>NC_140584.1:409057935-414388237 GCF_964204655.1 Triturus cristatus
GCATGTGTGCTGTAACCAGGAAATGCTGCTCTATGAGGATCACAGCTGTCTGAGGAAGTGTGAGAAGGTGTGGGACAACGGGGAGAATGGACCAGTGGCGACTAAGTGAGACAAATAGCGAGAAAGGGGGAAGGCGGGACAGAGAAGCTGGTGGTCAAAGAATGACAAGAGAGTGAATCTCCTGAAGCATTGCTATGGTTTTCTAGGTATCCGGATATGTGCCATTCTCTAGATTGTTTGGCATGTAATTTTTCTGTCATGGAGGGTGAGAGTACAAGAGTTAGGGCTGACGTCACCGCACCGTTATGTTGTGTTTGTGTTGAGGTTAGATTATATGTATCGGTGTTTTGGAAAACCGATAAAATGATATATATTAAAAAAAAATGACAGAGGTAAACAATTGGTCGTTCTAGCCCGTCCTCCTTCTTGAAGCTTTGAAAGTACAACAGTATGATTGGCAGAAGCAATGAGATCAAAGGATACAATGGTCCAGTCAGAGGAGTCAGTCTAAACAGTACATTTTTTAGCTGAATGTTATGTTATGTTACTGGGTATTTATAGAGCCCGCGGCTACTCCCAGGAGTGTCCCGGCGCTAAAAGAAAAAAAGGACCAGTCACAAAACACAACTGTGGAGCCCCAAGGCCGCTGATCAATTATACAAACAGCCGACCTTGCGGCGAAAACTAAGAAGATCCCCCTCCTGACGCAGATCAAGAGGTAAGCTATTCCAGAGCCAGGAGGCCGCTACTTGGAAGGAACGTCCACCCAATCGTGAGTGAAGGAACCTTTGCGTCTGTGACAAAAATGAATTAGAGGACCGCAGGTTTCGAGAGGGAACATAGAGCTGACATCTATTTCTCAAATAGGCAGCCCGAATGTTATGGATGGCCTTATAGGCCAACACCAAAGCCTTGAAGTTCACCCTCTTGCGTACTGGAAGCCAGTGCAAGGACCTAAGGTGTGGGGTCATATGGGTCCTGAAGTCAACCATAAGTATGGCTCTAGCCGCGACATTCTGTACCACCTGAAGGCAGCTGATCAGATAGTCCGGCAGGCCAAGGTAAAGAACGTTGACATAATCAAGACACGACAAGATCAATGCTTGCACAACTATCTTCCTATGGGATACTGAAAGTAACGGAAGAAAATTGCGCATCATTTTCAATAGGCCGAAACAGGTGCCTGCCACGGTCTGGACTTGGGATTTCATGGACATATCCTTGTTCAGTTTGACCCCCAAATTCTTGACCGTAGTGGCTAAGGTAGTTGGAGGAGACATGTTCGATGGCCACCATTCACGCCACTCATCCCCAGGATTGCAGCCGAAGAAAATGATTTCAGATTTCTCCGAGTTGCAGAGAAGTTGATTCTGTTTAAACCACCCAAATACTGTGGATAAACAGAGATTTATCACATTCCCATTGAGAGCCTCGCCCTTACCACATTTAAACAATAGTTGAGTATCGGCGGCGTAGGAGACGATCTTGGCGCCTAAGTGTTCTATCAATGGTGCCAGAGGGGCCATAAACACATTGAACAGGGTTGGACTTAAAATAGATCCCTGAGGGACGCCAACATTCATGGGTAAAATAGATGCCGCGAAAGGAGGGGACTAGACTGTTTGCTGGCGATTTTCCAAATAGGATCTGAACCACTGAAGGACCGTGCCTCCAATACCGCTTCCCTGTAGGCGACCCAAAAGTAGTTCATGAGGAACGGTATCGAAGGCCGCGGACATGTCAAGCAGTATCAAGACTGCCTTCCCGCCTTTGTCCAATGTGGACTTAATTGATTCTGATATTTCCAGGAGAGCTGTTTTCGTGCTGAAATTAGCACGGAAACCAGATTGGCTCGGATGTAAAACACAATTGGTTTCGACAAACTCCGCCACGACCTGATTTACAAATTGCCTTGGAAAAAAACGGCATCTGAATCTTAACGGCATAAGACTGGGGCTTGAGTAAAGGCTTGTTTCAGTTCTCTAAAAGCTTTCTCAGCAACAGAATCCCACTGGAAACAGTGGCTAAGCAAATCCTTCTTAAGCAAGTGGGATATGTTGCAAGTTAATAGAGCAAAAACCACAAACAGCCGACGGAAACTGGCAAACCCATGAAAATAAGGGTCTGGCTAATCCAGAATGGCAGATACTTTACATTGGTCCATTGAGATTCCAGTGTTGTTCAATCAGAAACCCAGATATTCAACTTCATTTGGGTGAACATCTTTCAGGTTTGCAAAAAAGTTGAGTCTGAAGGAGTTTGATCAACACATGACAGATATGCTAGTGGTGTAACAAATTATCACTGGAATTGGTCAAGACATCATCAGGATATTCTAACCAATTAATTAAGCATATCAGCAAAAATGTGGTCCATGAAACATTGAAAAATGGCTGGAGCATTACTTACATCGAAAGGCATAACTAGATATTTGAGGTGGCCTAGTGGTGTTCTAAAGGCTGTCTTCCATTTTTTTCCCATCCTTTATTCGGGGAAAATGATATGGTTCACGAAGATCTAACTTGGCAAACATCTTACTGACTTGAATGGACTCAAAGTAAGGGGATATCTGTCTTGTATTGTGATCTTGTTTGCCCTCTAAAGTCTATGTAGGGTCTTAACTCATTAGATTTCTACAGAACAAAGAACATGGGAGATCCGGCTGGAAACATAGATCGAGATATTAGGCCATACTGTAAATTTGTATTGTTCCAAGACTTCTTTTTCAGACTCTGAAAGGGAATATACTTTTTCAAAGGGAATATTTGCTCTGGATTCAATAGGGATAGCACTGTCAAACTCCCAATGGGAAGGCAGTGTCAGTTCTTTGGGGTTTCTTTTTTTTTTGTAACTCTTTTTATTGAAAAAATGGCGTGTTTAAACAGTAAAGACAGCGTTTCACATTTAATTATTGACAAAGTCCCCTTCACCACAGTGCAACATGAATATATTTCGGAATGTCACATCATCCAATATCATTAATCCCATCACCCATACCCCCGGTGGCTCACATATCTCCCCCCGGAAAGTGTTCCAAGGCCCCCAAATCTGAGACCACTTCTTCGGGCATCCCCTGGAAACATAGATAGGTATCTCAGTCACCATACACCAATTCATGTCTCTGGCTCATGCTTGGTGAGTTCTTTGGGTTTTCAATTGTTTGGGTTTTTCAAAAAGATCTGCATACTATTGGTAATGAGCAGATGTATCTTGAAGTAGCTTTATCACATTGGAATTTGAAATTTGGTCAGCTTCTGGCAGAACTGAGAGGATAAGAAATATGTTCTAGTCTCTCAGTTGGAAAAAGGATTATGTCGAGCCAACCAAGGAATCCCTAAAATAGCAGTATGATTGGGAGAAGCGATGAGATCAAAGGATACATTCGCTTGAGTTTACCAACGGTCTTCCCTAAAGGCACGGTCATCTGCTTAACTGGACCAGAGATCAAGGGTGTACCACCCACTGTCTGGACTTCCTCAGGAGAGTCCCTAGATATTCTTGGAATATTTTTCTATTTTTGCTGTGTTCTTGTCTAAGTACAAGCCATTGGCTCCACAATCAAGTAATGGCAAGATTCACTGCTTCCTTCCATTAGGGAAACCCACTAAACTGGCAAAAGAAAAAGTAGAAGATGATAATCTTCAAATGTTCCCATGAAATAGACTTAAAGTGTTCCCTTCCCTTTCATGAAGGAAGGGATCTGGTGTTTCCCGAAGGCTTCTGAAGGTGGAATGGGCAAGCAGGGATAAAATGTTTAGGAGACCCGCAGAATATGTATAAGTAATTCTTACACCAATGTTCTCTTTCAAAGTTGGAAACGAAACCACAAGCCAACCCTATCTGCATTGTTTCCTCACTAGAAGCTGATGACTCTTTGGGAGATGCTTAAGTTTTCTGAAGAAGAAATCCAGCCGCCAGAGAAGGCTGGACTGCGTGCCTTTCTGACCTGCAGGTGATACTCGATCTGCAAGGCTTGATCCAGGAGTGCTGGAAAAGATCCCGGATGGACCAAGTAAACCAACTAATCAGTAATTTCTCTTCTGAGGCTTCTGCAGAAAAAGAGAGTCATCAGGGTTAATTTTACCAATGTAGTCTAGGTTGCCAGTTGACAAAATCTGGTAATGCAAGTCAAAACATCTTGTTCACCTTGCTAAATTTCGCAAAAAGCCGCCTCAGCCAAGAATTGCAGGTCTAGTCTTTTGAACATTCATTTGAAAGTGGTCAGAAAGTTTAATAATTAGACAAACTAGGATCTTTTGCTGTTACTAGAGTGGTCCCCCAAACTAGACAAGGCACTAATTCAATATCCCACCTTGGCCCGATCTTGTGAGAATGGAGCTGGACAAAAGGCAAAGAAAATGGTCAGCAAATACAGACATTCTTGTTATTTATTTGGGTTCCAGAAGAAACGAGGAATAGTTGAAGAATTATTGGTATGTCAGAGGCTCCGGAAATGTAGGTTTTGCATAAGGTAAAGTTCTCATCTTGCAGTTGTTGTACCTCCGGTGTCTGCTGCTGGATTATCTGAGCTAAGGTCTGAGCCTGATGCACCAGAACTCCATGGGCTATGGCTAGATCTTAATCCATCTGAACTTCCTGAACTCATAGACATAGTTCTTTGATACTAGGATTGGTTTTGAAGCCTTTCAAATTGTCATGAATCTGATGCCTGATGGAGAGTCTTAGGCTGCAGCTAAGTCCAGTAGCCCAGGTTTCACAGTCTTACTCTGCCAGAGGTATGGCCGACCCCTTCCAGTAGCCACTTCGAAGCCGACATTAGGTAGCAGGAAGCAGAAGGTGACATCTGGAAAAGGCCCCAAATGGTCCAAAAAACCCTCAGAGAGGACACAAAGGTCCTGGACTGGAACGCTAACCAATGGTGACCAGGTCTCGAGCCCAGAGACACCACTGGAGCAGAAGAGATCCTTTCAGAAGATTTCCAAGAAGGAACCAGGAGAGGACGGAAGGAGTAGAATTACGCAGAAGGAAGGAGGATAGGATGAGAACTAGCAAACCACCAGGAAAAAACTGCAATTCAATCAGGAGCACTGGAACAAGACGACAGGTCTGCACAAAGCTCAAGAAACCAATTTCCCTCCTTTTATAGGCCAAAGGAAGAATAAATACTTAAGAGTCCATACTGGATTAAGAAAAAAGGTTATAGACTTCAATATTGTGACGGACATCTTGAATTGGTTAAAATATTATTCCTCTGAAATCCTCACAAGGGTTTCTCGGCAAAAGAAAGAACAGGAAGCATGGAGGCGCCAATGGAGGCTCTTGATACAGAGCCTCAAGAGAGGAAATGTAGAAAAAATAAGAACATGTATCCTTAGAAGACTCATCAGCTAATATATTACAGGTTAGAGCAGTGTTTTTGCAAGAAGAATGTTCGCCCTATTTTGATAGTGATTTACGAGGAGGAAGTAAGATGAGAAAGGGTCTCTTTAAAGTTTGGCAGGTAACTTACATGAGTGTGCCAATTCATTCTCCCTAAAATAGGATTACAATCTGCCAGAAATACCTGTGAATAATAGGGGACTGTTAATCCAGGACAGATCTTGCATGCCACAGTGGTTATATTCAACCAGGTTCATGCCAATCAGGAGCAAACTGATGTGAGACCCCAAATCTGAGGTGGTTAAGGATTTAAATGAGCCTCATTAATCAGGAGGCTGTTTTACTGGCACCAATAGGTACCATGAGAGAGATGCAGTGAGGTGAGATGATTGGGAGTAGAATAATGGCAAATAAGGAGTGAGCTGAGGTGTGAAGGGTGGAAGTTTGATGAAGGAACTTAGATTCCTTTGACGGAAGGTTGTTTGACTAATGAAGATGTTAATGGGAGTGTGTCCCTATGTGGAGTTAGACATTCCTGTTTGATACCTGTGTTTTTGATGAAATGGTAGCATTTGATGACGAAAGGTATTATTGTTATTTATGGGACTGTTAAATAACAAGTAGAATGTAATAAACGTTTTGTTTTTTGACGTATATAAATAAGATTTACATTAATTGTCAAGATTTATGCTAAATGCTTTAAGCTAAGATTGGGTAGTAAGGAACTCTTGAGGAGTGGATGGATATGGAGCTCCTTTTGATTTTGAACGGGGGACGTATATCCTGGGGGTGACATGAAGGGCTCTGTATTTATTACCACTTTTGGCCTTTTATGTCTATGATGTTTCAATGAAACATGGGCATAAATCGGATCTTAATGAAAAGATTAGTGAGATAATATATGACGTTGAAAAATCTTTTTCGAAATAAAATGAAGTCTGCACAAGCCCCGTAGAATTGTATACTATGAGGTAAAAAAATGAGAAATGGGAGAGGAATTTATTGGGTATCTGAACTCACTGTGTATCAGGCTAATGAAGCATACTGTATTTCTCTAGAATCAATCCTTTGGAGACAATAGGTGACATGGACCCTATCACTGGAGATCTACTGGGACTGTTAATTGATTCATTTGAGAATAGAGTTTAAGAATGAAAAATCAAATATGCTGGAACAGCTGCCTTATTAAATAGGTGAGATATTACTAATGCTTCTTAGGCTTACATAAAGAGACAGAGAGTAATACCTTTGGAGAATAGGCACCCCTGAATGCTACATACAAGTGATTAAGAGGAGGTTATTAAAATTGACAATTTGTCCTAGAGAGATCAAAAATAAGGTTGTACATAGGAATACCAAAACTCATCATTGAATAAAACTGAAAGGGGTTAAGTGTTAAAGAAAATTATAAATGTAAATATTTTGATCCAAAATAACTGACGTTGTTAACCATCAATATTACATTTTTGCAAATAGTTGAATGTCTTGTCATACGAGTCATATGCGGTAAAATTAATATGGATGCAATTATATGGTTTTTATTGCAGCCGTGAAGAAGCGGCTTACCACCACAAAATGTGGTGGCTCTAGTGCCTTGTTAAATATTTCATCAGCACTGGTGATCAACGGATGAGGAATAGATTCAATATGATACAACAAGTAATAATATGTGAGGATTTCAGCTTATAAAGAGAGAATGTAAGGACACTGATGCCTAGATGATCAACTGTGTTTAAACCTCTTACTGTATGTTTAAGATTGGGAATGGATAATAATTGTTGGTGTGTATTAGGAGTATATTAAATAAGAGATCAGTTCTCTTTTTGTACATACTTTACAATGAAACTTTAAAATTATTATGTGGACTTCTACGGTACATTTAGGATAATTGTTTGACTATTGTAAGCACTGCTCCTTAAATATTCTATCTGTTATCTTAGAATTGTGCTTTCATTATGGATGCTACAATATGTAACATTTTAGAAGTAATTAGTCCCTCGCTCAGAGTGAAAAGAAGCACCAATCACTCCAGTTTACAAAATAGCGTTTTCCGCTCACAGGTTCTGCTTTCAAGAATCACAACTCATATCTTGATGTAAGTAGGATGTGCCTTATTCCACACTAAAATGATTCCCTGTGAATGTCATCCGCACCTGCTCTGCTGTTAATTGTGGTGGTAAACTCAATAATAACTGGAAAGACACCCTTCTTGAATGTTATCATTTAGGGGGAGGACACTGAAGGCAAACAGATTTTCAGACCCACAAGAGGTAGATAATTGCTGCTTTAGTCTAAACTGGCGATGTTCTTAAACGTAACATTAGGCGTCATTCATGAGTTCAGCATCTATATATACAACAGTCTGGAAATCATATTTTTTAATCAATGAGAACTACAGGCACTCAAGCTCTCTAGTATTAGCTCCCTCCAAGACAATAAATAGGACTTTACTCTTCATGGAAGCTTGAAATGTAATGCTGTTTCTCTACCTAATTTTACTGCACCATATTGTTACTACCAAGATTCTTTGGAGTAGTTTACTTTAATTTTATAAATCCAGTTTTTTCACCCTTTTAATATAAATGTTTTAATGAGTTTTACCCTGAAAAGATTGGCACTGTTCCCAGCCAAAATCAACTCATTTGACCACAAAACATAAACAGGTGTGCTTGAAATAATGTAAAGATGGTTAAAGTAAAAATTTAGAGGAGGCAAATATGACTTTCTGAGGTAATTAGGAGTGACTTTGGTCTCCGTAAATGAAACACTCTCTAAATGTGGACATTAAGAAGGAAGTAAAGAACAAGTTACTTACCTTCAGTAACACCTTATCTGGTAGAGACTTTCTAGCTGCAGATTCCTTAGCTTAGAATTATCACCAGGCGTCAGACTTGATCCAGAAATTGTTGTGATCACTGGGCCTGCGTGCTGGTAGGTGGCATCATTCGGCTCCACGTGGCGTTGTCGGCTCCGGAAGTGCAATCTCCAGTGCATATATAGGTGCCACCTCAGCGTGCTGATGTCAGTTTCTTTTGAGACTTTCCACACCAGGAGCCACGAAGAACACTGACCACTGGTGTGCAAAACCCGGTCCCTGAAAGAGAACAGCCTTGACCCTAGAAATCTGGTCGTAGAGTGGGGAGGATGGGTGGGTGGGTAAGGAATCTGCGCCTAGATAGAGTCTCTACCAGAAGAGGCATTACCAAAAGTAAGTAACTTGTTCATCTGACAGAGACTTCTAGTCGCAGATTCCTGATCTTAGAATAGATAACCAAGTAATACCTTCCCGGAGGTGGGTCTGCGAACATGATTTAAACCAGAAAGTCCTGCAGGACCAAATGGGCAAAGTGCCCATCTTGACGTACCTGACTGTCCAGGCAGTAGTGTTTGGTGAATGTGTGCAGGAAGGCCCACATACCTGCCCAGCAGATGTCCAGGACTGGAACTCTTCGTAATAAAGAGGTGGTCACAGCCTTTGCTGTGGTAGAACGAACACGTAAACCCTCTGGAGTTGCTTCTTTGCCAATGCGTAACATATTTTAATGCAGAGCATGATCCACCGGGCGATGGTCCATTTATGCACTGCCTTCCCTTTCTTGGCCCCAACATATCCCACGAAGAGTTGATCGTCCACCTGGAATGGTTTAGTGCAGTCAAGGTAGAACGACAACTCTCTTTTTGGGTACAGCCGGCAGAGTCTCTCCTCTTCATTGGAGGGATGCTGCAAAGCATAAAAGGCAGGCAAGTGATGGACTGGCCTACGTGGAAGGGGGTGACTACCTTCGGCAAGAAGGATGCTTGAGTCTGAATGGCTAGTTTGTCAAGGAAAAGGGAGATGTAGCGAGGCTGAGAGGACAGTGCCGTAGCTCACTTACTCTCCGGGTAGATGTATTGCAACCAGAAAAGCCATCTTGATGGTGAGGAACCTAAGAGGACAAGAATGAAGCAGCTCAAAGGGAGTGCATGTTAAGAACGTAAGAACCACATTAAGATTCCATTGAGGCATAACAAAAGGAGGTGAGGGGAAACATGCTGTAGAACTTTAAGTAACTTATTTACAACAGGGGACTTGAAGAGAGAGGGCTGATCTGGCAGCCGAAGAAAGGGAGAGATGGTGGATAAATAACCCTTCACGGTGCCCAATGCAGAGCCCTGTTGTGCTAGGGAAAAGGAAAAACAAAAGAACTTGGCAAAGAGGAGCAGATAAGGGATCAATCTGTTTCTCAGCACACCATGCCACAAATGTATTCCAATGGCTGGCGTATAGTGTCTTGGTGGAGGAACAACGGGCTGCCAAGAAAAAAGACTTCGGGCGGAAAGTTGAAAAACAATAACTGTTGCCGCTTAATCTCCATGGATTAAAGCAGAGCTCTGACAGGATCAGATGGAGAACCCTCCCCTGCTACTGCGAAAGAAGATCCTCTCAAAGGGGCAGCCTTATCAGAGGACCGATGGCCATGTTCAACAGCACAGGATACCAAACTCTCCAAGCTCAGTCTGGAGCCACAAGGCTACCTTCAGCCTGGTCGTTCCTGATCTTCTTAAGAACTCTGGGCAACAGTGGTATGGGCAGAAAGGCATACAGGAGGCTTTAGCTCCACTCAAAATGAAAAGCGTCTCCAAGCGAGAGCCGCCTTGGAAACAACAGTGCACAAATCGTCTGATATTGCACGTTCTTGGTGGTGGCGAACAGATCTAACCAAGGCTCTCTCAACTGCTGAAAGAGACCTTACACCACCTCCGGATAGAGATGCCATTCGTTATCCACTAGGCATCTTCAGCGGAGTTTGTCCGCCCTGGCATTCAGAGAGCCTCCCAGGTGTTGGACGATCAGGGATATACCCTGATGTTACAGCCATGACCAGAGGCGCAGGACCTCCTGACAAAGGGTCCATGCCCCCACCCCTCCCTGTTTATTCCAATACCACATGGCAGCGGTGTTGTCCATGAACACCTGCACTAGCCTTCCCTCAATGGAGGGTAGTAAGACTTTCAATGCCAGCCGGATCGCTCAGAGATCCAATACTGTTGATGTGGAGTCCGTATTCCGCCGGAGACCAGAGGCCTCTGATCTCCATGTCTCCCAGATGCAATAATAGAAAAAATAAATATATATATATATACATATATCCAATAAGATAAAATATTTAAAAAATAAACCATTTTAATTAGAAATAAAAAAATAACATAAAAGATTAAAATTTACAAAAAATATATTACATATCACAAACGTTAATTATAAATATCAACATTTTAAATAAACAAAAACATAATAATATAAATGTAAACAATATAAACTAGACTGTACATTTTTACAATTAATACATATACTATTCTCACTACAATTTATATAAAGGGAGGCAAAGTGTTATTTTCAAGAAGGGTCAAACGTTCTATTCCCACTCCAGTCAATGCAACAGTAAGGAAAGTGTTGGATAGCGGATGGGTAACATTTACTATTCCCGCTCCAGTCAGTGCAACAGTGAGAAAGTGTTGGATAGCTGAGGGGTAAAATTTACTATTTCTACTCCAGCCAGTACAACAGTAGGGAAAGTGTTGGATTGCGAAGGGGCAAAATGTACTATTCCCACTACAGTCACTGCAACAGTAGAAGCACACTATTAACTTGAACAAAATAAAATAATTTCAAAAACATACTAAATAAAAAATATGTATGTAAATATAAAAAAATCTATTTAAAAAAAATGTAATTATACCCTGCTCCCCTGCCATGCATTTCTTATGACCTCATATATGACATTACTCATGACAGGTCCTGCAGCTGCGCCCACCCACTGTGGCCATCATTAAGTAGGTCCTGGAAAAGGGGACGATCGCAGGGGTTGGTAGGTGGAGTTGAGGAGGAACGCTGGCAGTAGGAGGCAAAAAAGGAACAGCAGGTGTGAGGAGCAGGTAAGGTGCAGGGGAGCAGAACGGGGGAAGAGAGAAGATGGGAAGGGAACACAGTAAAGGGCACAACTGGAGAAAGCAACAGGGCAGAAACAGCGGCACAAAGCGAGTGACGAGACAAAATGGGCAGCAACGTAAAGCAAATGAAAAATTGGCCCAAAACAGACCCACAGAGTGAATGAGAGTTGCAGAACACTGATAGCAAGGCAAGTGTAAGGCACAGCAGAGGGAAGATAGTGACAAAGGTCACACAGAGAGAGAGAAGGTGGGAGGGTGAGGGAGAGACAGCATGACAGATAGAGAAGAAGCGAGGTAGGTGCCTTGAGGTGCTGGAGCCTGATTCAAAAGTTGGAGGACTGGGCATACGTAAGTCCAGGAGTGGCTGAGCTTGTGCACCTGCCATGTAAGGCTGAAGAATTGACACTGTAGCTTCACGCACTCCCAGCACTTCAGTATCCCATTATGATCTCATAGTGGCTTTTGCTCCATTTCTTTTTTATTATGAAGATAAAGAATACTTCTTCAAAAAGCCACCATCTTCATTTATTCCTCCCACTGACGAGGAGGGTGGGTCCCTTATGATTTCAATGGAGATTCCCCTGAAACAGAACTAAAATTAAAGGTAAGCATCCATTCATTCTCCTTCAGGTAATCTTCATTGATAACCACAAACACTGAATGGAATACCAAGCTCATCCCAACCAAAAGCGATGAAATGGAAAAAGGAAAAATAATGAACTAAGCAAAGAGATTCCTCAAGGAGGCCTACTCTACTTGGGCATCTGCTCTGGTGTCTGAATCAAGACAGTAATGTCCTGTAAATGTATGTTCTTGTAGACAAACAGCCTCTCAAAGGAATCACTGGACTGTCACTAGAAGAAAGACACAATACTAGCATGCACCACTAATGTTTTACTGAACATGAAGATCTAAAAATGATAATTCTGCATCCTATACATGGACTCCATCAAGCAGCCACTTTAGGATTCCAATGATTGATAACTGTTGTTACAGGTTAGTAATCTTTGCTTCTATACTGTGGGAAAAATTAATAGAACAATAAGCTCATCTCTTCTCACAGCAGGTGGGCAATTGTGAGGAATGAAAGTGTAGGACACTCAACCACAATGGCATGAAACGCAGAGAAAAAGTTACTTACCTTCAGTGACAATATTTATGCGGATTTCTCACCTTAAGAATGTCCCTTTCAGAAGCTAGACTGTTCTGGAAAGCTATTGCCAAGTGATCGCTCTTCATCACTGCAATACAGCTTCAGTTGGATATGATAACATAGTATATCAGGTGTCAACTAATGGTACGTAAAAAAGAACGGAGAGAGCATCAGTTAGAGCGAAAATCACAGTATATAACGTGTTTACATACATTGGGGTCTTATTATTCACTGCACTAACTCATCAGGGGAGGAGTGAGCGTGATGAGGAAACGGCATAAGATTTTGTATAAATAGAAATGTCATTAGCAAAGGAAAGTAACTTTTTCTGCTGATGGATACCTCTTACCGTAGATACTTCACTCACCTCATATCTGAGTCTACAACAATACCTTCCTAAGAGGTAGGATTGAGTAGTGCTGATTAACCATGGAAATCATGCAACAGACCCATATCAAAGTACCTGTCATTGCTTGCCTGGGCGGTAAGGCAGCACTGTTTATCAAATGTATGCAGAAATGACCACGAGGCCGGCCAAAAGATCTGTGAAAACAGCCATGGCTCATGCAGAGTAGGTATAAATGCACTCTGGAGGGTCCTTCTTGACCATGGCATATGAAATCTTGAAAATTACCCAATGGGAAATTGTGTTTTTAACACCCCCTTGTGCTTCTTTCGTCTTGCAAAGCCCACTAAGAGCTGATAATTCACTTTGTTGTGTTGAAAGAGATCAGTGCAATAGGAAGCAGCACGTTAGGGATCTAGTCTACGTAGCTGCTCCTCCTCTTTGGTGGTATACAGAGGAGAGAAGGAGTGAAGCACAATAGTTTGACCCATGATAGAGGACGACACCACTTTGGGCAGGTACAAAGGACCAGCTTAGAGTAGCAAACCTTAAAAGGCGAATGAACCAAGAAGTCCTGAAGTTGTCCAATTCAATGGGCTGAAGTTATTGCCACTGGTACTGGACCTGCCCCGCAAACTGAAGTGGTACCAAGCAGAGAGAATGCCCTCCCAGTGAACTGACACGAGGGATTTTGAGAAGGTTTGAACATAGAGGCACATCCTCAGAATCACTCCAGATACTGGACCTGGAATGGAACCTCGAGGGGCACAGCCCTGTTGACCAGCGTTATCCATTCAAAGAATGCTTGCCACCAAAGAGAGGCCATGAAGGCAAAAAAGAAACAGGGTCACATAAAAGGCCACAGGAGCTCAACATGACCTGGATGACAACGCAAGTCTCCAAAGAAGAGCTATTCCGATCTGCCTTGAAGGGCGCAGAAAAAAGAAATTGACATCAGCGCGCTGAAGGGAACTATATATGCCTTTGTGACGTTACATCCAGGAAGGTGTGGTGCAGAGTTAGAGGCATGGCACCACCTACTAGCGTGGAAGAGCTATTTCAAGTTTCCAGATTCAGACTGGCACCTGGAAGGATTCTTGAGGAGAGGAATCTACAGGTAGAAGTATTCATCAGAAACCAGCAACATAAATTATTCATTTAATCTTGTTCCTACGGAATGTCACAATGCATGAAATCTTCATAAAATGGGATGTCAAATATGTGCCATTAACAATAATGCAATCTGAGCTGAATATCCTGCATATCCCAGCTAAAAGAGTCTTCGTTTGGATGATGTTACTCTCAGACTCATGTAAGAGGAGTAAAATTGAGTGAACACAACTTTCCCACTAGGAGATTTACCCATACCATTGAATGCCCTAAAGATATGGCTAGGTGAGCAATTAATCACCTAGACTTAACTGTTTAGCAATTCACCAGGCTATTTAAAATAATGAGGTCTACAGTAACGCTTATCTTTAATAAAAGCACATTATTATAACAAGCTTCAAATGAAGCTTACAAAAATCTTTAGACCGCCTTCCACTTTTACAGAAAACCTAGAAAAGGTATTGAAAGTTATATCCAAGTAGCGATGGGTCATAAATATTACCATGGGAAAGCTATTAGAAAACACTACTTACCTGTAACCACAGTACTTCAGCATCTGTATCTTTCATATGTGAATTATTTTCTGACTTCAGACTGGGAACCCTTAGTAATCAATGTTAACACAGCAGTATGTGAATACAGTAAATAGCACTGAATCAGCCAAAGACTACTTGTGGCTAGTGCACCATATTATATGACCTGAGGTCCGGCCAATAAGGTGGACAGTTTTGGAGCTACAACCCTCCATAGAGGCATCACATTTTAGCAGCTTGACTTACGAAACTAGCAGTAGTTATAGTAAGTAGATTTTTCTTTATCAGTTTAGATCTTTCATAGATTCACGTGCTTGAATTATGGTTGCCAAGGCATTAAGTTAAACATTGCAGTAAGCATAGGTAGAAATGAGGCTGACTGCAGCACTGCCTGTCCAACTGTTGTGTTAGATTTAGAGCAGATATCCATGCAATAATGTTTGACAAAGATTTGGGAAGAAGTCCACGTTGCTGCCTTACATATGTTTAGAAAGGGCACTTTCTAGTGGCTCTAGTGGAGTGTGCTCCAATCCTTTATCTGAGAGATCACCCGGCTTTAGCATTCCCCAAGTACATACAAGCTGTGATCCATCAAGCAGTGCCTTGTTTTCAGAGAGGACAATCTTTTTTGGAACTTCCGCAAGGAATACATAGTTTACCTCATTTGCGTCCGATTGATATAAAAATCCAAACAACATCTCAAGTCTAAGGAATGTAGTGCTCTTCCTGCAGCAGTAGATTGTTGAGAATTATTTTTTTAGTGCATTATTTGGTTTTTTTAATAGCAGGACATTGGTGCGTTAAGCATGAATCGAGGATTCAATGAAAGAAACACCTTGTATTTATCAAATACAAGACCTCAAGCCCAATACTAAGCTACATGGGTGGATTGGTGAGGCGGTAATCAGTTAATAGAAAATACAATTTTGGAGAACTAGCAGTACAACTAAGTAACTTTTCATACTCCACGATGAGATTTTCTCTGAAATTCATAAAGTGCACTGATGGCTGCTTTCCCTTGAGAGAGTGGGCCCTAGGTTTACCCAGTAAGGGCATATTGGCTCCACAGAAGCAGGTCATCATGCAAATGCTATTCGCCTGACTATCACCTATCTTGAAGAACCTAAACTGACTATCAACCCGAGTATCAATAGGGCAAAATTCACAAACAGTAGTGTGTCCTATGCACGTTTTTTGTTTCTGTCTAATTAATGACATCGAACCTTCTATAGATCTAAAGAAGGCTCTACGATGCAGATGTGGAAAGAATCTGTAAAGGGATGTAGACTCATTCATGTAGGTAATAAATGAGGCTTGGGTAGGGAGGAAGGAGAGTCCGCTGATCACACGTAATTACAGTGAATGAATGTGGGCGTTACTCTAGATGCACCAGTATTCCATATTTGGGTGACATTGCAACTTTTACCAGTATTCCCCCCCAGGAGATTTGCATACACAAATGCTGTCCGACATAAAAATGGCATCATTTGTGTGGAGAAAAACTTCAATATTCAGAGTTTTCCAGAGCGGAGAAAACCCTTACATAACTTTCTTTTTTACACATTGATGAATCCTTCATCTTCCTGCAGATTCCCCATCTTTAGAAGATTTTCAACCACCAGGCTGGATTCAGAACTTCTTAACATAGGAGGATCAGTTGTTGGCATGAAGCTCCAGTTCCACGCCTGCATTGCCTCTTACCCAGACGACACAGACCTACATACAGTGATCACACTGCAGCTTTGCGTCTATTCTCCTAATGTTTCCATGTCTCACGAGGCCAGGCGTAAGGCTAGAAGCCAAAGAAAAGAAAAGAAGCATTTACCCATAACTCCATCCAACTTAATATATCATGCAACAAAAAATGTGTGACCGCAGGTAAGTAACTTTTTTTCATATGTGTATTTCTTCTAACACATTCCTCACCTTTTGAATGAGTCCCCTAGCAATGCTAACATAGGAAGTGGGACCGGGGAGTGGCCCTCTACACCAAAAATATAAATTCACACAGAGGCGACCAAACAAAATATCTATGGCTCCTCACCTGGCCGTCCAAACAGAAGTGCCTTCAGTATTTTAGATATGTACTTAGAAATGTCAAAGCAGCACCATGACAAACCTAGCCCACTAGAATACCTCTGAAGAAGCGTTACCCTTTAAGAATAGGCACTGATGCTTTCAGGAGAATACTTCATCGCCGGTAATATAGTACAATGGAATGTGAAGTAGTGGGTTTGTTAAGAGACCAACCCTTCTTCTGTCCTATGAACCCCACAAACAACTGGTCGTCCACTTGTTCACTTTTGGTTCTGTCCACAAAAAAAGACACTTCTAAAGTCCAACATATGCAACCTTTCCTCATCACTGGAAGGATAAAAAGGACGGAAGAAAGACAATAAGGTCACTGGTTGACCAATATGAAAGGCAGACACAACATTAGACACAATATGCAAGTGTTTGCAACACCACCTTGTTCAGAAAGAACATGAAATATAGGGCGACTGCACATGAGAGGTCCTACATCTTACTGACCCTCCGAGCTGAGGAGGCTGCAAACCAAAACAATCCTCAGAGTACCAACACTATCAAACAACTATGCATCAGAGCAAAAAAGTGTTGTCATCAAAAACTTCAAAAGTATATTTATGTTTCACTGATCAACCACAAAGGAAACGGGAGAAATGTGCTTCAAACCTTTCATAAAGAGTACAACCCAAAGCGATTTGAAAAGGGAAGGCTGATCAGGCATACATAAGAAATTAAGACTGACAAGTGACCTTCCAGTGTAGTAACAGCTAAACCTTGCCTAGTCAGGGATAACGAAAAATTCGAAAAATCTCAAAACCTTGCCTGAAACTTGTCCATTCCCTGGACACAAAACGCAGCCAGCAACAGGCATAAAGCTACTTGGTTGACCGCTAGCTTACAACCAGAATAAAGTCATAGACCTGAAGTGACAGATTAAAGAGACTAAAATGGCCACACTCAATCCTCAAGCATGCAGTCTAAACCTGCTATGAATGGGGTACAAGAGCTGACCACCCTACCGTGACAGAAGATCCAATGTGTCCTGCAATATGATCAGCAGATAAACACATAGATAAACAACAGATTGGAATATCAGAATGTATTCGCCAAATCCAGCACAATGAGGATCATTTGAGCTCAGTCCCTCTTTGCCTTCTGAAGCACCCAAGTTATAACTGGAAAAAGAACAACCTCATATATCAGACACACTCTCCATGTCAGACAAAATGCATCCCTTTTAGCACTGTAGGAGTGAAACTGCAGAGCACAAAAGATGTGACACTTTGTATTTGGTTAAGGTGTAGCAATGGTCCACCAGAGGTTGAACCCGGCACACAAAAATAATCTGAGCAGTCTTGAGATAAAGCTCCTGCTCGTTGTCTTCCATTCAAAGCCTGATCAGAGTACACACCAACACATTTAGTGAGCCCAATTAATGTTGAACCAATAAGAAAACCTGTTCACGAGAGCTCAACTCCACAACTACAAAGCTTTCAAACAAAGGAGCCTATACACCTCACCCAGTTAGTCCAAATAGTGTTCTGTGCTGGTCGCATCTCTGAGCACCTGCAGAGCATGTTGCGCAATCAAAGGCAGAAAGGCTGTCAGAGCCAAGGAAATAGTCCATAGCTTTATCAGGTCGCTATTCAGCAGATGACCAAAGGGCCTGGATTGACTTTTCCATAGAGTTGAGAGAGGGAGCTTCCATCAGGTGAATGGTAACATGGCTGGAGGTAAAACAGCTGTCCGGCTGACAAATTGCAATAATGCAATCACTACCGAGATTGCTTGCCATTGGTGGAAAAACATTTACTTCTGCCACAAGGTGTTGAAGCCACTGGTACCACAGGCCCCACTGCAACAATCACATCCTCTGCTTGCATAAGGAACAAGAAGGTTACATGAAGTAAACAACCTGGATGACTGTGAACAACCAATAAGGGATGAAACATCAAGATCAAAGCACAATTTTTAGTGGCCTCGAGTTAGAGCCTCTCACAAAGTTCGTGTACAGGACTGCTCCTAGGAAAGGAAGCGGAGGTGCTTGGCTGGCAGTAACTTAGACTTGTAGATATTGATGTAAGAGCCAAAATGGTGGAAGAGAACACTAACATGTAGATACCAACAGGGGCGAACCTGCCTACACCAGCCAGTCACCCATGTAGAAAAAGACATACACCCCATACTGTTGTAGATGGGCAGCTACTACTGCTGACAACTTATACAGAAGGTGTTAGTCTGCTCCAAGCGCAGAAACTGAAACACGAAGTACTCTGAGCCTACCACAATGCAGAGGTTTCTCCTGTGGTGGGGCAAGATCAAAATGTGAATAAAGGATTCCTTAAAGTCTAAGGACATCAGCCAGTCCTGACAATCTAACGCCAAGTGCATTTATACCACAGGTAGAATTTTGAACTTCCTTAGTCTCAAAAAGCAATTTAAAACAATTTAGGTGAGTGGCCCTCCTTTTCTGAGTACCAAGAAATAACATGTGTAACATCCCTGGCAGTGAAGTGACAGAATGCCATCCATGTAAGATCAAAGCTTAGGCAAGCAGAGAAGTAGAAAGCACTGGTGAAATAGTGGGCGACATGTTCAGAAAGTGGACAGATGATCCATAAGGGATTTGTACTAATCCTGAAAAGACAAAAATCATCTACCTACCAGATTAACATACTAGATTAAAGCTGCTACTGATGTTGGGATGGGGGAGTACTGACACTTCTACTTTTCAGCACCACTCTTGCACATGTACTGCCATAAAAGTTGCTGTGGAACTGTACTAGTTGTGAAGGTTGCACCTGTATAGCCGTCTGTGCCATGGAAAAGTCACAAAACCAGTGCGAGACCTATTGGTAGATGAGGCGTTCAAAGAATATCTTTATTTGTTTGTCATCATCTACATAGATGATATTTTGTTGTTTTCTAGTTTTGAATCTGAGCATCGAGTGCACATGGAAAAGGTGTACATAAATTAAGAGAGCATGACCTTTACAAAATGAAGTGCAACTGTCCTCTCCAAACAAAAAGGAAGAACTTCCTGAAGTTGTTCTGAAGTCATCTGATGACATCAGCTGGGCTATTCCTGTAATTATCTGGGGAAGTAATCACAGGCCATCCTGAAGTATGTGTATAGGGTGAAATATTTAAAAGAGACGACTTTGGAGTCATCAGAAAAACTACACTAGGATGGTATTGTTATGACTTTAAGGCTGTTATTACTTCACTATAGCGCTTAGGTAACTCTTGGAAGAGGCTGTTTTACTCCACCATGATTTAAAGATGTTACTCCAGGATGGTCTCATGAGCAATACAGGGTAAAATCTTTTTGCAAAATTATAAAATCTGTCTTTAAAAAACAAAAATTGCATAAAGAGTGTTTATGACTACAGACACACTTAGATCTGCTTTCCAGGCAAAAAGGGGTTGATTTCCTTTTTACAAATATGGGAAAAGCACTGGTAAGGCTGCCCGCACTACCTACCCTAAACCACAAAATGATCCAGGAAGGCCCAAGCTACCCATGGTTATTCTGAAAGGTTTTCCAGTACCTAACCATAAGTATCTAACAACAGATACCTCTATTGATTGGTTGTTGCTAGCCAATCAGATGTGCTGAAACAGTAGGCACCTCCGTTGTTATACTCTTCGAATTAGCTTCTCAGAAACCATTCATATTAGCCCTGTCCCTGCCTCCTTAACCCATCCCACACTATGCATCACTGGATGTGCAGGTAAACAACCTTGCTGCGACTCATTGTTCTTTAAAGGATATCACTGGGTGCTTGCACATTATCTGTGCTTCATCAATGGAGTTCCTCAATTTTATCCTATCACTGGCTGGAGTTAAGATGGCCACGAAAAAGGTTAGCGCTGTAGGAAATCGGAAAACCCCCAAATCAGTAAAACATTTTTTACTTCTGCTGGTAGTTTAGCATTTGTTTTTCTCCTCTTATCACTTCTGTATCTAGATTATTTTGAAAAGGAGTACCAGTCTTCTGGAAGACAGAAGCTGTAAAGGCCTTTCCGACTTAGAGGAAGGCATTCACCACAGTACCTGCTTTGCTACATCTACCGCCTGAATTGCCATTTGTGGTGAAGTCTGACATTTCTGATTCAGCAGTTGATGAAATGTTCTCACATAGCGATCCCAAAACTTCGGAAATACACCTACTGCATTTCAATCTCGAAAACAAATCTCCTGTGATTGGAATTACAGCATTGCCAATAAAGAACTATTGGCAATTCAGGATGCGTTTGTCACTTGGAGAAATTATTTACTTCACCCCATGTAACCACAGTGTTCACAGATCACTGTTATTTACAGTACTTGAAGTCATCTAAGACATTACCAACAAGGCAACTACGATGGTCTCTGTCTTTTACACAAATCCTTTTAATAATCACTTTTTCTCCTAGAACCAGCAATCGGAAGGCTGACCACCATTCAAAAACTTAACAACAAAACAAAGTCTAAGAAACATCAAAACCCATCTCTTTAATCAATCATCTTGCAGCACCAATTCAAGGAGAGTTTTCTGGAAGATCTGAAGGAAATGTCATCTGAGGAAGAGATGCAAAATCAGGTAAAAGATAAAAAACACTCAGAGATTTCATAATGGCATCTCGTCCGTGGGTGATTTCATCTACCTTTAAACTAAGGGATCTTCAACCCCAAACTGTATTGTACTACCATGATAATCCATTAGCTAGATATCAAGGAGTACCAAAGTTAACTAGATAGACCATTTCCTTAGTCTGGATTGATAAAAGATGCTGAAAACCTTGTAGGTCAAAGTAGCATCTGTGCAAAGGGATGACAGTCCATTAAAACCTCAGGGATTATTAATCCCTATGCCAAATCCACAAAAAAACAGAGAGCATGCCTCAATGGATTTCTTAGTACATTTGCCATAAATTTGAGGTTATGATACACTGTTGGTAGTTGTAGACTAAATTACTAAAATGCTTCAGCTTATTCCCTGTAAAGGTATTTCAACATCTTCTTGATTGGCAATTCTGTTTTTGGACAATGTACTATGCCCTCATGGTCACCCAGTCAGTACTATCTCTAACAGGGGATCGCAATTCTATGTCTGGAGGCGAGGATTATGCCTTCTTTCTTCACTTTAATCAATAGCAGCGAATATATAACAGAAGACTACATTTCCCATGAACCAAAGGGAAAAGGTAGTCAAAAAACAAACACATGATAACAACCAATCGTCATACGAGAACAGTGTCCAATGAGGGGCCAGACAGCCCAACATAGTCTATCAACAGTGTCCTCTCTTCCTCTTTCTTCGCTGCTACGCAGCAAGATAAGTACTCTTCAGTTTTCTATCGTGAATGTTTAGTGCTTTGGTATTTTTGTATGTGATTTGACTTTGCTATAATTGTTGATAGCGCTGCAGCGCTTTATTCCATTACGCGATAGCGGCTTTCCCTCTTTTTTATTGTGCTGGTATTTGCTTTCGACACGATCGCGCTTTGCGCTAAATTCTATGTTCCCGGATTTTTTGGTTGCAGGGCGTGCTTGCGGCGCGTTTATTTACTGATTGTCCCCTCGCCGTGTGGGCCGCGCTGTGGGGAGTCTGCTGCGGGTACGGTTCTTCCGTCCCTACGCGGCTTAGAGGCTGGCTTCGCTCCTGGGTCCTCCCGCCACCAGAGGGCGCGGGAGGCTGTGTGACCGCGTCGCGTTGTTTGATCTCTCTTCAGAGAGTTTCGAGCGTCGCGCGTGCGGTGTGCGGGAGCCTCTGATCTGAGGAGAACGCCGGTGAACGGTTGTAGGCGGCGGTGACTGCTTAGAACGTCACGCTGCCCCATAATTGCCAAACGCTTTGATCCCAGGCCCAGTTCTTGAGGGCAGAGTCTGTATTTTTCCCAGTTTTCTGGAGAACGCCTCTTGGAGGTCTTGTATTGCTGTGGCACATTGTTTTCAAGGGACTTTGCCCAGATCAGTTTCACCTGGTTACCGGGTGTGTTGTTTTAAAAAATTTCGTAGCCAGTAGTCAGTCCCTCGGGTTAGAACCCGGTTCATTGTGTGGTTTTTCCACGTAAAAAAATAACTGCAGGCTGACACCCAGCCCTGATAAAGCCTTTCCTTCTAGGCCAGGTTACCACTTGTCTCACATCACGTGAGTATTGTATTGCCCCATGGAGTATTATGATGATTATCCGGAGGAGGAGGATCCCCTCCCTGACATGCCCTGAGGAGACGCCTTTTATGAGGCGATGGACACTTCAATTTATCGAGCAGTAGACCAGGCCATTTCTCCTTTAAAGACCAGGCTTTCCAGTCAAATTCAGCAAGCTTTTGCCCAGTTTTCCCAGCAGATTGCACCCCACCCCCCGGCCCCAACCACTACTCCCCTTGATCCCCTTGGGTTCCCACCGCCTAAGCGTTCCCGCGACGCAGGTGTGGATGGTGATGCTTTTGATTGCCTTAGGCAGGCTTTCCTTGATAGCCACCAGTCAGTTCCTGCCGGCGCTCCCCTTCCTGCAGCCCCGGTGCTGCCTCCTACTGACCCAGTCCCTCCATCTCTCCCTAGCACCTCTCAAAACCCTCCGAGTACCTCGGATATGCTGGACCCTAACGATATAATCCACCCACGGTCCTCGGAGAGGGCGCCAGCGGACAAGGTAGCGGCATACATGGCCGCCCACATCAGGAGTCCCCTTGAGAAGGAGGCACGCAACTGCCTTCGGGCAGCGTGTCCTCGCCCGACCCTGGAGGGTAAAGTGTCCCTTACGCCTGAAATTGACCCTCGTATGGGTACCTTTCTCCAAAAGTTCATTAGAGATCCCAAAAAGGGGATTGACAGATCCTGGAGGGCCTACCAAGATAAACTCCTGGACGCTCTCGGTCCCATCACAAAAATTCTAGATATGGCGGAGGAAGCAAAGGAATCAGGCTCCATAATTTTTCCCGAGACCTTATACAGATGGGCACAGCGAGTGGTGATCTTCATGGGCAACGCTAACTGTGCCCTTTCCACCGAGCGCCACCGGTCCCTCCTTATAAAGATTGCCCCAAAGCTAGGGGATCTGGCGGACTCTGAGGCGGGCGCTATTGCCCAGGGTGTCTTAATTGGCGAGCCCTTCGTCAAGGAGCTCGGTAAATTTGTGAATACCTTCACATCTCTGGATCGAGCCCAGTCCACCGTCAAGGTGTTTCCCCATGTTTTTTGCGGGGCCGGCCAAGGCAGGGGCCGCTCGGCTGGTCGTCAGCAACGCCAAACAGCTCAAAGAGGCTCCGGACAGTACTAGGACCAATCCTGGTTCACATTTTTACCCCACACGTGATGGCGGGGTAAGGGGAAAGGATTCCGGGGAGGAGCAGCAGCCTCTACCCCAGGTGAGGGTTCTCCCTTCTTCCCCAAAAGGCATAGGGGGGGCGGTTGGCAGGGTGCTTCCACGTTTGGTTGACCATCACACACGATGCCTGGGGACTGTGAGGGGTTTCCACATAGAGTTCCAAGGGACCCCAGTGCAGACAGCCCCTCCCCGTCCTATTCAGTTTTCTGCACAGGACGCGCTTCTAGTAGACGCAGAGGTCTCTTCTCTCCTCGCGAAAGGCGCTATCACCCTTTCTACTCCTCATCCTCAAGGGTTTTTGAGCAACATTTTTCTGGTCGACAAGACCAATGGCGGCAAGAGACCCGTGATAATCTTGAGCGAGTTCAATCAATGGTTGGTTTACCGACATTTCAAGATGGAGGGAATCCATCTTCTTCGGGACGTTCTGCGGTCCCTCGACTGGATGGGCCTTTCTGGTAGTCCCGATATTCCGACCCCACCGTCGGTTCCTCCAATTTTTCTGGGTTCATCGCACGTACGAGTTCAGGTCTCTCCCTTTCAACCTCTCATCGGCTCCTTGGTGTTTCACCAAGGTCCTCAGACCGGTAGTGGAATACCTTCGTTCCAGGGGGGTCAGAATGATCGTTTACCTCGACGATCTGCTGTTAATGGCATCCTGTCCCCGCCGCCTGACACAACAGCTTCAGATGGCGGTGTCGCTTCTTCAAGAGCTCGGGTTTGTCATAAACGAGAAGAAATCGCTTCTTCAGCCTACAAAGAGCCTTACATTCTTGGGGTTCGTCATAGACTCCACGTCATCCAATCTCAGTCTTCTGAACAGGAAGGTCTCCAAGATCCGTCACGAGCTATGCCGCTCATGGACAATGTGTTGGGGGTCAGTTATGTGAATCATCTGGGGGGGGCACCAGGTTGAAAGCTCTCTTGTATTTGGCAGCGAGTTTCTGGCAGTATTGCCTAGACAGTCAGGTCTCCGTCACGGCGGAATACCTTCCAGGCCGAGACAATTTGGAAGCAGACTTTCAGTCGTGCCACTTCCGGGATGCCAGCCTTTGGCGCTTGGATCAGTCCGTTTTCGCGAGGCTGAACAACCTTTGGGACCCCTTCTCGGTGGATCTTTTTGCATCCCGGCTGGACCACCAGATTCCGCGATTTTTCAGTTGGCGGCCGGAACCTCTGGCAGCCGCCACAGATGCATTTCTCCAAGATTGGAGCGGATAACGGAGCTATGCGTTCCCTCCCTTTGCGATGATCACGAGGTCAACGGCATAAGTTCGCCGGCAAGCGGCAGACCTGGTCATGATCACTCCGCTGTGGAAGTCACAAGTGTGGTTTCCGGTTCTTCCGGAACTTTCCTGGGATTTTCCAATCCTACTCCCCCAGTTTCTATCTCTTCTCCTGAGTCCGGACAGGAATCCGCACCCTCTGGTGTCCACAAACTCGCTGTGGCTCATGGCGTGGCGGATTTCCGGAGTAGAAGGGAAGCCCCTGGCCTTTCGCGAGATGCGGAGACTTTCATCTCTAAATCGTGGGTGGACAGTACGGTCAAAAGGTACAGGTCAGCGTGGGGCAGATGGACCTGTTGGTGTCTGCGACAGGGTTTCGATCCCTTAGTCAGGGATGTCATCCATGTAGTAAATTTTTGGGCTCAGCTGGCTTCTGAGGGTCTGGCTTATCGGTCGGTGAATACCTTCAGATCGGCCGTTTCTTCAGGCCACGTCCCAGTGGATGGAGCACCTGTGGATGAACACCCCCTGGTTTGTCAACTGATGCGGGTCATGCACCTTTCCTCCGGAGCCTCGTTATTCCGAGCTCTGGGATGTGAATCAGGTTCTCAACCTCTTTTTATCTTGGCAACCGAACAGATTTCTCTCAAGAAAGGAACTTTCAGGAAAATTAGCCATGCTTCTGTGCCTGATATCTTGCAGACGGGTGTCTGATGTACGGGCTTTAGACATTCCTGGCAGAGTCTTTACTCCGGATGGGGTGAGGTTCACATTATTGAGACGCACAAAGTGCCATTCTAGGATGATTTCTTACCCTCAGTTTCCTGATTCCCCGAAACTCTGTGTGGTTCGCTGCCTCAAAGCGTATGAGGAAATGACAAAAGAGTTTTGTCCTCCACGAGAGAGGCAACTCCTCATTTCGCTTCGGAAACCTTTGGGGCGCATTCCACAAGAGGTGTGCTGGCTTCCAAAGCCTTCAGCTTAGGGGCGCGTTTGGAGGATATCCTCAACGCAGCGGATTGGTCATCAGACTCTACTTTCAAAAGGTTTTTACTTCAAACCGATTCTGAATATGGCTCATTTGGTTGTGGTGCAAAAAGGGAGGAACCGAGAGCTTTTATTCTTAGGTCCTGCACAATGCTCCAAACATATAATCAAACCGAAAGTGTGCAGTTCCTCAGGGAAGGGGAAGGGGGGAAGGGAGAAAAGGGGAGGGGAGAGACAGGTCTCTTATAGAATGCCCTCACACACCTAGCAAGGTGTCATGCTTCATCATAGGGCTGTGCTCCTCGTCGGGCTGGCGCTTCAATGCCCGACGGGCTCCCGCGTAGGGGCTCTTTTTCAGAGATCTTTTTAGAGACAGCCGTATGGGTGCGTGGGGGTAAGTGCAACAAGTGTAGTGAGTCAGGGTGTGGTGAATTAAAATAGGTTTGGTATTGCCAACAAGGAACAATTTTATTCTGGTGGTATACCAGCCTAATTAAAATAAGTGGGCCCTGTCAGGATAATAATGATCTACAGGGATGTATCAAAAGGTCGACATGTTTCTTGCCCTATGCCCAAACGGGTCGGTGGCAATTCTTCAGGACCGCAGTGAGAGAGAGCTCAAAAATAATCTCTACTACAGTGAAGGTGAAAGTAACATTTGTACATCACCAGAGGGGGTCCATGTGGTCCCAACGGGTTGGTGGACCCACAGTTGCGAGACCTAAGGGAGAAGAAAAACAACACACAGAACACAATACACGGAACAAAGTAAGGGCAACTCATTGAGGCTTACTAGGTGGCTAAGGTGAGGAACCATCCCGAAGTGAAAATCATGCTACCATGGCTATGCGTACGGGGTGCATCTCTGGTGAGGTTCACAGTGCGGGATAATGGTTATATAAACTACAACACCAGTAGTACCAAGTGCTGCTAGCGACTAAAAACGGGGAAAGAATTATAGCGTGTAATGATGGTGACGCTGCGGAGCGTGAGGAGGGTGTTTTGGAGCAGATAGCGCGCGTAGTGCGATTCAGAGTTGCCGCCCCCAGATCTAGGGTCGCGGGAAGCTCTCATTGCCGTTGTGGAGAATTGCAACCATATAAGTGCGGAATTCGAAAAGTGCCAACGGCTGCGTGTGTGCGGGACTCCAAGAGGGGTTAACTCACCCCCTAGGATACAGTTATTGCTGTACGGGTTCGCCAGTGAAGCCAAAATTAGCTCGCCCTAGTGGGAGGACGAAAAGTTATTGAAATCCCTGCAATTAACATCAATAACAAATACCACAGGCATATCAGGGTCTGTACTCATGAGGGGTGGGCGTGCGGTTAGCCGTGCTCCTACCGTGGCTCTGGCTCCCGTAGGGTGGAAGCGCCGGCGTGGTGTAAAATAAGGAAGTGCTCCCCGGCTGATGGAAAGACTAGAGCGGCAAAGGTGTCGGCCATCTTGGGAATGAAGTCGAGACCATGAAACTTTATTGAAATTAACGCGGAGTCAAGGAAGCGCTCAACCCACAGTGGTGGTAGGAGCGTCATATTGCTGTAATACCAGGAACTACCTGGGGGTATTTACAATAAACGAGAGTATCTCTCTGAAATTAGCATATGCGTCCAGGTGATAAAATGCGATGTAGTTCAAACAAAATCCTGCTCTTTGGAGGAGAAGTTGCCAATTATGGAATGCAAGTACATAAGTGCGAGAGAGGACCGAATGTTTTGGCCATGTGGGTTAACGGTGAATTGAGAGAATAGCCGTCAGAGACTATCTTGCAACATGTGAAATGTAAAAACCAACTGATAGAATAAGGTGCACCACCAGTTTGCGGCCAATGTACTCACATCTCCAATATTGTGAGCATTATCTCATCTAGCGTAAAGAGCGCCAGTATAAAGGATCATGTATTGTTAAGTGTTGCCCACGGTATATCATCATTCAGGCCATTGATATGGCTCGAGATTTTGAAGATCCATTGTTGATCTTTCCTGAAGAGGGCATCTATACTAATCATGGAAAAGGATTGCAGTATTGTCCAGGTGATGTCATTGGCCGTGTGGTTCCTATCCAGGAAATGCGTGCACATTTTTGTATTCACTTTTCTGCACCTGATGTTGCTCCGGTGTTCAGAGATTCTGATCTTCGCCGGACGCGTCGTCATGCCAACGTACATGAGGTTGCATGGGCATCGAATTAGATAAATGCAATTGCGTGTGTTGCAATTTGTATGGGTTTTTTGTTCCCAAGTTAGAGATTCTGAGAGTTTGATGTTTTTACTCGCTTTTGTAAGAGGACATGCGATGCATTGCCCACATGGGTAATGGCCTGTGACAGGCGGTAAGCCCCAAAGTCGCTGATTGGGAGGTGGTTGATGTCTTGGTCTGGTACTGATTAAAAGGTTGTTCAGGTTATTAGTCCTTTTGAAGGCAAATCTGGGCTGTGGTATCTGCCAATCTCCTACGGACAGCATATTCCATTGTTTTTTAATGATTTTTTTTAATAGAGTTAGACTCTGGTGTGAAGGTGGTCACACACGTTATTTGGTCGTTTTTCGTTTTCTCTGAAGATGTGAGGAGGGTCTCCCTGTTGGTGTTCCGAGCCCTTTTGCAGGCTGCTTTTGTAGTTGCCATAGGGTATTCCCTCCTTATCAAATGGCCTGTAAGTTCCTGTGCCTGTGTTTTGAAATCCTCCAAAGTACTGCAGTTGCGTCGGAGTCTTAGATATTGTCCATATGGCAAGTTGTTGCGCAATGCTTTAGGGTGGAAACTACTGAAAAGCAGAGGACTGTGGCTATCTGTCGGTTTTTTGTAAGTTTTTTTGTTCAGACCAGTCGGAGTATTGAAGATGAGAAGATCCAAAAAGGAGAGTTCATGGACTGAGGAATTGGCCGTGAATCGTAGATAGGGATTGAGACTGTTGACCCAGGACACAAATAGGGGTATGGAGTCCAGATCGCCCTTCCAAAATATGAGAATGTCATCAATGTAACGTCGCCACAAGGTGACGTTCTCCTTGTAGATGTTATTCCTAGCAAAAATGTGGTTGGCTTCAAAATGGGCCATATAGAGACATGCCAGGCTGGGAGCAAAGGTACTCCCCATCGAAGTACCCTGTACTTGATGGTAAATATGGTCTTCGAATTGGAAGTAATTCTTGGTCAGGGCGATCTCTGCACACTCCATGACAAATGAGATGGATGTGGGTGAGTCCCATGTTTGTGCCCGTAGGACTTCTTCCACAACCTCCAGGGTTGCCCTCTGAGGGATGTTAGTGTAGAGGGCCTCTACGTCCAGGGTGATCAGCGCGTCCAAACTGGATCCAGTTTCATTGAACTGTTTGATGATGTTAGGCACATCCCTGGTGTCAAGTAAAAAAGTAGGGGTCTTTGTACCAATGGGCGTAGGAAGTGGTCACAGAAGCGTGATAGAGGTTCTAGGGCAGAGCCGATCCCTGACACAATGGGCCTCCCTGGTGGAGGTAAGACTCCTTTGTGGATTTTGGGCAATATGTAAAAATAAGGTATTCGAGGATTGTTGTTCATGAGGAATTCCGATTCGTTTTTTGATATCCAACCTTGTGCTAGTGCATTCGTCACTAGAGTTCTTATTGTGATAATCAATTTATTGGTGGGATCTTCTCTGATTTGGGTATAGTACCGTGTATCACTGAGTTGCCATAGGCATTCTGTTCTATAGTCTGTGGTGGACATGATGACTATAGCTCCCCCCTTGTCTGCCTCTTTGATGGTGATGGTCATATCATTGCTTAGATTGTTTATTGCGAGATTTTCCAGGCGGGAATTATTGTGGAGGGTTTTCTTCACTTTCATCGCATTGATGTCTTTGATGACTGCTTTTTCAAAAGCCAGAATTTCAGGCGGTACCATGGCGGAAGTAGGCGTGAAGGTGGATGGTTTCCGCAGGCCTGTGTCACCCTGAGGAGGTGAGCTTTGATCTTTGAAAAAACTCTCCCCTCCCCTTTTCTCCCTTCCCCCCCTTCCCCTTCCCTGAGGAACTGCACACTTTCGGTTTGATTATATGTTTGGAGCATTGTGAAGGACCTAAGAATAAAAGCTCTCGGTTCCTCCCTTTTTGTAGAATTACGTACGGCGGCTCAGCCGTGGAACCTTAGCCCTTGCTGGCTTGCGGAAATTTTACCGCCTTTTGACCTACCTGTCCTCCCCTTTTTCTCCATACCCCCTCCCCCCCCCTTCCCTTGTCCCACGTTCACCACCATGGAACAATACCAGGGGCTATCCTTTGATGACGACCTGGTGTCTGAAATACTAAGAACACCTTCCCTGCTAGATGCAGATGGAGCCATTGCCTCCACCAGCCAGGGCGGCGATTGGAACAGCATCACTAACATGAAACGTCAACTGATGAAAATTATCATGCATGGTGCCATCATGACCGAGTACCTACGCGCCAACATAGCCCCAAATGGGCTTATTGTATCAAATATGCCAAGAATATTTTTGGATGATAAGCAATTTAAGGAAGAATGGTCCCTAGTTGCCTGGAAGTGCACTAGGGACTGGCTGATACTAATAATCAAAACAGCAAAACGGCTGGCAGACGACTTAATCATTCAGATCACCATTGCGGAAGGAGCACTTAAAGCTACAATTACTATCACGGCCTTCAAAGATAAACTAGCTGAAATCAATAATGAAATTGCCAAAAACAAAGATTTCCTAATGCGACAAAAAATCTCAAAACTCCAGAAAGATTTTGGGCGTTTCAACAAAGAAAAAATGTACCCCTACCTAAAGGATGATTTCCAACAAGCACAAAGCGACTACTCGTCAGATGACAGTACGAGTTCCCGCCGAAGAACCACATCCAATAGTAGCAACTCAAGTACAGACAGCTGGAGAGGCCAACAACATTACCATCAACATGGACCGCCTAACCCACAGTACGCCTATACGATGCCCCCTTTTCCAGGTCCACATATGTGGCAACCTCCTGGCTTCCAACAGGGCCCACTACCTCCATTCACTCCTTTCCTTCCGCAACCTTTTTTAGGCAGAGGCTGGTGCAGGGGCAGAGGAAGAAGAAGAGATGGCTACAATCCGCAAAAACAGGTGCGTTGGCAGGACCAAACAGACCTAGGCCAGATGGAACTCAGGAGCCACAAAGGCAAGAAAAACTGATAGTGAACCTATCGGATCGGCAACTGAACCAGACAGAAGAACATGTCCTCCTCAAGGGCCACAGATTCGTACCCACACCGCGGCCAGACGATTTCAGGACCCATTGTGAAATTCATGACCTATTTCGAAAAATTCGACTGAGAAGTTTTTTCAAAGATCAAAGCTCACCTCCTCAGGGTGACACAGGCCTGCGGAAACCATCCACCTTCACGCCAACTTCCGCCATGGTACCGCCTGAAATTCTGGCTTTTGAAAAAGCAGTCATCAAAGACATCAATGCGATGAAAGTGAAAAAAACCTTCCACAATAATTCCCGCCTGGAAAATCTCGCAATAAACAATCTAAGCAATGATATGACCATCACCATCAAAGAGGCAGACAAGGGGGGAGCTATAGTCATCATGTCCACCACAGACTATAGAACATAATGCCTACGGCAACTCAGTGATACACGGTACTATACCCAAATCAGAGAAGATCCCACCAATAAATTGATTATCACAATAAGAACTCTAGTGACGAATGCACTAGCACAAGGTTGGATATCAAAAAATTTATCAGAATTCCTCATGAACAACAATCCTCTAATACCTTATTTTTACACATTGCCCAAAATCCACAAAGGAGTCTTACCTCCACCAGGGAGGCCCATTGTTTCAGGGATCGGCTCTGCCCTAGAACCTCTATCACGCTTCTGTGACCACTTCCTACGCCCATTGGTACAAAAGACCCCTACTTTTTTACATGACACCAGGGATGTGCTTAACATCATCAAACAGTTCAATGAAACTGGATCCAGTTTGGACGCGCTGATCACCCTGGACGTAGAGGCCCTCTACACTAACATCCCTCAGAGGGCAACCCTGGAGGTTGTGGAAGAAGTCCTACGGGCACAAACATGGGACTAACCCACACCCATCTCATTTGTCATGGAGTGTGCAGAGATCGCCCTGACCAAGAATTACTTCCAATTCGAAGACCATATTTACCATCAAGTACAGGGTACTTCGATGGGGAGTACCTTTGCTCCCAGCCTGGCATGCCTCTATATGGCCCATTTTGAAGCCAACCACATTTTTGCTAGGACTAACATCTACAAGGAGATCGTCACCTTGTGGCAACGTTACATTGACGACATTCTCATATTTTGGAAGGGAGATCTGGACTCCATACCCCTATTCGTGTCCTGGGTCAACAGTCTCAATCCCTATCTACGATTCACGGCCAATTCCTCAGTCCATGAACTCTCCTTTTTGGATCTGCTCATCTTCAATACTCCGACTGGTCTGAACACAAAAACTTACAAAAAACCGACAGATAGCCACAGTCCACTGCTTTACAGTAGTTTCCACCCTAAAGCATTGCGCGACAACTTGCCATATGGGCAATATCTAAGACTCCGACGCAACTGCAGTACTTTGGAGGATTTCAAAACACAGGCACAGGAACTTACAGGCCATTTGATAAGGAGGGAATACCCTATGGCAACTACAAAAGTAGCCTGCAAAAGGGCTCGGAACACCAACAGGGAGACCCTCCTCACATCTTCAGAGAAAACGAAAACCGACCAAATAACGTGTGTGACCACCTTCACGCCAGAGTCTAACTCTATAAAAAAAAATCATTAAAAAACATTGGAATATGCTGTCCGTAGGAGATTGGCAGATACCACAGCCCAGATTTGCCTTCAAAAGGACTAATAAACTGAAAAACCATTTAATCAGTACCAGACCAAGACATCAACCACCTCCCAATCAGCGACTTTGGGGCTTACCGCCTGTCACAGGCCATTACCCATGTGGGCAATGCATCGCATGTCCTCTTACAAAAGCGAGTAAAAACATCAAACTCTCAGAATCTCTAACTTGGGAACAAAAAACCCATACAAATTGCAACACACGCAATTGCATTTATCTAATTTGATGCCCATGCAACCTCATGTACGTTGGCATGACGACGCGTCCGGCCAAGATCAGAATCTCTGAACACCGGAGCAACATCAGGTGCAGAAAAGTAAATACAAAAATGTGCACGCATTTCCTGGATAGGAACCACACGGCCAATGACATCACCTGGACAATACTGCAATCCTTTTCCATGATTAGTAAAGATGCCCTCTTCAGGAAAGAACAACAATGGATCTTCAAAATCTCGAGCCATATCAATGACCTGAATGATGATATACCGTGGGCAACACTTAACAATACATGATCCTTTATACTGGCGCTCTTTACGCTAGATGAGATAATGCTCACAATATTGGTGATGTGAGTACATTGGCCGCAAACTGGTGGTGCACCTCATTCTATCAGTTGGTTTTTACATTTCACATGTTGCAAGATAGTCTCTGACGGCTATTCTCTCAATTCACCGTTAACCCACATGGCCAAAACATTCGGTCCTCTCTCGCACTTATGTACTTGCATTCCATAATTGGCAACTTCTCCTCCAAAGAGCAGGATTTTGTTTGAACTACATCGCGTTTTATCACCTGGACGCATATGCTAATTTCAGAGAGATACTCTTGTTTATGGTAAATACCCCCAGGTAGTTCCTGGTATTACAGCAATATGACGCTCCTACCACCACTGTGGGTTGAGCGCTTCCTTGACTCCGCGTTAATTTCAATAAAGTTTCATGGTCTCGACTTCATTCCCAAGATGGCCGACACCTTTGACGCTCTAGTCTTTCCATCAGCCGGGGAGCACTTCCTTATTTTACACCACGCCGGTGCTTCCACCCTACGGGAGCCAGAGCCACGGTAGGAGCACGGCTAAGCGCACGCCCACCCCCGTGAGTACAGACCCTGATATGCCTGTGGTATTTGTTATTGATGTTAATTGCAGGGATTTCAATAACTTTTCGTCCTTCCACTAGGGTGAGCTAATTTTGGCTTCAATGGCGAACCCGTAAAGCAATAACTGTATCCTAGGGGGTGAGTTAACCCCTCTTGGAGTCCCGCACACACGCAGCCCTTGGCACTTTTCGAATTCCGCACTTATATGGTTGCAATTCTCCACAACGGCAATGAGAGCTTCTTGCGACCCTAGATCTGGGGGCGGCAGCTCTGAATCGCACTACACGCGCTACCTGCACCAAAACACCCTCCTCGGGCTCCGCAGCGTCACCATCATTACACGCTATAATCCTATCCCCGTTTTTAGTCGCTAGCAGCACTTGGCACTACTGGTGTTGTAGTTTATATAACCATTATCCCGCACTGTGAACCTCACCAGAGATGCACCCTGTATGCATAGCCATGGTAGCATGCTTTTCACTTCGGGATGGTTCCTCACCTTAGCCACCTAGTAAGCCTCAATGAGTTGCCCTCACTTTGTTCCTTGTATTGTGTTCTGTGTGTTGTTTTTCTTGTCCTTTAGGTCTCACAACTGTGGGTCCACCAACCCGTTGGGACCCCATGGACCCCCTCTGGTGATGTACAAATGTTACTTTCACCTTCACTGAAGTAGAGATTATTTTTGAGCACTCTCTCACCACGGTCCTGAAGAATTGCCACCGACCCGTTTGGGCATAGGGCAAGAAACATGTCGACCTTTTGATACATCCCTGTGGATCATTATTATCCTGACAGGGCCCACTTATTTTAATTAGGCTGGTATACCACCAGAATAAAATTGTTCCTTGTTGGCAATACCAAACCTATTTCAATTCACCACACCCTGACTCACTACACTTGTTGCACTTACCCCCACGCACCCATACGGCTGTCTCTAAAAAGATCTCCGAAAAAGAGCCCCTACGCAGGAGCCCGTCGGGCATTGCAGCGCCGGCCCGACGAGGAGCACAGCCCTATGATGAAGCATGACACCTTGCTAGGTGTGTGAGGGCATTCTATAAGAGACTCATTTGGTTGTGGGCAAGCTTTAAACAAGCATAATCCTCGCCTTCAGTCCTGGCATAGAATGAAAAATTTCCTAGCTAACATAACGGAAAGTTTAAATTCTATTAAGGACTCAGAGGCGAGGATTATCCCGCCCTTGCCTCCTGGAGGAGACCCCTCCCCGTACTACTGTAAGTAATTGGTTTTGGGCATTTTATGATAAGATAAGGGACTGCTGTAAATAATTGGTTTGGACATTTATTAGACATGTCAAGTCAAGGTAGCCTGCAATGTAAGTTGTTTGCAGTTTCTTTGCAATTGGCAATTTGAAATTTCTTCCTGCAGTAATATATTCTTCTTGTCCTCAGGCTCGGATTCACACAAACAGGATTCCTGAAGGGCCGAAGGTTGCTGGCTACGCGCTCAGAAAGAGGAAGAGAGGACACTGTTGATGGACTATGTTGGGCTGGCTGGCCCCTGATTGGACACTGTTCTCGTATGAAGATTGGTTGTTACCATGTGTTTGTCTTTTGACTACCTTTTCCCTTTGGTTCATGGGAAATGTAGTCTTCTGTTATATATTCGCTGCTATTGATTAAAGTGAAGAAAGAAGGCATAACCCTCGCCTCCGAGTCCTTAATAGAATTGAAACTTTCCGTTACGATAGCTAGAACATTTTTCATTCACCTCTAAATTCTGAAGGGCACTCTGGGATCCCTTCGGGACTTCCAAAAACTGTCCACTAGTTGGCATGCACAAACGAATGGTCAATCATAAACCAGTCTCTAGAGAAATATGTATGTTGCCATTTGTCACAATTTGGATGCTTTTGGTTAGATGGAATAGGCATAGTAAAATTTGTATATAACACCAAACAATTTTCAACATGGCTTTTCCCATTTTACACTCAATAGCTGCCATCAATGTATGTTTCCCACTAAGTTACCCTGACTAGACGAGAGGGCTGACCAGACACACAAAGGAAAGCCAAACCGACTGATTAGTAACTTTTCACAGTACACCCAGCAAAGTCTTGCCAAGCAAAAAATAAAACAAATGGAAGAATATCAGACAGCTTAGCCTGTTAGTGGATCGACCTGCCTGTCCTCACATTAGGTACAAAATGTGGTGTCTGTTGTTAGGGCAGCAGAAGGTCTTTCTGAAGAGGCAGTCAACATAGACAGTATATGCCCAGATTCAACAGGTCAGAATATCATATTCTCTATGCCTAGTCTGAGGGTATCATGATGGGCTGAGCTCTATCCCTCTTGACCTTCTTAAGGATAGTCTGACTCAGTGAAGGGGGCATCGGAGCGTAGAAAAGGCTGGACTCACACCGAAGACAGAACAAATCTTCAAGAGAACCTCGAGAAGGTAACTCTAGGATGCAAAAACATGACACATGCCACTTCTGGGAGAAGGCGTCATTTGTGATTACCAACACATCTTCTGGTAAGCTCATATACTCTGACATTCAGGGAAATGGCAGGTGACTGAGATCTGAAGAAGAATCATCCATCCCGACAGTCTGAAAACCTCCAAGTAGGGGGTGCGTGGTACCATAACCACCGCTTATGGCCGTACCTTAGGGCACCTGCATTGTCTGTCAGGACCTTGACAACCCTACCCTTGATGGATGGCAGGCAGCCCAGAAGGTTGACGTGCCAAGGCTGTTCTAGTTCTCTGATCCTCACTTCTCCAAGGTAACATTCACCCCTTTCCTTGGCCAGAGCTGATGCATCCATACTACTGTAGTGTCTGAATGAGACAAAGAAAACGTTCAGCATCCACCACTGAATGTCCTAAGCAGGTGCCCTCTGACAGTACCCACAGTGTTACAATCATTGTATGCGAAGGTTCCACTGCAAGTCATACATGTCACAACTAGCATTAGGCAACAGCAGTATGCCAAGGCTAGGTGACCAAGGAGCCTCAGTAGCGTCTAGGCTGGAATGAGTCCCTTGCTCACTTTGCCACTGGATTCAAGCAAGCCTGGCTGTAGACGGCTGAAATGCCAGAAACCGGTCCTAGGAAGCTTGTTTCCGGTCCAGGGATGTCTGAACTGGGGTGGCAGAGTGGGCTAAAGAACGGTGATGGATCAAAACCAGATCTGTTGACTGGGTGTGAGTGTTTGATTGGTTCTGATGCTCCGTCCATCACCACCCCCTTTTGTACCGCTAGGCTGGAATGAGGGCATGTACCCAAAATATCAATATCACTGCCTGAATGCCTCAAACACATTGTGAGGGTAGAAAAGTCTTCAAAGCCAGTGTGTCCATGATGGCCCTTATCAAGAACATCCTCTGCACGGGCCAAAGAGGTGATGTTGGTTTGCCCGATTGCGGACCCCAGGATGGACAACAACAAAACTGGTCGAAGACTTTCAGCAGCCAGTCATCAAAGTACAGGAATATGTGCATCCTTAAACTGCAACCACCAACATCACCTTTGAGAACACTAGAAGGAGGGGGCAAATAAAGGAGAAAACAGAACAGTGAACTGGAATGTTCAAATCTCACCTCAAACCACATGTACGCTGACGATACCCAAATATACATCAAGATTCATTTTCTGGAAGACATCAAATCACTCAACTCCACGCTACTAAAAACCCAAATCTGGCTGGCCGAAAACCACTTGAAACTAAACTCCCTCAAAACTGAATTCCTCTTAATCGTTCCCCCCAACAAATCTCCAATTATACTGGAATTGATGAAACACCTAACAGCTCTTAATGGTCATCTGCTAGTCGTGGACTCAGCGAAATCTCTGGGGGTCACGCTTGACAGTAACCTAAAGATGCAGATACATATCAGCGCCGCCACAAAAGGAGCTAACTTCCATCTGAAGACTCTTCGAAAACTTAAACCCTTTCTACCGGCCCAAGATTTCAAACTAGCGGTCCAAGCACTAGTAATCCCTCGTGTGGAATATGGGGCGGTTACCCTTTGCGGCCTTCGAGGGCATCGACAGCCCCACTAAGAGCCACGATCAACTCTGCTGTGAGACTCATCACTGGCTCAAAGAGAAACTCCCACATTTCTCCAGACTTGAGAACACTCAACTGGCTTCCGTTTGAAGCCAGAATTCATCTGAAAATCGCTTGTATGACTCACAAGGCCCTCCACCACAAGGCCCCCCACTACCTAGCTCAGAAATTAGTGCTATCTTCGGGAAACAGAGCCTCCAGGAGTGCCAAGACTCTCCTTCTGAAACCTCAAAGATTTGCCAAAAAAAAAACCTATAACCGATCCTTTTCTGGTATGGCTCCTAGGATCTGGAATGCCTAACCCAGTGAAACAAGAATGAACCCTTCTTCTGCCGCATTCAAAAAAGAAGTGAAAGCGATCCTCATGGCTAAATTCACATGAACTCTGTAACGGTTTTCTCTTTGTATTTTGTGTTTGACGTATGATGTTTCCATATCTTCAGTTTGTCCCTCTGTTTAGCTTAATCTTTATGACTTTCAGAACTGCACCTTTGACCTGTAAAGCGCTCTGTTACTCGCAAGAGTCTTGTTCGCGCTATATAAAACTTTCAAAATAAATAAATAAATAAAAAGGGTGGTGCATGTGGGACTGCAGGATTGGCACATAAAAGTATGTACCCTGCAAGTCCAAGGATGCCATCCAGTCTTTGGGATCCATAGATAATAGGACCTGGGCAAGCATCAGCATTTTGAACTTATCCTTCTTGAGAAAGGTGTTCATAAATCTGAAGTCTAGCATCAGCTTCAACTCCCCATCCTTCTTGAGAATCACAAAGTATATGGAGTGCGATTCTTTATAATGTTGCTCCTGCGGCACTATCTCAATTACATCTTTGGAAAGTAACTGAACTTCTCTGGAGAGAATAGTATTAGCATGATTTACTGAGTAGGTTTTCCGCCACTTCATCATCATCCCCATTATGGGGAACCTGTTCAAGCTTCTGGATGCAATGGAGTAAAGATTTCAGAACTTGCACCTCTGGAGCCAAGGATGGCACCATACCACCAAGAACGGCCGGGGCTTGTGGCAAAGGTGTCAACCTGCTGCCCGTTGCCGATGGAGGAACAAATTTATCCTGAACAAGCTAAGTCAGGACCAGGGAATGCCCTGACAGTGAAGTCCAATTGGGGGCCCAACAAATTTTTGGAGCGCCAAGGGGCACCATGGGGACCCAGAACTATTTTAAAGAGTTTCAGCGTGGCCTCTTTGAAGACCCCACTTTGCTGCAGAGACAACGATGGCCTCTGAATCCTGGGGTGCAGGATGACTGAGTCAGATGTTTGAAGCCTTAGTCACACCCTTGGATCGGTAACTATGCAACCTGGATCGCTTATTACATGAATTCTCCTGAGAGCAGCAGGAAGGCATCAAATCCAGACTTAATGTCTTATATTTATGTATGGACTTGTCTTTCGACTTCTCCTGGACTTAACTGAGGATAGCAAATAGAACAGGGACAGATCCCGCAAATTGGATAAGGGACTAACCCCCTCTTTTTGTGTTCTGGGGCACAGAGCTAAGCCTCCCGGTCTCTGACGACCTTCAGAAGCATCAGGCTGAATTTATCACAGGACTTGGAATCATGTATGATGCAGACATCACAGGGGTCCATGACCAACATCTGTTTCCTGCTAGTGTGGCATGCCTAAATCCTGTGTTTTGCTATGTGGGATCCCTGCACACTGTCACTGTTAATTTTTTTAAAGATTTTTAATTAAAAAATCCCCCAAAAGTTTAAAGCTCCAGATCGGTATCAAAGACTGCAGAAAAAGAGGAACTAATGTCAGCATGCAGGGATGGTGCCTATATTGTGCAGCACTGTGTCTCCATGTATAGAGACAGGGCGGAGATGTGACAGAGACTTAAGATGCATCCTGCCAGCATGTGGGAGCTATTGCAGAGTTTTCTGGATCCAGTCTGGCACCTACAGATTCAAAAGATGAGGAATGGTTAGAAGTACCTATCAGAAACTCTTCTGTTTGTCTTTGGAAGATTAATGGATCATGGTCCTATAAAAACCACAAACACACAACATATCTCGCCACCATTGAAAAGAGGTTGATATCTTGGTAGACAGTCATTACTCTTCAACTACTATCTGCAGGCAATGCTCTGGTAGAAAATATTCAAAGTCCACGCCCTGCATTTAGTGTACAATGTCCACGTGCAGAGGCTTTACACAGTGTATTTTTACTATGTCTAGAGGCCAACATATTTAAATTATTAAATTAACCCTCCTCAAAGCTTCTGTTTGAAGTAATGGTATGGTTCCCTACAAACGACAATGATAGGCAACTATATCTCGCCCAGTGCACTGCTCACATACCACAGCTCCACTGATTAACATAACAATACGACAATAAGGCAATAGCTGCTTCATCTCGAAGAGAGTAAAAAGTGGAAAAAGTGTACTCTATATGTCATAATCCACAAAATTACCATATCAATAGGAACAAGACTGTAGCTAATGAACAGTAGATGAAATTGTCTCTATCAAGATAACATCTTTGTGCTCTCTTCACATCTAATATGAAGAGTGATCTTTCTATTGGACACAACAAATTATGGAAAATGTCTTGATTTGCTCTGTATATTCCATAAAAACCTCCAGGAGATGTGTCATTGAGACCAGACTGTTTTTCCATTACTGAATGGCCCAATGTAATGGCAATTAGGAAATCGATTAATCACTGGAATCAAGCCTTGTGCATAGGTTCAAAAGATGGACCGTTGAGCTTGAACAAAACAATATTTAGTTCCTAAAGAAAAACTGGTCCCTCATCATGAAAACACTTTGTTGAGCTCTTCTAAAAATCTTTGATGAGTGTAATTTAAAGAAATAGGTCTGACAATGGCTTTTTCTCTGTGAGAGCATAAAAAAAGATATCAAAATGGGAAGGGAGACAAGAAGCAAATATGTAGTAAAATGAAAAAAGGTTAGAAAATACAAACTACTGCTCCTAGACACTCTCTAACAGCCAGGTAAACCAACGTCAAATGGCTGTTCTGACACTGAGCTCTAAGCCGAACTAGGATCCACTTCTAGAAGAAATACATTATTAAATGGCAGGCACAGTTTGATGCTGCAGCTTAGCCTTTTCTGTTTATTTTTCAATTTAAAAATGATAACATTTGGAATGGGAAAACGTTTTTAAATAAAAAATACATGTTAACATTTTGGAGGTCAAATATTATGGCTGGGATTTATTATAAAATGTGTATCTTCAGAGGATCTCTTGCTGGACAGATTACTGCATTTCCTTTTGGCATTACTATGACATATTTTTAAATAATGATGTTATAACAATGCAGATTCATTTTTTGTAGACATTTACGTCTAATATTTGGGTTGTCTGCATGGAATTTGCTACATTTTTTTAAAGAAACAAATGAACCTAAAATGTGGAATAAAATTTTAAGGACATTTAATTGCATTTTGTTGCTGTTGCTTCCTTTATATGTCTCTTAACAGGGTGGTTGGTGTTAAGTATTCCCATGGGTGGTTTGTCATTCTATCACGCTTCCTTTATATGTCTCTTAACAGGGTGGTTGGTGTTAAGTATTCCCATGGGTGGTTTGTCATTCTATCACGTTTGTTACAGTGTAAGACAATACTATGACATCCACCTACCATAACACTGTAAGGGAAATATATAATTACCAATTGCACTTAAACTAACTTTTCTCAGTGAATATGGTTGAAGCAAAAAATATTATATATATATACACACACACAACTTACATAGTAGTGATAGGTTGATGTACTGGATGCAAAATTATCGTAGGGCAATATTAATCACCTAAATATAGAGCTAAGCGGTCTAGTTTCACATCCTGAAAGGTTTAAGCTTGTCCAAGTACACACTGATGCAACAGTACAGAGCCTCACGATAGCAAAATCTGACAGTGTGTCTGAGTTGAATAGGTCAGTATTGCAGAATTGAGATAAACCAATTTATGGACCATTTAGAAATTTGTGTTACGGAGCTGATTTTATTGGATGGTGGGGTGTATGGTGTTAAGGTTTGTGCAGGTCTAGTACATCTAACAGTGTATAGTTTGCCATAATACTAAGGAGCTCTTCTAGCATAATTATAGATAGTTGGTAAACCTACTGAGATCCCAGGATGTCTAATGTTATTTTAAAAACAGCAGTTTCATGTGACAAGCAAGACTTAATAGCTGCTTGGTGAAAGGCAGGAGAAGGGAAACTCTTGTCAAAATCTAGGGACAGGCCTTTGCATGCACTGCTGTCCTTCAATTATGAGACGCATGTAAGTGGTAAAAAATGACACATTGTCATGAGAAGGAAGAGGGGAATGCATATGAAATGGGCACATCAGCATCCATGACAAATACCAATGAAATAACCCCATGCACTCATGCTCTTTAAGTAAGAGGGGGTCAGAACATACAAGTGAGTCACTGCACATGCATGCAGTCTAGAGCTTCAAACTAAGACATTTGTGCTGCAAAATGTTCTTTTCCATCTTGGTTCTTCTAGAATGAGCCAAAAGCACAGGAAAACCACAACCGAAGCAAGTAAGTTGCAACTAAAAGAACAAATATATATGACGTTGTGATGGCAAAAGGCATCTACCACTTTCACTGTTACCAATGTTCAACAATATACAAATCAAATTTCATATCCTTGTTTTTCTTTGTAATGACATTGGATAAATTCATTTCTGAAAGAAATTACTTATTAGCAATGGCTTAAAGTCTATAAAGTATTAGCAGAACTCTTGGGTCATTCATCTGAAGATGAAAAATTCAGGTCACACTAACCTGTCGGAACTGCCCCTCGGAGACACCATCACGGTAGAAGATGATCCGGGTGGGTTTAAATCGCGTTGATTTGTAGAATTGGATGAGAAGCTCCCGCACCATGGATGACAAGTCCTGGATGACTTCCTGCCGGGGACGTTGCACCCGGACTGTAGCACAGTACCTGCTTGGGTGGGCATCCATGCTCCCTACAACCTAGGCCAAGAGCAGATCACACTACTGCTTAAACATGACCCAACCAGTATTTTCATAGAATATTGCTCGTGCTCACTCAAGTAACAAAACAGACAAGATCAACTGCAATGCTCAGTGGAATGGTTTGGTTTTATTAACACAGTACTCCGATGAAATACAGCACAAATTCATGTTTCTTAGTAACTGAGAACACAATTACAAGGCTGGAATGAGCTGAGAATGAAACAGATAATTAATAATTAAGGGTGCAAAGGACTAGTTTCTCACCAAATGTAGCAGAAGTTTAGACAGTCCAAGGAAGATAGCTAGCTTATTGGGACAAAATCCTTACACGGAAAGAAGCTAGCTTATTATGACAAAATTCTCACAACAGTATTTAAAGTGCATAAATATGGGAGTTAATATATAATGACAATAATAATTAAGCAAAATAAATGTTTTGAGGTTAAACAGGGATTTCCCTCCCTTGTCTATTAGATTCATCTATATGAACTGCGTGAGTGGTGTCGCAAAAGTGGTGGATATTTTTAGGGCAACAAAGCATTTTGAGCAAAACACAGTTTTTCTTTATAAAACATCTGTTTTGGGAAACAAATCCCATAATGATGTGAAGCAACCCTGATGTACGCAAAAATAATTATGTAAGAATGTTTCAAGCAAGAAACAACATTGTGAATACAAATTATTGTAAACATATTTGAAAGATCAGATGAGAGGTCTGTGAGCTGCTACACTGAGGTAAACAACATTAAAATGTTACTCACATGTAACTAAAGTGCTGCAATGGTAGTGTCGATCATAAAACCAAATGTATTAGAAATATTAGTGGTTGTCAGGCTGGGAATGCTTAGTACATTACCAAAAAAACATTATATAAATAAACATACTATGGGAATCCTGCTGTTTCTGCATAGTCGTCCCAGGTTTTCCACCTTTTGCTGAACACCATATTTATGCTGGCTTTAGAACTCTATGCACTTTAACCCTGCTAACCAGTGGAAATGTGGTTGTGCTTCCAATTTAAACATGGACAAATTAACATATTTTTAATTGGTAGATTTAACTTGTCCATAAGTCCCCAGTATATGGTACAACATGTACCCAAGGACCTTGGAAAAAACTTACCTGTACACTATGGTTCTCCAGTATTATCTATCATAGATTCACATGCTTGTATCTTCCCCGTCGTCATGGAGGGAGTCTCACGGTAACAGAATGGCCATAGCAGTACTAGATAAACTGCATAGAAAAATCCCATAGGGAATCACATTTTTTAGTAACCAAACCTCATCATTATTTGGTTCAAAACTCAACCAATCAGCTTCTAGCCCTGACATCACACTCCCCAGCAGAGCCATCATACCTCAGATTTCCAGCCCCAAGTGAGAGACAAGGATATATCTAGAGATAAAAAGGTTCTACCTGAGAAACGGGGAGGTGGGCGGGCCGCATGTGAATCTATGAAAGATAATGCTGGAGAACCATAGTGTACAGGTAAGTAACTAGTTTTTTCTCCAGTATTGAATCTTTCATAGATTCACATGCTTGTATCAGAATAGCAAGCAGTACTTGTACCAAACTGCATTTCCAGGATAGAACCCCATATTTTCTGTGGGCTCTGCTCCTATTTCCAGAATATTAACAATCTTATAAGTATACTAATGCCAAGATAGTATTCAAGACATGCATGAAAATATATAGCTAGATAAACATAGATATATTTGCAATATGTTACCAGAACAAATATATATATATCTTGATAAATACCTTATTGAAATAGATGGCGTAGAACTGCTTGTCCCACTCCTGCATTCTTTTTCCATGCTGTATCTAGACAATAGTGTCTAGTGAAGGTGTGCGCATTTTTCCACGTCGCTGCCCTGCAAATTTCTGACAGAGACACTCCTGCAAACAAAGCCGTAGAAGTTGCCATCTTTCTCGTAGAATGCGCGTGCACCCTGGATTGTAGAGGTTTTCCAGCTTTTACAAGACACAAGGAAATGGCCAAAGTTATCCATCTCGAAATACTAGATCTGGACAACGCCAAACCTTTTCTGGGACCAGAAAAAGCCACAAAAAGTTGGTTTGTTTTCCTGAAAGATTTCGTTTTATCAATGTAGAATTTTAAACATCGTTTAATGTCTAAAGAGTGTGGGGCTCTTTCCGCAGATGATGAAGGATCTTTAAAGAATGTAGGTAACACTACAGGCTCATTCAGATGAAAATTGGATGGGACCTTAGGAATGAACTTTGGATTCGTTCTAAGGATACCTCTATCCGGTCGGAATTAGAGAAAAGGTGCTGCAATTGAGAAGGCTTGAATTTCGCTGACCCTTCTTGCTGACGTGAGAGCTAATAGTAAGGCTGTTTTCCATGAAATGAATTGTGAATCCGCTTTATGTACTGGTTCAAACGGCGGTTTCATGAGCTGCGTAAGAACCATATTAAGCTGCCAAGAGACTATTGGACGTTGCACCCGGGGAAATACTCTAAAGAGCCCTTTGAGAAATTCTTTTATCCCGCTTTGTGACCAAAGAGATGGATGGTTAGGAACTCTTGTATATCGTGAGATCGTGGCCAAATGCATTTTTATAGACGTATGTGAAAGTCCTGATTTATCCAAATTTAAAAGATACGGAAGAATTTGTTCTGAAGAGGCTTTAAAAGGATGTTGATTTTTAGATGCGCACCATTGACAAAATCTCTTCCATTTTGCGGTATATGTTTTATTCGTAGAGATTGCCCGAGATCGTGAAAGAATATCCCGGCATTCCTGCTAAATATCTAAAGATTGGAATTCATGTTCGTGAGGTTCCATGCTGACAAGTTCAGCGATTTCAAATTTGGGTGGAGAATTTGACCTTCGTTCATAGTGATCAGATCCTGTACCAATGGGAACTGTATTCTGGGTGCCACTGATAACTTGAGAAGTTCGGAGAACCAAGCTTGTCTCGGCCATGCCGGGGCTATAAGAATCAAGTGGCACGGTTTCGATTTCATCTTCCGCAACACTTTCGATATCAGAGGAAATGGAGGGAATGCGTACGCGAACATTCCTGCCCAGCGCAACTGTAGTGCATTGCCCCACTAACCTTTTTGCGGAAACCTGCTTGCAAAGTGTTTGCATTTTGAGTTGTGGTGGTTCGCGAACAGATCCAGAGATGGAGTGCCCCATAGATGAAATACTCGGAGAAGCTGACTTTGATCCAATTCCCACTCGTGAGAAACACTGGATGATCTGCTCAGGACATCTGCTCTTGTGTTGTTCACTCCTGGAACGTGCTGGACCTGAAGTGAGATGTTGTGAAGCAATAAGCACCTTCAAATCTCCTGCGCTTGCTTCGACTGGAGTTTTGACTTGTTTTAATAGGTAAAACATTGATGTTGTGCTCTGTTTTGACAAGTACTGTCGAATCATGAATTCTGGGGAGAAACGCTTGTAATCCCAAGAAAACAGCTTTCAGCTCTAGCAGGTTGATGTGAAGCTGAGCTTCGCGGTCTGACCAGTGACCCTGTATTTCGAGGTCCTGGAGATGTGCTCCCCAACCTTGTAGCGATACATCTGTCATCATAACATAGCTGTGATGCTGAGATTCGAAAAGTAGACCTTCTGTCAAATGTTTCCTGATCTTCCACCATGACAGGGCCTTTTGGATCTGAGGAGTGATAAAGATCCGATCTTCAAAGGACCCTTGAGATTGAATCCATTGTTTGTCTAGGAGCTCTTGAAGAGGCCTCATGTGTAGTCTGCAATTGGGAAGTAAGGGGATACAAGAAGACATCATCCCCAATAAGGATTTGTAGATCCTCACAGAAACGCACTTTGTTTGTAGATGCGACGCCAGGCTTATTATTTTCTGAGTATGATCTTCTGAAGGATAAGCTTTTGCTTCCTGTGTGCGAAGCATGGCTCCAAGAAATTGAAGGGACTGAGATGGCATGAGGTGCGACTTTTCTAGATTGATCCTTAGACCCAGACGACTGAAGAGATCCATTCAACATTGCAGAGAGCGCTGGGCTTCCTGGAACGAAGTACCCTTTATGAGCCAATCGTCCAGATATGCGAAAATTTGGTGACCTTGAAGTCTCAGGTGTGCTGCTACTGGCGCCATACATTTCGTAAAGACTCTTGGCGCTGACTTCAGGCCGAATGGCAAGACTTCGAACTGGTAGTGGCGCCCCGCCACCATGAAACGTAGAAACTTTCTGTGATTTATATGAATCGGGATGTGAAAATAAGCATCTAAAAGGTCCAGGGATGCCATGTAATCTCCCTTGCAGAGAAGTAGGAGTATTTCTTGCAGGGATAACATACGAAAAGATATCCTTTTGATGAATTTGTTCAAACCTCTCAGGTCCATTACCTGCCTCCATTTCGATGTGTCTTTTTTCTTTATTAAAAAGAAATGCGAATAAAAGCCTTTCCCTCGTTGAAGACGCAGAACTTCTTCTATTGCTTCTTTTTGTAAAAGGGATATAATTTCCGCTTTGAGGGCTGATAGGTGTTCTTGCTTCCTGTGAATAGGAGGATGATTTTGGCGGCTTCTGTATGAATTCCAGAGTATGGCCTTGTTGTATTACGTCCAGTACCCATCTGTCTGTTGTTATCGACAGCCATGCCTGATAAAAGAGAGAAAGGTAATGATCCTTGAGGCCTGAGCATGTGGCGGGCGCTTTGACAGAGTCACTGTCTATTAGATTGTTGCGATTTACCTCTTGCAGAAGACTTCCCTCTGGATTGCTGCTGATATGGTATGTTAGAGGATCGAAATTGTTGGTTACTTGAAAATTGACGATACCCCTGCTGACTGTATGGTTGGTATCTGCTGGACTGGTATGAGGATCTTGGATTATATTGTCCTCTAGATCCTCTCTTCCGAAAGGACTGGAAACTGCCCTGCTGAAGAGATCCCAACGCTCGCACAGTGTCTGTGTCAGCTTTGATACTTTAGAGAGCATCATCTATATGTTTTCCATAGAGATTTTCTCCGTCAAACGGCATGTCAACTATTTTTGCTTGGACTTCCGGTCTAAAAGAAGTGGCTTTAAGCCATCCTTGCCTTCGGAGGGCCACTGCACCAGCCATTTTCCTGAATGCTACAGAAGACATATCCATAGCAATATCTATGGATTCAGATGCCGCCTTAGCCCCATCTTATAAAATGGCGGCCACTTCTTCCTTCTTATCCTCTGGTAGATGGGCCAATAAAGGTGCTATATCTGAACACATCTGCCTATTATACCTAGAGATAAGAGCTAAAGCATTTGCAGCTTTAATGGAAGCTGCTGCCATTACAGCAAAACTCTTTCCCGCACCATCCTTTCGTCTTCCTTCCTTATCAGGAGGGGCTGCAGAAGTGGAAACTGGGTTCTTCGATTGTCTTTGAGCGGCTTGCATCACTACAGACTCTGTCCACGGATGTCCAATTAAACAAGCTGGAGATGATTCTGGGGCTCGATATTTTTTCTCTATTCTGGGTATCGAGGCAGCAACCGAGGCCGGATTCTTCATTATTTTCAATCCCTCGTCCCAAATGTGATCAAAAATAGGAATCGATTTTATGGATTTTCTTGATTCCTCTTTAAAATCGTAGAGAAAACACTCAGCTTCTTGTACCGGAAGTGGGAGTTCAAATCCCCTTGAGGCTTTTTCCATGATGTCATGGAATCCTCCAATATCTTGTGGAGGAGAGTTTGCTGGCGATTGTGATGGAGACGGCGTAGTAGGTCGAATGTACTGATCCCACTCTATCCCAACTGGATTGTCCTGAAGAAGTTCCCCTTCTTCTGGTTGCTCTGCATCACTCTCCGCTAAATCATCCCTGATTGTAAGAATTGGAGGAGATTGAACCTTTTGCGCTGAAAAAATGGGAGGAGGTTAAGTTAGTTGAATTTGAGTAGGACCAGCTGGAGATTTCGAGGCTGGGGCGTTAGCTTCATGAAAACATCGGTAATAGTCGGTGATCATGAGACGTAAGTCAGTCACTAGAGAAATTGGCATTGAGACAGATTCTTCTCTCACATCAGGCTGTGCTTCTTCCTCATCCTCATAATCATATGATTGCTGAAAAGACTCATATCTTTTTGACTCATGCACTGGACGATCTTGGAATGAGAATACCTCCTGAACCCCCTGATATTCTTCATCATCCGTTTCCTGACTCTTTATCTGAAGTTGGGAAGGACTATATGCCACTCCTGATGACTCTATATCCTCTGACTGCAATTCTAGCAGATTTGATGGAGGAAGCGGAGAAATTTTTGTCCAGCCTGTAAAATCTGAAGATTTCTTCACTGTCGATGAGCCCGTCGACGGTGGAATAGACTTCAATGATATCGCTGCCTTTGCTTTAGGAGATTTAAAAGACGTCGTCGACGGAGCTCCCGTCGACTGAGCTCTCGTGGACGAGGAAATGCGTATTATCGTCGTCGAGGTGGTCGTCGAAGAGGTCATCGTCAACGGAGTAGTCGTCGAGGTCGCTGGCGATGGAGTTGTTGACGAGGTCGACACTGGCCTTCCCGTCGACGGGGTCGTCGACGAACCTTTCTTCGACGACGATGTTTTAGTCGTCGACGTAGACGCAGCTATCGTCGTCGAGATTGTAGTAGTCGTCGATGAAGTCGTTGTCGACGAAGCTGTCGACGTTTTCATCGAAATCAGTGCCGGCGACGCCCCAATCTTCGTAGACGGAGCTGAAGACACCTCTCTTGACTCTGAGGATTTTTTCAGAGGAGTGTGAGGAAGAGAAGACAAAGAAGCCTCTTTGTCTTTGGTTTTATGCTTTTTAAGTTCCACTTTTTCCTCAGAAGCAGATTTCCTCTTTTTAGAAGACTGAGTATGAAGTTCCTCTTCAGAGTCAGAATCTGAAGTGACCTTCTTTTTTTGAAGCCACAACAGTAAACGTGCCTCCCTGTCTCTCAGAGTTTTTGCAGAAAAGGTTCCGCAGTGTTTGCAGTCTTTAGGTACATGTTTAGGATGAAGATAGTACAAGCAGTCCTTGTGGGGATCTTCAGAATACAGTCGAGGTTTCCCACAGGATCTGCAGGGCCTGAAGAGCCTCTTTTTAGAGCTTTCAGCCATAGTAGGTAAAATATGAAAAACAGTACCTTAAATCCAGGAGAAAGAACTTTCAGTTGAAAAGGTCAAAAGTTCACACAGGAACAAAACTGAGCAAGGCTCAGGGAGACTCCTTCTCACACGAAGGCGGTTGGAAATCTGAGGTATGATGGCTCTTCTGGGGAGTGTGATGTCAGGGCTAGCAGCTGATTGGCTTAGTTGTGAACCAAATAATGAGGAGGTTTGGTTACCAAATAATGTGATTCCCTATGGGATTTTTCTATGCAGTTTTTCTAGTACTGCTATGGTCATACTGTTACCGTGAGACTCCCACCATGACGACGGGGAAGATACAAGCATGTGAATCTATGAAAGATTCAATACTGGAGACGTTAAGTGCCGCTAGTGGATTGCTGCACCTATTGTGCCATACACTATATTGGCAACATGGCTTTAGGCCTAGCACTGTAGCCTGACTGTAACAGTGCAAAAGATGCATTGCGACTAATCAAAATGAACCTTTTTTGACAGGCGAGAACATTCCTTCTAAATAATAAGTTAACCCTATGTAGGCCTTGTAGCCCAGAAGGCATGGTGCATGGTATTTAAAAGTAGGACATGTAGAAATGTAATGTTAATGTCCTTACAGTGACTAACACCCAAAAGCTATTTTCACTGTGGCATGCCTAGCTGTCCTATGTAGAAAACCAGAGTACAGATTAAAATACTAATACTGTATCTCGGAACTGGGACAAGCTGGTAGAGTAATAAAACAACTATTTTTAATAGTTTTTAAAATCCAGTTCAATAGTGCAGCTGGATTAAATTTTTTTATAAACAAATTTTATTGTGTCAATAGTCACATTCTGTTTGGCGCTCCCTAACACAGGAAGTGATTGATATCTAACAATCCACATTGTATTGCTGTTGACAGCTATTTACAATCGTCATGTATACAAAAAATATATAAAACAATATACTGTTACCTTTTTGAACCCCTCCCCTGTGTGCTGCACCCAAACAGCATCCTTTGTCATCCGAATTGCCCTGCAGCTCCAATTGATTAGTGTGTAGTCTACTTACACCCTCCACTGTCTAGCGACCCCTGGTGTTCATGCATTTATCCCCCTCAGGATTGTAGGCTCTAAACATAGGACCCGGTATTCAGCCCATCTCCTCCAGGTTTTGAGTGCTTCTGCGTGCACCCCTAGCTTTAAAGACAGATTGCTCCATGCTCATACAAAAATTGTGTCCCTTTTTCCAGGCGGACAACAATGGTGGGGCAGTTGCCTTCCACAATCTTGCAATATCCCTTTCAGCCAGTGTAAGCCCCAACAGTAGTAGATGATGTTTATAGAGGTTGCCTCTGATACCCTCCATGATGTGTAAGATCCCTAATTTTGGTGAGACAAGGACATCCCACCCCAGGACCTCTGAGAGGCATGCCATGACCCCCCCACAAAACTTAGTGATCACCGAGTACTGCCATATTGTATGTATAAGAGAACCCTCCGCGTGCCCACAACGCAGGCACTCCGGAGATGCCACTAGGCCCGCCTTCCACAGTCTCTGCCTTGTGTAGTAGACACGATGTATATACTTAAATTGAATCAGGTGCCGTCGAGTAGCTATTGCCGCACCCTGAGAGGAAGCTAGCTCCTCTGTCTAAAATTATTTTTGGAGGTCTTGTAACGATTTCAGGGTCAATGCTCTCATGACATCCCCCAATGTAGAGATACCTATATTATCCCATCCCCGGAACCCTGCCAGTGTGGTCAACTGTTGCAATCCCCCATTGTGCTACAGCGGGGTTTCCCCGGTTAATCGGCCTCACCATCCCATCTTACGGAGTGATTGTTTCCACAGCTTAAAGATCACTTGTGTCGCAGGCGGCAAAGCTTGGAGCATTGGGACTGAGTATAGAATGGTGTGAAGGGTCGCATCCCCCATTTGCCACCGCTCCACCGCGTATGCAAGGACCTGTCTGTCCCCGTACCACCATTCATTGACCACCAGTAGGTGCAAGGCCATGTAATAGGATTGGATGTCAGCTGTGGCGAGTCCCCTGCAGTATGTCGACTGGAAACAGGTTTGCAGGGCAACCCTGGCTACTCCCCCTCCCCATAAAAACTGTCCCAGTACCGTATTTACATGTCTGAACCAGGTTTGTAATATCGGATATGGATGATTCTGTAGTTGGTAGAGCAGGCATGGGAGAGGGACCATTTTAAAGATAGCTGATCTACCATATATAGAGAGGGGCATGAGCACCACGTTTTTATCTCCTCCCTTACCCGTGACCAGACTGGAGCAATATTCCTATCCCACGATGTGTATTGCAAGGTCAATATAAAAAACGCCAGATAATTCACCCCGTCCGTTCCCATACAACCTCCGACGCCCAAGGGCCCAGTTTGTTAGCCCCCTTCAGCAGCCATAGGGTAGACTGATGGGGATGTATGAAGAGGCCCGAGGACTCACCGAAGACCTGCATGATACAAAGCAATCTCAGGCCCGTCCTGTGGAGGTCTGTTAGGAAAAACAGCACATCATCCACTTACAGTGCAATGCGGTCCGAGATCCCATTTGACCATTCAAAGCCCTGTACTTGGATGTCTATTCTCACCCATGTCGCCGGGGGCTCCATTCCTAGGGCGAATAGGTATGGTGACAGGGAGTACCCTGTCTGGTACCCCATCCAATCGGAAATGCATGGGAAGTGGATCCCGCCACTCTCACTGAAGCAGTAAGATCTGTATAAAGCAACCTAAGATATGATAAGTAGCGGGCCCCAAATTCAGGTGACTTAAGAGAGCAAATAAGTATACCCAGCTGAGGGAGTCAAATGCCCTATCCATATCTGCTAGTACCACCGCAGCCGGTCCCTCATAGGCGTCAATAGCCGCGATGGCATTGTGGGCCCGGCGGATGTTATGGCGCGTGGCTCTCTGGGGCATAAAGCTGGCCTGGTCCGGATGGACTAGATGCGCTATATGCAGCTGTAGGCGGTTGGCTAGTGCCGTAGCCAATATTTTGGCCTCGACATTTAACATTGAGATGGGGCAATAAGATGAGTGGACTCGGCAATGCTGCGAGCGCAAAGTGAGTGCTTCTGTTTATTTATTTCTTTACTCTTAACTTTCCCCTCGTATGTCACACTTCACTACCCCCCACCCAGCACCGCCCCGCCCTGCCTCACCGCGCCACAGCATTACCTGTGCGAGCCGCCACTGTTGGTAAGTTAGCTAAACCTGCACTTCACTAGAGATTTTAGGGTGCATAAAACTGGGCTGTAATTGGTGCAAAAACGTATCATGGTACTCAACTTGTGTACACCTGGAAGACACATGAAGAGTTTGTCAGACACTTGACTAGTAAAATGTTTCGCAATTCTATTACATTTTAAATCTCATTTTGAATCCTTCTTAAGATTGCCGCAGTACCTTTTGAGATAAAGGCAAATTTTAGGGTGTACTAGACAAGGGTTAACTGGGGGGGGGAAGGGCCGGGGTTCTGAAATAATTCTTGTAGTTACAGAACAAGCAGCATACCCTGTTGAAATTTCTATTCATGGATGGAGTTTCCTCTTGTTGTTCCAAACACTAGGTATTTTCATTGCTATAAATCTGTCCCTATTTCTAACAAGTGTCAACGATATCAAAGACTTAAAATCCCTTTAGAATATCAGTAATATCAAGTGTGGAAAATGCTGGAATGGCTCCCTTAGGACTAGAAAGTAGCTGCCCCATACTGGCTAGTTGGACTCATCATTCGGGTGCAAGAAACTTGAATGTCCTTGTATTAACACAACATTAACTACATTAGTGACTATATAGGGTCGACTTTTTCATAAGCACAGATGATAGGGATTGGTAAATTAGCTCTCATTGGCACAGTAACATTCCCAAATGTAGACAATTTGGCCACAGACAATCAGTGTGATTATGTACTAAGAGATCTCATTTTGGGTAGCTTGCAAATTGATCAATTTGAAGCGTTCTATCCTCACACTTAACCACAGAATAAGCATATAATATGTACCTCTTGGTATGATACCTGTAGCGACTTGCACTAAATGAGAATCTATATTTGCGAGTATGCATACTACTACGCATGGCACGCACTTCATGGCAGTGTTACTGGACGTATTGAAACAGAATAAGCATGGAGCCACTCTGGTAGTTGATTTGTGTATGAAGTTGATTGGTAACTTTAAACAATTTCTTTGATAGTTCTTAGTAATGTTCGAAGAGAGATGGTTTTATTGGCTGTACACCAGCGTTTGACTGCTATTCCTGTGCAAGATGGATGCGAGGAAACAGGCTTTTTGAAGGTTTCATCCTACTTTTTACCCCCATTTTGACTACTAGGCACTGGTGTAAAGGCTCTGCAATGCCCTGAGCCCTGCTAACCAGGGCTCAGTGTATATGCTCTGATCTTTAAAAGGTTTATGGTTGATTGGCTTATATCCAATTGGCATAGCTTAACTTACTTGTAAGTCCCTAGTGTATGGCACCAGGGGTGCCTAAGGTCTGCAAGTTAAAGTGTCACTTGTGTACTACAGCTGCAGAACTAGTTGTTCCATCGCGAGTATGACAAAATAAATTATGTCTGTTAACTTGACTTTGCCATTGAAAGCAATGGCAGAGCCAAACCATCCCTTTTTAATATATATGTCACTTACGGTAGGGTGCAGCATACTAAAAAGTAGAACATGTGTTTTACATGTTCTAACAGTAAAAACTCCCAATTGTGGTTTTGTGGTTTTGCTGTAAGCGAGGCGGTAGCCCCATTGGCAAGTACAGAGTTACAGGGTAACAGTTCAGCCCTGCAAACGTCAGATTGTGATTGCTGAGGTAGGTACTTGAAAGTATCAAATGAATCCGTGCGCTAAATCTGTTTTAACGGTTAAATTGAATCAATGTCACTGATGCGCAAAGTGCAACTTTAGTAAGTTGCCACTTCGGTTGCCTAAGGTTTCCAATGCCTGTTTATGATTGCACACAAACACAGTCCCTCCAGACAGCCTCCTGCCCTCTTGGGGAGGTGTGTGAACAACTCTTAGGATAGATAGAAACAGATGCTTGCCACTTGAGGTGGTGTTACCTTCTCCTGGCAGGAAGCCACATGGGAGGGTTGGCCTCAAAAGGCAACTTCAAAGGGGAAGCCACCTTTGAAGGGCAAGTGGTGCACACACATTAAATGGATGTGCTATTATTTAGATAGATGGGCTAGCAGCTGGGACAGAGAGGGAAAACAGTTGTCAAACTGGCTTTCCCTTGGGCTCGTAGCCCGCAGGTCGACACGCCAATGCTACCAAGCTTCAAAATAAAAGGTTTCTGCCAGCTTGAGGATGGGCACAACATGCCCTTCTGGGATAGCCAGTTTCTACACTTAACAGAAAGTCATCACCAGGCAGGAGAGACCCTAGTAGTCCATTATCTAGTGACCTCTAGCTCCCCTAAGGGCACTTTCTGTGCATAAAAGAGGAATCCCTGACTCCCAGAACTCAGATTTCACCTGGACAGAAGAAGAGGACCAAAGAAGGATTGCCCTGATGACCTTGAACCTGGCCAAAAAGAGGCTTCACCAAAGTTGGTCCACCTGCTGCTCCTTGGGCTGGAAAAGAAAGGAATGTGCCTGGGGTGTCCTGCTCAAGGAGAAGTCGTCCCCTGAGCCCAGCCAGAAGCAGAGACAATGAGATTCAGTTGGCTGAATTCCTGTTTGCAGCACAGGGCTATAAAAGCTGAGTAAGTCTGCCTGGGCGAGCTGGCTGCCCAGATCCCTGGATCGGTGCTCCTCATTGCAGCGCAGACTAGGAGACAGAGATCCGACGTCCAAAAGTTGCACCAGAGTCTGCCGGACCTGGAGTCAGTTTGGTTGCCCAGAAGTATTGCCAAAAGAAGGAAACCACTGATTTTGTTGTGCCCAGCAACCAGTAGTTCAGTGGCAACAGGATCTTTGCTGGACTAAAGAAGACTTTGATAGGTGTCAACCCCTGTGGCCGATGTTGCCCCACCTGGACTGTGGACCAAAGAGTAGCCCCAGCTAGAGCCCTGTTGACCGCACAGCATATTCAGCCTTCTGTATACCTTGCAATCAGGACCACTCCAAAAAGACGACGGTAAGTGGACATTAATACGGGAACTGGATTGGAAACTGCTTTTCTTGGAAAGGTAACTGTTTCTTTAGATCTTGTTGGTACCTGACTGGCTACCCCCCAGAGTTTATCACCCAAAGACTTCCAAGTAATCACATTCATCAATGATGTAACGTATTGCTGAAAAAGCTTCGAAGTAACAAATTAGATGAATTTGCTAGAGCCTGTTTGTGGTTGAGTGAAAAACATTGATTTATTGTTTCTTTAGAAAGCTATATCTCTGGAACCTTAAGGAGCATCTTTTTCGTTTTGGTGTCTATAGATTCATAAAAATATAACCTATTTTATAAATTGTTGTCGTATTTCTTGAGAGTCTGTTTTGGTACTGTTTAAATGCTTTACACTTGCCATTTTGTTGAAGCCTGACTGCTCGAAGCCACAGCTACCCAGGAGTGAGCTAAGGTTTGACAAACGAAGCCTCACTGGTCCTCTATTGCTATTACTGTGATTAGTATTTTTTTTTATGAGGTGGTCTCACAACCACACTATATAATACACCCCAATTCTTCACAATGAACAAGTTACTTACCTTCAGTAAAGCGGCTTCTTGTGGATACTTTAACTGTAGAATCCTCACCAGCAGAATATTCTTCAGGTCCAACACTGAATCTGGAGGGTTTAATAACAGTGCTCCCACAGGCTCCACAGTGACTTTGTTTGCCCCAAAAGTGATGCACTGGAACCACACATAAGCGCCACCCCCGCACATCGACATTTATTTCTTGCTTGAATCATTCTGTGCCCTTGGACACAGAGCACAAAATAATTGGAGGTACCAGTGTGCAGATCTCAAATTTGGGGCTTTTTTAGATGTCAAAAAGAGACCACTCTACGGAAAGGGGGGCGGGGGGCAGTAGCTACCAAAGAAGAGTCTCCCAAGGTGGTGGATCTGTGGAGTGAGCTCAGACCAAATACTCTTGCTGATCGTCCACCCAATGATAGTTAGTGCAATTGATGAAAATCTTAAAGCTCTTTTGGGGTCCAGCCAATGGAGTCTAACCTCAAGTATAAAGGAGTGAGGTGGGGCAAAGCACACTGGCTGGGTAATGGATGGCCTAACCTGAAAGGGGATTCCGTCTTTAGGCAAGAGGGCCGACCTGGTGCTTAGCACCAGTTTGTTCAGGAGAAAACTGGTGCAGGATAGCTGCACCGAGAGAACCTGAAGCTCATGCATGCAACAAGCTGAAGTGATCCCAATAAGAAAGAAAGTCTTGAGGGCCAGAAGACACAGCAAACAGCTGTGCATTAGTCCCACTGTGACATCAAAAACTCCGAGCTAGCTGAACCCAGTTGGATCACGCTGAAGAAAGTCATGTTTATCGTTAAATAAGATACACTGGGAAATGCTCGTATTGGCTGTGTTCCACTTAGGCTATATTATTTGGTTACAATAGATCCCATTGCAGCCGCATTACCAGGACGTTTAAGGGTGGTGGTAGCTGATGTATTAGTAGTAGAATAATGAGATAATGTGGTACTAAGACATCCTCTCCTTCTTTTTGCTCCACTTCCACTTTGTTCCTTTGAGTACCCACTCAGTAGATACCCTGTGGGACAAAGCAAAAGCACATCTTACAAATAATTGGCTGACACGTTCTGAGTTCCACCTGTCAGCACCTAACATTACCATTAAAGAGATGCAGTTTACTGAACCCTGCCACTTTAATGCTAACAGCTGATACTAATGGTGGTAGTGATGAACATACCCTTGATTGCGTGGAAGTACTGGAACAAAAGTACTTAATGTCATCCCCGCATTATATGATGAACGACTGGCTTCTGCCCTTGGAGACCTTTTTGGGGATGGTTCCACTCTGAAAGACAAGGCTAGGACACTTAGCTCTTGCTATGAAATATGTACTTTGTATAAAACAGTGGAGAGCGCTTGTAGCCTGCATATTTCTTTCACTCAGGCAGTTAAATTGATCACACTGACAAGAGAATTCAGATTGGTCAGATATTATGATGTCAATATCTATACTAACAGCTTATATGCATTTAGTGTGGTACACGATTCTGGGTCACTTTGGGTTCAACAGATTTTCCTAACATCCTACGGTAAATCCATAAAACATGGTCCTCCTTCTTAATTACCTCTTGCAGGCTCTGTTGAGGCCGCAAACAGTGGCAGTTAATAAATGTGAAACACACACTGGAAAGAAGGATTATGTCTCACTGGAAAATGGGAGGGCTGATTTTGCAGCAAAGGTTGCTGTATACACTGCACGCACTATCCTTATCTCCCACACACTGAAGACAGGGGGCGACCAGGCACCCTTTATGCAAATACAAGAAGAACAGAACTTAGCACCAATTGGGGAGAAAGAACGACAGGAAAAAGGGGGATGTAGCCAAAATAACGAGGGATTACGGGTAGGTCCATCTGGGAAAGTTGTGCTCCCTAATTCCCCTCTTACACGTAATGGCCTGATTATATCATGGCCCATCCCATGTGGGCAGAGATGGCATGGTGCAATTGTTTTCCCAATACTGGCATGGGCTTCCGAGATGAAGAACAAAGATTGTGTTTAACATGCATTATGTGTGGTACATTCCATGTTGAGAAGAGTAGCCAAACAGCTGGACGACATTTCCCTTCGTCACCTGGACCCTTCCCTGTGTTGCAAATAGACTTCCTTCAAATGCCTCCCTGTAATAAATACAAGTATGTGTTGGTAGTAGTGTACATGTCTTCTGTATGGGTTGAGGCATACCCCACTAAGAGAAATGATGTACTGGCAGTTGCAAAATTCCTCATAAAAAAGAACTGATACCCAGATCTGGAATCCCCAGGGTATTGTCTTCAGATAACGGGACACACTTTACAGTCAATGTAAAGGAAAACATATGTAAAGAATTTAGAACTGATGTTTTGGCTTTACAGTACTATTAAGAACTAACAAAGACGCTGATAGTTGTCTATCAGCAGGCGGAACAGACTTTCTCAATTATTTCACCATGGACGGCTCATCTGACTCAAGGCAAATGGATATTTGTCAAATGTTTCAGCAGATAACATCGTCTTCAGGGTCACTGGACGGGACCTTTTCATATAGTACTAACAACATCACTAGCTGTGAAGTGTGCTGGTCCTCCACTCCTGGATCCACGCATCGCACACAAAGAAGACTGTTCCATCCCCGGCCTCATCGACAACTCAAGAGCCAAATAACGCCTCAGTGGAGGGTAAAGAGCACACTCATAACTTGAGACCCCCCAAATCCCCTGGCACCCAACAAACAGTCTGATAGGTCAGCTCCTGGGAAGGTACAAGCTAATAACCACTGGGTGCTATATGGTTAAGGGATTGTGTTGAATACAGATAAGAGGCTGGCCTGCAGAGAAAATAAACAGGAGAAATTATGTGCTGAACACAGGACCTGTGACTATGTCTAACACTATCTGTGTTAATAGTAATAACTTCTGGGGTGGAAATGCATGCTAGCATAATGGCCCGCCATAGCAAGATAAACAAAATGAGGAGTGAGTATGGGTACACAGTCAAGAAGAAAAAACTTTTTAGCAAACGCTCCTTGCTTATCGCAACACTATGAACTAGTTCAACTGTTTTATTTGCTGACATTTGCCTGCTTTTGTTGATTTCAGGGTATCAAGTCCGGGATCTGGCTTGTATCATGTAACAGAAGATAATTTTCTGAACTTCAGAGTATCTAGCACTATTGATTAATGGTAGTTTTGCAATTACTAAAAATGGAGACCGTATCTTCATCCCAAATTCCATTGCCACACAGAAAGGGATGGACCCAAGGTAAATATATGAGAAATTCGTCGCAGGAATTAGGGGAGAATCTAAGAAGGAAGTGCCATTTTTATCCGTCCTGTCATGGACACAGGCCCTAGTGTGTATTTCCAATAAGGGTACAATACCTGTTGGTAAGATTAAGTGCGGCAATGTGATACACTTCCACCACCTGTTTATAAGTCCCCATCCTTTTGGGGATACAAAGGACTTTTCAACGTATCTAGAAAGAGTGCCTATTTCTTTCTGCCCAAAGGTTGGCATGGGACATGTTTCCTAGAAATCGCGATACCTTGATTGAAGCATGTCTCAAAAAAACAAAACGTGCATTTCACAGACCCGCAAGAGCAATACCGAAGGAAAACGCATTGGACATCATGGGGTCCCTTCTTCTACCTCGCAGACACCATCAGTATTGCTTGCAGCCTTGAGTCATTTTAAAATAAGCACAGGGTCACATTTTCCTCTTAAAGTTAAGGGAAGGCTGTGTTTATTTTACATTAGTATCATCAGGCTGCAGACAGACCCCTGATCTATGGCTGCGAAAATTAATAAATATCGAATGTTGTACTTACATGTCTGATCAGACAGGCAACATTCAAGAATTAATAGGCCATATACAAGATATCTCTCTTAGAGTACATGGGAAATTTATAGGGTAAACAGTGCTTAATTTATAAAACAATAAGTTTGGGGGCTCAAATTTTTGTCCAGAAGTCCGAGGCTGGCGTTATCACAGGTTGGATGATGAATACTAATGCTGCATAGTCCACCTCATGCCTCTTTAATCCATCACAATACACTCTCTGCCTCTTTATTCACTCTTGCAGGTTCTTCTTCATACATGTTTTCTCCCTTTATCACTGTTTGCCTGTGTTTCTCTCCCTCTTTCTTTCCCCTTCAATGTTTTTCTCTCTCATGTTCTGGCTCAAAGTCTGTTGGGGAAAAATCAGTGCCCGTCCCCTAAAATGAGTGCCGGTGGCCCCACCTACAACCAGTTGCAATTGTTACAGGGAGGATGACGAAGATTATAATAAAATAAGAGCATTGATGACTGATACTAAAGAAATATATAAAAACCCTGCTGACTTTGAGCTATAGGAGTTTCTGGGTCAGTCGCATCCAGAATTCTTGCAGCTCTTAATTAAACTTTTGTTGCTTAGAACCTAATGTTTATGTTTCTTTATAGAAAATAAATTCGACAAATCGCATCACAACAGATGATCTGAACACGGACGGTTGGTATAACAAATGCAGGAAAGGTGAAAGGGCCGATAACCTGTAATAATGCCCACTGCAAGGCCTTGCTGGGCCAAAGATAGAACAAGCACCAAAATATCCGATAACTTGGCTTACACGCGGACTGTCTTGCAGACTCCACATCAGGCCACAAATTTGTCCAGGCCCTTTGTACAAACAGACTACGTGCCTCGCAGCCAGGATGACAACTACACTTCCTCATATTAACAAAGACTGCCTCCCACTACTCTTGGCTTGTTTGCTGGTTTCAACTATCCTAATAACATTCATGTATATCTAATATCCTTGAAAAAGGTTTCAAGTCGAAACATGTCGGCTTTACCATTCCCATAAAAATGTTTTCCAATGTACATATACCTTGTCACAGGACTATAAACTGTTTTTAAAAAGTCTTCAACTACATCCACATCTGATCACAATATTTAAATTCTGATTTCATTCTACATATGAATTTCATTATGCATGCCTCTATATCGGCTACTCAGGCTTGTCAGATTTGAAATATGACTTTTGAGGACTCTAATAAAAAGCAGATTTGCTTTACTTCATCTCCTACATGGTTGTTTATATATTCATACCATTACTACTGGATTTTAATGTATGCTTGGTGTGTTCCAGGCTATTTCCCAGTTTCATTGAGTGTGGTTTTGAACTTCACTCTATAGGCAGCAGAAGTGTGGCCTATGCAGCACCCATACATACATAGCATACATTGTTGCTTGTTCACTGTGTTCCATGTTCTTCTTTCTCCTGTCTTGCATTTTTTAGGAGGTGTATCTACAGCTACCGTTTGTAAACTCTGTTAAAATTACCTAAAGTGAACTCCATTATATGTAATATTTTTAACATAAAGGTCATTTTAAACATTTAAATCACCAGCAGATGTTTATGTAGATTATGAGTTCTCCTAAATCTACACTCAAAGTGTACATGTTTTAGCTGGCCTATATCTGCCTAATCGGGTCACCCAGCTTTGTTCAGGACCTAAAAGATCCCTTCACGTTCCCTAGAACGACTGTACCACTATTTGTGTATGTTTTTTTTTTTTATGGGGTATAATCCTTCATACATCCACCACATTCATTGAATGGAATCCGCCTGGTACATTCAGGCTTTTATTCATCGGTACAGGAAAATCAGAACAACCATGATCAGCTGTTTGTGATAACTGGTGTGCCATCCATGATTCACTGCACACATGGTTTTTGGTAAACACTTATGTATTCTTATCAAATACTGAAATCAGCTATTTGTGAAAACTTGCATGAGATTGTGATTCACAGCACACATGGTTATTGTTTTATCTATATTATTATCCACTTCAGTAAATTTAAACCTTAAACCTGTGTGCAAAAACTAGTTGCCTCTGTCTTCTCAGCAGTGCTATTATATACTCCATAAAATGGTGGTGTGTTCCATCATTTCATTTTACTTAATGCCACGTGTATCATTATTGTTTCAGTATTACTTCATATATAACCTCTTACAAATTAGTGTGACAAATTTGTTGTGAAAATGAGGACCTCTAAATGGGTTTGCCAGAGGCAAGAAGACCCTAATTTGTCATGAGTGTGTAATTGTCTGAACTCGTAGTCTGCCTTACTCACGCATACACTATGGGTAGTATCAATAAAAGAAAAACATACTTTTATGTCTGGCTAGATTTGGCTCATAGGCAGTTAGACATGGGTGAACCTTGTACTTACACTCAGTAAATAAAAGGTAATTATAATTGTAAAGTGGTTTCTCTATACCATTGTTTGCAATGGATCTGCAAATTAGAAAAAGTGTGGGGTCACTTACTATATCAACGGTACCTCTTAGCGTTTTGCCTATCGTTGTTGCTATTCCATGCATGTTACTATATGTGGGTAGCACATCTATAAGTACCCATCTCCAGGCTTTCGAATCCAGTCTCATCAGTTTGCATAACATGTGGGTTGCATGGGCTGTAAGCAGTGACATGTCTTGTTTGATAGGTTACGTCGACATCACATGGTGCACTCCCAATGATTCACTATTTAGCCTTGTTTTGTTTATAGGTTCTACACTGTGTCTCGGATGGCCCCAGGCATGGCCTCAATCATTACTAAAAGAACAAGTTACTTACCTTCGGTAACGATATATCTGTAAGAAACATTAGTTAGATTCCTCACCTTAGAATATCCCCAGGCTGGATCCGGAAAGATTTTTCGTCAGCAATACCCTTGCGCGTCGCTAGGCATCGTCTGCGGCTCCGCGTCCGTCGTCGGCGTCGTGCGCCGGGATGACGTCGTCGGAGTACTTAGACGCCGCCCTCGCGCGCTGACGTCAGTTCTTGTACATAGCTTTCCGTGCCAGGAATGCAGAGCCATGCAAGAGACCGACACTGGTGCCAAAAATTCTAGGGCCCTGAAAGGGATAACCTCAACCCTAGAAATCGGTTCGCAGAACGGGGAGGATGGGTGGGCCGGTGAGGAATCTAACTAACTAATGTTTCTTACAGATATATCGTTACCGAAGGTAAGTAACTTGTTCATCTGAAAGAAACACGTTAGTTAGATTCCTCACCTTAGAATAGATACCCCAGCAACACCAACCCCGGTGGTGGGTCTGCGAACCAACATTACACCAGAAAGTCCTGGAGAACAGAACGGCCAAAGGAGCCGTCTCTCCGGACTTGGCTGTCCAGGCAATAATGTTTGGCAAACGTGTCCAGCGAAGCCCATGTTGCTACCTGACAGATGTCCTGCAAGGGGACTATCCGGCCCAGGGCAGTTGTCGCCGCTGTGGCCCGAGTGGAATGGGCCCTCAGCCCTACAGGAGTTTCCTTTTTAGCCAAGGAGTAACAAGTTTTGATACACAAAACGACCCACCGAGAGATGGTTCGCTTGTGCACCGCCCGCCCCTTCTTAGCGCCCACGTAGCCAACAAAGAGTTGGTCGTCCACCCGGAACTGCTTGGTGCGGTCCAAATAAAAGGACAGCGCCCGTTTTGGGTCCAGACGGTGGAGCTTCTCTTCCTCTTTCGAAGGAGGCGGAAAGAAGGTGGGCAACGTAACAGACTGCCCGATGTGAAAGGCAGTTACCACCTTAGGGAGAAAGGAAGGACGAGTCCTGAGAACAACTTTGTCCGGATGGACAGAAAGAAAAGGAGGCTTAGAAGAGAGAGCCTGGAGCTCACTCACCCTTCTAGCAGAGGTGATGGCTACCAGGAAAGCAGTCTTAAGCGTCAAGAGACGAAGGGGACAATTATGAAGTGGCTCAAAGGGAGCGCACATCAGAAACGTCAAGACCAGATTCAAATCCCACTGAGGCATTACGAAAGGGACAGGAGGAAACATGTGAGTAATGCCCTTAAAGAAGCGAGAAACAACAGGGGATTTGAAAAGAGAAGGCTGATCAGGAAGCCGCAAGAAAGCAGAAATAGCAGAAAGATAACCTTTTAGGGTGCCCAGAGCAGAGTCCTGCTGGGCCATGGAAAGAAGAAAGAGGAGAACCTCAGAAAGAGGGGCAGAAAGGGGATCCACAGCCTTTGCTGTGCACCATGCCACGAATTTGTTCCACCTGCAGGCGTATACCGATTTTGTGGAGGGACGCCTGGCTGCCAGAATAACATTACAGACTTCAGGAGGCAAGTCAAATGGCATCAACTGCCGCCGCTCAATCTCCACGCATAGAGGTGGAGGCTGGACAGGTTTGGGTGGAGGACCGTCCCCTGCTGTTGCGACAGAAGGTCCTCCTGAAGAGGCAGTCATATCGGGGGATCGATCGACAGACTGAGTAGCTCAGGATACCAGAATCTTCGTGGTCAATCCGGAGCCACCAAGATGACTTGGACCTGGTAGCGCTTGATCTTCTTCAGCACTCTGGGCAGAAGTGGTATAGGCGGAAAGGCGTACAACAGACCGCAACTCCACTAGCGACGAAAGGCGTCCCCGAGCGAGTGCCGCCTTGGAAACTCGAATGCACAGAACTGCTGACATTGCGCGTTCTCTTCGGTGGCGAATAGATCCAACCAAGGCTCTCCCCACTGCCGAAAGAGGCCTTGCGCCACGTCCGAGTTTAGTCACCATTCGTGATCCATCACGAACAGGCGGCTTAGTTCGTCTGCTCTGGCGTTCAGAGAGCCCGCCAGATGTTGAACCACCAGGGTGATGCCCAGATGTTCCAGCCATGTCCAGAGGCGAGGGGGGGAGGGCGACTGCAGAAACCCAAGCAGAGGATCCTCGCAAAACGGGGAGGAAGGGCAGGTCGTGAAGGAATCTGCGGCTAGAATCGTCTCTACCAGATACATCGTTACCGAAGGTAAGTAACTTGAACATCTGATAGAAACTACTAGCCGCAGATTCCTAACGTAGAATAGATACCCTAGCCATACCCAGAAGGGAGCAGGGCCGGCGAGAGAGCCTCCCCACCAGGAGAGACACAGGGCCCCAGCAGGGAACCCATCACGGGGACAAGAAGGGAAAGGCCAAGAAATCCTGAGCCCCACCAAGGGAGAACCACCCAACACCCCACAGGGGCAGGCAGCGCCCGAAAAGCCGCAAAGAACATAAGGACCACCTCAACCCTCAGGGAGAAGAGGTAGAACTAGAGGCAGGGCCCACGTGAACAACACATACACAGCGACAGAAAGAGCACCCCAGCCGCATCAGCTGACAAGGCAGGGACGGCTGCACCGCCAAAAGCGCAGACCGAAGAAGAAAGGCACAAGAGAATACAGCAAAGGCCACAAGAGTGTAGTAGAACAAACAGGCCTGCACCGGCATACACAGCCAGCAGCAGACCACATCACGGAACGGTGCACCCAGGACAAGCTAGGCGCCAGCCGAAGACAGAGATCAGGAAGGGCCAAGAAGGGCCAGGACACGCCCCAAGAGAGGGGCCGGCACACACTGACCCACGAAGGAGGGGGAACCAGGCAGAAAGAAAGAGAGAGACGGGGGACGGACCAAGCCGTCCACAAGGACACAAAAACCAGGGAAACCAGTGTCCCCCCAGAACACCAGAAGGCGGACAGAAGTGCAAACCGCTACAACGCACTGCCGCAGACAGCAGGCAAGCAACACAGCAATCCAGGAGAAGGACGGACTGGGGCATAACGCAAGCCACTCCAAAACCATCAGCAAGAAGATCGCACCTGCGACATACCGTGACGCCATGGAGAGCAGAAGCCCGAAGAACGACCACACCTCCCCAGCACATGATAGAGCTATATAATAGCTACCAGTACCCCACATAGGGCATGTAACGTCCCAGAACATGGGAACCCTCTTAGGAAAAAATTTCTGCAGCAGAGTACAACAGGAAAACCTGTTGAGAAAACCGCAGACAGCTTGCCAAGCAGCCAATAAGAATACACAGAAGGCCTACACGGCTTACAAACAGCCAAAACCACAAGTCAAAAAAGGGCCGAACCAGCAGCGAACAACACCAAAGGCCTAACAAATGGACCTGAAGGCACATCAACTATACAGAACACACAACCGGGGCTACTTGCTACAAGGTCCCAGGAAAACAACGGAAGAACACCTCCCAAAACACAGACCGACTACAGGTCACTGAAGGGGAGGAGGAGGAGGACGACGAAGCTCCGCAAGAAACCTCTGAATGGCAGAATCCGCAGGGGCGTAGAACAAAAAAGTGCCATCAAAAGTAAGGTCTACTAGCCGTTCCGTAACGTTCTCCGGGAACACACTGTCCCGTAGCCAGGCATGCCGACGAAGGGCCACCGAAGAAGCCATGGTACGACCAAGCACCTCCGAAACGTCCAGAGCCGAGCGAAGAATAAATGCCGCCAGCTCCCGGCCATCCAACACATGGGGCCTCAGATCAACACAGGCACCCTCCTGAGAAGCACCAGACATAAGAGACTCCGCCGAGTCCCACAAGCAAGAAGTGGCCCTAGCCAAGACACAAAGAGTGTTAAGAGCCTGCAAAGCCGCATTGGTGGAGGCGAAGATATTGCGCCACCAGGAATCTCACCAGCGGGCCTCCCGGGACGGGGGGGGGGGGGACAACACCGATGGCAGGGAGGGAAAGGCAGTCTGCAAAAGAGGGCCCCTGGTAGAGGGGTGAAGGGAGAGACAGACGGGATCATGCGGCGCAGGACGGTGGCGGTGCAGAAGTGGCTGGGGCACCAGGTCCCCCCATGGCGGGCCGCCCCCAAGCTCCCAAAAGAGAAGTGTGGAGCGAAGCCTCGAAGGGAAGAAGAATCTCCCGACCACCAGAACCCTGATGGAGGACCTCCAGAAGATGATCCGTGGGGAAATGGGCAGCTGGATCGCCCATGCGCAAGATTCCCACAGCCGTGGAAACAGCCCGAGAGAAGGCAGCACTCGCCTCCGTAGGGCCCCGCGGCGGGGAAAGCAGTTCCTCTGTGGGCGACGGCTGCAAGCTAAGGCGGCCGTCTCCCAGCCCAACCGGAGGAAGGAAAGAACAAACCCGAAAGGGGGAGGGTGGAGCGATGAATGGGGAACCTGAGGCACCTCCGGCGAAGACTGCGGGCGCGGCGGCGACGAAGAGCCGTCCTTAGAAGATGCCGGGGAAAAAGCCACGACGCGGCGACCCGTCTCCGGAGAAGAAGAAACCATCAACCGCCGAACCTCTGGCGAAGAGGGGGCGTCCGAAGACGAATCAACGACCCGACACCGGCTCAGCGCCGTAAAGTCCACGACCGGTGTTAGGTCAACATCGACTGGCGCCGAAGAGGACGCCGGAACGACCTCCATCACAACACGCAGCGCAGGAGACCGAGGCTGGGTCGGACCCGGGGCGGCTAAAAAACAGCACCGAAAAGGCATCGACTCATACTCCGACGTGGCAGCCGCTGGCGTGGACGAACGAGGGGGGCCCGGGGACACGCCCGACCCCTAGCCGGCCCCTGCAGCGCCGCCAGGGCAAGCAGCCGCCGGCGCCTGAGCGGCATCACCTCGGCCTCAGACAAGGCCACCGCCTGCCCAGAGGACCGAGGGGACTCGAGGACACGCCCTGAGCCCCGGCAACCTCCCGCAACAACACAGGGAACCCCGTGGGGGCTTGCGGCGAGGCAGAGGTGCCGTGGTCCGAAGGAGGGAACCCCGAAGGGCCGCACTCGGACGGCACCACATCCTCCGAACCTGTCAGTGCTGGGGCTGGAGCCACCGGCCACACCACAGAAGTCCCTGCACGCAGCAAGTGATCCGCAGACGTCCCAGGTAGAGACGGAGAAGGAGGAAGAGCCAAAGAGGCCTGCAAGGCCGCTGCATAGCCCTCCATCTGGACTCTGGTCGCCCCTGTGCCGGGGAACGGCGGATAGGGTGGTGACGCGTGGGGCCACACCACCCGTGGGGAACCCACACCCCCAACAGGCTGGGGACCGGGCCTCAGGGACAGACTGTGACACTTACCAACAGGTGAGCGACGCCCTTGCGGCCTGGGAGAAGGACGATGTCGGAGATGGAAGCGGCGGTTCTTGAAGCCGTCCGTGGGGGACGCACGCGGCGACGATGCCGACCTGGACATGCGTCCCGAAAGGAGTTTCATCCGGCGCTTCCGCCGGGACTTCGGCTTCATTTGCTGACACGCCTCGCAGTCCGTGGTGTCGTGGTGCTCCCCCAAACACCACATGCAGATGGGGTGAGGGTCCGTTGCCGACATCTGGCACGCGCAAGACGAGCACGTCTTAAAGCCCGAAGGCATTCGCACACTGTTCTCAACAAAATAGTCTAATAGTGGAAAACAAGGTCTGAAACAGGCCAGGCCATGGACAAGATCTGGATCCGCGTTGCACGCGGAAAAGAAGGAAACTGACGTCCGCGCTCCGGAGTGGGGCTTATGTGACCTTGCTGACGTCACGCCCGCGGAGGACGTTGGGCGGAATCGCGTGATGCCGCCCCTGGCGCGCAGAGATGCTGGGCAAGAAAGTTTTCTGGGTCTAGTCTCACGCCTGGGGATAATTCTACGTTAAGGAATCTGCGGCTAGTAGTCTCTATCAGATATGTTATGTTAAATTATAGAGCCCACAACTCACCCAGGAGGGTATCCTGGTACTGAAATCAGAAGCTTCGTAGGTCATGACTAGGAGAACTGCAACGTCTTCAGTTTCTTGCAATATTCAAGAACTTTGGTGGTGGCTCTTGTGTGCAGTGGAAGGTTGTTCCAGGCTTTAAGTGAGAGGCAGGAGAATGCATGAGCACCAAATCTGGTTCTACTTTTGGGGGAATGTGTGTGAGTAGGAGTCCGGCTGAGAAAATGTGTCTGGAAACTTTGTGGAAGTTTATGCGAGGGCGGTCTCAGAGCTGTGGTTGGGTCAGAATCTGGACTGAGTAGTGTTGAGGAGGTAGTTGGCATTGAGGTGGGTGTCTAGACATTTGCTCATCATATTCTCCATGACTTTCCCAGGGTAGGGTAGTTGGGAGATGGGTCAGTAGTTAGCTAGAGTCTGTAGGTTAAGAGGCTAAGGCTTTCTGTAAAAGTGGGAGGACTGTGGGGTATTTCAAAGTGTTCAGGTTTGGGATGCTTGATGGGATTTAGTCTTTTTGTGAATACATGAATACATGGTAAGGGCAGGGGTCTGAGGGTGATCTGGAGTGTCTGGATTGCATGGTCGCTGCAGATCCTTGATGTTGGTAAGCGGTGGTCAAAGTGGTTTTCTGGGTGATGGGCAATGGGCAGGAGGGCTGCGAGGTTGGGTGGGTGCAGTTGGGTATCATAGTTGTCACAGATGCTGGTGATCTTGTTGCTGAGGAAGAGGGACAGCGTGGAGCATAGGTCCTGTGAAGAGGAAACGCTGGTGGAGCTAACTGTTCGAGAGGTGTAAGCTTTCACAATGGCACTGTTGGTGAAGTAAAAACTGTAAGGCTCGACTCCATTTTAAGGTAGGCCAAGACTACATTTTCTGTATTTTTGCAGTATCATCAACATGTCTGCCTTAGTTCAGATGTCGTCTGTCCTTATCTTTTCAACAACTTGTGAAAATGTCAAGTCATTCAGATATAGACATCAACAAGACATCTCTGATGCAACATCAGTCTGGAACAAGTGACTTGTTATCTCAATTTCAAGGCCAGGAAAGAACAATAGCCAAAACAGTGTATTTTGAATTGTCGTATTTTTACCCTATTTGTTTAAGAGAATTGATCTTAGACAAACATTTTGATTCTCATGGTTATACCAGACACTCCTATGGCGATGGTGGAAATTCCATCTCACATAAGATATTGTATAAAAGAACTGACACTTGTCAGGAGTGGTCCTTCGCCCCAGATTATCATGCTCGATACCGTCAGAGAAGATACTGACTGCCAGAGATGCTGCTGCATCACACTTTCTACTGAAAGCTGATATCGAGCCAAAGTCCGGGAGGAGAAGATGCGATGTGTATTTGCTTTAGTATGTAACAAAGAGACCTGACTACTGATAATCACAGCATTTGGCTGTAAACAGGTATGCAGTGCACTCATTCTCCCTAAGAAATTCTAGATGCAATTTATGCAACTCTATATTCTCCTGGCATAGCGCATAGAAGTAGGTTTTAGGGTGTAGATTTTTAGATGACTTTTAACCATAGTTGAGTCTAATAAAGTTTTCCCTCTAATCAGGTAATCTATTAAAATTTTTGATTACTCTAGCAGTCACGTTGCAATTACGCAATGGCGATCTGACTATCGCTCCCTTTCATTTTCCTGGGCTCCTCCTAATGGGTCTTCTTTTCTTCCCCAACTCTATTATATCTATTATAGCTACATCCTGAACTGTTTTGCTACCTTAACCGCTCCCTCCGGTGTGCCACATTCATCATGGCACAAAATAATTACCATGCCTCCAACCCTTTAACTCAATCAGGCGTGAACTCTTTTAAGATTATCTACCCCCCCCAACCTATTGATAAATGCAAAGAAGACTTTTAAACACATTCTCCTCAAACATTGGCCCGAAACACTTATTTCTGACACATATACCTCCAGTAAGGGCACTATAATGACAGACCTCATCTTCCACACCAACACAAGAGCTCAGTGGAGAAAGGCCCTCACTGCTATGCTTCGTACCAAACAGCTGGACAAAACTCCGCTTGGCTTTCGTTTAACCACGATTCCATCCCCGCCCCTTAAGGCTGAGCTGACTATCTCCCTTTACAATAACGGTAATGTCCTTATTCAAGCCTCAGACCTGAACCTCAAGTGATTTAACTATGCCTTCTTGAGGATTAAGAACACACTAACTAACTCCAGCCCTTCCACCCGCTGTCAGACCGGGCCACCCACATTGTTTGCTTCCGAGGTGTTAGAAGACCCCTCCTCCTCTTATCCCGCGCCCCAATCTGTAAACACGCACCCCACAAATCTACCCAACTTAATGGAGGATAATTTTACTCCCCACACCACGAACCCGAACAACCACTTTCTGCCTCGTGTAGGTGAGGGTTTAACGGACCTGAGTACCACCCACCTTGCAGCAGTCCCAACCACTGTTCCTCGTTTACCTTGTCTTCCCTCCTATCCTCAGTCCCCTGCGTTGCCCACCGCTCGGTCCAACAACGATGGTGATGGGCATCCTACCAACTCTAACACCCAGATATTCTTCCCATAGGCCCTGCACCTTCCAACTGCAGGGCCCGGAACCTAGTTGCTGTCTCCTGTCCGATGACCAGTAACCGACAATCACCCCCACTCTCATTACATTCTTCACCCTCTACCTCTCCTAACTCCACTCTGCCTTTCCCTATTCCCACTCCGGGCTCTGATTCCTGACTCGAGCATGATTTTATCTCCCTCTACAACTATGCCAATGATCCTTTGCAACCCTCTAACAACACTCTCACTGCTGAACCAGTCATGCCTTCTATTGCTTGTTCTGCGAATCAGTGCATGAACAATCCCTGTCTTAAGGAGAAGATTGCGGGTCTCAAGCATGATCTCGTGGTGGTCAAAGAGATGGTGCAAAGCATACTTCAGTTCTCCTTGAAGATGGAGAAGCGTTGGATCTCACCCACTGCTCAGAGGGATGATATTTACAAATCACAGAATCTGTCCTATTCAGACCATCCCGCTTTCTGCTCCTCTCTTAGTTGAAGCTGGAGCTCTAGGCCTTTACCGAATCATCACTCTAGGCCCCAAAGACCCTTACCTCAGCTATCTGAAGAGGACATTCTCGCCCTCCTTTTCTCCTACACTGTCTCGAGGTTGGTCACCTCCTCCAACTCTACTCCTAACATCCCCTCCATAATTGCGGACCCTGACAGGCAACCGAGTCTTAAGTACATAACGGTGAACAAAGAAAACCTACTTCACATAATCACCTCTCTTCAAGATGTGGTCACTTCCAATCTGCACGTCAAATCAATGCTACTCAATTGTAGATCAGCTGTGAAACATGCAGCTGATATTTCAGAACTTATCATTGCGCCAAACTTGGACCTTCTGATCATCAACCTGGCTCAATGATACCTCTTCCCCAGTTCTTGACATCTTAATCCCCCCTGACTATTCCATTCTCAGAAGTGACCGATTGGGTAAAACAGGTGGGGGCATTGCTTTTATTCATCGCTCCAACCTCACAGTAAAACAATCTCTATGTGCTGTGTTATCCTCCTATGAACAGCCAGTGACTGAAATATGGAATAAAGGAAAGAAGATCTGTGTGCTGCACTCTATCTATCACCCTCCTGGTGACAATCTCGTCTTCATAGAGCAGATAATGGAAGTCATTAGCTCAAGCTCGGATCAAATCTACCACATATTCCTTGGAGACTTTAACCTTCATTGGAATGACACAAATGATCCTATTGTATGTTTTTTTAAGACTTTCCTCTCTGACCTTAACTTCTCACAGCTTTGTAAAGGTCGACCTTATCATTGCCAAAGACAACATCATACAAATAGGAGACATCTTACCCTGCGACTGGGCTGATCATTTTCGAATTCCCTTCCTCATCCTAGATAAGGGCTTGGGTAGACAGGGTCACCCCCTTAAAGAGAAACAATTGACTGAGAGACCTCAATCACCAAAAATAGTCTATAGCCCCCCCTTAATATGACCAACCTTGACGATCTCTCAGATCATTACATTAACACGTTGTCTAACATTCTTGATTCTATTGCGCTGAAGCAGCTCAAAAGGATTCCCATCAAACTTTCCAAACCGTGGTTTAATGGTGCCCTAAATGATGAACGGCCCAACCTTAGACTATCTGACTATATGAGAGACTCTGGAGAAACTCACCCTCCACCAAAAATCTCTCTCAACTTAGAAAAGTGAGAAGGTCCTACAACAAACACATCCGCCTGGCTAAAACAGACCACTTCAGAACTCAATTGGATGGAGCCAAAAATAGGCCCAAAAAACTCTTTGAAATCATTAAGGAACAATCTACCCAGTCTTCCAACTAGATCTCTACTCCAGTACCACTGCTCCCTAGTGGTGAGGATTTCACAGCTCACTTCGCGGAAAAAACAGGGAAAATAGAGTTGGAGCTACTACAAATCACCCTAAATCTGTCACCTAAGAAACTTTCCGCAGAATCAGAGGAGTTGGCAGAATCCTTGATAGTATCCTCGCCTTTGGGCTGCTCGCTCAAAAACAACGCCTTGTGGAACTCTTTTCTCCTCCCATATCACACGGAGCTCCTTCACAACATGGTATCCCTTAAACCCTCCAAGCATTTTGGTGATCCTTTACCCACTAAGCTATGTAAAGATTTAAACGCAGCCATTCTCCCTCTTTGGATCAGGATCATTCATGAATCCCTCTTACAGGAAAAGATTCCGGACTGCCTTATGGTTGGGCAAGTTACTCCCATTCCTAAGAAGCCCAATGCGGACCTATCAGACCCAAACAACTTCCGACCTATAACCAGCAGTATGATTCTAGCTAAATTGCTTGAAAAATGCGTCCATTCGCAACTCTGCAATCACATTGAGAAATATCAACTCCTTGACCCCCATCAGTCAGGCTTCAGATCAGGGCACAGTACTGAAACGGCACTAACGCACATTGTTGATGACGCCTTGAGAGCCCTCGACCAAAATGTCCTGTGTATTCTGAACCTTTTGGACCTGTCCTCAGCCTTCGATACCATCAAACATGAAAACCTAATTGATCTTCTTCAACACAGGATGGGTCTCTCGGACCCGGTCCTAAATTGGTTTGCCTCCTTCCTGCATAACCGCACGCAAAGATTCAAAGTTAAACACTCCCTTGCTTCCAGTACCACTGTCATGATTTGAGTCCCCAAAGGATCAGCGCTCTCGCCCACCCTCTTCAACCTTGTTATGGAGCCACTTGCTGAAACAGGCGAACATTCAGTACCACATATATGCTGATGACATGCAACTGAACCTGAAGATCTCATCTCAAGAGGACATAAAAACATTAAATGCTGCACTTGCACAAACCCAACAATGGTTAGCCCAGAACCATCTCCTACTAAATACTCTCAAAACTGAATTTTTTTTTATCTCCCCACCCAATCACTCGATTCCTACCCTTGACTGGATTAAACATCTGACTGCCCGAAACTGCACTCCTCATGTTGTAGACTCTGCCAAATTCTTAGGCATCACCCTGGATAAACACTTAAACATGCAAGTGCACATTAGTGCTACTTCTAAGGGAATGAAAATCAAACCTTTCCTCCCCCCCGAAGTCCTCAGGCCAGCGGTTAAATCACTTATTATCTCTAGATTGGAATATGGGCTGGTGACCCTTGCTGGACTTCCAAAAGCTAGCTTGGCCCCACTCAGAGCTACCCTGAACGCATCGGCTGACTCATAACGGGCTCGAGAAAGTTTGATCACATTTCCCCGGACCTTCTGCAACTAAATTGGCTATCTATTGAAGCCAGAATCAGACTCAAGATAGCCTGCCTGACTCATAAAGCCATACACTATAACCCCCCGTACTACCTGCAAATAAGCTTGAACTATCGGGCTCCAGATGGAACCTTAGAAGTAGGTCCACCCTTCTCTTCAAACCTCCAAGATTCAAAAAGAAACGATCTTACAACCGTGCTGTCACTGGTCTTGCTCCGAGAATTTGGAACTCCCTGCCATTCGAGATCAGATCCAATCCTTCTACGAAATCCTTTAAAAATCTGGTCAAATGACTACTCCTGAATGAACATTAACACCGTCATCCTGTGATCATGCTCTTGCTTTTATTTATACCCAATTTGGATGTACTACACTGATATGTCTTATTGTATGCTTTTACGTTATTTTGATCTAGTCCTCTATGGCTCCTTAATTGCATTGCCTTGTGATCTCGCTATTACTTTTGTTTCCTTGATTCATATTGCACTTCTCCGGTGCGTGTTATTTTATGATGTTTTGCTCTTTGTGTTCTAGGGCACCGATTATACCCGCAACTCGTAACCTGAACGTTTCCCTTCTGTTGTACCTTCACCTGCTTTCACATTGCATTTGTAGGCTGTTTGAGCCAACTCTGTACAGTGCTCCGATACCCTTATGTGTCGTGCTTTATAAAACTATTCAAATAAATAAAAATAAATACTAGAGGGGGGAGGAGCCTAGCGCGCAACCAAGATGGCCGCGTAGGCTTACGGCTCTCGAGGCCCTCCGCAACCTCCCACGTCTATCTTGACTAAATCCTGGTTAATTTGACGGGCTTTTGCTGATGAACTTGCGCTGAGGTGCCACCCGTTTTCCAAATTCAGATCGGACGCCGGGAACCCGAATGGTCGCGCTCCGAAGTTTGCGGCCTGCTATTGCCCTGGTCCCGATCTCGAGTTGGTGAGATGCCCGGGTACGAAGTGAACAACAGCGGCATGCTGGGCTTGACCTGCCATGTACCCCGCACTTTCACTTTCGTTTTCAAGTTTGTTATCTGATACTGGCTGAGGGACTTTGGTGTTTTAGAGGAGCGCGGATGGCGGAGTGTCTGGACTGACTTTCGGACTATACACAGGCTTCCTGTCTGCGACTGCTGTGTTCCATTGAATTAGCTACCTGGTCCTTGTCCCTGGTGCTGGCGGGTGCCAACCTTGGTGGCCTCCGGACGATGGCGGCGAGACTAGACGGAGACAAGTCGAAACCTATGTCAACCCGGAGGGGAGCCTATACTCAGGTCAACAACATGGATCGTTATGCGCAGACAAAGGGATCCCCTAGTGGCTCGCATAAATCGCCTGAGAGGTCCAAAGAGGTCTCGGGCCCATCGTCAGAATTGACCTTGCAGGACGTCATGGGCGCCATTGAGGAGATGAAGGCTGCTGTGGGTCAGCGGTTTGATACCCTGGCTCATAAATTGGACGCGGTCCTGATCGATGTGAATTTGGTCTGGGCAGACCTGTCCAAAACTAACGAGCGGGTCGACTCCTTGACTCAAGCGGCGTCGAGCCTAACTGTGGATGTGGCCGCCCTGCAGACGGAGGTCCGTAGGTTGCGGCTAGCCAGTGACCTGACGGATCGTCGACTTGAGGACTCCGAAAGCAGGGCTAGACGGAACAATGTTCGTATCATTGGAGTGCCGGAAAGATCGGAGGAATCTGCTGCTGATCTTTTTGTGGAGGATCTGGTGATCAATCGTCTCGCGCCCAAGGGACTGAGCAAGTTCTTTGCGGTGGAGCGGGCCCACAGGATTCCGGGTGGTGTGCCCAAAGTGGGTGCTCCCCCGCGGCCTATAATCGCCCGACTCTTTAACTTTCGGGATAGGGATGCTATCCTTCAAGCGTCGAGGGTGGCTGGTCCACTGAAGTTTGAGAACTCTAATGTCAGCTTTTACCCGGACTTCACGCCAGCGGTCCAAAAACAACGGCTGGGATTTTTGGGCGTCAAACGGCGCTTGAGGGACATGGAGCTGAAATACGCAATGTTATTCCCGGCTAGGCTGCGGGTTGAGTTCCGGGGTCGCTCACACTTCTTCGACCGGCCGGAGGCGGTTGGAGACTGGTTGGATGCCCTGCCTCGGGGACAGGATCGAGACACTCGGATGGCGGAGAGCGGAGAGGATCTGGTGGAGCAGGGCTAGAACTTGGTTCCTGGTGATGGCCTAGACTGGTGACGTTTTGTACCTTGGCTCAACTGGACACTAGTTTGACACAATATGCCTTTCAAATGCCTGGAGGTTGTGGGGAGCTTATTGGGGCCCTTTCCTCCTTCTGGGGTTCTTTTCGTGGTATATGTTAGGGCGACAGGCACACTGCGAGTTGGGGGGGCTGTTTGGGCTCAAGCAGGGGTGCAGGGAGGGGGGAGTTGTGGTTTGGGGATTGTGGGGGAGGGGGGTTGTTGGGGACTGTTTGTTTGTTTCGCAAGGCAATGTGAAGTTCTCTGCTGACTTGTCCGGGTTGTGCTTTCCGGGATGTGGGTATCATGCACGGGAGTGGGGTGGGGGGTAGGGGATTGAGAATCCTTTCGTGGAATGTGAATGGATTGGGGGACAGGATCAAGCGCGGGGTGGTGTTGCAGTTTTTGAAACGGATTTCGCCCGACATTGTTTTCCTGCAGGAGACACATTTGATTGGGAACTCCTTCCATGCCCTAAATAGGTGGGGCTATCGCCTTGCTGCTCACTCTGGTTTCACTTCTGGCTCGAGGGGAGTGGGCATTTTGGTTAGGGCCTCTCTCCCACTGGAGGTGGACGAGGTGCTTCACGATGATAGGGGGCGTTATGTGGCACTGGTGGGGAGATGGGAGGGTAGGACTGTTTCGCTCGTTGCTGTTTATGTGCCTCCGGGATTACAGACGGCTACATTTGCTGATTTGGGGTGTCTGGTCCTGGGACTCCCTGGGGGGGTTCTGGTGTTGGGGGGTGACTTTAACGCTGTTGTATCCGGGTTGGAGGATCGTTGCCCCCCCAGGGATCTCCCTAGGGCTCAGGCCTGGTTGGGTGGCTTTCTGGACACTTTGGGGCTTGTAGATTGCTGGAGATTGATGCACCCGGGACAGGCGCAGTACACCTTTCACTCGGGGGCCCATGGGAGTCTCTCGAGACTCGATTACATGCTTATGCCGGCGATCCAAGCTGGGATGATTGGGGAGGTGCGTCATTTGGCCCGAGGTATTTCTGACCATTCCCCTATATGGTTGCAACTGAAGGTTGTCCCTGAGGCAGAGGGGAGAGTAGTGCCCATTAACCCCTGGTATTTACGTAACCCTAAGATCCGTGCGGAGATGGTCAAGTCCACCGATCACTACTTCAACGATAATGTGGGGTCGGTGTCGTCGGCTGTCTCCCTATGGGAGGGTTATAAAGTGGTGGTCAGGGGGCAGGCCTTGTCACTTATCTCCCATGTTAAGAAGTGCGGGAGAGCAGAGGTGGTTCGCCTGGAAACTGAAATAGCTGAAATGGAGGAGGACTTGGCGCGGGGGGTCACTGACGAGAAATTGCACGTACTCAGCCTCAAACAATCAGATTATAGAGCGTTAGTCACGGATGCCGCTAAAGGGATGAGTAGAGAGCAGCAAGGACGACTGTATGAAGTGGGGGATAAGGCCGGAAAGTTGATTGCTTGGTTGGATAAGAAGGAGAGAGCGAGCAGGGTGGTGCCCGTGGTGGAGAGAATGGATGCAGTGCGTGTGACTGACCCTATGGAGATTGTTGACTGCTTCGCGGATTATTTCCTCGGGGTATACTCTCCAGTTTCTGTGCGTTCGGAGGAGGATTCTCATCTGTTGCTTAGAGACATCGCACTGCCAACCCTATCGGAGGCTGATGCAATACTGATGGAGGCGAAGTTGTCGTCAGATGAGATCGCTTTGGCCACTCGCTCGATCGCGTCCGGTAAGCTGTGGGTCCTAATGGTCTTCCCATTGAACTATATAAGTTGCGTCCCGATAAAATAGCGCCATATCTTCGGGACATGTTTTTCGCGGCACGTGCGGCGGGTTTCCTTCCCCCTGACCAACGTCTCGCCACCATAGTTGTGATACACAAAGAGGGGAAGCCGCGAGATCGCTGCGCCTCCTATAGGCCCAATTCGCTGTTGAACGCAGAACCCAAAATCATGGCTAAGGTATTGGCTAATCGGCTGGTTCGGGTCGTGGGCGACCTGATTCATCAGGATCAATCCGGTTTTATACCCCATCGGAATACCGCCCTGAATTTGAGGCGGTTGCACGGCGTGCTTGCTAGAGCGGAGTTTATACGTGAGCCGGCCATCTTGGCATCTTTAGATGCTACTATGGCGTTCGACACTTTGGAGTGGCCGTATATTTGGGCCGTGTTGGCGAAATTCGGGTTCGGCCCTGAGTTTATTGGTTGGGTAAAATTACTGTATGCTGACCCATTGGCTCAGGTTGTGGTGAATGGTAGGGTGTCGGCTCCCTTCGCACTGGGGAGAGGTACGCGGCAGGGTTGTCCGTTATCACCCCTTCTTTTTGCACTTTCTTTGGAGCCTCTCGCCGCTTGGTTGCGTTGGGAGCCGTCGCTGCGGGGTATTAGATGGACGCCGGAGTTTGAGGACCGTGTCTCCCTTTACGCAGATGACATCCTTCTGTATCTTACCTCTCCCCGACAGTCGCTAATTGTATTGGTGGATGTATTGAATTCCTTTGGTCGCAACTCTGGCCTGGTTATCAACTGGGCCAAGTCATGTGTTTACGTCCTCTCGGGCGAGGCCCCCCTCCTACCGCGGGATTGCCCTATCCAGATTGCTACACTGGGGTTCAAATATTTGGGAATCTTTATCTCTCTGGATCCCGCGGTCCGCTATGAGCGAAACCTTCTCCCTCCCCTCCAGCGATTGAAGGCCGATGTCGCGAGGTGGCGACGACTGCCGCTCTCGCCGCTCGGACGGGCGGCATTGTTTAAAATGATGTCGCTACTTCACTTCTTGTACGCTTTGCAAAACACTCTAGATGTCGTGCCAGCCCGTTATTTTCGTGAGGTGGAGGGTCTTCAGCACCAACTGTTTTGGGACGGGCGGCCGCGGATCGCTCTCGCCAAGTTGACGCTCCCTTGGTACGATGGGGGGGTCGCCCCCCCGATATTAAAAGATACTATTGGGCGTCTCAATTGGCGGCGGTGAACCACGGGATATACGGTCCTGCCTTAAATCCGGCCTTCGAGATGGATAAATTACTGCGCCCGGGTGGGGATTATAATAGGGCGCTGTATTCGGTGACCCCGGATGCGCGGTTGACAGGACCCACGCAGGTCGCGGTACGTGTGTGGCATGCGGCGAGTGCTGCGATGGTGTGGAGGGATCGCTTGACTCGGGCGACGCCGTTGTATGCCTCCGGGCAGCTGGGTTGTTTGTGGAAAACGAAAGGCTTTGAGAAATGGGATATGATTGGTATATGTAAGGTGGGTGATCTTTGGGCAAAGGGGTCTTTCAAAACGTTTGAAATGCTTAAAACCGAATACAAATTAAATGATAGAGAGTACTTCCGGTATGCACAAGTCTACCATGCGCTGTGTTCCGTCTTCCCGGAAGCTGCTGCTATCCCAGAATATTCCCCGCTGGAGGATAGAGTGTTGGATGGCTATGTGCCTGATAGCACTATCTCTCTGATCTACAAAAAACTTATTAATGATCGCGCGGACTTGCTGATCCGTCTCCGGGAGGCATGGACGGGCGACGGCTTGGAACTGGACGATGAGGACTGGGTATCGGCGGTGGCCTCCCCGAAAGAGGTGGCGATCCCGGCCCGCTTACGATTTGTACAGCTGAAGATCCTCCATAGAGTGTATGTCACGGGGCCCGGTTTGCTACGTATGGGTTACTGGAGGGATGGAATGTGTAAGCGTGGATGTGGCCTGTCGGGCACCTTTCTTCATATCCTATGGGAATGTTTGGAGGTTGTGCGATTTTGGAACGGTATCCACGCCGTAATGGAGGAGGTCACGCACGTTGCTCTGTTGCCAGAGGCTAGGAGGTGTTTGTTGAATGTCTGGGAACCGAATGACTATAATGTGGCACAGACGCAGTGGGTGACTCTGGGGTACATGGTGGCTAAGCGTAACATAGCACAGCTGTGGGGCTCCCCGAGGCCGCCCACGATCGCGGTATGGAAGGAGAATATGGACTGGTGTATGTTTAGGGAAAAGACGAAGTATGTGGCGAGAGGCAAGCCTGGGAAGTGGACGAAGGTATGGGGTCCATGGAATTCATATCGTGGACATATCTGCACCCCGCCTCTGCCGTTAGAGGTCGATATTGCTTTGTCCCCCTAGCCACGCATTCTGCGGGATTGTGTGAAGTGTGTTCCATGTTTTGTCTTCCCATTGCCCCCCGCTGCCACTTCCTGTCAAGAACTGCTTCTGATACTGTACGTTGTCCCCCGTCCTGCTATTTCGGACTCTCATTGCCTTGAGTGTGTTTCGCATTTAATAGAAAATGAAACTGTTTTTTCCGATTGCCCTTGGCCTATGGCCACGGCCTGTTGCATGTGCTCACGAACTGCCGGGAGCTTCGCTTCTGGTTCATTTGAATGTGTGGCGTTGCATTGCGGGCCCTCGGGCTCTGTAGCGGCCGGCCTTGGTGGTTGTAGGCCCTTATATGTATTTTATTGTGTAATAAAGGTTTCTTTAAAAAAAAAAAAATAATAATAAAAAAAAAAAAATACTAGAGACGTTCATTTTATCCTCGTTGTTCGCAGCATGTTCTAATTGTATTCTCTGTGGTTGTTCTAGATGTGCTGAGCAACAGAGCGCATCTGTTGAAATTATACATGCTTTTTTGTAACAGTGTATTTTTCTTATAGCAGTTTGTGTGTTTGGTATCGAGAAGAATGAAATAGGCTTTGTTTCCAATCACCACGGTGTCCCTGGATCCCTGTTTAGGGACTGTTAGCAACAGAAAAGCATTGACGACATTTCAACTATGTATTGAATGGGGTTCTGCGGGGCTACAAAAACCTGTCTTTCAAATTCAAGCGTTGGAATATTGAACAATGTTCACTTGTGTTAACAGAAAGGTTATACGAAAACAAACGTTGTAGAGCTGAGCAAGAGACTCCGTTTACGCAACAGTGGCGTCCAACGCAGAGACTAGATGTTCTGGGAACCATTGAGTACTTTCTTTTTTATATTCACACACATGTGATCCATTACTACATCATTACAGAGACGTTTGGAGTAATCATGGTTATCTCCTACAAAGAATAAGGGAATACATATTGCCATGGGTTTTTAAAGTTTGACTCTTAAAAGGATATTCCCCATTCTGTGGATTTTCTAATTCTATGAACCTATTCCACTTGAATGCGTTCATCTTCATGGTGCCGCCAATTGTCCTTGGAGTCAATTACAGGGAACCAGTTATCAGCATCTCAAGCTTTGAGATGTCCCTAATGATGGGAGAGGGTGGGCGGGGCAGTGTGCAGTTACTTTTGTAATAGCTGCTCGCTCTGCATATGCCTTTCAGACATTTTATTCATGGGTGAAGGTTGAGGCTATAGATGATGTCTCCGGACAGTTTCAGCCTTATACGGCTTTACCACCTCTTGCAAATTATAGGGTTTACCAAGATTTGGAAATCCTTTAAACTTACCCGGAACACCAGAACTGGTTTACTGGTCTGTTACCACACTCACACAGTAATGTCCACCTGGGACTGTAATTGCAAATTCGCCTTATGTAGGGGATTTGTACAGTTTATACAATGCACCATGGCCTCTAGTCCTTCTCTCATAGCGGGGCAAGCAGTTTAGGCACAGGTAGAAGCCATTGGTCCACAGACTATTAACGCTATCATGGGAAAAGCCCCCGTGAAGCATGAAGAGATTCCCTTCTGGGTTCCACGCAAGACCAACTAGTTTAAAGTGGTCTATCTGCATACAACACCCCAAGACAAACCTAGAATACTCACTATGTCTCTCTCTCTAGGGATGGTGCCACCTAAAGAAGAATGCAACACTTAGGGAAGCATATTTGCATGTACTTACATCAGCATGCATTGTACGCCTTAATTAGCTGCACTCCCTGAGGTACTGAAACAAGTACAGAACGAGCATGGAGATGCACCAGTTCTAGACTTAGAAATTAAGTTAATGGGGAACTTTTCTACAGTTTCCTTGATCATCCTGAGCAGAGACTTGAAGCAGTTCCAGATTAGAATCATGCACGGGAACTAACAAAAATAATCACAGAAGTTTACACCACTGTGGATCATAATACCTTAGGTCCGCAAGCCGTTAAGCCACACTTAAAACCTAAAAGTGGACCAGATTGTTATTTCAGCTTTCTAAGCACGCTTCAGGTTCACCTCTCCCTTGAGCTGCACTGGCTCACAGTCACCAAACGGATTAAATTCAAGGCTCTCTGCTACATGTTTAAGGACAACGTCGGAATAGGTCGACACTATATTCAAGATCTAGTGACTCCTTGCATTCCGTTGCATTCCCTGAGATCTTCCAACCTGGCCTTTTGCACTGTTCCCATGTTCCACCTGGCTCGGCTGGGAGGGTGTTCCTTTGCACTGTTCGGTCCAAGACTGTGGAATTCAAAAGACTGTGGAATTCACTTCCTAAATCCCTCAGTGACTGTACTTCTCTGCTTGCATTCTGCAAAGGCTTGAAGACATGGCTATATTAATTTGCCAATTCAGGTTTTTGTGATGCTTAGCGCCGGGTCACCCTTTTTGGTTAGCAGCACGCTTTATAAGATTATAAAATAAATAAATAAAAGTGACACTGAGGGTTCTATTAAAGAGAAATGTGCAATAAAAGGCAGGAAGAAACAGAGGGGTAAAGGGCAAAGACGGACTTAGTAGGGGTGGTTATAATTTAATAGACTGTGAGAAAATTAAAAAAAGGAATGGTATTAGTATTCTGATAGCTGTTGTCAGCATTATTTTCAGCACACTGATGGTAAACGAGCAGAGAGAAGGAATCGATCCACGTACTGAAGAAAGTATAGCAGGATAAGTCAAATAGGAAGAGGGACTAAAGTCAGTGTGAAGAGAAACGATTGGACTAGAGTTAAGAAGAAAGAAGTAGGAGTTTCTAAAAAACATGCCGATACAACTACAGATTCTCCTGCCAAACAAGACGTAGGCGAGAGCGCTTCTACACAGCGCAGCAGAAATAATGATATCAGTCGCTTCACAGGGTTCTGGTGATGAGTTCAGACAAGTTGAGGCTCCGGATAAGCATTCAAATCCTCCCAATAGGGTTTATGATTTAGAAATACAGATTGAAAGAGATACAACAATCACCATTAGAGCTGTCTTCTACTCACATTTATCTGAAAATGATGACATCATACTAGCTAAGGAAGACTGGCCTCCAGTCTTTAATAAGGAAGTGCCAGGGGGAGGAAGTACTAAGAGTAGCTTTTTCTCTAAGTATCTGACGATATTAGGAAAATCTACACCAGTAAACGGGCTGTAGGACTAGGCTCTGGCCTCATACAGAAACCATTGCAAAAGGAACAAATGCTGGAGGGAATGCTGAACCAATCAAACATTCACCCCGTCACAGATCTGGGTTAAATCTGTCGTATATTTGTACGCCACAACATTCCAGTTTAGACCCAGCTATATGCAAATCAGTCTTGACCCTGCACCCCAATGGGAATATTCCAGCCTGAACTGCCGGGCTAGGTCCTTCCTGGACCAGAAACAAGCATACTAGGACCGGTTTCGGGGTTTAACCTCTCATCTGCAAGGCTACCTTGAATCTGGTGAAATAGCAAACAAGGGACCCACGTCTGGACATGCCTTCCCACTTGAGGTGACAAATTCAAAAAGAACAGATGATGGACCGAATACTGAACCAATCAATTATTCACTCCCAGTCACAGATCTTGGTTAACTCTGTTGTTTTCTTGCACGCTATGCCATTCCAGTTTAGACCCAGCCATATGCAAATCATCCTTGATCCTGCTTCCCATGGGAACAGTGCAGCCCCAACTGCCAAGTCAGGTCCTCCCCGGACCAGAAACAAGCATCCTGGGACCGGTTTCGGGGTTTAACCCCTCATCAGCCAGGCTAACTTGAATCTGGTGGTGAAGGGAGCAAGGGAATCACGTCTAGGCACCCCATTCCCACTTAGGAAGACAAATACAAAAAACAGATGATTGACTGTATACCAAACAGAATACTGAATTACCCCGAAACCTGTCCCAGGATACTTATTTCCGGTCCAGGGAAGGCCCAGCTTGGCAGTTCGGGCTGAACTGTTCCCATGAGGATCAGTGTCAAAACTGACTTGCATATGGCTAGCTCCAAACTGGAGTGGCATTATGACCAAAACAACAATGGATTCAAACAAGATATCTTGATTGGGGGGGATTGTTCGATTCATTCAGCATTCCAGCTATCATTTATTGCCGCTGCACTTTTTACCCTTAGCAGAATGGGAATGCCTAGATGTGAGTCCCTGTCTCGTTGTGCCACTGAATTCAAGCTAGCCTGGCTGATGAGGGGTGTTACCCAGAAACCGGTCCCAGGATGCTTGTTTACGGTCCAGCAAAGACCCAGATTGGCAGTTCAGGCTGGACTGTTCCTATGAGGATCAGGGTCAAGACTGATTAGCATACTGCCCACACCGAGTCGCAAACACGTACTTCCTGGCAGTAGACAGTGAAGTCCGTACGTTGCTCTGGGACGGCAAGGCCCCCCGAATTGCTACCCAAAAATTGACGAAAGGGTGGTTTGATGGGGGAATAGCCCTCCTAGATCTTTGACTCTACTATTGGGCCTCACAATTAGTGGTGGTGAACCATTGGATTTACCGTTCCCCCAATGAACCCGCCTATTTAGTAGATAGATATCAGACTGGGCGATCTGGGTACTAAGGAGCACTATACTCGAAAGTCAGAAAAGGGCGGTATTTTGGGCCCCTCTCCCACACCGTAGCGATCTGTCACCAGGTGAATTGACGTCTGGGTTGGTCCAATGTCCTCACAAGTGCGACACCGCTGTGGTATGCCCAGAGGTTGGGTTCTCTCTGCTATCAACCCAGCTTCGACAAGTGGGATATTATTGGGATCTCAGTAGTCGGAGATCTGATTTAGAAAGGGTCGATCCTTAGATTTGAGGCGCTCCAGGGATAATATCAGATGGCACAAGGGGAACTGTTTAGATATTTGCAAATCGGCACGCACTCACCACAGCCTTTCCAGATCTCACAGAGATACCAGAGTCGTCACCGCTAGAAGATCGACTGCTCGATGGGCCGCTACACTCAAAAGCCATATCATTGACTTACAAAAAATTACGCAACAACCTACCCGATACATTCCACAAACTCAGGGAACAGTGACAGGGAGATTTGGGACCACTTGACGACGAGGACTGGCAGGCAGCCCTAATGTTCCCCAAGGAAGCGGCTATCACCCTCCGCTTCCGACTGATACAACTTAGGATCCTTCATAGGTCATACCTAACAGGAGGGACATTGGCTAAAATAGGTGCCAGATCCAACGCACTTTGTCTCAGGGGATGCAACCAAACAGCTACCTTTTATTATACGATGTGGGAGGGCCCGGAGCTCTTGCGACTATGGGAGGGGGCTACGACTCATATCCAGACTGCATTGGGGAAAGCAATAACTCTCACATCAGGGCTGGGCCTACTCAATATCTGGATGGCCACGGACCTTACAGACGTAGAACAGCAGCTGGCCACACTGAGCTATACCCTTGTCAAACGAGAAATAGCCAGGGGATGGGGGACAGCAAACTCACCGACTATCCAGGCATGGGAAAAAGAACTAGACAAATGTATGATTGCAGAAAAGGAAGTATTTACGACAAGTGGGTGCCCTAAGAAGTGGGACAAGAAGTGGGGCAAGTGGAATGTCTACACTGGAACTATTTGTGTCTCCCCATCGGTGGAACTTGAACTGCGACGAAGTGGTGATCGAGATGTAGCCATTATGTGAATGCTACTTTTCTCCCCCTTGACACTGTAATGATGTAATATGTGATTTCGATAATATTGATTGATAATGTATGCATAACTACTGATGAACCTAATAAAAAGAAAATGTAAAAAAAAAAAGACTGATTAGCATATGGCTGTGTCCAAACTGGGGTGGTGCAGTGAGCAAAAGAATAATGGATTTAACCCAGATCTCTTGACTGGGGGTGAATGTTTGATTCATTCAGCATTCCGTCCAGCATTTGTTATTGCTGCACTTATACAGAAACCAAACGGGATGGGATAAACACTCTATTCCACATGTCATTCCCTTATACAGTGCAGCTCAAGCGCAAGTTCAATACACTTTAAAGCCAGAAGCGAAGCTTGGTTTAAAAGCAACATTAGATCAATTGTAGTATCAGGGTATAATAGCGCCTTGTCTTTCCCCAATTTTTCCTTTTTTCCAAACCAGACAGGTCCTATAGGATGGTTTTAGACCAGGGTCAGTCGCGGAGGACTGGATCCATGCCATATTTTTAAGATAACTAAATTTATCTAAATTAAGATATGGGAAAAATTTGGCATGGATCCGGCCCTGCAGGACTGACTTTGGAGAACTCTGTTTTAGACTACAGGAATTTAAATCACACACAAGAACCTATGCAGTGCAAAATGAGTATAGCACAGGTTTAATGATGACTCTGGTGCAAAACAATACAGAACAACCCTAGATTTCAGTCCAAATATAGCACCTGAAAGCGAGTTTCTAACCACCACTAGTTTCAGTGGGGTGCCGTTCTTGTTCCGACGCTTGCCTATGGACTACAAGTACAGTCCTGGCTTATTCTCAGTGTGTTTCATGGATATCTTACAACTAGATCAGAGGTATTGTCCAACATTGATGATATCTATCGATGATGACGTCTTGGATGCTATACAGACTAGGGCGGACAAAGTTATAACACTATTCACATCTCATGGTTATATTAAAAATCGAAGATGCCTATCTTATGTTGACCTTACTCTGATACAAGTTATCCAATGAGGGCAAGGGATTGGCTTCTGATTTTCTTCAGAGGTGTGCTACCTTGCAGCCTCCTAACACACTGAAAAAGTTGCAATCCCTGTCAGGATTTCTACATTTTGGACACACTTGCTTCCTGCGCTATGCTGAGTAAGTGAAACCGTATTCCTCCCACTTCCTCTGAAAAACAGTGGACACATAGACACACTGATATCTTGCGTGCTCTGCAAGCAGACATGCTAGCGAAAAAATATTTAAAAACTTGGGACATTAAGACCAACCTAGCTCTTCGAGCCATTTAGGTTATACCTGTATGACATACAATGTCGGATGGGCCGTTCCTCCAGCATATAAGTTATCTCACTTGTATTTCCCAGCTGAAGGATGTTTTGCTTCCATTGAAAAAAATGCTTGCAGCTGTTCAAATGGTTATCTTGAAGGACCACCATTTGGCACAGGGAAGACTCAGGATTGTTCTCCTGTGCCGGCACTAGAGGGTGCCACTAAAGTCAGCATTCCTAATGCTCACATCCTTCACCCGAAGTGAGTGCATTGGGCCTCTTCTTTAAGTGCAGTGGATGTAGAGTTTCATTATCATCCCACTCTTTGTACACAAGCTTTTTCCATTATGAACAACATGTTCCTGCATCTCCGAAAGCATTACCCATTGAGTCTTATCAGAGCATATTCTACACAGATGGCTTTGCTTAACCAGCTGTAGAAAGTAAATATAAGTACTCCGCTGCCTGAGCGGCAGTGCATGGTGTAGTGAAAGATGGTGAATTCAGTCCACAGAACACCCACAATAGGATCTGAGGTGACAGCATGCAGAGCGTCTTACCCTGTTACTTGCATTACAGAAGGCTAATCATCAGTTACTACACTGCAAAATGAGCATAGCACAGGTTTAATGATGACTCTGGTGCAAAACAATACAGAACAACCCTAGATTTCAGTCCAAATATAGCACCTGAAAGCGAGTTTCTAACCACCACTAGTTTCAGTGGGGTGCCGTTCTTGTTCCGACGCTTGCCTATGGACTACAAGTACAGTCCTGGCTTATTCTCAGTGTGTTTCATGGATATCTTACAACTAGATCAGAGGTATTGTCCAACATTGATGATATCTATCGATGATGACGTCTTGGATGCTATACAGACTAGGGCGGACAAAGTTATAACACTATTCACATCTCATGGTTATATTAAAAATCGAAGATGCCTATCTTATGTTGACCTTACTCTGATACAAGTTATCCAATGAGGGCAAGGGATTGGCTTCTGATTTTCTTCAGAGGTGTGCTACCTTGCAGCCTCCTAACACACTGAAAAAGTTGCAATCCCTGTCAGGATTTCTACATTTTGGACACACTTGCTTCCTGCGCTATGCTGAGTAAGTGAAACCGTATTCCTCCCACTTCCTCTGAAAAACAGTGGACACATAGACACACTGATATCTTGCGTGCTCTGCAAGCAGACATGTTAGCGAAAAAATATTTAAAAACTTGGGACATTAAGATCAACCTAGCTCTTCAAGCCATTTAGGTTATACCTGTATGACATACAATGAGGGATGGACCGTTCCTCCAGCATATAAGTTATCTCACTTGTATTTCCCAGCTGAAGGATGTTTTGCTTCCATTGAAAAAAATTCTTGCATCTGTTCAAATGGTTATCTTGAAGGACCAACCTTTGGCACAGGGAAGGCTCAGGATTGTTCTCCTGTGCCGGCACTAGAGGGTGCCACTAAAGTCAGCATTCCTAATGCTCACATCCTTCACCCGAAGTGAGTGCATTGGGCCTCTTCTTTAAGTGCAGTGGATGTAAAGTTTCATTATCATCCCACTCTTTGTTGGCTGGGGGGCGGATTATGGGAGACGGGGATTGATTGCATTTTGTTCAATGAACTAATAAAATTTGTTTAAAAAAAAAAAAAAAAAAAATCATCCCACTCTTTGTACACAAGCTTTTTCCAATATGAACAACATGTTCCTGCATCTCCGAAAGCATTACCCATTGAGTCTTATCAGAGCATATTCTACACAGATGGCTTTGCTTAACCAGCTGTAGAAAGTAAATATAAGTACTCCGCTGCCTGAGCGGCAGTGCATGGTGTAGTGAAAGATGGGGAATTCAGTCCACATAACACCCACAATAAGATCTGAGGTGACAGCATGCAGAGCGTATTACCCTGTTACTTGCATTACAGAAGGCTAATCCATCAGTTACTACACTGCAAAATGAGCATAGCACAGGTTTAATGATGACTCTGGTGCAAAACAATACAGAACAACCCTAGATTTCAGTCCAAATATAGCACCTGAAAGCGAGTTTCTAACCGCCACTAGTTTCAGTGGGGTGCCGTTCTTGTTCCGACGCTTGCCTATGGACTACAAGTACAGTCCTGGCTTATTCTCAGTGCGTTTCATGGATATCTTACAACTAGATCAGAGGTATTGTCCAACATTGATGATATCTATCGATGATGACGTCTTGGATGCTATACAGACTAGGGCGGACAAAGTTATAACACTATTCACATCTCATGGTTATATTAAAAATCGAAGATGCCTATCTTATGTTGACCTTACTCTGATACAAGTTATCCAATGAGGGCAAGGGATTGGCTTCTGATTTTCTTCAGAGGTGTGCTACCTTGCAGCCTCCTAACACACTGAAAAAGTTGCAATCCCTGTCAGGATTTCTACATTTTGGACGCACTTGCTTCCTGCACTATGCTGAGTAAGTGAAACCCTATTCCTCCCACTTGCTCTGAAAAACAGTGGACACAGACACACTGATATCTTACGAGCTCTGCAAGCAGACATGCTAGCGAAAAAATATTTAAAAACTTAGGACATTAAGACCAACCTAGCTCTTCAAGCCATTTAGGTTATACCTGTATGACATACAATGTCGGATGGACCGTTCCTCCAGCATATACGTTATCTCACTTGTATTTCCCAGCTGAAGGATGTTTTGCTTCCATTGAAAAAATGCTTGCAGGTGTTCAAATAGTTATCTTGAAGGACCACCCTTTGGCACAGGGAAGACTCACGATTGTTCTCCTGTGCTGGCACTAGAGGGTGCCACTAAAGTCAGCATTTCTAATGCTCACATCCTTCACCCTTTAAATGCAGTGGGTGTAAAGTTTCATTATCATGCCCTTCTTTGTACACAAGCTTTTTCCAATATGAACAACATGTACCTGCATCTTCAAAAGCATTACCCATTGACTCTTATCAGAGCATATTCTACACAGATGGCTTTGCTTAACCAGCTGTAGAAAGTGAATACAAGTACTCCACAGCCTGAGCGGCAGTGCATGGTGTAGTGAAAGATGGTGAATTTGGTCCACAGAACACCCACAATAAGATCTGAGGTGACAGCATGCAGAGCGTCTTACCCTGTTACTTGCAATATGGAAGGCTAATCCATCAGTTACTACACTCAGTGTCCGATGCATACTTCTGTGTGCAAGGTACAATGTTGACTTGCAATGTTGGCGCTTGTATGGAGTAAAGGATTGAAAAGGAAGCCTATTAATAATAAACAGCTTTGGGAAAGGTAGCTTTTTTTTTTTTACAAGTTAAGCTTCCATTGCTGAGGCAAACTTAGGGCTATCAGCATAATGGATTTCATGCCAAACTGTGCAGCTGACTTAGCTACAATTCAAACTTTTAGAGGAGCAGACTTAACCAAATCTCAGATGAAGATCAACACAGATAATTTGCCACCAAAGAAGGCAGACAGTCTCTCACAACTTGCTTCCTAAATATTTCTACACATTTAATTCAGACAACACACCCATAGTCAATCACAGGAGCGGGAGAAAGGATAATATCTAAAAAGCTGTCCAGATTAGATTTAATCAAGGATGCACATGAGGAATTTTGCCTATGATGATTTAATCAGGGATGCACATGAGGAATTTTGCCCGTGATCTACATTGGCGTTCACTACCGGCTGGAAGATACAAGCTTAGATTTATTCAGATCCAATTACGAATCGTGACCAAGCAATCTGTGCGTCCTTCCATGCTCGCTGGACACGCCCCCTTTCTTCCTTTCGGTGAAGTACTACAGTTGAATAGTGAAACTCGTCTTTAGAGACATTTAAGCCCACAAACTATTCTTCCACAACCCAAGCTCTCTGATATCATGAAATCTTCATCTTGAACACTAAGATAGCAACGACACGCCATAACCCATAATCTCCCTGAATTAGATCGGCTGATCTTCTCTACATGAGGTTGAGGTCCTGATGAGAGACCCTCCAAACCAAGGGGTCTCGAAACGCGTAGACCTTGTTGTGTGACCACAAGAACTGGAAATTGGTTAAAAATCAAATAATATCGAGAGTTACATGGCTTAAGATACTCTCTGTGGTCTTATAAAATAGAATATTAAGTGTTTGTTTTTTTCCCACAAGATTGACTGAGTTGTGTGAATGCTCTATCGGTACCAGTATGTTTGGAATAATGAAGTGTGTGTTGCTTAGAATGGTTGAATTGTGTGTTTGAAAGGAATAATGCCTATTTTATGTACGATGTTCCATTTATGTGTGTTGTAATTCTTTGTAATTTTTCTGTATTATGGAAGGACGATAAATTTTTTTGATACTATTAAATTGTTCGATTAAGTCGAAAAAAGAAATTCTTTCACGCATTTTGTTGTTTTACAAAATGTGTCCTCATAAGCGGTTTTGAGGTTCAAATAGTGGCAGTACTAGCAAATCTGTTGTTTGTCATGATGGGGATAAGGCAAGAGTAACAATACAATGCTACAGAACAGCTGGCCTTGTTTGTATAAACAGACTGAAGACTATGGGGCTGTTTACAATAGCGGGCGGACTTAAGATGCTGAGACTGGGTCCGCCCACCTGTAAAGCGGCAGTACTGCACTCCCGATCACGATGTCCAGCCCGTTTAACATTGCGGAGGGTGCTGCTGGCTGCAGCACCCGCAGCACTGCTAAACAACCATGTTGTGCATTTCCCTGCACTACGTGCAGGCACCACGTGGTGCCAGCCACCTGGTGCAGGGAAATGTAGGTGCACAACCACCTCCCCCTAACACAAGGGGGGCCCGCAACTGGAATCCAAATCAAATCCCCGCCATCCTAAAACCGCCATGGAAAGGCTAGCTTTCATCAGCATCGTCATTTGGCGGTCGGTGCCTGCTAGGCACCACCACCATTTTATTTATGCTAGCCAGGTCCGCCAGGCAATCGGAACGATTGCCTGTGGCGGACCCGTGGAGGGCAGACTATGCGTCCGCTAGCACACCGCCCGCCATCATAATATGGTGAATGCAAAAACAACAATTGATGGACAGAGTGCAGAACAATGTCGTACATTCTCTCCAGTACAGAGATCTGGGCCTTAATCCATAATTTTTTTGCTCACCATCAGCCATATGCAAATCAGTCTTGACCCTGCGCACAATGGGAACAGTCCAGCCCGAACTGCCAGGCCAGGTCCTCCCTGGACTGGAAACAAGCATCCAAGGACCGGTTTCGGGCTTTCAGCCCTCATCGGCCAGGATAGCTTGACTCCAGTGGCAGGGAGAGCACGGGACCCACATCTGGGCATACCCGTCCCTCTCGGGGTGACAAATGCAAAAACAACAATTGATGGACAGAATGCATAACAATGTCGTACATTCTCCCCAGTACAGACATCTGGGCCTTAATCCATTGTTTTTTTACTCACCATGCCATTCCAGTTTGGACCCAGTCATATGCAAATCAGTCTTGACCGTGCGCCAAATGGAAACAGTCCAGCCCGAACTGCCAGGCCAGGTCCTCCCTGCACTGGAAACAAGCATCCCAGGACCGGTTTCGGGCTTTCAGCCCTCATCAGCCATGATAGCTTGACTCCAGTGGCATGGAGAGCACGGGACCCACGTCTGGGCATACCTGACCCACTCGGGGTGACAAATGCAAAAACAACAATTGATGGACAGAATGCAAAACAATGTTGTACATTCTCCCCAGTAAAGAGATCTGGGCCTTAATCCATAGTTTTTTTGCCTCACCATGCCATTCCAGTTACTACACCACTGGATTCAAGCTAGATCGGCTGATGAAGGGTGATGCCCTGAAACCAGTCTCAGGATGCTTGTTTCCAGTCCAGGGAGGGCCTGGCGTGGCAGTTCGGGCTGGACTGTTCTCACAAGGAACAGGGTCAAGACTGATTTGCATATGGCTGGCTCCAATCTCGGGTGGTTTGGTGAGCAAAAGAATGATGGCTTAAACCCAGATCCTTGTGACTGGGGGTGAATGTTTGCAATGTTCAGAATTCCGTCCATTAATTTTTTCTTTTGCATATGTCGCCCTAGGTGGGAAGGGTATGCCTAGACGTGGGTCTCGTGCTCACTACAGTACTGGATTTAAGCTAGACTGGCTGATGAAGGGTGATGCCCTGAAACTGGTCCCAGGATGCTTGTTTGCGGCCCAGGGAGGGCATGTCTTGGCAGTTCGGGCTGGACTGTTCCCACAAGGAACAGGGTCAAGACTGATTTGCATATGGCTGGCTCCAAACTGGGGTGGTGTGGTGAGCAAAAGAATGATGGATTAAACCCAGATCCTTGTGACTGGGGGTGAATGTTTGCATAGTCCAGCACTCAGTCCATCAATTGTTTCTTTTGCATACGTCGCCCAAAGTGGGAAGGGTATGCCCAGACGTGGGTCCCGTGCTCACTACACCACTGGATTCAAGCTAGACTGGCTGATGAAGGGTGATGCCCTGAAACCGGTCCCAGGATGCTTGTTTCCGGTCTAGGGAGGGCCTGTCTTGGCAGTTCGGGCTGGACTGTTCCCACAAGGAACAGGGTCAAGACTGATTTACATATGGCTGGCTACAAACTGGGTTGGTGTGGTGAGCAAATGAATGATGGATTAAACCCAGATCCTTGTGACTGGGGGTGAATGTTTGCATTGTCCAGCATTCCGTCCATCAATTGTTTTTTTTTGCATATCATAATATGGTGGGCGGAAAAGTGATTGGCAATGGCGGTGAAACTGCCACCGACAGCCGGCCGGTGGCGTTTTAACTGCCATCGTAATCGGCCCCTATGTCAGGAAGTGTGACATTTGTCAAAATTATCAAACCATCTACTGTTGGTAGAACGCAGCTAACTCCCCTCACAGTCTCCAACATCACATTCAGGGTAATTTATTAGAACCATAGCAGACTAAAAAATTATGTTAACCAATATAACTACATAGTGGTAGCCATTGATTCATGTTTTTGATTCCTATGGATGAGGCTACTGAGAAATATGAGTGCTTCCTCGTCGTAAAGGATTCGCAGTGTCTGGCAGCGATGGGAGCATTATATTCATTTCACTCAGATAATGGTCCTGTGTTCACCTCCAAGGCTTACAAAGGCTTCCAGGGATACAATGTCTGTCCTGGGAGTTTGTCTACAATTCAGAAACCCATTTAGTGACGAGTACAATGGGATAGTTGAGAGTGCTAACTGCATGATTAAACAATCCTTGACTTCTAGGGTACCAAGTTCAGGTCTTAGTTGGTACCATAATCTGCATGGAGTCCAGTGAGCATCAAATATATTTGCTAGACGAGTATTGGGAGACCACGCTCCATACGAGGTTTTCTTCGGTGTTCCTCTGTATGTACCTGGCTTAGATCATCCTTGGAAGGTGGCAGATAAATACAGGTTTGGCTTGGAAAAACATTTGAATGTCTTACAGAATATCTAAGAGCTCAGAGACAAGCTGTCTAATGTGAACCATTCTGAAGCTGCCACCAGCGAAGAGAAGGTTGTAACCATTGCTGATATGTGGATCCCTAAAGTAGGGGATCTAGTTCGTGAAAGCTTCAGCGACATGCAAGCTTTTGAACTATCTTACAGACCACAGGTTACAGAACTGTTATCCTGCCTCTTTTGTCTGGTTGAGGGAGAAACAGACAGGTGTCCATCAACTATGTGAAAAAGCATTAATTGGCCAATTCTCTATAGCAGATCATCACAGACACCAAGAAGGATTTAGAATTGAACGTCCCAGCCTCTACCTACTCTGAATGAGATACCTCTTAATGAGAGCAGTACCATCCCTAGCTTGAGTTCCCACCTGGGCATATTTGGGAATACTGCTTCACCAATGGTACACAGATCAATGAACTTCACTGAAAAATCTGATGCTGCCATCACTACAGTTGTCAGTGCTTCACACAACTCCATGATTTATTATGAAGTACCATCTGAGTCCCCATCAATCAAAATTATGCCTTTTCGAGAAACAACTATTTATAAGAATGATTCTGGAATTAGCGCAAAGGATTTTTCATCATGCTCCAAAGTCACACTACGACATAAACTGTTTCCTGCTTATCACTGGTTTTGGGACAGATACTTAATTCCACTTTGGCCTTATGTCTGGACCACTCTAGGAGTGAGTGTTTTTTTCATCATATGGCTATCAACAATGATCATTGCTCTATTGCTACTAAATGGACACTACGTTCCAAACAGAACAACTGCACAACTTGTAGTTCGTGAACTGCAGGCGCACTTTTCATCCCACAAAGCTCGAAGAGATCTCTAAGCTAAGGACAACACAGCTTATCCTGTGCTCAAGGGCATAGCTTGGGAAAAGGTTCCTTTCAAATCATGGGGCCTACTGAGACATTAACAGTGTATGGACACCCCAGGCTACTTAAAAGGTCTGTCTAAATATAGCAACCTACCTGCATAAAAAGGGCTCCCAACAATGTACATTTAAGATTCTATTAAACCATAGTTTTCCTTTATAATTAGACAAATTTAAAAATCCAGAAACAAAATGACATTGTATAGTATATTTATCTACACATAACAGGACGGTGTCTTTGAAGTTAAAACATCCACATCATACCAGACTTATCACCAAGCATGTACACATACATGCAGGACACCCAAACATACAAGCAATGTACATGTGGTTTTCTCGAGCATACAATTCTTGTTTGTTTTGTTTATTAGTTTATGTCATAAATCTCCATAACACACATATCATTTTTAAATACAGCTTTTCAGTACAACATATTACAGATTACTGTACACTGCAACATTCCCTGAATAAAACATCAAATGTATTTGCCCACTACTTTAAATTCTGTTGATCAACAAGTTCTTGACCCTTCCTGTCAACTTAGTGGAGTATTAAACTGTGCCTGCAGGTATTGAATCAGTGGGCCCTATATATCTTTCGGTCTTGCGGTCGCAGGTAGCTCCTCCGCGTATGTTTCCAATTACTCATTTATCCAACATTGTGTTTTGGGAGCACATAAAACAAAATTCTGACAGAGTCCCTCGATATTTCTATAAGCAAAAATTCTAAAAGTGATTTTAGTATAATTGTGCCATTGAAACAATAAATCTCTTATTCTCTGTCTTCCGGTGGCTTTTAGTCTCTACGCATGTTTCAGCATAAATGTCTTCATCAGGAAAGCCATAATTCCATGGGATAATTAAAGGGAGCCCAATGTATGGCAATAAATATTTCACCAAGAAGTAACCATGTCTTCACCAAACGAGAAATACATTGTAAGATAACCTCTGACTGATATGCAAGAGGTATCACCCTGGATGCCCAAGAACGCCACACTGTATTTCTAGCGATGATAACCAAAGGCCTGGAAGTCAAATGTGGTAATACTCTGCGATTTCAATCGTCAGCAATATATTCAATTGCGATAGTAGAACTGAACTTATCGTGAGTGCCACTTGCTTGCTCGGTATGCATCGAACTGGGGCTGGTCTGAAAAAATTTGCCAGGGCTGCTTAGAGTTCCCATTCTAGGCTTGATTTTTGGAGCACAATTATGGCACATTCAAAGCAAAGAAGTCACATTTTGGGGCTGCATTGAGAAATTATTATTTTCAATAAAATCTTCACAAACTACCTGTCTGGAATTTTGTACTATGAAAGACTTTAAAAAACCTTCTATACTAAACATTAATTTAACTCTCTTTAATAATTGGCAATTACAAATAAATATTTCTGACTCTGATGTAAATTAAATAATCAAGAATGGAATTTATAAGTCTACCCAATTCCCTCATGAAGAATTAGCATTATGGCCCCATGATTCTAATTCCTGCATTCATTGTTTTCTCCCCTACACCCGAGGCCCTAAAGCTAATTGATCCACGATACAGCACACATACACCTGTAGTAGTTACCACAAACAGTGTGGGCAATCTTTGCCAGTGCTGGTTAGAACATTCCGGTCTTCTGGCTGTGAAACAACATTTATCCTTTAACCAAAGAAAACATGGATTTCTCAGACTTCCTTCTGGGACCACATCCCAATAGAAATAAACGGTTCATAGTGACAGGAATGTATGTCATTTATAGTAAATGGAACAAATGATCAGAAAGAGAACCTATAGAGAGAATTGGGCAAATAGATCAAGAAACCTGCAAACAGTTTTTAAAGTCATTGACAATGGCATACACATGCTCGCTAGGAGAGGGTACTCATTGAATCACTTTTGTCCTCAGCTGGCATTACTAACACTCAGACCAGGTTTTGTGTTCTGGTAACTTCTAAACAAAACAGTTATTTTAAACATCATAATTTGACCCTTACACAGAAAACAATGTTTAAAACAAAATCCACATATACTTTTCTGAGTACCGAACAAGTAGAGGAAGCACCATTTTCAGTTAGTCACCATCCATCTATCACCCAGCTCATAGACAGCATTATTTCTCTACGAATTACAACTTTTAATTTTCATGACTGCCAGAAGTACGAATAACTAGGATGGTATTAAACAATGCACAATTCGCATCTGTTCCATTCTTGGAAGTTTCCTTTTTCTTACATGTGCTTGAATGAAGATGAACCTGGGTTTATTAGAACATCGAGCTGCAGAAATCCGTTAGATCACTTCCTTCTGTGTAATACCAGTTCCTTGCATGGAATGTGTAGTGCTTTGATGTTATGATTAAATTGTGTTTTATTAGTTACTCCGACTACATCCATCCCCAAACACCATAAAGTAGTGTACCATTGCTATTTTGTACTAACTAATGTTACTTGTTGCAACTTGAAAACAGGCCAACTATATCTAATTACGGTTTCTAAAACAATACAGTGTTGTTGAAGGACCTTGACCTACTGCCTCAACATGTAATCAAAAAAGTCCCTTGGCCTGCGTTTTGACAAAAAAAGTAGTTGCTTTGACTTCTGAGGCAGAAACTTACAATATGCAGACAGTCAAAACTGCTTAGGAGATTTAGAGGCTACAGACACAATACCGCAAGTTTTTGAACTGCTACCATGATTTTTTTTCACTCTTTGTTTTGCAGCCTCTTTGGAGGATTTTCAAACATTCTACTGCTCATTGGCAGCGGTATTGTTATCTTTCTACTCATCTGACAAGGAAATCAATAACTTGGAGTACCCTTATTCAGCTGAACAAAGATGCAAAGAAACTCTGTCACACTATTTGGGACATGCTTAGCTTTCTGAACTTAGCGAAAATTGGATTTTAACCTTACGCAAAATAGACACTACACAAGTGAAACCTGTGTTCTGGTGTATAAACTGTCCAGTTGAAATCATCTTAGATATACATCTAGAGCAACCTCCTGTGGCTTTCCTAGATATGGAACTGTTGCTGCAACCACAATCACACCAGAGACAATGCCGAGCAATGCTGTCGAGCCTTCTACAAAAAACAAACTTTTGACGGATCGACTACAACAGTGATGCTCTTTGATGAGTTGCTTAATGACTGGTTTGACTTGTTTTTTTATGCTTGAGCCTCCAAATGCAGAACTCTCCTCATCAGCAGCACCTGGATACCCTCACGGGTGGTTAACCGCGCTCTACAAATCCATCTGGATTGGATCAGATCATTACTGCAACTAATTCCCGGTCCATCTAATGTGTGAGCTACTAAAAACAACAACGTATGAACTGGTTTTCTCCACAACCACACGTATACTGAGTGTAAACCAGATGACGTTGACATGTCCTCAGACGAGGATTAAAAGCAACTTACAAATTTACAATTCAACCACAGAGACTGTGTCGCAAAGCAAAATATTTTTCAACAGACTACTTTTTTTTTTTTTAATTTTTATTTTATTAGAAACCGTTAACACACAATAAAAGACATACAAGGGCCCACAACCACCAGGGCCGGCCGCTATAGAGCCCGAGGGCCCGCAGTGTAACGCCATACATTCAAATGAACCAGCGGCAAAGCACCCGGCAGTCCGTAAGCACCTATAACAGGCCATGGCCATAGGCCAGGAACAATTTAAGACAACAGTTTCATTTTTTATTAAACATAAAACACACTCAAGGCAATAAGAGTCCGAGATAGCAGCGTGCTCTTCCCAGGACGGGGAATAACATAAAGTGTCCAAAGCGATTCTGGTCCAGAAGCGGTGAAGGGGGGCAATGGGAAAACAAAGCATGGAACACACCTCACACCCTCCCGCAGAATGCGCGGCTAGGGGGTCAAAGCAATATCGACCTCTAATGGCAAAGGCGGGGCGCAGATACGGCCTCGATATAAATCCCACGGACCCCATACCCTACTCCATTTCCCTGGCTTACCTCTCGCCACATACACCGTCTTTTCCCTAAACATACACCAGTCCATATTCTCCTTCCATACCTCAATCGTGGGCGGCCTCGGGGAGCCCCATAACTGCGCAATGTTACGCTTAGCCACCATGTACCCCAAGGTCACCCACTGCGTCTGCGCCGCAATACAATCATTCGGTTCCCAAACATTCAACAAACACCTCCTAGCCTCTGGCAACAGGGCCACGCGCGTGACCTCCTCCATAACAGTGTGGACATCATTCCAAAATCGCACAACCTCCGAACATTCCCACAAGATATGAAGAAAGGTGCCCGGTAGGCCACATCCACGCTTACACCGTCCATCCATCGAATAACCCATACGCAGCAAACCGGGCCCCGTGACATATACTCTATGAAGGATCTTCAGCTGAACAAACCGTAAGCGGGCCAGGATCGCCACCTCCTTCGGGGAGGCCACCGCCGACACCCAGTCCTCATCATCCAGCTCTAAGCCATCGCCCGTCCATGCCTCCCTCAGACGGAGCAGCAAGTCCGCACGATCGTTGATGAATTTCTTGTAAATCAGAGAAATAGTGCTGTGGGGCACGTAGCCATCCAACACTCTATCCTCCAGTGGGGAATACTCGGGGATGGCAGCAGCGTCCGGAAAAACCGAACACAGCGCATGGTGGACTTGAGCATACCGGAAGTACTCTCTATCGTTCAATTTATATTCCATTTTAAGCATTTCAAACGTTTTGAAAGCTCCCTTCACCCAAAGATCACCCACCTTACATATACCAATCATGTCCCATTTCTCAAAGCCTTTCGATCTCCACAAACAGCCCAACCGCCCAGAGGCATACAGCGGCGTCGCCCGAGTCAAGCGATCCCTCCACCCCATCGCAGCATTCGCCGCGTGCCACACACGCACCGCCACCCGCGTGGGTCCCGTCAGCCGCGTGTCCGGGTTCACCGAGTACAGCGCCCTATTATAATCCCCACCCGGGAGCAGGAATTTATCCATCTCGAACGCCGGGTTTAAGGCAGGACCATATATCCCGTGGTTCACCGCCGCCAACTGAGACGCCCAATAGTATCGTTTGATATCGGGGAGTGCAACCCCCCCATCGTACCAAGGGAGCGTCAACTTGGCGAGAGCAATCCGCGGCCGCCCGTCCCAAAACAGTTGGCGCTGAAGACCCTCAACCTCCCGGAAATAGCGGGCCGGCACGACATCCAGAGTATTTTGCAAAGCGTACAAAAACCGAGGCAGCGACATCATTTTAAACAATGCCGCCCGTCCAAGCGGTGAAAGCGGAAGTCGTCGCCATCTTGCGACGTCGGCCTTCAGTCGCTGGAGGGGAGGGAGAAGGTTTCGCTCATAGCGGACCGCGGGATCCAGTGAGATAAAGATTCCCAAATATTTGAACCCCAGGGTAGCAATCTGAACAGGGCAGTCTTGCGGCAGGAGGGGGGCGTCCCCCGAGAGGACGTAGACGCACGATTTGGCCCAGTTGATGACCAGGCCGGAGTTGCGGCCAAAGGAATTCAACACGTCCACCAATACCATTAGTGACTGTCGGGGGGAAGTGAGATACAGAAGGATGTCGTCCGCGTAAAGGGAGACACGGTCTTCGAACTCCGGCGTCCATCTAATGCCTCGCAACGACGGCTCCCAACGCAACCAGGCGGCGAGAGGCTCCAAAGAAAGAGCAAAGAGAAGGGGTGATAGCGGACATCCCTGTCGCGTACCCCTCCCCAGTGCGAAGGGAGCCGACACCCTACCATTCACCACCACCTGAGCCAATGGGTCAGCGTATAGCAATTTTACCCAACCAATAAACTCAGGGCCGAACCCAAATTTCGCCAAAACGGCCCAAATATATGGCCACTCCAAAGTGTCGAACGCCATAGTAGCATCTAAAGATGCCAAGATGGCCGGCTCCCGTATAAACTCGGCTGTAGCCAGCACACCGTGCAGCCGCCTCAAATTTAGGGCGGTATTCCGATGGGGTATAAAACCGGACTGATCCTGATGAATCAAGTCGCCCGCGACCCGAACCAGTCGGTTAGCCAACACCTTAGCCAGAATTTTGGGTTCTGCGTTCAACAGCGAAATGGGCCTATAGGAGGCGCAGCGGTCTCGCAGCTTCCCTTCTTTGTGTATCACAACTATGGTGGCGAGGCGTTGGTCAGGGGGGAGGAAGCCCGCCGCACGTGCCGCCGAAAACATGTCTCGAAGATACGGCGCTATCTTATCAGGACGCAACTTATATAGTTCAATGGGGAGACCATTAGGACCCACCGCCTTACCAGACGCGATCGAGCGAATGGCCAAAGCGATCTCATCTGACAACTTCGCCTCCATCAATATTGCATCCGCCTCCGATAAGGTTGGCAGTGCGATGTCTCTAAGCAACAGATGAGAATCCTCCTCCGAACGCACGGAAACCGGAGAGTATACCCCGCGGAAGTGATCCGCGAAGTAGTCAACAATCTCCACAGGGTCAGTCACACGCACTCCATCCATTCTCTCCACAACGGGCACCACCCTGCTCGCTCTCTCCTTCTTATCCAACCAAGCAATCAACTTTCCGGCCTTATCCCCCACGTCATACAGTCGCCCTTGTTGCTCTCTATACATCCCTTTAGCAGCTTCCGTGACTAGCGCTCTATAATCTAACTGTTTGAGGCTGAGAACATGCAATTTCTCATCAGTAACTCCACGCTCCAAGTCCTCCTCCATTTCAGCTATTTCAGCCTCCAGGCGAACCACCTCAGCTCTCTCGCACCTCTTAGTATGAGAGATAAGGGACAAGGCCTGCCCCCTGACCGCCACTTTATAAGCCTCCCATAGGGAGACGGCCGACGACACCGACCCCACATTATCAGTGAAGTAGTGATCAGTGGACTTGACCAACTCCGCGCGGATCTTAGGGTTTCGAAGATACCAGGGGCTAATGGGTGCCACTCTTCCCTCTGTCCCAGGGTCAACCCTCAATTGCAACCATATAGGGTAATGGTCAGAAATGCCTCGGGCTACATGACGCACCTCCCCAATCATCCCCGCTTGGGTCGCCGGCATGAGCATATAGTCGAGTCTCGAGAGACTCCCATGGGCCCCCGAGTGAAAGGTATATTGCGCTTGTCCCGGGTGCATCATTCTCCAGCAATCTACCAGTCCAAAAGTGTCCAAAAAACCCCCCAACCAGGCCTGAGCCCTAGGGAGATCCCTGGGGGGTGACGGTCCTCCAATCCAGAGACCACGGCATTAAAGTCTCCACCCAACACCAAAACCCCCCCAGGGAGCCCCAGGACCAAACGCCCCAAGTCAGCAAATGTAGTCGTCTGCAACCCCGGGGGCACATACACAGCCACCAGTGAAATGGTTCTGCCCTCCCATCTCCCCACCAGCGCCACATATCGCCCCCTATCATCGTGTAGCACCTCGTCCACTGCCAATGGGAGGGAGGTCCTAACCAAGATGCCCACTCCCCTAGAGCCAGAAGTGAAACCAGAGTGAGCGGCAAGGCGATAGCCCCTCCTATTTAGGGCCTGGAAGGAGTTCCCAACCAAATGTGTCTCCTGCAGGAAAACGATGTCGGGCGAGATCCGCTTCAAGAACTGTAACACTACCCCGCGCTTGATCCTGTCCCCCAGACCATTCACATTCCACGAAAGGATTCGCAATCCCCTATCCCCCATCCCACTCCCGCACATGATACCCACATCCCGGAGAGCACAACCCGGAGAAATCAGCAAAAAACTTCACATTGCCCTGCAAAACGAAAAAACAACCATCCCCAACAACCCCCCTCCCCCACAGACCCAAAACCACAACTCCCCCCTCCCTGCACCCCTGCTTGAGCCCGAACAGCCCCCCCAACTTGCAGTGTGCCTGTCGCCCTAACATATACCACAAAAGAACCCCAGAAGGAGGAAAGGACCCCAATAAGCTCCCCACAACCCACAGACATTTGAAGGGCATGATGTGCCGGATTAGAGTGCAATTGAGCCAAGGTGCACAAATAGTCAGTCTAGTCCATCGCCAGGAACCAAGTTCTAGTCCTGCTCCACCACATCCCGTCCGCTCTCCTCCGTCCGACCGTCTCGATCCTGTCCCCGCGGTAGGGCATCCAACCAGTCACCAACCGCCTCCGGTCGGTCAAAAAAGTGGGAACGACCCTGGAACTCAACCCGCAACCTCGCCGGGAATAACATCGCGTATTTCAGCTCCATGTCCCTCAGGCGCCGTTTGACACCCAAAAATCCCAGCCGCTGTTTCTGGACCGCTTGCGTGAAGTCCGGATAAAAGCTAACATTGGAGTTCTCAAACTTCAGCGGCCCAGCCACCCTCGACGCCTGAAGGATAGCATCTCTATCCCGAAAGTTAAAAAGTCGGGCGATTATAGGCCGCGGGGGAGCACCCACTTTGGGCGCACCACCCGGAATCCTGTGGGCCCGCTCCACCGCAAAGAACTTGCTCAATCCCTTGGGCGCGAGACGATTGATCACCAGATCCTCCACAAAAAGATCAGCAGCAGATTCCTCCGATCTTTCCGGCACTCCGATGATACGGACATTGTTCCGTCTAGCCCTGCTTTCCGAATCCTCAAGTCGACGATCAGTCTGGTCACTGGCAAGCCGCAACCTACGGACCTCCGTCTGCAGGGCGGCCACGTCCACAGTTAGGCTCGACGCCGCTTGTGACAAGGAGTCGACCCGCTCGTTGGTTTTGGACAGGTCTGCCCTGACCAAATTCACATCGATCAGTACCGCATCCAACTTATGTGCCAGGGTATCAAATCGCTGACCCACTGCAGCCTTCATCTCCTCAATGGCGCCCATAGCGTCCTGCAGGGTAAATTCTGACGCTGGGCCCGCAAGCTCTTTAGACCGCTCAGGCGATTTATGCAGGCCAGCGGGGGATCCCTTTAGCTGCGCATAGCGGTCCATGTTGTTGGCCTGAGCATAGGATCCCCTCCGGGTTGACTTGGATTTCGACTTGTCCCCTTCGAGTCTCGCCGCCATCGTCCGGAGGCCACCAAGGTTGGCACCCGCCAGGGACAGGGACCAGTTTGCTAATTTAAGCAGACACTGCGATCGCAGACAGGAAGTCCGTGTATAGTCCGAAGATCAGGCCAGACACTCTGCTGTCCGCGTTCCTCTGAAACACCAGGGTCCCTCAGCCGATCTCAAAAAACAGACTTGAAAACGAAAGTGAAAGTGCGGGGCACGGGGCAGGTCAAGCCCAGCATGCCGCTGTTGTTCACTTCGTACCCGGGCACCTCACCAACTCGAGACCGGGACCTAGGCAATAGCAGGCCGCAAACTTCGGAGGGCAACCATTCGGGTTCCCGGCGTCCGATCAGAATTCGGAAAACGGGTGGCACCTCAGCGCGAATGCTTCAGCAAAAGCCCGTCAAATTTAGCAGGATTTAGTCAGGATAGATATGGGAGGTTGCGGAGGCCCTCGAGAGCCGTAAGCCTATGCGGCCATCTTGGTCGCGCGCTAGGCTCCTCCATCAACAGACTACTTTAAATTTAGCTTTTATTTTAAAGTCACATCATTTTTTAGTATCATGTCTGATCAGTTTAAACACCAAAATGTATCCCTCTTTTTTTTTTTTTTAACAGACTTTTATTGAGTTTCATGAAATTACACATTCAATTCTCCCGCCCACTAACCGGCCAACAGAGGAAACCAGGATGAAGTATAACGGACAGCCCGCCAATCTGAATACAAAGTCACACCCAATGTCCCATAAGGCGTCCGTGATGCAGAGCAGGTCGACCGCATGGTTGATCCAGGACAATGGTGTGATGCAATAAGAAGACCCCACCCCTCTCCCTTTCAAACTCCCACAACAGAACCTCCCACCCCAACCACCCTCCCAAGAATGTCGCCAGCTTCTAAGTTATGTAAGAGGGCAAATATGCCTCCCGTACCATCTGTCAGACTACCCATCCCACAGGGCGCAGCAGTGAGTGTATCAAAAGCACAGTGCCTATCATGGTCCCAGTGCCCTCCCCTCGTCCTATTCTCCCACAGACGTGAAGGGTTTCTCAAGGGCCCGTGCCATATCCCCCTCCTCAAGAGCCTCTTCGTCGTCTACAGACGGATGTTTAAACAGCTCCAGGAGTGCCACACCCATGCCCGGGCCATTTCTTTTGATTTTTCACTTCCATTACGCTGAGCCAAACGTAATCTATAGTTCCCTTCACTTCCTGCCCATTTCACCAGCTCCCTATTCCAGCGCAAGAGACTAGGCCCCCAAATCCGCCTCCCACTTGAGTCGCAACGCCGTCAGGGGTTGGCGCATATCGCAAGTAATCCGCCGGTAAAGGCAGGTCACCGCCTTAAAAGTACCCGCCGCCATCACTACATATTGACAAGCGAGAGACGTATCCGGCTCCAACAGTCCCTTTCGCCAGTGCTTCCTGATAGCCGCAGTCAGAGCAGCATGCAAGAGGAAGTCCCCCCGCGGGAGATCGTGGCGCTCTCTAAGGTCATTAAAAGGGAGAAGATTACCATCCTCATAAAGATCACCTATTGCCGTAACTCCCGCCTCTTCCCAGGCCAACAACCGGCTCCAATCTCCCCCATGAGGCAACACCTTACACATCCGCAAAGGGATCTCGGGTGCATAAGGGGTCGCGACATGCGTCCTCATGGCTAGGCGTGCCCAGCATTGTCGTACCGTCCCCAAATCCGGCGGCACTGAGGCGCCTCTCATCGGGACTCGTAGCAACGCACAAGACAAAAGGTGCCAACTCGGATCCTCCAGGCGCCTAATATGACCCGCCACCCACTTCGTAAACCATTGAAGCTGCGCGGCATGGTAATAGTCCTCCAGGTCTGGCAACGCAAGGCCCCCCTCTGCCCTCTGCCCTGGGTCTCTGCAGAGTAGTTAACGCCACCCTCCGTCTCCCAGCTCCCCAGATGAATCCTGTAATCAAAGTGTTCAGCTGTGCGAAGAGCTTACCCGGAATCCAAACTGGGAAGGTCCCAAAATAATAGGGAAACCTGGGCAAAATGACCATCTTCACCAAGGCGACCCTGCCGGCCACCGATAATGGGAGAGTTCCCCAGAAATCAAAACAGGTTTTCGCTCCGCGCACTACACGCCCCACATTGCCCTCCAATAGATCATCGGGAGCATGATAGATCTGAGTCACCAAGTATGGCAAGCACCGGCATTCCCACGGGACATCCCTTGGACAAACCATCCCGTCCGGCCTGGTAGGAAATAGACACGACTTGGTCCAATTCACCCGGAGGCCCGCCACCCTCCCCAAGGTCTCCAGCAAGTCCCTCGCTTCTTGTAGCGCTTCTCCAGCGTCCGGCAAGAACATGAGTAGATCGTCCACCAAAATGTATCCCTCTTAACTAACATAAATGCTTTTATGATATAATGTTTTTCATATATCCTAAAGTTGAATGTTTTATTGCTTTAAACATACAAGGGTTAAAAAGACAAATTCATGCACAGCTTATTGCATTTATTCTTACTATTTATGTAAATACCTTTATGAATTTACACTTATGTATTCTAATTTTTTAATTTCATATGTATACGACATATAGTATGAAATTTGTTTTCATGTAGAGTTTTTATGGGTTGAGAGCATGGATTTCTCTATAAATTAGATAATTTCCTCTCTGCCCAAATGTCACAATTCAGACATACAAGAAGGGAATGACGTAAAGACTATAAGGTCTGATTCCATTTTAAGTAGGCAGTGACTCAATTTTCCGTATTTTTACAGAATCATCATAATTTCTGCCTTTGACACAGATTACGTCTGTCCTTATCTTTCCAAGAACCTGTGAAAGTGTCAAGTCACTCATAGAGACATCGACAAGACGCCTAATGTGACATCAGTCTACAACAAATGCCTTTTTACCTCAATATTCTCACAAGGGACAGCCAGAGTAGATGTTCACTACCAAAGATGCAGCTGTGTCGTACATTCTAATGAAAGCTCGAGCCCGGGAGGAGGTGATGCTGATGTGGCACATGTTTGCCTGTCGTACGTAACACGACCTCTCTAACTACTGATAATTACATCGTTTGGCTGTAAACAGTTATGCAGTGCTCTCATTCTCCCTAAGAAAATCTAGTAGGTTTTAGGGAGTTAGCTTTTTAGATGACAAATTAACCAAAGTAGAAATGTTAATTTTGTTCTCATTGTTCACAACATGGATTTGTGCTATTTAAACTGTATTCTGTGTGTTTGTTTTCGATGTGCTGAGCATCAGGGCACACCTATTGAAATAAACAGGCTTTTTAGTTAAAATGCATTTTTCTTAACGGAGTTTGCACGTGTGGTATCGAGAAGAACAAAATAGGTTTTGTTTCCAATCACCAAAGTGTCCCTGGATTTCTGTTTAGGGACTGTTCGTAACTGAAAAGCATTAATGCCACTTCAACTATATATTGGGGAAGGTTCTGCGGGCCTACAAAACCTGTTGTTCACATTCAAGCATTGGTACATTGAACTAAGTTCACTCGTGTTACCAGTGGGTGTGAAGTTACTTACCTTCGGTAACGATATATCTGTAAGAGACATAGATTAGTTATGGATTCCCTACCTTTAGAATAACCCCCAGGAGTCAGACTGGATCCGGAGAATTTTTTCATCAGCAGTACCCTTTCGAGTCGAAAGGTGGCGTCGGTCGGCTCCGCATTCGTTGTTGGCATCGTGGTCATCGGAATGATGTCGTGGTAGCTACTTAGACGCTGCCCTTGCGCGCTGACGTCAACTCTTTTACACAACATTCCACGCCAGAAGCGCAGAGCCATGCAAGACACTGACCACTGGTACACAAAACTAGGGCCTTGAAAGGGATTCCCTGACCCTCAAAGTCAGTTCGCAAAACGGGGAGGATGGGTAGGGAGTAAGGAATCTATAACTAATCTATGTCTCTTACAGATATATCGTTACTGAAGGTAAGTAACATGTTCATCTGAAAGAGACAATTAGTAATAGATTCCTTACCTTTAGAATAGATGCAATACCAACTCCGGAGGTGGGTCTGCGAACCAAGTTCACACCAGAAAGTCCTGGAGAAAAGAACGGCCAAATCAGCCGTCTCTCCAGACTTGGTTGTCCAGGCAGTAGTGTTTTGTGAACGTGTGCAGAGATGCCCACGTAGCTGCCTGACAGATGTCATTGAAGGGGACTACCCATTCCAAAGCAGTGATAGCTGCCGTCGCCCTGGTGGAATCGGCACGCAATCCCACTGGAGGATCCTTCTTTGCCAAAGAGTAGAAACTTTAATGCACAAAATGACCTACCTAGAGATGGTTTGTTTGTGCACGGCCCGACCTTTTTTGATGCCTACGTTGCCAACAAAGAGCTGATCATCCACCCGGAATTGCTTGGTGAGATCCAAATAAAAGGAAAGTGCACGTTTTGGATCCAGACGGTGCAGCCTCTCTTCTTAGAAGGATGCGGAGGCGGACAGAAGGTAGGCAAAGTGATGGTTTGACCAAAGTGGAATGAAGTAACCACTTTAGGAAGATAAGAGGGTCAAGTTCGAAGGACAACCTTGTCTGGATGAACTGCCAGAAACTGAGGTTTCGAAGAAAGAGCCTGGAGCTCACTCTGCAAGCAGAAGTGATGGCAACCAGAAAGGAAGTCTTTAAAGTAGGAAGTCTGAGAGGACAGTTATGTAGCAGCTCAAAGGGAGCGCACATAAGAAAAGTAAGAACTAAGTTCGCACATAAGAAAAGTAAGAACTAAGTTCAAGTCCCACTAAGGCATTACGAAGGGAAAAGGTGGAAAAAGATTAGTAATGCCCTTAAGAAAGACATTTACAACAGGGGACTTGAAAAGGGAAGGCTGATCAGGAAACCTAAGAAAGGCTGAAATGGCTGAGAGATAGCCCTTAAGAGTGGCCAGAGCAGAGCCCTGCTGGACCAAATAAAGGAGTAACAATAGAACCTCAGAAAGAAGGGCAGATGGGGGATCCACAGCCTGTGCTGCACACCATGACACAAATGTGTTCCATCTGCAGGCATATACCGTCTTAGTGGAGGGACGCCTGGCAGCCAAGATAACATCACAGACTTCGGGAGGAAGTTCAAAGGCTGTCAACTGTCATTGCTAAATCTCCACGCAAGGAGGTGGAGGCTGGACACGTTTGGGTGGAGGACCGTCCCCTGCTGCTGCGACAGAAGATCCTCCCGTAGAGGCAGTCTGATCGGAGGATCGATGGCCATGTGTACCAGCTTGGAATACCAGACTCTTCATGCCCATTGAGCTTGATCTTCTTCAGCACTCTGAGCAGAAGTGGTATAGGCGGAAAGGCATATAGAAGACCACAACTCCACTCGCGACGAAAAGCGTTGCCTAGCGAGTGTCGCCTTGGAAATTCCAACGGGCAAAATTGCTGACATTGCGCGTTCTCTTGGGGGGCGAATAGATCTAACCAAGGCTCTCCCCAATGCCGAAAGAGACCTTGCATCACCTCCGAGTGAAGACGCCATTTGTGATCCATCATGCACCTGCGGCTGAGTTTGTCTGCCCTGGCGTTCAGTGAACCTGCCAGCTGTTGAACCACCAGGGATATGCCCTGATGTTCCAGCAATGTCCAGAGACGGAGAGCCTCTTGACACAGGGTCCACGACTCCACCTCGCCCTGTTTGTTGCAGTACCACATGGCGGTGGTGTTGTCCGTGAACACCTGCACTACTCTTCCCCGGGCAGAGGGAGGGAATGCTTTCAGCGCAAGACGGATCGCCCGGAGCTCCCGAAGGTTGATGTGGAGCCCGGACTCCACCAGAGACCTCTAATCTCTGCCTCTCCCATGTGGCCGCACCACCCCAGAAGTGATGCATCCGTCATCACTGTGAACTACGGTTGCGGAAGGGAGAGGGATCTGCCGTTGACCCAATCCTGGTTCGTTAGCCACCACTGCAATCGTCATGCAATGCCCTCCAAGATCTGGACGCAATCAGACAGATTCCCCTGATTTTGTGCCCACTGGAACTTCAGGTCCCACTGCAGAGCCCGCATATGTCACCTGGCATTATCTACCAGCAGGATACAGGAGGTCATGAGGCCCAGAAGCCTCAGGGTTATTCTGACCGAAACCCGGGATAGAGGCTGAAAGATCGGAATCATAGCCTGAATATCACGGACTCGCTGCTCAGGAGAATAAGCCCATACTGCGTCGTGTCCAGAACTGCTGCGATGTAAAGGGGTTTCTGAGAAGGAGCCAGGTGTGACTTCGGCACGTTAATAGTGAACCCCAGCGAATGCAGGAGGTCCGCCGTTGTCTGAAGGTGGGAGACGACTGCCTGGGACGAGCCCGCCTTCAACAGCCAGTCGTCGAGATAAGGGAAGACTGGAACCCCTGATCTGCGCAGATGAGCTGCGACCACCGCCATCACTTTCGTGAACACCCGAGGGGCGCTGGTAAGGCCAAAGGGGAGCACGGTAAACTGAAAGTGCTCGTGGCCTACCGTGAAGCGTAGGTAACGCCGGTGGGCCGGCAGGACGGGGATGTGAAAGTAAACATCCTGCAAGTCCAAGGCTACGATCCAGTCTCCAGGGTCGAGGGCAGACAGGACCTGAGCCAGTGTAAACATTTTGAACTTCTCCTTTCGGAGGAAGGCCTGCGTCCAAGATAGGACGCAGGCCTTTGTCCTTCTTGGGCACCAGAAAGTAGTGGGAATAGCAACCACAACCTACTTCTGGAGCAGGAACTTGCTCGAAAGCCCATTTGGTCAAGAGAGCTATAACTTCTTGTTGGAGAAGGGCCAAATGATCCTTCGACATGCGATTGTATTGCGGTGGCTTGGCTGGAGGGGTAGTGTCGAAGGGGAGGGAGTAGCCCCATTGGATTATCAGCAAAACCCACCGGTCCGACGTGATGGTGCGCCAGTGAGGGAGGTGATGTAATCCTGCCGCCCACTGGCGATTGGTGGCACTGAAAGTTCGGACTAGGAGGGTTTGGAAGCTGCTGCAGAAGGGATACTTGTGGACTGGCCTGCTCGCTGGCCCCCATACCCACGACAGTGGATCCCACGTCCCCGGCCACTCAGGGGCTGGACAACTTGCGCCGGACTGTGGCCCTGGGTGGGACGTGGCGGGACACCACTTCCGTAACCACAAAAGGGGCGAAAACCAGACTGCGCAGTGCGGGTGGAGACGCTCAAAGACTTGCCGTAGCCCGGGCGTCCTTGAAGCGCTCTAGCGCGTTTTCTGCTTTAACGCCGAACAGGCGACAGCCATCAAAAGGCATGTCCAGCAAGGTAGCTTGGACATCCCCGGAAAAACCAATCAACCTCAGCCAGGCGTAGCGTCGAAGGGCTACCAACATTGAAATTGTCCTGCCTAGCGAGTCGTCGGTGTTCAGTCCACATCTCATGGTGAACTTGGCTGCGTCTCTCCCCTCAGCAACTGCATGTGACAGCATGGCCTGGCCTCCTCCGGGTACTGTGGCAGCACCTGCGCTACCGTATCCCACATGGAGTGGGTGTAACGGCACAACAGACATACGGTGTTCACCAACCGCAGTCCCAAGTTGGAGGAAGAAAACATCTTCCCAAGATGGTCCAGCTTTTTGGATTCCCTGTCAGGTGGTGCGTTAGGGAATGCGCCTTTGGACGTAGAGGCTTGGACCACCAAGCTCTCAGGGGTAGGGTGTTGGGAGAGGAAAGATGGGTTGCCTGGAGCCGGGCGGTGGCATCCTATCCACAGGAGCCCATGTGTTGGGCCTGGACCATGTGCCCAAAAGGATGTCAGTAAGGGCTTTACTGAAAGGCAGCAGGGGCTCTGAAGAGGCCGCTTCCGGTTGAAGCACCTCCGTCAGGAGATTCATCCTGACGGACACGGGCCTCGCACACCCTACGTAACACCACTGCATATGAAGCACCCTTCTCCGTAGCCACGGTAGGAGGAGACAGCATGCCAAGGTCTGGGGAGTTATGCAGATCACTGGCATCCCCCAATTCCTCTCTCAAGTCCGGTTCAACTAACTGGTAAATCAAAGGGTCTACAGACCCCTCCCAGTCCTTCTCACCCTCCTCTGGTTGCCAATCTGGCCTGTAGGAAACACCAGGGTCGAACAGAGGTACAAAAGTACCGTCGGTCCAGCTCTGTGTCCAAGTCAGGGTGGAGTTTGGGGCCGGCGCCAACTGGGGATCCAACCGGCGTCGGAAGCGGACATGGTGCCGGTGGATTTGGCGCCAGGGGAGGTGTTATAATGTTGACCGGTGCAGATCCAGGTTTGGATCCAAGGGAAACCTGCAGTGCTGGGGCCAGAGCAGCTGGTGTTGAAGGCCAAGGGCCCCCAGCCGAGTCTGCGGGGCACGAAGGCGCGCCGGCGGTGTCGGGCTGCCCAAAATGGCATGCATCGCTTTGTGGAAACTCCAAAGCTGGGCAGGGGTTGCTCCGTCTCCCAGAAAAGGAGGAAAACTCGGAGACGACCCTTCAGGCCCCGCTTGTGGAGCCGCGAGACGGGCACCGTCCGCATCCCTCGTCGTATCAGCCGACGGACGGGGAGAAGGCGAAGAGTGATTTGCTTCTTCGACTTCTTCTTATGCTTCGACTTACCTGAGGAATGCAAAGACTTCGATGACGAGTAGTGGTGACTCCGCAACCGGTCCCTCGACCTCCCATGCAACCGGGACCTCAAGTTGCGCGGATAGGACAGCCGGGCCTCGAGAAGCTTTTGGAACCGCTCCCGCAAAGACTTCAGATTCATGTTCCCGCAGTCAGAGCATGACTTGGGATCATGGTCGCGCTCTAGACACCACAGGCACACGCAGTGCAGGTCCGTAACCGATATCAGCTTGCGACAGGTGTCTCAAGCCTTGAAGCCGGGCCGAGGACGACTAGACATCCCTGCGTGCACCAGGAGTCAATAGACTCAAAAAATGGTGTTGACAAAAATCACAAAAAAGTCAGTCAAAAAGTGGAGGCACTACTCTCTCTGGATCTGCACTGGCTGGTACGGAAAAAGAAAGAACTGACGTTAGCGCACAAGGGTGGCGTCCAAGTAGCTACCACACCGTCATCCCGGCGACCATGACGCCAACGACGAATGCGGAGCCAACCAACGCCACCTTTCGACGCGCAGTCTGACGCCTGGGGGTAAAAGGTAAGGAATCTATAACTAATTGTCTCTTTCAGATAACAAATCTTGTAGAGCTGAGCCCGAGACTCAGTTTGCGCAGCATTGGTGCTGCTTTCAGTACGGTCAGTGAGAGTGGAGCATTTGGTAGCTATGATTTGTTGGTGATTACATCTGAGGGCTGATATATAGGTGCTCATGTTGGTGTCGTCCAGGCCTTGTCTCTATCTGTGTGCTAGTCGCTTGCAGTGGTATTTGTTGATTCTGTGCTTTTACATATACCAGCTGGCTTGCGGTCTGGTTCTTTTGGCTTTGGTGGTAATTAGTGGAGCCGGGGGGTGTCTGTGCATGCGCCAATCCAGGCACTGAAGTTGGAGATGGACCTGGGGAGGTCATTAATGTGTTGTGTTCGGTGAAGTGGAATCTGCGAAGACCAGGATTCTTCAGAGATATTCTTACAGTATCGTCAGGAGAATTTGACATTTCTGCTGTGGTGTGGGGTAATTATGTTAAAGTTGATGAGGGCGTGGTCAGACAAGGTAATCACTGTGAGCTTGCCTATTGTGATGTCATTGGAGCGGGTAAAGATAGGGTCCAGTAGATATCTGGCAGCATGGGTGGGGCCTTCCACTCACTGGGTGAGCCCGAGGTTTGTGAGGTCTGCCAGGAGGATGTTTGTGTTGGGTTCAGTGAGATCCTCCATTAGATAGTTGAGGTGGGTGAAGAGGATAAATGCGTTGGAGTTGAGCATCTGGTTGCTACAAAGTCCACGATAGTGCTGCCGAAGTTGGCGCAAGGTCCAGGCAATTGGTAGACAATATGAGCACTCAGGTTGTAGTTGGCAGTGAGGTGGAGTTTGAAACCCAAGTATTCCATCTTCCTGTTTGTGCTTTCTGAGATGATGGAGCATTGGATGGACTCTTTGAAAATGATGGCAAGTCCTCATACAGGTATGTTCATCCTGACCTGTCTTACGATCTTGTACTTGTGGGAGGGGCATTAGAGTGGTGATGTCAGGGCCGAAGAGGGAGTCATCCAGGTTTTTATCAGGAGGAACAAGTCCGATGTGTGGTTGTGCAGCAGTTCCCAGATGTTAGTTACATGTTTGGTGAGGGAGCAAGCTTTGAGTAGTAGGTGGGACAGGGAGAGGTGGGTGTAAGGTATAGGTAAGGTTGAGTATGTGGCCATGTGTATGATGCATGTTTTGTGGGGGAGGTGCTGAGGTCATGAGGCGGGAGGGCGCAGAAGAAGTGGCAGGTGGGACAGGAAAACATACCTCTGGCATTGGCTATTGAGGCACAGCAACAGCGCTGGGAGTTGCATCCAGGGTTAGGGCAATGAGGGCAGCAGTGGAGTAGCATCAAGGGAGCAGTCAATGGAATGAGATCCATGGCTGCTGGTGCGGGCAAGGAGTAGATGACACAGATGGACTTGCCTTTGGCGTGTCTGGTTCACGTGTCTGCTGCGAAGCTGTGCTGCAGCCATCAATAAGTAGGAGCAAGAGAGGATAGAAGAGTTTGAGGGTGGTGAGTGGGTTTAAGCATGCAGAGCAAAGGGAGTGCAGCACTGGAGGGGAGGTGATAAAGGCTGCCACGGGGCGAGAAGAGCGCTAAGGAGAGGTAAAGGTAAAAGAGATAAGAGAAGCACTTGAGAGTTCAAAGATTGAAAAAAGAGAGAAGGCCAAAGACTGAGTGTGAGGTCAAAGAGACTAAACACGCAAAGATCGAGTCAGAAAGTCAACAAAACACAGCAAGAAAAGGCACAAAAAGTGGCAAAAAATGAAAGAGATAAGCACAACAGCAAGCAACAAGGGAATGAGAAAAGCACAAAAAGCATCAAAGAATGAATGAGAGATCACAAAAAGCATCAAAGAATGAATGATAAAGGCACAGAAAAGTGGCAACAACAGAGAGAAATAAAGAGAGCGCAAAAAATATGAAAAACAGGCAGAATGAGCAAGGTGCAAAGTGAAAGGAGCTCTGGGCAAGAGGTAGATAGTGTCAGAGACAGGAGCAAATGGACTGAAAAGAAGGTCAAAGGGAAATGAGAGAGAGAAAGTAGTGAGACAGCAGAAGAGCTAGCAGGAAAACAAGAGAAGGAACGTAAGGTCGGGTAAAGCGTGAGAGAGGAGGTCAAAGCAGGGAGCTTCGTGAAAGTGCTGGACTAGGGCCCGGAAAGGTTGGCCCTGGCTGAAGGAGTGGGCACAGATAACTGTGTAGGCCCAAGGTAGGGACCATGTGAAGCATGCTTAAGGGTTGGCCCGCGCCGTGGTCGCCATTTAGGAGTGGCAGCAGCTTTGGGACAGTGGGTGGGGCTAAACACACCGTAGGAAGCAAGATGGGAGCACGGGGGAGGAGGGCGGACAGGTTGCTGTGGGGGAGAAGGGCACAAAGGAGAACAAAGAGTGAGGTGGAAGAAAAGGTGGAGGTAAAAGAAGCACTTAAAAGTGTGAAGATTGAGAAAAAGAGTGAAGGGGAAGACTGGATGTGAGGCCAAAAAGGCAACGATTAAGTGAGCAAGTTAAGAGAAAGGGGCAAGAAAAGGCATATGAAGTTGCAGAGAATGAATGAGAAAAGCTCAAACAGCACCAAAGACTAAATGCAAAAGGCACAGAAAAGTGTCAAAGAACGAGTGATAGAGTAAATGGGCAAAGTGGGCAAAGTATGGTGAAAAGTGGAAAGATCCCTGGGCTAGACGTAGAACTGTCAGAGGGATAGGCACAAAGAGTGCAAAGGGATTGAAAGAGCTAAGAGGCAGAGAAAGTCACTAAACGAGGAAGAGCAGAAGAGCAAGAGAGAAAACGGAAAGTCGAGCAAAAAAGAGAGAACGGCAAGTCGAGAAAAAGAGCGAGAGGAGGTAACGACCGGGATTCTTGTGACAGCTTTGGTGCTGGGACTGGAAGGGCTGGGTCTGGTCGAAGGACCAGGCAGAGGTAAGAGCGCAGGTGCAAGACAGGGGCCGGGTGAAGCCTGTTTGGCTCTTATATGCAGCTCGGCTTTGTCACTTCCAGGTCAGAACAAAGTTAACACAGAGCAACAAAGCTCTACATAGCGTGCAGGAGCACTGTTAGAAAATCTTCTGGATCTCGCTTGGGAATGATCTAAAGGTGAGGAATTTGCGGTTTTAAGCATCCATCAGAGTGTAAAGTACCTAAAATCAGGTTGTGATACTTTAGGGACTCCTACCTAAAAATCGCAACTCAAAGCAAACAATCAGTCTGTGAAGGAAAGAGCAGTGGAAACTAAGAAAAAGAATAAAGCTAAACAGAATAACAGGGCTCGATCTCCTCTACAGCAGGAGCGGATACAATTTCTGGGATTGTGAAAAGATTAAGAAGCTGGGTCTGTGTCAGTATACTGAAAGCTGTTCTTTGCCGTGCTCTAGGGACAGTAGATGGTCGGAAAGGAGTCGAATACTGAGTATCATAGAAAAAACAAGTATGTCAAATCAAAGAGTGAGATGAAAACTTTTGTGATTCAACACTTCCTATACTAACCACACAGGAATTCCTACAGTATCAACAAGCAATCGCATAAAACCCAGATAGATTACCTATATATGGGTAAAAAAACGCATGGTCTATATAGACAATTCTGCGTAGCCTGTGATTTGCACTAAGCAAAAATATTCCAATCCTTGCACTGCCGTAGCAGGTGCCTGCTCTACAGAATAACATTCCAATCGACCAAATACAACATACGATGACCCATAAAAGTGAAGGAATTCATGCTAAAGCAAACTGTGAGGCTGATTAAGCTGTAAAGGACACTATGCAAACCTTTTCACTTGCTGCTGTGACTCGATTGCAAAGGAAGATCGATGTATACACAATGGTGGCAATAGAAGCAACACAGAAATGGGAAAAGTCACTTCATGATTTCCCTTCCAAATATTCTCACCAAAGATTTTATAATTTTTATACTAGGGGTTTGGGATAGGCTTATATCTAATGAGCGGGTTAGATGAAATCAGATTATGGCATGTTATGAAGGGTTGGCCTTGGCTTACGCTGGAACCACTGCTACAAAAAAGGACTGGTGGCCATATCTACCAAAGAATTAAATGAATATGTACAGCAATGTAGCACCCGTTGACAAATTATGCATTCTACAGCTGTAATACTAGTGCCAGCTCCTCTTACAATATCTGATAAATCCTTCAGTGTTATTTTCCTTAATCATGTTGGCCTGTTGCCAGCAGTCAACCTATATAAGTACATATTGGTTATGATCAATTTCTGGGTGTGGCCTCAAAAGACTGGTACTGCTAGAGGAGTCATAAACGACTTACAACAGCTCATAGTGGTCCTGCTTTTACAGATAAGGTATTTGTGGAAGCTATGCCTTCGTTGGGACTATGATTACTATATTCCTCCATTCCATCTACTATCAAATGGTGTGGTCTAGTGAGCCGATAGTAATCCTTGACTGGTAAGGGAGTGGATTCAAGCTTGTTGTGTTACCACTAGCAAGCACTCAATAACTTGCCTTGAGGAGTATTAGGTGGCCGAACCCCGTATGAAATCCTTTTAAGCATTCCACTTGATCTCAATCTCCCTAGAAAAACGGCTGAGTCTGCATTTGAATTATATGGCCAGGTCTCAAGACAGAATTTTTGTATTTATTTTTAAATATTTTTTTAGGTTCTCCTATGCGACAATCCAACAAAGGTGTTTGTTATGGTGCGTTCAGGGTCTGGAAACGAAGCATGCACACACATCAAGCATGATGTTCCTTGTCCCCGATACACCATCAACCTTTATTTCGAGGCTGCGGGGTTACCCCCACTTACCTCCCCTTGGATTAGAGTGTCTTAATCCTTGGACCATTTAATCCTCTATTGCCTAATTGGGTTTGATTTATATAATACAAGGGGTTCCCATGTGCTTATTCTCTTCTCAGGGGCGTTTATACAATCTAGCCTGCCCAATCGTCTAGCTGCCATTAACCAAGCTGCACAAGAGGGCAGACCATTAGAAATCCAATTAATACATATTTCTCTACGGGCAATGATGATCAAAATTAATAACGTTCTTCCCCAAAAAACCAACATTATCCAAGATCCCAAAAATAATCAGAGATAGGCTTACCTCTAATTTCTTTTTCAGGATAACCTTTAATATCTTACCCACATCTAGCCAAAAAGCATGTATTCCAGAGCATTGCCAGAACATATGTACATCATCTGCTTTTGCCAATCCGCATGTCGGGAAACACCTTATTTCCTATCCTATCCTGGACAGCTTCTTGGGGGGCCAGTATACCCTATGTAGAATAAATAAATGATTCTTTCTAATGGAGCATATTTGACAAATGAACAAAGAGAATTCATAGATACTTGCCAAAGAGTTGCTAAGTCGACGTCTGGTGGGGCATCTTTCCATTTCTCCTCCAGTGGTGTATCGTGAGAATCTTCCTCCTGGACTAACATCCAGTACCATTTAGCAGTCCCTTTTTTCTGCGGAGGGTTACCACATAGTGCTGTCTCCCACTTATTCGAGGCTCCTACAGATCATTGACATTGAGTTCAGCTTGTTAGTTACAAATATTTGAATCTAGACAATTGGTTATTGGTTTTCTTCGATAGATAGTCCCAAGTAATTTGATTCTGCTCATCCTTTAGTTGGCCCCAATTTACGATTTCGGCATCCATAAGTAGTGTAGACAATGAATCTTGTAGACATAGTTGAGTACCAGGTGATTCCCAAATTGGGGCTCGCTGGCTGTAGTAGGGTAAATTCTATATTCTCCTAACCTGGATCCAAAGCCTACACACCGCGCTCAAGACCTTCAGACGGACTTTTAAAAAAATGTGGGGTGCCCATACTTGAACAGGAAGCAACTGCCTTGTTCGGCAAGGACGTTAATTAGTGCTCCATAACATGGTCAAACTGATTGAGGACGTTTAGTTAGTTAGTAGTGTTCTAAGATTTGTTTGCTAAAAAGCCCAACAATATAGCTGGAAGTCTGATAAGGTAAGCCCGTCTTCTATCTTTTTTTTGCGAAGCTTTTTCCAGACGATTCTTTGATTCTTACTGGCCCAGATTAAATTTACCAAGTCACCTTGTAGTTGCTTAAACCACTTTGACTCAAAATGCAGTGGTAGGGCATTAAATATAAAGGTGAACTTTGGAAGAATCATCATCTTTATCAGATTAACTCTGCCAATGATCAATAAAGGTAAGGAAGACCACGTTTGCAAAAGTCTCTTGGTTTCTATCATGAGCTTCAAGAAATAAATCTGGGTAATTTCTTCCAGAGTTTTGACCACTTGAACTCCTAGATATCTTATCTCTTTCTTCAAGTTTTTTCCCAGGGTGGCACGAAGTTGTACATTCCAAGCCAGTATCTCAGTTTTTCCTTCATTTACCTGGTATCCAGCTGCCATACCAAAGTCTTTTAGTATACATATTATAATCAGAAATTATTCTATAGGGTTCTGTGTAGATATCATAAGATCATCGGCATAAAGAGCCTCTCTCTTAGCCCAACCTTGATATTGAAAAGGCTGAATCCGCTGTTTTTTCCTAATCCTCCTGGCTAAGGGCTCGATGTACAGGTTAAACAATAAAGGGGATAAGAGACAGCCTTGCCATGTGCCTCTAACTATTATTGAGTGAGTGAAACATTAATTAGGATCCTTGCTGAGGGGCATGTGTACATGTTTTTATTGCATTCTGAAATTTACTTCCTAGCCCATTGTGAGACATGACGGTGTAAAGGAAGGGCCAGCTAACCCTATCAAATGCCTCAGCGGCATCAACCGTCAGAACAGCTAATGGAAGAATTCTTCGGTGGCCAAGTCTATGGTGCAAACCAGGTCATGGGTAAGGTCATTTAGCTGTCTACCTTTCATAAATCCATTTTGAGAGGTCCCAATTAGGTCTCCTAATACTTTTATCTAACCTTATGGCCAATTATTATTATTATTATATTTAAGCTTATAAAGCGCGCAGCTACCCGGAGGTTTCCCGGCGCTAAAGACCAAAAAAAAAAAAATGAGGGGAAGACAGATTGAAGGCTAGAGTGACATTATTGGTTAAATAACCAGGTCTTAATTTCTTTATGAAATTTAAGATAACAAGGTTCTGTGCGGAGAGATAAAGAAAGAGAGTTCCAGAGGGATGGAGCCAGGACGGAGAAGGAGCGACCTCCCATCCTGGCTCTCTTGACTCTAGGAACTTGGAACCTATGCTGGTTAGAGGATCGAAGGATACGGGCAGGGCTGTATCGATGCACTAAGGTACTGAGGTATGGAGGGGCATGGCCTGTGTTTATCCTGTGCATATAGCAGAGGGCCTTAAATTTCGTGCGGTTTTCGATACGTAACCAATGCAGTTTACGAAGTGAGTTGGAAGTAGGAGATATGTTAGGTAATTTACAGAGCAGCCGAGCCGCCATGTTTTGGACTGTCTGCAATTTACGGGTTACCTCTTTGCACGCCCCCAGGAGAAGAATATTACCGTAGTCCAGTCTAGAGGTGATTAAGGCCTGGACTACGGTTTTCTGGGTCTCCTGAGGGAGCATCCCGATGATCTTACGAAGCCACTTGATGATGGTAACGCAGGTGGAGGAGATTTTTACTACATGATGTTTCATGGAGAGTTGATAGTCAAAAGTGATGCCCAGATTACGAGCTGTTTTACATGGTACGGGGAGCTTACCCATTTGTGCAGGACAGTGTTGGGGGCCCCACAGGGTAGTGTTTTTGCCAAATAAGAGAAGCTCTGTTTTCCCCCATTCAGCTTAAGTTGTTTTTTGTGCATCCACTTGGCGATGTTATTAAGACCTATACAGAGAGAGGAAGGGGTGGAATGGGAACCGGTTGAGAGAGAATAAATGATCTGTGTATCATCAGCGTATGAGTAGATGGTTAACCCTGCCTGTTCTGCAATGTAGGCCAGAGAGCTGACGTACAAATTGAAAAGTAGGGGGCTTAGGATGGAACCCTGGGGAACACCATGCGCTAATTTATAGATTTGCGAGGCAGAGGAAGGGGAAAAAACTTGAAAAGTGCGGTCTGAAAGAAAGCTAATGAGCCAGTTGAGGGCTGAGCCGGTGGTGCCAGATGATCTAAGAGTATTGATGAGGATGGGGTGGGAGACCGTATCAAAAGCGGCACTCAGGTCGAGTAGAATGAGTGCTACGGTCTCCCCCTCATCCACCCGACAACGACTGAGATGGATGGAGGATCTTATTGGATTCAACATGTTGAGTGAGTTGTGTGATAATATGTTTTTCTAATATTTTTGAGAAAGCAGGGAGAAGAGAAATGGGACGGAAGTTGTATAGGTTGTTGGTGTAAGCATTAACCTTTTTTAATAGTGGCTTGATCATAGCATGTTTCCACGCGGAGGGGACCTTAGCTTCTCTAAGGGAGGAATTAAGTAAGTCCAGAATAGTATTAAGAGCAGGGGTGTCCAGAGTTTTTAATATTTGAGGGGGAAGAGGATCCAGCGGAGAACCAGATTTAATATTGTTTATGATGTTGGTGAGTGAGAGGGGTCCAGGTACTAATTTGCTGGGCAGGTGGAGTATGGATTTCCTCTAAGTGTTCGGATTCAGAAGAGATCATAGAAACCGACCTGTTGGTAGAGCTACTCAGTTGCAGAGGAGTAGTGAGTTTGTCAATAGAAGCCTCTGGGATGCATAGGGTGGCTGCATTGGGTAGTTTTGGAGAAGGGGAAGGGGAAAATGGTTTGTCAAAATCAACATAAATGGAGTCAATTTTAGAAATAAAAAATTCCGCTAGGGAATTGCATTGTAGAGCATCTAGGCAAGGCGCTTTGGGTTGGCATGCTGCTCCCGATAATTCTTGTACAGCCTTAAAAAGGGCCTTGGGGCGATTCTGTGCCTCGAGTATTGTGATATTGAAGTAGTCTTTTTTTGCAGTTCTGCAAAGTGTATGATAATTATTTAAGGCAGTCTTGTATCGTTGTTTAGAGCTTGTGTCGTAATAAATGCGCCACTTGCGCTCAAGATTTTTACATAGTGTCTTTTCTTTTTTCAATGCATCTGTGAACCAGGGCGCAGGGGGATGATGCTGGTTGTGCTTTTTCTTTTGCAGGGGTAGACATATATTAACAGCTTCAGTTAGCCAGGTGTTAACTAGGAAGTCTGCTTCAGGGGTGTTTACTTCAGTACAAGGTATGGTATTTTCAAGATAAGAGTTGAATTTTGTAGGGTCCAGATTAGTCCATTTTCTGAGAGGTCGAGATTCAGTAAGGACCAGGGGAAGGTTGGGTGAGCAGTTAGTAGTGACAGAAAAGGTCACCAAGTAGGGGTCTGACCATAAGAGGGGTAGAGATGGGCTGCATACAATAGATTCAAGATTGGAGAGGATGGGTTCGAGAAGATTCCCAGCTTTATGGGTGGAGCCAGAGTTATGTAAGATGATGTTAAGAGCTGCTAGGTCCTGAAGAAGATTGGATGTAATTGAGCAAGATGCGTCATTAAAGTGCAGGTTTAGGTCACCGATAATCGTAAAATTCGTGGAGTCCTGCAGTAGAGGGGCAATGAGCTCGGGAAGGGCAGTTGCCCACGAACTGGCGGAGCCAGGCGAACGATAAATGAGCATCCCAGAGAAGGTAAAATTAGGGGATAGCAGAAGTTTAAAATATCCTGCCTCACTGTTCGGTATGTCAAAGTCCTCCCATTTACAAGAATATAATCTGTTGAAAATTATGGCGATGCCGCCACCCTCTTTATCCACTCTATTTTTTCCGATGTACGTGTAGTTGTCGGGGAGGGGGGATGCAATATCAGGGCCAGAGTGATCTTTAAGCCATGTTTCGGTGAGAAATAAAGCAGTTGGTTGGATAGAGATAAGAAGATCAAAGATGTCTCTTTTGTGTTTCACTAGAGACCTACAGTTTAGACTAAGGAACGTAAAAACTTGTGGGGGTTTAATATGTGTAGACCGGGATTGGGTGGAAGGGAAGTTGCAGGTCGTAGTGTTTGTTAGTAAGGGGAGGGAGGAAAGGGACAGATTGCAAATGGAGCAAGTGATAGGGGCCAGATGGCAACTCAGGGGCAGACTGTGTGAACAGTGTGCTGGTCTGAGGCTAAAAAGGGCATCCCTAGAATAGGTGATAGAGAAATCAGGAGACATGGCCCCTGGTCCCGGCCTGTCGCGGACGGGCACAGACGGGCTGGCCTTCGGCACGCAGACGGCGCGCCCGCTGCGCTCGTCCTCTGCGCGTCCTGAAGATACACATTTTTATGTGTGCAGGAGGACGGCTAGGAGGGGCGTGGCCTCTAAGAGGGGCGTGGCCAGCGTGCTCGCCGGTGATGGCGTCGGGGTGTTTGGCTTTTTCCTGCTAGGCCCGTGTCAACACTAAATCCGCTGCACGGAGAAAGATGGGAGCGTAGTATGGCCCCGAGTGAGGTTCAGAGAATAGATCAAGTAAGTAAAAATAACACACACAGTTTTAAAATTTCACGAGCTGAATGCACTCCCGGCTTTCCGCCTCAGGAGAATGGTGTCTAAACGGTGCTCGTAGTCAGCGACGTTAAATAGGATGGGCGGGGAGCGTGGCCTCTAAGAGGGGCGTGGCCAGCGTGCTCGCCGGTGATGGCGTCGGGGTGTTTGGCTTTTTCCTGCTAGTCCCGTGTCAGCGCTAAATCCGCTGCACGGAGAAAGATGGGAGCGTAGTATGGCCCCGAGTGAGGTTCAGAGAATAGATCAAGTAAGTTAAAATAACACACACAGTTTTAAAATTTCACGAGCTGAATGCACTGCCGGCTTTCTGCCTCAGGAGAATGGTGTCTAAACGGCGCTCGTAGTCAGCGACGTTAAATAGGATGGGCGGGGGGCGTGGCCTCTAAGAGGGGCGTGGCCAGCGTGCTCGCCGGTGATGGCGTCGGGGTGTTTGGCTTTTTCCTGCTAGTCCCGTGTCAGCGCTAAATCCGCTGCACGGAGAAAGATGGGAGCGTAGTATGGCCCCGAGTGAGGTTCAGAGAATAGATCAAGTAAGTAAAAATAACACACACAGTTTTAAAATTTCACGAGCTGAATGCACTCCCGGCTTTCCGCCTCAGGAGAATGGTGTCTAAACGGCGCTCGTAGTCAGCGACGTTAAATAGGATGGGCGGGGGGCGTGGCCTCTAAGAGGGGCGTGGCCAGCGTGCTCGCCGGTGATGGCGTCGGGGTGTTTGGCTTTTTCCTGCTAGTCCCGTGTCAGCGCTAAATCCACTGCACGGAGAAAGATGGGAGCGTAGTATGGACCCGAGTGAGGTTCAGAGAATAGATCAAGTAAGTAAAAATAACACACACAGTTTTAAAATTTCACGAGCTGAATGCACTCCCGGCTTTCCGCCTCAGGAGAATGGTGTCTATACTCGTAAATAACTTATAATTGTTGTTAAGTAAGGATACTGGTCGATAGGACTCACATTTTTTTGGGCTTTTGTTGGGTTTCAATATAAAGGTTATCGTAGCATCATTCCAAGAGTCTGGAAAGAGTAATGAGGTTAATGAGGGGATTATTTCATCTGCCAGAGCCTTATAAACTTCACTGGGGATTCCATCTGGTCCGGGGCTTTCCTGTTTTAATTTTTTTTTATTGCTAAGGATACCTCTTCGGATGGTATTGGGCTATTAAGTAAGAATTTCTTGTCCTGCGAGATTTTAGGTGAGGGGTCATCTAAGAACCAAGTAGATAACTGTTCATCCGACAATGATAACTCTTCCTTATATACATTTTGGAAAAAGTTGGTGAAGACGGTCCCAATATCTTTGTCATCTTGGCAACATACACCGACCCCTCCAAGAATACCTCTTTTATTGAATTCCTTACCAAGTCTCCCCTGGTCTTCCATGCCAATAACTTCCCGCATCCCTCACCATACTCATAGTGCGCAAGCTTACTCGCGAACCATTTCTTCTTTACTACACCTTCCAGATGTTCCACTAGATCTTTTTTCCCTTCATCAATTTGTGCTTGTATTTTATTGATTGCTGCTGAATCACCTGGGACATGTAGATCTTTTTGCCAGGAGAATATTTTCATCTCTATCTCCTCAATTTGTTTATCATTTTCTTTGTTCCTGTGTATGGCATAATTGATTATACTCCCTCTAATGTAAGCATCCCAAACAAAGTTCCCTCTAATTTTTTTCCTCTCTGTGCGGCAGTGTAAGGTCTCTGTGCGCTGCAGCCAAGGCTATGTGCGCCAGGAACCCGACTGGGCATGTGGGTGCAGCGACAAAAATCAAGATCAGATTGTGTGAGTAGTGAGTATTCATGTTAATCGCAGCGCCAGTCATGAGCTGCAATTAACTTGAATACTTTCTCAGAGGCACACAATATGCCCCACACAGGGATGGCCTTAGCGCTGGTGGCGGCCTGTGTAACAATGTTTGTTGGTGCCCCCCAATGACCACCTCTGCCAGTGATTCCCTTACTATTACCCTTCAACAGTGCCCCTCAAGTCTCCATTACCATACTCTCTGAGATGCATTTAATTAGGTTTATAGCGTCACTCATACCAGTGTAGGGTGCCAGAGCACTTTACATCACACACACATTACACAGATACAATCTATCATATGTGTGTAAATCAGTGTACAGTAAATGTTACATCAGATAGAGGAATGTAAGGTGTAGGAGTCACATGTCATCCATTCTGGTAGACAATATATCCAACCTATAAACAAGGGGCGTGTAATTTATCTATCTTTCGTTAATGATCAATGTCCGAGCTGTATGCTCTTCCACCAAACAGAGAAGATATTGAGGGAGTCTTGTTGGTAGATATAACAGTTCCAGTTTTTATTCAATCCATCAGGCGTTAAAAGTACAAATTCAAAACAATCCAGTCAGTAGTCAAATTAAATTAGCCGACGCGTTTCGTCCAGTGCGGACATAATCAGGGCTCGTAACATTGTATGCCCATCCTGGTACATTCATTTGTGCACTTGTACACACTGAAATGAATGTACCAGGATTGGCATACAATGTTACAAATTGTTTAGATAATATACATGAAAAGAAAGAAAATATTTCCACATGTGATTATGAGCCCTGATGATCTACTAACAAGACTCCCTCAATATCTTCTCTGTTTGGAGGAAGAGCATACAGCACGGACATTGATCATTAACGAAAGATAGATAAATTACACGCTCCTTGTTTATAGGTTGTATCTTTATTAGACGTGGCCCATTTGTAATTTGGTTGTCAATATTTTTGCAACAATATTCTCATAGCACAAGGTTTCTGTAGTCAGTATTCTGACATACAACTTCTGTAATTGAGTGCACCTTGCACAGACCCTGGACAGTGTGGACAATAGGGAATACAGCCCCGGGTACATATAAAAGGTTTTATGGGTGTATGGGGCTTGTGCTTGCTCTGTGAGGCTTAAAATAGACATAGGGTGCTGTCCTTAAGTAACTAAGATCCTGATTTGGGGATTGGCAAGAGATTCACTATAGAATAGCCGCAGCCGCTAAAGTCCACAGTGATTACATGCCCTAAAAATCCTACTCAGATCTCCTCTAAGATTTATAAAATGCTGGGACTTGGGGTCATATATTTTCAACGCATTAAATAACATTAATGACTGTAGGATCTACACAAGATCTGTTATTCCATGTTCTCGTAAGTTGGGGGCTCAGATGGAATCTTTGACACAGTCCTTAATATATAGATAAGCAGAATAAACAAACCAATATGTTCATGATTCTACCTCACGAAATTCGTAAATACAGATAAAACATGTTGAGAATAATCCACGATGTTCCACACATTTTCTCATCTATGGAAAGATGAAAGGCTGAGTCAGCCTGACGAGAAATCCTGCAGTTGGCATATCGGTCTCTCCAGGGGGCACTCGATTCCAATAACTATCTCACCGCCTTCCCAAGAAACCCGAGTTTTGTTTTAAAAAACACACAATGAACGTCACCCCCTCCCACCTCCCCACCTGGACCAAATGCTCTGGGGAGATCTGTACCAGTGTGTATGACATACAATGGGAACGCTACACGAGTTTGTGGGGGCGGATTGAAGATATCTGCCCGGCGGAGATGGAAGAAGGTGATACCCTGTGCCAGTGGATGCAGAAACAGCACGCTTGCCAGTAAAAAGGGACAACGTTTTTCGTATTGATCGACCAGTAATGTGTTCAACACAATTCTCTGAAGGGGATTAAGGGCTTTGAAAATAGGGTGACAGTTTAATCAGCAGGTGTCCCTCTCCCACTTTGCTGCGACCACAGAGAGAAACAATAAAATCGTGTTTAAGTGGAATTCATTTGGGAAAAGGTAAGCGGGGTTGACAGATGTAAAGGGAACGCTCATTATATTTTCCACGTTTTTTCCCCCCACCTCTGTATATTTGGCCATTTACCCAGGGTAGTTAGCACGCACAGGTATTTTCTAGGCACTTACCAGCGCTGACGCTAAAATAAAGGTGCCCCACTTTCATAGCGCTTTGCTGTGAACACTGAGATGCTTGTTTTTACACCGCTAGCATCTTGTTTGCACACCCCTGCAGGCCGGGGTGTTTGAACTTTTGTGCAGCACAGTTCTGAAACGTGCCCCAACTCCCGCGCTGTGCATAGTATCCTGCTGCACAGCCTCTGTGTGTTCGAGCTGTGTCTGTGTGCACGTTTAATCCCTTTACACCTATTTTTTTGTTCAGTTCCTCTACTGTGCCCCGTGTGCTCGACTCGCCCCTCTCCGCGATAAGGTCCCGTCTCGTATGTCCAATCTATGTGTGTCCGAGCCCTTTCTCACGCTCCACATATGCCCGGTCTCACCCTGGCGTCATGCGTGTACAGCCTCAGAGAGCCTATAATCCATCTGAAGCGTCTCGTGTGTGCCTAGTTCATTTATATCGGCCACTTGGGAATTACATCCCCCTGCCCCCACCGTTCACCGAACCCACATAGACACACCATGGCCCGTTTATATACGTGACAGTAGGCATCAACTTACAAGCTTCGACGCCTCCTCAGGGGTAGTAAGCGCTATATAAATGCAATTACAAAACAATACATGCTGCCAACACCAAGCACACCATGTGCTCGCCCTTACATCAAGGCAGCAAACGTGCTGCTTCCGACAGAATACCGCTCCTATGCCTTCCAAAACATTCTTAAGCAAAAGTAAAGAACTACAACTCCCATAGTGCACTGAGGTGGCCATTTAAATCACTGGAGTGAAAGCGCGATGCTGACACAGGAAATCTGTCTAAACTACCTAGACCAGAGCTCAAACTTTTACCAAGCATTGGCAGTCCGGTGCGGGGTGATGAAACCGAGGAGGGCTGCACTGTAGAACAGTGCAGAGTGCAGTGCACACGAGAATGTCTTCCTCCTATCACCCCTTGGATCTTTCTAGCCATGCCTACGCCTGCTCTGAAACTGTTGAAAAATAAACCTCTTCCTGATCTGTCAGAGCCCAACAGAGCAGGCAGACTTTTATTCTACTACAACTGTCAGGCTCCTCTTGCGCCTTTAAAAGTGTGCATTTTATTATTCCACATTATTTTTATTGTGGCAGGAAACTTAATCTGAGCGGTACCTCTTAAAGATTTAAGTTCCTGTATGTACCTACCCAACTCCCACTGACGGTGTTTGAGTTTCTTTAGCTAGGTCAGAGTGAATGCGGAATGACCATCCATCTCTGGGAAATGATTCAACTTTTAAAGCCTCAGAAAGTATCTTTTCCTTAACGGAGTAGGTGTTAAAATTGATAAGTATTTTCCTAAGTTTGTCTCTGCTAGGATTCTGCCTAAATGGATCTCTGTGAATTCGTTGGATATCCTGAGAAAGATCTATTTCCCTAGCTTCTGGTATTGCTTCTTTGATCAGGTTTATAAAAAACCCTTTCAAGTCCTCACCCTCCTGCACATTGAGAAGCCTTAAATTATTTTTTCTTGAGTTGTTCTCTAGCATTTCAATTCTCTCTTGGAGGGCTTTCTCCTTTTCCTTAGTGTTGAATCTCCTTACAATTATCAGCTACCTCCCTTCTCATATCCTCTGAGGAAGTTTCAAGGTTCCTAATCCTATCAGTTAAATCTGTAAGTTTTTTTTCACGATTCTCACAGGCATCGCAGATTTTGGCCTGATTCGCTTCTGACACTGCAAACCGGTTTTTAATTTCATCAGATAACGTTTGCAGACGTTACCGAATATTCTCCTGCCTCTGGATATGTGTGGGTGTCCCCTCCATTGACAGGGGCACAGATAATATGGGTTCATTCTCAATCCCATTCCCATTGGGAGGTGCAACTTAGAGGGGTAAATTATCCACCGCCAGGGCTTGATATCCGTTAGCCAGGGGTAAACAGGACATTTGCTGAGACTCTCCAACCGTTTGTTGACTCATAGTGTTGTTGTCACCCAGGGGGTTCTAACACTCTCGTAACAGTAGCAGGTAGGTTAACACGCCCACTAACCTTGAAAAAAGATCTTAGTGAAGGCCTTATTTTAATTCTAGACCCTGCTCCTGTTAGAGCTGGAATATTAGCACCTCGTTTTTTCCTATGGGTGTGTTTGGGAGTGCAGTCTTTACGAGGTGCTACTAACAGGGTGCCGGAGGCCTGGAGTAAAGGGGAGGTAACTGGTGGAGACACTTTTTTGCACCAATCGGGTTTCAACAACATCTATACAAATTCTTGATGTATACCTGTTGGTTTGTTGTGCCTTTGGCTCCACAATTGTTGCGCCTTTGGCTCCACAATTGTTGCTGGCTGCTTGTCCTCCAATTTCCTCCTCTGCAATGATTTAGTGCTGGAACCCTGTTTCCCAGATGTCTTCGGCACTTTCCCCGACACAGGCATGTCTCATGTGTCAAAACAAGCCAAGCTCCAGCGCGTCTACCTGTGATTGTGTAGGAAATTGTTGAATGTGCACGTTTTTTCCCTTCAAAAGGACTTGTGCAACTGCCCTCCGGCCCCAGCTAAGATGAAGGGCAGCAGGGAACCACGGGACCCCATGCGTGGCTGGCCGCACACTGTGTGGGTCTTCAGGCGTCAGCGTTTCCAGCCACCCCAGCTGCGGGAGAGAGAGCAACTTAAGGCGAAAGTCCGGGTTGCGTCAGGCAAAAGCCACGCTAGCACAAAGTGTCATGAGCCAACTGAGCGCCCTGAGAAACACTCATAACACCACAGGCAGCCCCCCGCAGGAGAGAAAAGAAACCACGTCAGCTGAAGCCGCTCGTCAGCGGCATCCGCGGCGTCTCCAGCCACAGCCGCTCAGCCAACCACGCCCGCCGCCGTGGTGGAGAAGTCAGGAAACAAAAACTAACCCACAAGGAAGGAAAAGACGCAGGTACGTGTTTTTCGGGTTCCCAGTGCTCCGAAGACCTGCAACTCTATGCAACATTACCCTGATTACAAGTGCTGCTGGCAAAGTCCAATTTAGAAAAGCGGAGCGCTGGAGAGACAAGAGCTCACAGCCGACTCCTTAGCCGGCCGTCATGTTCCCCCTGAATTTGTTGCAGAACATCCAAGAAGTAAAATAAAAACTCTGATATGAAAGATTCTGACTCGCCACCGAAGAGAAAACTGCTGCAAATGGGTGGGTCCCAAAAGTGGGAGAGCAAGTTCAGAAAAGTTTACCTTTTTACAGAGCATCAGTTCTCGGGAGCGAAGGCACATGCAACGTGATCCTTTCAGTACTACCTGGTGCGAAGAAAAACAGGTGTTGATCAATCACATCAAAAAGAACTATGACTTATAGCCATGAGGCTCCGGCTGGTTCAATTTAAATACCTGCACCGGGTGTACTTCACGAGAGTGTGGCTGTGGCGGGCGGGGCTGATTGCATCCCCGGAGTGCCTGAGGTGCGGCAGGGAAGAGGGCACACTATCTGGCAGTGCGCCTCCCTTGATCGCTTCTGGAGGGGAGTGTTGGCGTGCCTCTCGGAAGTATTGGGGTGGGAGCTCCCCCGCTCGCCGCGATTGGCTCTACTCCATGTCATGGAGGATATAGGGGGCAATATATATAAACGTCATCTCTTGTTGCTGGGACTCACTCTGGCCAAGCGGGATATTGCAAGGGAGTGGAAGGCGACACGAGCCCCATCCATGATGGGATGGAAGAACGGCCTGGACTTTTGTATGGGGCTGGAGCGGCCCGTCTTCGAGGCCAGGGGGTGCCCACGCAAACACTTTAAGATCTGGAAACGCTGGGCAGACTACCGTGGAATAGGGCTGGAACCCCCCGCAGAGAGGGAGACCAATCCATAGGGGCAGCTATACACGGACGTTGGTGGTCCTGGGGGGGCAGTGCGGGGATGTGTACGCTGCGAGGGGAGAGCGGGATGGATGGAGGGGGGAGAGTAGGGCTAGCAGTAGGAAGTGCGATCTTTGGGGTTTGGGGGCGGGGGGAGTTGGGACGGGAGTTGGGGAGTTATTGAATATACAATTGTCTATTGCCTTTATGTAAATGTATGAAGGATTTGGCAGACGTCTCTGGGTTACAGGGCTCTGCATGGTGATGGCTATATTGACATAATAAAATTTGTTTTTTTAAAAAAAAAGAACTATGCCGTCAATTCTGTTCAGCAGCCCACTGCTGATGCTAACGTGCCTTTAGTTTAGTCCATTATGTTCTCTCCCAATTCTGAAGATGCCCCAAGAAAAGAACAGCCAAGCTGAAACTAATGTCTCATTGCAGAAACTGATGAGCCTGCAATATGTCCAGCTTCATCACATCCAACATGAAGTGCTGATCCAGACGTGGTGATAGCAACATCTTCAACAACTGAACGTGCTGCAATTTCAACAGTGATTGCTACAACTGCATCCTCCTGTGCACTGCCGAAAAAATCTCCATCATTTGAAATTATAACTGATAACTGGAAAAGAGCTTAATCTAGATCCTGAATCCGGAGCGGTTTTCCTTCCATCACACCAAGAAACACAACAAAGGTCCACCTCTATCATTAGTTGACTCTACAGTTGGATTCTTACCTATTGATTGTGCCACGAGAGGTATACCCGCCCACCCTGGTCCTACAGTTGGATCTTAGCTGCAATATTCCTTTTGTGGCTGACTATGTTCATTATTATTTTGCTGATGGTGCATGGGCACTTTTTTCCCGAACATTTAACACCATCTTCTATGAGACAGGAGCGGCAACCACCTTAATCACTGCACCTAGAATATCCATTGTCTGATGGAGTTATTTAGGTGAGGGCCCATAACAGATTTTGGGCATTACGCAAAAGATCCAAATTCCCTATGTTTTAAGTAACTAATTTGTTGGCACTGTCACACTAGGTCCTTTTGCAAATTCATGGGACAACAACTGATAACTGAGTTGGACAATGGTGATCTGTATTGCGATGCAATCATCAGGAACTGTTCTGTTTCCATCATTACCGTGACAACTATATTCACTAATCAAACAGCCAAAGGGAAGTATGAACAAGTTACTTACCTTTGGTAACAATATATCTGTAAGAAACATTAGTAGTGATAAATTCCTTACCTTAGAATTACCCCCAGGCGTCAGACAGGATCCGGAAAGTTTTCATCAGCAGTACCCATGCGCGTCGGAAGGTGGCGTTGTGTGGCTCCGCGTCAGTCATTGGCGTCGTGGTTGCCGAGAGGACGTCACGGCACCTATTTAGAAGACGCCCTCGCGCGCTGACGTCAGTTCTGTACACGATTTTCCGTACCAGGAACGCAGAGCCATGCAAGATACTGACCACTGGTGCCTTCAAATTAGGGCCCTGAAAGGGATGACTTTAACCCTAGAAATCAGTTCGCAGAACAGGGAGGATGGGTGGGGCGGTAAGGAATCTATCACTGCTAATGTTTCTTACAGATATATCGTTACCGAAGGTAAGTAGCTTGTTCATCTGAAAGAAGCACGTAGTGATAGATTCCTTACCTTAGAATAGATACCCCAGCAATACCAACTTCGGTGGTGGGTCTGCGAACCAAGATCACACCAGGAACTCCCGGAGAACTCCAACGGCCAAAGAAGCTGTCTCTCCGGACTTGGCTGTCCAGGCAATAATGCTTAGTAAAAGTGTGCAGCGAGGCCAACGTAGCTGCCTGACAGATATCTTGTAAGGGGACACCACGTCCCATCGCCGTAGTGGCATGCGTCGCCCTGGTGGAATGGGCACGCAACCCCAACGGAGGCTCCTTCTTTGCCAGAGAATAACAGGCTTTAATACTCAAGGCGACCCATCGGGAGATAGTCCGCTTGTGTACGGCCCGACCTTTTTTGGCGCCAACGTAGCCAACAAAGAGCTGGTCATCCACCCGGAACTGTTTTGTGAGGTTCAGGTAAAATGAGAGCGCACGCTTTAGGTCAAGACGGTGGAGCCTCTCTTCGTCTCTAGAAGGATGCGGAGGTGGAAAGAAGGTGGGCAAAGTGATGGTTTGCTCGATGTGAAAAGCAGAAAGGATGGACGGGTTCTGAGCACAACCTTGTCCGGATGGACAGACAGAAAGGGAGGTTTACAAGAAAGAGCCTGGAGCTTACTCACTCGCCTAGTGGAGGTGATTGCAACCAGGAAAGCAGTCTTCAAAGTTAAGAGACGTAGAGGACAGTTGTGAAGAGGCTCAAAGGGAGCGCACATCAAATATGTGAGAACCAGGTTCAAGTCCCACTGCGGCATCACAAAAGGAACATGAGGGAAAAGGTGAGTAATGCCTTTGAGGAATCTATTTACAACAGGGGACTTGAAAAGAGAGGGCTGATCAGGGAGCCTGAGAAAGGCTGAAATAGCAGGAAGGAAGCCCTTGATAGTGCCCAGATCAGAGCCCTGCTGGGCAAAGGAAAGAAGGAAAAGAAGGACTTCTGAAAGAGTGGTACAAAGGGGATCCACAGCCTTTGCTGTGCACCATGCCACAAATTTGTTCCACCTGCAGGCGTATACCAACTTAGTGGAGGGACGCCTGGCTGCCAGAATGACATTAAAAACTTCAGGAGGCAAGTCGAAATGAATCAACTGACGCAGCTCAATCTCCACGCAAAGAGGTTCGGATGGAGGACCGTCCCCTGCTGCTGCGACAGAAGATCCTACCAAAGACGCAGACGGATCGGGGGATCGATGGTCATACTGAGTAGCTCGGGATACCATACTCTTCGAGCCCAGACCGGAGCCACAAGGGTGACTTGTGCCCGGTTGCGCCTGATCTTCTTCAGCACTCTGGGGAGAAGTGGTATAGGTGGAAAGGCGTACAACAGACCACAACTCCACTCGCAACGAAAAGCATCACCGAGCGAGCGCCACCGTGGACATTCGCATTCTCTTCGGTGGCGAATAGCTCTATCCAAGGCTCTCCCCACTGTTGAAAGAGACCTTGCGCCACGTTTGAGTGATTCATCATGCACTTGCGGCTGAGTTCGTCCACCCTGGCGTTCAATGAACCCGCCAGGTGTTGAACCACCAGGGAAATGCCTTGATGTTCCAGCCATGTCCAGAGGCGCAAAGCCTCCTGACATAGGGTCCACAACCCCACCCTGCCCTGTTTGTTGCAGTACCACTTGGCGGTGGTGTTGTCTGTGAACACCTGCACTACTCTCCCTTGACAGAGGGAAGGAATGCCTTCAAAGCAAGTTGGTTTGCCCAGAGCTCCAGAAGGTTGATATGGAGCCGGGACTCCGCCAGAGACCAGAGGCCTCTGATCTCCGCCTCGCCCATGAGGCTGCCCCATCCCAGGAGGGACGCATCCGTCACCACTGTGTACTCCGGTTGGGGAAGGGAGAGGGATCTGCCATTGACCCAATGCCGGTTTGTGAGCCACCACTGCAATTGTCATGCAGTGCCCTCTGAGATCTGGATGGAATCGGACAGGTTCCCCTGATGCTGCGTCCACTGGAACTTCAGGTCCCACTGCAGAGCCCGCATATGCCATCTGGCATGATCGAACAGCAGGGTGCAGGAGGCCATGAGGCCCAGCAGTCTCGGGGTCAGCCTGACCGAAACCCAGGAAAGAGGCCAAAAGATCAGAATCAGAGCCTGAATATCCTGGACTCGCCGTTCGGGAGGATAGACCCGAAAGAGCGTCGTATCCAGAACCGCTCCGATGAAGAGGAGCTTCTGAGAGGGAATCAGGTGCGACTTTGACATATTGATGGAGCACCCCAGAAAATGCAGGAGGTCGGCCGTAGTCTGGAGGTGGGAGACGACTGCCTGGGGCGATCCCGCCTTCAACAGCCAGTCGTCCAGATAGGGGAAGACTGGAACCCCTGATCTGCGCAGATGAGCTCGACCACCGCCATCACTTTCGTAAACACCCGAGGGGCGCTGGTAAGGCCAAAGGGGAGCACGGTAAACTGAAAGTGCCCGTGGTATACCATAAACCGCAGGTAACGCCGGTGGGCCGGCAGGACAGGAATATGGAAATACGTGTCCTGCTGATCCAACACTACCATCCAGTCTCCAGGGTCGAGAGCAGACAAGACCTGAGCCAGAGTTAACATCTTGAACTTCTCCTTCCTGAGGAAGCGATTGACGTTCTGGAGGTCTAAGATAGGACGCAGCCCCTTGTCCTTCTTGGGCACCAGAAGGTAGTAGGAGTAACAACTATGACCTACTTCTAGCGCAGGAACGCGCTCGATGGCCCCCTTGGCCAAAAGGGCCACAACTTCCTGTTGAAGAAGTGTCAAGAGATCCCCCGACATGCGGTGGTACTGGGGTGGCATGGCTAGAGGGGTAGACTTGAAGGGGATGGAGTAGCCTCTTTGGACTATTTGTAAAACCCACCTGTCCGTTGTGATGGTGTGCCAGTGGGGGAGGTGATGGCGAATCCTGCCGCCCACTGGAGTTTAATGGGCCTGAAAAACCGGACTAGGAAGGTTTGGAGGCAGTGGTGGCCGGGGTGGAGGTGGACTGACCCGCCTGCTGGCCCCCTGACCCACCTCAGCGGGTCCCACATCCACGATGGGACTGTTGGTGCGCAGGCCTGTGGCTCTGAAGCAAACGTGTTGGGGCACCCCTTCCGTGTCCACGAAAGGAGCGAAAAACAGAAAGTGGAGGAGGCCGAGTGGCCGAAAGGACCAAGGACTTGGCCGTAGCCCGTGAGTCCTTAAAACGCTCCAACGCACTATCTGCCTTGTTGCAAAAAAGGCGAATGCCATCAAAGGGCATGTCCATGAGAGTGTTCTGGACATCCAAGAGAAGCCAGTTGTTCTCAGCCAGGCGTGGCGATGGAGCGCCACTGCCCAGCGAGTCAGCGGTGTCAAGGCCACATCAAATTGTAAACTTGGTTGCATCTCTCCCTTCAGCAATAGCCTGAGAGAGCACTGTCCGGGACTTCTCCGGACACTGAGGCGGCACTTGCGCCTCCGTATCCCACACAGAGTGGGAATAACGGCCCAAGAGGCATGCGGTGTTCACAGACAGCTCTGAACTGGTGGAAGAAAAAATCTTCTTCCCAAACTGTTCCAGTCTCTTGGTATCTCTATTTGGGGGTGCGGTAGGGAATGCGCTTTGGGACGGGGAGGCTTGGACAACCAAGCTCTCAGGGGTGGGGTGTTGAGAGAGGAAAAGGGGGTCACCCGGGGCCGGGCGATGGCCGTCGGGCCACGTTCCTATCCACAGGAGCCCCTGTGTTGGGCCAGGACCAAGTGCCCAAGAGAACGTCAGAAAGTGCATCATTAAAAGGCAGCAGTGGCTCCGCAGACGTAGCCGTCGGCTGAAGCACTTCTATCAGGAGGTTAGTCCTGATGGCCACTATAGGGAGTTGGAGGTGGAGAGCCTCGGCCGCCCTACACAACACTTCTGCGTAACTAGCACCCTCCTCCATAGCCACGGTAGGAGGGGTTAGCATGCCAAGGTCAGGAGAGGTGTCAAGACCACTGGCATCCCCCAGCTCCTCTGCCCAGTCCAGGTCATACTCACACTGAGCTGTGAGAGGGTCCTCAGGCCCCTCCCAGTCCTCCCCTCCTCCGAAGGCTGAAGTACAGGCCAAAAATATGGAGGTTGGACATAGGGAAAGAAGGGTCTCATCGGCGTCGGAATCGGCGCCAAGCGATGCCATTCCGGCTCTGTGTCCACATCGGGCCGAAACAGGGGCCGGCGTCGTCCGGTGCCACGGGCGATGCCGGAGGTGGTGCTGGTGGGGTCGACGTCGGTGGAGGTGTGACAAGGTCAACCGGCGTCAACCGTAATCCAGGCCTGGATTGATGGGGGTCCTGCGGCGCCAGGGCTGGAGCCAACAGCGATGCCGGAGCTGCCGACAGTGAAGGGCGAGGACCCTCAGTCGGGCCCGAAGGCACGCCGGTGGGGCCCAACGGCCCAAAGAGGCGGGCCATGGCTGACAGAAATTCCTGCAGCTGGGCTGGAGTCGCCGACGGACCAGGAAAGGGTGGGTAGGCCGACTGCATAGGCTCTGCCGGAGCCACGGGGGAGGCACCACCCGCACTCTCAGCCGTGTCGCATGACAAGCGAGGGGAAGTCGGAGAGTAATGGCGCTTCTTCGACTTTGTCTTACCTGACCCGGAGTGCGAAGACTTCGATCTTGACGAACGATGGTGATGGCTCCGCGACCGGTCCCTCGACCTCCCACGTGCCCGGGATCTTGAGCGGCGTGAAGCCGACTGCCGGACTTCAAGCAACTTTCGGGACTGCTCCCGCAAAGTCTTCGGCGCCATGGCCCGGCAGTTGGGACACGACTTGGGTTCGTGGCCGTGCCCCAGGCAGTAGAGACACACGCGGTGCGGGTCCGTCACCGACATCATGCGATGACAGTCCCTGCAAGATTTGAAGCAGGGCATCCCTACAGCACCAGGACTCGATCGACTCGAAAAAACAGAGACAAAAGGCCTCGAAAAACTCAGTCAAAAAATGACTGGGGGTACCGCTCTCTCCAGATCTGCGCTTGCTGGTGCGGAAAAAGAGAGAACTGACATCAGCGTGCGAGGGCGGCGTCTAAGTAGCTGCCGCTATGTCATCTTGGTGACCACGACGCCAACAACAGATGCGGAGCCGCATGACGCCACCTTCCGAAGCGCAGGGGTACTGCTGACAAAATCTTTCCGGATCCAGTCTGACGCCTGGGGGTAATTCTAAGGTAAGGAATCTATCACTACGTGTTTCTTTCAGATATATATTTTCACACAGTTGGAGCACTGTAGTACACCACTAGTTAACAGCCCTAAAAGTTTTCAAAATAAATATTCTTATTTTAATAGTGATGCCACAACGAATGTATGAGACTGCCCATCTCACCATTCTCTGATCTTTCCAGTGTCACCAACTGCTGCAACTGCACATTCAGCTCAGTTTTTGATGCCTTATTTGTCTGCAACTTCTACAGCTTCAATCTTCAATCACATTTCGTCATCATCATCTACGGTTGGTGAGTAAATTATTCCAATATCTTTGACATCCTGATTCAAGTTTGGCTTGTTGAACATTGTCTTCACCTACGGATTCTCCCTTCAATGCTGCAGATTTGAAAGTTTCCATCTGTTTCAGAATGAAAACAAACTCAGTAAAATAAGAGAGAGACGATAAGTAGCTGATTCTGCTGGTTGTCTCTTATAGCTGTTTCGAGCGAGGTTTTTAATCCCTTTAGTTTAAGTTTTTGGTTTGGTACCATGCTGCATAGCTGAAATAGATACATGGATTGTTGTCTAGCTCTTTCATTTATCAATGCTCACAGATTTATATACACATATATTTATTAGAATTGTAGGCCTGTCATTCCGAGGATGAGGTGTACGTTGTCTTTCCTGCTTATGTGTTCCATTTCACATTTTAAATATTCATCTATTCAAGGGCACATTTTTCATTCATAAAACCATGCTTTATTTAGTATTATATGCACATGTACACCATACCACATAATGTTATGCTTTATAGATTGATAGCACATTAATTACTCATGTTCTACTGTGATTTATAAAACGTAGTATATTTGAGTAAATTTGTAACAATTTACAAGCTAATTCTCGCATTTACATTATTCATCACAGGCTCAGGATTTTTCATATTAGTCTAAGAGCCACATCTTAAGCTTTCCAAAGAGCTTCATTCGAGCATTGTACTGCAAGCAACTTCAGTGAAGGCCACCAGCTCCCCAGATCAGGCCCTTATCTGCAGATTTCTAATTTGGGAGTGCCATAACAGAGACAGAGTGACCTTGTGGTAATATGCCTCTGCTTTGCCTCTTCATGACATCACATGTATAGGTTCCAGAATGCTTGCCAACCTATGGCTGGCTGTAGAATGTTCTGTGATTCAAACTGTATCTGTGGGCAGAGCCTGTTGTGTGGCTGAGCGGTTCTTCCTGACTTGAACTCAATAAACTCCTTTCACAAGACTTCAAGGCCTCCACTCATCTTTAAGGAGAAAATTTGCTTTTTCAACACTGGCGATGAGGATGGGATGAGCAGTCTAAAGACCTCAAGGCCTTTGTTATGCCTTTTGGTACTTTTAGATACGTTAGGATGCCTTTTGGCCTGGTGTCAGCTACCTCAGTCTTTTAGCGAGCCATGGAAAAGGTTCTGCACAGACTTCCTGGTGTCTGCGTATATCAAGATGACATACATGTTTACGGGTGTGATGAGTTCGAACATGGTAGGAGAGTCAGGCAGGTTCTGGATAGGTTAAGTTCACATAATCTCACCATCAAGTTGGAGAAATGTAAGTTTGGTCTCAGCGAAATAGATTACTTAAGCATTCTATAACTGCTGATGGTGTGGTGCCCAAGGCAGAACTGGTTGATACTATTAGGAATTTAGCCTCTCCGTCATCTAAAGAGGAACTCATGTGTTTTTGGGGGATGGCAGAGTACTACAATACATTTATAAAGGAATCTGTGGAGGTCACCTTTAACATGAGCAATTTATTAAAAAAGGGGGGTTAAGTTTGAGTGAGGGGTGTGAAAGTGAATTCCGAGATGTCAAAATTAAACTCTCCCAGGCACCCAAACTTTGATCCCAGCAAACCTTCTATCATCACCACTGATGCAAGTCTCAAGGGTCTTGGCACCTTTTTATATCAAGGTGGTTCTAGTCCAGAGAACACCATTATGTTTATTTCCAAGAGTCTCAAAGGGGCTGAATGTAGGTACTCAGTCATTGAGAGGGAGGCCCTCGCAGTCCGTTGGGCCATCAAGAAGTTTTTGTGGGGCACTTCTTTCTTGATCAAGATGGCTCACAAGCCGTTGTGTGAGGTTTTTACCAGTAAAGGCATGGACTTCATTTCACCCAGGATTTCTAAGTGGGTTGTAAGTCTACAAGCATATGACTTTTGCGTGAAATACATTCCTGGTTCTGAGAATATTGTGGCTGATGCACTTTTGGGATTGGTTCCTGTAACCGGCTTAGAATCCCAGAGGGGAAGTGAGCAGAGCGACCAGGCATTCAATAAATCCACTGATTTTGTTTGTGAGCTTGAGTAAAGGACTATTTCATGGGAACGATGGCGTGAAGCTTGTCGTGAGGATGAGGTGCTTCAGAGCATTATGGTGCTCATTTGTGCTGGTTGGCATAATAAAGAACAAGGATGCACACGTAAATATTTTTGATGTGAGAGGGACCAGTTATGCTTTAGTGAAGGCATGTTGTTGAGAGGTCATAGCTTAGTTCCACCGGTTACGTCTGGCTCATAAATCACATTTGGGCATATCCAAAACCAAGCAGAGATTATGTTCCACCTATTGGTGGCCTGGGATGGACCACCAGGTCAAACGTTTGGTGAGAGATTGTATGAAAAAAGTATGAAAACTAGGGTGCAGCCCATGGTAGCTAGAACACGCCAGAGTGGTCCCTGGAAGGAAATTGCTTTAGACATTTTAGGTCCTGTACATGGTGATGGCCAGAACACTTATGTCATTGTTGTGATGGTCTTTTTCCCCAGGTGGCCTGAAATCAGCTGCTCCAGGGGAGTAGACACAAAAACGGTAATCAATTTCCTTAAAGTGTTGTTCAGCAGAGAAGAGCTGCCTGAAACACTGTTGACTGACAATGGGGTACAGCTTGTCTCTAAAGAGATAGAAGATTTTTTTCTGGGTTGTGGGGTTCTGCATAAGAAGTGTGCCCTCTATCATCCTGAATCCAATGGGACTGTGGAAAGGTTTAATCATGTCCTTAAGGAAACCATCTCATTGGCTAAGAGCAACTGTCTAAACTAGAAGGAGGAGGTTTCAAAAAGAGTAGGGGTATAAAGATTCTCTCCTCACACGACTATAGGTAAATCCCAATTTTTCCTGTTTCGTGGAAGGCATCCCGATACCTTTTTAGAATCACCACGGGGTAAATAAATTCCTCTCTGACAAACGTGTAGGCTCTGACACGGAAGATTGGAAATGAAGAACAGATGAGAGGTGTTTGAATACAAAATGTAGTATGATTTGAAGCATGCCGTCAAAAACACAAAGGTTGCTGTGGGGGACTTTGTGGTAATTAAAAGACCTGGATGGTGTTTCACTGAATCCAAGTTTTCTAAACCCTTGAAGGTTATTAAGATTTTTCACAATGCCATCAAAACTTCTGACCGTAGGGTGTGGAATCTCGGCAGGATTGTTGTGCTCGGGGCGAGGAAGTTGGGGAGTGACCAGTGTGTTGATGAGGATGGAGATGATGGCGGAATTAAGCGTGATATTGTCTCTTTGAGAAAATCAGAGAGAGTAACCCGCGCTCCTCTGTACTTGGATGACTATGTGGTGTAAACCTTCACATGCTCTTTCATTTTGATTCCATTTACATTTGTTGCCTGACATGAAATCACTTTATGCTTGTAATCTAGTTTTGCTCTGAACTGTTGTAACTTTTTTTGAATTAGTTATGGAGATGTGTGGTAATGTACCTCTGCTTTGCCTCTTCATCACATCACATGTATAGGTTCCAGAATGCTTGCCAACCTGTGGCTGGCTGTAGAATGTTCTGTTATTCAAACTGTATCTGCGGGCAGAGCCTGTTGGGTGGCTGAGCTGTTCTTCCTGACTTGAACTCAATAAACTCCTTTCACAAGACTTCAAGGCCTCCACTCATCTTTAAGGAGATTATTTGCTTTTCAACGGACCTTCTCAAAGGGAAGCAGCTGAATGGAAACATTTCTTTCATTCATTGAAGATAGGTAAATTAGAGGCCACTAAAGAACCTAAAGATTGTCCCTTTGGTGCTATGAATGTTTAGCTAGGGGCTAAAAGGGAGGGATTATTTACCAAAGACTGATTTCATCATTTAATGCTGTGGTTTATTGAATATCATCAAAATGTTGCAGTTCTTTTTAATATTTTGTTCTTTAATCGTTTTTAGTGCCATAGTTTTATTTGTTTTTATAGTTGCATATACCCATTTAATCTGTACTAGGTTTAGGATGTTCATTTTTAATAAAGGCTTTAAAATATATAGTATGGATGTCTTGTGTGAGTCCATCTAAGGGGAAAAGAGTTTCAGAATTCACTAACAATAGAAATAATCCTGTAGTCTCACAGGACTGATTGTTGCCTAAAAGAATCATACTCAAGTTATGCATGGGCGGTTTGTGGGTGACAGTCTGCCAGATTCCCTGGCTCCAGTTGGTAAATTGGCTAAACCTGCACTTTGCCACATGGTTCAGGGTGGGTTGTATATGCTGCTAAAGTAGCAAAAAAGTATCACTAATATTAGAGAGGGATATAGGAGCTGGCAGGAAGGCAAATGTAAAATACTAGTGGATCTATTTGAAGGCAATCAGAATAGAACCTTTGAGAATTATAAACAGGCATTTGTGAACACATTTTGAAAAACTGTTATTAATCATGAAGTGCTGTTCCCAAAATATATAGAATTCTATCATCCTCTTTGCCACAATGGACATGTCTGATAAGGTTGGCAAACATATTAGATAGGGAAATAGAACAAAGATGATGGGAGATTCTTGAAGAATTAACAGTGCCAACTATAAATCTGCCCTACATAGCTCTTAAAGTGATGCCTTTCTGCTACTTAAAGCCTCAACAATGTTGCAAGATGTGCAGTGACATGAGAGATCTGTGCAGAGAAGGTTACAGGAAGCCCAAATTCACATTTGTGGGCATTGAAATTAGGTGTCCATAATTGGAAACGGACAATACAGGAGTGGTTATAGTAGGGCTTAATCTCTGGTATCCAAAAACCTTGAACAATGGCGATGGAGAACTTATCTATGTACCTAATGAACGATATAGATGATTTTCTCACAGTATGGCAATCAGTGTTATAATATGGAGAAAGACTGTAGTGAAGTGGCCTACCCCAGACGACAGGCTCTAAGTCTGTTCGACTAACACGAGCAGAGATGATCCAAAGTAATATATATTTAAGGCTGCAAGTCAATGCCTGCAGCGCATCACGGAGGAGAGTTCCCATCTACCTGCCTGGAAAGAAGAAGTGAGGAGCGGTTGGGGTAGTGGTTTCATTAGGGCAAAACATAGTGTAAGTCTTAGCGATGGTTTAGTAGACATTTAGATCTGTTAATAGCGATTATGAGGAGGAAGATTAACCAAAGCAATGGAATGTCACTAACTGTTTAACCGTAAATAATATTTAAAAAATTGAAAACAATATATTGAGTAAAGACCTTTCAACAAGATAGTAAGGATTTTGTAGGAACATGGAGAGGAAAATCGTCTGGTTAACATGACAATTAGTAACTACTTTGGGAACAAAACTTGGGTGAGTGCTCATGACCACTTTGTTATGGAATTAAGTATCGGGGCGCTTGGAAGCAAAGGGCTTTAATTCCTTTGACCCTGCATGACAATGTGATCGCTTCTTGTGCCCTTTCTATAAACGTATTGCACTAGAGTGATGTACTTCCCATACTTGGTAAGTGCCATTACCTAAGGATAAATGCCTCATATTATGAGTTTTCAACACAAAAATGAAGCATAACGTGCAGAATCTTTTTTAACACAATGAATTCCACATGTTTTGCTTTTTTTCTGGTCACTTTTCCCTAAAAAGATGTTGGCAGGTTTGACCTGCTGGAATTTATCAGGGGAACAATGTGAGGGTGTGATAATTATCACACAACTCATGATTTTGATCCATGTGTAAAAAATATTCCACAGATACAGGCTTTTAGCCCCCAACTCATAATTAGGGTATAAGATAGCAATATTCCACAAAGTATGCTTCAAGGAGGCTTTACATTTTGCTTCAAGAAGGGGGTCTCATGAGTTTCAAAAGGACCACACTCAGTTGTCAAGAAGACAGTCTCCTAACCAGTGGATAACACTCTTAATGTCCTCTGGGAAATCTCTAATAAAAGGGCTCCTGAAGATAGAGATTATGAAAGGCATAACCTGCACGCTGTAATAGGAGAACAATTTACCTTTAAGGAAGAGAAAGTGCAAACAAATCTTATCAAGCAGAGTAGGTAATGAAGTACTGCTTCTTTCTGGCACTTTGGGGGATCAAAGTGTTTCCTCTATATACCACATGCAGAATCTTTTCGATTTGTAAGAATAGGAATTATCATCTTTTGAACAAAGAGACTCCTCAAAGAGACTTTTCTTACTTGGATCCCTCCCTAAAATGTGCCTATCCTCAGTCTGCCTGGAATCAGAATCAATACTCTAGTGCCTTGTGAAGTTGTGTTCAGGAACCATTACTCCAAAGTCAAGGATGGTAAGTTAGGATGCATGATTTGGCCCTTGAACTTGTGGAGTGTCATGTCGTTCCTAGAATCCCCCAGGATCTGCGCGTTTTGGATGACCTAAACTGTGGGTGTGGTGGCAGACAGACTCTGGACACCCCACAGGGTGAGTCAGCCTTTAGACCAGCTAGCTCTTCGGTGCACTACCACCCCCCCCGTATTCTACAGCAGTGTAGGTAGTTTCTGGCAACCACTGAACATGACAACCCTAATTCCTCTGGTATTGTGGAAAACAATATGGTATCTTTTTGCTCAGTCACTCGTGCTTGCTGTTTCTCAGAGTACACACAGAATGACAATTGGAACGGTTTCAATAAGTATTTATTGGTCAAGCGTCAGTCTAGACAGGGACATACAAATGTTATCGCTAGTATCAATATCGTAAATAGCAGATACATATCTATTATATTGCGAATAACATGAATAAAAGCAAATTATATGAAACATTAGCTTTGGAGTACTCCTACGATGCGTATCCTATCTAAAAGTACCTAGCCTAGGTATGTAGGTGTTAGGATGTGTATGTAATGAACCAAGAATCGAACCACTTGCATAGCTGGGTGTTGGCCATGGATAAAAAAACAGAAATGGGCACCCTTATATAGAATAAATCTGCTGTGCCTGAGGACATGTTTATGTACGTCAGGTACAGGGATTAAGACAGGGAACCAAGAGCTTAGTGTCGGGCAGACAGAAGTAAGTTACTAAGAAAAAGGTCACCTATGTAGAATTGTTATGTCATGTGGATCGGACAGAATATATGTAATTGGTATGTACATGATGGAACTATCCTAAGGGGTATGACAGTAGGACATACAGTCTTGCTGGAGACCCTGAAGTGTGGTTACTCCAACCAGTGAAGATGATTAGTGAGCCACCACTAGTGTAGCCATTCCAGCGCAACAAGGATCTTCTTTCCTTTAGAACTGCGGTCAGCTTGATGATAACCAACAAAATTAAGCTATTGGAGGACCAGTCGAGCAAATGGCATTCCCCTTCGTTCCTGGTTGGTAGTCCCTGGGGGACAAGTCTAGATAGTTTTTATTGTTTTCTGCATCAGACTGACCTAGGACTGATGTACATTTTGAAGCCACAGATAGCTGCTGACCTTCCCTACATTTTGTTGGTTTCATTGGTTCGTAAGACTGCTTCTAGTGGTATTTCTGAGGCCACAGAGGACTTTGAACCTACAGTTGGGAAAAATGGCAGTTGAAGCATTTGGTTTGTTACTTTCTGTATTCTTCCTTTTCTCTAGGCCCATAGCCTTAAGGGTCTCAAATTCAGTTTTCATATGCTACCTTTTCTCATCATCATGACAGCCAATCAGTGTGTTACTGACAAAAGGAAGGATCAAACTCATTTGTTTAGCTCCAGGTTTAAGGCTAGTAATGGCAATCCAGAAAATACACTACAGGGGAAGACCATAACAATAGCCATGATAAGCCACATCTGCTAAATCAGCACAAGCACTGATTTCCCGATTTGATAACATCATTCCTTCATTCAATACTTCTTAGAAGTTTTTTCCGTCTATATGGGCAGGTTTCTCTGTGAAACATAGCAGTTGTTAAACACAAAAGGATCAGTAATATCTGGCTAACAAGGCAATAACACTGGCAGCCTTCATTGATGTTACAGAGGTCCAAACACCTTTCTTTCCACTGCATCCAATTATTAACTCTCCTTCTCTGGAGTTACATTATAGGCTGGAGCAGCAGCATGGTATTTTTTAGTGACTGACACTATAGAGGAATATGTCTGCAGATCAGACCGAAGAAAAATCTGATCCTGCTGTAGTGGGTCATATTTCATTTTTTACAAGCTAGCCGGAGCAGATTTAGTTGAAGCCAGGGTGTGAAAATGTTCTATTGCTTGTTGGTTTGTTACTTTCTGTATTCTTCCTTTTCTCTAGGCCCATAGCCTTACGGGTTCTATTGCTTGTTCCAATAAACCTTGTACCAAGAGATGTAAAGGTCTTCAGGTAGAGCAACGATGTAAGACCTCGAAGATTACTGAAGTTGATGCTAGTGGTGTAGTTGATGGTATGCTAAGCTTGACAGTACAGTAAGCTTGGCAGGCTTTCTTACAAGAATGTCAAAAGGTATCAATGTCAACGATCAGAGAAACTGTGGAAGGAGGTGTTTCTGTAAGAGTAGGAGAATGTCTACGAACCAGTGAGGGTGACAAACTTGTATAAGACCTAGTGTGATATCTTCAATGTAAAGGTATGCCTTACAGAATGTCTGGAACAGCTGTCTTAACTGTGGTGAACAATGTTTTTCCAAAGAACATTACAACTGTCTTGGTGGTTTTGAGAATGTAGCTATAGCTGGAGATGTTGGCAGCAGAAGTGTCGGTGAAGTTGCAACACGTTTGGGAGTAGCTGTAGGCAAAATATGTAAGGGTCTTGGAGAAATGGGTATATGAGAGTCTTGATGGCTATGAGTGTGCGTTCTCCCTGAAGGGGAGGAAGAGAGACTGACAACTGATGTAACTGTTCAAGTCAGAGAATAAGTTCTTGAATATTATTAATCTGAAGTGTAAACCCCTCCCAGTCTGCAGACAGATGAAGAGACTTATTCAATGGTGAATCTTTTGGCGATGGCCCATGTTTTAACATTGATCTATGCTTCAACATCAATCCGGTCTTCGACGTCGAACAGTGCCTTGATGGTGAGCCCACTTTCTATTTCTATGTACCAGCCCTTGACTCCGGCTGCAAGCATTATTGTTTTTTATCACAAGATCGCTTCACTGCTCTCCCTCAATGGGGGCTTAGAAACGAGAGAAGAGTCAGTTGCAGTGGAAGCCCCCTTGTCCATGCTCTTCACATCTTCTGAGACTGATCCCAGGGGTCTCTGATGTCCTGCTACAGGCCTTGAAGCCAGATTTTGTATATATCTTTCAATGTCTTCATTGCCATTTGCCTTCAGTGTGTGCACTCATCTGGACTATGACTTTCCCGAAGATGAGCAATACAATCTGCATTGCGGATCTGTTTAGAGAGAACTGCCATTTTGTGAAGATAATATAAATTTTTCTATATAGAAGCAGAATATATATACTCCTTGACATAAAATATGTTGACCAAATACAAAATATAAAGGTTTGGAAAGATTTTCAAAAGTAACACCCAACCAAAATCTAAGCTTTTAGATCTTTACTCTGATGCTCTTGCCAGGATCCAGAAAAAAGAGAACTGGAAGTATCTGCCACTGACAGTGCATGACGGCATAATGCTGGTATGTGCTTGCTTAAAGAAGAAGAGATGTTTTCCAGCCCCTATGGACTGCTGACTATTTAGCTGTGTATTCTTGCTTTTTTTTCTCCTTTCCTTAAAAAAAGGGTTGTGAAAGATTATTATGTCATGTTATTAAATTAAAATTGGCTCTTTTTAAAAGACAATTATAAAAAAATTTAACAATGTGTGTTGCTATAGGCTGTCAAGATGGTTTTATGTTTTGCCAAATTAGCTTGTGTAAATGAAACGCTATAATAATAATATTTTGTAGTGTTCCTGGTCCCAGATATAGGTGGAACAATAAAGTGCTCATGAGGGTAAGCATTTTGGTCTCTGCTTGGCCATTGCCACTATGATGGAGTGTGACCTAGTTTTACCAGTCAAGGGTCATCATTCCCAGTGTTATAAGCGCTGACATTTTTGTAAAGGATTTATTTTATGTTTCCTCTATGTTGTAAAGCAAACATGCCTTTTTTCTTTCGATTTTCAAAGAAATATTGATGTTTTCGCTACCCTTTTCTTGAGTTTCTGTGCTATCAAAAATCTGTCAGTAGTAGAAGAGGTCAGAGACTCTGACGCTTTGCTTAAGGAAGGATACGTCCAATTGTTGTGATCAATGTCATCATCATGGTCCTCCTCATCACTCTTCAGATTCAGGACTTTGTTGCTGATGGGGAATCAGAGTCCCTGAGACCACAAGAACTGCTTCTGAGGCCAGAAAAAAGCAGGGAAATGCAGCTGGTTCCAGAACACAGCCGTCTGGGGTAGCTCAATGGAAAGCCACATGGGGTTTACTGGGGTGGACTAACAACAGCAAAGGCATGCTCAAAGTAGATAACTTCACTCTGTTTATCCTTAGAAGGCGCATCCCTTTTGAGGAGTATTTTCATTCTTATGCCATAAAATATTTCAGGAGGACAAGGGTTAGTCTATAGGGCGTGGCTGTACGTTGAGCAGATTCCATGCTTTAATCTAACCAGTACTTGATTTTCAGGTTTGTAAGCTAAGATCTTTGATTTTACTAAAACTATAAGTATAATATACTTAAGAACAAAATCGAAAGGCAACAAAACAAAGTACACATGTAAAATTCGTACATGGAACATCAAAAAGGAAATTAATCGAAAAAATCTTTTTGTTGATTTTGTGACTCTCTAATTAATTTCTTCTTCATTAGATAAAGATAAGTGCAGCCAACGCGTTTCGCTGGTTACAGGCTTCGTCAGGGCAAAGCCATATGTCTTAGCAGACACACTGATTAAAGCAGACACGTTGCAACAAATGACACACCAGTATTTCATGAAGACTCTTATTATTATTAACACTTATAGAGCGCGCGGCTACTTCCAAAGGAAGTGTCCCGGCGCTAGCATCCTATATAAGGGAGGAGAGACCAGGAAGGATCACTGTATTTAGGGCAGACCAAAAAGCCAGGTTTTAAGAGCCTTCCTAAAAGGCATTTCCGCCTCTATATTTCTCAGATCATTAGGCATAATATTCCATAATGTAGATATTTTAACAGAGAATGCACAGCCAACCGTCCTTGCCTTCCTAAAACGCATTGTGACCAAAAGGTTCCAACTGTTAGATCTGAGTGTTCTCACTTGACGGTATTTCTGGAGCCTCCGCTTCAGATAATGAGGACCTACCCCTCTTATTGCTCTATGAGCCAATACAAGAGCCTTAAACTGAACTCTTCTCCTCACCGGAAGCCAGTGTAGGCTGCGTAAATGGGGGGTAATGTGATATCGCAGTGGCACATTTCTAATCAGCCTGGCTGCTGCATTTTGAATACGCTGTAGTCTCCTCATCAGATACTCTGGGAGACCAACATATAGGCTATTAGCATAGTCAAGTTGGGAGGCAATTAGGGCATAAACCACTGACTTCCTGCAATCCATCAGCAGAAAGTGAAGAAATCTACGCAAAGCCTTAAGCTTCCAAAAGCACTGGGAGGAGACATGTGTAATTTGTGCCTTACCTGTGAGTTGGGAATCAAACCTGAAACCCAAATTCCTCACCGAGGACACAGGTAGCGGGGGCGGATTTAGCTCAGCTGGCCACCATAGCTCCGTATGTGGAGGAATTGGTTGATTAAAAAATAGGACCTCCGTCTTATCAGTGTTCAACTTTAGGCAGCTATCCGTCATCCATGATGAAATATTTAAAAGACACTGTCTAAAATTAGCGAAGGCTGTCTCGCTTTGATCTTTAAAAGAGAACACAAGTTGAGTGTCATCTGCATACGAGACAACCTTCACTCCCCATTTTTCTACAATTGCAGTGTAGGGCTTAAAGCAGACCCCTGTGGGACTCCATAAGGCATAGGACTAGAACTGGAGACATAGGGGTGCAGAAATACTTGTTGCGACCTTCCTTCAAGAAATGAGTGAAACCATCGCAAAACAGTCCCTGTTACTCCTAAATGATATAATCTATTCAGGAGGATCCTATGGGAAACCGTGCCTAAGGCTGCGGACAAATCCAGCAGAACCAACATTGCACAGTTTCCTTGGTCTAAGGTTTCACAAATTGATTCTGCCACCTCCAGAATGGCTGTCTCTGTACTATATCCTGTCCTAAACCCAGACTGAGAATCATGAAGATGGTCATTTGATTCTAAGAAGTCCGAAAGTTGTCTCTGAACTTCTTTTTCTAAGATTTTTGCAGGAGCCGGCAGGAGAGAGATAGGCCTAAAGTTTTTTGGCTCTGCTGGATCGGCATCCACTTTCTTAAGGATAGGCTGAACAAAGGCCTTTTTCCAACTAGATGGAAAGATCCCCGTCTCCAAAGAGGTATTCCAGATTGAATTCAGGATGCCATTAAGCCTAGGTGCTAATAGCTTAAAGAATCTGGCAGGCCAGGGGTCAAGAGGAGAGCCTGATTTAACTTTTATTAGTTCCTTCAGTGACATCTCCATCTCAAAAGGACAAAAAGCTGACCATTTATCAGACGATCCTGATACAGGAAAGGCAGAGTAAATGGTAGAAATTTTATTTTGAAAAAAAACCAGCTAGTTCCTCACAGAGAGCCACCGATGGGGGAATCGTGCTCTTTAAGGCCTGAGGTTTCATAAAGCCTTCTAGTATCTTGAAAATCTCTCTAGGGGAGTTGTCAGAGTCCATAATCTGTTTTGCCACGTATTCCCTTATAGTCCTGCGCTTCGCAAAGTGGAATTTCCTCTGTGCTGCCTTATATTCACACTTAGCTGAGGGTTCATAATTTCTTCTCCAAACACGCTCAAGCCTCTTACACAAACTTTTCTCCCTACGTAGCTCCCTGTTAAACCAGGGCGCCGAAGGTTTACTCCTGGACAATTTGACCGATCTAAACGGGGCCAATTTGTCAAGGGCTGAATTAATCCAAGCATTAAAAAGAGGGGCATCGAGATTGGGATCGCCGGAGAGTTCGGGGGTGGGGGGGTGTTATATAATTCACCACCCATAGATTCAGGAATAACCTTCCTCCAGTTCCTCCTGTTCTCTGTGATAGACCTTCTATGGCTCTCACAGACCCTCCAAGTCAGCCTGAACGTGACCAACATATGGTCCGACCAGGTCACAGGTAGGGGCTCCTCAACCTGAATATCAGGGTCATTAGTAAAGAGGAGATCTAAAATATGGCCAGCTGCATGAGTTGGATATGATACCTTTTGAGTCAAATTTGAACTTTTAAGGGTATCTTCTAATAGAATAGTTGACGGGCAGTTCACCTTGTCCATATGGACATTAAAATCACCAAGAATGGTGAAATTAGAGTACCTCAAAGAGAGGTTCGCAATACAAACAAACAGTTTCGGCCAATAAGTGGCCACGGTATTAGGGGGTCTATAGACCAAAAGCCCTGCCATAGAGGAGTTTATGGAAAATTTAATATGAAAAGACATGGCCTCTATGGGCACAATGTCCTCGAATTTCCTATAAGAAATTTCCCAACCTTCCCTCTTATAGCTGCAGTAAGCTCAAAAATGCATTCAGCTGCCGATAGGCAAACAAACAAGACTCTATGCAATTGTTGTGAGAAATTACTTGCATCCATATGGTGCCGTGTTCGGCAACAAGTAATCCAACCACCAGCATCCGCACACTGATAATATACTTACTTAGAGAGACTTTCAGACAGATCTCTTCGTCCACTCATCTGTTCTTGAGTATCTCGCATTCTAGGACAGGGACTATAAAATGAAGTTACAAAGTGGATCCACAAGTTTCTTGGTGTCATCCGCGATTTCACTGAGAATGAACCTTCTCCAATGAGTAGGCCTAAAAGCTTGGAATAGCTTAAAAATTGAAAATATTTAATCCTAATTATTCCAATGCTTTAACTTTAAAAAAATGCAGAGTTCTACCAATGTCTACCACATTTGATGTGTAATGAAAGAATCTGCCATGCTCCTTTTTGCGGACCTTGCATTCATGAGCTAAAAATTAGCAGCCCAATCAACAATGTGAATGGTTGCTAACGTGTATGCTTTTAAATCATTATCGTTTTACTGGAACTAGGTTTCCCAGCCTAAGGAACATGTTTAATTTAAAAGTACGCAAATCTATAAAAGGTCAATTGCAGAAAACCCCGTGAGGTCGGATCTGAATGAAAAGGAATACATTATGGAGGTTACTTTAATTGAAGCCTTTTCAAAGGTGGTGGAATATTGATATGAAGTTACAAAGGGAAAACTAAACACTAGCAAAAAACAGTCCAAAATATACTTTAGGAATACGATTTAAAAACCTAACACACATTTAGAGATTATTTTTGTTGCAACTGTTTTTTCAGTGTTAAAATACAATATAAATGCTTCTAATCCAATATTCTTGCACCTCAAATATTTGTAGCAGCTATTTTTACATAGTACTGAATGTCAGTGATCCAAACAGTCTTACGCAGACCACACAGTTTTGAAAGACAGTCCTGCACTTCGAAAATCAGTTTTTCAAAATTCAGTTTACTTACTCTGCAAAAGTAGCTGTTTTTTCAAAAGGTTGGTTCAGTTCCCTGAAAAACTGGAAAAAACTCCATCTCCCCTTTAGATACCAAGAAAATGACAGGAGCGGATGAAGAGAGGGATTTATCCATCACAGGATCACATAACTATTAAGATTTTCTGTGGTGGAGCGCTATACAACTCCCAGACTTTAATATTTACAGTGCCCAACAAGTTGCAACGATGTCCTTGAACACAGGAATCAGATATTCTTTACAATGGTATGGTGTTTGGACAAACAAAGACCATTGTTTTGTAAAACAATGTTACAATGAATGATTAGAACATTTGTAGTTCAATGATTCTCCACAGCCCATCACAAACCAGTACTTTGTCAGGGTGTAAAATGCACAACAACAATAAAGAAGGGTTTGAGGTTATGAATAATTGCAAACAATAATACAATAGGTAAGGGAGGAGGAGAGTACTTGAGATGTTTTTCTGATATTGGAGGGGCTGCATAGTATACACAAAACTAAGCCCTGGACGGGGGGGAACTGAAATCACATTTAGAAGCGAGATCTCAGAATGCCAGCACCACAATCTCATTTAGGATAGTGAATAGTTGTATTGTTCTCAATTAATTATGACTGGATATTTATCCAAAGACCCATCGCCAGTATTGAAAGAAGGCAACTCTAACTGTTTAACCTCATATTAATTAATATTCGGGTAGTGATTTTAAATTGAATGCATTCACTGACACAGAATAAAAAAAAAAACAATTCAGAAAGATTTCAGACAAGAACAATGAAAGAGATAAACCTCCATACACAATATCAAAATGATGGGCAATCCTCTAACAAAGAACTAAATGGTTTCATATAATTCTAGTATATCAGCAAACATTTTCAGTTCACAAAACGATGGCCTGTCACAAAAATACAGCTTGTTTAGAAATGACATACCAACGAATATCACTGAAATACAGTGCACTGGAGAACAGGCACTTCACTGAACTATCTGTGAATAACCGTGCATTGCAGAAAGAACATATAAAGAATGTATCCATCAACAGCACGATATGGCAAAATGACAACATAACACAAGATTAGCACATCACAAACGGTGGCATACCGAAAAAAGCTGGATGACTTACAGCAGCAATAGAGGGCTTCTTCCCGTCACCTGCAGGAGGATGAGTGACATCTGCTCCCAAGAATATCACTGGTTGTTGGAACACAGATGGTCTTATGAAAAATGATACAAAATGCATTAGCTGCACTCATTTGCAGATCAACTGATCATGAATAGCAAATCAGCTACAATGCCAGTCTTTATTCAGTCTTAATTTTATATCTGAAAAATTTCAAAAGTGTGGACGACATAGATTAAATATGTTTGCATGTGTAGCCTTTCCTTAATCTGCAGATTCTGTCAGAATTTACAAAAATGTGAATTGTGTTAGAAGCTGAAAAACTAAAAAGACTCCGTCTCGTCCTGGCTGCCTAATAAATACTGAATCTTGTAATGTCCTCGATTTCAATGACTTCAGATAACACAGGTTTAGATTTATCAGGCTGAAGTATCTAATGCTTTTCCAAACCACACTTTTCGAAAGTAAAATCCGAATCTTAAGGCAAGGATCTATGACTTGGAATTACACATTTGCAAAGGGCATTTACAACTGTGTAAATACAACCAGTATGGTGTATTTTCCACATTCGTAAATGCAGAAAAAAGGGGGCAACCTGGTAGTTTTCTTAGAGTGGCACTCTGTTACGTATATATCAACACTCATAAACTGACAAGTTTATAAGGTATTTTTTGCAAGCATTCCTAGCTAGAACTGCATGCAGATACGCGACAGTTAAAGCCAAAATTAAATGCATTTTGAGATTTGAAAAACGGCAGGAACACTTCCAGATTCTATGAGACAGCAGCTGAAATGCCATCTCCCTTGGAAAATATTTATAAATAAAAAGAAATTCAATTTGCCTTAAAAGCATGAATGCTGAATGTTACACCTGTGGGAATTCCTGCATCAGTTCATTTTCCACACTTTGAGTACTCCGGGAACTTTACACCCGCTACAGTTTTCCAGCCGTACTGCTTATAGTGCATCACATACACATAAAATCAATTGTGATTCAAATGTAGGAGCAAACCTACAGGTGTGAATTTCGGACTTTGACGATGGTTCTTTGGCCTACTGGGTTTTGCTGCCTAGTTGAGTTATTCAGATATTCACTTCCATAGTTTCTAGTAAGTCAACCGTTCTATTTAACTTCTTTCCTAGCAATCTTACTGAAAATTGCCATTAGGTTTAAATAACTAATATGTGGATTGAGCAACATGATGTATTTGACATGGCTACGTTTGACTTTCCCATTGATAGTCACTGCCCTTCCATTTGATTGAAACAATCTGACAGTTTTTGGTACAACAACAATAAGCAGCTTAGGTTCGCTCTGCTGCTGTATTTAAATGGCTTTATGATTTGCAATCGTAAAAGGCGTTACTGAAGACCCGCTTATGTTAACCGCAGACATATATTTCTATTAATCTAAGACCAGCAGTTTCAACAACTTCCATTGTCCATTTGTTTCACTAGATGACATAATCCAAATAGCAATGTATACAAAAACGTAGCTGATGAATAACTTAACACTGCTCAGTGTTCTGGCATTAAAATGTCTGTCATAAAGGCAGGAGTAAGTAACTACCTGCACAGTGCCGAACATTTTTCATTACATCCTATTTACCCAGCATTGGATCTTCTTCAACTTCAGCGTCTCTAGACAGCTATACTGTGATCGAATTTTTATTTATTTCATTTTTATGAAACATAAAAACTTCATAAACGTTTAAAGCAGCAACACCATCAAAAATGTTCAGAAAATATTTTTGCATACATTCTGCTGAGGCTAACAACAGAGAACAGGCCTGTGAATGAAAGAAACTTTCTACAGCAAAACAAATAGTTAAGTTATACTTGTAGAATTCTTGTTACGGCTTGTTTAATATGATAATAACTTTTTTTTTATCGTGGACTTTGCCCCCTTGTGCTCCATGGATCTGCTGAAATAATTCTGATGCTTTAAATTCTTGTTTGAGTTCAACTTTTGCTCTTGCTTCTTTTTATACAATGTCTGAACAGCTAACATGCACCTTGTATAAAGTGCAGCACACTTCTATTCAGGTGTGGGAACAGGCACTGATTTACCTTCGTTGTCTAGCCTCCTTAAACGTCACTTTTCCAGTCAGAATACTTAGCTATGGGTAAGGAAAAATTTCATGTCAAAAGAATATAACTCATCTTGAAAACGCGATATTTCCATGCATATTAAATTATATAAAGTAAAAACCAAAGCTATTACATTATTTTAAATAATATTAAAGGAATCTTTTTCTGTGTTAGTTTCTGTAGTCTTTATTGATTTTTTTTTTAATGATGCTGTAATTTTGAACATTTCTTTGAAAATTTACTTTATTGTTAAACTTGTGTTTTCTTCACAAACATCTATGTAGACGGTTCTATCTTCTTGTGGTGAAAGGAGGGAAAAGGGTGGAAGTCAGGTTCCTTCAATGAAACCAAGGATAATTCAAATGAGAGATATTCTGTGACATCAAACAAACCAAATGACGTCTGTCCCAAAATCCTCTGCATTTAAGTTAATAAGGAATAGAAAGTATTCAAAACAAAAGGAAATGTTACTGGATTTTAATCCCAGCTCCACATTATTTATAATTGTCCTTTATCTTTATTCCAAACCTTTTCAAAAACATGCATTAATTAGTAGACACACACATCCTTTGGAAACGAAGGACGTCTATGCAATTTTACATAGTCTCCCTATTATGGAACTAACCAGGGAAATATAGGCAGATATGGGGTAACACAATAATCATGAGCTGGGCATCCCAGTGCAAAAAGTCTTTAAAATAGCTGACACGGTCTGGAAATCTTTGTATGGACGAGGAGGACAATGAGACACATTAAGTGAAACTGGGAACCACTCATGAGTCGAGCACAATAGTTTATGATATATCATCGATAATCAGATGATTGGAATCACTATAGCCTAGACCAGTGTGATATTTTAAATGAATGATTAAATGTTTTTCTAGAATCTTTAAGCACGTTCTCAGAACAGCCTTGTGAAAATGTGAATAAATATTGCTATAATTGAAATTATAATGAATGTACATTTTGTTCTGTGGAAGGCCTTTAAAATCATGTGGTGGCCTGAAACAATGCTAATGCACAGCAGATCTGAAATGTCATGGCTGCAAATATATTGGTAAAAAGCTGGTTTAGACAATACAGTCCACTGTTGCAACTTTTGTTGCAGACTCAATACTGGTGTACATGAGTAGACAAGAATGTACCAGTGCTTATTTGTAAAGAAATAAGTGCCGGAGTCCTCGTGATGAGGCTACCGCAGTTTGCACCACACACTGCCACTGCGCCCGCGCTGCCAATGTCAGAGCTTACACAACTACTAACCATCACACTGCTACAAGTGTGACAATTCAGACTGGTCTGGCCCGCCAAGCTTTAAGAATTGTTTGGGTGGCAGGTATAAGTTGTTTTAAACATGTATTGAATTATTAAACAACTATTTTTCTGCTCATCTCTGAATAAGCAGCTGTCCTAAGTGCTGGTGCCCGCAATTAAGTGCCGGTGCCGAGCACCGGAAAGCACCTGCTCAAATTAAGCAATGGAATGTATGGAATAATTGACTGAAGGACTGTTCTATAGTTAGGGGACATTGAACCGGCAACTTTAAAAAATAATTCTGCAATAGATTATGAAATTATCATGTATGCAATTTGAATTTGAAGTTCAGTAAAAAAAAAATCTTTTGTAAAGAACTGATTATGACAAAAAGAATACTGTTTAAAAACAAACAAAGTTTTAAGAGTGGCAAAATGAATTTGTGGGGTCCATAACAGTGTATTTCCCCTGACTAATGCATGTTTAAAAAATGTTTGGAATGGAATAAGGGGCAGTTGTAGAGAGAAATATATGGTGGGGAGCCCTATGTTTTTATCTTCCTTTTGTAAGATTACATATTGTAGTCTTAGTTCTCCATAATGGGAATCTTCGATGAAATCAAATACTGAATCATCCTATCCATATATAGATCTGGGGTCAAGCATTTGGGTGGGCTATTCAGGGTTTAATATAATCGGTGACAATACCATGCTGGGATGCATTAACCTACACTGAAATACCGTGTATGAGCTAACAATGGATAGGTCAATAATGTAAGGAATGGCTACAATTAGAAAAAAGGACTTATGCCTTTGAGTATCTCAGCGTATTTGGAATGCAATGCTCGAAAGTGGTAGCCAACTTTTTCCTTAGCACCTAGAACCTCAAATATATAGACAAACACTACATATGAGAATACTATACACTGCAAAGCTATCACAAGTAGATATGCAAAGCTATAACAAATAGAAATGTTGTCTTACCGTTGCTGAGGTACGAGAATGTTGTTGATGCCTCCCAGTTTCACATTAATTTTTAGGCACAGGTTTGAAAGGGTTTGAGGAGATGTTTTAATTACATTCTTCACTTGAACACACTGCGTAGCCATTCCCAGCAGCGTATCTCCGACGCGTTTCACCTCAGCTGAGAAAGAACAATATGGCCTAGATTTCATAAGGGTTTTTGCAAAAGTTCAATGCAGAAAAAGCTTCTGGGGGGAAGGACAGAACAACTGCTTCCCTTCGACAGAAGACAATCAGTTTGTCATCATTCCCAAGTCTTCATGACGTCCAGAACATGGGACTCCTAAAGACTAAAAAATGAGGAGAATCAATGTCTGACCACCTTCTCAGGGAGGCTTTTGCTCAGATACTTCTTTGGGGAGCAATACAGCATATTGATAAAGAAAGAAATATTAAATGTGTTTAAAAAAAATCAAACTTCATGATAATGTGTATTCATGGTATCTTTCTGTCACACAGGAAATAATTAATCACAGCTAACATGAGCACAGAATAAGTCACCCAAATGTAGGACTACCATCACAGTTTGCAGATAAAAACATGATGTTTCTCAAGTCATAAAAGAAATTGTTGCTTATTTACAATTCTAATTCTCACGTGTTGGTATTCTCAAGAAATTAAACACACGTGGGTGTGTGTGTGTGTAAATGATAGAATCAAAAATGATGGTTAAGCTCATAACATGATTCAAAATGTCATTTCTACTTTCTTTGAAAGTAAACAAATGAATGGAAGGACGTTAATAGACAAAACCCTTAGTACATGATAATTTAACGTGGCCCCTTTAAGGAAGCAGGCTATTCTAGAAAGCAGTGTCAGTTGGCCTCAGTTCACTCTGTGAGATACGTGTGGAGATATAGCTCAATTAGTATTTCCTACTCCTAAGTGACCCTCCTCCTACTTTAGTTTCATCATCCTTACTCATAGGTGGCTCTACAGGGCACTACTATGGATGCATCAAGTTCCTTGCAAGTGAACGTTTCCCTCTCATTTATACAACTGCTTTGATGCTTGCATTTTTAAGAACTTTGAAGTGGCTCCTCATAATAACCACAGGACCCAAAACAAAATCATAGATCTAGTAACTATTTTAAAAAGTGACAAAGAAAAACCGGTTATGACAAACTATCTAGCCAAAACAAATAAATCTTACCGCCAGGACAAGCAAAGCTATAGACTAAAAATATTGAGTGAACCAAAACAAATATTCACATACTACATGTTACTGACTATATGGACTACAGGTTAGAAGTCCAGTGCTATGGGATTTTCCGAATACAAAACAGAAAAATAAACTTGGGCCAGTGGACAAGACATGCATCCAGGGACTCTGGAGAAACATTCTATCTTAACACAATTCTTGTTGGACTATGTTGTGAAACATCAATTGTCTTGCTAAAGTGCCAGGTGACCACAGGAGCCCTATAAAATGAATGGATATACAAATGTGGTTAGGACAGGAGTTTCTTTATGCTGTTCTTGGTGAGCATGTTAGTTGTCAGAATACTGATAGCAAAATATTGTCTGACATAAATATTGTGGCTCAAATATCATTTACAAAATCATTGTTCCATTAAGTCTAACATTTCTGTTAATTACTCAAATGAGCCAATATCTTTGTAAATTATGTTTAGAACAGGATATTTTTGACAGATGATAGTTAGGCTACGATATTCTGGTACAATTCAGCACATAACTAACAGCAGGTTCTGTCACAGTAATTCATTCATAAAGGAGTTTCAAGAAATTATTTATATTTCAGAACTTTAGCACAAATTGAACTAATAAGGCCCTTCTGCTTTTCATATTTGATATAGCACATCCAAATATCAAAGATGTAACAAGGTTCTGTACAAAACATACATTAAAACATTTTATATAAAGAAATAGCAACATAAAACAACTGGGTGCAACACCATTCAGGAAGCACTAATAGAAATACAATAAAATAACAAAAAAATGTAAACGAGTACAGAGACCAAACCATGAGAGATGAATAAATGTATAAACTAGTTTAAATTAGGAGGGAAAGAACTGCCAATGGAGAAGTACTTTGAGTGTTGTGAAAAGCAGGACGGTTGGGAAGCAGTTGGAATATGTCTTCCGGGAATACATATTGTTGATGTTAAAGCAGAACTGCAATGAGCCAATATTTTTGCAAATTATATTTAGGACAAGGTATGCTTTTTCAGATTATATTTAAGCCACAATTCAGCACAATACCAGCAGCAGCTTCTGCCACAGTCATTCATAAATATTTCGGAACTTTAGCACAAATAGAGCCATTAAGGTCCTTCTGCTTTCTATAGCACGCCCAAAGATCAAGGATGGAACAAGGTGTTCTATAAAACATACAATATAAATATATTTATTTCGATTAAAAAATAGCAATATAAAACAGATGGACGCAAACCCTTTAGACAGCACCAATAGAAAACAATAAAATAATACTAAAATTAAAATGAAGAGACTTAAGAGAACAAAAAATGAGAGACTAATAAATGTATTCACTTGTTTAAGCTAGGAGGGAAAGGTCTGCCTAAATAGAAATATCTTGAGTATTATGAAAAGCAAGCAGTTGGATGCTGTATTCGAGGGAATTACATATTTGGATGTTAAAGCATAAAAACCTGAATTGGAACTCTGGGGCTTCAGACATTCCAGTACTAAGTTACCCTGGAAGCATAGAGATTATAGCTTCTCAAGCAGCTAAGTACACAATTTCAGCATAACGGTGATACAGTATACCTTAAAGTGTGCCCCATACTGAGTGATTAACAATGTATTTTAAACATTTCTGTGCATCGGTTATGAACCAGCCAGCAGTTTGCGGGAAAAGTTTTAAGGCAGTAAGTGACAGAAAATAGAGCAAACCGATTTACTAACTGCTAGTCTGGAAGCCCTTAACCGTTAGTACAAAAATACTTATAATCTGCCTTCTCCTCCAATATGCCCATATATCAGATTAGATCTGGAAAACCTCAAGAGCAAGAATGAGCTTTGTGCAGCACCTGAACAACCCCAGTTGTAGAATCGGGGGAACATGATGCAATGGCTGCCTAAAGGCCTATATGCACAACAACATGGACCCCCATGAGAGGATTTTTTATTCCTACTCCTTCTAATGACTAAAATTATTATTAAAAATAAGAAGGTACCTCTCACTCACACTTGGTGACATGCTTTATCATAATCAGGGCATCATTCATTGCCACTATCATGGTGCAAAGTTGCTCACCAAGACCTGTTTTAAGGAGATTTGTTTTGCGTTTTGTTGTGTATGAGAGGCAAGGACCCAGCCAGGGTGATATCGGTCAATAGCAAGGACAGCATCTTTTATGCACCGGTAAAGTACCACACAGGGTGGATCCAGGGACTGGGTCCTATAGTATTCAGAAGTCAATTACTTTAAGCACATAAGTACAGGATTGGAAAACAGGTGATGGGCGAGTGATTTTTTCTGGCTTCCTCTCACTTATTATTAGGCAAAGGAAGTTAATGAGGATTAGGCAAGAGGGTCCTCAAGAAAGCCTACAGATAAGTAAAGTACTAGGGCTAAGTTGAAACATGATGACCAGAAGAGTTGATGGCAAGGGAGAAAACCAAATATTAGTCAATACCCTGACTATCTACTTCTGTTTTTAATCTTATATAGGTCAGGATAAGAACACATAAAATTCAGTAATAGTCCTGTCCTGATATAATTTTAATTTAATAAGTACTCTATCATACACAAAAATACAAAAAAGGATCTCATTAAAAGAGCTTATGGTGAGCCACCCTTGCACCGTGATGGCGCTGGTGAAGGAGGCCCCTATGCTGAAGCATCTCACCAGTGTGAGTGAGCGGTACCTTTTTATTTTAAATAATATATTTAGGGAAGATCATTAGATGGAGAAGGAATTCCTTTTCACAGAGCCTCCAAATCCATGTCCTTTTGTACATACATGCAGTAGGGAGATAGTACTAGGATGACTCCTTAAAATATTCTTCTCACTCCCCCATTACTTAAATTGCAGAAAGGCCTAGCCAAGGACATCAGTTTTCCCAATTTCTGAACAAGTAGAAAACCACCAAAACAAGCTGAAATCCACCAAATTGTATTGACTTTCTTGCTAAAGGGATTCAAGTGCCAACCTTTCCTATCGAAATGTACAGTGTATTTTGAGCAATGCTGCTCAGGGGCAGCAAACGCTAAGTTTGGTTTGCTTATCTGATACAATAGGAGGCTGTGACATGGTTTTTATATTTGTTTTTCGTTGTGTTGAATCCTACATGTGTTCAAGTACTGCAATTGTTTTAAGTATTTTCTGAAATGTTCTATAAAGTCATAGAAGAAACATACCCTGTGGGTGAATCAAATTTCGCCCAAGCTCACTAGCGAATAAAACTTGGAATTTTCATTTGGGTAAATTTAAAGATGACAGATCTGGTGCACCCACTTCAAGGAAGACATAGCCTTGAGGGGAGTATCAATTGAGTTACTGTGTTTGAGCCCATCACTGGCTCCATAGTCATCATCTTCCTACTCTCACTCTTCCTCCTCTTGCTTGGCCTGACTAAGGCAAATTTCTTCAGCATTCCCTTTTAGCTCACACATATTTCATTTTAAAGGTGAATGCTTGAAGTGCTCTGAAGGCACAGGCCACTTCTACAATGCTATTTAATGGGAAAAAACTGATGGCTCCTGTTTGATTGGTGACTATGCAAGTATGGCAATGGAAGAGAGGAGATAAATATAGCTCAAATTCCCTATACACAGTGACCGGTGCGTAGGGAACCTACGTCCCCTCTTACACACTCCTCCTTAGAAGTATTCTTTCCAGTCTCTCTCTTAAAGTCCCTCTCTCCTGTAAAGAGCTTAATGTCTGGCTACCCACTCGACCCCTGCCCAATTACGGTGATCAAGATGGCGGCACCTTCCATCAACGGTACAGTTAACAACATATTTAACACCTCGTTGGCAACAGGTATGGTCCCACTGGTTTGGAAAAAAGCAAAAGAGCTCCCACTGCTAAAGGAAAAAGGCAGCGGATCCCAAGCAAGCAGTAAACTATAGGCCCATTTCCCTTCTTCTTGCTCTCTCCAAGATCCTGGAGAAGGAAGTTAACTACCTTTCCGGCTACTTGGTAGATAATGAAATACTCCATCCCAGCTAATCTGGTTTTCATCCCAACTTTAGTACGGAGACCACACTTTTTGAAGTGGTTGAGTTTTTTCAGATCACACTAGACACTGGGGGCAAAGCCTTGCTTATACTGCTGGATCTTACGGTGGCTTTTGACACTGTGCCTCACCTTAAACTACTTGAGCACCATTATGAGATTGGGATCCAACATTTGGGCCTTAAGCTGGCTATCATCATTTCTGGACAAACATACTCAGAAAGTATGGCTGCTGCCCCACACCGCACAAGCCAGACCCCCAACCGTGGGCGTCTCGCAGGGCTTGTCTCTCAGTCCCACCCTGTTTAATGTATATCTGAAGGCCTTAGCACTTATTGCGGAGTTCCTAGGTGCAAAAGTAATCTCTTGTGCAGATGACACACAGCTTCTTTTCGCTTGCGAGAAGGGAAATGACTTGGATTGGAAGCTTATCTACCGATGTCTCATCAAGGTGTTTCACTGGTTGGATTTGCACCATCTGAGGTGCAATCCGGATAAAACAGAGCTGTGTTGGGGAGTTATGTGTCACGCTTACAGAAAGTGTTCCTGTCACCGGAGGGTTCTGTGACTGACCTTACGCTGATTTGACTGTGATGAAACATCTAATTTCAACCAGTTCACTCTTCTCAACCATGCTGGTGCATCCTCTCACACACCTATACCCTTTTTTGTGTTGGTGAGTTATGTGTCACGCTTACAGAAAGTGTTCCTGTCACCGGATGGTTCTGTGACCGACCTTACGCTGATTTGACCGTGATTGGTGTGCATTCCTTGAGCCTGCGTAAGTTGAGTTTTCCCAGTGTGGATTTCTTCAGCAAAACATGTCTCTTTCAAGAAACTACCATCAAATGCGAGGGAAAGAAGTCTACACAGGTAGGATGAAGCATCATGCCTTACAACCCCACCCATGGCCTCACCATCGGCCAGCCCTAGCTCAGGCATGTGGTGCTCATCTGCTTTATACTTTTGGACTAAGGTGAAACAACTACACTTTGTGTTTTCCACTTCCTCTTTAATGGAAATACAATCACCGCTGTCAGGCTGATGCACGCGGAGGCACTCTCCGCCACCGTGAATCTACCTCTACGGGTGGCATGTACTGGAATCATTTTCCTGCCTACGCTGGATGACCTGGTGCAAATAAACGCTACCCATTTTGAACTTTGAATCTTACGATTTATTCCAGTGATTCACCTATTAGCTCCATGTTCTTCTGGTTATCTTCTTCGTTGGAAACATATCCTTCCTGTCAAGTTTCTGCACCATATGACCCGGCGCTAATATTTCTTTTCTACAACAATGTTTGCTGCTTACTTACTGCTTAGCATCTGTAGTTACCCACAGCTGCTGCTTCTTACTGAGTTGGATGTTATCTACAATGCTGAGGTAACTCGAGTTAGGGTGTTTCTACGCGCAACTCCACCTCTGAGTTACATCCAATCTACTTATTGCCAGAAATATACATTCTACAATTGGGTTGAGCATGCCAGTCTCTCTGGGCAAATATGTGACTGACGTTTAACTTGGCATTGGAAAGTTACAGGCATCTTATTCCATGCTTGCCGTTATGCTGAGGGAGCTGTGTTGGGGAGTTATGTGTCACGCTTACAGAAAGTGTTCCTGTCACCGGAGGGTTCTGTGACTGACCTTACGCTGATTTGACTGTGATGAAACATCTAATTTCAACCAGTTCACTCTTCTCAACCACGCTGGTGCATCCTCTCACACACCTATACCCTTTTTGTGTTGGTGAGTTATGTGTCACGCTTACAGAAAGTGTTCCTGTCACCGGATGGTTCTGTGACCGACCTTACGCTGATTTGACCGTGATGAAACATCTAATTTCAACCAGTTCACTCTTCTCAACCACGCTGGTGCACCCTCTCACACACTTATACCCCTTTGATTACAACTGCATTGTGGCAAGTAATGGAATAATGCCGCTGGCTACGCTGTGTGACCTTGTACACATATACACTGTGTTATGGGGAAGTTATGCCTTCTACTAGTGATCCTGTCTTTATGACCTTCACAAAGTGACTGTACTACACGGGCGGAGCATTACGGTTGGTTCTTCCCACTATTTCTTTACGAGGTGGAACAGCGCAAAGGTTGCTTGGCTGCATCAATGTTTCTGTCATCGCTTCGAAGTTGGCTGTGTAATATGTGCCTGCGCTGTGTTTTTGAGCGACGGTTCACACCGCTTCCGCTCAGCATGGAGAGTCCTTACTGTTCCTACGATCAATCTATGTGATCTGGAGTTCACTTCACAATGTGTTGTGCACTGCTGGCACTGTAGCAGGTAATAACTGTCATTTCATGTGGAAATCTTCGCGCGGAAAATTTTACCTCAGATGGAAGCTCGAGGTCGAACGCCACTCCAACCGACTTCCAGCGCGTCACTAGCACCAACGGTGAGGTATTTCGTACAATGGACATTTTGGTGCATTATTGCACCGATAGCCATCCGGCACGACGTTCCGTACGTGACTCCATGTTCTTTTTTAGTTAGTAAACAGTAATGGCAGCAAGCTTCTCCAGTGTAAAGGAAGCAGGCGGTGATACTATCAGGACCTATAAGGTGGACAGTGCGTCGGCTAAGTCTGTCCGATTTTGGTATCATTTGATCTGTAGAGCATGGTGGCATTTCTTTAAAGTACCCTACTTTCAGCAGCTCTAGACCACCGCATGTCTTCACAGGAAGTGAGAGATCCGTGGCACTTTCCAATAGTGGGCGCACGCAGGTTTTCACTGGGGGTTCAACATTAAGACGTATAAGTATCTGGTCTTCTTCTCCTTGTGGGTACATCTTTAGGGTTGGAGGTGCATATGGGTTCAAGCATCATGCTTTCTGGGGCCACATTTTATGTTCTTGGAATAGCACTCATTCTTGGGGGCTTATTTCAGGTTTCTTAAGGCGTGCTTATTTACACTTTATACGCTTTCCCCTACACAGGGAGGGCATTGGGTTTGGCCACCTCCCTTGCACTCACTCTGGACATTTTGGGGGACACCGTACGCTTGTGGACTGTTGGTACACACCTCCATGGGTTTTTGCTTGTTTTACGTGTGTACCACAGTACACTTTCTTATACCCTTACATAGGATGGGGATGGGTTCAGCCCCTTTTTGCCTACATACTATTGCCGTCTTAGGTAAAGTACGGTTGGTACCCCCAAATTAGGGCACGGGTTAGGGGTTACGTTCCCATCTACTGGTACTTTGCCACCCCTATACTGGGCACAAATTTATGAGCTTTTAACCATGTACATTTACTTGGGCTCCCAAATTAGGGCGTCTTATGGGTTACAGTCCCATTCAAAGTTTTCCTCACCTCGCTCATAGGAGTTGAGGAGGGACAGGTGTTCGAGTCCACATGACTGATGTTGTTTTCTTACAGGTTGCAAGTTGGATTTTGTAGAACGCATGTTTTTCTCACATTGCATTGGGATTGTTTGTTGAAAATGGGGGGAAGCAGTAGTCTGCTGTTTGTACATACTTTGCGTTCGAGTCCACATGACTGATGTTGTTTTCTTACAGGTTTCAAGTGGGATTTGTAGAACGCATGTCAATCTCACATTGCATTGGGACTGTTTATTGTAAATGGGGGGAAGCATTAGTTTGCTGGTTGTACATACTTTACCTTTTCTCCGCTTCCTCCTTGTTCAGTTTTCCTCGTGTTGTCATACTTTGTTTTCATCCGTGAGATCGGGAGTTACATTGCTTGATGTCATCCTGTGTCTTCAGCCTTACCTCGTTCGCTCTTTCTTTCCTTTCTTTCCCTGTCATAAGGTGATCTGTTATTCCCTTCTCCTTGTGTGTCTGCAGGTAGGCTGGTGTATACTTTGCGTTTTGACTTATCCGCCTTCCAGACCCTGGGAGTTTCCATGTTACTGATACATATAAGCCTTGTTACTTCACAGGTTCATGTCACCCGCTCACCTCGTCCTTTTCCCCTGGTTTTCCTTTCCCTACGAAGGGAGATGTGTTATAATCTCTCTCCTTTTTCCCGTTACCTTCCCTGAGGTGTCTTCCCCTTTTCTTTTCCTAGTGGTAGCTTCCTTTCCTCCCCCGCCTTTCCTCCCACTTGGAATGGTCCTTCAGAGTTCACCTTGGAATGTTCAACAGGCTGTCAGTTGCGGAGAGTGGATGACAGAATAAAGACGCTTGAACTTTACCCGCTTTAGAGTGTCTTCATTACAACAGTTACCTTCAGAGGTGTCCCTCACAATCTAGTAGAAACCTGCTGGCCAAGCGATATACCGCACCCTGGTTCCCCTCAAAACTGTGTGAGGAACTTAGGAATCCTCCTTCCAACCTTAGATTCAAGCCCTAGTTGGGTCCTGCTCGAGCATGCTTCGCATGTTGAAAACAATTTTTATGGCTTCTATCGGAGTGCTGGTAGAAAGGTAGTGCAGGCCCTGTTCACGTCAAGACTCGATTATTTGAATGCTCTGTACCTCGGTCTCCCGGACTATCTTCTCAATAGACTACAGGTGGTGCAGAACCTCCATGGCAAGACTGCTACTCAGACTCCCACCAAGGTCTCACATGACCCCTCACTTGAGGGCCCATCATTTTCTCCCGATAAAAAAGAGGGTGGTCGTTAAGGCTCTAGTCCTAAAGCATAAGGCCATGCACGAGACAGGCGTATACTATCTCAGTGAGAGGATCAGCGCTAACACTCCAGCTCACATCCTTCGCTCCTCCTCTGTGCACCTTGCAAGAGTGCCCCGTATCAACTGCCTCAGAATAGGTGGAAAATCATTTTCCTACCTGGGCCCACTCTATTGGAATAAACTTCCATTAGACCTTCGTCGAGCACACAACCTGGATATCTTTAAGAGGAAACTAAAAACATGGCTCTTTAACAATTAATCCAGGTGCCCTGGTCGGTCTCCCATTGCCTGGCGCCAGGACACTCTGCTGACTAAAAGTGCGCTCTACAAAACACTATGACATAAAATATACTGAATTTCGATCCCCTGAAAGAATGAGGCCGGTATTTGACTGAGGATATATTTTGAAAGGGCAAGAATTGCATTTTTATATGAAATTGGAAAAAACACTTCATCACCTTCTGCATTGAAGACCAAATTGATCACATACTGTGTGCACTTTGTGAGAAACCGTGAGCGCCGCAAAAACCAAAAGCCTAGTCAATTACTTGCCAAAAATGTACTGAGTTATTGCATTGCGCGAATTACAATTGATTACTAATTGTGTTCTGTTGTGAGCTCAGTCGCCGCTTGTTTTTAACAAACACCTTTTATCTGCACTTGTGTTGTCTTGCTCACCCTCGCACTGCCATCAGTAACTTTGAGGCATCCAGGGAGTCCATTGTCCCCCGGTCCGTCACGGCTGTTGTGCCGATTGAACGGAGGGGACGCGGCTCCTCCCCCTGCACCTCCCCTCACTTCCTGCCGCCTGCCCTGACCCGCATAAAGCTGAGGAGGTCACGGCCGCGCAGCAGAGAAACCGTGAGTGCCGTGAAAACCAAAAGCCTAGTCAATTACTTGCCAAAAATGTACTGAATTATTGCATTGCGCGAATTACAATTGATTACTAATTGTGTTCTGTTGTGAGTTCAGTCGCCGCTTGTTTTTAACAAACACCTTTTATCTGCACTTGTGTTGTCTTACCCTCGCACTGCCATCAGTAACTTTGAGGCATCCAGGGAGTCCATTGTCCCCCGGTCTGTCATGGCTGTTGTGCGGATTGAACGGAGGGGACGTGGCTCCTCCCCCTGCACCTCCCCTCACTTCCTGCCGCCTGCCCTGACCCACATAAAGCTGAGGAGGTCACGGCCGCGCAGCAGAGAAACCGTGAGTGCCGTGAAAACCAAAAGCCTAGTCAATTACTTGCCAAAAATGTACTGAATTATTGCATTGCGCGAATTACAATTGATAACTAATTGTGTTCTGTTGTGAGTTCAGTCGCCGCTTGTTTTTAACAAACACCTTTTATCTGCACTTGTGTTGTCTTACTCACCCTCGCACTGCCATCAGTAACTTTGAGGCATCCAGGGAGTCCATTGTCCCCTAGTCCGTCATGGCTGTTGTGCGGATTGAACGGAGGGGACGTGGCTCCTCCCCCTGCACCTCCCCTCACTTCCTGCCGCCTGCCCTGACCCGCATAAAACCAGATGGGACTAAGGCCGCGCAGCGGGCGCGCCGCCGGCGCGCCGCCGGCGCGCCATAGGCAAGCCCGTCTGCGCCCGCCCGCAGCCGGTCGCGCCCAGGGGCCAGTTCCCCTGCCTCTCCCCGAAAATATGCATCGTCCATGCTCAGAGAGCTGCATGGGAAACGGAAGATCGCTACCCCCACCCGCCTTTGTTAGGCTGAAGCAGGTATCTTATGCAATAGATCTTCTTTTCCTGAAGTCCTCCTCATTCACGATTCTGACACCCCTACAAACGGCATCTCGCCCCACACTTTTAGCACTCAAAGCCTAGGGGGCCTCTCTGTTATATACTTAAATACTCGCTCTATGGTGAAACACCAACTTGAGATCCTCCAACTCTTACAGTTGGAGAGGCCTGATCTACTTCTCCATACGGAAATGTGGCTTACGGATGAATCTACACCGGACATTCTGGCAGCTCTGCCAGATGATTATTATATTTTGCAAACTAACCGCCCCTCAGGGAAAGCGGGTGGCGGGGTTGCTGCCATTATCCTTAAGGACCATCAATTCAAAACTATGGAGATTAAGGGCATATCTTCTGTCGATAGTCTAGTCATTAAACTAGAATCCCCAAAATCGTCCTTTACCGGCGCCCTTTTCTACAGACCCCCCTGCTGTATGCCCACTTTTCCCCAGGCCCTAGGAGAAATGATCTCTCACCTGGCTATTATTCATGCTAGACTCCTTATTATAGGGGACTTCAATTATTGGCCCTCAGATGCTATGGAGAGCGCCAGCTCTATTGAATTTACAGATCTTTTGTTGGGTATGAACTGCACCCAACACGTGCAGGCACCTACCCACACCAAGGGACATATTTTAGACCAGGTTTGGACAACGAACATGACTCTCTCGTCCCTTTTGATCTATCCGTGCACCTGGTCGGATCATCATTTTGTGTCCTTCACCTTACCGGAAGTTCAACTCCCTAGACCCAAACCGACCAAAAACCTTAAGTCAAGGAGCTGGAAAAATTTTAACATTGACCTTCTCTGTTCCCATCTTACTCTTACGGCCCCTATTGACTCGGAGTCAATTCACGATCAGGCCACAAACCTCAAGTCTTGGCTTGAATCCGCAAGTGAGCACGTCGCTCCGCTCAAGTACATTAAAACCTGTAGACCAGCGATGGTGTTCTACGGACCTAAAAATTAAGAAACTTACACTCAGACAAGCTGAGCGTAAGTGGAGACTCCACTATCACTCAGTAGACAAAAATCTTTACATCACCCTATTAAAGGAATATAAAAGTGCCATCCTCCAAACCAAAACAGACTTTTCAAAAAAGGTGTTAGACTCAGCCAATAAAGCTAAAGACATGTTTTCTATAGTCAGTGAGCTGTCTAAACCTGACAGAATAGTGCCTAAGCTTATTCCCTCTCAATCCCTTTGCGATTCACTTAATTCCTACTTTATGGATAAGATTACTGACATTAAAGCCAGTATCCCGCCCTTTCGCACCCCCCTCACTCCTCCCAAAACCAAGGACCTGCCACCTCCGATGATCCAGCTTCCTCTTATTTCCTTGGAAACCTTCTTGGGGTTACTAAAAGAGTCAGCTCAGGTTCCCCAACAGACTGCTGCCCCCCCCACATCTTTCAGCAGACCCTCTCCAGGTGTCCTGACCATTCTCTCTCCCTCTTAAATAAATCACTCCAAGAGGGCATAGTCCCCAACCTTTTTAAGCATGCGGAAATTATCCCTATACTGAAGAAGCCAGGTGCTGACCCCTCCATCCCCAGCAACTACCGTCCCATATCGCTCCTACCATACCTTAGCAAAGTCCTTGAGGCCCATGTCTCCTCACAGCTAAGCTCTTTTGTGGAGCTGCATCATATTCTGGACCCTCACCAAGCCGGCTTCCGTCCCTTTCACTCCACAGAATCTGTCATTTTGACAGTGATGGACGAGCTTAGAGGGAGTGCTGACAAAGGGCTTACTCTGGCTCTGGTCCTCCTGGATCTGTCCGCGGCTTTTGAAACGGTCGATCATAACATCCTTTTGGACCGTGTCAATAATGCCGGGATCCAGGGGCGGGCTCTGGATTGGCTCTCCTCTTTCCTTAGCAATAGATTTCAATCAGTTCGTCTTGCCAATTTTCGTCTAAAAATAGGAAACTCTCCTGTGGAGTCCCTCAGGGCTCCTCCCTTTCCCCGCTTCTGTTTAATCTTTATCTTCTCCCATTAATCTCTTCTCTTCGGGACAGGGAAGTTGTAACCTACAATTATGCGGATGACCTTCAGCTAATTTCAATATCAGCATCCTCCCTTCTTCGCTAAACCACTTTCAGGATACTATGACATTTATCAGCGAATGGATGAATGGAAACCAGCTGAAACTTAACCCTGATAAAACGGAGTTAATTCTCACGGGTGGCCCTGCTAACCCATGAAACTCTAACTTTTGGCCTCCCCACTTAAGCAACCCCCCCATCCCAGTTAGCTCCGCTAAGAGCCTTGGAATACTAGTCAGCAACGACCTATCGATGAAGGCCCAGATCAGCTCCGTGGTCTCAGCCGGCTTCTTCCAATTGCGCCGAATCAAAAAGATTAGTAGATTCCTTTCTCAAGGAGCCTTGACCTTGGTAATCCTAGCCCTGGTCATCTCCCGACTGGACTTCTCCAACTGCCTTTACGTAGGCATCCCAGCTTATCAGCTTAGACGCCTCCAACTTGTCCAGAATCAGGCGGCCAGGTTAATCTTCCATCAGCCTAGATGGCATCACATCCAGCCTCTTTTGCAGGAACTTCACTGGCTACCTGTGGCCAAACGAGGTCTTTTTAAACTGGGGTGCACCATTTTCAAATCCCTGTACGGAAGCTCACCAGCTTTCATTTCATCTAAAATCATACGCTATGTTCCCAACCGGCTTCTCCGGTCCCTCCATCACAACCTGCTAGTCATCCCTACTTTCAAACGTAAAAAAATGGGCGGCGCTCGTCTTGGAGTACTGGCACCGCAGTTCTGGAATTCACTGCCGCTGGAGATAAGAACTGCCTCCACCTATGCCTTATTCAGGAAACTTCTGAAGACTCGGCTCTTTTCTCAGGCTTATGACAACTAGTTCCTGTCCCTCTGCCGCCTCATGTCTCTCCTAGCGCCAAGAAACCGTTTGGTGAACGTGCGCTTTACAAATTCTATGTAACATAACACTTTGTGTCCAAATCCTAGGAGAACAGTGTACTCAGTGAGAAAGACATCCTCAACTAGACATGCCTTAAAAGTTGGTGGCTGCAGGTGCTGTTACCTTTGTCACAAACAATAAGACCACTGACAAGATCCTTTGACAGAAGTAGAGAACGTGTCCATCACTGACAGCAGTTTTGGTCATCACAAAAGTCATTTTAGGATGGTCATTAGCAGAGACATGTTCAACAAGGTGGCTTTTATTGGATGATGAAGTACTAGCAACAAGGTCACATATGGGCTGTAGGTGGCCTTAGCACCTTTTCTAATGCAGGTGAAGGCACATGTTCTACAGAGAAATTTAAGCAAGTGAATTTATGAATTTATGAAAGATTCAAAGCTGCAGAACTGGGTCATATATGTAGCTTAGGGCTAGATGCTTGAAGCTGTTTAGAATTTCCTACCGTGCTGAATCGCTATTTCAGCCCGTTAAGAAATGCTAAATAGCATTTTGGCATGTACAGAGGTTGTTTGGGAATCACAAAATGTGATTTCTACCCAGTAGAAATCGCATTTTGCGACACCCAAATTGGAAATCGCAAATATGGATTTCCTATTTGCGATTTCATACGCACATGTACAAAGCCTTTCCCAAATGCAAATTGGCCATTTAGGAAATGCTATTACCATTGACTCAAAGTCGATGGTAACCATGTGTAATTTAAAAAAAGTACTGGAAAAGGCATTTTTTAAAGTGCAATAAAGCGCACACATGACCCTAGAACATTTGTGCGCTTTACATGAGCACCAAGGAGGGGGTCTGAGGCTGACCGTGACCCTTACTTTAGCATTTCCTTCAGGCCCATAGGAACAAGTGGTTTGGTATTACCTAAACAGCGATTTCTTAATAGCGATTCCTACTAGGTTTTGCTATTAGGGAAGGGGAGTTACTTACCTGTAATCCTAGTTCTCTTCCAGGGGTATAGTCATCAAAGTCATAAGCATTTCCACGACATAGAGAAATGTACTCTAAACTTGTTTGAACATAGCCTTTATTTTCAGAGAAAAAGGCAAGGGATGGGGTAACAAAGCTGGGGACGCAATCTCTCACTGTTTTAGCTGCTGTTTAGCTGAGGGGGTTGTTTGCCTGGAAGCCCCTCGTGCTCATCCAGGTCATCGCTGATGAAAGTAGGATCTGGAATGGTGTTGTTGCGATCACCAGTGGGATTTGAACCCTTTGTTGGTATTGGCGGCAGTCATAAGGATGGTATCGGCGTCTGCCTTCCAGGTGTCAAGCTCGGACTTCATTCTGGACATCTCAAGGTCTGCGTGAGTGCCAAAAAGTGAAGTTCAGTTAAAGGGCAGATTCAGAATCCTTTGTTGGGGCTCAGGTTTTAGGCCCGTGAGTCTCAGCCAGGAGGAGCGCCTTGCACAGATGCCATGCAAATAACCATGAGCCGCCAGATCTGATGCATCGGCTGCTGCACTTATGACCTGGTTCGCTACGAGTTCTCCCTGGAAATCCTGCCGGTCTTCTTTTTGGCAGTTTGTCCTTGAACCTTGAGAAGGAGTCTCACAGTGATTGGTCATAACTTTCCAGGAGTGCAGAGGCGCTAGCGACCTTCATATAAGAGGCTGAGGTGCAACACATTATCTTCCGAATAGAGTCAATTGACTTGCTGTCTTTGTCAGGAAGGACTGCTGAGTGCGCTTTCCTTGCTGCTGACACTATGACAGAGTCCGGTGGAGGGTCGGACCTCAAGAACAGTGGATCCCGGTCTGGGGCTCTGTACGTTTTGATTATGGGCGGAGGCGCTGCTCCTATTGACGCAGGAAGTATGAAGAGCTGGTTCCAGTAGACCAGGTGCCAGGGGAAGTAGAGGTCTAGTGGATGACCTGTGATGGAGGGTTTCAAAGATGACTGATGCCGAAGGGGTCATAAACGGCATCCCAATGTTTAGTTTTGCAGCACCCCTACATAGGACCTCGTTGAAAGTAATGATGTCGTCAACTGGTGACACTCTGGCAGTAGGAGTGGCTGACAAAGAAGGGGAATAATCTTCAACCAAGGATCTGGAGGTGCTTGTAGACCACGATGGAGACCTGTGTCTACGCTCCCGAGGCTTTGATGAATGGGAGTGTCAGGATCTAGTCGGAGAGCGTCTGAGAGGTGTCTGCGATTGATGTCTCCTTGAAGCTGGAGATTGTTGCCTTGGAGCTCCCCGAGGAGACCTTGTGGCTGGTGGACGCACCCCTCTACCAGATGTTCGAGAGGGGGAATATATTTGAGAGAAGGCTGACCCTGGACTGCGCCTTGCCACTTTCCACTCTTTCACACTCCTCAGCCAGCTTGAGGAGAGGTTGATTGGAGGCGTATGCAGTCCTCAGCCGATGATCTGTCCGGCATGATCTGCACAATTCTCAGGCCCGGAGAAGATGATGCGCTCCTCCACGTCAACCGTCTCAATGTCGGTTCCTGAGACTCCACCACTTGAATTTCCCTCGACGTCAAAGGATTTCTCGACGTCGGTACAGGTGAACGAGCCAATTTCAGTCTCTTAGCCGGTGGAGACATGTGAGAGGACAGTGGCTATAACGTCAATCTTCTCGACTGCTATCTCATTGGCATCTATCGATTTCGCCCTGACGTTGGCGATGGTGAAGCTGAGCTTCTTCGTGCAGAGAGCCCATGACTCGCAGTCAGAGGCGTCTTCGACATCGGTGTCTTCAACATTGGTGGTGTCTTCACCCGCTGTGGCGTCCTGGATGTCGGTGGTGTCTTCGTTGCTGGTGGTACGTCAACGGTGACCACCCATACCGTTGCTGTCGGTATGACTTCGATGTTGAGCCTCTGTGTACCGTCGTCAGAGGTGAACCGGACCTGGACCATTGATGATGGTCGGTGAGTAGTTGACGCTTGAAGTCTAGACGTAGATTTACTTGGTTTTAACAGGCCTGGCATCGACCGCATCGTCGGGAATTGTTCTTTCGATGTCGACTGTGGAAAAGGTCTTCCTGTCGACGACTTGGAGGCCGACGGTGAACATAGAGGTATCTTCGACGCTGATCTTCTCTCCATCGATGGCGAACCAGACCAATGTCTTCTTTTTTTCACCTCTTTTTCGATGCTCAGACCGTACTTGAGAGGAGGGAGCTTTAGAAGGCTGTTTGTTACCTTCCAGGCCACTTGTGGATCCATTTCCTCTTTCCTGCATGGCATGCAGCTTGATCCTTTCCCCGTTTATAAGGGACCTTGATGCGGTCTGTGGCTCCGGGCGGGATGTAGCCGGGCACCCCTTTTGTAGCCACAGGGTGGGCAGAGAGGCCCAAGGACTTGGCCATAGCCCGTAAGTCCTTGAAACACTCTAGAGCTTTGTCGCCAAAAAGGCGACGGCCATCAAAGGGCATGTCCATGAAGGTGTTCTGGACATCCCCTGAAGAACCAGTCGACCGCATCCAGGCATGGCGACGAAGCCCTACTGACGTTGAAATGGTCCTGCCCAGAGAGTAGGCGGTGTCCAGCCCACAACGTCGCCGGGATGACGTCACGGCAGAAACTTTGACATGGCCCTCGCGCGCTGACGTCAGTTCTGTACACGACTTTCCGAGCCAGAAACGCAGAGCCATGCAAGACACTGACCACTGGTGCACAAACTAGGGCCCTGAAAAGATAACCTTAACCCTAGAAATCAGTTCGCAGAACGGGGAAGAGGGGTGGGGCGGAAAGGAATCTAGAACTAACTAATGTCTCTTACAGATATATCGTTACACAAGTTTACACAAGTAGTAACTTGTTCATCTGAAAGAAACACGTTAGTTATAGATTCCTTACCTAAGAATAGATACCCCAGCAATATCAACTCCGGAGGTGGGTCTGCGAACCAAGATCACACCAGAATGTCCTGGAGAACAGAACGGTCAAAGAAGCCGTCTCTCCAGACTTGACTGTCAAGGCAATAGTGTTTGGTAAATGGGTGCAACGAAGCCCACGTAGCTGCCTGACAGATGTCATTTAGAAGAACTCCTTGTCCCAAAGCAGTAGTTGCTGCTGTCGCCCTGGTGGAATGGGCGCACAGCCCCACTGGAGACTCCTTCTTTGCCAAAAAATAACAGGCTTTGATACACAAAACGACCCATCGGGAGATAGTCCGCTTCTGTACGGCCTGACGGTTCTTTACGCCCACTTAGCCAACAAAGAGCTGGTCATCCACCCGGACCTGTTTGGTGCGATCCAGATAAAAGGAAAGCGCATGTTTTGAGACCAGACGGTGAAGCCTCTCCTCCTCTTTCGAAGGATGCGGAGGCAGAAAGAAAGTGGGCAAAGTGATGGTCTGCCCGATGTGAAAGGCAGTGACAACCTTGGGCAGGAAGAGAGAAAAGGAGGCTTTGCAGAAAGAGCCTGGAGCTTACTCACTCACCTGGCAGAAGTGATGGTCACCAGTAATGCAGTTTTGAGAGTTAAAAGCCTCAAAGGACAGTTGTGAAGTGGCTCAAAGAGAGCGCACATTAAATAAGTTAAGACTAGATTGAAGTCCCACTGAGGCATAAAGAAAGGAATAGGAGGAAAGAGATGAGTTATGTCTTTCAAGAATCGGCTAACAACTGGGGACTTGAAAAGACAAGGCTGATCTGGAGATAGCCATTGATAGTGCCCAGAGCAGAGCTCTGCTGGGCCAAAGAAAGGAGGAACAAGAGAACCTCAGAAAGAGGGGCAGAGAGAGGATCCATAGCCTTTGTTGTGCACCATGCCACAAATGTGTTCCACCAACAGGCGTATAACATTTTAGTGGAGGGACGCCTGGCTGGCAAGATTACATCGCAAACTTTGGAAGGCAGGTCAAACGATGTCAACTGCTGCCGCTCAATCTCCACGCAAGGAGGTGGAGGCTGGACAGGTTCGGATGGAGAACCGTCCCCTGCTGCTGCGACAGAAGATCCTCCCGAAGAGGAGGATAGATGGCCATGTTGAGCAGCTCGGCATATCAGACTCTTCGTGCCCAATCCTGAGCCACAAAAATAACTTGGGCCCGGTCGCGCCTGATCTTCTTCAGCACTCTGGACAGAAATGGTATAGGTGGAAAGGCGTACAACAGACTCCACTCGCTACGAAAAGCGTTGCCTAGCGAGTGCCGCCTTGGAAATTCCAACGCACAGAATTGCTGACATTGCTCGTTTTCTTCGGTGGCGAATAGATCTAACCAAGGCTATCTCAACAGTCGAAAGAGACCTTGCACCACCTCCGAGTGAAGACGCCATTCGTGATCCTTCATGCACCTGCGGCTGAGTTCGCCCGCCCTGGCTTTCAGGGAACATGCCAGGTGTTGAACCACCAGGGATATGCCCAGATGTTCCAGCCATGTCCTGAGGCGCAGAGCCTCCTGACATAGGGTCCAAGACCCCACCCCGCCCTTTTTGTTGCAGTACCACATGGCGGTGGTGTTGTCCGTGAAGACCTGCACTACTCTTCCCCGGACAGAGGGAAAGAATGCCTTCAGTGCAAGACGAGAGCTCCAGAAGGTTGATGTGGAGCCCGGACTCTGCCGGAGACCAGAGGCCTCTGATCTCCGCCTCTCCCATGTGGCCGCCCGATCCCAGGAGTGACGCATCTGTCACCACTGTCACCACTGTGAACTCTGGGTGGGGAAAGGAGAGGGATCTGCAGTCGACCCAATCCTGGTTTGTGAGCCACCATTGCAATTGTCGTGCAGTGCCCGCCGAGATCTGGACGCAATCAGACAGATTCCCCTGATGCTGCGCCCACTGGAACTTCTGGTCCCACTGCAGTGCCTGAATATGCCACCTGGCACGATCGACTAGCAGGATGCAGGAGGCCATGAGGCCCAGCAGCCTCAGGGTCATTCTGACCGAAACCCGGGACAGAGGCTGAAAGATAGGAATCATAGCCTGAATGTTCCGGACTCGTTGTTCGGGAGGATAGACCCGAAACCGCGTCGTGTCCAGAACCGCTCCGATGAAGTGGAGCTTCTGAGAGGGAGTCAGGTGTGACTTCGGCACACTGATGAAGAACCCCAGTGAATGCAAGAGGTCAGCCGTAGTCTGGAGGTGGGAGACGACTCCCGGCGGTGAGCCCGCCTTCAACAGCCAGTCGTCGAGCTAGGGGAAGACTAACACCTCCAATCTGCGCAGATGAACTGCGACCACCGCCATCACTTTTGTGAACACCCGAAAGGTGCTGGTTAGCCAAAGGGGAGCACGGTAACCTGGAAATGCTTGTGGCCTACCATGAACCGCCGGTAACGCCAGTGGGCTGGCAGGACGGGGATGTGAAAGCGTCCTGCATGTGCAACGCTACCAACCAGTCTTCCGGGTCGAGGGCAGAGAAGACCTGAGCAAGCGTCAACATTTTGAACTTCTCCTTCCGGAGGGAGCGGTTGACGTCCCTGAGATCTAAGATAGGACGCAGGCCTTTTGTCCTTCTTGGGGACCAGAAAGTTGTGGGAATATCAACCTCAACTTACTTCTGGGACAGGAACGCACTCGATAGCTCCCTTGGCCAAGAGAGACGTAACTTCCTGCTGGAGAAGGGCCAGATGATCCTCCGACATGCAGTGGTATCTTGGTGGCATGGCTGGAGGGGTAGTCTTGAAAGGGAGGGAGTAGCCCCTTCGGACTATCTGCAAAACCCACCTGTCCGACGTGATGGTGCGCCAGCGGGGGAGGTGATGGCGGACCCTGCCGCCCACTGGCGTTTGATGGACCCGAATGGTCAGACTAGGAGGGCTTGGAGGCTGCTGCAGAGGGGGGATTGGTGTAGTGGCCCGCCCGCTGGCCTGCAGAATCACGATGGTTCTTACCATGCCCCCGGCCACGTGAAGGTTGGGAACCTTGCTGGGGCCTGTGGCTCCAGGCAGGATGTAGCCGGGCACCCCTTTTGTAGCCACGAAAGGGGCAAAAAGCAGACTGCACAGGGTGGGCAGAGAGGCCCAAGGACTTGGCCATAGCCTGTGAGTCCTTGAAACACTCTAGAGCACGGTTACTCATAGTACGGCCCGCGGGCCGGCGGCGGTCCGGCAAGCCTTCCTTGGCGGCCCGCAGACCGTGCAGACATCCTACCTTTGTTTAAAAAAATAATAATTAGCAAACACTGCCGGGTGCAGCAGCCCTGACTCTGAGACTCTGCTCTGTGGGGGCCGGGGATGCCCTGATTGTCAAAGTGGAGATGCAGGGGCCTAAGAGGTGAAATACAACAAAGCTTTATTAACATGTAAATGGTCTTTTAAAGACCTGTGAAGTACGCTGTGTGTGCACGCTGGGAAGCTGTCTCAGCCCGGGCTGAGGGGACACACACACGGGCACACGGGGTGAGATGACAGAGGGAGGGAGAGGGAGGGAGAGGGAGACAGAGGGAAGGAGACAGAGGTTAACAGAGGGTGACAGAGAGAAGGAGAGAGAGAGGCGCAGTCTGGGGGAGACAGAGGGAGGGGGTGGGAGGCAGAGGAAGGGAGACAGAGAGAGGGAGGCAGAGAGGGAGACAGAGGGGTGGAGACGGAGGGAGACAGGGAGAGATAGAGGGAGAGAGACAGCGTGAGATAGAGGGAGGGAGACAGAGAGAGAGACAGAGGGAGGGAGACAGAGGGAGGGAGACAGAGGGAGGGAGACAGAGGGAGGGAGACAGAGGGAGGGAGGGAGACAGGGAGGAAGACAGGGAGGGAGGGAGACGGAAACAGGGAGGGAGACGGAGACAGGGAGGGAGACGGAGTGAGGGAGGGACACGGAGTGAGGGAGGGAGACGGAGGGAGGGAGGGAGGGAGACGGAGGGAGGGAGATGGAGGGAGAGAGATGGAGGGAGAGGGAGGGAGACGGAGGGAGGGAGAGGGAGGGAGAGAGACGGAGACGGAGGGAGAGAGACAGGGAGGGAGACAGAGGGAGGGAGACAGAGGGAGGGAGACAGAGGGAGGGAGAGAGACAGGGAGGGAGAGAGACAGGGAGGAGGCGACAGAGGGAGGAGGCGACAGAGGGAAGAGGCGACAGAGGGAAGAGGCGACAGAGGGAAGAGGCGACAGAGGGAAGAGGCGACAGAGGGAAGAGGCGACAGAGGGAAGAGGCGACAGAGGGAAGAGGCGACAGAGGGAAGAGGCGACAGAGGGAAGAGGCGACAGAGGGAAGAGGCGACAAAGGGAAGAGGCGACAAAGGGAAGAGGCGACAGAGGGGGGGCGACAGAGGGGGGGCGACAGAGGGGGAGGAGGGAGATAGAGAGGGAGGAGGGAGACAGAAAGGGAGGAGGGAGACAGAGAGGGAGGAGGGCGACAGAGGGAGGAGGGCGACAGAGGGAGGAGGGCGACGGAGGGAGGGAGGGAGGGAGACAGGGAGAGAGACCGGGAGAGAGAGACAGGGAGAGAGAGACAGGGGGAGAGAGACAAGGGGAGAGAGACAAGGGGAGAGAGAGGGAGGTGGAGAGGGAGAGGGAGGGGGAGAGAGTTAGAGGGAGGGAGAGGGGTAGGAGGAGGGAGAGGGAAGGGGGAGGGAGAGGGGAGGGAGGGGGAGAGGGAGAGAGAGAGAGAGGTGTGTATGCCGGGTCTGGTGGCTCAGTGGACGAAGGCGTCTGCTGCAGGGACCTGTGTTCAACCTCATGGTCACAATTTTTTTTTGCTTTAGCCCCGCACCTCCCTCTCTGACCCCGCCCCCACCAGTGCGGCCCTCGGCCACAAACCACACTGTAAATTTGGCCCCCGCGAGAAAGTTTTTGAGTACCCATGCTCTAGAGCGTTGTCTGCTTTGTCGCCAAAAAGGCGACGGCCATCAAAGGGCATGTCCATGAAGGTGTTCTGGACATCCCCTGAAGAACCAGTCGACCACATCCAGGCATAGCGACGAAGCCCTACTGACGTTGAAATGGTCCTGCCCAGAGAGTAGGCGGTGTCCAGCCCACAACGTATCGTAAACTTCGCTGCATCCCTCTCGGCGGCAACAGCCTGGGAGAGCACTGTCCAGGCCTCCTCCGGACACTGAGGCAGCAACTGTGTCACCGTATCCTACACCGAGTGGGAATAACGGCCCAAGAGACATGCGGTTTTTACGAACTGCAGTCCTAAGCTGGCGGAAGAGAACATTTTCTTTCCGAGGTGGTCCAGCTTCTTGGATTCCCTTTCCGGTGGAGCGGTAGGGAAGGCGCTTTTGGAAGTGGAGGCTTGGACCACCAAGCTCTCCGGGGTCGGGTGTTGGGAAAGGAAAGTGGGGTCGCCCGGAGCCAGGCGGTGGCGTCGGGCAATTATCCTGTCCATAGGAGCCCCCGTGTTGGGCCTGGACCAAGTGCCCAAAAGGATGTCGGAGAGGGCCTCATTAAACGGGAGCAAGGGCTCTGAAGAGCTCGCAGCCGGTTGAAGAACCTCAGTCAGGAGGTTAGTCCTGACCGCCACCGTAGGAAGCTCGAGGCTGAGAGCCTCGGCCGCCTTATGCAACACCACTGCGTACGACGCTCCCTCCTCCATAGCCACGGTAGGAGGAGACAACATGCCAAGGTCAGGCATGGTGTCCAAACCACTGGCATCCCAGCGTTCCTCTCTCCAGTCCTATTCACTTTCCTGGTCAGCTAGAGGGTCACCTGACCCCTCCCAGTCCTCCTCCTCAATGTCTGGGTGCCATTCTGGTTGAAAAGGGGCCCCAGGAGTGAACAGGGGCATAAAAAACCCTCTCGGCGCTGGATCCGGCGTCGGACGATGCCAGTCCGGCTCCGGGTCCACTTGGGAATGGAGGCCGGGGTCGACGACAGCCGGGGGGCAGACCGGCGTCGAACGCGGTAGTGGTGCCGGAGGAAGCGGTGCTGGTGGGGGCATAATGAGGTCAACCAGCACCGATCCGGATCCAGGCCTGGATCCAAGGGGGCCTGCGGCGCCGGAGCCGCCGGCGGAGAAGGCCTAGGCCCCCCAACCAAGTCCACGGGGCCCGAAAGGCGCGCCGGTGGGTTTGGCCCGCCCAAAGATGGTGTGCATCGCTTTGTAGAACCTACGAAGCTGGGCGGGAGTCGCTCCAGGTCCCGGAAAAGGAGGGAAACGCAGAGTCGATTCTTCGGGCTCCGCGCACAGAGTCACGGGAGGGGCACCACCCACGTCCCTCGTCGGTCGAAGACCGACGATGCTTCTTTGATTTCTTCTTATGCTTCGACTTACCCAACCCCAAGTGCGAATACTTCAAAGACTTGGAACTGGAATGATGGTGGCTCCGCGACCGGTCCCTCGACCTCCGTCGCGACCGGGACCTCGAACGGCACAGAGTCGACTGCCTGTGCTCAAGCAGCTTTCGGGACCATTCCCGCAAAGCCTTCGGCGCCATCGACCAGCAGTTGGAGCACGACTTGGGGTCGTGGTCGCGCTCCAGGCAAACAAAGACACACGCGTGCTGATCCGTCACCGACATCATACGATGACAGGAACCGCATTGCTTGAAGCCGGGAATCCCTCGTGCACCTTAGGAGTCGAAGACTCGAAAAAGATGTAGACAAAAGTTGAGAAAAAGTTAGTCAAAAAATGACTGAGGTACCGCTCTTCCCGGATCTGTGTTGGCTGGTGCGGAAAAAGAAAGAACTGACGTCAGCGTGCAAGGACAGCGGCTTAGTAGCTACCGCGACGTCATTCTGGCGACACGACGCCAACGACGGATGCGGAGCCGACCGACGCCACCTTCCAACACGGAGAGCTACTGCTGACGAAAAACTTTCAGGATCCAGTCTGACGCCTGGGGGTAATTCTAAGGTAAGGAATCTATACCTAACGTGTTTCTTTCAGATTTGTATTTTGTCCAGCTCTGATAGGGAGGACCTGGCTTGGGAGTTCGGGCTGGACTGTTCCCATGAGGCACAGGGTCAAGACTGATTTGCATATGCTGCGTTCAAACTGGAATGGCATGGTGAGCAAAAAAACAATGGATTTAGGCCCAGATCTCTGTACTGGGGTGAATGTATGACATTGTTCTGCATTCTGTCCATCAATAGTTCTTTTTGCAGCTCTGATAGTTTGTCATGGAACGCAGAGTAATGCCATGTCAAAGCGGTTGTTCGTATCTGGCGATAAAGGCTAAGTAGTTGGCAACACTGACACTAGCAGCCACTAGGGTGATGATTCTCTGGCTACCTACCTATCCCATTTGTGTCCCTCCTTATCCAGGTGACCAGTACAAGGTATTGAAGAATTTCTTGAATGTCACTGAAGAGACTCAATGTGTTCGGAGCCTTGTATTTCTTCTTATCAAGGCTTGTTCATATTCACTGATGAGGAGGTTGGATTCCTCAGGTGGTAGAGGCCCTCCTTCCACAAATGGTCAAGAATTGAAATAGCCTAAATGGAGTTTCTTGTTTTTTTCCTTCTAGTCAATTAAGAAATATAACTTCTCAGTTGAAGCAATCAGGAGTCGGAATTTTTTAGATGATTCCACTAAGGCTTGAAAATGCCCTATGTCATTCAGAGTAGAGTTCCTCTGTGTGGGTTTTGGCCTAGCATCATCTGGCAGTACAAGCAAATCTCAATAAGGAACCCCAGAAAAAGATGGGTCTCCTAGTTAATTGCTGTTTTGGTTGTCATATTCACCATTATTGAATTTTCCCCTCTGCTGTTTTATTGTCCTCACCCTCTTCATCCCGTCCCTCAGCAAAAATCAGACATTTAGGAAGAGCAGAGAGCTGATGCAGTTGGTTGTGAGGCAGGAATGATTAATGGAGGTGGCAGAAGCTTATGAGGTGGTGCAACAGGTAAGGCTTGTGGCACAAAACCAATCATAAAGTGCTGTGCACCTTTATATCATGCTTTGTAAGCAAGAGACCCACGTCTGGGCATACCATTCCCACTCGGGGTGGGTCCCGTGCTCTCCATGCCACTGGAATCAAGCTATCCTAGCTGAAGAGGGGTGAAACCCCGAAACCGGTCCTAGGATGCTTGTTTCCAGTCCAGGGAGGACCTGGCTTGGCAGTTCGGGCTGGACTGTTCCCATGAGGCACTGGGTCAATACTGATTTGCATATGGCTGGGATCAAACTGGAACGGCATGGTGAGCAAAAAACAATGGATTTAGGCCCAAATCTCTGTACTGGGGTGAATGTATGACATTGTTCTGCATTCTGTCCATCAACTGTTGTTTTTGCATTTGTCACCCCGAGTGGCACAGGGTCAAGACTGATTTGCATATGGCTGGGTTCAAACTGGAATGGCATGGTGAGCAAAAAACAATGGATTTAGGCCCAGATCTCTGTACTGGGGTGAATGTATGACATTGTTCTGCATTCTGTCCATCAACTGTTGTTTTTGCATTTGTCACCCCGAGTGGGAAGGGTATGCCCCAATGTGGGTCCCATGCTCTCCATTCGACTGGAATCAAGCTATCCTGGCTGAAGAGGGGTGAAACCCCAAAACCGGTCCTAGGATGCTAGATTCCAGTCCAGGGAGGACTTGGCTTGGCCGTTCGGCCCGGACTGTTCCCATGAGGCACAGGGTCAAGACTGATTTGCATATAGCTGGGTTCAAACTGGAACAGCATGGTGAGCAAAAAAAACGATGGATTTAGGCCCAGATCTCTGTACTGGGGTTAATGTATGACATTGTTCTGCATTCTGTCCATCAACTGTTGTTTTTGCATCTGTCACCCCGAGTCGGCCAGGGTCAAGACTGCTTTGCATATGGCTGGGTTCAAACTGGAATGGCATGGTGTGCAAAAAAACGATGGATTTAGGCCCAGATCTCTGTACTAGGGTGACTGTATGACATTGTTCTGCATTCTGTCCATCAACTGTTGTTTTTGCATTTGTCACCCCGAGTGGGACGGGTATGCGCAGACGTGGGACTTGTGCTCTCCATGCCACTGGAATCAAGCTATCCTGGCTGAAGAGGGGCGAAACTCCGAAACCGGTCCTAGGATGCTTGTTTCCAGTCCAGGGAGGACCTGGCTTGGCAGTTCGGGCTGGACTGTTCCCATGAGGCACAGGGTCAAGACTGATTTGCATATGGCTGGGTTCAAACTGGGATGACATGGTGAACAAAAAAACGATGGATTTAGGTCCAGATCTCTGTACTGGGGTGAATGTATGACATTGTTCTGCATTCTGTCTATCAACTGTTGTTTTTGCATACTCCTTATACCAGCAGTGTAGAGGATACATTATCTCTAATGACACTACATAAACCTAACAATACCAAAAAAATCAATACATTACTTATTACTAGTATACTTCGACTAGGTATGTATAAAATGTAATTAACCTCTACATCCACAACTCTGAATTTGTAGAAAACCTACATTAATCATAATCCCACCCTACAAATAAACCTAATCCAAACTTTAATACTACACTTTAAACTAGATCCACCCCATAAGCTTAACCCAAGTCTTTTACTGAAACCCTGCCCCTAACCTATGTCTAACCCTCACTCTACCCTAAGCCAAATCCAACCATAACCCAATGTACCCATTACCATAACCATAAACTTACATTAACACTTACCCTAACCTTAACAGTGGCAATAAATCATTATCCGTGTAGCAGTATGTAGAGGTAGTGAAGTCATTGTAGTTCAGGTGCTGATATAGTAATATGTCTCTAGAAAAGAGATTCTCTTCTATGCATCCACTGGACCTGCTGATGCCCTTAACCAACTCCATCTATGACTCTCCAAGCCCTTAGGCTTAGATAAAGCAGTTTGACTAAAAGAATCACAATACTGGAAACACTGCAAGGAGGCAGCGTCAGCTCAGATGCAATGTTACAGAAGACTGAAACAGAACGCCTCAAAAGACATTGAAGGCAAATGCACAACCGCAAATTTAAAAACTGGCTTATAAAACAGTACAGCATCTACAAAGCAGTGAACAAGGAAACCAAGATTACTGATGCAGCATGTCCGAATGAAAAGCGTTTTTTGAAACATCAGTTTTTAATTCCTTCTTCTTGGGTTACTTTAGTAAAGCTCTTTCTGTTGGATGCTCTGCCTAGCTGCAGATTCCTCACCTTCAGAATATCCTCGGACGCTGGACTGAATCCAGAAAATGTCAACAGCAGTTCTCACAACCTCCGGAAGGCAGTGTTGCGCGACTCTGTGTAGGCTTCGTAACACCCTGGATATGACGGAACAGAGCTGGCTGCATATAAGAGCCACACCTGCGCTCGTCACTTTATTTACTTTACCCCTTTCCGTACCCTCAGACGCAGAGAGTAGAAAACGTATTGGTGATAATGTGCTTGTCAGGAAGGACTGACTGATTCTCCACCATGGCCCGTAATCCGCAACCCTAAACGTAAACCTACCGGCACTAGGACCCAGAATCCGGAGAACAGGCAAGCCGTACCTGGTCAAATAAACAATCCCTTCCGTATGCCGCCCTTACAGGAAGCACTCCATCAGTTCCCGAGAGGAGGTGGGAACGAACCCGGAAGTACTCCCGAGAACGAGAAGAAAAGGAACCAATCACGGACCAGAAGGCGCGAAGAAGACGGAGAAAGGACGAATACAGAGAACGAGGCGACGAGAGAAAGAAGCGTGGAGAACGAAGAAGACGGTGAAACCGAAGACAACCAAGGCGAGGAGAACGAAGAAGACGAGACGTGGTGTGAGGAGTGGTGGACACCTCAGGAGGAGGCTGGAGAGCGGCCGCAACTCGGGAGAAGAGTTGCGGCGGAGCCGGTGAGTGGTGCAGGACCGGGGAGGGGAGAAAGTGGGCGGTTAAAGATAAGGGAGATGGGAGGTGTTGGGGTGACAAGGGAAACCGAGGGCACGTTCGAAACGTCTACTTCTTGTGCATGGACCCCCCCCTTTGTGCCACAGCGTAGTAGCGTTAACCCTGAGACCAGAAAAGACCTAGATAACCCTATGCATACTGAAGTCCCCTTCCTTCCTTGTACATACATTGCTTGGTTGATTGACCTCACAAATTGCACCTCCCGACCTGAAAGACACCGTATCACTCCTGGGTTTGGTGAAGGAACTATCCTAGCATAATTCGACATATATCAGAACACTGACTGGCTCCTTTTTCTTTCCATGCTCATGAGCCTCCGGGGAAACACCACAGTTAAAGAAGAAGAACCATCCCGAGGGGAATTTACCGACAGAGACGCCTGGGCAGAAAAAGGAGAGAAAGCAGAAGATACTGAACACTTTTCCGTATCCCCAACCCCGTTGAGCGCAGCCCTGAATAAAACTCGACCATTATCATCTTACATACAGCCTCCTCGTCTGTTTATCCGACCTGCCCTCCCACAGTGCTGATCTCTAACTTGGAAACTTTTTAGATTTTAAGGAGGCTACTAGACAGAAAGGAGAGTAGTAAAGGCAGTGAGAGGAATATTCAGTTATATAGTGCATTCACTAAAAAGGGTGCTAACAAGGGTATGTAACTTGTCCATCTCACGGATGTTACTAAGCTGCAGATTCCTTATCCTTAGAATAGATACCAAATCAGTTTTTCTCAAAGGTAGAGAGTCTGGTGTGTAAAATCAGACATAAACGTGAGCAACGTGAACCTCTCATTGAATATTGCTATCAAGTTAATAGTGCTTAATGAATGTATGTACCATGCCCACGCAAGAGCTTAGCAGATATCAAGAACGGGGACCTCTCACGCCAATGCCATAGTAGCAACTTTTGGTCTGGTGGAATCAGCTCTCAGGCGACTGCTTTAGTCCAGAGCATAGAAGATATTGATGCAGAGGACTATCTTGTTGACCGGGTCCTCTTCTGCATTGCCCTACCCCTCTTTGCACCTGAGAAGCTGATGAACAGCTGATCATCCAATCAAAGATCTTTTGTCTGGTCGATCTAAAAGCCCAACACCTACTTTGGATCAAGGAGTTTCACCTCCTCGTCCTTAGAGGGATGAGCCTGAGAAATGCAGACAAGGTGATAACTTGAGCAGCATGTAATGGTGCCATGACCTTAGAGAGGAAACTGGTCTGGGTCTTCAACACCAAATTGGTTACAAAAAAGGCAGAGGAGGGTGATTTTACCAACAGTGCCTGCAGCGCACTCATACGGCGAGCCGACGTGATAACAATAAGGAAGACTGTTTCATCATCAAGAGCCTTAAGCAACAGTTGTACATAGGCTCAAAAGTTGTGCACGAAAAGAATGTCAAAACCAGATTAAGGTCACTGGGGCTTCACAAATGGTTTGGGAGGAAACATATATATCAAACCTTTAATAAAACGAATCACAAAGGTTGCTTAAACAAGGATGGTTGTACTGGCAAACTGAAAGGCCAAAAGGGTCGATAAGTAACCTTTCTCTATGCCCACTGCAAGGCCTGGTTGGGCAGCGGAAAGAACAAACAAAAGAACATAAAAAAGGCTGGCTTGCAAGGCGTCGGTGTCTCAGGCATCACACCAGGCAACAGATTTGTCCCAGCATCCAACTAGATGGACTTCATGGAAGGGCTTCTAGTAGCAAGAATCCACCACATCTGTTGGCAGCTCAAGCACGTTCAGTCATCAAGCATGGAAATGTAAGTTATAGAGATTCAGATCCAGCAGTTGCCTTGCTAGTGAGACAGGAGGTCCACCCAAAGTAGAAGCCTGATTGGAGGGCAAACGTTTAGGTTCAGAAGCTGTGGGTACAATACTCTCTTGGCCCAATCCGGAGCAATTAAGATGACTGAAACGCAGTCTTTTTCTGATCTTTTTCAGACCCTGAAGCAGGCGGGGTATCGGTGGGAAGGCATACAGGAATCCCTCATTCGACTCCAGCCAGAATGCATCTCTTCAGAAGTGCATTTGATGTCACTGATGGCCCTAGTTGGAGGATTTGTGTTAGGACTTTTGTTTTTTCTCAAGGGAGGGCAACTGCAGATCTAGTACCTCTGCTGCCCTCGGACCACTGCTGCAAATGAGGCATGAGCATTTGCCAATGTGGTGAGGCAAGCTCTGTTTCGGTAGTGTTGTCTAACCCTTAAGCAGTTTGTAAATCCAAGTTCCATTATTGGTATAGTGAACAGGGAGTAAGCCTTCATCCTCTTCCTCCTCGTCGTCATCATTGTGCTAGGGGACCCTGTGTGTCTCTTTTATATGGTCAGAGTCAGAGCCAAAAAGAGAATGGATCCGATGCTGAAAGGTGCATCGAGGCAGAGGCACCAGACTAAAGTTAGGCTCCATAATTACTGGATGCACTTTTGTGATTTCATTACACCACATCGGCTTTGCTCATGCTGATGTTGGGGTCTGACATAAGGGTCAGCACCAGATCTTTGACCTGCATCAGTGGAGTTGGTGCTACAGAAACTGATGTTGATCTTGGGGCTGCAAAGGAAGTCTGTACTTTGCAAGTCCTGGTAACAGGTCCACAGGGGACATTCGACATCTGGGGATAGAGTGCTGGCGATAACCCAATTTGAGACCTGTGTCTCTTTAGAGCCCGGAGGCACGACACAGAGCCATACTCGCACCAAAAATATGCATCACGGTCTCTTTAAAGGCCAATATCTGCTGTGGGTCGACGACGCCTGGGGAGCAATGATAGCACTGGGACCTGCTGAAGAATCTGTTCCAAAACTAGGGACTTCAAGGGAGGGAGATGTTTATTTTGAAACCTTTTGCCTTCACTTTCAAGCCAGACTGTTACGATATGGTTGAGTCCTACTTATTTTCTTACGTTTTAGTTTGTACTTTGACTTGTTCAAACACTTAGAGAGGAAAGCTGATTGTCCACGGGACTGGCCTTGTTAACTAGGACCAAGAGTAGGCCCGCTACTTGGAGCAGGAACAAAATCTGAAATTCGACCATGAGCTCTTCTTGTGTTCAGCGATGTAAAGCTTCTCCTTCCTTGTCCCATAGTGCCTTTAAAGTGCACAAGGGCCCACATGCTGCATGGCTTGGAGTTGTGACCGGAGGCCATTCACCAAGACACATATCTGCATCCTGCTGTCTCAGCATGCTTTGAAGCCTGTAGGTCTTGGATGGGACACAACTCTCTATCGAAGCATCTGAAAATGTTGGATTCCTTGAAAGAACAACCAACTTTGGGTGTGGACTCCATATCCGCAACGGAAGGCGAGGAAAAAAAAGGAAGAGGCAACAGAGCGAAGGGGTAACTCTATTCCATTACGTCTGGGGTGGTATGAAGCCTATGCTGAGCCACACGATGGTAACCGATGGTGCCTGGAAGCACTGCTGTTGAAATTCTACAGATGCACTCTGGAGCCTGGGTATATTCTAAAGATGTAGAATGTGCGATTAGTATCCATCAGAAGAAATAATATGCCGGAAAACAGAGGCCCACCTTTGAAATTCATAACCAAAACCAAAGAAAAAATGTTGCTTATTCCATGTAATATCTCTGGTGATTACATTATTCTGTTCCAGGTTACACAGCTTAAGAATATGCCTACAGGCACCAACCAGAGCATCCACAAGAGTTACTAGAACTTTTTTCCCCACATCAAAACACACGGAGAGGAAAATAAAACATCAATAATAGCAACGGATCCTATTAATAACTACGCTAACCTATCAGCTGAGAAGGGAGTGTAGTGAGGAATCTGCAGTAAGATAATGTATGCACCGGAAATACATTTCACTTACCATGTAACTATCTGCTTGTAGAATGGTAGATTAACATGCTCTGCATATTCCTGCCATCTACTGTTGGTCTTGGACGTTTGCAACTTTTTTTTCTTCAAACGTGTTTTAAACGTGTTTTATAGTCACAAGACCTATTGTGACTCCACACTCTGTCTACAATGCACCAAACAAAACGACCCCACCTCAGATTACTATTCCACATAGCAGGTGAATGGTGTTAATGGAGTGTAGTGTCAAAGAAAAATAGAGTGTAAACTGTAGAATCTAAAGAAGTTGAAAGGAAAAAAACATCTATGATCATCGCTGGCATATCGGGAGAAGGATGGGTGCATGTGAATCTACAGCACTATATGCCTAAAGCAGATGGTTACAGGGTAACATTTTCTGTTTGTAGAGTGTGTAGCTGTAGATGCACATTCTCTGCATGGACTGCAAAGCAGTTTCTCCCAAAAGTGGAGGCTAGCGAACAGCTGACGAAGATGTTTGGAACACAGTTCTCAATGCAGTCTGGTCAAGTGAAGCCTGCTGGCGGGCCTGAACGTCCACATAGTACTGTTTAGTAAATGTGTGTTGAGTTGAACAAGTGGCAGCTTTGCAGATAGCTAACAGGATGTTTCCTTAGATGGCCAGAGACGCCTTTTTACATCAGGCAATATAATCACACCATAAATCTCTTCAATGGATTCCACTATATAAATCAAATTCAAAACTCTAATCATGATACATCGAATTAATGTCAAGTAGGGTCCAAAATACCTGATTGAGAGGTTCCATTCACCATCGTCCAACTAGAGATCTGAGATCTTCCAATGTGCTTTTGCTAAAAGTCCATCATATTAAGAAAGGCGGATGGTTTCATCCTATTGGACATCTACAAAAAATGTTATTTATGAAGCACTGCAATGTCTTTTCTGGGTAGCTGTTGTGCTATATAAAAACCCTCATTCATTATGCCCAGAGAAGCGGTGTCCCCAGCATCCAAAGAGCATTTTATGTTTGCATTTGATATGACAATACCCTCTCCTATTAGGCCTTGGCCCCTTTTTATGCGGACCTCGGTAAGGAGAGGTTTAATGAGCTCCATAATTTCCTTCCACTGATGATGGTCATACCGGGAGCACGCCAACAAAAATGTTCACCACCACTATACGCTTGCCTGCTGCATCAATCCTTTTGCTCTCCTTATCTGTGAAAGTTGGCAACTTTGGGGGTGGGGGATCTTCAGTTGCCTGAACCTTCTTGCTACATGGACTATAAGGAGTCAGGTGGTACTTGGTCTCATCATCAGGGGCTGGTTTGAACTTCTTCTTCACTTGTGGAGTAACTATCCTATCCTTCACTGGTTCCTGCAAATCTTTCAGTGGCAGATTTTAACATGCCCTAAGCACAGAGAGATACAGTACTAGCCTCTCAGTTTAGGAAAGTGTTTCCATTATGAAGTCATCTTCCACATGCATATTCATGCCGTGGTACTGTGCACCCCTTTGGATTACTGAGAGATCGGCTGTAGTGTATTTTTTAGGGCAGGTGGTGAGGAGCTTTACAACCTGGTTATTTGCAACCAGTGGGTGTTTGCCTTTCTTTGCATGGTGAAGAAGGGTAATGCCCCTCCGGCGTTTACTTGAGTCTCTGTGAACAGTCTAAATTCTTCTGTAATGTCCTTGTACTAAGCCCAGCCAAAATAATCAGCAGTTCTTGTCCTTCGAGACTGATGCAACAGAGCTGTTTTCATTTGTAACGGATGTTCAGACAACTAAGACAGATCTTGTCCAGGAATGACTAGGGTTGGGGTGCGTTGGGTCACGAGGGTGCAGAGGCCCCGCCATCCAGGGACGTGCGGGGTGTAGGTAAGGTCATGGCATTGCCAGTGGAAATCAATCAACGTGGAGGTGCCCACCCCCCCCATTGCAGGTCCAGTAAGTGCAGTATAATGCAGCAGTTTTTATTATTGCCCAATGGTATGGTTCCTTTGCCTCTGAAACACAAAGAGTACAGTGTAAGTTTCCGTAAAATTAAGGGTCGCCTTTCCCCTCCAACCATGTGTATCTATTAATCGCGCTATGCCAAATTTCCTGGCATGGTGTGTCTATGCTAGCATTGGACCACCCTCTCATAGGACTCATTTCTCCTGTGTGAAAAGGGTGAGCAGACCTGCACATGAATTCCATGTACGGGGTCTACTTGTCATTAAAGAAGATGGCCCCAAAGATGTTAAAGACCACCCTGGGACCGCAGACAGTGGCAGAGTGGACTTAGTTGTGCACTGGTGCTGTGGTCTTGCTTCCTCTAGGAACCTCTTTTCTACGAAGTCCTATGGCCAAACAGTGTCATCCCCTATTATGCCCCTTCTGCGCACCCTGCCTACCTTGATTGGATGCTGCTAGCTTTGATGAAGAGATACAGTGCTGTGGGGTTGGTATCATACTGTGTGAGGTTTACTATTGTCCTACAGGGTTCTACTTTATTGGGTTGGATATTTGCCCTGATCCTACATAGGAACAGACAGACGAGGCATTTTGCTCTTACAGGGGCTATCTCCTGGGATAGGAAAAGCCTGTCTGCACCTATGGCGTGGGGTATCAGTGAGCATATATAACATGATCTGTTTGTAGTTTGAGTGCCTACGGGGGTCATGTGTTGGTACCAGGTGTTGGTCAGAAGTGCACTGTGTAGTGCGTGAGGAATACAAGTGTTTGATTCAGTGAAGGTGTATGTGAGGAGAGAAAGGTCTCTGCGCATGCACTGCAAAAAATGTAGAAGTAGAGTTTACGAGATTAGGTATACGTCTAGCTACGGAGGGGCTCGAGAGCACTCCGGTTAAATACAGCGTGTACAGAAATACAAAAATACTAAACATTAGTAGGCATGAGGGTCATCATCAGGTGAGGTGTCTGTTGTCTGGGAACCCAGAGGTGTTTTGTCTTGATGTAGTGCAAAAAAAATGTGTCTCAAAAGGTTGTTGCAAAAGTAAATTTGTAGTCTGTATTACTTGAGAGATTGGTCATGTGATGAAAAGTCTTTTTGAAAGCTTTGATCGGTGGGATTGCAGGCGGCGGCAGTATTGGTGCACTTTCAGTTTTCTGAAGGATAAGAGCTGCGGGTTGGAGGTTAGCATGGAAAAAACACATTGTTAGGCAGTTGTCTGAAAAATACCTGCATTTACATTTTACCAATGCGCTCAATGTTTTAACTGTTACATCATTTTCTTAATGGGGTACTTAAAAGGCAGTGCTAAGATTTTAGGAGGATGGTGATTTTAAAACTGTTTGAATGCTCGTTGTATTTTGGGTTCCCCCTTCTCCAAGCTACGGTGGGGACAGTACTCTTTTCCTGTGGGCTGCTCCATTTAAGGGTGTGGTGTTTTGATCAGTGCAGGGGTGTCCTTTTGACCTGCATGTGCTGCGTGCAATTGTGAGGGAAAGTGGAAGTTTGAATGTTAGGCTAATGTTTCCATTGACACGTGCGTTCCTTGGATCTCCACACCGTGGCGTGGAACGAGGTTTTACTCTAATTAGGCTGAGTTACTGGGTTACGCCCTTCTTCTGGAAGGGTCAAGAATCTTTGGGCTGTTTTTAGGCTGCCTTGTGTGGGTCCTGGTGGATAGTTACCTCTGTTTTTGGGCGTTGCTAATTTTAACAAAAGATACATGAAGTGGTTGAAAGGTCATGTGTGGACCCCCGGAGGAGTCTGCTGGGAAATGGCTGGAACAGTGTTTGTTTGCCGTGTTTTTTTGGCCACAGTCAGTGGTCTCGTTGGGACTTCATGTGCTCGGCTTGATGGAGGTGACGCTAATGAATTCGATGGGTTTTCCTATGGACAGGGGTCATTTGAGATAGATTTCTTTGGAGTTTTAAGGATATTGCTGCCATCGCTGCCCTCTGCGTGTTGAGAAACCCGGCTCCCGATGCTGATTCTGGAGCATTTGCCTAATTTTGAAACTAAAGAGGGCCTCCATTCGGACAAAGCCTTGAAAAAGAATGAAGCCCTTTCAATCGGGGGTGTGCCCTAGTGACTTGGGCAAAGGGACCTGGGTGCCTGCTTCTATGTACCCTTGGGGGTCACTCTGCTCCCTTGTCAGACTGACCTTCCCCTGGGGGCGCAGCCAGCCAACCCCTCTCCAGGGGATCCACAGCAGTGCGGGGCCTAGGCCCCCGCTGGCACCTGGATGGTAAATTCTAGTGTGGATTCCCGGTCGACATAGCATGGCCGTCCTGAAGACTGGCTTTGGACATTTTTAGACAGCACTGGTTAGCCATGTGGCATATTCTGTGACAGTAGTAGCACTAGGACTGGGTGTATAGGGTCTGGGGTCCGTAAGCAGCCCTCCCCTTGAGATGGGTGCCATCTGGGTGTTCCCGGCTAATGCAGTCCCCTCCAGGGTGGTCTATTTCAGCCTATGATGGCCAGTTTGGTGGTGGCCTTCTGGGACTGTTCCTGCTTCTCCCTGTTCTTCTGTCTCTTCTGGTAATAGTGTAGTATGTGGGCCTGTATTTCCCATCAAGGTTTGGTGTCAAGTCCTAATACACTATCTAATCTGGTCTGGATCTCAGTGGGTATTCCCCTCTTGAGGATGTTGTAGAAGAATGCAAACAAGGACCCGTGTCGGTCCAGGGCTGTCCTGCCTCCTGCTCCCATTGTTCTCTCATCCTGTCTAGGAATTCAGTCATGGTCCCCCAGGCTTCATGCTCTCTGTCATCAGTCCTCCTAGGTCTGGCCAGTCAAGAAATACATCCCTTAGAGCCATCCAGATCTGGTATCTGAATGAGTTAAATGCAGCCCATCATGCTTGATGTTGATAAGCTTGACTGCGGGAATGCGGGCTCGGGAGAAAACTGTGTCTTTCTGCTCCCCAATGAGGCTGCTGAGCAGACTTTTGATGTCACTTATAGTTAAGTTTATACCCGTGGTGTTCTTTTCAAATCATGGATCCATTTTCCTACCCCGTCCATCAATGGGGTTAGTTTATTTCTGATCCCTTCTTTGTCCAAGGCACGTAGATGGTTCCTGCTGCATCTTTCTGCAGTAGGTGACAAATCCTGGCTCGGAGCAGCTCTATCGATTTCTCCGCGACAAAGCGCTCCCATCATCCCAGGCACTCCTGCATGTAGGGGTAGTTCCTTTTCGGATCTCTCCCTCCATGCTGAAAGCAGTCCACCACAATGACCATGTCCTCTGGTTCATAGGATCCCTCCTCTGGCCAGGGATGATCATACTGGTGGCCCTTCCTTTCGGTCCATCAGGTCAGTGGATGAGAAAAAGATCACGCGAAGGTCTTGCCTTGTTCTCTGAATACTGTCTCTCTAGGGGTTGGCCTTCCTGACCGGCGCGTTCGGGGGAAGCGGCAGGCGTCCTCATTGTCGCTCTCCTCGTGCATGTATTAAGGCGCCATGCTGTTCCTTCTGTGTCTTAATTGTGTCCCTGTCAGGCTTTCCTCGCTACTTATTTCCTGGTCAGCTCTTCTCCTACGCCCAAGTGGTGTGTGTGACTTGGTTAGGGGCCTTTCTCCCAACTCATCCCTGGGCTCTTCTCTATGTGGGGCCCGAGGCCTAGCTCCTGTGTCCTCCGGGGGATTGTGAGTTGTTTACCCTCCTTGCTAGGCTTCCCAGGCAAGCACTCTCTCTCTCTCCTTAACTCTCGCCTTTCCTCTAACTCCAACCTGGGTTTCCTCTTTCTCTCAGGGCTACGTGCTGTTCTTCTAAGCAATGTCTTGGCCTCAACTTCACTCCCTGATGCTTCCTCTGTGCCGTAGGCCTGCCTGGGTAGAGTAGCCCATGGTTCCCCCTTTGGAGTCGGACATTGCAGGACTGGCGCTCCTTTCTGCCTCTCCACCGGTGGAATCACCTTCCAGGAGAGCCACAAACCTTCCTCTGACCTTATGGCGCCTGATGGGGCGTTCAGGAGTATGTGCTCCCTGTTCGGCTCGGACCTGATGGGTCTCAATCAATGGGTGAGGGGTCGAATCTGAGGGGGCCTGGTACTGAACTGAACCAGGGCTGACTGCGTCCGGGCTGGTGGGACCTGTGATCTTTTTCCCCGACTGGCGGCTTGCTGCCCCAGAGGAGGTCCAGCAGCCTCCTTGACTGGTGGATTTGTGTAATCTAGTGCAGCGGCGACGGGGATAACCGGCATCAGCTAAAGCACATCCCTCCTGGTATACGGTGAGGGTGGTGCAGATGCCTTACTTACAGGCTGGCGGATAGTCTTGTAGGCTGGGGCCACCATCGAGATGGCCCACTGTTCTAGTAGGGCCCCCAGCTTAACCTTCTTATGTCCTGTATACCTGGTCTGATTGTGAGTCCAGATATGTTCTGTGGTGTTTTTGTTGAACATTCCCCCCTCAGGCCAGGGAAATGCGTGGGCTTTGGTATGGACGTCTCACTCGCAGCAGTGTTTCTCTAAGTTCCTATCCTGGGTGGGAAACATCGCTTGCATGTGGCTTAGTAAAATCTCCATAATAGATCAGGGAACTTGTTTTACGAATTCTGCAGATCAGGATTGCCTCGAGATTCTTTAAATAATTACAAATTCTACTTTAATTTTGGAGAAGAGTGTACACGGGAGGTACTGAAAACAATCTACTGATTACGAGCTGTATAAAAATAGATGCATGGGAAAAACGACATTTAGCAATAAACAAAGACAAATGCAGTGAAATAGTAACAACTTGCAACAGAATGCAATTGTTAGTTCAGAGCCGTACGAGTTGATTTGTAGCAGAGAACTAGCAAACGTTAAATTCTGATCTGGATAAGAAATGATTATCATTTCATAAAATATAGTCTTACTAACATGACGTAACTTTTAAACATGCAGCATATTGCAAAATATAACAGCACCACAACATCAATAAATGCATAAAATGGAAAAATCTAAAATAGACTAAGAGAGAAAAAGATTGACAGAAAAAGTTATTACTTTGCCCAAAAAACCTTAACCCCCTAACTAGCGCCTACAACCAGAGGAGAGGAGATGCTCTGTGTAATACGCAGAGCTAAGTGAGCTTGATAGACTGTCACTATCAGCTCAGTGGACAAAGATAACAGTACTTTGAGCGGAAAAAGGAATAACCTGACAACTATCAACCCTCTGTGGCCAGACACAAGTGAGACCTTATTTCACCAACGTCTGACTTTTCTCTAAGGTTCCGAATTACACCTTATATTACACCCAGAGGTAGTGTGGACCGACTTCCTGATGCCCAGAGGTCCAAGGGCAAACATTCACCTTTTAAATTCTTTGAGAACCTCCCAATGTCAAGAAACCCCAGTAGTCTCTAAGAAAACTAATTTGACAAAAAAGTAAGATTGGGGAGGTGACCCTATATAACACACCAAGTATTTGGGGTGTAGTGTAGTGTCACGCCTAACTGTTCAAGCTAAAAAGAGTATCCCTATATAACACATCAAGGGTCATGGGTGTACTGTTGTGTTACGCCCAACTGTTCAAGCCAAAAAGTAACCATATATAACACACCAAAAGTCAGGGGTATACAGTTATGTCAAGTCCAACTGTGCACGCAAAACAAAAAAAAAACTATAGCTACCTTTACCTTTCTCTAGCATGCTGATAAGGGAATAAAATTATCTATGCGCTTGTTGTAGTTTGCCTCATGCCACATGATGGGACTAAAGATCAGATGTAGTCTCTTACCCTTGTGACGGCGGTCTCTGGACAGACCTCCGCTGCGTGGATTTAGCAAAACCTCTAATCAATTATGGCGTCTGCACACCGATCTTGTTTGCGCAGATGTGAAACAGTTCGGGCAGGGGTCCTTGTCCTCCGGAAGCAATCGGACTCAATAAACCAATCTCTCCTGGCTGGCTCGCCAAAATGCTCCATGGATATGAATTTACATTATAAAACAAATGAAAGGACAAGAGGCGTTTTGCAACACAGGAAGAAGTTGGATTAATTAAACGCAGCGGCTGAGGAAAGTCTCTCGGTGTACAGAGTTTTGGCTGATAATATATACATCTTCTGAGGTACAATAAAACAATTTCTGCATTTTTGAAAAAGCATCTCAGTCATAAATCAACTGATCAAATCTAAGGACACAGATGGCTCTCAACCTCGGGGAGAGCTAGTGTGAGCAGTGTGTATGTGTCCCAATGTCCCGCATGAGAAGCGAGTGATCCCTACGTGTGGTGTGAATGTTGTGTCCTGATTGGCTGAGTGTTTCTATCTACAAGTGGTATCTAGCTTTGAGGTATTTTTGGGGAATGTGAGCCTTTGGCCAAACGTGTTTTATTGGGGCCAATTTCCTTGGACTTGTTTGTGGTGCAACTATCTATCTGTGAGATTGATCATGGTATTCCATGGGTGCGCGCCTGTCTTCGAGTTAAGAGAGATCCCACCTTTGACTTGTCTTTCGATAGGCATGGGTCGCAGGACATGCCTGACCACGTATCTCTGACTCGGGGTTGATAGGGAGGTCACCTTGGGTGAATCCGACAGCAATGATACGAGTTTATTGGAAGTCCTGAAAATAATATGGCAGTCACTGGCATCGTTTTTATCGAAGTTCTCAACATTGTGCGTACAGTTGTCATAGTGTACATCAACATTGTCTTTACTGATATTGACACAGTTATGTATGCCTAGGTCACAGAGTACGTCAACATTGTTTCTACTGGTAACAACATTGTGATTTGTGCATGGATTATGGCACACATTGACAATGTTGCTGCCTGTATCAACACTGTTGTGCAGGCATTGATTATGGCATACATTGACATTGCATTTATGGGTATTGACATTATGTGGGCACAGGTTATGGCATATGTTGACATTGCATTCATTTGTATTGACATTGTTATGCAGACACAGATTATGGTATACGTTGATATAGCATTTATTGTCATTGCCGCTGTCGGGCCTGCACATATCATGGTATTCATTGGCATCGTATTCACCCATTCCAACAATGCTGGGCTGGTGACCCTGTTCTTAAACCTTTTTTAAATGGGGGGGGGGGGGGGGGCGGGGATGGAGGGTTAGGGGGGTTAGCTCAAAGGACCGCTCTTCCTCGAAGGCAAGGCTCCTTTCTTTAGTGGTCCTGATGGGTGTGTCACCTGATGGGTGTGTCAGGCAATTCTTATGAAGGAACCCTTGTAAGAATCTTCCCCGCCAAGAGTAGATATAGATTTTCTGCTGCTTAGAGTCTGGAGCTAAAGCATGCGCTGTCCCATGCTCAACTCAGATTTCGGTATCAAGGGTTCTCAAAGTGCTGTCCTCGGGACTTGTTTGGCTGGAGCTTTTGCTGGCAACTTCAGTGCCAAGATTGGCTTTTCAGCACCTCAGGGAAAAGGAGTAGGTGGTGGGTGTTGTGACTTGGCAAATATTGTTTCTAGGTTGCTTGGCATCAAAGCTGGCTCTCGGATCAAGCAGTTGCTGCTGGCAGACCGGGACCTGAAGGTCAATGCCTCTTCAAATTGTGCTTCGGACTCAAAGACCAACACTCCCTAGAGTATTGCTCTGCCTTGACTTGAGGACGCTTGTGCGGTTGTCCAGACTGAGATTGACCTTGTTCCATCTGTGGAAGATTGACATTGGGCGTGGTTTTGGTCTTCAGTGCCGAAGACTTTAGGGCTGGAGGTGCTGCTTCTTCATGCTCTACTTTGGAAGCCAACACATCTGGACTTTCTCCCCCTTATATGGCTGGCAGTACCAATGGGCCTGCTTTTTTCTCGCTGGGTGCAGTAGATGTCTACTTGCCGAAAGCTGTTGGGGATATAGGAAGACGGTTGATGCTACATCTTGTGAACCAACCAGCACCTATCCCTTTGGTACAAAAGGGTTTCTGACAGTAGAATGCTTTGCAAGTAGAGCGGGAGGCCTTGATGTGCTTGGGGGCACAAGCACAGGTTACATAACCTGTGCTGCTTTGACCAGAGTACCTCATGTTGCATCTAAGGGGTAATTGGAAAGTGGGTTGTTCTCTAATACCCACCGTTATTCTCTGTAACATGACCTGAGGTTCTTTGATGGCCAGTTCATATCAGTCTAAGCAATGGGTCTTCAGTCACGGTCTGGTGAGAAGTCTCCAGGTGCATACTCAGCCGAAGACAAAAGGTCCTACCAGCTGGTGCTGGAGAAGTCAGCAATTGCTTTCTTTGCTGGAGTCAAATTTGAAAAAGTCAGCCCGAAGTTCTAAGTGAAAAGCTCAATGGTCATGGAGCTAAGACTCAAATACAATGGCAGAATAAAACAATCAGAGGTGTAGTCATAGTCCTGATGCATTGTGGACCAAAGGTGGAGTCACAACAGGTCGAGTGACTCAAAAGCATTTTCAAAGAAAAATAGCTGAAAACATCAGGGCCCAACACTAAATGGCAGTGGTATGCAAAGCATGTATATCTACACCCACAGATGCTCTGTATAAATAAGTTACTTACCTGTACACTGTGGTTCTCCAGTATTGCTATCTTTCATAGATTCACATGCTTGAATCTATGAAAGATTCAATACTGGAGAAACATTGTTACTAAAGGTCAGTAAATTTTTCGTCTGATAGATACGTCTTTCCACAGATTTCTCATGTTATGAATGAATCTCAAAGTAATACTCAGCTGAAGGTAGGACTGAGTAGTGTTGGTTAACAAAGAAAGACATGCAACAATGCCTTTACAAAGTGCCCACCACTGCAGGATTAGGTTTCGAGGTATGAATGTTTAGCAAATATATGCGAGGATGACTATGTTGCCACCAAGTCTTTAGTGGAGTAGGAAAGAATGCTAGCTGGAGGGTCTCTCTTGAACAAGGCAGAGCAGACCCTAATGCTAAAAGTAAACCAACACGAAATGGGGCATGTGCTCACGGCCTTGTCCACCTTTACCCACAAAGAAGTCATCAACTACTCTATCCTGTCAGGTTTGTGCATGAAGGAGGATCCAGCACACTTGAAAGCCCAATGGGTGAGATAAGAAGAAGTTAAGACATACTAGTGTAATTGGCTGGCTCATGTGAAATGAAGATGCCACTTAGGGTGTGAAGTTGGGTAGGTGTGAAAAAACGACTTATCCAGATAGAAAACCCTGAATGGTTGTTGAACTAAATGGGCCTCAAGTTCTCAGATGCTCCAGGACGAAGTCTTTGCCCCCATGAAAAGAGAAAGCGAACTGGACAACTGTGCATCGGCTAAAATGGGCCTCAAAGAGGAACCATGCATGGTGTGGGAGGGAACATATATAGTAAACCATTCATATAATGCACCACTAGTGGTGACTTAAACAGAACATGTTTCGTAGGGAGATACATGAAAGCAGAAAGGGTAGCAAAATAACCTTTTACTGTACATAGAGCTAGGACCTGCTGTGCAAGAGACAATGCAAAATGCAGAGCATCAGAAAGGCATGACTGGAATTATTTCAGCCCTTCCAACTCATACCACTCACTGAAGAAACTTGTTGCAGGGATTCACATAAATGGATTTTGTGGTAAGCAGCCATGATCACACCCACATCTTCAGATGGCAGGCAAAAGAACTCTAGCTGGCTTTGCTCAAACTTTATGTGTGCTACTGCAGGATTTGGGACTAGGGGTAGTGGATATGATCCTCGTGCTGTAAGAGCACTTCAACTCTGTGTGAAAGAGGAAGAATGCTGAATGCCAACACATTGGTATACCAAATCGTCCTAGCCGAGTCTGGCACAATCGGGATCAGTTGTGCTTTATCTTCCTGCACCTTCTGCATGACTCTTGATAAAAGGAGAATTGGGGGAATTGGTGGAAAGATGTACAACAGGCCCCGTGACCAACTTAGCCTGAAAGCATCCCCTAAGGAGCCAATCAGAGAGAAGAGCTTGGTAGAAAATCAAGAACACTTCCTGTTCTGGGAATGGCAAAAGACCCATACATAGACTTTGGAAAGTTAAGAAGATCATGTCATAACTTCTGGTTGAAGCTTCCACTTGTGGTGATTTAAAGAAGGGTGAATCAGAGCATTTGCTCACAGGTTGAGCCAGTTTGAAAATAATCCCACCATAGGGCAAATACCCCATTGTGGAGCCCAATGACACAGTCAAATTCCTTCTCAACACAGGGTCCACAACACCAAACTGCCCTGTCGGACAAGTTACTTACAGACAATAAAAATAATAAATTTGCAGACCAAGGTTTCTGAATTTCTTCAATTTAAGGAGGAAGGCTATGTCAAGGTTATGTCTACATTCAAAGTCTCACAACACTGCAACGATGGCCCCAATTCATATCAACAGGTACATAACTACTTAACAAAAAGATACCTGTTGGGCAGAAAAGAGGCTGAAACAGAAGATGTTACATACACCCAGAGACAGGCATTAGTGAAAGAGAGTAAATAGGGGACGTCATATTCTTTCAGCAGTACATGTAAGTTCAAAGTCATGAATCAAGCTCAATAAGGTGCACATATTTAACAGGCAGGGGCAATGGATATAATGTGAAAGAAAGGCTTGTCTCCAAAATTATTAATATGAATGAAATTTGAATCTATATTCAAAATACCAAGTGACATATTAGGTTATGTTTTACACCAGGATAAACAAAACTATCAAATCCATTTTGCACTTTTTTATGCTTATGCCTAAGAAGCAAAAATGGGGCAAACAAGCACATTGTTTAAATCTGTGTTACACATGTAAAATAATTTATAAGCAATATAAGTGCTTTATTTTTCCAATGGTTTCTTCATTCTTTAGCTACAATTTTATCCTGACCCAAAAAATGTTTATACTGTAGACCTGTTTGGTCCATTTTTAATAACGAAAGATGGAATAATGCCGCAAATGGTTTGCATTACAATGCCCCAAAGCAAGCTATGCAATATGGCCACCAGTAGCAATGGGTCCAAAGCAACTGTTGACATAGTGGTTGAATGGGGGCATCTGGTTCTCAACAAGATTCCTCAACAAGTAGTCACAATAAATATTTTTATTGGAACCTACCTAGATTCCCTCCATTGAAAAAATGGCTATAGCCACTGTCGTCTATCGAGAGTATATTAAAAGGTAGAATTCTGCAGCAGCAAGAACATAAAATTCATACAGACGCAACACAAACACAACGTATGCTTTTAACCACAGCTGAATGCCAGAAAACGGTAGCCATAATGGCTAAGAAAGAGACTTCCACTTATCGAGTTAAAGAGCACACTATTTGTGTGTTTACTTACCATACACAGGTGTCTTTCCTGGCAGGATGACAATGATAAGTTGGAGCCCTGAATATGTGTTCTTGAGGTGTCGGAACATTGGTTCGACGCTGTCCGCACCCTGAGCATATTTACAGAAGCAGGGCTGGCCTTGGATGGGCATTCCAGCATCCTTTGAAATCTTTCTCAGTTGGTCAGTAAACCCCCTAAAAAATAACAGAAAACCTTGTAAGCATCTTTCTTTTCTCAGGGTCAACATGGTAAATTTCTCAGAAAATGTGGCCAAGCACTCCACTAGTTGCAGACCAGTAAATGTTACTCACTGTAGTATCTACTTTATTCCCAGGCCCTTCAGTCCTACAAATAGCATGTTGTCCCATAGGTTGACAGCTGGGACAGTAAGTGCCCTCAGCACTGCAGGAGCCTGGAAACTAAGCTGAAGAAGCATGAGAGCATGCAACTCTGCCCACTAAAAGGATTTGTTACTGTTGCCGCCCAACTTGCCTCCAGCATTTCTCAACTTTTTTATCCACTTTTCGTGGCACTATTTTAGGCCAAGGACGGATGACAGAGGGAGGGTAGTATGCTTGAAGGGACTGATAGACTAAAGAATATAGTAGTTACAATAGAAAGTAACCTATACTTATCCTCACATCCCAGACAATTGAGTCCTAGGAATGAGCAGTTTTCCAGACATGTCAAATTGCATAGGGAAGCAAGGAGAATCTGTGTTAAGTAAGAGTAACCAAACGCGTTGTTTAGGCTTGTTTGACCACACTCAATGGAACTAGCATCCAAGGAAGGAAAAGGTACTTACTTTTAGTTCTAGTTCTCCATCGTGGGATTAGCGGGATCGCCAAGCAGTTTTTGTAAAATACAAATCTTATCTATAAACTGGGTATAATAAATGCAGAAGGACACTGCTGCCTACTCAATGCTAAATTTGATGAATTTAATTTATTTTTTTCTTTTTAAACATAGCCAATTGAACCATAATGAGATCATCTTAAAATGAACATCTCTGTGCCAACAGGAAAGACAAAACAGAATATTAATGAGCAAGTTACCAACTCCGTCCTCTAAGGACATCAGCATATTTTCTATCCCATCATGTTTTGTACTAACAGTTTCTTCAGTTCTCGTTTCTGATTCATGGATGCATTCTTTTATGCATTGGTGTTCACATGACGCAAACTTAGCTATGTAGCAACAAAGTACTGTGACACTCCTGTTAGATGAATTCTGGACTTTCACCTTTTTGCATTTTTTGAAAGATATTACAGTCACAATCTTCTGCTTTACCACAACACTCACCATCTTTTAAAGTCAGGATTGATTTAAATCAATTTCTGACTGAAGCCTGTGGTTTTAAATGATTGTTTTTAGCTATGCTATCTCTTTTTTGTAAAGGACATGAATGCAACATGAAGAAAGCTGAGAAAGAACCACATGTTTTATGTGTGGTTTGCTTCCTTCATTCTGGCACAGTGAAGGAAAGAGAATTAATCCACCTGAGAGGAAGACAGTAACATCCCATCAAAAGCAGGAGAATCAGAAAGGAGGATGCAGAACCTGCAGGGATGACCAAAGAAGTGACTCCTACTACTTTCCCATCTTCCAGGGGCTCACAGCGAGGAAAATCTAAGGCAAAGAAAGGAGAAAAATGCTGCTGTTCCGCACTGCTCATCGATGTTGAAGATACAGACGTTGATGAAATATACCATAGCAACAATTTCACTTTCTGTAATGGAATTCTTGACGTCAAAAAGATGGCATTTAACGTTGAGAAATCCATCACAAATGAGCCTCACTTTAAAGTTGAAGCATTTGACATGAAGACGAAGTTGAAACAATTAACAACAAAACATATGGCTGGCACTGAAGAACTCAAATTCAACATCTTCGAGATCAAGCCAATTTTCTTCAAGTTTATCATCTCTCCTCCAAAGTTTCCTTCTCTCTTCTTAATCTCACACATTTTGGCACCAAATATGGCCCAGGTACAGGCAGAAGATCCTCTCGGTATTATAGTTAGACCAAATTTAGTTTCTTCAAAATCTCTCGCTTTTTCTGTCCACTCATGAGATCCAACAAAATGCAACAATAGGAGGCCTCCTAATATACCTAACACACCAACATTACAATATAGATATTACATTCCATACTGGAAAACGTTGATCTCCTTATAAGCAGACCATGTCCTTATTTTTATTAAAATTCCTAACATAAACTTTCCACCTGTATCAGAGAAATTATAACATTTGGGACACACTCTGGAATTACCATCAACTGGGTTGGATCCAAATGTTCTTCCTTTGACATCTGCAACAATACACATTACCAATGAATACTCACTCATGCTACCCACTTGATCAGTAAAACACTTGGGTATGAAAGTAAATCGAGATAGGGGGACAATCATCAGAGACAATCATGGGCCAGTCATTATCTAATTAGAAGCTAAAAGAGATCAGTGGATAAATCTTCCCCTCAAAATGGAATTATTACCATAATAAAAATGACAATTCTTCCTAAACATTCATATCTTTTCACTATTATACCCATTACACTTAACAAATAATTGTCCACATAACTATCCACCTTGCTTTCCAGATTGGTATGGGCTGAGAGGCAGCCCAGAATTGGATGGGACAGTCTACCATTACCTTTTGAACAAACAGGGCTTTGCTGAATCAGATAAGGAAAGCAAATTCCTCTCTGCACAACCCCATTGAGCAGCATACTAGCTTACACCTGACAAATACGTAACCTTACGTCAGATAGTAATGGAAAGAGATCAAGTTGAAAAAAATACATTACAGGTAATACTATCCATTCCACTTCCCACACCTACTCAACAAAGACATAAGGTATGAACCATATTGGGCTACATAGGCGGCAAGCAGAAAAGGGTGACAAATGAACAAGCTACCTACCTTTGGTAAGGAATTATCTGGTAGAGAGAATATCTAGCAGCAAATGCCTTACCTTTGAATTTCCCAGGTGTCAGACTGGATCCAGAAACTTTGTAGGAGCAGTACCCCTGCGTGCTGTCGGGTGGCTCCGTTTGGCTTTGCGTGGCGGGGTTGCCGCCGGATGTAATGTCGCACTCACCAATATAGGCGCCACCCAGGTGTGTGGACGTCAGTTACTTTTTACGTTTTCCATGCCAGCAGTGCAGAACCATGAAGTGAACTGACTAGTGTGTGTCCAAACTAGGGCTCTTTTAAGGGATCAACCAAGCCCTATAAATGAGTACATTGAGCAGGGAGACATGGGTGGCTCTGTAAAGAATCAGCAGCTAGATATTGTCTCTACCTGATAATGTGTTACCAAAGGTAAGTAACTTGTTAATCTTATAGAGCCTTTTAGCTGCAGATTCCTTACCTTTAAATAGATACCCAAGCCACACTTTCTGGTGGTGGGTTGCGGACACATTACTAGACTGGAAAGTCCTGCAGAACTGAACATGCAAAAATCCCATCCCTGTGGACCTGACCGTTCGGGTAGTAGTGTTTAGCAAACGTGTGCAGTGAGGCCCACATTGAAGCCTGGCAAATGTCCAGACTTGGCACTCTATGTGCCAACGTCGTGGTCCCAGCCATTCCCCTGTTAGAATGGGCTCGTAAGCCCTCAGTGGGCTGCTTCCTATCCAAAGGCATAGCAGATCTTGATACAGATAACGCCCCAGCGCAAAATGGTTTGTTTCTGCACTGCCCAACCTTTTTTTATCTCCCACATAACCCACGAAGAGATGGTCGTCCACCCAGAACTCTTTTGTGCACTCAAGGTAGAAAGACAACGCTCTTTTTGAGTCCAGACAATGGAGACACTCCTTTTTTGCTCCTCAGAGGGATGCTGAGGAGCAAAAAAGGTGGGCAGGGTGACCAACTGACCCAGATGGAATGGGGTCAGCACCTTGGGGATGAAAGAGGCTCAGGTGCGAAGCACCACCCTATCCAGAAATGTTATGAGATAGGGAGGCTTGGATGATAAAGCCTGCAACTCACTCACCCCACAGGTAGATGATATTGCTTCTAGAAATGCTGTCTTGATGGTAAGCAACCGGAGGGGACAATAATTGAATTCATCATCATTCTTTATCTCACTTTGCCACCGCAGTTCAGACCCAGCTATATGCAAATCAGTCTTGACCCTGTGCCTCATGGGAACAGTCCAGCCCGAACTACCAAGCAAGGTCATCCTTGGACCGGTAACAAGCATTCTGGGACCAGTTTCTGGGTAACACCCCTCATCAGCAAGCCTAGCTTGAATTCAGTGGCAAAGTGAGCAAGGGACCCACGTCTGGGCATACCCAGCCAACTTAGGGCAAACAAAGCAAACAAAAGGAGATGATGGACGAGCGCTGATACTTTTCAGACACTCGCCCCCAGTCACAGATCTGGGTTGAATCCATCATCATTCTTTAGCTCATTTCACCACCCCAGTTCAGACCGAGCTATATGCAAATCAGTCTTGACCCTGTGCCTCATGGGAACAGTCCAGCCCGATATGCCAAGCCAGGTCTTCCCTGGACCGGAAACGAGCATCTTGTGATCAGTTGCGGGCTAACACCCCTCATCAGCCTGTCTAGCTTGAATCCAGTGGCAAAGTGAGCAAGGAACCAACATCTGGGCATATCCTGCCAAACCTAGGACGAACAAAGCAAACACAAGGAGATGATGGACCAATTGAATGTCTGCTAGGGAATGACCTGGATATGTCAGTATCGGCTGAGGTAGAGATGACAGCCCATGCAGCCATGCTGGGAATATCGGAGTGTGTTTGTGTAAAAACAAGAGCGCAGAGCAGAGTCTAGGATGAAAAAGAGGTCTTGGAACCTGGAATAATGATCCAAGAAAACTCCAGGAGAAAATGTAGGAAGGCTGGGAAACCAACTTCCAAACTGACACAAGCTCAGGTCCCCTCTCCCCAGGAAAACACCTGTCTGCCCTTAAGGGAACTGAACCTCAGGAACCTAGGCCTTTCACAGCAGAGTTCCTAGGTCCAAGGGGACCCTTTTGGGAAAATCTATGCCAGTGACAAAAAACCTGTCCCATTCTTTAAAGCCTGAGACAGCAAGCTGCTGCACAGGAAGGTGGCTATGACAGTGGTTCCCACAGGATCTACTGGGATTAAGGACTCCTTATCACTGATGCCAGAGACCCCAAACCTGGTGCCACTAGGAGAGTTGTAGTGCCTTAGATGTACATAGAGTTTCTATTCACTTTAGTCAATAACATACCCTAGCTGGCCAGACTAAAACTTGGAATAGGTTGGTTATCCACTCCTACTGGCCAAACCTGTCCCAGAAAGTAAAGGAGTTCTGTAACTCCTCTGTTACCTGTCAAGCCAATGGCAAGACAGGCAGCAAACCAAAGGCCCTCTTAATTCCACTTCCAGTGGTTGGGGTTCCCAGTGAAATGGTAGGTGTTGACGTTGCTGGCTCCTTCGACCCTCAAACAGCTTCAGAAAACAGATTTATTCTGGTGAGGGTGGATCATGCCACCAGGTATCCTGAGGCTATTTCCCTTAAGACTGTCACTGCTCCTGCAGTTGCTAGGGCCCTCTTAATTATTTTTACTAAAGTGGGTTTACCTAAGGAGGTGGTGTCAGACAGAGGAAGTAACTGCATTCCTGCTTACCTGAATATATAAAGAGGTCTTGAAGCCTACGATAATGGCCCACAAAACCTCCAAGAGAAAAGGCAGGAAGGCTGGGAAACTAACTTTCATATTGACACAAGCTCAGGTCCCTTATGTGCGATAGAAATCTGAGGGAGGAAGTTCTCTGGAAGGGTGAGGCAAAGGCACTCTTGCCTCGCTGGCTGAAGTTTGACCGTTTAGAATGAGGTGGTTGAGCTAACAAAGTGGGCACTGTCTATGGCCTTCACAGTAGCCAGTGCCTTTTACTGCCGTTATAAAGTTACAGAAGGACTCCCACTATGACAACAGGGGAATGATTCAAGCATGCGTGTCTATGAAACATCCAATGCTCAAGAACTCATTTGGCAACAAAACTCGCGAAGCTTTGATAAGCTGACTTGAAATCAAAAAATTCAAACCTTGGACAGGTGCCAAACCATCCTTCTCTGGCCCTTTCTATCTGGAATTCCCTGCCAGTTGATCGGAGATGCTCAACACCTAAAGTCACCCTCTTTCGCAATCTGCTAAATCAAATGCTAAGAATACACGTGTCTAAGATTCTGACTGGAATTTTCACAATATTTTCTTCCAAAGCCCACTACTTGTTCTAGTTTATTCAAAATCAATGGAAGATCTGTCATAGTTTAAAGGGACCTCCATACGCAGTTAAGATGAAGAGGCTAAGAATGGTGTCGAGATACTCATCTAGTGTATTTCCCAACAGCAAAAACATTGAAAGTTGACCAATATCCCTTCTACTATTCTTTGAATGGAAACATCTCAATTATATTAAAATTAGGAAGATTCTGCACTTCTATTTCTCAATCTTCATGAGAAGCAGTCTCCTTGATGGTTGAAATACAGGAGGCAATGGAAAAGGGGCACAGACTCACAAATGACATCACCCAAGATCATGGAAAAATTATTTTCCATTCCTGTCAATGATTTGATGTTCTTGAACCATACGCACTTTGCACTGAGTCCTCGATTTTAGTTCTTCTACAATCAAGAGACCTGTGTTTTGCGACTGAACTAGTGTTTAAAGGGCTAAAGAACAAAGTTACTTACCTTTGGTAATGATATATCTGTAAGAAACATTAGTTAGTTATAGGATCCTTACCTTAGAATGACGCATAGATGTCAGACTGGATCCAGAAAGTTTTTTGTCAGCCTTACCTCTGCACGTCGGAAGGTGGCGTCGGTCGACTCCGCGTCCTTGTTGGCGTCGTGTCGCCTGGATGATGTTGCGGTAGCTACTTAGATGCCGCCCTCGCGCGCCTACGTCAGTTCTGTACACGACTTTCCACGCCAGAAACGCAGAGCCATGCAAGACACTGACCACTGGTGCACAAAACTAGGGCCCTGAAAGGATATCCTTAACCCTAAGAACAGTTCGCAGAACGGAGAGGATGGGTGGGGCGGTAAGGAATCTATAAATAACTAATGTTTCTTCCAGATATACCGTTACTGAGGATAAGTAACTTGTTCATCTGAAAGAAACATGTTAGTTATAGATTCCTTACCTTAGAATGGATATCCCAGCAATACCAACCCAGGTGGTGGGTCTGCGAACCAATATTACACCAGAAAGTCCTGGAGAACAGAATGGCCAAAGATGCCGTCTCTCCGAACTTGACTGTCCAGGCAGTAGTGTTTCGTAAAGGTGTGCGCGATGCCCACATAGCTGCCTGACAGACATTGTTCAGAGGAACTCCTCGCCCTAAAGCAGTAGTGGCTGCCGTCGCGCTGGTGGAATGGGCACGCAACTCCACTGGAGACTCCTTTTTTGCCAGAGAATAACAGGCCTTGATACACAAAACGACACACCGAGAGATAGCCCATTTGTGTGCGGCCCAACGTTTTTTGACGCCCGCATAGCCAAAGAGCTGGTCATCCACCCGGAACAGTTTTGTACGGTCCAGATAAAAAGACAACACACGTTTTGGGTCCAGGCGGTGGAGCCTCTCTTCCTCTTTGGAAGGATGCAGAGGCGGAAAGAAGGTGGGCAAAGTGATGTCTGCCTAATGTGAAAGGCAGTGACAACCTTTGGCAGAAAGGATGGACGGGTTCCGAGACAACTTTGTCCGGAAGCACCGAGAGAAAAGTAGGCTTTGAAGAAAGAGCCAGGAGCTTACTCACTCACCTGGCAGAAGTGATGGCCACAAGGAATGCAGTTTTGAGAGTTAAAAGCATCAAAGGACAGTTGTGAAGTGAGTCAAAGGGAGCGCACATTAAATAAGTTGAGACTAGATTCAAGTCCCACTGAGGCATAACAAAAGGAATAGGAGGAAAGAGATGAGTTATGCCTTTCAAGAATTGATTAACAACCAAGGACTTGAAAAGAGAAGGCTGATCTGGAAGCCGAAGGAAGGCAGAAATAGCTGAGAGATAGCCCTTGATAGTGCCCAGAGCAGAGCCCTGCTGGGCAAAAGTAAGGAGGTACAGAAGAACCTTAGAAACAGGGGCAGAGAGAGGATCCACAGCCTTTGCTGTGCACCATGCCACAAATTTGTTCCACTGACAGGCGTATACAGTCTTAGTGGAGGGACGCCTGGCTGGCAAGATTACATCGCAAACTTCGGGGGGCAGGTCAAACAACGTCAACTGCCGCTGCTCAATCTCCACGCAAGGTGGAGGCTGGAAGGTTCGGGTGGAGGACCGTCCCCTGCTGCTGCGACAGAAGATCCTCCTGAAGAGGCAGTCGGATCGAGAGATCGATGGCCATGTTGAGCAGCTCGGGATACCAGTCTCTTCGTGCCCAATCCGGAGCCACAAGAATGACTTGGGCTCGGTCGCACCTGATCTTCTTCAGCACTCTGGGCGGAAGTGGTATAGGCGGAAAGGCATACAACAGACCGTAACTCCACTCGCGACGAAAAGCGTCGCCTAGCGAGTGCCGCCTTGGAAATTCCAACGTGCAGAATGGCTGAAATTGCACATTTTTGTCTGTGACGAATAGATCTAACCAAGGCTCTCCCCACTGTCGAAAGAGACCTTTCACCACCTCCGAGTGAATATGCCATTCGTGATTCATCATGCACCTGCAGCTGAATTCGTCCGCCCTGGCATTCAGGGAACCTGCCAGGTGTTGAACCACCAGGGAAATTCCCTGATGTTTCAGCCATGTCCAGAGGCGCCCCACCCCATTTGTTGCAGTACCACATGGCAGTGTTGTTGTCCGTGAACACCTGCACTACTCTTCCCCAGACAGAGAGAAGTAATGCCTTCAGTGCAAGACGAATTGCCCGGAGCTCCAGAAGGTTGATGTGAAGCCCGGACTCCACTGGAGACCAGAGGCCTCTGATCTCCGCCTCTCCCATGTGGCCGCCCCATCCCAGGAGAGACGCATCTGTCACCACTCTGAACTCCGGTTGGGGAAGGGAGAGGGATCTGCTGCTAACCCAATCCTGGTTCGTGAGCCACCACTGCAATTGTCGTGCAGTGCCCTCCGAGATCTGGACGCATTCTGACAGATTCCCCTGATGTTGCGCTCACTGGAACTTCGGGTCCCACTGAAGAGCCCGCATATGCCACCTGGAATGATCAACCAGCAGGATAGCCATGAGGCCCAGCAGCCTTAGGGTCATTCTGACCGAAACCCGGGACAGAGGCTGAAAGATCAGAATCATAGCCTGGATGTCCCGGACTCGTTGTATGGGAGGATAGACCCGAAACCGCGTCGTGTCCAGAACCACTTCGATGAAGAGGAGCTTCTGAGAGGGAATCAGGTGTGACTTTGGCACATTGATGGAGAACCCCAGCGAATGCAGGAGGTCGGCCATAGTCTGGAGGTGGAAAGGTCGGACTAGGAGGGTTTGGAGGCCGCTGCAGAGGTGGGGTTGGTGGACTGGCCCGCCCGCTGGCCCCTGGAACCATGACGGTTGTTCCCAAGTCCCCAGCCGGGCGAAGGTTGGGTAACTTGCTGCGGCCTGTGGCTCTGGGTGGGACGTAGCGGGCACCCCTTCTGTAGCCACTCAAGAGGCGAAAAGCATACTGCGCCAGACGGGAGTAGAGGCCCAAGGACTTGGCTGTAGCCCGTGAGTGTAGAGCGTTGTCTGCTTTGTCGCCAAAAAGGCGACGGCCATCAAAGGGCATGTCCATCAAGGTGTTCTGGACATCCCCTGAAAAACCAGTCGACCTCATACAGGCGTAGCGACAAAGCGCTACTGACGTTGAAAGGGTCCTGCCCAGAGAGTAGGCGGTGTCCAGCTCACACCGTATCGCAAACTTCGCTGCATCCCTCCCGGCAGCAATAGCCTGGGAGAGCACTGCCCGGGCCTCCTCCGGACACTGAGGCAGCAGGTGCGCCACCGTATCCCACACCGAGTGGGAATAACGACCCAAGAGACATGCAGTGTTTACGGACCGCAGTCCTAAGCTAGCGGAAGAGAACATTTTCTTTCCAATATGGTCCAGCTTCTTGGATTCTCTTTCCGGTAGAGCGGTAGGGAAGGCGCTTTTGGAAGTGGAGCTTGGACCACCAAGGTCTTTGGGGTGGGGTGTTGGGAAAGGAAAGTGAGGTCGCCCGGAGCTGGGAGGTGGCATCGGGCTATCATCCTGTCCACGGGAGACCCCGTGTTGGGCCTAGACCACGTACCCAAAAGGATGTCGGTGAGGGCCTCATTAAACGGAAGAAAGGGCTCCGAAAAGCTTGCAGCCGGTTGAAGCACCTCTGTCAGGAGGTTAGTCCTGACTGCCACAGTAGGAAGCTCGAGGTTGAGAGCCTCGGCCGCCCCACTGCGTACGACGCTCCAAACTCCGTAGCCCCGGTAACAGGAGACAACATGCCAAGGTCAGGCAAGGTGTCCAAACCACTGGCATCCCCCAGTTCCACTCTCCAGTCCTGTTCACTTCCTTGGTCAGCTAGAGGGTCACCTGACCCCTCCCAGTCCTCCTCCTCAGTATCTGGGTGCCATTCTGTTTGAATAGGGGCCAACGGAGATAACAGGGGCATGAAAACCCCTCTCGGTGCCGGATTTCCGCCGATGTGGCTCCAGGCTCACGTCGGGATGGAGGCCAGGGTGGTGGTGCCGAAGGAAGCGGCGCCAGTGGAGGCGTAATCAGGTCAACCGGCGCCGATCCGGATCCAGGCCTGGTTCCAAGGGGGGCCTGCGGGGCCGGAGCCACTGGCGGAGAAGGTCTATGCCCCCCCAACGAAGTCCGCGGGGCCCGAAGGCGCGCCGGCGTGTTCGGGCAGCCCAAAGTTGGTGTGCATCGCCTAGTAGAACGTACGAAGCTTGGCAGGAGTCGCTCCGGGTCCCAGAAAAGGAGGAAAACGTGGAGTCGACTCTTCGGGCTCCGCGCGCAGAGCCGCAGGAGGGGCACCACCCACTTCCCTCGTCGGGTCGGCCGACCGATGAGGAGAAGTAGAAGAGCGACGATGCTTCTTCGACTTACCCGTCCCGAGTGCGAAGAATTGGAACCGTAATGATGGTTCCTCCACGACCGGTCCCTCGACCTCCCATGCGACCGGGACCTCGATCGGCGCTGAGCTGACTGTCGGTGCTCAAGCAGCTTTCGGGACCGCTCCCGCAAAGCCTTCGGTGCCATCGACCGGCAGTCGGAGCACGACTTGGGGTCGTGGTCGCGCTCCAAGCAAAAAAGACACACGCAGTGCAGATCCGTCACCGACATCATCCAATGACCGGAACCGCATGGCTTAAAGCCGGACATTCCTCGTGCACCTTAGGAGTCTAAGACTCGAAAAAGAAGACAACAAACGTCGAGAAAAGTTAGTCAAAAAGTGACTGAGGTACCGCTCTTCCCGGATAGGCGCTGGCTGGCGTGGAAAAAGAAAGAACTGACTTCAGCGAGCGAGGGCGGCGTCTAAGTAGCTACAGTGACGTCATCCCAGCAACACGACGCCAACGACGGACGCAGAGCTGACGCACAGAGGTACTGCTGACGAAAAACTTTCCTGATCCAGTCTGAAGCCTAGAGGTAATTCTAAGGTAATAATTCTATAACTAACATGTTTCTTTCAGATGAACCCCTTTAATTAGAAAGCGTTTTGCACTAGTGACTAAACTCACTCTGAAGAATGAGAATGTATGCAGCACAGTGACAGAAGCATGAGAAAAGTAAAGTTAGGTAGAACATTTTCACTAAATAATTAAAAGCCATTTCTTTCATATTTGAAACACATTCCTGTGAGCTGACAATTCTTATGCCATTAAAAGCTCAAGAAAGCAAGCAAAAATATATATATTTTTTTGCTTTCAACCTTTAAAATCTGAGGCTTCCCTGCTAAAAGTGTGCGCTCTTGGTTACTTCGGCATGGCATGATTGCCACAATCAAAGTCATTTATTGACAAAACCACAAGTATTCTTGAAAGATATAAGAAAATGATGGCATCACCTCTTTGGATCTAGGTGAATAAGCAAACAAACATATGAATGAAATCCAATTTGGCTGAATAGCTTTTACTCAATACAAATGTATATAAAATAAAGCAACTTGAGCAAATGACATTTCATCGAAAATAAACTGCAAAAATGCTTCCTGTTTAAATTATAAAATGTAAGAAAAACATATTGACTTATACCTACAGTTCTCCATATTGGTATCTTTCACAGACTCACCTGCTTTATTTATGTATTCCCCCTTATCAGGCTGAGAATTCTTGATTGCCAATATTTAGAAAGCAGTGTACATACACAAAAAATTAACAATGAAAACAACAATATACTACACATGTAGTCAATTTACCTTACTCTGTGAGCCACACTCCTACTAATAACCCCAATAGAGACCAGCTCAACTGCACTTCGAGTCTCTAACTTCCCAGATTTTTCAAGCTCACCAAGAGTAAGCCAAAAGCATGATACAAGACTGTCTGTGTTAGAAATGCATGATTCCCTGTTTGCACCCCCTTGACGCTGTGCTATTTGCTAGTTGTTCTGTGGCTCTGTTTTATATTTGTAAAAATCAATACAAAGATTAATATAACAAATAAAAGGTTCACAAAAAGCATCACGATAGGGGAAATGATGCTCAGCTGTTGTCTAAATTGAGTCTGAGGCTCAACTCTACAAGATTTGTTTTCACACCCACGGGTGATACGAGTGAACTTAGTTCAATGCACCAATGACTAAATGTGAAAAGCAGGTTTTTGTAGTCTCACAGAACCCCACCTAATACATAGTTGAAGTGGCGTCAGTGAGTTTGGATTACTAACAGTACCTAAACAGGGATCCAGGGTCACTGTGGTGATTGGAAACAAACCAATTTTTTCTTTAATCCTATACACACAAACTACACTAGAAAAAGACACTTTACTAAAAAGTGTGCTTAATTCAACAGATGCACCCTGCTGCTTGGCACTTCTTAAACAATCACACAGAAACCAATTAAAACAGCACAAATGCAAGTTGCAAACAACGAGAGGAAAATGAACATTTCTACAATGGTTAACATGTCATCTAAAAACCTAACACCCTAAAACCTACATCCATACCCCACGCTAGGAGAGCATAGAGTAGAATAACTTGCATCTAGATTTTGTTATGGAGAATGAGTGCACTGCATACTTGTTTACAGCTTCACGCTGTAATTATCAGTAATCAGGGAGGCTGTGTTCTCTACAAAAATGCATCACATCAGCATCAGCTCCTCCCAGACTTTGTGGCTGAATCAGCTTTCAGCAGAAAAGACAATATGGCAGCATCTTTGGCAACATCTTATGCAATAATATGGGGCAAAGAACTTATCCTGACCAGTGGTCAAGTGGCAACACTTTTAAACTATCTCTTAACTAAGATGGAATTTCCAACATCACCGTATGAATGTCTGGTACAACAAATGAGCATCAAGATGCTTGTCTAAGAAATATACTTTTAAACAAATACGGTAAAAATGCAGTAATTCATAATACACTGTTTTGGCTATTGTCCTTGTTTGACCTTGAAATAGAGGTAACAGGTCACTTGTTCCAGACTGATGCCGCATCTGGTGTCTTGCTGATGTCTATATCCAAGTGACTTGACACTTTCACAGGTTCTTCAAAAAATAAGAACAGGCAACATCTGCATCAAAGGCAGATATGTTGATGGCTCTGCAGAAATACAGAAAATGGAGCCTCTGCCTATTTAAAATGGAGTTGGGCCTTATATTCTTTACGTCATCCCTATCTGAATTGTAACACAATGTAGTCAATATATAGGGATTCATAGGTAAATCCATGCTCTCAGTTCATTGAGACAAAAAATTCTAAAATCAAAATAATCTCACAATATCTGTTATATAACTATAAATTATATAATGAGTATACATAACATAACTTCATAAATGCATGACTACATAAAAATAGCAAGAATCAAAGCAATAAGCTGTCTATGGAAGCAATAAAACATTAAACATAAGGATTTATGAATAGCATTTTAAAAAGATATCCTCATAAAACATTTAGGTTGGGTAAGAGGGATGTGTGTTGGTGATTAAATAGATCAGACATGATACTGAATAAGCCAATTAAAAATTATGTGGCTTCGAAAAAGAAAAAACACAAATACAAAATGGTCCATCAAAAATCTTCAGTTTCACAACATAGTCTCTGTGGTCGTATAGTAGGTTCGTGAGTTGTTTTCAATCCTCATTCAAGGACTTGTGGACGTCAGCAGGTTTACACGCAGCATACGTGTGTCCATTGTGAAAACCAATTAATGTGTGCTTGTTTCATTAGATCGTACATTAGATGGACCAGCTATTGGTTGCAATTCCAAAGTACTCCGCAATGGTGAGAGCACTCCGTTTTGAGGCTCGAGCATTAACAGCGAGTCAAGCCAGTCATCAAGCAACTCGTCAAATAGTGGCACTGGTGTAGTTGATTCATCATAGTTAGCATTTTGTAGAAGGGGAAAACGCATTGCTTGATATTGTCTCTGGTGAGATTGCAACGGTTGAAGGGACATTTCCACGTCTAGGAATGCCACTGAAGGTTGCTCTCGATATAGACCTACGTTGATTTCAGCTAGACAGTTTATACACCAGAACACAGGTTTCACGTGCATAGCATCTATTTAACTAAAAGATTGTATCCAGTTCTCGTTAAATTCTGAAAGCCAAGCATGACCCAAAAAGCGTTCTTGGGTTTCTCTGCATATTTTTTTAGCTTGATAAGTGTACTTCATTTTATTGATTTCCTAGTCGGATCAGGAAAAATTTACTATTACTACAGCTGATAAGCATTAGGATGGACTAAAGATTCCAAGCAAAAAAAATTTATCACACAGAAGGAAGTGACCTAATGGATTTCTTCAGCTGGAGGTACTAATAAACACAGGGTCATCTTCATTAAACCACATGTAAGAAAAAGGAAATTTTCACAAGTGGGACAAATGTGAATTGTGCACTGTTTCAGACCAGCCGAATGATTTGTACTTCTGGCAGTCATACAAGTGAATAGTTTTGATTGGCAAAGAAACAATGCCATGTATGCCAGGTGACAGGTGGTGCTTCCACTTGTTCGATACTTAGCAAAAGTGTATGAGGATTCTTTTTTCACCATTGTTTGCTGTGGTGTGGTCACATTATACAGTTAAAAAATGTCTGTTTCATTTAAAAGTTGCCAGAGCACAAAACCTGATCACAGTGTTTGCAAAGCCCAATTTAGTTGTATAAAAGCTCTTAATTGAGCCTCGACAGGTTGTAAAAGACCTTCACCTCCTTTAAGGACCTTAGGCTGAGGACAGGATGATGTTTAGTGTGTATACTCTCTTAATGCCCTTGCCATTGTTGATAACTTTAAATACTGTTTGTAGGCTTTCCTGATCTATTTGCCCAATTCTCCCTGCAGCTTCTTTTCTGAGTATTTGTTCCATTCATTATAAATGCCACCTATTCCTGTCGCTATGAATCATTTATTTTAAGTGGGTTGGGTACCAGAAGAAAGTAAAAAATAACATGTTTTCTCTGACTGAGAATAAGTGTTCTTTTGCAACTAGAATGTGCTTACCAGCTTTAACATAGTTTGCCCACACTGAATGTGGTAATTATTACAGTTGTTTGTGTGCTGTATCGAGGATCAAGTCGATTAGCTTTAGAGCCTGGGGTGTTGGAAAGAAAGCAACGCATGCAGTATTGGAATCATAGGGCCATAAGGCTAAACATTCAGGAGGGAACTGAGTAGAATTAAACGTTCCATTCTGGATCTTTTCATTTATATCTGAATCAGAAATGTTCATTTGGAATTGCCAATTATTAAACATAGTCAAAATAACTTTTAGAATAGACGTTTTTTTAAGGACTTTCATACTACTAAATCCCAGACAGGTGCCCTGCTGGATGGTTTTGGTCAGAAAATTCACTTCTTTAGGTATAATGCAGGCTCAAAATAAGGTCCCTTTACCCTGAATATTCCAGAATTTTCTTCCCAAGTGCGTTTGTTTCCCATCAACCGTTTCTTTCCAAATAGTCATATTATTCTTGAATGGCCAGATTCTCACTGAATACAATTCAATAAAGCAGCTTGTTAGTGATGATTAAATTCTGAAGTTATTGTGGATTTCTTGAAAAATAGATGAGTGATGTGATCTGTCGTCCCTCTGGAAGAAAGGACATTTCTTTAAGAAATGTGGGTGACCATCAGGAGGTGGAGCTTCACAAAGCTTCCATTGTGTGTAATTATATATTTTCCTAGGACAGCTAGTTCTAAGCATGTAATAGTGTGCATAGTGACGATAATTATACATTTCTTTATAATTGACCAAATTTAAATAGGGATCTTCATTGATCAAAGTGGTATATGCCTGTAAATTAGGGGTAGGCAAAGAATTCCACTCCACCGGCAGGGTGCTGCCCACTCCGCACAGAGTGCGGAGTTCCGAAAAACTCCACATAGCCATGCAGAGTTTTTACTTTTGCGCAGCTTGCAAAGGCCAAGTTGGCGAGCGCAACCAAGAGAAATCACGTGCTAGACCACCTCCTGGCGAGATTTCTGATTGCAGGCGGTTGCGGCAGGTCGCTGCTGCTTGCATTGAGGAAGCTGACGCTCGAGTAGAAAATCTACTCGAGCGGCAGAAAGAAATAGTGCCCTCCTGAGCTCCGTGTGATGCAGTTTGTGCTGATTTTACAGCGCGGGAGGAACTAAAAATCAGTGTGAACTGCGTGACGTACCAGACTTTGCTGCTCGCGGACATCCGAGCAGCACTTCGCGGACTTCACCTAGGCCTACTGTAAATCAGACATCATTCACTTTACAGCCTATGTATCCCAGTCATCTACAACAGAACCACAAATTTTGACATGATATGTTGAAACTTTCAAAACATATGTAACTAAAGTATGTCAATAGGTGTCATAATTTGATAAGGTATCTTTTCTCAAGCTATGCCCTCGGGCACAGGATAATCTGTGATGTTTGCAGCGCTGAGATTTCATCTAGCGCTGTGGGATGAAAGATGCGGCTGTAGTTCAAGAACCACAGGTTGTGCAATTGTTCTTTCAGGAAGTTCAGTAGTAGTAGAATAGTGATCATTGTTAATAGCCTTATAATGAAAAGAAACGCTCCTGAAGTGGTCCAAACTTAGAACCAAGGTAAAATTAAGTATCTGTCACAAAACCAATGATAATCAAAAATTAGCTTATGGTGTAGCGTGACTTTGGAGTGTGGCGAAAAGTCCTGTATGCAAAGTTTAGAGTGATTCTTGTAAATAGTTGTTTCTCAGAAGGGCAGCATTTTGATTGATGTGGACTTCATAATAGATCATGGAGTTGTGTGAAACACTGGCAACTGTAGCATCCGATTCGTCAAGGAAGTTTATTGCTCTGTGTAAGGTTGGAAAATTAGTGTGCTCAAATATTCCTGGCTGGGAACTCAAGCTAGTGATTTTACTGTTCTCATTATGGGGTACTTCATACAGAGTAGGGAGAAGCTGAGAGGTTCTACTCTGAATTCTTCCTGGTGTTTGAGATGGTTTACAGTACAGAGTTAGACACAGTGTTATTTATATGGCTGATGGACACCTGTCTGAAGACGGCTAAAATGCCAGAAACCGGTCCTAGGAAGCTTGTTTCCGGTCCAGGGAAGACATGTCTTGGCAGTTCGGGCTGGACTGTTCCCATAAGGCACAAGGTCAGACTGATTTGCATATGGCCATGTCTGAACTGGGGTGGCAGAGTGGGCTAAAGAACGGTGATGTATTAAACCCAGATCAGTTGACTGGGGGTGAGTGCTTGCAATGTTCAACACTCCGTCCATCATTTCCTTTGGTTTTGCTTTGTTCGCCATAAGTTGGCAGGGTATGCTCAGACGTGAGTCCCTTGCTCACTTTGCCACTGGATTCAAGCAAGCCTGGCTGAAGACGGCTGAAATGCCAGAAACCGGTCCTAGGAAGCTTGTTTCCGGTCCAGGGAAGACATGGCTTGGCAGTTCGGGCTGGACTGTTCCCATGAGGCACAGGGTCAGACTGATTTGCATATGGCCATGTCTGAACTGGGGTGGCAGAGTGGGCTAAAGAACGGTGATGGATTAAACCCAGATCAGTTGACTGGGGGTGAGTGCTTGCAATGTTCAACACTCCGTCCATCATTTCCTTTGGTTTTGCTTTGTTCACCATAAGTTGGCAGGGTATGCTCAGACGTGAGTCCCTTGCTCACTTTGCCACTGGATTCAAGCAAGCCTGGCTGAAGACGGCTGAAATGCCAGAAACCGGTCCTAGGAAGCTTGTTTCCGGTCCAGGGTAGACATGGCTTGGCAGTTCGGGTTGGACTGTTCCCATGAGGCACAGGGTCAGACTGATTTGCATATGGCCATGTCTGAACTGGGGTGGCAGAGTGGGCTAAAGAACGGTGATGGATTAAACCCAGATCAGTTGACTAGGGGTGAGTGCTTGCAATGTTCAACACTCCGTCCATCATTTCCTTTGGTTTTGCTTTGTTCACCATATGTTGGCAGGGTATGCTCAGACGTGAGTCCCTTGCTCACTTTGCCACTGGATTCAAGCAAGCCTGGCTGAAGACGGCTGAAATGCCAGAAACCGGTCCTAGGAAGCTTGTTTCCGGTCCAGGGAAGACATGGCTTGGCAGTTCGGGCTGGACTGTTCCCATGAGGCACAGGGTCAGACTGATTTGCACATGGCCATGTCCGAACTGGGGTGGCAGAGTGGGCTAAAGAACGGTGATGGATTAAACCCAGATCAGTTGACTGGGGGTGAGTGCTTGCAATGTTCAACACTCCGTCCATCATTTCCTTTGGTTTTGCTTTGTTCGCCATAAGTTGGAAGGGTATGCTCAGACGTGAGTCCCTTGCTCACTTTGCCACTGGATTCAAGCAAGCCTGGCTAAAGACGGCTGAAATGCCAGAAACTGGTCCTAGGAAGCTTGTTTCCGGTCCATGGAAGACATGGCTTGGCAGTTCGGGCTGGACTGTTCCCATGAGGCACAGGGTCAGACTGATTTGCATATGGCCATGTCTGAACTGGGGTGGCAGAGTGGGCTAAAGAACGATGATGGATTAAACCCAGATCAGTTGACTGGGGGTGAGTGCTTGCAATGTTCAACACTCCGTCCATCATTTCCTTTGGTTTTGTTTTTCCCTTGAACCAGACAAAGGAATCAGAATGGCAGTTCTTTTGTCTTTTACCTCAATGACTGTAATGGGTGGTTTGTAAGATGTTTAAAAAACTGAAGGTCATGGATCTTTTCACAAACTAGATCCCCTATTTCAGGGAACCATCAATCAGCAGTGTTTACAACCGTCTCTTTGTAGGTGGCAGCTTCAGAATGATTCACATGAGACAACTTGTCTAATGTGCAGTCTGTCCGCTAGTCCACTGTTTTGCTGAAAATGTGGGAGAAATCAAGTCATACAAGGGCTTCATTCACTCAGCATAGTGTGGCAAGTGGTTTGTACTGCAGAATTGTGGACTTCACTTCCCTTTGATATGAAAAATGTGCATGACCTTCTGCACTTTAGGAAAGCATTAAAAACATGCTCTTCAATCAATAGCTGGGCTTTGGTCCTCTTAGTTACTCGCCCTTTCTCAAGAAAGCGCCAAGACACCATTGGGTAATTGAGCGCTATATAAAACTCAACAACATAACATAACAAGTAAGTTCATCCAAAGTCACGGAATCCCAGCAGGGATAGCATTTCTTTATTGTGCTAGGAGGCTTCAAGGTAGCACACTTCTGAAGGAAATCAGAAGCCTCTCGCCCGGTTTCACCTTTCCTACCATACTCCTCTTTTCTTCGAAACTCGAATTGACTCTCTCACTCTGCTCGTTTACCGTCAGTGTCCTAAAAAGAATGTGGAGAGTGGATACCAGAATACTGATACAGTTCTAAAAATTGTTTTCGATGTCCCTTAAATTATAATCAACCCTATTGGATTCCTGAGATGTGGGAGATCTAGTACGTCTTTGCTCTCTACCCTGTTTCCTTCTGCCTTCCATTGCAGATTTTTCTTTAACAGAACCCCCAACGTCACTTTAATATTTTAAATGCCGTTTAGTGGCTCGAGTACACAAGGTATCACAACTCACAGAGGTGTAAACTTTTATTCTGGTAGTTCCAGTTCACAATTGAACTGGAACAGCCTTCAGTCTCATGCATATAGCCAGAACTGAAGCTTCTATCTAAATGTTGCTCAGGATGATCGTGAAAACGGTGAAAAAAATCCCTATTAACTTTGTTTCTAAGTTCAGAGCTTGTGCAGCACTGTGGCCGCTCTGTACTTGTTTCAGTACCTCAGGGAGAATTGCCAATGAAGGCATGACTTGTGTGCTGGTGTAAAGGCATGCAAATATGCTTCCCCAGGTGTTACATTCCTCTTCGGGTGGCACCAGACCTAGAGGGAGATACATAGTACGTATTCTATGTTTGTTGTTAAGTGTCGTACACAGATATACCGTTTCCAATTGGTTGGTCTCGCGACAACCACAAAAGGCAATTTTATCACATTTTATGGATGCTCTTTCCATGATATCATTAATAGTCTGTGGACTAATGGTTTGTACCTGTACCTGAGCTGCTGGTCTCGCTGTGAGAGCAGGTCAAGATTTCCAGCGGCTGTGTAATTGAGAATCCTTATCAGCTCACGAGTGCCAAAGTGTCAGGACGAGGAACAGGCGTGTTACCAGCCAGGACAGTCTACATAGGCCCTTCATTGCTCAGAGGTCCCAGGCGGATAGTCCTGTGCATGTCTGGTATTTGACCATCAAACTAATTCTGATGTTCCTCCTAAGTTAAAAGGATTTTCAAATCTTGGTAATCCCTATACTTTGCAAGTGGTGGTAGTGCCTTATAAGCTTGAAACTGCCAAGGAGGTAGCGTTTAGAGCCTCAAACTCTACCCATGAGTAAAATGTCTTGAAGACATACGCCGTGTGAGCAGCTATCACAAAAGTAACCCTCCCCCTGCATTGGGGACACCTCGATTTTTGAGATGCTGAGTAACTGCTTTCCTGTATTTGGCTCTTACAATGGGGACTGCCATGAAGACAAACGGATTAAAGTGGGATAGATCAAAAGAATTAGAAAACCCACAGAATGGGAAATAACCTTTTAAGAGTCAAGCTTGACAGCAGACCTACGGCAATAGGCGTTCCATTCTTCCCTAAAGGAGGTAAATATGATTACTACGGACGTCTCTGTATTGACGCAATAATGGTCAACATGTGTGCGTACATATAAAAACAAAACAACTCAAGGATAGGCAAAACAACAAGGCCCCACAATGAGTGCCAATGTTGCTTAAACTGAGACTCTGGCTTAGCTCTACAAAGGTTTGTTTTCACACCCCGGGGACCCACAAGTGAACTCAGTTCAATGCACCAACAACTGTATGTGAAAAATATGTTTTTGTGGCTCCGCATAACCCCACCCAATTAATGGTTGAAGTGGCATTGATACTTTTCGGTTATTAACAGTCCCTATACAGGGACCCAGGATCGCCGTGGTAATTGGAAGCAAACCAACTTTGTTCTCTTTAATACTTCACACACAAACTGCACTTAGAAAAAGACACTTTAACAAAAAAGCATGTTTATTTCAACAGGTGCACCCTGTTGCTTAGCCCATCTAAAACAATGGCACAGAATACAATTAATAAAGCACAAATGCATGCTACGAAAAACAAGAATAATATGAATATTTCTATCATGGTTAAAATGTCAACTGAAAACCCGACACCCTAAAACCACTGCGCTAGGATTGCATGAAATAGTAAAACTTGCATCTTGCTTTTCTTAGGGCGAATGAGCGCACTGCATACCTGTTTACAGCCAAACGCTGCAATTATTAGTAGTTAGGAAGGCTGTGTTCCCTGCAGGTGTCGCATCAGCATCAGTTTTCAGTTGAAACCCCAATAGGGAAGCATCTCTGGCAGTCAATATCGTCTCTGGTAGTATGTTGCACGATAATCTGGGGCAAAGGACCTCTCCTGACAAGTGATTATGTGACAGCACTTTTATACTATATATTTGATCTAAGACTGAATTTCCAACATCACATTAGGAATTTCTGGCATATCCAAGGAGTATGAAGATGCACCGTTTTGAACAAATACAGTAAAAATATGACAACTCAGATTACACTTTTTTTGTAACTTTTTTTCATGTTTGACCTTAAAATTGAGACAGCAGGGACGTGGCTTGGAGCGTCAAGATGGCACTTTAAGAGTGCTCCGGACCCCTCCGTCATCCGCTCAGACATCCTTAACCATCGCTGCACCTAATGTGACCCTAAGCCTGCTGAACTGGTGCCGAACGATCCGGCTGTATGTGACACCGCTGGGAGGTCTGGGACACCATCTACTGAGTGTCTATCTATTAATCTATGGATCTGGGGGCGAGTGAAACGGGCCCAGAATTCACTGAAGATCTCCGGGTGCGCCAGAGCAGCCGGGGGTACCCTAAAGTTGGAGGACCCGAACGGAGCGAACAGCTGAGACGGCCCTAGAGGTCTGATTCTTGGACCCTATAATCGGCGTTGAGACAGAGGCTGACAGGACCGCATCGATTCACTGGCCCTCGATCAGTAGGCCGGAGTGCCTACTGACCGAGGGCCCAAAAAGGGCCTGAGAGGTGAACTATCAAGAGCGGGCATCGGGGACCGGAAGAAGCCAGGGTGCTGACGGTGTCCCAACAAGCGGCGGCCTGCGGCCCATTCTATAGGAAGGAAGAGACAGCCGCAGTGATCCGGCAGTTGACGGCTGAGCTCCCTTCGCCCTCTCGGATACTCCGGTAAGCGGTTGGGCAGGGGTTGGTGCCCAGTACCCGATCCAGCTGCCCAGCTGAGGGACCAAGGCACCCCCCAGTGGGCACTTGGTGGAGCCGGACCACGAGCTGAACCGGGCCCAGTAATTCGTCTCCACCTTGCCTCTGTACCGCCACCCACTGGACCCAGCGGGGTGGACCACTGGCCGGCGGGCCTGACGTTCCCCTCACCCGCCCAAAGTCCGAGGCCATGGGGGCACTTCTCCTCTCCTCTCTGGATGCACCAGGCCGCACCTTGAGGTATCAGGCACATGTGGAGTGGGTACCCCGCCACCGCCATGGGGAAAGACCGAGGACCCAAGCCTCCCCCAACGCAAGATGGACCAATTTACGACATAAGAACTGGGGGCTACGGGCGGGCTCACAGAAAAATCCAACCCCGCTGGAGCTGACCTTAATACAATTCTGCAAGCAATCAGCGCCTCACAAACCTCGGTCGAAAACAAAATTGGCGAAGTCCGGGTCCACATGGCTCTCCTTCGACAAGACCTCCGCAATGCGACGGACCGGATTACAGAGACGAAGTGCCGCATTTCTACAGTCGAGGATGATGTTCACCAGCTAAAGGAAAAGGACGAACGTCAACAAACTCACACCAAGGATCTGCAAAAAAGGGCAGAAGATGCCCAAAACAGATCAAGGCATAGTAACCTCCGCCTAGTGGGATCCCCGGAGGGATCAGAACAAGGCCAAATGAGCAACGTTATTGAACAGTGGATAAAATCCTGGATGCCTAAAGACTCTCTCTCCGCATTGTTCGCGATTGCCCCAAGACCCCCACCTGGAGCGCCACACAGGTCCATCATCACCAGGATCCTTAATTTTAAGGATAGAGACTTCATCCTAAATGAAGCGCGCAACCATAAATCTCTGTCATACCAAGGTCAACCAATAATGATCTTCCCAGACTACACACAAGAGGTCCAGACTCAAAGACAGTCGTTCGTTGAGATGAAGCAGAAACTGCATGCTCTGGACCTCCAATACAGGTTGCGCTTTCCCGGCTCGCCTTCGTGTGGTGTTCCAAAACAAAACTCATTTTTTTTATTCCCCAGAGGCGGCCTTGACGTGGTTGACTGAAGAACGACCGTTAAGAGCAAACGCCTGGCTCCATCTGCCGGGGCTCGGGCCAGGGGTGCCCAGGCGGGATCGCCCAAACCAAATAGTAGACACACACGCTCCCGCAGGGGACGGGAAGTGTGCAGGGCCAGATCGGACTCACCTGCAAGCCTCGGACTGTGTCCTAGGGATCAAGCACCACTGAAAAGCTCCCACTCTCTACAAAGATCTGGCTCCATGACCCCCTTGGAACTTGGAAACACCTCGCCCAAAACTGCTCACATAGACTCAGCTGATTCAGACCTTTCTCGGAGTCCAGCACTTCTGGGATGAGTGCCTCGGCTAACTGCATACCCATACCCAAGCGTTCTAGTTTGGTTTTCTCACCTTTGTTTATTTGGGCCGACAGATGCTTCTGTTCTCAAAGTATATGGTGGGGGGAGGTGTGAGGGATCGGAGGGGGGACTGTTATCCCGAGGTTCAGTTATTGTAATATGTTCACCACACTGGCATTTCCACTCAACAGCAGGACAATCTTGCACATCACCCGCAACTCGGGAGTGTACACATGGTCCCGCGACCTGCACACAGTGTAGTAGGCTCCCCGCCCAGCCCATGTCTTACAAATCTCCATCTGCACCCTTATCCACAGTGACAAACACATGTAATAATGGGGATCTACTCCGCATACTATCATTGAACATCAATGAGCTACTACACAGAGTTAAACGGACAGCAGTCCTGCGATATGCCCAACGCCAAGCAGCTGATATAATATTGCTTCGAAAAACTCATCTCATGGATAACAAATGCCCCTTCATGGCACGGTACGGCTACAACAGGGTTTGGCACTCAGGGTTTACCCGGGGATCAAGGGGCATGGCAATTTCATGCGGGCAAACCATCCCTTTTTACTCACAATGGCCACTAGCCACCCCCAGAGATGCTTCATGGCCTTAAGAGGGTCTATAGGAGGAACCGCTCTCAAATTAGTCTCCATATATTCGCCCCCTTGCTGCTCGCTCTGACCCTAAAGTGCACCACAGACCTTATCACCTGTTTACCCCGAGGGTTGACAGTAGTTGGAGGCAATTACAACACGGTTATGCACCCAGACCTCGACACCACCTGCGCCCCATCTGTCACAAGATCCACCCACGCTAAACTCCACCCAAACTGGGCAAGCACCCGAGGCATCTGCAACACCTGGAGAATCTGCCACCCCCAGGACAAACAATAGACCCATACCTCTGCAGCACATCATACCCACGCACGAATCGATCATATCTTTATGCCTGCAATAGATTGTCAAAGAACCAGAAAAAATGCCATCCTTCCCAAAGGCTTGTCCGATCATTCGCCCATACTCATGAGAATAGGAGACCCCCCTGACCATACTTCGTCCGAAATGGAGGATGAATACATGGTTCCTCCACGACAAAGAGTTCAAAAAAGCTGTGGGACGCCCCCACCCCGCCTATTGCTGCATGGTTTCTCCGCCTGTGGGATGTCCTCACCCTTGAATTGCTTACAGCCCGTCTTGCCCACGCTGACACCTGCTTTGACCGCATCTGGAGTCCCCTAGTGCATCACCTTACTAAAATAGAACACTCACACCTAATGCCTCCTAGATTGAGGGTTTTGCAACTGTTTGATAGTTCTGTGGAGCCTTACTCTAGGGGTGGGTAGCCGGACTTCTTGGAGTAGATGACGCCGCCCGCGGGATGACCCGCATTGAACCCGGTGAGCTCCTGCACTCCACTCTGGGACTTGCTGCAGGCCTTCCCCCCTGCTCTTTCCTGGCGCATCCATTCCTCCTCCTATTTCTCTATCCTTTTCTTGTTCTTTCTGATTTCCTCTTTCTCTCGATTCTTCTTCTTCCTTTGTCTTCTCTTCACAAACTTTTTATTTTTCTTTCTCTTTCCCCTCTTTTTGTTTATAATAACTTCACATGTTGATTGCTATAGAACCTCTGAGTGCTGTTGCACAGTGATATATGCTTTCAGATTGGGTGGGAGCCCTGTTTTGTTTCCCATTGTTGCTCTTGTGTCTTGGTTTGCTCTCCGCTATATAGCAAGGACCCCTCTGGGACTGTTTATCCTTTGTATGCTGACGCTTTAACCTTGGGCTCCATTTAGGCCCCTCGGGCTGTATAAGAGACTTATCTCCTATGTAAATGACTCTTTCATTTGAGACTGCTGCCTTGGCCCGAATTCATGGGTACTGATGTCCTTCAAAATGGCCTTTATTTGTTTTCATATCCAATATTCAAACTTTTCTGTGAGGGGTACGCTTTTTGTGCTTATCATTTGTTTTCTCCTTGCCCCTTCCCTTTGAGATGTGCGACAAGCATTGTTTCCTATTTGGTTTTGCTCAATAAACAGATATTAAGCACAAAAAAAAAGCTGTGGGAACAGAGTTTCAACAATTTTTCCTCACCAATCATGATTCTATCTCTTCCTCAGGTACCTTATGGGAAGCAGGCAAAGCCACTATTCGCGGCTTTTCCAAGGGTCAACTCAAAATCAAGAGCCTAGCTCAAGACACTCAAATCAATCTCTTGGAGGCCCAGGCAACTCTCCTTGAGAGCAGAGTGCCTGGACAACAGGGAAACACACAGGAAAGACAATTTGCGCACTTAAGAGACAAAATCAAGCAAATCTCCATGGAGGCCGCTAAGCTACTGTGGAGATCCTCTGTAGCTAGGGTGTATGGGTGGGGAGACAGGAATGGGAAAATCCTACACCGACTGGCCACATACCCGATGGCTGATCCCATAATCCCAGAGATCAAGACCCAGAGGGTACAATTTATCGCTAACCCTCGGCGATGGCCCAGATCCTCGCCGCTTATGATTCTAAACTCTATTCAGAACGACGCCCCGAACTCTCCCTCTTAAGGCTAATCAGCCAGGAACACCCCCATCTCCCTTGCCTCAGCTGATCGAAACAGCTGACCTTGATCTTCCTATTACCCAGGAGGAAATCAATGATTCTTTATCACGCACCTCATCAGGCAAAACCCCAGGCCCCGATGGTCTCCCACAGGAATACTACGCTGGCCACCAAGAGATAATCGTTCCGCACCTCTCGGAAGTGTACTCTGAAGCGGTCGAGAATGGCTCGTTTCCATCAGAGACAGATGCCGCCACCATTGTGGTGATCCCCAAGACCCAGCTTCCCTCATCAAGCTGCGCCAAATACAGCCCAATCTCCCTCATAAACACGGAGGTTAAAGTATTTTCCTCGGTCCTAGCACACCGATTGAGGCCCGATCTTACGAAATTGGTCCACCCCGACCAATGTGGATTCATGCCATCTCGTGGAACCAGACACTGCCTCAGACATCTCCATCTAGCCTTAGCAAACTGCCAATCACTAACTCCCTACTTAGCACTTCTCTTCATTGATTTGGAGAAGGCCTTTGATTCCATGGACTGGCAATATCTGGGAGACTTACTGGGGGAGTATGGGCGTGGGCCAAAACTTCCGCAAACTGGTTAAAGTGTTAGACTCTTGACCGCAAGCGCGAGTACTGATCAATGGGGCGCTTTCGGAGCTTTTTCTCATTAAAAGAGGAACGAGGCAGGGGTGCCCCTCTCACCAATCCTGTTCACCCTGGCGATGGAACCCTTGGCATGCCTTATACGGTCTGATAACCGTATTCAGGGCTGGAGATGGCCAAGTTCTGAACAAGACAAAATCGCCCTCGACGCCGATGATGTCTTGCTCTTATTAGCCGAACCGGCCCAGTCCGGCCCCCACTGCCTCCGAGTATTGCACTCCTTCGGCCAAATCTCTGATCCGCAACAAAACCCAGTAAGTTCATCCTGGTCCCTCTCCACATGTTAAGAGATTGCTTCGATTGGCAATCCACGATACCTATCAGAAGACAATCATTCAAATATCTGGGAATATGGGTGGCCCTGCTCCCTGATCTCGCCTGGTCACCTAATGTTACCCCGCTGATGAAGAGAGCTCGAGACGACCTCCACAAGTGTCAGACATTACCGCTTACTACCCTGGGAAGAGTCGCCCTCTTCCAAAGATGATACTCCCTTTATGTGATTCAAAATACTCCATTTTATTATCCACGGGCCTGGTTTAGAGAGCTAGATAGTCTGGCCACTAAATTCCTTTGAGGTGAGCGGAGGCCTCGTATGGGCCTGTCCCAATGCCAGATTCCATCCTTCGACGGGGCATGGGCATGGCCAATCTGTACCTGTACTATCTGGAAACTCGCCTGCTCACACTACATGACTGGTTTAATGGAGGCTGGTCTGACCCAGCATACAGAGTGGAGCTGAATGACCTGGGCCTGCCCAGGATCCAAGCAATGATGTATGGGGGAACCTATCCCCAGAACTTTACCAGTAGTGACACAGGTGGTCATTCTGGCTTGGCGCGCCTCCCTGCGCCATACCCAACGGATGAACAAATTGACCCAATACACACCACTTTGGCAGGGCACCTGGCTCAGAGAGGTCAGCAGACTGGAGGGATTCCGGGCCTGGGACCTTATTGGTATCTCACAGTTTGGGGATGTGGGGACAGGCACCCATATGCGCACCCTTCAGGATCTCCAAGCCCGATATTCCCTACACTCCTCACAATTTTATAGGTATCTGCAGCTATGCCATGCCCTCTACATACACGTGCCAAATGGCACCTCACTACCAGAATATAGTCCCCCTGAGGTGCAAACTATGACAGGCAACCTGGGAAAGGGAGGAATCTCTTGTATATACCGTTCCCTAACCAACAACACTCCGAACACACTAGACAGGCTTAGAGGCCAACAGGAGGGATGGATTGGGCTTCTTGAAGAGGAAGACTGGAGGGACGCACTGATGGCACCCAAAACAGTCACCACCTCAGCCAGACTCCATCTGGTCCAACTGTACTATTTGCATGCTGCCTACCTAACACCAAAACGCCTCTATTGGGAAGGTCTCATACTAACCGCATCATCAAGAGAATGTTGGGTTCTTTCTTCTGTAATATTTGCTTATGGAATGAATGTACATAAAACTGATCTAGGATGAAGCTTGAGTTGGTTTTCAGAATTACTTTGGCAGAGTAGAAATGCAAGTACGTTTCTTTTATGGAAAAAGCTTGCATCTTTCCTATCCCTGTTGCCGAGATGATGGCACACAAGAAGGCAATTTTCTAAGAGATGCTGAATATAGGCCCTTGGAGTAAGCTCAAAAGGGGTTACTATCAAAAATTACAGAACACTGTCAAACTCCCAAGATGGAGTGAGTTTCGTAATTCATGGAAAGGGTTACCTGTTTGCAAAACGCCCTTTCACAGCATTTGGTGTCTATATTCTGCATTTGGTGTCTGCATCCAGACATGTATTTGAGTTGTAGTAAGGAGCTCAATGAGCTAGCAGTGTCAGTGTCTCATGTTACTGCTCCGAGTGCCTTATCAATACATCTCACAGATGCACTGTTTCCCTCACAAGACATGGCCAACACTTTAGCTGGCACTTTCAGCATCAGAGAAGTGCTTTTATCCAGCCATTCCTCCGTAAGGCAGAAGCATTTCCTATCTGGCAAAATCTGTCAAAAGCTTAATAAAAGTAGTTATTGATTAAGAAATCTGCCCATCATCCTTTAGGAAAGCTTGAGCTTGCAATATGTCTTATTCTGGAAATTTCTACAAAATTGAGTCCATGTGCAAAGCTGTTCATTGTATCTAGCAATGATCATTCAAGTGCTGGATAACTTAACATTAGTCGCTAATGGGGCATTGCCTCTTTATCACATCATGTTTTACTTAAAGCTAACCTCAGTAAAAGGTGTAGATGAGACATATTTATGTTAGCAGATATTTGATTCTTTGGGTGGTAGGTTCTCCTTTCATAAAGGAATAATAGCAAGAGTTTGAATACTCTTTCTGTACTTAAAATAAAAAAGCAAAATGGGTTTCTCAGTACAAAAGCTGGCAAGCAAAATTTCTAGATAATCTTTTGAGTAGGGCAAGAATGCACCCATCCTTTGGGACGTTCTTCACGGTAGCGCCATCTTTTGCGACACATGCATCCCACTCTAGCACTTTGGAATGCGAAGGTTAATCTGGCTTGATTATTGTCATTATGGAACTCTCCTTAAGCAGCATTGTAGCTTTCCTCATTATCATTATCATCAGGAACATGTAGTCATTACCTTGATGAGGCAGATAGTTGTGTTATGGTGGCATCAGAGCTGCTTGTACTGTTGGTTGTGGCTCAACTGGAAAGGTTGTTGAGGAGGCTGTGGCACAAACAAAGCAGGTAATACTGCCTGGAAGAGGGAAAACTTTGGCAAGAGTTTGAATCATACCCTAAAGCAATGTTAAATATTTCTTAGGTAACTGAATCACAGGATGCTAAGGAGGCATATTACACCTCCTGTCATGTCCATAGTTAATGAAGATAATGTGAGCGCCTATGGCTAACATAATGAGGCTGATGTTTGTTGTCATACATCTCATTGTTAATAGGTGTTGAATGGTGGCTCCTAGCCCATTTTGGCCCTCCTCTATGCTGAAAAGGCCCGCTCTCATTTCTGCATTTCCCACTTCACTCTCCTCCTGGTCATAACATTCCCTGTCCTGGTGGATTGAAGCAAACCAGACTCCTGTAACAGTAGGTCTGATTGCTCCAGTATAATCTTAATAAGAGAGGCATATAAAGGTTGCATAGGAAGATCAGTCAGAATTGTAGATTGGGCAGAAAACCAAGTCAATACAGAAAACAAGCTAACAAGTGGTAAAGGCAATTGATTCTTTCATAACAACGGAAAGAGCAGTTGAAAATAGAACGCCGTATGGTTAAAAAACTAATGATGAACAGTCAACAGGTGCCCAGTCGATGGCAGAATAGGTGGCGCAGTGACGAAGAGCAGGAAAGAGAACAGCTCAGCAATCAAAGAAGCAGAAACAAGTGAAGAGACTTAGGAAGTTGCCTACCAGACAAGGGCATAGCCAACAAGATAAATGTCCAAATTGCTGAATGGACTAACAGCTGTCAAACAAACAATGGAGTAGCAGAAGCAGACTTGCAGGGACAGATTGCAGGAGACCGGTGAATGAATGAAATGAGATGAAAGAGGATGAGACAACAGCTGATGGCTTTGAAATTACCAGTCCAGACCTTGTTGCACTGAAATACTTAAAAGAAATTTCAAATCAAATCAAAAGTGTCCTACTGGATGCTATCATGTGGGTGTGCTTGTGGGATGGCTCTGTGGTAGAAGCAGAGTTGGAAGGTAGCACAGAGAGAGTCTACTAGCCACTTAGGAATCCTGAGATGAGGACTTAATTTACAATTTCAACAAGAGTAGGTTTTCCTTCCTCCAGTTTAGTGAAAGTGGAGGCTGAGGAAGGAATAGTTACTAAGGGCCTGATTATTAGTTTGAACCGCCACACCAGTGGTCCGACCGCCATATTACGATTACGGCGGTCGGACCTCCACCATGCCTGGCAGTGGAGGGGCAGTCAGAGTCTTGCAATATGCTGGCGGTGCCCCTGCGGCTCCGCCAGACATATTACGAGTTTCTTCACAACCACACCTCTAATGGCAGTGAGCCCGCAATGAAAAGTGTGACGGTGAAGAAACAAAGGGGGCCCTACAGGGCTCCCTGTTGCCTCAAGGTCTGGGATGCACCATGTACCCCCGTGTGCATGCACCCCCTGTTCCAGCACAACATGGACTCTATAGTCCATGTCGTGCTGAAACGCACTGTGAGGGTCCCACAGCGCTGCCTTTTAAACGCTCTTTTATGAGCCTTTCAAAGCCAGCGCCGTGGGCCAGCTGCTGCAAAATCGCCCGTCAGGATTAGAATCTGAAATCCGGCAGGTGGTTGGGGGTGGCGGTGTGGGAGCGGGCAGTGGCATGCTCATAAGAAGGTCCTTAGCTGTAATCCAAGTTCTCCTCCAAGGAAACCTATATTATTAGTCCCAAGCACCCAATTGTCATGCCCACGTACAGGATCCTGGAGAACCTTTTACAAAGCATATATAAATAAATTATATTTGATTTTATTTTTTTTTAAAGCCAATTTTTATAGGAAAAAGAAAGGTTAGGGGTTAAAGAACAGCCCATTAAAGGTTATATTGGCCAATATTCTGCTATATAATTCAAACAAATAATCCTAAATAAAGCCAACCTCACTAGAATAACCCAGTAACCAGAAACCTTGATCACAAACCTTTTTTAAAAGAAGGCTGAGAAAAATTAGGGACAATGTAGCCTAATAGGCTAAATAACTTACTACCAGTATTTCATGATTGCCTACAGGTGGCAGCTTAGTATGTTCTCTTTTTTACAGAGAGAAGGGACCATGGTAGATTTGGGGATCATTCTCTTTGCTCTTTTTCTTGAGAGCAAGGAGGGTTGCTTATAACTACAAAGAAGATTTCCTTGGAAGACAACAAGGATAACGAGCAACTATTCTTTCTCCTCCAAGGGATCCTTCTTATTAGTCAAAATCATGGAAAAGCAAGCCCATCTCCTACAAAGGCAGACACAAATAGGCAAAGGGGGAAATCTACTACAGAACTTAAACAAAGACGGACGTCACAGAGAACCTTAGCCCACATGAGCATCAGCTCTGGCATCTGTCAAGACAATAAAACCTTGCGAAAGTGTGTACAGACTTCTAAGTTGTCAGTGGCCACCTTACAGATATTTGCAGTGTATGCGCTTTTCAACAATGCCTCAGTAGCAGGACTACTTCTCATGGACTGGGCTCAGGGTCAAGCTAACAAAGATTTGTTAGAATAGTTGTATGAAAGAAGGTTACAGGAAACAATTCAAGACACTGACTGTTTGACATCGCAAACCCTGTTATTATACCATAGTTAACGAACAGATGGACACTTTAAATAATGTCTTTGGCCTTACCTAAACAGAATTTTAAAGACATTTATACAAGCAGTCCAATTTAAAGAAGAATTCCAGTAGAAAGCTCAGACATTGCCACATCAAGAGGGTATAAAAATACTGATTTTTCCTGATATCTGGAAGGATAAAACTTCAGCTGGTGGCACCAGATGCAAATCACCTTCCAGATAAAGGAATATAACACTCTTGTGGAAGGGCATCTGGCTTCTCTCATGCTGTTCATACCATATTCTGTATGGCTTAAATTACCATACTGCAAGAGTTTAGGACCCAGGGAGCCAAGGTCTGAAATTAAAGGTTGAGGTGCAGATTCTAGCCCCTGAACTTGAATAGGAGAAATGTTCTGCATGGAAGTCTCTTGTGTAATCATTCCAATAGGTGTAGAATGTTGGTATGCCACCATTGCCGTGGCCACTATGGAACGATACAAACATCCTCACTTTGTCCTTCTTCAGCTTGAGAGCACCACTGGAAACAGTGGGATTGGGGGTAACGCAAAGATAAACCTCTTTGATCAGTAAGAGCATTCTTGGCTGGTAGTAAGTGGACACATAATTTGGGCATTTTTGTTAGCTTCTTTTGTAAATAAGTTGATATCTGAAAAGCCCCATTTGTAAAAGATGTTGTGCAGAACCTCATTGTTTAACACCCAATTGTGATTCTCTTAGATCGATCTGATGGCAGAATCTGCTTCCACATATTGAAAGCCCAGCAGATGAATTGCTCTGAGAACAGGGTTTTCACAATCTGTCACTTTCAGATTCTTTGGTCTTCTAAAGACAGAGCTCTGGATCCTGATTCTCCCTGCATTGTTATTCAACTGTCTGCTTGAACAAGCAGAGAAGAAGCTCTGAAACTCAGTAGAAAAGACTCAGCAGATGGACTGCCTTCAGTTTCATAAGATTGATATAGTAAGTATTCTTCTTTCACCACAGCCCTTGGACTTGCAAGCCATCTATGATGGCTCCCCAACCCAACTGTAAGGCATCTATCACAACAGTTTGAGATGGATCCTCTGGTTGCAAGCGACCACCATTCAGGAGATTTGCAGATTGGAACCACTAAGGAAGGAAGTCGATTGCAGCCCTTGTGATTGCCCATTTGTCCTCCCGATTGCCTGTGAGCCAGCTCCACTGATCTTTTAGACATAGTTGCATTTGAAAGTGAGCATGTGGAACAAGAAAGATGCAGGATGCCATTACGTGGGTACTTTGAGCAACTGAGTGTCTGTTACTTTTGCTGCTATTGCGTCTTTGCACAATCTGCTCGCATTACTCTTCTTAAAATTGTTTTTAAAAAAAGTTTTAGAAAAAAGTGTAAGGGATCTTAGTTAATTTTCTGCCGACCAGCGGTGCCCGCCTGTCAGAGCGAGCCCGCCTATCGGGTGTCAGCGGTCTAGCTGTTTCCGCCACATATGCCATAAAAACCACCCTGGCTCAACCGCGCAGCGGGTGCACCACCTGCGCGCCGAAGGCACGCCAGAGACAAGCCCGTCTGCGCCTGGAGCGCGTCCAGCACCAGAACCCCCGGCCAATTGGCCGTCCACAGGTACTCACGTCAGCAACTCCTTGCACTTAGGCTAGGTGAGTGCCACGCTCCTAACAGTTGGAAGCGGGGTGGGGTGGGGGGGGAAGAGTTAGAAACGCATGAATGCCCAGGTTGTGATTTCTGTTTTACTCCAGCAACCATGATCGTGGGTGGGGACCTTAACACACTGTACATGGGGAATAAGGCCAACCTAAAATGAACGGAAGTCCAGGACCTTATGCAATCTCCCTTGCATAATGCGTGTATAAACTTTGGTCAGTCGGGCAGGGTTGTTATACTAGGGCAAAAACAAACCTTGACATGTCTGCTATTAAACACACGATCACTAGTAAAACATAAGTTCCAACTAGAATGTCTCCTACAGTTAGACAAGCTGGATATTGTTTTTCTGATGGAGACTTGGACAGATGAAAGCTCAGACCCTGACTGTCTTTTGGCCCTTTCCCCGGGCTATGCAGTGGCTAAACAGGATAGGACATGGGGTAAAGGCGAGGGTATAGCCCTGATGTATCGAGATCACCTAAAGCTGCATTTTGAGGCCACCATGCTGCTTCCTGCAGAGGTGTTACATTTCTCCTTTCAACTTAACAACTGATCTACGTTTCAAGGTCTACTTGAGTACCAGCCCCCTGGGCCTTTAGAGGCTTTCTCGCAAGCCCTCCTGAACTTTCTAGAATTGTGTCTGGACTCTGACTCACTTACCATTCTAGGCGATTATAATTATCACCTCGAGTTATGTAGTAACTAAGATACAGCTAGACTTTTGGAGAATCTAGCAGCGTATGTTCTCACCCAATTAGTGTCCGAACCCACGCATTCTGCGGGCCACCATCTAGATGGGATCTTCACTAATGATCCAGACATAACTATGACTAAGACTCTACCTCTACCCTGGAGTGATCACAGGTCTATTTACTTTGAGGTAATGAAAATTAAGTCTAGACGATCGATTCCCATCCATGCTACCAAGGTGAGGTTTCGGCATTGGAATAAGATACAAGGGGGCGATTTGGAACAGGCTTTGAACTCCTGTCCGCCCACTCTGGCCAGGGACAATGATGTAGCAGCTGACCAGCTCGATAATTGGATCCGGGTAGCTGTAAACGGTTTTGATCCCGAAGTAAATACCACAGTTAAAAGAGTTTCAGCAACTGCACCTTGGTATGGTCCTGACCTTAAACGCGAAAAGATGAAATGTAGAAGAAGTGAATGGACTTGGAGGTCTGACTATAGCTCGAAGCATAAGGCATCTTACAACTTACACCTAGAAAAATACAAGAGAGCCATCATTGAAGCCAAGCGGGCATATTTTACTGCTAAAATTGAGGATGCCAGAAACTCCTCTAAGGAACTTTTAAAAGCCGCCCATACATTAGTCAAACCGCAGCACACCGATCAGTTCAGACCAGACCAAGCTTTTTGTAACAAATTGGCTACCTTTTTTCAAAGCAAAGTGCAATTTATAATGATCTTCTGAACTCGGCCACTGCTATGACTGGTAGTAATATTCCATTCATGGAGGCCTGGGCAGTACACCGTAGGCTCCCACGTTTCAGGTCACTCTCTCTGGAGGAGGTCAACAAGCTCATATTATCAACAAAATCGGGTTCCCCGAATGACCCTTGCCCTCCGGCCATATTTCAATTAGTATCTAAGACTATCGGTGCTCACCTTACCCCTCTTCTAAACCAGGTCTTAGAAACCAGCCTATATCCCAGTGCCTGGAAAAAAGCCTGTATTAGGCCAATCCTCAAAAAAACAGCTCTTGACCCCATGGAGACAAAAAACTACCGGCCGATTTCTAGGCTGCTAATGACAGCAACAATCTTAGAAAGAGCAATAAATAAGGAGCTAATATGATACCTTGAAGAGAATAATTTGTTGGACCTGACACAGCATGGCTTCAGGCCCTTTCATTCTACTGAGACGGCCTTGATACTAGCCACTGAGGGAATCCGGAAGATAGTTGATGGGGGGGTGCAGAGCGGTCCTCATCCTCTTAGACCTATCGGCAGCATTTGATACCGTGAACCACACGGTATTAGTGCAGCGGCTGAGGGATGTGGGAATAGTGGATACCGCTCTGACCCTCCTCTCCTCTTTCCTGGAAGACAGGGAGCAGAACATTCACTAGGAGAGTCTACAGCCTGAGATTTTCCACCTCCCATGCGGTGTCCCGCAGGGATCTGCCTTGTCACCAACACTTTTCAATATACATGTATCCCCGCTGGCTAATCTTTCCAGAAAACACAGCTTTTTCCTGATCACTTATGCCGATGACTCCCAGCTCATGATATCGGCATCTAAACAACCAGAGATCATTGCCAGCAGTTTTCATGCCTGTCTGAAAGATATCATGATCTGGATGAGCCAACATTTTCTGAAGATAAATACTGACAAAACAGAGGTCCTAGAGCTTTGCAAGGGACCTTCTTTATGGAAAAACACCTGGTGGCCAACAGAGGCGGGTGACTGCCCGCGCCCTGTCACTAAAGTTAGGAATTTGGGTGTGATCTTCGATGATCAACTCAATTTCCTGGCCCAAGTTAACCATCTGACCTCCTCCTGCTTTTTCCTTCTGAAAAATTTAAGGAAAATCTCTCCATTCATTCCACATGAACTCCAAAAGACCGTTGTAGTGGCACTCTTTCTTTCTAAGTTAGATTACTGCAACGCCCTCTTTGTAGGAATTGATAAGGCGCAGAGAAGGAAGCTGCAATCCCTGCAAAATGCTGCAGCCAGACTACTTATGAACATCCCTAAGGGCTTCTCCACCTCGGCTGCCATCAGGACTCTGCACTGGCTCCCAGTCCAGCAACGAGCTGAATTCAAGGCCCTCTGTCTGGTGCATAAGGCCCTTTACGGAGGAATCTCTGGGGAGATACAAAAGTTGTTCTCTAGGTACTCTCCCATCAGAACACTCAGATTCACAACAATGGGCCTTATTTGCACTCCGAAAATCCGCAAGGTAAGGTGGGGGGCCGTACTCTGTCATTTTGTGCGGCTAAACTATGGAATCAGATGCCGTCCACCTTACGACTCCAACCTAACCTTCTGATGTTTAGGAAAGCGCTGAAAACGTGGTTGTTTTCCGCGATCTAATGGTTTCACTCATAGCTCTCCATTCCCATTTACCTCAATCAGCGCCAAGACGCCACGGTATTCGAGCGCTTTACAAGTAACAAATCAAATCAAATTAAGCATAGAAGTGATGAAATCTGATGGGCCAAGGGATATTTCATTTTTAGACGCATCAGAAGGAACGATCAAAGAGTCTAATCCGAAGGGTACACTTCTTTTGCAAAGAGTCTAGAACTGCTCCCAAGTAAAGGATGTATTGCACTAAAGTTGCCATAGCCTTGAAGTAATTGACAATGAGCCCTAGCCGCTTAACTACTGAAAATGCCAAATTGTAATCACTCTGGACATTTTGAGGAATTGCTCCCTTTATGAGACAAGAGATGGGATGCATCCACCACCATGAACTTTGAAAAAGGCTGTGGTGCTGATCTAAGGGTGAAAGGAAGAACTTTGAAATGGTGATGGACATTTCCTACCAGAAATCTCATGGTGCTTTTGGATGATAGGGATGTAAACATAAGCATCTTGTAGATCTATAGCACACATCTAGTACCCTTGATGAACTGGGTGTAAATCTGGTGAAGTGCCAACATTTGGAACTCTTCCCGTTTTATGAATATGTGCGAATCCCTAGCTAGAGCATTTTTCCATTCTCAGGCCTTTTTTTTAACCAGAAATGAATAGATATAAACACTGTTTCTCTTGTGAGATGGAGAGGCTGGTTCCACTGCTTTTTTGATTAAGAGAGTGCAGACATCTGCACAAAGCAACTTTAGATGATACTGAGATGTGTTCTTGGAAGAAATGAATGGAGGCGATGATTGATGTTATTTTTCTCCACTCGTCTAGATGGTAGCTGATTTTTTCCCCTATAGCAGTGGCAAACAGGAGCTGTAGTAGTCCTAAGATAACATCGTCTGGATATCTAGGGGCATGATCCACCACCACTAGGATAAAACTATGTCCAGATGCAGTGGGAGGGTTTAAGGGACCTACAATGTCTATCCCTACCCTCTCAAAGGCAACCCAAACCACAGCTAGTGGGATTAAGGGGGCTTTTGGAGTGCCATCTGACTTACCACTGGATTGGCAGGTGACACAGGAGCGACGTGGTGTCTTCAGACGTGGGGTCAGTGAAAGTGAGGGTCAAGTCTGTCCCAAGTCTTACTTTGCCCAAGATGTCCAGTAAAGGGAATGTTGTGTGCCAGGGTCACTAAGAATCCCCTGTAATTCTGACCAACCTCTTGGTGGCACCAGGCTTGGGGTCTCTACTGAGAATACAGGAGCCCATCTTCCAAATAAATCCAACGGGACCTACTGACATTCCCTTCTTTATCATCAGCAGCCTGCTACCTGAGATGGTAAAGAGAGGGGCAGGCCTTCTGCTCCAGACTCAAGTCTTTCTTGGAAGGTCCCCCTGCCCCCAAGCTCCTCTGGCAGTTACTTCACAGGTACTGATATCATCTCCCTAAGGAGACTGATTCTCACTGGGAGTCTCAGAGGAGGATATATCTTTACCCTTCCTGCTCCTTCTATTGGGAGCTGGCTGGTCCATTTTTTCAGGATCCAGGGTTCCCTCAGTGCCTAACGTCTTGGCTTGACATCTAGTGACAGCAAAGACACTGGCTGAAATCCCCATAATTTCTGCATATGTCTTAAACTTCCCTCAGACCAGGCTGAAGTTTCCAAATCAATGCCCAGTAAACAGTCCACAAGTAGGTCTGAGGATACCACAATTCTCTTTGGGCCAGTTACCCCTCCCCGGCTGAGATTGACAACTGACATGGGATGATCATTGTTAGCATTGGTCATTTGGTAAATCTGATCAAGTAGAATCTGATCAGGAGACAAAAGTGTCTCTGTTACCAGAATGACATCAGCACATGTGTCCCTGTGAGCTACAGCTTCCTGACCATTGATGAGATGCTGCTGTCTGTATTTTCCCAAGTTAGTAGGACTTACAATAAGGGTGGCAAAGTCAATGTGACCATCACAGACTAAAACAGCCTGAGTGGGTGTCCTGACAAGGCCAGAACCCACTTCAGTACCCAAGGTTAACCCAGCTAAACTCTTGGGGGTACTACTACTACAACTAGTGCTACTGTTAGGGGAATTAGGGGGTTTGAGAGAAGTAGTAGCGGTGCTAGACTTAGAGCAATCGGCATCCTTTGCCCTATGGCCTTTTTCTATACATAAATAGCACCAAGGTTTCTTACCGGAGGAGGAAGAGGATTGGGACCCACCCCAGAGGAAGATTTTGGGGGACATTCAGAAGACTCTTTATTTTCTTTATATTTCTCCCCACCTTTCTCTTGGGCCTTGGAAGACTCTTGCTTCTTCTGGTCACCACTACCGTGAGACTTTTGTTCCACCCAGCTGCAAACCCATTTGTCTGCTTTCTTTCTCAATTCTTGGGGAGAGGTCAGATCCAGGTCCAGCATGTACTGGTGCAGTTGCTGATTCTGACAGTTACTAGGGATGTGCTCCCTCATAAGTAAATTGTACAGTCCTTCATAATCATGCACATTACTCCCATGTAGCCAGCCTTCCAGAGCCTAAATAGCACTATCAATAAAATCTACCCAGTCTTGAGTGTGTGCCTTCTGTGTGTCTCTAAACGTAACCCTGTATTGCTCAGTGGTTAACCTAAACCCGTCTATGAGTGCACTCTTCAAGACTTTGTGATTATCTGCATCTTCATCGCTAACAGTCAAGAGTTTGCCTCTACCTTTGTTAGCAATGGAGAGCCACAGGATAGCTGCCCACTGCCCCTGAGGAACATTCTGAACTTTACAGGCCCTCTCTAAATCAGGTAATCCTGCTTAAGTTTCTAGTGTCAAAGTAGTGTCCCCTAACCCTAGGTTCACTAGTGCTGCCATCATGGGATTCTTCCAGCTCTCTGAACTTCTAGGGTCTCCTTAACCACGGCCAACTGCTCTTTCTTGATCCTGAGATTGGCTGTCTCAAGTTTGAAAAGGTGGTATTCCCTTTCTAAGGAGTCCTCCCTCCTGCTAGAGATAGAGGTCCACATTGACGTGGAAGGGGAGGCTGAATTAACTGAGGAGGACCTGGTCTTAAGTTTTCTAACCGCAGCCAGGGTCCTAAGTTCCTGAAAATTAAAACCACTATATCTAGAGGATTGAGCCCCACTGGACTCCCCAACTTGAGACATGGTACTAGGTGTAGTTTGGTGTAGTGCACTTACCTACCCTAGTGATCCTAAACTTTCAAAGATTGGAGAAAGGGTCGTGCTAGAACACATGACAACCAATCCAAAAGGTTCAGTAGAAGTTACTTGATAAAGTATTATATGTGCCTAGCTTGTGATGGTTTTTCATGTATCCTTCATTTGATTACGTATTAAAACAGAGCACGCTTTAATCCAAACCGCTGCACACCAAGGTAGGAATCTGGCTTAGTATATGGAGTACATTTTAAGGAGTGATGCACCTTGCACTAATCTAGGCAACATTAACGGTGATTTTAGTGGTCTTTGATAACCGTAGAAAGCTCTCAAAGTGGTAGCTGTGGGGAGCAGCCGTCAGGCTTATCTTGAAGGAGTGTAAAGCAGCTTGTTTTACTACATTTAATTGACAGTGTAGATTAGATGAAAAAAAAACACACAGTGTTTACAAAATTAAGTTTATTTATTACACAACACAATCACTAACAATAACACATTGGTATATTTCCTAGCCGGAGATATCAATAGTACACATGAAAATAATTCAAAGAAATCGGGTAAGTAGCACAAAAATACATTGGTCTCCAGGTGGAGACCAAAAGATATACTAAGAAAGTGGAATGCAAACTGCAAAGAACAACGGGACTTGAACCAGGAGACTCAGAGGAGTTGGGAGAACAAGGAGCTATCTATGATAAGTACCTAGGAACACATACAACAAAAATGGGGAGGGAGGGTCCAAGGGAAATCGTTTTAAGACTGGCAAGGAAAAATTTCTCCTATAAAGTACAAACACACCACAAACACATCCTTTGGTCTATACTAGCGCACACAAATGCCTGTGAGGTGAAGGACTGGTGTCTCACGCAATCTCCACTTTGGAGAGATCCCTTTCAGGAGGATTACCGTCACCCACCATAGGTGGCATGCTTCATCATGTGGGTATATCCTCTTAGTGGGAAGACCTTGTCCCACTAAGGGCTACAACTTCCTCTCTGAGAGGAAAGAGCACAGGGATGTTTTTGAGATGTTTCTACACTAACAAGGATACTAAATCCCACAGATGAGTAATGGTGTAGTGAGGACGCAGTGCAAAACAAAATGTAACATGTGAGGTGATGAAGTTAAAACTGCCTAGTAGGAACAAAACCAATTTTAATAAATTGCTCCCAATGACAGGATTAAAAATCAGTCCAAAAAAGCAGTATAGATTTAAACTGCTTGGTTTTAAAGACGGTCTACATGTTTCAGCCCGGTCGATCTACAAAAAGGTTTTCATTAGGACCTAAAAGGTATTGCTGCTGCCAAAGAGAAAGAAAAAGTGTGTGTTAGGATATCAAATCAGTAATCCTTTCTTTTTTGGGGGGGATTTTACTGGTTGTACCTGTAAGAGTGAGACAAAAGAACAAGAACAACAAATCAAGAAACCTTTAACAACGAGTCACTCACAGGGTAGTAGGTGCCTAAAGAAATTGGAGGAATGTCACCTTACCATTTCATTCACACTTTAATACGTACGTATGTAATTCGTAATTGCACTCACCCAAAATTCATGGACAAGCGGCCACATCTCAACTTGGCGGCAGCTCAGGGAAGGGCGCCCCCGCTCTGAAAAAAAAAAGTGGATCATGTGTCAAGCATATCCATCATTATGCTGACACTCCTCCTAAGGTTTTTTTTCCAAATTGGGTAAAGGTCAAAAAACACATGTAGAACTAAGCAAACATAGGAATAGTTATATGTATAGTTTGTGTGAACTGCTATTTGTCAGAAGTAGACCAATATCCAGGCATCAATATTACATTTTGAACGTGCACCAAGGTACACAGAATTTTAGCTCGCTGACAGACATCCAAAAGAACAAAGTACACAGTGCCAGCACTAAAGTATAATAAAGCCACATGCGCACTGCGTCAAGTTGAGAACATGTCTCAAGGGAAGGAGTAAGTACCCCAAAAGGGCAGCAACCCGGCTTAAAGGCTAAGGTGGAAATAAATAATGCATGTGTTTAAAGTGTGTCAACTAAGAAAAGACCAATCTGTGCTCTCTCATGACACGGACATGCAAAGAAACATTGCTGCAATAATTGTAAAAATGTGTCGGCTGCAAGACCAATACGCTTATCTGAACACGGGAGGATAGCACCTTAGTGTTTGAAAAATACTGCTATTCCATGTAACTGAGACCAATGTTCCTTCCACTTTTAAAGACACGAGGGAAATAGTTTGTAAAATGTGTCAACTCACAGGAGGTCGGGCACCACTATGTGCTCTCATGACTAGCAAGACTATGAAAAGAGCGAGACATCTAACTACCGCTTTAGCTGTAGATAAGTATTAATAGCACCGGCTTTAAGTCCATTACGCTCTTGCAACACGAGGGAAATAACATCTCTATTTAGAGAAATTGATGCCCTTACTGCACAAGTACCCAGACTTGAGGTTAATTGTGCATTTTAAAAATAGAAACTCTGTGGGGTTTACCACCCATCAAGGGGCACTACCCCTGTGCTTCATGCGATGTGTGTCCTCAAACGAAACAAACCACAGTTATTGACATTGACACTGAGGATCTGAGTTGGACAGTCCTTGAACAACCATGGATTCCATCGCACAACACAGACACATCTAAATGTCTTTTTAGACGTGAACAACAGTGGGTTCATAGACTCAAGAGCGATAGCACCGGGCTCAACGATGAGATCCCTTGGCTAGCCTTGTGACCCAGTGTTGTTTAGAACACGTTACCCTCGTAGCACTAGGGATCTTTGTAAACATTTTCTGGTACTAGTAGGCCATATACCACTTACTAGTTGCTCTCTTTGCCAGTATTACATGGTCTATACAACAGGCATCACACACATACTGTTTGCTAAGCCACACATTTAGCAGGACGCAATACACTGCTTGAACAAACTTTGACAGCCCCATGTCACAGAAGTCTTCATCACCAAGGCCCTACATCCTTTTTCTGGTAGATGAAAATATCGCTACTACGAGGATAATAAACCCATCAGGCAGGTCACACTTAGTACAATGTAGTCACACGATGTTACTATGCATTTGGTTGTTCTTTTGCGTTTTGCTGCTTTGTTTCCTTTACCTTGCGTTAAAGTTTGGCAAAAACAAAGAAAAAAACGTGTCTTTTGGAGACAAGCTGTGTCTCTGTTATGCGCATGCGCAGTCAACATGCATCGCTATAGCCCCGCAGGCACCATCGGAAACACCCTCTAGTGACGCTGCACACAAGTACGGCCACTTTGATCAAGTAGCGCGAGTACTTGAGCACTACTTATACCAGGGGCGAGACCTGCCACCGGTACCTCCGGTCGCAGTTCATAGTAACGTGACGGGGTACCGACGGGCAGGTAGGCTGAATGAAAGTGTGCCCCGTATTTCATGCATTGGTTGGTTTGTGAGCCTTGTTAGTGTGACAGCATGGTGGAGGTCTCCCCCATTTGTTTATATTTTTAAAATGGACAATGAACCTCGAGTCCGGGTACTTGTGCAGTAAAGGCATCCATTTCTCTAAACAGAGATGTTATTTCCCTCGTGTTGCAAGAGCGTAATGGACTTAAAGCTGGTACTATTAATACTTATCTACAGCTAAAGCGGTAGTCAGTTGTCTTGCTCTTTTCATAGTCTTGCTAGTTATGAGAGCATATAGTGGTGCCTGACCTCCTGCGAGTTGACACATTTTACAAACTATTTCCCTCGAGTCTCTAAAAGTGGAAGGAAAATTGGGATCCGTTGAATGGAATAGCAGTATTTTTCAAACACTAAGGTGCTATCACCCCGTGTTCAGAGCGTATTGGTCTTGAAGCCGACACACTTTTACAATAAATGCAGCAATTTTTCTTCGCATGCCCCTTGTCATGAGAGAGCACAGATTGGTCTTTTCTTAGTTGACACACTTTAAACATATGCGTTATTTATTTCCACCTTAGCCTTTAAGCCTGGTTGCTGCCCTGTTGGGGTACTTACTCCTTCCCTTGAGACATGTTCTCAACTTGACGCAGTGCGCATGTGGCTTTAGTATACTTTAGTCCTGGCACTGTGTACTTTGTTCTTTTGGATGTCTGTCAGCAAGCTAAAATTCTGTGTACCTTGGTGCACTTTCGAAATGTAATATTGATGCCTGGATATTGGTCTACTTCTGACAAATAGAAGTTCACACAAGCTATACATATAACTATCCCTATGTTTGCTTAGTTCTACATGTGTTTTTGACCTTTACCCAATTTTTTTAAAAACTTTAGGAGGAGTGTCAGCATAATGATGGGTATGCTTGACACATGATCCACTTTTTTTTTCAGCGCGGGCCCCATTCCCTGAGTTGCTGCCAGGTTGAGGAGTGGCCGCTTGTCCATGAATGTTGGGTGAGTGCAATTACTAATTACACATGTACGCATTAAAGCAAGATTGAGATGGGAATGTGACATTCTTCCCCTCTCTGTTGGCACATACTACCTGGTGAGTGACGGGTTGTTAAAGTTTTCTTGATTTGTTGTTCTTGTTCTTTTTTCTCACTCTTACAGGTACAACCAGTAAAATCCGAAAAAAGAAAAGAAAGGATTACTGGTTTGATATCCTAACACACACTTTTTCTTTCTCTTTGGCAGCAGCAAAACGTTTAGGTCCTAACGAAAGCCTTGATACTTTTTGTAGATCGATCCGGCTGAAACATGTAGACCATCTTTAAAACCAAGCAGTTTAAATCCATACTGTTTTTTGCACTGCTTTTTAATCCTGTCAGTGGGAGCAAGTTATTAAAATTGGTTTTGTTCCTACTAGGCAGTTTTAACTTCATCACCTCACTCGTTACATTTTGTTTTGCACTGCGTCCTCACTACACCATTACTCATCTGTGGGATTTAATATCCTTGTTAGTGTAGAAACAACTTAAAAACATCCCTGAGCTCCTTCCTCTCAGAAAGGAAGTTGTAGCCCTTAGTGGGACTAGGTCTTCCCACTAAGAGGAGATACCCATATAATGAAGCATGCCACCTATGGTTCGTGAGGGTAATCGTCCTGAAAGGTATCTCTCCCAAATGGAGATTGCGTGAGACACCAGTCCATCACCTCACAGGCATTTGTGTGCACTAGTATAGACCCAAGTACCTAGGAACCCCACGGAGGCTGTGTGCAGAGCGGAAACACAGCAGCGTGCCTAAAAGGAAGTCTACAGAGAAGTTGTGATTGCAGTTTTAAAGAAAAAGGGCCCTTCCCAGAGGATCCCGAAGAAACCCTTTGGACGAAAGAAGGTTGGAGAGCCACCCCACCCGTGGATGCCCCAGGAACCAGGTTACTTGCACCAGGGAAGCCGGGTGCATAGAGGTGAAGTGACGTTCAGAACCTGCCGTAGACGACAATGGAAGAATTTGGAGATAAGGCCTCCGGAGAAGTTTGTGAAGATATCCAATATAATCCAAGGGTGGATTCTTGAAGAGGACAATCTGCAAGCAGAGGGAACAGGCTCTATGCCACTTGGAGGTGACAAGGAGGCACGGAAGCACAATGCCCAGCCTTGGCAAGGAGCTCAGGAGAGTTGACAAGGACCTTGTTGCTGCAGCTGTGGGGACCAAGCAACGCTGAGGAAGATCAGGAGCCGTGCACGAGCTGTCCCTTTTTGGATGTCAGTGTCTAGGTGGTCTGTGTTCGGCGGGGGCGCCAACAAGTCTTGGTAGCCGCAACTGACGTGGAGAACAAAAAGATGCAACCGTTGGGACCAGCAAGGTCCAAGTGACTCACCAAGTGCAGGAGGGTCAGAGTAGGCCCTGAGCAAGCAGGGGAGCCCACCAAAGCAGAAGACCCTTGAGAAGACCCACAGGCCGAAGGTACAGGAGTCGCAAGAGGACCTCAGGCAGCTCACCAAAGATCAAGGCCCAAGGTGCAAGGGATGCAGTGAGGACACTGATCTTCGAGTGATGAGGTGATGGAGGGCGGAGCTTCTTGTACCCTGAATATGTCTGGCGTGTAGATACCACAAGCCTTGGCAACGGAAAGTTGATGTGCTGAACAGAGATTTGGTCCCAGCGCTCCGATGAGGGATATTGTCCCCCAAATTGCAGCGTAGACAGGTCAGGCCTCGAGGGAGTTGCAGAACCACCACATGTGTTGCTGAGCCTCAGGAAGTCCAAAGGAAGACAGGAGCAGCAGACCGGTCAGCTTCGTTGCTGTGCCTGCAGATGCAGTGGAGTGACTCTTCCGATGTCCTTGATGCCCACATGTCTTCTGGAGAACCTGAGCGAAGCACAGACGAGGCAGAAAAATGAAGAACAGCAAGACCAGGAGCAGCAGGAGTCTTCCTTTATGCAGTCTTGGTTCCTGTCGAAGTCCAGCAAAGTTGTATTTGGGAGGTGGTCACATCTCCTTGTGACGGGAAACCTATTATTCTACGTTCTCCTGCTCGAGCTCAGCTCAGCAGCAGGAGGGTAAAATCTTGTATGTGGTCGGCAGCCGCACTAGCTTACTAGCAGACCCTAAAAGGTTGGTACTGGGAGCATGGAGGGTCCTCTAAGGACCACTCCAGTACATGGGGTGATACCTCCAGCAACAGACTCGGTGTTGGGGTATGATTCCAACATGTTTAAACCAAACAATACCAGGTTAGGCGCTGCTATTATATAGTTAGACCTCTTGTACTGCCTGATATCCACTATATATCTTAAAATGGTTGGCCGCACTTACAAAGCCTGGAGAATCCACCCCGGGGTTTGTAGGGGTGTCCTGCTCATGCAGGGGCACCCTCACACATATATTTAAACAACCTGCCCTCAGGACTCTTCCATGGGGGTGACTTATAGGTTTCGAGTGTAGTGACCTCAGCTATAAGGAAACTTATATTTGTTGTGTTAGGTGCAAGCACCAACTCACACTGGCTGCAATGGCAGGCCTGTAGTCAAAGTTGAAGTGGACTCCCATGGGTGGCACAATACATTCTGCAGCCCATAGAGATCCCTGGTATACCCATGCCCTGGGTACCTCAGTACCATATACTAGGTACTTAGAAAGGTACCCCAGTAGCCGATTGGGGAAGTACAAAAGTACTTACTAAAACCATTTTGGGAGACAGAGCACAGATGATGGGGTCTTGAGTAGCAGGATCCCAGCAAAAATAAACTGACACCAGACAAAAAGTGGGAGTAACCATGAAAGCAGATCCTATATTCCTACAGCGGGTATCAATGCTAGAGTTGTTTTTTTTTATTCACCTTTTCCTTCAGTTTAATTATGGAGTTGAAAGGATCTCTGATGATAAGATTGTTGTGGTACTGTTAAGGCCAGCGTGGGGGGCTTAAACCCTCTGTTGTTGGTAGTGTCTGTCTGTACTCATATGCTTTTCATGGTCCAATAATTTTATTGATCTTTAGCTTGGACTTCATATGTTGCATGCCGTTGTCCACATGGACTCATTTGCCCAATTGCCACCTATAGGGTATGATGGCGTACTGGTGGTATGTTATTCCATAAAGGAGCAATAAAGTTCCCAGACTTTCAGGATTCTGACTAGCATTTTCCTTTTTTTTTCATTATTTATTCATACCAAGAGTTTAAAACCCATAACAAGTATCAGCATTAATTAAACATTACAGTACATAGCGTGTTGTGAGAGAAAAAGAAAGAAACAAGCATTTTGTCCAACAGCACACATAAAACGCGACAGCCAGACTATCATTTTCTCTTGACCTTCCATTAAAAAAGGTTTGTGTAAGAGTTTACTAGGTTATTCTAGCAACTTTGTTTCTATGTATTAAAAAGAATTAAGTACACAGCAGGAAACCAGGCAACATAGCCTTTCATATGCTATTGTATTTCATTTCTTTTTCTTAGACAAATTGGCTTGTTTCAAAATAAAAGCAATATAAGCTTTGTAAATAAACATGTGCTCTGGACCCCGTGCATGGCATGGAGAATAGACGGCTTATGACTAATAGCGACAATCTCCTCAACTCAAAGATACAGATTTCTCTTCTAACAAAGCTACGACTAGTACCCTGTTCTGGTCTTTCAAAGTTTTGGCATAAAATGTGAGGTGTATTTCACATTTTCTGGAGTGAGGAGTGCTGTCTTAGCAATAGATATACTTTGTTTGGGTCATGCATATAATCCCTATCTTGTAGAATTTAAGAGCGCATTCTTGGTAGACCTCTCAGATAAGTTTGGAGAAACGTCCTCCTGATTCAGGCTTTAACAGACAAATAAGTGTCAAAACCACCATCCTTCTAGGATAATGAAGCTTAAGAGCTCCAGGAAGAATGTGCAGGAATAGCCAAAGTTGAAATATGAGAGTAGAGCATTCTTCATCACTACATGAGTGGTAGAAAATCTATGAAATTGGAGCATATGAGGGAAGTTGCACTCTAAGTCTCTTTTCATTTGCATGAGTTCTGGTCACAAAATGAGATTAACAGATTACAATTAGCATAAGGGTGTCTGAATGTTGATTCGATGTATATACGTACTACTATGTAAACATTGGCTGCTGATAATTCCCAGTGTGACAATGGGGACTATTGCAAGCAAAGAAATTTATGAAAGATCCAATGCTTTTGAATGTGATTTATACGGTTTAATAAATGTTATTGATTTTTCAAACATCGACATTTACCAGTGCATATCCTTTTCCATGTCACCCCCTTATAATACATCATCCAATCCAAGTAAGGAAGAAAAGAAGTGCATAAGACACCACGTTCTTCTCTAAAGGCAAGGAATAAATATGTTACTTCGGGGTCTGGTAGGATCTGCACAATTAGTACTGCTCTAAATGTCAGGGGACATATGCTCTGCTTAGTATGTAGCAAAAAAAGTCCAAAATCGTGGCCCATAGTTATGCAAACATACGTTCCGAAAAAATCTATAAAATATGTGTGACTATTCCCCACTCGTCACATCTTTTCCAGCACCTCTTTAACATATTTGTATTGATGGTATGTAGAAAAGAAGAGCCATCAAAGTTGGGAATCTTACTTTTTGCTTCCCTCAACTTAGTATGAGTGATGCATCTCTGCACCTTCTTCATAATCACTGCCCACCGGTCTTCTGAAATATAGTTTTTTTTATTAGCTTTTAATTAACCTGAGAACGTGTTTTGCCCCTCTTGCAGGAGTTTTTATATTTTTGATATTCTTACCTAATTTATAAAAATATTCACACTGTTGTAAGAGAGGCAAAATACTTTCACAGGACGATTTCAAGATGGCTGGGAAAATGAACTAGATCAGACGCTCGCTGTACAATGTTTTTCGAAAAAGGAAGCGAGAGGTCTGATAGCTGCTGCTTTAACTATTGGATCCACGACCCAATGCATCACTGGTACATATTGATACCTATCTTCTTTCCAAAGCTCTTCACAAACATATAATCAATTTTAGTGCATCTCGCCAGTTAGGAGGTACTGCAAAGAAAAGCTTGCTAGCGTAACTCGGTTGCCTTTTGGTCCCAGACCCACAGGATAGAGCATTTCATTGGAAATATATTAAATCATATTTGTAGCGATATTGTTTGGAGCAAGCAAGGGGACCTCCCACAGTTGTGGTCCATAAGGAATCAGTGAAATTCTGTTTCAGCTCTTGCACATTCTAGAATATACCTTAGCTAAGTCGCTTGTAATTTCAAATTATTGTGGAATGCCCAATTCTTGCCTTCTAGGATAAAAACAAAACAAACAGTGTTGACTTGTGTTCTCGATTCTCCCCACCCCACCCCCATAAACTTTTCACACATCTGATGAATTTTGTCTAAAAAACACTCCTCTAAACAACTGAAAGAGAAACAATTTAGGTAGTACTATCATTTTGACGGTAGCTATGACCCCAAACTATGAGAATGTTTGACTGTGCCACTTTTGCAGATCACCCAGAATTCTTATGTTTAGTGGATGAAGCTGTATGTAGCTCTGATTGCTGTCGGAAGTCCACAACCTCACGTATCACTTTAGGGAGGAGAGCCACCAGACTGGCGAATTAGCCATTAGCTACTTCATGTCCTCTTTTAGCATGTGTACATTCAGAACTTCAAATTTGTGAATCTTTATTTTGAAGCCAAATACGGTACAACATTTCTGGATATCTCTCATCTGGGCATCAAAAGACCTAACTGGGTGATTTAGGGAGACTAAAATGTAACCTGCAAACAACCCCATCTTAAATGCATCTAACCCCAGTTTCACCTCCTCTATGTCCACCGCCTTGCAAATGTACTGGGCAAGGAGGCTTAAGGGATAGAACAAACAGCAGTCGGGACTTAGGGTCTTGCCTAGCCCCCTTTTGTTTATGAACTGTGGGGATTCTTTACTGTTGAGTTTTTTGTTGGCTGTGGGATATGAATAGCCTGCAATGGCCATTTTTTGCAACAGTGGGTTAAATCCTCTGGACCTTAGGGCTTCTCTGGAAAAGCACCACTTAACCCGGTCAAATGCTTTCTCAGCAACTAGTGACAGGAACATTGTTCAAGGATTCATCAGGTTCGCAATGTCCATCAGGAACAGTATCTTCTTCTTATTGTCCCTCCCATCCACCTTTTTGTTATAAATACTATCTGATTAGGTTGGACCAGCTAGGGCATTACGACCTATATGTACAGAGCTAAACTTAGCAAATATTTGTATGTCTATGTTCAAAAGCTATATCGGATTGTAACAGCCAAACTCTTCTGAGTCTTTCCCAGGTTTCAGAACAACAGATACACTAGCCTCAACTACTGAGAGGGTTGTGGAGCCCACTTTGGTGAAACAGTGCAATATCATACAAGTATTCCCACTAGTCCAGGTCAACATGTTCTACAGAAAGAGAAAAGACTGGTGCCTGGGCACAAAGCTTCACCATTGTTGAAGATTTTAATAGCTTCAACCAATTTCTAAGCAGTGATGGTGACATACAGTTTCTCTAATGCTGGTCCCCTGACTTCTTCTGATAGCACATCTTCACTGGCATTTATACTGTTGATAGTAACTTTGGAAGGCCTTTTCCAGAGTTAACTTGGTGTCATTCATTCCCTTTATAGTTGTAATAAAAGATTGGGTCCGCTTCCTCCTACGTTTTGATGCCAGTAACCGCCCTGCTTTGTTTTCTCTCTCATATTTTTGATTCATCCTTGCTAGTACATATTCTGCCCTACTCATTTCCATCAGTCTTAACTGCCTTTTATTCGTCAAGACCTTGTGCCACATTTTCTGAGATAGAGTTCCTTATGTCGCATTTCTAGCTCTAGTGGCAGTTTGAACCTCCTCTTTTATCCTGTATTATCTAGCTGCTCCTGCATAAGTTCCTTGCCGTACAGCTTTTAGGTAGCCCCAAACTACTACAAGATCACACTCTCCCTGATCATTAAAAAGCAGGGATTATTTAATTTGGATAAGGATAATTTGACTGCAGACCAGGTCTTTAAGAAGGTGGTAATGTAGATGCCAAGCATGACCTGACTTCACACAAAGCCCCATACTGAAGTTTGCAGGACACTAGTGCATGATCTGACAGTCTGATGGTCCCATGATTTTATCTCTGTACAGCGCTAATTAAGGTGTCATTCACTAGAATCAAGCAAATCTTAGCACAGGATTTGTGAATTGCTGAATAGTGTGAGTAGTCCACCTCACGTGGGTGTAGAAAGTTCCAAATGTATACAAGCCCAAAGTCTGACAGCCATCTCTTTCCTTCTTCTAACAAGACTACTGTTGCTTTTGTTCCCATGTCTTGTTTTATCCTTTTGATCATCTAATGTTATGTCCCAGTCTCTTCTCATAATAGGCAGCCATTCTGTTACCCTGATCAATCATTGGGCAGTATGTTGGATAGTCAGTTGGAGAAAGCCCTCCAGTTATGGCTCTGCATTTATACAGCTGGTATGGATATGGCTTTACCTCTTAATAACTGTTAAGCAAGTGCCAGTGACCTACTCTGTTACAAAAAGAAGTATGCAGTAAAAATGTGCATAGGATGACTAATCTCTGATTCCATTTTGGCTGAGGCAAAGTGGTGCAGAGAACATGTGTGATCTAAGTCTCCATGTATCTGAAGACATTAAATAGGTCTGTTGCAAAAAATAATCAGCACATCTAGCTCTTTTCAAAGTTTGAAAAACCACCACCCTCTTGTTGGGTACATTTAAACTGGTCCCATTAAAGGGCAGGCAAGTAAAGGCACTTGTAATTGATGAGTGTCTCGAATCACTGTGCTTTCTGACCTCCCCTGCAATGGGACCACACCATATGCTTGCTGATTTGTCATTTAGAACACATGCTGGCCGAGTAACTGACTGAAAAGCTGAACAATTCACTTTCAAGAAACTACATAAAATGAAACTGTGATCAAAACATACATGATTTTATTAATAAGGTTCCAACTGGAACTAATAAATGTATTTGTGTTTCATAATATTCATTGGGATTTTCTGGTAACACATCACTATTACTTGTGTTTTTTTCAGTGGTTCAGACACACCTCTCCTGAAAAAATACATTATCTGTATGTGATAGTGGGCACAATCCATGCACTTCGGGGATACTACACTCATAATACTTGTAAATTCAATAGGCACTTACAATGTTATCCTAGTGTTTTGGGGCCCTACCATTTACCTTTCTCTTTAAAAAGCTGGATCAAAATGCCTTTTCATCTCTTGTTTTCAGTAACAGTACCAATCTATGCTTCATATTATCCAAAATACCTCGTTTTTTTTAATTTCATGACTGCTCATGGATTTGTCTGACAAGATGAATACATACCTTTCCACATTCAGAAGAAGGAAGCTGGAAAGTAACCCTTCCAGCATACTGATATGGAGGAAAGGCTCATCTAAAAACAAAGGCTAATGACTCAGAGTTCCTCGGTGTGAGCCACATAAGCCAAGATAAAATTATATTGCTGCAGTTCTTTCATTGAACAAATGTTTTAACAGGTTTTCCATGTTGGACCAATAATACACAACACATCTCATGTGTGATCTTATCCTCCCAAGACCTCATAGCAAAATATATTAAACATCCTATCATTTCTGCAAAAGACGCATCTTGAGAAAAGCATGGGATATACTTAGCATTTAAACATATAAATGAACCCATGCAAGGGAAATACTCCAACCTTCTTCATCTGTGCCTGTTTTCGGTGTATACATTTGCAAAAGTTAGAAAAATGGCAAATGTGGCACGGTGATTCCCGTGAGCTTAGAAACAATAGGATCTGCTTAAATTTAAAGCAGTGGTGGCACTTACTTTAGGATTTCTTCTCTACATTGTCTCTGTGTTGCAAAGCAAGCAATGGCCCACATTTTGATCTCCACTCCAGTGTGGAATTGCTTTCCTCGCATATCCCACACTCCATGGCTTGGGGTCGCGACTGTCCGATTCTGAAGAAATAAATAAGAGGTTACTGTTTAGGATATGTCATCACTTTCTTTGCTGGCTAACTCCTGGCCTGAGAGTTTTTGGACGGTGCTGGTTTTCTAGAGTACAGGAAATAATGAAACTAACATACAACAAAAATAACTGCTTTATATTTAGAAACAGAAAACATACCCTTCCACCGTACTGCAACATGGGTGCTGGAAGAACTCGCCCAGTCACGTGAGCCATCTCATCCCGGATTTTAAACTGGAACTCTTGCACAAATGGGTCATCATCATAATTTGCACTTCTTACCTAATCGAAGAAAATAAGCAACTAAACATTAATAATGTAAAATCCCCCCAATTAGAGCTTGAAAATCTAAACCCTGGTTTTTATTACCCTCAAACAGATAAGTACATGAGCTGCTCCTTTCTGAATGCTAGAGGAATACAATTTTTTGTAGTTGGGTAGGATTAACATATTTAACAGACCATCTTGCCAACATTTCCTAGTGGACTTAAATTTGAATGTACTACAATTTTAATACCAATTTATCTGAAAACAAGTGCGCCTATGCACTTACTGGGCGAGAAACGGGACCAGCATCTATCGATCTCTTCACTATATGAAAAACACCAAAATAATAACATTACTTAACTGTAACTACAGTTCTACAGCACTGGTATCTTTCATACATTCACATGCTTGAATCACTCCCCTTCATCGAGGTGTGAGCCCTATGGTGTCCTTTCAATAGCCGTATCAAAGTAATTCTTTGAAAACATTAGAAAGCACAACTACCTTATTAGAAGAGACGGGGACTCCAGCCAATGAGGTAAGAGGGCACTGAATTCCACTCGTCCCAGAAGCTTTCATATTTCTGACTTTTAATGAACTAGTGCGAATAGATAATGATTGATAAGCAGAGTCTAAACAAGGAGGGGATAGGACCATATGTGATTCTATGGAAGATACCAAGGCTGGAGAAATGTAGTAATAGGAAAGTAGTTTTTTTCTTCTCAAGCACTGGATCTTTCATAGAGCAAACACATGTAATGCACATCTTACTAAGCAATAATATTTAAAACCTAAATTGGTGAGAGGCTCACCTTATTGAAATAAATGCAGTCTCACATCTTGAACAACAGCCGAGCCTGTGAAGAACCAGTACATTAATGCCTTGTGATGCCATAGCAAACTCTGCATGCAGCTGCTCGGCATACGTGTGATAGATGGACTGCTGCATAAAGCGCTGCTGTAGCTGCAACACCTCTGGTTGAGTAAGCTGGTACTCTAGAACGCAAGGGAGGACCAGCTTTCAGATTACAAAAACAATAACAAATCTAGTTTGCTATTCCTTGTTTTGAGCTGAGAGCCTTATAGCGAAAGCCAGCAAGATATTGAGAGCTGGTCCAAAGAATGTTTTAGTTTACAATTCTTTTTCAATTCTTCTAAGCCCCAAAACATGTATTTGAAATTCCTTCTTCCTGTATTACCCAATAATCCCTTACTTTCAGTTCCTGATGGTGGGCTCCCCACCATTCCTGCTAGGTGTACGATGTCATGATGAAGTGAGCTATTTGCAGTTGAAAGAGTAAACACTTGGTGAGATTTCATTGCTGCAACCACCAAGCTGAGCCATCTTTGATCTTGATTGTGACTTGAATTGGATCAATGAAACACCCAGTCACTTTGAGCCACTAGGCACCCAACTCCTCTTGCAGAGGGAGCATCCACAGAAAGGTTCCAGTGAAGTGCATGATGATATCATGCCCAGCAATGACTTGAACAGTTATAAAGAAGATGATTGCAACTTTTCAATCTGCCGAGCAAGGCTCAGTTGCACAATTCCTTCCCTCAACGAGAAAGATTGGCCAACTCTGTTCAGGACAACCACTAGAAACTGGATTCATGTTGTGGGCTGGGGTTGAGATTCGGTCAAGTTGATGGCCAGCCCCAGACTGCAGAATGTTTTCATACATTAATTGGTCAGTGTGTCTGCTTCTCGATAGGGCCTTCTCTTTATCAGGCAGGTGTACAAATAAGAAAAGATTTGATGTACTTAACGAAGTAAGACTGCTGTCAATCATGCCATGCACTATGTGAATATTGTGGTTCTGACTCAAGGACAAAGGGAAGAACCTTGAACTGATAATAGCACTTGGCTACCTAAAATCTCAGAAATTTGAGATGTCTGGGATGAATAGGTGCGCTAAAATAGGAGTTTTACAGACCTAGGGAATTCATAAACTCCCCTTCATGCAGCAATTCCTAAAGACTCATAATTAGGTAATTGATGAGTTGTGAGAAGTCCGGATTAGGGATTTCTCACAATTTTTGGGAATAGATACCTTTCCTTCACTTGAACTGGGGAATGGGTTCCCTTCAAGAATCATTGACACTATGACTACCTGCAAGACATTTGCAAAGGTTTCTGTACTAATTTGAGGGTGTGTCCATATGTCACCAAGTTCAAAACCTATAATAAAGTTATATCTTGCCACAGAGCATAGAAGGCAGAAGTTCTGCCACCCACATGGTGTGGCAGGATGTGTGGTGGAGTATAGGTAGCTGGGGCTCAAATGGAGTTACTGATGATGCTATAAGTCCTGCTGTATACTCTGTCCAGAGAACTTTACTCCGACTGTCTACTTGATGTAACCTAAATATGGGGGGTCTGCTGGATTAACTGTGGCTAGTATGGCTGGCTCTAGTATGACCAGAACGGCTTGAGGGGCCAGTATGGCTGGAAACCACCTCGGTAGGAGAAGAACTATCAGCCTCTCGCTCAATGAAAAGGCTGCAATGGATACTGTAGCCACCTAATCCCACCCTAGTGAGCGTGAAATACTTCAACCACATGCTTTTCAAAGAGGTGGTAGCCATCGAAAGGCATATTCAAAATTCTGTGCTTCACTTCAGAACTAAAGGAAGCAGAACACAGCCTCCTGATATCAGTCAGGAGCGTAGCTTGGTCAGTAAGATTGAGGGGGTGTGAGCTTGAGATTTTCCAACAATCATACTGGCATTTTATGTTAACTATTATATGAGAAGCAGCCCATGAGAGTAGCTTAAGGACAAATGGAAAGGGAAAGGAGTATGGATTGCAAGGGGTACTTAAAACACAGTATTTTGTAAAATACCCATGTTTAAGACCTTCAGAACTGAAGAGTGCATGTGTTTTTGTCTGAGTGAGTATTAAAAAAATCCCATGTGAAATCTGACAGACACCTTACCATACCCGACTGAAAGCATCTGTACCCAACTATTTACTAAATAATACATTTATTAGGTGGGTATAACACCCCAAACACCTCCCCGGAAGCGACACCCTTGACCACAGTACCATGGTCCTTGCCATTTGTTCGGAAAACAGTCACAGCAGTATCGTCATTTGTCATATCTACAGAGGCTTTCTCACCTTCTCGCTGATTGCTTTGTTTTTCCGACAGCAGGTCAAGATATGGAGCCATGTCTGCCCACATTTGGTGATCATACCTTGCCACCTAATGCCATGAGATTTTCAGTATTAACTTACGTTTCTGCCAGGAAGGATATCCTTTTCCCAAAAATGTCCATCTCCTAACCCTTCCTGTCATGTGGTGCCATGCAGGGTGAATATGCCTTTCTGTAGTGGCACAGAGCAGCTTGCAAAACGACCGAATCTACCTTAGGAGAACCCATGAGGAATACTGGTGAGCTGGCCAGGACCCTATACTTTCGTCGATTCTAAGGACCATTGCTAAAACTGAAGCTGGTGTTTACACCATCCTTACAGATGCGTTCGATTTTCGATATTACCTTTAGTTATGTCAAATCATTTTGACACCCCTCCCTCTAGTGAGTGTAAATGTGGATTATCATCTGGTGGTGAGTCAACATCAGGAGGGGTGGGTGATCATGTTGAAAGATTAACCTAGCCATCGCTCTCATCAGATGGTTCCACAGGATGTTCATCAGCTCTCTTCCTTCCTGAGTGTCCTCATCCCCATCATACAAAGGACCAGCTTCAGTGGAGGCAACCATTGCGGTGGAGGAAGCGGCGGGGTGGCAGAGGCAGCAATGCGGAAGCAGCAGGTGCTGGTTTCACTGGACCTGACTAGGAAGGGGCAGAAGAACATCTGTATGATGTGGAAACCTTGTATAATAGCCTTGCATCATACAATACAGATCATTAATGAGGTCCACCCAAACCCTTACCATTGGTAGTTCCTGGTAGGATGGATTGCTGTACAAGCCATCATATTATCCATCAAAATGAAGGTGTCCATGACCCCCAATGAGAGTCCTCTTTCTCACAACGCCTCTGATCAGCTTCCTCCTGTTGCCTGCAATAAATGTCATGATTATCCACTGACATTTTCCATGAAGCTAAATAAGGCTAGAGGGCGTTCTGAAGGGTCCTTCATCCTGGGATTCGCCTTCTGTATCCAAGTACTTTGCAGGAAGCTGAGAAGGTAATTTGCTAGGTGATGTGTTATCAGGATGCAAGGCTGTCTTGACGGGGACAAGTGGAAATGAAACTTAGGAATCATCAACTATGGAACAAGTGACAGAATCGTCATTGACAGTGGTGCTGATGGTGCCAATGAGGCGTTTGTGGCTGTAGCTGTAGATGGGACCGTCAACAGAAGCTAGGAGAAGTGGAAACGGCAGGAGTTGCCAACGAGAGAGCTGTTGATGGTCTGTATAAAGTCCTTAATTTTGGAATGTGCCTCAGCAAACAACTTTGAAAGACTATTTCATGTGGCTTGTTTTACCTTACTTTAGATTTTCTTGGAAAAAGGCTCCTCATTGGATGAAATCTGGTCACTTGTCTACTTTTTCCGCACCCACCTGAGAAGACACCTTCCTGTAATTCAGGGTTTTAGAAGAAAATTTGAATCAAATGTTACAGTTTGTCAGCTTATGCGGAGGGTAAAGGATGTGAATACAGTCTGAAGTGTGTCATCCAAAAAAGGTCTCTGTTTGCCACACAAGGCACCGTGATTCAGCCATCATGAGAAAAAATATCTTTCATGCAAAACTCCAAAGTGTAGTTAAAAAAAGCCAACCCCAACAGTGCATGGCCTTCGGCCAGGCCCTGAATCCAACCCCCCATGTGCAGTCACCCCACACGGCCTTTAGTTGTGTGCAGACCAATTCCCTGCGTGCATCCACACTTCGTTGCGCATGGCAAAAGGGTTGACCGCAGGGTCTGGACCTAAACTGAATGCACGCATGAGGTCAACCCCTGCATCGCACCAACTTCAGCTGTGAGCACCCAACCCGCATTGTCTTCTCCCTCTTATTTAACTTTTTTAGGTTTTTTTAGGTTACTGCTGTATTCTTGTGGTTTTTGTCCTCTAAGATTCCACCCCATGGAATCGCAGTATTGTGAAAGCTTCCTTTGTGAAGCTTGTATGGTAGTGCAATACCATGGGCATGAAGTTTGAGCGGCTGCTCCAGCAGGAGTACTGTGTTAACTTACAGGACAGCCACGCTGGGTCCAATGAGAGTACAGCCGTATGTTTGACAAAATTTGTTAAAAAACTGTAATTTTGTTTGGGGGTGGGGGTGGTCCTCCTGCGTCACCTCCCACAAGTACCTGGGAATCAGGGTGTCCATACCCTGCCCCTTATGTCCTTTTTAAAAAACTATTAGTTTAAAACTGTATTCTTCAACTGACATTTTCACCTAACTAAAACATCCCTTTAACCTTTGTTTTTTCCAGTGCATTTCTAGTTGTAAATGAAAATGTTACTATCATATGTAACATCAACACCACACTGTGCCTGGCCAATGGTAGGCCAAGGGCCTGGGCAAGATCCAGCTTTCGTCCAATAGCTGGTGGGCGGTACACCCCTGTAGCGCAAGGTATTTGGCCGTGAGCGGCGTTGAGTTGCCTGCAGATAGTCAATGCCGCACACAGCCGAAGGCCGCATGCAATTCTGTTTTGGTTTTAGCCCTTTCCAAAACTCCCTATGGGTATTGCATGTGGAATTTGTGTTTTGGGATTCCCTCCCCCCCTTTCTTTTCTCAAACCCTGCTTGAGGACATTTTGGGAAGTTTTTATGAAGATCTGTCAAATGGCACCAAAGTTATTAGCAAATCAACAAAAGCCTTTTCCTATGGAAACATTTTGGTGGATACTTTATCTAGTTGCAGATTCTTCACCTTCTGAATGTTCCAGGCACTAGACTGGATCTGGATACGTTTTCAAAAGCTTTTCATTGCTGGTAGCGCAGCCAGCTCTGTATTGGTGCTGGAAACGACAACATCATGGCATCACTGGAACCACACATCCTGGCGTCCTGACATGAGCTTACTATCCAATTTTTCCACACAAATGAGAATGACACAGATGGTTTATATGTTACTGCCCAACAAACTAACTTGCAACGTCACTAATGATATTTATATATATATATATGACCATTCCTTAAAATCTGGGAGGCAGTTGGGATCAGCAAAGAATCTGCAGGTAGATAGCATATCCACTGATAGTTACCAAGGGTAAGTAACTTTCTCTTCTTTTGGATACTTCTTGCTGCAGATTTCTCACCTTCTGAATTGATTTCCCAAGCAGTACCCCATAAGGTGAAGGGTCTTCCAGGATAGTCAGACAATGAAAGCTTGCAGGACAGGCAAGCGGCCATCTCTTTTCACCTCCAAATCCAAGCAGTATGCTTTGCAAAGGTGTGATGGGATGAGCATGCTGCCATCTTACGTATTTCAGCCGCAGGGACACCCCTTGCACAGGCTGATGTACCTTTTGTAATGCCGAAACACGCTTGGATACCCTCTGGTGGTTCCTGCACAAGGATACAGCCCTTTTTTTTGTTAAAGATGAAAACACTGTCCTTTTCTGTACTGCTTTACCCTTTCTGCTGCCTGAAAGCCCTATGAAAATCTGGTAATTAGTCCAAAAGTCCTTGTTATAGTCAATTTAAAATCTGACAGACCTCTTGAGATCTAGCCTGTGTAGCCTCTCTTCTGGTTTTGTAGGGTGTGGTCGAGGATAAAAAGAGAGTAGAGTGATTGATTGGCCCAGAGCTAAGTAAGTGGAGCACACCCTCAGTGCTTGCAACTCACTGATGACTGTGCACAGGTTCAAGATAAGGAACCAATAAAAATATTAAAACTAATTCTCCAACATCTCAGAACTACCCATATTGACATATCCGAGTAATTAAGCAAAGGATATGATGACATATCACACTTGAGAAGTCTAAAATTCATACAACAGTGGAGTGCCCTGTGTGCGTGGATGAGGAGCTTGAAGGATATCCTCTTGTTGACTGTTAGCCAGTGCAGGTTTCTCAGGTGGAGGGTGATGTGGTCGTGGCGTGGTACATCGAGGATCAGTCGTGCCGAGGTGTTTTGGAAGTGTTGCAGTCGTTTGATGAGCTTGGTCGGGGCGCCCGCGTAGAGGGCGTTTCCGTAGTCGAGTCTGCTGCTGACGAGGGCCTGGGTGACTGTTCTTCTTGTATCTGTCGGGATCCACCTGTAGATCTTGCGGAGCATGCGGAGGGTGTTGAAGCAGGAGGAGTTGAAGCAGGAGGAGAAGACGGCGTTGACTTGCTTGGTCATGGAGAGCGTTGAGTCGAGGATGATTCCCAGGTTGCGTGCGTGGTCGGTGGGTGTCGGGGCTGCCCCCAGTGCCGTCGGCCACCAGGAGTCGTCCCAGGCTGAGGGGTTGGAGCCGAGGATGAGGACCTCTGTTTTGTCCATGTTCAGCTTCAGTCGGCTGATCTTCATCCAGTCGCCGACGGCCTTCATTTCTTCGTGGAGGTTGGCTTTGGCGGTGATGGGTGAGGAAGAGGATCAGTTGAGTGTCGTCGGCATAGGAGATTATGTTGAGGTCGTGCTGTCGGGCGACATGTGCGAGCGGGGCCATGTAATGTTGAACAGTGTCGGGCTGAGGGAGGATCCCTGGGGTACGCCGCAGTTGATCTCGGAGGCTTCGGATCGGACTGGGGAAGGCGGACGCTCTGGGTTTTGCCGGAGAGGAAGGAGGTGGTCCATTCCAGGGCTTTGTCTCGGATCCCTACGGCGTGGAGGCGTGCGCGTAGTGTGCGGTGGCAGACGGTGTCAAAGGCGGCGGAGAGGTCCAGGAGGATGAGGGCTGCCATCTCACCTTTGTCCAGCAGGGTCCTGATGTCGTCGGTGGCAGTGATGAGGGCGGTCTCTGTGCTGTGGTTGCTGCGGAACCCTGACTGGAAAGGGTCCAGGATTCTGTTTTCTTCAAGGTATCAGGTTAGCTGTCTGTTGACGATCTTCTCGATGACCTTGGCCGGGAACGGGAGCAGAGAGATGGGCCGCAAGTTCTTGAGGTCTCTAAGGTCTGCCTTGGGTTTTTTGAGTAGGGCGTTGATCTCGGCGTGTTTCCAGCTCTCTGGGAAGTTTGCAGTCTCGAGGGAGAGATTGATGACGTTGCGCAGGTGCGGTGCGATGGAGCTGCTGGCTTTGTTGAAGATGTGGTGCGGGAATGGGTCTGACGGGGAGCCGGAGTGGATTGTGCTCATGGTCTTCATGCTGTCATCGATGCTCACGCTGGTAAAGGCTAGCAGGGGGTCATGGTCGATGATGTGCGGAGAGTCTGTTGTGTTGCTGTCTGTTGGGCCTGTCTGGGTGTTGAATCTGTCGTGGATGTCTGCTAACTTGAGGTGGAAAAAAGCACAGGGCTTGCGACGGCGGGATGTCGGTGTTGGAGCTGGGGTTGGAGAGTTTCTTCACGATGTTGAAGAGCTCCTTGCTATTGTGTGAGTTGTTGTCGAGGCGGTCTTTGAAGGAGGTCCTCTTGGCAGTCCTGATGAGGTGATGGTGGTTGCGGGTGGCGTCCTTGTGGGCTGCGTGGCTGTCCGGAGTCTGTTCGCTGTGCCATTTCTTCTCTAGTTTCCGGCACGCTCGCTTGGAGGCTAGGAGCTCTGGGGTGAACCAGCTGGCCCTCTTGCTGGTGTCTCTGTGGGGGGGTTTCTTCAGCGGGGCGAGGGTGTTGGCGAAGTCGTTGATCCAGCGTCTGAGGCTGTGGGCAGCGTTGTCTGTGTTGGAGGGTTCGGTCGGTGGTCTGAGAGCGAGCTTTGTGTGTAGTTGGTCTTTGGTGATTTATTGCTTCTGCTGGCAGCTGAAATGAGCTTAGGTGTCCCCGCTCAATCTCCATGCATGAAGATGGAGGCTCTAGAGATTGTAGTATAGGAGGTGTCCCACCAACAGGGAGGGGGGGTCTGTCATGAGAGGAAGGCAGAGCGTGGGACGTGGAAAGAGGTGCAGTAGGTCTGCATACCACACACCATTCGGCCAATCCAGATCAATGAGAATGACTTGAGCCTGGTCTTGGGAAATCTTCCTTAGAACCTGAAAAATCAAGGGTACGGGAGGAAACAAAGTGAGCCGAAAACTCTACTACAACCAAAATGTATCCCCCAAGACTCCCTGAAACCGATACTGAAGGGCACTCCACTGTGAGCAATGAGTGTTGCTGTGAGGGATGTCACATCAGGAAAAGATATGCTGGACCACCTCCAATGGAAACCCCACTTGTGATAAGCAAGGTGAAGACAAATTAGGCTGTCAGTCCTGGTGTTTAGAAAGCCCACCAGAGGGTTGGCTACCATCCAGATTCTATGCTGGTGTGCCCAAGAACCAGAGATGCAGTGTTTTTTGACAGAGAAGATGAGACCCCACTCCCACCTGCTTATTGTTGCACCACATTGCAGCCATGGTGTTTGTCAAGATCTGGTCTGAGTGACTGTGAAGGGAGGGAAGCAATGCCTTGAGTGCCAGCTGAACCTCCTTCAGTTTGAGCAGGATGATATGCAGAACTTGCAGACCAAAGGCCTCTGAACTCCAGTTCCTCCAAGTGGGTCCCCACCCTAGAGCAGAGACATTCCTCACCACCATGACCACTGCTGAAGTACAGTGGAAGGATATCCCTTTAGATAAGCTCTCCTTCACTGCCCGCCAAGTTCAAAGCTGTGCTCCAGAAGATCACAATGGTTTATGAACGGTTTCCCCGTTGCTGGAACTCCTGCCTGCAGATGCATAACTAGAGAGCCCTGACATGCCAGACTGCATATTGAACCAGGAGGATGCAAGAAACCAGCATGCCTAGCAGATGTAAGACCATCCGGATTGTAATCTGGGGCTCTTCTCGAAACCAGAATGCCATGGATCCTCTGAAGAGGAGGGAAGGCTCAAGGTGATGCCATTTTGAAAACCACCCCTATAAACAGGACACAATGAGAGGGCTTCAAGTGACACTTGGGCACACTGATCAAAAAGCCCAGATCAAACAAAAACAATTAATTTGCATGCAAGCGGCCACCACCATCTGCAGTAACTCGCCTTGGCGGCCCAGTCATTCAGGTAAGAAAAGATGGGGATTTCCAACCTCCTAAGACAAACCACCACCACTGACATCACCTTCATCAATCCAAAGTAGAGGACAGAAAACTGGTAGTGAGTGGACCCCAGCATGAAACACAGGTATGGCATGTATGACTGAAGAATCGGTGTGTGGAAATACGTATCTTGCAAGTCAACGGACAACATTAAGTGTCCTGTTTCCAGCACCAAAAGGAGCTCAGCTAGGGACAGCATCTTGAACGTCTCCTTGCGAAGGAAGTGATTCAAGATATCTGGTGGGGACTGCTGTCCTTCTTGGGAACCAGGAAGTTCTGTGAATAGCACTCATGACCAAATTACTGCTCTGGCACCAACTCCATTGACTCTTTCAGCAGCAGGGCCAACACCTCTTGCTGTAGAATATGACAATGGATTTCTGACTGACGGGACCCAACAGGAGACGAGTGATGGAAGGGTAGAATATAACCCTTTCTACAATATGAAGAACGCACTGGTCCAAATGTATGGCCTTCCGAGCTTGTAAACTGGAGGTCACTTGACGTCCCACTGTCACACTTGTTCCGACAAGTAACTAGAGCCGCTTCTCGGGCGAGGCAGTAGAGGACAATGAGGTTGTGTGTATGGTAAGGGTTCAGCCCTTTCCTCTACCCCTGTACAGCCCAAGCAGTGGATTCTGGGGATGTTGCTGGGGCTGCTCTGTTTGTGTCTAACCAAAGTTCAAGCGCAAAACCCTGAAACTGCTCATAATCATCTTGAGAAGGCTGAACTCCTAAATAGTGTGCTGTTGCTCAGCTGGTTTTAAATCGTTCCAGGGCTGAATCCCACTTGCCCACAAACAGCCTCTCTCCATCAAATGGCACATCAATCAAAGTGGTCTGAAAGTCCAATGTAAAAAACGGAAGTGCAGACCCAAGCATTACGGTGGCAGGAGACCAAGCATTACGGTGGCAGGAGACCAATCAACCCATAATCGTCACCACGGTGTAAGCTGTTTCCTATCCTGACAGAAAAATGTATCTGAAAGCTGTATGATCCTACAAAAGTGTCACTACAGAAGGTCTGTTAAATCTGGAACAACTAGCTGGACAACATCCCATAGGGTATTTGTATAATGTCTCAAAAGAAACGTCACACCCTTGCCATGCACTACAAACTACCCCACATATTACATCACTAATGAACTCGTTTTCCTTTTGCCTGCTGTTGTTTGGTGACTGTTGCCACCAAATTGACTGGATTGACCCAGCGAGGGAGCGAGCCTAGGGGAAAGTACTATCCCCAAGCTGCCAAGTGGCGTGCCGGCCACCAACGTCACCGCACGCGCCAGGAGGGGCTCAAGTAGCGGCCAGGGCTCCCGCAGCGCGGGACGCGCCCAAACCAAGGGGCGCGCCCGTCTGCGCCAGTCCGAGGTCGGACGAAGCTGGGCTGGGCCTACTCTCTTGGCCCTCCATTGGAATTGTTGCCCGCTTCCCTATCGGATCATCATCTTACTTGGATATACTTGTTGTCCCTGTTACAGATCTCACCGTTGCGGTTTCTTCATTGGATAAGGTAGGAAGGTGTCTGGCCTTATTCTATATTATTCCTGCATCTGCATCTGCACCTGCATTAATCACGTGGATTGGCAAGTAGTTGTTTGTTGGCAGAGTGTTTTTCTGTCGTGAGCATCATTGTTTGTTGCACTGGCCGCATTTCGAACCTGTTAGCATTTTAAACTGTGAGTTGCATGAATACTGTGAGGACGACAGCGAGTTAGGCTGCTCCTCTTCCCCTTAAAACTCAGGCTGCCAATCCCCGGGCTCCGTTCCACCACGGCTGAGTGCCGATTGCGTGGAGAGCCAAAGGGGAGTTAGGCAGACCGGCAGACCAATCAGGGGTCAGCCCTGCGAACCGGAGGGCGGAGCCAGGAGCCCGCGCTTTCTCCTATTTAACTTTAGGCTTCAGCAGTCGCGCAGCATACCTCTGTAGAATCGCTACTGTAGCTGCAGCGCTGTGTTTGTTTACATAATTGTACATTTGCTCTGACCTTGCTTGTATTTTAAAATTGTTTGTTGCACTGGCCGCATTTCGAATCTGTTTGCATTTTAAACTGTGAGTTGCATGAATACTGTGAGGACGACAGCGAGTTAGGCTGCTCCTCTTCCCCTTAAAACTCAGGCTGCCAATCCCCGGGCTCCGTTCCACCACGGCTGAGTGCCGATTGCATGGAGAGCCAAAGGGGAGTTAGGCAGACCAATCAGGGGTCAGCCCTGCGAACCGGAGGGCGGAGCCAGGAGCCCGCGCCCCCCCCCCCCCCCCCATTTATTCCGATGTGCTGGCCGAGGCGCAGCGGGCGCGTCCATGGCGCGCCGAAGGTGCGCCTAAGGTAAGCCCGTCTGTGCCCGTCCGCGACCAGCCGGGACCAGGGGCCATACCCCCTACTGATTTCACTCGAAATCAGCCCACGCCCATTCGCTATTCCCGTAGCGAGTTGCTAGGCTATGATGAGAAAAAGGGAAATAAGGTTAGGCGATGTATTCAAACGGGCCCAGGATTATCCTATGGACCTATTTCCTGCCTCGCCTGTCGTTGATCAATCTCCCTTAGGCCATCACATAATTCATGTTAAAAATTACATGAACCTTAAATGTTTATATCTCAACGCCAGATCCCTACCTAGACATGCTCTGGAAATCTGGGACTTATTAACGTCCAAGACTCCGGACCTGGTTTTCATTACTGAAACCTGGCTATCCGATACCAACACCCCGGATCTAGCAAATGCCCTTCCCTTCAATTATAAAATTATTACGCAAGATAGATCTGGTAAAAGAGGAGGGGGGGTCGCTGTGATATTCAGGGAGCATTTAGCATGCTTTTCAGAACTAATAGCTGTCCACGATGAACATCAGACCTTATCTTTTAGAGTACTTCATGAGGGTCTCACCATCTTAGCTGGAGCAGTAATATATAACCCCCCTGGACAACAAATCAATCTCGGCGCTAAATTACTCAACCAACTCCTGCCACTCTGTTTAAAACATAAAAATGATATAATTGTTGGCGATTTCAATATCCACTATGAGAAAATGGATGCCCTGGGAGCTTCCCAATTGGAATATGAAATGGAGATGCTTAACCTTAAGCAGTGGGTAGTGGGCCCCACTCATATAGCTGGCCACACACTGGACCTACTTTTCACCAACATTGAATCCACTAACATACGTGAGGTCCAGCCCCTTTCCTGGACTGACCATTCCCTTATATCTTTTTCACTCGACCTTCCCTGCAAGTCTCTGAAACCTAAGGCAGTCCCTCAGATTCCCAAACGAGCCTGGAGGTTAGTTAATGAATCTAACTTCGATAATTATTTTCTAGAGGCCAATTTTAAATTCCCGGAGGATTCCTCTGTATGTACTGATGTCGCCTTACTAGACGCCAGAATACTGCAAATATTAAGTAAACTAGCCCCGATGCGGGAACCTAGGAAAAAAGCTATAACGGAGAAATGGTACACTCCCCATTTAAAAAATCTCAAAAGGGAATGTCAAAAACTTGAACATCTTTGGAGACAGTCCAAGGATAATGTAGCCAGATTAAATTATGTTTTTAATCGGAAACTGTATACCCTTGCCATTAAAAATGCAAAGAAAGATTATTTTACCCAGCGTATTCAAGAAAACAGTAACTCAGCTAAGGAACTGTTTAAAATAGTGAAGGAGCTCAGCAAGCCATCCAGCATCTCTCAAACACTAACACCGTCGGTTGAGGCTTGTGACCGTATTAGCACCTTCTTTGCTGAGAAAATTAAGATAATTTACTCTACTTTTACCCCCCCAACATGCTCACAGTAACACAGATCAACCCCCCAATACTGTGATCATTACAGAAGCATCAACAGTCCCGCCGGACCCGGGAACTACTTCCCTTCTAACTGGTTTTGAACCACTCTCAGTGGACGAGGTCTTAGTTGCCATGAATACAGTCAAATCCGGCTCCCCACTGGACCCCTGCCCCCATTTTGTGTTTTCAAAGATTGCGCCCACGCTTTGCCCCTTGATCACATAACTTTTTAATAAATCACTAAGAACTGCCATCTTCCCTGATGCTTGGAAGCACGCTTCGGTGATCCCCCTCTTGAAGAAAGCCAGATCTGACATTCTCAATCCAGAGAACTACAGACCCATCTCCCAGCTTCCTTATCTCTCCAAGGTTCTGGAGAAACTGGTCAATGTACAACTGACAAGGTATTTGGAAACCAACCTCCTCCTGGATCCCTCTCAAACGGGCTTCAGAGCTAACAACAGCACCGAGGCAATGTTGCTGGCAGTGTCGGACAGTATCAGATCCTCCACCGATCAAGGTGGGGCAGTGGCACTGATTCTGCTTGACCTGTCAGCGGCGTTTGATACGGTATCCCACAATTGCCTGTTGAACATACTTCGGAGCAAAGGAGTTCAATCCACTGCATTGAGCTGGCTGCACTCTTTTTTGAGCAACCGCACTCAGGCAGTACATATGGGTCAGTTCCATTCCAGCCCTAATTCCATCAGTTGCGGGGTCCCCCACGGTGCCTCACTGAGCCCCACCCTTTTCAATGTCTAGATGTCATCTCTCGCCAACATTGGAAGGAAATGGGGCATTGGCATCTGTTCTTATGCGGATGACACGCAGCTGATGGTGGCCTTGGATGAGAAGCCTGATATCACTAAAACCAAATTACATGACTGCCTCTCAGAAATGGCTCAGTGGATGCATTCACACTGCCTAAAGTTGAATGCAGGAAAATCTGAGATTCTTTTATTTGGTGGCGCCAAACAGGTGTGGGATGCCTCATGGTGGCCACCCTCATTGGGTTTGGCCCCCACTCCAAAACAACATGCCAGGAACCTGGGGATCATCATGGATGACGCCTTGTCCATGAAGGATCATGTGCGATCCATATGTGGCAAGGGTTTCGCCATCCTAAAACTTCTCGCTAGGCTATTTCCCTGGATACCTTTGGACTGCAGACGCTCGGTCACACAGGCTCTAGTGGTTAGTCGTTTAGATTATGGCAATGCGCTGTTGGTAGGGCTGAATGAACATCTGTTCTCTCGCCTACAGGTATTGCAGAATTTGGTGGCCAAACTTGTTTGCAACAAAGGCAAGCTAGACTCTGCATCGGAATGTTTGAAGAAACTTCATTGGCTTCCGATGCGCCAGAGGGCTGCCTTTAAATTGCTCAGGCATGCTCACAGGGCTCTGCATAAGACTGGTCCCACTATTCTTCAAGGGAAGATCGAATTTTATGTCCCCACCAGGAACCTACGATCACTTCAATCGGCATTGGTTAGGACAAAACGTATTTTTAAAGTTAGATCTGGCGGCCGTTCCTTTTCTTACTTGGCAGCAAAGAGGTGGAATGAGCTTCCCATCGACTTAAGATATACTACAAATTATCTTCTGTTCCGAATAAAGCTGAAAACCCACCTCTTCCCCAATTTCTAACCTTCAGTATCAGTCTTCAGTTGTTTCTGCTGGGTATAAGCGCCGTGATATCCCCTGGGATGAGTGTTGCGCTCTACAAAAAAACCGTAAATATATAAATGGAGTTATATACCCTGACACTCATAAATTCAGATCACCATACTTATTAAACCTCAGGAGCAACATTGAATCTTGATTATATGATGGGCAGATGTAAGGTGACACTAGTCCCCGGGAGGGTTGCAGTTGGTACTGCTGTCCCAGTGACCACGATGGACTTGTTCCTCCAGCGAGCCGCAGCAGTGCTGGATAAGGAGATTGAGTTAGTTAACCGACGTCTCTCTAGGTCCCCCGTTATTGCTCCACCACCTTTGCATGCTGGCACACACGTGTTATCGGCCAGCGTTGATGATGATGATCTTTCAATCCATCAAAATAACACTGGCGTGAACGAGGTTGTGCAAGAGTGTTCCGGAACAATTTGTCAATCTGCAGCCCACCTATTACCCCACTCTCCTGCCATTATTATCCGCAATAAGGGGGGTAACGAAGTATCTTCAAACCAAGGGAGTGCAGTGATTACCCCTAGTAAAAACATGGTTACATTAAAAGCAACCACTCAAGGGAGTCTATCTCCGGCTGAGACGGGTGGGCCAGGCACAGGGACAGGTACCAAAAGGAAATCCCAAACAATGGGGGTAAAGCCAAAAGGTCAAAACCTAACATGATCCCTAAAGTCCCAACGACTACGCAAACATTATCTAAGCTTGACCTGATGGGTACTCTGGAATCCTTCCAGGCAACAATGACGAATTTGTTAGTTTCCAAGCTGGGACCGATAATCCATCGCTTGACATTATTTATTTTATTTATTTATTTATTTACGCAACTTTTATAGCGCGACAAATACCCGAAGGTGTCTCGGCGCTGTGGAGCAACTAAAGTTCATCATCCTACCGTCTTCTCACTGGTTAAACAACCATGTTTTCAAAAGCCTACGGAAACTAATCAGATTCGGAGCGGCTTTAATGACAATTGGCAAGAGGTTCCAAAGTTTTGGAGTGGCCACGAGAAAGCGCCTGTCGCCCCAGGAGACTGATCTTGTACGTGGCACCGGCAAAAGGCTGGTATTGGCCGATCTTAATTGCCTTCTGGGGGTATAGAACTGAAAAGCTTCGATCAGGAATCTGGGTCCAGTGCCATGTATGGCCTTATAAGCAATACAGAGGGCCTTGAATTTAACGCGGCTCTCAACTCTCAGCCAATGAAGCTGACGAATACCAAGGGTGGTAGATTTGCGGCGAGGGATGTTGAGGAGAATCCTAGCAGCCGCGTTCTGAATAGATTGCAGCTTCGTTATGACACGCTTCTGAGTATGGAGGAAGATTAATTGAAAAGAGTTTATCGGACCTTAAATGTTATGTTTTACCTGCAGTAACAGGAGTGCTGGCTGCTCAACCAGGTCAAAGCATCGCACCGGACCCCCCTAACTCGGACAGCTTGCCTAAAAACATTAGGGGACAGCCTCAGCCACTTGGGGGACATACACCTGTAAGTTTCCCAGTGCCTACCCAGAGTGAAAATCATATCTACAGCGGCAGCTTGCCCTTGCAGGCTCATCCCCCGGACGAGAGCTATTCATCAGGGGGGGCGGCCCCAAGGGCGAGGAGAAGCCCATTTGCAGCACTTACCAGTGATTCATCTCCCAGTGGAGTCTACCCCCTATGTAGTGGTATTGGAGAACGTGCCAACCCTCACACAGGGTACGAAGGAGGACCTTTTCCAGTTAAAGAACAAAGTTTTATATTTGTTATCGCACAACACAACCCTGGGACCAAGGGTGGAGAAAAACATTAACATGGTGCGAAGAGTTAGCTGGATTGGTAGTTCTCACAAATCATGTACGGGGGATTGCGTCATCGTAAATTTCAACAGGCATCACATAACAGAAAGGATCTTGTTCTCAGACCCACGTTTTTCCCCTTTCTGTCCAAAGTCAACCATTCGTGGCCCTACCACTCAGGTTTTTTTATAAACCAGAACGCCTAGAGTGTAAATATACAAACACCGCCGGGTATGGTATCGACAGGCTCACAAGTAACAAAGTCCCGGGACCGGATAGCATCCCCACTGATCTCTTTAAATCTGACCCTTTGGATTGGATGCCCTGAGTCTTGAGCTACCTCGACTATAGTGCCAGTCTTAAAAAACAGCGACCGTGATAGCACACATTGTTATAGACCGATCTCGTTGCTGGACTCGGTGGTTAAGGTGGTGGGCCGGGTACTTTTAAATAGGTTGACCGGCTGGGCTGAGGAACATGACACACTATTAAATGTCCAGTATGGGTTCCGCCCAGGCCGGTCCACAGTGGCCCAGTGCCTTAACCTTACCATGATCCTTAACAAATACACGGTTGCACGATACGGAACTATCTATTTGGTGTTTATGGACTTATCCTCCGCATTTGACCGCGTGAACAGGGCTAAATTGTGGCACTCCATGAAAGATATTGGGGTAGACTGCAACATTGTCCATTTTTTAGAAGACCTTCATCGTGGTACTAAGGCTAACGTTAGATTTTCGCAGTACCTACGTGCATCACGGAATTTTGATATAAAAAGAGGTGTACGCCAAGGGTGCATCCTGGCCCCCTTTTTGTTCAACATTTATATCAACGGCTAAAATAAAGCCCTTTTATCAACAGGGGTAGTTTATCCTCACGTGGGCAGACATGGCCTTCCCGTACTACTCTACGCGGATGACGCAGTTCTTTTATCGAGGACTGCTAGGGGGCTACAAACCCTGCTTGATGCCTTCTCCGCCTTCATGTCAGATCGGGACCTATCTATAAATGATTCAAAATCTTACGTCATTCAAGTGGGGATACGCCCCAAAAAAAATCATTCCAATTCAGGGTAGGTTCTGCGAAGCTACCTCGCACAGATGTTTTATCATATCTGGGGGTCGTACTGGATGACCACATAAAATGGGGCCCTCTCAAACAAAGAAAGAAGGGGGACCTGGTGTGGGTGAATGCGGCTATTTTTAGGTCTCGCATAGGCAGCGCATGCACTGCCTCTACGAGGCATTAAGTAGTCTGTATACTTGGGTGAAACTCCGCCTTTTGCCGGTAGTTTCTCCTGCCGCTTGCCATTCGTTAACTATGGCATTTATTTTGTTAACGGGCTTATGGTTGGCTTGCGGTCCAATGCAGAACTTCCGTTTTGCTTCCGTTCGGCCGGAAGCAGCAGCGACCAACTACAATTTTGTTCCGCTACTCAACGTTATCTATTCGTGTAGGGACTACTTCCTTGTTTGTCCCATGATGCAGTCTCTGCTGGGAATCCTGTCGCACCCAGATCCCGATTGCCACCTGGGGAGCAGCGCTTGTGCTGACGCTGCTACTACTACACCCGAGAAGACCTCCTGCCACTGCCCTGCGGCTGTTCCGCAGCTCCTGGGCGGCGCAAGACCAGCGGCTTCCCCCACTCTGCCTGTGCGGCAAGATACTCCTCCATAATACCTTGCCACCTGGGGAGCAGCGCTTGTGCTGACGCTGCTCCCACTACACCCGAGAAGACCTCCTGCCGCTGCCCTGCGGCTGTTCCCTAGCTCCTGGGCGGCGCAAGACCAGCGGCTTCCCCTGCTCTGCCTGTGCGGCAAGATACTCCTCCATAATGCCTCCGGGATTGGACTTGGAGCTGGCGGCTCCGTGAAGCACATACGGTACAGGTAGGTGGGGTAGGGTAGGTGGAAGGGCTGGGGGTCATTAAATGTCTGTGATGGCGGTGCACTTCAGCGGGACCTAGTTTTAGGTAGGAGGCGTGCTGAAGCAGCTTTTGCACTTTTCAATGCGAGGCTCTTTAAAGAAAAACAACTTGCTTTCCTTTTCAGCGGAAGGCTTGTTATCTACACTCTGCCTTTTCTCGGCGGCTCCCTACTCTGTTCAGGCAGTTGAAGACATTCGGGCTGAATGTTTTTACTTACACCCTTAACAATTATGCTGCATGAACAGCTGTTGTGTCGTATATGCGGCTCTGCTGGCACACGTGGGAGCTAAGACCGTTTCACAAGTAGTAATGCTGTGCGACAGCCTGCTCTCACTCACTGGAACGGTTATGTTTACTGATGTTACAGAAACATCTATGCTGCGTGGACACATTCTGCCACGCTCTGCACACACGTTTTCCCACGCATTTCACAAGCAGTGTTTTGTTTGCAAGAAGTCCTCCCCTCTGCAGGTACACTCATTTGGGTGGGGTGTTGTATCACAGGCAGCAAAGCGTGTCCTTTCTCCACCTCTACTAACATCCCTGGATGCTGGTAGGAGGGACTCATTACCGGCCGATGCTTCTACTTGTCCGTCCAGTTCTGCACTGCCAGTGGTGGGGTGAGTAAGAGGGGTCGCAAAGCGCGAGGGGGAGCCCCACCCCCTGCTTAGCTCCCTGCCCTTGGGGCTAGGCTGGCAGCCAGAGAGCCAGCTTCCCGGCCGAACATACACCAGCCTCCCACCTTGCAACCTGAGACGGCCTCCAAACACCGCATGTGCTGAAAGCAAGGGGGTCTCACTTTAATTAAATTCACCATATTATCCCTCGATTCGCAACACGAGGCTGGTCTTATCTGTAGAAGACATGTACATGTACCTGATCCATTCCCACGTTGGTTGGTTAGCTAGAGCTTGAAAAAAGCGAGTGTGTGAAAAGGAATGCTTAACTGGTAATCTGAGTCTTTCTGACCCTGAAATTGAGAAACCCAAAGGTTTTGTTTTCTTTTTTTTTACATAGTGACATTATGGCACATGGATGACCTCGGCTGCCTTTTGTTCTCCCAGCACATTACATCACCAGACGTGGGAATGGGGATTCGGTGTGGGAGGGGCTGCCTGATACCAAAAGCAAGTACTCCATGAAGCAAGCTTCACTCCCATACAGAACAGGTATTTGCAAGAGTTAGAGCTATTGCCATTCAAAATAACAATGCCTTTTATTTATAAAATTGAAAAACCTGCAAGCTATGTAACCACACACTTACTACTTGGAGTCCTTGCTAAAGAAAAGAAAGGTTGCCACTACAAAAGGGGCAGTCACTGCCAGCTTTGCTTCTCTTAAGCAACAACTATAATTACAAAATGCATATTTATGCACACCTTGCAGGTTTTCAAAACGTATAAATTAAAAGCATTGTCATTACAATGACAATAGCGCTCAACATCTTGCAAATGAAATAAGTATCATATTTACATGAGTTTATGCAATTGGCATTGTAAATGCATTATATTTATGACGTTTAAAAAAAATAACATTAATAAAAGGAATTATCATTTACAATGCCAATAGTTCAAACTTTTCTAAATGCAATGCAATAGGTCTGGCATTTACAAGAGTTTAAGCTATTGGCACTGTAAATGACGATGCCTTTTATTTATGTTTTAAAAAAGAAAACCAAAAAAAAGCATTATCATTACAATGTCAATAGCTCAAAATAAGGTAAATGCGAGACCTATTGAATTGCAAATGCATTGCAAATGTAGCACAGTTGGTATTGATAGGATATCAACAAGCATTTACAATGCAATAGGTCTCGCATTTATGCGATTTTAAGCTATTGCCATTGTAAATGACAAAGCATTTTATTTATGTTTTAAATTCGAAAAGAAAAATAAAAGGCATTGTTATTTGCAATGTCAATGCTCAAAGTAGCGTAAATTTTCAAAACCAAAACATAGATAAAAGGTTTGTCATTTACACTGCCAATAGTTCAAAAAAATGTATTGGCTGCTGTCACTGTCCTTTGTAAATGGTGGCTTGAGGACACCCCTGTTACATGTGTTGTTACTTGGTATGTTTTAATTACAGCCTCGTAGCACTAATTTCTTAAATGGTTCTCCTGCAACGCTTTTTTTATTATTAAACCAGCGCGGCACGCCTCAGCTTTTATAATGGCGGCTGTGGTTGGGATCACCGAACGCAGCTGCAAGCTTTTCTTTCTGTTTATTTACTTTTTTTACAATGGTGGCACTCGCGCTTTAGCTTTAAACAACTTTAGCTAAAGCGTGCGTGCCGCAATTGCTTCAAAAGAAAAGAAATACAAAAAAAAAAAAACGTTGGTCTATTTCTTTACTTTTTAAGCAGTCGCAGCATCTTCCCTTTAGCTTAAAATGTTGAAAGCTAAAGCGTGAGTGCCGCGATTAATTTGCAATGCAATAGGTCTCGCATTACTGAAAGTTTGAGCTGTTGGAGGTGCATTATTATTAGCAACGCCAATAGCTCAAACTTTCAGTAATGCGAGACCTAGTGCATTGCAAATGCTTGTTAACTTTGCCTCCAAACAGGGAAAAAGACCAATTGCAGCATTGCTGAAGATTTACTAAGCCAAGAGCGTAGCAACCGCTTTGTACGGAAGCAAAATATGGGGGCATGGTCATCCTAGATGATCTTCAGGTAGTAGAGAACACTTTTTTGAAATGTCTCTTGGGTGTTCCTCGTGGCTTATCTACCATGGTGATACATGAGGAACTATGGGTGCCTTATTTAAGTGAGACCTTGGCACTCTGCCCTCTAACGTTTTGGTTAAAAACTTGGATGAGCGAGGGATTAACGCTGACCCTGTCCATTTTAAAAGAATCTATGACCCTTGACCACGCACTTAGTATACCATGGTTCAGATATATTAAGAGCAGTTTTAAAAAGTTAGGACGAGTTGAACTGTCTACTAACCCTGAATTAATAACTAAAAAAGATGTGGAGATAACAAGGGAGTCCTTCAGCAACTTAAGGATAGCGGAGAGGGAACAAGTGGAACTGCAGAACCCTAGTGTCCGTAAATGTTTAATGCTAAAGACTGCACTATCAGCTGAGCCTTATCTTCTGGGGTTTTTAACTATTTATGAACTTTTTTTATTGACCAGGTTTCGCGTGGACCTTTTTCACCTCTTGCTTGCCATTCCCAGGGGAAGCATTAGAGGTCCGTTTTTAGCAACCTGTGGCTGCGACGGAGAGTCTCCACAGGACTTGCTTCACTTTGTAATATTCTGTAAATTTTATGAGGTCCCCCAGAAGTTTTTTTTTATTCCGATATTAAAGAGAATTAATTTTAAGCAGGGTCGTCCAGCTCTCCTGTATCTGCAATTGCTGAAGGATGAATGTATTTTCTTTGTTCTTGGTTATTTGAAATCAGTGGTGAAGTCGAGGGCCAGTCTTGATTAAACATCAACAAGGGTTAGGGCTTTAAGATTATTTTTAAGATACATATATTTAGCCAAAAGCTCTGACACAGGTTAATTTCGCTGGCGGCGTTTTGAATTATGGGTTAAGACTATTTGGACCCAAACTTTGCACCTTATGTTGTAGATTACCATGGACCGCGGTGGAATGTATTTTTCACAATGAGGAATTGTGTTGATCTTTTATGTAATTTTGATGTATCTATGACTTTTATGGTTTTATATCTCTGAAACCGAATAAAGTTAATTTGATTTGACATCTTCCATGACATAATAATATCGCTGCAACATTTCCAGTGAAATTATTGTTGAGGAAAGTGTGCATGGCGGGGGTGTGAGTTATAATTACCTTCTTAGGGCACAAGTTATAGGTGCTTGAGATAACTATAACTGCTGAATTTCAATGTTTTTGTGTGTGTAAAATCTGAACCTAACTATAATGTCCCTATAACCTTTATATATATATATATATATATATATATGCTGCAAATACGCACATTTTCTTCCTTAGTTCCTAACGGAAAGCACTCATGGGAACAATTTCCAAGTATAAAATACTTTATTGGTGCAGGCCCCCGCTTACTGACAGATATATATATATATATATATATATATATTCAACCACTTCCAACTTCTGCTATAGAAATCAGACTCCGACACTTGGGTAAGCTTCACCATCCAGCTTTCAGTTTATTTGATTCGCTTGACGCGTTTCGGCACACCTGCCTTGTTCACAATGGGAAGTCTCTTAAAAACACCATTTTTAAACAGATAGTCGAGGTCACATGATAGTTTGTCAGATAGATATGGTAAACAGACTATGCAAATGCAAACACCATCAATTGAATTACTGGGACCAAATCATTAATCCAGTAGTTAAACATCACTACCAGACCCACACATGTAGTATTGTAAAAATCCATATTACATATGCTAAAACTTGATACAAAATGTATACCATAATTTTTGAAAATACATTATTTTATTTATTTATTTATTTATACTATCTGTTGCCAGTAGGTAGTTCTTGTTCGGACTATGTTTCCAGAAGAAAAGCATTTTTTGACTTACCTATATCTTTGGCGTCATTTGACGAATCTCCACTTAAGTTTAAAAAAAAGGTGCACCAGTGATTCTTGTTGTGTATGGAACGTTTTGGGATGATCTGTCAAGCAGGGCCCAAGGAAAAAAAGGAGGGGGCGGTGGTAAACAAAAACTGTCTATTTTCCATGTTAATTCCCAGAGCCTTTAGAAACACCTGCAGTTCGAACTGCTGGACAGAATTATACCAAATTTGTCAGAAAGGTTGATTTTGTTCTAGAGGTCACGATTTTTGTTATTTGGTGTAAATCCATTCAGTTCTTGTTGAAAAATTAAAGGAAGTCCAAATTTGCATATCTACGATCATGACTAATTAGTGACTATTTCAGACATTAACACACCCACTGGCAGACCCACTCAGATACTGATGCACCCACTCACAGACACACCCATCAACTCTCACATCCACTCAGAGACCCACTCAGACACTATTACATGCACTCATAGACACACTGACACTTGTGCACCCACTCCCAAACTCACTCAGACACTCACACTAACTCATAGACCAGTCAGTCACTCAGATACCCTCTGACAGACCCACTGACACTCATGTACCCACTCACAAACGTACTTAGACACACACACCCACTCAAAGTTTCATGATTTTATTAAATTTGATTTAGACCTCTGCTGAGGTCAAAAAATACAACAAACATAGTTTTAAAACATTTATCATAATACACTTTAAAACACCTTTAAAAAGCTCTTTAAGAACTGATGTCATTGATAAATGGCAAATTCATCAGGTGGTGAAACTCTGTGTAGAAAAGACATATCTAAGACAAATGGGCTTTAAATACTGACGCCGGTCTTCTACCATGGTCGGATTTGGGCAAACTATCAGTACGTGAGGTAGATCTTGGATTCCACCATTACACAAATCACAAAATCCTGTTGTGTTTTCTGAGTTATCCCATTTGGCTGTGTATACTTTCAAAGGGAGGATTTCCAACCGCAGTAAAAGAATACAGCACCATCCCCTATGTTCTAGTAGAAAATATGTGTATTGCTCAGGGGATTTATATTCTATGCTTTTTACATATTGTACGTAGTGTTTTAATTGGGAACAATGTTCTACATCCAGTTCAAAGCTTATTCTTGGTGTCAAGTTCTTTAAGACGAGTTTCAAATGTGCTGGTGTCCAAGTTTGTAAAAGTGCTACTGTGCAGTGAGACAGTTTAAGAGCTATATTAAGATTCCTGTTAAATGTATACTGCGACGACTCATCTCTAAAAGTCGCCAATTTTAAAATGTGCCTTAGAGATTCAGGATCGGCGTGTAAAAGGTGATATGCCCATCTTATTATGTTGGAAATACCCCTATGGTATGTGCTAGCTAAGGAAAGCTCGAGGCGAAGTGCTTGGGCTGGGACAGCTTGATTAACATTTGGCAATTTGCGTAAAAGATTCCCTTCTCTCACTTTTACAGTTTGCCAGGTTTTAAATTGTATATATTCAAGGGCATAAGTTAAAATGGGAGGGATTTTCATACGACAAACCTCTAGAAAAGGTTGGAAATGCCTGTTCCCGGAAGAAGAGTATAGCCTCTGCAATGCCCCTACATGGGCTACCTATCGCCCTATGTGCTGTAAATAGGAGGAATTTTGTAAGATTTGGAAGAAGATTCGCCCCAGGTAGGTATATTCTTTAACGGACTCTAATGGTTTTCGTCCCCATGACCAATTGAAGGGGCAAAATCGCTTTTTTCCCTAAAGGGTAAAATTTTGGTTTTTGAGGTATTTGGGACTTGAAAGTTTTCTTTTGCATAGCAATTTAGTGTGTTTACATTTCTTTGTAGTCTAATTGGTGTAAGATCTAATATCACAATGTCACCAGCATACATTAATCTACGGATATCACTCACTGCTAATTTCGGTGGGAAATGATTTACTTGAGTAAAATACTCCGGAAGGTCTCTTAAATAAAGAGAGAATAACATGGGGGCAAGGAGACAGCCTTGTTTTAATCCGTTCTTCGTGGGTATTGGTCCAGTTAAGCCCTGTACTCCCCCCATTTGGACGCTACACCATGTTGCTGTGTGAAGAGATATAATTATTGTGAGTAAATCATGCACCCACTCATAGACAAACTCAGACACTTATATATCCACTTAGATACCTACTCAGAAACTCATGCACCTACTCACAGACCCACTCAGACACTCATGCACCCACTTACAGACCAGCTCAGACATTTATGCACCCACTTAAAAACTCACTCAGACACTCACATTCACTCATAGACCCAGTCAGGCACTCATGCTCCCATTCACAGATCCACTCAGACACTCATACACCCACTCACAACTGCAATCAGAGTGTGGTAAATAATTTAATTACCGGGACTTAATTTGATGCGGAAAATCTATAACAATAGCTCAGTAAAATAAGAGGCAGAATCCGTGGTATTAGAGGTTCGGAACGGGCTTTATTCCATAATCAATTTAAATTGATGAGCTCCAGATTCCATCACCACGAAGGTTCAGGAAGTGAAGACCGTACTTTTTTGATAGGTAATCATTTTTATACAATAGGCATTACAGTGAAACAAATGCAGGAGGCGTAACAATTGATAGTAAAGATAAAACATACATGCATAGCAAAAGTAGGTGTAACTGGGCGTAGCTAAAGAACGTCATCAGAAATACTTGGCAGAAATGCGCGCGCAGCAGCATGACGTGTGATTGACGTACAACTAGGGGGTGAAGGGGACTTGACATTTAGCTCTACATGTGGCGACAGAAGTCTGGAGGGTCAAGTCAACCTAATCCCAAATCATATCTAACATCCTATGTTTAAAGAACTATGTTATCCAAAAGAGAGGTCTCTTAGAGTAGAATCTTATTCTATACTGACTATACTGACTGTTAGTGCGTGTACAAGCGTCTAAGTGTCTACACTAGATGCGAGGGCAGGAATCTTCCATAGTAACAGGGCTATGAATTACTTGCATAAAGACAGAGAAGCCGGGCCCTTTGCTCGGTAGCTGGAAGAATGTTTACTTTAAACTACTAGACAGGAATGCATTGGATAGGGAGCGGAGCAAAGCAGATAATCTTGAAGGTGAAATACAGTTTTTGGCAGGCAACAGGCTGATGTCAGGCACCGTTAGCTGCGCAGAGAATGAGGACAAAGTTCATGGATACAGATGCGAGCTCGGACTGGAGCTTTCAGAGGCAGAAGGTAGGAAAAGCTTGATGGCAGAATCAGGGCCTACTTGCCTGGACTGTAAAATAGCATAAGTGAACCATATAAAGCCGGTGGCCTTTCGTACTTAGGAATGGAATATCCGGCCCATTCATGGCGGATCTGAAAGAGGACATGTTGGCGGTGGACGCACATGTGTTTGCGTCTTCATAACTGGAACTGGAGGGAACATACATGTACTTGTGATTTATACATGAAACCGTTGGGGTCCAAGATAGGGGACATAACTGACCAGAAAAATCCATATTTCCACATTCCCTCCTTGTCCCCTACTTGCCCGTCAAGAGATATCAATCTTCATTAATCCATCGATCTGTTCATATAGCATCATTTGTTCTTCTTTCTTCTTCCGTGATGAATGAAATCTTGGTGGTGGAATACACGATGTGGCACACAGACCACAGATCGCTGGTCCACATTGTAGACATAGACAGCAACTGAATAATATCAGGAAGCCAATACCTAGGAAGGATAGGACCTTCCATCTAAAGGTAGATAATACACTCCAAAACCAACCGGACCAAGTCCAGGTGCCTGGATTCTGGTGTATCTGGCTTACAATCTTATGAAGGCGAGTTATGGCTTTATATACAGATGGCGAATTTTCTGGTATGAAAATGCAACAACTTGATCCGATGACCCTACAAGCTCCGCCCCTATCGGCCAGGATGACGTCCAGGACAAGACTATTTTGAAGCACAACAATCCGCATAGCAGACTGCTCTTCTGTTAAATTGCCTAAGGCGGAAATAGTTTCATTCACTACTGCTTCAAGGGTTCTGGTTAATCTACGTATCAGCTTACTATTGGTAACTGTACCTATATAGGGAAAGAGACCTTTATTAAAATCTGTGTATTTTTCCCATGCTGTCTCAGTGTAATCGACTATTGGGAGATCTCTCCTTTCTCTATTGTGTACTAAATGAGTATTTCTGTGATAATCAGGAGGAGCTAGGAAAACAGGTGGTAAAAGGAATCCGATGTAGCAGGTACCATCCCAATCTAGTGGCAAACGTATGTATGCCGTCTGACCACATATGAAGTAGGAATGGCGGGAAGCTCTAAATGTAGACTTGCCTTGATCACTGAATTCTATTACAGTGGTGCATTTACTATGGCCCATATGTATGGAACCATTCTTTCTTACACATAATTCACCTTTAACTGAAAATACTGACATAGCGGGCAAAATTGGAGTAGCTTCGGATTCGACATTCAAGATCATGAGATCAAGCGTAAAATTACCTAATCCATACACTTCATTTTCTAGATCAGTTCCTGTTCTTTTGGGAAGTCCCTCCTTGTTGGGGTGGCAGGCTGTGAGTAAAACTAAGTTCAGATTTCCCCATACCCAGTTATTCTGGTAAACTGCAGAATTCGAATCTAGGGAATTAATTAAACTAAACCATGCTCCACAGGAGCCGTTGTGTGTGAACGGGTATGGAAAGAGAGGTAGAATTCCTTTATAGTTCTGATAGGGAGGGAGTCGACCACATATCCAACAATTTGTAGCATTGCTAACCTGATGGGAATGATGTAACATACTAATAAAAGTGTTATTGCGCAGCGCAAATCTATAAGACAATTCATGCGGAGGTAATTCACTAAAAGAATGTTCAGCAGTAACATTATACACATGTCTAGAAATAGGATAATATGTGTGCAACAATATACTTGCAGTAATTACTAAAAGACTTAAGGAAAACAGAATTAATAACGTCACTGTGCAATAACTACGCAGTGATTTACAGTACGCATGTCGTTTCAGCTTTATCCTTTTGTTTCTTTCTCTATACAGGTCTAAGGGGTACATGTCAGAGACAAATTCGACCGCTTCACCTTGGAGAGGACTTAAACAATCAAATTGCCTGACTTGTTAGACCTAAGTTTTAGTTTATATAGTTCATGGCTATTCAGTTCAACCAAAGGAAGCTTTGAGTCTGTCTTTGAGGGAATACAGTGTTTAGTCTCTATATCGGATGGTAGTCCATGAAATTTCTTGATATGACTTGAATGTATCCAGCCTTTTCGACCTTCGATCTTTACGGCTGTCCTCGTCGTTAGCAGTACGAGCTGAGGCGACCTCCACCTAGGATCCAGTTGAGACTTCCGATCAAAGTTCCTCACTAAAACCAAATTCCCTGGAATTACGTCATGGGGTTTCAACTCGGTGTTGTCGGGAAAAGCTGCAGCTACCTGTGAACGACAAGATTGTAGTGCAGACATCAAGGAAGCCAGGTAATCTGTCAGCATATTACAGTCAATATCAGTTATTTTGCGTGGTATAGGCGTCCCCCACATATTTGGTGGTCTACCGAAGATCACTTCATAAGGGGATAGCCCTGTTCGAGAGTGTGCTACCATTCTCATGTAAAAGAGTGCAACGGGTAAGGCTACTACCCAGTCGACACCTTTCTCTCTGCATATTTTGGACAATCTAATTTTCAGAGTTTGATTATGTCGTTCCACGAGACCTGCTGCCTCGGGGTGTCGGACACAATGAAACTTCCACTGATAGCCTAACAAAAGTGAAACGTGTTTCATTAATTCGGATGAGAACGGCTGGCCGTTATCTGAGTAGACAACACGTGGTAAACCGTACCGTGGGAAGAATTCTCGAACTAACTGTTTGGCAGTAGTCGGGGCAGTGTAATCTGAAACCGGGTATGCCTCTGTCCAACGGGAAAGAGCACAGACAACTACGAGAACATATTTGAATCCTCGACATCGTTCCATCTGGATATAATCCATCTGGAGGACTTCAAAAGGGTGATCAGGAGGCTGAAATCCACCCTGCTCTACGGGAATGCTTTTACCTGGGTTAAACTGACAACAGATCATACAGGTACGGACTTTTTGTTTAGCTGCTGCTCGTAAATGTTTGTTGAACCAAATGTGTTGGATGCTATCTAGCATAGCTTTTTCTCCTAGATGTGCTGGACTATGTACAGTGTTAATAACGACTTGGACCATTGAATCAGGAAGGAACCACACAGATTTTTCCTTCGTCATCCATCCTTGATCCGTTTGGATCCCTCCTAATTCAGTCCATTTCTTTATTTCGTCTGGTGTAGCATGTGTCTGTATGTCGATTACGTCAAGAGCGGGATCCTTAACCATCATGCAATATGTTGGTGTCGGAACTATTGTCTTTGTCATGTCGGATGTTTGAGTTTGAGCAGTCTGTTTAGCTGTTCTGTCAGCTAGATCATTGCCTTGAGAAATGATATCAGTAACTTTCGTATGAGCTTTACATTTCATAATTGATATTGCAATGGGTAGATGTATTGCATCTAGTAAGGCATGAATAAGGGGTCCGTGCTGGATGTGGGTACCGTGAGAAGTTAAATAACCTCTCTCTCGCCACAGCACGCCGAAGTCATGTACAACTCCGAATGCATAACGTGAATCAGTATATATGTTGACTTTCTTATTCGTAGCTTGAATACAGGCTTGTGTCAGAGCGATGAGCTCTGCTGCTTGAGCTGACAAGGTATTAATACGATTTGTTTCAATGACTTCAGTGTCTGTTGTGACTGCATACGCGGCCACTAACTCTCCTGTACTTGTTCTCATACATGAACCATCTACATACAACGTCAGGTCTGGATCTGACAATGGGACATCTGTCAAGTCTTGTCTAGGTTTCGTCGTGATAGTGATAACTTCAATACAATCATGTGCAAGTGGGTCTGTTCCGTTTACTGGTAACAGTGTGGCAGGATTCAATGTACTACAACGTCTTATTTCTATATGTGGCTGAAACAATGTTAATTCGTAACCAGTGAGCCGTGCTATAGTCAAGTGTTGTGTCTGTGTGCGGTTCAAGAGAACCTCTACTGCATGTGGTACTTGTACTGTCAATGGATGTCCTAATACTATGGCATCGCTTTGTCTGATTGCTAAAGCTGTTGCTGCCACTGATTTCAGGCACGCAGGCAGAGCCTGAGCTACGGGATCTAATGTACTAGAAAAATAAGCACACGGTTTGTGTGATCCTGCTTGTTCCTGTGTGAGTACTGACAAGGCAGTACCTTCGCGTTCTGTAACGAAGAGTGTAAATTGTTTGCTGTAACATGGTGTTGCTAGGACAGGTGCTTGACATAAAGCTTTCTTTAAACTTTCAAAAGCGTGTGTATGTTCCTGAGTCCAAGGGAGGACAGTCGATGTGGCTGCCTCCTGTGTTGTCAATTGAATGAGTGGTTTTGCTAGAAATGCATACTGAGGGATCCACTGCCTACAATATGAAGTGAGGCCTATGAAAGCCCGCACCTCCTTTTGTGTCTTGGGTATTGGCATATTTGCAATTAGCTGGATGCGATCTGGTGTAAGCTGCCTTCCCTCCTTGGACAGCGAGTGACCAAGGTAAACAACTCGCTGGACACAGAATTGCAGCTTAGACGGGGACACCTTGTGCCCCTTTTTGGCCAAAAAATTGTAATACCGTTAGTGAGGCTTTTTCACATTCAGGTTCGCTTCTAGCGGTGATCAGCAGATCATCGACATATTGAAGCAAGGCAGTGTTGACTGGCATGTGTATACTGTCAAGTTCTCGTTTCAGTGCTTGGCTATAGATGCTGGGGCTTTCTGTAAATCCTTGAGGTGCGCGTGTGAATTTAAAGCTACGTCCATTTAAACTAAATCCGAACAAGTATTGGCTTTCCGGATCTATTGGGACGCTGAAAAAGGCATTCTTGAGATCAATTACAGTAAAGAATGTTGCTTCGGAATCAATAGCTGTCAGTAATGAAGAGATGTCTGGAACTACGGGGTATTGTGGTACAATACATTTATTTAATTCGCGCAGATCAATAACCAATCGATATACTGGTGGAGCCTTTGGATCAGTTCGTTTAAGAATCGGAATTATCGGTGAATTACATACATTGGAGTCTGTTTCCACAACCACTCCTTGGCCAATAAGCTCGTCAATGATTTGTAGTAAAGCCACTAGAGCATCTGGGGGTAACTTGTATTGTCGCATTCGTGGAAGTACCACTCCTGCCTTTAGTGTGACTCGATATGGTGTAATGTTCATGCAACCAACATCTGTAGGGCCTTGTGCCCATAAATGTGTGGGTAAAGTCTGCAGTCGGGAATCCATGTCTCGGGACACATAGTGCCCTTTAAAATCTCGTAAAAACAATCTTACTCCTTCCGGAGAACAACATATTATAGCTCCTAGAGCTTTCAAAGTTTTTATACCTAACAAGTTTTCTGGGCATGATTTAGTAAGCAATAAATCTGTAGTTCGTGTCAAAGGACCAATCGTAAGGGGAAGAGGCTGTGTTACTTCGTTAATGATAGGTTTTCCTGAAAAACCAAGGGAAATATTCTGTGTGCCTGAGAGGGGTGCCCCTGGAACTTCACTACGTTTTATTGTTGTTCGGCTTGCCCCTGTATCGAGTAAGAATTTTCTGTCTTGACCTAACAGTTCACTGTGTACATAAGGTCCTTCTTGATCCACAGGGACCTCAATAAGGGGTAAGCCAACTTCCCTCTCTAGGCTGTTTCATGAGTATCGTTGGTAATCAGGATAGTCATACTGTGCGGTCTGATACATCTGTCGGGTCGTTGTTTGTGTGGCAGCAATAGGCTGCTGTGGTGGAGCTGGCATGGACTGTTGCGGAGCTGGCATAGACTGTGCATGCTGCGGAGCTCCTTGTTCATTCTGATCTTGTCTTAGTGGCCGCGGTCTTTCTTTAGTATTACCTATGGCGATATTATGTTTTAAAACTGGACAATCGTGTACATAATGACCTGGCTGTTTACAATAGTTGCACGTCCCTTTAACAGGACCTGTTGAAACACCGGACTGTGTTATACCCTTCTTATGACCGTCAACTGGCACTGTCTGGGAAACTAGCATTTTCATTTTCGTGTCTTTCATGCGTCTATGTTCATGTTCTTGTTCTTCTCTAATTCTGTTATGATGATACTGTAGCATTTGTAACATTTGTGACGGAGTGTTACCTTGCCAGGTACTCTCGAACTTCAATACTCTATTCTTAACTTGGGGCAAGGCATTTTCAACTAACTTTGTCACAAACAGATGTGGATACGACTCGCTACTTGCTTTTATTCCACTATTTATACCAAAACATTTCTCAAATCTGGAATAAAAATCACTAGTGTCTTCATCTGATTTTTGTTTACAGGCTGAGATTGCACCCCAGTCTTCCTTTTTCGTAGTTAATAAACGTGGCAGTACCTGTACTAGTAGACCTGGTAGTGCTTTGATCTTGTCCCCGAGCCCTGAACCTGGACCTCGAGCTTTTTCTTCGTTTTCTAATGCTGTCCAATCTATCTTCTGGTCTCCCACCTCCCAATCCTTTTCCTTGAGTTTTTCGTAAATGCCCGCAGGCATTAATACCTTCAATATTGTCATAATGTCGGGGTAGGTATATTCTCCCATGAGTAACATATCTTTAATTTCACGGTGGAAACCCGCTGGGTCTTTGTCATGACTGGGTACCACTTTCTTCATTTCTAATAGTTCTATTTTAGATATGGGTGTGTATACAAACACACGTTTAAACTCATTGTCATCACCCTTTATCGGGTGCACTTCGCGTAAGGGATTCTGTCTATCCATGTAATACGTCGTTCTTTCCTTGATGGGTAGTGAGACATGTTCAGGACATACAAAAAGAATGTACTGCTTTCTGGATTCTAGTATTTCTCTAATTAACTCAGTACCTGAACCTCTCCATTTATTCGTGAGTAATTCAGTCAATATATCAGGTAATGGACCAGGATCGGAGTGTTGGCTTTTATATAATATAAGGAGTTGTTGAATCATATAGATACCAGCTAAACGCTGTTCATCTGGGGCGAGGTTCAAAAACGTATGTACTAGTGTATCATCACCATATTTTCCAGGACTATCAACCCAGTGAACGGCTGACCTGGCTAATTCTTGTTCGTCCATAGAATCGAGTATATGATAACCCCTTCGTTCTCGGAGTAATTTGTCAGCGGCTTGGAATGAATTTTCGGGGGACCTTATATTTATTATAGGAGTTTGGAATTTTCTGTTATTATCTGGACGTATCGGACATATCGGATCAGTAAAACATCTAGTATTATTGCAAGGTCTTCCTCTACCTACATAGGCCATAGTTTCTAACTGTCCTGTGGGCAGTTCTAATTCTTCCTCGTCCTCGGTTTGTTCTGGTTCGTCTACTGCTAATCTTTCCTCGTGTATTCGTTCTATTTCTTTGCGGATCTTTCGGCTCATAGCTACTATGCATGATCGTTTATCATGTCTCCCCTCTGATATATTCCGACTCCATGTGGTAAGAATTTGCATTTCTTTCGGATTTACCCCTGGTCGGTCTTGATTTCTGATCACACAATTTATGAGGAAACGTAACAGTTCCCCCTGTATTTCCACTTTTTGGTACTCCATGGCTCTGTCAATACTTTCGGAATCTCGTCCTGACTGGACAAAGTGATATATATTTTCTAAGTGTGTAGTCATTCCTGGTAGCTTCCCTAAATATATTGCAGCTCGTCGGATACGTAATGATGCTAGCACCATTTCGTCCCCTTTTCCGGGCACCGGGTCATATCTACAATCTATTAGAAGTTCCTTGAGCGTGTTGGGAGTTACTAGTTTGGGCGTACGTTGGTGAGCTAATTCTTGAAAGGAAAGTTTATTTGTTCTGGGTGGCGTAGAAAAAATGCTTGATGTACCTCCGGTAGCACCACCTGGGGTGCTGGATGTGAAAGGATTCGTTGAACGGGACATAGCAACCATAGGTGTGGATGCAGATGTAGAAACAGATGTGCTTGCCGGAACTTGTGTCGGGGTTTGCTGTTGCAGAGGAGGAGGGTCTTGGCGTTGAACCCCCTCGGCAGGCGGTCTATGTGGCGCAGCATTAGCATACTCGGGAGCTGCGTCGTCTAAATAAGAGGAAAGAAAAACATCTTCTGCGGTTCTGGGATGCCCTTTGGGATGTGCTTTTATCGGAAACAATGGGGGTGGCAAGTCTCTTGGTATCTCCGGAGTAGCCTTAGGTAGTCCTTCGGCCAAAAGAGGATACATACCATTCACAAGGGCATTTCTTTGTCTGTCTGTTTGTTCTGACTTTACTCGAGTACCTTCTTCAATTAATACACTTTCTCGAACTTTGTTTGAATTCTCCTTACTCTTCTCTTCCTGTCTACGTGCTTTTTCCGTACGTCTATACGATTCTTTTCGCCATAATTCAATGGCGTCTTTCTGTGATTGTCTAGCTTTCTTTTTCCATAATTCTTCCTCTACTTTCACGATGCACTCTGCATCCCAGGTCCCAGCTGCGGGCCACCTCTGACTTTCTGGTAATTCCTTAGTGTAGTCTACCCATAGATCAAGAAATAATATGGCGTCTAGGCCATGTTTATGATACATGAAGTACCCTGGAGTGTCCCTAGGAGGAATGGGAACAGCTTCTTCGAGTACCCCTTTTCTGGTTGTGATCTTTCTTAATTTCGAAAAGAGCGGCATATTGAGAACTGATCTGATACCTAATTTTGAACACGTTTAATACCATAAAACACAATAATAAACAGTCATTCACACCACAATATACAGAACGTAATTAAAACATTTAACATTTAACATTTAATGAACAACAATGATGGCCGTTCACTAAGCATAATACTCGATACTAACTTGATAATTCTGACTTCATATACTAGGCATACTTGATATACTGCTAAACAGTACAGATACACTGCTGAAACAGTGCAGACCGGATTTGTGTACCCAAACCCGTCTTGACCGGCACAACCTATGTGCACGTCAGAACGCCTCCCCGATAATGGTACTCACCGGGTAGCTCGGAACGGAAGGCCTCGGAACTGAACTGAACTTGAACTCGGACCGGACTCGACTCGGAACTTCGGAAACTTCGGAAACTGGTGGGCCTCTGTATACCTCGGATCTTGCTCTCTCAGCTAGGCTCTGGTCGGGATACTTCGCACTTCTCACCGCCTCGTCTGGGTGTTGATCGCAGCCTCAGTTACCCCCGCTCGGCAGGAGGGAGATACAGGAAATCCTGTGGGTACGCGTTGTTGTCCGTCCAGCTGTGACAGGAGACCGGGCCTGCAACGCACCGCCGGCGCGTGAGATGAGAAAGTGTCCCTGTTCGGGCGCCATTCATGTGGTAAATAATTTAATTACCGGGACTTAATTTGATGCGGAAAATCTATAACAATAGCTCAGTAAAATAAGAGGCAGAATCCGTGGTATTAGAGGTTCGGAACGGGCTTTATTCCATAATCAATTTAAATTGATGAGCTCCAGATTCCATCACCACGAAGGTTCAGGAAGTGAAGACCGTACTTTTTTGATAGGTAATCATTTTTATACAATAGGCATTACAGTGAAACAAATGCAGGAGGCGTAACCATTGATAGTAAAGATAAAACATACATGCATAGCAAAAGTAGGTGTAACTGGGCGTAGCTAAAGAACGTCATCAGAAATACTTGGCAGAAATGCGCGCGCAGCAGCATGACGTGTGATTGACGTGTAACTAGGGGGTGAAGGGGACTTGACATTTAGCTCTACATGTGGCGACAGAAGTCTGGAGGGTCAAGTCAACCTAATCCCAAATCATATCTAACATCCTATGTTTAAAGAACTATGTTATCCAAAAGAGAGGTCTCTTAGAGTAGAATCTTATTCTATACTGACTATACTGACTGTTAGTGCGTGTACAAGCGTCTAAGTGTCTACACTAGATGCGAGGGCAGGAATCTTCCATAGTAACAGGGCTATGAATTACTTGCATAAAGACAGAGAAGCCGGGCCCTTTGCTCGGTAGCTGGAAGAATGTTTACTTTAAACTACTAGACAGGAATGCATTGGATAGGGAGCGGAGCAAAGCAGATAATCTTGAAGGTGAAATACAGTTTTTGGCAGGCAACAGGCTGATGTCAGGCACCGTTAGCTGCGCAGAGAATGAGGACAAAGTTCATGGATACAGATGCGAGCTCGGACTGGAGCTTTCAGAGGCAGAAGGTAGGAAAAGCTTGATGGCAGAATCAGGGCCTACTTGCCTGGACTGTAAAATAGCATAAGTGAACCATATAAAGCCGGTGGCCTTTCGTACTTAGGAATGGAATATCCGGCCCATTCATGGCGGATCTGAAAGAGGACATGTTGGCGGTGGACGCACATGTGTTTGCGTCTTCATAACTGGAACTGGAGGGAACATACATGTACTTGTGATTTATACATGAAACCGTTGGGGTCCAAGATAGGGGACATAACTGACCAGAAAAATCCATATTTCCACAAGAGAATCACACACCCACTCACATACCAATGCAGACACTTGTGCACCCACTTAGAGATATACTCACACACTCAGACACTCATGCACCTACTCACAGACCCACTGATGTGCCCACTCACAGACCCACTGATGTGCCCAGTCACTGACCTACTCAGAACCTCATGCACCCACTCACAGGCCCACTCAGACACTCATGCAGCCATTCACAAACTCACTCAGACACTCACTCATTGACCCAGACACTAAATCACCCACTGACAGATCCACTCAGACACTCATGTACCACTCACGGATGCACTAAGACCCTCTCACACCCACTCAAGACACTATTACACACACTCATAGACTCCCTCAAACACTCATGCACCCACTCACAGACATTCTCAGAGTCCCACTTATAGAGTAATTTAGATAGTGATGTACCCAGTGGGATGCACAGAATGGTCTATATAGTTGTTAATTTTGAATGTGCTGGTGTCTACTGAATATCTGTTTTTGTTTTGCGTATAGGCAAATGTAATTCTAAATATATATATATATTTTTTAAGAAAATGGACAACATTTTGGGGTAGTGTAGCTCTGAGAAGAGCTTTTGTGTTGATTGTGTGGATATGAGAGCTACAAATAAGACAGGATGCATTGTTTCAAGTTGCTGAGAGGCACCCTGTTGCCTTCGTCTATGAAGAGAACTCCATCACTTCTGCAGATTCCATGCACGTCAAAATGCAAGTTGTTGTTGTAGATAGAGCCTCATTCTGAGGAATGCAGAAACAGTTTTCTTAACGTTTCCTGGCTTTGTCAATCTGTGGACAGGACTGATTTGACCATTTCCATTTCTGTCTTTAGCATATGTTGGAGTACACCAAGGCAGTGTGAGGGAAAAGTGTCATTAATTGTGCAAAGGTATCTCTTATTAGGATTTCCTGTCCTATCTCAGTCAATGTGCAAGGGTTATTGCAACCACAGTGCACAATCATGTGGTCAGGGGGTTGGCAATCCACAATGCTTTCAACCAAAGGCAGCAAGTGATGGCACTTTAACCCTATATGGCCAATCCAAGTAATGTCCACATAAGCCAAACCCAAGTCCCTGCCAGGGCCACTCTTTATAGCACATTCTCTAGCCCAAAACACATAGCTTTGTCCCCCTATCCACATTCTAAACAATTTGAAGTTCAGCAGGAGTAGCAGGCCGGAGAAGGATGGGGCTGAATGAGACAGTTTTCAAAATGAAAGACAGTTAAAATGGAGGTGAGGTCCTGGTTTAAAAAAATACCATAGTTTATTGGAGGGTGTAAATAAGTAGGTTAATAATATTAGGTTGTGTCTTCAAGGGATAAGTAAGTTGGTCTCTGATTGGCTCAGGTAAAAACAAAAAAATTAAAAGAACTTGGATATGCTTTTGACTCTGTATAGTCAACCACACCGGCTGCAGAACATTTTGCAACTAGCATGGACCTTCTAGAATGTGCTGTGAACTTGTGACTTACTGATTCTAGTGGATTGCAATGGAGACTCTGCTAAGAGAGTTTTGGGGATAGGGTCTTAAAGAGACTGAATTTTCTTTTATTTAGAGGTGTTCAGACTCATTATTGAAGAATTGGGGTTTATTTTCCTAGTGAGAGCTTTCTTATAAAGTGTAATGTTATGTTAAAGTAATAAAACCACCAAGCTAAATATGTTTTTGGACTCCCATAATTATTCAAGAATTCATCGCGACAGTTGTGAATAATTCACGAATATGCACAAATACCCTTCCATATTTGGCTTCTTTATAAATATGTGCATGAAAGGGTTAATACATAATAACCATTTATATGTGGAGTGAAAAAACTAAAATATGGAAGACATGTTTTTATTTGCTGATTTCCACAGTATCAGAGAGTGTAAAGTTGAAAAGCTTTCCATTGTTGGTTGCTTTGAATGAAGTGGTAACGTTCTTTTTTTTTTTTTTACAAATATTTTTATTGATCAGTTTTCTTACATTGGGGCATATGCATCAATCCCGCATTTTGCGATTTCTAAATAGCAAATTTTACCGATTCGCTTTTTAGAGATCACAAAATGCCATGCATGTAGGAATCTCAAAAAAAATGTGATTCCTTAAAATTCCTTTTGCGACCCACAAATTGCGAGTTGCAAACAAGGAATTGATTCCCATTCATTCCAATGGGCCTAGAGGTCCCTAGGAATCAATGGGAATTGCATGCGCAATTTGCGAGTACTCCAGAGGTACTCGCAAATTGCGCATGCAATTTCAAGAGTTCCAGAAGGATACCCTGTTGCACCCCTGAAATTCCAATTTGTACACATACTGTCTCCCCACAACTGAGAAACAAAAGGGGCAAAATGAGGAGAAAGTGGTCAAAGAGAAGAAAAGATGCTGGTAAGAGAACCAAAACAGTTCTTAAAATAGTATGTGGACAACTAGAAAGTCAGAGAAATCAAAAAAATAAAAAAGTTTCCGATCAACTAAGAAAGGAGAAAAAGAAAATGATATGATATAGAGTACAAAAGAGTACACAAAAGCAGAGAGATTAACCAGAAGGCAGAGGCAGTTTAAGGAAATCAGACTTAGAATGTTCCGTAGTAGAGTAATTCAGAATCTAATAATGAAAATGTTGAGGCTGCACTTGATAAGGCCTTTGCTTTCAAAAGGAAGCTATTTATTTACATTCTAAATAGAATGATGACACTGGATAAAATAGTGTTGTCTATGAGGAAAAGAAGCCAAAAGATTTGTCAATAGAAGGCCTCTGAATATAAATGGAACTTTAACAGTGTTTGCAGTGTTCGACGGGGATCTATTGATTTACTGGGAAGTTTCCTCCATAACTTTCATCCAAAAGCAGAAAATAGATATTTTGCAAGGATCAGATCCATGCAAAGTAAGGAAGCATACTTATTTACAGGCCCAGTCACTACCATGTCTATCAAAGAAAGTGTGCCAAAGCATCTTTCATCACTTCAGAATGTTAGCTGTTCACCATTCTAAAATGCAAACTTTAGTTCGGAGGCTTTACTATGTCAAAATTCCTGCACTATGTTTAAGAGAAATAAATACAGCTCTTTTGTATGGTACAGTAGTAGAGGTAAAAAAAGTTTGTTAAGATGTTCAGGTTCCTGGGGGCGTGGCTTGCAGGCGCAAGATAACGGACGTGTTTTAGCACCGTTCCGCAACACACCTAGTTTATCCACCAATTAAAACACCACTGAAGTGCCATCCAACAGATCAGGCTGAACCCGCTGAACCTCTGCAACCCCCAGACCGCGTTGATACTGCGGGTGGGGCTGCTGTGTCTGCTTTTGAGATCTGCTCCGGCCGAAGACCGAGACCGGTTGACGTGCGCATGCCGTGTCCCGCATTGGGTGCCATCCGGCACCAGTAGAAAACTGGCCTGCGTTGTAGGGGACTACAGTGGAGCACTGCCCCCTGAACCATCCAGCCACGGCGAGAAAGGCTGCTATGCCCACATCTGATGCTAGTGAATGCTGGAGTTCGGGATGGGCCAGATCACACCGGCTGAGCCACATAGAGAGAGCCGTCCATTGTCGGAATGGGACTGGTGTACGTAGAGGAAGACCGCTGCCAAGCACTGCACCCCAACAGCACACAAACGGAAGACAGCGCCTGAGTCCTGGAACCTGCCAGAGGCTGGAGGTGGCGTAGTGAAGCAGGCAGTGGATGTGGCCCACTGGCTTGGCAGCTGCCCCTAGACTGGAAACACACTGTTGCTCGACTCCGCTTGGAAGCTGCACCTTGACACAGTAACTAGTGGCGCCCTTGGTGCTTCTGAGCCTTCCCCTGACCTGATAAGCATCCCGCCTCACTGGACACAGATGTCTGGAGGCAAGAGTGGATTGGTGCCTGCAAACACAGCGTAGGCGGGCTAAAGATGGCAGCGGTGATATGGCTGGACCGGTAACAGGGGCCATGTTCTCTTGAGGAACTGGTGCTCCCTTCTTTAGTGGGAGCACGCTGTGAAATACCCCTCACCCCCACCCCTCATAAAGCTGCATGTCTAGCGGAAAATCGATACCAGGGGAAGAGGTGTGCTCAGAAGCGGACAATACTGCACATTTTGCTGATTGACACTCACAAAACTGGCACACATTATATTGGTTAGCAGTGCTGGGTGGAGACGCCTTCCTGGGGTGAACCAGCTGTGTGCCCTACTGTAATTCCGAGCACAATACATGCGGACCTGGCACATCACTTGAGGCGCCCCTGCCCTCTTGTAACCCACTGGTGCAATACTGCGATAGACCGGGGAAAAGGCAGATGTATGAAAGCACTGTTCTGCAGTTAAGCTATCATATCGCACCTTATGCCCACATGTTGCTCTTGGACCTGGGGAACGAGCTGATGCAGATGGACACTGCACTGGCAAGCCACCCCTTCCTACTGTAAGATGTTAAGGTTTTTTCCCCTCACCAGACACTACTGCATAGCAAGGAAGCATAAGCAGGAGCACATATAGCTAACTATTACCAGATGCATCTGGATTATCTTGCAAGGCGCCAAGATGGGGCGCACCAGAGGAGCTGGCTCCAGAACCTCCTCAAGGTCATCCTCTGTAATGGAGAAAGAAGAGCAGGACTCCCAAACTCAGCAGACCCCATCACCGGGGGACAGATTTCACACAATACTTCAAGCTATTGAGCGCTCCAGAATTTCACTGGAATCTAAAATTGACAATGTGGCAGCAGACCTCACGCTCATTCATGCAGACCACAGTAAATTGTCAGACAGCGTCACCAACGTAGAGCAAACCTTAGCTGAGGTACAGTCTACCACTGATATTATGGAAAAACAAATAAGGGAACACGAAGATAGACTCCGCCACCTGGAGAACAGGGTGGGGATGCAGAGGGACGCTCAAGACGTAACAATGTCTGCCTAATAGGCCTTCCGGAGGGAGCAGAGGGCCAAGATGCAGTGGGGTTCTCTGAAAAATGGTTGCGGGAACTACTGTCTTTGTTGCCCTATTTCTCAGTTGAAAGGGCACACTGCGTACCCCTCAAGAGGCCTGAACCAGGCTCAAACCCCATCCGTTTCTCTTTAAGGTGCTCCTCTACCGCGACAGAGACACAATATTGAGAGAGACACGGAAGCTGCAAGAGGTCAGAGTGGAGAATACTAAGGTGATGTTTTTTCTGGAGTATACTGTAGGGGTACAGCGTCAACGCAGCTCTTTTCTAGAAGTAAAGCAGCAACTTCGGCAACTGGACATCCAATACTTCCTGCTTTTCTCTGCGAGACTGCGTACAGTAGCTGATGGTAAAGCTCGATTCTTTGTTATGCTGCAGGACACATGGGACTGGCCAGATGCGTCAGGGAAATTCTCGGGTCCCAGGCCGGCCAGCAGAGAGTTACGTGGGGAGACACAGCGAAAACTGCTGAGCGATGCATACTAAGGAAAAAAACCTGTACACCTAAATAGACTGCAATACCAAACCTAGAACAAATAATAAAGGAACGGCAGTAGGTCGTCCGGGAGGAGGAACAGATTTCAGATTTGGCCAAAGACTCTGATAGAGAAGTGGTGTCGGCTAGATCGTCTGAGGATGAACGCTCATCGGTGGCCTGTCCCTCAGACACTAAATCTCTGACTCTGCCAGATGTCACCCTGCAGACGTCAGATGGATTCATCTGATATATAGTCTATATCCTTTATTTAGCTACCTGCTCTTTGCTGTTTCTTTAAATGCCTGTGTAAATCAGTAAGCGTTGCTATGTCGTTTATATGTGGAATGATATTGGTGTTCGGGGGTAGGGGAGCATTGGCCCTCTTTGATGGAGAGATGGTCTGGGAAATTGTTTCACTGACATATACATGGGAGATCACTGGTGGAACATCATTTCCTTGCTACTGGATGATTATGTTGCACCTCAATGGTCGGAGAAGCTACGAGCCCTCACACCCACACACTCTAGGAGGTTATTTTGTTTCAGTGCAATATAACTCTTGGTTTGGGCAGTCCCGCACGGTTGTAAGATCCGCTCTTTTTTTTATTGCTGCAAAATCAAGAATATCGCAGCAAACTTTTTTAAAATGCTTTTATGCAGTGGTAGGATCCTAGGGAGACCCCACTACCATGGATTGGGGTTCAGGGTATTCCTACCCTGCCCACTTTTCTTTATTTTCACTTTTTTGGGGGACTCGGTGAAGTTGAGTCCCAAAATGGCTGCCAACACTTCCTGGTTGAAGTGTTGGCAGCCAATCAGCGCAGAGCATTTCCCTGCACGAGCTCGCTTTTTTTTCCACAAAGGCTTCGCGACCATGTTCGCATTGATAGGATCTTGTGCACATCCAAGCTGCTGTCATACATGACAGGCTGAGTATCTGGGTCGCACACACTCTGATCACAATCCTCATTACATATCGTTAGCATGGGACACACAGCCCTCTCCGACTCCAACATGGCGCCTGCAGCCTAGTATGCTGGAGGATCCTCCATGTCGAGAATCCCTCCGCACTGCTGCTGAGGACTATTTTGTACACAACACAAGTATGGCAATGTCCATCCTGTCAGAATGGGATGCATTTGAGGTGACACTGAGAAGCAACTGCCTGGGCTTGGGCTGTGGCATGCGCAGGCAGGTGGAAAGTGAGCTAGAATAGCTGGAGCGTGAATTGTTGACGCTTGAGACACGCATGTCCACCGACCCCTACTGCTCCTTGGAGCTACTGACAGCAAGAACAACCCACACAGTGCTGATTGAAAGACTGAGGTGCCTGAATTATGCAGCACACTCGGCCAAGACACATGTGACCACAGACCGCTCTGGAACCCTACGTGCATGGCTAATCCGGCAGAACAGCCAAGTAGTCCCATTACGTACTACAATCCCCCAATGGGTTAATGAGATATACTCAACATGAAATACATGTGGAGCTGGTTCTCCACCTCGCTATACCAATTGACCTCAGAAGCCTCCGACTTGGAATTAAATAGTTTCCTATCTAGCCTCCCATTCCCTAAGCTAACCCCGACCAACGTATGAAACTGGCTGCACCCATCATGTCAGTTGAAATTCAGGGATCTATCCAATCCCTAACTTCAGGGACGGTGCCGGATCCAGACGGCCTTCCATTCAAGGTTTATAAAGCATACTCGGACCACTTAGCACCAACACTACAGAAGGTATATGACGAGGCACTACACTGGTCACGCCTACCGAACTCTATGTGTGAAGCCGCACTGGTCACCCTACTGAAATCAGACAGAGACCCCCACTCAGCTCGGCTCCTACAGCCTATTGGCCCTGTTGAATGTGGATTATAAGGTATTGGCAAGCCTACTTGTAGGGCGGCTGGCATCTTAAGTACCCTATTTAATACATGGTGATCAGAATGGGTTAGTCCCAGATCGTTCTACTACTCTTAATTTGCGCCGGCTGTTTCGCGTCATGCAGTAGGCTCCTCAGATCTGGCCCTCACTGGATGTATGGTGCTCGATCTGGAGAAAGCATTTCACACTGTAGAGTTCCCTTCCTCTTCAATGTCCTGCCTCGATACGTGTTGGGACCCACAACGCTGGTTAAGTTATTGTACAACAGCCTGGACGTGAGAGTCAGGACATGTCGCATGGTGTCACACCCTATGTAAGTAGGAAGGGGCACTAGACATGCTGTCCCTTCTCCCTTTGGCCCTGGGAGCCTCTGCAGAGCAATGGGGCATTCCACTGGGAGGAGACATACATGCGATTTCTCTATACGCAGATGACTTGCTACTGAATAAAAAAGATGTTGGGATGGTCCCGGATGTCATAACCAATACGCTCGCTCTTTTTGCCCATCTATCAGGACTACGGGTCCTGATAGACGGGAAAAATCATGTCTGTTCCCATTTGATCTCAACACACCTGATCTGACACTTATTGTCAGTGGAACCCCGGTCACCTGGCAGTCGACCATGTTCTGCTACCTGCACATAAGGGTGTATCACGACGATCAGGACTTACTTGATGGCAACCTCACCAGGGCACTCACTTCTCTGTCATCACAAATTGACTTTCTGAAAGACGCTTGCTCTTTCAGTGGCGGGAAGGGTGTCGCTCTTTATTATTTCGCCAACTTGCGGTTATATCTACTGCCATCCTTTTTCCGGCCCATCGAATGAATGCTCCATGAACTGATATGGAATACATCGGGATGCAGAGAAGTGCTTGCAAAGCCTACTGTCGGACCTAGGAGGACTAGCGGTACCCCATCTAGAGCATTACTACCTAGCACCTCAACTACAATGGGTGGTCCGCTGGGTCGACATCTATCGGATAAAGCTGGTGACGATGCTCCACACATGTTATACACTATTCTTTCTTTGTTTCATCCCTATAGAAAGAAGTCTGGCCCTTTCCCCCTGCTGTAACAAGTGGCCAGCGGTTGTTTCCATAGATCAATATTCCTCACCAGAAACATCAGACCATATGCTCCAGCAATTCCATTACTAGGGATGCCCAGCGGTAACAGGAAAACTTCACAGACTGATCTTGCTGTTTGGCACGGGCGGGTTTACATACGCTGGGCGAACTTTACCAAGACAGCACACTCATGCCGTATAGTGACCTCACACAGGAGGAAGGAATGCCTCCAGGACATTTCCTTATGCACGCCTCGTGGATTAGTCTGTTGCAGCGCAGGTGGGGGACATAACGCTAGAGTTACAGCCACATCTAGTACTTCAGTATATACATGTCTAGGAGAAGGTAGACACCTCACTCGTTGGTTTGCAGATTCATTCTGCCTGCACACAGCAACAGACCTGATTCCGTTACGTACAAAATGAGAGACTGATCTAGGCCGTCCATTCACGGTGACAGAAAGGAACATTGATGCCTTGAGAATGGGCTCAAATGCAGGAGGCACCAACTCAGAGAGCACCACATTCAGAGTTGTACTAGAGTGGCAAAATGACCTCCCCTTCGCAGGAGAGAGAGTTATGGACCTGCTGCTGACACCATAATCACAATCTTTTCCATTTGACAGCAAAAGGCTCTTATTGACATTTGTTTTTCTTTCATTAGTGTTGCTACTTATGATTGAGGCAGATTTAGATGTCCATGCTCGGTGACCTCAGAAGCCGTAACGCCGAATACAATGACATCTGGTTCAGATGAAACATCTGACCCTAAAGCCTGGTGAAAAGGTTACGTTTCTATAGAAATCTTCTGTGTGATTTTAAGATTTCAACAAGGCCCAGTAAACACTATTCACAAACAACAAGAATCATTTTTGCTAGAGTTCTGAAGTTTCAATTAAACCAATGGTATCAATAGAACTGGCACAAAAATGTAAAGCAAGGCATGAGACCAGTTCATCAAAGGGCATCCCCAGAGAACAAAGTTCTTATCATCTGGATGCAAACTTTGGGCATTTGGTGTTCAGAGACATGGTCAACAGGTCTACATTCTATGACCCATTCTTGATTTTCTTTGTAAAACCTGTCCAGTATATCTGTATTGTTCAGAGATAAACTGCTTTAAAGGAAAGACTCATGGCTAGTATTCATGTCCAAATCCTCCCTGCTTCAAGAGACATGGGTCTGAATCAGGTGCCTTCATCAGTTACAAATAGTGCATTGTTGTGGTACTGTCCATCTAAAACAGGATACTGTTCATCATCAGCCAGAGCACAAAAGTATTGAATGCTAAATAGACTGCACTAAGCACCATAAAAGTAATGTGATGTTACCTTAGATCAGACCCTGAAATTAAAGAATATGTAGATGTGTTCCACAGCCTGCAAGGAGTGTTTCTGTAACAATCGCCTGAACTAGAAGCTCCTTTAGGAAAGGTAGACCAGACATAAGGTTAGTTATTACCTATATTGCCCTGTTGATGATATAGTTGTATCTGGGATTGGTGAGATCATTGATGCCATTTAAACTACCGATTGGGCCTTAAAAAATTCCTTCTTCAAGGTAACAGCTTTAAACTTTTCTACCTCATTTTCCATATTCTGTAACTCTTCCTCGGTGTGTCCAAAGAGAGAAGAACTATTTTAAGTGGTGAGGCGTAACCAGGAGGATTTCTGCAGCACGATACTGCAGCAGTACCCCAATGCTGTTAATTTTGCAGGGTCTCTGACAACTTGATTCAGCAGAAAAAGATCCTCTTGAACCACCTCGACAAGTTTCGGCTGAGATCCCTTGATTTTTTTAAGGTTGTCCCACAACTCCCGCTCATATCTCCTTAAAGGACATTTGCGCATGTCGTTTTTGAAGCTGTTGATGTACTTCCATGGAACTTATTATCAGCTGTCTTTATCTTTTTACTCTCTTTATCTGGAAGGACAGATATCTCTACGGCTGAGAACTCCACACCACCAAAACTACGACATAGTCCAGTTTACCATCCGTCCATATTTATTCAGTCACCAGGGAGTGGCAGTTTTAAAGACTGATGGGTTAAATAATATTTTTTAGCTACCTCTAATAAACTTGGGACCAGCAGGGTTCTAGGAGAAGCTCTTGGTAAAAGGTTTCCATAATGAAGGAAAACAATATCCGTGGAGCTTCCAAAAGCATGTTTAATATATTGGCTTCTCTAATCAAGTCTTTATAGTACTTTGCGACCTTATCAACCAGTGAAACTATAAGTGAGCCTGTTGAAAATATCTATGTAAACGATGTAGATGCAACATCATCTGAGTGGTAATGTGACCTTTCAAGTGGATTAGTCAGAGACTTATGTCACCATGACAAGATCTACACTCCATATCCATCCAGACATGTTGGGGAACATGGAAACGTAACGTATAATCCAGCAATGGGCAATCATGCCTTATGGACTGGCATATGCAATTCTATATAGATACTAGCCTGTCCCGACTGGTTTAGGAAATTCAAAAATGTTGTGAAAAATTAGGCGAAGGACATTCCCCATCATTAATTGCCTTTATTTCAATAAGGTTTAAAAAAGTTTGGCGTACAAGCGCTATGGCATTTTTACTGCTTCATCATAGACATACATTTTCATATGACACTCACTACTATGTAAACATAATAAAAGGTGTGTAAGTATGCTACAATATATTAATAATTAAATTACAAATGACTTACACAAGAAAGAATATAGAAGTAGCTAGCCTTTGTGTGACAGTTTGAATGGCAGGGAACAGAAGTTGATCAAAGGCATTGTTGGGACCATAGATGGAAAACAGTGCAAACATTCTATTTTGCATTGTACCTCTATTGTCCAGGAGTCTACTCTCATGGTCTTGTGTTTGAGTATTAAGACGAAAGTCTAAGTCTCTCCTCAACAGAATTGTTAAGCCCTTCATTTTATTTGACACTTGCAAGTGATACTGTCTGGGAAACCAGTAGAGTTTTAGTGTGGCGTGTCTTCTTTAAAGAAATGTGTCTTCTGTAATAATGCTATGTCAAATTCTTTGTTATGAAGTTATTTTAACACCCTGCGTTTAATTGGCAAGTTCAATCCCTGCACATCAAGTGTTACCAATCTTATATTAACTTTGTATATAGATAGATTTTTGCCATTCCTGACCTGTCATGTAAATTGCTGCCGCAGATCGGGGATATATTAGATAAACTAAGGCGTGGTATGGCATATGGGTCCTTGATGAACAGTACTGGGTAAAAACTGCAAACGCCCGTCCCCATCCCTAAAAAACAGTCCCCCACCTTGTGGCGAAATCAACCAATATACAATAAGCACGGAATTTAACAAGCAAAACATTAAAGAATCAGGCAAAGGGTCCTCCTAAGGCACCTGGAAGAATATTCACAGATATCCCTAATCATGTGGGGAAGCATTGGATTTTAGCAGTACTGGAGTATAGTGAGTGGGGCTCTTCGCAGGGGCGCTCACATGGCTAGGAGGGCTCAAAAAGGTCTAAACTCTCGTAGCAATATGGGAGAGATTGTAAAAATGGGCTGCCTTCTTAAGTGGACCGATAAACCCCTTAACAGTCTAATGCCCTCCTACTCACCTCACCAAGTCATCTACAGTTTTGTACCAATAATGCAACAAGCCTTCACATTAAGATCCCTGTTAAAGCGATGACACCAGAGCACAACATATGTATATTACTTTCATCCTCTAATGCATTAAGCACATTTCAAAAACATAATTAGTTCAACATCATTGGATGGCAACGCATCTGTAGATCATTCCAGTTTATTGTTTTCTTTGTCAAATACAACAGCCGACGCACGTTTTGCCCCAGCGGGGCTTCCTCAAGGCTCTCTAGTAGTCCTGTATGACTCTTATGTAATCAATCAACCTGATAATCTTTTTGCTTTTCATCAAAGTGTGTCTCAAGTCCAAAAATACTAAGCAGTTGTATCCAATCACTATGTTTATCACAATGTTTCTTGAAAAACACAGTCTCCCAAGTCTCAACACAGTGGCTTCAGATAATTGGTTGGAGCCATGATAAGTTCCATCCGAGCGTTTTCCTTGTGACGTTCTCACGTATGAAAGTCAGCGAGATCCCTGCGCTGCTTTGGACGGGGTCATTACCCACCGCTACCCCACTGTTGCTCGGCTCACTCCCAGGCAGCCGCCATTAATGCCGATCCATGCACAGTGGGAATGAAGGATGGGACGCCATTCTTCAGGGTGGGCCCAATCCCCTCAAAATGGCACCCTTCACTAAGTTAGTCAATGGGGGTGGGAGGGGTAGAAGAGTCTTCTTTGATCACCCCTCAAATGTGTTTAGTAGGTTCTTCAGAAGCATGTGATCCCAGTCTCTGAAGCGTTGCGTCAGGTGTAACAGGAGCCACCATCTCCAGCTCGGAGTGCCTCAAACCAATATCAGCATTGTTGTAGGGTGACAGTTTTTGGTGGAGGGATTAATACTGACTTCCCCCTTGGCTCCTGCGTTGGCGTTCAGCAGTCCCCAGGACACCCCACAGACCCATACATGCCAACCCTCCCGATTCAGGCAGGAAGCTACCGATTTCAAGGTTAGTCTCCTGCCCCCGTTTTCTGCATAGAAAAACCAGATTCCTCTGTGGGCTTCAATTGACAAGGACTAGTTTTGTGCGACTTGGAGTATGCACTGTCAGTAACCTGCTCCTGCAGGCGAATGCACATTTGTCACGCTCTATCTGACTGCCATAGCGCTTCCTCTGTGCTCCTTCCTGTCAGGTGAGGAAAAACGTATATTTGCATTTCTCATATCTGATCCTGCAGCAGCACAATTGCAAGTCCCATACATGCCAATAGACCTGATTCTGGCCTCCGAAATCAATGGAAGAAAAGGACAAGTTACTTACCTTCAGTAACGCCTTATCTGGTGGAGACATAGTCTAGCTGCAGATTCCTTACCTTTGAACTTCCAGGGGTCAGGCTGGACCCAGAAGATTTTTAAAAGCAGAACCCTTGCATGCCGGTAGATGGCGTAGGTCGACTCTGCGTGACATCGTCGGTGTTGTGTTTGTCGTCGTGACATCCGACTCGTCAATATAACTGCAACAACGGCGCACTGACGTCAGTACTTTTCATGACTTTCCACGCCAGAAGGTCAGAGCCACAAAGTGACTGACAATGGTGTGTTAAAAAAGACAACTACAGCCCTGAAAGGTAACAGCCCTGACACTAAAAATAATTCCGTAGTGCTGGGAGGATGGGTGGATCGGAAAGGAATCTGCAGCTAGACTATGTCTCTACCAGATAAGGAATTACCGAAGGTAAGTAACTTGTCCATCTGATAGAGACCTATAGCCGCAGATTCCTGATCTTTGAACAGATACCCAAGCAATACCGTCGCCGGAGGTGGGACCGCGGTAAAAGCTTTAGACCAAAAAATCCTGCAAGGCAGAGCGGCTAAACAGGCCCTCCCTGCAAACATGAGAATCCAGGCAAAAGTGTCTGGCGAACGTGTGCCGAGACGCCCACGTGGCCGCTTGACGTATATCAGTAACTGGAACACCATGCTGGAAGGCTGTGGTGGCGCCCTTCTCCCTGGTGGAATCGGCCCCAAGGCCTTCAGGAGACTGTTTATTTGCTAAGGCTTAACATATTTTAATACAGAGGATAACCCAGCGTGATACGATCCTCTTCTAAACAGCACGCCCCTTCTTTGCCCCCACATACCCTATAGAGAGTTGGTCATCCACCCGGAACTCTTTGGTGTGATCAAGGCAGAACGATAACGCTCTTTTTGGGTCCTGAGGTACATAGAAAGTGGGCAGAGTAACAGACTTTCCCAGATGGCAGGGTGTTACCACCTTAGGCAGAAAAGATGCCCTAGTCTGGAGTACTACTTTGTTTGGAAAGACGGTCAGGTAAGGAGTCTGTGAGGACATTGTCTGTAGTTCGCTCACCCCCTTGGCAGAGGTAATTGCCACCAATAAGGCTGCTTTAATAGTGAGCAGTCGCAGAGGACAGTTGTGCAACGGCTCAAACGGTGCAATATCGAAAAGGTTAGGACCAAATTAAGGTCCCACTGTGACATAAGGGGAAGGGGGAAACAAGTGGGTTAATCCCTTCAAGAATCTCTGCACAAGAGGGGATTTGGAAAGTGATGGCTGATCTGGCAGCTGAAGAAAAGCAGATAGAGCCGAAAGACAGCCTTCAAAGTGCCCAGAGCAGAGCCCTGCTGGGCCACGGAAGGAATAAACAGAACATCTGACAAGGAGGCAAACAAAGGGTCAATAGACCTTTCTGTACAATATTTAAAAAATGTGTTACATCAGCAGGTATATACCGTCTTCGTGGAGGGACGCCTGGTTGCCAGGATAACTTTGCAAACTTTGGCAGGAAGGTCAAAAGCTGTCAATTGTCACCGCTCAATCTCCACGCAAGGAGGCGGAGAGTGGACAGGTTCGAGTGGAGAACCTTCCCCTGCTGCTGCGACAGGAGATCCTCCCGACGGGGTATCCTGATCGGAGCATCGATGCTCTTTGCCAGAGGCTCGGGATACCAGACTCTCCATGCCCAGTCCGGAGCCACAAGAACGACTTGTGCCCGGTCGCTCCTGATCTTCTTGAGCATTCTGAGCAGGAGTGGTGTGGGCGGAAAGGTGTTCAAGAGGCCTGAGCTCTACTCACGACAGTAAGCGTCGCCGATCGAGAGCCGCAGTGGAAACTCCAACGTGCAAAACTGCTGACATTGTGCATTCTTTTCTGAGGCAAAAAAGATCTAAGCAAGGCTCTCCCCACCGCCCGCTGAAAGAGTTGTGCCACTTTCAGATGAAGGCGCCACTCGTGATCCGCAAGGCACCGTCGGCTGAGTGCTTCCGCTCTGGCATCCAGAGAACCGGTCAAATGTTGAACCACCAGGGAAATGCCCTGTTGGACCCTACATCCCAGTTTTCTGAAGTACCACATGGCGGTAGTGTAGTCTGTGAACACCTGAATTAGCCTTCCCTTAATGAATGGTAAAAAGGCTTTCAGTGTCAATCGGACCGACCAAAGCTCCAACAGGTTGATATGGAGCCTAGATTCCGCTGGAAACCAGAGTCTTCTGATCTCCACCTCTCCCAGATGGCCGCCCCACCCAAGAGATGCATCCATCACTACTGTGAGATCTGGGTGGAGAAGGGAGAGGGGTCTGCCTTGAACTCAATCGCGGTTTGTTAGCCACCACTGCAGGTCTTTCACGGTGCCCTCCAATATCTGAACCAGGTCAGCGAGATTTTCCCAATGCTGTGCCCATTGGAACTTCAGGTCCCACTGCATAGGCTGCATGTGCCATCTGGCATGGTCCACAAGCAGGATGCAGGAGACCATGAGGACCAACAGCCTCAGAGTTATTCTCAACTAAATCCTTTAAACTTTAAACCAGCATAATTCTTGCCTTTGGTCCTGACATAGAATGAAACATTTCCTACTTATCGTAATGGAAAGTTTCAATTCTATTAAGGACACGGAGGCGAGGCTGCTTCCTTTAACTACGCCCAGCCAATCACTGGATTCTTGCGCACAGGTGTGTACTACTGTGCATTCCATTTTTGGGTACAAACGGTCTTTGTGATGGATTTATATTGTGTCAATATTTCTTTTTCAAAGACTTGTATAACCTTTTACAAAGTCGCAAGTGTGGAAGTTTACTCGCATCTCTTTTTCTTTTTTTCAGGATCCGATGGATCTAAAAAAGACTGAAGGCTATATTATTTAATTTCTGTAGCATGAAGAAAGAGGAGGCAGCAACAGAGAAGGACTATTAAGTGGTCCCCGACAGCATTGATTAGATACTTTTAATGTTGAACTGTTGACTTATTTGTTTATGAAAAATTAAGTCTTTGTTGGGGTTTTAATATGGCCGCTATATAATAAAGTTAAGAAAGTACTGCATAATAGTTGCCTAAGTGTCCTTAATAGAATTGAAACTTTCCATTACAATAGCTAGGAAATTTTTCATTCCGTAACGCAACTTACGGAAGCCACAGGAATCTTTAAAGTGATAGAATGCTTAATTTTTTTTTTTAGCTCTTTTAATGTTAAAGCAGACTGAGCTTACAGGTTCTTTTAATTTAGTTTTGGAACATGTTTTGTTTTTAAGCAGACAAAGGTAATGTAAAAATCTTGCCTTTTGTAGGCGCTGGAGAGTGCTCAGCTGCATTGGATATATGCTGGACTCCTTTGGCTTCAGCTGTATTTTGTGCAATATAGGATCCCTAGACAAACCTGTGTTAGTAGGTACGAGCATAATGTTTACACACTGTACGGGTTTTTGCGTTGGTACTGCGCATGATCCAAGAGCAGGGAAGGTTTGTACCAGAATGTCTAAAGAATGTTTCTACTGGCCCCATTTTGCAGTGCACAGAGAACAGTTATGCTGTTCAAATGGACTGTTCGTGGTCTAGCTAAGGTATATCCACATCACATTTACACCCGCAATGCTCTTTACGTGGCCAACATCTACAACACCATCAGGGCCGGACTGAGAACCAAAACCGGCCCTGGCAAAGTGCTCGGCCGGCTCCCCTGAGGCTTGGGGGTGCCGCCGAGCTCTTTGCCAGGGCCGGTTTTCTACCGATTTTGTTACAGGGCCGATTTTGCAGCTATGCTGCAAAAACGGCCCTGTAACAAAAACGGCCCCCACCCGTGCGGTGCACCGGGGAATTACCCGGTGCCCGCTACGGCCAGTCCGGCCCTGAACACCATTCCATTAAATAAAATACAGCTTTTCTAGTTCACTGGGATTACTGGGGCCTCAAGACCTGCCACTTTCAACAAGTACGAATACGTCACAAACTCACTAATCGACTGATCTCCTCTTGCCTGTCTGGGGCGGATCTGGCTGTTGCTTTGATCATCGTTGATGTTTGATTGTCTGTCAGCTTCTTGATACATCGTTGACCTGCGACAATGTTACATACCTGCAAGTAGACAACAGAGGATGATTTTAATGCTGTTTAAATATTACAATGTTATTCAAATGCTTTTTACAGATCTAATCGATAAATCAGAGAATCTGCCACAGCACAATGAAAGCCAGAGGTCTAGCAACTTGGCAATAAAGGAATTCGCCAAAACCCTAGATGGAAAAAAAGTACATGAAGAAAAAAGAAGCCCGATAGGTTGACTGTACAGCTGTAAACATGCACAGTACTTCCATATCCCACAGTGCCTTCTACTGGCAGTTATTTTTGAGGAAATAATGTAGAATGTAAACGGAATATGTACTTGCCATTTACAAAAGGAGAGATCAAAGAGGTGGGAGGGCTGTTAATGACTTCAGTAAGTAACATTTGCATCTTCATAGGAGCTTCACTGATCGCCACAAGCGTAGACTTGATTAAGGAGCTCATCCCTAACAAATCCAGTCTGCAATTTTCACTGGAATAGCGAGATCACCCCTAAAAATCCAGTCTGTAATTTACCATGACAAAACAATCAAGAATGCTTAACTAAGAAGAACCTCCGGGATGTAGTGGTGGAGACAGAGGAAGTTAACGTGGTCGCAGAAATGAACAGGTGGAATGGGATTTAGACCGATGGATGGGCAGACATGTTGGATAGCTTAAGGGAGGTGTAGATGCCGAAATACGATACCCCGGATGTTTCTCATAACCCAGAGACAGGATCTTCCCCTCTGGAGGGTTCGAGTGCAGACTTGAGAGCTGGGCATGTTCATGGCTGTGTCTGATTGCAGCGTGGATCATGGGTCGGAGGTTGCTGCAGTGGTTTGTGGCCCTCCCCCCTCTCCCTCCCGGACCACCCCCTTGGGCCTCCTTTTTTGCCGCTCTACTGTGCCCTATCTCTACCGCCCACAATTGTTTTGAGGACGTGGATGGGGGTGTTGTTTCCGTTATTGGAAGACTATTACTGTACTTGCACACTGTTACTGCTTGCTTTAATCTGGTGTACCTTTTATTGTTCAATTGTAATAAAAGGCAAAGTTGATTTCCTGCGATTGGGTGATGATTATTGTTAATACCTTGGTTCTGTAGTGCAAATGGATAGCTCTGCACTCCACAATTCAACGGAACTGTTTCCCTGTCCCTTGATTACTGCACTAATCATAATAAAAACATGTTTATTGGAAAAAAAAAACCTCATCCAAAGAGATTTTTTATAGTAGCCTGTTCGACTAATGAGACCTCTCCAGAGCCTTCACCCTGACTAATGCTTGTTCATCTGGGTTAAATCCATTGTTCTTTTGCTTACCATGCCACCCCAGTTTAGACCCAGCCATATGCAAATCAGTCTTGACCCTGTGCTTCATGGGAACAGTCCAGCCCGAACTTGCAAGCCAGGTCCTCCCTGGACCGGAAACAAGCATTTTTGGACCGGTTTCAGAGCATCATCCCTCATCAGCCAGGCTAGCTTGAATCCAGTGGCACAGTGAGCCCGGGACCCACGTCTGGGCATACCCAGCGCAATTAGGGCGAGAAAGCAAAAAAGACACACAGATGATGGACGGAATGCAGAGCAAATCAAACATTCACCCCCAGTCAAGAGATATGGGTTAAATCCATAGTTCTTTTGCTCACCATGCCACCCCAGTTTAGACCCAGCCATATGCAAATCATTCTTGACCCTGTGCCTCATGGGAACAGTCCAGCCCGAACTGACAGGCTGGATCCTCCTTGGACCTGAAACAAGCATCCTGGTACCGGTTTCGGGGCATCAATCCTCATCAACCAGGCTAGCTTGAATCCAGTGGCACAGTGACCCCGGGACCCACGTCCGGCACACTTACGGCGAGAGAGCAAAAGACACAGATGATGGACAGAATGCAAATCAAATCAAACATTCATCTCCAGTCAAGAGATCTGGGTTAAATCCATTGTTCTTTTGCTCACCATGCCACCCCAGTTTAGACCCAGCCATAAGGAAAACAGTCTTGACCCTGTGCCTCATGGGAACAGTCCAGCCCGAACTGCGAAGCCAGGTCCTCCCTGGAACGCAAATAGGCATCCTGGTACCGGTTTCGGGGCATCACCCCATATGAGCCAGGCTACCTTGAATACAGTGGCACAGTGAGCCTGGGACCCACATCTGGCCATATCCGGCGCACTTAGGACGAGAAAGCAAAAGATACACAGATGATGGACGGAATGCAGAGCAAATCAAACATTCACCCCCAGTCAAGAGATCTGGGTTAAACCATCGTTCTTTTGCTCACCATGCCTCCCCAGTTTAGACCCAGGCATATGTAAATCAGTCTTGACCCGGTGCCTCATGGGAACAGTCCAAACCGAACTGCCAGGCCAGGTCCTCCCTGGATCGGAAACAAGCATCCTGGGACTGGTTTCGGAGTTTAACCCATCATCAGCCAGGATAGCTTGATTCCAGTGGCATGGAGAGCACGGGACCCACGTCCGGGCATACCCGTCCCACTCGGGGAGAAAAATGCTAAAAGAATGTTCGGAATGGCATGGGGAGCAAAAAACAACGGATTTAGGCCAAGATCTCTGTACTGGGGTGAATGTATGACATTGTTCTGCATTCTGTCAATCAATTGTTCTTTTTGCATATGTATTTGTGCCATTACAGACTAATGGGGTAACCCAGAAAACGTCAAGCGGACCTGGGTGTAATATAGTATGAACAACAATTGGTCCAAACATGCCTCTATGGACAAACCACAGAGGAAATTACTCATCCTCTGCTGATGCTAATACTGTATTTAGACACTTATTTGCCCATGTCTTCTTCCATTAAATTTTAGCTATACATATATTACAAATATTTTTTTTTCATAAAGACACATATGTCATCAGCAGAGGATTACGGTCGCGTGAGTTATAGTTGCCTACAGTAACTATAACGGGGGAATTTCATTGGTTTATCATCAGTAAAATGTCCAGCTAACTATAACATGTGTGAAACCTATGGTTTTTTCAGTGAATTTGCAAGGTTTTTTAAATGCTAATTCCTAACTATTGTGGTAAATAATTTAATTACCGGGACTTAATTTGATACAGAAACATAATAAATTAGCTCAGTAAATAAGAGGCAGAATCCGTGGTATTAGAGGTTCGGAATGGGCTTTATTCCAATGGTCGATTATAATCGGTTGCTCCAGGTTCCATCACCACGAAGGTTCAGGAAGTGAAGTACATACATTATTGATAATTATTCACTTTTATACAATAGGCATTACAGTGAAGCCAATGCAAGAGGCGTAACAATTGATAGCAAAGATAACATTTTACATGCGTAGCTGAAGGAGGCGTAATTGGGTGTAACAAGGAAACGTCATTGGTTGTGATGTCACATATGGGTGGACCTATGAAATAATTTCGTAATGTCAGCAGAAATACTTGGCAGAGATGCGCGCACAGCAGCATGACGTGTGATTGACGTGCAACTAGGGGGTGAAGGGGACTTGACATTTAGCTCTACATGTGGCGACAGAAGTCTGGAGGGTCAAGTCAACCTAATCCCAAATCATATCTAACATCCTATGTTTAAAGAACTATGTTTATCCAAAAGAGAGGTCTCTTAGAGTAGAATCTTATTCTATACTGACTATACTGACTGTTAGTGCGTGTACAAGCGTCTAAGTGTCTACACTAGATGTGAGGGCAGGAATCTTCCATAGTAACAGGGCTATGAATTACTTGCATGAAGACAGAGAAGCCGGGCCTTTGCTTGGTAGCTGGCAGAATGTTTACTTAAACTACTAGACAGGAATGCATTGGGCAGGGAGCGGAGCAGATAATTTCGAAGGTGAAATACAGTTCTTGGCAGGCAGCAAGCTGATGTCAGGCATCGTGAGCCGCGCAGGGAATGAGACAAAGTTCATGGTCACAGATGCAGACTCAGACTGGAGCTTCAGAGGCAGAAAGAAGGAAAAGCTTGATGACAGAATCAGGGCCTACTTGCCTGGACTGAAAAATAGCATAAGTGAACCATATAAAGGCGGTGGCCTTTTGTACTTAGGAATGGAATATCCGGCCCATTCATGGCGGATCTGAAAGAGGACATGTTAACGGTGGACGCACATGTGTTTGCGTCTTCATAACTGGAACTGGAGGGAACATTCATGTACTTGTAACATGCACATAGAACCGTTGGGGTCCAAGATAGGGGACATAACTGACCAGGAAAATCCATATTTCCACACTATAACGTGTGTGAAACCTATGGTTTTTTCAGTGAATTTGTACGTTTTTTTAAATGCTAAGTTACTTTACGCCATTTGTGGCGTGCGCGCCCACTTAACGCAGTTCGTTCCCTGCGCGCACGGTGCGCTTCGCGCACCGTGCGCGCACAGTGAGCACGCGGTGCGCTTCGCGCACCACGTGCCCACGTTACGCTACATGGGCCATGAACGCACGATGCGCTTCGCGCACCGTGCGCACATGGAGGAAATATGATGAGCATCGCTGTGATAGGTAAAATATGTGTTAGTTTTATGGCTTATAAGCCCTGCACAAAAGTTGCCCTTCGGGCACCTTTTGCACACGCGGTTGGGAGAGTGTGGAAAGTTTTTTTTTTTTTTTTTTTTTTAATTTATTAACGTAAGCGTAATCGGCGAAATTTTCGACAAAATTAAAATTGCCTTTTTTCCCTTGGGGGATCGTTGGGGACTCCATGGACATGGCTAGGTGCTTGGGAGCTGTCTAAACAGCCCCTTTACATGTTTTGGGGCTTTGTTTTTCAACCCCCTGTCAGAGTGCGAGAGAGAAAATGGCGGCCTCCTCTTCCTGGTTTCGACCGATTCGAATGTTTACTAAGATCTAAGGGCCAATCAGAATCGCGCTCGCGCACGTCACCGTACGCGTACGGTAAGCGCACCGTAAGCGCACCGTAAGCTGGCTCAGATATATATATTGATTTAAAGGCTATTTTCTCAGAATCTACTGAACAGATTTACACCAAACCTACAAAAGGCACTTCCTTGACCTGAGGACTACCTCTCTGCCAAATTTCAAGTAATTCTGTTCAGCCGTTCGGGCTGTAGCTGTGTCTAAAGGTCCTATGGAAAAATGCATGGGAAAAACGCGTTTTGGGACCCCCCTTTTATCTCAGCCCCCGCTTGACGAATCCCCCCGAGACTTTCAGGGTAGGAGCGGAGCGTAGCGCCCCACCTATTTTGAAAAATTCGTGAAGATTCGTCAACCGGCGCCAAAGTTATTCAAAATAGAATGTTGCGGATTTCCTATGGAAACGTGGTCCTAACTATAACTACCTACTGGCGACCGCCAGTAGGTAATATATATATATATAACGCTACAACTGCCCGAACAGTGAGAAGCACTCTAACACCGGCACTGACTTCAAGTCCTTTATTAGGTACAGGTACCATCGCCTGCTGATACCTTGAGCAGCTGTACACCACATACGCCTGACGCGTTTCGAAGATCCAAACTTCTTTCTCAAAGGCTGGTGGTAGTGAAACAGGTAAGCACAGTCAGGGTTCTCGCCACACTTAAATCCACATCATTGCGCATCATGTGATTGATAGCTATGTATGAGACAGCGCAGAGTGTTATGGGAGTGGAAGTCCCATTCGAGAGGGCCAAATGTTCTGCCGGAAGATTGCAAGCCCGTAGATGAGCCTCAGCAGGTGGGGTACCTTTATCCTGGTGTCGGTGCTCCGCATATCGGATCTGTAAAATCACAACTCCGACGGCTCCCTGGGTTCCCGGGGTGGTGCTTCTCGGCGGCGGGGCTGCCGCCAAAATATAACGCTACAACTGCCCGAACAGTGAGAAGCACTCTAACACCGGCACTGACTTCAAGTCCTTTATTAGGTACAGGTACCATCGCCTGCTGATACCTTGAGCAGCTGTACACCACATACGCCTGACGCGTTTCGAAGATCCAAACTTCTTTCTCAAAGGCTGGTGGTAGTGAAACAGGTAAGCACAGTCATATATTTATTCATGTCTGTCTGTTATACTCTAACCCACATATCAGATATCACCTTTGTATATTTATGTGTATATATATATATATATATATATATATATATATATATATGTATAAATATTATCTACTGGCGGTCGCCAGTAGATAGTTATAGTTAGGACCGTGTTTCCATAGGAAATCCGCAACATTCTATTTTGAATAACTTTGGCGCCGATTGACGAATCCTCGCGAAATTTTCAAAATAGGTGGGGTGCTCCGCTCCGCTCCTACCCTGAAAGTCTTGGGGGGATTCGTCAAGCGGGGGCTGAGAAAAAGGGGGGTCCCAAAACGTGTTTTCTCCATGCATTTTTCCATAGGACCTTTAGTCCAAGCTACAGCCCGAACGGCTGAACAGAATTACTTGAAATTTGGCAGAGAGGTAGTCCTCAGGTCAGGGATGTGCCTTTTGCAGGTCTGGTGTAAATCTGTTCAGTATTTCCTGAGAAAATAGCATTTAAATCAATATATATATCTATAAGCGCACTCCGAGCGCGTACAGTAAGCTTACCGTACGCGCACGCTGCCGTGCGCGAGCTTAATTCTGATTGGTAGTTACATGACTGTAAACATTCGAATCGGTCGAAATCAGGAAGTGTCGGCCGCCATTTTGTGTGTCTCACACTGATAAACAAAGGAGGAGAATGTGAAAAGGGGGCAACGAAGAGAGTTGCAGACCCCCTAGCGTTTGTCAGGGGGTCCAAGAAGGTCCCAAAAGTATGAAAAATACATTTAAATTTTCGCAGGGTGCGTGTACGGTAAGCTTACCGTACGCGCACGGCAGAAAAAAAATAGACGTAAAAATCAAATTTAAGTGTTTAGATATTAGGGGGCTCTAAAAAGAGCCGTTGTGTTTATGAAGTGTTTTTTTTGTGGTACCTACAAGTAAGTACCGATGCAGAGTCTAAAGTTCAAGAGGAAGACTCTGTTGCCTTCATCAGTGAAATGTACACCGTCACTTCTATAAATGCCTTGCATGTTGTAACGCAAGTTGTTGTGGTATATAGAACCCATACCATAGTCTCTGAGGAAAGCAGAAATAGATTTATTGACGTGCTTTCTTGCTTTGTCAATCTGTGGACAAAATTGGTTGGACCAGTTCCACTTTTACCTTTGGCATATATTAGAATATACTAAGGCAGATTGAGGAAAAAGCGACATCAATTGCACAAAGGTGTCCTTAACAAGCATTTCCAGACCTACCCCAGTTAAAGTGCCTAGGTCATTTCCACCACAGTGCACAATAATAAGTTTAGACTGTGGGGGATGTAGAAAGGTTTTCACCAAAGGCATTAATTGGTGTCACTTTAACCTTCTCTGACCAATCCATTTAATGTCTACATTTGGCAAAGCAAGGTCTCTCACCATACCTCTTTTTTCTGCATACTTTTCACTCCAGAAGACATAGCTGTGACCTACAATCCACACTGTGAACATCTTTCAAGGAGATCTGGATGCACTCAGGAGGTGTCTTTCAGTAGAATGGCAATATGAAATAAAAGACAGTTGTAAAATGGAGGCATACATATTTTTTTAATGAAAAGAACTCATTGGCTGTTTCAAACCATTCTACACTAAAAACTAGGCTGTATGTTTACAATTATAAAAGCATGTTTTGCATTGGTTGTGAAAAATGTGTTCTAACAGAACATTAGTTTGGATTTGCTGTTAGGTTTGAACAGTCAAGCACTCTTGCTCTTTGGATTTTAAACATTGTGTGCTGAACTTCTGACCTCTCTGCTCACACCAGTGTTCCATGACCTGTTGCTATGGTAGCAGGCAGAAGTCATGTTGGGGGAAGGGTTCATTTGGAAAGGGGTTGGTTTTCAACCAATAGAAATGTGTGATTTCATTTGAAAAAATGTTGGAAGCACTGAGATTTGTAATTAACATGTATATGTGTGAAAAAATTGAGGGAAACATTGCCATTTACTGGTTCTGGTGGGAGGAGAGAGGTGTACAGCTCTGAGATTCTGACTCTGATAATCTGCTGTTTGAGTGCCACATTTCTTTCTCAACTAACTAATTTTAAAGGTGAGATATGAGTTTGAGAGGGGATGTATATGGTGATTTTTGATATAAATATTAGAATTGTCATTCTTCTTTAAAAGTTATGTTTTACATTTTGTGGTTTGGGAGATATTTAACTGTCTTGAACTTGTAAAATATTATGGAGTTGTTTTCATCATAGGTTAAGGTGTACTGGTATCACTGAGGAATACTGTTTTGTGCCTAGAATTAAACCATGAGTCTGTGTGCACACAGGAATTGTTGTCAGAGATTTTATTTGTGTTGGTCCGGTTCTGTAAGAATGGCATTTGTAGGAAAGGGTCAGCTTTTTTTTTATAAATATGATGGTTTTATTAATAAATACGTTATTTTGTTTGTCAGGTAAGTGTGAAATTTCTGTATTTATCACACATTTATTTTCATGCTCCCTTTTTTTCAGTTCTCCTCTGTCTGCTTTTCTCATTTCCGTTGTACTCCCTCAAGGACCTTGTAGGGTAAAAAAAAAAACGTATTGGTTTAAAAAAAAAAAAATGCGCGCACGGTAAAAAAAAAAAAAAAAATTAAAAAAATTAATTAAAAAAATTGTGAGGTAAGGTTGGCTCTTAAAAGAGCCGTTGTGTTAATACAGGGACAGAGGAAAGAAAGAATGGGAACATTAACAAGGACCACAGATGTGCTGGTCTATCTTATTGTTTATTAGGGAAACACTGGTCTCCCCATGAACAATTAGACCATAACATCTGGTGCACCTCATTTGTACCCTCTGAAATCGAGGGTTCGTTTCCAGAGGAGCAGAAGAGGGTGATGCTCCCACCGCAGAGGAAGGGCTCGGCTGAGCTGCCGAAGATGTACTCGGCTGAGCTTCTGCGGGTGTGCTCGGGTGACTTACTGAAGGGTTTGCTTCAGTATGTCGAGCAAAAGTCCTGGGATGTACATCCCTAATGTGTCTCACCATAGTGTGATTACCAAAGGAATACTTCTTCCTTGGGTTACCTCTAGATAAGACACGCTCACAAAGTGAGCAGGTGACTAATGGAGCATCTACCTTTTTCTGCCCCTCTGGAAAAGTGATATACTCCCAAACAAAAGAATTCTTTTGTTTCCTCCTTCTCTGTCTGATGATGCTGCTGCCCTGCTCACTCTCAGAAGAGGCCTGCTGCTCTGCCATTGTATCCCAAAGACAATTCAGCTCCTTCTCCTAGAGAATCACAAGCAGTAATGAGGGGAATGGGTGTGGTGTAGGAAGGTTCTGGAACTGAAAGTAGTTTAACCTCTTCGATGCCGTTGACGGAACGGTTCCGTCATGCACGCCGGTTGGGCTGTGCTTATGACGGAACCGTTCCGTCATGGCCCCGCCCGCGCTCAGATCTTTCAGCACTGCGCGGGAATCCGCGCAGCGCTGAAGAGGTTAAACCAATCAAAAGTGTTGTTTCTTGATCACATGACCAACCGTACGTGCACGTTAAGCTTACCGAGAGCGTACGGTAAAAGTATGCATGCGCGTACGAAAGACACGCGCACGCGCATTACAGGCACGCTCGTACACTTCCGTGTACCGTGCGCGTGCGAAGCATGCGCTTACGCGTCGCGTAGGAAGTACGTACGCTCACCGTACATAAAGCGCAGCGTGCGCTTACGGTAAGCTTACCGTACGCGCACGGTAAAAAAATTTAAAAAGATAAAATAAAAAAAAGATAAAGGTTTGTTGAAGATATTAACTATGTTATACAACTATATCTAACCATTTATTTAAAAAAGGTGAATCTTTCTATATTGAAGAATGCATTAAAACCATGAATATATACATAGGTAGAATAGTGTTTAAAGGAAAAAAGAAAAAGAAAAAAAATGATGTAAAAAAATAAACAAATTCAATGAAAAAACCATAGGTTTCACACACATTATAGTTAGGAATTAGAATTCAAAAAACCATGCAAAAACACAGAAAAAAACAGGTTTCACACACGTTATAGTTAGCTGGACATTTCTCTCGTAAAAAACCATTGAAATTCCCCCGTTATAGTTAGTTCAGCTAACTATAACTCGCGCACCCGCAATCCACTGCTGATGACGTCACATATTACATCACTCATGACATGGTCAGTGACATCACTCATGACATCACTGATGACATCTCAAATGACATCACTGATGACATCACTAATGACGTCATCAATGTGATAAATTACCACATCTTCTCACACCCTTATAAAACCTTTGATATACCAACTCAAAATTACAGAGTTCCATTCTCATATCCATAAATAATGCAATACCAATAACTGCATACCAACATATTAACTTTTAGGTCTTCATACACCTCCACACACTCACCTGTAAAGTCACTCATAGTTACAGTCACTCCATAAAAAAGTATCATATGAATGTATACACACACCTATATAGACACTCACACACTACCAATCATCCATAGAGGTACTCTCACACCTAGTCATTCATACAAATAATCACACTGCCATTTACTCACCTATGCAGTTATACACACTCAAGTTCCCTTGCTCACAAAAATAGTATCACATTTTTATGCTCTATTAGAATCATTGACAAAAGCACACTCTCATCCATACAGTCACTGTCACAATCACACATTCTCACATCTAGCCATTTATATACTCTTACACACATATATACTGCCTTTCACATATGTAGTTAGTCACAAATGAACCACTGAGATATACATTCAATCCCTAACACACCCATACATACACTCGCTCAACCATACAGTCCATCACAGATGCACTCTTAAAACCATGCACCCATAGAATCACCCACTCACACATCTATGCACAGTCACACACAGCCTACCCACACTAACACTCGGGCACCCATACAGATACTCAGACAACCAATCGATAACCCATATAGACACTCATATAGCTATTCACAAAACCATGCAGCCACTTATACACCAACAGACAGAAACATACAGACATTCACACAGTTTAGTCACTAGTCTGCAGTAAGATATATTTAATGACTCACTTATAGAGTCAGTTACGCACCAAAGAAAATCATACATTTACATACTTGTTCACCCACTCATTCTTCAACAGGCCTTTCCCTATATATATTAAACATATTAAAATTGTTCAGAAACACATACTCAATGGATGATGACATCAGTGATGTCATGAGTGATGTCATTTGAGATGTCATCAGTGATGTCATGAGTGATGTCACTGACCATGTCATGAGTGATGTAATATGTGACGTCATCAGCAGTGGATTGCGGGTGCGCGAGTTATAGTTAGCTGAACTAACTATAACGGGGGAATTTCAATGGTTTTTTACGAGAGAAATGTCCAGCTAACTATAACGTGTGTGAAACCTATGGTTTTTTCAGTGAATATATATATATACATCTATAGATGCATTTACTGATGTCCACCTGTTACATTCCGACCCACGTATCAGATGTATGTTGTACATTGTGTATAATACTGTGGATCCATTGATGTTTATCATCATATTTGTTAACAATGTTAGATGTTTTGCAGTATGCAATCGCACACCCGGTTAGCTTCTTTGTATACAATGTATATCACTGTAGATTTATCTATGGTGACTTTGATATGTGTCATCAATATCATCTGCTTTACACAAATGCAAATCGAACATCTGTATAGTACCATGGCAACCCCATGGACAGCAACGACAAAATGTGCGACTCTTTTTTGTTCAAATATATTGAGTTCTGTTTTATGATATCTTTTATATGGTACAAATAATGAAATCAAGCGGTTTAGGGTGATTTCTGTTCCCAATCAGCACCCTTACCCGCTGTCACAAAGAATCGGAGTCTGCCCGTATGAATAACCAACATGACCCGCAAGAAGAACAGTTTCCCCCTTATGGGTTACTTCCTTTTATTTCCAGCCATATTATTCAACGCCGACATACCGACCTCTTCATGAGAGATATTTTGAGGACTTCCGCCAACACGGATGAAGCAAAGGTTAGTCCCACCCACAAAACCATTGACGGGGGAGTCGCCAAGCCACTCACCCACAACATAGGGAATACATCCGGAATGTACCCAGAAGAAGGAAATGAAACCAGTACAAAGGACGTCCCAGGAAGGAGGAGCTCACTCTCGATTCCAGAGCGTCATTGAATACTGGAGAGAAGCCGTCCAGAGAATGCAGACGAGGAATCCACAGAGCAGCGGGAGTCCAGAAGCCAAGCCGATCTGAAGGAGAAACACACCTCGTCCCAAAGAGCCTGTCCTGAGAACCCGCTGACCCACCCTGACTCCAGCCACGTTCCAGGAGGAGCGTGGTTAATGCAGGTACGGCAACGCTTTGCAGAACTAAGGAGGAGGCGGGATCCTCTGATCTTGGAGGCATTGCAAACGGGTGGGGGAACTGAAGCAAAGAGGGATTGAAGTAATTCTCTCTAATGCAGGCACTTGGTAAAGGGAATTAATAAGGTGTCAACAGTCCCCCCCCACATCCCCCCCCCCAAAAAAACATTCCTTAAAACCTAGCTGAAAGACTAGGGTATTCCACTGACGAAATTCTCTCTTTCCTCTGAGGCATCGAGAAGGTGACGACGCCAGAGGACTTCCATTCTGACCTAAAGAAGAAGACGAAGAGAGACAGAAGGAATGTTAATTTAACCCTAACTGTTCGTCAGTATGAAATAAAATACTGAGAGACCAGAAGCAACGCTTGTCACTCTTTGTGTTCGCCAATTCCCTACACCCGCCCAACTAGCAATAACCCAACAACAAACTATTTAGTGAGCGGCATACTCGGTTTTTATATGCACCTACAGACGTTTCTGTCAATTATAATATCACCAAGACAATTATATGGCATCTGTTTGCTTGCCTATACCCATAACTGAGGGTCAGCTGGTACACATCATATAGGTGGTATTGTCCACCAGCTAAGGCCTCGTCTGTTTCTCTACACCGAGCGGGCGCACCTCTGGCAGAACGATTCATTTACATTTCCACATTATTATTGAACAGCATCCGCTGTCACCCGCATCCCTTTTATTTAGGATGCTTTCTTTTTTATCTTCATTCTGCATTCAGATGTCAGATACTCTGTCGACCACTGTCGGTATGTCTCTTCCCCGGCTCTGGTCCAGTCACGTGTCCTAGTCACCAAGCCTTCGTACGTATGCTCGACCAGGTACTCACTCTGTGTGAGCCCTCACACAACCAGCACCTACTGCTTCTTGCCAGCAAGGCTGCCGTCGTACAACAAGGTATTCTGCACTGATCCTCTTACCATGAAAGGCTCAGTTATGTGCTTTTTGGTAAGCTCCTTACCCGGTCATTCTCAAACTCATTGGCACCAATAATTTTTTGATTTAGGGTATTTGGTAAATCATTCGCATACAGGGCCCCAGCTCCTGACTCCTGCACGACGCCATGTTAAGAGCCCATCTATGGTATCTATAGGGATTACAGATTTAGGAACCTGTTCCTGCCACAGCAATGGTGGTGAGTCATGTTTTTCACTTGACTGATTAGATCCCAATTTGAAATTCCCCTATAGCCTCTCATCCTTTCTTCTCGTATTAGAGATCCCTTGACCCTGGACAATTGTGCACGCACACTACGGATTTGCTGAAATAGTAGAAGTTTTGGATTTACCTGTTTTTTTTTTTTGTTTTTTTTTTTAAACCGTTTATTACAGGACTCAAAAAAATTGTACAAGTATGGGCCTACAACCTTCTGGCCGGCCGCTAGCAATATAAGGAGCATACGGTATACATTTGTAAAACACATGGTGCCGCTGCCGAGCATTTACAGGAGATAACATCGTTGCGTGTCACATTATGCAGACCCCATCCTACGGTTCCATTTTAAATTTAAAGCACAGCAAACACAAACAAACCCACAAGGCAATCCTCAATCGAAATAGCAACACGTGCTCCCCTAGAGGGGGAATCTAGCCATCTATAGGAGTCTCAAGAGGGGGGGGAGAGATCAGAACTAGGATTGGGGGCACCCAATGCTCAGGTACCGGGGGGATGAATTGGCTAAGGGGACGGGGCCGGCGATGGATCAGGCAGTAGGGGTGGAGCACAGATTCCCCCGCGGTAGGCGTTCCAGGGGCCCCACACTTTCACCCATGTCGCAGGCTTACCTCTCGCCACATACACCACCTTTTCCCGAAACATGCACCAGTCCATATGCTCCTTCCAGGCCGAGACTGTCGGGGTGCTCTGGGATCCCCACAGCTGGGCAATATCACGCTTGGCAACCATATATCCCAGAGTCACCCACCACGTCTGCGGCACCGAGTAGTCGGTAGGCTCCCACACATTCAACAGGCATCTCCTCGCTTCGGGCAACAGCGCCACATGCGTGACCACTCGCAGCACCTCATGCACACCTCGCCAGAATCCCTCCACCTGCGGGCACTCCCAAAGGATATGCAAAAAGGTCCCCAGCGCACCACACCCACGCTTACACAAACCGTCCTCAGCATAGCCCATACGCAGGAGCTTTGGCCCAGTCATATAGACCCTGTGGAGTATCCTGAGCTGGACGAAACGAAGGCGAGCCGGTATGGCCACCTCTTTCGGGGAGGCCACCGCGGAGATCCAGTCCTCGTCGTCCAGCTCCAGCCCATCGGCTACCCAAGCCTCACGAAGGGCAGTCAGCAAGTCTGAGCGATCGTTGATTAGTTTTTTATAGATCAGTGAGATCGTGCTGTCAGGGACGTGTCCGTCCAGCACTCTATCCTCCAGGGGGGAACACTCCGGGATGGAGGCGACGTCCGGAAAGACGGAGCCCAGCGCATGCCGGACCTGCAAGTACCGAAAGTACTCGCTGCCCTGCAACTGAAATTCCGTCTGCAGCATCTCGAACGTTTTAAATCCTCCCCTCGTCCAGAGATCCCCCACTCTGCTGATGCCTATTAAATCCCATTTCTCAAAGCCCTTCGAGGTCCACAAGGAGCCCAACCGCTCAGATGCGTATAGTGGTGACGCCCGGGTCAAACGGTCCTTCCACCCCATTGCAGCATTAGCCGTGTGCCACACTTGCACCATGACACGCGTGGGGCCCGTCAGGCGAGCGTCGGGCGCGCTAGAGTAGAGCGCTCGATTATAGTCACCACCTGGAAGTAGCATCCTATCCATTTCAAACGCAGGGTTTAAGGCTGGCCCATATAGGCCCTGATTAATTGCGGCTAGCTGGGAGGCCCAATAATACCGTTTAATATCCGGGAGGGCAATCCCCCCATCATACCAGGGGAGCGTCAGCTTAGACAGGGCAATACGTGGCCTCCCGTCCCAGAACAGGCGGCGCTGCAAACTCTCCACTTCTCGGAAGTAGCGCGCCGGGACAAGGTCCATCGTGTTCTGTAACGCGTATAGGAAGCGCGGCAACGACATCATTTTAAACAATGCCGCCCGGCCGAGCGGCGAAAGCGGCAAACGCCGCCAGCGCGCGACATCCTCTTTCAGACGCTGGAGGGGGGGAAGCAAGTTCCGATCATACCGAGCCTCCGGGTCCAGAGTAATGAAGACACCCAGGTACCTAAATGCCTGCGGGGCGACCTGGATCGGACAGCCCCGCGGGAGGATAGGAGCCTCCCCAGAGAGAACGTACACACACGATTTAGCCCAGTTGATGACCAGACCGGAGTTACGACCGAATGAATGCAGAACATCAACTAGTACTATGAGTGATTTACGTGGGGAAGCTAGGTACAAGAGGATGTCATCAGCGTATAAGGATACACGGTCCTCATACTCGGGGGTCCAGCGGAGACCACGGATGGAAGGCTCCCACCGCAGCCACTCCGCCAGGGGCTCCAAGGCAAGTGCAAAAAGGAGCGGCGATAAGGGGCAGCCCTGTCGAGTGCCTCGGCCCAGCTCAAACGGAGCCGATACTCTTCCGTTCACCACCACCTGCGCCAATGGGCCCGAATACAGCAATTTGACCCAACTGATGAACCCTGGGCCAAATCCAAACTTCGCAAGCATCGCCCAGATATATGGCCATTCAAGCGTGTCAAACGCCATGGTGGCGTCTAAGGACGCCAAAATGGCCGGCTCCCGTATAAACGGGGCACGTGCGAGCACACCGTGCAAACGCCGCAGATTAAGGGCCGTGTTGCGATGAGGCATAAAGCCAGACTGGTCCTGATGAACCAAATCGCCCACCACGCCGACCAGCCGATTGGCCAGTACCTTAGCGAGAATCTTGGGCTCCGCATTCAGCAGCGAGATGGGCCGATAGGATGTAACCCGGTTCCGAGGTCTCCCCTCCTTGTGGATGACCACGATTGTAGCCAGACGCTGGTCCGGCGGGAGGGAGCCCACCGAGTGTGCCGCCAGGAACATAGCCCGGAGGTGGGGTGCCAGCGTATCCGGTCGTAACTTGTACAACTCGATAGGGAGACCATTCGGACCCATGGCCTTGCCGGAAGCGACCGAGCGTATGGCGAGGGCGATCTCGTCGGAGGTGGGAGCGGCGTCCAACGACACCCTGTCCTCCCCAGAAAGGGAGGGCAGCGCGATATCACTGAGCAGGGCGAGGGAATCCTCTTCCGAGCAGGAAGACACCGGGGAATACACCCCATGGAAATAATCCGCAAAGCAGGAGACAATTTCTTCTGGCTCGGTCACACACACACCATCCGTTTTCTCAATCTGCGGGACCACACGATTCGCTCTCTCTTTTTTGTCCAACCACGCTATAAGCTTACCAGCCTTATCACCCACATCATACAAACGCCCCTGTTGCTCTCTACTGAGGCCCCTGGCCGCCTCCGTGACGAGGGCCCTGTAGGCCGCCTGCTTGAGTTGGAGGACATGTAATGCAGCATCCGTCACCCCACCTTCTAGATTCCCCTCCAACTCGGCTATTTCAGCCTCCATCCGGGTCACCTCCTCCCGCTCGCGCCTCCGGGCATGGGAAATGAGGGATAGGGCCTCTCCTCGGAGTACTGTCTTGAAGGCCTCCCATAGCGGTATGGCCAAAGGCACAGACCCCACATTCTCATCAAAATATCGCTGAAGGGATTTAATCAATGCAGCGCGAATGGAGGGGTCGCGCAGGTACCAAGGATTGATAGGGACCACCCTACCCTCACCCCTCGGAAAGACATCAAAGTGCAGTAGGAGCGGGGAGTGGTCCGAAATACCCCGTGGCAAATGGCGTACCTCTCCCACCCTCCCAACATAGGCCGCCGGGACAAGGACATAGTCTAGTCGTGAGAGGCTACCATGGGCTCCCGAGTGGAAAGTATACTGTAACTGCGCGGGGTGTTTTAAACGCCAGCAGTCCACTAATCCAAATGTATCTAAGAGGCCGGGGAGCCACGCCTGTGCCCGGGGGAGGTCCCTAGGGGGGTGACGATCCAAAGATCCAGATACCACCGCATTGAAATCCCCCCCCACAACCAAAAGCCCCCCCGGAAGGCCAAGGAGAAGGCGCCCAAGGTCCGCAAAGGTGGTCGACTGCAGCCCCGGTGGGATGTATATTGACACAAAGACAACCACTTTGCCCTCCAGTCTTCCCACCAAGACCGTATAGCGTCCCCTATCATCGTGGAGCACCTCATCAATCTCCAACGGGAGCGAGTTCTTCACCATGATGCCCACACCCCGTGAGCCGGACGTAAAGCCCGAGTGAGCCACTAGGCGATATCCACGCCGATTCATGGCGCAGAAGGAGTTACCAATGAGGTGCGTCTCCTGCAGGAAGACTACATCAGGCGAGATTCGCTTCAAAAATTGCAGGACCACACCCCGTTTGATCCTGTCCCCCAGTCCATTCACATTCCAGGATAACAAAGTTAGTTCCCTACCCCCCATCATATACAAGAGCCATCATTCGTACCCCGGAGAGCACCTTAAAACCAACACAATAATACGTTTGCCTTGTGGTAAGAACGAACAACACCCCATCCCAACCCACCCACCCCAACAGAACTCCCCCCTCCCTGCACCCCTGCATGAGCCCAAACAGCCCCCCCAACGTGCAGTGTGCCTGTCGCCCCATATATAGTTAGACTAAACTAAGCCCCCTAGAGGAGGAGGGAGAACCCCCAAGAGACCCAACACAACCTCCATAGGAGGGGAACTTACAAAAAACTGACGCAGAATTAAAAGTGGCATCATTTTCGTCCAGAGTGAGGCCCATTATGAGACCCTCAGTCCTGATCCAGCGTGCCGTCACCCCCCGCCGCCCCCCCCCCCGCCCCCCCGATCACGATCCCCGGGCAGAGTATCCAGCCAGTCCCCGGCCGCCTCGGGACGATCAAAGAAATGCGTGCGACCATCCACCTCCACACGCAACTTGGCCGGGAAAAGCATGGCATACTTGAGGTTTAGGTCCCGAAGACGGCGTTTGACACCTAGGAAGCTCAGTCTCTGCTTCTGGACCGCTGGAGTGAAATCAGGATAGAAATTAACCTCCATATTGTCTAGCTTGACCGGTCCATGCAGTCTGGAGGTTTGCAGGATAGCGTCTCTATCCCGAAAATTGAAAATTCGGGCGATGAGAGGTCTCGGAGGGGCTCCGACATTAGGCCGACCCCCGGGAACCCTGTGAGCCCTCTCCACAGCGAAGAACTTGCTCAGCCCCCGTGGCTGGAGATGGGTAGCAATCAGGTCCTCCACAAAAAGATCCGCCGCCGCCTCCTCGCGTCCCTCGGGCACCCCGATAATGCGGATGTTGTTCCTCCGTGCCCGACTCTCGGAGTCCTCCAGGCGCCGATCCATTAGCGCCGTCGCTCGACTAAGCCGGCGCACCTCTGTTTGCAAGGCCGCCACATCTGTCGTTAGGCCCGATGCGGTGTGGGCCAAAGAATCTACTCGGTCATTGGTTTTGGAAAGATCGGCCCTCACCAGGCCAACATCCACAAGGACCGAGTCAATCTTCTGCGCCAGTGTATCAAACCGCTGGCCCACCGAGGCCTTCATCTCGGCAATGGCGCCCATAACATCTCGCAGAGTCAAATCTGCGGGCAGGTCTGGGGTATCAGGAGGACTCTCAGGGGGCTTGCGCGGTCCATCGGGCGATCCCTTCTGGAGGGTATAGCGGTCCATACTGTTGGCCTGATGGACGGCACCGCGCCGGGTCGATTTGGTCTTTACCTGGTCTCCATCTTGTTTCGTGGCCATGGCCGCCAGTCTCCCAGTCGCACCAGCCACGCCGTGTAGGGCAGGAAAGCAGACACAGGCTCCGGGGGGGCCCCCTCGGGGCAGCGGGGTGGACACAGCCGGCAGGCAGGCAGGGTCTCCCAGCAAGGCCACACCACACCAACACCAAGGGCTCCGCGACCCAACCTTGCAGAGACAACAAGGTGGTGCGAAAGTGAAAGTGCGGGGCACGCGAGTCGCCAGGCCCTGCCTGCCGCTGTTGTTCACTTTGTCCCTGGATCACCCCACTGCGCAAATCCGGGGTCCGGCGAGGGGAAGGCCGCACACTTCAATCGGTGCTCACTCCGGTGTCCGAGGTCCGATTCGGAAGCGGGAAACGGGTGCCACCTCAGCTCAGGTTCACCAACCTAGTCCCCTCATCCAGGGCAGGATAATGTCAGGATATTCGTAGGAGGTCGCGGAGGTCCTCGGGAGCCTCGCACCTACGCGGCCATCTTGGTTGCGCGCTAGGCTCCCCCTCGGATTTACCTGTTTTGCCTGGCTAGGCAAACACCACGGTGAGTGGATCCTTTTAATTAATGTCTTTGAACACACGTACACCAGGAAGATAGGTTTAAAATTGCTTTTCGTTTAATTTAGGTTGCCCTCTTCATTTCCCCTGTCCTGATGAAGACCCGCATGAGGAGGTTTATAATTTCTCTCAATGCTTAGTCGGGTCGAAACGTCGTCGTCTCACCACTTCATGGCCTGAATTACACACCACCGGTCATCCCCGAAATTGGATGATGCAATGAGAGAATAATAGCATTATCCTGACAAGCGAATTTTTTAATAAAACAAGATAATTGCTTTGTAGTCAGGCCTTAGATCACTGGGTTACCCTTCTCCTAATCATGGCAACCGGTATTCTGTGTGTAAAATTATGATACTGCTGTTGTATTTTTCCTATCTGATTTTCCCTTCTTCAACTAACCTCACACATGAGCACCTTTCTTTGAACTTCTTTCTTGGCGCAACCTTTCCATGTGTTTAATTGAATATGCTATTCTCATGAGTAAAAGGAATATAAAGAGAATTCGTTTCCACCCAATTTCAGTTGCTCGTCTCTCTTCTTCTGATGTACTGATGAAGAGTATTTACTCTTGTATTTGAATGAATATTCATGAATTTTTCTATGACTTAGTGAATTAACTTCATAAGTAATTCCCACTGTGGTTTGCCCATAGAGGCAACTGTTGTTCATACTATGTATTTGTGCCAGCAGATGCAGGCCGTCCTCATTTGGTGACAAACGTTCTCTGGGTCTCTGAATCTGGTGTGCCATGTGTTCCCCTTCAAGAAAACAGAACAATCAGTTCAAGCTGAGAATTACTCAACAACATCTTTTTGTAGCTCCTAAAAAGAAATGAAACTGAGAAGGAGGGATTTGTGAATTTCCTTATTATTTGACGGAAATAATTAGAATTTATTTTATGATTCAAGAAAAATTTTTGCGCAGAAACATTTCTTTTGTTGCGCTAAGGTCATATATACAAAATGTTACAAGGCATATATTACAATAACACATAACTAATGTTCCCCTGGAAACGAAGAGAAAATAAATGTCAACATTCATCAAACACTCATGGCCTTTCCACTCATGCATTCACGGCATACATACAAAAACTGTCAAGAACTAGGTCCTTGTGGCGACCTTTCTTTCTTAGTACAATTGATTACATTGCGATTCAAATGTCAAAAAACATTTCATTATTATTTTGCGAAAATGAATATGACAAACATGTTTTTGGACTTCGCATAGAAATACAATTTTATGAAAGCGGTGCGACACAAGGAAATAAAAAATGGTCGACGCGTTTCGAACCCCAGAGTTATGGGTTCTCCTCAGGACCAACCAATTTCTGAAAGGAATAATGGAAAGGTTTTAGAATATGGAATCGGACTAAGAAAAACTAAGAAGCACCGCCCGGGCTTGTCAAAACCCACCTTTGAACGAGGAAATCTATCTGCCTTAAATGGATCTCGTTTCCAATGCAGAGGGACCTAAACACGGGAAAAAACAAAAACCAACTATATCAGAATTTAAACTTGTCTGCCACACGCTAAACACAAAACACTTAACCAACAGGAGACTTTAGACAAAGGTAGGTGATGTACGCTCAACTTACTGGAGAAAGAGAACTTGTCCTCTTTTCCGGCTGTCCAAGATTAAATACTTGTGTATCTGAAGGAAGGGAGAATGGACGAAATAAGTACCGTTGGCTCGTGTGATCTCATGGAACTGAAAACAACCGTTGAGAAACGCAATCAACAAACTGGACCGCAGCCCACTGGATGGAGTTTGGCACTTACTTCAATGAGATTTCAGTTTACTTCATGATGCTTATCCCGCGCCGGAATCTAAAAAAGCGAGATGGGCTGTGTAAGTAATGCAACGGAAAGTGAAACAATCCAATATCTTAGAACTCCTCTTCCCTAGACCGGAGTAATCATTGCAGGCTTACCGGGCATACATTTTCCAACCGTCCACAACGTAGTCGTACCTCGAGTGAGGATGCACACAGCCTTGTGGGTACTAATGGCGTGTAACTCTCATTAGGACTACAAAAAAGCGCAAAGCTTGCTGGTACCTGTAGTTTATGTTCTACGACCGTGCAGGTGTATTATTTAAAAAAAGATGTGGCTAAGATTTTGTGAACCCAAAGACATTGTTTATAATTTAAAGTATTGGCGATGAAAGGTGGCTTCCGGGTATTATGGTTTCTGTGTAGTTTTGTTTTTAGCAAAGCGGACCAACTCCTTTGCTGAGCACCTAAACAACAAGGAAGGCTTTCCCTACGAGGGGAGTAAAGCATGGCTCTGAAAAATGATGAGACTCTCCTTTCTATATAATCGTATGAAGAATGATCGACGCAGCAGAGCAGGCCAAGCCCTGCACAGAAAGACAGCGGCAAAGTTTAAGATGTTCTTTTACTTTAAGCAAGTGGTCTAAAAATCTCAGCGACTTCATTTAGGCCATTGATAGCCGTGTTGTACTTCATGATTAATAACGCCTCACGACGGCTTAAAAGGCCTTCCAAATCTCCTCCACGGGGATCTCTTTCAACTTTGGACAAGACTGTCCATCTCAAATCAGCCTCACTGTGTGAATGAGAGAGCCAATGGTGGACTAGAGGGGCATTCTCCACTCGGCGTCTGATCCTAGATTTGTGCTGGATGATGCGTTGTCGCACCTCCTGCGTTGTTTTTCCAATGTACAGCTTCGGACATGGACAAACTATTGCATAAACGACATTTTTCGTTTTGCAATTACTGAATGAGTTATGTTTCCAATGCGTGGTATTGAATGTGAAAACATCCCCCTCTATTGTCTGGTCACAGTTTGTGCACGTACCACATTTGTGGTGTCCTATAACTGGCGGTAAGTTAAGCATACTCCTCAATGTACGCTGTTCTTGTTTCGGTAAGGCCGCACGTACTATGTAGTTCGCTACACATTTCTCCTTTTTGAACGCAAACATCGGAGGTCTCGAAAAATCCTCATGAAGGTCCTTGATCAAATGCCAGTTGCCCAGGATGAGTTTGCGGAGTTGGTGGCTGTTTGGGCAAAATGTGGTCACACAAACCGATCTATCAACCTTACTCCTAATTTTTTGCTCAAGTAATGTCTCTCTTGGTGTCCACCACGCTCTCTTCAGAGAATGTTTAATTAATTTCTTTGGATAACCCCTCTCAAGGAGGCGGTCTCTTAGTTTGTTTGCATGCCTAAAATATTCCTCTTTTTTGGTGCAGTTCCTGCGAATTCGCAAGAACTGACCATAGGGTAGGTTTTGTCTCAGACTACGAGGGTGGTTGCTCGTAAAATGAAGGGCCTTGTTCCGATCTGTCTCTTTTCTAAAAAGTGTGGTTTCAAGCTCTCCCTCCGAAGCCACTACCTTGACGTCCAGAAAAGTGATAGAATCGTTTGACGAGACTATATTGAATTTGATGTCATTAGATCTTCCATTTAGCCAACAAATAAACTCGTCTAGTGATTGTTGTGTGCCAGTCCAAATTAAAAAAATGTCATCGATAAACCTCATATAGTTGGAAATGTTAGAGACGAACGGGTTATTGTTATATATGAAATTGTTTTCATATAAACCCATGAATAGAACTGCCAACTCAGGTGCAAAAGGACAACCCATGGCCACGCCTCGTATTTGGTAAAAAAACTCTGAGTCAAAAGAAAAATAATTTTTAGAAAGTGCAAACTTAGCCAAAGACAAGAGGAATTCCGTGGGCACTTGTACTGGTCGTTCTCTTAAATTTAAAAACCACTCTAGGGCCTCCAGAGCTTGATCTTGTGGAATTTGGGTATAGAGTGACACCACGTCCATTGTAACCATCAATTGTGTCCTTTTGTTAAAATGTACGGATGTAATTCTATTCAGGAAAGCCGTGGTGTCTTTCAAATGTGCCGGAACCAGATTGATGAATGGTTTTAGAAAATAGTCGATATATTGAGCCACTGGCTCAATAAGTGATTCACACCCAGAAACTATGGGTCGTCCTGGGGGGTCAAATTCATTTTTGTGGAGTTTGGGTAAAGCATAGAAGACCGGTATCCTTGGATTCATATTTTTCAGGAACAGGCGTTCTTTAGGTCCCACAAAACCTTGTGAAAAGCCTTCCTCTATGATGTGAAATAGTTGGTCTTGTAGTTCTTTAGTTGGGTCTTTTGTGATTTTCCGGTAGCAGGTCACGTCTTCCAATTGGCGGAGTACTTCTTTTTTATATTTATTGACGTCCCAGAGGACCACTGCACCACCTTTGTCTGCCTGCTTCACTACAATAGTTCTATCATTTTGTAGGTCGATAAGGGCATCCTTTTCTTTTTTAGCTAAGTTGAACCTGACAAAGCTTTTTTTGCTTTCCATTGCCTGTATTCCCGATAAGATGGTTCTCTCAAACGTTGCGATTTCCTTGGGAACCTTGGGTCCTGTTGGACAAAAAGTGGATTTCCTCTTTAGTCCGGTGATTTCTGCCGTTACTCCCTCGGTTGTCTCAGAAAAGAACGTTTTCAAACGGATTTTACGACAGAACTCCATGGTTTCAAGCTTCATTTTGATGAAATCTGTGGCCCTAGAAGGAACAAAGCTTAGTCCTTTTTGGAGAATTGAAATTTCCGCTGTTGTAAGTATTTTGTCAGACAAATTATAAATTGGTGATGAAGTTAACTCCTGTAATATTGGCGTCGTGTCCTCATTTCCCATGGTTGGGAATATCGCAACCGTCCTCTGCCTTGTCGTTGGCCTCGGCCTAAAAAACGTGCCTCTTGATTGGATGTTTGCGGGTCCTGATTTTGTTGGTTGCCCCTTTGGTTCTGATTGGTCCTAGTTGTTGTATCTGTGGTCTCGCTAGAAGATGATGATGATTCAGAAAAGTTAATAAATCTCTTCCGGGAGAGTTACACGCCATTAGTACCCACAAGGCTGTGTGCATCCTCACTCGAGGTACGACTACGTTGTGGACGGTTGGAAAATGTATGCCCGGTAAGCCTGCAATGATTACTCCGGTCTAGGGAAGAGGAGTTCTAAGATATTGGATTGTTTCACTTTCCGTTGCATTACTTACACAGCCCATCTCGCTTTTTTAGATTCCGGCGCGGGATAAGCATCATGAAGTAAACTGAAATCTCATTGAAGTAAGTGCCAAACTCCATCCAGTGGGCTGCGGTCCAGTTTGTTGATTGCGTTTCTCAACGGTTGTTTTCAGTTCCATGAGATCACACGAGCCAACGGTACTTATTTCGTCCATTCTCCCTTCCTTCAGATACACAAGTATTTAATCTTGGACAGCCGGAAAAGAGGACAAGTTCTCTTTCTCCAGTAAGTTGAGCGTACATCACCTACCTTTGTCTAAAGTCTCCTGTTGGTTAAGTGTTTTGTGTTTAGCGTGTGGCAGACAAGTTTAAATTCTGATATAGTTGGTTTTTGTTTTTTCCCGTGTTTAGGTCCCTCTGCATTGGAAACGAGATCCATTTAAGGCAGATAGATTTCCTCGTTCAAAGGTGGGTTTTGACAAGCCCGGGCGGTGCTTCTTAGTTTTTCTTAGTCCGATTCCATATTCTAAAACCTTTCCATTATTCCTTTCAGAAATTGGTTGGTCCTGAGGAGAACCCATAACTCTGGGGTTCGAAACGCGTCGACCATTTTTTATTTCCTTGTGTCGCACCGCTTTCATAAAATTGTATTTCTATGCGAAGTCCAAAAACATGTTTGTCATATTCATTTTCGCAAAATAATAATGAAATGTTTTTTGACATTTGAATCGCAATGTAATCAATTGTACTAAGAAAGAAAGGTCGCCACAAGGACCTAGTTCTTGACAGTTTTTGTATGTATGCCGTGAATGCATGAGTGGAAAGGCCATGAGTGTTTGATGAATGTTGACATTTATTTTCTCTTCGTTTCCAGGGGAACATTAGTTATGTGTTATTGTAATATATGCCTTGTAACATTTTGTATATATGACCTTAGCGCAACAAAAGAAATGTTTCTGCGCAAAAATTTTTCTTGAATCATAAAATAAATTCTAATTATTTCCGTCAAATAATAAGGAAATTCACAAATCCCTCCTTCTCAGTTTCATTTCTTTTTAGGAGCTACAAAAAGATGTTGTTGAGTAATTCTCAGCTTGAACTGATTGTTCTGTTTTCTTGTATCTTTGGCTCAGTTTAGCTGAGTAGTTTGAGCCACCACCCAGTGTTGTTTTCTATGTGTTCCCCTTCAAGCGTGTGTTGAATGACAGTTCTTTGTACACAAGGGCCTGTCGCCAGCAAGCGCAGTGGCCACTTCATTTGAGTTGCCGCATGGTATAAATTGTAGTCAGAGACTGCGAAACCGCCTTTTATGAGTGGGCATTCCGTCTTGTAGAGTGCTACTAGTTTCCTGCCCGACCTCCATATCAGCTTAGGCAAGTGACCATGAAGTTCCTTAAAGAAACACATTGGGATTATAACTGGTAAGGCTGCAAAAAGTACAGCAGTTGGGGCAGAATCAACATTTTAGTTATCTCCACCCTGTCCCATTGGAGATAAAAGAAGCGATTTTCAGAACGCAAGTGATTTACGTATTGAATCAACCGCTTTGTTCAAATTGCCTTCCAGTAGATCACAATCAGTATGATAAATTTGAATTCCTAAATACATGAATGTATCAAAGCACCATTTTAAGTCTGGAGTGAGTAATGACATCCCTATGTGGTGTCTCTATAGGTGCCTGTGGAAATAGATATGACTTTGTCCAGTTGATCTAAGGCCCAACATATTCCCAAGGACGTCAAGGGTCTTCATTAGCTTTGGAAGTCTGGTGGTGGCTTCGCGTAAGTATATTAAGGCATCATTACCATAAAATGAAACAATAAGCCAAGTGGTTCCATAAAGAGGGCGAATATCAGCGATGAGTGTAGGTACCCCTGCCTGGTGCCGCTATGTATGTCAAAGTGTGCCAAATCGTCCAGCCTGTGTTCACCCTGGGCGACTGTATAATTTACGGCTGTAACAGTGTTATCCTGGGTCTATCCCCATCCCTTCCAGCATCACAAAAAAATAGGTCCATCCCAGCATATCAAACACTTTTTCTATGTCCAGTGCTACTGCTGAAGAGGCACTGCTTCAAAGAGTGTACCCTCTATGGAATCCCTACCTATGGGAGAAAATTGCTCTCACCCTCTTCTATTATACCTAAGAACTAACGAGATAAATGAAAAAAACATCCTTTGCTCCATTCCTGCTGCTGGGAACACAAGGTGTGTAGTAGCAACCCGATGATGAAGCATGCCATAAAAGTGGGTGAGGGCAATGTTTTCCCATAGATAAGGATTCCATAGAGGGTACTCTGTTAGTAGCTGTGCCTCTTCAACCTTTATGTGTATAGTATAGTAGTATCTTCATAGAATGGTGAAACAGTAAAACCTCTCACCTCTCTTTTGTGTTAATAGTGCTATTGCTATACATTCGCCATGTGTTCATATTATTATTCCTCATCATTCCCAAAAACCAACGGATGTTCAGGAAAGTATTTCTCTCCGGTATAAAACCATTTTGGTCAGGGTGGACTAAAGTGTGGATTATGAGGAGCAATCAGTTAGCCAGTACCTTCCCCAGTATTTCGTAGTCTAACTTAAAAAGTGGTATTAGTCTGTATGAGTGCATGTCTAGTTGGTCATAGGCCAGCTTGGGGAATACAACTCTCAGAGCCTCTCGGAGTGTCTCTAGGAGCCTACCTAGCTCTCTCACTTTATTGCAAACCTTTAACTATTTCAGGGTCAGTAGCATGGTGTAATACTCAATGGGGAGGCCGTCAGTCCCAGGGGTTTTATTTCTGTCTATTTGGGCTATTACCCTACAGGTTTCCTCGATTTGGATGGGCTCGTCCAATATGGCGCACTAGAGTTGGCCTAAGCGTGAGAGCGGGATCTCGTTTAAATAGTCACGTATGCGAGTGGCGTTAGGTGAATTGTCTGCTGCATATAGAGACCGATAGCAAACTAGAAAGGTGGAATTAATGCCCAATTGAGTATTGTGTGCTGTCCTGTCTGCAGTCTCAATTACCTCTATGGGGAACGTGCCTGGTCCCCTCGCAGTAGCCATGCCACCAATCGTCCTGCACTCTTTCCCTCCCCATGTTGCTGTGCAAGGTAATGCGTGTAGTCTAGGTTTCCCAGCCGTATTTCCCAGTGCCCAGTCACACAGATGCAGAGTTTTCATTCGTATTGCATATGTCCCTAACAAAGTATTCAGGTTAATTATGGTAAAGGTGGGCATGTGTCAATCTCAGTCGCGCTCAACAGCCATGAAGGACCCCAATGAACCATGAAGTTAGCCTGTCCCCCCCTCTACCGTCCCCATCCACCTCAAAAGCACCCACTGTTTACCAGGAATCTTTATGGGTCATGCTCATTAAGGCCCCCTGCAATTCAGCTTGTAGGCCAATCTAGGTGTCAGGGTCGGGCCCTAGGTCTCCAGAGTAAATGACCAGTTCATGGTCCACCTGTAGGATGGCAAATGGATTTTGAGCCCTCTCCTTACCTCCTTGCTCATTCGTGAGTCGTGTACGTGGTATCCTTTGACACCTGCGTCTAAATCTCAGAGTTAGCCACTCATCACTCCAGTAATCAACCAGTGCTGGGTTTTATATACCTATAGAAACAAAAGACCCAGTCTTATTTCTATCAAGAAAGGTAGATGTACCTTATCTTGGCAAAAATTATTTAGTCATTTGTAAAACCCTCACCCACCAGGGTTACCCCTTGGTGGCATGCTTCATCATAGGGTCCTTCCCGTTCCGCTTTTCTATACCTTCAGTGCGCAACCTGGCCCATGCTTCCTCAGAATCAGGAAAAAGAGTGTTGTATCACCTTCTACCACCGGCAGTTTCGTGGGGAAGAGGAGACTGTATTTTAGGTCTAGTGTTCGCAGTTGTTGTTTAACCACCACATATGATTCTTGATGTTGCTGAACTTCCGTCGGGTAGTCCGGATACGTGGTGACCACGTTGTCTTCAAATTGCCATAGGCCTTTCATCCAGAATAATTGTAGTGGAACATCCCTCTCTCTGTAATTGAGCAGTCTCACAATGACTGGTCTCAGTGAGGCTCCGATATTTTGGAAGAAGTAGCTAGGAGTACTCATCTTTATTTGTACTGCAGCATCCGGTCGGACAGGGAGATAAAATAGGCCCAGGCACCAAAATAAAAGTGGCCTTCATTTGAAAACCGGATAACTAAAAAAGTGGCCCACATTTGCAAATCGAGACAGTTTTGACCTTGTAAAGACGCGCTGTATGGTTTTTGTGAAAGGATGGGAGATTGTATGCATTTGTGTTTGCTGCAGGCAATGCTTGTGGTAATATCAGGGAAATCAACAGTAAAAAATGGTGCCCCTAGCCATAAAACAAGCCCACAAACTCCAAACAAATGGCCCACACACTGACCTGTCAGACTAGACCATCAGGCACTGCCTGATTGCCCTTTACAGTCCGACACTGTGCAACTTGTCATATCGTGTACCCATTTATTTTTAGCTCTGGAACATGGCCTCTCCTCCTTATCATTGCAACCCTTCGTTTAGCAGGCAGTGGTAGGATAGCCTTAGTTTTCTTAAGGATTTAGCAACATTTGCTGTGCAGCCCAACAAGTGGCTCGCATGGAACATAATGCTCCACTGTTTGGGATATTTCGCATATTATCATCTCAGAAAAGTGGTAGCTCTCTGGGCATTGCTATGCTGAATGCAAGAAGTCAGCTTGTGGGGTTCTGTATCTTGTGCATTCATGTTCTTTATTAGGTTCTAAACTATGCAGTCGTCATTGGCTAATGTACATCTTATACAGCAATTTGGAGTGTAATAGTTTATGTCTTTAATTTGACAAAATTTGTCCTCTTTGGGAAGAGGTCTATGCCTGCTTTTCCACTGAGCACTGGTCGCCTAGGTCTATCTCCCGATATTTCACCACTTGTATATCTACTTTTGTTCTATTATCATTGCACCAGCGATATATTTTAGATATCTTCCCTGTCTTTTTCTTTCTAATCTAATTATTTTAGTAAGTGGTAATAATTGTGTTGGAACTTTGGAAAGGATGGGTATCATACTTTCATCGCATGTCTCAGCCGGAAGTAGGACAATTTGTCTGACTGTCTGCTTTCAGTCCTGTGAACCTCTCGATGGGTATGAATTCTTCTTCATTATATAGTTTGCCTATGTTGGTTTGTTCTCCGCATATTAAAGTCTACAGTCTGATATAATGCAGGAGTAGTGTGGGATCGTACAGTAGTGGAGTTGCAGGTGAGTGCAGATCATGGCAGCCAGATTTCCTGCCTATGATTCACCAGGCCTTGTTGGGAGAGGCAACGGTGCTCTTGTTATCTTTTGGGTAAGGTATATGCACAAAGGTGGTAGAAGTCAGAGAACCACAACCCATTTCTTCTGGTTCAGCTTCTGTATGCAGTATGAGAGGCAGTGGGTAGTACCAGTGTATAGCATAATGAGTTTGACCGGCCAGGTTATCTCGTTCAAAATCAGGCACATCAAACCCACCTTTGCAATAGAGTAACGTTAGTATATCCCATTTCAACCGGACTTGCTTACCTGGCAGATTATTCAGGTAAGTAGCATAAAAAATAGGGTTTTAGTAGTATGGGAATGCTAGCAAATAGATACGGCTTAGGTAAGGGTACCCTTTTGAGTAATGGAACCCTGTTGCTGTTAAAAAGTGGATTTGTAGGGTCAATTTACTGAATGCAGGCCGATAGTTGACTATGATGATTATTTTAGAATTTTGGATTTGCATTCCTAGGTAGCGTATAGATTTAATATTCCATTTTAAGGAAACTTTGCTTCAGATGGTTCAGTGCTGGGGTTTGCTCCAATTTAATTTTAAATCTGATAGAACCTTGTTCCTTTTCTCGCTAATCACTGGCTGAAAGTTAGTATTTGGATGCTTAATAAACAAAAGTATGTCATCTGCATACATGAACAGATTTAGCTTCCTCTTTGTAAAGGAGATGCCCCTTTGGGGAAGGTGCTCTTAAGGGTGGCATTCCAAGAGCTCTACAGCACTTACAAATATTAATGGTGGCAGAGGGGCAACTCTGCCTGGTCCCTCTATTGCTTGTGAAAGCACGCATCAGTCTGATATTAACTGTATCCTTCACATTCAGTAAATGTAGAAGGTCTCTAACAGGTGGCGTGGGAGCTACTGGTAGCTCACCAGTACCCTTTAAGTAGCTTCCTATAGTTTCGACCCCTAATGTGAGTAATAAGTCGAATAATGGGAGTTCTAAATTTTTTAGTGAGGGAGTATTAGGCATAATCCAAGGGCCTAAGCACGTGAGGACTGGGTCCAGAGTCACATTGCAGTGGAAAATGTTGTTGATGGTTTTATTAATATCTTCCCAGTATGAGTGGAGCATAGCACAGGAAAATACCATGTGTTCAGGGTTTCCTACTCCAGATAAGCAGTTCCAGCATTGGGCTGATTTTCTTAATGTACAAGATGTTATGTGATGTCCAGGTGTACCAATGGAGAGTTTTATAGCCACTTTTTATTAGTGGGTTGTGCCACAGAGAGGTGTAGGAGGAGTGCTTGAATTTTACATTACATTTGCTGTCCAAGTGTTTAACTGCCATTATCATGTCTCTGATTATAATCGAGGAGTCTAGGGGCTTGAAGTGTAACATAGAGATAGCAGCTACGGGCTGAAAGGGTAAAAGAGTCCGCTCTCGATCTCTGCCCAGACAGGGATTGAGGGGTGCAACGGGGTATGAGCAATGGATTTGACTGTAGCCAATGAATAGATAGCCTGAGTATAAATGCCAGGTGGAAGTTTGCTGAAGTTGGGAAGTCAGACTCTACCTCTACCTTTACCTTTTTTCTTTGTCTAGTATGAGAACTTTGGTTGAGATTCTGGGCCTTTTACTGTGAAAATAAATTGTATGATAGTTTTGTTAAGGAGTTTAAAAAAGGTAGTGGAGGGATGCAGTGGGAACATGTTTTTGATGAAGTTTACCTGGGGTACTATCAGCATTTTGGTGTAGTTCAATCTGTCCCACCAAGTCATGCATTTGGGTGACCATGTCTCAATGAGGTCTTGCTTTCTATTTTTCTAATTCAGTGTGTATCCTGAGGCTTTGGCATAGGCACTGATCAGGGTCAGAATTTCAGGTATGACTGTGTCTGTATTTTCGGAGAAGATGAAGACATCGTCGGCATAGGCTGCCACCTTAAAGGATTTTAAATTGAATGGAATGCCTTCTATGAGGGTATTATGCAGCAATTTAGTTAGGAGAGTCTCGATGGCAAGGAGAAAGAGTTGTAGGGCTAGGGGGCTGCCTTGCCTGGTTCCTTGTGCTAGTTTAAATCTATCAGGCAGAGAACCATTTACCTCACTCTGGCCAATGGCATGTCATACAGTACGAAGACAATCCACTCAAAGGTCGATCCTAGGTTGAATTTGTGGATCACTGATAATAGGAACAGGCAGGACACTTTGTCAAAATATTTTTGCCATCTAAGGCCATAGCCATCACAGGGGCATAAAGCAAGAGGGGTTTCTAAAATGTGAGCAAAGAGTCTGATGTTGTCAGGTGCAAGTCTTCCCTTTATGAAGCCAGTCTGGGAGGGATGTATTAATGAGGGAGTAATTTCTCCAATCTTGTAGCTGTGATTTTTGCCTAGATTTTACAATATACATTAAGTAAGGATGTGGGCTTATAGTTTTTGGTATCTAGCAGGTGTTTGTTTTCCTTGTGGATGACTATTATTATGGCCTCTGAGAAGTTCGGGCCTGTTTTGCCCTTGGCGGAAGATGGATTTTAAATGCAGTGTGAGTTGTGGCTGGAATGTTTTGCAAAATCTACCTATGAAGTCGTCAGGCCCCGGTGCTTTCTTTAATTGTTTTGATCGCATTTCCTTTCTCTTGTGTCTCGAATGGTTTGTTTAGAGAGGTATGATTCTCCTCTTTAATTGACGGGAGTTTGTTGTTTTGAAGGTATTGTTTGCCATCTGTACTATCTGGGTGCCAGTCAGGGTTGTACAACTCTTTAAAGTAGTCTGCGAGGCAACTGGCTATGCATTTAGAGTCAGTCTTTCTTGTTTTGCCCTTAATTGCAGTTATCAAGGAATTCTTTAGGCAAGGTTAACCTTTAGGTAATCAGCTAGGAATCTCCCAGCTTTGTTGAATTCACATAGCTTTTAGCTTTATTGGTGTTCAGCCATATACGAGCCCTCTCGCTAATTAGTTTTTTGTATTGGTATTTCAGGGCTTTCAGTTTATTGATCGTTTCAGTGGTGTGATTTGAGATTAGGAGAAGTTCAAGTTGCTTCACTTTGGATTCAAGTTCTTCAAGTTTTTTACTGACTGTCTTGTTTTGTTGGTCATGATACTAAACATTCTACGTCTGATTGTTGCTTTCATGGTTCCCAGAATGTTTCTGGAGAGATCTCAGAAGAAGCATTTACGTTAAAGTCGTTTACAATTGCTGAGCATATTCCGCCTCTACTGGTTGGGTCATTTAGCAGAGTCTCATTGAGATGCCACAGTCTATCTGGGTTTTGGGAGTTAGATATTGTAATATCCAATGAATTACAGGCATTGTCTGATATAATGATGGGTTCAATCTTGAGGGTTGGAGCAGGCAGGAGTTAACTTCTGGTTTGTTAGGATGTAAATTATCAATTAAGTGGGAGGGAGTAAAAAGTGAACTCGATACCTGGGGGTTTAATAGCCTCCGTGTGTCTGTTAGATTATGTGCAGAACATAGTTGTTTGTGGGATTTCCCTGAAGTAAGGTTGCAGGGGAACAGTCTGTTTAACACTAAGTACATAGGGAGGTTTCAAGTCTCCTTCTAATAATATATTTGAGCAATTAGGAAATTTGTTTAGTCTTATTTAGGTTGACCCAAAACGAGGGGGAATCGGAGGTGGGTGCACAGATATTAACCATGAATAATTCCAGATTGTGTTTGGATATTTGTGAGATGACCCATCTACCTTCTGTGTCATGTACGTTTTTTCATTACTTTAATGCTTATCGATCCGGCACAAACAGTGTCAACTCTGTTTTATTTTTCTTGTTGGAGTCAGGGGAGCATCCCAATTCTGAGTACTAATTATTTAAGAGGTTGCGGCTTATATCGCTATCTATTCTGGTCTCTTGGAGTAAGAGAATATCGCCTTTTAGATTATGGCGGTATTGTATGATTTCCCTTCTTTTGATAGGGTGGTTCAGTGCTTTTGTGTTTAAGAACCGTAAGGGTGTTGTTAGCCATGATATATGTTGTGAGAGTTTCGGTGAAGTTTGGGATGTTTTTGAAGTAAATGGTATAATTTAGATTGCAGAACATCATACATGGTAGAGGAATGATTTGTTTTGGAGGGTTAGGCTTGGGATATCCCCGGGAGGGTGGGGTGGGGGGAGAGTAACTAAGACCAGAAAAGCAACGAAACAAGAGAATTAATAGAGAATCCAATTTCCCATTCCTAGATGGAAACTAGGCCAGTGGAAGCCACGGATCTGTCTGCTAAGAGCTCAAAGGGGATGGGGGGGATACAGAATCTGAGGAGAGGGGTTGATAGTTGGGTAAGTGGCAAGCAGGGAGCACCAGGAATTCGAGTCAGGAAATTAACTTAAGTTGGGATAAAAAAAAAACTTTGTAAATAGAATTCTTTTAAAAAACAATGCAGCATCCAAAATACACAAAGTCAGACACAAGCCGCTGGCTATGAGAGATGCGTTGAGGAAGGAATTGGAGAGATTGTGCAAACAAGATGTGATAGAGGAAAATAAATCCTCCCTATGGTTGTCACCTGTGGTGGTAGTACACAAACCTAATGGAAAGGTTAAGTTATGTGTTGAATTAAGAGATGTAAATGATTGCGTGTGGATGGATCGACATCCATTACCTAACATAGGAGATATGTTTGCGGTGTGGAAGGGGGCAACCGTTTTTTCAACATTAGATTTATCTAGTGCGTATCATCAAATAGTATTACATGATAGCAAAATTACTCTTTATTTATAACTCCGGAAGGAGCATTCAGATACAAAAGCATGGCATTTGGGATCTTTTTTTGCATTGTTTGTATTTCAAAGGATCATCTATACGTTATTTAAGGATCTGGATAATGTTCTATATTTTCAGGACGATATTTTGTTTTTTGTAAACAATGCCCGTGTGTTTGAAACCGCAAGGAGTTATTCAGTAGGCCAAAGAGCACAAAACTCATATCATTCGGTAGTGGATATCCTAAGATTTCTTTGATCTGCGCCAGTGTCTCCGACCAGAAGGGACAGACCGTGGAACAGTCCCATCATATATGTTGAAAATCACCCAGCAGCCCACAGCCCCTCCAACAGACAAATCAAATAACAATTTGTAATGCGCCTCCCTGAGCCCCATAGAATGACTGAATTTGGGAATATACCACACTACTCCAGCCCACTGAGCTTCCGCGATGGAGACCCCTAGGGTGCCCTCTCAGTGATCCTTATAACGGGGGCAAGGAGTATGCAGTGTTTAACAACAAATTGTATATAAAAGAGATAGTGCCCTTTGAACCACTACACCGTTTCGCAAACCGCTCAATGGGTGTGAGTTCTCTTGTGACTGCCTCCCGCATCTCTGACTGAAATGCCCAATGTATTAACTCATTGTACCGGTATTGTTCTGTGGGAGGGAGTCGAAATTCTCGGGCGCAGCTCTGAAAAGTTTGTACATCCCAATTATGAAACAGATTGTAAGGCAGCCCCCCACCATCCCTGCCTCAAAGGGGCCTAGCTGCAGCGTAGGCGGGAATACTGCATTAAAATGTATAGGTGTAAGTGTTGAAGGGAAGGGAGTCAGACCCCCAGCCCCAGTGACCATGTCCCACACTTTGAGAGTTGTGCGTGTGCTCAAGCATGCGTTCAGGGGCGGACTGCTTTGGGCTTCCACATTACGTTCCATATGTATTTCCCCATGTCCATATGGAGCCTATGCTTGTCTGACTCCCAGGCTGACCACTCTGGGATTACCCTCAGCTGTGCTGCTTTAGATTGTAAGTTAAAATCTGATAGCGCCAAGCCCCCTGCGGCTTTGGACAGCCGTAACACACTATGGGAAAGTCCCGCCCTTCCTCCGTGCCAAATGAACTGTGTTTCCATGGAGCGTAGACTCGAAAAGAAGCTACATTCTACTTCTATTGGGAGGCTTTGGAACATATTAAGTAATTTGGGAAGAACTGGCATTTTAATAGCGTGTATCCTCCCCAACAAGGATAGATATAGGGGTGTCCACCGCTTTAGGTCTGGTTTTAATTGCCACAGTAAAGGGGGAAGTTGGCTCGAAATAGTTCTGATATTTTGGCGGTGATTTTAATGCCTAGGTATGTAATCCGTTGAGTCGCCCACTTAAAGGGTGTCAATCTGGTGAGACCCTCCACCTCAGGCACAGGCACCGTCAAATTAAGCAGATACGATTTAGATAAATTAATGCGAAGACCCGGCACTTCCTCAAAGTGTTGGAATTCCTCTAAAGTAGCCGCCAGAGAGGTAGAGGGCTAGGCCAAGGAGAGCAGCATATTATCTGCAAAAAGCAAGATCCTGTGTTCCTCCTCTGCGAATCTAAGACCATAAATCTGTGGATGCTGACGTATCTAGGCTGCCAATGGTTCTATGCTTAGGGCAAACAGTGGGGGGGGGGAAGCTGGGACCCCCGTCTCCTTCCCCTCTCAAGCTGGAACCCTCCAGAACTTACCCCATTAACTAGCACCTTCGCGGTGGGAGTCGAGTAATTGGCTTTAATCATGGTCAGGAATTTTTCACAGAAACCAAACTGTCTCATAGTGTGGAAAAGGAAGAGCCAGTCCACATGACCAAATGCCTTCTCGGCGTCTATCGCCAAAAGAACTGCCAGTACTGATTTCTTGGAGATGTTTTCAATCAGATGGACTATTCGTCAAATATTATCTTGTATCTGCCTGCCCTTTATAAATCCAGACTGGTCTGGATGTATCAAGTCTGGGATGAGGTTGTCGAGCCGAGTCGCTAAAATATTTTAATAAAGTTTGGCATTTAAATTCAGCAGGGCAATCGGACGGTAGGAGCCACATTGCCTCCGGTCCTTACCTTGCTTGGGTATTATAGAGATTAGGGCTTCACTCATAGAGTCTGTGACCACGCCATTATCGACCATATAATTAAATAATGTGACGAGATGCGTAACTATTTCAGCCATATAGGCTTTTTAGAATTGGGCCATCAGTCCATCTGAACCAGGAGATTTGTGGATTTTAAGATTAGTTATTGCACTAGCACTGAGGCAGTTTTAATGCAAAATCATAAAATGAAGTTATTCACAATTGCTTTTAGATCAAGACCGCTAAGAGGCCCTAAGGACAAATACTCAACTTTAGAGAAAGAAACTCTTGCGTATTGGTGGGGAATTGAATATTTTCAAAAGTATGTCTATGGAACAGTATTCAGGGTAAGATCAGACCATCGTCCTTTGGTAGATTTATTTACAACAAGGGGTTTTGGCACAGCAACACCCAGAATTGCCAGGTGGCAATACAAATTACAGGACTTTCATTTCAAATTTGAGTACATTCTGGGTGTAAAAATATTTTGGCAGACTGTTTATTAAGATTGCCTGTGAATGATAAGAGTATTCACGCTGACCGCAGTTGCAGCAGTGAGCTCAGCATCGAACAGCGTGAGGACGCCCAGCGCTCAACGCCATTCCTCCGCTCCTCTGTGGGGGCTGCTGTGTGGGTGCTTCGGGGGGGGGTCCGCGCAGGACCAGTCTCTTCCCCCCAGCTCCGACCCGCTCCCGCAGTGCAGAGGGGGCCAGCATCACCAAGAAGGCAGCAGGCAGGTGGAGCGCAGGTGGAGTGCCAGAGCTGGAGTGGGCCTAACCCGTCAGTGAGCCCGACCCTTCAGGGCCCAAAAGAGCCCGCCCGAGCCGGAGCGAGGCGCATCATTGTCATAGGCAGAGGCGGATCCAGCGGCTGCACGCGGGTGGGCCAGGTAGCGACATCACTAGTGTATCAGAGAGCGTTTTCCCCGCAGAGCCTCTTGTTTGGACTACATCTCCCAGAAATCCCTCTCTCGGGTGCCAGGCTGTCTGTGCAGGTGACCCGGAGTGGAGGTGAAAGCCGGGAGAATAGGATCTTCGACAGATTCTGAAGTAAGACACGACGTGCAGAGCAGCAGCAGGAGCGGGAGCGGGAGCGGAGCAGAGCGGCGAAAAACATTAACGGCCGGTGGTTGACAAATCATCCCGCGCACCCGTACCCACATTCCTGTGTCTCCCGAGTCTCCTCTGAACTTGGGAAAGGAGAAACAGACAACATCAGGCGACAACGCTGCAGATTGCCGACCGGGCGGTAGGCACGGCCACGGCCGTGACCGCTCCTCTCATCCGGACTTCACAGTCACAGTTACAGTTGCTCAAGGACGGAGCGAGGAGCAAGGAGCAAGGAGCACCAAGATTCGCCGAGAGAAGCTAGTAGAACTGCAGTGAGCTGTGAGCTGAGAGCCGTGAGCTGGCCAATAACATCAACATATATTCTGGTTGCACTTAGCAGTACTTTTTCTTTTTTTTATCTCCAGTATACTTCCAAACGCTTAGCTCTTAGTGACTCACCGCCTCAGCCAGACAGCCAGTTAGCCAGCTAAAATCCGCTTAAATCAGCAATCCAGGCACACAAGGCTAAAGAATCACCCAGCAGATCAAGGACAAGGACTTGAGAGATTTGAGGGTATATACTCACAATCTTTGTTCCCTTCCGGCGCGCCCCTCCCCCCCCAGTCGAGGCACATTCAGCGCCAGAGTGGGACAGCTTTTGACCTAGGTTCCCGGGCACAGGCCGATACCATCACCACCGCACTCTTGCGGTTCGGGGGCCGGGGCCGTGTCGGGATCATCAGCAGCCTGTTTCTGGCAGCTCCAGTCGGGTTCCGTTTGACACTAGTGTTCTGGGTGTTCCAGGGGCCGAGGAGAGTTTCAGTCAGGACCACACAGGCAGCGGGTCCCCTGCCGGACGTCCTACAATCAAGGGCTCAGGCGAAGAAAGGGAAGAGATACATCCAAGCTGCCCACTCCGTTTGTTTGTTTGTCCTTGCTAAAAGGGTGAGCACAAGAGACGGCTCGCAATCACTACAAAAAGGAAAACAAAACAAACTAATCTGTGGCAAATGCAAATTTGTGCAGGAAATCAGCAAGGGCTTGGAAACAAAAATCAATAAAGACAAAGAGTCATTTATAGAGTCCATCTACAGAGAAATTGGCATCTTTAGAAGCCTATAGGAGCCAATAAGAGCCCACAGGTTCCGGTATTAGAAAAGAAAAAAAGAAAATGAGATCTGGAACGAACCGACAAACCATTCCAAGCAAAAAACAGAAAAAAAATAGCACAAAAACGGTACGGTCTTCTAAAGAGACCTCTTTTCAACTACCAAAGGGAGAGACTGTGGCACAGGGAATAAGAGAGAGGATAGACTTGGGAGGTTTGGTCCCAATAACTGAAAATTCCGGCCCAACCCCTGGAAAACAGCAGCAAAAAATTAACAAATTCTATTTTTTAAAAGACCCTGTATCTGCAATTTTTGCACCAACTAAGGAGGCCTTAAATCTTCCAAGCCCATTTCAGCCTGACAAGATAAAATCAACAGCCCTGTCAGAGTCACTTTTTCAGGATAATCAGCCTACGGACCTATTTTATCACAAAAGAATAACCACATCAACCACCTTAAGTGGCCACACAGAGAAAAGCTACCCTCAAGGAAATAATACGGTGACCGTACAGGCCCAAGTCCATAAATCAATTGGGCCATTTAAGAACTTCGAAAGTCCAATGGGCACGGTCAACAAAACCCCAAGCCCAATAAGTATACAAGATACAAAGGGCACACAAAAAACCCCACCGCACTCATTGACATCATTGGGACTGAAGTCGCTCAAAAATATTTTTATCGAACTAGGATCCATAAACAACGAAAGTAATAAAGATCAAGGCAAGTTAAGTAAAGTGAACAAAGTGGGAGCAATAGGTGGCCCGACAACTCACAAGAAGGGGAGGACGCTAGGGCAAATTCCCTCCTAGAATCAAGCATCTTAAAACCGACTGAGACAACTAATATAAAAAGAAAGAGGGACCTTCAATTAGGGCACACCCCAACATCACTCCCAAACTCAAAGGAGCATAGGCCGGGGCCAGTGGCATCAACACCGCGTAACCTAGAGGCCGGCAGTAGTGATCATAGAATCTTGATTGATGATTCCAGTAGTGACAGAAGTAACGCAGACAATGACCACTCGTCGGAACCTATACTAATTTCATCAGCAAGTAGGTATGAACATCCGGACGATCCTCTAGGGAACGGAGGGAGCTCACTACCCAACACACAATGGGGGAACGCCCTCATTAGTTCACTGGACCAGGCAATAAGAGCACTTAACTACCAATCCGACAAAATGGAGGTACAAATAGACCTAATAAACCTCATCGCAGAGCATATAGCAAACATAAGCTCTAAGGCAAACACAATAATGACCTTACTGGCTAACAAGGGAAACACGGACAAAATTGCAAACACAGACAAACTCACCACAGGAAATATAAACCAAACCCCAAACAAAGTCAAACAAAACAACTGTGAATGTGGGAGCATAATTGAAAAACTTGCGTTTCTCCCAGACATTTTGAAAGACATCCTAGGAGTAGTAAAGTCTTCATGTGAGCCAAAGGAAAATCGAGAAAGCCCCTATAAAAATCCTAACAAAGAAACATCAAAAGCTCCATCTCACCGAACAAAACAGAGTACCATTATTGAAGGGGTCCGAAAAATCAATTCCCCTACATACAAAGAGTTTAGAACGGGAGTAACAGAAAGTCACGAGGTATAAACAACTGACCACCCCTCAATCTCACCGAACAAATCAGAGTACCATTAATGAAGGGGTCCGAAAAATCAATTCCCCTATATACAAAGAGTTTGGAACGGGAGTAACAGAAAGTCACGAGGTACAAACAAATAAACAACTGACCACCCCTCAATTGGAGCACCAAGAAAAACTAACAAAAAGACAAAGGAAGAGAGCTAGGAAGGCACGGCCTAAACAACAAAAAAATAAACAAACCACAGCCTCTGAACGGCTCTTCCCTATTTTTACAAAGAACGTAGTTCAAGGGCTCGAAACAAACTACGTCTCGCCGAACGTCCCCTCCAGAAAACAGGACCTATTATACTCGGAAAGGGTGAGCTTCTCGCTCGAGAATTCGTCAACGGTAGAATCTAGTCACGAACTAGAATTAATAATTTCTGAAGTGTCAAAGCTGAGCAAACAACAACTTGCAGGCTTTCACAGTACCAAGAGGACAGTAAAGCAAACAGCGTCTTCAAGATCACTGGCGGATAATTCTCGAAACAAGGAACTCGTATATGAACCAGCCCTCCAAAACATAATAGCCAACATAGAGGTCAGCCCGGCCCCATCAAAGGAGAAAAAAAAAGGGAGAGCACGAATAACGGACAATGGGCACTTGAACTACAAAACAAGCAAGCAAAATAGGGAATCTAAACCCGTACGTCTAGGAAGAGATCAGACGCCACTCAAGATCACTGCAAACGGAAGGGGCAGGAGCGTTATCTTAAAGAGTGTTACCCATGAACAAAAGCAAATTACTCAATATACAGAACTGGGAAACGTGAAGGTAACGGATAAGAGTAATGTGGCAACCAAAGGTCAGGCAAAACTCACAACCACAAACATTCGGACTATTAGAACAAAAGACCTTGAAACGGCCCAGGAAGAAAACCAAAAAAAAGATCATGACGAGATTGAACCAGTACTGACCTTTATTCCGGAATACGCAACAAAGGGTAGACAGGATATCTTAAACAGAGGAAACATCATAAAATTAGTCAAGGAAATCCCGGAATTAAATGGGATAACCTCACAAGATATAGAAGCAGTGGAGTTTCAACAAAACAAAGCCAAGCCAGATACTGAAAACTCGGTCATTACTTGGACATCAAAGGAGCTTGCAGTTAAAATCTTTGCCCACAAAGCAACATTCAAGAGCTGGGGAATAACCCTGAAGCAACATAAGCGTCTTAGATATCCCTACCCCCTCTTCAACAGCTCAGTTCAGCTAGAGGAGGAGGTACTACGAAGCCCTGAGTTAAAAACGTGTCTACACGCAGCACGGGCATCGTCCCAGGTAAAAACACCAAGACTAATAATAACTTTAAAAACCAGACATTCAAAAGCGGGCCACATTATAGTAATCAGGACTGGTCATGGATTCCATCGGCGCTAAGCAAAAAGAGTTCCGAAAAAAGTCATAAAGGCCTCAGCTACAGAACAAATACAAGACCCACACATGGAAGAAATAAACCCGGCAACGATTAAAATATGCTCATGGAACGTGCACGGGTTTAGTAGCATGGAGCAGGATCACGAAACCCAATCATTTTTATGTGAACATGATATAATTCTTTTACAAGAGACCTGGAATTCGACCCACCCCGGAATTCCAGGTTATATCGATTACCACATACTAGCAGAGAGGCAGTCCAAATATGGGCACCCACGAGGTGGCCTATCAACTTTTGTATCGCTAAAATTCAACTGGGAATTAGAGAAACTGGATGTTGGGCTAAATTGGGTTCAAGTTACAAAAATTACAACAAAGCAACAGCTCCTATTATTAAATATCTACATACACCCAGACCAAATGCAAAAAACGAAAAAATGGGAACGCTAACCAAACTCATCAAAATCTTGCAAAAAAACAACAAATTAAGCTCATTGATAATATCGGGAGACTTTAATTGTAACCTACTGAGCGCCGATAAGGGTGGACCCAACTGGGAAAAAAAAGCAGTAAATGGGTTCAAACAAGCCCCACTGTGTAACCCAAATTCATTGGGCTTAACAATTCTAATCAGTAAAAAAAAAAAGGTCACTCTTTGCCGGTACTCACCTATATGAGCGGAAAGGTTAAATCTACTATAGATTTTACAATTGTAAGTGCCAGTATAATAAACTCTATAGAGGAATACTCAATAGTTCAGCGCAAAGAAAGTGACCACTTCCCCCAAATTATACGGATGACCATCGCAATTCCCATTGCCGAAAAACTATGCTCCCTCCAGCAACATCCAAAGAAATTTAACCTCCGGAAAATAAAGTGGAGGGGAAGTGAAACAAAGAACATCCTGTCCACAGCCAGTAACTTCGTGACTAAAATCGGGAGCCTAGAATACGGAGACCCCGTAAACAACTGGGAAAATTTATTAGAGGACCTGAAGGAAAAGCATTCGGTCCTGCTAGGGGCGAAAAGAGACAGAAAAATAAAATCTGCACCATGGTATAACTCCAAATTAAGATTCGAAAAAAGAAAAATAACCAGGGCGTTAAAGTTCCAACAAAGAACGGCCGCACAGGGAAACAATTTAAACAATACCATTATCAGGAGTATGAGAAAAAAATACTGGAAAAAGTTATGGATGGCAAAGGCATTATACAAAGAATCGATCTGGGAAAAACTGCTTTTTACGAGCAAAAAATCAAACTCCCGAGACTTTTGGGGCATTAATAATGAACTAAACCCAGGCGTTGTAATGCAACAGGACACCGGAATCGGGGACAGGATCTGGGGAGATTACGTTAAGAACCTTTACTTAAAAAAGGAACCACACAGAACTGAAAAAAATCGAGGTCCATCAATTAATGTTGAAAATGACAACTTAAAAGACTCATGCGCCAGCGAAAGAACGCAAGAAAACGCGATCCTCGAAAAAGATGCTTCCCACCAAGATACGTTGACTAAGCTAATTCAAAAACTCAAAGCGGAGGGGGCTCCTGGACCAAACGGCCTCCCAACCGTAGTTTTTAAAACCAACGAAGAGTTCTGGGCTGAACACTTAACAGTGTTATTTAACTTCATTTACATAAAGGGAAATATACCAGCTTCGTGGAAAGGAAACATTCACCCAATTTACAAGAAAAGGGACCGAAAACACCCAGGGAACTACAGGTTGATTTCCTTAATTGAGGTTGAAGCCAAGCTTTATGCCTCATGCCTTTTGGAAGAACTGCAAGACTGGGCAAAATCTAATAATATAATCCCTAGCTTTCAAATTGGATTTAGACAAGGGATGGGGACGACCACAAACCTGACCAACTTGGGTCTGCTAATGGAGAACGCCCAAAAAAAGAACCATCGTCTATATGGGTGTTTCGTCGACATAAAAGCAGCCTTTGACCATGTAAGTAGGACAAAATTATGGAGCAAGTTAAGAAAATGGGGGCTGCCGGACAAATTACTAAACGCAATAATTGGTTTATACAGCAACACATGGGCAAAGGTAAAACAAGGGAACGGGACAAGCCTAACAAAAAAAATTGAGACCCAGGATGGTCTAAAACAAGGCTGTGTCCTAGCCCCTAGTCTGTTTACCCTATACTTAGCAGACATTGGACGCAACCTAGAAAAAATCGAGAGTCATGCCCCGAAACTTGGTAATGTTTCAGTTCCAATTCTGCAGTACGCAGACGACATAGTACTATTAAGTAAAACACCAATAGGTCTGCAACGCTTAATAAATTTGTTATCATCTTATTTAGTACAAGAAAATTTGGAGCTGAACAAAGAAAAAACAAAAGTGCTTCGGCTAGTGGAGGGGAAGAAACTGAAATTTAAATGGTCAATCAACGACTTAGTCCTAGAAGAACAGGACTCATACAAGTATCTGGGGATGACCCTTGGGCAAGGTGATAAAAAAAAAAGCACACTCTGGTATTAAAAGGGAAGGCACAATCATTAATTTACGCATATAAGCAATTGCAATCAAAATTGACCGGCCCGAATTATACTCACTTATTAAAGGTAATGGCATCACAAATTTTACCTACTTTGTAGGAGGGGAGGCAAAAATCCTAAACAACCTACAAAATAAAATTTATAAAGTTGTGTTTAACATGCCCACTCAGCCGCGCCCACACAAGTCCGCCTCGAATTTGGCTTACAGAACCAAAAATTCCGGTCAATGTCCATTTTTGCAAAATTGTGTCATAAGATCCGTTCTGCTCCAAGCGAGTCAATGGACAACATCTGTTGGGAGGAAATCAATTACCAGGAAAACCAGCCCAATACTACCTTATGGGGAAGTTACCTTAGCACCTGTCTGATTACACTGGATCTACAAGAAGTATGGAATAAAAAAACAGACCAGGCGCACTTCTGTAAAGCAGCCAACGGCTCAGCAAAAAGGAATTCTCAGTTAGAAGACAAAAAAACTCTAACGAAACGGCGCCACGCGTGGACAGTAATTAACTCTTACACTCACCAAAAACCACAGGGATATTTGGCCTTACATTATAGTCAACTTTTAAAGAAAGCCTGTGAACTTACCGAATGGGCATGCACCTTTCAAAGGACTTAAGGCGTTCTTGGAAACACCAAATCGAAAGCCCCCACTGTAGTCTGTGTGGATACCAGAAGGAAACTTTGAAGCATTTGTTATGTGTATGTCCAGCTTTACTAGTATTAAGAAGACGATACCTACGTGCCTTTTTTATTACGTTAAAGATCGGTACTTGCCAGCAAGCAGTAATAAGCTGGCTAGGAGACACCTCTTCTATCTTGGCATGTCGGGGAATTAAATTTATGTCCAAGGTAACAAAACTGCTACAAGAAAGTTAACAAATAAATGGCTCATAAGGTCTAGCACAAGGAACGGAGCAAGTCAGGAAGTCCGCAGTGGCAGAAAGGAAATTATTATAACCTTGTAAATGATCTTAACAAGACACTATATCGGGCGAAATATGATCAGTGTTGTCTCTTTACTAAAAACAGAATAATTATTTTTCCTTTTTCTTTTTATGGTTTTAAAATTCGTAATTTTAAAGCTATTTGAAGATTGTAACGATTTTTATTAATCAAACAATAAAATTAACTTGAACTGGAAACTTGATAAGAGTATTGAGATTGAGGACAATAATTTGGAAAGAGTGGTATCAATTTGTGAAGTATCCAAGGGATGCATTAAAGAAAATCCATGGAGAATGGCAGGCAATAGTGATGAGGATTTGCAAAAGGTATTCGGGTATCTTAAATCAACTTGGCCAAGTAAGAAGGAGTTAGAGAAATGTCTATTGCCATTCTTGTATGTGGCACAGGAATTGTCAGCTCAAGCCAACATTTTAATGCCGGGAGAGCAGTTGGTGGTGCCAGAAAGTCTTAGACAGACGATATTAAACATGGCACATGAAGGTCATCCAGGTATGAGGAGTATAAAAGTTAGGAGTCAATTCTGGTGGCCTGCGGTTGATATGTGTATTAAAAGGAATGTTCGATCATGTGCTGAATGTGCCATCAGTGATAAATCCCCAAAAACGGTGACACATGAAAAAACACTAGTTTCAAGGCCGTCTTGGGTATGGGAGAGAATATCACTATGTGTTAACAACAAGGAGAGACAAAGTGGCTTTTTAAAGGTCAAGCATACGTGCCCTAATACTAGTAACAAAGAAGGAGTATGCAGTTCCTAAAGAGGCTAAAAGTGACTGAAGAACTAAGTGCATATGACTGGCTTACCCAGAAGGAGGATGGGGAATTCCTCCTTTCGGATTTAGTGCCCTCACACACCCAGCCTGCTGGGTGTCATGCTTCATCATTGGGCATGCTCCTCGTCGGGTCAGCGCTGCAATACCCAACGGGAGCCCTCAGTGGGGGCTCTTTAGTGGATAACTTTTATCCTTGCCGTACGGTGAGTGTGTGTGACGGGCCTTAAAGTGTAGAAGTGTAGTGTTGTGGTTACTAAAAAGGACCAGGTGAGTTAAAACAGGAAAAGAGAGGATCAGGGAAACTAATTTAATAATCCTGTCTCCCACCTTGATTAAAACGAGTGATGGCGTCTGTCTATAGTGATGTTATAGGCAGTTGCTCTGAGCTTCATGTGGTCAACATGTTTCTTGCCTAGGATGTCCCAAAGAGGATCAGGCGGCAATTCTTCAGGACCAGAAAATGAAAATTGGAATCTCCACTAAGTGGCTGGTAATGAGGTACGATAACCTAGATATTACCAGTCTGTTGGCACCAGTGGTGTGTGGTGTCCGTAGGTGCGGTAGCCAATCTAAAAATAAAAACACATACATAAAATCAAACAGTCATTTATAAAAAGACTAGTTCAAATAGGATTTTCCCATAGCCAAGCATGTCACACGGTATCCTGAAGTTATGCCATTCAATGTAGTGCTAGCTTCAAGTGGAACAGCTGGGGCAATGCATGCGCCACAATCGTGTATTGTTGTAAAGCATGCAGTACACCAAAAAAACCCTGTGGGTACTATGGCAGCGTAGCAACAGGGAACAGGAAGGCAATTATTGGTCACAGTTTGTGTAGGATGCAGCCCCATCGGTTGGCGGCATCGAATGGGCGCGTTTAGTCAATGTGGTTCCTAAACCGGGGGTGGGTTGTGCAAGAGGATAAAAATTCAGTAAAAGATACATCTGAATACCATACAGAGTCGACGGTGGACTCAGCGTTAAGTATTAGTAGGTATATTGCAGGTTCTCTAAAACGTAGGGAACGTTACCGTAGTCAGCGGGATGTCTGCTGCTAAATATCTTAAGCGTTGGTGGGTCTTACCTCGGTCGCTGTATCGGTGGTGGTAAAGTGGTCAATACTTACAGAAACCCACGCCCACTTGGCGAAGGACCTAACCTGTGGTGCCGGTTCCGGTAAGGTAACCACCAGCCCGGTTCCTGCTGTAGTTATCCCAGCGAAAATGGCGCACACCTCGGGGCGTCAGCGGCGTGGGGCGAGAGATGGGGTGATGACCAGCCACTATCCTTAGTAGTGTGGATGGCGGCCATGTTGAATGGGGCGAAGTCTCTCCATTGTGAGCGCCATCTTGGAATAATACTGATGAGATCCCAGGCCCCACTAGTGGGGATGATATCTCAGGTGGTACTGAGAAATGCTAGGCTTTATTCAGAATGCAGAGGGCCATCTAGTGATCTCGTAATACTATAAGGTAATTTACTGCCAGACATGTACCGTGTGCTGTAGAAATGTCTCGCGCTCATTCCAGTCAGTGGGTTAATTTAAATAAAGGCATACGATCAGGGCAATAGGTGTTCAGAAACCTCGTGATGTACAGTGCCATAGCCTAATGCAGTCACGGAGTATCTAGGGCGGTGTAAGAAGAGTTTTTTTAATAAACTCACACTGATGGACGCCGTGTGCCTCAGACAGTCAATGAGTGAATACTGTGTGTGACTGTCGCTTGTCAGGGTGGGTGTCTGCACAAGAGTGGAGGTATTATTGACAGCAGTAGGGATGAACCCGTAACAATACGTTGCTATGAGATAGTGTACCAGCATAGTGATAACAGAGGTTATCTCCCAGATAGGTGGTTGGTCAGGGTGCTTAAATAATTTGGTGTTCAGTATTTTTCACAGTTGCATATGTAATTATAAATTGTGGATAATTTGGGTATATGTATATAGTTGGTTAGAGATATATTGGTAGAGTAGGTGAAGAACACTGTAAAAGTAATTGAACATTTTATATTGTTAACGAGAGGGAATGTGTTACCTACTGGTTGGAATTGGGTGGAATCTGGAACACAGATTGTGGTGACACCAGATTCCACACAAGGACGGGTTGCACAGGCTGCATAGACAAGAAGTTGTGTTGGTGGTTTACTCCCAAAAAACTCGCCTTTAAACAGTTTCCTGGTTTTCCTGCTTCTTGAAGAAGAGAACGTAATAGTACAATCTCCTCCAGCTGCCTGAGCTCACACTTCATGCGGCCATTTTGTCTGGGCTTGAAGCAAAGCCCCCAAATAAATACAAATTATTATGTGCCATGCTACTGTGGTAAGCACTGAGGCAAGAATTCTTATTGCATCGGCCATTAACTGCCCACGATAAAATATAGAATTAGAACAACAGATGAACACTTACCTCTAGAGGCAGGTAGGTGTGCTTCTGCTCCTGTCCCACTTGCAGGCAGGGAAGGTGCGGATATTTCAATTGAAGGTTGTACTTTTCCCTGAAATACTGTGCTACAGTTCGCTCCACAGTCTGTCCGTTTTCCAACTGTAAGGGGAAACTAGAAAAAAGGGACCAGTCACAACAGATTTCAGGCATCTATTTCACACCACTCAGCACCCTGCACTGAACCCCCAGTACCACTTCCCAAATAAGGAGCATGGGAAGCTAGTGCATAAACAAGGATTTTAAGAACCCAAATCAGTAAATACACAATGTGGCATAGAGTGCAGGGACATAGAACGGACTGGGGTAGAGTGCATTGGCGTACAGCGTAGTGTTGCAGAGTAGAGTAACGTGGGTATTGTAGAGTGGTTCAGGGTAGAGTGCAGTGGCATAGAGGGCAGTGGTGCAGAGTAGAGTGGCATAGAGTTAAGTGGCTGAGGGTGCAGTGGTGCACAATGAAGTGTAGAGTGCAGTGGCGTAGATTACAGTGGTTCAGAGTAGAGTGAAGTGCCAAAGAATGGAGTGGTGCAAGGTAGAGAACAGCGGCATAGTATAGAGTGGTGTAGAGTGCAGTGGCGTAGAATGCACTGGTGCAGAGTAGATTAGAGTGGCGTAGAGTGAAGTGAAACAAAATAGAGTGCATTGGCTTTGTGTATTGGCGTAGAGTCTCGTGACGTTGAGTCCATGGCATTGAGTGCAGTGGCATAGAGTGAAGTGGCGTACGGTGAACTGGCATAGAGTGGAGTGGTGCAGACTAGAGTGGAGTGGTGTAGAGTGCAGTGGTGAAGAGTGCAGTAGAGCAGAGTGGAGTAGAGTGCCTCTGCTTAGAGTAGAGTGGTGCAGAGTAGAGTAGGGAAGCATATAGTGGAGTGGCATAGAGTGGAGTGGTGCAGAGTAGAGTGTAGTGGCATACCGTGCAGTAGAGTGGAGTAGAGTGTTGTGTCAGAGTAAAGGGGCATAGAATCGAGTAAGTGGAGTGAAGTGTTTTAGAGTAGTGTCGCGTGGAGTGGATTAAAATGAGTAGAGTGATGTGGAGTGCCATAGAGTGGAGCAGAGTGGCACAGAGTGGAGTTGAGTGCCAAGAGTGGAGGAGAGTGGAGTGGTATACCTAGATTTGGGTAAAGGGTCACAGAGTGGAGTAGCGTAGAGTGGACTAAAGTGCCAAAGAGTGGAGTGGAGTGCCAAAGAGTGGAGTGGAGTGGTTTAGCATAGAGTGCGATAGTATTAGAGTGGAGTGGCATAGAATTGAGTGGCATAAAGTGGCTTAGAGTGGAATAAAGTGGCATATTGAAGTGCCTTAAAGTGAGTGTTATGGAATAGAGTGGAATGGCGTACAGAAGAGTGGGCTGGCGCAGAGTTGAGTGGCATAGTGTAGAGTGGCGTAGAGTGGAATGACGTAGAGTAGAGTGGCATAGAGTAGGCTGGTGCAGAGTGGAGTGTAATGGCTTGGAATGGCATAAAATAAAGTGGCATCGAGTGAAGTAGCAGAAACTGAAGTGGCGTAGAGTGTCACTTTGAGTAGTGGAGTGTCGGACTGGAAGGGCGTAGAGTGTAGTTGCATAGAGTGGTGTGGAGTGGCATAGTGTAGAATCACATAGAGTGGACTATGGGCAGTGGAGTGACGCAGAGTAGAGTGAACTGGCGTAGAGTGCATTGGCATGGAGTGGAGTGATGCAGAGTGCAGTGGCAGAGTGCAGATCATAGAATGCAGCAGCGTAGAATACAGCAGCGTAAAATGGACAGCAATGGTGTAGAGTAGAGTGGTGCAGAGTAGGATAGAGTGGCATTGAGTGCAGTGACGTAGAGATGAAAAGTGTTGAGTAAAGTGGCATAGAGTGCAGTAGCGTAGAGTGCAGTGGTATAAAGTATTGCAGAGTAGAGTGGCATGGAGTACAGTGGTTAAGAGTGCAGTGGTTTAGAGTAGATTGTCATAAAGTGCAGTGGTTTAGAGTAGAGTGTCGTAGAGTGCAGTGGTATAGAGTAGAGTGCAGGGTGTGCAGCATAGGGTGAATTTGCAGAATGGAATGATGTAAAGCTGAGGAGAGTGAAGTTGAGTGCAGTGGCATAGAGTCGTTCTGGATATAGTGAACACCCTCGCCCCGCTCAAGAATTCCTCCAACTCCCACACTAGCAAGAAAGCCAGCTGGTTCACCGAAGACCTCCAGGCCTCCAAGCGAACCTGCCGAAAACTCGGAAAAAACTGGATCCGTGAACGAACACCGGAAAGCTACACAGCCCACAAGGACACCACCCACAGACACCACCACCTCATCAGATCCGCCAAAAGGACCTCCTTCAAAGACCGCCTAGACAACAACGCACACAACAGCAAGGAGCTCTTCAACATCGTGAAGGAACTCTCCAACCCCAGCTCCAGCACCGACGACATCCCACCTTCACAAGACCTGTGCGACTCGCTGGCCACCTTCTTCCATCGCAAGATCGCAGACATCCACGACAGCTTCAACGCTGTCACCACCCCGTCAACCACTGAGATCCCCCACTTCCACGACCACCACCAGCACCGACCGCCTGGTCGCCTGGACCAACATCGACACCATCAAGATCATGAACACCGTCCACTCCGGATCCCCGGAAGACCCTGCCCACACCACATCTTCAACAAAGCCAGCAGCACCATCGCACCCCATCTCCGGAAAACCCTCAACATCTCCTTCGAGACAGCGACCTTCCCGGAGAGCTGGAAGCACACAGAGATCAACGCCTTACTCAAGAAACTCAAGGCGGACCCCAAGGACCTCAAGAACTTCCGACCCATCTCCTTACTCCCGTTCCCGGCGAAGATCATCGAAAAGGCCATCAACAAACAACTGACCAGCTTCCTCAAGGAGAACAGCATCCTGGACCCGTCCCAGTCCGGGTTCCGCAGCAACCACAGCACCGAAACTGCCCTCATCGCCGCCACTGATGACATCAGGACCCTGCTAGACAATGGAGAAACCGCGGCCCTCATCCTCCTGGACCTGTCAGCCGCCTTCGACACGGTCTGCCACCGCACACTAGGAGCACGCCTCTACGACCCCGGAATCCAAGAGAAGGCCCTGGACTGGACCTCCTCCTTCCTCTCCGGCAGAACACAGAGTGTCCGCCTCCCCCCTTCCGCTCCGAAGCCACCGAGATCATCTGTGGCGTACCCCAAGGCTCATCCCTCAGCCCAACGGTGTTCAACGTCTACATGGCACCACTCCACCACATCGCACGACGGCACGACCTCAACATCATCTCCTACAACGACGACACCCAGCTGATCCTCTCCCTCACCAAGGACCCCCACACCGCCAAAACCAACCTCCACGAAGGAATGAAGGCCGTCGCCTACTGGATGAGGAACAGCCGACTGAAGCTGAACTCGGACAAGACGGAGGTCCTCATCCTCGGATCCACCCCCTCGGCCTGGGACGACTCCTGGTGGCCGACTGCACTAGGAACGCCCCCAACACCCACCGACCACGCACGCAACCTAGGGGCCATCCTCGACTCTACCCTCTCCATGAAGAAGCAGGTCAACGCCGTCTCCTCCTCCTGCTTCAACACCCTCCGCATGCTTCGCAGGATCTTCAAGTGAATCCCCACCGAAACAAGAAGGACAGTCACCGAGGCCCTCGTCAGCAGTAGACTGGACTACGGAAACGCACTCTACGCAGGAGCCCCTGCCAAACTCCTGAAACGGCTTCAACGCATCCAGAACGCCTCCGCACGACTGATCCTCGACATCCCTCGCCGCAGCCACATCACACCCCACCTGAGAGACCTGCACTGGCTCCCTGTCAACAAGAGGATAACCTTCAAACTCCTCACCGACGCACACAAGGCACTCCACAACACTGGACCAACGTACCTCAACAGCCGACTCAGCCTTTACACCCCCACCCGCCAGCTCCGCTCCGCAGACCGCGCCCTTGCCACCGTCCCCCGCATCCGAAGAGTGACCGCCGGCGGCAGATCATTCTCCCACCTCGCCGCCAAGACATGGAACACCCTCCCCATCCGCTTACGGCAGACTGAAGACCTTCTGACCTTCAGAAGACTTCTCAAGACCTGGCCGTGACGTGACAGAGTGGAGTCACGTAGAGTGGTGTACATTGGGGTGTAGAGTGTACTGGGGTAGAGTGCAATGATGTAGAGAGTTGTAGAGTAGAGTGGTGCAGAGTAGAGCGGCGGAGAGTGCAGTGGCATAAAGTGCAGCATTGTTGAATGAAGTGGTGTAGAATGCAATGGTGTAGATTAGGGGTAGAGTGGCCTATAGAGCTGAGGCGTAGAGTGTATTGGTGTAGAGTTCAGTGATGAAGAGTGGAGTGGTGTGGAGTGGTGTAGAGTAGTGTGGCAAGGAGTGCACTGGAGAAGACTGCAGTGGTGTAGAGTGGCATAAAGTGCAGTGACCTAGAGTAGAGTGGTGCATAGTAGAGTGCAGTGACAGAGTGGAGTACTGCAGTGTAGAGTGGCATAGACTGCACTGGCACAGAGTGCAGCAGAGTGGTGTAGAGTGGTGCAGAGTAAAGTGTAGTGGTGTAGGATAGAGTGTAGTGGTGTAGGATAGAGTGCAGTGGCGTAGAATAGAGTGGCGTACAGTCCAGTGACGTAAAGTAGAGTAAAATGACAGAGTGGAGTGGTACAGAGTAGAGTGAACTGGCGTAGAGTGGGGTGGTGCAGAGTAGAGTGGCGTAGAGTGCAGTGATGCAGAATGGAGTGGCTTAAGCGGAGTGGTGTAGAGTAGAGTGGAATGTTGTATAGTGTTGTAGCGCACTGCCATTACAGACAACACATTTTCAATTGAAATGACTATTACATTTGCACAGACATACAGTTTTACTGATAAAAGTATACAGTGCACAAACGATAACGTGTGGAAATGTCATCACCTAGTGTACTGATTTGTTTTGATCGTATTAAATTATTTGTTTCCACCACACTTCAGACTTACAAAAAAATGTGCTTGGTTTGAGCTTTTCTAATTCTGATATATTGTGAAATATTTCCACAGTTCTTTTACAGACATTTAAATGTTGTGTGCTAGAAAAAATGCCATACAAGTCAGCTATCAAAAAAGATAAGAAAAGGTACTATTCAAACAGAATTCAAAATGCTAAATGTGCAAATAAAGAATTCTATAAAATGCTCAATGAATTTTGCAAATCAAATTGCCTAGCAGGAACTCATCCTGTTACTCAAAAATTCACAGACAAACTGGCAAATCATTACACGGACAAAGCAGACACATTGGACTCAAACAAAACAACAGAAACAAAGCACCAGGACTAACCCTTGTACAAAACAACAATCCAAGAATACTCTAACCCAGCCTCTCCGTTCCTTCTAACACATCTCACACGATGAATTTATGGACCTGGTCAAAGCAAGCAGGCCTGACGGCAGCCCTACTAACCCGTGTCCACAACAAACTTTCAAGATAATTCTTTTAACAACCTCTGCTACCACTCCAGTAAGAAGAATCATCAACAATTCCTTAAATACCGGAATATTTCCAGAAGAACTCAAAAAGTCACACATACGTCCTTTACTGAAGAAAACAAACTTGCACCCGCTGAACCCTGACAGCTACAGACCCATTACAAATGGACCTTTCCTGGGAAAACTGATAGAAAGCGCAGCGTTCGCCCAGATGTCACAATTCATTGAAGAGAATGAAATACTTTCAGACTTTCAAACAGGATTCCGTCTGGGAAGAGGCACTGAATCTGCCCTCCTTGCCATCTGGGATTACCTGAAGAATACAATAGACTGCAACGAGGTTGCTGCGCTACTCCTCTTGGACCTCTCAGCTGCCTTTGACATGGTTGACCATGACACTCTGAAACAAAGACTCTATTGAGCAAGCATAGAGGGAACTGCTGTAGACTGGATCGCGTCCCTACCTTCGAAACAGAACTAATGTCATCCATACCCCACCTTTCTCGTCCAAACCATACTCCACAAAAGCAGGGGTCCCTCAAGGCTCTATTATCTCGCCCATGATTTTCAGCATCTACATGAAGTCATTACCGGTACTGATCAATCAATTTCACCTCATCTGCTATAACTATGCAGATGACACGCAAATACTCCTTCAACTGGAATGCCCCAAAGACATTGGGAAATCCCTAATTTTTAGTTGTCTCAGAGCCGTGGATCAGTGGATGACTTGGAGCCATCTCAAATTGAATGCTTCCAAAACTGAAATACTCACGTGTGGCAATTGGAAACATTATGACCCGCTTGCCGCCTGGCCTGAAGAACTGGGATCACCGCATAAAGTATCGAAGGAAGTAAGAAACCTCAGAATGACCATGGACTCCAAGCTATCGATGAATGCCCAAGTGGACAAACTAGCAAGATCAAGCTTTGTCACTATAAAAACGCTGCAACAAATTTTCCCTCATTAGGGATTTCCGCACAAGGTCCAAGCTACCATCTCCCTTGTTCTGTCCAAACTTGATTACGCCAATAGCCTCTACCACGGATCACCTTTAAAGACCATGAAAAGCAGGGCCGGACTGAGAACCAAAACCGGCCCTGCTTGGTCGGCTCCCCTGGGGCTCGGGGGTGCCGCCGAGCTCTTTGCCAGGGCAGGTTTTCGGCCAATTTTGTAACAGGGCCGATTTTGCAGCTATGCTGCAAAAACGGCCCAGCAACAAAAACGGCCCCCAAGGGCCCAAAAACAGCCCCACCCGTGCGGCGCACTGGGGAATTGCCTGGTGCCCGCTATGGCCAGTCCGGCCCTGATGAAGACTACAACGGATTCAGAACTCGGCTGCCAGACTACTCTTGCATATCAAACCGCAAGACCACATCTCACCTGCCTTGATAGCCCTGCATTGGTTACCGGTAGACAGAAGATCCACGTTCAAGCTGCTTGTATCACCCACAAAGCAATACATGTAATGGGACCGCTCTTCATCAGGAATAAAATCACCAAACACATTCAACAAAGGAACCTCCTCTCTAAAGGGGCACCTCGCCTCAAAATCCCAAGATACAAGAAAAAAACATGGGTGGCACATCCTTCTCTGTTCAAGCAGCCCAACTATGGAACTCTTTACCCCCCCAACATAAGATCCACTGACAGCCACCTTACCTTCAGAAAACTACTCAAGAACTGGCTCTTCCCCACATAAGCACCATACCCAAACAGAAATTTACAGCATAACCCTCTGTATATGAGCATTTATTTTCAGTATAGATATGTACCTATCTTTGTATAAACATATAGACTAATGATGTTGTTAAAAAAAAAAAATTAAGTACAATAACACCTGAAAACCGGAGTTTATCTGGTGCATCTTTGGTCTACATGTACTTCCATTGTGCATCATTGTTCCTTCCATGTACTTGAATCTGTGTGTTTGTTACTTTTCTCCTGAAAAAGCATATCCAATGCACTACCATATTTCTCATCCTGTACCTCTATCAATATCTTTAATCTACATATACTTACCTCCTTTATGCATTTATATACTTTCATTGTACTTATGGATCTATCCTTCTAATTTAGCATTTCCCATGCACTACCATATTTCTCAGCCTATACTTCGCTCAATACATCTTCTAGCCCAATTTTCTGACTCACCTCAAACTTCTTTCTACTACTCTTTCCAATGCACTACCCTATTTCTCACCCTATACATCCATCAATATATCCTCTATATCCACTCTCTCATTTATCCCAAACTCAATACCACTACTATGATCCCCAAAATAACCCTTTCTAGCCTCTCCCCTACTCTACCCCTGCTTCCATCATCTGACACCTCTTTTGCCATACCGTTTCCCAAAAACAAACCTTTCTAAATTCTTCCCTCTGACTCTTTCCCTCCACAATCCCCTTTTACTCATCCAAAAGCCTCATCCTACTGCTATAATCTCCCAAAAAAATGACCTCCCAAAAAAATTAATCCAAATCCTCCACTCTTCTACCCTCCACTATCCTTTCAATACAAATAACTGACTAAGATGTTCACTTCTCAAATTTCATATTCCACTATACTAATTCACCACTAATCCTTTATGGGTTCCAGAGTAGCATGCTACTCGCCAATAAAGTGCTTCAACACCACATAAGGGTTACAAGCGCTATATAAATGCAAACCTTTTTCCCTTTTCCACCCCTCCCCAACCCTTCTCAATCCAAAAAACTGAATAACATATCCACCACTCAAAATACTTAATATTTCACTATACTCATTTTCAACACTAATCCTTTATGGGCTCTGGAGTAGCGTGATACTCGCCAGAAAAGTGCTTCAACGCCCATTAGGTGTATAAGGTGCTATATGAATGCAAACCTTCCTTCCCCTTCTATCCCTCTGCTATCCTTCTCACTCCAAATAACTGACTTATATCCACCACTCAAATTACTGTCATATTTCACCATACTAATTCACCACTAATATTTTATGGGTTTTTAGAGTAGCGCGTTACTCGCCAAAAAAAGCACTTCAGCACTCCATCAGGGGTAACATGCGCTATTTAAATACAAACCCTTTTTCCTCTTCTATCCTTCTGCTATCCTTCCGAATCCCAAAAATTGACTAACCTATCCACCACTTAAATTTCATATTTCACTATACTAATTCAACATTAATCCTTTATGGGACCCGGAATAGTGTGCTACTCGACGAAAAAGCGCTTTGACGCCTCGTCAGGGGTAGTAAGCGCTATATAAATGGAATTACAAGACAATATCTTTCACAGCAAGATTGTCACATAAGGCCTCTCACATTGAATTAAGAGGAAGAAAAGTAAGCACCAAACTACCTCAGAAGACAGAGCCTGACATCTGAACTTTGTCTTAGAATGCACTGCAATTGTGACAAGATAGGAGCAAGATTTAAAGGTCTGTTTACAAAAAGACAACAATTGTGGAAGAATATAGTAAAGGAACAAACTCGAGCTGGACAGCGTAAAATAAAGAAAGTCAGAAAATCGAAAGCAAGCAAAAGTGAGTTACAAAGCCAATGTTAAGCAATGGTTGGAATGCATTCCGAATATCTCCAAGATGTCTTTAGGAAACCACACAGCTGCGATGTCTGGTAGGCTTCGACCTAAAAAGCTGGAAAACCCTAATCCTCAATCAATTTCCGCACCACTGAGGCAACTAGGTATTGGGGCTGGCTGTTTATGACTCGAACCATAAACGTAAATACTCAGCTTTCTGTTTTGATGTTGTTGAGGTTACCAGAATCCCTCAATGGCATACTGTAGCTGGTATCCGAGTGGGAGAAGTGGGAGAAGTGTGCTTGTTTGAGTAGCAAAATTATTAGCTTACGTTTGATGACTAGCAGGTCTTCTTGTCACATTGCAAACACGGTATTTCCTTCTCATCGTTCCACAATGAGTCACCTCAACCTTCAGACCTACATCAATGCAAAAAAGGCAAAAATTAACACCTAGATCAAACGGGCATTGTTAAGAGATGTCACACATATGGCATCCTATTGAGGTGTACACAATAGTCTGACCTCGTTCACACTCGCTGTTTTGTTCGGTTTCTTTTGATTTAAATGGTATATGGGTAACAAATGAAAGAATAAATATGGTATATAGGAAAGACCTCACACGATGGCATCCAGTTTAAGAGAAATTTCACGTGCGTTACAAGACATCCACCAACGTTACTTAAATGACCAAATTCACGCATAAAATAGTTATTTGGAATCTCAGCTCTCCAAAAAGGGAAAGCTTCCTGAAGTCAAACAGTGAATAGCTCCATTCATGTGGAAATTCCTGAACCACTCACACAAAGAGAAATCCTCCTTTAATAATTTATGTATATTTAGATTGTAATAGCATATCTGGAGGCAGGTTATCCCTGAAGAACTTAAAGCAAATGTGGTAGCAACCACCATCTCTTTTACGCTGCACTATGCCAACTCCTCTTACCATCAAGATTCTTCCACCCTTTTGGCAAGGTTGTAAATGATTAAAAACTCAGGAGTCACACTCCTAACTGGATTGCATAGGTTTGACCACACCACAGAGGCCAGAAGGTAATGTGTTGTAATAAAGACGCCTCATAGTCCATGTATATTAAGAAGGTTGATTTATTAAGTAAGATGTTAAGATGAAGAGCCCCACCAGGAGCAGTCTTCCACCACAGTCACACTGGCTGTGCAGCAGGTATAACACATCTCCTTTCTTTACACAGAATAACATTAGAACTCTTGGAGAATAACATGAGAACTCTTGCGTGCATGTTTACAATGTAACAGTGAGAACTAATGTGAATGCATGAAAATAAAAGATGGAAAACATTACACGCACGACATGTCATAACACAGTAATTGCAAATGTGCATACAAAGACAGATAGAAAACATTGAATGCAATTTGCACAACATGTCATAACATAATTCTTGCAAATAATAATAATCATATTAATAATAACAACCCCGTCTCCCTTTCTATCCACCACACAACATACACACTCTACCACACCACTAATCCTCAAATAGACCCCAACGTGCCACCAACATACCAGCTGGCCAGGCTGACTTATAAACAGCAAGAAGGGAACCAACTGCTGGGGCGCACTAGAAGACAGCCTATAGCAAAAGAACAAACAACAGGAAAGATGAACCACAGGTGCTGGTAAACCACCTTGGCTTAATGCCCTTCACCCAAACCAGTAGTAGGGGTGGAACAACTCAACAAACATACGTCATTAGGCTTACACACAGCACTTAAGGTGTAACACCACACCAAATACACATACCCTTAGGCTTAAAACTGCGAATCACCCTAACCAAAGTAGGGATGGATCAACACTTCAGGCAGAAAGCGTTTGGGTAAACTGATGCCGCAGAAAGCGTTTGGCTAACATCAAAAACAGGCACAAAGGGTGACAAACAAAAAAAACAACGCACTAACTACCCACACAGCACATTTCGAAATCAAACCGCCCACACAGTACATTTCAAAATCAAATCACCCACAGAGCTCATTTCAAAATCAACCCCAGCAGCGAACACCTTTACAAAACCTGGGTGACTTAAACTAAGTGCAGTCATCCCACACAGCACAACTCACACGCAACCGTCATCCAAACTGTAAGACCTACCAAATTAGTGAATTAATCCACGAGCAGCCAACTCAAACACAACAGTTAAAAAAACTAAAAAAACTGGTGACTTAAACCACGTGGAGTCATCCCACACCACATTTCAAAAAGAACCGGGTGACTTAAACTACTCACAGTCATCCCGCACTGCACATCTCACACACAACAGTCATCCTAATTGTAATACCTACCAAATGAGTGACTTAATCCACGAGCAGCAATCTCAACCACAACAGTTAAGTAAGAACCGGGTGACAAACTATGCGCAGTTATCCCACACAGCACATTTCAATAAGGCCTTAACAATCTTCAGATGTGTAAATAGCCCCCACTTCAAAACATTGTCTTACTGAATTACACATCCTATTAAAAAAAATGCAATCCAAACGAATAGGCAAAAGTACTTTCGGATGGGGGCGGAGCTTGGCTCGCAACGAGAATGGCGGCTTGAGCCTCGAGCTCCGGCACACAGAGGCACTTATCCTGTATTTATCCTGCCCCACACCGTGTTAATTGACCGTAGTTGACCTGCCACGGGTGGCGAACAGAGCAGAGTCGAGCCGGGGCGAGTTATTGCAGGAGCGGGGAGTGCTGGACGCTTGACGATCGGCACCGGCTCACGGAGAAGAGGAGGCCCCTGATCCCCGTTCTCGAGTACGGAGCAGGTCCGGCGACGTCGCCCTGCGTGCGGCGCCGCAAGTTGGGGGTGCCGGAGCGAAGAAAGCACTGCTCCCAAATTGAGGTCGTGGCTGCGATGGGGGGCCACCAAGGCTGCGGTACACTGCGGGACGTGTGGTGAAGCCCCCCCGAACAGTGGAGAGCGGGGGGCTCCGACTGCTGAGGTCTGGGAGGCGGCTTGATATGGCGGCCTGAGTGCGGCGCCGGAGAGCGGAGGGAGACAGCAGCGGTGACCCACTGGGATCGATCAGGGAGGCGGAATCGGAGGTGAGACTCACGACGGCGGACGGCTGTTGCAGAGTGCTGGCCCTGCGCTGAGGCCGCGGCGCAGACGGCCGCGTCCTTGGGGACCCCCTGCTGCTCCTGGTGGTTGCGGACCTGACAGGCACTGGATCGCACGGCGGGCTGTACCGAGTGCTCCGCTGGAGTGGGAGCAGCCCTGGGGAATCGTGCAGGGCCCGCTGCTGGACTGTGGAGCAGTACGCGACCGGAGGTCGGCTTTGCCGGCAGAGAGAAAGCTTGGAGCTGGTCCGGGAGCGGGGCGCTGACGCTAATGCGCTGAGCGCGAAGGTCCTCCACTGGCTGCCGGGACAAAGGTGCACAGGAGGAGCAGCTTAGCGAGGGAGCTGCAAGTGAGACTGCAGTGCCTGCTGGTAACGGTGATGAGGCTTGCCTACCGGCGTGGTTCTTCTTAGCTGGCCAGACCTTGTAGGGGTGCCCCTGCGGTGGAGGACTTGTGCTCGGCGACTGCCCCGGCACTTGAGTAGTTGGAACTGTGCTGGGCGAGGTGGCGTGGGAGGCGCCCCGCTGCTGGAAACACTGGGGCCTGCGTCACACGGATTGAGACCCGCGATTTGAGCGGCTGCGCTCCCGGATAACACACTCGGGGCTCTGTCGTTGCGCTCTCGACCACCGGGGCGCGGTGGAGTGGTAGACGGGTGGCGCCCACGGAAAGGGAGGTGACACGATGGGCAAGTCGGATAAAACGCAGGCGAAACTCTCTTTTGAGCAAAGGCGCCCTAAGGCCCCAGCAGTGGGGGAGCGGGCGGCGGGTGGCGGGTGGCGCGATGCCCCCCCCTGAAGACGCCCAGGACATCCGCAGTCTGCTGCTTTCGATGGAGAAAGGTCTCCAGTCGGGCATCACATCCCTGGGGGCGAAGATTGATGCTCTCTCCTATCGCATGGACCGCATGGGGGAGCGACTAGACAAACACGCGGAGCGCCTGGATCAAACTGAGGAGAGACTGTCAGGGGTGAAGGACGCGCAGACCTCGATCGACACTGAACACAAACAACTAGGGCGTCTCATGCAGGTACTGCAGGATAAAACCGAAGATCTGGAGGCCCGCGCGCGACGCTGTAATCTTCGCATTACAGAGATGACGCCTACAGGCAAAATGGAGTTATTTGTGGAAAAAATGTTGATAGAACTGCTTGGCCCGGAAGTCTTCTCGGCTGTGTTCGTGGTGGAGAGAGCGCATAGATCCCTGGGACCTAGGCCAGCGCCGTGGGCGCCGCGGCGGCCAATCATTGCTAAGCTGTTGAACTACAGGGATAGGGATGCTGCACTCCGGGTGGCGAGGGAAAAGCAGTCGCTCCAGTATGAGGGGTCCTCCATCTCGCTGTATCCGGACTTCACTGCGAGGGTCCAGGAAGCCAGATGGCAGTTCATACAGATTAAAAAACAACTGCGCGAGCAGGGCCTGGACTACGCGATGCTCTACCCCGCAAAATTGCGTGGCAATAGGCAAGGGAAGTCTCACATCTTCCTCGATCCCAAGGCCTTACAGAGGGCACTGAAGGACTGGAGCAGGGAGAAGAGGAGCAGCCCTGCGCGGATCTCAGGAGATGAGGAGGCCGAGAGCTCCTTGGAGCAGCAAGACTAAAATACGCAGGTGATGTGTACGCAATGGGCATGCGGAATGCTGTGGAGGTGAAACACTGGGGGGCAAGCTGGTAAGAGAGACACTGGGGCGCCGCAACATAGCCTGGAGCATTAGGGGGAGGGCAGGGGCTACCTGTTCGATGTGCGCAGTGCGGGGCTGGGTGGTGCCCTGTGGGAGAAGGGCCGATCTGGCAGGGATCAACTCGTAGACAGGGCTTCGAACTGGTACACTGTGGCACTGGCGGAGGGATTGCGAGGATCGCCGGAACTTGGCGTTTTGGAAGCCGAGGGTGCAGGGAAGTGGATACTGGCTCATGACTCCCGGTGGGGGAAAGTACTCTTGCTCTGTGTGCGGAGGGGAGGGCTCGGTATTGAGTGGATTTCGTCTAAATACCTTGGTACGGAGCTACCTCCGCCTCCCAGTGCACGACACAATTTTTGGCGGGGATTTCTGTTTAGAGGGTGGGGGGAGGGAGGTAGGGGTAATCTCTTCAGGAGATCCAGCGTGGCTGAGTTGGGGGAGGTCAGCAGCTGTGGGAGTGGGGAGGGGAAGGGGGTTTGGTTGTTTGTTCAGAGGTTAGTCCGACAGATTGGAGAGGTGAGAGGGCGGATGCCTGGAGACTCCTTACACACTATTAGAACGGGGCCACTAACTCGTGACTACGATGGCCCGGGTAAGACCTACTGTCCCGCTAGGGTCACCCAGCCCCATACGAGTAGTGACTTGGAACGTCAGAGGATTGAACGATCACCGTAAAATGCGCAAAGTCCTGCAATATCTCAGCAGACATGCCATAGATGTAGCCTTCCTGCAGGAGACGCACCATCCAAACCACAGTTCCATGTTACGAGCGGGAGGGCTGAGAGGGAATGTACATGCGGCTGGGTTTACGACACACGCTAGAGGGGTCCTCACCTGGTTGAATCCAAAGTCCGACCTTGCAGCGCAGCTGCTTGTAGCAGATGGAGGGGGTAGGTACGTGATCTCACGCTGCCAGGGCAGAGGACTAGACTTACTGTTAGTAAATGTTTACGGCCCTAATTTTGATTGTCCTGACTTTTATAGTAAACTGGCTGACACTGTGAGGGGCTGCGGAACCTTGCAGATTCTGTGGGGAGGTGATCTTAATGTGGTTATTGACCCGCGCTTGGACAGATCGGGGGGGGGCGGCTAGGGCGCCCGCGGCTACTGCAACGATGTTGCGTAGGACAATGATCCGCATGGCGCTCTCAGATGTATGGAGGACGCTTAACCCTGCGGTGGGGGGCTTCACGCACTACTCAGCCTACCATAATCTGCACACACGCATAGATTACTGACTTGTGTCGTCGACACTCATCCCGCGGGTTGGCCTGTGCTAGGTGCTGCCGCGGACTCTGTCCGACCATTCCCCTATTTTACTGACTATCGACACGCCTAGGAAATCTCTTCCTCCGTTCACGTGGCGGTTCCCCCCCTACTCGCTACTAGACCCCCTATTTAATGAGGAATTGGCGGAAGCTATTGCCACCTTCTTCGACACTAACGTGGGTTCCGTTGACAGCTTCCAGACGGTCTGGGAGACGTTCAAAGTTTACATTAGAGGGGTGGCTATGGCTAAGCATTCAAGGGTGTTGCGCGATATCCGCAGGAGATTGGCGACTCTGGAGCGTCGACTGGGCGAGGTAGAGGCCGGACAGCTGAGGGGTGAGGGAAGCGGGGCTACGGAGGAATTGAAGACTCTATTGGAAGAGTACCACGAGGCTGCGGATGCGGAGGTCAAACACTTGGGGAAGTACGCTACGGCTAGGGTTTATGGAGAGGGAGAGAGGCCGGGCTCGGTCTTGGCGAATTTACTCAAGGCGAGACGGAGTAAGGCCAACGTTACCGAGATCCGATCTGAAGCTGGGGAGATGCTGACTGGGGGAGGAGGAGATTGCAGCTTGCTTTAGGACGTACTATGCAACATTATATGCTTCTCGGCAGATGGGGATGGAGGAAGAGATACGGGAATAGTTGGACCACATTAAGGTGCCCTTTCTTTCCAATGCCCGTAGGGAATTTCTGGCTCTCCCCATACAGAGGGATGAAATTCTTGAAGCTCTGGTGGGCATGCGTGCGAATAGTGCACCTGGGGCGGATGGCCTGACGGCTGCCTTTTAGAAAAACTTTGCGGATATTCTCCTCCCACATCTTTCTCAGCTGTTTGACGACATGTGCGACACGGGCCACATGCCGAAATCCATGAGTGAGGCATTATTGGTTGCCATCCCTAAACCTGGGAAGCCCCCGGAGGAGTGCAGCTCCTATAGACCACTGTCGTTACTAAATGTGGACACTAAGATCTACGCGAAAATATTGGCTACGCGCCTTGTGCTGCTGACGCCGTAGCTTGTGGCTCCGGAGCAGGCGGGCTTCATGCCGGGTAGGAATCTAACCTACAATCTGCGAACGGTTTTCAGCACCATGCAGCATGTCCGCAGGGACACTAGAGCACTTGCGGTGTTCCTAGACATGGAGAAGGCGTTCGATTCAGTTGAATGGCCTTTCATGAGTCAGGTGTTGACTAAAATGGGCCTGGGCCCGGTATTCATGCGCATGATGGGGGTCCTGTACACGACGCCAAGTGCAAGGGTACGTCTAGGGGGGCGCGTTACAGAGGCTATTCATATTTCCAGGGGAACGTGTCAGGGCTGCCCGCTGTCGCCGATACTCTACGCTCTGGTGGCCGAACCGTTAGCCTGCGCTTTGCGCGAGTACCATGGCCTGAGGGGGGTGAATTTCCCCACCTATAAAATAGTAGTGTCCACGTATGCCGATGACACCCTGCTGTACGTGCGAGACCCGGAGAGTAATTTGGCTTCGGTGCTGCGAGAAGTGGTGCACTTCGGTGCCCTCTCGGGCCTGCAGGTTAATAAGAATAAGTCCATTGCCTTTCCACTTACCCCATCCACGACCCCCTTCGAGATGGAGTACCCGTTACAATGGTCGGATGAAGCGGTCCGGTATTTGGGAATACGGCTCAACACGGACCCTGAAATATTAATGAGGTAAAATTATGGTAGGGCTATAGATAAGCTTGAGGACGATGTGGAGATTTGGATCGGCCTCCCACTCTCCTTAGTTGGCAGGATATCAATTATGAAAATGGTAGTGCTACCTCGCTTCCTTTTCCTGTTCATTAATATCCCCATGGTGTTACCACGAGTATTTTTTGACAGGCTCCGTAGGTCTCTATTGAAACTGGCATGGGCGGGCAAACAGGCTCGAGTCAGCTGGCAGGTGCTCACATTGCCGTACCACATGGGAGGACTCGGTGCGCCTGATATGGAACTATACTATCGGGTGGCTCAGGGAGCGCAAGCACACAGCTGGATTCACGGGGAGGAGTCGGTCCCGTATCTCATGCTGGAGAGGTTGTTTGCGGACCCCCTCCCGTTGCCAGCGATTCTATTTGAAACACCCGACCGCCGCACCGGTTATTTGGACTCCCTGAACTCCACAAGGCACGCTTGGGATAGTATACTCAGGAATAGGGTTGGGGCACTACTATATTCCCCGGCAATGCCAGTGGAAGGGGCGCGCTGGCTATCTCCCTGTAGGGATACAGGCGTGGTGCGGGCCCTGCAGGAGCTCAGCCTGCATGTGATGGGAGACCTGTTCGTGGACGGCCCAGTGATAACGTGGGATGAGGTGGCTGCAGGGGTGGAAGCCCCATCGCAGCTGCAGCGTTTCCAATTTCATAGAGTGAGGGGGGCGTTGCGGCAGCAACTGGGGGACGACATGGCGGAGCCTCCGGAGGTGCCGGAATTAACGTACATCATCAAGCACAAATGCCCTCGCAGGCTCATATCTCGACTTTATATGGAGCAACGCATACATTGGTACCCCAAGGCTAGACTGGCCTGGCAACAGGACCTGGGGATGGTAATGGACGATGCCATGTGGCAGTATTGCTGGGCTGGCACACGTAGGATATCGCTCCACGGGAGGCACAGGTTACTTCATTTTAAGTTTAAGTACATATATAGAGTATATTACACGCCGGCCAGACTACACCGTTACGGGCTGCGAGAGGACGCCGCGTGCGAGCGCTGCGGACACGCCACGGCAGACTTTATCCATTTGGCCTGGGAATGCCCGGAGGTACATAGGTTTTGGCTAGCAATTTTCCATAAACTGGGGGGACTGATGGAACTAGAGTTGGACCCGGACCCGGCGGTAGCTCTGCTGGGCTACTCTAAGAAGTTGCCTAGAGCCGTTCGCAAAATGGTTGACATGGATCTGCTAATGGCTAAGAGAAGGGTGGCAATGTGTTGGATGAGGGGGCCATTGGCCACAATAGAACAATGGGCCCGGGACGTATTATATTGCTGCACGCAGACTGAGGTGTTTAGCGAGCTGCTCCCGCCGCACAGTCGACCGAAAAATTTCTGGGGACTATACACTGAACGCCTCAAGGGGAAGGAGGGTACATCGGAGAGAGGTACGGAGTCGGGAGAGGTGGGGGACCAGGGGACGACAGTGCAGTAGGCTGCCTGGGGGGTGACCGTTTGTCCATGGGAGAGCCGATTTGTGTGCAGAGAGCCGGGAACTACGCGTACAAGCCGGGGGAAGTGGGATGTGAGGGGCGGGGAGATTGGAGATAAGATGCAGGTGTGTCATGGGACTGGCAGGTAGCAGAGGGTGGAGTACGGGTAGACCGCGTACGCTGGTAGACACTGAGGTTTGCACTATTGGAGGAGATCTGTTCGGACGCCTAGATGTTTGGGGGGGTGGGGGGATGGGGGGGTGTTGGGGGAGTTTGATTAGATTAGTAGCAAAAACTGTTGTTCCCCCGCGGGGAAGTGTACACAAGCTGTGACATACTATAATACTGGGAAGACCTCACGACGGGACTACCTTGGGGTGCAGTGATGCCCGGCCTCCGGGATGTGGGATAAGCTGCCGGGCTGCTGGGATGTGATGTGGCATAGTAGCCGGCCTCAGGGTTGTAGGCGCACTATGATGTATGTCAGTTTGGGCAATTTGATAATAAAGAAATACATTTAAAAAAAAAAAAAAAAAGTACTTTCGGATGTTACAGCATACAAAGTCCTCTATGAACTAAAACTCGTTTTTATTCCATGCAGTAAAAAAAAAAAAATCATTTTCACCATGGGTTAAATCCATAGTCAACAGACCAAGATCTTCCATAATAAAAATACACCAATCGCCATCATTGATCAGCACGGGCAGAACACATTGAGAGGTCAATATAAACTCCTTTCGTCGAGTTGCTCACCGGAACACTAAACGGCTCACCATACATTCAAACGATGAGAGGACGCTGACCGGCGTATGGTACACCATATTTTCACAATGTCTCCAAACGATGAGGGGACACTCAACGGCAAAAAAGAACGCAGTCAGGAGAGTTCATAGGCGTAGGATGCCAGACAGATGGACGACTAAAGAAGATGGTGGCACGCAGACTTACGGAGTGCCAGATGGCTCCAGGCACGTTGGTGCTGTAAACGTGCCTGAGCAGTTCATGTACGACAAAGAACTGTAGGCACGCAGAGATCTCCGTACAACCTTATCGCTAGAGGACAGCAACGGTAAAGAGGCACACGCAAGACATGTACACTCGCGCTGGGCTCGCAAATGTCACATACTGGATGGGTGGTACCTTTCAAATCACAACCGCCGTGCCAACCACAACTGCAAAGTGATGACTCAAAGTACTCATAATAAATTATCGGCACACTCCGCATAATCCCAGCACACGAATGAGGTCCACGCACAACTGGTCCTCGTAGAACACTAGTCGGCCACGACTCGCATTGTAAATGGCAGTTCCCCTCAATGACAGCAAGCCAGGCTCACTCCAGACTGAATTCAACTTGTCGCTACCAGGTCCCCTAAATAAACAGTGTCCATTCCACACTCCAATGTACTGCTGGATCCTTTGCCAGATGATTGAAATGGGAGGGAATTCCACTTGAACACAATGACAAGGTGCATCCAGTAAGGTTTGTTGGTAATCTCACTGTCCCCTCACTGTAACAGGTATAGGCATTTACACCGGGCCCTCCCAGCTGACAGCTTGTCACGCAAAAAATTGGTAGAGATCAAGTGAAAGATACCCTGGCTGGTAGGCTGTCCGGTGAAACAGGACACTGGTGGGGCTGGAGGGCATGCAGTCTCTCTCTGTACTAGTACGCTTAAGTATCCTTTAAAATTCTTCTTTCTGTAGTTTCATCAGGTGAGTTTCAAGTATATTTTGTTTCCAAAGTTTCTTCTTTCAATCCATTTGCACACGTAGGTTCTTCTTTTAAAATTGTTGCCAAAATATGTTGTAATAAAGACGCCTCATAGTCCATGTATATTAAGAAGGTTGATTTATTAGGTAAGATGTTAAGATGAAGAGTCCCACCAGGAGCAGCCTTCCTGCTGCTCAGCCCATCCTCCAACTGACTCCCTCTCTCATCCAACATTCCGCCGCCTCATCACACACCAACATTCCACTACCACAGTCACACTGGCTGAGCAGCAGGTATAACATAATGGTACTGGTGACCACTGCAACAAAGGATCCTCAAATTAAATCACGGATCACCAGGTATCATTGGAAGTAAACACTGCGTTCTGACAGCTGTATATCGTTTCAGACTAAATCATCGTCTGGGAGGAAAGTTGTATCTCTTTTTAGTATCTAAGGGCGGAAATCAATTACCTGTTGGTATGCGATCCATAACGCAGCACAGCGTCTTCTGGAGAAAACAGAAATTAAAACCTATCATTTTGAATGATTTTATGTTACAGTTCCGTGTTAGTTGTTTTGTTTTCTTATATACCACACAAGTACTTTTCTTTTAGCACCAACATGCCTAGTTAATCAAGGTTGCGCCTATACGTTCCTCATTCATCCATTCACGGGCAACTGCTCCTTTGGGGTAGGAGCATGATCCACTATGTCACAATGCACTACACTACTAGTGAAACATCAGTTTATTTTGACAGGTAGGAGGATCCTTGCCCTTTTAATGTTACCATACTATAAAAGTGATTAGTGAGGAGGATGAGCTGTTTATGGATTCAATACAAGTTTCCCTGATGGAGAACAAAGGTCTACAAGCACGTAACTTTATTTTCCGTCATGAAATCTTTACTGATACTGCCAATTTATTGAATAAAATTGCAAGCTCCAGGCGTGATGAGGCTGGGCAAAAGGCGAACGTGCCTTGCTAAGGATCCACAACCACCTCGTTAACGGGTAAATATCACACATATCTGTATAACATTTACCACGTAGAGAAAGAAGATTTAATATTCGCTGGGATGCTGAGCCCAATGGCATAGCCTCAAAGAAAAGTCAGAACACGAGTCCAGGTGGTAATAAGTGGAGTGTGAGCTAGTGGGGTCTGACCCAACCCCAAAGAACAACGCTGCAAATACATCATGAATAGACCAACTGACCAGTTGAATAAAACAAAAACAAAACTTCCTACACCTATATACTTCAATTTAGGGCAATATGTCCATATAATAAGGCACGACCAACTGTGTACAAAAAAGTTTTTTTATCAATTCATTTATTGAGTAATTTTTTTCCATTTTTTTGAAAAACATATACATATCCATTTTAGCTTTTTGTTTTAGACTAAATATGATACATATTAAATCACAATAATAGTACAAAAATGAAACATATCAGCAGCACACAACATAATGACATTAATAAATAACACTAAAACACAATACAATACAAAATCCAGAACAATGAAAACAATAATGACAATAATGTTGAGACAAAAACCAGTATGTACAAAGCAATTAGGTATAAAAAGAGACACAAGACACGCGCCTACGCGCGTTTCGGAGATCCTATAAAAACTATACAGGCTCCTTCCTCAGGGCGTGCAAGATAGGTCTTTCAGAAGGCGACAAGTGCTAAACAAAACTTGAATTCCAACGTCATGTAATGAAGGTGCTGACATAAATTCAATATTGACAACTGTTGGTCTGTGGGTAAGAAAAAACAAGATAAGTACTTTCACTATCTAATTAATAGTATGTGGCTGGAGTTACGTAGAAAGGAAAAAGTTATCAAACCAGTGAACCAGTGCTGCTGCTGATATGTTTCATTTTTGCACTATTATTGTGATTTAATATGTATCATATTTAGTCTAAAACAAAAAGCTAAAATGGATATGTATATGTTTTTTAAAAAAATGGAAAAAATTACTCAATAAATGAATTGATAAAAAAACTTTTTTGTACACAGTTGGTCGTGGGCGTGCCTTATTATATGGACATATTGCCTTAAATTGAAGTATATAGGTGTAGGAAGTTTTGTTTTTGTTTTATTCAACTGTTCTATTTCCCTGATTTCTTCCACACAAACTTAAAATATTCAGGGTCCCTCTGTTGTAGTTGATTGATTTTCCCCGGCACGTTGCCGTGAGGGTTGGTTTCTTTCCTTTCCCTTTTGGCTGGAGCTCATTACACTTCCAACTCTGTTCTTATATATATAATTCATTTTATATATAATTTTTTTATTGTCTTTGGGGATATCTTTCTCCCCACTTTTGGTAGGTTTTATTCAAATCTCTAGACCACTAAACATCGTGTAGGGCTTCCTCTTCCGATTATAACCACTGATAGGCATCTGTTTCACCTTGCTTGATTGTCGTCCCTTTAATATCCCAACATGGATAGAATTAAAACCTTTGGGTTTACGGACGAAGACTTCTCTAAATTACTTGGTGGTAGCTCCACCACCGATAGACAATTTACTATTGGAAACAATTCAAATGATGATTGGTTTAAATTACTCAATCTAAAAAAAAAGACCAGAAGAACTGAGTCCCATGCAGAATTTATGTTGGAGTACCTAAGAGCAGGGGTTATCCCCAATGGACTTCGAGTAAGGATCATACCAGGCCTATTTGTTGAGGTGAGAAGATTCTTGGAAAGATGGTCACTCATAGCCAATAGATGTTCTAGAGACCTAATGATGCTTATCATTGAAACGGCTAGAGAGTTTGTCGAAACCTTACTTAAAGAGATTGCTGAAATGGAGGAGACTCTGAAGAAAAATAATCCAGTAGAAGAGGCAAAAAAGAAACTTGAAGAAATCAATGGCGAGATGAGTTCCTTTTGTGAGTATCTAATAAAGAAAAAAACGGAAAAACTAAAAAAAGATATTAGATATTTTAGTGAGGAGAGAGTTTACCCTTATTTAGCCTCTGGATATTACAAAAATGAACAAGACCATCCTCACCAAAATGAGCGGCAATATTGGTCCAATAAAAGAGTTATCCCCTTCTCAGATACCTCTGGATCAGATACTGATAGTGGCCCTAGTTCCTTTGGGAACTATGGACAAAGAAGGGGAAACTCTGAGGGCCCGAGAAGAAATGCCCATTTTTTAGGCAACAGACAAGGCCAAACGAGAGCACGATACAGAAATTTAGAGAGGGGTCCCTATCCACAATCAGAGAACTCCCCACAATTCCTACAGACCCGAAGGAAACAGTACTGGAAAGAATAGGAGCAACATTAGATATGAACATCTCAAAGGAGGTATCTACCATCAGTGTATTCGCCTCAGTTTCCACAGTCTCTAATGAAATTACTCTGAAGGGACCAGGAGTACCCTCTGATAAGGACATTTCTAAAGACTTGCAAACCATTCCAGTCTTCAATCTTTCCAAAACTGAATTGGATATACCTGCTCTCCAACTCTTATCCCGAGGCCTTACTTTTGTCCCGACCACCTATCTTGACCGTTTTAAAATGACTACTGACATCCAGTCTTTTTTCCATAAGATCAGACTTAGAAGATTTTTTGAGGATAGACCTATCCCTAATGATGACAACTATACCGGACTTCGGCCCAGATCTATTTTTACGCCCACCTTAGACCAGGTTGGGGCTGAAGTTGATATCTTTGAGAAAGTGGTTAGTTCCAAAATTCAGAAACTTCTTACCTTTGTACCTAAACCTGCGTATAATTTGGATTATTCAGAATATCATGCTTTTAAACAACTAGCTAATAATTCTGAGTTCACCATCAAGCCTGCTGATAAAGGAGGGGGCATTGTGGTACTTGATAGTACCACATATAAACAACAAATTCATGCTATGCTCAATATTCCTGAACACTACATCAAATACAGGTCATACCCGGAACAAAGAATCAAATCTGATATTCTTAATATCACTCAGAGAGCCCTAGATAGAGGCTCCTTATGTGAACAAGAGTTAAACTATTTAAATATAGAATTCCATCGAATACCCATTTTATATGGGGTTCCCAAAATACATAAGAACTCGACCTTGCCACCCTTTAGACCAATTGTATCCACTATTGGGTCACTGACTGAGCCTCTATCTAAGTATATAGATATATTTCTCCAACCCCTGGCATCCAATCTCCGGGGATACATTAAAGATACTGGGCACCTCATTAGCGAAATTGAGGGTATACACTTTAACAGCCACACTGATACTCTGGTCTCTATGGACATTGAAGCGCTCTATACTAACATACCACAATTAGGAGCTTTAGAAGCAGTTAAGCAAACCCTCATTAACAGTAACAGCCCTGGTGATCGATTGTTCCTGTTGGAATGTTTGGCCATTGTTCTCAAAGAAAATTATTTTGAATTTAATGGTGAAATCTTTAAACAGATTCAAGGAGTTAGCATGGGCGCGGCCTGTGCGCCCAATGTAGCCAACATCTATATGGGAGAATTTGAAGCTAAATTTATTTTCAACGAAATAGCCCCCTTCAGTGAGAACATTTTATGTTGGCATCGATTTATCGATGACCTCTTTTTCATCTGGAGAGGCCCAGAAGATCAGTTAGAGGAATTCATCCTTTGGATTAATCTTTGTAATTCCCATCTCAAATTCAGTCCCAATACCAGTAAAATCAAAATTGAATTCCTTGATATCTGGATTCAAATTGTTGATGAAAAAATTGAGGTCAGTCTTTATACCAAACCCACAGCCAAAAATACTCTCCTCCAATACTCTAGTTACCATCCACGTAGTCAAAAGGATAATATCCCGTTCAGCCAATTCCTGCAGCTCCGCAGGAACTGTACCACCGTACAGGACTATGATCTTCATGCTGAACAACTCAAACAAAAATTCCTTAACAGAGGTTATCCGTTTAAATTAATTAAGGATGCCTACAAAAGAGCTAAATACTATGATAGAACAGTATTGTTGCAGGACAAAGAAATCAAAACTGAAGACAAATTGGTCTGTGTTACTACTCACTCGAATATTGACCACAAGATCAGGCAAATCATTAACAGTGAATAGCACATTCTTAACTCTGATCACTGTAAAAAGGCTCTCCCCAAGCCCATCTTTGCGTTTCGACGCAATAAGAATTTGAGAACTTCCTTGGTCAAATCTAAAGAACCTGCCAACAACTCTTTTGTCCAAAAATCCATCACTGGTACCAGACCTATTATGGGTACGCATAAATGTGGTTGTTGTCATGCCTGTCAGTATGCTATTGTATCCAATAAGCTAGATTGGGACAAAAGGGTTTTCACCTTCAACTATATGACCAATTGCCGTACTTCGCATGTCGTCTACCTTATCCTCGGTCCTTGTGGCAAAGGATATGTAGGCGAAACAGGTAGGGAGTTTCGAGTCCGATTTAGTGAACATAAGTCGGCCATTACCAACCTACGCCCTGGAGCCCCCTTGGTCTCACATTGGACTGAAAAGAAACACACCATTTCTGATCTACGCTGGATCATTTTGGAACATATTTCCCTACCTGGGGATGGCAATATTGATGCCCTAAGACGCAAAAGGGAGGTGTTCTGGATATATACTCTTCAAACCCAAGAAAGGGGTTTGAACGAGCATCTTCCCTGGGAAAATGCCATTCTCTGAGATTCTATTTTCCTTACTTATGCTCTTGAGTACATTGGAGGGCCGTTGTATTTTTGCCCCATGTATATATTGGGATCAAGCTCTGTATTGGTTGTCGAATTCTGTATTGGTTAGCATTGCACACTAATCGTTATCATCTTAATCTGCTGTAAGTTTGTATTATGTCTATTCTTATTGTTTTTTATTACACACTGCGGATGCACAGTCCTGTTGAGGATTCTCCCTCTCGCAGAGCTTGACATTGGCTCACCTCCAACATGGCGATCCTCGTTTGGGGTCTACCTCGGTGAGCTCAAAAATCTTGCAATTGACCTTTTTCCATTTCCCTGACTCATACACATTGCCTTTTGGGTATCCTTTGTCCTGTACGCATTACCTACAGGGTATTCCATATAAGGAAGACGCCTAGTCTACCCTCGGTTCTCGTCGGGATTTCGGTTGTAGTAAACAAGGAAACTCTAAACTGCTAAATCTTGGTAAGTGGAACCTTGGCCCAACTATGCATTTTTATTTAGAACTACCTTAGTGAGTTCTCTTATCTAATAGTCGTTCTATTTCATTTCTCTAGAAGTAAAACTATCGTCCATTCCCTTGTGGCTCGGGGATGGTCTAAACGTGAAGACTTATTATTTTCCAAAAGTATGGGCGCTTATCTCACTAAACTTAGACCGTGCGATCTGTAAGTAAAAACATGATCATTGGTCTAGTTCCTTATCTAGATAGGGCCACACCTATAATAATATACTTTTAATTGTGTATATTCAGGTAGCCTCGGCAGCACGTTATCACACAACCGTATCCCGATAGATTTTCTCTGGTTTTAACATCAATAAACGCGGGCGCACTTTCTGCCGTTTATTTCCGGTTAGGATATCGATTCACCTACTATCCCATTTAAGGCTGGTGAGTGCGGGTTTGGAATGTGACGTATTGTGCTCTCTTTAACACTTACTGTTGGCCCTAGGGTTATTTTAAGGTGTCCAGCGTCTCAGCCGTTACTAGTCATTCATTACGGTCTATTTCCATATATGGGACCCTTTGGTAAACTTGGTGACGTCACCAGTTTGTTATCTATATCTTCTCTATCCGATCAGTGTTTCTTGTGAGGTTGTCCGTTTTTTCTGTGTCCCGTGCACAGTATAAGCTAACGGTTGCCATATGAGGGGAGATAGCATTTACATGCTCACCACCTTACGTGTATCTAATATTTTAGGACACAAATTTAGTTTTGGAGCCTTTTGCTAGTTTATATACTAATCTCCACACTATTCGACAGGCTAGCTGTATCTACCATCAGTTTTCTAACTATCTGCTTCCTGATTCTTTTTTAGTTTTATATCACACTTCTTGAAGCCATCTTAAGCCTGGTGGCTCCGTCGACAGATTACGCTTTCAAGTAGGTTTATGTCCACCACACTACCTAGTTAAGGTGATTGGTATTTTCTTTTTGTTTACTGTATCTTTCTTTCTTTTTTCACTTATCTATGATTCATTTTATTTTATTTATTTTGCTGGTTATTGGTTCACTGGTTCGATAACTTTTTCCTTTCTACGTAACTCCAGCCACATACTATTAATTAGATAGTGAAAGTACTTATCTTGTTTTTTCTTTCCCCAAAGACCAACAGTTGTCAATATTGAATTTATGTCAGCACCTTCATTACATGACGTTGGAATTCAAGTTTTGTTTAGCACTTGTCGCCTTCTGAAAGATCTATCTTGCACGCCCTGAGGAAGGAGCCTGTATAGTTTATATAGGATCTCCGAAACGCGCGTAGGCGCTTGTCTTGTGTCTCTTTTTATACCTAATTGCTTTGTACATTCTGGTTTTTGTCTCAACATTATTGTCATTATTGTTTTCATTGTTCTGAATTTTGTATTGTATTGTGTTTTAGTGTTATTTATTAATGTCATTATGTTGTGTGCTGCTGATGATATGTTTCATTTTTGTACTATTATTGTGATACAATATGTATCATATTTAGTCTAAAACAAAAAGCTAAAATGGATATGTATATGTTTTTCAAAAAAATTGAAAAAATTACTCAATGAATGAATTGATAAAAAAAACTTTTTTGTACACAGTTGGTCGTGGGCGTGCCTTATTATATGGACATATTGCCCTAAATTGAAGTATATAGGTGTAGGAAGTTTTATTTTTGTTTTATTCAACTGTTCTATTTCCCTGATTTCTTCCACACAAACTAAAAATATTCAGGGTCCCTCTGTTGTAGTCTATAGACCAACTGACGAGCCACAGCTGCCAAAGAAATGGTGGCAGCACTGAGGACGAGCGTGTGGAGAAACAAGCATTTTCAATGCAATCGGTCTCACCCTTGCAACCTTATACGTATTTAGCTATGCAGCACATTAGACTGGATGCTGAAACATCTACTGTGCTTTAACATGGAGGTAAAGTAAGCACCAAACTGTGGAAAACGCCAGGTATGGGAACACATGGAGAGAAATACTGCCTATCAGCGGAAAATTGTATTGTCCAAAGCTCTGTTTGTAATATAAAATCAGCCCCTTCAGTGGTCATATCACTGAAAATACAAGATTTAAAAAAAATATTATTGTCTATGGGTGCTCGTTAAATACAAGTTTCTATGGGCTGGAATCTAGGGAATGCTAAAGTGATTCAAGTATTTTACTGTCCTCTGCTGGTCGTTTTCTATCAAAACATTTAAATAGAGGCAGTTGAACAGAAAAAAGTCCCTAAGCAATGGCGGAAGCAGACAAGTCCTAGGGCTGATCTCCAGATACCACAAAGTACATACAACAGATCTTCCAGACAGCGCAAGCGGGACACGTTTGAACCGATGATCTTGACCGAAGTCGATCGTTTGGATTACTGCTGTACAATTTTGAAATCTTTGAAAGGACACTGCTGCTCCTCTTATCTAGTTTTGCCTGATCGGTGCCTGTTTTTATATAAAATTCTGGTGATGACTAATGTTTCGCTGTCTTAGGTTCCTAAGCGCAAGGGTGCAGTGTGAGAACACAACCGTTTGGACAATACAATTCAATGGGAGAGTTGTGGTTCCATAGAACATAGAAGCTGGAGAGCCACCCCCGTGGATGCCGAAGTACCAGAGTTATCTATCCCAGAGGAGCCGGGGGCACAGGGTTGAAGTGGCGTCGGAAACCGCTGTCATTCTCAATGGGAGTCTTCAAAGAAATGCCACTGCTGGAAAGAAGAAAAGTGTACGGTGGAATCCGCTGGTGCATTCTTGATGGAAGGAACATGAAAGAAGAGGGGACAGAGTCTGGGTCACTCAGGAGTGACTAGGGACTCGGTAGACGAATGCCCACCGATGTCCGGTGCTTCAGGTGCGAAGGAGACCTTGACTCTACAGCTGCAGGGACCAGGAGACGTTGAGGACAACCATGAGCCGCATACGAGCTGTCCCATGAAGGATGTCGAGTGCTATGGGGTCGGTGTCCGGCGGGAGCACCAACAAGCCTTGGCAACGGCAACCCTCGAAGAAGGTCAAGAAAGGTTACGGTCTGGCCCAGCAAGGACCAGAGGACTCACCACAGCAAGGGGAGTCAGGGCAGGCCTGGAGCAACAAGGGGAGACCAAGAAAATCAGGAATGTCCCTCAAATGGACCCACAGGCCGAAGGCACAGGAGTCACAAGGGGACCTTTAGCAGTTTCATCAAACAACAGCTTGCAGGGCACAGAGTGCGAGGAGGCCGAAGGCACTGGTACGAAACCTAATCCTCAAACAACTGGAGCTATAAACCACTCCCAAAGTTTGGGAAACAACCCGGGGTCCCAAGCTCCCCAGACTCCCAAATCTACTGGCGAACATTTCTTTTCTGTGTCGGATGGTTCTGACTCTGTAACAGAGGACTGTTTGACTAGCGCAAGCGATTATGATCTTTCTAACAACAATGACAGTAATCCCTCCAAAGATACAGGAACTGTTTAGCGCCAAAAAAGGACACGCAACAAGTCAAAAAGACGCAGCCAGCTTAGGTTGGATTATTCAGACTCTCAGCTTTCTTTTCTCCACGGCGAGGAAGCTTTGAAAGCCTCACACTGGGAGAATACAAGAGTTGTACCGGAATCTATGGAAGAGCCCTCTTTAACTTCCATATTGGCCTCCATAAAGCAGTTTCAGGAAGAGGTCCGTTCTGACAGTCGCCTCGCCAAAGGGGCCGCCCAAAAATTGCAAGGGGGCATGAGGAATCCAAGTAAAATCTGCACTGACATCGGCGATCAGGTTACCATGGTGGAAGGCCGTAGAGAAAGTTTGGAAACCAAAGTAACCACCTTAAAAGACCAAGGTTCTTCCCAAGCTGCATGGCTGACATATTTAATGACGAAGATGGAAGAGCAGGAGAACAGACAGCGCTGGAATAACCTCCGCCTACTAGGGATTCCTGAAGGGGTGCGATCCACGGCGCTTCATTGTGAAACTCCTGTGAGACGCCTTTCCCGAACATTCCAACTGGAATTGGGATCACGAGGTCCAGCAGGCACACAGCTTCCCTTTCAACTTAAAAAAACGACGCGATGGCAGCAGCTACAGTGGAGAAAAACACAGGGCCTTTCTGGTGTTTTTTGGGAACTTTTTGCTTAGACAGCTGGTCTACACTCAGGCCCATCCCAATTCCCAGAAGGGCTCTCAAGGGGTGTTGCTTTTTTGCCAAGCCTGATTTTTTTCATGCTAAAGTGGAGTGGAGGTGGCGCCTCTGCCAGTTAATTGCCCCTTTCAAGCAGCAGGGCGCCCAGGTGTTCCTAATGAACCAGGCCAGACTGAAGGTTATTTTGAACGGGTCTTCTCGTACCTTTTTGTCAGAGATTAAGGCAGAGGAATTTCTTGGGAAAATCAAGGCTAGAAAGAGGCATAGCTAGTCAGCATTCTATTCAACAAAGATTAACACTCTAGAATATGCCACTCCCTTCTTCTTTTCTATTCCTCTCTTTTTTACTATCTGCTTCTTGGAGGGAATAGTTCGGGGGCTCTGATAGGCTTTTTAATGGGAGCTCATCTCTTCCACCTGCCGGCTATACCTTAAAATCTTTGGCAGATAAATACGGCTTGGATGGGCAGCGGGGACTCACATTTGATGAACATCACTCAGGACTTTCCTGATTGCTCTATTTTTGAGGGGGGTAGGCGGGGGAGGGGTGTCGGTCAAGTAGAATAGTGTTGGGGGGACACTAGGGGTTTACCATATTGTTTGCTTTAGTTATTTTGAGGTTGAAACCAGTGGTAAAAAGTGCAACCGGCAACATTTTTTTTTTTAAATGTGTGTTGGAGGAGGAAAAAATATTTTCTATGTATTGTAAACAGGATAATGATACATTTAGTGTCCAAAAGGGTGTTGAAGCTTTTCTCAGATTTCAGATTTGCTTTGATTGTATTTCATATGTAATTCGTATGATGTCTAATCGCGGGAAATTTGGTCAAGCATTAACATGAATAAGATAATTAATCTTAGAACCGTATCAGCAAACATCTGTGGTTTAAATGATGCTCAGAAGAGGCAGAAGGTGGCGCAGGGGTTGCGCTTGCTGGGGGCTGAAGTCGTTAGCCTCCAGGAAACACATATCGAGGGATCGCAGAGATTTCTTTTGAATTTGTTGGGGTATAGAGTAATTGGGGGGACATTTCAGGGAGCGCGTGTGAAAGGCATCGGGATCATGGTCCAACAGCATCATCCACTTAAATCTGTTCTTGTGACGTCTGACTCTCTTGGAAGATGGGTTATAGCAGAATGCCGTTTATCGCCTGATTTTTCTTTTTTTTTATGTTCCATTTATGGAAGCAATACTGATGACCCCGGGGTAATTAATTGGATCTCAGAAGAATAAGCACATTGGCCTCTCCCAGTCATCATCTGTAGCGATCTTAATATTAATATACCTTGTAATTGGAGAGTTAACAGCCAGTGGAAATATACAGGCAGGAAGCCAAAAGTATATCAGGCTTTAATAAACTTAATGCACAATCATGAGCTTAGTGATGTGTGGGCTAATTTAAAACCGAATCAGCCAGGTTTTACATATTACTCAGCCCTGCACCTTTCCTTAGCGAGGTTGGACTATTTTCTGGCTTCATCATCTTTGATCCGGGACTGTACAATCGACACTGCACCTCGATTTATGTCGGACCACAATCCACTTATCCTAAACATAAAGGGGTTGGGCTCCTGTGGAGAAATCTCGTCCTGGAGCTTCGAAAGAGCGCTTTTGTACGATGTCGGATACCAGATGTATATGAGAAGCTGGATCCAGGAGTTCCTTGAGATAAACATAGGATCTGCCCCAGCCACGGTGGTATATGACACACTGAAAGCGTGTATCCGTGGGGAGATCTTACGGTACTCCATGAGGAAAAATAAACAAGAAAAGACGCAGATTTTGAAGCTACAGGACAAGATGGCAAAGGCGGAAGAGAAATGAACTGAGGCAGTTCAGTTGGGGGCTGAAATTGAAGTAGCACAGCTCGAAGTGGCAGTCATCAAAGCCAAAATTGGGTCGATACTTCCAGAGAAGGTTGCCACAAAATGGGCCTCTGCACGTGAAAAAACCTACGAGTGTAGTGAGCTTATCGGTCAACAGTTGGCCATCAGAACCAGGCAGCAGGTTTCCCCTAACGAAATACTCTCGATACAAGTCTCTACGGGGGAGATTACTGACGACCCGATTAAAATTCAAGGGGCATTTCGAAAGTTCTATAAATGCTTATATAAGGAGGAGAATATCAGCTTACCGGATTCTAGAGAGGCAGAGATCTCCAACTATCTGAACGCAGTCTTGCTGACTCAAATCAGCGCGGAAGACCATGACCAACTAGAAGACCCTCCATCATGGGAAGAAATTGCTATAGCCCTAGTAAATCTACCAGATGGTAAAGCGGCTGGTTCGGACTGCATCCCGGTGGAATTTTACAAAACATTTTCCTTTCAAATAAAAGACCTTTTTACAACACTGGTAATTTCCATCTTTACCGGGGCACCTCCACCCGCTTCATGGCCATCTGCTAAGATTGTAATCTTTCCAAAGAATGATAAGTCACCGCTGGAAATGGGTTCTTATCGGCCAATCACACTCATTAACTGTGATTCTAAAGTTTACTCAAAAATCTTCGCATCCAGATTATCTTCCAGAATTGAGCACCTTGTGTCTAAGTGGCAACACAGGTTCATTCCTAAAAAAGGTACTATTCAGCGGACCATCCCCTTGTTTGACGCTGCTCAGGTTTCAGGAGACCCGATTGCGCTAATTTTACTTGATGCTGAAAAAGCATTTGATCGGGTCTCCTGGCAATTTCTCTGGTGCGTCATGAGGAAGATGCATTTTGGGCCTAAGGCGATTCAAGCTGTCCAAGCGCTATATCTAAACCCTACAGCCAGCATCTCAGTAAATGGGAAATTAACGGAGCATCGAGATCTCACGGGGGACTCAGCAGGGTTGTCCATGTTCTCCGCTGCTCTTTGCCATATATATAGACCCTTTTATCAAGAAAATCAAAAACAATCAAGAAATTCTAGCTCTGAGCAGATTTGATCTAGATACTAAAATCATGACCTATGTCGATGATCTTGCCCTGGTGACTCTGGACCCTGAGATAGCTATTTTAGCCATAGAACAGGAGGGTCAAGAGTTTGGGAAGATTTCTGGATATGCACTCAAGAAAGGAAAGACACAGATCCTCCTAAACAAGGAAAATAAGTGGACAGATAGCAGGGCTGTCCACAAGGCAAAAAATTTAGGGGTAAACATTGTGGCCAACACTGACCCAATTGTTAGCGAGAATCTGAACCCGCTGGCGGCTGAAACCAAGAGAGCACTTAATCGGATCAATAACCTACACTTGACCATAGTGGGGTGGTGTAAAGTCCTTAGGATGTTTTTCTTCCCCAAACTTCTTTTTGTTTTTTAGGGCTCTCCCCCTAGAATTTAGTAAGATAATGCTTCAGAGATTTGAACAACTTGTCTGGGCTTACTCTCAGCCAAGGAGATCTTTTAAGCTTTTATCTCTTCCTCTGGAAAGAGGGGGGGGTGGGCGCTCCCCAATTTAAGGCTTTACTTTTGGGCCACGGCCCTGCAGAATTGCACTATATTACTGCATGAACAACGACCTATTACAACAAAAGGGCTCCTGTCTCCCTTTGAATTATTACTTGGGGCTGAGGTCCGGGGCTTCTTATGGCGATAGCTCGAATACGGGTAGTACAAGAGGGTCAGATTTAAGACCCTGCTGGGCCCTTTTAGGGTCTTCTCCAATTTACACAAACATTTAGGTTTAGGCAGACTGAACTTTTATACCCGTTTAAACAATAATGCTAACCAGCCCACAATCTTTGGTAGATCATATCTTTAAAACTGGTACAAGGCGGGCATACTGAAGCTGGGAGACTTGTTTTCTACCGAAGGAATCGGCCCTTCAATGATCTCAGGACTCAATTTACCCTGAGCTATAATGAGGCTTTTAAATACCCTACCATCAGGGACTTCTTGGCACGCAAGGCCGGCGGGCCTTGCTCAAATCGATCTTATCGATAAGCAAATTGATCCTATCTTGCCCCGCATTGGGTATATATGCTCTGCACTGAATAGCCAAATGCCTGACGGCATGGCCAAGATTGCAAGCAAATGGCAATAAAAAATGGATATTCCCAACAATATCTTCTATCTTGCCCTGCGATCCGCCCAGAGCGACCTGTTATCCGCCAAATTGAAGGCACAGTTTTACAAAACCGGCTTCTTCCTGTACATCACACTCAGTACAATTGCGAAATGGGGGACAGTCAAAGGAACGTTCTGCCCTAGATGTGGGGATTTTAGCGCAGACTCTGTCCATATGTTTTCCACCTGCATAAAACTTGATGCACTACTTAATAAAATACAGAACTTTCTAAGGGTAGTCTTATCACGTGATATCCAGCTAACCCCCACGACCATCTTGCTGGGTATACAAGATAGGATTAATAGGAAGAGCGTGCGCAACCAATTTTTGTGGCTATGACTATTCTCAGGATTTGTATATCTTCTGTTCGGATAGACCCAAATACCCCTTTATATTCCCAATGGTTGGCCCGATTGGTAGCAACATGCAATCTTAAGAAGGCTATTTATGCCAAAAAAAAGGCATTCGGGCAAAAAAGAAGGATTAGTCATTTGGGAACCCCTATCCAGGTGGCTCAATCAGACGAACTCCTAGGGTTTCCTCTTTTTTTACTAACATTCGTATGTTTGCACTACAATTTGTTAAAATGCTCTTTGTTTCCAGAAATGGTCATTCATTAATCCTGTATGTTGTACTATGTCTGCGATTTTTGCACAAGAGGCACAATTCACTTTATTATTAACAGACATTTAGTGGTGGTACTATTATGCCTCATGGTCCTAAAACTTATGCACTGGCACTTTATGTATTTAGTGTTTTCGGTTTTACCAGTTAGTACTATGTTTGCAAAATTAATTCACTTTTTTTCTGTGTTTTCTTGCGAGGGTTTTAAAATGTGATCACGGTTTAAATGTAATTTGTTTTCCCCGCTGCGGTAAAAACTCTTTCTTCTAGATTAGAGGATGGGGGGTAAACGCTGCTTTGAATTATTCTACCTTTGTCTTTGTATTGCATATCTCTAAAAATAAAAAAATAAAAAAATATATATATTTTTTTTTTTAAAAGCAAATGTACGCGGTGCACTGTGGTTCGGGTTATGCGGTCCCCACGAGAGATACTGGCCTCAAACTTGGTAAGAGGGCAGCTCAACCTCAAGGAATTTAGGAACCCACCTCCTGTGTTGCTGGAGCCTTTGGAGTCCGCAAGAGCACAGGATCAGTGGACCGGTCAGTAGCGTTACGGTGCTTGCGAATGCAGGAGAGTGACTCCTTCACCCCAAGGGAGATACTTCAGTTGTCCTTGATGCTCCATAGGTCCTGCACAGAGTGTGTATGGTGAACGGGTACAGATGATGCTTTGGACGGAGAAGCAGACGAAGTCGGGCCCAGTCGAAGTCCAGCGAAGTCCAGAGTGTCCAGAGTGTCCAGGCGGTCGAAGGGCATTGGTTTCTTTTGAACCCATGGGAGAGGGTTGGACAGATTCAGGGGACCCTCCCAGGCAGGATCAGGACAGGGGGGTGATTACACCCATGTCCTGTGTCCGGTTTAGCGCCAGAGCAGGAGCCAACGGCTCCCTGGGAGGGTCCGGACAGGGGGGTGATTACACCCATGTCCTGTGTCCGGTTTAGCGCCAGAGCAGGAGCCAACGGCTCCTAGAACTGGTTTGAGCTGGACTATGCACAGGGACAATGTGCCCTCGTGCAGACTTTCAGGCACTTTGGTAGTGCACCCATACACAAAATCCTGTCTGGGAGGTGGCCACACCTCCCTGTGACAGGATGCCTATTGTGCTGCCTTCTTACTTTGGCCTACGTGCCCTGCTAGGGGAATGTCATATGCCAAGGGGAGTAGGAATCCCCTAAAATTCAGAGGTATGACCAACCTCCTGGTGGCACCAGGCTTGGGGTCTCTACTCTCTGAGTAAAGGAGACCCTCATCCCAATAGATCCTGTGGGATCTACTGACACTCCCAGCAGCCTCAGCAGCAGCTTGCTGTCTGAGGGGTTCAATAGAGGGGCAGTGTAGTAAGGACTCCCTTAATACGTACATACATTGTTAAGTTAGCATAACCACGTTAGATGTTAGAAAGCCATCTTGCTGCTTTTGCGCACGACACTGCGTTCACATGTTATTGCTTAAACAAACTGCTGACTCGAGCTTTGCCTCACACGAGAGCAATCTGTTGTTACCATCCAGAGCTCTGCGCAGCGACCTTGGTCTGTACATGATGTGACAAACAGTCTGGGTTGTTAGACAATGCATGTTTTCCACTCTAGGTTGATCGACCCACTATTTAGCCATAACACACAGGCAGCTGCAAAATACCTGAAAGTTGGTGCTTTTAATATTACAGCCGTCATGTTTAATATTCAGACCGAAGACGAGCCTTCCTGCGAGAAGACTCCTGATGCTCCTGTGATGTGATTTCACTAAGCTGATCTTTGAGGTATGGGGTCCCCTATTCAAGCCTAAGAGACCTTCTATTAGCATAATAATAATATTAGCTTCTTAGTAAAGGGAAGGTGGTAGTATCCACTGTCATTATAACATGATCACCCCTTTTATATTCTATGGTATTGTAACGATGCTGATGGTTTTGATTTTAATCATTTGTCTGCTTGTATTAGCCAAAGTACTGCATCTTAGGACACGTGGTCTATAAAAATAAACTCTTTTTATTTTCACCGTGTCTCTGTTGATTCTTGTTGTGGACTGATGTGAGAATAATATACGAACAGGTATTTCCGATTCCCACCATTCCTGAGAGTACACTGAGTAGCTTGTTCTGGGTTGTCTTTTCATTGGGATCGCCGAGCTAAATCTCGGATAACGAATGGGACACTTATGCTAGCCGGATACTGGGTTCTGGGTTCTGAGGTGAGTTTCTGGTACACCACAATTCACTGAGGTCCTGGGGTTCTACGCATAGTTCTGTATATAAGCAGAATCCCTGCAACATGGCGCACCTAACGTTTGGTCTAGGAGTTGAAACGCCTTAGTAGTGCTTATATTAGTCCACAACACCCTCATTCTTGTTTCCGGATAACAAGTCTGACGGATTTAAACCTACCTATTTCTGTTGATATAGGTTTCTTCAAGCTTGATCATTAAAAAGGTTATTGAACCCTTGTGCTACTGAATACTTCAAGTGTAGCTTGTCCTTATGGCGGTAGATATTGCGGCGCATAGCCGTGCAGCTCTGAAACGTCATTTGACGCAGTATGGGGTGCCGGACACTGGTATGAACGTCATCTTTGTGGTGGGAGCCGATGCGGCTCATCCCTATGAGTTGTTCTACTCTTGGGTGACGATTCCGGCGGTGAGTGCGGTTGATAATACCTTTCATTCTTACACTGCCACTGCCGTGCCAGCGAACTATACACCGTATAGGACACAGGAAATACCAATATCTGCTTGGCAGCATCATATTTGGTTTAATGGCGCCCTTCCCCATGTGGTTATACCGCCGAGAATGGGCCCTTTATCAATTGCAGGGGCCACTTGGCCGGTACTAGCCGGATTTACGCCTCATCCCCGTTACCTCACGGTGACGGTGGCTGAGTTGCGTGTACTACACACTGCCCTTATTACGGTATATAGGGCGTTAGTGCAGTACGTGTCGCGCAATATGCAGGCGGGGGCACCTGCTGTTGCGGGGCAGCCTACTGACCACCACGCGGTAGTCATTAGTCCTGTTATGGTTAATTCTGTTATGGGCAAGCGCCCCCAAACTAGGGATGATTTCCCCTTTTGGCTTGCTGAAAAATGTGACCAATAGAGGCGGTATACCCGAATACATCTCCTGTGGAGAAACACAGGATCCTCACCATTAGTTTGCCTAAAGACTTGGTCCCCAACGTAGATGATTGTGTTAACTGGGGTAAGGTCTTTGCAGCGACGTACGCGCAGTGCTTTGGCACTCCATCTATGTTGCAGTTGCCCTCCGTTATTAAACGTGTTCAAGAGAACCACGGTGCGGAGTCTGCGATAGAATTAGGGATGCGGCTCCTCGGACAGTTTGACCTGGTGGCTACCATGATAATGGGTAACCTTAAGGGTGATGCTTTGCAATTCCAGGTTCGTAATGAACTGAAGAAAGTTGCTGAGGAGGATAAGCCGCAGGAATTTGCGAAAATAATCTCAGGTGCATACAGAGATTTAGGTCGTGGCTCTTTAGGAGTTAAGCCTGTGATCAAAACTCCCGATATTAAACAGCAGGGTAAGGCGGAAGCCTCTGGTAAGGATGACCGGCCAAGCTTTCCAAAACAAAATTGGCGGTCTAAACAACAGGGAAAGCAGCAGCAGAAACAGGGCTCTCGGCCTGCCTCTCCCGTTCAGTCAAGTGGTGAACGCACTTATGATCTGCGAGATCGTGCTACTATTAAGTCTCCTGATAGATTTCATGTTTCTGAACAACGTTCTCCTCGTTCTTCACAGGAAACATCGGCTTCACAGTCCGGTGGCGGAAGCGGTGGCAAAGGTCGGGGTGCACCACAAACACGTGACCAGCCCCGACAGACTGAGGGTAAAGGCAAGCAGGACGAATTTGCACGACAAAGACCCCCGTTTCAGAAGAAGAAAGTGGCGGCTCTGACGGCAAGGTATGCCTCAGATAGTGCGGACACAGCTTCGGAACCGGACATGGGCGCTGACGCTACTGGACAGCGCAGCGGAAATTACCATAGTCCGTCAAGCTCTGCGTCCATTTCTGGCGGCGACAGCAACTGATATATTGGTTACTGTTGAGACAGCTGACACCAGAGTGGCACCCCCTGACAGACTTTATGAAATAGTCTTATTGATTGAGGGCGACATACAACGAACAATAAAGGGGATTTTTTGGGATAATCTGACTACCACCTATGATATCCTCCTAGCGGAGGCAGATTGGCCCCCAGCTTTCATTTTAGAAGCTCCTAGAGGGGAGGAGGTGATCCTCCCGTCCTTTGCGCACACGGTGCCTAAGGACCAGGCTGAAGTGTACGCTGAGGAGTGGGCGCTGGCGCTTGCGCCGGCGGTATATCGTACTCAGGTGGGATGGGACCGGTTGTCCCCCTGCCATGAGATTCCATTGCGGTCTATGCCCCAGCCTCAACCCCAATATCCCATGCGTCGTGAAGCTAGGCCACACATCGCGGCGATCCTTGAACAATTGGAATATCAGGGTGTTATTGAAACATGTGTGTTCCCTATGAATAACCCTTTATTCACTGTAACGAAGCCTGACGGCTCGTACCGTTTAGTTTTGGATTACCGGCACCTAAATTCCCATTGCCGGACCTGCGCGGTACAAAATACACACAGCTCGGCTCTTGTCGACAGTCTCGTGCGTAAACGATTTAAAACGACACTTGACATTTCCAATGGCTTTTTTAGCCACAACCTGTCCACACTGAGTAGCCAGTGGACGGCGTTTACATCGGGCGGCAAACAAAAACAGTTACGAGATTGGCCATGGGCTACAAAAACAGCCCTGGCGTCTTTTCCGCTCGCGTGGTTTGTCTCTTAGAGAGAATAGACCCCGATGCATACTCCTATGTTGACGATATCTATCTCACGGATGATGAGCTGATGCCACATCTGTCTCGAGTCGACAATATTATTGTGAGTTTTGCAGACTATGGCTACAAATTTAATTTTGCGAAGTCTCACATCGCGGAATATACAGTGTTGTTTTTGGGCTACGAGCTCAACAATGAGGGTAAGTGATTAGCTCCTCACTTTCTGGAGAAGTGCGCATGCTTGCGCGCTCCTACAACGCTGAAAAAATTACAATCTCTTCTGGGCTTTCTGAATTTCGGACGTACGTATATTCCTGATTATGCCCAGCGTATCAAACCGCTTTATGCCTTGGTACAACCTTCCTTTTCGAAGTCTAGCTGGCAGCTAGAACACTCTGCTATTCTACAGTCTTTACAGGCTGATCTTCTTGCTTCACAATACTTGCTGACGCGTGATAACCGCACTAACCTGGTAATAAGAATAGTACCAGGCGCCGTGGGTTTCACGTATTTAACGTTTAATGAGGGCGATACAGTCCCCATTGCGTATAAATCACACTTGTACACCTCTGCTGAATTACGTTTTTCCACGGTCGAGAAAGTTCTGACTGCTGTACAGATGGCGATCCTTAAAGAACGCGCACTGTCGCATGGGAAACAGATTCTGGTTGTAACACCGTATCCTGCCCTAGAGGCAGTGACTAAAGCAAGTGTACCAAATTCTAAAGCTTTGCATCCACGGTGGATACAATGGGCCACAACTCTGACGTCGCCAGATGTCACTTATATCTTTGACGCCTCATTACAGACTCAAGAGTACTTGCAGTATGAATTCGTTCATCCGGCTCCTCTGTCTTTGCGCCCGCTCGAAGAATACCATTGTGTCATATACACTGACGGCTCGGCGCAGCCCGCGATTGGATCAAAGCACGCTTATTCTGCGGCTTGCGCAATTGTCGTAGGTACATTCGTAAATGGTGAATTCCAATCTGATGCAGTGCATACGCAGTCATTGGGTGATTGTATCGCGCAATTGGCGGAGCTTCGGGCTCTGGTGCTTGCACTGGAGTTTGCTGATCCCCGAGTCACGACTTTAATTGTTAGTGACTCTTTTTATTGTGTCCAGTCATACAATGACAACTTACACTTCTGGTCTCAAAATGATTATCGAGACACCAAAGGTAGCACAATTAAGCATAAACTGCTTTGGGTTCGAGTGGCAGACTTTAAAGACCGTCTCCCTCTCGTGAATGTTATTCACACTCTTGGTCACCAACGACTTGGTGTCCATGCTGTCGGTAACAGCTTGGCTGACGAGGCAGCAAAAACCGCAGTGGCTACATACTTAGTGGCAGCAGTTACAAGATCCAAAAGTAAGATTGATGATGACATCTTGGCAGCTATTGCTGCTACAGAGAAGGGAAGTGATTACCCGAAGGGTTTTCCTTCTCGTTATTTTTATCATTTAAGTCCTGATAACGTCCCGTTAGTGAGGATTAACGACGTTGGTGACAGAATTATTCCCAACGCGGACTGCAGACCAGCACTGATTCTAGCTGCACACGAGGGGTTGGCGTCAGCCCACGCTGGCGTGTCCGCTACTATATCTCTGTTACAACAACGTTACTGGTGGTTTGGTTTATATAAACAAGCGCGCGCTTATGTTCTTGATTGTGACATTTGCCAACAGATTAAACCTTCTACTGTTGCGCGCCCACCACAAACACAGTTGTATATATCTAATAAGCCATTTGGTTGTGTTTATTTAGATCACTGCGGTCCTTTTTCTTCTGATACTGCGTACAAGTATATCTTGGTTGCAGTTGATTCGTGCACACGTTTTCTCTGGGTATGGCCACAAAGGAGTGCTGACTCGCGGACTGTCATCAGGGATTTGCGTGTCTTTGTGGGAACTTTTGCGTGTGGTACCTTCCATTCTGATCAGGGCCCTGCGTTCGCCTCTAAGGCTTACAAGGAGGCTATGAGAAATTTGGGGGTCCTAGTCAAATTTTCGTCCCCCTACCGACCTGAGGGTAATAGTGTGGTGGAGCGAATGAACCGTGACTTAAAGCAATCATTGACAGCACGTGTTTTAGGCACAGGCCGGAACTGGCTAGCCCATTTGTATAACGTCCAACGTGCACTTAATAATCTCCCTAGAAGGTCTCTGGGTGGGCGGACCCCATACATGATGCTCTTCGGAATCAGAATGTTTGTTCCAGACCTTGATGGTCTAGACATGGCGGCGTCGACCGCACCCTTTGACGTAGATGATCACTGTGCTGTTTTGCAGACTCTACAAGAAGCCAGAGACTCTCTTTCGAAGGAACACTTGCCCTCCACGTCTGAAGCTGAGGTTCAGATTCCGGTAGTCGGCTGGCTGCCCCGAGTTGGAGACCTGGTCCGTGAGAAGGTGGAGAACAAGAAGGAGTTCGGCCCCTCTTATCGTGCACCAGTTCCAGTGCTTGGAGTGCAGGGTACAAGAACAGTCATTTTACCTCCACTTCCTGGTCGAAAGGACAACAGGTACATCTCTATTGACAATGTCAAACTTCAGTGAGGGGCCGATACTTCTTAGCCTGACTCCAGCAGTTTCATGCCAGACGATGCAAAGAAATTCAATGTTGGTTCCTGCTTCTACCACCTTGTCTGATGTTGCCATCGAGATGCAGTCAGTTACTGATCCCCTGTTAATACCACCGGCTGGTGGTCTGCCCGACGAGACTGAGTATGCTTATCCTACAAATGGTCACTCGCCTGTTTTACAATCTATGGCGCTTGACCAGTCCCGTTTCTCCTTTGACACTAACTCATTGCCCTTCACTCCCCCTTCGAACATTGCTGTTTTTGCTAGTTGGTTTAAAAGACATTTTTTGGTTACCCCTTGGACATACATCTGGCTATTGCTTTTCGGTATTTTTTTGTTTATGTCCATTGGATTTGTAATAGTGTTTTTCCGTCTGGTTGATGGCCACTATCTCAAAGAGAGATCAACAATTAGACTTATCAATGGAACTTTGGCCCCCCACTCCTCGTCCCACATCATGAAAAGAGACCAGACTTTTGTGAATATTACTGCCTGGCCAGTTTTGGATGGAATCGCGTGGGATGCTGTTAAATTCCAAATTCATGGACCCACAGAGGTCATCAATGTACCTAATGTGTTTCGTGTTTCTATGGGTGATGTAGTTAAACAGAACATACGTTCTGATGATTGGGATGTACACGCCATTGAAGCACTGTTTTCAGATTTGAAATATTATGCCGCTTTTGATGCTGAAGATTTATATGAAAATGCGGCTAACTATGCGGAACAGTATTGTTTTCAGCACTATGGCAATCACTTCCTGCATAAAGCGAATACATTTAGAAATTTTGTAAATTTTACCCAATGGGAACACTGTCCCACCCCCTCTTTCGGCAGTTCACCTACATTAGTTGATAAGTATACTTATTTTACTGATTTCAGTGTTTCCGACCCGGCATCCTTTTATTTTAAAGTTATGCCTGAGTCTGCCTCAAAGGTTAGACTGACACACACCAAATTACTTTATTCTAAGTCCTTTATGGATGAGTTGTCAATCAAAGGTTATGATCTATGGAAGGCTACTATTGATCTTAAGTCGGTTTGGGGTACCAAACCGTGGCAGGTTCAGGGAACTGAAGCTTTACACCGTGCCTGTCTCGTACCAAATCATATGTTGTTTTTAAATTCAACCATCTTCCAAACCACCTGTTTCGGATTGGCCACTTCTAAAAAACTAAATTCGCCTTCTGTGCCGGATCTGGGCGCTTACCCCAATTGGGATAACCACACAGATCTGTCCCTTCCTGTTTTGCAGTCATTAGTTTCTAATACATCTTTCAATATTTCGAAATTTAGTAGTGAAGGATGGTTAATTTGGCAAAGCAGTTCTGATACCTGTCAACGTCGTTTTCTAGGGCTGAAACCAGGGTATACTCAGGAACGCGTAGACCCTCGATTTGAGTCGTCGCATACAGTAACTACATACTCTGTAGGGAAATTATGTCAGTCCTGGCTGCGACATTCCACCTTGGCATCTGTCAAAGTTCATTTATCAAAATTACATGACAAAATAGATTTGAATGATTTTGTTAAAGGTCCTGTGGGTGGCAGATCCAAAAGGTGGGTGTATGCTATTTACAACGAAGTATGGAAATTGTCGCAAATTGAGGCAGCTTCACGATTGAGAGCTATTGATCAGGCTAATACGGAAAAAGTATTAGCAGTTATTGATAACAGCATTAGCACTCTTTCTTCTCGAATTTATACATTAGATAATATTGTTTCTTCAATTGTTGATATTGTGCATGATGATATGTCGGTATTGTATCATGGTCAAAACCAGTTGCGTTCTGTTATGCAGTTTGCATGGACATTACAAACGTTAAAGGCAGGGAAGGTCCCCTGGGACTATCTGAATACAACATCATTATTTCTTCCCTTTAACCTTACTGACAAACAGCAGTTCATGTCCATGAAAGATGCTTCATATTCCTTGTTACATATTGAAAAGTTGGAGCCGTTACCTTTCTCTGTGGCGGAATTGGATTCAGCAGTGTGGTTATTACATAGGTTGATAACTCTACCGTTCGCCCTTTTTAAGTTTACATCTTGTCTGAAACACTATGCTCTGGGTAGATATGAACAGCTGGGTACCGCTTTCATACATGAGGTCTGGTCCCTCCCTTTTACGTATAGATGTACAAGAGACGGTACTGAGGTTTATCTGAAGGGTGAGGAATGTACAACGACACCTGATCATTCTGTAGTATGTAGGCACATTCAGTTGCACGGTGCTTGTAATGTACACGCCCCGAATTTGGCCTGCGTACTCAAAGGTATCCCGGTACCAGTGATTACACCATCTTTCACGCTGCTTGCAAACGGTAGTTATTTGATTTTGAATAATGAAGCTTGCTGCGGGATGTTAGTGGGAATCCCATATATAGTAACTGTATCACAGAGAGTTGTCTGCTGCAATAATGTTCTGTTTCCTCCCCCGCATGGGCGGCTGGATGTTTCCATCTGGCCTTCGATTCCAACCTTGAAAGCAGAGTTCAACAAGATGAGCAGAATAAGAGCTCTTTTGTCCCAAAAGGAGGTGCCATTGACTTCCTCCCGAGAAACATTTGTCCTTCACGTAGCAAATACGTGCACTGAGGTACAGGCGCTTTTGAATACTGACCTCCCCCTGCATTTTGGTGCTTTGATCCACACAATTTTCAATGCCTCGTCCACAACCGGCCTGGCTCATTTTTTTAAACTTGTGGGCTCAGGCCTCGTGACCTCTTTCCAAACTATTTTTGGTGCGATTCCGGCATTTTTTCATTCGCTATTCTCGAGCGTCTTTGGAGGTGTCCCGTTGATTCTGGCGCTAGTGGCAGGTGTGCTACTTTTACTTTTCATACTACGGAATGCCTGCTCTTTCTGTGCCACACGACAGCCTGTCCCGTCTGCAGCTTCTTCGTGACAGGATGCTAGAATACTATGGCGTCCTGCCATTGGCGACTTTGAGCCTGGCATATGGATTATCCTTCCGGTATTCCTACTTCACCTGCGTGCAACCTGTCTTTCACTGCCTAGATTGTCCCTTTGAATGGCCTCTGGATTTGTGCTTAACCAACACGGTGTCTCCGGACCCGGATTATGATCGACTGATGAGGCCCTTAGTGTCTCACGAGTTCGCCTGTTCTGGTGTTCGGATTATGGCCTGTGGTGCGGCGCATGGAATCCTGGGTAATTGGGACATCGCAAGGGCGGCATATGACTTCTTGGATATGAGTTATTTGGAAGTACACGCTGGTTGCCCTCTGATGGTGCTAGAGGCTCCGCTAATGGAAGAACATGTATGTTCCTTTTCTTTGATTAACTGGATGGCTGAAACCTTCAGTGGCCGTGCCAACGATTTTCTGCTGGAAGCAGTGGCCACGTATGCTGCATACACGTTCATGGATTGAGTGAACTGTCGTCCACTATGTTTTCCTCACGTGTCTTGAACAGTCCCTGTGCCTCTGCACTTCTGCCCGGTGAGGCGTCTTTTCATTTTTTCACCCCCCACTGCACGTTTGAGGTTTTTTGTTTTTTCTTTCCACTTTTGGTTTTTTCATTCTCGGACTTTGCCTGAACTGAAACTTGTTTTTTGAATTGAATACGCCTTGTTCTGCTCTGTCGCACTTGAACTCTGCGTTCTCTCTTTTCTTGCATACTAAGTAGTGCTTCGATCAAGGGGGCATGTAGTAAGGACTCCCTTAATACGTACATACATTGTTAAGTTAGCATAACCACGTTAGATGTTAGAAAGCCATCTTGCTGCTTTTGCGCACGACACTGCGTTCACATGTTATTGCTTAAACAAACTGCTGACTCGAGCTTTGCCTCACACGAGAGCAATCTGTTGTTACCATCCAGAGCTCTGCGCAGCGACCTTGGTCTGTACATGATGTGACAAACAGTCTGGGTTGTTAGACAATGCATGTTTTCCACTCTAGGTTGATCGACCCACTATTTAGCCATAACACACAGGCAGCTGCAAAATACCTGAAAGTTGGTGCTTTTAATATTACAGCCCTCATGTTTAATATTCAGACCAGATATTCAGAGAGAAGACTCCTGATGCTCCTGTGATGTGATTTCACTAAGCTGATCTTTGAGGTATGGGGTCCCCTATTCAAGCCTAAGAGACCTTCTATTAGCATAATAATAATATTAGCTTCTTAGTAAAGGTAAGGTGGTAGTATCCACTGTCATTATAACATGATCACCCCTTTAATATTCTATGGTATTGTAACGATGCTGATGGTTTTGATTTTAATCATTTGTCTGCTTGTATTAGCCAAAGTACTGCATCTTAGGACACGTGGTCTATAAAAATAAACTCTTTTTATTTTCACCGTGTCTCTGTTGATTCTTGTTGTGGACTGATGTGAGAATAATATACGAACAGGTATTTCCGATTCCCACCATTCCTGAGAGTACACTGAGTAGCTTGTTCTGGGTTGTCTTTTCATTGGGATCGCCGAGCTAAATCTCGGATAACGAATGGGACACTTATGCTAGCCGGATACTGGGTTCTGGGTTCTGAGGTGAGTTTCTGGTACACCACAATTCACTGAGGTCCTGGGGTTCTACGCATAGTTCTGTATATAAGCAGAATCCCTGCAACAGCAGGTTTGCTGCGCCTGACTCAGTTCTACCCTGGAAAGGCCCCCTGTCCCCAAGAACTCAACCTGACCAGGCTCCAGTCCATCTGAGACAGTTCCTTCACAGGGAATGGGAGCAACTCCCTCAAGAGATTGATCCTCTCTCTGAGCCTGGAGGGAAGACACAGCCTTACTCCTCCTGCTCCTTCTCTTGAAAGGCACCTGTTCCATTTTTTCAGAATCCAGGGCCTGTTCAGTAGACATCAGTTTGGCCCGTGACCTGGTCACAGCACATACATCTGCAGGGATGTCCAGCATTGCTGCAGGAGTCCTTAATTCAACTTCAGCCCAGGCTGAAGTCTCCAAGTCATTGCCCAGTAAGCATTCCACTGGTAGGTCTGAGCTAACCACAACTTTCTTTGGGCCAGTTACCCCTCCCCAGCTGAAATTAACAACTGCCAAGGAATGATCAGTCCTGACATTGTTAGCATTGGTCACTTGGTACATCTCACCAAGTATGATTTGTTCAGGGTCCACATTATTGTTTGTAACCATAGTGACACTTGCACCTGTGTCTCTGTATGCCGTGGCCTCCTTACCAGTAATCAAAGGCTGTGGTCTGTATTTGCCCAGGTTACTGGGACTGACAGATAAGGTGGCAATATCCATGCCACCATCACAGACTAGTACAGCCTGAGTTGGAGTTCTGACTAGGCCAGAACCCATCTCAGAGCCCAAGGGTAACCCTACTAATCCCTTGTTCCCTGTACCACCACCTGTACTTGTGGTAGGGGTGCAGTTGCCTTAGGGATAGTGGTGGTAGGAGGATTTTCCTTGGCTTTTGGACAATCAGCATCTTTTGTCCAACGGGTCTTTACCTTACAAAAGTAATACCAAGGTTTTCTCTTGTCTTTTCCTTTGTTGGATTGCGACTCTCTCTCCCCCCCCCCCCCCATTGCAGGATTTTGGGACCCTGATTAAGATTTTTGATCTTTATACTTGTCCCCACCCTTATCTGGAGTTTAGAATCCTGTCTCTTCTGGTTACCACCAGAGTTCTGCTTTTTCTGCTTCACCCTGGTTCTGACCCACTTACCTGCCTTCTTTCCCAATTCTTGGGGAGAAGTCAGATCAGAGTCAACCAGGTATTGATGCAACAACAGATGTTGGCAATTTATTAAGGATCTGCTCCCTCATGATCAAATTGTACAATCGCTTGAAATCATTCACTTTGCTGCCAAGCAACCAGCCTTACAGAGCCTTAATAGCACTATCCACAAAGTCTACCCAGTCCTGATTCTGTGCCTTCTGGGTGTCTCTGAACACAATCCTGTACTGTTCAGTGGTTAAGCCAAACCCGTCAATGAGAACATCCTTCAGGACAGAAAAGTTGTCAGCATCCTCTTCTCTAACAATGAGGAGATTATCCCTACCTCTGTCAGCAAATAAGCGCCACAAGATAGCTACACACTGCTCATGAGGGACCCTCTGAACTTTACAGGCCTACTCTAAAGTAGTTATCCATTAATGGATATTATCCCCAACATGGTAAGGAGGGACACTCTTGCTCAGGTTCCTATTCTCAAAAGAATGTTCCTCAACTCTAGGGACACTGTTGCTGCCACCATGGGACTCTAGTCCCAACTTTTTTCTAGCCCCCTGGACTTCTAGGGATTCCTTGTCTAGGGTCAACTGCTTTTGCCTCAGCCTAAACCTAGCTTTTTCAAGTCCAAGCAGTTGGTACTCCCTGTCCAAGGAATGGTCCCTCTTGCTAGATACAGAGGTCCCTACAGACTGTCCTGAGTGATATGACTCTGCAGAGGGAGATCTAGATCTCCTTGGTAAACTCTGCACTCTCCCAGAAGGAGTGAAAAAAGGGCCATTTTGGCCTTCCTCACCATCTCCTTGAAGATCCGAGTTGTCCAGGTGGGAATCATCTTGTTCCTCCTGGCAAGTGTGAGTCTAGGTCATAGAAGGTGTCACCTCCTGACCTGTCTTCATTCCCTGTCCCACCCACTTTCTCCTGTTCATCTGGCCAAGGGGTCTTCCCAAGGTCATCTAGCAGCAAGGCCTCTATGAGGGGGTGGGTGTTTTGTCTTAAATTTTCTAGAGGCACTCAGAGCTTTCAATTCTTGGAATGAAAGCTCACTGTATCTAGAGGGCAGAGAGCCACTGGCATCTCCTTTAGAAGACATACTAAGTGTGGTGGGGTGTTGCACCTACCTAACCTGGTGGGAACTAAACTCTCTGAGGTTGGAGAAAGGGTGTGCTGGACCCTTGACTTACCCAACCCTAAGTTCAGTAGTACTTACTTATTCTAAGCTAGTATTATTATGTACCTAGTACTTTAATGGTTTTCAGTTAATCAATACAAAGATTTATCTGGTAAAACAATGCAGGCTTGAAACCCAACCGTTGCACACCTATGTGAGAAGTTTGCCTGGTATATGATATCCACTAATTAAAGTGGGCACCTTGCGCCAGTCCAAACAACCCTTATGGTGATTTAAGAGGTCAAAGATAACCTTAGAAAGCTATCTAAGTGGTAGCTGTGTAGAGCAGCCTTCAGGCTTAGTCTTGACGGAATGTTAAGCAGCTTGCCTTACCAGAATGCAGTCTTATTGTATTGGTTAAATGAAAGGAGAACCACACAGTAGTAATAAGAATATATATTTATTATTATAACACCTTAAATACCTCACAGTATCTGGTACACGCAGATAAACAAAAAGCACACAATACTGTAGTACAGAAACAATCGTAAGTAGCACTAATACACAGTGGGCTCCCTGTGGAGACAAAACAATGTACTAAAATAGTGGTATAAGAACCATGACTCGAGTCAAGACAATGTCTAGAATGTGTAGAATCGCTGAGACCACCAGGAAACCACCCAAGGTGAGTAAGAAGGGACCCCGTGGAGGATGGGTGCAGTGTGAGAACACGACCGCGTGCTACGTACAATTCGAAGGGAGAGTCGCGGTTGCAATATTAAAGTTTAAGGCCTCTTCCCAGTGGATTACGAGGAAACCCTTTGGAACATAGAAGGTTGGAGAGCCACCCCACCCGTAGATGCCGAAGTACCAGAGTTACCTATTCCAGAGAAGCCGGGTGCATAGGGCTGAAGTGGCGTTTGAAAACGCTGTCGTTCTCAATGGGAGTCTTCAAAGAAATGCCACTGCTGGAAAGAAGAAAAGTGTCCGGTGGAATCGGCTGGTGGATTCTTGATGGAAGGAACCTGAGAGCAGAGGGGACAGAGTCTGGGTCAGTCAGGAGTGAGTAGGGGCTTGCTAGACGAATGCCTACGATGTCGGGTGCTTCAGGTGCAAAGAAGGAGACTTTGACTCTGCAGCTACAGGGACCAGGAGCCGGATACGAGCTGTCCCACGAAGGATGTCAAGTGCTGAGGGGTCGGTATCCGGCGGGAGAACCAACAAGCCTTGGCAACGGCAACCCACGAAGAAGGTCAAGAAAGGTTAAAGTCTGGCCCAGCAAGGACCAGAGGACTCACCACAGCAAGGGGAGTCAGGGCAGACCTGGAGCAACCAGGGGAGCCCTAGAAAATCAGGAATGTCCCTCAAATGGACCCACAGGCCGAAGGCACAGGAGTCGCAAGGGGACCTCGAGCAGTTTCATCAAACAACAGCTTGCAGGGCAGAGTGCGAGGAGCCTAAGTCATTGGTACAAAATGTGCGCAGAGGTTGGGGCTATCGACTGCGCAAAACACGTATGCAAAAGTATGTGGTGCACAGGGGTTCGGGTTATACGATCACTACGAGGGATACTGGCCTCAAACTTAGTGAGAGGGCAGCTCGACCTCAAGGAACGTAGGAACCCACCTCCTGTGTTGCTGGAGCCTTCGGAGTCCGCAGGAGCTCAGAATCAGTAGACCGGTCAATTGCGTTACGGTGTTTGCAAATGCAGGGGAGTGACTCCTTCCCCCAAAGGGAGATACTTCAGTTGTCCTTGATGCTCCACAGGTCCTGCACGAAGCCTGTATGATGCACGGACACAGATGATGCTTTGGACAGAGAGGGGGACGAAGTCGGGCCCAGTCGAAGTCCAGAGTGTCCAGACGATCGAAGGTCAGTGGTTTCTTGTTCAGAATCTTGTCCACATCGAATCTAGGGTCCTACAGCCAGGTAAGCCCTTTTGTACCCACGGGAGAGGGTTGGACAGATTCAGGGGACCCTCCCAGGGGAAGGTCAGGACAGAGGGGTGGTTACACCCATGTTCTTTGTCCAGTTTCGAGCCAACAGCTCTCAGAACTGGTTTGAGCTGGGCTATGCATAGGGACACCAAATGTGCCCCTCGTGCAGACTTTCAGGCACTTTGGAAGTGCACCCACCCAGCTCCAATACACTAAATCCTGTCTGGGAGGTGGTCACACCTCCCTGTGACAGGAGGCCTATTGTGCTGCCTACCCCTGCTCGAGCTTGGCTCAGCAGCAGGAGGGCAGAAATGTGTCTCTGGTCGGCAGCAACCATTTTGTGCTGACCAGGTCGAGAAGGCTGGTACCGGGAAGACCAGGGACCCACAAAGCTTGATTCAGAAAAGTGGAATCAAACCTCCCACACCGGTTACTAGTGTGAAGGTATGATTCCAAGGTGTTTGATACCAAACACGACATGTTTTGTTTCAGCCGTTTTCGAGATAGCATTTACCACGAGGTTGTAATGCACCTCTACCTATATGTCCGGCTGTGTCACAGACGAGAGACTGGTCTCCGAAGGCTGCAGAGGGGCTCTGCTCATGCAGGGACACCCTCTCGAGTAAAACCCAGCACCCTGCCTTCAGGATTGTTAAGGTCTGCCATAGGGGTGACTTATAGGTTTTAAGTGTTGAGACCTATAGATATAGTAAACCTATATCTATCGTAAGTGGTGCATGCACCAGCTTACACAGGCTGCAATGGCAGACCTGTAGTTCCATTTTGCATGGCCTCTCATGGGTAGCATAATACATGCTTCAGTCCATGGGAGGCCTCTGGGGTACCTATGCCCTTAGTACATGGGTGCCATATACTAGGGACTTATAAGGGTACTCCAGTATCTAATATGGAGTGTACCTAAGTACATGTTATTACATTTCAGGGAGAAAGCAGATAGACTGGGGTCCTTATTAGCAGGATCCCAGTCAGACTAGTCAAAAACAGTGTAACATTAAGCAGAAAGTGGGGGTAACCATAAGAAGCGGGAAATTATATTGTCCAAATCTCTGTTTTTTATATAAAATCAGCCCCTTCGGTAGTCATATCACTGAAAATACAAGCTTTGAAAAAAATATTATTGTTTACAGGTGATCGTTGAATACAAATTTCTATGGCCTGGAATCCATGGAATGCTAAAGTAATGCTTGTATTTTACTCACCTCTGCTGGTCGTTTTCTATCAGAAAAGTAAAGTAGAAGTAGTTGCCAGAAACATAAAAAAGAAAGTCCCTAAGCAGAAAGCAATTCTGTTATTTTACAGACATCTACTGGTCGTTTTCTATCAAGGAAGTTAATTAGAGGCAGCTGAACAGGCAGAAAGCAATTCTGGTATTTTACTGACTTCTACTGGTCGTTCCCTATCAAGACACTTAAATAGAAGCAGTTAAACAGAAAAAAGTCTCTAAGCAAAGGTGGAAGCAGACAAGTACTAAGGCTGATCTCCAGATCCCACAAAGTACATACAACAGATCTTCCAGACAGCGCTAGCGCTGTCTAGGCTCGACCTAAAAAGCGGCAAGCATTGCTAAAGAGTTCAGATGGGATTGAGAGAGAGGTCAAATATCTGGAACTGAAGGAAGACACCACTGCAGCATGATAGCACATGAAGGACAAAGCGGCTGAGCTGGAGCGTTTCTGACGGAGGCGTGGTACCTCGAGATCGACGGGCATAGTGATTTCACGAGGTGAATGTTAACAAGGAGGCCACAAGGAGCACAGATGAAGAAGGTCCCAAGGTTAGCATGGCTCGAGGTGAGCAAACGATAACAAACATGCCAGGGCCACAGATAAGGTCCTAATGCTGAGTAAGAACAGTGTCTCCCCCTTCAAGGTCTGGGAACAGCCATGAGGATTGTAAATCAAGCAGGGGAGTAACGGAGGATCCAGCAGCCCCCAGGGTTTCTTGTTTTGAAGGTGGCCCGCTAACACTCTAAGCCATGGAATTGCATGCCTTGCAGAACGCATGCAATGGCAAGGAATACAAAATAGTTAAACGCTTGGGAGAGCTACTCTGCTTTACCGAGTAGGCCCCTGCAATATAGGGAGACCCAACTGTTCAGGGGGACTCACACTGAGACCATTCTGCAGGGGGCATAATTTTCCGCTATGCCACTGAAGTCAAGACGAGCATGGCGGGCATCAGGCTCAGATCTAGTGGCTGTGTGACTTCCCTGGCTGTCTTAGCATACTTTCACCTAAGCTCCCCACCCCAAGAGGCAATTGGGGTCTGGAGTCACAGAAGACAGGGAGGGGGCGAGGAGCGTGGCAGAGGGCAATGGGGCACTTCCCCTCCTTAGTGAGGAGACTTTCTGAAGGTGGGGGCTTCTTTGGCAGAATCGCTAGCTGCTGTGAAATGCTGTAGAGAAATCAGTAAAGGTGAAGCTGCTGTTGAAATTGAGGTCTGATCATCCCAACGGAACAGTGTCATGAGGAGTACAGAGAGAGTGAAACCAAAAAACTTAAGCGTAGACTGGCGGGACACCATGTGAAATATAAAGGGATTGTGGAGGCTGAATGATGGGAGAACCGAAGGGAAAAAAGTGTCCGTGTTCAAGAATGTAACCACATAAAGCAAAGGCCTTCAGGATTATCCTTAGGAGGATAGCTTGCTGAGGAGGAGAGGCAGCCCACTAGAGGGATCTGCATAAAGTTATAACTGGTGACAAGTGTTCTACTGGAATCCTCAATACAAAACAAGGAAAGAGTGCTCATGGGGAAGGATTCATTCAGAGGCCTTGGTGGTGGCCCCCCAAAGCTGGGGGGAGCCTGAAAAAACAAGGTACTTACCTGTACACTATGGTCTCTCCAGTATTGATATCTTTTATAGATTCACATGCTTAAATCTTCCCCGTCATCATGGTGGAGTCCCACGGTAATAATAGTAGTGTTAAAGCATTAGCATTGACCTCATTGAAAGACAATAGAATTTACATTGTTTTAAAATACTGAAACTTCAGCCAATCAGAGCTGAGACCCTGAATCACTCATCCCCTGCAGAGTCACCATACCTCAGATTTCAAGCAGAAGTGTAAACTAACTATAATAGAGGTAACAAAAGGTGAGCCTGATCATCGCATGTGAATCTATAAAATATATCAATACTGGAGAACCACAATGTAAAGGTAAATAACTTGTTTTTTCTCCAGTATTGTATCTTTAATAGATTCACATGCTTGAATTAGACTAGTAAGCAGTATCCAAAACTAAGAACAGCAGGATGGCGAACCATCCCACCATGACATACCACTGAATACAAGTAGTCAGTAGCATTTTTGTGAAATTGCATAAAAAAAAATCATAGGAGACTCATGATCAGCATAATTAAATTATTAGTTAAATAGTATAATAGAAGAAAATAAACAGCTGAGAGCAGAACAGTAGCATACCATATGCAAAGGGTCTTTCACCGCCTACATCATCTCCTTTACTCCATCGGTCAAGGCAGTAATGCTTTGTAAAAGTGTGGACGTTCACCAATGTCGTCGCCCTGCAGATGCCCGGTAGAGACACTCCTGCGAACAGGGCTGAGGAGGTTGCAAGTTTCGGAGTGAAATGAGCCTTCACCTTCGCAAGTAGTGGACGTCCTGCCTTTTCATGGCACAAGAGTATAGTGAGGAGACCCAGTGAGCAATATTAGCCCGCGTTATAGTTTGTCCTTTTCTAGGGGCAGAGCAACTGATTTGATTTACGGAAAGTCCTTTTTCTTTGCAAATAGAATTTCAAACATCATTTAATGTCCAGGGAATACAAAGCTCTTTCTGCCATTGAAGAAGGATTGGGAAAGAACGAAGGCAGAATCACTAATTCATTAAGGTGAAATGTTGAAGGCACCTTGGGTATGAATGAAGGATTAGTGCACAGTACTACTCTGTCCTCCCGAAATTGAAGGTAAGGCTCTGTAATGGTGAAAGTATGAATTTCGCTAATACGTCTTGCAGATGCTAATGGAAAAGCCAGGTTCCAAGAAAGGAATTTTAGCTTTCACTTATGAATAGGCTCGACAGGAGGCCTCATGAGTTGTGATAATACAGTGTTTAACTGCCAGAGCACAGGAGGACGCTTAATAGGTGGGTAAGCACTGAAAAGACCATTCAAAAATTCCTTGATAAGTCTGTTGGACCACAATGATAGGCGGCCAGGACAACATCTGTATCTGGAAATGGAAGCCAATTGTACCTTTATGGATAAATGGGAAAGGCCTGATTTGGCAAGATGCAGAAGATAAGGTAATAGCTGTTCTGGTGTGCAGGAAAAAGGATTATACAACTGTGAAGTACACCATGCACAGAATCTCATCTATTTCGCTAAGTAGCACTTAAGGTTAGAAGGAGCTCGAGCTTGGTGAAGTATTGACTTGCATTCCCCAGAGATTGTTAGAGCTCCAAACTCAGTGTGGTGAGGAGCCAAGCTGATAAAAGAAGAGTGTGAATCTGCTGATGAACCACTTGGCCCTAGTTCATGGAGAGTAGATCCTCTGTCAGCTGAAAGTTAATGGGAGAACACTGTGATAGGCGATGCAGCTCGGTGTAACAATATTGACTTGCCAATGCCAGGGGATGAGAATGAGCCGGCTCAGCTCCCGTTTCAATTTTGGGAGAATCCTTGGGATGAGAGGGAATGGGAAAAATACGTAAGCAAACATCCCTCCCCATGAGAAGTGCAAGATATCTCCCGAAGATCCTGGTTGAGGAACTCTGCTGGCGAAGAGTTGACATTTTTTGTTGAGGGATGTAGCAAACAAATCTAATGTTGGATAACCCCAAAATTGAAAGACACTTCGCAGTTGCTTGTCTTTGAGCTCCCACTCAGTTTGGTGTCCCTGCTGAGGGAGTCGGCCCGCCCGTTTTGTATGCCTGGGATTTGTTACACCTTTAGTGAGATATTATTGACTATTAGCCACTCCCATATCTGCTGCGCCCCGGCTGAGAGGACTTGAGGCCTTGTTCTACCCTGTTTGAGCAGAAAAAACATGGTGGTGGTGTTGTCCGTCCTGACTAGGACTTAAGATCCCTGCATCCATAAGAGGAATACTTGGAGGCGAGAAACACTGCCTGTAACTGCAGAAGATTTGTGTGGTACAAAGCTACCTGTATGGACCATTTGCAGTGAATCTCTAGATCCTAAAGGAGGGCTACCCATCCTTACATGGAGGCATCCAAAGTCATCACCATCTGTGGTGTAGTCTGGAGAAAGGAGAGACCACGAGAGATATTGTCCTTGACCTTCCAGCTGGAGATTTCCAAGATCATGAGGTTATGGAAATGATGTCGATTGATCCCTGAGACTGAGTCCACTGTGCCTCGAGCTGGTCCTGCAGGGCCCTTATAAGAAGGCGGCAATAGAGGGATCAACAGCATGCAGGAAGACATCATCCATAGCATGGATTTGTATGTCCTTACAGGAACGGACTTTCCTGAAGACAGCAGACGTGCTGTCTTTTGGAGGCGTTTAATCCTTTTTTCTGTTGGAAAGGCCTTTGAGAGCTCTGTGTCGAGCATCGCCCCTAGAAAAACCAAAAGATGATTTTTTCACGTTGAGCTGGAGACCTAAAGAATGAAACTGTTACCGGCAGGCCTGCATGGATTTTTGGGCTGCTTGACGGAGCTTTGACTAACCAATCGTCCAGGTAGGAGAATACCTGATGACTGGAACGTCGTAGAAAAGCTGCACTTGGTAAAGACTCTAGGAGCTGACTTCAACCGGAAGGGTAGCACCTTGAATTGGTAACAGCACCCTGCCACCTCGAACCTGAGAAATCTTCGATGTTTGGGGTGTATGGGAATGTGGAAATATGTATCCAGTAGATCAAGGGAGAAAAGATAGTCTTCCATATGCATGAAGAAGGACGATCTCATGGAGAGAAAGCATCCTATATGGTTAATTTTTTATGAACTTGTTCAAGAACCTAAGGTCCAATATCTGCCTCCATGTTTCTGTTTCTTCTTGATGAGGAAGAGGAGGGAGTGGAATTCCAGATTGCGCTAATGGAATGGTACCTCGACTATTGCGTGTTTACAGAGGACTGATAGTATTTTTTTCTGAAGAACGAAGATGGCAATGAGATGTCTTCGTGGAGGGAAATTTGGAGGAAGCGGAACAAATTCCAGGGTGTGGCCATGCTGGAAAACGTCTAACACCCATTTGTAGGAAGTTATGGATTTTTTTACTGATCGAAGAATTTGGACAAGGCAGGACCGAATTCAAGTGGGAGTGAAGTGACAAGGGTCTGCAGCTTCTCATTGTCTCTTGCTGGAATCCTGAGACTGGTGTACGTCTGTGTCTGGATGTCCTGGAATAATACGGCATTGTATTGGAGCGGCAGGCCTGACCCGAATAGGATGGTCGATAGGCTGAAACTGTGCTCTAGAGAGGTACTGACGTTTACCTCTGCCTCAAAGGGCTAAATCTTTGCCAAGTGATTTGATGGTGTCGGTGTCAGCTTTGATTGATTGAAGTGCATTGTCCATGTGCTTTCCAAAAAGACATTCTCCATCGAACGGCGTATCCAACACCTTAGCCTGCACATCCAGATGGAAAGGAGCAGCTTTCAGAAATCCCTGGCGACGTAGCACTGCAGCTCCAGCCATCTATTCTAAAGCTGTGGAGGAAATTTCCATGGCAATTTCGATCAGCTCAAAAGAAGCCTTTTCACCTTCTGAAAGAATATCTTTAACCTCCTCCTTGTTTCCTCAGGGAGGTACTCCAACAGAGATGAGATGTTGGACCATATCTGCCAGTCGTATCTCCCTAAGGCCATGGCATTGGAGGCTCTAATGGAAGTGTCCGTGAATGCAGAAAATCTCTTTCCAATATTATCGAGGAGGCGCCCTTCCTTATCTAGTGGAGCTGTACATGGAGATGAGGGGTTCTTAGCCCTTCTCTGTGCGTCCTGCATAATGACCGAATCCGGCCAAGGATGACCAATAAGGCTTGAGGGTAAGTTTTCAGTGACCTTATTTTTTGTCTAGCTTTGGTACGGCTGCACGTCGCCGTGAAAGTCAGGGTCACATCCTTGCTCGATGGTGCTGTCGCCATTTTGATCGTTGATGTGGTAGACGTGGCCGACGAGACCATCGAAGGTGTTCCTGAAACCGAATCCCTCGCAGTGGATGGCAGAGTCTTCGACGGTGGTGCTGTTGACAGGTGTTCTTTTAGTGAGGACGGCTCCTTTCAGGGGGTGTGAGGAGCAGACGGAGGTGCTGAGCCAGACCTGTGAAGAAGAGTGGAAGTGTCAGCCTGGCGCTTCTTAGATGTTTTCTCTTCAGAAGTGTCCTTTCCATGAGACTTGGATATCTTGGTGTCTCTGTGGGTAGAGGACGATTCCCCTTCTTTCCTTTTCCTGGAGGAGGAATAAGCCTTCTCCTCCTGCTCAGAACCTGAGTCCGAGGCTGACTTTTTTCTCTGGAGCCATAGAGCAGTCTACCCTTTTTGCCCTTAAGAGTTTTAGCAGAAAACTTACAACAGTACTTACATTCTCTGGGTTTGTGATCAGGATAGAGGCAATATAAATACTCCTTGTGAGGATCTTCAGAGAAAAGTCTGCTTTTACCACAGGTTTTGCAGGGCCTAAACAGCACTTTTTTGACTGTGACATTTTGTGTGAATATATCCAAACACACACATTCCAATAGTACCTCAGATGTTGAAAGATGATAAAGTGATAGTTGGAAGGTAAAGGTTAAAAGGATAAGAGAGCAACACTGTGACTGAGTAGAGCTCAGGGAGCCTCCCTAACACACGACATGCAGTAAGAAAAGAAATCTGACGTATGGTGGCTCAGCAGGAGATGTTATGTTATGTTATAAATACTTGTAAAGCGCTACGTATTTCCGTGGGTGACTTGGCGCTAGCGCAATAGAGATTTAGGAGATGGAGGCAGACAGAGGGCTGTCGAGGGAAAAGCCAGGTCTTCAGAAGCTTTCTGAAAACCTGTTGAGAGGGTGCTAATCTTATATGTGATAGTAGAAGATTCCATTCCCTGGTTGCTCCCGCCAAAATCTACTTCGAACCCATTTGGTTTTCTTAAATCTGAAGGTGGTAACTTTGTGGGATCCGCTTGAGCTCAGATTTCTATTAGAAACGTACCATGAAATACCTTTCCTCAAGAAGTCTGGACCAGTGGCATGAAGAGCTTAAAAGGAGAGGCAGGGTCCCTTTAATTTAATGTGATTCTTAATAGTTAGCCAATGTAGTTTTTTGATTGCTTGAGAAACGGAGTGTTGTTTGGGAAGACTGAAAAGTAATTTAGCTACATCATTTTGTAATACCTGAATTGTTTTAAAGATATTGTGTCTAAAGATTAATATAAAGTCCATTACAATAATCTATTTTTGATAGGATTAAAGAAGATATGACTGTTTTTCTAGAATTCTTAGGAAGAAAGTGTATAATTTTCCTTATGATTCTAAGACTATTATAGGAGGAAGATAGAACCAAGTTGATTTTCTAGCCAAAGTTAAGCTTATCGTCAAGCATTACCCAAAGGCTTTTTGTTTTTGTGGTGGGTTGGGATAAGACACCCAGTCTCGCTGGCCAACATACGGCAGACCAGAAATGAGAATTGTTTCCCAGAAGAATCACTTCAGTTTTATCTGAATTAAGTTTGAGACAATGCTTACGCATCCATCTGCCAATCTTTCCCATGCAATTATGAAGCAGATGGCTAGTGTAACTGGCATAATTGGCTGCAAATAGAACGATCTGCGTGTCAACTGCGTATGAAGTAAGAGAGAAACCAAAGGATTGAACCAAGCGGGCAAGGTTTCTTACGCAAAGATTAAACACGGTGGGACTAAGGGAAGATCCCTGTGGCACCCCACAAGGTAGGTGGAAAGTGCTGGAATTAAAATTGTCTAGTTTCACTGCATTTTCCCTGTTTTTTAGGAATGATTCAAGTGATTCTAAGTCTATATCTTTTTTGGCTAGATCTTCCAAGCAGCAAAGCAGGGTAGGATGATCTATGGCATCAAAGGCCGCAGACAGATCCAATAAGATCAGTGTGGTTGTTCTTCCTCCGTCTTGGATGGGTTTAAGTTCATCCGTTGCATTAATAAGGGCCGTCTCAGTGCTATGTTATGATCTAGATCCAAATTGTGTGGCATCTAATAGATCGTTCTCTAAAATATTTTGATTTAGTTGTTGGTTCATGATTTTTTCAATTATTTTACCTGGAAATGTAAGTCTGAAAAATGGTCGGTAGTTGGATGGATCTTATGGATCGAGGGTGGAATTTTTTCAAAGAGGAAGGATGAAAGCCCTTTTCCAGAGAGTGGGAAAGATCCCTGTGGTGAACATAGAGTTGAAGATATTCATAAGTACATTAGCTAAACTCTCTGAAATTAAATTTAGGACGCATGGAGGGCAGAAATCTTCTGGAGAACCTGATTTAGTAGTCTAGATAAAATTCAAGGTTTGTGTTACTTTGATAGGAGAAAATTTGGCCAAAGCGGGCCTAAGGTGATTGTTAGTGGTCGGGATCTCATGGGTCCCGATACTTATATGTGCTGCTAGATGAGTGCTTCAGGGTCTCAGCTCTGATTGGCAGAAGTATGGATGTTTTAAAATTATGTAAACGGGTTACAAAATTCTATCGTCTTTCAATGAGGTCAATGCTAATGCTTTAACATTACGGGTACACGGGGGACTCCCACTATGAAGACGGGGAATGTGGAAATATGTATCCAGTAGATCGAGGGAGAATAGATCGTCTGCCATATCCATGAGAAGGACGATATCTTGGAGAGAAAGCATCCTGAATGGTTACTTTTTAGCGAACTTGCTCAAGAAACTGAGGTCCAGTATCTGCCTGCATTTTCCTGTTTCTTATTGATGAGTTAGCAGGGAGTGGAATCCCAGATTGCGCTAAGGGAATGGTACCTCTTCTATTGCGTGTTTGCAGAGGATCTATAGTTTTTTGTTTCTGAAGACTGAAGATGGCAATGAGATGTCTTTGTAGAGGGAAATTTGGAGGTAGCTGAACAAATTCCAGGGTGTGACCATGCTGGCCAACATGTGGCAGACCAGAAATGAGTATTGTTTCCCAGAAGAATCACTTCAATTTTATCTGAATTAAGTTTGAGACAATGTTTACTTATCCATCTGCCAATCTCTCCCATGTAATCATGAAGATGATGACTGATGTAACTGGCATAATTGGCTGCAGATAGAATTATCTGTGTGTCATCCGGGTAAGAGAGAAACCAAAGGATTGAACCGAGGGGACAAGGTCTCTTACCCAGAGATTAAACAGGGTGGGACTAAGGGAAGATCCCTGTGGCACCCCGCAATGTAGGTGGAAAGTGCTGGAATTAAAATTGTCCAGTTTCACTGCATTTTCCCAGTTTTTTTAGGAATGATTCAAGTGATTCTAAGTCTATGGCTTTTATGCCTAGATCTTCCCAGCGGCAAAGCAGGGTAGGATGATCCAGAGTATCAAAGGCCGCAGACAGATCCAATAAGATCGGTGCGACTGTTCCTCCTCCATCTAGGATGAGTTTAAGTTCATAAGTTGCTTTAATAAGGGCCGTCTCAGTGCTATGTTCTAATCTAAATCCAAATGGTGTGGGATCTAATAGATCGTTCTCTAAAATAAATTGATTTAATTGTTTGTTCATGATTTTTTCAATAATTTTACCTGGAAATTTAAGTCTGGAAATTGGTCGGTAGTTAGATGGGTCTTTTGGATCGAGGGTGAGTATTTTTAAAAGAGGAAGGATGGAAGCCTGTTTGCAGAAAGTGGGAAAGATCCCTGTGCTGAACATAGAATTGAAGATGTTCGTAAGTACATCAGCTACACTCTCTGAAATTAAATTTAGCACGTATGGAGGGCAGGGATCTTCTGGCGAACCTGATTCAGTAGTCTGGATAAAATTCAAGGTTTGTGTTAGTCGTCGGACTCTCATGGGTCCCTATACCTATATGTGTTGGTAGATGAGTGCTTCAGGGTCTCAGCTCTGATTGGCAGAAGTTTGGATGTTTTAAAATGATGTAAACGGGTTTGCTAAATTCTTTTGTCTTTCAATGAGGTCAATGCTAATGCTTTAACATTACTGTTACAGTGGGACTCCGACCATGAAAACGGGGAAGATTCAAGCATGTGAATCTATAAAAGATACAATACTGGAGGAACTAGGCAGAAGGAAGAGGGAGAATATCTCCAATAAAACACTGCAAGGAAAAAGATAATGCATGCCCTCACATACCGAGGAATATTGGAAGTATGATAAAAGACAGGGCAGTACGTAAATTCACTGGGAGGGTGGTGAGAGAGAAGAGGAGGATATCACCTCCAGGAAGAAAGAAAACAAAAAAACAAGCACAGATAGGAGGTTTCCCACATCCTCCTGGAGTTGCCCTCCTGAGAACTGGAACTTAGAAGACAATATGCGGCATGCCTGAACATAGACAGCTGCATCTGATATTATATATCTGAAAATGATGTCACTTACATTAAACTTCGAGATCATGTAGAGAATGAGTGGACTTATCATGTATAACTGAATTCTCTAATGAAATCTTTTTAGAACATCAAGGATAAACTTACGTTCAGTGGGAGCGAGTTGTTGAGAGGCAGAAAATTGTTCCTCCAGAGGAAATGAGGATGAAGGTGATTAACCTGGCACATGATGGGCACGTGGGTAGAAATCTCACCAAGGTAAGAGTGAGAGAAAAGTACCAGTGGCCAGGCATGGATTGTTAAGTAGAGGAAGTGGTCAGGGACTGCTTAAGAAGTGCTACAAATAATAAGTCAAATGTTACCTTAAAAACTCCTTTATCTCAAGTTGTGGTACCTGATCAACCTTGGATGAAATTGGATTTTGATAATATGGGCCCATTTGAGCTTCTACCTAGTAATGAGAGATATGGGTTATTTACTTCTGTACTATTGCTCTTAGTAGTTATCTGCCAGATATGCGAGTGCAGTAAACACCCATATAGTCATTGTGTTTATCAAGGATTAGTTTGCCAATGAAGATGTGCCAGAATACATGGTAACAGATAATGGTGTGCAGTTTATTTTGCATAACATGAATGTTTTTTTTAAATAAACTGGGTACTGTGCATCAAAAGACAACCAAAGGTCTTGAGCTACGTATAAACCCTGTGGTAAAATCATGTGTGCAGATGGCAATGGGAACAGAGACTTCCTCTCATAGATTTTATTAGGGAGTTCTGGTGGGTTCACTGCACAATACCTAACTGTGCAACTTCAAAGTCACATTTTGAGCTTTTGTAGGATAGAGTGGCACACTCTAAATTAAACCCTGCTTGGTGATTGCCTTAAGAAAGGAGGGATGTAGATTTGCAAAGGTGTCGGAATGATAGATACCAACAGAGGTATAAGGAGAGGTGTGACAAAAAGCACTCTGCCAAGGCAAAAAAATGGATGGTGAGTGATCGTATCTTGATAAACAAAAATAGATTGGGAGAAGAAGAGGTTGACCCCTTTACTATTGTATCTGTCAGAAAGAATGGGGTTACTGTAAATTCGGGGAGTACTTGGAGCATGTCTAGATTGGTAAAGTGTGTAAGTTCGAGTGTGACAGATCACACCTCATCTGATAAGGGTGAAAAACCTGATAAGGGTAAAGAGGATGCCTCGGGCGACACTCAGGTTAGAAGAAGCGGTTCATGGATTACGAAGAAACACCATTGTTAAGAGAACTTTGTCATGGTTTAAACGCATTTTGTAAATAATCTATGTTTCTGTTTCACTATTTCATTCTGGTATTTATTAACGCAGTTGTAGAATGTACGTTATAGTTCTGTCTGTGCCTTTCCTGTATTAACTATCTTTTTTACTTTATTATCTTTTACATTGTTAAGGAGGGAGATGTGTTATGGTCTGCAGTAGGCATAGTATTTTGTTTGTGTTGATAGCACATAGAATACTCTGTATGTAATGTGCTTTAAGGTTATAAACTCTGGCACTTTGAACTGGAGCCTGGCATGAAGCAAGAAACTGTTGGTGTGTTTGAACATTTCTTGCAATAAATCCATTCATCAAACGACCCCAATCCTGTGTGGATTAATCATTATAAAAGAGACTGTATCAAAGAACTGGGGTAACAGTGGGGGAAGGAGCCTGTAAAGAGCAAGGAGCCACACTGAAAGAGAGGAGTCAGAGTAAGACACAGACAATGTAAAGCACTAAGGCTATAAACCAGCCGTAAAGAGGTGGAAACTGAAACAGACACAGGTGTGGCTAAAGGTGACATAATATGGACAAGTAGGATGCAGACACATCGGAACATGATGAAAGCACCTAAATGAAATACAGAGATCCTGGGATAAGAGTCATTCTGACCCTCTTTTGCAAAGTCATCCTGTGCCCTGGGCACCCCCAACTTCGTTGCTGACTGGTACTGGTAGTAACTGACTCAGACTGTCCCTGGGCTCGGTCTATCCAGGCCCAGAGCCAGTGCTATGCTGAAAAGACACTTAGGATACAGTGAAAACACCTACATACACTAGGGTGCACTATGCGTTAGGGTACCCTTATGATTGGCATGATCTCCACATAAGGCCCTAGTACATAATAGGGCAGGGGGATTGAAACTACTTTTAAGTCCCTAGTATATAATAGGGCATGGCAGTTTGGAGGCCAGCAGCCCTTTCTGCACTTGCATGTGTGCATTGCTAAAGCCTGAGGTCAGTTTAAAATCAGCCCTGTGTTGAATGACTGCTTTTAAAATGCAAATTGTGCCTAAACTCGACTTCGGTAATTGGGGCACTTACAAATTGATAAACTACAATGTTTGGGAATATTAGGTACCCCCAGGGTCTCCCCTAGGAGGGGGTTCAGGTATTTATAAGGAGTACCCTTATCAAATGAATTTTATATACCCTGGGTTTAGTGAAGTTGTACATTTCACTCCCAACATTGTGGGAAAGTGCTTTCCAAAATCGACATTGGTGCTAGGAACACTGTGGAGTGAGGATCTGCAATATGTGTGCATACTCAGAACCTCTAAAGTCTAACCCTAGGTTTCCAGGGGTGTGGGTTCTGTAGATATAGGCAGGGTCCGTATAAAAGATGTTTTATGACGCCTGGAGTTGGAAAATGGCAAAGTCATTTTTCCCACTGCAAATCCACAACCACATTGGTTAACATGACAAGGAGTTATTAAATATTAACTAACGTCAAGGAGGTAATAAAAATATCATTCAAGGGCTTCCTAGAATCGTATTGATAAATCTCACAACATGGTATTGTTGAATGTATCCTAAAATGTATTGATAAGAAGTTATAAGACCTTCTTGTCTGTAAGACAAAATTCAGCCCTCTAGTGCTCTGATTGGTCAGAGTTAAGTGGATTAGTCAGGCTCCTTTGATAAGGTGATAAGTAGCACAGAGGGTAAGGGAGCCATACTAGGTTCTGCTACATAGGAATGCTATGGCAGAGGGAGGGGCTGTAAAACATCTTCTTCCAAGGGAGGAGGGGACAGGCAGTGTAAGTCAGGTCCAGTTAGAGCCCTACCCTCTAAACTCAGCCAGATGGAAGGCTTAAGGCAAGAATTTCCAGATGCAAAGGGGAAGGAGCATATGTAGATGAGCCATCCTGTGGACTGGGTTAGTTAGCTCTTGTCTCTCTGCTGGAAAATAAGCCATGATGAATTTTGGAGGAATGGTGCACTCTACGAGAATATAGTGCCACACTCTGGAGAATGTGGTCATACCCTAGGGTGCTGCCCTGCACCTCAGTGGACAGGAGTGCCCTCCTGCTTGACGTAGAGAACTTGGAATAAGTATATGAGAGTGTCAGAGCCTCTCAGACCTGTTGCTTGAAACTTAAGAAAGAAGAACGGTCCATGCTGGAAGTTTGATTTGCACCAACCAGATCCCTGCATTCTGACTGACTGTGCCTGCTGCACAACCTGGAACTACAGTCCTGTGGATCAAACCTGCTTCAAAGGGACTAAAGAGTGGACTCACTGCAAGCTACAGGTTAACAGAGATCACCTGGAACATCACCATCAGCCTGGAGTAGGACCAGTGAATTTGTAAGGGTTTTGTCCAAGTGGATTGTGGGAATTGAAGTCCCAAACTTTCAAGGACCATCTTGGAGCTTCCAGACCCTTGGAGTACGTTTTGGACACTTTAGGACCCTTAAAGGAACATCTGAAAGAAGTTCCAGAAGTTTGGAAAACTTTGAAGCAACTTTGGAAACAAGCTCCCTAAGTGGACCGACTCGACCTGGCCAGCCAAGCCCTCAACCACGAGCTAGTCTGCCGTCCAGGTTCGTCCCGCTGAAAAACTCCGGAGGTCTGTCTTCCAGAGTTTGACTGAAACCTAACCGGGTGAACCCTCACAGAATCCGGCCTGGTGCTGAGCAGCGTGTACGAGAGGTGGCTAGGACCAACCGCGAGAGTCAAGCAGCCCACCTTCAACCGTGAGCCGGCCTGGATCTCTGGTTCGTTCTGCTGGGAAGTTCCGGAGGTCTGACTTCCATAAGTTTGACCAGGAGCACGCCGCAAGGCAAGCCGGCGAACCCTCACCAAATTCGGACTGGCTGAGAGCTTCAAAGGACCCCGGGAAGAAAAGCTCCAGAAATGTTTTTAAGCCCGAAGGTAAAAACTTTGACAGAGACCTACTGCGAGGGGTAGCCGTGCATGACTTCATCGCGGTCGGCTTTAAACCTTGACTTTGGCCCGGTCTAGCGCGACCAAATGTCCCAATAGGCGCTATAGGTTTCTATGTGCTATATAGTGCTAAATCTTTAAAAAATCATATCTCCAGTTCCCTAAATTGGATGTTTTTCATTCTAGTGTCATTTTAAAGATACAAATATTTCCTATTTTTATAAATTTGTGTCAGAGTTTTATTGTGTATGGTGTCTTAATTATTTACAGGATTGGTGTTTTTAAATACTTTACATAACTGTCTTTGAAGTTAAGCCTGCCTTCTCATAGCCAAGCTACCAGAGTTGAGAATGGGAATACTTTTTTAAGACCTATACTTAGCCCTATATTGTGTTAGTGGCCTTACTGCCAGTGGTAGATATTTACCACTACTAATAACCCCCTTTCCAACAGCCTCAAAGAATGAGCACTGTTAGGGACTAGTAGAGCATCCTACAAGCTCTGGAGAAAGTTACGTTTACAGAGAGATGAGTGGCAGGTGTTTCTTGCACAGGGGCAGTATTAGGCCAACAGAATAGAAGTGTGGGAAGAGTGTAGTTAGTAGAAGTTTGAGTCCTAATACAAAAATGTTGCAGGTACTGACAGGTGAATGGGTGACAAGACTGAGATGAAGGGCAAAAAGACTGAAGAGACAGACACTTGGGCTATGCTCCAGAGTATAGGACTTGCATATTGAAAAGTAGATGACATATCAGCAACATTACTGTCATAGACGATACCTTTAAAATGATGACTTACAATGTAAATGGGCTGGGAGATAAAATTAAGTGAGGAACAGAGAAGACAATTCCTAAAAATAAACAAGCCTACCTTACCACTTTTGCAAAATACACACAGGACAGGTAAGGAGCTGATTCCCAGGCAAAAGTCTATACCAGCTTCTAGCATATGCTGGCCATTAGTAAGCAGTCAGGGGGAGTGGGGTGACAGTGAAGAAGAAACGAAGTGCGGTACAACCCAAGCCGCTCATATATGGCAGTCATAGGCACATGGGCATGTTAGAGAAATACAACAGCCAGTGTTGAGACTTCCAAAACTGCATGAGTGTCCCGTGTAAGGTGGGCCCACTGCTCCTAAGCATCCCTGACTCGAGACAAATTATAGGGGGTACCTTTAATGATATGATGGGAACAGGGATGGATTAGTCGACAGGGAATGTTACAGGGAAGAAGTGTAAACTGTGCTGGAAGAATTTGCCCAAAACATTGGGCTGACATATGTATGGAGACATTTACGTGCTACAAATTCTTTAGGGTGGACATCATATATATATCACAGGGATGGAACTCTCCAGGACAGTGGGGGGCAGGATATAATGCAAGAGGGTTCTCAGGTCATTCACCACTGGTTATTACCGAGGGCAGAGGGAACAAGGACACGTGGAAGGGCTGGAGACCTAATGCCTCTGGAGGATGAAACCCCGAGCCAGTATTAGAGCAGGGTTTCAACTTGATGGCCACTCGTGTTCGAAGCAGCTTAATCCGATCATGGTACTTCTTGGTCTTCCTGGATGTTTACTGAGAAAAATGCCACCCAGTCACAACTTGAGAGCATGTTAGGTGCAATACATATAGTGTTTGGGGACCATTTTGTTTTCTTACCACAGGACGTACACTTGGCAAAACTAAAGACATGCATACTGTGAAGAGCAAATATAGGAAAGAAACAGTGGAAACAAAGTATTCTTAAGAAAATCACTGATGAGGCAAGCAGACACTCAGACTCTGAGCAAAAGCACAAACTCTCCAGAAGTATAACATTTTCCAAGGCACGAGAGATGAAAAGGGCATCAGTTTTTAGAGATCCTGCTTACAACAGAAAGGACAAATTAACTGAAGGTTTAAATGCCAATATATGTTACTCTTCAATGTCACCGTTGTTTCTCTGAAAGAAGTGTTGCAATTTATATCCTGAAGCAAACTTCTCTTGCATTCATCTGGTTTTTCTTTTAAAAATGGAGGCCTCACGTACTAAAAATAAACCTTTTTTTCACTTTATTCAATAAGTCCGACTGGCATCATTTTAAAAGGAAACAATAAATACAATTGATTGATGTTGGCTGCAGATAAGCACTCAAATGAATAACAACTTTTTAGATAAAGTATCTGGTTTGTAAAATTCTCTGAAATGTTGCTCATGAGCAGAGATATTTAATGTCATGAGGATGTATTTTCTGATGGGTGGCAGCAATGAATTCTATCTAGAATGACTCAAATAAGATGGTGAAGTCTACGTGTGGTGTTTAGGTGCTGCAATGGGATGGAGTAGTTTCTTACCTGTAACTCCAGTTCTGTAGTAGGGGTATCTCTGTTATAGTCATAATCTATGAATAATCCCCGCCCATGTGCGGGGACCCCGGAGCAATCAAAAATATCTCTTAAGCTGTCCCGCATTTGCAAACCTGCAAAGACACTTAAGAGACAGACAAAATAATACAGCCTAATCACAACAAGGCTGCACTGGCCAGCACTTCCTCTGAAGTGAACACAAAAGCCAAAATAAAGTTGAAATGTCATTTTTATTCACATCGGACATGTTCCTTTATTATCACACACTCCCTTCACCAAAATCCCTTTAAACAATAGAGAGGAAGGGGTGGACAGACAAGCCCTATAGGCTGTCATTATGTGTCTGCTAAAGGGATACCGTGCCTTTAAGAAACTCTCCAGAGACCCCCGGTATCCCAGGATGCACAGCCAACACAAGTTACTTTCAGTTCTTTTTGAAGGTGTATAACAACAGGCCTGATACTGTCAGGTTACTCCACCGGGGAGGAGGGAGGGTCGCTTATGACTATAACAGAGATACCCCTACTACAGAACTGGAGTTACAGGTAAGAAACTACTCCTTCTGTAGTAGGGGATCTCTGTGTATAGTCATAATCTATGAATAGAATGGCAACCCCATCCCAACCAACAAGCAGCGGTGGAGTAAGTCCAACCACCAACAAATCACTGTGCAAACAAATTCCTCAGCGAAGCCTGTCCAACCTGCGCATCTGCCCTAGCATCAGAATCCAGGCAGTAATGCTTTGTAAACGTATGGACTGACTTCCAGGTGGCAGCCTTACAAATGTCCGCAATGGGAACATTCCTAAGCAAAGCGGTAGTAGCAGCCTTGCCTCTAGTCGAATGTGCCGTAGGCTTACCCCCCAATGTTTTATTAGCTTTTTGGTAACAAAGCTGAATACAGGAAACAATCCATCTGGAAATGGACTGCTTTGAGGTAGCTAAACCAGTTCTTACCGAACCATAATTAACAAACAGTTGATCCGACCTGCGGATATCGTTTGTCTTATCCAGGTAGAATTTCAACACCCTACGTACATCAAGTGAATGCAGAGCCCTCTCCGCCGGAGAGGAAGGATGCTGAAAAAACGTAGGCAAAGTTATCATTTGATTTACATGGAAATCTGATATCACCTTAGGCAAAAATTTAGGATGGGTACGCATCACTACTTTAGAAGCATGGAAAACAGTATACGGCTCTTGACAACACAGAGCCTGAATCTCACTCACCCTCCTGGCCGATGTAATGGCCACAAGGAAGGCAGCCTTCCAAGACAAATGCTGCAACGAAGCCTTATGGATAGGCTCAAAAGGCTCCCTCATCAATCTAGATAACACCACATTCAATTCCCATGGTGGAGAAGGTCTTCTAACAGGGGGAAACACCTTACGCAAACCCTCCAAAAAATCCTTAATCACAGGGATTTGAAAAAATGAGGTTTGAGAAGGGCCCTTCCTATACGCAGTCAGGGCTGCGAGATGAACCTTAATAGACTGAAAATTAAGCCCAGATTGAGCTAACTGCAGCAGATAAGGCAAAATAACATCTTCTTTACAGGATGTAGGGTCAAAGTCCTTTGCCTTGCACCATAAGCAGAATCTCTTCCACTTATATGCGTAAGAAGTCCTCGTAGACGGTCTCTTCGCCTCTTTCAAGATCTCCATACAGTCCTGAGGTAGGTTCAAGTGTCCATACTGTACTAGCTCAGGAGCCATGCTGCCAAACTCAAGGACGAGAGATTGGGGTGAACCATCTGTCCTCCGAACTTCGTGAGAAGGTCCGGCCGACACGGCAGGCGTCTGTGTGGCAGAACAGACCGGTGAAGAAGGTCGGTGAACCACCATTGCCTCAGCCACTCCGGAGCAATCAGGATCATTCTGGCTCTGGAGTGCGACAGCTTGATCAGCACCGCCGGGATCAGGGGAATGGGTGGAAAGGCGTAGAGAAAGCTGTTGGACCAGCTGATCCATAGGGCATTCCCCAGCGTCCCTGGTTGGTAGTACCTGGACGCGAAGTCGCGGCATTTGCTGTTTTCTGCCGTAGCGAACAGATCTATATCCGGAGTGCCCCACTCTGCGAAGACGTCTCTTAGCACGTCGTCGTTTAGCACCCACTCGTGGTTCTCTTGAACGAGCCTGCTGAGCGCATCTGCTTGGGCATTCTGCACCCCCGGCAGATGGGTCGCCGTGATCGTCAGGTTCCTGGCCACCAGCCAGTTCCAGATCGCCTGTGCCTCCCGAGACAGGGTGCGTGAACGTGAGCCCCCCTGCTTGTTGAGGTAATACATGGTCGTAGTATTGTCCGTCTGAACCAGCAGGGAGTTCGTCCTGAAGGAGGGATGGAACGCCTTCAAGGCCAAGTGTACCGCTCTGAGTTCCAAAAAGTTGATATGGTAAGTCGTCTCCATCTGCGACCATATCCCCTGAATCTGAAGAGGGCCCGAATGCGCTCCCCAGCCCTGGAGAGACGCATCGGTCACTATGGTCTGGACCGGAATATCCTTGTGAAAAGGAGTCCCCTTGCAGACATTCTCTGGGGCACACCACCATTTCAGAAACTGCCGAGCGTGTTGAGACAGCTGGATCTTGTCCTCCCAACGCCCCCGGTCCCATTGATCCTCCAGACATTCCTGTAGGGGCCTCATATGCAGACGTGCATTGGGGGTGAGAAAGATGCAAGAAGCTATCGACCCCAGTAAGGAAGACACCGTCCTCACCGTAGGAGAGCGGGCTGAGATGAGATGCCGCGCCTTCCCACGGATCGATAAGCGTCTCTCCTCCGAAGGACACACGCTTGCGGTCAAGGTATTGACTGAGGCCCCCAAGTACTGGAGACACTGCACAGGGATCGGCACTGACTTCGACATGTTGATGTGCAGGCCCAGGCGATGCAGCAAGGCAGCTGTCCTGTTGAAATGGCACTGGGCTTCCTGGTAAGTGGACGCTTTGATCAACCAATCGTCCAGGTAAGGATACACAAACACCTTGGTCTTCCGCAGGTGTGCCGCGACCACCGCCGTGCACTTGGAGAACGTCCGTGGTGCAGACTTCAGGCCAAACGGGAGTACTGAATACTGGTAATGGTTGTTGCCTACCAGAAACCTCAGGAACTTGCGATGCTTTGGTGCGATCGGCACATGAAAGTAAGCGTCCTGCAGATCTATGGCGCACAGCCAGTCTCCTCGATGCAACTGAGGGTAAATCTGATGCAGGGACAACATACGGAACTTTTCTCTGCGGATCCACTTGTTGGCTTGACGCAGATCTAGAATAGGCCTGAACTCGTTCTTGTCCTTTTTTCTTACGAGAAAGAACCGTGAGTAGAGACCTCTTCCTTTTTGCTGCAAAGGAACCGCTTCTATCGCCCTCTTTTTTAACAGAACGTCTGCCTCCCGCTGGAGCTCCCTTACCATGTAGGAGGAGCGCACTGGTGGAATCTGTGGAGACGGGCTGGTGAAACGAAGACAGTACCCATTGCAAACAATGTTCAGCACCCACTTGTCCTGCGTTATTGTCTTCCACTCTGCCAGGTAGTGTTGAATACTTCCCCCCACCGGAGCGGGTAACGGATGAGGGGGAAGTAACTTTTCAGGGCTTCGACCCGGCCGGGCCTTTGTTCCCCGACGAGGACTGATGCTGTCCTCTGCCCCTCTGGCGCTTCTGAAAGGATTGCCTCGGGAACTGCTGTTGTTGGTGGCCCGACTGACGCCCTTGACCTCTCTGCTTGGCGTAGCGCCTACCCGAGGATCGGAAGGACCTCCTCTGCTCCTTGGGCCTCTCCAGCCCCACCGCCTTCAGAGTTTCCGCCTCAGCCTTCAGGCGGGCCATCTCGTCATCCGCATGCGACCCGAACAGCGTCGTGCCAGAGAATGGTAAATTGGCGATCTTCTGCTGTGCTTCAGGCTTGAGCGGGGTCAGCCGCAGCCAGGAATGCCTCCTCATGTGTATGCCGTGGCAGTACCCATGGGCCGCCAGCAGCGACACATCCCCCGCCGCACTGATGATCTGATTAGAGACCATCATGCCCTCGTTCAGCACCTCCTGAAAGTCCTCCCTCTTGTCTCTAGGCAGGGAGGCAGCGAACTGTTGCAGGGAGTCCCAAAGAGACCTGTCATAGCGCCCCAACAGAGCGGAGGCGCTAGCGGCCTTCATCGTAGTGGCCGACGTGGAGCACATCCTCCTCCCCAAGGAGTCCATTTTTCGACTCTCCTTATCCGGAGGAGCCGTGGATGAAGGCGTCGTAGAGTGTTGTTTACGAGCCGCCGCCACGATAACAGAATCCGGTGGAGGATCCACTCTGAGGAACGCCGGGTCCGAGTCAGGAGCCCTGTACTTTTTTAGCAGTCTCGAGGGCGCCGGTTTCACCACGGCCGGCGTCAAGAACACCTCCATTGCAGGTTCCTCCAACCCCGGAACCAACGGAAGGAGGGGGCGCGACAGATGTGCCTTATGCAAAGTTTCAAAGATCACAGAAGTAGTGGGAATAGGGGTAGTGACTGATATCGCCAACTTCGCCGCCCCTCTCATCAGCACCTCCTGGAACGTGGCAATGTCATCCACCGGCGAGACGCGGGTAGGAGGCGTCTCCGACAGCGAGGGCGAAAACCGTCCAGTCCCAGAAGAGTTCGTGCCCCTCGAGCCTCTGGAACGAGACCGATACCTCCGTCGTCCATGTCCAGAGCGAGTGGACGATCTGCGCCTACTCCGTGATCGCCTGCGAGGGCGAGAGCGAGATCTCTGCCTGTGAGGAACCCTCGGAGGCGGCGGCTGCGGTGGAGATGTAGGCAGCTGAGGCACGGGCAGAGGCAGCGGAGGAGGGGGCGGAGGAAGAGGAGGAGGAAGGTCAGGCACCGGTGGAGGAGCCGGTGGAAGATCGGGCACAGGAGGCAGAGGCGGCTGCTGGGTACGCAGCGGGGACAGATGTTCCGAAGCCCCATCACTCCTAGCAGGCGAGCCCCCACCAGAACTGTCCGGGCTCGCGGTCACTCTCCTCTTCTTGGCGGGCCTGTCCCGCGTGGAGGCCACCGACGGGGAACGTCCGCGTCTCCCCGATCCCCGACTGGAGATCGTAATCACTGAGGACGTGTTCCCCGATGTCCGTGACGTCGAACTGTACGTCGACCTCATCCGGCGTCTCTTAGCCCTCGACGTCGAACGCCGTCTCGCAGTCGAGCGTCCTCTCGACGCCGAACCATGCCTCCTCGACGTCGAACCATGCCTCCGTGACGTCGAACCACGCCTCGACCTCCGTCCCCGCGGTGTCGACTTCTGCCTCGACGTCGACTTCTGGTGCTTCGACGTCGAACGCTGGTGTCTCGAAGTCGACGTCCTGTGCCTCGATGGCGACCTGTGCCTCGATGGCGACCTGTGCCTCGACGGCGACCTGTGCCTCGACGGCGACCTGTGCCTCGACGGCGATCGTCTCCGCCTGGACGGCGGGCGCCGGGATCTCGGCGTCGACTCCGTCAGCGTCGAGCCGTGGGTCGACGGCGAAGGTGGCGAGTGAAGTCTTCCATGGGGCTCGGTACGACGTCGATGGGTTGTCGACGTCGACCGTGACACCTGCGACGGCGAACCGGTCCCGGGTCTCGCCGGCCCCTCCCTCGACGTCGAACGTCGAGGCTGCCGCGACCCAGAGCCCTGGATCGACGGCGAACATACCGGTGCCTTCTCTCTCGCCGTCGACGTCGTCGCCTTCGACGTCGAACGCGACCTACCAGCCGGTAGGTGCCGTTTCTGCTCCCTGCTCTGCCCGGAGGTCCCTCCGGGGGCTGAAGCATGGGCGGAGGAGGGAGAATGAGATCCTCCATGCCCCGAAGTCCCACCGGACCTCTGCTGCTCCTGTCCCTGAAGGCGAATCTTCTCCCTGTCCCTCAGGGTCCTCTTTGAAAAGGTTTTACAGATGGCACATGTAGCTGGGACATGTGAGGGCGACAAGCAGAGGATACACACATCATGTGGGTCCGTCTTGGCCTTTTTCCTCCCACACTCAGGGCAGTTATCGAACAAAGCCATGCTAAGAGTGGGCCAAAACTGCTCCAGATTGCAGGCAGTAGTAGACAAAGGCTCTAGACGTCGAATGAAAACACTATTTATCCAAAAAATCCAATTTTAATCAAATAAACCACCCAAAAGGGTAGAGCTCAAGCTCCAGGGTCCTGCTAGCAGGAGCCGGAAAAAAGAACTGAAAGTAACTTGTGTTGGCTGTGCATCCTGGGATACCGGGGGTCTCTGGAGAGTTTCTTAAAGGCACGGTATCCCTTTAGCAGACACATAATGACAGCCTATAGGGCTTGTCTGTCCACCCCTTCCTCTCTATTGTTTAAAGGGATTTTGGTGAAGGGAGTGTGTGATAATAAAAGAACATGTCAGATGGGAATAAAAATGACATTTCAACTTTATTTTGGCTTTTGTGTTCACTTCAGAGGAAGTGCTGGCCAGTGCAGCCTTGTTGTGATTAGGCTGTATTATTTTGTCTGTCTCTTAAGTGTCTTTGCAGGTTTGCAAATGCGGGACAGCTTAAGAGATATTTTTGATTGCTCCGGGGTCCCCGCACATGGGCGGGGATTATTCATAGATTATGACTATACACAGAGATCCCCTACTACAGAAATGTCTGTATTAGTGGATCAGCAGGACACAATTATCACAACCGCTGGCAGCCCTGATAAGATCTTTTGGGTTCCAACCGACTTCGTATGTGGATGACACGCAAATTGTGCTGTCCCTTCAGCGTGGTAAAGAAGCTGCGACTGGATTAAGATGCCATGATTGCATGCAAGCCATTGTGGGCTGGATGTCATCAAATTGCCTGAAACTTAATGCAGGAAAAACGGAGGTTATCATATTTGGTAATAACACAAATCTTTGGACGCCTGATTGGTGGCCAAATGTAATGGCAAGGATTCCGGCACCTACTGAGAAGGCGGTGATTGTGGATTCCAGACTTTTGGTGACCAGATAAGCAGGGTTGTCTCAACTAGCTTCTACCTGCTCAGGATCTTGAGGAAAATCAAATTCCTTCTCCCAGAAGATAGCCTGAGGACAGCAGTGACAGCGCTCATTTTGTCACGGCTGGATTACAGTTATAGTCTCTATTTGAACATCCAAAAGAGACACCTAAACAGATTCCAGATCGTACAAAATGCAGCAGCCAGGCTGCTAACGGGCACACCCAGGTTTGTCACGGTGAGGAAGGGACTTCGAAATCTTCACTGTCTCCCTGTGAAACAAAGTGCACAATTCAAGACCCTTTGCACCGTCTTTAAGGCCCTTAAGGGCACTGGTCCTGTTTATCTGAGACAACGCCTACAATGGTACGTTCCCGGAAGAACATTGTGCTCCTCGGAGGCAAAGCAAGTGATTGTTCCCTGTGTTAATAAGGCCAGTTGCGGTGGCGGGAGTTTCTTCAATTGTGCCGCACAGGCCTGGAACAGCTTACCCTTGTACCTCAGAAACTCTACCGAGCTCCTTTCATTCAGGAAGGGGCTGAAAACCTAGCTCTTTTCCTGAACAGTCTTGCAATTTCTTGTAACCATGTAGGCAGTGCTCAGCGCCAGGACACCCTAGGGTAACAGTGCGCTCTAGAAGCTTTACTAACATAACAACCACTACTTATGTAAAGCAGAGGCTGTAAGAAATACGTTACAGGAGCTAGGAGTGGAAATATGGCAATTAACAGTTTTGGCCGTGAGGGACTTTGGTCACATAAGCAATGAATATATTTACCATCTCCTTTAGCTATCCGTGTTATAGAGTTTTCATCCTTAAGCTGGCTGTTAAAACATTCCTCTTTCCCTTTTCTAATGAAGCCTGCTGCTGAAAATTATCCCATTAGGAGGGCTCTGGTCAGCTATGCAAGTCTTCCTTTTTGATGTAGGTTAATTCTCTCCTGCCATGCGGTGTTCTATAATATCCCATACACTGGTCTATAATTGCAGTGTCCTGAAGACTCGCCACTATAACGCAAAGGGAAATGATGTTCCATACAAGCCTCTTTATCTATAGGTACCTCACATTACCACAAGACAAGCAGTTAGCAATATTAATCTTAATAAGAATGATGGACCTAGCACACTGTAAAACTATCTTGAAGAACTTGCGTTATTAGGTCCCTGAACAGCAGATCCAATCTGAAAAACCAGACCTGCTTTCTCTAGTTGTATTGTTATAAAAACAATTCAATTCTTTGTAAACAATACGTAGAATTGACTAGGCCTATAAATGTTATTTCCTACAAGAAACTGCTGATGGCAACATTCGGAATAACAAGTCAACATTTATCATTCTGAATACTTTGATAATATATTGCTGAACAATGCTATGACACAGTTAAGACGTCAAATTATTTAAAAAGTAACAACAATTCGGAAGGTATATACATGTTTGCCAATCAAAATTTGAACTCCGATGAAAATAATAAGATGTGGAACTGTAAAAGACCAACGCCACAAGCAATGGTTAAAGAAGGGCTGCATATACACAGAATTACATTTTCCCAATGTCATCTAATATACATGCCAAATTAACAACGTGTGCTTTGATAAATCATGTGTGAGGTAAATCATGTGTCTAGGGCTGCACACTAGCTTTAACTGTCAACCCATAGCTAATTACTTTTTATTGGGTCTCCTCTTGTCTGCTCTTTGACAATGCTGCAAATGCATTGCTTATGCAGTCCTAGCATGCACCTTTCTAACATTTAAAACAAAGAGAATGGAGCATGCACATACTATCCAATGTAAGGTAGGAGGTATATTGCTTCAAGTTCTTAGTCTGTCAGGCTGCATATAGCCTGGTACTGTATAGCATTAGGCCATGATAAGCAAGAAGGTAAGTTGAAGACACTAGTTTTGATGACTCAGGATATGCGCGTAGTGCAGGCACAGCAGGTAACGAGATACTGACGTGTGATCCGATTTAAGGCAGAGGTGTAACCAAGTTGCTAGTCCGCATGGCTGTGTCTAGGCTGATGCTGTGTAGAAGACAGTTATTCTAGTAATTTCAGAAAATATAGTTAGTAGGTATGCTAGAGGTGTGTAATTCAATGTCTGGAGCTATGTTGAAGATGCTGTAGTGCAAAAGCGTGCTGCATAAAGGAATTTCTTTCTACCATGACCAATGGCTTTAGAAGGCACTGCTCAATTTTAAATCTCTACAGATCAAGTCCGTAAGGATGAGAGTAAGCGCGAGTGAGTGAACAAATGTGGGTAAATGTGTGAATGAGATACATTTTTCCTCATAAAGAAACCTATACATCTCCAGTTAAGAAGCCACACCGTAAACCTAATGTAGTGACTAGCTGATAGGCTTAATCTGTATATGTGATAAAAACAATAGGACAATGTTCAAACAATAAAAACTACAAGCATCTGTTTGACTCACCCTTTATCTCTTTGGTGAATTTAACCCGATGAGAATCAGTCAGAGGTCTAGGTTGTTCATCAATGTTATGAATATCGAGCACTTCACACATAAACTGGATAACAGGTTGTGCTTTATAGAAGGCAGTGGCAGAAACTGGGGAAAAACAATCTCCTTTTAAGAACCGCTTTCAACATTGTTCATACACAATCAATGTATTTGGTTTTAAGGCTATATCGTTATGTACCACATAATGTATTTTTTTACTTTACTGTGTCTTTTGAATTCAAATTCTTTAGGTTTCGTTGAACATAAGGTCAAGGAGACAAAGTACTAACGAAATTCTATTTTACTCATTCGAAATTTAAATATGACCGACTTATGTTAACTTGGCCTTTTTCCGTTTGTTCCTTTGTCTCTAGTGTCTCTTGGCCTCATCTACCACGCCTTGTTAAGAAATTAAATGAAAGTAGCACACGCCAAAATAGTAATACTTTTCATAACTGAGGTGTTGTGAAATTTAGGGCAATTTACATTCTGATAAAACCAAAAATAAACAATTCTGCCATACTCTTTCAACAAAAGAGCTGCATGATGTTTTCTTAATTGTTCACTCCTCAACTTGAATCTGTATAATTGAAGTTGAGGAGTGGTAATATGACATATGTGGTCATTAAAAAGTCAGTCCTAAACCCATTTTCTACAGAGAGACAGGCAATAACACAATGAACTCGACGCAACAAGCCACATGGTATATTTATATTTTCAAAAAATCTATTTGTATGCATATATAGACACTTTATTAACCTAAATTACCACTAGGTGTCAAGACATCCAATACAGCCAATTACAATAAGCTTGATATTATCCAATCAGAATGCCCTATTACTGTTTAAAAAGGAAGATCTTTACAGCTCCTAAAAAAGAAACTCTACTAACTACCCAATATTTAATGTAAAAGAATTCCAGAACCTAAGAACAATCACTGAACATCTTTCATCTCACTTCCACTGAAATTTAGACCAAGGAATTCAGAGGAGATCCAGGTTGAGGTATGAGAAAAATGTTTTTCCCGCGAAGAGAAATATTCATTAAACACTTTATAGCTTGGAAGTTAATCATTTTGACAACAGAAGCAAATGCAACTTGTGAATTTCCCTTGACATAGCTTCTTTTAAACAGGCTACTGTGCTCCCCTTCCTAAAAAAAAGCTACAATCAGATCATTCAGAAGTGAAGAACTACACCATCTTTTGTTTGCCTCTACTATTTTCTTAACATCTACTCAAATTTGAGCCTTCCTAGAGAAGGTCAACATCTTCAATCTTTCTCAATTCGGCTTTTGGTCAGCCATGGGACAGAGATGTCTTTCACTGTGGCCTTAGATGGTATCAAATTAGCGCTGGACAGGGGAAGTGGCACTGCTCTGAAACCGTCGAATCTGCCCACAGCTTTAGACACTGTTGAAAGTCCAGTGCTCTATGTTCCACATTATCATGTAGTAAGCTTAGGGTCTCATCCCTCTGCTCTACACTTTTGAATGTGTACACAACCTTGATAGCTGCACTCTTTAGAACCTTTAGTCTTTCTGTCAATGACTACAATAACCCACTTCTATTATAGTTAGGCAGTTCCAATGACAATGATGCTGTCAGCTTTTAACCATGACTGATTCGTTTAGAAAATTGGATGGGCACCAATACACTAAGTTTAAAACTGAGTGCAGCTTATTGGTGGCCGGCCATATGTGTGGACACAGCCCTCGTGACCTGACCCATGTGATTGCTTCCATTACCAATTGACACTGTCTGTAATTTAGGCTTCACATCTGACTTGGTTTTATGTTTTATTTCACAAGTCAACAAAGTAATTTTACTTGCTTCTTCATGATTAAAACTCTTAGGGAAAGACTTACATTTCTAGACCGTGCTGATTACAGAATGCTTATGCATGCTGTGACTTGATTTTACATTAATGGCCTTTATTTGGACGGTGCCAAATATTTTATCAGTAGTCTACAGATTATACAAGATGCAGCACCCACTTTGTTTTTTTCTGTGGAAAACCAGTCACAAAGGGAATTCTCTTCAAGAACCTCTGTATGGCACAATGTACTATCAATGCTGCTGGAAAACCATATCACCACAGGAGATTCACATTTACTTTCCTGTCCAAATTCTTCATTCTTCCTCTTACGCTCTACTTAACATTTCCACACTAAAAAGGCAGCTCAACTTAGTTTGCAGTATTTCAATTCTTGCAGCCACACATTGGTAAGAACAACCATCAACAGTCTACCTGATGCAAAAGTTTCTTTTTGTTTTTAATTTAAAGGACTTAAGACCTACCTTTGCTCCCCATAAGATTCTACTGGCTGATCTAAGACTCAAGCTCCAGGATATCCTGTGACTAACCATATTCTCTATATTCTCATATCATCATCATCACTAACACCACCAAAAACCTCAACATATCGAATCTGTTGAGCTGCAGAACCCAACTTTCTGTGAGTATTTTTAACATTCTGAAACGAGTTAGTTAATATGATGGCAGTGCTTCAACAAATATTGACAATCATTTGTAGCCTTCAACATGTACCTTCTGCTCCCTGGTGGGGAGCCAAATTGATAAAAGGAGTACCACAAATAGACAGCCAAAAGAAGAGAGGGTTGATAACAGCCCCAAAATAAGGATCAAAACTGACTTAGATACTTCACAAGACTCCCAAATTCTGTACCTTATCAGCATACAATGTAGGTGTACATATACAGTAGGTGAAGGAGGCATTCCATTGGAAGATTTTAGTAACACATAGCAGACTAATGACTGTAGTCTGTAGCTCAGTAAGTGTGTTATGTCATCCTAATTCTCAATTAAAATGTGCCCTGCTGTACGAGCAAAACAGAAGATCAACATGTCACTGGGCAGCAGGAGAATAATCCTTCCAGAGTAGGAATTAAATATCACAGAACAAGATAAATAAAAGGAGTGCTGGAATGTCACTGAGACAGCTGCATGTACTACTCATATTCATAATGCAATTTGGAGACATTATTCTAATTTTACTTGCCCCTTTGCTACAGAAGTCTAAATACTCTGTACAAATAACTAGCATCCTTTTAAAACACATTGGACATTTCCACATGGTAGTGTTTTTCGGAGATGTGGTAATGGGCCTAGATCACTGAATTTATTTTCACTAAACAGTTCCTACAAGTAAAAGCAAAGGTTACGACGGAAGGAATGCTTCTGTTTATTGTATTAGAATAAAATACGAAACAGGGAAAAGGGAGTAATGTGATTGATACACTATGTGATGTGTATGATCAGTTCATAAAAATAGCACAATTTGTAGTATAATAAACTGCAGTACATTGAATAACATTCCGATACAATTCACAATATCTGGCAGTTAACCAATATGCAATTATAGCATCACTCTAAGTCTGGAGTTTATCATGTCCAAGAAGAAAAGGATAAAGTAACAAGCATTGCCATAGTCAATAGGTCTCGGCATAATGGCCAATCAGGGCAGCCATGTGCACTCAGGGCCAGGTGAGGCCTGCCCTTCTTGCAGCATCATCTGCGGAGCGTGTAATGTGCCCTCGCACCTCTGGGGGCCGGAGCACTAAAAGCAGTGCAGCAGAGACGCATCTCCATAGAGAAGCGGCATCTCCACAACAGTTCTCCACTTGCAAATGGCATCATGTAATAACAATATTATTTACATTAGTTGTCGTTATGTAAGCATAGTTTTTTGTTATCGTGGTCTCCCTGCATTCATGGAACAATGTATATGATCCTACTGAGTATGTTTGTTTCCAATATATACTTCGTGCTCAATCAGGTGAAAGAGATTAATAAAAGGTACATCAAGGAAATGTATGTCAGTAAATATAACGTAGTCACACTCCATGTGATGGTAAGCCTTTAATTTGATGGATGTGACAATTTAAAATCAAGAGCACAGGCATGCTAAAAAAAAACGTCAAGAGGAGATATAAATATAAACTTGCCCGTCTATGTATTTCATAGAGGCTTTATCTGTGCGCATTTCTAAAACATGAAACTGATGCAAAGCTTTTTTTTAAGCGAGCATTTTAAAAGTAAATCAGAATTAAGAGCAAGACCACTGACTCATTGTCAGTGAAATTGCTCTCCCTCCCTGGCAGCTCCACCATTTAAGTGAGGCCTTCCCCGAGCTCCTGCACTCTCTAGTGTTGGTGTTCGCGGCCCTCCTCCACCCGCAGGTTTCACCTGCGCCTCATCCCTGGTGGTCCAGTGGACCTCTGTCTCCATTCTCTCGCTCCGCTTTTTAACTCCTTTTTCACTCGTTTTTTCCCTCACTTCTATCTCCTTCACTCTCCTGGGTCTTTCCTCTGTTTTCTGTCGTTTTCCCCTCATTTCAAGCTCCCCCTTCACTCTCCTGTGTCTTTCCTCAATTTTTCACTCGTTGTTTTACCCTCATCTCAATCTCTCCCTTTCACTCTCCTTCTGTGTCCTCTGTGTCTTTCCTACACTTTTTCGTGCACTTTTGCTGCCTTATTTGCACATTTCTCTCGCTTTTTGCCTTTTTCAGCACGTTTTTCCCCGCCACTGCTGCTCCAGCGGCCCTTTCCCCCCAGCACAACCAGTGCAACATCCCAATCCAGCTCCCCTCCCCACTCCCACCTCCCAGCTGTCCAGCCCTCCCTGAACCCTACTTAATGGCAGCCACTGCGCGGCCTGCGCGCCAAAGCCAAGCTCATGTGCGCCCGTCGTCGACCCGACTGCAACCAGCGCCAAGAACTCTGGATCTCTGCACCGCCAATGCTACGACCCTGCGGCACTCCACGCTCTCAACCCAGGCCGCAACACAACTGCAAGCTAGCATCACCAGCCGACACCCACAGACCCTTCAGCTGTCACCGCTGCCGGCACATCTGCAGCGCCGCCAAGATTACGGACCCAGCGCAACCCAACCGGAAGAACACAACCGAACGGAAGACCCTGCAATGCATCCTCCTCAACGTCCGATCCCTCCACAAACACGCCACCGAAATATGGGACCTCCTCGACAGCACCACTCTGGACGTAGCCTTCTTTACCGAAACCTGGACCAACACCACCTCGGGACCGGACATTGCCATCGCCTTTCCCCAAGGATACAAGATCTCCAGGAAGGACAGCCTCACCCGCCCGGGAGGAGGAATCACCATCGTCCACAAATCCACCATCCGCCTGAGCACACTCCCCGACAATCCCACAAACCTGATGGAACACCTTCACTTCAAGATACTGGCCAGCCCTACCACCACCCTCCGAGGAACCCTCATCTGGACCCCGCGGACATTTCGCCAACTCCATCACGGACATCATCTCCCCACATACCATTGCGTCCACCAACTACACCCTACTGGGAGACCTTAACTTCCACCTTGACAACCGACTGGACCCCAGCACCACATCCCACCTGGACAACCTCCACAACATTGGACTCTGCCAGATCGTGACCAAACCCATGCACTCAGCAGGACACACCCTCGACCCCTTCTTCACAACAGGAAACTCCATCACCTTCAGCCACACCACCGAACTCCCATGGACTGACCATCGATGCGTCCACTTCACCTTCAGAACACCCACCATCCACAGACACTAGCACCTGCTCCCACGAAGAAACTGGACCAGAATCACCGACGACCAGCTAACCTCATCACTCAGCAACTCCACCCCAACCATCGCAGAAAACGGCGACCCCAAAACCGCAGCCCGAACCCTGCACAGATGGATCTCCGACAGCGCCAACACCATAGCCCACCTCAAGAAAAACAACAACACCCATGCCAAGAAAGCCAGATGGTTCACCACTGAACTTAGAGAGTCCAGACGCACTTGCCGCCGCCTCGAAAAGGCCTGGAGGAACACCAAATCCACAGAAGCCCACAACAACTTTAGAGCTGCCACCAACGCCCACCACCAACTCATCAGAAAAACAAGGAAAAAATCGATTGAAGACAGAATCTCGACTCATGCACACAACAGCAAAGAACTCTTCAACATCATCAAGGAGTTCGCCCAACCAACCAGCGAGTCCACCAACATCCCTCCCTCACAAGACCTCTGCGACAAACTCAGCACCTTTTTCCACCACAAAATCTATGGCAACTTCGACGAAGACAACCAACACACTGAACCCTCACCAACCACCCCCGACACCCTGAAGCCAGCGATCGACAACTGGACAGCCCTCACCACCGAAGACACACTGAAGACGATGAAGTCAATCCACTCCGGGGCCCCCACGGACCCCTGTCCCCACCACATTTTCATCAGAGCCGCCAACACCATCGCACCCATGCTCTGCCACACCATCAATCGCTCCCTGGCAACCGCCTCGTTCCCCGACTACTGGAAACACGCTGAGATCAACCCTCTCCTGAAGAAACCCTCGGAGGACCCCATCGACCTCAAAAACTACAGACCCATCTCCCTGCTCCCGTTCCCAGCTAAGGTCATCGAGAAAGCCATCAACAGCCAACTCGCCACATTAATCAAAGAGCATAACATCCTTGACTCCTCCCAATCCGGCTTTAGAAAAAAACACACTAAGGAAACCGCCCTCCTCACCGCAACAGACGACATCCGCACCTTACTGGACAAAGGTGAAACAGCAGCCCTCATCCTCCTCGACCTCTCAGCGGCATTCGACACAGTCTCTAACTGCACCCTAATACGCAGACTCCACAACGCAGGGATCCAAGACAAAGCCCTCGACTGGATCCGCTCCTTCCTCTCCGGCAGAACGCAGCGGGTCAGACTCCCCCCCCTTTCCTCTCGGACCCTACACTTACCACCTGCGGGCTCCCCCATGGGTCCTCCCTCAGCCCTACGCTCTTCAACGTCTACATGGCTCCGCTCGCCCCCATCGTCAGAACCTACGGACTCAACATTGTGTCATACGCAGACGACACCCAACTCATCCTCTCCCAATCCAATGAACCCAACACCGCCAGACACAACTTTCGAGAAGGCATGAAAGCCGCCGCCAAATGGATGAAAAGCAGCTGCCTACAACTAAACACCAACAAAACGGAAGTACTCATCATGGGCCCAAACCCCGACGCCTAGAACAACACCTGGTGGCCCCCCGCCCTCGGAAGCCCGCCCATCGCCACGGACCATGCACGCAACCTGGGAATCATCCTGGACTCAGAGCTCAAAAGGGACCGCCAGATCAACTCCAACTTATCCTCCTGCTTCCACACCCTCCGCCTCCTACGTAAGACCTTCAAATGAATCCCCCTCGAACACAGAAAGACAGTCACTCACGCCCTGGTCACCAGCAGGCTCCACTACAGCAACGCACTCTATGCCGGAATAAACAAAAACCTCACCTGCAAGCTACAGAACATCCAAAACGCAGCTGCAAGATTGGTCCTCAACCTGCCAAGACACTGCCACATCTCCCAGCACCTGCTCACACTCCACTGGCTCCCCATCGAAGCTAGAGTAACCTTCAAGATGCTAACCCACGCTCACAAGGCCCTCCACGGACCCTACGATTAGCCCAGCTCTCCTAGGCCATGGTCCCCCACACCAGAACGACCAGATCGGGAGGCCGCTCCATCTCCCTCCGCGCGGCCAGAACCGGGAACGACCTTCCGCTCCACCTCAGACTGACAACATCGTTCCCCATCTTCGCAAGAAACCTTAAAACCTGGCTCTTCGACAGACCCCCTCCTTGATGGACTGGAACCTGCGACCCCTCCCCACCCCCCAGTGCCTTGAGACCCTTACGGGTGAGTAGTCGCACTTAACAAACACCTGATTGATTGAATGTTGTATTGGCAAATCATATCATTTATTTGTATCCTGAATTGATGTTGAAATATTTTTAATTGTGAATGCGGCCAAAACATCTACTTAAATTGCGCTTCTATCACTGTAATGAAAAGAGTTTATTTAGGCATGTATTTACAAAGAAAATCATGCGATTAAAAGCCTTAGTTTAAGCGTATGTTTTGTAATTGAATCACATGCACACAGAATTAAAAGTAGTTTCGCACTGGCAAATCAAAATAAAAAGTAAACGCAGTATGTTGAAAGTATTTAACTTTGATTTATCGGTGAAACGAACGCGTTACTTACCTTCGGTAGCGATGTATCTGTAAGAGACATATGTAGTTATAGGTTCTTTACCTTAGAATTACCACCAGGCTTCAGACTGGACCCGTAGAAATGTTTTCGTAGCAGGTGGCATTGGTTGACTCCGAGGTCGGCGTCGTGGTCGCTGGGAAGCCGTCTCTCTGGATTTGGCTGTTCAGGCAGTAATGTTTAGTGAAAGCTTGCAGGGATTCCCACGTGGCTGTTTGGCAGATGTCAACCAGCAGAACTCCACGTCCTGAAGCAGTAGTGGCTGCCATGGCCCTGGTGGAGTGGGCGCGCAGTCCTACTAGAGGTTCCTTTTTTGCCAAAGGATAATAGTTCTTGATGCATAGGACAACCCATCGGGAAATGGTATGTTTGTGCACGGCCTGACCTTTCCTGGCTTCCACATAACCCACAAAGAGTTTATCGTCCACCTGGAAATCTTTAGTGTGGTCAAGGTAGAAGGAAAGCGCATGATTTGGGTCCCGACGGTGGAGTTTCTCCTTCTCTTTGGAAGGGTGCACCGGTGGGAAGAATGTGGGTAATATGATGGTCTGACCTATGTGGAAAGAGGTACCCACTTTGTGCAGAAAAGAGGGCCTAGTGCGAAGGACCACTTTGTCCGGATGAACAGTAAGAAAGGGAGGCTTGGAATACAGAGCCTGAAGGTAACTCACTCTACAAGCAGAGGTGATGGCAAGAAGCAGGAAAGCAGTCTTTAAGGAAAGAAGACGAATAGGACAATTATGTAGTGGCTCAAAGGGAGAACACATAAGATAAGTAAGTACAAGATTCAAGTCCCACTGGGGCATTACGAAAGTAGAAGGAGGAAAGAGATGAGTAAGGCCCTTCAGAAATCTGTTTACAATAGTGGACTTGAAAAGAGAAGGCTGATCAGGAAGACGAAGAAAGGCCAAAATGGCTGACAGATAGCCTTTAAGACTGCCCAGAGAAGAGCCTTGCTGGGCCTAGGACAGAATAAAGAGGAGAACCTCTGAAAGTGGGGCAGAAAGGGGATCCACAGCCTTTGCTGTGCACCATGCCACACATTTGTTCCATCTACAGGCGTATACCGTCTTAGTGGATCGATGCCTGGCTGCCAAGATGACGTTACAGACTGCGGAAGGAAGGTCCAAAGCTGTCTACTGTCACCGCTCAATCTCCATGCAAGGAGGTGAAGACTGGTCAGGTTCGGGTGGAGAACCGTCTCCTGCTGCTGCGACAAAAGATCCTCCCGAAGAGGCAGTCTGATCTGAGGATCGATGGCCATGCTCAAGAGCTCAGGGTACCAGACTCATCGCGCCCAGTCCGGAGCCAAAAGAATTACTTGGTCCCGGTCGCGCTTGATCTTCTTCAACACTCTGGGTAGAAGTGGTACCAGAGGAACGGCGTACCGGAGGCCGAAATTCCACTGACAATGAAAGGCGTCGCTGAGCGAGTGCCGCCTTGGAAACTCCAACGCGCAGAACTTCTGATACTGCACGTTCTCATTGGTGGCAAATAGATCTAACCAAGACTCTCCCCACTGCTGAAAGACACCTTGCACCACCTCTGAGCGAAGATGCCATTCGTGATCCATCATTCACCGGCAGCTGAGTTTGTCCACTCTGGCGTTCAGAGACCGCACCTGGTGTTGAACCACCGGGGATATGCCCTGATTTGCCAGCCATGTCCAAAGGCGAGAAGCCTGTTTGTTGCAGTACCACATGGCGGTGGTGTTGTCCGTGGACACCTGCACTACTCTTCCTTTGACAGAAGGAAGGAATGCCTTCAGTGCGAGACGGATCGCCCGGAGCTCAAAAAGGTTGATGTGGAGCATGGACTCCGCAGAAGACGAGAGACCCCTGATCTACACCTCTCACATGAGGCCGCACCATCCCAGGAGTGACGCATCCGTCACCACTGTGAACTCTGGTTGGGGAAGGGAAAGGAATCTGCTGTTGACCCAATCCTGGTTCGTTAGCCATCACTGCAACTGACTCGCAGTCCCTTCCTAGATCTGGACGACATCGGAAAGATTGCCCTGATGCTCTGCCCACTGGAATTTCAGGTCCCACTGCAGAGCCCGCAAGTGCCATCTGCCATGAGCTACCAGCAGGATGCAGGAGGCCATGAGACCCAGCAGCCTCAGAGTCATTCTTACCGAAATTCGGGATAGAGGCTGAATAATCGGTATCAGAGCCCGAATATCCCAGACTCGCTGCTCAGGAGGATAGGCACGAAACTGAGCTGTATCCAGAACTTCTGAGAGGGAATCAGGTGCGACTTCGGCACGTTGATCGTGAACCTCCAGCAAATGCAGGAGGTCCGCCGTAGTCTGGAGGTGGGAGACGACAGCTTGGGGCGAGCCTGCCTTCAACATCCAGTCGTCAAGATAGGGGAAGACTGGAACCCCTGATCTGTGCAGATGAGCTGCGACCACCTCCATCACTTTTGGGAACACCAGAGGGGCGCTGGTAAGGCCAAATGGGAGCACTGTAAACTGAAAATGGTCGTGACCTACCATGAGCCTTAGGTAACGCCGGTGGGCTGGAAAGATGGGGATGTGAAAATAAGCGTCCTGCAAGTCCAACGCTACCATCCAGTCTCCAGGGCCGAGGGCAGACAGGACCTGAACCAAGGTTAACATTTTGAACTTCTCCTTCCGGAGGAGGCAGTTGATGTCCCTGAGGTCTAAGATACGACGCAGGCCTTTGTCCTTTTTGGGTACCGGGAAGTAGTGGGAGTAGCAACCATGACCTACTTCTGGCACAAGGACTCGTGCGATAGCTCCCTTAGACAATAGAGCCGTAACTTCCTGACGGAGAAGGGCCAAGTTATCCCCGACATGCAATGGAGTGTTGGTGGCATGGAGAGAGGAGTAGTCTGGAAGAGGAGGGAGTAGCCCCTTCCGACTATTTGCAAAACCCACCTGTCTGACGTGATGATGTGCCAGTGAGGGAGGTGATGGCGGATCCTGCCACCCACTGGCAACTGGTGACCCTGAAATGTCAGACTAGGAAGGGTTGGAGGTGGCTGCATGGGGGCATTGGTGGACTGGCCCGCCCGCTGGCCCTCAGACCCGCAACGCTGGGTCCCATGTCCCCAGCCACACATAGGCTGGGTAGCTTGCGCGGTCCAGTGGCTCTGAGTGGAACATGGTGGGGCACCCCTTCTGTAGCCACGAAAGGGGCTAAAGGCAGACTGCAGGGGGTGAGAAGTTGCTGCGGGGCATAAAGATCTGGCCGTGGCCCTAGAGCCCTTGAAGCACTTGAGCGTGTTGTCCACCTTGTCACCAAACAGGCGACAGCCATCAAAGGGCATTCCAAAAGTGTGGATTGGACATCCCCGGAGAAGCCAGATGTTCTCAGCCAGGCATAGCGCCTCAGGGCTACCAACGTGAAAACCGTCCTACCAAGTGAGTCAGCAGTATCCAGCCCACACCGGATGGTAAGCTGTGTCTTGACCCTCAGCAACAGCGAGAGTGAACACAGCCCGGGCCTCCTCTAAGCCTCCTCTGGGCACTGTGGCAGCACTTGTGCGACCGTATCCTACAGTGTGTGTGTATAACAGCCCAAGAGACATGCAGTGTTCACCGACCGCGGCCCTAAGCTGGTGGAAGAAAACATCTCCTTCCCAAAATGGTCCAGCTTCTTGGATTCTCTATCTGGGGAGCAGTAGGGAAGGCGCCTTTTAAGTATGAGGCTTGGACCACCAAGGCTCAAGGTGAGGGTGTTGGGAGAGGAATAGTGGGTCACCCCGGGCCGGGCGGTGGCGTCAGGCAATCATCCTGCCCCTGTGCTGGGCTTGGACCAAGTGTCCAGAAGGATTTCAGTGAGAGCCTCATTAAAAGGTAGCAAGGGCTCCGAAGAGGCTGCAGCCGGCTGAGGCACCTCATTCAGGAGGTGAGTCCCGACAGCCACCGTAGAAAGCTCGAGGTCCATGGCCTCAGCCACCCTACGCAACACCACAGCGTAGGAAGCCCCCTCCTCCATAGGCACGGTAGGGGGAGAAAGCATACCAAGGTCTGGGGAGGTATCCAGACCACTGGCATCACCAAACTCCTCTCGCCAGTCCAGCTCCTCAAGTTGGTCTGCTAGAGGTTCAACAGACCCCTCCCAGTCCTCCTCACCCTCCTTTGGCTGTCACTCAGGGAGACAGGGAATGCCAGGGATGAACAGCAGTACAAAAGTACCCTCCGGCGCCAGTACAGATATTGGACGATGTTGGTCCGGCACCGGGTTCAGGTCGGGAGTGAGGCTGGTGTCGACGCTGGTTGGAGGCACAACCGGCGTGAGGGCGTTGTCACTGAAATTGGCGCCGTACAGTGAGGTCACCCAGTGCTGATCCTGACTCAGGCATGGATCCATGGAGGCCGGAGACGCAGGCATCGAAGGCCCAGGGCCCCCAGCCGAGTAAGCAGGGCCCGAAGGCCCGCCAGCGGAGTCGGGCTGCCCAAAAATGCTATGGAGCGCTTCGTAAAAGGCACAAAGTTGGGCAGGGGACACTGGCTCGGACGATGGACTTGGAGAGCGACGACACTCTGGGTCCCACGTCGCTTCAGCCGACGGACGGGGAAAAGGCAAAAAGCGACGGCGCTTTTTCGCCTTCTTCTTGTGCTTCGACTTACCAGAGGAGTGCAAAGACTTCGAGGAAGAATGGTGATGACTCCGCGACCGGTCCCTCGTCCTTCCTCTCAACGGGGACCTCAAACAGCACAGAGCGGACTGCCGGGGCTCCAAAAGCTTTCGGGATCGCACCGGCAAAGACTTCAGGTTCATGGCCCAACAGTCACAGCACGACTTCGAATCATGGTCAGGCTCCAGACACCAAACTCACACGAGGTGCAGATCGGTGACCGACATCAACTTGTGACAGAAGTCAGAGGGCTTGAAGCCGGTCCATTGATGGGACATCCCTCATGCACCAGGAGTTGAAGACTCAAAAAAGTCGTCGACCGAAGTCAGAAAAGGGTTATTCAATAAAGACTAAGGGGCACGCTCTCTCCGGATCTGCGCTGGTTGGCATGGAAAAAGAAAGAATTGATGGCAGTAAGCAGGGGTGGCATCTAAGTAGACAACGTGACGTCATCCCGGCGACCATGATGCCTACGACGGACACGGAATCAACCGATGTCACCTACCGACACGCAGGGGTACTGCTACGAAACAATTTCTCCGGATCCAGTCCGACACTTGGGTGTAATTGTAAGGTAAGGAATCTATAACTACAGTCTATTTTAGATATAACATTTAATTATAAATGTGTGTGAATTACTTTTACAACCTGAGCTTGAACAAAGACTTTGCATTGCTTGATTTTGTTGCACCAGCAAATCTAAATAAAAAATAAATGTATGTATTTACATTTTATTTGCCGGTTTAACATTACATTTAATTATGAATGCGTGTGTATTACTTTTACAACACACAGAAAATGTGACGGGATCAGAACAAGATTTATAGGCCTGTTCACAGAGGCGCTTGGAGCAGTGAGTGAAAACACGAGCGCTCATGTTATGTGCTCTTTAAAAAAGAAAGAAGTAGTTCCTGAATCAGATCCTAAAATAGGAGCAGTGGAGTAATAGTGTAATTGGTCAATGCTCTCAGGGAGGGTTAAAGACAAGAAGAGGCATGACAAATGTATGCCATGGACAAATGGGGAGAAAAAAATATGAGAGCGACAATGGAAACAGCAAATGAGAAGCCCATGGGAGGGTTAAACGCCGATAAAGTATACACATAAATGTCTCATTGAGACAGCGCATGCGCTGTCTAGCCGAGACCTAAAATCAGGAAAGGCGAGGTCAGAGAAGTTTTACAGAAAAAGAAGCAAAGAAGACAAAGAACATAGAAGAAGAAGAGGCTGAACTGAGTGGAAGAGTTGTTAAGTCCAATAGTAACAAACGTACGTCTAAGTAGTATGAGTGTAAATAAGCTTATGTCATACGAACATGTAATACGAATATGTAAGACAAACAATTCTCAATGAGCTGCAAAACCTAAAAGGTTATTGGATCAAGGAGGATTTTAATAATTGGAGATAGCTATCAAGCCCATTGGTGTCTACCTCGGGACCATAGATTTCTAGATGTGAAAATCCAATTACATTACATACACCACCCATACTCAAAATGCATGTTGTGTGTATGGCTGATTGACTGGATAGAATGAAATGAGAGCCCAAAGAAAGTATATGGTCTAGATGTAAACTAAAATGAGGATATGTCAGAGACTATCCTTCCACACCTCTTCTCAGAAGACTAACACAACTTACATTCAAACACCATGTGGATCTAATCATCCTGTTCCATTTGACAATTTCAGCAGGCGGAACAGGAAAGCAAGCCCATCTTCTACATTTTGTGTGCTGTTCAGTAGGCCCAATTGATAGTGATGAAACATGACTGGTCTATAGCAGAAGATAGTGTTACTTTTTAAGGAGATTCACTTATATCCGATCATTACTCATCTGAGAGGGAGGGGCATTATTACATTTAGAAAAATCCGTTTTCTATAGCTTATCAACTTCGGTTTGAGAAAGAGAAAACATAAAAAATTATTAAGGCAACTTCTCAGTGTATTATAGAACAGAAAAAGATCTACAGTGAAAGGTTTACAAGCTATTTCACTTTCTTCGAAACTGCCACGATTAACTTTGAATATAAATTAGCCATTTATATTCTACAGCTTGCCCTGAATGGCACTGTGCTAATACTATGCTTAAAAACTTTGCTGCAGAAATGGCAAAAGACTTTGCACCTTTCTATTTCGGCGTGGATGGCAATGTGCTAATCTTATGCTTAAAACCTGTGATAGCAGACATTTGAGTTTAGCAAATTCAGAATGTTGCTGATGTTGTAGGGTGCTCTATACAGGAGCTGATCTCCACCCAAACTTGGGAACTACCCGGAGTTCTCTGCTTTTTATTTGCATAATTTATGCAGCACTCTATGCCTGAAAGGGTATTGTTTTGACTTATATTGGGTGCTCCCTTTTGTCTGAACAAAGCTAAACCTCTCTGAAGAGCTATAATGATAGCAAAACACGTGTCAGCTGTAATACTGTGCCTGGAGTGGTAAAAAGCTTTTGTCATTTTACAGCTCAGCATGGATAGCACTGTGCTAATCCTGTGTTTAAAGACTTTACTGTAGAAATGGCAAAAAACTTTGGGCCAAATGTATGAAACTATTTTGCGTTCGCAAAGGTGCGAATCGCAAAATTAAGCCATTTGCGAATGCAAAATGGCCTTTACTTATGTAAGAAAGGCTTTGGCATTTGCAATTTAGGTAATCGGAATTTTTAGTGATTACCTAAATTATGAATGCAAATAGGGAATCACAATTAGCGAATCCCTAATGCACATGTTAGAAGCCTTTCCTAAATGCGAACTGTGCATTTAGGAAACGCTATTACCATCAACTTCAAGTTGATGGTAACCATGTGCATATTTTGAAAATGCACAAAAATTCATTTTTCAAAGTGCCACGTAGCATGTGTGTCTTACATGTGCACTTTTTTGTTTCTTAGGGGCAATTAAGGGGTGCCTTAGACAATAGGGCACCCCCGCCTTTGCATTACCTAAGTTGCAATGACCAATTAGGTAATCACGATTTAGGTAAATGAAATTTGGATTTCTAAAGGGCACTACTACCCACGGGTGTCTAGGCGCTGAACTCTGGGGGGAAAAGTGTAGCAAAACACCAGACATCAGTGAGGCTCCTGAGAAGTGGAAGAGCATATTAGACTAATTATTATAAAGCCAGGTTTTAAGCGCTTTACGAAAGGTGAGCAGATGTTTGAGGTTTTGAGGGTAAGTGGCATAGTATTCCAGAGTTTAGAAGTTGTGACTGCAAAACTCCGTCCTCCCCAGGTAGCTCTCTTAAACTTGGGGACAACCAGATTAGCCTGAGAAGCAGAAATTAGGTTTCTGGCAGGGATATAACGATGGAGGAGTTGCCTAATAAAAACTGGTCCCTTGGAATGGAGGGCTTTGAATGCGATGCACAGGGATTTAAACATAACCCTTTTTTTGACCGGGAGCCAGTGGAATAAGGGGAGAGACTTGGACACCGACCGATGTTTTGGGATCCCTAAAAGCAGCCTGGCAGCCGTGTTCTGGACCATTTGCATTTTGTCCAAGGATTTTTTGTGGGCCGTCAAGAAGAGCCCATTGCAGTAGTCTATTTTAGAAAAGACTAGTGTGGTAATCACCGTTTTCCGTAAGTCCAGAGGGATAAAAGGGAGGATCTTCCTGAGAGATTTGAAAATAAAAAAACAAGATGAGGAAATGGCATTGGCATGACCCACAAAGGAGAGTTTTTCATCAAACTGAACTCCCAGATTTTTCACCTTTGGCACGGGAGTGAAGAGTGCACCCATTTCTTGAGGCCACCAACTGGGGGACCAAAATGATGGTTTATTGCCAAACAGTAGCCCTTCAGTTTTATCAGAGTTCAGCTTCAAGCAGTTGTTAGACATCCAGCTCCCTATCTGCAGCAAATAGTTGTGGAAACATTTAGCTGTGTTGTCGGCATTCTCTGTGACTGATACCATAATTTGGGTATCGTCAGCGTAGGAGACTACAGCGAAGCAAAGGCCTTTGATCAGTGAGGCCAGAGGTGCAACGTACAGATTAAAAAGGGTGGGACTCAGCGAAGACTCCTGTGGAACGCCACAGGGTAGGGTGAAAAAAGTAGATCTGTGACCGTTACATTCCACGTACTGCGTTCTGTCAGCAAGGAATGAGCTGAGGAGCTAAAGAGCAGTACCCCTGACACCTATCTCGAATAACCGGTTGATAAGGAGTTGATGACTGACCGTATCGAACGCTGCAGAAAGATCAAGTAAAATTAGGGCAGCGTTCCCTCCATTGTTTAAAGTTGTGCCAACATACTCTGGGGCTGTGATCAAAGCTGTCTCAGTGCTATGTTGGCCTCTGAAGCCAAAGTGTTAAAAATCCAGTAAATCGTGTTCCTGGATGTAAAGAGAGCTCAGTGTTTATGGCATTCTCTATCGATTTCGCCGGAAAGGGGAGTCGAGATTTTGGCCTGTAGTTGTTGGGAGTGTCAGCCTCCAAATTAGCTTTTTTAAAGAGAGGAAGAATTGACGCGACTTTCCAGCTTTTAGGCAAGTAACCAGAATGGAGCATTTGATTAAAAATCCCTAGAAGATGACCAGGAACTATACCTGATCCCAACTGCAGAACTCTAGGTGGGCATGGGTCGAGCAGTGATCCTGACTTAATTTGCCTGACCAAGTTGGTAACTTGGTCTATCGTAAGGGGGGGAAAAAGCCAAAAGAGTGGGATTGTTGGATTGGGAAGGTATCACCACATCTGTCTTTAGTATAGTCGCTTTTCTAATAGCCTTTCCTCCTTTGAGATCATTATATCCTGCGACCTGAGGGTTGTCAGTCGTGCATAGTCCCCCAGAGTCAGCACTTGCAGTTGGCATTGAAGATCACTTTGTTAGACCTGTCTGCTTCTGGGAAGACTCTAACCACCATGATTTATTTTTTGTTGTCCCCCTTAGCCTCCCAGGGTTTCTATTTTTATTTTTACATGTGTCCATCAGGAGTTTTCAATGCTGTCAGGGGGCTAGGTGCTCCTTGGCGATGACGCCATTTTTCCCTCATAACCTGTAAGGCCTAGTCAGGCCCCTTGAAAATCTAGGGACATCCAGAAACCTAAAATGGTGGCCACCAACTGCCATAACGGACACTACTGGAAAACAGGCCATAGGCTAACATAGGGAATTTTCGAGAAGCAACCAGTGACTTCTGCAGGTCCCAGGCCACCCTATAAAAGGCCAGTGACCAGCAGCCATTTTGTGCATTTCTTGGAATGACCAGTGTGGAGAGAGGCGACTGGAGGAGGAGGATTGTGCACCAGTTGTGACAAGATCGACCTGCGGGGCCGGCTGTCGCTTTACTGGGAAGTGCCCCCACCTTGGCTGACCAAACCCCACTGTTTCAGCAATCATCTTCAAGTTATCAGAGACTCTGCGACGAGTCTGTTAAGGACTGACATCCCTGAAGTGTGGCTACCAGGGATCTGTTCGACCCATCCTGAAGGCCGTGGGTATTGAGTACAATTGAGACCCAGCCCAAGCTAACTGACCCTAGATTCAGGGGGTAACAGACAAAGATACGCGTGACTGCAGCGCCCCAGTTCAACACCCTCCCCTGTGGGTGAAAGCGGCAGAACCAGCTGACGTCCCTACCTGGAAGCGACGCTGCCGCCGAGAGCATTTCCTGACGTGAGGGCATCGGAAGAGGGAGAGCCCATCTGTCTTGCCTCGTCATTTGAAGAGCTCCGTTGAGGCGGGAAGCGAAGCAGAGCCCAGCTGATCGCCTGCGAGGTGGTGAGGAACGCCGTCGCATCGGACGAGGTGCGCAGAGCCGGAACCGGCAAGAAGGACCCAGCGCGTCGAAAGAGGCGGGCGCTAGGCGGAGTCAGGAGAGGCCGGTCGCGTCATCGGAGGTGCGTCAAGGCAAAGCTCCAGCCAGCGGTAACATCGAAGAGGCAGAAGCGCCACATCGGTCACCTCTGTGAAGCGCCTCGGTCTGAGGTAGGCTTCTCTGACACGCCTCGACATCTGCGGGAAGACTTCCCTGGCACCGCGTGACCCGGGCAACACCAGCTGCATTGACCAGAGCCTAAAAGTAAGCCGGGTAGAGAGGGAGCGGGAGGCGGAAGCATCGGGTGTCTAAAGACATCAAAGCGGGGGATTTCAAAACAAGGCAATTGACTTGAAAGCCGCCAGAACTACATACGAGGAACTGAGTTACAGAACTGCCCAGACCACTTAAAATCTATCTCCTAACTAGATAAGAGGGGGAGAGCGGTGTGCAGGGAAAATTACAAGGCTCACTAGTAAAAACCCTTATAGCCTGTTATTAATTGAGGAAGTAGAACCTCCACCAGTAAGGTGCAGCCTGTGAATTGACCAGGGGGGAACCTTGTTGATTCTGCTTTGTCTTCTTTTAGCCACATGGCTGGGGGTTTATGCTGAGAAGATCCACCCCTGTGGTAGAGGTCTGTTGAGTTGAGAAGAAGGCTAAGAGCTGAGGGGTAATGTACCTGCTTAAGAGTGGTTAAATAACATATTGAAACTGTAGAGTGCAATCTCCTATCTGTAACCTCATAGTGGAGTAGTGTATTGTACCATAGACAGCCACTTATCACAAATGTAATGTACCTTTGAATCTCATATATTGACCGGGAAAAGTATTGAATGTGATTTGAAATCTATGAGAACTGTATAAATTAATTATACACGGCTTTTATTCTAAACAAGAACAAGAAAGTATATTATTTTTATAAAAGGTAACGGTATTTTTCCAAACAGAGGTGTTGTGTCTTTATTTTAGTGGTTCATCACTGTGTTACTGTGGGTAAGACTTGTAAGTACTTAGCCAACGCCTTGAGCTGTAGACCACTACTGTGCCAGGCTACCATATGTGGGCTTGGGTAATCTAGGTCCAACATAATTGGTGTTTCAGCGGTGGGATAGCGGATTTGTACTTACACTTACTTATTAGTAACGCAGTGCCAACCACGAGACCCCACCTGGAGTTTTCTCCCTGCGGCCCTCCTAATTTACATTTTTGGTTTTTCTAAATTGACTTCTGGCGGTGGGTGGAGGTTGACCTCAGGTCACTCTGTGGATTTCTCCTGTGTAGCATTTTATACTTCGAATAAAAATGGAGATAAATGTGGAAGAGCTAGACAATTATACTGTGCCTCAATTGAAGGAATGGTGTCAGCAGCAGGGGGTGTTTTTCAAGAAAGGCGCCAGGAAAGTTGAGCTGCTGACCAGTATTCGGGCATGGGTAGAGGCTCATTCCGGGGAGGAGGTAGATCCTGAAGAGAGTGACAAGGACACTGTCCTGGAGACCACAACACTGTACCAGGCGGGAGGGGAGAACCTTGTAACAGGTCCTAGAACACCTTCTAGAGTGGGCAGTAGTGTGTCAGAGAGGGGCCTGACCGACGCCGAGTTAGAAGACAGGAGGGAGGAGAGGAGGATGAGAATAGAACTAGCCAGGATGGACATGGTGAGGGAGGAAAAGAGGTTGGAGCATGAGCGGACCATCAAAGAGATGGATTTGCAAGCCCTGACTTTACGTACCCCCAAACCAGAGAATGGTGGCAGCGATAACCAAACCAACACCAGAGAACCTAGACCGTACCTACCAAAAGACATTATGGTTTGTTATGTACCCAGTGACGACATTGCTAAATGGCTAGCCGCCTACGAGGTTTCGCTGAGGGCCCATGGGATTCTGGAAGTCCACTGGGGAGGTGGGTTATACAAATACATGCCCCCCACTGGCAGGGATACTTTGTTGGCCCTTGACCAGAGTGAACAGACCTACTATCCGGCTATGAAATCAGCGCTGCTCAAGAAGTTTGGGTTGACCCCTGAGAAATATAGACAAAAGTTCCGGGGCAGCTACAAGCTGGGCACACAAAACTGGGTAGATTTCTTGGACTACTCCAGGAAGGCCCTGGAGGGTTGGGTAAGAGGCAGCGAAGTAGGGGACTATGAGGGACTATATGACCTCATACTCAAGGAACACCTACTCGAGAAGTGTCTTCCCGAACTAAGACAGCATTTGGTGGACAGCAAGCTGACCAGCCCCAGGAAGCTTGCTGAGGAGGCGGACATCTGGGTTAGTACCCGGGTGTCGACTAAGGGGACTGGAGGGAATTCCCAGAAGCAAGGACAGGGCGCCCCCCAGAAGAAAGAGGGAGGGGAAACTAAGAGGGAGTTCTCAAAAGGGCCACAAAATACTTCGCAAGGAAGGGGCAGAGGATTCATCCCCAAGAGTAACCCCCCTCGCAACCCTACCCCTGGCCAAAGCCAGCAGCCAAGGGTTGTTCATTGCTTTGAGTGTGGTGGTGTGGGACACTATAAAGGAGATGTGAGATGCCCAAAAAGACCACCCCCTCCCACTGGAGGAAAAGCCCCGGGAATCACTAGTGTAGTGCTCGGGGAGGAGATGCCTTTGGTTAATGGAGGGGAGCGGGCGGGTGTCACTTTAGTGTCCCTGGGAGATAAGGAGATGGTTCCCAAGACCCAGCTGCCCTCTAATACCATTAAGTATGAGCAGTGGGTCACCATCAATGGCCGTAGAGGGGAGGCTCTGAGAGACACAGGAGCCAGCATGACTATGGTAAGGAGTCAGCTGGTGTCTCCAGAGCAGGTCATCCCAGATGTACTCCATCCCGCCGTAATGGCTGACGGCAGATTGGGCCACTACCCTGTGGCTGAGATTCCCTTTGAGTGGGGAGGGGTTGCAGGTCCACTTCGAGTTGCCGTAAGCCCTGCCGTGCCTGTTGACTGCCTGTTGGGGAATGATATGGAGCACAATGCTTGGAGGAGGGTGGAGTACCAGACTCACTCTGCGATGCTGGGACCCCCCGACTGGACTTGTGTCAGCACAAGGTCAGCGACTGCCCGAAGGGGAAGTTTGCTTACGCTGGAGCCTGGAACAATGGCCCAGCCAGCTGCCAGAGAGGAGAAGGACGGGAGGCCGGAGGACCCTGCCTCGACATCTCCACCTCGTGAGACAGACGGGCCACCTGAGGAGGTGGATCTGGAGTCCACAGGGGAGAATGTTGCTTCCCTGGAAAACCTACCCATCCCTACTGAATGGCATGTGGAGGGAGGTCCTTCCAGGGAAGAGTTCTGCAAAGCTCAGAAAGAGTGTCCTACTCTCGAGGGGCTGCGGCAACAAGCCAAAGCCCAGGCAGCAGGAAACATTGCAGGGAGCTACCAGATTTACTGGGAGGATGGACTCCTCTACAGTGAGCCCAAGGCACCTGGACATGGATCATCCAGGGCCTTGGTGGTCCCTCAATGCTTTAGAGCCTTTCTTTTGGAACTGGCTCATGAGATACCATTGGCAGGACACCTAGGACAGGACAAGACCTTTGCCCGGCTTGTCCCCCACTTCTACTGGCCTCGAATGAAAGTGGCGTCTGATACATATTGTCGGACGTGTGTGTCCTGCCAAGCTAGTGGGAAAACAGGAGTGAAGCTTAAAGCTCCCCTGGAACCACTACCTGTCGTTAGCACCCCCTTTGAGAGGGTGGGCATCGACATTGTAGGGCCATTGGATCCACCAACTTCAGCTGGTCACCGGTTCATACTGGTATTGGTGGATCATGCCACACGGTACCCAGAGGCAATACCTCTGAGGACCATCACTGCACCTGCAGTGGCAAGGGCCCTGATGGGGATCTTCACCCGAGTGGGTTTCCCCAAGGAGGTTGTGTCCGACAGGGGGACTAACTTCCTTTCAGCATACATGCGGGCTATGTGGAAGGAGTGCGGCGTTACCTATCGGTTCACCACTCCTTATCATCCACAAACCAATGGTCTTGTGGAAAGGTTTAACAAAACCTTGAAAGGTATGATACGGAGTCTACCTGAGAGCCTGCGGAGGAAATGGGACGTCCTCCTACCCTGTCTCTTGTTTTCCTACAGGGAGGTGCCACAGAAGGGAGTGGGCTTCAGCCCCTTCGAACTTTTGTACGGGCACCCTGTACGGGGACCTCTCAGCCTGGTGAAAGACGGATGGGAACAGACTCCCAGGAAGCTTCCCCAGGACGTGGTGAGTTACATGCTGGCCTTCCGGAGCCAAATGGCTAAGTTGTGGAAGCAAGCTTCAGACAACTTGGAGGCCAGCCAAGCAGTTATGAAAGAGTGGTATGACCACAACGCTCACCCAGTGGAACTGGAGCCTGGACAGAAAGTGTGGGTGATGGAACCTGGAGAGCTAAACGCCCTCCAGGACCGTTGGACAGGCCCCTTTGAGGTTTTGGAGAAAAAGGGGAAGTCCACCTATTTGGTGGATCTTAAGACCCCGAGGCAGCCCCACAGGGTGCTGCATGCCAATCGCCTCAAGCCACATCATGAGAGGCCCGAGGTTGTCTTAATGATGGTAACCGATGGAGCAGAGGAAGAAGAAAGTGAACCTCTCCCTGATCTTCTCTCGTCCCAAGAAAAGGATGGGTCGGTGGAGGGAGTTATTCTCTCGCCATCCCTAACTCCTGAACAGCGGAGTGATTGCCGCCAGATCCTGGAGCAATTTTCTTCTCTGTTCTCCCTTGTCCCGGGTAGGACCCACCTGTGTACCCATGACGTGGACACAGGAGACAGCCCACCTGTGAAGTCTAAAATCTACCGGCTGTCGGACAAGGTAAAGGCCAGCATCAAGAGTGAAGTCGCCAAGATGCTGGAGCTGGGAGTGATTGAACCTTCTGGAAGCCCTTGGTCTAGCCCGGTGGTTTTGGTACCAAAAGCTGCCCCACCAGGCACCACACCTGAATTGAGATTCTGTGTGGACTACCGAGGCTTGAACTCAGTGACCAAAACTGATGCACATCCTATCCCACGGGCGGATGAGCTGATTGACCGGCTGGGAGCTGCTCAATACTTAAGTACCTTTGACCTAACTTCAGGGTACTGGCAGATTTCCCTTACCGAGGAGGCGAAGGAAAGGTCAGCCTTCTCTACACCTGAGGGACACTACCAATTTCGGGTGATGCCCTTTGGGCTCAAGAATGCCCCTGCCACTTTTCAGCGGTTGGTGAACAGGGTCCTTTCTGGAATGGAAGCTTTTTCTGCTGCATACCTGGACGACGTTGCTGTCTTCAGTAGCAGCTGGGAGGACCATTTGCAGCATCTGCAAGCTGTTCTGCATGCCCTGCAACAGGCTGGATTGACAATCAAGGCCAGCAAGTGTCAGATCGGACAGGGGTCGGTGGTGTACTTAGGTCACTTGGTGGGCAGAGGGACGGTGCAGCCCCTCCAGGCAAAGATTGAGGCTATCATCGCCTGGGAGCCCCCCAAGACTCAAACAGAGGTCCGAGCCTTCCTGGGCCTCACTGGATACTACCGTCGCTTCGTGAAGGGGTATGGCACTATCGTGGCCCCCCTCACGGAGCTTACTTCCCAGAAGCAACCCCGACGGGTAGTCTGGATGGAGGCTTGCCAGCGAGCCTTCATGACCTTGAAACAAGCATTGTGTTCCGCTCCCATTCTCAAGGCCCCTGATTTTGCTAGAGAATTCATTGTCCAAACAGATGCGTCAGAACATGGCATTGGGGCAGTGTTATCGCAGCTAAATGATGAGGGCCTGGATCAACCCGTGGTCTTCCTGTCCAGGAGACTACTCCCCAGGGAAAGGAGGTGGAGTACAATTGAGCGAGAAGCCTTTGCGGTGGTTTGGGCTCTGAAGAAGCTGCGACCATACCTGTTTGGTTCGCACTTCCTAGTTCAGACTGACCATCGCCCCCTTCGTTGGCTGATGCAAATGAAGGGGGAGAATCCCAAGTTGCTAAGGTGGTCCATCTCCCTACAGGGAATGGACTTCAGGGTGGAACACCGACCTGGGGCGGACCATGCCAACGCAGACGGTCTATCCAGGTATTTCCGCCTTAGTGATGAGGACTCCCAAGGGGTTGGGTAGTTCTCCCCACTTTCAGCTGGGGGGGACGCGTGTTAGACCTGTCTGCTTCTGGGAAGACTCTAACCACCATGATTTATTTTTTGTTGTCCCCCTTAGCCTCCCAGGGTTTCTATTTTTATTTTTACATGTGTCCATCAGGAGTTTTCAATGCTGTCAGGGGGCTAGGTGCTCCTTGGCGATGACGCCATTTTTCCCTCATAACCTGTGAGGCCTAGTCAGGCCCCTTGAAAATCTAGGGACATCCAGAAACCTAAAATGGTGGCCACCAACTGCCATAACGGACACTACTGGAAAACAGGCCATAGGCTAACATAGGGAATTTTCGAGAAGCAACCAGTGACTTCTGCAGGTCCCAGGCCACCCTATAAAAGGCCAGTGACCAGCAGCCATTTTGTGCATTTCTTGGAATGACCAGTGTGGAGAGAGGCGACTGGAGGAGGAGGATTGTGCACCAGTTGTGACAAGATCGACCTGCGGGGCCGGCTGTCGCTTTACTGGGAAGTGCCCCCACCTTGGCTGACCAAACCCCACTGTTTCAGCAATCATCTTCAAGTTATCAGAGACTCTGCGACGAGTCTGTTAAGGACTGACATCCCTGAAGTGTGGCTACCAGGGATCTGTTCGACCCATCCTGAAGGTCGTGGGTATTGAGTACAATTGAGACCCAGCCCAAGCTAACTGACCCTAGATTCAGGGGGTAACAGACAAAGATACGCGTGACTGCAGCGCCCCAGTTCAACACCCTCCCCTGTGGGTGAAAGCGGCAGAACCAGCTGACGTCCCTACCTGGAAGCGACGCTGCCGCCGAGAGCATTTCCTGACGTGAGGGCATCGGAAGAGGGAGAGCCCATCTGTCTTGCCTCGTCATTTGAAGAGCTCCGTTGAGGCGCCGGAAGAGGCGGGAAGCGAAGCAGAGCCCAGCTGATCGCCTGCGAGGTGGTGAGGAACGCCGTCGCATCGGACGAGGTGCGCAGAGCCGGAACCGGCAAGAAGGACCCAGCGCGTCGAAAGAGGCGGGCGCTAGGCGGAGTCAGGAGAGGCCGGTCGCGTCATCGGAGGTGCGTCAAGGCAAAGCTCCAGCCAGCGGTAACATCGAAGAGGCAGAAGCGCCGCATCGGTCACCTCTGTGAAGCGCCTCGGTCTGAGGTAGGCTTCTCTGACACGCCTCGACATCTGCGGGAAGACTTCCCTGGCACCGCGTGACCCGGGCAACACCAGCTGCATTGACCAGAGCCTAAAAGTAAGCCGGGTAGAGAGGGAGCGGGAGGCGGAAGCATCGGGTGTCTAAAGACATCAAAGCGGGGGATTTCAAAACAAGGCAATTGACTTGAAAGCCGCCAGAACTACATACGAGGAACTGAGTTACAGAACTGCCCAGACCACTTAAAATCTATCTCCTAACTAGATAAGAGGGGGAGAGCGGTGTGCAGGGAAAATTACAAGGCTCACTAGTAAAAACCCTTATAGCCTGTTATTAATTGAGGAAGTAGAACCTCCACCAGTAAGGTGCAGCCTGTGAATTGACCAGGGGGGAACCTTGTTGATTCTGCTTTGTCTTCTTTTAGCCACATGGCTGGGGGTTTATGCTGAGAAGATCCACCCCTGTGGTAGAGGTCTGTTGAGTTGAGAAGAAGGCTAAGAGCTGAGGGGTAATGTACCTGCTTAAGAGTGGTTAAATAACATATTGAAACTGTAGAGTGCAATCTCCTATCTGTAACCTCATAGTGGAGTAGTGTATTGTACCATAGACAGCCACTTATCACAAATGTAATGTACCTTTGAATCTCATATATTGACCGGGAAAAGTATTGAATGTGATTTGAAATCTATGAGAACTGTATAAATTAATTATACACGGCTTTTATTCTAAACAAGAACAAGAAAGTATATTATTTTTATAAAAGGTAACGGTATTTTTCCAAACAGAGGTGTTGTGTCTTTATTTTAGTGGTTCATCACTGTGTTACTGTGGGTAAGACTTGTAAGTACTTAGCCAACGCCTTGAGCTGTAGACCACTACTGTGCCAGGCTACCATATGTGGGCTTGGGTAATCTAGGTCCAACACACTTCTACCTTGGTTTTAAATAGGGTAGCAAGGTTGTTGCAGAAAGAGGCATCTACGTTAAGGTTACTGGCTGGAGATGAGTTGCTAAGCTTGACCACAGTTGAGAATACCTCCTTAGGAGTGTTCAGAGCCGAGTTGATCTTATTTATAAAGAAATTGGATTTAATTTCGGTCAGGAGTTTTTTGTACTGGTTCAGTTTCTCCTTATAGGAGTCTTTATCCTCCAAGCAGCAGATCAGCCTCCATTTTTTCTCTAACCTTCTGCATGATTGTTTGGCCAGTCTAAGCTCTTCGTTGAACCAGGGTTCAAATGGAGAGGCTCTCTTTTTGTTTCCTCGTTTGGCCGGAGCTAAGCTGTTGGCATAATGGAATCTTTAAGGGCCCTTGAGAATGTACCCTACGAGATCAAGTGCCAAGGTCGATGGCTAGTCATAGGCATGCTCTTAGGCTCTTTCAGACTGTGACCCCCTAGGTTCAGTTGGAACATCACCGCCATATGGCCTGACCAGGTTAACGGTAAAGACTGGGTGACCTGAATGAGAGGACAGTCTGAGAAGATGCCATCTAGGGAATGGGCGCCAGAATGCGTAGGACCACAGACTAGTAGTGATAACCCTAGAAGAGAGAAGGAGGCAGTAAGATCAAGAGTATCCGGATCCTCCATATTCTCCAGGTGAAAGTTGAAATCGCCAAGAATAGTGAAGTCAGAAGAGTTGTCTTTTATGTCCCATGGGGATTTAGCCATATCTAGGAAGGGCTTTCTAGGACTAGGGGGTCTATAAATCAGGACCCCATTGAAGGAGTAGTGGCTGGTAATGTTGATTTTAAAGATCAGGGCTTAGCAACCAGGGTGCGGTAGCGGGTCAAACCTGACTTTAAAATTGACTTTAGAGATAATTGCTAAGCCTCCGCCTCTAATCCCAATGCGGTTAAGCCTGGTTAACGAGTAGCCGAGAGGGGTGGCAGTAATCAGGTCTGGGCCAGATGCGCCTTCAGCCCGTGTCTCAGTTATAAAAGCTATGTCAATATTCGAGCTGTCTAAGAAGTCAGCCATTTCCATTGCATGTTTGGTGTTTGGGATTGTATCGTTAGGTGATTGAGTCTGAGAGGACAGACTGAGCAAGAATAGCGCGTTGGTGTATGCCCAGGGGACAGAGTGGGGCCTGAACGATGCTGTGCTTCAGTATTAAAAGAAAGTAGCTCTTCTCTGCTGTATTTACAGACATTGCGATGCTGAGAAGCAGAACCGCTGACTTGGGGGCCAGATCCGGCTGGGGGGGCTTACGCTGAGCGCGCCTGGACCGCGGACGGGCGCAGACGGGCTTAAATTAGGTGCGCCTTCGGCGCGACAGCGGCACGTCCGCGCAGCAGCTTCCTTTATGTAGGTATAGGGGTCACCCGGTCTGAACACTAGACCGCCGACCCTTCCAAAATGGCGCCTGTATGAGTGCTGTATCGGGGATGCACACCAGGCACATTCTGAATGGCAGAGATCGTAAGGATGAGGCGAGAAGGAGGTGAGTGTGAGAAAGTGGAGATGAAGTGCTCCTGCACCCTACAACTCGCAGCAGTGCAGGAGTACAAGACTTTAAACAACAAGTTTAAAAACAGCTCAGACAGACATGTTTAAAAATCAAATAAAAAATGAACAAACAGCAAAGAGTAAAACCGCCAGTAAAGCGCCTGCAAGGCTAGCGTTTCACCCTCATCAAGACCGTTCTCACCCATGGGCTTTGAGGTCCATAGGAACGAATGGAGTTGCAATTACAAATAGCGATTCCCTAATTGCGTTTGCGATTTTTAAGAAATCGCAATTAGGGAATCGCTATTTCCTGTCTGTTTTGTTACATCGCATTTTGAGATTACCAAATAGCACATTCGTAAAAATCAGTAGTTGGTAATCCCAAAATTATATTTTCATACATGTGGCCCATAGTGTGAGTTTAATGAAGATAGCCTTGGGTAGAGGTGGTTTACAAAAAAGTAACATCTTTGCAACTGAACTGCATTTGATATTCATAAATCTAATATCTACGTGTATGTGTGAGATGGTGGACCACATTTTTTAACCATATTCAGTTGAGAAACAGAAAAATTGCCCTATTCTATAACATTTTCTGCCTTCTACAAAAAAAAATATATATATACATTCAACCAAATTAAAATATATTAAAGAATATTTGGTTGAAAATGTCACTGCAGTGTAACATTCAACATTAAAAGTTAAAGACAGTAAATTATAATCTAATACTAATAATACCAAACCGAGAAAACTGTCTCTGCAGATTTAAGAATCTTAGAGACTGGACTATTCCATCATATCCAGCGGGCAGTTCTTGTTTTCTGATTAGTGAGGAAGATTCTGAACTCTCTTGCTTGTTATGAAGGCTAATTTTTGGCAATAAGACACTATTTTTGTTGGGGGCCTTTGGATTACATGTGTGGATGTCAATTATGTTATTTGCCCTTTTCTCTGGAGAAATATTTCATTTTCCATTTTTCCTGAAGTTGTTTACAGCCTCCTTATTGCTTCAGCAGCCATACCTGTAATCTTTGACAAGTGCTCTCTCTCTAAAGGTAAGGTGTCCAGGAAGGATGGGCATGATGCATGTGTGTCATCAAGTATTGCAACTGCATTTGTAGGAAAATGGTATAAAGGAGGTAGAGAGCCAGGGAAGGTACGGACCTCAGGGCTACAAAAGAATAAATCAGTGAATAAAATCAACTGTCTGGGGGTGTTTTGGCTTTGGAGTTCAGCCAGCCAGTCTCTCTAGCACTGACTGCTTCTGCCACCTCAGTAAGTGATTGGACAGATGTTCGTGATAGCTGCTAATCGCTGTTAGGATGATCAATGCTGAGTGGATCTTAGTTTCGTCCTTAATTTTTTAGGCATTCCTAAGCATTAAAGTCAAAGGGGGTCAAAGTACTAAGAATTTATGTCTATAGTATCTCTTTCACTGAAGACCACCCCTGTTCAACTAGTGCACATTCTCGTTTAGTTGACTTAAAATAGCGACGTATACTGCCACTAGTTCACCAGAAGGAGTGGTTATACCCGCCATGAAAGATGACTCCTCATCACAGCTGGTCAGATCTCTTTTCAAGGCAGTGGATGTCTCTTCCCAGCCACCTGAACAACCTCTGAGGAACCACCAGTTGCCAAGGGGAGAGGTTCCATATTCCTAGGAGGGCTCCCACCTCATGGTTGAAGCGATCCTCAGCCCCTCTCCAAAAAAAATATGAGTTAATTGTCCTTGTAGAACATCCCAAGAAAACATCCTCATCAGGACCTGTATTGAGACTCTCCCAAACCCAGGATTCAAGCATGCTGCAGTAATTGAGTCTGCCAGTAGAATCAGATTTTTCTTACTACAATTTAAGCAGATCTCTGATTCAGCTTCCCTGATGCAATTCTAAACTAAGTATAGAGAAAAAAAAGAAATGAATACATATTTAACCTTCTACCTATTTAAAAAGAATCTGAACAATAAGGCCTTCTTAACTTGGATACATGGATTAAGTTATTGTGCTCGGTGCAAACTATGGACAGGATGTACAATTATCTGGCTACAAAATACTGATCGCAAAATACTGGTGGCAAATTGCGACCAGCATTTTTTAAACAAGTAAAGATTTTTTTAAACCAACCTATGTGCCAGTAGGTTGGTTCTTAAAAATAAGAATCATGGTGGATCGCAATTAGACATATCTTATGAATACCAACCAATGAGGTAGTGTGCATATTGCGACTCGCTACAATTGGAGGATGGTGACGTTGAGGTCAGCAGACCACCATGTCTTTCAGTGTAAATAAATCTAACTTTTTTTAAATGCCTCTGTTTTCCTTTTAGGAAATGGGACTGCGTTTAAACAGAAAAGTATTTTTTGTTTGTTTGTTGGAGTTGGCAGTAGACCCCGAACTGACCACTGCCTACTCCAACACATTTTTTTTATATTCCCAAAGGGAATATATTACCACCTCCTTTAAGGTGTCATGAAAATATCAATGTTATGCGACTGAATTTCAGTTGTAAAACAGCTGTAATAGAATCCCTTTGCTTTTAACTTGGCTGGATGGCTTTTCATGAAATATTTCATTGTGTATTTTATCACCACTTATGAAACATCTAACACCCCTTTAACTGGTAAACTAAGAGCTCACTCTTCTACAATTAAAGGCGGCCATAGCTACTTTAAAGAGAGATGTCTCTATACCCGACAGTTGTAAAACGGACACTTTGAGAACAGATTTGCTAAAGACTATTGTTTGGACTCTGACTCCAGGACAGACCTCTTAGTTTAATAAGCTTCATTACCAACTTGTTTGCTTAAAGTTACTAATTGTGGACCTGCATTTCTGTAAAATAGCATGCTGCTTTATTTTTCCTTAAGAGAAGGGAGTTACTTGTGAACCTATTTCCGCATGAACAGCCCTGGGCATGAAATTCCGCTCCACTCGTGCAGTTTGCTGAGTTTTACCCACTCGTGCAGAGTTTTTTCCTCGCTCTTGCCAATTTTAAGTTGGTAAGCACGAGCTAGGAAAATCTTCCTCCAGACAACCTCCTGGCGAGATTTCTCAATGCAGGCAGTCACGGATGGCCAGTACCGCTCGCTTTAAGAAACATTCCGTTTGTGTTGAGGAAGCTGCCGCTCGAGTAGAACATCTACTAAAGCGGCAGAAAGAAGCTGCGCCCCCTTGCGCTGTACATGATGCCAATCATGACGATTTTCCAGCACGGGACGAACACTCAGGCAAAAAATCAGCGTGTACAGCGCAACCTAACGCACTTAACGGCTTGCAGAACTCCACGGGCCGACACACAAGTGAGGTACCGTTTTTCTCGTAAGACTTTGGGCAACGCGGGGTGGGTGGAAATTTGTGGATCCACGCAGATTCCGGAACTTTCCACCACAGAAATGCGGGGAAAATGTGTTTTTTTTGTCAATTTTTTAGGTTTGCAAGGGATTCTGGGTAACAGACCCTGGTGGGAGGCAGTCAAGTCACCCCATCCTGGATTCCCCTGGGTGTCTAGTTTTCAAAAATGTATAGGTTTGCTAGGTTTCCCAAGGTGCCCGCAGAGCTAGGGTTCAAAAACTAGAGCTAGGCACTTTGCCAAAAAAGGGTAAAGTTTCACTGCGATATTGAGTTGTGACCACGTTGCGTTTTGCGCCGTTTCCTGTCGCGGGCACTATGCCTACCCACACAAGTGAGGTACCATTTTTATCGGAAGACTTAGGGTAATTCAGATTTGTAAAGGAACTGTTATTATCTATTGACTTTCGATGCATTTCTGCCTTCCAAATGAAAGATATTGTGTAAAAAAGAAGTCATTCTAAAAAATGACTCATAATTCTCATGCTAGTATGAGTATTCCCAATTTCAGAAATGTGCAAATATCTACTGTTTCTAAACTCTATATTTTGTTCCCATTTCAGAAATACATAGGTGTCTTTCATACCGATTTTTCCATGTACACATTTTTACAGAATAATTACTATATACCCGTTATAAAATAAAAAACCATTGCAAGTTGCTGCTCAGTTTTTGGCTCTGGGTTCGTCGGGTTCTTGGTGAACCTACAAGTCCTATATATCCGCACAACCAGTAATGTCCAGCGGATGTAATGGTATATTGCTTTCAAAGAGCTGTCATAATTAGAAGAAGTTACAGGTGAAAACGTTGACACGAAAGGGTTTTTTTTTCAACTAATTTTCAATTTATCCTATATTCAACTGTTAGTTTCTATAAACAAACCTTGATGGATCTACACAAATGACCCCTTGCTGAATTCAGAATTTTGTCTTCTTCTCGAAAATGTATAGCTTTCCAGGATCCATTATTGCTTTTGTACCCATTTCTGCCATTAACTGGAAGGAGGTCAAAAGCACAAAAAATAGCAAAAATAGGCTATGTCCCAGAAAAATGCAAAAACTGTGTAAAAAATGTTGGGTTTCTCACAAAAGTCTGGTATCCCCGAAAAGCTGGGAAAATGGTGATTTCAACCCCACAAACCCTTTTTTGATAACATTTGCAGGGAAAAACCCAGATGCTTTCATTTGCAGCCCGTTTTTCCAATTTTTCCGAAAAAACCCAAAATGTTTCTGTATTTTGGCTAATTTCTGTGACCCCTATAGGAGAATCCACAAACCCTGAGTACCTTTAGAATCTGCATGATGTTGGAAGAAAAGGATGCAAATTTGGCGTGGATACCTTATGTGGTCAAAAAGTTACAGGGGCCTCAGCGCGCACTACCCTAAATAGCCAAAAAAGGGCGAGGCACAGGAGGGGAAAAGGCCTGGCAGCGAAGGGGTTAGCCCAAGGACCACTGCCTGCCCTTAAAAAACATAAACAAAAACGTTTTTTTTTGTTTTTTTTTAATGTATCCCCTTTTCCTTTACGCAAAACGGGTTGCATTTAAAAAAAAAAGGTGCTTTATTTAAAAGCAATCCCAGACATGGTTGTCTGCTTAGCCCAGCAGGCTACCATCCCTGGGAGGGCCTGTCATTCCCAATTAGCTTGCAAATTGCGAGAGGCTCATTAATATTCATGAGCCTCGCAATTTGAGACCCCATTGGGAAATCGCAAACTGTGTTATACACACTGTTTTACAGGCAAAAGAACAAGTTACTTACCTTCGGTAACGATGTATCTGTAAGAAACATTAGTTAGTTAGATTCCTCACCTTAGAATATCCCCAGGCGTCAGACTGGATCCGGAAGATTTTTCGTCAGCAATACCCCTTGCGCGTCGCTAGGCGTCGTCTGCGGCTCCGCGTCCGTCGTCGGCGTCGTGCGCCGGAATGACGTCGTCGGAGTACTTAGACGCCGCCCTCGCGCGCTGACCTCAGTTCTTGTACATAGCTTTCCGCGCCAGGAACGCAGAGCCATGCAAAGACCGACACTGGTGCCAAAAATAAAATCTAGGGGCCTGAAAAGGATAACCTTAACCCTAGATGTCAGTTCGCAGAACGGGGAGGATGGGTGGGTCGGTGAGGAATCTAACTAACTAATGTTTCTTACAGATACATCGTTACCGAAGGTAAGTAACTTGTTCATCTGAAAGAAACACGTTAGTTAGATTCCTCACCTTAGAATAGATAGACTTAGTTGGGTGCTCTCAGCAATCAGTTAGGACCAGAGGGGTTGCAATTCTTTTGAGACATGGATCTGGAGTATGTACTAGAACTGCACAAGATAGTAATGGCAGATGGGTAATAACAGAGTTGTTAGTTAAAGGTAGTCCTATGACTGTTTGCACAGTCTATTGTTCAAACTTGGATGACCCAGCAGTTCTACATTTTCTAAATGTGGAACTGGCACTTTGGCCTCATCCTGTATGTTTTTGTGGGGATATGAATATTAATCTCTTAGCTGACTTTAATCTAGGAGGGACTCAAATTTACACTGGCAAAAAACCCAGAGTTTTTAGGGCTCTCCAAGCTTTGGTCCAAGAACACCGTTTGATTGATTCCTGGTTTTATAACAACAAACAATTAGATGGCTATACTTATTTTTCAGCCCCCCATAATAAGTTAGTTCGTATAGATTATGTCTTCATATCTGACCAGGTGGTAGAAGCCACATCTATTCAAGTTTTACCCAGGATACTCTCGGATCATAATCCTTTAATTATTGAATGTACAATGCAGGTTACCCAAAAGGCTCCAAGGACTTGGACCTTTGAGAGGAAACTGTTATTGGATCAGTCTTATATAGATCATGTGAAAAGCTGGATGAGGGAATTTTTAAATATCAATAAAGATACAGCTACACATACAATAGTTTGGGATACGTTCAAAGCAGCTATAAGGGGTCAAACGAAAAGTTTTTCATTTTTCAGGAGGAAAATAGTTCAGGATCAGACTAAGCGGCGTATCGAGGAATTGGGGGCGGTAGAGACTCAGTTGGTATGTGCTATAAGAGATGGTCATGAGATTTTGGAAATTCAGTCACAGATAGCTAGAGTGAGGGCCTCTCTGTTGGAATTCTTTGGCCAGGATCTTGCGGCAAAATATCTACAATTCAGATCACAGATGTTCGAATTTGGGGAAAAAGCTGGAAGGGTTTTAGCCAAGCGGTTGCATGAGAAAGGATTGGCTAATCATATTCTAAAGATTAAGGACTCCCAAGGCTGTATACAAGATACGCCGGAGGGGGTTATGGAGGTCTTTAGGCAGTTTTATTGTCGTTTGTATACACAGGAAGAGGGTTTATCCAACATGGAGGGAGAAATAGGAGATTTCTTACAGGATCTCACCACCACTCATATCTCCGTTCAGCAAAATGAAATTCTTTCAGCTCCTATAGAATGGGAGGAGGTTGAGTTGGCAATTAAGTCCCTAGCCAGTGGAAAAGCTGCAGGTCCGGACTCCATCCCTCTCGAGTTTTATAAGTTGTTCTGTTCAGAAATACAAGCAGAGATGCTGACTGTTCTTAGAGGTGCACAGGGAGGACATATACCAGACTCTTGGCGCAAAACAACTATCATTCTCATTAAAAAAAAAGATAAACCTGAATTAGATCCCGCATCATTTCGTCCAATATCATTAATAAACGTGGATAGTAAAATCTACTCAAAAATCTTAGCTACTAGATTAGCAGCTGTGATCTCTCCTTTAGTGTCTTTACGACAGCATGGCTTTATCCCAGGTAGAGACACAGCCGACCATGTTCAGCGGGTAATAGCTCTTTTAGACTGGGCTCAAACGACCCATTATCCCCTCGGTGTGATCCTGTTGGACGCTGAGAAGGCGTTTGACAGGGTCACCTGGGGGTTCTTGTGGGCAGTTTTGCGCTGGAAGGGGTTCAGTTTGGAATTTCTCCACTCACTCCAGTCGCTTTATAAATCTCCAGAAGCGACCCTCTCGATTTCAGGATTGCGCTCAAGCTCCTTTTGTATTGGAAGGGGCACTCGTCAAGGTTGCCCTTGTTCGCCCCTGTTATTTGCTTTGTATATAGATCCGCTTCTAAGTAAAATAGAGAAATGTACAGAAATACCTCCGGTCAGGATTCCTTCAGCAGAGTATAAGGCATTAGCTTATGCTGACGATATTGTAGTATTGACTAGTAGCGTGGCACTGGCATTTCCAGCTATTAAGAGTCTCACAGTACAGTTTGGACATTTGTCTGGTTACAAACTTAATGTCACCAAAACCCAGGTGATCCAGTCAGCATCTATGGGTCCGTCCGACGCTCCGGTGGTGCAGACCGCGGGATACTTAGGGGTTAAAATAATGGCTGCAGTAGAAAATATTCCAGACTTGAATATCCTGCCGGTAATTAAAGCAACCAACTCTCTATTGACAAGGATAGACAATCTCCATCTGTCTCTGTATGGGGAAACGTATTGAAAATGTTGGTTTTACCAAAGTTTCTGTACCTTTTCAGGACCATTCCATTGGAATTTTCTCATGCAAGCCTAACTCAAGCTGAAAGGTGCTGCAATAGATTTCTTTGGAGTTACCATCGCCCTCGTAGAGCAGCTAAATGGATGTACCTTTCGAGGGGGAGGGGAGGATGGGCAATACCTAATTTAATGCTGTACTATTGGTCAGCTTATATCCAACATTTAGCCGTACCGCTCTTTGGGGATAGGGCTTGGGTACCACAATGCTGTAGGCCTTCTATTTTTGAAACAGGCTTGGGAGAAGAAGTTAAGGGAATATTAGTTCGGGTACTGGAACCTAGTTATTACAAAAAGACTAAGTTTAAGGTAATAATAGCAATGTTCTCGCTTTGGCGTAAGATCCGCCGTAAATATCAGATTCTTAAAATTAATAATTATACTCCCCTTGCCGCGGCAGGACTGTTACCTCCTATTTTTCAAGATTTAACTCTATTTAGGTGGATGTCGCAGGGGGTAAGGACTATAGGAGATCTTGGAACCGAGGGAGTATTGGCTTCGTTTGAGTTTTTGAGGGAGAAATTTAGTTTGAATCCACACGACTTCTTTAAGTACTTACAGATTCGTAGTTTTGTAGAGAAAGCAAAGGGGCAGGATCTTGTTTTTTTTTTTTAAAATCCACTCATGGAATTGATATTAAAACGCTCCAGAATAGGTATGCTGTATCAATGTCTACTCTCCAGCTTTCCAGATGATATACTCTTACAGAATGCTAAATGGGAAACAAAATTAGGTAAAACAGACGTAGATATTTCTCAGGCTTTAGAATTGTCAAATAATGTTTTTATGTCAGGAAGCTTACGGTCTCAAAGTTATATGGCACTGTTTGACCTGTACTACACCCCGGCTAAAATTGCTAAATGGGGAGGCACAGGAGGTCATCAGTGCTCGAGATGTGGTCTGGCAGCCGCTAATGATTTACACATGTTTTTTTCCTGTCCCAAATTGCATATATTTTTTCACGACATAGAAGTTTTTTTAAACTCTAAACTCAATATTTCAGTTGTTTTTTCGGCAGAATTTGTCATATTCGGTTGTGAGAGTGGCTGTCAGAAGCAGAGAACTCGGGATGAGACTGCTTTCTTGTTTATAGTTATGTCTGTGGTGAGACTGTCGATAACTTCGGAGTGGATAAGTCCTGATGCCCCTACTTTCTTAAATTGGAGAGCAAGGATTTTGGCTTTATATTATTTAGAATCAGCTATTTTTTCAAGATGGGGTAGAAGAAGGCGCGAGAAGGCGCAACGTATCTGGGACCCTTTGGAAAAATGGATTAAGGAGTAGTTAAAAGTAAGGGAGAGAGAGAAAAAAGGGGAAAGAAGAGAGGGGGAAGGGAAAGAGGGGGGAAAAGGGGAAAGAGGAGAGAAAGGGAATTACCTTCTCTTTTTGATTTTTTTTTTTTTTTTTTTCTCCTTGGTAGCTGTAGCTGTATTTGAAGCCAATGGTGTGCGAATGTCCTATGCATTGTAAAGAGCGTTTGCTCTTGGTTTTTCTTCTTCTTATTCAGTGTTGTTTGTTCCAAGCTTCTTAATAAAAAAAAAAATTTAAAAAAAAAAAGAAACACGTTAGTTAGATTCCTCACCTTAGAATAGATACCCAAGCAATACCATCCCCGGTGGTGGGTCTACGAACCAAGATCACACCAGAAAGTTCTGGAGGACAGAACGGCCAAAGAAGCCATCCCTCCGGACTTGGCTGTCAAGGCAATAATGCCTGGCAAACGTGTGTAGCGATGCCCACGTCGCCGCCTGACAGATGTCCTGCAAAGGGACACCCCGTCCCAAAGCAGTAGTAGCCGCAGTGGCCCGAGTGGAATGGGCGCGCAGCCCAACAGGAGGGTCCTTTTTTGCCAAGGAATAACAAATTTTGATGCACAAAACGACCCACCGAGAGATGGTCCGTTTGTGCACCGCTTTCCCCTTCTTAGCACCCACGTATCCAACGAAAAGTTGGTCGTCCACCCGGAACTGCTTTGTGCAGGCCAAATAAAAGGAGAGCGCACGTTTTGGGTCCAGACGGTGGAGCCTCTCTTCCTCTTTGGAAGGATGCGGAGGCGGAAAGAAGGTGGGCAAGGTGACAGACTGCCCAAGATGAAATGGAGTCACCACTTTCGGAAGAAAGGAGGGACGAGGCCGAAGGACAACCTTGTCCGGATGAACAGAGAGAAAAGGAGGCTTGGAAGATAAAGCCTGGAGCTCACTCACCCGTCTAGCCGAGGTGATGGCTACCAGAAAAGCAGTCTTAAGCGTCAGCAGACGAAGAGGACAATTATGAAGAGGATCAAAGGGAGCGCACATCAGAAATGTGAGAACAAGATTCAAGTCCCACTGAGGCATTACAAAAGGGACAGGAGGGAACGTGTGAGTAATGCCCTTTAGAAAGCGTGTAACTACAGGGGACTTGAAAAGAGAAGGCTGATCAGGAAGCCGCAAGAAGGCAGAGATGGCAGCAAGATAACCTTTCAGGGTGCCCAGGGCAGAGCCCTGCCGGGCCAGAGAAAGAAGAAACAGTAGAACCTCAGAAAGAGGGGCGGAAAGGGGATCCACAGCCTTTGCTGTGCACCATGCCACAAATTTGTTCCACCGGCAGGCGTATACCGTCTTTGTGGAGGGACGCCTGGCTGCCAGAATGATATCACAGACTTCAGGAGGCAAGTCAAATGGCATCAACTGCCGCCGCTCAATCTCCACGCATGGAGGTGGAGGCTGGACAGGTTCGGGTGGAGGACCGTCCCCTGCTGCTGCGACAGAAGATCCTCCCGAAGGGGCAGACGTATCGGAGGAGCGGTCAACATACTGAGTAGCTCGGGATACCAGTACCTTCGTGCCCAATCCGGAGCCACCAAGATGACTTGGGCCCGGTCGTGCCTGATCTTCTTCAGCACTCTGGGCAGAAGTGGTATAGGCGGAAAGGCGTACAACAGACCGCAACTCCACTCGTGACGAAAAGCGTCGCCGAGCGAGTGCCCTGGTGTTCCAGCCACGTCCAGAGGCGCAGAGCCTCCTGACAAAGGGTCCACGACCCCACGACCCCACCCCGCCCTGTTTGTTGCAATACCACATGGCGGTGGTGTTGTCCGTGAACACCTGCACGACACTTCCCCTGACAGAGGGAAGGAAGGCTTTCAGTGCAAGCCGGATCGCTCTCAACTCCAACAGGTTGATGTGGAGACGAGACTCTGCCGGAGACCAGAGGCCTCTGATCTCCGCCTCTCCCATATGGCCACCCTATCCCAGGACGGATACATCCGTCACTACGACATGCTCCGGTTGGGGAAGGGAGAGGCTTCTGCCCATGACCCAATCGCGGTCCGTGAGCCACCACTGCAACTGCTGTGCAGTGCCCTCCGAGATCAGTACATGGTCGGACAGGTTGCCGTGATGCTGGGCCCACTGAAACTTCAGGTCCCACTGCAGAGCCCGCATGCGCCGCCTGGCGTGATGCACTAGTAGGATGCAGGAGGCCATCAGCCCCAGAAGCCGCAACACTAGCCTGACCGAAACCCAGGATAGAGGCCGAAAGATGGGAATCAGGGCCTGAATATCCCGGACCCGCTGTTCCGGTGGATAGACCCGGAACTGCGCCGAATCGAGAACTGCTCCGATGAAGAGGAGCTGCTGAGAGGGACTCAAGTGTGACTTCGGCACGTTGATGGAAAATCCCAGCAAATGCAGGAGATCCGCCGTAGTCTGGAGGTGGGAGACGACTGTCTGGGGCGAGCCCGCCTTCAACAACCAGTCGTCGAGATAGGGGAAGACTGGAACCCCTGATCTGCGCAGATGAGCTGCGACCACCGCCATCACCTTCGTGAACACCCGAGGGGCACTGGTGAGGCCGAAGGGGAGCACGGTAAACTGAAAGTGCTCTTGGCCCACCGTGAACCGCAGGAAACGCCGGTGGGCCGGCAGGACGGGGATGTGGAAATATGCGTCCTGCAAGTCCAACGCTACCATCCAGTCTCCAGGGTCTAGGGCAGCTAGAACCTGAGCCAAAGTTAACATCTTGAACCGTTCCTTCCGGAGGAAGGCATTGATGTTCCGGAGGTCCAAGATAGGGCGTAGGCCCCCTTTGCCCTTCTTGGGAACCAGAAAGTAGTGGGAATAACAACCACGACCTACTTCTGGGTTCGGAATGCGCTCGACGGCCCCCTTGGCCAAGAGGGCCGAAACTTCCTCGTGGAGAAGATTCAAATGATCCCCCGAGATTCGGTGGTGCTGCGGTGGCATGGCTGGAGGGGTCGTCTCGAAGGGGAGGGAGTAGCCCCTTCGGACGATTTGCAGCACCCACCTGTCCGATGTGATGGACCGCCAGTGGAGCAGGTGATGGCGAACTCTGCCGCCCACTGGCGTGGAATGGGCCTGAAAGCTCGGACTAGGAAGGCTTTGAGGCGGATGCTGCCGGGGTGGATGTGGGCTGACCGCGTCGTCCTCCAGAACCGCCTCGGCGGAAACCACGTCCGCGACCGCGCGCAGGTTGGTTCTGCGGCTGGTGGCTAGGCGCACGTGAGGAGGCACCCCTTCCTTGGCCACGAAAGGGGCGAAAGGCGGAAGTTTGCGACCGCGGGGCCGAGAGGCCCAAGGACTTGGCCGTAGCCCGGGAGTCCTTAAAGCGGTTCAGCGCACTGTCCGCTTTCTCGCCAAAAAGGAGAGTGCCATCAAAGGGCATGTCCATGAGAGTGCTCTGGACATCGCCCGAAAAGGACGTGGACCGCAGCCAGGCGTGACGTCTAAGCGCCACTGTGGTAGAAATTGCCCTACCCAGCGAGTCCGTAGTGTCAAGCCCACATCGGATAGCATGTCGCGCTGCATCCCTCCTGTTGGAATCGGGTAGCGTGGTGCAGAGCGGGCGGGCCAAACTCCAGAGGAAATGTGCAAAGCATCCACGCAGTACACACATGCGACACACAAGGCACACTACAAAAAGAGACACTACACCAGTTTCTGTAGAAATAACTTTTGTATTGTCAAAACCACTAGGTGTCAGGTAATCTCTACACTGCGCCAACTGGCGCTCGGTTCCAATTTACAGGGGGGAATTATGTACAGGGCAGGGCCAATCGGGCCCCTGCCGGAGTCATTGCGATTTACAGATAAAATAATTGTACGTGAGAAATAAAGCTCCCATCCATCCACATTAATCCTGCAATAAAATACATCAGGGCATGACGTGAGACATTAGGCCGGAACACCTGTAACGGAAATCTCACAGCATCACAATAAACATGACCGTCCTGGGCATCCCCTGAAGCAGGAAATTAGGTTAGGCAGAGCATCAATACATCAAACCCTGGCATCTGAAACTAGCGCTGCCCAGAACAAATGACTAGCACTTTACATCAGGCCTAAGAACATAACGCTGTACAGGGCAATAGCGCTCAGAACATGGCACATAAACATAGCCAAATATTAGCGCTCCCAAACTGGCCTCTACACGTAGTGCTGCGCCTACCCATCTAATAGCGCTTCTAACAGGGCACTCGAGCATAGGCACCTTCACCAGGGCTGGTCCTTGAAGCCCTACCTAGCAGCTCACTGGAGCATTGACCATAGCCGGCTCCTGGAGCGCTTCCCAATATCAAGGATGAAAGCGCTACCTCCTGTTCGGGCTGGGAGCCTTCCTTGGGGGGTATTCCCCCGGGTCCCTTCTTATGTCCCGCCGTTAGACAGTCACACTGGTGCAAGGGGGGGGCGGGCACCGACAATGTGCCCCGTCACCCCCTCAATCCCCCGCTTCTAGAAAGGCCCTGTCTATGGCTGTGCTGTGAAGGGGAGCCTTTGCTCCTGAAAGGGGCTCCCAGGCTCTGAGGCCGGCTCGTTGCAGCTGCCCGCTGACAGGTGGGGCAGCTGTGCAGGCTCCGGGCACCAGGGGCGGGCACCGGCAATGTACCCCGTTGCCCCCCCCCTCCTCCAACTCCTGGGCTTCGTTGCCGCTGCCCTCTGTCAGACGGGGCAGCGGGGAGGACCAGTCCGGGCACTGGGGGCGGGCACCGGCAATGTGCCCCGACACACCCCCACCGAGCAAAACCCCAGGCCCCACTCACCAGTTCGCTGGAGAGCTCCTTGGGCCCTCAGACTCCCTCCAGCAGGGGACAGGCACCGATCGTTGCCTCGACAGTCCCCTGCTCCTTCAGGACTCTTCCCTCGCTGTGCTTGCGGGGCTCTCGTCACCTCGCGAGGGCCCCGCCCACCAAGGCAGCGGTCGGGTCTTCGCCCGGGCCCCCTCCGGGGACCCAGGGCTTCTTCCGCGGGGCTCTCCTTTCCTCCCGGGGAGCCCCCACCGCCACGTGAACACCTCTTCGCCAGAGGGGAGGCGGAGTAGGCTCCCGCTCTCCCCGGACTTCTTCTCCTGGGCGGCCTCCTGGCGTCACGGGGGCGCGGCCGACGACGCGGCCAGCGCCCTGGTTGCTAGGCAACGCGCACTCGCGCGGCCCCGGCCCGGCACCTCCTTCCCACAGCGCCCGGGCGGCGGCGGTGATTTTGGTCAGTTTCTCTTCGCGGGGTAGGCTCCCGCTGGTATAAGACCCACACCGCGTGGTGGCACACACACGGGGTAGGCTCCCGATGTTGTGAATAAGCACCGAGGCAGCTGGCACTCGCGCCGACGGCGATATCACGCGGGGTGGGCTCCCGCTGGCCTCCTCAGTAGGCTGGCACACGGGGTAGGCTCCCAATGTGTCTTTCAGCGCCCAGCTCTCCCTGGCCACACACTCCTCACCTCCTTTGGGCCACGAGGTGTAGCGCTTTGCAGGCGCTAGGCGGTCCCACCAGCTTTAGGGGCAGTGCACAGTCACTTCCCAGATAGCGCTCACCAAACCTAGCGCTCTCCTTCCAGGGACTTGTAGATAGCGCTCTCCTTCCAGGGAGCTGTAAATAGCGCTCTCCTTCCAGGGACTTGTAGATAGCGTTCTCTGGTCCCTGCCCCTTGATTGAGGGTTTCTTGAGGGGGGGGAAGTTGCGTTGGTGGCTGCAGGCGGACTACTCAGTCTCTGCCTGTCGTCCCTGGATTCTCATCTCGCCGGGCCAGATCAGTGGGTAGTTCAGGATCCCTCACTCACTTAAAGGGCAGTGCCTAAACCCTGTCACCTTCAGAGGCATAGGTCCCTGACTGATCCTACCGCCTAAACTCCTGCGAGGGCTTCTCCAGGTTTGCGTTGCCCCAACTATATCTTTCCCTCGCCCTGTGGACAGTAGGGGGGGGGGTAGGTAGGCTCAGGGCCCAGCACACAGGCCTATGTGGCGGTAACCCCTGGCAGCAGGTCCCCTCTCTCCCAGGTCCACCCTCTGACTGACTGCATGGCAACCCAGCTCCTCCCTTTAGACGCCCCTCACCCCACCTTCCAGACAGTGCCAGAAGCTTCTAGAAGCGTCTGGGGAAACTGGCTCTAACTGGCCTAGGGGGAGGGGTAGAGCACCCTGGGTGCCAGGCTTCCCTCCAAAAGCTGGGGCTGCTGGGAAATAATGCCTAGACTGACAACCCAGCTCAGTCAAACGGCGCAACCACACAGCTTTGGCATCCATCTTAAATTACATTTTTAAAATGGGGAAACGCAGTCTGCACACATTCAATCTTTCCATTTACACATTTATTTTCCCAGAAAAGCGAAACATTTCTGGAAAAAGGGCCAAGTCCAACACAACCCCCTTCCAGCCAAAAGCCAGGGTAGACCGATCAATGCCTTGATGGGCTTCCCTGCTTAGGGCGAGAAAAGGTGGACGCAGGCCCGCAACTGCAGGAGCACCCGCAGGTTCTCCTCCACTCTGGAACCCGAAGGTTCCCTCTCTCAAACCTTCCTCGACCGACTGAGCCACCACCCGGGGGTCCCCTAGCTGGTTGTGGCCAGGACTGGCCCCTAGGCCACCCAGATGTCTCTGGCCCTTGCGGTCTCACAGAGTGGGGGGCAGTAACCCCAGGCCCGTAGTACCCGTTGACCACTCTCCTCCTCCTCCTTGCAGCTCCGAACTGCCACTGGTCTTCCCACCTGGGGTCCGCACCCTCAGGCTGACCATCCCTCAGGGGCGAGGCTCTCCTCCCCCTACCTCTCCTTCTGGGGTTCCTCACCCTACTCCCATGCGAGGCACCCTCAGACCACCACTCTCTCCCCAGTCCAGGGCCTTGACCCTTCAACTGGTTCCCCAGCCTAGGGTCTAAACCCTGAGGCTGCACCGGTGCCAGGGGTGAGACCTCCCTCCCCCTGCACCCCCTCCCAGAGTTCCGCACCCTCCCAACGGGAGTAGCACCCCTGGAAGACAATTCTGGGGGGACACTGCTAACAGATGTCCCACCCGCCAGGTCAGGCAGTACCCATCCCTGGCCTCCCAACCCAGGATCTAAGCCCTGTGGCTGAGCCGGTGCCCGAGGTGAGACCTTCCTCCCCCTGCACCCCCTCCCAGAGTTCCGCACCCTCCCAACAGGAGAAGTACCCCTGGAAGACACTTCTGGGGGGACACTGGTAACAGATGCCCCACCCGCCAGGTCAGGCAACCCCTGAACCTGGCATCCCAGCCCAGGATCTAAACCCTGCAACTGGGCCAACCCCAGAACCTCAGGAGCTCTGATTACAGATGCCCCGGGTCCTCCTGACACTAGGGGCTCCCCCTCACCGGGCGGCACATCAGGACAGCCTAGGCTCCCAACCTGGGGCTCCCTTACGGAACTCTCCAGGCCCTGAGACTGCGGTTGGGGCACCTCGGGACACCTCCCCGTCTCACTCCTTCCTATGGATAGGTCGTGAGGCCCTACAACCCTCTCTTTTCCCGGGGACCTAGCTGGGCTATTCGCCATCTCTCCCACCTCGCTGGGTTGGAAGATCCCTGCACCACCCTCTTCAGGGTCACTCCCTAATGCCTCCTCAGACACCCTGGCCCTCACCCAGAGGTCTGCCTCCTGTGCAAGCTCCCTTGGGTCGGAGAACCCACACTGTACTAGGTGGTGACGCAACCTGGGGGAACAATTTCTGAGCATGTGCTCCCGGATGAGTACCTGGCACAGCCCTTCCCACTCATTCACTGCACTCCTCACCACCCAATCCTCCAATGCAGTCCCACACACCTCCACAAACTCCCCCCAGGACTGGTGGGACAGTTTTCCCCTGCCCCTGAACTCTAACCTGTCCCCCTCTTCCTGGGAATCAGGCACCATCTCCTGGGCTCTGGGAGTGGGACACCCTACATTGGATCCACTCTCGCTGCCACCACTGGATCCCACCCTTACTGGTGAATCCAGACCACAAAAACCACTCTCAGGGGACAACCTACCCTCCCGAGCTGGTCTATCCCTGGCAAAGGCCCTCTCTGCCTCCGCCATCCTCTCCTGCGCTAGGACCTTCTCCATCTCTAGCCTCTTCTCCTGCACACTCAGCCGCGCTAGCTCCACCTTGAGCCTTCCCAGCGCCAGCTGATGCTCCCTCTCTTCCCTCCTATCTACCCACTCTTCTGGGGACAGGGAAAGGGACGGGGCAGTGCCCCCGGGACTGGACCCAGCGCTGGACTCCCTAACTCTGGTGTCCTTACTCGCTACTGGCGTCTCCCCCCGGTCATCTTCCTCCTCCTCGTCAGTGTCACCTACCTCCTGGGTTATGGACTGGGCCCCCTCACTCTCGGAGTCCTCCCTACACTGGAGGTCCTCCTCCGGGTCTCCACTAAATCCACCCTTTAAATATGCGGAGGGGTAATCTGACAGGTCCCCACCAATCTCTAAGGGTTCCCCCCTCTTGAGGGCCTCATAGAGAAATAGCTTCCTGCGTGTGTTGCCTACTGGGGGTATCCCTCTCTCCCTGCAGAAATAAATCACTTCCTGCTCCGTGTACTCCCCAAGATCACCTTCGTTGTAGGTCAACCCCATCCTGGCAAGGTACACCCAGGACACACCACCCACAGTGCAACAAGGGGACACAATTTAAAAACACTTCCAGGAGGAAATCACAATTATGGAAAAAACAATAATTCCCCAAAACCTGAGATTACATTACACACTCAGTTTGCAGTGCAACCCGTGGTCGCTGCGGTACTGCGCAAACACAAGTCCTATCCCACCGCTGAACACCAATGTTGGAATCGGGTAGCGTGGTGCAGAGCGGGCGGGCCAAACTCCAGAGGAAATGTGCAAAGCATCCACGCAGTACACACATGCGACACACAAGGCACACTACAAAAAGAGACACTACACCAGTTTCTGTAGAAATAACTTTTGTATTGTCAAAACCACTAGGTGTCAGGTAATCTCTACACTGCGCCAACTGGCGCTCGGTTCCAATTTACAGGGGGGAATTATGTACAGGGCAGGGCCAATCGGGCCCCTGCCGGAGTCATTGCGATTTACAGATAAAATAATTGTACGTGAGAAATAAAGCTCCCATCCATCCACATTAATCCTGCAATAAAATACATCAGGGCATGACGTGAGACATTAGGCCGGAACACCTGTAACGGAAATCTCACAGCATCACAATAAACATGACCGTCCTGGGCATCCCCTGAAGCAGGAAATTAGGTTAGGCAGAGCATCAATACATCAAACCCTGGCATCTGAAACTAGCGCTGCCCAGAACAAATGACTAGCACTTTACATCAGGCCTAAGAACATAACGCTGTACAGGGCAATAGCGCTCAGAACATGGCACATAAACATAGCCAAATATTAGCGCTCCCAAACTGGCCTCTACACGTAGTGCTGCGCCTACCCATCTAATAGCGCTACTAACAGGGCACTCGAGCATAGGCACCTTCACCAGGGCTGGTCCTTGAAGCCCTACCTAGCAGCTCACTGGAGCATTGACCATAGCCGGCTCCTGGAGCGCTTCCCAATATCAAGGATGAAAGCGCTACCTCCTGTTCGGGCTGGGAGCCTTCCTTGGGGGGTATTCCCCCGGGTCCCTTCTTATGTCCCGCCGTTAGACAGTCACACTGGTGCAAGGGGGGGGCGGGCACCGACAATGTGCCCCGTCGCCCCCTCAATCCCCCGCTTCTAGAAAGGCCCTGTCTATGGCTGTGCTGTGAAGGGGAGCCTTTGCTCCTGAAAGGGGCTCCCAGGCTCTGAGGCCGGCTCGTTGCAGCTGCCCGCTGACAGGTGGGGCAGCTGTGCAGGCTCCGGGCACCAGGGGCGGGCACCGGCAATGTACCCCGTTGCCCCCCCCCTCCTCCAACTCCTGGGCTTCGTTGCCGCTGCCCTCTGTCAGACGGGGCAGCGGGGAGGACCAGTCCGGGCACTGGGGGCGGGCACCGGCAATGTGCCCCGACACACCCCCACCGAGCAAAACCCCAGGCCCCACTCACCAGTTCGCTGGAGAGCTCCTTGGGCCCTCAGACTCCCTCCAGCAGGGGACAGGCACCGATCGTTGCCTCGACAGTCCCCTGCTCCTTCAGGACTCTTCCCTCGCTGTGCTTGCGGGGCTCTCGTCACCTCGCGAGGGCCCCGCCCACCAAGGCAGCGGTCGGGTCTTCGCCCGGGCCCCCTCCGGGGACCCAGGGCTTCTTCCGCGGGGCTCTCCTTTCCTCCCGGGGAGCCCCCACCGCCACGTGAACACCTCTTCGCCAGAGGGGAGGCGGAGTAGGCTCCCGCTCTCCCCGGACTTCTTCTCCTGGGCGGCCTCCTGGCGTCACGGGGGCGCGGCCGACGACGCGGCCAGCGCCCTGGTTGCTAGGCAACGCGCACTCGCGCGGCCCCGGCCCGGCACCTCCTTCCCACAGCGCCCGGGCGGCGGCGGTGATTTTGGTCAGTTTCTCTTCGCGGGGTAGGCTCCCGCTGGTATAAGACCCACACCGCGTGGTGGCACACACACGGGGTAGGCTCCCGATGTTGTGAATAAGCACCGAGGCAGCTGGCACTCGCGCCGACGGCGATATCACGCGGGGTGGGCTCCCGCTGGCCTCCTCAGTAGGCTGGCACACGGGGTAGGCTCCCAATGTGTCTTTCAGCGCCCAGCTCTCCCTGGCCACACACTCCTCACCTCCTTTGGGCCACGAGGTGTAGCGCTTTGCAGGCGCTAGGCGGTCCCACCAGCTTTAGGGGCAGTGCACAGTCACTTCCCAGATAGCGCTCACCAAACCTAGCGCTCTCCTTCCAGGGACTTGTAGATAGCGCTCTCCTTCCAGGGAGCTGTAAATAGCGCTCTCCTTCCAGGGACTTGTAGATAGCGTTCTCTGGTCCCTGCCCCTTGATTGAGGGTTTCTTGAGGGGGGGGAAGTTGCGTTGGTGGCTGCAGGCGGACTACTCAGTCTCTGCCTGTCGTCCCTGGATTCTCATCTCGCCGGGCCAGATCAGTGGGTAGTTCAGGATCCCTCACTCACTTAAAGGGCAGTGCCTAAACCCTGTCACCTTCAGAGGCATAGGTCCCTGACTGATCCTACCGCCTAAACTCCTGCGAGGGCTTCTCCAGGTTTGCGTTGCCCCAACTATATCTTTCCCTCGCCCTGTGGACAGTAGGGGGGGGGGTAGGTAGGCTCAGGGCCCAGCACACAGGCCTATGTGGCGGTAACCCCTGGCAGCAGGTCCCCTCTCTCCCAGGTCCACCCTCTGACTGACTGCATGGCAACCCAGCTCCTCCCTTTAGACGCCCCTCACCCCACCTTCCAGACAGTGCCAGAAGCTTCTAGAAGCGTCTGGGGAAACTGGCTCTAACTGGCCTAGGGGGAGGGGTAGAGCACCCTGGGTGCCAGGCTTCCCTCCAAAAGCTGGGGCTGCTGGGAAATAATGCCTAGACTGACAACCCAGCTCAGTCAAACGGCGCAACCACACAGCTTTGGCATCCATCTTAAATTACATTTTTAAAATGGGGAAACGCAGTCTGCACACATTCAATCTTTCCATTTACACATTTATTTTCCCAGAAAAGCGAAACATTTCTGGAAAAAGGGCCAAGTCCAACACCTCCCATCGGCCAGAGCCTGGGTAAGTCGCGTCCGGACCTCCTCCGGACACAGGGGCAGCACGTCCTCCACCGCATCCCACAGAGAGTGGGAATAACGGTCCAAGAGACAGGCGGTGTTCAAAGACCGCAGGCCCAAACTAAGGGAGGAGAACAGCTTCTTGCAAAACTGTTCCAGTCTCTTGGAATCCCGGTCCAGCAGAGCGGTCGGGAAGGAGGATTGGGAGGTAGAGGCCTGGATAACCAGGCTCTCGGGGGTAGGGTGTTGGGACAGAAAACTGGGGTCGCCCGGAGCAGGGCGGTGGCGCCTGGCGACGTTCCTGTCCACAGGAGGGACTGTGGAGGGCTTGGACCAGGTGCCCTGCAGAACGTCAATGAGGGCCTCATTGAATTGCAGCAGAGGCTCAGTGGAGCTTGCTGCAGACTGAAGCACCTCAGTGAGGACGTTAGTCCTCACAGCCACTGCAGGTAGCTCGAGCCTAAGGGCTGCGGCCGCCTTGCGCAGCACCACAGAGAAAGCAGCGCCCTCCTCCGAAGCCACAGTCGGAGGAGAGACGAATCCAGTGTCCGGAGAGGTATCCAGGCCACTGGCCTCCCCCAGTTCATCTGCCCAGTCCTGTGACATTTGAGCCTGAGCGACCATAGGATCCTCGGATCCCTCCCAGTTGTCCCCATCATCCGATTCCTGGTATACAGGAGAAAGGAGCGGAGCCGGGCGATAGACAAAATGTGTCTCCAGCGGCGCCGAACGCGGCGTCCATCGACGCCGGGCCCGGAGCGGGACTGAACTGGGGCTCGACGTCGAGCGGAGTCGGCGTCGGGGGTGGTACCGGTGTCGACGCCGGCGGAGGAGGCGTGACGAGGGCGTCGACGGGGACTCGGGAACGGGTCCCTCGGGCGCTTGCGGCGTCGAGGCCGGAGCCGTCAACGGCGCCGGGGCCGGAGCCGCCGGCAGGCAAGGCAGCCCAGTCCGGTCCGCGGGGCCCGAAGGCGCGCCAGCGGGCGTCGACGGCGGAGCCAGGCTCCTCATGGCCGAGAGGAAGGCACTGACTTCCGCCGGCGTCGCGTCAGTCCCAGAAACCGGTGGGTATGGGGACTTGCGCGGCGCCTGCGGCTCCGCCGGAGCCGCGGGGGTGGAACCACCCTGACCCTCGGCCGAGTCGCGCGACCGGCGAGGGGAGTCCGAAGAGCGGTGTCGCCTCTTGGACTTCTTGGAATGCTTCGACTTACCCGAAGACTTGGATCCCGACGACCGATGGTGACGTCGGCTGCGGCTCCGCGACCGATCCTTGGACCTCCTCCTGGACCGGGATCGAGAGGCTCGCGGAGCCGAGGGGCGAATCTCGAGAAGCTTACGGGACCGCTCCCGTCTAGCCTTCGAGGTCAGGGCCTTGCAGTCCGAACACGACTCCGCGTCGTGGTCGAGGCCCAAGCAGTAAAGGCACCGGTGGTGATGGTCCGTAACCGACTTCAAGCGGTTACAGTCAGCACAGGCTTTAAAACCAGGCATCCTACCGGCACCGAAGTCGAGACAAGATCAAAAAGGATTGAAAAAGTTAGTCAAAAAATGACTAAAGGGGTAGCTCTCCCGGATCTGCGCTTACTGGCACGGAAAAAAGAAGAACTGACGTCAGCGCGCGAGGGCGGCGTCTAAGTACTCCGACGACGTCATTCCGGTGCACGACGCCGACGACGGACGCGGAGACGTAGACGACGCCTAGCAACGCGCAAGGGGTATTGCTGACGAAAAATCTTCCGGATCCTGTCTGACGCCTGGGGATATTCTAAGGTGAGGAATCTAACTAACGTGTTTCTTTCAGATTAGCGCCTTGCAAATTTGCGAGGCTCTATTTTGCGCGTCGTACATCTGGCCCAAATTCTTCTGATACTGGAGGTAGCCGACTAAGAGATAAACAATGTGGTGACACTTCCATAAGTCTGTGGAGCTTTAACAGCATTTTATGTGTAGAGAATTGCAGCAATTTAATTATGATATTAAACCACATTGTAGCATTTAGTGTAAAGTGCAATTCAATAAAAAAAAGTCGTTTAAAACCCTGCTCTAACTGCAAAGAAAAATGGATGGGAAAGATGCCTGTCAAAAGTGCATTAGCGACCCAGAATACACACTTCAAGAGATAGAGGAGCTTCCGTTACCCAGCAAGCACAGATCTGGCAGTTTTTTTCTTCAGAAAGGTATTATTTTCTTCATTAACTTGATGTCTCTTGAAGATTTAAACCTCTTCCTTGATTTTTATAATCATCATGAGTATTTTTCTTTAACAACGCCTTCACTTTTGTTTTTTTAAGTGTCTCTACTTTTGGAAGCAAAAGGCTGCTTCTGACCACATAGACTATGTGTGGCCTGTCTGCATAATTCACATTCTGTAAAAGAATGTCCTTTTTGTAAAGAAATGTCAAAAAGAGCCCTCAATGACAGAAAAGAACTTGTCTTATATGCCCTCCATTAGAGCTTGGAGCTGCAGAGGAGAGGAAAAAAGAGAGAAAACAGGGGGTTCCCTCCACTGCTCTAGCATCCTTCCATGAAACAGACATCCAGAGCGGGAGATAAAAGGGGAAGCGAATAATAAAAAGTGACACTATTGTCATTACAAACACTACCTTTGTCCACAAGAGCAATGATGGACTTTGAGACCTTCGGAGCCGACATGCTCGCTGTTGAAAGGTTCGACAACACTCCAAAGGCAAGATACGATCTTCAATTTTATTGGTGCCAATACCAACAACGTTGGCTCCATTAATTGCTAACCACTGCCGTTGCCATCAACACCAGCACCTGAACGAGTCATTAATCCAGCACCTACCAGATCGGCATCAACACTCAACGTCAGCGACATCCAAACTCCACCATTCGTAGTCAAAAAGGTAATGTATCTTGGCTTCAAGAATGTCACTGTCATATTCAACATTGAGACACTCAAAAGCAGCAATGCAATCATTATCTTCAGGATATGGTGTTGAACCTATAGAAAAGCCAGTTACTCCACAGAGGCCAAGGCTGATAATTACAGCAGAAAATCCTTTAGAAGGTCCTCTTAAACCTTTGTATTTACCACCTCTTAATGTACCAACTCATCCTCAAGGAGGTTTTATACCTTTGACTCCTTTATCACGACAAGGTTCAGCATTAACATTGGATAAAATACCAACAGAACGAACCATAACTCCTACATGGACTCCAGACAGACAGAGAAGGAAAAGAAGATCTCGATTAACTTCTACAAGTCCATCTTGATATAGGGCAAACATTTCATAGACACGGACGTCTCCTCCGGCTTCTCCACTTGCCTCTCCAGTTGATAATGTTTTAAAATTCCAAGACGCTCTTATCAGAGGGCCGATAAAACTTAACATTCAAATAGAAGTCCCATGTACAACAGTCTTGATCGTCATGAATACTTTACAACCAAGGGCTTCTCCAAGAAGGACTCTTTCGCTAGTTCTAGGATTTTCAGCCACCTTGAAGTCAGCAACTCCAAGACTTCTAAACAAATATAAGGCAGCAGAACACGATCCAAGTGATCTAGAGCAAACACTAAGCCTGATTTTATCATTGTTTCTGCTGTCAGGAAGAAATATACTTCAGATTCTGAAACATCAGTACCTCTGAAGGGGGAAAGCAAAGAAATTAACGCTGCAGGAAGGAAATTCTGTGGCACAGATGAAACAGCCCTCAAAACAGATAGTGACTCCACACTAATAGGGCAATATGACTGGTCATTATGGAAATTTTTACAAAACGTTGCTAATGACCTACCTAAAGAAAGGAAATACGTTTTCCTACAGATCCTGAATGAAGGACACCTTGTTTCCAATCCAGCTATCAGTGCTTTCTCAGTGGATTTGGCGGCTACAAATTATTGTCATGGCATCTCTATCAGACACTCCTTAAAGCTTCGGCTGACCATATTGAAAATACATTCTCAACAGACGATATTAAACCTGCCATTTCTAGGTTCTATCCCTTTGGTCCTTATACGGATGAGGAAATGAAGGATGAACGTAGAGTCGTAGATTCTTAAAGTAGTGGGACTAGAAGAGAGAAAACACTTTTATATTTCAAATTCTGCCACAGAGATTTAAGACCGTACCAGTGACACTCAATGGATCTCTTTTTCACAACAACAAGGTCATCAATCTCAATAACATCAACAAAACCAATATTTAACCCTTTCGCTGTTAGGATCCGCCCCCCCCCCCCCCCCCCCCAACCCCTGCTAAGCATTTTTTGGGCTATTTGGGGTAGTTTGCGCTTAGGCCCCTGTAACCTTTCGTCAACATAAGGTATCCACGCCAAATTTATGCCCTTTTCTTCCAACATCCTGGGGATTCTAAAGGTACACAGGCTTTGTGGATTCCCCTGGAGGGAACCAAGAAATTAGCCAAAATACAGCTACATTTTGTTTTTCTGGGGGAAAATGGGAAATAAGTGCTGCAGAAGTAAGCGTCTGTTTTTTCCCCTGCAAATGGTATCAACAAAGGGTTTGAGATGCTAAAATCACCATCTTCCGAGCTTTCAGGAACAGGCAGACACTTTTGTCAGAAAATTAACATTTTCTACACAGTTTTGGCATTTTACTGAGACATAGCCTTTTTTTCTTCTTCTTTTTTTTTTGAGCTTACAACCTCCATCCAGTCAGTGGCAGAAATGAGTATGAAACCAATAATGGATCCCGGAAAGATATACATTTCTGAAAAATAGACAACATTCTGAATTGAGCAAAGGGTCATTTCTGGTTTTCTTAGAGAAACAAACAGTTGAAATAAAAAAAAAAAAAATTGGAATTCAGATGAAAAAAACATAGATTTGTGCCTACGTTTTCAACTGTGTCTAGGTATGACAGACTTTTGAAAGCAATACACTGTTACGTCCGCTGGACCTTTCTGGTTGCGAGATATAAAGGACTTGTAGGTTCACCAAGAACCTGAGGTGCCCAGAGCCAATAACTGAGCTGCGCCTTGCGATGGTGTTTCATTGTGTACCAGGTATACAGCAATTCATATGGTAAAATATAAAGAGTGAAAAATAGTTATCAAGGAAACATGGGAATTTCCGAAAGGGAAACAAACTGTTTAGAAGCAGGGGTTATATCCACATCTCCAAATTTGTGGGTACCCATACTAGCATGTGAATCAGAGGGCATTTTTCAAAATGACTTATTTTTTACACATTGTCTTACATTTGGAAGGCAGAAATGCATAGAAAGTCAATTGATAATGACGCTTGTTCTACTATTCTGTGTTCCCCTACGTCTCCTGATAAAAATGGTACCTCATTTATGTGGATAAGCCTAGTGCCCGCATCAGGAAACAGCCCAAAACGCAACGTGGACACATCACATTTTTCCAGTGAAAACTGACCCTTTTTTCACAATTTGCCTATCTGTGGATTTTGGACCCTAGCTCAGCCGACACCTAGGGAAACCTAGCAAACCTCTAAATTTTTTAAAACTAGACACCCAGGGGAATCCAGGATGAGGTGACTTGTGTGGCTCTCACTAGATTCTGTTACCCAGAAACCCTTGCAAACCTCAAACTTTGTAAAGAAATAAATACACATTTTCCTCAAATTTCTGTGATGGAAAGTTCTGGAATCTGCGAAGAACCACAAACTTCCACCCACCCAGCATTCCCCCAAGTCTCCCGATAAAAATGGTACCTCACTCGTGTGGGTACACCTAGTGCCGGCAAAAGGAAACGGCCCAAAACGCAAGGTGGACACATCACTTTTTTCCACAGAAAACTGACCCTTTTTTTGCAATGTGCTTAGCTGTGGATGTGGGACCCTAGCTCAGCCGGCACCAAGAAACCCAGCAAACCTGTATATTTTTTAAAAACTAGACACCCAGGGGAATCCAGGGTGACTTGTAAAAAAAAAAAAAAAAAAAAACATTTCATCACATTTCTGTGATGGAATGTTCTCGAATCTGCGGGGAGTCACAAACTTCCACCCATCCAGCATTCCCCAAAGTCAGCCAATAAAAATGGCGACTCACTTGTGTGGGTAAACCTAGTGCCTGTGACAGGAAATGGCCCAAAACCTAATGTGGACACATCACATTTTTCTACAGAAAACTGAGCCTTTTTCTAGAGTGTGTCTAGCTGTGGATTTGGGACCCTAGCTCAGCTGGCACCTAGGGAAACCTAGCAAACCTGTATATTTTTTAAAGCATGTGCTCTGACTAATACGGGGTACAATCTTTGCTCCAAATCGCTTTTTATTTGCTGATATTTTAAAATAATATATTTCAAGTTTTTAACTGTGTTACTTAGTGTACTGCTTGCTGACGGCGGTGCCCGTATGTAAGAGCGAGTCCAACAGGGTCAGCGTTCTAGCTGTTTCACGACTCAGGAGGTATAAAATCCCATGCCGTTGCGACAGCGCAGCGAATGCGCGCCCTGATTGGCCAATGGGCCATGACCCCTGGTCCTTCCCCCCCCCATTCCTATTCAAGTGACCAGCTGATAGCACTTAAAAAAGGTAAGTGCTGTAATACACTTCTATGGGATTGTGATGAGGATAATATCCTTCTTAGCTGTAATGAATGTCAATTCTGCCCTATGGTTAACCCTGCAGAAGCCTCTTCTTTAAGAACTTCACTGAGGGTAAACACCTCTCCAAAAGTCATAAATTAGACTCTGATCTGTATCTTATTGATCAAACATAAATATGAATTTGACAACTTTATGCAAACATTGAATCTGGATCTGGCCTTTCTAACAGAAACCTGGGCTATAAAACATCCGATCCTGATTGGATCACAGCCATTCCAGCTGGTTATGAGATTGCTTCCGTAGACAGGGAAGGAAATGGCAGAGGGGGATGGGGGGGGGGGGGGGGGGGGACTGGGGTGTTTGGCAGCATCTCAAGCACCGATTTTAAAGCTATGTTTGGCCCTACCCAAGCACTGATGTTTAATTTTACATTTAGTAATACGAACACCTTCTCAGAAATACTATTATATCGTCTGCCTGGGCCTAGGGCTCCATTGATCCAATCTTTGCAATTTGTTTGGGAATTGTGTGTAGACTCCCCTCCTCTTACCCTACTAGGAGATTGTAATTTTCATCTTGACTGCAAGAATAATTCTGACACCACCCATCTGGTGGACAGCCTGGCCTATTTTGGACTGAAACATATTATTACAGAGGCCACACATAAAGTCAGCCACACGTTAGATGCGATTTTTTACCAATAACATCAATATTACTCTGGAAAAAGTACTTCCGCTTACTTGGACTGACCACAGTGCTATCTATTTCAAACTCCTACATCCGGGGACAGAAGCGCCCTCTTATAACAGATTGCCTGCCATTAAGACCAGAGTGTGGCACAAAATTAATAAAAATGATTTAGGAGAGGTTCTACACAGACATTCCCCTATACTATATCAAGATAATAATAATGCTGCAGACAATTTGGATAGTTGGGTCAGTTCGGCAATCAATCTCCTGGCCCCAGAAAAATCAATAAAATATCGTAAGAATCAACCTTCAGCCGCATGGTACTCCGCTGAACTACGAAGTATAAAGTACAAGTGAAGATGCTTAGAACGAACCTGGAGGCAAGATTACAGTGAACAGGGAAAACACAATTACAGATTAGCCCTAGAAAAATACAAAGCCACAATTAAAGCAGCTAAGATCAGCTATTTCTCAATGAAAATAGGGGCAGCATAAAACTCTACTAGGTAGCTTTTTAGAACTGCTACAACTCTGTCTAAGTTCCAACATGGGGATCAATTTTCACCTGATCAAACCTTCTTTCAGGCCAAAGTGCAAACTGTTTATAAGTAGCTCTCAGGGCACACATGTGCCTCGGATAAAGATTTGTCAGTTGTGTATAATGCCTCCGGTAATGCAACTACCAATGAGCTGCCAAGTTTTTCTTCTTTTTCTCCTAAGAGAGTAAATTAATCATTACTATCCACCAAGTCAGGTTCCCCAAATGATCCATGCCCTCCCTCTGTATTGCATATGGTATTAGACATAGTCAGCTCACATTTGGCCCGCTCTTACATAATATTTTCGTGTTGGGGGTATTCCCTACATCCGGGAAGAAAGCTTGCATGCGTCCTATACTAAAAAACACCCTCTTTAAACCCCACAAAGGCTTACCACTCCCTGATAAAATCTTGGAAACATCCATGAATAAAGATTGGGTGTGCTAGCTGGCGTCTAATGATCTTCTTGACACAACCCAACATGGCTTCAGACCGCATCACTCAACTGAATCTGCTTTAGTTATGACCACTGAGGAAATCCGCAAACAGCTAGACAGCGGGGGGGAGAGGCCGTTCTTATCCTATTTGATCTCTCAGCCGCGTTCTTTACCTTTAATGATCTGGTGCTAACGCAGAGGCTGGAGTCAGTAGGAATAAAACGCACGGCTTTAACCGTGCTCAGTTCCTTCCTTTTATCGATGGAACAGAGACTGTGTTGGGGCAATCTTAAATCTGAGGTCTTCTCACTTCCCTGTGGATTCCCTCAGGGCTCAGCATTGTCTCCTACTCTATTCAACATCAACCCTTTGGCTAAGCTGATTCAAGCTCATGGTTTTTCGATAGTATCTAACGCAGATGATACACAGATAGTCATATCTATATCTTCATAAGCAGACTTGGTGGCTGGTCAGTTGCACAACTGTCTGATGCACATCATTAGGTGGATGCATCACAACTTCCTCAAGCTAAACAGCAATAAAACGGAGGAGGTGGAGCTCGGAAAGGGACCTCCAATCTGGAACAACCTCTGGTGGTCAGCTGTGGCAGGTCTTCGTCCTGACCGAGTCAACAAAGCTAGAAATCTAGGAGTTCTGTTTGACGATCAGCTCAGTTTTTCGTAACAGATTAATCTTGTTACATTGTTAAAAATCCTGCCAAAGATCCTCCCTTTCATTCTATAAGTTTTGAAAAAAAACGTGATTGTCTCCCTGATCCTTTCCAGAATAGACTACTGCAATGCTCTTTTTTGGGGCATTGACAAATGTCTACAGTCAAAACTCCAGTCTTTGCAGAATGCCGCAGCTCGGGTGCTACTAAACATTCCCAAATTTCATCCCATATCCAACAGCATTAGGGACCTCCACTAGCTACCGATCCAGCAAAAGATTACGTTTAAGACCCTCTGTTTGGTGCACAAAGCATTGTTTGTGGGAGGGCCTTGTGACCTACAGAAACTCTTTTCTTAGTATGTCCCATGGTGGGACCTAAGATCAGCTAATGCTGGGTTGGTTCATGTTCCTAGGATCCGAAGGGCTAGGTGGGGTGGGAGAAGTCTTTCCTATTGGGCAGCGAAACTTTGGATTACACTGCCGGTTCCAATAAGACTACAATAAAATAGATCCTCTTTCAGGAAGCTGCGCCAGACTTTGGCTCTTTAAGCCCAAGTAAAGAGCAATTATCTCCCTCGTCTTCTTAGATGAAGCACATGTCACATCCAGCGCCAAGACACCTCGGCATTCATTGCGCTATACAAATGGTAGCTCACGTACTTACCCAGGGAAATCTAAGCTGAGGTGACTTGTGTAGCTCTCATCAGGTTCTGTTACCCAGAATCCCTTGCAAACCTCAAATTTAGTTAAAAAATCATGTTTTCCTCACTTTTGTCTGTGGAAAAGTTGTCGGATCACCGGGCCGCCACAAATTTCCTACCACCCAGCATTCCTGATAAAAAATGCTACCTCACTTGTGCGGGTAGGCCTAGTGACCGCAACAGGAAATGGCCCAAAACATACTGTGACGCTGTTAGAAATGGGGGTCTCTAGTTGGCAATGGCTGGCCACTGTCCAAGTAGAGACCCTTCTTCCTAAGTCAGTGTAAGCGGGCTACACCCTTTGATAACCCCTGCTCAATCCTGTGGTAACGTAGCACGAGTAGTTAGGCTTATCTCAGAGGCAGTGTGTGAAGCATTTATGACCATACACAGTAACACAGTGAAGAACACTACAAAGGGAGACCACACAAGTAGTTATAAAAAAATAAGTATCTTTATATATAAACTTAACACAAGACCAATAAAAGTAAAAAGCCACAGTACTAGAAAATAGGGTTACTCTTAAAATGCTGCAAAAATAGTTCAAAGTGTGCAAAGAGGAGTTCAGTTCAAGGCAGTGGTCTCTGCGACCCTTTTACTCACAAACTACCAGGATTCTGTAGCAAAGCAATCAAAATGTCGCTAAGGAGTTGTAGTGATGATTTTTCCTCACGCGTGACCAGCGATGTGTTGAATCCTTGCCGCAAGGGAGGATGATGCGCTGATCGATGTGCAGGACAAAGCGACAAACTTCTCCACGCTAAGCCGGCGATGCGTTGAAATCCTTGCCGCGAAGGGAGGATGATGCGCCGAGCCTGTTGCGTGTTCGAATTTGTTGCGAAGAAATGAAATGGCGCCCCGCGCGGGAGCGATGATCTTTATGGGATCCGATGAAAATGGCGAACGCTCGCCGTCCGCGCTGCGATGTCATGAAGCGATGAACTCGATGCGATGATCTTTGGTTAGCGAGCACTTGGAGGCCCGCAAACATGCGATGCGATAATCTTCGGGTTAGCGAGCAGTTGGCAGCTCGCAAACGTGTGATACAATGATCTCCGGTAGCGAGCACTCAGCGGCAGCAGCGCGATGATTTTCCTTACGCTCTTCAGCTGCGTTGGCTCGCTAACGGGCGTTAGCGACGATTTTCAGCACTCTCTTCTCCACAGTAGAAAAAGAGGCCCTGGAACTCACAGGAGCCTCACCTGCAGATAGAAATCCTCGCTGGGAGGAAACAGGAGGCTGGTGGTGGAGTCTGATGTGCCTGAGACTCCAGCAGGAGGCTAGCTCTCTTCTAGCCCTTGGGTTATTGCTGTAGCAAAAATAAAAGTTCCTTCAAAGTCCTTTTCCTCTTCTTCCAAGTCCAGTAGTAACCACTGCAGGCCAGTTCAAGAAACAGCACACAAGCACAAGGACAGTCCTCTCCTGCAGTTTACTTCAGTTACACGGACAGAGGTTCTTCTTGTTGTCCAGGAGCAATACAAATTGTAGGGGTTTCAGCACAGATATTTATACCCCACAAGTCTTTGTTCTCAGAAGCTACAAGTCACTGAACCCAGCCAGAACCAGTTCTGCCCAGCCATGGAGCACTTTGTTTACCAGGCTGCATCCTTCCTTTCAGAAAGAGGGGCTCTGCCATCAGACGCACAGTGGGAGGTGGAGCCAGCTTTCACCTTGCCAGGCACAGCCCTATTCAGGTCCAGGAGCTACCCCTCCCCATACTCCAATGCAGATCTCTCTATTCAACCCAGGTCTGACTCAGCCTGCCCTGTCCCTCCAAAACCAGACAGCCAATACACATAACAGCAGAGCACACTGGAAGGCTTAGGCAAGAAAATACCTACTTTTTAATATTCTGAGCTCAGGCATACTAAATTTGTTTTTCTACCATGTTCTGTGGGTCAGTTAGGACTATAGAATGTAATAGCTAAACCTCCCATTCTGGCCTATGGAGAACAGGTAGCCTTACAGTAGTGAAAAACGAAATTGGGTGTAATTCACTACCAGGACATGCTACACACATCAGAGCATGTTGTACCTTACACATTCAATGCACCCTACCATAGCGGTGGCTTACATGATGCCAAGAGAAGGTTCAGGGGCTGGGAAGTGGGTGCACTTCACAGCCAAGATGGCAGTTCTAGACTGCACGCAGACACTGCAGTGGCAGGTCTGAGACACACTTCACAAGCTGCTTCTGTGGGTGGCGCAAACCAGCGCTGCAGGCCCACCAGCAGCATTTGGTTTACCAGCCCTGGGCACACACAGGCCACGCTACTAGGGACTAACAGGCAAACCAAATAAGCCAATCATGGATATACCAATTCACATGTCATCTTTACACAGGGAGCATTCGCGCTGTGGCACTGAATGGCAGTGGCACAGCGCCCAGAGCATCTATTACCAGCAAAAACAGAGGAGACAACAGTGAAAAATGGAAGGGAGACCCACGCCAATGGTGCCAGGTCTAACAGACGCCATTTCACTGACAAAATCATAACTGTTTTGGAACAAAGGAAATCTCTCTGGTGCCCGCACCAGAGGGATTTCCAGTGCCATGTGATGTGACACGAGGGAGCCGCCCCACGCACATGAGCACTGTTGCGTCAGACAGCTCCCGCGCGTACAAGGCATGGAAACTGGGTTAAGGAGATCAAAATGATGCAGACGACAACACTCTCATCAATCCTATAAAGATTCCTCCAAGGAGAAATCCAGATGTCAAAACAACAAACCATGAATCCAACACTCTGTCTGCTATGTTCGCCACTCCAGTGGGAGGGAGTGTAACAAAACATTTGGACAACTGGTGAAAAAGTGCAACAAGTGAGTTCTACATATTATATAGAGTGGCTTTATCATCCAGTTCAAATCTCCACCATCCTTAATTCTACCAAAACGGGATTCTCAACATCATTTACCACAGTTAAAAATGGAGACTTCCTAACTAGTCTAAAAACAAGCAATAGAATCAGTTCCTCCTTCACAATGAAGAAAAGGTATCTATTCAAGATATTTTCTAGCTCCCAAGAAAGATCAATAACAAGAATTCTGACCAATATTGGATCCAAGCCAGGCCAACAAATACATCAAACATCAAAAGTTCAGAATGTTGGTACTGCATCAAATCTTTACACAACTAATAAAAGGAGATTGTATGTGCTCTGTGGATCCTAGGGGTGTCTATTTTCACAATTCCAATTGCAGGGAAACACAGAAAATGTTTCAGATTTCGGATCAACGAATCTCAATGTATAGTGATAGTGGCAGCTTTCATCACAGGAAAAAGTATTTTGTCAAGCCATATCTAGACAACTGGTTAATAAAAGCATGTACTGCACTACAAGCTCAACAGGATTTCCACTACACTGTAGAACGAAAAGTTTCCTAGCTATCGTAACGGAAAGTTTCAATTCTATTAAGGATTTCGAGTCAAGGATTATGCTTCCACTTTCTTAATTTTATTAAACAACAGCCAACAGGCAAGTCCAGGAAGATAGTTCAGCCTTATCCAATCACAGGACAGCTCCCTCTATGTAACTCCTTGTCTGCGAGTCCTCAGTCTCTTTTGTCGCACGAGTCATTGCACAACTCTATTCTTACTGGTCCTGCTTCCCTGAATCCCAGCCTGGAAAATAGAAATCAATTATCACAGAGTACCCACGGCCCAAACCATTACAGCGTGTGCAGCTACGTCAGCGAATGTCCACCCTCCTCCTCCCCCTGGGCCTGACACCACCTCTCAAAGCTCATAGCCCGGTTCCAATAATCACCCTTTGGATGCGGGGTAAATTATGATGCTTTCGAGCGTCTGCGAGAAGCGTTCTTGGCCTAGACCCAGCTCACCATTCCCCCTCTGGGGTTCTACTGACCCGGATGCTGCCACTCCCCCCTCACCTCCCCTGCTGATGATGACGACGAGGCCGCTGGGGCTCCCAGGCTATGACGCCCCACTCTGCTGGCCCCAGGGGCGGGCCCTGACCCCGCAGAAGGGATGGTAATTCATATATGCTAGATTCAGAGGAAATTGTGCACTCTCGCTCTATGGAGTGAGCTCCCTCTTCAAAGGTGGCAAAATATGTGGCAGTCAGAATCAGGTCCCCTCTAGGCAAGGAAACCCTAAGTTGCCTTAAGGCCGAGTCCCGAAGGCCCTCTTTCAAAGAGAAGGACGCTCTGACCCCGTAGTTGGACCCTCGGATGGTCACCTTTTTGTCAAAGTGTATGAAAGACCCCGATAGATCTTGGCATGCGTGTCAGGATACACTCCTGGATGTTCTGGGCCCGCTCACCAAGATCTTCGACATGGCAGAGCATGCCAAGGCTTCGGGAGCCTTGATTTCCTCCGACGTCTCATCAGGTTTTGTGCAACATTCCATTATTTTTATTGGTAACACCAACTGCGCCCTGTCCACGGAGCTTTGTCGCTCCCTGTTTATGAAGGGGGACCCCAAGTTGGGGGATTTCGCGGATTCAGACGCAGGGGCGGTGGCCCAAGGGGGACTCTTTGGGGAGCCCTTTATCAGGGAGTTTGGCAAATTTGTCAATAATTTTACTTCACTGGATAAGGCCCAGTCCTCCATTAAAAAGGTGTTTCCTAATTGGGTTTTAGGGGGAAGGGAGGGGCGGATGAGGCAGGGGCTGCTCGACCGTCCAGGCCTCCTCGCAATTACATCCCAGAGGGCAAGGCTCTCAGAGAAGACAATACCAGGACCAGACCCGGTTTGCTATTTTCTAGCCAACCCAAGGCCGGCGTTTCCAGGGCCGTGGAGGCAAAGGATAAGACCAGTCCACCAATTTCGGTGAGTGTTCACCCTTCTTCCCTTGTAAGGGTAGGGGGCGAGCTGGCGAGTTTTATCCGTGTCTGGCGACAGATCATATCAGATGTGTGGATCTTGCAGAACGTTCAGAGGTTTCACTTGGAGTTTGTTGGTTCCCCCACGCAGCTGTCGTGTTCGAGGCCGATCCAATTCTCACAACAGGTGGTGATGCGAAGATTTCCTTGCTTCCGGCAAAAGGGGCTATTTTTCCCACTGCAGTTCACTTGCGTGAGTTTCTTAGCAACATTTTTCTGGTCGACAAGTCAGATGGGGGGCAACTGCCAGTTATAAACTTGCGTGAGTTTGAGTGGCCGATGTATCGCCACTTCAAGATGGAGGGCATTCATCTCTTGCACGTCCCTCGGGCTGGATGGTTCGCCTAGATCTGAAGGATGCATACCTGTCCATTCCGATCTTCCCAAGCCCAGGCGGTTCCTCCAGTTCATTTGGCACAACCATGTTTTCGAATTCCTCATTCTTCCCTTCGGCCTTTCCTCCGCCCCGTGGTGTTTCACGAAGGTTTTCAAATCAGTCGAGGAGCACCTGCGGGCTCAGGATTACGCCTTATCGTTTATTTGGATGACATGCTCCTCATGGACCAAGACCTTCACAGATTGTCGCTACATTTGCACAGGGCGGTCACTCTTCTCGAAAGCTTGGGCTTTGCTATAAATGAGGGAAAGTCCCTTCTCGCCCAGCTCAAAAGGCAAGCTTTTTGGGGTTTGTGATCGATTTCTACAGCAGCCACGTTCAGCCTGCCCGTACACAAGGTGGTAAAGATCTGCCACGGGCACGCCGGCTTGTGCGCCTTGTGGGGCTGTTGTCAGGCTTCATTCAGGGCATCTTTCCAGGTCAGCTCCACTATCGGGCTCTTCCACGTCTCAAGTCGCAGAACCTTCGGAAGGGGATCTCATACTCTGACACTGTCATGCTGTCCGAGGATACTCAGGAGGGAATTTGTTGGTGGCTCTCTCACATGGAGGCCTGGAATGGAAGAGCAATCTTTGACTCCATTCTGGACCTGGTAATAGAGCCCGACTCAAGCAGGCTGGGGCATCGATGGGGGAGTTTTCCACGGGCGGTCTGTGGTCTCCACAAGAGCAGACTTTACATATCAACTGTTTGGAGAGCTTGGCCAGGTCGTTTGCAATCCAATGTTGGACCAAGGGCAGGATCCAATCGTGCGCGCTCCTCAAGATGGACAATATCTCCACGGTGCAGTATATCAACCACCTGGGAGGTACCCGGTCAAAGGCGCCCTCGGATCTGGCAACCAGTTTTTGGCAATTTTGTCTGGAGAACCAGGTCTACCTCACTGCAGAGTACTTATCCGGTCAGGAAAATCGGGTAGCGGACTGGCAATCGCTCAATTTCTGGGATTCCAGCCTTTGGCAACTGAATCCAGAGATCTTTGCGGCACTTCAGGCCCGGTGAGGTCCGTTTTCAGTGGAACTGTTTGCGTTCTGTCTGGACTATCAGCTGCCCAGGTTTTTCAGTTGGAGACCAGACCCTCAGGCGTCAGCAACAGGCGCTTTTCTTCAGGATTGGGCACCAGAGAAGGGGTACACATTCCCACCATTTGCCATGATCACCAGGACAGTGGCCCAAGTCAGGCTTCAGCAAGCAGAGGTGGTGCAGATCACTGCGATATGGAACTTTCTTAGGATTCTCCACTCCAACTCCCCCCTATTTTTGACGCTTCTGCTCAGTTTGATCTCCTCCTCTATCGATTGGTTCTGGAAGGCTCCTTACGTCTAATGGCATGGAGGATTTCAGTCGTTGATGGTCAGTCCCAGGCCTTTCGGGCAAAGCTGAGGAACTATTGTCCAAGGCCTGGGCCGCCAGCACCAATAAATGATATTGTTCTGCTTGGACGAGATGGTGGTGTTGGTGTGTGTGATGGGGTTGTGATCCTGTGGGTGCCGAGCTGGTCCATGTTTAGAACTTTCGCGCTCAGTTAGCACAGGAGGGTTTCGCGTACCACTTGATTAAACACGTCCCCCGCCGCTATTTCTGAGCGGCTCGCCCCCCTGGATTGTTGACCGGTGGGGGAGCACCCCTTCGTTTGGCGTTTGCTCTGGGGGATCCGGTTGTCACTTCCAAGATACTCAGCTCTCTTGGACTTCAACAGGGTGCTTAACCTTTTTCTTTCATGGCAACCAATTAAGTACCTTTCCCGCAAAGCACAGTCAGCAAAGCTGGCCATGCTTTTATGCTTGATTTCCTGTAGATGGGTCTCAGGTGTCTGGATGTTCCGGGACAAGTCTTTTCTACTTTGGGAGTCTCATTCACGGTTAGCAAAAGAACGAAGTCCAATATCAGGGTCATTGATAACCCGTCCTTTCCGGATTCCCCTAAGCTGTGTGTGGTTCAATGCCTCAAGGCTTGTGAGAATATGTCTGCGGAATTTCGACCTCTGAGGGAGGAGCAACTTCTAATCGCACTCCGAAAGTCCAACAGGGCAGTCTCTTCCACGACCATAGCCCACTGGATTCGGTGGGTTACGCAGGAAGCAGGGGTGGACCTGCGGATATTTGGTGCACATTCAGTGCAAGGAGCAATGGCCTAAAAGGTGTTTGCTTTGGTCACCAGCTTGGAGGATATTATGAATGCGGACGATTGGTCCTCAGATTCTACCTTCAAGAGGTTCTATTTTAAGCCAGTGTTGGATATGGCTCGGCTTGTGGTGTGCAACTTTAAACTAGCATGATCCTAGCCTCCGGGTCCTAAAACAGAATGAAAAATTTCCTAGCTATCAAAACGGAAAGTTTCAATTCTATTAAGGACTCGGAGGCGAGGATTATCCCACCCAGAGAGCCTTCTCATGATTCACCCACCCTGTGACTAGTTGGTATTGGTGTTTCCTTTCTAATGTTGTCTGATTCATTGACATGTTGTTTAATGTAGTTGGATTATACAGTTGATGTATGCTGTTGATATTTTAGTAATAATGTGACCTCATTGGTATTTGTTGGGACAAGCGGTGTTCCATAGGGGCAATAGCTTCCTCCACAGCTCTGTATATATAGGCATCAACCACCAGGTAGAATTCGTCATCCCATGGAAGGGAAGCCAGAGGGTCCTCAACCCCAACATACCATCATGAGTCTCCTTGGCAGAACCCCTAAGAGAACAGCAAGGAAGCCCCTGTGCTTAACCCACAAGAAGCAAGAGCACTGGTTAGGGCTGAACAATGGGTACAGCAGGCTGAGAGCGCTGTACTATTGACATGGGCTGGGTTTCAGCCACCAATTTGAATGGGCACAGCCTCACAAACAGGTTGGGTCTCTGCCCAGGGACACACACCCCCTCGGTGCCAAGGTGAGCTGGGGTAATACCTGCCTGGGAGAGTTTCACTCATAGGCCCCCGAGACCAACTAGAATACGGACCCCGCAGGGAGATTTACAATTCAGGCACACTACAGACCTGATTGTCGAGCAGGTGTAAGGATGCAATGCAGGCTACTGCCTATACAGACCTCGAGTCACGGGTCATCAGCTCTCCAGGCGGGCAAGGCTCGTGGACAAGCTCCGGTACACGGCGCTCAACTCCCGTCCCAATATCGCAGGAAACCAGTTGCGCACAGCAACCATGGAGCCTAACATTGATCCGTGCCGCACCCCCTAGTCAAGGGCAGATCTCACCGCAGTGACAGCCGTACCGAGAACCGCACCAAGAACCATAAATCACAGCAGTGAAAGGAGCTCAAAAGCATCCCGCAGCCGGCAGTACACATATGTTCAAGAATAAACGAACTCCAGTGTATGCATACAGTATAAGCAACACAAAGACAATCCTGAACAGTGACAAACAAGGAATTTAGCTTTGGCTGCTCAGTAGCGAAGAAACAGCCTGAGGACTCGCAGACATACATAGAGGGAGCTGTCCTGTGATTGGATGAGGCTGAACTGTCTTCCTGAACTTGCCTGTTTTTGCTGTTCACTAAATTCCCAGTGATTCATGGGAATTGTAGTTTTTGTGAAGTTGTTGCAATAGCTGCTGTTTAATAAAACAAAGAAGGTGGAAGCATAATCCCCGCCTCGGGGTCCTGACATAGAATGATTAGACCGCTTACATTGCAAGTAAATTAGGAAAAGTCAACAAGATCTCCAGTTTAAATCATAACTTAACTGGGAACATCTCTCAACATCACAACAGGAGAAGTGTTTCCTTTGGAGGAAAGAGTGTGTTCCATTTCTTGAAAATGTCTCCAGTTACTGCATACCGCATACCCAACAGAAGAAGACTATCACTTCTGCTAAGCTCCATGTACTCACCTACATGAGACATATCAAACAATGTTTGGTAGATCAATGAATACAAATTAAGGAAATTGGGAGGACAGAATCTTAATGACTTAGCAAGTAGTCAATACAGAATTGGCTAAACAAATTGAACCTACCAGAAATTATTTTGTCTTCTAACATAAGATATATTTACTTTGGTTCATGGACAAAAATCATGATTCCTTAGCTTGCCAGGAAGAAGTCACTCTTCTTTATCCACTTTATCTGGCAAAGTCAAACCTACAATGTTTTCCAAAGAATTGAAACTGGCACCTATAACAGCTTATCATCAAGGACCAAATCAAAAATCATTCTTCACAATCCCTGTTATCAAAGACATTTATGAAGGATTAAAGAAAGTCTATACTTCAATAGACAGGCTTTGTCTCCAGTGAGAGATGAATTTTGTTCTCACTAACCATGGCTCCTCCTTTTGAGCCTTTCTATAAAGCAACATTGTAGCATCTTTTGAGGAAAGTTATTTTGTTAGTCGGAACACCATCAACAAGACAAGTCAGTGAACTAAACACCCTATCAGCAAATGAACCCCAATTAGATTTTGCTCACAACAGAGTAGTTTTCGTAGAGGAGTTGGCCTAACGGCTAGGGCGGTCGGCCTTTAATCTGTGGAGCCGGGTTTGAGTCTCGGCAATGATGCTGAACATCCGGTGATTCTGGGCAAATCACTTAATCTCCCCGTGCAAAAATGAATGTGCCCTCATGTAATGCAACTGGTGCTATGTAAAGCGCGCTGATACCTGATACCGGGTCAAGTTCATGCTATATAAAACTGTTAAAAAGAAAAAAAAACTCAACCCTCTTTTCTTCCCAAAGTTATTTCAGATTTTCATATGAATCAATTCATTTAACTTCCTGCATTTTTCCCAATCCTACTTCATCAGAATAGAGATCACTTCACTTTTTAGATTTGAGAGAGATCTGAAAGTTTATTTAGACAAAACCAATTCCATTAGGAAATCTAACCATTTATTCGTTAATTATGGCCCTCTTCAGTCAGGGTTAGTTTCATCTAAACAAACCATAGCCCAATGGATTATTTCCTGTATTATATGCTGCTACCAGTTAGCAAATTAACCTTTACCCAGTAAACCAAAAGCACATTCCACTACAGGTAAAGCTGCATCTGCCGCTTGGGTCAAGAATGTTCCTCTTTCTGAAATATGTAAGGCAGCAACTTAGAAATCCTTTCATATATTCACTAAATATTACTATCTAGATGGGAATTCCAAAAGGGATACTTTAGTGGGTCAGGCACATTTAAGAAATGTATCAGCCTACCCTACCTATCTTTCCTTTCTGCTTTATGGATATTACAGAGTGGCAGTAGTTACTCTGTAGATATATGTACGATTCCCAGGGAAAGGAATTCTTCAGATTTTTGCTTGCAAATAACTTAGCCACAGTTTGACGAATCTCCACAAAACTTTTCAGACCTATTCCTTCTTCTATATTGGTTGATGAGGCAAGGATTTGTGGTGCTAAGTTAAGGGGGGGAAGGGGTGTCCCATCACAGTTTTCTCCATTAACCCATTATGTGTGTCGGACGGCTGGGAACCGTCCAATGCCACGGTGGGCTTGTGCGTCGGACGGCTCCTGGCAGCCCTAGAACCCACCCACGAGGAAAGCGCTGTTGCTCCCTCCCGTGGGCCATCTTGTGGACACCCCCACCACAGATGGCAGCGGCCACGTCATCCAATGACATCAGAGCGCACCACGCACTGATGTTATTAGAGGTTGCCCGACGTGCTGGTAGCCATTTGTTTCCAGCATGTCGAGGGAGAAAGGTAAGTTTTTCCTTGGGGGGAGGGGGAAATTTATAACAAAGAGGCATCGGGAAACATAAAGGGTTTTCCTTTTCTCCGATGTCTCTTTGGAGCATTCCTGCTGGACGACTGCGCATGGGGCCACGATTGATCAGCCAGAATGCCAGAATTCCCACTAGACACCCGGGATTTCTTTTTTCAATTTTGCAATGTTGGGAAACGGCCTCTTTGGGAAGTGTCACTCTCCTTTAGGTAACAATTATTATGGCTGTTTCTCGGTTTAGATTTATGTATGTACCCCACTAGGCCACCAGGGATTTTTTTGATGTAGACACAAGGGATGGCTGAATGTTGTTGTTGGGGAGCACCCCCTTGGGCAAGGGTCGCTCCTCTTTATGGGGTGAATATTTTGGCCATTTCTGCCACACTTGGGGCAGATCAGCCTTATGTTTTTAGGCCCATCTGCTCCCAAGGGGGGGGGGGGGGGGGGGGGGGGTTGGGGGCACAAGCCACTAAACACCAGGGATGGCTGAATGCTGTTGTTGAGGAGTGGCCTCTTGGGCAAGAGTCGCTCCCCTCTACAGGCTGAATATTTTGGCAGCTTCTGCCCCCCCCGGGGGCAGAACAGCCTTATTCTTTTAGGTCCACCTACCCTCAAGGGGGTAGAAGCCACTAGAATCCAGAGATGTTTGTTTGAACATTCTGTTGGGGAGTGGCCCCTTGGGCAAGGGTCACTCCCCTTTTAGGGAGTGGTTATTTTGTCTGTTTGTGCCCCCATTAGGGGCCTTATGCTTTATGGCCCAACTGCTCCCAAGGGGGGCAGAAGGCACTGACTGAACACTGGGCAAGGGTTGCTTCCCTTTAGGGGGTGATTATTTGGGTTGTTTCTGCCCCCCTTTGGGGGCAGATTGACCTTATGTTTTTAGGCCCACCTGCCCGCAAGGGCGGCCGAAGCGATTAGACACCAGGGATGTTAGTTTGAACATGTTGTTGGGGAGTTGCCTGTTGGGCAAGGGTCGCTCCAATTTAGGGGGTGATTTGGGCTGTTTCTGCACCCCTTGCGGTCATATCTGCCTTAGACCTTAGACCTTTCGGCCCACCTGCTCCCAAGGAGGGGCAGAAGCCACTAGTCACCAGGGATGTTGGTTTCACTAAGTTGTTTTTGCGGAGAGGCCCCTTAGGTAAGTGTCACTCCCCTTTTGGGAGTGAATGTTTTGGCCATATATTTTAAGGCCCATCTTCCCCTCAGCTTGGCTGGTGGATTGTCTGTGGACTGGTGCATTTTTTGCATATGTGATTCTTTTTATTCTAGTGCAAAGCTTTTGTTTCCGTTGATGTGATTCCTGTTTCCAGTTTCGGCAGTGGTTGATCTGCAGTTTGCGTATTGGAACGTGTTTGGTAAGAAAAACTTCTTTGGTGTGTTTACTCCAAATGAATATTATTGTCATGCATGAATTAATTATTTTTTGTAAGTGGTGTCTTGATAGCAGCATATTTAGCTCATGTTTTGAGTGTGAAATTATCTTTGGTTTTGTGCACGATATTGTGATATTTTATGTGTAATTTCTTTTTCTTTCTTAGTGGGATATTGTTGGTCCTTGCGTCGGTGCAGAGTAGGCGGTGGTGAGTCAAGCTGTTTCTGGCAAATGAGTGGTATCTTTTTGGAGAGTATAGGTATTTGTGATAACGTCACATTTTGTTTATTACTTATTTTACAAAGTGTTTGTTGTTGTTGACTTGTTTGTCAAGTCACCTTTATTAGCAAGGAATACGGCTAACCACATGATTTCTGCTCAACAAGTTGCGGGATGCTTTTTGACCATGATTATGATGATTCCTCGGGGACAGAAATTCACTGCCAGAATCTTGCACTTCCTCCTCTGCCTCAGATGTACTGTCCGTCTGACAGCGGAGGAAGTGCAAGATTCTGGCAGTGAATTTCTCCACTCCACTATAACACAACACTACCATGCACAGTGTTCACATAAATAATTTCATTAGACATGCCTTAAGTCTTGTTAGGAACCATATAATTTAACATGTTACAAGTGATTTAACATGAAAGTGTTGTGTGGCTAGCGACTTCACAACACTGTGTACGGAGGTGAGCGGTTCATAGGACGTTTCGGGTGGGAAACAAGTGATAACTAAGTTGGAGTTGAGTAGAACAGAGGATCAAGATATATATGTATATATGTATACAGGAAGGCCAATAATATCGGCACGCAATAGTATATTTGAAAAGACCTCCAGATATGTGGATTTTTTTCTACAAGACTTTGTTCAGAACCTGACGTCATACATTAAAGACACGGGCGATTTTCTAAAGAAAATAAAAGACTTTGAATGGCAGGAAGACTTCCTTTTGATTGCGTTAGATGTAACCTCATTATATACATCAATCAAACACAATGATGGACTACGAGCATTTAAATATTTTTGGGCAAGAAGAGGAACCGCCTACGCTGAACATAATCAGATGCTGATTAACATGGTTGAACTGTGTCTGACTAACAATATATTTATGTTCCAAGATGCATTTTTTCAACAATTACGCGGGGTGGCAATGGGTGCAAGCTTCTCCCCCAGCTACGCATGTTTACACATGGGCTGGTGGGAGGAGCTTGTACTCATGACCAAATATCATGACATCTTTAAAAGCAATATTCAATGTTGGTTTAGGTTCATTGATGACCTGTTTGTGGTATGGAAGGGATCAGAACAGGGCGCAAGGGAATTCATTGACCAACTCAATACCAATGACCTAAACCTAGAATTTACCTCTAACATCAGCAAAACGGGGATAATATTTCTGGACGTGGAGGTGTATATAGAACAAGGCAGGGTAGAAACGAAATTGCATAGAAAACCAACAGCAGGAAATTCTATCCTGCATGCCAACAGTTCCCATCCCAAGCACCTCATTCATAGCATTCCCTATGGGGAATTGCTACGAATAAAACGCATCTGCAGTGAAAGTGGATCCCTTAAAACAGCACATCAAGAATGCATTAATCGCTTCAAGATGCGGGGTTACAGCAACAAATGCCTAGACAAAGCCCTTACCAAATGTAACCAGGTCAATAGAGATATGCTGATCTGTCCTACTCCTAAACTAAAAGCCTCTGACGATGAATCAACTGATAACTTTAGATTTATCTTTCAATACAATCGTCAAGAGGGGGCAGTAAGGAAAATACTCAACAGAAACTGGTATCTTATAAAACAGGACCCCATAATTGGCAAAAAAATTCCAAAAAGACCAGCTATCACTTATAGACGAGGAGTATCTATGAAAGATATGTTGGTAGACAATGATCCGTGTGGGGTGGGAGTCAAGGGATCTTGGCTGTCACAACGACGGGGATTCCTCAAATGCAAGGTCTGTAAGGCCTGTGAATATGGAGTCTCCTTAACCAACTACACCACACCCTTTGGGGGCCCCAATAGGGAAATTACCAAATCATTGAACTGTAAAACTGACCATGTAATATATGTTTTGGAGTGTACATGTAAACTAAGGTACATAGGAAGTACTATTCTCCCTGGGCACAAGAGAATACTTCAACACATACGTGCCATCAAAAACCACGACCAGGCGTATCCAGTGGCACGTCATTTCCAAGAAATTCATGAGGGTAACCCAAAAGATTTAAGTTACTTCCTCATTGACTCTGTCCCCAAAAACAAAAGAGGGGGTGACCGTGAGAGATCACTTAGAGTATTGGAAATGTACTACATTTTAAATCTAGACAGCAAACACCCAAATGGATTGAACAGCTCGGAGGAGCTACACGCCAGTCTATAAATATCACGCTTACATCATGATATCTAAACTCCCCGATTCACATATTTTTATATGTACAACAACAGCTTTTGCAGTTTGTATTTTACATAAAGCCCCCCTTGTTCCTTGCTGAAACGAGACTTTAATTTAAGTTAGTCAATCATATCTTTTTCGACCTGTGGCTTACATTATTTTCAAGCCCTGATAGTATGTTACTATTCATATATCGGTCGATATTATAGTAACTACGAAGCTACTATGATCTTTAAAACTGCTTTTTTCCACTCTCCGCTCTCTTTTTGTATTTGTATAATAATCTTACATTTTTGTACATATATTTTTTTATCATCACTTGTCACTGTTTTTAGTAGTTTTAAATTTAAGCACTTTTTGCACAACAATAGTAATATTAAACAAGACACAAAAAAATCAATAAATTAGTTGAAAATCACAAAAAATTATTTCAGTGTGATGAGACATATCGGGGATGATTTTATAGTGGGCAACCTGATCTGTCCCCCCATTTTTTTAGTCTTTCGAGTCTGTGATTATCAAACGTAGAGAACTGTTGCTCCCAACATGCTAACACAACCAGTTAACGGGGGTCATGCAAGACAAAACGAATTACAAGATTGTATTTTAAATTGAGAAGTATTTTACAATCATATACTCAGAATTCTATGCATTTACGTATTTATTATATAGTTGTACATATATTTATATGTTTTTATATATGTTTATATGTCTATATATTTATGTATTTATACAAGATTTTATCTTTATAATTATGATATAGAAAATGTTTTTATAAATTTATAGACTACTCTACTTATTTATGCATGTTTATATATTTATATATTTATTCCGAAGATTTTAATCTTTCTAAACATGATACAATAAGCATTAGTACAATCATGCTGATATTTAAATCTATATTAAAATCTCTATACTAACTCGAAAGAACCGAAATGTTAAAAACACGTGGACAATGATGAAACTAACTGACTGTGAGTAGTTTCAAATGTTTCATTTGAGAAAAAAAGTGTCGAAACACACTACGCCCTACCCCCTTTAAAAGTGCAACGCAATTGGTGGTTCAGCGTCATGTGATCAAGTCCCCTAGCAGGGACGAAACGCGTAATGGCTGCTACTCTGTGGATGTAACCTAAGGATATTAAAAAACTATCGATCTCAAAGGATTGTGGTCCGTGCTCTTTTTCCGTGGCTGGTGGCAGAATCGCGGAGTGGAAGAGTGCTTGTGAATATATATATATATATATATATATATATATATATATATATATATATATATATATAACCTACTGGCGGTCGCCAGTAGGTAGTTATAGTTAGGACCCCTTTTCCATAGGAAATCCGCAACATTCTATTTTGAATAACTTTGGCGCCGGTCGACGAATCCTCGCGAATTTCTCAAAATAGGTGGGGCGCTACGCTCCGCTCCTACCCTGAAAGTCTCGGGAGGATTCGTCAAGCGGGGGCTGAGATAAAAGGGGGGTCCCAAAACGCGTTTTTCCCATGCATTTTTCCATAGGACCTTTAGACAGGGCTACAGCCCGAACGGCTGAACAGAATTACTTGAAATTTGGCAGAGAGGTAGTCCTCAGGTCAAGGAAGTGCCTTTTGTAGGTTTGGTGTAAATCTGTTCAGTAGATTCTGAGAAAATAGCCTTTAAATCAATATATATATCTGAGCCAGCTTACGGTACGCTTACCGTAAGCTTACCGTACGAGTACGGTGGCGTGCGCGAGCGCGATTCTGATTGGCTCTTAGATCTTAGTAAACATTCGAATCGGCCGAAACCAGGAAGCGGCGGCCGCCATTTTCTCTCTCGCACTGAGAGTTAGGTTGTTAAATAAAACCAATACACATGTAAAGGAGCTGTTTTGACAGCTCACACACACATAGCCATGATGAGGGAGTCCCCCAAGACCCCCCAAGGCCAAAAAAGCCATTTTTATTTTTTCGCTAATTTCGCCGATTACGCTTACCGTACGCGTACGGTAAAAAATGTTTAAAAAAAAACACTATCCACACTCTCCCCACCCCCTGTGCTTTTGGTGGCCGCCGGCCACCAAATGTGCAGGGCTTATCAGTAGTGTGAAAAACCACAATATTTTTAACAAAAATAATCAAAGAAAAAATTATCCACACTCTCTCCACCCCGTGTGCAAATGGTGCCCGAAGGGCACCATTTGTGCATGGCTTATAAGCACCGTAAGCACAGTAAGCACCGCGTGCTTACTGTGCGCGCACGGTGCGCGAAGCGCACCGTGCGCGCACGGAACGAACTGCGTTAAGTGGGCGCGCACGCCACGAATGGCGTAAAGTAACTTAGCATTTAAAAAACCGTACAAATTCACTGAAAAAACCATAGGTTTCACACACGTTATAGGTAGGAATTAGCATTTAAAAAACCTTGCAAATTCACTGAAAAAACCATAGGTTTCACACATGTTATAGTTAGCGGAAATTTTACTGATAAAAAACCAGTGAAATTCCCCCGTTATAGTTAGTGCAGGCAACTATAACTCACGCGACCGCAATCTTCTGCTGATGACATATGTGTCTTTATGAAAAAAAAATATTTGTAATATATGTATAGCTAAAAATGTATGGAAGAAGACATGGGCAAATAAGTGTCTAAATACAGTATTAGCATCAGCAGAGGATTGCGGTCGCGTGAGTTATAGTTGCCTGCACTAACTATAACGGGGGAATTTCACTGGTTTTTTATCAGTAAAATTTCCGCTAACTATAACATGTGTGAAACCTATGGTTTTTTCAGTGAATATATATATATATATATTTATATATAGCAATTAACCTTTCTTTGAACGATCCTCTGCACTCCGGATCAAGAAGGGAACGGACTCCACTTTTGTTTTACCCAAATTAATTTATTTTTTTGAATTTGTGCGCTCTGCCGCCATAATATATATATATATCTATATATATATATATATATATACACGCACACATACAAACATATACACACGCATTTACATACATACATACTACGAAGTGGCGGCAGCCAGTGGGTTGTTATAGTTAAGATGGTATTTCCATAAGAAATGCATGTTTTGGGTTGCTAATACCTCTGGCACTGTTCAATGATACTCCACAAAACTTTCCAAAAAAGTGAGGGTTTTTTGCCAGATTTGCACATGGAAAGATTCGGAGGGATCAGGGATTTTCCTCATTCATTTTCCCACAGGAAATGCATGTTTTGGGTTGCAAATACCTCTGGCACTGTTCAATGATACTCCACAAAACTTTCCAAAAAAAGTGAGGGGTTTTTGCCAGATTTGCACATGGAAAAAATCGTAGAGATCAGGGGTTTTCCTCATTCATTTTCCCACAGAAACTTTAGACACAGCTACAACCTAAACCTCCGAACCGATTTACACCAAATTTGGCAGAAAGCTAGATCTAGGTCCAGAAAGAGTGCTTTTTTTATTTGGTGTAAATCCATTGAGTAGTTTTTGAGCATTGAATGCTCAAAATCTTTGTATATCTACGGATCCCGACACATCTCAAGCTGAGATCTGATTGAATCACCAGGAAGAGATGGCAGCCATCTTAGAACTTGTGGTGGGCAAGGACCATGGGATGAAACATTTTTTTCTAGGGTGGGGGGAGGCACTCGTGGGTCCCCCAGGGCAATTTCAGCCCCAGTGCCCCATGTCCGGAACCAGGCACTTTATGAAGGGGAGGGGGGGGGCATGTAGACCCACCGGGCCGATTTCAGCCTTGGGGACCCCATCCCCTGAGGTCTTTATGAGTGGGAGGGGGGCACGCACTCGAGGACCCCATCACCCCAGGGCCCAGAGCATTTATAAAGAGAAAGGGGGCAAGCGCCCCCCCACCTCAGACCGATTTCGGCTCCGGGGACCACATATCCTGGGGCTTGGTGCGTTTTGGAGAGGGAGAGGGGTCACACGGCCCCCCTCCCTGGGCTGCTTATGCCCCCAGGGCATGGTATTTTTTATTACGTTGAGGGGGGCTGGGACCCACTCCTCAAGCCTCTAAAGGCCTGTGAGAGCCCATACCCAGAGCCTTAAAACTAGATTAAAAGGGAGGAGGGCTGCGTGTCCTCCATTAATCACCATCCCCCGGGGATAGCTCAGCAGCTATGTCGCAGGATGCTACATACCGGTTTCTGCAGAGAAATATTTTGCCAAACACCAAGTCTGCTGCCAGCAGGTGGGAGCTTCAAAAATGCTGACAGTGATGCAGGCAGGGAAACAGATATAAATATTGCTCCTGCCCGAATGGAGCTACTCCTTTCAGACTGGAGCAATGCTGGATGCGGGGAGTCAGCTGTGGCCCCCCTCCCCTTTCATTTTAATAGTGGTCCTGCAGTATGGGGTCCCTTGGGACTAACAAGGCTTACAGTGATATTATCAATGATGTGATATAAGATGAGCATGAGAGATGTTATATGTGAGGTAATTAGCAGTGCATGGTGAGGGCGCGAATGCTATACCTTTGCTAAAAAGCGTTGCTAGAAAAATAGACATTTGAGGTGTGCCGATGCAGAATGTCGCTGGTGTTGTATGGTGCTCTATACAGGAGCAATTTTCCACCTAAACTTGGTATCTACACAGAATTCTCTAGTTCTCTGCTTCTTTTTTGGATAATTTATGCAGCACTCTAAGCCTGAAAGGGTATTGTTTTGATATCTATCTATATCTTTCTATCTATATCTAGATAGATAGATAGATAGACAGACAGACAGACAGACAGACAGACAGACAGACAGACAGACAGACAGACAGACAGACAGACAGACAGACAGACAGATAGATAGATAGATAGAACCTACTGGCCCCACACAGACGGTCGCTCACCTCTCACTGCTGCTGCCCGTCGCCTGCTGCTGCCTGTCGCCTGCTGCTGCCTGTTGCCTGTCGCCCACCTGCTGGTACCGACCCCGCTCACGCCGCTCCCTCCTCACCTGCGCTGACCTCCGCTTCACGCCGCTCTCCTCCTGCTGCTGCTGGCCACTCTCCTCGCCTCCTCGCCGCCGCCGCTGCCCCGGTCACTCGCCTTCCTGGTTTCCCGCCGCTGAGCCCGCAGTCCCGCCTCTCCTCCCTGCCCATTGGCCACCCAGCCTCCCGCCTCCCAGCGGACCCTCCCTCCCGGCTCCTTACTTAAGGTGACCGCGGCGGGCTGGTCAGTGTGACCCCTGTGCCCCACACAGACGGTCGCTCACCTCTCACTGCTGCTGCCCGTCGCCTGCTGCTGCCTGTCGCCTGCTGCTGCCTGTTGCCTGTCGCCCACCTGCTGGTACCGACCCCGCTCACGCCGCTCCCTCCTCACCTGCGCTGACCTCCGCTTCACGCCGCTCTCCTCCTGCTGCTGCTGGCCACTCTCCTCGCCTCCTCGCCGCCGCCGCTGCCCCGGTCACTCGCCTTCCTGGTTTCCCGCCGCTGAGCCCGCAGTCCCGCCTCTCCTCCCTGCCCATTGGCCACCCAGCCTCCCGCCTCCCAGCGGACCCTCCCTCCCGGCTCCTTACTTAAGGTGACCGCGGCGGGCTGGTCAGTGTGACCCCTGTGCCCCACACAGACGGTCGCTCACCTCTCACTGCTGCTGCCCGTCGCCTGCTGCTGCCTGTCGCCTGCTGCTGCCTGTTGCCTGTCGCCCACCTGCTGGTACCGACCCCGCTCACGCCGCTCCCTCCTCACCTGCGCTGACCTCCGCTTCACGCCGCTCTCCTCCTGCTGCTGCTGGCCACTCTCCTCGCCTCCTCGCCGCCGCCGCTGCCCCGGTCACTCGCCTTCCTGGTTTCCCGCCGCTGAGCCCGCAGTCCCGCCTCTCCTCCCTGCCCATTGGCCACCCAGCCTCCCGCCTCCCAGCGGACCCTCCCTCCCGGCTCCTTACTTAAGGTGACCGCGGCGGGCTGGTCAGTGTGACCCCTGTGCCCCACACAGACGGTCGCTCACCTCTCACTGCTGCTGCCCGTCGCCTGCTGCTGCCTGTCGCCTGCTGCTGCCTGTTGCCTGTCGCCCACCTGCTGGTACCGACCCCGCTCACGCCGCTCCCTCCTCACCTGCGCTGACCTCCGCTTCACGCCGCTCTCCTCCTGCTGCTGCTGGCCACTCTCCTCGCCTCCTCGCCGCCGCCGCTGCCCCGGTCACTCGCCTTCCTGGTTTCCCGCCGCTGAGCCCGCAGTCCCGCCTCTCCTCCCTGCCCATTGGCCACCCAGCCTCCCGCCTCCCAGCGGACCCTCCCTCCCGGCTCCTTACTTAAGGTGACCGCGGCGGGCTGGTCAGTGTGACCCCTGTGCCCCACACAGACGGTCGCTCACCTCTCACTGCTGCTGCCCGTCGCCTGCTGCTGCCTGTCGCCTGCTGCTGCCTGTTGCCTGTCGCCCACCTGCTGGTACCGACCCCGCTCACGCCGCTCCCTCCTCACCTGCGCTGACCTCCGCTTCACGCCGCTCTCCTCCTGCTGCTGCTGGCCACTCTCCTCGCCTCCTCGCCGCCGCCGCTGCCCCGGTCACTCGCCTTCCTGGTTTCCCGCCGCTGAGCCCGCAGTCCCGCCTCTCCTCCCTGCCCATTGGCCACCCAGCCTCCCGCCTCCCAGCGGACCCTCCCTCCCGGCTCCTTACTTATGACGCCCCCCCAGCGACCGCGCAGCGGACACGCGCAGCGGGAGCGCCGACTGAGCGCCGAAGGTGCGCCAAAGGTAAGCCCGTCTGCGCCCGTCCGCGCCTGGACCGCGCCCAGCGCCAGACCCCCTGGCCCCCGCGCCCGCCAGCCCCCCCGCAGGACCTACGACTTCGCTACGCTCATCGCACTCAAACCCGCCCGAGCCCCCGGATGCCACCGAGCGTCCCCGCGACGCACCCATGGACCCTTCGACTGCCGATCCTGCAACTTCTCCTGCCTCCGAACAAGCACCACGCCCACCAAGACGGACAACAGCAACCACCTCAAGTGCATCCTGATCAACACCCGTTCCATCCACAGACACGCCGTGGAACTCTGGAACCTCCTCGACACCGCATCTCCAGACGTCGCCTTCCTCACGGAAACCTGGATGAACGACTCCTCAGCCCCCGACATCGCCATAGCCATCCCGGACGGCTACAAGATCATCAGGAGGGATCGCAACAACCAGACCGGAGGGGGCATCGCCATCGTTCACAAAAGCACCATTCGCATCTCGACTGACTCCACCGACGCATTCAACACCGCCGAATACCTGCACTTCCAGATCCACACCGACCCCAAGACTACCCTCAGAGGCACCCTCATCTACAGACCCCCGGGACCACGCGCACAGTTCTGCGAAGACATCACGGACTTCATCAGCCCTCACGCCCTCCCCTCCACCGACTACATCCTCCTCGGAGACCTCAACTTCCACCTGGAGAACAACAACGACCGCAACACGACCACCCTGCTGGACAACCTCGCCAACCTCGGACTCCAGCAACTGGTCAACACCCCCACCCACTACGCCGGCCACACGCTCGACCCCCTCTTCTCATCCAGCAAGCACATCACCTTCAGCCACTGCACCGGACTCCACTGGACTGACCACAGCTGCGTCCACTTCAGCTTCAAGAAGAACACGGTCCACCACCACCCGAAGCAGGTTCCCCACAGAAACTGGAGCAAGATCACCGTCGACCAGCTCACCACCTCCCTCAGCCAGAACCCACCGGTCCGGACAACGGACCCTAACACAGCAGCCCTCGACCTCACGCAATGGCTGACCTCCTGTGCCAACGACCTCGCCCCACTGAAGAACCCACTCACCAGGCCCAGAAGCAAGAAGGCCCCCTGGTTCACCGATGAACTCAAGGACTCCAAGAAGGCCTGCCGCACCCTCGAGAAGGCCTGGCTCCTCGACAAGACCACCGACAACATGACCGCCCTCAAACTCGCCACCCGCAGACATCACCAGCTCATCCGCACCACCAAGAAGAAATCTTTGAAGGAACGACTGGACAAGAACGCCCATGACAGCAAGGAGCTCTTCAACATCGTCAAGGAGTTCTCCAACCCCAGCACCAGCAACAACGACATCACTCCCTCGCAGGACCTCTGCGACTCCCTCGCCTCGTACTTCCACCGCAAGATCGCCGACATCCACAACAGTTTTGGCGCTCCACCCCCGCACCCATCGACCGAACCTACGCACCCCGCCGCTATCCTCCAGACATGGACCAAAGTGACCCTCGAAGACACGACACGCATGATGAACACCATCCACTCCGGATCTCCGACCGACCCATGCCCCCACCATGTCTTCAACAAGGCCGCCTCTACCATCGCACCCCACCTCCGAGACATCATCAACGCCTCCTTCGACACAGCCACCTTCCCAGAGAGCTGGAAGCACGCCGAGCTCAGCGCACTACTGAAGAAACCAACTGCGGACCCGACCGACCTCAAGAACTTCCGCCCTATCTCGCTCCTTCCTTTCCCTGCCAAAGTCATCGAGAAGGTCGTCAACAAGCAGCTGGCCGCCTTCCTCGAGACGAACGGATCCCTCGACCCATCGCAATCCGGATTCAGAGCCAACCACAGCACAGAGACCGCCCTCATCGCAGCCACCGACGACATCCGAGCCCTGCTCGACAAAGGTGAAACAGCGGCACTCATCCTCCTTGACCTCTCCGCAGCATTTGACACTGTCTGCCACCGCACCCTAGTCCAACGCCTCAACGACACCGGCATCCAGGGGATTGCCCTGGAATGGATCATCTCATACCTCTCCGGCAGAACACAGAGAGTACGCCTCCCTCCGTTCCGCTCGGAGGCCACCGAAGTCATCTGCGGCGTCCCGCAAGGATCATCGCTCAGCCCCACTCTCTTCAACATCTACATGAAACCCCTCGCTGCCATCGCACGCCAACACAACCTCAACATCATCTCCTACGCCGATGACACCCAGCTGATTCTCTCCCTGACCAGAGACCCCGACACCGCCAAAGCCGACCTACACGAAGGGATGAAAGATGTCGCCGAATGGATGAACATCAGCCGCCTGAAGTTGAACACGGACAAGACAGAAGTCCTCATCCTGGGACCATCGCCCTCTGCATGGGACGACTCCTGGTGGCCCCCGGCCCTGGGCACCGCACCCAAGCCAACGGACCACGCACGCAACTTGGGCGTCATCCTGGACTCCTCCCTATCGATGACCAGACAAGTCAACGCCGTCTCCTCATCTTGCTTCCACAACCTCCGCATGCTCCGCAAGATCTTCAGATGGATCCCGACTGAGACCAGGAAGACTGTCACCCAGGCCCTCGTCACCAGCAGACTAGACTACGGAAACACCCTCTACGCCGGTACAACAGCCAAGCTTCAGAAAAGACTTCAGCGTATCCAGAACGCCTCCGCCCGTCTCATCCTGGACGCCCCCCGACGCAGCCACATCTCGAACCACCTAAGAGACCTGCACTGGCTCCCTGTCAACAAGAGGATCACGTTCAGACTCCTCACCCACGCACACAAATCCCTCCACGACCTGGGCCCAAGGTACCTCAACGACCGCCTGACCTTCTACACGCCCACCCGACAGCTACGATCCGCGTACCTCGCCCTCGCCGTCGTCCCTCGCATCCAGAGAGCCACCGCCGGAGGAAGATCCTTCTCCTACCTGGCGGCTAAGACATGGAACTCCCTGCCCGTCCACCTGCGGCTGACCCAGGACCACCTCGCCTTCAGGAAACAGCTTAAGACCTGGCTGTTCGAGCAGTAGCAGACCCCCTCCCCCAGCGCCTTGAGACCCTTCCGGGTGAGTAGTGCGCGTTATAAATTCCTTGATTGATTGATTGATTGGCCAGTTGGCAGTTATAGTTAGGACCTAGTTTCCATAGGAAAAGCATTTTTTGACTTGCCTATAGCTTTGGTGTCGTTTGACCAATCTGCAAGAAATTTTCCAGAAAAAGTGTCAAAGTAAGTTCTGTGTGCAAAGTTTGGGGGAGATCTGTGCAGTGGGGAACGAGAAATAGGGACGCAAAATAAGGGTGCATTTGTAATGTTTATACCCATAGGAACGCGATGTCAAACCTACAGCCCGAACCCCTGGATGAATTACACCAAATTTGGCAGAAAGGTAGATGTTGTTATGCAGATTGTGCTTTTTGTTATTTGGTGTAAATCCATTCAGTGTTTTTGAGACATTTATTCTGAAAATTATAGATACATCTCTGGCCGCGGATATTTCCCGATTAATCGTAATTGCATGTGCTAACAGGAATGCTAAGATTGACGGGATGCAACCTGAACAGAAAGTTGCAGACGCCATATTATTTATCGGGAACAAAGGACAAACATTTTCAGTGAACGCAAACATAAGGGGTCAGGATTAAGGTACTCTGACCCCATGTTTGAGAAATGTAAGTGTTAGTGACTTAAGTTATGTGTCCAAAATGACTCCCTATCGCAATTCAACATGGGCATCTGTGTTTTGGTCTTTACAATCTTGTAGATTGTTTCTTAGCTAATGTTAAATAAGGTTGAACCATCACTAATGTTTTGTATATACATTTTCACTGTTCTTTTGTGTCACCCCCCGCTGGTTCACGCTTGTCACTTTGTTCTGTTCACTGTCTTCACAAGCACAAACTTGCACAAGTGGTACAGGTTACATGTCATTAAATGTAACAGTGCTTTTTTCCTTGTTTCTCCTAAATTCTAAACATAAAACCGCTCCCAGCATTTTTTGCATAACCATTGATGTCTCCGTTCTTCCTTGTCTCCTTGTTTTTCTATAATTATTGTGTGCACATTTAAACTTGCCTTTAATTGATACCTGATGAGACATTGTCGCTTGTTACATATGCCTTCTTGGCGAGCAGCAGTTACGTTTAGGCCTCTCCTACCTATTGGAGCCATGGCGGTGAAGCCCATCGAGGGGCCTGATCGGCAGAGAGCGAAAGGGGCGATTACGTCACTGATCACCAGCAGCATATAAGGTAACGGTCTGCACAGGTTCTCCCTGGAGGCCCTAGTGACAGGGGCCTTGGGTGAGCCTGGGGATCAGGCCGTGTCAGGCCGACCTAATTACCACCTGCGCCTCCCTGCAGCCCAAATCACCTCTAACTTTCTCTTCAGAGACCCTATGGATTGCTGCTGTTCCCTGGGGTCGGCGGGGCACGGTGCTGCTCCAGACATTGTCAGACGCCGTGAGCTGCACGCAGTTATCGACCTTCGCCCGCAACTGGACCTCACACAGCACCCCTAGGCTTTACTCATTGGAGGACTAGGCCTTTCCTGCTGTGCTATGCCATTCACTCTACCTGGGCTTCCGTGCGGGCCCACCTTCCACGCTGAGCACCCTGATGTGAAGACAAGGGCCTTGGTGTCGTAACTCCTCCTCTGACACGTTGCCAGTGGACACTGAGTCAATTTCGGGCACCTACGCCTGTTCTCCTCCAGCACACTGCCACCTCTGACTCGGCAGCAGCAGAGGTTCCTGCCTTTCCACCTGGCAACTGTTCGCTCTTGGGCCTAATCATCGACTCTTCTTGCTGACCCCCCCAGTTGCCGCCCAGCAATCACACATCTCCACATTACCCTTTGTACCATTTGAAGGTGCTGCTCGCTGGTGCCGCAATTTGTGACCTTATAGTTGTAACTGGGGGGAGAGTCTTCTTAGTGGAATGTAACCACACTGCGTATCACCCTCCCGTCCGTGGGCTGCCCTATACCTGGCGACCTGTTTCTTCACCGTAGCCTCTGGTGAGTGCTCACTGACAGCACCTGGGACTCTTCACCCCCCCCCCCATTCATCCCCCTGACCATTTGTGTTGGCTCTATAAGGTATATTCACACATAGCCCGTCACTACAGGCTCCTTCCTGTGACAACTGCTGTCCTGCACACCTTCCAAACCTAGGCTATGGGGGAAACGGCCACTATAACGCGGCCGTTTCCACGCATTACCATAACCACGCATTACCATGCGTGGTTACCACGAACAACCTTTACCACGCATACCTTTACTACGAGATACATAGTAAAGGCATGTGTGCTAAAGGAAACCGGCTATGGTCTGTGGAGACCCTAAGCAGAGACGTCTCAATTTCGATAAGCCAAAATCCATGGACATTCATTCCAGCATAAGTGCAGATCTCTTTCCCAAGGGCTGACGGCTGTGCTTTTTCTTCACCTTCTTTCCATGCTGCACAGATGTTTGCAGAACCCCCCTCAGACTTTTCGTAGTCTTGAACATTTGCATTTTTTCGACTTTGCTCATCGGACTCATTGGATCTCATTCACCAATCTGCATAATGATCCTATCACGCATGTGTGTCCGCCGTAACGTTGCCACCCTCTAGTGGTACACACAAATATGTTTACTGTTTCATCGTTTTGTGTATTTGGGGTTATTTCTGGGGGTCAGTACCCGACCTATATGTGCCCGGTGTGGGAGGGGGTGGTAGGGGATTACTGCAAAAGTATGGCTCGCTGCTTGTTGTTTTCCTCGTTGCTATTTAATGCACACTGGTCGCTGCCCATCCTTACTTCGCAGTTCCAATTGGCATATCTCATGGTTTATACACACCCTTTGGAGTCAAACCTCCTCCCCATTATACTCCTGTCCTGGAACATCAGGGGTCTCAATGATCGCCGCAAAGGCAAGCAAGTTTTTCAATACCTAGTGCGCCATGGCGCACAAATCGCTTTCGTTCAGGAAACTCACCGTCCTTCTGGGAGATTGCAAGTTTACGCATTTGGGCCTCACACCATTTATTTTCTAACTATAGTAATTTAGAGGGCTTTGCACTCTTATTCATAAAAATGTACCATTTCATAATATCAACACTGTCATAGATGATGATGGCCGGTATATGCTAGTCGCTGGCATTCTAGCAGGTCACTCTCTACTATTTGTTCACATCTACGCCCCTAATGTAGATTCTCTGGAGTTCTTTCTGTCCCTATCCACTCAGAGTGGAAGTATGGATTTGGACCACCTTATTGTGGGCAGAGATTTTAACCTCCTAATGGATCCTACAGTTGACACTATCACGCCATCACCGAACACCAAATTGAGATCACTCCACATACTCAATGATACTTGCGCTACACACACATTATGAGACGCTTGGCGCCTGAAATGTACCTCTAACTTGGGGTTCGCCCATTATTCGGCCCCCCCACAACACATGGTCATGCATCAACTATTGCCTTCTATCCACCACCCTGTGCCCATGGTTGCTCTCCACACAACATCTGTCTTGCACACTATCCAATCATTCTCCTGTGCTGATCATGTTGAACACCCCTTTTGGTGGCTGTAGGGAGAGACAGTGGCGCTTCACTACATTGGTGTGGCAGGCAGAACTATTCTGTTCCGACCTGCATAAGGTAGGTTTGGAATATTTTAGAATTAATGAGGGTACAGTGACATCCCACGCTACCCTCTGGGAGGCGTTCAAGGCCTAAATCCGAGGCATTTGCATCTCCAAGCAATCCAGGATCCTTAGGGACATACACAGAGGATTCCAGCACCTCGAGAAGGAACTGGCTGATCTGGATTTTTGCAAACACAAGGAGAGGATGGACGAAGTGCTGAAACTTTTCAGACACTCACCCCCAGTCACAGATCTGGGTTGAATCCATAATTGTTCTTTAGCTCACTTCGCCCCCCTCGTTCAGATATAGCTATATGCAAATCAGTCTTGAACCTGTGCCTCATGGGAACAGTCCAGCCCGAACTTCCAAGCCATGTCTTCCCTGGACCAGAAACAAGCATCCTGGGACCGGTTTTGAGGTAACACCCCTCATCAGCCAGGCTAGCTTTAATCCAGTGGGAAAGTGAGCAAGGGACAGCACATAGCATAGCATTGGCAAACCTCATCCTCATATCAGAGCCTCCCTACTGATTGAGTACCGAGACCTAGCTGAGTGAGAGGTCCTCTACAAGGGTAAACATGCTCAAGCGTGCAGATATGGTGAGGGCAAACACCCTGGGTGCACTATAGCCTGACTTTTTCACCCACAGAGAGGTACCTCCTTCATCTCTGAACTGAGCGTGGACGGGGCATGAGGGTTACCTCTAATGAGGGTATACTGGATAAGCTACTTGAGTATTATATTTGCCTTAACACAACTTGTCTATCAGGGGATCCCATAGCCCAAACGGCTTACCTCGATGAGGTGGCTACGGTTTGGCTCTCCAACCCACAACGTCAATTCCTCAGTGAACCTTTCCCCTGAGAGGAAGTTATACAAGTCATTGACTCCCTGGACGGCTCCAAGGCCCCTAGTCTTGATGGATATATGGGTGAATTCTATAAACATTGCTTGCACCACGTCTGCTCGCAGTTTATGAGGAATCCCTCAAAACAGGTGCTTTGCCACCCTCCATGCACAAGGCTGTCATAACCCTCCTTCCTAAACCCAGCAAGGACCCTTTACACTGCGGTTCTTATAGACTTTTGTCGCTTCTAAATTTGGATAGTAAAATATTGGCAAAAGCCCTCTCCAACTATTTCCCTACTAATGGAACTGATCATTTCCCCAGCGAAATCGGGATTCATCTCCCACGCTCCACATCACTGAATCTGCATGCGGTCTTTTCTGTACTCCAAAGAAGCTCCCCAGATGTCCCTGCAGCGATAACTCTATTAGACGCCGAGAAGGAGTTCAACTCCTTCGAGGCTTTTTCTCTGTGCCGTGTTTTGCAAACCGGGCGTTCCCCTTGGGTTTTCTTCCTTGCTAAATCTCCTGTATGCCCAGCCCGCCTTAGAATCGGCAGCTCAATTACGGCTCCCTTTGCCCACTGTCACCCTTACTGTTTATATTAACAATGGACTCAGTGGTCCGACATCTCCATATGCGCCGTCACCATTGAGGTTTTCAATTTAAAACCGGCCCTTTCCTCATCTCAACTTATGCGGATGATATACTACTTTTCATCTGACACCCGGAAGATAACTTAATCCCAATTCTACACAAATGTACACAATTTGGGAGCCATTCTGGTCTTCGGATCAACTGGTCCAAATCAGAACTCTTTCCCATAATTCTCGCCACTAAACAGACCCCAAGTGCCTTTCTATTAACCTGGTGCAATGGGCCAGTTAAATATCTAGGCATCCTACTCCACCCAGACAAGAAGCAGTTGGTGCGGCTGAATTATGGTCCCGCCATTGACACACTATTGACGCAATTTGATCGATGGATTGGTTTGCCTCTTTCAATAGCTGACATGATCGCGATAATAAAAAATTGTGCCTCTGCTAGATTCCTCTATGGATTCCTTAATATTCACATACCACTTAATAATTTGTTCTTCCTTACATTGCACGGCTTACTCCTCAAACTTATTTGGTCTGGTCGTCAACCTCGTATTAGTTGGACACATTGGTGCTCCTCTATGAAAGAGGTGGGTGTGGACTACCCCATCTCCAGCTTTATTATCTGACTGCGCAATGCCAATAAGCCCATCATTGGTACTATGCGGACGCCACATTCTTGCACATCAAACTCGAAGTGGACCTTGGTGCGCCTACTCTATTTGCCTCCATACTTCCTAAACAGACCCCAAAGATGTTCAAACCATTTCCATCACCTGCTGGGCGTGGAGGAAACTCCAACAACTTTGGGTGGCACCCTCCTTTATTCTCCTGCATAAACTCTGTTGGATAACCCTAGGCTCCATATAACTTGTGAAACTCTGGTTAAACGCATCTTGTCACAGTATGGTCTCCACACCTTCAGTGATCTCTTCCCAGAGGGACATGCACTAACACACTCCGCAGACCCGCACATCACTGAGGCTCCACTCATTGACGCTTCATTATGCACTGTGTACAGAACGCATTGAGAACTGCCATATTAACTTATCCAATAGCGCATGGCGAGTTCCCTCCCCTAACATTAGAGATTAATGATACCGATGGGGAATGATTAGTAACCAAATTGTACTGTGCCAGTATTGCACTGCTCCCATCTCAAGATGTAAAACTCAGAACCTATTGGAACAGGACTTGGGGAGACACATGACAGATAAGATATGGGCTGCACGTTGTGCCCAAATGTGGATGCTCTCACCCAAATATCGTCACAAACTTTTTCATTAAAATTTTTGCAACATAACTCCAAATGACCAACACAAATATGACTAGTTGCGCTCTTCCAACTTTCCCAAATGCCACACCTCTGGAGCAGATTTTCTCCACATGACATGGACTTAGCGTGACCCCTATGTGTGCTCCCCCTTCCTTTTCATTAATTCCCCTACTCCTCTACCTCTCTTCCCTCCTTCTCGAGAGCATAACTGCCGCTCTTATTGTCCATCTCAACAGTATGACCCATGCAACCTCTTCTATCTGCTACTAACTAAATAGCTGGACTTATTAGACGTTGTCATTATTTAATTTTGACCACCTGTTGTAGACCATATGGCATACGCTGATTACGTTTGTAACTTTTTTTTTTACACTTATTTACGTTTCTCATTATAAATGTCATCTGAATCCACAAAACCTTTATTTCTTGACCCGTGCATATGTGACAGTATGATGACCCTTTCTGTAGTACCTACGTTTGTTAGTACATGATTGTCTTTTCACTGATGGCTATTTTTATTTTTTGCATGTATGCCTATGCCATGTCAACTTCATCAAACTAAATAAAACAGTTTAAAAAAAAAACTACTGCTGCTGCCGGTGCGATAGGGTCCTGCAATGCCCACTCGCATCATATCTGGTGCTCGTTTCACCTCTCTTCCACACTTCTCCCCTAACCGTGTCTCCATTCAGCTTTCTCCTGCAGTGATGTTTGGACCTCTCCTTCACAATCATCTTTTCACTCTACCCCACCCATGTTTCCATCAATCTTCCATAATCTTCTTTTCACTTACCATCACACTTTTTTCCCCTCACCTTTCCACATTCCGCTCTTCAAAATCTCCCTCCAGCAAGCACAACATTCACATTCCTCGGGCCTTTCATTTATAATAAATTGTCCCGGCTGCTCCTCTGATTCTCTCATATTAACTCCGAGGGTCGAATTGCAGAAAGTGGGCAAATTCGCTATGTGCATCGATATTGCCAATCACCCCCATTCCCAGATATCTGTTGGGCTTATTTGCGAGTTGAGGTCTGCAGTCCCGATCTCCTCGCTGGATGGTGTGTATCCACTGAAGATATTTTGTTCCTTACAAAATAATTTTTTGAAGGAGATTGTTTCTGTTTGCTACCTGATTGAGGTAGGGGTTATCAAGGTCCTGGAGTGGCTGATATGCTAGATAGTAACATGTTAATACCTGGCATGTACCTCATTTAGGAAATGTATGCAAAGATAACCATGTGGCCGAGTGGCAGACGTTAGCAACTGGAACACTTCTGGTGAGAGCAGTGGAAGTAGTCATGACCTTAGTGGAATGGGTACAAATACCCTCCGGAGGGTCTTTGTTGGCCAAAGTGTAATAGATATTGATACATAGAAAATCCCACCCTGAAATGGTGTATTTTTGTAATTGCCTTGCCTTTCCTTGCCTTTCTTTGCTTTGGAAAAGCCTGGTGCGTTTGGACATTGCCTTGCCTTTCTTAGCTTTGGAAAAGTCAACAAAGAGCTGGTAACCCACTTAGCCTAGCTGAGTATGGTCACTGCAATATGAGGCTACCTGTCTAGGATTCTATCTACGCAAACACTCCCCTTTCTAAGGGGGGGGGGGGCAGTAAGGAGCAGGACAGAAGAGGATTGGAAGACTTGCAGACCGAGCCATACAAAAGGCTGAACGCAGTCTCCTTAATGAACAAATCCAATTTTGACTTTTATACAATGCAGGCATCAGACTTATGAGGTGAGTAAAATGGCACTGGATTACCTGCTAACAAATCTGTATTGGGTATTCTTTTCCTGCACTGTCAAATGGGGATATTTTAAGATGAGGCCTCTCCGCCTTTCAGGAGCACAAGTTTCTCAGGAATTCCCCTGATGTCAATATGGCTTGAGAGCCCCCCACCAATAATGAAATCTAATCAACAGCACAGTATTCATGGATGCATTCTGGGTCCTATTTACAAGCCATTATATGCTAACTGTTCATGGTCCCTTTTTTAAGTTTACATAGCTTTACAAACCCACTTCTCCGTGGTATTATTAAAGGCAACCTGGACATATCTGTCTCTTATTAACAAGTGGCATTCCCTTCCTGTGTTTAAACATCCCTTTTACCTGATTGAACAATAAAACGTGTGCTTTCTTTTGACAAACAGATTGCGTTTGCCGTGGTGTATTTACGTGCTGCGCGTGGGTCCAGTTTTTCACTTAGTTACTAACTACATTTGTTAAGTGCCTAATATGTACGAGTCTTGAGGCGCTGGCCACGTTGAACCTGCATTCACACACAGGGGCTGTCTGGTGAGCAATACCCAAGCACAGCCTTTAAGTTTGAGAAGAGAAAGGGCAAGAAAAACAGGAAGACAAGTTGCAAAAAGAAGAAAAGGTTTTCAGAAGAATAGGTGTACCTTGAGTTTATTTCTTAAAATGATCTAGATATGAGGCAAGTGAGTTCCCCGGGCAAGCCTTTCCAGGCCTTGGATGTAAGAAAAACGAAAAGACAGCCTGCCCTTGAGCTTAGTTTATGATGAGAAATACGAAGTACCGGTACGATTGAGGATATAGCATTTCTTTTCACTCTTTTACAGCTTCTGAAACTTTAATGTGCTATTCATTACTGTTTGGCATCATGATAGCTTCAATTAAAATCAATTTAGAGTTTTCTGAACAGGACACCCAAAATATGTTTTGCCCATGGCCCCAAAAATCATTAAGATGTTTCTATTGGGCATTAGATGAGGAACAAATATGGATAGGATTGCGTGATATTGAGGCGTAATTTCGTGGCTTGAGGGTAGTGAACAGAAGAGGCCCTTGAAAACACAGGTGGATTAGTTTGGTGACATGTTTCAAACTAGAGGAGAGTCTAATTTTCATCCATATTGGTTGAGGTGTATAAGATGTGAGATTTGAAGGAGGGTCGTTGGAGAGTTCCATTTGGAACTGTATTAAGGCCGGTGGAGGGCTGGAGTGGTTCGGTAGTATCATGGAAGTAAGTTGGGGAAATACAGTGGAAAGAATTATGGTTAGTAAGAGGACAGAGTTAGGTGCATTTGAAAGGAGAGGTGTATAAGTGCGCCTGAAGACATGGTAGGATAACAAAAGCTACCAAGACTGTTGTAAAATGTAACTGTCTCCACTCTATTTACCACCTGATGTATGTCTTGAACCCTTTTTTATGTACAATCAGAGCATCAAGAGCTAGTGGAAGAGCAAGGAGCATGATGTGGTTGTTGATGACCTGTTCATCCACAATATATGATACTTGCAATCCTTTATGGTACGCTCAAAGGACTAACACAACTTTATGAACAACGTGTTTACAGTTGTGCTGGTAAGTCCATCTAGAGTTGCCACAACAATGTAAGGATGGCCTTTGGTGAAACGAGAGTCAACCTATTTTGGGGGCACTCATACTTCAAACAGTGGGGCCAGGTTCATCTCCAGAGTGTGGGTTAAAATTACATTTCGGGCTTCCCCTTTCCTTGGCATGATATGCTGGGGAATATTGTATTTTTCTATAAATAAGTCCAGAAAACAGTTTTTTAAAGCACGCCAAGACAGTGAGATTGGTCTTCGCTTAGCAGGACTTAAAATGTTTACAGTGAGTTTAGGTTCTCGCCTTCGCATCTCAGTAGAAGCAGTAGTAATACGAGTTTAGCCAGCCGAAAAAGAACGTGAGGTTCTAGTTTCTGGGACAATTTGTGGCAAACAGCACAAATTAACGAACATTACTCTCAAACAAATAAAAACACTAACAAAGGCTGAAGCGAATTTGTGCCAAATGATGCAATTTAAGACTATTTTGTTAGTTACTGCCTGTGTTTACCGTCCTTCACACAAGTACTTTAAGTTATTTGCCATACTGGATTAGTTTCCCTTTCCCTTCGCCCGTACTCATTTCTTTCTTTCATTTTCATCACTATCTGCATATCATATTTCTCTCATTTTATTCAACTTCCTTCATAGTTTCACAAGCTTATTTCTATACCAACTTAGCCAGGCGAAAAGTAACGTGAGAGAATATGGGACAATCGGTGGCAAACAGCACTAATTAAAGATTGGGTCAGTTACATTGGTCTGAAACCAATAAAAACGCTGGCAATGGCAAATGGACGCATTGTGGAAATGTGTGCCAAATGATGTATTTAAAGTCTATTATGTCAGTCACTGTCTGTGTTTTCTTTGTTTATCGTCCTTCACACAAGTACTTTAAGTGTTACTTGCAACATTGGATTAGTCACCCTTTCCCTTCTCCACCCTTACTCATTTCTTTCTTTCCCTTTCATCACTTTCTGCAAGTCATAGTCCTCTCCTTTTATCCCCCCTCCTTAATAGTTTCAAAAGCTTATTTCTATTTAATTTCCACCCTTTCTCTAGCTGTGCATAGGCCTTGCTCAGCTGCAGCACCGGCATAACCTTTGCCTTGAAAAAAATGTGGTGCAGCTGAGGAAACCAATCAAACTTGACCAAATATTGAAAAACGAAAATCTGGCACATGTGGTCTTTCAAATTATGAACAGTGGAAGGTTATGGATTGCCTAAATGTGCTTCCATATTGTGTGGTGCCTCTCCTCAGCGCCATCTCCTCTGGGTGACATTCGAAAGTGCAAGCAGTCTTTGGTGAGCTGATAGCACGTGATAAGATTGACAGGAGATGGCATCATTTCTGTCCAATGGGCATTAGCCACAAGAATTGAACATTATTCACTGGATCTGAGGGCAAGTCAAATTCTGCTCCGATCTGCACCCTGGAAAACGTTGCAGAGCTCCTCAGATACAAGGTTCGCTGCCTGCAGAACTTTTCGTATTTTTGACCCAGGCCTGACACTGCAAGTTAGAGGGCACTGGAGAGGTGGGACTATCTGGCCTGCATTTATCAGTCAAGTGAGTCAATAGAAAACAGGAGACTCTAGTTCCATGTTTCTGATGCCACTTTACGTAGTAGCTGGAAATACAATCCACAGTGTACGGTAAATCGCAGATGACCCAACCATAAGATCGTTTGTAGACATTTAAGTCTACCATACCCTTTTCTGCAAATGCCAAAGTAGTCATTATTAACCACACAACCAGGTGAGGCCTTCTTGAGCAACCATGATGAGAGTTCAAGATAGATTCTCCTGTTTCGAACTGCAATTCTGGGAGCAGGGCCTGAACTCAAAAAGTGTAATGTGGCATACTTTGAAAACCATGCAAAAATTAAAAATTTGTAGAATCCCTTCTGTCAAGAGCTTTACGTAATATTGAATGCCTTCGTCAGTGATGCCCATGAGCAGCGTTCTTTGCCCAATGGCCAATACTGAGGATTTCCCAGGCAGGGAACCAATCATTCTGTAAGCATTTTCAATGGAAGCATTTAGAGTCTGTTTTCGAAAAGATGTTCATGGTGAGCTACTTAGTGGGGGCTTCTCATCTCATGACTCGCCACATCCACTGTCTAGGTAACTCCCCATTGACAAGTCATCTCTTACAGGACTCCGTAGTGTGAGTCCTAACTATGTACTCCACTAAACAACGTTTGGAGGTCAACTTGCTTTTAGAGAATTTAGATACATTAAACCAGTCACGTCAGATACCCCTGATTTGGTATTTGCTAGGGCCACTGAGCTGTTCTTGTGAGGGAAAGCTCAGGGTCACAAGTGTAAGGATTGTATGGAGGACTCACGATTTGTGGGACATATCAGACTTCCCTTTGCATGTGTCTTTGTTGTTTTTGTTTCTCCCTTTGGTTTTCCCTTTTTGATATCCTACTTAAACTCTGCACCTCTATGCTTCAGATTACTACAGCTACAAACATGTTTTTAGAACCCTGATGCTACCATCTGCTCCTCTTCTCTGTGTCTGCCACTGGAGTCTGTACTCATGCTATGACATCCTACCCTTAGCTTACAGTGGTGAGTCCTTTCAACCCTTTGGCATATACCTATTGTTAGACCTGGCATCCTTGGTGTGGTTTTCCCTGACTGTTTGCCTCTGCCTCCTGTATTTCATCCTGTGTGCAGGACTTCGTTTTTGCTGGTTTAGGTGCTCTGGGACCTTTGCCAATGCTAATCAGTGTCAAAGTGCAGATGCTCCAGGTGTAAATTGTAATTATGATTGGTTGTCATTGATTGGCATATTTGATTTACTGGTGAGCCCCTAGTAAAGTGCACTGTGTTTGCCTAGGGCCTGTAAATCAAATGCTACTAGTAGGCCTGCAAAAAGAACAATTGATGGACAGAATGCAGAACAATGTCATACATTTACCCCAGTTGAAAAACAGAGCCTAGGTGAGGCGATTGAGTCTTAGTGCTAACAAGGCAAGAGGCCTAATCAAACAGAGGTAAAAAAATGCAAGAGAATATCAGCAATAATGTATCACAAATTTTTATGAATATTAGCAAAGTACCTATAATTTATCTTCGATGAACATATGGCACCCCATTGTAACTTCATGCATTTTTTAACAAAAGATAACAAGTCAAAAATATATTTTTATACATAATAAACTAGACAAATGTCAGACAGTATTTGTGTATGTGTTGTTGCAGAACCTCTGTTTGATTAGGCCTCTTGCCTTGTTAGCACTAAGACTCCATCGCCTCGCCTAGGCTCTGTTTTTCAATTGTTAATTTCCCTGTACCTGGCACTTATCGTGTTTACGGGGGCCCCGTATTTTTCCAGATTAATTATACATCCACCCCAGTACACAGATCTGGGCCTGAATCTATCGTTTTTTTGCTCCCCCTGCCATTCCAGTTCGAACCCAGCCAAATGCAAATTTGTCTTGATCCTGTGCCCAATGGGAACAGTCCAGCCCAAACTGCCAGGCCAGGTCCTCCCTGGACTAGAAACAAGCATCCTAAGACCGGTTTCGGGGTTTCATTCCTCATCAGCCAGGATAGCTTGACTCCAGTGGCATGGAAAGCACAGGACCCATGTCTGGGCATACCCATCCTACTCGGGGTGACAAATGCAAAAAGAACAATTGATGGACAGAATGCAGAACCATGTCATACATTCACTCCAGTACAGATATCTGGGCCTAAATGCTTGACTCCAGTGGCATGGAAAGCACGGAACCTGTAGCACTGGTTGTGCCACCCACACAAGTAGCCTTTCATATGTGTCTCACACCTGCCACTGCAGTGTCTGCATGCACAGTGTTTTAACTGCAATGCCGACCTGGAAAGTGCTCCCATTTACCAGGCACTAACCTTCCATTTTCTTACATGTAGGTCACCCCTAAGGTAGGCCCAAGGTACCCCCATGGTCAGGATACAGTGTGTATTAAAAATGGGCCATGTACTGGTGTGTTTCACATGTCCTGCTAGTGAAATACTGTGTATTTCGTTTTTCACAATTGCGAGGACTAGCTCTCCTATAGACTATCATTGGAGCTGCACTGTAACATTTTACATGTGTCACTTTCAATTGGGAACAGCTACAGATTTGGAGTTTAGGCTCTCTGAACTCAGAATTTAATAACACACCTTTTATAAAGGTGCTTTGTAAATTGCGTGTTTGAAAATGCCACTTTAAGAAAGTGGGCGTTTTCGTGTTTAACCATCATGTGTGACCCTGCCCGCTTTTGTATTCACCGTCTGGTTTTGGAGTGACAGGAGCTGGGGATGTACATTCACTCTAGACAGTCCCAAAGGGGGGGTTGAGGTGCGTCTGGTCTTTCCTGGGGACTCATAGCCAGCGGAATAGACCTTTCTGCATTTAGAGTGGTGGGAGGAGTTTTCACTAGTACCTGAATAGGCTATGTCTGCTCTGTACAATGCTGTCTCCACCTGTAGTGAAGCTGGGCCAGGGAGAACAGAACTGTTTTTACTGAGCTCAGAGACTTTTGAAACAAAGACTACAAAGAGAAAATGGGGTATAAATATTAGACCTAAAACCCCTGAACTTTAGATTTCTTCTGGAATAAAGAAGAACCTTTGCCAAGGAAGAAGAGCTGTGAGGTGGAGTACTTCCCCTTTGCTGTGTGTTGCTTTCCTGGGTTGGCCTGCAGTTGCTGCTTCTGCTAAGGAGAGGCCAAAGACTGGACTTTGCTGTGAAATCTATTTGCTACGAATCTCCAAGGGCTTGCATGTGCTTGCCTCCTGTTCTGAAGTCCCAGGGACAAAAAGATTTAACCTACAGCATTCTTGAACTCCACTGCTGAGAGATCGGACTTACCTGGGGGTGCCTATTCCAGTTCTGGTCCTCTGGAGGTTGTTCCTGCGACAGAAAGCGGTGAAGAACTAAAGAAACTGCAAAGTTAAGACTTCGCTCTTCTTGCGGTTGTGTTATTCAACAATACACTGCCATGTGTCCAAAGGAATCTGTCAGCAGCCTGAAAAACCTAAGGACGCGAGTCCCGTGTACTGATCTCCGAAGTATGAGATCACCGCACCGCACCAACTCCAACGCAGTCCCTGTTGGACAGCTAAAAGAATCGATGCATCGTTGGACCGCGGCTGAAGAAATTCGACGCACCGCCTGTGTTATCGCCGCCACATCGACCTCCAGTGTGTCTGGATTTTCACACATCGCACCTGTGCGCCAAATGTCCATCAACACTTGGGCTGCAGTAAGGAACTGACACATCAACTCCTCTCCAGTAAGAAACCAACACATCACCTCCCCTGCGTGGCAGTAAGGAACCGATGCATCACCTTCCCTGAAGAAAGGAATCAACGCATCACCTTCCCTGCATGTAAGGAACCAATGCATCACCTTCCCTGTGCCTGTTTTTCTTGTGATTTTGACGCATTCCAGGTGCTTTGCACTTAAAGTGACACATCCATAGTTTTCTATGGACAGAGCTGTTTTTACCTTTTTAAAAGTCATATTTTGAGTTATGTATGTTGTATCTTTGTTGTTCTTGTCTAATTTGGTTCAGATGAAGATACTTTATTTTTCTAAACTGGTGTGGTATTTATTTGTGGTGTTTTCACTGTGTTACTGTGGCAATACACAAATGCTTTACACATTGCCTCTGTAATTTAGCCTGACTGCTCTGTGCCAAGCTACCAGAATGTGAGGTCAGGCAAACTTAGGTGTGTACTTCACTCATCCTGACTAGAAGGAAGGGTCCCTGCTTGGACAGGGTGCATACTATTGCCAACTAGAGACCCCTATACAACTATAATAAGCTTTGCGATCAATGTTCACACATAATAATATACTGTGTCTAACCATAGGTGGTGGACAACTACTAAGTGAGGATTACAGTCCTACAGACTCTGCTGGGTCATTACAGAGTCTCTCCCTTCTCTTATCCTTCTTCCCCATTTCCTTCAGAGTCTCATATATAGTGCTTGTGCTACTGGGTACTTGTAGTCCGACTCACAGGGTGGCATGGGGTCAGCATCCATACCAAAGAGTTCCGAAAACTATCAACAGTACCTGAAGCACTTAGGGGCTCATTGGAACTTTCTCACATTTCCTGCTAAATTTTCCTGTACAAATGTGCCAGAGCTGGCAGCCTCTTGACTGGATTATAAAGCTCAAGATGGACTACTAATTGCAAATATAAATCCTACAGTGAAGGTCAGTCTCCAAATTTAGTATTTAAGCCATCAGAGGCCAATGAACTTCCAAAGTTAAACAAAGGCCTTAAATGCCCAATACATAGATTCCACGGATCAGCTAACTGTTGGATGTTTTGAAGATGATGAATTTGGGACTCTGCTAACTAAATCAAGAACTCCTATCAATCAGTCTATTTAAATAATCACCCACTAACTACATTTAGCCTTTGGGTGATGTGGAGAGCATATAAGTAGATCATCGGAAATCATCCCGACATCCCTGATTATTTTCATCACAATACTTTAACTTTTTATTCAATGAGTTAACAATGTTACAGAAAACACCGGAGCACACAACAATATTTAATCAGGTTCAGCATAATCACTAGCGTTATAGTATCAGTTTGCCTAAATGTTATCTTCACCATCCGCTGCCTCTTGGCTGGTGCTAATAATACAATACCCGCAGCAAATGCAAATGCTCGCAGAACCAATTAGGGAAGAATTAAACAGACTCCCTGACAACTGGATGTGGTGAATGCTTCAACTATTTTTTTACTGGCTTTCTGAGGTTTATTTGTTTTCTCCCACCAGAAGCTTTTCAAGCAGCTGTGACAATCAATCGGTGCTGCTCTTATGTGTGAAAACAAAGGTCTCTGGGTCTGGTGGCTCAGTGGACTAATGCACCCACTCTAGGGTGCTGGTTCGACCTGATGGCCACAAGTTCAAATCACGGCTAGTCCACTTTGCCTTTCATCCGTCTGTGATCGATGCACAAGTTACTACTTGGGTAACGATATATCTGTAAGAGACATTAGTTAGTGATAGATTCCGTACCTTAGAATAATCCCCAGGCGTCAGACTGGATCCGGAAAGTTTTGCTAGCAGTATCCCTGCGCGTCAGTAGGTGGCGTTGTGCGGCTCCGCGTCCGTCACTGGCATCGTAAGCGCCGAGATGGCGTCACGGAGACTACTTAGGCACCACCCATGCGCGCTGACGGCAGTTCTGTACACGACTTTCCGCGCCAGGAACGCAGAGTCATGCAAGAAACTGACCACTGGTGCCAAGAAACTAGGGCCCTGAAAGGGATGACCTTAGCCCTAGAAATCAGTTCGCAGAACGGGGAGGATGGGTGGGGCAGTAAGGAATCTATCACTAACTAATGTTTCTTACAGATATATCGTTACACAAGTAGTAACTTGTGCATCTGAAAGAGACACGTTAGTGATAGATTCCTTTCCTTAGAATAGATACCCCAGCAATACCAACCCCGGTGGTGGGTATGCGAAGAGATTACACCAGAAAGTCACGGAGAACAGAACGGCCAAAGAAGCCGTCTCTCCGGGCTTGACTGTCAAGGTAGTAATGCTTGGTAAACGTGTGCAGCGAGGCCCACGTAGCTGCCTGACAAATGTCCTGCAAGGAAACGCCGCATCCCAAGGCAGTAGTGGCTGCAGTTGCCCTGGTAGAATGGGCACGCAGCCCCACAGGAGGCTCCTTCTTAGCCAAGGAGTAACGTGCTTTGATGCACAGAACGACCCACCGCGAGATGGTTTGTTTGTTCACGGCCTGACCTTTTTTGGCACCCACGTAGCCAACAAAGAGCTGGTCATCCACCCGGAACTGTGTACGCTTCAGATAGTACGTTTCGGGTCCAGACGGTGGAGCCTCTCCTCCTCCCTTGAAGGATGCAGAGGCGGAAAGAAGGTGGACAAGGTGATGGTCTGCCCGATGTGGAAGGGCTTTACAGCCTTTGGCAAGAAAGAAGGACGGTCCTTAAAACCACCTTGTCTGGATGAACAGAAAGGAAAGGAGTTTTGGAAGAAAGAGCCTGAAGCTCACTCACTCTTCTGGCAGAAGTGATAGCTACCAGAAAAGCCGCCATGAGAGTGAGAAGACGTAAAGGACAGTTATGAAGGGGCTCAAAAGGAGCGCACATCAGAAAGGTCAAGACAAGATTTAAGTCCCACTGAGGCATTATGAATGGCACGGGAGGAAACGTGTGTGTAATGCCTTTCAGGAAACGGTTAATAACCGGGGGACTTAAAGAGAGAAGGCTGATCTGAAAGCCTGAGAAAGGCGGAGATGGCCGAAAGATAACCTTTGAGAGTGCCCAGAGCAGAGCCCTGCTGGGCCAAGGATAGCAGGAACAGAAGGGCCTCAGAAAGAGGGGCAGAAAGGAGATCCACAGACTTTGCTGTGCACCATGCCACAAACCTGTTCCACCGGCAGGCGTATACTGTCTTAGTGAAGGGACGCCTGGCTGCCAGAATGACATCACAGACTTCGGGAGGAAGATCGAAAGCTGTCAACTGTCGCCGCTCAATCTCCACGCATGGAGGTGGAGGCTGGACAGGTTCGGGTTGAGGACCGTCCCCTGGTGCTGCGACAGAAGATCCTCCCGAAGAGGCAGTCGGATCGGGGGGATCAATCGCTATGCTGAGTAGCTCGGGATACCAGTACCTTCGTGCCCAATCCGGAGCCACAAGGATGATTTGGGCCCGGTCGCGCCGAATCTTCTTCAGCACTCTGGGCAGAAGTGGTATAGGCGGAAAGGCGTACAATAGACCGCAACTCCACTCGTGACGAAAAGCGTCGCCTAGCGAGTACCGCCTTGGAAATTCCAACGCGCAGAACTGATGACATTGCGCGTTCTCTTCAGTGGTGAATAGATCTAACCAAGGCTCTCCCCACTGCTGAAAGAGACCTTGCACCACGTCCGAGTTCAGACGCCATTCGTGAATCAAGCACCTGACGTTCAGAGAACCTCCCAGGTGTTTAACCACCAAGGTGATGCCTTGATGTTCCAGCCATGTCCAGAGGCGCAGAGCCTCCTGACATAGGGTCCCCGCCCTGTTTGTTGCAATACCACATGGCGGTGGTGTTGTCCGTGAACACCTGCACCACACTTCCCCGGACAGAGGGAAGGAATGCCTTCAGTGCAAGACGGATCGCCAGAAGCTCCAAAAGGTTGATATGGAGCAGGGACTCCGCCGGAGACCAGAGTCCTCTGATCTCTGCCTCTCCCAAGTGGCCTCCCCAGCCCAGGAGGGACGCATCCGTCACCACTATGTGCTCCGGTTGGGGAAGGTAGAGGGATCTGCCATTGACCCAATTGCGATTCGTGAGCCACCACTGCAATTGTCGTGCAGCGCCCTCCGAGATCAGGACATGATCGGACAGGTTGCCCTGATGCTGGCCCACTGGAACTTCAGGTCCCACTGCAGAGCCCGCATATGCCATCTGGCATGTGTCATCAGCAGGATGCAGGAGGCCATCACGCCCAGAATCCGCAGGGTCATTCTGACTGAAACCCAGCACAGAGGCTGAAAGATCAGAATCATAGCCTGAATATCCTGGACTCGCTGCTCAGGAGGATAAACCTGAAACAGCGTCGAATCCAGAACCGCTCCGATGAAGGGGAGCTTGAGGTAAGGGAAGACTGACACCCCGACCTGCGCAGGTGAGCTGCGACCACCGCCATCACCTTCGTGAACACCCGAGGGGCACTGGTAAGGCCGAAGGGGAGCACAGCAACCTGAAAATTCTTCGGGCCTACCGTGAACCGCAGGTAACGCCGGCAGGACGGGGATGTGAAAATATGCGTCCTGCAAGTCCAACGCTAACATCCAGTCTCCAGGGTCGAGGGCAGCCAGGACCTGAGCAAGAGTCAGCATTTTAAATTTCTCCTTCCGGAGGAGGCGATTGACGTTCCGGAGGTCCAAGATGGGGCGCAGGCCCCCGCTTGTCCTTCTTGGGGACCAGAAAGTAGTGGGAATGACAACCACTCCCTACTTCCGGCCCAGGAACGCACTCAATGGCCCCCTTGGCCAAGAGGGGCGTGAATTCCTGCAGGAGAAGTACCAAGTGATCCCCCGACATGCGGTGGCACCGAGGTGGCATGGCTGGAGGGTAGGACTGAAAGGGAAGGGAGTAACCCCTGCGGATGATCTGCAACACCCACTTGTCCGATGTGATATCGCGCCAGTGGGGCAGGTGGTTGCGAATCCTGCCACCTATCGGCGTGGGGTGCTCCACAAAGCTCGGATTAGGAAGGTTTGGAGGTAAAAGCAGCGGGGGCGGAGGTGGACTGAACCCCACGCTAATTCCCAGACCCGCCCCTGCAGAAGCCACGTCCGCACTGAGGCTGGTTCTGCACAGGCTTGCTGAAGGAACGTGCCTGGGCACCTCTGCCGTGGCCACGAAAGAAACGAAAGCCAGGAGTGTCCGGGCTCTTTGCAGGAAGACCCAAGGACTTGGCCGTGGCCTGCGAGTCCTTAAAACGCTCCAGTGCACTGTCGGCCTTATCGCCAAACGGGCGAGTGCCATCAAAGGCCCAATAAGCAGGCGGTATTCACTGACAGCAGCCCCAAGCTGGCCGAAGAGAACAACTGCTTACCGAACTGTTCCAGCTTCTTAGAGTCCTTATCAGGCGGAGCCGTGGGAAAGGCACTCTGCGACGTCGAGGCTTGGATAACCAGGCTCTCAGGTGTAGGTTGGAACAAACGGCGTCGGAAATGGCGCCAGGAACGGCGCTAGCCGGGGCTGAGCCGGCGCCTTGTCCCAATGCGGATCCCAGGCCAGAAAAAATGGTCCTGGAATCGGGGTAAGGGCGGGACGAAGGGCACCCAGTGCAGCGTCGGGGGCAGAGTCGAGGGTGGTACTGGGGTCGGAGCTGGCAGCGCTAGACCTAGTGGCGCCGGACCTAGTGGTGCCATGGGCGGAGTCAACGGTGCAGGATCCTGTGGCGCCGAAGCTGGATCCACCGGCGGTGCCGGCGGCCCAACAGTATCCTGACACGGGACCGCGGGGCCCGAAGGCGCGCCGGCAGGAGCCCGAGGCCTAAAGAGGCGGTCCATGGTAGCAAGAAATTCTTGCACCTGTTCGGAAGTCGCCGATGGACCCGGGTAAGGCGGGTAGGCCGTGGGACTCCCAAGCTCCAAAGTAGCCGAGGGGGCAGAACCACTGTCCCCCTCGTCTGCATCCGAGGAACGACGGGTGGACATCAGAGAGCAAATTCGCTTCTTCGACTTCTTTTTGTGCAGTCTCTTACCCGAATCCGAGGGCGAAGACTTGGAGCCCGAGGAGCGACGACTGCGGCCCTGCGAGCGTTCAGTGGAACAGTCCCTGGCCCTGGAACGGCGCTGGGACGAGTGCCAGACCTCCAGCAGCTTCTGGTGCCGCTCCCTCAAGGCCTTCGGGGCCATGGCCCGACAGTACCGGCAGGACCAGGAGTCGTGGTCGGCCTCCAGACAGTAGAGGCAAACATCGTGGGGTCCACCACTGACATATTGCGACGGCAGGCCCCACAAGACTTAAATCCAGGCATCCCTACGTGCACCAAGGAGAAAAAGAGACAAAAGTCTCAAAAAGGGTAGTCAAAAAGTGACGAGGGTGCGTGCTCTAGCCAGATCTGCGCTTGCTGGCGCGGAAAAAGAAAGAACTGATCTCAGCGCGCATGTGTGGCACCCAAGTAGTCTCCGTGACGTCATCTCGGCGCTTACGATGCCAGTGACGGACGCGGAGATGCACGACGCCACCTACTGACGCGCAGAGGTACTGCTAGCAAAACTTTCCGGATCCAGTCTGACGCCTGGGGATTATTCTAAGGTAAGGAATCTATCACTAACGTGCCTCTTTCAGATAAAATGAGTACAATTGAGTTGCTTAGCAATAAACATCTGTTATTCAGTGACAAGATAGCCTTGGTTGAACATGCGCTTTACTAATACACTAGTTATGTTACTCCTTGTGAGCCAGGCTAGAAGCTGTTCGGGTGACATTTGCAAGTTTACTTGAATGATATATGAGACTTGCACAGTGGAAGAAGATCGGTAAACTTTGACTGAGTGCCCACAGTAATCAAATGTGCCGGACTGCTCAGGCTAGAAAAGAAATGTATGCTAACCGCTCGGCACGGTGGACGCCACTGCTGATCCCGCTGCAGGCACTTTCTGTGCTGAGGAGCGGCTTCTTGGTTTGCAAATACAGGCAGCTCTCAGCGGCGCCTACAGAGGAGACAGAGGTGAAGGAGGTCGGTTTGGCCCTACAACGCACTGCTAAAGGACGCGGCCGTAATGAAGTGTCTACCGCGGCCGGGAAAGCAACCGGATGTCTGGATGGTGATGGTGGGGGAAGCCGCTGCAATACTGTGTCAACAGGTGAGCAAACGGCATGTAACTCTCTGACTGATGATGCTTTTACGCCTGGGCTTGGTGCTGGTGTAAGGTTTCAGCTTGGAAAACCTATTTTAAAGTTGCTGCGTTCTGGGAGAGCAGCTGAGCTACTCCTGTCCTGTGGATCTGAGAACTCCATCCCGTGGGTTGAGATCACCGAAGTGGTGAATGCTGCAGTTCAGGAGGCCTAGGGAGACGAGGTCGGAACTGCTAGTACATCGGCTACATATCCAACATCCCCTGCCCCTATCTGTCAAGAAGTTAGCAGGGTAATGGAACTGGCTACAGGGGAGAACACAGATCTAGGAGACAGTGCAACTGATAATACAATGATTAATCTAACGCCCAATGCAGGGCTCTGTGGATAATTTCAGAGAACCCTGTTGAGAGCGGCACACAGTTATTGAACAGTGACATAAACGTGGGCTCGGAAAATGGGAACCGCCTTAGTAATAATACAAGGGACACTATGGAGCACTCAATTGTTAGCCCGCTGGACACTGTGATCATTGAAGCAACCAGAGCAGTCTTGGCTGTAGATTTGGTGCGACTTAGTCCTACTCAAGGCTCGGAAAGCACTCAGCCTAACTAACACGTGGAGCATTTGATCAGCAGTACTAATGAGCCAGGGGACCCCGGCAGCCCAAAAACTAATACTCTCGGGAAAAATGTCAAAGCGAGGGGCCCAAAAGTCGTTAGGGCTGGCAAAGGAGGCAAGGGCGGTGGTGGGGGAGCGAAGCAACAAGTTACTGACGCACTGGGACGACTAAAGGCGGCATCAGCAAATACAGCAAAAGTTGGCTCTGGGGTCAGTCTGCTGCACAAATGGGTGGCCACAAAGGGTGAGGTCAAGGCCATTATCTCTAGGCCATCCAATAACCACCTCTGTAGCGGCAGTGGGAGAAGGAACAGGAGCAAACGTCGAGCAGTTTATATCAGCAATTGCTCCTGGTGCTGTAACTGCTGCTCATGATGGTTCTGCTGGTCAGAATAGGCTGCCAGAGGGATCTAACAGCAGGGATCAAAATACAATACAAGCAGTGGAAATGGAAATTGTGCCTGCTACCTCTTCAGTACATCCAATGCTGTCAGCTTTAGCCTCTAATTCTGTGTCGTCACCAACGGCTATGCTGGAATCAGGAGTAGCCATTAACAACCAGGAATTGACAGGCGGCGAGGTGCCCTCACTCTCCTCGATTTTGCAATTGTTGGTCATTCAAAGAGCAGAGGCTCACGAGTATTACCAAAAGGCAAAAAATGACAGTAGAGATATTAAACAAGCTCTGCTGGATGTAACAACCAAGGTTACCCAGCTCTCCTCGGAGGTCACTGACCTGCAGCAGCGTTTTGTGGCGGTGGAAGAGGCCAATACATATACTGCTAATCTTGCAAAAACACAGAATTCGCAAATGCTATTTATGCAATCCAAGACTGAAGATCTTGAGAATTGGCAACGGCGCCAGAATTTAAGGCTCTTTGGTATTCCAGAAGGAAGGGAAGACAATGATCCTCGGGCCTTCATCATCAGTCTTTCACAGAAAGCATTTTCTGACCTGGCAGACTGGGATATGGATACGCAAGTTCAGCGAGCACGTAGACTGCCTTTGTGTATTACGCAGGGTACTCAAGCCAGATCTAATTTTGCTCGGCCAATCCTGGTGTTCCTGGGCAATTTCCTGCTACGTCAAGCAATATATCTAAAGGCCCGCCCATCGGCTCCAGTTAAAGTGGATACAATGTCTGTCTTTGTGCGCTCTGACCTGTGTAATGCAACTATGGACAAGCGTTGGAGGCTTCCTCAATTAATGGATCCTTTGACGACTGTGTGTTCGCAAGTGTTTCTGCAAGAACCGGCTCGCCTAAAGATTACTAAAGATGGTCGTCAACATTTTTTATTTCATGAGCAGGACGCTAAACAAGCCCTATCAAAATGGCAGGCTGTTGTTAAGGAATGACTCTATGCTCAAAAGCAGTAACTACTAGGACAATGGAGGAACAAAACAGCAAAGACTTAAATTTAAATATATATATATTTTTTTGTTTCTGCCTCTGGATCTGCAATTCCAAAAGCTAGCTTCTTTTTTCGTCTATTTTTGTCTTGTTAAATCACTCTGGAATAACTACTTGGGAGGTTTGGGTTGGGTGCGGGGGGGCCCAGGGGCCTTGGGGGGGGGGGGGGGGTGTAGAGGGGGTGTCTTCTCTATGCTGTCATTATGCGACAGCAAAGAAGGGGGCGTCCTTTTCGTAGGTACTGGGGGTGTGGTAGGAAGGGAGGGGGGGGTTCAATAATGGCTGATTGGCCTACGAGTAGGAAGGGGGGTTAGGGAGGGGGGTGTAAAGAGCCACAGTATAGTTAATTTTACATTGGTCAAGCACTGGGAAAAGGGGTACGTAATGAGGGAGGTGATGACTGGATCGAGTTTACAAATGCTATAAAGTGTCTGACCTTAAGTATATGTGTTGGAATGTGGCGGGGCTTAATCAAGCTGGGAAGCGTTGGTTAGTAATGGAGGAGCTCAGTTTATTTAAACCCCATATATTAGGGCTTGCTGAAACACATCTTGCCTACAAGGATAGAGCTCAGTTAGAACAGTTGGGATATGATATAATTGTATGCACTACACAATCAATCTCAATTCGAGGGGTGGCATTATTAAAGTACAAGAGCTGTAGAGCTGCTGTTCTTCGTATATTGGCCGACTCAAAAGGGAGATGAGCAATTGCCCAACTGATGATTTATGGGCGCAAGGTTACGGTATGCATGGTATACGGCCCCAATACTGATTGTCCGGAGGTTATATTTCATTTAAGTTCTGAGCTGGTGGAGTGGACCAGTGAACTGATAGTTATGGGGGATTTTAACTGTATCTTACATAGGAAGATTGATACTACTAATGTTACAGCTCGTGGTAGAGTGTGTAAGACTAGGGTTGCTATCCTAGAACTTCTTCACATACATCAGTTGGAGGACTCTTGAAGGAGATTATTTCCAAATGCACCGGGTTACACATTTTTTTCATCACCACAAAAACATTATTCAAGGATTGATATGATTTTTGTTAGTAATGCTATGTTGGAACACATCTGTGGTGGTATGTCCTAAAATCACATCAGATCATAACCCGGTGATGCTAACAGTGCAGCTTCAGTCAGGGGCAAAAGATTCTGTTAGGGAATTCTCCTTTCCTAGACATCTACTCAACAACTCTGAATATGTGGAATATATGCGGGCAACACTAGGGGAGTATATCGAAAATAATTGGGGTACGCCGCCAATAACAATAGTATGGGACTGTTTGAAGGCCTATGTAAGAGGGATCACGCTGCAATATATTATTAAACAGAATTGGCAGGGATCCTGCCTGCTGGAGCAGGAACACAGGCTTTATTTAGACCTGGAGCAACAACATGCTAGGGCCATTGCTGCAAAGGATATAGATGGGCAATAGATTTATCAGCAGGTTGCTAAGCTCAGGAGAAGGCTAAGGGAAAAAGCAGCAAATAATTACCATAAGTACAGATCCAAACAGTATGGATATGGGGATAGGGTGGGCCGTTTGTTTGCTAACCAGATTGCTGATCAAAGGGCCAAATCACATATTAAAGCAATTAAAGTGGTAGACGGTCTGGTGTATACTAGATCTACAGATATAGTAAGGCAATTTAGGCTATTTTATGCTGACTTATATGGCGACTCAGTATGCTTTAACCAACAAACTGCCCTGGATTACATTGAGGAGAGTGCAATGCCTGCTTTAGATCCACTGCTCTCCGAGTCTCTGCAAAAAGATGTTGATTTAGGGGAAATCGAGGAAGCGATTAATGCTTTGCCAGCTGGCAAGGCAGTTGGAGAGGACAGCATTCCACTCGAATTCTATAAAACGTTTAAAGATATATTTAATCCCGTCTTTCTTGCACTGTGTACTGAGATTATTCGTGGGGAAGATTTTCCCTCTTCTTGGAATACTACTAATATTATTGTCTTCCCTAAAAACGGGAAACCAATAGACTATATGGGCTCTTATCAGCCCATATCGCGGATTAATGCTGATGCAAAACTCTTTTCCAAAACTATTACATCTCGTTTGGCCCCAGTTATTCATCTTTTAGTCTCGGAACAGCAGCATGGCTTTGTGCCCGGTAGAGATAGAGACACGGCTGCGCATATTAATACAGCGATTGCTGCCTTTGATGTTTCTGGCCAATTAAGTCAGCAGTTCGGGATGCTGATGTTAGACGCCGAGAAGGGCTTTGACCGAGTGACTTGGGGAGCTTTATGGGCAACAATGTCATCAATAGGTCTCGGTCAAAGGTTTATCTCGGCGGTACGAAAACTGTATAGGAACCCAATAGCTGCAGTTAAGCTTAATGGACATTCTTCATCTCACTCTGCTGTTCAAAGGGATACGCGGCAGGGCTGTCTGCTATCCCCTTTAATGTTTGCTCTTTATATTGAGCCTTTTATTAAACACCTGTTGCTCAATGCTGATATTTCTCCAGTTCTTTTTAATGGGCTGGAACAAAAATTAACCGCGCATGCGGACGACATCGCTATTTTTTCTACCAGTCCAATAACGGCCTTAGCCGAAATTACACAAGAGGCGCAACGATATGGCTCTTTTTCCGGGTATGAACTTAACTTGAATAAGAGGCAGGCGATTTTGAATTTTCAACTTAAAACGCCCCCGGCAGCACTAGGGGTTACTAAAACGGCAATATATTTGGAAGTCTGTCTCAGTAGCCAGGTTGACGATGTGATCACATTAAACTACGAACCGCTGATGAAGAAGGTGGTGGCAAAAATGTGATGTTGGCACCGGCTTCCCCTTACTATTTATGGGAGGTTTAACGTCGTTAATATTCTCCCGAAGTTTTTGTATTTTTTTCGCGCGATCCCCCTAAGGGTGCCGCTGATGTTTTTTAAGCGTTTAGACGGGGCTACCGGCGCGCAAGGAGAGCCATCCGGTATATAAAACTATCTTACAAACAAGGCGACTTTAAACTCCCAGATTTTAAGCTGTATTTTTGAGCTGCATTTGCCAGTCGAATACAGAGCTTACCCAAGGGTCCCGATACTAGTACTATTTGGTTCTCATTCCAATTGGCCTGTGGGCTAAATACCGGGTTTTTATTGTACAAAACATCTGACCCTAATTACTATAAGCAGGTTTGATTCAAGGTAGTTAGGGATATTACCAGGATATGGTACGACATTTGTAAGGATTATACACTACCAGATCTGCATGTATATACCGTAATATGGGGAAATCCCATGTTACCTAGCATATTTCACGAAAATGTTGGGAAAGAGTGGAGGCGTAAGGGTATAGTAAAGCTCACCCATTTGTATGATGGACAGGGATTCCGATCCTTTTTATCTTTGAAAAAAGAATTTGGGTTGTTACAGACCCACTTTTTCAAGTATTTGCAAGTGAGTGATTTTTTCATCCCCGGCAGGGGTCAATTAGAGCTATCTAATCCTTCTGAAGTACTATCTGTATTTTATCATACTACAGGCCGAGTAACTATTGGCAAAACGTATAGCTGTTAGTGATGACAGCATACAGATAGCAACTAAGCTAAGTCGGATTTTCAATTTTAATACAACTAAAGAGGAGGTTCAGGAATCTCTGGAAATTATAGATTCTGCAGTGACTTCAGTTAATTTGAAACTTCAGCAATATAGAATTATATTTATGCTTTACTATACTCCAGAGCGAATATCTAAATGGGCTACCACTCAACCAAATGCTAAGTCACACTGTCCGAAGTGTCAAGAATATGCTGCAGATCTGTGTCATATGTTCATTACCTGTCCAATGTTGAATACATTTTGGACAGATATAACCCTTATGCTTGCAACACTGGTTGGCCATGATAATCGGATTTCAGAGAAGGAGATAGTGTTAGGGTTACTTGCAGAGTTGGATTGTCTCACGAAACCACTTGCTGCAATTGTTTTGGCATGTGCCCGCCTATTTATTTCCTGATCTTGGATTCAAAGATCGTGTCCAAATATTAATGAATTCTGGGTCTTACTAAGGGAAATTTATGAAATGGAATTAGCATTAGCCAAAGCTAGAGGACCACGTTCTTGGTTAAAATTTAAAATGGTGTGGTCCAGTCTTCAATTGGATTAAGAATTTATGGTATAATTGCACTTTATTTATATAATTGTCTTCCTTTACTTTATCTGTGTGGTAATTGAAATGGATAAGTTTATACCTTTGTTCTGCAATATGTGTTCCCATGTGCTTTGTTTATGATTATTAATATTTTTTTCTTTATCTTTCAAGTAATGTATTTATACATGTGGCTATAAAATAAAATAAAAAATACATATAAGGAAGAAGATTTCTCAACAGATGAACAAACCAAATCAATGACCATTTGCAAACTTGAGTTGACACTCAAAACGTGCATAAGAAACTGTTTGATTAATTTACAGTACGCATTGTAAGCACCACAAAAAACGCCTATGAAAAAGTATGCTAAAAGCTTTGGAATAAAAGAACGCACTTTTGTAGCTGGAATTATCAAGATATTGACAGCAAGTATTTCTGGATCATTAAGTAATTCAAATCAAATTTTCAATATTTAGAGGCTAGTAGAGGTGAGGTTTGTTATGTAAGATGTCAAATAATTACACAGATTCTTTGCACTGCAAATATACTCGGAATCCAGGCATACGCTTGAGTTAAGTGATAAGCTTGACTGCCCAACGTGCGTATGTATTTAGGCCCACAAAAGGCATGCACAGTGGAATTTTGATTTTACTAAACTGATACCGCTAACACTGTGGAAACCAGTGCCCAACCCAACAAGAGGGGACAGCAGAAGAAGTAACAATGGGGTACACAAAAACTGTACTTCTCCATCAGATGATTTTGAAGAACATACTAATTGAAAACATTTCATAACACTTACCATCGATATTAAGCATCATTTTCCACATAGCAGGTCGAACAGATTGGTGGAATCCAAACCAGACCTCTCTACCCCCCCCCAAAGGGTGGTCATAACCCTCCGGAGCAGAGAAAAACGAACGTCCCACAGGGGTATATCTAGAATGAAAAAAAGGACCAGTGACTTACTTAAAGCATGAGGTCTTGCTAAAATTACTTCTATGTACAGATTGCAGACATGGTCAGGATCCTCAACATCACCAAATGGAGGACTCAGAAGTCACAGTTAATACATTTGTAGCAAAATATAGATGGGTGATACACAACTAGATTATTTTACAACTTAACTTTATAATCTTCACCTGCCAATATGGCCACCTCTACCTTTAGATTGAGCGTAAGGGATACTAGTAACTAAGTCTATGCCCAAAATTGCATGCAGGTAATGTGTGGGTGAAGCAATAGAGAAACCTACACTACAAGCTAGTTACTGGCCCATCTCTGACATGTTTTTGTCTCCACAGAATGATAACGTCTTGGAAATAGTTTAGGCTAAGGAGCTGGAGATGATCCTAGTCAGATATGACTAGGAGAAATGCTGGAACACTACTTCACCACTGCAGGTAGCCACCTCTTAATAAGTAAGTGAGCACAATTGGCAACAGAAAAATCTATCCGAGACCAACCCTGGTTCATGGTTACGTTAAACACCACTTCAGAAATGTAGTAATACCATGTTTTTAATTAAAGTTCCTGTTCAATGGAGATTACCCAATGGTTTGAGACAACTCCAAAGCAGATGCTGCATAGTTGTTTGCTCCACAACTGCAGTAAATAGTTAAAATCAGAATTTAAATGATGTACTCCACTGTAGAAGAAGGGATGTCAGGATTCAGAAACAGAAGCTAAACATTGTTGCTTGTTGTGGATACAGACTGGCCTATTTTAGCTAGCTAGCACCCCGAAGTGTGCATGTGCAAAAAAGTCTGTAGGTGAATGTCAATTGAGTATACACATGTACAATTAAATCACATCACACCACAAAACTTTCAAAGCAACAGTAAGGACCCTTCTACCTACTCACAAATTGTGAAAATACCAGGCTTTATGAAAAATGTTCTGGGATAAATAGCGTGCCAAACTTATCATGGGCAGTTACAACCATCCAGTGGCTACAGGAAAGTACACACACAAATATGTTGCCAACTTGATCATACCAAAGCAAGGTTTTGCTCAAAGCAATTAAATCATGGGTACACTTTGCTTTTAGCTTGATTCACAGAGAAATGGAGTTTATCCAATCAGAAGGAAAGAAGACACCTCCAGGTTCCAAAGATTTCTGTTAATACCACACACTTACTGTCTGTACATATACACTATTCAAGGAGATGACCCTATAGTGCAAAGGCAGGCAGCCCAGTATGCGGAGAAACCTAGAGCAATGTTGGTTTATATTTTTAATTTGTAGCTGCGGCAGACCAATTTTGAGAAAGCGCGCCTGGATCTAAAACGTACCGTGGACGATTGCTGTTTCTTTGCATGGCCTGACTTCTGTCATGCAACTGTGGAACGTAGATGGCGCCTTCGAGGACAAGGGTGCGGAAGCTTTTCTGATTAACCCAGCAAAAATAATTATTTGGAACTAAAAGACACAGGTGTACACATCCGAGATGAAAGCTAAAGAATTCTTGGAGAGCAAGAACCCATAATTGCATGTTACTACCCAGATTCACAGGCATAGATAGCTATGGCTTGAGGTGGGCTGAGGTAACATGGCGCAAGGGGGAATCAGACTGTTGAATCAATTAATTGAATTGATGTATTGCTGACATTAATTAGGGAATATCTATTGAATATACCTGACCCCAAAACCAATTTGGGTGTTCTTAGTAAGTCAGAGGTACCTCCAAGTCACAATATGCTCGAGAATACTGCGGTAATGTTGCAGCTGTGTGTGAATGAAAATTCCCAATAGCAGCATCTACAATATCAAACTTCACCCTTGAGTTAAAAGTTTTAAAGGCATTTGCAGCAAGTGTATTTATACCAAATGTTACTGAACCCCCGGAATCAAAAACAACCTCAGTCTTTGATATGTTATGTTACTGATGCTCCTTAATTTATTTGTATTCCAACAGGAGGCGCCATTCTTAGAGAATATATTCAATAAACATGAGATCCAAAATATAGAAACCACAGAACGGGTAAAGAGTCAAGCTTGACAAACCTACAGTAAACAGGGATTTTCTATTTAACCTGAATGAGGTAATGAATATAACAGTGGACGTAACCCTATATTTGTAATGATTGTTTTTTTGTTTTTGTTATCAAAACTACTTAAAGATTTAGATAATCCTTACACGGCACTGGGCACCAAAATAATACATTTCTCCTGCACCTCCTGAGCCACTTCGATAGGATTTCTAACCCCCGGTGGAAGGACTCTGTCAGTGCACCAACGTGAACTAGAAATTCAATCGAGTTACAACTAATATATAATGTGGTGAGAAATAACGTGCAGGAAATGTTTCTTGTAATGATCAATAGCACACGATTAATTCAGGGACACAGTGGAACACCAAACACTCTTCCATTATTGAATAACATAAAAAGGCACAAGAGGTCATTTAAAATGTTTATTTTAAAATCCTAGCCTAGTGCATAACATATGGATAGTAACCACAAATAATGGGGAAAGGAGCGAAAACAGCAAGAATATTTCTAATGTGGTTCGCAAATTTCTAATATACTAACACTCTGAAGCTATTCCTAAGCGCTATGCTAAAATTTAGCAGAAGTAAATAGTAAGCCTGTAATTCGCGTTTCTCAAGATGGATCAAACAGCACACCTGTTTTCGCTAGAAATATAGCAACTTAGCTATTTTCAATCACGGTGTGGTCAGGAAAATGACAAACAGTGCTGCGCTGAAGGCTAGTTCTCCATACTGCTCTTTGCTTGGCCTCCAAATGGGAGTTGGCCTGCGTTGCAAACTGGTGGGACCTCTGGCTTTACAGTCCTAGCGCAAAGTCCCACTAACTTAGGGTCAGAAACCTGTGTTCTTATAGTACGTGTTCGCCAAACCTATCTTTACATTCATAAAACAAAACTGCATTTGTAGACACTAAAATATCAAAAAGACTAAATTAACATGGAAATAAATATATAATCTCAATTCACATAATCACTATATGCATCTATAACTAAAAACAATAAAAACATGTCAAGTTATACAGTCCGCATACATGATTCTGTGGCATGGTCCACGAATGAAAACGATAAAATATGTTAGCCTAGAAAATAAGCAGACATGATGCCAACATTTCCTTGCCTGTCTAAAAGCTTCACATTTTCTTAAAAGAGATAGAGGACTGACAAAGCAAGCACAGAATAAAAATAGCATACACCTAAATGTGAACTATCATATTTTTCATCACAGCAGGCTAATAGATGCGAGGGCCTTAGGCTGTAGGAGCCCCCTGGAAGTGCGCAGGAGAAGCTCTTTGACACAGAACATAATCTGCCTCCATCTCTGCTTGGGTTTCCTCAATTGCTTCATCCCCAGAGTTGATCTGTGCCTGGCGGGCCTCCACCCAGCCCTGAAGGCCTTCTTGTAGTACACCTTCTTGGCAATTAGGCTCAACTTACTTGGCAGCACAAGGCCGTCATATCCACCACAGTAAGACTAGCCAGGGTAGCCAGGCCTACCTCCATGTTTCCCTTAGAATTAAGGAGAAAACATTTAAATTAAACATAATCAGGAAAACTTAAAAAGTGATTCAATCAAGACCTTTGGCCAATTAAAAATCCATTTCTGCTGTAAGTTAGATTTGGGGACTTTTAGTTTCAACGCTTAAAGCTGAGTGGTACTGCTAAACGCAAGTTCAGGATCCCATCACTGAACACAAATATAAGAAAGAAAATTATTAATTGGAGTGGATGGAAGTCCACCAGAAGTAATGAAGTCACTAACCTTTTAGGTTCTGTCAAAGGGTTCAATAATGTTAATCTTAGCTCAACCCCTGGTAGATGTGGCAAAGGGTAGACATGCTTAACTTAAGGAAAACGTGTAAAGCATTTAGAAGTTACAAAACAGCTAAAAAGTCAAAAACATAACACAATAAAATTCCACTTTATTGTATGAAAATAGGAAAATTAATTAATAAGCAAAACACCAACAAAATGAAAAAAATCAAATTTGGGGAACCGAAAATAGGAATTTTTAATGTTTTACGTGAAATCGTGCCAAGAATGATAGCCCATGGTTGCAGTTGACTGGGACCTAGGCACGATTTCAGGCTGACCACGATGGAGTGTGGATCGGATACACCAAATAGGTTCATCCTGGAGTCTCTGAAATGGATGTTTAAATCCTCCAGTGGGGCAAGGCTGCAGGCTGAATCTGGCAAGAGTTCCAAGAGGCAGGATAGCTGTTGTATGGGGGTCCTGCTAAAGCAGTTGGTTTGGGTGTGAAAAACTCAGATAAGAAAAATTCTAATGCCTTTTGCACCTTCGCCTGGTCAAAATCCCAATGTTGAGACTTAGTATCTTGTTCAGAGCTCAGAATCCTCCAGTATGATATGGCTGCAGGCTGTATGCAATGATGAGTTCCAAGAGGCTCGCTGAAATGGATGTGCTGCTGCGGAGAACCTCCAAGCAGGGGAAAATAAGTGTTTTAGTCCAATGAAGTTGCGTCTTGGACGGAGTAGCTAGATTGGTTGGTCCTGGTCCTCCAGAATCTCAACTTTTCAGAGGTGTTGGGAGAAGTTTTGTTAAACACAGCCAACCCCTTGTAGGGTCCCGCACAGGTCCTGTTGCCAGTGGTCAGTTACACCCTTCAGAGAAATGGACTCTTGCACCTGGTTTTGTCCCTGAAGGCACACAGTAGGTCAGCCAACTGACCCTTGGAGTCCCCTTCTTTGTCCTGGACACAAGCAGGAACATTTCCAGGACCTTAGATCGCATCACAGGTCTCAAATGGAAGGTGCAGTCCTCCTTCTGTTGCTCCACACGTCCAGAAAGTGTTCTGAGGTGGGAGCCACATATATGCTTAGCACCAGCTAGGGTGTGGGGGATGACTCCAGGCTCTTCCCTGACCAATGGGTTAACGTTCCAAGGAGCAACCCTACCCACTTTTGCAGCAGTTTCTGTTTGTCCAATAGGACAAAATCCACCGTGCACCTTAATCCCTTCCCTTGCGCAGAGTCTGTGTGCTCACCTAGAGGAGGGTGCCAGGGTAAGAGAACTCTTCTCCTTTGTGGTCACTCGAAAAGGGTTCTGGAAGTAGCTCTCTTCTCACTGGCTATTTATTAAACACCAGACTTCATCACTGAATTGCACTTTTATGAAATGTTAAAAATAGTGGTTGCACATTTGTTCTAGATGGTGCCAAACCAGGTTTAGCAGAAATACTATTTTAATCTGTACTATAGTATTCATTATAGGACATCCATGGCCTTTCACAGTGAAAATACCTTTTGGAGCCTTGTCACAGGGACATTGTAAAATTTAATGTCCCCATGTCCCACTTGAAAATACCATGCACCCCACATTGTGGGCTACAAAGGGGCGACTTATTAATATATAAAAAGAAGGTTTTTTTCTCTCAAAAAGGATTATTTGCATTGGTCAGACTGCAGGTTTACACTACAGCCTTCAGACCACAACGGTAGACCTGAAGCTATGTTTTCCTTGTCACTTTAGGTGATGGCACAGTAATTGCTGCAGTCCACAGGTAACATTTAACATTCCACACCATATGTATATTTTCTACACTACATACTTTGGCCTTATAGGAGAGTTAAATATGCGAATCAGGGATTAGGTAATTTCTACCCATTTAGGGGAGCATATACGCTGGGCACTGGACAACAGTGCCCCAGTGTTCAGAGTATAAACAAGCATTGGCAAAGGCAATACATTGCACCTATGCAAGAGTTATTGGCTTTGACAATGAGTTTTAGCCATGTTGGACACCAGTGTGGCTGCTTTCAGCGTGGCTAAAAGTTTGGGGCATGGAGTTGCATAGAGCGTCGTGGATTAGAGTGTCGTGGAGTGTCGCAGAGTGGAGTGTCTTATAGTGAAATATAATATATTGGAGCATCATATAGTGGAGTCTCATACAGTGGATTGGAGCGGACTAGAGTGGAGTGGATTAAAGAGGACTGAAGTGGGGTTGAGTGGATTTGAGTAGGTTAGAGTAGAGTGAAGTGAAGTAGATTAGAGTGGAGTGGATCAGAGTGGGTTAGAGTGGACTATAGTGGAATAGATTAGAGTGGATCAGATGGGAGTGGATTAGAGTAGATTATGGTGGATTAGAGTGGATTGGGGTGGATTAGAGTAGAGTGGGGTCAAGTGTAATGGATTTACATGGATTGGAGTGAAGTAGATTGGAGTGAATTAGAGTGGAGTGGTTTAGAGTGTAATTGATTGAAGTGGGTTAGTGTGGACTCAAGTGGGTTCGTATGGATTTTAGTGGAGTAGATTAGCATGTAATTGATTGGAGTGGGTTAGTGTGGGTTACAGTGGATTAGAGTGGAGTGGCATGGAGAGAAGGAAAACACACACACAAGGAGTCCTCATTGCACAACTGTAATCACGCAGTAAGCTCCCAGTACTCTGCCCCAAAAAGCACACTCTAAAAAACATGAATGTGACTTGAGGAATGTAACTTGAGTTCAATATCTTTGGGTCGAGTTTGGACTACAAAAAAATTGTTTAAAAAACTGTGTGTAGCAGAGGTAGTACTGCATTTTAAGATGCTTTGAAAGTGTGGAGAAGTGTGGCTCAATGGTTAGAGCGGCAGACCCCGACGCCTCGGTGCCTACTCTAATCATGGGTCCCACTCTGCAACTCTGGGCAATAGCTTGCTTAATCTCCACAACGGCCCCAACAGCGCTGGGGATGCCTGGCTTCACCTTGGGGGTGTCCAGGAGTGGACATTTCACAGGGAAAGCCAGGAAGGGTTCCACAGCGGTATGAGTACAAGCGCCAGGATGCCCCGTTGCTGGGGCAGCAGTGCGCTATACAAGTACAAAAATTCATTCATTCATTGATGGGGAAAATACTGTTGGGGTAATACCCAAAGCGTAAATGGACGAGTTGCCCCTGTGTAGCTGCTGTGGGGCATGCAATTTGGGATACTGCATAGCTCTACGTCCTGGGAGAGCTGAAGTTCACTATTTCAGGTTCAAATAGAAGGTTCCACAAAAGGGAAATTAATCAAATCTAAAGATTGCAGTGTTGCTGAAAAGGCAGTAGTTTGCAGGCTCAGTTCAGATTAGCTCATGATCTTTATTCGATTTTATAAATAAAATCATAAAAGCCAGGTCATAAAAATTACATATGGTTTACAAGCTAAATAATTGAGGGTTGGGAAATATGAAGCTGGTGTGCCATAGGTAAACAATATTTATGCTGGCATGGCAGCTTTGTCGATATTGGCTGAAGTTGTTGATGTAATATCAAATTGATTCTGCTGAACATCTGGGACCCCACAGACCTCGGTGCTAAGGAGAGAATTTGGGTAGCGTTGGGCTTCATGGTAGCCAAGCGTAATATTGCACGTCTATGGAGGGCCCCGAACCCACCCAATATTGCCGAGTGGGCCAGGGACATGGTCTGGTGTATGGTGACGGAGGTGCCTATATATGTCTCTAGAGGGTGTCCGACGAAATGGTCACAAATATGGGGGTCATGGAACACTTTTCGCGGGGATATATGTGAACCACCTGGGAGCGGGGAGGAGGGTGCTGCTGTAATAGTATAATATGTGATTTTTTGACGACATTTGTAATGTGCTGTGCCATGAGTAATTGCTGCTGTGATAATGTGCTTCTCAGACCCTTTGAACATTGTAGTGCTTCAACTGTTTACATGCCTTTTTCAATAAAAATAGCTATAAAAAAAAAAAAGTTGATAAAACTCTCTTAATTCCTTCTAATGTCTTTTACAACTAGGATTTTGAAAAAAAGGAAGCTGGGAAGGATCCATCACAATGGTTAGGGACGGTGTGTCCAGATAATATTGAACCCTCCTTAGGATATTAGTTGATCATCACCACCAGGGAAGAGAGTCAACTTCAGTCCGCTAAGAAACAGTCAATTGTCCTCCCAACTACCTGACAGCTGGAACCATTGGTCTTACAGACAGTAGTGTGATGGTCTCATCTGCAACTGGGCGTGCAGTACCAGAAAGATGAAGGATGCCACTGAGCCAACAAATAATGGAGTAGGGTGGGCTGTCAGAAGGCTCCTCTGTATAAGCTTCCGCACTTCAGACTGAGTGAAGACAGTATCCTTTCTGAAGGATACACATTTGCTGATGGTGTGTCTTGGACCAGATGCATGGTTGTCAGTTCCTCTATTTAATTCTCACAGGAAATCTTTTTTAATACCACGTAGTCACGTTACCATTACACATAGTATTGATTGCCCCCAAGAATACACTTCACATACGGCTCCTCACAGATCAAAAGAACTCCGCCAAAGTAGCCACCAGGCCCGTTGGATATTGCAGCGCCGGTCCGACGAGGAGCGCCCGATGATGAAGCATGACACCCCTAAAAAGGTGTGTGAGGGCATTAACGATCTGGAAATAAGATCCCCTAGCGACAGATATCTCTAGGCATACAGTGACACCTTTCACGGATGTGCCTGTGAGAATTAAATAGAGGAACTGACAACCCTGTACATTTTTCAGTTATAATTGAGGAGCATGGGTTCAGGACCTCTCTAAAATATTAGCTCTTCAGTCCCCCCCTCTTTGATTAGTTGGACCAGATGCAGCTAGTAGGTGGGCTGAACTGGGATTACTATAGACATACAGTGAGTTTCTCTGAGACCCAAGCGCTGAAGGACAGAGACTGTTATGGTGAAGTGGCACTGCCCTCCTGAGATGTTGATGCTTTTATCAACCAATCGTCCAACACGGCTACATAAAAACTTTCACCTTCCTGAGGTGTGCAGCAGCTACTGCCATGCACTTTGAATATGTTTGGGAATCTGACTTGAGTTAAAGGGAGGACATTCTATTGACAGTACACATTGCCAACCAGACATTTGTGATTTTTCTGTTTGGCAGCGATGTTAAAGTAAGCATCTTGAAGACCTGTGACATACATCCAATCCCAGGCTTAACGATGTACCAACATGCAAAGCTTCTCTTTCTTTATATATTTGTTTACTGATTTCAGGTACAGAATGGAACAATATTCTTATTTTGATCACTTCTTTTGACCCAGAAAGTCAACAGAGTAAACTCCCTTTCTTTTTGGGGGAATTAGGGATTAGTTCCACTGCCTTTTTGATCAGTAGAGGACTGGCCTCCTTTTGTAGTAACTCTCAATTGTACTGATAGGTTTTCTTTACAGAAATGGTTGGATAAGAGGAGCGAAACCTCAGAAATGCACAATAATCAACATTGATCTGTCTTTTGTTATTTTCTTTCACTTTTCCAAAGTAATTGTTTATGCTTCTCCCACTGGAGTGGTGAACAGAAAAGGGGGAAGCGGGAAGTCACAGCTTTCGCACACTATCCTGCTGCAGCTGGTGCTGGTGTTCACTTCTCCCTTTTGCACTCATCAAAGCTGGTATGACTTCTGTTGTAGGTGGTTTTTATCGAATACCAACCACCGAAACGCTGCGTCGACAACTACATGTTTTTAGACTTGGGTGGCTATAGGCCAGATTTGAATATGTATTTTTATGTGATCTTTATGACTTAATGTGTTTTTAATCTATATGCTTTGATGCATGAATTCTATTTAAACAGATATTCGAATTTGGTGGCAAACACCAGAAAAGACAAGGCCCCATTTTCAACTGTAATTACATTGTTTTTTAAGACTCCAACAGCATTTTTATATTATCATTATTGTAATAAAATGAAACATTGTCACATATGAATGGGTTCAGTAATTTATTGTGTGTACAGTTGAGGAGTGAATAGGAAATTGGCTAATTCAGATGAGTCAGCAGCAGCACTTATAATTTTTTTGGAGACCATCATCCCATATTGTAACATATCTGAAAAGTCTTCACTGTTTCTTCTACAAATACCTGGGTGCCACGGAAAGATGGGCAATAAAACCCTAGTTGGGCAGTAGCTCTTATCTTCATTGCAGAAGAGCAACACACATTTCTTCCGACGGTGTCTATTTTTTTATTTTACTTCTTAGGCCTATACTATTGAGAATAGAGAAGTAGCATCATAATTCCTTGCAAAAGAAATTATGATGAAATCCAGAGGGGTCTCTGCTTACAGGAAAAAGGGACCCTGTTCAGGAGGTATGCATTTTTTCTGCACATGCTCTGGAGTGCATGTTTCTTACAATGGAGTTAGATACACCTCCAAAACAGCCTCTAATAGCCTAGAACCAAAGGGAGCAAATGTCTGGTGGAGGAACAGCATTGAAGCTTTTCAAAGATAACTTAAATCTTTGACTCAAATGTTGGTATTAATATGTTTAGCTTTGCAGAACCCTTTGCAAGCAAGTATTGAAATCTGTGATGTCATTAACAGAGGAAGCGCTCACTGTGGCAAATCTGACAGAGTTGGAGTTTTATTAAATTCTTTTTATTGATTTTCAAGAAAAGGCACTTCGTAAAACCGCCACGCAGGACGGTATACAGTCTACCACAACAAACAAAACAATGATCCGAATGTGATTGATACTTTTGTACATTTACATATAGAAGACGAGATACCACCCATTGTTTACAATCCACAAAACAGGGAGTACACGTTACATTATACTGTCACCTAGTCAGCAGGTGTGGGCTCATGTTGATTTTTCTTTAGTAAATAGTGCCATAATGCTTCCCAGATGTCTTTAGGCTTAGAGGATGATGGAAGTTCTTCCGCATACAACTCAAGGGTCTCCTTACAATAAACCATGCCCTTTATCCAGTGGTCAGTGCGCGAAACCAGGGAGCTCTCCCAGGTCAATGCTATTCGATGTTTTGCTAATAATAGAGCAATCCGCAAGAACTTCCCCAGGGCGCTTTTTACCTGAGGCACAAAGCTCAATAAGCAGACTGCAGGTGCACATTGTAGCTGTTGATTGGACATGACCTATAAACAGTGTATTATTTCTACCCAGAACTTTGCGACAGGAGCACACTGCCATGCCAAATGTCAAAAGTCTGCATCCGGTTGGCAACATCTTTTACAATCGCTTGTATCTCGGAGGCCAATTTTGTACAGTCTAAGTGGTGTGTGATAGACCTGGTGAATATATTTGAAATGGATGATTCTGAGATTACCATTTAGGGTCTGTTTACCAGTTAGTGTGCATATGTGCTCCCAGTCTGATGGAGTCAGCAGAGGATCTAATTTACTATTCCACCGAACAAAGCTACCATGCCCCTCTCTCACCAGCTCAGCACGCACCACTTTATATAGTTTAGTTACCAATTTTCGCTTCGAGGATGCCGCCAATAAAAGCTGCAAAGATTGTAAGGAAGGTGGCTCCACGGGGAACGATTTATAATGTGTTTTGAGCGCAAGTTTCAGGCGATGAATAGTGAGCTTAAATAACAGTGACTGATTGGTGATGTATTGAAGGTCCTCAGAGGTGAGAAACTGCCCTTCTGCAAAGAGATCCTGCATGTGTTGAATACCCACCGCTTGTAACGAACGGATCGCACCAGAGGCTTGTGTAACTGAGAGTAACTTGATGTGCAATCGGAAGCACCGGGACATATATCGGGAGCTTGGCCGTCATTTTACCAATAGTTTGCCAAGCTGCAATAGCAGTGTCAATAGTATTTATTTCCGTCTGGTGAGTGCCTCTGCATGTATGTGTAAGTATCCAAGCTAGGGGAATAGGATGCGCATCCCCGTCCTCCACTGCAACATGGGGTGTGAAGGCATGCGGGTAGTGCCAGTAATAGGCATACTGTGCCTGTGCACAGAGGTAATACAAGTATAAATATGGTGCGTAGAATCCACCCTGTGCATAATCCAGAGTGAGTGTATGCAAGTTTACCCTAGCTTGTTTGCCATTCCAACAGAGTTGGAGATTACGGTTTCAATGAAAAGAAAAAGAATGAGAAAAATATATATGTTGAAGAGATCTATAGCAACGAGTAGTTCTTGAACGGCGCAATCTTGAATGTCGATGAGAAGAGTGTCGTCTTGAGTATCTTGAACAGCTGTGTCTCCTACATTAAGGACTTCTAAAATACCTCCTTAGGGGGCAGAGCCATCATGGTGGCGGAGTACCTGCTCCAAGCGGCCACTCCGCAGAGCACGTAGCCATTACATGCAAAGTCACTGTGAAGGAGCAGGTCAAACAGCTTACAGATAAATGTCAAGATCTGGAGAACAGATCAAGAAGAGATTACAGAGGGAACTGTAACTTGGTGGAAAGAAAAGAGGATAACAACATAAAGGGCTATCTCCAAGAACTCTTCTGCACGGGGGTGACTTCCCCATAAATTTAGACAAGGCGCATAGAGGGAGTAAGAAAGACACAGATCCAAAGGCGCGACCACTAGGTACAGTGGCAAAACCTATGTCAAATCAGACGAAGGAAATGATATTGAATGCAGGAAGAGAGCACAAAAGTATTCTATGCAGCGATAACATGGTACTGCTGTGTTAGATCTTACCTCAATCACTTTGGCAAACAGTGGTGGACCAACTCAACACCAAGCACCTCTAATATCGATGACTGCTTCCAGAGGGAATCATTTTCAAGTGGTACAATATACAATAAGGAAACAGGTGCACAATCGGTTGTGGAAGCATAGGCGATCGTCAACATTGCATAAAAGGCAATGGCAACACAAGAATCAGAATATTGAAATAACCTGCTGAATCACAGAAAAGGAGACCTGAACAAATTGAAAACCAAAAAATAACTACCTGAGAAGATAGACCAGAGACAATGGTAAGAGATTATGCTTGAGTAATGCATGGAAACCAGACTATGGTGAGATTAACTTCTGTTTGGGAGCATGCTGGAGGTGTACGAGGACCTAGTTAAATGATAACTCATTATAAACCGTCTAGCAGCTGCTCTTCAGCTAACTTTGAGGTCCACAATGGGGCCAGCAGGACAGTAACCTAAAGCAAGCAAACATAAATCCTGCAAATAGAATGTACAGCTCCTGGAGGCAGGTAGTATTGAGGGCCACCATATGGCTACAGGGAGAACATAGTCAGTGACTCCACACACCAACATCATGGTTAAAGGGAACTAAAACCGGGGAAGGAGAGAACGACAGGGAGTTCTTCTATGTTCTTCAAGTTAAAGTTTCTAGGGGGACACGGAGGGGATGGGAGAACGGAATGTAGATATAGGGGTGCTCAGAAAAGCTGAGGCAAGAGGTGTCACATGAAGGTTATAAATGGTAAAACTTCTCACTCTTAATGTGAGGAGCTTGAATTCCCCTAACAAAAGGCAGAGATTGTGCCATTATCTTAACAAATTTGGACCACACATTGTGATGCTCCAGTAGACGCATTTCTTTGGGACAGATCAGAAAAAACATAAACATAAGCAGTTCCCCATGCAACTACACTCATCCGCATGCACTAAAAGGGCTGGGGTGGAATTACTTGTGAGCGAATCATTAGGGGCACAACCAGAGTTAACCAAACAAGATGAGAGATGGCAGTGCTACTCTAACTGGATTGTAAAGGCAAAATGAACTTATACTCAATTTATATGGCCAAATGTGAATTCAAATCACTATCTGTTCACCCTATGCACGAGTTAAACCATCTATAGCAAGGAGATGTAGTAGTGAGACATGACTTTAAATTTGCATGGGATGGAGAGAGAGATCGCTCTAACCACCATTAGTGTCAGGATGGAAGGTAAAGACACAAACGGCAGATTATTTCGGCTGCACATAGAACGTACTCAAGGGTAGAGTACTTGCTGGTAGATAAAAAGATCCTGGGGAGAAAAGACGACGGAGAAATTGAGGACATAATATTCTCAGACAACGAGCGTGCGTTGCACGTTTTGCTTTCCTGGCAAATGGGCCAGATGAGACAGAGACAGACAATGACGTGGAAGGGAATATTTGTTGAGGGACCCAATGAATTTTCAGGAAGCACAGGAACGCATAAGGTATTTTGCTGTAGCCCATACCGATGATGAGACAACCCCGTGAATGCAGTAACACACATAAAAGGCTTTCCTGAGGGGGCACTTGAAAGCCGTTGATGCACGCAACACTAGGTGAGGACGCTGGAAAAAGAGAAAATATTACTCCTGCAGCTGGAATGTTTTAATAAACCCAGCAAAGTAGTAAGGTTTGGAAGCTTAACAGACTACAACTATCAATCATAGCCATGAACAAATGGGTAAAAATGGGGTGAATATTGGCGCTTCAACTAAAATCTAAAGCCAATAAGGCTTACATCTCGAAGCCTCTCCTGCTGGGAGGGTTCAGAAAGACGGGATGGAAAAAAAGGAAGCCTTTAGGAGATTCTATCAGGAACTCTTCACCAAAGTGGAGGCAAATGAAACTGAGGAGGACAAATATTTAAAAGAATGTGAACTCTGGGACTGACCGGGGAGCTCTGGAGAACTCTCAAGCTACATACAAAATACTTCAAGCCTCAAGACAAACACTAGAAATGAGAATGGGGGGGGCGTGGCTTGGCAAGCCAACATGGCGGACGTGTGCTAAGTGAGCTCCGTCCAGCCCACTGAATATCCATCGTGCATCCTGACTCCCTCGACCTTTGAGACCCCATTGTGACGGCTCATCAGTACTACGTTGCCCATATCCTTGCCCCGGGTGGCTTTTGGGAGCCGACGGCGATCCTTGGCAGCGCGATTGGACGGCGCCTGGAGTGAGGCCTGATTACCGGCGGTGGAGCCGGGGAGTCGCGCTTGGGGCCACCGGAGACGGCTGGGGTGCGCGTGGCGTGCTGGGCCCGCCCACCGGCATACCAACAGGATCGGTGAGCCCTGATGTCGGTGGAGGACCTGGATGACCGGTGGGAGTGCTGAGCGCTGCTCCGCTTTTCTGTAGCCTGGCCCAGGACACAATCTACGGAAGAGACCCGGCGGTCGGATTGGGCCCCGCAGGTGAGGCGGGAGCTGCGATCCATGCTTGGGCCCCCCTGGCGGTTAGGGCGGCCGGCGGTGCTGGAGGTTGGTGAAGGGGGGTCGTGGGCTTGAGATCTGCAGAGCGGCCCCCCCCTTTTCCCCCCTTTTTGGTTTCTTGGCATCGTTTGGGGGATCAGCGGTGCAACCGAACTGCGGGGGAGGTGACTGGTGGGTCTGCCATCTGTTCTCTCTTCTCCCCCCTCTGAGCTATATTGGGGCCCGTGGGACTCTCACATCGGCGGGCGGGCGGTCCGCGTGGGGTTGGCCTACTGCCTAAGGAACTCCCTCATCCTTCCGGTGGCTCTGTGGGGGATCGGCGGCAGAATCGGGCCGCGGGGGCAGAATCCTGGTGATTTGGGATCGGCCTCTGTCCCTTCCCCGTACTGGGTCGTCTGGGATGCCAGCCTGGACTGTGGACGGCTGGCTCGCTTCCCCTGGAGCTTCTTTCCCCTGTGTGTGATGCAGTAGTGGGGGACCGGCAGTGCAGTCGAGCAGCGGGGGGGGGGGGGGGGCGGGGGCTGTGAGATCTGCTGTCCGGCTTCCTACACCACTACCCTCCCCCCCCCCCCCCCCAAGAGTTGAACCGGTATCGCGGGGGTGCCCACACCGGTGGTCGGTCGGGCCGCGTGGGCCTGCATCGGGCCCCCGGGACTGGTGACTGTTATTGCCCCTGGTGGGGCCGCATAGCGGTGGTGAGTGCGGCTCTCTCGGACTCATCTGCAGGGATCTCGTCCCGGTGGTCAATTAGATCGCATATACGTGCCCGGGAGCCCCTGAGAGGTCTTGTTGGCCCGGTGGATTCGAAGCATCTTCTGGTCGGTGCCCATTCGGCGGTCTGGTCGGTCCGCGGGAGCTGGTGGTTCCCACGCTTGCGCCCTGCCCGGCTCTTCCTGGGATTTTGTGGGGTCTTCAGGGGCGGCCATGACAAGGGACAAATGAGGTGGCGGATCGAACAGGCAGGGTCCCATCGACAAGTTCACTGGTGCGGGGACGGCGGCAGGGGCCTCCGGGGGCCCGTAGGGAGCTATACCAGACAATGCAGCCCTCCTGGCTGCTATCATCCAATCCAGGGACATGTTGGATGCAAAAATTAGGGCAGTTGGTACGGACGTCATGCTGTTGTGGCAGGATTTGCGCAACGTGGTGTCCCGTATCACGGAGGCTGAGTCCCGGATTTCAGGGGTGGAAGATGATGTCACTGTATTAAAGCAGAAGGTTGCTAAGATGGAGACTGTCAATAAGGGCCTTGCGCTTCGAGTTGAAGATGCGGAAGGGAGGGCTCGACGCAACAACCTCCGTTTTGTCGGGTTTCCGGAAGGCTGCGAAGAGAGCAACATGGAACGATTCCTTACGCAATGGCTGGAGAGATGGCTTCCCCCTGAGGCCATGTCCCGGTGTTTTGTCGTGGAGCGGGCCCACAGAGCGCTTGTGCAGAAACCCCCAGTGGGGGCTCGCCCGCGGCCAGTTATCACCAAACTGTTGAATTACCTCGACCGGGATGCTATCCTGCAGCAAGCTAGGGCTAAGGAATTCCTGCACTACAATAATGCCCACATTCTTATATTTCCCGACTATATGAGACTAGTCCAGCAACAGCACCAGTCATTCACGGCGGCGAAGGCCCGCCTAAGAGACCTTAAGCTTCCATACGCCCTGCTATTTCCGGCGCGCCTTCGGGTGGTATTTTGCTCCTGCACTCACTTCTTTGACACCCCAGAGGAGGTATTCAAATGGACAGACGAGATGGTGCGGGTGAGGCCGCACACACAGTCTGGACGGGAGTCCGACTCTTTATCAAGTGAGGTGGCTCGGAGGGGCCCCCAGGGTCCACACCAGAAGAGCAGCAGACGGTCCATATCCCGGCGGCACTCCCAGTCCTGCAGCGCCTCCTCTCGGGGGGGCTCTACGTCAGGGCGACAAACTCTTGAACCCTAATGTACGAAGTTAATGGGGCTTTGTGGAACCGTGGTAGCTATTTGTAGGGGAAGTTACGATGTAGGCTGGTCTCTCTGCCAAGACCGTGTTGGTCGGAGACGTGCCCAGAGGACATGGCCTATGAGTTGGGGATCCATTGGTTGGGGCGGTCTTCATCCCCCCGTTGGGGATTGGGGACTAGCCCTACCGCGACAGATACTTCAGTGGTTTTGAGTTATGGGGTGGGTTTGTTTGGGGGGGGGGTTGTTTAAGTTTTCAGATCACAATCCCGCTAGACGCTTGTTGTTTTCTACATATGCACCACCACAGCCCACTATCCGCTCTGCAGGAACATGTGCCCCCTCATGGCTGGAGTGCCAAAGGATAGCCGGATAACCCCGGGCAGTCTCCACATTATCAGTTGGAATGTGCGTGGGGCCCTGGATAAAATCAAACGCGGGGCGATACTCCTTCAGGCAAAGAGGGCTACGGCCGATGTTCTTATGTTGCAGGAAACGCATCTTTTTGGCACAAAGGGCCTTTGCTTGCAACGTTATGATTTTCAGCAGGTCTTTCATGCTGGATTTATAAGGGGTCCACGGGGAGTAGCGATCCTAGTACGCCATAGGGTCCCCTATGTGCACATACAACAGTGGACTGACACGCAGGGGCGCTATCTATTTATCAAGGGCAGGATCAGGAAGGATTTCCTGACATTGGGCAGTGTCTATGCACCCCCCCGTACAATGGAATCTGGTAGAGAAACTGCAATCCTTGTGGGCTGACATGCCAGATGGGTTATCCGTGGTGGGTGGGGACTGGAATGATGTTATGGACTTGGCCAAAGATAGGACCAGAGTTGGGGGTAGCCCTGGAGGTGGTCTTCCCACGAAGCTGCATTCGCTAGTTACGGGGTTGGACTGGATTGACGTATGGCGACGTATACATGGCGATAGACGGGGGTTCACATACCTTTCGGCGGTTCATAACTCACTATCCAGAATTGACTACTTCTTTGTCCCTAGGGTGGCAGTCGATAGGGTGGCGTCGGTGGAAATCGTGCCTCGCGGCCTCTCGGATCACTCTCCAGTGTCCCTTAAGCTATATATAGGCAGAGGGAAACAACATTTTCGGTGGCGTTTATCAGTCTAGCACTTGCAGAATGCAGAGTATGGGACTCATATGAGCGAAGCAATTGCCCAGTACCTGACGGATAATGAGGGGTCTGTTCCTGGCGCCGCGACATTGTGGGAGGCGATGAAGCTTACCTTGCATGGGGTTGATATATCCAAGTGCACGGCGGCCCATAGGAAGCGTAGGGAGGAACTGACTCGCGCAAAGGCGGACGTAGAGGCACTTGAGTGCCGGTGTCGGGAGGCAGGGAAGGATCAGCACGTGCGGAAATTGCTGTTTGCACAACAGGCCTGTGCCGCCCTGTTGCTGGATGAGGCACGCCAGGTTTGGCTGGCGACACGCAGCAGGGTATACCAATGGGGGGGACAAGTCTAGCAAAATGCTGCACCGACTCGGTCAGGGTGCCTTCCACGCCCAGGCCCTACCGGGAATTCTGGATTCGGCGGGGGCGGGGACACCGATTACTGACCCCTCCCCTGGGCTCTGATGATAAGAATTCCTAGATCTTTTTTACGTCTCTATTAACAGCAAGGTAAGCCTCCTATCGCACAATATAGGGATCCCCTGGTCTGTCTGCTACTGTCCTAAGTGTCTGTGATAGTTATTCATTGTGATTGTGGAACTTCCGATGTGTCCTCTGGGCTACTTCCTTTGAAGGCCTCCAATACCATATCCCATTCCAACGATATTGGGTTTGCTGCGGAGGCCCCTAGCTTCTTCCCTACGTAGTGATGCACTTTCCGCCCCCGCCCAGCGAACCAGTTTGTTATGCCATACATGTAAGGAAGGGGCTTTAGCTGATTTCCACCTCATGGTGATGGATCTTTTGGCTATCAATAACGCCAAATCCAGAAAGCGCAGTTGTACTTTTTGCGCCGGTCTGCTTTTACATAGACCAAGCAAACACACCAGTGCCGAATCCCCTATAGCAAGGTGAGTAACCGCCTCCAGTATGTGTACCACTCTTCCCCAAAATACTCTCAACCTCCGGCACGTCCACAGCATATGAAGTAGGTCGGCCTCTAGTAGTTGGCATCTGGGGAAATGGTGGGTAGTGGAAGGGTATATCTTTTGTAATCTGTGTGGTGTCAAATAAACTCGGTGCATAATCATGCAGTGTATAAATTTAAACTTTGCGTTACAGGGGATCTTCCTAGGGTGTACCAAATTTCAGCCCATTCCTTATCCGTAAATTCTCTTCCCATATCTGTCACCCATTGCGCTCGGAGAGCTTCGAGGGGAAGTCTCACATGTGTGCGAATACTGAAGTACAACCATTTAATAAGGTGGCTGCCCAGACCCATTAGATAAAGCGCTTTAACTAGTTTGTGCATCTGAGGTTCTACCCAGTCGGGGACCACTGCTTTTTAATATAGTGTGTTATCGCAGCATGCGTAACGTACAAGGTACTGGGGACCCCAGTTACTTGTATAAAATTGTCATGGTCCATGTGTGTCTCACCTCCAAAAAATGACCCAATTGTGTCCACACCAGCATTTAACCACGGGCCAAGCGCCCATTTCATCAACTTGCCACTCGATAGTGGGATCCCCACTAGCGGGATGTTCCCTGCGTATGGACTGCAATTAGATGTGTACTTCAGAGCCTTCTTCCAACAGTCCAATGCCGTTTTCAGCAGTGGTGGTAGTACCGATGTGGGCTTGCTGTGCTGTAGTAAGAGAGTGTGTAGAAGACCCTGTTCTAGGTGTTTCGTGGTATAACCAATCTCCTGCAGATTACGCCCTGCCGTCCAGTACGATAGCCTCTGCAGCTGACAGGAGAAATAATATGCTTTAAAGTCGGGTGCGCCCAGGCCACCCCCTCGCGTGTCGATCTGTAGTTTCTGGAGGCTTAGTCTGCAACATCCCGTTCCCCAGGTAAGATTCAATAAAATAGTGCCTAAGGTGTGAAAAAGAGACGGAGGCACCGTCAGCGGCAGATTGGCAAAATAATTTAATAGACGTGGAAGCACCACCATCTTAGATATTGCTATTTTACCCATGACTGAGAGAGGCAGTATAGTCCAGAACGCTACCCGAGATCTTATCCCCCTAATAGCTTTGTGTAGGTTACCCTCGAGCATGTCCTTGTGGGAGCGATATACATTAATGCCCAAGTATTTGAAAGTGTGTGCGGCCGTTGGTAGGGTTAATCTCCCGGCCACTGTTTTTAGAGTTAAATGTGATTCTACTTTTGAGCAGGAGTAGATTACTCATCATGAGCATCGATAGACCACCACTGGGACTACCTTTTTGATTTTTGATTGCAGGTGAATCGAAGCTCACAAAGTTCTGATATTTGACATGTTTGTTGCAGCAGATAATGTGGAAGGAATTTTTTTTTAAACTTTAGATCGAAACCCAATATGAAACGCAATTACTAAACATACCCCAGTGAAAATTATTAAAAATCACATAAGTACACCATCTGCGCCCTGGTTCTCCTTGCAGCTCAAGGAGCTGAGACATAAGAGCCGTAGGTAAGGAAAATGTCTGGAGGAAAAAATGAAATATAACAGCTTAATTCAAGAATATAAAAACTTGATTAGCTATGAAAAACTTAGTAATTCTCAAAAATAACTTAGCTGCTAAGAACTCCACCAAAGAACTGTTCAGAACAGTTGAGACATTGTCTAATATACCCTCTAACCTTACTTTACCCTCTTTCCAGCTGTTTTGCGACCAACTTGCAGATTTTGTTTGTTAAAAAAAAAGTAGAGAGATCTTTTAATAAATTCAGCATGAAGGACAATTTGCCTAAAAGCCCCACTGCTCAACAGAATATAGCTCCTGGAGCAAACTCCTTAGAAAATTGTCCCTTATTTTTGGAGGAAAGAGTGATCAAACTTGTTGGTCAAACTAAATCCAGTGCTCCCTCAGATCCTGTCCCTCTAAAATAATGCATGAGATTGTTGGAACAATATCACCATCTCTCCTCCAGCTAAGGAATCCCATTTTGGTATCTAGAGTTTTCCCTTTAGAATGGAAAAAAACCTTCGATCCACTCGCTTGTAAAAAGAAAAAAAAAAAGAAAGAAAAAAAAAAAAGCCAACACATGATCCCATCTGACCCATCTCTTTACTGCCTCTGCCAGTAACGGTTCTGGAAATAAACCTGAACATCATTCTGTCCAAATTAGTGGAGGAGAAAAAATCTGCTTTGGGCTGAATCAAAGCATGGAGTCCACCGTGGTGGTGGCGGCAGACCAAGTGATAATCATGTTAGATAGTGGGGGAAAGCCATGATCTTGTTAGACCTGTCGCCAGCTTTCGACATTGTGAATCATGAGATCCTAATTGCATGTTTGGCAGAGATTGGTATTGGAGGCTCAGCATTGAAAATGCTCTGTCCCTTCCTCTCACAGAGAGAACATTCTGAAGTGTTGGGTGACCTTGTCACCAAGTCATTTACATTGCCTTGTGGGGTTCCTAATAATAATAATAATAATAATAAAGGAGTTGTAAAGCGCCTGGTTACACAGGGTTCATCGTTGAGCCCTACATTATTCAATATCTATGTGGCCCATTGACGAAGCTAATCCAATTCTTTGGCTTCACTCCCGTGGCATATACAGATGATACACAGCTTATTGTATCTATTTTTAACAATGATGAAGAGATGGCTTTTCATTTTAACAACTGCATGAGCGTATAGTCCAACGGATGAATAGCAACAGTCTCATGCTTAATTCAGCAAAAACTGAAGTCCTTCTCTTTAGGAAGAACGTGCCATCATGGGACCAATCTTAATGGCCACAAACGTTAGGTCCTCCCCCCCACCAGCATCCACTGTCAAAGATGTGGGGATATTCTTTAAATCCCACTTGTCTTATAATGCACGAATAAATAAACATCTCTCCTGCTGCTTCTTCTTATTACGCAATATTAGGAAGATCTTTTGGTAAATACCCTTTGAATTGCAAAAAGAAGTAGTAACGAACAAGTTACTTCCCTTCGGTAACGCTTTTTCTGGTGGATACAGTATCTGCCTGTGGATTCCTCACCTTGTGAATATCCCCTGCGCCAGCAACATTCGGAAACTTTTGTAGCAGTCCACGCCGATGAGGTCGAAGACGACGTCACAGAGACACGGCTCCACTCGCGACTCCGCTGACGTCACCGGCTCCATAAGAAGACCTCGTCGGCGTGATGACGTCAGTTCCGCCCTTTTTTTCCGTGCCTACGAGGCACACGGACGGACTGACAAACAATATATATACACAGTACATAATATACAAATCAACACACACAGTATGGAGATCAAATAGAAAGGCAAAAGAAACAACACAATGCCTTTGACAGGAATAAATACATCCTGAAACACCATCATATACTGAAGTATATGATATATATGTATACACCATCGTATACAAGGGTAGACAACGGGGAGGCGACTGGGTCAGTGAGGAATCCACAGGCAGATACTGTATCCACCAGAAAAAGTGTTACCGAAGGTAGGTAACTTGTTCTTCTGATGGATACATCTGCCAGTGGATTCCACACCTTGTGAATAGATTCCCACAGCAGTCCCACTCCAGGAGGAGGGTGTCCACCCTTCTATACCAGAAAGTCCTGAAGGACGCAATGAGCAAAGTGTCCGTCCCTCCTCACCTCGGTGTCTAAGCAATAATGTTTTGCGAAAGTGTGGAGGGAGGCCCAAGTTGCCGCCCTACAAATGTCCTCCACAGGAACACCTCTAGACAAAGCAGAAGTGGAAGACTTCGCTCTAGTGGAATGGGCCCTTTAACCCTCTGGAGGTTCCTTACCAGCCAAAGAGTAGCATATCTTGATGCACAAGACAATCCATCTGGAAAGGGTGCGCTTGTGCACCGCTCTGCCTTTCCTGCAGCCAACAAAGCCCACGAAGAGCTGGTCATCAACTCGAAGGTCTTTGGTCCTGTCAAGGTAGAAGCTCACCGCCCTCTTAGGGTCCAAGCGGTGAAGTCTCTCCTCCTCCTTGGAAGGGTGAGGGGGAGGATAGAAGGTAGGAAGGGTAATGGACTGCCCCAGATGGAAAGGAGTTACCACCTTTGGCAGAAAAGCAGCCCTGGTCCTGAGTACCATTCTTTCAGCATGAATTGTCAAAAACAGGGGTTTTGAACTCAGAGCTTGAAGCTCACTTACCCTCCTTGCCGAGGTGATTGCAATGAAAAAAACCGTCTTGAAAGACAACAATCTCAAGGGACACTTATGCAAGGGCTCGAAGGGAGAACCCATAAGATAAGTTAAGACCAGGTTTAGGTCCCATTGAGGCACAATAAAAGGAGTAGGAGGAAACTTGTTTGTAAGGCCTTTCAGAAATCGCAAAACAATAGGCGATTTGAACAAAGACGGCTGATCCGGCAAGCAAAGGAAAGCAGACAAAGCCGATAAATATCCCTTTACAGTGGCCACAGCAATGCCTTGCTGAGCAAGAGAATGGGCAAACTGCAGAATGTCAGATAAACGAGCCCTCAAAGGATCAATTGACTTCTCTCCACACCAGAGAACAAATTTAGACCACCTATAGGAATAGATAGATTTAGTGGAATGACGTCTGGCAGACAAAATTACATCTACCACATCTGGCGGGAGAGAGAAAGAATTCAGGTTGCCCCGTTCAATCTCCAGGCATGAAGGTGTAAGCTCTGGAGGTGGGGGTGTAGAACCTGCCCCTGCGACTGCGAGAAGAGGTCTGCCCTGAGAGGGAGACGGAGCGGAGGGCACGAGGAGAGGTGGAGAAGATCTGTATACCACACCCTTCTTGGCCAAACCGGGGCGATCAAAATGACTTGGGCCCGGTCTTGACGAATCTTCCTCAGAACCCGAGGAATCAAGGGAATGGGAGGAAACGCATAAAGGAGATGTGAGTCCCATCTCAACTGAAACGCGTCCCCCAAAGCTCCCTGCATCGGATACTGGAGACTGCAGAATGACGGGCAGTGAGCGTTCTCGTGAGTGGCAAACAGGTCCACCCGAGGAGTTCCCCACATCCGAAAAACGTGACGAATCACCTCCGGATGAAGCCTCCACTCGTGGTCGGCGGAGAACTGCCGACTGAGACTGTCTGCACGTACGTTCAGAACCCTGGCCAGATGATTTGCCATCAGACAAACCTGATGATCCTGAGCCCAGGACCAGAGACGCAAAGCCTCTCTGCAGAGACAATGCGACCCCACTCCTCCCTGCTTGTTGACATACTACATCGCGGTAGTGTTGTCCGTCAAGACTTGAACCGACTGACCGCGAAGGGAAGGGAGGAAGGCCTTGAGCGGCAAACGTATCGCCCGCAATTCCAGAAGGTTGATGTGAAGCAACCTTTCTTCTGGAGACCAAAGACCCTTGATATCCAGATCCCCCAGATGAGCACCCCGCCCTAAAGTGGATGAATCCGTTATTACTGTAGCCACCGATGGAGGAAGATGGAAGGGCTTTCCTTGGGACAGACTGCCCTCCACGCTCCACAAGACAGATCCGCTGCAGCTTCTCTGGAGATCCTCACAAACCCCCTGAGATCTCCTTTGTGCGGATACCACTGCCTGCGGAGGCACCAATGGAGCGCCCTCATGTGCCAGCGTGCATGGTTGATCAACAGAATGCAGGAAGCAAACAGACCGAGCAGGCGAAGGACCTTCAGGACTGGAACGACCGCTCCATTGTAAAACAAAGAAATAATTTCCTGTATGTCGAGAATCCTTTGTGGAGGAGGGAATGCTCGACACACAGTAGTGTCCAGTACCGCCCCTATGAACAGGTTGCGCTGAGAGGGCACCAGGTGAGATTTGGGTACGTTTATCGAAAAACCCAATTTGTACAACAGCTGAGTCGTAACCTGCAGATGATGAAGCACCTTCTCTGGCGACTCCGCTTTGATCAGCCAGTCGTCCAGATAGGGGAAGACTGAAATCCCCGACCTTCTGAGATGGGCTGCCACCACTGCCATCACCTTCGTGAAGACTCGGGGTGCAGTAGTAAGACCAAACGGAAGGACCGCAAACTGATAATGTTGCGACCCTAACGTAAAACGGAGATACTTCCTGTGCGACTTCAGGATGAGGAAGTGGAAATACGCATCCTGCAAGTCGATCGACACCATCCAGCCCTCCAGATTCAGCGCCTGAAGAACCTGCGCAAGGGCGAGCATCTTGAACTTCTCTTGCTTTCAGATAAAGATTCAAGATCCTGAGGTCCAATATCGGACGCAATCTGCCGTCCTTTTTCGGAATCAGAAAATACCGGGAGTAGCATCCCTGACCCCACTCCTGCTCTGCAACCACCTCTATCGCACCTTTCTCTAGTAACTTCAGGACTTCCTCCTGCAGGAGAAGCCGGTGGTTCTCTGAGAAAACCCCTTGACAAGGAGGGTAATTTGGAGGGAATTCCTGAAAGGGAAGGGCGTACCCATTTTCTACAAGATCTAGAACCCAAAGATCTGTAGTAACCGATTCCCAATCTTGTAGAAAATGGGAAAGCCGACCCCTCACAGGACCAACATGATCCAGAATGGTGGATCTAGGGCTGCTTTGCGGTGGTGGGAGGGGCTGAGGAAGAGGAAGAGGAGGAGGAGGAGGAGGAGGATAGGCTTGAGGCACTCCCAAACTGAAGCCCATAGGACCCGAAGGTGCACCCGCGGAGTACATGGCTCTTGAAAATACCCCGTACATTGCATTTAGATAATGCGTGGGGTCCTGACCTGGTCCAGGGAACGCAGGATACTGATCAGGCACCAACGGACTCGGGCCAACAGGCGCCGACATTGGAATCTGCGGGGCCGAAGGCTCACCCGGAACTGGAAGCTCCTCGACCGGAGCCGGAGATGGAACTGGCGTCGGAGTTGGAACCGGCGTCGGAGATGGAGCCGGAGCCGGAGAATGTTCCTGTGAAGCCACTGGAGAAGAAAGGCCAACAGGTGAATCCGGAACGGGCGAGGGAGATATAGAGTCCTTACGGCGTAGAGAGGGTGACTTCGACCTCGGAGCCGTACTCTTGTCCGAGTGACGCCGAGAGGAATGCCTCCTCTTCTTCTTGTGCTTCTTGGATTTTGAAGCATGCCCCGAAGTCGACTTCGACGCCGACCTCGATCTTGACCTCCTAGATTTTCTCCTGCCTCTCTTCTCTTTCTTCATCCTCGCGATGAACAGCTTCGCTTCTCTCTCCTTGAGAGCCTTAGAACTCATCTTGCGGCAGCAAGAACATCCCTCTACATCATGGTCCGATGATAGGCACCATACGCAGTCGTCATGTGGATCCGTGATGGACATATGCTTCCCACATTCACGACAGGGCTTGAATCCTGACTTCTTTGTCGACATTTTCACAGAAGACGACAAAAGAAAAGCAGTAGAAAAACAAATTAACAATGAAGCTACAGATCGAGATTCCCGAAATCCGTTGGCGTCGACGGCGCGGAAAAAAGGGAACTGACGTCATCACGCCGACGAGGTCTTCTTATGGAGCCGGTGACGTCAGCAGAGTCGCGAGCGGAGCCGTGTCTCTGTGACGTCGTCTTCGACCTCATCTGCGTGGACTGCTACAAAAGTTTCCGAATGTTGCTGGCGCAGGGGATATTCACAAGGTGAGGAATCCACTGGCAGATGTATCCATCAGAAAGAACTTGTGTTATCAAGACTCGATTATTACAATGCACCATATGTTGCTATTCATCAGCGTTCCTTGCAAAAACTGCAATGTCTCCAGAACGCTGCAGCACGAATTCTGAAGAAAATTCCCGAGTTCCAATCAGTGTCTTGAACTTTACAAGAACTTCACTGGTTACAGGTGAAGAACCCAGTTAGATTCGAGGCCCTCTGTTTCGCCCACAAGGCCCTATATCGAAATGCCCCAGACTCCTTAAGGAAAAATCTCACATGGTATAATCCCAGCAGGTTACTAAAATCAACCAATTCCAGAACAATCAATGTCCGTAAAATCAGAAAATACAACTGGGGGGCAGAAGCTTTATTCACACCACAACCTATCTCAGGATCAACCTACCGGAATAACTGAGAAGTCAATCCAATTTTCTGACTTTCCAAAAATGTCTTAAAACCTGCCTGTTTTCAGGTCCTTAAACTGGGAGGAAAGCTCATCTGTAGGAATACATTACTCAGTAGGTTACACTAGCACCAAGATGCCATTGTCATTCGTGCACTTTAGAAAACATATCAATATATGTTCCAGGAGCAAATCTTTAGTGTATCTGTGGGAGGAAGGTCTACACAAAGATCAATATCATGCATGCTTAGCTATAACAACTGGCTTAGAGATGTTCAGTCTGTTCCATCTGCACATTAATGAGTCTGTATTGACTAAGTCAAATGGAAAGTAAATATTTCTCCCTGTGTGTGGTCCTTTGGTGAAATTATTAGATTGTCAATCTCTTTAAATATTGAGTTATCTGGCCCTTAAAACAACGATAATTGGCCTAAAGCAACATGATCTGCATAAGCCAAACTGTGCCTGCCACTATGTTTTAGGAAGTGTTTTTTTGGCTCAAATGTTTTGAGAATTATACTCTGCAGCTTTGAGGGTTCCATGTCGTAATTGTACTCTCTGACAGTTGTTTGATCTGTTATAAATGGAATACTTTTTAAATCCCATGAGTCTTCCTGACCTAGGTACTTGAGTTGTTGTACAAACTTCAGTATGTTATGTAGGTTAAACATAACATAATAACCTACCTAATCATAGGTTGGAAAAAACATTGATTTGTAGGGAGTGAGTTTTATGCCCAGCGACGATTTCAGGAACTGTATTATGTGTTATTATAATTGTTTTTAATTAAATCTTCAGGTTTAGTACAGTTATAATCTCCGGAGCAGACTAGTACCCTATTGGGTGACCTAAAAGTTTGTGAGCGTTCTTAGGAGGAGTCCTATCAATTCCTGATTCTCTGGACTCCACCCTATTGTATTGTCCTTATATATTAATAGATGTGTTAAAACTCCTTTCTATCCCCTCATCGCCCTGAGTGCTAACTGATCTTGCTAGCTCTCATCTCACTCAACCTGTAGTGTTTATAGAAGGAGCAATAACTTTGGTAATGTCAATGTAATTTGTTTAACAGTTCTAACAATTTTAACATAATATCAATGACCTGTAAGCCAGAAGTCGGTACTAGAAAAAAATATGTTCTGATATCAGTGTTTATCTGAAGAAACACTGCAAAGAAGTGGAGCTTGGACTGAAAACTTACATCAGGGTCAGAGCTGGAAAAGTTTATGAATATGGAGACTGTAATATTACACGATACAGCCAAAAATGTAGAGCCTGTTATCTAGGTGCAAAGATAATATATTTGAAAATGTTCTTCTGCATAATCTAAAACATCTGATTGAAGAAACCTGCTAATAAGTGCAATGTTTAAACCATACACCTATAAATTAACTAAACAGTTTTCTAATATTACGAGGACAAGGTTAAGTAACTCGAAAAACTCAACAATAAGCGCAGCTACAGGCTCATTTAAAACAGGTATATATAAAAATGTTTATCGAAGAAGATTGTGTGTAAACGTGTTTGAAAATGTGTACAGTCTATTAAAATGACAAGTACTGGTACAGACGCAAGCACACATGTAATTAATTATGCGCCGCTTATGCAAACCTTACTTCATGGAGGGAAGATGGCGTAGCACCACATCCACTGCATGGACAGGGTTAGTGCTGATTGGCTTGTCCAGCTCCAGGGGCTCAGGAATTGTGTGTCCCGCCAGTACCTCGTGCAGCAAATGCCAGCTTATACGGGAGACAAATTTAATTGACACTTTGAAGGGACGGTCTTTCCCCCCATCTCCTGGAAGCGTGACATCCAAATCAACCTGTAAATGTAGGAAAAACAAGGTGTTAAACAGTGAACTCGTCTGAATTCAGCACTTAAAGCACACCTGATATGCCAATTTTCCCCTGAGCATGTTAAAAATGCAAGCCTTTCTTGATATCAGAATTACTGAAACCTTCATATAGGCGACTGAAGCCTTCCTTATCTTAGCTACTGTAGCTGGTAACTGGGAATGACAGTCTAGAACGTGACACAGAATTTCCCAAACCCATCTCTCCTTCCAAATTGCACGTTCTCTCCGTAAACAATGTACAAACATGACTACAGTGAGTGTCTCAAATGACTTTGTCAAAATCTAGGCACCAGTCTAAGTTTTAGCTGGACTGTTCCCATGAGGAGCAGGGTCATGACTGATTTGGAAACTGGGTCCAAACTGAGGTCACATGGTGAGCAAAAGAGCGAATGGTTGGAGTGCTACCTGAGCTATTGCCAGTGGTTAGACCTATTGCAAGGAGCCTCTCATCACCTTTTGCGTGTTTTATGTACCACCCTACGTGGCATGGGTAAGCCTAGACATGGGTCAATGCTCACTGTGTCACCGGAACCAAGCTGTAGCCGGATGATGAGCCCATAACTAGGGTGGAACTGGTTCTGGGTTGCTTGTCTTCCGGTACAGGGAGGACCTGGCTTGGCAGTTCAGGCTGGACTGCTTCCATGAGCAGCAGGGTCAAGACTGATTTGTATATGGCTGGGTCCAAACTCAGGTGACATGGCAAGCAAAAGAACGATGGGTTGGAGTGCTATCTTGCGCTATTGCCAGTGGCTAGACTTATTGCAAGCAGTCTCCGTTCACCTTTTGTGCGTTTCATGTGCAAACGCCTGCTAACCCTGAGTGACCAGAAAGATGAAGATAAAAGCAGTAACAAACATTTCAGTATTAGCACGGATGGGGTAATTCGAGTAACAGTAGGTGCAGGCAAAGTTTAATCTATCCTACACTATACTACACGTTTGAGGTGGAGCACGTATCATTGAGAAACACAGGTGTGTTTGAACATTTAGTTCTACATCACAAATTAGGAAACAGGTGACAGAGCATAGAGTAAAATAACCACTTGTTAACTGAGTTGCCAGATCTCTCTGAAAACATGCCACCGAAATTTGGGAAACTATCTCCACCCTCACCCCGACATAACCTTCATTACAGAGACATGGCTCACCCCGGCATCGGCCCTGGACATCGCCACGGCAACACCCATCGGCTACAAGATGAAACACCACAACCACACCAACAAACATGGAGGTGGCAACGCCATCATACACAAGGAATCAATCACCTGCACCATCACCAAAGTCAAGACCACACCAACCATGGAACACAAGAACTTCCAGCACCACACCAACAACACCACCATAAAAGGTACCCTCGCATACAGACCACCTAGCCCACATACCTGACTCAGCGACACCATCACTAAACTCCTCATCCCTCTCGCCATTGAATCGCCCTTATGGGAGACCTCAACTTCCACCTGAACGACACCACTGACACCAACTACACTGACCTCATGGAAAGACTAAACAACATTGGCCTCAGGCAGCTAGTCACTAACCCCCCGCACAAAACAGGACAAACGCTGGACCACATCTTCACGTCCAGCAACAGAGTCAGATACGACCATACCTCAGAACTCACCTGGTCGGACCACTCCATCGTACACTTCACCCTCACCGGACTTGCCAGCACAGTCTCCAACTGACGCAGTGCTCCCTTCCGCATCTGGTCCACCGTCATGCAACAACAATGAACTAACGCCCTCACCACCAAACAGCCCAAAGACAACTCCAACATGGATTAGGCAGTACAGAACTTCAACGACTTGATCACCAGCGCTGCTGACCGATTCGCCCCCACCAAACCAGCCAAAATGCACAGACACTCCAAACAAGCCACGGAACTCAGCACATCAAAATGCAAATAGTTAGAAAGAAGATGGCACACTAGCAGGAACCACACGGACAGATCCACCTTCAAATCTGCCCTTCAACAACTACCACTGACACATCAAAGCAGCAAAAAGGGAAGCCCTGACCCACCGGATTGACACCAGTGCCAACAAAGCTAACTAACTCTTCACCATGGTCATAGAGTTCACCTGCGCGTCAGTCACTGAAAACTCCATCCCATCATCACAGGACCATGTCCGCAACAAGATAGCGATCATCTATAACAACATCAATACCCAACTCTCTGGCCTCTTCAGCCTACGATCGACCACCACCGACGACCACCCGCTCACCGCATAGAAACATCTCAGCACACCCACCCTCATGAACTCCATCCACTTGGGGGCACCCACCAACCCCTGCCTCCACGACACTTCAGTCTCGGAAGAGACCTGATCAGCTGCCAACTCACCACCGTCCTCAATGCCTCATTAACCACTGCTAAGTTTCCCGACACCTGGAGACACGCTGAGGTCAGACCTCTCTTTAAGAAACCCTCATCAGACCCCCAACAAACTGCAGAGTGCTCCTATGTCCTGGGTGGATGTTTGTTGAATATATATATATATATATATATATATATATATATATATATATATATATATATATATATATATACAAACACACACACATATATATATATATATATGTGTTAATGTTAGTCAGATTTATAAAGCGCCCTATCACCCCACGGGCATCCTAGCGCTGAAAGTACGTACTAGTTTAACCATGTACAAAGGTTGCAGTAAAAAAGCATTTGGTGGCAAAAACGGGCCTATGCAACACTATTAGGAAAGAGCCAGGTCTTTAATGTTTCCCTAAATTTCAAAAGATCTTCTATTTGTCTGAGGCTATATGGTAGTGCATTCCACAACTTGGTGGCTGCCACGCTGAAGGCTCTTCCTCCTAGTTTAGTACTTGTAAACTTGGTTACTTTTATTAGTTTGGCTGAAGTTGAGCGCAAACATCTGGTAGGAATATACCAGTTCAGCTTGTGCTGCAATGGTTTAGGCCCCATCCCATAAAGGGCCTTAAAGACTACACACAGTGACTTAAACTGAATTCTCTGTGCCACGGGGAGCCAATGATGTTTCTTGAGGGCCAGAAAGGCTGAAGATCTGTGTGATTTCCTAAGGGCTAACTTGGCCGCCATCGTCTGACTTCTCTGAATTCTCTCTATTAAGTACTTCGGGCCTCCAGCAACAAGGCGTTGCAGTAATCCAACCGGCTCAGGACCACGCTTCTGACTATTTGTGCCCTAGTTGCGTCTGGTGGCATTGGGAGGATCTTCCTTAGCACCCTTATTAGGGAGAGACTGGTTCCAGCCGTTTTGTTAACTTGGGTTTCTAAACTCAGCCTATCATCAATTACTACTCCCAAATTCCATACTGCCTTAGTCGGTGTTAGTGGCTTGTCCACTGGCAACGGCCAAAAGTTTGTCGGGAGTGGGCATGGGATTTTCTTGGCTGCGCAGCATACAATCTCAGTTTTCTCCCTGTTGAATTGCAGAGAGTTATCTTTAAGCCAGCGTACAGTTTTCCTGCATACATGCATGGAAATTTTCCAGAGATGTTGATTGGTCTCCCTCCAGCAACAGGATGAGCTGAGTGTTATCCGCGTAATTCACTAGGCTGACATTGTGGTATTTAGTAATAGCGATTAGGGGACTCATGTAGATATTAAACAAAATCAGACTGATTGCTGAGCCCTGCGGAACACCATGCTGGATGCTGATGAAATCCGATTGATATGGGGGTAGTGCTACCGCCTGTTGCCTATAGACCAGGTATGATTGAAACAACTGCAGTTCCGTGCCCTCCACCCCGGCATCATTCAGTCTCATCAGGAGGATTTTATGGTTTACCGTATCGAATGCGGCAAACAGGTCTAAAAGGATCAGTATAACTGATTGTCCCTTGTCTGCTCGCATTCGAAGTTCATCCAGTACAGTCACCAAGGCAGTCTCAGTTCCATGTCCCGGCCGGAAATCAAATTGTACATCCTCCAATTTATTGTTACTTTCCAGAAACTGAGCGAGTGTCCGACTAACCAGGCGCTCTGTGGTCGAGAGTAGCTTTATTCAAAAGCAGTGTTATGATCGCTTGTTTTCAACAGGCTGGTACTGACCCGCTACTTAGTGACTGTCCACAGATCAGTCAGAGCAGCAGAAAAAGTTCAGTTTTTAGTTCTTTCCAGATTCTATGGGGTAGCGGATCCATTGGGGAGCCTGAGGAAATACATAAGGCTAACCTGCTGAATTCCTCGTCTGAAGGTATATCAAAGTGATCCAGAGTTGCGGTTCGTTCCCTATCCACCATACCTCCTTCTGAATCGCTGGTGGTGAGCCCTTATAAATGCTCTTATAAATGCTGCTACGGTCTTCCACTTTATCTATCTTGCATAATCTAAGGCCATCAATGATCTTGTTAATTTTCTCCACAAAAAAGATTGCCAGCTTGTCACAGAGATCCTGTGTGGCAGTGATCTTATTTTTTGTGCAGTCTGGATTAGATAGATCTTTCACTATTTTAAAAACACTTTTAGTACTATTTGAGGCCTTCAAGATAATATCTGCATAATATTCCGCTTTAGTCATATTGATTTCTTTTTTATAGTTACTTCTTATTTTTTTTAGGGCAACTTTGGTCTCCTCTGCATATTCTTTCCTCCACTTCCGTTCTGCCTGCCTGCAGCCCTTTTTAAAATTTTTTAATCTTTTGTTACACCACTGGGCTGACTGCCGACATGGTTTTTTGTCATTTTTCATGGGAGCAACCTGGTCTAACATACTACTTATTTGTTATCAGCGCAGGACATATTAGAGATAGTTTTGCTTTTTTCAAATATATATATATATATGTTTAATAATCTTTCAGGCTTAGAGCACTGCATAAGTTATGCAAAAAAGAAGCAGAAAACTCTGGATAGTTACCAAGTTTGGGTGGAGAGCAGTTCCCATATAGAGCACCCTAAAACACCAGTGACACTCTAAAATGTCTGGTTTTCTAGCAAAGTTTGTAAGAATAGCATTAGCACATGCCTTCCATGCCGAACTAGATAGGGACTTAGGCCCATATGTATGAAATTCCAAAATTGCAATTCCCAAAACCTGTGTGGTTCAGAAAGAAGCTATCTGTGAAAAGGTCACCTATGGTGTTGGCTCCACCTTGTGTCAAGGGATGTAGTCTATTCATCGTCAGGGTACCGGAAGGCCTAGCAATGGTATGTTTGGAGTGTAGGGTCCCTGAGGGGTGGTAATGCGCAATGCTACTTTCCGGTAGGCAAGGGCGATCCCTAGCAGCCAGGGGTTGTTTGCTGGCAAGGTGGAGCCCAGGCAGAAGATACTATGGAGTTTGCCCCGACTGAACATAGCGGTAGTGTAGCCGATATCCATTAGTTTACGACTTGCTACCCAGTAGACGAGCCACTGCAACTGCCCAGCCAAACAATATGATTTGAAATTAGGGGTGCTCATCCCCACTTTATCGGGTGGTAGTTGGAGTATGGATAGACTAACCTTGTGATGGCCAGTATCCCTGATCTGACATCAATTATTAGAGTATTAAGTAGCGTAACTATTGAAGCAGGGACCACAGCTAGTATGTTTACAGAATGGTAAAGCGGGCCTGCCAGCACCACCGTTTTCGCCAGGGCCTGTCAATCTGCCACAGAAAGCGGCAGATTAGCCCAAAACATATTTGTGATTTAAGAGCCATTATAGTTTACTTGAGATTGCCCTCAAGGATGTCCGCCACATCTCGATACACCAGAATTCACAGGAGTGGGGCGTCATTTAAATATTCATGTCTCCTAATGGGAAAGATGGCCTGTCATAGACCGCGTCAAATGAGAAGGTGTAGGATTTGCTGTTGTTGATGTTGATATGTAGCCCAGGAAGTGCTGCGAAAGTATTAAGTAGACTGGCTGTATCGGATATATCTGCACAGAGACCCTTTATGTGAAGTATCATATCATCTGCATATATTGATACTACGTAAGTTGAGGGCACTATTGGGATTTCCCAATTGTGGGTGTCTTGCCTTAGGCGTTGGGCTAACACTCCTAAGGCCTAAGGCCAGCACAAAAAGAAGTTGTGATAGCAGACAGCCGTGCCTGATGCCGCGCTGAATTGAATAAGTGTCAGAAATATGTTGGCCCGTTCGCACCGTCGCGGTGGGATTTGTATAGAGTAGTCGCACCCATCGATTGTAAGTAGGATATAGGTTAAAGCGCTGGAGGGCTGCAACCATGAAATCCCAGCTGAGGGTAATGGTTAAGATTTTGGTTATATTTTTGCAGTTTCTCTAACAAACAGCACGGAAAACTACCACGCTTGTTCTAGTGTGAGACAGACATTCAGCCTGTTTAGTTCTGGTACCTTACCGGCAGCCGGTATGTTAGAGCTCTTAATAACCATAAGTTTAATATACTTCCGAAGTTGCATGTGGGCAGGCATTCACTACGATTGTTTGATTGCTCATTAGACACTCAAGCAGGGAGGATTCCCAGGAGCCAGTAGGTGTACAGCAATATATATTTCGGTTTAGCAATATTTGTGTATGTTGGTTTTGGGCTAGATTACACAGTATGCTAGATTAATACTATGGGAACGTGATTCATCAGGAACTAAACATTCACGGTGCTTTTTGTCAAACTAAGCATGTTCTGTCTTTGTCAAATCTTCGCAGCCTATTGTATTTGAAACTAAGGTTGTCTGAGCACATATCATCACTTTATTTTCAGTAGAAGTAGATAGACTTTTTTTTTTTTAGGTTAATGTGCATCTCACAAATACACATTCAAGCTCTTGGCTAATTTGGGTTCTTTGTATCTTTGATTTACCCTTCATTTCATTTTGGCTCATTCATCTCTTTCACACCGTTTGCCAAACATAAAAAACTGGTTGTTGCGTAACTAAAAATTTATTTGCCGTTTTGAGAATGTTTATGTCTGTTTTTATTAATTTATTTTTTCTAGTTACAATTTTCCATCCCTGCATCCGGAAATGCATTGGGCTATTGGCGTTTGTCATCAGTGAAATTGTAAAATTGGGAGATCATAACCATGTAGTGTTTGTCGGATTCAGGATAGCATATTGCTATTTTCCCATTTTTTCCCGTATATGTTCATGTTGGAGTGGTGTGTGTTTTAGATGATAGTAGAATAACGTTTTTTATGTTTGGATTGAAATATAAATAACAGAATACACAAAATGTTTGATTATATCATTCTTGAGAGTGTTTCACATTATTGATGTATTCATTCAAGCTGTGCTAGCGGGGTCCAAAGAATCCTCCTCTGCTCTATATATATATATATATATATATATATATATATATATATATATATATATTCACTTAAAAACCATAGGTTTCACACATGTTATAGTTAGCTGTACATTTCACTCGTAAAAAACCAATGAAATTCCACGTTATAGTTAGATCAGGTAACTATAACTTGCGCGCCCACAATAAACTGCTGATGACGTCACATAGTACATCACTCATGACATGGTCAGTGACATCACTCATGACATCAATGATGACATCTGAAATTACACATTGTGGATTGCGGTCGCGCAAGTTATAGTTACCTGATCTAACTATAACGTGGAATTTCATTGGTTTTTTACGAGTGAAATGTACAGCTAACTATAACATGTGTGAAACCTATGGTTTTTTAAGTGAATTTGCAAGGTTTTGTAAATGATAATTCCTAACTATAACGTGTGTGAAACCTATGGTTTTTTCAGTGAATTTGTACGGTTTTTTAAATGCTAAGTTATGTATTTATTTTTTATTTTTTTTTCTGGTTTTTCACTATGCGCACACCCTGCACGCACGGTGCGCTTCGCGCACCGAGCGCCCACGTTGCGCAGTCCATGCCGTGCGCGCCTCGCCTTTTTTTACGCAGTAACATTTGTTTTTTTCTCCCTTGTGGGTCCTTTAATTTATTTAATAAATGTGATTGTTACTTCTTTATTTTTTTTGAAAATTTTTTTTTGCCGTGCGCGTGCGGTAAGCTTACCGTACGCGTACCCCGCGATTTTTTTTAAAAAAATTTAAATTTATTTATCGTACTTTTGGGTCCTTCTTGGACCCCCTGACAAACACTAGGGGGTCTGCAACTCTCTTCGTTGCCCCCGTTTCACGTTCCCCACCTTTGTTTCTCAGTGCGAGAGACAGAAAATGGCGGCCGACACTTCCTGATTTCGACCGATTCGAATGTTTACAGTCATGTAACCACCAATCAGAATTGAGCTCGCGCACGGCACCGTACGCGTACGGTAAGCTTACGGTAAGCGCACGGAGCGCGCTTACAGATATATATATTGATTTAAATGCTATTTTCTCAGGACCTACTGAACAGATTTACACCAGACCTACAAAAGGCACATCCTTGACCTGAGGACTACCTCTCTGCCAAATTTCAAGTAATTCTGTTCAGCCGTTCGGGCTGTAGCTGTGTCTAAAGGTCCTATGGAAAAATGCATGGGGAAAACGCGTTTTGGGACCCCCCTTTTTTCTCAGCCCCCGCTTGACGAATCCCCCCGAGACTTTCAGGGTAGGAGCGGAGCGTAGCGCCCCATTAGTTTTGAAAATTTTGCGAGGATTCGTCGACCGGCGCCAAAGTTATTCCAAATAGAATGTTGTGGATTTCCTATGGAAACACGGTCCTAACTATAACTATCTACTGGCGACCGCCAGTAGATAATATATATATATATATATATATATATATATATATATATATATATATATAGAGAGAGAGAGAGAGAGAGAGAGAGAGAGAGAGAGAGAGCAGTTTGCTGTATAAGTTTAACTAGAAAAATACTCTTTCAAAATATGACAGAGAATTGGCTCGAAGAGAGAGAGGAAAGAGGAGGCAGCGGATGCAATGTTTGATGACAATGCAGGAGTGGGTCCAATCGTACGCAGACAGTGAGCAATGCATCACCCGAAATGGATCTCCAGTACAAAATATGTAGACTGGAGAAACGGAACAGAACCGAGATCTGCAAGTGGTGGGAGTGCAAATCGCTCGAGAAATATCTGGAGGTGGGGAGAGGACCGCAAGGGCTGCGGGCATTGATTGCCCCGACCTTTGAGAACCCTGACCCTGAAATGCTGCAATAATGGGCTATCAACAGTGCAGAATCATCCCAGAACATGATGAGAATTTTGATTAAATATGTGAAACGAGACAGGGAAAAAATATTGGAAGAAATCAGATTACTCCAACAGGAAATCAGTAAACTGGCCAAAGCAGAAGCAGTCCAGAAATTCGAAAAAGATTTGGAAATCAAGTCGAAGAAGCATGAGCAAACAATCAGAGAACAAAAGGCAATAATATTCACAAGGGATAGGTTGGACTAGCAGAGGGGCCACATTTACACCTTTGCATGTTGGTTTGACACCCTGTGGAAAATCAGTGAAAAATCATGAAAAGCGAACAATGACAGAAACCAGCTCAGAATTAAGTTCAGAGTTGGATACTGACCAAGAAGATGGAGCATGGCAATTGGATAGAGGCAGAGTTATACAAGAGCCTCCTTCGGTTGTTTTTTTTACGTTTGGATCACATGATGAACACCAGATCAAGACCACCAAGAAAAGGAAAATTTAGTCAAGGAAACGTAAGAGACGAAGGAGAAGGCATGGAGCTTCTATCTGGGGCCAAGGTCAAAAAAACACAACAGCGCAAATGAGATTGAGTGCAGCCATAGTAATTAACCTATCAGACTCAGTTCTGTCAGAGGAGGAATTAAGGACTTTGTCTTTAGGTCTCTTGTACTGTACTCAAACAAACTTCAACTATGGACAAACGCGGATTGACTTCTTTAAGTTTGTGAGAAAGTTGAAATTGAGAATGTTTTTTCACAACAGAACTGAATCAGAAGGAGTGAGACGATTTGATGAAGATGTTTCTGTTTCGAATCTGGTGGTGGCCGATTTGAATCTACTATATGATTTGGAACAACTGGAGTGGGATAATGAAGGAACAAGGCCACTCGTATCATCTATAAAGACTGATGATTTTTTGGGTATAGATATTTATGGCAGCATTAAAACACCTTATAGACCCAAGACTACTTTTGTTCCCAACCTCCCAAGGGATTCAATTGATATATGGTCTGACCTTGTAATCACGGATTTAAAAGATCAATCTGTGATGTCTAGGGAGAACTTTCTCAAAGGAAATATAAAGCAGAAAGAAGGATACCTAAAAGATGTGAACAAGATTAAATCCAGGAAAGATATTGTGGTCCGTCAGTCAGATAAAGGAGGGTACATAGTATTGTGGCCATTAGGCATGTATAACAATGAAGCCAAAACACAGTTACGGGACATCAAGTGTTATCAGGGAGTACCACAAACCAATATGGCCGAGGTAAAGAATGGATTCCACAAAGTCTTAGCTAGGTGGAGGGGAATAGGTTTAATTTCTCAAAGTTAATACATATATTTGAAGTAGATGTTCCTATTACACCCATACTGTACCTAATCCCCAAGATACACAAAAATTTAGATATTCTACCTGGGAGGCCTATTATCTCGGCCATTGGTAGTTTATTTGAGGCAACCTCTCACTTCATTGACCACTTTTTGCAAAAATTTGTAAGTGGTCTTCCTTCGTACATTTAGGATACAGGGGATTTCCTGAGGAGGGTTTATGATATCCCATGGGAGAAATCGTTTGTTCTGATAACCCTTAATGTAATCTCGATGTACACCAGCATATCTCATGAAGATGGACTCAGGGCCATGAGAAACTTCTCAGACTCAAGACCAATAGGCTTACACCAACATTCAGAAATGCTAATTGAAATGGCTAGATGGTGCTCGGAAAATAAATTCTTCATGTTTGGAAAAGATCCATTCCAACAGATGAGGTAGAAAGCTATGGGCACCTGCTTTGCCCCAAGTTATGCCAACTTACACATGGGTTGGTGAGAGGAGCGGGTGCTCAGAGGCAAACATGCCAGGGAGTGGTCAGAGAATGTCATTCTCTGGACAAGATTCATAGATGACTTGCTCATCCTGTGGAAAGGTTCACAGGAATCGGCAAGGCAAATTTGTGTCAACCCTAAATGATAACTCTTTAAATCTACACCTCACCAGCACCATCAGCTAATCTGAAGTTTAATACTTGGACCTTGAGGAGTTTGTAAAAAACAGCCAAGTACATACACGAACCTTTAGGAAACCTACAGCAGGGAATTTGATCTTGCAGTCTCGTAGTTTTTATCCACAGAAACTTAAGCAAAGTATTCCGTACGCAGAACATCTACGGATGAAAAGAAACTGCAGTGAGTCCACCTCTTTGAGGGAAGCACAGATTCAACTCACGTAGATCACTGGGTACAATGCCTATCATGCTAAAGTGAGAGAATCCATGAATAGACAATGGCACTTAGTGAAGAGTGACCCTACATTAGGCAGTATCACACCATGTAGACCTCTTCTAACATTCAGAAGGGCAAAATCCATGAGACAGGATCTGGTAGTGAGCATCCCAGAGATGATCAATATGGAGGGTTGGTTGAGGGCCAGTCCTGGCTTTGTTAAGTGTCAGAAATGCAAAGCCTGTAAACATGGTCTTAATAAGAAAGAGATCCAATCACCCCTACTGAAGAATCCATGGAAAATTCACCATTTTTACAACTGCAGAAGCGAATTTGTAGTTTATATCCTTCAATGCTTTTGTCCAAAATTTTATGTAGGGAGCACTATCCACATAGCACGCGTGAGAATTCTCCGACATCTGAGGGCAGTAAAAAACAGTGACAAAAGTTATCCTGTCGCCAGACACATTAATGAGGTACATGGAGGAAATGTAAATGAGCTCTTCTATTATGTGATTGATTCTGCTCCAAAAAAAAGAAGAGGTGGAAACCGAGAACTAAAATTAAAACAGTTAGAATTAAGATATATCGTAATGTTCAATACTAGAATTCCGCATGGCCTCCATTCTGATGAAGATCTGCATGATGATATATAAGGATGAGTTTTCACCATCTCTCTTGAATAGCCAAATGAGATCACATAGGAGTGGAAAATAATAAACAAATTTTGTAAGGAAAACAACATCTCAAAACACAAGCATGAATGTGAAAAGAAAAGGTATTTTATAAACAAGCACCTGCACTTTTTGAATTAGGTGTTCAGGCTAAGTTAAGTTGTGTTTGCAATAAACTAGTAAGATAGCACAATAGTAAATTTCAGTATACAACAGCCCAAGATGAGTCAAATACATAATAATAAGGTACTTGCCAAAAAGTTATTTTACCTATCTGAATGTTTGCACCAGCAATCTGCCTGATAAAACAACATGAATATTGGCATTGCACTTTAAGAGAGTAAGATTATGTTTACCTAATTCAATTTACTATAATAAATTTCTAACACCATAACAGTATAAATATAATGAACTTTGCAGGCACTAAATGTATGCATAAGCACTTTACCTTCATGCCAATAATTGACTTGTGCAATATGATTGTATTAAAAATCTGGGATGTGGGGGAGGAGCCAAGATGGCGACCGGGACGGCAGCGTAGACTCCCGGCTCCGTGAACCTCCGCATCCCGCACGGATATCCTGCACGAGATCCTCACCCTGTGCTACGCGGTCGTGTTTCTGAAGGAGAGTGGCCCCCGACTGAGTGACTCCGAGGTTTCTGGCTGCGGTACCGCCGGAGAAATGAGCATCTGAACTTTGCGGCCTGTGCGGCCCCGGGGCCGGGACCTCGAGTGGACGCCGTGGCCGGGTGGCAGGTCAACAACAGCGGTCTGTTGTGACTGGGTGGAGTCGGTCCACCGGAGCGGTGCCAAACTCGGCCTACATTTCGTCGTGGTCGTTTCTATTGTCAAGCGTAACGGACCGGGTGCATGCCCGGGGGTGCAGCTCTCAGATCCTCCGGTGGCTGACCCTGCCTTTGATAGTGAGCTGCCCGGCCGTCGCCCGTATCCTGCCCGGATCATTGCGGGCCGCCCCCGGATTTCTACGGGAGCCGGTCCGTGGTGGGGACGACTGTTGCCCGTGACCACGCAACGGATAATCTTTGCCTGCCCCCGGAACCAGGTCGCCGGCGACGTGGCCATCGAGACGCTTGTCCCGGGGTCCCGGCCCCGGTGAGGGTCGGGCATACTTGGCAGCCATCTTGTTGCGATGAAGCCTACCATCCTGTCCGCTGGGTCGCAGAGGGTTTGTGAAAGTGCGACTTTTGGGAGTGTGGCGGCGCGATCCCAGAGAGCTGTGCTGGGGTACGGCGACCTCCTCGAGGCCCTTGGTGCTCTTCACTCCTCCTTGATCCATGGTGTCGGGGTCTTGGGGAGTAAGCTCGACGGTGTGGCGTCGGCGTTGGAGCAATGGCGACCCGCCTGTCCGCACGTACACAGGGACTACTCACACTGCGCACAGGAGGAAACTTTGGCGGCCACCCCTGAGGTTAGTGCACAGCTGGACACTCCGGCCAGTATGCTACAGTGTGTTCGTCCAGTTGAGGGCCTGATCTGTCCCGGAGGCGCTGGCCCTGAGTGGGATGTGGTAGCCTCGTCCCGTACGTGCCCTCCTGCGACCCAAGGACAATTCCAGCAACTATTGTCTGCTTTGGCTGCTTCTGCCTTCCTGGACCTTGAGTGCAGTGCATATCCTGGGGCAGCACTGGGAAGCCTGTTTCTCCACGCTGCGGACTGTGTTGATGCTCAGAGACTTCCATCCCACCTGTATGCGTCGCTTCTCGGACGTTTTTGGACAATCCTCTACCTCGGAACATCGGATATGGTGCTGGGTCGAGGGGTAGGCATGGGCAGAATTCCAAAGAGTGGTCAGGGATAAGGCTGATCCTTCAGGGGTGGTCATCTAGTGGACGGGCGGGCTTAGGGGTTGCGTGCTCTCCTGGCATAGCTAACAGCATAATAGGTGCATAATGCTCCCCATCTTTCTTTGAGAAGATCGATTTTGTGCTGTTTATTGTTCACCTTGGGGGAAACTTGCCGTGCGGGAGGGAGAAGCCGGGGGTATGTTTTGAAGGCCCTCCTCCAGTTTATTAATACCCTCTCTACCCCCCCGTCTGGTGGGGTTCTTTTCCTACTTCTTTTTCCCTATTCTCCTATATTTCGGGTCTGGTTCTAGGGCGACAGGCACACTGCTGGGGGGGGGGGGCCGTACTCATCTGCAGAGGTGCAGGGTGGGGGGTTGGGGGAGGGGATTCTTTAGTCTTTTTTTTTCTCCTTTTCCATGGCCTCCTTTTTCTTCTCTATTTCTTTCTGTTTTTCTTTTTCTGGGATCAGCGTGATGCATTTCCTTTGCTATGACTCGCTGCCGCTTCATGTGTACCACAAATTCCGGGGTGCTTTCCGGGAGTTCTGGCGGGGGACTGCAGGCGCCACTGCTTACGATATTCTTCCCCATCCTGATGTTCTTGTGTTTGCGCCATTGACCTAACAGATTGCTGTAAATCGTTTCTGTCTATTACCCTGCATAACTGTAATTGCTGTTTGAAAATTGTCTGGCACCTGATCCTTCTGCCTTGTTTTATCATAAAATGAAAACCTTTTTCTCCTGGTGCCCTACCTACGCTGTTCACACTATTAGCATTACGATTCTCCTCCCCGAAGTGCTGCCTGTGTTTACATTTGCCTGTTTTTGTTCTGATTGCTTAGCGGCCGGCCCCGGGGGGTTGTAGGCCCATACCTGTTCGTGATTGAACTGTCAATAAAGGTTTTCAAAAAAAAAAAAAAAAAAAAAAAAAAAAAAAAAAATCTGGGATGTGGTCAAGTATGATCAATTTGAATACAAAAGTTAAACAGTGATAGTAATTCGACATGGGTAACATGAATATAAGGAGCGCTAGGTGGCGCTAATCAAGATGGCCGCACTGATGTGAGGCTCCTGATGCTCGACCCCTCGCATCCGATCTCCATCCGTGCCTAGCTGTCCTAGCAGCGATCCGGAGGACACCACCTGTAGTGGGGCCGCTGCACCACACTCGGTGCAACTTTCAGGCGATTTCCTGCACCCTGGGCTGAGTTCTGGTGCCCTTTCGCCGTGAGGGACGCAGCCGGCTGGTTCTGCGGCCGGTGTTGGGCGCTACGCGAGTCCCGAGGCGCCGGAGAGGGGCGAAGGCCGTGTGACTGGCGGCGGCCCGCCGCCCATCGCGGGACCCGGGGAGGCGAACCCCTGTCCTCCATGGACCACCAGGGCACTGTAACGGGTGACGATCGGTGGAGCGCCCCCCGGAGCTGGCACAGGGAGGAGGCCCGGGACCTGCGGGGGCCCTGCAGCGGGGACGGCCTGGATCGAGCGGTGCAGGCCTGTGCGGGCGGCCGCATCGGGCCTTGCTGGGGCTGGCGCCCTTTTCTTCTCTGCACTGCTGGCTGGGGACTTGCACCTGCGACGGACGGGCGGCGGCCTCCTGGTGGGCCTCGAGAGTGAATGCACCACGAGGGGTGACGGCGCTTTGTGGGCACAGGCAGAGGCGGCCGGCGTGGGAGCTCATACCTGGTCTTGCTGACGTTGGAACCCATCCCCACCCTATACCACCGGCTGGGAGTTGCCACCGGCGAGAGGGGGGCGCCCTGTCCCCCCCCCGGGTTTCGCCCGGCCTGACTCTGCTGCCGGCCGGGCGGTGACGTCCCGGCCCTCACCCCGGAGGGGTCCTGCTGTCGACCCGGGACCGGAGGCGATTGCGGGGTGGCCCCACTGAACGGGACGAGCCTGCAGGCCAAACGCGGGCGACAGTGGTGTGGCGGACCAGGGACTACGCCTCATTTGACGACGTCTACAAGAGTGGGTCGCGCCAGGGCGGCCGTGGTGAGGTGAGAGGGCGGTCCGGCCCGGATCGGAGCGGGGAAGGGCGTTTCCGGCGGACTCCAGGCCTCCCCCCGCTGGGGTACAGACGTGCCTCTGTTCTTCCTCTCTTCCTGACCCTCCGGTCCCTGGCCCCGCACCGGCCAGTTGCTTGAAGGACGGGCGCGACTGGCAGGCGGTCCGCCATACCGAGCCTAGGGACCGGCGCACACATCCCGGACGCCGCCATGGGCAGGGACAGGGGCGCCAAGCCGACGACCACGTCCCACCAAACCAAAATCGACCGCTTTACGAACCCAGACCCGCCGGGTGCGGGCGGAGAGGCGGCATCAACTCCTAGCAAAGACCTAGCCGCCATCTTGCAGGCTATCAACGCCTCCCACACGTCCCTGGAGGGGATGGTCGGGGAGGTGAAGGTGGACATTTACGCTCTTGCGACAGGACCTCCACAACGCCACGGCCCGCATCACGGAGACGGAGTCGCGGATTTCGACGGCGGAGGATGACATCCGACAGCTCCAAGACCAAGTCCGGGAGCTTACGACCCATTCCAAGGAGCTGCATCGGCGGGCAGAAGACGCCGAAAACCGAGCCCGCCGCAACAACCTTCGCCTGGTGGGCTTTCCGGAGGGGGTCGAGTCTGGCCGCACCGACGACTTCCTGGAAGCGTGGTTCAAGTCTTGGATGCCGGCGGCCAGCTTGTCAACCTGGTTCGTGGTGGAGAGGGCACACCGGTCATTGGCAGCCAAACCTCCGGTGGGGGCCCCCCCGCGCCCCTTCCTTTTGCGGATCCTCAACTTCAGGGACAGAGACGATATTCTGCGGGAAGCGCGGGTGAAAGCCCCCTTGTCCTTTAACAACCACACCATCATGATCTTCCCGGATTACACCCGGGAGGTCCAGGAACAACGCCGCTCTTGCACGGAGGTGAAACACAAGATGCGCTCCATGGGCCTCAGCTACCAACTCCAATTCCCGGCACGCCTCCGGCTGTTTTCCAGGGCAAGACTCTATTTTTTGACACTCCCCGGGCGGCATGGACCTGGCTCACCGAAGAAAGACCTTTGCGCCAGCCCGGGCGGGTGTCGCCTGTCAAGCGGCCTCCGGACCAGGACACTGCCAGGCTCCCGCGGCCACGACGCAGGAGGCGCACGCAATCCCGGCGGCCCCGAGGCGTGGTGGCGGCTGAGCCACGATCCGCAAGTGTGTCGGGGAGGAGACCGAGAGACTCATCCGCCTCATTCGGGACGTCCTCTCAAGCAGCTGGGGGATCTCAACGCCCCCCATAGCCTCTGCCGGATCCATCTCCGACCCCCCTCCCCACGCATATAGACCTTTCCGACCTCTCCCGCAGCCCCGCCATGTGACTTTTCTTCGTCCTCTGTATTGGCAGGGGGGTCGACGACCTGGTCCCGCTGCGGGGGCATCAGACTCAGACTCAGCGGTTTCCCGCTCTTATGTAGTAACCTAGGACAGCACACTTACATCCGTACTTCAGGAGGGGTCCGCCACGCTCTTTACACCCGAGCGCTCCTGCTTGGGGTCTTGTAGTTGTTAGTTAAAGTTAGGGCGACAGATGCTTCCTTTCTCGAAGTGTAGGGTGGGGGGTCAGGGGTGGGTGTTGGTTGGTTGTTCCTCCTAGGGAGGGTGTTCTTTTAAGTTTGGGTTTGTTTCTTACTGGGCCTGTCACACAGCAGCACCCTGCGAGTGCCACTGTGTGGCTCCACACAGACACTGACACGCGCTCCGCTAGAGCTCGCTCTCCGCCGGCCTTCACTGGCTCCCTTCAGTATGAGATTCGTTATCCCCCGGGGATTGCATGCTCTTCGTCCCCTCCCTGCGCACCCACACCGTTCGGTGTCATCCCGGCGCCCCCCTGGTTGTTCCGCCTCCGCTGCGACTCGCGTCCACCGCTTCCATGGAAGACCTAGCCCCCAAGGCCCAGCTGCGCATCCTGTCCTGGAACGTGAACCGCCTGTTGGATAGGCTCAAGCGCACCGCAGTCCTTAAGTATGCCCAGCGCACAGGGGTAGATGTGCTCATGCTTCAAGAAACCCACCTCCTCGGTGAGAGATGTCCCTTTCTGTCACGCTACGGGTATGATCGGGTGTGGCACTCTGGGTTTTCCTTGGCTCCCGTGGGGTGGCCATCCTGCTGCGCCGCTCCCTCCCCTTTGTCCTTACACAGGCGACCCACGACCCTCATGGAACGGGGATCGCCATCTGCGGCACACTCGACGGTAGGCCGATCAGCTTTCTGTCGCTCTACGCGCCACCCTCCGGACTGTCGCAGGCTTTATCTCACGCTGCCTCTCTGCTGGAGACCTTCCCGCTGGGTACTGTTGTGCTTGGAGGGGATTTTAATGCCGTCTCGGTCCCTCAGCTGGACTCGTCGGGACCGATTTCAGACTCCCGTGCTGCGCGAGCGAGGCAACTGGCGGGTTGGGCCGAGGCTCAGGGCTTATGCGACGCCTGGAGGATTTGGCATCCTCACACACGTCAGTACACCCACACCTCGGCCGCCCATCACTCTCACGTGCGTATTGACGCGATTTTCGTCCCCCCCGCCGATTGCGGGGGCATCCAAGATGTCCGTATCCTCCCCAGGGGGATCTCGGATCACTCTCCGGTCCTCCTGGGTCTGGGCCCTCCACCTCATGCGGCCCGGCCGATGTGGCGCTTTAACGCTTGGTTCCTCCAAGACAAGACACTTCGTAAGGCGGTGGGAACCGAGCTTACCCAGTACTACTGCACCAACAAGGGTTCGGTCTCCTCGGCGGGCACCCTTTGGGAGGCCTGCAAGGCAACCATTAGAGGCGCAGCCAAGGCGCATGTGGTGCGGCAACGCCAGACGAAGCTACAGCAGCTCACTGCCTGTGAGGCCCTGGCGCTGCGGCTGGAGCAATCTCTCTCTGAGCTCGATGACCCAGCTGGGAGCCGGCAGCTGCGGCTCCTTCGCGAGGAGATTCGTCAGTGAACACTCGAAGCGGCCAAGCTTCTCTGGCAATCTTCGCTGGCGAGGGTGTATGGATGGGGCGATAAGAATGGCGCGCTGCTACATCGCCTGGCCACCTATCCCAGGACGTCGCGCATCATTCCGGCGATCACCGACTCCGGCGGCGTGCTCCAGTCTTCTTCCGTGGCGATAGCGGAAGCTTTCGCCCAGTTCTATTCTCAGCTCTACCGGGCCCGGGCCCCGGATCTTTCTCTGGCCACTCTGCTCACGCCTAGTAACGTGCGACTCACCCGTCTTAGGCCGGGTGAATGGGAGAGCCTGGAGGCCCCCATTTCCCTTGAAGAAATTGGGGAAGCGATAGGGCGTACGTCCGCTGGGAAGACCCCGGGACCCGACGGCTTCCCTCAGGAATTCTATGCCACCTATAGGGATAGCCTGGTCCCGAGGTTGCGAGATCTCTATGTGGAGGCGATTAAGAAGGGCTCCTTCCCCCCGGAAGCCGACTTGGCCACGATTGTGGTTCTGCCTAAGTCTACGGCGCCGTCCACTGACAGAGCGGCTTACCGACCGATCTCTCTTATCAACAGCGACATGAAGCTCTATGCGGCTGTCCTGGCCCAACGGCTCCGGCCCTTTTTATCGAGCCTGGTCCATCCGGACCAATGTGGCTGCATGCCCGCTCGGGGCACCCGCCATTGTCTTCGCCGCCTCCACGTGGCCCTGGCTCACCGCCACCGTTTGACTCCATACCTCGCCCTCCTGCTTGCTGATTTCGAAAAAGCTTTCGACTCGGTGGGGTGGGCCTACTTCTTTGACGTCCTGACCCACATGGGTTTCGGCCCTAAGTTCTTGGGGATGGTGCGGGTCCTCTATGCCCGCCCCCGTGCCAGGGTATTGGTCAACGGGGCGCTGTCGAGGCCATTTCGGATCGGCCGGGGGACGCGGCAGGGATGCCCGCTGTCGCCCCTTCTCTTCGCGCTTGCGATGGAGCCCTTTGCTGCCCTGATCAGAACTGACCCTCTCCTTCAGGGCTGGGAATGGCCTGGCCTAGAGGCTGACAAAATCGCCCTCTATGCGGACGACGTCCTGCTGTACCTTGGGAATCCGGTGCGCTCCGGACCCCGTGCAATGTACATCTTGGGCCGCTTAGGCCAGGCATCTGGTCTGTCTCTAAATTCGCGGAAATCGGTTCTGGTTCCTTTGCACCCCTCCCGGGAATGTTTCGATTGGCAAGATACCATTCCCCTCCGCCGGTTGTCCTTTAAATATCTGGGCATCTGGGTCTCCCTTCTCCCGGAACTGAGCTGGGCGCTTAACGTGACCCCCCTGGTTAAAAAAGCCAAGGCGGACCTGGCAAGATGGCAACCGCAAGCCCTCAATCAGCTGGGGAGGGTGGCCCTCTACAAAATGATGATTCTTCCCCGGTTTTTGTATGTGCTGCAAAACACTCCCCTTTCCTTTCCGAGACCTTGGTTTCACGAGCTGGACGGGATGGCGACGAGATTTCTTTGGGGTGGTGGGAGGCCTCGGTTGGTTCTATCGATATGCCGCCTGCCCACCTTTGATGGGGGTTTGGGCATGTCCAATCTCTACCTCTACTACCTGGCCACCTGCCTCCTGGTCATTCATGACTGGTTTGGGGGGGGATGGTCCGATCCGGCCTACAGGGTGGAACTTGGGGACCTGGGTTTCTCCTGTATTCAGGACCGCCTGTATGGCGCCTCCATCCCCGCCTCCTGCCCGGATATTACCAAAGCAATCTTCCTGGCCTGGCGAGCGGCGCTCCGCCACACCCGATGGACTGGGAGGCTGACCCGCGTCACTCACCTGTGGCATGGGACATGGTTGCGGGAGTTTGCGGAGCTGGAGGGCTTCAAATCGTGGGACCTACTCGGCATTTGGGGGATGTCTGGCGGGGGGGGGGGCGTATGTGCTCCTATTCAGAGCTGGAGGCGCGCTTCTCCCTCCACTCCTCCCAATTCTATAAATACCTTCAACTACGCCATGCCATACGCACCTACACCCCACTGGATGTTCGGCTGCCGGACCACAGCCCCCCGGAGGCTCACGTTATGATGGGTAACCTGGGGAGGGGTGGCATTTCCAGGATCTATCGCTCCCTCATCAACTGCACCACTACATCCCTGGAGGGCCTTAAGGAACGATGGGAGGGGTGGGTGGGTCCCTTGGACGAGGCCGACTGGTGGGATGCCCTTATGGCCCCCCGTATGGTGACGGTCTCCGCCAAATTGCGGCTTATCCAAATTTACTACCTGCACAACGCTTATCTCACACCGGCTCGCCTACACCGCGCGGGCCTCTCCACTGACGCGGCTTGTCCCCGTTGTGGCTCGGAGCCAGCCGACTTCATTCACATGGTGTGGTCTTGCTCGGAACTGGAGGGGTACTGGAGGGGCATAGAGTCCTAACTTACGGAGGTCCTGGGGTGGGAGGTGCCACATGATCCTAGACACTCCCTACTGGGCATCACTGACGGCCTGGATGGCACACGCCCGGAGCAGCTATTTCTCATGACAGCCTTAATGGTGGCAAAACGAGACATTGCAGCGGCGTGGAAACAGCCGCAACCGCCTAGCTTGGCCAAGTGGGGCGACAGGGTGGACTGGTGTGCGGCGCAGGAGCGAACTCTTTACCGGGCACGGGGTTGCCCCAAGAAATACCGAAAAGTCTGGGGGAAATGGCTGGGCAACATACCATGATAGGGCTGTTTAGAAGACGGGAGGGGGGATGGCTGGGCAACATACCATGATAGGGCTGTTTAGAAGACGGGAGGGGGGTTGGGGGGTTCAGGGGGAGGGTGGGACTACAGTGCGTTTTATGCTGTATTACTGTGTGGTGGTGGTTCGAAGGGCCCGAAAGCTTCTTCTGTTGTACTAGCTAAAATAATAAAAACTTGTTTATCATAAAAAAACATGAATATAAAAGCAACCCAAAAAATGAAATTAAAATAAAAAGTACAAAATGAATAAATAAAAATAAAAATAATAATACGATGCAAAGAAAAGGCAAAAGTAAGAGAAAAAGTAAAAGGTACAAATTGTGATAAACACTTGTGTTTTAACAGATTTGCTTTTTGGTATGACTTCTATGTCAATTGTTTGTGAAACTATGTGATCTATTGTTTAAAAACATGGGAAGTACTGAGGCCTAGTGTGTGATCAAGGCAGAATTTACTGCCGAAACGCGTTACAGCTAGAAATAAACGTGTAATGAGAATAATCACAAACTGGAATTGGGGTGTGTGTGTATATATATATAATTCACTTAAAAAACCATAGGTTTCACACATGTTATAGTTAGTAGGACATTTCACTCGTGAAAAACCAATGAAATTCCCCCGTTATAGTTAGTGCAGGCAACTATAACTCACGCGACCGCAATCCTCTGCTGATGACGTCAGATATTACATCACTGTATTTAGACACTTATTTACCCATGTCTTCTTCCATTAATTTTTAGCTATACATATATTACAAATATTTTTTTTTGAGAAAAACACATATGTCATCAGTGATGTAATATCTGACGTCATCAGCAGAGGATTGCGGTCGCGTGAGTTATAGTTGCCTGCACTAACTATAACGGGGGAATTTCATTGGTTTTTCACGAGTGAAATGTCCTACTAACTATAACATGTGTGAAATCTATGGTTTTTTAAGTGAATTTGCAAGGTTTTTTAAATGCTAATTCCTAACTATAACGTGTGTGAAACCTATGGTTTTTTCAGTGAATTTGTACGGTTTTTTAAATGCTAAGTTATGTATTTTTTTTTTTTTTTTTTTGCCGTGCGCGCACGGTACGCGTAGTCGCGGAATCGTTACGCGAAGTTCGCGGAATTTTTCCGTTTACGCCGTGCGCGTACGCTACGCGCATTCGGCGATTTTTCAAAAAAAAATTACAATTAATGTTTGCCCTTGGGGGTCCTTCTGGGACCCCCTGACAAAGGCTAGGGGGTCAGGAACTGTCCACCCTGCCCCCTTTTCACGTTCTCCACCTTTGTTTTTCACCCCCTCAGACTGCGAGAGACAAAATGGCGGCCGACACTTCCTGGTTTCGACCGATTCGAATGTTTACTAAGATCTAACAACCAATCAAAATCGCGCTCGCGCACGGCGGCGTGCGCGTACGGTAAGCTTACGGTACGTGCTCGGAGCGCGCCTATAGATATATATACTGATTTAAATGCTATTTTCTCAGGAAATACTGAACAGATTTACACGAGACCTTCAAAAGGCACATCCCTGACCTGAGGGCTACCTCTCTGCCAAATTTCAAGTAATTCTGTTCAGCCGTTCGGGCTGTAGCTCGGACTAAAGGTCCTATGGAAAAATGCATGGGGAAAACGCGTTTTGGGACCCCCCCTTTTTCTCAGCCCCCGCTTGATTGACGAATCCCCCCCGAGACTTTCAGGGAAGGAGCGGAGCGCCCCACCTATTTTGAGAATTTCGCGAGGATTCGTCAATCGGCGCCAAAGTTATTCCAAATAGAATGTTGCGGATTTCCTATGGAAACACGGTCCTAACTATAACTATCTACTGGCGACCGCCAGTAGATGATATATATATATATATACATATATACATATACAAACACATATACAAATATATATATGTGTTAATGTTAGTCAGATTTATAAAGCGCTCTATCACCCCACGGGCATCCTAGCGCTGAAAGTACGTACTAGTTTAACCATGTACAAAGGTTGCAGTAAAAAAGCATTTGGTGGCAAAAACGGGCCTATGCAACACTATTAGGAAAGAGCCAGGTCTTTAATGTTTCCCTAAATTTCAAAAGATCTTCTATTTGTCTGAGGCTATATGGTAGTGCATTCCACAACTTGGTGGCTGCCACGCTGAAGGCTCTTCCTCCTAGTTTAGTACTTGTAAACTTGGTTACTTTTATTAGTTTGGCTGAAGTTGAGCGCAAACATCTGGTAGGAATATACCAGTTAAGCTTGTGCTGTAATGGTTTAGGCCCCATCCCATAAAGGGCCTTAAAGACTACGCACAGAGTAATCAAGCACTACAATATTGCTCACCTGTGAACAAGGCTATTTTTGCTGAAACGCGTAAGGACTGACATGCTGCCAACCCATTTGGAAATAAATGCCAGAAAGTCATTGAGTTGTGGCTTCATTATTTCCTGTTTGTTGTCGGCGCGAAGCCGTTTGCGGGATTCTCTATTCCCGTTTTGAAGCCGCCCTGCAGGGACGGGGGCTCCTGTCATTTGGAGAGTTTGTGCTGTGGATTTAAATTGAGGAGCATGTCCCGCTCGCCCTTGTGTGACCCTGAATGGATTTCCAAGGCATTTGTCCACGAGGAAAAGAGAAAGGGAGAGGAGGGGTATTTACTCTTCCTGCCAACTCTGACTGAATCTGGCATTTCGAAGGAAGCAAGGATTTGCAGTAAGGCAGCATGGAATGAGCAAAGCTGGTAAATATGCAATGAAGATGTGACTTTTATTTTTCTGCAACGTGCACTTTATTTCAAAGACATTGAGACTGTGTTAAGAAACGCTATTAAGCAGAATGAACATTTCACACAGCTCGGATGTTATTTTAACAATCCTAGTGCATGCTGGGCATAGTAGTTTCTTACCCGAGTCACATGACCACTTGGTATAAAGCACAGAGTAATCAAGCACTACAATATGGCTCTTTCGACGGACCATATGGTTCAGGGGAAACATGGCGGCGGCTAATTAGGCTGCTGCGGCGCCCTGAGGCGAGCTCCCGTCGGAGTTGAACCCACCTCGGCATTCGATGAAGCTATAACCGAAACCGAGTTGTAGGGTCTGCGATGGAGATTGTCGGGGCTTTCATCATTTCATTAGAATCAGGAAACACGCATTTCGGATCAGGTTTGTTTTCACCAGGCGGTTGTCCCTTTAACGAACGCCGAACGCCGAAGAAGCAATACTGTGTTTCTCCAATAGACGCTCCGCGTTACGTTGCCTGCCTGTGCTCCGCCTTCAGCTTTCGCCTGCGTGGCTCCTCTCTGGATGGTGCTTGCCGAGTTTTTTCTCCCCATACTGGCTCCGTGTGTATTTTTTCGACTGTGGCGAGAGTGCTTCAGTGCTCCTTGAAGAACGCCCCCCAGGAGCTAATTACCGGCCAAAATTCTTTTTCTTCATCACTGCAAGAGCCCCCGGGGAAGCCGAGGCTGCGTCTGTGGTCAGCCGCGCTGGAGCTAAGGCGTGGGAGAAAGGTGCGGAGCCTGGTTCAGTCACGTCGAGGTACTGCCAATGGGGCTAAATCCAAAGCGGTAGCCACTAAGGACGCGTCAGGTGGGTTGCAGAAGTCTGTGATATCGCCTCCTCGGGGAGAAGCCGAGGGAGGAAGGTTGGCGAAAAGTTTCTATCTCTGTGGTGAGAGTTTAAAGAGTGTTAATACGCTGGCTGAACTGCCGCCTGGGCCTGAGGTTTCTCGTGGGGAGTTTGTTGACTGTTTATTTACCGCTGATGGGGAGCAGGTTACTCAAGAGTCAAGTGAGGTAGTTTCACAAGCTCTAGGTACTGTTCAGCATTCTCAGTTTCTGGTCAGAGGGAAATCTTCTTCCTATCTAAATACAGAAGTCAAGGCTAGAGGGAGCAAATATAAATCTAAATCCAAAGTAAAGGGTCCTAAGGTAGTACAATCTTTAGGATCCAAGATCACTCCATCACTTAGATCTTATTTTAAAGCGGTCCCCCAGATTCTCAATCTCGTGGAAGATCATAATATGGCAGGGGTTTTGATTGTCCCAGACACTCTCCCCTCTCCATCTGAAAATGGGTCATCATTATCATTATCCTCCCGCATACCAGCTAGGGACGAAGCCACAGAAGAGGGATCGGCTACACCGCTACAATGTACCCCACAAGAGAAAGGCCTAGAAGAAGCCGGGATAGGTCAAGAGGTGGTGCTGGGAGCTCAGGCATCAGGGGGTTTGTCTATCATCGAACAGTGTCCTCCCTTGAGTCCCTCTCTAAACCTGACAAGGTCGGCAAGATCTAATTCCGATGTACAGGTGGTAGCGACCTCTGTGGTGGAAGGGGCAGCTGGTGGAGAGTGTCCGGATGAAGTCAACATCAAGGCTCTGCATCAGAATGCTTCTGCTGGTGTTACTACTGCCAACCTTGAGGCGGAATCTTCCATCTCTGTCGCCTCGTTGTTGGGAATGTTCTCTGCGCTCACGATGGAGATCAGGAAGGGGTTTTCTGAGTCTTCTGCAAATCAGTTAGAGATAAGGAAACACTGTGAAGCTCTGGACAATAAGATTGAGGGGTTGAATGTCAGAACAGGAGCTTTGGAAGAGACCTCTGCAGCACTCTCTACTAATATGAAGCAAGTTAAGGATGATATAAAAAAGCTTACTAGAGAGGAGCAAAGTCTAAACGAGAGACTGGAGTCATTAGAAAATAATGCCAGGCGGGGGAATATACGGATTCTCAATATTCCGGAAGGTTCTGAGGGCTCTGATATAAAGCATTTTATTTCTGTTTTGTTAAAGGAGTCCCTGGGCTTAGAGCACTCAGTAGAGGAGTTAGCCATGGACATACAACGAGTCCACAGAGATCCCTTTCGGCGGAATCCCCAGAGATCGAAGCCCCGTAAGATTCTGGTCAACTTCCATACGTATGTGCTGAAGGAGCAGATCCTAAATTTGGCATTAAAGCAAAAATCTCTTGTGGGGAGTGGGTTTACTTTCTTAGTTAGGTCTGACCTCTCTAGAATTACATTGGAGAAGCAATGGGAGTTTGGGAGGAGACTGGACGCTTTTAGGAAAGCAGGAGCAACAGCTCAGCTCATGTTTCCGGCATCTATCAAAGTTATGCATAATAATCGGATGTATAACATCAGGTCGGTTCAGGAAGCCGATGAGCTTTTGTTGATTCTAGGCAAGGAGCATAATTAGTCTAAATATGCATCGTTATAACCTTGGTGTCTCTCTCCTGATAAGCCTTATAGACCGCGTTCATCTTTAACATATAGGTCTGTATTGGTCTAGCCTCCTCACTTTATGTCATATTTTTTTTTAACACAAAAAATTTCTTTTTTTCTTCTGATCTCCATGCAGCTAAATTGGCCAAAGTTATGTTTTGGTTACTTTTTTTTTTTTTTTTTTTTTTGCCTCATGGGTGGGGGCTTACATCATCGACGTATATTTTTCATATCTTATTTTCCATCGCTGGTAGGGAGGGGGGTTCTCTTTGACGGGAGCCTTGTCAAGGGGTGCTTCTACCGGTTCTTTCCGGCTAGATAACACAAGGGTTTTCCAAGGGGGGTGGGGTAGCTGGGAGATGTCTCACGGGGGTAGGAGGGGGGTGGGGGTGGGGGGGGTGGCAAAAATATAAAATGGTCCTCATAGCTCGAAGCAGTTCTATTAAAGATGGAAGTAGGCATATATTGATTCAGGGACCAATGCAACAAACGGTAATCTTGGCTTTGTTTTTACAGTCTTTTCCCTTTAAGTATGGGTAGTGTAAAATATATCTCCTGGAATGTTAATGGCCTCCGCACCAAACCCAGAGCTAATAGAATCATGCAATATTTGCGGGATTTGGATGCGCAGGTCTTGGTGCTCCAGGAGACACACCTAACTCACACGGAAATGCTTACCCTTATTAAGAAAAACAATTGGATAGACTTTGCAGTTTCAACTACCCAAACATCTAATACAAGAGGGGTCTCAATTGTGTTTAAAAAAGGAGCTAAAGCTAGGCTGATATCACAGGCAGTTGACCCAGGTGGCAGATGGGCCATAGTGTCAGTTGTTATATCTGGTAAACAAAGTACAATCTTAGGATATTATGGCCCGAATCAGGATGATCCCTCCATTTTGGAATCTATATTCTCACATTTGATTACTTTCCCTGAACCCATTATTTTGGCAGGCGATTTTAATATCGTACTGGATCCTCTGTTGGACAAATCACCCAATAATCGATCCTCTGTTTTTTCTAAGACGAGGGCCCTGCTCCAAAGCGCCATGAAGCAATATGGGTATGTTGATATCTGGAGAGCGAGGTCGGGGCAACAACAAGGGGTCTCTTTCAGGAACTATAAATATCACCACCAGTCCAGAATAGATTTCATCTTAATAAGTCTGAGGCTGGTGGATTCCGTAAAGAGTATTAGCTACCTCCCATCACATCTGTCGGACCACGCAGCGGTAGTAATGGAGATTGCCAGTTTGATTAAAAAGAGTTCCACCTCATGGTCTTTTGACCGGTCTCTTCTCTCATCAGTAGAGGATATTACTTTTCTTAAATCAGAAACCCATAATTTTTTGATTTCCAACAGTGGCTCAGCTACGTCTAGGATAATCTGGGACTCGTTTAAAGCTTTCTTGAGAGGGGTTATCATTGGAAAAGTTTCATACCGTAAGAAGTTGCATAGAGAGGAAGTCACGTCTATTGAAGATCAGATATCTCAAATACAACAAGATATAGATTCCAACTGTATGGATCCCGGTTTAGATCTGCCCACTCTCCATAACCAATTAGTGACTTTGAAGGGTAGTCTGAGTTCTTTATTAAATCTTCGACTTCAACAAAGATGGGAAGCCAGTAAGTTGGCCCATTTTGAATACACTGAAGGTGCCGGGAAATTACTGGCCTGGAAAACCAAAACGGATCTGGTGCGGAATAACATCGCTGCAATAATGGTAGATAACATCATCTTCTCTTCAGATGAGGACATCAGGGCAGCCTTCAGAGATTACTTTCAAGTAATCTATGAGGAGGATAAGCAGATCTCGCCAGAGTCTGTTGAGGGTTGGTTAAGGGACATCAATTTACCTTCACTATCTGCCGAGCAATCTCAATCTTTAGATAAAGCCATCACTGAGGATGAGGTAAGATCTGCCATTAAAAGAAGTAAGAAGGGGAAGGCGGCTGGACCTGACGGTCTGCCGGCAGAAATCTATAGAGCTCTTGAAATAGAATTAGTTCCATTCCTCACCGTTCTTTTTAATCAAATCTTACTGGAAGGTCAGCTTCCGCCAGAGTCCTGGGATAATGCCTCAATCACTCTTATTCTGAAGCCAGGGAAACCAAAGACGGCTTGTGGTTCTTATAGGCCAATTTCAATCCTGAATGTGGATTACAAGATCTTTACCACAATCTTGGCATCTAGGTTGGCTGTGATTGCGCCTCTGGTTCTCCATCCGGACCAAAAGGGTTTCGTTAAGGGGCGACAATTATTTGAGCTAACCTATGATTTAATAGGTGCCATAGATATAGCATCGGCTCGGACCCTTCCTTTGGCCGCCCTCACGTTGGATGCAACCAAGGCCTTCGATTGAGTTAACTGGGTGTACCTGTCGGTGGCCTTGGCTAAGTTTGGCGTGGGGGATGGGATACGTAGGGCAATTGGCTTGTTATATCATAATCCTGTAGCACGCCTCTTGGTCAATGGAGATCTGTCTGACCCTGTTACCATCACTAGGGGGACACGGCAGGGCTGCCCACTTTCCCCCCTTTTGTTTGATTTTTATATCGAACCCTTTGCGCAACAACTGAGGGAGGAGACTTCTATTAAGCCATTCTCGTATAAAGGGTGGGTGAGGAAAGTAGCCCTATATGCCGACGACGTGCTTATTCTTACCTCAGATGTTGGCTCTGCACTCCCTATAATTTTAAGGATTGCTCGTTCATTTGGTCAAGTCTCCGGTTACGAAATTAATGATACTAAAACCGAGATGCTTGTTTGGAATCATGAAGGGCAAGCTATAGACTTACAAACGGGCTCCTCGATGAGATATTTGGGTTTACAGATAGGGAAGGACATAGAAAAAATAGCTCAAGTTAATTTAACATCGGTAGCTAAAGAATGCCGTAGGTTACTACACTCATGGTCTCATATCCCACTATCTTTAATTGGGAGGGTCAACTTAATCAAGATGTCGATCCTTCCTAAAATTTCGTTTTTGTTTTGTACCATTCCCTTGCACTTTGATTATTCTTGTTTAGTTAAATTGCAGTCAGACATAACATCTTTTATCTGGAACAACAAACAGGCAAGGATTTCTTGGAAAAAGCTTAGAAGGCGAAGGGACAAAGGGGGCTTGGCAGCCCCGGACTTGAAATTATATGCTTGGGCCTTCCAGTTAACTCATTCCCGCATGTTGTTAAAAATACCTACAGACTACGGGGTGGGTTTAATGTTTTCAGCCATGTTAGAAGGGGAAGAAGCTAGTCAATCAGCCTTTCTATTTAAATTCGGCAACCCCAAGTACTTCAAAAAGATTAAACTGAAGGTACTACAAGGCTTGGCAAAATTATGGGCCGAAGTTACAAGATCGATAAAAGTAAGCTACTTTTGTGAAAGGACGCCGCTATGGGGTCTCCCTGAAAACCCTGTTTGGCTTGAAGACATTCTAGCGTCTCCAATAAGAGACGCAGGCTTAGAGGTCTGGGGAGACTTTTTTTTTGACGGGGAGCTGCTTTCATGGGAACATCTTTTGGCTAAGATCGGCCCTAATCTGTCAAGACTTAAATACCTTCAAATACATAGTTGGACTCAGGCCTACAAATCTCAAGCCTTAGAAAGAAATAAGTTTCCACTTGGAGGATATAGCCTGCTCATAAACAACTTGATGGACAACCCCGTGGGAAAAAAGGAGACCTCACAGTGGTATAATCTTCTGTTGGAGGAAACGGATGGAGTCTTTGATCTGCCTGATTCACTTTGGAGCCCTTCAATCTCTGGCCCAAACCTACAAAATCTTTGGACAGACTCATTCGGCCTTTTGTGCAGCATAGTTAAGCCTTCTTGGTTACGGAGGAACCACTTGCTAACACTGCATAGGGCATATTATTCTCCTCTTAGACTATCTAAATTTTCCGAGGGTAACTCAATTGCTTGTTCCAGATGTGGGTTTCTGGCGGCACCAGACACCCATATGTTTTTTGACTGCCCCAGTTTAGGGTCATACTGGGCAGCTATCAGTAACTTTCTAACTACTTCAGTGGGTGTTAAAGTAAACATTGACTTACCTCTTGTGATCTTCGGGATTTTGGAAGGAGCTCAAGGTGCAGCCAAAAATTTAGTGTTCTATACGATTTTGTTGGCAAGAAGGGAGATCTGCAAGAAATGGAAGGACGTGTCCCCTCCTTCCTTCGGCGAATGGCAGGCCTCCGTCATATATACATCACGTATGGACCTGGCTAGGGCTGGTAATCAGAGCAAAAGAGCTTTTTGGTATTTGTTGCCATGGGTACACTGAAATACCCGGGGTTTTTTTTTTTTTTTTTTTTTTTTCCCCGGGTCCGATGATTACCCTATTATGGTGTTCTAGCCATTTGTACCATACCTGGTCCTAGCCCGGGCGGACTTGGTTGCCACTTACACCAAGGTGGTTTACAAGAAGGGAAATGCCTGGTTCTTCGCCTTCCAAGATTGAAACTGCAATTGCTGAGGGATATTTTCTATTTACTTCCTTGGTCATATATCCCTGCCAGTTCTTTTGAACTGAGACAGCTGACTGTAGGGTAATCTGGTATGGCACTGAAACCATGGTAGCAATGAGGACAAAAAAAAAAAAAAAAAAAAACAAAGAAAAAAAAAAAAAAATATTACTCACCTGTGAACAAGGCTATTTTTGCTGAAACGCGTAAGGACTGACATGCTGCCAACCCATTTGGAAATAAATGCCAGAAAGTCATTGAGTTGTGGCTTCATTATTTCCTGTTTGTTGTCGGCGCGAAGCCGTTTGCGGGATTCTCCATTCCCGTTTTGAAGCCGCCCTGCAGGGACAGGGGCTCCTGTCATTTGGAGAGTTTGTGCTGTGGATTTAAATTGAGGAGCATGTCCCGCTCGCCCTTGTGTGACCCTGAATGGATTTCCAAGGCATTTGTCCACGAGGAAAAGATAAAGGGAGAGGAGAGGTATTTACTCTTCCTGCCAACTCTGACTGAATCTGGCATTTCGAAGGAAGCAAGGATTTGCAGTAAGGCAGCATGGAATGAGCAAAGCTGGTAAATATGCAATGAAGATGTGACTTTTATTTTTCTGCAACGTGCACTTTATCTCAAAGACATTGAGACTGTGTTAAAAAACGCTATTAAGCAGAATGAACATTTCACACAGCTCGGATGTTATTTTAACAATCCTAGTGCATGCTGGGCATAGTAGCTTCTTACCCGACTCACATGACCACTTGGTATAAAGCACAGAGTAATCAAGCACTACAATATTGCTCACCTGTGAACAAGGCTATTTTTGCTGAAACGCGTAAGGACTGACATGCTGCCAACCCATTTGGAAATAAATGCCAGAAAGTCATTGAGTTGTGGCTTCATTATTTCCTGTTTGTTGTCGGCGCGAAGCCGTTTGCGGGATTCTCCATTCCCGTTTTGAAGCCGCCCTGCAGGGACAGGGGCTCCTGTTTTTGGAGAGTTTGTGCTGTGGATTTAAATTGAGGAGCATGTCCCGCTCGCCCTTGTGTGACCCTGAATGGATTTCCAAGGCATTTGTCCACGAGGAAAAGAGAAAGGGAGAGGAGAGGTATTTACTCTTCCTGCCAACTCTGACTGAATCTGGCATTTCGAAGGAAGCAAGGATTTGCAGTAAGGCAGCATGGAATGAGCAAAGCTGGTAAATATGCAATGAAGATGTGACTTTTATTTTTCTGCAACGTGCACTTTATTTCAAAGACATTGAGACTGTGTTAAAAAACGCTATTAAGCAGAATGAACATTTCACACAGCTCGGATGTTATTTTAACAATCCTAGTGCATGCTGGGCATAGTAGCTTCTTTTTTTTTTGCAAATCTATTTTATTAATTTTTTAGATCATAATACATGAGCATATCGTACGGCATCACATTTCACATACATCGGGTCAGAAACTTATACAGGCTGGTAAATCATGCCAACTGTCAAGGGGGGGGGGGGGGCAGCCTGGTGTCTGCTAGCGCGCCCGCCACCGCCCTCCTGAGATCCAGTCCCTTCACCCATAGGAGTTCAGGTGCCATCTCGTAGGAAGGGGCCAACCCCACCACCCACCAGCCATGGAGCCGTGCAGGAAAACTAAACTCGCCTATGCAACTGAGGCGTCGGTATAATCAAAAAGGTTACATGCAATACAAAGGAAAGAACCCATAACAAAGGCAGCGTGTACATTGAAGGGCATAGTAGCTTCTTACCCGACTCACATGACCACTTGGTATAAAGCACAGAGTAATCAAGCACTACAATATTGCTCACCTGTGAACAAGGCTATTTTTGCTGAAACGCGTAAGGACTGACATGCTGCCAACCCATTTGGAAATAAATGCCAGAAAGTCATTGAGTTGTGGCTTCATTATTTCCTGTTTGTTGTCGGCGCGAAGCCGTTTGCGGGATTCTCCATTCCCGTTTTGAAGCCGCCCTGCAGGGACGGGGGCTCCTGTCATTTGGAGAGTTTGTGCTGTGGATATATATATATATATATCCCAAACGTTCAATTTGCGTGTAAATCCGAGCCACTTACAATGGTGGGCTGTGCCAGGGGTGCGAACCCCTATAAATCCAAAAGTAAAGCATACTTCGTCTCCTTGACACAATACGACACAGCCACAAAGAATCCTTTTCAGCATGATTTATTCAGAGAGGCCAATCCACTCTACGCGTTTCGGAGCTTGTAGCTCCTTGCTCACGAGTAGTAGCGAAATGTAAAACACCATCTTTAAATGATCATGTGACCCATTTACCAAACAGTGAAAACAGACTCTTAGCGTTACATTATTTTAGGTGGTACGAGTCAGAAAAGATACTTTACACTTTTTATGCATTGCAGTCTTTCATATTTACAATTTGTGGGTGCATAATATAATTCAGAATTGCATGGTTAAAACTCACAAAATAATAATTGCAAGTGCGAGGTGCATCAAAATTGAACAATGAAAAATGAAAAAATGAAACAAAGCCTGTTTTATGCACTCGTGGACTTAAAAAGATAATGATTAAATACTGCACCAGTGCGCAGCTCTGCCAGCTAGTTTTAAGGAGTGGGATTCTTTGTGGCTGTGTTGTATTGTGTCAAGGAGACGGAGCACGCTTTACTTTTGGACTATATATATATATATATATATATATATATATACACATACATTATCTACTGGCGGTCGCCAGTAGATAGTTATAGTTAGGACCGAGTTTCCATGGGAAATCTGAAAATTCTATTTTGAATAACTTTGGCGCCGGTTGACGAATCCTCGCGAAATTTTCAAAACTAATTGGGCGCTCCGTTCAGCTCCTACCCTGAAAGTCTCGGGGTGATTCGTCAAGCAGGGGCCGAGAAAAAACGGGGGTCCAAAAACGCGTTTTCCCCATGCATTTTTCCATAGGACCTTTAGTCGAAGGTACAGCCCGAACGGCTGAACAGAATTACTTGAAATTTGGCAGAGAGGTAGTCCTCAGGTCAGGGAATTGCCTTTTGCAGGTCCGGTGTCAATCTGTTCAGTAGTTCCTGAGAAAATAGCATTTAAAAGCATATAAATATCTATAAGCGCGCACCGTGCGCGCACCGTGCGAGCACCCTAACGTGCGCGAGCGTAATTCTGATTGGTGGTTACATGTTAGTCAACGTTCGAATCGGTCGAAATCAGGAAGTGTCGGCCGCCATTTTGTTTGTTTTCAGTGCGAGAGTGAAAAAGGAAGGTGGCGAATGTGAAAAGGGGGCAGGGTAGAGAGTTGCTGACCCCCTAGCCTTTGTCAGGGGGTCCCAAAGGACCCCGAAGTCAGAATTTTTTTTTTTTTTAAATCGCGGGGGTGCACGCACCGTGCGTGCACGGTGAAAACCCCCCCCCCAAAATTTTTTTTAATACGGAGTTTATTGTAAAATAAATATAGAAAAAAATAATAATACATAAATAAATTAGCATTTAAAAAACCGTACAAATTCACTGAAAAAACCATAGGTTTCACACACGTTATAGTTAGGAATTAGCATTTAAAAAACCTTGCAAATTCACTTAAAAAACCATAGGTTTCACACATGTTATAGTTAGGTGGATATTTCACTCGTAAAAAACCAATGAAATTCCCCCGTTATAGTTAGTTCAGATAACTATAACTCGCGCGACCGCCACTCTATCACAAGGATGATGTCATCAGTGATGTCATGAGTGATGCCACTGACCATGTCATGAGTGATGTAATATGTGACGTCATGAGCAGTGGATTGCGGGTGCATGAGTTATAGTTATCTGAACTAACTATAACAGGGGAATTTCATTGGTTTTTTACGAGTGAAATATCCACCTAACTATAACATGTGTGAAACCTATGGTTTTTTAAGTGAATTTGCAAGGTTTTTTAAATGCTAATTCCTAACTATAACGTGTGTGAATATATATATATATTCACTGAAAAAACCAAAGGTTTCAGGGGCGTTATAGTTAGGGATTGGCATTTAAAAAACCTTAGACATTCACTAAAAAAACATAGGTTTCAGGGGTGTTATAGTTAGCTGGACATTTCCCTCGTACAAAACCCTAGAAATTCCCCTGTTATAGTTAGTTCAGCTAACTATAACTCGCACCCTCGCAATGCACCGCTGATGACGTCACATATTACATCACTCATGACATGGTCAGTGACATCACTGATGACATCATTGATGACATCTCAAATGACATCACTGATGACATCACTGATGACATCATCCAGTGAATGTGTGTTTTTCTGAAAAGTTTAAATATGTTTTATATATTTATAGTGAAAGGCCTATGGAAGAACGAGTGGGTGTATAAGTGTGTGAATGGGTGATTTTCTAGGTGCGTAACTGATTCTATAAGTGAGTCATTAAATGTATCTTACTGCAGACTAGTGACTAAACTGTGTGAATGTCTGTATGTGTCTGTGTGTTGGTGTATAAGTGGCTGCATGGTTTTGTGAATAGCTATATGAGTGTCTATATGGGTTATTGATTGGTTGTCTGAGTATCTGTATGGGTGCCTGAGTGTTTGTGTGGGTAGGGTGTGTGTGGCTCTGTGCATAGATGTGTGAGTGGGTGATTCAGTGGGTGCATGGTTTTAAGAGTGCATCTGTGATGGACTGTATGGTTGAGTGACTGTATGTAAGGGTGTGTTAGTGATTGAATGTATATCTCAGTTGTACATGTGTCAATAACTACATATGTGAAACGCAGTGTATATGTGTGTAAGAGTATATAACTATTTATATGTGAGAGTGTGTGATTTTGGGAGTGGCTGTATGGATGAGTGTGTGCTTGTATCAGTAATTGTATAAGAGCATCAGAATTTGTTAGAATTTTTATGAGTAAGTGAACTTGAGTGTGTTTAACTGTATAGGTGAGTAAATTGGACCGTAATTAATTATTTGCATGACTGACTAGGTGTGTCAGTACCTCAATGGATGATTGGCGGTGTGTGAGTGTCTATATAGCTGTATAAATGCATATGATTGTCCTGTACTGAGTGACTGCAAGTATGAGTGACTGTACAGGTGAGTGAGTGGAGGTGTATGTAGACCTAAGAGTCAATGAGTGGGTATATAGTTATTGGTATTGGAGTATCTATGGTTTTCAAAATGGCCGTCTGAAATTTTGAGTCGGTGTATCAAAGGTTATATTAGGGTGTGAGAAGATGCACTAATTTATCACATGGATGACGTCATCAGTGATGTCATCAGTGATGTCATTTGAGATGTCACCAGTGATGTCATCAGTGATGTCACTGACCAGGTCATGAGTGATGTAATATGTGACGTCATCAGCAGTGCATTGCGGGGGCGCGAGTTATAGTTAGCTGAACTAACTATAACATGGGAATTTCTAGGGTTTTGTACGAGGGAAATGTCCAGCTAACTATAACGCCCCTGAAACCTATGTTTTTTTGTGTGAATTTTAAGGTTTTTTAAATGCCAATTCCTAACTATAACGTGCATGAAACCTATGGTTTTTTCAGTGAATTTCAAAGGTTTTTTAAATGCTAATTCCTATCTATAACTTATCTGTAAAGATATCATGTTTAATGATTTTCATTGGATTTCTATATTTTTCAAATTCAGTGTGTCAATTTCATTAATTATGTTTTTTTGAAATTCTTTATCACCATTTTTTAAATTTATTTTTTCAATTAATTCTTTTAAAAATTAAAAAATATTTGTTTTTATTGGGTTTTTCAAACATATTTTTTTATATTTTTAAAAAATATTTCTTTAACTATATGTTCAAAACTTTATTTTATATATTTTTTTCCCATGTTTTTGGATCCGCGCACTCTATGCACACCGTTCTCGATCCCTACGCGATAGCATCCGCGCATGGTATGCATTGGGTACGTGTTTAGTGCGCGATCGCAATGCGACAGGTACGCGACTCCCAGTCTATACGCGACACATTCGATGTACGTAACGCGACGTTTACGCGCTTCTGCCATGCGTCATCTGCATCTATGACGCGGTAGGTGCGGATCCCGCAAAATATTTAACATTTAAAAAAACATATATATATATATGTATTTCATGTGAATATTAATTGAAGACAAACTCTAAACTAGTCTTAAAAATAATATATTTTTACATCTAATCCTATAATTTTTTTAAATTCAATTTCGCGGATGCGCGCTGGGTGCGTGCTGCGTATGCGCAGGGTGCGCGGATCCCATGTGACCTGCAAAAAAAGAGATTTGATTGGTTCATTACACTTCCTCTTCTAACTATTGAAAGACCCACCCAATTCAATCATTCTTCTTTGACCTTCTTTGGAGGAGCATCTCTTTGCAGTGAAGAAGATTTTTTTAGACTAAGTTTACACTTAGCTCTAACTTTTTTCAACTAAAAATGGCTTCAGGGCAGCAGGCATCACCTGCATCTCCTCATACATCTGAGGATGAATTTTTGGAGAAGACACCACGCAAAGAACGTTTTTCTTCAGTGGTGTGGACATTTTTTACTTTTCCAGAGGGGCAGAATAAGACCAATGCCACCTTGGTCACATGCAAGATTTGCAAAAGAGTGCTGTCGCGAGGGGATCCTAACAAGAAATTCTTGTGCGGCACGGCTAGTATGATGAAGCACCTAAGGACCCTTCATCCAAACAATCTTGCACGAGAAGAGTGCAAACGGATGAGAAACACTCCTGCTCCTGCGCCTTCCACCTCATCGCAGCCGAGCACTTCAAGAGTGCATCCATCAGCCCAAAATTTGGAAATCCGTTCTCAATTTCAATTTTTAAAAGTGCTCTGCACTAAGTGCAATGCGTCTTTGTGCTACGGGGAGGAGTCGATCGATCTGATCTGCCGCCGGCAAGAAAGTCACATTTGCTATTTTTTTTTTTTATTATTGTTCGCTGAAGTTCATTGTTTGGTTCCTCCTGTTTCGTTTTTTGTTTGTTTTTTTGCAGAAAAACCAAAAAAAATTAAAAATTGTTCAGAAAACCCCCCAAAAAATATGAAAGAAGAAAAAAAAAAAGTTTGTGTAAGAACTAACTTTCCTGGTTTAAAAAAAGAGCTAAATTTCTTTGTTAGTGTGTGAAAGTTTAGATGAATGTATGTGTGGTACGTAATTGACTGAATTAATGCATTAGTAGTGTATGGTGAATGTATAAGTGCAGAACTATGAGGAAGTGCTGCAGCATCACACAGTAACCTCTTTAACTACACTGTGCTGTAGTACTTCCGAAGCACAGGGATGCAACATATGTACATAAATATGTTGCAAATCTATGCTTCTATCTGCACGGCTGCTTAAACTGCAGCCATGTGGTGACACAGGCACCCTTGCACCATAGTGCAAGGATATCTATGTCATGTGCTGTTTGTCTTTGTGCAGGAAGACACACCTTCCTGCACAAAAACAATCAGTAAAGGCATTTTTCTCCTTCAATGTATGCTGAGCATTGTAGCTGCGTTGAAGATATAAAAATGTGGAGAAATGAAAACAATTCTCCTTGTTGTGCTTTCCTACACCAATTTTAGAATGGTGCAGCATTCACACACATCGAGATTTACAATTTCTGATAAATCTAGAGATGTGTCTTGTTCTATGAGTATTCAGTGTAATCATGCACAACAACACTTATAGAACACCCTTTCAACGCAAACTGGTGTGCATAATGAGGTTGTATTTACATGGAGTATAAAAAGTGCACAGAGTGCCTTTTCCTCTCTTTGTAAATATGAAAGAGTGTCTTGCGCAATAACTATGTTACAAAAAGTGACATATTTCCAGTTTTAAAATTCCTTGCGAATGTTAGAAGGTAAGCACAGAGTTTTGTCTGCACAGATGTTCAAAGAAGAATGATTGAAATGATTGCGGTCCTTCAATAGCTACAATGGGAAATATTATGAACCCCTCAAATCTCTTTTTTTGCAGGTCACATGATATCTGATTATGGTCAAATTTTAAAACTACATAGGTATAAACAGAGTGTTTTTACAAACGTGTTTCAACTTTCTAGCTTCTTGCAGACCTCCTCATTCTGCATATTGAGACTTAGTTAAACTTACCTTCACAGTAATAGCAATAAAAAATGGTATACATATTTTTCAGATTTTCATTGCAATCTAAATTCATATAAATTGCTTATTTTAAAATTTGGATCTGTGAAAGAAAAGAAAAAAAAATTATAAAATGTAAAAATACATTTTTAACAACACAGCATAATTTCCACAAAGTAATTTGTTTGCCTTTTTTGCTGTTCTCAGAATATATTGAATTTCACTAGAAATAGTGATTTCAATCGTACTCATCACTTAACAGCGGGCAAAAAAAAACAATCAGAAAGATTGTTAAAAAAAAACAACATGTTATTCTCAGTAAAATACCAGAAAATACAAATCACACATATATGCAATGCTTACGGCTAACAAAATTTTATAACTTTAACTTATAAAAATTGTAAATATTGCCGCATTAATATATTCACCGAATCAATGACCACCAAAAAGTCCATAATTGAAAAATACAACTTTCCTTGAGGCCAAATGGTATTTTTGCACTCCTTTATGTAAATTGTCCAATGGTAGTCCTATTAAATTATAATAATTAATTCCTCAGAGAGTGAATTATCTTCCTAAAACTTTGACTTTAAAAATATTAGGTAGGAATTTTGTAATTCCCTAGGCAAACGTTGTTTAAAAACCAACTGGGAATCATTACAAAGTGTCCAGCCTTTCTCACATTTTAGATAGGCAGTGTAATGTCCAGATGTGGTGGAAGGACCATCATGGAAAATTATTGCAATCGCTACAAAAGTCCTTCCTGAAATTGATAGTTGTGCTGCTACAAATTGCTTTATTAAAGTATCCAATTTTCTTCCGTCAGCTGTACAACGTTGCATCATTAAAATTATGTATTTTCCATATTTTGTTAAGAATAATGTGGATAACATTTCTGATTTACATTGGCTATACTCCATGTTTTGATTTGCACCTTTAACTAATTTATTGAAAGACATTGATTTACAGTCTGGTAATGTTAAATACAGAAATCTCTCAGTGTCTACATTGGTGCTACATGTATACATGCAATTTTCACAATGATGTTCCCATTTGTAAGAAAGGCCACCTTCATTTTCAAAAATGGTAAGCATATACATTAAAAATTCCTGAGCATCTTGTTGGATATTTTGGGTAAATTGTGTAGAACCAGAACACACATCCAAAAGACTACGAACATCTGAAACAGATTGTATTTTACTTCTATCTGTTGTCAATTTTTCATAAACAGAATGCAACAGAGAACAAAATCTTTTTTCCTGATTCTGCATAATTTGTTCTTGCAAACCTTCCAGATAAAAAACAACATTGACCACTACATTAGCATAGCAGTTGACACCAGAACTATTTTCAAACTGATAACCAACAATCTCTTCAACAGTGTCCAATTTCTTTTTACCTGCAATCACAACATTATCTTGTTCTTTTCCCTTCTTCACACCTTCAGAACAGATATTCTCTAACCTTCTTTTTCGACCAACCACACGCTTTTCAAATACAGGATATTGACCTAAATTTGGTGCATACGCCCTTCTTAACCTATTATACTCTTTTACACAGTTTGCATCTGCAGTAACCTTTGTCTCATCAAAATCAATCAAAAACAAACCAGATAATGTTCTGACTCGCGACAAAGCAACATATGCCATACCCTCTTTAAATACAGTAGATCCAATGTTCACCAATGCACTGTTTACACTTAATCCTTGAGATTTATGAATAGTCACTGCATATGCCAGAGAAAATGGAAATTGTTTCCTACGGACATATAAATCTTTAAAAAGCAAAAAACGTGCCCGAGAGCACGATCTCGCTCATCTATAAGAAACTGATCAACGTCCGGGCGGATATGCTTCTGGGGCTGAGGGACCAGTGGTCTAGGGACGGCCTCGAGTTGGATGACGAGGATTGGCAGTCTGCTGTTTCCTCTCCTAAGGAGGTTGCGATCCCGTCGCGTCTGAGGCTGGTGCAGCTTAAAATACTGCATCGAGTGTACGTGACGGGGCAAGGCTGGTTCACATGGGATTCTCGGAGGACGGCCTATGCAGGAGGGGATGTGGTATGGTGGGTACTTTTCTGCATATCATTTGGGAATGTGGTGTCAAAACGGAATTCTGGCGGAGAGTCCATGCAGTGATGGGGGAGGTGACGGGCATTGCTATGCAGCCGGAAGCGCGGTGTTGTCTCCTGAATGTCTGGGGGCCCACTGATCAAAATGCGGCGCAGACCCAATGGGTGACTCTGGGTAACATGGTCGCTAAGAGAGATATAGCGCGATTGTGGGGATCCGTGGGCCCCCCCACATTGACCGCGTGGAAAGAAAATATGGACTGGAGTATGCTAAGGGAGAAGACGGTATATTGCGCTAGAGGCCGCCCTCGGAAGTGGCACGCCGTCTGGGGGCGGTGGAACCAATACAGGGGGGGAATTTGTCTCGCCCCTGATCTGGATCCCCCCGAGGAACAGCTTTCCTCCTAACCTTCTTTCCAGCTCAGTATGGTTAATGGACTTCTTTGGCCTCTGCTGTCCCCCTTCTTCCTCTTTTCACGGTACTGTAAATGGTAGATGATTGGGGTCCTGCCTTCCCTGGGGGGCTATCACCATGGGCATTCAGTGTTCTTGCCTTGCTGGGGGTTGTTGTGTGTTTTGTGTTTATTTAAAAAATGGAATCTTTGCACTCCTCCTTCACTGTACTGTGGACGCGTCTCTGTTCCTCTTTACCGAAGCTGCCGAACCTCCGGGTTGTCGGCTGAATAGCTGTGTCCAGACTTTTGAAAATAAAGGTTTTTAAAAAAAAAAAAAAAAAAAAAGCAAAAAACGAACTGAACAACGACCAATTTCTTTAACTTCATCAATCTAATCAAATTTAATTTTTAAAAATTCAATTCCTTCTTTTTTCTGATAATTCACAAAATCCACCACTTTACCCATTGCACCATTAACTAAACCTTTCTCTACATCCAAATTACGCCTTAAAATGACCCGACAGTTTACACACGCATATAGTGTCCAGAAGTTTTAGATATTTGTTTTTCTAAACATTCCAGTTTTGATCTCAACTTTTCCGTCAAAATAATAGTGATTCCTTCATGCAGTATTTTATCGATGGCTTCCATTTTTACCATTTCTTCATTTTCCAGTTTCAATAATTCTTCGTTGAATATGGAACACTCACGCAGTGTTGGCATTAAGCAAATCACTGATTTATTTTTAGCAATTTCCACGTACACTTTTGCAGGAACTGCATTTACATTTGGAAAGACATTGCAAAGTAATCAACTCTCCAAAGCTTGTTTTCCTTGTTTTGAAAGAATACCAGTTCTTATATCTTGAAGAATACTTTCATATTCAGCATCATTTGCCTGTCGCAAATTTGCTGTCAGTTCTTTGTATTCAAAATGAGTCCAAATGTTCACATTACCAACACTGCCAAGAGACTTTCTAGTATCTTCATGGGCTAGTGTTTTAAATACCGGTTGTCCTTTTACCAGAGTCAGTTGCAGTAGATCTCCAAAAACTATGATGTGTTTTCCTCCAAATAACACGTCCTACTCTGTTTTAAGAATTTGCTGCATTCTTAAATGCACAAAGGCAAGCATCAAGTTTGAGACCATGCTCACCTCATCAATAATGAGAAGTTTCATTTTCTTCAGGACACTTGAAACTTCACAACAAGCTTCTCCAGATAGCTTGTGGTATTCCAATGTGTTCTCATGCTCTACTGGCAGCATTAGTAAACGATGTAAAGTAATTCCTTTAATGTTATGTGCTGCCAACCCAGTTGGAGCAGTGACAACATAAGACAAATGCGAATCAGTTGTTTTCTGTAGATAACTTGTAATTACTTTAATTAAGAAACTTTTTCCTGTTCCAGCTTGCCCACTCACATACATTCGGATAGGTTGAAATTATGTACATGAGCACCCTCTCTTTTCATGAATTAATCCATGGTCAATCTGCTCTTTCACTTGCTGATATATTTGTTTCTGTTCAACATTTAGTTGTTCTTCCAAGTTTCCTAACTGTATTGAATCTTCTTGAGCTTGATACATTGCTGTTTCCACCTTATTCATTGCAATCGCTGCTTCATTTTCAACAATTGGTTGTCCTAGTGGATCTTGACTCAGTGCAGCAGAACTTTGACTGTCTTGAGAACTGTCTCTAGCAATCTGAGCTGCAATTGTAGCTTCTTGATCAATTTCATCATTCAACATTTTGACATAATTTGCGATAGCACTGCATTGTATGCTATCTTTAGAAGCATTAAATGAATCTTCATAGCTGGGAAAATCTCCAAGTAATTCCAGTTCTGAACACCATGGTTTGAACATTTTCAAAAGGGCTAAATAGTAAAATTCCCTTTTGTCAGCAGTGTCGCAACTCAGTTTCCTGTGATTAATTAAATTTCCTTTCCTTTGTTTCACCAGACATCCTTCGGAACCAATAACTGCATATTTTCCATCGTTGATGTTCTCTGTAGTATTCCGTTTAAAAGTGTAGTTTTGCAGCACTTCATAGAGACCCATGTTCTCAAGATGATGACTTCTATTTGGGTAGTATGTGTCCAATATATTCGTTTTCAAAATATCTGTACTTTCTGGTTCATTTTCTGCTAAATATTCAATTTCTTGAACAGATTTCAGTACTCGATTTCGCATTCCTGCAAGACCTAGACTCACCCAAATGATTCTTCTACTTTTGGAATATAGACTTGCAGATGATAACCGATCTGAACATTCATATGCTCCAATTTCACGATGCGATAACATCTTCAAATTGAAACTGTATAATTTCTTTCTTAGAGTCTTCTCATGAGAAATCTCTTCCCACATTTCTTTCAATTTAGTCTTTTCTGATTTAGTACTGTAAGACGTTACTGTTAGACCTGGCACCTTGGCGTGAGTCTCCCTTCCACTTTTTGTCGCTGTGCCGCATGTGTTTTGCTGGTGTTAGCTGCTCAGAGCACTGTGCCACTGCCAACCAGTGCCACAGTGCAAGTGCTCCCTATTTAAAATGTATATGTTGGTTGGATTCCATGATTGGCTTATTTTGTTTACTGTCAGACCCCAGTAAAGTGCACCAGGAGTGCCCAGGGCTTGTAAATACAAATGCTGCTGGTGGGCTTGCAGCACTGGTTGTGCCACCCACAGAAGCGGCCTAGTAAAATGTGTCTAAGGTCTGCCATTGCTGAACCTGCGTGCAGTCTGGTACTGTCATGTGCACCCACTTCCCAGTCCCTAAACCTTCCCTTAACTTCATATTAGTCACCCCTATGGTAGGCCCAAGGGCAGGGTGCATTGTAAGCATAAGGTAGGACAAGCCCTGATGTGTGTGGCATGTCCTAATAGTGAATTACAGCTATTTTTGTTTTTCACTATTGTAAGGCTACCTGTTCTCCATAGGCCAGAATGGGCTGTTAGAATTGTTACATCCTATGATCCTAACAGACCCAGGGAACATGGTAGAAAATCGAGTTTAGTATGCCTGAACTCAGAATAATAAAAGACATCTTTTAGTAAAGTTTATTTTAATATTCTGTGTTTGCAAAAACCACTTTTAGAAAGTTGGTATTTGCTCGCCTAACCATGTCAGCCCGCCTCTGCTATGATGTGTATCTGCCTGTCTGGTTTGTGTGAGTGACAGGGCTGGGGAAACCCAGAGGGGCAGGGCTAGGTAGCCTGCTGGTGAATGGAGAGATTGACATCCAGATGGGTGGCAGGAGTGCACCTGGACTCTGAATAGGGCTGTGCTCTACCCCCACAATGCTGGCTCCACCTCCTGTGTGTAGAAAGGCAGAGTTATGTCAACAAAGTGCTCAAGAACTGGTTTGGACTGGGCAAAGGCCCCTCTACCCCAGAGGAACAAAGGAATTAGGGGTATAAGTATTGGGACCCTGCTCTCAAGAAATTAGATCCTGCTTGACAAGAAGAACCTCTGCCTGAGGAGAAGGAACTGGGAAAGCTGTAAGGAGGAGTACTGTCCCTGACCTGGGGGATTGGCCTGCAGTGGTTGACTTGCTGCTGGAAGGAGAGGAGAAAGAATACAAAGACTTTATTTCAACTTGTGCTTAAAAGATCTCCAAGGGCTTGTGCTGAGCTTGCCCCCTGAACGAAGTCCCAGGATCAGTGAAATTCACCCCCCAGCTCCCCAGAGTCTTTTGGAAGTGCCTGCTGCTGTTGTTGGGCCTTCTGAGGGACTGCGTGTCGCAAGGAGCTGGAAGCGCGACTCAGGAAGGACAAGCGTGCCGCCGTCAGAGCTGTTGTCGTCGCATCTCGCAAAGGGTGTCGCCGCTGCAGCATAGCATCGAGCGGAAGCGTCTCGCATCAGTCCGGAAAGTGTCTCGCAACGCCGAAGAAGTGTGTCGCCATCGCAGCCATCGTAGCTGACGCATTGCACCGCATCAAGAGAAGAGTCTCGCATCGAGGAAAAAGCGTGTCGCCGTCGCAGCCATCGTAGTTGTCGCATTGCACCGCATCAAGAAAAGCGCCTCGCATCCACGGAGAAGCGTGCCGCCGTCGGAGCTACTGTCGTGGCATCGCTTAAAGGGGTGACGCCGCTGCAGCATCGCATCGAGCAGAAGCGTCTCGCAAACGTCGGAGAAGAGTGCCGCTGCCAAGGCCGCTGTCGTCGCATTGCGTAAAGGGGTGACGCCGCTGCAGCTGACGCATCGAGTCGAGTCTTCTCGCAACATCGGAGAAGCGTAACGCATCTGGAAGATCTTCACGTCTTTATTTCTTTGCACCACAAACTTCATCGCATTAGCATTGTTGCAACACTTTTGTTGTCCTGCGTGTCGCATCTAAGGTACATTGACTTAAAGTGTCGCATTTAAGAACTTAAGAGAACTAAGCAAACTTCTACCATCTAAAGTAACAGTATTGTGTATTTTTGTCGTTTAATGGTCTTGTGGTAACTCTATATAAAGAATCCTTATTTTTAATATAAAAACCTGTGTGGTGTCCATTTGTAGTGTTGTCACTTGGTTACTGTATGTGTTCACAAATGCTTAACCTATAACGCTCTGAGATAAGCCTTGTCTGCTCGCGCCAAGCTACCTAGAGGGTGAGCAGGGGTTATTTTAGGAGTGTAACCCCTTACCCTGACTAAAGGAAAGGTTCCCTGCTTGTCACAAGTACCTACCTGTGCCAACCAGAGAACCCGGATTCTAACAGTTACATATCGAGCAACAGCAATGGAATTGTCCGCAACATACTGAATATCCACATGGATAAAATAACTGGATTGTAGTCATTTATGTATTTTGATTCTTCGCTTCTTAAGTTGTAGGTGTTTTTCGGAGACTTTCTTGTGATGGTATGTTGAATAGAGGACATAAAACTGTTCACTCTTCCTTTGGATAATACAGGACGTGGAAATCCAAAACGACATTTGGTATAGAACTTATCCTTTGACTTGTACTTGCGTCGACCGTATTTTCCACAGCTGTGGCTTTGAAATCATAAGACTTGTTGTTTTAAGTTTTTATCTTCTCTGCTATTGGGAAGAGCACATGTAGCATAATCTTCAATGAAAGACAAAACAGTTTCACCTGAATCTGTTCCAAATTTGGGGGCGTCCTTGATCCATAACAACATATGTATGTGAGGAGCACCTCTTGCTTAATACTCCTTTCTCCAAAAGAAATCCACAACTTCTCCAAGAGGAGGATTCTTTTTATTGCAGATGAAAGACATCATAGCTTCGAATCTATGATAGAAATATCTGCATACATTGACAGGATCCAAAGAGCACAATTCTCCAGGTGTCTTGTATTCAATATTTTTTATATTGGAATTTGCCTCTCGAAGAAATTCAAGTAAATCATCCCAAGCATACTCGCACAGCTTAGTGTAACAAACCATGTAGGAGTTCCCAAGTTCCGTAGCATACATTTAAGTTCTCCATGTCGACGGTACCAATATTCATTAGTCCCACGCTGACATGCCATCAGATTAATCAACTGAGATTCTAAATGATCATAGCTCTGATGCACTTTACCCATAAAATCCTTTGCAGTTACATTTTGAAGATTGCATTCCAGTTTTTAAAATGTGATTTACTGCATATGAAAGTCCAGACAAGTCACTTTCAAACAGAAGATGAAACATATAAGGGATACATTGTCGGAATCTTGGATCTTCTGCATATAATCTTGTTGTCCGATATTCAGATGCAGGAATCTGCACAGGACGTTCATCATATCGTCCACCTTTTCCTGTTGGAAACAACGAACTTCCAAGCTCTCTTCCCATACACTCATGGGACTTCCTGTTGCTTTTTTCATTTGAAACAACTCAATTGTATTCCCCATCACCTCTTTGGAATGAAGTGGATGTACACTGTAATGTTCATAGATCTCTTCACATCTGGACATGTCCACTTTTTCTATTTTTCCACTTATTGTTTCAGTATCTTCTGCTAAATCTATTTCTTCTTCTCCAACAAACACATTTCTATAGTACTCATTTTTTAACAGATACAATGACGCCTTTTGCACTTTTCTAACATCCACTAACTTTTGCCAATTTTTCTTATTCTTAGTAGGAACACCATTAACTAGAATGACTAGTGGCTCATTTTCTGCATGGTCTACACCAATAGTTTCAATATTTTTCTTTAAATCTAATGGTAAATACACAACTCTTCCTTTCAATCCCCTTTGCAACACTGATGGAGGTAATTTACCTGTTTAGGGCTCCATACGAACAATAGCCTGAAACGAGTGAACACATTGTATGAGAATAGACTCATACGTATTTAAATCTATCAGCTCTGGAGGGATAGCAACCAACTCTAGATCATTATGAACAGCTATAGCTGGCATTTTATTCTCATCTAATTTTTTATAACAATATTTGCAAATACGCTGCTCAGATCCCAAATCAAAACAATCCTCTACCAACAAATAAGTTGAAAATTCCATCTACTTATCATTATCTTCTATTTCACTTTTTAAATACAGATTGACATCCCTAGTCTGATTTTTATAGTGACTTCGCCGACAACAAATACAAGAAACGTTTGGTCTTTCACCTGAAATTACCTTAAACTTTGTGATTTCTTCCTCAAATGTTTCTGTAATTACGAGTTGTACATTGTCTTCAACATTTTGTTCTACTAATGTGTCAGTTTCTTCACTCTCTTGCTGAGGACAAAGTAACAAAACTCAATATCATCACAGACCTGCTTCACATCTGATACTGACCCACGCAAAAGAGCACTGTTCAACTCACTTAACTTTAGTGCTGGACTTTTTGCATAATACAACCTTCTCACTAACTTCCGCATTTGAGTATGATGTACTGCCAGCATTCTGAAATGGTGAAAAACACTGACAAACTTTCCTAGAAAGACAAGCCAGAGAATGACCTTGCAAACCAGTATGTTTTCTCACTCTGCAAGGGTCTAGTCCTTGCAACAGCTTAATCTTTTGTTTTACACTTTTGTTAGTATAGGCTCGTAAAAAACTACATAATTTTTCAATAGATTCCTGTCGTACACTGCAAGTACTACTGCAATCCCAAGTGTACACAGGGTTTTTAGCACATCTCCCTAAAACTTCATCCGCTATCACTTCTTATGCATTTCTTTCAACCATTTTCTCTTTCTCAATTGGACAACCGTCTGTAACCTCATAACCTCTACCACTGGTGTCAACTGCATACAATAATTGTTCGCTCTGTGAATAACTCTCTTCGTTAGAAAAAGGCTCTGAACTGGAACTGTGTTTCCATTCTCCCCAAAAAACATCACAATTTTTTTTTTATTAATAACTCTTTTCCTCCTACTTTTGGCCTTCATTACATGGATTGGTTTATCTAGTGATCGAATTCTGTTTAATACTAAAATAAACAGTTTCCTTTTTATTTCAAAAGCCTTTTCCACAATGTTTTCAATATGCTTCTTCTTTTTATAAAATAACGCTCTCTTTTTATATTTCTTCACATCTTTCAGCAAATTATGCACTACTCTCTTGTAAAATATTTTTTTGCGTAATTCCTTATACTGGTTTTGTCTTCTTTTACCATACTGTGTCTCCTTTGACTGACCATTTGCTTTTTTGCTTTTCCTCTTATTTAGAAATTTTTTCTTACTTGAAAAATTCTCAGTAGTTCCAGCATTATGTACATTCTGTTTGGTCCTACAAACATTTTTAATAAATTGCTTTGTAATCTTACCAGAAGATTTTTCCTTTTAGCCACATTATCTTGTACATTCAATACTTGTGGTTGATGTTTCTTCAAGTAATCCTCCTGTCTCTGTTCTTTTCCTTTTTTTTCTGGCATGATTTCTCCATTTTAACGTTGAAAAACAGTATCTGTAAAAAAGAATCACAAATAAATGTATATTAATAACTTTCAAATGTATACTATTATATTACTGTAGAAACACATTTTAAATAAAAACTGACTCAGAAACTATAGCCCTGAAGCACAAGTGTGACAATGGTTAAAACACTACATGCATAGTGCATACTACTTTGAAGCAGTTCATACCCAACAGCCTACCTCACTAAAAGACTACATGCTAACTGACTGAATGATTACAGTACTATAAGGAAACACACTGGGTGAGTGACAGGGTGTTTGCTAGAAGTGTATGAATACTGACTGGGGAATTGAAGGTGTGAAAGACAAGTGTGTAGGTGGTTAGAGGACTGCATGCATAGTGGATAGGCGTTTGAAGCAGTCCATGTGCTAAGGCCTGGCTCACTGCATGAGTACTTGGGTACTGACTGAATGATTAGAGTACTGCAAGGAGAGTGCCTGGGTGAATTTATAAGTGGTTGGCTTTTGGCGCAGTGAATGGATTACTACTTGGTACTGAATTGGTCACTAGAGGAGTGCAAAGGGAGTGACAGGGTGTTTGCTGGACTGTATGGATACTGACTAGGGAATTGAAGGTGTGAAAGACAAGTCTGTAGGTGGTTAGAGGACTGCATGCATAGTGGATAAGGGTTTGAAGCAGTCCATGTGCTAAGGCCTGGATCGCTGAATGAGTACTTGGGTACTGACTGCATGATTACAGTACTGCAAGGAGAGTGCATGGGTGAATTTATAAGTGTTTGGGTTTTGGCGCAGTGAATGGATTAGTACATGGTGCTGAATGGGTCACTAGAGAAGTGCCAGGGGAGTGACAGGGGGCTCGATTCACAGAACTAACTTAAGACAAAATCCTAAACTTACTACCATTTTGGTATTCACAGAAGGCACTTACTCATTTTGGTATTCACAGAAGGCACTTACTCATTTCGGTATTAACAGAAGTTAGGACTCCTAACTTTAGGACTCCTAAATGCCTTCTGTGAATACCGAAAGTCTTAAAATTAGGATTTTTTACCAAAACTCATTCACTACAGTGGAAGTGGTAAGGGAACTGCACACAATCTACATATTTCAGGACTGCACTTTTGTGTCAAAGCCTGACTCATTTAATCAAAGCATAAGCAAAAACTGCCTTCTAATGCTACTAAAACTTGACAACAAGACAGGTTTTAAAACAGTTATCTGTCAGCAAATACACAATGTTACCAAATGCTTCTCTCACAGTGGTTCCCAAATGCACACAGACTCACAGTGTTATTCTAGACAACAACCACTATCCCTAGGAGTTTACCAAAACTCATTCCCTACTGTGGAAGTGGTAAGGGAACTGCACACAATCTACATATTTCAGGACTGCACTTTTGTGTCAAAGACTGACTCATTTAATCAACGCATAAGCAAAGACTGGCTTCTAATGCTACTAAAACTTGACAACATGACAAGTTTTAAAAGAGTTATCTGTCAGAAAATACATGATGTTACCAAATGCTTCTCTCACAGTGGTTCCCAAATGCACACAGACTCACAGTGTGATTCTAGACAAGCACCACTATCCCTATCAGTTTACCAAAACTCATTCACTACAGTGGAAGTGGTAAGGGAACTGCACACAATCTACATATTTCAGGACGGCACTTTTGTGTCAAAGCCTGACTCATTTAATCAAAGCATAAGCAAAAACTGCCTTCTAATGCTAGTAAAACTTGACAACATGACAGGTTTTAAAACAGTTATCTGTCACCAAATACACAATGTTACCAAATGCTTCTCTCACAGTGGTTCCCAAATGCACACAGACTCACAGTGAGATTCTAGACAAAAACGACTATCCCTAGGAGTTTACCAAAACTCATTCACTACTGTGGAAGTGGTATGGGAAGTGCACACAATCGTATAAACAACGAAAGAGTGACTTTTAGACTGAAAAGGTTACAGTAAAACAGCAGTGTGGGAAAAACCAAAAGGATTTGTTAAAAGAACCCTCACTCACCAACCTAGTTGGTGACATGGTTCATCATCGGGTTCCCACCAAGGAGGCCGAGGTGGATGGTTTTAACCGATAACAATTTTAATCAAGGCAAACCAAGGACCGTTAAAAATCAAGAGAGACGGACAAAAACTGGTTGATTAGGATAACCAAAGATTGTCCGGTTTTAGGTCAGTGAAAAGGAGTGGTCGACATGTTTCTGCTTGTATTGCCAATTTAGCTATGCATTCTTCAGGACCAGATAAGATTCCACGGCGGTATGCGCACGCTAAGGCGCACCCTAACCTGTGGAATGATGGTGGTGGTAAAACTTACGGTTCTACCGATAAGCCTCCTCGTTATTCCTGGGCTACTAAATTCTGGAGAAAAAACAAAAACACAAACAAAACACACATACACATATACATGTGACCTGTTGGTTACTTGCTATATTTAGCAAAATAGCGTGAACCATAAATTTAGTAATCCCGTGCTGTGGAGAGGGAGTGGGTGTCTAAACAATCGGGCCACTACTGCCCAGAGGGCAAGTATTATACATGCTAGATTTAGCATTCAAAACCCAATGGGTGTTGAAGAGAGCTGAGCACAGGTACAATACCCGTGTAGGAATACACTATTCAGTAAATAAACATCACTAAGCAGAGTTATTGCTTAAGTAGTGGCTAGTAGCCGCTGTATTGATAGTGATAGCTGACTCGTGAGAGTGTTGAGCATGCTAATAAAGCGCCCGTGGTTGATGCCAGGCGCCGTAACTCAAGCGCATGCATGACTTAAAAAAGAGGAAGTCTATGTAAAACAGTAGCATGAAAAAAAGGGGGAAAGGTCCGCTTACTCGTATGCAATGTACGACAAACATCATGAGTCCGAGAGGGGGGTAGTGAGCTATAGTCTCTGAAAAGGGTAACAAGCAGATTAATTAGTTTAGCTTTGCACTATAATTCAAAACCTTGCACACAATTTACATATTTCAGGACTGCACTTTTGTGTCAAAGCCTGACTCATTTAATCAACACATAAGCAAAGACTGGCTTCTAATGCTACTAAAACTTGACAACATGACCGGTTTTAAAACAGTTATCTGTCAGCAAATACACGATCTTACCAAATGCTTCTCTCACAGTGGTTCCCAAATGCACACAGACTCACTGTGTGATTCTAGACAAACAACACTATCCCTTGCACTATACCAAAACACAATTCTTCATCTAGAATGAGTACTACATTTTAGTGTAGAAACGTAACTCATTTCACAAATTTATAAACAATGACTGGTTTCTAAGTCTACCAAAATATAAAAATAGCACAGTTATCTGTCCACATGAAAAACATAAATGCTTATCACAGAATGGTTTCTACATGCACACACACTGTCAATAAGATTGTAGCGAAAAAAAGTACTCCCTACACTTTAGCAGGAGAAATACATTAGTCTGATTAAAATCAAAATAGTCTACATACATCCCCTCACAATTAAATAACTCACCTTTCAAGTTGTTTTGTAGATTAAGAAGTATATCAGTCACACACCAGATATCAGTCACACACCAGATTTTCTTATACAGAATCTCTGCACTGTGCACCTGTCAGCAGAACCAAAGAATGGCACAGTTTCCCTCTCATTTTCCCCACATATACATGTAAACATCAAATCACATTCCTTCCCACATGCATTCAAAACCAAACACACATTTCTATTGGTTAAACATTTCAACCCTTTCCAATGACATAAATTTGAACCCTTCCCCCAATCTGCCTTCTGCCTGTTACCATAGAAACAGGTCATGCAACACTGTACTGAGCACACGGGTCACAAGTTCAGCACAAAATGTTGCTAATCAAGACAGCAAGTGTGCTTGACTTTTCAACATATCAGCTTATCATATATAATGTTCCTTACAATCAGTTTTTGTTAACCAATAAGAATCATACGTTTAAAAAACAGAAATATGCACCCTACCTTTAAGTGTAGAAGGTTGTCAAACAACCAATGATTTCTTGACTTTTTTCAAAACTGCATCTTAGCCACCATTTTAGAAAAATCTTACTTTCCAAACTGCCATTTCATTTACAGAGACCATCTGAGTGCATCCAGACCTCCTTTCAAGATGCTTAAGAGTGTGGATTGTGGGTCACAGCTATATTTTCTGGAGCCAAAGGTATGCAGAAAACAAAGGCATTCACAAAGACCTAGGTTTGCCAAATGTAGACATTAAATGGATTGGACAGAGAGGGTTAAAGTGGCACCAATTGATGCTATTGGTGAAATCCTTCATGCATATCCAACACCCTGACCTCATAATAGTGCACTGTGGTGGCAATGACCTAGGCACTTTGACTGGGGAAGGTCTGGAAATGCTTATGAAGGACACCTTTGCAGAACTGATTTCACTTTTTCCCAAAACTGCCTTTGTGTATTCTAACATATGCCAAAGGCAGAAATGGAACTGGTCCGATCATTTTTATCCACAAATTGAGAAAGCTAGGAAACATGTGAATAAATCGGTTTCTGCTTTTCTCCGAGACTACAGAATGGGGTCCATTTACAATAACAATCTGCGCTTTCATATGCAAGAGATGTATAGGAGAAATGGAGTACACTTTACTGATGAAGGAAACAGAGTCTTCCTCAACAACTTTAGGCTCTGTATAGGTACTTACTTATAAGTACCAAAAACTCTCAATGAACACAAGGGGGGCGTGGCCAAGCCGGCTACCATGGCGGCTGCAGCTTGCTAGGGCTCCGAGATCGGGCCGGACAATTGATCGTCTCCAGGCGTTGCTCCTGCACAGAAACGCAACCCTGGGCACCGGAACGGTCTGGGCGTCCGCTGCTGTGTTGACGCGGGGCATTGAAGGGGAGAAGAGCAACAGAGGCACAATGACACATCGGAGCGGGACTCGATGTCCCAAGATGGCGGCGAGCGATCCCGGAGGTCCGTGATAGCGCACCCGGAGGACAGCCCCGACACTGCTATAGCCGGTGAAGCTCCCCCGTGCCATACGCTTGCAGCGGCAGTGGCGGATGATCGGCGCTGGTGGGCGGCGGAGCCCTGGGGGCCTGCCGAGAGAGTGAATGTCCTCCTCCCTGCATCAGCGCGAAGAAGATATGCGGCCATGACACCAGCGACGCGCGCCTCACGCAGTGACCGGCTTCATAGGTGAGGAGGCGAGGCAGTGCAGGCACGGGACAACTCATCCCCTGCAAGGCGCTTAAACGCTGAGATATCTGCAGCAAGAGCAACACTGAGGGAGAGTCCTGGTGTGTCTTGGATCGGGGCGCCTGACCCTAAGATGGCGCCCGGCGGGACATTGCAATAGCAGAGCCTGGAGCCCGAGACGGGGGAAAGGACGACCAGCACCAGCGGGGAACGACCTACGCTCTCCCCTTATCAGGCCTGGGATGCCCCACCCTACAGGGAGACACACGTTTGGCTGACACCAGGCATAAATATTAATACAGCGCCCCACATGTCATCGGAGGGCAGCCCCCTGGCAACCAGGTGAGGGGGCGAGGTAGTGCAGGCACAGGACAACTCATCCCCTGCGAGGCTGTGACATCTGCGGTGAGAGCGACACTGAAGGGGAGTCCTGGTGTGTCTTGGTGCAGGATCGGGGCGCCTGACCCTAAGATGGCGCCTGACGGGACATTGCAATAGCAGAGCCTGGAGCCCGAGACAGGGAGACGGAACGACCAGCACCGGCGGGGAACGACCTGCGCTCTCCCCTTATCAGGCCAGGCTACAATAATAATACAGCGCCCCACGAGATGCCGGAGGGCAGCCCCCTGGCAACCTACTGCAGAGCGCCGTGCGGCGGAGTGTCCACAGGACCTGAGGCGGCCCGCGTCACGGGGAGCCACAAGGTTGGACGGTTCCTGTCCTAAGCTCTACTCACTAATCCCTGGAGGCGACAGTTGGTAACCTCCTTGTGACCCACAGGCGGGGGAAGAGCAGCGGAGTGTCCGTGGGGCCTGAGGCGGCCTACAGCAGAGTACAGACGCCCCCAGCGGGGACGCAGATCGCTGGTGAGGGCAAGACTGACAACGAGGCGCCCCCTAGCCTACCTGGGGGGAGAGGGGCCCCACGAATTCGGCAGACGGGCTCGAGGCACTGACGCACCCTGATAGCGGCCATGGGGAAATCCCGGGGGACCCAACAGACGGCGGTTCCCGAGACGGCCCCTGAGAAGATGCCCAAAGCCCGGACATGGGTGGGTGCGGTAGAGACACAGCCCGGCTCCTCGGTCTCCGTCAAGTTGGACCAGGTTCTAGCCGCTATTGAACATTCCAGAGTCTCGATGGAGGAACGGCTCGGGACGCTAGCGACGGACATCAGCCTTATCCGGGACGACCATCGGAAACTGGTGGATAGAGTGAAAGACGGAGAGAGGAAGATAGAGGACATACAGCCAACGATCGATAAGCACCAGCAGACTCTCCAGGAGGTGCTACATCGCCTGACAATCATAGAGGAACGTGCGGACGATTTAGAAGGACACTCAAGACGCTGCAACATTCGCGTCCTGGGGCTACCCGAAGGAATTGAAGGCACGAACCCCCTGCAATACTTGGAGACGTGGGTGAAATCCTTCACTCCGGAAAAGGATCGCTCCGCATTCTTTTCAATGGAGAGAGCCCACAGGGTTCCGGCCCGCAGGCCGCCCCCTGGGGCGCCCCCACGGCCGATGCTGGCGAAGTTCCTCCATTTCCGGGACAGGGATGCAGTGCTACACGCTGCACGAGTGGCGGGCGCCCTGCAGGTCGATAATCACCGTGACATGGTGTTCCCAGACTATGCGAGAGCAGTTCAACAACAACGGGCCTCCTTTCTGAATGTAAAACGCCGGCTGCGTGAGAACAATATCCAATACTCCCTACTATTCCCGGCTCGCCTCAGGGTGGTCCACGCAGATTCCACTGTATTTTTCGCTAATGCCACGGAAGCACAGGATTGGGCAGACCTACATTGCACACGACAATCTAGAGCGGAGATCACAAGAGACCCGCACCCTCAGCCCTCACGTTCTGGAAGGCGATCACAGCGGCGCCCACGAAGTGGAGTGGGTGGCAGAACCCGTGCACGCACCCAGGACTCTCCCGATCTAGAGCAAATTGTGAAAGAGCGGAGGGAGGCCCTGCAAGCAGTGATCGATTTGCAGGCGTCTCCCCCGTCGGACGACATAGACCGACCACCGTATATCTTTACCTCGGAAGGGGAGAATGAAAGTGATGGAACGGTGTCGGGGGAAGACTCTGTGACGCCCCCCATGGTCACTCCTCAGACGGCGGACCTTATTCTGGACGAACAATCTGGCTCCCGAGCGAAACGAGACGGGACCTCTGCAACTGGCATAGAGCTAAGTACACTGTCTCCTCACCCGTCGAACATAAACATCAGTCTCACTACTCGCTACAGCAGGACCAACGCCCATTTTCTCTGCTAATGGCCCGACTCGTTTCTGGCCCAGTATGCATGCACCGCTGCCCCCTTCGTATATAGTTGTACCCCCCTTAATTGGGTAAACAGGTTTGGACGCATCGTTTTTGGCGAAGGGCCCTAGGCATTGGGAATGTTCCCCGACCCCGATTGTTCAGTTACTTGCCCCAGTTCAGCACTTCCCTAACCCCTTACATGGAAGGACACGGTTCCAGACACCCGCTACTCATGATTACACAGAGTCGGGGGATGCAGGGGCCCTTAGTCTGTTAGCTCGACCAAGCTTTACGCACCTCAATAGACGCAGCCCCACGCATGGCGAGGAGACACAAAGACATGACACCTCATACGACTCACACTGATGTCACCATCCTCACCCTAAATGTTAGGGGGCTTCACACTCCGTGCAAACGCTATGCGGTGTACTCCTATGCAAAGCGTCACAACACCCCGAGTTTTTCTACAAGAGACACATCTCATTGAGAAAGAGGTTGGGAAACTACAGTCAAAATGGAGGGGTCTCATTTGCGCCATGACTTATTCTGCGTATGCACGGGGGGGCGCTGATCTGGGTGCGACCGGGAACCCCCTTTCAGGAGCTTCGGAGGGTGGTAGACAAAGAAGGTAGATATACACTATTGGAGGGTCTTTTGGATGGGCAGCTTGTACTTCTCGGTAGCATTTATGCCCCTAATGTAGAACAAGATAAGTTTTGGGACCATCTCACAAGGGTCCTTGCCCCATTTGCTTCCATACCCTGGGTCTTGGGAGGGGACTATAACTGCACACTCGACCTGAACCTTGACCGCTCACACCCCACTCCGCCGCACTCCCCGGCACATAGGCAAACTGACAGATTCCGGGCTTGGATTACACACTGGTCGCTCACCGATGCCTGGCGCATGCGTCACCGCTCGATCCGATTGTACTCTTTCCACTCCATCCCACACAATTTGCGCGTCCGTCTTGATCGATTTTTATGCTCGGCGACTATTTTGCCCAAGATTGCCCACACGGACTACCTGGGCAGGGTCATATCCGATCACGATGCTCATATTCTTCAGTTACACTGGCAGCCCCCACACCCGCCGGTGCCCACCTGGCACTTGCCGCGGGACTGTCTATTGGACCAGGTTTTTCGGCACGTACAGGAGAGTTACATCCAAGGCTATTTCTCCCGCAACTCAGGCACAGCATCATCCAAGTTAGTGGAATGGGATGCATTTAAGGTGGTGGCCCGGGGAGAGTGCTTGAAGCAAATAGCGGGAGCTAGGCGAGTGCTAGAACAGGCTCTCACCACGGCGGAGCAACACTTGGCTGTTCTCACCAAACGGGATTCCACGTCCGAGGAGGAGTCGCAGCGTATAGCCGAAGCAAAAACTACCTATCAAGCTGCCTCCGCGGATTTGCGAAGGTACAACTTCCGGTCGTACGCTACACGGATGCATAAAGAGAGGGACAAAACGGGCACTCTCCTGGCGTGGCTGGCCAAGCAGGACACAGACGTCTAGCCCATTACCGAGATAGTGGACCCTGAAGGGGTACTGGTGCGTTCCCAGGCAGGGATTCTCGGGGCTTTTCGCGACTACTATGCGTCGATCTATAGCGACCCTGCCTCTACCCCACAAACTGTAGTGGATCAATTTCTCGATCCCCTACCCATCCCAATAATTACGAGGACGGAGAGGGAGGCTTTAGACGCCGTAATCACCGCGGCAGATGTGGCACGGGCCCTGCGGGCCCTAGCCCGCAATAAAGCTCCAGGGCTGGATGGGTTCCCCTTAGAATATTACACGACATTCTCGGTGCACCTAGTTCCTCGATTGGTAGCAATGTTTGCGGTGGCACTGAAGAAGGGGGAACTACCGAAATCCATGCGAGAATCCGTAATCGTGTCGTTCTTGAAACCCCATAGGGACCCGCAGCAAATGGCCTCCTATCGCCCCATATCACTGTTGTCCGCTGATTGCAAACTCCTCGGGAAAACTCTTGCGGACAGATACGTGCAAATCATATGCTCCTTGGTCCACCCGGATCAGTGCGGATTTATACCCGGCAGACGCACGTCCCAGAACATACGTCGGGTTTTCCACATCCAGGATCAGGTGAGGGGGATATACCCTTGAGCGGCCTGTCTCATCCTAGATCTTGAGAAGGCCTTTGATTCCCTCATGTGGCAGTTTCTGTTTTCGGTGCTGCAGAGGGCGGGCGTTGGGCCTACCCTCCTAGCGTACACGTGCCTACTGTACACCGGGCTGACACCGCGGATACGCCTGGGCCGGTATATGTCAACAGAGTTTGCGGTGCAGAGGGGCTCGCGACAGGGCTGCCCGCTGTCCCCTCTACTTTTTGCTCTGGCGGTTGAGCCCCTCGCCATACGACTTCGGCGGGAAGAGGAGAGTTGGGGTATCCCGATAGCAGGCACCGTGCATAGCGTTTCCTTATACGCGGATGACCTGTTGATCTATGTGCGGGACATTACGGACGACCTGACTCCCCTCTGGGAGACTTTGACGGAATTTACAGCGGCCTCGGGACTGCGGGTGAACTGGGATAAGCCCACGATATACCCGCTGCATCGGGATTTACCCCCACAGGAGGTTCGCCTAGGCGCTCAGCGGGTGCCCTGGAGTGCGGAGGCCCATCGATACCTCGGGATCCGCCTTTACCACTCGTCCACAGATATGTTCGAGGGTAATCATAACAGGGCATTGGCGAGTATTAGCGCTACGGTCGGATTTTGGAAGAGCCTTCCGTTGGCTCCAATTGGGAGAGTGGCATTAGCCTAAATGATCTTGGTCCCAAGATTATTGTATTTCTTTACCAATCTGCCAGTAATCCCGCCCAGAGCCTTTTTTCGGGACCTAGACTCCCTCCTCAGCGCACTCATTTGGGGGTCCGCCAGACACAGAATAGCCCCGAAAAAATTGCAGTTGCCCACCTCACAGGGCGGCTTGGGAGCCCCCTCCTTCGAGGCCTACTTCCTGGCAGCACAGCTGCAGTGGCTGTCTCACTGGACGGCGGACAGGTATACTGTGGAAACTCACACCATCGCAGGACGGATATCGGTTCCGGAGATCCGTCGCCTACTCCTCCCTGGCACCAAACCAAAACGCACATACCCTCTACAGGTGTCGGTGGCATGTAGGTGCATGATGAGGATACACCGCATGTCCCCGGGGACCCCATTGTACTCCCCGCTACTCACCCTGGTGGGATGGCCCAAACAGGAACACTACCACACAAATAGCGCGGTACGCACGTGGACATCGTGTGGCATAACAGAAGTGGAGTCCCTTTTTGAGGATGGGCAACTAAGACAGTTCCACAGCCTTGTGGAAGAATACGATCTTCCCCCGGGACAATTCCTGCTTCACCGCCAACTCCTAGATAGCCACCGACCGTATCAGGACCTAACCAAAGGGGAACCACACACGCATCCGGTTCTTCACACGATCCTACACATGGGAGCAGGGTGCCATCTAACTACATGGCTTTATAAAGCCATTCGGGAACTGACTAATAAACCACTGGAGACCTTGAGGGCTACCTGGGAGGCAGAAATCGGGCGCGTACTCCATGATAGGGAGTGGGAGAGGGCTTTGGAGTACCCTAAGAAGGTCTCTAGAAACGCACGCTTTAAGAATATCCAATATTACATTCTGCACAGGGCCTATTTAACACCTGCACGCCTCCAACGATTCTACCCCGACACTCAGTTCCTATGTCCCAGATGCCTTGAACGGAATGCAGATTTCCAACATATGTTTTGGAATTGTTCCATCATTAACATTTTCTGGCACCACATTCACACTGCTTTGGGTACCCTCACAGGGCTGGCTTGCATGAACATGTGGGAAGCCAGCGCCATAGGCATCTTTCGCGCAAGTAAACAGCACAAGGTGCTGACCTGTTTTCTCTCCCTTGCGGTGCTCTTAGCCAAACGAAGCATCACCATGCACTGGCGCTCCCCCACCGGTCGACCGCTGGTGGCTTGGGTGGGAGCTACACACAAATGGGTGCTGGCTTAAGAGGAGACATTACGGGAGGAGGAGGTGAGAGGGGTCCGCAAACACCCTATATCTATGGAATGGGCCATGCTATTATATCAATTCAAGCAGCTAACCCCGGGAGCAGATCCAACAGTCAGCCCACCCACATTGCCAGCCCGGCACACGCAGTCACAGACCCTACCCAACCAATCTCTCGAAATGACGACTGCATGAACTCCTCACAAACCCCGGCATCAGGTGTGCTACCGTGGCTTCAGGTCGAATCGAATATGATAGGCAACCGTGAGTCACAGTGGTGCCTTACCCATACGACGTTCCATACCCTCGCTAGAGATTCTGGAGATGTTCTTCCATGCCCGTTCCCCGTTACGCCCCAGTTCCTGTGCCATATCCGGAACCTGAGACAACAGGGTATACACATCATGATATATCTGTAAGATGTTTATGCTCCCACTTGATGTATCACCAGTATATACAGATGTTATGTACCACCACTGGACGTACAGTCTGACTTAACTATTCGAAAACTGTGTATGATGTACAATGTGTGAAATATGAAAATGGCAATAAAAATATGTTTAAAAAAAAAGCGCTCAATGAACACAACGGCTCTTTTCAGAGGCACTCAAGAACAAAACACTTAAGCTTGATGTTTATCTCCCAAAAATTTCAGTTTTTTTTCCTTGGATCCGCGCACCCAACGCGTTAGGAACCGCGCACACCCTAAGCACCTCTAGAGGGTCAGAGTATTTCCATTCTGCCCCCTTTATATGTTTTACACACTTATTCCCCTTGCTTCTTCAGCCTCGCTTCTACCGAGGCAAAAAAATGGCCGGCAACAGTTCCTGGCTTTGAATGTAGACAGACACTCGACAGCCAATTAGCATTCAGCGCGCGATCGGGAGGGTGCGCGCTCGGTTCGGGGAGGGTGCGCGGATCCTCCCCGGCCATAGATATCACTAACTTTTTTACCCTAATTTTCTCAGGAACTACTGAACAGATTCACACCATTTATGCAAAAGGCACGAGTCTGAACTGAGGACTACCTCTTTGCCAAATTTGGTGTCATTCCGTTAAGCGGTTCGGGCTGTAGCTGCGACAACAGATCCAATGGGAAATTGCATGGGGAAAACACGTTTTGGGACCCCCCTTTTTTCTCGGTCCCCGCTTGACGGATCACCGCGAAACTTTCAGGGTAGGAGCGGAGCCAAAAGTTTGGAAAATTTCGCGAGGATTCATCAACCGGCGCCAGACTTATTGGGAATAGAATGTTGCGGATTTCCTATGGAAAATAGGTCCTAACTATAACTATCTACTGACGACTGCCAGTAGAATATATGAATATATATGAGTTCTCTGCTTCTTTTTTTGCATAATTTATTCGTCACTCTATGCCTGAAAGGGTATTCTTTTGATTGATATATATATATATATATATATATATAGCTTGCTTCTCCCCCAGCTACGCCTGCCTCAATGAGGCACAGGGTCAGACTGATTTGCACATGGCCATGTCTGAACTGGGGTGGCAGAGTGGGTTAAAGAACGGTGAGTGCTTGCAATGTTCAACACTCCGTCCATCATTTCCTTTGGTTTTTGCTTTGTTCGCCATAAGTTGGCAGGGTATGCTCAGACGTGAGTCCCTTGCTCACTTTGCCACTGGATTCAAGCAAGCCTGGCTGAAGACGGCTGAAATGCCAGAAACCGGTCCTAGGAAGCTTGTTTCCGGTCCAGGGAAGACATGGCTTGGCAGTTCGGGCTGGACTGTTCCCATGAGGCACAGGGTCAGACTGATTTGCATATGGCCATGTCTGAACTGGGGTGGCAGAGTGGGCTAAAGAACGGTGATGGATTAAACCCAGATCAGTTGACTGGGGGTGAGTGCTTGCAATGTTCATCACTCTGTCCATCATTTCCTTTTCAATGTAGGCTGGTGGCAGGAGCATGTCCTACAGGTGGAACATAGCAATGCATAGATTAATCATGTAGTTCAATGGTGGCGCTACATTGATGATGTTTTTGTAATTTGGCATGGAACACAAGCTCAAGCTGAACTATTTGTAGATAACATCAATAACAACAATTTAATTTTAAACTTTACAGCACACATCGACAAGGTTACAACTAACTTTTTGGACATCACGGTATACATTAATCAGGGCAAAATTGAAACCTGCCTTTACAGGAAACCAACTGCAGGCAACACATTGTTACATGCTACTAGTTTTCATCCAAAACACACCAGTATCATCAGATGGCCGCTAAGCAAAGGTTTATTGAAAGAGGATATAATCCCAAGAATTTGGATATAGCGATTAGAAAGGCTAATAGCAAAGACAGGCAGTTATTGCTGAGTGGCAATAATAGAAGCGTCATAGTTGACGTTTCATCTGATAACACCTCATCTGAGAATGTTTCATCTAACATATTGGAAACATCTAATTGTAGACTAATAACCACCTACAGTAAGCAGGCCAATGCAATTAAATCTATTATTAACACACAATGGCCTTTTGTTCTCACAGACATCACACTCAAACCAATACTACCTGACAGACCATGTGGACTAATGTGGCATATAGCTAATATTATCAACTAAGTGATAATAGCAATGTTTGTTACGTGTGTTAGAACCATTTATACACTGTTGAATCAACCACCCGAACCATAGTATGTTGTCGATTTCCATTGCGTTGCAGCCGAGGTGTCATGTGACTGATAGTTATCCAATAAATATCATGTAACAGCGTAACGCGATCATGTGACCAAGGCCACAGTGTTGGCTGAAACGCGTCATGATAGATTTTGCACCTAACGTTGGAGTGGTAAATATATATATATTTGTATTCATTGTAAAAAAAAAATTCACTGAAAAAAACATAGGTTTCAGGGGCGTTCTAGTTAGTTGGACATTTCACTCACACAAAACCATTGAAATTCCCCCTCGTTAGTTCAGCTAATAACTTGCGCCCCCGCAATGCACTGCTGAAGACGTCACATATTACATCACTCATGACATGGTCAGTGACATCACTGGTGACATCTCAAATGACATCACTGATGACATCATCCATGTGATAATTTCATGCATCTTCTCACACCCTAATATAAATTTTGATACTCCCACTCTAAATTACAGACTGCCATTCTCACAATCATAGACACTCCAAGACCTATAACTACATACCCGCTCACTGATTCTTAGGTCTACACACACATCCACTCATTCACCTGTACAGTTACTCATACTTATGATCACTCAGTACAGGACTATCATATGCACTTGTACACCTATATAGACACTCACACAACGCCACTCATCCATAGAGGTACTCACACAGGTAGTCAGTTATGCAAATAATTAATCACACTCCCATTTACTCACCTATACAGTTATAAACACACCAGCTCACTTACTCATACAAATACTAGCACATTCTTACGCTCTTATACAATCACTGATACAAGCACACACTCATCCATACAGCCACTCTCACAATCACACACTCTCACTTATAACCATTTAAATACTCTAACACACATATATACTACCTTTCACATATGTAGTTACTCACACATGTACCACTGAGATATACATTCATTCACTAACACACCCATACACACACTCACCCACCCAGTCATCACAGATGCAGTCTTGAAACCATGCACCCAGTGAATCACCCACTCACACATCTATGCAGTCACACACACCCCACCCACACAAACACTCAAGACACCCATACAGATACTCAGACAACCAATCAATAACTCATATAGACACTCATATAGCTATTTACAAACCCATGCAGCTGCTTACACACTAACAGACAGACGGATAGAGACATTCACAGTTTAGTCACTAACTCATGCATTCAGTAAGATACGTTTAATCACTCACTTATACAGTCAGTCACGCACCTACTAAATCATCCATTCAGACACTTATACACCCACTCATTCTTTAGTACGCCTTTCCCTATATACATTAAACATATTTAAACTTTACAGAAACACACAGTCACTGGATGATGTCATCAGTGATGTCACTGACCATGTCATGAGTGATGTAATATGTGACGTCATCAGCAGTGCATTGCAGGGGCACAAGTTATAGTTAGCTGAACTAATTATAACGGGGGAATTTCAATGGTTTTGGAGTGAAATGTCCAACTAACTATAACGTCCTTGAAACCTATATTTTTTTCAGTGAATTTCTAGGGATTTTTAAATGCTAATTTCTAACTATAACATGCTTGAAACCTATGGTTTTTTCACTGAATATATATATATATATATATATATATATATATATATATATATAGCAATGGATATTGAAGGGGTTTAAATGATATAGTCAAAAATGTTACTGAGTAACTGACAATATACACCAAAACATGATTAACATCTCCACTTTTGCACATTGTTAAGCATTTATGCAAATATAGAAATAGCAAACACACTTGTCAAGAAGCGATGATTATTGTTGTATGTAACTTGGCAGAAATCACACGAATAGTCTGTTTTCTAGTTCCATTATTGTAGTGGAAAAGAAAAAGAGAGAGAGAGAAAAAAACTTTGCACTTGTCACTTTAAAAATGGGGAGAAATGACGTGGTGGGTCATGTGATCAAGAACCCTCAGAGGTTCGAAACGCGTCATGGCGGCCATGCACTGAAGGAATAAAAATTATACCTGCACTGAAAAAAGTGAAGTTCGCGCCTTTCTTGGTTGTGGGGACTGAACCGTGGAGAGACCGTTGAAAAGAAAGGACTACGGAATATATATATATATATACACACACACACACACACACACACCAGGCATCAAAATTATACATACAAATGATGCAAGAATCAGGAATCAGAAGGTCTTGCAAATACAAGATTTGAGACAGTCGCAGATCTGACTGTTTGCAGAGCAAGCAATTGGTATTCAGAGCTTTAGGAGCAGCTAATATAACACAAACTAGAGGTGAGCATATGCAAGATCGGAGACAGAGTACAACATCAACAGCAATGTCAAGCCAATATGTGTGGCATTGCTGCCAACCTTTTAGCTTTTTTTCCTTGAGTTTTTATATAGCGCGAACGCGACCCGAAGGTATCTGGTATTAGAGCGCTTTACATGAGCACCAGTTGGGTTACACAAGGACACATTCCTTTTTGTTAGGTACAGGGAGATTAAGTGATTTGCCCAGAAAAACAGAATGTTGAGCGTCATTGCGAGACTCGATCCTGGTTACCCAGATTTGAGATCCACCACCCTAGCCGTTAGGCCACATCTTTGTGTTGTCAGGGTTTTATAAGCGTTACTGCTGTAGAAGCCGAGGTGCACTCAAATAAACTTTTTTTTTTGTTGCTAAAAGCAAAAATCATTTTTGATCTCAAGAACATAGTAGCCTCTGGCATTTTGGAAACTACACTGTATGTGAACATGCTCTATGTGACAGGGCACAATGTCATCACTCATAGTGAAGTTAGCTGACCACTACCCCATGCTCTATGCTGGAGTAGGTGGAAGAAACATGTGAATGACAAAAACAGACCAACGAACAAAGAGGACTAGCTGGCGGTCCCTAGACAGAAGTATTTTAAGCATATCATTTTATTAAAATCAAACGGTCTTAGCAAATGCCAGGCCTAAAATCATTAGTCCTGTGGTGTGCAAGCCATTACACCGCCACATGCGGGATTCTAGCACCAAAAATCACTAACGCAGTAGGCAGGTGTGCAAATACAAGACGCCATGCCAACACAGGCCAAAGTCTAAGCAGCAGAAACCATCATGGTCAAAGGCATGAACACTTCACAAAGCAAGGACACGGGCAATCATATACCAGGACCTGGCAACCAAGAACCCCCGAGTGTGTTGAGTGAGCCAAGAAATGACAGAGCTTGAAACTACCCGGGGGAAGGGGCACCGGATTTGCCATCCTTAAGGGGTTGAACCCGTTTTGATGGTTCAGCAACAGCAACTACTTTTTGGGGAATTCTCGTTTTTGTGCCTCACAAAATTTACCATGGTGCGATTCTTACCTGTTACAGTTTTATGTGTCTCCATACAAACAGTTTATTACTTCTGTTCAGAACACTGAACGTGGAAAAGCCTAAAACCCGTGGGATAAGTTTAGTGTGAGCTGTTGGCAGAGAAAGAATTTCGATATCACCTGTGAGCAGAGGTAATGCCTGGATGACTGCTGGTCGGCAGCACAAGATGTTATATGTTCACAAGTAGGAAGGGTGAAAAGCTGTGTGTCTCTCTTGTGGGCAAGGTGGCAAGCTATATGTACACTAGAGGGTAGCAAGCGAAGTGGGCAGTGAGAGAATTCAGGTACACAGTCATTAGCAGTCTGAAGCTGGATGCGCACTAGTGGACAGTGCAAGAAGCTCGACCTGCACTGCTGAAAAGTGTGAGAAGATTCAGTAATGCTGGTGGGCAGCGGCAAAAGCTTAATCCGAGGGCCCACTGTGAGAACGTCATGAGCCCAAGAGGTTAACATAAGAAACTTCCTCAGTGATTTTAATGTGGCACATTTCACTAACACCAAACGCAAGGCTTAAATCCACCCATTTGTCTGGACACTACTCTGTATGTAAGACGAGCTACAGAATAAACTCACAGGTGATTGAGCAATCAACACAGGCACAGAAAGCACGACATAAAACACAGGGGTGCAGAACTGACTAACGCTGAGCCATAAGGGGGAAACAAGACTAAGCAGGCAAGTGAGCCTGTCTCTGCCGGGCATGAGCTGTGTGCAAATGCCCACGGGCACGGGATATAAAACAATATGTAGTGAAACCCAAGGATTCTCCAGACAAAACATGGGCGATTGTCCACCGACCCCCCCCCCACCCCTCCACTTCCCCCCTCCAACCCCCATAGTAAACCAGCAGGGCATGCACCCACCCCAACCTACCCAATCCTGTAGAGCGTTTCTGGAGGCATAGGTTTCACCACGCCGATGCTGTGAAACAACGGGAGGGAGGTGGTAACAAAGGGGATAATTAACAGCAGGGGAAGGAACGGCCGCATCAGCCAAATGTAAAACTGCTACCTATTAAAGGTCGGTTAAAGCATAGTTAGAGGCTAAAGGGGCAGATGGTAGCCCTGGGCTGGGCGATGACTACAGCTATGTGCATACAGTAACAAGCACCTTGGGGCTGAGATTGATGCCAGTATTGGCGGGTGTGCGCTGCTATACTGTGTCGAGTGGGGGATTCCCGCAATGCTGAAAAACTGGCACAGTGGTCCTTTCCATGCAGGTCTGGGGTCGCTGGTGTAGGGAATGCTTGTAGGGCCGGCATGGGGCTGTGTGCCACGCTAAAGCTGCCTCCAATCGCTCATCGCTACCTTTTTTAGGTGTCTTCAGCGGGCCTGCTGCTGCCACTTCTCCACTGGAACTCGGCCTCACGCAGTGGTGCTGAGCGATACCCCCACCCTCCTCTTCCTTGCCAGGCCTCTCACACATTTGGCGATCTTATGCAGGCTGCTCTGGTATGCTTTTATCTTTCGAGCCGGTGTAGTCTTGTAGCTGGCACCAGGGTCGAATTGCTGGGTGTTACGTTCGGTGGCAGAAGTGACACCTCGTCCCCCTTGTAATCGCCTTCCATGTCTCCTGCACTGCACTTCTCTCTGGGTTCACTCTGCGCCTGGAGGGCAGCTGGTCGCTTTGTGTGAGGGCCTCCCGGCCTTGGCTGCTGCGCTCCCACTTCAGGCAGACGACTCCAGCTGCAGGCTGCAACTCTCCGCCATCAAGACCTAGGCCTGATGCCTACAGGCCACTGGCCCGCAGCTACAGTACGGTGGCGAGGGGGGGGGGCGAGGGAAGGAACGCTCACCCACTCTCCCCCGGCTCTTCCGCAGCTTGCAATCCAGCCGGCAAGGAGGACGCCCCGCCTCAACGTCCACACTGCTCAAGGGTTCCACAGATGGACACCACTCCGCGCAGCGGCTCTGGCGATCAGGAGCTACCGCAGGATCCTCCTGCCGCCATTTTCTCTCGGCCTCGCACCTTCAAGCTTCCGCTGCTCAGCTCTTGTATGATACACACATTTTTACTGATCATACAATGTGTATATGGACGTACACAGAGCATGAGCTAAGACATTCTGTTAACGGAAAACGTGTACATGTTCTGTGTGAACATTGAAGAAACCCAGGTTCTTCATACCACCACCACCACGAATGCTGCTGCACTCGCAGGCCCCGCCCACAGCCAGGCGGACTCTGCATGACTTCCGGGTCGCCGCGGGCAGCGCGGCGGCTCAGCTCATCCCAGGTGCTCTTGGCGGCGGCCTCACACAGGTGGGCACGAACCAGCGGGGTGGGCACCCGCTTCGGTTATTAAAAGTATAAATAGGCGGGTTGGGCACCCGCCTATTCAATAAACCAAAAACACGGCTCTTTGTGGGGAGACTGGATGTATTTTCTCTCAATGCGAGGCACAAGAAGGCTGCCAACAGTTCCTGGTTGGCAGCCACATATATAAAGGGTTTTTTCCTTTAATATCTCAAAAACTACTGAACCGATTTACACCATTTAAAAAAAGGATGGTTTCTGAAGCAAGCACTACCTTTTTGCCAAATTTGGTGAAATTCCATTCAGCAGTCCCAGCTGTAGCCATGTCTAAAGTTTCCTATGGGAAATGCATTTTTTAACCACTCTTTTTTCAATTTCTCAGGAACTACTGAACGGATTTACACCATTTAACAACAAGCATTGGCATAGCAAATAGGTCTCGCTTTTGGAACCTTATATGTATTTAGTTATGCAGCACAATATCCTTGGTGCAACAACATCAACTGTTGCAAGGCTAAACACTTATAAGGTCCCAAAGGCGAGAACTATTTGCTATGACAATGCTTGTTTACAGAGAGAAATCTTAGTCGAAGCATCTTGGAACTAAAGAGTAAGTAACTTTAAAGAAAATAAGTCAGATAACCAAGCAAAAACAAACTACAATACTAGAATAAAGAGGAGAGGAACACAGAGGGAGGATTGATGGTAGGAAGGTCATGTCTTATGCTGTTCACACAGATTGAAGAGAGGGGGTTCTAGTAAAAAGAGTATTGGGTCAGGCATTCCAGTCACTAGCTAAGGCCACCGAGAATGCTCTGTTGCCAAATGTGACTGTTGTGACTAGTCGGCACATTCTGTAGGTCTGGATCAGCAGAACAAAGAGTGTTGTTGCATCTGAGGTTTGAATTTTACAGTCAATCAGAAGAATATTGGTAACTGGCTTGGTGTACAATGGCGAGTGGCAAACAGAGTTTGTAAGCGGACTAGTAAACAATGGAGATATTGAATGATAAGATGGATATGATGTCTACGGGGATGTCCGGTAATGAGAGGAGCTTGTACATTCTGGAAAATCTTCCAAAGAGTGAGGGTAGCAACTAGTTAAATTCAATTACCATTGTCTAGTCTTCACTGCATTAAGGTATTCACGAATGGGACACAATGCTCATGTCATGTACGGCAGAATCGAATTTAAATTTATGAATTGAAAAAAACAGGACCTTGGCAGCTGGTTTGTCCATAGACAAGTTTATGTCTATGTAGATCCCTTAAATGTAGATCTGTTTTGAGGATGTTTGGGGGTGGGGGGAGGGTGGGAGGGGAACACATTAAGATCAGTTACATATTGTTTTTCCAGCTGTCAGAGCTGTTGTTACGGATGAGAAGCTCAATTTTGCTATTGTTGAAATTAAAGTAGGCAGGTGGCAGTTACCATTGTACAAAGCTTAACGTGGACAACATTGTTGAGAATTTAAAGAACACAGGCCTGGAAGGAGTGTGGAACTTAAATGAACACTGACTGGACTTGTGGTTTAGGGCTAGATCACCAATTGAGTAACCAAGAAACACCCACAGTCTGACATTGTCCAGTTTACCACACGCTCTAACTTAGGGCAAATCGCCTCACTGTGCGTCAGTTCCCTGGTTTACCAAAAATGTAAGCAGATACCAAGTGCTATTTGAATGGCTGGGGAATTACGCTTTACAACTAGATAAATCCTGCAAGTTCTTGTCAGAACTAAAATGTTACTTTCTTGATTCTTTTCATGAGTAAGTTGGTTTACACATGCAAAAGGAGGTTCTGCACTTGTAAAGGACTTACTCACTCAGAGATTTTGAAGGGAGTCAATCTACAAGGAAGGAGAGCGAGAGAGTGCTGGGTGAACCCTGAGCACCCTAGAAGGAAACACCTCACATTGAAGAAAGGGGACCAGTGAGCCAGAGAGCCAGGTAGCCCTGGAAAGAGCACACTGGCGCCCCACAGCTGCCACAGTCCAGCAACACCAACAGGCAAGCCTGGAGAACATAAACTTGTCAACTGGGAGTAATCACAAAATAAGTCCAAAGACAGAACTTGAGAATTAACAGAATAAATGTCAGCTCTCTAAGAGCGCAGAGGACTGATTTTCACAAGCGATCAAAGCTTGAGAGCAAAGGCAGAGCTAGAGATCTCAACAAGATGCGACATAAACTGTAAGACTCCATCATCAGCCAAAGTGAGACCTAGGATGTTTCAGAGCATACATGAAACTCATCACAGCACAGCAGCAAGACAGAGCTGGGGACCAACTAGAGTGTAGTCTTTGTAGTCAATATCAATCAACTGCTAAGCGCTGAATGCCTGGAGACCTTGGAGCACACACCATGAAACTCCTTTCATGGAAGTTATACTAAGAGAACAAAGACGGGGCTGGAGACAGAGTCAAACCTCAGCTGCCACACAGCATCAACATCACGCTAAGTCTCAGCATGCACCTCAAGGAGCACTCAAAAAGGCAGACGTGGGGATCTAATGGAAGGTCACTGACCAGAATTACCACCTGGGTATCTGAAGGATGCCAACATTTAAAGACTATCACAAGGAGAGCAAAGAAAGAGCTGGGGACTAAGTTGCTGTGGTGCAGTTGTCACAGATCACAGCACAACACAAGTTGTATCTTGTGAGACTCAAGATGCTCACAACATATAACCTGTGAGAGGGAAGTATCCTTCAGCGCAAACAGAAATCAAAGTGGTATTATCAGAGCTCAGCAACACGTATACAAATGGGGTTCACGCCGTATGAACATAGCATAGCAGAGCAATCCTAGTGAGAACAAAAACAGAACTGGAGGCCAGAAAAGCATACGGACAGCCATGCTAAATCAGCGACATCTACCCAAAGTGCATCTCGGGAAAGTTGGGGCTCCCGCTTCGTGCATACTCATTGAAGGGAGGTTCTAATAAAAGAAACAACAAGTGGGAGGGGTGGGGGGAGTGCATGCGTGCCCGCTAAGGAAATGACCTCGCGGCAAAAAGTAAACAAGTGGGAGGGGTGGGGGGAGTGCACACGCGCGCGCTAAGGAAATGGCCTCGCGGCAAAAAGTAAACAAGTGGGAGGGGTGGGGGGAGTGCACGCGCGCAAGCTAAGCATCAAAAGGAAATTTTTAAAAAGCACGCCTCAGGCGCTAAAAGCTGGCGGCTGCGCGTGTGCACGCACTCGTGCACGCAAGCTCTAGGCCACAGTGGTAGCATTTTCTGAAGCCCTTACTAAAAGTCTTGCCAGTGCAGTGCATGCGCTGGCTCAGGCGAGACCTAAAAAGGGCTCTTTCTGAACCAAGGGCTACCTTTTTGCCAAATGTGGTGTAGCACCGCCTATTAAATAAGCCAAAAACGTGGCTCTTTGTGGGGAGTCTGTATGTATTTTCTCTCGATGCGAGGCACAAGATGGCTGCCAACAGTTCCTGGTTGGAACTGTTAGCACCCAATTAGAGCTAAGCTCGTGCTCGGGGGTTAGGCTCCGCCCACATATATAAAGGTTTTTTCTTTAAAATCTCAAAAACTACTGAACGGATTTACACCATTTGAAAAAAAAGGATGCTTTCTGAAGCAAGCACTACCTTTTTGCCAAATATGGTGTAATTCCGTTCAGCAGTTCCAGTTGTAGCCGTGTCAAAAGTTTCCTATGGGAAATGCAGTTTTTAACCACTTGTTAAAAAAAATTCTCTGGAACTACTGAACGGATTTACACCATTTAACAAAAAGGGCTCTTTCTGAACCAAGGGCTACCTTTTTGCCAAATTTGGTGTAATTCCGTTCAGCAGTTCGGGCTGTAGCCGTGTCTAAAGTTTCCTATGGAAAATAATATGGAGAAAACATGTTTTGGGACCCCCCTTTTTTCTCGGCCCCCGCTTTGTGAATCACCCCGAAACTTTCAAGATAGGAGCTGACCGGAGCAGGCCATAAATTTTGCGAAGATTCATCAACCGCCGCCAAAGTTTTGGGAAAATAAAAAATTAGTTTCCTATGGAAACTAGGTCCTAACTATAACTACCGACTGGCGACCGCCAGTAGGTAATATATATATATATATATATATATATATATACAATTCCATTTCGTGATCAGCAACCGGACACCGACACAGCAGGCTAGGATGCATCTCACTGCACCTTTATTTCTGGCTGTAACGCATATATAAAGAAGCAGAAAACTCTGGGTAGTTCTCAAGGTTAGGTGGAAAGCAGCTACATTATAGAGCATTCTCAACACCAGCGACACTCTGTCTGCTTTTCTACCAAAGTCTTTAAGCGTAGGATTAGCACAGTGCCATCCACGCCGAGACAGAAAGAGACAAAGTCTTTAGCCATTTCTACAGCAAAGTCTTTAAGCATAGGATTAGCACAGTGCTATCCATGAGTCTGAGTGGATCTGTGAGTGGGTGCATGATTGAGTCGGTCTGTGTAAGTGTGTCATTGGGTCTGTGAGTGAGTGCGTGAGTGGGACTGAGTGGGTGCGTAAGTGTATCAAAAGCACTGTGAGTGGGTGCATGACTCAGTGAATGGGTTTGTGAGTTGGTGACCGAGTCTGTGAGTGGGTGCATTATTGTGTGAGTGGGTCTGTGAATGGGTGCATGAGTCTCTGAGTGGGTCTCTGACTAGGTGCGAGAGTGTATCAGTGGGTTTGTGAGTGGGTACATGAGTTCCACGTGGGCCACACTGACATTCATTACGTATTTGCGAATACAGCTGGTGAGCAACAAAACATTTTGGTGTCCGAAAACACCCCTATATTCCACCCATGGGGTGTGGGTACCTCTAACCTGACCTCTTATACCTCTTTTTACTTTTATTTCAAGCCCCCCGGGACCATCTCCCATTAGATGTAATGGCGGCTGCAACTCTCTCCTCAGGTTTCAGCCAGCCAATCATGGCATTCCTGTTGGCGTGCAAATCCGCAGTTATTCGCAAGATCGCTGCGCTGAATTGTGAAATATTGGCAGCCACAAATATCACAAACTTGATTCTCTTAAATTTCTCAACAACTACTGAACAGATTTACACTGAATCACTGAAAGTGTCATCTGCGAACCAAAATATATCTTCCTGCCAAATTTTGTGAAATTCCGTCCAGCGGTTCAGGCTGCAGGTGTGTCTAAAGTGGTTATGGGATTTAACATGGGAACCACACTTTTTTGACCCTATATTTTTCTTGGTCCCCGCTTGACGGATCACCTTGAAGCTTTCCATGCCCAAGACTCACTAGGAAACTGTGGAAAATTTCGTGAAGATTCGTCAAACAATACCAAAGTTAAAGGCAAGTCAAAAAATGGTCCTAACTATAACTACCTACTGACAACCACCAGAAGGCAACACAGATTATGTATGGATGGATAGATAGATAGATAGATAGATAGATAGATAGATAGATAGATAGATAGATAGATAGATAGATAGATAGATAGATAGATAGATAGATAGATAGATAGATAGATAGATAGATAGACGGACGATAATGTGTGCATGAGTGGGGCATGGATTATTAAATGAAAGCATGAGATGCATGGATGATTGAATGAGTGCATGAGTGGTGCATGGATGACATAATGAGTGCATGCGTGGTGTATGAATGACTGAATGAGTGCATGAGTGGAGCATGGATGATTGAATGAGTGCATGAGTGGTGCATGGGTGATTGAATGAGTGCATGAGTGGTGTATGGATGGGTCTGTGAGTGGGTGCATGGATGTCTCAGTGAGACTGTGGATCTATGAGTCTCTGAGTGGGTCTGTGAGTGGCGGCATGTGTCTCCGAGAGTGTCAATGAGTGCGTGCATGCATGCATTAGTGTTTGAATGAGTCTGTGAATGTATTTTTTTTATTTGTTCACCGAAATTGGCGGAGTTGTCATGTTACACGGAGGCCCGCTCTGACGTTTGCGACGACTTTAGAAATAACGCTTGTCGGGAATGATTATTTTTTTTTTCAACACATAGCTGGTCTCATTACCATACTTATATGTCAAACAGGAGGTTAGGGTACCTCTACCATACCCTGCTCTGACTCCTTATACCAAATTTGTGGCAAATTATCAGCTTGTGTCCCTTTTCCTACAATGTTGGCCGAAAGTTTCAGTTCAGGTTGCAGCCAGCTAATCACAGGATTCCTGTTGGCACATGCATTTGCGAAGTTGCTGCGATACTGGTGAACGACCTCACTATCTTTATTCCCCTAAATTTCTCAACAACTACTTAACAGATTTACACCAAATAACTGAAAGTGTGATTTGTGAAACCAAATCTACCTTTCTGCCAAATCAGGTGCAATTTCGTCCAGTACTTCGGGCTGCAAGCTCGACTAAAGGTCCCATGGGAATTACCATGGAAAACACACTTTTTTGACCTCCCCCTTTTCTTAGCCCCCACTCCACAGTTCACCCCGAAATTTTCCTTGCACAACAAGATTCACCGGGACACTTTTTTTGGAAACGTTTGTGAAGATTTGTCAAACTGAGCCAAAGATATAGGCAAGTAAAAAAATGCTTTTACTATGGAAACATGGTTCTAACTAATACTACCTACTGGTGACCGCCATTAGGTGACTGTTGGGGGATTACATCCTGTTACGAGCCCACTTACGAGGAGCATGGCGATGGGGATGAGGAAGTGGCCAAAGTGGAGGGAAAGGTTCAACGCTGGGAGAAGAGGCTCCCTTGGCGGGGACTGGAGTTCTTGCATGAAAGGCTCAACCTCACCCTAGGAATAGCTCCTTTGTAGTGGAGCTGGGCACTGCGGATGGTATTGGCTGAGTGGTGGGGTCATGGGACTCCAATACTGAATGTCAGACTTATCCACATCAGACGATGTGACAAAGTTAAAATACTCATCACCACCTTTATGTGCAAACTTTAAGCTCTGAGAGCAGAGTCTCATTTAGATTACGAGGGCTGGATGTCCCTATACCAGAAAGGCATGATCTATATGAAAGAAATGCCTTAGTGAGCCTGTAAGGCGGCTTTATTGCAATTAACATTGTTTTAACAGCTAATTTTAGTGCGTGTGGTTTTTTGAGTATTTAAAGAAACTTACATACTTTTCTTGTAGCTGAGGACTCGAATTACATTCCAGTCCGGTTTTTGACGAGTACCTTTAAGATGCATGATGGGACCTTGAAGCACCATGCATGGATTGTTTTCAACACATGAATAACTCCCAGGAGGATTGACTGCGTATTATAGATAAACTCATGATGAGTAGCAATTTTGTTTTAATTAAATACTGTGAGTTAAAGTGGTGCTTCAATGTTTCAAAGTGAAGTTGTCCCCTGCACTGATCGCAAATGCTTGTTGTTTTGCTGCAAACAATAAGTGCATCATTTGTGTCAATTGATTATGATGTTTAAATAGAGCACAAATATGGTGCAATTCAGATTAAAAAAGGCAGAGTTACTGCCGCAACACGTCTCTCTGGTGGTCCAGTGCCTGAGGTGGTATGACTGAATAAACAGGATGTAATTCCCCGACTTCAAGAGACAGCTACCTCTCTAAGGAGTTTTTATGAGGATACCGAGCGGTATTGGTGAAATTCACTAACTAAAACTAGCGCCCTCGCAATGCACGACTTATGACCTCTCATATTACGTCACTCAGCTAACTATAACTGCTGAAATTCACTGGTTTTGTACGAGAGGAACCTGAGCCTAACTATAACGTCCCTATAACCTTTGGTTTTTTTCAGTGAATTTCTAAGGTTTTTTAAATTCTCTTTCCTAACTATAATGTCCCTATAACCTTTGGTTTTTTTCAGTGAATTTCTAAGGTTTTTTAAATTCTCTTTCCTAACTATAACGTCCCTGTAACCTTTTGTTTTCTCAATGAATTTCAAAAGTTTTTTCAAATGCTAATTCCTAACTATACCGTCCCTGTAAACTTTGTTTTTTTCCAGTAGTAATGGCATTTGCAGAGTGGTGGAGAAAGGGGGCAGGGCCTCTGACCACTTCTCAGGAATTCCACTGTGTAGAACCTACAGAAAGTACCAGGAGGGCTTCTTGGCCCCCAAGGTCCCTCAGCATACAAGAGGAGTTTATTCCCCAACCAGCAATGCACCAGGAGATGCGTTTGTAGAGTGGTGGAGAAAGGGGGTGTGGCCTCCAAAGACCTCTTAGCAATCCTGCTGTGTGGGAGGCAACTGGAGGTGTTATTCCGCCCCAAGGACCCTCAGCAGCCAAGGGGACTTCATGCCCCAACTAGTACTGTACCAGGAGGCATGTTTGCAGAGTTGGAGAGAAATGAGACAGACGACAAAGACCTCTCAGCAATCCCGCAATGTGGGACTTACTGAAGGTAACTGGTGGAGCAGTTGGCCCCCAAGGACGTCCTTGGGGGCCAACAACTCCTCCTGTTACCTCCAGTAAGTCCCACACAGCGCAATTGCTTGGAGGTCTTTGGAGGCCACGCCCCCTCCATTGTGTGATTTAATCTCGAGGAGGAGGTGGTCCCCAGGGCTGCGAGGAGGCCTCGTTACTCCGCTTTGCTTTTGGTCAAAGCCCTGGGGAGGTGGCAGTCCCGGGGCTGCCGGGAGGTCCTCGCCGCCCCCCTGCACTATGTAAATTGAAAGCCCCCGGGGAGGTGGTGACCCCACTTTTGGTTATAGATGAAGCCCTGGAAAGGTGGCGGTCCCTGAGGTTTGGGGGGTCCGCGAGGCCCTCCACACTATGTAAATTTAAAGCCCCGGGAAAGTGGCAGCCCCTGGGGCTGATGGGGGTACGCGCAACCCCCCACTTTATCTTTAGATGAAGCCCCGGTAAGGTGGCAGTTCCAAGGGCAGCACCCTCGGCCTGAGACGCCTCCTGGGAGAGCCTCCTCCTTGGTCGACAACCGACCCCATTAGTTCACCAGGGAAGCCGGAGTCATGAGACCGGCCAATCCAGCACGCATTGGAGAGGACGCGCTTGGCCTGGAGGCAACCAGGAAGCCTCGGCCCACAATGCTGTGGCGCTTGTGGCCCGAGCTGTCTCCGGGGAAACTTCTGCACCAGCTAACTAACTCCTGGGACACTGGAGTGGGCAGGGCCCCACGACTGATCAGCTATAGTGGCTTGCCTGCTGTGAGCGGCCCCGCATCTGCTTGAGGGGCACACCACGTTTCCTGGCCCGGCAGCCAGCCTGCAGCTCCACGGTGACTCCAGCTCCTCCCGCCTGGGTGCAAGGAGGGTGAAGTATAGGGCCTTGGGGGCACAGAAGACGCCAAGGCCCTCCACGCTTTGGCTCAACCAGCCTTCCCCCTACATTGGGGACTCCGGCACCCGGATCATAGTTGAGGGCTGGCGGTGGCGTGCAGGTCCACGGGCCCACCGCCCCCGCATCCCACCATAGCATGATTCATACGGAGCAGCGGCCTGGTGTCTAGAGACCAGGCCATACCTGGATTAGCGCTGCTGCTGACTAGCCACGCCACCCGTCCACACAGCAAGAGACAATGGCCTGGCCCTCAGGACTGCTCCTGGGACAGCCGTCCCGCGTCACCTAGACTGGACCAGGAACCACCGCCTGTACTCCTCTCAGACGCATCACCACATGTGGGGCCGCTGAGCCATCCCCCCCCGGGCCTCCTTCCGAAGTCTCCGCAGTGCCTAGGTAGCCCGATGGCCACGTGCAGCTGGGCCGCTTTAGCCAACAAGTCCTTCTGCGGCACTGCCCCATAGTACTCTCTGGCTTATCGCTGGGTGGACATTGCAGACCGCATCGTTCTGCTGCCTTGGATCCCGGCGGAGATCGCCTCAGAGAAGCTGGCACTGCACCAACCCTTAGCCCCCTACTATGGCTTATTCTGATAATCGGGCAAATTAGATGGCCCACGCCGGCTGCGTATTGCGTCGTCGCCCACAGTCCTCTTGGATGCAGACTCTCATCTCGTGGAAGGTGATTCTGGGGAATGTCAGTTCACCAGACCGACACACAGTGGGACCCATTGCCCAGGACTACAGAGGGCCATTCCTCTATCTTGCCCTGGACTGGGCCCGACACCATCGCTGCTCCTAACTCTATTATTCTACTGGTCTACTCCTGGCACACTGAGGTAGGAGCATCTAGGGGGCCCGGCAGCATCCCTAGCCATGTGAGGGAAGGAGCCCTCCTCTCCCGCCAGGGCTCTGTGCTGAGGCTGTTGATGTCTCCTGGCAAGACTACAGACAAGCCTGCACGGCAACTCCTCTTCACAAAAGCCCTTGACCAACCTCACACCATGGCCAACCCCAGGGGGTCGACACCTCTAAAGTCCGACCAGTCCCAGCTCCCACAAGCAGCACCTAAGACTCCACTATGGATGCATCCTCCAGGAAATTACAGCAGTGGACCGCCGGTAGGAGGGCATGGACACAACAATCCCTGCACTGGCGGCTGAGACCAAGTCTATACGTTTGGACATTGTAGGTTTCCATACCCATGTAGATGGACTGGATCAGCGAGTCGCTGTAGTGGAAGAACGCCTAAACACCGAGCTGGAGTGGGACCAGGAACTCCTATTCTAGCGTAGCAAGGTCATTGACCTGGAGGATCAGAGCCGGCCAGACAATGTTTGTTTCTTCGGCTTCCTAGAAAATGTGGAGGGACCGGATGCTAAGTCCTTTCTTAGGGACATCCTCCCAAAGCTCACTGGTCTTATCTTTGATCAGCCACTGGAGATGCAGCAGATCCACCGCATTGGCCCACCACAACGGGATTCTTCAAAGCGCCCTCGACCCCTCATCGCCGGCTTTCTACGTCACAAGCAGGCCTAGCAACTGCTATCTGCTGTCCGCTCGAATGATCCTTAAACATAAGAAGGCCATGAAATCTGCATAGCCACGGATATCTCCAAGGAAACCAATGGCCGCCGCAAAGCCTTCCTAACTCTTCAGCCCCAGCTCTGTAAGTTGGACATTAAATATGGCCTCTTCAACCTGCCCGTTTGCGGATAAACAAGGACGGCACTTCGAAGGAATTCTTTGAGCCGCAGGACCTGTGCCACTTCCTTTATGGACTCTCCACACAAGACGTGGACACTGCCTCCTCCACCGCAGTGGAGGCCCACCATCCGGCACAGACATCCCTACTTGCTTCCTCCAACGGGCAGTGGTGGAACAACAGTGGAACCCGACAACGGGGTAGAGACCCCAACAAAGCACGCACTCCCACGGCAGCAGAGTCCAGGACCAGGACAGAAACAAATCACGCTTCCCCCTGAAACCTGAACCCGCCATGGAGTGACTGCCCTAGGTACTATTGTGCTGTGTCGAGCTCAGCGCAATTTGGGGAACTGCAGCAGGACCGATGGGACCAGCGCCCGCCGAACGGCTGACTATCACTATGACTGTTTAAATATTTGAATGTTCTGATTGTTATTCTTGCTTGTATGCTATGTGCGCTGTATGCTACTTTGTTCCGGCTCCCCAGTGAGAACAGTGCTAGACTCCTATGCATGTTGCGGTGGTAGGCTGGTGGCCTGAGGGGGCCCGAGGCACCCCTCCTCTCCCAACTTCCTTTCAAGTTCAGCCCATTTACTACTAGTAGCGATATGAGCCGAACTGTTGTTTTATTTTCTGAAATATGCTAGTTTGCCTAACCCAGCCCCTTGTTTCTGGGTTCCTGCAGCTGCGTGGGATCTGTGTGCCACTAGCCACCCCACCCATCCAAGACAGCTCCTTACGCATTCATCCCGATACTCCTCCCCTCCATTGACGGGGAAATCGCCCACCTGACGGCGGCCGCCCGAAGCCCTACTGTCGCTTTGAGTCGAGCATCCTCTCTATGCAACCCCAGCTACCACGTCGACTTGGGTGATGAGCCCCCCCCTGACAAGGGCAGTGCACCCTCTTATCACGCCTATGGCACCTCGGGTCAACGGATACTTCCCTCCCCCACGTGGATGGCCAGGAATGCCTTTACTTGCTTTCTAGCCCCTGTGGCCCCTGCAGACACTCTATGTCGCCTCCAAGCCAACCGCATGATTGTCCAACAGCCCAGGTCAATTGTGGGGGGTTACTGTCAGATCCTTTCCTGATCTAGAGGCGCACCTGCCAGGGCTGCCGGCCGCTCTCCCCCAACCTGTTCCTATTGGCCATGGAACCCCTGGCCCCTGCTGTCATTCGCCACACATTTAGGGCGTTCCCCTTACGGGCAGACTATCCAAACGTTACCTCTATGCAGACAATGTCATGCTCACCCTCACAGATGTCCACTGTTCCTTGCCGGCGCTATTGGAAGTCACTGATGGTTTCACTGCACTATCCGGTTACAAAGTAAACTGGGACAAGAGCGAGGCCCTGACACTCTCATTGGACACCAGAAAAGCGGTGATCCACGGCTACCCTTTCCGTTGGATGCCCTCGCGTCTCAAATACTAGTCAATAGAGGAATGGACGGGATGGTCTTGGACAACCTAGAACGCCTGATAGCCCAGATGAAACTGAATTTTGAGAAATAGTCCCTAAAGGGGTTCTCCATGTGGGGCAGGTTGCAGACGGTGAGGATGGACACATTACCGCGCTTCACTTACACACTGGGAATGCTCCCTGTACTGGTGCCTTTAACCACTCTCCGCCTCATCGACTCCCAGATTCGGTCCTTCATGTGGGACTCAAGTTTCAAGTTTCAAAAGACCTTTATTCGAATTTGTTAAAATTCATAAAAGTACCGACACATCAAAAAACATATACATACACATAATACAAAACAGTTAAATAATTTACATTTCATAGTAGCAAAGCAATTCATACAAAGGTTAAACAGTAATTTCCATTAACTTATGAGGTTTTTAGCAGTAGTATTTTTTGACTAGGTCTGATTACAAGGACTTTCCATAGTCTTGCGTGCACGTATGGCTAGTCTTAGGAAAGTGCTAGTGCGAAATGTCAATTCATCATTGTCCAGGGTGAGCAGCAGCATGTAGGATTCCTGAAGTGTAAGAGGTCTAAGCTTTCTAAAATATGGGGTTAAAAGCCATTTGGTATATCTCGCATAATATTTACAGAAAAACAGAAAGTGCAAATCATCTTGAGTGCTTGTACCGTCACAGGGGCAAGGGGTAAGGACAGTATGGTGTTGATACCCCAAAGGAAAAGAAAGCAGAAATTTAACAGTTCCTGCCCTTAGACGAAACAGTAGAGATCGTTCCCAATTTGACATAGGCAGTGATAGGTAGGGTGGCATGATTTGCATACAGAGACCATTACCAATGTATTTTTTGACCCCTGATTTCTGTAGTTCAATTCCAAGCCGTTCATTGCGATAAAGTGCATAGAGTGCCTTTTGAACCTCATGTTTGTCCTCTGGTTCAATAGCCGTTGGCTCAGTAAACAAAATACCTCTTCCAATTTCATTAAATATTTTAAAAACGTCTTTCAACCAGGGGATCTGTATGCCATTGTCACTATTGAGGCAGTCCCTAATAATGTTTTGCGTAAGGGCAGCAGCCTCATTCCTCCAGATTCTAATCCAGAAGAGTGCTGGTCTTGCTTTAATAAAGTCGTTTATGAATGGGAGGTTAAGTTCGTTATGACAGATGAAATTGGAAGAGGAAATTGGTGCTCCCAACAGTTTCCTGCAAAAACGGTTTTCCTCTCTTTGAATACCAATGCTGCTGGCCGATCCCCAAACTTCGGCTCCATATGTAGCAACAGGGGAACACTGTAGTTTAAAAATTTGAACAATAGCTTTAGTGGCGCCGATTTTCTTAGGGCGTGGGAGACTCAGGACGGAGTTGTTGGCTTTCGAGAACTTGCTCGTGGCGTGGGCCACATGCCCACTCCAGGAGCCGTTCGCAGCGAAAACCAGCCCCAGGTAAGGGAACTTATGGACAGATTCGAGTTTATCTGTTCCAATTTGAATAGTGCCGAGTTTCCTTTTGCCCGGCCCACAAGGCATAATAAAAGACTTTTTGAAATTAACTTTCAAATCCAGTCCCTCCATAAAATTTACAAAACTATGTGCAAGCAGACGTAAGGCGTTTGGTGTGCGTGCCAAAAGGACAGCGTCGTCTGCATATAAAAGTACGGACAAGGGATTTCCTAAAATAATTGGGACATCGGGGGTAGCTTTCTTTAAACAGTTGGACAAGCCATTAATATAAATGATAAACAGCAGGGGTGCTAAGACGCACCCCTGTCTCACCCCCCTCCCTATCTTAATGGCTCCCGATACCTCTCCGCCCACACCAATACGTACCCGGGCTTTCAAGTCAGTATGGAGATAAGCTAAGAATCTAACAAGAGTGGCATCGAGACCATTTGACAGGAGAGTTAACCATAGCTTGGATCTATTCACAAGATCGAATGCGGATGAAAGATCCATAAAAGCTAGGTAAACGGGGGATGAGCGAGCAATGCAATATTTATCTATTATCAATTTTAAGTTTAGGCATTGCTCAACTGTTCCTACCCCACTCCTAAACCCCATCTGGCAGGGGTCTAAAAAGTCAGAATCAGACGCCCATACCAGTACCCTATTATAAATTATTCGTCCTAGTATTTTTAAAGTATTGTCCAGGAGGGAGATGGGACGATAGTTTACTGGGTCAGATCTGTCTCCCTTCTTATAAATGGGGACAATAATACTAGTAGCCCAGGTGGCAGGCATGGCTACGTGAGGAAGACTATTAAAAATGTTTAAGAGTATTGGTGTCCAAAGATCAACGTTAAATTTAAGGATATCTATAGGGAGGCCGTCTGGCCCGGGCGCCTTGTTGCCTAGGCTCTCTTTGATAGCTTTCCTGACTTCTAAGTCCGAAATCTCTAAGCCTGCTGTTTGGTTCAGTTTAGGGAGAGGTTGCTCATCAGAGGGGGCAGCATAAATATTAGAAAAATGGGTCTCCCAGGCTGTACTGGATATATTGCAACTAATTTTAATAAGCTCTTTGCCCATTTCCCTCGTTCTCCTAACTGCCGTCCAAAATGGGCCACTGCCGCCCAGATTGGCGCTGATAACCAGCTTATCCCAGTGATCGGAGAGCAAATTTGCCTTCCTTTTCGATGTTTTATCTTTATAGTTTTTCCTGGCGGCTCGAACGGCGTCCTTACACCTGGGATTGGCAGAGAGGGCTTTTCTTAACTCTCTATTGGCCGCGGAGCAAGATGTATCAAACCACCGTGGCTCTTTGTGGTCAGTAGAGAGTGGAACTGACAGGAGAGTTTTTATATTGGTGCATAAAGCTTCAAAAGCAGTAATAAGTTCTTCATTATTTGTACTAGGGGAGGAGAGACATTTCAATAGATCCGGATATGCCTCCTGAATCGTATCTATAATAGCCCCGCAATCAATTCCTCTCCATTTAAGGCGAAGGCCATCAATTGAGGGTGTGATATCCCTAGCTCCATTTAAATTCATAAAAATCGGACTGGGTGCAAGGTTAAAAATAGCAAACAAAGGATTATGATCGCTGGAGGACGTTTGCACCACAGAAGATTTGATTAAACAGTCCGTTAACACAGGTGATGTAAAAATGTAGTCGATAATTGAACCGTTATCCCTGCCCTTAAACGTAGGGGCGTAGGGAAAATTCATATCATACCCTACACTCATTACATCAACAAGGTTAAAATCAGAGAGTATGCTAATCAGTTCCAAACCCCTGCGGTCATTACAGTGATCAATGTTAGTGGATCCATAGTTATCTATAATTTTCACATTAAAATCTCCCCCGATCAGAATACTAGTCTTAGTATCTACTGACATGGAACAATCAATTATATTTAAAACCTTAGATAAAGCAACAAAATTTTTGTTCGGTACGCCATTAAAATCATTGTTATAAAAATTGATTAAATAGATTATGGTCTTTGATTTCAATTTGTATTCCAGAATTTGAATGTTGGAATTAGCAAGGTTGTCTAACTTCAAAACATTAATTGTACCGCCTGCCAAAATTCTAATCCCCGTAAAAAGTCCACCCACCGCTCGGCCAAAGCTAGGTTTTAGAGATGTCAGGCTGAAGCAGTGGTAGCCTTCGATATACAGGTTATCAACAGCCCAAGTCTCTTGGAACATGAGTATATCTATGTCCTTAATTAGTTCGGTCCAAGCAGGGTCAGAGAGCTTGGATTCTAAACCTGCGACATTCCAGCTTAGAATTGATAGGCCGTGTTTGAACCCCTGGTTAATAACTGTGCACCTAGTATTCCCATTATCATAGATAGTTGGTTCGTTTGAAATGGCCGGAGTGCTATCCAATAATATGATTTCTGGGGCTACTGTTTTAGCATGGAGTAATGCAAGTGAATTTATGATTGTAGCATCCTCTTGGTTACAAGCTTTAACATTCTTGCATGATTCATTATTAAGGGGTATGCTCAGTCAATCCTGTTCGTCTAATGGTGATAGATAGTCGAACCGATTGAAAGTTGGGATATTGTACATTGGCCTAACTTGTGTCGTCTGTGCAAACTGGAATGAGTTAGGGGTTGGATAAGACCTATCCCTGTGATTGCTCTGGCGCATAGTTGGGGCTTGAAAATGTTGTGGGAGGTTGGGGGTAAGGATTGGCATTGGAGGTTGTGGATGCCAGTTGGGGTTGTTGGAAAAGGCGGCATTTAAGTTCTGGTTTTGGGCAAAAAAGGGTGATTTGACCCTTGCACCAAAATTCGTCTCTTGGTATAAATTAATGGGGAAATTGTTGGGAGAGTTAGCCGTGGCTTGTTCTGGAGGTATCAGGTGTCGATAAAAATATCCTAAGGGAAGGAGCGTAGTATTAAATTCCCATGGCGATGGTAAAGGGGCATTGACTAATGTTTTCTCTGCCCAATGTGGTTTTCTAAAACTAATAATGACACAGTCACCCTCGAATTTTTTCCTAAGGGGTCCAATCCAGCCCACCCGTTGAGTGTTAATAATCTCCCTTGCACCATCAATCGGGTAATTGCAGTTAGTAATTAGCCAGTGCAGGGTTTTATTTTTGAGTGATATGGGATTTTCATCCTGATCCTCTCTTAGTTTAGTAACATTTACTAACACTAATACATATGCACCGCATTCCGGAGGAAGATTAATGCGGGCCGGAACTTGTCTGGGCGGTTTTGGGGTGGGTTGGGTCGAGATAGGATTGCTTGTGAAAGTTAAGGGGTGACCTGTGGTACTCGCAGTTGGGAGTGTGGTATTCGCGGTGGTATTAGTGCCAGGATCCTTTCTTTTATCTGTGGGTTTACTATTAGTATATGGTATTGCTGTTTTTTGTTTAGTAATTGGGCCATTGGCCAGCGCAACAGGTACGACTTTATCTGCATTGTTTGGGGCGACTGGGGGTACTTGTAGGTTAGTTGTTTTGGGGCCTACTATATTGGTGGGGTTACAATTTTTTATAGTGATTGCAGGACCTCCCTCTAGGAAAATCTTAAGAGGGTTGCTCAATTCATCTAGCTGTTTTTCTAATCGAGCAAGCCTATTTTCGATTGGGGATAGATAAATGCTTAATAAATCCCCCAGTCTTTCCAACAGGGGGTCATATGCCTTGTCTATATTTCCGTTAGTGTTCGTTGTTCTGCCCTGCTGAACAGTTTCACTATCATCCCTCTGGGGTGTTACCGTAACCTTAGTCACGTTATGATTATTTCCAGGGACAAAGTTGGTATTTTTCCCAGGTTTCCTTTGTGCCCGGCCATATTTCCTGATCGTGGTTACCCGGGGCTTGGATGCGTGTAACTTCAGTTTTTGAACTGCCCCCTCGCGCCTACCTCTAGCATGCCTGGTTTTATCAGCAGATTGTACTTTGGGAGAGGGGTTAATTAGTAACTCAGGCGTTTTTTCCAAGTCTGTGCTAGTGTCGGTATCTGTGTCTAACAGGGGAATTGAGGCTGAGAGGTTAACCTCACTAGGAATAGTGTGTATGTCAGCACATACATCAAGTAAGGGTCTGATGTTATTGGGCATAATTTGTGCAGGTGAAGTGGCGGTAGCAATGAGGCCAAGCGAAGAACGTTTGGCATGCGCCAAGTCTTGTGATACCCTGCGTTCTAGAAGGTTTATGCCCTGGTTGATGGCATCATTGGCCTTAGAAATAAAAACGTCAATGGGGCCAGTCACAGCGGCAGCAGTTTTGCTGCGAGTGCCTCTTGGGGCCATGCTGACAAATAATAGCCCCTGTTCTGCGGTTTGGGTTGTTACGCAGGACTACAGATACAAGTATCAGTGACACATAGCAAACATTATGGTTATAAGGCAGATAGTCCCGGAAATAATAGCAGTACCCACAGTTCCCAAATGTGGAATGGCCAGTGGACCAATGAGCAGTACCTTCAGGTTGTAACAAATAGGTGACTGAAAGGAGGTGGCCCCGTCCCGTCCTCCTCGTACCTCTGAGGGCCTCAGAGGGCCCGCCCTTTGCCCGGGCTTATCCCGGCGCCGCCCGCGCGCGTCCCGCGACGCGGAGGGAGCCTCTCCTTTTTGAGCGCCTCCGGGCGCGAAAGTAGGCGGATGTCCGGTGGTGGTGGCGCTAAGCCTGCTGGGAGCTGTAGTCTCCCCCAACTGCGGCCGTGAACTCCGTCGGCGGCAGGGGAGACCAACAGCGTGACCGTCCCAGGGAAGCTGCCGGGAACAGGTAAGGGTGTCTCTGCGCCAGTAATCCGCTTAGAAAGGTGCCCCCCATGTGGGACTCGTTGTGGCCCTGGTTGGCTGGGTCCAAACTCATGGCACGCTGTTCCTGTAGAGCATTAGGCTTCCCGTCAATGGAGCATTACACCCTAGCTTTCCACCTATTGCAAATGCCATACTTGCTCCCTAGTACCCCGGACCCACCACAGTGGGCCCACACATAATGATCGCTCCTCTCTAGAGGCAAGGGGCTTGGCCTTCTTTATGGGGACCATACCCTAAAGACAGGCCTCTCGCAACCTGTGCTGCAGGTGAGGCAAAAGGCCTGGTTACGTGCTCACCGACTACCCTGGGTGGACCCATGCTTGCATTATAAAGCGCCACTGTGCACAATGACGGTCTGCGCATCGATGGTCAGGCGTTCCGCTGGACTGGATGTGAGGAAATATGAATTTTTATGGTCAATTATGTCCCCTATCTTAGACCCCAACGGCTCCATGTACATGCTACAAGTACATGTATGTTCCCTCCACTTCAAGCTATGAAGACGCAAATACATATATGTGTCCAACGTCAACATGTCCTCTTTCAGATCTGCCATGAATGGGTCAGATATTCCGTTCCTAAGTATGCCTTGCCACCGTCTTTATATGGTATACTTTTCACGTTTCCAGCTCTGGCAAGGTAGGCCCTGAATTCTGCCATCGAGCTTTCCTGCTTCTGCCTCTGAATGCTCCAGCCTGGACCTGTATCTGTATCCATGACCTTTGTCTTACTTCCTGCGCGGCTAACGGTGCCTGGCCCGGCCTGTTGCCTGCCAAAAACTGTATTCAGCCTTCAAGTTATCTGCTCCGCTCCTCGAGAAATGCATTCCTGTCTAGTAGTTTAGGTAAACATCCTTCCAGCTACAGAGCAAAGGGCCCGGCCTTACTGTCTCCGTGCAAGTAATTCATGGTTTCTGTTTCCATGGTAGGCCCATGCCCCTCGCATCTCATGCAGACACGTAGACGCTTATACACGCACTGGTAGTCAGTATAGGATAGCCTCTGCCTGAGAGACCTTTCCTTCCAGATAATACAGTTCCTTAAACACAAGATATTAGATACGATTTGGGATTAGGTTGTTCTGACATCCCAGACTTCTGTCTCCTCATGTAGGGCTAAATGTCAAGTCCCCTTCACCCTCCAGTTACACGTCAATCACACGTCATGCTGCTGCACGCGCATCTCTGCCAAGTATTTCTGCTGACTTTGCAGGATTCTCTTATGGATCCACCCACTTGTGTCATCATCATAACGACGTTTCTAGTACATGCCCTCATGCACGCCTATTGTAACGCCTTTTCATTACGTATGTGTATTCTTATCTCTCTTCTCAGCTGCAACGCCTTCTGCATATGTCTTCACTGTAATGCATTTACTATAAATATGACAACCTGTCAATAAAGTATTGCTTCTATCCCTTCCCGAACCTTAGTGGTGACGGAATACGATTGCCTGGTTCGAACCAATTCCTTTGTAAGGAATAAACCCATTTTAAAACCTCAAATGCCACGGATTCTGCCTCTTATTTTTACTGAGTTATTCTTATTGAATGTTACCGCATAAATTAAGTCTAGGTAATTAAATTTACCACATAATTGGCGCCCGAACAGGGACACCTCTCACACCCCACGCGCCGGAGGTGCGTTGCAGACCTGCTCTCCTGCCACAGCCGGACGGACAACTACGCGTACCCGCAGGATTTCCTGTATCTCCCTCAGGCCAACGGGGGTGACTGAGGCTGCGATCAACACCCAGACGAGGCGGTGAGGAGTGCGGAGGATCCCGACCAGAGCCTAGCTGAGAGAGCAAGATCCGAGGTATATAGAGGCCCACCAGATTCCGAAGTTCCGAAGTATCTAAGCCACGAGTCGAGTCCAGTCCAGTTTGGTCTAGTCCAGTCCAGACTTCCGAGGCCTTCTGTTCCGTTCCGTGCTTCCCGGTGAGTACCGTTGCTGGGGACGCATCTAGACGTGCACATTGGTTTGTGCCGGTCAAGACAGGTTTGGGTACACAGACCTGGTCTGCACTGTTTCAGCAGTGTATCTGTGCTGTTTAGCAGTACATCTAGTATTATGCAGTTGACTAGTTTTATTCTAATTATTATTGTTCGTTCTAAAATGTTTTGATATGTTTTAAATGTCGTGGTATGAGTGATTGTTCGATCTTCATTACTGTGTTTATTGTATTAATTGTGTTCAAGTCCGAGTAAGAACCAAGTAGCAAGGTTCAAGATGCCGTTATTCTCGAAATTAAGACAGATAAAAACTAGAAAAGGGATACTCGAGGAAGCTGTTCCCATTCCACCTAGGGACACTCCAGGGTACTTTATGTATCATAAGCATGGCCTAGATGCCGTATTATATCTCGAATTGTGGGTAGACTACACCAAGGATTTAGCAGAGAATCAGAGATGGCCCACTACTGGGACATGGGATGCAGATTGCATCATGAGAGTAGAAGAAGCATTATGGAAAAAGAAAGCCAGACAGTCACAGAAAGATGCCATTGAATTATGGCGTAAAGAATCGCATAGACGCATAGAGAAAGCGCTCAGAAAAGAAGAGAAAAGTAGGGAGGATTCAGAAAAAGCCCGAGAAAATATATTAATTGAGGAAGGTATCCGAGCAAAAGCCGAACAAGTAGACAGACAACGAAACACTCTTATGAATGGTATGTATCCTCTTCTGGCCGAGGGCTTACCTAAGGCCACCCTGGAAGTACCGAAAGATCTGCCACCTCCATTGCTTCCGACTAAAGTACACCCCAAGACTGCAAAGGACATTTTCCTTTCTTCCTATTTAGACGATGTAGCCCCCGAATATGTTAATGCTCCGCCACCACGTACACCACCTGTAAATGGTGCTCGACCCCGAGAAAATCTGTCCCCGCTTCTGCAGCAGCATACTCCTCCGTCCGTCCAAAACCTTCCGCCCGTTCCTCCACTTCTTCCTGCATCTATTCTTCCTACCTTACACCCAACGAATCCTTTTGGACCTAGCACCTCAGGAGGTGCGACAGGAAGTTTTCATACGCCGCCATCAGTGCGTCGATTGACTTATAGGGATCTAGCACACCAACGTACACCTCAAACAGCGAATTATGACATACTTAAAGAGCCTCTTACAGATTGTAGATATGATCCAGTACCAGGTAAAGACGACAGAATGATGCTATCATCAGTACGTCTACGACGAGTTGCGAACTATTTAATGATATTACCAGGAATGATTGAACATCTAGACAAAATATATCGCTTTGTCCAAACAGGGCAAGGTTCTGAAAGTATTGGCGAGGCCATGGCATACCAGAAAGTGGACACGCAGAAACTGCTGTTACGCTTCTTCATAAACTGCCTGATAAGACACAGAGATAGGCCAGGCGTAGACGCGGAAGAAATGAGAGCCCTTAACAAATGGGGCCAGAATATAGCAGACGGAAAACATGATAAACAGAATAGTATAGAAAGTATGTACAGAAGGATTAGGAAAAAGGTAGAACAAATATGTGAAAGAGAACAGCCTGAAAGAGAAACAGATGCAGATAAAACCGAGTCCTCAGGAAATGAGGAACAACTAGAAATGACAACAGGACAATTACAATTACCAGCTAGAGAAACGATAGCTTATGTAGGAAAAGGAAGATCCTTCAATACTCCAATACGTCTGATACGTCCAGAAAGTAAGAGAATGTTTCAAGCAGCTATGTCAAACCCAAGGACCCCTGAACATTTGTTTCAGGCTACTGATAAAATACTTCAAGAACGAATGGGGTACCATGTACTCGATTCTATGGATGAACAAGAATTAGCCAGGTCAGCAGTACAATGGGCTGACAGTTCTGATAAATATAGTGATGACGCGCTAGTACATACGTTTTTGAATCTCTCACCAGACGAACAGCGCTTAGCTGGTATATACATGATACAACATCTCCTTATATTATATAAAGGCCAACACTCCGATCCTGGTCCCCTACCTGATATACTGATAGAACTACTCATGAATAAATGGAGAGGTCTAGGTACCGATCTAATTAAAGTAATTCTAGAATATCGACACAGATATAGTGCCTTTTTGTGTCCAGCACATGATCCAGCTCCCTCCATGGAAAGAAAAACGTATTACATAGACAGACAGAATCCCTTACGCGAAGTACACCCAGTTAGAAATGATGATAATACTTTTAGACGTGTGTTTGTGTACACGCCTATAACTAAAATAGAACTATTGGAAATGAAAAAATTAGTGCCCAGCCATGACAGAGATCCAGCAGGTTTTCACCGTGAAATAAAAGACATGTTACTCATGGGTGATTATACCTATCCTGACATTATGAAAATATTGAAAGTATTATTGCCTGCCGGTATTTACGAGAAACTCAAAGAAAAAGAGTGGGTGGTGGGAGAACAAAAGATTGATTGGACAGCATTAGAAAACGAAGAAAATGCCCGAACTGCAGGCGTAGGGCTCGGAGACAAAACTAAAGCATTACCAGGATTATTAGTACAAGTGTTGCCACGTTTATTAACTACGAAAAAGGAAGACTGGGGAGCAATCTCAGCTTGCAAACAGAAACCTGATGAAGACACTAGTGATTTTTATTCCCGATTTGAAAAATGTTTTGGTATTAATAGCGGCCTGAAAGCAAGTAGCGATTCATATCCACATCTTTTTGTAACGAAACTAGTCGAAAATTCCTTGCCTCAGGTTAAGAACAGAGTATTGAAAGTAGAGAGCTCTTGGCAAGCTAATACCCCGTCACAAATGTTACAAATGTTACAGTACCACCAGAATAGAATTAGAGAAGAACAAGAACACGAACAGAGACGTATGAAAGACACGAAAATGAAAATGCTCGTCGCCCAGTCAGTTCCGGCTGACAGTCATAAAAAGGGTGTAACACAGTCCAGTAATTCAGCGGTTCCTGTTAAAGGGACATGCAACTATTGTAAACAGCCAGGTCATTATATAAACGATTGTGCAGTTCTGAAACATAATATCTCTACGGGTAAAACCAAGGAGAGACCACGTCCGCCTAGACAGGATCAGATCCAACAACAAGCACCTCAGAATGTACAGCCTATGCAAGCTGCACAACAGACCGTAGCGGTACCACAGTCACCACCTATTGCCGCAACACAAAACACCACACAACAGATGTACCAGTATGCACAAAATGACTATCCAGATTATCAGCGATACACATGAAATAGCCTAGAGAGGGAAGTTGGCTTACCCCTTATTGAGGTTCCCGTAGATCAAGAGGGTCCTTATGTACAGAGTCAAGTATTAGGGAAAGACAGAAAGTTTTTAATTGATACAGGGGCAAGCAGAACAACTATAAGTCACAACGAGGTTCCAGGGGCACCCCTCTCAGGCTCACAAAATGTTTCCCTTGGATTTTCAGGACAACCTATTGTTAATGAAGTATCGCAACCTCTGCCTCTTACAGTTGGTCCTTTGACACGGACTACAGATCTATTGCTTACAAAATCATGCCCAGAAAACTTGTTAGGTATAAAGACACTGAAAGCTCTAGGAGCAGTAATATGTTGTTCCCCGGAGGGGGTACGACTATTCTTGCGTGACTTTAAAGGTCACTACGTATTTAGAGACATGGATCACAGGTTACAGAATGTCCCTGCACATTTATGGGCACAAGGCCCTACTGATGTAGGTTGTATGCACATTACACCATATCGAGTCACACTCAAAGTAGGAGTGGTATTACCACGAATTCGACAATACAAGTTACCCCCAGATGCTGTAGTGGCTTTGCTGCAAATCATTGACGAGCTCATTGCACAAGGAGTGGTTGTGGAAACCGACTCCAATGTGTGTAATTCTCCTATAATTCCGGTTCTTAAACGAACTGATCCAAAAGCACCACCAGTTTATCGATTAATTATTGATCTGCGCGAATTGAATAAATGCATTGTACCACAATATCCCGTGGTTCCAGATATCTCTTCATTATTGACAGCTATTGATTCAGAAGCAACGTTCTTTACTGTAATTGACCTCAAGAACGCCTTCTTTAGCGTCCCAATCGATCCGGAAAGCCAATATTTGTTCAGATTTAGTTTAAATGGACGAAGCTTCAAATTTGCACGCGCACCTCAAGGATTTACAGAAAGCCCCAGCATCTACAGCCAAGCACTGAAAAGACAACTTGACAGTATCCACATGCCTGTTAACACTGCACTGCTTCAGTATGTCGATCTGCTGATCACCGCCCGAAGCGAACCCGAATGTGAAGAAGCATCACTGACGGTTTTACATTTTCTGGCCGACAAGGGGCACAAGGTGTCCCCTTCGAAGCTGCAATTCTGTGTTCAGCAAGTTGTGTACCTTGGGCACTTGCTGTCCAAGGGGGGAAGACAGCTCACACCTGATCGCATCCAGTTAATTGTAAACATGCCACCACCCAAGACACAAAAGGAGGTGCGGGCCTTCATAGGTCTCACTTCGTACTGTAGACAATGGATTCCCCAATATGCATTTCTAGTAAAGCCACTCATTCAGTTGACAACCCAGGAGGCAGCGACTTCGACTGTCCTCCCGTGGACTCAGGCACATACACAAGCTTTTGAAGACTTAAAGAAAGCCTTATGTCAAGCACCTGTTTTAGCGACACCATGTTACAGTAAGCCTTTTACACTCTTCGTTACAGAACGCGAAGGTACTGCCTTGTCAGTACTCACTCAGGAACAAGCAGGTTCACACAAGCCGTGTGCTTACTTTTCCAGCACATTAGATCCAGTAGCTCAGGCTCTGCCTACATGCCTGAAATCAGTCGCAGCGACAGCTTTACCGATCAGACAAAGCGATTCCATAGTATTAGGACATCAATTGACAGTGCAAGTTCCACACTCCGTGGAAGTTCTTTTAAACCGAACTCAGACTCAGCACTTGACTATAGCACGACTGACAGGTTACGAACTAACATTGTTTCAGCCACACATAGAAATCAGACGCTGCAGTACATTAAATCCTGCCACACTTTTGCCATTAAGTGGAACAGACCCACTGGCACATGATTGTATTGAAGTCATTACTATTACGACAAAACCCAGACAGGACTTGACAGATGTCCCATTACCAGATCCAGACCTGACACTTTATGTGGATGGGTCATGCATGAGAACAAGTACAGGAGAATTAGTGGCCGCTTACGCAGTCACGACAGACACCGAAGTCATTGAAACAAATTGTATTGACACATTATCAGCTCAAGCAGCAGAGCTCATCGCTCTGACACAAGCCTGTATCCAAGCCAAAAATAAGAGAGTTAACATATACACAGATTCACATTATGCATTCGGAGTTGTACACGACTTCGGAGTCCTTTGGCGAGAGAGAGGTTATTTGACTTCTCACGGTGCCAACATTCAACACGGTCCCCTCATTCAAGCTCTGTTAGATGCAATACATCTGCCTACTTCGATATCTATCATGAAGTGCAAGGCTCATACAAAAGTCACCGATATCATTTCCCAGGGTAACGACCTAGCAGACCGAACAGCTAAGCTAACAGTACAGAATAGAACTCATGCAACTGACTTGACAAAGACAATAGTTCCGTCACCGACACACTGCATGACAGTTAGGGATCCCGCCCTTGATGTAATTGACATACAGACACATGCTACGCCAGAGGAAATCAAGAAATGGACTGAACTAGGAGGGATCCAAACAGATCAGGGATGGATGACGAAGGGAAAATCTACATGGTTTCTCCCCGACTCAATGGTTCAAGTTATCATTAACACAATACATAGTCCAGCACATCTAGGAGAAAAAGCTATGTTAGACAGTATTCAAAACATTTGGTTTAATAAACACTTACGAGCTGCAGCCAAACAGAAAGTCCGTACTTGTATGATTTGTTGTCAGTTCAACCCAGGTAAAGGTGTACCTGTAGAGCAAGGTGGATTTCAACCCCCTGATCACCCTTTTGAAGTCCTCCAGATGGATTATATCCAGATGGAACGATGTCGAGGATTCAAATACGTCCTCGTAGTTGTATGCGCTCTTTCCCGTTGGACAGAAGCATATCCAGTCTCAGATTACACTGCCCCGACCACTGCCAAGCAGCTGGTTCGTGAATTCTTCCCACGGTATGGTTTGCCCCGTATCGTGTACTCAGATAATGGCCAACCGTTCTCATCCGAGCTGATGAAACACATTTCACTCCTGTTAGGCTATCAATGGAAATTCCACTGTGTCCGGCATCCCGAGGCAGCAGGTCTCGTGGAACGTCATAACCAGACTCTGAAAATTCGACTTTCTAAAATCTGTAGAGAGAAAGGCGTCGACTGGATAGTAGCCTTACCAGTTGCACTATTTTACATGAGAATGATAGCACATTCTCGAACAGGGCTATCCCCGTACGAGGTAGTCTTCGGTAGGCCACCAAATATGTGGGGGGACGCCTATACCTCGTAAAATCACTGATGTTGATTGTAATATGCTGACAGATTACCTTGCTTCCTTGATGTCTGCACTACAATCTTGCCGTTCACAGGTAGCTGCAGCCTTTCCCGACAACACCGAGGTGAAGCCCCATGAAGTGGTTCCCGGAGATTTTGTCTTCATAAGAAATTTCGACAGGAGGAGCCCGTTGGAGCCTCGCTGGCAAACGCCGAGATTAGTACTCCTGACCACGAGGACAGCAGTGAAGGTCGAGGGTCGCAAGGGTTGGCTACACTCGAGCCATATCAAGAAATTTCATGGACTACCGTCTGATTTGAACTCTCAGCCCTGCCCCCTTCCACAGACTGATTCAAAACTTCCCCTGGTCGAGAACACTGCTTCCCAAAACTATAAACTGAAACTAAGGTCTAGCAAGTCAGACAATTTGATTGTTTAAGTCCTCTCCTAGGTGAATCGGTTGAATTAGTCTCTGACATGTATCCTCTAGACCGAAATCGAGAGAGAGATAGACAGAAACAGCTCAAGAAACGTGCATATTGTAAATCACTTCATAGTCACTGTATAGTGACATTGTTGATTATGTTTTTTCTAAATTTGTTGATTATTGCTGCAAGTATACTGTTGCACATATACTATCCTATTTTCAAGCATGCACATTCTGCTTACAATGTTACTGCCGAACATTCTTTTAGCGAATTACCTTCACATGAGTTGCCCTATAGACTTGCGCTGCGCAACAACACATTCATTAGTATGTTACATCACTCCCATCAGGCCAGCAATGCTACAAATTGTTGGATATGTGGCCGACTCCCTCCCCTATCAGAAATACAAATACAAAGGAGTTCTGCCTCTCTTTCCGTATCCATTCACACATAATGGCTCCTGTGGCGCATGGTTTAGTTTGATTAATTCTTTAGGTTCAAATACTGTAGCAACTGGGTATGGGGAAACCTGAACTTAGTTTTGCTTAAAGCCTGTTACCCTAACAAGGAGGGACTTCCCAAAAGGACAGGAACTGACCTAGAAAATGAAGTATATGGATTAGGTAATTTTACACTCAACCTCATGATTCTGAATGTTGAATCCGAAGCTGCACTAGTCTTGCCTGCTATGTCAGTATTACCAGTCAAAGGTGAATTATGTGTAAGAAAGAATGGTTCAGTATACCTGGGTCATAGTAAATGCACCACTGTGATCGAATTCAGTGATAAAGGCAAGTCTACATTTAGAGCTTCCCGTCATTCCTACTTCATTTGTGGTCATACCGCATATATACGCTTACCTCTAGATTGGGATGGTACCTGTTACATTGCATTCCTTCTGCCACCTGTTTTCCTAGCCCCTCCTGATTATCATAGAAATACCCATCTAGTACACAATAGACCCCAGAGAGATATCCCGATTGTCGACTACACTGAAACAGCATGGGAACAATACACAGACTTCAATAAAGGTCTCTTTCCCTACATAGGAGTTGTCTCTAATAGTAAACTGATACGCAGATTAACCAGAACCCTTGAAGCAGTAGTGAATGAAACTACCTCTGCCCTAGGCAACTTAACAGAGGAGCAGTCTGCGATGCGGATTGTTGTTCTCCAAAATCGTCTTGTCCTTGACGTCATCCTGGCCGATAGGGGCGGAGCCTGTAGAGTCATCGGATCAAGTTGTTGTGTTTTCATTCCAGAAAACGCGCCATCCGTATATAAAGCCATAACTCGTCTTCATAAGATTGCAAGCCAGATACATCAGAATCCAGGCACCTGGACATGGTCCGGTTGGTTCTGGAGCGTGTTGTCAGCCTGGGGATGGAAAGTCCTATCCTTCCTAGGTATTGGCCTTCTCATAGTATTCAGTTATTGCCTGTGTCTACAATGTGGACCAGCGATTTGCGGCCTGTGTGCCACGTCATGTATTCCACGTTCAAGTTCTCGTTCAAAATCCCGGAAGAAGAAAGAAGAGCAAATGATGTTACATGAACAGATTGATGGATTCCTGAGGATCGATATCTCATGAAGGGTCCGTAGGGGACAAGGAGGGAATGAGGAAATATGAATTTTTATGGTCAATTATGTCCCCTATCTTAGACCCCAACGGCTCCATGTACATGCTACAAGTACATGTATGTTCCCTCCACTTCAAGCTATGAAGACGCAAATACATATGTGTCCAACGTCAACATGTCCTCTTTCAGATCTGCCATGAATGGGTCAGATATTCCGTTCCTAAGTATGCCTTGCCACCGTCTTTATATGGTATACTTTTCACGTTTCCAGCTCTGGCAAGGTAGGCCCTGAATTCTGCCATCGAGCTTTCCTGCTTCTGCCTCTGAATGCTCCAGCCTGGACCTGTATCTGTATCCATGACCTTTGTCTTACTTCCTGCGCGGCTAACGGTGCCTGGCCCGGCCTGTTGCCTGCCAAAAACTGTATTCAGCCTTCAAGTTATCTGCTCCGCTCCTCGAGAAATGCATTCCTGTCTAGTAGTTTAGGTAAACATCCTTCCAGCTACAGAGCAAAGGGCCCGGCCTTACTGTCTCCGTGCAAGTAATTCATGGTTTCTGTTTCCATGGTAGGCCCATGCCCCTCGCATCTCATGCAGACACGTAGACGCTTATACACGCACTGGTAGTCAGTATAGGATAGCCTCTGCCTGAGAGACCTTTCCTTCCAGATAATACAGTTCCTTAAACACAAGATATTAGATACGATTTGGGATTAGGTTGTTCTGACATCCCAGACTTCTGTCTCCTCATGTAGGGCTAAATGTCAAGTCCCCTTCACCCTCCAGTTACACGTCAATCACACGTCATGCTGCTGCACGCGCATCTCTGCCAAGTATTTCTGCTGACTTTGCAGGATTCTCTTATGGATCCACCCACTTGTGTCATCATCATAACGACGTTTCTAGTACATGCCCTCATGCACGCCTATTGTAACGCCTTTTCATTACGTATGTGTATTCTTATCTCTCTTCTCAGCTGCAACGCCTTCTGCATATGTCTTCACTGTAATGCATTTACTATAAATATGACAACCTGTCAATAAAGTATTGCTTCTATCCCTTCCCGAACCTTAGTGGTGACGGAATACGATTGCCTGGTTCGAACCAATTCCTTTGTAAGGAATAAACCCATTTTAAAACCTCAAATGCCACGGATTCTGCCTCTTATTTTTACTGAGTTATTCTTATTGAATGTTACCGCATAAATTAAGTCTAGGTAATTAAATTTACCACAGATGGAGGCAGGCATACACACCCAGGTCCAAATCCTGCTCAACTGGGATCTGAAGCCTTTCCACTGTGAGGGAGGAGTTTGGTCTCCACCCATGGCAAGCTTGGTGCTACTTGCAACTGCAGCACTGCCTGAGGCACCGGTTAGGCTCACATCCATGGTGCGTACAGTCCTGGCCAGTGGTGGCTTACCTGACTGTGTGGGGCCGCCACAGAGAAGTGATGTCGGGACTCTACAGCTCACTCACGAGCCACCTCTTCTCCCAACCTTTCTATGCAGCCTCCGCACCAAATGGTAGGCCCGCCTGCAGACAGCACTTGAGGAAGAGGACTGGGCTGATATTCTGGAAGCACAGGACCGGGGCACTCGGGAAGGCGGCTTAAAGTTCTGTCCCTTCAAAATGCTCCACGATTGGCACTTGGCATTGGACACTGACAAAACTGAACAGGGCAGGACTCCTTGCCCGTGCAAATTGCTGGAGGTGCGCAGACGCCCACTGTGATCTCACACACATCCTCTGTGAGTGTTTCTCTATCCGGTCCTTCTGGTCAAATGTTTGGGACACCTCTTCCATGACCTCTCCCGTCTGCAACGTCGTCTCCTTCACTCAGCCTTGGCCACGGCAAAGATCTGTATCCTCCGCAAATGGAAGTCACCCGTGCTCCCATCTCAAGAGGACCGGACAGCGGCAATGATCCAAACAGCGTTACATGAGCATGTTATTTACAACCTGCAGGACCAAGCAGAGGAGTTCACTCAGACATTGGCTCCTTGCCTAAGAGATGATATTTGAAATGGGAGACACCGCTTCTACAGCCCCCCCTCCCCCATTGCATTCCACCTCAGGCTCCGAGGCCAGTATACTCTCGAGCCGCGTGGGCGACTCTTAATGTACCTCTGGGAGGCCTGTGCACCCCCCAGCCTCACTGCCCTCCCCCCTCCACCACAACCCCCCAGCCTTTTGTCTCCTCCATGGCCTTCCCCCCTCTTACTACCTCCACCTCTCTTTCCTTCCCCCTTCTGCACCTAAACACCCTTTCTGCCTCCTTTCCCGTCTCCCCGATTGTCCTGATTCCCCCCCATCATGTCCCCCTTTCCCATTCCCCCTCTTCCCTGCCGCCTCTGCCTCCCCGTCCCACGCCTTTATCCCCTTCCCCCCGGACAAGCAAGCATGAGGACCCCCTTAACATGAGGAACCGCCCGCCAGAGCTATTAACGCCACCCTATACACATCCTTAAGGGGAGCTCTTCCTCCCTCTCTCAGTGGTGGGTTATTGAACTCCCTAGCCTGATACCACAGGGATCCTCCCCTTCGCCAGTGCGCAATCCCCCACCACATCTTGTTGTCCTTCATGTGGGGCTCGTTGTGGCCCTGGTTTGCTGGGTCCAAACTCATGGCACGCTGTTCCTGTAGAGCATTAGGCTTCCCGTCAATGGAGCATTACACCCTAGCTTTCCACCTATTGCAAATGCCATACTTGCTCCCTAGTACCCCGGACCCACCACAGTGGGCCCACACATAATGATCGCTCCTCTCTAGAGGCAAGGGGCTTGGCCTTCTTTATGGGGACCATACCCTACAGACAGGCCTCTCGCAACCTGTGCTGCAGGTAAGGCAAAAGGCCTGGTTACGTGCTCACCGACTACTCTGGGTGGACCCATGCTTGCATTATAAAGCGCCACTGGGCACAATGACGATCTGCGCATCGATGGTCAGGCGTTCCGCTGGACTGGATGGAGGCAGGCATACACACCCAGGTCCAAATCCAGCTCAACTGGGATCTGAAGCCTTTCCACTGTGAGGGAGGAGTTTGGTCTCCACCCATGGCAAGCTTGGTGCTACTTGCAACTGCAGCACTGCCTGAGGCACTGGTTAGGCTCACATCCATGGTGCGTACAGTCCTGGCCAGTGGTGGCTTACCTGACTGTGTGGGGCCGCCACAGAGAAGTGATGTCGGGACTCTACAGCTCACTCACGAGCCACCTCTTCTCCCAACCTTTCTATGCAGCCTCCGCACCAAATGGTAGGCCCGCATGCAGACAGCACTTGAGGAAGAGGACTGGGCTGATATTCTGGAAGCACAGGACCTGGGCACCCGGGAAGCCGGCTTAAAGTTCTGTCCCTTCAAAATGCTCCACGATTGGCACTTGGCATTGGACACTGACAAAACTGAACAGGGCAGGACTCCTTGCCCATGCAAATTGCTGGAGGTGCGCGGACGCCCACTGCGATCTCACCCACATCCTCTGTGAGTGTTTCTCTATCTGGTCCTTCTGGTCAAATGTTTGGAACACCTCTTCCATGACCTCTCCAGTCTGCAACGTCATCTCCTTCACTCAGCCTTGGCCACGGCAAAGATCTGTATCCTCCGCAAATGGAGGTCACCACTCGGTTCCTAGGGACACATCCTCTCTCCCACCGCCACCCACAGCGACTGATTGCCCGGACCACCTCTCCTCCCCCTCCTCTACATGGGCCTCCAACCCGATGGCTCTTTGACACTCGATACATAGGGAGATCGAAAGCACAGGGAAGTTGGTTATATTAGTTCTATGTGTAAAGTGCTTTTTCTCTGTATCCTGATATTCCCCCGTACATAATTGTATTGTATTGCTTCTACACTTCTGTCCCAAACTGTGCATACACTGTTTGATCCTGTTTCAAAAACAAATTGTTATACAAAAGAAAATTTCCCATACACTTGATATGGGGAAAATGTGTTTTGGGACCCCCCTTTCTCCTTGCCCCTGCTTGTCGGATCACCCTGTAACTTTCAACACAGTAGCTAAACCAAAGAGGGGACGTTTTTTTAAATTGCATCAAGCGGTGTCAACGTTTTTAGCATTGCCAGTAGGATATATATGTGTTTTGGGGTTTTTGGGTAGCAAGCCATTTTAGAAGGTGGGCATGGGTTATTGAGTGGTAATTTATTTTTAGGGTTTAGGGTGAGTAATGGTATTTGGGTGGTACGACATTTTTTAGGTTGGGATAGTTTTTGGGTGGTAATGAACTTTGTAAGGTTTAGCGTTAGTATGGGTTTTTGGGTGGCAAGGGAATTATTAGGTTTTCGGGTGGGTATGGGTTTTTGGTTGGTAAGGCATTTTTTTTTAGGATTTAGGGTGGTTATGGGTTTTTGGGTGGCAAGGGAATTTTTATGGCTTTGGGTGGGTATGGGTTTTTGGGTGGCAAGGGAATTTTCAGCATTTAGGGTGGGTGTGGGTTTTCGGTGGGAAGAAATTGTTTAGGGTCTAAGGTGGGTATGGGTTTTGGGTGGAAAGGAAACTTTTAAGGTTTAGGGTGGGTGTGAAATTTTGGGTGGACAAGGGAAATTTTATAGTTTCGGGTGGGTATGGGTTTTTGGGTGGCAAGTGAATTTATTATGGGTTTAGGGTGGGTATGAGTTTTTGGGTGGCAAAGGATTTTATTAAGGTTAGGGTGGGTATAGGTTTTTGGGTGGTAAGGGATTTGTTTGGGGTTAGGGTGGCAAAGTAATTTTTAGGGTTTTGTGTGAGTATGGGTTTTTGGGTGGCAAGAGAATTTTTAGGGTTTAAAGTGGTTATGGGTCTTTGGGTGGCAAGGTAATTTGTTAGGGTTGAGGAAGGCAAGTGAATATTTGGAGTGTAGTGTGGGTATGGATTTTTGATTGGCAAGGGAATTATTAGGGGTTAGGGTGCGTATGTGTTATTGGATAGCAAGGGAATATTAGTGTTTTTGACTTGCCTATATCTTTTGCATCGGTTGACGAATCGTCACAAACTTTTCCCAAAAAAGTGATCCGGTGATTCTAGCTGTGCATGGAAAGTTTCGGGGGCATAGAAAAAGACAGAGGCCACAAAAACGTTCCTAAGTTAATTACCTAGAGTCTTTAGACACTCCTGCAGCCTGAACCACTGGACAGAATTACAAGACATTTGGAAGAAAGGTAGATTCTGTTCCGGGGATCGCGCTTTTTCTCATTTGGTGTAAATCAGTTCAGTAGTTTGATATATTATCGAAAACCAAATTTGTATATCTGGCCGTATGTGGTCATTTTGTACTACCTTAGTATATCTGTATAAAACTAATAAACGTTTGGAAAATACTAACAATCACTGGATGATATCATCAATGATGTCATGAGTAATGTCACTGACCTGTCATGAGCGATCTAATATGTGAGGTCATAAGCAGTGCATAGGCAGTGCATTGTGGGGGCATAAATATAGTTATAGCTCAGGTAACTATGACTGTTGAATTTCACTGGTTTTGTATGAGTGAAGTCTAAGCCTAACTATAACATTCCTGTAACCTTTGTTTTTTTTAGTGAATTTCTACTTTTTTTTAACATTAAGTAAGAAGCCCTTCGCAATTCACAGAGGGGGGGTTAAACACAAGGACTGACCTAGCATTGTGCTGCTCTCATCCAAGCTTGTTACTTCTGCCCCCTCCTCCTTGCCATCCATTGCCCAAGTCCATGACCCTGCTCCCTCATTACAGCCATTTGTGGCTAATGTTCTGCTGCTACCCTTCCTGCCTGCTCTAAACAAGTAGCTTGCTGCCCCATCCTCCTCCTCCCTACCCTCTGTTCTCCAAGTCCATGCGTGAGCCCCCTCCATCCTGTAATCCATGCCCAGCTTGCTGCTCCTGCCCTGCCCCCTTACTCCCGGCCTTTGTTTTCCATGTGTAGACCCCTTATCCCCTCCCTCCTGCATTGACTGGTCTTAGTTGTGCCCCTGCCTCCTCATTCCTGCCTTCATGGTCCATTATGCTGCAATGTCCCTCCTGCCTGTCCGGTATGGTCAGATTGCTGCCCTTGCCTTTTTCCCCTCTGCTATCAGTTGTCAATGTGCATGGCCCTGTCCCCTCACTATTGCTTTCCATGGTCCTTTGTGCTCCACTGCCATCCTACTTTCCCTGTGTGGTGTATTGTGCTGCTACAACCCCTGATGCCTACCCTGTAAAGACAGTTAGTTTGGTGCCTATGCCATTCTTCCTCTTGTTCTCTCTTATCCAAGTCCAAGTCCCTACCTCATACCTCCTGCCTTCTGTGATCCAATGTACCTTACTTGCCAACATTTGGTACTTGGTAAGAGGGAGATTTTGAAAATGAATACCTGGGGAATTGATTTTCCCCATTGACTCACATTGAAAAAGAGGAGCTTTAAGGCAGGAGACAGATTTAATAAAGCCCTTTGGGGCTTAAAAACATTGGGTGCCTCCTGCCTGAATCGTTCTGTTGGCATGTATGGTTGACCTGTCTCTTTCTTCTGCCCTCAATGGTCCTTCATGTTGCCACAGCCTCCTTTGACTGTACGGCATGGTTGGGGTACTGCCCTTGCCCACCTTTCCTCTGCCCTCCATGGTCGGTTGTGCTGTCACTGCCCCTCCCACCTCCCCAGGGTGGTCAACTTATTGTCTTTGCACCCTCCTCCATGAGAGGGTCTTATTCCCAGATAAATTATAGTTAGTGCTCTAAACAATTAAAATTAGGACATATTTTCAAAGATTTCAAATAGCAACAAAGCACTTTTAAATAATTTGCTATCTTTATGTTTTTTCATATGGTTAATGTCTTGATTATTTGTTACATTTAAGGGAGAGGATGTGGCGTTATGGCCAGAGCTTCAGACTTTGCAACCGGGAATTCAGTTTCGAGTTTTGGCGTCAGCTCAACATCTTGTGATTCTGGACAAATCACTCAATCTACCCATGCCTAAAAACAAAATTAATGTGTCCTTGAGTGATGAGGCTCATGTAATGAAATCAAATCCTTCCGGATCAAGTCTGCGTTATATAATACTGCAAAAAAATACTTCTGACATTGGGTTATACTTTGGGCTACATTTGGGTGATTTTTGTGCTATATCTGGGCTCTTTCTTCTCTAGTGGCAATCTTGGGAGACCTATCCATTACATAGCTCCCTAATTTCCTCATGTACTGCAGTATTATCAATAGAAAATGCTTTCAGTTTTCTACTTCCATTCTATCAAGATGGCGTTCAGATGTGCCACGCTTTTGGTATAAATTCAGAATGTTAGGACTCTAGTTGCTCATCAAAACACTATAGTAAAGCTGCTGATCACCAGGGAGTTAACCGGCAATATGCTGCTGGTGTTGAAAGTGCACGTTTCAGTCTGCGCGTCAGAATTTTTAATGAAAGAAGAGGACTAACCATAATTTCTATGCCAATCTGAACCCCCTCATTTTGTAATTAAATGTTTTAAGTTCTATCAGCTTGATTCTATCAACATGGCTTCAAGTGTGCCATAGTTTTGTCATAAGCAACACTGTTAGCTCTCTAGTTGTGCTTTAGAACACTCTGGGAGGCTACAGTAGAACACAAGGGAATAAACTGACAGGTTGCTCCTATTGGAAGTACATGATTTATCGGGAATGTCAGACTTTATTTTCATATGGCTGAGAAAGATAGCGTGAATTTACAGAAAATATGCTCTGCATTTTAGCTTCTGGAGCACCTTCCATAACCTCTATGGAAAAATCATGAGAAAACAGCTTTCTCTCAAACATTATTCATGAAATCCCAGCAGAAGTCTTTTTCAAAATGTAAAATCACCTTAGAACACATCACTATTCTTAAAATTAGTATTGTACCCTCAACAAATAATAAATATTGTAACCAATGTTCCCTCTAATTTTTTTCCTCTGTGTGCGGCAGTGTAAGGTCTCTGTGCGCTGCAGCCAAGGCTATGTTTGCCAAGAAACAGACTACGCGAGTGGGTGCAGCAACAAATATCCGTGCAAAAATCACTCCAAACGTTTGCTTAAAAAGTGAAAAGACGGTGCATTTCCACACATACAATGCCACATGATGGGTCTTAAGGCAGGTTTGCAATTTAGATACACACACGATGAAATGTATTGGTTACACAGGCAATTACACTTCAGCTTTAGAAAAGCACAGGACTCCAACGGTGGTACCATTATAAGATTTCACTAAAGATTCTCAACTGGAGCTTTGTTCACAGGGTGGTAAATGTTGGGCGCCTATACAAGATCGCATGCCGGTGGATACATGCAGGGGGGGCACTTGTTATGCCCCACTGTATGCATGCACCCCCAGTTCCTGCACAGCATGGACTTTGCAGTTCATGCCCTGCAGGAATTTGCTTCTGCGTTCCCATTGCAGTGCCTTTTTTATAGGAACCGCCAGGGGACAGCCTCCCAGTAACGAAAAAAGTCAAAATCTGGCTGGTGGTGTTCACATGGGTTTGGTGGTGCGGGAATGGGGTGGTCCCGCACCGCCAAACTCATAATAAGGCCCTAAGTCAGCATGGTAATCATAGCATTTGTAGCAAGACCAGCAAAACTGCCAGCAGCAACAACTAACAGTAGTTCTTGGATAGCTGACAGAGCAGCAGGAACACAGAATGCATTGCAGCAGCAGTGGGATGTGCACTTACACAGGAGAGGGCAAAAAGACATCAGGCATCTGGCAACAGAGGTTCTGCATGGAAAGGATGACTGGAAGCTGGTTAATGCATCAGGTGCTGAGGAATATTACATAAGCATCTTTTGTTTATATTTCCATCATACAATTTACTGAAAGTTTTTATAAGTAACCGTCATACTATTGATCATACTCGCCTATCTTCTGATTCAAACACTGGCATATCAGTTAGTTTACAAAACATGTAAAGATATTAAAGCCAAAACGTTTCCATGTCAAATTTGTTTGAGTAAATTTAAATCCAACAAAACCGTGGATTTCTTGTAATTGTCATTCATCGTGTTTTTCACCCATAATGCGCTTGGAGGATGGCCAGTGCCTTCAATACCTTTTGCTAATAGGGTGCGTCTGTGGGGCAGACTGTGTGAGTATTCATGTTAATCGCAGCCCCCGTCACATGCTGCAATTAACACAAATACTTTCTCAGCGGCATGCAATCTGCCCTGCACAGGGCCACCCTTAGAACTGGTGGTGCCTTGTGAGACAATGTTTGTTGGTGCCCCCCAATAACCACCTCGCCATGGATTCCCCTTAATACCAACCTTTAAAAGTGCCCCTCAAGTCTCCATTACCACTCTCTCTGAGATGCACACCTCATACTAGTGTAGGGTGTCAGAGCACTTTACATTTCACACACATTAAACAAAGACAATCATTCATAGGTTGGTAAATCAGTGTATGAGAAATGTTACATAAGACAGAGGACAGCAAAGTGTAGGAGTGGCATGTCATCCATACTAGTAGGCAGTATAGATTAAGAGTGCTTGGTTCTGGAGAAGCACAAACTCAGAATTTAAAAATGTAACACCATGATTGGGGGTTCTCTTTAATAAGAATTGCTTTTTACCCAAATTAACACTTTTTGCAACATTAGGATAACGAATGGCTGGGGAAAAAATCATAACGTTCAGATCTATACCTTGCAGTATGCATGAAGTTCTTAGATGACAGTTGATAGTTTACTATTCTATATTAGGATTTTAACTTATAAACTGCAAGTAACAAAATGACCTCTCTGACAAAAGTACTATCACGCTAACCTATTTTCATTCTATGCACTTTGGGATCTGCATGGTGCACTTTCTTTGCAGCAGTGGTGAATGATGAAGCTGGCCTTAAAAATTACACGTCTTAGACAGGAAGCTTGTGTAGTTGGTTCCTTGACCATTATTTTACCCTGGAAAGGGAATGTGGCACAGTAATTCAGGTCAGAATGTTCCTTTGAGAGTGAGTTCATGGCTGATTTGCAAATTGTTCTTTACGCGCACAGATGAGCTAAACAGCCTTGTAACGAAAAGCTAATTGGTGGTTATAAAGTGTTGATTTATGTATTACATCCCTCACTCTGCTTTTCCCAGACAATCTCCATAAATATGAAAAAGAGGACAACTCACACCAATATGTGAAGCAAACAGGAATGACTAAGGAAGGGCCAGGCCAGTCAGTCACTCACTGGGCACCACTAGATTTAAGTTCACGAAAGAATTAGCCTGAAGACATGAGTCAAGATATTCAGAGCCACATTAACTTCCATACTACCCTCTACCTGCAAGACGAAATCTCCATTCATGAACCGATCAGACAACTCTGATCATCTAGAGCAGTTTACATTCAGGATCGAAAAAGCCACTATATCTATGCAAACCACACCATTGCCAAAGAACAATGGCTGTAGTGGAATTTTCTAACACATTTATCACACTCCATTACTCTCCACGCAGTGGCTTGTGAAAATCATGGATTGCTCAGTACCTACCTAATCATAGGTTTTAGGAACCACAGAGTGGCTGTGAGGTTGTAGCTCTGGAATCGGCTTGTCGTCATGGAATTCCTTTATGCAGGGTTCAGGTATGTCCCATCCACAGGAGTGGGAGGTGTAGTTCGTTCAGGGATATAACACAACAGAGTGTTGTGAAAAGTATGGTGAAGGTAGAGATAAGGCAATTTTAGTTTGATGTCTACTTTTAGGTAAGCATATAAAATATGTCAAACTCATTTAGGTAGGAGCAATCATAGCATGAGGTAAGGCTGTTGCCTTAAGATGACCGCACTAGGTCACGTGAAATTACTAGATCTGAAAACGGTATGCTCATCTCCTTTCATCTTGAAGGCAGCACTCAGTGGTGTCAAAAATAGGAAAAGACCTCAAAACAGATACTTCATCTCATCGTAGATGTCAGCACTAGATGGTGTTAAATTAGGCCAGAAAACAGCTCCTTCATCTCAACATAAGATTTTAATATTAAGTGGTGCCAAATTACAGGCAAGGGCATGAAAATGTCTATCTCATCTCATCATAGCTTAAAATGTCAGCACTAACTGGTGTCAGATTACAGATTGTAACACATCAGCAGTTCACTAATATTAATCTCAAATTCACAGTAACGCACAAAAATACTAGTTACTTCTTTGATTTACTTGTAACAAAGTGTCATTCGTTTGGCAGTAGAATGCCACTTATATACACACTGAAACCACCAAAATGCCACACATAAGTAGTATCACTCATAGTCCTTGAAATGTCACTCAAAAGTACAATGAAATTTTCCATATGTTACACATAGCAATCTGAAACCTTGCCAGCTATGCCTGAAAGGCTGGGGCCCTGGGCCAGAGCCCACTTTGGCCATGCCTTAAAACGTCTCTGAAGGTTACAAGCATGGCGTGCGTTCAGGTGTTTCTGAAAGCACACGTGTGCTTGTAGACTTGCTGCATTCCTTTTGTTAATAGAGCGGGCACACAAACTGCCCGCCCTATTAACAAAAGAAATGCAGCAAGTCTACAAGCAGACGTGTGCTTTCAGAAACACCTGAACGCACGTCATGCTTGTAGTCTTGCTGACTTTCATTTGTTAATAGGGCACAGCTGCGGGGCAGATTGTGTGCCCCTTCGTGAAAGTATTCATGTTCATTTCAGCGCACACGGGCGCTGCGATTAACATGATTACTTCCAAAAAGGCACCAATCTGCCTACGCAGCCGTGCCCTTTTAGCAAAAGAAAGGCATCAGGAGCCACTTGAGGACAAACTTCGGGTGGTCTCTACCGCCACCAACTACAGAAGGAAGTGACAGTTTTTCACGCCGAACGCATTTTAAAAGCGTCGGCGCGAACGGTCCTCAGCTGCATGTGCGCACTTCAAGTATTTCTCTGCGCGCTCACAGAGACATCGGTGCGCAGGAGCACACGTTAATGGGAACAGTGATTGTAACTAAAATCTGTTATCACCGTTTATACATTCTCCATTTGGTGACCCTCAAAAACTGCCATTCACTACAATTCATTTCAATGAGGTGCTATCATGTATATTGATCCCAAGATGGCTGCTAACACTTGCCGGTTGAAGTGTTGGCAACCAATCAAATTTCAGTTTCATTTGAGTAGGTTTTTGGGCTACCGGATATATATATTTTTCCAACCTGAATATCTCTGAAACTAATGAACAGATTTACACCAAATCACAAAACGTACGCTTTCTGGACCAACATTTAGCTTTCTGCCAAATTTGGTGTAATTCTATTTAGAGGTTCGGGCTGTAATAGTGTTAAAAAAAATGAAAAATCCCCATAGACCTAAAATCGGGAAATGTGTTTTGAGACCCCCCCCCCCTTTTTTCTCTGCCCCCCCCTTGACGGATCACCTGAAACTTTCAACACAGCAGCTTAACCAAAAAGGGGACTTTTTTTGTACATTTTGTGGAGATTCGTCAAGTGGCGCCAAAGTTATTGGCAAAGCAAAAAACACTTTTCTTAAGGAGAGTTTGGTCCTAACTAAAATAACTTCCTACTGACCACCGCCAGTAGGTAATATATATATATATGCACACAAACACACACACAAAAACAAAGGTTACAGGGACATTATAGCTAAGAAATAGCCTAACTATAACGTCGTTGTAAACTTTGGTTTTTACAGTTACCTTCGAAATACGAAAATAAGTTACTCACATGTAACTGCAGTTCTTCAGTATTGGTATCTTTCATAGAGTCACATGTTTGAATCATTCCCCGTCAAAGTGGGAGTCCCATGGTACCATAATAAACTAGTATGTATCTCTATCATAGGTTATAATGGCAATGAAAACGACAGTTTAATAGTCTACGTATGTCCTTTTTCAATAGGGGCCAAACTTGAACTATATCAAATCAGGCAAAATCACCCTCTAGAACACTACCAACAGGCTGAGTGCCTCAGATTTTCAAGCACAAGTGGGAATAAACAATCACGAGATATAAGCAGAGCCTCTCCGTGGAGGAGGGTGGGTCGCTTGTGAATCTGTGAAACATATAAATACTGGAGAACTGCAGTTACACGTAATTAACTAATTTTTTTCTCGAGTATTGATCTTTCATAGATTCACAAACTTGAATCACAATAGCAAGCAGTTTCTGTACTTGTATATCTTATAGCATTAGAGCAAATAGCTGATGGTCGCTAAAAAATATATACATAACGTTCATAAAAATATGTATATATTACCTACTGGCAGTCACCGGTAGGTAGTCATAGTTAGGACTTAGTTTCCCTAGGAAAAGCATTTTTTGACTTGCCGATAACTTTGGCGTAGTGTGATCAATCTTCACGAAATTTTCAAAACAAAGTGACAAAAGTAGGTTCTGTGTGTCATGGAAAGTTTGAGAGTGAGCTCTGCAGTGGGGACCGAGAAATAGGGGCGTGAAATAAGTGTGCATTTGTAATGTTAATTCCCAAAGGTACGTAATGTCTAACCTAGATCCCAAACCGCTGGACGGAATAACACCAAATTCGGCAGCAAGGTGGATGTTGTTACGCAGATTGTGCTTTTTGTTATTTGGTGCAAATCCATTCAGTAGTTTTAGAGAAATGTAAGTTGAAAATTAGTGTGACATCTATGGTTGCGGATATTTCATGAGGATTTCATGATTGATCACAACTGCCCGAGCTAACAGGAATGCTGAGATTGGCTGGATACAACCTGAACAGAAAGTTGCGCCCATAATTTTTGCGATCGGAAACGGTTCCCGGGGCTAAAATCTTCTGTGAAAGCAAACATAATGGGCTACGGTCAATGTACTCTGACCCCATGTTTCTGAAATGTAAGTGAGTCAAGTTAGGTGTCCAAAATTGATTTTTAAATTGCGTGCGATATTCGCGACACCGCCGCGATTGTAGCCTCCATTTACTGTCGTGGGGACATCAAAACTATTGCGGCGACACTGCGAATACTGGTGGAAATATAAAAAATTATATCAGTGAATAATTAATAAACATTGTATTATATTGAGATTCTAATAAATCTTTTTATAGAGTTATTTAGATAGTGATTTATCTAGTGCGATGCTTAGAATTAATTATATAGTTATAATTTTTTAATGTGGTGGAGGCTATTGAATTCTTGCTTTTGCTTTCTGCATCTGAAAGAGACAGTTAGTTAAAGATCCCTTACCTTAGAATTTCCGCCAGGCGTTAGACTGGATCTGGAGATATTTTTCTTAGCAGTACCCCTGTGTGTCAGTAGGTGACGTTGGTTGAATCGGCGTCCGTAGTCGGCGTCGCGTCCCTGCACACTTAAGTCAGTTCTTTCTTTTTCTGCACCAGCCTAGGGCAGATCCGGAGAGCTACCCCTTTAGTCACGTTCTGACTAAGCTTTTTTCGACTCATTGTGCAAGAGGGATGTCTCACCGTCGGACCGACTTCAAACCCTGCAAGGCCTGTCACAAACTGATGTCTGTGACGGACCCGCACCTTGTGTGCCTTTGGAGTCTGGAGCACGACGATGACCCGAATTCGTGCTCCCACTGCCAGGTCGTGAATCATAAGTCTTTGCGGGAGCACTCCCGAAAGCTTTTGGAGGCCCAACAGTCGGCTCCGCATCGTTCCTGGACTCACTCAAGAGGAAGGTGTCGAGACCGCTCGCAGAGCCTCCACACCATGTCCCACTCCAAGTCTTCGAAATCCTCGGGTACGTCGAAGCACAAGAAGAAAGCAAAGGAACACCGGCCCTCTTCGCCTTCTCCCCGTCGATCAGCTGACGCGACGCGGGATGTGGAGCGTCGTCACTCTAAGGCTCCGTCTTCCTTGCCTCCTTCTGGGACGACTCTGCGCCTCCCCCCGTTTCAGGGAGCTGGGGCGTCCCCTGCCCAACTTCGTGCAAGAAGTCCTCCATGGCATCTCTGGGCAGCCCGACTCCGCCGGCACGCCTTTGGGCCCCGGGAAGCCAGTCGGGGGCCCTGGGCCTTTAATGCCAGTTGCTCCGGCCCTGGCGACGGAGGGTCCCCGCGGATCCAGGCCTGAATACGGATCGATACCGGTCGACCTTACTCGACCTTCCTCAGCGCTGACCGTGCACCCGCCCGACGCCATCCCCAACCTCACCCCAGAGATGTACCCAGAGCCAGATCGACGTTGGCTGACATCGAATCCAACGCCGGAGGGTACTTTTGTTCGTCCCTGGTGGTCCCTATCGCCCAGATGGTGGTGATGAAGATTGGGAGGGGTCTCTGGACCCTTTGGCAGGTCAGCTTGAAGAGCTGAATTGGGTGATGCCAGTGGCCTGGACACTTCCCCAGACTTTGGCAGGCTTTCTCCCCCTACTGTGGCTACGGAGGAGGAAGCGTCTTACGATGTGGTGGTGCGAAGAGCAGCCGAGGCTTTGTGCCTGGAGGTCCCTTCAGTAGCAGTCAGGACTAACCTCCTGACAGAGGGGCTCCAGCCAGTAGCAACCTTCTCTGAACCCTTTTTGTCATTCAACAAAGCCCTCACTGACGTCCTTCTGGGCACATGGTTCAAGCCCAGCACAGGGGCTCCTGAGGAAAGGATGATTGCCCGCCGCCACCGGGCAACCCAGTTTTCCTCACCTAACACCCTTTCCCCGAGAGCTTGGTGGATCAAGCCTCTTCCTACAAGGGCGCATTACCTTCTGCTCCCCCAGACAGGGAATACAAGAAGCTGGGTCATCTTAGGAAGCGCATGTTCTTTTCCTCCAGCTTGGCGCTGTGGTCTGTGAATACCGGGTGCCTCTTGGGCCGTTACTCCCATACTATCTGGGATATGGTCGTGCAAGTGCTGCCTCAGTGCCCGGAGGAGGCCCGGGCTGTTCTCTCCCAAGCCATGGCAGATGGGAGGGGTGCAGCAAAATTCACGATTCGTTGTGGACTGGATACCACCGACTCACTGGGCAGAACGATTTCCACGTTGGTAGCCCTTAGGTGCTACGCCTGGTTGACGTCTATCTTTTTGCGGGATGTCCAGTCAACCTTGCTGGATATGCTCTTCGATGGGCGTCGCCTTTTGGGCAACAAAGCAGACTCAGCGCTGGAGCGCTTTAAGAATTCTCGGGCTAAGGCCAGATCCTTGGGCCTTGCTGCATCATCCCACCCACCTCAGTCTTCTTTTTGCCCCTTTCTTGGCTACAGCAGGGACACCCAACCACGTTCGACCAAGGCCAGCCACCGGTTTACGCAAGCTGCATAGCTTCTGCATGGCCCCGGACGTGGGACACAGCGGCGCGGGTCTGGGAGCCAGCGGACAGGTTAGTCTACCCTTTCCCCCCTGCAGCAGCCTCCAATCCATCCTAGTCTGATTTTTCAGGGCCACCCATGGCCAGTGGGCGGCGGGATTCGCCATCACCTCCCCCACTAGCAGACCATCATGTTGGACAGGTGGGTTTTGCTAATAGTCCGAAGGGGCTACTCCCTCCACTTGGAGACTACCCCTCCCTCTATGCCACCATCTTTCGATCACATGTTGGAGAATTATTTGGCACTTCTCCGCCAGGAAGTTTCTGCTCTCTTGGCCAAGGGGGATATTGAGAGGGTTCCTGCACCAGAACTAGGTCACGGTTGCTATTCCCGCACCTTTCTGGTACCCAAGAAGGACAAAGGCCTGCGTTCTATTCTAGACCACAGGGCCCTCAACCGCTTCCTACGGAAGGAGAAGTTCAAAATGCTAACATTGACTCCTGTCTCAACATATTTATATGTTCAAGACATCCTCAAAAACATGAGCCTTTCGAGGCGTCACCATGGGTATTGGGACGTCATCACGAATATAAGAAATGTAAAGAAAAAAAACCTACGCTTATTAATCCACTGAAGAAAATACAAGGTTATAAAAATACACATTATAGAGCCATTATAGATAGAAAATACAACAAAAAAACCTTTTAACACTAAAAACAAAAACAAAGGTTACAGGGACATTATAGTTAGGAAATAGAATTTAAAAAAACATAGAATTTACAGAAAAAACGAAGGTTACAGAGACGTTATAGTCTCAGGTTTCACTCACACAAAATCAGTGAAATTCAGCAGTTATAGCTAGCTGAGCTACCTATAATTTGCTCCCTCACAATGTACTGCCTATGACCTCACATGTTACGTCACTGATGACATGGTCAGTGACATCACTGATGACGTCTCAAATGACATCACTGATTACATCACTGATGACATCATCCACAGAATCTCTGACGCACCCACTCACACCCCAATATAACCTTTCATACACTCACTCCTACTTCCACACTACCATTCTAAAAACCACTGACACACCTATACCAGTACTTATATACCCACTCACTGATTCATAGGTCTATACACACATCCACTCATACACCCATATAGCTACTCACACACCAACTTACTCACTAATACAGCCACTGATATCCACTCATACACCCTTACAGCCACTCCCACACTGTCAGTCACCCATAGAGCTACTCGCACACCTAATCACTCACCCATAGAGTCAATCACACAACCACTTACTCACCTATACAGGTAAACACACACCCACTTACTTTCCATACAGATACTAACACGTACTCAATTACCATACTTATCTCTGTAGCCTTTGGGTTTTTTAGTGAAAGAAAAAATAAAATATATGAGTTCATGGATGTTACCATTACAGTGAAAAATAATAAATTGCAGATATCCCTTTTTAGGAAAGAAACTGCCGGAAATAGCATTTTACATGGTCACAGTTATCATCCTATTCAATTGATTCAAAGCATACCCTACGGTGCATTCCTTAGGGTACAACGTAATTGCAGCACTGATGCAAGTTCTGCTAATGAACAGGGTGCCAAGATACAAACATTTTTAAAAAGAGGGTACTCTCAAAAGGTATTATCACAGGCCAGATCTAAGATAAAAGGGCTAAAACAAGATGATGTTTTGTTCAAAAACACTCTCAACCAGATTAAACAGACCAGGGTTAATTACCACTTATAATAAGAGATCTAATCAATTTAAACGTATTTTGAAACGTCATTGGGGTTTGTTGAAATCTGACCCAATAATTGGTACGACAATAGGAGATTCTTCCCTTGTAACTTATAAAAAACCAAGATCTCTGAGGGATATGCTGGTTCATAGTTTTCAAGAAACTGCACTATCGGTCTCCTGGATAGGCGAATGAGGAGGATTTTATACCTGCTGTGCCTGTGGAGCCTGCAAAAATAGCCAGAGTTGTAAGAGTTACACACCCCAGAATGGGAAATCAAAACCTATCCACAAGTTTATTACGTATACTTCGGATTTCACCATATATGTCTGGGAATGCCTGTGTGGCTTAAGATATGTTGGTAGTACCAAATTCCCTCTAAATGTGAGAATACTCCAACATTTATGGGCTATAACCAATGCAGATTTTAGCTACCCAGTGGCGCGACATTTTCAAGCTATGCATGATAGAAATAGAGATCTGATGAGATATATTTTGGTATTGATCGCATCCTGAAACACACCAGAGGTGGTGACAGGGAAAAACAATTGCGGATTTTGGAGTTGAGATTCATAATTGACTTTGACACCAAACTACCCAATGGCATGAATTGCAGCTTGGAATTGGCAACACATATTGGAAGATAGAATTAACCTTTTTTCATGTCTGTCTATCCATATTATATATTTTAATTCACTGATTTTTTTCACCTGGCTTTCACTCACGGTGGCACCTTTTTAGTTTAGGTTGGGACATATTACCCAATGCTATAAGGGCACTGGCCCTCGACTGTCAAGTTTCAATTAAAAAAAAAGGTTAAATAAATAAAAAATTGAAAATTAAAACATTGGGAGTTATCTCTCATGAATTGAATGTGGTTCCGGTAATTTTGGGGCCCTTGATTGTCAAAGTTATAATTTGAGAAATTGGAAACTATCCGTCAAAAACGATGTGTGGTTCCTGCAAATTAAGGGGCCACTATATCTATCTAATGATTAAAATCGGCAGTAGATTTTGCTATTCTATATTGAATTGATGTGGCAGAACTCTGGTACTGTTACATACCAATGAGGGTAGTAATTTTATACCTTACGGATGAATTATGTTAACGGTATATGGCAATAGGTACCTCCATAGTTTATAAATAAATCAAGTGGTGTTTCATTCATTTACACGATAATTGCACTTTACAGTATTCACTTAGAGTTGGTAATACATCCTTTACGAATTGTCTAAAATGATTATGTAACGTCCTGGCTTTCTCGGGGTTGGGACAAACAGACGACGGACCAGAGAAATGGAGGTTTAAGGATGATTTAATAAACAGATAAACAACTACAGACAACAAAGAATACCGGTACTGGAATCACCAGTTAAAGTACGATACCCATTCACAGCTCGTCTAACCATCCTCCGCATGCACACCGGACCCGGTATGCTCCAACGGAGGGCACAGTGCTAAGCAGTGGCCGACAATGCCACTCGACCGCTGTGAAGGGTAGTTCCAAGGTTGTGGAATCTACAGGGGGCACGTGGGAGTCACCCGGCCGGGCTCTCTACCACCTGGGAACAGCCGCTCTACCAGTATCCCCCAGAGTACTGCCACAACACAAAGACGCTGGGAACACCTCCTAGTGTGCGTCTCTTGTATCCGGGTTTAAGTGATGATACCCAAGGTGGCGCAGAGAATGGATGGGAGCAGCCGCTCTACCTATCCCAGTTCTCCTACGAGTGTCGATGGCTAAGACGCGGAAACACCTCCTAGATAGCGTCTTAGCTCTAAGCGTGTGTTTACCCAAGGAACAAGGGTTGGGAGCTTCGGCTCGCACCAACCTCGTTTTCTCCAAATTGTCAGGCCGTTGGGAGCTTCGGCTCTACCAACGGGACTTGTGCCCAATGACGTTGAATACGGCTCTCAGAACGGGACAGGACACGGGCAGGAAGCACACGCCAGCACCTCTCCTCCGCTCCTTAGAATGTTCCTTCCGCCGCTCAACTCACCAACGGGTCCGTGTACCTCAACCAGGTACTCCGGCAAAGATCAGAATATCCGACGCCGAGTCCCAGTGATCTTCTCCTTAAGTAGTACTCTCGGCGTTGTATAACCATGACTCTTGAGTTGCATAACATGAAAACTAGGCGTTCCCCTTGGTGTTATGCAACCAGAACTCTTGAGTTGCATAACATGAAAACTAGGCGTTACCCTTGGTGTTATGTAACCAGAACTCTTGAGTTGCATAACATGAAAACTAGGCGATTCCCTTGGTGTTATGTAACCAGAACTCTTGAGTGGCATAAGGCAATTGTTGCCGGAGGGCATTCTGGGAGTTGTAGTCCGCTCTCCTCCATGCGCACCAGGTTCACGGAAGTGGCATCGTGGGAGGGAATCCATGTGCGGGAGGGGATTCCTGACAGTACATCCCCCTCCCATCAGCGCCCCCCATCAGGACCAGCACAGGAAGGATATCGACAATGGAACGATGATACCAGACGAGGAGCGTGAACCCCCGCCGCAGGTTCCCATGACTGCTCCTCGGGTCCGTACCCCTTCCATGCCACCAGATACCATAGTTTGCCCCTGCGCCACTTGGAATCCAAGATACCAGCCACCTCGTACTCCACCTCCGAATCCACAGTCACCGACACCGGCGTACGAGGCCTCACCGCGTTCGCGGGTTTCAAGAGGGAAACGTGGAACACGGGATGGATCCGCAGGGACTGGGGCAGGCACACTTTCACGTTCACCGGGCTGATGCATCGAAGGATCCTATATGGGCCCATGAAGCGGGGATGGAACACGCTACTTTTCTTGAATCTCATGTGCCGTGTAGAGACCCAGACGTAATCTCCAGGTTTGTAGACCGGTCCAGGCCTTCTCCTCCTATCAGAAAAGGCTTTATACGTGGCCTTAGCCCCCTCCAGGGCAACTCGAGAACTCATCAAGGCCTCCTTGATGCGGGCCACCCTCTTGGCTGTTGTCGGCAATCTGTCTTTCCTGACCGGGTGCAGAAACGGCAAGAACCGGGGATGATGGCCGTAGTTACTATAAAAAGGGGAGGCCTTGGTGGAACAATGTGTGGCGTTGTTGTACGCGATTTCAAGTAGGTCCACCCACTCATCCTTCCCTTGCTCTACAAAACAACGTAGATATTGTTTGAGCGACTGGTTCAGGCGCTCCGTCTGGCCGTCCGTCTGCGGGTGATAACTCGTGGACATGGCAGACTTGACGTGTAACGCCGAACACCAAGTTTTCCAGAAGTGCGACGTGAACTGAGACCCCCTGTCCGACACGATCACGTTGGGTAGGCCATGTAGTCTCACTACATTCTTCAATAACAACGACGCCAGCTCTCCTGCCGAAGGTACCTGTTTGCAAGCGAGGAAGTGCCCCATCTTCGTGAGATAGTCCACCACCACCAGTATGGCCGTCTTTCCTTGATCCTTTGGTAGCCCGACAATGAAGTCTAAGGATATGTTTTCCCAGGGTTTGGTCGGTGTAGGAAGGGGTTGGAGGAGTCCTTGCGATCTTCTGTGGTCCGATTTCATGGATGCGCAAACGGTACATGATGAACACCAATTCCGGACGTCTGTTCTCATGGCAGGCCACCAGAACTGCCGTCCTAGGCTCGCTACCGTCTTTTCAACACCCAGATGGCCGGCACAGGGAGACACGTGGCACCAGGTGAAGGCCTGTTTTCGAAGCCTAGGCGTGGGTAACAACATACATCCTCCTTTCACCGGAATCCCGTCCTTCATCTGCCACTCCTTGTGACTGCGAAGCCACCTCCGCCACATGAAGGTATGGGTCCCCTTCTGGACCCCCCTGAGGAACGTCTGTGGTTGAATCACCCCTATCACAACTCCTGGAGGGACGATGGAATGTTCGGCAACCGTCTGCGGATCCCTGCCATTCGATTGCCTCGAAAGCGCGTCCGCTTTCCTGTTCTCCGTACCGGGTCGGTATGTGATGTGGAAATTGAAACCAGAGAAAAAGATCATCCACCTCATTTGACGGGGAGACAAATGCCGCGCCGCCGTCAGAAACTGGAGGTTTCTGTGGTCCGTATACACTGTAACCACGTGTCTGGCCCCCATTAACAAATGCCTCCACTCAGCAAATGCGTCCTTTATTGCGATTAGTTCCTTCTCCGCAATATGGTAATTGCGTTCCGCGTCGTTCAATTTACGAGACATGTACGCCACAGGATGGAGCAAACCCGACACCTCATTCCTCTGAGATAGAATGGCACCCAGCGCCACATCAGAGGCGTCCGCTTCTACCACATAGGGTAATTCCGGATTCGAGTGAGCTAGCACCGGGGCGGTGCTGAAGGCCTTCTTGAGGGCCACAAATGCTTTTTGTGCTTCCGGTCCCCACACAAACTCCTGAGACTTCCTTAGTAGTTGCGTGATCGGGGCAACCAAGCCAGAAAACCCCTCAATAAAACGCCTATAAAAGTTGGCGAAGCCTATGAAGCTCTGGACTTCCTTTACTCCTCGGGGCACCGGCCACTCCTCCACCGCACTGATCTTGCGTTCCGCCATCTCCTGTCCGTTGGGGCTCAGCATCACCCCAAGGAATTCCACTGTTGTGACGTGGAAGTCACATTTGCTGAGTTTGCAGTATAGCATGTTGTCCCTCAGTTTTTTGAGAACCGCGGATACGTGCTGTACATGTTCTTCCTCTGAGTTGGAGTAGATGAGTATGTCGTCTATGTAAACGACCACGTAGATATCCAGTACCTCCCGGAACACCTCATTGAGGAAGTATTGGAAGGCGGCAGGGGCATTGCATAGTCCGAACGGCATGACGAGGTACTCAAAGAGCCCGAACCTGGTCTTAAAGGCGGTTTTCCATTCGTCGCTGTCCCTCATGCGCACAAGATGGTATGCCCCCTTGAGATCAAGCTTTGTGTATATTTGGGCCTTTTTTACCTGTTCCAGGAGAACGCTTATGAGAGGCAGGGGGTACCGGTTTTTTATGGTTATCGCGTTCAAGGCCCTAAAGTCCACGCAGGCCCTCAATTCGCCATTCGCTTTCGGAATGAAAAAGAGAGGCGATGCGGCAGGGGATTTCGACGGCCTGATGAACCCCAGCCCTAGTAACTTATCCAAATATCCCCGTAGATGTACGTTTTCGGGTTCTGTGAGCGCATACAGTCTGCCGCTGGGAACGCTAGCCCCCGGAACCAGGTCGATTTGGCAGTCGAACGGTCTATGTGGAGGGAGCACCTCCGCTCGGATTTCATCGAAGACGTCCCCGAAACTGTGATACACTCTGGGCAGCTTTACGTCCTTTTCTGCTGCCGTGGCGACCGTGTGACCTTCGCCTACCTCAACTTCGTGGGGGTCCTGCCGCATGCCGCACCATTGTTCACAAAACGGGGAAGTCATCTCAATGTGATGCGTAGGCCAATCCACCGTTGGGTTATGTTTTTGGAGCCAGGGTAGACCCAATATGACCCCGTACTGTGGGGCTCTGATTATGCTAAAATCGATACGTTCGTTATGCAGTTTTCCGAACCTCACCGGTATTTCTCCTGTGTGCTGTCCGATAGGTCCGGTCACCAGACTTCTCCCATCCACTGCATACACCTCCTCTGGTATCTGTTTGGGAAGGAGAGTGAGACCCAGTCTACGTGCTTCATTGTAGTCCATGAACATGCCCGTGGCTCCTGAATCAATCATGGCTACCACAGGTATCCACTGGTCCTGCACTCCTACGTGTAAGGTAATAAACAAATGTCTTCGCCCTTTTTGATTCGGGCTCAACATGGAAGGGATGTGGGTGTGACTCCAAGATGCCCCTTCCCTAGACCCGGAGTCCCTCAGTTTTCCGCCGGTGCGTCCACCACTGCTGTCACCGTTTTGTTCGCTCGGTATCGTGAGGTTTTTGGCTTGGCTGGACACTCGCGTACATAGTGCCCCTTTTTCCCGCAGTAAAGGCAAAGGCCTTGCTTGCGGCGTGATTCTTTTTCAGTGGCTGTAAGGCTCGCCCTTATACCTCCTATGTCCATGGGTTCCGTCCTGGTGGAGGAGTTGGTCTCAGGGCCACACATCGAAACATACGATGGCAGCGCTTTCCCTTTCCTCTTGTGCTCGCCCTTTCTTTCGTTCAATCTATGGTCCAGCCGTAGCACTAGGTTGATCAAGCCTTCACATGTCTTGGGTTGGGGGTCGATTTGTGCTACCACATCTTTGAGCTCTTCGCTCAAGCCCTGGTGAAACAGCGCGGTTTGTTTGGCTATGGGCCACTTGGTTTCGGCCACTAACCTTCGAAAAGCATTAAGGTACTGCACCAGATCATTGTTGCCTTGCCTCAGCTCCAACATCTCTCGATCGGCAGTATACGAGTCAGCCCTTCGATCAAACACCTTCAAGAATTCCTCGCGGAAGGCTCCCCAATCACATAGGATAGGGTCGTCCCTGCTCACCAGTGGGACTGCCCATTGCGCCGCGTTCCCAGCAAGATACGAGATCAGAAAGGCCACTCTGGCTTGGCTGGTAGGAAAGGCCTTTGGTTTGCAGGACAGATGCAGTGCTACTTGAGTGAGGAATACCTGCACTGTGTTGGGGTCTCCGCTGTACCTCTCTGGTGTCGCCAAAGGAATGACTACGGGCATCTCTACCACAACCGCAGGAGCCGTGGCCGTGTGAGAGGCACCCGCCTGTAGCGGATCGTTCTGCAGAGCGTCCATTCTAGCCTTAACGTCTTCTGTTTCCTGTCTGGAAGCGGTGAGCTCGATTTGCATCGCGGCTAAGACGGCCAACACATCCTCAATCGTGGCCATGTCGTTCGCCCAACCAGGAGATAGTTATGGAAGAGGTCGGATATTATGTAACGTCCTGGCTTTCTCGGGGTTGGGACAAACAGACGACGGACCAGAGAAATCGAGGTTTAAGGATGATTTAATAAACAGATAAACAACTACAGACAACAAAGAATACCGGTACTGGAATCACCAGTTAAAGTACGATACCCATTCACAGCTCGTCTAACCGTCCTCCGCATGCACACCGGACCCGGTATGCTCCAACGGAGGGCACAGTGTTAAGCAGTGGCCGACAATGCCACTCGACCGCTGTGAAGGGTAGTTCCAAGGTTGTGGAATCTACAGGGGGCACGTGGGAGTCACCCGGCCGGGCTCTCTACCACCTGGGAACAGCCGCTCTACCAGTATCCCCCAGAGTACTGCCACAACACAAAGACGCTGGGAACACCTCCTAGTGTGCGTCTCTTGTATCCGGGTTTAAGTGATGATACCCAAGGTGGCGCAGAGAATGGATGGGAGCAGCCGCTCTACCTATCCCAGTTCTCCTACGAGTGTCGATGGCTAAGACGCGGAAACACCTCCTAGATAGCGTCTTAGCTCTAAGCGTGTGTTTACCCAAGGAACGAGGGTTGGGAGCTTCGGCTCGCACCAACCTCGTTTTCTCCAAATTGTCAGGCCGTTGGGAGCTTCGGCTCTACCAACGGGACTTGTGCCCAATGACGTTGAATACGGCTCTCAGAACGGGACAGGACACGGGCAGGAAGCACACGCCAGCACCTCTCCTCCGCTCCTTAGAATGTTCCTTCCGCCGCTCAACTCACCAACGGGTCCGTGTACCTCAACCAGGTACTCCGGCAAAGATCAGAATATCCGACGCCGAGTCCCAGTGATCTTCTCCTTAAGTAGTACTCTCGGCGTTGTATAACCATGACTCTTGAGTTGCATAACATGAAAACTAGGCGTTCCCCTTGGTGTTATGCAACCAGAACTCTTGAGTTGCATAACATGAAAACTAGGCGATTCCCTTGGTGTTATGTAACCAGAACTCTTGAGTGGCATAAGGCAATTGTTGCCGGAGGGCATTCTGGGAGTTGTAGTCCGCTCTCCTCCATGCGCACCAGGTTCACGGAAGTGGCATCGTGGGAGGGAATCCATGTGCGGGAGGGGATTCCTGACAGATTATTTGTCATAGTACAATGATGGTTCGAGTTAAGAATTACTGTTTATTTAAATTTAATCTAAAGATTCAATTAATGCGTATAACAATAATGAATTGTCACCATGCAATGATTTCTATTTGAGTTTGTTTAAATATATCGTCAAGGAAGTGTTTTTTCCATGTTTATGAGGATTTGTGACTATTTCTGCGGTGGGTGGAACACATTGGGGAAACTTGAGAAAGGCTTTTTTGCTGAAACACATTGTTTTGCACATTAAATGGTTGTGCTCTCACTTGGTGTGCTGCATCTGGCATTCCTATATTTGGATTTGATTTGCTTTGATATCTATATCTATATATATATTCACTGAAAAATCCATAGGTTTCAGGGGCGTTATAGTTAGCTGGACTTTTCACTCGTACAAAACCATTGAAATTCCCCCGTTATAGTTAGTTCAGCTAACTATATCTCGCGTGCCCGCAATGCACCGCTGATGACGTCACATATTACATCACTCATGACATGGTCAGTGACATCACTGATGACATCTCAAATGACATCACTCATGACATCACTCATGACATCATCCAGTGAATGTGTGTTTTTCTGAAAATTACATATGTTTTATATATGTATATCGCAAGGTCGATGGAAGAATAAATGGGTATATAAGTGTCTAAATGGATGATTTGTTTTTGAAAAATTGATTGTATAGCTGACTGATTAAGTGTATCTTAGTGAATACATGGCTTAGTGATTAATGTTTAAATATGTAAATATCTGTATCAGTCTCTCACTTTGTGTATAAGTGACTGCATGGGTTGGTGAGTAGCTACATGAGTGTCTATATAGGTTATTAGTTGGTTTTTTGAGTATCAGTATGAGTGTCTGAGTGTCTGTATGGTTCGGTGGGGGTATTACGTAGTGCATAGGTGCATGAATGAGTGACTCACTGTTTGTATGTGTTGAAGACAGCATGTGTGCAGGACTGTATGGGTGGATGAGTGTGTTAGTGAGGGAATGACTGTCTCAATAGTGTCTTTATCAGTAACTACATATGTTTTAAACTAGCATATGTGACTATTGGTGAGTATATGTGAGAGATTGGAAGAGTTCCTGTATGAATAAGTATGTGTTTCTATAACTGATTGTTTAAAAGACTAAATATGTGTACGTTTCTGTAGAAGTAAGTGTGGTGGTGTGTGTATAACTGTATATGCAAGTAAATGGATGTTTGATTCTTTATTAGCATGAGTGACTGTGTGTGAGTAACTATGGATGAGTGGTGTTGTGTAACAGGATGTATAGGTGCATGAGTACATATGATGAGTGAGTACATGTATGAGTGACTGTATAGGACTGTTGGTGAATGAGTGGATGTGTATGTGGATCTTAGAATTACTGAATAGGTTGTTGTAACTGGTATTGGTATGTCTATTGTTTTGAAAATTGTAGTTTCTATTTTTGAATGTGTGTATCAAAGGTTATATTAGGGGGAGAGGTCTGCCACTCTATCACAAGGATGATGTCATGAGTGATGTCATGAGTGATGTCATTGGAGATGTCCTCAGTGATGTCATGAGTGATGTCACTGACCATGTCATGAGTGATGTAATATGTGACGTCATCAGCAGTGCATTGCGGGCACGCGAGTTATAGTTAGCTGAACCAACTATAACGGGGGAATTTCAATGGTTTTGTACGAGTGAAAAGTCCAGCTAACTATAACGCCCCTGAAACCTATGGTTTTTTCAGTGAATTTCTAAGGTTTTTAAATGCTAATTCCTAACTATAACGTGCCTGAAACCTATGGCTTTTTCAGTGAATTTCAAAGGTTTTTTAAATGCTAATTTCTAACTATGCCTACAGAGATAGGACATGTGAAGAAAGAAGACAAAACGTACAGAAAGAAAAAAAAGAAATGCAGAAAGAAGCAACAGAAGTCTTCAAAGACGAAGAAAAGTGCAGGAAGAAGGATAACGTGCAGAAAGAACAAATAGCAGAGCCGAAAGAAGCCTTGTTGCAAAATCATCCTGTACCCTCAACTTTTTCAGACGGATACTGGTGGTAACTGAGTCTGACTAACCAGTCCTAGAGCCAGTGCTATGTTAAAAGACACTCAGAATACAGTGAAAACACCTACATACACTAGGGAACACTATGCGTTGGGGTCTCCCTGTGATTAGCATGACCTCCTCTGTAAGCCCCAAGTATATAATAGGGCAGGGGATTAAAACTACCTCTTAAAACGCGCCACAGGGCGTGTTTGCACACGTCACCTCAGGCCCAGTCCCCTCCCTTCCCCACTGTGTAAACACGTCCTGTGGCCGTTTTTAGTTGGGAGATTAAGTCCCCTTGAATCCTGAGGGTCCCTGGGGGCAAAATAGCCCACTAGGTACGTCCAGTAAGCGCCATTCCAGAGATGTAAAAAGGGGCACGGCCTGCACCACCTCTCTGCAACGCAGAGCAGTGGCGCTTACTGGAAGCACCTGGTGGGCAGTTGGCCCCCAGGGTCCTTCAGGATTGAAGGGGAATTATTTCCCCATCTTAAAACGCGCCACAGGGGTGTTTGCACACGTCGCCACAGGGCGTGTTTGCACACGTCACCTCAGGCCCCGTCCCCTCCCTACACCACTGTGTAAACGCGCCCTGTGGCCATTCCAAGTTGAGAGATTAAGTCCCCTTGAATCCTAAGGGTCCCTAGGGTCAAACTAGCTCACTAGGTACCTCCAGTAAGCGCCACAGAGCTGCGTTGCATAGAGGTGTAAAAAGGGGCGTGGCCTCAGAACACCTGTCTGCAACGCAGGTTCCTGGCGCATACTGGAGATACCTGTTGGGCTAGTTGGCCCTCGGGGACCCTCAGTATTGAAAGGGAATTAATTCCCCAACTTACAACTGGCCAGGGGGTGCGTTTGCAGAGTGCAGCAAGGAGGGGGCGTGGCCTCCGGCGCGATGCCGGTCTTTTATTTTTTAAATTTTTTTAAGGAGGGCTGTGTGGCCCCCCTTCTTTTTCTAATTTATAATCCCCCAGGGCATGCACCCTAATTTTTTTTGTTGAAAAAAATAAATTTGGTAGGGAGCCGTGTGGCTCCCCTCCCAAGGCCTTAATCGGCCCCGGGGACCCCAACCCCCGGGTAATGGCCTTTTTTTCTTAATTCTTTAGGAGGGGGGCTGCGTTGCCCCCCTCCTCAGGCCACTTATGGCCCCGGGGACCCCATCCCCCGGGGCCGGCCTTTGTTTTTTATTATTTAAAAAATATATATATTTATAGAAACGCCTAGGACATGCTGGACAAACCGTATGTACCTATCACCATGACGATTCGCGTGATATTCATATAAAGGAGACTATGCATACAATGAATCCACGTGGAATGTATTTACACTGCTAGTGAAGCTCTGACGTGTCTGACGCCCTGCCGTGACTAATCCCGGCGCTCCCGCCGGTGGGTACTCTCCAAGTAGACACCCTTGTCGTTTATTTATACAAACATGGGTAGCTATTGACGGGCACATTTAATACACACGCACACCAAGCCATTCAAAGTGGAATCGACAAAAATGCGACCAAACTATGCAAGAAACCCCACTCATGGTTAATAAAACACACATCCACTGCCGGATGGGTTATGCTTTTTATTTTACTCTTTGGAAAGGAGACAAACCTCACTTGAGTCACAGCGTGCTCCTGGCTGAGGCCCATGCTGTGTTACACCCACCAGTGCCCGCCGAGTGCCACACACCTCTGTGTTGTATTCCACCAGCTAGCGCGTATGCTATGACACTCTCTAGCCCAGTGGTTCCCAAACTTTTGACTCCTGAGGACCCCCATTGACTCACCACAGGAAGCCGGGGACCCCCAAGCAATTTGTAGGATTTAAATTTCAAACATTAAAACAGTAATTCGAAAAAAATAAACAAGTTTGCACACAAAACAAATACTCGAATTACTAAGGATTTTAGGGGCATACATGGGAACGTCACTTTTTGCGATGTTCCTGTGGCGATAGGGGTTTAGCCTTATTTACAAGGCAGCGTTAAGCCTCTTATTGTGGCTTAACGCTGCCTTGTAAATAAGGCCCACTTTCACGCAATGCTTAGAGTGAAAGGTGTGGGCAGTGGGAGTTGCGGTGTGCGTTCCACCCCAACACCCATTGATTTTGACAATGCCCTCTATTTACAAAGGCAGCGTAAATAGGGGGCAGCACCAAAATTAAGACCATGGAAAACCTGGTCTTAACTTGGCGAAATGAGGAGAAATGCTTTATTTCTCCTCGTTTTTGCTTTTTCCCATGGAAAAAGCAAAATGCATTGGATTGTTTATGTTCAGGAAGGTGACCCTTCCTGCACATAAACAATCTTTAAAAAAAAAAAAAAAGAAGTTTTGTATCTTCCATGTATGCTTCATTAGGCAGCACTCATAAAAGCAACAAAATGGCATTTCAAAATTGTTCATGTGCAAGAAGGGGAACTTCCTGCACATAAATATTCTTCCCCTGCAAGCAGACACCCATGCACTATTGTGCAAGGATGCCTGCGTTAGCACTACACTGCTAAATTTAGCGCCAGCGCAGGGGGAAACGCAGGGCTGGACCATATTCTTGTAAATATGGTGCAGCCCAGCGTTTCTGAAGTGGCGGAGCATGTTGCTAAACCAAGGAGGCTAACGACAAGCTCTACCAATTCTGTTGTAAATATGCCCCTTAGTATTTTATATTGAAAGAATATGCAAAAAAAAGAAAACTTTTAATGGGAAGGTTGGTGCTACATCTCCATGACTCACTTTTGAATGGTTGGTTTTATTTCGCAGTACGAGGCTCCTGCTCCTGCCAGGGCCAGACTGAAAACCCAACTCAGCCCTGGCAAACGTTTTTAGACCAGTCCCTATATGGTGCACACAAAGTACAGTGAGTGGGCCTGACCACTACAAAGGGGGCTTGGGAGGCTCTACCCCCCAAAAAATTAGGAACAATGGTGCAGTCTACAACACAATTATCATTATATTATGAATTGTGTTAGCTTTTTAAGAATAGTAAATGAAGACCTTACTATGCACCAGGATACGACAATCTTTGTTGGGGTTCTTCAATGATTCCCTTATTATCACCCTCCAGCAGTGCCTCTCATCTCTCCATCACTCCTCTGTCACATGTATTTCATTTGTTTTATAGCATCTCTCAGACCATTGTAGGATGTCAGAGCACTTTACATCACACAAATATAGAGACAATGAATCATATGTGCAAATCAGTGTATAGAAAATGTTACATAAGGCAACGGCGACTACAAGGTGTAGGATTCACATGCCATTCATACCGGTAGGCCTTTTTAGAGAGTGCTTGTTCTGGAGAAGCACAAACTCGGGATTCAGAACATAACACAGTGGTTAGCATTGGCTTTAACAATAAAAATGTATTTGCACCCAAATAAACCTTTTTAGGATAATGATAGACTGGGAACAACATAAGTTACTTGTACCATGGAGTTTGCAAGCAGCTCTTTGATGACAGTTTATAGGTCACTGTGCTAGAATACGATTGTCTCTTTTGAATTGCACATTGATAAAAGAATCTCTGTGACAAAAGCGGTAATCCACTGACCTATGCACATAAAATACAGTCTTTTTAAATGCATGGTACACGTTCTTTGCAGTAGGCATATTAACTCTCTGTGCTACATTAAATAAGTTAAAGCTGCCACTGGACAAAACTCTCATCTCTCTCCAGCAGGTACATTATAATCACTTGCATTTTCTTGACACTTTTATTGTTGCTCGACAACTGCTAATTTTACAAGGAACTTAGCAGTGCTTTTAACACTGCTGCCGGCAGACCCCCTGGGAATGTGCCACGGACCCCTGGGGGTCCACGGACCACAGTTTGGGAAACACTGCTCTAGCCCATGTGCACTGTAACACCACCCTGTGAATATGTCATGCCACACTTGCCTTCGCACGGGTTATAATACCCCATCTAACGTGCCTTCCTTGATGCCTATGTTATAACGCACAGCGCTATGCCATACATATTACAATCTGGGATCCATATCTTTGTCACATTGCATATGCAGCGTTACACTACCCAGCACATATTTTATATTACAACTTTAGAGACTAGTTAGGTTACACAACACTGCCCTGAGCATATTACACTCCAAGGCGCATATCGCATAGCACGCGCTAGTGCCTGTGCTATCTCGCGCTCTCCAAGAAATCTGTCATAGCGCAAAATGTATTGCATATTATATTTCACGCCCCGGTTCATCTTATATCACACTTTTTGGTGCATAGTTTATACCATATACTATATCTAGTTTTCATTTTCTTTTTTTTTTTTTTTTTTTTTTTTTAAACCTTTATTGACATTTCAACCAAAGACAAGTATGGGCCTACAACCCCCGGGGCCGGCCGCTAAGCAGTTGGATTAACAAAAAAAAAAAAAAAAAACAATTTTAATCACAGGCAGCACCTCGGGAAGAATCTCCATGCTAGTATACTCTTGGCCACTTAGCAGCCCAAGTAGGAAACCAGGATATAAAAGGTTTTCATTTTATAATAGAGAATAGAAGGATCAGGTGCCAAACAATTTCCCAGTAGCGAAAAATGGCGGGCAGAATAGTAAACGTCAACAGTAAACAGCAATCTAGCAAGTCAATGGCGCTGAAGCAGGAGGTTCAGGATGTGGAAGAATATCACGTGCCATTTGCGCCTGCAGTCCCCTGCCCTAAGACCCAGAAAGCACCACGGAAATTGAGGCACTAATGAAAAAGCAGTGATTGACAGCGAAGGAAACCTACCGTACTGACCCCAGAAAAGAAAGACAAAGAAAGATAAGAGAAGAGAAAAGAGGCCATAGAAACTAAGTAAAAAACTAAAAAATCTCCTCCCCCAACCCCCCACCCTGCACCTCTGCAGATGACTACGGCCCCCCCCCCCAGCAGTGTGCCTGTCGCCCCAGAACCAGACCCGAAATATAGAAGAAACAGAGAAAAAGGAAAAAGAAAAGAAACCCCACCTAACGGGGGAGTGGAGAGAGTATTAAGAATCTGGAGGAGGGCCTTCAAACATGCCCCCGGCTTCTCCCTCCCGCACAATGTGTTCCTCCCCAAAGCAAACGGTAATCAACAAAAAATGTTTCGTTTCAAAGAAAAATGGGGAGCGTTATGCACCTATTACGCTATTAGTTGTGCCGTGAGAGCACGCAACCCCTGTGCCCGCCCGCCTATTTGATGACAACCTCTGAGGGATCAGTCTTATCCTTGGCCTCTCTTTGCGAATCCACCGATGCATACCCATCGACCCAGTGCCATGTCCAATGTTGCGAGGAAAAGGAGCGTCCAAAAAGGAACCGGAAGCGACACACACATGTAGGATGGACGTCTCTGAATACCAACACAGTCATCATTATGGAGGATCATCTTTCCCAGTACTGCCCCAGGACATGCATTGCACACAAGGTCCAGGATGTAGAAATCAGCCAAAGCAGGCGACCATTGCCTGATTATTGCCTGGGTCGCCGGTGGCTGTGTGTGAGACAAAGCCACCACCTTCTGCTCAAGTCTAAAACCTCCGGAACAGACCCGACCTACAGCCAGCCGACCACACATTGGCACATTGTCAGGAATTTCCAGCTTTCCCCTATTCACAGGGGCGGCCACGACACTGTCCTCCTGTGTGAAATGAAACAAGTCCCTGGTTACCTGGGGACAGGCAGCTCGCAACTGCTCCGACGCTGACGCAATACCATCAAGCTTTCTCCCCAGTACCCAGGCGCCGTGAACCAGGGTGGAACGAAGGGCACCAAGAGCTTCGAGTAGGTCACCGTACCCCAGCACAGCTCCTTGCGCCCGCTGCACTACGCTCCTATTAGCCACACACTCCCAATCTTGCTGCGACCCAGTGTACAGGATGATAGAATCCATCCTATCAAGATGGCCGCAGGGTAGTTCCACCCCAGATTGGGACCGGGACCCAGGCACAAGCGCATCAAGTTCCATGGTACTGCAAACAGGGTTCCGGGGGCAGGCAAAATATGTATCCGGTGTATTGTCACAAGTAACAGTTGTCCTCACCCTGGATGAGCGCCCGCAAAAATCCGGGAGCAGCCCGCGAAAATCGGGACGAGTTGCAGGCAGCGTCCGAGCAGCTCACTGTCGAGGGCTCAGACAATTTAGAAGAATCTTGGAATTGCCACCTCGGGCATGCACTCGTTCCACTACGCCCAGTGGTAGGAATGACCACGGCGAAATTCAGGCCAATATCCGCATCGCTCCGGTATTCCGACTCCACCCAGTCACCAGTGGCCGCTGTTGTTGAACTGCCGCCCGGCCATGTTGTCCACTCGAGGTCCCGGTTCCAGGGTTGCACAGGCCGCAAACTTCAGGCGAAGATTTCTCTGGCGGTACCGCCGCCAGAAACTTCAGAATCACGCGATCGGTTGCCGCTCTCAATCACCAACACGGGCATATAGCGCAGGCTAAGGATCACATGCAGGATATCTGTGCGGAATGCGGAGGTTCACGGAGCCGGGAGCCTACGCTGCCATCCCGATCGCCATCTTGGCTCCTCCCCTAGTTTTCATTTTCAATCGTGCTCTCAGGACTATGTTCTATATAACACTGCGTCCACCTACCCTTTTCACGGGCATTACATATTGCTATGGGGGGTGGAGGGTCAGGGGGTGTGTCTGCCAAGTGAGCCCGGAGTCACAGTCACAAACGTCCTCTTCTTCCTGAATAAAAGTGAGATTATGCTGCATACTTGTTCATATTTTAAGTAGTTCGCCCAGACACACATTTTAAAAACAATAAAGTTCCTAATACCCACCTTCTCTGAACAGTTAACTTGCTGCCCCATCCACCTCCTCCCTATCCTCTGTTGTCTGAATCCATGGACTAGCCTCCTCTCTCCTGCCGTGCATGGTCTGATGTGCTGCCACTGCCCTCCATTTAGTATGATGTACCAGTGCACTCCTCCTGCCCTCCATTGCCCAATTCTATGGCCCATCATTGACCTCCTGCTTAGCCTCTGTGCTTAGCTTGCTGCCCCCTATTCTCCTTCCCCGTGCCCTTCGATGTCTTTGTGCATGCCCCTGTTCCATCCTTTTTGCCCACCATGTTCCATGGACCTGCCACTCCTATCTACCCTGAGTGTTCTGTTGAGCTGCCATTCCCCTCCCACCTGCATAGCATTGTCAGATGACTGTAACCTGTCCCTGCCACCTCCACCCTGCCTGTCCACATGCCATGCCCCTATCCACTTCCTCCTGTCCTCCATGGTCCATTTTACTGCCACACCCTTCTGCCCTCCCTGGTCTGTTGTGCTGCAAATGCTCCTCCTGCCTGCCCCGCACGGTCTGTTGTGAGGCCCCTTCCCCTGCACTCTCTTGTCTGTGTCAAGGTCCTGACCCTCCCTTCTATCCTCCATGGTCCTTTGTGCATGCCCCTGCACCCTCCTTCTTGCCCATCATAGCCATTGTGCTGCCACTAACCCTCCCGCTTGCCATGCATGGTCTTCTGTGCTGCCATGGCCCCTCCCACCTTCCCTGTGTGTTCAGCTAGCTGCCCCTGACCCCCTCCCACCTTCCCTCCATGGTCTGTGTGTATGCCATCATAGTCTCACTGTTGCTCTCCATGGTGTGTCTTGTTTCTAGTGCCCAACCTGCCTGACCTCCATGGTCATCTTGCTGCTCCTGCCCTGCCCCCTTGCCCCCAGCCATCTGTTTCCATGTGCAGACCCCTATTCCCTCCCTCCTGGCTTGTCTGTTCCATTGTAATGCCCCTGATCCGTCCCTCCTGCCCTTTATGGTCTGTTATGCTGCAGCTTTCTCTCCTGTCTGTCCATTATGGTCAGCTAGCTACCATTGCCTCTTTCCCCTCTGTTCTCTGTTGTCCATGTGCATGGTCCTGTCCCCTCCCTATTGTTTTCTATGGATTGTTGTGCTGCACTCCCGTCCCGCATGCCCTGTGTGGTGTATTGTGCTGCTGCAAACCCTGATGCCTGCCCTGTAGGGTCAGTTTGGTGCACTTCTCCATTTCCCTCCTGTCTTCTGTTATCCGAATCCAAGTCCCTACCCAAATTCCTCCTACCTACCATGATCCAATGTACCATACTTGCGAACATTTTGAACTTGGTAAGAGGGAGATTTTGAAAAAAAACTGGGGCATTGATTTCCCCCTTTGAGTTACATTGAAAAAGAGGAGATTGTAGACAGGAGACAGATCAAATAAAGCCCATTTGAGCTTAAAAACATTGGATGTTTCCTGGCTGAAACGGGTCTGTTGGCATGTATGGTTGTACTACCACTGCCTCTTCCTTCTGCCCACAATGGTCTATTATATTGCCACAGCCTCTCTTGCCAGACCTGTATTGTTGGTTTGTTGCCCCTGCCCCCCTTTCCACTGCCCTCCATAGTCTGTTGCGCTGCCACTGCCCTTCCTGCCTGCCCAGTGTGGTCAAATTGTTGCCTCTGCACTCTCCTACCTGCCTCCAATTTTCAGAGTCCGTGCCTCTGGCCTCTGCCTCTCAACAGTATCCCAATTAACAACTAGATTGCTAACATTCTATATTTATTACAATTGTGTGGAACGCGTGACGTCATCTTGATGTGATCAAAACTGTAATACCTAGAGCATTTCCTTTAGAAATTACATATATGAGAGGGTCTTATTTGCATCAGAATTATGGTTAGTGCTCTAAAAAACTAAAATGAGGACATATTTTCTGAGTTTTCAAATAGCGACAAAGAACTTTTAAATTATTTGTAACCTTTATGTTTTTGTATCCAGTTGACCACTTGATCAAATGTTGCACTTAGGGGAGAGGATGTGGTGTTACTTCCAGAGCTGCAGACTTTGCAACTGGGGAACCAGGTTGGAGTTTCTGCTTCAGCTCAACATTCTGTGATTCTGGTCAAATCACTTAATCTCCGCATGTCTACAACCAAAATGATTTTGATCTTGTGTGATGTAACCAATGCTCATGTAAAGCACTCCAATACCTGACAAGTCTGCACTATATAAAACTGCAAATACACAAAAAATAAGTGTTTTACACACTTCTGTCATTGGGCTACATGTGGCTACATCTGGGTGATATTTGTGCTGCATTTGGGCTCTTTTGTCTCTGGTGGCCATCTTGGGAGATTTATTTGTTATGAAGTTTCCTAATTTCCTCATTTACTGCAGTCTCCTCAGTAGGAAATACTTTCAGTTTTTTACTTTGGTTCCATCAAGAAGGCATCAGTTGTGTCACAAATTTGCCATACATTCTGAATGTTAGCACTCTAGTTGCTCATTAGATCACTGTAGTAAAGCTACTGCTCGCCAGGGAAGTCTGCTGCTGGTATTCAAAGTGCATGTTTCAGTCTGCATGTCAGAATTTTTTTATGAAATAGAAGAGGATTTAAGAAGTCAAAACGTGCCCTAATTTTTCTTTCTGCAGCCCTAATCTTAATTTCTATGGCAAAATGAACCCCTTCATTTTGTTCCTTTGTAAATTAAATGTTTTAAGTGTTACCACTTTATTCCAATCAAGATGCCTTCAGGTGTGCCATACTTTTGTCATAAGTAAGACAGTTCGCGCTCTAGTTGTTCGTTAGAACACTCTGTGACATTCTGTCATTGGGCTATACTTGGGCTACATCTGGGTGATATTTGGGCTCTTTTGTCTCTGGTGGCCATTTTGGGAGACTTACTTGTTATGAAGTTTCCTAATTTACTACAGTCTCCTCAGTAGGAAATGCTTTCAGTTTTTTACTTTGATTCCATCAAGAAGGCATTCAGATGTGTCACACATTTGCCATAAATTCAGAATGTTAGCACTCTAGTTGCTTATTAGATCACTGTAGTAAAGCTCCTGCTCACCAGGGAAGTCTGCTGCTGGTATTGAAAGTGCATGTTTCAGTCTGCATGTCAGAATTTTTTAATGAAATAGAAGAGGATTTGAGAAGTCACTCAAAATGTGCCCTAATTTTTCTTTCTGCAGCACTAATCATACTTTCTATGGCAAAATGAACCCCCTCATTTTGTTCCTTTTTAAATTAAATGTTTTAAGAGTTACCACTTTATTCCAATCAAGATGGCTTCAGGTGTGCAATACGTTTGTCATAAGTAGGACTGTTAGCGCTCTAGTTGTTCTTTAGAACACTCTGGGAAGCTGCAGTAGAACACAAAGGAATCAACTGACAGTCTCTGCCCTTGTTGGATGTACATGTTTTACTGAGAATGTCAGACTTCATTCTCACATGACTGAGAAAGATAATGTGAATTTACAGAAAATATGCTCTCAGTTTAGCTTATAGATCACCTTCCAAACCTCTGTGGGAAAAGCATGAGAAAATAGTTTTCTCTCAAACATGATTCATGATATCACAGCAGAAGGCTTTTTCAAATGGTAAAATCACCTTTGAACATACCACAATTCCTAAAATGAGTATGGTACCATCAACAAATGATTTATAATGTAACTAAAGTCTTAAAACCTTCTATTAACTGCAACGCTTTTTAATGAGGTGCTATCATGTATATTGGTCCCAAGATGGCTGCCAACACTTCTTGGATGAAGTACTGACAGCCAATCAGATCTCACGATGAGAAGTGTGGTTAGGCTCCGCCCAGATATCACTAACTTTTTTACCCTAATTTTCTCAGGAACTACTGAACAGATTTACACCATTTAAGCAAAAGGCATGAGTCTGAACTGAGGACTACCTCTTTGCCAAATTTGGTGCAATTCCGTTCAGCAGTTCGGGCTGTAGCTGCGTCAATAGGTCCTATGGGAAAATGCATGGGGAAAACGTGTTTTGGGACCCCCCTTTTTTCTCGGCCCCTGCTTTGTTATTATGTATGAGCCGGTGTATATTGAGTATTTTTTGGGATATCTACAGGGGAGCCCCCCTGCTCTACATCACTAGGGACCCACTGGTCCTTTTGCCGTGTTTAAGGGGATGGGGAGGGAGTAGGGGTGGGGCGTGGGGAGGGGGTCTGTTCAGGGTGGCTCGGGGGGGAGAGGGGGGAGGGGGGGATGGACGGGGGAGAAAAATACAATCTTTTGTTTAGCTCAAATGATGTAAGTTTCGCAAGCTTCGCAAGCACAGTACAGCTAGGTGGAGGCAAGGTTTTCTTTCTAATTTGTTACTTGAATGCCAAAATTGGTAGGATTATTGTCTATGTCAAGTCTCTAATAAATGTAGGCCGGGAAAAAGTCAAAGAACCATATCAGAAAGACTCTATTATATTATATTGAGGGAAGCAATATTAATAAATTATGGCTAGCTCTTATCTCCATATAGCTACCATCAACATATGTGGGCTCAAGGATAAGAACAAAAGAAGAAGGGCACAAGAAGACCTTAAATTCCTTGGGGTAGACTTGTTATGTCTACAAGAGACGCATATAGCTAATAAAGATTGTAATTTGTTAGATACTCTGGGGTTTAAGAGACTAGCGCATACCACTCAGGACTGTAGGACAAAAGGAGTCGCTGTGCTATCTAGAAATAATAGTGTGAGGTGCGACAGAAAAAGTGTGGATAAATTGGGTAGATGGATACTCATGGTTATCAAGTGCGGATCGGGTTACCTTACACTGGGTTCAGTATACTCCTCAGTGTTAGATGATCCATCAGTTTTGAGATTCCTATCTAGCGAGCTTCCATCCTGGCCAGAGCCTTTACATATTATACGGGGATTTAAACATTAATGGGGCTAGAAATGCTGGCAGTATTGGAACCACGGACCGTAAACCACAAGTGCGCAGGGCATTAAATGATTTAATAACTGATGTGGGGCTCATCGATGTTTGGCCTAAATTAAGGGGTACGGACCCAGGTTTTACTTATTATTCAGCCCCTCACAAAAAATGTGCCAGGCTGGACTACTTTTTGGTCTCATCATCGTTAGTAAAGGATGCAAAAACTGAATTATCCCCCAGGGTTCTATCTGACCATAATCCACTGATTTTCGAATTCCTCATTGATGGTATGGTAAACAAACATAAAAAATGGTCATTCGAAAGGGCTATTCTTTTAGATCAAGACTATAGAAATTATATGAGAAGCAGGATAGGCGAATTTTTTAGTATCAATAAGGGTACGGCATCTCCAGGAGTGGTCTGGGACACGTTTAAGGCCTGGATACGAGGGGAGACTATCAGCTTTGGAACGTGTAGAAGGAAGAGATATATCCAGCAGTTGAGGAGCTATTATCAGAAACTCTCCCAGCTTGAAATTGAATTACTAGCAAATATAAGAGATAAAATAGAACCAACCGCAATTCTAGACTCAATCTTAGTGACCAAATCAACTCTAAACTATCTTTACCTAAATAAGCTTGCAGGATTATATTTAGTCAAGCGACAAGAATGCTATGAATATAGCGAATCTGTTGGGCGATTACTTGCAGTCAGGACCAGACAACAAACTTCTGCCCGACATATAAGTCAAATAAAAAATATGAATGGTGCTTTAATATCTGACGAGGGCAAGATCAGAGATTCTTTTAAAGACTTCTACAGGGCTCTATATACTGCAGATCCGCTTCCTAGTGAGGGCTGGGACCCTTTGCTTTTGCCTAAAGTAAAACTGGCAGATGAAGAGGCGTGTCATCTCGAAGTAGATTTTTCAGATAAAGAACTTCAGAAAGCACTATACGATCTACCATCATCCAAAGCCGCCGGTACCGATGCAATACCGTTAGAATTCTACAAAACTTTTTTCAAGGAGGTTAGAGCAGAGCTCCTCGATCTCTTTAACTTTGTCAAGGGGGGAGATGCACCACCGAAGACCTGGGGCTCGGCAAATATAGTTATATTTTTAAAAAAAGATAAAGATCCGTTAAATATGGGCTCCTACAGACCTATAACACTCCTAAACAGTGACGCCAAGCTATATTCTAAGATCCTTGCCTCTCGTCTTAACAGCGTTATGCCGCGATTGGTCTCCCGGTGGCAGCATGGATTTATACAGGGAAGGGGGACTGAGGATCATATAAGGAGACTTATTACAATGCTGGATGCCTCTGATGTCTTAAAACTCCCACTAGCAGTGGCTTTCCTAGACGCCGAAAAGGCATTTGATCGTGTTTCCTGGAATTACCTATGGAAATGCCTCAAAGCTAATAACTTAGGAGAAGGTTTCATTAGGGCAATGCAGGCTCTTTATCATAAACCGTCAGCGCAGGTACAGATTATGGGAGGCCTTTCTGAAACCTTCCCCATAGAAAGAGGGACAAGACAAGAATGCCCATCTTCGCCTCTGTTATACGCACTATATATGGACCCATTTCTTAGGCTTCTGGAGGCCTCAGAGAATATATCCCCCTTCAGCTTAAATCATATAGATATCAAAATTTTGGCATATGCCGATGATGTCGCTGTTGTCACCTCGGAATTATCCACTACACTGGTCGAAGTCGAAACGCTGGCCGTGAAGTTTGGCCGAATATCTGGCTATAGGCTTAATAGGGAGAAAACCCAGATTGTAGTTAATAAATTTATGATTTCTACAGATGATAGAATAGTGGCGGAGGCGATCTATCTCGGCATCCGAGTTAGGGCCCAAACTAAGGAGGTAGTAGAGGCAAACTTAACCCCTATAATCCATAAATTTAAGAAAGACATGGGTCGATGGGACAATTTGAAGCTATCTATTATTGGGAGATGCAATCTGATTAAAATGGTAGTCCTGCCGAAATTACTATATATTTTCCGCACAATACCTCTGGAAATACATAATACATGGTTCCAACAGATTGAACGAGAGATAGCGAGATTCATCTGGTCTTATAAAAAAACACGTCGCGCAAACTGTTTTCTAACATTACCAGCGGAAAGAGGCGGACTTGGACTCCCAAACATCAGATTATATTATCTGGCGGCGTCACTCAAATACTATTGGCCCATGTTTCGACCCTTGGATAATAGGATCATGACATCAAATGCTTTGCCCACTATATATGAGATGTTAATGGGCCCGGGAGTTCGTGGCTGTCTGTTAAAAATGTACGAGCCCAGTTACTATAAAAGAACTCGATTCAAGATCCTGACCATTGCATACCAAAATTGGACCAGGTTTAGTAAAAAATTAGGTATGGGCAGGTTTAGCAGATATACTCCACTTCTCGATAATAGCCAGATCTCTGAATCATTAGTGGATGGATACTTTGATCGGTGGATAAGGGCGGGTGTCCGTAATATAGCAGACTTGCTTGATGGAGTTCAGCTAGCCACATTTGAAACAATTAAAAATAGGTTTCATCTTACCAATAGTGATTTCTTTAAGTTTTTACAAATAAGGGACTTCATCATTAAGAAAACTGGGGGCATAATTGGGTTTACGGTGATCCCGTTGTTGGAGGTCATTGTTGGCAGTGACCCCCTTACAATCTCGAAGCTTTATAGGATACTTCTTGAAGGGGTACCTGATGATATTGAAAAGCATTCTAATAAATGGCAGGAAAGGTTGGAGGTTACTGATTCGTGCCTGGAAAGTGCTATTGTATTAGCTAAAACTATATTGTCTTCAGCTAATCTTCGTGCACAATGCTTCAAAACATTTTTTGATCTCTACATCTCTCCTGCTAAAATGATTAAATGGGGCGGGACCGAGGGTATCCATTGTTTCAGATGTAAAACTTTGGGTGCAGACCTGGTGCATATTTTTTCTACATGCCCGGAGCTTGAGAAACTTAGATTGAGGTCACTACGTTTCTGCAATATGTTCTGAATAGAAGGGTACTGTTAACTCCCCAACTTATGTTACTCGGGGTATCAACACCGGAGGATAGTTGCAAGGAGTTTCTCTTTATTGGGATGACTATACTTAGACTATGTATTGCCTCCTCGTGGCTTGATCCACTACCCCCTACATTCGGGCAATGGAAAATGCGTCTGCTACATGTATTTTGTATTTCACCTGGAGTATGCCCTCTATGCTCAAAAGGGGAAGAGAGGGAAACTTAAGGGACTAAAGATCTGGAGACCACTTAAAGATTGGTTGAACGATATAAACGACAAAAAAGTTAAATTCCGGATTGGCCTCCAGCCCGGTCTTTTTTCCCTTTTTTTTTTCCCCTCTCTTTCCCCTTTTTTTCTCTGTATCTCTGGTTGGCTTCTCTCTCTTTTTCTTAGTCTCTTATAAATGTGTTCTAAAAAATATTTTGAATTGTTCATACTGTATACCTCCATTCTGTATGTGCTTGCATATCAGATAAGGCTGTAACTCAGATCTATTCAATAAAGGTTTTGAAAACTAAAAAAAAAAAAAAAAAGATGTGTGGTTAGGCTCCGCCCAGATATCACTAACTTTTTTACCCTAATTTTCTCAGGAACTACTGAACGGATTTACACCATTTAAGCAAAAGGCATGAGTGAACTGAGGACTACCTCTTTGCCAAATTTGGTGCAATTCCGTTCATCAGTTCGGGCTGTAGCTGCGTCAATAGGTCCTATGGGAAAATGCATGGGGAAAACGTGTTTTGGGACCCCCCTTTTTTCTCGGCCCCTGCTTGACGAATCACCGTGAAATTTTCAGGATAAGAGCGGACCGGAGCTGGCCAAAAGTTTGGAAAATTTCGCGAAGATTCGTCAATCGGCGCCAACATTATTCCAAATAGAATGTTGCGGATTTCCTATGGAAAATAGGTCCTAACTATAACTACCTACTGGCGACCGCCAGTAGGTAATATATATATATGTATATCTATCATCATACATTAACATTTGTATAAAACATAAGCAAACATATGGAAGCAAAAGAGGCTTCCCTTATTGAAATAATTGGTGCAGTAAAACCTGTCCATGTCGCAGCACAACATATCTTCCTCAGAGGCAATTCTGCAAACAAAGTAGTTGAGGTTAAAATGCGCTTGTTGAGTGCACCCTGGTTTGCCCTATGAGGGGCTTGTCAGCTTTTGAGTGGCAGAACCGGATTGCAGCTGAAATTCATCAAGCGATGGTTGCCATTGTGACTGGAGCCCCCTTACGAGTGTGTGCATCTGAGTCCAACAGTTAGTCCGTTCTCATGAGTGCTATGTAAGTAGAAGTTTAGATATAATTTGAAACCTAGCTCGTAATGTTGGATTGAGGAAGAAAGTCTAAAATATTATAGGTTCAATGAGGCAAAATCCGAAGGGACCTTGGGAATACATTTTTGGATTGGTTCTGAGAAGTACTAAATTGCAGAGGTGCAAGAAGATTTTTGAGTTGAGAAAGCCTATATCTCTTCTACACTCCTGGTCAGAGTGAGTGTTAATAACAAGGCGATCTTCCATGTGAGAAATATGAGGTGTGCTCTGTGAATGGGTTTGAATGAACTCTGTATGAGTTGAGATGCCAGTCCGGTGAAGGAGCCCTTAATGGAGAAAAAAAACTCTGAATAATTCTTTCATGTACTGTTTGGTGATTCTGCAAGAGCAGAAAGACAGAAAAGGTGATGAGCATCTATATCTTCATATTGCTGCAAGCCGTACCTTAACAGGCGCATGTACCAATCGTAACTGAGCTAGCGAGAGGAGATGTGGTAGTTATCTGCCAGATTTTGCTAGTAGAGGATGTAGGTTTCCTTTCTGGTGCCATAGGCAGAAATGTTTCCATTACAGTTTACATGTCTTTATCAAGGCTTCCACATTGAATTGGAGAGAATACACCTCCAGTGCTGAGGAACATTGAGATCTTTGAATTCATAGAATTTAGAAGCCGTGTGCATAAGAGGAGAGAAGTCGGGTCAGGATGAAGGACCTGGCCTTAGTTCATCATCAACAGTTTACAGGATGCTGGAAGGTGAATATGGTTGTATTCTGATGATAGGAGAAGCTCTACCAAAACAGTGCTGCATTGGCCACCTGCGGGGTATCAGGAGGAGACGACACCGCTCCACTTTCCTCTTGCTGAAAACTGTTGGTATTAAAGGCATCGGGGGAAAAGGTAAGTATAGATCCTGGACCATCTGTTGAAAGGCATTCCCCCACGATCCTGAATGTGGATGCCAACTTGCATAGAATTGGCATTCACAGATTTTGTTTGTTGCAAAGAGATCTAGAGCCAGTTTACCCCAGAACGAGAAGATCATATTTAACACTGGCTGATGTAACTTACATTCGTGGAGGCTGTTTTATTGCATACTGGTGGTATTGTCCGTGCAAACTAACACCGAAGACTGCTATCATTGGCAGAAAGCTTGGAGACTGAGTTAGATGGCTTTGAGCTCCAGGCAATTGATATGTATGCTCTTTTGGCACACAGACCACTTTCCTTGAATTTGCAGGTTCTGACGGATGACATCCCCAGCTCTCCAGGGAAGCATCTGTAGTCATTACAAAGTGATGTATTTGAGGTAGGAACGTGAGGTCCTCTGACAGGTGGGAGGTCTGGGACCACCAGGCTAGAGCTTCCATCATACTTGTGTGATGATCACCAAGCACTTGCATAATTCTCTAGTTTAAATCAATTGTTTTTGTAGCTGTTCCTGTAAGGCTCTCATTTTCAGGCGTGCAAGAGGAATCATATTGATTGCTGAGGACATGATGCTCAGAAGCTAACAAAACAGAAACACAAAATATATATATATATTTTAGTTCGAGAGCCACCTCCTAGAGCCGTCATTGCTTGTCTTGGGATAGAAAGTCTTTGTCTTGGACAGTATCTAGTGTTGCGACCCAGAAACAGTGTCTTCTTGAATGGAGGAGTTGATTATCTTTGATATGTCACAATGACCTAGTTTGTGAAGCAACTTTAGGCAAGCCTCTTTGGCCTTGGACACTTGAAATGCCGTTGGTGTTTTTATCAACCAACTGGCGAAGTAGGGGAATACCTGATGACTTTCCTTCCAGAAAAAAGCTGCCACAGGGCAAGGCAGTAGATAAAAAAAGGAGAAAGCTGATCTGAAGCAAAATGGGAGAACTTTGATGCGTGGATGGGAATGTGGAAGTATGAATCCTGTAAATTCAAAACTGTCATGTGGTGTCAGAAAGTATGGCAACGTATAAGTATTGTTTTCGGAAATACTTATTTAATATCCGGAGGTCTATGATGGATTGCCACTCCTCTATTTTAGTGTCTATGAGGTAAACCGAGAATAGTAGCCCGTTCCTTGCTGAGAATATATGCCTTTCTATATAGAACCTTCAGTTAGCGTAGCTAGCGCTCTGTTCCGAAGCAGATGGAGATGAGGTGGGCACCATCATTTTGGTGGAATGGTGGGCATAATCTGGGTGTACTCTAATGTCTAACCATATGTGATGAGATCCAGGACTTATTTGTCCAATGCTATTTTTCACCACAGGTGACGACATTTTGGAATTGTTTCTCCCACAGGATGGCGCAAGCAGCACCACAACAAAGTCACTGTAGGTAAGATAGCCCAAGGGCTACTGGGAGGGTTGCTACGTCTGATACCTCTGGTATCCTCCTTGATACAGATCAGTGTCTCTTTCTCAGGTCCCTCTAAGGGTGCTCCTTTCGAATTTGCAATGTGCCAAAAGATCTTGCAGTGACAGAGTCAGCCTTGACTGCTTGCAAGGCATCATCGACGTGCTTGCCAAACACAGCGTCGCCATGGTAAGGTAAAAAATATTCCATATATTTGCATCTCAGGTTCTCAATGTGGTGCCAGTTGTGGGGAACCTATTGAAGATATACTTATAGCGCAATCTATGTTTTCTGATGAAGATGTTACCACCCCCTGACCCTCCTCCCACGCAGACTTTTTTGTTTCTACCCTTTCTGTCTTCCAGGAAGAAATTATATGTTTGTGGCAATGTCTGACTACATCTGGTGGTTATACCTGCCCTGTATTGCCAGTGAATTTGCAGCCTGTACAGTAGCACCGGGCATAGCTGAGAGCGTCTCCTTGCTGGTTAGGAGGGGCTATGAGTGAGAGGGTTTTCCATGATTGTAATTCCTCCTGGATATATCAGCAATTAGAGTAGGTCTCAAATCTTTTCAATTTAAAATTATAGAGAGAACAAACTGATTGCTTATTAGCTATTGGAAGCGTTTTGCAGCTCATTTCCTAAGGGTATGGAAAACATCAAAAATAATCTGGAGGGAAATCCACCAGTTGTGGGCCTTCTTTCTGTCATCACCAAATGTGAATAGGTCGTTTCTGGGAAGCATGTTAATATTGGACACTGGGATAATTCTTTCAGTGGCAGGAGCATCGGAGGATGCTGACATATCAGGCACGATGGATTTCGTTTTCACATATTGATCGACAGAGAGGGGGCAATTATTATTTCCTGTCACTTGCTATAGTGAGTGGCTGCTCTATTTGGGCTTCGAGTCAGTCAGCAACCAGGAAACCCTCCGATCCCTGGGTATTTCTGAAATCTAGAGACCAAAGTGAACCCATGCTGGAGTGGCTAAGTTTTCTTCCCCAGAATGCTCTGCAAAACTCAATTTTAGGCTAAAATGATGTATTTTCCACACAATTCTGGGAGGGAAAGTTTTGGAATCTGCGGAGAAACAAAATTCCTACGACTCAGCTCACAATTCTGATAAAAACAGTCCGCACTTGTGTGGCCGGGCACATGACTGGAAAGGTTCAACATTCAACATTGAGACTTCACGTTTTCGCCATCAAACTCGAACCATTCAAATATAAACAATATTAATCAACTTACTGATAAAAAGCAATTTTATTAAGTCTATACGATAAACACCAGCTTCCTTACCCCAGCTGTTGCCACAGGGAGGGGGTTGGCAGTGTAAAGGCTTCGTTTTCCATCATAAACTGGTCTACGGTCTCCAAATATCGTGACTTTAAAATGATGGACCATGGAATCAACAACCTCCCTGTAAAACATGTATGTTATTTACACCAACAATGAAACATTTCTACATAACTACAATTCTAAGAGAGCAGGTCTGTGTACTACACAATGCAGAACAACTGTCATATGTGGGACCAGACTTCATTTAGGAAGGGGAAAATAAACTGCAGCACAGAAGCATATGGACAAAGAAAAAGACAGTTCCTGTAAGTTCTCTACAAGTTGATTGTGACAGCAAATAAGTACAACTGGTGGTGGCTGGTGATAGTAGATTAAGCGAAGAATCAGGGCCAGGAGTCTAGGGTGGGAGAAGTGAGATCGATGTTGAATTCAACTATTTATATTTTTATAAGTTAGGGATGTTGTCATTTGCAGGTGATACATTCAGGCACTAAATAGATGATCATGCACCAGCAGCACACATCTGGTCTAAATAGAAAGTACAACAGAACAACCCATGACTTTAACATGCATGTCTTGTTTACAACGCAATGTCTTTACCACACGTTTACCTTTACCACGCATCCCTTTGCAACACAAGGTAAATATATGGTAAGGTAAGTAAAACCCACATAACAGAGTTAACTGTAACTTGCGCCCATTACTATGTACAGCTTATGACTTCACATTTAATAGTCATTGCCTGTTCTATGTAATCAAAAAAGGAGTGGGAGCCTAGGCTACACCACAAGAAACCAACAATGAAGAACAAGGCTCTAGCAGGATAGATCAATAGAAATCAAATAAGAGGTCAACTTATTATTAGTTGCCTTAATGGTGCAAATGACACCCTTTGGGATTGAATCATTATTATTCATATAAACTCTGTTCAATATGTAATGGAGGCATTGCTGTGCTGCAGAAAAGGAAGACACTGGCAACAACTGGCAACAACAGTAATTCTTTCACCAAAATTTACGCATTCTAATTTGGCTTGCATACTTTACAGTAAAACGCAAAATGATCTGAGAAAGCGTAAATATCTAGGTAGACAGTGTATCTGCAATGACTGACAAACCACTGTTGATAGTGACAAAAGAATAACCGTCTACAGGTAGGAGCGCCTAATTACACTAGACCTGCTGGTACAGTGCACAACTATATTGCATAGGACTAGGACTTTAACATAGGTATAACGAAAAATTTGAATTATATGTTTGTTCTTCTCATTAGGGGATGATCCTGAATGATGTAGGTCGACGTGTTTCGGCCTTTTGCTTTATGGCCTCTTTGGGACTTTGCGGAAAATATGTCACCCAAGAGCAAAACAAAAAGAATCTATCAGTTGGTTGAAATAAGCTTTAATACAATTAAAAACTAAATTAAAAGAAAGAAAGAGGCTGGCGTGTGTTGTTTGCACATCCTAACCATGTTAAGACTCAGTGACGGACATGCAAACCATTATCTTCAATGGTCACCAGAGAAAGTAATGAAGTTAATTTTACATATAAAAATAAAAATGAAAAGCAGACCCAAGGTTCTGTGGCTAGCAGTGAAAACTGAGAGAAGCAAGTTGCACCCCGCAGACAACAAATGTGGTCACCAAGATGGTTGGTCCCATACAAAGGGGTTCTCAATTTGATGGTTATATAAAATAAAATGTTAATAATAATAGTGGTCGCACTCCAGTAAGTATTCGTTGTAACCAGATTTCTCAATTAATAAACCACTTCGAGTGCTGTGGGAAACCGCCTCCTGATCAGAGAGGTGTGAGTATTAATGAATGTCCAAAGTCCTTCACAACTGGAAGGAACATCCCCAAGCACTCCAGTAAAAAACTAATTCATCTTCAAATGAGAGTAAACATAAATTGTAATGTTCATAAATGATTGTTTATTCCAATGTTAAATTCCATGGGTAGATTCATTGAATCAAATATTCCGCAATTGGATGTGAATTAATTCAGGAGATACGCTCATAGGGTCACAGGAGTGTTAATCCCCAATGCATTTCCGGACTAGCCCTTCTTCAGGGGGTTCTCCCTGTAAACAAAAATACTTGCTCTTAGAAACCCCAGAGCTGAAATGAATGCGTCAATTTCACAAAAAAAACAACTACCTGAAACTATAAAAACTGTGTATTAGACATGCGTATAATGAGAAGAATGTAAACGAACATATCATGCTGTATGTTAATTCGGTGTGAAGCTGCCTTGAAGAAAGTTTGTACGTATTAAGCATAAATGAAACCCCCGAAAATGGTGATACGTGCATTCTACTTCAATATTATTTAACGTGACCAAGAAACAAAACATAGATACAGAAAAGTGTGTATCGCACTTGTGGTACGCGCTAAATAAATATGGATTAGTAACGCGGGTGCAGCCTGAATCAAAATAAGCCTACGCGTATAAACACTCACACTCTTTGCAGCAGTGAATTAATAGTGCCGGCAGTTCACTGTGCGGGATTATACATAGCTTAAGTTGGATAGTGAACCTTTCCGATATTCATACCTGCGTGTCCCATTGATCTTAAAACCGCGTAACAAATATCATTGCGGAATATTTGATTTAATGAATCTACCCATGGAATTTAACATTGGAATAAACAATCATTTATGAACATTACAATTTATGTTTACTCTCATTTGAAGATCAATTCGTTTTGTATTGGAGTGCTTGGTGATGTTCCTTCCAGTGGTGAAGGACTTTGGACATATATCAAATATAAAACATCGTCAGTGCTTAAATGCCGCTTACCATCGCACCCCCATAGGACAGGCTATCAGGATGAAGGACAAACGCACATATTAGTGAGTCACCCTAAAAGGGTTTAAAAGGGTCAAACTTAACTATCTGAAAACAGAAATAAAAAAGAACTAGCTGTATGTGCGGCTCGAACGTACCTAAAAAGTCTAGGGTGGAAGAAGTGACATGGGTGCTGATTTCAACTATTTACATTTTTGCAAGTTAGTGATGTTGTCATTTGGTGGTGATTCACTCAGACACTAAATAGATGGTCATGCTGTATATCAGCACCACCAGCACACATCTGGTCAAAATATAGCTGAGCTAACTATAATTTGCGCCCCGCCATGCACAGCTTATGACCGACCCCACATATTACATCAGTCATGACATGTTCTATGACATCATTTATGACATCATTGTGTCACTGTGACATCTCGTATGGCGTATGGCGGGAAGCTTGCGAAATCGTAGTCATAAAATAAATATTAAAGTATTGTATAGTGTTGCTTTTGTTCTGTTCACTTAGCGTTTAATACTAATCTATGATAAGAACTTGCTATATACCAACATCGAACATCTAATTGGGCTACAAGCTTGCAGGCACTTTTTAGGGAAAAGGAACATTCAATATCAACAGCATAATGAAATGCTAATTGAGATGATTACGCTTTGTCTGTACAAGAACCTTTTTTTATTCAATAAACAGATTTACAAATAAATCAAAGGCTGTGCATTGGGCTTTTCCTTTTCTCCAAATTATGCAAATTTGGTAATGGGATGGTTTGAACAAAAGATAGCATGAACACCAGAAAATGACCACTTCATGGAGAAAACAATCTTTTAGCTGCGCCTTATAGATGATCTTTTCATCATATGGGATGGCCGGAGGAGGAATTCTCGGCATACTTTGAAAGACTGAACAACAATGAAGCTAAGCTGAAATTCACATATGACATCAGTCCCAAGGAAATGGCATTCTTGGAAGCTGGAATCTATGTGGAGGATAACTTGCTGCAAACAACACTGCACCGTAAAACCACAGCAACGGATGCAATCCTGCATGCCGAAAGCTTCTGCCACAACACATTAAAATGGAGCATTGCATGTGGCGAGTTTTTAAGACTCAGAAGAAATTGTTCATCAGATGCAGAATTTGATAAACCTAGTCAGGCAGCACTAACACGCTTTCAAAAAAATGAAATATCCAAAGAAAATCATCGACAAAAGCTTACAGAGAGTAAAAACACGAAAGCGCATTGAGATCCTACAGGGTTCGAAGAAAATAAAAACAAAAGAGCCTGAGAGTCCCCCAAAAATAAGACTAATAACAACATAGAGTGCGGCGGCAAACAGTCTAACAAAAATAATCAAAAGACACTGGGGAATATTACAACTGGATCCCACACTAGCTGCAATAATCGGACACCCTCCTAATATTACTTACAGGAGAGCGAGGAATGTAGGGGATAAACTAACACACGGCCATTTCAAAGCAACACAGCTATGAACATGGACACAAGTGGACGGCTTTTGGCCATGGAAACAATGCATGTCGCATTGCGATAAACCAAAAAGAAATTGCAATAAATAACAGAACAAAGTGGAAAATCAAACACCACATCACCTGCAAAAGCAAATTTGTAATCAACATTTTGGAATGCCCATGCAGCCTGAAATATAATAAATATAAATATTGGCAGCACAACTTGCGAGGTCAAAAAGAGACTCCTGGAGCATTTCAAAGCGGCAAAGAACAATGACCGCGCAAACACAATTGCAAATCACATGGAAAGAGCCCACAATAGCAGATGGGAAGATCTGAGATTTTATGCCATTGAACCGATACAGGCATCGTGAAAAACTCCTTTGGCACAAAGAGTCAAAACACATACTAACATTCAGAACACTCAGCCCAAGGGGTCTCAACCAGGACGAAGAGCTCTTTGTACACCTTTAAATTCCTGGAGAGCCTTCAGGGAGCTCAAATCCATGACCAAGAAGGTGTGGAATCACTAAAGAGGAACAAATACAAAAGGAACATGAGCTCACTAGAGAGCAATAAATAAATACTGGATAGCTAACGCATAGGGGTTCAAAAAACACAGGAAAGGAGAAGACCAGCATAAGAAAAGAAGTAAATCACCACAGAATGATCGCATATATGGAAAATGAAACGCCTTGACGAGCCCATTTTGAACAAAGCTCACCAAGGAGAACGATTGACTATTGACAAGACAAGTCATGTCTACAATAAGACTCACTAGGGAGAGCATTAAATGCTTGAATCCTAACTCGGGGCTTTATTGACAAGACAAGTCATGCTTAAAAAAGGCTCACTAGGGAGAGTATTAAATGTCTGAATCCTAACTCTGCGTTCGTATGTAATCAAATGGCAAGTTTCATTGAACTAAATGTATTAAAAAATCATGAAAAAGAACACAAAATGTTGTTTAAACATGCCTCTCTTGAACTTTTTAAACTAAGCACAACTGGGCACCTCTAAGCACTTTATTTAGCATCGATCACTTAAAAGCACTGTGCACTTTATAAACATGTTGAAGTACATAGACCACAATGCACCATTTAAAATAAACCTGAAGTAATTGTTTCTAATGAAAATAAATGATGCCCAATACTGTTGTAACATTATCCCATGATCAAGGACCGAGTAACCGGACCAAAATGCGTTGGGCATGGCAATAGCCTCTATGCATCAATAAAATTTCCTGAACTGAAATCCTGAGTGAGTGCGGTCCCGTCTTTGCCTATATATATATATATATATATACAGTTACCACTCTAGGGTGCTTCCAGGCACCGAACAGAGAAACGGATGACTTCAATGCGCTGATTCTGCTAGCCGAGATAGTGTTTATTTTTTTCGTTACAAGGTGCAAACCGGACATGATGCGTTTCGGCCAACGCAGTGGCCTTGATCACATGATCGTGTTACAAGGTAGTGACGTATATATTGTAAAACCCATATACCATGTGACATTGAGTCTGTTTTCAGCGTTGGCATGGAAGAAATACTTTGCTCTTTTTTAAAAATATAAATGCATAATGCACTAAACTTTAAATAGATAAATAAATAAATACGCACTGATAATACAGAATACAGATCGTGATTAAAGGAAATTCCGTTAACTGTGTGGGTCCATCATGAAAAGTGTTAAATGACAAAAATTCATACAAATTCATATGTTATAAAACTGTCATTAAAACACAGTGTAAAAAACAGTGTAAAACGTGCTCAAATGCAATCATATTTTCTGTTCAAGTCATAAAACATGAGCCATACAAAATGGGGAATTTAAAAACGTACAATGTTTACAAATTCCATTCATTTCCTTATAATCTTATTCTGTTCAAGCCCGGGGAAATTGATACGGGTACAAATACTCCCAATCAAAAGAGAAATCTGATACTGATCCCCGTGTTTATCAACATTGCATATTAGATGAAAGCCTTCCAATGTAAAGTGCTGCATGCAGACCTCAATGAACTGTGCACATGTGCAAATAAAGTTAAAGTGCAAAGGTGCAATGAGTGAAGTTAAAAATTGGTAGAGAAAGCAGCCTGAATAGTATGTAATGAATCACATAAGAACTGTCTTGTTTGATCAGAGTAGAGATAATGAACTGGTGGACCATCTGGTGTTTAAGATGGTAAACAGGTTCCTGTGCTAATGTCACTTAACTAGATGACAAACACCTCAGTCATAACTGATGTCGACCCATAATGTGTTATAAATAACTAACTACAAACCTCGGTCAGTAATGAATGGAAATATATCTATCAGGTTTGAGTTAATAACTGGAAAGCAGCTACAGATAATGATGTAAATCCTCACAAATGTTCAAACCATGAGGGGCCTTAGTGTCGAGCTCAACAATATATTGCATTTCCAACTGTCACAGCTTTTTTTCTCGGTTGCCCCCACGTTTGTTTATTGGTACACTATCTATAACTAAATATTGGAGTACGTTTAAATTGTTATGTTCCAATTTTATATGTCTTGCGACAGGATACGTAGGATCAGAGTTAACAGTCGCACGTAAGTGCTGCAAAATTCGTGCATATGCCTGCAGTTTTGTGCTACCAACGTAGCATATATATATATATATATATATATATATATATATATATATATATATATATATATATAAAAGCGGCAGGCGAGGGGATGTACAGGCACCGTTATTACGGCTGCCAATTAACTTTTTTAGCGATGGGAGCACCATAGACATTGCATTAGGCAATAAATAATTAAAATGGTGACGCCCCATTGCCGGCCCTTCATTGGCCAAGTATCCACCAACCATATGGCAGAACCGTTTAAATGACTGTCGTTTTATTGCCGGCTTTTCCGCACTAATGACGGCAAGAGCCAGAAACGCGTCTGCGGATGTTTTATAGCCGATACACACCCCGTAAGTGCACCAGACCTTGGGAGTATCATGAACTTGTCGTTTTTGCTGTTTTATAAGCGGTTTTCACCACCGCTTCCCTGTTGCACCGCCGTGAGTTCGGCTGGCCCCAGGTGGAATACTGTGCATTGTGTGTGTATATATATATATATATATATATATATATATATATATATAAAAACATTTTTACAATTTAATGACTTCTGCAAGAGTCTCGCCAGTGTCAATCACAACATCCCCTGCGTGGAGTCCGAGGTGGCTGTACTTCCCGTTTGTCTCTGGCGAGCCACCCACAAGATTGTGCAGTTGGAATTTTGTTGACAACAGTGTTTTCTTCTAATTCTGAAGAAAGTAAGACACTAGAGATGTTGATAAACTTACAAAAATTGATTATGTATTGTGCCATTTAACAGATCAAGCAAAACTTTTTTTATGATCCCGCAAGACACTCACAAGCTACTCCCGAGAGGTTTGGGAGAGGAAACAAACCACAAGGAAGGCAATATGATTGTTTCATATCTTTGTCATAAGTTGCAGAAGGAAGAGTCCATCCTTTTTGGCTTAGTCTGTGTTTTAGGATTTGGTGTTGGCCGAAATTGTTCAGTTGTTGTTTCTTTACAGGAAATCTTTTTCAAATACTAAAATGTCTTCATCTGAGTTAGATGAGCAGACAGGAGGAGTTCCAACACCTCACCCTCCACAACCTGTTAAAGTATCTCTTGTTTGTCAGTTCTTCGACCAGGAAGCAAGAAAGGGTCTGTTAAGTTTGCAACATGCAAACTTTGTGAAAATGAGTTTAGCCAGGGGGTTAAGAAGCAGTATAGCATGAACACTATTGGCATGTGGAGGTGTTTACGATCTCTGCATCCACAAAGGCTAGCTCGTGCAGAGTTAGCTTGTGCTGCAAAAATGGACAGGTCCCCAGGAACTTCAACATCTTTTCAGCCTGCAGACACTGTACCTGCTCAGGTACTTTCTGCTCAAGCATATAATTCTGCTTACCTAAACAAAGCTCTTTTCTGCTTCTTGGTAAGCATATTATTTTTTCATTTGAGACCTGTAGAGATGCACAGGATAAGCTTGTGCAAGAGCATAAATGCCCCCAAGGCAACACATTTTTTTTTTAGAATTATTTTTTTCCAAGTTCCATCTCCTGTTTGTTTCAAAGGAAATATTGTTTAATTGCTTGCATTATTTTTTTGCCAACCGTGTTTTAGCTCTACACTGCTTAAAAAGATTTTTTTTCAAACAAAAGTTCAAAATGTAATTATTTTTTTTTAACCCCTTCGCCGCGGCACGAATTTTGCTGCGGCGCTGGGGGGGTTTGGGGGCAGCGCGGCGCCCCCATGCTCGTGACGGAACCACTCCGTCATGAGCCACGGGCGCGCTGTGCTCATGACGGAGTGGTTCCGTCATGACGCCGCCCACTCGCGCTAATCGCCCGCACAGGCGGGGAATCAGCGCCGCGTGGGCGGAGCGGCCGCCATCGGCCCCAGCATGACGGAACCACTCCGTCATGAGCACAAGGCGCCCGTGGCTCATGACTGAGTGGTTCCGTCATGAGCAGGGAAGGGGTTAAACTGAGAAGGAATGAATGATTATTTTTTTATTGCATAATTACTTAAAATCATTGCAAATTGCATCACCGTATCAAAAGTAGCAAATAAAACAGGTCATTCACCTTTTGTGAACAAACGTTTCCCCTAAAATGTGTGGCTTAAAATTGCACTTAAAAAGAGATGTGTGATTTTCCAGCCTGCAATTGCCAGATTATGTTCTGCGGCCTCAAGACCTCTTACTAGACCGGCTTTGCAGAGAATGTCCCGTGCGTCAAGTTCTGAGTTTGCATCTGGCTTATTTTCACTTAAGTCCCTTCGAACCGTAGTCATGAATTTGCCAAATTTGGCTTGATTCGAAGGAACTGCACAGAAGAGCATAGCAACCGCATTAGGGCATTTTCTGACCCCATGCCTTAGAAACATAGGTTTTAGCAGCTGACAGCGGTACTGAAGTAGGGCGGGGAAGCGACATATTAAATGTGCCAACAATTCTACACTGCGGTTGCACAGCCTGCATCTGGTTATATTCATCAGGGATTTCCAGCCAGGATTCAATTAATTTATTGGCAAGGTGACTAAGCGTGCCCATCGGATTTCTTTCACACACGTCTTTCCTAGGGTGCTGTTCCTGTATTGCTGGATGTTGTTTGTCTCGTAAGATTTCATTGGGCCCGCCAACACTCTGATGTCCTTGAATCTGGCTGTGTCGTCCTTCCTTGATAACAGGATGATTTGGTTGTTTAGTGCCTTCTAAATTACTGCTTAGTTTACTTCCTCCTGGGGCCAGCACGCTGTAGATAGACCCAACTCTGCCACAATCTCGAGACAATACTTCTACCAAGGGGTCCATTTCCCTTCAAAAATCATTTTCAGCACCTCCTTTAAGGATCCTTTCTGAGCTTTAGGTGTCGTAAACAAGAATTTTACCAGAGTGCTCCTACATTCGTATTTTTGTGGTACCAGGCCAAACCTAGTCGGATCAAGGCATTTTGTGTATATTTAGGAAGTCCGAAAAGCCTTTTATAACACTGGCACTGGGCTATTTTCATTATCTTTTCCATCTTTCCTGGGAATGCTTGAGATGCATACCCAGCAACTGCCAGCAGTTTGGATTTTGTCACTCTCCTTATAGGTTTCGAGGTTGGGCAGTATACTTTGCCCCGTAGTTTGCACAATGCATAGATGGTGGCTTGTCTTTTGGGTTGCGTCTTGGCCTGGTGCGTGGTTGTCTTTCCTATGTCGTTTAACCACGCTCCTAGATAGTGGTATGGTCTTTCTGTTGCTATGTTGTTACTGCCCAGCCTCCACTTTAAACACCCTTTTTTCAGGTATTGTCCGAAAAGTACGACTTTAGTTTTGCTGGGGTTGGTCACGAGTTTGTTTGCCTCATTAAAGATGTTCAGTGCGTTCAGACCTCTTTGTAACCCTTGTCTGGTGTGATCGAGAATCACTAGATCGTCAGCGATTTTCAGGGTTAACAAAGTAGCGCGTTGTAGGGCTTTCCTCAGATCAGCCGTGTACAAATTGAAGGGTGTTGGCGCTAAGACGCAGCCCTGTCTTAGTCCTCGATCTGTGGGCAGTTTGTGTGTTACCGTGCCCCCTGCCAGTTTGATTCTCACCCAGGTGTTGTTATATAATTACATAATTACCTTCAGTAATTTACCTGGGGTCTTCCAGCTAGTCAGTTTGTGCCATCGCTCGCTTGGATTTACTCCTTCGAAGGATGCTTAATAATCAACGAAGCATGCAAATACTGGCAGGTTGTTTCCGGAATTTGCCTGCTGTGTCAGAAACGAGAGTGCCATTATGTTGTCTACAGTCGAGCAGCCTTTTTGGAATCCTGTTTGACAGAAAGTTAGGATTCAATTGTCCTCGATCCAGGCAGTTAGCTCCTGTAACAAGATGCTGGCGTACACTTTGCATTAGATGTCTAACAAGGCAATGAGCCGGTAATTCTTTGGGTCGGTTTAAACTCCCTTCCTGCGGATGGGTTGTAGTATTGAGCCGCTCAAAAGATCTGTATTCCATATACAAAGTTGATATAAGCTCCGGCCAGCCTTTGGTATCCTGTTCTAATAGGCCACCCGGTAGGCCATAAGGACCTGGAGCTCCTTCCCTTTTTATCTTTTATATGACCTTTATGATCTCTTTAGGTTCCTGTGCCCGCTTCGTGTGTCTGGTCTTCCTTCTCCACGGACACCCCTTCTGGCCATGTGGTCCTCCTACTTCTTTGGCACCTGGGTGTCATCATGTAGATTTTTGCCGTATGTGCCAGCCAGCTTCCACCGTAACTAAGTTTCACCTATCTGTTGTTACGTTTTCCATTTTAGCAATATATTCCCAAAAGTGCTTCTGTTTGTTGTATTTGCACAAATCAAATATCTTGATCCATTCCTTCGCATTGTCAAACGTTTTTGTTTCCATATTAGGTGTTTATGATTCTGCTGGGCTTCTTTATAGGTACTCTCTGCTCCATGGTGCCTGTTTTGTGGTATGCCCGTTTGGCCTGTTGGAGAGTGCAGATACTATCCTTCAGACCTTTGTTGTATTTCCAAATTTGTTCTGAGTTCCCAACCATCTTGTGGACTCTGTTCCTTACCCCAGTTAACAGGGCCATGTGCATCTCTTAAATCCAGGTGGCCTAATTCTGGATAGATGGAGTGGGGGACTTATTGTGTCCCGTCCATGTTTATCCCTGATTCCAGGACTCCCAATTTGCAGCAGTAAATTGGTTCCATCTACTCCTCTTCAATAATTTGTACTCCTCCAACCCTAGTGTGTTGCTTATGGGCTCCAGTTCTTCTTGGTTGTCACACTGAAGATTACATTCTGTGATGAGCATTGTGTGGTCACCCAAATCATGTTGGTTTGTTCAGAGCCTAGGATCATGTGTCTCATGCTTTTCCTAATGAAGGTATAATCGATTATTGTTTGATTGTTTGGCTCCTTAGGGTTCTGTTGCTCGGTCCAGGCCTGAGCTGAGATTAATTCAAAGGAGCTTAAGGAGTTGTTAAATGCTCTTTCAACAGGTGTGCTGTATGCTTTGTTCGGACTCAAATGGTGGAGGTTGAAGAACCCAGTGATGATCAGGTCCATGTGGGCACATTCACAAAGCACTTCCTGTAAAATGGCAATGATCCTGTTTAGTTCTTACCAGCTTCGGGAGGCCGTTGTTATTAAGCTATACATAGATAATTAAAATGTCCTTTCTCGATTTTCCATCAAATAGCCCACTTATCACAATGCACTGTATTGTGTCCAGCGGTTTCCAAATCTTTTTGATGGAAACTTCTATTGCATGTTTTACATATACAGCAAGTCCACCCGAGGGCCTGCCGTAAGAATGTAATTTTCTAGCTGGTACGTGTACGCTTGCAGAGCCTTGTAAGTGGACCTCCTCAATTGCCCAGGTTTCCTGTAAGCAGGGAATGTCTCCCTCTTTGTTCCTTACCATTGCCTAGTTGCTGTTTCGTGTGCTTGTGATTCCTGCCACATTCGATTTCATAAGCTTCAGGCTTGGTTTTTACACTCTCTTTGGAGATCCATCATCGTTTTTTTGTGATGAGATTGTGGTTTTTACCTTGTCTTGTGACTTTGTGCTAGGAGTATTTATTAGGGAGACAACCATCTCAACGCATGCGTTATGACGCATGCGTTTACATCGCGTGCACTTACAACGCACGCGACGTCACGATGCGTGCGTTGTCTACGCACGCCATTACATCGCATGCGCTTTCAGAACGCATGCATTCCCAACGCATGGGATGTAATGGACGTGCGTCGAGATGGGCTGCGGGGGCCATCGAGACGGGCTCCGGGGGACACAGACGACAGGGAGGCAACGCTGGAACAGCGACAAGAGACAGGTAAGGAGGCTGCTCGTATTTAGGGCTTAGAGTGTAGGGTGCTGTTTTTTGCTTTAGTATAGGTACTGTTTTGCTATTGCGGTAGGGCTTAGGGCTAACGGTCGTAGAGGTGCTGTTTTTGGAATCTGGCATTAGGGCTTAGGGCTACTAGTAGAATAGGTGCTGTTTTGGTGTTGCGTTAGGGCTTAGGGCTAGTTGCTGTGTAGGTACTGTTTTGGCCTTTGGGGATTAGGGCTTAGGGTTGAGGTAGTAGTGTAGGCTTGCTATACAGCCTTTACTGTTTAGGGAAGTGTTAGCGTGCCATATTGTAGGGTACTGTTTTATGATTCAAGGATTAGGGTCGGGTGAAGGGAAATGCGCATATGGGTAAAAATCGCGATGTGCCGTACCCCCCGCTCACTATGGCGGTGGTCTGGGAGGCCACGAGCTTCACCTATTTGGGGGTCCGTATTTACCACAAGGTCGTGAACCTGCTGGAAGGTAATATAGGGCGCAGTGTACGGGCCCTGAGGGGAAGTACAACCTTCTGGGCCTCTCTACCGCTGTCGGTGATGGGCCGGGTAGCGCTCTTGAAGATGGTGGCTCTGCCACGGCTGCTTTACTATTTCCGCACCCTGCCGGTCTGGATCCCACAGCGGATCTTCAAAGAGTTGAGGATACTGGTTATTGGCTTCCTGTGGGGGACGGGACGGCGGAGGGTGGCCCTGGCTACTCTGGTGCGGCCCAAACTTGATGGAGGTTTGGCGGTCCCTGATTTTGAGTTGTACTACCTGGCGGCACAGCTACAGGTTTTAACGCAAAACGTGGCTAAAGTGTTTAGAGGCCCGGACCACGAGAGGGGGACCGGCATCCAAAGACATGTTCTGTCTTACATAGTCATGCAACAGAAACTAGACATGAGAGACCTCTCCATAGAGGAGAGAACTCTTCGGCAGTGCTGGCACAGGAGTATGAAGAGCGCGAAAGCGGCACGTCTGTATGCGCTGGAGATCCCGCTGGGGATGCTGACAGCGTTGCCGCACGGCGGCGATTGGTCCCCGCTAGCGGAGTGGGAAGAGCTGGGGTTGCAGATGGTGGGAGACCTTTATGTTGACGGGGCGCTGGCCCCCTTCGGGGTGTTGCAGGAGCAGTTTGGCCTTCCGGATGGGAGTTACCTACTGCATGCGGCGGTGAGCGCGGCGGTACAAAAGCATTGGAGGGAAGGACTGGCGGAACCAACAGTGACTCAGACCTGCCAGTACGTGGTGATGGCGGCAGGAATGGTTAAAGCGGTAACCTGCCTCCACTCTCGAATGATACGGGAAGGACTGGAGCCACTCACAGCATTGAAGGAGAGATGGGAGGACAGTATAGGCAAACCCATTCCGGACACGGTGTGGAGTCATATTATGCGGAGGACGTGGAAGGGAAGTAGGAATGCCCGTTTCCAGCAGGTGCATTTCTTCGTACTACATAGGGCCTATCTGACCCCGGGAAAGGTTAAACGATATTTTAAGGTGCAGGATGCGGCGTGTCCGAGATGTCTAGCGATTGGGGCAGAGCTGGACCAACTTTTGTGGGGGTGCCCTAAGCTAGGGACGTATTGGGCTGAGGTGGGGGAGCTCTTGAACGCAGTCACCGACCGCGAGGTGGAGTTCGACATGGCGGCCTGCTTATTGCTCTGGTTCCCTCACACGGCAAAGACGAAAGTGACGAGCAAATTCATTGACCTAGGCCTTATGTTGGCCCAGAGAGAAATTACATGGCACTGGAAATCCCGGGAGGGTCCGTCGTTTGGGAGATGGATGGCTGAACTGCTGAAGTGGGCGAGCTGTGAGAGCATGCTTCGGAGGCGACAGGCGACCAGGGCAGGGGACGAGAAAGGACTGGAATGGGTCAGGGCGTGGGAGATGATAGTACAGGCGGTGAAGGACTACCGGCTGGAGAGTACGGAGCAAGAAGGTTCGGAGGGCGGGGTTCCAAGAGGCCGGTGAGATTGCATGTCACAACTGAGAGCTGGAGAATAATTGCGTTAGACCCCACAACCAGGGCCCCCATCAGCAGTAGTTAGGGGGGGAGGGGAGGGTGGGGGGGGGGGGGGAGTTATTGGGGTGTTGAAGTAGAGTCCGGACGAGAGCAGTTAGGACGGAATGCTGGGGACTGAGGCAGGTGGGTAAAAAAGCAGATATTGAATTGGGCGGTTGACCTGCCACTTTGAGAATTGATTGCCATGATACACAGAGTTTCTATACTGGTATGCCGCCCGGCCTCCGGGATGTGGGCTGATTGGCTGTGTGCTATGCTAAACTGATGGGTGTGCTCTGAGATACCATGTGGTGGAAGGTTGACATCACGGATGCCTTACTCTTACTTCTGCAATAAAAACATGTTTAGAAAAAAAAAATGGGTAAAAATTGCGATTTAAAAGCATGCGGGGTGTCTGTATGCGGTGTGAATGTATTTTGCATGCATTGCTATACAAATGCGACGTCATGGTATGCGTTGTGATTACTTACGATCTAAGGGAACATGCGATGTCACAATTACGATGTAATGGCATACAATGTAAGCGTTTGCGATGTACCATCATACATCCATTTATTATAGCGACTTCCCTGCGTTGTGGTGGACTTGCAGGACACTTTGCGGGTCTGGGACCTAGGCCAACCTTGGTCTGCTGCGTACCTTCAGTTACTTTTCTCTTGCTTTGACCCTCTATTTCACTGAGTTTAATCTTGAAGTTGTGGAAGCTGGGAGAGATTTCTGAGGTTTACGTCCCTCTGAGGGAGCTCTGTGCGTTTGCACTGTTTCTTTGTTGTTCGGGGTGGCCACCCTCTTGAATGTCGAGCACATGTGGGTATTTTTCATGCCCCGTTCTTCGAAACTGTTCTTTTCCCGTAGGACAAAATCAGCATGGGCATGTTAGCGTGTTTCCCACAGTGGACCGCTGCTTGTTCTCTATGCTGAGGAGGTCTTTGCTCATTATGTGTTCCAACAAGGGGATGGGTTGAAGCAATTTCAAGATATTTCCCCTATTGAGAGTGTCTTTCCTTCCTTGTGACGTAAAGTGAGGACAAAACATCACTTTCTGTGCAGCCACTACGTGTGCCCAAGAGTCTTCTTCGATATGGAGCTGTGTGGCCATATTTTCCATCGAGGTATCAATGAATTGTTCACTTGGCGATCTTTGTCTTGGCCAGCCACTGTTGATCTCCACTGCCCCTATAATACTATTTCTTGGTTCATTTGGTTCTTCATGCTGCTCCTGGGGCTCTTGTTTGTGTTGAGCTCCCTCCAGTCGCCGCTTGCGCAGGACTATGATCATGATTCAGGCTCCTCCTGGCAACCTCTTGGGCTACCCTAGACTCTGTTCTGTCTGGATTTTGGACAGAGGTTTGAGCCGTACTTGATCCATCGTCCCCGGTAGATGTTAATATGTGAAACTGGTGTGTCGATCGTGTGGACCCTTTTTGATTTTTCAAAAATTGGAAAGAGCTTTATAGTTGGGAGATCTTAGATCTTGACAATTTTCTTTTCTATCACATGATGTCTCTCTCAGCTCCTTACTGCCTCATCATTTTTTGTCTTTTCTTTAGCCTTTTTTTCTCACGTCTTGACAGAGGTTTGCTGCCCTTGTTTATAGGGCTAAAGAGGCTTGTGGTGTTAGTGCTCCTAGTCCTGTGGCTCTCTTCGGTCGTACCCATCCTTGGAGCCGATTAGTAGTATTATTGGTGTTGGGAGGGAAGGTAATGTTGGGGTTACTAATTCTATTTACCCTGTCCATTATTGTATTGCAGGCACTCTGTTAAATATTATCTGTTGCCTGGGCTTCGAGTAAGCTTGCGTCTTTCCTCAAGCTCATTGGTCTTGGTTGTGATTGTATCCCGTGTGCCTTGTTACTTACAGCCATTGTCTATATTTCAATGTTTATTTCTGGTTTTATTTTGAGGCCATTATTTGAATTCAGATTTTTTTTAGATCTGTGATCAGTGTCAAAACTTCCGGCTGGGTTTAAAGTTTCTCCACGATGGCTCTACAATGACAGTGCTTTGCGTTAGCTCATTTTTCTAGATTTTTCAGCTAGATGCTTATATTTGCGATGACCAGATCTATAGTTTGCATTGTATCCAAATGGACCACTAATTTATGTGACTGCCAATTAAGGGCATTTGTGGCTGCTGCAAGTGTCGTTAATCGAGAACAGCAGGTTGCCTTGGTCTATAAGCCGGTCCTGGCTTGTCCCTATGCCCTCCTCCAGATGAGGATTGCTTAGCCTGTATGTTGTATCCCTCATTCCTTGATGTTGATCGTCCTCGTGCGCCCCTGCCTTGGGACTGCCTCTCCACGAGTCATCCCATCCTCTTAAGTTCTGGGTGCTGGTATGGATGAATTCCAGTTTGATTTTGTCACCTGCAGCATCTACTGCTTTGATTCATGTATCTGACAGTTGGAAAGATCTGGAGCATGACATCTTTAAATAACTCACACTCCATGCAAGGAGTAGCAGTCAAACCTGAGGAAAGTTCTATCACATAATTGTCTTCCTTGCTTGTCAGTGGGCTTGGGTAAATAGTAGAAATAGAACCTTGGTTGATATTGTCCGGATTATGTGTATCCAGCACCGGAGCTGCAGCTGTGCCTTCGCTACTTCCAGGCCAGCGTCTGAGGCTCCTGTGGACGTTTGAAGTATGTCCCGCTTTGCCTGGGGGGATCTGTTGATATCCACCTGTCATTTGTGCACTGTCGTTTTTTCTGTAATTATTCCCAAGCATAACGTCGGAACGGGCGTTGGGCATTGTATCCACTCTCCTATAATATTCATCCAAGGTTTTGGCACTTTTGGACGCTCTCTGCAGTACTTCCCCTTCATCTCTGCAGTCTTCAGTTTCCCCCTTTTGCCATACTTGCCGCTCTTCTCTGCAGGAAGCCTTGGTCATCAATTTTACAGCCTGCTGCGAAGATGGCTGTGGCTTTGACTTGCCAATGGTTGTCCCCCAGGTTCCCTCTTGCTGGTCCTGTTGACCTCTTCGGGTGGTATTCCAGATGGTTGTCGGGATGGCTCATTGGACTCTAGTAGGGGCCAGGGGTCCTGCTTGTATCTCTCTCGTGTTGTGGCGTGCTGGAGTTAAATTTTTGTCTCCGTTGTGTGGCTGATCTACCACTATGCGGACTTTTGGTCCAGCAAGAACAAAGGAGGGGAGCACTTCTTGGCCGCAAGCCGGACCTGCACCTAAGCGGGCCGCCTGCGTGGCAGAGGGACTCGACCACAAGCAGCACACTAATGCCATTGAGTTTCCCTTGTACTTGCTGTAGCTCTAGGTCTCGCTAAGCTCTATCGTGCAACCACACCACTTCTCCACATTCCTCACCGTGATCAGGGTAAAAAAACTGCTGAGGCCGGCATGGTTCTCTGCTCGGGGTCTGGAGCATGTGCCCCTGCTGTAACTATGTGTCTTTGTGGCTGTATAGCTGTGTGGCAGTAGCTGTGGGCGTCCTCGCCCTGTCTAGTTCCACTTCAGGGGCTGTGCCCTCCTCCAGTTGTCACTAAAGGGGGGGGTGGCTGTAATTGGTTGCAGTTGGACCAAATTAGGTCTTCGCTAAGGAGCTAAGGCAGCGAGGTGTGTTTAGCAGGCCCCCCTATGGTGTAGCACAAGCCACACCCACTCGGAGCAGGCCACTTACGTGCTGCCAGAGGGCACCAGCGTCTCTGTACCTGGGCTGTCCCACTCCCCCTCGATGTGCTTCCGCCACTGGGGGGCTGATGGCGCCTAAGTAGCGTGCGGGGGCGCGATTCCGGAAGCACTGCCTTCTTCGCCCATCCAACGCCAACCAGCTGTGTTCGCTATGGCCCGATCCTGGGCGCTCACCTGCTCCCCTTGGCCTGCGGGCCACGAGTCACCGCTTCACTGCTTCTGCCCAACGTTGCTGCTGCTGCCGCCTCCTCCTTGCTCAAAGTGCTTGCCTAGCGTCACCGCACCACATGATACTCCTCCTTTCGAACAGCCTTGCGGCATGTGTGTCCTAGTCCTATCCGATCGAGCTATGAAAAAAAACTGGAAAAGGCTCTTTTCAGAGCTACCTTATATTTTTATTATCTAACATTTTCCAAAGATTCTCTTTAAAAAAAATAACAAACACTGTGAGTCTCGCGAGAGCCAGACATGCCAATGAACCTTACATAGATATTATATTTTATTGTTTGTCTTTATCTTTACCACATTAGGTGGCTCTCAAAAGAGCCGTTTTTTGTTTTGGAAGGTTTTTGATTTTTTGTGTTTTTAATATTAATTGTTTCTTTTTTTACATTTGTAGAAATCAGAAGTGAGGAGACTTCAGAAAAGTAAGGGTTTCTAAACTTGGATATAAAGTATGGGTAAAATAAAAAAAACATCTATTGCCTAGGAGGGCATTTGTGCTCTTCTGCTAGCTTGTTCTGGGATGTGGCATTCTCTTCCTAAGAGAAAATGATTGTCTTGCAAAGACAACAGAAAAGTGTTTTATTCAAGAATGTTGGGTTCTTTTTAGCCTGACTAGTCACAACCTGAGATGGAGCTGGTTGACCTGCTTGAACAGATGTAGATGCACCTGACAAGGCAGCTAGCTTTGCACTGCTCTGCATCTCTGCTCAAGCTAGATGTTGAGGATGCGTTGCCTTTAAGTGTCGCAACATCCCGTTGTTCCCATACTATAATGTTTCTTGTTACCTCTGCTAAATTCCCTTTGGCACAATTTGTACTTCATGTACATTGCGGACACTTTCTTCCCTCCACGTGCCATCTCAAAGAACTGCCACGCAATAGATACCTTTAGTGGCTTAGAAGATGCAGTTGGTACAGCAGTTGCTTGTTCATCACTATCAGATGAAGACATGTTTTCTTCTCGCCAGAGGTCTGCACAGATACAAGAAAAGATCCTCCTAGGCAACTTTAGATGTTTACATATCACATTAAAGAGCAGCTCCTAAATGAGTAGACTGACAACTCCCATCAATGATTCATAGCAATATTGTTAACTAATCAAATCTTTTATCCTGGGTGTGTCTCCATTCTTTCTGTAGTGTTAAGAGTAACCGTAAAATATAAATTAATAATGTTTTCTGCATAAGATGAGTAGTGTCTGTAGTACAATGTAATAAATGTGTGCACAATATACTTACACTGTTCTTTTATTTTTGCATGTTAGTTGCACAGTGTGCAGAAAGAATGTTCTCTCCCCTGAGACTTCTTCTCATTTCATGTGTTCCAGTTAGGTCTGGAAGGAAACATTGCCATTTTACATATACGAGGGAAACATTGCCATTTTACATCTACAAGGGACTTTCCTGAAGTTGCCTTCACTTATACATGATGACTTCTGGCACACATTTGCATCCGTGAAAGTCTGGATTAGTTTCTTGGAAAGAATAGTTGCTTACAGAATCAACTTCGAAGAACACGGTCATGCTATCTTGACACCATGTACAAGGTTTATAACAAACAATGGCAGCCTGTTTAAGATCTCGGCCCGAGGCAAGGTTTCCTTTTGTTATAAATAAACATCAATTTCCGGGTGTTGGCAGAGGAACACTTTGCTGTCATTTGCGAGGTCTCAACATGCTAATACTTTGGCCTAGCTGATACTCTATGAAGGGTGTCCAGCTCGTGACCACGACGGGGTCCTACATTCTTTCCCTAGAGGTAATGGGGGTTGGATCATCCAGACAAGGGATTCTAGGCAGAACATATACACACGCTCTAGACACTTTGGGTCGGGGACGGGTAGTAGGAGTGCGCCAGATTTTTATATTGTTTCATATGATTGCATATGTACGTTGTTTAGTACGATGGTAGAACATTTAGTTGTGTTCACTTTCTTAGTACTTGTAATAACTTTCATTTGCTTCTGTCTATTGATCATTGCAGCACATTTTTTCATGCAAGAAACATGTTGGTTCTATAAATATTGAAAACGTCCCACTGTGTATTCCTTGTATATTTCTCTGAGAGAAGGAGAGCACAAGTGACTGAGGGTTCTAGATCTGTTACCACGATTCCTGGGGAATCAGAATTGTCATGTTCAGTGGTTGCCGGACCCATTTGCTACCCATCTACGGTTAGGGGAGCTTATGGTGGCACTGTGAGCTAGCTGGACTATAGGACGACATATCCTGAGGCAGTGCATGGAATCAGTCTGGCACCATCTCAAAGGTTATGCTGCCCACAAAAGTGCAGTTCCTAGCGTAGGGTGGAAAGCTACACGACACTCAGGGTAATGTTGGTTTCAAGTAGGATGTGGAAGGACACTGACATGTTGCACGACACTTGCTATACTGATAAAAAAGAAAATTACATATGAATTTATTCTTAGTATATTTATGTTGTTGGTGCAATGTAAATATGTAATTTATTTTACTGTCTTAACAGATTATATAAAATGTATATACACCAGAATACTAACAATGTGTATAGTCTGATTAATTAAAATGCAATTCATCAATGAACTGTGGGAAAAAATAAATCAATTAGATTTATAAAAAAAACACATTTTAAATGTATCAAACTAGCATTGTAAAAAATATTTTTTGACATAACAGGCAGAAACTGTAATTTGCATTGGTAATTAGCAAGAGAATATCACTACTCAAGTGATGTAAGATGTTTCTAATATACGCATAGATGCTGATTAATTTATTTTATGAGAATTTCTTGCATTACTATTACAAAATGTTCAATCATATAGTCATTATCTTTGGTGGGCCACATTTATGTCTGTTTATATGTACATAGACTTTTGTAAACATGGTTTCTCTCTAGACATTTGGTTCCAGAAATATGATAAAGCAATGTTGAAGTTTCCAGGGTAACCTATGATGTACTGTAAGACATGTGTCATCAAATTCAGTGCTGTACATTTGTAAGGTAAACTGTGTAGAAGTCAGAATTAGATTGACTGTCCATTATGAAAAATAATCGCAGCAGGAGGGTATGTTTTCCTATAAATTAATAAGATATTTTGAACTGTGTCTCACAACTTATGTAGACAGTATCTCTGATGTAACTTCTGGATAGCAGTTATTCTGCACAGCTTTTACAAGACGTTTTTCAAAAGCTACAGACTTTTAATCTGGTAGTATAAGGGACACGATTCGCTCCGATTGAATGTCTGTTATGCCTGAAAACGAACAATTGACAAACTCATGGTTCCATGAATAGTTTGTTTTAAAGACATCATTAATTATAATTTCCTAACACATTTAGCACTACTATTAAAAACTCCTGAGCATCCCGTTGCACATTCAAAGTGAACTGAGCACTACTATTAAAGTGGTCAAGAATATCATGTATAAATGCAGCTGAATTACACAAGTGTTTTTCAGTGTGTTCTAAACTGAAGAGAGTTGTGAAAGCTTGACTTAAAGGTTTCTGTTTGTTTTGTAGAATGTTTTCAACATCGTTTGTAAGTGGAATAGAACATCAACTACTACATTAGAATAATAAGAAAATGTAGAACCTATTACATTATTAACTTCATTCGTTTTTAGCTTTTTAGAACTCTTTGTAGATTATTCTCTTAGTTTTGATACTTTTGAAAAATCTACAATCTCAGCACTTTTTCCTTTTCTATAACCTGGATGTTTGTTAAGAATGACATATAAACTCAGATGAGGAGCATACAGGCCAACCGATTGTATTCTATCACACATGATGAGTCTGGATTGACTTTGCTCTCATCAAAGGAAAGAAGGTACGATCTTCACAATGAAAACATGTGATAAAGCAACATAAGACATACCTTCTATGAACACTATGTGACCTATATTTATTATTGCTGCATCCAAACATAATCCTTGAGATGTGTGAATGATGACAGCATAGGCCAGGCACAGAGGAAACTGTTGTCTTTTCACATAGAGGTATTTTATCAACAAAAATCTAGCAGTGCATCTTCCAGTTTTTTTTACCCTGAAAATAGGATCACATGGATGAATGACATTACAACGCAAACTTTTAACACACATGCTTTTTACAATGCAAGCTCCATTATAAACCCATGCCATTACAACGCAACCCATTACAATGCATGAACCATTATAACGTAATTTACTATTCTAACACCTCCGGGTGCTTACCTCAGGGAAGGTGCTGGCATGCGTTGTAATAGCATGCGTTGTAATGGAACTTGCTTTGTATTGGATGCGTTGTAATGGATGTTTCCCTGATCACATTTATTCAAAATATATCCGTACCCTGTTCAACTGTGATATGTAATGAAGTGTCACATTTCCTATTACACCATTCACTAATACCTCCGCCACGTTTAAATTTAGTGGCAGCAATTTTTACACTGGTTTAGAGTCTTTTCTAAACCAGAAATATGTGAAACTGTTCTCCCTAGTGATTCAAGTTTCTTTACCACTGAGTAACAAAGTGATAAGTTTAATCCTTGAGGTTCCATTTTATCTTTACTAGCAAGTCTCAGAATCTCATATTTTTCCAAATGAAGTATTTCTAAGTTACATTCTACGTCCAATGTTGGCATGAGGCACACACTCTGTTTCTGAGTTTTCGTAAGCTCTTGCATTATAGAAGCTGGTGAGATATGTGTGGGACAAGTGACCTAACCATGCAACTCGCAATAGTTTGCTATGCTAATAATTCCGATTCTCATGTCTTTTAATATATTGCCATACTCCACATCTGCCACAGGTCTCATATTCTGGACCTCATTTGTCGGGCGGAAAGCCTCTGACCAGCGATCGGAGGCTTTTCCGCCTAACATGGTAGATTTACAATCTGACCGCCGTATTAGGATGACGGCTGTAGGAGTTAAACCTGCAGGGGGATTCTGATGCGATTCTGAAGGGCTCAAGAAGCCCGTCGGTGAGTTGGAAACACCATATAATCCATTAATGACTGCGGATCCGCCGTAGGGATAATGACGTCGGTTTCCGACAGCCATTCCATGTCGGCCTCTCCAACATGGAAAGGCTTTCAGACAGTGACATTGGAGCCCCTTATCAGGGCCCCCTTGCCCCCTGGCCCTCCGCAATAGGGCCTTAACATCCCAGCACCGTGTGGCAGGCACCACGAGGTGCCTACCACACAGTGTAGCAATGTGTCAAAACCTCTATTTCTCAATGGAAGCGTGTGCTGCAAGCCTTTTCCAACTGGCGCATATGCTTCCATTGAGAAATGGAGGTTTCCGACCGCCCTATGGGCGGTTGCATCAAAATACTGTGGTCAGAACCACCGACCTGAGGTCGGGCGGTTCCTTTCGGCAACGGTGCCAACATCGAAATAAGGCCCTTTGTGTCAACTCAGTGTACCGAAAATGTAACCATGTGTTAACATTTCCAATACTCCGTAATGACTAACAGGATATGTCTGAATGTTCTTTTCAACTTTTGAAACCTTGGCATTCAGAGACTGAACCGCTATGTGAGTATTACTGTTATGAAGATGGTTTCAATACAGTCAAAGACAGTATTCAATGTGAAGTGTTTTCCACGCATCAGAAAACGTTAAATTATGAAAATCAACAATGGAAACAATTGCTATAGAAGTTGCAAAGGACAGTTCACAAGATAGCCAGAGCTTATGGCGTAAAAGTCAAAATCCCCTTGGCCAGCCTATCATTGAGTGAGCGTATTGATTTAGAAACTTTGATGCCTCAACAGAAAAAAGAATAGCTACACATTTTTGGCTAAATAACAAAATTTGTAAAGCACTTCACATTCAATGTTGTCTGTGACTGTATTGAAAGCATCCACATAGCAGTTCAGTCTCTGAATGCCAAGGTTTCAAAAGATGAAAAGAGCCAGGTAAAAGAATTCTCTTTTCTCACCCATTTGACAGCTCAGTTTATAACGATTAATAAGACTTGATTTTGAATGTCTCACTAAACATCCAATACAGCCAGTCACCCCAAATTTTCCGAGTTCAATTTTCTCATCTATGTTATGTCTATATGTACTGCAGTACTTCATACAAATGTTTTCTAGATGGATACTCGGATTAGGGTAATAAGTGTCCATCATATTTGTTTTAAGGAGCTCTGTGCTACAAACTGAATATTCATGTTGGCAGTCTACACGACAGGATTCCTGGATTGTTATCATTGATAAATTGTAAAGCCTCGCTTCATTTTAGGTTATATGTATTTTTAGGTGATTTGCCAGTAACAGTGTGTCTGACTGCAGACACAAAACTGTACACTCTTACTTTGGAGATTACAGGCCTAGGGAATTCACTGACATGTAATGTAGTATTTTCCTTTTGCTTTGTATCTCCATTGACAATATTTGCCACATCTATGCAACTGAAATCACATGACTTGTTGCTTAAGAGTTCTGTTCTGAGACTCTTCTGGAACATCACAAGTTACATATTGCGCAATGAATGACAACACTGACTCATCAGTATCTTGACCAAACGTTGGTGCATCTTTCATCTACATTAACCTATGTATATGTGGTGCGCCTCTAGCTTGGCAATGTTTTCCACGGAAAAAAGTCCACAACCTCACCAAGTGGCTTCAAATCTATGCTTAAAGTATCTACAAACGCTTGCAGGATCAATAGAACAATTCATCAGGAGCCTTGAAATTAATCCCTACAATGTTTGCATTAGCTTGCCTGAGAAAGTCATACAGATCAACCCAAGCAAACTTTACACAACTCAAAGTGACAAAGCAAGTAGGTGTACCTAGATTGCGTAATATACACTTTAGCTCACCGTGGCAACGGAACCAATATTAATTTGTACCACATTGGCAAGCCATGATGTTAAGCAAATAACTCTCTAGTACCTCATTTTTACCATGTACTTTTTCTACAAAAATCTCTTGCAGTAATGCTATTAAACAGTGTTCCTGTTATCATCACATGGCCCACCGCTTAAGCTAGTACTGATAGATCACTTTCCAACAAAAGATGGAAAATATATGGTATGCGTTGCCTAAAGCGGGGATCTTCAGAATAAAATTTACTGGATCTATATTCTGATGCAGGAATCTGCACTGGACGTTCATCATAATGGCCACCTTCTCCGGTAGGTAACAAAATTAGAAAACATTGTGCTTCTAAACTCTATTCCCATGCACTTATCGGTTCTCCTTTTGCTTACTTCATTTGGCATATTTTAAAAGCATCAGCCATCATGTCTCTTGAATGTAGAGGATGAATGCTGCAATGTTCATATATTTCTTCTGCTTTACCCAAGTCAACTTTTTTGAACTGAGCAGAAGGAGCAGAGCTGGAACTTCCTGTTTTAACACAGGTAACATGTTCCTCTACATCCACATCTTTGTAAAACACATTTTCTATTTTTAAGACATTGCAAAGTTCTATTAACCCTATCAATGTTTACAAGTTCCTGCCACATTTCTTCCTCTTTAGCAGGCACTTCATTTACTAGAACCACTAGTGGTTCTTCTTCTTCTTGGTTTACACCTATAGTTTCAATATTCTCCTTCTAATAATTTAGTAGGAGTAGTTTCTTATTTTTGGTCTCCATTCTAACAATTGCTTGGAAGGGATGTACTGTCTGTTTGACAATACGCACCTAGACATTCAGGTTTTGAAGTTGAAGAGGAATTGGAAAAACTTCAAATTTATTACGAACACTTCTAGCAGGTGTTTTATTATTGTCCAGTCTGTCAATACAATAGTTAATACAATCTGTCTTATGCACAAGTCAAATTAATCTTCAGCTATCAAATAAAGAGCAAGTGTAAACACTGAACTAGATCACTCTTATTTTCTTTTCACAAATATTAATGTTTTTGATTTGTGACCTGTAGTTAGTTCGCCTACAACAAACGCACACTTTGTCTGGAGCTGGACTTTTCACAAAATACAATCTTTTTTAAAAAAAATTATTTTTATTGAGTACATGTTTAACTTGCAATAGTTTGGTTACAGAATAATGACTATACATTCATGCTTCACAAATACAATCTTCTTACTAGATTATGCATTTTAGTGTAGTCTACAGACAGCATCTGTATGTGATGGAAAGTACTGTCACAAATCTGTTCCGATAAGCAAGCCAATGAATGCCCTTGAAGGTAAGTCAGCCTCCTAACTCGAAAAAGATCAAGGCATTTCAGTAGTTTAATTTCTTGTTGAACAGCTCCTCTGCCGTATTTGTTTAAGAAGAGTCTAAGTTTGTCAAGACTGCTCTTTTATGTTGCATACATTTCTACACTTCATTCAAAAACTGGTTGTCGAGGACGTTGACCTAATACTTCATTAGTTATTTCTTCTTCTACATTTCTAAGCACTCACTTTTCTTTTTCAGTTAGTGCACCTTCGTTGATTTCATATGCACACCCATCTTGGTCAATTGCAAACACTAACTCATTTTCCTGTGAATAACTTTCCTCATTAAAAATGCTTCACTGCTGGAAGTGTATGTATGTATGTATGTATGTATGTATGTATGTGCGGTCTTATATAGCGCTCAAGTGTGTTTCCACTCTCCCTGAAAAATACTGCAAAAGTTTGTTTCACTATCTTGAGCCTTTTGATTACATTTTTTAAGGGAATTTACTACTTTATCTAAACATCTCATTCTCTTCAAAATGAAAAGACCTTTCCATTTAATACAAAAGTCTTGTCTACTAGACAGACACTCAAACCCTGCTTTTGCAATGCTTTTCTGCTTTTCACTATCTTTATGCTTCTCATAATATTTGACACTACTCTTCTACAAAGAACTTCTGGCAAAGTTCTTTGAATTTTTTCTTGTTAAATCTGTGTAGTTGGGCTCTTCATTTTCTGGCATTATCTTTTTTTGAAAAACTACGATTGTTTTCCTTACATGTTAGCAGACTAGGTGGTCTTACTAGATTCACATTTTTTTTTACCACTGTTTCCATTATATGGCTGTGTTTCATGTTTGGAGACTTCTTTATAGTACTACTGATTTCCCTCTTCTTTTTCTGCTCATTCGCGGCCATGTTTAATTGACAGCAAGCTCTACATAGAAAATAGAAGACAAGAAATGTATTTCTGCTTCTAACAGTTATTACCACAAAAAAATCAAAATCACTGTATGTAGAAGGATTCTGAGAAAAACTAGGCCCTGTGCTAGAACATTTCAAATTGCTATATATTCTGTAGGGTAGAGTGATTCTATCTCATACTGCCATGTAAGCAGCCCCTCTAGTGACACCTTAGCATTGAGCTAATGATCCGAGTAGAAGAACTTAAAAGAACTAGATCCTATTGTCTTACATGGGTTTACAAACAGCAAGCTCTCTACTGACAACTCTGAACAGAGTAAAGGGTGTGGGTAAAATACATCAGAGAAACTCTAAGCCCTGTGCTATCACATTTTAACAGAGTGTAGATTCAGCATGGTAAAGTGTGATAGAAAAGTAAACATGTGTAATACAATTCTATACAGATTGAAGGGCTCACTTCTATCACAACATTCTCTCTCTACCGATAGGTCTGTACAAATTAAAGACCGGGTGTAAAAGACATTCCTGAATAATTAATCTTTTATAAAGATGTTTTCTATGAGAGAACATGGTATAGGAATGGTACAGATGTACAACAACACACCATCTCTACTGGCACTTCTCTACAGGTTATATAGTGGGTGTGAAGAGTTTTTCTAATGAACCCATCTCTCTCTACTGAGCTTTTCTCAGCGTGAACACAGTGTTTGACTCAGTTTTCAAACAGCAATCTGTCTACGGACACCTCTGAAAGAGAGAAAGGATATCTGTAGAAGGCTCTATGGAAACACTAGGCATTGTATAATTATATTATCACATTTTGATAAGGCACATATTCTGTATGGTTGACTTATAACTCTATACAATCTAAATGCTTCTTTTCGTTTAACAACATAGCCTTTCTCTTGTGACATCTCTTCTCTGTGAGAAGGTGATTGTCAAAGGCTTTATTGACAAACTCATCCCTCTCTAAAGATGTTTTCTCTCAGTGAAAGGGGTGTTTACTTTACTACAGTAAAACCACCCACTCCAATGTTTCCTCTGAGCAGAATAGACAGTCAGAGAATAAGTAAGCCCTGTTCTAGTATGTTTCAGCATGCTATACGTTCTGCATGGTAGGGATTGATCAAATTGATACTACCCTGAAATAGCAGTCTATCTAAGTGATAGCTAATGCTTTGTGTAAAAGACCGTAAAGCACTAGTACCTCCTGGCTTTATAAACAACAAGCTCTCTACTGATATCTCTGAACAGAATAAAGGGTTGTCTAAAATGTCTCAAAGAAACTCTAGGCCCTGTGCTATCACATTTTAAGAAAGTGGAGATTTACCATGGTAAACCTGGATGCAAACCTAAAACTTTCTAATACAATTCTATACACAGAGTGAATGGCTCATTTCTATGACATTCTCTCTCTTAATAGCTGTGTACAGATTAAAGCCTGAGCGTAAAAAGGCTTAAATGAGTAATTCACCCTCTATAAAGATGTTTTCTTCAAGACAAGATACTGTATCAAAGGTTCAGTTTTCTAACAATACACCATGTTTACTGACCCCTATCTACAGGTTAAACGGTGGGTGTGAATGGCTTTACTAATGAACCCATGTCTCTCCACAGATCTTTTCTCAGACGGAATAGGCTGTTAGACTCAGTAATCGGTCTACAGACACCTCTAAAAAGGATAAAGGATCTGTGTAGAAATGTCCAAGGAAACATTAAGCCTTGTATTATCACATTTGAAGAGGGTGCAGAATCTGTATGCTACCATTTGCTGAACGAGTGGCTCCTTTTGTTACAATGCTATATAGGGTAAATACTAATTTCTACAACAACGTGGCCTCTCTGGTGACATCTTTCATCAAGATGAGGTATGCCTGTGAAAGTCTTTACTGAGAAATTCATCCCTCTTAAAATGTTTTCTCCGAGTGAATAGGGTGTTTGGTTAACTACAGTGAAATCATCATCTCTAGTGATTCCTCTGATCATAATAGTCTGTGTAGAAGTATTAAGACAAACACAGGGCCTTGTGCTAGTACAGTTCAACATGCTGTACATTCTGTGTGATAGACTTTGATAAAACAGTGATCCTATCTCATAGTACCCTGTACCAGCTGTCACTCTCCTGATCCTTAGCAGAGAGCTAATGGTTTCTGTAGAAGAACTTAGAGAACTAGTACCTGCTGTGCTATATGGGTTTACAAACAGCAACTTCTCTACTGAGCACGCTGTGTCGAGTAAAGATTGTGTGTAAAAGGTCTCAGAGAAAGACTGGGCCCTCTGCTACTACATTTTAACAGACTGCAACTTGAGGATAGTTAAGATTTGATGTAAAAGTAAACCTTTTATAATATAATTCCATACAGAGTGAATGGCTTACTTCTATCCAAACATTCCCTCTCCACTAACAGGTCTGTAGATGTTAAAGGCTGGGTGTAAAAGGCTTCAGTGAGTAATTCATCCCTGTTTAAAAGCATCTCCTCTGACACAACAATGTGTATGAAAGGGTTAACAGACAGCAAGGTCTCTACTTACACCTCTGAACAGAGTAAAGGGTTAGTGTGTATGGCTTTAGACAAACACTAGACCCTTAGCTAACAGATTTAAATAAGGTACAGTTTGGTTGTGGTACTGTTTAATGAAATAGTAACTCCTTCTTATACAAGTCCATACAGAGAGAATTGTTCAGTTTTAGAAGAGCACACAATCTCTCCTGACACCCCTCTACAAGTTAAACGGTGGGTGTGAAGGGATTTAGAAATGAAGCTGTCTCTACTGACATTTTCTCAGAGTAAAGAAGGTGTTTGGTTCAGTTCACAAACAGCTATCTGTTTACTGACACTTCTGAAGAGGATAAAGAATTTCTGAAGAAAGATCCATGGAAACACTAGGCCTTGGTTTAACAGAGCGCAGAATCTGTATGGTTGAGTATGAGAGAGACTCATTTTCTTATAAGGATATTCAGGCTTATTATTTTTTTCAGTTTTTTCATAACAACATAGCCTCTCTGTTTAAATATATCTTTATAGTGAAGGCTTCGGTAACGCCTTATTTATTAGAGACTATATCTAGCCGCAGATTCCTTAGCTTTGTATTTCCCCAGGTGTCCGGCTGGATCTGGAAGATTTTTCATGAGCAGTACCCCTGTGCACAGGTAGGCGATATCGATCAGCGCTGTGTGGCATCATCCGCGCAGGAAGTGACATCCGTGGCACCTACATAGGCCCCAACCAAGCGCACTGCATCCGCCCAGGAAGTGACATCCATGGCACCTACATAGGCCCCAACCAAGCGCACTGATGTCAGTTTTCACAACTTTTCACGCCAGAACAGCAGAGCCCTGAAGCACACTGACACTGGTGTGTCCAAACTCGGGTCATGAGAGGGATCAGCGCTGACCTTAGAAATCTGTCCGCAGAGCGGGGAGGATGGGTGGGTCGGAATGGAACCTGCAGCTAGATTTTGTCACTACCAGATAAGGTGTTAGCGAAGGTGAGTAACTAGTTCATCTGATAGAGACTTCTAGCCGTGGATTCCTTATCTGCGAATAGATACCCAAGCAACAGCATCTGTGGAGAAGTGTCGGTGGACCAATTTCAGACTAGGAAGTCCTAAAGGACGATACGGGTGAAGTGCCCATCTCTACAGACCTGACTGTCCAGACAGTAATGTTTGGGGAATGTGTGCCAGAAGCCCATGTTGCTGCATCATAGACATCCAGAACCGGAACTCCGTGAGCTAAAGCAGTAGTTGCAGCTTAGGTTCTGGTGGCATGAGCTCACAAGCCTTCAGGAAGTTGCTTTTTGGCCAATACGTAGCAGATATTGATGCAAAGCACGACCCAGTGAGATATGGTTCGTTTCTGCACCACCCAACCTTTCTAAGCACCAACATACCCCATGAAAAGTTGGTTGTCCACCCGGAACTCCCATGTGTCGTCAAGGTAGAAAGACAACACTCTTTTTGTGTCCACACAGTGGAGACTTTAGAGGGATGTGGAGGAGCACAGAGGCAGGTAGGGTGATGGACTGTCCTACATGGAATGGTGTGAACACTTTCGGCAGAAAGGAGGTCCTTGTCCGAAGAACCACTTGGTCAGTGTGGATAGAGAGATACTGTGGCTTGGATGACAATGTCTGCGGCTCACTCACTCTACGGGCGGATGTAATGGTCACCAGGAAGGCTGTTTTGAGTGTGCGGAGCCTGAATAGACAGTTGTGCAGAGGCTCAAACGGAGCACACATTAAAAAAATCAGAACAAAGTTAAGGTCCCACTGAGGCATTATGAATGGTGAAGGGGGGAAAGGTGGATGAGACCTGCCACAAATCTATGTACAGTAGGGTATTTAAACAAGGAGAGCTGGTCATGCAGCTGCAAAGAGACAGAGCAGAAAAAGATCCATTTATGGTGCCAGGGCAGAGCCCTACTAGGCAAGGGAAAGAGCAAAAAGCAAGACTTCAGAAAGAGGGACAGAAAGGGGACTCATGGACTTTTCTGCACACCATGTCACAAATTCTTTCCAACCACAGGCGTATACTGTCTTGGTGGAGGAACACCTAGCTGCCAGAATCGCAATACAGACTTCAGGAGGAAGGTCGAAAGCTGTCAACCGCGGCTGCTCAATCTCCAGACAAGAAGGTACAGAGTAGACAGGTTTGGGTGGAGAACCCTCCCATGCTGTTGCGATCCTCCAGAAGGGGCAGCGTGATCAGACGATAGATGGCCATGCTCAGTAGCTCGGGATACCCAACTCTCTGTGCCGAGTCTGGAGCCACAAGAATTACTTGGGCACTGTCGTTCCTGATCTTCTTGAGAGCACTGGGCAAGGAGTGGTATGGGTGGAATGGCGTATAACAGGTCTGAGCTCAATTCGAGATGAAAAGTGTCTCTGAGCTAAAGCCGCCTTGGAAATTCCAGCACACAAAACTGCTAACATTGCACATTCTCGACAGAGGCGAACAATTCTAACCAAGCCTCTCCCCAATGTTGAAAGAGACCTTGCATCACTACCGGCTGAGGATGCCATTCTTGATCCGTTAAGCATCGACTGCCGAGTTTGTCCACTCTGGTATTCAGAGAACCTGCCAGATGTTCACCACCAGAGATATGCCCTGCTGTTCCTGCCATGTCTACAAACCCAGGGTTTTTTGACAAAGGGACCACAACCCCACCCACCTTTTTTGTTGTAATACCACATGGTGGTGGTGTTGTCCATGAACACCTGCATTAGGCTTCCTAAACTTTCCTTGGTGATGCCAGTCAGATTGAATGGAGCTCCAACAGGTTGATGTGGAATTCGGATTCTACCAGAGACCACAGTCCTTGGATGTCCACCTCTTCCAGATGGCCACCCCACCCCAGGAGTGATCCATCAGCCACTACTGTGAGAACTGGTTGGGGAAGGTAGACGGGGTTGTCACCGACCCAATCGCGAATCCTTAGTCACCACTGCAGAGCTTTCGCAGTTCCCTCCAAGATCTGGGCCATGTTGGAGAGGTTTACCTGATGCTGTGCCTATTAGTTCCAACAGCCTCAGGGTCTGCCTCACCAAAATCCAGTACAGAGGCTGAAACATCGGTATCATAACCAGAATGTCCTGGATGATCCGCTGTGAAGGATAGGCCCAAAAAAGCACTGTGTCAAGAACAGCCCTGATGAAATGGAGTGTCTGAGAGGGAGTCAGGTGTAACTTTGGCAAGTTGATAGCAAACCCAAGCGCGTGCAGGAGGATCGCCGTTGTCTGGAGGTGGGAGACGACAGCCTGGGGCAAGCTCGCCTTCAACAGCCAGTCGTCAAGATAGGGGAAGTCTGAAACCCCTAATCTCCGCAGATGAGCTACAACCACCACCATCACCTTTGTGAACACCCGAGAGGCGCACGAAAGACCAAAAGGGAGCACGGTGAACTGAAAGTGCTCGTAGCCCACCGTGAATCACAGATAATGTTGGTGGGCAGGCAGGACGGGAATGTGGAAATAGGTATCTGCAAGTCCATCACTAGCATCCAGCCTCCTGGGTCCACGGCAGACAAGACCTGAGCTAGCATGAGCATCTTGAATTTCTCCGTTATGAGAAGAAGTTGAGGGCCCAGAGGTCTAGGATAGGATGAAGGCCCGTGTCCTTTTTGGGGACCAGAAATTAGATGGAACAGCAACTACAGGCTACTTCTGGCCCCGGAACCCTTTCTATGACTCCCTTGGTCATGAGAGCCATGACGTCCTCACGGAGCACGGACAAATGTTCCTCCGTCAGCCAGTCGTGAGATAGTAGCATTGAGGGAGGGATAGTCTCCTAGGGAAGGGAGAAGCCCCTTTGGACAAGACCCACCTGTCCAATGTTCTGACTGCCAGTGGGGCAGGTGATGGATGATCCTGATCGTAAATCGCTTGATTAGGAAGGCTTGGAGCAGGTAGTTGCCAGGGGGGTGGCGGTTAGACCCGACTGCTGGCTGGGGAGAGTGCACAACTCGGTTCTTAAAGCATTCCAGTGAAAGTCTGCCTTGTCTCTGTAGAGACAGGTGCCATCGAAGAGCATAGAGGAAAGCGAAGGTTGGAAATCGTCTGAAAAGCCAGTCATCCTCAAACAGGCGTAGTGCCTCAGGGCCATTGATGAAACCGCTCTGCTCAGTAAGCCCGCCGTGTCCAATCCACAACGAATTGTAAACTTTGCTGCATTTCTCCCATCAGAAACAGCCTGAGAGAGCACTGTTTGGGCTTCCTCTGGGACCTGTGGTAGCACTTGCACAACCGTTTCCAACAGAATGTAGGAGTAATGGCTCAAAAGGCATGCAGTGTTAACAGACTGCAATACTAGGGTGGCAGAAGAAAAAAATGTCTTCCTCACAGAGTCCAGCCTTTTGGATTCTCTGAATGCGGAGAAATAGGAATGCGCCCTAGAAAGTCCAGGCTTGCACCACCAAGCTCTCACTGATAGGGTGTTAAGTGAGGAAGTTTGGGTCTTCTGGCGCAGATCATCCGATTCACAAGAGCCCCTGGTCCTCAACAGAACGTCAGTGAGGGCATCATTGAAGGGGAGTAGGGGTTCCTATGAGGAGACTCCCGGTTGCAGCACCTCTGTCAAGATGTTGAATTGCCACTGAGAGAATCCGAAGGTCAAGGACTGAGCCGCCCTCCTCACAACCAATGCGTATGAAGCTTTATTCTTTGTAGCCATGATAGGGGGAGAAAGCATACCAGTATCTGAAGAAGTACTGAGTCCCCTAGCTTCACCAAGTTCCTCACACCAGTCCATATTAGGATTTTCTACGTATGGCTGGAATTTTTCAGGGTTCAGCGACCCTTTTCATTACTCACTGAGTACTAGTTCATAGGAATAGGGCTAAGGCTCAGATCTAGGAAGAGCAGTTCCTGTCGGCATCGCCCATTCGGCTCTGTGTCGGAGATCACAATAGGAATGGCGGCACCGGCAGGAGAGTCAGCATCAGGTCTGGCACAGAGAAAGGTCGAGATTGTAATACAGTCAATGGTCTGGATCCGGAATGGATCCCTGGGGGCCTGCCAGAGTTGCTGGTGCGGAACCAGATGGGGTCCTTCTAACCCTGCAGGGCCCAAAGGTGCATCGACTGGGTCTGGCTGCCTAAAAAAGCGATGCATGGCCTCAAAACTCTTTGAGATGGGCGGGGGTTGCTCCGGCTCTTAGAAAGTCGGGAAGGCCCAGAGTGGGCCAGGCGCAGCCTTAGAAAAACTATGCCTCGAGTGCCAATGCTCCCTCGTCTTGTCACCCAACAGCGAGGAGAATCCAATGGGCGCTTCTTTTTGTTGCGCCTCTTACCTTAGTGTCCCGAAGACTTTGAATGGAATGAAGAGATCTTCAGGCTCTGCAAGCGATCCCAGGACCGCCCCCTTGACCAGGACCTCGATTTCCATGAAGTTGTGTGCTGGGCCACTAGCAGCTACAGGGACCGCTCTCTCAAAACCTTCGGGCCATGGCCCGGCAATCGGAGCACGACTTGGTGTTGTGGTCACGCTCCAGCCACCACTGACAGATAAGGTACAGGTCCATCACCGACATCAACCAGTGACAGGCGCCGCAAGGCTAAAAATAGGTCTTACGAGATGACATCCTTGACACACCAGGAGGTAATACATAAAAAAAGTCGACAAAACATCTAAAAAAAAATGTTGTAAAAATACAACAGAGGGGTAGCTTTTCTCTATATTGGCACTGGCTGGCATAGAAAGAAAAGAGCTGAAGTCAGTGTACCTGGGTGGTGCCTACATAGGTGCCGCAGATGTCACTTCCGGTGTGGATGACACCACGCAAAGCCAATCAACGCCACCTACCAGCGGGCAGAGATACTGCTCATGAAAAATCTTTCGATTCCGTCTGACGCCCTGGGAAATTCAAGGGTAAGGAATCTGCGTCTATAAATCTCCATCAGATAAAAGGATTTCTGCAGTTCTTCATGACCATGGCATGGGCTCTATTTATTGCAGCAATATCGGTTTTGATAGGTCAGGTTTCTATAGGCGAGATGCAGTACACTTCACTGCAGAAGGGAACAGGATCTTCCTTAACATTAAGGAATGCAACCCATTCTATATCTGACTAACCACTATACAGTATAAACACAAAGGCCCTTGTCAAAGCCATCCTATTTCTACATTCTGTGATTCTTTCATGTTATAACCCCTTTGGGGGACATTGAAAACGCCAAAGACTCTCACGAAAACAGGTGCACCCAAAGGCCTGCCTCCACTCATATTTGTCCGACTCTCACGAGCCTCAAACATTTAACCTAGATCTCATGGATGACAGCTGTGCCTCCTTGAGTGTAGGAAGTAGAGTGTGCAAACACACAAGCCTCTGAGCTGAGACCTCTCTCATCGGACAGATTTTATTTTCCCCTCCCTACTTGGATATGATCCCACGAGAGTCTCTGGATCGTAAAATTTATTTGGTGAAATAATTTACACTCTCCTTCATTACAGTACTTATACCTTCTATTTCCCACTAGTAGGGTATGGGGAGAAAATGGCCTCTCCCTTTTCACAGTATGACAGGAGTGCATTGTAGGGTGAGAGGAGACACTGGACTCTTTAATGACACCTCTCCCCATGGCAACAACTGTGGATTGTGGGAAGGGACTGGCCTTTCCAATGAGACCTCTCCTCAAGATGACCAGTGTGCATAGTAGGGTGTAAAGAGAGACTACCTCTTCACTGGCACCTGTCCCCAGGGTGACCAGTATGCATAGTAGGGTGTGAGGAGAGACAGACCTCACAGCTGAGACCTCTCTATTCCATAACAGGTGTGAGAAGGTACTGGCCTTTCCAAATTAGGGTGTGAGGAGGGGCTTACCACTATAACAGCTCTGCCCAGGGTGACAGATGTACAAGTAAGGTTTAGGGAGTAAATTACCTCTATGCTAAGAAGTCTGTCTTGGACGATGGATTTGCATAGTTGAATGTGGGGGAGAGACTGACCTCTGAGACCTCTCCCCATGGAGACAGGCGTGAATAGTACCATGCAGAGAGATAGTTCTTTGCCCACTAAGATCTCTCGTCAGTGACAAGTGTGCATAGGAAGGTGTGAGGGAGCATCCATATTAGGGCATGGGAAACAACACCTCCCTTCTGAGACCTTTTCCCAAGACAACAGGTGCGCACAGATATACATAGGACATAGCTTTACCCAGAATGAAAGTAATATATAGTAAGGTATAGACAGGAACTGGCCTCTCACTCCAGACTAAGAGGTGTGTGTAATAGAGTGTAAGGAGAGGTTGTCCTCTCCGCTCACACTTCTTCATAGGGTGATGTGCATGTGTAGCACATTGTGTCAAACAACTGCATCTGTACTGACATCGCTCCTCAAGATCACATCCAAAAGTAGTAGAGTGTAAGAAGACACAAACCTGTTCTCTAACACCTTTCTGCAACATAATGAGTGTAAATAGTATTGTGTGCAGATGAAATTGTCTTTCTTTGGTGTCCTCTCCCCAGGATGACAGCCATGCACCTTAGGGTGGGAGGAAAGATTATCTTCTCAACATAGAATTGCCCCCAGAGTAACAGTAACAGGTGTCCGTAGTAGGATGTAGATAAGGACTGGCCTCTCAGCTGAGACCTCTTAGCAGACTAATGTCCATGCATATTAGGGTATGTGGAGAGATTGACCTCTGAAAAAAGTACCCCTTTCTTGGATGACAGGCATGTGTTGTAGGGTATGGGGACAGACTGCTTCTCTGCCAAGACTTCTCTCTTATATGAGAGCTCTCCATACTACAATGTGGACATTTCAATAGTGTAATAATATTGTAATCTAAATTAACTAGTAATTAAAAAAATCACTAGTAACTTTAAACTTTTTTTTATTGCAATACAATAACTTGACAACATTATAAATCAACAACTAGATCAACAAACTATATTAACAACTCTAAAACAAACAATATAACCAACATCAGTAATTTAAAATATCTTCTTCTAAGTTTGATTAGTAGTTTTAAACCCTGAACAAAAAAAGATATCTGCCAAGTTTAAAACTTGCAAACTTTGAAATAAAGAATTAGGCAGACTGACAAAGAAACAGTACAACGCGATCACTACTGCTATGTAGACACATTTATGATCTACACATCCACAGAGATTTGCCAGTACTCAAATGGCTCACTCTTCTGAAATAGACAGCACTTCGGAAGCTTCTATATCTTTTCCACCTGTTTATACAGTACCACTATCCAGCCAGGCTGCTACAAATCCAATCTTTTTAAAGAAGGCTTTATTTTTTTTTCTTTTGTAAGTAAATTATTTGTTTTTTTTAAACAACAGCGCCTTCCATGATAAGCTTTAAAGGAACATAATACTCCTCCAAGCAATAGTTTTTCCTAGTTTTCCACAGAGGTATTGTTTCCTGTTTCTTCAAAAGTGAAAGAGTTTCATTCTTCTGCTCCATATAGTCAGTCACATTGTAGTTTTCTTTTCAACAATCTCGGTTTTCCATTTCCTCCTACAAAAAAGAGAAAATAACCCAAAATTTAAAAGTTACATAACTGCTCAATAAATGACAACAGTGATTTATCACTATTTTGTCATAAATATTTCTAAAGTTTTTACCGACAATATTTACATCTAGAATACCACTAACTTGTTATTCCTTTCTCCTGAAAAAATCTACAGCCTCACCCACTGCATCTTTCCTTTTTTTTTTTTTTACAGATAAACTGAAAGCATGGCATCAAATCTGTGATTGAGCTACCTACACAAATTTGCATCAATACAACACATTTAAGCAGGAGTTTTATCATTCATACCTGCTATCTTTAAATTAGCAGGCCTGAGCTCATCAAGATCACCCAAAACAAACTATATACAGCTCAAAGTGACAAGGCAGGTGAATGCACCTACACTGAATCACATACGCTTTAACTGTTAACACATTTATACAAGGTAAAAACTGGTTCCATAAAGATTTACAGAGTAACACATTCCTCTTGACATACCTTCACTAACAGTGAGCAGGTTGTTTCACTATAGAAACAGCAATCTCTCCACTGACACCTCTGATACAGATGTGTATACTGAAGTTTAGGAAAACACTTCGCTTTGTATTAACACACTCCAGATTCTTTCCCTTATAATTTGAAAATCACAGCCTCCTTTACTTACAACTGTATACAGGGTGTACACAATTCTTTTTACACAACATGCAATCCCTGCTGATATTTCTCTACAATCTAATGTCTACTTCTAAAACTTTACTGAGCAATCTACACCTCTACAAACATCTTTTTACTCCGTAAACATGCTGCAGAATAAGTTTATGAAAAGTAGACTACCTACTGACACTTCTCAACAAAGTAAAGGGCCTATCTTCAATATTTCAGAGAAAAAGTAAGTCCTTTAAATGTTTTTAAAAATGTCCTTATAATTTTCTTACTATTCACAATTTAAAGTTGACAAAGAAATCACCAATCCCTTAAAAAGCACACCATTAAAAAATATATTTAAAAAAAGAAGATTATTTAACTCTGTATTCACATACATCATACTTTAAATAAACAGGAAACTTACCTTTGGTAACTCTTTTTCCTGTGGATACAGTATCTGCCTGTGGATTCCTCACCTTTTGAATTACTCCTTGTGCAGCATTCCACGGAAACGTTTTTCATAGCTCTCCAACGTCGACGAGGACGTCACAATGTTACAGGTCCTCATGCGACTCAGCAAGACGTCATCGGAGCCATAAGAAGGCCTCGTCGGTGTGCTAACGTTAATTCCATCCTTTTTCTCTGTGCCTTCGAGGCAAACAGGTGAACCAACAACATATACACAAGAATACAACATATACAACAACTTGCCATTATACATAAAACTTCCAAATAAAGAAGCGATAAAACTGGAAATTCTACAGAATAGACATTTCCTAGCAAAAAACATCAGAACAATGACAATGAAATATAAGAACTTCATAATTAATAATCTTTTTGGTGTCAGTAGACAGGCAACAGGAGGCGGGTCGGTCAGTGAGGAATCCATAGGGAGATTCTGTATCCACCAGAAAAAGCATTACCAAAGGTACGTAACTTTTTCTTCTGGTGGATACATCTGCCTGTGGATTCCTCACCTTTTGAATTGAATCACCAAGCAGTCCCGCTCCCGGAGGAGGGAGCCCGCCTACCTACACCAAAAAATCCTGCTGCACAGAGCTTGCAAAGTGGACGTCCCTCCTCACCTCTGAGCCCAAGCAGTAATGCTTCACAAAGTGTGGAGGGAGGCCCAAGTCGCCGCCTTGCAGTCGCTATAACAGGGACACCTCTAGCCAAAGCCAAAGAAGACAACTTAGCTCTAGTGGAATGAGCTCTCATACCTTCAGGCGGCTCCTTCTTGGCCAAGGCGTAGCACATCTTGATGCATAGGATGATCCACCTGGACAGCATTCGCTTGTTGACAGCCATGCCCTTCATTTTCCCACGTAACCAATCAAGAGCTGGTCGTCCAGCCTGAAGTCCTTGGTCCTGTCCAGGTTGAAACTGACCGCCCTCTTAGGGTCCAGATGGTGAAGCCTCTCCTCCTCCTTAGAAGGGTGAGGGAGAGGATAAAAAGTGGGTAACGTGATGGACTGCCCTAGATGAAAAGGAGTGACCACCTTAGGAAGGAAAGCAGCTCTGGTCCTGAGAACCATCTTATCTGCATGGATAGAGGTAAAAGGAGGCTTAGAACTAAGAGCCTGTAGCTCACGAACCCTCCTGGCAGAGGTAATCGCAATCAGAAAAATTGGCTTCAATAAGAGAAGCCTCAATGGACAACTATGTAGAGGCATGAAAGGAGACCCCATTAGGAACCAAATTTAAATAACACTGAGGCATAATAAAAGGAGTAGGAGGGAATCTATTAGTGGGACCCTTAATGAAACTCATCACTATGGGAGACTTGAACAACAAAGGTTGGTCTGGCAAACAAAGAAAGGCTGACAAGTTGCTTTTAACAGTTGCTACAGCACAACCCTGCTGAGCCAAAGAAAAAGAAAAACCAAGAATATCAGGAAAATGGGCCTTTAAAGGATCAATTGAACACTCACCACACCATTTAACAAACCTGGACAACCTACTGGAATAGACAGATTTGGTGAGTGTCATTTGGCCGATAAAATAACATCCACCACATCCGGTGGGAGAGAGAAAGAACTCAGGCTGCCCCGAAGGTGCAGGCTCTGGAGGTGTAGAACATGCCCCTGCGATTGTGAGAGGAGGTTTGCCCTGAGAGGGAGACGGAGCGGAGGGTGCGATGAGAAGTGAAGAAGGTCCGTGTACCACACCCCTCTTGGCCAATCCATGGCGACCAATATTACTTGGCTCCGGTCTTGATGAATCTTCCTCCGAACCCGAGGAATCAAGGGAATAGGAGGAAGCTTGTAAAGAAGCTGAAAGCTCCAATCTAGTTAAAACGCGTCCCCCAACGCTCCATGCATCAGATACTGGAGACTGCAGAATGACGGGCAGATTGCGTTCCCATGAGTGGCAAACAGGTCTCGTCGAGGAAACCCCCACATCCTGCAAATGTGGTGGACCACCTCCGGATGAACGCGCCACTCGTGCTCTGCCGAGTACTGTCGACTGAGACTGTTTGCACGCACATTCAGCACCCCAGTCAGATGAGTTGCAATTACGCAAATCTGGTGGTCGTGAGCCCAGGACCAGAGCTGCAGAGGCCCTCTGCAGAAATGATACGAACCTATCCCTCCCTGCTTGTTGATGTACCACATCGCCGTAGTGTAGTCCGTCAGGACCTGAACTGATTGACTGCGAAGGGAGGGAAGAAAGGCCTTGAGAGCCAAACGTATTGCCCGCAGTTCCAGAAGATTTATGTGAAGCAATCTTTCCTCTGGAGACCAAAGGCCCTTGATCTCCAGATCACCCAGATGACCTCCCCAACCTAGAGTGGATTCATACGTTATCACTGTGGCCACCGGAGAAGGAGGCTGAAGAGGCTTCCCTTGAGACAGGTTACCTGGAACACTCCACCAAGACAGCTCCGCCGCAGTGTCTCTGGAGATTCAGACCACCTCCCTGAGATCTCCGTTGTGCTGAAACCACTGTCTGCGTAGGCACCACTGGAGTGCCCTCATGTGCCAGTGTGCATGATTGACCAACAGTATGCAGGAAACTAACAGACCTAGCAGACGTAGCACCTCCAGGACTGGAACAGCCGCTCCATTTTGAAACAGTGGAACCATACCCTGTATGCCCAGAATCCTCAAAGGAGGTGGGAAGGCACGACTCACAGCAGTGTCCAGTACTGGCCCTATGAACAGGTTGCGCTGAGTGGGCACCAGGTGAGATTAGGGTACATTTATCGAAAAACCCAAGATGAACAACAATCTTGTTGTAACTTGCAAATGATGCAGCACCATCCCTGGCGACTTTGCTTTGAGAAGCTAGTCGTCCAGCTAGAGGAAAACAAGAATCTCTGACTTAGAGATATGCTGCCACCACTGCCATCATCTTTGTGAAGACCCAAGGTGCTGAAGTAAGACCGAACGGAAGGACTACAAACTGGTAGTGCTGAGACCCCACCGTAAAACAAAGATACTCCCGATGCGACTTCAGGATGGGAATGCGAAAATATGCATCCTGTAAATCGATCGACACAATCCAGTCTTCCTGCTGCAGCACCAGTAGAATTTGGGCCAGGGACAACATCCTAAACTTCTCCTGTTTGAGGAAAAAATTCAAGATCCTGAGATCTAGGATCGGTCTGAAACGGCCGTCCTTTTTGGAAATCAGGAAATACCAGGAGTAGCATCCCTGACCCCTTTCCTGCTCCATAACCACCTCTATAGCACCTTTCCGAAGCAAAGACAGAACTTCCTGCTGCAGAGGCAACGGATGGTCCTCCGAACACCAACCCTGACAAGGGGGAAAGGGAGTAGGAAACTCCCGGAAAGGAAGGGCGTAACCATTTTCTACAAGATTTAAAACCCAAAAATCTGATATAACAGATTTCCAATTTTGTAGAAAATGAGACACCCGACCTCCCACGTGTCCAACGTCCAACATTCTCCAAGATGGGGGATCTAGAGCTGCTTCCCTGCTGAGCCGGTGGGGAGGGGGGGCAGTTTGGGGGGGGGGGGGGGGAGGAGACCTGTTGGCAAGCAGACCCTCGCAGAAAACCTCTTCCCTTCCTCCTGTATGATCTATACAGGGGGTTCTGCTGTTGCTGCAGCTGTCAGGCCCGAAATGGAGTAGCCTTCCCAAAACCCCAAAATCTCCGGTACCCAAAACCCCTAGGTTGGGATTGCAAGCCTAAGGATCTAGCAATAGCTCTGCTATCCTTAAAACGTTGCAGAAAAATGAGTCCACCTTGGTCCCAAAGAGTCTAGAGCCATCAAAGGGAAGATCCAACAGTGTGGCCTGAACATCCAGAGAGAATCCAGATCCTCTCAACCAGGCATCCCTCCTAGTTGCCACCGAAGAGCCCATCACCCTGGCAACGGAGTTAGCTGTATCAAGCCTGGACAGGATCACTTTACGGGCTGCAGCTTGAGTGTCAGTCAGAACCTCCACGAAATGCCCCCGGACATCCTCTGGCAGCTTAGGTATCACCTACTTAACTAAGTCCATCAATGCATGGATGTAGCGCCCCAACAGGCACGTGGCATTAGTTGACTTCAAAGCCATGCTGGCCGATGAAAACACCTTTTTAGTCGACTGTTCTAGCTTCTTGGAATCGCTATCTTCTGGAGTGGAGGGAAAGGAATCTGCGGATTGCTTTCAGGAACATGAAGCTATAACCATCAAGCTTTCAGGTGAAGGGTGAAACGATAAAATTCTAGATCCCCAAGTGCAGCCTTGTAACGCCTTGTCACCATTCTAGATATAGCAGGGGCAGACATTGGCTTCTGCTAAACCTCCAAAATTGGTTCTGTCAAGGCTTGGATGAACGGAAGCAGAGGTTCCACCACTGATGAAGAACCGCCCTAAAAATGTTTGACTTGACCTCCGCAGTGAGCAACTGTAAATCCAGAAGGTCAGCTGTCTTCCTTATAACTGAATGGTATGAGGCCACCTCCTGAGAAGGAAGAGCTTTGGGAAAAGAGAGTTCCCACTCTGATGATGTGTCCAGACCACTGGCCTCTTGAAGCTCTTCAAAATCATCCATAAGATCCAGTATCTCTCCTTACTCAGTTTGTTCCTGCTGCTCCTGGAATTCCTCCTCTTCCAGAAGTCTCTGAGCCTCCCTCCTCGATTGCATCTTCGGAATCGGCAGCAGCAGAGACCTCGGAGCCGACGACGATTAAGGCCCTTCAGGAGCGGCTAGCGGCGCTGCACGAAGTCGAGAAGCCGCCGGACCGGAGCCCAACAGCGTCGGAATATAGTTAGGCTGTCCTGTTTTAGGTTTAAACCTATAATAACTGGAAAAAAAAACCACTGAAAGACAAATAGCCCTCACCAGTGAAAACATATAAACACTGAAAAAACACCTGCACAACCACAAACTGAATGCCATTCAAAGAAAGCAAAAAGAGAGTGAAAGTCATATTTAGGTCTCGCCTGACCCAGCGCATGGGCTGGCCTGGTGAGACTTTTTGTGAGGGCTCCAAAAAGTGCTACCATGGCCAGCCTAGAGCTACAGTGCATATGCGTGGGCGCGCGCGCCGCGCTTGATCGAGATTACTTTCACTTTTGCGGCCGCTTTGATGTTTGATCACTTTTGCGCGAGGCAATGCTTCAATAGATTGCAGCAGTTAAAATTAACCAACATAATGATTCCCCGACACACGTCCTTTAGAAGAGAAATTCTTCAGTAAAATGTTTGGAAAACTGACGACAAGTGCTTTAGCACCATTTCACACACATTAAGCATCTTAATAAATAAGCTTAAAGTGCATTTTATTTTGTTTTTATGAATCACGTACAAACATAAACAAGCATTGGCATAGCCAATAGGTCTCGCCTTTGGGACCTTATAAGTGTTTAGCCATGCAACAGTTGCATAACGAAATACTTATAAGGTCCCAAAAGCGAGACCTATTGGCTATGCCAATGCTTGTTCTTTCTTCCTGAAGGGACCAATACAATATAACATCATGATACAATCTAGCAGTAAGAAAGACTGGGCTAACATTATTCTGCTTGAGTTTTTTTGTTTAGGGATGTCACAAAAATATTTTTTCCTCTTCCTTTTGCTTTTTTCAGTTTTGTGGTCTTTGGTCTAAAGATGCATGGTGTATAAGCATGTTTTAGGTCTTGTTTAATTATTTTATAAACTGTAGAGATCAGGAAATATCAAAATCATATTTAATATTTTGGCTGCGTTTGATTCTTTACTGATAAGTAAAATGGCTGGTTTAATAAGAATCTTTCCTAATATGTGTCATCACATTTACCCACAGAGAATGGGTAAAAATACTTAATATATCGGCCCCCAGTTTCTAGTGAGTCAGTATTGATAGTAGGTGAATTTCTAACACCTCAAGCTTTAAACATTCAATGCAAGGTATAGTGACAAGTATATGTGAAATGAGGGCTATCACCCAGCATCTGGGATAGTGGTGAAAACATGACACCAGACTTTTGAAAAACATGGAATGCAGTGTCACTTGGAATGCTCTGCAAAAAAGGTTCTTTCCAAGTTCAACAAAGATTGGAGTTACATTATTTGTATTTTCAGTAATTCAGCTATATGAAAAAGTTGTGTGATGACCTGTCAAAATTGATACCTGAGCTGAAGTGCTTCCCTGTAAGAGATCCTTGCCACTTGTTAAATGGTTTGCTGAAAGTGTCTTTACAATCTTCAGAGTTAATGAAAAATTCTATTGACTTTCTAGTCCATTCTGGTGCAGTTTTTTTATGCGCAGGAACTAAAACGCAAATATTTCTCATTGTGTGCATTGTGTGGCATCAAAGAAAGAGTCATCCCAACTGTGTCCCTTAGCTGATGGTTCTCAGTCCAAGGGGCTATGAATGCTATATTAGCCATGTGGCAACCGTTTACAGAAGTTTTGCTCAGTGAGGATGCCAAAGGCAAGAAATGTGAGGATCTTTGATCACATATTGATAGTGATGTGAAAAAAGAACACTCTACTGCATTCTTAGATTTTTACAGGAAAACATAACTGCTGTAGTGGACATATTAAAAAAAACTAGAGCCTGAAAACACCCTTGCTTGCCAAATGTTCAGTATAATTGGTGTAGATGTGAAACATCTCCTTGAGAGTAGGCTGTGCGACACCGTTATTGACTTTGGCACTGCAACATGTTCCATGTTAGAGTGCTTGCCACTTGGTAAGCAAAGCAATAATGAAGAGAAATTCAGGCACTTTTATTTTACAATGTATGAGAAATTGCTTGCAATGATGCATAGAAATGTTCCTTCACCAACCATGGCATTTGAAGTCAATGAATCCTCACTGTGGTACTCTGTACAAGTTCTAGATCCCTTCCGTAAAGAGGAATTTCCTGCGTAGTTTCAAAAGTGCTGCTTCATTTTTGACCGCTTCAATAATTCTGATGGCATAAGCACCTAGTTCAATGCAAATATTTCAGAACCTGCCCTGAGAACCACAATTTTGAAGTGGACCAGTATTGGCATGGAAAGCTATGTCAGTGACCAGAGTTAACAAATTGTGTACTGGCAGTTTTGGCGTTGCACATCTCAAGTGCCAGTGTCGAGAGGGCTTTTTCACTGAAGTTTACAAGGGAAGGAAAGAGCGAGTGCACATGATTAAGGACTCACTGAAGAAGTATTGGATGGTGTACTGCAATAAGTTTAATTTGCAAAAATCGATTTTGACCTCACACCCACTATACGTACACTGTCTATATACCATGCGCTATCAGCGCAGAAAGCACGCAATATTAAAAGCAAAACGTTCCATAAACACCGGAAAACACGGTTTCTGTAGTGTTTAATGGTTGGAAAATGTATAACCACTGATAACCACTGTTTTTATAAGGTATTGAAATCACTTGAAAACACTGAAAAAAAACCCCACCAGAATTTACCAAAAATATAAACTGAAAACAGGAAAGCCTAAATATAGTCCATCCTTTCATCCGGGGACGGAATCGGAATCGGCATCGGGTACCTCAGCGTCAGGAGAGGCCAAGACAGAGTCATTGGAATGAAAGGCGTGAAGGGTGCCTGGACATAATGTTGGGAACACCCATATTAAAGGAAAGCAGTCCCATGGGGCCACTAGGCGTGCCGGATGGATTAACTGCCCTGGCAAATATGCCATACATTGCATTCAGAAAATGCGAAGGATCCGCTGCTGGAGCCGGGAAAGGTGGGTATGGATCCAGAACTGCCAGATCTGGAACAGGCCGAGGTTGTAAGGCAGGTTCTGGCGACACCAGAGCCTGGATCGGACTGGCCGGAGGTGATGGAGACGCTTCCCTGGGCGCCAGAGAGTGCTTCGGTGTCATCGGAGTCACCTGCAGCGAAGGAGAAGGCGAGATGTCATCCTTCCTATGATGCTGCTGGACCGGAAACACAGACTTCGGCGACTATTCCTTCAAAGACCGACACTTGGACCCATGATGCTGCTTCTTCTTGTGTTTTTTGGATGAGCTAGAGGTGTGTGGAGTCGGTTACTTTGACATCAACTTTGTCCTCTTCCGATCTCTCTTCTTCTTCGTCCGGGCCATAAATAACTTTGCTTCGCTCTCTTTGAGGACCTTCAAATTCATCTGACGACACGAAGAGCATCCCTCGACGTCATGGTCAGACGACAGGCACCAAGGGCATTTTCGTGGGGGTCCGTGACTGACATATGGCCCCCACATTCTCTACAGGGTTTAAAACCAGGCTTCTTCTGAGTAGCCATCACACAGAATCAGTTTACAGACAACTGAAACAATGTAGACTACAAAGAAATGGAGAGTCCTAGAAAAAATGTTACGCGTCAACGGCGTGGAATAAAGGAAACTGACGTCAGCACGCTGATAAGGCCTTCTAACGGCTCCGATGACGTCACGCAAAATCGCGTGCGGAACTGTTACATTGTGACGTCCTCGTCGAAGTGGTAGAGCTATGAATGGAATGCTGTGCAAGGGGTAATTCAAAAGGTGAGGAATCCACAGGCAAATGTATCCATCAGAATCTTAATTACCTGAAGTTCTTAACTACAGCTGAAGACACTGGTCTAATTTATTTCCAAATAAAATCACCTCTGCTGAGATTTCCTTCTCCTTCAAACCACCAAGCACAATCTCATCTATTTGTGGTTATGCAGCCAATCATATCACAGCATTATTTCAACCATGTAGTGACAATGTTAACTATTGGTTGACTTTAATATAACCTGTCCTTTTTTTCTACTTCTCCAAGTGCGATCTTGTGAGGCTCTCGCAGGATCATAAAACACCTTGTGGCAGGCTCAGTAATTTTTCATGAGGGTCTTGCAAGCCTCTCGTGGGATCGCACACGCCTCAAGCAGCAAGCTTCGCTCCTTGAAGCTTGCAAACTACTCTTGTGGGACTCTCGGAGGATTACAACAGATTTACAAACTCATTAAATACCATGCCCCTTGACAAAACTGACAATCTTTCACCAATAAGGCTTTCACATAACTTCCTTTGCATTGGTATACTGCTACCCACAAGACTCTCACAAGAGTGGGAGCAACCAAACAGCTGACTCCACCCATATATATATTTGACTCCTGTAAGACTAATAAGCCTAATACATTACAAAAAAGACTCTAAACTAATGAGACTGATTCATCCCTGACACTACTAGGGTAAAGAGAGTAGGTTTTACATCAAACCTCTCTCTCGGATGACGGGTGTGCGTAGTTGGCTGTGCAGAGGGACAGGCCCCTCTGATGTGACCTCTCTGTCAGATGACGGATGTGCATAGTAGGGTGTGTGGTGGGACTGGCCTCTCTGCTGGTACCTCTCTGTGGGCTGATGAGTGTACATAGTAGGGTGTGTGGAGAGGTTGGCCTCTCTACTGATAGCTTTCCCCAGGGCTTCGGGTGAATGTAGAAAGGGTATAGGGAGGAACTAACCTCTACACTAACACTCCTCCACAGTGTGATACGCATGCATAGTAGTGTGTGGGGAGGGATTAGGTACCACTCTTGGAAAATGGGTGTACTTAGTTGAGTGTGGAGAGAATGGCCTCTCCACTAAGACCTCTCCCCAAGGTTACAGATATGCATAGAAAGGGGTAGTGATGGAGTGGCCTTTCATGTATGCTATTTCTGTTAGATGGCAGGTGTGCATAGTAGGGTGTTAAAAGAGGCTGGCCTTTCCGTGGACACTCCTCTCTTGGTTAAGGGGTGTGTGTAGCAGGGTGTGTGGAGAGACTGGCTTCTCCGCTGTGACCTCACTCTCGGAAGACAGGTGTGCATAGCAATGTGTGTGGGGGTACTGACCTGTCTGGTGAGATCTCTCCCTCAGATGACATGTGTGTATAGTAGTGTGTGTTGAGGGACTGGCCTCTATGCTGAGACCTCTCTCTTGGAGAACAGAAGTGCGTATTAGGGTTTGGGGAGGGACTGGTCCCTCTGCCGAGACCTTTCTCTTGGATGATGGGTGTGCGTAGTAGTGTGTGGGGAGAGACTGGCCTCTCCACTAAGATTTCCCCCAAGTTTAAGGTATGCATAGTAGGGTGCAGAGAAGGAGTGGCTATTCATGGCTGCTCTCTCTGTTGGATGATGGATGTGCATAGTAGCGTGTGGGGAGAAACTGGCCTCTCCGCTGACACCTCTCTTCTGGATAACAGGTGCGCGTAGTAGAGTGTGTGGAGGGAGTCTCTCTACGCTGAGACTCCTCTCTTAGCTAACGGGTGTGCATAGTGGGGTGTCGGAGGGACTGGCGTCTCTGCTGAGATCTCCCTTTCAGATGACAGATGTGCATTTTAGGGTTTGGAGAGGGGCTGGCCTCTCTGCTGAGACCGCTTTCGGATGATGTGTATGGATAGTAGGGTGTGATAATGAACTGTCTTCAGCCCCTCTCTGCTGAGACCGCTCTCTTGGATGACGTGTGTGGATAGTAGGGTGTGGTAAGGAGCTGTCTTCTCTGCTGAGACCCTCTATTGAATAATGGGTGCAAATAGAAGGGTGTGAGGAGGAACTGGCATCTCTGCTGAGACCTCTCTCTGAGCTGACAAGTGGGCGTAGTATGGTGTGTGGAGGGACTGGCCTGTCTGCCGACAGCTTTCCCCAGGGTGTTGGTGTACTTAGTCAGGTACAGAGAGGAATTTCCCTCTGCAAAAACACCCCTCCACAGTGTAATAAGCATGCATAGTAGTGTGTGGGGAAGGACTCGTCTCTCTGCTGAGACCTCTGTCTTGGATGACGGGTGCATAGTAGCGTGCGGGGAGAGACTGGCCTCTCCTTTGAGACCTCTCTCTCAGATGAAGGGTGGGCGTAGAAGGGTGTGTGGAGGGACTGGCCTCTCCGCTGAGACCCTAGTTACTTCCTCACCTGTTTTTGGGTGCTTGGAACTTTCTTTGAAATGAAGCACAAAACGCAGGGTAAGAAACAGTTAGAAGTCCTTTTCAAAGAAAGTTTCAAGCACTCAAAACGGGTGAGAAAGTAACTAGATGTGTTACCACATACAATAAGAAATCATACAGAAACATCATGAAGCAACGTTGGGGTTTACGGATGGCGGATACCATAATTGGTAATGTTATAGGATGTTTCTGATCTATTACCAAAAAAAAAGCCCGATCAATTAAAGATATAGTAGTACATAGTCCTCTTGATTCCAATAAGCCTTTGACTTGGCTAAGCGTACAAGGGTTAAAAAAAAAAATAAGTAGTTTGTGCACAGCGTGTAAACAGTGCAAGAATCGCAACCAATACGCACTACCCACTGGAAAGGTCAGAAGAATCTCCAAATTTATCACATGCAAGTCTGATTTTGTAGTCTATGCCTTGGTTTGTCCTTACAAATTGATGTATATTGGCAGTACAAATCTACCATAGAAAAAGAGGACTTTAGAGCACATGTCGGCAATTAAGAACATTGATCAGAATTATCCAGTGGCAAGACATTTCTATCACAAACAAAACAGCAACAATGAACAGTTGTGTTTTCTTGGTGTGGACAGAATCATGAAACATATTAGAGGTGATCGTGAAAAACAGTTAAGAGTGCTGGAAACACGCTTCATTATTGAGATGAACACTATGAATCCAAATGGATTGAATAGTGATGAGGAACTAGCAATCCATATTGGCGTATAGTGATATGTGAATTCTTACCAGTGCAAAAATTCTGTTTTCCTTCCCAATTTATTAACTAACTGATTTTCTTACAATTTTGTTCCTTTCAGTGATTACTCACTCCACTTTCTTAGGTTACCTTGACCTTTTCACTCAGTCCTGATATATTTGTACTGTTTTTAAACATAATGTTGAGTTTCTTTAGATGTAAGGTAATTGCAATGCACTGCAATGGAAAACACTATACTAGATGAAAGTCACTTTCTAAGGAATGGCAAGTGATTTGTCCCTAACCACTTATGGAATACAACATATGAGACCCGTAAATTGGATTATTCTGTTCTAGCTGACACATTTTATGGGATGTAATTTGTTCAGCGAACAGCTTAAATTGTATATTCATTTGTTTTACTGTTAGATATAGTATATGTCACATATATTTTTTATTATTTAGTCATTTTGGGTTTGGTGATAAATTCGGCATTTGGCCGTTGTTTAGGTTCAAGAGAAATTATTGAACTATTATTTTCAACAGGATTTTCCAACATGAACATTGAATGGTCCATCACTATACATTGATATATTTTATAATACTTTTAATACCGATATCTATTAATTTTGTGTGTTTGCATTGCACTACTGGGGAATTACTTACCTTATCCAATTAATTTAAGTTTTTGTACTAATTTAATAGCATTAATGGGCATACGTTTATTTACTTTTTTGATAAGATATCATGAGTAAATAAATGCATATGAAATTAAACGAGACATCAATTTGATTTGATAAACATGTCGATGCTGGTATGCAAAACGAGATGAGTTTGTGTTATGATGAACAGGTCAAGGAAGATACATTTTGTGACAAAATAATTACTTAAATTATGAATTTGTATCTGTTCTCATGGGATTTGTCAATTAGGATTTATGATAAATTTGGTTTTATATTATTAATGAATTTTAAGCTGTCTTGAATGATTTGATTACGGAAGTAATTGACAAGTATAATTGAGACATTATGTTCTCTATGTCTACGAACATTACATTTATTTCTATGGACATTTCAGCGCATGATCCCAAATTGACAAACGATGTGGTACAGTCGAAACGCATCATTATCTATCTGTGTACAAATAAATTGGTGTGCTTTAGCTGGTGTGCAGCTTCCTCTCTTTCCTACGGAGAATTAGATTTGATTTGTGTCTATATGCACGCACACACATACCTTAGATACACTTACCTGACGTTGTACAGGCATAAATGGTAAGAAAATATGCGTGGTGAAGACATTGCATGGTAATGCCTGCATTGTAAAGGCGGTTTTCCTTGGTATGTGGTCACCAAGTTTAAATGTAAATAGAAACAATGTGTAAAGCTAGGAAGATAAAGAAGAACTGTATATGCAGTGTTTGTAGCATTTTCCACACCTAAGATCACTTTACTTTGTTAATGAGTCAAGGATGGCCAATTCAAGCTTATCAAAACACCTGTTAACCATTATTCCATACATCAAGAAGAGAAAGCAGAGTAGTGGCCTAGCAGGTCAAAATGGCAGACTCAAATTAACAATGCACCACAGTGCACCTAAACAACTAACATCATCCTAGTGTAAACCTGCATAATTCACCTCCCAATTCGTGATGCAGCAAGAGGAAAGTCCCAGGGAACAAGGACACCCGTCTTTACTGGGACATTTGTGGTAGAGGTGCACTGAAAAGGATGGTGACTCAGCCCCTGGAAGGCTGGCTTGCAGAGCAGCACTGAGAATAGCATAGGAGAGGAGACCAATAAGTACTGCCAACTGAAGTCAGAAGACAACACCTGCTCGTGAACACTTGGAAAGGGGAAGTATCATAGTTGGAGAGCACAAGCACAGTGATAGACCCGCAGAACGGAAATGAAGTATTAGCTCTGATGTACAAGTGCCAGTCGCAGAGATATGCAGCTGAAGCTGACTGGAGGTAGGATGCTGACCCCCACTGTTGAAGCAGGCAGCGAGGACTCTCTGGTAATTGGCAACGAGACCACACAGCACAGTACAGGAGTAGGGTCCCTCCCCTTGTGCTGAAGAACACTGCTTTGCTGTCTGAAGGAGAGTTGGCCCACAGTCAATGGAAGCAATACGCAAGGCCAATCCTTGAGAAGATATGCACCCGCTCGGCAGATGAAGCAGGGTCAAAATCCCCTCGGGTCCAGTTTACTTTCGAACTATGAGTTAGGAGGGATTGAGGGCATGTGTATCGGATGATCCCAAGCCTGGTGCCCCCTTGCTAATTCCTCTCATTACTCTTGTGAAAGGGTAATAGCGAGGGCCAGTCTCAGAGCATTGGCTTAGCTTCCTGCTTTACCACGCACTTGACCGTCATGAAACAATTGAGCTATCTCGCTCTTCCTTCAGCCCGAAGTTTCTCAACAGTAGCCAGCTACGGGGACAGATGGGTCAGACTGAAGTGATAGAAGAATAAAGTTACTTAACTATAATGGCAGTTCTTCAGTATTGAACATAGATTCAAATGCTTGAATCATCCCCCATGTCGAGCTGGGTCCCATGTTACAAATATCCTAGAGACTGTACCAACAGTTGATAAGTTGCCTAGTAACTTAATTTCTAAAAGAGCCAACCTTCAGTAAATTACAGACAATCAGACTGAATACCACACTCTAAGATGCCTCCATTTGAAAGCACTCATGTGAAGGACCAATATTCTAAAGTGAACCGCTCACAGGAAGCAGGGTGGTTTACATTGCCACCTATGAAAGATATCAATACTGGAGAACTACCATTAAAGGCGAGTCATTTTTTCTCCTCCAATTTTGTACCTTTCATGGCGATTATCGACACATCTATGGATGTAGGGAGTACCAACTTCAAATAACTTGCCGGAGCTGCTGGCTTAAGGAGACTACGACGGTTAAGCTGTAAATCTGGCATGGAGTAAAATACTGGCTATGCCATTAGATGCTAAATATCTTTTTGGAAAGCATGTATCATATAAAAAACTGCAAGATCATTCGGAATCCTTCAACGGCACAGGTGGATACCAGCAATACAGGTACCAGCCATGTCATGTACAACACCAGTCATATCACCAATAGTATCGGCCTCAAAACAGACCTTTGTCACTGGCATACTCCAGAACAATTCCAACACAACGTGTGGATGCGGCCATGTGGAGAGACACACTGATGAAACCGGAAGCGGAAGGAGATCGGTGTGAGTGGCAGTGGCAAAGCTGCATCACAGAGCAAGGAGCGGGAAAGCGGAGAGTGGAGCTGCTGGGCTAGCAGGGGAGTCTGAAGGTGATTGAGCATGAGCAAAAGAGCGCTCGAGCAACTGTTGGTCTCCCTGGCATCTGGTGCTATTCGGTGGGTGGCGTCCACGTGGCTCAACCCGCTGGGCTCCTCCCACCCCCAACACTGGACCAATGTTGGCTGCAGGGTCGCTGAGTTTGCAGGTACTTGCAGGGCCCCGGCGCAGTGTCTGCCTATATCCAGCCCAGACCTCACTTACCTGGGCCAATCTCTGCTCCTTGCCAACACTTACACGTGGGCCGTGTGCACTGCCCTTCCCTCAACACTGAATACCCCCACCACATCCAGCTGATCGACTGTCAGCTCTGGACCCTCAGGATCTGAGCATTTTCACAGCCTCATAAATCAACACTTGGATAATGCCCAAGGACTGGGCTGAACATTGTACTCCTCTTCCTGCTACCTCTCTGCCCCATCAATGACCTAAAGAAGTAAACTGAGCTTTGGGAAATAGGAGCAATGCAGTGCAATCAATCCAAGGGCTCAGAACACAGCAGTGAACAAGGCTCCACTGCACGCTTCTTAATATCACGGCCACTGATACTGGAGCAGTTGGAGAGTCGCCAAGGGGTGTGGCTGGCACTAGGTCACCCCACTGAGTGGGTAGAGCCCTGTCCCTGCGGAAGCCGGATGCTTTTTTTTGTTTTTCGTTGTGGAGGACATACGGGACCCACATTTCGGGAATCTGCAACTACACTACGCGGGCATATCAGAGCCGGTCTTCCAATTCAATTATTATGGTGGAGACAACGACCACAATGATAACCATTATCTAGAAGACAATAGCGAAGATTATCATAACGATCAACTCCCAGAGACAATACAGTCGAGTACCCTGGGCCGCTCATATATTGAAAGACGGTCAATCCCTGTCCAAATTCTAGAGAGAACATTTCTATAATAACGTGGATAGCGAATACTGCACTTTTTGAACTCATAAAGTACGCTTTTGGAAAGAAAATAATCGAAACATCTTTGGTATAACATCAATATATGAATGATACACAAATCTCTATACAAACAAAGCCCTGAGGAAGTCACTCAACGTGACGAAACACGTGTCGGCTGTCATCCATTTGGACCAAGACTTTGAGACTATGAGTCTCTACTTTATGAACTGTTGACTAGAATCACATGTATCAGGGAATTCTGATTTTTGGCTGTCATCCATTTGGACCAAGACTTTGAGACTATGAGTCTCCACTTTATGAATTGTTGACGAGAATCACATGTATTAGGGAATTCTGATTTTTGCTAACAATTGTGCTTTTCCTTCACAAGAAACAATTCTTTTGATATATTTCACTGTGAGAACCTCAATTTGCTTTGCAGCCAGTGCGATATCAATGATACATTATTCTCTGTTTTTATGGTTAATAACCAATACGAATAATAATTGTGACTGTGGAGTGCTGGGATATTTCTGTTTAAACTTTGCTCATCACGGTGACTGCTCTGCATGATCTGTGTAATCTAGCACCTAGGTAGTAGGGTGCATTCCTATCCCGAGTGGCACCGCAAATTGCTTCAGCCCCTTTTTTCCTGCATTTTGAAACACTATATGACAAATATTATTGAATACCTAATCTGATCACATTAACCTTCTTTGAAGTGCGCCTTCTTAAACATTACTACCTTGTAATCTATTGTGAAGCCGGATGCTGTTTGTGGCTGGGTGAGCTCTCCCAACATGCTATACATCCAATCTACATCCATTCAGCCTCTTTTTTGCACCCCAAGAAAAAGAACAGAGAGATAAGAGTCTAGTAACTGGCTCTCCTTCGGCAAAGTCACAGAGACCAGACTTCAATCATCTCTTCTAAAAGAAACCCAGCACAACGACCTTTCATAGTAACAACAGTTAGACAGCGAGTCTGTACGTAGCGGCTCAGGACATTACAATGAACGCTCGTGCTCTACAGAAGTTGGGCCACTCAGAACTAATCGTGCTTGTGCTTTCCGAGCCCAATTAGAATGACCTCATTCAATCTGCATGTCGAGGGCTGGTGAGAAGGCGGTGGTAGTTCTTCTAATCTCAATAATCAATGATCAGAGACTACCATGCTCAAACCTAACACTGAGAAACACCTAGCCTTCCTAAACAATACATTACCAACAACGACCGGTAAACTCGCATTAAAGTCAAACCTCACAAGAAACACCATAAAATGAGATCAGGAAAGTTTTGCCAACCACACACCGATCTATAAGTTACGGAAGCGAGTAGTGCAGAAGGCCTCAAATACATCTAGCAAACAAGTAAAAATCTCAAATGAAGGTTTGGTAGCAGCACCAGCCCAGAGTCCATAATGTCCTATTTTGGGAAAATAAAACCATCTGAAAATTCTCCTTTTTGAAAGATCCCACAGCTGTAATCTATGCCAACCTACAAGAGGTACCGGGCTTGCCTTGTCCCATAGCTCCACAAAAAACAGATAAAGGCAATGATTCCCATGCATCCTGTCTGCCAAAACAATCAGCTCAAATGATGCCACTATACGCAAAGTCATCACAGAGGTTGCCCCTTCAGACAGACGCTTCCACTGAGAAGTCCAGACTGTTTATGCCTAATTCAAATTTCAAAACTGAACAGGTAATCATTCAGGTTCACAGATTTCTACATACATCCCAAGATATTGTCATAAATGACCCAATGCAAGAGAGCGGATGCAATGTAAAGGCTGACCCTCCTCTCAATAGCGACGGGTAGGACACCCAACCAGATAGATCATGGTCCTGCTCTCTCTTAATCTCAAATAATACAGATCTCATGCAGGCCCTGAAAGTTAAAACAATATGTCTAGAAGATAATCATCCTAGGTTCAGGCATACTAACTTGCGCTGGGACTAAGCGACAAATAACGGAAAAGAATGACAGGGTGGCCGCACTGCCTTATCCACTAACAAGGAAAAATGTGGCCATCACAAATGACTGTAAGAAAGTAAGAGGAACCCCTTTACGCCGAAGGAATAGGGTACTATACAATTGTATCACTGAGAAAGTTTCCTTTGGACTGTTGTGTGGAAAAGAAGCAATATAGGCTGTATGTACTAAATTACATCAAGATCTCACTCATTCAACTTAATATCATACATACACGGGAAGTATAGCCATATATCCCAGCTAGACAATCTAGACAATATTATTTATAGAAAAGTATAAATCTATTTATTGATTAAAAAAAGCTCATAGAGTGCACAATCTTAAAAATATGGACATAGTCAATAACACTATTATTCCCCTAACATCTATAATGAATTCAGATATCACAAATACTTTCTATACATGCATATAAAAACACATAGCAAGTTAAAAAAGAGAGTAGATATAGTAGACAAAACAATATGTCATTCAAGTGGCACACATCCGTGATTACAGAATTTTTCGAGCTGAAACCCGGTACTTTACTACTAGTACTCAATGGTCCCAGTCTCTTCACGGGTTATGTTTTTCTCAAAAGGGCGTCGACGCGTTTCGATGGAAGTCTGTCAACACCATCTTTGTCAAGACTAGAATTATGACTCTCACAATTAAACAGACTTATACTGGAACAGTTAAAAACACCTCTCGTTATTGAGGAAGGCCACCCAGGCATCAAGATATGTGAAATGGCCGTGGGTGTCTGGGGCAGATGCCTCCGTCTTCCTATTTTGTGTCCAAATGGAAGATGTAAGATGTATTTTTATAACACCCTTTGTTGATTAAAATAATATTCGTGGTACTTGTCTATATCGTGGGCATATTTGTCACCGGCCAGATTGGTATAACAGTTCTTCCAATTTAAAATCGTGGTCGTGGGTTCAGGTTATAACTTCTTAATTACGACCTCCGATATTCCTTCAATAATTAGGGTTTCATCGGATGCGTGCCACAGCGTCACGTCATCCAGCCGATTTCGTCCACGAATGACAACACAATCAAAAACGTGGTCAGAAGCCCCCACACGGAAGACTATTCCAATGATTCTTTCAAAACTAAGTTCAACCTCAAATGTACCTCAAGGTTGTCATTAGGGAGAAGAACGACTATCCTTAAACAGATGGCAAAGCTTCCACTCTTCTATAAAGATCTGGTCAACAAGTGAACGTGAGCAACAACCGCAGGCAAGCAATCACAACCCTCTTGCACTGCTGGGATACCCTACTAACGACACTCCAAAAGTCAACTGAATTAATGAATGTTAAGTCAGACACAATTGACATCCAGATCGACTTCATGAATCTGATGACTGAGCCCATCTCTGGCATCAATTTAAAACTGGAATCTATCACATCCCTAATCACGAGAGTACAAGCTGTCTACTCACCATCACCGATGAAATGTCCTTGTAGTCTGATAAATGACAAATTGTCTTTGCTTCCAGAACTTTGGTCAACCATTTTAACCCCAGACAGGACCACCACCATAGAGTGGTGGCTCCTCCGCTAAGGCAGAGGGGAGTTGGTCCACTGATCAAAAATAAAAATAAAATGATAACGTATCGTTATTATCATTTTATTTTTCCTATTGAAGTCAGTGGCTCTCGGGGTAGGGCAGGAATGGCCAGAGCAGGGAGAGGAGTGGTTTGCACTCCTTAAGTGGGCATGACTACTTGGCCAGCCTTCTTGGGCCGGCCAAACAGGTATGTGTACTTTGCATCTTCCCCACCAGGCTTGCTTTCCACACCCTGGTAAGGAACATTCAAAGCCTCCCAGTCCCCGTCTGAGCGCCGTGGTTCAATAGGAACAACTTTGGATCCCATTGTGTTGTGATACATTTTATATTTTATGTTTTATATTTCAGATTTAATACCGCACAAATGTCAATGTATATATCATGGACAGAATGATTTGTATTTTATATTACAATAAAATATGTAATTTATTTTTAATAGGAGACAGTTATAATCATTGGTTTAATTGATAGGGATTAAACAAGACGCAGGAGATTGGTTCTCTGATTGTTCTGATTGATTTGTATATCATTGGTTGGTGAATTAAGAGCACAAAAGGGAACATTTGTTAAGATTTTGAGTCACATAAAAATAACATCATCCAACAAATTCAAACTGGTTTCAGAAAAGGAGTGGGCATATTAGCTTCTACCGTCTTGGTCGATCAATGCAAGCGGCAGAAGAAAAAATTACACCTTGGCTTTATGGACTTTAAAGCAGCTTTCAACTGAGTTAACAGGGCTTTGCTGTGGAATAAGCTAAAGAAGTGGGGTTTGATAGACACCCTGCTGAGAGCGATTAGCGTGTTGTACTCCGATACCCGGATCCAAATAAAAACTGGAAACGGCACAAGTTTGCCCAGAAAGATTCCAACACAGCTAGGTCTGAAACAGGGGTGCGTTCTAGCACCTTATCTTTTTAATCTTTTGATGGCGGATCTTTCTGTCCTGCCCTGAACCAAGAATATTGCCACCCTGCCCGTAGGACCTCTTGGCCTCACCCACCTATCATACTGAGACAACATTGTGCTGACTCATTACGTAAGAACTAACCACCTGGAGATAAACGTGGCAAAGTCTAAAACAATGTCAGTCTGCAACCAACCGGGACAGGCAGTCAAATGTTCCTAAATGATCTCCTACTGGAATCAGTAACAAACTACAAATACCAGGGGTTATACCTCGATTCAAGAGGAACTTTTAAGAAGCAAAAGCAATATATTGAGAAGAAGGGGTTGGCCCCAATCCACACCTTCGTCGCCCTGTCAATAAACTTGGATGGGCCTTCATTTCAGCCACTCCTAACAGTTATCGCTTCCAAGTTATTACCAACCATCACCTACGTTAGCATAGCGATGCGAGGTCTGGATGCAGCAATAGTGGATAGAATACAGACTAATACTTTCAGGCAAGTGTTTAATGTACCTCAGAAGTCATCCCCAGTACAAATCCACCCCTAATTTGTCCTCATCAAACAAGACCTAGCCTGACGAGCAACAGCGATAAAAAGCAGGTATAAGATCAGCTGTGCCCAAGATACTTCAAATAATGCTTATGGTCAGTTCGCCAAAGTGACTGGCAACAGGCACACTACAAATAATTATACACCTCCATCAAACAACTGAGTCTAACAGAGTTATGGGCAGCAGGCATGCCATATGTTGCCTTCAAAAAAGGGAGCAACAGGGCCGTAAAACTACTATCGTACCTTTAACACAAAATCAAGTTTAGCGCCCGCTTGCACGCTTGGATGGTAATCAAGCATTATAGCATGCAGTCTCCTTCTCCATACCCGACAATTCCATTTCCAGAGCGCATAAAACACAGCCTCATGACCTTATATATGGGTAACAAACTGTCCTAGCAAATAAACCAGCATGGAAACATTCCGGCTCGACGTTATGTAGGCATTGCAAAGACAAAGACGAGGACCTCATCCCCCTGATCTGCATCTGTCTTCAGCTGTGCAAGTCTCAGCTGCTACTATTAAAGAGAAACTTCAATGACAGAGCCAGTTGTACGTGCAGGGAAGCCAAAATGGGGTGCCTAAATTCCGGCGATCCCCTGCTAAACTGCAAAAACATTCTGTCAACAGCCCTTAGTGAAGAACATGATGCCGCCTAATTTAACAACATCAAATCGATTCACACTGTTGTCGGAAAACAGTTCCCAGCGGTTTCCACTCCGCTCGGTTCCATGAACATAATGAGCATCTCGGGGTCTCCGAAACCCTTTGAACAGAGCTCTGGTCTGGGGTGTACCTATGGAAAACAAGCATTGCCATAGGCATTAGGTCTCGCTTTTGGGACCTTATAAGTATTTAGTTATGCAGCATAATATCCTTGGTGCAACAACATCAACTATTGCATGGCTAAACACTTATAAGGTCCCAAAGGCGAGACCTATTGGCTATGCCAATGCTTGTTCAGATAGACAAGGATAGATATAGGACCCAGGCAGACACACAACCGCACTAGGATGTGGAAGCATTGACAGGCACACAGAGGTGCTGGTTCTGATTGTATCATCCTTCCATCACGTGCAAAGCTTTCACAGGGTATGAATCTGCCCATGCCATACAGGTGCAAGGGTGGAGTTTGTTTTGTATTTAAGCCACTTATGCTGCTCTGAGTCTGGATTCTCATTAAGTGAACATTTACCATTGGCTACATATTCTTGGCATAAATTGATGAGGTCCAAAACATTCATAGTTGTTTACCTCACATTCAGTACATTTGTAAAAGTTGCAGCTTTGTCAAGCATTTCCTGCTGAGTGGCTTGTGCTCTTTTTGGGCATTCTAATGTGTTTCACAAGAGTAATAACTTCTCCAGTTTTCTCTTCTCCAGCCCCATTGCCCACGTATGCCATCCTTTTTGGCACTGCGAGAACGTCACAATATTTTTTCACTCGGGCCCCATCTGTGACTAGGAAGTGTACATAGAAAGGCAGCTTGGCTAATAGAGTCCTGTAAGGGTTGCCCGTGTGGCACAGCCATGCTCGCATCTGGGGTCATTAAACGTAGAAGATGTACATACTGGAATGTTATTGCTTTAGAATGTGGAATTTCAAAACCAAGCTCTTTCTCTACGCCTGATGCCGACTGGCTGCTATAACCAGGCCCACTTAACAACACTAACAGAACAACGTGTTTTACGACCAGACGTTTAGGCCGCAGTGCCTCTGTGCACGATTGTGAAATGAACCGTGCGTATGTTTCACAGAAGTCCAAAGCAGCAGCGTCGCAAGGGCATCTCTGCTAAATGAAACGCTGTTAAAAATAAAAACACACACAAAAAAAAAAAAACAAGCGTCTTATCAAGAAACATTGTGCATAGGCTGAGCAGGCTGTCCATAGGAACTTACTGGCAAATGTACACATAAAACAGATGGTGTGAAGGAGGGAAGAGGAGTGAATGGGACAACACATGACAGGACAGTTTGCAACAGCTATGAGTTGTGGAGTTTACAACTGCAAGGGGCAGTGCATGCTTCTGTGGAGTCGGCATTGCGTGTGTTTGCGTGGAATGAGGGGCCCTGCACGAGCACTTGTGTGGGAAACACGACCTTGTGAAGCAGGGTGCTTTTGTCTGAGTGTGGATGCAGGGCGCGTGGTTATGTGTTCGGAAGGAGCGTAGGCTTGTATTTTAGAAGAAGAGTGCACATTTTCACCCGGGGGGCCAGACTGTGTGCTCTTCTGTTAAGAGAGGGAATGTATGCGCATAGTTTGCGACGCTCGTTTCATGCCAAATGCCGCTGTAGAGAGTTTAGTTGGATACCAGTTGCATGGATTGGCTGGGGGGGAATTTATGTGTCATATCTAAAAGTTGTGAGTGAGGGCTACATATGGGTGCGTGTACACAGGGGATGTACGTTTGTGGGAAGTTGGACAATGCATGCCTGGCATGAAAGGCGCGCGCCTCGCGCAGAAGGAAATACAAGCTGCGAGACGCGCTCTGTGGTGGGGAAGAGGCATTGAAGCGAGGCACGCGTGCTTGGCCGAGCGAGAGGAAAGCCAGTTGGCGCCTCTGCTTGTGCCTGTGCATGAAAACACGCGAAAGTTAACAAGGAGGGAGGGGGAGAAGGGTGGGGGTAGTAAAAGGGATTCGCGCGCTGTAAGGCTTAATGAGCCATAACAGAAACCCAGATGGCAGCTGCACGCGTGCACGCACGCGTAACCGCAAGCTTGAGGCCAGCAAAAGCGTGTGGTAGCACTTTGAAAAACCTACTTACTAGATGTCTCGCAGCACATGCGCTGGCTCAGGTGAGACCTAAAAAAGGAAGCCCACAATGTTAAACAATTGTTTAATCTCCCTAAACTCGAACTTGGTCTAGGCCTTCCTGTTTGCCTAACATCCAATGGCAAGACTGACTTTTACCAGCTCCTAAATTATGAATGCAATTTACCATGCTCAGTCACAGGGTGAATTCATATGTTTTTGCATGTTTAGAAACAGGAATGTGCAAAGTCGGTGGGTGTTACTTCGTGATGTATTATTTTAGGGTCTACTAATCTCACATACATATGCAGTAAGCTTTAATTTAATAACTCGCTCTAAGATGTATTTTCATAGGTTACAAAGTAATGACCAGCTGTAAGCTTTTTTTTTACCCATTTTATGACATTTATTAACTGTGTAATGAACTGTAGTTTTAATCTGTAAATTGTTATGGTTTTAACTAACTTAAACAATAAAAATAACTTAAACTTGACCATTCTAAGAATAAGCACCACGCAGACCAGATAACAGGACACTGGAAGGTGGTGCTGATAACCCTGAACACAAATTAACATCCCCTCGTTAAGTACGTGGAAAGATGTTCTTGTGCACAGAATATTGGAGAAGTATCATGGAGGACAGGTGGGTCCTCAATTTGGTAAAGAATGGTCATACTTTAGAATTCCTAGAAAACCTCCAAGAACACCTTCATCAATATAGAGAACCTTAATCCTTACTAGAATATGGCTTGGCCGTTTAAAGTTACACCACAGGTGCTTCACAGTAATGAGTATGGGCAGAGGTGAAGGCAGTTTACAGTTGTTGATTGTTTAACTTGGCTTTGGCACTAGATGTGTAAACACACAAACACATGCCTCTCATCCATCCCTATCCATATGTACACAAAATGGTTTGAGAGCCTCTGGATAGTCTTCCTAAAGCCTTCAAATGCCTCACATAGAATGTCAAATGCCTCACATAGAATGTCAACGGGCTGCTGAAAAAAAGCTGAAAAGGGCCGTCCTCACAACAGCAAAGCAGTATGAGGCTTGCACACTCACTCATGTTACAAAAAAACATACCTCCTTGGCAATGCCTGCAAATGCTTCTGTAGATATGGATCCAGCAAGGCAATCTCGATAAGACAACAACTCCCACTTTCCATACAAAGTCAGGATGAAACCACACGATATTTCCAATTTACTTGGGAACAGAATACTCTCCCATTGCCATCTGGGAAGCATAAAAGGCGGTTGTGAGGGGCAGCATTATTAATATGGTACTGCGATTAAAGTGTGAGAGAACTAAAAAAGTGTCAACCTAGAAACAAAGTGCAGGAGTGGGAAAATAAATGTTGGGAAGACGGCTCAGAGGAAAAGCTCCTGTAGGTAACATGGGTGAGAATGTAATACCAACAAGCCTGATTAGATTAATCCAAAAATGTAGGTCTTATATCCCAAACAAGTAATAAGACCAGAGCAAAAGAATGGGCAACAGAGCTGCCAAATTACTGGAGATGAAGATGATGATGTACTAGCCAGCTTCGAAAAGATTATGGTGACCTTAAAACCTGCCCAGAGAAAGTAGCTTATGAATTTGACGGTTACCATCGAGCTTTTGCTTGATCCTCTGACACCATCTCATATGAGACCCTAGACACATGGTCTTCAAATGCTGTGACCCCCTTGCCCCTCCTGATGGACAATGATTTCAAAGCGGTCCCCCAAAATAAGTAGTTTCTCACAATTATTCTAGTATGTTAAATACTGAAGACCAGTTAAAGATTTTTATGGACTTTCAGCGCATTTTTTCTAACAAATTTAGACAAAGTTGATATGCAGAAGTGCTTTTCAGTTTCACACAGTAAATAAATGATATGAGTGGTAAAGCCAAGCAAGCCAAACATTTCAAGTGAAAATTTTACTGACGCTATCTTATCTTACTTAAGGTAAACCTGATCTATGAAACTGGAAAAAAAAAAGTGTAATAAAAGGAACCAAAATGTGTAAGGGACTTAAGATGGCATCAATGAAATTTTGACAAAAATTGATGTTCACTTTTGCCTTTTATTTCGTCACATTATCATACCTTGCTGGCAATTAGTCCCAAGTCAGTGTTTCACATCTAGGCAGTCCTAGCTTTTTAGTGAAAAGCACTTTGGTATTTGTATTAGCCCAACACTACAGTGTCAAATACGAAACTGCAAGTCCCAAAATGCAATGCAATGCACTGTTTTTCTAAAACACAAGGACAGGCTGAAGCTTCATCAGAAACGGGGACATAAGACAGCCTTGAGGTATGTAAAAATTTGAACATTGCTTCTATGTTCAATTATTCCTTTAAACATGCAGCTAAAACATGATTGTCAACATACTGTTTGGCACACTTGTCACAGTAAAAGTTTCAACAGTTTGATCCTACATCAGAAAAAAGGGGATTCTTTGGAGGCTCCCTACTCCAAGTCTGGACATGACTGACAAGTATTACCGTTTGCCCATTACACCCCCTCTTTTCTTTCAATCAAATCACTGTGCTGTTTTGTCTGTGCTTCCCATGTTCATATTAAAAGCTTTTGTTGGCGAGAACCTGGCACCCTCAACACCAATTCAGGCACCCTCATGGCGTCCCTAGTTTGAAGACCTCTGCCTAAAACACATTTGACCCCCACTTCAGTTGCACCACCTCACACAAAGGAAGAGAACTCTATTAGAAAACACTCTGGCAGCTGAAGAAACGTCTGAAAGTATTTCACAACTGTCGTCAGACAAGGACCCTGGACCGCACAGGTTCCCAAAATAATTCTTAAAAAATGTCTAGCGAGCTCTCTGCCCAGCCTCTACACACACTGTGCACAAATGTGGAGGAGACAGATGGCTTCCTAAAGGATCTAAGCAAGGAAGTCATTGTGATTATTCTGAAAGCAGACTGCTTCACACAGGTCAATTTCCCTTATTAATACTGAGGCAATATACTGCAAAAGTCCTAGCAAACCGTCTCCTCAATGAGATCAGAGTCTTGGTCCATCAGGACCAAAGTGGTTTTATGCCACCTAGGTCTACATATTGCAAGTGTTAAACGTGCTATCTATGGTTAAAAAATTACAGAACCCACTACCATCACTACTTATAAACTTAATAACCTCACGTGAGACTACCTAGTTCTATTCCTCACTCATACGGCCAGATCTTTATGTAGTATGTTCACTTGCTACACAGTGATCACAAAGCATGAGTAAGAGCGAGGGAAGCCTTATTGGACCCGTTTTTATTAGGTGAGGGGCCAGTTGCGGATGTCTGCTATCACCTTTATTATTCGCCTTAGCACGGATACTAGGGTGGGATAAATGGCTGATCAACTGCCATGGACGAAAAAGTGTCCCTTTATGCCAACAATCTCCTGATGTACCTTAGCAACCCGCTGGGACTGGGACTACAAGCCATACAAATACTAGTTTAACTTGGTGCTTTGTCTGGGCTAAGATTCAACTGGACTAAATGCAGACTTTTCTAATCTTAAAGACAAGATAGATCTAGCTGCCTACACACCATGCAGGCATTCGAGTAAACATGCATCATTTTAAATGTATGGGTAATCAAATACTGGGCAAGGAGACAGTGGTCTAGGAAGCAGTGGTGGTTGCTAAAAAAAACGACCCAATGCCTATTCTGCAGTTGCTGGAGTTGGGAGACAGGACCCCCCCTCTTTACACCCTTCCTCCCCACTAGACAGAGGAGGACACCAGAGATTCCCAGGAGCTGAATCGGGGAAGAAGACTTGGAGCCCGGGAGGTGTAGGATGCTTATGCCACTGGGTGCGGCAACAGCATATAATGATGGTGCAGAAAGGGCAAGGCGGTGCACCTGGGTGTGGCAGCCCCTATAAACCCTGTATAGCCCCAAGAGGTTCTTGGAGCAATCGCTGGTGGCCCAGAGAGGGGGTGGGTGGGGTGCCTCAAGCTGGTGAGGTCGAAAGCAGCGATAATACTGCGGACAGAGGATTCTAGGCTTTGCAGAGGAGGAAACAAAGGCCACACTGGAGGCAGTGTGGAGTTGAACCTGGGCGAACACAGGCCAACAATATTGGCAGCAATATGAGAAACGAAATCCGCTCTGAAGCAAAAGATCAACACGTGGCCAAAACTGGTGGAGAGGGTGACACAGACAGAATCCACGCTAGGCCATCTGAAACCAGCATTAACAGATGGTGAAAACCGTGTCAGGGTGCTGGTCAAGGCTGAAGCAGCCCTGTAGAGCAAACTTAACGATACAGAGGGGTGCACCCACAGTAGCAACATGTGAATTGTTGGAGTCCCGGAGAAAGCAGAGGGTCCCTGCATGGAGCGGTTTCTTGAGAGTGATTATCCTTGGTGGAAGAGAAAACGTCCAAGTAGCTCACAGTAGACAAAGTGCGCAGAGTCCCTGACTGCCCTCCGGAGACCAGCACATCGCCAAAGGCGATTGCGGCCTAGCTATTAAACTTCCATGGCAGGGACAATATCCTGCAAATAGCACTCGCCCATGGGCCCAGGCCACTGGATGGAGGGAGTGGGAATATATACCCCATGGGTGTCCTGGTGCGGAACACTTCGCCTCTGCAGGTTACCAGCATCATGGTGGAACCTCAAGACTGCTATGCAGCTGTAAATGGCATTTGGAATGTCATAGGTTTGGCCGGGCCCTCCTGCTACTTTCAACCCCGGGACTGCAGGGGGGGAGGAGCAGACAAAGCTGGACAAATGGATAACAAACACACCTGAGGCACTGTTGCTGATGGGAGGGGACCTTAATTTGACTCTAAGGGGAGACATGAACCAACTGACTGGTTCCAGGATCACCCAAACAGCAGATACACATTTGGTTCACTTTTTGGATGAAAACGGGATGGTCAATCTATGGAGGGCAAAAAGTCTTCAGAGAAGACACTACGTTTATGTTTCGAACTTCATGCAGTCGATGTCCAGGTTGGACTATTTGCTGGTACCGCCCCATCTGGTGGGAGCCTTTGGGAACAAGGAATGTCTGCCGAAGGGGATCTCTGACCATGCACCAGTGGCAATGACACTCCATAAGGGAATGCCCAGACCCACGAGGTGGGGGAGGGGTGGGCGGGGGGGGGGGGGGAGGGGGGGAGGGTGGTGTCAAGATTGGACCCCTGGGAAATGACAGATAGGACTATGCAGGGTTTGATAAGGCAATCTGTGGAACAATATTTTGAGGAGAACATAGGGAGGGTGAGCTCTAGAGCAACAGTCTGGGAGGCTTTCAGGATGGTATTGAGGGGGGCCTGATAGCTAAAATCACAAGAAAAAAGTAGGAAAGTGAAAAAGCAAGCAGGAAATTAGAATATAAGCCCTGACGAAGAAGGCTTAATACGTATGTCACCCTATGAAGGAACGTGCACTTGGACTCGAGGCATTGAGGGAGGAGTACAGGAGTCTGCCTGAACAGGAGGCGAGACAGCTCATTCTAAACAAGCAGGGTAGGGTATATGAATTGGGAAACAAAGACGGCACGCCGCTGGCCTGATCTCCCAGAAAGCAGGAGGGCCCCAAATGGATACACAGGGTGTCCATCCCGGGGGGGTCCAACGTTGAGACTCCGGGTGAAATTGCACAAGCCCTTGCCATCGACCTAAGTGGGATTTACAGTTCGAAACTGGGTGGCAACTTGACTGGCATGGCAAATTTTATTTGGGACCTTGCTGTTTCCCGATTGGGGGAGGAGGCGAGAAGGGCTCTAGAGGTGAAGATAACAGAGGAAAAAATCTCCGAGGCGGTAACAACTCAGGAGCCGAAAGAGCCTGGGAGCTAACGGGTTCTCGCTGGAGTTCTTTAAGGGAGTGAAATCCCAAAAAGTGGCCCCATGAAAGGGATGTGTGGGGAAGCATTGACGGATGGGATCTTGCCCAAGGATCTGAGGCAGGCCGACACATTCCCCATTCACAAGGAAGGGAAGCCAAGGGAAGACTGTGTCTCATATAGGTCAATCTTCCTACTGAACACAGAAACCAAATTCTTGGCCAAGGTACTGGCGATCAGACTTATGAGGGTGATAGACACTATTGTAGCTCACAATCACTCAGGCTTTATGCAGTATAGAGTAACCAGACACAATTTACAATGCCTCTTCGGTTGCCTGGCCTAAAGAGACTGGATTGCTGAACCTGTGGTGCTGCTATCACTAGATGCTAAAAAGACATTGGACTCAGTGGAGTGGCCATACTTGATGGAAGTTCTGCAGAAAATGAGCTTCGGACCAGTGTTTCTAAAATGGGTTGGACTGCTATATTGGGAGCCTTTGGCTCTGTCCACAGAAAAGGGCATGATCATGGGCATTTACGCATGGCAGGGGCACCAGATAAGGGTGCCCACTATCACTGCTCCTGTTCGATATTACAATGGAGTCCTTGGTGCCCTGGATCTGAGGTGACGTCCTACGACAAGGCTTGAACAGAGGCCTACACTGGAAAGGCATGATTTTGCTCTATGCGGATGATATTCTACTGTATTTGGGAGACCCGGAGGTTCTATCCCCCATATTCTGTGCATCCTCAAGATATTCAGAGAATATGCCGGGATCTAAATCTACTTGAACAAATCCATTGCTTTCCCCCCTGACATGGAGGACTCTGCCTAATAAATGGGAATGCTCCATTCAGAGTCCAGCACAAGTATTTCAGGGATGTAAATGCGACAACCAGACTGCTGATATGGGATGGATATCTGCCACGGATTGCCCTCTCCACATTGATGCAGAAGCCAATGGACCGAGCAGTGGCCCTTCCAAATCTGAAATTGTGTTACGTGGTGACCCAGCTGTAGGTAATTAAACTGAATTTACAACACAGCAGGAACCATCAAGATACGCAAACAGGAGGGCAATGGACCAGAATAATTACCCCTGTTGGCGGTATGGGGTAGACAAGTGGAATTTACTGTCAAACCCTATTGCGAAGGCAGTTAGTATATGGCGGTAAGCGCCTAAACCACCGGGTTGGATGGGTCAAGTGACACTGGAGACCCCCCCTTTAGGAATCACCATTGCTAGCATGCCTGAAGATTGTGGAGGGACACAGGAAGTGGGACCAGCTGGGAATTTATTTCAAAAGAGGAAAACGTCTGGAAGGAGGGGGAAGATGATCCTGTTCTCCAAACTCCAAGCAAAATTTGAACTGTCTGGAAGACGTTATCTTTAATATCAACAGGTAAAGCCCATCCTGCGGGGATAGGGGGACCTGCCCCGGGATGTTAAGGAGGAAATGCCTCTAGAGTGTAGAGTACTAGTAGACCCCCCTACACAAACATGCAGTTTCACAAATATATGCCTCCCTACTTAAGAACTGTTTTACTCCACTAGATGGCCTACGATGTAAAAGGGAGTATGCCTTGGGGAGACTGGAGGATGACGCTTGGGGGATGGCATGCAGGTACCCCCACAAGGTAGCTGTCCAGGTGGGATTTCAGCTAGTGCAGCTGAAACTAATCTATAGAGCCTACTACACGAGGACCTGTCACTACAAGATGGGGAGGTTAGATAGAAACCGTTACCTTAAGGAATAGGGCCAAAAAGGGAATTTGTTCCACACTCTGTGGGAATGCTATAAACTCCACGTTACTGGGAGATGGTGAAAAGCAGGATCTCCTTAGTTCTGGATTGCTCTCAACCCCTCACTCCACAATTGGTTACTGTGGACATTTAGGGAGGGGGCAGACGATGGACAGATACAAACTCCTGTTTTGTAACATGGCTTTAATGGTGGCCATGAGGGATATAGTCCGTCACTTGGGAGGGGTAACTATTCCCACAGTGGCTGGCTGGACCTCAAACATAGACTGGTAAATGAGCGCGAAGGATATGGTTTACTAGGCTAAACGGTGTCCACATATGCTTGAGAAGATATGGGGCCCGTGGAAAGGGACTGAAGACGACTTGGACCGAGAAGAGGCGTAAGAGGGGGACCAGGTGAGTGGCCAGTACTTGATGTAGAATAAAATATAAAACGATTATAAAAAAACATATTGATCTCTCAATACAAAAGTGCCAATTTGTGGCTGTTTGCATGTATGGCTCTATAGCATTAAAATGTTAAGTTATGTTATGCATATATAGCGCGACAGCTACCCACTCAGGGTTTTTCGGATGCTCTTTTAGCAACAGATTAGCTTCTCCAGGCCCAGCTAGTTCAGAACAGCCAAGTCTTTAGTTGTCTGTGAAAGGTGGTCAGTGAAGTACAGAATCTTAGATGTTCCGGTAAAGTATTCAGAGCTTAGGGCCGAAGAACACAAAAGAGTGGCCTCCCATACGGGTCAATTTGATCCACGGAACAGTGCACAGGGAACGCAGAAAGCGAGCCAGCTAACGGAGCTTTAGCAAGCAAGTGATATGGTGAGGGGCAGCCTTTGCCCTTGCCTTGTAGACACAGCATAAAGCCTTGAACTGGTTGTGTTTCTTCACCCTCAGCAAGTGAAGCTCGTGGAGGAGAGATGTAGCTGGTGCATATTTTAGCAGTCTATAAATAAGCCTAGCGGTCGCATTCTGCTCCCCCTCCAGACATCTCATGGAGGCTTTGTCAATCCCAAGATAGAAGATGTTACCATAATCTAGTTGGGACAGAATAAGTGCCTGTGTGACAGCTCTGTGGGCAGATACTGGGAGGATCCGAATACATTTTTGTATCCATTTCAGTGTCACGAAACAGTTCGCAGATACCTTTGCCACCTGAGGCTTCATAAAGAGCTTACACTCCACTACAAAGCCAAGGTTCTTGACTTTGAGGGCAGGGACAGGCATATCGCCCAAAGAATCTTGACAGTGCTGAGGACCCCAAAGAAACAGGTTCTTTCCAAGCACTGGCACCTTAGGTTTATCTCTGTTCAGTTTTAATGAGTTGGTATTTATCCAGGAGACTACTTGAGGCACACAGGAATTAAAGGACATAGCATTGTGGTCCTGGGCAGAAAACATAGAGAAGATAATTTGGGTATCATCCACGTAGGAGAATAACGCAAAACCACAGCATTCCACCAGGTCAGCCAGGGGGCGAACATAGATGTTGACTAGTGCTGAGCCTAAAGCCGATCATTGAGGGATCGCCGAAGCTTAAGGCACAACATATAGAGAAGATGCTGCCAAAGGAGACCTGGAATTTACGGTCCCTTCAGAAAAGAAGACATCCAGGCAAGGGCTGTTCCCTGGAGCCCCATTGCGTCAATTGCAGTATAAGTGTGTCATGGGATCAAGTAAGATCAGCACTGCCGTCTGGCCCTCATCCAGGAGCTGGCTAAGATGCTCCTGACCCCCAAGGAGTGTGGACTGGGTACAGTGACAAACTCTAAATCCTGACTGGGAGTCACGTAGAAAACTTTGGGACTTCACAAAAGCAGAGAGATGATTACAGACATATTTCCCCATGATTCTAGATAGGATAGGGAGCAGAGAAATGGGTCTGTAATTGGACCAATTTGAGGGATCCAGATTGGGTTTCTTCAAAAGGGGAAGGACCGTAGCTTTTTGTTATTTTATTTTTCCTTAATGTCAATAAAGAGTTAAAAAAAAAAAGGAGAAAGCCATACAGAAATAGCTTCCCAAGCAGAGGCCCTGTATTTCTTTGGAGTGTGGAAGCAACACGGATTAGTTTTGATCAAGTGCAATACTGTGCAGTGAAGCAGTTTTTTTTTAAAAAATGATTTGTATATGTTCTAAAGACATAGCCCACCCCCACTAAAAATGTTCAATTTGTGTTGGGGGTCTCTTGTGCTTTAATGACAATACTATAGCTAATGTGCTGTTCATAATGAAATATGCATATGCTGCTCATATATTAATTCAGGGCTTTTATGTTGAGGCACAGCACAAGTCAGTTTGTGCGTTGAATGCATAGCACAAAAGACGACTCAGAAGGAAGGTTGGGTGTGTTTTTAAATAAGAAGAGAAGAGCAATATCAGTTGGTTTTCTAAACAAACATTTCATACTTGAGAGTAAAAGAATACTTTGACTTTGATATCAGAGTGAGAGAGCTAATAGATCTTGCTTGGTCAAGACTATGAAGTTAATCAGCTGTAAAATTGTAACAAAACAGCACTTGCAATTACAATAGTTCAATTAATGTATTTGTATTTTACCAATCATAGTGATTTGCGCAGAGTTCCTTAATACAATGAGGCAAAACGACACTTGAAATAAGAATTACTAGTTTCAGATCCTTTGCTCTTAAATTGTAGCTACAATTCAAAACGTAGTGAAATATGCTTTTCATGGCTTACCTGTTAACTCTCCGAGGGCACTTGTCTGGTTTAATATCGACCTCATAGAGGTAGACATCAATCTTTGGAATTTCAACTTGGAAGCAGTTGGCCAGTAGTTTGATGGCCTTCCCCATGGTTCCATAGCCAGGCCGCCTGGGCACCAGGAACAAGGGCTGTGCCCCAGTGGGTCCTGAAAAGGGAAAGAAAACACATTGGTTTAAACTGGTTGCTCAGGATGCTGCCCCTTATGTATAGACATACAAGACCGAAATAAGATCATGTATTTGTGGTCTTGCATCAACAAGATAGATGGACCAGTTTCGGCAGCTAACTTTACCAAGCACACAAATTGGATAAATGCTGTACATTCCCACTTTAATTATCAAGCAATGTTTAGCGACCAAGAGTAGAAGGGACTACCTTTAAGTCACTGAATCACACAACTTTTTTTGAGCCACCAGCTCGTAACAAACTAATTTTCTAGCTAAGCCATGCCGAGAGGCACAAATTCTTTCTTTGGTCAAGATGGCATGAAAAGGCCAGAAGATCAGGCTTTAACACATTGGATAAAAGCAAATCTTCCTTCCTTCTTCACCTTCCACACTCTGAGTCCTCTCCTCAGGGACACGCCTAAATATAATTTTTTTTTTGATAAACACATTTTTTATTGTTTAAAGAGAATACAATCACCAATGCTCTGACATTGCGTAATACCGGTGTTGACACAGTATATCCGGAAGAAGACATGCATTGCAATCAGGCCCCTCCCTCCTGCAGGGAATACAGTATAATGCGTGGATGGAACAAGCTACTCCACAGCACCCAGCCATTTGCCCCACACCCTCCGGTATTTCTTAGGACACTCCCGTGCCTTGTACATGGGTTTCTCTTGTGCCACACACCAATCCAGCCCCCCTCCTCCATCCCTCAAAACTTGGAGGTGTAGGACGCTTCCATGAGGCGGCTATGTCCCGTTTTGCCACGACCATGGCTGTATTATAGAATAGTTTCTCGTTCCTGGACCCGTCAAGTCAGTCCGTAATCCCTAAGATGGAGTGGCGTGGATCGTGCGGAACCTCCCACCCCAGGACCTCAGACAGCTCAGATTCAATCTCACCACAGAACTGCGCCAGTCGGGGGCATGCCCATACCATGTGGAAGAAATCGTCCGGGTCTTGGCCGCATCGCGTGGATGTGGCGGATGGGGACAGGCCGGCTCGATACAGGCGCTGTGGGGTGAGATAGACAGTGTGTATGTAGTATAATTGAATCAGGCGGAGTTAGGCGGATGCAGTGACTGTCCTGGGCGACAAGAGAACGTCCCGTCAGTCCACCTCGTCCAGGGGACCCACCCACTCCACCCATTGGTCCCTAAGTCGGTCGAGCGAGGTCGGGAGTTGTTAACTGGCGTCTTGTAAATACGGGAAATACCCCCCCTCCCCAGGTTGCCCAACATGGTCTGTGCTTCAGGGGGACTATACTCAGGGATCCTACTGTCCTCGGGCAGATGTACGTGGAGGGCATGCCGCAATTGTAAGTATTTATAAAATTGGGATGGATGGAGGGAGTACTCTGATTGGAGGTCCTTGAAGGAGCGCGCATGGCCGTTCGCCCACACATCACCAAGCTGGGAGATCCCGATGAGATCCCACTGACGGAACCCCTGCAGTCCACTGACCTCCCGGAGCCAGGTACATAAAGGCATGTGATGAGTGAGTTTGCACGTCCATTTAGTATGCCGTAAAGCAGCCCGCCAGGCCAAGAACACTGAGCCTGTGACATCAGGCAAGGAGGACGGGAGGGATTCTCTGTACATGAAGGACTGGATTTGGGGCAGGCCAAGATCACTCAGCTCAAGCCTATAGGCAGGGTCAGACCACCCCCCATTGAACCAGTCATGAATACACAACAGCCGAGTCGCCAGATAGTAGAGGTATAGATGCGTCATCCCCATGCCTCCATCGAATGTTGGAATCTGGCAGGTACGCAACGCCATCCGAGCCCTCCCTCCCCCCCACAGAAATTTCGTAGCCATGGTGTCAATCTCCCGAAACCATACCTGTGGAAAGCAAAAGGGGGTATTTTGAAGGACATAGAGAAATCTGGGGAGAATCAGCATTTTAAACAAAGCAACCCTCCCCAGAGGGTTCAACGGCAGTGTCCGCCACTTGCGGAGATCTGCCCTAGCCTTCTTCACAAGCGGGGTGATGTTAAGAGACCATACCAGTTCCGGGAGGAGCGTGACCCATATCCCGAGATATTTAAAGGACTGGCGTCTGAGCGGTATCCTAGACTGCCAGTAGAAGCATTCTCTGGAGAGATGGAGCGGGACAAGGATCGACTTGTTGGCATTCATGTGGAGGCCAGAAGTTTGCCCAAAGGAATGCAGAATCTGAAGACAGTGGGGACCCGACTGCGCGGGATCGGTTAAGAAGAGCAAGACATCGTCTGCATAGAGGGCAATCTTATCCACTCCCACCCCCGAACAAGACTCTCGGACCGAATCAGGGCCGCTAGGGGTTTCATCACCAAGGCGAAGAGAAGGGACGAGAGGGGGCATCCCTGTCTCGTACCCCGCTGGATGGGAAAGGCGTCAGAGAGAACACCATTGATCAGGATGCGCGCCTGAGGCCGGGCATACAGCAACCCAACTAACTGACGGAAGCGTGGGCCGAGACCCATCGCCTCCAACACGTCTTCCAAGTATGTCCAGTCTACTGAATCAAACGCCTTCTCGAAATCAATAAGAAGGAGTGGCAAATAAGGAGAAAGGACGCGTCGGTGAGCCAGGGCCAAGTGCAGCCGTGGGATGCAGTGTCAGGTGCCTCTTGAATGAAACCGCACTGGTCCGGGTGGACCAACGTGGGAAGGTAGGGCTTCAGCCGGTGGGCGAGAATCGCCGCGTACGCTTTGACGTCCGTGTTAATAAGTGAGATGGTACGGTATTCCTTACAGTGTGGAGATGGTGGGTGGGACTTTGGGAGGACCACGATAGTGGCCATATCTGTTTCGGTGGGAAGGAACCTCTCTCCAGGGCCTCGGCATACAGATCGGCGAGGCGGGGCACAAGGACCTCACGGAACATTGCATAATATTACTGGGGGAGACCGTCCGGGCCAGGGGTCTTGCCCGACGATGTGGACATGATGGCTTTGCTGATCTCGTCCTGTGAGATAGGGCGGTCTAGGTCAGCTTGGGCGTTAGAGTCTAGCAGAGGGAGGCGGGCACCCGTCTGGCCCAAGAGCTCACGGAGGGTCAAAGTCGGAATCCTTTTAGCGTAGAGTTGGCGGTAGAAGGCGGCGAACGCACCAGCCATAGCCACCGGGGACTGCTGCATCGATCCCCCTTGATCCAATATCTCTGGGATAATACGGTTCGCTCTGGGGTATGTGGCCAACCTGTATAGGATCGTGCCGTTTTTGTCACCCCAGCCATAGACCCTGGCTACGGAAGACCTCCACAGGAGCTTGGCTGCTTCCAGCGAGAGGTGCCTGATTTCGAATACTCGCGAGGCGCCGCTCCAGATTCGCGTCACCTTCCGTGGAGGGGCAGCCCTCAAGGCGCAGGGCCAGTGCCTCCATTGAAGTGATCTGGAACAATTGGGCCTGGCGCTGCCGCTGGACACGACCCTTGGCGAAGCCCCGAATAGTGGCCTTAACCGCCTCCCACAGAGTACCCGGGCATGAAACCGAACCTGCGTTAGTGACGAAGTAGCCCTTTAGCTCCACTCCCACCGCCTTTTGGAATTCCCTATCCTGAAGAAACAAGGCATTCAACCGCCACATGGGACGGGAGTGAGGGGGAGGAGTCCCTGTATGGAGGAGCAGCGGGGAGTAGTCAGAAATACCTCTCGGAAGTATGCAGACATCTTGAATCTTGGAGCAATCCGTAGACGGGAAAAAGATGGAGTCTATGCGCGTTTGCGTGTGATGGGCAGCGGAGGTGTGCGTGAACTGCTTAGCGCGTGGATGCCAGATCCGCCATGCGTCACAGAGGCCAAGGGTTTCAGCCCAGCATGTGAGTTGTCTAGCCTGGGCTATCCTGGATGCAGACGGGGTCCTGGTCGTATCGACAAGCGGAGAGGAGACCGCTTTAAACCCCTCCCCCCCCCCAATGACGGTGGACCCCAGGGGGAGGGTGGGTATCAGGTTGGAGGATTGTTTTAGAGTTGCGGCAAGCATCGAGAGGGGTGAATACAAGGATATAAGATTAAGAGGGGTGCCCTCGTGAGTGCCGCAAACAATCACAAACGTGCCTTGCGGGTCCTGAATAACTTGTGTCAGCACAAAGGGAAAGGTTCGCTTCAAAATTATGGCCACGCCTCACAAACCTCGAGCGAAGCCCGAGTGCCACACCATGTCGTAACCATAACGCTTCAGAAAGGGGCAATCATTACCCATGAGATGAGTCTCTTGAAGCAAAAGCGCGTCTATGTTAAGGCGCTGAGCTTAACGTAATACCGCCGTTCGCTTATGACGATCTAACAGGCCATTTACGTGCCAGGATAGGATATGAAGGGCTGCTTTCGGGAAGGGTATATCACTCATGGAGGGTGATGATCGTAACAAAGGCTTATTGGGCCTTGGAGAGCCAGTGGCAAGGGCGAGGCTGAGAGCAGACATAAGAGCGCGCTGGTGGGAAGGACCCTGTGCAGAAGACGCATATGCCAGGGAGTCCAGGTGTGCAGTGAGCGATGGTGCAGCAAAACAACATAAATCAATACCAAACCGTGGGAACGCACATTGCTGACTCCCCACAACAACAAAGAACCCCCCCCCCCCCAACCGAACCCACCCCCACCCTATACTTCGGGAACGGAAGCATCTGTCAGCCCCCCTGGAACAAAACCAAACTAAAACGTTTGTATTAGTTGCGTGGAGGACCCCTCCTGCAGAACGGATAAACAGTACACCAGCGTTAACTTTGTAGACACCCATAGGGACAAATCCAGAGTCTAACGACTGCAACTCCCCTCTCCCGGTGGGGATACACTACGTTTGGACTGTGGTGCCATTAAAGAGTAGGCGTACGGGAAAGGTCTGAGTCTGCCTGGGCCATCAGTAGAGACCTGCACATGGAGGGCACTGGGGAGCGATGCCTGCTGCAGGGCGGAGAGCCCGACCGGCTGGAGGAGTCTCTGGGGTCCGGTGCCGCCGCTCTCGCAGACCAGAGCCCCGATGATCGTGGCTGGCGCCCCCTTCGTGACCGCGTCGCTGGCGGTCCGGCGATCTTTGTCCTGCGGGCCACGACTCCCCGCATTCCGGGGGGGGGGGGGGTGGGGGGGGCACGTTGTTGGCGGAGAGGGCGTTCTTCAGTCAGCCATGTCCAAGCCGCCTGAGGGAAGTCAAAGAAATGCGTCTTTCCTTGGAAAATGAGTCGAAGGCGCGCCGGGAACTGAAGTTGGTATTGCAGGCCCAGGGTACGCAACTTTTTCTTGACGTCCATATAAGAGCGCCGAAGGTCCTGGACCTCCCTGGTGTAATCCAGGAATATCATGATGACGTGGTTCTCAAACTTGAGGGGCCCAGCCGCCCAAGCCTCCAGCAAGATGGCGTCCCTATCCTTGAAGTTGAGAACTTTGAGGATGATAGGACGGGGTGCGGCGCCGGGGGGGTCTAGGTGCCAGGGACCTGTGCGCCCTTTCCACTACAAACCAAGTTGAGAGGGTCTCTCCCGGCATCCACGTCTAGAACCAGTTTTCAACAAAGGTGGCAGCATGCCCTGCCTCCGCCCCTTCGGAAAACCCCACCAAGCGGAGATTGTTACGACGCGCCCGATTTCCGCGTCCTCAGCCCGTCTGTGGAGCTCCTTGGTGTGAGAGCGAAGGTGGGCCACCTGCTCCTTGAGTTGTGCAATATCGTCCTCGGCTGTGGATATGCGGGACTCGGCTTCGGACAGCCGTGCGGTGGCGTTGCGAAGGTCCTGCCGAAGGAAGGATACATTCACCTTGATTTTTCCAATTTTCCCCTCCACCGATGCCTGGGAGGCCCTGATAGCCTGAAGGATGGTGTCCAGGTCTATGTCTGGGGAAGGGGGTGGTGATGATGATGATCCCCCCCGTGGCCCCCCGAGACGGCTCCGGCTCGGAGGTGGTGAACCTGTCCATTTTAGTCTGAGTAGGGGCCGGCGCGGGCCTGGGCCCCTTATCCCTCCCCATGGTCGGGGGGGTACGCCGCGCCACCGAGGTCGTGGGGTTCCACACAAGCGGCTGGCCGTGGGACGAACCTTCCTTCCAGGGTCCATGGGCAGAGGGCACCCTCCGCCACCCGAAGAGGTGGCCGATCCCATTTGCGGATGGTCCCAAGCCCCAACTGCTCCGCCGGCCAACGGCCAAACCACAGAGAACCAGGCACTTCACATCCAGGAGAAGAGAACCTCGCCCCAGTCTGTATCAAGCGAAGAGGAAAAGGCAAGATGATGATGGGGGGGGGGGACCAGGCACTGCAGCCAGCCCCCGCCCCAACCGTCAGGAGCGCGAAATACCGCCACCGGACAGCGTTAGTGCGGCTCAAAGCAGTCAGATCTGTCAATTGGCCTCCACAGATGTCAGAGAGGCCCACACAGCGCCAGAAATGGAAGTGGAGTGGGGGGGGCGGTATTCACCCCTCCCGCTGCTGCCCGACCGACAGCCGTCCCCGCTCGCAGTCAGGGTCCGTGATGCCACCCGGGGCCCCCAGCACCCCAGCTGTAGTCTCCACTCAGCCGGGACCCCACCGTAGGCACCTTGGCGCCACACGGCCAGCCCCCAACGCGGGATTTCAGGCCCAACTGGGCCAGGAACAACGGGCGTCACACGGACCCCCCAAACGCCGCAGCTCTCAGTGAGCTTCCGGTAGGTCGCAACGGGCTGTGAGCCCCAGGAGGCCACAGGGGCGTGCAATGGAGCGCTGGGGGGCGGCGCACTGAGCCTCCGTTTACGCCGCCACTGCCCGAATCGGCAGCCGGATCCCCCCACACGCTTTAGGAGGATGCCAGAACGCTTGCTGCCGCCGCCCACTCCAGATTGAGGCCGATGAACGTTGGATTAGAGGCGGATGACGGAGGGGTCCAGGAGCACTCTTAGAGTGCGACCGCCATCTTGACGCCTCAGGCCACGCCTCCGTCTAAATATAATGTAGATAGTAACACTGGTAGCATCCTAAAATATGCTATGAACAGAACATAAGAAAACCTTTATTTTTAAATATATTCTCAACATTATGCAGCTTTGAAGTATTTTCATTCCCAAAACTAATAAAAGTATATCTGAGGTGTTCCTCATCTCACAACGTTACTCGACAGTCAAAGTTTGTTGAAGTGTCTTTAGTGAAACAAGAGTGAAGACTTATGCATTCTTTGAGCCCCATTTTAGCTACATTATATCCAATGTAGTGTATTGTGTACAAACATATTGAAATTTGCACAGGTTATGAATTCTTAAAAATAGTTGTACAATTAAATGGAAATGTTTTTGGGAGGTTTCGTTAAAAAAAGCAAAGGTTATTTTCTGCACTGTAGTCTTCCATGAAAGAATACCACACAAGCTGCTCATTTAGCATTTGGCGGAGAGGGCACTCTGTCAAAATGGCAACAGAGTACCCTCGTTGCCAAACTCTTAGTCTGCCCGCCTCAAAATCGGGTCGGCAGACCATCAGGTTTGTGCTGATGAGTAAATTTGACTCCATCGGCATAGCGCTTCCTCCGACAAACATCAGAGATAAGCCATCTAACTGTCCACCTTTATTTAGAATAGGCGGTCGGATGTTTTTTTTTTTTATTGTACAATCCCTCGCCGCCATACGTAGCCTGGTGGTGAGGGACAATAAAACATTTGGCAATACACAACAAAGTACTAAATGATGACATACCATGGAGCCATCACACATGAAACCCCAATATTTAGTAGAAACCAGGATTTGCAGGGTAACAACCTAATACGCAAATGAAGATATAGGTTTACGAGAAATTACATTCTTCAATGAACAGGTCTGAGATCACCAGATACCTAGGTAATTGTAGTGTACTTATCAGAATCAGTTTTATTGTCACAAATTAAAGAAGGCCAATTCCATCAGTCATCAAACAGTCCGACCATATGGCTAAAACCCCCATAAAATCTATGGAATACAATGACTAGAGATATTGCTATCTATCCAGCCTTCCCTACAATCGTATTATGTCTTTTATCGCCCTGAAAAAGTTATTTTATAAGGTAACTAACTAAGATCTAACAAATTGATCCGTGACCACCCCATGTATAAACGATCATTAATCATCTCATTCTATAAGACCAACAAAATACAATGACTAAGAATATTGCCAACTATTAGGTTTTTCATAGATCAGGATAACGTTTTTTATCACTCTGATAAGGTTTTTTCCAAATGTAACCAAATAAGATCATATAAATTGATACGTGTACACCCCTTTGGTAGACAATCATTAATCAATGACATTAGCTTTTTTTTATCGATCTGAACAGTAGGCTCGAACCACCACTAAATCAAATGATGAAATATAGGAACAGTCATGTCTATTGGCGGCCATCTTAACAGGTTGGCTGTCTAGCTCTAAAGATTACGGAAGTACGCGAGTGGGAGCACGCAGACCAACGTTTCGCTGACGGGCGGCCGTTTTTCAGGTTAGTGGCCCAGTATTCCAAACTCTTGGGAGAACGTGTATGCGCTATACCAGGAAGCCAGCAACTCAGTAGTCTCTCTCTGTAGCCGCGTGAAGGCAGACTATGCCAAGCAAGAGCATCGCTTTGAGGACGCAAGTACGGCATAGCCGAGAGAATGAAAATTAAGACAATTCAGGCAACTAAGCATTTAACGCTCGATACCAGTAGTGATCTGAATACTTAAATATGCTTTCTGTCCCGGACCTTTTTCTCTTTACAGTGTTTGACTACAAGCACCCCTTCCTTCCGTGAAGTGCTCATGGGGCATGAACAAATGAACAATTATTTAAGTGGTGCATCTCTACCATTATCTATTTGACTGGCAGTCATTTTGAAGTTGTAACAAATGATCACTATCTCAGCAATTACTCCGAAGAGACTTGTACATAGAGTGTGCGATTTATGTTATCTGTTTTGTACTGTTTTTGAGAGCAGTACATCACAGTTACGATTATAAATTGATTTGATTAGTCGTGCATGTGTGAGAAAAATATGTCACTCCACCATATGGTGATGCGTTTAGTCATAAGAAATGTATTTAACATGTCTCATATTAATGATGTCCTATTGTTACAGGTCTAAACAGAATCAGCATACCTTGTAGATCTTAACTAAATCTATGCACCTAGTAGATCTTAACTAAATCTACGTACCTAGTATGCATGGATTTAGCATTTCACCAATGCAGTGATTTTTTCAACTAGTCCAATCAAGTCCTACTAGGAGTGGTAATTGGGATTAATACCTCTGGTCCTAATGAAAGGCTTATGGGGTTAGGCTTGAAACATGTTGACCTGGAGACAATAACACCCATCATAGTGTAAATCTCCACTACCCTGGTTTTAGTAATACTAGCTGAAGGACTTAATAATTATTATCTTCCAACCAGCCAGGTACTTTTTAACAACACTTATTTTTTCTGACCCTTCCACTCCCATCCCCTCATAGACATCACCAAACAAAGTGCTCCCACGTCTTCGTCAGTCGTAGCACGCCCCGTCCTGCAGCGTGGCGGGAAGAACCCGATAATGACACATGCCACCATGGGACATTTTGGTCGGTGAGGTTTATTGTATGAAAATAAATCGTTTCCGCTAATAAAACGTACTATCCCATCGATAGGACAGTAAAAAGTGGACTTGTTTTGTTTATATACGCATGACATGAGGCCTAGTCCACCTTGTACCTTAACTCTCCCTCCCTTCAACTTCAACACTACACAAGTACAAAGCGGAGAATTGTTACAAAATAAAATTAACCATGCACACTCTTGTACAGTACTGCCTAAAATGCGCCATTTCAAAATATTAGTCTTCAAAGAAATTTACACCTAAAGTCTTAGCTGGCTTAATCACTACTGCTAGGAAGTAAAACAAAACCCCTAGACTTTGGAAGGAAGAAAACATGTGTAAAGCTAAAGATAGGCGCCCAAGTTAAGAATTCAATAAACTGCTTTCAGTTGAACACTCACATTGATCACTAATGAAAAGGTGTGAGATATTTACCTCACCTACTAAATGCAATACCACCCAAAAATATCATAGTGCTAGGAATCGGCCTCGGTGCCAGAACAGTATAACATTACCCTGAAAGAAGAAAAGCAAAGACAAAAACAGTAAGGAGCAAGAAACTAGACAGATTATAGCCCTTCTGAATTGACAGCTATTGTCCTTAAGAAAAGGAGACAGCAAACAGATGTTTCTTCAAAAGCTGTGGACAGAGCACGAAGATGGCTCAGCTACCATAGTAAGCCTGCCTACTAGGGTAAATCATACTGGGTAGGCTACAGCACCCAGACTTTACAAGAAATCATCCATAAATTGTATTAGACCTAGAGGGCAGAACAGGCACGGTACTTTCATTTGAATCCTCACTTTAACAGAAGTTAGTGCAAGGACACTCTATACTAAAAACATGGGCTGATTTAGCTGGTGCACGTAAACAAAAGATACCACAGATTTTTTAAAGAAATTGCAAACTATTGAACCTTTTTTTCAAGAAAACTGGATACTCTGTATTATTGATGTCACAGAGCTCTATACATCCATAGCACACTCAGAAGGCATTGAAGCAACAGAATGGGCGTTACTCAAAATGGAGTTACCAGAAAATGACAGTGTCTTTTTACTTAAACTTTTGTTTTTCTGTTTCCATAATAGTTACTTTCAATGGCAGGACAACTTTTTTGGCCAACTTGCTGGTACATCAATGGGCTTTTCGGGTGCCCCAGCATACGCTAATATCTTCATGTCAAAATTCGAAAATGATTACATATTAACCAATGATAACTGGACCAAAGGACTTGCCCAATATTGCAGGTATATTGATGATATATTCCTCATTTGGACACAACCACAGAATCAGTTAGAAAATCTCATCCATGAACTCAACACTAGAAATCCCAGAATTCAATTCACCTACACCATCAGCACCAAACAGGTCAACTTTCTAGATGTTTTAATAATCAAGGATTATCCTGGACGCAAATTAACTACTGACATTTTCACTAAACCGACTGACAAACAGTACTTTACATTATACTAGTTTTCATCCCAGAAGCCTTATTCTTAATTTACCGTATTCACAATTTCTTCTAATAAAAACGGATATGTTCAGAACCAGTAACTGCCGCAATCAAATTTGATCAGTACAAACAACGGTTTGAACAAAGAGGTTACCCTTCAGAAATCTTACAGAAGAGTTTATGTCGATTAGCTCAAAACAAACGTACATCTTTATTTCTTAAAACCACAAGAAGTCATCAAATGTCACACACTTTTGTATCTAAATACTTCACTTGTTCTACTCAAATAAAGATTATCATTAACAAGAGATGGGAGCTCCTTCAAAATGAACCAGACTTCAATGGGATCTTTAATGAAAAACCAACATTTGCCTACACCCGAGGAAGGAACCTTCAAGAATTGATAAAAACACCGGAGAAACCCATAACTACACAAAAACCTTTAAAGGAACCAACAAATGCTTTAACTGCACACACTGCAATAATATAACTATTGGGAATATACTTACTCATCCCGTTTCTGGCAGAAAAATATGGTATAAACATCAATTTAGTGGGTAATCTAGTCATCATTTTTAGTCCACTTAGTTCCACAGTCTTTTACAATTTTGCCCAGATTCTTACACATCATCTTTTCTACTGTAACATTTTATTATCATTCATGCCCTTTATGCTATATAGCATTGGACTATGTCCATCCTTTCTATTTCGATTTAGCACACAAAAGTCATTTCTTTTAATCCATGACACCCATGGTAACGTTTCAGCTCTCAGTTTCTAGTAATCACTGATCGTCGAGTTCTTCTTCCCTACTTTGTATTGGGAAACAGAGCATGTCGACAGCTTAATCAGATTTGCCATTTTTCACATCTACAGTAGGCATGCAATCACGAGTATTATTTAGAGAGTATCTAGAGTCCAATTCCCACAAATCGCTATTCACACGTGAGGGGACACGCAGTCCTATTTCTATCTCTATGGTATAGAGGACGTAACCGTTTAAACGCGACCGGTACACTTTCGTATTTCGAACCATCTATTTTGGGCCAGAGATCCTTTTCTCATGCTTTAACTCGGCATACGGTAACACGCGTCCTCTGACGCCTCAATTTCTTTTTAAGCCAATACGCGTATTTCCTACTTTGGCTTTACGTGAAATCCGTTCTTTTATGTTGTCTAGATTATATTCAGCATGTATTCAGCGGAATACTGTTCAGTTGAGTTTACAGCTTCGCCCCTATTCACGAGAGCAGCATCATCGTCTCCGGTGAGTTTGTAAACATCCACATACCACGGTTTTATCTTAAAAAATTTTGTTTCGTGCGCGAAAGCAAGTTTAGTAATTTTGTTGTTGGCGTTCTGGCTAGCGTTTATTTTTACAGGTCGGGTAACATTGAATATTTTGATTTAGGCTTATACAAGGGACACACCAGTTCATACAATCATCTACTTTACAGGATTCCCACTTCTGTGATTTTTCCGGCATCCTAATGACATATGGCATAGAAATATTACACAGGTATGAACAACATACATTAACTCTGACCACCATCTTGCACTGTGCACAGTCATGATTACTACCACCAATCAGTTTGTGAGCACTATCCCTCTAGTCACTTTATACTTGTTTACATGACTGACACAAGGGTCACATTATAATATGGCGCCACCATATAATTTCACACTAAGCACCGCTCCACTTTCTTCCACTTTTTCTCCTTTTTTCGTGAACATGGGACTCTCCTTTTACACCCATTCTTATACTTTTTGGACTGTATGTAACATATACATTCGAAATTACTTTGTTCACAGAATATTTCCCCTGAGGAAGGGACCGGTGAGTCCCGAAATGCATTGGGCTTCGTGACAGCTATGCACCGAGTAGGTTTTCTCTGACGTAAGAAATCAAGGATTCACTCTCTTAATGCAACTTTTGATATTTGACCGCATAGAAGGATGCAAATGTATAGAAATGTACTATGATTTATTGATTAATAACATCTTCTAGAAAAGAGAAAATGTTGGTCTAGTTTGTTTTTGTATTAAGAAAATAAGTATGTTTATCATTTGAACAGGTTGTTCTATAGGAACAGTGCACACTATAATCAGGGTTTCACCCTGTTAGGTCTTGAGTCTGATTTAGAAAGCCCACATAGCAATCTCACTGCCATAATGAGGACAGACTTAGCAGGCACGGTTAGAGAGCATTACCAGAATCCAAACTGCCAGAACCCTAGCTTCTCTAGCCACTCCTTCTCATTCGTCATGAATGAATGGCAAGATTGTTCAGCATTAAGCAGTCATTACATTTGTGATATTTCTAATGAATTACCACATTAATCCTGCTTGTGTCACAAGATCCGATAATAGTAAAACATAAAAGTAAGGTTCCAATTTTTGGGTGGTGCAAAGAAAGTAAATCGTGGAGTCTTAGAAAAATGCTCTAACAGTCATGGAAATCCCAATAAGGAGTACAGACCACTTTCTGTATAATTGTTAGTACCAATAATGAACGCCAAATGCCTTGGGGATGTCTCACAAACGTATCAGAGAAAGATGAGGATTTAAAAATAAACCAGGCAAGATATGCTGGGTAGCCACAACAGGGAGGCAGGTTGTGCTGGTTGACAACAGACGAAAGACGACCAGACACCAGATGCAGAAGTAACCTGCTAAGAAACAGTAAAACCCAGATGAATGCAGTAAAAAGCAACAAGCAAAGTACTGGATCAAGAAGGAAAGTGCTAGAGCAGAAACACAGGTATCGGAACAGATTTAAGATGGCAGACCTCCAAAACTCATTGACAAGCATAAGAGTCAGTACAAGCTCATCTTACAATTATGTATATTGATATTTCAATAGGGCAAACCTAGCCAAAATCCAGAGGTGCACTGAGCATGGTCTAAGACAAGCATAAAGTGGAAAGGAAGCTAGATTATGGATGATTCATCCATTGTAATGTAGTTTTATTTAAAGTGGTGAGCCTTCAACTCTTTCTCAAATTCGGGCAGTATAGGGGCACGCCTTATGGATACAGAGATGTCATTCCAGCTCCTGGGTGCATAGCTAGAAAAGGTGGGCTATGTTATCTTTTCTTTAACATACTTATTAGTCTGCAGTCTGATGGAGCCGTGGCTATTGGTGTACTGAGAACCACAACAGATGATGAGCTTGTCTGAATGAAACAAGGAGGTATGGGTAATGATGGCTTTGTAAATGACACAGCTGGTTTTGTTGATGTCGCAGGACGTCAAGGGTAACCAAAGGACTTCCATCTGAATGAGGGTGACATTTTTTCAGGCCCTAGGTAAGACATGCTGAAGCATGAAGGATGCCACTAAGGTGTACCACTGTGGAGTCTTTGAAGCCATAAAGCAGGGCACTACCACCACGAGAGTACAAGGGCTTGAACCGCAGTACTGAAATCACTTTCTAGAGGTAACAGTTTGACTTTCTTTTGAAGGAAGAGCTGCTACCAGCCAGTCTTTGTTTTTTAGGCAATGTGTTCCTTGAGGGTTAGGGTATTGACCAGGGTGATTCCAAGTGACTTGGCATTCGGTAAAGTTTTGGGTTCGAAACCATCAAGGTTCATGTCATTGAACCAGGATTGTACTGTTTCTTGTTTGGTGTTCTTGTCAAATAACAGGAATTATGTCTTGGCTGGGTTGAGTTTCAGGTAGGCGCTGGACATCCAGGTCTGGATGACTTGCAAGCAGTGTTTGAGGCATTGGATCTGTGAAGCAGAAGAGACTTTCAGAGTTCTGTATCATTGGCATATTGGGGAATCTTGATGGGTTATCTGTTAGCAGAGCATCAAGTGGCTCCATTTGACTGAAGATGACAAGAGACACTATGGAATCCTAGTGGATTCCACAGGTGAAAGTGGTATTTTGGGACCTGGATGTGTCCATGTGAAAAAACAGGTGTTGGTAGGAAAGGAAGGAAAACCAGTGAAGGACATTGCCGGTGAATCCTAATCGAGACCCCAGGCTGCATATGAGGGTGGGATGGATGCTTGTTAGGAAAGCAGCTGAGAGGGCCAAGAATATCAGGAGGCCGGTGTCATCTTCATCTGTGGTCAAGAGGGCATGCAGAGAGATCTGAATCCAGAATGGTGGTCGTGCAGCAGATGGTTAGCATTGATATCGTAAGTAAGTAAGTAATAGCTGTATTCGATATATAGAAACATCATAAAAGCTGTACAAATTCCAGAAAAGAATAAAAATAGAAATTTACAAGATATATAAAATACGATTAAGTCATGATCTGCTACAGTTAGTACAGTACAAATTTTCTCATCACATGATTTTTGTGGTTTCATTTAAAACAATTTAAAATTGTAAAACTTAAAACTGTAAAAAAAGGAGGGAGGATTATATACAACGGGATTTAGCCCCCGAATTGACTGGATACTACACACAGTACACATCTGCACTAACTTGGTTAGTTGACTTCCTTGCCAGGATCTTGGTTCTCATTAGCCAAGCACAGCCTAGAAATTTAGCCACCCCGCATATCAAAGATAAAGAAGATGAGTCTGTACATAAAATGCGGAGTGCATTACGATGGCTCATTGGCCCTAATAATTGGCAAGCTGGTTTAAGCCACCTGACTCTGGGAAGTCTGTAAGCTGGGCAGGCGAACAGCAAATGTGCAGTAGACTCATTATGGTAGTCACATCCTGGACAGGGTGTCAATGTCAAGTTTGTACCTCTCCAGCTTCTGATGAAACTGTTGATCGGGAGAGTCGCAAATCTCAGTTTCATATATAAGGCCCTGTCTCTGGGAGTCTGGATAAAATCCAAGTAGGGTTCCAGCTTACGAAAGATTTTATACTGGAAAAATCCCTCTGTTAACTTCCCTAGTTTCGGATTGTGGATATCCTGTGTCTGCACCCATTCCCAGTAGTTTCTTTTTAAAGCCTGCTTTGTTGGGGGATCTGGCTATCCCAAGCCTCCTTAAAACCAATAGCAATTAGAATTTTCCGCAATTCTGATAGCCATTTAATCTTACTCCCTGTGTCGGCTAAGATCAATTCATCAAGGGCAAGTGCGTAATTAGATAATTCAGCCGTCCTTCTAATACGGGCCCAAAAAAGGAGGGGTCGCAGGCGTGCTATGTCCGAGATAGGGTGTCTACCTAGATCATAGAAAAGGGGTTTCAAAGGCGTCGAAATGGGGAGGGAAGTCATATCTCTCATGAATTTGTTTTCAGATCTGACCAGTTCGCCAACGTTTTGAAAGCCCCAGAGCTCAGATCCATAGAGGGCAGACGGGAGAGCTTTTCCGTCGTAGATAGCAAGCACTGGGGCAACAGGCCTGCATCTGGATAGGCGTTGTTCTCTCAAAATTGCCCCCGATACCCGCTTGTGATTTAGAAGCATCTTGGCTAAGTGGGGGCCCCATCTCATATCCTTCGAGATGCGGATCCCCAGATAGTCAAAATCCTCCACAATGCCCAATGGGATAGCATCTAGGGTAATGTTATTTTTAGAACGTTTGGAAGGATTGATGCTCATAAGCTTGGTTTTAGTGGTATTTATTATCAACCCATGTGTTTTGCAGAAAGTGTCAAACCTGTTCAAAAGTTTCTGAAGCCCCCCTGGTGATTTTGAAATGAGTAGGGTGTCGTCGGCGAACCGGAGGGTCAGTGTCTTTTCCCCAGCCAGGGATGGGGCACCTGCCGGCTCCTGCCGCAGGAATTCCGCCACCCTTTTGATGTATAAAGAAAACAGGGTGGGTGCCAGCACACACCCCTGGCGCACCCCCCTGTTCACCGCGATCCTCTCCGTGAGTTGCCCCTGGGAGCCCCATCTGATTCTAGCATAATTACCAATATGTAAACGTTGTATGATGTCTAGAATCAAAGGTGAGATACCTAGTTGTTGTAGGGTCTGCCAGAGTTTCCCCCGAGGTACCAGGTCAAAAGCAGTCTTCAGATCTATGAAGGCCAAATACAAACTGCCTTTCCCTAGGATTACTATCTTCCGATTCTTCATGATCTATTGGAATACCTGGTCAATTGATATCATCCTGGAGTTAAACATAGACTGCTTTTTCCATGATTATGCAGGTGAATGGTAGGTGAGTGATGGGCCTGTAGTTGGTGAGGTGATCAGGGTCTGGTGTAGGCTTCTTTAAGGGTGGTAGGATCTGGGCTGTCTTTAGAGCTTCTGCGACAATGCCTTGAGTGAGGAAGGCATTGACAATGGTAAATATGAGTAAGAGAGAATACTCAAACAGACAGAGTTTAATGAAGGATGAGGGCAAGACATCTTCATAAAAAGCGGCTTTGAGGGAGATAAGTATGTCAGTTAGCTCTGGGAGGGTTAGAGCACTGACCACTGTGGAATTCTAAGGGAAGGGTGTAAGAAATGAAGCAGGTCTGGTTTTGTCGAAGTGTTGCTGAATCTTCTCTAGTTTTTTTTACTAAAAAAGAGGTTGATGTCATTGAACTTTTCTGTGGAGTGAGGGATAGGTGGATTCAGCAGGGGTTTGATGCAGTGCTTGATTGTCTTGAATAATGTTCTGATTCTGTTGGTGGCTTTATTGATGGTGTTGGTACAGTTCTTTGAATAGGCTGATAAGATGAGCTGTCTGCTTGTTGTCCAGAGGGACTTCAGTTGTCAAGAGGTCCTCATGAATTGGGTTTTTCTTCAATTATTTTCCTGTATGCGGACGGACTGTTTATTGTCAGTAAGTCTGCTAGAGTATCAGGGTGCTGAAGGCTTGCATTGGCATGTTTTCATTAGGGTGTGGATGTTCACATAGTTTTCCTAAAAAATACTGATTTTGTAAAGAAGGGTGTTGGCCTTGGATGTGGACTTGATAGGCTGACAGCTGATTTCAAGCATTAGGTGGTCTATGTAAATGGATTTCGAGGATCTGATGGTTTGGCCTTATCTTTTTTGTTGGAAAAACACTGAGCAGGAGAATAGGGATGGCAAAGCAGTAGGTCCAGTCCAGGGGTATTAGTGGTTTGCATTGGTCTGTTGGTGATGTTGGAAAGGCATGGTCAAAGAAGTGGCCTTTGGAGTGTGTTGGGTGTATCGATTAGGTGGAATAGGGCGTCTCTTGTTTTTAGGTCTTGCTGGAGACAGCACATGCACTGTCACTTTCAAGGCATTTTTTTTCTTTTAACATACAATGGGTTTAGAGCCCATCTACTGCTTACCATTGGTGGGCCTCACTGTCACTCATTTGCTTGCATCTATTTGGTCAACTCCTACCAGCTTCACACCTCTTCTTCTTTTTGATCCTTCCCTGTAGCATGGCCCAAGTACTTATGTCACTCCCCTGCTCGTTTTTTTAGAGCTACTTTTTAGGCATGTCTGCGACAACAACATTTCTCGCAAGAGACAGAGCATGCACTAACTAAAAGGGGGTTGGAGCACGCCCATTGCTTACTATTCATTGGTTTCATTGCCATTTTTATTTACTGCCTCCTGATTGGTCAACCCATACCATTCTTTTTCTCTTTCTTTCTCCCTTCCGTGCAGCATGGAGCAAGTACTGATTGGATCTTTTTAATTAGTGTCCGTCCGCCGTTCAAGCTAGGACCGAGGTACTTTTTTTCTTCTTTCCACCGTTGTTGATTTTCTCTGTGCCCCTTCTGCGTTACTGCTTGTCTCCGCTTGCCCCTCGTTGCTTGCCTGTCGTTGTTGCTTCCCACTTCCTCAAACGTTTTGCACCCTCCTTCCTCTGCCCACAGCTTAAAGTGATTACAAGCCCAGCTTCCATTCATTGCTTCCCGGTGTCTTCAAGTACCTGAGAGGGGGGTTAATTGAAAAACAGCCAGGCTTTGTAAAAGTGAAGTTTGTGCTCTAGGAGGCACAATTCCAGATGTGCACGAAGAAGAATGTACAATTTCTTACTTAAATTATTTAGAAACATTATCTCATCAAGGCTTCAGATTGTAACTGGGTCTGCCAGTGCCACCTATGGATCGAACTCTCCTCTCTTAGCAGAACACTTCTTGAAAGATTCTCTCCTTCAATTGCACCCTCTGTCCTGAACCCCTTTGTCCCCTATTCACTTTCGCATGAACCTACTGGCTTTCTCTCCAAAGAGTTTCACTAGTTAGGATAGTACGTACCAATTGTATGGGCACAATACATGTAGAAGTCGGTTTCATAGGTAGAAATAGCCCTGATCTTTGTCTCTTTTCCCGCTGATCTGGAGTTCTTGGAGGAAAGCTCCCCAACTTTCCAGGGACGCATCCGTTGTGATGGTATGTGGAGAAGCAGGAAGCAAGAAAGGCAAGCCTTGAGAAAGGTTCTGAGGGCAAATCCACCACGTGGAGCCTTGATCATCTGAGGGGTCACTCGGATGACATAGTCGAAGGATCCCGTACATTGGACCCATTGAGCTGATAGCGCCTCTTGAAGAGGGCGCATGTGACGGTGACAGTATGGAACTAGTAGAATGCAGGAAGACACCATCCCGAGCAGGGATTTGAAAAGGCGCACTGTAAGAGACTTTATGGATCGTATGCGAATCGCCAAGGAAAGAAGCTTGTCTCTTCGCTCTTGTAAGGGAAACGCTTTCTTCTGGGTCGTGTCGAGAGTAGCACCCAGGAAAGTTATACGCTGGGAAGGCCGGAGGACGGACTTGTCCTGATTGTGAGCCCCAAGCGATCAAAAAGTCGTAGACAGGTGTCGGAAGACCTGGACGCGACTTCTAGATAGGGTGCTTTGACGAGCCAGTCGTCCAGATATGGAAAGACCTGATGGTGTTGTTGTCTGAAATATGCGGCAACCGGGGAAAGGAATTTTATAAAAATGCGTGGCGCCGATTTGAGTCCGAACGGTAGGACACGGAATTGGTAATGTCTGCCCGCTACTGTGAATCTCAGAAATTTCTTGTGATTCCGATGGATAGGGATGTGAAAATAGGCATCCTGAAGGTCTAAAGACACCATGTAGTCGTCCGCATTGAGAAGTTGCAGTACTTCCTGGATGGTAACCATACGAAACGACTGCTTTTTAAAGAATTTGTTGAGACTTCTCAAGTCTAAAATTGGTCTACATTTCTTCTCCTTTTTGCGTACCAGGAAAAAACAGGAGTAAAATCCCTTCCCCCTTTGTCGAAGAACTATTTCTATAGCTCCCTTCTGGAGCATAAGTGAAAGTTCCAGGAGTAGAGCACGTACATTTTTGTGAAGCATAGGTCGGGGAGGGGTTGGGGGAGCAATTTGAATGAACTCTAGTAAATGTCCGAATTGAACTAGTTGCAGAACCCAACGATCCGTTTCCAATTTTGTAGGAAGTCGGAAATTCTTCCTCCACCTTTGAGGGCGGAGAGGAGATGGAGACCGGCAGTAGTGGAAAGTCATTGTCGCCGAGCAGCGTCTTTCTGTCGACCTCCTTTGCCACGAAAGGGGGACTTAGGGTAGGTTGATTGGTGCTGTTGACGTTGCTGGTATTGTGGCCGATATTGCTGATTGGAAGAATAGGAAGATCGGTGTTGGTAATCACCTCTTGCAGATGTTTGTCCTCTTCCTCTTGAGCCACGAAAAAGGTGGGTTCTTGAATTGGAGGGTACCCAAAGCTCGAGCTGTGTCGGTATCCTTTTTTATACCCTATATAAGAGCTTCATCAATGTGTGTTCCGAAAAGAAGCTGACCATCATAGGGCATATCCAAAGCTTTTGTTTGCACTTCCGGTCGGAATGAAGTTGCCTTCAACCAACCCTGGCGCCGTAGTACAGCTGCTCCAGCCAGTTGGCGAAATCCAGTAGAGGCGATATCCATCGCACAGTCTTATCTTGGCTGCAGAAAGTTCGCCCTCCAGCAAGATCTTTTTTGCTTCTTCCTTGGAGTCATCTGGCAAGGCCGCAAGATATGGAGCAATATCTGCCCACATCTGCCTGTTATAGCGTCCTAACAGTGACAAGGAATTGGATGCACGCACTGTTAATGCCGACATTGACGAGAAACGTTTTTAGATATTATCAAGCCGTCTACCGTCTTTGTCCGGAGGAGCGGTCAGCAGAGCGGAAGGATTTTTCGATTTCCGCTGAGCAGCTTGTGTGATGACTGAGTCTGGTTTGGGATGTCCGGTTAGGCAAGCTGGAGCAGTATCTGAAGCTCTATATTTTTTATCCAGACGAGGCAATACTGGGGGCACCGAGGAAGGGTTTTGCATTATTTTAACACCCTGATACCATATATAATCTGTAATAGGGATAGATCGGACTGATTTTTTTTTTTTTTTTTTTTTTTTTTTTTTTTTTAAGTATCCAATTCACAGCTTTAATCAAAGGCAATCTTATACAGATTTGTTTTAAAAACAAAATAATTAAAAACAAAATAGAGAAAACAATATTATTCTACACAGTTACAGAGAGAAGACAATATCTAATCACCCTAGTTACAGACCTTATTATTTTTTTTTTTTTTTTTTAAATGTGTTTATTGACTGCATACAAGGAACAGTGAAATACAAATCCAGGAGCCATCAACCCTATGCCCACCCTTTTGTCTCATCTCGTAATCGATTATATCGGCTGTCCCACATCCCGGAGGCCGGGCATCACCGTGCTAAACTGAGTAACCACCTAATGCCTCCCGAGTGTCCCTCCAGCCCATCTCCGGCATGCGGGGCAGACCCCCTGTCTGCGGTCAGGCTTTAACGCGCTCCTTTCACCAAAGCTTAGGGGACAGTCACTCTTTTTTATGGCTATAGAGCTCCAAACACCCTCCCTCCCCTCACGCTTCCCCCCAACTCCCCTAACCCACCCTCCCCAACCAAACCCCTGAGGTCCTAAGTCAGTCGCAGTATCGCTCGCATCCCGCACTCAGCCGCCACTCATCTTCAACTAGCGTCACCCGCCCGAACCCTTCCTACGGGAGCTCCCTCTTCTGCAACCTCCGTGTCAGGGCTCCCATCTGGGCTTCCTGCTGCAGCCCCCCGCCCGCTCAGGTAGTCCTCATACAGTTCCCAGAAGTTTTTAGGCCTGCTACGCGGCGGCAGCAACTCGCTGAACCTCTCCGCTTGGGTGCAGCAGTACAGCACATCGCGTTTCCACTGCTCCACCGTGGGCACAGGTCCACGCATCCAGCTCATCGCCACTCGCCGTTTCGCCACTAGCATCCCCATATCAACCAGGCGTCTGGCCGCCCTTGGTACACCTCTTGAATGCCCCAATAGTGCCACTGCCGGGTCCGGAGCTAGCTCCACCCCCGTCACCCCCACTATCTGGTGGCAGACCGCCACCCAATATTTATATATGTCCGGGCATTGCCACGCCAGGTGTAGGAAGTCAGCCGTCGGGTGCCTGCAACGTTCGCATACAGAGTCTTCACGCAGCCCGTATCTATGCAAGCGCTCCGGCGTGTAGTAGTACCTGTTGAGGAATTTGAAATGTACCAGCCGGTGTCTGCCATGCAGAGAGATGCGTCTAATCCCCGTGCAGCAGTATGCCCACATTGCATCGTCAATGGTAATCCCTAAGTCCCTCTGCCAGTCCAGTCTGCATTTTGCGAACTCGTGCACCCTATGAGATTGCGCCATTCTGTACAGCTTAGAGATCAACCCGCGGGGGCTGTCATTCTTAATTATATATGTCAGTTCCTGAACCTCTGCCGGCTCCTCCATATCACTCCCTAACAACTGTCTCCAGGCCTGCCTGACTCTGTAATACTGAAAACGCTGCAATTGCGTGCTCTCCGCGCCCGAGGCTGCCACCGCCGCCCACGTCTTGACTTTGCCGTCAGCAAACATGTCCCCCATGGTGTGTACTCCCATCTCCGTAAGCGCTCTCCGCACTCCCTCCTCTTTGCAAGGGGCCAGCCACACCGCCCAGGCAGTGGGCATTGCCGGTGAATACAGCTGCGCCCCAGAGTCGCGCTGTAGTATACAGTTCCAGGCATGCCTAGTGGAGTTCAAGGAATCTAGAAATCCCGTGCGGCGGTCCGGGTGCTCAAAAATTACCGCTGGGAGCGGCAACGGCGCCGCAAACAATGTTTCCAGTCTGAGATACGGGACAGCTTCGCCCCCGTGTATCCAACTATGCGCCTGAGCTCCCTGTGCCACCCGGTAGTACAGCTCCATGTCGGGTGCCCCAAGGCCACCCATCTGGTAAGGTAGCGTCAGTACCTTCCAGCTGGTCCGCGCCTGCTTGCCAGCCCACGCCAGCCGTAGCAACGACGCCTGTAGCCGCGCGAAGAAAGCACGCGAGAGTACCATGGGGATGTTCATAAAAAGAAACAGGAACCGAGGGAGCACCACCATCTTCATAATGGATATGCGACCCAATAACGAAAGGGGCAGCTTGATCCAGGTCTCCACGTCTTCTTCCAATTTACTTATGGCCCGTCCGTAATTCTCAGAGAGCACCACCTCGGAAGATCGGACTGATTTTTTAAAGGGCTCTTTAAAATCATAAAGGAAGCAATCCTGCTGGTGCGAAGGCATAGGTATTTGGAAACGCTGCGCCGCTCTTTCCACTATGTTGTGAAATCCCCCAATGTCCTCTGGAGGCGAGTCAGCTTGAGCGGGCACAGGGGAAGCTGGACAGGGGAATAGGGGATAGTCTTCGTCGACGGTGTCATCATCGACACAGTCGTCGGCGATCGCAGCGTCGACAGTAATTTGGACGTCGGCGATGACTTCTTTATCTTAAGCGTCGACGAGACAGACCTACCGGCCTTCGACGATGGAGTCGTCGTCATCGACGTCGATAATGAAGAAGACGCGACAGAAGTTGAAACAGTCGTCGACGACGAGGTCACACACAAGGCTGTAGATGGAGATTTCCTCGCCGTCGAGGCCACCGTCGACGAGGCAGTCGTCGACAGGGTGGAAGAAGGGTTTTTGAAGGTGTGAAGAACCTCCTGAGGAGAAACCTTCGCTGAAAGAGCCTTGGAATGTACCTCTTCTTATGCGCCTTCTTTTGAGGTGGCTGCGACGAAGGGCCTGGAGAAGCCGCCCTTGGTCGTTTCTGAGAGGACTGAGAAGATATGGAAGAGCCCTCATTCTCCTCAGAAGAAAGTACGTGTTCTTTGTCTTTAAGCCTCTGCAGCCAAATTAAGAGGCGTCCCTCACGATCTTTGAGGGTCTTTGAGGAGAAGGTACGACATACCTTACAGTCCTTTCAGGAGTGGTCCGGATAAAGGCAGTAGAGACAATCCTTGTGTTGGTCATCCACATGAAGTCGCTTTTTTCCACAGGAAGCACAAGACCTAAAAGCCCTTTCTTTGGAGTATCCGCCATGAAAAACTGGAGAACTTCACCCCGAAGATGGAAAATTGAAGTAAGAAGCACTGGAAATCCAAAAATAAGGAAAGCTGAGCAGAGCTCAGAGGAGACTCCCTTAGCACGACGTGCGGTAGAAAATCTGAGGGACTAGAGCTCCTTCTAGGAAGGTTCCAGAGGGTGATGATAGCTGATTGGCTCTACTCCAAAGTTTGGTCCTTTTTTACAAAAGGACATGGATATGTTACTAAGGTGAGGCCCTTGGACTATTTCTCTATATGTCTAATGAGACATTACTTTATTTATGTACCGGGGACTCCCATCCCGACGACGGGGAATGATTCAGGCATGTGAATCTATGAAAGATACCCTAATACTGGATAATACACCAGATACAGACACACACCATGACCACGACGTGCGGGAACAAACAGTGGACAGACAATCTCCCAAGGCTCACTATACGCCTCAGATAGGGAATACTCTTAAACTACTGATGGGGAACGTCAATGGCCTGGGAGATAAAATCAAAAGTGGTTTAGTGATGCAATATATTAAGAGACACCACCCTGACGTGATAATGCTCCAAGAGACATCTGCAGGGGACCCACTGCGGATTCCTGAGCAGAGGAGCCTACAAGATGTTGGGTCATGCTGGGTACTCCACTGGCTCATGTGGAGTGGCTCTACTGATCAAGAAATGTCCTCCCTTCACGGTGATATGCCAAAGGTTTGACCTCATGGGTAGATACATGGGGTCATGGGTCAGACAATTGATTACTTTGATAAGCGTATATGCACTTCCAAGGCCCCAGGCTCCCACACTCGAAAAGGTTGTAGACATCCTGTGGGAGACACCCTCCTCCCTTCGAGTGATCGGCGTTGACTCCAATGACGTTATGAACCTATCAGTGGACCGATCTGGGGAGGACAGAGAATCAAGGAACACCACTCGCACGATTTGCCACTACCCTTGGGTTCACTGTCCTATGAAGATACTGTTACCACCCACACACGCCAATACTCCTACCACTCTGGGGCACCAAACGTATACTCCAGGCTGGACTACATTTTGTTCCTGGGGACGAAGTGAAAGAAGTGTGGCAGGCAGAGTACCTCGCTAGGGGACTGTCAGACCATTCCCCCCTGCTAATCTGATTGGGGATGTGGAAAAGAGATCGACGCCCTCAACGCATGGTATCTTTGGGAGGGCAGAATACTTTGAGTTACCAGGGCAGATACTGAGATGTACTTCAATGAAACCAAGGCCTCAGTCACATCTGGGGTAACAGTATGGGTGGCTTTTAAGACTGTCCTGCGGAACAAAGCCCAAAACCGGATTGCCTGGGAGAAAAAGAATAGGTCTAAACATTTAGAGGAACTAGAGCAGAAAGAACATACTGTCCCTTCAGAAGGGGATCATAATATCAGGAGACCCCGGGCTTACCCAACGGCTAGACATTATGCGCCAAGAATATAAAAATCTGACCATGGACAATGCCAAAAACCAGAGGCTGGCGATGCTACACCGACTTTATGAGGTGGGAGACCAGGCAGAGAAACTGCTGGCATGGCTCCACAAGAAGGAGGCACAGGCCAGGTGGGTCCAGGAGGTAAAGGATGATAGGGGGGAAACTCACACCACAGACAACCAGATCGCCTCAACATTTGCTGACTATTACAAATGCTTCTACGAAGCACGTCCCGTGGAGAATAGAGCTGAGATGGTCGAGTACTTGGAAACCATCCCGACCCCGGTGCTCAGTGATGAGGGAATGGCAGTATTAGGACCAGACCTGACATAAACAAGAAACTGTAGCCAAGTTGCATACTGGAAGAACCCTGGTCCTAATGGCCTACCGGCTCAACTATTTAAAAGACGCATAGATCTGCTTGGGTCACACCTACTGCGCCTTTTGTCAGGACGCACAGAAGTACCAAATTCTACCTATAGACCTACGGTCCGCCACAATTGTAGTGATACACAAGGAGGGAAAACCACAAGACTGCTGCGACTCCTATCACCCCATCTCCCTATTAAACACCGAAGTGAAAATACTGATTCTAGCAACACAACTCCTAAAGCACATAAGTACCCTGGTGTACGACGATCAGTCGGGGTTCATGCCTGGCCGCGCCACTAGATTCAACCTGAGTAGAACACACAACTGGTTGATGAAGGTCAGGGACCCTCCCACATCCCATCTATTTCTCCCTTTAGACTCTGAAAAAGCGTTCAACGCTGTACACTGGCCGTTCCTTAACCACTTGCTCATTAAATTCGGCATTGGACATCAATTCCGCAGCTGGGTCGAACACCTGTGGCCACCGCCCGAGTGAATGGGGTGACTTCACAGACTTTCCCCACTGGTCGGGGAATGAGGCAGTAATGTCCCCTTTCCCCGCTCCTCTTTGCACTTACCCTGGAGTCAATGGTGTGCGCCATCCGTTGCCATCCACAAATACAAGGCTTCCGAATAACCCCTACCGATGAATGGGAAGAGATCTCCCTCTACGCAGATGACGTACTTCTTTATGTAACAGAATAGGAAATTTCTGTCCCCACCCTGTTTGACACCATAGAGAAATTTGGGAGGTATTTGGGATATAGAGTCAATTGGCATAAATCGACGATATATGGCCCCAACGGTATACCACCAGAGCTGCCTTTGCCTGGTGAACTGGGTACGGTTTCTGACGGATTCCAAAACCCGGGTATATTTATCACCCCATATAGAGAAATATGCAGACAAAGAAACCTGGGTAGGACGATAGCGAATTTTAAAAGGATGTGGAGAGATGGAGAGACCACCCTCTCACTTTAATGGGAAGGGTGGCTCTCTTTAAAATGATCATGTTGCCAAAGTCAATAGATGCCCTCTAAAACGCGTATCACCCACTCCCACAGACGGTGTTTAATGGACTAGAGCGAGAAATTCGATCACTTGTACGACAGGGAGGACTCCCACAAATAGCTTTAAAAACATTGCAGCGAAACTCATATAATGGCGGCATAGTGTTGCCAAACAGAGGCATTTTACTGGTCCGCACATCTCACCCCCATCAATAAGTGGATACATAAATCATGGAACCACCCCACATATAGGTTAGAGAGGGAGGTGTTAGGACCCAAAAAACAATTAGACTCCCTATAAGGTGCCAAGGGGTGCTGCACATTGCTGTCAGTAATACGGGTCACCCTAGAGGCATGGGATAGAGAGCCACAAATGCTATGGGCGGGACACATCAGTTCACAAAAAATACGCCTATAAGGACGAGGGGGGGACGGTCCAGGGAACTAGAAAAACTAAAAGGCTTTGAGACGTGGGACTCTCGAAGGGAGACTACTACAAGAAGAGCTGGTGGAAAAGGCGCTCTCCTCCATATACAAAACAATAAACAACATGCCGGATGGCCTTGGAAAATTACGTGAGAGATGGGAGGGGGATGTGGGAGGCCAGGAATATATAGACTGGGATGGCGCCCTAGAGAAGGGGCCATCAAAACAAGATTGTGACTGGTCCAATACAAAATATTACACAGTATCTATTATGATAGAGACAAACTGCATAAAATGGGGATGGCCGATTTGCCACTCTGTCTTAAATGCAAGATACTAAAGGGAGACTTCTACCATATAAAATGGGGTTGCAGCAACATCCAATTGTAATGGAAGAAAATAGTGGAGGAGTTGGGAAAAATAATGGCATACAGGGTGAAGTCAACATAAATAGGGCCCAGCTGACTTTTGTGGCACTAGGTCTTATCGTGGCTAAGAGAGACGTGGCAAGATGGTGGGGTATGGCAGAGACTCCCATGATGAAGGGAGGCCTCTATATGGCTGCCGAACGCACAACTTTTACTAGCAGGGGTTGCCCACGTAAATTTCATAAGATATGGAGCCCATGGAAACATTACTACAGGCTAGACCTACTAAACAACACACCAGTAAACACACCCCTTAATAGTCAAAACATTGAGGTCATGGCTCAGGGTGTGCATCAACAGACTAGTTAACATATGTCAAATGTCCTACGAACATATAGCTGGGGTTTAATGTCCAGGTTATTTTATCGTGGAGATAAATGTAGTCACTCAATTGTCACTGTCGACATGACAAATATATGGTCCTACTGAAATGTACCTCAGGCGAAGAAAGTTATTGTTTCTGCTATTATTACCCTTTTTTTTGCAGTATTCTAGATGCAAAGTAAGCAAAGTGAACAATAAAGATATTTGTAAAAAAATAAAAAACAAGATATCGGCCATCAGGGCACAGCTGAAATATGCAACAAGATGTGTCCCAGCTCCATCTGTACAATCTGAAAACCTGTGGAAGACCGTGGAGCTGGAGAGAAAAAAGGATAGGATTAGGTGAACCAAAGTCTTAAAATGCAGTGACTGAATTCGATTTTCCATATAAAGCCTCCGGTGATTTAAAACGTAAGAAGCCTCTCAGCATTTCCCAGTATATCCCAACAGCTTCCAAATACGGTGAAGCAATAAAGACATCAAATGATAAGGAATGGTTAAAAATAAAGTGCAGCCAAGAGGTCATGTGCATTACTACTTTAGGGCTGTCTGTCTGTTTATGGTTCCCATCTAATCATGCCACCACCCATAAAAAGTCTGTGTTCTGTTCCAGAGGGGCCACACTAGAAGCAAATCTTGTCCAACTCTACCCATGATCCTGATATCTCCCAAACTCCTGCAGGGTTTCATCTATATTTGCATGGATACCCATACATAGCACAACATATCGTCAGCATACAAGATGATGTGAATGGATCCCAATCCACGTCTCCCCAATTAGCTTGGCTCTGTAACCAACAGGAGTGGAGACAGAGGACACTCTTGGCAAGGGTCCCCTATGCACCTGGAAAGTTTAAGAAATCAATTTACCTGTTCAGACTCTAGATATATAGATTAGTTTGGCCCAGGGAATCATATTGAGGCTCAGACCTAATTTACTCAAAGCTGCAAACATGTACCACGAATTAAGGGTGTAGAAGGCCTTCTCATGGTCTAGTACAAGGTACACAAGGTGGGGCCAAGTAGAGGGGGCAGTCTCTAAAATTCTGAGCAACTATCTAATCATGACAACCTCTATAGAATCACCATGTGGAAGGGATGATAGGGAAAACAGGGCATTTGCCTCTGTATATGTACCGCCTGCATCAGTCGGTGGCACGCTAGAAGGACTTACACAATAGCTACTGCTCTCTCCACTGAATGTGACGGTTATAGGGTGGGACTTCAATTCAGCTACTGGCAAGACTATGGAAGTTAGGTAAAGTATGAATGTGCGAAAATCTCCTATTCTGAAGTTTGGGCAGGTTCTCTGGCCCTTTCAGAGACATGGCAATCATCACACACAAATAAAACTGAATTTGCATACCATTCTCATATACATCGGTCTTCCCCCAGAATAGATTGTTTTTCTCCCCGCAAGGGAACCTTGGCTGACACCCTGTTACTCCCTTGGGTCTTGACTGATCATGCTCCCATACAAGTAGGCCTTAGAAGGCCAGGCAGGCGGATGATAAATTATGGAGACTGATCGCATGGTGGCTCAGCGACGGAGACTTTGAGGAGCGCCTTGGGCAAAACATCAGACTATTTTACTGTCATCACAGGTACATGCTCCTCCACAATTTGGGATGTGTTTAAAACAGTGCTCAGAAGTCATGTCACTTCATACCAAACAGCAGCCAGAAAACATAGGGTTCAAGAGATTCAGACTATGGAGACTTGGACAATGGAAATGGAGAGGGAAATTACAGACAAACATGACCAAGCACAGAGAACCATATAAATGTTTTTATTATCACTTCGGCAGAAATTGATGGAATCTGTGGCCTTAGCTAATGCATCTGTACAACACCGCATATATGAAGTAGGTGACATGGCTGGAAAAGTCTTGCACTGGTTGGCAACTAAGGATGTAAGCCTCAGATTTATTTCCAGTTTACTCAATGCATCTAGGGCACGCCAGACGGATCCACACCAGATCGACCAGATCTTTGTGCAATATTATTAACTCCTACGTACAAGAGACGTACCCCCTGCTGAACACTCCCATCATCGAGCACCTGCTGGTGTTCTGGCAGTCTGATTCAGACCACCATAAGTTGGGATGAGCCTTTGAGCAGTGTTGAGGTAGCTTGGAGAATGTCTCAGTGACCTAATGGGAAGCACGGTATTGAGAATATGTATTGTGCCAATACCATTTGCTTTATACTATGTTGTAAATGTTTTGCAGTTCTCGGGGTGAGGGAGGAGATTTTTCAAGGGACAACCTGATAGTAATGTAACAGGCATAAATGGTGCATCTTACACAGCCTCAACAGATGTTCAGAGCAAATGATTGGCTTTTCACAGTGTGATAATTGGAAGTGAGCAAGAGTTAATCCTTGACGGTTGTGATGAAGAGGAAGTGCCAGCAGAACCATTCATGCCCTCAAATTTCTATAATGGTGAGGCAGCCTTGTGTGATTTGCGAATTTCTCTTATCATTGGCTGAGGTTTCCTTCTGCATAGTCTCCTGAAGAGCGGCTCCCACATCCACAGAATGTGTTGTAGGCTTATATTCATGAGCTTATGCTTTACCCTAGGTAAAGGAAACATGATGGTACTGAACAGCCAGTGTACAATTGGGAAGAATGAGGACTTTGCTTCCCTCTATTTCATAATGGCTAGCGTTTCTGGATAGTTGGATAATTGCATCTTTGTTGCAGAAGTTTAAAAAAAAAAAGTGGGATTAGAAGGGGCTCGACAGGATCCTGGGTTTGTGGCTGATGTATGAGGGCGAGTCAAGCCTCTCATTTAGGTATGGTCTATACCACTTGTCCCCGCCTCATCAGAGTTCATCTTTTTCATCTGTGAAGATTCTTTGTTGGATCCGGTCTTGCCCATTACAGTTGAGAGAAGGAGGATTAGGAGCGTTGATGAAGTTTGAGTTCAGCGCTTTGGTGTTACACAACATGAAAACGTGGCAAGGATCCTCGATGGCATTGCCAATGAGGGAGACCTTATCTGGGCTGGCTCGCCATCTCCCAGTCCCTTACATGGTTGTTCTGAGGAATGGAAGCAGCACAAGAGCTTAACCGAAGGCTTCATGTGGTTGTTTGTAGATACAAATCTAAGTAGACTTTGTAAGTTGTGCTCCCACAGAGGGAGCACTTTTCCAGTGTTGTTCTGAAGCAGAGGGGCACTGTAGGTGTTAAACCTAGGCAAGAGGGAATATGCTGCTCCGTTAATTGCATCATTGGCTGCTAGGGCCCTTCAAATTTGGGTCACTTAAAAAAGGAGGTGAAATCAAGCTGCCCTAAGAATACTTTTTAGAAGTTCTTCCTCGCCCACAGCCCTATAGGTCTCCTCCAAGGAGCTCAATACACTGCAGTAGCCTACTTCGGTATGCTTGGTACTGTTCAGGCTGGATTCCACAGATTAGAAGACCAGATCCTTGCCTCCAAAAGTCCAGTTTGCTCATCTACAAACTATCAACCTCAACCCCAGAGGGAACATCACAGTGAGCCAATATGGACAGACATGGGGCAGGCCAGCATCACTATCCTACTTGCCAGCGGAGAGAGCCTGTGTCCCTTCTTGTACCCTACTACAGCATATATCAATAGTAAGATGCAAATATGAGCTGGAACATGGTTTTATTCCACTCTATATCTAGATGTTTTATCTCTTAATATTATTATTATTATTTTTTTTTTAAACCTTTATTGAAACATCGAATATTCACAGTCATGGGCCTACAACCGCCTGGGCCGGCCGCTAATGTAAAGAAAAGGGAGGAAGACAATAACACAGCAGTCAGAAGAGCCGGAGCGAGCCGCACGCATAACGGCTGCAGCCGCCCACAACTAAACATAATACTACAGAAAGGTTTCTTATTAACTTTTTCATAAATAAAAACAACAAAAAGAAACTTATACCAGGCAAAAGAACTCCATTAACAGGGACTTGCTCTCTCATGGGCGGGGGACAACAGCGACAACGCAGCCAATTACACATTTATTCGCATGAAAAAGGGCAGGGGGGCAGGGAGAGGGTCGATCATCACTCCCGCAAAACGATCAGGAACATCAAAGTCAAGGGGACATCGTTACGTCTGGTGCGACCACCAAGGGGGGGGCGCAGATATCCCCCCCGATAGGAATTCCAGGGACCCCACATCTTACTCCATGCCCTAGGTTTGCCCCTGGCCACGTAAACCATCTTCTCTCGGAACATGCACCAATCCATGTTTTCTTTCCATTTCATAACTGTGGGGGGCCGACCGGACCCCCAAAGCTGCGCAATGTCCCTTTTAGCGATCATGTTGCCCAAAGTCACCCAACGTTCTTGAGCCACATCGCAGTCAGTCGGTTCCCACACATTCAACACACATCGCCGAGCCTCAGGGAGCAGCGCCACACCCGTAACCTCCTCCATCACTGCATGTACACCAGTCCAGAAACGTATCACCTTCGGGCACTCCCACAGAATATGAAGAAAAGTACCAAGCAAGCCACAACCGCGCCGACATAGACCATCACTTGTGTAACCCATGTGAAGCAAGCGGGGACCGGTGACATAGACCCTATGTAGTATCTTCAACTGCACAAATCGAAGGCGAGCCGGTATAGCAACCTCCCTCGGTGAGGCTACGGCCGCGACCCAGTCCTCGTCATCCAACTCTAGGCCATCAGCGACCCAGACCTTCGCAAATGTGTGAGAAGGTCCGCTCGAGTATTAATCAGTTTTTTGTAGATCAGGGAAATAGTACTATCTGGCAGGTAACCATCAAGCAGACGATCTTCCAACAGGGAGCCTTCGGGAATATCTGCAGGATTCGGGAAAGCGGAAAGTAGCGCATGGCGCATCTGCGCATAGCGAAAGAACTCCCTATCGCTCAGCTTATATTCCGTCTGAAGAGCTTCAAACGATTTAAAAGCGCCCTTCGTCCAAAGATCCCCCACACGACTAATTCCGATCAAATCCCACCTCTCAAAGCCTTTCGAGCGCCATAAACCTCCCAACGCATACAGTGGAGTCGCACGGGACAGCCGGCCCGTCCATCCCGTAGCAGCGGTGGCGCAGTGCCAGGCGCGCACCGCATTTTTCGTAGGACCGGTCAATTTAGTACTTCCCTTCGTGGAATAAAGCGCCCTATTGAAATCTCTGCCCGGCAATATTATTATTATTAAAGTTCTTATAGAGTGCACAGCTACCCACAGCCGGCTTACCAGCGCTGACAGAACAAAGAGAGGACACGTGAGAACTTACACTGCTTCAGCCGTTTCCTAAAACAAAGTAGATTTTTGTTTGATTTAAGGTGGATAGGAGCGGATTTAGAGACCAGGTAGCCAAATGAACAACCTGTGTCTCTTATTCTGATTCTAGGAATGACCAATAAGTAATAGTCATCTGATCTCAGCTCTTTGGAGGCACTGTATGGAGTGACAAGATGTCGAAGAATGTGTGGGCCTGGGAAATGCTTTATCGTATGGGCGATGCATAAGGCCTTGAATTGGTTTCTCTATAGACAACCAGTGAAGCTGAGCAAAAGCAGAATGTGCGGATTGCGTTTTGGAGAGGCCCATCGGTGCTCTGGCTGCGGCATTCCGGGCAATCTACAATTGTCTGATAGCATATGGAGGGCTTCCAAGATAGAGTGAATTGACATAGTCAAGACGGGAGAGTATTAGGCCTTGGACCACCGTCCACAGACATTCCATGGGAAGCCATTTTAGTGTCTTCTGAAGAGACCACAGGAGGCCGAAGCATGTGTCTGCGACCTTCTTAGCCTGGGAAATCATCATCGGATCTTTATCTAGAATGACGCCAAGGCTTTTGACTTCCGACTTAGGAGGAGGACGCTCCCCTGGGTACGGGGGCCAGAGGAATTGATCCCAGAGAGCCAGATTATTTCTAGCCAGTCACCATTACCTCTGTTTTGTCCCCGTTTAACTTGTGGCAGCTTGTAACCATCCAGATGGTTACCTGTTCCAAGCAGGTGTTTAATCTGTCAACGGGTTAATAAGTACTGGATGACAGAGACAACGATCTGACTTTCATTTGCGTAAGACACTAAAGTGAAACCTAGGTCACATATGCTGTCTGATAAAGGCCAAACATACACATTGAACTGTGCAGGGCTCAACGAGGAACCCTGCAGCACCCTGTACACCAGTACGTGTATCCCTCCCAACAAAGACACCTCACTCACCTGAAAGCTTCTTTTGGCAAGAAACGAGGTTAGCCACTTTAATTCTGCCCCTGTAATTCCGATATTTTCCAACCTCTGACAGAATTGGGTGAGCGGCCACGTCAACAGCTGCGCATAAGTCCAACAGAATGAGCGCTGCTGACCTGCCCTGATGCAGTGTCTTCCTGAAGTCCTTGGTGGCCAATGTCTGCTGCAACCAGATCGGAAAACAGCTTGAGCCTGGGGAAGCAGATTATTGGAGTCAAAAAAGTCGGTGAAAATGCTGTTTATCCATTTCCCCAAGATTTTGATGACCCCGGGAAGTAGCCAGATAGGTCTATAATGCTCCACCTTGTCGGGATCCAAGGATGGTTTCTTTAGCAGCAGGCGGATGACCACATGTTTCTACTGGACTGGAGCATGCCCACACTCCAAGGATAAATTGTAAATGGCCATTGGAACAGCTATAACAGTCTCAAATCCTCTCAGTAGGACGTCTAAAGGGGTCAGGTCTAAAGGTGAGCCTGACTTAACTGTGGTTGCTGCCCTTAGGACATCTTCCTGGGTCAATTATGGGAATGCTGAGAGTTACGCCTCAGTCTTTTTGCCTATCAGATTATTGGTTTCAGCATGAGGATCTGCTGTCCCTGACAAGGAGTCATAGATAAGTTTAACCTTTATCAAGTAATGATTGGTCAGCTGCTCACATCGTTCTTCAGAAAAAGGAGGGCCAACCCCTACAATGTAAAGTTTGATGAAAGAATTGACGATAACTCATATTTCCGAAGGTTGTGAGGATTGACTAATTCTTTCAGTGAAGTCTTTTAACCTGGCTCCACGAAGCGTATATCGATACCTTTTTAACAACTTTTTTATAAATCTCCTTGCACTCTTCATCATATTTGTAACTCTATTTCCTTTCATGTCTCTTGTATTCTTTCTTCAACTCCTTTATCTCAGGCAAGAACCATTTGACACTGGTTCTTTCACATGGAGTTCTACAAACTTTATTAGGGATTAGTGAATCAAGCCTCAAGTTGATCCACTCCTGAAATTTTAAGTAAGAGACATCCACATCATTGTCTAGCTTAGGAGCTGAATTCTCTAGAGTTGATTCCAACTTGGACCATTGCCTACTAAGTTTCCTTTCTGTGCGGTTAGATTTAGGTCCTTACGTTATAGGAATGGCAAACGGGATCGTCAAGTGGTCCACCCAGGGTGCTGGCAAAGGGGCCATTACATTAATAGTCATGACATTTGTAAAAACCAAGTCCAAAATATGGCCCTTGGAATGAGTCGGTCTGTGACTAGTTGCTTAAGCTGTAAAGATGATAAATCCTGTTTGAAATTAACTACCTCTGAGCATGTGGTGGCACCCAATTGCATGTTCAGATGAACCAGTAGCCTGAAATTGGATACCTGAAGGCTGTTTAATGCTACAAGTTTTGGCATAAGCTGTACACATTTTGTGGCGGGTCCTGGTGGGCGATATAAAAGTAAACCAGAGAAAGTGAAAGGGTGTGAAAGTTTAATTGAGATGAGCATATTTTCAGTCTGCAATATCAAGTACAGATGACTTACACTCAAATGTTTCTTTAAAGATGATAGCCACTCCACCTCCTGTACTCCCTACCCAGTCACCTCTCACTGTATTGTATGGGGGGGGCACAGGAGGCCGTGTGTCCAGCTGTCCTCCTTCAGACAAGTTTGTATTAGAAAGAAGACTTCAGGGTGCTTTTCCTTTCAACAAAAGGAACAGCTCAGAACTGTGTTTGGAGAGTGACCTACAGTTAAGTAGAAACATTTGCCAGTCGGTTGTAGGCTGTTTAGCAGCTCCCGAAGCTTGTATATTCTCAATGGCATAGGTCTCTGCATTGGTTATGTCAGCAGCCAATGTGAATGAGTAATTAAAAGCCCTGGGGAGCATTTCCCTTTGTTCTATTCTTTTCTCTTTTAAACCCAAATAGCTTTTGCAAATATTGTGAGCCCTAAGCTCACCTCCTGTTAGGGGAAAACACTGCCGTTGTTTGCTGTGTGAAGGATGTGGACCAGTGCCACCTGGTCCACCTTCATTACCTAGGCCTGGTCTTGAGTACATGGCCATCCTCTTGCCTGTGGTAGACTGACAGTCACCTTGTGCTTTAGAGAAGCCAGACCGAATATTGGTGGCACCCCTCCGTTCTCACTGCCTTTGTCGGGTGTAGTTTTGCACGGGATAAGTGGAGGGAGGGCCCAAGCAAGAGTGGCTCCGCTTGTCCAACTCCTGATTCTATGTCACAGGCCCACCACATGGTGCAGGCTACCCCACAGATATCCAGCTCATGGACACGGCCTGAACTCTGCACTCTCCTGTGGCAAATGATGGCAGGCAGCGGTTATGGGCAAATTCCAGCCATAAGTCAGGAGTGATAAAGCTTCCCTGCTACCAGTTTGCTCACCCAAGCCACACCCCACCTCCCAACTATAGTATGTTGAGCGTTTTATGGACAATATAATTTCCAAACCTTACACTGGGTTGGGTAATTTAATTGTGTTTCAATGTTTTAGTAATACGGACTCTTGCTTTGCTGGGATTGGAGATGTAGAGCGAACATCCAATCATTGTGCACTGCGAGAACTCACACAGGTGCTTTACAGGTGCATCACAAAAGAACAGGGAAGTAGAAGTCCAAGCACTAAAATTTGGCAACACCAACTCATGCCAGCCACCGAGGTATACAGAGTCTTGACTTGGAACATGAGTGAAATAAGAAAGCCTACAATGATTTATGCTTACTTACATAGAAGAGGCAAAGAGGCAGCTTGGTTACAGGAGACACTTAAACACATCAAAAGGCTTAAACATACATATGAAATGGAAAGTTCAATTCTTCATCAGTACCTACTCCTCCTATGCTATAGGATCATTGGTATGGTTAAGACCAGACATTCCTTTCGTGGCACATACATTCAAGACTGATCTGGGGAGTAGGTTTGTTACTGCAGAGCAGGTACTAGACCGTAAACCTTTTGCAATTGGCAATATGTATACCACTAATGCCTTACAATCAGAATTCCTGAACTAACTAAGAACTCTGCCATTCAGACCCTTTCGTTATGAAGAGAAGACTTCAACAGTGTCACTTACAGCACAAGGGATAGGTCATCTCACCCATCTCCTTGAGTAACACTTACACTACCAAGGTGTTGGCAGCACTCAATAACTGGCTTTCGACTGGATATTAAAGTATAATTGGCAAGCATTACACCCAAAAGAGATTGAATTCTCCAACAAATGCGCCTTACATTCCAAGCTGGACATATTCTTGTGCTCCAATTCAGGAACTGAGCTTATATGCAAACTGTTTTGGGTGAACTATCTCAGATCACTGCCCCCTACTGGTACATCTGACTTGGGACAGGAGAGGGATTGAATACCCACACGGAGATTGCAAGTAATTTCGCTGTTGGATATTGCCTCCCGAAAATCTGTTAAAGACCATATTTATATGTCAGTTCTGCACGGCTAAGTCCTGCTGGAATGGATGTTTTCAAGGTATTCTATTTCAGGCTTAGCCATCATGACTGCATTCAGAGGTGAGGTTGATGCTTATCAGATAAATAATCAGATTATAATCAGACAGAAGGAGGATAATGATCAAGGTAGGGATAGGAAGCTTTATTTATTTTTACAAGATAGATATCAATACAGGGAAAAGGTGGATCACCTGGGTTTATTTGACTATACTAAATACCTAGCCAAGCAACACAGTGAAGGGGAGAAATCTGGATACTTCCTAGCATAGCTGCTGAGCAACATAGCAGATAAGAAGCCAATATCATCACTTATGACGAATAAAGATCATACAGTCAACAACAAAACGCAGAACAATGATGATATGTTGAGGTATTACCAGAGGCTCTACACAGACACCTTCTCCCACACAAAAGGGTAGCTCATCTGATCCATGCCATTGGTGGGAATAGGAAAGCTCACACCAGGGTGATCTACCACACTCCTCTAAAGTGACTACAATAGTGATGTTACTTGAAAAATGTGATCACTTAGAATTATCATCTTACTGACCTATCTCCTTCATCAGAATGACTGCAAGATACTAGGGAAGGTAACTGCAAATAGCATCTCACCCTGATTGCTAATTTTAGTCTAGCTTGGCCTATCTGGTTTTACGCCTCTGCAATGTATGTCAGGCACCTTTCCATGTCTTGAGTGAGGGTCCACCAACCCCTTTTATGCTGGATGTAGCATCCATCGACATGGAGGAGGCATGAAATACTCTATATTGGCAGCATCTATTCGCTGTACTGAAGGAGGTGGGCTTTGATGACGCATTCTAAAGACACATTAGACTGTTCCCTTTGACCAAAGCAACACGTTCCTGTGCACTAGAATACCATTTGCGATATTACTCTAACTCAGTCAAATACTTAGGTATAATTATTAATAGATCTAAAGAAGTGACATACTGTGATAACTATGGCCTAGAGATTGAAAAGCTGGAAAAGCAAGTAAAGAAATGCAAAAACGTGCCACTTTTTTTTTTTTAACAACACTTTTTATTGATCAAGTAGGCAAGAGCTGCAGGCCCCTGACAACACAGGGGAAACTGCCACATAGTAAATAGCAACCACACTTGACATTTTGTCGTATAGAGGAACAATGGAGAGCTATTCATACGGCATCCATCAAGAAACCCCCCCCCGACCTTCCCAACGCCCAACCCCCCTCCCCCCGACCGCACCACCGCCAGACACCACCAGAACCATCGCTATACAGTTAGCATGCAGTACCACGCATGGCATTCAAAAACGTGCCACTTTTGATGGAAGGTAGAATGCAACTGATAAAAATTACTGTTTTGTTGCCCTTTATGTACCTATTCTCAAACATTCTGATAATACTGTCAAAGTCATTCTTTATTATGTTTGTGAGCCTGCTGACGTGATTGATGAGGGTTGGCTTGAATATTAGGATCAAGTGGTCCACGCTTGCTTTGCCATATGATAAATTACCTGGCTGCTCAGGTACATTTCACGCTGTACTGACACCTGCCTCCCACTCTTCTGCCACACCTGGTAGCAGAGGATCAAGACACACTGACCACATCTTTGTACCGACAGATTGCTTTTCTGAGAGAGAATATGTCCCCTGTGTTATGTACCGGTAGCGCATGGGACGGATTGCTGAATGTAGTGGCAATGCTGGTTCAGTACTCTCCGGATAGCCCTCTTTAATACAATCTGCACCTCACACCCCACAATGAAGCAGATAGTTATCTCAATTTTTCACGTGTAAGAGCAGTTTATTAAACTGGGCTCGAGCAATGCACTCAATATTTTATATTTTGTTATATTATAGGTACAGAAATTGAGCTAAATCCTGGTACCTTCTCCTTCCCAGTAGAACCACCTAAAGGCCCCCACAAGCATCATTGGGCTGTAAGGGGCGCGAGGCTGGGTGAAAAATCTATACAAGTGGTATGCAGAACATAGGGCAGATGTGGGAAGCAGCTATGGAGAAATGGGCACTGCATGCAGGTGTGCAGTGGTCCGAGCCAGATGGGTGTATATTGAATGCAGGCAGCTCGGGTGTCTTCCAGTTATATGAATCAGCTAATAAACTGTACATTGCTTCATAGAATATACATGACCTGAGAGCAGCTGCAAAGGATGAACCTGGACAAAGAACACTTATGACAGCGAAGTTGTGCCCAACATGAGGGGTTCATGCCCTGATATTGCCGATTACTGGAGAGATGTGACAGTGACAGTAGAACTAGGTAAAATACTGGCTTGAGAGTTGACCTGCTCCCCCTGGTTATGCAGTTGGAGTATGAGGTAAGCCTGCCTAAGACTATACGTAAACTAAATGCCCTAATGCTTCTATTAGCAAAAAGGAGAGCAGCTATCGGCTGGTGGAGGGGCAAAGCCCTAGACTATCAGATTGGATGAGGATTATATTACTTACCCAGTAAGCATCTGTTCTTGGCGAATGTATGATGTTACAACGCGGTCTTTACACCGCTATACGTTTACAACGCAGTCATTACAATGCAAGTCGTCACAACGACTTGCCCTGGAGGGCGCTGGACTTTGGGATAGTAGGATTTACTATTCCAACTCCAGCCTACGTAACAGTAGGGAAGGTGTTGGAAAAGTAAATCATACTATTCCTTAGTGTATAGCGCCATCCAGTCCAAGTCGTTGTCACGACTTGCGTTGTAATGGCTACGTTGTAAAAGTATCGCGGTGTAAAGACTGTGTTGTAATGGATCTCTCCCGTTCTTGGCATGTAGAGCTGTAGATTCACATGCTTTGCATACTCCTGCCTCTGTGCGTGGGAAGGTGGCGTCGGTCGGCTCCGCGTCCGTCGTCGGCGTTGTGGTCGCCGGGATAACGTCGCGGCAGCTACTTAGACGCCGCCCTCGCGGACATCAGTTCTGTACACGACTTTCCGCGCCAGAAATGCAGAGCCATGCAAGACACTGACCATTGGTGCACAAAACTTGGGCCCTGAAAGGATGTCCTTAACCCTAGAAATCAGTCCGCAGAACGGGGAGGATGGGTGGGGCGGTAAGGAATTTATAACTAACTAATGTTACTCACAGATATATCGTTACTAAAAGGTAAGTAACTAGTGCAACTGAAAGAAACACGTTGGGTATAGATTCCTTACCTTAGAATAGATACCCCAGCAATACCAAGATCACACCAGAAAATCCTGGAGAACAGAATGGCCAAAGAAGCCGTCTCTACGGACTTGGCTGTCCAGGCAGTAGTGTTTGGTGAACGTGTGCAGCGATGCCCATGTGGCTGCCTGACAGATGTCATTCAGAGGCACTCCCTTTCCCAAGGCAGTAGTGGCTGCTGTCGCCCTGGTGGAGTGAGCGCGTAGCCCTACTGGAGACTCCTTTTTAGCTAGAGTAACAAGCATTAATACACAACACGACCCATCGAGAAATGGTGCGTTTGTGTACGGTCCGACCCTTCTTTGCACCCACATAACCAACAAAAAGTTGATCATCCACCCGGAACTGTTTTGTGCGAGCCAGATAGAAGGAAAGCGCACGTTTTGGTTCCAGAAGGTGGAGCCTCTCTTCTTTCTTTGAAGGTTGCGGAGGCAGAAAGAAGGTGGGCAAAGTAATGCTCTGCCCAATGTGAATGGCAGTGACCACCTTAGGAAGGAAGGATGGAAGGGCCCGGAGAACCACCTTATACGGATGAACAGATAGGAAAGGAGGTATTGAAGAAAGAGCCTGGAGCTCACTCACTCGTCTAGCAGAAGTGATGGCTACCAGGAAAGCAGTTTTAAGAGTTAGAAGGCATAAAAGACAGTTATGCAATGGCTCAAAGGGAGCACACATGAGATAGGTTAGCACAAGGTTCAAGTCCCACTAAGGCATAACGAAGGGGATTGGAGGAAAAAGATGCGTTAAGCCTTTTAGGAAACGGTTAACTACCGGGTACTTGAAAAGAGAAGGCTGATCTCACAACCGAAGGAAGGCAGAGATGGCTGAAAGATAGCCCTTGATAGTGCCCAGAGCAGACCCCTGCATTGCCAGAGAGAGAGAATAAAACAAGCATTGGCATAGCCAATAGGTCTCGCATTTGGGACCTTATAAGTGTTTAGCCATGCAACAGTTGCATAACTAAATACTTATAAGGTCCCAAAAGCGAGACCTATTGGCTATGCAAAGCGGCCGTGCGGGATCACGATCAAACATCAAAGCGGCCGCTAAAGTGAAAGTAATTGCGTTAAAGTGTGGCGCACGCGCCCGTGCACATGCACTGTAGCTCTAGGCTGGCCTGGTAGCACTTTTTGGAGCCCTCTCAATAAGTCTCGCCAGACCAGCGCATGCGCTGGGTCAGGCGAGACCTAAAAAAAAGAGTACTTCAGACAGAGGAGCAGAAAGGGGATCCACAGCCTTTGCTGTGCACCATGCCACAAATTTGTTCCACCTGCAGGCCTATACCGTCTTTGTGGAGGGACGCCTGGCTGCCAAGATTACGTCACAGGCTTCGGGAGGCAAGTCGAAAGACGTCAACTGCCGCCGCTCAATCTCCACACAAGGAGGTGGAGACTGGACAGTTTCGGGTGAAGACCGTCCCCTGCTGCTATGACAGAAGATCCTCCCGAAGAGGCAGTCGACCAGTAGGATGCAGGAGGCCATGGGGCCCAACAGCCTCAGGGTCAGCCTGACCGAAACCCGGGACAGAGGCTGAAAGATTGCAATCATAGCCTAAATATCCCGCACTTGCTGTTTGGGAGGATAGAACCGAAACCGCATCATGTCCAGAACCACTCTGATGAAGAGGAGCTTCTGAGAGGGAATCGGGTGCGACTTCGGCACATTGATGGAGAACCCCAGCGAATGCAGGAGGTCGGCCGTAGTCTGGAGGTGGGAGACGACTACCTGGGGCAAGCCTGCCTTCAACAGCCAGTCGTCGAGATAGGGGAAGACTTAAACCCCTGCTCTGCGCAGATGAGCTGCGACCACCGCCATCACTTTCGTGAACACCCGAGGGGCACTGGTAAGGCGAAAGGGGATTACGGTAAACTGGAAATGCTCGTGGCCGACCGTTAACCATAACGCCGGTGGGCCGGCAGGACGGGGATGTGAAAGTATGCGTCCTACAAGTCCAACGCTACCATCCAGTCTTGCGGGTCGAGGCAGACAAGACCTGAGCAAGCGTCAACATCTAGAACTTCTCCTTCCGGAGAAAGCGATTGACATCACTGAGTTACAAGATAGGACGCCGACCCTTGTCCTTCTTGGGAACCAGACGGTAATGGGAATAACAACCACAACCTATTTCTGGGACAGGAACGCGCTCGATGGCTCCCTTGGCCAAGAGAGCCATAACTTCCTGCTGGAGAAGGACCAGATGATCCCCCGACATGCGGTGGTATCGCGGTGGCATGGCTGGAGGGGTAGTCTCGAAGGGGAGGGAGTAGCCCCTTTGGACTATTTGCAAAACCCACCTGTCCGAAGTGATAGTGTGCTAGTGGGGGAGGTGATGGCGAATCCTGCCGCCCAATGGCGTTTGATGGGCCTGAAAGGTCGGACTAGGAGGGTTTGGAGGCTGCTGCAGAGGGGGGGGGGGGGTTGGTGGACTGGCCCGCTCGCTAGCCCCTGGAACCTCGCTGGTTGTTTCCACGTCCCCGGCCGGGCGAAGGTTGGGTAACTTGCTGCGGCCTGTGGCTCTGGGTGGGACGTAGCGGGCACCCCTTCTGTAGCCACTCAAGAGGCGAAAAGCATACTGCGCCAGACGGGAGTAGAGGCCCAAGGACTTGGCTGGAGCCCGTGAGTCCTTGAAGCGTTCTAGGGAGTTGTCTGCTTTGTCGCCAAAAAGGTGACGGCCATCAAAAGGCATGTCCATCAAGGTGTTCTGGACATCCCCTGAAAAGCCTACCGACGTTGAAATGGTCCTGCCCAGAGAGTCGGCGGTGTCCAGCCCACAACGGATTGTAAACTTTGCTGCATCTCTCCCTGTAGCAACAGCCTGGGAGAGCACTGCCCGGGCCTCCTCCGTACACTGATGCAGCACTTGCGCCACCGTATCCCACACTGAGTGCGAATAACGGCCCAAGGGACATGTAGTGTTTACGGACTGCAGTCTTAAGCTGGTCGGAAGAGAATATTTTCTTGCCAAGGGGGTCCAGCTTCTTGGATTCCCTTTCCGGTGGAGCGGTAGGGAAGGCGCTTTTGGAGGTGGAGGCTTGGACCACCAAGTTCTCCGGGGTGGGGTGTTGGGAGAGCAAAGTGGGGTCGCCCGGAGCCGGTGTCGGGCAATCCTGTTCACGGGAGCACCCGTGTTGGGTTTGAACCACGTGCCCAAAAGGACGTCGGTGAGGGCTTCATTAAACGATAGCAGGGGCTCCGAAGAGCTCACTGCCGGTTGAAGCACCTCAGTCAGGAGGTTAGTCCTGACCGCCACCGTAGGAAGCTCGAGGTTGAAAGCCTCGGCCGCCCTACGCAACACCACTGCATATGGCGCTCCCTCCTCCGTAGCCACGGTAGGAGGAGACAACATGCCAAGGTCGGGTGAAGTACCAAAATCACTGCCATCCCCCAGTTCTTCTCTCCAGTCCTGCTCAGTATCTAACTGGTCAGTTAAAGGGTCACCTGACCCCTCCCAGTCGTCCTCCTCCTCATCATCCTCTGGGTGCCACTGTTGTTGGACAGTAACCCCAGGAGTGAAGAGGGGCACAAAAACCCCACCGGGCGCCGGACCCGGCGTCGGACGACTCCGGTGCGGCTCAGTGTCCACGTCAGGATGGAGGCCGGGGTCGTCGCCGGCCGGGGAGCCGATCGTAGAACGTACTAAGCTGTGCGGGAGTCACTCCGGGTCCCGGAAAGGGAGGGAAACTCTGAGCCGACCCCCGAGCCTCGTCAGATCGACCGACCGACGAGGAGAAGTCGAAGAGCGACTTATCCGACCCAGAGTGCGAAGACTTCAATGATTTCGAACCGGAATGGTGGTGGCTCCGCGATTGGTCCCTCGACCTCCCTCTCGACTGGGACCTCGAACGGCACGGAGCCGACTGTCGGCGTTCAAGCAGCTTTCGGGACCGCTCCGGCCAAGCCTTCGGCGCCATTGACCGACAGTCGGAGCACGACTTGGTGATGTGGTCGTGCTCCAGGCAAAAGAGGCACACGCGGTGCAGATCAGTCACCGGAATCAGTCGATTACAGGAACCGCAGGCCTTGAAACCGGGCATCCCTCGTGCACTTGTTCGGAGTCGGAGACTCAAAACAAGAAGTGGACAAAAGTAGAGAAAAACTTGGTCAAAAAAGGACTGAGGTACTGCCCTTCCCGGATCTGCGCTGGCTGGCATAGAAAAAGCAAGAACTGACGTCAGCGCGCGAGGGCGGTGTCTAAGTAGCTGCCGCGACGTCATCCTGCCGACCAGGACGCCGTCGACGGACGCGGAGCCGACCGACGCCACTGTGAGCACGAACCAGACCGGAAACAGAGCGGGACTGTGCCGCCGTGCTCCGATCCGCAAGACGAGGACGGTCTAGCGTTTGCACCCACCTTGGGGGAGGAGCCATCAACGGAAGTGTGGAAATATGGATTTTTCTGGTCAGTTATGTCCCCTATCTTGGACCCCAACGGTTCTATGTGCATGTTACAAGTACATGTATGTTCCCTCCAGTTCCAGTTATGAAGACGCAAATATATGTGCGTCCACCGTTAACATGTCCTCTGTCAGATCCGCCATGAATAGGCCGGATATTCCATTCCTAAGTACGAAAGGCCACCGCCTTTATATGGTTCACTTATGCCATTTTACAGTCCAGGCAAGTAGGCCCTGATTCTGTCATCAAGCTTTTCTTGCTTTCTGTCTCTGAAGCTCCAGTCCGAGCCTGCATCTGTGACCATGAACTTTGTCTCATTCCCTGCGCGGCTCACGAAGCCTGACATCAGCTTGCTGCCTGCCAAGAACTGTATTTCACCTTCGAAAATTATCTGCTCCGCTCCCTGCCCAATGCATTCCTGTCTAGTAGTTTAAGTAAACATTCTTCCAGCTACCAAGCAAAGGCCCGACTTCTCTGTCTTCATGCAAGTAATTCATAGCCCTGTTACTATGGAAGATTCCGCCCTCGCATCTAGTGTAGACACTTAGACGCTTGTACACGCACTAACAGTCAGTATAGTCAGTATAGAATAAGATTCTACTCTAAGAGACCTCTCTTTTGGATAACTTAGTTCTTTAAACATAGGATGTTAGATATGATTTGGGATTAGGTTGACTTGACCCTCCAGACTTCTGTCGCCACATGTAGAGCTAAATGTCAAGTCCCCTTCACCCCCTAGTTGTACGTCAATTACACATCATGCTGCTGCGCGCGCATATCTGCCAAGTATTTCTGCTGACATTGCGAAATTCTTTCATGTAACCACCCTCTTATGACATCACATTTGATGACGTTCTTTCATCACTCCCAGTTACGCCTATTTTTGCTACGTATGAATATATTATCATCACTATCAATTGTTACGCCTCTTGTATTTGTCTCACTGTAATGCCTATTGTATAAAAGTAATTGATTGTTAATAATGTATGTACTTCACTTCCTGAACCTTCGTGGTGATGGAACCTGGAGCAACCGATTATAATCGACCATTGGAATAAAGCCCATTCCGAACCTCTAATACCACGGATTCTGCCTCTTATTTACTGAGCTATTTTATTATGTTTCTGTATCAAATTAAGTCCCGGTAATTAAATTATTTACCACAAGAATGGCGCCCGAACAGGGACACTTTCTCATCTCACGCGCCGGTGGTGCGTTGCAGGCCCGGTCTCCTGCCACAGCTGGACGGACAATAACGCGTACCAGCAGGATTTCCTGTATCTCCCTCCGGTCAAGCGGGGGCGACTGAGGCTGCGATCAACACCCAGACGAGGCGGTGAGAAGTGCGAAGTATCTCGACCAGAGCCTAGCTGAGAGAGCAAGATCCGAGGTATACAGAGGCCCACCAGTTTTCCGAAGTCCCAAGTCGAGTCCAGTGTCCGAAGTGTTCGAGTCGAGTCCAGTCCGGTTCAAGTTCAGTTCAGTCTCCGAGGCCTTCCGTTCCGAGCTACCCGGTGAGTACCATTACTGGGGAGGCGTTCTGGCGTGCACATAAGTTGTGCCGGTCCAGACGGGTTTGGGTACACAAATCCGGTCTGCACTGTTTCAGCAGTGTATCTGTACTGTTTAGCAGTATATCTAGTATATCAAGTATATAAATTCAGAATAATTCAGTTCAAGTCGAGTATTATGTTTAGTGATTAAGTTTTCTTAGATCATCGTTGCTCAGTTAAATGTTAAATGTTAAATGTTTTAAATACGTTCTGTATATTGTGGTATGAATGACTGTTCATTATTGTGTTTATTGTATTAAGTTTGTTCAAAATCTAGTATCAGATCAGTTCTCATTAAGTTTGTTCAAAATCAAGTATCAGATCAGTTTTCAATATGCCGCTCTTTTCGAAATTAAGACAGATCACAACAAGAAAAGGGGTACTCGAAGAAGCTGTTCCTATTCCTCCTAGGGACACTCCAGGGTACTTCATGTATCATAAACATGGCTTAGACGCTATATTATTTCTTGATTTATGGGTGGACTACACTAAGGAATTACCAGAAAGTCAGAGGTGGCCCGCAGCTGGGACCTGGGATGCAGAGTGCATCGTGAAAGTAGAGGAAGAGTTATGGAAAAAGAAAGCTAGACAATCACAGAAAGATGCCATTGAATTATGGCGTAAAGAATCGTATAGACGCACAGAAAAAGCACGTAGACAGGAAGAGAAGAGTAAAGAGAATTCGAATAAAGTTCAAGAAAATCTATTAATTGAAGAAGGTACACGAATAAAATCAGAACAAGTAGACAGACAAAGACATGCCCTTATGAAGGGTATGTATCCCCTTCTGGCCGAGGGATTACCTAAGGCTACTGCGGGGATACCAAAAGACTTGCCACCCCCATTATTTCCAATAAAGGTACATCCTAAGGGGCATCCTAGAACAGCAGAAGATGTTTTTCTTTCCTCATATTTAGATGACGCAGCTCCCGAGTATGCTAATCCCGCCCCGCATAGATCACCTGCCAGGGATATTCAACGCCAAGACCCAGTACCCGTATCTTTACAGCAACAAGTTCTGACACAAGTTCCGGCAAGCACATCTGTTTCTGCATCTGTTCCTACAGCTACTTCGATAGCTGTGTCCACACCTATAGTTGCTGTATCACGTTCTACGAATCCTTTCACGCCCGATACCCCAGATGGGGCTACGGGAGGTGCTACCAATATTTTTTCTACGCCACCCAGAATAAATAAACTTACCTTTCAAGAGTCAGCACATTCACGTACCCCCAAACTCATAAATGCCCGTACGCTTAAGGAACTCCTTATAGATTGTAGATATGACCCTGTGCCCGGAAAAGAGGACGAAATGACCTTAGCATCATTACGTATCAGACGAGCCGCGGTGTATTTAGGGAAGTTACCAGGAGTGACTGCACATCTAGATAATATATACCATTTTGTCCAAACAGGGCGAGATTCTGAATGTATTAACAGAGCTATGGAATACCAGAAAGTGGAAATACAGGGGGAACTGTTACGTTTCCTCATAAATTGTGTGATCAGAAATCAAGACCGACCGGGGGTAGACCCGGAAGCAATGCAGATTCTTACCAGATGGAGCCAGAATATATCAGAAGGGAGACATGATAAGCAAAACTGTATAATAGCCATGTGCCGAAAGATCCGTAAAGAAATAGAACGCCTACACGAAGAAAGATTAGCGGTAGACCAGTTCGAACAAAACGAGGAAGAAGCATCAGGACTGCTCACAGGACAGTCAGAAACTATAGCCTATGTAGGTAGAGGAAGATCTCGTAATAGTACTAGATGTCTTACTGATCCGATACGTCCGATATGTCTAGAAAATAACAGGAATTTTCAAACACCAATAATAAATATAAGGTCTAACGAGCATTCATTCCAAGCAGCTGATAAATTACTCCGAGAACGAAGGGGTTATCATTTTCTCGATTCTATGGATGAACAAGAATTAGCCAGGTCAGCTGTCCATTGGGTTGACAGTCCCGGGAAGTATAGTGATGATACAGTAGCACACACATTTTTGAATCTCACCCCAGATGAACAGCGTTTAGCTGGGATTTATATGATTCAACAACTTCTTATACGATATAAAAGCCAACATTCAGATCCGGGTCCTTTACCTGATATATTGACCGAATTACTCAAGAATAGATGGAGAGGTACAGGTACTAAGTTAATTAAAGAGATACTAGAATCAAGAAAGCAGTACATTCTTTTTATATGCCCAGAACATGTCTCACTGCCCATCAAGGAAAGAACCACGTATTACATGGACAAACAGAATCCCTTACGAGAAGTGCACCCAATAAAGGGCGAGGACAATGAGTTTAAACGTGTATATGTATATACGCCCATATCGAAAATAGAATTGTTAGAAATGAAGAAAGTGGTACCCAGTCATGACAAAGACCCAGCGGGTTTCCACCGAGAAATTAAAGACATGTTACTCATGGGAGAGTATACCTATCCCGACATTATGACAATATTAAAGGTATTAATGCCTGCTGGCATTTATGAAAAACTCAAGGAAAAAGAGTGGGAGGTGGGAGACCAAAAGATAGATTGGACAGCATTAGAAAATGAAGAAAAGGCCCGAGGTCCAGGTTCAGGGCTTGGGGACAAAACTAAAGCACTACCAGGTCTACTAGTACAGGTACTGCCACGTTTATTAACCACGAAAAAGGAAGACTGGGGTGCAATTTCAGCCTGTAAACAAAAGCAAGATGAAGACACTAGTGATTTCTATGCCCGATTCGAAAAATGTTTTGGTATAAATAGTGGTATAAAAGCAAGTAGCGAGTCCTACCCACATCTGTTTGTGACAAAATTAGTTGAAAATTCCTTGCCCCAAGTGAAGAATAGAGTATTAAAATTCGAGAGTACCTGGCAAGGTAACACTCCATCACAAATGTTACAAATGTTACAGTATCATCACAATAGAATTAGAGAGGAACAAGATCATGAACAAAGACGCATGAAAGACACGAAAATGAAAATGCTAGTCTCCCAGACAGTTCCAGCTGAAGGACATAAAAAGGGTACGACACATTCTGGCGATTTAGCAGGACCTGTAAAAGGGACATGCAACTATTGAAAACAACTAGGTCATCATGTACACTATTGTCCAGTCCTGAAGCGTAATATCGCCACGGGTATCACAAAAGAAAGACCACGGCCACTTAGACAGGATCAGAATGAACAAGGAGCCTTGCAGCATGCACAGTCCATGCCAGCTCCACAACCGACTATACAGTTTGTGCCAGCTGCACCAGCGATGCCTGTTGCTGCCACGCAAACCACGACACGACAACTGTACCAGACCGCACAGTATGACTATCCTGATTATCAACGATATGCATGAACCAGCCTAGAGAGGGAAGTTGACTTACCCCTTATCGAGATCCCTGTAGATCAAGAAGGACCTTATGTACATAGTGAATTATTAGGCCAAGACAGAAAATTTTTACTCGATACAGGGGCAAGTCGAACAACTATAAAACGTAGTGAAGTTCCAGGGGCACCCCTCTCAGGCTCACAGAATATTTCCCTTGGTTTTTCAGGAAAACCTATTGTTAATGAAGTGTCACAACCTCTTCCACTTACGATAGGACCTTTGACCCAAACTACAGATTTATTGCTTACTAAATCATGTCCAGAAAACTTGTTAGGAATAAAGACATTGAAAGCTCTAGGAGCTATAATATGTTGTTCTCCGGAAGGAGTAAGATTGTTTTTACGTGATTTTAAAGGTCATTATGTGTCTAGAGACATGGATCCCCGATTGCAGACTTTACCTACCCATCTATGGGCACAAGGCCCTACTGATGTTGGTTGCATGAATATTACACCATATCGAGTTACACTAAAGGCAGGAGTGGTACTACCACGAATGCGACAATACAAGTTACCACCAGATGCTGTAGTGGCTTTACTACAAATCATTGACGAGCTCATTGCCCAAGGAGTGGTTGTAGAAACAGACTCCAATGTATGTAATTCACCGATAATTCCGATTCTCAAACGAACAGATCCGAAGGCCCCGCCAGTATATCGATTGGTTATAGATCTGCGCGAATTAAACAAGTGTATTGTGCCACAATTCCCTATGGTCCCCGATATCTCATCATTACTGACAGCTATTGATTCCGAAGCAACATTCTTTACTGTAATTGATCTCAAAAATGCCTTTTTCAGCGTCCCAATAGATCCGGAAAGCCAATATTTGTTCGGATTTAGTTTAAATGGACGTAGCTACAAATTCTCACGCGCACCTCAAGGATTTACAGAAAGCCCCAGCATCTATAGCCAAGCACTGAAACGAGAACTCGACAGTATTCACATGCCAGTTAACACTGCCTTGCTTCAATATGTCGACGATCTGCTGATCACCGCTAGAAGCGAACCCGAATGTGAGAAAGCATCACTGACAGTTTTACAATTTCTAGCCGAAAAGGGGCACAAGGTGTCCCCTTCTAAGCTGCAATTCTGTGTCCAGCGAGTTGTTTATCTTGGACACTCGCTGTCCAAGGAGGGAAGGCAGCTTACACCAGATCGCATTCAGTTAATAGCTAGCATGCCAATACCCAAGACACAAAAGGAGGTACGGGCTTTCATAGGCCTCACTTCATATTGTAGGCAGTGGATCCCTCAGTATGCATTTCTAGCAAAACCACTCATTCAGTTGACAACACAGGAGGCAGCCACATCGACTGTTCTCCCTTGGACTCAGGAACATACACAAGCTTTTGAAAGCTTAAAGAAAGCTCTATGCCAAGCACCTGTTTTAGCAACACCATGTTACAGTAAACAGTTTACACTCTTTATTACAGAACGCGAAGGTACTGCCTTGTCAGTACTCACACAGGAACAAGCAGGAGCACACAAACCATGTGCTTATTTTTCTAGTACATTAGATCCCGTAGCTCAGGCTCTGCCTGCGTGTCTGAAATCAGTGGCAGCGACAGCTTTAGCAATCAGACAAAGCGATGCCATAGTGTTAGGACATCCATTGACAGTACAAGTACCACATGCAGTGGAGGTTCTTGTGAATCGAACGCAAACACAACATTTGACTATAGCAAGACTTACAGGGTATGAACTAACACTGTTTCAGCCACATATAGAAATCAGACGTTGTAACACATTGAATCCTGCCACACTGTTACCAGTAAACGGAACAGACCCACTAGCCCATGACTGTATTGATGTTATTACAATCACGACGAAACCCAGACAAGATTTAACCGATGTCCCATTATCAGACCCAGACCTGACGTTGTATGTAGATGGTTCATGTATGAGAACAAGTACAGGAGAGTTAGTGGCCGCTTACGCAGTCACAACAGATACTGAAATTATTGAAACAAATTGCATAAATACCTTGTCCGCTCAAGCAGCAGAGCTCGTCGCTCTGACACAAGCCTGTATTCAAGCCACAAATAAAAAAGTCAACATATACACTGATTCACGTTATGCATTCGGAGTCGTACATGACTTCGGCGTGCTGTGGCGAGAGAGAGGTTATTTAACTTCTCACGGTGCCCACATTCAGCACGGACCCCTCATTCATGCCTTATTAGATGCAATACATTTACCCATTGCAATATCGATTATGAAATGCAAAGCACATACGAAAGTTACTGATATCATTTCTCAAGGCAATGATTTAGCTGACAGAACAGCTAAACAGACTGCCCAAACTCAAACATCCGACATGACAAAGACAATAGTCCCGACGCCAACACATTGTATGACGGTTAAAGATCCTACTCTTGATGTAATTGATATACAGACACATGCTACATCAGAAGAAATAAAGAAATGGACTGAATTAGGAGGGATCCAAACGGATCAAGGATGGTTGATGAAGGAAAAGTCTGTGTGGTTCCTTCCTGATTCAATGGTCCAAGTCATTATTAACACTATCCATAGTCCAGCGCATCTAGGAGAGAAAGCTATGCTAGACAGCATTCAACATATTTGGTTCAACAAGCATTTACGAGCAGCAGCGAAACAAAAAGTTTGTACCTGTATGATCTGTTGTCAGTTCAACCCAGGAAAAAGCGTTCCCGTAGAACAGGGTGGATTTCATCCTCCTGATCATCCTTTTGAAATCCTCCAGATGGATTATATCCAGATGGAACGATGTCGAGGATTCAAATATGTTCTCGTAGTTGTGTGTGCTCTTTCCCGTTGGACGGAGGCATACCCGGTTTCAGATTACACTGCCCCGACTACTGCCAAACAGTTGGTTCGAGAATTCTTCCCACGATACGGTTTACCACGTGTTGTTCACTCAGATAACGGCCAGCCGTTCTCATCCGAATTAATGAAACACGTTTCACTTTTGTTAGGCTATCAGTGGAAATTCCACTGTGTCCGACACCCCGAAGCAGCAGGTCTCGTAGAAAGACATAATCAGACTCTGAAAATAAGATTATCCAAAATATGCAGAGAGAAAGGTGTCGACTGGGTAGTAGCATTACCAGTTTCACTCTTTTACACAAGAATGGTAGCACACTCTCGAACAGGGCTATCCCCGTATGAAGTGATCTTCGGCAGACCACCAAATATGTGGGGGACGCCTATACCACGCAAAATAACTGATATTGACTGTAACATGCTGACAGATTATTTAGCTTCCTTGATGTCTGCACTACAATCTTGTCGTTCACAGGTAGCCGCAGCTTTTCCTGACAACACTGAGGTGAAACCCCATGACGTGGTTCCGGGAGACTTGGTCCTCGTGAGGAACTTTGATCGAAAGACTCAGCTGGAACCTAGGTGGAGGTCACCTCAGCTGGTGTTGCTCACCACAAGAACAGCCGTGAAGATCGAAGGCAGAAAAGGATGGATTCATTCAAGTCATATCAAGAAATTTCATGGACTAAAATCAGATGTGAATACCACACCTTGTGTGTCTTCACCCATTGACTCAAAACTTCCTTTTGTGGAAAAAAGTGATTCCGAACTTTATAAATTAAAGCTCAGGCCCAATCAGTCGAGCAATTTGATTGTTTAAGTCCTCTCCAAGGTGAAGCGGTTGAATTGTCTCTGACATGTATCCCTTGGACCTGAATAGAGAAAGCACCCGAAAAATGTTGAAACGACAGGCGTACTGTAAATCACTGCGTAGTCATTGCATAGTGACGTTATTAATTTTGTTTTTCTCAAGTCTTTTAATAATTACTGCAAGTACATTGTTGCACATATATTATCCTATTTCTAGACATGTTTACAATGTTACTGCTGAACATTCTTTTAGTGAATTACCTCCGCTTGAATTGTCATACAGATTTGCGCTGCGCAATAACACTTTTATTAGTATGTTACATCATTCCCATCAGGTTAGCAATGCTACAAATTGTTGGATATGTGGCCGACTCCCTCCCTATCAGAACTATAAAGGAATTCTACCTCTTTTTCCATACCCTTTCACACACAACGGCTCCTGTGGAGCATGGTTTAGTTTAATTAATTCTCTAGATTCGAATTCTGCAATTTATCAAGACAACTGGGTATGGGGAAATTTGAATTTAGTTTTACTTAAGGTCTGCTATCCTAACAAGGAGGGATTTAAAAAAAAAAAAAAACAGGAACTGATCTAGAAAATGAAGTATATGGATTAGGTAATTTTACGCTTAATCTTATGATCCTAAATGTCGAATCCGAAGCTACTCCAATTTTGCCCGCTATGTCAATATTTCCAATAAAAGGTGAATTATGTGTAAGAAAGAATGGTTCCATACATATGGGCCATAGTAGATGCACCACTGTAGTAGAATTTAGTGATCAAGGCAAGTCTACATTTAGAGCTTCCCGCCATTCCTATTTTATATGTGGTCAGACGGCATATGTACGTTTGCCTCTAGATTGGGATGGTACCTGCTACATTGGATTCCTTTTGCCACCTGTTTTTCTAGCTCCTCCTGATTATCACAGAAATACTCATTTAGTACACAATAGAGAAAGGAGAGATCTCCCAATAGTCGATTACACTGAAACGGCATGGGAAAAATACACAGATTTCAATAAAGGTCTCTTTCCCTATATAGGTACCGTTACTAATAGTAAGCTGATACGTAGATTAACTAGAACCCTTGAAGCAGTAGTGAACGAAACTATTTCCGCCATAGGCAATTTAACCGAAGAACAGTCTGCTATGCGGATTGTTGTGCTTCAAAATCGTCTTGTCCTTGACGTCATCCTGGCCGATAGGGGCGGAGCTTGTAGGGTCATCGGATCAAGCTGTTGCATTTTCATACCAGAAAATTCACCATCTGTATATAATGCCATAACTCGCCTTCATAAGATTGTAAGCCAGATACACCAGAATCCAGGCACCTGGACTTGGTCCGGTTGGTTTTGGAGCGTGTTATCAGCCTGGGGATGGAGAGTCCTATCCTTCCTAGGTATTGGCCTTCTCATACTATTCAGTTGCTGCTTATGCCTGCAATGTGGACCAGCGATTTGTGGTCTGTGTGCCACATCGTGCATTCCACATCAAGATTTTCATTCAAAATCCCGGAAGAAGAAAGAAGAACAAATGATGCTATATGAACAGATCAATGGATTAATGAAGATCGATATCTCTTGACGGGCAAGTAGGGGACAAGGAGGGAATGTGGAAATATGGATTTTTCTGGTCAGTTATGTCCCCTATCTTGGACCCCAACGGTTCTATGTGCATGTTACAAGTACATGTATGTTCCCTCCAGTTCCAGTTATGAAGACGCAAATATATGTGCGTCCACCGTTAACATGTCCTCTGTCAGATCCGCCATGAATAGGCCGGATATTCCATTCCTAAGTACGAAAGGCCACCGCCTTTATATGGTTCACTTATGCCATTTTACAGTCCAGGCAAGTAGGCCCTGATTCTGTCATCAAGCTTTTCTTGCTTTCTGTCTCTGAAGCTCCAGTCCGAGCCTGCATCTGTGACCATGAACTTTGTCTCATTCCCTGCGCGGCTCACGAAGCCTGACATCAGCTTGCTGCCTGCCAAGAACTGTATTTCACCTTCGAAAATTATCTGCTCCGCTCCCTGCCCAATGCATTCCTGTCTAGTAGTTTAAGTAAACATTCTTCCAGCTACCAAGCAAAGGCCCGACTTCTCTGTCTTCATGCAAGTAATTCATAGCCCTGTTACTATGGAAGATTCCGCCCTCGCATCTAGTGTAGACACTTAGACGCTTGTACACGCACTAACAGTCAGTATAGTCAGTATAGAATAAGATTCTACTCTAAGAGACCTCTCTTTTGGATAACTTAGTTCTTTAAACATAGGATGTTAGATATGATTTGGGATTAGGTTGACTTGACCCTCCAGACTTCTGTCGCCACATGTAGAGCTAAATGTCAAGTCCCCTTCACCCCCTAGTTGTACGTCAATTACACATCATGCTGCTGCGCGCGCATATCTGCCAAGTATTTCTGCTGACATTGCGAAATTCTTTCATGTAACCACCCTCTTATGACATCACATTTGATGACGTTCTTTCATCACTCCCAGTTACGCCTATTTTTGCTACGTATGAATATATTATCATCACTATCAATTGTTACGCCTCTTGTATTTGTCTCACTGTAATGCCTATTGTATAAAAGTAATTGATTGTTAATAATGTATGTACTTCACTTCCTGAACCTTCGTGGTGATGGAACCTGGAGCAACCGATTATAATCGACCATTGGAATAAAGCCCATTCCGAACCTCTAATACCACGGATTCTGCCTCTTATTTACTGAGCTATTTTATTATGTTTCTGTATCAAATTAAGTCCCGGTAATTAAATTATTTACCACAGAAGAGGAAGCGGACCGGCTGAAAAGGGGAGAGACGACGGCAGAAGAAGTGAGTGGCGTGGAAGAGCAGCGGACGAGCAGAGTACAGGAAGGAGATCGAGAGAGAAGCGGTGGAGAGCGTGAGACGACCGGTGGTGATCGGGAGACGAGAGGAGAGCAGGGCGGAGAGTCGGAGGACGGCGGACCCAGAAGAAACATCCTGGTTGTGAAGGCGAGCAAACCCAGTGGGCTGCAGGGAGGAGAAGACGCCCCGGGTCCCAGCGCCGCGGTCCGGAAAACGGGCCGTGGCTTGAGGCAAGTGACTCTACGGGGACCTTTCGGGTGGGGTTGGTGGGGAGGACGGTAACGGGAAACACGGCACCAGGACAGGGTGAGACTCTCCCGACTCCCACACTTCCCTCCCTACACACGCTCCTATGGTGATGGTAGCACGTAGTAACCCCAAGAGTAGCATTGCCTCAGACCTGTTTTCTTTTCTTTTCTTCCCTCCCTTCAACCACTGAGGCCCTCAAGTGGCGGAATACGAACACTGAAGGCAGCGCACTCTCCCCGTAGAAGACCGCACCCACAAGAAGAACCCTCGGACAAAGGCTGATTTGTTTTTTCGTATATTTTCCTGTGACTATGAGGAGATAACTCCTATGTGTAATTGGTTCTCCTTTGCCCAAACCCTTCCAAACGAGTTGCTAAATAAAGGCAGAATCACTATCTCAGCAGTAGACGCCTTATTTTGCGGACCCGCCACCCCGTTAGGAACTATACACTACCACAGCCACGTTCCGACGCGCAGAGATACTGCGGACGAAAAAACTTTCCGGATCCAGTCTGATGCCTGGGGGTAATTCTAAGGTAAGGAATCTAAAACTAACGTGTTTCTTTCAGATATTGTTATTGATACAATATATAACAAATCTTTTCGATTTTGCTGCATAACATGCTCTGGTAGTAGGCTTTCTTGCTTCTTTAAGAAAAGTCATATACACTGGTGGCAAGTTGAGATAGCCAAATTCTATGCCTTCAGAAGCCAACCCGCTAGATTGAGCTCCTTGGGGTTTGGGTGTCTGACTTCTCCATCGTTCTGAGTGAGAAGGCTGGAATTGAGATGCAGATTTTGATGTGGAACTATTGATAGTTGCAAGAGTGTTGTGAACCACGGTTGATGGGCCCAAGTGGGAGCCACAAGAATTATTGTGAGGGAATTTTGCCTGAGCTTCAGAACCAGAAATGGAAGGAGAGGGAGAGGCGGAATGCATAGGCAAATATCCCTGACCAATTCATCCATAGGGGATTCCCTTTGGCTAGAGGGTGTGGGAACCTTGAGGCGCAGTTTGGGCATTTTGTCCACAGTGGCAAACAGATCTATCTGTGGAAATCCCCATTCTTGAAAGTATGGAAGGAGAATTTATGGATGAAGTTACCAAGCATGTATTTGTTGCTGCCTTCTGCTGAGAAGGTCGGCTATCTGATTGTTCACTGCTGGGAGGTGCTCTAACAGAAGATGAACTCTGTGATGAATTGCCCAACGCCAAATGGTCTGAGGGAGGCGTGATATTTGCAGAGAATGTCCCCCTCCCTGTTTTTGTACATAGCTGTCATATTGTCCGTGTGGACTAGGACAACTTTCTCTATGAGGGGAGACTGAAAAGCTTTCAGTGCTAGATACACAGCTAGAAGCTCTATATGGCTGATGTGAACAGTTTTATACTTGTCCCATAGACCTTGAATTGTCAAATTGTGAAGATGGGCACCCCAACCTGTGAGAAATGTGTCTGCTGTTAGCACGATCTGTGGAACAGGGTTTATGAAGGGCCGGCCTTTTAATAAGTTTTGTGTGTTCTACCACTGCAGAGAGGGATGGGTGCGGCTGTCCACCAACACTAGATATGTAAATTGACCCCAAGACTGATTCCACTGACGTGCTAAACACTCTTGTAGAGGGTGCATGTGTTAACTTGCATGAGGCACTATTGTAGTGCATGATACCATCATTCCTAACAGTTGTAAGAAAGTCCTGACTGCTAAGTATTGATTGGTCTGAAACTGTAGTAGCAGAATTTAAATATTTCGAATTCTGGCTGCATTGGGAGAGACGCTAGAGCTATGCAGGTGTTTAGAGTCGCTCCCACATAAGACTGCATTTACGATAGCTGAAGAGGAGACTTCTGTGCATGGACTGTGAACCCCTACTGGTGGAGTAAGTCTAATGTAGTCTGAGTTTGTTGTAAATAACCCTGGTAGCACTACACGTAGCTACGCAAAGTACACTATGAACTACGCTCAGCTACACAAACTGAGTAGTGTGTAGCTGTTAGCACTGTGTACTTGTCTGCTCTGAGCAATAATTGCAAACAGCATCTTGGACAGTGCAAGTTATGATAAAATAAGTATCTCTGTCTTTATATGCTAAAATGCATATAGTCATTTCACAAAAGTGAAAATGATAAATTAGCAAGCAGTGAGAGAGGTGATGATTTTGGGATCCTCCCTAACCTAGGGAGAGAACCAAGCAGATGCCTTGAAAACAAATGCAAAAGCTTCATGAAAGGGTTTCAATGCTTTTGCATTTGACTCGTGAGGGACATCTAGTAACGACTAGTGGAACTGCAGCTTGATGTAATAATAATTTCAATGCTTTTGCATTTGACTCGTGAGGGACATCTAGTAACGACTAGTTGAACTGCAGCTCTTTGTAGAATTATTTTGATATTGGACACTATAATATTCACTGCCCACTGCTAATCTCGTCCCATAATGCTTTGTAGGGCCTTTGGTTGAGATTGGTTTTTTTGCCCATAACTGTGCTTGGGGTGGTCCTAGAAGGAAGGGACCACCAATGAATCATTCACCAGCATGATATGCTCTTTGTGTTCAAGGCATCTGCTTGGTCCTCCCCCTAGGTTAGGGGGGACCCCAAAATCATCACCTCTCTCATTGCCAAAATATTGTCATTCACAGTTCACTATTGTGAATTGGTTATATGCTTTTTAGCATGTACAATTGCTTTATCAAAGCATTTGTGGGTATTGTTGATATTGCTGCTACGCTACATGTTGTAGCACAGTGTTTGCACTGTGCTACGTGCATTTTGCGTAGTGAGAAGTAGTACAATCTACGCATGCTCCGTAAGCGAAGCGTAGTACTACGCCCAGGATTAGTTGTAAACACCTTTGATGAGCCAGTCGTCTATTTATGGGAAGACATGAATATGTTGTCTTCTTAGATGTGCTCCCACTACTGCTAGATATTTTGTGAACACCATGGGAGCAGTGGTTACTCCGAACGGGAGTACTTTTAATTGATAGTCTTTTCCTGCTATCACAAATCTGAGGTATTTAGGATGTGCTGGGTGAACTGGAATGTGAAAGTATACATCTTTTAGGTCAAGTGTGGACATAAAATCACTTTGTTGTAGAAGCGGAAGCACATGTTGCAGTGTGACCATGTGGAAATGTTCTGACAGTATAAACAGATTTAAGGTCCTTAGATCCAAAATTGGTCTTAAGGAACCGTCATTTATGAGGATCAGAAAGTACAGACAGTACACCCCTGAGCCTTGGTACTGCAACGGAACTGGTTCTATGGCTCTTTTTGTTAAAAGAGCTTGTACATCTTGTTTGAGGAGCTGTACGCATTCTGATGAAAGTTTGTGAGTGCGAGGGTGTAGCAAAGTAGGATTTGCTTCTTATGGTTATCCCCACCTTTTGCTTGATGTGATGCTGTTTTTGACTAGTCTGACTGGGATCCTGCTAATCAGGACCCAAGTCTATCTGCTTTCTCCCTAAATTGGTTTGTTCGGGGGGCGTGGCCAAGATGGCGGCCTAGGTGGACGTGTGGTTTCACCTCTCCCGCGGGCGACTCGCAGAAAGCACGGTGTCCGGCCGTTTCCAGCTGGCCGACACCTCAGAAAATAGCCCAGGAAGTGCCCGCCGGGACAGCGACGGCGAGAGAACGGAGGTCGATCGGTGGAGTGCAGCTGAGACCCGCACCGTGGAGCCGAGGGCAGCCCGGTGCACGTGGGGCCTGCCGCGAGGAGGGACGGACGGCTCTCGAGGACATCCGGGCGGGGACGACTGGAGGCGGACTGCGGCCCCATGGTCCCCGAGTATTTGCGGACCTGACGCGGGTGCGATCGGCGCCTAACCCCTGGCGACGGAGACGGAGGATGGGACTGGTGGCGAGGGGACCCGGCGGAGCAGAGCGGCCAACCCGGGTGATACCAGCGCAACGATCCCAGCAGTGGAGGCGAGAGGACCGGTGGCCTCGGAGGTGCGGCGGACCCTGGATCGGACCGGAGCCCCGGGGCCCCGCGGGGGTGCAGACCCCAGGCAGGCAAGTGATCGCGCTGCTGGCGCCGCCGGTGGGGGCCCGGGGCAGACTTGTGGCGGCTTTCGGTGGGAGACTGGCGGCCTACCTCCGGGCGCAGTGAACAGTGTAACACCCAGGGGCCCGAGAGCCAGCGGTGCACCCGTTGGACCACGCACGGGCGGGAGGCCCACAGCTGAGCGGTAGCTAGCCCCCGGGGGTGAAGGATACAACAGGAGGGACTCTCGTTCGTGCGCCAGTGGGCCTCCGGAGTCGGTACAGGCTGGCCTTAGTGGACTGACGGAGCCGGGGACCCCGGGGGTGTGGGGTCCTCCGGATCGCCCCCCCTGGTTGTGAGACCCCCACCGCGCGGGGACAGAGTGGAGGCCCGGGGCGCAACGCGACCAAGGTGGAGTGGGGCCCTTGTCGACGCTGGAGACGAGCCCGGAAGGGTGAGTGGAGAATGCAGCCCCTGGCGTAGTCACTGCGGGGGAGGCGCTCTGTGGGGCCGGCCTGAAGGGACGAGTAGCGCGGTGGTGGCCGAGTGGCGAAACCTTCGGCTGGGGGCACCCCGGGGAGTCCCTGGGAGAGACACAGGCGGGGACGAGGCGTGAGGAAGGGAGCCCAGGCGCGGGCCGGCGAGGTATTCTGGGCCCGCGGCCCCCCCCCGGACGCCAGCGGCTGAGCGCCCCAGGGCCGCAGCAGGAGAGACGCGACTGAGTGGCCCTTCGAGTGCGAGCGGCGCAACCCGGTGGCGCAAGGGCCGAGAGGAGGATTGAGGAAGTCGCGGACCCGGGGCATTAGCGGAAGACACGTCCCGGACCAGTGGGGCTCGCCGGCCTGGGCCAGGCATCGGTGGCAGCGGAGCCGGGGGAGAGGGGCCCAAAACCGGCGCTGGTTGGGGGTCGGTTGGTACTGAGGCCCCCGGATGGGAGAAAGGTGGATCTGAAGCACGTTATGGTCCCCCCGAAAGGCCACCGCGACAAGACCCTGAAGGAGCTGGTTGCGAAGCCTCAGGCAGGGCCCTCGACAGGAGCCATGGCGTCGAGCACGGCGGGCAGCCCGCCCGGGCAGCCGGAGGGATCGGAACCCATCACCAAGTCGTTTTTGGAATCTATGTTCACCGGCCTGCGGACCGATATCCAAAACCTCCAAAAGGAATTCACTGCGGAGCTTAAGGAAGTGCGCAGAGATGTGGACAGTATTGGGGAACGGGTTGCTGCGCTGGAAGATAAAGGGGACAGACGCGAATCGGAGCTGGCGGCACTTCAACAAGAAATCCTCCGGATTCAGGACCAGCAGGTGGACCTTAAGTCGCACGTGGAGGACCTGGAAAACCGGTCCTGGCGCCATAATATACGGATTCGAGGGGTGCATACTACGGAGGACTCGATCTCTTTACCTTCACGAGGGAACTCTTCAATCACATCTTGGAGCGCCCACTGGAGACGGAGCTGCGCATTGACCGAGCACATAGAGTGGGTCCCCCGCGGCCCGCGGCGGCCGGCCCATCGGATATCCTGGTGTGTGTTCAGGACTACCGCACCAAAGACGATCTACTGCGTAACGCCCGCCGGCAGCATCCCGTGAGGTTTCAGGATCACGCACCAGTACTATATCAGGACTTGTCGGCACTTACGCTTCATAAACGTAGGCTGTTCAAGCCCATCACAACACACCTCCAACAACGCAACATCCGATATAGCTGGGGACACCCGTTCTGATTGGTGTTCCGCATTGACAATACACTATATCAGCTGAAGTCCTTGTCGGAAGCGGCTAAGCTGTTGGGGGTGACCTTACCACAGGAAGACAGTGGGGAGGAAGAAGGTCCGACTGAGGCCGCGACGGTGGGACCTGGCTGGTGTCGACAGGGCCGTCGTAAATGTGCGAAGAAACCCCCAGTAGCGGAGATCCTCAGAGGGCAGCAGGATGCATTAGAGACTGTCTCCGGCGGCTTGCGCAGCACCTCACCTGGGGTGGCTGAGTAATGGCTGTGGTGGGCAGCTTTGCTGGATCCTTGAAAGGGTCGTCTGCGGGAGAGGGGCCTCTTCATGGTGTTACTGTTCCTTGCGCCCTTCCATCACCATCCACTGGAAAGTGGAGGACACTGGTTCTGGACTTTATTTTCAAGCCACGCAACTACGCTACCTAGTGGAGTGGAGTCGCTGGGAGTCGGAAAAGCATTGGTTGTTTCAGGATCAGGCGGTAGCTGCTAGACCTTTGCAGGAAATTCCCTTCCTGCGGAGACAGCACAGGCCCCCCAACCTCTATGCCTCCCATATTACTCGTGTCCCTCTGGAGATCTGGGATCGCACTAATGTGGCTCACGAGCTTACCACCTTCCCTTCCCCGCTTACCCCTATGTTGGACAATCCAGATTTTTCCCCTGGTATGGATTCGGCGGCCTTTCATAGATGGAAGCCGGCAGGTTGCCGCTTCTTATATCATATGTATGACGCTGAGGGGGTACGCCCATTCCAGCAATTCAGGCAGGACTACGGCTTGCCGGAGGTGGAACGCATTCGCTATCTTCAGGTCCGACACTGGGCGCTGGACGGGAGGGTCCGACCGGGGGCGGGCAGGCGACTCTCTCCGTACGAGCGGTGGTTAATAACGCGCACTTCCGACAAGCAATTGATCACTGACCTCTACAGAACACTCCAAAGGCGCTTCACACACACATACAATGCAGGACGAATGCGCTGGGAGAGGGAGCTAGGTAGATCTTTGTCTCACGAGGAGTGGGAGGGTATATACTACAGGGCCCGGCATTCCGCGTACCATATGGGACTCACAGATACCCTTACAAAAGTGGCGACCTATTGGTATTACACTCCAGAACGCCTACACACGATGGATAAGAAGAGGGAGGCATATTGCTGGAGGGGTTGTGGGCAGATAGGCACCCTGACTCATTTACTTTGGGATTGCGTGGGAGTTCGGGCGTACTGGACCCAGATGCTTGATGAAATAGACAAACATCTTGACACTGAGATCCCGCGCTTTCCGGCATATGTATTGCTAGGTCTCCCAAACCCTCTCACATACCCACTTAAGTCACGCAGAGGTAGACTAATGGCCATAGCGCTGGGTTCAGCGACGCAGAACATACTTACTCATTGGCGCTCCCACACCTCACCGACTTTCACGGGCTGGTTATATCGCTTGTGGCATGTCCTGGGCATGGAGAAACTAACATTGACGCCGTCCGGGGAGGGATCCAAGTACGGAGAATTGTGGAAGCCCTTCCTGTCACTGTTGGCCACCGAGTTTAGGGAAGTTACATGTCCCCGCTACCTCCGCTTACTGAGACTATCTGAGACACAGAAAGAAGAGTGACGTCAGGGCGCTGCTGGAATTAAGAGAGATTGGGTTTGACAGACGCGGAACTGAGGGAGGGAAGGGGGGAGCGGGTGGGGGTCTCACTACTTTACTTTTGTTTCATAGCACCCTATTGGAGAACTCTAGGGCATTCCCACATTGGTTGTACGCCTGTCCTAGTGTGCAATACAGAACTGAGAGACTTAAGCATCAACCTGAGACTGAACAGGGTGCTATTCTTTCCTTTGGTTGCGGTTTTTGCTACTGTGTATTTTGAAATGTCAATAAAAGATTTAAACATAAATTGGTTTGTTCAGTGCTTAGGTACACCCAGAGTGGATACTGGGGTACCCTTGTAAGTCCCTAGTATATGGTACCTATGTACCCAGGGCATAGGTACCCTAGAGGTCTCCATGGGCTGCAGCATGAATTATGCCACCCAAGAGAGACCATTAAAAATGGAACTACAGGCCTGCCATTGCAGCCGGTGTAAGTTGGTGCATGCACCACTTACTAAATATATAGGTTTACTATATCTAAGGGTCACTGAGGAAAAGGTTATATAATATGAACATATGAACATGAGTGCAGACATTTTTTTTTAATCCACCTGACTTTGTACAACATTGTCTGAGTAATTTTCCATGTACGTCCTGACATCGTACATTATTATTTTTTTTTTCTCCATGTCCTTGGAAAAGTATCAAGTGGTTGTTAGAATAATTACACTTTGTTAATCTTTTGTGCCTCTCTGAGATGGAAAACCACACTGTTTTTTGTTTCCATTTAATTTGCAATTAGCGATGGTATCTTGAAAATGTAGTGTGGTTAGCTATTCTTTCTGGAAGTATAACCAGAAGGAAATTTCCAATGTATTAGTGGAGGGGATTGAAGTCTGTAGGCAGACTTGTTTGAAGTATAGTATAAATATGAAAGGAGAATTATTTTTAGTTGTTCATTACCTACACAGAACAGCGGTTTCATTGTTGGTTGTGCATCCACTTAAGCTTGAATAAACCGGTTAGTTTTACCTCCGACTCCCTGTACTCCTTTGAATAGAAAGTGGACAAGAGGTGCGTTTTTCTCAAATGGCGCCAGAACGTGGGGCCTCTAAGTGGGAAATCCAACACCATTTGTGTCTGTGGCTGAGGTGACACGACCCAAGGCTGACGGATTGCTTGGGCCCCTGCTAATGAAACTAGTTTCTCGCAGCTGCCATCTGAAGTCCCGAACTGCTGTCCCTTGGCAACAGGATCTCCCCGGCAGAGGTTCTAAACAAGTCAAGCGAAAAGTGGCTGAATTGCAGAGTACAGAGAGTCGGACGTCTTCAGCAAATACCTGGTGGGATTGTTCTGAGTTATTTTGTAACAGGCGTTTTGAATTATTGATTAGTTTTGGTATTGAGAATTTTATTGTATTATATTGGTTGGGTTTCAGGTTGGACCTGATAAATAAGCCTGTATTTATTATATTGGTAAGTTTTCTTATTTAGATGATCTTTGACTTTAAGGCACAATGAGCAAACTAATGAAATATATTTCACTGAGTCGTCGTTGCCGTTTCATGAGTCCATGCCTGGATGAGCCCAACCAATCCCAGTTGAGGGTAGTCCTGCATGGAAGATGATGACAAAATATGGACAGGTGGGAACTAGTGGAACAGGCTATGGCATCGATATACTAAGGGATTTGAGGATTTGAGATGGCCGCTGGACGGTTCATTTGATCTAGATAAAATTCAATATTTGCAGCAATGTTTGTTTGAGAAAAAGGTCAGACAAGCAATGTGGGAGTTATAAATGGGAAAAACTTGCTACAATGTTAGTAATTAAAGAACAAAAAGAGAAGGAACGAGAACAGAAAAAGGGAGTGTTGAAGAAAGCCAAAGCATATGATCATTAAAACAAACAAAGTATTGAATGTATGGACAGAGAGTTTAGAATGACCACTAACAAGACATGTGACACAAGAGAAAGAACATGTGGACAAGGATTAGTTATTAGAGAGACTATTTGAAAATCCCCCACCATATGTCCCACAGGTCCCCATACCTGCCGCGCAGGCACAAAATATACCAGTACAGATGGGTCAGCAGGGAAATGCACCTCTAGTACCCATTCCAAATCTACCAATCCTTCCTGCCCCATTACCAGGTCAGCAACTGCCTGTCCCACCCAGACCAATACTTAATCTGTCTGCTGTTTAACAGTAGTCACAAGCAGGACAAGTGATACCTACACCAAATATATGGACTACCCCTCAGGTACATTTTTTACCAAGGCTAGTGATGAGACAAACCCCTTCTGCATCCTAATCTGCTGGAAATACGCCTGCAGGTACCCCACGTTTGGTTCACAAGCATATTGACAATTTGAGAGATAGGAGTGAGAATTGGAGGGACAGACCTAATACTAGATATTGATCACAGAGAGCTGATCCAGAAGAGTCAAAAAAGATAGCCCATAGATTGATGGATGACAAGTAATGCCACCATGAATACTGTTAAGCAAACTGTAAATCAGTTTGATGTTTTTCAGCAAAACTTACTCATTCAATATATGACTGAAAGGATAGAGGACTGGTGGACAAGGTATAATAAAAATACCCCACAAGAGGTGTTACAATTGTGGCATGATGAGCAAGGTCATATGATCCCTTCCCCAGATGCCCCACAGGCTGTTGAAAATTGTTTGCATTGGGGCGTTATGGTTAGAAGAATATATCAAATAATGAATGGGGAATATCCCATGAGGGAAATAAACCCCCTTCCTGCACCCCCTGCTGCTGCTAGTGTTCCTGTTCAGAACCCCATTCCTCAATTTGTTCATACTCTGTGGAGTAGGTATGAATTAATGGCAATAAAGAAAGATTTGCCAGACTTTAGGAAAAACCCAAAGGGGTTTTATGAAGCCTTAGAGTCAGCCACTAAATTATGTGTAATGACATTCAAGCACCTGGATATATTTTGATGCCTTACTCCCCAGAGAAATATGGAATGGAATACATAGACATGATGATGTAGTGCACTTTGGACATGCTTGGGTACATTTGGAAAATCTTGACACACACAGAAGACCAGGAGACAGACCAGATCAACTTATACTTGATTTACCTGATCTTATTATTGTTAAATTGCTATAAATAATACCAAGGGAAGATGTAAATTGGAATAAAATACCAGCTTGTAAACAAAGTCTAGAAGAAGTCTGAGACTATTTCACTAGGATGGAGGAAATATTCAGGGCTCATAGTGGTCAGAATTTGGCAACTGTCACAGGGAAAAGAATGTTTGCTGACAAATTTGTGAATAATTTGATGAAAGAATTAGAAAAGTTGATTAAAGTATCAGAGAGCACCTGGCCAACTAAAGAACCTGCAGATCGTTTGGTAATGGCTACATATTACGAGAATTACCAGAAAATAAAGAAAAGAATGATAAGAAACTGAAATAATTAAAAACAAAGGTTTTGTTACAGCAAGCAAAGGGGTATGGGAAATGTGAGGGGAGTTGGACGTGGAAGAGGGGCTGGCAGAGCTTCATCAGTTCCTGCGCAGCAACACAGAGCAGGATTTGGCCAAAATCGGTGTGCATATTGCTTTCAAGAGGGTCGTTGGATGAATGCCCTAGCCTACAGGGCCAAGCAACTGTGGCAAGAGAAAGAGTTGGTTTTGTGCCAAGGGGTACAAGGAGAGGTGGTACAAATAGGCAAGATTTTACCCAGCATCAGAATGACACTAGACGTCAGAATTATTTTGATGGTCAACAAGTTGACAGAAGTTTTTATAATGAAGATTTTACTGACATGGATTACAATACCTTTGAGTATTCACAATAGGACAGGAATGGAAAGGGTAGAAATAGGGTCATGATTCTAGTTAATCAAGCAGGTCTATATGTCACCATGGCTATAGAAGGGGAAGTACGTGACTTCCTTGTTGATACAGGTGCGACTCGCACCACTGTGGCTCATGACCAACTTCCAGGGGCTCCCCTCTCTGGCAGAATGAATTCATCAGTGGGATTCTCATGTATCCCCCATCCAGAGCCCCATCTCCAAACCCCTAGATGTTACTATAGGTCCCTTCAACACCTCTGTCCCATTTGTGCTCACTAAAAATTGTGCTGAGAACTTATTAGGTCTGGACCTATTGAAAAGACTGAATGTTAACATTTATTGTTCTCCTGATGGTGTCTTTATATCAATAGCTTCTGATAATTTTAGCAAATGTTTTACAATGACAGATGTTACTCACCTACCACCTGAATTACAGGCAATTGATAAAACCATCTGGGCATCAAGAGATAATAATGTTGGTAAAATGGATATAGATCCCATAGTAATCACTGTTAAAAAAGGTGTTCCCTTACCCCGCATTCCTGAATACAAAATATCCCGGGAGGGAGAGGAAGGTCTTAAAGAGGCTATCTCTGATTTAATACATAAGGGGATATTAAAAGAAACAGAAGGCAGCCCATGTAATAGTCCTATACTTTCTGTTCTTACAAAAACCACAGAAGGAATCCCTGATAAATATAGATTAGTGACTGATCTTCGAGCTATTAATAAAATCGTAGTACCCCAATATCCTTTTGTTCCTGACATTAATTCTATTTTACCATGATTCCGTCTTCTGCCAAATATGTTACTGGGTTTGAATTAAAAAAAAAAAAAAAATTTGTGTGCCCATTGCTAAAGAAAGGCAATACCTTTTTCCTTTTTATTCCAAGGGCGTTCCCTCAAATATACGCGTGCTCCTCAAGAGTATACAGAAAGCCCTAGTATAGATAGTCAAGCTTTGAAAAAACAATTAGATCTTTTTACCCCCTCAAAAGGCTCTGTATTACTCCAATACATCGATGATCTATTAATTGCCTCAGATACAGAGGAAGGTTGTAAGGTGACAACAGTTAATTTGTTACATCATTTAGCACTCCCAGGACATTAAGTGTCCTCATCTAAAATGCGAAATTGTCAACAGGAGGTTGCCTATTTAGGTCACCTCCTGTCAAAGGGAGGTAGAAGACTGCACACACAAAGAATTGATTTGGAACAGAAAATGAAACGTCCCCAGACCCAATCTGATGTTCGCGCCTTTATAGGTATGACTTCCTTTTGCAGGCAGTGGATACTTAATTTCTCTTTAATTGCAAATCCTTTTATTGCTCTAACATCTAAGAATATTAGTAAACCACTCCCTTGGACAGATGAGTGTGAGCATGCTTTTCAACAACTAAAAACGATTTATGCAATGCACCTACTTTGGGTAACCCTGATTATTGTAAGGAATTTTGTTTGTTTGTCTATGAGAAAGATGGCTGTGGCCTATCGGTTTTAGCACAATCCCATGGGAGGAGGAATAAACCTTGTGCTTATTTTTCCTCTACATTGGATCCAGTAGCTAAGGCTTTGCCAAATTGTTTGCGCTCAGTAAATATTTATACTGATAGCAAGTAGGCCTTTGGTGTTGCCCATTCATTTGGGCGTTTATGGAAAGAAAGGGGCTTTTTGACCTCACATGGTACTAAAATTCAGCATGGGGAATTAATAGTAAAGTTATTGGATGCTCTGAATTTACCAAAATAAGTTGCCATTGTTAAATGCAGTGCCCATAAAAAGGTTATTTGATGAGGTAGGTCAGGGAAATGCTTTCACCGATGAAACAGCCAGATCTGAATATAGTTTAATGTATGTTACAGGACCAGTTAAAGGAGTCCCTGAAGTACCAATGTTTAACACTATCTTAGAATGTGTTAAAGAGATACAACAAGAAGCTACCATGGAAGAGAAAGAGGCATGGCAGATGTATGGTAGATTACAGGCGCGGTGCGTCCATTGGGGCGTTGGGACGTTGCCGCCCCCCCCCCCCCGCCCGCAGCTCCCTCCTCGGTGTCTCTGAACTTAGTTTACTTAAGTTCAGAGAAGCCGAGGGTGGGGAGAACTGACCATGCATGTCAGTCAACATGACGTCGGACCGTGGGCGGTCCGGCGTCATGTTGACTGACATGCATTGTCAGACAAGCCAGGGAAAGGCAGCACTGCAGCACAAGTGCGCATGAGTGGACATGGAGAGTAATTTTTAGCCCGTGCCCAGTCATGCGTACTTGTGTTTTTACTGCCTTGCGCATGCCCATTAGGAGCCCCTCGGTCTCCTAATGGGCATGCGGCGGGCGTAGCGTAAGCTGTGCCCTCAGCCAATCATGGCGCTGCAGCAGCGCCAGGATTGGCTGAGGGGTTGCCACTCCAGTGCTGACGTGGTGTTCCGGTTTGAAGGGGGCAGAGGCGCCAACGCGGACCAGGAGCAGAGGCTGTCAGGTAAGTTTTGTTTTAATTTTATTCAGTTCTCCCCTTTTATTCGTTGTTATTTAGAAACTATCCCCCACCCCCTGACACATACACCACCGGCACCACCTTGTGTTGCAGATAACACCAATATCGATTAGCAGAAGTAAGGATTATGCATGAGTTATAGCACAGGTAATAGAATCGCTGGTGTCTGTTAAGTCTGGCTGTCACCATCGCTGTACTAGCAACTTTCGAAGAAGCCGACAAAAGCAACTCACAGAATAGGACACGTCTGCCTCTGGAAGTAGGGGTGCTGCATACATCTCTGATGCACCCCAGGTCAAGAATTAACAATCACGAGTTGTTTGTTTACATGATTCCCTACACCTTGTGTGCTATAGGTATTTATAGTGCTTACTACCACAGACGAAGCGCTTAATCAGTTTGAGAAGGTTGACATTCTACTCCTTGGCAGGCCAGTGTTGGTGATTTAGCCATGCTTGATGGTTATGATTTGCGATGGTATGTTATGGTATTTTAAACAATTTCGTGCATTATTTACTGGAAGTTTACTGGGAAGTTTTACAGAGAGGTTATTTGGGCAATAAGATGTTTAGTTACATGGATAATTTTACACTTAGTCGTAGTTTTTGCACGAGGATATCACCGCCCTGTTGATTAAAGTTTGTTTCTCATGCTCTTAACTAGAAATTTTGAAACAGTCATTTTTAGGTTGTGATTCAGGATTAGGTAAAAGTGAGACCTCAGACATTGGGGAAGACGTGTAGGTTGTTCCGGCTCGCCGCCACAGTGCAGTATTTACGCCCTACCACTTTCAAATGTCACCAGCCGCCCCTGGTAGATTAGATGATCCTGGATGTTGGATAGAACTGTCAGAGAAACAAAGATGGATGCTTCCTAATTGTAATGTTAACGCTATTATTACTGTGGCACATAGCCCGGCTCACATTAGTGCCAAAAGAATAGTGGCAACATTAGACCACATATAGTTCAACAAACTGGATACCCAGGGTGGCAGAGTCCCACATCAAAAGATGCATGATATGTGCTACTTATAATCCAGGAAAAGGTACCCCAGTCCCGACAGGCTATTTTGCACTTCCAGATTTGCCCTTTGAAGTCCTGCAAATGGACTTCATAGAAATGGAACGAGTGGGCAAGCTTAAGTATGTCTTAGTGGTGGTTTGCACCTTTAGTAGGTGGGTGGAGGCTTACCCTCTACGAGATAACACAGCCCTAAGTACTGCAAAAATACTCCTGAAGGAGTACTTCTCAAGATTTGGTTTGCCCAGAGTGCTCTGGAGTGACAATGGGTCACACTTCATTGGCCAAGTGATATACCTGGTCTGCAAAGGTTTACAAGAGAAGGCAAATGTTTCATGCTGCCCACCATCCACAGGCTGCAGGCCTAGTGGAAAGCTACAATGGTATCGTGAAAGGAAAACTGGGAAAGATATGTGCTGAAACAAAATTAAAATGGCCTGATGCTTTGCCCATAGCTTTGTTTTCAATGCGCAATACTGAACACTCGGAAATGGGGTTATCTCCGTTACAAATAGTCATGGGGAGGCCTGCAAATGTACGGGGTGTACCATTAAAAAAAGAAATTTTGTGAAATTGAATATCCTCTGCTTGTTGATTATTGTGACCAATTGACTAAAGAATTGTGTTTGTTTCATTCAAAGGTGAAGGCCAGTCTCCCTCCTCGCCTTGAAGGTTCAGGTCATAATCTGAAGCTTTGAGACTGGGTCTTCACCTGTCACTTTCAGAGGAAATCCAGTCTTGAGCCACGCTGGAAAGGACTGGTGTAAGCGCTACTCGCCACTCAGAGTGCTGTGAAGTGCATGGGACACAAACAATGGCTACATGCCAGCCACATTTAGAAAGCTCCATTGCCTTTGTTCTATGATCAATGTGTGAAGCAAGGAATTCCTCCACAGCAAGTATCTTTTAATGATGATGAGATGATTGAAGAAGGAGAAGTAGCGCATCCACTGGTCAACTTCACTCCTGTTGAGCCCAAATTGAAACTATACCTCCAGGGACCTAGGACTGTCAAAAACTATAGACTTTGAATGAAAAAAATATCTCTGGAGAGATAGCAACCCCTGCCAGTGGTCAAGACCGCCAACGTCTGGACCTGTACATAAGCTTACCAGTGAGGCTTTGAAGTAAAGGACACTGGGAACTTGATGTTCTTTGGTAGAATAGATAGGGATTTTTAGAAGGTCTTAGCCACGTTACTTTGCTTTTGGCTGTAAGGTGTTTTTGATTGGTCTCTGTTTTTGGAAAAGAGCAAAAAAGGAGAATGGTCTGAGCATAAAGACACAATATTAGGCAAGGCATCACTCATCAAGAACAGGTATTTGTACATCCCACACAAATGATATGGGTACGACTAGGAGTATTGAACTGAGACTGTTGGGGAAATCACCCTCTGATTTATGGCAGGAGGAAAAGACTCCAGTGTCTGGTAGGCAACAATTTAAGACCAAGAAAGTGAAAATGATTGTGCTTCTGTGTCTCTTGATAATAATATTAGGAATACTAGGGTTGTTCTGGTGGTTAGAGGAAACCCACCCAGTCTCTAAATCAGTGACAACAGTCACCACTCCAATACCAGAGCATCTGTACATAACCCTTGCCCCTCATAAGCAAGCACACCACTTGCAATATGTGAATAACACATTCATTCAGGTTTTACATAATGCCCATCGTGGATATAATGCTACAGATTGTTGGATATCTGGTTTCCTGCCATCTTCAGTCAAAAGGAAGGCACTTCTTATTCCACAACCTTTATCCTATAATGGGTCTTGCAGTGCCTGGTGGGAACTGAATTTTGCTTCTTATATCAAAGTTACTAATAAAACAGTACAGAGCCAGCTTAGGGATCACCTTTATTATCTATGCTGGCCAGATGCTGTTAGAATCTATGGCGCTATGGAGGAGAAGGAGGGTTTTACAGGCTATGATAACTCCTCTATGTTATTATCCTTTAATGAGAGAAAACTGTCTGATGTGTTCAAGGTGAAGGGCTCCTTGCTGTTGGGAATAGTATTTGCTCCCACACAGTGATATTAAATTGCACTAGTTCTCCATCTTTTGTGGCTTCACAAAACACCTATTTTGTTTGTGGTAATCAGGCTTATGTCTGGATCCCTAAAGGATTGTCAGGCAGATACTATATTGCATTTATTCTTCCTTCCACTTACCTTGCACCATCTGATTATCATAGGACACATCGACTTAATAAACGGAAAATACAGGTTTATCAGATAGATACCACGCTGCAGCAATTTATTGATGCAATGAAGGGTATAGTGCCTTTTTGGGTTCCTATGGTCAATAGTGTAGAGGTGCGCCGATTGATCAGAGTAGTGGAAGCTGTTATTAATGAGAATGCTGGTGCACTCAGTAATATTACTGTAGAAATGCAGGCTACCCGTCTTGTTTCCCTTCAAAACCGGATTGTATTAGACATTCTTTTAGCAGAGAAGGGGAGGGGTATGTAAATTAATTGGCAGCTCCTGCTGTGTATATATCCCTGATAACGCTCCTAATGTGAATTTGGCCATTCAAAAATTTCACAAAATTGCTGCTGTAATACATCAGGATACTGGAAACTGGACTTGGTCAGGTTGGTTTAGAGAAGTACTGCTCACATGGGGTTGGAAACTATTAGTGATAGCCTTGGTTATAGGAGGGATTATTTTAGGGTGATGTCTATGTGTCACTTGTCTTCCCATGTATTGCAGTATGCATCTTTCAGCCTGCAGGCCCCCCTCCAGTTTCTGTTCCACAACAGAATATGCTTATAATGCAAGAAGAAGAAATATGGGATTAACATTAGTGATAGTGTCCTACCAGATTAGCCTTCTTACAAAAGCCAATTTGTTGTTTATTTTCTCTGTTAACAATCCTATAACGGAGAATATCTGAAAATGAAGTATTGTCATAATATGAGGGGCCAAGTCAAATTATCTATTACTGATGCTATAGGTTAGTGATAGCAGGCAATTGGTAAATGTTGAACTCAGGTGCTAGGACCATTTGAGGAAAAGGTTATAAAATGTGAACATGAGTGGAGACATTTTTTTTAATCCACCTTTGTACAACATTGTCTGAGGGATTTTCCATGTACGTCCTGAAATTGTACATTCTTTTATTTCTTTCTCCATGTCCTTGGAAAAGTACTGAGTGGTTGTTAAAATAATGACACTTTGTTAATCATTTGTGCCTCTCGGAGATGGAAAGCCACACTGGTTATTGTTTCCAATGAATTTGCAATTAGCGATGGTATCTTGAAAATGTACTGTGGTTAGCTATTCTTTCTGTATGTATAACTGGAAGGAAATTTCCAATGGATTAGGGGAGGGGAGTGAAGTCTTGTTTGAAGTATAGTATAAATATGAAAGGAGAATTCTTTTTAGTTGTTCATTACCTACAGAAACAGCTTTTTCCTTGTTGGTTTAGCATCTGCTTAAGCTTGAATAAACTGATCTGTTTTACCTCCGACTCCCTGTACACCTTTGAATATAAAGTGGACAAGAGGTGTGTTTTTCTCATCACTGCACTTAAAACCTATATGTCACCCCTATAGCATGCAGGCCTTTGCAATCCTGAAGGCCGGGTGCTTGGTTCTAAGTGAGAGGGTGCCCCTGCATGAGCAGGATACCCCTGCAGCCTACGGAGTCCATTCTCCCGGGTTGTCAGTGAGGCAGCTATATACTATATAGAGGAGCACCGCATAATTAGGCGATGACCATCTCGAAAACGGCTGCAAAGAATCCTACAATGTTTGGTATTAAACATGTTGGAATCATACCCCCACACCGTAAATGGTGTAGAAGTTAAGATTCCAAGCACTGGCAGAGCCCTCCGTTAGGCTCTTGGTGTTCCCGGTACCAACCTTCTAGCCATGGACAGCACAAAATGGTTGCTGCCGACTAGAGACACATTTCTGCCCTCCTGCTGCTGAGCCAAGCTCGAGCAGAGGAAGGTGGAACAATAGGCATCCTGTCACAGGGAGGTGTGACCACCTCCCAGACAGGATTTAGGGGCCATATATATGACCAGTTTTTGCATGCGCAAACGGGTTTGCCAATGTACTAACACTAATGCTGACACTATTCTGCGAGTCACAAAAAATTGCGACTCGCAAAATAGTGTTTAGCGACTATTAGGAAGGGGCGTTCCCTTCCTAATAGCGACTCACAAGCCATGTATGAATGTTTTGCTACCGCATTTGCAGTTGCAAACCGCTCGTAATTTACCGCCCTCTTCAAGAGGGTGGTAATGGAGTTGCAAATGGGAAGGGGTCCTCAAGGGGCCCCTTCCCTTTTGTGACTGGCTCTAAAAATATTTTTTAAGGGCAGGCAGTGGTCCCAGGGACTACTACCTGCCCTTAAAAAATGAAACTAGGGGGGCGTGGCTTGGCGCGTCAAGATGGCGGTCGCACTCTAAGAGTGCTCTGGACCCCTCCGTCATCCGCGTCACAATCCACTGCAACCAGCCCATTACATACCCTCACACCAGCTGCTGAAGCCTCCGTCCTGTCTCTCGCTGCCCAACAAGGAGCTTGCTGCCATTCTGCATGCCTGTGGAGTCGCCTTTCCTGCCTCTGCTGCAGACGCACCTTCCCTGCAAGATGTCAGCAGATGCCCCCTGAGGCCCTTCTTTGTCCCGGTACATGGTCTGGCATCCGGCCTGATAGGACTCGCGGATTCCTGGTTGACCGCTCAGCCGGCCATTTCCTCCGCCCGGCCGGGCACGCTGTTGCCCCCCGCCCTCTTTGCGGTGCCAAGGGGGTGCGTTTGGTGATGCGGCCGCCCGGGAGACGCATCAGCCATCAGATCGGGTGGCGGTGTCCAGCTGCCTGAGCCCCCTTTTGTGGGCGACCCGCTGCCTGTGCCCTGAGTTTTACCATGCCACCGCCGGGAGTCTCTGGAGCTCCTGACACCCCCGGGCCGTTGTGCCTGCTCCCGGAGGCCTAATTAGGGGCTGGGCCTTCTTGAGACTGCTTCCCCTGCCGGCCCTGATCTTCGCTGCGGCTCGGGCTGCCGCTGCGGCCGTGCCACTTCAGTCGTGCCGCCCCTCCCTCTGCCTGGCAATGGTCGACCTTCTTGGTTCTCAACGGCTGCTCCGCTCCACTTCCGGATTCCGCAACGCCCCCTGAGGGCCTCTTGGCCTGCTGGTCGCTCCGAGGCCCGACTGCTGGCACTACAACACTGCGGGGACGCTCCCCCACCCTACCAGCATCTGGGGGCCCGCCAAGTATATCTGCTGGACCAACTCGCTTACGGATGCGGTGTTTACCCGCGGAGATCGGCCTAGACGGGGATAGAGGCGTCAGATTACCTCTTCATGCCTGGCCTTCGCTGAGACTCCGCGACTCTATGAGGAGGTGGGTGCCATTTATTTCTGTGACTGGGGGCGCGAGTGGTCTCCCAGTGCTACCTGTGCGTCCATGGTCCCCTGCTCCACTTTGTGACTCACGGGGGCTTGGCCTCCGCCCTGTGGTGCCCCCACCCCTGCACCCCAATCTGGCTCTTTGCCTACAGAAACTGCGTTGGAAACTGGGGCCTCCGGTGAGGACGCGGATGCGCGGACCAGATGGCTGGAGGTCCTGGCCCTGGGGTGCCCTGCGGGTTGGTACTCGCCCGGTGTTATCGGCTGCACCCATAGAGCGGTGTGGAATTCCCGGCACCGCCCCCCCCCCCCCCACTCCTCCATGAATTGGATGCCTTGATGCCCCTTCTGCGAGGCCCGGTCTGACCCCGCTGACCGGCCACCGGAGTCCACCTGCCCCTGACTTGGGAAAGCTGTCGTGCGAGCCACCTCCATTTTGTGGGCGAACCCGGGGTGTGGCAGAGTTGACCGCACTCACCGGGCGGTGAGGAGAAGCTCCCCTTTTCTCCCCCCCCCCCTCCCATCTTGTCTCCCCTTGGCCTGGCAGGGCCCGCTCTGGGATTGAGGGGTAACGTTCCCCACCCTGATTCGGCCGCAGTTTCGGGCGGCGGAAGGACATTGGATCCCCGCATTGTCCTGGCGAATCCCCTGGTGCTGAGGACTGGTGCCTAGGTGGATTTGACGCCCGGGCCTGAGCACTGACGGCTTGGGTGTTGGATTCCCCCTACCGGAATTCATCGGCCTGGACCTGCCCACCCTGACGCAATGGCTGGAGAGCTGGCTTCCACCTGAGGCCCTGTCCCGGTGTTCTGTGGTGGAGCGGGCTCACAGAGCGCTAGTGCAGAAGCCCCCGGTGGGGGCTCGTCCGCGGCCCATCATCGCCAAGTTATTAAATTACCTAGACCGGGACGCTATCCTGAAGCAAGCTAGGGCGCAGGAATGCTTGCATATAATAATGCCCGCATCCTTATATTTCCGGACTACACGAGACTGGTTAAGCAGCAGCGTCAATCTTTCACTGCAGCGAAGGACCTTAAGCTCCCATATGCCCTGCTCTATCCGGCGCGCCTCAGGGTGGTATTCCACTCTCGCACCCATTTCTTCGACACCCCGGAGGAGGTGTTTAGGTGGACAGATGAGACTGTGCGAGTAAGGCCTCATTCCCCGCCAGGAGGGGAGTCCGACTCGTCATCGAGCGGGAAGTCTAGGAAGGGTCCCCGGGGACTGCACCAGAAAAGCAACAGAAGATCTAGATCCCGGAGGCGCACCCGGTCCTGCGGCGTCTCCTCTCGGGGGGGCTCTGTCTCAGGGCGCCAGACTCTTGAACCCTAATATAGGATGTTGATGGGGCATTGAGGGGATGATGTAGCTGTTTACTTGGGGGGAGCTACGATGTGGGTGGGTCTCTCAGCTGCAACAGTGGGGGTGGGGGACTTACCTAGAAGATATGGGCTGTGAGTTGGGGATCCATTGGTCGGGGCAGGCTTCATCCCCCTGTTGGGGATGGGGCCCAGTCCCGCCGCGACAGATACTTCAGTGTTCTTTGAGGTATGGGGTGGGGGGTTTGTTGGGGAGGGGTTGTTTCAGTTCTCAGATCGCACTTCTGCTGGACACTTGTACCTTACCATTGCACCGTCACGATCCTCGACTGGCTGGGCTGGGACATATGCCTTATCATGACAGGAACGCCACAGGGTAGCCACTTAAACCCGGGCTGTCTCCGTATTATTAGTTGGAACGTGCGGGGGCTCTGGACAAAATCAAGCGTGGGGCGATACTTCATCAGGCGAAGAGGGCAGGGGCGGATGTCTTAATGCTACAGGAAACGCACCTGTTGGGTACAAAGGCCCAATGCTTACAGCGGTATGGCTTTCAGCAGGTATTTCATGCTGGCTTCACAAGGGGATCGAGAGGAGTGGCGATCTTGATACATCGTAGGGTTCCATATGTACACATACGACAGTAGGTTGATCCACAGGGGCGGTATCTATTTATCAGGGGCAGAATTGGGGAGGATTTCATAACCCTGGGCAGTGTATATGCTCCCCCTCCGTTACAGTGGAACCTGGTAGAGAAACTGCTCACCTTGTGCGCAGATATGCCGGATGGAGTATCCGTAGTGGGTGGGGATTGGAACGACGTGATGGAGCTGACTAAAGATAGGACTAGAACTGGGGGTAACCCGGGGAGTAGTATTCCCACGAAACTACACTCGCTAGTTATGGGAATGGATTGGATAGATGTATGGAGGCGAAAACATGGCGATCGGCGGGGATGCACATATCTCTCGGCGGTTCATCACTCACTATCTAGGATTGACTATGTCTTTGTTCCTCGGGCGGATGTGGGTAGGGTGGTGGCAGCAGAAATTATGCCTCGCGGCCTTTCGGATCACTCTCCGGTATCCATTGAGATATGTATCGGTAGGGGGAAGCAACAGTTTCGTTGGAGATTATCCACTTGGCATCTGCAAAATGCAGAGTATGGGTCCCATATGAGTGAGGCGATTGCTCAGTATCTGTCGGATAACGAGGGATCGGTCACTAGTGCTGCGAGTTTGTGGGAAGCAATGAAGCCCACCTTGCGTGGAGTCGATATATTTTGGTGTGTGGCGGCTCGTAGGAAGCGCAGGGAGGAACTGGCTCAGGTAGAGGCGAAAGTGGAGGCACTTGAACGTCAGTGCCAAGGGGCTGGGAGGGATCAGAATGTGCGGCAATTGCTCTATGCACAACAGGCCTCTGCTGCCCTTTTGTTGGATGAGGCACGTCAGGTCTGGCTGGCGACGCGTAGCCGAGTATATCAATGGGGGGACAAGTCTAGTAAAATGCTGCACCGTCTCTGTCAGGGTACCTTCCATGCCCAGGATCTACCGGGTATACGGGACTCGGCTGGGAGGCCGATTACGGATCCCTCAGCCTTAGCTGAGAGCTTTGCTGTCTATTTTGCAGAATTATACGCCCCGCAGGAATGTCTACCGGGAGCCACCATAGATAAGTTCCTTGCGGACTTGCCTCCCCTAGGGGAGTCTGATGAGGTGAGGGACCAGTTGGAGGCCCCTTTGACGGTTGAGGAGCTGGGCGTGGCATTGGGGGAGCTCAACTCGGGTAGGGCACCGGGACCCAAGGGGTTTCCTAGCGAATTCTTCCGCCGTTACAATACGCAAGTGGCCCCGTATTACCAAGCAGTGGTGGAGGAGGCCCGGGAAAGGGGGGTGCTCCCGGCGGATTGGAGGCACGCGGAAGTGGTGGTATTTCATAAGCCAGGTCGGCCTCCGGATCAGCATGCCTCCTATCGCCCCATAGCCCTATTCAATGTGGAGGCTAAAATATTGGCGAAGGCATTGGCAAATCATCTTTTGCCTCATATCACTGCCTTAGTGCACCCGGATCAGGCGGGATTTATGCCCCAGCGGATGACCAGACACAACATACGGAGGGCGCAAGTGGCAGTGGCAGCTATACAGACGACGGGAGAGCCGGCGGCTTTGCTACTGGCAGATATGGACAGGGCGTTTGATTCCCTCAGCTGGGTTTACCTCTTCGCATTGCTACGTAGAATCAATCTTGGTCCCCGCTTGCTCTCGTACATAACGCTCCTCTACACGGAGCTCACGGCGGCGGTTCGGGTGGCTGGCGCGTCCTCCCTCACCTTCTCCTTGGGGCGCAGTACGAGGCAGGGGTGCCCCCTGTCTCCGTACCTTTTCGCTCTGGCCATGGAGCCATTGGCAAGGTGGGTACGCATTGATGCGCAGGTCCGGGGATTTGAGTGGACCCCGGGTCTGTCCGATCGGATCGCGCTATATGCAGATGAACCCTCGCAAGTCCACCTTGTGGGCGCTGGGAGAGCGTACGAGAGTGGGTGCATGGGCTTCCTCAGTTCAGTTGGCGGTGGGGGGTCTGAAGTACCTGGGGGTGTTTCTGTCGGATGTGCCGGCAGTATCCTGGGAGCGGAATGTGGTTCCGGTGTGGGAGCGAGTCCGCTCAGACATTAAATCTTGGTCTCGTATGCCCCTGACTCTGTTTGGGAGATCAGCAATATTTAAGATGGTGGCGCTCCCTCGGCTCCTCTATCAGCTACAGAATCACCCATACCGGATCAGGCCCGGTTGGTTTAGACTGGTGAATTCAGTGCTCGTGCAATTCTTGTGGGAAGGGGGTAGGGTGCGCGTGGCTATACAAACGTGCTTCCTCTCCACATATTGTGGAGGGCTGGCGACCTCGGACATCCTATCATACTACCAAGCATCGCATCTGCTAGTTCTTAATGAATGGTGGTACGGGGACAGGGGAGATCCGGCGTATGCACTGGAGCGGCAGCTTATGGGGCCTCACACACTGCATACGCTCCTATACTCGGCGTCGTTGAGAGTTGCGCTGCCACCAGTCACACGGGTAGTGTTTCAGATCTGGAGGCAGGTTTTGCGCCGCATGGGATGGTGGCATACCTTGACTCGGGAGACCCCCCTGTGGCAAAATGGGCGCCTGCCCCAATTGGCGGCACTACAGGGCTTCAAGGGATGGGACGATATTGGTATTTCAACACTGGGTGATGTAATAAGGGGTACGACACTTAAATCCTTTCAGGATTTACAGAGGAAGTTCCATATTCCACTGGAGCAATTTTTTAGATATCTCCAGCTCCGGCACGCCCTATCACCCACCTTGGTGGGCCTGGAGTCACTTCCGGACTTTAGCCCACTGGAGGCGAAAGTCTTCATGGGGGACCTAAAGGATAAAAAGATCTCCAAGATATATCAATCCCTGGTCATACACAGCTCCTCCACACTGAGCAAACTTCGGGGGGATTGGGAGGCAGATGTGGGCGCCCTAGAGGAGGAGGACTGGAGGGAGGCGCTGGCAGCGCCGCGGGGCGCAGCATTAGCCATGAGGCTCCGTCTGGTTCAGTTTAAGTACCTCCACAGGGTGTATTTCACAAGAACACGATTGTGGCGGGCGGGACTGATTGCATCCCGGAGTGTTTGCGTTGTGGTAGGGAGGAAGGCACATTCCTGCACACTATATGGCAGTGCACATCTTTAGATAATTTTTGGAGGGGAGTGTTGGCGTGCCTCTCGGAGGTGCTGGGGTGGGAGCTCCCACGATCGCCGCGGCTGGCTATACTTCACGTCATGGAAGACATAGGGGGCAACATCTACAAACGACATCTTATGTTGTTGGGGTTTACACTGGCCAAGCGGGATATCGCAAGGGAGTGGAAGGCGTCACGAGCCCCTTCCATGACGGTATGGAAGAACGGATTAGATTTTTGTATGGGAATAGAGCAGCCCGTCTTTGTGGCCAGGGGGTGCCCACGCAAACATTATAAGATCTGGAAACGGTGGGCGGACTATCGGGGAATTTGGTTAGAGCCACCGGTGGAGGAGGAGACCAATACATTGGGGTAGTTGTTAGTAGGAGCCAGTGGCCATGGGGGGGGAGGTATGCGGGGGTGCGAGTAATGCGAGTGGGGAAACTGATTGGTGGAAGGGGGAGAGCAAGATTAGGCGGAGGTAGTATTTGTATTTTTGTATTTGTAATTGAATTTATAGGGCGCGCAGCTACCCGCAAGGGGTCTCCCGGCGCCAGTAGAGTTGATGATTACGCCTCGCAGTTGTTAGTGAGAGAAGAGCCAGGTTTTAAGGTCTTTGCGGAATTTTAACAGAGATGGTTCTAGTTTCAGTGTAGCCAGAAGAGAATTCCACAACCTGGGGGCAACGCAGGAGAAAGAGCATCCGCCCATTCTCGTCAGTTTGAAGCGCGGAATCAGAAAGTTGCCATGAGCTGATGATCTGAGGAGGCGGGATGGAGAGTATTGTTGGACAAGGGCCTTGAGGTAACCTGGGGCCGACCCTTGCTTGATTTTATGCAGAAAACAGAGGGCCTTGAATTTGACACGGTTAGCGATACGGAGCCAGTGAAGAAGGTCTCTAAGAAAAGGGGAAATTGGAGATCTCCACGGGACCTTGCAGAGGAGGCGAGCGATCACAGGGAGTTGGGGGTGGGAGGGGGGAGTTTAGGGAGGGGAAATTAAGTGTTCTTGCATATACAATTGTCATTTGCCTGCATGTAAATGTATAAGAGATATGGCAGACGTCTCTGGACTACAGAGCCCTGCGTGGTGATAATCAAATTGACAAAATAAAATAGGTTTATAAAAAATTTAAAAAAAACAAGGGCTCAGCCCCTTCCTCGGGCACACTGTGGGAAGCCGGTAAGGCTACCTTACGTGGCCAGAGGTCTGGTTCACAAGAAACGGGCAGCACAGACTGCTCGCCAGACCCAGCTTGAGGCTCAGGCCGCGCGGCTGGAATTGAATCCTGAAGACACAGACGATGCCCATCCCGCTAGACAGCCCCCCCGCCCCCAAATCAAATTCAGAATTTCAAAAATAGCACTCATTGACCTAATCACTCAAGATGAGGCCCTCTCTTTCATGGCCAAAAAGAATACTTTAACACCCTAGGATACATAATAATGACAACATATTTGAGTATTGGACAGTTGATATGAATCACAATGTTTATACGCCTCCAAATGGCGCACATACGTACTGGGCACATCTTGCACTGGTAAACATCACAGCAATTATTAGAGATAGTACCAGGGATGATACCAACACTAACCATAGCATGGTCATATTGCGTTTGTCAGTTATCTCTCAAGTACGTCTCTTAAAAAAACAATGTGAAAATTGCCCCAAATAAGATACTGAATGTCCTATATTGCTGGATTCACTGTCACAAGACCTGCCACATGTTACCAATATAAATGTTCAATAAAAACACATAAAAGAACTCAAATCATGTTGTGGATACTCCATGTAACTTCATGAACGGTCACTCTCGAACGTTCTTTTACCTCTCATTAGGCTGTCCTCCACTCTCCTGAGCTCCAGACAAAGCTAAGGACGTATCTATTCTACTGGGAAGTTTTGTAAAAATCGGCAAATTCTATACACAAACACCATTATTTACTCAATCATTCTTTTGACAAGCTTCTGTGTTATTAATTTTGCCTCCTGTTACTCGTTCCTTAGATCAGGGTCACACGTTCGGAGGGAATATCTTTTATATATAGGGTTTCAAATTATGGAATGGTCTATCTGTCCAGTAGCGTAGGATACCTAATTATGGCCTGATTACGATCTTGGCAGAGGGGATACTCCGTCACAAACATGACGGATATCCTGTACTCCGTACCACAAGTTCCACAAGACATAATTGAATTGCAATCTGGCAGACGGGATATCATCAAGTTTGTGATGGAGTAACCCTGTCTGCCAAGATCGTAATCAGCCCCTATGTCTTTTAAGAAAGCATTCAAGAAATTTCTGTTTTGTTAACCAGGAGCTCTGACTGCCTATCCCACACTCTATTGTGACCGCCCTTTTGTTGTCTGGCTCCCCGCCGTCTTAATAACTGGTAGCGAACTAAGAATATATGGACCTTCTGAGAAGAGACAGCAAAGAAGGTCTTAGAGAAGCTGTTCCCTGCATCCAGTTGATGGGCCAAAAACACAGTATTGGGGTGGTGACAGTTGGTGAAGAACAGCTAAGAGGAGGCCTGAGTACACATAACGGGAACATGTGTATCTGTAAGGCGTACATTCACCGCAAAGGGTATTTTGGCGCTGGATAACAGATGTTTATTGTTACCCAAATCAATGGTACTCGTTTTATCGACCTCAGAAGGTTGAAAGACTGAGTGGACCCACTGGGATTTGATCCTGTGACCATGAGGTCAAACATAGGCCACTAAAGTGGACACATTAGTCCACTAAGCCACCAGACCTGGCTGAAACCCCTTAAAGTGTAGTTACATTTAATCATTTAATTAGCGTTTTCTTTATCATGAAGTGCAACTAAATTCTTCATCATGTGCTATAAGATAACATTGTTGTCAGTCTTTATCCCTGATCTTTGCAGCAGCTGGGCCAACTTAGCAATATGCAATTGCATATGTTCCCTCCTGACAGGAACACTGGATAGTCAGACTAGGATCAAAAGCTCTCTCTGAAGACGACTCCCCAACTCTCTGGGGTAGCCTGCTCAAGCTGTCATGGCCCATCTCAGAGGAGGAGGAGTTAAACTAGAGACTAAATACAACATTCCATAATAGCAATAAAAAAGGAATGCCCAGCCAGTTACATTGTATCAAGTCAATACATTTTTTTTCTAAGATACTGATTTTTGACATAGTAAAGAAAACAAAAACAGAACCCATGGCGCAGTCACGTATGCAGCTTTAAAGGCATAGCTGCAACAAATGGCTGAAACAATAAAAATGACAGAGCATCTCTTTATCTATAGTCCACGGAAACAGCAACCAATAACATTAGCCAGGGCGTCTACTGAAGTCCGCAGAGGAGTTAATAAAAACAGGAAGGGTAATGGAAATCAGTGATCTTCGCTGCTCTATTATACATGAGACTCCCTTCAACTCACCGGTGAAGCATTTAATAAGACCCAATATGTTACCCTTTCAGGGCACCCAAATACGCTCAAACTTGTGGGGAACCCCTCGTGCTTTGTAAACCAACTTTTCCATGACAGCACAGTAGTCCATTCCCCTCTCCCACTCATGGAAGGGAGTAGCAGTTGCATCTCTTGAGTGGCGGGCCAGATTATGCCACCGCTAGGAGAGGGCGTGAGGCACAAGCCAACCCCCAACTTGTCCATGATCCCCAGCAACATCACTTGGTGTAAAACTCCAGCCCAAATTCCAGCACCCGCCCAATCCTCTAGTTTGTTTCCTCCCAGTACATCCTCGCCACGGGACAGTCCCACAGCACGTGTTATAGGGAACCTGGAGAGTGGTAACAGTGCAGGCACTCTGGTCCAGGTGCTCATTGCCTGCACCAGAGTCTTTCATGGGAGTAGTAAATCCTGTGTAGGATGAATTGGATTAGGCGCAGGCGCACAGAGATCGCTAGGTCGCACGGGCCATCTTTGCCTTTATCCATTCATCGTCATCTAGGGCACCAACGTCTTCCTCCAAACTAGCCCCAAGTGTCACCAAGGGATCCAGTGTGTTGACTACAAGTGTTCAATATAGACGCAAAAGGCCATGTGTACCCAGTTTGTCAGTGACTAGCCTACAGTAAAGAGGGCTAAACTCAGGAGGGACTGAAAGCTGTGGCTTATACATTTTGTAACTGAAGGTATTTGTAGGATTGGGAACTATGAAGACTAGACTCCTCCGCCAGCTCCTGGAATTACTTCATGTGCCCGCCAATCGAGACATCCCCCATTGCAGAGATAGCAATAAGGTACCAAGTGCCAAAAACGGGCCAATCTGGCCGCCTCTGAAAACTAGGTGCCATGCCACAAAGGGGTCGCCCTAGTGAGTCTGCCGTACCATCTCATGTGACGGAGGGCTAGGTACCAGCACTGAAGTGGAATCCGACTAACCGGTGGCAGGGAGTGAGGGAGGAGGGGAGACTGACTGTACAGTATTGAGAGCAACCCATGAGGACTGTGCAGTTCCAGCCTGGCTCGTCCCCGTCAGCCTGGATCCAGTCGTTCATTTTGAAGAATTGGGAAGCCCAGTAATATAGTTTCACGATTACCCAGCCTAAACCCACCTGATATGGTGAGGAGCGGCATTTCACAAAGGATACCCTAGGGTTCTTACCTGCCCACAAGAAGGCAGAGATCAGGGCTTGGAGATCCGCAAAAAGGCCAGTGTCAATGGGTAGGGGTAATGCTTGAGTACATATAAGAACCTGGGAAGGGCTAACATTTTAAAGAGGGCGCTTCTGCCCGCTATCAAGAGGGGTAGTTTCGACCACTCCCCCATATTTCTCCGAGTTCTGTCCACCAGCGGGGCAATATTAAGCTCCTAATAACGATGGTCAGTGAGAGCACCCGTCATGCCCAGGCAGCAAAAGAGGTCACTCGCCACCTGTAGCTGGGGACTAAGGTCTTTCCCCAAAGGTGTCTCCTGCAGGGGTCCCAGGATTGTCTTTCCCCAGTTTACCCTAAGGCCCAGGGCGTCGCCATGAATCTCAATATTTCCATCAGCTGTGGGAATGTCTCGCCTGGATTTCGAAGGAAGAAAAGCAGGTCATTGGCGTATAGAGACACATGATCCTCCATGCCCTCCCTCCACGCAAAAACGCTGAGTCTGGTGTCCATCCACACAAGCTCCGTAAGTGGCTCCACCGCAAGGGCAAAAAGGAGGGGAGAGAGGGGGCATCCCTGTCTCGTGCCACGGTCGATAGGGAATGTGGGCGATAGGGCTCCATTCAGCTTGACCCAAGCCCACATGTCAGAGTAAAGAAGGGAAACCAAGACCCTGAAACGTGGACAAACTGCATCTTCTCGAGCACCGCCTGAAGAAAAGACCAGTGCTCTGAGTCGACGGCTTGCTCGAAATCAACTAGGAGCAGTGCCGCCCCCTCCTGAAGTTCGTCTAGGTGAGCCAACTCCAGGTGGCGTCATCTGAGGCAATGCCTGGAACTTCTCCCGCCATAAAGCCATTCTGGGCCGGGTGGACTATTGAGCGGATCACAACAGCCAGGAGCATGGCCAGGACCTTAGCTAGAATTTGCACCTCCAAATTAATGAAGGCGATGGGGCGATATGAACCACACTCCTCCAGGGACTGGCCAGGCTTCAATATCACTGCAATAACTGTCTCTCAGAGGTCACGTGGAAGTTCCCTTCTTTCAGAGGTGTCTCCATACAACACTAGGATGTGTGGAATCAGCAAGGAAGAGTATATTTTATATAGAACAAACGGGAAACCATTTGGTCCCAGGGTTTCCGCCGCTGGCAGAGACTATATAGCTTTTTGAAGCTCCTCCACCGTAAGCGGTAAATAGAGGTCAGAGTTTTACCATACACATGGCATATGGACAGGCAGGTCATGCATGAGAGAGTTTGCTCGCTCTGGAGTCCCAGGCTCCCGTAAAGCATATAGGGCTTGGAAATGGGTGGCAAACTCACACGCTAAGAGCTCAGCCTCTCTCAGCAAATCTCCTTGCTTCGACTGCAATTCCATGACTAGGCTGTAGGCAAGCAAGGCCGCCGTCAGGCAAAATAGCAGCTTACCCACCTTATCTCCTGACTCATATACACGGCCCTGACCGTGGGGCCGGCTTAGAGCCGTCGAGTCCATCAATTTCAGTTTAACCCCTTGAGTGCCCTGCCCTTTCCCCCTCCTGTGCCGGCCCTTTCATTAGCGGGTGGGTTCCATGACGAGATAGTCTCGTCATGGGCCCAGAAGGGGTTAAGTGTTGCACAAGTCCGTGCCAGGTCTCTTTGGGCCCCAAGCATAGAGACAGTAGCAGTCTCCTGCTCCAGGTCTCCAATATCGTCCTCCAGCAGCTTCAGTTCTGCCTCCTTTTGTCTTTTGCGCTACCCCTAAGGACAGTTTTAAATGCTTCCCACAGGGGAGTGGGTGAGGAGCCCGTGTCTTTATTGACTTGAAAGAAGTTGACTATTGAACTGCGGATATCCTCCACGAACTCACCATCCAACAGCCACCAGGCGCTCAGTCTACCTATGCCCCACACCTTTCCACGATGTCTCCCTACAGTCAGTAATATTGGAGAATGATCTGAGAGCCCACTGGGCAGAACCTGTGTCCACGTGGTGCAACCCACATCCGATGAGGGTAAGGCAGCAAAAAATTGTCTAGACAGGAGGATGTGCCATGGGTGGGGGGAAAAGAAAAGGATATTGTTGTTCTGTCGTTGCTGTCATTGCCATATATCCACCGGACCAAGTGCGTTGGTCTAGTCCCTCAAGAGCATAGATCGCACTACCCCATAGCCAGAGGTCATGTCCCACCCAAGGTCTATCACGGTGTTGAATGCTCCCCCCAATAATGTAAAACCTGGGGCAGCTTCAGTCAAACAAACCGAGGCAGCCTCTAAAATGTCGCCTAGCTGTCTGGGGGGGGCGCTTAAATACTTCCTAATGCCCATGGTCGACATTCCAACATACCCTGTATGACCACAAAGTGCCCTAGTGGATCAGAGTGTATTGTGTGAACCACTAGAGGGAAAGACAAATGTAGGAGGAACACAGCGCCCCTGGAATATCTTGTGAACCCCAAGTGGTAGACCCTGGAATTGCTAAGTCGCCCCAGAAAGAAGTGCCCAACAGCTGGATTTCTTGAAAGAGGAAAGCCAATAACATTTTAATGACACTTTAGATATGAATGTACCATAAAGTGGAAACTAAACAATGAAAATTAAACAAATCAATAAAGCAACCACCAATTTACATAAGAATTGTACTGGGTGCCCCCATCACAAACAATATATACTCTTTGCAATCACTAGCTGATAGCAAATGTTTCACTGCTAATAATTTGAAAAACACGGACGATCAATGTACTTCATCCAAAACCTTTATTCTTAAAATATTGTTTGCATGCACTAGCTGATGATGGTCACTAAGGAAATCACAATAAACAGACTAGTAGAAGCAGGGAAAGACATAAGATCTTGCTCAAGGAATTAGCCTTAGTCCAAGTCATCATGACAAACTGGAAGCAAGCAGCACAAAGTTCAGCCACTACCACACGTAGGTCTGTTGCTGGCAGAGATCTTCCCATTTTAGGAGGGAGGCTCCAGCATATATGCGGAGTCCTTGTCAGTTGGGAAGCAGCCCACTGCCAACCAGTGCTAGCACAGTCTCAAAGTTAAAAAAATCCAGCCAGTAATGGTTGGAGGAGATTTAACTTTTAGAGAAAGCGCTGGGTCGATAAGGTCTTGACCTGCAGCCAGAATGGATTACAGGGACCGGTGCCTTCATACGTGGTCTGCACAGGAGGCTGACGACGAAGACAAAGAACGCAGAGAGGAAGAAGAAAGGGATGGTCTGTGTCTTATTTTGATAGTTAACAGCCATGCATCCTCTTACATTTACTGTGTGTATAAAAAGATATTCAAAATTATGTAAGGAGAACCCTATGGAACGGTCCACCAGGGATGATCATTCCGATACTGGTGATCATTAGTGCAATTGCAATCTAAATAACATTCATATCAAAATGAATATAAACAAAAGGGAGCCAGTTTAGCAGGGGGCACTGGAATTAATTTAGAGGGAAATGTCAATATGCATTATACCTGGAAATAGAACTGCACCTCAAATGCAGACATGGCGCCACAGGCAAGGACCATTTTAAGGTCGCCATTATCCCCGGGAACACCAAGAGCGTATATAGAACGCACTAACTTTGAAGTGCATGGTGTCAGAGACCCACGTTAACTAAATTGTAAACCCCTGTCACGAAAATGTTATTGATCTATTCGAGGTGGTAACTGAAAAGGTGAAAGGATCTTCCTTTTCTGTATTCTTAATTACCAGACCTACTAGAATTATGAGGCGGTGTTGACTAAATTATGTGGCAATAGAAGACTAATTATGTAGCACAATTTCTGATATTATTACTTCATTACACTCTCATTTCTACACCTTAACATAGTCTGACAAAGGTTTCAACTCATTAGCACCAGTTTAACACCTCAATACAACCTAAGCAAGTAAAAGGTAAATTGACAATCTTTGCAGGGAGCCTTCCACTGTGTGGTAATGTGTGGCTACAAGAAACTTTGGATCCGTTTGAGTAAAAAAAAAAAAAAAACATTGTAATCAAAATTTGCGAATCGTGCAGCAGATGATGGATTATAATGCAGAAGCAGCAAATCCATAATTATACAGAAACATTGCAAAATCACATAATTCTACTGGCTGCGCTCATTACCATTACATTTCTTCTATGTAAATAAAGGCCTGTTCTTTTTCAAAAATCTATATTTGATTAGAGATTGCATTTGTGTGTGATGACTATGTGATAATGTATACACGTTCCAAACCGAACCTCGCATTATTGAGAAAATATCAACTGTCTGAATTTGCTTCACAGAGAGCATTAACTATACAAAGGGAGAAACCCAGTCATCCAATCGGAGTACAAGAGTGACCGGGACACCTGCACCTACCTCCAATATGTTTAATAACCACAGCCAACCCCAAGAACCAGAGAAAAGGCCTTGCAAGAACCTTTTTCTGGATCTGCCTGCCACGCAGGCATTTCCAAAGCAATTGGTAAGGACGCAAAAGTAACATTCTTGAATAGTCGTTACGTTTGATAAACTGTTTTATTTCTTTTTTAACGGCAATGGGAAATATCTCAAAAGTAGTTGCCATTTGCATCTAGTATGAAGAAACATGTTGCACACGTTTCTATAGCCTTGTGTAAATAGCGTGAAAGACATTTTCATCATAAAAACAAATATCCTTTATCTTTTACGCAACGTCCAAGATCATATATTGCTTTCATCTAGGTTACTTAAAAAGGTAAATTTCAAATCAGAGTATCTGAAACACCAGAAACAAGTACCATTTTCAACATGAAGTCCTCAAACGCAAAAAGTCAAATACTGCGTGTCTAGAACTCATTCTGAACAGCAACAGCTCTGACTACGACATCAAACTGCTCTAACTCACTTCTGTCAACATTTAAAATTGCAACAACAAAAATATTTCAAAACCCTGGTCTATGTATAATGTAGCTTGTGAACTATGTTGATGACCTTGAGGACATGGGTTCTAATCAGCTTCTGATTCTGAGCGAGATAAACTGTCAGTTTGTGTCATATCAGAAAACAAATATGTGCATTCTACTATTACAGGTAATGCACCGTCAATTATTTACCCCAGTCAATATCAATCACCTTTCCCACCTCTCGACCCAAAATGTACTGTCATTTTTCTGCGCCAAGCGTTTCTACTATAAATGCTTCATTATTAAATAGCCACAATTAATTATATAAATATAAATGCGTCCCAAAGGAGCCCTAAGCTCTTTCTGCTCCAGAATAGAAAGGGGACAAAAATGTTGGCCATCTGCATCGTTGATGATTTAGTCGCATTAGACTATACCCATCAAAAATGTTACCCAAACTGCCACTGTAAAGCATTTGAATTAAATGGTTTCTTTCTACTTTTACAGTGACTTCAAACAAATTCAAAGCCCTGCCAATGATTATACATCTCAAACTACTTATAAACATGCTGGCACAGATTAACAAGCATTAACAACGCCAATAGGACTGGCTTTGGCAAGCATGAATTTTCATTGGTATTTGTTTTTGGCGAACGTATACAATATAACACATGAGAAAACCTATTTAAAAAATAAAAATAAAGGTGTGACCCAGAAACCCAGGTAGCTACACTGCGTTCCCAAAGAACGTACACTCATTTTCAGGCAGGTATGCATATGTGATTTTGCGAAATGCCGATATACAGAGTGCAGGCCAGACAATGGATTAAGTGAGTCGATCGTATTCCCCATACTGTTGAGGGGAGAAGCAAAATGTGAATGATAGCTGAACAAATCAGTTAATGAAATGGGGCACAAGAAATCTCTGTAAATATATATATATGCATTTTTAATATGACCTTTTTGGAAAACATTAGACTGGCAAAACCTCTAAAGAAGAACCTACAAAGTACAAACAGTAATAAAAATCATACATTTGACAATTAACTGTGCAAAAACTATTGGCATCTCTTTGGCTTGTATAATAATGTGGGCAGAAGAAAATAATGAAAATGCAAGTTTGTGAATACTAAGCAGAAGATCTTTTGAAAAAAGTTGGGGTATAACCAAAGGACGAAGTTTGCAGGCCTCCTGGTATGAGTGTCAACAACCGAGTTCACAAAAACTAACAATCTGTAAAACACCAACACTATGTGTGCTCTTTAAATACATTAAGAAACGCCAAGAAATAGAGAAAAGCCACAAGCTTTAGTAAAATGCCTGGACGAAACCGTCAAGAGCCACATGAAATAAAACTTCATGTCCCTAAACAACCGTGAACTATCAGGTTTACATTAAACGCCCACTTTAAGAACGCTGCCACTTTAATGACTCAAATACATGGTATTGAGATGCTGCAACGGAGGGCAGATTTGAATTACTGGATCCATTTGGCTCGGTTTTCGCTAAAGACTCCGAGAGATCTACGGAAAGGGTTTTATCCCTGAAGTGGGCCTCAGTTTCAGCTAGCACTCAGCGGCATATACTGTATAACCCAAAAACGCCACGCCTGAAAACAGGGACCTATTTGGAGTAAAGTATCTTTAGGAAGAACGTACAAAACACATATATTCAACACATGAAAATTTAAAAATCTGTTTACCATACAAAAATGAGGATAGCTAAAAGGAGGATAGTGAAAAGTACATTTTATTTTCCCTCCCCATAGGATAATCTTTTTGGAACAGCAACAGGCATTACACTATTATTACCAAGCCATTCAGAACAATTTTTGCTCGCACGCAAAAGATAATCAGAAAATCATTTTTTGGCTAGCTATTCAGTCAGAATTATTGCGTTTAAACAAATTAACCATAGCAGCAACATATTTTGCAGTCACCGAATGCCACATACAGAATCCGCCCCTAATGCTCGCCCAGCTCACAGCAAACTGGACAGCTGCGATAGCATCCTCTTAGAAAACCGCTTAGCAGTCCAGCAATATGATGAAACAACTCCAGTTGCACCTTTAAACAGCACTTCAAAACCAATTATACAGCCGTCTAATTTTGTACACTTTTAAACTTATTACATTGAAATAGAAAACAAAAAAAAAGTTTCATACTTGGAAAAAAATTACTAACAAAAAAGGGAAAGTATTCCCCCCCCACCCATAATTTAAATTACAATTTTCCACGGTCTCTGCAAACATTTCAAAATTCTATAAAATTAAATTTGCACGTGAGAAACCATTTGGAAGTGAACTGCCAAGCTAATTAGTGATGGGTTGGAGCTTTACTCAGGCTGGAGTATTTCAAAAGGAGGAAATAGTTCCTTCACGAGGCAGGCCGGACCCCTACTGGCTGTCTTGCCAGGTTTCTTGTGAGAGGAAGTGGGGGACTGTTTGGCCTTGGTGTGGTTTTTGGGCGATGGGACAAGGGTGCTAAATTGTTCGAAATTGGTTCTGGGTTGGAAGGTGACTCATAATTGTCAACAGCCAAATAGAGGCAAGAGATGGCTTCACTGGAACCTCACACAACCGTTGGCTTGATAATGGCAGCATGGGAAATCACATTATAGGCTGGTTATAAGTCCTTGACTGGAGTAGGGGACCACATGAACTTGGCCTCAGATGGCATCATAAAAATAAATGTAATTACACAGCTGACTTTTGTACACAGTGGTCAGCTTGATTCTCGCCAACACACCTCTATTCATGCTGGTGACAGCCTTTCAAGGACTACTTTCAAACTCGCCACACATTCAGTGCGTTTGCACCCAAAAACATGAGAGAAGGGAACCTGCATTCTAACTGCCTTTTGGGCATGGCAAATGGGCATTCTGCATAGAGCACAAGTCATGGGGGTTCAGAGACAAGTTTTGGTAAGCTACATAGTAAGGAAAAGGAGGGTATGAAATTAAGCCTTTCGAAAGGTATAGAGAACACAAGCCAATTGCAGGGGGGTCCAAAAAGAACTGGAAAGTATGGGTCACTCAAGTGTGCTAGGTAGGCTTGCAGGAACTTCTCTGCCAAGATAAGGTACCTTCATGTGACTCCTCTCTGGTACACGTTATTTATTTTGTGTGTACACTTTTTTTGTACCTTCTAGGACAATCACCCACACAGCTAGGGTATAGGAAAGACTTTCTGTGCATTTGGAAGGCAGGGTACTTGGTCACAGAGCTGTGCTTCTGACTTTGGAGAGATTGCATTTCCTCTTCTGTGCTTCTTACCCACAGGACAACACTGCATCCACTGAAGCTTCAAAGACTACACCTCCATCTCACCAACAGTACAATTTAGACAATACCTGACAATATCATGTGCATATGATGGCTCTAAGCAATCCATTTGACTCAACGCCACATCAGTAGAAAACCTGTCTGATATACCCTTATAACGGTATCCATCAAACAGCTCCTCCCAACAACATGTGCACAACACATCTCCAAGCTATTTAATGGATGTGTTTACCGCCTCAACAATTGATCTAATTAAGTTATACTGACACACCTTTTATAAATTTAAATAGCAACAATCCTGAAGAAGTTAAACTCACAAGATTTGCATACAGGTTAAATGGGATTAAAGCTAGGTAATGGAAAAAAGATACCTCCAAACTTAACCCCCTAAAGAAAGGTACTGTAGAACTATATACTCCAGAAGAACGAGACAAAAAGAAAATATCATTCAGCATACACATCAGTTTACAAAATGCTTTACACAGCTACATACCAGGACCAACCTAGCAACTATCTACCACAATCCATCACTAAACAATAAACTAGTCTAGTCCTTCCTTGCTAGCAGCTATCCAATAAAACGTGCCTCTAAATGAACGCAAGCCAACCAAATACAACATCAGCAAACCATTTTGACACCTATTACCAAGAATTCCAGAACCATAAGAGATTGCCCAGACTTCGACAAAAATTAAGAATATACAAATGGTGGAAATTAACTGTACCAGTCCACATAATATAAATGTGCTTCTGCATTTTTCCTACTACCTACAAATAATCACCTCAAAAATACCCAATCCTACTATGAAAGCCCCTCTATCCCATCAAAGCCCTATCTACTATCAAGTTGATGATATATTCATAATCACATTCTAGACAAAAATGTAAGTGTGGAATCATATTTTCCGGTGCCCTCTGTGAAAAATTGAATATGCTACTTACCAGTATGCATCTGTTCTTGGCATGTAGGGCTGCTGACATTCATATCTGTGCATAGATCGCCGCCTAGTGTTGGGTCCGGATGTTTGCACGTTGTTGTCCTGGAAGAGTCTTCGAAGTATCCTGGGATAGGTGACTCCTCCCCTGGACTACAGTGCGCATGGGCATCCTCTCCATCCTCAGATTGTTTTTCGCCATTGTGGCAGTAATGGAGTAGATATAGAAAGTGATGACCATGCTTACAGTAATTCTGAGAGCTGCAGCTGCGACAGGCGCCGGGGAGGCGGGAGGGCGATATGAATGTCAGCAGCCCTACATGCCAAGAACAGATGCATACTGGTAAGTAGCATATTCAGTTCGAGGCATGTGGGCTGCTGAATTCATATCTGTGCATAGAATATATAGCACTGCCCTCTTATTAGCGGCGGCTACCAGTGCCAGCTGCAGCGGTCTGAAAAAGAGTTTTGAGAACAGCCTGTCCTACAGCTGCCTGCTGTTTTGATTGCACATCTACACAATAGTGTTTGGTAAATGTATGTGTAGTGGACCAGGTGGCTGCTCTACATATGTCATGCAAAGGAATGTTTCCTAGGAAAGCCATTGAGGCCCCTAACTTACGTGTTGAGTGGCTCGTGGGGGAATCGTTAAAGTGCGTTTAGCCTTTTGATAGCAAATTTGAATACATTTAACGATCCATCTGGCTATTCCTGCTTTGGAGATAGCGTTACCTTTGTGGTGTGGGGCAAAGGCAACGAAAAGTTGTTGTGTTTTCCTAAAGGGTTTGGTCCTGTCGATATAATACATGAGGGCCCTTTTGACATCTAGTGTATGGAGTGCCCTTTCTGCGACAGTTTGTGGGTTTTGGAAGAAAACGGGCAGTTCAATGGTTTGATTCATGTGGAACTGCGATACCACCTTTGGCATGAATTTGGGGTTGGTACGTAGTACGACCCTGTTGGCGTGAACCTGTATAAATGGCTCTTGAACGGTTAGTGCCTGGAGTTCACTAACTCTTCTCAAAGAAGTGATCGCTACTAGGAAAGCTACTTTCCAGGTAAGGAATTGAATCTCGCATGAGTGTAGAGGTTCAAAGGGTGGACCCATCAGGCGTGTGAGGACCAAGTTGAGGTTCCACATCGGAGCCTGTGGGTGGCTTGGTGGAATGACTTGTTTGAGTCCTTCCAAGAATGCTTTGATGGCAGGCACTCTGAATAGAGAGAGGTGCTGCCTGGTCTGCAGATAAGCTGATATTGCGGTCAAATGGACACGTATAGAGGTATATGCCAGATTGCATCGGTATAGGTGTAATAGGTAACAAATAATGTTTTGGATGGATGCGTCTAGCGGGTTAATGTCATTATTATTGCAATAAATGACGAACCTCTTCCATTTTGCTGCATAGCAAGCTCTGGTAGTGGGTCTCCTGGCCTCCTTAATGATGTCCATACAGTCAGGTGGCAGGTTTAGGTAGCCAAACTCTAGGACTTCAGGAGCCAGATTGCCAGGTTCAGCTGTTGTGGATCTGGGTGCTGAATCTCTCCATGGTTCTGCGTCAAATGCTCGGGTTTGACCCGCAGCCTTTGATGCGGCACCACGGAAAGTTCAAAAAAGGTGGTGTACCACGGCTGGCGTGCCCACGTTGGAGCAACCAGGACGAGCGTCAGTGAGTGTTGACGCAGTTTGCGTGCCACCAGCGGTATCAGTGGTGCTGGGGGAAAAGCGTACGCAAATCTGCCGGACCAGTTCATCCATATCGCATTGCCCTGCGACTGCGGATGTGGGAACCTGGCGGCAAAGCTTTGGCATTTTGCGTTTTCGCTTGTCGCGAATAGGTCTATCTCTGGATGACCCCACTGCTGGAGGTACGGTTGGAGTACTGATGGGTGTAACTCCCACTCGTGCATCTGGTGGCTGTGTCTGCTGAGCAGATCCGCCATCTGGTTGTCTTTGCCGGGGAGGTGTTCTGCCATGAGGAACATGTTCCTTTGAATGGCCCACTTCCACATGCTCTGAGCCAGATGAGACAACTGTGGAGAGTGTGTTCCTCCCTGCTTCTGTATGTAGTACATGGCAGTCATGTTGTCCGTCCGGATCAACACGACTTTGTTGCACAAGTGTACTTTGAATGCTTTCATAGCGAGGAAGATTGCCATCAGCTCTAGAAGGTTGATGTGCATCTTCTTTTGTTGTTGTGTCCATAGTCCCTGCACTGTGTAATGGAGTACATGAGCTCCCCATCCCTGGAGAGACGCGTCCGCCGTCAGTATTATCTGTGGGACAGGCTCTTGGAACGGTCGGCCCTTGCAAAGGTTTTGTGGATTCCACCAATGCAGAGAGTTGTATGCCCGACCGCTCACCAACACTAGGTCTTTCAACTGTCCTTGAGCTTGATTCCACTGACGTGCTAAGCACTCCTGAAGCAGGCGCATATGTAGTCTCGCGTGGGGGACTATGAAGATGCAGGAGGCCATCATGCCTATCAACTGCATGAACACTCGCGCGGGAAGGGAGTGTTGTGGTTTGAACTTGGAAATCAGCATTTGCATGCTGTTGATTCTCACCAAATTTGGCTGAGCTGTGGCCGCCAGAGTGTCTATAGTCGCACCTAGGTACTGTTGTACGTGTGTGGGCTGTAGATGGGATTTTGGGTAATTCAGTTAGAACCCCAGACTGTGAAGGAGGTGAATGGTGCGGGACATGTGGCTGGCACATTGCTGGGCTGACTTCGCTTGAACGAGCCAGTCGTCCAGGTAAGGGTAGACGTGTATGTGCTGCCTCCGTAGATGTGCCGCCACAGTAGCTAGGCACTTTGTAAACACCCTTGGTGCCGTTGTCACGCCGAAGGGAAGGACTTTGAATTGGTAGTGCTGCCCTTGAACAGTGAACCTGAGGTATTTTTTGTGTGAGGGGTGAATGGGTATGTGCAAATACGCATCCTTGAGGTCCAGTGTGGCTAGAAAGTCTCCCTGCTTGAGCAGCGGGAGGACTTGCTGTAGAGTGAGCATGTGAAAATGCTCGGAAAGAATGTATCTGTTTAGGGGTCTCAGGTCTAATATAGGTCTGAGTGAGCCGTCCTTTTTCGGTATTAAAAAGTACAGGGAGTACACCCCCGTACCTTGCTCGTGGACGGGTACGACCTCTATTGCGCCTTTTAGAAGCATACTTTGCACCTCCTGCTGTAAGAGCGTTAAGTGCTCTGAGGACATAGGACGGTTTTTTGGAGGTATTGTGGGTGGAGTGGAGGTTAGTTCTAGACAGTAACCGTATTTGACAATATCTTTGACCCACCTGTCCGTGGTGATGGAGTTCCACGTGGACAGGAACCTTTGTAGCCTTCCCCCGACAGGTGTTATGTGGTCGGGAGGAAGGGAGAGGGCGTCACTGCTTGTTCTTGGGGGAGGACCTGGTGTTGCCGTAGCCGCGTCCTCTGCCCTTTGTACTGGAGCCACGATATCCACCCCGGGTGTTTTTATCGTAGGTGGTTTGTGTATTGCCCTTGTTGTATGTTTGCTGTGACCCCTGTCCTCTACCTGCTCCTCTATTTCCGGGGCGACGAAAGGAGCCGCTCCGAAAGGACTGAGTCTGGAGAGCCCCCATGGACTTTGCAGTGTCCGTGTCCTTCTTTATTTTCTCTAGGGTGGTGTCAACCTCCGGGCCGAATAAATAGTCGGGGTTGACAGGCTGGTTGAGTATGTTGTTTTGCACCTCAGGTTTGAATCCGGAGATTCGTAACCAGGCATGTCGTCGCAGCATGACGCTAGTGTTTATGGCCCTGGCAGCTGTGTCTGCGGCATCCAGCGCGCACTTGATGGATGCGTTTGTGAGGAGCTGTCCCTCTCTGATGAGGATCTCTGCACCTTCTCTGTATTGGTCAGGGAGATGTTGGATTAGTTGCTCCAATGTGTCGCAGTGCGCTCTATCGTAGCGAGCGAGGAGTGCTTGAGTATTGGCAATGCGCCATATGTTGGCTGCCTGGGCGGCAACCCGTTTGCCAGAGGTCTCTAACACCTTGGACTCTTTGTCCGGGGGAGGAGCGTCACCTGTTTGTGAGTGTGCCCTCTTGCGAGCATTCGCCACGACAATGGAATCCAGAGGTAATTGGCCTCTGATATAAGTAGGGTCCCCAGGCGCTGATCTGTATTTCTTGTCGATCCTGGGGTTTATCACTCTTGCCCTGGTGGGTTCCTTGAAGATGTCCTTTGCTGGTTTGAGGACACCCTTCAACATGGGTAGAGTTTTTATATGCCTTTCTGAGGATGCAAAAGTATCCATAAGAAAGTCGTCCTCGACGGTGTCCGAGTGAAGTTGCACCCCATGATTGGCCGCAGCACGTTCAATTAGAGCGTTGAACGCTGCCGTGTCCTCTGTGGGAGATGTTTTTGCTCCATAGAGTTGCGGGTCTTGTGCATCCATAGGTGCACCTGGGTCCACAGGGTCATCCCAAGTTTGATCAGGGTCCTGTTGGCCGTCAGGGTCCATGTCTCCGGGGTAGGGGACTTGGTCACCCATGTAGTCCACCAACGCATCCGTGTCGGAGTGTGTGGGAGAGAAGGATTGTGGATCCTGGTAGGGTGAGTGGAAAGGTTCGTAAAGAACTGGTTCTGAAGCCACAGGCAGCTTTCTTTTAAGTGGAATCCTGAAGGAGTCCAAAGCCGGCTCCGAAGTTATTTTCCGTTTGTGGATAATCATCCTGCCGGTGTCGGCGTCGATTAGATGCGATGGAGACGTCTCCGCAGAGCGTTCGGCAGGCGTGATCGTGGTATGGGTCACCCGTGTCCTGATTTGGAACAGTTTCGGGGCCGTGGATGGTGGCAGGCCAAAAGTAATGTTGGCTGGTGTCGAAGAGGCTGCTGGAGCTTTAATTGGTTCGGAGCCCGACGTGTCCTGGAGGACCATTTTCTTTTTGGTGCTTTGCGCAGCAATGGGTCGCGTCTGGAGCGCCCTCGAGTCTTTTGCACCGACCGGTTTTGTTGAGGCGGTCGTGGATTTTTCCGGCGCCGGTGGGTCATCGAGTCGAGGGGCGGGAATGGCCGTCGACTTCTTCGATGAGTGTTGCTTTGGTGTCGCAGTGGAAGCGGTGTGAGACGCATCAGGCTGTTTGACCTTTGGGGTCGGAGTCGATTGCGTCGGTGCCGGGAGCCGAGCAGGTTTGGTGGTACCGAAGGCCTTCTTCCTTATGTCGACTCCGACGTCGGCCGCTTCGAGTTCGGCACCGAAGTCTCGTTTGGTGCGCTCGGTGCCGATGTGTTTTGCTGGCGTCGAAGGTGTGGAGGGCCTCGATCCGACCAGCGCCACTTTCGGTTTCAATTGAACCAATACAGCTTTCGGTTTCGGTTTTGAAGAAGGGAAACCAGCCGTTTTGGGCATTAATGGTTGCCGCTGAATGTCCGAGGCCGGGCCCGAGGGCGGGGCCGAAGAACTGCGGGATAGGTCTTGGGTAAGGCCCGAAGGCAATCCCTCGACCGGAGCCATAGACTGTTGCACTGGGCTTTCTTCAGTCTGAACGGGTAGGCCTTGCTCGTCACCGGAGCTACTCTCTTCAGCCCCTAAGGCCTCATTGTAGTCTCCTACCTCGGTGTCGTCTTCATCTCTGCGAAAGAGTGTTTCGTCGACGTCTTCCGATCCGGAGTCATGTTCGGAAACGGGACTGGAGGGTAGGTTCTCCACTTCTTCGACATCTTCGGTCTCGGCGTTGAAGATGTCGGCCGGGGCCGGTGCCGCTTGCTGCGCCTCGAGTCTCGCCGCTCGTCGATTCCGTAGAGTCTTCTTGGATCGAAATCTGGCACAGGCCATGCATGTAGATTCGTCGTGATCCGGTGAAAGGCATTTGTTGCACACCGGATGGACGTCGACGTGGGGATATTTCGCATTGCATACCGGACACCTTTTGAATGGTGTCCTCGATTCCATCGTTGATGTCGAATCGACGGTCGGGTAAGATGCGAAAGTTTGTTCTGGAAGTTAGTAAACTAACAAAGATACTATCGATACCGATCGAGAACAGTACCGACACGAACTAAAGGCCCTTTGGCCTGAAAATTTTTTCCTAACTTGAGTCAAGATAGCACATCCGAACCCAATGGCGGAAAAAAACAATCTGAGGATGGAGAGGATGCCCATGCGCACTGTAGTCCAGGGGAGGAGTCACCTATCCCAGGATACTTCGAAGACTCTTCCAGGACAACATCCTGACCCAACACTAGGCGGCGATCTATGCACAGATATGAATTCAGCAGCCCACATGCCTCGAACTCCCTAGATATTAGTTCAGTGTATCATATAGGGCAGTGGTCTACAAAACTTTCTGTAGTACTGACTTGCTTTTGTTCAGTGAAAGTTATCCTGAGCTACTGATATTATTGGTGCTGCAATAGTGACCATACCAGACACATTTACATGAGTGGCCTACTCAGGCAAGATTGTTAGCAGTGACCACTTCGGTGTATCAGGCAGGGCTGCTACCAGTAACATCAACAAACATTGCTAAAGACAACAGATTTCGTCCTCTGCAATTAATGTTTTTTCGACTTGTTACACAGCAGCGCTGCTATGCAACATGTCTTAAAAACAACACCTAGTCAATACCAGTAGATTTTGCACAGGCGAAACCTATTGGCTTTGGGAATCCTTGTTGTGTATTGGCACAGGGAGATTAAGTGTGCCCGTAATCACAAAATGTTGAACTGTGGCCGAAGCTAGGGAGAGGATGTAGCGTGATTAATTTGCGACAAAATGCCACTCAAAAAAGTATCACGCATGAAACTTGGCAATGTCACCCATTGTCTCACAGTAAACATGAAAATATCACACAAAAGCCGACTTAAATTTGGCAGTCCTGATTGCATTGCATAAAAGCGTATTAAATATCACTAAAGATCAGTACACAAGCACAGACTATATTGGAGAGTTTACAGCAGAACTAGAATGTGCTTGAAAACAAGCCCTTTGAAGCTGTTGCAATGACGTTTGAACACACTATGAAAAAACACAAAAACGAAAAGTAAATTCTACTCATAAGATGTTGCTTGTGCTTAGAAAAAAATATGTTTAATAAAGTATATGAAATAAAGTGTGAATTTTCCCACGGTTAACCACTATAAACATACAATTTGAAAGAGGCTATTCAGTAAAAAGAAAATGTATTTATTTTCCCCAAATTCCATATCACCTTCTATTACCAACAAGCATTGGCAAAGCCAACAGATATCGGCAATTCCCAAGCTATTGGCCTGGTCAATGTGAGTGTCTTTTAGCCACTAGCATGCTGTAAGCAGTACACCAGCTGTTCAGCATGGGCAAGACTGAGGACAGAGCGAGCGCTTCAATACAATTGAATCGTGAAATAAATAAACAAGGGATGTTCAGATTTAACAACTTTTTAAGAAATGCATTTGTTAAAGTATACCCACATGCATTTTAGTGGTATGTGTATATGTGTATAAGGGAGACTATGTCAGGGCGAAGGACGGAACGAGCTCTCTAATAACATAAAATCATACCAAAAAAAAAGCATTAGCAACAAGGAACGTAATGGGTGGACGGGTCAAGCAGGAAAGCAGTAGGGGATGGGGAGGTGGACAAGCAACAACGGAAGAGGGCGGGAGGAAGCAACAATGAAGGGGTAGAAAGAAATACCTTAACTGAGGCAGGATCAACCACAAAAATGAATATGTCATTTTGTCGTGTAACTGGTGAGCACTTAAAGCGCTCCAATACCATGGTCTCGCGTTTGTGCTATGGCAAGACGGACGATGGACAAAGTGCTCTCCAAAACCATTGGATCATGCAAAAAACAAACAAGTGCTGTTAACATTTAAACAATATTTAAAGAAATTGCATTTGTTTATGCACACACACACATGCATTTTAGTGGTATGTGTGTATGTGTACAAGGGAGACGGCCTGAAAATACAAGTAGTCCAATGGAGTGCTTGAAAACAAAGAAAAAATAGCTGCGCAAATCAGGAGCAGGGTAAGAAGACATGTACTCAGTCCATGCCGGCATGACGCCCGTATTTCTTCACGAATGGCATCAAAGAAAATGAGAGCAGTGCTGAAGTTTACCAATGGTAAGAGATGGGCGACCTGTAAGCCAACAGATAGAACACGTTTCTTCAAGACAGCGCATGTGCTGTCTAGCAGGTGATGTCTAGCCAAGGCCTAAAAATAATAGATTTTGCACAGGCGAGACCTACTGGCTTTGCAAATACTTGTTGTGTTTAGTAATGGAGAGATTAAGTGATTTAGCCATAATCCCAAATGTGGAACTGAAGCAGAGGCTATGGAGATGATATGGCGTCCTTTCGTGATAGGATGTGGCATAAGGGCCACATCTGCTACTATGAAGCTGGGAAACCGGGTTCGAGTTTCGGCGTAGGCTTAACATCCTTGATTCTGGGCAAATCACGTACTCTCCCCAGGCCTACAAAAATGTGTCCATGTGTAAAGGAACTGGTGCTAATGTGAAGCACTCTGATACCTTCGTGTGGTGTTCGTGCTATATAAACTGCAATAAAAAAAAAAGAAGGGTCTGGCGAGGTGGGAATCTGGGGACAGCAACAGGAGGGGGCAAGCAGTGAATGACAGGCAGAAGGTGGTGCGGACATGCAACCAACAACAAATATGGGCATGCACGGGGAGAATGAATCAATCCATCAGCATGTGTAGAGCGCATTTGTAGAAATCTTGGGTATCTGGGCGCTGAGGGTGCAGTGTCTTCCTCCAAAAGCCAGGTCTTGAGCTTCTTTCTGAAGTCCGCCAGGGAGGGTGCTTTTCAGAGGTAGAGAGGCAGGTCGATTCAAGTCTTGGCGGCGATGTGGGAGAAGGAGCACCCCGCTGCGATGAATGGAGGAAGTCTGTGCGAGGATGAGAGAGGAAGAGGGCAGGTGTCTTGCGGGCAGGTAGAACTTCAGTCTGTGGTTGATGTAGGAAGGTACTTAGTTGTGTAGAGCTTTGTATGTGCCTGTTGGGATCTTGAACTGGCAGCTCTTCTGGGTAGGGAGCCAATGGAGGTTTCTGAGGTGAGGCGTGATGGGATTTCATTTGGGGAAGTCCAGGAAGAGTCTGGTTGTGGTGTGATGTATGGTCTGAAGTCTTTTGAGGAGTTCTGTGGGGATTCCAGCATAGAAGGTGTTGGCGTAGTGGAGGTAGCTGGTAATGAGGGCCTGCGTGATGTTCTTCCTGGTGTTGATTCAGATTAATCTGAGGATTCTGCTAAGCATGTAGAGTTAAAGGAAGCAAAAACCAAAGGAAATGATGGACGGAGTGTTGAACATTGCAAGCACTCACCCCCAGTCAACTGATCTGGGTTTAATCCATCACCGTTCTTTAGCCCACGCTGCCACCCCAGTTCAGACATGGCCATATGCAAATCAGTCTGACCCTGTGCCTCATGGGAACAGTCCAGCCCGAACTGCCAAACCATGTCTTCCCTGGACCAGAAACAAGCTTCCTAGGACAGGTTTCTGGCATTTCAGCCGTCTTCAGCCAGGCTTGCTTGAATCGAGTGGCAAAGTGAGCAAGGGACTCACGTCTGAGCAAACCCTGCCAATTTATGGCGAACAAAGCAAAAACCAAAGGAAATGATGGACGGAGTGTTGAACATTGCAAGCACTCACCCCCAGTCAACTGATCTGGGTTTAATCCATCACCGTTCTTTAGCCCACTCTGCCACCCCAGTTCAGACATGGCCATATGCAAATCAGTCTGACCCTGTGCCTCATGGGAACAGTCCAGCCCGAACTGCCAAACCAGGTCTTCCCTGGACCGGAAACAAGCTTCCTAGGACCAGTGTCTGGCATTTCAGCCGTCTTCAGCCAGGCTTGCTTGAATCCAGTGGCAAAGTGAGCAAGGGACTCACGTCTGAGCAAACCCTGCCAACTTAAAGGAAGCAGGTGGAGGTTACTGCGCTGATTTGTCATTTCATGGTAAGTTAGCTCTTGAGGATGATGCTAAGGTTACGCGCGTGATGTGTCGTTGTGGGGGTGGGTTCGAGTTCTGCCAGCCACCAGCTGTGGTCCCATGTGGAGGCGTTATTCCGAACATCAGAACTTCTGTTTTGTCGGAGTTGAGTTTGAGGCAGCTGTCTTTCATCCATTTGGCTACATTGGTAATTGGAGTTGCAGAAGTTGGTTTTGGCATTGGTAAGGACCCCGGTGAGTGAGAGGATGAGTTGAGTGTCGTCGGCGTAGGAGATTATGTTGAGATTAAGTGATATATGGCGTAATCTCAAAATGTTGAGATTAAGGCACCTCTGCAGGCACATAAGGATGGAAGGCGACAACTGGGAGGAGAGAAGACGAGGGCACTCGAAATAATAAAATTAATTTTTAAAAATTACATTCCGTAAGAAGCACAGCAGCACAAATCACATGATGTCGTCAGACACGTTTGCTCACAAAGAACAAAGAAGGTAAAAAAAAGCAGATAAAAGTCAAAAATTAGTACTTGGGCCAGGCTCCGCTGATAAAACAAACACGAACAACAACAAATATTAGCATGCTACAACCAACAGAAACCAAGGAAAACAAATTGGCAAGTACACAAACGAATAAAAAGTAAAGTAGGTTGTAAGCCCCTTTTAAGATTTAGATTTGATTACAACTGATTTAACAAGCACAGCGCAAGCACTGTGCAGGCGATACCTAAAAGATTTATAAATCTGGAAGGCCTTTATATGGCTAATACATAAGAGACAAAGCAGCAATAACCTGGGACAAAGGTAATAATACGAGTAATAAATATTTCCAGACGCAACATGATGTTAAATCAACTTTACATATATTTTGCAAATTCAAGCATTATTCCCTAAACATCAGCTTATGGGAAATAAAATCTGAAAATACACACATGTTCATCTTGAATACAAAGTTTTTCAATTTTTGTGTGCATATATTTACTAAACAAAGTACAAGCGTCTAATTTGATAGGCTTTACTGCACACAGGAGAGCTACTTATAAGTAGCTCAATAGCTCCTTGGTAGAGAAGCCTGCTATAGAATATATTCACCATCGGACTTGACGTAAATGTTGGATACCATTTTTGACCACAGTGACAACCGAATAAAACTCAGTGTAAAAACAAAAAACAATTAAATCACAAATTAAGGCAAAGATACACTCAGAAGGTGGCAAATGAAATTCTGTCAACTATGAGTGAAAAGGAATAGCCTTCGGTCCTTGCAACATCAATCTAGCATTTCTGTCACTATATGAATATCAAACGAAATCTAAAGCGGTACTAGTGGTTAGCACCTAGTAGGCAGACCTAGGCGGCATGGTTGAATTAAGTCTCAGCCACAGGCGCAGAGGGTTGGACACCAACAGCGAAGTTGCAGGAAACCACTTTTGATGGCAACCATTCTGCTGTTCAAGTATACTGCAAGCACATACAAGTTCAATTTTGCAGGAAATGGGACTTTGCTGTCCAAGCCTCAAAGCTAAATTGTGCAGGTAACTGTTGAAACCCACATCCTCATAAGGCATTTAAAAATCTGAGGTAGCTGCAGTTTGGCAGCCACTGAACTGGAACAGCCTTAAGACATTTTTATTATCTAAAATACATTACACGGGGCGTGGCTACGCGGCGTAGTGCAATGGCCGCGAGCTATGGTAGCTCCGTCGACCTTTCTCCCCATCACCTATCCTGACTGCTTCATCCGTGACCTGAGCGGCGGAGGGGATGCCGCAACAAACATGAAATCTGCCAAGCCCAATATCACGGCTCTGGGGCTGACACCTGAAGCGCCGCAGCTGGCGGAGTTTTCGGCCTTTCATGAATCGGAGGCAGGGCCCTAAAGTAATTATCGGAGCCGAGATCAGCACGCAGGAGGGCGGCTGTCGGCAACAAGACAGACCATGGTTGGGGCCTGCGCACGGAGGGGAGGCCGAGAGTGTTCTGAAATCGGCACCCGGACCAGAACTGCACTACTGAGAAGCAGCGGGTGAGTGAAGCCTCTCATGGATACACCGCTAGACCGGACGGTCGGACACATTGGGAACAGCGTACTGCCACCATGAGGGTCCCAGTTAGCAGACGGGAGTTACGGCGGCAGGAGCCGGGGGTGGAGGAGGGATTCCCCATAAGTACCTCACCACCTGTCCTCCCCAGCACTGGCGGTGCCCCTTGGGAGCAGCAAGCGCATGCACGCAGGTTAACCCCACTGCGGTGGGTGTGTGCTGCCCCCCCACGGGTGCACTCATTGACTTGGACTTCTGGCCGTGCTGGGATTCGGAGACCTGCAGCGGAACAGGCTTAAGCGGCCGGCCACGATCATAGCGGGAAACAGGATTTCTGAGGATACCTGCTGGGTCCACCACTGGGGGCTCTCCTCTCTCTCGGCGGAGCCCCCTGGTAAAGACGGCTACACACGCGCCTGCCAGCCCAGTCGCGTGGATAACTAGACTCAAAGTACTGAAGGGTGTGCCCACTAAAGTCATTGATGAACTAGGGGGGCGCCCCTTGGTCGCTTAGCCTAGCGGGACTTGCAGCATAGCCAGGGTTTGGCCTGGAGTGAAGGCCCGGGTGCCACGGCAGAGCAGGGCCTGCACGCCGGGAGGACTCTCTGAGGACACCTATTAAGACCGAAAAAAAACCTGGCCTAGTGCATTGTCCTCAACGTGATCGGGGTTGCGGACGGCATCTTGGTGATACACCCCCACGACCAACCCTGACCACTTACCGGCAGGGTGCACGTCCGGAGAGAGACACGAGGCTGTTCACTGAGTGGATTGCTAAGTCAGGGGCGGAAAGGGTGACGGCTGCTCCCTCCTGAAGAAAATGTCTGGCACAAAAGTCACGAACACAACAAGCTAGATCGCTATACATTTCCCAAGGCATCCATGCCGGATCCCAAAAATGGAGATAAACCAATGGAGGTGGAGAAGGGGGACAGCGAAGAGCTCACCCTTAACGACATCATGACAGCAATCTCCGGGATTAGGACCACGATGGAACCAAAAATGGACACCATAACGACGGAGGTGTCCCTTATCAGGGCGGATCTCCTCAAAATGAGCGGGCAGCTCAAACAAGAGGAGATCACTACCGCCAGCCTCATCAAGGCCACCTCACAACTGCAACGCGAAATGCAAGAACTGAAATCCTTCAAGAAACTTGCGGAAGAGAAACTGGATGATTATGAAGGGCGCACCAGGCGCAACAACATCCGTATTCTTGGTGTGTCGGAGAAGGCGGAGGGGCAAGCGACTGATCTTTTTGAAGAGGACCTTATCACAACACATTTGCAACCAAGGGGCCTATCAAAATTCTTTGTGGCCGAACGAGCCCATAGAGTCCCCGGGGCCCCACCACGCCCAATACTTGCCAGGCTGCTTAACGTTAGAGACCAAGATGTAATATTGCATGCGGCCAGGAGGGGCTTGCCTCTCAGATTCGAGAATGCAGACATTCTTTTCTTTCCTGACTTCAGCTAGGTGGTGCAAAAGCAGAGGCGCTCCTTCCTTGCCATCAAGAAGCAACTTAGAGACAGAGAGATTTAATACTCAATGTTGTTCCCGGCCCGGCTCAGGGTGGAGTCGGGAGGGAAGGCCTGGTTCTTCGAAAGCCCGGAGGCAGCGGCAGACTGGCTGGAGGGTTGGAGAGATGCCAGTGAACACAACGCCCGAGGTTGACCCGAAGTATTAAGGAGCTGGACTGCATCTTGTTCCTACCCTGGGGGGAACTTCTGTCTTATTGGTCTCACAGTATGTATGTATCAAGCAACGTTGCATTGGTCTGGGCGGTGAGGGATAACTGCTCGGTAAGACGATTCAAATAGACCTGTGTTAAATACTAAGGGCGGCATGCCATTTTAAGGTGCAACAATGGTTTGATGCATGGTGGGGATATGGGACACCTCACCCCTCTGTTTCTACAGTTAGTTCTCAGTTTAGGGAATAGGCACTCTGCATTGCAACACACATCTATGCCCAAAGTGCAGGGCAGCAGGGGGGGGGGGGGGGGGGGCGGGTTGGGAATGGGTTTGTATGTCTCAATTAGTTCTAGTTAATTCAACAACGTCAGTCCAGATGAATCGAGAGGGAGGTAGGAATCAAAGTGAGCTATTAAGTACACACTGGGATAAAAGCCTGAAACTGTTGAGCTGGAACGTCAACGGGTTGGGGGACAAAATCAAAAGGTGCATTGTTCTGCAACTATTAAACGACATTCCCCGGACATAGTGGTCCTCCAAGAAACACACCTAATGGGACAGTCCTGTAGAGCGCTGAATAGATGGGGATACAAATTAGTTGCCCATACAGGCTTTACAACCGGCTCCAGGGGAGTGGGGGTCATGCTCAAAAAATTGTTTCCCTTCTCCATTCAAGCAGCATGGGCTGACGACAGAGGTAGATACAGGGTGGTCACGGGACAGTGGGAGGGGATCACGCTGACCTTAATGTGCGTTTATGTACCACCAGGCCTTCAGAACATCACATTCAAAGACATACGTTTCATTTTACTTTCCCTCCCCGAGGGCATCCTACTGGTAGGAGGGCACACAACAGCCTGTCTCGCATAGACTACCTTCTGGTGCCTGCGTCACAAATTGCCAACATCCGAGAAATCAAACACATGGCCCGCGGCATTTCAGACCACTCCCAGCTATGGGCCCACCTGGTCCTAGGAACTGCTAGAGTGGGACGAATCACCCCCATAATCCCATTTTTTTTTTGTTGAATATTTTTATTGGCATTTAAACACTCGGAAAACAGTACAATCAACGACTATCCCCTGTCAGGGCATGTCTATATACAATTACCATCGCATAAATTTCCCAGCTATGAGTCAACAGTACATGGGTAAATCGTTGCCCCCCCCTAGTCACCCTGCAGGATAATCCTTAGAGGCCCGCCCCCTGGCGTCCCCCCGTAGGCATAGTATATACTCGCAGGGCGCGGGGATCACCCCCATAATCCCATGGTACCTCTGTAACCCGGTAGTCAAACAGGCTCTCCTTCAGACCCTTGAAAACTACTTCCAAGAAAACAAGGGCACGGTAGACTCCCCCCGAACATTGTGGGAAGCTTTTAAGACAGTCATACGGGGCAAGCACTTTCTCTAATAGCGGGGGTAAAGAAAGAGAAGGATAAGTTACTTACCTGTAATCCTAGTTCTCTTCCAGGGGTATCCACATCAAAGTCATAAGCACTGAATATTCCCGTACATGTGCGAGGACCCCGGAAATAATACAAATTGTATATGAAAAACATATATATACAGCTATATATATATATATATATATATATATATATATATCATTTTTTTCTTACACCAATGCAGCTCCCATCTAGTAGGCTAAACAATGTAATAAACACAAACTGCTTTTGCCAAATATATAAGATATATATAAAAACACAAGGCGGCAAGTAGCACTTGAAATCTGTTTTTAATGAGTGAACCTCATGAAGAAAAAACTGCAAAGCAGACTTTGTTGGCCTACAGGCTGCACTGCAAACCAATAGCATATAAAATGAAAGCATTTTCATACAAAAACTGGCACCGTGCCTTTAAGGCAGCCATGACCCCTAGCTTCACATCATGCATCCGGGGTGACAGTTAGGTCAGTTGTTCTTTGCATAACCCTGAAGATCAGGGCACTAAGATATCCTTTAACAATGAAGAAAATCTCATTTGCTTGGGGAGGTGGATGGGTTGCTTATGACTGATGAGGATACCCCTGGAAGAGAACTAGGATTACAGGTAAGTAACTTATCTTTCTCTTCCAGGGCATCCTCATCAATAGTCATAAGCACTGAATAGAATAGCAAGCCCATCTTCCACCTGCAGGCAAATGGGAGAGAATGACCCAATATACAACAACAGCCGTCATCAGCTGCTGAACTGATTCCTCAAAAGGAGGCCTGGCCTACTTGAGTGTCTGCCCTGGTGTTTGAATCTAGACAATAGTGCCTCGTAAATGTATGGACGGACCTTCAAGTTGCCGCCTTACAGATTTCAGAGATAGGCTTGTTATGAAGAAAAGCAGTCGTAGCCGCTTTTCCTCTTGTGGAATGCGCCTTGGGAGTAGACCCAAGGGGCCTTTGCGCTAATTGATAAGCTAACTTGATGCACGAAACTATCCATCTGGAGATGGACCGCTTTGAAGCTGAAAAACCCGTTCTGATCGACCCATAGTTAACAAATAGTTGATCAGAATTTCTCGTGGACTTGGACCTATCCAGATAGAATTTTAAAACTCTTTTTTGGTCCAGAGAGTGTAAAGCCCTCTCAGCTGGAGTGGAGGGATTAGGGAAAAAGGTGGGCAGAGAGATGATCTGATTCACATGGAAATCTGACACCACCTTCGAAAGGAAAGAGGGATGAGTCCTCAATACGACCCTATTAAGATGTAAAACTGTATAAGGTTCCTTAGAGCAGAGGGCCTGTATTTTGCTCACTGTGTGAGCTGATGTGATCGCTACCAAAAAAGCCGCCTTCCAAGTGAGGTGTTGCAAGGTTGCTTTGTGGATCGGTTCGAAAGGTGGACCCATCAACTTTGATAGCACCAGGTTTAGCTCCCAGGGTGGTGAAGGAGGCCGGACCGGAGGGTAGACCTTGCAAGAAGTCTTTTACAACCTGTAACTGAAAGAAAGAAGGCTGAGAAGGTGAGCACCTATATGCAGTGATAGCTGCTAAGTGCACCTTAATGGACGGAAACTTCAAGCCTGCTTTTGCCAGGTAAAGCAGGTAAGGTAGAATGACCTCCTCTTGTCCTTTAGTTGGGTTACAATTGTTTTGAACGCACCACATATAAAAACATTTCCACTTACACGCATATGAGTGCCTAGTGGAAGGCCTTCTTGCTTCTTTTAAGATGGACATGCAGTTTTGTGGCAGCCCTAAATGGCCATACTGGAGGACTTCAGGAGCCATGCTGCCAAGTTCAGTGAGGGAAGGTTGAGGTGATGAATCCTCCCGTTCATCTTGGACAGCAGGTCGGTCTGCATGACAGCCTCCTGTGAGGGTATTCTGACAGGTGCAGAAGGTCCGGATACCACCATTGTCTCGGTCAGTCTGGGGCAATCAAGATCATTCTCGTGTGCGAATGAGACGGCTTGGTCACCACCTTCGGGATGAGAGGAAGGGGTGGAAAGGCGTACACAAATGCCCCTGACCAGTCTATCAAAAGGACATTCCCTTTCGACCCTGGCCAGTAGAACCTTGAGGCCAAGTCTCGGCATTTTGTAGTTTCGTCATCCGCGAAGAGATCGATGCTGGGACGACCCCAAGCCTGGAAGATGTCTTAGACGACCTCGTAGTTGAGACCCCAGTCTTGTCTGTCTTCGAAGTGTCGACTGAGAGCATTCGCTCTCGCGTTCTGTTCTCCCGGCAGGTGTACCGCTGTGATTGATAGATTCCGTGCTAGGAGCCAATGCCAGATAGCTTGAGCTTCCAGAGACAGTGTGCGTGAGCGAGTTCCCCCCTGTTTGTTCAGGTAGTACATGGTGGTGGTATTGTCCGTCTGTACTAAGATTGAACTTGCCTGAATCGAAGGGAGGAAAGCCTTGAGGGCCAGGTGAACTGCTCTCAGCTCCAGCATGTTTATGTGATATGACCTTTCTTTTGATGGCCGTTGACCTTGTGTCTGGAGAGACCCCATGTGGGCTCCCCAGCCGTGGAGGGAAGCGTCCGTGATCAGTGTTTGAGAGGTAGGTGCTTGATGAAAGGGTATCCCTACTTGCATATTCTTCTTCTTCATTCACCATGGGATGGATGCTCTTGCTGCGTTTGAGAGACTTATTTTGTCGTCCCAGCGCACTGTTTGCTGGTCCCACTTGTCCTCCAGATCCTGCTGAAGACTACGCATTTGCAGCCTGGCATTGGGGACCAGGAAGATGCAGGATGCCATCGACCCTAACAGGGAGGCAATCCGACGAATCAACAGCATTCTGTTGTCCAGAACAAGTTTGCATTTCTGTATGATGGAAAATTGTCTCTCCTCCGGAGGAAACACTTTTCCTACCTCGGAGTCTACCAGAGCTCCTAGATAATGGATTCTTTGGGTGGGTTGTGGAGTCGATTTGTCGAAGTTCACATGAAGGCCCAGCTGGTGAAATTGCAGGAAATTACTCCTCACGCTACGGGGGGAGGGACCAGTCAACAGCCAGTCGTCCAGTAACGGGTACACGAAGATGTCTTTGCGGCGTAGTGTGGCTGCCACCACTGCCATGCACTTTGTGAAGACTCGGGGAGCTTACTTCAACCCGAAGTGTAGTACTTTGAACTGGTAGTGAGAAGATCCCACCAGGAATCTCAGGTATTGTCTGTGATGTTGACTTACCGGAACGTGAAATTATGCATCTTGTAGATCCAGCGAACACATCCAATCTCCCTGCCTGAAATGTGGATATATTTGATGGAGAGCCAACATGCGAAACTTGTCCTTCTTGATTGATTTGTTGAGTGTTCGCAGATCCAGAATGGATCTGTATTCTGCTTTTTGACTCTTCTTCTTTACTAAGAAGTATCTTGAGAAGACCCCTCTCCCTCTTTGAGATATTGGCACCGTCTCGATGGCTGATTTTCACAGAAGGGTGGCAACTTCTCTCTGCAATATTCTCATCTGGTGACACAATGATGGAACCGGAGGGATTGAGGGAGGATGGCGTCGAAAATGTAGAGAGTACCCATTCTGCAGCGTAGCTAACACCCACTGGTCCTTTGTGATAGCTCGCCACTCTTCAAGATGATTTGCAATACTTCCCCCACTGGAGTTGTGAACGGCGATGGAGGAAGTGGACACTCATTGTTTGGCATGCGTCTTGGCGGAGGTGTTAACCTGATGCTGGTTTCCTCTTCCTCTAGAGGAACGCCTGCCTTGATATTGAGACCTTTGTTGCCCTTGCTGATCCTGGTTTTTCTGCCAATGAGGGGTTTGAACCCTCTGTTGGGAGGATCGCCGATTGGAAGGCCTGAATCGTTTGCGGAACTCCTTCTTTTTCTCTAGACCCACGGCCTTTAGTGTGTCTAGCTCCGTCTTCATTCGGGTCATTTCTTCATCCGTGTGAGCCCCAAACAAAGATGAGCAGGAGAAGGGAAGATTTAGTATCCGAGACTGTACCTCTGGTTTGAGCGCTGTGAGTCAGAACCAGGAGGTTCTTCTAGCGCATATCCCATGCGCATTGGCATGAGCCGAAAGAGTAGCTTCATCAGCTGCAGCGCTGATAACTTGGTTAGCCACCAAGCTGCCTTCACACAAGATCTCAAAGTCCTTGCGATTCTCTTGTGGTAACTTTTCCGTGAATGTTTGCAGGGAGTCCCACAGAGACCTGTCATACCGGCCCAAGAGAGCCGATGCACTCGATACCTTCATCATAGAGGCTGATGTGCCACATACCTTCCTTCCCCACGAATCCTGTGTCTTACTCTCCTTATCTGGTGGAACAGTAAAGGAGGAAGCAATAGCATGTGTCTTTTTTGCTGCAGCGATTATCACAGAATCCGGTGGTGGGTCAGATATAAGGAAAAGCGGGTCCTCTTCCGGTGAACTATATTTTTTAAATCCTAGCCGGCACGGTTTAGAGTGTCGCCAGTGTGAGGAAAATTTCCATAACCGGTTCTATTAGTCCCAGGACCAATTGTAGCAGAGGTCTAGATGCTGCCCTTTGGTGTAAAGTCTCAAAGATAACAAAGGACGAACTCTGTCGAGTCGGCATAGGGATGTTTAGTTTTGCCGCCCCTCTGCCAAGCACGTCCTGAAAAGTGCCCACGTCATCCACTGGAGAGACCCTCGACGGCGGGCTATCAGTAAGAGTAGGTGAATAGTCTCTGTGTGATGTGTGTGTGGAAGAGGAGGAAGGTGTTGGAGATCTGTGCCTTCTCCTCCTGCATCTAGATCTCCTTCTGCGAGAGTGCGCAGGAGCGTGACTGCGATCCCTGGCTCTTGATGGAATACGCTCTCTATCCAGCGCCAGTACCAGTCGAGCTAACGGAGATCTGTGAAGGGGGCTCAAGTAATGCTGTGCCGCTGCGGCTGGAGTTGTGGCCCAGTGATGCAAGGGCCTGTTCCATCTTGGTGATTGATGGATGGAAGGTGATCTTTGCCCATCTCGCCCCTCAGGAGAATGTGGAGGAGGAGAGTTCCCTCTTTCTTGTGCAGGCCTGGTCGGCGAATCTTGGTGTCCCCTGGAAGTCGAGATTACGACCTCTGGAGATCTTGACGTTGAATCTCTGTGAGAAATGGGGGAACCTGTTCTCGACGTCGTGATGTAGACGGGCTTACCGGACGTGGAGTAAATCCCTCATGTTCGCTCTCAGTGGAGAACTTCCCCTCCCACCTGGTGACTGCCCAACCCAAACAACATAGGTGGGTTTCAAGTACCTGGGGATATTCGTCACGGCAGATCCCAAATGCCGCGATGACTGAAACTTGTTCCCCCCGCTACAGAGTTTACAACGTGACATTGCTAGTTGGAAGGAGTTCCCGCTCTCGATGCTTGGGAGAGCCGCCCTCTTTAAGATGATGGCGTTGCCGTGCCTTCTATATGCTCTGCAGAATACCCCCAATGTGGTCCCTGCAGAATACTTCAGGGAGATTGAAGGACTGCAGCGGCAGTTACTGTGGGAAAACAGGCTCCGTATAGCGCTGAAAAATTGGTCTTGCCCTGGTATGATGGGGGTATCGGGCTTCCAGACCTCAAGAAGTACTACTGGGCAGCGCACTTGGCAGCCATCAATCAAGGTACTTATCAGGGTCCCAACGACCCCGGATATGCCATGGACCGGTGGCAATTACCTGGGGAGGGAACTATAACAGAGCCCTCTACTCCAAACCCCGCACATTCCAACTTACGGGACCAACAAAACACCCGGTCCACATCTGGCATGCAGAGACCAAAAGTCTGGGGTGGGAGCGGAAACTTACACAGGCGACACCGCTTTGGGACTCGGAACAGCTGGGAACTCGGGAGAACCTCGATGGGGTTTGATAATTGGGATCTCATTGGGATCTCGAGAATCGGAAACCTGTGGAAGAAGGGTGATATTCTCACCTTTGAAGCGCTTCAACTGGACTACAATTTAGCCAACTCCGAGCACTTTAGGTACCCTCAAATCCAACATGCACTGAATTCACACATGAAGACAGGCGCCTCCCCCCTGGAAGCCTCCCCCTTAGAAGACAGGTTGCTGGACGGGCACCTTCCCAAAAAAGCGATCTCCCTTACTTATAAAAAGTTGATAAACAATTCTCCAGATTCCCTGGTACAGACAAGGGAACATTGGGTGGGTGACGGGCTGGAACTGGATGAGCAGGAATGGCAGGAGGCGGTGGCATCCCCGCGGGAAGTTGCCATCTCCGCAAGGCTACATCTCATCCAGTTCAAAATACTTCACAGAGTGTACGTAACGGGGGCCCGTCTAGTCCATATGGGGCGGGCAGAGAAGGGAGAGTGCAGAAAGAATTGTAACCAACTGGGTACTTTCATGCACATAATATGGGAGTGTGATCAGATACAGCGATACTGGTGCAGAGTGCATGAAGTAATGAGTGAAGTGCTTGAAATGACTGTCTGTCCTGAAGCTAAAAGGTGTCTCCTGAATGTATGGGAGCCCACAGATCTATCCAGTAAAGACAAGCTGTGGGCTACATTGGATTTTATGATTGCTAAGTGAAATATTGCAGAGTTGTGGGGAGCTGCATCGTCACCTACCATAACCATGTGGAAAACAGACATGGACTGGTGTATGTTTAGGGAGAAGACTATATACACAGCAAGGGGCTGTCCCAAAAAATGGATAGTGGTTTGGAACAAGTGGAACATGTACAGAGGGGAGATTTGTAGTCCACCCTTGGCTCCTGCAACGGAAGAATCTGGACCCGTGAATGTGTAGGTTACTCATGTTAGTGCTGTAACAAACGAATGTCAACATATGTATACGTATTACCACACTTCCTCTCAAAGACATCTGTAAAGTTGAATGGTATTGATTGACTTAATAAAAAGAATTATAAAAAAAAATACTTACACAAACATAGTGCATACCCTAAAACAAAGATAATGAAATAAACGAGCTCTGGCAAAGCCAATAGGTCTCGCCTATGCAAGATCTAATGACTTTGTCAATGTGTTTAGCATATTATACAGCAGTGCGGCTACTGTGCAGCATGAGATACTATAACGTGGCCAGTGCTGACTGCTTGATAGATCTTTTTTTTTTGTTTCTCTTCAGTCATGATGCACAGCAGATGTGCTGCTGTTCAACATGGCTAAAACACATTCACAATAGTGCTCACATATGTAAGACCTATTGGCTTCGCTAATACTGGTTATTTCTATTTCAAGTATTGCTGGGGTTGCTCAGCGGTCCACAAAGCATCCCCAGAAACAAAGATGATTAAATATAGATGGCAAAATAGTCCCATGACGTCCACCACCATCCGAGAGTGCTTTTTAACCAACAATGCTTTTTGCACTGATTTTTCCGGTCATTTTACGAATATTATATACAATATTATATACAGTCAGATTGCACAGTGTTGTTGATTAATGAAAAAAGAAAAAAAAACATGCTTAATGAAATAGGGCATATTGGAAGTTCAGAAATTTGGGAACTTAATGCTCATGAGGTTTTAAGTATTAGTGTTGGCATTGGTTTACTGTGCTGTCTGGCACTCATCGGCAGCCTGAACTCAAAGTTCTCCTGCACCACTAAAAGAGTGGCAGCTTCAGCACTAAGGCAGAGAAGCATTGCCCCACTGATTTCTAGCAGTGCAAAATTGGAAAAAATAAAATGATAATAACACGATGTTATTATCATTTGATTTTTTCTGTGCTGAAGACAATTTTGGGGTGGGGCGGGGGTTGGCTGTAATGACAGTCAGCAGGGACAGGGGTGGTTGGTGCACTTCAGTGCACATGACAGTTTGGCCAGCCAAACAGTCATGCGTACTCAGCATGTTCTCCACCCGGCTGTATCGCACAGCCTGGGTGGAGAACATGAACAGGCTCAAATTCCCTGTCTGAGCGCCGACCCAGGCTACTCAGACCAATCATGACGCTGCTGGCATGCTGGTGACAGCAGCTTCGTGTCTGGCTTAGGGGAGCCTGTGTGCTTCCTGCTTCTGGGAGGAGAGACGACGCAGGAGAGACAGCAACCTTACAGAGGTAAGTATTTTTTTTTCACCCCTCCGCCACCCTGCCTCTGCTCTTCCATACCAGCCACAACTGTACTAAAAGCAAGTACAGCTTCAGCATACTGCTTTAGGAAGGTGCCACCTTTCCCAACTATATTTTACATGCACATGCCTTACACCTGGACATCATTGCCATGAAGCAGTGACCACATCCCTGAACACAAAACAAGGACTGTTGAGCCTGTCCCTACAGCTGTGAACATAAATGTAGAGGCCTCGTCGGAGGGTTGAATCCCACACAGAGAATTCCTACAGTATAAGGATGTCTAAGAGGCATACTTTTTGTTGTAGTTTCTCCTAAGTTATTTTCCAAGCGCAGACTTGAACTGTCAAAATACACTACCATAATTGGAAATATGTCTGTGACATACTTCACGCTCTTCAACACTATTGACCGTTGAACAATGCACTCATTGTGAAGAGGATGTAGTGTAACAGCCATAGCTACCGACTTTGGAACTGGGGAACCGGTCGAATTTGCACTATATAAGACTGCAAAACAAATCAGAAGCTTATGGTTTAAAAATATTGCTTACATGGGACATAAGCGGCAAGCGAGGGGGAAGCAACGAGCAAGTACGTCAGATCGAGCTCCTGCAGCGAAAGGACAGTATTGGAAATAGGGTTACTGGTTGAGGGTGAAATACTTCTCAAGCAGCAACTACAATTCCTCCCAGGGTGAAACACAAGCAACCCCAAACTTAAACGTTGCTTAACTCTCTGGTAGCTTGACACAAAAGCAGTCCGGCTTAACTTTGAGGCAATGTGTAAAGTATTTATACAGCACTCAAACAGTAATAAAGTGAACACAGAACACAATAAAAATCCCACACAAATTTAGAAAAGTAGAGTACGATTTAATAAACTATTTGAGACCAAAACGACAAAAATTCAGTCAGTGGAACATTTCACGCAAGTATAGCACCTAAAAGCACAAATCGCCACTTGCATTTATCTGGTCATGCGAGACCAAGTCACAAGTTCTAGGCCGATGTGATGGAGCGTGGACTGAATACAGGCACCAGGTTATTCCCGCTGAAAAAGTTACCTTCAAAAGCCCAGCTTAAAGAGTTCGTTTGCGAAGGATGGGACGCGAGTAGCAGAGAGAGCATCGCGTATGGTCGATGTAGCGCATAGAGCAGGCTGGGCGCACTGATGGTCCTCACTGTAGCGCGAAGATTCTGTTGGGCTTCGCAGATGGTTGCTGCTGGAGATTCGCGTTGGAGGACACTGTGGGCTGTGGGTGCTGTAGTGCGAAGTGCAGATCTTGTGTTGCCGGGTGTCGCTGGCAGTCTCTGTAGTGTCAAGTTCGCTGGAACTTTGCATAAGACGGCAGCGCAGGCAGCAAGATCTTCAAACAGGTCCGTTCATGGTCATGAAACATCAGGATTTTTTCTTTTCTTTGAGGAGTTTCACTGATACTGCACCAACGGTCCAGGACCTATGGGGCTACTCTTGGTGTTCAGGAACTCACTCCAACAGAGGCCATCGGGTCCAGTTGCCGGTCCATGCAGTCTGTCAGCTGGACAGATGTAGGAAGCCTCTGGAGCTCGTTATGGCCCAACTTGTCTGGGATCACAAAAGACTAGTGTAAAACCCTGTGTGAGTGTACTCAGAGGATTTGTGATGTGCAAGTGTGGTATGTGACAGCTCCTCCCCTCATTAGGTCAGAGAAGACCAATCCTGCCACCTTCTATTCCCCCTTTGTCTGACTGTCTAGGAGCAATACACATAGGCCAACTACCAGCTAGACCTAGTCATGAGACTCAGGAAATAGGCTGCAGGCACCAAATGGATAGAACAAGAAAATGCCAACTTGCAAAAAGTGGCATTTTCAAATTTGTGACTTAAAATTTACCCTTACCATTAAGCAGGGTTTTAAATTACAATTCTTTAGATTCCAATCTCGAAATTCCTACTTGCTCCCAATTGAAAGTTTGCACTCACTAAAAGTAATAAGGCAACCCAATGTTATCCTAAGGGAGACGTAGGCCTTGCAGTAGTGAAAAATGCATTTAAGAGTTTTTCACTACCAGGACATGTAAAAGTTGCAAGTACATGTACAACTTTTTAAATACACCGCACCCAGCCCTCTGGACTGTTTAGAGCCTACCCTAGGAGTGATATATGTATTAAAAAAGGAAGGCTTATGCCTAGCAAAATGTTTATTTTGCCAGGTCGAAAGGGCAGTTAAAATCGTGCACACAGGCTGCAGTGGCAGGCCTAAGACATGTTTGAAAGGCTACTTAACTGAGTAGCACAATCAGTGCTGCAGGTCCACCAGTAACATTTAATTTACAGGCCCTGGTTACATGTAAGTCCCTAGTAAAGTGGTACGACAAGTAAACTATATGTGCCAATTGGGTATAACCCAATTTTACCATGTTTAAAGGAGAGAGCTCAAGCACTCCAACACTAGTTTACAGTGGTAAAGTGTGCAGAGTCCTAAAGCCAACAAAAACGAGATCAGCAAAGTTGGAGGAGTAAAGAAAAAAGTTTGAGGGAAGACCACCCCAAGGCTTGCAGGTCGCACAAACACCTAACAAGAAATCTATCAGTACTTTGCCCATGCTCCACATCGGGGGGAGAAACACAAAAAAGGAGGTAAACCCAGGATCCGCTGACCTATGAAAGGAAATAAGAGTGAAGTTGACCCCAACCAATGTGAACGAGTGGGCTCCTAGCCCTTTGAAGTAACCACCTGGCAGACAGCGCATGGACACTGTAGGCGAGACCTAAAAAGGGTTATGATGAAATCACAGACAGAATTACTTTGTACACTAACCATATAAGGTGCAAATACCGTTCCCTCGTGACTTCTACCCACAGATTTAGCACCAATGCCTGAATGCGGTCTTCCTATTCCAAACCGCCTAAGGACCACACCTTCTGAGAAACAGAGGAGTAAGAAAAGACCAAAAAAGACAAATCGTTTATAATCTGATTTGTCCTTCCCTTCAGTTTAACACAGATGGACTGCCCGATGAACCACAAATGTCTGAGCACAAGCTAGGGCACATCACTCTCTCGGCAAAGGCTGAACCTCTGCCTTTGACCCACCACTCCCCAACTTCCTATCATGATAGAGACACTCCATCTTGGTGTACTGTAGATTACGGACTACCAACTGGAGAACTCCATCAGCCCTTATTTCTAGTGCCATGACCAGACTCATGTTTTGGCTTTACCCTTCCATTGTTTAAGATAATTACCTACATGAAAACCTAGCTCCTGGTTTGCAAGTCACATGTACGTATCCAAAATCATCCAATTCTAGTGACCTCCTTCTTGATAATGGGAGTCTTCATCCATCATGGTCCAACAGGTTACTATGATGTAAATATGAAAGGGGGAACAGGGTTAAACATACTTTCACTTCATTAGGGATAACTTTAAATTTAAGACTGATCTCTCTGGCGGGAATCAAAACTGCCACCTGGGAAATGGACTTAAGAGCCTCTGGACACTGAACAAGTGTCTTTGAAAGATCGATAAACAAGAAATGTTCGATATATACACACAAGAAAGAAAAAGAAAAATGTAAAAATGCATTCTTTGCACATAATACTATTTTATACCCGTCATTCTTTCATCAAGCCCCAAAGGCAAACACTGTTTTTTCTCTGGATTGATTCCGACTCCATCCCCAAACAACTAACTTAAAAAGGGCTGAGCAGCTGATGAGACTAGTTTGTTTTCAAAGTCAAACAATTGAGTGAGGAGGATTGCGCAAAGCAACACAAACTTAACTGCTTCTACAAAGCCAGTTGCCAATGAGTTTTGTGAAGGGATTTACACTGGTGTCACCGTTTTTAGTAACACTTTCAATTTTCCTACGGGAAGTAATCTGAATAAAGAAGATTTGAACTACAGTGCAGTGAGTCATGTATCATTTTTGTAAAGACAAGCCCATAATTAATTTAATAAATGCCCTTATGTTCAAACAACTTTTATAACAACCAAAAAGAGAAGTACTCCTTTCCAACTTGGTCCACAGTTTAAAGAGCACTTGACTCAGCACTGTAAAGGAGGAACCCGTCTGTAGAGGATACTGTAGATCCACGTCTGAACTTGAACATATAATGCACTTCTCACCTTTATCGCACATAATCCGACTTTGGGAAGGTAACAGAGGAACTGCTTAGTGACTCTAAACGAACACTTCTTATCAAATCGCAAAAGTCTGGGAGATTCACCAGGTTAATGCTCCAATTCCAGAGTCTTCACTGACCCGACAAAGAGTAGATTAGTTTTCAGTTATGCAAAAATACGACTAGATTTAGGGATTTTATAAAAGAGCTAACGCGTAGAATGTATTGGATTTTATAAGGAACACGTGGCAAAAAATGGTTTGGGGAGCAGGACAGAAACTAGAGTGGCTGCATATGTTACAGAACTGCTCCATCTCATCCATTAAACAAACATTTTACAAATGTATTCCGAAAATAAATAGGTATCTTCGTTACGTAAATCACACACAAAAACGTTGGTCTAAAGAACACTTTTATAACGGAATATATCACATCTGGAGCCAGTAGTCTGAATCAGCATCGAAACCAGTGAACCTGTAGATTTATCAACTTCGACATGTTCTGTTTTGAAAACGTTACTAATTGATTAAAAACGTGTTTAGTAACAATGTGCCCCCCCACTCACCAGTAAACTAAATTAACCATCATGTGCTTAAATTAAGGTGCCTAAAAGAAATATCAAGATTCAAATATTTAAGTGCTGCAGACAGAAATATTAGCGTCTGTCAACCGTAATAAAAGCTAAAGGGTGCAAGTGTTATAGAAGGACAGATGAGCAGTGGTGTGGAATTCTTTTTGCCGGAAGTTCCGGACATAGTGTGTGGGGTCAAGGACAAGTTTTCATGTTTATGTTTTTTCACTGGACAAGTAGCCTAAGTGCTTGCAACACAAACCCTTCGGCTGCCAGTTTACAGCATCACAGTATGGCTCAGAGAGGCCCGGTAAGGCAACAAGGACATAGGTCTGTTTTTGGTGAGCGGAAAGTGATCTGTGGAGGGCTTCTTGAGCAGGGGGAGGACTGTGGCATGCTTCGGGTAGTCTGTGAAGGTGGCAGACAAAATGAATGCATTTAGTGTTGGCATGAGCACTGGGCTGATGGTTGAAGTACTTTGGCGACGGATGGAGCATGATTTGCAGTTGGCTACTGTAATGCTTTAAATGGATGAGTAATTTTTATTTGAATTTGTACTCTTAATGCAGAATGATTCTCAGATTCATTATTGTAATGATTTTTAATAAGTGCACAATTTTTCCATAAATCTAAATCCTTTGGCAATGGATTGGTAGGGGTACGGATCTACTGGGGCCCCAGAGCAGATGGTCTGTATGGTGGCTGCGGTTTCAACTGTGATGGCCGACCATGTGGTTAGAGTTGTATCTTTGGGCGAAATGGGGAGTTGAAGTTGGAAGCTATCTTGTAGTAGGAGTACAGCAAGAGTGTGTTGCAGAGGTCCTGAAGGGGGGTGGGGGTGCTGTTGGATGTGGCGGCTGGTGGGATGAAACCATTCACAATGGTGAAGACCTCTTTGCTGCTGCAGGAGCAGGCGTTGAAATGGTCTGTGACCCTGGTGTGATAGGTGGTCCACATCTGCTGGTGGCAGTGTCGTAGGGCACATTTAAAGTTGTCACTGTCGCATTGTCCGGTCTTATTCTCCATTTTCGCTCCAGTTGTTTGCAGTAGCGCTTCTTCATCATGAGTTCCTCCATGTACCAGGTGGTTTGAGGTCTGGCTCTTATATCATTGGTGGGCCTGAGTGGTTAGTTAATTACTTGATTTTATATATTTTTTGTTTTATATTAATTAGTACAGTGAGATAGAAGTGATCCGTGGAGTGCCACGGAAAGCACTAAGTGTTTTTAAAATACCCCTCACACACTATGAGTCCCATAGTGTCATGCTTCATCATGGGGGTCTTCCCGTCCCTCTACGGGGCGGGGCGTGCTACTACCAACGACTGCGCGGGAGCACTGTTGTTGTGATAGTAAGGCTTATGTGTAGTGCAAGGGATGTGAGTGATTAGGGATACGTGAAAATAAAAGTAAAATTAAAAAGACCCTGGCTAGTAGAAAAAACAATTTTATTCTGTTCTCTAGCTGGGACCATTAAAAATGGGGAAAAGGAGTAGGAAATCTCAATTTTGTGGTTACCTACTGGGTCGACATGTTTCGTGAGCAGTCCCCACTGCTATACTTTTCCCCATTTTTAATGGTCCCAGCTAGAGAACAGAATAAAATTGTTTTTTCTACTAGCCAGGGTCTTTTTAATTTTACTTTTATTTTCACGTATCCCTAATCACTCACATCCCTTGCACTACACATAAGCCTTACTATCACAACAACAGTGCTCCCGCGCAGTCGTTGGTAGTAGCACGCCCCGCCCCGTAGAGGGACGGGAAGACCCCCATGATGAAGCATGACAATATGGGACTCATAGTGTGTGAGGGGTATTTTAAAAACACTTAGTGCTTTCCGTGGCACTCCACGGATCACTTCTATCTCACTGTACTAATTAATATAAAACAAAAAATATATAAAATCAAGTAATTAACTAACTATTTAGTATCACTTTTTTTACACTTTTTTGATAGGATAGAATCACTTTTGTTTATTAAATACCAGATAGGAGGTAGGTTCTATCCTTATACCTCTTCCCTCCCTCTCTTTGATTACCTCTTTGGGCCTGAGTGGTGCCAGAATGTCTGCGCAGGCAGTGAATCAGTTGTTGAAGTTACTGATCCATTCGGGTAGGTTGCTGCTGTGTTCCGGCCAGGGTTCCGTGAGGGTGAAAGGTCAGTCATCCTCTGAGAGGTTTTTCCAGTCCCAAAAGGCTAGCCTGGAGGTGGTGGGTCTGTGCTGGTGAGCGATGGCAATGATACTGGATATGGTTGTGGAACGTCCAGGTGATCGGCATAGGCTTATCGATTGTGATGCTGTCAAAGGTGGTGAAGTTTGGATACACTGTGTGGGACTTTTTATGCATTGACTGATGCTAAGGTTCATAAGGTCTTCGAGAAGTGCAGTTGAGTTTGGGTGGGCACAGTCTTGTTTAGGACCAAGTTTAGGTCTCCCTGGAGTATGAAGACACTGGAGTCGAGGATGAAAAATGCGAAGAAGATGGTGTGTAGTCCTAGCGATCTGTAGATTAAGATGCCAATTATGGTGAAGTTTGCTGTGATGCAAAGTTTAATGGACAGGGGTTCCATTGTTGCGGGGGTAAATGTCCATATAGGTGGTGCAGCTCATGGTGTCCTTGAACACAATGGCGATTCACCCTCCGGACGTGTGTTATCTGTACTTCCGGATTATCTGCAGCTGGGAGGGTTGGCTGTAGTTAAGAAGGACAACAAAGGGCGGTAGCGGTTCTGGAAGGGTGCACAGGAGGTGGGAAAACAGGCAAGAAGCACAGCAGTTGGCAGGAGGAGGAAATAGAAAGGGAGAAGGACCTACAAAGGGAACGAAACCAAGAAACAGTGAGAAAATGATCAAAAAGTTACAAAAAGAGGTTGAAAAGAGCAACTGTAGCACAGAAAGTACGCAAAAAGAGTGAAAGTGGTAGAGAGAGGAAGTGAGTAGAAAAGGAAGAAATGGCCAAAAATGAGTGAGTTGGTGAGGAGAGGAAACAAGAAGCAATAAGCAAAGAGAAAAAACCAGCAGAAATGAGGGAGTGTGGCTCAGATAAAACAAAGCAAAGAGGATCAAAACAGAAAGATGTAACAGAGAACAAGATGGCAGTAACACCAAACAGGGCTAAAGGCAGCAACAAATCTCACGGAGCAGGAGCGAGAGAGTTACAGAGCAGAAGGAGCAAGATGGGTGCCTCAGACGCACTGGAGCAGGGTCCGAAATGTCCTTTCCTGGACAAAGGTTCCAGTCACAGGTAAGCCACAAGAGAGGTAAGGAGGTACCTGCTGTGAGGTCAGCTTGCATTACTGGCAGTGGTTGCAGTATAAAAACGTACACTTTCACAAATTTTAACAATTAAAGGCTATTTACAATGCTCCTGATTTACATCCAACTAGAGGCATAAGCATCAAAGCAAGATTGCGGATAGCTTTCAAAATAAAATCTACACAAAAAAATTGTAACTCGAAAAAACTGGCGTTTTGCTAAAATATTGTACAACTTTGAATATCATTTTTGGAGGCATGATTTGGTAAAACATGTTTGAAGCATAATTATTTTAAAATAGTAATGCAGAAAAACTAGGGCAAAATCATCATGAGTGGCATTAAAATAAATGAGCGGGGCAATTCTTTAAAAAAGTCACAAAGGGGCGTGGCTAGGCAAGATGGTCGGGCTAGGCAAGATGGTCAGGTGGAGGCGATTCACCTCGGCTCCGGCGTCCAAGAGCTGTTTATATGGCTTAAATTGAGTGTTATTGTCGTCAAACAGGAGCGGAGTTCGAGGGGACCCATGTGGTGAAGGTGGTACCTGTTGGTGAGGGCAAGTGGTGCCAGAATTGAAGATTCTTCGGAATTTGGTCCACGAGCAGCAGAGCTGCGCGTCCTACAAAATGGTGGCGCCGCCCGGGATCCCCGCGGGTATCTGCCGTGGAGGCCGCCATTTCCCCTGACAGGCAATGCGGACCTCTCCTGCTGAGAGTGAATAGCGGAGGGGAGCAGCAAAGAAGAATTGGATATTCCGGGAGAGCAAGAGCCAGAATGACTATGCGGCTGTGGACGCCTGCCTGAAGCCTTGTGACAGCTGCCAGCGGGACTCAAGGATTGCTAGGGGGGCAGAACGTGTTTAAATGAAGTGTAGGGGGATGAGATGTGTAGCGGGGGCCCCCAGATAAGACTGGCCTGCTTCCAACATGGCGCCAAGGCGAGACATGCCTGACCTTGATATGGCGCCTGCTGCATAGAAGTGAAGCAGCAGGCAGGAATGAAGCTAACTGCCCTACTGAAAGTCTACCTATAGGAGTACTCAGGGATTGGAGCTTTGATGTCTTCACCCTCAACAGAAAGAAGGGGTACCCGCTATTGATATCACAAGTGCTGCACCTAGGCCTCAGTTTTGGGAAGGGCTCAAGCGTATCTCTTTTGAAGAAGTAAGAGCACCCCTCTGGAATTGTTAGAGTGAAACGCAGGAAGAAACTGCGCTTGTGAGGTGACACGAATAACAGGCAAGTGCTCCTGCATCCGTGGAGGGAAGAAGTGAAGGGGCTGCACCTATGCCACCGAAAAAAGGACCTGCTAAGGTGTCCAGCTATTTTACTACCTCAGAGAAGAAATCGGCGCAGGATCGGGTTGACGACGCCGCAGCCATGGCTCTCACCAAAGAAGATCTAATTGCTTCCCTCAGGGACTTCAAGGCTGAGCTTCTCGCTGAGATTAAAGTGGATATCAAATCCACCATGGATCAACTGAAAGCTGATCTCTCGGAATGGATGGCAACGCTCCAGGACCTGGACTTTGTGGGCACACAGGTGTTGGACGTCGAGGCGCAAGCTCAAGAACTAGTTAAAAGAATGTCGGCCTCCCATGATAGAATGCAGGAGCTTCACTCCCAGGTATAGTCTGCGCTGCTAAAGACCAAGGATCTCGAAAAAAGAGCACGAAGAGACAACATCAGGATTAAGGACCCGGAGGAGGGGGCGGAGGGACCCTACCTGGAGGCATTTCTTGAGGGTCTCTTCTCAGAAATCCTGGAGGCGAACCAGATGATGTTTATTACCTTAGGGATAAAATATGGAAGGATGGTTATTTTGTGGCTTCAGTTCCAGCGGGTGGGGGTCAAGTTGGGACTATACCGAAGGCAATAGCTTCCTGGAACGTAAAGGGCTTAAATTCACCCCTCAAACGTCAAAATGTTTTGGAAATATCTCTCGGATCACACGTTTGAGGTGGTGGCCCTACAGGAAACACACCTAAAGAGGGAGGAGGAGCTATGGTTGTGCCACAAAGTTATGCTTTAATCTACAGATCTTCAGCGGCTGCGAAACACAGGGGGGTAGCTTTACTTTTTCACAACTACCTGAAGCCATAAAGTCAGACAAGGAAGGGAGGATTATCACGGAGAAGGCTGTGTACATTCATATCGGCATACGCACCCAATACAGGTCAGCAGCGCTCTTGTCTTCCCTGCTCCATATGCTGGGCGGGTTTGCTGAAGGTCTGACAATATTGATGGGGGACTTCAACCTCACGAGCCACTCAGATATGTATAGCACCCATCCACACAGAGCGGCTTATTAGATGCATTGTAGCAAGTACATCCTGAAGCCAAAGATTACTCATTTTTTCACGTTCATCAAACGTATTAGAGATTAGATTAAACATTTGCACCAGACATCATCTCACAGCTTACAAAAGTATTCAATGCTATGGCAGAAGGGTCGGTTACCTCGCAATCTATGGTGGAAACCGTTATTTTGGTCATCCACAAACCTGGAAAAAATGTGCGCAATTGCGCCTCATATAGGCCCATAGCACTCCTAAATCTGGACGCCAAATTATACTCTGATTTTGGCAGCGAGGCTGGAGGACCTGTTGCTAAGTTTAGTCCACCCTGAACAATTTGGCTTTATAAAGGGCAGACAGACTCACAACAACATTCGTAGGACTCTACATTAGATCGAGAAAGCATCCAAATTCAAGATACCAGCGGTTGTGGTGGGTCTGGATGCTGAGAAGGCATTTTGGCAGGGTGAACTAGGCGTTTCTCTTTCTCACACTAGAACCCTTTGGATTCGACAAGCCATTCATAGATATAGTTAGGGCTAATTATGCGCTTCCCTGCTCCAGAGTTTAGGTAAACAGGATTAGCTCGCTTCTCTTCTTCCTAAGAGGGGGACAAGACAGGGCTGCCCGCTCTCACCTCTACTTTTTGCTCTAAGCATCGAACCTTTGGCGCTTCGAGTCAGGGAGGCGGCAGATATCCGAGGTATTCCCTTTGGGGGCGAGGAGCATAAGATATCACTCTTCGCTGACAATGTGTTATTATCCCTTACTTCCCCTGCACAATCACTACAAGCACTACAAAGGGAACTGATGGAATTCGAGGCGGTATCAGGCTTCCAAACAAACTTCTCAAAGTCATCTATCCTGAATCTCACCCTCCCGGAGGGCGAAATTACCAGGCTTGGGGAGCTCACCTTCCTGCAATGGGCCAAGCATACGTTGAACTACCTGGGCGTCCATTTAACTCCAAGATTGGAAGGCTTATTTCAAGCTAATTATCTCCCACTAATGCTTCAAATCCAACAGGATCTCAAACGTTGGAACCCTCTCTTTATATCATGGTTGGGATACATCCATGCTATAAAAATGACTGTCCTACCCAAACTATTATATCTGTTCCAGGCCTTACCAATAGACCTGGAGAGGGGATTCTAGGACTTTGAGCTATATTCCAAAGCCGCTCAGTTAAGAATTCTGACAGAATGGTTCAAAAGAGAATCCGAAAAAAATTGGTTACACATGGATAGGGCAATAGTGGGTAGAACGATCTGGGATGTGATATGGAAGCCTAAGAAAGATAGACAACCAAACGCATATCTTAGCACCCCCACGCGCACTACACTCAAGGTTTGGGATGAGGTATCCAGGGGTTCTCATTCCCCTCGCCATGCACCCCGATCCACTTTAACCCGGCATTCCCTCCAGAGCTACACGAGGGACCATTTGATGCCTGGAAGGAAGGAGGATGTCTGATGCTTTCCAACCTATTTCATAGATATGATATTTTAAGTTTGACAGTTGGCAAAGGGATTTCAATGTTCCACCAAGTGAACACTTGCATTACCTTCAACTTAAACATTGGGCGCTACAACCACAGGCCAGGGAGGCTGCTACGCGAGAAAAGACACCGATAGAGAAATTCGTTCAGAGGGTGGGCTCAACGAGGGGAGTGATTTCCTTTCTATACAATCTTCTTCTCACTACCAAGCATGCACCGAAACCCCGATACATGCAAATATGGGACCAGTGGGCAGGGAGAGATCTCAGAAGCAGAGTGGAAGCAACTGTGGAGGGACATGGCCAAAGATAACCATTCATTAGATTTGAGGGAAGCACACTATAAGATTCTCTTTGACGGGTACTTATATCCGATTAAACTCAAAAAGAACTTCCCAGAGACGTCAGATTTGTGCTGGAGGCGATGCAGCCTCTTAGGGGATTTCTGTAATATTTGGTGGGATTGCCCTATGATACGTCCTTTTTGGGAGGAAATCCTATCACATATGAAGGATACCCTACTCCAACAACCATGGAGGGTGCCCTACTGGACTTAAGAGGGTCAGAGCTAGAGCACCAAACCAAAGCTGATAGAGCCATTATGGTGACTTGCTTAGGAGCAGCCAAGATAGCGATTGCGGCGGCCTGGAAAAAAAAAAAAGACAGCGCTGGCGCTTTCACAGTGGCATTCACGCCTCTGGAAGATTCTGACCATGGAAAGGATGGCGGATATTTTTAGGGATGAATATAAAAACTTCGAATATAAATGGGACCCGCTTGTCACCTACCTGACAAAAGGCCTTCCCATGGCGGTCTGCCTACCTTCACTATGGGATATGCACATGTTTCAGTTTTAGTTGAGAAACGAGGGAACGCCTGCCTGAGCCATCTAATCAAAACGCAAAAAAAAAATAGACGATGGTCACATATTTTGGACCTAGAGACCAATATTCGCAAGTTCTACTTTTCGTCCTCTACTTGTTCTTTCATTTGGGGGAGGTTAGGGTGGGGTGGGCGGGGGACATAATGTTTTGGGACTGTTTGATACATTTATCTTGTAAAACAGGATGAGCGGGCATATATAAAAAGAGTTGGGTCGATCCCCTCATTGCTAGAAACTGTAACTTCATTAGATTGTCATTTTAGCAGGGGTTGTGGTGCTCTTTTCTTGTCAATGTGAATGCAGCTATCATGTATATAACTTTGAAGGAAAAAAAAGTCACAAAAATGCACCTGAAGGTGTTTCTTTGCTTTGGGGCAGATTTACAACTGTTTGCCGTAGCAGGTGAGGAAAAAGTCCTCCTAGAAAAGCTTTAGTAATTTCCATTTTCACATAACCATATATACAAGAGTAATGTCACTGTGCGATTGCAAATTCACTTTCCCTACCAACTCTGTTTTCCCACAACATGGGAAAAATCTTACTCCTGGCTTGTCAGTTGTATTTTTCCTGTGCTGCAAAATACTGGAGCGGAAGTGGAGGACACTCCTTCTGCCACATCGCAGCAAAGACCTGGAACTGCCTCCCAACGCAACTCCAGACAATCATCTCACTTTCGGAATTTTTAATGGCCCTCAAGACCTGGCTGTTCAAATAAGCCTCCGGGGCCTGCGAGTGCATTGATATCCTTTTGGGTGATTAGCCACGCATTATAAATTCTGATTGATTGAAATACTGGAGCGGAATTGATGAATATTCTTAAACAGGTTAGTTTTTGGCTGTGCAAACACTCCCAGGGCATTCCAACCCTTGTGCTGTCACTTGCTGCCTACATCCAGTTTTACAAAAAGGTGGCAACATCAGATCCTTGCTAGAATCCAATCAATGATATAACATATGCCCTAACATAACCAACGAGGCAATTATCAGAGCTCCGATATAACGAGAACTATACTATAATTTCTCACCTCTTTGCATGCCATCAAAAGGGAGAACTAGATTTATTTACAGGAAAAGTAGTTTTCTGAAGCTCTCAGTACCTTGGACAAGTTGATATATTAAAAAATTCCACATCCCTGCATAAGCTTCTCTCTACTACTTGTTTTTGCTTCTATATGAAGTTAACTTTTAGGGTCTCCTTCCATTGTTGTAACCCATGAACCTTTTTCCCTCTATTTCCCTATCTTGATGTATCCCTTTCTTTTGATGTTTGTGTTCCATGTCAAGTGCCCCCATACCACGTTTGGTCCGGTGTGCACGACATACACTGCTATATAATAAAATAATGATAATAAAGGCTCATGCAGTCATTACCAACATTGCGCCAAGAAGTAATGTTATTGCAGTCAAGACTTTAACCCCTTCGCTGCGGCGCGAATTCCGCCGCAGCGCTGGGGGGGTTTGGGGGGTTTGCGGCACCGCCATGCTCATGACGGAACCACGCCGTGAGCTGTGCTCATGACGGCGTGGTTCCGTCATGACTCCACCCACTTGCGCTAATCGCCCGCACAGGCGGGGAATCAGCGCCGCGTGGGCGGATCGGCCGCCAACGGCCGCAGCATGACGGAACCACTCGGTCATGAGCACACGGCGCCCGTGGCTCATGACGGAGTGGTTCCGTCAGAAGCATGCAAGGGGTTAACAAGGCTGATTGAATTGTTTTCTCATCCACTGCAAGTTGTTCAGGTCTACAAGGGATCTCTGCTACCACAATAAAATAGTTCTTTAGATCTGGAGTTTTAAAAAATCTATGTATATTATATATATTTATATAAAGGGGTTTTCAGCCAGCTATCTTCACCCATTGGTCTGTTGGTGTGTCATTCACATTTGGCTTCCACCCTCTACAGCATACAGCATGGGGGAGAGGGTCAGACCACTTCAGCCCCTGGGTAACTTCACTTTGAGTGATTGCAATTTGCTCTGTCCCAAGGTGCACATCCACACACAAGGTAGTGCTCTTCATTGCTTTATTGCAATTCATTGCACTGGTGTCGCCTTTGGGTTTAAAGGCTGATAAGATAGCAGTCATTCCATCTGGAGCACAGGGCACATTCCAGCTTAATCAGTTTATATCTCCTGCTAATGGTGTTGTAAATCCCTTTTAATATGGCCTGAGTTTTTATTTCTTTTCTGACTGCTTCCATTTCTCAGCATACCAAAATCCATTTGAAACTGTTGTCAGAGTACATTTTTTTTTAATATGCATGCAATGAAGTGCATTTTTTAAAAACTTTTTTATTAAACCGCTGCTAAGCATACAAATACAGATACACAAATGAAATTGACGACAATAAGGGCTAATAATAGGTCAATACACCACCTTTACAATGTCAATACTTCTTAGCGATGTTAATGAATCCAATTAGGTCTCTCAACAATGTCTCATCTGCAATCCTCCTAGAATGTGCATTCAATACCCCCTTTATGTCTCCCACAGACCCCAAACCTTTTCCCACTTTTGTGTGTATTCCCGACTGTGATACACTACTTTCTCTGCTTTACAACACTAGTCAAGATCAGTTTTCCAATCTGCTACCCTCGGGGGATGGTTCGCGCACAGGCCCTTGCTATGATCCTTTTTGCCACCATGGCCGCCAACATCAGCAATATTTTTTTATATTTCGGCCACGCCTCCTCTTCTGTCACACACAGGATTAGCCACTGTGCCTACAACTGAATGTCCTGGCCTGTGACTCTGGTCATAACCTGCTAAATTTTGGAACAGTCCCAGAGAATTAAATGCATTTTTAACTAGTTTTCTGTATGTTGTTTCAGCATGTATTTTAATTGAGGGCTACAGTTCTATTTGTCAAGGAATTTAGTCCATTTGTCCTGTTTGCAAGGCTTTCTACTTTGCTTTCAGTCCTCTTGTATGCTGTTTTACTTGTAAACTAATTTACTGTGTAGGTCCTGCTTGCATGGCTTTCTAGTGTGCTTTCAGTGCTTTTGTATATTCTGTTGATTTAGAACTTTAACTATTATATTACTTATTTTAACTCTGTGACTTAATAGTTTTTTGTTCTATCTATCTATCTATCTATCTATCTATCTATCTAACTGTCTGTCTGTCGGTCTGTCCGTCTCCCCATCTACCTTTGCAACCCTATGTATTTATTTTTGCAATTCTGTCTGTGCAAGTCTTTGTCTGTCTTTATGAGCCACACTCTGTCGATCTTTCTGTGCAAGCCTTTATGTCTGCCTTCTGTGAAAGCTTCTGTCTGTCTGTGCAAGCTTGTCTGTGTGTAGGCTTATCTTTATGTGTATGCTTTTCTGTCTGTGCACGCATGTCTGTCTGTCTAAACCTCCCTATCTGTGTGTTTGTATGTGAAAGCCTCTATGTTGGTGTTCTATGAAAGCTTCTGTCAGTCTGTCTGTGCAAGCTTTTCTGTCTTTCTAAGCCTTTCTGTTGGTGTGTCTGTCTGTGCAAACCTTTGTGTCTCTGCAAGCCTCTTTGCAGATATCTGTCTGTGCAAGCCTCTCGGTCTCTCTGTGCAAGCCTTTATCTGTCTGCTAAGTTTCTCTTTCCGTCTGTTGGTGCAAACATCTCTTTCTGTGTATCTGTGCAATCCTGTACATCTATACAAGCATCTCGGTCTATCTATGCAAGTCTTGGTTTGTTAGAAAGTTTTACAAAACCATTACAAAAAAGTATTAGCAAAGGCAAGAGGCTGGCAGCCAATGGCAACCCAATTGGCTTTTAAAGTCTGGTTTTATCCAGGAACTTTTGATTTTTCTACAATAATGTGTATAACATAGATACTTATAGGGGTTTTTAGCCAGACTTAATCCATTAGTATGTTGTAGTGTCATTCAATTTTTTTCCAGGCAATGCAGCATCCATCATGGGGCTGTGGGTTAGCGATCTTCAGCCACTGGCTGATTTCACTTTGAGTTACAGCATGCTGCATTTTCACAAGGAAGGATACAAATAATGTGAAAGATGGAATGTTTGTACTAATCTCAGCCACTGGTAATTACTTGGAGCCGCATCCCAGTCCATTATTATTCTGCACAATATGCCACCTCAGTTTGGACGCTGCCATATGCAAATCGGTCTAGAACCTGCTCCAATGGGAACAGTCCAGTCCAGTCCACACTGTGAGGCCAGATGCTCCCTGAAACGTAACACAAGAAACCTAGGACCGATTATGCCCTGATTAGGGCTCATCCGCCAGGTACAGCTTTCACCAAGAGCACATGGTAGGCAATGTGTGCTTTTTTGAAACCCAAAAAATATTTTTAGGCTTTAGCCAATTCATTGTTTTTTGATTGATGACCTGGCTGAATTCACAACAATAAGGTTTTGCACAAACTATGACAGAACAAAGGCTGGCGGCCAACAATAGCCCTATTGGCTTTGTCAATGCTTGTTTATATACTTCTTCCTTTCGCAGTCATACAGCCTTGCAACTAGATAAACACAAGTCTCGCTATTAGTCAGCATTGCATTAATTTTCATCAACCTAACATACTGTAAAAATGAAATGCCAAATCACTGTAAAGAAAAGTGTGACGTGAAGAAAACATGGTTATGTGCTCACAGGTGCATTAACCCGCCATACGATCTCAATGACTGCAAATGAATTTCTAACAACCGCTCCGAAAAGCCCCTGAACAGCACTAGCAATGTAAAAAACTAACTTTTAACCAACAATTCAAATTAATTTAACTTTTAACATTCGACAGCATCAAACACACTTAGCCAATCCTGTCTCAAGGCATTTTGGTGTCCTAGATATGTAATATCAAATATATATATATATATATATATATAAGTTTGGAAAATTTCGCGAAGATTCGTCAACCGGCGCCAGACTTATTGGGAATAGAATGTTGCGGATATCCTATGGAAAATAAGTTCTAACTATAACTATCTACTGGCGACCGCCAGTAGATTATATATATATATATACACACACACACACACACACACACACACATATATACACACACATATATCACATATATATATATACATATGCATGTATATGTGTGTGTGTGTGTGTATATATATATATATATATATATATACACTGAAAAAACCATAGGTTTCAGAGATGTTAAAGTTAGAAATTAGCATTTAAAAAACCTTAGACATTCACAGAAAAAAACATAGGTTTCAGGGGTATTATAGTTAGCTGGCCATTTCACTCGTACAAAACCATAGAAATTCCTCCGTTATAGTTAGTTCTGCTAACTATAACTCGCGCGCCCGCAATGCACTGCTGATGATGTCACATATTGCATCATTCAAGACCTGGTCAGTGACATCACTGATGACATCTCAAATGACATCATCCAGTGAATGTGGTTTAGTTTGAAATTTAAATATGTATTATATATATATACCAATCTGTATTGAAGATTGAGTGGATATATAACTGTCTGGATGGAGGATTTAGTAGCTGTCTGACTGTCTGTTTAAGTGAGTAATTAAAAGTGTCTCACTTAATACATGGATTAGTAACTAAACTATGTGAATGTGTGCATCACTGTCTCTGTTGTTGTAACATGCTGCATCAGTTGGTCACCAACTACATGAGTGTGTATATTAGTTATTGATTAGTTGGGTGAGTATTTGTATGGGACACGGAGTTTGTGTGTGGTTGGATGGTGTGTGTGTAACTCTATGCATAGATGTGTGAATGGTTGATTGACTAGGTGTATGGGTTTAAGAGTGCATGTGGAAACAGTTGTTTGGGTGACTGAGTGTATTTATTTGTGTGTTGGTGAGCGAATATATGTTTTAGTTGTACATCTTCAACAAAGTAAAAAAATAAAAGGCATTGTATGTGAGAGTTGGTGTATATAAATAAGTATGTGTAAGAGTCAGTGATTGTGAGAGTAACTATATGAATGAGTGTATAATTGTAATGGTGATTTTTTAACATATTAACTATGTTACTATGTGTTTGAATAAATGAGGTGTTGTTGGATAATGTGGATAATTGTGTAAGTGAGTAAATGTAAGTGTGATTAATTTTTTTCATGAGTGAGTAGGATGACTGCATAACCGACTAAGATGACTGCTGATGTGTCAATGTCTATATATCTGTATAAGTGCATTTGATAGTGTTCTATTAATTAGTGACTGCATGTATAAAGGATTCTGTTGTTGAATGGGTAGTTGTGTGTGTAGACTTTTGTACTGATTTTCTACAGTTTAACTGTTTATTTATAAATTTTTTATTAAATAACATTATATATTTTTCTGAAAATTGCAAAAAAAAATAAAAACATTCAAACTGAAATATTGATTAATTTTCTGTTTTCATATTTTATTTTCATATATTTTTATATTATTTTCTTTTTTTTTTAAATTACATTTTTTTTCGGAGTCCCGCACTCAAAGCGTACACATCACGGTGGGTGCGTGTATTCTAGCTGCCATTTTAGAAAAGTCGTGAAGGATCCGCGTACGGTGTGCGACGGCTGCGTGTTTTTCAGTTACATCATATACATTTAATACTACGTGATGTGTGCGACCAGTCCGCGACTCCTGCTCCTGCGCATTCGCGACACATGCACATTACGGTACGAGATGCTTGCGCGGTTGCGGGTCCAGGGTGACTTCCTATACGTGCTGGGGGGCGCTGGGTGCGCGACTCCCGCAAAAAAAATGTATGTTCCAAAATGATATGTATGTGTCTTTAATATACATATTAGAGCAAGAGATTATGTAAGATATTCATAAAAATAATATATTTGTACTTATAATAAACTTATATTATTTTTAAAGATATTTTCGCGACGTCGGGTGCATGCATCGTGAGTGCAGACAACCAGGTCAGCAGAGCTGCTGTAGAGCCAGAGAACCAGGTCAGCAGAGCTGCTCTAGAGCCTAAGAAGCAGGTTAGCAGAGCTGCTCTAGAACCAGAGACCCAGGTCAGCAGAGCTGCTCTAGAGGCCGAGATCCAGGTCAGCAGAGCTGCTGTAGAGCCAGAGAAACCAGGTCAGCAGAGCTGCTTTAGAGGGAGGGAACCAGGTCAGCAGAACTGCTTTAGAGCCACAGAACCAGGTCAGCAGAGCTGCTCTAGAGCCAGAGAACCAGGTCAGCAGAACTGCTTTAGAGCCAGAGAACCAGGTCAACAGAGCTCTTTAGAGGGAGAGAACCAGGTCAGCAGAGCTGCTCTAGAGCCAGAGAACCAGATCAGCAGTGCTGCTCTGTAGCCTAAGAACTAGGTCAGAAGAGCTGCTCTAGCTGACACTCACTGACTGACACTGACTGACACGGACACTGATTGACTGAAACTGACTGACACTGATTGACTGACACTGACTGACTGACACTGACTGACTGACACTGACTGACACTGACTGACTACTCTCTACTTATCTACTACTCTCTCTCTACTCTCTCTCTACTACTCACTCTCCACTACTCACTCTCCACTACTCACTCTCCACTACTCACTCTCCACTACTCACTCTCCACTACTCACTCCCTACTACTCACTCCCTACTACTCACTCCCTACTACTCACTCCCTACTACTCACTCCCTACTACTCTACTACTCACTCTCTACTACTCCACTACTCTCTACTACTCGCTACTACTCACTCGCTACTACTCTACTACTCAATTGCTACTACTCACTCTACTAGTCTACTACTCTCTCTCTACTACTCTCTACTATTCACTCTCTACTACTCTACTACTCTCTCTACTATTCACTCTACTACTCACTCTCCACTACTCTCTACTACTCACTCTCCACTACTCGCTATCTACTACTCTACTACTCACTTTACTACTCTCTACCACTCGCTCTCTATTACTCGCTCTCTACTACTCTACTACTCACTCTCTACTACTCACTCTCTACTACTCACTCTCTACTACTCACTCTCTACTACTCACTCTCTACTACTCACTCTCAACTACTCTCTACTACTCACTCTCCACTACTCACTCTCTACTACTCACTCTCTACTACTCACTCTACTACTCTCTACTATTCACTCTACTACTCACTCTCCACTACTCTCCACTACTCTCTACTACTCACTCTCCACTACTCGCTATCTACTACTCTACTACTCACTTTACTACTCTCTACCACTCGCTCTCTATTACTCGCTCTCTACTACTCTACTACTCACTCTCTACTACTCACTCTCTACTACTCTCTACTACTCACTCTCCACTACTCACTCTCTACTACTTGCTCTCAACTACTCACTCTACTACTCTCTACTATTCACTCTACTACTCACTCTCCACTACTCTCTACTACTCCCTCTCCACTACTCGCTATCTACTACTCTACTACTCTCTCTACTACTCACTTTACTACTCTCTACCACTCGCTCTCTATTACTCACTCTCTACTACTCTACTACTCACTCTCTACTACTCACTCTCTACTACTCTCTACTACTCACTCTCCACTACACACTCTCTACTACTTGCTCTCAACTACTCCCTCTACTACTCTCTCTTACTCACTCTACTTCTCACTCTCTACTACTCTACTACTCTCTCTTACTCACACTGCTTCTCACTCTCTACTACTCTCTCTACTACTCACTCTCTACTACTCCACTACTCTTTACTAGTCACTCTCTACTACACACACTCTACTACACACTCTCTGCTACACACTCTCTGCTACACACTCTCTGCTACACACCATTACTCTCTCTACTACTCTCTACCTCTACACCTCTACCTCTACACCTCTACACGCACACATATGCACATATATATATATGCATATACATGCATATATATATATATATATATATATATATATATATATATATATATATATATATATATATATATATACACACACATATATAAACATATATATATAATCATCAAATTCTGAATGGTAGCACTCTAGTTGCTCATTAGATCACTGTAGAAAAGCTACTGCTCACCAGGGAAGTCTGCTGCTGGTATTCAAAGTGCATGTTTCAGTCTGCATGTCAGAATTCTTTAATGAAATAGAAGAGGATTTGAGAAGTCAAAATGTGTCCTAATTTTTCTTTCTGCAGCACTAATCATAATTTCTATGGCAAAATGAACCCCCTCATTTTGTTCCTTTGCAAATGAAATGTTTTAAGTGTTACCACTTAATTTCAATCAAGATGGCTTCAGGTGTGTCATACTTCTGTCATAAGTAAGACTGTTAGCGCTCTAGTTGTTCTTTGGAACACTCCGGGACATTCTGTCATTGGGCTATACTTGGGCTACATCTGGGTGATATTTGTGCTACCTTTGGGCTCTTTTGTCTCTGGTGGCCATCTTGGGAGACTTATTTGTTATGAAGTTTCCTAATTTACTACAGTCTCCTCAGTAGGAAATACTTTCAGGTTTTTTACTTTCATTCCATCAAGAAGGCATTCAGATGTGTCACACATTTGCCATAAATTCGGAATGTTAGCACTCTAGTTGCTTATTAGATCACTGTAGTAAATCTACTGCTCACCAGGGAAGTCTGCTGCTGGTATTGAAAGTGCATGGTTCAGTCTGCAGGTCAGAATTTTTTAATGAAATAGAAGAGGATTTGAGAAGTCACTCAAAATGTTCCCTAATTTTTATTTTTCAGCACTAATCATAATTTCTATGCCAAAATGAACCCCCTCATTGTGTTCCTTTTACATTAAACTACTCACTCTCTACTACTCACTCTACTACTCACTCTCTGCTACTCTCTACTATTCACTCTCGACTACTCTACTACTCACTCTACTACCCTCTACTACTCGCTCTCTACTACTCACTCTCTACTCTCTCTACTACTCACTCTACTACTCCCTACTACTCTCTCTCTACTACTCTCTCTCTACTACTCACTCTCTACTACTCACTCTCTACTACTCACTCTCTACTACTCACTCTCTACTACTCACTCTCTACTACTCTCTCCACTACTCACTCTCTACTACTCGCTCTCTACTACTCACTCTCTACTACTCACTCTCTACTACTCACTCTCTACTACTCTCTGCTGCTCTTACTACTCACTCTCTACTACTCATTCTACTACGCACTCTCTACTACTCTTTACTACGCACTCTACTACTTTCTACTACTCACTCTCTGCTACTCTCTCTACTACTCACTCTACTCCTCAGCCTCTACTCTCTCCTACTCTCTACCTCGCTACCTCTACACCTCTCCCTACCTCTCTCTACACGCACAAATATATATATATATGCATATATATGCATATGCATTTATATATATGTGTATATATATATATATACATACATTTTTTATTCCAAAGAACCTCTGTTCGAGGACACACTCTGAATCGAAATTTAGTACAGGCAACGGCTTCTCCCTCCCCAGATTAATCATGCAGCCTTACGCGTTTCAGAGCGGTCAGCTCCTTGTTCACAGGCACAGCGTGAATGCGCAGAGAAATGAACAAACCACAGCATGTAATTAGTCAACTCCTTTAGTAGGCAACAGGTGAGTCCGCCAATGCGGCATGCTGGGATATGTAGTTCCGCCTTAGTCAGGCTGATTGTTGTGTCCCCAATAGTTGGTTTCTGCGCTACAACTCGGAGGCCCACTGGAGGGCTCAATAGTACATATTTGAGCGCAGAAACCAACTATTGGGGACACAACAATCAGCCTGAGTTGACTAATTACATGCTGTGGTTTGTTCATTTCTCTGCGCATTCACGCTGTGCCTGTGAACAAGGAGCTGACCGCTCTGAAACGCGTAAGGCTGCATGATTAATCTGGGGAGAGAGAAGCCGTTGCCTGTACTAAATTTCGATTCAGAGTGCGTCCTCGAACAGAGGTTCTTTGGAATAAAAAATATTGGGCGGTAAACCAACCGCGAGGATTGCACCGCCTGCCAAGTAAGGATCACGGAGACAAAGAACTATTCACGTTCTCCCGGTGATGATTTGAAAGACATGCACGGATAATCTACAACTCGGAGGCCCACTGGAGGGCTCAATAGTACATATTTGAGCGCAGAAACCAACTATTGGGGACACAACAATCAGCCTGACTAAGGCGGAACTACATATCCCAGCATGCCGCATTGGCGGACTCACCTGTTGCCTACTAAAGGAGTTGACTAATTACATGCTGTGGTTTGTTCATTTCTCTGCGCATTCACGCTGTGCCTGTGAACAAGGAGCTGACCGCTCTGAAATGCGTAAGGCTGCATGATTAATCTGGGGAGAGAGAAGCCGTTGCCTGTACTAAATTTCGATTCAGAGTGCGTCCTCGAACAGAGGTTCTTTGGAATAAAAAATATTGGGCGGTAAACCAACCGCGAGGATTGCACCGCCTGCCAAGTAAGGATCACGGAGACAAAGAACTATTCACGTTCTCCCGGTGATGAATCGAAAGACATGCACGGATAATCTACAACTCGGAGGCCCACTGGAGGGCTCAATAGTACATATTTGAGCACAGAAACCAACTATTGGGGACACAACAATCAGCCTGACTAAGGCGGAACTACATATCCCAGCATGCCGCATTGGCGGACTCACCTGTTGCCTACTAAAGGAGTTGACTAATTACATGCTGTGGTTTGTTCATTTCTCTGTGCATTCACGCTGTGCCTGTGAACAAGGAGCTGACCGCTCTGAAACGCGTAAGGCTGCATGATTAATCTGGGGAGAGAGAAGCCGTTGCCTGTACTAAATTTCGATTCAGAGTGCGTCCTCGAACAGAGGTTCTTTGGAATAAAATATATACATACATATATAAACATATATATAATCTGCATATCTATACAAATACAAATATAAATGCATGCAAATACGCATGCATATGCATGTTATGTACATGAAAGTTTGAAAAACACTAATAAATGCAAAGCTAAAAAGCCACCTAATTACAAACAGAATTGCTTTAACTTAAACGAGGGCGAGACCTATTGCATTTTCAATACTGGTTTACATTGGTTCCATCAAGAAGGCATTCAGATGTGTCACACATTTGCCATAAATTCTGAATGGTAGCACTCTAGTTGCTCATTAGATCACTGTAGTAAAGCTACAGCTCACCAGGGAAGTCTGCTGCTGGTATTCAAAGTGCATGTTTCAGTCTGCATGTCAGAATTTTTCAATGAAATAGAAGAGGATTTGAGAAGTCAAAATGTGCCCTAATTGTTCTTTCTGCAGCACTAATCATAATTTCTATGGCAAAATGAACACTCTCATTTTGTTCCTTTGCAAATTAAATGTTTTAAGTGTTACCACTTTATTCCAATCAAGATGGCTTCAGGTGTGCCATACTTTTGTCATAGGTAGGACTGTTAGTACTCTAGTTGTTCTATACAACACTCTGGGATATTCTGTCATTGGACTATACTTGAGCTACATCTGGGTGATATTTGTGCTACATTTGGGCTCTTTTGTCTCTGGTGGCCATCTTGGGAGACTTATTTGCTATGAGGTTTCCCAATTTCCTCATTTACTACAGTCTCCTCAGTAGGAATACTTTCAGTTTTGTAATTTGATTCCGTCAAGAAGGTATTCAGATGTGTCACACATTTGCCATAAATTCAGAATGTCAGCACTCTAGTTTCTCATTAGATCACTGTAGTAAAGGTACTGCTCACCAGGGAAGTCTGCTGCTGGTATTGAAAGTGCACGTTTCAGTCTGCATGTCAGAATTGTTTTATGAAATAGAAGAGGATTTGAGAAGTCACTCAAAATGTGCCCTAATTTTTCCTTCTGTAGCACTAATCATACTTTCTATGGCAAAATGAACCCCATCATTTTGTTCCTTTTTAAATTAAATGTTTTAAGAGTTACCACTTTATTCCAATCAAGATGGCTTCAGGTGTGCCATACGTTTATCATAAGTAGGACTGTTAGCGCTCTAGTTGTTCTTTGGAACACTCTGGGAAGCTGCAGTAGAACACAAAGGAATCAACTGACAGTCTCTGCCCTTGTTGGATGTACATGTTTTACTGAGAATGTCAGACTTCATTCTCACATGACTGAGAAAGAGAATGTGAATTTATAGAAAATATGCTCTCAGTTTAGCTTATATATCACCTTCCAAACCTCTGTGGGAAAAGCATGAGAAAATACTTCTCTCGAACATGATACATGATATCCCAGCAGAAGGCTTTTTCACATGGTAAAATCACCTTAGAACATACCACAATTCCTAAAATGAGTATGGTACCATCAACAAATGATTTATAATGTAACTAAAGTCTTAAAACCTCTATTAACTGCAATGCTTTTTAATGAGGTGCTATCATGTATACTGGTCCCAAGATGGCTGCCAAACACTTCTTGGATGAAGTGCTGACAGCCAATCAGATCTCACGATGAGATGTGTGGTTAGGCTCCGCCCAGATATATGTGATTTTACTTTTGATTTTCTCAGGAACTACTGAACGGATTTACACCATTTAAGCAAAAGGCACGAGTCTGAACTGAGGACTACCTTTCTGCCAAATTTGGTGTAATTCCGTTCAGCAGTTCGGGCTGTAGCTGTGGCTAAAGGTCCTATGGGAAATTGCATGGGGAAAACACGTTTTGGGACCCCACTTTTTTCTCGGCCCCCCGCTACACGAATCATCCCGAGACTTTCAGGATAGGAGCAGACCGGAGCTGGCCAAAAGATTTGAAAATTTCGCGAAGATTCGTCAATCGGCGCCAAAGTTATTGGGAATAGAATGTTGCGGATTTCCTATGGAAAATAGGTCCTAACTATAACTACCTACTGGCGACTGCCAGTAGGTAATATATTATATACATATACACACACATATACACGCACACACACACACACAGTGGGCTCCTGCTTCCTTCAGTTTAGCCTTAATAAACAATGGGGTGACCCTGTGTCCCTCAGAACCTGGGTATAGTAATGCAAAAAGTACAATGGTTCTGTCGGGTATAAACAAAATATTTCTTATACATACAATTTAAGGATAAGTCATTTTGTACACAGTTTGAATGTGAAAGCGTTTTCCAAGGAACACACACTAAACACAAATAAATAAAGAAGGTTTTTGGGGTATTTGAGATATTTTATATAAATGAAATCATTTATATATACCCACATTTGAGGAATTTTGTTGTGTACATTGCTGCCAACAAGGTGAAATTTTAAGGTGAATTGTGATAAAGTGACATTTTGTACTTAGTGATACAATAAGTGCGTGATATGTACAAGGTAAAAAATATATATACAGGTTTGAAACTGGCCAGGGTAGAGAGAAACACAATGGTCCTGCTGCTCTATTTACTTTCAGTATTTTTTGAGGCCTTGTACTGGCCGGGAAGTATCGTCAGCAATGTACACAACAAAATTCCTCATGTGGGTATATATAAATGATTTAATTTATATAAAATATCTCAAACCTTATTTATTTATTTCTGTTTTGTGTGCCCTCCTTGGAAAACGCTTTCACGTTCAAACTATGTACAAAATGACTTATCCTTAAACTAAATTGTATCCTTCAGTTTAGCAGCATCTTAGAATGCAGTCTTTGCCGGGGCGCTGTTCAAACAATGAGCAAGCAGGAAATGAATCAGAGGCATGCGATGGTGACATTTCTGGGGGACGAGCCAGATCATAATAGCCTTAGGAAAATTAAGGCACTTCTGCGCACTCCACAATGTCTGAGGGGGGTCCAATCTTAAATTTAAGTGACAACGGTCTTCCTGCTGTCTAATGCATAGTAAAATGTTTAAAAAGCAGTAAGGGCAAACTCGATGGCCTTTTACCGAAACAAGAGGTTAAGCCCAAATCCAACTGCTCTTTTCCCACTAACACATTATACAGTAAGTGCCCAAAGAAAACAAAAGGAGCAACAATTAACTAATAACATTCTTTGCCGTTCCCATGCTGTTTCTGTGGCAATGGCCGTTTAGAACTTCAGAATCCTAAACTAGCGTTCAAAGTTAAGGACAACTCTTGCTTTGTGTGCCAGTGCTTAAATACCCTAATTGCCACTGGGGCAATGAATTTAAACCAACCACACGCAGTGCTGCACCTTAACCAACTACCGCAACGCTGCAACATCTTTCTGCCTCCATTGCTGCCTGTCACTAATATTCATATTCGGGAGACAACTGTCTCCTGTTTAATATACGATGCAAATTGCTCTATCAACTACTAGACAGCAGCATTTTTTGAACTGCAAAAGCAGCAAAGATGCCAATATTTACTGGTCAGTCAGACACATCGCTCAAAGGATTTGCAGCCTTATCTTAGAAAGAAGGTTTGCATCATCATCGAGAGGACAACGATTTGAAAATGCACTTTCCCTCCACTAGGACACAGCAATAGAGCGTAAATCAAGTGTAATGGGAGGGATCTACTTTTTTATCTGTATGAAGCCATCTTCCTTGATCTCCTGTGCCAAGTGAAGCGCTGGATATTTTGGAAGTTAGACCTTGCCTGGAAAGCTTCACTCCTTAACAATTCCCAGTAGTACTGGAAAATAGTAGAATCTGAGCAGAAACTTCAACTCACACTACTTTTTTCAAGTGGATGAGTCATTCGCATTATCCATCCAACACCATGATGTATTGCAACAGCCAAACATGCATTCCCTCCATCTTCTTCCTATGATGCTGAAGGAAGCATGGCAATCACATGCAAAGCAAAACAGACTGAGTTATCTTCTCAAATATTAGACTGAGTTGCCTTAGTTAAAACCATCCTGTGGAAAAGGTTGATGCTAAAGAGTGAAATAATAAAATAAAAAAATGCTGCCTATAAGAACACACCATCGTACTACTGCAAGAAAATAGTGAAGAGCAACACAACCTGTACATCCCCAGCGATCTTACACAGTAAGCCTGTAAGTTCTCCTCTGCCCCCTCAAGCTCTAATTTATCACCAACCCACCCACTTCTCAGTTGGATCTCCATGGCCAGAGTTATCCCAACACCACTGTCCTGGGCACCGTTTCGCTTGGTCCCCTTTCACAAAAAACATCGCTCTCCCACACTTCACCTGAATCCAGACTAGCTGAGATCTCACAGGGTTTACAGCAAATGAAGGATGACATACACTGCCTTAATAACATTACCTTAGAGCTCACAAATAGGTATTGGCCCAACAGGAATCCTGGGAAGATACTGTAATGTCCATGTCGAATCAACAACCTTCCTCACTTGGCAGCCTTCACACTGCCCTACCAAATTGATCTCCACAACCCCTATTGTTCCTCACCGAAGATGTAAAATCACTCCTTATCAGAAACCCCACTATACCCGTTAGGTTTATGCGCTCTCCGCTCCTATAAATCAACATCCTCGGACCACACTGACACTCTGAAACAAATTCAAACAATCCCTTCGAGCCCACTCAAAGAACCTAGGACCATCACCAGAACTGTCAACAACTCAAACCTCACGCAAATCTCCATCACTTGGTCTACCTCAGTTGATACTATTTCTCATCTGAAATTTATGTTACTCAATTGCAGATCAGCTGCTAAACACGCAGCGGACATCACGGACCGGATTCTTACAAATGATCTTGACCTCAATTCTTACAGAAACATTGCTTAACAATTGTATTACAGGACTGGAGGCTTCGGATTATGCTTTCTCTTTCTTTTACTGAAAAACACAGCAGCCAATAAAAACGTTTTTAACATATTAACAGAAACTATATTTCCCAAAATGCCATGGTACTTTACCAACAACCATGGAGACTATAGCCCTATAAATGATGCTCTTCATACGAACACTTCCGCTTTCAGCTGAGTTAAGTGCTTCAGTATTACTATTCTTTGTTACATATCGTAGGCTTATTGTGATTCTGTTTTAAAGATACGATTATTGTGATAATTAATTATTGCTAATACGTGTATTGTGATCATTATTCTTATGACGTAAATCTCTTGAGTATCTGCGCCGCGTCTCAGCGGCAGGGCAAGTTCTGGCTGGTGCCTTAGTGGTGATCAGGTGGTGGCGAGTACGACAAAGGCGGTTTTCGCTCGCAGGTCGCCTCCGCCAGAGTGCTATTTCCCCAGCGTTGCTTCCCAGCTTACCACAGTTCTTCAGCGGTCCACGGTGCCTTCCCTGATTGGGCCCGCATCTGTTAAGAGCCTGACGTCGCATAGCCCAAATGGGCTCGTTTAGGGCTGTCTTTGGGCTACGCGACGCCCAATAACGATTCCTCCTCGTTCCTCGCCGTTTTTGAAGTGGAACAGCGCACAGGTGGGTTGTTTTTGCCTCTGTGTGCACTGACGTCTGTCCTGGGCTGAAAAATAAAGAAGGCCCAAGCCGGATGCAGGCTTCATATAAGGTTGGCTCTTGGACGCCCTCTGGAGGGCTGGAACAATAGTGATTACAGCGGACTGAGGAGCAGTGGAATTAACTGTGCACTAAAGGTTGCTCTCCCTTGACTAATTCCTGGGGAATTTTTGGACTTGGCCAAAATGTTATCGATCGCTGTAGCAATGGAAGACTGGGCCTATTTTGAGGAGGATGAATACAGGTACTACGAGGAAGAGCAGGGCCCTCTGCTCTTAGACTAATTGGTGGATGCCCTGGATTCATCGGTTCAACAATCCGTTAATAAGGCAGTAGAGGGGTTCTTTCCCAGACGGTCAGCAAAGCTCTGGCAGCCGCTCTCAAACCCATCACAGCGCAGCTTGAAAGTTTTGCAAAGAGGCATGGGTTGCAACCCCAGGAGTCGGTAGGAGCAGCCATGGCCACCTCAGGGGGAAAAGTTTCAGGTAAAGCTAAGTCATCGAACTGGCCACATGTGCAAGCCTTGGCTAAGTTACTCCCAGCCTCTTCTGGGGAACATCAATACTCTGTACCCCCAGACCCAACACCCAAGAAGGCCCAAGACACCAACACAGTCACCAACACAGATTCTACAGGGCAGGCTTCATCCCCCAGGAAAAAGAAGGCTAAGAGAGCACATTTAAATTCACCAACCCCATCCTTTTTCAAACCCGCAACTCCGTTCGATTTTAATCTGCAGGACATTGTCCACCCGAGATCCTCGGACTGGGTTCCGTCCCCGGAGGTAGCGGATTACTTACACCAAAATCTGAGAAATAATTTTTATAAGGAGGTCCGTAGTAGATTGAGGTCCGAATGTCCTCGCCTGGACGTGCCGAATAAGGTAGCGGATACTCCGGACATCGACCCCAACATGCTAACCTTTTTTAAAAACTTTGCCAAGAACCCCAAAAAGGGCATTGACCGTGCGTGGCGCGGCTGCCAGGATAAACTTCTGGTTGTCACTGACCCCTTTAACAGAGTTCTTGGAGATGGCCTTAGTAGCCAAGGACAAAGGTGCGCCAATAGACCCAGACATTCTCGCAGGATGAACACAGCGCGCCATTTGTTGCCTGAGAAATGGGAAATGTGCCATCTCTACCGAACGTAGGAAATCCCTTCTCATGAGGTTGGACAACAACATCACTGAGCTGGCTTCTGCAGAGGCAGGACTCCTGGCGGAAGGGTGACTTTTTGGCGATGGGTTCGTCAAGGACGTCTCCAAGTACATCGTGACCTTCCCCTCATTGGACAGGGCTCCATCAAATATTTAAAAAGTTTTCCAAGCAGGCCTTTTTGGTCAGGCCGGGCGAGGCAGCGGCCGCTCGCCAGGTGGCCAATACTATCAAGGCCCTCCCAGGGGAGGATACGGTCGGGGTGGAGGAGACTTTCAAGACTGCACCAGAGGCGGCACGTTCTACCCGACCAGAAGATTTAGTCGTCACCGTTACCACCGAGGGGGACAGAGGGGAAACTTCCAACCCCAGATAACATCAGGTAAGAACAATTAATCTATCTCTATGTCCCCTGGGGAGTCGCATTCGCCATTTCCGGGACAATTGGGCAATCATTATGCTTGGGTTTTACATAGTACAGGGGTTTTGCATAGATTTCTTTCAAGCCCCTATACAGAATGTTATTCCTCCTCCTTTATCTTTTTCCCAACAAGAAGAAATTTTTGTAGATCAAGAAGTAAGAGACTTGCTGTAGAAACGCGCAGTAGCTTATTGCGACAACAAACCCAACGGTTTCTGCAGCAACATCTACCTAGTTCAGAAGAGAGGCGGGGGCTACAGACTGGTTCTAAACCTGAAAGATTTCAACCAATTCGTCCTGTACAGGCATTTCAAAATGGAGGGGAAACATTTACTGACATTTTGAGGTAAGGGGATTGGATGGTCTGTCTAGACCTCAAAGGTGCCTACCTAACGGTCCCTCACCAACGCTTCTTGCAGTTCCAATGGCGAGGCAGACGGCTGGAATATTTGGCCCAGCCTTTCAGTCTTTCCTCAGCTCCTTGGTGTTTTACCAAGTTAATGAAGCCAGTGACCGCTCATCTTCTCGGGAGCAGGGTATTTGTCTAATAATTAACCTGGACGACATACTGATAATGGCTCCCTCCGTCTCCCTAGCAGTCCAACATCTTCAGGTGACAATGCACCTGTTAGAGAATCTGTGTTTTGTGATAAACAAGGCAAAATCAATTCTGGTCCCAGCGAAATTACTGGAGTTCTTAGGTTTTGTAATCAACTCTCAGACAACTCAACTCCAGTTGCCCAAAACCAAACAGAGATCTGAAGAAGGAATTGAAGGTGACTCTAGCCAAACAAGTCACGATCCTAAGGGGGATTGCGCGTTTAATGGGCCTTCTAGCCTCCTCAATACAAGCAATCTTTCTGGGGAAGTTACATTACCAGGCCCTTCAACGTCTGAAAATCCAACATCTGCAGAACGGTCTTTCATACTTGGACCAAGTTCCCCTCACAGACAAAGTCCGAGAAGAACGCAAATGGTGGCTAGCCCACGTGGATGTGTGGAACGGCCGAGCAATCTTTAATTCTCGCCCAGGAGGTGGTAATAGAATCTGAAGCCAGACAGTTTGGTTGGGGAGCACGATGCGGTGAGATTGCCACAGGGGGCAGATGGTCTCTTCAGGAGTTGTCGTTACACAGCACCTGTCTCGAGCTCCTGGCGGGATCATTTGCGATTCGCACTCTCTCGCGCAGGAAGGTATCTTATTGCATCCTCCTGAGGATGGACAACTTCTCTGCGGGGATATATATAAACAAGCTGGGGGGAGGGCAAGATCCCCGATATTGGCGGAGATCGCCAAGGACTTTTGGCATTACTGCCTGGCTCACCAAATAACAGTGATAGCAGAATACCTTCCGGGGCAAGACAACACGATAGCGGATTGGAATTCCCGTCACTTGAAGGATTACAGCAACTGGAAGATCCATCCTTCCCTCTTCCAAATGACTCGGGTGATTTGGGGCCCCTACCACATAGACCTCTTTGCCTCCAGACTAAATCGACAACTAGAGAATTTTTTTAGTTGGAGACCTGATCCTCAGGTGAGAGCCATGGATGCCTTTGTGCAGGATTGGTCGAAGACATTGAATTATGCCTTTCCCCCCATCTGTCCCAATTCCCAGAGTAGCAAACCAAAAGGTTCAGCAGAGAGTGGAGATCGTACTAGTTCTGCTGGAACTGACGTGCTATTTCCCTTCTCACCTTCCGTGGTCCCAGATGATGCTCCAGGGCACTCAGGGAGAATTGCACCCTCTAGTTCTCCCGGGGCATCTGTCCCTGATGGCCTGGAGGCTTTCAGGCAACCGTGGTCGTTGTCAGGAATTTTGAAGGAGGCTCTACTAGAAAACGATACTGTTCAGCATGGTGAGTATGGTTGGGTTGATGCTTGGAGAAGCATGTGGACCCCGTGGATGCGGACCTCGCACAAAAAGCTAATTTTCTATCCAAGAAAACCTGCAGAAGGTTTGTCCTACAGATCGGTTAACCATTTCTAATCTGCTATCTTGGCTGGACATGCGCAGACAGACGGGAGACCAGTAGGTATGAATCCGGTGGTGTGCAAGCTCTTGAATGGAATATGTGTGGCAAATCCACCTAAGGTTAAGTATTCTACTTTATGGGATGTGTCTAAGGTTCGAAATGTATTCAATATTTGGCCTAATAATGAACTGCTTTACAGAAAGCAATTGTCTGCTAAATTAGCTATGCTTCTTTGTTTATCTGCCCGTCGACGTGTTTCTGATGTTAGAGTCTTAGATTTAGATGGAAGAATTTTCTCCACCAAAGAGATGTCATTTGTATTTTCTGCACGGACCAAGACCTTTTCGCGGTCCATTGATTACAATGCATTTCCGATGAAAGATAAATTGTGCGTAATAAGAGGTCTTAAAGCTTATGAGGAATGTACCCGACCTATCAGACCGGTCTGTTGTTCAAGATTGTTAATTGCCTTACAAAAGCCCTTTAAGCCAGTTACCTCTGCTACTACTGCCAGATGGCTCTGATATATAATGACAGAGGCAGGCATTGACACTGAAATGTTTGGAGCGCATTCAGTAAGAGGCGCTATGGCATCAAAATCCTTTATGTTAGTTACCAGTATACAAGATATGAGAGCAGCTAATAGGTCGTCTAGCTCTACATTTAAACAGTTTCACTATAAACCTGTGGGCGATATTGCTTCTGTGGTTCTAGATAAGCGTTAAACTAGCATAATCCGAAGCCTCCAGTCCTGTAATAGAATAAAAGATTTGCTAGCAGCTGCTGGGCTACACGATACCCGAAACCCCTGCATAAAACAATGCATAAACTGATAGCCATGGGTTTACTTTTAGCGAAGCGTCGGCTTGCTATGCGATGGATGTGAGGGCCTTTACCAACAGTGGCCGAGTGGAAAAGAGATATGGTGTATTGTAACACTCAGTCAGATATATATATATATATATATATATATATATATATATATATATATATATATATATATAATGAGCTGCTTCCACAAACCTCCCGTCCATTAAGCTTTTGGGGCCTCTTTGCTCAATATCAGGAGTCAAATCGTAATGAGGAGGACATGCAGGATGACTAAAACTTGTGTTCCTATATTGACTCATTTATTTTTGCCGTGCTACTATTGTGACATGGTTGTTGTCCCCTACTTCACATCTGGGAGGCATGATTGTTTTCCCAACTGGATCATCTCTCCCTGGGAGGGGTTACTACAGTACTATTGTAGCTGATACCACTATGTGCCCATTGCCCTCCTAGTCCTTTGGTTTTTTTTTCCAGTCCAATGTTGTATAGCGTATAATGTATGTGATCGGTGTATTTATTTTCGTATGTGTTTGTATTTTAATATTTTTGGTAAGTTTGTATATTTTGCAAAATGTATAAATAAATAAAAAAAGATTTGCTAGCATTTGCGCCAAGAATTTCCAATTCTCTTAAGGACATGGAGGCGAGGATCATCCCGCCAAGGGTACATTTCTTGTTGATAACTGCCAAGTTTTTTACCCACCCTGAGATGAATTTTTATCACAGTTATTACGAGTTGCTATTTCTGTTTCAGGATCAGAACAGAAAGGCGAATAGACGATCGCTTTGGACTTCTTGGAAGTCGTATTGTAAAGTTATCATCTGCAGGGTCTGCGGTTGAGTCTACAATGTTACTGTCTGCTGTTTCAACAAGTTCTATCTTCCTTGGACAAATTACAATTAATACATGGACAATGTTCGTTGGGCAAAGAAAGAGGAAGTGTTTGTATTAAGAGCGTCATTTATAGGGCTATAGTCTCTATGGTTATTGGTGAAGTACCATGGCATTTTGGGAAATGTAGTTTATGTTAAAATGTTAAAAACTTTTTTATTGGCTGCTGTGTTTTTCAGTAAAAGAAAGAGAAAGCATAATCCGCGCCTCCGTGTCGTTAATAGAATTGAAAATTCTTGGCGGGAATGCCAGCAATATTTTTTTTTAATTCCTCCTCACCTCTCATTGACCTAGCTCCACCCGGTCATGACATCATAAGATTGGACAGAACTAACAGAACAGGGGGAGGTATCACCTGCATCCAAAGCAACAATCTTGCAGTGAAACAGTCACAAACTGTTGCTCTTTCCTAATGCGAATACTTTTGCATCGACATTGCAAGTAACAACAGACCACTATGCAAACTCCATGTGATCTATCATCACCAGGCGATAACCTATAGTTTCTAGAATAAATCCTAGAAATCGTCTTCTCCAACATGGGACAGCCCTGCCCCCAGATTTTCCTTGGGAGATTTCAACCTCCACTGGAATGACCAGAATGACTCGGCAGTGATCAGCCTAAAAGCATTCCTAGAGCACCTCAGCCTGATCCAAATTTGCGTCAGTCCTACTCACAAGGATGTGACCTTAGATCTAATCATAGCAAAACCCAATTCCATTCTCCTCAAATCCCTAGCCCCCTGTAAGGTGTGGCGCAGCGGCCAGGGCGGCTGACTCCAGAGCACGGGGCTCACAGTGCGATCCCCAGCAACTGAGGCATATCAGCTCACCATCATGGGACTCTTAGCAATAGCTCACTTAATCTCCCCGAAGGTCACCAGCACCTTGAGACCCTTACTGGTGATTAGTTTGCGCTTGACAAACACCGGGTTTTGAGATTGGTTGGGCCTTATTAGATATCAGCAATTCAGTGATGAGGATGGTGATGCTGTGGTAGTCGGTCCAAAGAAATCTAAACACTGAAAAAAGTAGCCTAATTAATATAAATCCAAATGATCTAACAGCCATCAGCAACAACATCTTACCTCCTCTAGCAAAAGTGTTGGATGTCCAGGAACTCACAAACCAATAAAACAATTCCATGTCGAAGATCCTGGACTCTATTACGCCCCTTCAGATAAAAAGGTTGGCCACCAAAGACTCTAAGCCATGGTAAAATGATAGCCTGAATGCAGAAAGATGCAATTTGAGACGGGCTGAATATAAGTGGCGATCATCTAAAACACCTGAGATCACGTAGGCACACCTATAACAAACACATCTCAAGCTCAAAAGTAAACGTCTTCAGAAATCAGCTTAATAAAGCTAGAAACCAATCTAAAAATATATATTTGAGCTGGTCAAACTTCAATCGCGTTAACGCAATCCTACCCCCCTGGATCAAGTCTGCAACCAAACTGTGAGGATTTTGCCTCTGTCTTCCTGGAAAAGACAAAAAAAAATGAAATTGAGCTTATGACAGCTTTGGAGCACCTTCTGAATACTCCACATCCCAGCCTCTCCCCACCCTTGATCACAGAACCCCCATCTCTCTCAAGGCTTTCCCCAAAAAATAATGCCGTTATGAAGAAAATGACATTCTCAAAATTCTCACATCTCTGAAACCCTCAAGACACTTAAACGACCCTTTGCCATTGAATTTCTTTAATGACTTCAAATTGTCCCTACTACCACTCTGAATCAAGATTGTAAATGCCTCATTATGTCAAGGCACTATCCCAGACTGCTTAAAGTCGGTCAGATAACTCCTATTCTTTAGAAACCCATGGCAGATCATACAGACCTACACAACAGCCTCCTTGTCCTTTTGGAATGGAGAAGGGGACTATTGGGCTCTGTCCTTTATTGGTTCCCTTCCTTCCTCCGCAAACAATCCCAAAGAATCATGGTTAACCATTCCCTTTCCACTTCTTCACCTGTAACACTGGGGGTTCCACATGGATCAACCCTCTCACCCTCCCTCCTTAACCTGTTCATGGAGCCACTACCGGAAATCCTGAAGCTAACCAACATTCACTATCACATGTATGCTGATGACACCCAATTGTACTTAAAAATCTCTTCCCTTCAAGATAAACGATTTCTTAAATCCGCTCTCCAAACAACTCAAAATTGGTTTACATGCAACCACTTCAAACTACATGCACTAAAAACTGAATTCCTTTTAATTGCCCCATCCAAACAATCCTCCCCACCCAAACAATCCTCTGATATCGGAGAATGGTTGAAGAAACTAACTGCTCTTAACTTTCTTCCACACCTTATAGATTACACAAAATCACTTGGAATAACCCTTGACAAGAACCTGAACATTCAGGAGCACGTCAGTTCTGTCACTAAAGGAGCAAATTTACAAATGAACATCCTTAGGAAAATTAAACCCTTCCTTCCCCTCTACTACTTCAAATCAGTGGTTCAAGGCCTAGAGATTTCCAGGTTGGACTATGGAAGTTCAACCCTACCCAGATCAATGCTAGCCGCTTTAAGAGTCTATTTTAACTCTGCTGCAAGGCTCACCGCAGGATCTAAAAGATACAACCACATCACTCCTGATCTATTAGCTCTAAGGCTCCAATTCGAAGCAGGGATTGAGTTACAAATTGCATGGATGACCCATAAAGCCCTACATCTTAACACTCAGTTGTACCTAGCCCAAAAACTGGAGTTTTCTGGTAGCTGTAGATCTTCTAGAAGCTCGAGCTCTTTATTACTGATGGTGGTCTCCTGCCTCTTTTTTGGGACCCACTACATCTTGTTTGGCTCTTGATTTTGTTGTACTGTTTCTTCTTTCCGAACTACTTGTAAAGCACTCATGGGTCATGTTCGCACTATATAAATAAAACTTTATAAATAAAGGTGTCAGCAATTGTGAATAGATGGGCCTGCAGTTACTCATGTGCTGACAATGAATGTCTGTAGTATTTGTGATAATCACAAAATAAAAAGAACTGGCAAAACCTGAATGGAGAGTGGAGAAGTACTATTTCTGCCCTTAAATCTAAGACGACCTTTACTTAACTTGAAAATATCTCTGCCAACTCTCAGAAAGATGAATGATGGTGAATGAAGACCACCGTGAAAAGTACTCAACACCAGGCCAGGACATTGGGATTGCAACTATGGGAAGCTTTTATCCCATACCTGCAGTGGTGTTAGTCAAAAAAGCTTTTATCAAAGAGTAAGAGAAGCAATGGCAGAAGTGGGATGACCCACTGAATCATCTTGTGTGCTGTGATGGGCTGAAAGCAAAATGTAATTAACAGCTGAACAGACCAAAGGATGAAGAGAGTCAAACTAAACCCCAAGTACTTATTTATCCAGTGTTTTTATATGGCGCGTAAAAGGCCCAAAAGCATTAGAGCACCTCACACAAAAAGTAAAATAGCAGCATATAAGAGTAAAAAATGTTGTGCCAAAAAGAAATGTAAAATGGTATCTACGATGGGCAATATTAGAACAAATATAACACACAAACACTAATAAAACCTTTTATATAGACGTACATTTTCAACTGAGAGATGACAGAAAAGGACATAGATAATTCTGGTGTGTTGTGTGGGGTGGGCGGGTCGTGTAAAATCAAGAAATAAACCTTCAAGTATGTTAAGGTTCATGGGCACAAAAGACTGAGTCACAGTCAGATATGATGATGGTGAGAGGAATGTGGGAAGTACTGACCAAGAAGAAATAAAGTAGGTTCTTGTATGACAGATGGAAAGGATATGAAGGTGCATATGGAGTGAGGGGCAGCTTGATAGCAGTCAACATTGGGTCACATCTAGAGAATGTCTGATTTAGAGTATGTTTCTTGTGGAAGACAATACGTTTCAGGAGGGATTACGAGCAGCAGCCCCCAGATAATTTGAGTTTCTGAACCAAGAAGTATGAGTAGTCCGAAATTAGGAGTGTATGCACCAAGTTTGTATACTGCACTTCCATCAACAGGAATCCAGCATAGGGAAAAAGTGTTCAGAACAGCTATTCCCAAAGATCAAGTGAGCGGAGGCACGTAATGATGCCTACAGAAGGACTTCCATATACTTTATTTTTTATCTACACTTCTATGACGGACAGAAACTAAAAATGCTGCATCTGCTACAATCTAACGTATGTAGTTTGATGTCAAAAGGGACAAATCATGTGGCTTCGCTCAAAAATTGAAGCACTCTATGCTAAAAGTCTGTATTACACTGAATCAAACGAGGAATGAATAACTTTGGTAACAGTCTACTGTAAGAAATTAACAGCAGTTGCCCCCTGTTTAATAATAAAAGCAAAGTACAGAGCCGGTCTTGCCACAGAACTGTGCATTTTATTATCCCATGGCCTTTAAGAACTCGGTAGTGTGAAGATGGTGCACTTTCCAACGAGAGGTACTCCAGATAGTTTGTACAGACCCCATTTTTACTTGCTCTGGGAATTAAGGAACTGATGCTCGGTGGGTTACCTCGATGTTTACACATCACTTAGATCAAACACGTAGCCTCATAGAAAGAACATGAAATACACAAGGCTTACATACGTTTCCATAAATAAAATTATGTGGAATTGCATTCAATCAAGGAGTGATCATTGCCTATGTTCTCCAATATTCATTATAATATCTAGACAGAATGACGAATGGGTAAAATTCCGTCCAAAAATACAGGCATAGGAAATTACATCCAACTTTATTGCAGCTCGTCTTGCTGCATTCTCTGGTCTTTTCTTTGTTTCCTGACGCCGGTCAGAAGATTAAACATTTAAAAGCTTGGTATCCGGGTCTACAAAGCCCCTTTTTGGGCAAAGTGGGCGTTCTGAAAGGAAGAGTAAGAAGAAATGGTACAAAAGTTACCATGCCAGCCTTCAAGGAACCTACACACATTTTAGTTTAAGTCTCACGTAGAGGGTTTAATCCTAGCAGGCACATACCATGCTGGGACGTCCTCTTTCAGGATTATTTCACATTTTCATTGAGGGATTGCACTTCAGAAAAAGGCGGCATTAATTAGCTCGGTTGACAAGTTCATAAACAAGAAATAACTCCTATACAGGCACCAAAGAGACTGCACTCGTGACAAACCCATAAAGAAAACCTTCTTGCTGAATTTTCCGTTAAAAAAAACCTCCCAAAAATCCAAAACGAGCTTAAAAAAAAAAACGCCCGTTGCTGTGAAGCATAATCACAAGATATTGAGAAAAAGTCTGTCTGCTTGTGACAGCAAGTTTAAGCAACATTAAAAAAAAAAATCTTTAATTAAAAAAATGGCAGCCCTTTTAACAGTCTAGTCCTCAAAGTTTGTGTAGCATTCTGCGATCCACTGTAAGCTATATTCGATTTTAATATCATGTACTTTCATAAACGTTTGGCTCCTTGATGCAGCAAAAACATACTATTTAGAAACAAGCATTTGCAAAGTAATAGGTCTCGCATTTACGCAAGTTTAAGCTACTGGCATTGTAAATGACACTGCCTTTTATTTATGTTTTAAAAACAAAAACAAAAATAAAAGGCATCGTTATTTGCAATGTTAATAGCTCAAGCTTGCGTAAATGCGAGACCTATTGCATTGCGAATGCTTGTTTAGGAGTTTCCAGTATGACTTACTCACTGACATGTTAGTGTGCGGCTGTGTAGGTGGTTTGGCCGAAAGGGAAGTCATGCGATAGACTAGAGAATGGGTGCTATCCGCCTGCAGTTCAGTGTGTCACTTCCTGTCTAGGACTCACTTTTGCTATTTCCCCATGCAATATTTTTACAGACCAGAGGACTGGCTCCCTGCGGTTCGCCAGCACCTCTACTAGGGATGGGCACTAAAAAGAGGGAGATGAAAAGGGAAGAGAAAAAAGCAGCCGGGGTTGGGAGGCAGTACAAAGCACAGGAGGAGATCGATGGAAAAAAGGAGAATGAAGCTTCTCTACAGCGACCGCACAACAGACAGAAGTGAGACAGGGATTAATAAAAGAAGCAAAAATAATGGAGCAAAAGACGAGAAGTAATCAAGGAAATAATGGGATAAAATGAGAGAGGAAAACAGAGGAAGGAATTGGATAACAGAGGTAAAAGGAAGACGCAGAGAAATATACGGCACAAGGGAGAGTGAGAGGAACCATGGTGAGAAAAAAGACTGGATTAGACAACGAAACATACAGGTAGAGACCACACTGTACGACCCACTTCCGTTGTCCCCCAAGTCATGGCCCCGCAGGCACGGGAACTGGTGAGGATGCTCTTACACTTTGGAATGTAGTGTAGGTCGCTAACGGCACTGCATGTTCCTGTTTATTACATTGCAGCATAAAAATGTGTGATAACTGTCGCACATTACCAGCAGCACTACTTACTGATGTCTGTCAGCACTACTTACTGATGTCTGTCAGCCTCCAGAGGTACAGGAAGACAGCAGGGACACGCCTATCACATCCGGAGCACTCAAGTCACAGGTCTTGGAACGTTCCATATCGCCGCGGCTCCAACTTATAGTCACGGTAAAGTGTCAAGAACATCAGCAAAGTTAATAAAAGTTATTTTTACAAACTGCCTCCGAAGATATTGACGACATTCACAGATTTATTCTAGGCAAAGAAGCCCGCTGAAGGACACGCGTGCAATGTGCTGTTTGATGCACGGCATGAATGGGCAGCACCAAAGGCAGGTTTATATAATAACTTCTTAAATTAGCTAGGAACGACCTTGTGTTTAGGAATAATGTGTGTGCCAGCGCATCTCTTCCACAGCATTCCGGGGAATGTTTTCCCTGTTCCTATGACAACTCGATACACATGGGCCTGGATGGTCACGTGCCAAATTGAGAGCCTGCGGCAACCTTTGCTGAAGAGCAATGCACCAACCACTGCAAACTGCTTAACTCATCTGAACCTTCGAGCGCATCGTCAGTGCGGGTCTTGGATCCCGACCGCTGCACTGTATGGCATTGTTTAATCTAGGAAGGACTGATATAATTGAAAACGGCCCATCCTCGGCGTTCAGGCATCCGCCCTAAGCTGCCATGCTTCGAGGTGGGCAGACCCACATTTCATACGAACAGGCAAGCAGAAGTGATCCAGTGGTTTGACTTGGCACAGTGTACAGAAGGAGCCCAGCCACCGAGAGGCCTGTTATGTAAATCACGAAACGGAAGGCACGTAAAACGTCAACATGACACTTGAACATTCAAGCAGAGTTCATTATTTTGCATATTTCTGATTCGATGTAACATTAGATAACACATATTTGGAAGACATTTATTAAAGTTCACAGTTTCTACACGCAATCTTAGATATAGTTAAGTAGGAATGCTCTGACCATGTTACAACGAGACCATCTCTACTGTGGGAGCTTCCGAGATGATGTGGAGCAGACGGGGAGAGGGAGGGAAAGTGAAAGCGCGCCATGCGTGCGTTACTGCTGAAACTCTGCAAGTCGTACGTATGCACGTACGCGTGAACATCTCCTGTCCGATGCGTGCACATCTCCGATCCCCCTTCCGAAGAAAATAGACGACAACAGATCTCGCCAAGCGAGCAGCGCATGTGCTGCATCGCTAGGCGAGACCTAAAAAGGAGCTCATAAATTTAAGAAAAGTGCGTTCTTTTTTCGCAGCTTCAAATCTGTAACGGTTGGAGAAAATTAGCACTCACGTTTCTTACCCTTTAGTGCTATCAAACTTTTTCATTTCAACTTCTGCGTTTCAAATTACACTAACAAAACATGAATGTAAGAGTCAACATTTAGAGAAATAGGTTGTGTGTTGGCTTCAAAACGTGAGAAAAAGACACCCATGCCTAAAACGACAAGCATTGGCAACACCAACAGGTTTGCCTACAAGGTTTTATTTATTTTTTGCAAACATATGTAACAGAAATGAAAAGTATAAATGCATTAAAAGTAAAAGCAACGTTGTCTAAAGGTGGCATACATGTTTGCAAAAAAGGATCAAGTAAAAAATGAAGCGTTACAAGAATAAATTTAAAAAAAAACAATAAAAACATTAAAATTAAGGGTGAAATTGCCATACTTGTCCTGGCACTATTGGACTATCTTTTAGGCGATGTGCACATATGCAACAGTAAAATGGAGTCAATCACAGTGAAGACAGGCTGTGGAGGAAGGTGCCTGGCACTGCCCTATGCGGTCAGCTGTGGTGGAAAGAAGCAAAATGCAAACAGCACTTGACAAGCTCACTAGATAAAGAGGGCTGACAAAAGCCCTATATGCTTTTTTAAATTATTTTCTTTCAATTACAAGAGGCAGGCAAACCTACTAAAGTTGGCTCTAGGCAGGGGCTAAAAAAAATGCATAGAGCAAATAAATTTCTTTTTTTTTTTTTTTAAACCAAGCCCTCTTGCTGACCCACAACTTCCCTGCAATTTGTCTCACATGGCATACAAGATACGAAGAAAAGAAGTTCCATTTTACCAGCAAGGGAAAACTTTTATGATAGGTCAAGTGACTAAGTGCTCAAAGCAAGGAAGGTGCACTGAAAAACGTTAACTAGAAAAGCTCATCTTCAAAAATCTTAGCTATGTGAGAGGTAGACCGTTTATTCATGGAATTTGTATGAACACATTGTATTACAAATCAGCATCAACATTTAGCATCAATACGCAAATAAAAAGGCTACGTGTTGTACTGTACCTCTAAAGTACATGTGTACCGCCGTTCTTGAGTTATGCTGCGTGATACGTGCTGTTCTCAAGAGCGGTCCTGAATCATAGATTTTAAATGTTGTCTTTTGAATCCAGGTTCACTTGCATGCGTTGTTATATATGCACATGCATTTTCTTGTTTATGTTTGTGATTGATGTGCTGGCAATATGTGTGGCTCGGTCTTTCAGTTGGTCAGTTGATGCCGGCAGCTGGGGGATTGGCTGCACAAGTTGTGGGCTACGTATTGTACTTCAACTCTTGGAATAAAAAGTCAACTGCATCTTGTAGTCAAGCAATCCTCCTTCGTGTGGAGTGACCTATTTATCTTGTAACACTTCACAACATTTTGGCGACGAGGATGGAATGCATTTTTGACGAAGTTTGGATATGAGGCGTCCACACATCAAGATCCTCACAATGTTTATAATTTAAACGGCATTATTGGCGGTGTGTTTATTTCATGGTTAACTTACCTTGTAGCCGCCATTTCGATCTGGGAACTGATCTGTGAAAGTGGTTTGTTGGAGCGGTGTGTTGCCACTACTGACAGAGACTGGATCTTAGTCTTTAGGCAGTCTGGTGGATGCTGCAGTGCATTGTGAAGGAGGCCCGGCTGAGGTTTGGATCGAGGTCTTCAGGTAACCTGGCAGGCTCTCCGGTGCGTCGAGGAGAAGCGTACTTCACTGACACTGAGCACTGATTGGCACACAAGAGTCTATTGGAGGGCTTGTTTGGGGTTTATTTGTTTCCTGATTCACCCCTACGTGACGTGCAGGCTGCAGCCGGTGAATTGGCAGGTGTCATTTGGGTTCCAGGTCACACCCAAGTTAACCCTTCAATTGAAAAGTGGTTTGGAGCGGTCTAAATGGCAGTCTGATTTAGTGTTGTGGATTTTAAAAATTGAAGTACCTGCTAGTTAAACGCAGCACGTAATTTTCTAATAAAAAAAGTCTGGTTAACGGCGACAGGCACAACTGGAAATTATTCCATATATGCTACTCTGCCAAGCACACCTGGATGTTTCGGCATGAGTGAATGGAGGAGTATCTTTCTATATTGAGGTTTTTAGCTACTAATTGCAATTTTGGAGAATCTCTAGACACTTGCATGATCAGATTGTTTATGGCTATTTTCCAGCAAAATTCAAGAAAAACGATTGGGCTACAGGAGATCCATCGTTGGCAGGAGTCTTTATAGTAGCTAAAAGTATTGAACGATCTGTGGAATCCACTTGCACCAGGGATCAATAATCTGTCCATCTTTTGTGGTTGTGAATAGTATTGATGAAACTGAACACTTTAATCTGATTAATGCACAGGAGAAAAATGTAAATAGTAGGCTGAAGGATAACAACTTTTGTTACAGGTGTGGCTCTAAATCTCACTTAGGTCATTCATCCCAATGTCCAGCTAGTGGGAAACAGTGTGCAAAATGTAAAAAAAACAAGGACATTTTCATAGTGCTGGTAGATTGGGAAAGGGTACTGCAAAAATTCATAGTGTTGATGTGCCGGGTAAGGTTGAAACCTAACACCCCGTGTACCAAGTATCTTTAGGGAACCATGTTACAGTAGATAGGATGTGTGATTCTGGGGTTCCCAGTACAGTTATCTCTGATGTTTTGTACAATTCTAAATGGAAAGCGAATGGGACCACGAAGAAACCTGATGTTCATCTCAGGGCTTATTGTGATCAAGAGATTGATATGCTGTGCTATTTTTAAGATTTTGTTTCATGTTTAGGCAGGACTGTTTTAACAAAGATTTATGTGGACCGAAAAGGCAAATACATTGTTTGTTGGCAGGATCTAGCCAAGTTAGGAATCATGTTGGTTCCAGTAGCAGATCCTCCTCAGGGCTCGAAAAATCCGAAAAATGGTACTAGTCCTGCAGGTCTAGTACCTTGAAAAATCTCCTCGACCTAACTGCAACCTACTTGACCTCCGTCTCTGAAAGCGGAGCAAATGTGACAAGTTAACAAGATTTAAAGGCATCTTTATTGCTCATTCGCTTTGTGAGCAATAAAAATGCCTTTAAATCTTGTTAACTTGTCACATTTACTCAGTTTTTAAAAACAGAGGACAAAAGTTAGTTTGTTTTCCTACTCACCAGAAAGGGCGAGTAGGACCTAAAAATAGCTCGGCCTCATTAATTCTACCTCGCAAATGCGAGCAGGCGAGTGGATTGGTCAGCCCTGCTCCTGTTAGGTTATCCAGTGTACCTGTTGCTCATATTCAGAAGTAAGGCATATTGCATCAGATACTCTCTGCAGAGATTATACTGATGTTTAGCAACACTGCGGGTTGAGTGAAGAACTATGTTCATACTATTGTTCTTAAAAAAGCGGCCGTACCTGTTGCACCTAATGTGAACCCTAAGCCTTTGATTGTGAGGGATGAGATAAAGGCACTTCTTGATCAAATGATGCCTGAGGATATTATTAAAAAGGTGGAGGCACCAGAATTGGTTAGTCCCATCGTTATAGTCCGTAAGAAAGATGGTAGTTTCAGGCTCTGTGCTGACTTGAGCAGTTTTAAGAAATGTATTATGGTTGAAAGTCATCCTTTGCCTAAAGTGCAGGATCTGTTAGCTAATATTGGTGATGCTACTCTTTTTTTATTGTTAGATTTAAAGTCAGCATATCACCACATAACTTTAGATTCCGACTCACAAATTCTCACAACTTTTGTTATGCCTTTTGGGGCATTTAAATTTGCAAGACTACCATTTGGTTTGCCGTCCACAGACAGTGTTTTTCAAAGGTTAATGGACACCATCTTGGAGGGCATTGGAGGAGTTCAGGCTTTTCAAGATGATGTGTTAATGCTTCCTAAAACAATAGTTGAACAAGATAATAGTCTGAATTCTGTATTCAGTAATTTCAGGGAGTTTGGGATTACATTACGAACAGACAAGTGTAAATTCAATGCACAGAATTTTGATTATCTAAGTCACACTATTAGTTCTGCTGGCATTTTACCCAATTTTTCTCTAATCAAGGCTATTCAGGATGCACAAATACCCAAGAAGGATTCACTTAGTTCATTTCTTGACTTGATCTAATACTATTCCCAGTTTGTGAATGAATATGCGCATGTGGTGCAGCCTCTGAGAGATCTTCTTAATAAAGGGGTTAGATACATTTGGAGTGATGAAGTGCAGAAAGAGTTTGTTGATGTACAAAAATCTTATTGTCTCGGCTCCTGCCTTAGCAAATTTTTTGGCAGGGAGAGGATATGTTGTGACGGTGAATGCTAGCCAAGTGGGTTTGGGTGCTGTGCTAGGTCAAGTTGTTCAAGGTAAGGATCGCACTGTGGCGGTTGCCTCTCGAACTCTTTCACTGGTTAAATCACGTTATAGCACCATAGAACGTGACGCATTGGCGTGCTCATGGGCGACTTAGCGCTTTAAGAATTTTTTATGGAGGTTCTCATTTTGTGATGTGCACTGATCACAAGCCCTTGTTGAAGCTCCTAAATGGGAACGGGTCAGGAAGAGCATCTGCGCGTTTGGTCAGGCTATTGTCAAGATTACAGGAGCATAATTTCACACAAAAATGTATTCCTGGTGGTAAAAATGTATGCGTTGACTGTTTATCAAGGTTATCTGTTCAGGAAGAATCAACTTTGGAAAGAGGTGAACTAGAATGTGTTGTGCCTCCGTTGATAATACGGTCTGTAATTCAGGCCCCATTTCCCATGAAAGGTGATTGGAAGCGACTTTGAAAGATTTAGTTTTAGAGAAAATTACTTCATTTGTGAAAAATGGGTGGCATAAGGAGAGTCGTATGGAAGCATTTCTTCGTCCTTATGTTCAGGTTTCATGAGAAGTATCCATTGTGGATGGTGTGTTATTACGAGCTGATCATTGTGTACCACCTTCTTCTTTAAAAGATCTTCTAAATGCCCCTCATGAGCTTCCTTAATGAGTCTCGAGCACTTGCAAGGCTCTCGAGCAATATTATTGGTAGCCATCGATGGAAGACTAAATTGAGAAGTTTGTGAGAGGATGTGCAGCTTGTTTAGTGTCTGACAAGCATTGGAAGGGGAAGGAAACACCTCTCATACCTGTACCATACTCTGAAGAAGCTTAGACCAAAGTGGCATTGGATTTTGCAGGGCTGTTTGAATTGCTTCCTGCCTCACAGCATTATATGATTGTTCTGGGGGATTATTACACTAATTGGTTGTATTTTGATTTCACGTCACATTATAATACTGAGTCAGTCATTAGTTTCCTTCAGAATGTACTCTTGTTGGTAGGGACACCTACAGAATTGGTCACCAACAATAGGACTCATTAGGTTTCAAGGAGGATGTGTTAATTTTTGGGGGAACATCAGACTGAACATATTGGGTATCTTTGTACACTCCTTCGGCTAATGGATTAGTGGAACGCATGAATCGTTTTTTGAAAGAGGGAGTCAAGAATGCATTGTCTAAGGGTTTTGAGGTGAAGGAAATGGTTTTTCTTTTAAGTGTGGTCATATTTGTTTACTCCGCATAGCACAACAGAGGTGTGTCCTTTCTTTTTAATGCACAAGAGATGACCCAGATATACCATATGTCCTGAATGGGTTAGAGCTCTCAACAAAGAAAGGAGTGTTGTTTCTTGTGAAGCTGTGTTAGACAGAGTTAATGCAAAGCAGTTACAGGCGAAAAAGTTTTTTGATGTGAAGCGTAAAACTCAGCTATGTGAAGTGGCGATTGGAGATTAGGTGTTAGTTAAGATCCCCACTAGGCTTTTTGAGTCTTCCTCTGACCAGGATTCAGAGACTGACTCTGCATCGGAGGCAGAGGAGCGAGTCAAAGATTCTGTCAGTGAATTTTCTGTCAGACAGGAATCATCTGATGATGAAGCCACTCTCAGTGCAGATGGAGTGTCTGTTTTAGAGGAGGACACTGATGTGTTGATAGTGTAGCATGTGGCATCTGGATTGCAGCCTGGGCCTGCATGGCTTACAATTGTAAGAGCTGAACTCTGGGTTGCCCCAAGCATGGTGCAGCCGGCTATGCCTGCCGTTACTGGTGTCACAGGGTATAGAGTGAATAATGAAAACTTTTTGCCTATACATTTTTTTCAATTGCTAATGGACGATGTATTTTTGGATGAGACTGTTGAGCAGACTAATTGGTATGCTGAACAGTATTTGAGGGACAACAGTGCCAGACTTAAATCCCAATCTAGAGCTACCCAGGGACTCCCACAGTTCTGGATGAGTTGAAGATGTTCTTGGGTTTAACTTTTTTGATGGGCTCAATAAGGAAGCAGTCACTGTCTTCATATTGGTCTACTACTCTCTTGACGACAACGGCTATATTTCCTGCAATCATGAGTCGTGATCGGTATTTGCTTCCAATTCGAATACTGCATTTTGTTGATATAGTTTTAGCATTGCCACAAGATCACCTTGATTGTTACAGTCATTTAAAGGTTCGGTCTGTCCTTAATCACTATGTAGATCGATTTTCAGAGATCTGGGTGCCAAGGAAAAAAATAGCTGTGTAGGAGTCTTTGGTCCTGTACAAGGGTTGAATGGTTTTTAGGCAATACGTTCCAAGCAAGCAGGCACGTTATGGAATTAAGATCTGTATACGATGTCTGATAGTAGGATTGGATAGGTCTATAATTTCAGGGTGAACACAGGTAGGGATTCCAGTATTGAACCCCCTGGTTGTCCATCCACTTTCAGAGTTAGTGAAAACATTGTGTGGGAACTTGGTAGAGGACTTTTTAACAAAGGTCACCATTTATATGTACATAACTTCTACACTGGTGTGCCATTGTTTAGGGAATTGGTCAAAGTGGACACTGTTGCTTGTGGCACAATCTGCTCTAACCATAAAGGATACCTAAAAGCGCTTGTTTGTGAAGAACTTGAGAAGGGACAGTGCAGTGCCTTGCATAGGGATGAACTTTTAGCTACGACTTTGTCTACATGTTGCATACAATCCATGATGAAAGTACTTCACCTGTGACTGTTTGAGGTCAGGTTGATGAAATGCGCTAACCTGCATGCATTTAGAGTATAATAGGAACATGGGTGGTGTTGATAGAGCAGATTAGAGGTTGGAACCTTACACTGCTCTTCGTAAGTCTTACATGTGGTATAAGAAGTTGGCTATCCATCTCTTCCACTTAGCAAACTTTAATGTTTTGGTTGTATTTAAGAAATGTTCTCCAGAGTCAAATATGACAGAAGTCTGTGATAGTCAGCCTTGTTGTAGTGGAACCGGCAAGTGTTTCTAGAGTTGGAGTGGTGCAGGATGTGCTAGATTAAAAGATCACCAGTTTGCTGATCACATTCCTTCCACAGCCAAAAAAGACTTTCCCGGTAGGAGACGTAGAGTCAATATGCGAAGAGCTGCGCAGAAGGAGACTCGCACGTACTGACCAAAGTGTCCTTCTAAACCTGCTCTGTGTGTCCCTGCTTGTTTTAGAATGTACCACAAGCAAAAGCGTTTTCGGGAACAACCATGAGTGTAAAAGTGAACTGACTGGTCTGTATGGTTTTATATTTTTGGTTCAGTTTTGCGGTTGCCATTAGTGTGATGTAGTAGGTTTGAGCTTTTGTGTTTGTAGTTTTTTATCTAGTAGAATTGGTTAGTGTTTTCTTGTTCGTAAAAAAAAATTTGATGGCAGTGTGCATGGACTTGGGCTTGGCGTGTGTGGACTGATGCTTGGCTGATGGTGTGCGTGGCCTGGCGCTTGTATGCCAGTGTGTGTGGACTGGCGCTTGCTTGGCATAGTGTGAGTAGTGACTTACTGCTGGTCATAACACACACTGCTAGCCAAACGTCAGCCCACAAACACTGTCAGCTGGTGTGGTTACGGTGTCAGGCATGTGGGCATAGGAAAGTGATGGGCACTTGAATTGCGCTGTCTGTTGAAGTGAGTGTTGTAATGTGCTGTGGCTGGCGGTGTGAATGGTCTAGTGCGTATTACGTATGAATGGTGTGAGAATGGACTTTAAAGCAGTTGGGGCTTTAAGGTGGCTTCACAAGCTGCGAGTCACTGGTTCAGTTTCTTGACCTTTCAATTATTAACAGTGCATTTCAGTTTTGTGAAATCACTTAATAAAGTTTTATATATTGAACCATCACTCACCTTCATGGCAAATCTAACCAACCTGTGTGTGTACTTGATAAATATATGGTTATTTAGTAATAATTGTCTTTTCTGTCTTTCTCTGCCAGGGTGTACATTGTCTCTTTTTGTGAATGTTTTATTGTGCTGGTACCGTGGCTGGAGGTGTGAATGGTCTTGTGTATCACATATGAAAGGTGTGTGAATGGCCTGTAAAGCGGTGGGTGCCTTGTCGCGGCTTTACAGCTCACAAACGGTGAGTCATTGGTTTATTCTTTGGACAGTTGAATGATTAATAGTGCATTTAATTTCTCTGAAATCTTGTTAACAAAATATAAATTTTGAACCTTTCACTCACCTTTGTGCCAAATCCATGTGTGTACTTGAGGAATAGATCGTTGCGCAGTAATATTTAACAATAGTAAAATTTTCCTTGCATTACTATGCCATATTCTTCAAGAAGTAGAATGAAACCACATATTCCCTACCACCCAGTGTTCCCCAAAGACTCCCAATCAAAATGCTGCTTCACTTGTGTGAGTGGGCCAAGTGCCCTTGACAGGTTTGCAAGGGATTCTTGGTAACAGAACCTGGTGAGAGCCACACAAGTCACCCCATCCTGGATTCCCCTGGGTGTCTAGGTTTTAAAACTTTACAGATTTTCTAGGTTTTTTTCCTAGGTGTGGGCTGTGCTAGGACCCAAAATCCACCGCCATGCACATTTGGAAAAAAGGGTCAGCTTTCAGTGTAAAAATGTGATGTGTCCACGTGGTGTTTTGGGCCGTTTCCTGTCACTGCCACTAGGCCTACCCACGCAAGTGAGGTGCCATTTTTAATCGGGAGACTTGGGGAACACAGAATAGTAGAATAATTGTTATTACCAATTGTCTTTCTATGCATTTTGGCCTTCCAAATGTAAGACAGTGTGTAAAAGAGGAGTCATTTAGGATGGGTGCCCACAATTTCAGAGATGTGCAAATACCCACTGCTTCTGAACTCCATATCTTGTTCCCATTTCAGAAATATATAGGTTTCATTGATACCTATTTTTCTGTCTTTATATTTTACCAAATGAATTGCTAAATACCTGGTACACAATGACAAACCTTTGCAAGATGCAGCTCAGTTATTGGCTCTGGGTACCCCGGACTCTTGGTAAACTTACAAGCACTGTATATCCCTGCAACTAGAAGGGTCCAGTGGACATAGCGATATATTGCGTTGAAAAATCTACCATAGTTAGAAGTTTACAGGTTGAAACTTAGGCACAAATGGCTGTTTTTTAAACTCAATTTCTAATCTAATTCTTTTATTTCAACAGTTACTTTCTATAGGAAAACCTTGAAGGATCTACACAAATGACCCCTTGCTGAAATTCAGAATAGTGTCTACTTTTCAGAAATGTATAGCTTTCCGGGATCCATTATTGGTTTCACACCCATTTCTACCACTAACTGGAAGGAGGTTGAAAGCACACAAGAGGGGAAAAATAGGCTAAGTCCCAGTAAAATGCAAAAACTGTGTAGATAAATGTGGATTTCTGACAAATTTCTGCCTCTTCCTGACAGCTGGGAAGGTGGTGATTTTAGCACCAAAACTCTTTGTTGATACCATTTGCAGGGTAAAAATACATAAGCTTTATTCTGCAGGACTTTTTCCCCCAAAAACATAAAATGTAGTTGTGTTTAGTCTAATTTCTCAGTTCCCTCCTGGGGAATCCACAAACCCTAGGTATCCTTTAGAATTCTCAGGATGTTGGGAAAAAAAAAAAAAGACGTGAATTTGGCGTGGAGACCTTGTGGACAAAATGTTATGGGGCCTAAGCGCAAACTACCCCAAATAGCCAAAAATAGGCTTAGCACAGGGGGGAAAAGGTCTAGCAGGGAAGGGATTAAACCGCCTGTTGCATTGTATTAGTGCGTCTTCAATATATGAGAAGCTCTTTTCGAAAAGCACAAGACCCAAAGCTAGGTACTGTAAAGTGTATCACGTGTACACAGTAATCGACCTATAAAAAAGGTGAAAATGCTACAAAGTGACAAAATCGGTCATGAATTATTTGAAAGAATGGAGATGAAAGATAAGAGCCATCCATGCAAGGAAATCCAGGGCAGATACATGTGGGGCGAGATACTAGAAAGGGTGTCCAATAAAGAGGGCATATAGTGTGGGCAGGGGTTGGAGGGGTATGCCTCAGCACAGGTTGGTGACACACTTACAAAACTGCTGCCAATCTAAACAGAGAGACAGAGGGATTAGGTGAATTATTGAAACAAGCGATTGCGAGGGACTATGGAAAGGAAACGGGAACGGTATACATAATGCAATGCAGAAAAAATGAGTTGGTGCAGGGTCCTTCCTGATTTCTTTGAGACTACATTTTCACTTACACATTTGAGATTTTTCAGGAAACTTCCTAAGATCAGGAGCATTAGTCTAATGGACAGAAAACAGAAGAATCAATAGACATAGGGATTAAATTGATGAACTTTGGGCACATGGGCAGAGTGTGCAATTTATACTGCACTGCAGGACTCTAACCTCCAGCACCATCACATTTAACAGCGCCCCTGAACAAATGCTCAAAGGCAATGCAGCTGTTTGCTATATTAAAGTAAACACCACTGATTACTGCCTCAGTATGCAATCTGAAATTGTGTACAACACCTCCAACAATGGATAACAGTGCTTGATAACCAATAAAATGCATTTGCATTGGTGTGCTAGCAAGTTCACAACGTTTCCTACAAGATGTACAACAAATTAAAGAATTAGGATAGGAAATATCCAGCGGTGACAGTTTCATACAGGGCTGTATTTCATGTTTTGATCAATTTTGTTTATCTGGCATATTTTCCAGTAACTTTAGTTCAAGAGGGATAAAGTACAAAATCTGTAGTTCTACACTTGTCAACAGTCACTGGAATGCACCCAGATTTGCTACTGCCGCTTATAGCAAAATTTAAAATGTTTAATAAAAGAAGGAGTCCGATATAAAGAATATGCGTAGCCTAATAAACAATGAGTAACACTGGATGACACACACCATGACATGACTCATAATTAAATCCAGAGGTCCACCAAGTTTTAGCATGGACCCACGATTAAATACATTTAAAACTATGTAACACTTTTCATGATTACGCAGAAGTCAACTCCAGTCAAGGTAATCCAATTCACTACTGTTTAGTGGGGTCGCGAACCTCTTAAATGCCCAAAATACTTTTGTCGATCAACAAAGTACTCGAGCCCAAATCCATAAAGCGGGATTTATTCAAAACATGTGGCAAACAAACGCCCGACGCGTTTCGGTGCAGCCGCACCTTGGTTACGGGTCAAGGACTGTTTGTGAAAGCATAAACATATATTGTGAGATTATTAGGCCTGGGCAAAAATTTCGTTCCGTTCGCGGAAATTGCGATAATTTGACATTTTTGCGTTCCGCGGAGAGCGCGAAAATGTCAAAAATTCCGGTTTCCGCAGCTTGGCGATAATTTGTTTCTTGCTCGCGCTGTAAAATGATACATTCTCGCGCGATCGCCTTACCTGAATCCCTGCGTTCGCCGACAAGTTTTCTTGATCCGGTCGCGTTCTCCATGAGATGTTGTATTGTTTTTAGCCATTTGCGCTGTCTCGCGACAGTTCGCGCCCGCAGTGACGTCATGCGTCGCGCGATCACGTCTTTCTTCTCGCGATCATGCACCGCGAGAACAACTCAAAACAAGATGGCCGCGCCCGCAAGCAACCACATGGGTAAGTTGGCGACCCGCAACCATGCAGAAAATCTCGCGAACATGCCGGAAAAAAACTTCCGCATCTTCGCGATATTTCTGCTTGTTTGCGATAATTTTAAACATTCTCGCGATAATTTGCGAAGGTTAATTCCGCAAATTCCGCCCACCCCTAGAGATTATATGCTATCCTATATATCCAAAGTATTTTGAATATATAGGATAGCACATATATACATCTCATAGTGGTGATCACCACTAGGTAGTTACAGTTGGGTTAGCTGGTCCAAAGGAAAACCTTTGTTTTGCTAATAACTTTGGTACAGTTTGATGAATCTCCACAAAACTTTCCAAGAAGGTCCTACTTTTTTAATAAAAATATTCATCTGGGTGGTTGGGCCCACGAGAGTTTCTGAGGGCCAATTTAGAAATGGAGCATTCTGATTGGCCCAGGGAGCTTTATTTCCCTTGGGCTATATGGCTCCAGCGGGAGTCAGACTCCTGTGTGAATGAGCGCTTTGATTGGCTGCCAGCAACGTGAGAGTGTTTTGCTGGCAGAGGGAAGTGAAATTCATTCTTATGGAAAGGGAAACCTCACACACAAAATTGAGTCAGTCTTCATTATCGGCAACCTCTCCCCATCATGTTAGGTTGGTACCACTAGGGCTGACTCAACCTCCTGTTGGACTCGGCGAAGGAGAGAGTTCGTAGATAAAGGCTACTGGATATGAGGGATCCAGATCAGTGGGTTAAAAATACCTTATAGTTCCCAAGCAGATTGCCTTTATTGGTGGGAACTATAGGTTAAGGTTAAAAACGAGTGGGACGCTATAACCGTATACAGGAGAGGTTGCCGATGATGAAGCAGTACACAATTTTGTGTGTGAGGCTTCCCCTTCCATAAGGATGATTTTCCCTTCCCTCTGCACTCTCACAGGAATTCTGTGAATGTCCCACTTGGATCGACGTATGTTTGATTTAGGGTAGTAATACTGGACCTTGTATTCTCCCTTCAGCTGCGATACCTATTTGTGTTGGTTAAACAAGTCGTCAACTGTCACTTACACACAGGGTTACTCGTCAATACAAAGATTTATACTGTGTTCAATTTCTCAACACAGCTATGATGTATTGCTGTCATTTGAGAGGTCAAAAGTGATGTCATAGAACACGTCATGAGTGATGTAATATGTGAGGTCATAAGCAGTGCATGGTGGGGTCGCAAGTTATAGTTAACTGCTAAATATAGCTGGTGAATTTCTCGTTTTTTTTTAGTTCAAAACAGAGGGATATATATATATATATATATATATATATATATATATATATATATATATATATATATATATATATATACACATACATACACACGCACTCAAATCCTTCCCGGCGATGAGACGGACAGACAGCCACACCAACGGTGCTCAGTTGAACTTCTTTATTCTATTGGTATGTCTTTTTTTGTTTATGCCAACAGAATAAAGAAGTTTAACTGGGCACTGTTGGTGTGGCTGTCTGTCTCTGTGCCGGGAAGGAGGGGGGGTGTAGGTGTGTTTTCCTTCTATTAACGGCCTTCATATACCATGCACGAGCTACAGTTTACCATGCCCTTCACTCCTAAAAACACCCATGCACCTAAAATCCATGCCTCATATCCTCATTTACATTAACCATCATTCCTAAAATTAATGTTTTTGCCATGTTCTCATTGAAAAACACTCCATCTAACTTGCTCCTTCCCCTTACACAGCTTTGTATACCATACACTGCATGCTTTGAAAATTCCCACATGCTGGAAACAGACCTTTGCTTGTTTTAACTGACTTATCAAACAATTGCACCATATCATAGACAAATGAATAGTAACAAAAATACACAGTCTTGGCGATCAGTATCCTATTCAATTGATACAGTGGCGATAACCCACTGAAGACCATTTTCACTGCCCTTTTAAGATCTGGTGGCCAACGCAGCCATCATAAGGCCTTATGTAATCAACACAAAAAGATCTCTTAGAAGAACTACCTTGTAAAAGAACTACCACTATCTTGAATACAGCATGTGATTAGTTAGAGGTTCTGTGCCTCCTCTGAAAACAGTGCTGATATTGCAAGTTTTGCCTTGTAGGAAAGCTTGCGCTCAATAAAGCAGTAATCTGATGGCAGCTGGTAAGCCAATGTTTGAGGCGATAAGCCTGATTTGCTTGTTAAGAAAGGTTATAATAAAGGCAGTCGACCGGATTTATTTATTGTGAATAGCATACGTAAAAGCAGGCAGGTCTTTAAGGGTGGAATGTTATAGTCAACTGTAATTGTATATACATTTTTTTTTTATATTTTAAATCGCTGAAGGTTACTTTGTGGAAAAGCTTGAAATCCATAGAGTATGCCTAAGCTGGTTATGGTCACAAGTCAATGTTAAAGGTGATAGACCTGAATGGCACCTTGGAAAAGATTATGCCCGATACCATAGGTCTAATCTACTTATAATGAAAAGTATGACAAAAGGTAGTTGACCCTGCTTATTTTACTATGAAAACGATATGTTAAAGCCAATAGGTCTTAAAGGGTGGACTGATAATGCAGTATGCTTAAGACTGATGACCTGTATTTTATCGCCTGAAACCTATAAATTGCATTTTATGCAAGCATTTCAGCTTTGATAAACTCACTGGACAAACCAGATACTAAAACAAATATGTAAATGGAACACGTTCACATCCTGCCTTGAGCTTAAATCCCTCATGCAGTGCAGTACTCATCAAGTTCCCAATAAACCCAACTATTAATCCCCAACTTTTCTTCTCCATTTACACTGAGCATTATTTCAACGTATTATTTAGGGTGTCCAATAAAATAGATATCCCATGTGGGCAATATGTAGAATTCTTTAAGGTGTCCCATACACTGCCCTTTACTAAAAACATCTGTACTAATCTTAAGAAACAGATGAACAACCTGCAAACAGTGATTCACACAAAACCATGAAAGAAGCTGAAAAACGTTGGGTGCCAACTGGGATAGACAGGGCTGGGTGACCGTCACTGGGTACTCGCTAATCGTCCCTCTGGTCTTAGGCCCTTTGCACTAAATAAGATATGCGGTTTTATATACAATAATAAAGGAGACATGGTTTACAAATGATGAAAGAGTAAACTGACAGATGGCAACGTAGATGCAATGCCAATGACAGTGAACGGCTGGGTCATTAAGGCCAAACATGAGAAGTTTTATTGACTACTATACTGGATGACATGAAAGTAGCAAAATGTTATGTTACGCATGTTGTAAATCACTTACTAACATTTGTGTGATACGTGACATGTTATGGAAGGAGCAACAGGACAGTGGATATGGAGATCACGAAATAACATTAATAATAAAAGGGAAAACGTATGATTACTATGTTTCCCACAAAGCTACATTAGGGTATTGCGGCCATTTCTGGGACCGCATAAGGTGTGCAGAGTTCTCAGCAAAGTGATGCTTACAGTTCGGAAGCCCACATCTGGAATACTGCGACCAAGTTCTGGAGGCCCTACTCAAAGAATTATATCTAGTTCTAAGGATATGGCTATTGTTTTGTCTGCTCTTATTAGGGGTCACATCTTAAGGATTATGTCCAGTTCTACATATATGGATCACAGTCTTATCTTGTTAAATGGAAGCATCTGAAATGTTGCCCCAGCTCTCAATGTATGTCTCCATTTTTGGAGACCAAGCCTTGCAGTCTTAAAACCACAACTTCTATGAGGACACATATTACGTAAGGCATCAACTGAATAAAGGCAGAAAAGGGAGTAATGTGACAAACATTAAAATATGAGGAGGATATAAACCAGAAAAGGCCAACTTTTTAAACGGAACAGGACCGCAAGAAACAACGACCAGAATTCATGACTAAAAGGGAAAGTTGAGGGAAACAGAAAATGTTTCTCGCGTGAATTATTGTTTTGCCTAAGAAAGCGCCTAGCAAAAAAACTGTATCAGCAGCAAATGAATGAATGGTGGCACTGGACAGACGTGGAAACCAATATCAACTAGAAAGCGAGGTGAAAGCCAGAGAACATGAAGAGGCGATACAAGTCAGGAGCTGGTAGAGTGCAGGGTGAACCTTGCAAAAAGGGTTTATCTGGTGGTTCCCGTGTAATGTCAAATGTATTTCTTAGCTGAACACTACCCCCGGTTAACCCTCCACCCAGCGTATTCTGCCCCACATCGCCTCCTCTCGCACCTGCGGCTCCGCTTTCCATTCATGGATCTTGGCGTCCGGCTCGGGCAGAGTCCGCGGGCCTCGGGGTTGCTCCGCAGCTGGGGAGGATGGGAAGCCCCTGCGCGTCAGGTTGAGTGGGCCTTCACTCAGTTTGCGCCGGCTCTCTGACCCTCTTCCCTGCTGTCTTCGCGCTGCTATATCCGTGGGGCTCGTGCCGTCCTTTTCTGGCTCGCGCCTCCGCTCTGCCCCCTCTCTATTGCAGCAACTCACGCCGGCTTTTCACCCCGCCTCCGGAACTAGTGACACACTTGGTGCCCGTTGGAACTCGACGGCCACCGTTGCCAATGCCAACCACCCCTCCTTCCGTCAACTCCCTCCGTGTGTCACCGCTTCACTCCGTCTCGTCTCTCAAATGCACCAAGGGCCAGCACACTGAAGTGGAAGTGACGTTTCAACCGGCTCAGGATGAACTCTGTGCTGGCCACGGTGCTGACTCTATAGTAGTTCTCTTGGTGCTGCTCCCTACGTCACTTCCCCTGCCCTCCTCTTCCATGGCGGTTTTGTATCAGCCGGGCCGTGGGAATCAGAAGGAAAGCATATGGTGCCAACAATATAGCACCCATCAAAAGTGACAGCGTAGGCATCGCAACGCTCGAAATCACCCTCTGAGTTTCAATGAAAAACCGCACATCTCAGAGAGCGAGTACGACCCTTCCGAACCACAGTCTCTATCCGGACTTTCAAAACAGATCTTCAATCTCTTCTCTTCATAAGACACTTCCAGGCTTTATTCAACTCTATCACGACTGCTTGGCATTCATTTGAACGCAACGCTGTAAATATGTCTCCTATACCTGTATTAACCTATTTCTTGTACGTCTCATTTTATATTTACCTCTTTGATTAGCCTGATTGTATTGGTTACTTGTTAGTATGCAATTCGCCTTATGTAAGGTACTTGGTTCTATTGTAAAGCGCAGTGACACCTTTAAGTAAAGTCCGCCCTATATAAAACTGCATTAAATAAAATAAATACGGTCTTGGGACGAGGGAGGCACTTTTTTGCTATATAAACATAACAATATTTCATGTTAATATGAATTACTCCTTAGTATGGCGTCTGAATCTCAGACCAACAGTTTTTTGCTTTATTGTCCCGTCTAATCTGCTACCAATGAGGGTTGGAAACATGAAATGCCGGCATCCAGCAACAACTGATATATCTGGTTCAGACACAGATCTCGACAGTGAGCGCCGAACAGGTTGAGTTTAATAAGTCGTGTATGCAGGTTTTGAATACTGCTTAACAAATACGAAAACAAAATTATGGAACAATCACTGGCAGGCAAACAGGTTCTCATTGGAACACAGAACTCAAGTCTCACTCACTGTGAGTGAGACTCACACCTAAGAATGAGTTAAGGTCTCACTGACAGGAGGGTAAACATCACGCCTTGTCTGAAGAGCTAAAACCTGAACTGTAGATAGGACTCCTTCGGTGATGTGTAAAGAGGAGCTTTTGAGCTAGGTAAAAGCTTTTAGAAACCATCCCTCCACTGGGGGCTCTTCTTGCAGACCCATTTAGTTTTAGAGAGGAGCTGTTTTGGATTCCTTATGTGCTGCCCCACAACATTTGTCATCCATGAGACTAATTTAATGAGGTGTTGGCGTTATTTTATTCGGTTAACAATCATTTAGATTTTTTTGTATTATTTAACTTAGGTCTCTTGTTGTTTAGGTGTCGTTGATGCCAAGTGTTTCACTTCTATTGTCATCAAGTATTCTAATTTGTTCTCATTCCTAAGATTCTTCAAAACGTAAGAGCTCTGCACAAATAATGCAAGCACACATATCAACATACCCACGGATACCTAGTTTCAAAAAGTGCAAAAGACGTAATGGGCCCCCACGCACATAGACCACCACACAATCAGGCATCTATGCACACAGACCAACTGTCATTCACAACCCCATTCAGCAGGGGGTAATTTGCATCAGAAGAGCACGGTAATGCAAACTAGTATAAGGCCGGCTACACAATTAACTGGAATAAGTCTCTGATCTATGTCCTTCATGGGGTGACCCCAAGTTTGCCGAATAACTGTGATGCCAGGGTTGTCACAGAGGGATTTTGATACCTGGACATCTTTATCACCAGAAATCCCAATGCATTTCTCCCCCATAACCTTGATCCACCACTTATGCGCATGCGGAGAAATGTGCAACACCGGAGGACCCTGCCTATTTCTTTACTGGTAAAAGGCGGCTTTATTTAAAATCATGGCCCTCCCCCGTTTTCTTTATGCACTTCAGAACATGCCCTACCCAATACCACAGTCCTACTTCCAAGCCATAGATAGGGTGGCCCGTGCGCTCCTTTGGGATGCGGCCCACCCTCAAATAGGACTCCAGAAATTGAGGAGGGGATGGTGGAATAGCCTTCCCCGATGTACAGAAATACTATTGAGCATCACAACTAATCGTTGTTAACCACTGGGTTAACCTCCCAGAGGACGAACCAGACAAAGGCTGGATAAAAGAAACCTGCAACCAGGGGGCTACCTACGAGCCATCTATGGGGGATGTGCCACACATCCCTCTTCAATCCTACAGCTGTCGCCATCTCCCGGTGGCTGTGGGCTGGAGAGGTGAGATCAAGCAGGCCACCCCCTCTGGGACACAGTGCAGCTCAGCTCCCTGGCCCTGCAACAGGGCTTCAACAAGTGGGACCTAACAGACCTGTTCAGGTGGATAACTTGTGGAGGAATGGGGAGGTGCTCCCATTTACGGAATTACAAAACGAATACCAAATGGTGCCCGCTGTGGCCTAAAGATTTCAGCAAATCCGCCATGCCCTGTATAAAGTGCTTCAGAAGGTAGAAGATCTTCCGCTGTCCTCCCCTCTTGAGGATAGGCTGCTAGATGACTACCTAGCCAAAAAGGCGATTTCCCTCTCATGCCGGAAACTGTGAAACAATTCCCTCAATACTATGACCCGACTGAGGGAGACCTGGGAGAGCGACCTGGGTGATTTAGAGGATGACTAATGGCTTGCGGCCTTGGCCTTCTCTCGCGAGATGGCTATATGCTGACGTTTTCATCTTGTACAGCTTAAAATCCTTCATAGATGTTACTATGCGGCTACAACACTGATGAAAATGGGTAAAGCAGACATGGCGCTCTGCCCCAATAAATGTGGACAAGTAGGCATGTTTTATAATATGGTATAGAGTCACGTCCTAACAGAATGCTAATCAAAACTTAAGATGTATGGCTAAAGAGCTAACCTCCATACCCGAAGCATGGCGTTTGCCTACCTCTCGTATTCAACCTTGCTAAGTCAGTAGTCATAGCACTCCTGTGTCACTTATTCTTATATTTTCAAAAGGAATTATTTTACAACTGGATTTATAAAGGAAATGTAATTATTTTTAATTATTTGTTGACCTCAGTAGAGGTCTAAATCAAATTAAATAGAAATCTTGAAATCAAAAGGAATTAGTATAGGAGTCCACACATAAACCAGATTGAGATGTATGAACATTTTCCAATCTAAATGGCCAGAAAGAGTATGCATTGGGTGAACACATTACCCTGTAACAGACTGAATACATACAGCCGTTCACACTGTAGTTAGATGTGCGTAAGTGATGTCACAACATTTCCTGTGATGTCACTTCTTGTGCCGTCTGCCTTTGTTTTGGTTGGTGTTTTTATGTTTTTTGGTATTCTTGCTATGATTCACCAGATCACATTTGTGGGTAAAGATGTATTATGTCTGTGCTGATGTGCTAGGAACAGTTGTAGAAGTAAAGTGAGGACTGGCAACCCCTTGTGTATTCTTCTATATGTTAGTGGTTTTAAATCTTTAAAAAGTTTTAATTTCGGGAATTGGTGGAGCAGAACTAATGTCGTGCGTTAGGATCACAGGGTGGTACAGTGGTACAGTGTACCCACAGCTAGGCTAACACATATAATTTTATTTGTGCTTTTTTCTGATGCAGAAACATGTTTTTATTTATTGTTTTTATTAATGTGCTGACCTGTCTAAGCTTCGCAGGAGCATGGATGGACATCTGTGACTCAGTCTGGCAGAAAGGGTCCACGTCCATTTAAATGTGTCCTTTCAAAAACCATGAAATGAGACATCAGTGGCAACCACGGGTCAACGCTGGAACCTCAGCACAGCCCATATAGTCTCCCAGAAGTGTGAGAATGCGGCCACACATGGAAGAGCAGTGCTGAGGTTCGTTGTAATGAATCTCTCCTGTGACGTTAAAGTAATCTCCTCCAGAGTCAGAGTCATGATTACCCTGCTGTATAGTGTTCTCAGGGGTCTAATAGGTATAGATCTTACAGAAGTTGTCCCTATCACTGTCAGGCAGTTCTTGGACTCCTTGTAAAGTTGAAGCCAGACCCTGTTCGAGGGGGACACAGGGCAGACAGGGGCTGCTGGGCTCAACTGTGGGGTTTGGGGTCGTTTGCCTCTGATGCAGTGGCGTAGGAAGGTGGGTGCGGGCCGCCCCGGGCGGCATCACTGAGGGGGTGACAAAATGGCAAAAATATGTGCTTTTAAAATAAAAATAAAAATTGGGGGGCACAACACTTTAAAAAAAATAACATAATTTAAAACAAGTTAAATAACTTTGTCTGACAATTAATTAACCTCAACAAGTCAACATAATGCGTTGAAACATTCTAGTTCAGTCAACAAACGCAATGAAACATGGCTGAACTCAACGCTGTGTAGTGGAGAGCGTATGGGTAAGGAAGGGGAGGGGGTGTTTCTTTCCGCCGAAGTCTTTCTCTGCAGTTTGTACTCGAGCGAGACGTAAACAACCTGTGACTCGTCATCACTCGACTCAAAAAATAAAAAACGCAACCAATCCTATCCGCTGCCATGCCGGTCAGTCACCCCACCTCATTCTTTTGAGTTAGTTGTGGATTATTACTGAAGCTTATAAGTGGCATGCTGAATTTATTTTTGTTACATTTTTTAGTTCATTGATTCATTGTGATCATCCTCTTCTCTATGATATTGAGTTTGGTAAGTAACGTAAACATTATGGTGCATGCTATTTGTTTGTATTTGTACGTTAAGTCGGGGGTGACAAGAAATTTTACGCACCGGGTACCACCTGACCTTGCTACGCCACTGGTCTGATGTGCCATGTTTGTCCTACTATGGCTTTACTAACTGGGCCTATTACAACCCCTTCAGCACTCGACTCTTGTTGGTAGCACTGCAGAGTCAGTTCAGGCCTCTCAGGGAGGTAGTGTTGGAGTCTACACATGCAATAATCGTCAAGTACAATATAGTGAATTGGGCACTTCTGCTAACTGCACCTCAGTCAGCTTTCCTGTTCTTCACCCCTGGTTTCCCATCTATTTTGGTATACGCAGTTACCCTCTTTACAGCAATAAATGTTATTGTGTACATTTAGGCTCAGGGGCAGATTACACCACCTTCTAAATTATCAATGTGCCCAGTCATTTAAATTCCTGCAATCTTTGTGTCATCACAATAAGCCCTGAAGGCATTCGCTGTCAGGCGGCAGCCAGCTGATGGCATTGTGCTGTTCCTTTCCTACTTCTGGTATGGCACGCAGTTGTGGTCTCGATGCAGCCTCTTTTGGCTAGATTGAAGTCACGGCTGAAGAGAACCAGCTGGAGCACACAACAAAGATCCCCCTGAGCCGGCAAAATAGGTAACCTAGAGCTGCAGTAGCCATACATGGGTGGATCACATCACTGCCACACTCCAGCCAGACTGGACTATACCTTAGTCTCTTCAGAAACCGGTCCTAGGAAGCTTGTTTCCGGTCCAGGGAAGACATGGCTTGGCAGTTCGGGCTGGACTGTTCCCATGAGGCACAGGGTCAGACTGATTTGCATATGGCCATGTCTGAACTGGGGTGGCAGAGTGGGCTAAAGAACAGTGATGGATTAAACCCAGATCAGTTGACTGGGGGTGAGTGCTTGCAATGTTCAACACTCCGTCCATCATTTCCTTTGGTTTTTGCTTTGTTCGCCATAAGTTGGCAGGGTATGCTCAGACGTGAGTCCCTTGCTCACTTTGCCACTGGATTCAAGCAAGCCTGGCTGAAGACGGCTGAAATGCCAGAAACCGGTCTTAGGAAGCTTGTTTCCGGTCCAGGGAAGACATGGCTTGGCAGTTCGGGCTAGACTGTTCCCATGAGGCACAGGGTCAGACTGATTTGCATATGGCCATGTCTGAACTGGGGTGGCAGAGTGGGCTAAAGAACAGTGATGGATTAAACCCAGATCAGTTGACTGGGGGTGAGTGCTTGCAATGTTCAACACTCCGTCCATCATTTCCTTTGGTTTTTGCTTTTTTTTTTTTTTTTTTTTCTCCTTAGTCTCTTCAGGCCCAGCTTCTTACAGGTCAGCCTCAATCTTTGGATGAGGTTTAGCGCCTCAAGGCAGTTGCCACAGTTCTTTGCGTGTGGATGGGGATAAAACCGTACACAAACATTTGGATATCCCAAAATTTACCTCATTTGAATCTCTCACAGTTTACTGGATCGGAGACCGTGTTAAATATCAATTTCATGAGTCAGTGTGTCCCTTCATTAAGGCACCTTCTCAAATATCAGTTAACAGAGTAAAACAACTCATTAAGTAATGGGGTCCCCTCAATAACAGTTCTAAATCAATGAAAATTTAAAGGGCTTTATTAGAAAAACTAAAAAATAAGCGGTACAGAGTCAATGTCATGAAAGATCTCAATCCAAAATTATACAGATTATGTAAAATTAGAAAGGATTATACATTCCAAATGAGTAGCAACATTAGAAAGGATTTGGGAGCATCCCTAGTAGAATAGGAAAGTCTTCTGAAATCTGGCTTACCCCCAGGATCAAGGGTTTCTTATACACAATTCTTGCATAGTCAATTAGTAATGCTCCAAAAGCATCTTGGTGTGAGCAAAAGTATTATTTCTTTAGCAGAATACTAAAATAATACACATCATTACCTTAATATATAAGCAGCATCCAAACTTAATAAAAATCATTCATCGCCCCTTAATTGTAATGTGATCCAGAGATGTTAGAACAAATATGAAACATACAAACTATAATACTTTCTCTCAGTGAATAGACTGAGATTGATACTTGTTGCAATCTTACAAACACATCATAGAAAGTTTATTGGGAGCAAAACACCAATGAAAAACTAATACGACCTCAGTTTGACTTCGTGTTGCAGAGTCTGTGGAGAGAGAATGCACGAGGGGATGTGGGAGGGGGACAGGAGTGAGTGAGAGAGATGGCATCCGTCTTGTCTAAAATAGCGTTTTACAGAGAAGTGTGGCGTAACTGAAACACATTATTAAACACACTTCTAGACATCATACAAATTGTGTTTCAATTGAAATCATGTTAATTCTGTCTGTATATTGAAAATCAAGTATGAAGAGGCATGTTAATCGTCATTATTAATGTACAAAATATAAACCACCAAAAACTCTCTCATATGGGTCAAAGTGGCACAGGATTAGCAATGGTCACAGTTTGTTTGGTCACAGTAGCACAGGACTATCCATGGTCAAACTTCTTTGGGTCACAGCCCCATAAGTTTTGTTGCGCAGCAGCGGTCAGCCATCATTCCACGTTTCTCACCTGGAACCGCAAATAGGTGAGCTCTAAAACTCTTGGGACACAAAGATCACACTTCTCCAACCTCCTTCATGTGGCAGATCCCATCAGCATTGGGGTTTCACTGCACCTGGCTGCCCTATGTGCTCCCCTATGTGATGCCAAAGTGGCTTAATGTAACAAAAGGTGGAAAGCCCCCCAAGTAACTCGCCCCTCTATCTAATTAGTAACGTGTGTCTCCTTTAAATACACAAACATTGGTTTCTGCTTTTCCAACCAATTTAAGATGGCTCTGCACTTCTTCCAATTTTTGAGCCCTTTAACATCGGTTGACAGTAAACTAATCTCATTCCTGTCCATTTGGCTGTTCTATTTAAATTCCTTTACCATACAGCCCAAATCCTGATCGTCGCTCTTCTCCTTTATCCTAGTTCTCTCACCACCTGCCCTCTGTTTATGAAAGATGTTTTTCAGATCACGGAAATTGTTATTTTCATCCCCGGCAACAGCTCTCCTCTTGAGCCGAGGCCTCTCCACCCCCTCCCCTTTAAACGTCCATTGCCCCCACAATTAACCCCCCTTTTGTCTCCCCTTCAGGTACCCGTGCAACTTTTGCATGGATGTCCTACCTACCCTTCGAGTGTGGTGACTGCACTCAGTGCCCTACCCTCGACTGCACTACCCCCAACCACTCAATCAGTGACCTGAAATTAAAAAACAAACTAAAAAAGACAACACGTCCCCCATCGTGTAGCATTTAAATGCCCATATACAGCTATTTATGTCAATTAAAATAAGAAGAGAAGAGAGGGTCTGATGTGTGTGGGAAAAGTGATAAAGAGAGCTGGTGATGGACAACCAAGACACAGAGGAAGGTAGGAGAGTCTTCGTAAAAAAAAATACACCTCAGAAATGGACAAGTAATAAAGAGGCAGCTGAGAGAGCGGGGAGACAGGTGAGAGGTGAAAGACTACTGAGAAAGAGAGTCTGTTCAGAAGGAAGAAGAGGCATAGGTTGGGGAGTCAGTTGAGAGGTTATAAAGAGTGATGAAAGAGACAGCTCAGACAGAAGGGAAGACGTGTATGGGAGCGATAAACAGGCAGGTTAGAAAGGCAGATGAGAGAGTTGGGAAGGTGGGAAAGTGACAGCAGTGAAAGAAAGGAGACAATTGAGAGAGTGGTGAGAAAGTGACAGAGCTAAATGGGAGACAAGAACGCAGATGGGTTGTGCGTTGCAGATGCATTGCACAAACGTCCACACACTTTTAGATTGACAATATTATTTACCTCTTCGACCGAAAACTTTAAAACCAATATTTTTAAAATAGAAGGTCAATGCAATTACATTTTTATTTCAAATGCAGTACATAGATGTAATGTGTGAACTAGCTAGATTGCTAAAAACGTTACAAGACTGTGTACTTTGATCATGTTTTAAATGATCGTTCTGTTGATTTGTTTTTTTCTATTATTTTTAGTATTTGTGCTCTTTTATTGAATTTCATGATTGTTGCTGCATTGTTTAAGAGGCACAAATAAGCACATTTCTTGAACTGAAAAGAAATGGGAGACAGTGATTATACAGTTTAGAGACAACAGCAGAGAAAGATTTGGAAAATAACAAAGGGTTAGGTGGGAAGGAGGAAAGGTAATTGATATGGAGGTGATATTGAGACAAGCAGGTGAGAAAGAGACAGATGGGATTAAAAGAGATGGGAGACCGGTGAAATAGAAGTGAACAAAAGGACAGAAAAGGTGAGAGGGAGAGTAAGAAATGAGATAGTATCAGGAGATCAGTGAGAAAGAAAGGTGAGATAGAGGAGGAGAAGAGAAGAGGTGACAAAGAGCAGGCAACACGTGTGAAAGACAGGGGAGAGAGAAATCTAAAAAGACAGACAGTTTAGAGAAAACTGACGGGTTGGTGACACCCGGTCAAATGTCAGATAACATCAACTCTTGTGATGTCATGTGGGGGATCAAAGGACATCTGATGTCACTTCTGCCATCACTGGATTTTGGTGAATCTGGCCCATGAAAATAACTCCTATTGGGCTCCTCCATAAATTATGTTGCCCATCATAGTTTGTTGCTGTCCTTCATCCACCCTTGCTTGCTAATGGAACCATCAATAAAATCCTCCCAAGACTAATGTGACGGCTTTTGGGCATCCCTAAACTTCAACCAATTTTTCTCAGGCGTGAGACCAAACTTGCAAATGAGGGTGGCCTGCTTGGGTTGATACCAAAACTGCTTTGCCTGCTCTAAGGCCAAATGGCATCCCAGTGGGCACATACCTCCACAGCTACCGCTCCAACTTTTTCTGGTACTTCGTGCATGCGCAAGGCAACTCTTAGAAGCAGCAAACCACTTATCTATGTACCATTTACCAGCACATAGCTAGGCACAAGCTCTTTGGGACTCTTTATTTTGGAAGAGCCCTTCTGGGTACCTCATTATCACTGCCACCCTCCTTACTGGACTCTGATCCCCTCCTGGACTTCAAGACTATCTTGCATTGACTCCTCTCATGGGCCAGGGCGGTCTTCCGCTCCTCCAAAGCCACCCTTTTCCCCACAGTGTAAGGGCTACTGCTGCTTGTATTTCCTCAGCAGCCACAGCAGATGGCTTATTTTACTCAGCTTCCAGCCTCAATTTCTTCAAAGCAATAGCTGTCATCCTCTCCCCAGGAGCCAGACAGCTGCATTCTGTTTCTCCTCAATGATACGGGATGCCTTCTTCTCCTAAGGAGCCAGACAGCCTCTGTTGTTTTCTCCTCTGCAGACAAGGCAACCCTTTTCTCCTCAAGAGCAAAGGTGGCCAGTTTCAATTTTAAAGCCTTCTCTGCCTCTCTGTCTTACAGCTCTAATATGACAAACTGTGAGAGGATACACGGCACACAGCCCTGGACAACACAGTTAGTGGGGCTCCTCTCAGGCACTAAAAGTCTTTTCATAATCTTCTTTCTTTGCTCTGTTCCAGCTTCACCTTTCTTTCCTTGCACATGGCCTTCATCTCCACTGCAGGAAGTGCAGCCAGGATAGACAGATCCACCTCCAAATTCCCACAAAAATAAATCAAGGTGCAAAAATTTGAATCAGAAGTATTTCTTGTCAATTAAAAATCCAAAACAAATCACGTTTTCGCCTAAAATCTGGAACGTGATTTTTAATTTTTAAACTTTAAAACTAAATAGCACCTGCTTGAGATAGGTCCTATTCCAACCACTGAAATCCAATGTCAGAAATTACGTTATTAAATTGGGAGAGGGGTACCCCTACCAACCCAATAAGCCCACTCTAGTTAGGTCAAAACACAGTTCTGAGAGAATCTTTGCCCAGCCCCTTCTAGCTATGGCATATGAAGCAAGCAATCTACGGAGAATCGCATACTAAGTTTAAGAAGTACAATCATTATTGAAGTAAAGAACGCAGCAGAATGCAATTCCATTTAGAAACATAGAGAAAAGTGTAATGAGTAAAATGACACCTAGATAATCAAAATAGGTGAAGGGGAACTAGAGATATGCAATTTTTAAGTTTTAAGGCAAAAAGCACCTGGAAAAAAGCCCAACACGATGGAAAACAAACAGTTTGTCTGGGACAGGGAATTAAGCACAATTTCTGAACTCAATAGAAATGAGATTTGAATGCACCAAGTGGGTTTTCCTGGTGAAAGGTTTTCCCTTCAGACCTTGGGACTGATTATGATCTTGGCAGATGGGACGGATATCCCGTCCGCCATATTACAAGTTCCATAGGATATAATGGAATTTTAATTTGGCGGACGGGATATCCATCACGTTTGTGATGGAGTAACCCTGTCTGCCAAGTTCGTAATCAGGCCCTTTGTCTCGGACTGCTGGAAAAGGTTATTCTGGATAGTCCAGAAGCCACTAGCTCCCCAGGGTGGGCTGCTGGGCACCAAGTCTCTCGCAAGCCAGTTCTCCTGCAGGGTCTAGTCCTTTTTAGTCAGCTGGCCACTCCTGGAGTCAGGAGTCCTTCTGCTTTTTGCGTCCCTAAAGTAGGTAAACAAGAGTTGAACCACCTGACCCTTGGAGAGTGAGTTCCAGTTCCTGGGTGCTAGTAGGATTATGGAGTCCTTGTGTGAGTCCTCTTCTTCTAGTGGGAATCAGAAGTCAGGATTCTTCTTCCAGCCGGTCCTTCTTCTTCAGACAAAGTTGTCTTAGGTTCAGGAATGTTCTGAGGAGGTGGTGGTGGATGCGCCAGTTGTATTCTGTGCATTAGCTAGTGATTGCAGGAATTCTACCACCAAATCTTACTATTTTTTTGCAGTCCGCTCACATACTTGAGCAGCACTTCCTTTTTGCTTTTGCCTTACTATAAAATTAACTGGGAGCCCTGCTTTCAAGACGGCGAGTCTCTGCTGCCAGCAGGCAGGCCTCTCTTGAGCTACTCCCCTATCTGATGGGGTTAAAACTGGATTTTCTCCTACTGTGGCAGGAGCCTAACTGTGTAGGTGGGTCCTGCGGATGAATAGAAGAAGCCTTCTCTGGCATCTCCAAGTCAAAAGAAGTAGTGCTGAAGCTGCCCTTTGTTCTGCCAACAGTTCCTGTGCGTATCCCTGCTAGTGGTCAACAGTTAACACCCATTGGCCTTTCCTGGGCCCAGAGGCAAGCCATTCTTCCGTGAGTCAGAAGTGTTTACTCTCCCAGCCAAAGATGTATATTCCAGCTCTGGAAGTATGATAGGTGTCAGAACTGGTTTTATGCCCGTTCTGGCTCAGGCAGCCTCAAGTACATTTTTGTAAAGTTACTTTTCTGCTCAAGTTATCAAAAATCTGATTTCACTATTAAGTCAAGTTTTAGAAACTTAACCGAGAATAACTTTCAAGCTTTTTCTAGCTATTTCCCAAGCGGTGATCAAAAATAAAGATTTTTAAGGCCTATTAGGGAACGGTCAGGCCAGGTCTACAAAGTGAAATAGTTTCTGGGTTTTATTTCATTGTGAGAGCACACTAACTTCAATATGTAGTGTACACTATCTTTATATATGCACCCTGTCCTGTGGGCTTACAAGAGTATTTTAGGAGTGACATATTGAAATATAGTTTCATAAACGTCAATCAAATTTTTCATGGCTATGGGTCACTGCAATGCATTTAACTTGCAGCCTAGGCACAGCACAGTGATGCTTTGACAGCAATATATTGTTGTCATTTATGGGGGTGGTGTAAATCCATGCTGCAGCCAACATATGGCTTTTAACCCCTTCAGTGCCACGCCCTTTCCCCGCCCTGTGCCGGGCGTTACATTAGCGGGCGGGGTTCATGACGAGATAGTCTCGTCATGGGCACAGCGCAACCGTGCTCCATGACGAGACCATCTCGTCATGGGCACTGAAGCGGTTAACTTTCGATGACATGGGTGCACTTAAGGCACCATTAACAAAGAGAAGTTAAATGGACCAAATAGGGAGTTCCAATGTACAGCACATGTTTTAGAGGATAAGCACAGGTACTTTACTACTGTGTCAGTGGTACAGTGAACAGAGCCCTAAAACCAGAAAAAATAACATCCAAGCAAGGCCTAAAATCTGGGGTAACCATGCAGAAAAAGGTGAATTTGCTACACCAACTAACCTTTAGACCTGCAATGAGTACTGTTACTGTACTGTGGTTCTTTCTGAATCTTGATTGAGTGTTGTCTGGTAGGTGATGTAGCTCAAGGTGGTTAGTGCGTTGCTTGTTGATCGCCTTCTCTATCACTTTGGCTGGGTAGGGAGCAGGTGGATGGAGCGGAATTTTCTCAGTTGCTTGGGTCAGTCGATGCTTTCTGAAGGAGGGCGTTAACTGCTGCGTGCTTCCAGTTTTCTGGGGGGTGGCAGGGATGATGGAGGCATTGATGATGTTGGTGAGGGCAGTGCTGATCGGTGATGCGCCGAGGTAGTAGACATGGTGGAGGCATGGGTCTGCTGGGGCCCCTGAGTGGATGGTCCGCATGATAGTCATTGCTTCTTCTCCGGTGAGTGTTTTCCATCTGGTCAGGTGGACGTTTTGTTTGGTGATGGGCAGGTTGACGATGAGCTCGCTGGGATCTGGTTGGTGAGAGAAATTGCTGTAGATGTGTGTTATTTTGTTGTAAAAGAAGCTGGATAAGTCGTCGCAGAGTTCTTGGGAGGGGGGTGAGGCTGTTGACGGAGGCCGTGGAATAGTGATGATCGAGAAGATTTCCTTGCTGCTGTTGGAACTCTTTTCAATGTGTTCAGCTAATCCTCTTTACTTGGTGTCTCTCAATTGCTGGTAGTATCGGCTGAATGCAGCTGTGTAGGAGGTTCTGTGATTTCATGGCTGGCTCTTCATTTTCTTTTTAGCTGTTTGCAGTCCCAAATGGCCTCTGTGTACCAGCTGGCTTGCTTGTTGTTCCTTCTTTGTTTGTTGGGTTTGAAGTTTGTGAGGGGTTCTGCGCAGTTTTTGATCCAGTTGTTGAAATTGACGATGTCCTCGTTGAGGTGGTCTGTGGGGCAGTGGCGTAACGAGAGTTGAGGGGGCCCTCTGCCACATACACGGAGGGGCCCCCACTCTGGGTTTTATCCGGAGTTCTTGGGCCTGATTATCATGCTGCAGGGGCCCCTACAGCTCGAGTGTCCCCCCGAATCGTGGGGGCCTGTGTTACGCCCCTGCTGTGGTGCTGGGTTTATCTGTGCTGAGAGCATTAAACCAGTTTGTTTCAGACATTTTTCCCCGGCTGCTGCTGGGTTGGCTGGCGTAGGTGGATGCATTGGTTAGTGCTGTGATGATTTGGAAGTGTTTTATGGAGTGGTTGGTCCATGTAAGGAGTGAGGTTGAGCTGTACTTGATGGTCACTGGTGGTGAAGATGGGGTCTGGTATGTGTCTGGCGATGTGTGTTGGTTCAGTGACGAACTGGGTTAGTCCAATGTTGTTCAGGCTTTTGAAGAGGTCTCTGGAGCAGGGATCGGTTCTGTGTTTTAGGTAGAAGTTGAGGTCACTGAGGAGTATGAAGGCTTTGTACTTGATGGTGAGAGGGGCATTGGACGTCAGTGATGAGGCAGGGGAAGGTGGCTTGCTGTCGTGGTGGTTGGTAGGTGAGGGTTCCGATTGGGGTGAAGTTTTTGGAAATTTACAGCTTGAAATGCATATGTTCCATGAATGAGGTGGCATCCTCTGCAGTTGTTGTGCACTTGATGGAGTCTTTGTAGATGATTTTGAGTCCTTGTCATGGCTTGCGAAGGCAGTTCTGATGTGCAATCTTGTAGCCCATGGCGATGTCGGGGGCCGATGTGAAGTTGAACCAGGTTTCCATGAGGAAGAGGAGGTCCAGTGTGTCGCTGATCAGTAGGTCCCATATTTCAGTTGCATGTTTCCTGAGTGAGCAGGTGTTGAGTAGCATGCATGTGAGTGGGTGTTGGCATGCAGGTTTGCTGTAGTGTGTGGGGGTATTGAAGGCATGGTTAGGGCTTGTGTGGAGTGTGTGGGTCCTTTGTTGCAGGAGAAGCAGAAGTGGATACAGGTGAAAACTTCTACCAAGGTTTGTGGTGCTGCAGCATCGGGTGGAGAGGTGTCCTTTGTCGAGTGATCGAAGGAGTGCTGCAGTGCAGCGCTGGGGGGCAGTTGGACTGGGGTTGGTGGCAGACCTTTAAATTATACAGCACTGAATCAGTCTTTTTACAGAATACCTGGAGCCATCAAAAGGGCGTGTCCATTAACGTTTCCTGAAATCCCAGTTGGTTGATCTCATCCAGGCACTCTACCTGAGCACAACACTGGTGCCAATAATTCTACCTTTGCAATCAGTAGTGTCTGCGCTAGCTTAAAGCACAAACTATACAGCATTCTGATCATCCTGTATCGTTCAGGCCAAAGAGGCACTGAGGTCCTTGGGGCCACCCGGTAATATCTTGCTGGCCATAACCCACAATGCAGGGCTACCTTCACAGGAGATTAGCTGCCTTAATGGATACGAGGGTTAAGCTGGCCGCATAAAATATTTGCTTTCTGAAGGCATCAGTTCTTTTGAATTCTCTTTCTGGAGGTTTGGCCACAAAGGAATTTGGTTGACCTTCTGAGTTGATGCCTGAACTATCTAGCTTTCTGGTGTAGGCTTTTTGGTTAGGAAGTCATTGCCACCTTGTCACAAGTTGACTGACCGGAGGGCATGAGCATGGCTTGAACCAACTCACCATAATGGCATCAGTAAGGGCTTCTCTAAAAGGAAATAATGGCTCAGATAAAGCCAGCCCTCGTTCAAGAATCTCAGCCATCACACTGGTCTTTGTCTAAAACTTGGTCAATTGCAAGGTCAGAGCTTCAGCTGCACTCACGACCACTGCAAATGAAGCACTTTCTTCAATTAGTGGAAGAGATGGTAACAATAGCGCTGTTCCAGGAGATGTGTCTAGCCTAACAGTATTCTAGAGATCTAAATATAAGGCATCATCCGTATAATGAGGGGAAAGCTGTGCCCCTCAGCATCATCATTGCTGTCCTGCTGGACTTTAGATCCTACTGAATCAGATCGAAAAAGTGCCTCAAGCACTGGTGTTTTGGCAGAGTTCTTGGATTAGAGTGAGGTTGCATAGCAACTGGTTGTGCCTTTGTGATCTGGTAGCATGAAATTGGCTTTGTCTGCACTAGATATTGACCCTATGATGGAAGAGAAAGAATTGGTGTGGGCACCAGTTCCGGTGTAGATACGAGGATGGGAGTTGATGAAGGCCCAGTAGTGGGTCCTGATGGGACAGATCGCGTTGGAGGAGGACCCGCCGGCATAAGTACATCTGGAGACCGCTACAACTTCATGGCGTCCGAAGGCACACCAAAGGGAGATGCAATTGCACCGGAGATCTGCAGCAAAGTTGCTGTCTGCTGCAGTGACAGCCCTAATAATCTGGGGTGTCCGTGACGGACTGTAGGGCTGAGTCTGACTCGGGTGACAACTGAGGTGAGCGATCTTTATTTTGACACCCCCACGCCTTCTTGCTAGACTTCAAATGGTGGGATGAGGTTGAGTCCCACTTGGCCTTCTTGAACTTATGTCTAGTCATTAACTTAAAGGAAGACTTGTACTGCTAGGTGGATTATTCACAGGGACTGCCTCGAGGCCAGGACCGTGACCAGCCCATGAGTGGGAGCAGGGTCTGTTCTTTGACTGTGGCCTCTTCTTGTGTTGGTCAACTTAGTGCTTTGCCTCTAGCTCCCAAATCGCCTTTGGGGGCATAAAGATACACTTGCTGCATGATTTAAGGTTGTTGCCAGAGCCCACCAAAAAAACACTCTTAATGCGGCTCCATAAATGACATCTGTTTCCTGCAGTTTCAGCAGTGCTTGAAATCTGTCGTTTTCAATGGGGATAGGGTTCCCTAGCACACGTTTATAGAAAATTTGGAGTCGATGAAAGACCAACAAAGTTGGGAGTGCAGCTCCAGATCCGCTATGAAGGGCACGGTAAGAAACAAACCAATGTCACAGTTAAGGGGTGAGTGGTGTGGCTCCACTCCATCACTTTTCAGGTCATATTAGTTCAAATCCAAATTAAATAACAGAAGTGATTAGAGTCCAAATTTAACATGAAACAGCTGTCTGAGTCCTGTGTCAATGTTCTCTCTCCATTTTGGTCGATGAAGCTAAATTATTGGGTTTGTAAACTGATATCTATCTGCCCATAAGCTCACAGATCAATAGACTTCTAAATCTATAAGATCCTCCAAACATGTGCTACAAAAAATACCTTTACTGCACCCTAAGGAATTCTGGGTACACTATCTAGTCTAGTAACTGCTGCCAACTCTCAGTTACCCCTTGTTCTCAGCTCCCATCACTTTTCTCCTCTTTCGCCCCCTCCTCAGAGCGTTGCTGTCCACTCCCCTACTACCCTTCCACCAATTTTCTCTCACCTCAAGTATTGTATCCCTCTGCCTGGAAACCTTATTACCTTACCCATCATTATTTATCTCCTCATTCTTCACCCTCCTCTTAAAGTCAAAGGAACTTATTGAGCGCACAAATCACCAAAAAGGTCTTATGGCGCTTGCGGAGACTCCGTATGGGCTGACGATCTGATGTAACAGCGTTATTGATGGTTGAATAACCAGGTTTTTAATTCCTTGCGGATCGCTTGTGATTAGAGATGGATAAAAGCTGGGGTGGGAGCTTGTTCCAGAGGGCCGGTGCGAGAAAAGAAAAAGATCGACCACCATTTCTTGCCGTGCGAATTAGTCGCCGGGTAAGGAGCTGGATCTTAGTAGTCTGCTTGGATGATACCAATTCAATTTCTTAGCTAAGTAGCTTGGTCCTGTTCCATGTAGGCTCTTATGGGCAAGACAGAGAAATTTGAAGCGGCCTCTCTTTTTTACCGGAAGCCAATGCAGAGTCCTCAGGCTAGGGGCCGATGGAGCTCTGGAAGTGAGATTCAAGATAAGTCTAGCAGCGGTGTTCTGCAAGATCTGAAGTTTCGAGTGGAGGTCTTCATTTATAGAGGCTAATAAGGCATTACCATAGTCCATACGACTTACAATAAGCCCCTGTGCCAACGTTTTTCTGGATTCAGTTGGAATTCATTGGAAGATTTTGCGTAGTTTCCGCAAAATTCCATAACAGGTGCCTATTACCAGGTTTACATGATCTTTCATTGACAACCTATTGTCAATTGTTATTCCGAGGTTCCGCACTACTTGTTTGGGGGATGGACATGGGCCTAGGGTTTGGGGCCACCAGTCGCTAGACCAGTACTCATCAGCTTTCCCAAACAGAATGATCTCGGTCTTGCTTCCATTAAGCTGTAAGTGGTTGCTTCACATCCAGCTGTTAATATGGATCATACACTTTTTAAAACGGGTTATTGTATCCTTGGGGTCAGGGCCAAACGTAATTAACAGCTGAGTGTCGTCAGCATAGAACACAACCTCAAAGCCATAGGACTTGATTACCCAGGCCAAAGGTGTTACATAAAGGTTGAAAAGCATAGGACTCAAGATGGAACCCTGTGGAACTCCTATGCTTACAGCCCGACTACATGAGGCCAGGGTAACCATTTGGACTGTTGTTGTTCGGTTCATGAGATAGTCCCTGAACCAATCGAGGGCCCTTCCTCTGACTCCCACCTCTAAGAGCCGTTGTTCTAGAATGCTATGGGAGATAATGTTGAACGCAGCTGAGGGATCCAGAAGGACTAGCATGGCTGATTGCCTGTTATCCAAGGCCAGCCTGATGTTATCAACTACCTCTACTAACTACTGATGTTTCAGTAATATGTGCCGCCCTAAACCCTGATTGCGATGGATCAATAAGTCCATGGCTTTCCAAATGGGTGGTAAGCTGTTTTTTTACCAGGGACTCGAGTACCTTTCCAAAATATGGTAGCAGTGAGATAGGACAGTAGTTTCCGGGTACCATTGGATCAGAGGAGGGCTTTTTTAGAATAGGCTTTACTTGAGCTGCTTTCCATCTAGTAGGAACCGTAGCCTGAGCTAGAGACATGTTAAAGATCTCTGAGTTTAGCTATGAGAAGGGAGGAACGGGGTGGGAGGGGGTCTGCTGGGGCACCGGATTTAATCTTAGCTAGGGCTATGGAGACTTCTTCTGGAGTAACTGCTTTAAATTCCAGTAATAAAGGCAGGGTAGAATCACTGGTAGTTGCTAGATAAAGATCTACATTATTAACATCGTGATGAGGAAAGGACCTATGAATAGATTTGACCTTTTCATCAAAGAAAGAAGACAGTGTATCTACCCATTCTTGCGTGGGGGTATAGATGGGCTGATCGGAATGAGGAGTGGTGAACTCCTTCAATATTTTATAAAGCTCTTTGTTGGAGTTTGCAGCTTTGTTGATCCCGTTTGTCAAATATAGCTTTTTAGCCTGTTTGATGTTATTTAAGTAGGTTCGATGGATCTGATTATATTTTGAACAATCTTCCTTTGTCTTCGTTTTTCTTCATTGGTGCACATCAGTCCTACTGGACAATTTATCGATTTTTAATGCTGATGTAAACCAGGGCGGGACTCTGGCCTGGACCTTGACCCTCGATAAAGGTGCCACTTTATTCAGGGTTGATGTAATTCCGTCTTCAAAGGTTATTGCTACCTGGTCTACATTCTCCGTATGGGAAAAAAACAGATGGTTAAAATTGGCCGAGAATGTTGCTTGGGTGACTTTACACCATGGCCTTATCCAGGTGAAATTACTGTTAGAACAGTTATTTGAGGTGCCTATAGGTATAAAAAAAAATTTGATCGGTCCAGAGTAAGTGTAAGGGTTGCTCCATTATGACTTTAGTTGCATTGGTAAACAACAAATCCAGGGTGTGACCGGCCTGGTGAGTAGGTCCCACCACCGTCTGAACCAGACCTAATGTCTCCAAATTTGTCACCAGTTGGTTAGGGTCTGATAATAGCTTAGCATGATCGTTAAAATCACCAATAAGGATGAAGTTGTCTGCAGCGAATACATGTGGAGCAATTAATTCAAGTAGATAGTTTACAAAGTTGGCTTTATGACAAGGGGGTCTATAAACTAGGGCCTCTTTCCGTGTTCCTATTGATTGAGCTGCAATTTTAAAAATGAGTATTTCAGATTTTTCAGAGATACAAGAATCCTACGTAATAATTTCGAAATTGTCCTTGGAGGCCACTGCTATCCCCCCACCTCTACTTGCAACTCTATCGAACCTAGTTAAGTGGTATTCTGGTGGAAATTCGATGACTACATCGGGGAAAGCTTGTTCATGGAGCTATGTTACCATTACAAAGCAGAAGTCATGCTTTTCAGAATCAAGAAGACTCCATATTTCCAGCGCATGCTTAGGTATTGACCGAGCATTAAGATAAAGTCCTTTTAATTGTTTTGGGGTATCAGTAGGCTTCCTAGAATTTTTACTTGGGGGGCTGAGGGAGTCATAGGCTCATGAGGGTAAATTGTGTGCCTGCAACAGGAGAGGCAATATACACCTCGGTATCAGACAGTCCTTTCAGTTGAGTGGTAGCAGGGAGTATATTTAGTGCTTTGAGCTCTTGATTAGAGTAACATAGCTTAGCCATGATTAAGGTACACAGTCCTAAAATATCCTTACCTATGCCAGTTTAAGGAGGCAGGAGGGGAGGAGGCCTTTTGTTTGATCTATTCTGCCCGCTCACTTTCGAGCCTTGAGTATACATCTGCTTGTTGTATGTCCATTTCCACTTTGCACCTAGACTCCCCCTTTCTTAGGGGCTGATTATGAGTCTGGCACCTGGGCTCAGCAGTCTCCTGACCACCCTATAACAATAAGGGCGGTCGGACAGCCATTGCCCTGCCGCCGGAAAGGAGACCGCAATATGCTTGGCAGGACTGCTGCTGTCTGCCATGCATATTGTGAGTTTCCTCGCCGCCGGTGGGGTCATGGAAGTTCCTACTCCATGAACACCATGGCGGAGAGGAAACAAAGGGTGCCCTGCAGGGCCCCCTGTGCCTCCTCCACATGGGGAAGAATGCAGGAGGGCACAACACGTGTGCAGGCACCTAAATTCCTGCATGGCATGGACATTTTAGTCAATGCCGTGCAGGAACTGTTTTTCGCATTCCCATTGCGGTGCCCATTTTCAGGGCCCGTGCATGGGAACGTCAAAAACAAAGCCTGCCAGACAGGAGGAAACTCCTAAGCTGGCAGGCGGCCTGGCCATGGCTTTGGCGGTGCAGCAGCAGATGTTGCGCCACACCACCCTAACTATCCAATACACCAAATTTTCTGTCCTCCTCCCTTTCCTTAATTTTCTTTTCTAATTTCAACTTTCCTCCTCCATTCTACTCATTCCTTATGCTGGCCTCTTCCTCCCATCTGTAGACTGTGGTCAATTTTTCTTGTCACTTTCTTCTTTTGCTTCTCATGCTACATCTTCCTTCTGTCCCAGTTATACTCTTTCCAATGCAGTCTTAGGCTTTGAGAGTTCAACAATAGTGTATCTCTAGTAACCCTGACCACAAACAGATTAGCATTTGTCATATTTGTACAAATTAATCTTAAGTGTTATTAATAGAATGAGTTAGCATTTACGTTGCAAGAATATTCAAGCTTCTCGGTGACCATACAGTCATTGGTGGGAGAGCTGCCTTTTTTCATTGGATTGCGATTACCAGCTTAACTGCCAGTACTATATAAGTGGTCAAGTTCTGATCCTGCCCCGCCATGTTTTCTAGCCCCGTATTTCTCGAATTTCAGAAATAATATGCAGGGTCTTGGATATCCCAGCAACAGAATCAGCACTATTAAAATGATTAATCTATAAGTCTTACTTTACCTCCTCAAGTCCTTACTGGTTTTGGTGCAGTGATAAAAATCAAAGATTCTCAGGGACATACCAATCATTTTAGCGGTAAATTGAAATGGCCCACAATCTTCTTTCAACCTATGCTTCCTTTGAAACAAGGGAGTAGCATGTTAAAAACTTGGTTGACTATTTTCAAGAAGACTTAATAGGAGATATAGGAGCTGATTAGGATGTTGGTCAGAAAGCCATCCATGGTATAAAGTCCGACTGCCTAATTTCGATGTAGACGGTCGGAGTTTAAACCGGCCAGTTGGACGGACTGGCTTCCGACGTACTCAAGGAGTATGTCAGCCAGTCAGAGGCCACATATAATACCCTACAGACGGCGTTCCCGACAGCTTTCATGTTGGGCTTTCTGACATGAAAAGCCTGTCGGAAAGCTACTTAGGGGAACTCCAGCAGGGCCCCCCATGCCACTGCAGCCTCTGGTTGAGTGCCTTGGGGGCATCTACATGGCGCCCCTGTAAATCCCTGCACCGTGTGTCCACACGGTGCAGGGTTTTACATAATCTCCCATTTCTCAGTGGGAGCTTGTGCTGCGGCCTGTTTCCGACCGCCGCACAAGTTCCCATAGGGAAATGGGAATTTGCGACCCCACCATGTGCGATTGCATGGTAATTCGGTGTTCAGAACCGCCGACCGACATCGTAACTAGGTCTAGTCTTATGGCAAAAGATGACTCTTTCTGCATTACCAATAACACTGTAGCTAACAGACCTTCATGGATTGTAACATGGCTGCACCAAAAATACAGACACACATTAGTTTACAATTTTTCCATCACAGGCTTCATGATGAGAATATTGCTTAGAATTGCCTTAAAATAAAAGCTCAGCCCTCTCCTTTTGTTCCAATACAACATCATCCAGGACATATCAGGGAGGTCTTATATAGTCCTTTTGTGACATGAGGCACAACTTTGGTCTACTGGAGTCAGAGAGATTCTATTACTTTCAGGGTTAGCATTAGTCAGTGCGGACAATAATTAAAGGAACCGCAAGACCACTGAAGACCTTCAGAGAATCAATCCAAAGAAGTGTTAAACTTACACAAGAACATCCTCAAATCGAGACTACACCTGGCTTGGAACAGCAAGCTGAAAAGGATGCACTTGAGAAATCTGAGTAGCTAAACAGGTTTATTACAGCAAACAACTCCTACGGGTGCATACAAGTCACCTTTGCTAAAAATCCTACATAGGTGACATTAGACACTCCATCTAAAAATGTTCTAAAATTGACAACTATACATTTTGCTTCATTATTCATAAACACTTTGTTCATTTGTTAATATTATTTAATTTTCTAAGCAGTCGCGTTCCCTGGGCCACAGGTTAAGAATCATTGACCAAGACAATATTGCGTACATAGTACATTACTAACAGCATTACTAAAAGATAAGCATTACTCTCCCGTTTTGAATTATCCCCAACCAACATTTTTTTAAAAAGTTTTTACACATTTTACGTTTTTTTTTTTTTTTTTGTTTTTTTTTAAGTCTTACCTGTTGATGCTTTCTTTCTTCAAAACTGTCATGTATGCTCCACCTCTGCCGCAGACTGGAGCAGAGCGGTGTGAGCTTAAAACGGCCTTGGGACTGTAGAAGAGCACTTCGCGTTCTAGTCGTTGCATGCTGCTCTTCTGCATCCGGTTCACTTACCTTTGTTCTTCCGGGGTAGTTTGGCTCATGCTGTTGTCGGCGTTCCTTTGTCGCGCTGGTGCGGCAACTCGTCCTTCCTGGCTTCTGTTGTCATCCTCTTTGTTAGGGTCCCAATATCCCTTCTTAGGACATCCTGCAAAGCCAAAGAAAAAAAAGAAATCCTCTAAAGTCGAGTTACAACTACATTGGCAGAAACATGCTTGGCGCTCGCATGCTAAATAGATATATGCAATACTGATCTAATTCTTGTTGTTACGACCTTGAAGATTCGTATTTTCGCTGTGCACGTTGAGTAGAGCTGTAATTTATGAAACAAGCATATTCGTGTTAACTGAAGGCAAGGAGACACATAGTCTTCATGTTTTTTAAATATTTTCTTTTTTCTTATTTATAGAGGAAGAGTTCATACATGTTGTGTATACTCTCTTGTCAATTCGCTTGGGAATTTATATGAACCTTTGGGCTATATTTAACTCACTGCTACTTCTTAATAGTAGGCGAGTGTTTTGTGTGTACATGTATTTATAATTTCATAATTGCTCTACCAAAGTGAGATTAGAATAGCTTTCTCTTTCTTATAGATTTCACCTGTATTCATGTGTGAACTGTTTTTGATTTATAGTGGTATAGGGGAGCTAAACAGTTGGCAGGGCTTTTACATACAGGTTCACTTATATAGAATTGTAAGCACTGGAATACAACTAATACATACACTAAACCTCCTTCACTACTCTTTACATTCAGGGAACACCTATGCTTGCATTGAACCTTACCTGTTTCACGGAGTATATCAAGGGACACTTCTTCATTTTTTTCCCCTCGTTTCCTCTCTTCCTCCATCACACCGGTTTTACTTTGACACTGTTTGGCCGGATTGGTGGATGGGAGACGTTGGGACCTTTTCTTCTGCAGCTTGCAGATTGTTCCTGCGCAAACACAGGTGAGAGTTAACAAAAACTTGCTGATTTAATATTCATCCACTCACCAAGAGTCACAGGTAATCCAACAATCCATAAATGTAATCTGTAATCCTTAGCTCGATTAAAATTTGAGATATTCCATGGTAATCTTTCTATACACTTCCATTCTTCATTTGTACCATTCTTACTAATTAAAAAAAAGGAAAACATTTTTTTATATAGAAATCGCAAAAGCTAAATCCACAATGCAATCTTCTTTCTTCAGACTCTTTACCAAATGCCTTCAAATGTCCAATTTATAAAAAAATATAGTTTTCTTTAAATTCCACTTCAAATATTAGGAGTAAAATAATGCAGCACTTGTGTCTTCTTTTCTGTTCCTGAAATAAGATTTCTTTCAAATTTAAAACCTGTTTCAAAAACTCAGCAGAACAAAATAGGTTGTCTTTTTCTATTAGAATCCAAAATAACAATCCAATTAGACACCCTTTTTTTCAAAAAAAAAAAAAAAACTACTTGTGCACATGCAAAAACAACCTATGAGGATGCAAAACTCGTTAAAACACACAATTCATATACACATTTTTAACAACTACTACCTCCCCACCTCTCTCCTTACAATAAATTAACCAACCATTATGTTATTTCATGTAAAATAGACAGTTCTTACCAGACCACAGCTCCTCCGTGCTTCTGACCTTGACCACAAAGCTCCACCGACTGTAGAAAGATATGCACAATGAAGAACATGAAGCTGAAAAGTAAAAGTTGTAAAGGACAATTTCCCCCAAAGTAATGAATAGGAAATTGAAACAAAGGTGGTGGTGTTCCCAGAGGGAGATATCCGCACATTCAATAGGAGGTTAACCTATTCATTCTTTAAAGCGTGTATAATATATAACATGAAACTGTGAGATAACATTCTCGACGAATTTGTTTACTTATGAAAGTCCCTGAGGGGTGTACCATCACCTACTCTTCGGGGGTTTTTGTGTAAACCTCACCATGTTTTAATGAACTCCGGCCACTACCATTATATGACATGCAGTTTCATACTTCAATGCCTTGAGAAAGTCTTAGGATAAGACGAAACACGTGTTGGCTATTGTGTGCTGGGAATATTTTATCAAAAAAAGGAATATCTTCATGGACAAGAATAAAGAAATACAGATTTGCTTAAGATTTGATCGTCTTGGATTAATGTTTTGGATCCATGTTATTGTGTCTTGTTCATTGTAAAAAGAAGAAAGAAAATATATTTTATTGTTTTCATATACTTGATCTTTACTGCTTATAGATCTATAAATACATAAAGGAGTGCTGTAGGAAACCTAATTTTGTCATAATGAATAGGAAACCATGGACATTTTTTAAATTATTGTGTTTTTTGTAACTATAGTTTAAAATGTTTTTAAATGTTGTAAAAAATAAAACAATACATGCTTTATTTAATCTTATCCATTTCCTTAAAAAGATTTTAACTTCAAATTAAAAATGTTCTATTTTTATTTAAAAATGTAATGTAGATGTTTTTATTGTTTAATAAAAATCTATTCATAATGTGTTTATTCTATTTATATTAAAACATATTGTCCGAATTTTTCAATTATGTATTTATTTTATAAATTATTTTTTCTATTTGCGTTTTTAAAATGAATTACACAAGTATTTAAAGTAATACCCGAGTATTAATACACTTCTCCACCCAATCCACCTCAATTCCTTATATCCTACTCCTACAAAATAGCTGTGTATATTTAAATTAACTATGTACTATCATTTTTTAACTTATAATTTAATTGAAAACAAATTAATGCAAGTATTTAAATGTATACCTTAGTATTAATACACTTCTCCATCTATTACCCCTTTATCTCTTGCATCCCACTCCTGAAAAGTTATATATTAAAATTAAATATGCATTACAATTTATTTAAATATTCATTAATAAAGAAAATGAGTCAAATATTTCAACCTACACCTGAATATTAAACACTTCCCCACCCATTACCCCTATATATCTTACATCCCGTTCCGAAAAATGGTTTAAGATATTTAAATCAGATATGCATTATATTATCCAATTTAAAAATGAATACATCAGTATTTCAATTAATACCCGAGAACACACTTGCTCAACCATTATCCTGAATTGCTTACATCATACTTCAGTACTCAAATCCCCTACATCCCATGCATCCTACTCCATTAAAAAATATTATTTACATTTTAATTAGACTTGCCTTATTATTTTCAAAATATAAATGAATATAATTAAGGATTTCAATAAATACCTGATTATTACAACACTCCACTCACATACAATCGCCTCTCTTAAAAATTTTTTTATCAGTTTGAAATTACTCCTAACACCCCTCTCTGAATAACTGAAAAAACTAAGAGGCTTATTCCGATGTCTGTCGGAAATGCCTCCGTCCGACACAGTCTCTGACTCTGGACCGACCTGAGGTCGGCGGGTTCCGACCGCCTGATTACGATGAGACCGAACACTGTTCGGTCGCACTCCCACTGTTCTCTATGGGAGCTTGTGTCACGGCCGTAAGCTGGCCGTAATACAGGCTCCTATAGAGAAATGGGGGTGTGTGTTAAACCCTGCACCCTGTGGCAGGAACACCATGGTGCCTGCCACACAGTGCAGGGTTTTATGGGGGGGTACCCTAGGTACCCCCTAGACCACCGAGCATAGACCGCGGAGGTAAGGGAGCCCTACTAGGGGCCCCAAAAGTCACTTTCCGACAGCCTTTCCGTGTCATAAAGGCAGTCATAGAAAGGCTGTAAGAGCCCAACATCGTAATCCCGACAGCGGAAACGCCGTCCATAGGGGATTAAGGTGTGGTTCCGACTGACAGGAAGACTCCAAGAGCCAGTTGGAACTGAGTCGGAATAACCCGTCGGTAAACATTCCGCAAACCGACTGAGTGGGTTGGAAAGCCTCAGACTGCGGTTGGAAGCTTTCCGAGTGACATCATAATCGGCCCCTTAATGTTTATACTTATCTATAATCGACATGATGCATTGAAAAAGCATGTGCAGTAAAGTCCTCTCCGTTGGAAAGATTTCCTTGTACAGACTGGATTGTAAAGGCTGTTTCCCTCTCCTGTCCTTTACAAAAACTGAAAGGCATGCGTGGTATAGGCCTCTCCATTGTAAAGATTTTATTGTAAAGAATGGATTGCAAAGTCTATTTCCCTCTTCTATCCTTTCCGAAAACTAAAATTTCCAACTTACTGACATTTGGCTTAAGAAAATTACCACATTATTTGTTGTGTGTGGCAAACACTTTTGAATATTAGTCAACAGTAGCGTAGCTAGACCTTTGGTCGCCCAAGGGGGCCCCTGGCGTTTGCCGTCCATGGCGGCATGTTAGAGCGGGGGTGGTGCTGGTGGGTTCCCACAAGGGCCGTAGGTATGAGCGGGGGGGCTATCGATTCCAGCCGCTGGTACGAGGGAGGGGATGGTAGGGGGGGGGGGGGGGGGAGGATGTCGCCTCCAATATTCGTGTCGCCCGGGGTGGCCCGCCCCCCCCCCCCCCCCCTCTTGCTGTGCCACTGTTAGTCAAGGATACTGCATCTTATTCATCCAAAAGAACAATAATTTGGTGAGTGGTCCGGTTTAAAAAAAAAAAAGGTTGATAGCCATATTACCTAATAATGTTAAAACGTGAACATCATAGGGCTGAGGGTGGATTCCTAAGCACGCCCATGAGCATGAAAAGGAGAAATTATACAGACATGTGTCATGTAGTCTCCACTATAGAATGCCATAGTCCCCTAATGTATTACTTAAAATGCAATTATTTTGAGAATTTCAGGTTAAGGCTGCAGCAAGACAAATTAATAAAAGGTTACGGAAAATTATTTTAAGCTAACTTATAACAAGTATATTATTTATATAACTTAGAAGATAGGCCCAGCAGATGGCCAAACAAAGGGAATTGGGTCATACTAGTTACAGTACGCCATCTAAAGTCCATATTTTTAGGACATTGCAAATATAAATATCTTTTCATGTAGAGGTCAAATGTGCGATCCAGTTTGAACCTTTGCATACATCCAGATCATAAGACAAAATAGGACAAAGGATTGGTTTGAAATTAGTGATTTCAAATACACACCATGTAGAATGTGAACAAAAGAAAACGTTACTTACATTAGGTATCAAGATTTCTGGTGAATATATAATCTTCATACACATTCCTCTCCTTAAGAATATCCCTCATAGGCATCAGATATGTCCAGAAATCACGTTCTCCAGCAATCTCTCTCGAGAACCACCAGGTGGCGCTACAGGGCTTAAGCAGCAACTTCACCCACCTGACACAACGACATCCACATATATGTAAGGTACAAACCGGCATGTTGATATCAGTTCCTGTTACACTCTTTTGCGCCCTGAGATATGTGGAAGTGAACCAAGCGAGCATCAGTGACAATTACAGCACCTAATATTTGCATAACTTGGGATTTTATTATTCACGGGACAGATTTATCAGGAGAGGTGTGAGGGCGATGAGGAATCTGCAAGTATAGTTAGTATCTGGAAGGAATATTATTACTGAAGGTAAGTACGTTTTTCTTCTTATAAATAAACATATCCGTCAGAAACATTGTTAATTAACTTCTTCGGATAAACTAATGCTCTTGCAGATTCCTCACCTTAAGAGTGAGCCCCAATGCAATGGCAGGTGGATTTGAGTAGTGTAGGAAATCGTGCAACATTGCCCTGGCAAAGTCTCTGTCACTGCATGTCTGAGCTGTGAGGCAGTAATGTTTGTTAAATCTTTGCAGGGATACCCACATGGCCACCTAGCCTATATCAGCCACTGGAATGCCTCTTTAAAGAGCCGCGGCAGCAGCCGTGGCTCTAGAGGAGTGGCGAGTGGGCACAAATGCCATCTGTTGGATTTTTTCTTGGCCAAGGCACGACAACAGATCATGAATCATGATACAGAGTGCGGCCCATGGGAGAATGGTGCATTTGGTCATTGCCTTGCCAATCTTTGCTCCTGCAAAGCCCACAAACAGGTAATCATTCGCTCCATCTTGTCGATAACGACAGATATAGGAGGGCACGGCATGTCGTTGAACAATCTATGTAGTTGTAGCCACTCCTCCTCCTCGGTGGGAGAATGAGTATGGAAAAAGGATGGAAAAGTAATGTATTGACGCATGTGAAACGCCAACTCAACATTGGGTAGGTAGACTGTGTAAGTACGAAGGACCAACTAAGGGTAGAAACTTCCTGTTTTTAACTCAAATTGTTAATCACGTCTGTTGCTCTGGGTGCGAGACCCACGCGGGGGGGGGGGGGGGGGGGGGGGGAGTATAGCGTCCCACTTCTGACCGGTCTCAACGGTCATGCTCATTTTAACAGGGTCTAACACCTTGATATCAGCATTGGTCTGTTGTAACGTAACTCTCTCGTCACAGCCCTCCAGTCAGATTCTGGAGTCCCCCTCCCAGAGATCTTGAAGTATTGGCCACCTACACGCTTCTTATTTTACAGCTCAGTAAAGTGCAAGTTGCGTGTCATCGAGAGGTGACGGTGACAGGCAGAGCGTGGCTCGCGCCTGGCGAGTCACCCAGGGAGGTCAGCTGACGGTGATGTCACTGCAGCAGGAGGACTCGTCAAAACTCTGAGTCCGTGTACGGTTCTGGGAAGCGAGTAATACCCATTGCAGTAATCCGCGGCAATCCAGGAAGGGGTCTGGCTCAATGCTTCCCCCCCCCCCCCCATCCTGCGGACACCTCCGCAGAATCAACTCGACAAAACTACTCATACCTGCCAGAGAAGAAGAGTTAAAATTGCAATAGTACCCAGAAATGAATTCATACGGTTTTACTTTATTTAAGTTTGTAGTTTTTTTATTTGGAGGATACCCCATAGGCATACAACAATGTATCACGAGCCAACATCAATACAAACAAGCATTTGCAATGCAATAGGTCTCGTAAATGCGAGACCTATTGCATTGCAAATGCAATTTTTGGCAAAGCCCCCATCCCCGCTTTCACGTTAATGTCGTCGGCCACACCACTTTCTTTAGGCGAAACGCACCTAAAGACAAGGCTGCGGCCACCAATAAAGTGAAAGCGCAGTATGGGGGCTTTTACAAAAATACACGTTTGTCAATTTGACAAACAAATGCTTTATTTTTTTTTAGTAAAAGTGCCCAATGCCGTGGTTTCACCATAATAGTGTCCGCGCACCTTTCTTTAGACCGGGAGCCAAGGGACGTGGGCGACATTAAAGTGAAAGCTGTGGTATGGGGGCTTGAATACAAAAAATAAAAGTGAAAAAATAGAAAAAGAAAAAAAAAACATGCGCCCATGTTCGGACCGAAAACAACAAACTAAAGACACGGCCACCACTGCATCAGCGTGGCGTGCTGTGCTATGAAAAAAAAATAAAGCATTGGGGGAAGAGGTGTCCTGCAACAGCAGGCAGGAGAAAAATATTTAACCAAATAGTGCTGGGACATGTAACAGGAGGGTATCCTGATGGGACATTACAAAATTAGACAAGGCAGTACTAAGGAGGAACTACTAAGCCTACTGACCAATGAAAAACACAGTTTCCAAAGGACAATGACACAAGCCAATGAAAAAATATGGGTGGAGATTCGGCTGGGCTTCAAGTCCATAGTTGATTACAGCATTCCTCGCAGAGCAGCTTATACGCTGCCTAGGCTCGACCTAAAAAGTGGACCAATAGAACACGCAGTACCAGAGTGACAACATTTTACATTATAATGTCCCTGGGAAAAAAAACCCCCCACAAAGTGGTCCAAAGAAGGAACCACAGTCGTTGGTAAGGACCCAAAAGGGTAGGGAGTGAGCCAAGGATCAACAGTGCCTAAATGATCACGTGATGTCGTTTATTCACACCCAGAACCTCACTGGTCTTTCGCTCCAAACACCATCTTCTCCAGGAAAGTGCCCACACCTCTGAAGAACACATTTATATCAGACCCCACTCCTTTAATACCCTCTACAAAGGCTCTGACTGCCTACTCACTAGCAAACACATACATTTGCCGCCCATGCCCCACAGCCAACTGATTCCAGGGGTCAACCCCAGGGATTCCAGCAATTGTTTTAATGGCTTATAGAGCCCTCTTCCTGTCTCGCGAGTCTGGATGTACCTCGAGGAAAAGAACGACGCAAGCTTCTCCACAGCACACCTTGTGTCTTTTTGTTTCACCCCTCAGGACACTTTCTCAGTGGTCCATTGACCTTAAGACCACTATAACTGTTCCACGTACTGTGTCGCTTGACTTAGGTTGTCTCGACACCCTTGGACACCAAGAGGACTCTAGACACACCTCAGTTTTTAGACTCCATATCATCTCTTCGATCGGACCAAGTAGAGCGGATCTTTATATCTACTTTGAGCTAGCAGTATTTTTATGTGGGCAGCTTTATGTTGCCTTCACTTACCTCGGTTTTCCTGCTCCTCTTTTGTTTTGGTGGTAATGCTGACCGGATGTTTGTCTTTCGGTTTGGGTCTAATTCACATTAAAAAACAATATAAAACCTGGCATGTTCTAACATTCCTTTTTCCCTTGAATATTCAGAAAATGTGATTCTTTGTTTATTTGTTTTCCTCTGTTTGTGCATATGCAATTGCTAAGAGATTGTGGGACTGAAATGGCAGGGTCTGCAAAATGTAGGCATATGTGATGTGCTGTTCATGAGCAAGTGACAATGTAGGGTATCTGCGGAGTAGTGGCTCTGTGGATCCCAACCAAGAAGTAAATGCTGAGAAGGTTGAAAGTCCCCAGCACAATGTCCACACAAGAAATGGTGTATCATTTTAACCATTCTGGCACATGCATGTGCTTTCTTGTACAACAGACCTGCGTCACAAGTCTGTTGGACAGCACTCTCTTATTGTAGCCCAATGCTTATTGCTCACCAGAAAAAGTGGTACTACCTTTCCAATGCCAAGCCTGTGCCATTACTAGAGGTTAGTGCTCCTTGTTCTAGTACTAAAGTGGCAGTCTTTTTTGTGGGTATTGCCAGCAAGTTCTTCCTTGTAACTTTGTGGGTGATACCTGGATGCCCTAATACCCCTGTATATGTGTTATGTGTGTATCAGGGTACATATTAAGTGGTATACTCCGGGTGGGGGACCCCTCTGTACGTAAGAAGTCTCAATGGTTGTAGGGTGCATCATAAGGCTATTGATAGTCAGAGATAGCTGTTCCTCCCTTTCCGGCATGTTCCCACACGCTGATCCTTTAGATTCCCATGTGCCTCTGGAACTCACTGTAAAGTAATATGCACGGTCGCATTCCAAGCAGTTCAATCATTCCCCATAGAAAAGACTTGGCTGATGCCTCACCCCTGCATGCTTTGTGGTTAGAACAGGGTTGTCTCCCTGCAATACACAAGTGTCAAGATAGTAGATTCACACTAAAGTGGTTGTCACAGAGATGTAGCTACCTGAAAGAGAAATGCATGCTGCAAGGACTGGTCCTCCAAGTTTTGCAGTAAAATTTGAATTCGATTCGACACCTGGAAATACCAAATGCCTCCAGGACTAGTTACAAGTAACCACTAACTTATCCAGGGTTCTCCTTTTGACTCAAATCAAATCAATCTTTATTCGGGAGCCAAAAAGGCAACCATAAAAGTACATAGATAAACAGTTGACAAGAGCTTCAAGGTTTTCAGCGTAAAAGAAGCAGACATATTAAAACCAAAGAAAATATTTAAAAAGTAATTTAACAAGTCACAAATTCTGCCTATGTCTCACTACCAATTTCAAAAAAATAACTGTTTGTTTAGCAAACAACTCGGTGTCCAGTAGTTGCAAGACAAGGAAGGCGGGACGACATCTGCGTAAACCCCAAATTTTAAAAATCGGGGTTAACCACTGCTTTCTCAAGTCGTTGTAAAAATTACAAAACATTACTGTATGCTTTGTGGATTGAGAAGAACTCATATACTCACTGGAGTACTGCACACTCGTGTAGACAAAGGTCCAGACCAGAGACCAAATCCAGGATTAGCTAATTTTATACGGTTAGGACCAAAATCCTAGGACTGCTGCGAAGATTCAAACTGCTGTGCTTTGCTGAGGAGATAAACCGCCCTGTGTTCTTAAAGCCTTCTACATGCAGATTCCTCACCTGTAGAATAATCCAAGACATCAGAGTGGATCCAGAAACTTTAAAAGTTCTCAAATCACCAGAATCGTTCACTGGCTACTTGTTGATGCTGATAGTGGCATCAACTGACATCCCCAAAGCCATATAGCACCCATCCTGGCACAACATAATTTGCCTCTTTTCCACGCCTTTAATGCGGATCTGCAGCTTGCTCTTCTGAGTTTTTCTCACAGAAATTTTTTTTTGTGCACCACAATGTTGCCACCCAAGTGTTCAGGTTTTAAGCCCTGAAGAGGAGATGTCAATTAATGACCCCGCCCCCACTCCATTTTGTCTCTGGTGCCTTGGCTCATATCACGACTCGCGCCTCTGTGATTCCCATCAGAGCATGCACCCAATAGCATGCACCCAATAGCCTTCAAAGAATGTGAGGATAAGCTCTTTATGGTTCGTGCCAAGGACAAAAGGCAAAGTTGTCAATGATCGAATCCTTGTTCAAGTGCCCCTTCTTCGTATTCATCGGGTGCAAAGCGCAAGAACAAGAAACAAAAAGATAAGGCATACAGATGGCCTACGACTCCCCCAGGATATTCTTGGTCAGAGCTGGATTTGGTCGACATAGAGCTGACCAAATCATCTTCAAGCAGCCCGCGCCACTGACTCTGCTATCCCAGACCCTAGGTATGCCTCAATCTCCACCAGATCCATCATTTACCTTTCTGGGTAATCAGACACTGACTCTTCCGTAATTCCCAGGTCCCAGCACAGAACTGGTGGTGTTCCTCAAAGGCATGTATTCCATCAATGCCTGAGCGTCAATGTCATACGGCCCCAAGGCGCCGGATGGCTTCCTGCTGTTCATGCCTCTGGCCCAGACGCCACTCGGATCCACCCCAACTGGACCGATGCCAGCTCCTCCGACTTTCGAACTGGCTTTATGGTACTATGCCATTGCCAGCACAGCCGCCAAATCTGGTGCCGGATCCTGAAACCGTGCCACAGAACAGGTCAAGAATAGAGACGCAGAGGATCCTTGAAAGGGAGAAATAAAGGAACAGGATACAGGACCTGTTATCACAGCTCAGACTCCTAGTCCTTTAGCCATACAGGGCTGACAATGGGACTGACCAAGCCATGAGCTGCAAGGGCCCTCTTCTGCATTTGGATTAGACAGGTTGCCTGAGATGAGGAAGGATTTTCCTACTGATCCACATGATAGTCACAAAAGTAGTGGAGGAGTTAGATCTTCACTTCCCCACAGTATAGACAGAGACAAATGTCTTCCCTCTGGTTCTCCTACCAACACCTCCTACGGCTGAACTAGTACTGCCCTCCCGTGATGCCCTCCTACACCCAGTCTTGGCAGCATGTGGCAAACCCACATTGGCTCCCTGAGGTCAACATCCTGGTGACTAGACGATCCATGTGATTCACCATTTCATTCTCCACACCTTTCACCTCAAAGTTTAGTAATCCAACATCATATTCTTCCAGACAGTCATTCAGTACTTTCTCTTCAGTCCCCATGGACAAGGAGTCGAAACCCCTAGAGGGCTGTGGGGAAAAAGACTCTCTCTTCTGGGAGTATGGCACTTAAATTGCTAAATGGATATGTCCCCCTAGCTCATTACAACCACACTCTGAGGGACATGGCCCAAACGATTGTGCCTTATGTGCCAGAGGATATGAGGGTGAACTTTCATGAAGTAATTCAGGATGGACAGAATGCCTCTCAGCATATCATTAAATCTGGGCCGGATACTGCAGACTCAGTGGCCAGGGCTATGTGCACCACTGTCTCCATTCGGCGACATGCCTGGCTGTACACGTCAAACTTTTCCGACATTCAGGCCAACCGCAAGGACCTTTCCATTCGACGGTTCACACCTTTTTGGGGAAAAGGCAGACTCTGCGTTATATTATATTAATATGTATAGCACACTAATCACCTGAGAGGGTATCCAGGCGCTTGGGCAGGTGTGTAGGTTTGTGGTCTCCAAGGTACTTATAAAAAGAGCCAGGTCTTCAGCTTCTTGCGGACTCAAGAAGTGAGGAGGAGGCTCTGATGTGTTAAGGGAGGTTCAAGAGCAGAAAGGCCACAGACCACTTCTTGAGCTTACAACTGCTACCTTTTACAAGAGATTACTGCCAGTTCAAAACATTTTGTGGCCTTTGAAGTGACTCCTCTTTTTGCCAATGACATGCCTACCAACCCCAGGCTCAGCAGTAACAAAATCCAGTTGTCAGACAATACAGGGGAAGAGGCAAGGGCTATGGATACACCTGCAACTTTTTTCTTCCTCCTCCTCCCCTACATCATCGAGGAAGCAGATCTAGTTTGCTGCCTCAATTCCACTCTGACCCATGTTCTTTTTTCTTCTGGTCTGGAAGGTCATTACATCAGACCACTGCGTCAATCCTCCAAATTGCAGAAAAGGGTCAGACCCTTCCTTTAATCTCCACCCCACATTCACCCCCACCTGCTGCTCTCCCTCCAGACCACCTAATTATACATCAAGAAGTGGCAGCACTCCTAGGGAAAGGAACAGTGGAGTTGATGCCAGAGCAGGAAAAAAGGTCAGGGATGTTATAGACGTTACTTCCTAGTGCCCAAGAAGGTTAGCAGTTTATGCCCGATCATAGACCTCAGAGACTTGAACTTGTTCCTTCGGAAGTAGAAGTTAGAGATGCGGACACTGGCTCAAGTATTTCTGGCATTAGAACTCAGACTAGATGGTGTCATTTGATCTGCAGGATGTGTACTTCCACCTCCATATCCTGCGGTCACACCAGAAGAACTTGCAATTTGTGGTGAGTCCTACACACTACCAATTTACAATGCTCCACTTTGGATTAACATCAACACCTCGAGTATTCACAAAGGTTATGTCAATGGTTTCAGCCCATCTCGGGTCAGGTATCTCAATCTTACTACACTTGGACAATTGGCTGATTGAAGCCAGGTTGCCAGAGATGGTGTCACGTCATGTTCAGTAGACAGTATCCATTAAGTTTGATCTGGGTTTTTCGATCAACAAGCCCAAATCTCTCCTGTGGCCCTCCCAGTGACTACATTTCATTGGATCAGTACTGGACACCACCATTCTCCATATCTTTCTGCCTCAACAGAGGATTGCAGACATCAAGGAAATGGTTACATCCTTCCAGCAAGGTATGCGAGATACAGTTCTGATGTGCTCAGAATCTTAGGTCTGCTGGCATCCCGCATTCTCCTAGTAATGCAAGTATGTTGGCGTCTAAGGGCCCGGCAATGGTGCCTCTGCAGGCAGCGGCAACAGTACGTGGGAAGTCTGTCATACTCCATCATAATGTCCCCCAGAGCTGCTGTGGTAATGGCTTGGTTGAGAAACAAGGTGAACCTCAGCTGCGAGGTGGCCTCCACTCTCCCTCCAGCTGTGGCTATGGTAGAGACAGATGCTTCCTACCTGGGGTGGAGAGCGCATCTGGAGATCAGGGCCCTCTGAAAGAACAGGTTCTTCACAATAACGTGTAGGCATTGCATGTGATTCAGCTAGTGCTCAAGGCCTTCTATGCCTCCATCCATAGTTGGTCCATTCAGATATTGATAGTCAACACAACTGCAATGTGGTACATCAGCAAGCAAGGGGGAGTAGGAAGGATCTCACCGCTTTGCCTGGAAGTGTTGAGATTGTGGTCCTAGGCACACCCGCCAAGGGATCTGACTCACAGCTAATCACTTAGTTCGGCCTCTGAATGTCAGGGCGGACAGCCTGAGTTGGTGTTTTTTTTGCCAGACACAAGTGGTGCATTCTGCCAGACGTAGTCTAGAACATCCTCGCCCAGTGGGACACTCCTAGGTGGACTTGTTCATCACATCGGAAAATGCTCAATCCCACCATTTTTGTGCCCTCCGGTATCTGCTGAGAGGAGCCCTGAGGGATGCATTTCAGTTATGGTGGAACTTTCAGCTACATTGCGTGTTTCCCCCATACCATTGATTCCTCAGGTTCTGAGGAAGATTAGTCAAGACTGGGCCCAAGTTATTGCCCTGGATTTGGCCAAGGAGGGTGTTGTAAGCAGTCCTTCTGAGCTTCTCCACTTGTCCCCCCACTCCAGCTGCTATTCAGACTGGACCTCTTCTCCCATTCGCGGGAATGGTTCTACACACCAATCTCCATGGCCTACACCTTCATGTCTGGAGATGGGGTGAGGACAGTTGATCTCCTTTCAGTTGTCACCAGAGGGGGTGAATGTCATAATAGAAACACATTGCCCCTCCTCCAAGTCCACCTACTCTGGAAGATGGAATAACTTTGTTGCTTAGTGTGCGGAGAACGATGTGGACCCTTACAGGCTAAGTTGTCCCAGGTCTTGCAGTTTACACTATCCCTTGCCCAAAAGAGATGTGCAGTAGGCCCTGTCAAAGGGTATTTGGCTCTGTTGTCAGCATTCCTCTTTCTTCCAGACCAGCCTTCCTTGGTTAAGACCCAATTGTATTGTATTTTCTGAAGGGGTTTCAAATCTGTATCCTCCAACACCCTTTGTGGTGCCCCAATGGGACCTTAATTTAGTTTTACATATTCTCATGGGGACTCAGTTTGGGTCCCACATAGTTATCCCTTAAGGCTCTTGACCCTAAACACAGTGTTTTTGGAGGCTATTTCTTCAGTTAGATGATTAAATGCTCAAGCTCAAACAACCAAGCTCTTAGTTCCCATCCACCTTTTTTACCTTCCTTTATCCAAACAAGTTAGTGTTGTGAACAAGGGCTGCTTTACTGCCAAAGGTGGTGAATCTCTTCCATCTGAATCAGTTCATCACTTTTTATTCCCACCCACTAAGGAGGAGGAGCGTTTGCACAGGCTGGATCCTTGGCGTGTAGCAAGCTACTACCTAGGCCACACCACGGACACACAACTGGATGACCAGCTCTTTGTGGGATACAGTGATGCCAAGAAAGGCAAAGGGCTCCAGAAAAGGACCCTATACAGGTGAATGATCCCCTGCATTAAGACCGGCTATGCCTTGGCCAAAAGATACCTCCAAAAGGGATCAGAGCTCATTCCACCAGGGCCAAGTCCACCACTTCCGTTCTTGCAAGAGGAGTACCGATGGCAGAGATATGCAAGGTAGCTACTTGGACATGTCTACCCACCTTTGCCAAGCATTGCTGCCTGGATTCCGAAGTGCACAGAGAGAGCCACTTGGGCCAGATTCATCTTACTATATTTCCTTGTATAACTATCACTCAGCCCTCCTCCTAGGTAGGGTATTGCTCTGTTGCCTATTATATAGGTGAGGAAGCTACAAGTAGAAGTATCCATCAGAAGAAAAATGTACTACCTGCGATAATCTTCCTGGTGGATACTCTAGCTAGCTGCAGATTACTCACTGACCCGGCCCCCATCCCATTTGATGGATTGTGATAGTAAAAGGTAATAAGATTCCAAATTATGTTTTGGTACTGCAGTACTCTATTGATGTCAGTCCATTTGCTTGCCTCAAAGGCAGAGAAAATCGATGGAAACTGATGCTGTTTTGGTAGGGTGGGTGCTGGATGGCTTTGGTGATGTCATTTGACACCAATTCTCAGGTCGACATGAAGCCCGCACCCATTTTTTTCGACGCGAGAGCTTTGACGTTTCTGAATCGTCAGATGCCTGGAATTTATCCACAGGTGAGGAAGCAGCCGATAGATAGGGTATCCACCAGTAATGCCACTGAAAAACAGGCGTTAAATGGAGAAATGTATTAATTTATGTGCCTTTCCATGCCTGCTCCACAAAACCTATGCTAGAATCAAGCACACAACCTAGCACTATGGTACTAAGCTGAAATCAGCGCTGGCGCTAGGGATAGAGGGGAGGAGAGTGCCATATCTCTGTGAACATGGCACTCTCCTGCTCTCTCCCTATCATGCAACACAGTGGAGCATCTTTTGGAGCTGCGCTGCGTTGCCCGACACCTTTCAGAACCTGGGACTGTCTCTCCTCCAGAGACGGCCCTTGCTCCAATATTGCCCTGTGCTGCCCTTGCTAGTACTGATAAATAAAATGAGGCAGCAGAGGGCCCCTTTCTAAAGGTCAGTCCCTAGCTGGGCTCATCAGAGCAGTGACTTGCCTCTGAATACACATCTCTCCACCTCCCTAGCTCACGCGAATCTCCCACAAGTAGCTCGGTCAGGCTGGTTTCAAGTGATGCGGGAGAGGTGTTGATGCGTGGTGGCAGAAGGTTAGAGATAGATTGGACGACAAGGTAGGGGTCTGATTGGGTGCCCAAAACAACAGCTGTGGCACATTTTTATTTGGACAAGCTCTTCACGTATGCAAACGCTGGCTCCCTCTCCTCAAGCTACAGCTGCCTCCTTCTGCTTGTTGGGTTCTTTTTTCCCCTGCATCCCGCACAGCGCTGCTGATCCCCCTCCCCATGTTTATTTTGATATATGAACGCTCCCTCCCACGAATCAATGTGTGCATTTTTACAGCAAGAAATGGGCTTATACTGTGCGCTCTTACCCGTACCCAATTGCTCTTTGTTGCTTCCGATCTATAATTGCATTCACTAGTTTATGTTTTGGGTCTGTAAAATCATTGCTCTGTTGCTTGTCTCCTGCTCCCACCCAGTTGTTTGTGCTTGCGCCGTGCCCTCTCTGTTGTGTCCTAGCAACAAGTCATGCATTCTTGTTATGGTTACCAGCTCCCAGAGTTCTGTAAGGTGGACCAGAGAAGAGGAGACTGTTAATGCTGCAAAACGTGTCTAGGGGTTGTTCCTCCTTACTTGAATAAAGTTCCTGTTCCAACTACACTGTCTGCGCCTCTTAAAAACTGGTGACGAGGATGGGATGCTGCGTTTCCTTGAGGGCAGACTGGACAGGGTAACGCTGATGTGCCATGATCCTATCCCCTAGACGATCTGGTGATTTAATCGTCGGTTGGTGCTGGCTGACCAAGTGCTGTTGTCGCTGTATAACACCGGAAGTTGTGCCGCAATACTGAAGTGTGTACCTGCAGTCAAGGCAAAACAACAAATTGAGGCTGACCAGAGGCTCCGTACTGCATGCAAACCCAGGATTATTGTTAGATGCTATACCAGTACTCTACGTGTATGTGGGTGAAAACTCCGGTTCCACTAAACATCTGCACATGAGCTTGGTAGTGTTCAAAAACAAGCTCACAGATTAGTCCTCACGGCTGTCCTCCTCCGTTCCGGTGCATCTTGTCCGCTGCATGTCACAGTGAAGAGAAGCACAGCCATGTATTCTACAACTGTGGCTCTGGAGTGTTTCCATGTCACAAGAAGCGCAGTGCAGTGTGGGCACTGTATTTGACGTTCAACGTATGCGACGCGTTAGACGCATTGAGAAGAAACAAGAAGCTGTTGCCATGGAAACCGTACATTGCAACACGGACTGAAAAGTGGAACCAGCGCATTGAGGAGGAAAAGCAGCAAGCACAGACTGATCGTGTGTAACGTGCAATTGTGGCTGTTGATCCTAGCGACGTGCACTGCGGTGACCACTTTTTTTGTTAATTTGATTTTTTTTCCCTTGTGGATAAGTGTGGAACTTAGACCAGTGACTACATCCATTATTAATTCTGTGTTTTCACCATAGTACTTACATTGTTCATAACAAAATTATTTAAAGCCATTGGACTTGGACACTTTTAAGCTGCATTCACAGTTTACATTCCTTGGTAAGCAAGTTATTCTCCAACATGGACATGTCTTCTATTATAGCTCCTCCCAAAATTTTGCAAAGTCCTGGAGAACCCACTATGCCATGGAAGATTGGTTAGAGTCCTTTGAGACGTATGTAGAAGCTATAGGTGGAGAAGATTTTATAGCTTCCCGGAAGGTGACATTACTCAAGCATAATTTAGGAATAGAAGGTAGAAAAGTACTGAAAACACTGCCCATTAATACAGAAAAAAGGCATATTATTCTGGGAGAGAAAACAAGTGATAGCGAGGCTAGAGAAGATGCTGAGGAGGTAGAGATGCACTATGATGAAGTGGGACCTATTGACGAATATTTTGAAGTGGTTAAGGTATTAGAGGAAAACTATGGCAAGAAGGTTAGTATAGTAGTAGAGAGGCACACATTTTTCTCATGATCACAGCTACCTGGGGAATCCGTAGAACAATACATTTCTGTGTTGAGAACCCTTGCTTCTACTTCAGGGATCTGGATGAGGAGATTATAAGGGATCAATTCATAAATAGGACGAATAATGTCAAAATTCAGGAAAGATTATTGGCTATAAAAGATCCATCCCTACAGAAAAACACATCCAGATACGTTAAAGAGCTAAGCACAGATCAAATGAAGGAGAAATCTGACATGACCAAGGTTTGTGTGGTAGAATTTTTTATTTAAAAAAAAAAAAAAGGGAAAATGATACAAAAACCTTAGTCCCTAAAAACAACAGAGTGTGCTACAGATGTGGCAGTACAAGACATACTGCAGACTCTGACAAATGTTTTGCCACCAAGGAGAAATGCTTTAAATGTAAAAAGATAGGTCATTTGGCACGTATGTGTAAGGCTGGGTCATTATCCGCTGAAAAGTGGAAGCGTTCTGTGCATACCATTAGGAAAACTAGGAAGATGACAATTCTGCAAATGAAGGGTAAGTTGAAGTCATGGTTATTTGTGATAACGTCATCAATGATGTATCTGAAAGTTACAATCCACCCAAATGTGATCTAGGTATCAACGGCACCAAAATAACAGTTTGGGCAGACTCCTGCTCCCCTTACACTATTATTGATAAAAGTACATGGGAGAAAGTCGGAAGCTATTGTTTGAATCCTCCAGATGTTGAACCTGTGGGTTTACTGGGGTGTTAAACTTCCTTTGTTAGGTCTCTGTAATTGCACCCGATCTCGCAAATGTAAGGAAGCCACAAGCAAGGTATATATAGTAGAAAAAGGAAGAGCATTGCTGGGGTGGTGCGAACAAAAAACTTTGGGTATCACTCTGGACCCCAACCATCCGCAGCAGGATCTGGTCACGGAAGATGCAGAGAAAGCCAGGTGGGGTACCAAATTTCCCAAATTATTCGGGGAAAAGTTAGGATGTTTAGAAAAATTTGAACACCGTATTGCACTCAAGTCCAACAATGTTCCATGTGTGCATAAGATGAGGAGTGTACCATTTACTCTCAGAGAAAAGTTGAAGAGAGAACTGCAAAGATTATGTGATGCACATGTCATCGAACCAATTGAGTCATCTGAATGGCTCAGTCAGGTGGTTTTAGCACGCAAACCTAACGGGAATCTACGCATGTGTATTGATTTGAGAGATCTTAATCGCAACATTCTAGTTGACCATTACCCCTTCCCGCACATTAATGAGAAGGTGTCCTCTGTGACTGATGCTACCTATTTCTCATAAATTGACCTGTCCAATGCATACCATCAGATCAGGTTACATCCCACATCAAGGCACCTCACTTCCTTCATTACACCAGAGGGAGTCTTCCAATTCATTAGTATGCCATTCGGTTTGGCATCCGCCTCTGCGGTTTTTCATAGAGTAATGTGCAAGATATTAGATAGATTGCCCAAAGTGTTGGTATTCCAAGATGATGTGCTGGTGTGGGGAGCAAATCGTTGTGAACATGATTTGATCTTAGGGCACACTTTGAACAAATTACAAAGTGCAGGTTTGACTGTGGGAAGTCAACAAATGCAAGTTTAGTGTCAAACAAATTGATTATTTTGGGCACAGAGTAAAACCTAAAAAGAAATGATTGGACGCCATTACAAATGCACCATCTCCACGTTACAAAGAGCAATTGCGCTCATTCTTGGGTCTTGCAGAATTTTTTTCCAAGTTTGTTCAGCATTTTGCTGACAAAGTCCATGTCATGAGAGCACTAATAAAAAAGGCAACAAGTTTGAGTGGACAGATGAATGCCAAAAAGTTTTCCTGTCCATTAAAGAACAGATTGTGAGGCTGTGGCGTTAAAGCCTTTCAATCCATTGCATCATAGTATGATTGTGGTGGAGGCCAGTGCGTATGGTTTGGGTGCGCTACTCATGCAGAAACATTTAGGACAAAAACGGGTAGTGGCCTTTGCTTCCCGCACCCTTAAGGGTGCGGAGGCTACTTATTCCGTCATTGAAAAAGAAGCCCTGGCATGTTGATGGGGCATAAACGACTTTAAAACTTACATCTGAGGAACCCATTTTGAAATCAAAGCTGATCACAAGCCACTTAAAGAATTGTTCACCACCAAGGGAGCTGGAAGAGCAACCCCCAGGATTGCTAAATGGCTTTACAGACTTCAAGGGTATGATTTTCCTTACAGTATGTTCCGGACATTCGCAACCTCAATGCCGACTGCTAACCCCGGTTACCCCAAGAATGTAATGAGGATGATCTGGACTCCACGAAGATTGTGTTGTGGCGAGCGTGTCTGAATCTTGTGAGGATGCCATCTCCATTGACGAGTGGAAATCTGCAGTGATGGCAAATCCCACTTTTAAGGATCTAATGATTGAATTGTCCAATCCATCTAGTTCCAGTTCTGCGCTTAAGAAAAGATTTGGTGGGGGGCGTAGCTAGCTGCCGGGCAAGATGGCCGCAGCCTGAAGAAGCTCCGGGGGTGAGACCGTCTTCCCCACCATCCGTTCACAGATCCGCGCTTCAATGCGAGCTCGCACTTCATGCCTGCAACGTGGTAACGAAACTGCACCCAGCGATACCACTTGGCAGTCTCCCCGTGGCCTGTGAAGCGGCCGGCGCCACATCGGTGACCGGGGCCTGTCTCCTTGGCAGAAGCCGGGGCCTCGATTTTGGAGGCGCGACCTGGGTGCCGGGCGGGAGACCCGAGATCACAGCGGGGACGTGATAGCAGCCTGGAAGCACGGCGAACTGCGCAACGATGGAGTACCAGCGGCGGCGCCGCATCGCCACAGTGAGTGCAGTGCGACATTACTAATAACCAGTGACGGCTACGAGACGAAGGAGACGCTGTGAGTGGCAGGGCTGATTGCTGGTAGTGTGCGGTGCCCAGTGTGAGGCCCCCAAACCGCCAACTGCGACGCCCAGACTGCACAGGCTTGAATTGCCTCCAGGGACCGGGTGCAGCGGCGGTGACCTACGGAGCAGCGACGCGACGCGCCCGGTGGCGAGGGGTGCAGCCGAGAGTGCTGGTGAGCGTGGACGACTACGGGGGCAGCGGAGTGCCTGTGAGTGCCTTGCTGGTGTGCCGGCCAACGTGCGTCCTGACCCTGCACAGAGCCAGACCCGGAGAAGTGGCGGCGACGTCTCGAACGGAGTGCTTTGTGGGGGGACAACTGGTCCTGGGGCCCGGTGCTCTGCTCTTTCCGCTACAGTGCCAACAGTCCTCTCAATAGCCGGGTCCTCGGCCCTACCATGAGCGGTAAAGGGAGTCTGGCGCACCAGCAGGGGAAACTGGACAAGTATGCCTACACTAAAGACACTCCCCCGTTGGCAGACCACGCCGGTCGCACAGAGCGGGCCTCCACTGAAGCCGGCCAGCCTAAAGTGACATTGGAGGATATCATGGCCGCCCTTACTAGTGTGCAGACGACGGTGGGGTCTATTTCCACGGATGTGACGCTCCTCCGCGCTGACTTCCACATAATGTCCGCCAGAGTCACGGAGGTGGAACAGGTGACTGCTAATCTAGCGAAAGACTCTGGCCTCCTGCTCCAAAGAGTGTCGCACCTGGAGGCTGAAAACAAGCGCATGGCTGAGAGGCTTGATGACCAGGAAGGGCGATCCCGTCGCAACAACGTGCGTATCACGGGCATTCCGGAGAGTGAGGGGAGTCCAGCCATGGATCTTTATGTGGAGAACCTCATAAAAGCTGAACTGCAACCCAGGGGGCTCTCGGCCGTCTTCTCGGTGGAGTGGGCGCACAGGGTGCCCGGGGGCAGGCCTAAGGTCGGAGCTCCCCCCCGGCCGGTCCTGGCCCGTATTTTCAACTTTCGCGATAGGGATGCTATTCTCCAAACGGCCCGAGTAGCTCCACCCTTGCGTGTGCAGAATTCATTGGTGTCCTTCTTACCGGACTACACGGCGGCGGCGGCGGCGCACCGGAGAAGCTTCTTGGACGTCAAAAAGAGACTGCGGGCCCGTGAACTTTCCTACTCTATGTTATTCCCGGCCAGGCTACGAGTGGTGGCGGATGGGAAGACATGGTTTTTCGAATCGACTGAGGAAGCACAGGATTGGCTTGAGGGATGGCAACAGGTGAAACACTCCGGACGATCGGACAGGCGAAGGCAGCTTCCCGGAGGGGCGGTGGACCCCGCTGACCGGGACGATGCCGTGGCAGAGGGGGCCCATCTGCAGCACGAGGCCTAACCGAGAGGAGCTATACTCTAACTCTTTATGGACTGGTGCAAGGTAGGGGGAACTGCTCCTGGGTTGTGCGGTGCCTGCTCACTTCTAATACAGCTCGGAACACTTGGATGCACGAACTGGGGATGTCTCTGGTCTTCCTCGGACCTCCCGCTCCTTGTACGCAAGTTATGTGTTGGGGAATGGGTTCTAAGCACTCTGCTGAGTTGGGGTGGCGGGCAGTTTGGAGTCCGCATGGCAGGGAGGCAGGGAGGGGGTTGGGGGGAAGGGGGGCAGTTTTACGAGTTCTTTTCACAGTTAATGTTCAAATTGACAGAAATGATTACAACGCAGTACACGCAACCGCCACAGTACGCATGATGCGCGCCAATCTCTCCGCGCTGTTTATTACCCTCGCTACCAAGCGTTCTAATGTCTGCTGCTCATGATGGGGCGTCTGGGACGAGTTCCCTCGCTCCGATGCCACCTCTCTCCCTGCTCACGTGGAATGTGCGGGGATTGGGCGACAAAATTAAACGTGGCCTGGTCTTGCATAGTATTAAGAGATGCGCCCCGGCGGTGGTCCTATTGCAGGAAACCCATCTGACTAGCACCAATAGTAAAGCAATGTACTGATGGGGGTATAAAATGGTGGCGCACTCGGAATTTACCTCAGGGTCCAGGGGGGTGGGCATATTGGTGTGGAAGCAATACCCACTAATCATACACAAACATAAAACGGACGGGTTGGGCAGATTCGCGGCGGTGGCCACCCAATGGGAGGGACGCCCACTAAACATAGTCTCCGTCTATATCCCCCCTGCAATACATGCCACTGCACTACCGGCGCTTAGTAAGTTTCTCCTTGATTTGCCGGAAGGGGACCTGCTCCTTGGCGGCGATTTTAACGCGGTGGTCAACGAATCACTTGATAGGTGCCCTCAGCGGGCGGGCGGGAGGCGCGGGATTGTCCCGTCTGGGAAGCTTTTTCGAAGCACTGGGGCTGTCGGACTTATGGCGGCTGCATCACCCAACAGCAAAGCACTACACGTATCACTCGGGGGTGCATAACACTCTCACTAGGATCGACTACTTCCTGGGTTCTGCTGGTAGTCTTCGAAACATAGACAGCGTAGAGATCAGGCCCAGGGGTGTCTCAGACCACTCCCCGCTACTCCTGCAGTACACATGTTCTTGCCTCGCACGTCGCCAGATCCCTTCAATACGCCCCGGTTATCTCCAGGTCCCCGCGATCCACAAGGCACTTGCGAAGGCGACACGCCTCTACTTTGCAGAAAATGCCCCCTCGGTTGCCTCGCCGACGATTTTGTGGGAGGCATATAAAACGGTCCTCCGGGATCAGGCGCTCACTACCATAGCAGCGCATAGGCGAGCGAAACAGGCAGAGCTGCAATTGCTCGAACAAGAGCTGCACACGGCAGAGGCACGCTAGGCTCGGGACCCCACTCCGGAGTCGGCCTCAGACCTGAAGACCGCGCAGATCCAATATAAGGCGTACCTCACGGAATACACAAAACAACAGTTGTTAGCCACGCGGCACAAGATATATGACCTGGGCCAGACGCTAACGGAACCTGGTGCGATAGTGAGCGCTCTCGCGCGCCATTTCCAGCGGGCAAACCCGCTTCTGAATGCACCTCCTATCGTCCTATATCGCTGCTGAACGCAGAGGTGAAGGTCCTTGCGAAACTCTTGGCGTCCAGACTAACACCGCATTTGTCAGACATCATACACCCAGATCAGTCTGGTTTTATGCCTGGCAGAAGCACGGCCCTTAACTTGCGGCGCTTGCACGGTGTGCTGGCCCGAGCGGAGCGATTACAGGAGCCAGCGGTGCTGCTCTCGTTGGATGCGCGAATGGCGTTCGACATGGTCGAATGGCCCTTCCTATTTGCAGTATTACTGCACTTGGGCTTTGGGCCAAAATTTTGTGCCTGGGTCCGACTCCTCTATACTAAACCAATGGCCCATGTCGCCGCTAACGGGCATATGTCTGCAGATTTTCCCCTGACACGTGGCACTCGCCAGGGGTGCCCCCTGTCGCCCCTGCTATTCGCCCTTGCGCTGGAGCCCCTGGCGGCATGGATCCGCTGGGAGCCCCTGATACGGGAAATCATGTGGACGAATTACTGGGAAGACCGCATCTCCCTTTATGCGGATGATGTGTTGCTCTATCTGTCTTCCCCGAGGCGCTCAATCCTCAGTTTACTTAACATTTGCGAAATCTTCGGGCGAGCGTCCGGCTATACTATCAACTGGTCAAAGTCGATAATGTATGTGTTGCGTGGCCCTCCGCCTCGACTCCCCGCGGCCTGCCCGCTTCAGACGGCGACAGGGTCGTTTAAATATCTGGGTATACATGTTACTGCGAACCCTGCGGATTTTCTAAAGCTTAATCTGCAACCCCCACTAGACCGGCTCAAATGCGACGCGCGACACTGGGGCACGCTGCCACTCACGCTACTGGGGAAAGCAGCCCTATTTAAAATGATGGCCCTGCCTCGATTCGTATATGTGCATACCGCCGGAATACTTCCGTGCAATTACGGCGCAGGTGACTACCCTCCTGTGGGGTGGCAGACCGCCGCGTATAGCGCAGTCCAAATTAACTTGCGGCTGGTATGACGGAGGAATAGCGCTGCCCGATATCCAGCTTTATTACTGGGCGGCGCAGCTAAAAGTAATTAATCAGTGGCTTCATGTTTCGCGGACGGACCCTGCCTTCAAAGCGGATAGGGATCTACTGGGAGAGCGATGTGTTTTGTCCCCTCTCTGCGATAGTAAGCTGAATCCAGCGCTCATCGCCCCCCTCAGACAGACCGTTGCCGTTTGGCATGCGGCGCAGGCCAAGCTGGGGTGGCGCGGGGTCTTGACCCAACTCACACCTCTGTGGGACACAAAGCAGCTCGGGAAGCTCAGAAGCTGCAGGGGCTTTGATAACTGGGACAATATTGGGATCTCTACGATTGGCGACATGTGGCACAAGGGTGAAATAATCACATTTGCGCGTCTTCAACAGCAATACGAGCTGGCGACCTCCGAGTGGTTCCGATACACACAAATCAAACACGCCTTGGCGGCGAGGCTGGCGCCTGGCGAGAAAGTACCGGTGGCGTCGCCCTTGGAGGACAGATTGCTAACAGATTACATGCCTAAACGGGCCACATCCCTTACATACCGCAAGTTGATCAACAACCTACCGGACCCAATGGGTCCCCTCCGTGAGAAGTGGTCCCGTGATGTGGGCGAATTTGATGATCCGGAGTGGCGGGAGGCGCTGGCTTCGCCACGGGAGGTAGGTATACCTTCAAGGTTACGGCTAATACAGCTCCGAATTCTGCACCGCTCTGATGACACCAGGCACACCCTGCACAGCATAGGTACTTCGCCACAACCGTTCTGCTTGCGCGGCTGCGGGGAGGTGGGAAATTTCTTTCACACCATATGGGAATGCCCTGTGCTCCAGGAGTACTGGAAGCGAGTGATGGGGATGCTGTCGCAATCGGGGGAGTCCCACTGGTGCCGGAACCTAGGCGCTGCTTGTTGAATATACGGGAACCTAACGACCTTCCACGCCAGGCGCAGGGATGGGCCACGCTAGGGATCATGATAGCCAAACGCAACATAGCCCAAAAATGGGGGACGGGGGAGTTGCAGAGGATAACCGCATGGAGAGCCGACATGGACGAGGCCATGTTTGCTGAGAGGTCGGCCTTCATCAGGCGGGGCTGCCCTCGTAAGTGGAGCAAGGTATGGGGGGCGTGGAATACATTCAGGGGTGGCATTTGCGACCCGCCCTCAGATTCCGATGACGATGCCTCGGACTCAGACTGATGTGGGGGGGCCCAGAGGTGTGGGTGCGGGGAGAAGGGTATTGATGATGTATAAGGTTGCTACTGAACTGCTCTATATTGTGGAAAACGGCGTGTTTGACTGTTGTTTTGTACTGCTGATCATTATTAAAATAAAAACAAATTAAAAAAAAAAAAAAAAAAGATTTGGTGAGTTTTGGACAGTCTGGACAGAACTTCCGGTTGTGGACGGCGTGCTGCGCAGAAGTGGTAGGCTGGTGGTACCTGCCAGTTTGCATCCCAGACTATTAAAATTGCTGCATGAACGACACAGTGGCCTGTCGGGGATGAAGAGAAAGGCTAGAGAGACATTTTGGTGGCCAGGTAGGGACAGGTGTGTTAAACAGCATGTACGAGGATGTGTAGAGTGTATGTATGGTGACAAAACTCATCATGTAGAGGAGTCTCCCATTGCTTCCATTAATTTTCCAAGCAAACCATGGGAAAGAGTGGCTATGGATATTTGTGGGCCCTTTTCGGCCTAGGGGTTAACAAACAAATTTGCTTTGGTTCTAATTGACAATTATTCCAAATGGCCGGAAGTGGCATTTACTGGAGAAATCAAAGCGTCGAACATCATCGAATTTTTTGACCAAGTTTTCCGCAGGGAGGGCTGTCCTGACAGATTGGTCACTGACAATGGACCCCAATTCCTAGCGGAAGAATTCAAGTCATATCTGTCCAAAATGGGCATTTCTCACCAGACTACTGTTGTTTATAACCCCAGGGAAAATGGCCTTGCCGAGAGGTTCAATCGAGTTTTGAAGGAGTGTGTCCAATTGACTGAGAGTAGTGGTGGGGGCTGCAAGGAGGCGTTTAGAGATGTTATGGAGTTACCACACCACGCCCCATTCTGTCACCAAGGAGTCTCCATTTAGGCTCCTCAAGGGCAGACCACCAGGGACAAGAATTTCTCCTGCATGGATGTTTAAAGATTTTCCATGGCATGTGTGTAAAAGGAGTTTAGAGCGTAAAGTTAAAAAGCACCATGAGAAGTACGTGCGCAGGCACAACGACAAATTGAAAAAAAGTAGACGTGTATTTGCTGTGGGTGATTGGGTGAGGACATACAGCATGGGTGTTCAAAGATGGAGTTTGTCAAAATGGTCAATGCAGAACTAAGGTTGTGGGTAACAATGTTTGGTTGACTGATGACAAAAAGTGGAACGTTCGTAGTGTCACTTTATGCAATGCTGTGGAACGAGATGCATGGTTGAAAAAGGTGGGTGGTGACCAAGTGGAAAAGTTGGAGGGGGCGAATGGAGGGGACGGGTCCGACTATATGGAAGGCAACAAACGAGTCAAGAAGACTCCTAAATGGCATAATGATTACGTAACTTATTAATATATGTTTAAACTTCATCTAACTTTCTTATGCTTCTTTATATTCTGTAATGTTCATACTGTTCCTTATATTCCTTGTAAATTTATGTACACCATTATTTTATTATTCCTTTTTTTTGTTGTTATTAAGAAGGAAGATGTGTTGTGTCCTAGCAACAAGTCTTGCATTCTCGTTATGTTACCAGCACCCAGAGTTTGAGGGTGGACCAGAGAAGAGGAGACTGTTACCGCTGCAAAGACGTGTCATGGGGTTGTTCCTCCTTACCTGAATAAAGTTCCTGTTCCAACTACACTATCTGCGCCTCTTAAAACTCTCCACTGTAATTTGTTCTTGTCCCATGCCCCATCCCATATCCTCGCTTAGCTGGTGCCCCTCCCACATTCTTCCTTCCTAGTTGCTTGTGCTTGCCCTGTGGCCCTCTTTCTTTGCCCTTTGTTTCAGCTTGTGCCATACCCTGTCCCCACTCTCCATTTGTCTCTTGCCCCCACCCAATGTTGCTTGCCCCTCTTCCACCTAACCTATCCACCCCCCAGTACTCCAGTGAGAAAAAAAAAATACTACGACATGGCTAGCACTGGGGCACCATAGCGCTTTTTCCTAACTTTCAGCCGCAGCTTTGTCAATGTTAGTTTTTTAAGTCTCGCCTGACCCAGCGCATGCGCTGGTCTGGCGAGACTTATTGAGAGGGCTCCAAAAAGTGCTACCAGGCCAGCCTAGAGATACAGTGCATGTGCACGGGCGCGCGCGCCACTTTTACCGCGATTACTTTCACTTTCGCGGCCGTAAGGCGGCTTTGATGTTTGATCCCGATCACTTTCGTGGCCACAGGGCCGCTTGGCATAGCCAATAGGTCTCGCTTTTGGGACCTTATAAGTATTTAGTTATGCAACTGTTGCATGTCTAAACACTTATAAGGTCCCAAAGGCGAGACCTATTGGCTATGCCAATGCTTGTTTTTGGTTGGCTTGCCGCTGCTCGATTCCCCACAACAATACACTCCGCACTTATCTTATTTTTTAATGAGTTGTTTTCAGATGACACAGCTCTCAGCTGCTCCTGCTTGTTTCATAGGTGCTTTCTGAAGGCACTGCTCCCAGCTGATCCCTTCTTCGGCATGTACTGCTAATAAACTACCTAGCTATTGGTTTAGTCTTTTATGTATGTGTCCATTTATCCCGTTCCAACTCAATTACAGATTACGAATCGGTTATGCATGTACCTTTAATTCTGTAGAAAGTTAATCTACTTATGCATTTGTCTATTACTCTTTTCCAATGCATTTCCCTTTGGTTATTTCTTTTTATGTTGTTCTTAGTTATGCACGGTCAACGCTGCATGTGACTGAAAGTTGTTTCTTGGCGCCTGGGGTAGGGGACTCTTGCTCACGCATCAATATTTCAAGAGTCCGGGAGGTGGGGCGGGCAGGATTAATGGGAGAGACATGGGCATTCCTCGCTCCTGCTTTGACAGTGAAACTGATCTGAAGAACTGATTTATTTATCAAGGTCTTTGCACAGCACTATTACTTCGAAGCACTGTTGACTGAGTCTTTATTAAGGAGAGAGACAATATTCGGCAGGTAACAATGCTTTCTATAGACAGCTGCCCTCCTGCTGTCTACTCCCAAGCAGGTCCGCAGAGAGGCTTGTCAGAGCCTCATGAAAGAAAATGAAAAGAATACACTTTTTCTTGATTTTTGTGTGTCATGTAAGTTTTCAATGTAATTTTGCACATAGTGCAAAAATCAGCCAGGCTTCTTCCTGAACTTCGCAAAGTTCAAAGAAGAGGTAGTGAAAATGAATTTTTTCCAAATGTCTCTACTATGGCCCTGCACACTACAGAGGGAAAGGTCATGCCAACCAGGACACCTTGCCCCTGACCACACTTACTGGGATATACAGAGACGGTGATCAGATGTGATGTTATTGGTTTATTTGTTGCCTTATAAAGTGGAAACTATACCAAATTGGGTTTCAAAGCGCTGTATGAAAAAAAGGCCGGAAAACACCAGGCAAATCAGCCCTGCGTTGATTGGCAGCAAAGTAGAACACCTTGTTTACAGAACATTGGTCAGGCGCTCTAGAGCATCATAATGAGTCCCTGAAATTATGCAGCAAGGGAGGACCAAATTCTTCTGCAGGGTAGACTAAACTATGCAGAAAGGAAAGGAAATTATGTGGTGCATTGCAACACTTTGTGATAGTATTACTTCACTGTTTTGACATGTTTACACTCATACTGGTCAGGGCTTAGGTTTCACCACAGAACCAGTTGAACACCCAAATACATATACAGCAATAAGTGTACGGAGTTACCCTCGCTAAAACATTCATACTTAAATGTTAAAGAAAGATTTGAGGAAGAGGGCATACTCTGCTATCATGGGCTATTTTTCTATGCAGTAACATTGAACATCAGTTAGATTGGGTGGGTTAACTTATTACACACAAAATTCCTCACGCCAGAATTCACAGCCATACAATTCATCACCACCCAACATAATTACACTCCACATAATACTACTCAACACAACTTCACATAATTACACTCACCTCAATACCAGAAAATGTACACCTTACAAAAACTACTTGATACCATATAGCAACGATCCACAAAAAACACTGCACACCATGCCACATAATTCCAATCAGCTAATTTCACTCAACACCACACAGTTCAGGGCCACACAGTTGAACTCCACACATTTCCATTCCACACCATATAATTCAACAACAAACCACATATTCCAACTCAACAGCACAATTACACAACACGCCACATACATCCACATCACACCACCGAATTCCAAATCGTGTCACAAAATTCAACAGCACCCTACAAAATTAAACTCAACTATATACCACTCCACAGTAAAAAATACCAATTCACATAATTAATACCACATAATTAGGATCCACATAATTCCTCTACACACCATGTCACATAATTTTCACTACACAAATTCACTCAACACTATTCCACGCCGCATAATTTTACAACTAACAATTCCAGCCCAACACATAATTCCACTCCGCACAACATACATTCACTCCACTCCATAACACATGGGTAAAACACAATCATTTACAATGCCAATCTTTCGTTTTTGGACGAACACATCCCACCAGCTCCTCTGTTATTCCCCTAACTCCCTGTTGCTGCTGCATCTACTACGTTGGTCTTCTCAATTAATCTATACAAACCCCAAACCCTAGCTATTCGACAAATCACATAATTCCACACCACACAATTCCACAACTTACAATTCCAATACAACACATAATTCCACTCCATACCACATATATCCTCTCCAAACCATAAAACATAGGTAAAAGACATTGTAATTTACAGCACCATAGCTCTAACTCTTATTTATTATAATTTTTCAACATGCTGCACAGTAGCCACGCTGCTCTACAACATAGCTTAAAAACATTGGCAAACCAATTGCTCTGGCTAAACACATATAATGTTCCAAAGACGAGACCTATTGGCTATGTCATCGCTTGTTGACTGTGTGCTGCATTTTTTTTTGCTGGTGTTAGGGCTCTGGGTACTTTACCACTGCTGACCAGCACTAAAGTGCAAGTGTGTCCTGTCTAAAATGTAATGGTAATTGGGTTCTCCATGACTGATATATTTGATTTTCTAGTAAGCCCTTTGTACAGTGCACCATGTGTGCCCAGAGCCTGTAAATCAAATGCTACTAGTGGGTCTGCATCACTGATAGTGCCACCCACATGAGTAGCCCTGCAAACGTCTCAGACCTGCCACTGCAGTGTCTGTGTGTGCAGTTTTAAAACTGCCATTTAGACCTGGCAAGTGCACCCATTTGCTGGCCCAAACCTTCCCTTTTATTACATGTAAGGCACCCCTAAGGTAGGCCCAAGGTAACACTCTGGGCAGGGTGCAGTGTGTTTAAAAGCTATGACATGGTGTTTTAAATTTCCTGGAAATACTGCCAATTTCGTTTTTCACTTCAGAAAGGCCTATCCCTCCCATAGCTTAGCATTGAAGCTGCCTTGTAACATTTTACACGTGTATCTTCCAACTGGGAGCTTATAAAAAATTGGAGTTTGGGGTCTCTAGACTACTGAATCTGCTTTTCACAAAAAGGACGCACCCAAACCCTGCACTCCCACCTGGGAGTCTAATTCACCATTGCACCTTTAAATCACACACTTTGCACAGCACTCCCACTTTGGTGGCAAAAGACAAATTCAGGTGCTTTGAAATAACACATACAAGTTTATTAATGAACTGTAGGCCAAATATATCAGTAAATGCAGATTCATTAGGTATCAAACACTTCTAAATGAACAAGTAAAATAAAATGTAGGGACTCTCTCTGTTTTAGAATAAGGCTTGGGGCTTATTACACAATGCTCTCTAAACAAAGGATGTCTCTCATGCCAAATGCACAAGCTTCAAATATATGTAGCAAACTATAATCCACATGCATGAATAATACTGATTAATAAACAAGTTATAAGATAAGACACACTGGACGTCCTGCAAGAGATCAGAAATAAATATAAATATATATATATATATATATATATATATATATATATATATATATATATATAATATATATATATATACACACACACATACATACATACATATACACACACAGCAGAGGATTACTGTGGATGTGCACCTCCCACATCACAAAGAAAACACCTCAAATGATCAAAGCCACTGGCTAAACATCACAATGTCAATAACCAAAACTCAATACATCACCTGGTGCAAACACTGCATCTGCATCTTAGCCCACTTCTGACCGGGGAAGTTCACAGCCGGGGTTCAGAGCTCAGCAACCAGGGTCCATACTCCGAGATAGACACGGCTGCCCCCGCTTGGATTTCAAACTCCCAGTTTTCTCAGTCTGCAACCCTCAGCTTTAAACACACTAAAAGATTCGTGAAAGACCTCCTCCCAGCGCCAGAGGAATTTTACCAGAACTGGCCAAATTCCAAGCAAGCATCCCCATGGCATTAAGGAGCTCTCACGTCCCTTCCTCCATTCTCACATCTTCCAGCCTCTATCTTAACAAAGCTCCCACAAGGCCTTCCAGAGTACATTAAACAAAAGCAAATCGCTAGAAAAACAGAAAGACCTTGAATGTAAATAACCCAAAACAACTTGCAAGCACTGCTGTGCACGCAGGAGTAAGGCAAAAGACATGAGGCCATGTTAAAGCCAATAGTCAAAGCCAGAAAACAAGAGGACATGAGGCCATGTCAAAGCGGATAGTAAGAACCCATAATTCTGTGCACGCAGAAGCAAGGCAAAGTTAGAAAACAAGATGACATGATGACATGAAGTCAAAGCCAATAGTCAGAGCTCATAATTCTCACCAATGTACAACACCGAGCACATGTGTGCACCACCACTCACAACACTGCACTTCGATACCAAAGAGTACTTTCCACACCTCTCTCTCACGCCTTCAAATGCACATCCCACACCTTCTGTTCTTGGCAAGACTGTTCTACTTCATGACAGCTCCCATTGAAAGACAGCAAGATTACAGGAAAGTCTCCTAGGGAGGCCTAACCTAGCCCTGATGAAAGTCCAGGACCCATAAGGCCATTATAGGACTGAAACATGTTGGCACTAGGGTCTTAGGACCATAAGATTCCTAATAAGACCCAATATTTGTTTTTTAGTTACCCAGACAGACCCAAGAATAAAGGGATACCGGGGATCTGTTTGAGGTATTTTAACTTATTTAGCCCCCCAGGTCAACAACTTCTATCAAGAGCTCCCAACACTGTGGTTGAGCCCACCCCGACTTTTAGGCGTTGGGGTGACCCGATGATGAAGCATGACACCACTAGGGTGTGTGAGGGTAAATAAACAAAAAGGAAGATTTTTCCTTGCTCACCTTTTGGTGAAGACGTAAGAATTTACCCAATCTAGATCCCTCACATCTCTCCCCACTGAAGTGTACCCATATCAACTGCGGTTGATTCGTTAGAGTAATTTAAGTGATTAAGTGACTATATCATAGGAGGAGTTACTCTAACTTGATAACCTCTTTACCCTTCCAGGTACTGAAAAAAAGTTTTTTTCTATTTCACCTTTAAAGTGAACGTATTTTCAAATTGAACATCAGCCAACTCTCTTTTCAGCTCACTACATTCCTGTTCTAAATGTTCAAATTTTGATACATGCTAAACAAAGCATTCAAAATGACACCGCTGTCTCGGTCTGAAATGTCATTAATCTCCTGCTGAGTAAAATCCTCGATACTGTCCATCATAGAAAAAATCAAACATGTGAATAACCTCCAACACAAACTCCTAGAACGTGAACAACGTTGGGTCCATCGATTGAAAACCCATGAAAGGGGCCTAAATGACTGTATACCCTGGAACCAACTAAATAAATGAAGGAAAGGGATTATATTACAACTAGGCCATATACTCGCGTATTAATATGCGCCCTAAAACTGTATATCCAACTTAGGGACCTTAATATGGCGGCCATGTGAACGTTGATCCAATTCCCAAATAATAGTACCTGAACACGTTATGCTATGGCTTGCATATCCACCCTTCCATGAAGGGAATATGAATATGACATCGTATATTCCACGACGTTATATCAGTCCCTATAAAAGGGAAACACTTCTTAAAATATTTCTCATTGTATACCAAAATCTAAACCCCCCGAATGTCCTTCACTAGGGGCTTCGTGAGAATTAACCATATGCATTAATAACTTTGATCCATCAATAGGTTCTTCACAAATGGGGCATTGAAAGTCCCCCACGATCACTGTTAAAGTACGTTGTTTTTCTACTTTTTTCTACTTGGCTTGAGAACCCCACTTAGGTTTACCCACATCATGAGCCTATATCTACACTATCTTTAATCAAATTTGGGACTCGTGATTAATTCAATTAAACAGTCCTTCATGACACATACGTGTCACTGATCGGAGAAGCAGACAAACATATTTTGCTTCAACTGTGGTCTCCTAACGCTTTAATATAACGCGTTATTTTGTTGTTGTGTCTCTTGTCAATGTGACAATAAGTAAAAAAGCATCGTCAGACGATATACATTTACCGTAATTTTTTTAGGATTGTTACAAGGAACTACAATTCCCTTGATTCCTTATACGCTTTAGGCTTAATCACGTACTTCTAACCACGCCGAATGTCGTTAAACAAACATCATCTTTGACAATGCAGCCTGCATGTTATGCTTAATTATTGCACTTTACCTCTATTCACAATGATAAAGGATATTGAAACGAAATGTAAAAAGACCTACATTTCCCGTAGTGTTTCACTATTATAACAAGGAACTACAATTCCCATGTTTCCTTGTACGTTACAGACGTCATGACGTACTTCGGACCGCGCCGAGTGTCGCCTACCAATTAGTTCCTATGACAACTCAAGGGTACTAAAACACGGTTCCTTCGCATTACAAACGCGAAAGCCGGGAACCGGAGCCAAGTAGGTGTGCACGCGGGGCAGGACTCTTGAAGAAGTAAGTTACAGATTGGCAATTTCGAATTCTATCGCCAACGCTCTCATCCTGTGTTCCTCTACATGGGGAATACGAGGGTCTAGACACGCGGTGTTTAGGGAAAACCACTCACTATATTTACTTACATTTCCCTTAACCTCCTGGGGTCATAATTTTAGGGTTTGACTATAGAGCTACCCCTAGATGCTTTACGGTCCCCTGAGATACAGAAACCATTCAAGAATTGGGTAAGGGAATGTTTCTTTTCATTTTTAACGCACAAAATCAGGAGGGATAATGATAAATAAACATGACTAAGATTACCGTTATTCTATTCACAAACACGGTATGAATGTGGAGTGAGTGTGAGGCATGGAGTGTGTTACTAGTGAATACATAGACGTACTGACACGAATTATGATCAGGTCTTTGAGTACCATTGCCACCCCACAACTCGTCTGTCACGTAACAGTATTATGTGAAGATATGCACGTGAGTGGCACAAGTTTGGAAGCAATTGATTACCACTATGTCATAGACACAATTTGGCACATGTGGTTCATTAATTAGTTCCAGAGCACGCAATGTGGGACAAAGTATTGCAGAGACACTTTGACATTACTATACAAATGTATGTTGTTTTTGTTTTTGTGTCTTTCTTTGTTGTCTGTCTTTTCTTTACAGATGGAGTATAACATATGATTGGTTAATTATCAATCATCAAAACAAGGAGCAGCTACTCTGCCCTTGCATCACGTACAGGTCGGGAATTCCCTTCTGTCCTGTCTCCTAGGGAGGCCTAACCTAGCCCTGATGAAAGTCCAGGACCCATAAGGCCATTATAGGACTGAAACATGTTGGCACTAGGGTCTTAGGACCATAAGATTCCTAATAAGACCCAATATTTGTTTTTTAGTTACCCAGACAGACCCAAGAATAAAGGGATACCGGGGATCTGTTTGAGGTATTTTAACTTATTTAGCCCCCCAGGTCAACAACTTCTATCAAGAGCTCCCAACACTGTGGTTGAGCCCACCCCGACTTTTAGGCGTTGGGGTGACCCGATGATGAAGCATGACACCACTAGGGTGTGTGAGGGTAAATAAACAAAAAGGAAGATTTTTCCTTGCTCACCTTTTGGTGAAGACGTAAGAATTTACCCAATCTAGATCCCTCACATCTCTCCCCACTGAAGTGTACCCATATCAACTGCGGTTGATTCGTTAGAGTAATTTAAGTGATTAAGTGACTATATCATAGGAGGAGTTACTCTAACTTGATAACCTCTTTACCCTTCCAGGTACTGAAAAAAAGTTTTTTTCTATTTCACCTTTAAAGTGAACGTATTTTCAAATTGAACATCAGACAACTCTCTTTTCAGCTCACTACATTCCTGTTCTAAATGTTCAAATTTTGATACATGCTAAACAAAGCATTCAAAATGACACCGCTGTCTCGGTCTGAAATGTCATTAATCTCCTGCTGAGTAAAATCCTCGATACTGTCCATCGCAACCCCATGCCTGCCAGCTTGAACAGACTTTTCTCTGGAGTCTGAAAACTCAGAGGAATCCCAAATATTTCCATCCCATGTTTCAGGGTCCCAGTCAATTCCTACCTTTGCAAAAACTAAACGCACTTTTCTCACAATACAAACTGCAGCCTTTTCTGCCACAGTCTGGTAGGTTTCCAACTTTTCTTGCAATAACTTATTCTGACTAGTTAACATTGTAGAGGTATTTTTGGCTTCAACAAATTATTTCTCTAATGTTTCAAATCCACTCTGCAGCTGAACATATTTTGTATGCATTTTATAATAAACACTTAAGGGGATCCAGTCCCTTCTGCCTAATGTAGCAAGCTCCTTTCCTTTATTCACATGCACTTCTTGCAAACACGCAACCAATTATGCTGGCTCAACGTCAGCTAACCACACACTTTAATTCTCACTTAATCCAGCACAATTAGCCCACTCATGGGCTAGCGCACCATATGGGACTACCTCCCACCCAAAATATATCAATTGGTATATGTGAATCTGCTTTTCACAAAAAGGACTCACCCAAACCCTGCACTCCCACCTGGGAGGCTAATTCACCACTGCACCTTTAAATCACACACTGCACAGTACGCCCACTTTGGAGGCAAAAGACAAATTCAGGTGCTTTGAAATAAATACAAGTATATTAACGAATGGTAGGCCAAATATATCAGTGAATGCAGATTCATTAGGTATCAAACACTTCTGAATGAACAAGTAAAATACAATGTAGGGACTCTCTCTCTTTTAGAATAAGGCTTGGGGTTTATTACACAATGGTCTCTAAATAAAGGCGGTCTCAGATGCCAAACGCACAAGATTCAAATATATGCAGCAAACTATAATCTAAATGCATGAATAATACTGATTAATAAACAAGATACAAGATAAGACACACTGGACGTCCTGCAAGAGATCAGAATATATATATATATATATATATTCACTGAAAAAACCATAGGTTTCAGACATGTTATAGTTAGCGGAAATTTTACTGATAAAAAACCAATGAAATTCCCCCGTTATAGTTAGTGCAGGCAACTATAACTCACGCGACCGCAATCCTCTGCTGATGCTAATACTGTATTTAGACACTTATTTGCCCATGTCTTCTTCCATAAATTTTTAGCTATACATATATTACAAATATTTTTTTTTCATAAAGACACATATGTCATCAGCAGAAGATTGCGGTCGCGTGAGTTATAGTTGCCTGCACTAACTATAACGGGGGAATTTCATTGGTTTTTTATCAGTAAAATTTCCGCTAACTATAACATGTCTGAAACCTATGGTTTTTTCAGTGAATTTGCAAGGTTTTTTAAATGCTAATTCCTAACTATAACGTGTGTGAAACCTATGGTTTTTTCAGTGAATTTGTACGTTTTTTTTAAATGCTAAGTTACTTTACGCCATTCGTGGCGTGCACGCCCACTTAACGCAGTTCGTTCCGTGCACGGTTTTTATCAACTATAATAAGCCCTGTACATTTCGGCCACCAAAAGCACAGGGGGTGGGGTCAATGTGGATAGTGTTTTTTTTATTTCGATTTTATAATTTAATTATAATTTAATGCAAATTTTTTTTATGTCATTTTTTGTAAGCCTTTTTTAAATAATTTATGTACTATATCCTGCATTATGGAAAGGTTTTTTTTTTATGCATTTTTTTCCGTGCGCGTACGGTAAGCTGACGCTACGCGCTTGGAGAATACGCGTACGGTAAGCTGACGCTACGCGCTCTGGACGTAATTAGTGCAGCGCGCCTACGTGATACGTGCGTGCCGTACGCGTATACCCGGAAGCAACGTCGCGGTTACGCAGGGGCGTGTAATGCGCATGCGCGATACGTGATACGTGCGTGCCGTACGCGTACACCCGGAAGCAACGTCGCGGTTACGCAGGGGCGTGTAATGCGCATGCGCGAAAGTGACGTAAGCGCTGCGTAAGCGCACCGTAAGCGTCACGTGCGCGCACGGTAGGTCATGTGACTTACAAAGAACACTTTTTATTGGTTGAAATTACTTTCACTTCCAGAAACTTCCCACACCACACCCATTCCCCTCATTTCTGCTTGTGATTCTCTAGGAGCAGGAGCTGGATTGACATTGGGATACAATGGCAGAACAGCAGGGCTCTTCTGAGAGTGAGGCCAGCAGCACCACCATGATCCAGAGAAGGAGGAAACAAAAGACTTCTTTTGTATGGGAGTATTTCACTTTTCCAGAGGGGGAGAAAAAGGTGAATGCTCAATTGGTCACTTGCATACTTTGTGATCGTGTTTTATCAAGAGGAAATCCAAGGAAGAAATATTCCTTTGGAAATCACTCTATGACGAGACACCTTCAGGACAAACACCCAAGGACCTTTGCTCGACATACTGGAGAAAACTCTTCAGTAAGTCACCAGAGCCCAGCCTCAGATGCTCAGCCGAGTACATCATCGGCAGCTCAGCTGAGCCCTTCCTCTGTTGTTGGAGCATCACCTTCTTCTTTTCCTTTGGACATCAACCCTCGATTTGCGAGTGTTGAAATGAGGTGTACAAAATGTGGTGGTCTTATTGTTTTTGGGGAGGTCAGTCTTCCCCTTATTAACAATAAGATAGACCAGCATGTTTGTAGACGATTATAATACTCCCATTCTTTCTTTCCTCCATCCCTGTATGAACCCAACGGCTCTTATAAGAGCCAACCTTACCTCACAATTTTTTTTATTTTTTTTTAAGCTTTCCTTTTTGCAAATTTTTTTTTGCCGTGCGCGCACGGTACGCGTAATTCCGCGAATTTCGCGGAATTCCGCAGGTCACCGTGCGCGTACGCTACGCGCATACGGCGATTTTTCGAAAAATTTTTTTTTTTTATTTTTGCCCTTGAGGGTCCTTCTGGGACCCCCTGACCAAGGCTAGGGGGTCAGGAACTGTCGAGCCTGCCCCCTTTTCACATTATCCACCTTTTTTATTCACCCCCCTGACAGTTCGAGAGAGAAAATGGCGGCCGCCGCTTCCTGGTTTCGACCGATTCGAATGTTTACTATGATCTAACAGCCAATCAGAATCGCGCTCGCGCACGGCATGTACGCGTACCGTAAGCTTACCGTAAGCGCACGGTAAGCGCACCGTAAGCTGCCACAGATATATATATTGATTTAAAGGCTATTTTCTCAGGATCTACTGAACAGATTTACACCAAACCTACAAAAGGCACTTCCTTGACCTGAGGACTACCTCTCTGCCAAATTTCTAGTAATTCTGTTCAGCCGTTCGGGCTGTAGCCCTGTCTAAAGGTCCTATGGAAAAATGCATGGGAAAAACGCGTTTTGGGACCCCCCTTTTATCTCAGACCCCGCTTGACGAATCCCCCCGAGACTTTCAGGGTAGGAGCGGAGCGTAGCGCCCCACCTATTTTGAGAAATTCGCGAGGATTCGTCAACCGGCGCCAAAGTTATTCAAAATAGAATGTTGAGGTTTTCCTATGGAAAAGGGGTCCTAACTATAACTACCTACTGGCGACCGCCAGTAGGTAATATATATATATATATATATATATACACACACATACACACACAGCAGAGGATTACTCTGGATGTGCACCTCCCACACCACAAAGAAAACACCTCAAATGATCAAAGCCACTGGCTAAACATCACAATGGCAATAACCAAAACTCAATACATCACCTGATGCAAACACTGCATCTGCATCTTAGCCCACTTCTGACCGGGGGGAGTTCACAGCCGGGAATCAGAGCTCAGCAACCAGGGTACATACTCAGAGATAGACACGTCTGCCCTCGCTCGGATTCCAAACTCCCAGTTTCTCAGTCTGCAACCCTCAGCTTTAAACACACTAGAAGATTCAGCGCCAGAGGAATTTAACCAGAACTGGCCAAGTTCCAAGCAAGTATCCCCATGGCAGTAAGGAGCTCTCACGTCCCTTCCTCCATTCTCACATCTTCCAGCCTCTATCATAACGAAGCTCCCACAAGGCCTTCCAGAGTCCAATAAACAAAAGCAATCGCTAGAAAAACAGAAAGACCTTGAATGTGAATATCCCAAACAACTTGCAAGCACTGCTGAGCACGCAGGAGTAAGGCAAAGTCAGACATGAGGCCATGTCAAAGCCAATAGTCAGAGCTCATAATTCTCACCAATGTACAACATTGAGCACGTGTGCACCACCGCTCACAACACTGCATTTGTCATTTGAGATGTCATCAGTGACTTCATCAGTGATGTCACTGACCATGTCATGAGTGATGTAGTATGTGACGTCATCAGCAGTGCATTGCGGGGGCGCGCGAGTTATAGTTAGCTGAACTAACTATAACGGGGGAATTTCTAGGGTTTTGTACGAGGGAAATGTCCAGCTAACTAGAACACCCCTGAAACCTATGGTTTTTTCAGTGAATTTCTAAGGTTTTTTAAATGCCAATTCCTAACTATAACGTGCATGAAACCTATGTTTTTTTCAGTGAATTTCAAAGGTTTTTTAAATGCCAATTCCTATCTATAATTTATCTCTAAAGCTATGATGTTTAATGATTTTCATTGAATTTCTAAATTTTTCAATTTCAGTGTGTCAATTCCTTTAATTATGTTTTTAAAAAATACTTTATCACCTTTATCTTATTTTTTCAATTAATTCTTTTAAAAATTAAAAAATATTTGTTTTATTGGGTTTAAAAAAAAAAAATTGTTAATGTTTTAAAATATAGTTTTCTATTTTTTAAAATATTTTTTAAACTATATTTTCAAAACTTTATTTTTTATGTTTTTTTCTCCATTTTTTGGGGATCCGCGTACCCAACGCGCTAGGAACCGCGCACCCTGCGCGCATTTCGCCATTTAAAAAAAAAAAGGGGGCCCCATGGGTCCTTCTGGGACCCCCTAAGCAACACTAGAGGGTCAGAGTATTTCTACCCTGCCCCCTTTACATCTTTCACACACTTCTTTACCTTACTTAAACAGCCTAGTGTCAGGAATCAGCCAATCAGTGCAGCGACCATCTCCCTGAGCAGTAATAGAGAAATAAAATACCGTAGAGTCAGTTGCTATCCTCGGTGGAGAAGGCTATATCCACTTCGGAGGTTGCTGGACCGAGTGGTTTTCAAGATGCTCAAGATTCACCATCGCGGGATTTTCAAGATGGCCACCGACGCTTGGGATCCGAAAGGTGAGCAGTTTAGTGTTCAAAGGAAGAAGGAAGACAAGTGCGTGCGAGTGATTAGCGCTCCTCGCACTTCAACTGAATCTCCTGAGGTGGAAGCAGCGTCTTCCTGCCGCGCCTGTCAGTTTTGAGGTATTTCGATTCGAGACACTTTCGGAAGCAGAAGTAAGTGTCTCAGAGGAATTCCGGGAGTAGCGTTTTGAGTATTCTGAAAGGGAAACCCCAGAATTTTGAGTGAGAAAATCTACTCTGGCCAAGTCAGTTTTGAAGCTGACTTCAAGAGTATACCATCATTCAGTCATTTATAAGCTATAAAAAAAACCAAGATTAACTAAAGGACACAACAGGTAATTAAATGTTGAGAGACTAATTTCAATGAAAAAAGAGAAAAGTGCAGAACTTAAATTAGCACTAATCTTCAAAAGGAGAAATCAAAATCTAAATATATACATATATATATATTATATATATGTGTATCTAGCAACAAACATTGCAAGGAGTTTATACCAGCGTATTAACAAAGAAATAGCAGCGAGCAAAAGACGCAAGCGCAGCAGTGTCTAACCACGACCTCAGAAAAAAGCATTTATATAGAGAGCAGTTATCCTCCAAATAATAACAGGTAAAGAAGATTAAAGAAGTAGTATGTCTTTAATGATTGTTATGCTAATCTGTTGCAGGTGTTCCCTCAAACACGACTGAGAGCAGTGTAGAAAGGAGAATCTAAGAAGCGCCTGTCTGGAGGAGTCTCTCGTCCCAATTCCCCTTTCCCCCTGATTAGTGCTTTGGGTAAGAATATGTAATTTAGAATACATAGACCAAGAGCACTGATAGAGGGAATTTGGGAAATAATCTTCTGCTCCTGAGGAAGTCGACTAGAAGAATCTGACACCTGTCTTCTACCGAGGAACAAAATGGCTGCCAACTGTTCCTGGCTTCGAATGTAGACAGACACTTGACAGCCAATTAGCATTCAGCGCGTGATCGGGAGGGTGCGTGCTCGGTTCGGGGAGGGTGCGCTTAGGGTGCGCATAGGGTGCGCGGATCCTCCGAGGCCATAGATATATCTATCTTTTTTACTCAGGAACTACTGAACAGATTTACACCATTTATGCAAAAGGCACGAGTCTGAACTGAGGACTACCTCTTTGCCACATTTGGTGTAATTCCGTTCAGCAGTTCGGGCTGTAGCTGCGTCAACAGGTCCTATGGGAAATTGCATGGGGAAAACGCATTTTGGGACCCCCTTTTTTCTCAGCCGAATCACCACAAAACTTTCAGGATAGGAGCGGACCGCAGCTGGTCAAAAGTTTGGAAAATTTCACGAAGATTCGTCAACTGGCGCCAGACCTATTGGGAATACAATGTTGAGGATTACTATGGAAAATAGGTCCTAACTATAACTACCTACTGGCGACTGCCACAGCTTTGAAATAAAGAGTTATCTTTGAAACTGCATCCCACGGAGTCAGCGCCTGTTTCCAATTGTGAGAAATTAGGATTGGCGTTTATATATATATATATATATATATATATATATATTATCTACTGGCGGTCGCCAGTAGATAGTTATAGTTAGGACCGAGTTTCCATAGGAAATCTCAAAATTCTATTTTGAATAACTTTGGCGCCGATTGACGAATCTTCGCGAAATTTTCAAAACTAATGGGGCGCTCCGCTCCGCTCCTACCCTGAAAGTCTCGGGGTGATTCGTAAAGCGGGGGGTCGAGAAAAAATGGGGGTCCCAAAACACGTTTTCCCCATGGATTTTTCCATAGGGACTTTAGTCGCAGCTACAGCCCGAACGGCTGAACAGAATTACGTGAAATTTGGCAGAGAGGTAGCCATAAGGTCCGTTTGGTGCCTTTTGCAGGTTTGGTGTAAATCTGTTCAGTATTTTCTGAGAAAATAGCATTTAAATCAATATATATATCTATACGCGCGCAGCGTGCGCGCAGGGTTCGCGCACTCGGCCGTCCGCGAGCGCACTTCTGATTGGTTGTTACATCTTAGTAAACATTCGAATCGGTCGAAACCAGGAAGTGTCGGCCGCCATTTTGTCTCTCGCACTGAAAGGGTGGTGAAACACAAAGGAGAAAAACGTGTAAAGGGGGCACGCTGGACAGTTCCTGACCCCCTAGCAGGGGTCAAGGGGTCCCAGGAGGTCCCCCTAGGGCAATTAAAAAAATGTAATTTTTTTCGGTAAATCGCCGAGTGCGTGAAGCGTGCGCGAAGCGTGCGCGCACTATAGAAATGAAAAAAATTATGCGAGGTTCGCCCTGCGTGCGTGCACGGTATAAACGCTATTAAATAAAATTGCAATGTCAATCACCCCGTGTGCACATGCTGCGAGTAGCGCTGCATGTGTGCATGGCATATATATATCTAACAGTGTATACCAAATCCCTTAACAACAAAGCCTATCATGTGTCCTCCTTGTGCGGATGGTGCGCGAAGTGCACCGTGCGTACATGGCCCATTAAGCGTAACGTGGGCGCGTGGTGCGCGTAGCGCACAGCGTGCCCACCGTGCGTGCACGGTGCGCAAAGTGCACCATGCGTGCACGGCACTAACTGCGTAAAGTGGGCGCGAGGTGCGCAAAGCGCACCACGTGCTCACCGTGCGCGCACGGAACGAACTGCGTGAAGTGGGCGCGCGGTGCGCAGAGCGCACCGCGTGCCCAACGTGCGCGCACCGTGCGCGAAGTGCACCGTGCGCGCACGGCACGAACGGCGTAAAGTAACTTAGCATTTTAAAAAACGTACAAATTCACTGAAAAATCCATAGGTTTCACACACGTTATAGTTAGGAATTAGCATTTAAAAAACCTTGCAAATTCACTTAAAAAACCATAGGTTTCACACATGTTATAGTTAGCTGGGCATTTTCCTGATGAAAAACCAATGAAATTCCCTCGTTATAGTTAGTGCAGACAACTATAACTCACGCGACCGTAATCCGCTGCTGATGACGTAAGATATTACATCACTGATGACATATGTGTCTTTCTGAAAAAATTAAAATAAATATATGTATAGCTAAAAAAAAAAAGGAAGAAGACATGGGTATATAAATGTGTAAATACAGTGATGTAATATCTTACGTCATCAGCAGCGGGTTACGGTCGCGTGAGTTATAGTTGCCTGCACTTACTATAACGGGGGAATTTCATTGGTTTTTCATGAGGAAAATGCCCAGCTAACTATAACATGTGTGAAACCTATGGTTTTTTAAGTGAATATATATATATATATATATATATTATCTCCTTGGGTGTGATAACACACTCACGCTGTGGGGACTTGAGTGCACTGTGGGGACCTGAACCCAAGTCCCCACAAGGTAATTTCTTCCAAATTATATTAAATCACTTTAGAAACATTTCTGCCAAGTTTGACAACTTTTTTTAAAAGTGCCTTGTGGGGACCTGTGTTTCGTAAAGTGTGTTTATTTTTTGTTGCTCACTCGGTCCCTGTAGACAGGAGCCGGTATTACAGTCTTAAACACACCAGGGCACCTTAACACAATTTAGTAACCTGATTCCCAATTTCCCTGCAGACAGCATAGTCAATTTGTTGGGAAAGCAGAAGATCCCCCAGCATATATTTTGCTGGAGTCCATAGACTTTACATCATCTTTAATTATAATCAACATAAATCATATAAAGATATTGTATTTACATGTTTTATATAATAAGAATGTTTATTTTTACATATTTTAAAAGCTTAAATAAACAATTCAGGCCAGTTTCTCCTATTGGAACTACTTGACAATTTCATTATTTTCAATCAGAAAAGGAAAACACTCCACTCGTGCAAATTAAACATTGACGGCAGGTGCAACATTAAAACGGTAAAGTATTTAAGGGCCTGGATTAGTAGAGTATTAGGTTACTATAACATCACTGGGCAACACAGAATGTAGGGTGTATGCTTCTTCATTGGTGTTTAGTTAATCTAACTCTGAGGAACAGATGGAAGCCGAATAGTTTGTGTTTGAATAGTTATAATTATTGCAATGTTGAATGCTTAACAAACAAACCTTTCAGTGAGCGCTTATTTGTTTCTTAGGCGCTATTTACCTGCAAGAAACTAACCATGCACCACTAAATATCTTACATACTAAACCCGTACTGCGAATATTGGGCTGTTCAGACCGGAAGGAAACTTTGGATTCTTGCTTAAAGGATCACACAAACCCCGCAAGCTGTTCTCTTCACGGAGAGAAGAGGAAGTCAGGTCTTTGGGATGGGCAGCTAAAGATGTGTAAAAGCGCATGCATGCCTAACAAAGGGAACAATTAATTGACAAGAAACTAGTGCGCAAAGCCCGCCTGCAGGGCTTAATTTGTAAAATATTAAGTGCCGGGGCTCTGACCAGGAGGCTACTGCAGCTTGCACCACCCATCGCCCCTGTCATCGCTGCCAAACAACTACTAACCATCTCTATCGCATGTAAATGCGACAGTTCAGATTATTCCAGGGCTCCAAAGCTAAAGGAATGGCTGGGAAGGCAGGTATTAGTATTTCTTTAATGTATATTGGTTTGCTAAACAACTGTTATACTGCTCATCTCTAAATTACATGAACAGCACCACCTTGTGGCAGACTGTTGACAATTAGGTGCCTGTGCTGAGCACCGGAAACTAATTAAGTGCCAGTACTCTGCACCGGAAAGCTCCGGCTCAAATTAAGCACTGCCCACCTGGCTTTTTTCTGTCACACACTGGGGGATGGGGTCGGCTTAAAAACAGAAAACACCTGACAGGCCTGACACTAAACACGGACAGAAAAAGGTTTGAGCATTCCTTGCTGTGGATGCTTCGAATCATAGCCGACAGCTTGCAGCATTTTAGCAATAAAAAGCAATGCATCCGTTTCAACTTGACACTTTTTCAAATAGTACTAAATATATTAACAGTGAAACATTATTTCCTTCTAGCTGTCACATGCATGCATATATATTCACTGAAGGAAAATTATAATAATTACCACAAAATCGAGATTGATGAATAGTTCTACTCCCTGTACTATTGTATTTGTCAACAGCATAGCGTGCGCTTCTTCACGGGCTCTGTGTACTTTAAGAAGTACATTTGCTTTTCCATTGAAGTAAAAGCAACTTATACTTTATATCTCTAGTCTCGCTAACTGTTCCTTTAAAATGCTTACTTCTTTGTCATTATGCGCATTATGGGCCCCATTCATGAGAATGTCGCATCTCTGCATGAAGTCAGCGCTGCAACAGTTCTCAGTATGCCTGGCCGATACAATGCAGGACGAGGCAGGGGTATCGCTTCTCCACTTTGCTGTGTGCACTGGCAATGGAGCCCCTGACATGACACATATGTAGTAGCGAAAAGAACCTGGCTGTTCATATCAGGGGCTACAAGCATGTCATTTCGCTATATGATGACATTTAATATTTATACATAATGACACTGAAAGTCTGGCTGAACTGCTAAGAGAGCGCCAAAGGTTCAGGGCACAATCTGGTATACAGATGAATGCAGTGAAGACGTATCTTTACCCACTGACCAAGGAGGGTGCCACAGCGATACCTTTTCTTTCAATCTTACGGCGTTTGGTAGCATTCACCACTTTAAATACCCAGGAGTCAGAGTATGCAGAGACTCTTGGGGTTTCTTCACTCTCTCAAGGTTCGCGCCGGGACACTCTTGCAGTATCTGTGTGCATTAGAAATTCTAAATAACATAACATAACTATCAACATGTGCTACAAGTCAGTGTTGGACAGGCGATAAAGGCTGACGGGTCCTCAATTGGTTTTGGTGCATATTGCCCTGGTCTGTATTGGAATGAGTAGCCCTAGCCAACATAGTGCTATTACCCAGGCTGCTCTATTTTGTTTTTTACAAACATCCAGATGTAACTTAAAAGACTTTTCTTTCAGGAACTCTCCATGCTGCTGAAGGAGCTGGTCTGGGAAGCAAACAGGAAGATGGTATGACTAGACAGACATTATCTTCCCTTGGACAGGAGAACTTGGAGATCCCCAACTTTGAACCTTATTATCTAGTGGTGCAACCCCAGAGTGTGGCAGGGCAGTTCAGCCCTGGTGCATCCTTTGAGTTTTCCTATGTGCAAGATGAGTTATTTCCCACAGACCTTTGTAATTATGCTCTTGATATGCAGTCTAAGGTCCGGGCAACTTCGATCTTGCTGCTCGCAGTATGATACAGTTGGCAATCATACATATGTAGGAGTACTGATGGAACCCCTTATGCTCCAAAGGTTTTTACAGGTAGCGCAAAGGGTGGGCAGGTCTCTTTGGTCCAGAGCAGGGATAGCCTTATTGTGCACTCTATATGATTCGGGAACTCTAATGTCTCTTCAAGATGTGATGCGTGTTACCTACCTTACCTCCCAGGCAATTTTTGAGCTTTGTGGCACTTTCCAAGGCTATCGCACTCACATTGTGCAGTGGAGGGTCAGAACCAATGATAGATACAATAATGTAGATGCTGTGGATGTGTGGGAATGGCCGCCATTTCATCCCAATTGCATACAGGGCCAACAAGATCACCAGATCTAAAAGTCTGACCTCACTGGAATCTAAGTGGGAAGAGGATGTGGAGGAAGAGCTTACAGGCTTCAAATGGACCCAAGAACTGCATCAGGTATGGCAGATGTTGCTGAATACTTGCCTTAAGCTTATACAATGTATTAATGTCCACAGGGTTTATTTAATGCCAGCACACCTACAGGTCATGTATCCAGAAACGTCCTGTGTATGTCCCTGTTTTAACCAGAATTGGGCTATTTTCAGCATTTGATCTGGTCATGTGGAGCCTTTAAGCGTTGGTGGGACAATGTCACCAGATGCCTTACAGATGGGAAAGACAAATGCGATTTGGGGTTGCCAAAATAAATGCTTGGTGAGCTTATGCTTAAGTCTAAAGTTAATAGATTGAACAGTTAATTTATAGACCTGGTTCTAGCTCTCCCAAAGTGACAAAGAGCCATGATTTCGAGATCTCCAGCACCTCTGGACATTGGAAGATGGACTTGTACAAATTTGCCAGGACTGAAAAGATGCAGATTTAATCCCAATAGGTGGTATGCTCAGACCTAGACTGACACTGGATTGGGCGCCAATTTGTAGGGCTGAAAACCCCAAGAGAGACCACCTTAGACAATGACTCCCACAGTCATTTACACCTATTATTACTATGTATAGACTATATGAAGTGTATTACATTCTTGGAAAAAAACCTGGTATGCTTATGAAATGGGCATGGAGACAATTGTGTGTGCCAAATGGTCTGATATTATTCTATGATAAATTAACACAGTTGCCTGGATGAGATCTGGGGTGGTGGTGGGACCCAGATAGGGATTTCGCTTTGTTTGTTGCTACAGGACCAGGGATTACAGACTGTTTTGTGCATACGTGGAATAAGCATGTTGCAGAGCTGCTTCCTGATGTTTTATCCTGCAATGCTGAATGACTATAATACTGCATGGTTGACTATGAAAATAATGAAGAACAATTGGTAAAGACACATTTTACCAACAAAACAAAGAGATCATAGTGTCTGTGTTTTGATAAATGGAATTGTTTCGGAGTTCAAAAGATGACTTGAGAATAGTCTGCTTAGATGTACATATAAGCCCTTGATTAACAATGCTGCCAGTGGTCTTGTGTATAAAGTAAATAAGACAGGCGAGAGGATGGAGCCCATTATTCAATTTCACGGCTTCTCAGTAAAAGGGGGACAGGGAACAACTTGTGCTCTCTCAGATAGAAAGGTTGTGATCCATTTGAGGACAGTGCATGAGATGTCGAGATCAGTGACAATTTGTAGAAGAATATCATGGAGGATGGTCTCAAAGACGGTCAAAAGATTTAAAAATATTAGCACTCCAACATAACCTCTATCTATAAGGCTTCATAAAATTGTCTAGTGGTGACAAATCACCAGTTCCATGCGGAGTCCAGGGCAGAGGTCTGTTTGGGAAGCATCAAAAATGATGTTGCGGCTAAGTAAACACTTATTTCTCCACCAACTTACCCAGGAACGGAAATTAAACACACGAGTAAATATGGAGTGGTGGAGCAGTATGGAGAAGATGAAAGACCCAGTCAATTACTGGTGAGCCTGCTTAAGAAACCCTGATTAAGCAACAATGTCACTTGTGTCCTGGATGAAGCAGGTTCCTCTAGGTGGAAGAGACTGTGCAGGGATTTAGCTCTTGTTGAAATCTATATAGCTCCAAAATAGATCAGCCTGCTCACAGCCTTGAGGGTTTGTCAAGAAACAGCTAATTTTTGGCTGAGTAACTAACATTGTGATCACCTTAGCCAACCATTTTCAGTAGAGGAGAGAGTGTCATTGATAAATGGTCTCCCAGTGGGTTAGACCCCAAGGCCAGATGGCCTGCCAGCAGTACTCTACAAAGGGTTCTCTGACATACTGGCCACTCACCTACTACCTCGGCTTCACTCCCATTGAAAGCAGGCTTCCCTCTTTCTATGCTGGAAGCACTCCTCATTACGTATCTTGATCCAACTAAGCCCCACAAACATTTGAATATTATAGGTCTTTAGCACTAATAAACTCTGAATAGCATGCAGCTTGGTTAGTATTTTAACATCAGCTACTCCCACTACTTCCTGAACTGGCACTTCCCGATAAGGTGCGGTTTGTGCCTGGCCGCTTCACAGCCCATAATTCTGCACTTTAATTGCAGTGTTATCCCAAGTATGCCCAAATATTGATGCGTCAGAAATTTTTAGATGACATTAAGGCATTTGATTCTGTTGCATAGTTGTATCTCTTCCTTTTACTTCAACACATGGCTTTTACCCTCACAATTTATAAAGAGGATCCAGCTGTTTTACACAAATTCCACTGCTTGAATTCAACAAAGCGGTCTCTTCACAGCTGCAATTCCAATACTAAGACGCATGAGGCAGGAATGCCGAATGTCTCCACGTGATTGCACCGGAGCTGTAGAGATTGGCAGCTACATTACACCAACAACATGCGGACCATGCCTTCGCTACACTTCACACAGGTTGCTCCTTCCCCTCTATGCAGATGACATGACACTGTATTTCTGCAATCTCTAAGTGAGCCTCCATCTGATCTTTAGAGAGTTTATTAGATTTGGTAACATTTTAGGAATGACAATTAACTGGACTAAGCCGTTTTCCCCCTTGCCCACAGTTCTACTAGATTTGTTTTGGAATGGAACAAGGGCTCAGTAAAGTACTAGGGTACATGGATCGATCGAGATATTGGTACGATCAGGAGGGAAAACTTGGATTTGTTCAATATACCAACTAGATGATAAAATTAATAGATGGATAAGACTTCCCTTGTCCATAGCAATAAAAATTGCACTGGAAAAAATGATTATATCTCCTCAAATGCTATATCTTTTTCTAAATATTACCAGTCTGCTGACCATTTGTAATTTTTCCATAAATTGTGATCGATGATCGCTAGACTCACCTGGGCGGGTAAACAGTCTACTCTCAAATGGGAGACTTTGACATTAGCCTATGCTCATTGTAGTTTTGACGCACTTCACTTTGAATTATCCTGCGCTTAATTCTCTGGTAATCTGGCACAAAATCAGTCAGGCTTAATTTAGAGGAATTTCGAAAATCAGAGAAAAATGTAATAAATAATTAGACACTAGAATAATAAAAATCCAAATCAGTAGAACATGAGCTGCGCATTTTAGTGAAAAAAAGCACCTACAAGATCAAAGCGCCAACCGCAGTCATCTGGTCGTACGAAATCAGGGCAAAGGCAAACGTTATGACTAACCACAAAAGAGCGTGCTTCAGATACATGATTTGGATTGGTCCCGGTCTTAGATTACCTTCGGACTTAGAAGAAATTTTGGAAAAAAATGTTTAAGAAGGTAAAGCTCAGTGGGGCAAGGTAGCCGGTGGTGTCCAAGAAGGAGGCATGACGGGGAGCTCATACAATCAGAATCCAAATCACGCAGTTGGGCTGCGTGCATCCAATATTCATTTGTAAATTGGGTGCAATCTCACTGCTACCTGCCAAATGTTAAGTAACTAGATACTGGGCAACGGAAAGTCACCTGCACATGCAATGTGCTTGTCTGACCTTACCTTTTGCGATGAGTAGCTTGAGATAAATGGTTCACTCCAGCCCAGAGTGTTCTGCCCCTGAGACATGTGGGCACCTTTCCAAAAGTATTTATTAAACTTCTCTATAGATTCACAGTCCACTGATTCTGGAAAAGAGTCCTTATTGATGGAAGACCAGTGAACTTCGTCAACTCAAGCTACCTGATGCATTGAAGACATTTGAGACAACTGTGTCTCTTCATGCAGTGTTGGAGTGAGGTGGCATGCTGTTAATGAATGATTATTGTGTATTTGTTTTGTTACTAATAGTGTGACATACCGGTCTTTTAAGTTTTGCTTAATGCATTTTGTTCTATCTGGAATTGCATTCCCTGTTATAAACTAATGAATAAAGTTGTTAGCTTCATCAGAACAAAGTAAGGATTTTTAGCAGTGGCGTCAGTACTTGTGACTTACACATGATAGATTTTCTACCCTGGGAGTTGCTTTAAATGCAAAAAAATCATTTTACAAAAGTCAAATAATGACATCATGGCTTTAGCTGGGCATAGGCCATTCGGAGAGAGGTAGCAGGTTTGCAGGCTGTGATGTTAGCCATCAGCTAATATTCAGCTATGGGGTTGGAGGTCTTGTCATGAAGCCCACTATTCCGGGATGGCACACCCACATAGATCTCATAATCCCAAAGAGGATTATGAGAATGAGCAGGTGTTGGGCTCATTCAGGTAAGGGGTGTTAGGAGTCAGACAGGCTGCTTGCCAGAACTTGTGCAACCTACCATGCTCAAAACACCAATTTAGCAAAGGTACACAAGCAAACAAAAAAGCGATCAAGAAAATGATATGGCACCATGGCAGATGGCATGAGTTGTGGTGTGTGTTGTGCTAATATAACAGGCAACTTTTAGTGGTTTGACAATTTGATGTCAGAACAATACTTACCTTTTTAACTGTGTATTTTAGTGAATGTCATTAAAAAATATATATATATACTCTCTTTTCAACCCCTGCTGCACAGTTCCAATGGCCGTGCACAGTGGGTCAGCAGTCAGGCTGTGCTCCCATTCCAGTGAGGCCACCTTGCCCTGCATTGCATGACCTTTGGCTGTGTGCTGTGGGTGCTCACATCAGGCTCATGTACTCTGTCCAACCTGCAGTGGACATTCAACCTCCACTGCACAACCTTCTCTTGTAACCATTCTGTTCTGTGCACAGACTTTAGTCAGGCTCTACACGCAACCACCTTCAGCTGTGTGCAGCGGGGGTGCAGCAGGGCTTGGTTGCAGAGCTTTCCTGTGTTTGAATCATGCTTAATTTGCTAACTAAAACAGCAAAAGGTGATGAGAGGAATGCATGCAATAAGTATAACCATTGACAATTGCACGGTAGGGCCATTCCAACCCATCATTAATATAGCGTGAAACTGGTAATGGGTTGCTTGTGCTCCGGGTCAGGGAGGACCTGGCATGGAAATTCGGGCTGGATTGGTCTCATTGGAGCAGGCTCAAGACTAATTTGCATGTGGCTGTGTCGAAACTGCATTGGCATGGTGTGTAAAGCAATAACGTACTGGGACACAGCCCCAGAGAATTGCCAGTAGCCGAGATAAGTTCAACCATTCCACACATCACTTTTTTGTATACTTCGGTGTGACGCCCTAAGTGGCACAGGTATAGAAAGATGTGGGTGCCATGCACACTGTGCCACTGGAATCAAGCTATACTTGACTGATGAGCCTTAATAATGGCAAAATCAGTCTTGGGTTGCTTGTGTCTCAGTTCAGTGAATAATCTGGCCTGGAATTTCCGATTGGACTATTGCCAATGGAGAGGAGTCAAGGCTGATTGTCATATGACTGGGTCCAAACCGAGGTAGCATGATGTGCAAAATAATGATGGATTGGGGTAATGCCCGAGTAATTGTCAGTGGCTGAGATTAATTCAAGCCATCTACCCATCAATTTTTTGTATACTTCAGTGTGAAAATCTAAGTGGGGTGGGGATGCCCCGACGTGGGTCCCCTGCACATTGTCCCATTGGAACCAAGCTATACCCTACTGATGAGCCCCGATTAACCGGTCTTAGTTTGCTTGTGCTCCCATTAATGGAAGATCTGGCCTGGAAGTTCGGACTGGACTATGCCAATAGGAGCAGGGTCAAGACGGATTTGCACATGTCTGGGTCCAAACTGCATGGTGGGGAAATTATTGATGAATTGAGATGCGGTCCAATTGCTGGTTGCTGAGATTAAGTTAAGCCGCCCACCCACAATTTTTTCTGTACTTCAATTTTCTAGCTGCCAAATATCATGCAGATTGTGGATGTGAATCTCCATCCCTAATCTGGGCACTATAAACAGTAGACAAAGGTTTGAATTTTCAAATAAAAAGATTATTTATTATGTGCTATATGTACATAAATCTTATGTATCAGAAAGATGGTAATTATTACGGTAATGTCAACAGTCATAATATAAAACAAGGCACACGGTAACAATACCTAGAACATTTTATAACACATCCCTACTTTCTCAATTAGATTAGCCTAAACCCCCACCTAATATCTACATATATTTTATGAGCTGTCTGGTAATTGTATTGGCCATATGGTTATTAGAATATCCAACCTATTTGTATGCCTCGCGATATAAGTTTCCCCACATACCTTAGAAAGCGATCTGATCTGAAGTGGTGTAGCACTTCTGCATGTCTCCTTAGCAATCAGTGCTTATGTCTGCACCACCCAAATACTAGATATGCTTTATGCCTTCTCCTCCAATGATTCTCTATTGAGAGGAGAGGAGGAACACTCGCATAGGTGCCTCTGTTAAAGCAGCATAGAGGAGGCTGGCAAATACTGCCATTTGTATTTTCTTGCACGTGAGATGTTTGAGAGGCTGAATAACTTTGCAGCTTGTAATCATTGCATGTGGTGCTGCAGAGTTTCAGAGTTAGTTTTCTGTATTAAAAGGAATACTGTCAACTAACACTACTTAAATTAATGTCTGAAAGTATTATGGAAATATTGCACACACACTGTTTGCATTACCATTTACATTGCACATCCATATTCTAAAAAGTTACTGCTCTCGTGTTGGCATACAGTCAGGCTTGGCTTGTGTGTGATGTATGTATTATCAGGAAAGCCCTGCACAAACAACAGTCTCTAATAAAGAAACACTTCACAATAGGCTTCAAGGCTCATAGTGGTGCTTGGAGCAGCAGTTTTATCAAGGGCACGAGAGGCTGCCCTGAACTTCGATGCATTGTCTGAGAAGAAAGCTAGAATCTTTTCAAATTTGCCGAAAGACCTGAATTTCTGGTTGGCAATGCTTGAGAAGATTTTAATTCCTCAATTATATGAAATAATGTGTTTTTTTGTATTCGTAGACTGTCTGCTGCACATTTTGAAATAGGCTTTTTGACTTTAATCCTGTATTTGGAAAGAAGACTAAGGGCCTCATGTAGGTAGCCAAATACCGGTCGGTAACGGACGATTTTCGGTAAATATGCCGTTACCGACCGGTATTCAGACAAGTGAGATGTAGGAGTCCAAAAACCACTTTTCGGTAAATATGAGGCGGTAAATACCGATTCATAGTTACCGAATTCTAAAATACCGATTCATATTTACCGAATACATTATTAACGAATCGGTAAATATGAAGTGGTAAATATGAAGTGGTAAAAATTGAAAATGACATGTAGGAGCAGTCGGTAATTAAGAAATCCAGGAAAATCGGTAAATAAGAGTCGGTAATTAACACGGATGGAAAGCAGGTGGTAACCATCAACAATGCACATAAGCAATCCCAAAATGCAACAGCGTGGACAACATGGCCGCCATGTACGTCATTGCAAGGCGCCTACGTCTACAGGCAGCAGGACTGAGGGTGTGGCGACGGGAGGAACAAATCTACAGACAGCGCATCACACTATTCCAGCTGACTGATGCAGAGATACATGAGAGGTACAGGCTACACCCCGAAACCATCATGGACTTAATCAGGGACCTTCACCCACTCCTGGACCAGCCAATAAGAAGGGCGCACGCCATACCCCCACATGTGCAGGTGCTCTGCAGCCTACATCTGTTGGCATCCGGCAGTTATCAGGTGGTGATAGCTGCGGTGGGTGGGGTATCCCAGAGTTGCCTGTCACGTTTCTTCAGGAAGTTCCTGGATGCCATGATGCAGAGAATGCACCACTACATCAGCTTCCCAAACACACAGGCTGCACTGCAGAAAACAAAAACAGACTTTTATCACATGGCACAGTTCCCCCATGTCATCGGCTGTATTGATGGTACACACATCCCAATCTGTCCTCCAGCTGACACAGAGCACATCTACAGGAACAGGAAGTCCACCCACTCCATCAATGTGCAGGTGATCTGTGATGCAGGGAACATCATCACAGATATTGTTGCAAAGTTTCCTGGGAGCACCCACGACTCTTACATCTTCCAGAATAGTGGGATCTACACACGACTGAGAGCCGGAGAATTCGGAGAGGGATACCTGCTGGGTAAGTAACAGTGACGCCCCTTGAAACCTGCAAATCAGAGTGTATAGAGGCATGTAACTGATGGTTCCCTTTTACTCATCCAGGCGACAGTGCATATGCATGCCGTTCATTCATCCTCACTCCCTACCTACACCCAGCAACCCAGAGTGAGAGACGATACAACGTGGCCCACAAATCTACACGCAATGTGGTGGAGCGCACGTTTGGACTGCTGAAGAGCAGGTTCCGCTGCCTCCACAAGAGCGGAGGCGCACGCCAGTACAAACCCATCACCTGCTGCAAGATAATTGCCACTTGTGCAATGCTGCACAACCTTGCCACGAAAAAAGGTACAGATGTGGAACTAACATATTTTGAGGACAACGAGGATGAGTCAGGCCAGCCAGAGGGCAGCGCAGCTAGAGTGCCAACTGCAATCGATGGGAGAGAGAGACGGGCAGAGATCACATGCAACTATTTCTGAGTAAGTGAGGGGACACAGCGAGTCGTGAGAAGTCATGACGTAGTTTAATGTGGCACCACGCCATGAACACATGAACAGGCCAATCTGGCAATATGCCATCTATACAATGAGTATGTCCAGGGTTACGTCACCCAATGGCAAGTGGATAAGCAGGGCCACATCAATGTTTGCGCATACGCGCTGCAGTGGTGGATTGCACGGCCTGTGCATCCTCACTAGAGCCAACCCCAAGCCGCCTGCTGCTCCTGCGTGCTTCGGGGACGGGGGGTGTGATGCTGCTGCTGGTGTCGATGCTCTCCGCAGCATCCCCTGCAGCAGTTGTCGACGCCTGACTTGTCAATAGCACCCCTAGTGCACTTGTCACCTGCACAATCCCCCGTGACAGGTCGCTGCAGCACTGTGTTAGGCCCTCCTGCATCGTCACAGAGCGCCGGCAAAGTAGGGAAGTCGCAGTTGCCAGACGGTTGAGTGCCCTGCTGGTAGTGTCCCTTCTCTGGCGTTCCCGGCGCCGTGCTTCGATGTCAGCATCTAATTTGCTGCACAACTGCTGGATTGACTGGGACATGTCCCGAATGCCCGCAGCCATGCCGCCAATGTTTGTGTCCATGTTGACTAAGCTTGTCCTCATCACCCGCATGTGCCTCTGGACTGACATTACTGCCTTTGATTGCAGGCGCTGTTGCTTCAACATTTGGCCCTCGAGCCCCAAGAAGACACCATGGCCGTCAGTGGGTGCTGGTGGACTCTGGACACGCGACCTGCGGCGCCCTCTTGCTCCCGTCTGTGCTGCCTGTGATGTTTGGGGCACAGTGGGATGGCTCCCTTCCTGGGGCCCGGTGCGGTCTTCTGGGCCCATGCTGTCGTCTGACGAGGTGTCTAAGGCTCGTGGCCTGGCTGCTGGACGCCTCCTCATTCTCACACCTGCAAGCGGAGATGTGGCCGGTGAATCGAACATGAGTGGCGATGCTGGCTCTGGTGGTGGTGATGCTGGCTCTCGGTGAGGTGATGCTGGCTCTGTGTGCGGCGAGGCTGGCTGCGTAGGTGGTGCGGCTGCAAGTGGGCCTGCTCCCTGGTCTGCACTCGTGCTGGCTAGAGGTGATTTTTGTGGCCGGTGTGCCGTCTCCCCTGCAGCATGCCCTGTACTGCATGATGTCACATCTGTGGACAGAAAAACAACATTGGCTCAGTGTCCCCGAAGGGCTGCATTGCAAGCGTCACAATAAATCATTTCACATTCCAATCTGTCCTCTGTCTCCTTGTGCCTCGAGTGCGTGACATGCCTTGTTGCCCTGTGACATTTACGTCATGGTTAGTGTTGCCCTGACTACATCTCCCGGAATGCATTGCCTGTCTGCACTGACACGTGTGGACTGCAGTGTGATTCTCGTGTCACAATGGGGGATGTGGGATAGGGGTAGGGGCGGCTACATTGCTGTGCTTTCGTCTTACCTTGGTGTGTTGCGGCTCTGGCAGAGCTGTCGGCGTCCCCAAGACCCACGACGCTCTCTTGCTCGAGTGTGGCCGCCACCAGCTCCTCCAGTTCGGTGAGGGCAGGTGCCCTGTTGGTTCCACCTCCGGTCTGGCTGGCCTCCTTCTGGATGTCGCCCATCTTCCTCTTGGTCACAATCCTCAGGTCATACCAGCGCTTTTTGAGGACCTCAATTTCCCTGTGGGTCACTCCCACAGCATTGACCTGCGCCTGGATGGCCAGCCATATGTTGCGCTTTTCGGCCTCAGGCACTTGCAGGGATTGCCTCCCAAACAGCTTCTGGTGCTGCTTCACCACCTCCTCCACCAGCACCTGGAGTTCCTTGGGGCTGAATTTGAGCTTCCTCCTCCTTTCCCCTCCGTCTTTCTGTGTGCTCTGGCTGGACATGCTGTTCGTTTCCCGCTCGCACATGCAACTGCTCCCTGCCTCTCCTCTGCACTCCGAGCCTCTCCAGGGTCGGCTAATTATGTACACCTGCCTGGGTGTGGCCACTTCGGCTAATTGTGTACACCTGCCTGGGTGTGGGCAGTTCCTGGTTGGGTGGGCTGTCGTTGCACAGGATTAGCTGTTTCGTCAAGTCATGTGATGTTATTTACCGAATCCGTACGTACCGATTCGGTATTTTCCGATTCGGTAGATACCACCTCGGTATTTTCCGATTCGGTAGATACCACCTCGGTATTTTCCGATTCGGTAATTATCACCTCGGTATTTACCGAATCGGTGAATTCCGATTCGTATTTACCGACTGTTACCGAATCGGTAACTGTTACCGAATTTTTACCTACATGTAACTTACCGATTCTAATTTACCGATTCGGTACGGCTCGGTATTTAAGAACCGGTAGAATTTATTTACCTACATGAGGCCCAAAGTGAGGTGTTTTAACCTCAAATTCAGCTCATAGTTACTTGTACATTGTCTTTCTGGTCTGCTAAGTGTTACTTTAAAGTTCTGTGGCGTGAACACACACTATTTTTGCATAATGGGACAGTTCCTTCAAGTGATGTGGGCAGAGTGGTGGAGAAGGACTGGAGTTGGGTACTGTGTTTATTGTCTTTGGTCAGACTAGCACCGGAAAAGAGTGCTTTTGTGTTACATGATACTTTGTGGGATGCCAATTATCCTACAAGTAAAATACAAAGATTCCTCAGAACTGGATCTCAATAATTGTAGCTGGTCAGCATAATATCAAATTTATTTTTAACTTAAGAAGGGGCATATCACCAACAAGAAGCGATAATCATCGCTAAATGCGCTTTAACTTAACGGTGGCTATCGCTGGATTTTATCGCAGAGATAGCGTGCTATCAGCAACACTTATCTCCAATGCGATAGGCAATCCAGCAATAGCGGCAAAAGTGTGCCATTATCACTAGAAACCCAGCGATAAAAGCACAGCGCTATGGCAAACCTTGTTGATAGGGCAGGGTGTGCTTAGCCAAAGTATCCACCTCCCATAGGACACAATGGCTTGTTAAGATGAAAAGCAGGCGTAATGGAACCGGCAATAAGCGCGGTTAGGGCTACTTTTTTTTTTTTTGTTCTTCTTTTTTAAAATCGCTATACAGGTTATTGGGAAGTTTGCTGATAGGAGAAATGTCCATTAGTGACATTTCCCACGTTATTTTGGTGAGGAACGCCCACTTTGCATATCATTAGAGATGCAAAGCTGGGCGTTGAGGGAAAGGGCGCAGAGGCATAGAAACACGCGCTAGCGTGTAAATGCTGATAGTGCGATACAATTATCGCTGCTTTTCACCCGAAAACAGACGCTAAAGCGGCGATAATGGTCTTGATGATATGCCCCAAAATCTTTTGTCAGATATAACCTATTGTTGATTGGTGCATATGGATAAATAAGCGCAATTTGCTGTTTGGATTCGTTGACTTTTCCCTCCTCATTCACACATTTGAAGGTTATGTTGCCTTTTAATGTCTGTTAAGTCACACTGGTGTTGACAATTTGAATGTGCCACTCTTAACTCACGTATTTTAAGGATAGCTCTGATGATTCTTCTGCTCTCCAGGGTCATCTTCAAATGTATAACTTGGAAATCAGGGGTACATTGTTTGAGTATATAGCACACCCATGTGAATGTAAGGTATGCATATGAGAGAAAACCTTCCTGTTTGCCTGTGTAGTTACAAAAGCTATTTTATTGACTGATCATTAATTAAACAAGTGGTTCCAATTCATGGCCTGGGAATACTCCATCTGGTATTACTAATGCAATGGGTATGGAAAATATAGGGTCTTAAGTTGCTTTCCGACGGCCCAATATGGAATGGGAGCTAACAAGCACAACTCAATGTTCTCACACGGAGTCCAATAGTGAATATATGGTTCCAGTCTGTTAATTCGGATGAATCCCTCTGTGTATGTTCTGGCGCCTTTCTCCACAGTATAAAATGCAGCCTTATCACACCTGGTCGTAATGGAGTGGTGATACCTCATTACTTGTGATCTCAAACTGGCTACCAACTCTGCTTACCAGCCAAATAGCGAATACCAAACTTATTATGAGAGCCTAAGTGTATTTGACTCTCATTGTGATAAACAACGGTGTCATGGCCTGAAGCAGTTATAGCACAGCTACAGAGCATTACAGCATGAATGATGGTGCTGTGCTTAAGATAACTGACAGCAAGCTACCATATGTAAATTTCACCCACAGTAAGGCCAGCAATATTTTTGTATACTATACAGTGTAATCCATACAGAACCCACCACAAACACCACATTTGTTCCATCTAACTGAAAAATCTAAAGAAGTCACTTTGGTACAGTATTTGTGCATTCCCAATTTGTGACATTAAACGGTGTTGTAATTTGCAGCTGTTACTAAACAATTCCAAAATTCAGACCTCGGAATATAAACTAGCAGGCAAATTCTGCATGTCTTACCCATTCGAACGTGTTCAAAATTAAAATGTATGCGATTCTCCATATGATTTGTGTCAGGCTTAACTTCTTAATTGGTAAGAACTAATCTATGAAAATAAAAGCCCATCCAAGTAGTTTGGTCAGATCACATTCTGATTCCATCCTCACTTCCACTGGTGCCATTCTCACACACTTCAAGAATCTGCGAATACTCCGTTTAATCTTGAGAGTTCTCAGGGTGGGTAAGGATCCCAACCGCTCGGAAATAAAGAATACAGGGATTCAGCTCTGCATACTTTTGGCCAGTAAGGACTTCCTCTCACCTATCCAGTAGGCCCTGGTTATTGTGGTTATTGTACCTTGTTTCCCCCTACTTCCCTCACTTGCATGAAATAAATAAGAGGCAATCAAAACGTATCTCTTCAGTTGGCCAGCAGAATTCCCAGGCCCTACATTTACCCCCGATTCATTCTTCTCCCTTTCTCTTCTTTTCTCCATTTGTCTTCACCTGTTTTTATTGCTCCCCGTCTCTTTCACTATCTGTATTACTCCCTGTCTCTTCATCTATAGTACTATATCTCTGTCCTTTTCTCTTTCTTTCTCTCTGCCTGTCCCCATCTTTCTCTATTTTTCTTTGTCACGGTCTTTAAAATCTGTCTCGTTTGACCGTCTGTTTTTTTTACTTTCTCTCCTGTCTTTCCCACTCTCTGCATCTGCATATTTTTCTCTCTTCCTGACTCTCTTAATACCATTCTATGACTTACTATGCTGCTCCATGCCTTTCACTCGCTTTCCACATGTCTCTCGTCCTTTCTGACCTCTTTCTCTGTCTCTGTGTCTTTCTATCCTGGTCTTACTTTCTCTCCAAGACCTCCTGGTCTCTGCCTCTCTTCTCTTGCCATCTCACTCCATTATTCTCGGATTTTCTTTCTCTTTCCCTGTCGTCCTGTTTCTTTCTATTGATGTTTTTTCTCTCTCAAGATCTCTGAGTCTCTCTGGGTTATAAGGGGCGCGAATACCAAATGTTTGGGGCTCAGATCTTTATTTTCAGGAGCACAGTGACTTATTCTAACTGAAAGTCCTCAGCTCTGAAATAGATTGAATGATCCGGACCTTACACCTGCAAAGCTTTGGATACTCATTGCTTTATTTTTGAATTTTATACAAATGGAGGTTTTAGCTATTAAATGCTGTGAATAGCAAACCCGCTTTGAAGTGTAGCAGATTTATTTTTGTGTCATATTGTTTGTCAAGAGTTTGGCCCGCTCTGTGGGGCGCTAGAATTTTTGGGTCATATCTTCGGGGGCAATAGACATTTTAGTAAAAAACACATTCACATTGAAGGATGCTTCAAGTCCTGAAGCATTGTCAACCAACAGCACGCTGACGTCTTCCCTCTCAAAAGTAAGAAGGAAATATTTGGTAAATCGCCTAAATTTTTTATTACACTAACAACAATTTAAAACTAAATCATTTAAAATATTGAAATTAGTTTTGCAAGGCCATACTTGAATTTCTAATGTACGTTCATGAATTTATTAGTAGGCTACAAAGAAATTACTAATTTGTAGTTTCAAATTATAGGTTAGTCATTTGTCAGATACATATTAATTGTTCAGTTGTCACAAGCTAATTCAGTTGTTTAAAAATGTATCTTGCCTGTTCCTTCGTTAAATGCTGTTCGCGCATTATTACACAAACATTGCTATGTGCACTCTGCCTTGGCCATTGTTGTTTTATATAGCCCAGAAACATTTTGCAGATGCTAGGCTATTGTGAAAAAATAAATGACTAGACAAAGGAAATACATACACTCCCTTGGAGTGTTGAATCTAAATTAAAAAAAATAAAAAAATAAACAGTTCCTCAAGCATGCAGAAGAAGGATACAATACATTCAGTCACAACACTGAGATCAAAATGCCCCTGGGTGGAACAAAGACAGGGAGAAAAGTCATTGAATCAGGATATCTGAAATAAACACTAAAGGCCATCCAATCATGAGCAAGTAGATGACACAAAGTCCACTCTAAGTACATGTTAAGTTTTGGCAAGAACAGGTCTTCGCAACTTGATGTTCAGTAGTATGCATGGCTTCCTGTGATTGGGATGGCGGGAACTGAATTGATGCATAGTGGGATCCATTGCTTGTACTGCATAGCATGGACGGTCCCATTGAGTTAAGCTGGTGTTGTCTATCTCAGATGTCTAAGCATGAATGTACATCAGGTCTGTTCCTACCTTCCTAAAATCCGTGCACCTGATGCCCGAGGAAGATTTCCGGCTCCTTCATTATGTCACTTTCTGGGTGAAATGTACCCATTCCCAATCGTGTGGCCAGGGATTTCACTTCCAAAACTGCATCGAGATGTATAGTGGATACAGTTTCAGTAAATCAGATAGATAGATACACAGACAGATAGACAGATGTACATACAGATAGAGAGATACATAGATGGACAGTTGTACTTCTAGGGATAGATTGAAGGAGAAACAAAGATAGACAAAGACCAATCCATGTAGCTAAAGATGGCTATGTTAAAGGTAGAGGGATCGACAGAGGGCGGGATAGAGGTTGATAGACAGACAAATATCTCTAGATAGGAGATGCATTTAGATTCAGTACAGTGTGTCTTTCCTTCCTTTTCTTTCTTCCTGTCTTTCTAGTATGTCTCTTCAACCCACCCCTCTCGTTGTCTTACTCTTTCCCTGACTTTTACTGTCTCTCCCGCTGCCTCTCCCCATTTCTATTTCACATCTCTCCCTGTCTTTCTCTTTTTCTCTCTTCCTGTCTTTCAATCTCTGTTTCTGTCTTTCGCCCACTGTTTTGTCCCTCCTTCTGTCTCTCCCTCCTTATGACTCCATCTGGCTTTATTTATCTATCACCAATTCTAACTCTGTCTCTCCTTGTCTCTCTCTCCCATATGTCTCCTATCTGCCTGTCTCTCCCGATTTTTTCTCTCTCTCCTGATCTTTCTGGGTTTCTGTATTTTTCTTTTCCCCTGTCTATCCCTGTATATCTATCTTTTGATGTCTCCCACTAGCTTTAATGTATCTGCCTCTCTTCATTCCTATGTCCTCCCCCCGTCTCTGCCTATATCTCTGACTATCTCTCTCCCTGCCTATTTCTCTCACTGGTTTTGTTTGACTTTCATTATCTCTAAATCTCTCACTCGGTTTATCCCAATCTCTTTGTTGGTCTTCCTGATTTTTTCCTCGCCATTCTCTACCTGACTCTCTGACTAACCTTGCTTCTTTCCCCTTCTCTCTCTGTTTTTCTCTGACTTTGTCCATTTCTCCCTATGTTCCTCTTACTTTCTCTTGCTGTTTTCCTCCCTCTCCATTCTCTCCCCAGCTTCCCTCCCCATGTGGATGCAGACATACAAGGTAAAAAGCGCTATGCGGAGGCCAAGTTGTAAACGATTCCTAGCCGTGATTGGCAATGCACGTCCCTGATCAGTTACAAAAGGCAACAAACAGCATATGCAGCAGGTGTAGATTAACACAGGCATTCCTGCGTGAGCCTATTAAAAGGAACTACACCTGTGAGTGAGGCACTACCTGCAAAATCAGATTTCAAACTTGTGTTTACTCCCTTAACTAATATTGTATTGAAAACATAATAGAGAGCAGTATTGTAGGCATTGGCTACTACATTTCTCTTGTGGATTTGAACAAGTTGAGTTTGTGACCTTCTGTAAAGTCACTAACTTTTAAATCATGTTTCTTTTTCTTGGGACAATGCAATACTTTGCAAAAAGTTGTATTTGTTAAATCAGAGGAGGCCTATCATATTTAAATGCAGAGCGCACTGCATTCCAAGCAATTGATTTCGTACTACAATGAGCAAAGCACATGCATTTCATTCCATGATGCTTTGCTTATGTCACCTATTTTTTTGTTTAGTTGTTTACTTTTTATGTTTGCTGATTCAATGCAGTTTCCTGATTTAGTAACCGAGAGACAAGTGATCCATCATAGCATATACTGGTGTAATGCTCATTTCTATAGTTTGCTCCCTGGATCACCTGTGTGATCTCTTCATTCATATACTATAGCCAGGGCCACTGGAATTAGGCAGCAGGGGAAGGACAAATTACACAGCAGGCTTGAGCAAATTATGCTGCAAGAAAAGGCAAATTATGGGGCAAAATATGGAACATTGTGTGATAGTATTACTTGATTATTTTCTCATTTTTAGGTTTCGCCTAGCAGCGCGCACGCGCTGCTTAGGAAAAAGACCTTTAGTTATCGGCACAGCTTTGCGGGTAAAAATGTGCACGCGTTGCATTGCTTTCAATGGCATCGTGCACGTTTGGCGATATCCTTGCGGGAGCGAGTGGCGCCATTTGTTAACAATTATCGCGCTCTCTCCTGCAATGTAAACGCTGCCTGCTCGAGGCCGCACTCCCCTCACCCCCTACTTGCGTGAGGCGCGCACACTTGTTTTTCTATTACTGTCCTCAGCGTCTTTGATGTTTTCCGTCTGACCAAGGGTTCCTGTTGTGTATGTTAGAATCTCTTTTCTGTTGCTATTCCTGCCATCAGTGTCTTTGATGTTTTCCGTGGGATCAAGGGTTCCTGTTGTGTGTGTTAGAATTTCTTTTGTTTGTTTATTTGTTACTATGTTATATTTTCAGCTAGGCAGTGACCATTACAATACGAATTGTCATGCAAAACAGGACGGAGTTAAGATTTAAAGCTGACTTTTTGGCTCAAGTTTGTACTGCATTATGTTTACCATTACCGTATTGTGAGTTGGCTGGAGCAGCCACAAACATTAATTACTCTTCTGATCGGTCGATTTGTAGATACCGCTAAGAGTACAACTCAAGATAGTTTTGTTCAGATTTCGCCGCACAATTCCCCCATCATTGCTCCTTGCCCCATTCCTCTCCCAGTGTCGCTGCTTATTTTTGCTAGCTGGGTCCACTCCTGTGACTGCTTTCAAATTCTGCTGACTTCAGCTACTTTGTTTTTCTCTTGCGGCCTGCAGTGGGTCTGCTGCTCTCTGAAGCCAGTGTGAAGTACATGCCCATAGGGCCTCTGGAGTACATAGACCAGGTGGGCTGGTGGCTCTTGCCTGCTGCAGGAATGGCACTCTTTGCTCAGAGTGCACACATGAACAGAACCGCGCTTCTAGGTGCTCTGGTACATGGACGTCACAAGACATGAAGTCCCACTTAAGGAATGTTAATTCAAGCACACGCACAGGTCCTAGGTTAAAAAAAATCATCATTTATCTATAGAACCCCGTCTGCTCCAATTTGATATATTTGCACCTCGAGACTCGAACACTTATTGCAACAAGCTATTAGCTGTTAGTTTCCCTCAGCTGCGTTGGCTGGGGTGGAAGACGCAGTCTGTTCCTAGTACTCCCTCCAGGGCTAATGTAATAGAACAAAGCTGGTTATTTCTGCTTTCAGGTCTGTTTTGGAGGGAATGCTTTCACTGTGTGTGAATGTCAGAACATGTCGATACTTTCAAGCTTCCTGAAATGTTACAGCAACACTGCATTTGGCCCAAAGGCGTGAAATTACCTTTCTGTTCACATTGATTATATTTTTAGGCATGGAATGAAAGAACGAGTGTAGGGGTTTACGTTTGCTGTGAAGCTGCTCTGCTGTCCATCTTTTGTGCCTAAAGGCGGGTCAGTCAGCAGTGGGCGTTTTATAAAATAAATTAGGCACACTCAATTTGTGGCTTCAACAGCGCAGTGTCAATCACCAGAGAAGAGGGAAGTGGGCAGGCTTCAGGGGCACAGCGGAGCAGATCTCTCAAAAATCCTAGATCTGTAATTGTCTTTTTCTCAAAGCTTGACTAATTATTGTGCAGACTACAATGCGGTACAACCCACGCTAAAGTTACTGATGGAGGCTGCCACTTCGTGTCTGCAAGCTTACCTCAGCTGCTCCTACACCACTTCAAGCTACCTGACACTGCTCCAAATGCCCGAGCTTCCACACGTTACCCACTTCTGCAAACTTCACTGGGCTGCCTCTACACCAGTTCCAGCTTCCTGACACTGCTTCAAATGCCCGAGCTTCCACACATTCCCCACTTCTGCAAGATTCTCTCGGCAGCCTCTACACCATTTCAAGCTTCCTGACACTACTCCAAATGCCTGAACTTCCACACATTCCCCACTTCTGCAAGCTGCTCTCGTCTGCCTCTACACCATTTCAAGCTTCTTGACACTGCTCCAAATGCCCGACCTTCCAAACGTTGCCCACTTCTGCAAGCACTCCCTTGCTTAGTGCAGGCATTCCCACACTGCCCCATACCACAAATTTCTCCTTGTGTGAGTGTAATTTGCCTTCTAGAACTTCTACGGAGTGTGAAACCCAGTGGCTGGGTCCCTGTTTATGCGTTTGGAAGGCGTGGGATATAGTAGGTCTACCTCTCGCAATGTCAACTGTGCATATCGTGTTTAATCCGAGTGGATTATTTGATAAAATGATATATTTTGGGTGTTGTAGTTTTGGTTTGACTAATTGTATAGATGCATCTGCTAGCTATGATATGTAGCACAGCCAGACTGGAATCATGGAGTTATGAAAACAAGCAGTGAAGTGCAAACCCTAGAGTCTTATTTAATTTGTTTGTAATGTGACAAATGTGAAGTTTTTTTCTTTTGTTGCAAACATATGTATGCCATCTTAGATGGCAATCATTTTGTATTGTCTTTGAAAGTTTAGTGGCGATTGCATGTTTGTAACAATAATTTATTCGATAAATAAAATATACAGGTTTGCTAGTGCCAGACCTATTGGCTTTGACAAAGCCTGTTTGTTATAAGTATTTGCCTGATGTATAGAGAGGAAAACAACCCAGCAGTGCTGCATTAGAATTGTTTTCTAGGCCACATTCGTCTCCCCACCACAGCATTAAGACCATCTCAAAGGTCATTACCATTGTCTTTGTAGCAAAGAAAAGGATGTAAGTTTGTCATAGCAAGGGAGGGACTTCAGAGCAGATTTAGAGAGTTCAGACTGTTTATTATTTAATTAATTTTATCACAGAATTGGAAATGTCATTAAGTTTGGTTCAGCACCACCAAAGCGTCACTCATCACCACCACAGTATCACTCAACACCACCACAGCATCACCTCAGAACAGCACTACCTTAGCACCACCACAGCACCAACTCAGCATCAACACAGTATCAGCACAGCACCACCTGCTCATCGGTGCACCACTACCGGTGCAGCATCAACTTAGCATCAATACAGCACCAACTTAGCATCAATACAGCACCACCTTAGCACCAGTACAGCACCACCTAAACATCAGCACAGCCCCACCTCTGCACCAGCGCAGCCCCACCTCAGCAATAAATCAGCACCAACTCTGCACCACTTAATCATCAGCGCAACACCACATCAGCATCACCTCAGCCAGCACCAACTTAGCATCGCTCAGCACCACCCACTTGAGCACCAGCTCCACACCGCCACCTCAGCATCACTCAGCACCAGGACAGCATTACTCAGCGCCACCTTGTCACTAGCGCAGCATCTCTGGAGCATTACTCAGCACCACCACATCAGCACAGCACCACCTTTGCATCACTGCATCAGCACCAGCTCAGCACCTGTGCAGCCCCAGCGCAGCATCAACTCAGCACCAACGCAGCACCACTTAAACATTAGTGCAACACCAGTGCAGCATCACCTCGGCACCAGTGCAGCTCCACCTTAGCAGAAGTTCAGCACCAACGCAGCACCACTTCAGCATCAGTGCAACACCATCTCGGCATCAGCGCAGAATCGGGGCAGCATCACCTCAGCACCAGTAAACCGTCACCTCAGCCAGAACCAACTGAGCATCACTCAGTACCACCTGAGCATCAGTGCAGCACCACCACCTCAGCATAACTCTGCACCACAGCATCACTCAGCACACCTCAGCATTACTCAGCACCATCTCAGTATCACTCAGCATCACCACACCACCACCTTAGCATCTCCTCAGCATCACTCACTACTACCCAAGTATCATTCTGCATCACCTGAGCATCACCTCCTCACCAGCACATCACCACTTCAGCATCACTCCGCACCACCTCAATCTGCCCTAGCAATCTGGCTTCTGTTGATTCTTCCCTAATGGCCCTCCGTTGCTAGTGTTGTACTATTTCTCAATCTCCACCCTCCCGTTGTTTATGCTCCACCCCCATAACAAACAAAAAATTATAACAAACAAACATTAGAACAGGCAGGAAAATGTTGCCAGCATTGCAAGAACAAAAAAACGAGAACACATGTTTTGAGTTGATTCTATTTTTATTGGGGCCGTTCACCTATACATAATGGCTTCTTGGTTATACATAAAGTGACAAAAATGCCTATAACACTTTATTAGAACTTTTCAACATGCTGCACAGCAGCCACAATGCTCTACAAAATAGCTTAAAGACATTGGCAAAGCCAATAGCTCTGGCTAAACACTTATAAAGTACCAAAGGCGAGATCTATTGGCTCTGGCAATGCTTGTTAAACTTGGTAACACTGTCAGGGCACTGGTTGTGCCTCATTAGTACCAGTTTACCACCCAAATATAGTAATAACAACAGAAAGGTGACTAGCTAACCTTGCAAAGATCCTTCCATTGAGCAGCAGCACATGTTGCTCCTTTTTTTAGTAACTTTTAAACCGTTTAAACTAGAAACGATTTTTTTGTTAAAATCTACAAATTATGCGGTAGATGATGAATTTTGTGGCAAATGTGGCACATCTATAATTATGTTTAAATCACCACAGCCACACAATTGCATAATTACAGTGGCCCGGACTATGGCTGACCATACATTGATTGCTCCTCTGTCATTACACAGTGGATTCATTAGAGTATATATTGTATCTGGTTACAAAATGGTAATTCTGATGGGTAGCTCTTCTAACGGTCCTGTGTGAAGGCTAGAGTACATACTATAGTTAATGCATGATTGACCTCCCCCACACCCCCCACATCCCCCTCCCATTTTAGCTTCTTCACATCTGGGCACCTCAAATGACAATATTCAGTGTTCTTTAAACTGTATGATAGAGTCCAATCCAAATGGTAGGTGTCCTCTAGGCCTGAGAGAAATTTAAATTACCCATGCAAGTTTGCTTAATTTGGGGAATTTCGTGTTACGCTTATTATGTGAAATTCCTGAAATGATGCCATTACGCCACATCACTTAATTATGTGGCATTTGCTAGAAACATTTACAGCGAACACTCAGAAGAATTGCTGACAAACAGAACATGAGCAGATATTGCTCATGCAATTCTCTTTTGAGCTATAATTTTGCTGCAGAATGTGTGCTTGTGTCAAAAAATGACACATTGATTAATTTTGTGCTAAAATATAGCACTAACATCGGATTCACATTTTTAATAATTACATGTAATTTCTTATAATTTTCCTAAAATGTTGTGTAAGTGTGTAAAAGCAAATTACACAACTTTCTCACATTCCTACTGTCTACATGCATGCCCAGCAATACATTTCCTAACACTTTTCCCATCTTCCTATGCATATACACAGCTATAAAGCTGCAGAGACAAATTTTGCAAAGTCTCCGCCATACACACATGAAGCCAAAACACCTTCAATATAGGCCAGATTGCACTGACTCACTTTTCCACCATCCATAGATGTTACACTAATGTTTAAGCACACTATCTCACACTACTTTGTGCTTCATCTTCACACATTCTTCAATCCTTAGCACTGCCACAAAGTAGCACGATACCCATTTACAAATGCACTTCAGCCCTTCACCAGCTTCATGAACTACTATAAATTCATTGTTCTTTCATTTAAATTTCAGTACAGGAGGAAATAATTTAATTACTGACTTCGACCTTTTGTGACAGAAGTCTAAGCTCTGGTCTTAACTTACCCACTTTATCAAATTTGTTTGAGCATGGGAAAGACATTTTAATCCAATATTCCTCATGTTCTTTAGGTTGTGTTATGTATGCAATCACATTTATGTATTGTTTTTTAGAGTACAATTATGTGCCATATAAAATAATGTTATGTGCCTTTGTAGAACGTACTCTCATTCTTGATGGAATTCTATGCTGACCAGGTGTATGTGCATCGAAACCAGCCTAGGGTACGTATGTTAATTGAAGAGACAGGTCTTCAGAGAATGCTCTGGTTCTGCGTATGTGTGGAATGTATGCGAGTCATTCGACAGAGCGTTGGTGACTGGGTGGTTGGTGAGAGGAGACGTGGTTGTCAAGGTAAGTGAAGCCTATGTTGTGTAGTGCCTTGAACATGCGTGTGAAGAGTTTGAAATGTACACATTTGTGTATTGGGAGTCAGTGGATCTCCCTGGGATGTGATGTGATATTATGTGGGTTCTACGTGGTAGGGTGAGAATGAGTCTCGCTTCCACATTCTGTATGGTTTGTAGTCTTCTTGTGAGTTGCTTGGTGGTACAATCATAGATGGCGTTTCTGTAGTCTAGTTTGCTGGTGAGGAGGGTGACATTTTTTCTGATGTTACTTGGGAGCCATAGAATCTGCCTCAGAATCTTCAGGGTGTGGAAGCAAGATGACAGTGCTGACTTTTCCAGTCACTGCCAGTTTGCTGTCAATGATGATTCCGATGCTCTGGTGAGGGTGCTAGGTGTGGGTCTGAGTGCAGCTGGCCAACAGGTGGAGTCCCATGGTGTGGCGTTCTAGCAGAAGATCACTACTACTTTCTTATCGGTGCTGAGTATGAGAAAGCCAGCTTTCATCCAGTTAACAATTTCGGTCATGCAAGTGATGAACTTGTTTCTTGTGTTGGGGGTCATGTCTGAGAGGGAGTGTATGAAATGTGTGATTTTGGTGTAGGAAAGGATGCTGATTTTTGGCTGGTGACAGAGGGATCATGCAGTGGCGTAACGAACGTTGAGGGGGCCCCCCTGCAAGGTACATGGAGGGGCCCCCGCTCCGGAGTTAATCCGGAGCTCTCAAGCCTGAGTACTGTCCTGAGGGGGCTCCCTGCAGCTCGGGATCCCCCGGACTGCGGGGGCCGGTGTTACGCGCTTGTAGGGGTCGTAACGTCGCCGGTCTTTTTCCATTTTTCAAGCATAGACCACAGAGATTTATTATTTGAGCCTACACATTGCTATGTTTCTTTTGTATTAATTTCCCATCCTTAGGCTGGATAGGTTTCAGCTATGTTCTGATGCATATATTGCACGTGCCTTTCCTTTCCTACAACCCTCACTAGCACAAATTCCCTCCTGAGCACTCTATTCCCTTCTCCGAGCACCATTTTTCAAATGTACCGACAAATGTGCTGTCTTTGATAGTTATGTGATGAAAATAAAATCACATTCATTGGAATTTCTCATGGTGATTTTTGAATTATTGTATTCTGTATTTTGCGAAATTGATTTCCACTGTGACCATTCTCTACTGTACTGTATGCTACCCAGGTCCAGTGGTATTTCGGGTTACCCCATTGTTACATAACTCTGGGGATACCAAAGCGGCAGCGTGAAGCGAGGCGGTGCGGAATGTGGTGACCACAGGTCACAATGCAAGCAGCGGCTTATGCCGGCGTTGGGCGTTGGTGAGTCCAGGGTTGCAGTGCGACATGCGGCGGTACCCTCTGCGGTGCCTTCAGGTCACGAAGCCGGCAGTGGCGTTGTTGACGGTGTCAGGTTACCTTTTTTCCTCTGGGCCAGCTGAAACATCCAGTTTCAGAAATCAGTACCCAGAAGATGTTTAAGTCTTTGATTTCAGTGAGACTTCCAACAGGAGGCAAGCTCTACATCAAGCCCTTGGAGATACTTAGGATGCAGAAAGCACAGTCCAGTCCTTTCCCTTCCCAAGACAAAAGCAGCAACTGCAGGCCAACCGAGCAAAGCAGACAGCAAAAGGGTAGTCTCTCCTCACAGTTCTTACATCTCTTCTTCCTGTCAGGTTCCTTAGTCAAGCAGTGATCTAAAGTTATGGGGTCAGGGCCCCAATAGTTATACCACATTTTCCTTTGAAGTTGGTACACACAAAGTTCCTCTGTCACACATAAACCAGTTCAGCCTGGCTCAGGCCAGGTTCACCACAGGAGGTGGAGAAAGCTTTGTGGAATGCAGCCACAGTTCATTCAGATGCAAGTGTCAACTGCTCCCACTACACTATATGTAGCCACGTCTAGTCAGCCAGGCTATGAGTCACCCAGGAAAGGCAGGAAACACCTCAACCCCTCCCTTGTGTCTGTCTAGTGTGAATGCACATCCCCTGCTCCTGTCACCCTAAACCCCAAACAGGGAATACATGAAAGGCAGGGGCACACAGGATGGTTAAGCAAGAAAATGCCCACTTTCTAAAAGTGGCATTTTCAAACACAAAACATATAAATCATCTTCACTAAAAGATGTATTTTTAAATTCCGAGTTCAGGCATACTAAACTCCATTTCTCTATCTTATCCCAATGGAGAGTTATGCTTGTAAAATGTGCAAGGCAACTCCCATGTTAAGCCTATGGGACAGACAGCCTTTCAATAGTGAAAAACAAAATACACAGTATTTCACTATCAAGACGTGTCACACACACCAATACATGTCCTACCTTTCACATACACTTCACCATGCCCATGGGGGTACCATGGTCCTGCCTTAGGGGTGCCTAACGTGTAAAAGAAGGGAATGTTAGGGCCTGGCAAGTGGGTGCACTAGACAGGTCGACATGGCAGTAAAAGCTGTGCGCAGACACTGCAGTGGCAGGTGTGAGAACCCTTTGAAAGGCTACTTGTGTGGGTGGCACAATTAGTGCTGCAGGCCCACTTACAGCATTTGATTTACAGGCCCTGGGCACACTTGAGCATATAACTAGGGACTTAGTAGTACATCAAATAAGCCAATCATGGAAGCACCAATCCATACACCCAATTTACATGTAGAGCATATGCACTTCAGCACTGAATAGCAGTGGTAAAGTGCCCAGAGTCCTAAAACCAACAAAAACAAGTTAAAAAACAGGAGGCCAAAAAGCATAAAGTCTGGGAGTGAAACGGCTGAAAAAGCCAAGTCTAACAGTCAATCACCTCCGAGTCCCTTGTTTCAATATCTTTTAGTCCTTGTGATTCCCTTTCTGGGATTCCTCTCCCCCATGTTCCCTGTCCACAATAATCCCCACTCCTAGGACTTACTGTCAACAAGAGTCCTTGTCCTCAGTGCTCCCAGTGTACATGTGTCATGCCTACGGGTTTACCTGCCCCTCAGTCTCAAAGTCTACCTGTGTCCATGTTTTAAATGTCTTTGGTCCTGGATTCGACCAATGATATACCTCAGCTTTCCTGGAGTAGTGTGTGTGGAAGGCATAGCATCTCACACCCGGCACAATGTAGGCATAACTAGACTGCACAGGATGGCAGATACTGATCATATATTTTTCTCTTAAGTGCATATTGTGTCACATGGTTTATATACAGTACATCATCTGCTGATTGTAACGACTCCTTCTTGCTGGGAGTTATTTAGAATTATGACAATTGGTTTTCCAAAACAGAAGGTTTGCTACGATAGGAATTTGGTCTCGCAATCCTCAATCTCAATCTGTATCTGCCTGGGCTTAGCTCTAGTTTAGATGTACTGTCTGATCCTGAAAGTAGTTTGTCTTTCTCTCATGTATTTTCAACTGCTGTTTGTGTGAGAGTTCCTAAGAGGTCATGTGTTCTCGCTGTCATTCTACCTGTATGCTTTCCCACTGACTGCTAACTTCTGAATGCGGGTTATCGGTAAAGATGTCTCACTGTGGATTGGAGGTTGGCCTTACTGCCCAATCCATATTAGTATGCAGAGGTGAGAGCTGCATCTGATTCCATTGGCTTTATATTTGAAATGAAGCGCGGGTATCAGCGTCTCCAAAAACATCCACTCACTGTATTATCACTGACTATTGTGGTTTTGAGGGATGCAAATGCCTTTTGGAGTACTTTTGCAGTGTAGCATCACCGCTTCACCTCCTTTGGTCCTTAAACTGTCTGAATAGCATGCATAGGTGTGCGCACCAAAATAGATCCTAATGTCCCAGCGGCTCCTCTAGAAAAATAATTCAAATGTTCACTTCTATTGCCCAAAAAGTAATTAACTAACACTAATGAAAAATGTATTATGTTTTCAATGAAACACTGGACTTTGTTTAATCAACATAGCCCTTGCTGCTTTACAAAGTCAACATCTCAGCATAATTCTCCATCTGGTGTCTTGTGATATGATAAGATGTGATATTGTGTTGGAGGGTGTGGTATCATATGGTGCGGTGTGGTATGGTGATGCGCAGTGAGGTGTTTTGGTATGGTGATGTGGTATACAGTTGTGTAGACTGGGTGGTGAGGGACAGGTCTGGAATTGTATGCTGAAGTGTAGTGTGATGTAGTGTGTTATGTGGTGCTATAGAGGTATGCTGGATGTGGGAGGTATGGTGGGGAAAAGTGCTATTCGGTGCGGTCATGTAATGTTATATACTCTGGCGAAAAGTGGATGTGTGAAGTGATAGGTGAGGTGCACTGAAATGAGTTGAAGTCTGTTTTCGGTGTGGTAGGGATTCGGATCATATGGTACTATGTGATACTGGAGTGTCCTGTGAAATAATGCCTGAGGCGTTTGATGTGGTGTAATGTGATGTGGAGTGATGCAGCCTCTGATGGATTGGTATTGTGTGCTGTGGCGTAATGTTCTGTCATGATGTGGTGTGGCTGGTTAGATATGTGCTACAGTGTGATGTAGTAGTGGGTGGTTTGGTATGATGTAGTCTGGTAGACTGTAGTTTAAGCCTGCAAGGAAAGAAAGGAATTGTGTAGTGGTGTTTTCCCAGGTAGTTCAGGCAACAGCATGGACATTTGGACAGTGTGGTATGCCTTGCTCATGTGGTTCCTCTTAGAGAGTGAAATGGCAGTGTTGAGCCTCAACGGAGAACCACATATGTGTGTCTGAGAAAAGCATTGGGTGCAGGGACCAGACCGCAGAGGGGATGCAGTGTGGCTTGGAATTAATCCATATGGGGGTGGGGCACGCCAGCACAAGCTGAGGATGAGATCAGCATATGGCAGAGCTAGACCTTGTCCAATTTAAGACATAAAGGAAGCAGATGCAAGACCAGGCCAGTGAGGGTATGACTAAAGCGGAAAGTTATATCTCATACTGAGGAGAACCAGCCAATCTGGACTATCTGCAGGTGAAGAACATCGGAGCCCAGGTTAGTGTAGAGAATGTAAAGGTATAAAGAGTGACCAGAAGGCCACTGTTTTCAAAGTTAGGAGGGTATGCCTGGCTTACATCCCTTCATTTTGTTCCAGTAGGGGGAAACATGTCTATCAATGAGAGAAGAGGAGTGATATCCCTAACCTCAAAATTATATGTGTGTGTGTGTGTGCGCGAGTGTGTATATATGTCTGCAGCTGTATATTTTGTGTGTGAAAATAAATTGTTATATAAATATATAGTTCTTCTCTCAAAAGAGAAAACGTTTGCCATAAACATTTAACAATTGAAATTCCCATAAATTTCCCTACTTCCCCCCAAAAAATATGCAGGTGCTCCTGTACTTAACTGTACTGTTAAAAGAGTCCACAGTGTGGCCTCGTTCCTCTATATGTTATGGAGCCAAGCTCCCTGGTGACTTGCACTAGTCTTCTGCAGGGAGTGCTTTATTCCATATTTATTCCATATTTCGTTTGTGCTTTATACAGCCCAGAGGCCCAATAAAACTAATAGATGCAGTTACAATTGGCTAGCTCAATATTATCCTTTTAAAAACCCTCAAAATAAAGGAGAAAGAGCTGGTTGAGTCATGTGACCTTCATGTTACAGAAGTTACTGAGTTGACGCATTAAGACACAGATCTGTTTAACAAGTTGTAACAGCTGTGTGTTTTTTTTATTGCCAAATGCAACACTGCAGCCCTCAAGGACTTCTGTTCTGAGGGGCATAAACAATCTGTGCTTCGAGGGGCTTATCCAATCAGGAGGCGGGAATTGCAGCCTAGCGTTTCCGACCTTAGCCTCTACGTCAGAAGGTGTTCAGCCTCCTCCATAATTCATAAAACGGAAACCCTCGACATTATGATCCTTCTCCCTAAGAAAATCTTAAAATCCCAATTTAAGAGCCTTACACTGGCAGAAGGTGTCCCGGCTGTTGGGTGACATCAGACGGACATCGTTATCGACCAGCATTTGCCACAGAACTTTTACAAGTGGAGAAGAGTTTAGGGCACACCCCATGCCGAACATACATGTCGCAAAAAACACCCCACACAGAAGCACTTCCAAGCAGGCTAACAGGCACTTCTCTCCCCAAAGCTCAGTGTTCCTGCTCAGGTCCTGGTAGTGAAAACTTTCATTTTCCAACAAGGTCTCAGCGCATCTGATCTGAGATTGGACAGAACAGTTACAGGAAGCATTCCATTATCTGCTCGGGCCCGGAGGTTTCAGATAAGGTGGTGTCTTTTCCATTTACTCCACATATTAATCAAGGCTGCCCTCGGACAGACTTACCTAAGGCCTGGTCTGCAGCTTAAGAGCAGGCAGGGGGCAGCAGAAGAGGGCAAGGCTAGCCAGGCAGGGGCTAGTAATAATTAAATTATGCCCGGCGGCCGCACAGTCCTTCCAAGTTCTCACTAGTCTCTGGCTGGCCTGGTTCCTAGGATGCCTCATCTCACTGGTCACGCTGCTCACGCGCACTTTTACTTTGCAATGCGCATGACAATGGCACCCTCTATGCCCCACCTGAAGACTGCGCAGACGCAGAGACAACTGCGCGCCGCGCTCTCAACATTTAATTAATGAAGAGCACAGAGGCCCTGCCAGCCGAGGCCCAGGCCTGCGCACCAATGATTAAGAAGCCGGGCGTGTGCACCATTTAATTAATGAAGATACTGTGCGTGCATTAATGTAATGAGGAGGCCGTACGCACGATTTAGGCTTGCTGGCTTGGCTGAGTGAGAGGGCCCCTGGAGCGCGAGGGCCCCCCCGCAACGCGGGGGCTGCGGGGGCCTGTGTTACGCCCCTGGGATCTTGTATATGTTGAAGAGGGTTGGGCTAAGGGATGGACCCTGAGGCACCCTCCAGATGACTTTGCAGGCTACTGAGTAGTGGTGTGCCAAGCTTATAGCTTTCGTTCTATATAAAATCATAGGTTTTAACATTGTTACTGCCAGCTCCAAATGTGTAATAGCCACTTGTCCCATGCCTGGCAAGATAGGGCTATTAATAATGAAACATTTTACAATTTAATTAGAAAGTATGAATTGCAGGAAATATAATTCATTGACAAGCCAATAGGTCTGGCTTTTAATTTGTGTCTGCCTCTTCATAGTTACACCATCGATTAGTAATCCTTAGTACACATTTGGATTTGCACCATCACTCTATAGTCATCAGCTCATGCTGAGGGGTCCACCATGACTCGATAAGCCACAGTGCCTGTTTGGATTTGCATTTATAATCAATAATTCATACTATATAGTCTCATTTGTACCACTACATGCCCAGATTTGAATCATTACTCACTAATCTATGTCTATGTGCATGCTTAGCTATTCACCACTACTTCTTAATTCTAAATGTGTATTCACGTTTGCCCCACCATAAATATCACAATCATATGTGGGGAATATAATATCACTCTCTTTTGTTGTGTTTATCTTCCATGGACACTACAGTTGAAATAAATCTGGTTCTTCATTGATTTTATTTCACAGCAAAGAAGTTCCTGTGTATAACCATGACATGCTGCGCATTTCTGTTGTTAAATGCAAAATCACTAAAATCCATACTGTGTGCTGTACCCAACTCAGACTGCAAGTTTGTGGCAGTCTTAGACTGCAGATCTGTGTCCAGTGATCGTAATGGTGACCCCATACTAGGATCGCAATATTTCAGTGTGCAGGATAGCCTACATCCGGAACATTGTGGTTCCCTGCGCGCAGTCTCCCGACAGAGAACTCAACTCATCAGGGTAGTAGTAACCTAGACACACCTGATTCCACATTATAGAGCCTCAAAGTGCACTTCTATATATTGTAAAATGACATCTCTATGAGCCACTTTATTAGAGAAGCCGTCAACCTTTTTCTTCAGAAAAGAAATGCAATATGTTTGGTATTATTTTAAATATAAAGTGCCCTCTTTTTGTATTATAATTCCTTACTATAATCAGAAATCCTTCTTGAAATAAATAACAATTTCACAGGTGTCTATGAAGATTTTCTGCATTGAAAATAGCACATGGTGTAAACATGAATGCATATCAACATGAAACAAAACAATTTCATGACTCAGAAAGAATCATTCTTCACACGGCATTTGATGAACGACCTTACCCACCCTAAACCCCAAAAAATCCTTTGCCACCCATAAACATATACAAATGCTAAACCCTAAAAAAATAATGAACAACCAAATACCAATACCCACCCCAAACCCTAAAGGTTCCCTTGCCGCCCAAACCCCATACCCACCCTAAACCTAAAAAATCCCCTACCACCCAAAAACGAATACGCACCCTAAAACCTAAAAAAGCCCATATCACCTAAAAACGCATACCCAACCTAAAAAATCCCTTGCCACCCAAAAACCCATATACATCGTAAACCCTACAAAATACCTTGCCGCCAAAAATCCTACACCCACCCTAAACGCTAAAAATGATCTTGCCACCCATAAAACCCATATACACCCTAAACCCTAAAAAATACCTTACCACTCAAAAACATACACCCACCTTAACCCCTAAAAATCTATTTACCACCCGAAAATCTAAACCCACCCTCAACCCTAAAAAATCCCTTGCCACGCAAATACCCATACACCCTAGAAATCCCCTGCCACTAAAAACACATACAAACACTAAACCCTGAAAGATTCATTACAACCCAAAATCCCATACCAACCCTAATCACTAAAGGTTCTCTTGCCACCCAAAACCCATCCACCCGAAACCCTAAAGAATCCCTTTCCACTCAAATACCCATGCCCATCCTAAATCTAAAAAAATCAGTTACCATTCAAAAACCATACCCACCCAAATCCTTAAGAGTTCCCTTGCCACCCAAAAACCCATACCCACCCTAAACACTAAACAAGCATTGGCATAGTCAATAGGTCTCGCTTTTGGGACCTTATAAGTATTTAGTTATACAACTGTTGCATGGCTAAACAATTTAAGGTCCCAAAGGCGAGATCTATTGGCTATGCCAATGCTTGTTTAGGGCTTGTGCCCTGGGTGTAATGGAGACGAGTCTGTGCACGTGAGAGCATAGCCCCCTCTTCATCACAAACCTCAGCTGGCTTTCGAATAATGAATTAGTCGGCTCTGGCTTACGATGGCATTTGCTAAAGTTTAAGAACTTGAACGCCATTTGCGTTCGTGATTTTGTACAACTCCGGGCAGTTTATTCAAAGACTCTTGAGAGTGAGTGAGAAAAAACGTAGGACAGATTGCCGAAGACAGGCTCCTTTTGATACCAACGAGAAATGTCAGCTGCACGATAGGAGAACATCAAAGCGGCTGCGAACCATGTTCCGAAAAGGGAGGAGGGAGATGCGAGAAGAGCACATGGTGTGCACTTTCGCGGCCGCTTTGATGTTCTCAGTGGCCACGCGGCTCACTGAGAACATCAAAGCGGCCGCGAAAGTGATCACGCAGGCAGACAAATGGTGCGCGCGCCCGGCGCACATGCACTGTAGCTAGAGGCCTGAAAAGCCACTAGTTTGCACTTCCAAATCCCGCTTACTAAAACTCTTGCCAGAGCAGCGCTAAAGTGCTGGCTCAGGCGAGACCTAAAAACCAGTAACCACTCAAAAACCTATACCCACCAAAACCCTAAAAACTTTCTTGCCACCCAAAAACCCATACAAATGCTAAACCCTCAAAAATCCCATGCCACCCAAAAACCCATACAAATGCTAAACCCTAATAAAACCATTATCGCCTAAAAAGCCATACTCAACCTAAACCCTAAAGGTTCCCTGGCCACGCAAAACCCATACTCATTCTAAACCCTAAAAATTCCTTAACCAAAAACCCATACCCACCCTAAACCATAACATTCCCATTGCCCCACAAAAACCCAAACCCACTCAAAACCTTAAAAATTCCAACGCCACCCAAAAACCCATACCCACCGTAAATTCTACAAAATCCCTTGCCACCAAAAGTACCACACCCAATTTAAATGATAAAAATGCCCATGCCACCCTTACAAAACGCATACCAACGCTAAAAAATCTCTAACCACTCCAAAACCATACTTGCCACCCAAAAATCATACCCACCCAATATGCTGAAAAAAAGCTCTTACCACCCAAAAACAGATACCCCTAAACCCTAAAAATCCCTTTCCACCAAAATACCCATACCCACCCTAAATCTAAAAAATCGTTTGCTACCCAAAAACCAATACCTACCCAAAACCCTAAAAAATACCTTACCACCCAAAAACCCATACCCACCATAAACTCTAAGAAATCTCATATAACCTGAAAACCCATACCCACTCAAACATAAAAAACACCCCACCACAAAACCTCATACCCACCCTAAAAACTAAAAAATTCCCTTGCCACCCAAAAACCCATACCCACCCTAAAAATGTCGATGCCATGCAAAAACCCATACCAACCCTTAACCCTAAAAAAACCGTATCACCTAAAAAACTATTCTCACCCTATACCCTAAAAAATACCTTACTAGCAAAAATCCACACCCACCCTAGACATTCCCATGCCATCCAAAAACCCATACCCACCCTAAACCCTAAGACAAACCTCACAACCCCAAAAACCCATAACCACCCTAAACCTTAAAAATTCATTATCACTGAAAAACCTGTACCCAACCTAAATCATAAAATTTCCCTTGCCCCCAAAAACCCACACCCACCCTAAATCTTTAAAATTATTTTGCCTCCCAAAAACACATACTCACCCTGAACCCTAAAAATCCCCTTGTCACCCAAAAGCCCATGCCCACTCAAAACCCTAAAAAAGCCCTTATCACCTAAAACCCTATACTCACCCTAAACCCTACAAAATACCTTAACACCCAAAAATCCATACCCACCATAAACCCTAGAAAGTCCCTTGCCACCCAAAAACCAATACGCACCCTAAAACCTAGAAAAACCCATATCACCTAAAAACCCATTCCTATTGTAAAACCTAAAAAATCCCTTACCACCCAAAATCCCACAAAATGTCCATGCCACCCAAAAACCTATACCCACCCTAAACCCTAAAAAGTCCTGTGCCGCCCAAAAACCCATACCCAGGCTAAGCACTAAAAAAGCCCTTACCACCTAAAAACCTATACTCACCCTAAAAAATACCCTACTACCAAAAACCCATAGCCACCCTAAACCCCAAAAATTCCCTTGCCACCCAAAAACACATACCCACCCAAAACCCTAAGGCAAACCTCACAACTAAAAACCCATAACTACCCTAAACCCCAAAAATTTCTTATCACCGAAAAACCCATAACCACCCCAAAACTTAAAAATTCTCTTGCAACACAATTACCCATACACACTGTGAAACTTGTTTCCTGCCAAAAATCCCACACCCATCCTAAAGGATAAAAATACCCTTGCCACCTAAAAAACCCATACCCATCCTAAACCCTAAACAATCCCTTACCACTCAAAAACCCACACAAAACACTAAACCCTAGAAGATTAGTAACCACCTAAAAACCCATACGCACTGTAAACCCTAAAGGTTTGCTTGCCACCCAAAACCTATGCCCACCCTAAACCCCAAACAAAAAACCTTACCACCCAAATACCCATACACAGCCTAAAAATATTCCTTACCACATAAAAACCTATAATCACCCTAAAAATTCCCATGCCACCTGAAAAACCCATACCTGCTGAAATCCCTAAGAATTCCCTTGACACCCAAAAACCCATACCCACCCTAAACCCTAAAAAGTCCCTTACGACTCAAAACCCCATACCCACCTGAAACCCTATAAAATTCTCTTGCCATACAAATGCTAAACCCTATTAAAATCATTATCACCCAAAAGCCCATACCCACCCTAAACCCTAAAGGCTCCCTTGCCACCCAAAACCCATACCCACCCTAAAACCTATAAAATTCCCTACCACCCAAAAACCAATACCCACCCTAAACTCTAAAAATTCAACTGCCACCCAAAAACTAATACCCACCCTAAACCCTAAAATATACCTATCATTCAAAAACTCATACTCACCCTAAACCCTAAAAATTCCCTTGCCACTCTAAAACCAATACCCACCCTAAAAAACTCCTTGCCACCCAAAAACCCATACATACACTCAGACCTAAAAGATTCATTACCACCCAAAAACCAATACTCACCCTAAAACCTATGACAAAGCTCACAGCCCAAAAACCCATAACCACCCTAAACCCTAAAAATGTCTTAGTACTGAAAAACCCATACCCACCCTAAAACATAAAATTCCCCTTGCCCCCAAAAAACCCACACCCACCCTAAAATTTACAAATCCTCTTGCCACCCAATAAACCACACACACTGTAAACCATACAAAATTCCTTCCTGCCAAAAATCCCACACCCATCCTAAACGATAAAAATACCTTTGCCACCCAAAAAACCCATACCCATCCTAAAAAATCCCTTACCACTCAAAGACCCACACAAACACTAAACCCTAAAAGATTAATTACCAACCAAAAACCCATACCCACCCAAAACCCTAAAGGTTCCCTTGCCACCCAAAACCTATGCCCATCCTAAACCCTGACAAATCCCTTACCACCAATATACCCATACACACCTAAACCCTAAAAAATCCCTTGAAACCCAAAAACCCTTACAAATGCTAAACCCTAATAAAATCATCACCAAAAAACCCATACCCAACCTAAACCCTAAAGGTTCCATTGCCAACCAAAACCCATACCCACTCCAAATCCTAAAAATTCCTTATCACCCAAAATCCCATACACACCCTAAACCATAAAATTTCCCTTGCTCCACAAAAACCCACACCAACTCAAAACCTTAAACATTCCCTTGCCACCCAAAAACCCATACCCAACATACATCCTACAAAATCCCTTGCCACCCAAAATCCCACACCCATCTTAAATGATAACATTCTCTTGCCACCCATAAAACCAATACCCACCCTAAACCCTAAAAAGCTCCTATTACCTAAAAACCTATATTCACACAAAACCCTAAAAAAATACCTTACCACCAAAAACCCATACCCACCCTAAACCCTAGAAATTCCCTTGCCACCTAAAAACCCATACCCACCCTAAACCCTGGAATTTCCCTTGCCGTTTAAATCATTTAATGCTGCATTTGAAGTGGAATTCATAGATATGGATAATTCCAGTCTATCTCTAGTGGTGGCTTGAGTACCACTATTATTGCATCACATTATCTCATGTGCATGTATGAAGTGCACATTGACACCTGGAGGTATCTTGTTGCTGAATACCATAGGTTTTTTGTTATCCAAGTAAATAGTACTATTGTATAGACATTGGAAGGAATAAAGGCTAAGTGGTAGCACCAGGATTCAAATATGTGAGGGAGTGGTCAAACACATATCCCTCAAGTGGATTCATTCATTTAATAAGCCACCAGACTAATACGATCTGTATGGGTTCTTCGACATACCTATCATTACACACATCACTGTGGAGACTTGAATATGACTGAATTCACACATTATCACTATGGGGACTTAATCACTGTAACTGCACAACATCTCTGTGAGGACTTGTACATGACTATAAACACACACTATCTCTGTGGGGACCTGGGCATGTCTAAAATCACACACATTTTCTTTGGCAACCGTGGTAATACTATAGTCACACACCATCTCTGTGGGGACCTCGACAACTCTATAATCACACACTATCTCTGTGGGGACCTGGGCATATCTATAATCACACACTATCTCTATGGGGACCTGGGTATGTCTATATTCACACACTATCTCTGTGGGGACCGTGGTAATACTATAGTTACACACCATCTCTGTGGGGACTTAAGCATTCCTGTAATTACATGCAAGCTCTGTTTTGGCTTGAGCATCATCAGCTTTACATTCACTGTATGGGGCTTTGTGAATACTGAAAAGTAGTAAAGTTAGACTTCTGGTCTAAGTTTACATTTGTGAAACTGAAAAGTAGAAAAGTTAGATTTTTTCTCTAAGTGTACCGTTGTGAATCCGGCCCTATTTTAATGAGGACTTAAACACAATCATCTTCATGCACTATTTCTGTGGGGACTTAAACATCGCTATAACACACTATCATTGTTGGGGCTTGAAAAAACTATAATAAAACACTATCTTTGTGGGCACTTCAACATCACTATAAAAACATACCATCTCTGTGGGGACTGGAGCATTCCTGTAATTAAACGCAAGCTCTGTTTCAACTTGAAGCACCAGGTGGTGCCATGAGGCACAGGGTCAAGACTGATTTGCATGTAGCTGGGTCTGAACTGGGGTGGTGAAGTGAGCTAAAGAACGATGATGGATTCAATCAAATCTGTGACTAGGGTGAGTGACTGAAAAGTTTCAGCACTCCATCCATCAACTCCTTGTGTTTGCTTTGTTCACCCTAAGTTGGCAAAGTATGCCCATACGTGTGTTCCTTGCTCACTTTGCCACTGGATTTAAGCTAGCCTGGCTGATGAAGGGTGTTACCCAGAAACTGGTTCCAGGATGCTTGTTTCCGGTCCTAGGAAGACCAGCCTTGGCAATTCGGGCTGGACTTTTCCCATGAGGCACTGGGTCAAGACTGATTTGCATATAGCTGTGTCTGAACTGGGGTGGCGAAGTGAGCTAAAGAACGATGGTGGATTCAACCCAGATCTGTGACTGGGGGTGAGTGCCTGAAAGGTTTCAGCGCTCCGTCCATCATCTCCTTGTGTTTGCTTTGACTTGAACATCATCAGCTTCACATTCTCTGTATGGGGCTTTGTGAATATTGAAAAGTAGCAAAGTTAGACTTTTGGTCTAAGTTTGCCTTTGTGAATTGGGCCCTATTTTGATGTGGACTTAAACACAATCACCTTCATGCACTTTCTCTGTGGCGACTTAAACATCGCTATAATAACACTCTCTTTGTGGGGACTTGAACAACACTGTAATAACACACCATCTCTGTGGGGATTTGAACATCTCTATGATAACACACAACCTCTATGTGGACTTGAACATCATTAGCTTCATACTCTTTATAATGGGATTTAAGCTTTGAATGTACACACTATTTCTATGGAGATTTAAACACAATGATCTTCACCCACTATCTCTTTGGGGACTTGAACATTTATTTTGGCAAACATGTAAGCAGCTGATCAAGCTCTAGGTTCCACTCGACCATATTCCTTGGTTCCATATGTTAATTTCTTTATGTGTTAGTTCACTTATCTCCTAAGATTGTAAGCAATAATAACTAAGTTTAATACTTCTTTAAGTGTCTTTCTTTAGGCATGATATGATACTTTCTAGCACATTAACATAATCTGTGTTTAATGTATACCCCTAGTATATATGACGCAATTCATATATGAATAGTTTATAAAGTTGTTTGTGTATATTGCTGATAAAATAAACATTTAGCCATGTGCCTTTGACTGTATTCAATCACAAATAGTGTTACAGACTAGGTCCCCACAAGGATGGTAACACGTGTTCAAGTCCCCACAAGAATCGTGCTGTGCGCACGATTAAATAACAATATATTTTCAAATTTGACGCAAGATCCTGTATCATGAATTTTTCTTAACATTTTTCTGTTATTAGTGTATTTTAAAAACATTGGGAAAGGTTAGTCCCCACAAGGCAGGTATTCACACATAGTCCCCGGGGGGTGGGGTGGGGTGTGGTGGGGTGGGGTGTGCCTCTAGGATAAGCCTAAACACGCTGTGCCAACCTGCCAAGGGTGTGAGCAGGGGTTATCTTTCCCCTAAATAGAGTGATGGTCCCTACTTGGACAGGGTGCAAACCACTGCCAACTAGAGACCCCATTTCTAACACATGAATAGATGTTTTGTCAATATATATTCTATGTTTCATATTCTGCATAATCCTAAAGGCCTACAAGTGCCACCAATGAACTGCTCGCGCAAATGAGTTTTACAATGCGCTATAACCTTGCAGGCTATTTTTTCATTTGCGGTACTCTTTTTTGATGAAGTGTTTTTGATACCAGAAACGAAAATCACATCTATGACGTACTGGGAGACAGCAATCCAGATCGACTCTTCATCAGGGATAAAAAGCCATGTGACAATGCAGCACCTAGATATGCATGTATGTATGTGGTATTTATATAGCGTAAACCTAGTCTAAAGGCAGCAGAGAGCTCTACAGGGTCCAAGGCATAGTCAACATGTGATTTGAGAGGTAGCTGGTTTATAAGAGCAAGAGAGAATTTTTACTGCAAGTTTTCAGCACCTTGGTTTTTTTGGGGGAAACCTTTATTGTAAGTATAGACTGGCACAAGTGCAGCAAACAGTACACATAAACATTATAACCAGACATCTGTGGTTTTTCAGTAATTGGCACAGTGACATCACACATACCGTAGCAGTGGACAACTTCCCATCCATTAAGTTTCCGCCTCCCCGTCATTTTCATCTTCAGAGTCCCCCTCCGCCCGCATTTCAGGAGGCTCACAGATATATCCCCTGAATTTATTCCAGGCCCCCCAGACTCTGTTCCACTTAGGACACCCTCGATGGATGAAAACTGTTTTTTCGGCCATCATAGCAGTATCTAGATCCCCACACCATGCAGTGAGTGTTGGCGATTCTCCCGCACCCCACTTTTGTGCGATGTTGCACTTCGCTATCATTATCCCCAGTGTGGCCCACTCCTGTGTTGGGCGCATAAGATCGTTTGGGTCCCACACGTTTAGCAAGCATCTCCTGGGTTCCGGCATTAATGACACCTCTACCGCCTGTGATATGGTCCTCATTACTTTTATCCAGTACTCCCTGATCTTTGCACACTCCCACACCATATGAAAGAATGTGCCTTCCTCCCCACAGCGTCTTAGGCAGTACGGGTGTGGCGCTGACCCTATTTTGTGAAGAGTGTGTCTCGTGTAGTAGGTTCTGTGTAAGATTTTAAGCTATACTAATTTAAGTCTAGAGGGTATTCCCACCTCCCGCGGGGTGGCCAGTGCCTCCCGCCATTCAGAATCTTCGAAGTCACCCAAGTCCCGGGACCACTTTTCCCTGAGCGCCATATGTGGGTCGGGTAAATTGTTTACTAATTTTCGGTAGGTAAAGGAGGTCACCCGCTTCGGCATGTAGACTGTCAGCAGCCTATCCTCCAGGGGGGTGGCCTCCGGAACCTCCGTGCCGGACGGCATGACCGCCTGCAATGCATGTTTTATTTGCAGGTACCGAAAGAGTTCTGAGGGTGCTAAGTCATACTGCGTTTGAAGGCGCTCAAAGAGTATCACCTCCCCCTTGTGCCACATGTCCCCCACCGTGGATATACCAATTGCTTCAGCACCTTTGTTTAACAAAAATGTAAACTTATTTTTATTATAATACTGCATTGTTAATTTCAGCTTCTTCTTTAACTAAAGAAGGGTTGTAGAAGTTATACTGAATATGGAGAAGTTGTTCCAGATCCTGGGTACATAGATGGGGAAGGGCTGCTGCCTTGTGTATTCTTTTTTTATGTCTCTAATCTGATGGTGTGCTAGCAGTGGCTGTGCTGAGAGCCACTGGAGATAATAGTCCTGTCAGCTAGGTGTTCCTGGGTACTAATATTCAGGCTTTTATAGATGGTGCAGCTAGTTTTGAAGATGGTGTGGGATGCCAATGGCAGCCAGTTGAGTTCCATTAGGTGGGGGGAGAGTGTTGGGGTCGTATTTCTTCAGGTGCTTGAGTAGTCTTGCTGCTGCATGTAGGATGTCCCTATAGGGGATGGGGTGCTGCAGTGGAGTCTGGGAGGCCTTGGAACAGGGCATTGGCAACATTCAGATTCGAGCAGACAATGGCTTTCTGAAAACATTTGCTGAGATGAACAGTCTCTCTTTCTTAAGCAGAAAGAGAAGGTACCATGGTTTAGTTTTCTTGGCAAGGTGTTCCTTGAGGGTGAGACTGGTGTCCTAGGTGAACCCAAGAGACTTGGCACTGGGTAAAAGCTGGGGTTAGAACGCATCCTGGTTCATGTCACTGAACCAGTTTTGGCCTATATGAAGCAATACATGTTGGCTACCTTGACAGAAATCGACCAGATTATAAAATTGAAAAGGTCAGAAGTGGCAAAAAAAAGTATACTACCCACATTCGCCATTAATGATTTCATAGTCTTGGAATGCGAATCACTGGTTGTTCACTGTTTCTCATACACAATTTTCTCTGCTTCCTTTCTCTTTATCTATCGGCAACTCTCAAACAACCAGTCTTTCACATAGGCTCATCTGGACTTGGGTGGACTTTATGCCTACCTGCTAAAACTGAAGCGCTAGTGTTTGATTCAACAGCCTTAGTGTGGTCTTACCCCAACTTTTTGCCTTCCTCCCTCCATTTTTCTGAACTCATTTTTGCTTGTTTTAGGACTCTGCGTACTTTACCTCTGCTGACCAGTGCTAAAGTGCTGTGCTTTCTCCCCTAAACATGGTAACATTGGCTTATTCCCAATTGGCATATTTAATTATAAGTTCCTAGTAAAGTGCACTACATGCGCCTAGGGTCTGCAAATTAAGTGGTACTAGTGGGCCTCAAGCACTCATTGAGTCACCCACTTAAGTAGCCCTCTAACCATTGCTCAGGCCTGCCATTGCAGAGCTTGGATGTACACTTTTAAACTGCCACACCAACCTGGCAAGTTAACCCTCTTGCCAGGCCTAAACCTTCCCTTTCTAGAAATATACGTCACCCCTAAAGTTAGGCCCTATCTACCCCACAGGGCAGGGTGCCATGTATTTAAAAGACAAAACATGTGCTTTTAAGTGTTACATGTCTTGGAAGGGAGAAACTACCAGTTTTGTTCGTTTTTCACTACTACAAGGCCTCTCTCTCCCATAGGATAACATTGGGATTACCTTATTATATCTTTTCAGTGTAATTCTCATTTTTGAAGACATAGACTTTCCAAGTTTGGCGTCACTGAGCTCACAATTTAAATTCACAACTTATGGTGAAGTTGGATTTTAAATTCCAGTTGAGCAAATGCCACTTTTAGAAAGTTGAGTTAACAACTCAAGGGTTGGGCCACTTTAATGTCAACAAGGCTAGGCCACTCAATACTGAAACATAAAAAAAACAATGCCAATACTGACACTACTTAAAATAAACTTTTTTCACAATTTCACGACTCTCATTGAGCGTGATCACATCTGATTTCTTTCATTACTTATAAATAAGATCAGTCAATTCATTCACTTTGTGAGTTTCTATCAAACACATAACAATTCAGAGAACATAGCATACATTTGCAAGGACTCCTGTGCAATTTTTACAGTGAAGTGTTAAACAAAACTTGAAACAGACTTTAGTGTAAACAAAACACAATTACATTCATCAAAAACAAACATTAAAACAAATCCCAGTTCACACAATTTTTGACCAGGCGTGCACCCTACAGCTTGCAATATTAGTGTGGGTTTACTAATGGTGGAACGGAACACCAGGGGCATTCAAAAGACACTTTTCTTTACTGGACTTATACAAGGGACCAAACATCAAACTTTTTTAAATATGTCCATACAAAAAGGTTACCTTAAAGCCAAAATGCAACTGATGGGAGGCCTCTCTGGTGATTGTAAACTGGTCAACGCGTTTTGAACCCCAATTCTATTTATGGGTTCTCATCAGGACATCGGACTAGGGTAGTGTGACCAGATTCTGAAAACCAAAAACCGGGACATTTCGCAAAAATAGAAAAAAAGACTATACATTACATCAGCCATAGGACACAGAGTGACCGCGATGATTAACAAAGAAAGACAGACAAGGAGGTACTAAGGAAATAAAATGCAATTTTTAAGACATAGGGCCTCATGTAGGAAGCCAAATACCGGTCGGTAACGGCCGATTTTCGGTAATTATACCGTTACCGACCGGTATTTTGGCTTTTGGTATGTAGGGGGCTCATTTCTGTATTCAGTAATTTACCGAATCGGTAAAATTACCGAATCGGTAATTTTACAGATTCGGTAAATTCCGAATACAGAAATGAGATGTAGGGGGAGTGTGTGGGTGTTTTTAGGAGTCGGTATTTACCACCAACTAATAGTTGGTGGTAAATAATTAATGGATGTGTGTAAGCATTTGTAAGCGCTTAGAAGTGTGCAATGTGGCAGACATACATGCCCTTAGGGCATGTATGTGTGCCACATGTGCACACATGGCCGAATCAGGGGTGCAACAGGGTGTCAATGTGACACCCTGCCACCCTTGCATGTGTTCCCCCCATTACCGAATCGGTATTTACCGATTCGGTAATGAGGCATACCTTCCCATCAATGGGAAGGTATGCCTCATTACCGAATCGGTAAATACCGATTCGGTAATTACCGAATTTTAACGAATCGGTAAAAATTACCGACACTTTACCTACATACGAGTTACCACTTCTTAAATACCGATTCGGTAACGTTCGGTATTTAAGAAGTGGTAACTGGTATGCTACCTACATGAGGCCCATAGTATCTTACCTGCTAATTGGATTTGCTTTCTGGCACGAACTGTTTGCTAGTCCTGTTTTGGAACAAATAAAAAGTCCCTCCTACTGTTTAAAGCTGGTCCTCAGAAAACTGGGACATCATTCACATTTTCTGAAATCTGCAGGGACAAGTGGTGAACAACTGGGACTGTCCTGACAAATCTGGGACGCCTGGTCACCCTAGACTGGGGGTCACTAAAAAAAATAAAAAGAACGATAACCACTTAAACTGTGTGCTTAATTATAAAAACAGAGGAGATCTGTGCTCCCTACCATAGTGGCTTGAGGGGCGGCTAACTTATTTAATTTTGATAGGCCACTGTATTAACCACCTGGTCCAACCATCTTTCGTACAGTTGAATGCCTGAAGTAGTAAGAAAATATCAACTCACTGGCAATATATGCCATCACAGCCAAGTTCCAAACAACTCTGCACGGAAGGACTCGCGTAATTTGAGTTAAGAGTCTTCGGTGGACTCCAAGGGGCATATTATCAAGGACGGCGTTAAAAATTATCGCCGGTTTAGCGGCAGAAAACTGCCGCAAAACCAGCGATAATGGGCTTGATAATATGCCCTGGAGAATCCCCATAAAGCCCATGTTCTGGTGTGAACATGGGCTTCTATGCGAATTCTCCAGAGCCTATTATCAAGGCCCCTTATCGCCGGTTTAGCGGCAGTTTTCTGCCGCTAAACCGGCGATAATGTTAACGCCGTCCTTGTTAATATGCCCCCAAGTCTAGAAAAGAATTTTCGATCTTTAATGCAAGCACAAATGCGTAGCAGGCATTATCTTTCTGGAACACACTTGGAACATTGAATCGTACCGCTCTTTCAAGACCAGTTGTTTACAAACTAAAAGGTCAATCCATTTTACCGGGATCCAGCAATGAGGAGGTCACGTCAATTCTGAAGTTAAAACCAGCGTCCAGTCACTTATTTTTTCATTACAAAGTCTGTGCGGTTGGCTACGTAAATACATCTGTGATTGAATAAAAGCCATTTTTCGGCACTATATCGCTTTTTATTCTTCTCAATATCAGTGCAGTTAATGCGTCTAAAATTGAATGCAAGCCATTTCCACAACCAGCACGCGACGAGCCTCGGAATTTTCGCTGCAGCTACTTACTTCCTCGTAAAAAGTGGAGTCCGTAGCACCATTTCTGCTTCAAGGCGCAAATTCAAAATTGAAAGCGTCAGCTCAATGGGCTGTGAAAGGAGTTAAACCGGAGACCTCCAAGTTAAAGTTTCTTCTATTGGTCTATGTTGCTTCCATGATCACAGCATTTCGGTCCAAGTACCAAATGCATCATGGGAGGCGTAGTTGATTTGAGCTGTGTTCAATAAAATTCAAGGACCATATGCGTCCAATAACCAATGTACCATTGGAAATATATCATAATGAGGACACACGAAATCCAGGAGATTACTTCTTTAAAAACAACTAAAAATGAACGGGAATAACCACAAATTCAGATAATCTTTTAAGAAATCTTTGGGGTGATCTTTTTCAGCGAAAAGATTGACGAGTGGTGCAGGCAGTACTTTCTTTCGTAGTTGCCATTTGTCCTGTATGATTCATTGTCTGATTTCCTAATGAGTCTTTCCTATGTAAAATTATTGACACGTGCAAATGATGCCACAGACGACATATTTTGTTTTGCAATTTGAAAAATAAATAGGTTTCCACGTAATGTTATTGTGTTCAAAGCAAGAACCCTCAACTGGTTTGAACACAGGTCACACAGGTGCCGCATTTATTGTGACCCTCCAATGATGGAAGATTCCTAATCTGTCTCAAATCGGTTTTCTGTGCGAGTTGTGGAATGTTTGTGCGCACTATTTGCCTTCCAATGATTTGATCTTTTTTGAGTCTTTTTTAATTTATTTGAGTTTTATAAAGCGCTGGCTAGACCCATAGGTAATAGTGCGCTTTACATGTTTAGGGAATAAATTTACACAAGTACATGAAGAGAGATTAATGGGAATCACATATAGATCAATATAGGATAACAGAGCATTAAAGTAGACACAGTGAGAGCGCAGTAATATAACTCAATCAAGCAACTGGGTACTGGAGAAGAGGATAGACTTTGAGTCAGCATAGTAAAATTCCGACTGGAATTGTCCAAGAAAGTTGGGTCTTTGGGAGGTGTAAGTCATTGCAGGATCTTGCTGAAGTAATTGTTGAGTAACAGAGATATGAGATCTCGTTTGAAGCACGAAAAGGAAGGGTTGCAGCGCAGGTCCTTAGGGCGTTTCAGAATTTGGCGGCATATCTGGAGAAGGAGCATGTCTGTGATGATTTTTTTTTTAGTTTAGGGCTATGCGAAGGAGCGAGTTGGAGCTTCTCAGAGCCGCTTTTTCCTGCTTGCGATAGTTTAGATTGTATATATTTGGGGGTTGCAGTCTGGAGGGCTTGGTGGGTGCACCTTCTTTTGATGGGGAGCCAAGTGAGAATTTTGAGAGCTAGAGAGATGTGGTCAAAGCATTCGGTTCCTGTGGCGAGCCCGACAGCTGCATTGAGGATTGTAGTTAGGGGCTGGAGGTGGCTTTTGAAAGTTCCTGTCAGGGTGGCATTGCCGTAATCAAGTTTAGAGAGAACTAGGGATTGTACTACTGTCTTAAGATCTTCAGGTGGGATGAACGGTTTGATTATTTTGAGATGTTTTAGTGTGTAGAAAGCACCTTTGGTAGTGTTTTGATGTGTTTTTTCATTGACAGCTTTGTGTCTAGGGTGATATCCAGGGATTTAGCAGAGTTGGATAGTGCGATAGGGCTGTTTAGTGAGTCAAGGTTTTTGAGCGATTCATGGAATGGGTAAGGGATTGTTCTTCACGGAGATGAGCAGGAGTTCAGTCTTGTTAGGGTTCAGCTTAAGGTGATTGGTCTTAAGCCAAGATTGAATCTTGGTTAGTGTGGCTTTAATATGCTGTATGTCGCTAGGTTGATTTTATTCTGTAGCAGAGTTGTGTGTCGTCAGCATATAGGTGATATTTGATACAAGCTTGGTTAAGGATAGCTGTGAGGGGTTCCATGAAGAGACTGAATATGGCTGGTGAGAGGACGGAATCTTGAGGTGCTTGTGAGCTACTGGTGCAGGCTTCAAGAAACATCTGTCAATTTTAATTTGTTGGGAGTGATGTTGAATTTACGACGTGAACCATCTCAGGACCCTGACATTGATAGCAGTGCATTTCTGGATTGCCACCAGTAAGGCTGGGTGATGTACTGCATCAAAGAAAGAAAAGGGAGATTGGTGATGGGTCTGAGATTTTTAAGATCGTTGGGATCAGCCCCAGCTTTTTTTAGTATGGGGGTAACTTGTCTTAATTGAAGGGAGTCTGGCACAGGGCCTGATGAAAGAGGGGCATTTATGATTTTGGTCAGGAATGGGGAGAGGATGTAGTTGAGTCTTTGAACTAAAATGGAGGGGAGAGGATCTGTGAAGTGGGAGGTTGGCTTGGGTTTAGCAATCATTTTGAAAATTTCATCTTCTAGCATGAGTTTGAAGTCTGACCATTTAGCATTATTCTTTGGTTGAAGGAGTTTGGTGTTGGTGGAGCCGGTGGGTTGGGTTGTAGGGATATTCTCAAGGTTCAGGGAACGTTCAAATTTAGCTACTTTGTCAGCAAGGAATTTAGCTATTACTTCGCAGCATTCAGTAGTGGCTATTGTTTCTTGGATGGAGGTAAACATAGTTTGTTGAGCTTCCTAGGTCGGTTCTTCAAACGGTCGAGTGCATTACAAAAGAATGTGGCCTTTTCCTTGAAAATGTGTTTCTCATAGGAGAGCCGCTTGGTTCTTAAGAGTGCGGGGTTTGCCAGTGAGGGGTTCTGTCTCCATAACCTTTTGGTCTGTATGAGTTGTCTTTTTTTGTTGTTGAGGTCTAGACTGAACCAGGATCTGGATAGGATTTTTCTTGATCTCTTTAGCTTGAGTGGTACAACCTGTTTAATAGCATTGGTTATCGATGAGTTGTAGTAGGCAGTAAGTTCATCACTGTGTGAGGGAGGGGTTGCGAATGCAATTTGTCATTGATCCTGGATTTTAGTTCCATTTGTGGGACATGCTTAATGTTCCTAGACCTGTGTAAGGGTTTGCAGGCTGGTGCTGGGATGGATGTGCGGTGTAGGTTGAATAGAATTAGATGGTGATCTGACCAATCAGTCGGCAAAATGGATTGAATGGAAACAAGCTTATCTTTAGTAATGATTGCATCCAAGGTTGAGCTTTTATTGTGGGTCGGTTAATTACAGAGTTGCTTGAGATTGTTTATTTCCAGTAGGTTATTAGGGTTGGAGATTGTTGGGTCGTCTATTTTGTTCCAGTGCAGGTTAAAATCACCCAGAAGCACGCCATTGGAGTCAGTTAATGAGAGTTGGGTTATTAGGTCGGTAAGTTCCTCACTGTAGAGTGTGCGGTCACCTGTTGGGTGATAGATGGTGTGAAGTTTGGTGGGAGTGTTGTCCTGAGTTTTGATTTCTAATCCAAAGTATTCGAAGGTGGTGTAGTTCATGGTCTCTAGGGGGTTAAGTTGTATTTCCTTTTTGCAGATGACTGCAAGCCCACCCCCTATTTGCCCTGTTCTATCTCTTCTGATGATGGAGTATCCAGTAGGAGTGAGCAGGTCTAGCGCTGAGGTTGAGTGATCACGAAGTCACGTTTCCATAAGGAAAGCAATGTTGATTTCTTCCCCTAGTAAGGTCTCAGCAATATCTGTGGAATGTTTAGCAGCAGATTTACAGTTTATGAGCTTACAGGTCAGGAAGCAAGGGTTAGTTTGATCAGAGTGCAGTATATGGATAGTGGTGTATTGAGCGGGAGGTCTGTGGGTTAAGCTAGATCGAGGGATTCTATTTGTGCCAATAATAACTGGGTTTTTGAATGCTCGCTTTGAAATTGTTTGTGGGGATTTGGGGCTGTATGATTCGCTGAGTAGTTCCGCTTCTACGGAGGATAGGGTGCTGTGCGCTTAAGATCAAATAAAGGATGTTCAAAGGAAGAATCCATGGCAGTTAGTAAATGCCAATTCCAAGAATTATTCTAATGCTGTTTTTTTAATGATTTTCTGAGAGTTTCATGAGGAATAAACCATGCCCCTTTCATGGAATTTTTTTACAACTTCCGGGAATATCCTTGCACAGCCAGTTTAAAGAGTAAATTGCTGGCATGAAACAAGTAGTCATCCTTACTTGAGCAATTTTGCCGTATTCTCAAAAATTGTCCGTAGGGCAAATTATCTCTCAAACCTCATGGGTGGAAGCTCCAACAATGCAGGGCTTTATTTTGATCTGTAGATTTATGATATAATGTTGTCAACAGATTTTTTCCTTCAACAAAAATTTTAAGATCCAGAAAAGTGATTATTTTTTGGTTTATTATTCATGCAAAACGTAATGTCTGGGGACCTTGTGTTTAACCATGAGAAGAAACTGTTTAAGTCTTCATCTTCTCCCTACCAGACGCAAAAGATGTTGTCTATAAATCATAGCCAACTTCTTATGAAGGTACCAAAAGGATTGTTCTGATGGATAAATGTTTCTTCAAACTTCCCCATAAACAACACTGCCAGCTCTGGGCCAGAGGGGCATTCCATCGCGTTCACTTATGGTGAAGTTGGATTTTAAATTCCAGTTTAGCAAATGTCAATTTTAGAAAGTTGGCATTTACTTATTTTTAGCCAATTGGTTCCTTCTGTCCGTCTCTGGAATACACGTCTAGGGTGGGTGACAGCTGGCTTCCAGCATTCCCTCTAGACATTTACACACAAAGGAAGGGTAGGTGATGCCTGAGTGGTCATCTGCATGCAGATGGGGCATCCTGAGAAGGATGGTAGGGAGGAGCTGACACGTACACCTGAAAGTGCCACGTCCTGTCCTCACACAAAGGATTGATTATCCCCCTGTAGTGTGTCTGGAGCGAGGAAAGGAAGGGAGAACCGCTGTGCACTTCAAATATTTCTTTGAAGTCTCCCCTTCTTCAAATACACCACTGGGTATAAGTACTTGACCTCTGCCACCATGACTTCAGTACACTTCTGGACCTGTGACTACTTTGCCAGGAAGAAGAGCTGCTGTGCTGCTGAAAGGACTGCTACTCTGCTGCTTTGCTAAACTCTGCCTTGCTGTGCTCCTACCTTGCTAAGCTGCCCTGCTGCCTGCTGTTCTTCTGCCTGGGGGAGAAGGACTGGACCTGCATCACTTGAACCCAGAGTGACTCCAAGGGCTTGCTGGCTTACCTTCTGTCCCCAAGTCTCAGGGATATCAAAGACTTGGACCGCCTGCATCTGCACCTGGACTCTGCAAGCTGTGAGTCTGCCCTGCCAAGTGGTACCACCCCAGTTGTGGGCCCTTGGAAGTGAGGCCTTAGGTGCTTCTTCATCCAGAACCAACGCAAACCCATCAGAACCAATGCATCTTTGCCTTTTGCATGAGGCAGAACCAGCACATCCTCCTGGTTGTGGGGCGTAGACCCGGTGCATCACCCTCAGAACCAGCGCATTCTTGTCAATTCTGGGAGCGGATCTGGCCCATCGCCCTCGGAACTAGCACATCCTTGTCATTGCATGGAGCGGACTCCGAGTATCATCCTCAGAACGAGCACATTCCCTTTGGCACCGACGCATTGCCAACTGTGGGAGCAGTAGTCGCACATTGTATCTGAAACCAGTATTCAACCTCAGAACAGATGCATCACCACCATTGCATGGAGAAAATCGACGCATCTTGTCCACTGTGTGGCTCGACACCGACACATCGCCTGTTCTGAGCCTCGCATCCTCGTCGATGACGCCTCCTGGATCAAAGTACTTTGGTTCAGCAGGCCCAAGTGGGTCCCTGTATGTGTCCCACGCTCCATCCTGGTCGAACTTAATGCAACCAGATAAACCACGTAAGCGCTGATTGCTTCTAAGAGCTATTTTGACATTCATTCTTTAAAAAAATCATATCTGGAGTTCTACTTCATGGATGTTTGTCGTTTTGGTCTTGTTTTCTTTTATATAATCATAATCTATTTTTCTAACCTGGTGTCAAGTCTTTTTGTGGTGTTTTCACTATGTTATTGTAAGAACTGGTGCACAAATACTTTACACATTGCCTCTTAAATTAAGCCTGACTCCTCTGTGCCTAGCTACCAGAGAGTGAGTACAGGATAATTTAGGTTGTGTTGTGACCTACCCTGACTTGATTGTGATTCCTGCTTGGACAGGATGCATACCTCTGCCAACCAGAAACCCAATTTCTAACAGCTAGACTTTGAACAATTAGTTGCAGGACACATCCACTTGGCGGGCTATAGTCTCGGCACTACGTTCACCCCAATAAGTCTAATCTCAGTCGCAGGAACTACACCTAACACATGGGGTGATAGTCACATCATTCATTACAAGCTCAGCCTTCCAGCGGCCACACTAGCACCTACAGGCCACTACACACTACTCTGCTATGCCGAAAAGAAAGACGGTAGGTTGTTACAATTCTGACTTGAGGCTTTGAAAACAGAAAACAGAACCCTCGAAAGACAATAGAGGCAAACATACAACCACAAAAATAAAAAGCACTGCTAAGGGCAGCATAGGATCTGCAGAATCTCCATCAATCAGTCCCTGAATTCCTTAACCTTTCTAGCACCTCAACAAGTGTAACACATTCACAGGAACTCTGCACTTTCTTAGAAAACACTTAATCGAAAAAGCTAATAAAACATACTTCTGATCAAAAGCAATCAACAACAGCTTCCTGTTGTCGTCCCCCAAAAGCAGCTAACTTGAGCAAAAATCCTAAACACTGTTAATTCAGTCTAATAATGGAAAATTCCACCAAATATATGTTTGAAGGCATAAACCAGGAAGGTCTCCCAGCAGATCCCTGCCCTCCAAGCATTTACAAAATCATTTGCTTAGAGTCTTCTTCTGCTATACCGGAGAGTGAGATCAGCAACTCTATACTATCAACAGGTGAATTCCAAGGTCACCTGAAAACCTCTTATGTTAAGCCAGTTGTAAAGCTAAGCAACACGTTTCAAGCCGTTCACTAGAAGTCAACCTACTAAGGGTCTTTTAGTTTCCCATCGTGACGTCCCTTCCTACCAGGGGCGTAGGAGACACTACATTTCGGGGGTTGGGGGGGGGGGGGGGCAGGGACAACCTTGTGGACTTTCCAGTGATCCTATACAAATTGCCTGTTGTGTGAGAACCCTACGCCCCATTAAACTGATACAATCACATAGTTTTGAAGTGAAATATTGAGAAAGGCAGGCCTGTAGTCACAGTTTGCAAGTATGCTTTATTGTTATTTCCATTCACAAAGTTATTAGACCAAATGTGAAAAAACATGTTTATGAATCTTGCATCTTTTTGCATCAAGCAAACAAAAGGGGGGACCAAAAAAGGAAAAATAAACTAAATGCTCTTAGCAACATTCCTAAACCTCAAAATGCAGTTGGACTAATTAGAAATTGCATTTTTTTGCTGCAGGATTCTATAATAAAATTATGAATTTTAATTGGAAAAGCCAAATAATTTCTTGCGATGTTCAGTGTGGAGGCCACATTATTTTGCTATTGCCTGTTGGTCAACTGAGTCCATCATTTCTCTTATGTATGTTGCATATGCCAACATGATTAAGTCTTTTTTGTGAGAGTTGATCATAGCCAAGTTTTCACTTGGCTGAGACCACTGAAGCTTCTCTCAGTCTCACAAGAAGATACTGGAAAAACCAAACGAATCGGTTGTAGCTTCTCAACCTGTGAAAAGAAAGCCCTCTCTCTTGGAAGCATTTTTCAGAGTTTGTCTCCCAGTTCCAAGACTGAAGAGTACTTGAACATACTTGATAATATAGTTAATTGAGCTGAGAGCAGCAAAGGATCAGTTTCTTTGTACTGGACAAGAGAGTCAATGCCATTGGGTTCTGGTATGCAAATGGAATGCAAATCTTAGGTTTTGAAACACCAGTAGTATTTATCACTATCTACCATGCATATTGTCCAGTAAGTAGCCACTGCCACAGGGCTTGTCCGCTGGGCACATTCTAGCCTTGGAACTAGAATATTTTACATCTAATCTCAGCTTTACCATTTCACCTAAATATGATGGAAATAAACACTGATCACAGGCGCAGTGCGTCCATTGGGGCGTGGGGGCGTTGCCCCCCCGCCCCCGTGCACCCACCCGCAGCTCCCTCGGTGTCTCTGAACTTAGTTTACTTAAGTTCAGAGACGCCGAGGGTGGGGAGAACTGACAATGCATGTCAGTCAGCATGACGTCGGACCATGGGCGGTCCGGCGTCATGTTGACTGACAAGCATTGTCAGACCGGGCAGCACTGCAGCACAAGTGCGCATGAGTGGGCATGGTGAGCTAGTTTTTAGCCCGTGCCCAGTCATGCGCACTTGTGTTTTCCCAGATTTGCGCATGCCCATTAGGAGCCCCTCGGTCTCCTAATGGGCAGGCGGCGGGCGAGGAGTAGGCTGTGCCCTCAGCCAATCCTGGCGCTGCAGCACCGCCAGGGTTGGCTGAGGGGTTGCCACTGCAGTGCTGACGTGACGACGTGCTGTTCCATCCAGTTTGAAGAGGGCGGCAGAGGCGCCAACGCGGACCAGGAGCAGAGGCGGTCAGGTAAGTTTTCCTTTTATTTTTCATACTATAGTATTCTCCCGTGCGACCCCCCCCTCGCGACTGCTCACACGTTCGTTTGCTTCTCCCGTGCGACCCCCCCCAACACACCCCCCGCGGGTGACCCCCCCCCCCCCTCGCGACTTTGATCATCAACAGGGGCACATTACCTGCTGTACCAGTGGTAACTACACTCCAGGTGGAGGGTGTCGGGGTATTGAAGGTTTGTGATGGAGACTGCAAATTAGAAAGTGGAAATTGCAGCCACAACATTTGCTCCCGTATTGACACTCGAGTTGGGTAGCTAACTGAATTGTAAAGTGGAAGCTATCTTCGAGGCCGGGACAACTTCCTCTTTGGGAATGGACGTTGGGCAGGCTCCATCTCTGTATTCGCTGCCAATCATGGAGGAAATCATAGAGGATGGCCAAATGTAAAGTGCCTAATAAATGAGCATGAGGTAGGACGTTTTTCGACCCTCTACAAATGCAGTGAGTGAGTGACTGATTAGTGCATTGCAAAATTAAAGGCAGTTCACAAAACATTAGGTGTAAAATGTGCACTTCTTTGTTTGCAAATAATCCCTTAGTACTACGAATTGCCATTAGTAACCTCATAAATGATTCTGCAGGAGTTTGTCACCAGTTGATAAAACCGTAATTTTAGAAGTATTTGCACTTCCTGTGCGAAAGGTGAGATAGGATGTGAGTGAGAAGAGCAGCACCACGTGCATTTCCAATGGGTGAAATGAGAGTCTGTTAAAATTGGTATTTTGGCAAGTAAATACTGCGGGGCAGATTTACAAGCCCCATGCGCCACATTTGCGTCACTTTTAACATGGGAAAAGTGACGCATAAGTGGCGGAAGGGGCTTTTAAGTCTTTAAAAATGCACCCGCCAATCCATCCAGCCATCTCTCTTTCAACAGGCATAACTTGTAAAATGTGACGAAGTTATTGCTTGAGTTTCTATCGTTCTTTAAAAAATACCAAAAATATAAAGAAATGTGATGCTCGAGTGAAATGTGATGCTCGATGCGCGTGACCCCCCTCCCTCGCGACTGCTCACACGTTCGTTTGCTTCCATTGCAATCATTTTACGCCCCGCCACTTTCAAATGTCACCAGCCGCCCCTGTGTGATTAAAATGACTTTTCCCTGGGAAGAGCAGCCCCTTGGCCTTGCCATAGTAATTACTGACAGTCCAGTTGTGGTCTAGTGGAGTAGTTGGAAATGTGAACCAGCGGCCACGTTTCTTTAATCCCAGCCTCACATTTGACCGAATTGTGTGCTCTTGGACATTCACTTCTCTGAACATGTTCCTTTTTTGGAAAGATTAGGAGTATTTTGATTCCATGTAAAATCTGCTAGCAAGCATAATTACAAACTAGGCTGAATATTGCCTGGGAGGGGAGAAGTGCCCAGTTGCATGATATATTCACCTAAATCGAATACAGTGGTAAATGCATAGACAGAACTACTGGAATTATGTGGTTGTGGGCATGGTGTTTTTCCGTGTCATTATAGATTTTCCACATAAACCATCATCTGCTACCTAATCTACAGATTTTAACCCTCCCCCCCAAAATTGTTTCTAGCTCAAGCGGTTCAAAGGTTACTAAAAACGCAGCGACACAGGTTGATGTGCAGTGAAAGGAGTTTTCAAAGGTTGACTGGCCATCTTTCTGTTACATAGAGCTATATTTGAGTGTTAAACTTGTATGAATGAGGGTATTTTATGCTCAGACAGTGTTAACAAGTGTGAAAATGAGAAACTAAGTAATACTGTCACAAAAAAGTGCTGCACTATGCCGCACAATTTGCCTTTTCATGCTGCATAATTTAGTTGCCCTTTGTTGCCTTTGCACCAAGTAGCAGTTCGCTGCAGTCTTGGCTTTACTAATTTAACCAACTGTTTGATCCTGGGCAAATAATATTTTCTCCGTGCCTTGTCTGCTTTGTTGACAACGTGGCAGCACTTTGAAATAGCCTTAATGGAAGAAATAGACACCAAGGCCATACTCCCAGGACAGGTCCTGAACATGGGTCTGATTCAGCCGTTCAAGGCTGTTTACATCCCAATAGCTGAAGGTTGTCCTGAAGCTGCTTTTTGCAGGACCCCTCCTGTGCTGCACCTCTGTTCTAGATGACAAGCATCTCTTTCACTGCTCACCAAGGGCTGAAAGAGAGTTGCTTGTCCTTTGCACCTTGAAAGGGTTAAAAAGTGCAGGACTGTGCGTGTCTTGCAGTGCCTTTGTGTGGGCAGCGCTGGGCTGGATCGCCCGGGAGGAGGCCCTTTCCTACCCCGAGCATCGGACCTGTGGTGAAGCGCTGCAAAACCAAGATGCTGGGGAGTCCCTTCCCCGTGGAGTCTATTTCACAGTCATGTCCAGCGCGGTGAGGCCCTGATCTTTGCAGAGCTACACGATTGCGAGTTCATAGGCCTCACAGCCCCACACCGTAGCTGCGAGGCCCAAGGCAGGGGGCCTCACAACCATAGGGCCCCATGTTAGTCAGCTGGGCGAGGGGGCCCTGGGAAGCTGCCCATGCCTAGCGTCCTCCTTGGGATCTTGCACAGAGTAGAGTCGTGCATAGAGTAGAACAAGTGTATTAACAAGAGGAATCTCTGAGGAACCCGTTTACTTCTCATCGGCCTCAAGTGAGCAGGGAATAGTGCTGCATTCTGCGGATGCAGAGTATCAGCTGGCTGCTGTAAATGGCAATGATAATTAGGTAACTACTGGACAGGAAGAGAAATAAGATTAGCAGAATAGGGGCCTGCAACCAACAATAACCTGTCTTCATGACCAAATGTGGAAGTTTGGGGTGAAAAGTATGCTGGGCCCTCCAAAGCTGGAGAGGGGAGCGTCTCTCGTGCTTAAAGAGAGACAAGGAATCATCCGGCACGAATCGCAGGGATGGATTGGATACACGCGCCAGGATTGGAATCTGCGACCTGCAGATTATCGCAGACGCCTACAAAATGAGCACCCACGTTAAGAAGCAATGATGTGCCATACTGATTATAGACGGCGCTATACAAATGTTGATGCCATAACAAAGAACAACAAATTGCTTTTTTATACAGCGCTTCATAACACCCTCTATAGTTTCTAAGTGCTATAAATACCAGGCCTTAACATTACCGTTTCGAGGAGCACTCAATATGCTGACCTCATAATGCAGTCTCAGTTCTGAGTGCCTGTAAGTGAACTTGAAACTTGCAGATGAGCGTTGACATTAACAGATAACGTTTAGCTTGCTGAGCCACCGTACCAACTTGAATGGGGGGTCATAGACATGCAAATGTATAAAATGCTGACTTCAGGTGTTATTTTTTACAGATTTTTATTAAATTTTACAAGTCGCAAAACGTTAGCATTTTTGTATTACAGGAGCAAAATTCCATCTAGAGAGATTGACGTGCTGAGGAATGTGCCATTATTTCTTTCTGCACACTGCCAATATTTGTGGGCTTGTGTCTGTGTGTGAGTCTTTGTGTGTGTCTCCTCAAGTGGATGCCTTGAGTGGTGATCAGTGCTTTTTTTGATAAAAACGCCCCAAACTGCGTTTTCATTTTGATGGCGTCCACGCCCCTTTCTTTAGACGAGGCTCGTCTAATAAAAGGGGAGTGGCCTCTATTAAGTGCAAGTGCGGCATGGGGCGCTTGGAAACAACTCCCCCCAAAAATATTTGCAAAGCAATAGGCCTTGCGAGAGTTTAAGCCATTGTTATTTAGAATGACAATAGTTCAAACTCTCCTAAATGCGATACATTTTGCACTGCAAAGAAGTGGCCGTCAAAGTCCCTGCTGTTTGTAAAGTGAAAGCATGCATGGCGTGCTGAATGTTGCTGCAAAGCACGTCGTGCAGTAGGACAAAACTCACTAAGGAAATAATGCTTACAGACTAAATAACACAGACCGTGAAACAACAGAATTAAAAGGACCAGTCCTCATGGGAGGTTACAAATGAAGACAAGGTGGTACTAAGGAGGGACTAACAAGCCCGAATCAGAAGCCAGCATTTACAAAGGACAATGATACAAGCCAATGAAAAATATGGGCAGAGAGTGGGTGGAGCTTCAAGGCCATGCTCCAATACAGCATTCCTCACAGAGCAGCGCATGCAGTGCCCAGGCTTGACCTAAAAGTAATGTATGAGTTGACTAAAAGGCTGTGTTTTTCAAGCTTCTCCCCGCAAAAACGCCACCCTCATTCCACTGCCACATCTAGACCCGAATTTATGGGTTCCAGTCACTGCCACTGACTATGGTGCACTTGTCTTTAAATGAGCACCAGCAATTAGAACGCACGTCGTTAATGCCTGTACGCAAAGCCTGCTGATTGGCTGTGTGTGTGGATGAGTAATAGTAGCTGGGCCAGCCCTGCATCATTGGGACACAGTGTTCTACTGAGGGCAGGCTGCGCGAGCCTGTTGTTTCTAGCTGCTGTCCGGCTGTAGGGTGACCAACCAGCCGTAAATTTCACAGACCGTCCGTAATTTATGCCTTTTGTCCGTAATTTTTTTTTGGCCGTAATTTTGGGCATTGCAGGGAGCAGCGCTGTTCCCTGCATGAAGGCCCAGTTCCTGAGGGGGCCGCCTCACACTCATCCTCGGAGCACAAGAACAGCCCCACCTCACCCATTGTCATTCTGTCTGCCGGCTGATTGTCCCATACAGTATGACAATGGGCATCTGGGCTGTTACAGCATGTGGTGGCTTCCTCCAGCCTTGGTCTAGGGCAGCGTTACAACAAACAAATGATGGACGGAATGCTGACAATGCAGACATTCTCCCCCAGTCAAGAGATCTGGGTTAAATCCATCGTTCTTTTGCCCACTACACCACCCCAGTTTAGACATGGCCATATGCAAATCAGTCTTGACCCTGTGCCTCATAGGAACAGTCCAGCCCGAACTGCCAAGCCATGTCTTCCCTGGACCGGAATCAAGCATTCTAGGACCGGTTTCTGGCTATCAGCCGTCATCAGCCAGGATAGCTTGACTCCAGTGGCGTAGTGAGCACGGGTCCCACGTCTGGGAATACCCATCCCACTTAGGGCGAAAAGCGTTACAACAAACAAATGATGGACGGTATGCTGACAATGCAGACATTCTCCCCCAGTCAAGAGATCTGGGTTAAATCCATCGTTCTTTTGCCCACTACACCACCCCAGTTTAGACATGGCCATATGCAAATCAGTCTTGACCCTGTGCCTCATGGGAACAGTCCAGCCCGAACTGCCAAGCCATGTCTTCCCTGGACCGGAATCAAGCATCCTAGGACCGGTTTCTGGCTATCAGCCATCATCAGCCAGGATAGCTTGACTCCAGTGGCGTAGTGAGCACGGGTCCCACGTCTGGGAATACCCATCCCACTTAGGGCGAAAAGCGTTACAACAAACAAATGATGGACGGAATGCTGACAATGCAGACATTCTCCCCCAGTCAAGAGATCTGGGTTAAATCCATCGTTCTTTTGCCCACTACACCACCCCAGTTTAGACATGGCCATATGCAAATCAGTCTTGACCCTGTGCCTCATGGGAACAGTCCAGCCCGAACTGCCAAGCCATGTCTTCCCTGGACCGGAATCAAGCATCCTAGGACCGGTTTCTGGCTATCAGCCGTCATCAGCCAGGATAGCTTGACTCCAGTGGCGTAGTGAGCACGGGTCCCACGTCTGGGAATACCCATCCCACTTAGGGCGAAAAGCGTTACAACAAACAAATGATGGACGGAATGCTGACAATGCAGACATTCTCCCCCAGTCAAGAGATCTGGGTTAAATCCATCGTTCTTTTGCCCACTACACCACCCCAGTTTAGACATGGCCATATGCAAATCAGTCTTGACCCTGTGCCTCATGGGAACAGTCCAGCCCGAACTGCCAAGCCATGTCTTCCCTGGACCGGAATCAAGCATCCTAGGACCGGTTTCTGGCTATCAGCCGTCATCAGCCCATCAGGACTGTTCCCAAGAGGCACAGGGTCAGACTGATTTGCATATGGCCATGTCTGAACTGGGGTGGCAGAGTGGGCTAAAGAACGGTGATGGATCAAACCCAGATCTGTTGACTGGGTGTGAGTGTTTGATTGGTTCTGATGCTCCGTCCATCACCACCCCCTTTTGTACCGCTTTGTTCGCCATAAGTTGGCAGGGTATGCTCAGACGTGAGTCCCTTGCTCACTTTGCCACTGGATTCAAGCAAGCCTGGCTGAAGACGGCTGAAATGCCAGAAACCGGTCCTAGGAAGCTTGTTTCCGGTCCAGGGAAGGCATGGCTTGGCAGTTCGGGCTGGACTGTTCCCATGAGGCACATGGTCAGACTGATTTGCATATGGCCATGTCTGAACTGGGGTGGCAGATTGGGCTAAAGAACAGTGATGGATCAAACCCAGATCTGTTGACTGGGTGTGAGTGTTTGATTGGTTCTGATGCTCCGTCCATCACCACCCCCTTTTGTACCGCTTTGTTCGCCATAAGTTGGCAGGGTATGCTCAGACGTGAGTCCCTTGCTCACTTTGCCACTGGATTCAAGCAAGCCTGGCTGAAGACGGCTGAAATGCCAGAAACCGGTCCTAGGAAGCTTGTTTCCGGTCCAGGGAAGGCATGGCTTGTTAGTTCGGGCTGGACTGTTCCCATGAGGCACAGGGTCAGACTGATTTGCATATGGCCATGTCTGAACTGGGGTGGCAGAGTGGGCTAAAGAACGGTGATGGATCAAACCCAGATCTGTTGACTGGGTGTGAGTGTTTGATTGGTTCTGATGCTCCGTCCATCACCACCCCCTTTTGTACCGCTTTGGTCTAGGGCAGGGCATTCTGTTAGACGTAAAGAAATGTACAAAAACTCCCATGCTTGCTGCTACGTGAAAATTAAGTTAACAACCATTGGCATAGCCAATAGGTCTCGCTTTTGGGGCCTTATAAGTATTTAGTTATGTAGCACAATATCCTTGGTGCAACAACATCAACTGTTGCATGGCTCAACACTTATAAGGTCCCAAAAGCGAGACCTATTGGCTATGCCAATGCTTGTTTACATAGTAACTGTTGAGTATCAGCTACGTCCTACTCCCAAATAGACAGCTAGCATGTCAACCGACCAGAGTGAGAGAGAGAGAGAGGTTTAGAGAGATAGAGAGAGATTTTGAGAGAAAGATTTAGAGAGAGAGAGAGAGGTTTAGGGAGAGATTTAGAGAGATTTCGAGAGAGAGAGATTTAGAGAGAGAGATACATGTAAATTATATAAAAAATATAATAATTTATTAAGAAGAAAAATAATCAGTGGGAAGGGAAGAGACTGAGAAGCAACAGTGAAGAGCTAGGGAGTGGTGGACGAAAAGGAGAGGAGAGGTGGCAAGCAATGGAGAACTGGTGGGAGGACAAAAAGCAACAGAAGAGCAGAGGAGGGTGACAGAGGAAGAGAAGGAAGCAACACGCAGGTGCAGCAAGGTCGCGGAGCTGGGGGAAGGAGAAATGAAAAGCAACAGAATAAGCATTGAAAATGCAATAGGTCTCGCCCTCGTTTAAGGTACAGCAATTCTGTTTGTAATTAGGTGGCTTTTTAGTTTTGTTCTTATTAGTGTTTTTCAAACTTTCATGTACATAACATGCATATGTATATGTATGCATGAATTTATATTTGGATTTATATAGATCTGCAGATGTATATATGTTTATGTGTATATATATATATATATATATATATATATATATATGGCGACATACTGCACTGAATAAAATATTTGCACGAAGTACCTGGTCCGTGTCCGTATCTGCTCGAAGCTGTTCTACGGAATCTGGGGATATATATATATATATATACACTTGTGGCGCACATACGCATGTATGTGCGCCACATGTGCACACATGTTTATTTCAGTGGTGCAAAAGGGTGTCCTATTGACACCCTTGCAACCTTGAAATTGCATTCTCAATTTGCGATTCTCTAATTGAGAATCGCAAATTGAGAATGTCCTCCTATTCATTCCTATGGGCCTTCTAGCCCATAGGAATGAATGGTAAGGTATTCCTTATTTGCGAATCTCAATTTGGGATTCGCAAATAAGGAATAGGTGGGAATCGCAAAATATTTTGCTAATCCTACCTACATTCCGTTTTGCAATTCTCTAATTGCGATTCCCTAAAAATTGCAATTAGAGAATCGCAAAACACGTTTTACCTACATATGGCCCAATGTTCTTTCACAGTTTCATCATTTTAGAACTGATACATTTTCAATATTATATTGAACAAAGCCATGGTTGCTACTTTATTTTTTATTTTATGCAACTAACAACCATTGACAAAGCCAATCGTTCTGGCTTGTTGTAAGTGTAACGTTACTTGTTGTGTTATATATCTGGATGCAATGACAGAAGTAGCAGAATACCAGTCGGGCAGCACACTATGCTAAGCACAGATGTTTAGCTTAGGTGTTTTAAGCCACGCCCTTAATTACATTGAACACCACCTTTGGAAAGACCCCCAGTTTTTTCATCCCACTTACAGCCCTGGAAACAACACCATGTCACAGTCACCTGACGTCCTGGCACTGTGCATCATGAAAGACTCATGACTTCCACTTTTTCCGACTGCCTATGTGCAGGGGCATAGTGAACCCTCCCCTCCCCCCCACCCACCTCTTGCTTTAGGAACTACAACAAGGGTGGAGTTCTTGATGAGCCTCTTCTGTCTGCAACTCTACAGACAAAGGCACAGCTCATAATTAATATGAAAAGGTGGGTGGAGTGAGTGAGTAAGTGAAGGGATGGCGGATGGCTGGATGGATTAGTGCCGCAAGCAAACGGCATGGTCGAAAGATTCATGGGAAACATCAAGAAGGCAGTTCAGAGGGCGAAGCTGTCACAGATTTCCCTGGGCCAAGCACTATGCCAAATACTGAGAGACTACAGAAACACGCCTCATGGGTCTACAGGGAAATGCCCGGCGGAGCTAGTACTAGGGAGGACAAGCAGAACGAGGCTGCTGCAGGTAGAAGGACTGACCGCGCCAGGGCACAAGAGCGTGGCAGCAAAAGATGAGGCGGCTAAGAGAAAAATGAAAGAATATGCTGACGGCAGACGACATGCCATCAAATCACACCTCCATGAAGGAGATACTGTAGTAGTCAGACAGAGACAACAACGGAAGTCGGACAGTCCATTCGCCCAAGACCCGTTGACGATAACACAAGTGAAAGGAACAATGAGACAGACGACGAATAACAAGAAACAGCTCACATTTCAAAGGCCTAAAAGAAGAAAAGGACGAAGAGCAAGTGACAGGCATCGAAGAGACAACAAAAAGGGAGTGCAATGGAGCAGGTGCAGCAGATGCCACCAGGCCAAAGGAGGGCCAAGGACTCGTGACGAGGCCGAGAAGAGACATTGTGAGACCAAAGAGACTAATAGAAGAAATGTGAGATGCCGCTCTAGGCAGCATCTCACGGGTCACATCCATCGACACCTTCACATCTTGCAACAGACTCTACCAAACAAACTGTCCCACTTCTGATTAAGTTGTTTGCACACTTGCCTTAGGGCGCCATCGTGTTCTTCGTCCGATTTCCCAAACACTAGGATGTCGTCACTGTAGTTAAAGCTGTTGTGCACTGGTCGTATCACCTGTCTTATTGTCTCCTGAAATATTTCAGCCGCTGAGGAGATACCAAAACTGAGCCTTTTGTATCTGAATAGTCCTAGGTGCGTGGAGAATGCCGTTATGTACCTTGACTGTGGGTCCAGTTCTAGTTGGTGATACCCTTTGCACAGATCTAGCTTTGAGAATCGGCACGCCCCTGTCAGCCGGCTGATCATGTCGTTCAGATGAGGTCCTGGATTACGTTCCCTCGATATTGCGGTGTTCGGTATTCTCATGTCTACACAGATCCGTATTTTGGACGTGTTCTTCTTCGGGACTGCCACAATCGGTGATACCCATGGTGTCGGCCCGTCTGCAGGCTCAATTATGTCTTGCTGCAGTAGGTTGTTTATTTCTTCTTCCACTTGCGGTTGTAGATGGATCGGCACTCTCCTGTGATGCTGTGCCACTGGTCTCACAGCTTCGTTTATGTGTAGGGTGATCTGTTTGTCTTTTAGCTTCCCCAGCCCTTGCAGTATTTCTTGATATTCTTGCAGTATGTTCTCTTTTTCTGTCATGTGATATGTCATAGCCAGCAGCCCCATGACTTGTGCCGTGACGTTGCTCAGCAGGCTGGGTGCTGGGATGTCCCCTTTCAGCACGTGTATCTCTTCTTGGCACGTCATGTCCTGATATGTCAGAGTTTCGGTGAACTTGCCCATGTTTTCGACCGGTGTCTTCGATCCCCACGTGAACACGTCTACTTTTGATGGCGATAACGTTGCCTTTATTCTCATCTTCATGTACTCTGACATGCACATTATGTTGCATGTTGCGCCACTGTCTAGCACGAATTTTGTTCTGTGGCGCCTAACGTCGATGTCTACTGTGGCCGTCTTTTTTATTTGCTGCTTCTCCACCAGCTGGATGTGTTCCTGCTGTCTTCCTTCTTTTGGTGTGTCGGACATGAGGTATAGCCGTGCTTCCCTCCCGGCCGCCGTCTGTTCGTCCGACTCTTCAGACGAGCCTCTCTCTGCTCCTCTCCATGTGTCGGGCGTGTCTTGTGCCCGTCGTCCTTGTTCTGGCTGTTCGTCCCCTCTCGTTCCTGAATTGCCGGCTCATGCAGGTGCTTGCGAAATGGTTGTCCCTGTTGCATTTTCTGCATTTCTGGCCCATTGCTGGGCAGGTGCCAATGTGTGGGAATTCAAGGCCGCATCTGTAGCATGTGACCGCTTGTTTCCTGGGATGTTGTTCCTCCCTGTTGTCATTCCTTTTAAAATTTTCCGTCATCCGATGTGCCATCGCTGATCCTTTTTCTTTGCCTATTTGTATTTGTTTGGCATGTTCTGTGGCCCGTGCTTCTGTGCGGGCCATCGTCAGTATTTTCTCAAGAGTTGTTGGTTCTTTTAGAATGCGTGCCCTGAACTCTACTGACAGACACCCTACGATGAGACGCGTTCGTATTGCTTCTTCATTTGCCTGACTTTAAAATGGCCTTCCTGTGCTGCTATTGGCCCAATTTGCCTGACTCCAAGATGGCCGCCGCACTCACACGATTTCACGCTGCCCGGGACTTTGCCTGACCCTTCAATATGGCCGCCGTCTATCTTGGACGCTGATTGGCCCGATTTGCCTGATTCTAAAATGGCCGCCTCCTCTCGCGAGAGTTCATTGAAACTCACGCGCGGGAGGGTCTTAATCTCTTTTCTCGGCTGCCTTGTCAATTTCAGTTTTGCACTGCTCTTACTTGCGTTAGCAGCGCCGGGGTGGGCTCCCGCAACAATGTTCTTTCTGCTGGGCACTTCGGACCAGGGTGGGCTCCTGGCTCCGACTTTATTTCCGCGAACGGGTTGGCTCGGACAGTCGCCGCGACGCGTGGATTTCGATCCCACCTTCGTCGCTTCTGCTGCAAGGATCACCACAACACCGAGTAAGTAGGTATTTCTTTATTGTGCATTATCTGCAGCCAGCATGCTGCTCGTCCTATCTCCTTCCCTGCTTCCTGTGTTCTGCCCCCTAGCTTCCCCTGACCGGAACTGGTGTCCGGTGACCTGTCCTGCCCCTCGCCCTCTCACAGGTCCTAGTGTCCATTCCTCAGGACACTACATCCATGAGGTAGAGAATGAAAGTCTAATTTTGTGGAGCTGCTGTTCCATTTAAACTACCACTTGGTGCTGGGTAAGTCTTTACATTTCTTAAACAACACAAAGGGTATACAAAGGTTGATATAGCATGCACGTTAACACTCCCAACTCGTCTATTTTATCATAATGGGAGCCTGCGGCCCAGAGATTGCACAAAGACGTCTGCATCAGGCACATTAGCCCACTGATTTAGTTTAACACTCTGCGTCTCCAGCCTTCATAACCTTTCATGTTAAGAGATAAATAGTCTTTTTTAATATAGATATCTGTAAATCCTTAAAATAGCATTGATACACTTTATGCAATGGGTTGTTTCATCATCAAACTGGGCCATTGCTTAAAACAAGAGATACCAGAGCTGTTGTCTTTAGGTATACTGTCTGTGTGTAGCTGGTAGTGGTGTAACGGAGGGTGATGAAAGAGGATGAGACAGGAGAGTTGACAAAGAGTTAAAGGAAGAGAGTGAAAGAAAACAGATCAAAGAATGGTAAAGATACGGAGGAGGGGTGTGGGGAAAAGAAAACAAACGAATGGGCATATGAAGGGTGATGAGTGACAACCACTGAGCAAAGGCTGCCCAGAGTGTAAGATTGTCAGAATTGGCAAACATTTTTAACATATCCTTCCCTTCCATGGCTACCCACATCACAATAAGCATGTTGGACAAATACCACACTTCACCTCCCTTAAACAACAGAACAAGAGATATTAGCTAGCTAGCCATAAAATGTGAATACAAAGGAAAGAAAGCAAATGATGACATACATTCAAACAATAGCACATGAATGCATACAATTTCTCTTGGATACATTGGTATTTTCTTCTGAAAAGTGTGCCTGATCATATTCATTAGACACATCACAACTCAAACCTCCTTCAGCCACCACATGATTTCTCACTCAATCGCCCTTATCCTCCTCCTCCCACAACAATGCTTGAGGGCTAGAGATGGTAGTATCACACACCCTTTCCTTTTTTTAAATTATTTTTATTTTTTATTATTTTTTGTAGTTCAAGAGACATAGACCAAACAAAAAGATGCAAATGCAGTAAAGAACAAAGTACATAAAAATACATTTCCAAAACACCATATTTCCTTTACGTCAATCAGTACTGTGCAGCTAATGTAAATCAATCACAAAAGAAAAATAGACACTGGTTATATGGGCATGAAATTAGCCAGATTTACGAACAGATAGCTAAGATTCTTCGGTTTTCAATGATCATAGATCCCAGAATGCCGCGGAAGTGTCTAAAATAGAGAGTGATAAGACAACCACGGGTATATATACACTACACACACCTGAATCATAAAATTCATCACAGGATTTAATATACAAACAGAAAAAACATAATTAGGCGTTGCCTCGGTGTTCATTCTACCAGGGCAAGTTGAGCCGTCAGGGCAATTAATGGCCCCCAGATCCTTTTCCCTTTAATCCTGCTCTTTCTATCTCTCCGATCATAGAGTGCTTTTTCTAAATTGAATATGTGCAGGAAGCGACCTTTCCACTGCTGAAAAGTCTGGGCAGAAGGGTCTAGCCAGGCTGAAGCGGCGCAGAGTCTGAACACTGACATTGCTATAAACGTAAGCTCATCTCCGATTTTCCCGTCTTGTTCACTAACACCTAATACCATGAGCTGCGGTGATAGCGGGACATCTTCTTTCAGTACATGCTGCAAAAAGCAAGATATTTCTCAACCAATAGGCTCAATATTTGGGCATGTAGCGAAAATATGAACCATATCTACACCATGTGTCTTGCACCTGAAGCATTGAGCCCCTTCCACTCCTCCCCCACTTTGCTATTTTTGCGGGCATGATGTAGAGGTCGAAGAGGGTTTTAAAATGTTGTGCCCGCAAGTTTGCAGAACATAATACGGAGTTGCCCATCTCCAATGATTCCAAGAAGCGAGAGTCCTGGACCCCTAACCTGTCATTCTATTTCTGCCCATGCTTATCCATATCGTCCAACACCCCTTCAAGCATACAGTTATACAGTTGTGAGATCGAAGTGCCAGAGGACCTTATTAATAATTTGATCAGGGATACCTTTGAAAAGCCAGCGGTTCCGCTCGCTTTTTAAAGAAGAAAGTCCTTTAATTGCAAAAATTTGAAGAGATCCCGATGACTGACGTTAAATCTTTCTCACACTGTTTCGAAAGATGCTATATGGTCCTCTGCTAAAAGATCCGCTATCCGCAATCCTGTAAAAAAAAAAAAGTTCCCACCTTGTCAAGCAATCGTGTAGAACCTTTGGTAGTTGATCATTACCAACCAAGGGGGTATATCTACTAAACCTACTCACCCCAAGTTGACGCCTGCCCAATTGCAGAATGCAGCAATCAGAGTTTTGAACCGTGTTCTTTTAAAATAACTTGGTCCGCAGATCTTTAATAGGTATCCATTAGCCCGTGATCCAATCAGCATCTCGTGGATTGATGGGATAAAACTGGAACCATATTCTTCCCTTGACCTGATTCCAAAGAGGTATTGCAGAGATGCGGCCAGGTAATATAAAGTTAGGAAGCGTCAACCCGACTCTGTCCCTCGGGAGGGCCAATAATACATTGGATCTTCTGGTTCTGCTATATGACCAAATGAATCTCACAACCTCTCTCTCTATTAGCCTACACCAATCATTGTGCATTTCCAAAGGGATCGTACAAAAAATATATAGTAATTTAGGTAAAATCATCATTTACTTAAATGATGATTTTACCCTTTCCACAGCAGTATTTTATTGCATGTGGCTAATTTGTTGACATGCCCTACTTTACCATCACTCAGCTTAGCAGAATTTGAGTATAGTTCTTTCTCTTGAAAAGGTTTCGTCTACTTACCACACCGCTTGTCTTGACTGCCAGTTTGACTCTTATTCAGCATCGTAATTGCAAGTAAATGTCTCTTTCTGTATGGCCACCCCCAAGTTTTTTGACTGATGCTGCTGGTTTTCTGACACTGAGAGTGCACGGAGGCCACTGACCAGGTGCCCTGGCCCCAAAACATGTATGCTACATTGGCTATACCCAATTGGCATAGGCTAACTTCCCTGTAAGTCACTAGGATATCCCTACCTGAAATTCACCATCTCAGCATCTTCCACCCACATACCATTTCTAGATCTGACTATTAAAATCGAGGGGAGCCAATTGACTACAACAATGTATATAAAAAGCACCAACCGTAATAGCCTCCTACTCTACGGTAGCCATCACCCTAAGTCACTGAAGGAAAACTTACCATTTGGTCAGTTTCTAAGAGTACGGAGAAATTGCAGCACAGTGGAAGACTATAAAACTGAATCAGCTATACTTGCAAGGAACCTCACTGCAAGAGACTACCCCTCTAAGCGTATCGCCCTTTTGAGAAAAAGAGCATGCAACAATAATAGAGAAAGCCTTCTAGAACACAGAGTGAAAAATGAGACAACACAACTCACCTGTGTCACGACGTTCACTCCAGCTTCGAACCAACTAACTAGAATATTAAAGAAACATTGGAACATACTTAACACAGGATCCCTAAACTTTGATCAACCACGTTTTACATTTAAGCGTTCAAGAAACCTTAAAGATATGCTTATTCACACAAGACCAAAAATCAAAGCCACCAACCAACAGGGTACACTGTGGCATTTACCAGCAGTCACCGGTCATTATCCGTGTGGCTCTTGCACTGCGTGCACGTTCACATCTGTCCACAAAACCATCACACTCAAAGAAACTTTCTTGTGGGAAATGCGCTCCCACACTAATTGCAATACAGTAAACTGCATTTACCTACTCACATGCCCATGCGACCTCCATTACGTGGGCATGACAACTCGCCCCATCAAATTGAGAATTTCAGAACATCGGAGCAATTTTCGCTGCCGAAAAAATAACACCAAGATGTGTGCACATTACCTCGAGAAGTCACATTCACCAGACTCCATAAAATGGTTAATCTTACAAGCATCACCCAACATATCTAAAAACAATTTATTTGCAGAAGAACAAAGATGGATACATCGTCTGGCGACACATGACAAAGGACTCAACGAAGATATACCATGGAGCGCCATTCAAATCTAAAAGAATTAACTTGTATACATACCAGTTACTTTTCTGTTTGAGACCCAATTCTAAGTGAATATATACCTGTCCTACTAACAACATTGACAAATTACTACATCTGCCACAAGGTCCAATCTTCGCCCGTATATTCACTAGCACCTTAACGAGTCCCAATACTTATGCTTGTCATCCTAAATTACATGTCTCATTTATGAGAAATTCATCTCGCCAATTTGCGCAAATTGACTTTTTTAATACAGTTCAATAGGTGAACTCACCTAAATCTATCATTTACATCCAGATCAGTTCACAATAAACTCGTCCTAGATGATCGAAAATCATTTTCCTTTAAAAATTTCTAGATTTGTTAATCCATTGCGAGCCACTTTCTATCACCATTTAACAATGGCCGCCGTCTTTGCACAAACAACAAACATAGTATATACGCTCGAACTACCACGTGATGAGGATCCATCACGATTGGTTACATGCACACAGCGCCAGGTAAAAACCCAGCACGATTGTTCACTGAATTACCTCCCGGACCCGATGGATTGGGCAGGTCGAGAGATTACGCGCAGTGCTACAATCGTGAGTATCGACTAACACTAGAGTCTTACTGCTATTGTTTACACGGTTTTCCAGCCCTAGCGACACATGCCTTGTCGTTTCTCAACTTTCAAGTGTTCTGCACCGGTAATAGCCATTAGACACTTAGGGCCATATGTAGGAAGCCAAATACCGGTCGGTAACGGCCGATTTTCGGTAAATATCCCGTTACCGACCGGTATTTAGGCATTTGCTATGTAGGGGGCATATTTCAGGATTCGGTAATTTACCGAATCGGTAAGATTACCGAATCGGTAAATACCAAATCCTGAAATGATATGTAGGGGGAGTGTATCGTCGGTGTGTGGATTCGCTATTTACCACCAACTAAAAGTTGATGGTAAATGACGAATACCTTTAAAAAAGCATTATTGTGCTATTTGAAAAGTGCAATGTGGCAGACATACATGCCCTTAGGGCATGTATGTGCGCCACATGTGCACACATGCACGAATCAGGGGTGCAACAGGGTGTCAATGTGACACCCTGCCACCCATGATGATGCCTCCCCTATTACCGATTCGGTATTTACCGAATCGGTAATGGCAACTGGCTTCCCATTCATTCCTATGGGCCTCCAGGCCCATAGGAATGAATGGGAAGCCAGTTGCCATTACCGAATCGGTAAATACCGATTCTTAAACACCGATATTTACCGAATCGGTAATAATTTACCTACATTACATTTACCGATTCATAAATACCGAATCGGTAAAATTCGGTATTTAAGAATCGGTAAATATAATTTACCTACATATGGCCCTTAGTATCTCCCGCCCCACCATTGACTCATACATAGCAAATAGGTACCGTCGCTAAGTATGTAGACTTACTAATACCGCTCTTACACACCCGCTTAAGGTACAAACTCCATTTCAACTTGAACATCATTTAACGGAACACCAGCACAAAACCGGCATTTATCTAATCACGTTAGCATATACACCACCTCGGGCCTCAAGTTGCTTACAATTTTTGTGTAGACTCTGACGAAGGGCTAGAACATCACACAACGATGAGCAAATAGCACCGCCATTATTGTACACACCACGATGTCCCGAGCCTTTAGCTACAATGCAAAATCGTGTCCCTCAACCGCTAAGACCATACGGCGGTACTCTTTCAATAGTTATGAGACCATACGCTAATACTGACTTTCTGTGTTAATAACCTGCGTGTTATACCAATATACACGTGACATCACTGGAATGCTACAAACGGACATTTGCCAAATTGCATTTAGCTTCCTCAACAGATATTACTATTAATCATGACAACTACTCAGGGGCATCATCTGTGATCAACGAACTCGGTCTATCTGACAACACCAACCGCAACACCATTACATTGACAATGAGTGCCGAGCCCAATCGAATAGTCTATTGATGTGTACCCTTCCTATAAACCAGGGCATAATAGTTGGCAGAATAATGATGTCGCCTTATAGCTGACAGATCCACTATAGATCAGATTCCCGATGCCTTTTTAATGAATGTGATATAAATGACACAGTAAAAAACTTGTCTGCAGTATAGATATTGTTGTTTTATCCACTTTACCAGTCATTTACACTCAGGAGCTATGCCTTGTGCGTGAATCCATCGGGTACTGTTGATGCCTAGGGACCTTACTTATTGGGTGAGTCCTGGCTTATGTGTTTCTGCTTCAACAATGTTTGTCCACAGGGGCGTATAGTCACATTAGCTCACTGTGGAAACTCACCACTTGTTTTAATTTATTGTTTTTAGTTGTCCTCCAAACGCTGTTGAGTTCACCACATAGTTTTATAGCTTAGTTTCGATCAGTCACGATGTTACCTTGTTATAAACTTGTGATGCATTGCATCTCTATAAATGATACCTCTACAATGTTTTTTGTCTCCCAAACAGGTAGTTCCAGGTTACCAACAGGTACATTTAGTAACAAATACTAATGTCATGAGCAAAACCTGATGCCACTAACAATAGCTGTGGATAGTTGACTTAATTTTGGTCCTGAAGAATCGCAAGTTGATTAAAACGCACAGCGAGAAACATGTTGACCCTTAAGCTTTGAAAAAACGAGGACACCATCACTTGAGATTTAATACTCAATCGAGTGCCTCGTTCACTGTTTTTACTTAGGGTAGGAGACCCCCAGAATAAAATTGCCCTTCTAGGTACTCCCAATCCTATTTTAAACACCACACTACGTCTACACAGCCTTGTCCCCACACTTCACAATACGGCTGTTGCATAAAAGATCTCCGACAAAGAGCCCCTACTATAGGGAGCCTGTGGGGTATTGCACCGCCAACCCCACGAGGAGCAGCCCATATGATGAAGCATGACACCTGCAAAGGTGTGAGAGGGCATTCGAATCCAACATATGGATTCCCATCTATTGATCCTTCCAGGGCAATAGTGGGACTGAGAGTATCGTGACTCTGTTAACTAATCTATCACTGAGGAACAGCATAAATCCATTTTCAAAACTAGGATATGGTACCCAGGGCCTGTAAGTTAGAGTCACCCCAGGAATTGCAGCACTGGTTGTGCCACCCTGGGTGTGACAAAAGGTAAAACAAGTCTTCCTGTCTGCCATTGCAGGCTGGAAGAGTAGTTTTGAACTGCTAACCTGACTTTGCCATTTAAAACCATGCCAAAGTCAAGTGTCCCTCCGAACCATGTGTATGTCCCCACTATGGCAGGCCTACTGAGCCCTAAGGCAGGGTGCAACATATATCACTGGCAGTATTCAATACTATATGGGCAGTAGGGTCAAACTCTTAAAAGGGAATAGCCTGACACACCCCTCATCCTTAATATTTTCAAATTCTTCTTTCAATGTGAATTCTTGCCAATCGTTCACGACTTTCTCATACCATACGTTTTGTCAGCAAAGCTTTACACAAATTTAAAAAAAAAACTGTAACAACCTCAATAAAGATTTTATTTCATATTACCAAGTGTGAGGTGGAGCATCCTTATTGACTCAATGATGTTTTTTTGGGAGAAGTACCAACTTCACTGACTTTATGTCCCAAATAAGTTACAGATCTCACAGCAAACTTGCAAATTTTAAATTCTGCTGTTAGTCCATTGTCACTCAAGGTCTTCAATACTCTTTAATTTTAAGTCATGTTCCTTCCCATTACCAATATGTCACCTTGAAAGAAGATGACCCCTTTCAGATCCTTGAATAACTTGTGGATCAACGGCAGCAGCTGACGCTTAGCCAAAAAGAATGCGCATAAATCTATAACATCTAAAAGGAGTGACAAAGGTAGTGAGGCTCTTACTATCAAGATTGAGTAGCACCTGATGGTAAACTGAGATTAAGTTTATAGTGGAAAAACACTTGACTCCCATGGTCTCGGCTAATATCTCATTAATCTTTGGAAGATGCAATCTATCTAGTAAAATATTTTTACTAAGATCTCTCAAGTTGATGAATAATCTTACCTGGCCACTTGCCTCCTGAGCTACCACTGAAGGATCTAACCATTCAGTACACTATCCACTTTCAATTATGCCATTCCTCTCTAGCTTATCCAGTTCTGCAACTACTTCATCTTTTATACTTATTGTTATGTTTCTCATTTTATGATAAGTTGGTTTGGCATCCTTCCTCAAAATGATTTTTTTAAAGAAACCCTTCAGTTTTCCAATTCTACCTGAAAACATTTCTAGACATTCTTCTTGCAAAACGTTTCCACAATACCCTTCTCAAATTTATCCAAGAAGAATACTTATTCCTTGCTGTTTAGGATCTAAGGTGATAACTAAGGTTCTTTGGTGAATCTACCCTAAAACAGAAAGTCCATATTGTGTGTCCATGTTTTTCCTATTTTTAAACTCAAATGTCAAGGTTCTGTACCCTACTTTAGGAATCCTCTCTCCTGTGAAACCTTTTGGATGTGTATCTGATGGGACCAGTTTGTGCCCTAGCACATTTGCAAATTTGGTCTCCCAAACTGGCTTAACAACAATGGTAAGTCAATCAGTATCTCAACTCCTCCTATTATCATTAGATAAGTCGTTTTGTTTCTGAAATGTACACCTTTATGTAGCACACCACATCCAATACTTATCACACCATCTACACTTAGAGTTTCATCACCACAATAATGTACAGAGTCAGATTTCTCAGTGGTACCTTTCAGTGTTTGAGTTGCATTCTTCTCCATGCACGTTTTGGCAAAAATGCCCACAATGCTCCGGTACGAGCATTTTGAGTTTGTATGCTGGTCAGTTTTTACCTCTGACAAAATGATCTATTCTCCCATATCTGTAGCGTTCGAGATGTTTCTCATTCTCAGAGTTGCTACTTTGAGATCCTCTAGAGAAATTCTTAAAGTTTTATTTAATGTTGTTATTACCCTCTTTCAATGAATGCCACAGTGAGACTTAACAGATGGTCAAGGGTTCTTTAATAGATTAGGAATTATTTAAAGCTGCCTTAGCACTTCCTTGGATAATTCAGTTTTTTTAACTATATCTACAACTTCTCTTAGAGTGAAATCACCATTCACCCACAATCTCCTCAATGTTTGAATCTCTCGTAGATATGAAGATTTAGTCTCATGAGTTCACCATGTAACACACCAAAGTTGTATGAGATGGCTAGTTTCTTAAGCATGGACATATAGTCATCAATTAATTCCAAAATGCCTTGTTTGTGTTGAAAGAAGTTGAATTTATTGATAACTGCACAGACTGTTGTTTGGAAGTAACAGTACAAATCATCCAAGGCATTATTCGAATTATCAGTCTCCTCCGGGCTCGTTTTTTCCCCATCTGACCACATATGTGCAACCATTCAGTACCCAAAGTGTGCAACAAGATAATCTTCTTCCTTGTATGTGTACATGTTTCTGAAGCATCATCATCTATGATGATTATATAATTAAGAAAATACTCCAACTCAAGCCATTTCATTGGTGGCACCTCTGCTAATGTAATTTATGCTTGTGGAAGAGTGAGACTGAAAGTTTGAGCTGCTGCACACATGTTGTAAATGTCATTGTTTTGTGAGCCAGTGCACTATACTTATGATGCAGAGGTCTTAAATAGGGGTTGAAGAGTGCTACGTATATTAGAGATGTGAGAGTCAGATCAAGCGGGCTCATCAATATTAATGCACACAATTATTACTCAGTATACAATGTATGCGAAAGTTGTGCCAAGTATTTAAAAGTTACTCTGTATTCTAAAATTCCGGAATCCAATTACGATATTTACAGCAATAACACTTTTTTTTTAAATACATTTTTATTGGAAAAGTAAAGGGCAATCTTAATACAGAATAACTATCATATAAACCAATGCAGCTGGGAAAAAAGATTGCAATATTAAAAGATATATATGTAAACAAGAAAACAGATTTTTGTTTTTATACAAAAAGGAAGGCAGAAAGAGGATCAAAGAGATAGGAACAAGAAAACAAAATAGGAAAAGCAAAAGGTAATGGCTATGAGGGAGAGGAGTGCGAGGAAAGAAAAGCAGTGAGAGGTAACCAGTATAAATCAGACTTAATCTTTTGATATATAGTAGAAGAAGAAACAGTATGTATTCTATGCTCACACAGATGAAATTCCTCCATGTGAGAACAGACAACTTAGAACAATCTTCCCAATAGGAAAGTATTACTTTAAAAGCAAGTGCAATGAAGAGGTCAAACAGTAGTGGTCTTGGACACAAAAGAACAACACTAGGAGATAAAGAACCTAGAAAAACATTCTGTAATGTAAGCGGAATATTACACAGAAAATGTTTTTAGCATCAAGACCAGACTAAATTCTAACAGTCTTAACGTGGCAACAATGAAATAACGTATGTAATAATGAACTATTCTATTTAGAGCAAGACTAGCATAAAGGTGAAGAGGAGGTATCAAATTGAGCCACACGTTCTGGTGTAATGACAGCTCTAAAAAAAATGAAAAAAGTGACTGCGCAATAATAGCAGCTTTGAAAGTTTTAAATAACTGTTATCCATAGGTTATCCAAAATTGGGGCGAGAAAGAAATGGACAAATCAAGTTCGCATGATAGTTACAAGGCACTTTTAGTTCTATTTAACTTTGGAGAAAGTAAGGTTTTGTAAATGAGTGCAGCTTTGGGAATTGAATTGTATTGTATACATGTATTAATGGTTCAGGATTTGTGTGTTACTGTGAGAAAAAATATTGACAGGAACTAGACATTAATTCATAATCCTCTATAAAAGAGTTGAGATATGATATAGTGTTTGTTGATAATCAAAAGCAACAATTGACTTATCATTCATAAATTGGTGTACATAAGTTATACCATTCCAGTTTTTTAAATAGAAAGATCGATTACGAATCTTAAGAAATGTATTATACCAAATAGAGGAATACAAAAAGCACTTTTGAAAATAACAATCTATTTCATAAAAAATGAGAATTAAAAAAATTGGGCCTTTAGATTTAAAAGCACAATTAGACATATAAATAATATCTCTAAAAGCAAAACCATGCAGCCAGGACGTTCAAAATTAATCCACATTGGTATAGGAATAAAATTGTCTCATTAGAAGGGAGGAATGATATAACTTAATATTTGGAAATCGAACACCGCCTTCCAGTTTTAGATGCTTGAGCTTAGAGAAATTTAGTGCATATAGAATCCAATTGTGCAAAATAGTAATTAAGAATCTTAAAAGGTAACATGGAAGTCCTATACAAAATATGGGGGATAATCATCATTTTGATACTGTCAAGTCTCCCCTACCATGATAAGTGTAATGGAGACCAGGACGAGAGTAACCTTTGTATTTTAGATTTTGACGTAGTAAAATTGTGACAGAGTGAATCTCGTGGGTTGGAAGGAAACCAAATACTTAGATATTTAATTTTAGAGTGACATCATGTTAAATTACTATTGGCGAACAAGTATTGATAACAGAAAGAATTCAGGGGTAAGATCTCGGTTTTATGAAAACTAAGTTTGTAACCAGAAACACTGGAATATAAGGACATTTCTTTTAAAAATGGATCATAGAGTTCAAGGGATTGGACATATATATTAACATATCATCAGCATAAGCCAAAAGCTTGATCACCAGAGTGCCATGTTTTGAAACCGGATATAAGTATATTGCAACAAATCTGTTTCAAAAAAGGCTCCAAACATAAGACAAATAACAGAGGGGATAGAGGGCAACCTTGCCTGTTACCTCTATGTAAATTAAAATAGGGAGAAACACAAACATTTAAAATTACAGTAGCACGAGGGTTAGAATTTAATAATTAGAGAAAGGAGATGAATTTAGGTCCAAACAACTGAAGGGTAGTAAATAAAAACTGCCAATTAAAATGGTCAAAAGCGTTTTCAGCATCTAATAAAAGAGATGCAGGTGGAGATTTAAATCATGTCGCTAGACTTACAATATTGCAAAACATTCTAGCATTATCTGAAGCTAATTGTCCCTTAACAAAACCAGACTGGTCAGTTTTAACAAGGAGAGCGACAACAGACTCTAGGCAGGAAGCTAGAATCTTAGCAAAGATCTTACAGTCATTATTGATAAGGGAAATAGATCTATAGTTTTTGCAAAATTTAGGATCCTTATCTTGTTTAAGAATAATGGTGATCAAGGTTTCCCAAAAAGAACCACTAGCTTTGGGTTAAAAAATAAAAGAGTTAAAAAGTTGAAATAATTTGGGTGTGAAAATGTGAGAAAAAGATGTAATAAGCTCAATTAAAAATCCATCAGGTCCAGGCACGTTAGCTTTCAGGGACTTAATTGCATCTAAGACTTCCTGAAGAGTAATTTCAGTCTCAGATTCAGCCAAGGTAGCTGCAAGAGATTGTGGACGGGGACATCTTTAAAAAGAATCTTTGGAGACTGTTAGAGCATGGGGAAGCATCTTCAGTATATAAAGTTCTATAGAATGATTGTAAAGCATTAAATATATCAGCATTGGTAGTTGATCGAATCAAATTAATTTATAATGGATCCACTAGCCTTTAAGTTCCTTTTCAACTTTTAAATAATTAGCAAGAATTTTACCGGCTTTATTTTTACCGCCATGATATTTAGATTTAATTTTAAGCAGGATGTTACAGGCATCTACAATAGCAGGTTTATTTAGGTCTGATTTAGCTTTAATTAATTCATTAAGCATAAAGGAAAACTTGGAAGTAAAGTAAGCATAGTCAAGTGCCATAATTTGATTCAATAGGAAGACGTAAGTAGCGTTTAAACTTTTTTTTTGCTTGTAGAATAAGCAATAGTAAAAGCTCGAAATGAGGCTTTAAAAGCATCCCAATTGTTTGCAACAGAAGTGTCATCAGAATTATTGAATTGAAATAATTCTTGTATGAATGTTAGTTTAAGTAATAAATTGGTTATCAGATAATAACAGGTTATTAAACCTCCATCTACCAATTTTAGAAGCAATATTGGAGATATCTAAGGAAGCCGATATTGGAGCATGATCGAATATAAAAATTGAGCCAAATTCAAAGGACTGTAGGGTGGGAAGTAGTGATTTGGTAACTAAAATATAATAAATTCCAGACACAGTATTATGCATATTGGAGAAAAAAAGAACATTCCAAGTTATCAGGGTGACAAGTCCTCCAAACATCTAATAATGGTCTAGAGGTAATTGCTGACTGAATTGCTTTGTGTGATTTATTAGGTTTGAAGTGACCCTTGTACTGTCTTCCGGGACTTGCGCTTGTTGCTGCCAGGGAGACTACATCTCCAGTCATCCCACCCAGAGGAGGAGAGGCTGCAATGCCGGAGGGCTTTAAAATAACGTGAGTTGTCCCGCAGCGCGTGACACTCGTACTGTCTTCCGGGACTTGCGGGACTCACGCTTGTTGCTGCCAGGGAGACTACATCTCCTGTCATCCTGACCCAAGGGGCCTTGCGTATCGCCTGGCTAGGTCATGTTATGGTTTTTCTAAGAGACAGTGGTCCCTGAGACAATGAGGGATGTGAATGCAATAAATATAGCCCCAGTCAGTACTATATTTCTGCCAATATCCAGCTGGATGGAGGCAATTTAATATGCAAAATATTTGAAATTTTAGAACAGATAATTGCGAGTCAGATAAAAGTGGGATACAAGCCTGTATCCATAGACCCACATATAACAGACAAACTAAATAAAATAAAAAAGTAAAAAAGCTCAGACAATTGGTGGTTGTTTCTGTGCAGACATACATACATTTTAACTATTAACTATTACCCACGCCCTCAACCTTCGGGCTTCACTGCAGGCAAATGTTTTTTCAGGCACCTTATTCTATAGTCCTGATGATGATCCTAGTATCCCACAGAAAATGATCGAAACGTTGTCGACAATAGTCAACCTTATACACATTGATTATAACATTTAAATATTGTGTAAAGGTTGCTTCTACATATTTGTTGTTTCATAATTTATGTATGTCTGCACAGAAACAACCACCAATTGCCTGAGCTTTTTTACTTTTTTATTTTATTTAGTTTTTCTGTTCTATGTGGGTCTATGGATACAGGCTTGTATCCCACTGTTACCTGACTCACAATTATCTGTTCTAAAATTTCAAATATTTTGCATATTAAATTGCCTCTATCCGGCTGGATATTGGCAGAAATATAGAAACTGATTGGGGCTATATTTATTGCATTCATATCCCTCATTGTCTCAGGGACCACTGTCTCTCAGAAAAAGTTAGTTCCCAAGGTCCCTTACCGATCTTAATTGGGTCCCCTTGTTTTGTTTACACACATAGGTCATGTTATGGAGCAGCTGAGGAAGCTGGGAAGCCTTGATCGGTTTACGAACTCAAGACCATTATACCCTAGTGACATGAGGAACACCAAACACGTTTTTGGCTAAGCAGTTGGGGTAAAGGGAAGGCACGGAACTTGCTAAGCCCACGGTGAGAATATATATAACATTGAGCTCAAGCTCGCAGGGGCAGTCCTATCTGTCACTTGTTAATAATGTCCATCATCGCTTCTGGTTGACCAGATTCAGATTCAATTTTATACACTGGTTATTAGCTTTCCCTAAATGATTTTCAAAGCCAGGTGCCCTAAAGCCCTGTCCTTGTGACAACTTCTCAGATTTGGACTCTATGCGCTTTATATGTACCCTCAAATGCTTTCTTCCCCTATGGTCTGCCTTGGGGTTGCTAGCTTCTTTTCAGGAGCCCTTGGACTTAGGAAAGAGCAGTTTAAGGATTAGAAAGCTCCCACTTGATCTGACCTTCAATGGCACTATCAGTGTTTATTCAATGGTGGTACGTTTTAAGGACTGAACTCAATGTTTTAGCTCTTTCGAATGCACTGATGCACCTGCACTTTACATGTTAATTGTAACCCCTTACTTTGTGATTTTGTATTTCTCTTTTAATGTTGAGTCTTAACCTCCCCTTTTTTTATAAACCGTCTTAGATGATTTTATACATGTTAATTGGAAGCGAATATGCACTAATGGTTTCTTTTAAAGCTCTATGTACTTATCTCTGGTTTTAGGTACATATGTTTTATTTAGTGTGCTTTTATGGCCTACACTGGCCTAATAAATATTCTTTGACTTGACTTACAGAGTGACACTCTATCCAGGAGAGGATCAAACAATTGAATAACATCACATGCCATAATAATATTACAATTAGAATTATTAGCACGTTTTATCTTGATTGAGAGCTAAAAGTTTGAGTCAGATTTAACAGGACTAATAAATATTAAACAAGGCAAAGTCTAGAACACAGACTCAGCGAGCTAACCAGTTGTCCCAGCCTTGGCTCTGGTGGAATAAGCCTGCAAAGCCACATGGGGCTGCTTTTTGGCCAGTGCGTCACAGATCTTAATGCAGAGAACAATCTGGCAGGAGATGGTCCATTTCTGTCTAGCTTTCCCTTTCTTTGCTCCGGCAAAACCAATGAAGAGTTAATCGTCCACCCAGTGTACGATCTATGCAGAATGATAACGCTGTTTGTGGGTCCAGATGATGGAGTCTCTCCTCCTCTTTAGAAGGTTGAGGTGGAGCAAGGACAGTCGGCAGTGTGATGGTCAGGCCGACATGGAATGGTGTCACCACTTTCAGAAGGAAAGAAACACATTGTCTTAGAACCAGTTTGTCTGGAAACAATGTAGTGTGGAGGGTGCACAGAGAGTACCTGCAGCTGGCTATCCCTCCTGGCCGAAGCAATGGCACTAGAAACGCAATTTTAATGGTCAAACGAATCAGAGGGTAGTTGTGCATAGGCTCGAAGGGTGAGCATATCAAGAACTTTAAGGCTAGGTTCAAGCCCCACTGGTGCATGATGGAGGGTCTTAGAGGGAACATGTGTTGCAGTCCTTTGAGAAAACACGTCATAACAGTTGATAAACAGGGAGGGCTAATCAGCAACCAGAAGAAAGCTGATATGGCTGCAAGATACCCTTTAACTATGACCAAAACAAAACCTTGCCGGGTTAACAATAGAAAAAATAATACCTCGGGCAAAGATGCTGAAAGGAGAGCAACATTTTTAGTAGCACACCAAGCCTCAAATTTGTATACTGTCTTGGCTGAGGCACGCCTAGCTGCTAGAATGACATCACAGACTTCAGATGGGACATCAAAGACTGCCAGTTGTCGCCGCTCAATCTCCATGCATCAGGTGCAAGACCCTGTCCTGCTGCTGTGACAGGAGATCCTCCCAAAATGGCAGCCTGATTAGAGGACTGATGCTCATACTCAGGAGTTTGCGATTCCTTACTCTCTGTGCTCAGTTCACAGCCACAGGAATGACTTGGGCCTGGTCTTTCCTGCTCTTCTTGAGAACTTTGGGCAGGAGTGGTATCGGCGCGAAGGTATACAGGAGACTAAATGCAACCTTGAAAACTCCAGCGTGAAGAAGTGACGACATTGAGGATTCTAAACAGTGGCGAGTGGATCTAACCAAGGTTCTCCCCAGTCTCGGAAAAGACCTTGCACCACCTCCGGGTGGAGATGCGATATGTGATCAGTGAGCATTGACGTTTATGCCAGGTATTGTACGACCAAGATAATGTCCTGATGTTCCAGATTCAGGACCTGGACACACGGTCCACATACCCACCCCACCCAGCTTGTTGCAATATCACATGATAGTGGAATTGTTCATGAACCAGCCTTCCCTTGATGGAAGAGAGAGAAAGTATTTCAATGCCAGACAAATCGCTCTCAACTCCAACAGATTTATGTGGAGCTGTGACTCCGTCAGAGACCAGAGTGCTTTAATCTCAACGTCTTCCAGATGGCTGCCCCAATCCAGGAGTGACGCATCTGTCACCACTGTGAGCTCTGGGTTGGGAAGGGAGGGGGGAGTCCCCGCGGATCCAATTGCAGTTTCTCAGCCACCACCACAGATCTTCTGTAGTTCACGCTCATACTTGGACCAGGACAGAGAGAGTCCCTGATGCTGACCACTGGGACTTCAGGATGGTGATGCTAGCAGGCATATGTCAACAAGCAGGATGCAGAAAGTCATGAGGACCAGCAGCCTCAGAGTACGTCTCACGGAATTCTAGGATAGAGGATGAAAAATCACATTTATAGCCTGAATATTCTGGACTCTCTTCTCCGGAGAATAGGCCTGAAACTGCAGTGTGTCAAGAATGGCTCCTATGAAAGGGAGCATCTGAAGGGGAGTCAGGTGTGGTTTTGGCATGTTTATAGTGAACCACAGCAAATGAAGGAGGTCTTTCGTAGTCTGGAGGTGGGAGACGACTGTCTGGGGTGAGCCCGCCTTAAACAGCCAGTCGTCGAGGTATGGGAAGACTGGAACCCCTGACCTCCACAGATGGCCTGCGACCACCGCCATCACCTTGGTGAACACCTGAGGAGCACTGGTAAGTCCAAAGGGGAGCATAGTGAACTGAAGGTGCTCTGAGCCCACCATGAAAAGCAGGTAACATCAATGGGCTGTCAGAATGGGCAAGTGAAAATAGATGCCCTGCAAGTCCAACGCTACCATCCAGTCTTCAGGGTCCAGGGCAAACAGAACCTGAGCCACCGTGATCATCTTGAATTTCTAGTTCTCCAGGAAGACGTTGAGAGGTCACAGGTTTAGTAGAGAGCAGAGACCTCCGTTCTTTTTGCGAACCAGAAAGTAGCGGGAATAGCAACTAAAATCAACTTCTGATGCTGGCACCCCCTTGATGACTCCTTTGGCCAAAAGAGCCTGTACTTCCTAACAGAGGAGAAAGAGGTGGTCTTCTGTCAGCTATTTTATGGATGGTGGCATGGGTTTCTGTAAATGGAAAGGTGTAACCCGCTGAATAATTTGAAGCACCCATTTGTTCAATGTTACGGGCTTCCAGCGGGGTAGGTGGTCCTGGGTCCTGCCACCGACCAGTTGCCCATGATGGTGCAAGGGCAAACTAAAGGGGTTTGGAGGTTGTGGCTGCTGGGGGGGGAAGGGGGGGTGGACCTCTGGCCTTTTGTTCTTTGAGGCTTGTGGGAGATGTGTCCGTGGTCACAAAACAGCTAGGAAGCCTGGTTGCCTTGGGGGCTTGGCGAAAATGGACACAGCTGGTAGCACCTACACTAGCCATGTAAGGGGTGAAAGGCAGAATGAGGCTAATGTGGGCCCATGGAGATACCCAACCACCAGGCAGTGCTATTGCTGACCTGAAACCACACTAGCGCCAAATCTGCCTCATCGCCGAAGAGGTGGGAGCCATCGAAGGGCATGTCCATAAAGGATGCCTGGACATTTCCTGAAAAGCCAGTAGATCTCAGCCAGTTGTGGCATCGTACTGCCACTGATGATACAATCGCTCTGCCAAGCAAATCAGTTGTATAAAGTCCGCAGCATATGGTGAACTTAGCTACGTTCCTGCCTCCGGCAATAGCATGGGTTACTTAGTAACGTCTTTCTTTTTTAATACAGATATTCTTCTTACAGTAGATAATTCCGTACCGATAATAAAACTTAGGATTCAAGAGAAATAAAAGTAACCATAAGACCGTTGAAAACCGTTGAAATTTTCAAGATTGTAGCATACTATAAAGAGGACAGCTGAGGTGAGAGGAATGCCTTTATAAATCCACCACCTCTCCATCGAGGGCAGCAACTGCCGTTCCTGGCATTCCCAAGCATTTCAAACCCCCCACATTCCAGAACAAAGAATGTCAATGCAGTGACAAAATCCCCACACATAACCCCGTTTTAAATAAAGACAAAGAAATAAAGATACTGTAATAAAGAACATTACCAATTCATAGAAGAAAATATAAACACAATATAGTTAAGTGAGCATAATACAGTAAATACAATAACTATTATTCCAACCTACTACTTAACCCATTAAATAATCTTTATAACACACCAGTTTTTTACTTACGGTTGTTGAGGCACTATGGGCGCTTTGTGTGACATCTGCTACCCCACTCTTAATCTCACTACCACCTGTATTTTCACTCCTAACAACCGTTACCTCACTTTCACATTGAAAATCTGTGTTTTCACCATAATTCAATCTGGTGTGCACCTCAGAAGCTTTCCTAGGAGGGATTACAGAAATGTTACTTTTGTTCCACACTTTTCGTTCTTCCATCACTACAACATGGTCACATACCTTGATCACGTTTACGAGCTCAGAACACTTTGACCAACTCTTTTTCCTCACATGAACTGGCTTCTTGACCCTGACCCAATCCTCAATATTCACTTTCAAATTCCAGCTGTTCACACTCGGTCATCCAGAGGTATCCAACAATGCTTTCCGCACATTCAGCAGTCGGCCAATAACATCAAAGGTCACCAGTTTACAATCCATCCATTCCCTGTTGAGATCAGTGCCAGCCACTCTTTCTCTCATGAGAGTAAAAGGTGAAACACCAGTATATTAGGTGGTGTAGTTCTATAAGCCCACAACATATCCTTCATCACTTGCAACCAGCTCATGTTATTCACTTACGCGAACTGATCTTTTAAAACACAATTGAAGCTCTCAACCAAGCCTTTACTCCTGGGATGGTAAATGGATGTTCCAATATGACAAATTCCTGATCTTCTGAAGAAATTCTATACTCCAATGACACCAACTGAGTATCATTATTGGTTACTAGCTCTTCAGGATAACCTTCCAGAGAAATTACTTTGCAAAGAAATTCTATAACAGAATGGGTAGATACATTTTCAACCATCTTCACTTCCCGAACTAGTTTGAAAATAATCAATAAGCACCAGAGTAAATTTGGGGGGACCTCAAAAGTACCAGAAATATCCAAAGCTAGTTTGCTCCATTGCTTGGATGGAAGCTCAAGGGGCACAACCAGAAAAGGTACAGTTACTGGCGTCTTATCACTAATGACACCCATGGAGCCCATATTGCGGACACTCTGCACTTGCACTTTTCAGCTGGTCTCTGCAAGGAGGAGTCACGGGTGCAGGAGCGCCATAAATCACCCAGAGGTATCCGGCGAAGCGTGAGCCCTTATTGCGGACACTCTGCACTTGCACATTTCAGCTGGTCCCTGCCGGTCCCGGCGAGGAGGAGTCACAGGCGCAGGAGCGCCATAAATCATCCCGAGGTATACCGCTGCACGGGAAGCACGCGGGGACGCAGATCGGGAGACCGAACGAGGCTGGGCTGGGCCCAGTCTCTTGGCCCTGTGGCCTGGACATACGAGACTTATGGAGAGGCAGTGAGCAACCAAGCCTAAGGAGAAGAGGTATTCTCACTAATCAAGACGCTCTAACCGTGGCGCAAGCAGCTGTCACAGATAAAGTACTGAATGAAATGCGGAGGCCCTAAATTGAAGTTTTTATTATGGTATATGTTATATGCTACATGTTTTTATGTGATATTCTGCCATTCCAAATTTTAGCGGTATCATATATTTTCCTGTGGTATTAAGGGGACAGTGATTAGTGGATAATTTTAGAGTATAGACCCAAATAGAAGAATGGGGAAAAGAAAGGCGACAAATACACAACCCCCGTTGGTAAAAAAAAAGGCCCCGGGAGACTCATAGCAAACGCTACTGTGCTACCTTACAGGGGCAATGGGGGTGACAGAGAAACAGATATCCTCAGTAGAGGAGTCATTAGTGTCAGATACGACAGGTTCAATCACAGGGCCAAATAACACAATTGAGGGAGCGGTTGCTTCTCCAGGAGGGGGTGGAACCAAAGGATAACTTACCCCAGAATGGTTGCATTCAAAATTTGTCAGACCAAGTGATACTCAGTGATTGACTCTTTTTCACAACCCCCACAGAAGTGGCAAAAAAATCCGACACAAATAGATAAGAGGAATGATGAAATTGAGGAGGGGGAGGGAAACACAATGGTTTTTAAGACCATCGTTCCAAACATCTCTAAATTTGCTAAGCAAGGTAAAAAAATAACTGGAACAAAAAAGGTACCTCGAAAACTAAAGAAGAGCTGGTAAAAAAGGCTAAACCCCAGGGTAATGATCTAAAGAACTTAACCTTGCTAGTTGAAAGGCTAGACCTCTTTCTGAGAGACTCATTAGACATGATAGGGGAAAGAGTAAATCAGATAGAGGCACGTTTGATTAATTTTCTAGCCGGGGAGGGAACTGACAAACATACAAGTAATGACTCTAGGCAAGGGGGTAATGGTAACCCTGAAACATGCATGAGTACCAACTTATCTAGCAACCAACAACATACTAATTTGAATAGAGAAGCTATAAGGCCCAGTCCTATCAATACCCACCTACTAGGTCGATCGCTCCCCTCACATACCTTTATACAAAACATAACTGGTCAACATCCAAGTGCTGTAGGAAATAGGGGTAAGAGGGGAGTAGCCACTCAAGAGCATAGTTCTAACATGACTTCTTCTAATCAATCCATCGCGCCATTTTCAGCCAGGACATATTCCACTGAACCCCCGTATCTACACCTACCACCAGCAGTCACACCAAATACGGTTATACTAGCGAATGTACCTAAACTGAGGGCCCTAGATAACGAATCCTGGGAAACGTTAAGAAATAAGGCATTACACTGGTTAAGTACGAAGGTTGGGTTTACTGAACAACTTTTTATGGAGTTCAAGATGGCCCGTAGGGTTAAGTGGGTTGGTAAAGAACGAAAATCCCTACCAGGCGACTGCGTGGTCCTAACGTTCAAAACACCCCAGCTAGTGGAGAATATCTTATGGAAGGCAGGGAATAATACCGTGATAATGGGGGGCATTAATATATTGCCCCTCGGCTTCTTTTATCAACCGCCTTCCATGTTGAAGAGAGGTGGTATTACTAGGGACATCGAGGCGAGAAATAAGTATATATATATATATATATATAACATACCGGTGGGAAATCGGTTTGCATTATTCCCTTCTTTAGAAGAGATCGATTGACTGGATCATCCACCGGAATCAACCCTAAATAATCCGGTAGTTTATACCTCTCCCAGACCAGAAACTGTTGATTCGAGCTTGAAGAGAGTCCTTTTAGGAGGGAAAGATACGTTGAAGATCGAGATTAAAACTCCAGTCGATAATTCTCCAAGTACAGGAGCCATCTCTAACTATAGCCTAGAGATAGCGCAGGAAATAAATTCGAATAGGAGCTTAGATACCACTTCACCCACTGTTGTAGTGTCTGATATGCAAAATGAATTAATAGCCAATGAGAATAGTTTAGCGGTTTAATATTGGAATATAGTGGGTTTACGGTCTAAATTAACCAATCACCTCTAGCATGAATTTGTGGGGAAATTTAATATTTTTTGCCTGCAGGAGACTTGGTGTGTTAATGAAATCCATATCAATGCCTATAAGACCTACCATACACCTGCTATATCGTCCATACATGGGAGGCCCAAGAGAGGTTTGAGTATATATGTCTCAAATCTGGTGATGATAAATAAAATATCGTTTATAATCTCAGAACCAAACTATCAAATAGTAACCTTGAACATGGATAAACAAAACATGGTTGTCTTGATTAATTGTTATAATAACGCACAGAAGAAGCACCTGGTGGATATTCTAAAACAGTTTAGAAATACCCTACAGGAAATTCAGAATGGCAATATAGAGAATTGTTTCATTTATATGGGGAGGGGACTTTAATATGGCTTTGTGTACAAATAATAACAATTTAGGAATAACACAAAAGGATCTAGGAAAAAGTTCCGCCCTTATCTGACTACTGGGAAATATATTTACATTTGGTGCGTCGACCAAGAGAGAGACAGACCCTTTTGATTCTCTTTGTTGTGAAAGAACCTTCCACAACAGGCAATTTTAAAGATATATGTGGTCCGCACACACAAAAAAAGACAGTCCGTTCATTCAATGATGATTCACACTGATCTGTATTTCTTCAAACTTTATTTTTTTGTTACACTACGCAGTAGCCAACGCGTTTCGTCCTTTTGAAGGACTTCTTTAGGGCTGTAATATAGCGTATGTGGATCTATCTCTTTGTTTTATAGACGGAGTTCTCTTATGCTCCCTATTTGACTTTCCCCAATTGGTATCTCACGGTCCTCAAGGTACACAGAGGGACCTTAGTCCAATAAATCACGCGTTGTCCTCAGCCCTTAGGATTTCAAACAGGCGTACACAAAACGGACAACTCCTTAAACGATGTATGGTCAATGTAGACCTCTTCCTGGACGCAGAGTCAATGTTTCCCTTTCCTCATGTGCACACAGAGAAGATGTCCCTACCTTAGAAATTGCCATTGATGAAAGATATTGGGTGGAACATTTTGCTAAAATCTTTGGGCAGGTCAGTGAGGAGAATGGTATAGCTGAAAGTGCTGCAAGCCTTAGCTCTCCTCCAATAGATTTTCCAATAGATTTGGCTTTCACCCTAGAAGAGGTAGAATGCGCATTAAAAGCTAGCAAGGGGGAAAAGCTCCAGGCCCAGACGGAGTTCCCGTCGACATCTTTAAACATAATATAGAGCTATGGGGCCCACTACTAACGCGCGTGCTAGAGGCATGCTGCATCATGGTCAGATTCTATTATGGTACCGATTTTTAAGAAAGGAGACAGACAGAATGAGGCATGCTATCATCCCATCTCAGTGCTGGATTCGGTGGGCAAAGTGGCGGGTCGTATAGTTCTAAATTGTCTCCAGCAATGGGCCGAGGACAATAACGTCTTATCAGACCTTCAATTCGTGTTAAGGGAGGGGCTGAGTACAATAGAAGAGGGCCTTAATTTGACCATCCTTATGGGAAAATATACAAAGGCGAAAAGGGGAAAATTGTACCTGGCCTTGGTCGACCTCACGGCCGCATTTGATTGCGTACGCCATGGAAAACTATGGAGCATTTTAGCGGCAATAGGGGTGGAGGCTCCCATAGTTTATTTCTTAAGAGAACTCTACAATAACACAATGGTCTTAATGGAGTGTACAGTGTCGTTCCAAGTAGAGAGGGGGGTTAGACAGGGCTGTGTTCTGGCACCTTTATTTACCATATACACTAATGTCTTGGAGCAAGCCATGTTGGAAAGGTGCCGGGACTTACCACAGCTACTCGCCCTAATCTACGCTAACGATGCTGTAATTATGGCCCGAACACCAATAGGACTACAATGGGCTCTTGATAGCTACGAGTTTATGAAAAACCTAGATTTAAGAATAAATACTACAAAAACTTTTATAATGAGTTGTGGGACAGGTGGAAGGAAGCAGAGGGATATCCATATAGAGAATAAAAAGGGGGAGACCACTATAACGTATACCTATTTAGGAATTTTAATTGATGATAAGGGCTCATGGCGCAGGCTTTCAAAGCCAGGAAACTACTCTTTATGAGAACGATGGCCTTAGTGAATTTTTCTCAAAAAGCTAGGAAAGAGGCCTCCAGTGGAGATGTTACAAATCTATCAAGCCAAGTGTGTTAGTACAGCTATCTATGGGGCTGGGATATGGGGATAGAGGTTTTATTTTATTCTTCAAATTTGCAAACATGATGCGTAACTCTTTCATATGAAAGAGCTACACATCAAGGCTTTAAGTAGTTTGTGGAAAAGATGATGGTGAGACCATGTATTATATGGGATAAAGTACCCCCTGGTGTACATGGTAAGGTTATTGTAAGGTCATCTCGGAGTTTTATAACTTTATAAAGGAACTCGGCCTTGTTCCTCTATATGGTTATGGAACTCCTCAGTGACTTGCAATATTCTTATAAATGTACAGCAGGGGGGTACATTATCCGTTTTATCATTGTCACCCTAGGGATTACTTTCTTGGATTCGGTTCCTGAAGAAGTAACAGTCGATTCTCTCATATGTAGCTCAGATTGTTCAATACCCCTTTCTGGGTTGAGGGCAGACTCCTAACTTGTATCTTCGGTAGCCAGAAGTCTTTCCTGAATTTGCCGGCTACTTGTCCTCTTTGTTGTATTGATCCTGAATCATTTCATCCTTCAAGTCACGATAATTACAGTTTGCAGCTAATGTGCGCAAATTTCATACAAAATCATCAATGGACTCACCCAGAAGTTGCCCTCGCTGCAAAATAAATAAGCGTCTTTCAAGCATTTTACAATTTGGACAAACGTTTTTGTCAAGTGTCTAAATTACGGAAGCTTATTCATCTACCAATTCCTTTGTATCCCCTTCACCACTCAAAGCTAATCTTACTAGTTCCACCAGTAAAGTCTTTAAAATTGATCTTCCTTCTTGCCCTAAATTATGAGTTAACAAGGCCTTCTTTTTCTTAGAAGTGAAAGTATCCCCTTCAAGGGAGGTGGTGGAGACACACCTTCCATGAACGCTGTAAGAAACTGGCTCTATATATACTGCACCAAAGTGAGGTACAGTGTGTATAGAGTCCAAGGGTTTGGCAGAGGTTAAAGTTAGATAGAACCTTACTCTCCAAAGTGGTAGCTTGGTCGAGCAGTAAGGCAGTATCAGAGGACAGTGTTAAGCATTTGATGTACACACTCAGTCAGCAAATGAATTCACACACTCAAGAACTGAACTCTAGGCCAATTGTTTTTGTATAAAAAATATACTGTTTTATTTCTAGAACCAAGCAAGCCTGGTACAGGTAAGCATATAAATACTTTGCAGTAGTAAATTACTTGTATGAACAGTTCAGAATTGCAGTATAACTTGTACTGGTTTTGGTTACAGTTTTAAGTAAGCAGTTTGCAACACATTGCAGGTATAGTACATTCAAATGAATGGGCTTTTAAAGTAAAATGCAGTTAATTACTTTTCAGATTACTTTGGCTAACCCAGGGTTGGATCCTAGATGCAGCCCTGGGACATTTCCTGAAAACAGGTGAGTAAATGCGTTTTAGTTAGAGGTACGATTTTTAAAGAATATTATTGCATTTCAAAAGTTGACACTTCGAAACTTTTTCACATAGAATCACCAATGTTATCCTATGGGAGGAAATTCACTTAGCAGTAAGTTACTTTTGCGTTACTTTTGTAATCCAGTGCTGGACTCCTAGATTCAGCACTGGGACATCTACTTAAAAGTAATTACGTTTTTGTAGTTTGTACGATTTTTAAAGAATATTCTTGTATTTCAAAAGTTAACACTTCGAAACTTTTCACAAAGAACCCCCAATGTTATCCTATGGAAGGAAATTCAATTCACAGGTATGTTACTTTTTAGTTACTTTTCTTACTCAGTGCTGGACACCTGGGTTCAGCACTGGGACCTTTCCTGCAAACAGTTGAGAAAATTCGGTTAGGTTATTTGTGCGATTTTTAAGGAATATTCTTAGTTTTAAAAAGTCGACAGAAACTTTTTGGGAGAAAAAGTGTCAATGTTATCCTATGAGGAAAAACAGGTTATCGGTTTTGAAGTAAGTATTCGGTCTTTGAGGTTAGGGTTCTGGGGCAAGACTCAGGGGTCTCCCAGGGTCAGGGATGCACTGTTGTTGCACCCCCAGTGGCACTAGGGCAGCCGGGTCCAGAGTGTGGAGACCCAATGTTATCCTATGGAGGATAGGGGGGCTCCGGTTGGTGGCGGCTGGCAAGCAGGCCACAGGGTTGTGGGAGCAAAGCTTCTAGGGTTAAGCTCAGGGCAAGTTGGGGACCAAGTTAGCGCAAAAGGGGCACCCTCAGCGGCGCTAGGGCAGCAGGGTGCAGGGTGCTGTTTGAGGTCGGGTGCCCTGTTGATTTCAATGGGGATTCTCTGGGACAAAGAAACACTGCAGGCTCGGAGACGAGGATCTTCCAGGAGTGACCACCACTTCGAGGGGTAAGTTGGGATGTAGATGGATGGTTAGGCACCGCTGGGTTGGGCACACAAGGCCGTGGAGCGTCGGGTGCAGGGGTGCCTTTGGACGTCGGATTTTCTTACCCGCTCTGGTCGCGGTAGGGGGGTCCTCTGCATTGAGGCTGCAGGCATCGTCTGGAAGCTTGAGGCAGGTCAGGGGTCACCGGATCTTGGGTCAGGATCGCTGGGGGGACCTCCTCGTGGTGTTTGTTCTCTCAATCACGGCCCGGGCTCGGCGGGTGCAGAGTGTGTTGGACTCGCGATTTCTGGCTGGCACCAGAAGCTGCAGTTTAAACACGTCCGGTTTTCATGGGAGAAACAGCTTGGAAAGTGAATGCAGGCAGATCCTCTGGGGTTTTTGAGGTTGCTGTCTGCTGGACACGCCGGGGTTTCGCAGGAGCAGGTTCGAGGGGAGACAGGCCTGTAGGTCTGGGGCCAAGTAAGTGGGCGTCGTCCTCTTGTTAGCGCTGCACGGCTTCTCGTCCTTCTTCTTTTCTTGTCGGTGCTGGATCTGAGGAAGGAAGTTTCAGGGTGCCTCTAAATACTAAATCTAGGGGCGTTACAGGTAGGTAAAGGGCAGGGACCAATGGGTCCCTTCCCTGGGGTGGGTACACCCCCTATTCTGCTACTCTCCACTAGGAGGGGGGCAGGAGCCTGTCCCTGGTTGGCTGGGTCCCCCCCCATCCTCAAGATGGCAGGGACTCGAGGTTGTGCTTCACCGCGCCTCCCCTACCTTAGGGGTGGAGTTGGCAGAGGTGGGCACACCTCTCTTCCTCACTTTTTTTCCGCCAGTTCTCCTGCCCAAAGTGGGGGGATAGAACCAGTGGGAACCAGTTGCTGAAAGCAGAAAATGGTCTGGAGAGGCTAACAAAGGCGGCATGCCTTTGAAACTTCTCCTTCATGAACCCTGCCCATCCTGGGGGAGGAGGCGTGGCACCTCGTCCCAGGATGTGCATTGTTTCAGGTCCCCGAGAGCAGCAGGCTCTCGACCCAGGGGTCCAGAAACAGGTCTGGTGGTGGCAGCCTTCGCAGCCACTTAGTCAGGTCACTAGTAGTTGGTCGTTTTTCAGGGGGCATCTCTAAGATGCCCTCTGTGGTGCATTTTACATTAAATCCCACACTGGCATCAGTGTGGGTTTAATGTGCTGAGAAGTTTGATACCAAACTTCCCAGTCTTCAGTGTAGCCATTATGGTGCTGTGGAGTTCGTAATGACAACCTCCCAGCACCATATACTCTTAATGGCAGCACTGCACTTACTGGGCCCAAATGGACCCGGGCACTGTAGGGGCTCAGGGCTCATGCACCTGTACCCTCACCACTGGCATAGGGCACCCAGCTAGTGGGGTGACCGATGTATGCCAGGGCAGTGATTTGTGGGCATGGCACACAGGGATGTGTGCCATGTCGACTCTTTGTTTTGTTCTGCACCCAGACACTCAGCCTACAAAGGCAGTGTGTGTGTGTCAGGGTACAGGGCCTCTCAGGGTGGCACAATAAGTGCTGCAGTCCTTAGGGGCCTTCTCTGGTCACAGTGCCCTGGGTACCTATGGTACCATTTACCAGGGGCTGACATGTGGCCAGAGATGCCAATTGGGTTTTGTTTTGGGGAAAGAACACAGGCCCTGGGGTCCTAATTGGCAGGGCCCCAGAGCACATCAAGTCAAAGAGCATCAGTAGTCTGGCAACAAAACAAAAAAAGGAGGGGTTACTGCAACAGAAACCCACTTTCGCACAAACGCCAAATTGAATACTGAAATGTGCACACCGTGGGTGAGTTGCTGCCCACACAATAATTACTGAAAGTCTTCTTTTGATCCTAGAATTGCATAGGGTGTTTCCCCCCTGTAAGCTGTAAAATGATGTATCACATTTGTCCAGATTCTTAAATGGACAGTACAACTCAAATTGTGAATCCACCAGTAAACTAGTAGACTGTGCTCATGCACTATAATGGTCCAAAGGTGTTCCAAAGCAAAATGGCATTGACATGTACGCACACACTGAGGCAAATGTATGATGCATGTATTGCCATCCATCATCAACCACTGCAGAGTGTGTGGCACAAGGGCCCAGTGAAGTATGTTCATCAAACAAGATAAACAAAGTCGAAACAACTCCTCCTAGGACAACAATCAATGCAGTGATCCTGATTTACACTACAATGCAGTGATCTTCACCTGTGTAACATTCGGCAAAGCTACAGGATCTGGGAGGCATTACCTATCCACACACGTCGTGAAGTCACATGGGAAACTTTGATAGGGCACTGCAGCGCTCCCGCAGGGAAGAGAGAAGCTGATGGAACTCGTCCCCAATAAAAAGAACAGAGTTCAAGTAGGAGACACGCCTTGATTAATCCACCAGCTCTTGTGCAGGGCAGCAAATGCCGTTCATGGCATCCTCGAGCACCGCAAACCCCTTACATTCCCGAATAAAGAATGTTAACGCAGTGACAAATTCCTTACAAACATACTATACTTCATGTAAACAGCGAATGCTGCATTAGCCAACTAGAAAATACAGGAAGATAAGGACAGACAGAAGGAAGGTAGGCATTTTCTGATTCTTGTCACACATGTACATTTTGGAGTATTTTCTTGCATTCACTGCTTGTAGAGTTCAAATAAAATAATATTCCATGACCATACTACAAACTTCTGCTTTTATCATTATCACTAAAAATTCACTTTTTCATTCATTTGACTTACTCATATTCTTCTCTTTGTTGACAGATTGATTCATTCATCCTTCTGACCAATTCATGTGGTCTTTACCCAGTTTAACCCCATCTCCAATGTAAGGTGTCGTCAATCTCTCCTAAATCAAGCTAAGTTGTTTAAAGGTATTTCCCCTATTGCTTTGTTTTGCAATAGCATTATCACCTACAAAATCAACATTCTCACCTTTTAACTGATCACATTGCATATTAACTTAGAACTTCAACCACAGTTATGCTTTAATGTGCACCTCAAAATGAAACACACCTGATAAGAGTTGGGCTATGGATACAATGACATTATTTTACTTTAAGCAGAGCTTTAGAATATCCCCTTTTATTTGTAAAATCAGTAACATATTTGCTTGTTCTATTTCAGATTTCCAGCCAATGTGGAAGTTATATTTATTTTTTGAGCATCAGTTCTGTTCTTGAATATCAAAATCTACTGCCTATTATTATCACCCGTACACAAATATATGAAATTATGTCTCTTTAATCTACTAAAAAAAACAGAAACACTAATTATAGATAATACTCTTAACTCCACTTTTGACAGTTTTTCTGTAATGTATTTCAAATATATTATATAAGATAGATTGGTTGCAATGGTTATAGCGGATGAATGTCAGTAGTTCTGCAACTTTAAAAGTTGAAACTCTAATTTCAGGATCCCATTTAAAGTAGACCTACAGATAGTGGTTTCAGCTATAGAAATCTATTGAACATATCTCGCCAGAGTGTGATACGTTTACGTTTTCCAGCATCCTTTTTTTCTGTATGTATTCTTGAAGTTTTTATTAAAAATAATTCTGAAGGCAGCAATTTTAAGTGTAGTTGATTGCTTTGTCGGAATGCAGCTACCATGGCATTCCTAGTTCCCATGACGTTTAATGTATTTCAGCTATCTTTCTATACCAAGTATTTGATTAAATCTACATGGCACTGCACATCGCCCATTATTAGTCAAATGTTTATTAGATTATTGTGTTCTATATAGGAGCCATCTTGGTTCCATCCTCCTGTTGGGTGTTAACTGTCCCACGTCTCTCCTGGAAATTGTTAATGCTAAATAAAATAAATATCTATCCTTTTCTATCACCAGGAAGATCTAAGAGAACCAACTGCAGCTTACTATACAAAATCCTTTTGTAGTCTTTAGTAGCTTCATAAGGTTTTATGTTCTTCCATCACAAGCAAACAACATTATTCAGAGCCAAAAATATATTCAAAAAGGTTTTCAGAAACAATGGCAATCCCAGTGTTGAATACTTTGGCCTAAATTCCACAAAGGGTAATCCAGTATTTGTGTAATTCAGAGCGATAGTTTTCTTTTGACAACATAAAGATTAACAGCTCTCTGTCTGGAATAATACTTTGCAAAGTTTTCTATTTTGCTCAACATTGTTGAGGTAGTCAGAGAAACCAGAGACGTTCTCTTTCTTAAGCTTATATCATTTGATTCTGCAAGAAAGTATTACTAAAGACGCTTCAAAGAAGTTGAGACTTTGTGACTTGGTACAAGCCTGTAGCCTTTAGAAAGAAAATTGATGGTAAGATGTAGGTTTGAAACCAGTGAACACTTTGTTATTATTATGAATTCACATGGTTGTTTGCATAGCTTCTAATTAAGTGAGGAACAAGTATCATCTATCTCCCCATCTAGCCACTGTAAAGCAAAACTGGGAAATTAAAAATTTCCCTTAAAAAGTACATCTTTGAGATCTTCTTTAGGGATGTGTGGGATAGCTGGAGGATCCGCATTCCTTTAATTGGCATATGTAATATGGATAATGGAATGCATGTGTAATTTATTTGCTATACAGACTGCAAATAGCTGGATTCATCTGAAGAAGCTAAACTATTGCCTCAAGTTTTTATTTAAGAAATATTAAAATTTTGGTCTGATAATAGGAAATATCAGACCTAGAGTCTGAAGACTGTACAATACAAATGTGATGCACAACAAAATGCGAAATTGTTAGGTGAAGATAATATAGACAACCAATGGGAAATAAATGTCATCACCGTCTATAACAACAAAGACATGTAAGAAATAGTGCCCCTCTATAATTGCAGCGGAGGAAGAACCATTAAGAAGCCAAGTAGTTATGTTTTCTGAGCCCTAAATTCACCATGGCATTGGTGAGGGACAGGGAGGGCTAACAAATGGATGTGTGGTGCAGATCAGAATGAAACAAGGTGAGTGATTCAGGATTTTTTCAAAGTAAAGCTTTTCATACACAGAATAGTATGACACAAAAACTTATCAAGCTAGCACATTTAAAAAAAAAAAAAAAAAAAACTTTATTCAGCATGAACACATGGTACACAGCCCCATGCCTACAACCAACGAGTGGCCGGCAGCGTGGTGGGAAAATCAGATTAAATGTGTTACACAGCTGCCCGCCTACAACCCGCCATGGGCCGGCCGCGGCACAAAATTCCCCGATGAGTAGTAAATATTCCAATGAGCATCTAAGTTCTTGTGTTCCACGACAGGCATGCAACAATCGTTCCGTATCAACATATACAAGGGAGACTTAGGAGAGTATCGTAATGTGTAATGGCATCCCCGGCTGCATCTCAGTCATGCCGTACAACAGGGGCACAGTGTGGAGCCAATCGGCGTGACATCGGGTGACACACTGACAAGGAAGGCGTGTTATGACTGCGGATGTGACAACAGATAGGTCGTCAGTGGACCCCAGAAGTCAACTGGTCTGGATGCGGTGGGTAGCAGTTCCGCATATCTGAGCAAAGTGTCCTGACAGTGTACCATGTCCCTGATCCAATCCTTGAATTTAGGAGCCCTGCCTCTCCCCCATCTACAGGCTATTAGTCTCTTTGCCATGAGGAAAGCAACTGTGGCAAATTTGCGCACCGGTTTCTTAATGGTTTTCGTGTAGCCTAGAAGCGCCTGCGTTGGAGAAGGCGACAATGGGACGTCTATCATCTCCGAAATGCCAGAATATACCTGTTGCCAATATTCAGTTATGTCCCGGCATCCCCAGGCCATGTGTAGAAAGTCCGCTGCCGGCGCACGACACCGCCAACAGACATCCTCCTCCCGGAGGCCCACCCTAAACATATGAGTTGGAGTACAGTAGAGCCTATGTAAGAACTTATAATGAATGACCCTGAATCTGCTGCTGGACGACATCTGTTCCGTCTGCAAACAGCAATAGCTCCAGAGCTCATCCTCAATGGGCATCCCCAATTCGGCCTCCCATTTGGCGCGCGCCTTGCTAGGGGCTGGGTCCTGTGTAGTACGTAGCGTGTGATAAAGGTTAGAAACCGCGTGTGCCGGGGTAGCGGCCTTGAGCAGCTGATGTAGGGGTTCTAAGGTGGGTGGTTCATCAGGGAACTCCCCCGTAAATGCCCGAATACCGCTGTGAAGACGAATGTATAGAAATGTGTCCATGGGAGTAGGAGTGAGGTCAGCTAACATGTGTGTCTGTGAACGGAAGCGCCCGTCCTGGTAGAGATCTCCCCATGTCTTAAGATTAAGTTTGGCCCTAAAATTCTTGAACAATTGTTCCTGCAGTAAGGGTATTCGGGGGTGGTATGCCAAGGGAAGCAATGGAGAATACAGCAGTGTTGTGTGGGTTTTTTTCCCAATGCGCTGCCAAGCTAGTATGGTGCTGGATATTGTGGTGTGAAACGCCGCCCGTGGTTCTGGTGCACTAAATAGTGCCCCTTCCAATGGAATAGGATCCGCCAACCAGTGCTCCACCGCTATCTGCAGAAGAAAGGGGGTGGGGTGGATCCAATGATAAACGTAGTGGGCCTGAGCGCTGTAATAGTACATCTCAAAATCCGGTAAGTCAAAGCCACCCTGAGCGAAAGGACGGGTCAAAGCTTCCCAACCCAGACGCGGCCTCCTCCCTCCCCAGACCAATCGGATAAGCTCAGACCGTAAGAGTTGAAAAAAGGACCTGCCTGGATGATATGGGATATTGAGGAAGAGGTAGAGGAGCTTAGGAAGAACCACCATTTTAATGAGAGATGCACGGCCCGCAAAAGAGAGGGGTAGCGTGATCCATCTGGTCACGCAGGTTTGAATATGGTCAAATGTGCGGCCATAGTTCATGCGCATCAACTCCTCCCGATCACAAGAGAGAAGTATACCCAGGTAACGGACTTCATCCTCATCCCACCGTAAAGGGTAGTCCAGGTGGAACGGCCGAGCAGCCGCCGTGAGCGGGAATATTGTGGATTTCCCCCAGTTAATATGGATACCGGACATACCTGCAAAGCGAATGAACTCCCTGAGGAGGGGGTTGAGGTTAGCAGCGGGGTCGCGGACGTAGAGCGTGATGTCATCTGCGTACAGGGATATGAGCACCTCCCGCTGAAGACAGCGCAGTGCCTTGTCCCGGTGGTGCTGTCGGAGCCGGGCAGCCAATGGCTCCATTGCTATGGCAAACAGCAATGGAGATAAGGGGCATCCCTGACGAGTTCCCCTCGACACCGCAAAGGCCTCCGACATTCTACCATTCACCACCACCCTAGCGACCGGTCTACGATACAGGAGACCAATCCACTGCGTGAATCCCAATGGCATGCCCATGTTTCGCAGAATACATTGAAGATAATCCCATTCTAAGGAATCAAAGGCCTTGGTGGCGTCCAAGAAGACCGCCACCAGTGGCAAGTCAGGGTCCACATTGTGCAATATGGAGAAGAGTGTCTGAAGATTATGGGAGGTAGCCCTGCCCGGGCAGATCCCGCCTGATCCGACAGCACCAGACCCCCCAATAGCAACTGCAAGCGATTGGCCAACACCTTGGTCAGAATTTTGGCATCACAGTTAAGTAATGAGAGAGGACGGTAAGAGTCGCAATATTGAGGTGGTTTCCCAGGTTTTAGGAGGGAGGTAATGAGCGCCTCCTGCATGGACTGGGGGAGCGTGCCAGACTCATGTGCCTCCATAAAAACCTCTCGGAGCACCGGAGCTAGAATATCCATATACGCCTTATAAAAGTCCATAGGCAGACCGTCCAGGCCCGGTGCCTTCCCGGGTGCCATCTGATTGATTGCGTCTCTAATTTCCTCCAGGCCTATAGGCTCGGCCAAAAACTCCCTCTGTCGATCTGAAAGCCAGCCCAGGGTGAGCTCCTTCAGGTAGTCGTCTATGTTGAGTTCACCCACTCTAGTAGTAGAGTAAAGTGCAGAGTAATGTGTAGTGAAGGCAGCCAGGAGCGAGTGAGTGTCGCGTATAGGAACCCCCCCGTCCCCCTCCAGCTCTAACACGAAATTTGAGCCACGTGGTGGGCGAATCACTCCCGCCAGGAACCGGCCGGGCCGTTCTCCCTCCCCGTACGCCCGCGCCCTGAAGTATTTGCCCCGGAAATTAACCTCCCGCTCAGCAGTGGAGGTGTATTCGGTCAGTGCCTCGCGGTATTGCGCCTGGGCATCGGAGTTGACGGCATAGTCTGGTCTAGCTTCTAGTGTGTGCAATGTGTTCTCCAATCTATGTATTGTGGCGCGTAAGGCTCTCAGCACGCCTGAGCCTTTAGAGATACAAAACCCACGTATTGTGACCTTTAGCGCTTCCCACATGGTAGCCACCCGGTCCACTGACCCCTTGTTACGAGAGAGGAAGTCTTCAAGTTCCGGACATAGTTCGGTACGGAACAGTTCGTCGAGCAGAATGTTGGGCGGAAGTCGCCATGTCGGGGGCTTACCCAGCATGTCCGGTAAGCGGAACTTGGCCAACACCGGGGAATGGTCAGAGAAAGTGCGACCCACGTGTTGCACCGAGACCAGGGAGGGGGCCAGTGCCCTATTCACCAACATGTAATCCAGTCTGGCCCAAGTAGCATGAGCATTGTTCCAGTGTGTGCTTTCCAGTAACGTCGGGTGTAAGTGACGCCAGGTATCAATTACATCCTGCGTGTCGCAAATGTCTCTCAGGTATTTGTGAGTGTTAGTATAGTGTTGTGCAGAGGGGTTGGATCTGTCAAGAGCGGGGTCAAGCACTGCGTTGAAGTCGCCTCCCCAGATGAGGTGTGTCGACCCCACGTCCCTGATCCTATTCCAAAGAGCAATGAAGCTACTCGGGTCATCGCAATTAGGGCCATAAGAACAGGCCAGGGTGACGGTCTCTACCCCTATACTGCCCCAAGCCATGCAATACCGGCCCTCTCGGTCTGCAGCGGTACCCAGGGGAACGTAGGGAACGCCTCTTTTAATTAGAATTGCCGTGCCTCTCGCATAAGAGGAGTATGGCGCTAGAATCGAATGCGCTGCCCATCTGGCAGCAAAGGCGCCTCTGCGGAGAGGGTCCATATGGGTCTCCTGCAAGAATACTACTTGAGCATTCAGTCTATCAAGCGCACCCAGAATTTGCCTCCGCTTCCTGGGATCCCCCAATCCCCTGACATTCCAAGTAATGACGGAGAGCAGGCCCCCCCCCACCAGGATCAAGATGCGCGGCGTGGTTCAAAACTGCAGATAGGGGAATCATGGATCAAGAAACCCAGCAAGCAACCTCTCCACAAGAGCAAATGTCTATCCAAAGTGTCAGACTGTGCAACATTAAAATATAGTACGTTAGTGTCCATACTGAATTCGAACATAACAACTACAACCCCTTGAATGCCCACCCACCCACCCACTCCGACATCCCAAATATGTCGGGCATCTCCCCCAACCCACACATACCCACAATGTACTGTCATAACTTCACTGGGGAATACCCAATAGGGGGACACCAGGGGTCCAGACCCGCCATCCAACTCGCCCGATATTGCACCCGCTACCCCTGGAACCAATATCCAGCGGAAGACTCGGGAGAGGGAGGAAAGTGCCAGGGCGAAGTCAAATTTAAACAACATCAAGGAACCTCCGACAGCAACAGAGCCCAACTAGTGGTGGCTCATCAATAGAGGGCCGGGGCGCGGAGCTAGGCACCCAACGAGCACAAGAGCCCCGCAGAAGGCGGGAACAAAGGAAGGCCTCACAACCAGAGTGTCAAGACAGAAGGAAGGAAAGGAGCAGCCATTGTGAATGTTCCAATCAGTCAAGAGCAGAAGTGGGCGATCGGGAGCCCTCCTTTGCCCGCGGAGAGCGTTCAGACTCAGAAGATCGTTTATAGTCCTTCAGAATGAGTTCAACCTGGGATGGGTCTTGGAAGATATGAGGCTTACCCCGGTGAACCACCCGCATACGGGCTGGGTATAACATGGAGTATTGAATCCCACTTTGAATCAGTCGTTTCTTGACCTGACCAAATTTGCGGCGCGCATCCTGCACTGACTGCGTAAAGTCCGGAAAGAAGGAGAGCGTGATGTTCTCAAATTGGACAGGTTGTTTCTACCGGGCGAGGCGAAGCAGGGTGTCGCGATCTCTGTAATTCAAGAATCGGATGACAACTGGCCTCGGGGGCGCTCCGGGCACGGGACGAGGGCCCAGGGTGCGATGCGCCCGCTCCACCACCAGCTGCGGAGAGAAGGCATCTGTACCAAAAAGGTCAGACAGGAGCTTTTCAATAAAGAATTCCATCTTGCCCACAGAAGTAGTCTCTGCCAGACCAATAAGGCGCACGTTATTGCGACGTGATCGCGCTTCTAAGTCCTCGTTCTTGTCGGTTATCACCATCAGCAATCTCTCCATCTGCGAAACCTTGGACGTGGTGGCTGACGACCCATCCTCAAGCACAGAAATGCGTTGTTCGGTCTCTTTAACTCGCTCCTCTTGTTGATCCAATCTGTGCACTACGGAGTCCAGGCGGCGAGACATGCCGTCTATCTTGGAGTCAATGGAGGTGAGGCTAGTTTGCATATTAAGTAGGAGCGCCTTCCAATCTACATCTTCAGGATCCCCTCCATCAGAATCGCCATCTCCCGGCGGCGGAGCGCTTGGTTTCTTCTATTTTTGGGATTCAAAGGGGAGCCGGGATTGCTTGTTGTCTGTCTTCCCCATTATAGCGTTTGAGACCCGGACCACCAGGTAGGAACCCCCGCACGGAGCAGATCCACAGGGACAGCCGGCACCCGGATGCGTGTCACAGTGCGGAGCGTGGTCTGCACCACGGCGCCACCGCCGCGGGATGTTCACACAGCGGGCAGCAAAGCGATAGGCCCAGCAGTCCTCGAGAAGGGGGGGATCAGCCGCCAGCAGAGCACCACAAGTGATTCCCCCCGCTGTGGTAGGAGCGTGACCCACAGCAGTAGTATCCACGATAGTCACCGCACTAGGCCAGCAGGAGCACGGCTCAAATGATCAAGTCAGCCCAGGCGTAGGCCCATCCCGGCCAACTCTGCGCCCCCCAGCCCTCCAGGCATTTAGGGGTAATGAAAATAGAGTGTGGGGCAACACAACGCGCTCTCACCGGGTCCTCAGCTCCCTTCAGGCCACCAGGTGATGTCTGCGGCACCTGTTGCTCACGATGCTTGGTCTGCACCACGGCGCCCCCGCTGTAGAAGGAGCGCGACCCAGACAAAGTTCACCTCACTAGGCCCGCAGGAGCATGGCTCCAATGGTCGAGTCAGCCCAGGCGTAGGCCCATCCCGGTCCACTCCGCGCCCCCCAGTCCTCCAGGCATTTAGGGGTAGTGATGGTAGCATGTTGGGCAATATAACGCGCTCTCAACGGTTCCTCAGCTCCAGGCGATGTCCGTGTCGCCCGTTGCGTGCGATGCCACCACTCCCAGCGGCCCCATGCCGGGACCGATACGAGGTAAGCCAAAGGCGGGTAGCTCACACCGCGATCACGGGGGGGGGGGGGGGCTCCAGCCACCAAGAATCACACCCCCCGCCTACCCCAGGGCCGCGCAGATCAGGACAGGCGCTCCCCTCTCCAGCCCATGGACAAGGCAATCCACGCGGCAGCAGCCCACAGCCTTCAGTGTTGCCTCAGTTCTCCCCCGCCTTACCGGATGGGCATCGGTGGTCAGTAGAGGCCTCCGCACAGGCACTAGGCGCCGTCCGTGTCTCCCAGCTCCGGCCGCGTCCCGCGGCCTATCACGTACTGCAGATCCGCGGTATTGCGTGCATACGCACGCAGCCTCCCCGCTCCGAGCGGGTTCCAGCCGCGGACGCCGGAGATGTCGGCGAAGATATCCACCGAACCACCGGGCAGAATGGCTCAGGATTGGCAACAGGTGCTCTCCGGCCCCAGCCCCTTAAGCGGCGCCGATTAAATCCGAGGCTCGATGATGCAGGATGGGCTAATGCAGCAGAAGATCGCCCGGCTGGCGAGAGCCTCACGGATGTGCGGCCATGTCGGTCTGGCGCCCTCTAGCGCCCCCATCAAGCTAGCACATTTACTCCAGGGATTGAATGGTGCCTGATTTGTAGATGCTTGTTTTCAGTGGTCAGGTTGATCCTTCACAATTTCAGGCCTCCATCTGTACATTTTATCATGTGCAAACATAGTGTATGCCATAACAAACCATTGAAAACATACCATCCACAAACTTTTAATGTAAAGTAGTAGTGTAAAAAACAGTAAGGCGATAGTAAAACTAGCACTTTCAAAGTCTTGAGCGAGCTTGTTGCATATCTTAAGTAAACAATTTTCGAAAATCATAAGAGGCTACCTTGCTATCACCCAGAGTAATTAGCATCACATTCAATACAAAGCACATTTTTTTTTTTTTTTTTTTTTAAACTTTCAAATAAAGTAATTTTGTAATTATTTTATAATAGGAATCTAAGATGATGAACATTTGTAAGGAGTTTAATATCATGTACAAGAATATTGTGGCACACTAATATGTACAAAATGTTGAGGGACAAAAGTAAGTGCATACAGGGGAGTATATATTTACTCATCTTAACTCAACATCTTCAAGATATACATGTTGTCAAGGTACATAGATGTGGAGTTAGGTAAGGAAGCTCTATACATACTTACCTTTAGATATTTTGTCCTTCGATAATCTGTCTATGATTTTAGCGTCCCATGTTATACTGTAGTAGATATTCAGGATCCACACCCTTGTAAGGATATTTCAAATAAAGTACTCACATATTTGCTTGGTTTGCCCCAACGTGTCCCAAGTGAATTTAGCAGATTAATGTTCTGTAGAAATCTAATTTGATTGTAGTGTATGAAACAAGTTACCTACATGCAACACTGATTTTACATCATGAAGTTGGCTAACATGAAGTGGGGGCATAATGGGTTGGGCAAGAACACTGCTCAATCCATCAGCATTATGTGTGGAGTCTCTCAGTGATATATCATTGTGTGCACAATGTCCATCTTACATAGAACAGCTAAGAATCTTGATGGAGGAGGCAGATGTTACAATTCACCCTTCTGCAGATGATACCCAACACCATCTAAAAATACTTGTCCCACAAGTTAAATGTACCATTAAAAATGTTGTTCAACAAAAAACTTCTCCACTACTGTCTAGGCTTTTGTACCATGTCACCAGGACTACGGTAACTCCATCCTTTCAAGCTCCTCAATGTCCATGAAAGCCATTCTACATTAAGTATCCATGCTGATATCCATGCTGATATCCAGAAACAGAAAGTATGACCACAAATAACCTGTACTAAAAGACATTCTCTGGCTTTTTCTAGAACGCAGAATAACATTTTTACTGGTGTGCATCACATACAAGGTCATACATAAACAATGCGAGTGAAAGAAAAAAGAACAAGCTAAGTACCTTTGGTAATAACTTTTCTGTTAGATGCTTTAGCTAACCGTAGATTCCTGACCTTTAGAATATCCTCAGGTGCCAGACTAGATCTGGAGAATTTTACAGCAATGCTTCTGCAGACTGATAGGGTTGTACCATGTGCCTTCCTGGTGACCCTGTACTGACAGCGCAGAGCTGCATGTAAGCGCCACCCCTGTGCGTTGATGACAGTTTTTCTTATTGGTTTCCTCCTCCCTGCAGATGTAGAGCACGTCAAACAAATTGCAGTGTGCCAAAATCTATCTTTGAACCTTATTTAGATGTTCAGAAATATAATCCACAAAACGTGGGAAAGGGGATGTGAGACCACAGTGAGGAATCTGCAGTTAGAGTATCCATCAGAAAGAGCATTATTGATGGATATTTCTAACTGTAGAGTTATCATTTTTACAATAGGTACCACAGTATTACATCACACAGTTGGCGGGATTGGGGAGTAGACTAAGATTACGAAGTATTTAAGGAATAAGGAGGCAAAAGGGCCCTCGCATCAGACCCAACTGTCAAGGCAGCAGTGTTTCATTAACATGTGCACTGATGCCCACGTCTGGCAGATGTGCAGAGCCAGCCCCCTCTTGCCAATGCTGCTGTTTCAGCTTTGGCTCTGGTTGAATGGGCCTACCGCCCTATAGGGTGTTCTTTCTTGCCCTAGGCATAGCAGAATTTGATGCAGAGGACTATCCATTTTTACAAGGTCCTTTTCTGCACCAACTTCCCTTTCTTTGCTCCAGAGTATTCTATAAAGAGCTATTCAGCCACTTTTTTTGTAAACAGTTTTTATTACTTTTTTGGCAGGTAACCACGAGTAAATGTCTGCACCAATTTCACCAGACAAAATTACAAAGTCATTGTCATCCAGTAAAACAATTCAATAATACCTTGCCCTTCTTACTAGACAGTAGTAAAACTAAATATACCATAGAATGTATTATTAACAGCAGTTCTCCAAGTTGGTCAGGGTATATCTGGATCTTCGCAGACTCATCATTCTAAGAGGGGGAATGAACAGCAACGTGTCCACATGCATGAAAACACGTCTTAGTATAAACTACAAAGAAAAAAGAAACTACTACTAAACAAAGAAACCATAACCTACGTGTCTCGTTGGTTGCAGACCAGTGTGTTGTAAATGAGACTGCCCTAGAGAAGCGCGGGGGCGAACCCAAAGGTCATAGGGGAGAATGGGAGGCCGCAAAAGAGGCCATGGCTGACCAGTGGTCATCAGCACAATACTCCTCTCAGGAAAACAAGGGGAGTGAAGCACCCAGTGGGCCTATACCTATTGGCCACTATGCTGCACCACAGCTTTGCAAAATGTGTCTAGGAGATCCAAGGCTTGCATCGCCTCCTGTTTGCCCAGGCCCCTTCTTGCCACTCATAACAGAAAACCTTTGTAGGCTGCCCATTTTATTATGTCCCTCTGCAATATAGTCACTTTGGTGGACAGGCGATCTGCCTCTTCGCCAAGACCTTAGGCAAGTCTATGAATTTTCTAGTGACCTGTTTCTTCTTAGGAAGAGCATACACCCCCATCAGACAGGTAGCAGGGGAAAGAAGAATGCTTCTATCAGTGGTAGTGTTTACCAGGCGTATCATATTGTCCCAAAAGAGAATTCAGTGTGGACATATCCATACCATGTGTAAGTACCCACCCTCCTCTATATAGCATCTTGGGCAACATGCTACCTGATCATCTACTTCATGATCTATTGTGTGGTCAGTGTAAAAGATCACTCTTTAAGGGTCAAGCCGATGGAGCCTCTCCTCTTTTGAATGGTTAGACAAAGCAAAAAATGTTGGCAAAGCATGAGAAAGACGCCTAGGCTCTCAACTTTAATCTGTCCAGAAAGTATGCGGTGTAGGTGTTTGCACATAGTGCCTGCAATTGACTCACCCATTGATGGCAATCAGGAAAACTTTCAAGAATGGGTAGTCCCAGTGAGCAGCTATGTATTGGCTCAAAGGGCATGCACATAGGAAATGTCAACACTAAAGTCCCATTGTGGAATGACGAATGGCTTCGAGGGAAAGGTTTGAGTAAGGCCTTTGAGAAAATGTATCACAACTGGTGATTTAAATAGAGAGGGCTGATCAGATAAACAAAGAAAGGTCAAAAGGGCTGACAGATGCACCCACTGCAAAGCCTTGATGCGCCAACGATGAAACAAAAAATAACACATCCAAACGTTTGGTCTGCAGGGTATCAGTATGACTATCATCCACACAGGCTACAAATTTATTCCAGCGCCCAGCACAGATGGACATTGGCAGAGGGGGTGTTCATAACATCAACTACTGCGTCCCGCAGATAGAACACATTCAACTGCTGTCTCTCAAGCTCCACGCATGGAGGTGTAAGGGCCGAGATTTGGGTGCAGGACCCTTCTCTGTCACAAAGACAGGCGGCACTCCCTAAGTGGTTTCCAGGTCGGCCGACATATGCTCATGCTCAGAAGCTCTGGGTACCACACTCTCCAGTGATCAAGATGCTTTGGTCAGACATGATTTTCCTCAGAACCGGAGGCAGAAGAGCAAGCAGTGGGAATGCATACAGGAGACAAGCGTCTTATAATAGTCTGAAAACATCCTGCAGTAATTTTCCTGGCAAAAACTCCAACGCACAGTAGTTTTTGATACTCTGCATTCTTAACAGTGGCAAACAGTTCTAAGCCAGGCACGCCCCTCTGTTGTGAACCCTGAACCCCCCCCCTCCCCGCGACGAGCGCTGGCGGCGAGACTCCGAAGCAAGCACACGGAGATGCCCCGTACTTCAATTCCCAGGGAGCATTGCGCGTCTCGCGAGAGTACGCGAACTGACGCTTAAAACCGGTAGTCTCCAGCCTCTCGCTGTCGGAAATTCCAGTGAGACGGCGTCTTCTCCGTCCGATTGTTTTGACCAGACCGTACTCCCGAGTAGGGTAAGGGTGCTTGCACCGACAGATTTTACAGACCTCCGTAGGCGAGCGGGAGCTCCTGCGAAGGTTTCCATAGTTCTCTGGTGGATTTGCTCGGCCTGCAGGGATCGGCAGGCGGGGAGAGCGAGGCTCTCACCAGGGATCTGATCGGCCTGCTTTGTCGGCCGGCGGGGTGGGGGCGCTTGCCCAAATTCCGACCTTGTTACCAGTGCACAGGATTGTGCAGACAGAGAGCTCAACCCTGCCATATTTTGATTACACGTACCGCTGGGTACAGCTTACGTTATCATTATTGTTTGTAAATGAGTGAAGAGTGTGGGGACTGCTTGAGGTGGCATACAGTGATTACAGCAGTATCTGGTGGTATTGTCTAACTGGTCTAACTGGTGTACTCTACGGCTCTGTCTTAACAGGGGTTGGCACGAGTGGTAGAGGGCTACACTCTACCCCTGTGAAGCACGGTGGAGTCGACCGGAGGACAACCCTTCCTCCTCAAGCCCAGTCTGTTCATCTTCCAACCCACCTTCAAAGTTACGTTACCTTCACCATGCTAAGAATGGAGGTTATTTTCCTTTACAGATCTCCCTCCCTGGTGTCCCCTTCCTTTCCTTCCCTCACTTGATCCTTCCACTGACCTGTGTCATTAAGACAATCAGGCTTGGTTAGATCAAGAGGTGGACCCCTCAATCATCAACCCGCTCCTGAGGACCGGTCGGCGCAACAGAATTTCCGACCCAAGAATTTCGGTCCTCCCGGTCGGTTTGATAGTTGAGGATGGCCACTCTTGAGGACGTGTTAGCCGTTCTGGCTACCATGCAGGGTGAGCTAGCGGCTTCACGTAGAGAGACCGCGGATTTAAGAGCCCGGATGGATAGCATCCAGAGAAACCCATTTAACGTGGGCCAAGGGGCAGGGCCGCCGCTTCAGTAGTTGTAGAAATGCCCGTGTCCATCCCGCTAGCATCTCCAGAAAGGTATCAGGGGGGTCCCGACACCGTACAGGTGTTCCTCACGCAAGTGAGACTCCACTTTGCTTGCAAGCCCAAGTCCTTCCCCACGAACCAGGCCAAGGTGGCGTTTTTAATCTCCTATTTAGTGGGGGATGCGGCCCAATGGGCAGTACCACTGGTGAGTCGTGACGATCCGCTTCTGCATGACTGGGACGCCTTCGTGGTCGAATTCCTAAGAGTGTTCGATAGGAGAGCAGACTCCTATACCGCGGATCGGGAGTTGCTTGAGCTCAGACAAGGCGATAAGGAACTGGTCGTCTATCTGAATTCCTTCAGACGGCTGGTGGCCGAAACTAAGTGGCCTGAGAGCAAACAGGCGGCCCTGTTCCATCAGGGGTTGCGGGAAGAACTTAAGGATGTAGTCGCTCAAATAGACCCCCAACCTTCCTCCTGTGAAGACCTGATCAGTCTCGTGCTTCGGTTGGACCATAGACTGAGTGAGCGGAAAGGAGGACGGAAGGAAAGGTTCCCACATCCGACAGATAAACAACGGGCCTCGCACATTAGTCCTTCTTCATCCAGTGAGCCGATGGACATCGGGGCGGTTAGGTCGGCGCTGACCTTTTCCGAAAAAGAGACCCGCCGTAAGCAGGGTCTCTGCCTCTATTGCGGCAAACGCGGACACTTCGTTCTGGAGTGTCCCGTGAAGCCCAAAACCAACCGGTTTCGCAACCCTCGCTTAGCCACCGCAAGCGCCGAAGCGCTTCCGGAAAACTAGCAGGCTCAAAGAAAGGAGAAGGGGTTTCTTGGAGTCCAGCGTTCATCCCTTCAGTGGCGGGAGAAGAGAGGTTACCCAGGGGACATTTGGAGATTCAGGTGGAGGTGAGCATAGCTTCTGAGAGGATACCTCTGTCCGCCATGGTGGATTCTGGGGCTACAGGTGTTTTTATGGACCTGGGGGTAGCTCAAAGGACAGGAATCCGATTGGTGCCGAAGGATAAGCCGGAGGTGGTATACGCCGTGGATGGCAGGCGGTTGAGTACAGGACCGGTGGGGTATAATACGGAATGCCTAGAGGTATTCTACGGGGAATCCCATAAAGAACAGGTGGTCTTTAGCATTATTCATGCCCCGCAGTACGAGATCATATTTGGGTTACCCTGGTTGCAGAGACACAATCCGGTCATAGATTGGGAGGAGAAAACGGTTCGCATGTCATCTGTGTATTGTTCAAAGCACTGCCTTGACACTCCAGTGGAACCTGCCTTGGCTTTAGCCCGGAGTTCCGTGATAGCCACAGCTGCCGAAAAGAACGTTTTGTTACCCGAGGTCTATCAGCTGTACCAAGGAGTGTTCAGCGAAGTCCAGGCAGAGGCGTTACCGCCCCATAGGCAATATGATTGTCAAATTGATTTGGTTCCTGGGGCGGTGGTCCCTACAGGTCGTATCTACGCCCTGACCGAACCTGAGACGCACTATATACGCGACTATCTGGACAAACTACTTGAACTAGGCTTTATTCGCCCATCCAAATCTCCAGCTGCTTCTCCGCTCTTTTTTATCCCAAAGGCCAACGGAGAGTTACGGGCCTGTGTGGACTACAGGGCCCTGAACGCCATTACCATAAAGAATAGATATCCCCTGCCTCTCATCAACGTACTGCTGGAACAGGTGAAAACCGCAACGATTTTCACGAAACTCGACCTCAAAGGGGCTTATCACTTGGTCCGCATGAGGCACGGCGACGAGTGGAAGACCGCCTTTAAGACCCGCTACGGATTGTATGAATATCTGGTAATGCCGTTCGGGTTGTGTAACGCCCCGGCGGCATTCCAATATTTCCTCAACGACGTTTTGCGGCATTTTGGACCACTACGTCGTGGTGTACATCGATGACATCCTGGTGTACTCCAACGATGAGGTATCCCACGTGCAACATGTGAAGACAGTGCTCGGAATCTTACAGAAGCATCACCTCTTCTGCAAATTAAGTAAGTGCGAATTCCACGTGCTGACCGTGGAGTTCCTGGGGGTTATGCTGAGTCCATTTGGCCAGGAGATGGCGGAACGGAAAGTCACCGCTGTGAGAGAGTGGCCGCCCCCTCGGAACGTACGTGACGTTCAATGTTTCATTGGCTTTGCCAACTTTTATCGGAGGTTTATCCACCAATTCTCCAAACTAGTGGCGCCTCTCACGCGGTTGTTGAGGAAATCGCAACGGTTTGTGTGGGACGAAGCTGCCCACAGGGCCTTTGAGGACTTAAAGGCCGCCTTCGTTTCGGCTCCCATCCTGGCGCACCCAGACCCTGACAAGCCCTACGTGGTGGAGGCTGACGCCTCTGACGACGCGGTGGGCGCCGTCTTGTCACAGAGACATGCCACCACAGGCCAACTACACCCGGTGGCGTATATGTCCAAGAAACTGAATGAGGCAGAGAAGAACTATCCAATAGCCGAAAAAGAGCTTCTGGCAATCAAGGTGGCCTTCGGGGAGTGGAGGCATTTCCTGATGGGAGCCAGACACGTGGTATCGGTCTATACCGACCACAGGAACTTACAATTCATGGCCGCTGCCAGACATCTGACTCCCCGACAGCTCCGTTGGACTTTGTTTTTTGCCGGCTTCAATTTCGTCATCACCTACCGACCCGGTGTCGAGAATAGGAAGGCGGATGCCCTTACTCGGCAATCGTCCCCTGTGAGACCGGTGGGGACTCCGGAGGAAAGCATCATCGCCCCCAGGCAGGTGATCGGAACCATTCAACCGGATACCTTCCTTTTGGGGTCCGGAAAGGCGTGGCTTCTGCCAAATCGAGGACCTGGCTGCGCTTCCATCCGGAATGGCATCTCCAGGGAGGGTTCCCCATGCGTAACAACCGTCTGTTGATTCCTTCAGTACGGTTGAGGAAGCAGGTGTTTCTGTGGTGTCATGCGTCTCCCAGTGCGGGGCACCTTGGGGTGGCCAAGACCAGAGACCACGTTTTACGGCAGTTTTGGTGGTCCTCGGTCAGAGGGGATGTACTGGCGTGGGTGTCCTCCTGTGCAACTTGCGCTGCCATGAAATCTGACCATAGACGTCCTCAAGGACTGCTACAGCCGCTGCCCACGCCTACAAAACCCTGGGACCGCATTTCAGTGGATTTCATAGTTGGGCTCCCTGTGGATCAGGGGTGCACGGCCATCCTGGTGGTCATCGACTATTTGACGAAAATGGGGCACTTCATAGCCTGTAAACAGGTGCCCTCGGCGGGCCAAGTGGCAACCCTGCTGTTGGAAAACGTGGTGCGATTGCACGGACTGCCTAGTGTGATTGTGTCAGACAGGGGGTCACAGTTTACCGCACAATTTTGGAAGACATGGTGCTCTGCCTTGCATATCAACACAGCCTTGTCCACCAGCTTCCACCCGCAGACTGACGGACAGACGGAGCGACTGAATCAGTCTCTCAAACAGTATCTCCGGTGTTATGTGGGCGTCTGCTCCAACAGGTGGGTGGAACAGCTTTGGCTAGCAGAGATCGCTTATAACAACGCCAGGCACAGCTCCATCGGTGCTTCCCCCTTCTATTGTACTTTTGGGCACCATCCACGTTTTCTCCCTTTTGTTTCTCCAGGGTTACAGCAGGCCCTGCCGGAAGTGTCCGCACGGGTGGCACATATAAAAAAGACCTTGACTCAAGCTCAAGTGCATCTTCGAGCCATGAAGGAAAGATACAAGGCGGCAGCGGATAAACATCGGCGGCAGGGGCCCCTGTACAGTGCCGGGGACAGCGTCTGGTTATCCACGAGGAATATCCATTTCCAACGGCGCAGCGCGTTTAACCCCAGATACATTGGGCCGTACAAAATCGTGAAGCGTATCAGCCCGGTGGCGGTGAAACTGCGACTGCCGCCCCACATGCGCATCCATCCGGTGTTTCATGTTTCCCTCCTGAAGCCATCCACCGCGGTGCTCCGGAAACCGCCTCCGCCTGTTCTGGTAGAGAGTGAACTGGAGTACGAAGTCCTGCGGGTGCTGGACTCACGACTACGCCGCAGGAAGGTATGGTACCTGGTGGCATGGAAGGGTTACGGTCCGGAGGAGAATTCGTGGGAACCAGCTCGAGGGATTCATGCTCCGCGGTTGGTGGCAGCATTTCATCGTGCAAACCCAGATAAGCCCGGCCCTTCAATGCGCTCCCGGTGAGGGGGGATGTACTGTTGTGAACCCTGAACCTCCCCCCCCCCCCCGCGACGAGCGCTGGCGGCGAGACTCCGAAGCAAGCACACGGAGATGCCCCGTACTTCAATACCCAGGGAGCATTGCGCGTCTCGCGAGAGTACGCGAACTGACGCTTAAAACCGGTAGTCTCCAGCCTCTCGCTGTCGGAAATTCCAGTGAGACGGCGTCTTCTCCGTCCGATTGTTTTGACCAGACCGTACTCCCGAGTAGGGTAAGGGTGCTTGCACCGACAGATCTTACAGACCTCCGTAGGCGAGCGGGAGCTCCTGCGAAGGTTTCCATAGTTCTCTGGTGGATTTGCTCGGCCTGCAGGGATCGGCAGGCGGGGAGAGCGAGGCTCTCACCAGGGATCTGATCGGCCTGCTTTGTCGGCCGGCGGGGTGGGGGCGCTTGCCCAAATTCCGACCTTGTTACCAGTGCACAGGATTGTGCAGACAGAGAGCTCAACCCTGAAGAGCTCCGTGGTGCTTTGCCATATTTTGATTACACGTACCGCTGGGTACAGCTTACGTTATCATTATTGTTTGTAAACGAGTGAAGAGTGTGGGGACTGCTTGAGGTGGCATACAGTGATTACAGCAGTATCTGGTGGTATTGTCTAACTGGTGTACTCTACGGCTCTGTCTTAACAGGGGTTGGCACGAGTGGTAGAGGGCTACACTCTACCCCTGTGAAGCACGGTGGAGTCGACCGGAGGACAACCCTTCCTCCTCAAGCCCAGTCTGTTCATCTTCCAACCCACCTTCAACGTTACGTTACCTTCACCATGCTAAGAATGGAGGTTATTTTCCTTTACAGATCTCCCTCCCTGGTGTCCCCTTCCTTTCCTTCCCTCACTTGATCCTTTCGCTGACCTGTGTCATTAAGACAATCAGGCTTGGTTAGATCAAGAGGTGGACCCCTCAATCATCAACCCGCTCCTGAGGACCGGTCGGCGCAACACCCTCTGATCGAAGATGTCCCTTTCCCTCTCAGGACAGAGGTGCGAGTCGACGTCTGCTCAGCTTGTCACCTCCTCCATGACTTTAGCCTTTTCTCTGTATGGAAACTCAGTGCCCCACTGTAGGAAACTGGGTTTTGTTGCAGTAGCCCCCCACTTTTTGCCTGGTATTTGATGCAACTTTGACTGAAGTGCACTGGGTTCCTACTAAACAAGTCCCCAGTGCCAGTGTTCATCCCCCAAAACAAGACAACTGGTCAGTTGATCCCCCAGTGACCAGGTCTTTACCACATCTGTAAGTTCCTAATAAGTCATATCCCTGGTACCTGTGGCATAGGTACTAAAGAGGGTCCCTAAGAGCTGCAGCATATCTTGTGCCACCCTAAGGGACCCAGCACCAAACCGATACAGACTGCCACTGCAGACTGTGAGTCTAGGTGCAGACAATGGTGCTGACAAATAGTGAAAACACAATATGTCACACATCCCTGTGTGCCATGCCTGTAGACTCTGCATGCAGTATATGTAAGTCACCCGTACAGCAGGCCTTACAGCCCTAAGGCAGGGTACACTATACTACATGTGTGGACATATCTGCATGAGCAGATATGCCCCTGTGCTGGTCAGTTCAATTACTGCCAGTACAAGTTAACATGGAAGCCATTTTAAGTACATGTGCTGGACACTGGTGAAAACGAGCTCCCCAGCTACATGATGGCTTCACTGAAACCAAAGATGTTTGGTATCAAACATATTGCAATAATAAACCCTCACTGATTCCAATGATGAATTTATTAATACATGCATTAATATCTACCAACTACTGGTGTGCTGACTGACTCGTCCTAGGCAGTCTACCACCACATATGAGTTTCTGACCCCCAGAAGTGAGGGCCTTTGCTCTCAGGAGGTCAGAAACAAAGCCTGTCCAAAAGAGGGCGTTTACATCCCCTCCCACAGGATGACATTCCAAGGCAGAAAGCTTCATGGAGCTCACCGCCTTTGGTATGTGAATCTGGCTAACCTAACAAGAGAGGATGCCGACCCACCACCCTTCCTTGTCTGGGACCCACTTGGCGCCTGGACAGGTGAGAAAATTAGTAGTCAGATAGCAGTGTTAACTTTCAGGCTAGTTCCACCCCTAAGGTGGGCTACCTGAAGTGAATGCGAAATTTCAGAGTCTTCCATTTTTATGATGGCAGAATAAGGAACTCTGGGACAGGGTTATGACCACTTTCCACATGAAGTGGTCATATAGGGGGTGTAGTGTGACCCAAGGTCAGTAGCCCATTGGCTACTACTTACACTCCCCTAAAACCCCTAAATCTAGTATTTAGGGGAGCCCCTGGCACCAGGAAATCAGATTATTCCGATCGGAAAGAAGAAGATGGATGTGAAGAGTCACAAGAAGCATTAATAGAAAAACCAGCAACTGACTTGGCGCCAACCCTGCCGGCCTGTCTGCTGACTTTGACAATTGCCCCAAAAGAGGACTTCTCCTGCAGCTGCTGTATTTCAGAAGCCTAGGACAAATGCCAGCACTTTGCCCAAGAACCAGGAACTCCAGTGGAACAGCGGAGCTGCTCCCCTGCATCTTGCAGGTACTAAGAAAGAACCGGGAGGTTCCAAGACCGCGAAAACCTGATGCCGGAAAGCACCACTGCACCCGAGCGGCCTTTTCTGAGCTGAAGTGGGCCATCAGTGCCAACGTGGTCCTCAGACCCTCCAGACCCGAATCCCGCCTAGGATTTCCCCGCTGTGGACTTCTCGATGCCACATGCAGCCTCTGTTTGCAGGTCTCCTCTACTGCTCCTGGTAACAAAACCCCGATACCTAACAACACCTCTGCACCCATCTTCCGTAGAGAAGAGGACCAAAGGTGTCCCCCATGTCCCCGAGCATTGTGAGGCATGAGCCTCCCTGTTGGTTCACCCTGACTGGCCTCCCAGTCCAAACCAGCATCCTCTTTTCCCAAAGACCTATCCCCATAGACTAACATTGGGCACCCGATGCTTTATTGCACCACTGCACCTGGCTGCCCTAGTGGTGCTGACCTGCTGGTGCTGCCTTGGACCTTGCCCCATACTCACCTTAAGTCCAGGAGATTTGTCTCGTAAGTCACTGTACTCTACTTTGGAAAAACAAAAGTATTTCTCTTGAAAAACGTTCTTATCTGATCGTATTGACAGGCTCCAGAAAATGTATCTGGCCAATACCCATCAGTGCCCCCGATGTAAACTGCCAGAGGCAGGTCTACTTCATATGCTATGGGAGTGCCCACATCTCGGTGAGTTCTGGGACGGGGTTAAGAAATCGATTACAGGCACCACTCATCTATCAATAGAGGGGGCGGCACTGGAATGTTTACTGGGTGTCCGGAGGCATAAGAAGTCAATAAAGGTTCAGCTACGCTTCTTGGACCTGGCGCTTATTGTTGCCAAAATTGCCATCACCATGCACTGGAAATCAGCCAGAGCTCCAACACTGCACATGTGGCATAGCGAATTGATCAGGTGGGCAGGGGCAGAGAGCGCTGCGCTGCGTAGGGAGGAGGCACACGGCCTATGGAAAAATGTGATCTCTCTACACTGGGACATGATGGTAGAAGCATGCAAGAACAACATACCGATTAGTGCCTTTGATGCTCCGCGTACTCAATAGTAAATGGAACAAAAGGAGAGTTACGTGTAGCTCAACATTACTGTTTTGTGGAACTGGCGGCGGACTCATTGCTTGTAACCACAGAAATGTGTGTGGAGAGGGACAAATACTAAGACACTGAACAATACGGTTGGAGCCTGGGAGGGGGGTGGGATCCATAGGGGTGGGATGAAGTTGAATGGGTGTTAGTTTAAATATGCCATTGGGGAATGGTAGGTCGCCTGTAATGTGGAAAATATACTATGTACGACGTTCTCTCCTTTTATTATTGCTGTTTCATGTTGAACGCTTCTTTGTGCTATGTAAAGGGATACCGAGGCATCAACTGTTCATTGTATGGATTCATATCGGATAGACGATGCATATTCTCTTACAATAATGTATACCAACTGTTGTATTAATTATGAGTCACATTGACAAAAGTAACAAAAAGAAAAAAAAACAATAAAGTTTGTTTCCCACCTGATCGTATTGATTCAGGCGCCTAAATATATATAAAGATATGTTATTTTTACAAATTGGTGTGGATCTACTTACTAAATCGTGTGCATCATGTATTGACTGTGTGTGTATTTTGCAGATGTCTAACACTCCTCTCTGATAGGCCTAAGGCTGCTAGACCACACTACCCCCAGAAGTGCACCTTGGGATTGCTAGAGCAAGTCCCTGTCCACTATTAAGGGAATACCTGAACTCTTTGCACGGTATACCTCATTTTGGTATACCATATACAGAGCCAGCTTCCTACAACCTCATTTCCTCTCTACTCAAGGTCTCACAATCAATGTCTACCCTTCTTAATATTGTTCCCCATGATCCCCTTTTCTTTCATTATCCCACCCCTTGTCTCATCTACCCGCTTGCTCTTTACAAAAACGTATTTTCTGTATTGTATCCATCCCCCCTATCTTTTGACTTTTTTCTTGTTTCCTCCACTCCTTATAGCCTGTGCTGTTCACATTATTTTCTGAATTCATCCCTCAATGTTCTTTGCAGAGAGTGAGACAAAGAAACAATTTCACATTTTGCATTGTAGTGGCACTATTTTTGAGACCATTAACAAATGGCAGCTGTTATCGTTACTAAAACATAATATCCCTTTTATCCAAGCTTCAAGTTTGTAACGACTGCTGTGTTTTATAAGCCCTTATTGTCCAGTGACCCATAAACCTCATAGGTTATCTGGGGCTGTGTGTGAGTTCAAAACAACGTTTCCATCTGTAAAATTCATTTCTGTGGTTCGCTGTTGCTTGCACAGTACTATTGTTCCTGTGAATGCTCCAGGCCAATTAATGTACAGCTTTTGTCTCCATTACTTCAGATGTAAAGTTATTCCATACATTCATTCCATTCTGTGCCTCTAACCCTGCTCCAGTTTCTAACTTTGAGCCCTGGGGATGATTGCCCAATGAGAAATGTATGCCTCCAAAGATATATTTATTCTCTTGAGGACTTGTCTCTCTCATACCCTCTCACACATCCCCCTTCCCACAGTGCACACGTTTAGATTATTGAGCATCTCGTAGCAACTGTGCTTTCAAGCATGCATCATGTTTGTCCCCAGTATGTATCCTTATGTTTATCCTTTCTATTACAATCGGATACTTCAGATGGCCCAGGCTCTAGAAAAGATTTAGAGGTGGGTGTAGTTAACTCTCTGATTCCGTATGATAAGAGGGAATTTGTTTCGAATGAGTAAAACAAAACGTTAGTCTGATATCCAACAGAAGTAAAACAAAATATATATTTTAAAATGTTGGTATTGTTGCTGTGATTAAAATTTTTAGAACCCACTAATTCAAGTTTTTGACAAGATGTATTTTTCCCGGATTTACCCTACACTAGAAGCAACAATGGTCGAGTGTCTCCTTGCGACATACAGCTGCGGACACGACTGCACTGACCATACTAGCAGAGCAGTACATGTCAACTGAGGGGGCAGACTCCTGCGTAGCACTTTTCAACTTTAGGAGCAATGGCCCAATTACATTGAGTAAGACAGGGTGGTACACAGAGCCCGGTGGTGGACTGAAATTTCCCAGTGAATTAGACTAACCTTTTGTGTTGTCTTGTATTTTTTCCACATGTTCACTTGTGGTGAAATTAGCAAATGTCGACGCAAGCCATCTATAAATCACCTCTAAACAATTCTTGCTCTAATTTACCAAAAAGAATATTAGATAAACGAATGTAGGTGTGTAATATAGGTCCGATTCATCTGTACAAAACTTTAACAGGACATAGTAGCCATAACACTATACACACACACAACACAGCACAAGTATGACAAATTATTGGGCATCGCTCGTCTCACAAAGTTCACATTTCCAATTACACAACACAAGTATAACATCCCTCCAGCAGAACATGCATGCACACCCAGCACAGCACAAAAGTGCCACATGGTTGGTTTTCACGAGTCGCACAACACCTTGCATCTTTAGCTGCGAGTTACATGCAAAATATCCATTCACTAATAGATGGACAGAACACTGCGAATGAACCCTCCCCCCAAAAGATATGTCAGTTACCTGTATATCAACTTGCTTACAACCACACACCAAACTGTGCCAAATCTACAACAAAACACCTCCATACAGAACTCCCAACATACATCCAACACAGCCGACATTTGGAATGGTTACTTAGCTGTAGGAGTAGGTTTGCAGCTTGAAGGCTTTCTGCATTCAAATGCTGTGCATTCAATCCGCCATCTATTGGTTGGGTCAGTAGTTGTCTCTATTTTCTCTTCATTTTGTATGTTGAGCTAGACAGCGCATGCACTGTCTCTTTGAGACCTGCTGAATTTAGTCTGTGAGCTTCAAGTGCACCCCATGTCTTGCCATTGCTACTCATTTGTCTATGTCAGTGTCCTTTAAAAATCCCTGCTCGCTAGTTTTTTTTGGGTGCTGGAATCTTTGTTGCCCATTTGGTGATCTGTCCCTCCTCTTAGAAATACAGATGTATGCTCAGATTGCTCTCTTGCGTGTTCCCCATCTTTAGATAATTTTCTCTGGCGTCCTTGAGTATTTAGCTTCCTTCGGGTTGTTATAAGAAAAACATTGTCCAGTCCTCCCAACTGCAAACACCGACCTCAAAACGAATGTGGGAGAGTTGCATCTGAATCCAGAAAGTCTTCAAGCTGCAAAATTACTTCTACAGGTAAGTAACCATTTCATTTTGCAGCATGAATCTTTCTGGATTCATATGATGTGATAGTGATGGATGGGTAGAGAACACGTTTGTGTTTGCTAATAGGTGTTTTAAGTTCTTTTTGTCCCATCTGTACTTCCTGGTTTGCTTGCATGTCCACACTGTAATGTTTTGTATAGTTGTGTGTACGGAAGACCATGTAGCTGCCGCACAGATGACGTCGACTGACAAAATGGCTAACAAGGCGAGTGATACGCCGTTTTCCCTCGTGGAGTGCACCCTTAGCTTTTCGTCAACCATCACACCAGCTGCTGTGTGGCAGATTTGTATCGTCTGGACTAACCATTTTACTATAGTTCCTTTAGTCGCTGGTAACCGTTTGGTTGCTGGGTGTGGGAAGTTGGCCTGATGTATGATGTCACTAGTTATAGTGTACACCTTATATCAGTCCAAATACCCTTATGGTGATTGGTTGTAAAGTCAACCTTATAGACCAGCTATCCTAGTGGTAGCATGGACAAGAGCAGTCTTAGGCTAAACTCTGAATGGCATGTGAAGCCAGCTGTGATACCATATATAATCCCTTGAATACCAAATGAAAGGACACCACAACAGATATATATATAAAATAAAGTGTATTTATTCTAAGCAAACCCTCAGCACTCTTTATGAGTTTAGAGGTAAGTACAACACAGTCTTATTAATGCATACAGTAAGTCACACAGGTAAGTAATACAGTTAGGCCCTAGGGGCCACGCAAACCATATACTAAATAAGTGGTATAAGAACCACTGTCACGGAAATAGAATAGGCCTAGGCCTAGGGAATCGCTGGGGCTACACTACACTAGCGTTAGTTAGGGAGTGGGAGGCCCACGGGATTCGTGTGCAGAGTGGAAACACTCACGCGTAATGCGTAAAAGTCAATAGCAATGTTACAGTTTAGAAATAGATAGATTTAGGACACTTCCGGAGTAGCTAGGAAGTTGAGACTTGAAAACTAGACACTAGGATAGTCACTATCCTGATGAGCACCGGAGTACCCAAGTTACCTAGCCCACAGGCTGCGGGTGCATAGGGGTGAAGATGCGTCGTTTTCGTCGTCGACTCCTATGGATGCCTGAAGAAAGATGCTGACAGGCAGTCAGGGGAGAGTGTCCGGTGGATCCCAAGCCTGGGATCAAGAAGAGAAGAAACCTGCAAGCAGAGGGGACAGAGTCAAGGTCACTAGCCAGTGACCACGTGGAACCAGGAAGGAACCAGGCGATGTCGTGAAGAGTTGCAGGTGAAGGTGAAGCTTGTCGCTGCAGCCAGGAGGACCAGGAAGCGTCGAGGACGACCAGGACCAGGAGGCGAGCTGTCCCACGAAGGCTCTTGCTGTCGGCGGCGTCGAAGTTGGACTAGGACTCACCAAGCCTTGGCAAGCGGAACCCACGAAGAACAAGGGACTTGCTTCTGGTGCAGACCAGGAAGGTCTGGGGTGCTTCTTCTTTGCAGAGAAGCGGGAGCCAGTCTGGAGGAGCCAAACCAGCGCAGAAGATTTTAGGGAGCGTCGTCACAAAGGCCACTAGCCAGCGGGCAAGCAACCGGACAGACGCGGCAAGCAGGAAAATGCTGAAGGGCCCCACGCAGGACTCGTGGAGTGTGGGGGGCTGGTCTTCGGTGCAGATGGTGCTTGGGGTTGGGGCTTCTCAATCCCCGGTGCACAACTTCGAGGGTACCTCAGAAGCTGCGCTGTAAGTTACTAGCCACTTTTCCCAGGTAGCCGGTCCCACGTCGCTCGTCGCCTCCACGGATCTCAGCTCTGCTGCAGATGTGGATGAGGGTCGGAGAAGTCTGGAAATCAAGGCTCTGGTCGGGCTCTGCAGTCGGTTCCTCGTCGAACGTTTCACAAAGCAAAGGGTAGTCACTTGATGGTGCCTGTTTGCACAGGGTAGCCACTCCTTGGCTACAAGGGAGATTCTTCAGTCTTCTTCTTTCGTCGAATGTCGAAGGTCCAGAGTTTCTGTTCAGTTTTGCAGGTTCAGGATAATCTAAAGTCTTGAGGCCCAACTCCCACTCTTATACTAATCTGGGGGGCTGGGATACCTGCTAGGTCACGCCTTATGGGTGGGACCTGGGAGGGGGTGGTTACACCCACTTCCCTTTGTCCAGTTTCGCGCCAGAGCTGGGGCTGGAGTGCCCCAGCGCCGGTTTGAACTGGACTATGCAAGGAACACCTTGTGTGCCCCAGGCATGTCTCATTCCTTTCAGCCCACCCTGCCCCAATACACTAAAGGCTGTCTGGGGAGGTGCTAGCACCTCCCCAAGCAGGAAACCTATTGTCCAGGCCTCCCTGGCTGGGATCCCTCCCAGCAGCAGGAGGTCAGACTTGTGTCGTGGCAGCAGCATCCATTTTGTGATGCTGAGGCTTTGGTCAGAGGCTAACAGTTGAAGTATGATTTTAACATGTCTTTCCCCCTAGAAGGGGGGAATAATATTCTCATGTCCAGAAATGGCATGGGGGTATTATTCCCGAGTGTTAGACACCTTACACGACATGCTTTGATAAAGCCAAACCATAGTTACCATAACCGTCTAAGATTATAAGGCACTTTAAGAGTATATGGTAGGCTATATCATAGAACAGCTATAAGGACATGGTTCCGAAAGCTGCAGACAGGCTCAGCTCATGCTAGAGCACCATCTCACATGTTACCAAGCACTCTGCCTCCAGGATTGTCAAGGCCTGCCATAGGAGTGACTGATAGGTACACATGTGTCTATATGTAAGTTAGGTATAGGAATACTACACCTAAGCAAGGGGTGATTACACGACCTTGCCCCAGCTGAGTGATCAGCCAGTTGTGTCAAAATGGAAGGCCAGGCCAGGGGTGGCACAATACATGCTGCAGCCCCTGGTAGGCCTAGGGTACACCTATGCCCTGGGTACCTAGGGTACACTGTACAGGGGCCAATAAGGTGATCCTATCCAAATGGGTTATGCACCTAAAGTACATAGTAGTAATTTAGAGAGAGAACAGCAGGGCTGTGGGTCTGATTAGCAGGCCCACAGCCACATCTAAGTCGTAAACCAGTAAAGCAAAAGCAAAAAGTGGGGGTGAACATAGAAAGCAGACCCTACTCTCCTACACAACCCCCCCCCAAACTTAGGGACATTAAACTAACCTTGACCAGTTGAGTCTTCATGTTCTAAGTGGAAATATCTGGAGAGTCCATCTGCATTGGCATGGTCAGTCCCAGGTCTATGTTCCACTGTGAAGTCCATCCCCTGTAGGGAAATGGACCACCTAAGAAGTTTGGGATTTTCACCCTTCATCTGATTTAGCCACAAGAGGGGCTTATGGTCTGTCTGAATCTTGAAGTGAGTGCCAAACAAGTATGGCCTCAGCTTCTTCAGGGCCCAAACCACAGCAAAGGCCTCCCTCTCAATAGCTGACCAACGTTTCTCTCTAGGGGTCAGCCTTCTACTTATAAAAGCAATGGGCTGGTCTTGACCATCTACATTCAGTTGTGAAAGAACAGCTCCCACACCTAACTCAGAAGCATCTGTCTGGACAATGAACTCTTTGGAGTAGTCTGGACTTTTCAGAATAGGTGCACTGCACATGGCCTGCTTCAGGTCATCAAATGCTTTTTGACAGCTTGCTGTCCACTGAACTTTCTTTGGCATCTTCTTGGAGGTCAAGTCATTAAGTGGTGTCACTATGGACCCATAGTTCTTAACAAACTTTCTGTAGTACCCAGACAGGCCCAAGAAAGCTCTGACCTGAGTCTGGGTAGTTGGAGGAGCCCAGTCCTTTATGGTCTGGATCTTGCTCTCCAGTGGTTGAACCTGACCCCCACCAACTAGGTGGCCCAGGTATACAACCTTGCTCTGCCCTATCTGGCACTTAGTGGCCTTGATAGTGAGGCCTGCCTTTTGCAGGGCCTCTAAAACATTCCTCAGGTGGACCAGGTGATCCTCCCAGGTGGAGCTAAAGACAGCAATATCATCAAGATAAGCTGCACAATAATCATCCAACCCAGTAAGGACTTGATTCACCAGCCTTTGGAAAGTGGCAGGTGCATTCTTCAAACCAAAGGGCATTACCACAAATTGATAATGTCCTCCTGGGGTCGAGAAAGCAGTTTTGGCCTTTGCACTCTCAGCTAGTCTGATTTGCCAGTAGCCTGCTGTTAGGTCAAATGTGCTCAAAAACTTAGCAGCTGCCAGTCTGTCAATGAGCTCATCTGCCCTAGGTATTGGGTGGGCATCTGTCCTAGTGACAGCATTGAGACCTCTGTAATCCACGCAAAACCTCATCTCTCTCTTACCATCTTGGGTGTGAGGTTTTGGCACAAGGACTACAGGACTAGCCCAAGGGCTCTCTGAAGGTTCAATGACTCCCAGCTCCAACATCTTTTGTACCTCAACTTTTATGCAGTCCCTGACATGGTCAGGTTGCCTGTAGATTTTACTCTTCACAGGCAGACTGTCACCAGTGTCCACCTCATGGGTGCACCAGTTTGTCTGACTTGGGGTCAGAGAGAACATATGTCTGTAGGCCTGCAGAACTTGTCTGCAGTCCTGTTGCTGATGGACAGTGAGGCTGTCAGAAAAGACCACACCATCAACTGAGCCATCATCAGGGTTCTGAGTCAACAGGTCTGGGAGAGGGTCACTCTCTTCCTCCTGCCCCTCATCTGTAGCCATGAGTAGCCCCATGTCTGCCCTGTCAACATATGCCTTCAATCTGTTGACATGAAGCACCCTGTGGGGGCTTCTGGGAGTCCCAAGGTCCACCAAGTAGGTGACTTCTCCCTTTTTCTCAACAATAGTGTGGGGTCCAGACCATTTGTCTTGGAGTGCTGCTGGGGCCACTGGCTCCAACACCCACACTTTCTGTCCTGGCTGGTAAACAGTCAGTACAGCCTTTTGGTCATGCCAAGCTTTTTGGAGTTCTTGGCTTGCCTCAAGGTTTTTAGAAGCCTTCTTCATATACTCTGCCATCCTGGAGCGGAGACCAAGTACATAATCCACTATGTCTAGTTTGGGTTGTCTGAGAGGTCTCTCCCATCCTTCCTTCACCAAACACAGGGGTCCTCTTACAGGATGCCCAAACAAAAGCTCAAAAGGGCTGTAGCCAACCCCCTTTTGTGGGACCTCCCTGTAAGCAAACAGAAGGCAGGGTAAAAGGATGTCCCATCTTCGCCTAAGCTTGTCTGGTAATCCTTTTATCATTCCCTTTAGGGTCTTGTTGAATCTCTCAACAAGCCCATTGCACTGTGGGTGATAGGGTGTGGTGAACTTATAGTTAACACCACACTCCTTCCACATTGCAGTCAAGTATCCTGACATAAAGTTGGCACCTCTGTCAGAAATGACCTCCTTTGGAAAGCCCACTCTGGAGAATACTCCAAGCAGGGCCCTTGCCACAACAGGAGCTGTTGTGGTCCTCAGGGGAATTGCTTCTGGGTACCTGGTGGCATGGTCCACTATCACCAGTATGAATCTGTGCCCAGATGCTGTTTGTGGGTCCATTGGTCCTACAATATCTATGCCCACTCTTTCAAAGGGGACCCCCACCACAGGTAGTGGTATGAGGGGGGCCTTTGTGGTGCCACCTGATTTGCCACTGGCTTGGCAGGTGACACAGGAGCGACAAAACTCCTTAGTATCTTCTGACATATGGGGCCAGTGAAAGTGAGGGACAAGCCTGTCCCAAGTCTTGTTCTGGCCTAAATGTCCTGCAAGGGGAATATCATGGGCCAAGGTTAGAAGGAAGCCTCTGAACTTCAGTGGTATGACCAACCTCCTGGATGCACCAGGCTTGGGGTCTCTAGCCTCTGAGTACAGTAGCCCTTCATCCCAATACACTCTATGGGTACCTTGAGCATTCCCTGCAGCCTCAGCAGCAGCCAGCTGTCTGAGGGGTTCAAGAGAGGGGCAGTCTAATTGAGCCTGCCTCAGATCTGCCCTGGAAGGTCCCCCTGTCCCAAGAAACTCAACCTGATCAGGTTCAAGTTCTTCTAGGACAGTTCCTTCAGGGCTCTCAGAACCATCCTCCTGGGAGGGCTGATCCACCACCTGAGGCAGGGGGGAAGGCACAGCCTTAACCCTACTGCTCTTTCTCTTGGATTGTGACTGGTCCATAGTTTCAGGATCCAGCACTTGTTCAGTGTTGCACTTTTTGGCCTGTGACCTGGTCACAGCAAGGACATGTGCATCTATCCCCAGCATTTCTGCATGGGTCCTATACTCCACTTCAGACCAAACTGAAGTTTCAAGATCATTGCCCAGTAAACACTCTACAGGAAGGTCTGAACTAACAACAACTTTCTTGAGGCCAGTTACCCCTCCCCAGGAGAAGTTAACAATAGCCACACTATGGGAGGTAGTGGCATTGCTAGCGTTGGTCACTAGGTAATTCTCACCTAGTATGATCTGTCCAGGGTCCACAAAAGCAGGTGTCACCATTGTGACACTAGCCCCAGTGTCCCTGTAGGCCTGAGCCATTCTTTGGTTGATAAAAGGTGTCTGTCTGTACTTGCCCAGGTTACTGGGGCCTACAGTAGAGGACAAAGCTAAGTCCCCATCACAGATCAGGACAGCCTGAGTAGGCACTCTGACTAGGCCAGAATCCTCCTCAGTTCCCAGGGTTAACCCTACTACACCCTTTTGCTGGGAACCACCACTTACAGCTGAACTAGGGGGTACAGTTGCCTTAGGGGCAATGGTGGCTGGGGGCTTATCCTTTTTGGTGCACTCACTAAACCAATGTGAGGTAGACTTACAATAGTTGCACCATGGTTTCTTTTGGCCTTCTTTCTTCTTATCCTTTTTGGAACCACCCTCCCCCTGAGCCTTTTGGGGGCCTGGTGAAGACTTCTGGTCTTTTTGTTTCTGCTCATTACCCTTCTGGTCTGCCTTTTTCTGATCACCGCCCTGGTTCTGGTTTTTCTGCTTAACTCTAGTCCTGACCCATCTATCTGCCTTCTTTCCCAATTCTTGGGGAGAAGTCAGATCAGAATCAATCAGGTGTTGATGCAATAGCTGGTTTGGACAGTTGTTAAGTATTTGTTCTCTCATGATCAAATTATACAATCCTGTATAGTCCTTAACCTTACTTCCCAATAGCCAGCCTTCCAGAGCCTTAGTGGCACAATCTACAAAGTCAGTCCAGTCCTGAGTCTGTGTCTTCTGGGTATCCCTGAACAACAACCTGTATTGTTCAGTGGTTAGGCCAAACCCATCAATCAGAGCACTCTTCAGGACAGTGTAATTATCTGCATCCTCATCACTAACTGTGAGGAGCTTGTCTCTTCCTTTCTCAGAGAAGGAGAGCCACAAGATAGCTGCCCACTGACTTTGGGGTACCTGCTGTACTTTGCAAGCTCTCTCCAAAGCAGTTATCCATTTGTGGATGTCATCCCCACACTTGTAGGGAGGGACAATCTTGCTCAGGTTTCTATTATCATAGTGCCTGTCTCTATCTCTAGGAATGTTGCTGCCACCAGTGGGTTCTAACCCACTTAACTTTTGTTCTCTAGCCAGAGCAAGCTTCTCTTTGGCAAGGGCAAGTTCTTCCCTCTGAATCCTCAGATTAGCCTCCCTCATTCTGGCTGCATGCTCCTTTCTCTCAGGTGAAGTCATTCCCCTGTGAGAGGAAGCATTAGAGGTGTTAGAGACATGGGAGTGGATGGATTCCCTTGAAGGGGATCTGTCCCTCCTGCTTCTCTGTGAATGTCTACTTGTGGGTCTGTATGGGGGGACCCCATGCAAACTCCCATGTAAACTTAAGTTAGCCTGGCTAAGTCTCCTTACTTGGCTCTGGCTGTCTACCTCCCCATCTGAAGGCCCATCTGACTCCTCTGTGGTGGGTAGACCCTCCTCTGCGCCTAGGGCACCTTCCTGTGATGCCCTCTGAGCATCATACTCCTCTAGGAGTTGTCTTAACTGAAGGAGGGTAGGGTTTGCACCCTGTTTTATTCCTCTGGAGGTACACAATTGTCTCATCTCCTGGAATGTTAAGGTATCATACCTAGAGGGGGTCTTCTGCAGACCTGCCCCTCCTGAGAGAGCATCTACTTGATCTCCTCCCAGAGGCATGATCTAGTGAGGGTGTGGTGTGTGCACCTACCTACACTAGTTGTATCTACTAAACCTTTCTAGTAGTTGTAGTCAGGGTGTGTTATTCCCTTCAACCTACAACTACAAAGTCCAGTAGGACTTAAGTATAATAATCTATGTTATATGTACCTAGACAATATCTGTGTGATCTTTCAATTTAGTATCTCAAGATTACAATGGTATTACAACAGCAAGCTCAGATCCCAACCGCTGCTCACCAATGTGGGAAGTTGGCCTGATGTATGATGTCACTAGTTATAGTGTACACCTTATATCAGTCCAAATACCCTTATGGTGATTGGTTGTAAAGTCAACCTTATAGACCAGCTATCCTAGTGGTAGCATGGACAAGAGCAGTCTTAGGCTAAACTCTGAATGGCATGTGAAGCCAGCTGTGATACCATATATAATCCCTTGAATACCAAATGAAAGGACACCACAACAGATATATATATAAAATAAAGTGTATTTATTCTAAGCAAACCCTCAGCACTCTTTATGAGTTTAGAGGTAAGTACAACACAGTCTTATTAATGCATACAGTAAGTCACACAGGTAAGTAATACAGTTAGGCCCTAGGGGCCACGCAAACCATATACTAAATAAGTGGTATAAGAACCACTGTCACGGAAATAGAATAGGCCTAGGCCTAGGGAATCGCTGGGGCTACACTACACTAGCGTTAGTTAGGGAGTGGGAGGCCCACGGGATTCGTGTGCAGAGTGGAAACACTCACGCGTAATGCGTAAAAGTCAATAGCAATGTTACAGTTTAGAAATAGATAGATTTAGGACACTTCCGGAGTAGCTAGGAAGTTGAGACTTGAAAACTAGACACTAGGATAGTCACTATCCTGATGAGCACCGGAGTACCCAAGTTACCTAGCCCACAGGCTGCGGGTGCATAGGGGTGAAGATGCGTCGTTTTCGTCGTCGACTCCTATGGATGCCTGAAGAAAGATGCTGACAGGCAGTCAGGGGAGAGTGTCCGGTGGATCCCAAGCCTGGGATCAAGAAGAGAAGAAACCTGCAAGCAGAGGGGACAGAGTCAAGGTCACTAGCCAGTGACCACGTGGAACCAGGAAGGAACCAGGCGATGTCGTGAAGAGTTGCAGGTGAAGGTGAAGCTTGTCGCTGCAGCCAGGAGGACCAGGAAGCGTCGAGGACGACCAGGACCAGGAGGCGAGCTGTCCCACGAAGGCTCTTGCTGTCGGCGGCGTCGAAGTTGGACTAGGACTCACCAAGCCTTGGCAAGCGGAACCCACGAAGAACAAGGGACTTGCTTCTGGTGCAGACCAGGAAGGTCTGGGGTGCTTCTTCTTTGCAGAGAAGCGGGAGCCAGTCTGGAGGAGCCAAACCAGCGCAGAAGATTTTAGGGAGCGTCGTCACAAAGGCCACTAGCCAGCGGGCAAGCAACCGGACAGACGCGGCAAGCAGGAAAATGCTGAAGGGCCCCACGCAGGACTCGTGGAGTGTGGGGGGCTGGTCTTCGGTGCAGATGGTGCTTGGGGTTGGGGCTTCTCAATCCCCGGTGCACAACTTCGAGGGTACCTCAGAAGCTGCGCTGTAAGTTACTAGCCACTTTTCCCAGGTAGCCGGTCCCACGTCGCTCGTCGCCTCCACGGATCTCAGCTCTGCTGCAGATGTGGATGAGGGTCGGAGAAGTCTGGAAATCAAGGCTCTGGTCGGGCTCTGCAGTCGGTTCCTCGTCGAACGTTTCACAAAGCAAAGGGTAGTCACTTGATGGTGCCTGTTTGCACAGGGTAGCCACTCCTTGGCTACAAGGGAGATTCTTCAGTCTTCTTCTTTCGTCGAATGTCGAAGGTCCAGAGTTTCTGTTCAGTTTTGCAGGTTCAGGATAATCTAAAGTCTTGAGGCCCAACTCCCACTCTTATACTAATCTGGGGGGCTGGGATACCTGCTAGGTCACGCCTTATGGGTGGGACCTGGGAGGGGGTGGTTACACCCACTTCCCTTTGTCCAGTTTCGCGCCAGAGCTGGGGCTGGAGTGCCCCAGCGCCGGTTTGAACTGGACTATGCAAGGAACACCTTGTGTGCCCCAGGCATGTCTCATTCCTTTCAGCCCACCCTGCCCCAATACACTAAAGGCTGTCTGGGGAGGTGCTAGCACCTCCCCAAGCAGGAAACCTATTGTCCAGGCCTCCCTGGCTGGGATCCCTCCCAGCAGCAGGAGGTCAGACTTGTGTCGTGGCAGCAGCATCCATTTTGTGATGCTGAGGCTTTGGTCAGAGGCTAACAGTTGAAGTATGATTTTAACATGTCTTTCCCCCTAGAAGGGGGGAATAATATTCTCATGTCCAGAAATGGCATGGGGGTATTATTCCCGAGTGTTAGACACCTTACACGACATGCTTTGATAAAGCCAAACCATAGTTACCATAACCGTCTAAGATTATAAGGCACTTTAAGAGTATATGGTAGGCTATATCATAGAACAGCTATAAGGACATGGTTCCGAAAGCTGCAGACAGGCTCAGCTCATGCTAGAGCACCATCTCACATGTTACCAAGCACTCTGCCTCCAGGATTGTCAAGGCCTGCCATAGGAGTGACTGATAGGTACACATGTGTCTATATGTAAGTTAGGTATAGGAATACTACACCTAAGCAAGGGGTGATTACACGACCTTGCCCCAGCTGAGTGATCAGCCAGTTGTGTCAAAATGGAAGGCCAGGCCAGGGGTGGCACAATACATGCTGCAGCCCCTGGTAGGCCTAGGGTACACCTATGCCCTGGGTACCTAGGGTACACTGTACAGGGGCCAATAAGGTGATCCTATCCAAATGGGTTATGCACCTAAAGTACATAGTAGTAATTTAGAGAGAGAACAGCAGGGCTGTGGGTCTGATTAGCAGGCCCACAGCCACATCTAAGTCGTAAACCAGTAAAGCAAAAGCAAAAAGTGGGGGTGAACATAGAAAGCAGACCCTACTCTCCTACACTGGGTATAAGAGATGAAGTACTTATTGGTCTTTGTGAAGGCTTTGGTTTTACTGTATGTAGTGCATCACTACTCTTCTGTATAGGGCACGTTCTGCTCATCATTTTGGATGCTGGAAGAAACCTTGTAGCTGTATTGTTTAGTTAACATGGAAGTGTGATACAACCTTGTGTAGGAACTTGGGGTTAGTTCTTATCACTATACTGATTTTGTGAATTTGGATGTATGGTTCCTGCACAGTTAGTGCCTGTAGCTTGCTCACCTTGCGTAGTGATGTTATCACAAATAGGAAAGCGGTCTTCCAAGTTAGAAATTGTAATCCAGTGTTGCGTATCAGTTAAAAATGCAGCTTCATCAGCTTTCAAAATACTACATTAAAGTTCCATGGGGGGGTGGGCGCTGCTCTGGGTAGCGTTATTCACTTTACCCCTTCCAAAAATCTTTAGACCCCTGCTGTTTGGAAGAAACTCCTTATTACACCACTTGCATATGCTACAATGGCCACTAGGTGTACCTTTAGTTTGTCATACGAGAGTCCCTCAACCAGCAAATGAATGAGATATTTTAAGAGTGTGATGTCCTCAGTTGTACTTAGCACCCACTCATTCCTGACGCACTACTTTCTAAAATTCTTCCATTTCTTGGAGTAACACTTTCATGCTGTCAGTCTTCTAGCTTCCTTGAGCACTTTCATTGTTTTTTTGGGCTACTGTAAGTGACCAAATTCTATTTTCGCAGTCGCATGCTGCCAAGCTGAGTGTCCACAGTTCTGCGCGGAAAGCTTTGGCTACGCCGCATGGTTAGGATGTCCCGTTGTGTTGGTAGCGGCATCACATTTCTGTGCGCCAGCTCCACCAGGTTGGAGGATCATGGCTGTCTGGCCCATTGTGGTGCAATGAGGATCAGGGTCATGTTTGCTTGCTTGAACCTCTCTATTACCAGGGATATTACGGTAAGTTAATTGGTGGAAATGTGTATACACATTCTCCTGATCATTCTGTTTATAGCGCGTTGCCCGGGGATTTGCTGTTTGGGTACCTTGATGTAAAGTCTTGGCATTTTAGGTTCTTCTGTGTCGTGACTAAGTCCACTTGTGGTGTTACCCATCTGTTGAAGATTCTTTGCAGTACCTTTTAGTTTAGCTCCCACTCGTGGGACGTGCTGTTCTACCTGCTTACTCTGCCAACTTCTGTATTGTCCACCCCTGACATCTGGATTGCCACTAGCAGTATATTCCTCTATAATGTCCACATCTATATCTCCTGTGTAAGGTAGATGGTTTGTGTTATCTTGTCCCTCCTCGTTTGCGGAGGTAGAACAGGGCCATTGTATTGTCTATTTGTATCTGTTATACTTTCCCCTTGAATTGTTATTGGAAGGCTTTCTAGGCTAGGAGCAATGTCTTGAGTTCCAGGATGTTTATGTGTTTTAATGTGTCCTCCTGGCTCTACAGGCCCCTGATGAGGAGATTGTTCATGTGTGCTCCCCATCCTGTGTGGAATGCATCCTTTGTAATGGTCACAGTTGGAGTCTGAAAGATCTGCCTATAGGGATGTTCTTGTTGTTCCACTACTGTATTTCTTTGTATACTCTTTCTGTTACAACCACTAGTCTCGGTCGGCTGTGAAAAATACCTTTGTAGCCATCCTCAGATCGATCTCACGTGGAACCTCGCGTTCGGTATCAGGGATACATAATTCCATCACACCCATGATTTTTCTCCCCGTTCTTACTGTCAGAGCTTGCCCCTTCTGGTAAAGGTGAACTTGCTCTGTTAGTGCCTGCACTCTCATTTGTACTGTAAAGGCTTTCCCCTGTTGTGAGTCCAGTTTTGCCCCAGTAAGGCGTTTCTCCTTTTTGCGCTTAAGGATGATTTTTTTTAATTGACAGAAAATCCGAGCTTGTGCAGTGCCTGTATCACTGTGTTGGTGTTCACCTTGCACTGGTGGTATGACCTTGCTTTTAAGAGTCAGTCATCCAGGCAGGAGTAAACGTGGATCCACTTTCTTTGCAGGTGTGCTCTAAAGGCAGCCATTCATTTTGTGAATAACTGGGGGGCTGACTTTATCCCGAAAGGCAGTACTGTGAATTGATAGTGGGTCTTGCTTTCTACGAGCCTTATGAACTTCCTGTGTCTCTTGCTCATTAGTACGTGCAGGTATGCACTCTTGAGGTTTATTGTGGTCATGTAGTTTCAGTTCCTGAGAAGTGGTTTGACCACCTGCAGCGTTGTGATTTGAAATAGTTGTGTTTTTATGTGCCTGATGCTTAGTGACAGGTCTGCCTTGGCTAATAGGAAGTACAATGAGTAGACCATGGCCTCTTACTGATGGTAGTACTATTTCTATCGCCTTTGTTTTGAGTAGGACTGCCACTTCCTTCTTTAGGTGCACAATATCCTTGCAGTCTTAATGCCTCATGCGTGGTTTTATGTTCAGTGGGAACTTTATGAGTTCTATGCAATACTGGTGTCGGATGATGTTGAGACGAAATTTGTCAGAGAGGATATCTTCCCATTCCTTGCAGAATGCTCCGAATGTGCCCCCTACAGGCGCTCTGTGATAAGGGTGGTGAGCCACAGAGTCACTTGGTGGCATGAGCAGCTCCTCTTGTTGCAGTTCCTCTTCCTTGTGAGTGGCCGTGAAATAGCTGCCTCTGTGTTGAAGTGGAGTGACTTGGTTGCTATACGGTGAAAGAGGCATAGGATGTTGTTAGATGTGAACCCCCTTGCAAAGACATTCCCCCGCGAGGGGTAGCTGCTCCTCTGAACCAGCTGCTCAATTGTAAGGCACCCATGGATTTTGCAGTGTCATTGTCTTTTTTCATCCTCTGGAGGGAATCAACCACTGCTGTCCCAAACAGTAATTACCCCATGAAAAGCATATTGATCACTGCTGCCTGCTTAAAACAAGACACCCTCAGCCAGACATGTCCCCCGAGCGTTGCATCTGTGCACAGCTGCCTGCTGGCAGAATTTAGAAGGATGTTACCTATTGTCTTCCCCTCCTGGACTGTGTTTTATGTTTTCTGGTCCTGCTTGGGGAGGTGTTGGTAGGAGTATCTCCATTTCCTGCATCGGCTGGTGGGCATACCTCTTAAGGAAGGGTGTTGATTTTTCTATTCTCCACTGCACTTTTGCTACCTGTTCTATCTTTCTACCCACCATGTTCAACCGCTTGCTCTCTGTCGGGTGGTGGGCCCACTAATGCTGGTGAATTGGCTCTTTTGTGAGTTGTGGTGCTGATAATGGAGTTCCTTGTCCCTGAGCCCATCAAGTAGGTTCTATGCGTGGAGTAACCACCTTCGCAGTTGCTAGTCCCCTTTCTTGGTCCAGAACACTAGGCAGATCAGGAAGAACTGGATCTTTCGTTGAGAAAATAGAGGGGTTTCCAGGAGAAGTAAAATATTACCCTGTAACAAACCTCTGTTTGTGGCATGTAGTTCTGTAGATTCACATGTTGTGCATATTTCTGAAATCTAAAGTTAGGCTTGGACGTGTATAACTTGTTTTTCTTCGAAGGAAGTCTCTTTGGGTCATGATGTCTTGTAACTCCACCTATTAGTGGTATTGCGCATGGGCATCAGCATTGTTTTTTCTCCGGGGTGAGACTGAAGATGGTGCAATAGAATCTGTAACAACCTCAGGCAAACGGGGAGGAGGGTGGACGCATGTGAATCTACAGCATTACATGCCACAAACAGATGCTTACAGGGTAAAATTTTTCATCCGTGGCATGTATAGCTGTAAACACACATATCAGCTAGCTGCTTTGCAGATGTCAGCTAATGGTATGTAACTCTAGAAAGCCGTGGAAGCCCCTTTCTTACAAGTGGAATGAGGGGCAGAAAGTGTTCTTTTAGCTTTGGCATAACACATTTGAATGCATTTGACTAATCAACATGCTACATCAGCTTTGGAAAGAGCACATGCCTTGTGAAACTTGGGGTGTGACATAAATAGTTTTTGAGTCTTATGAAATGGTTTTGCTGTGAATATGCAGAGCACATTCTGCTACAGATTCTGGTTGCGGAAAGAAGACTGGCAATTCAAAAGTTTGATTAAGGTGGAAATTGGAGACAACCTTAGGAGCACATTTCGGATTGGTTTTGAGGACCACTCTATCTTGATGTAGCTAAAAAGAGGGTTCTTCTAAAGTAAGAGCATGTATCTCACTGACTCGTTTTAAGGTAGTGATGGCCACAGGGAAGGCCACCTTACAAGACAGGAACTGCAGTGGTCAAGAGTGAAGGAATTTAAAAGAGGGACCTTTGAGCCTAGTGAGGACAGTGTTTAAGTTCCGAACCGGGGGTGTCCTGGGTGGATTAACTCTTTTAAGGCCTTCCATGAAAGCTTTAATAACAGGTATTCTAAATAAGTAAACCTGTTGTCTGTTCTGAAGATAGGCAGCTGTGGCAGCCAAGTGTAATCTGGTGGAATTATAGGCTAGGCCTGATTTCTGCAAGTGTAGAAGGTAACACACAATATCCTGTACCGGTGCTGTGAGGGGATTAATGTGTTTTGGGAGGCAGTAGTGTATAAAACGTTTCCATTTGGCTCCATAACAGGCCCTGGTGGTGAGTCAGCTTGCCCCTTTAAGAACAGACATACACTCTTCCGGTAGGTTGAGGTAACCAAATTCTAAGACTTCAGGAAGCAGATCGCAAGGTTGAGTTTCTGAGGGTTGGGATGCCTGAAAAGGCAGAGGTTTTGTGAGAAGGTCCGGCCTGTTGGGGAGCTTCTAAAGTGGTACAAGAGAGTTCTAGCAGCATGGAATACCATGGCTGGCGTGCCCAGGTTGGTGCTATTAGAATGAGTGTGAGGGATGTCAGTCTTAGTCTCCTCACCACAAACGGTAGGCGTGGGAGAGGCGAAAAAGAGTAAACAAATTATCCTGATCAATTTATCCATAGTGCCTTGCCCATGGACTATGGGTGTGGTAGTCTGGCGGCAAAGCTTGGGTATTTTGAGTTTTTGGCGGTGGCGAACAGATCTGTTTGTGGAAACCCCCAGTGCCGAAAGTGTGGGAGTAGGACCTGGGAGTGAAGTTCTCATTCGTGCACTTGTTGTTGCGTCCTACTGAGGAGGTCCGCTATATCGTTATCCATGCCCGTCATATGTTGTAGCAGGTGCATTTCCATGATGTACTGCCTACTGCCAGATCCTCTGGGCTACACTGGACAGCTGTGGTGAATGTGTGCCTCCTTGCTTCTGTAGGTAGAACATGGCAGTTGTGGCGGCTGGAAGTTCCGGTGGGTTGATGTCCTCTTCAAAAGTGAGCTTCCTCTTGTGGGGTGAAGAGCCCTTTGTTATATGTGGAGCCTTTGCCAGAATCTGACCTGTGCCTGGTTGGATATGAATGCAGTGTTGTGGAGCATCCAAGTGTTCCTGTCGCTGCTTGGGAATTGCTTCATCAAATTCCTCTGAAGCAGCAGAGGGTGTCACAGTGGAAGGCGGTCTTGAACTGCCTGCAGAGGTTCGCCGACCGGAGGGTGCTGAGCCCAATCGCTGCTGTGATTACTTCAAGTCAACGAGTCTCGATGCCGTGCTCGGCTTCGCCTCCGACTGTCTTGGCTCTGAAGATTCCAGTTCCAGCACTTTCGAGTCTGAGGGGCGATGAGGATGCACCTTCAGGTTCAGAGGCAAAGCTGCGCTCAAGGATTTGAGTGGGACTTTCGGCGTCAAAGGTGTCTTGGGAGCTGGATCCATCTCCGAATGCTGATGGCAACCATGGCCAGATGCAGTGGTGTACCAGAGGCCTCATATCAGCCCGAGAGCTAGAAGCTTGCGCCTCTGACTGGTGAGTTTTGTGAACATGCGTACTCACTGTCACCTCTGGGGGCATTGTGGTGGCAGAGGCTCTTCAGACTCGACATCTGCCTCAGAACCAATGCTTCCAGGTGAAATGGCCGCCTGCATTACTATGCCTGGAGCATCCAAGTCTGTGATATCCGACTCTTCCTGCTCTCTGAAGACATTGTGAGTCTCCTCTACCTCTTGTCTTTGTGTCACGTCGATGGAGGCGATCCAACATGTGCGTTAGTTCTGAAGAGTTTTCAGGTTTTGGAATGCAAGGCAGGCTGAACAGGTCCGGTGAGAAACAGGTTGCAAACTTCGTAGAGGTCTTGGCCCAACGACTACGACAGAATTGGAATGGAGTTCTTGCTATTTTGGGAACATTCTCAGCCCGAGAGGTTGGGAGTCGAAAGAGTTAGTTCAACATGGAGTCAAAGGTATACAACGGTAAGAAACACTGGATATGTCGATGAGAGGACAGATCCGAGGGCCTGGCGAGAACACCACAATGCGTCGATCCAGAGCTGTGGACGACACGTCTGAATACAACAGCGGAGATAAAACAATCTAACAATGGAGCCGATGCCCATGTGCAATACCACTAATAAGTGGAGTCACTAGACCCCGTGACCCGAAAAGACTTCCTTTAAAGAAAACCAAGTTGTACATGTCCAAGCCCAAATAACGTGGTGGAAGCATGCACCGCATGTGCATCTACAGCTACACATGCCATGAACAATTAGATTTCCCCTTGGTCTTCTTAAAGCTTGACAACATAGATGTCAGCTACATGCTTTACTACCACGTTGTATTTGGAGAGATCATCTTTCGGCAAGGGTCTCGAGGGGTACAAGTCGACACCCTGCTCAGGTGAATCCGCATAGAACTTCTCCCAGTCATCTGAGGGTTTTGCCTGGAAGACTTCCTCTTGGTACTGGTCATTGTCGACTTTGTCATAGAAACTGAAGGCTTCCCCTTCCACTGGTCCAGGTGTTGCTGGTGTTTGCAACTCTGGTTTCTCGGCTTGGGCTCAACATCGAGTGATGCTTCCTTAGTGGCTTTGAAAAGAATTCTGTATTCTTTCAAGAAATCATCGAACTCCTTCTTCCCCATGATGAGGGCTGCTAGCTTGGCTTCAAGGGCTTGTCTTTTTTCCTGACTTTGAGCTCTCTCTTTCAGCGTCTATGTCAAGCACTGGTGGCCTGTCCTCTGCGCCCATATATCCCCTCCTGGGGTTGGCTTCTCCCTCCCGCACTCCTGATCACCTTTGGGAGTTGAGGTCAGTTTCGAGGGTTTTTCTTCAGCAGCATCTTTTGGCTAGGTTCTGAGTGGCTCTTTATGTCGCTGTTTTGGCTCAGTGACCTTCAAAGTAGTGGTAGAATTCTTCATTTTGAAGTCTGACCCTTTTGGCTCCAGCACTGATCTCGGCTGGCACTCCATGCAGATGCGGCAACCCTCTGAGATGTATTTCCCGGGCAAGCACAAATTGCAGATTTGGTGTCAGTTCTTTTGTACTTGTTTGTGGTGGCATTTACGGCAGAACCTGAATGGCGTATGCTCCATACCGTCGCTGCATTCTCTGCACCACACAGTTGAGTACCTCGGGGTCCGGTGGTGTTACCTAGCCCCGATTCTTGCTCTTCGACTTCTGTTGATCCCTTTTGTGTTCTTCAGTGGTCAAAGGCTTTCCTCTGTGTTTTTCGCTTTTTGGCAAAAAAAAGCTTCTTTTTCTGAAATCCGTCCCTGCTAGCTCCTCTGCATCCAGACCCAATGATGGAAAAAATAATCTGAATGTAGCAATACACACGGGAGCTTCAGGGCATACATGTGTCATTAGAAGACAGACAGATCACAAAATGGTTGACGACAATACCCACGTCGAAACAAGCATTTGCAATGCAATAGGTCTCGCATTTGCAAGAGTTTAAACTATTGGCACTGTAAATGACTATGTCTTTTATTTATATGTTTTGATAATTAAATCATAAATAAAAGGCATTGTCATGTACAATGCCAATAGTTCAAACTCTTATAAATTGGAGACCTATTGAAAGAAGCGGCCGCTATTGTCCCAGGCTGCTTAGAAAGCGAATGCGCGCATGATGCACTGAATGTTGCAGGAAAACATGTTGTGCCTGCAGTAGGAGAAACTATTTAAATACAATAGTGCTTACAGACTAAAAAAGACTCACAGTGTAACCACCAAAGTAAAAGGGGCAATCCGCATGGGAGGTTACGCATGAAGACATGAGGGACTAACAAGCCTATTAATGAATCAGAAGCCAGCATTTACAAGGGAGAATGACAAATATAGGTGGCGAGTGGGCGGGGCTTCTATTCCATACTCCAATACAGCATGGCTCGCAGAGCAGCGCATGCGCTGCCCAGGCTTGACCTGAAAATGTTTATTCAGAGGGGGGCACACACCATGGCTTTAGGAGGATTTTGTGTTAGCAGTTACACTCTTAGAACAGGATTGACTTTGATGTGGAGGGCCAGTCTGGGAGAGAGAGTCCTGTCGTACCACTGCACCACCCCCCTCCTCCCTTCCCGGTCCCCTTAGCTAACAAACCAAGAATTGAATGCAGATAAATACATTTTCCAGAAAGACATTGGTGAATATAGGCACTTCTGCATCAAGATGGTCTAGGAAAGCTGGAGAATGTTGCTCAGTGAGAGTTTGTAGGCAGGAGTGAGACCACATTGCCAAGATTAAAAGACTGTTATCCTTTTGGGGACAATGGGTTCACATGCTGAGGCAGGGTGGGTTCCTGAATTGGCAATTGGTGTCCGAAATGGCAAAACTGTCATTACCTTTTAGCAGAATGCTGCATTGTGCATTGAAGGTTTTGGTGCCCACCCCGCTTTATATTTTAAGTTGAGAGGGAGCCTACCCCTTATTGTCTGCCTGGTGTTTGATTGATGAGGCGGGAGCCCACCCCGCGTTTCGCCGCCGCAGCAGGAGCTGAATGCTGCATTGTGCGTTGAAGGTTGTGGTGCCCACCCCGCTTTATATTTTAAGTTGAGAGGGAGCCTACCCCTTATTGCCGCCTGGTGTTTTATGAAGAGGCGGGAGCCCACCCCGCATTTCGCCGCCGCAGTCCGAGCTGTTCTGGAAGCCTTCTCCGGGCCGATCTCAGCGCGACCCGGAAGTCAGGAAACCGTGCCTGGGACATGGGTGGGACATGGGCGGGGCATGGGCGGGGCATGGAGCGCACGGCCGGAAGTGTCCGGGGCTTCCGTGAGCTGAGGGAGCCCGGCGTGTTGCAGCCCGCGTGTAGGAAAAGCGAGGCAGGAGCCCATCCCGCACTGGCAAGCCGTAGAGGGAAGTCCGGCGGGAGCCCACCCCGCCTTCGTGAATGCCGCATGGTGTGGCCGGAGCAGGATTTCAGGCGGGGCTCCTGTGAGCAAGACGGAGCCCCGCGTGTTGCTGCACCACAAAGAGTGACCGGGTGAAGAGGCGAGTCTCCTCTGCCATCGAGGAGACCAGCCGGGGAGCAGCGCAGAGTCCCCACAAGAGCCGGTGAGTGGGGTTGAGCAGGAGCCTGCAGGTGGTTAAAGAGGCATGCTGTACGTGGCCACCTGCTGATAATGCATGCAGCTGACGTAAGCGCGCCGCACCTGGACAGGAGATGTGCACGCGTATGGTGCGAGCAGGAGTTGTGATAACGCCACGAGCCGTACGCGTGCACATCTCCTGTCTGTTAAGCTTCGGCACAGACAGTTGATGTGCACGCATACGACTTGCAGCGTTATTACAACTCCTGCTCGCACCATACGCGTGCACATCTCCTGCCCAGGCCTTGCCGACGCGTGCACATGTCCTGTCCCCCTGCCGACCCAAGTCGACAACAATAGATCTCGCATAGTGAGCAGCGCTTTGCGCTGCATCGCTAGGCGAGACCTAAAAACATAAAAGAGAGAACGGAATCAATTCCAGAACTAAACACTAGATGGCAGACAGAGTATACAGCATGTGAATCAATAAAGAGTCATGCTGCAAAAATGCGATTTACCAGCTACTAAGGAATCAAACAACACTCTTTGCCACCACCAATACATACATCTACTGAGAAGTGGTCATGCCTACCAATCTAGGAGATACAGGTTAAATAGTGCACATCTCTGGTCTGTTTCACCCACTGATCATCAGGAGCCTTCACTCACAACTCAATGCACGGTCATACATGTGTCTGTCACAGGAAACACACCCATTCATGCTACAGACAGCAACAATACTTCCTCACACACAAATCAGACTCCGGTCAGCGATGGAAACTCTAGAACCATTTGGAAAATCACAACCAGACTACCAAAATGATGTGCTGCCAGACTGTGATCTGCACAAACGCTAATAAGTTGACCGAACACAGCACCATTTTTTTTACACAGTTTTATTACAAAGTGTTCTTGTTCTGCCCCGTTCTCCACCCCAAAATGTTTATGCAGATGTTGAATACCTACTCATATGGGTATCGACATTTATTGATAAGTGAGCTGCCTCTGTCTGTGTTTCGTCAACAGGCACAAACAACAAATCTTTGTATTTTTAAAAACACAATTCAATATAAATTTACAACATAGCCTTTCAATTTAACAGTCTCCTTTTACAAAATCTTTTTTTTCAGAAAGAGCACCGTTTCGTTTTCTCTACAAGGAAGGCATCTAAGCAAGGAGGGCGCGCACCCTATTACCAAACTCTCACAGAGCCAGAGTATACTTTGAAACCAATCAAGAGATTCCATTGAGGAAGATCTATAATAGCCATAATATTGTCCTCAAAAGCCAACTGGCCGGGGGGATGGCGGGGGCGTGTTTATTTTCAATATGTCTGTTTCTCTGAATGATAGTGAGGGTGTGGGCAGATCCTATTACTTGTCCAGCTTTGCAAGACTGCGAAAAATCGATGTGATGAAAAATTTAATTTTTCATAAGTTGGTCCCCCTCAGGGGAGCCTCCAATGACTTTAACTGCTTCATTTCATGCTCTTAACATTCTTCAGGCTCCTCTTTTTGCTTTCCAGAACCAAAATAAATTTTTCATTTACCCAAAAAACCAACAAGCCGTGCGTGTAAGATGCATGTGTTGCAGTTGATACTCCTAAGAGGATAGAACATTGATTTAACCCCTTGAAGCTCTCATTAAAACTGTAATTTAAAAATATGCATTAAGGTTGTTTGACCTCCCACTCAAAGGAATTCCACATCATTGTTTTAAACTGCAGCCACCTCTTTTAGACAGTGAAACATTTTTAATACCAGCAGTGGGGTGGTGGCAACTCTTGCAGACCAACAACGTCAGCTGGTGACCTGAGAGATTATTCCTAATACATCAGTTTTTCAAAATGGTGCTGAATGTGCCTAGTACCACTTCCTGTTTTGGAGAAATAAACTAAAAACAACAAAAAAAAGATAAAAGTAAAGGTTGTTCTACAGAAAAAAAAACCACAAGATAATAATAAATGTTGGGTTCACATATTTTTTTAAAGGAGCCAGCCTTTAACCAGTTCTGTAGAATTCTAAGGTTTGTTTCCTTTTGATTCAACATATTTTCGATTTCCTGTGATATGATAGTTACATGATGCATTTAGAATTAATGTAACCTATTTATCACCCAGATCAAAGCATTGAGTTGTTCAGTGATGAGATCACTGTATTCTGTGCATCCGAAACCTCTGATAAAGTAGTTATTGCTGTTTTGCACAGCTTGTTCCTGAAGACAGGCACAATTCTTTCACAAGAAAACACAAAGGCCTGAGTTTTTCCAAGTCACATCTGGAAAAATATATATTTTTTCAAATAACTGGTTTGTGTACATTTCATGAAATTGAAACCGCATATCAACCAACAGGCATGCATGTACCCCGACTGTGGTAAGGCCGAAGGTGCTTAAGTACCCCCAACTCTTTGTTCAGGCAAATCTCCTCCTGTGCTAACTACCCTAAGTTAGTGCGTCTCCACCAGTTGTTGTCGGTCAACACTAAACCAAGAGGAGATGGCGGAGATGAGCAGCGTGTGTCACTGGCAACCCTTGACCTACTGATACTGATGTGGCTTGGTCCCTTTCCGAAGTTCTGAAGTGGAAAGCCCTCATCGCTAAACCAAAGCTACCCAGCAACTAAATGTATTTCTTTTTTACTGATAAAGGCTCATGACCAAAGTGCTGCTTTAAAATGATCTGTTTTCTACAACTATAGATGCCACAGACTTGCAGCCCTGGATCACTGTAAACAAAAGATATGTTGTACCCATTTTATACAACTTCATCAGCTTTTGTCAACTTCAGAAGGAAGAAAGGGGTAGCCAGCTTCGCAGGGATTCATGTGGTACATGCAGGACAAACACAGACATCGGCACAATAATCCACTAAGCCGGTTATAAGAGAACAAATAAAAAGTACAAATATATCTTATTGCAAGTGGTCTAGAAAGTGGTAGGAGAGGCAGGCAATGGCTGTGATACATTAAAAAGTCATGAAATATTATCCAAAACAGAAATTAAATGGAGAGACGGCTAGCCAACTCTAATGGAAATGCCAGCACAGCGGAGACATTAACTGTAGAAGAAAGAACAAGCATTGGCATAGCCAATAGGTCTCGCCTTTGGGACCTTAGAAGTGTTTAGCCATGCAACAGTTGCATAACTAAATACTTATAAGGTCCCAAAAGTGCGACCTATTGGCTATGCCAAGCGGCTGTGCGGCCGCGAAAGTGATCGCGATCAAACATCAAAGCGAAAGTGAAAGTAATTGCGGTAAAAGCGGCGCGCGTGCCTGCGCACATGCACTGTAGCTCTAGGCTGGCCTGGTAGCACTTTTTGGAGCCCTCTCAAAAAGTCTCACCAGACCAGCGCATGCGCTGGGTCAGGCGAGACCTAAAAAGGAGGGCTATATGAAGAAACTGGTCTGAACCAACTGCAGAAGAAAGTAAAAAAGAGGGGGCGGTATGTAAAGAAACTGGTTGGAATACATGTGCAAATTATGGGGTCTAGTGGTAATGTTGTCATCTACTGAGTATAGAGTTCAAATCCTGGCTTTAACCCCATTTTATTTTAAAAAGAAATTGAATCCTGGGGAAAGCACCTTATCTCGCAGTCCCTTATCTGCCAGAAAAGAGAACACTTGGAAACATGCAAACTCTCAATATTAGGCATTACGTATAAAAAAAAACACAACTAGACGTGAACACAAGGTAAAAGAGAAAGGGCCAGATGTATCAATATTGGATTTTGCGATTCCATAACAGCGAATCTTACCAATTCGCTATTATGGAATTGCAAAATGCAATGTATGTAGGTTTCACAATAATAATTGCGATTCCTACATATTCCTTATTTGCGAGTCGCAAATAAGGAATGGCTTCCCATTCATTCCTAGAGGCCCATAGGAATGAATGGGAATTGCATGCGCAATTTGCGAGTACCCAATAGGTACTCGTAAATAGCGCATGCAATTTCAAGGGTGCCAAATGGACATCCTGTTGCACCCCTGGAATGTGCATGTGTGCACATGTGGCGCACATACATGCCCTAGGGCATGTATGTATGCCACATGGCACCTTGAAAAATGCAAAAAAGGGATTTGTTCATGGAATTAGCATATTACCACCAACTTGAAGTTGGTGGTAATTTGCGATTTCTTAAAGGTAGGTCACAATTTTTTATGGCTTCCTGCATTTCATTTAAGGAATTGCAAACTGCGATTCCTTAAATGCATTTGCAAAATAGGGAATCACAATTTTTGTGATTCCCTATTTTGCGAATGCTTTTTGGGATGATACATCCCAAAAGGCTTTTTCTCGTTCGGCCTGTTTGCGAACTGGAAAAACACTTGATACATCCGGCCCAAAGAGCTCTGAAACTGGCACGCAGCAGACGTGCACCTATGACAACTCATGGAAGAAAGGAAATGGAGAACAGAAGCAGAAACTACCAGAAGAATATGTTGCCAAGTTCAGAATAACTTGGAAGAGATAACAAAAGCGAACAGAAAAAGGGAGATTTTCTAAAAGTCACCCGAGGCAAAAGGGTGATGACCCATTTTTCTTTTAGAGCTTGCACTCATTCAAATATTAGCCATAAAAGTGAGAACCTACTAGTAGAGACATGGATCTCGCAGAGATGCTCATGGCATAAGACTTGTCAGAAAAGGATCAAGATAACACAGTGAAATTCACTGGAGGGTGTGCTAAAAGCATGGGACTGTCTTTCAGCAGAATTGTGGGGACAAAAACGGAAACAAACAGAATTTATAATGGACTAGGTGAAACAGATGGGAATAATCGATGGCCAATAGAAAAGGCAGACCTAGAGATTCAGTAGAAAGTGCAAAGTTGCAATTGGCAGGAAATTCAGCAGAAGTGGCCTTTTCCTTCAATCCGTATTTAGATATGAAACAATACTCATCTCCCGAAATTGTAATAAAGGTGTCCAGTCTAGCAGCACAGAAAATAACTTTTTGTTTTTACTGGACCAAAAACCTTGCAAAAAAATGATGCTTGTTCACAGGAAATGACATTTCTAAGTCTTGCCTTCATGAAATAAATACACTTCCGTTTCAATTCATTCCACTTTCCAGATTTTCATAAAATGCGAAATAACCTTTGATACACAGGTTGTATCAAAGGCTGAACGGATTGCTCTTTTGATTTTGGTGTTTGGCATTTGTGGTGCATTGTAGCATACTAAACACACCGGGAACAAAATCTTTACACGACACAAGTAAGCCAAGAAGTTGCAGAGTCCAACTAATTGCAGCTTTTTGAGCATTTTCAAGGCAATGGTCTTAAAGTTGAATGGCTTCGAAAAGTGCACAGAACATTTTAGCCACAAACGGAGTGCATGTGCCACCAGATAGGAGCTTGATTATTGGGAAATATTGCCATACATGCCAGTTTCCTTGAAAGGCCAACAAGGCAGAGTTCTTTCAGTGGCACAAAGTTGTCATAAAACGTACCAGTTTACTTACAGGAGATACAAATCTGGGGTTGCACTTGGGAAACAAAAGCCTTATATACTCCCCTAGTTGGGCAACAAGCAGCAATATCTGCTGGCTTTTTGGTGTCCACTTTCAACAATGATAAAGAAGGGAGAGCAGAATGTGGACTCTGGGAGCGACACACCTGCAGATTTTTTCAGATTAGCCAAAAGGATTTTATAATTCCCCAACCTACCACCCCTAAAAGGTTTGGCAGAGCTCACAACTAAAGTAGTATACTAAGTTTTGGTCCAATATTTAGACCAGCACTTTGAGAATATGAACGCTGACAGCTTATATGGTGCACACCACAAATTGAGGTTTCTCTTTCTGATGCCATAAAGGCATAATTATTATCCAATTTAAAGGTATTTATTTAATTGACCTCGTGCGGATGAAAGACAGAGTGAGGTCCCTCAGAATTTGAAAGTGTCTAAGACCTGCAAGTTACATACCGATATTTGCAGCTTGTGTGACCACCCAGTAAGCCTTGTTAGCAACTTTAAAAATCGTTTTTATAATGGTTGGTTGCATGAAAGTCAAAACCCTGTACAAGTAAATCACAGAATCTTGGCAATGCAATTTTGAAAGGTCATCAATTTTACAGTAGTTGACCCGAGCAGCAAATGCCATAAGTAGACACTTGGTGGCGCCCACTCCTCAAACAGGTTAGTATGCGTTTTTCCTACAAACAATCACAGGAAAATATGTTTATTACTGACTCAAAAAAGGATACTATTGGCTTTGAATTTCTGTAATCTGAAGACATAGTTTCACCACAAAAGTATGACTATAAAAAACAGAAAGAAAACGGCACTGCCGAAGTACTGGCCTCCAACGCCTGGCACTGAAGCATCGTTCTTTTTCGGCAGATGTGCATGCACTGAAGCATCGTTCTTTTTCGGCAGATGTGCATGTGATTAAGCCAATTGCCTTCACTCTCAGTACAAGAGAGCCCATGGCAAGTTTGGGCTGACCCACTGCCCCATGCTATGTGCTGAGCATAAGCAAAGTATGGATGATAGATTAACAGACCAATGGATTGAAAGGGAGGACCCAAAGCCACTCAATTTTTTTAATTTAAGATTTGTTTTTACCATATAAGGCTGAGAAAACTACTAAAGCTGTCACTATACTAGACCTATAAAAGGCACTTTGTGTTTCACTATATATCAGGATGAGATTATTTACTATGTTGATATTAAGTAGGGATGCTAAACCAGCACACCTCAAGCATAGAATATGTTCAAGGATGGTACTGGTTTGGGGAGTTTACTGTATTGCTCAGCAGATATTAACTGGAAGGCAGATTGATTCTAAAACAGTCTCACCAAGAACACTATTCTAATCAACCCAAAATAAAACGTTGTACAGTGTTGAGAGAGTCCTGGTGAGCCCCAGTGAGTATAGGAGGTAGGGTAGCTCCTGCACAGTATCCTTGCAGCAGTTCCTTCAAAACACATACTTGCTAATAATAAATATACATTTTATATAGTCCTTAACAGAAATCATTTATCATAAAATGGCAAGTGGTGGACCCAAGAGATAAGGATTTACAAAGCAACACAAATTGTTCACGTCTAAAAACTGGGTTACAACCGTGATACTTTTGAGCTTAGAGGCCACTTTGCTACATTTCGTTTCTGCTCATGATGGCTGTAGATCAGGCATTCCATCATTCTTTAAATGCACTTTATCGTCTTGATTTAATTGATTAGATAAACAGGAAAGATGGGCTTCTATGTGATTCTGCTTTACTGTATTACTTCTTGCTCTCTGTCAAACACAACTTGTTGCAACTACTTCCCCTCACACAGGCACAAAAAGATTCACTAAATTGTTGTCACTTCAATGGTTTTCCCAAGGAGACCCAGAGTTAACTTACTACCCATTATGCACAGGCACCACTCATGTCACCAACTATACCACTGGTGCCAGCATACCCCAAATATGGTTGTAGCGTAGTGCAGCCTTTACTAGGATGGGGAGGGGTGATCCTGCATGGATGTGTTGAAGGAAACATACCATAATGAAGAGTACCAGAAACATCATGTAAGTAGTTTTCTTCACTCTGTTGTTCTTACTTTTCCGGCTTCACAATTGGTAAGGAGACCGTATCCTTCAGGTTTAGTGTTTTTATCTGGTGAATTACCTTGTGAGACAAAAATCTCGAGGTAATTAATTTGGGGAGAAAAACAATAAACTGAAAAAGAAAGGGAAGAGTATTGGTATCTGTGGTTGATGTAACTAATAGGGTAAACACTGTACATGTGGGGATTTTATGGGGGAAAAATAAGTAATAGAGTAGTACTCTGTAGTAACTTAATTTAACCCATAAAGAGAAGTTACAGTTAATTACGAAGGGTGAATGAAAGGTTTCGATTTATTATAATATCCTTTCACTGTGGTCAACAAGGGTTTCCAAAAGTGATAGCCCACTGCTAATGCGTCTCAACGGTGGTTAACAAAACACAAACCACCACTGTGACGCACTAAAATTCCACTACGTCACTCACTGGACAATTGGCCCCCATTATAGTTCAAACAGTAGTTGCATTTCCGCAGCGAATATACAACAGGCGAACTTAACTCTCAAACATGCCATTTGAAATGAAAAAGAGTAAAGCTCTGTACCCTTACTGACTGTCAGCTGAAAAACGAGAAAGCCCAGCACTTCATAGTGACTCACATAGCCTCACTGCATAGAGCGACTTCAAAGAAAGAAGCCGCCAACGAATAAACAAAAAGTCACGTAGCGTCTCTCCTCACTCTGCATTGTAAATAGGAGAATTTGTGACCAATGTGACGACCGGGACGGTGGCAAAAATGGATTTCAGAACAAGAAAACAAAAAAGAAACTTTGAAAAACCTCTGAACTAAGATTATTTGAAAAAGTTTTACAACCAATTATTAGAAAACAACATATGAAAGATATAGCATTAAAAGGACTGGATGAACTCTTATCATATTTCATCTACTGCTAAAGACAACAAAGTGGAGAAGAATATGAATCATCAACTGTGCAAGGAATATTAGGAAGCATAGACAGACATTTAATTGCCATTAACCACACCATTTACAGAGACAAACAAAAGTACTTCCATATTACAATCTAGAAAATGGCTGCTACACAAAAACATCTTAAAAGTCTGGGTAAAGTTGATCGACCACATAAGTCAGACACCCTTACAGACACAGAAAAAGACCAATTTTTCAAATCAGGCCCCCATATTCTAGACAAGGAGTCACCAACCTTTTTTGCAATAAGAGCTACTTATGTTCGATGAAAATCATCCTGAGCTACTAAGATTATTAGTCTTGTAATAGTGACCACAACAGGCAAGATTACATTAGTGGCCACCATGTGCAAGATTACTAGCATTCATCACATCAGTGCACCAGGCAGGGGGTGCCAGCATTATTCTAAAAAAAATACTTTGTCCATTTGGAATGCCTCTACATGGGTAATAAATAGCCATAGCTGCAGTGTCCAAGGCACCAACAGCGTTTAGGTATAAATCATTTTCATCTTAAGTACTATATATTTATATCCCAGCCAAGCAAAAGCTTCTAATTTCGTAGGGTTGCCTACACACAGGAGAGCTACTTGCAAGTAGCTAGAGAGCTACCAAGAGCTCAAAAGCTACTCGTTGAAGAAGCCTGGTCAAGATAACCTAACTTCTCTTTTGCACATAATATTTTTCTGCATTTCAATACATTTTACACTTTGCACAAAAGGCCACTAGCATAGAAACAAATACAAAAGAAATTCGACCAATACAACCCATGATGTAAGAAAACAAAACAAATTTTAAAAGAAATCCAATTACAACATACCTAAACTAAGCCGCAAAATGGACCTGAGAATTAAAAAAAAAACAGATTCACCATTTTACCTGGCTCCAAAAACAAACTATAAACCTTCTATATCTCTCTAGGTCAATGATAATTGGTGAAAGCAAAATACAGTCAATTGAAAAAACCTTATAAGACAAGGCAGAATTACCCGCAGAAAAACAAACAAATGATAGCACAAGAAAAACAGCTATTCAAAACTAGTGGAAAACAATTTCTCACTTGATGACGTCAGCTAAATTTTGGGACACAAAAATGTACACTCAACAATTATTCCGTCCTGTCAGAGGTAAAGTAAACAAATATTCTCAAATTTTAAATACAAAAACTCAAAGGAAAATTCGACTTGATGTTAGAATATCAACAACACTACTCATAAATAACATACCATCAACAAGAACACATTTCAACACAATTGTTTGAGTATCAATCCTTCTCCAAATAACATATGTGGCTCTGACAACATTTTGATGCTACTATGTTTGAGAAAGCATCAAACTGACCACCAAGAAAAAAAGTTACTTAATCTATTTAGACTCTAAATCAGATTACAAATGCTCAGATTCAAAAAAAGGTTATTTAAAAATGATATGTGCTGAATTTTCTTCTTGTTATAACTAGAATGTCAAACAGTAGAAATAAACTAAACTTACTGTTAAAAATGAAATATAATTTCACAGCATTTCTTATTCTTGCAGTGGGTTATCGCTTTTATCCCTTTATGTCACTCACAACCTTGAGGTTCTGAGTAACAGACAACTCGAGCTTTGCTCTCATTGTATATAATGTCACTTAGAGCACCTTGGTGAAAAATATCCCTGTAACTGATGGCTATCCATCTATATTTCTATATGTTATTTATGGTCTCCATAGGAAGCCTCTATCATTTACACTAGATTTTTAATCTGGTAACTCACTGCTATGACGTAGAAACAGTTGACAACAAAACACGCTACCCACTGTTGCTACTTCATAAAGGCCTTGCAAGCCAAGCTAACAGGGCTCTCTCTGAGATGGTCAGTGCAGAGTTGCTTATTTGTTTTGACTGAAATCAAAAATTACACCTGCAAGAGGGGAAAGGAAGATAGGTAAGTGATACTGGCTAAGCATGGGTCAGGGGGAGAAGCCATGTTATGTATGGCTCCCCATTACTCCTCTTTCCCTGCATAGCAGTTGAATGCAGGAACAGATGATTTGGGGGTCAAAAATAACATAACATTTTAGAAAGGTAAAAAGTGAATTACTGGCATGTTTTTCACCTCAGGGTTCTGAGTGACATCATAGACAACTCAGTCTTCTCTCTTGCTGTCTGTTTGAGGTCACTCAGAACCCCGCGGTACAAAACATGCCCGTATGTCAGGGTTTGCTATCTATAATTCTATATAGTTCTCCCAGGCATAAAAATTGATTTCTTAAACTGTTCTGGTTTCGCCACATCTTTGCTTTCTTACCTTGGGAAGAGCAGGCATCAGGCCTTAACCCTGCATTCCATGTTTACACATTCACCGCAAAATATTTATCTTTGAAAAACAATATTTGGTATCTGAGAGACTGGACAGTCAAAACTGGATGTTCAAAAATTGATTCTTCCATAGTGTATATGGGTTTTGATGAGGAGAGTCTAGCCCTGATACAGATTGAGCAGTGGGTTGAATCAAGTCAAGAGTCTGGAATGTTTTTGTATGCTTATGTGAATCTTGATCAATATCAGATCTATCACTGTAGTGACACTTTTTAACCCTTTCCGCGCTGCGCGAATTTTCGCGCTGCACGGTCGTTTTATTGAGTGGGAGGAGTTCCGACGGCCCCCGGCTGTCCTCCGCACACGCCCACCATGACATCGGATGGCCGGGGGCCGTCAGAAGCACACAAGGGGCTATTCATAGCCTCAACTCGAACGAGAGACAAATGCACTGGCGGAGGGGGCGGATATGGAACATGGGCAATGTACAACTGTGCTGTCTCCAGTCTGGTTTTAATTTTCGGGACTAATATGTCAGTGGAAAAGCATCTATTTAAGGCTGTTTCTTTCATCTCCTTAATAATATCCTCTCCTCAGCAGATATGAGAGTGTTGTTAAAGCCTTACTGATTGAAAGTAGCAAGGAAGGTAAAGCAGGACCAGGGTCCATAATGTTATTAAAAACAGTGAACACTCCATACCTATGTACCTGCGCATTTTTAAAAAATATTAGTGCAGGAGGCGAAGGGAATGACTGTTTAGAAGAACCTAAATGCAGCGAAAAGCAAAAAGTCAGAGCATTGGGATTTCTCTCAGGATTTGTAAAGAACTCGTTTGATCAAACAGGAAAGTACTAAGTTGGCACAAACATCAATCCCAGATTAGAACCTAAAAGTTCAATGACTGCAGTTTGCTGACTTGATTGACGCTTAATCTGAGGTAAAGACACAAAGGGTAGTTCCACTTGTGTAGAGCTGCTGTTTGCACCTCTTCCTTTCTCATTTGTTATGGGGTATTTTTTATGTTTCACAGAAAAAAAGCATTATAAGGGCCTAGAACATAATGCCATAATGTAGATTTAGAATCTCCACCTGCTTATCTTCTTGAATACTGGTGAGAGGCTTTTTTTGGATACAGACACACCTGCCCCAAACACTGGAGCCCTAGAAGTACTGGAGCCCTTGACGTGCCTGCATTCAACTTCTGAATGAAAAATTGTCGCAGATGTCCTGTCGGCCTTCTTGACTGATTCAACACAAGAACCTTTTTCAGCCCCAGAACACTGCCGGCGTGTTCCTTGGTGTTTCGAGGCAGGTGATTTCCTCTGCAGTAGATAGGTTGTTGACTTCAAAGAACTCAAAAGGATGCTTTCCCACCATGATGTACTTGCAGGTGTGTGCAATCAGAGAATTTCCCTCCTGAAGAAAGATTGTACACAACCAGGACAGGTGACTCCCACACTGGTATAGATACTATGCCTAGGCGGTAAATTCCGTTCTGCTTGCGGAATTTGGGTAATTTCGCGTTCCGCGGAGAAAGCGGAATTGCCAAAAATTCCACGATCCGCGGCTTTGCGGGATTTTTTGCTTGTTCGCGCTTTCAAAATGCATGTTTGCGAGATATTTCTCCTCGAGCACGCAAACAGTGTTTGCGAACAGGAAAAAAGCATCGCGAACGGGAGAAACAAGCAATTCCGCGTGTTCGCGGAACTCTGCGTGCTCGCAGAGATTTTTTACCGTTTCACTGAGCTTTGCGTAGAGCGACTAAGCAAATTCCGCCCACCCCTAATAGATACATGATGCTGAAGTAGTCCCAACAAGTTCTGATTCAAAGATCATGTTGTTCTGCTGTCCTGATCTTTCCCTTGAGATCAACAGATCGTCTGCGGCCTCGGCAACATTCCTAAACAAAAATTAATTTTGATAGAAATTTTCAAGAAGGCACCCGCATTTAGAGGATCAACTGCTAAGAAGAAACTATTGTACTTTATGCACTGGTTGAAGTCAGTGTTCAATGGCATGCACAAAAAGGGGAGGCATTTTTCTTGTTTTTTTTTTACCAAACAAAACAAAAAGCTGAACCAAAAAAACACCACATCCAGAAATTTAAAAGGCTCAAAGAGGGTGGGGTATCTGGAGATATACTTGCCTGTGTCTTGCCAATGATTAGAGAGAACAGAACTGAGCTGGGACGGTATAGTTGGTGACACGTGGGTGGGGTCATGAACTGCATGTGTGGAGAGCACATTTGCTGTGGGACCCCATGGGACAAAGTTAAAAGAGCTAGAATCTTTTACAAAGTGCTTCCTATTCTGCCTGCAGTGCTGGGATTCACTATCACTTGGGCAGGAGCAAGAGCAAGAATGACCAATTAAGCAAACAAGTAGGAATTTACTGCTGATACATCAGGTCTGTCTACTGAACCACACACCCAATCACCAAACTTGTTGGGCTCCAACAATTTGGCAGCTTCAGAAGTACTTTTGACAGTTTCTGTGTGAGCTCTACAACCAATATGATTGGAAAAATACAGCTGAAACACTGGGGGAAAGTAAAAAAGAGGAGAGTTAAAAGTCTGACTGTCTTTCCGAAGAAAATGCTAGCTGTTTCCTCAATATTTCTTCTATTTTAGCCATCATAAAAGAAAAGAAAAGACTTCAAGGCAATATGACGTGAAAACTTCATATCTCTATAGAGTGGCCAGGGTCATAAACAGCAAGAGGTCAATGGGGGCCCTCAAAGTTAGAGGGGACAGTCTGGCAGATACAAGAACAACACTGAATATTACTCTCAGTTCTAATAGCACAATGTAAGTCACAATCACATCTCATTCAAAAATACACGAATTCATGAGTGGAATAAAGGAAAGCACCAAGCATGGTGGGAGAAAGACATTTTTTTAGCAAGAAAGCATTTAAAATGATCTGTGACCAACACAGGGGAACAAAAGTACTGTGAAAACAATGCATGCGTCAATTCTTATATAGTGCTTTGTATTGGCGTCCATCTGGTTTCAAACCACTCCTTCTTTTGGCAGATAAATTATCCAAGAAGGTAGAATAATATATAAAAATATGAAATTACTTGGTCAGAATGAAAATTCCTATGGGAAGCCAGGATAGGAGCCCATGACTCTTTGTTCCATGACTAACAATGTAGGTACAAAAACCAAACCCCAAATAAAAAGATGTGGCTAATACAGGAACACAGTAGAAACAGGAAAATGGAATGAATGGGTGGGTCTGGGTGTCTTTAAAATGCCATCAAGGTATGTTTTAAGGTAAGCGCCCCAGCAAAGCAAACAAATGTACCTGATTTTGGCACCCACTTTGTATCATGGTGTATTGATCCCCGTAAGTGTACAGCATGAGAAGATTGGTATATAGTGTGGTTGGCGGTAGGTTGGTCTACACTGGAAATGGAGGTATGTAGGTGGCCAATAATGGTCTTGGCTCTGTGTGCACAAGGCACACCTGTAAACATTGCCCATGCATAACACTGAAAGTTATAGTGGGATAGGAGGTTCTTGGCATTGTGTGTGCATTTCAAGTGCAACCGGGGAAAGCAGACCAGTACGCAGAGCAAACTGGGCCCTTTCTTTGGTCAGCAGGCATTTAAAATGTTGTGCAAGGCAAAAAGTAAAACATAAGGAAATGCTGCATTTAAGAACAAAAATCCTGATTTTCTTAAGATTAGTTCAAAAACTTCCATGTAGAATGAGTTTTAAAAGTTCTACCATTTGCAGAAAATATATATACATTTTATTTTGTTTTTTGCTCCTTTTTAGTGCATATATAAGATGCTACTGAAAGCAGCCTCACAGAAAATGTTTGTATGTTTCCATGCATCGCTAGACAATCAGGACAGAGTTTACGCAGCGGCTGTGCAAACATCAGTGCACGGCCACCTTGCAAATGTGCCACATTCATGGAACTAGGGCAGGAAAGTACATATTCTATGTCCATTAATCCTTGGCTGTACTGCCAAGTCAGACAACATAGGCACAGTTCACTGAAATTACAGCCTGGCCTAGTTGTTTTCTTGAAAACACTGCTAAAAGTGTGCCTTCAAGCCACGGAAGACGGAAAATCACTCAGTGATTTTCATTTTTAGGTCGAGCCTTGGCAGCGCATGCACTTCTCTGCGAGGAATGCTGTACTCAGGAATGGACTTGGAGCTCCACCCACTCCCCCCCCCCATCTTTTCAATTGGCTCCTGCTGCTGTCCTTTCTAAATGTTGCTTCTGATTCATTAATAGGCTTGTTAGTCCCTCCTTAGTAGCGCCTTGTCTGCATTTGTAACCTTCCAGAAGGACTGGACCTTTTACTTGTGTGGTTACACGGTATGTTTATTTAGTCTGTGAGAACTATTTTCTTTCATTATTTTGTTCAACTCCAGACAAGGCGTGCTTTCCTGCAACGGCCGCGTGCCTTTCTATTTTTATTTTTCCAGCACGGTTTGCTTTAAATAGAGCGGCTGCGCTCCTTTATTTATTTATTAAATGCTTTTTTTCTTCTTTTTTTAAAGTGCTCCATGCACTGCTTTCACTTTAATATCAGCCAGGCACCTTTCTATACACGAGCCGCGTCTAAAGAAATGGGCGTGGCCGACATTAACGTGAAAGCGCGGCATGGGTGCTTTTACAAAAAAAGCACCCCAAATGCTTTTTGTTTTGTAAAAGCACCCCATGCCGCGTTTACACTTTAATGTCGGCCACGCCAATTTCTTTAGACGCAACTTGTCTAAGGAAAGGGGCGCGGTTGACATTAAAGTGAAAGCGCCGCATGGGCGTTTTGATAAACAAGTATTTTTAATGCAATAGGTTGCGCATTTACGAGAGTTTCGTAAATGCGAGACCTATTGCATTGCAAATGCTTGTCTTGTGTAGGTTTCAATTCTTCTGATGACAACAGTGTTTCCAAGGGGCACTAATCCATCTGGGGCTAGTACTTTTGTTTTCCACTGAGCAGGGCTCTCAGGTAAAAGCATGATAAGTGCTGATGGATACCAAGTCAGGCCAGGCTGAGGCTGTTGCACATGTCAAGGTGGCCACTTGGCAGAGCTGAGCTATCAGATTCTTTTAGTACTGGGACAGCATGTTAAGGCCTTAGGAACGACTGGAACCGTTATTCAGTTACTACCAAAAACTGAAAACGGAGTTCTAAATTTTACACTGGTAAGGAAAATATAAGTAGTTTTGGGGGGGTAAAGACTTAAATATGCCTTTCAAAAGGGGGTTCCAGTGAATGATGGCACCAGTAGCCTCAAAACCCAACCAGTCATCTTCAAACAAATTCCCTCTCTAGAATCCTTAATGCGGGCAAGTGTTGGTGATGCAGAATGATCCATGGTAAATTGGATTTTTTTCTTTCCATTAAACCCCTCATCAAACAACAGTGCACAGTGCTTGTATAATGCAACTAAGGATTGTTTGAAGAAGTGCCTCCTGAGCTTCTGTACCCAAAAGCTTGGCTTGGCTAGGATTGAGGTGTATCAGGAAACAAACACGATAGGGGCCACTGATGTTTGAGAGGTAAGATGGGATGTCAGCGAGCCCGAAAAATGCAGGGATTGGGCTGCCATGACAGAACGGAGTGTGTGAGGATCCGGGAGCAGGAATATCTGCTAAGATTGAGGTGCAATGGTAGAGTGCATGGTCTAAAAACTGTGGGGAAAAACAGGTATTGAATTAAAGTGGAAGACCCCGGAAAAGCAGCGGCTTCTCAACAGTAGAATTCAGATGTGCACTGGCTGATCGTGGAGGTAGCGGGATGGGGTGCTGCATGTCAGGAATGAGGTGCACTGCACGAGTTTGCAGTTTTGTATCCTGTATTAGCTGGGTTGCTTCAGCCCAGGAATGATGTGCACTTGATAAGTTATTAGCTAATAACCGGGGAGTGCTGCACCCCAGGAATGCAGGGCACTTTTGGCGTGAGCAGCCTTGGCACAAGAACTGGAGGTGCTTAAAGTACAGGCTGAGTTGCCGAAGCGAAGTGTGTAGATATGATATTGTATGAGCATGGGAAAGAAGCCTGGACGGAGGAAGTAGCAGGTCAGGCAGGAGGCCAATTCAATTTCTGAGGTGTCCTGGAGCTGATAGTTGAGGGGCAGGTGCATCTTTAGCAAACATGATACTCTTGTAGGTTGATTGGTGTCCGCTTTGGTGCCCAAGGACACCTTCACGCAGGTTCAGCATTTTAACCAAGATCACTTCACCTTCTGGTATTAATCTGCTTGTAGCATCAGGTCACCAGCATTTGTCAGATGCTTTTCACAATCAGTATGGCTGCGAAAAGCTTTGGTGTTGGCACCCTTATCCAGTAGTTAAAGTGCATGTCCCACAAAGCACACAGTGCTGCTGGAAGACCCTACAGAAAAACTCTGCAGCAATGTAGGGGAATATCTGAGGCCCTCCCTTTGTAACAGAAGACACCGGTGCTACACTGCGCTGAGAGTGACATCTGAAAATGCAACCAGGTGTCATTCCGAGGGTTAAAAAACTGCATCCTGTTGTATGAAGGGAGTGCGGTATACAAGCTGTGTGTGTATGGGGATAGTAGACCTGGAACAGCCGGATTACATCACAGTTTGAATGGCGGTACATGGTTTGAGGAAAGGGGAGGGGTTGAAAAGCTGCCCACGGCACCCACCCACATTATTTCTGGCTTCAACCCAGCCCAAACACAGTTTGTCCTTCAGCATCACTTATGAATATGTTCAATTGGTTTAAAACACAGGGGCACGTGCCCTGTGACCGTTTGGGCTGAAAGACAGTGACTGCTAAGTATAAATGTTGATTTAAGGAGGTTGACGATGCACGCACTGTCCAACATTAAAAAAGCAGTGGCAGTATCCAATTGTCACACCTCGCTGCACTTCTCCCCTCCAATGTAGCTTTTCTAGTTCCTGTACTGCCCCCTAGTGGCCGCTCCGAGTGCTAACTAGCCCGGGACACCTCGGCACACGTATCACCCCCTTCTCGCGTCACGGAAGGAACGACATAATTCTTCTGTTAAATATACACATAAATCTGAAGATCTGCAGCATTGTCGTAAGGCACAGTCAGTCCGTGAAAAAAACATAATATTGTGCAGGGCTGCGTCACATTCCCGCGGGTCACCCGTTTCCTCTCTGACGTGGTGCTTGTAGCATGAGGAAGAATGTGCTGCTACTTCGCCGCTAAGTGCTGTGGTGCCTTTATAGTACAAGAGGAAAAACACGAGGGCGGTGGGCTCGCAGGGAGGAGCGTGGGGTAGAGAAAAATAAAGATTAGTGTGTTAAAATAGTCTACAACCTAGACGTCATGCCCACTTCAGACTCTTCCGTGCTGAAGGATAAGTTTCACATAGCAAGTGCGACTTTTTAAGGCCCTAGGACCTTTCCTACCTACCTTCACTCCAATTCCTAGCCCTCCTGCCCCACTCTAGGAAATGATACAAACTACCAGCACCCGTTTGGCACTTCGACAATGTCTGTGCTGTGTAGTCAAAAAAGGGGGTTGTATTTTTGTCTGTATTGCATTTCAGGCTTTTCGCCAAAATCCTGCCGTAGTCCAGGCGGTGATCAGTCGTCGTTCGTAAAGTTTCATCCCTTGGGTCAGTCATGCAGCAGGGAGGTGTGCCCGTGCAGGCCGTCGAGCAACACGAGGCCGCCTTTCCACCTGCTGCAGGCGCCACTGTAACAGACAAGGTGCTCCCAAAGCGCTTGATTCCGTCACGAAACCCACGTGGAAAAATCAGAGAGCTTCTCTGGGTGGCTGAGGTATAAAAATGAACGAAAAGAGACCACCACAAAATTAAAAAACGAACAAAAAATACCGTGAAGGGTTCAAGCAAAGTACATGGTGCGCAGCGTGTCCTGGTGAACTTGAACGGCCTTGGCGAGGGCTTGGGGGTCTCTCCCGTTGCTCTGTCCGGATATATGACTCCCTTCTCCGCTGTGAAACAGAAAAAAATCACAGTTAATCAACGGTACAAAGCATCACATCTTTGGCACTATATTTTGGTGGAGTAATAGTAACTGCATACTCTGTGTAGTCTACCGGGTGCACTGAGCCTTCAGACATCAGACTATCTGTGCAAAAGGCTGCATGTCTCATCTGGAAATGTACTGCAATGCACCGATTTCTAGCACATAAAACCGCCAGCTGGTAACATCCATCATCCAATTTAAGACTACTACATAGGAGGTCCAAGCTCTGGCAAGGCTTCTAGGATAATAATACTAATCAGACTATTTCAGGCAAAAGGTGGTGGGAATTACAGAGCCAAGGGCGTTCTGGCATATTGTGGAAACATCATTTCTCAAACCACACACAAGAGAAAAGGGTTGCACTGCATTGCATAGCTACATATCAATAACTGCAATAGATAAGATATCTTTGGTGCCCTCTAAAGAAGAGGAAATCAATTGTTTTTTATCATTGCTTGCTGCAACTCCACACCTGCAGGCACTCCAACTCATGCTCATTTCCCACTGTCCGCAATTCACACCATCACCTTCCATTGCATCTACAGGCCTCCTAAGAACGACGTTGACTTCACTGATGAATTCTCAGATTAATTCTTCACCTTATCTTTCCAACATGCCCATACCAACTTCTTGGGTGACTTCTACCTGTCAGATAACACAGTCTCTAAAAACAAAAAAATCCCCTAAACTTCTCAACTTCATGGACATACTCAACATGGTATATACAGCAAATCACACAACTAACACACTTCAAAGGCCACATCCTTAGCATTGTCTTCTGAACAACACCAACAATCCAATGAAAAACACCTGTATCCCTGGAGTGCGCTGACCATTTCGCCATTCCCATCTCCCTGCTCAGTATTCTACCAAAAAATGTCAACACACATGGGAAGAGCAAACCTTCAGATCCTTCAAAGATTCAACCATAGACAACCTAATACTTGAACTCATCTCCCCCCATCCACTTCACATCCAATGTCAGGTCTTCTAAACAACTCCAACATTTTTTGGGGGAATCTATGGGCCACAATTACAAAGGAAAATTTATACTTTTGTGTAAATTCATGAATTTCTGCAATTCACAAAGGAAGTTTATCAGTAGTATCTTTACAATTGCCGTGCTGTGCATTCTTGGCGGACACTGCACATAAAAAGATTGGTCGTTGTAAAGATACTAGTAAAACTGCTTTGTGAATTGCAAAAATCATAGACTTACACAAAAGTGTAAGTTTACCTTTGCAAATTAGGCCCTAAGTGAACATCTACACCTCAATTAAAACATACAACTGCAAGCCAAGCTTTAAGCACACTAGTATTCCAAAGGCCTCGACCTCCCTGACAAAAAAGATCCATCCACAGATCGAAAAGAAAATGAAAAAAAAAGACAACTCGTAATCACCTGATGATACTGAATTCCTTCAGTGCCACATACAGACTGCTCATCACATCAGCCAAAGCAAAGTACTATACGAACACCATCAAGGAAGCGATCAACAGAAGCAGAAGACTTTTGCAAACCAATTAAGCACATCATCTACCTCCGTCAGACCCACCTGTTCCACAATCCACAGAAAAGTGCAATGCCGCCAGCGTCTTCAGTGATACAATACCAAATATTCAATAGCACATTGACACCACCAATCCTGCTTCATCTCTTATACCCCCATTCCGCAAAATCCCGCAATGGTCATCCTGTAAAGTCCTATCTCTTGTAGGTCTCACCAGCATACTCCACTCCCTCAAAGCCACTTTGTAAGAAGATGATGTCTTGCCCTATATCAAAGTTCTCTTTGGGGACATTATCTCACCCCTACTCACCATTGTTAATGCCTCCATCATTCAAGGCATCTTCCCTGGAGCTGTCAAGGCATGCCTGATTCTGCTACTCTTAAAGAAACCTACACTATACCCATATGACCTCACCAGCTGCCAGCCCATCACTCACCAACCATTCATCTCCAAGATCATTAAAAAGGTAGTCGATATTCAGCTCCAAGCTGACATTAATGCTAACCATCTTTTGCATGACTACCAGCCTCGCTTCATATCACGCTGCCAGTCACTCAGGAAATGGGGTAGGGCCCACGTAAAGCGGAAAAAGGCTAGCTCACAAAAGCAATTTATAAAAAGAAATGCCTACCCAAATACATTCATGAATATTTAGCCACAAAACGTTTGTATTCAAAGATCAAACTGCAAACAGTCAGTAAGTCCCCGAAAATAAATTGCAAAAGAGCATTCATTAAGCACGTTAATTTGTGAAAATCATAGATTAGAGCACAATTTCTGAATGCCATTCCATTTCGTGACAAATGTTTCGAAACAAGCGACCCTCACTAAACATGAAATAGTGTATTGTCACCCAACTGAGTGCTTGTGAGCCTATCCCAAAAAGTGACAAAATCTTGTGTCAAATAGTAAATTCTTAAATTACACTGAAAGCAATAATCACAGTAAATTGGAACACCTGACCAGATAATTCCAGTCATACAAGTAGTGAAAGTAAATTACAACAAACTTAACATTGAACACTATACCACTCTTTGCATATATTCATATATCACGCTGCAGCACGGAGACGCTACCATAAACAAAAACGATGCCCTCCTTGACCCCACCTGAATATGACACCTACCTCTTGATATTGCTAGAACTCTCAGCTGCCTTTGAAACAGTTGACCATCCCACACTCATACACACCCTGGAGTTTCGAATTAGGATTAACTGGCAACGCACTTCACTAGTTATTCTCCTACCTTTCGAACCAACACCTGTTTGAGCGCTTTGGCACAGCCAGGTCCCAAAAGATCCCCATCACCTGCAGAGTCCCTCAAAATTACATACTCTCCTGTCATCTTGAACCTCTACATGGAGCCAGTAGGTGCTCTACTCGCAGATAACAGCCTCAAGATTCACCAATATGCAGATGATACACAACTCTATTTGAAAGTCTCCTTTGCTTCAGATATCCAACTCCTCCAAAACCGACTGCACATCATCCAGACTTGGAGGTCCATTTCCTACCTGAAGGTCAAACCAACCAAGACAGAATTCCTGTTATTTGCCAAGAACAAAGAGGATACCCTACACACCTAGCTCAGGCATGAACCTCGATGGCTTCAAACCCCGCCTTCCCCTGAGTGGCAATTCACTTGGATTCACAATGAACACTGACTTCACCCTCGAGGAACACATTGTCGAAAAACAAAAAAGATGGCCTGGAACCAGCTGCTTCTTCTAAAGAAAGTGAAACAGTTTCTTACAGAAAGCAACTTCAGAACTACTTTTGAGCCCTCGCCCTCATGTATTTGCATTAGATTAGCCAATCTCCATGGCCACCAAGGCACCTTAAGAGCATCTTTCACACGCAGCAGTCTCATCCAATTCCTGCGGAAACATGATCACCTCAGCTTGATGGAAATCTATTGGCTTTTGTTGCCAGCCCATACCATTTTCAAAACCAGCTACATCATTTATAAAAGCCATCACAAACAGCATCACTGATTATCTTGTGAACAAGCTAATCATCTCTGGTTTTTCTAGAACATCCGGAGCCAGGACACCATCAGACCGCAGACTAAGAAGAGTACAAAATAAAAAAAGGCAGCAGGCTTTTCCATCTATGCATGCAGAATTTGGAATAAAATCCCTGCATCTATCAGGACTGTCCTAATGCTGTTTGAATTTAGGAAATAATTGAAGACTTGCCTATTTAAAGTATACTACATCACAATTCATTAACTATCCACCACCCAGATGGATGGTGCAAATGTTAGGAACAGTGTTCCACTAAACGAATGTTCCCCAGGAAAACAAAATGGTACCCTTTTTGTGTGTGGAGTGGGCCGTAGCAGGCACTGGAAGTGTCCACTTGGCCTCAGCATAATATTTTGGAAGCACTTGAAAATTCAACTTGCAATGCCTGATTTAGAGAGGGGTAGGCTCTGCAGTGTTGGGCAAAGGCTACAACATTTTGATTGAACTTACAAAAAGATGGATATTTCGGCCGTCTAATTACAAGTACCATAGGATTTACTGCACTCGTAATAAGGCACGTGGGATATCAGCCACATTTGTGATGGTGTAATCGGTCTGCCAAACTCTAAAACAAGCCCTTTGGTATATTAATAAAATATCTGAGATTCCTTCTAACATATAGGGTGCAAAGTGTCCTTTCCGCTACAGACTCTGGTTGCTGGAAGAAAACAAGCAGCTCAATGATTTAGTTCATATGGAAGAGTGAGACATGCTTTGGCAGAAACACGAGGTTGGTTTGAAGGACTACCCTATCCTTGTGAACCTGGATGAATGGTTCCTGAAGTTCTCTAATACATCAGAGAGATGTGATTCGTATTAGAGAAGCCACCTTCCACAACAGAAACTGCAGGTCAAAGGCATATAAGAGTTCGAAAGGTGAGCCCATTTGAGAACTACATTAAGGTTCCATACACAGGCAGGGGCGTTTTGGGAGGTAGTCCCCTTTTAATGCCCTTCATGATAGCCTTAATGAACTTTGAAGAGTTGCACACAGACCTTAGAAGAGTTTAAATTGTTTGATGATAAAGTAGTGCATGGATCTCTTCCATTTGCTACGCAATAGGCAAGAGTAGTTGGTCTGGGCGTTTCCCACCGAATGAACATACACTCCCCTGGAAGTCTAAGGTAGCAAAACTCTAGGAACTCTGTTGAAATATCACTAGTTTAAGCTGCCTGGGATCTGAATGCCTGAGCTGGCCCTGATGCCAAATGGATAGGTGTCTCAGCAGGAGTTTCTTGTAGGGTCTGAATAACATCTCCTTAAGCACTGGTCAGTGCTACTATGATGAGCATTATGGAACGCTGCCTCATCTTCCTCACCATATATGGCATGATTGGGAGAGAAGGAAAAGTGTAGGCAAATATCCCCACCAGTTCACCCATAGTGTATTGCCCAAGGACTGTGGGTATGGGTACCTGGAGGTGAAGATTTGGCATTTTGTGTTTTCAGTAGTGGCAATCAGGTTGATTCCTGGGGTTTCCCAATGTTGAAAGTGTTTATGAAGGACTTTTGGGTGGAGTTTCCGCTCATGGGCTTGTTGATGCCTACTGCTGAGAAGGTCCACAAAGTCATTCTCCACTCCTGGCAAATGTTCCAACAGGTGAATGTTGTTGCGGACTGCCCAGTACCAGATCTCCTGTGCCAGTGCAGGAATGGCCTCTGCTTCTGGATGTATTACATGACCAAAGCTGGCTAGAGTGTTGGTGGCGCCCAGTGCGACAATCTTTGTGGCACCCCCCCACACCTCAAGACCTCCTTCTCAACTGATTCTCCCACTCCTGCCCTCCAACAGTGCCTCTCCATAGCTACTCTATCACATTCATTTCATTTGTTTTTTAGCGCTGCTCATACCAGTATAGGGTGTGAAAGCACTTTATATCACACACACACACATTATACAGAGACAATGAATTACACATGTATAAATCCGTCTATAGGAAATTTTACGTAAAACATTGAGGGTTACAATGTGTAAGATTCACGTCATCCATGCTAGTAGGCAGAATATTGTAAAAGTGTTTTGCCTGGAGAAGCACAAACTCAAGATTTAAAATGCACCACAGAGAATTGGATTGGCTTTACTAATAAAAATGTATTTCTAGTCATGCAAACCCCTTTTAGTACATTAGATCATGAAAAACCATGGAAAAACATAGCGTTCTAACCTACAGCATGCAATTTGCATGCAGCTCTTTGATGGCAGTTCATAGGTCACTGTGCTGTATTAAGATTGTCATTTCTGAACTGCAATTAACAAAAAGAGCTCTGTGACAAAAGCAGTAACCCACTGAGCGATCTACAGAAAATACAGTTCTGTGAACTGCAGTTCTGTGATTCTTTGCAGCAGAGATATTAACCTTCTGTGCTACGTTATGATGAGTCACTACCAATAGATAAAACACTGATCTCTTTCCAAGAGAAAAGTTAATCACCAGAGTTATCTTGACATTTTTATTGTTGTCTTGAAACTGCAGGACACAGAAAGAACTCTGCAGCAGGTGCTTTTAAACCCATGTTGTTTCTAAACACAGGTTCTCCCTCTGCCCGCCAACTCAGTGCCAGATGTGACTGCATCGGTTGCACCGCGCTAAAGCTGGCCCTGCACATGGATGTCATGTTATCCATTTTTATGAGCTCTATCATGCCTCAAATGAATTTGAAGAAGGCTCAAGGGGCTACACGAATGCCTACAAGTTCCATGTAGTTTATTTGCTGCCCCTGTTACTGTGGCATTCAGGTGCCTTGTATGGCCATGTTCATCTGCGGGAAGGGGTCTCCAAAGGGCCTGTTGAGCAACAGGATGGTGCTATTTCCCCATAACAGATAGTGCCGAGCTCTGAACATCACCAACACTTGATCTTCCCAGTGTCATTCTGCTTGTGAACATTGGCTCAGGAGGCACTTCTGGCGTGGTCACATGTGCAACATAGAGTGTGGCACGATTGCAATGAAGGAGGCCATTATCCCCAACAGTTTCATCACAGTAATTACAGTGACAAGATGTTGTGTCTGAAAAAGAGGCAGAAGCTATTGGAATGCTATCACCTTTCATTGGGGTATGTTTTTCCTCCTTGTACAATGTTTAGTACTGAGTCCAAGAAGGGCTTCATCTGATGGGGCTGGCAGTGCGATTTCTTGTAGTTGACAGTGAACATTAACAAGTGGAGTAGGGACACTGCTGTTTGAGTGTGTGGTAGGCAATGCTGCCTGCTGCTACTCTTAACTGGCCAGTCATTAAGGTATGAAAAGCCTGCATGGTGTTTCGGAGTATGTGCACCACCACCACCTCTAGCAGCAGTAGTAACCCCGAATGATTCGACCTTGAACTATTAGTGTTGTTCACAAAGCGAAAGTACTGATGGTGTGCTGAGTGGATGGGCATGTGAAAGTATGCGTCTTTCAGATCTAGCGCTGACATGAAGTCTCCTTGGTGGAGCAGTGGGGTGAAGCTCTGTTGCTCTAACATGTGAAAGTGTTTAGAGAGGATGAAATTATTCAAAGGCTATATCTGTAGGATCAGCTGGAGCAAGCCACCCTGTTGACTACGTACTCCTCCCACGAGTCTTCTACCTCCGTGGGCATAAAGGGCACATTATATGGATCCTGTCTGGGATAAAGGCTTCCATAGTCTGAGTCAGTGCCCTATGGGAAACGGGGGAAGTGCATGGAGGCTGCGGTCAAAAGTGGAAAAGGCAGAGGGTTTGTGGGTGAGTCTATAACCCTCTTTGTGGCAGGTGGTGTGGAAGGCTAGAAGCCTGGTTCTTCCTCAAAGGGCAGCCTGCACTTCTTCAGAACCTGAACGAGTCCTCCCGCTGGGGGCTTGCCAAAGATCTTGCCAGTGTCCAGATGGATATACAGTTTTTTTTAGTTTGGAGCCGAGGAACTCAGAGTTTTTTTAAGATGGCCTTCTCGGTGTATTCTGACCTCGCAGTGAGGGAGGCTCTCACACGGGTGGTGGTGCGACTTTTGACATCTATTACAGCTCTTGGTAGTCCTTTTCAAGGTCACAAGGTCTACGGGACTTCGACAAATGCTGCAGCTCAGGGACTTTCGCTGAACCTTAGTAGACGACCACTCTTCCTCAGTGCCAGGGAGTACCAGTCAGAAGAGCCAAACTCGAAAGTTTACCATCATACCATTTTCAACTTGGCTCAGGGTGTGAGGCCTGAGTCGCTCAGGAGTGGTGTACTGAGGGAGTTTTGAGGGTTGAGACAGACCTAGCCATGCCTGGGGTACTCATGAAGCGAAGGGAGTCTTCAGGCCAACAGTCCTTTACAGGGAGCTCCTGTTCATCTTCCTCTGCCTTGGAGGCCTTCGAGAAACAGGACTTCAGGACTCATCTGCTTTGGCCACCAGGATGCCCAATGGGCCAGCCTGTTCCTTCTTGGCAACAAGCAGGTCTTCAGATCAGAAGATGTTGTGCAAGTCGGGGAAGGCTTGCAGCTACATGCATCTGTACTAGAGGGTATTTTTGCTGCAGATGGCACAACAGCCATTACCGGAGGTCTTGTCATAGGTTGGCAAGAGGCACCCGTTTACAATACCATCTTGGACACTACAGGTGTGGTTGGGGCATACATTTCATATCCTTGCATTAGGTGCATTCTCCAACATACAGTCCAAGAAGAATTGAGAGTCCCCAAGGGCTCTCTGCATGTTGAAGGCTAATGGTCAGAGTCCGTCAGGTAAGAAGCACTGAGAGGGACATCTCTTAAAAGGTGTGGTAGTGTTTTTCAGTCACAGGGATTGAAGGACGAAAGCTAGCATTGAAGAATCAAGAATGGAATGCATTGAGCTGGGTTCTCAAACTTCGGAACCCAATGGCAGAAGAAAACAACCTGAGGTGTAGACCATATCCTAGTGCATAGTGGACTAAGGATAGACACACAAAAAGGAAAACAAGTTGCAAACATCCGTGCCCAACAAAAGAAAAAAAAAAAGGTCACAGGGATGTTATACACAAAACCATAGAAATTCAGCAGTTATAGTTACCTGAGCTAACTATAACTCATGACATGGTCACTGATGACAACATCCAGCAAAGTAAACTTCAATATACTGCTTGACCACACTACCCCCTAAAAGAGCACCTTAGGATTGCTATAGCAAGCCCCTGTCCACTTATAAGGGAATTACTGAACTCTTTGCACAGTACATCTCTTTTTGAGATACTATGTTAAGGACCAGGTTCCTACAGGGAGGAAGATAGAAAGTGGAAATGGTGATGGACTGACACAAATGGAAGGGTGTACCCACTCTAATCTGGAAGCTGCCTTAGTTCTCAGTACCAACTTATCAGGGAAGAAAGTTGTAAAGGAAGGCTTAACACTTAAGGCTTGTAGCTCAATAACTCCCCTTGTAGATGTTATTGCAATAAGAAAATGGTCTTAAATGTTAGAAATCTCAAGAGACAACTATGTAGAGGTTAAAACGGAGAACACATCCCATACGTAAAAAAACTAAATTAAGATCCCACTGAGGCATGATGAACGTAGTGGGGGGGTATTTATTTCGAAATCCCTTAATGAACCTTTAAACTATAGAAGACTTAAACAAAGAAGGTTGATCTGGTAAATAGAGAAAAGCTGAAAAGGCAGACAAATAATGCTTAACCACGGCAGCGGCACAGTCTTGATGCGCCAGAGAAAGGACAAAATGTAAACTTTCAAAAAAACAAGCCTTTAAATGACTTATAGAAATATCACCACACCACTTAATAAATGTATACCATCTGCCAGCATAAACAGATTTGGTGGAGTGTCTTCTGGATGATAAAATAACATCCACCACACCATGAGGAAGTGAAAAGGAAATCAGGTTGCCCTGTTCAATCTCCACGCATGTATTCATTTATTTATTTTGATTTACTATGGTACATAACACCAAATGTTTCATCATTTGAGATCGTGTACAGATTCTGTAGGACAGGACATAAACAAGATTTTGGTAATAGTAGATCGTTTAGTACATAAAGAGATGAACTGATTCAACTATATTATCTTCATGCCTCCTACCTGACTCCCATCCGCCTCTACAGGGAAGGCCTTACATCGAGTCCCTCCTGTGCTCCCTGCGGGAATAACGGTGCAGATTTCTTTCACATGGTATGGTCCTGTCCTCATATAACCCCTTACTGGAAGGCAATAGAGGCGGAGCCCACTGAGGTACTGGGATGGGTGGTTCCACATAACTCATTAAACATATTACTGGGTGTCACGGACGGGCTGGATGTATAGAGAGCAGATAAGAGGTTCCTGGGTATCACCCTAGTAGTGGCCAACGCGATATAGCGATGGTCTGGAAAAATCCCGCTCTGCCTAAAATCTCGACATGGCGTAGGGGGTGGACTGGTGCGCTGCACAAGAACTTCCCTTATATGAAGCTCGGGCTGTCCTACCATGCACAGACGGGTATGGAGTAAATGGCTAGGTCCGCTAGAGTGACTGCTGCAGTCTTCGCGCAGAGACCACTCCCGAAGCTATGTTGGTGCACTGTTAATCATTGTTTGTTATAATAATAATACACAAACTGCTACGAGGTCATATGTACGGAATCAAGTCTCATGCTGTACTGTTATATGTTGTGTTGATGTAAAATCAATACATTTGATTATCAAAAAAACATAAAGAGTAGAACATTTTCAGACTTCAGATCACAACAGTGGAGTCCCACCCTGTATGCTTAAGTAGCCAATTTGATGCCCTCACCCATCTCAGTGCTCCTCCCATGTCCATGCTCGTCCTGCTCTGTCGGTCTTATCTGTGCAGCCTCTCTCGTCACCTCCAGCATTGTAACAATCTCCACGTATGTAGGTGCAAGTTCTTGAGGTGGTGGTGTAAAACCTGCCCCTGCAACTGCGTGAGGTGATCTGCCCTGAGAGGGACATGGAGCGGAAGGCACAGGGAGAGGTGGACAAGGTCTGTATGCCACACTCTGCACGGCTAGTCTGGGGCTATTAAGATTACTTGGGCCTGGTAGAGGTGAATCTTACTCAGAACCTGAGGAATCAAAGAAATGGAAGGGAAGTCGTAAAACGGCTGGGAGCTCCAGTTCAATTGAAATGCATGCCCAAAGTCCTCTGCACCGGATACTGGTAGCTGCAGAATGGTGGGCTGTACACGTTCTCTCGAGTGGCAAAGAGGTTTATCTGAGGAATCTCCCATAACTGGAAAATCTGAAGATCCATTTCCGGATGGAGATGCAACTCATGGCCGGACGAAAAATGCTGGTTGAGACTGCCCACATGCACACTGAGAACTTCGGCCAAGTGATTTTCAATCACACAATTCTGATGATTCTAGTTCCCCTGGTTTGTTGATGTACCACATTGCAGTAGTATTGTCTCTCAAGACTTGTACTGACTGACTGCGAATGAAAGGGAGAAAGACTTTGAGAGCCAGACGTATCAACCACAATTCTACTAGACTGATATGAAACAACTGTTCAGTCCTCTGATCTGCATATCCTCCATATGAGCTCCCCACCCTAGGGTGGAGGCATCCGTTACGGCTGTTGCCACAGGAGGAGGGTGAAACGGCTTCCTTTGAGACAGACTGCGGGACACCCTCCACATTTGAAAATCCACTGCAGTGTGTCTGGAGATCTTGATAGTTACCTGGGAATCCCTGCTGTACTGAAACCACTGCCTGCGGAGGCACCACTGGAGGGTCTTCATGTGCCAGCGTGAATGAGTGGCCAACAGAATTCAGGAGGCTAACAGGCGCAAGACCTTTAGGACTGGAAACATTGCTCCATTCTGAAACATTGGAATCATAGCCTGAATGTCCAGAATCCTTTGAGGAGGAAGAGTGAAGGCTCAGCTCACTGTAGTGTCCAGTACAGCCCTTATAAACAGGGAGCGCTGAGAGGGCTCTAAGTGACACTTATGCTTCTTGATCGAAAAGACCAGGTTGAACAACCACTGAGCCATCAACAGCAAGTGATGCAACACCATCTCCGGAGACTCGCTCAGTCAATTGTCTAGGTAAGGAAATCTATAATTCCAAACCTTCTGAGATGAGCTGCAACCGCTGCCATCACTTTTCTGAAGACTTGAGGAGTGGAAGCAAGACCAAATGATAGGACTGCAAACTGATAATATTGAGACCCCACCGTGAAGCGAAGATTCTTCCCATGTGACTGCAGAATAGGGATGTAAAAGTAAGCATCCTGCAAGCTGATTGAAACCATCCAGCCTCCTTTCTCCAGTGCAAGAACCACCCGAGTTAAGGTCAGCATCCTGAACTTTTGTCTGTTTGAGAAACCAGTTCAAAATTCTGCTCCATAGGATAAGACGCAAATCACCATCCTTCTTGGGAATCAGGAAATAACGTGAGTAACAACCTTGACCCCATTCCTGATCTGGAGCCAACTCCATTGCACCATTTTGAAGTAAGGATTGGACCTTCTGTTGGAGGAGCTGGAGAAAGCAAACTCTGTTGGGGTGCAAAGTGTGTGGGAAATTTCAGGAAAGGTAGGGAATTCCCCATTTTCCACAATATTTAACACCAATTGGTATGATGTTGTTATGGATCTCCACTGATGTTGAAACTGGGACACCTGACCTCCCACCAGTAAAGCATGCTCTAGGATGGGAACACCAGAAGTAGGGGAGGTGTAGGGAATACTCTATTTCCACAATATTTAACACCGATAGGTCCGATGTTCTGAATCTCCTCTAATGTAGAAATTGGGACACCCGTCCAATAACTGGTAAAGCATGGTCGAAGATGGGAAAACTAGGGTTGCTTTCGAGCGATGTTGGCAGAGGAGGAAGAGGATGAGGGAAAGGCAACAGCTCGTTGCCTACCCCTCCCACACCCTCTTTAACGTCTGTAGCTGCTGATGTCGCCCATAAAAAGAAAAGCTTCCGCCAAAACCTCAGAATATTTTAAATTTCCTATAGTCCTTAGGCTGAGATTGAAGACCCAAAGAATGAGCTGTTGCCTTGCTCTCCTTAAAATGTTACAGGACAGAATCTACTTTAGTACCAAACAAACGAGAACCAACAAAGGGCAAATCCATAAGAGCATTCAGCAGATCCTGAGAAAACCCAGAACCCTTCAACCATGCATGCCTTCTGATAGAAACCGAAGTGCTGATTGCTCTAGCCACAGAATCAGCAGTATTTAGCCCCAAATGTATAACCTGGTGGGCTGCAGCTTGGCCATCACTCAGAAGTTCAAAAAAATGTCCCTTAACATCATCAGGTAATTTCGGAACAACAGACTTGACAGAATCCAACAGAGCATGAATCTAGTGACCCAACAGGCAGGTTGCATTTGTGGACTCAAATACCATGATGCCTGATGAGAAAACCTTTTTTGCCGACTGTTCCATCTTTTTGGATTCCCTAGCTGCAGGCAAAAACAGAAAAAACCCAGAAGTCACCTTCTAGGAACATTAAGCCTGACCAACTATAACTCTCAGGTAAAGGATGAGAGGGCAAAAAGAGCAGATGCTCTGGGGATGGCTTACACCTTCTGGCTATTGACCTTGAAACAGCAGAGGCCATCATTGACTTCTGCCAAATTTCCAAAATCGGCTCTGTTAAAGCCTCATTGATAGGCAACAAAGGCTCAGATGATAATAAAGAAGAATGGAGTACCTCAATCAGTATATTTACTTTAAGCTCTGTTGTGGAAAGAGGTAAATTCAACATTTCTGCTGCTTCCCTTACAACCAAATTATAAGAAGTGACTTGTGGAGGTGGACTACCCTTTGGAGACAACAATCATCATTCTGGAGACATATCCAAACTACTTTCCTCCCTCAACTCTTCAAAGTCTGGGTCTAATAAAGCCACTATTTCACGCTCTTTCACTTCTTGGGGATCTTTCTTCAAAGAAATATTGTACCTCTTCCATGAACCGTTGAGCCTCTCTCCTCCACCTATGTTGAGGCATCCGAACTGGTGCCAGAGAGGTAGAAAGAGGCACCAGAGTCAAAGCTTGCAATGTCGGGGCGGCGAAAGCGGTGCCAGAGAAGTCACTTGCGGTATTGGCGATACCTCAACAGGTGGAAGGATCAGAAGAGAAAGAGTACTTTTTTTAGTTATCCGCTGGAGTCTGCCAGGAAACCTGAACCATATATTGGTCCCTTAAGGAAAGGGAGAAGTACTGGAGTGGATTGTCCAAATATTTGGAGTAAGATTGAAAGACAGTGCCTAAGGTTTATGTTGGGAGAAAGAGTCATAGAGAACAATATGTAATTGACACCCCTATAACCGGCTTGAACAAGTTAAAGGCATATATCACATTTTTGTTTTTAAGAGGGACATAAAAACTTCGAGTCCTGAAGAAGGTGGTTTACCATTTCTTTGTCCACCAAAACGCGTCAACGCTTCTTTTTTCTGGTTACATTCGAGGAACGGTGGAGTCTGGATACACTAGTACTGACAAACTCGTACAAAATTGATTCAATAGAATTAACATGATGATGATAATAGATGTTTATCACTTTGACTGTCTCTTGTTTAATGGTTACTATATTGCTGTTTTATGAATTTGATATCAATTTGTGGATTTTGTTTTACTTTTTAATACTACTATGCTCATGAATTGTGTATTATTTGGTTATACTTGTTTGGAATAAATGTATGCTGATATTTACACAAAAATATTTTTGATAATTAATTTTGGGATTCTGTCTCAATAGTATATTAAGTATATTGATAGCTTGAATGAGTGGATGGATGTCTTATACAATCAAGGTTTAAAAAAAAAAAAATTCAAGAGAAATCGCTTTTTGAATACAGTTATTGTATATAGTACCCTGTCTCTTGGAGTGTGGGGAAACTCTCTTCTTTTGTTGTAGACTTTTTAACGTGAATTTTTAGAAGTGTCATTAGGTTTTCGTTTGAAAAAAGACTAAACTTTATGCTGGCTATTGCAGGTTAGACCAGTTAACTAAAACAATTCCATGCATTTCGTTTAACAACATTAAATACATTCTTCTCTAAAAATGTGATCTACCTATTTGTATGCAATTCAAATGTATACAGGTGTCTAGTCCACACGCATTTTTCTTTACCAGACATTTTATAAAGTTCTCTATAAAGATAAATGTACCCTGGTATCAATCCTCAGGAATGCCTTTCAAAACCTTAAAATGTTTTGTCTGGTATGTGGTACTGACATACAAGATATGGGAGTTGGATGCCCATTCCTTAATCTGCACCACTCATTTCTTTCTACCAGACTAAACACACACCAATTACTCTTTTTTTCTCCAAGTAGACTCTACACATCAAACAAAATCACACACGGTACAGCCTAACCTGTCATGCTCTTTATCCACCAAATGGTACCGTGCTCGGAAAGCCACAAGTCTAGCATAGTAGGCTGGAGCTGGTATAGAGACGGAGCGCGTGCAGCGCACATAAGTGTGGCACAGCTGGTATGTAAGGATCTGGAGCTCATCTGCTGTAAAACGGTTGTCATCCCATAGGACATAGTAGTGCGACGGTCTGCTGGTGCCCTGGAAGAAAAGCAAGGGAAAAGTCTATACGAGCACTAGAGCTGACAAGAAAGGAAGTCAGGAATCTTGCACAATAAATACATACAAGGCAACAGTAACACCCCTAATTATGTTTTAAAATGTTTCATGATTACTACTTGTAAAAACTAAGCATGTAAAGTTATGCTACCAAAGGGACAACATTCAGACTTGTATGCAAACCTTTTATTACAAAATTTATACCACAGGATACTGCCCATCCCTCAAATGAAAAGGAGAAGTAAAGCACAGGCACTAAGATATGGCAAACAAACACATATTTTTCAATTTATGGAAGATATCACATAGTGATTTTGCTTCATGTGAGCTACGAAGATCATAGTGTCTGCCCCGCTAACTGTATTTAGGAATCCAGGTGATTTCAAGACAGGTTAAAAAGCTGAGGACTGAGGAATGGCAACCTCAGTGACAGAAGCAAGTTCACTCTCTCAGCATCTACTGATGCAAAGTGGTTAAGGACGGAAAGTAGTGCTCCGATGCTGTACAGCACATGGTTGATTCTCTCACTAGAAAGGAGATCAACAACCCAGCCCCAAACTCAAAACCAGACGGAAGTTACCTGGATGCCTGCATGGCTGCACAGGTAGAAGTCAAACTCGAATGGGTGGGTGATGTTCGTGTCCACTGTGGTGCCAGCGGGGATGTTCCCACTTTTGCCGATCTGCAAAGACAGGTCAAAATGACAGTAACTACGAAACACAGTTTGTACAGCAATAACTTACATGTTTTCCTCTCTCCTGTTTCTCTTGGTTTACAATTAACAGGAATTGAGCTTGCACCCAACCAGTTGGCAGAAGTAAAAGTCAAAAAGGTTGTATGCCCAATTCTTCTTTGGACAGTCGGATAAACAAAGGAGTAAAAAGGTGGCAATGAGTGTTCATGAAGAACCAGCGGCTTTCTCAGTGTGCAGTGAGAACTGCAAGCAACAGGTGGAAACAGTGCACCAAAACTCAACTGCAGTGTATACACTTGAGAACTGGAACAGATACCTTAACAGTAATCTCCTGTTCCAAGATCAGAGAATTATGCGGGTAAAAAAAGGTACTAGGTTAATAACTAGTGTGGTAGCTGAGGTTGACTGTCTCTAAGCTAGTGAAAATGTTATTCCCTTCACTGTGTCAGACATCGCAAACTTGATAAACCCCTCCCCTCTTGTTTGAAGCCTTTCTGGGCCCTCTTAAACAAGCAATCACAAACCCCCTTCTTGGAGAAGAAAATACCTAGAAGTCGGAATATTCGACAAAATGACTGATCATTAAATGGCATCTTACCAATCGTAGTAAAAACAAATCAAGATTGGGGCAGCATCATAGCTCAGCTCTGGGGAGCTTTGCATGCATCCAAAATCACAGACTTGAAGAAAGATCTCGACTGGTGTATGTTTAGGGAAAAGACGGTTTACACTGCCCGTGGCTGCCCCCGGAAATGGTCTAAGATCTGGGACCCCTGGAATGTCTATCGTGGTAATATCTCTGTCCCACCCCGTAATATTAATTGTGAAGATTCCCCGTCTCCGTGATCTCCAATGAACTATCCTATTTTATCTATATTGGTAATTGTCTCCACTGTAATTTTGATTGTCATGTTTACTGTACTGTACGTATATGTCGATTTATGTTAATAAATAGATTTATAAAAATAAAAAAAATATTGGGGCAGCAGAATCGTCCTTAGGCCCTATGGCATGTAGCCTGGGATTATCCCACTCAAGCCTACTCTTCAATATCTATTGCTGTCCTCTGGCACAGCTATTAGATCAATCATATATTAACTTTCAAATTAAATGGACGCAGATGACATGCAAACCCACTTCCAGCTGGGCAGGACAACAACTCAGAAACCTCATCCAATGTCACCTCATGCTTTAACTTTCTGGATGACGGATTGCTTTCTACTTGTGAACAGAGCAACAACTGATACTTTAGTCATGCAATCAACAGAGTAAAGTTCCCTATTCAACTGCCTGCCCTTTCCTTCCCCAGGGTTTGGAACTGGAAACCCTCTTCCATTCACCTCAGGAAACATAGGTCTACCTTTTTGATTCTGAATTTTCAGTTCAAGTCAATCTTACAATCAAGAGTGTTAATCTTCACTTCTTCTTACTAAGTAAAATACTGCCACTTTTTTTTTTAACCCACCATAGGGTTGAGCTAAGAAGAACTGTGGTCACGTCATGCCTGGTCTGCTGTACTGGCCTCCCCAAGAAATATATTGCTAGGTTACAAAGGCTAAAGAACCAGGCATCCAGTAACAAAGGAAGTCAGCGATCTGTAAAGCTTAGTAGCAAGACCTCATCAAATCCAACCTAGAACCAGTCAACTGGCTGCCAGCCAAAAATACAAAGTTTAAGTTCTATTCAGAGTCCACAAATCGTACTAGGAAAAGGCAAAGCGTATTGTGGAAAGAACCGGAGTACCTGCAGAAACTAGCATCTCACTACATCCTCGCCAGAAACCTCCATTTAGCTTCCATCCATTTTCTCAAACAAGGATCCTTCAATGGACTGAAGAATGGAGATGAGTCTCATGACATTTAAGATCCTAAAAGTTACAATGCCTTCAACAATAATTTTAGAGCGGACCCCACTACTGACTGAAGAGGATGCTGCACAGACTCGGAAGTTTACCATATTCAGTGCTCGCAAGTAAACAAACGGTTACACATAGTGGTTTACCAAACTTCATGATACATTTAAAAAAGAAATGAATGCAATTTATATGTAAAATGGAAGAAGTGACAGCTGTTGACATTTTGTCGGTGCAAACAATCCTGAAACACGTATCAAGCAGGAAAACCAGTATTACAAGTCCCTTATTGAAGTATAAAACCAATGCAGTATTACTTACAATTTTTGGAGACCAATACAGCAGTATTCGAGTCGGCTTTCTCAATTGTCCTTCAACCATGGTACATCTTCTACAGTATAGCAATGAAAAACGTACCCGTTCGTTCCGGTCCGCACAGAAGAGTCGCGTGTGATGGCGCTTTTGGACCACGATGTATGTGATCCCCGGTTGGTAATCCTTTTCCAGCTTTATGCAGGCGTCCCGGATGGCAAGCAGCTCATAGTGAAGTATCTTGAGTGGGCAAGAGTCAAACGGCAGCAGTTCAGAATGCAGTGAAGATGTGCCTCATTATTGCTCTCTATCGAATGGCAACTATCCTTGCAACAACTCTTGCTTACATCTTCTACTGCATAAATACATAAATACCACTGAAGTTCTGTATTAACAGCCTTGAGGTTCTACATCTCTTGATAGGGTCTGTTATGCAGCCTCTCTCCATTCTCACTTATAGTTTAGAGGAATGTCGGACTGTGTATCACACTTCATGAAATTTCTGATACACGTCCTGCACCACCACAGTATATCGCCTCTATGCCACGCATAATCTATCTTTCTTCTGTTGACTTGAAACCTTGGAACTGATTACAAAGTATCACAGAAGTGGTCCACAGAACTTACTTGTGAACAAAAGACTGAAGACCTAGCTATAGTAGTCTAAATAAAGCCTACAGAACTAGGATACAACAATTCCCTAAATGAAGCGTCCAGAAAAGGACATAATACTCCAAACTAGGCACCCTAAACTGGGAAATAATGCAGGAACGGAACCAAGACATGGACAGTACTCCGGGCGAGGGACACCGAACTTGTTAATGATGCATTCAGCAGTACAAAATACAGATTGTTTCACTAAAAGGAAGTCTAAGAATATTTATTAAGTTCACAGAGAGCGTGTGTTTCAAAGTGCACAGACACACATGCAGCCACTTTAATAGTGCAGTTCTTGGTATTGTTGGAAGTCACCACTAATGCACAAACCTGACCCTCTTTCTCTTCCGACTGAACGTTATATCCTCTAAAATACAAAAATACACAATCCATGCATGGATATCTGCAGATGTTGGTAGACGAAATGTGTAATAGATTTTCTAAAACTTCAAAACTGCACCGCAAAAGTGAATATTAATTTATTTTAAAATGCACAGGGCACACATGGTTAAAGTATACGTTTTATGAGGTTTTGCTTTGAGAGGCTAAGAGGTGAAGTGTCAATGCCAACGCATTATCTTTTATGATGCCCACGAACACACACGTACGTGTGTGTGTGCGCATGAATGATGCTGTGGATGTGTGTGTTTGGTGCATGCGAGTGGTGGTGAGTTGAGGGAATTTGTGTGGCTTTATAGAAAAAGGTATAAATAAAAGGAAAAATGTCCAGTATTTCTACCTCAATACATTAAAATACTCGCCTGTCACTTTTGTAATCTCTCTCTGGATAGTCACAGGGTTCACCCTCCCGCTGTGCTCGCACTTGGAGATGGTCTTTCTGAATCACCCTCATTCACCTACAATCCCCTTCTGTGACCAGTGACCTAGTCATCATCTCTGGGTCGTCCCTTGGTTACTTACTCTGTTCTATTCTCACCCCACCCTAGCAATCTGACTTACCTTACCCTTAAACGCTCATCCCTCTCCTCACTTTCCACCTTTCAAAAAGTGCCCTTAACTATTGACCTAACTTGCCGTCTGCCGTGTACTCGCTTATGTAGTCTTTACAGCCCACTGTACTTCCATGTGTCTCTCCTTCCGCTAAGGTCTCACCTGTGGCATACCGTCCTCAGTTTTACCATTAGCTTACACCTCACCACTGTGCCCTCAACTACTTATGTTATGTCCTTGAAAGGCTCGCACCCTCAGAAGCTATGCCCCCCCCATCTCCACAAGTGTCCTTAATGATTTTTTACCCCCTCTAGTACTATGCACTGACCTTTGGAAGCTGTCTACCAGGTCTTACCCACACATGTTCCAGTACCCCACTGCTGCTGTAACCTTATCTACTGACCATATACTAAATCACCCTTACCATGCCATCAGTTAGGTCATGCTATAGGATGTAAGAGCAATTGTAAACGGTACACTGCCATTAGTAAAGCCTTGCAAAGCTAGCTGTCGTACAAGATACCCATCATGTCATGCTTATCTGTCCATGCCCATGTGGTCCACTCTTCTTACAGGTTGCCACCATGCCATCACCTTTTGAAGCTGTCTCTTAGGTCTTTCTTAAGCTTTTTACCTGTGATCTGACCTATTCTTGTTCGCATCTTCCATCTCCCATCTCCCTGGGCCCTCACCTGTGGTAACTGCCCCTCAGGCACCCCGTCTCGATAGAAGATGATCCGTGTGGGCTTGAAGCGCGTGGACTTGTAGAATTGAATCAGCAGCTCCCGCACCATGTATGAAAGGTCTTCGATGATCTCCTGGCGAGGGCGCTGCACTCTCACTGTCGCACAGTACCGACTTGGATGGGCATCCATACTCCCTACCACCTGTAGGTAATAAAGCCGTTAATATAATATAAAAAATGCAATGAATAGTGCAAGAAGGCAGTGAACTAGCCTGCGCCCTCATACCTTCCTAGCACCAAGTCTTCACTCAAAGAGCAACTGTTCACTCATGTCTGCACTATGACCAAATTTCCAGTTATCTAATGCAAGACCACGCAAAATACGTATGGGGAATCGTGGGAATAGTTATTTAAACTGCAGTTACTTATGCAAAGCACAGCAACAGGAGACAGTTTCATTGATTAGAATAGAAAGGCATCGATTATAGGAGCGGCTAGGATATAGACAAGTGTCTAGAGGTCTGGGTCTGTTGTAAGTGACTAGTACAACTGCCAGCCAATTGCAATTGAACAGAGGAACCCTGCAGCATGCAGTCCCTTGGGGGAAAAATGTCAAAAGTACATATGTATGCATCCATGAGTGTATGAATGTAGAGCTCACAATGGTGACAGATTGGGGCACCCACTTCAGGCACAGCATAAGGAGCTGTAGTGCCATCTTACATGTACCAAGCTACCTCCAGATGCTGAGGGTCTAGGTCCGCTCATGCCCACTTCATCTGCTACGCCAAGTTAGCAAAGATCTCAGTCCTTGCCCACCACAACGGTGAAGCACTGAACATCTTTATACCACCATTCACTATCATTCTATGTGCAATCTTGCAGGGACACACAAACAGATGAGGACAAGGACGATGGAAGCTGGGGCGGGAAGGAGCCATCTGGATGTAAGTTAACCCCATTCAGCAAATATGGTGTAATTTTCAAATGGTTGCCATTTTGCTTTTAAGATATACTCTTCTGAAGTTGCATTGCCTTTAGGCAGTAAGTCCATACACTGAAAATCCAGAATTAAAATGTTTGCACCACATTATAAAGGAAGGCATTAAAGGGTGAACTGTCTGGGCAACTGTGAGAGCGGATTACTTACAGCTGTGATGGAGGGCTTTTTCCCGTCCCCTGCTGGTGGGTGAGTCACATCTGCTCCCAAGAAGATGACTGGCTGTTGGAAGACAGCAGAGCTGTGGGAGGAGAAACAAGGAGAACTTGCAGACAATCTATTAACAAGATATACAACAGGGAACAGAAAGGAGCCAGCCATGTGCTTGTGTCTGCAGAGCACTAAGCAGAGAACATCTTTTACAGCGTGTGCAAAGTCTTTTCTTTCATACTGTAACGGAAGCAAGGGCAAACCTTTTTTTATCTTGTACTATTTGTACGTTCTTCACATGAGTTTACCATCACCTTGCTTGCTTGCAGCAGGGTGGTGACCAGGTCTTTAAAGCTTTTCAAAAATGAAACAGGCTGACAAACCATGAGGCATCCTGCCACAGATTGTCCACTCTGCAAAACACCTGCAATTACAGATACAAAAGGTGAGAGGAGATTGATGATTGGTGCTGATTACAGCAGATTGCTAATGGAAAAACCTTATAGATGAAACAAGCTAAGTAACTGCCTATTTGCTCCTCCTCCCACACTTCTCTATTTGCAAGATTTGGAAGCCAATACCCAAGCAAAGAACAATGAAAGGTGGCACTGCACAGGCTTCAATGCAAAAGGCTTAAAAGAGCAACCTGGTTAAACTGAGCATTTGATTCAAAAGTGATTTATACAGAGAAACTCATTAGTGTCCACCGACATATATCGATCTTCTTCAACTGGTCTTGCTAATAAAGAGCAGCATATGATGCCATGACACCGTTGAAGGAGCACAAACAACCTCAGAGAACCACTCATTGGATGTAGTAGTAGCAAGTAGGGTAGTAAATAATCTGATGAATAATAAAATCTGGAGAAATACGCTGCCTGCAGACACTCCAAACCCCTACAAAATCAGTGTCCAAATCTATGAGCTCATTATTACACGGCAGGACTAAATGAAATCCACATACCAACGACAGTCGAAGAGAGAACTCAACATCACATTAGATCACAAACAATGGAATGAGATATAGCTGAGGTGGAACAACTTTGCTAAGCACGCTTAGGGTTCAGATGAAGTTTAAAAGATTTTGTATGAATAGCAATGTACTGCTGATAGGTCGGATAAGATAGACAGCACCAAATCTGGAGAATGCTGCAGACAACATGGGGGAGAGGGAGCAATACAACATATCTAATGGTACTATGCAACACTGGGTGAGCTTTGGAGAGCACTGCTAGCAAGTATTTCATTCATACAGTGTCGCAATTTGTACAGATGTTCCAATCTGACAATCTAAGTCACACTGTCGAAGGGTACCTATCCTATTCATTCGCACAAAGAGAAAGTGATCTCACAATTCTTACCCAATTGCAACTATCCCAGGGCCCAAGAAACGAGAATATGATCTAAATTTTCAAAAAGATATGTCAAACGAATTTAAGAAACTGTGGCAACTGGTATTAATATTCTTGAACCGAGACAACAGGTGCCAGAGGGCTTTAGGAGAATGTTTGCTTTCTCCTCAATGGGAGGAAAAATGATACGGACAATACAGGAAAACCATAGAGAGCTACAAATGCACAAGTTACTACTTGTGTACCGATATATCTGTAAGAGAAATTAGTTAGTGATAGATTCCTTACCTTAGAATATCCCCAGGCGTCAGACTGGATCCGGAAAGTTTTTGTAGCAGTACTCCTGCGCGTCAGTAGGTGGCGTCATGCGGCTCTGCGACCGTCACTGGCGTCATAAGCCCCGAGATGACGTCACGGAGATTACTTAGGCGCCACCCATGCATGCTGACGTCAGTTCTGTACACGGCTTTCCGCGCCAGAAACACAGCCATGCAAGAAACTGACCACTGGTGCCATGAAACTAGGGTCCTGAAAAGAGGATGACCTTAACACTAGAAATCAGTTCGCAGAACGGGGAGGATGGGTGGGGCGGTAAGGAATCTATCACTAACTAATGTCTCTTACAGATATATCGTTACACAAATAGTAACTTGAGCATCGGAAAGAGACACGTTAGTGATAGATTCATTACCTTAGAATAGATACCCCTGCAATATCAACCTCGGTGGTGGGTCTGCGAACAAGGTTACACCAGGAAGTCACGGAGAACAGAACGGCCAAAGAAACCGTCTCTCCGGACCTGACTGTCAAGGCAGTAATGCTTGGTAAACGTGTGCAGCGAGGCCCACGTAGCTGCCTTACAAATGTCCTGCAAGGGAACGCCGCGTCCCAAGGCAGTAGTGGCTGCAGTTGCCCTGGTCGAATGGGCACGCAGCCCCACAGGAGGCTCCTTCTTAGCCAAGGAGTAACATGCTTTGATGCACAGAACGACCCACTGCGAGATGGTCCGTTTGTGCACAGCCTGACCTTTTTTGGCACCCACATAGCCAACAAAGAGCTGGTCATCCACCCGGAACTGCTGTGTAGCTTCAGATAGACTGCAAGTGCCCGTTTTAGGTCCAGACGGTGGAGCCTCTCCTCCTCCCTTGAAGGATGCGGAGGCGGAAAGAAGGTGGGCAAAGTGATGGTCTGCCCAATGTAGAAGGGCTTGACAACCTTTCGCAAAAAAGAAGGACGGGTCCTTAAAACCACCTTGTCTGGATGAACAGAAAGGAAAGGAGGTTTGGAAGAAAGAGCCTGGAGCTCACTCACTCTTCTGGCAGAGGTGATAGCTACCAGGAAAGCCGTCTTGAGAGTGAGAAGACGCAAAGGACAGGTATGAAGGGGCTCGAAGGGAGCGCACATCAGATATGTCAAGACACGGTTTAAGTCCCACTGAGGCATTATGAACGGCACGGGAGGAAACGTGTGCGTAATGCCTTTCAGGAAACGGTTAACAACCGGGACTTAAAAAGAGAAGGCTGATCTGCAATCCGTAAAAAGACGGAGATAGCCGAAAGATAACCTTCGATAGTGCCCAGAGCAGAGCCCTGCCGGGCCAAAGAAAGAAGGAACAGAAGGACTTCGGAAAGAAGGGCAGAAAGGGGATCCACAGACTTAGCTGTGCACCATGCCACAAACTTGTTCCACTTGCAGACATATACCGTTTTAGTGGAGGGACGCCTGGCTGCCAGAATGACATCACAAGACTTGGTGCTAGGACAATGACTTTGAGAGGAAGATCGAAAGCTGTCAACTGTCGCCGCTCAATCTACACGCATGGCGGTGGAGGCTGGACAGGTTCAGGTGGAGGACCGTCCCCTGCTGCTGTGACAGAAGATCCTCCCCAAGAGGCAGACGGATCGGGGGATACCAGTATCTTCGTACCCAATCCGGAGCCACAAGGATGACTTGGGCCCGGTCGCGCCAAATCTTCTTCAGCACTCTGGGCAGAAGTGGTATAGGCGGAAAGGCGTACAATAGACCGCAACTCCACTCGCGATGAAAAGCGTCGCCAAGCGAGTGCCGCCTTGGAAATTCCAACGTGCAAAACTGATGACATTGCGCGTTCTCTTCGGTGGCGAATAGATCTAACCGAGGCTCTCCCCATTGCTGAAAGAGACCTTGCACCACGTCCGAGTTCAGACGCCATTCATGATCCATCAAGCACCGGCGGCTGAGTTCGTCCGCCCTGGCGTTCAGAGAACCTGCCAGGTGTTGAACCACCAGGGAAATGCCTTAATGCTCCAGCCATGTCGAGAGGCGCAGAGCCTCCTGACATAGGGTCCAGGACCCCACCCGCCCTGTTTGTTGCAATACCACATGGCAGTGGTGTTGTCCGTGAACACCTGCACCACACTTCCTCGGACAGAGGGAAGGAATGCCTTCAGTGCAAGTCGGATCGCCCGAAGCTCCAAAAGGTTGATATGGAGCCGGGACTCCGCCGGAGACCAGAGGCCTCTGATCTCCGTTTCTCCCAAGTGGCCTCCGCATCCCAGGAGGAACGCATCCATCACCACTGTGTGCTCCGGTTGGGGAAGGTAGAGGGATCTGCCATAGACCCAATCGCGATTCGTGAGCCACCACTGCAATTGTCGTGCAGTGCTCTCCGGGATCTGGACATGATCGGACAGGTTGCCCTGATGCTGCGCCCACTGGAACTTCAGGTCCCACTGCAGAGCCCGCATATGCCATCTGGCATGTGCCACCAGCAGGATGCAGGAGGCCATCAGGCCCAGAAGCCGGAGGGTCATCCTGACTGAAACCCAGGACAGAGGTTGAAAGATCGAAATCATAGCCTGAATATCCCGAACTCGCTGCTCGGGAGGATAAACCCGAAACAGCATCGAATCCAGAACCGCTCCGATGAATGGGAGCTTCTGAGAGGGACTCAGGTGCGACTTCGGCACGTTGATGGAGAACCCCAGCAAATGCAGGAGGTCGGCCGTAGTCTGAAGCTGGTTGACGACTGCCTGGGGCGAGCCCGCCTTCAACAACCAGTCGTCGAGGTAAGGGAAGACTGACACCCCTGACCTGCGCAGGTGAGGTGCAACCACCGCCATCACCTTCGTGAACACCCGAGGGGCGCTGGTAAGGCCGAAGGGGAGCATGGCAAACTGAAAATGCTCCTGGCCTACCGTGAACCGCAGGTAACGCCGGTGGGCCGGCAGGACGGGGATGTGAAAATATGCGTCCTGCAAGTCCAACACTACCATCCAGTCTCCAGAGTCGAGGGCAGCCAGAACCTGAGCCAGAGTCAGCATTTTGAATTTCTCCTTCTGGAGGAAGCGATTGACGTTCCGGAGGGCCAAGATGGGGCACAGGCCCCCCCTTGTCCTTCTTGGGGACCAGAAAGTAGTGGGAATAACAACCACTCCCTACTTCCGGGCCAGGAACGCACTCGATGGACCCCTTGGCCAAGAGGGCCTTGACTTGCTGCTGGAGAAGTACCAAGTGATCCCCCGACATGCGGTAGCACCGAGGTGGCATGGCTGGAGGGGAGGAGTGAAAGGGAAGGGAGTAACCCCTGTGGATGATCTGCAACACCCACTTGTCTGATGTGATATCGTGCAAGTGGGGGAAGTGGTGGCGGATCCTGCCACCCACCGGCTTGGGGTGCTCCACAAAGCTTGGATTAGGAAGGTTTGGAGGTAGAAGCAGCGGGGGTGGAGGTGGACTGACCTTCGCACTGATTTCCAGACCCATCCCTGCGGAAGCCGCGGCCGCGCTGAGGCTGGTTCTGCAAAGGCTTGCTGAAGGAACGTGCCTGGGCGCCTCTGCCGTGGCCACGAAAGGAACGAAAACCAGGAGTGGCCGGGCTCTTCTCAGAAAGACCCAAGGACTTGGCCGTGGCCCGCGAGTCCTTAAAACGTTCCAGTGCGCTGTCGGCCTTATCGCCAAACAGGCGAGTGCCATCAAAGGGCATGTCCATGAGCGAGTTCTGCACATTGGGTGAGAACCCAGTAGAGCGCAACCAGGCGTGGCGATGTAGCGCCACAGTCGTAGAAATCGCCCTGCCCAACGAGTCAGCGGTGTCCAAACCACACTGAATGGCGAACTTAGCCGCATCCTTACCCTCAGCAACCGCATGGGAAAGTACGGCCTGGACCTCTTCAGGACACTGAGGCAACACCTGAGCAACGGTATCCCACACCGCGTGGGAATAGCAGCCCAATAAGCAGGCGGTGTTCACCGACCGCAGCCCTAAGCTGGCCGAAGAGAACAACCACTTACCGAACTGTTCCAGATTCTTAGAGTCCTTATCCGGCAGAGCCGTGGGAAAGGCACTCTGTGACGTCGAGGCCTGGATGACCAGACTCTCAGGCGTAGGATGAGTGGTCAGAAAAGCAGGGTCACCAGGCGCCGGGCGGAGACGCCTGGCGACATTCTTATCCACAGGGTCGCGACCAAGTGCCTGACAGGACGTCGGTGAGGGCGTCATTGAAGGGAAGCAGTGGCTCCGACGAAGTAGAAGCCGTCTGGAGCACCTCGGTGAGGAGGTTAGTTTTGAAGGCCACCGTAGGAAGATCGAGGTTGAGGACCTCAACAGCCTGATGGAGCACCATCGTGTAGGAAGCGCCCTCCTCCATCGTAGGTGGGAGAGAGGCAAACCCCGGGTCAAAAGAGACATCGAGGACGCCGGTGCCCTCCAGATCGTCCACCCAGTCCTGCTCGGAGTCACACTGACGGGCAAGAGGGTCCTCGAACCCCTCCCAGTCATCTGCCACCTCCGTTGCAGGAGGAACCTGCCGTGGCGGCAGAGCCGGAGCCGGAGAAGGGACAAACTGCGTCGAAACGGTTCCTGGACCTGAAGCGGCGACGAATGCCGGACCTCCAGCAGATTCCGGCGCTGCTCCCTCAAGGCCTTCGGGGCCATGGCCCGACAGTCCCGGGAGTCGTGGTCGGTCTCCAGGCAGTAGAGGCAAACATCATGGGGGTCCGCCACTGACATATTGCGACGGCAGGCCCCACAGGACTTAAATCCAGGCATCCCTACGTGCACCAGCAGAAAAAAGGGGGAGACAAAAGTCTCAAAAGAGTAGTCAAAAGGTGACTAAGGTACGTGCTCTATCCGGATCTGCGCTTGCTGGCGTGGAAAAAGAAAGAACTGACGTCAGCGTGCATGGGTGGCGCCTAAGTAATCTCCGTGATGTCATCTTGGAGCTTACGACGCCAGTGACGGACGCAGAGCCGCATGACGCCACCTACTGACGCGCAGGGGTACTGCTACAAAAACTTTCCGGATCCAGTCTGACGCCTGGGGATATTCTAAGGTAAGGAACCTATCACTAACGTGTCTCTTTCAGATTAGTCTGTCATAGTCTGGTGGGTAGGGTCACCTTATGTTCTATGCTCATAAAATGCTAAAAAGATGACTCAAAATGTAACTGTGGAAACGTGCAGTATCAAATCACTTGTGTGGCAGAAGATTAAAAAAAACATTGTTTTGATGCAACTAAGAAAGAACTCCGGGAGAATTATTTCATAGTAATTGTGAAAATCTGGGATTAGCCATATTTTAAATCAATTGCAGATGAAACCGAAAATACCATCCTGGGACTGGTTTCGGGTTAACACCGGTTCCAGGATGCTTGAACGATGATGGATTCAACCCAGATCTGTGACTGGGGGTGAGTGCCTGAAAAGTTTCAGCGCTCCGTCCATCATCTTGTTGTGTTTGCTTTGTTCGCCCTATGTTGGCAGGGTATGCCCAGACGTGGGTCCCTTGCTCACTTGCCACTGGATTCAAGCTAGCCTGGCTGATGAGGGGTGTTACCCTGAAACCGGTCCCAGGATGCTTGTTTCTGGTCCAATGAAGACCTGGCTTGGCAGTTCGGGCTGGACTGTTCCCATGAGGCACAGGGTCAAGACTGATTTGCATATAGCTAGGTCTGACCTGGGGTGGCGAACTGAACTAAAGAATGATTATGGATTCAACCCAGATCTGTGACCGGGGGTGAGTGTCTGAAAAATGTCAGCACTTCGTCCACCATCTTGTGTTTGCGCTGTTTTTACACTCACATAATGGCAGCCTATAGGGCTACACTGTCCCTTCTATCCTTAATCTTCCTACTTTTACAAAAAAAAGTGTTTTTGATAGAGATTTAAGCTTTCTACGGGTGTTTGCTTTAAATATACATATACATAGGTTTTCTTACCCTTTTTTAAGTACAATCTGAAGAATTTGGCTGTTATAGCCTTCCTTATAGGCTGCACAATGTTCTTGTCGTAAGAGTTTCTACAGGCCTTCTCAAAGAAAGGCAAACATCTACACATAAGAAGACTGTAGGAAAATAGACTTTTGTTGCAGTTGTCCCCCCACTTTTTGCCCCATTTTTGACTACTGGATACGCATTGGTCTTAGAGCACAGGCTGAGAGCTACTAATGGGAGGACAAAATTGTACAAAGGAGGGGGAGAACACCTTCATTGGCCTGACTGGAGTGAGTCGTATTGATTACATTTTAGTGGATCTAAGGCTATGGCCAACTTTAATAGACATGTCTGTAGCAAAAAGCATCAATGGTAATCATAATCCTGTAAGCCTGAGCTTGATGTCCCCCTGGGGCAATCCACCTAGTGCTCCCAAGAACTGACTTGTATCCAAAAAGCTCCATCCTACCAAAAGCAAAGCAGCAATCTTGGTATTCACGCGAGTGTAGACTTTTAAGGTGCCAACTCACCACAGCAGTCAAGACAAAGAACATGGATGCCGGGCGAGAGTTGAGAAGGTACTACATAACAGCTATTATTAGAGCAAAAAGGGAATGGGATGAGGATAAATGGAAACTAATTGAGAAAGCATGCTCCCTCAAAGATCTCAAAAACATTTGGGCCTTAGCTGCGAGGGGGAACCTGGAGAGCCATACACCATTAGCCAATAACATCTCAGCCAGCACCTGGTATGAGCATTTTAATGCTTTCTATAGCAACCCCAACTGTTCTACCATGCAAGCACCCTCCCTGACCCATCCCTAGTTAAATCTGTGATCCTCTTCACTAAGAGTGAAATTGCGACCTCTATTGAGGAAATCATTCCATCAAAAGCCCCAGGCCCCAACAGAATTCCAGGTGATTTATTCCATCACAATAAAGACAATTGGTTTAACGACATACTGGCACTCTCTAACGCCCTCGCAGGGGGTACTCTAATCCTCGACTCATGGAAGGGAGCGGAAGTCATTCTCTTCTGTAAGAAAGGCGAAAAGAACATTACGAGCAACTATAGGCCCATAAGCCCTATTGACTGCATACAGAAGGTGTTCTGTAGCACTCTTCTGATGAGGATCCAAGAATGGATAACTTATCATAATATACTTTCCCCTTACCAAGCGGGGTTTCAGTAGAAAACAGGAACAATAGATCAGGTCTTCCGGTTCATTCTTCTATATTGGAAGGTGGTGATCATCGACAAAGGTAGTCTTTATGTCACATTTATTGACCTGAAGTCAGCCTTTGACCTTGTCCCTCATAACACTCTTTGACAGATATTAAAAGGCATGGGTATGCCAATGGAAATTCTGACAATAGTCGTTCGTCTTCATGAGGACAACTACGCCAAAGTGCGATGGGGTGATCAAGGCCAAGTTACTGACGCTAATAAAATAAATAGGGGTGTTCGCCAAAGGTGCGTTCTGGCACCAACCTTATTCTCACTCTACATTAATCAAGTAGTTGAATACTTATCTACGATTCAAGCAGATGCACCGACGCTAGAGCGGGAGAAAATTGTGACATTCTTATTTGCGTATGACATCCTCTTAGTCTCTAGAGCATCCCAGGGCCTCCAGACGCTGCTAAATCAATTTAAGGTTTTTTGCAACATGAGAGGGCTAGAAATTAACACTACTGAAACAAAGTACATGACGCTGAATCCCCACAAATCATACAAAGGGCGACCAACCCTAAACAATGTTCTGCTTGAGAGGGTGGGTAGCTTTGAATATCATTGTATTAAATTATCCGAAGATAAGTTATGGAAGCTGCAGCTAACCAAGGCAAACTTAAAGAAGGAACATTGCTGTTCATACACCAAACCCGTTGCACCAGCCCTTGAGATATATAAATCGAAGGCAATGAGCTGTGCCTTATATGGGGCCGAGCTATTGGTCTTCGAAAGATTGGTTGATCCATCCGGGTCGGAGAACAAGTTCCTAAGAAATCAAGTGTCACTCCCTCCGAGCACACCGCTTTATCCCCTCAAGTTGGATATGGGCTGTAAACATATCGTAGCCTTACCAAAACTACGCCCACTGCTCTTTTGGCAGAGGCTAAAAACGACTCCTGAACTGTCCTCCTTTGCCATAGCATTAGATTAAGTCAGCTCCCTGGATGTATTTAACAAGATAGGCTGGATCAAAAACATCAAACGCTTACTCGAAAACATTAGGGTAAAGGGCCAGTGGGATAGCATTAACCTCCAAGAGCTGCCCTCTATGAAACAAGTGAAAGCTATGTATTGGGCTTGGGTAGCCCAGAATGAAACTAGGAACACCAGGATGGGCAGGCAAACAGCAGAATTTGTTGATTTTAAAACGACTAGATCTCTGGAGGGCTACCTTGACCTAACTCAGTCACCATCTGATAGAAAACTATATATTCAGTTCAGACTTGGCACACTCCCACTAAGTACCTTCACATGTACTTGGTCTTGCAACACAGTACAATCTAAGTGTTGACCAAGCTGCCCTACTCCTATTGAATCAACTGCACATGTCCTTTTTGCCTGCCAAGTGTACTCCCGCCCAAGCAGCAGGTGGTTAACACCTGTCTGCAAGCAGCTGGGAACTAGAGAGCATGGTGCGGCTCTGCGCATGGAAAAATCTGATGCAAGACCATTGTTTGCCTGCGCACTCGCAAAATTCATAGGCCAAATGTGGGGAATCAGGAAAAAGACACAACGGCCCCATTTGCTACCGCAATAGTTAGTTTTAAAAGTATGATTCCTATTAGGTTTATCAAGTAACAAAGATAGGGACCTTGGACCTGCTTATGGGAAAATTAGATAGCATAGCAGGCCCTGATGCCACGGACGTAGGGACACTAGTGGCTTTTGCTGTCATTACTCCCACTACACATGTTAAATGTTTTTACTTGTACAGGTTTTAAATGGTTATTTATAACTTAATCTTGTATAAGGCCTCTATGAACCAATTCATTATCTTAAAAATTCTTTTATGTAACAATGTAAATAATGTATTCAAGCACTTTGTACTTTTTATGGCCTGATGACCGAAATAAAGTTTTAAATTATATTTGACTACTATGTACTGGTTTTCAACTCTGACAGTACACTGAGGCCTGCTAACCAGACCTCAGTGCCAGTGCTCTTTCCCCTAAAATAAGTTAAAATCTGATTGTAACCCAATTGGCAAGGACTTTGGTACCCCCATTAAGTCCCTAGTAAATGGTACCGCTGGTAGCTAGGGCAGAGGTACTAAAGAGGGTCCCTAAGGGGTGCAGCATGTCTTATGACACCCTCAGGGACCCACACACAAATTACATGCAGACTGCCATTGCAGGCTGTATGAAATGGTACAAACCATTCTGAAAACATGACATGGCACACTATATGTAAGTCACTCCTACAGCAGGCCTTAGAGCCTTAAGGCAGGGTGCATTATAGTATATGTGAGGACACATCTGCATGAGCAGATATGCCCAGTGATGTCTAGGTCAATTACTACATATTGCAAGTGCTCAGGGAAGTCATCTTAAGACATATATTAGGCACTGGTCATCATGAGATACCCAGCTACATGATGGCTTCACTGAAAATACTGGTGTTTGATATCAAACACCTTGGCCTAATAAATCTGTATGTTGCCAGCACAAGATTTATTATGACATGCACCCAGAGGACACCTTAGAGGTGCCCCCTGAAAAACCTACAAAGTCCAGTGTGCTGCCTGACTGGTATCAACCAGCCTACCACCACAGATGAGTTTCTGACCCCCTGCAGGTGAGAGCCCACGCTCTCTGAGGCCAGAAACAATGCTTGCTCGGAGAAAGGTGTTCACACCTCTTCCAGCAGGATGGTCAGAGATTAAGCATATCAAAGCCAGGCGCGTCATAACCCCTCCCGCCTTTGATAATCGAGCCCGGCTTCCCCCAGAGCTGGGAGATGCCACCCACTGCCCTGAGGCCCATTTGACAACAGGACAGGCGGAAAATGAGTTATGTAAGTAGACGTGTTGCACCTACAGGGTAGTCACACCCCTAATGTGAGCTACTTGATGTGATCCACGAAAGAAGGGTTCCACCATCTTGTTTTTGGTGGAATTAGGAACTCTGGGACAGGTTTAGGCCCACTCCCCACAGGAAGCGGTCATATAGGGGTATAATGACCCTAGGGTAAATAGACCATTGGCTACTACCCTTCACTCCCCTTAACCCCCCTAAATTCTGTGACACCAAGAACTCAGATTCACCTGACTAAAGAAGGAGGAGGACAAAGAAGAGACGAAGAATGCAAGAACTGCGGACAAGCTCTGGAGTTGGCACCAAACCCTGCCTGCCTGCTCCTGTCCCAACAATTGCAAAGACCGGACTCGTCCTGCAGCTGTGTATTCTCCAAAAGCCTTGGAGGGCTGCCAGCACTTCGACAACCAGCCAGCATCTCCTTTGACGTGGAGGAGCCAATTCCCTGCAACCTGCAGGCACAGACTGCGCAGTCCAGTTCACCAACCTGCTGCCCACCGGGACCACCAATGCAGTAGCGCCCAGGAGGTCACTGAGTGTCCATGAGGTCAACCCCATCGATCCATCCAGTCTTCAAGCTACTGATCCACACCGGAGGCTCCCTGCACTAATGCCCGGGGTACCAGAGCCTGCTGCAAGTACCAAGGCTGGTTTGTGTTCAGTCCGAACACCACTGCCGCCAAAACCGACCTGCACGTCGGGGGCCTTCAACAGAGGCCAGCTCCATGCCAGAAGTCATCTTGCTGTGTTTCTTCTCCCTCTTCTCCAGGTGCACCAAGAACTGTGAGAGCCTCAAACTTGCCGACTGGCCGAACAAACCACCTATGAACCTGAGCCCCCCAGCCAGAGTTCATTGAATGATGGTATCTCTGGGGTCCTGAGATCCTCAAGAGCCGAGCCCCTCTTTGGGTCTGGCTGGTCTGGTCCTCCAGTCCCCACTTGCAGCCTTTCTTTGTAGGTACAGTTCCCCATTGCCTTCAATGTGTAGTGTTTGAGGCTATCAACGCGAAAAGCATCTCAGAGCCCGGACACCCCAGGGCAGGTAAACTTGAACTCTTGGGCCTTTATTGGACCTTAGCCCCTACTTACCTTAAGTTCAGAAGAAGGGTCCTGTAAGTTGTTGGCAAATGACCGTACGCAGTGTATGTTTCTCCCATAAGATAACATTACCACATTCAAGAGTTATGCCGCAAATATGACAGTTGCATGGGGGGCGTGGCTTGGCGCCGATGGAGTGAGCAGCGCAGTTCGCGAGCTCCCCTTTGGCCAGCCGCCATCGGAGGCCATCCTGAACCCCTTTCTAGGGCACGGTGCCCCACAGCGATCCCCCGCAATAGAGGACACAGCTGGAGTGTTCTGGTGGCGATGCAAGCCCTCCACGCAGCCGAAAATCGCCAGAGGTTGCCGGCAACCAGCGCGGCCGAGCGCCGATCCAAGATGGCAAGGTAAGTGCAGTGGACAACCCAATATACCCTTGAGGGCTCGGGCAAATATGAATAAACAGGTAGAAAGGTGCCTTCAAGGGATTTGTTTGGTAAATAATTTGTATAATTTCGATTCTTAATTAAAGGTAGGGCAGTTATATACCTACAAATTTATTAATTATCACTTTTTCAATACTTAAATCAGCTTAGTTTGTCAGAATCAGGATTGAATAAGGTGTGAGTGAATCATCACATATTAACCTGAATACAATAAATTCAATAAACCAAAAGGAGGAGAAACAAGCGGGTGTATATATAAAAATTGAATTTATATTTCTAGTTCAAAAAAGGGTACTTCAAATTACAACAATTAAATACAGTGAAAGGAAATATTTCAATATTTGATGCCTTCACTTTCAAATTGATCCAACACTTTTTCACAACAATATATAGCCATTTCTCTGGAAAACAGTGTGATTGTCGACGTTTCGGTCTTTAGGTTTTCTTTACCAAGACCATCCTCAGGACAATTTTATTTACAAGGTTGACCCCTCAAATCACTGCGGGTTATTTTATCCACTGAAAATCAAGCGGGACGTCCTAAATTCGTAACTAATCAGTATATTGTAGTCAAAGAAATTCAGTTGATTGTCAAAAAGCTCCCGTCTTAATCTGTAGGTTATTTAAATCTCAAAAGAGCCTCTGTGTGGCAAAACTACTCTTGTGTCTGTTTACCGACACCGTTAAACACTCAAGTGGTCGTGAAGATGTCAGCGAATTAATCTGGCTGGTCTGAAGGTTTGAGTCTTGCATGCACGTCTGGACGTCGAACCAGATCCCGAGTTAACCGATCCCGAGTGTCACACCGCAGACAGCGGATGGCATCATCTGACGGTGAGATCTGGCGTCCTAGGTCACGCAGACCATGAGAGTGGCGGGACACCCCTGCTGTTGCATACAGGTACTGAGGTAATTAAGGGGGAAGGGCTGAGGGGCAGTCCGCCGCAGGTGAGGAGAACGATGGCGGCTTCCGAGACTGGGAGAGCTTCACCGGCCGGCCACCCTCTGGAACTGACTGATTACCCTACAAGCAGTCACTTGTAAACTTTCTAAACTGGTTTGGACGGGGGTTGTTTTTTCCTACTTATCCTGGGGTTTGGGAGTTCAGGGGCAAGTTTGTTGTTGGGTTCGGGGGGTAACACTGGGTTGAAGAACATTGGATATCATGTGGTCCCAAACGAGAGACGGGTGTGGTGGGTGCTGCCCAGCCTGGGAGGGGCCCAGATTATGGTAATACTTGGCGATGGCTGACAAACGACATTACAAATACATGACCTGGAATATCAGGGGCATGCACAATATGTCTAAACGCCATAAAGTCCTCTCATATATCAAACACCGAGGAGCCCAGATAGCCCTTTTACAAGAAACGCACCTAACACAAAAGGAAGGGCAGACATTACACAAGAGGTGGAGGGGGCAGCTCTTCTACACGACTTACTCGGCCTATGTGCGAGGGGCGTTAGTGTGGGTCCAGGCGGGAGTCCCGTTCCAATTGCTCCGATTAATGATCGATCCGGAGGGCCGTTATGTGGCCATCAAGGGAAGACTGGAGGGCCGAGACATAACCATGATTAGTATATACGCCCCTAATGTAGATCAGCCCGCATTCTTTGTGACGCTAAGCCATAAATTAGCACAATATCTTGTAGGTACTGTGATTGTGGGGGTCGACTTTAACAGTGTAGACGACGTGCTTCTGGACTGATCCCACCCCCGTTGCCAACCTCCCAGGCGGCGCGTGTTTCCCACACGTTCAACACTTGGAGACAGAGCTGGGGACTTTTGGATGCGTGGCAAACCCTGAACCCTGAACCAAAGACTACTCCTTTTTTTCGGCGGTTCACGAGGTGCACGCACGCCTAGATGCTTTGTTGTGCTCAGTAGACGTTCAACAACAGGTTACGTCAGCAGAGTATCTGGCCCGCACCATTTCGGACCATAATCTGCTGATTCTGTCCCTGAAGTGGGCATACCCGCCAGCGGCAAGCCCCACGTGGCAACTTAGACCAGACACACTGGAGGAGCCGGTCTTTCGGGAGGAGATCAGGGGTGAGATAGTGGAATATTTCCGACTCAACACTGGAACAACGGCACCCCTAACCACAGAATGGGACGCCTTCAAGGTGGTCTTGCGGGGCCAGTGCATTACACGTGCCACAGGAGTCAGGAAGATCATTATGAGGGAAGTAGAGGGGGCAGAGTCGGTTCTCCGGGAAGTGGAACGCAGGAGACCGGGACATCCGGAGCTCCAAAGAGCGCTCCTGGACGCCAAAGAGGAGGCAGCGAAACAAACGGAGAGGCTCAGGAGCTTTGGACTATAAAAAATACCTGGAGGGCACCCTTGCTGAAAGGGACAAGTCTGGATCGCTCCGGGCATGGCTGACGATTCCGGCTCCCCCCAAGTAGAATTAGAGGATGAATGGGGGATCAGACACTTTGCCCAGCATAAGATTAACAAGGTTTTTGCACGCTACTACACCTCACTTTATACCAAAACGTATACATGCGAGCTGGCGGACATGGGGGACTACCTGGCTGATCTACCACTGACACGCCTGACCCCAGAAATTGCAGAGCTCCTAGGGGCGGATATCACACAGCGGGAGATTCGGGTGGCCATCAAGGGAATGGTGCGTAATAAAACGCCGGGTACAGATAGCCTGCCCGCCGAATTTTTCACAACATACACAGAAGAGGTGACCCCTCGCCTGACCGCAATGTACCAGAGGGCTCGAGAACTGGGGCAGCTACCTGACAGCACCAGGGAGGCCCTTATTATCCCCATACCTAAACCAGGGAAGGAACCCCTTGACTACACGGCCTACAGACCGTTGTTCATGTTGAATATGGACTATAAAATCTTGAGTAAGATCCTTGCGACCCGATTACTGCCACATATGCCTCATCTTGTTCACCCTGACCAGGTGGGATTTATCCCAGGGCGTCACACTGCTACGAACATCAGACGCCTTCTAGCGGTCATGGACTCTGACGGGTACAATAAGCAGGAGGCAGCAGTGCTCGCAGTGGACATAGAGAAGGCATTTGACAGCCTGGAGTGGCAATATCTGTATGTAGTCCTGGCCAGGATGGACCTGGGGGAGGGATTGCTGAAATGGGTGCAGCTCCTGTACACAGCCCCTTCAGCCCGGGTGCGCACTGGTAGAGTCATCTCACCTAAGCTGGGGGTGGAGAGAGGAACAAGGCAGGGTTGCCCCCTTTCCCCCCTCTTGTTTGCTCTGGCCATGGAGCCGCTGGCGTTTAGAGCCAGAAGCGGCCAGGACTATAGAGGTCTAAAGACATCAGCGGGCCGACATCTGATAGCATTATATGCAGACGATCTTCTAGCGTGATACTGCGGGCGAACTCCACGGGGCACGCACTATGCTGGCCCGATTTGGCACTGTATCTGGAATCCAGGTTAACTGGCAAAAATCCAGTTTGTTTCCGCTAACCTCGGACATCCCTTCACCGCTTACTTTGGAGCGCCTGCGTTGGGAACCTAGATGTCTACAATACCTGGGTGTACAAATTTATCATGACGCAGCGGACCTCTTGGAGGGTAATGTAGGCAAAGCAGTGAAGGCGGCGAAAGCGGCAATGGGTTTCTGGAGCACACTCCCGCTTTCCGTTGCTGGAAGGGTGGCGGTCCTAAAGATGATAACGTTGTCGCGCCTCCTCTACTACTTCAGGACACTGCCAGTGTGGATCCCACGGGGGATGTTTAAGGACCTGGACTCCATGGTTACTTCCTTTCTTTGAGGCACAGGTAGACGGAGAGTTGCACTGCACTGTCAACACTGCGTCGCCCTACAGCAGAGGGGGGGACTAGCGGTGCCTGACCTTGAGAGCTATTACCTAGCTGCACAGCTATACTGGCTGATCCAATGGCTAGCGGCAGACTGCAATACTGACAGGGAGTGCTGCCCAGACGCGCCTGATACTGCCAACTTAGCAAAAATCCTTTTACGAGTCAGCCGTACCGCGCAATCGGACACTAATGCTTTCAAGGTGATAATGCGCTGTTGGTCCAGATACCTGAGGAAGGTGGGCGCTGTGGCTTCCTATTCTCCTGACATACAGCTGACAATGTTGCGGTATCTTCCCCAGGGAGAGCACTGGGCAGGGCTAGAGGACTGGGTAGAAGCGGGACTGAGAGACATGGGTGACCTGTACAGAGACTCCGCACTCTTACCCTTCGAGGACCTGCAGGTTATATTTGACCTCCCTGGGGGTCACTTCCTGAAGCACAGGGCCTTGACTTGCAAGATTAGGGAACATTGGAGGGGCGGGGGCACGGAGCCGCGAGCATTGGCGGGGTGCAGATATGTGGCGCTCTCAGCGGGTAGAATTAAAACAGTGTCCAATTAAAACAGTGTCCTGCCTATACAAGGCCATACAGACAGATGCGCGGAGGCCTTTGTACTGCCTAAAGCTCCAATGGGAAGAGGACCTCGATAAGCAAATACCAGAGAAGGACTGGGAAAAAATTCTAGAGCGCGTACCCAAAGCGTCCAGGAACGCACGTTTTAAATTGATTAACTATTATGTCTTGCATAGAGCCTATTTAACGCCGGCCCGCATTAGGAAGTACTTTGGTGCGGAAGCAGCAGCCTGCCCGAGATGTGGGGAGAGGGAGGCACACATAGTCCACATGTTTTGGGACTGCCCCCTACTGCAGACTTTCTGGTGAGACATAAGACAGGTTAAAGGCGACTTGATTGATAAGGAGCTACCACAAGCACCAGAGCACTTCCTCTTGGGATGGTTCCCACATACGGCCAAGAATAAGGTGACGGGGAAGTTTCAGGACCTTGCTTACGTCCTAGCCAAGAGGGAGATAGCTAAGAACTGGAAGGCCCCAAGAGGGCCACTGACCACCACCTGGAGAAGAGAATTAGAAAAGTGGGCAGGTGCAGAAAGCAGGCTACTGTTTAGGGAAGCCAGTCAGGGGATTGGCAAGATGGACAGGGCAAAAGCCTGGGAAACCTTAGTGGAAGAATTGATAGCCTCTGGACAGGATAACACGGAAGAGGGAGGCTCCCTAGAGCAGCTGAGGCGGCCCAAGGCAATGGCTTAGGAGAACACCAAATTTAACACACACAATCCCGGCTACCACTCTGCATGGCCGCTGAGCCACACATCTTTATGCAGCCACTAACAGGCTGCCACAACATATTACGTGTTTCAATGCAACCCAGGGGGGAAAGGGGGAGGCGGGAACAGTTCTATTTTTTCTTGAGTTCAAGGAGTTGCAATTGTTCACAGACCAATTATCCTATAAGTCAAGAACTAATTTGTCATAAAGTACTGCTTGTGATAAGAAGAATTAAATGGCAATAAAATATGGTTAAAAAAAAAAATATGACAGCTGCATTTTCTCTGTTTCTGAAAATTGCTGACTCGAAAAGTACTTACCTGATCTAGAAGATTTTGGTGTCTAAATTAATATAAAAAGCCATGTCATTTTTTTTATAAATTGGTGTTGGATTTCCTTATTGAGGATGTGTCTCATTTATTGACTCTGTTAGTGCTGCAAATGCTAAACACTCCCCTCTGATAAGCCTAAGGCTGCTCGACCACACTACCACAAATAGAGCACCTTGGGATCATTAAAGCAAGCCCGTACACTAGTAAGGGTTACCTTGACTCTCTACACGGTGCATCTTATTTTGGTACACTACATAGAGAGCTAACTTCCTACATACTAGGAAAAAGTGCTTCGGAATCCCGCACATGGGTGGGACTATTCAGTGCTTATGACTATCAATGGGGATACCCTGAGAGAGAACTGTGTGTTAACTTAATTGTTTATATAGTGTTATTTTTTAAACAGCAATACATTAAATCAGTCGTGGCCGGCATGACTCGCGGGTCGAAGGCGGGGGAGGAGGTTTAATTTAAAATAATAACTTACCTTAGCCAGCCCGATTCGGTCCCGTGCCGTCTCTGCTCCTCGCAGGAAGCAGGCAGCCTCCCTCCCCTCCCCTAAGCCAATCACAACACTGCAATGGCAGCGTTGCGATTGGTGAGGACCGTGTCCAGCCAGGTGCCACTGGGGAGGCCCTTTTCTCCATGTAGGCTGCGGAGAAAATGGCAGAGTGCGCATGACTGGTTTGGTCGACCAAACATTCAGGGCCCACAACATTGGGCTAGCCACCCCTGCCCTGCCCTGCTGCAGGACCGCCACCCGCCCAGCCCCAACCAAACCCTTCTGCTTTTTGTTACTGCTTTTGGCAGTGCGAGAAAGCAATGGGGCGACATTCCTCTGCCCACATGGAGGAGCCGCCCCTGCATTAAATACATTGAATAAATGGACAACAGGTTGTTCAAATATCCAGGTTCTTAACAATAAACGCGTTGTGACCTATGGGGAGCACACTGAAACAGTACGACTGTGTAGGAAGCTGGCGCTTTAAATAGTATACCAAAAAGAGGTATGCAGTGTAAGAGTCACGGTATCCCTTATAAGTAGCCTGGGACTTGCTCTAGCAATCCCAAGGTGCTCTAATTAGTGTAGTGTGGTCCAGAAGCCTTAGGCTTATCAGAGACGAGTATTAGATATTTGACACAGACACACACACAGACACGCACACACACACACACACACACACACACACACACACTCAATAAATGATGCACACACTCAATAGGGAGATCCACACCAATTTACAACAAGCACTGACAAAGCCAATAGGTCTCGCTTTCGCAAGAGCTATTGGCTTTGTCAATGGCTAAAACACATTGACAAACCCAATAGCTATTGCATAGGGAAGACCGTCAATGTGTCTTTTACTACTAGTGAGCGCTGTACGTTTTTCTCACCAGAAGTCTTAAAGCTGCAAGCAGTGACAGCATTAAAAGTACAGCTTTAATTACAAGACTCAAACCATCATTTTATCTTTTCCATCTGAATTTTTTACATACATTTTCCTGCGTCATATGAGAGTCTACCACTGCCCATATTGTTAGACCTGGCATAAGCGGAGAGGATGTGGTATCACACCCACAACTGCCGACTTAGAACCTGGGGAACCAAGTTTGAGTCTCTGCGTCAGCTCAACATACTGTGATTCTGGGCAAATCAATAAATCTCACTATGCACTTCACCTTGTGCAATGTAACTGTTATTATTACTTGTGACTTGTAGAGCGCATAGCTGCCGTGGGGCTTCCTAGCGCTAAGAGACAGGGTGCAGGTTGAGGCTGGACAGAAGTTAGAGGTATTCCTTAAAAAGCCACGTTTTGATTGCCTTTCGAAATTTCAATTATCTGTCCAGGAACCGGTATTCCCGTGGTAGAGAGTTATTCGTGTAAAGAGCTCCGAACATTTTGCTGCTTTTTCAAATTCAATTGAGCAATGTATTATTGCTTCTGTAATGTATGCACAATTCACCCATGCTAGCCTTCTTCATTGTAAGCGCTCTATACAACTGCAAACAAAAATAACATTTTACCCGTGTTAACCTTCTTCGTTGTAAGCGATATATATAAAACTGCAACAACAAAAAAAGGAAATGGGAGTTATAGGAACGACCGGTTTTGCTTCAAAAAAAGCAAATAGACTGTGTGTTTTTTTAATCAGCACTTTGAGACACTCCATAAATAAATAAACCACTTTCTCAGCAAGCATGTGCTTATTTTTTTTATAAGCGCTGCAGGTACATCGCCCCCACTCAGCCACCAAAACGTAACCGCAAAAAATGTGAGGACGTGCATTGATAAAGTATACCATCAACATTGTACAAGATAAAGTTACTTAGAAAGATGTACACATTTTTTCAGTGTTTTTAAGCACAGAAGTCTAAAGTGACTACAGAGCGAACCCGTCAGAAGTCATGCAGAAATGGCGTCCTGCAATGGTGTATTAAGTGTAACACAGAAAGCAGCGCTGTGGGGTCTGGAGAATTTCAGGGGAGGTGTATGAAAGTGCCCCTTTTTGACATGGTTGCCCCTCCCTTTTTGCCTGGTACATGATGTGAAATGATGTGACTGAAAGTGCACTGGGTTCCTGCTAACCTGGTCCTCAGTGCCAGAGCTATTTCCCAAATCTGTACAATTGTTCCTCCAATTGGCAAAACCTTTAACACCCTCTGTAAGTTCCTAGTAAATGGTACGCTGGTACTTAGAGCCTGAGGCACTAAAGAAGGTCCCCTAAGGGCTACAGCACGAATTGTGCCACCCTAGGGGACCCCTCACCAAGCAAATGTATGGATGCCATTGCAGGCTGCATGTCTTGGTGCAGACAAAAGTAAAAACATGACATGTCACACATTACTCTGCGCCATGTCCCCTACCACTGCATATGATATTTTTCATCCCTACAGTAGGCCGGACAGTGCTAAGGGAGGGTGATTAATATTATATGTGAGGACATATTGGCAGGAGCAGATATGCCCTTGTGCAGATCAGTCCTATTGCTGCCAGTGCAAGTGACCAGAGAAGCCATCTTAAACCATGTAATGGACACTGATGCAAACAAGTTCCCCAGATACATGATGGCTTCACTGAAAGTAGGGATGTTTAGTACCAAACATCTAATCTTGATAAACCCACGTTGATGCAAGTGTTGGATTTATCAAAACATGCACTCAGAGTGCAACTTAGAGGTGCCCCCTGAAAACCTACCAGCCTCTTGTATGCTTGCTGACTGGATTCTGCTAGCCTGCCACCCGAGACACGTTTCTGACCTCCTAGAGTGAGAGCTTTTGCTCTCAGGAGGTCACGAACAAAAACCTGTTTGTAAGATGGTGAAACACCCACTCCCACAGGATGCCCTGCTGATTATCCTCCTTGGACTGGCGAGCTCATAGGAGCTGCCACCTTTGGAATGCGAATCTGGGTCGCCTCACAGGAGAGGAAGCCACCCTCCAAACCCCCCATCCAGAGCCCACTTGGCACCTGGACATGAGGGAAAATGACCTAATCAGGTAGGCGTGCCACTCCCAGGCTAGTACCACCCCTAAAGTGGACGAATTTTCAGAGGTAGCCTTCTTTGTAATGGCATACCTAAGAATTCTTGTACAGGGCTATGCTGGCTTCCCACAGGAAGTGGTCATGTAGGGTTAATAGTGACCCCAAAGGTCCGTAGTCCATTGGCGACTACCCTAGACTCCCCTAACGCCCCTAGATTCAGTATTTAGGGGTGCAGAAAAGTTGATCCTGATGACCTAAGAAGAGAGAGGACACCAAAGAGCTGCAAAAGACGAAAGAGAGCACCTGACTTGGCCCGCTGGCATGTCTGCAGCCCTTGTCGAAAACTGTGCCAAAGTTGACTTGTCTTGCCGCTGTCACTCCAGAAACTTGGGAGGATTGCCTGTCTTTGAAAAAGACTCAAGAACTCCTGTGAAAAGCGGACCTGTTCAGCAGAAACTCCAAAAAGAAGACACTGAGGCCTGTGGAACTGCCAAAACCCGACACCTAAAGCCACCATTGCACCCGTCGCCACCGGCCCGAGTTGAAGTGGACCAATGGTTCCAACTAGGTTACCAGCCCTCCAAAGCTCAAGTCCATCGTGGTTTCACACCTCCCGGACTCCCCGATATCGCCTGCAGCCTCTGCACGCAGGCTCCCTCTACCGCAAATGCTTCGGTAAGGAAAAACCTGACTCCTAAGGCCACCTCTGCACCCATTTCCCCTTGGACCCTGGAGAAGAGAACCAAAGGCTTCCTTCCGAGCATCGCAAGGCCATGAGCCCACTTGCTGGTTCAGTCTGACTGGCTTCCTAGACAGAGCCGGCAGCCTCTTTTTATATGGACCGATCCCCATTGAAACGCATTGGGCTCCCGCCCTCGTGCCACTGGTGGTGTACTGTTGGTGCTGCCTTGGACCTTGCCCACCACTCACCGTAACTTCTGGAGATTGGTCCTGTAAGTGGATGTACTGTACCTGTTTGCAGAACCTGTTCTTCCTTCCATAGGATAACATTGAAGAAGTTGCACTATGTCTACTTTTTGAAGTAAAAAGAATTTATATTTAAAAACGTACTCACCTGAACTATTTTTCTCAGATGCCTGAACATACATAAAGAAACTTGTTATTTTTATAAATTGGTGTTGATTTCCTTTTTGAGTCGTGCTGTCATTTATTAATCATTGTGTATATTTGCAAATGTCTTACACTCCTCTGTGTTAAGACTAAGATTGCTCGACCACACTACCCCCGAACAGTGCACTTTGGCATTGCATAGCAAGCCCTGTCCACTAGTAGGGGAATGGGAACCCCTGGAGTCTTTACACAATATATAATATATTATTGATATATCACATAAAGAGCCAGCTTCATACAGAGGGGAAAGCACATGAGCCGAAAGAAAGGAGCTCAGGGGGGTGGTGGGTTAAGTGGGAAAGCAGACGAGGGAGCAAGCACACAAATTCTGGGTGAAATGTAAAGAATAGCAACACGGAGCGTTGGACAGGGGGATGTTGGGTCTTTAGGGGAAGCACACAAGAATAGAACTGTCAAATCATATGCACTTGTGTAGTGCTACTGAAAAATAAAAAAAGGCAACAGCAAGGGGATATGGGAGGGATGCTGCAGGTTTAACCATCAATTGGAGGACTCTGAATAAAAAATAATACACTCTGTAATTCTGCCTCTATTACCTTCCCTCCCTCAACGCAGATACAGACTACAGTTTCTTACCGGCTACAGGCTGAAGCCACCCTAACAACAATAGCAGGGCGTGCAGCAGATGCAGGCTCTACAAGGGGACATCGGTTCAGCTGGCGGAGGGGGCTGGTGAACCATCCCATGGACATTCAGTGCTCACTTTAAAGGCACAGGCACCACAATTGCATCTCACCTTGCCACTGGTGTTGCCAGGTCTGAAATGCAAAAAACGCAAACTCCCCCTTGAAAAAAAGCCCCAAAAAAGTGCATGACCTACCAAAAGAAAAACTAAACAAGCCCAGCCTACAAAAGTTTAAATGAGGATAGAGCATATTAAAGTCTGTTAAACAAACAAGAAACACTAAAAGCACATATCACCCAACAGCGGTGGCAACCCTATAAGCGCACCTGCATGACTTTAGGAATGGCCGAAGTAAACAGTCTGCTAAAACAAACAAGAAACAACAAACACAAATCCCTCAACAGCAGTGGCAATGCGCAAGTACAGAAGAACCTGTAAGCGCACCCCAATGATGTCACGCATGGCAGAAGTACACATTTATGCGCTTCCGTCCTCTTTTGTCCTATACCACATCTGTACGCGTGGTGGTCCTGGAGAGCCAGTCACCATTGGCGGGAACAACACACCAAAAGGAGGAACAAATGTAACCAACTCACCACAGAAATTAAAGGAATTTTGAAAGGCACTCAGCTGAATGAATGAAAAGCGATGGGCGTGGTGAAAGCCCACAGAGTAGATACAGCATGTGTATAAGAGTCAGCACATGTGCTGCCTAGGCGAGACCTAAAAATAGCACTCATTTTATATATATTTTAAACACCAAGAACTTCGTAATAAGGTAGGTACTTTGTTTTGAGATTTCACTGTTGTGCAGTATACAGAAATACACTTGCATTCGTATAGTTAAAGCGGTAATGTTATTCAATAAGACAGAAACATCTACTGCATATAGGTACTTAGCAGCGACTTACAGGACTATTCTTCTGGATTTAAGATAAGTATGGGGCAAGGTCCAAGGCAGCACCAACAGGTCTCCTCGGTTGGATCTGGGGCATCCGGGTGCACAGGTGTGTGTGCCCTGTTTAACTCAATGGGGAATGGTCCAGTTCAAAATAGGCTGCAAGTAAGGACTGGGGGACCAGTCCAGGCAAACCCACAGGTGGGCTCAGTCCTTGAGGGTCTCGGGCATGTAGAGACAACATTTGCCCACTGAAACTCGGGTTGGGGGGCTTGTGTGCAGCAGTGCTTTCTCTGGCAGGGTCGCACTGTGGTAGGCACTCATGGTTTTTGGTGGCCTGAAAAAACAGGCTGCAGGCGGGGACTGGGAGACAAGTCCGGCTAAACCCGAAGGGAGCGTTCAGCTGTGGAGTGTCTCAGGACCCAGTGGGCCCTGTTGGTCCACTGCTACTCAAGCTGTGCGGCTCGGGTGCAATCGTGCTTTCAGGCATCGGGTCGGTGCAGTCCAGTGGCTCTCACGGTTCCTGCTGTCCTGTAGAAAGAAGCTGCAGACGGGGACTGGGGGCTCAGTCTGGCTAAACCCAAAATGGGGCTCAGCTCTTAAGGGTCTCTGCGCCTCAGGGGCATAATCAGTTCACCGAAACTTGGGCTGGGGGGCTTGTGTGCAGTGCAATTTTGTCTTGCGGGGTCACGCTGCAGAAGCTCTTGTGTCGGTCTTTTTGGTGCCTGCAAAAGTGCAGGGAAGCAGCTTCTCTGATCCAAGGGAGATGTTGCAGGCCAGTTGAAGACATGGGTGAGTCATCCGCAGCTTTGGAAGGTTACACCGCTTTCTGAATGAGTTGGGTCTGTGAAATTGTCGGGGACAGCAGGCAGGCTTGGTGCCAAATCAGTTGCTGCTCCTCATGTTGTAGACTCGTTTTGTCCTTCTTTCTTCTTTAGGCAGACGAGTCTGATTTCCTGGTGTCAGGGGGCCACCTAAATACCCACTTTAGGGGCGTTAAGGGGAGTGAAGGGTATTAGCTAATGGGCTACTTACTCTTGAGGTCACTACAACCCATAGATGACCACTTCCTGTGGAAAGTGGGTATCACCCTGTTCCAGAGTTCCTAATTTCACCACACACAAGATGGTGGAATTCTTTCTTTTGTGTTCACTTCAGGCTGCCCACCCTAAAAGTGTGTCCAGCATGGTGGTAACGCACCTCCTGACTCTCTAATTTCCGGCCTGTCCTGCCTCAGGGCAGGGTGTGGCATCCTCCAGTCTGGGGTAAGCCAGGCTTGCATATCAAAGACAGCAGAGGCATATCAAGGCCCAGGCCATGATATGCTGATGTATTAGCCTTCCTGCTGGAGGAGGTGTAAACCCCTTCTGCCAGTGCAGGCCTCTCACTTCCACGGGGTTCAGAAACTCGTCTGAGGTGGCATGCTGGACAGGACCAGCCAGCACACTAGAGGACTAGTAGAGTTCAGGGGTGCCTCTAAGGTACCATCTGGGTGCTAGTATTAATAAATCCATCACTGGAATCAGTGTACGTTTATTATTACGAGGTGTCAAACACCATGTTTCAGTAAAACCATTATGTAGCTGGGTAAACCATTTTGATCAGTGCCCAGGACATACCTTAAGATGGCTTCCCTGTTCACTTGCAATATCTAGTAACAGGTTTAGACATCACAGGGGCATGTCTGCTCATGCAGATATGTCCTCACATAAAATATAACGCACCCTGCCTTAGGGCTCCAAAGCATGCTGTAGGGGTGACTTACTTATATCAAATGTAGTGTCTTTGGCATGGCACACAGGAGTGTGTCATGTCATGTTTTCACTTCATGGTTTGCACCATGTCACACAGCCTGCACTAGCAGTCTGTGTGGAATTTGTGTGTGGGTCACTCGAGTGCCATAAGATATGCTGCAGCCCTTAGGGACCCTCTTTGGTACCCAAGCCCTAGGTACCAGGGGTACCATTTACTAGGGACTTATAGGGTTGCTAAAGTCCTGTGCCAACTGTAAAACAATTAGACATACTTTGTTTTAAAGAAAAGGACACTGGCAATGAGTTCTGATTAGCAGGCTTCAGGGCACTGTCAGTGTTGGAAAGCAGCATCTAGTAGCTAGTGGGGGACAACTGCAACAAAAACCCAGTTTCCTACAGACTCTTTGTTATGGACTCCCTCTGTGAGCTTTCACAGCTGTGGTGATATAGTCAGAGGTCTTCTGAATGAACAGGAGACAGGTTGCTTTGTACTGCACTCTCCAAGGTTTAATTGCAGTCAAGGCAAGCAGGCATGCAAAGATCACACTTGAACATCCAAAGAGGGACATGGATATGTCAATAAAAGGGCAGCCTTGTGTGCAGATGCAATGCAGGATGGTTACGATCCCCTGCGGAAGACAATACATTTTTTATCACACGACTGACTGCAGCAAAAAGATAAAGCCATATGGAAAACACGCCCATGTTCCACAGCTTGAGCTATGGGGGAAGCATATGATTGCTGGGCATTTGTAAGTGTATGGCAGATCTTTCTTGGTCCGAATAGAAATATTTCAGTCTTGGGAACAAGCATAAATAAGTTCTGAACTTTCTTTATCAAATCAGTGTTTTAAAGAGAATATTTAGTCCTTTTGTCCTGTTGTAAGTGGATTTCAGTGTCTTCTGGATTCATGTGACTATTTGGGATCTTTGCCACATTGTCCAAGGAGTAGGTAAAGGGCATTACTTACATGGTTGTCCTTGAGGCACTCCACATGTGGTGTGTACAGACAGAGATGATCAATTTGAACATCTCCTTTTTTAAGCTTTGTAGGAGTGGATTATAGCTGATGGAGGCCCATGTCCTGCGTGGGAACAGACCTAATGCTGCTAGCTGCTAGGTTCCTTAATGAAGGTTAGGCACCATATAGATAATCTTCCACAATTGCAGAGTATCAGCAAATCAATTTCCCGAACCGTGCATCAGGGATCTGACACGTACTGTGGCAGTCTTCAATGTGAGTCTAGGAGCATGCACAGCTTCTAGAAGGAAGTGTGGACAGTGCATCAGCAGAGAGCACAACAGCAAGATTATAGGCAATGCAGCTTTTACAAACCCCTGATTTGAGGAGCGTGGGTTTAGAGAGACTTCTTATAACCTTATGCATAGCAACTTTACCAGCTTATATAGGACAAATGGCCTACCCAGCAAACAAACACAGACATCCACTCTCGAGAATAAGTGAGGAAGTTTCATCCTCATGCAGAGTCAGCACCGAAAATTCCTTTACAGGGGTTCCAAATCAACAACATTAGATTAATAAAAGCGTTCCAATAATGATGGTGACTTGGGGAAGTGGCGCACACTCCGATATGGTCTACAATTGTCCCAACTACAAGTACACGTTTACATAGGATGTTCAAGGAGAAGGTAGAGCCACCAAATCTTCCTCAAAGGAAAGTAGACAAAGTCTTTTCCTCACACTTTACGTGTATGCTCCAAGCACTCCAAAATCAAATACAAGTCCGTAAAGTGCGTAGATTTCCAATGTCTTTTATTCAGCCATTATATTTCATGTTCTTTTTGACAGTCCCTTTGTGCAGAATTCTTAATAACATATAACAGCATCATGCCACAGATTCATGCCAACACGTGTTTTGTCCGCTTTTTTATGAAGGACAGGGCTTCATCAGGGCTTAATCGTCACTAGAATTAATACGAAGTAGATGGCCGTAGTAATCCCAATCTGGACTGTTAATATAACACATCACGATTATAGAATTCCATCCACAGTGTGTAAAGATGAAAAAAATGTAACAAGCATCCGTAATCGGTCGGTCGAGTACTCCAACCATGCGTAAATCTCGGCGTTCAGCTTAATAAAAACGTGCAGTTTTGGTTAGCTGGCACTCAAAAGACAAATTAGAATATTTGCTTACACTGTGAACGAAATTGCATAAATTAGATGTCATTATTAGCATCACGAAGGTAAAAGATTTGATGGAGAAAACTAAAACATAGCACAATGTTTGCAGATTCCAGCAGAAGAGAGAATTTGAAAAGGGAAGTTACACATACATGCAGTACAGACTTGTGGTTTGATGTTGTCTATGCGTAACCATCTAAAACGTACCGTTGGTGAGGTACGAGAATGTTGTTAATTCCACCCAGTTTAACGTTGATCTTGAGGCAGAGGTTAGAAAGGGTCTGGGGAGAGGTCTTTACCACATTCTTCACCTGTACACATTGTGTGGCCATGCCAAGCAGGGTATCCCCAACTCGCTTTACTTCAGCTAAGAAAACAAACAGAAAAAGTAAGATGAGGGTCTTTTGTCAATTTACACAAAATGATGATGTGCAGAATGTCACCATACCTCACAGCTCTTCTCCTGTAAGAAGACAACAACAGAAGCTAAAAGCATTAAAACCTGTTTTTACATAGTGCAAATGATAACCAAAATGGACTCTAGGCGCGGAAATAATTGATATTCTGCATCTCAGAGATATTTACCTTGTTGACCTTGGGAGAGTGAAAGACTGATGCAGACTTGCTGGATTTTTAACCTACATGTCTCTGGGCGGCTGTTCAGCCCATTGAAATATCTAATTACTTACAGCTGAATGTGATATGATTTCCCAGCAGCAGACGAGGAGCCGTGGAAGGATGGGTAGGGTATGAAACAACTGGAGTTCAGATTCCTAATGCCAATTACCCAAACTAAGCAACCTCAAGCAAATCATTTATCTCACTGTGCTACGGTTCCTTTCTCTGCATAAAATTGAGAGAAGTTATAAATCGGGCTAATCCAAGTATTACTAGTGGAAAAAACTGGACCAAGCTGAAAATGATTGACCAATGCAAAGCTCTGCAGCCTGTTTTCTCCTACCTACAACATTCCAATAAATTACAGTCTATACTTTATTATTTCTTTTTATGTGTAGTTTTATGTTATGCAATTAAGACCCAATGGGTGCCAGAGCACTTTACTTGAGGACAGTTTACACTTGCATGCAAGCATTTTCTATCAGAACACATTTAAAGCTCAAAGCAGCTTATACCAGAAAACAGAATCACAGGTACCTTATGCAGAAACCAAAACACCAATGCCCTGAAATCATCTATCGCTCGTCAGTGCTAAAAAAGTTACTGGTGTGTAGTTTTGTTCTCGGAGCACTAGTAAACACCTCAAACCCAATAACAGAAGAAAATAATCTAAGTAGGAATCTCTGTCCCTGTGCATTCTGCGTTGCAAGGCTTCGATTCAGAGTTTGTCTGGATCTATGTGCTATTTATAGCTCCTCATAAATAATGATTCTGCAGGGTTAGTTATTTATAGGATATGAAAAATAACACATATCACGTGTTTTGAGGGAATATCATTCACATTTTAGTGTTTACTACACCAAAATCCCCATGGTTTGGTAAATACCATACACTTTCCCGCTGTTGAATTCCTGAAGGTTTGACCAGCAGAAATGTAACTATGGGTGAGATATTGAACAAATGCATTGACTACTAGATGTGCCTGAAAAGGGAGCCGTGGAAAGACAATAAGTAATGGGTCCATGCTCAAGTGGAGGTACATTTAACAGAGGAGGAAGGAAAGCTTGTGGAAGCTGATGAATAAGAAGCAAATGAGAGTGACGATAAAGCCAACCAATCGTAAGCAATAAGCAGGCTCAACACACTGTAAGCTAGCATGTCTCACAGCAGACAGCACATGCGCTGTCTTAGACGAGACCTAAAGAATCCCAATCTTTCAGTTTACACTAATATCCATGTGCATGTACAATGTTTTTTCACTCTGTGTGGCAATGGTGCAGTTTGTATTAACAGAACACTCTCCTATACAGAATTGCAAAATTAACTACTGAGATGTTAAAAATGGGGGCCTGCATAAGTGTCTGTTGCATCAAACAACAAAGTGATGGAAGGAATGCCTGGCCTGGTATTACCTTTCAAATCTAGGGATCAATGAACACCTGGCCCTGTACATTCCACCCACTAGGCCAGTTTCCCCTCTGATCTGAAAAATTAATAACACAATTATAGACGTGTGGGGAGTAGTATTGTATTTAACACAACCAACAAGGTAATACCTCTTAACCTTAATTAACATGTATTCTTCTTGTTTGGTAAAAGATAATATTCTGACCCAAATTCTAATAGATCATATTGAAAAAAATCCTAACATACAATTTGTCACAATGGTTCACAAAATTCTTGTTAGTCATAGTTCATAAGAAAACAGTGCATGTACAGCCAACACGTGTTTTGCGGTAAAAACACCGCTTCTTCAGGGCTCCATGTTGCTACGAATATGCCCACAATCACTCCAAATTCTAAAGATCCCAGTCAGGATCATGGGTATGCCAAGTCTTCAAAAATAATCATTCTTGGTTCCTGAACTTACAAAGCACAAACGTGCCACAGAAATGAAGATGCAAAAAACAAGTTCTTTAGAATTTGGAGAAACTGTGAGCACATTCGAAGTGACATGGTGTTGAGAAACTAGGGGCCAGATGTACGAAGTATTTTTACATGCGCCAATGGGTTTGCAACCCGTTTGCGCATGCAAAAATACCTAAGGGCCATGTACAAACCCTAATTGGCGAGTCACAATTTATTTGTGACTCGCTAATTAGGAAGGGGCGTTTCAAGGGCGTCCCTTCCTAATAGCGAGCCTGAGCCCTATGTATGACTGTTTTGCAACCGCAATTGTGGTCGCAAAACAGTCACAATTTTCCTACTTCAAGTAGGTGGTAAAGCTTTCACAAACGGGAAGGGGTCCCCAGGGGACCCCTTACCCTTTGGGAATGAATGGGAAAATATTTTTTAAGGGCAGGACCAATGCCTGCCCTTAAAAAATTAAACGAAAACCTTTCATTCCGTTTTTTAGGTCTCGCCTAGCATCGCAGCGCATGCGCTCTTCGCTCTGCGAGATCTATTGTCCTCAGGTTGCTTTCGGAAGTGGGCTCGAACCTCCGCCCATGCCTTTCATTGGCACGCGTCATCCTTTATGCTAAATGCTGGGCGCCGATTGAAAGAGGCTTTTTGGCGACCGCCCCGTCTCCTTCAGGCCCCGCCCACCCAGACTGTATCGTTTGCTTCACAGCTGTCGTTACTTTCTTCAATGAGTTTTTCAGACTGCAGGCAGGAACAACGCGCATGGTGCGCTTTCACTTTCCTATTTTTTTTTTAATATTCTGTGCAAAGTGCGTGCTTACACTTTCATTTTTATTTGTTTCTGAATATCAGCCGCTGCACGCACCACTCGCGGGACGCTGCTCTTGAGTAACGGCAGCTGCTTTTCCTTTTAATTTACTGCACGCTTTCACTTTATTTTTGGTTTCCCAATGTTGGCCGCCACCGCACACATCACTTGTGGGATGCTGCTCTTCTCAGTCACAGTTTCTAGACTGGTCTTTAGGCACTTTGACGGCCGACAGCACGCCCCTTTGTTTACACGCGGATCATCATATTCAGCTTGACATTTTCATGGGCACCCCAGCAGGACTGTGGCTGCTGCTGGTCGCGATGCTTATAGGGCTGGCATGGGCACAGCCCTTATCTGCCACAGGTACGAGACGCCGCGCACCCCATACTAAGGAGTCTGAGTGCCCCTAACTAGCCCTATGAACTCCATAGAAGGGGATGAGGGAGGTGGAGCGCCACCAGAGATCTCCTTCAATGCTGATGGGGAGGAGGACTTTCCTGGGGGCCTGGGAGTAGTTGGGGTGGGTGCCTTGCTTGCAGTTAGTACAGAAAGCCGAACACAGGTATTTTCAGATGTGTGTCCACTAAAGCCCTTAGACTGAGCAAGGCCGACTAGTCGCTGTTGTGGTGAGGGAGCACATTCTAGCTGAACTCTTATTGGGGGAGGTGTGTGACTTGGAGCTTGCCTGGTACATTCAAAGTTGAACCCAGCGCTCTGCCTTTAATTGAAAACACACCACATGCCTGGGTTTAAATCCCCAACCACCACTACAAAGGGAATTTATATAATTTATTCCACATAAGTTAAGAAGGAGCGCGAGCGTACATTTTGATCACGCTTCTCTTGTCACCTTGCTGCCAGGGACTAAGTAGGAGAGGAGATTCAATAGCTTCTATTTGATTCTGATCTACGCACCGCATTACTCGTGAGCACCACAAAAGGAGGCATCCCTCCAGTGTATACCCTACCCGTACTTACCTTGGCACGGCTAGTTGCCCACTCACTACAATAGACTCGGGGACTGAACTATCAGTGATGTGGCAAGCACATCTCTCAACTCATTAGAGACAGGCATACGAAATGCTGCCCTTGAATTCTTACCGTAGCGGACTTTAGAGAAGGAGTATGATTTTTTCCCTGTTTTACTCATAGGTCAGTAAAAACTAAATAAAACGGGCAAAGACAGTTGCTTGATTTACAGTACTTGCACATCTCGACGAAAGCAGATCATGTTTGTTTGGTGGCTAAATCCACTACAGAGATCCGTTTTTAAAGCCTCCAATTTACAATTCAATAGCCATAGCAGAAAAAATGGTAAGTGTGGCCAATTTCACGCAATTTGTATGTCCATTACTAAGGTCCATTTTAAGGGCTTCTAGTTTACAGTGGGGCATCCAAAGTATGGGAAATTGTGCTATTGCCAAGATCACTCAGTGTATCTGTCTAATGGGATAAAGACATGAGCGCTGCAGCGAAGGCTATACTTTTACTTAACCACCCTTTTAAGGTACATTTTAAGCTATACAAATTACACACTCCTCATTAGGATGTTCCATTTCACATTAACTTGCCAGCAGGATGTGTTAAGTTGCACCGAGAAACTACATAACATCATTGCATGTATTCCTCAATCAGACCGCACGACCCAATGTAGTAATTGTATAGCTCTTCAATCCCTGGCCATCACAGCACCCAGGATAATCTACTTCATGGCTCTTTCTCAAACACTCTTTCTGCTCCTCCATTTCCAGTTTATTCACAACTTCCTGCACAAACTACCTATCCCTCTCTATCTTCCATTCTATCTATTTTGTGCGCCTCTCACCCCAATCTATTCTCCATGCCACATAATTCAACTACACAAATACACTTCACACCACACAATTCCAAACCACACAATTACAGAACTAACAATTCCAATACAACCCACATAACTCCACTTCACACCATATACATCCTATACACTGCAAACCAAAAAACATACGTAAAATACATTGTCATTTGCAACGCCAATAGCTCTAGCTCTCACAAATGCGAGACCTATTGCATTGCAAATGCTTGTTTTGAAATGCATCCCGTTTTCCTTTAAGGAAAACGGGCTGCATTTAAAAAAAACAAGCATTAAAAATGCAATAGGTCTCGCAATTGTTTTAGTTAGAGCTATTGGCATTGTAAATGACAATGTCTTTTACCTATGTGTTAACAGGTAAATTTTGAGAAACTGGGTGGATACTTAGAGGTAAATTTGCCAGAGAAATTTACAAGATGCTTTTTAGAAGCTAAAGTAAGAACATACAACATAACGTATTGTGGACAAATGTGGCATACACCATTTGAAAGCAGTGTATGAAAACTGCTGGCTGACACAAGTCTTTAATAAGTTGGACACAGGACATACATTTTAATATCAGAGGAGTGATGCACTTGCAAGAGAAAGCTCGCTTGTCCATTTCAGAAGACTAGAAGAGCATCACAACGTCAGAGAAGACGTAAAGGCCATGGGTTTTAAAATGTATTCCCTGAGTAATGAGTCGGAGGGTGCTTTGTTCTCAACCCACCCTGTTGGGACAGCATCCAGAAGCAGCTGCATGCTGACACTACACAATGAACACACAGAAGTCTTCAGTGTAGTATTAGAATGTGCAGCAGTTAATCGATACACTTCTGCAGAAGCCACAGATATTGACTCCTAAAAATGTATGCCAGGATATCCATTGAGAGTTATTCAAACGGGGATAGAATTGCAAAAATAATGTTTTAGAAAATGTTATCGTCAGTTGGAAAATAAACTCAGCTCTCTCTGTTGCTGGTGGGAACCCCTGATAAATTTAAGGAAGGCCTTATCCCACAAATGCAATAAACAACAGTTTGTGTGCTCAGTTCATCTCTTTCCAGGACTGGTGTACTTCATCGATCTCCCGAAAACAATTCACATGCTGCAAGCCTTCGACAGCTTAGTGTGAGAGCACTATATATGAAGGCAGGCAGCAGCTGCGGGAGAAGTGTGACCAATTGTTTACTGCTCCGATGCTCAGAAAGGCGAGGAGCCTTGCTGCTCCCTTGTGCTATTGTGCCTTTTCATGGACCAATGTCTGCCTGGAGAGGGAGGCATGTAGGAATAAACTGCAAAGTCAGACCACGTTATATTTGTTAACTACAATCCACTACTTAAGAAGCGCTAGATGGATAGTTTTATTCAAAGTGTGCATTTTTTCTTGTTGCGATTCCTGTAAACTGAAGGCATATCTGGTTTCAGAAATCTTTACTGAACATTCTAGAGTCGCAACAAATTGGCGCACCAGCACTGATTTGGCAGCATCTGTTTCATTTTCCTGACAAATCAAAGAACTGTGTGGGCGACCAGCACACATTCTTCTTTGCATATTACTGTGGTCTAATTACATTTGGCAAAAGTGCACGCGTCAAATCTGTACTATATATACTCAACGACCCTCCCCCGCGCCTGCCCAGAGGAGCTGCAATACAGATCGCATCGAATGGTTTTAAATATCTTGGCATTCACATCACACCAAACCACGCACACTTTACAGAATGTAACCTGCTTCCGCCGCTGCAGGGATTAAAGAGTGATGTGAGGAATTGGCACTCCCTCCCGCTGACAATGTTGGGGCGGGCTGCGTTGTTTAAAATGATGGCCTTCCCCCGGTTTCTTTACACAATACAGAATACACCCATGCCAATACCCGACTCATATTTCAAAGCCATTGCGGCAGAGGTGGGTCACCTGCTATGGGCAGGGAAACCTCATCGTATAGCTGTACGTAAGTTAATGCGGAGCTGGTATGACGGTGGCATTGCGCTGCCAAACATCAATCAATACTACTGGGCCTCCCAACTGATAGTGATCAACCAATGGCTGCACGCCCCCCAGGACGAACCGGCTTTACGTATGGACAGACACATGATGGGTACGGACGGAATAATGGGCGCTCTATATGATAAATCAAAAATAAGCAAATTGATCGGCCCTACGGCCCATACGGTGCAGGTTTGGTTTAGAGCAAAGCGAGCACTGGGGTGGGAGGGGGTGATAACCCAACATACACCACTGTGGGACTCCCCCCGGCTTGGTAAGCTACGTAAGAGCAAAGGTTTTAAACAGTGGGATCTGATAGGCATCTCCAGGGTGGGCGATCTGTGGAATAAGGGGCAGGTGGTCACGTTTGCGCAACTCCAATTCACATACCAGATGGCAGAGACAGAGCAATATAGGTACTTACAAATAAAACATGACCTTACAAAGGCCATACCTCCGGGAAGCGGTTTGCCTGCGTCCTCACCTCTGGAGGACCGTTTGCTAACTGATTCTCTAACTAAAAAAGCCATCTCATGCACATATCGCAAACTGATTAATAACCAGAAAGACCCTACAAAGACCCTTAGGGAGAGATGGCAGGCGGAGATAGGTGAGATGGACGAGCAAGGTTGGCAGGAGGCGCTTGCGTCCCCGCGAGAGGTTGCGACCCCCTCCAGACTAAAACTTGTGCAGTTGAAAATACTGCACAGAATGTACTTTACCAGATCGACACTTCACAAAATAGGGAAGGCTGATACGCCACTTTGCCTTAGAGGCTGCGGATCTATAGGCACATTCTATCACACTATCAGGGACTGTCCCAGCATTCAACACTACTGAAGGGCAGTGGCGGTCACGGTGACTCAGGTCTGCGGAGTTGATGTCCCCCCTGAGCCGCATAGATGTATACTTAATGTGTGGAAGCCAACAGATCTATGCTGTGCGGCGCAGGAGTGGGTGACACTGACCTTCGCATTAGCCAAGCGAACATCGCACAGCGCTGGGGGGCGCGGGTGGCCCCCACCCATCAGCAATGGTGCCTGGACCTTGATAGTACCATGGTAGCGGAAAAGGCAGTTTTTATCAATAGGGGATGCCCACGCAAATGGAAACGTGTATGGGGTAACTGGAATACCTTTCGGGGAAACATATGTGCCCCACCACCTGAAGACTCAAAATCAGACTTGAGTGACTACAGTTTGACGCAGTGCTACCCATGGGGGGTCTTGGTGAGGATAGAATGGGTAGCGATATACGGATGGCACTGTAAGAGATTTGATTTAAATATATCTCAATGTATAATTTGAAATGTGAATGGATAGCATGTGGTGTATGATATCAATCAATAACGGCATTACTTATGATGATGTATGGCTCAATTATAATTGTATTTGTTAATGGTAATAGAGAAAAAAAATAATAAAAAAAAAAAGTGCCCGCGTCTACCAATCATGGTGCTCCTTGGATGTGCACCTTCCTGTTTTCCTCCCTTACTGGCGGTTATGTCTGTTCTCAAGTGAACGCTGAATCGCGCTGATGTACGGTTACTGTAGGTACAACTTTAAGCCTAGTTCAGAAGATTCCACTGCGACTCGCTTTTAACTTGTGCAGTTCCTGCTTTGTCTTGGTTTAAAAAAACAGTGTTTCAATGCAAGGTTAGATAGTCTTTCAGATTCAAACTATCCTTGGTTTTAAACTTTCTCAATATAAACGTGTTAAAAAAAAACCTCAAGTGCAGTAGTTGAGAACATGCAAAGAATGTTTGCCTATGTTGGATCAAAATCACCAAGCCAAGAGCTCCCCTCTGGCACTAAACATCGGAGTGTGACGTATTGTACTCAAATCTCTTAAATCCTGCCGCCGTGAACGTGCGTCCTGCAGTTTTCTCGTGTCTTCCACCAGCGCAGTGGAAAGCGGGAGTTATCCCTGCAGATGCAGGAGAATGGAAAAGGTCTCCCGTGGGTCTGCTCCAAGGCCTTTATCTGGGTGGTCAGCTGCTCTACACGAGCGCTGTGCCCGATTAGGGTCAGACATGTGACATGTGGACGGGCCATGAGCACACATCAGTTGGTGCATCGAAGGGGAATCGAGAACTGATTAGAAGGCAAGGAAGTCCGCATTCTGCAAAAAAAAAAAAAAGCCACCCGCTATTTATTCTTTTTAAAATGCCCATCGTGTCCTGTGCAGGAACGCCACCTGCAACGGGCAGTAGTTTAAAAGGAAAGATTCCTGCAAGGACGCAAGGAAACAATCCAGACCGGGTGGGCGGGGCCTAGAGGAGACAGGGCGGTCACCAAAATGCCTCACTTGCTATCGGAGGCCAGCATTTACCATAAAGGATGACGCCGGCCAATCTACCCCACTTCCTAAAGCAACCCGACGACAATAGATCTCGAAGAGCGAGCATCGCATGCGCTGCAACGCTAGGCGAGACATAAAAAACCCTGCTGCATTTAAAAGCAGTCCCAGACATGGAGGTCTGCTGAGCCCAGCAGGCCACCATCCCTGGGAGGGCCAGTCATTCCCAATGGGGTCGCAAATTGCGAGTAGTTTATTAATGTTCATGAGCCTCGCATTTTGCGAGCCCATTGGGAATCGCTAACAGTGTCTCTAACATGGTTTTAAATTTGCTTTTGCAACTCGCAAATTGCGAATCGCAATTTTTCGCAATTTGCGACTCGCAAAAGCAAATGGTCGTACATCTGGCCCCAGATGTGAATATGAGCAGATGTTACAATATTAGCATGGGGTGAACTGTAGCCAGTGGTGTACAGATATCATCAGCAAATCTTATTGGGGAAGACCCAGTTGACCTTCCAATTGCTGTTTATTAATGACGAACAATTGTGCCATCAAAGATAATTTTAGAGCCCAAGCTTTTAAAAAGTGTAATAAAGTCAGACTCCTTTAAGAAGGTGGGCTGCAAGTGTGGACGGTGTGAAACCAGACACAGCTTTTTTAAAGAGCCTCAGTAATACAGATTAAGGATGGGTGATTTGTTCCCGCAATTCTGGAGTGGGAAACAATTGTGCAGTGGCATTCCCATTTCTTTTGAAGTGTAAAAAGTTGGTTACAGTCTTTTAAATGAAAAATGGGTTAGTTTAAATAGAATAATAGTTCTCTATGGCACATTTGCAGCTCTTGAAAATGCCTGTGAAAAACCTTGAATCAAGAAAATAAGTCCAGAGCACTGCCACATTAGAAAAAGGAAAATTACTGAACAGTTACAATAATTCGCTAGCACAGGATCTTTGTCACATATTACTGACTGCAGTTGGGAAGTAAAAAGGATCAGAAATTATTCAAGCAAGAGCTGCAAATCTGGGAAGCTCAGGTGTGGATTATGGTTATGTTACTTAGCTACAAAAAATATTTTAGTGTAATCTCTTTCCAAGAAATGCACATCTTTGATCAATCATTACTGTTTCTAAATGCTGGAAAAGCTGTACTGCTGAAGATTGGAATTGATTTTAGAGCAGTGAATCTGAATAGCTTAACTTTAAATAGATTTATCAGAATATACACAACTGTTAAAAAATTACAAACGGAAAGTCTCACTTGTACATTAATTTAAACGTTACGGCAGTGCCAGTCTGCCCTCTCAGGTTGATCTAAACAGAAAACAATGAAATGGAACACAGACTTATTAAGCGACACTCCCCAACAATTGGGAGAAATTATTTTTGTTTCAGAAAGATGTCAAGAATGTATTTGCATCTATAAGAAAATAATTCAATCTTAAAGGGATTTGAGAAAACCTTCACAGATATTTTAGCTAATTAAATGGAGTCTGGTCAGTCGAAACAAGGAGACAAACGTCCGCACTGAATTAAGCCCAGCAAGAGTCATATTTTTTATGCAAATGTGCAAAAATAAATGTGGATGTTCGACTGCAAACTGTCCTTAAAACTGATGACAAAAACTGAAACAAGAAGTCACCACTGTTTTGTCCACCATGGATAGTCTTAATATATTTGTATATTTTAACAAGAACATGTTAAGGGAGAAATCTCGATGTGGAAACAATATCATAGGTAAACAATATGTTCTGCTACGGTTGTAGATCTTCCATAAATCACTAAGTTTTCTAAAACTCTGCAGAAAAAGCAATCTTCACTTCGATGACAGGAAATATTTTCGAAAAGTCCTATTTTTGCAGTACAATATAAAATAAAATAAAAATAAATATGTGCTCCAGATTGATACATAGACAAATGAAGGGGAACTACATATAGATGTACCTTGTAAAGATGTACACATTTACTGTGTTCAGGACATTGCAGGAGTATAGCTTTCACTTAAACTGACCCATCAGTGTACAGATCTGCACCTGCTATACCTCTCAAAGGATTATAGATCTGTATTTTCCACCATTATGACATGCGTTTTCTGCCCATTGAAGCGGAGTGAAAATTCAGACTTGCTATTGCAATAACAGAGGTCAGTGAATCTTGTTTGCCTTAACAAAGAGCTAGTTCTTAGGTTATTCCTTTACCATACACAGGAGTTTTCCCCGGCAGGATGACAATGATGAGCTGAAGGCCTGAATATGTGTTTTTGAGGTGTCGAAACATCGGCTCCACGCTGTCTGCACCCTGAGCATATTTACAGAAACAAGGCTGGCCCTGTATAGGCATCCCTGCATCCTTTGAGATCTTCCGGAGCTGGTCCGTGAAATTCCTGCCAAAGAAGTTAATGGAAAGTTTATTTCCATCACATAACAATACAATTTTCTAGTAGAGCAGAAACTGACAAGCATATTGTGAGGAAAAGTGAAGGATATAGGGTGCTCTCAGAGGTGTAATTTACAGGACTGAAAGAACTTTCCCCAAAATCTAAAAAAAAGGCATTCTATTCACGACTGACATGTTACATATGTGAAATAGTTGTGTTCTACAAACGATATGGAGGATCCTTCCAAGAGGACTAGAGGATCATCTCCTTCAAGCCATGCCACTGTATGCCTGGAGGTGATCACTGTGCGCCTTTCACCCCACACTACTTTATTCTCTTACTGTATTTCCTGCCACTCTGCATTTTGATGGCCACTATATTCTTGCCCACCCCATCCCTATACCAAATTTCACTGACTCGTTTCCCTTTATCTCTTAAATCCATCCATGCAGGACAGCCCTTGTGGTCCAAAAAGGGCAGCTTAATGGGGAAACTAAGATCTGATTTGGCAGTTGTCGAAAGATGTCAGTGCCTTTTGGTGCATTAGGCACCCTAACCAACTTAGAGCAAGACACCCCAACCACTACAGATCAACAAACCCTCCCTTTTTGCTCTTACAAACAAATAACCACTCTTGCTTACTTTAACACCTCTTCCCGACACTGCTTCTGAGGGGCAAAACAGGCAATCGCCCACACTTTGATCTCAATGCCATTATAAAACTGCTTGCCGCGCATGTCCCAGACTCCCTGGTTCGGTGTGGCAATGGCCCTGTTCTGGGTGGAAAATACAGGGAGAGAAATAATAGAGAAGGTCATCGATCAGCAAGTTGGTAACCTTACTATCACAGTCACCGACGCTGTGCTCAGCGACAAAGCAGAAGACTACTTAGAATCCCAGTCAAGGCCAACACAACGTCATGAACATTCTCCAACTATTTTAGACAAAACCTAAAATTAGCGCAATCATAGACAAAGAGAGGGTGACACCAGTGGAAATAGGTGACGAGTCCAGTGCCATTAGGGACAAGCAACAAGTCTGCGGCCATCGCAGACAAGCAACAAGTCCGAGGCCATTACAGGCAGAGAGTCATTTTGGCATCATAGGGGGAAGATGGCAAGTTCAGTGCCATCAGGTGCAGATGGTGAGTCTGGCGCCATCGGGGACAGAGAATGAGTCTGCAGCCAATACAGACAAAATGTGAGCCTGAAGCCATCAAGCACAGAGGGTGAGCCTGAATCCATGAGGGACAAAAGATGAGCCTGAAGCCACCTGGGACAGAAGGAGAGCCTGGAGCCATCTGGGACAGAGGGAGAGCGTGGAGCCATTAGGAACTAAGAGCAAGCCTGGAACCATCAGGAACAGAAGACAAGCCAGGTGCCATCGGAGACAGAGGGCAGGCCAGACGCCATAGGAGGCCGAGGGCAAGAAAGGCGCCTTGGAAGGCCGAGGGCAAGAAAGGCGCCTTGGGAGGCCGAGGGCAAGCCGGGTGCCTTGGGAGGCCAAGGACAGGCCAGGCGCCTTGGGAGGCCGAGGGCAAGCCAGCCACCTTGGGAGTCCAAGGCAAGCCAGCCGCCATCGGACAAGCCAGGTGCCATCGAAAGCCGAGGGCACGCCAAGGGCCATAGGGGACAAAGAGCGAACCTGGCATGATTGGAGGCAGAGGGAGAACCGGGCACATTATAGTGCAGAGGGTGAGCCCGGCACTATTGGGGGCAGAGGGCGAGCCCAGCATGATTGGGGCCAGAGGGCGAGCCCAGCATGATTGGGGCCAGAAGGCGAGCCCGGCATGATTGGGGGCAGAAGGCAAGCCCAGCGCCATCGTGGACAGAAGGCGAGCCCAGTGCCATCAGCGACAAAGGACAAGTCTGAAGCCATCAAGGACAGAGGGCGAGGCCCGAGCCATCAGGGACAGACGATGAGTCTGAAGCCATCAAGGTGGGAGTGCAATAGTGAAGCCATGTGGTACAGAGAGATAATACTACCATTCAGGACAGAAAGAAACCCCTGTGCCATCAAGAACAAAGAGCTTGCCTGTCACCATCAGGAATAGAGTCAAACTTGGCATTGTCAGGCATGGACAGCAACTCTGCTTCATTCACGTGTCCTTTCGCTGCCTTTGTAAAAAAAGGTGTTTTATCCCTATTAGTAGAGTTCGCAGACAAATACACCAAACGTTTTGAGGGAACCGTGCATTGTCTGGAAAATGTCTGAATACTGCCACTTTCCAAAGGAATCAAATTTTTTACAGTGACAAATTATGCCTTAATTGTTTGACCTGAATCATAACCTTCCCTCAACAAAGTGGGGCTAATACGACATAAATTGAACAAAAAATAATTTTCAACCAGAGATTTTGCTTTTACCAGTAACTCCCCCACTTCACACCGTACAATTTACTTACTCTGCCCCCGTACTGAAGAATGGGTGCAGGAAGCACTCGTCCAGTCACCTCTGTCATGTCATCTTTCACCTTGATACCAAATTCTTGGATGTAAGGGTCCAGGTTATAGCTGGCATTCTTCATCTGTTAAGGGAAAGAAAATCTTAATCTTCAAGAATAGACAAAAAGGGCTTATTTATCAACAGGTGAAACCTATCATCCCCCCCCCCCCCCCCCCCAACTCCTACAGGGGTTGCAAAAGGCAGGGCGCATAGCATGTGGCATTAGAGCTACCCTGCGTTATGTTCAAGAGCCCCCACATTATATTTCTGATATTCACATTCACCAACTCTTAACGTTTGTGACCACAGTCTGAATAATTGTCTGAGAGTACAAGCTGGTAAAGACTCTCTTCCAGTGGCTCAATCTAGGATTCCAAAGCTGCAAACATCTTCTATGTCTATTTCAACTGTCCCACCTGTTTTCAAGTCTCCAGCAGCAGAAGAAACTAGTTCTGTAGCTTGTGCACAGGTAACCTGGCCACACTAATGACATTTCCTAAGGAGAGGGAATCCACACCACAGGCAGTGCCACCTTCAATCTCACTTTTCGTGGTCTCTTGAGCATCATTTAGCATGGACCTCAATTGAACTTTATGATCATCTATGAACTAACTGGATACTGCATGCTTGTACCACACTCACCAATCGACTGATCTCCTCTTGCCGGTCGGGAGCCGATCTGGCTGTGGCTTTTATCATGGTGGACGTCTGATTGTCCGTCAGCTTCTTAATACAGCGCTGGCCTGGCACAATATTACAAACCTGAAGAAGAAAAAAGACATAAGACCCATCAGCGTTTTTAGGGCAATCAAAAACCTCCTACTTGCCTGTTCTCCCCCTAGCAGTGTCAGGAAAACAGAGTCAGGGAGGGTCAGTAATGCTCCCAGTCTAGCACAACTTTAACTTATGCACCAAATTCAAGCAGAGCTGCTTGCGTTCAAGATGATTCTGTCTAAACACTCATTGCACCTCACCCCATCAACGACTTATAAATCTCACGAGTGCCCGGACCTCTCCTATACCGCCTCTAATATGCACCCACCCAGCTGGAAAACAGTTCCGTCTCACAACACACTAACACGCCCAAGGCGCAGCACCAACCCGTTTTCGGAGAGCGATCTCCTCTCCCTTCTGCACTCCTATGAAACCTCCCTCCCCAACTCCCTCTCGCCCTCTCAGATGATCATCCCGACTGTCCCCCCCAACCCCTGCAGACTCGCTACACACAACAACAGAGGAGTTTCTGATAACAACCTACGAAGAATCCCTATCACTCAGGACCCATTCCCCTCCCTCAGTTCACCCCATTTGAAATGCACGCTGCTAAACTGTAGATCAGCCTCCAGACATGCAGCCGACATAGCTGACCTCATCATCTCTCAGGAGCTGGATATCTTATTTCTAACTGAAACCTGGTTAACAGAATCATCCACCCCTCTCCTTGACATCCTTGTTCCACCTGACTATGACATCATTAGATTAGACAGAACGGACAAAATAGGGGGTGGCATAGCCTGTATACATCGCAGCAGCTTCACCATAAACAGAGCCTTATCGCCGACATTCACATCTTGCGAATACTTGTGTTTGGACATTAGTTGCAATGGCAAACCAGTATGTTCATCCCACATCATCTATCATCCCCCAGGAGACAACCTCCTCTTCATCGAACACCTCATGGACTTGATCGCTTCTAACATGGGTCAGCTGAATACCCAAATATTCCTGGGCGACTTCAATCTCCATTGGAACGACATCAATGACTCAGTGGTCAAGAGTTTCAAAAACTTCTTGGATGATCTTACCCTCATCCAATCCTGCAACAGCCCGACACACAATAAAGGCTCAACCATTGATCTTATAATCGCCAAATCTGACATCATCCAGGTGGATTCGATCCAACCCTGTGACTGGTCGGACCATCATATTATTGCCTTCTATATCAAGGGAACCACCAAACACATTCCAGCGCAATCCACAAAACCAAAAATCTGGAAAAGAGACCTGAAAAAACTCAATCCAAACTCACTACCCTCTTCCTGCTACAATCTGCTCCAGCCCCCTTCAGTCACCTCTGATGTGCATGCTCTCACCAACCACTATCTTAATGCTATGACTACGATAATTAATGAGGTAGCCCCTCTGCAACTTAAGAGAGCTCCCATTAAAGATTCCAAGCCTTGGTATAACTCACTCCTTAATGAGGACAGACGGGCTCTCAGATCCTTTGAACGCAACTGGAGATCAGTCCCCTCAGCTATCCACCTTAAACTTCTAAGGAAAAAGAGAAATGCTTACTACAAAAAGATTAAACGCACTAAAGCTGATTTCTTTAGCCATCAACTAAACCAAGCAAAAAACCGCCCAAAAAAACTTTTCGAATTAATCAAAAATCAATCCAAGGATGCACCCCGACGGCTACAAGACCTAGTTCGCCCTCAACCTAACTGTGAAGAATTCTCTACTTTCTTTAATCTGAAGGCCGACAACATCTCGAAGGATCTCCTCAATAACCAACTACCACACGTTGCTCCTAATACAGAAATCTCCACCTCCTGTCCAACCACGTCTGGCCAACCCCACCCTAAGCCTGGCCCTAAAAACGAGGCAGCATGGTCTTCCTTTGATTTGTACACTGAACACGACCTAGGCATAATCCTAAATTCCCTGAAACCGGCCAATCACCTCATTGACCCCCTCCCTGCCAATGCAGTCAAAGACCTTGCCCCTTGGCTTCTTCCACTTTGGACCGAAATCATTAACAGCTCTCTTCATCAAGGTTGCATCCCGGACTCCCTCAAAGTAGGTCAAGTCTCACCTATTCTAAAGAAACCCACTGCTGACCCTACGGATCTTAACAACTATCGACCTATATCCAATATTCCCACCCTCGCCAAATTGCTGGAAAAATGTGTTCACCGACAACTAACCAATCACATAGATCACTTTGAACTCCTAAATATACACCAATCAGGTTTCAGAGCAGGTCACAGCACTGAATCAGCCATGACACACATTATTGATGATGCGCTTCAAATCCTTGACCAGAACGATGCGTGCCTACTCATCCTGCTAGACCTTTCCTCAGCCTTTGACACGGTAAAACACCAGAAACTAATCGATCTTCTGGAGCACAGAATGGGTATGTCTGGCACAGTGTTAAATTGGTTTACCTCCTTCCTCCATAACCGTACACAAAAATTTAAGGTCAACAACACGCTTTCCAATTCCTCTCCTGTAACACTTGGGGTTCCGCAAGGGTCCGCACTCTCACCGACCTTATTCAACTTGTTCATGGAACCTCTCACTGAAATTCTGCACGCGTCTAACGTACAATTCCATATGTACGCGGACGACACACAACTCTATCTCAAGATCAACTCCCTAGAAGACATTAATTTGCTTAACTCCACTCTCAGGACCACCCAGTCCTGGCTTTCTGATAATCATCTCAAACTGAACACGCTAAAAACAGAATTCCTCCTCATAGCACCACCGGTCAAAGTCCCTTTAATGCACGACCTGATCAAACAGCTTACCGCCTTCAACGTTCAACCAACCATCGTGGATTCAGCAAAATCCTTGGGAATTACCCTCGACAGCAACCTTATGATGCAAAAACACATCAGCAACGCTACAAAAGGAGCTAATTTCCAGATAAATACATTGAGGAAGCTGAAACCCTTCCTGCCCTTCGAGGACTTCAAATTGGCAGTACAAGCTCTAGTTATCCCTCATGTTGAGTATGGAAGTGTCTCCTTATGTGGCCTCCCAAAAGTTGCTACAGCCCCACTACGAGCAACTATCAACGCAGCAGCTAGACTCATCACTGGCTCGAAAAGAAGGGCTCACATTTCCCCTGACCTTAAAGCCCTGAACTGGCTACCATTTGAAGCTAGAATCCATCTCAAAATTGCGTGCATGACTCATAAAGCCCTTCATCACAACACCCCCAGCTATCTCGCGCAGAAACTGACTATCTCTGGGGGTCTTAGGTCCTCTAGAAATGCTGGAAAACTTCTACTGAAACCACAAAGGTTCATCAAGAAGAAAACCTATAAACGATCCTTCTCAGGGATGGCGCCCAAAATATGGAACTCTCTTCCCCCTGAAACCAGACTGAATGCCTCTTCCGCATCGTTCAAAAAAGAAGTTAAAGCTTTGCTCATGGCAAAACTTACATGAACAATTGCCATCCCTGCCCCGAGTTCTTTAGAGCCCGTTTAAAATGCTCTACTTTTTTAATCCTCCTAAGATTTCGTGCTCCAAATGTGTTTATATGACTGTTACCTGCACACTATTGTTTGTTCCAACTTACTGTTTTGTTGTTATGTAAAGCGCTCTGATATCCGCAAGGATCTTGTTCGCGCTATATAAGACTCTCAAAATAAATAAATAAATAAACTGTCACACGTAGCAACCATACAAGGCACCAACCACTAACTCCATAGGAGGCTTTGGCGGCCTCATTAGATGCTTAGGTGTGGACGAGGAGGCTGGCAACCCAGGAAAGAACTTAGGCCTTTCTCCAGAGACCAAAGGAGCACATCTCTCCTCTCTCTTTAAGGAGGTAGCACATTCTGAGCAAAAACAGCGTCCTTGCGTCTCTGTCTCAGGTGTGCAAACAGCAAGGGATAAAGCTAGAAGTTCAGAGATTTGCTGAGAGCGCTAGCTCAAGAGGATGAACGTTCAACACTTTTAGCATGAGAGGGACAACCAAAGCCTGCGACATCACCTGCAATGCAGATGAAGCATTACAGTAAATGGGAGAATGCACAACACCCTTTCCCTCTTCCCCTATGGAAGGTGGCAATGCAAGGAGATAGGGCACCATGGAATTCATTAAACTGCATGCAGACTGCATAGCAATCATAGATAGACCAGAACTGTGAATGGTTCCTTCCTGCGGAACGTTTTGTTTTGGAGTTGGTTTAATACTGGGAGAAGGAATCCAAAGATGAGCATTGGAGGAGAGTTGCTGCGGCTTGTTTGTTGACATTCTACTAAGTGTGTCCTTTCAGTGTATTCTCTTCATTGCTCCTAAGAATCTCTCTCTCTCTCACCAAACATGATAGATTCTCATTTTATCGACCTTCAGCAGACCAAATACAGAATTGGATCCATTTGAACTTAAACCTGTGGGACAGGGCTTTGTGCTCTGTCTATTCAAGAATCAATGTATACATTAAACCTAAGAGGAAGGCGGCAGAGAAAAGTAAAAATACATTTGTATTTCTTGCGGCGAAAAACAGTATTATTCAGTACAGAGTGATCTTAAAACTGAGTTAAAAAGTGAAAAAGGACGAAGCTCTATAGAAATAAATTGCACATTTTACGGCTATTCTTGAACTCACTCACCACCTACGCCCACACTCTCCAAGGTGGTTACAGAGGAACAGATGTCAAACAATTGCCCCAAAAAATTATCTTCAACAGACAAATGTTTTTGGGAAGCAATGTTTCCTGGTGAAAAAAGAGGAGGAAGAGGTGCGTCCTGGTAATCAAGTGCAAAGGCACTGCAATTTAACAAAGAAAACGACAACATCATAACTTTTGCCGTGCTGTGACATGTGGAGGTGGAGCTGAGGAGGAAGAAAGTGTCAGCAGTCGTTTGCATTCCTGATCAGATAAGATGTTATGATGAACACGGACGTAATTTACAAGTTCTTATTAGGCTGCTTATTTTAGAGTAGGGCAAAAACTAGTTGCATTTAGTTAGTCCTGATCTGCTAAACATTATGGAATAATTTCAACTCTAAGTATCAAAGGTTAAGACTGAGTCATACATTTCCAACCCTCATTGTTTGCAGACAAAATCTTATCTCAAAACTCCCCCTTTTAATTTTGGGGGGAAGGAGGTGGAATCTTTCAAAAAGCGGCCTACTGAGAAAGATTACCAGTTTGAAAAAATTATAACATTCAAAAGAAGTGGAAGAAAAGTTCAACACATTGAAAGCTAAAGTTTACTGCACAAAAAACAGTCCAGGGTTGCCAGACACAGATTTTGAAACGAAGCGGGCATGGTTTTGCCCAAACACATGACTTGGTTTCTGATGCCCTTGACTCTGTCAATTTTCTGAATATTGATGATAAGAAACACTTGCACATCCTACAGTGTCTGAACAGCCAAGCTGCAGCACGTTGATAGGTGGGCAGCTTTTTACAATAGGGAAGGATAAGTTCTCTAAGGAATGCAACCAGTTCACGTCGGCAGATGTGCTACACCATTGGATGCCCACCCCCACAAAGAAGTCCTGATGTGCCCCCATCTCACCTCAAGAGGCAGGTAGGTGTGCTTCTGCTCTTGGCCCACCTGAAGACATGGCAGGTGGGGGTACTTAAGCTGCAGATTGTACTTCTGTTTGAAGTACTGAGCAACTGTACATTCCACAGTTTGGCCACTCTCCAGTTGCAGCGGGAACCTGTAATAAAACCCCACAGATATGTGACACCAACTAATCAAAGACAGTGAGCCAAGCACTTCCTTTTTTAGGAGGCACCATACGTAAAGCACATAGGGTTGATCAATGGTTTACAAAGACTCATGCAAATATTAACAACTAAACCTATCAGTCCAAAATATTGCTTCAAGTCAGCAATAAAACACTAACGGATGGATAATAAACATTTTAGCACTACGTGTTTACTTCTTACAGAGTTACATTAAAAACAAGGAAGTAACGTACATGACTTGACTGAGTGGCAAATCTTGCATTTGGCTTTTAATGTATTTATTTTATTTTAGATTCCTAAGCTATTTTTTGGGATCCATTTCAACAAATGTACAAGTTACTTACCTTTGGTAACGATGTATCTGGTAGAGACGATTCTAGCTGCAGATTCCTTAACGTAGAAATATCCAAAGGCATGAGACTGGATCCGGAAAACTTTTTGCCACAGCATCTCTGCGCGCCGGGGACGGTACCACGCGACCACGCCCTGACATCGTCCGCGGACGTGAAGCCAGTGAGGTCACATAAGTCCTACCCCGGGGCACTGACATCAGTTTTCTTCGGAGAACTTTTCCGCGCCACAACGCAGAGCCATCACAAACAAAACTGACAGTATGGGAACAGTGTGCGAAAAAATCAGTGAAACAGAAAGGGAAGAAGCGAATGGTGAGGAACAGCACCATTAGGGACAGTGCCAAGCTCTGCGTTACTGAAAGTCATGGAAAGGAAAGAGCACAGCACAGCTCTGAGAAGCAACCCTGCAAAGCAAAGGCGATAGCCTCCCTGGAAGCAGAAAAAACATGTGAAAAATGTCGTGGCAGATGACAGAAAGTCTGAAACCACAATCTATAACAGTGAAGGGCAACAAGTCCGGAACAGATGAGTAACGACAAATCACCCCAAGTCAACACTATCAAGGAGTGTCGTATCCCCTGTAAAAAGCTAAGGGCTGAGGCACAGCCAAGAGACCCCAACCCAGAGAATTGCAGAGGAGTCTGAAACCCCAAGCAATGAAAAAAAGGGAGAAGATTATGAGTAGGCCCCACACTGGAAGAACCAGGGTGCAGGGATGCTAAAGTACACATGAACCTACCGTCCAATTACCAGGAAAGAAGGAGTGGAACAAATAAACAGAACGGAGCATCCCGCCAGGGAGGAAGAGAAAGAGAGCACCCGCAGAAGACAAATGCCACCCAAAGGGAGGCGAGTGCAGAAGACCAAGCTGAAGGGTCCTCGCAGAACGGGGAGGAAGGGCGGGCCATGAAGGAATCTGTGGCCAGAGAATCGTCTACCAGATACATCGTTACCGAAGGTAAGTAACTCGTACATCTAACAGAGACTACTAGCTGCAGTTTCCTTAACGTAGAATAGATACCCTAGCCATACCCAGAGGGAAGGACGGCTGCGAGAGAACCTCACCACCTTGGAAGAACACAGGGCCCCAACAGGGGATGTGTCAAGGGGACAGGAAGGACGGCCCAGCCCCCTCCAAGCAGAAGTAAGCAAGAACAAGGAGAAGGGAAGGCCAGGATACCACAAGCCAACCCGAGGAGCAAAGGCGTCTGCCAGAAAACCCACCAAGCGAGTACCAAAGGAAGAAAAGAACCACCCACAGATCAAAGGAGAAGAGGAGAAACGGGGGCAGAGCCCGCCTCAGCAGAACACACACATTGAAGGGGACAGCTGAACGGGTGTCAGCCCCGAGGCAGGGAACAAGGCAGGACAAGGCAGCTGACAAGGGCAGACGTAAGAAGGAAGACACAGACGCGCGAAGCTCCAGCAAAGCAAGGGGCAGGAGCACACGGTTACACGCCATAACTACCAGGAGTGAGCAGCAGACAGCTGGTAAATACAACGAAGTAGCGTGCCCAGAACAAGCCGAGCACAAGACGAAGACAGAGGCAAGGGAACCCCAGAACAAGCCCTAGAGAAGGACCGTCCCAGTAGCACCACCCAGCCCACGAAGAGAAGTGGGACCGGCCAAAAGATAAAGAGGAGAAGAATCCCCCAAGAAGAGGCCCCCGGGATGTGAGAAATATGTTGTACACACCGAAAGCCGGCAACCAGAACACAGGAGAACACCAGGAATAACCTAGCCCCCCTGGAACACAAGGCAGAGGCCCAGGCCGAAACGTCGGATAACAAGGTGGAAACACCAAGACACAACGCTGTAGACGGCATGACAAAAGTCGGTCTGGCGATCCAGAGGCTAAAGAGGGAAGGCAAAATGCACAGAAGCAGATACCCCACAGGAACAAGGGACAAAATGGACGACAAGCAAGTCCTGTAGAAGAAGGATAGAAACACCATCGGATACTGAGCGGGACAGAACCTGGAGCAGCGCAAGCTGCGTTAAGGCGGAAGAAAAAGAGAGACCGCACCAAGCGGTATACAGTGAAGCCAGGAAAACGCGAGGATCCCGAGAAGGTATCTACACCCATCCAGCTTAGGACAGAGCTATACAATAGCCAACACGTACCCCACCTAGGGTATTACACGTCCCCAAACAAAACAGGGGAACACCTCTTAGGGAAACCCGCAGCAAAGGTCAAGAACATAAAAGACCTGTGGATAACACCACAGGCGGCTTACCAATCAGCCAAGAAATACACAGATGGTCCAACCGGAGGACCTATGCGGCTTCACTAACAGCTAAAAATCACTCACCACAAAAGCTGAAGGGTTGAACCAGCAGCCAAAAGAACAGAGGGGCCAACTTAAGGACCCTGAAGGCATTTCAAGCCACACACAGACGGGCCAACCAAAACACAAGGCCCCAAAGAGAAAAGGTGGGATAAATGCCTTCCAGAAGACAACTGATGACAGACAAGCCGAAGCTTACGGAGGGGGAGGAGGACGGAGCACCGCAATGAGTCGTTGAATAGCGGAGTCCGCGTGGGTGTTAAACAACAGAATCACATCAAAAGGCAGGTCAACAAGACGCTCCCGAATATTCTCCGGAAAGACGCTATCCCGCAACCAAGCATGGCGGTGGAGGGCCACAGAACTCGCCATAGCGCGGGCGGGAGAATCAGAGACATCCAAGGCCGAACGGAGAATAAATGCAGCTAACTCCCGACCATCCCGCACATGGTGCCGCAGATCAGCGCGGGCACCTTAGTGGGAGGTATGAGACAGAAGGGACTCCGCGGAATCCCACAGGTCGGAAGTAGCCATGACCAACACACAAAGTTGAGCGCGCGCAGAGCAGCACTAGTGGAAGCGAAAATGTTACGCCGCCAGGAGTCCAACCACCAGGCCTCCCGTGACGCAGGGAGCAACACCGAAGGAAAAGCAGTCTGCAGGACAGGGCCTTGGGCAGATGGGTGGGAAAAAAGGCAGACGGGGCAGGACGGTGGCGGTGAAGGAGCGGCTGAGGCACCGGATCCCCCATAGCAGGACACCCCCAGAAGAGAGTTGTGGAGCGAAGCTTCAAATGGGAGAAGCGGCTTCCCTCCACCAGAGTTCTGGTGGAGAACCTCCAACAAGTGGTCTGTTGGGAGTGGAGAGACCGGGTTGCCCAATTGCAAAATGCCGGTGGCTGTGGAGATGGCCCGGACAAAGGCTTCACTCGCCTCCGTAGGGCGTCGTGGGGGGAAAGCAACTCTTCCGTGGGCGAAGGCTGCAAACTAAGCCGCCCGACCGCCCGACCATGTGCCCTACTGGAGGAAGAAAAGGCCAGCCCCTGTAGGATGGAAGACCCACGGATGAGTGAGGGGCCTGAGGAGTCCCCGGAGAAGGCGGAGAAGCCTGCGGGGCAGTCAACTGCAAGGTGCGGAAGAGCGGGTCCGGGGGCTGTGAATGCGGAGACTGCATAGAACCTGCCCTGGAAGCCGCCAGAGAAAATGCAACAATGTGGTGTCCAGTCTCCGGAGAAGAGGAGACAAGGACACGACAATCCTCCGGAGAGGAAGGGACATCTGGAGAAGAGTCGACGATCTGACATCGGGACGGCGCCGGGGAGTCCGCCACGGGCACCGGTGTGTCCTCGATCAGCGCCAAAGTGTCCACCAGGGGTGCCGAGTCGACCTCCACCACCACGTGCCTCATCGGAGAAGGGGGCGGGGTCGGAGCCTTAGCGGCCAATGAACGGTGCCGAAAAGGCGCCGGCTCAACCTCCGACGAGGCAGCCGCCTGCGCAGAGGACCGAGAGGGGTTCGGGGAGGCGTCCCAGGTCCCGGCCTCCACCCGCGGCGCCGTCAGGGCCGGAGAGGAAAGCCATCGACGACGGACAGGCTTCGGCTCAGGCTTCGGCTCAGCCTTCGGTAAAACAGCCGCCTTCCCAGAGGGCCTTCATTTGGGCCCTTGTTGCCCCAATGCCAGGAAAAAGCGGATAGGGTGGCAACGGGCGAAGCGCATGCCCTGAGAGGAATATGCGCCCTTTGCAGAAGGAGGGTAGGACCTCGGTGGCAAGCTGCAGGACTTACCGGTGGGAGCGACGCCCGTGGGGCCTCGGGGAAGAACGATGCCGCAGCCGGAATCGGCGGCTTCTGGACCCTTCCGAGGTAGGAGACGGATGCTGTGACGAGACCGATCTGGACAAGCGGGCCGAAAGCAATTTCATCCGGCGCTCCCGCCGGGACTTCGGCTTGAGATGCTGACAAGCATCCCAGTCCGTAGAATCATGGTGCTCACCCAAACACCACATACAAATAGGGTGAGGGTCCGTCGCCGACCTCTGACGCGCACAAGAAGCACACGTCTTAAAACCCAAAGGCATTGCACAGTGTTTCCAACGCAAAGGCGTTAAAAGAGGCCTGAAAACAGGTCAAGGGAACTCACTCCGGATCCACGTTGCACGCGGAAAAGAAGGAAACTGATGTGAGCGCGCCGGGGTGGGACTTATGTGACCTCGCTGACGTCACGTCCGCGGATGACGTCAGGGCAGGGTCGCGTGGTACCGCCCCCGGCGTGCAGAGATGCTGTGGCAAAAAAAAATTCGGATCCAGTCTCACGCCTGGGGATAACTCTACGTTAAGGAATCTGCGGCTAGTAGTCTCTATCAGATGCATACCTTTTGCAGCTGTGAAAAGAGTTCTCGTTTTACTTAAAATTGCAGAGTTGTGTTCAGCTAGGGAAAGATTTAATCTACACAGTGGCCTAAAATCATTTACGAAAATAGGCAGTATAGTGGTGGGGAGGAAGGCAAAGGGGATACATAAAGTACATTTGTTCTACTGGCACTATATACAGCTATGGAGGCAGATTAGTTGGGATGGCTTTTCCACTCTGGGGTGGCAATGGGTGTGTATGCCTGCTTTCTGCGCTCCTGGGCACTGTTGTAATACAGAAAGGGCTGCAGAAGCTGCTGCAGCCGTTTCAGTAAGACTAATACTGTCGGCACACATATAGCGCTGGTGCGGTTTTTAAATGTTTAATCATTTGAAGGGTGGCATGGCCCCATGCAAATGAGGAAACACTTTGTCTCTGCCAGATTATGGATGCGGGCACAGAGGCAAAGAGGCCATCAGGAAGAGCACTGTCTGAGTGCCACAAAAAGGGATTCACAATCAGTCTGCCTCCCAGGTGCAGCCCTTCTGGAGGTAGTAAAGGGGGGTGGGGGGGTCCCATTGACTCTACCCTGACAGCTCCCTGCAGGCAGGTGTAGTCACTCCCTGCAGTCGCCAGCAGGGGAGTCTCTGTTCCCTCCTTTGAAATGAAGGCAGGTGCCAACTGCACAGTGAAAGATGCAGCGGCTACTTGAGGGCAGGTACGAGTTCCCCTGACGTCCTCCTGCGAGTAGGTGCAGCCACTCACCGCTCGCACCTGCAAGGCCATACTGCTGCCTGCACAGACAGGCCCACTGCTTCAAAATGTTAGTCTGCCTTTCACTATTGTGGTGACCCTAGGGAAGCACAAGTTCATGCATGAACCTGGTGGCAGCACATTATGTGCTACAGGGTAGTCTACCCCTGCCTGCACCCGGCGCACCAAGTTAAATCTGTGTCACAGTGCAAATAGGGACAGTGCACCTTATTTTATTACGGGCCCGGAGGGCAGCACATTGTTGGGAGTAGGGCGCATTGTCCCAAACTGCACTAGGTACACCTTCTTAAAGATGTGTCACGTCAGAGACCAGAGCAGTTCACATTAACCGCAATACAGCCCCAATGCAGCACGAGTTTGCGGCTCACTTGGGGCAGCACATTATCAGTAATAGAGTGCACTGTCTCTGTTTGTGCCTGGCACACCTAGTTAAAGATTTACTGTGGTACAAACAGGGATAGAGTGCCATTACTGCAGCATGGTCCCTTCTCAGCTACATCAGGTTGGATTGTGGCCAATGTCTCTGTTGAAAGCCACTTACGTCCGTCAACTCTCCCATGTTTTTTAAGGACTATTCTGAATCCAACCTCTTGACAGGAGTCAAAGGAGACAAAACTTGTGAATCTATTAAGGCAAGGAACATGAAGCACGACACCGAAGCACATCAAGGCATCAAGTCTGCAAAAGTAATCAAATATCATGTCTAGAAAATATGTGTCCATTTACATGCTATAAAAAACATGTATCGATAGCATGAAATAATACTAATAGAGGACAAAACCATTACATGACCAGGCCCCACAAAAAGATACATTTCGCTCATTTCCAACAAGAAATCAAACTTTGTAGACACAAAACAGAACAGTGATTTGGGGACTAACAACGCACGTCAAACAAATGATCTGTAGGTTATGCTTTGCACCACTCATGCACTTTGCCCCCCTATAAGTTATTGTCTTACGTCTGATGGCTGGCGGGCCGTCGAGTGACGTTACAGACCCTGTATTTCCTCTTCATCTGTCCGCAGTGCGTCACCTCCACTTTCAGACCTAGCAAGGTAAAAGGAGGGAGAGTCTTTATGTGCCCTGGTGGACGCTGAATGAATACTCCGATCTGACAATCAGCAGAAGTATGGTGGCTTGGGGCAAATGGAGAATGCTAGCATCATGACTAACTTGGCGCTAAAGGTTACCAAAGGGTCTCCTGGCACAGGCTGGAGCTCGGGGGCAAATAAAGCTGAATGGCCACCTTGTGAGCCAACAGCAACAGTGCTAGAGTGCTCCTGGAAGCAGCCACTGGCGCCTGCGTGCCTAGACAGCAGGCGGCGCAATGCTGTTGCACCTGTGTGTGCTTGAAATGTCTTAGTCACAGTAGGACACTGCTGGAAGGAGGAGTTAAACTTTTAGAACATTTTCTTGCCTGTATCGCCCTCCAAACCTTCTTCCTTTCCCTTGTAAGAGGCAGCTAGTATATCTAGAGTCTCAAGGGCACATATTTAGTTCTAAGGTGTTTAACATTTATCACAAAATCTGTGCTATTTTACCAGACACACAGCAGAAATAAAACTGGAGGTGCTTAATGTCCTTTGTGTTGGTCACAAAGAGAGCACTAAGCCTTTTTGGACAAGGTGTACCCCCACCCACAGTCAGCAGTCACTGTAGCCCCTATAAACTAGGCTATAGTGCTTGAGGTTATAGTGCAGCGAATAGAGGTTTTACCTGCACCGCTCTGAGAGGTGTCTACTGGCTGTTCTGGTGTAAAATCTGTTACATCCTCCTTAAATGGAGTTCTCCTCAGCATGAGCACTTCCTATTTGGGCAAGCTTTGAAGCAACGATTGCTTGGTGGTGCGAAAGCTGCACTATCTGCAACAAAACATTGACCCTAAGAATTCGGTGACAAATCCATGAAGCTTATATATTGGTTAGCAAGCCGTGTAGCTGGGGCAAGATTGGTGCCGATGATCAGGGACTTAAAGGGGAATATGGCCCACGAGGCTGAGGGTATTGTGAACGTCTTTGCAGACTACGAGGCACTGTACAGAATGCGCACAACCCACCCATTGGCGATTCACTGCCCAGTTGAGCAGGACCTGATAACGTCCAGGCTCGCTGCTGGTGAGTGGATGGACCTTGACCTCCCGATTGAGGCGGAGGAGCTACAGCTAGCCCTGCAATATATGCCAACAGGGAAAGTTCTGGGGCCCAATGCATACCCTGCTGAGTTTTTTTAAGAAATTTGCCAGTGCCATGGTTCCACTGATGCTTGACATGTTTCGGGAGACCCTTTTTGCACTGGATCGTTCTCCACACACTTTAGGAGAGCCACTGTGGTGGTCCTTCCCAAACCCAACAAGCCATCTGCGAGTGAGCATTCTACAGGCTGATTTCTTTGATTAATATAGAGAACAGGTTGCCGGCAAAGGCGATGGCTACCTGGCTGGAAAAAGGGATATACTCCTCGATATCCAGAGACCAGAATGGCTTTATGGCAGCTAGGGGGACTAGGCATAGTATCAGATGGTTGTACAATGTGTTAGCATGAGCGCAGGAGGTTCTGAACCTACGTACGTAGCTCAACTCGATATTGAGAAAGCCTTTGATCAGGTGAGTGGCCCTTCGTACACTTGGTGCTGCAACGCATGAATTTTCGGAGATGTGTCAAATTGCTCTGCAGCGCCCTGTGGGCAGGGATCGAATAAGTGCCCTGTCTAAGAAATTATCTTTAATAAGGGGCACCAGACAGGGTTGGTCCTTATCCCATACTAGTTTGCTCTGGTTATTGAACCACAGGCAGAATGGGTGAGGCAGGACACATATTATTGGGCACGGTGATGGAAAGAGGGAATAGAGGAAAGCATCTCGCTCTACACGGATGCTGTACTGCTATTCATAAAGAGACCTGAGGCATCGTTTCCTAGATCGATCAAATGCTGACCATGTATGGGGATGCCACGGGTTTACGAGTCAACTGGGACAAATCATCATGGTCCAGCTGCCAGGTTCCTCTACTCCTTCAACTCATGCCATCGGAGCCTTTACGTAATTGGAGATGCAAGTGTCCGTTGCGCCCAAGACCTGTTGGGAATTTAATGTCGCCCCCCCAGAATTATCAATAATAAAGCAAGGGCGGGCAGCAGAAAGTAGCACCTCCCACATTGTTCCATAAATTAAAATCCAGTGCACTCACACCTCAGTACCAGTAGTAGTGCTGCAGAGCAGAAACCAATTTAATGTACAGAAAGGGTTTGCTCAAGGCCCCCGCTAAATGCTGCAGGAATGTTTTGGGTCCAGTATTTATAATGAAAGTTCGATGCAGGAGTGCAGTGGCCAATAAAAGTGCTGGCTTTTAAAATGCACAGCGGATCAGTCTGGTAATAGCGTGCATGTGTGTGTGTGTTAAGAAACGAACAAAACAAATGTTTCCTTGCTAGCACGAATGTATATAGCTTAAATACATTTAAAAAGTAAGAAACATAGTTTGTGCAATTTCCTTAAGTTTCACAGAAATTAGCAGCTTTAGCACCAAGCCCAATGTGACGTTTTTAAAATAGAGTTCGATGACAACATATGTAGCCAATGAAGAACAATAACATGGCATTAGAAATTGGGAGCAATTTCATGTTTAACACAATTGGCAGCATGTAACAATCCCATTGCGCATAGGCATTTAATTCAAACATACAATACGTAGGTAGGTATGGACGCACATACTATTGCAAATGCTGTGTGTTTCTAAGAGTTCAGATCATGTTGATACGAACTGACCACTTAAGTAAAGGACCATAGTTGCACAGTTACATGAGCGCTTGTAAAACTGAACTTCTGTTCCTTTTTTAATTTGCTATAAATAAAGTTATCAAAAACATACAGTATGTTAGTGTAAAACATACGCATGTTGTGAACTGTTAGCAAAAAAGAACTGGAAGGGAACAATTTCTTTGAAGTTTGCATTCCAGGAAGGCATGTAACAAATACAGTCAAAGATCAGCATAGCTGCCACGTTTCCCATGTCCATTGTCACTCGGTGCTCCAGTCCAGGATTTTTATTTCCATTCTGTGATTTGCAGTGCTGACTTTGCAATGGGATAAATAAGACTAGAAGTTCCAGAACAACTGGCCAGGAGCAGCGCGTCCTGCCTGGGCCTTTGAGTCGAGGCTGGGGTGCATTACCATCTGTGGCCTCCTCACCCACCACTGACATTTCCCGGAGCTTAGGAGGATCTGCTTTGGCATTTTCTAATCCCATCCTTGCAGTTCCATTTGCATTCCGGGATGGTGAATGTCCAGCCTGCCGGTTGCGGGTGTGAGGTGATGCGTGAAGGTTCCAGGCACGTAGACGCAGCAATCTGTATGCCAAAGTGGCATCTTTAGCCAGTCTTGCATTCTAACCTAACCGTACCATACACTGGAAGCACTAAATCTCATGATACTGAGTGCTGTTGGCTAAAAAGGTAGGACCGGTTGAGGGTCCTGACCACACAAGGCAGGTAACCACATGGTATCCAAGTTGTAAAGTAATGCAGGACCTAAATGGCAACTTCTAGTGGAAATGACCACCAGAGGGCTCAAGCTTTGAAACAGATGTGTATTCTTCCATCAATAAATTGTAGTTCCATGTTTTGTGCACTAACACCTCCTGTGCAGCGCAGATGCTCATGGTCGACGCCTACGAAACACGATGTTGTCATCATTATGCCACGAATCACCAGACTTCCAAAGCCTTTTTTCCTCCTTTGCCCGGCTGCAAACACCCTCAGCTCTGACTCAATCACGTATATAGATTATTTTTAGTCTGCCTCTTCTTCCTTGAGGCGATAGAGCCTGGGGGGCTGGCGAGAGCAATACTGCGTCTCCATGGCATACATCTCTCTTCTCAGCTGGGCTGCACCCACTGCCATTTCTGTTGAGGTGGCACAAACGCAGCAGCACAGAGAGTGTAGGCCTGGCTTGGGCTCAGGGATGCTGCCGGGGGCACCAGAGAGTTGGTCGGGCACGTTCACAAATACAGAGCCGTGGTGAGCCTCACTCTGACGGCCACGGTAACAGCTACGCTCCTACCAAGTGCTAGAAGAGGGACGGGCCTAGTAAACCCTTCCTGGCAGCAGTAGCACGGCCACTGAATCAAAGTCCCTGCTTTCAGCTGCTTCCAACAGGAGTCCACCCCCGAATGAGACGAAATCTGCTCAAATAAAAAAGCGTCAGCGCGAGGCCACATGGAGTGCTGCAGACATCAAGAGAAACTTCATTAAATCAATTCATTGCAAAGCATGTAATGAAAAAGTATGCCTGTCTCCTTCGCGGGCAGGGGGCACATCAGGAACAATAAAGCCAGCCAGTGGTAGGCGACGTCACCCCTTGCCCCCTCCAGCCCTGCCAGAGAGAGGCAGAATGTGTTCCTCCTTTCTTCGGTGGTCCAATGTTTTACTCCTTTCTTCCGGGTTCTTACAGTCATATCTTGTTGATGCGGCGGAGCACCCCGATTCTCGAAACCTGAAAACATCTGCAATAAGGCGGAAGGTTTTCAGAATCTATTTCACTACTGGAGTGTAGTGAGCTGGCATCTACCGGACCTGGCGCTCTTTCACTAGAATTTGGCAGACACAGAGCACAGGGTCAGGATGCTTTTACATTTTCATCATCAATCGTCCTTCTCCTGACTTTGGAAACCAGTTGGAGCACTGAAATTTGACTTGGACTAGTTCGTTGGCACATTAAAAACATACTTTTATATAAATGATAGTTGTAGTTAATTCTGGGTGGTGGGGGGTTCATTTTTTTACTTTTTGACGTTTGACATATTTTCTTATTTGAAATATTTATTATAATTTTTTCAAGGATTGAAACAGACAGCCTTGGGTATTGTCAGCCCCTCGAACAGAATGCACAAGTATAACAGTGTTGTTCATGTTCACGTTGCACAACTATAAAGTTGGGAGTAAAGTAACATGAATTACATATCTGTAATCACAATGTCAGGAGGGAGACCCATATGAGTGACATAACACCGTGTTCACTTCCTCCCCTCCATTTCTCCACCCTTAGCATCCTTTTATGTGAGCAAATTTCGTTCCAGATCATGTAGATCACATCATCTACCCTGCATTTTCACCAATTTGCTTGGAAATCTCATGCTTGTGTACATTTGCCTCTCAGTCGCCATGCACTGACCCATGCTTCTACACAAATCTTTAAAAAATGGATGTTGGTACACCACCGCACAGTTTGGCAATATCTTGTCAGGCTGCCAGCAGTTCTGTCAGAGAGCAGTTTCGGATACGTCGTGGGCGACTTTCCCCCCAAATTCCTAGTAGCATAATTTTGTCATCCCAATCTATTTGTATGTGTGTTACTTCAGATAGGTACCTTCCGCTTGCACCAGAATGTAGCACTATCTGGACATTCCCACCAAGTGTGGAAGAGGGTACCACACATGACACTTTCTCAGGCTGAGGTCCGATTGTGTGAATCCAAATACCCGGCGATCGACCCAGGTGTAGTATGTCCGGTGTAGGACTTTCAGATGTACTCAGCTAAAGCCTGATTTATTGTTTGACATATTCCCAGCTGCCTTAGCCTAATCCCTGAGCTTCCACTAGGCCTTTGAGGGACAAGGGTAGATTATCGTTATATAATGAATGCACTGTAAAATGACGTCTGGCCCTTTCAGATGCCTTCGAAGGGGATCGTAAACCAAACAAACAATTCTGAAATCAGAGTGATTTCAAACACAATAGAGATCTCTGAATCCTTCCCCCCCAAAGTATAAGATTGTTGTTAAGTCACAATTTTATTTTGAGTGAAGTGTCTGATTGTGAACACACTATTAACAAGTTTAGGTTCATGTTTCAACCCCAGAAGAAGACCGACCCTTCTGGTTTCTTGTGCTGTCTGCCACTGTAACTCACCTACCTTTTGCATGTGTAAAGACCTTTCCTTTTACAATATTACAGCTCTTTTTGATTACTGGGTACTCCAGTATCTGGGTTCCAACCCCCTTCCCATCTTCTTGACAGCACAGCCTACCAATCCTTAGGTGTCAAAGGGGGTACCCTGGTTGTCTAACAGGAGTGAGGTCACATGAGGTAAACAATGGTACCCGTCACACACACTGCCTAGCATCCACCCACTACCCCCAGTTCAGCTCCAGCAAGGAAGAAGTTCTGGGACAGAGTGGCCCCCTCTTCACCTTTGATCTCTTTGGTGAAGCGCACCCTCTGGGAATCGGTGAGCGGCTTCGGCTGTTCATCGATATTCCGGATATCCAGTACCTCACACATGAACTCAATCACTGGCTGGGCCTTGTAGAAGGCTGTGGCGGACACTGAAGCGAGAATGAAAGTAAGAATAGTATTAATAATAAAACATCATTAAACACGTCATCCAGTAGTCCATTCCAAGCAACGACAAAAACGTGGACCGAGCCAGGTTTACATGTACAGGTATCAGTGTTCCAACAACATTTTTGGACTTATTAATTATGCACAAACTGAAAATATTGATTGTCAAAAATATCACATGCTGCACAGGATAAATTATCATAGTAATAAATACATGGTCACTTGTCCCATAAACCTCCCAATTAGTGGGACCAGAAACTATGAAACTGATTGACAATTCTTTTTTGTCCCTCGTCAGAATATTAAAAAAATAATATAAAAAAAAGCTTCAATAAATCCCAGCTTGAATTTATTTATCTATTTATTGTAAACAATCGGTGATAGTTTTTCGCCCTTTCCCTTCAGCAGCAGATGCACGGCCATGCTTTGCAGGAGCGCGAGGTTGGACGCTGCTACTGAATAGTATATGAATCACAAACCCTACATGGAACGCCCCAAAATACTGACTGCTTTGCCGCTACCAATGATGCGCATGCGAGATAACCTTCACAATCCCACTGCTGTTCAAGGGCTAGAATGGCGGCGAAGTCATTGTTGTAATGATATCTCCCAAGATAACCCGCTGCAATAACATTTTCATAAAAAACTGGAAGCCAACACGATTGACTGTACCAAGAAATATTCTGAAGAATGAAAACCCACACGGTGGCTCTTCTGTGAGCTTATATTTAACATAAGAATTCTGCTGGGGCAACTTCATTTCATACATCGATACTGATCACAGCACATTCAGACTGCACTCATCAGTTTTGTTTGTTTGGAGATTCTCTGGCATGAGCAATAGTGCGCGGACCAGAAGCAGGTTCTTGGGTACGCAGATGTATACAGGTTATAGTATAGCATTTATTACATTTTGGGTGATTTAGGGGCTACAAAACTAACCCAGATAGCTTACAGGTGCTTGGAACAGCAGCAATGGTCATCACTGTAGCAATGCAAATGCAGATTGATAGAAATGGGGTCTCTCATTGGCAGTGATTTGCATCCTGTCCAAGCAGGGACCCTACCTCTAGTCAGAGTAAGGGAGTCACACAGCTAGGATAACCCCTGCTCACCTCCTTGGTAGCTTAGCACGAGCAGTCAGGCTTATCTCAGAGTCAATGTGTAAAGCAGTTGTACATACATGCATACAGTAACACAGCGAAAACACTACAAAATAAGTCCACACCGGTTTAGAAAAATAGCCAATATTCATTTGAATAAAACAAGACCAAAAAGGCAAACATCCAACATAAACAGGTAAAGGCATCGCTTTTCAAAGGTTAAGTAAATTAAATCCATAGTTTCTTTTAGCATAAAGTACGTTGGATGCATTAAAACTCAAAGACGATGTAAGGCGCAGGAGAGGTGAGGTGCAGGAAAAGCAAAGCGATGTGTCGGTTCCTTACTCTCAGAGGAGGTGATCAGTCAGCTCCTTATGCCAGGGAAGGTGATGTGTTGGTTCCTTACTGCTACGCAGGGAAGGTGATGCGTCAGTTCCTTACTGTCACGGGAGATGTGCCGGATCCTTACTGGAAGGGGAAGTGAGACATCGATCTTCAGACATACGGCCTTGGTTCCTTACTGCTATGCAACGTCAATAAAGAAATCAGCACCGAGGGACAATGCGTCGAAAATACAGATGTGCTGCGTCGATTTGACAGGGGCGATGCAAGCGCTACGTCGATTCCACAGCCACGGAGCAGGTGCTGAGTCGGAGTTGGAGCAGTGTGTCACGGACTTCGGAGATGCAGTGCTCGAAATTCACTGTGCTTTGGTTCTTCCGACATGCTGTAACAGATAGCTGGGGCCTGCGGTAAAAGCTGTCGTCGGTGTGCTGATCGGGGACCAAGCCAGGGGACCGCCACCTCCCCGGGGCAAACAGAAGTAAACTGATGTAGGGGGCCCAAATGCCCTCCCCTGCAGCCCCGTTGTCTGCCATTTCCCTAGAGCTATTTGAAAAATGAGTGCAGAGGAGACCCGTATGGACTCCCTCTGCAGCTCTGGGGACTGTCACCTACCCGGGGCTTTATACAAAATAATAGCACCCCTGTTCACCTCAAAGCCTATATTCAGTTCGGTTTTTGAAACACAACTCCCTATCTCACACAAGTTAGTGATTGGAGAGACCTCCTCCTCTGTCGTGTAATAATGGTGTGAGAAGTGCTTCCACAAAGTCTGAGGCTGGATATAGTTACCCATAATAGATTTCCTACATTACCCCCCATTAGCAACTAACACTCAAACAACATTTTTCAGATCTTTTACCTTCGCTGCATTGTAAATACTATCTCAAAGCAGAAGAGGGCCTGGTACTATGTCAATCGACCATCGAGGTTTCCAGTTCCTCTCTGTTGCTCAGGTTACATTTTGGGGAATGAGGGTTTAAGTGTAGGGGATTATATTTAAATGTGATCCTTGAACCAGCAATGGGGAGGGGGGTTCTTCCTCAGGCCAACGCCCACTACGCCATAGAACAGATTACGCCATTGAACAGAGAAGTGTGTCTTAAAATCAGTTTGATGTAGTCACAATTAATCTATTATGGGTCATAAATTCTCGTGGCCAGTGTGATGTCGGAGTGGATTATTGAGTAGCAAGTTTAGACCGATCCTCTCAAGTGCGTGAATTTATTTTTAAGTGACACCTTTGTCTCTCTTACCCTACCAGTTAATTTGGGTACATTTATCAAATAGATGCTACCCGTGCTCCTCACATCACTAGGCCACTCTCCATTTAGAATCCTCCCCGTGAAGCCTGAGGGCAATGCCTCACTTAATTTTCTGGACCTGCTGAGTGCCCCTTGTCTTAATTTGTCTAAGCCTCTAACCTAGTGGGATCAACTCTTACCAGCCTAGTTGTTATTGGAATGTGCACTTAGGGTTTTGAAGCAGGAGGAAGGAGGGTCTGAGACTTTTACCCTGGATGCTGAGCTAACTTGTCCCTGGCAGTTTTTTTGCCTATTTCGGTCATCTACTGAAAGGGAATACGCAGTATTAGGAGAGTTATCACACGCATTACCCCTCTCAAATCTTGCAGAGGGGCTGCTACGAGTAGCTTTTAATTGATCAACTTCATTGGACAATGCTGCTACATCCAATCTCAACCTGAAGATCTCATTCTGGAAACTCTTAACCAAAGTCATGATATGGGCTGAATCAACATTACTAGTATTGCCAGCTATTCCATACCCAGAGTCCACAACAGATTGGTCCGTTGTTTTGCCTTCACTCGCAAGCCAGTCCAAAGTCCTACTCGGTTCACTAGTTGGTTGGGAGGTCTGATAAGGCAGAGTACCTGTTGGTACATAATATTGCAGGCTCTAAAGGTACTGGATATGCAGAAGCACGTTCTGTCAGCACAGAAGTTTTCAAAATTGTTTACAGGACACTTCTTATTCACACAGCGCAAAGAGGTATCCCTAACCGCCTTCAAGTTGGGTCTGGAGGTTTTGCTTCTTGGCTTATTACCACAAATGGGGGCAATCCTCCTCACCGTTTTTCCCTTGTTTTGGCTTCTGCATTTGTCACCCTGCAATATTCAACCTCCTCAATCAGGGAGCCAATGTCATCCAGCACTGTATTACCAAGAGTCGTCCCAACTGGATCTGAGGGGGTTAACTTGGAACTTTGTTTCTTTTTGCGGGCAAATTATCATTGGCCTTTTGCTTGCCCATAGCAGACACACCCCCTAAGGGTTAGAATTCACTTAACAGCGAGTTAGAGTTAGGTAAAAGTGAACTCACCCTGTCTGAAGGTAAAGAGGATCTCCCTTGGGGGTGTTAACCGAATTTATAAAGCGCATGGCTGCCCCAGCAACAAGGCGTTCCAGCTAGCAGAAGCGGAGAGGACAGGGGGAGCTAGTGACTGGAAAAGTAAAGTAATATTGAAAGTTAACAGGTCATGGATTTTGGGTAATCCCAACTGTTATTTCATTTGGGATATAATTAAATAAGTTTTACTGGAGACAACAAGAAGAGAGCAACTTAATTTTTTACTTGTTACTGATCGCCAGATTACTGATTTGCAAAAAGCAGCCGGACCCACAACACATTATTGAATAGAAGAAGCAAACACATTTTGTAACAACTAATCACAAAAGCTAGCGGTAGCCCTCTAGAACAGCACCGGATTTAAAATTACTCAATGTCAGTTTTGGTGATATAATCCAATCACCCCAAGTGTGCAAATTTGGTAGACACCCGCCAGCACAATGTCGTTCCAAGAACTGGAAAATACATGTACAAACACCAAGCCAAATGCACCACTTAAACACTGTAAGTTAAATCAAATTCAGATTCTTGAGTAGTTTTATGTTTTCTCAACAGATTCTTCTTTATTTTACGGTAACTTTTACAATTAAAACCCAAAGTTTTCCAGAACAGCCGGAACAGCCGACGCGTTTCGTCCACCAAAGGACTTCTTCTGGGCTGTAACAGATATATACAAAAACGTATTGAAAACTTTTTTTTTGACAAAAGGACAAGACACAAGTAGACATTACATAATAGTGCTATGAGTTCCATGTATATGCAGAGTGTAAACAGACGCATCTACAAGTGTTTTTAAAAGGTTATTCAAAACCCACACAAATACAATTGTAACATATTAAGGTTGAAACATTACATGAAGAAATTTATGAATTTACAGCATAACACAATAATTCATATTAGAGAAAAATACATCAAATCAATATATGTATAACCATCTATATGGAGCTTATGGTCAGTAGATCTTTCTAGTGTTAGAGCACTCCTCTCGAAATGTCTCAACCCAAGCATGGTTAGGTTAACTACAAGCACCAGGTGGGATGACCAGGGGAATGGGAAAAGCAAAAAAATATCTGATAAAATCTAAAATGGGGGGGGTGGAGGGGGGGTAGAAAATGGTCACGAGGAAAAACTATCTGTCAATATCATGTTTAAGTATCTCAAAGCACAAAAGGGCAAGAGAAGAATATGAAATGTATACACACCAAAAAATTGATGTGACGTTAAAGGTATCTTCATATACTATTCTTCGTCTTGCGGTTTCCTCACAATTGCAGGTATCCACAGTAAAAAGATCAGAGGTCAATGTTTCTAAAGAGACAAACATAGTATATAGACGTCCATGATTAAGTCAAAGGCCTGGCTGAAGAGTAAAAGATCAAAGTACAACCAAGTTAATCAATCGGACAGTACTCACTTCGTGTCAGAAAAACAAATGTCAAATTGACAAGGCCAAATAATTGATTGAAGAACCCACATCCGGTTTGGAACGCAAAACGAAGGGCGGTCTAAGTCAAGGTTTGTCCAATATGTGAGGCAAATATAAAAAAATGAAGATACCTATAATCAAAAACAAACAACATATATGTATCCTAATGTGACCATAATTATGTATTTACAAGATAAAAAATCTAAGCTCGACCCTAGTTGTCTATTGGAAAAGATCTGTATAGTCTGAACAGTCTATTGTAATGAGGGAGGGTCTCAAGTGAAAAAAAAGGGGAGAAAGGAAAAGGGTGTCTACCAAATTTGCACACTTGGGGTGATTGGATTATATCACCAAAACTGACATTGAGTAATTTTAAATCCGGTGCTGTTCTAGAGGGCTACCGCTAGCTTTTGTGATTAGTTGTCTATACTTTGTCACCCCTGTTAGCACGGATTTAGCTCTCATATCTCCCAGTGGGACACATTTTTGTATATAATTAGCTTTCCAATATCTAGTATATAAATGGCTCAGTTTAAGGACAGAAGACACGAGTTGGCACAGGACCTATTCGGTAATAGCCCGGGGGCCGGGGGTACGACAACAACAACCCCGAGCCCTGAGGGTTTAAAGATTAAATTTCAGAAGCTTGAGAGACTAAAAAAGGCAGAAATGGCAAGGTGGTGGGATGGCACCACCTTAGCAAAATACATGGAAAATGTAACGCCCTGAACGTCTCAGGATCGTTTACCAGACACGATAATGAGAACGCAACCACTTGTGAAGGTTTAGTTATTTTAATGAAGGCAAAAATAATACAAGGAATAAACAAAGGTTATAGTCACTGGAATCCTCCAGGCTAAGTACGTTACCAGCCCACAGCACAGATGGTCCTAACCGTCCTCTGCATATACGCCGATCCCGGCGTATGCCAACAGAGGGCAGAAATGAAATGGCCGACAATGCCAACCGGTAGGCTGTGAGGGGCACGAAGAATGTTGGGGAGAATCGAGGAGTCAGGGAAACACCCAGCCGGGGTCTCTACCTGAAGGGAGCAGCCGCTCAACCTCTTCCTCAGACTGCACCGGGACGCGGAGTCACCTCCTGGTGATGCGTCACCGATACCCCAATCACAAGCAAAGAAGACTGAACCGAGAGCAGCCGCTCGATCGATCCTGTGGACTTCCGAGTCTGTAACGCGGCAAACACCTCCTGGTGTGCGTTACAGCTGGCAGTCCCTGTATCTCTGGTCGGGCTGGGAGTTACGACTCCAACCAGCAAAAGCGCCACTGCGCTTTGACTCAGCCGAGTCAAAAAGCGAAGCTCAATGGTTATCCGGTAGAGCTTCCGGGTCCTTCACAGGTGACGATGGGGCAAGACACGGCCCAGGGAGTAACGACTCGACCTACCTCCGTTCTTGCCTTACTGGAGCACCACTCCGGAACACTGCTCTTCACTAAGCAGGTACGTCGGTGTAAACACAATATCCGACAGCGTTGTACCTCCCGGTTCCTCCCTTTATAGGGCGTGTTTTTCTTGAGTTATGTAACAGCTCTCCTGTTTACATAACCTCTCAACCGCTAAGCATCCTGGGAGATGTAGTCCGTTTTCGCTGGTTACCGTTTTCCTCCCCTCGCATGACAGGAATTCTTGACAGAAAATGACAAAATTCCAAGGGGTTTGAGAATCTTAATCTTCCCCACCTTTGAGAATTTAGAGGAGGATGACCTCAGGGATTGGGAAAAAAACCTTCACGATGCCTCATTCGTGATGATGAAAATCCTTATAAAAAATGCAGAAGGAAAAGGGAGAAAACTACAACAAGAGATTACTGAACTTGAGACCGAGATAGCCTCTATGGATCTCAGGGAGACAATTGGGAAAAATTACGAAATCCTGAATAAAATCTTGGACGATCATCTCATTTATCTTAAAGATAAGAAAGTAAAGAAAATACGCAGGGATGACAGAGACTATAGGGATGGAAGGGTGTACACATTTGCTCGAAAATACGACAACATCAAGGTAACAGGGGAGGGAAAAAGACAACGTGAAGATACCCTGGGATCATCATTAACGGGCAGTGTGTCATCAGTCTCATCTTCTGTTAGCTCCATAACCCCAGAGACGCCAACCCCCAAACCGGCAGAGAACATCCAGACTTCGTCTTTTTTATTAGAAATGGAGAAAGTCGGGGTAGGGGGAAGGGCTATGGGAAAGGACACAAGACAAGACGGGGGGGGTAGGAGATGGCAGGAACAGCGCCTCAAACAAACCCACAACAAACGAAATCCCAGAGAGGACAACCAGAACAAGGAGGGGAGGAATCAGGAAATAGGGGAACTCGGGACAAACGTGACTGACGAATTGAAAATAGTTAATCTTTCCAAAAAAGATCTCACTGACAGTGAAATTTCTGTTCTCAGTAAGGGACTTGGGTTTTGCCCGACTCAAACGGGTAATGATGTTGACATTTTTGTTGATGTGTATAAATTTGTACGTCATCTGAAATTAAAGGATCATTTTGCAAATACTTTGCCTCCCCGTGTGGAAACTAATTCCGAACGACTTCATGTTGAACAGACGGTTTCAGAATTTAATGCCCTCAAAGCTATGCTCTCGATTCAATTTGAGACAGAAATAGATACGGAGGATCTACGTATTGAACTAGACTTGACGGAAGATCTAAGTGTGAACAGCAATCTTAAAGAGAAATCCAAGTTTATACCAATGGGGACACACCCCAATATTGACATCTTTTATGGTAGTGTATGCCACGATTTATACAACATGAAGGCCTCACACACCAAAAACAACACAACAACATTTAATCTATCTCTGGCCGAGAACCAGGCACTCAAGGAACTAAGAGCAAATCCCACATTAGTCATCCGAGAGGCCGACAAAGGGGGCAATGTGGTCATCATGGAAAAAACCGACTACATGGGGGAGATAGAGAGACAACTTTCGGATACTACATGTTACACGAGACTAACTGTTAATCCCATCAAACAGCTATGTGATTATATCAATAGCAGACTTTTTGAATGGCGGGAAATAGGTCTTTTGGACGAAAAAGAACATAGATACTTGTCAGTCATAGAGCCCACATTCCCATGCATCTATGTCCTACCGAAGGTTCACAAAGGTGGTCCTTTCCCACCAGGGCGACCCATAATCTCTGGGATCAATTCCCCGACTGAGAGATTGTCGCAATATGTGGATGGCTTTCTGCAACCCTGGGTACAGAGACTACCGGCTTACATTAAAGACAGTAAAGACATTCTTTCCAAATTCGAGGGATTGGAATGGCAGGACTCCATGACTTTTGTCACATTGGACATGACCAGTCTCTATACCTGCATAAAAAAGGAGTTTGGTGTCAGAGCCTTGGAATTCTATCTGGGTCAGAGAACGGCTGACCACCTGGCTCACAATGATATGCTCATGGAGATGACAGACATAATCCTGTCTAAAAATTATTTTCTCCATGACAACAGGTGGTTTCAGCAGATACAGGGTACAGCCATGGGGTCCAGGTTTGCGCCCGCTTATGCCGGCCTTTTCATGGGCTGGTATGAGCGGGTGCATGCCTGGGGTAGACATTCGACCACATGGACTGAACATGTTTTGTTCTGGGGCAGGTACATTGACGATGTCATTATCATTTGGAATGGACCTGTCCCAGACCTTTTGGAATACTACACCTACCTTAATGACAACCCGTATAATGTAAAGTTCACCTTAAATTGGAACAAGGAGAAAATAGATTTCCTAGATATCCAATTTTTTGTGCAGAAGAATGTGATCCATAGCACAGTCCACCGAAAAAATACCGCCTGTAATAGTGTTTTACACTATGAAAGCGCCCATCCCCGACAAGTGGTAAACAACATCCCTTTCGGGGAGATGGTGAGAATGAGAAGGATCTGCAGCACCCAAGACTCATTTGTTCACCACATTACAGAAACCAAGAAAAGATTCTTGGCTAGGGGTTACCCTGTTACCCTTATGAACAAAACAGAGAGGAGGGCACTGAACATCAAACGTGAAAGTACACTAGAAGAGAGAACTCCACGTAAAAAGAGAGGGGATCACTTGCCCGTGGCCCTGGTGACAGGGTATAACAGAGACAGCAGCAGGATCTATAATATCCTTCGCAAACACTGGAGACTCCTGGAGGAAGTTCCAGGCCTCAAGGATTCGATCACACAAAACCCCAAAATCACCTATAGACGTGGGCAAAGCCTGAGAAATATGCTCTGCCCTAGCCTGATCAAATCGCCAAACAAATCCAACTGGATGAGAGAGGGCCAAGGGGGTTTCTACACATGTACCAAATGTTGTGTCTGCAAGATTGGGAAAAATAGAACGCGCACTTTCCAATTCAACACTGACAGGACATACAAGATCAGACACATCATAACATGTAGAACCACGTTTGTCACATACATCTTAGGATGCCCTTGTAACAAAATGTATGTGGGCAGTACTAAAAGGGAACTCAGGATTCGAATACAGGAACATCAAAGAGCAATAAACAACGGGGACTCCAGATACCCCCTTACATCCCATTTCCAGGAAAGGCAACACAAGTCCAATGAACTATGGTTCCTTGGCATAGACCACATACCAGTGTCACCCCGAGGAGGAAACAGGGAACTTACCTTAAGAAGGAATGAGGCCGGCTGGATTTGTAAGCTCCGCTGTGTCGAGATGGGCCACAATAGTGAATCAGAGATGCACTATTTTCTCTGATGCCCTCAGATCACTTTTATCCATTCTGTGAATACTTCTACCCTAGCATATTAAAAGACTCAGGGACACATAATAATAATACTGGATTTTGTAAAGCGCGAACAGCTACCTCACGAGGAGGTGTCCCGGCGCTAGAGAGTTTAATGCTAGGTTAGCATTAAACTGGGTATCCCTCTCTTTGTCATAGGCGCAAGAGGGGTATGACTGCATGCTCTCTCGCAGTGGTATTGTGTTTTTTGAAAATCTGGATCCATTTTATGTTGTTAAGGAGCACCCCTCTTCACATGTCACAGGTTCTGGTCCAAATTGTAATTTTATTTGGACCTTTATGCTGTTGTTTCCTCTTGGCATTTACCCCTCCCCCATTTGACGGTTTTATTTATTTTATTATTTATTTATAGAACCGTTTTCGCCTTTCCTTATAGAGGGCCTTTCCTTTTTGGGTTGACACTCTACTTTATGGGTGATTCTGATGGTGTATTAGGACTTTCTTTATCTTTTCATGATCTTTGTTGACCATGCCCCTTTGAACACTTCAAAGTATCGGCCGCAATACCAGTGGCTTTTTATGGTACCGCGACGTATTTCGGTTTACTACATTAGTCATGTGGGGATGGGTCACGTCACTTATCTTAGCTTGGACCTGTCCGTCATTTACAGATGCGTGGTTTGTTGCTAGGTATTATGCATTTCTATACATTGTGAATGACGTTTTTTGCTGCATATTTATGAGTATACCATTGAGATATACTTCTCGCAGTGATACTCTAAGAATAAATTCACATGACCCCCTTTAACTGACATTTCCTAACTGAGGTGCCAAGGAGGGGTACTTAAATGTAGGCTACATATTTACTTCAATGGTCCCGTAGACCATTCCAAGATGGCGGCCTCTATACCAGGGCCACACGTTTTTCCTTTAATGGTTTCATAGACCGTTCCAGGATAGCGGTCCCAATATCAGGGATCGCCGAATCCTTTGTCCCCACGCACTTCCATCTAACGCTTATTACAACTAGCTCCACCGTTTTGACACTGTTATATGCGCTCCAAACATTGCGCGGTGTCGTTCACCAAATAGGGTTTTTATCGTTTGTTCAGTATACAATTTGGGGCACACCAACGTGGATCTACCGTCGGTTTTAAATTACTTCCACCGATGGGGACTCATGTTGGAGCCATGCATTTAAATATACTTAATATATTTCAACTATTTGGCTCCAATAGTTCAAAGATGGCGCCCACTGTATCGGGTTTTTCGACTCTTCCATCGTCCCGTACTTCCGGGCAGGACATTTCACAACCAGGTGCGATCACTTTCGCCCAATCATTTGGACTATAAATATGGGATTCTCTCATTGGAGGTCCTGCGGCTGCCTGATTGGATGGGTGGATGTTTGACCCTCCCTTGGAGATACGGATTCTGGTAAGCGCTCGTATGGCATTAGATACTCTTCTGTCTCAAATCATGGGATGCATGGTTACTTATGAGTAATGTCATTGTGACCTTTAGGAGTAACGACTTGTTAGCCTTATTCATCCTTGATTTGGCAAATTGTTTCTCGTGAGCACACGAGTGAGCGTGCACTTTTAAAGCCATATGCTACGATCTTTTTCATGCCTCGTACTGTTTTAGGTAGTGACATAACTAAAGCACCTTAGCGTGTTGGTTTTAATTTCTTTTTAAATTCATCTCTTATGTAGTCGATCTTCCTCTTGGGGAGACTAGTGAGATGGTATTTTGAATCCAGGACGCCAAATATTCATATCCAGCATCCATATGGGTTCCTGTGCTGTACCTGGATTACTGAGCAGATCCGCTTCAGTTACCATCACAGCACACATGAGACTGTGGGTTTTGTTTGGTTTTTTTGGTGTGTCTCCCCCTTTTTTTGGGTTTGTCATTTTCGCCAATATACTGGTAACCCTTATTACGGCTCCTTGTAAATAGCTTTTATTCATTGTCATTGCTTTTCTCTTTTCCTTTCTCCCCTTTTTTTTCACTTGAGACCCTCCCTCATTACAATAGACTGTTCAGACTATACAGATCTTTTCCAATAGACAACTAGGGTCGAGCTTAGATTTTTTATCTTGTAAATACATAATTATGGTCACATTAGGATACATATATGTTGTTTGTTTTTGATTATAGGTATCTTCATTTTTTTATATTTGCCTCACATATTGGACAAACCTTGACTTAGACCGCCCTTCGTTTTGCGTTCCAAACCGGATGTGGGTTCTTCAATCAATTATTTGGCCTTGTCAATTTGACATTTGTTTTTCTGACACGAAGTGAGTACTGTCCGATTGATTAACATGGTTGTACTTTGATCTTTTACTCTTCAGCCAGGCCTTTGACTTAATCATGGATGTCTATATACTATGTTTGTCTCTTTAGAAACATTGACCTCTGATCTTTTTACTGTGGATACCTGCAATTGTGAGGAAACCGCAAGACGAAGAATAGTATATGAAGATACCTTTAACGTCACATCAATTTTTTGGTGTGTATACATTTCATATTCTTCTCTTGCCCTTTTGTGCTTTGAGATACTTAAACATGATATTGACAGATAGTATTTCCTCGTGACCATGTTCTATCCCCCCTCCACCCCCCCATTTTAGATTTTATCAGATATTTTTTTGCTTTTCCCATTCCCCTGGTCATCCCACCTGGTGCTTGTAGTTAACCTAACCATGCTTGGGTTGAGACATTTCGAGAGGAGTGCTCTAACACTAGAAAGATCTACTGACCATAAGCTCCATATAGATGGTTATACATATATTGATTTGATGTATTTTTCTCTAATATGAATTATTGTGTTATGCTGTAAATTCATAAATTTCTTCATGTAATGTTTCAACCTTAATATGTTACAATTGTATTTGTGTGGGTTTTGAATAACCTTTTAAAAACACTTGTAGATGCGTCTGTTTACACTCTGCATATACATGGAACTCATAGCACTATTATGTAATGTCTACTTGTGTCTTGTCCTTTTGTCAAAAAAAAAGTTTTCAATACGTTTTTGTATATATCTGTTACAGCCCTGAAGAAGTCCTTTGGTGGACGAAACGCGTCGGCTGTTCTGGAAAACTTTGGGTTTTAATTGTAAAAGTTACCGTAAAATAAAGAAGAATCTGTTGAGAAAACATAAAACTACTCAAGAATCTGAATTTGATTTAACTTACAGTGTTTAAGTGGTGCATTTGGCTTGGTGTTTGTACATTTTGTAACAGCGATATAGCATGCACAAATAAGAAGACGACTCAGTTTTGGTCTCAATGTTTAGAATGATTGAATGTACTTAGGCCCCACCTGTGAGAAAGTGGCTCTGTATATACTGTTCTCAAATAGTTACAGTGTGTACAGAGTCCACAGTCCCCAGAGGTTTTTAGACGCTAAAGTTAGATATAACCTTACTCTCTAAATTGGTAGCTTGGTCGAGCAGTAAGTCAGTATCAGAGGACAGTGTAAAGCATTTGTTGTACACACTCAGTCAGCAAATGGTCTCACACACTCAAGAACTGAACTCTAGGCCAATGGTTTATATAAAAAAATATAGGTCTGTTTTATTTTAGAACTAACAATAGGTATTAAAATATACTTTCTCAGAATGAGATGCTTTAGATAAAAACTTTTGCAATATGCAATTGACTTTTGTAGCTAGTAGTTACAGGTTGTTGCAATAGGCAACACAATTTCAAACACAATAGTACATCGAGCTCAATGGAAGTTTCAAGTTATTTACAGTAGATTACTTTCAGGATTACTTTTCTAACTCCAGGACTGGATCGTAGATTCTGTCCTGGGACAGTTCTTGGAAACAAGTGAGTAAAGTCCACTTAGTTACTGTTGTGGTTTTTAGGCAATATTTTGATAGTTTAAAAGTTGACACTTAGAAGAAATTTCATAGAAAAACAGTCAATGATTCCCTATGGGAGAAAATTCAAATTACAGATATGGTATGTTCTCGTTACTTTTGTAATCCAATACTGGGCTCCTAGGCTCAGTACTGGGACCTCAATCTAAAATAGTTAAGCAATTACGTTTTCAGAGTGGGTACGATTTTTAAAGAATATTTGTAGTTTGCAAAAATCGACACTTAGAAGAAATTTCACAGAAAAACAGTCAATGATTTCCTATGGAAGAAAATTGGGTTAATGGTAAGTACGGTTGTGAGTACTTTTCAGGGTCAGTGCTGGGCACCAAGATCCAGCACTGGGATCTCTCCTAATAGCAGGTGAGTATTTTCATTTTCATTACTCAGTTGATTTTAGGTGAATATTTTAAGTTTTAGAAACTCCACACAGAAGAAATTTCAAAAGAAACAAGTCAAGGTTACCCTATGGAGGAAAATTGAGTTATCGGCTTTTGGGTAAGTACTCGACTGGCAGAGTTAAGGTTCTGGGCACAGACTCAGGGATCTCCCAGGGTCAGGTAAATACAGTTGTTACACCCTCAGCGGCACAGGGGCAGCCGGGTACAGAGTGAGTTAGGCCAAATGTTATCCTATGGGAGGCAGGGGAGCCTTGGTTGGTGGCTGCTGACTAGCAGGCCACGCGGCTGTGGGAGCTGGGCTCCTGGTCACTTGCTCAGGGCAAATGGGGAAGTAGATAGGAGTAGAGGTTACACTGCCAGGGCCACTCGGGCGGCTGGGTGCAGGGTGCTTTTGAGCCTTCGTGGCGCTCAATGGATTTCAATGAGAAAGCTCCTGGATGAACAAAGGCTGCAAGCTCGGGGGCGAAGATTCTTCAGATGCCACCGCCACTTCGAGAGGTAAGTTGGGTAGTTGGAGGATAGGTAGGTACCCTGGAGTTGGGAACAGGGGGCCGCAGGGCGCCGGGTGCAGGGGTGCCTTTTCGTGTCGGGAAATCTTACCCTCAGTTGATCGCGGTTGGGGGTTACCTGGTTCTGAGGCTGCAGACGTCGTCAGGAGCGTCGAGGAGGGTCCTTGGGTGCCGGATTCGGGGTCACAGTCGCCGGGGGACATCCTCTGGGTCTTTGTTCACTCCGGCACAGGCCAGGCTTGGCAGATGCAGAGTGTGCAGGGTTCGCGGTTCCAGGCTGATGCCAGGAGTTAGAATCTGGTTTTGAGCAGAGCCACTGCTCATGGGAGTCCCAGGTGCTCAGAGTCAAAAGGTAGCCAGGTCCTCCCGGATTTGTGAGGTTGCTGGCCACAAGAGGTGCCGGGATGTAGCAGGAGCAGGTTCGAGGGTCGACAGGCCGGTACGGCTGGGGCCAAAGCAGTTGGTGTCTTCCTCTTCTTAGCAGCTGCACGGAAGGTTTTCTTTCTTCTTGCTCTTCTTGGTTTTTCGGAATCTGGAATCTATGGAAGGAAGGTTCAGGGTGCCCCATAATACTAGATTTAGGGGCGTTACAGGTAGGTAAAGGGCAGGTACCAATGGGTCCCTGTCCTGGGGTGGGTACACCCCCTATCCTGCCACTGTGGGATGGGGGCAGTAGCCTAGTCCTGATTGGGCAGGGCCTCCCATCTTCAAGATTGCGAGCGCCCAGAGATGTGCTTCACCTCGCCTTCCCCACCTGAGGGGTGGAGTTGGCAGGCTGGAACATCCCCTGTCCTTATTTGGGGTTTCCGGCCAGTCTTCCCGCCAGAGTGTGGGCAGCAAGTGGCCTAGGGAAGCTCACAGAGGCGGCATGCCTTTGAAGCTTCCCCCTGTCCATCCTGGGGGAGGAGACCTAGCACCTCGCCCAGGATGTGCATTGTTGCAGGCCCAGGAGTGCGGGGACTCTCCTACCCAGGGGTCCAGCAACATGTCTGCTGTGTGGCAGCCTAGGCAGCCTCCCAGACCAGACGTGGATTGTAGGTTAGGTTTCAGGGGGCATCTCTAAGATTCCCTCTGTGGTGCTTTGTACATTAAATCCCACACTGGCATCAGTGCAGGTTTAATGTGCTGAGAAGTTTGATACCAAACTTCTCAGTCTTCAGTGTTGCCATTATGGTGCTGTGGAGTTCGTGTTTGACGAGCTCTCATCACCATGTACTCTTAAATGGGAGCACTGTACTTACAGTGCCCAGGAATGGACCTGGGTACTGTAGGGGCACAGGGCTCATGCTCCTGTGCCCACACCACTGGCATAGGGCACCCAGGTAGAGGGGTGGCTGACGTATGCCAGGGCAGCGTAGGTGGTGGGCATGGCACGCAGGGATGTGTGCTATGTCCACTCTTTGTTTTGTCTTGTACCCAGACACTCAGCCTGCAACGGCAGTGTGTGTGTTAGGGTACAGGGCCTCTAAGGGTGGCACAATGAGTGCTGCAGCCCTTAGAGGCCTTCCCTGGTCACAAGGCCCTGGGTACCTAGGGTACCATTTACCAGGGGCTGACATGTGGCCAGGGTTTGCCACTTTTGGGTTTGAGGTTTTTAGGGAAGGGCATAGGCCCTGGGCACCTGATTGGCAGGAGTCCAGGGCACACTCAGTCAAAGTACATTCAGCAAAAAGTGGGGGCATACCATGCAAGAAAGATGGCACTTTCTCACACAACCCCCCCCCCTCACCCTCACCCCCAAACAAAAGGTGATGAGACTAACCTTGCCCTATGGAGTCTTCATTGACTAAATGGAAGAACCTGGAAAGTCCATCTGCATTGGCATGGGCAGTCCCTGGTCTGTGTTCCACTTCAAAGTCCATTCCCTGTAGGGAGATGGAGCACCTTAGTAGTTTTGAATTTTCCCCTTTCATCTGCATTAGCCATCCGAGAGGTCTGTGGTCAGTTTGAACCAGGAAGTAAGTACCAAACAAGTATGGCCTCTACTTCTTCAGGGACCAACCCACAGCAAAGGCCTCCCTCTCAATGGCACTTCAACGCTGCTCTCTGGGGAGTAGCCTCCTGCTTATAAAAGCAACAGGTTGGTCTTGGCCTTCATCATTGGTCTGGGATAGGACCGCTCCTATCCCTAGCTCGGAGGCATCAGTCTGCACTATGAACTGCTTGGCGTAATCTGGAGCTTTTAGAATTGGTGCTGAGCACAATGCTTCTTTCAGGGTGTCAAAAGCCTTTTGGCAACTAACTGTCCAGTTAACCTTCTTGGGCATCTTCTTGGAGGTGAGTTCTGTGAGGGGAGTCACAATGGACCCTTATCCCTTCACAAACCTCCTGTAGTACCCAGTCAAGACAAGGAATGCCCTGACTTGGGTCTGGGTTGTTGGAGCTACCCAGTCCAGGATGGCCTGGATCTTGGGTTGTAAGGGTTGTACCTGGCCTCCACCTACAAGGTGGCCCAAGTACACCACAGTGCCCTGCCCTATCTGGCATTTGGATGCCTTGATAGTGAGACCTGCATTTTGCAGAGCCTCTAAAGCCTTCCCAAGGTGGATCAGGTGATCCTGCCAGGTGGAGCTAAAGACAGCAATATCATCAAGATAAACTGCACTAAAGGACTCCAGCCCAGCCAGGACATGGCTCACCAACCTCTGAACGGTGGCAGGGGCATTCTTTAACCCAAAAGGCATCACAGTAAACGGGTAATGCCCATCAGGTGTGGAGAATGCAGTCTTTTCTTTTGCGCCTGGGGCCATGCCAATCTGCAAGTACCCTGCAGTTAAGTCAAAGGTACTGAGGAATTGGGCTGCCCCTAATTTATCTATCAGCTCATCTGCTCTTGGAATAGGGTGAGCATCTGTCTTGGTGACAGAGTTGAGCCCTCTATAGTCCACACAGAACCTCATCTCTCTCTTTCCACCCTGTTGATGAGGTTTGAGGACCAGAACCACTGGGCTCGCCCAGGGGCTCTCAGAGGGTTCAATGACCCCTAACTCCAGCATCTTGCTGACCTCGGCTTTGATGCTTTCCTTGACTTGGTCTGACTGGCGATAGATCTTGTTCTTGACAGGTGCACTGTCACTAGTGTCCACATCATGGGTACACCAGTTTGTCAGACCAGGGGTCAGGTAAAAGAGGCTGGCATACTGTTGCAAGACTTGCTTGCAGTAATTCTGCTGTTGGGCAGAGAGGGTGTCTGAAAAGACCACACCATCTACTGACCCATCTTGTGGGCTGTAGGAGAGGAGGTTAGGGAGAGGTTCACTCTCTGCTTCCTGTTCCTCATCAGTCACCATCAGCATGGTGATGTCAGCCCTGTCATTGTAGAGCTTAAGGCGGTTTACATGGATAACCCTTTTGGGTGTGCTGCTAGAGCCAAGGTCAACTAAATAGGTGACCTCACTCTTTCTCTCTAGGATAGGGTAAGGGCCACTCCATCTATCTTGGAGTACCCTTGGTGCCACTGGCTCCAAAACCCACACCTGTGGCCCAGGTTGAAATTCAACCAGTGCAGCTTTTTGGTCGTACCAGTGCTTCTGAAGCTCCTGGCTGGCCTCAAGGTTCTTGGATGCTTTTTCCATGTACTCAGCCATTCTGGACCTTAAGCCAAGCACATAGTCCACTATGTCTTGTTTGGGCTCTTGAAGAGGCCTCTCTCAGCCCTCTTTTACAAGACAAAGTGGTCCCCTCACAGGATGACCAAACAGAAGTTCAAAGGGTGAGAAACCTACTCCCTTCTGTGGTACTTCTCTGTAAGCGAAAAGCAGGCATGGTAACAGGACATCCCATCTTCTTTTGAGCTTCACAGGGAGACCCATGATCATGCCTTTCACCGTCTTGTTGAATCTCTCAACAAGGCCATTGGTTTGTGGATGGTAGGGTGTAGTAAACTTGTACTACACTCCACACTCCTTCCACATGTGTGTCAGGTAAGCAGACATGAAGTTGGAACCTCGGTCTGAAACCACCGCCTTAGGAAACCCTCCCCTGGTGAAGACACCCAGGAGGGCCTTGGCTATTGCAGGGGCTGTAGTAGTCCTAAGTGGAATTGCTTCAGGGTACCTAGTAGCATGATCCACTACTACTAGAATAAATTTGTTCCCGGAGGCTGAGGGAGGTTCAAGTGGACCCACAATGTCCACTCCTACCCTTTCAAAGGGCACCCCCACCACTGGTAGTGGGATTTGGGGGGCCTTTGGGTGGCCACCTGTCTTGCCACTGGCTTGACGGGTAACACAGGAGCTGACAAACTCCTTCACCTTTTGGTGTATCTGGGGCCAGTAGGAGTGACTAACTAGCCTTTCCCAAGTTTTGGATTGCCCCAGCTGTCCAGCTAGGGGGGGATGTCATGAGCCAAAATTAGGAGGAACTCCCTGTACTTCTGTGGCACTACCACCCTCCTGGTGGTTCCAGGAGTGGGGTTTCTTGCCTCAGCATACAGTAATCCCTCTTCCCAATAAGCTCTGTGGGTACCACTGACATCTCCCTTTGCTTCTGAAACAGCTTGCTGCCTCAGGCTTTCAAGAGTGGGACAGTCTTGCTGACCCTGGCACAGCTCTTTCCTAGAGGGTCCCCCTGGGCCCAAGAGCTCAACCTGGTAAGGGTCAAGCTCCATGGGCTCAGTTCCCTCAGGGGTATCCAAATTCTCTCCCTGTGGAGAGGAGTCCTGAATGTTTTGCTGTACAGAAGCTGGTTCCCCAGTCTTCTTACCTTTTCTCTTGGTTGTTTGGGCCATTATTTCAGGCTCCAGACCTACTTTTTCACCCTTCCTCTTGCTCTGTGCTCTAGTTTGCACACACACCACACACCAATTCAGGGATGCCCAGCATGGCTGCATGGGCCTTGAGCTCAACCTCAGCCCAGGCTGAGGTTTCCAGATCATTTCCTAGCAGACATGCAGCTGGCAACTTTGGAGAGACCACAACCTTTTTCAGGCCAGTAACCCCCCCCAGCCTAATGTCACCATGGCCATGGGATGACTAGTGGTGACACTGTCAGCATTGGTGACTGGGTAAAACTTCCCAATCAAATATTGCTCAGGGGAAACCAGTGTGTCTTTCCCCATAGTGACACTGGCACCTGTATCCCTTAGAGCCTCTACCCTAGTTCCATTCACCAAGTGGTACTGCAAATATTTCTTTAAGTTGGGTGGCCACACAGCTACAGTGGCAAACTCCACTTCCCCCAGTGAGACTAGACTTGCCTCAGTTTGCTCAGGGTACACTTCTGATCCCATCTGTATACTTGCTGCCCCAGGAGTAGCTGTACTGGGTGCCTTAGGGGCTTTGTTGTGGGCGCAAGATTTATCTACAGTTAGGTGTCCCGACCTCTTACAGTTATTACACCAGGCCTTTAAGGGATCAAAGTTCTTCCCCCTATAGGGTTGAGGCACATAGGGAGTAGTTTGGGTCCCACCCCCCTGAACAGGTTTTTGGGGCCCTTTGGAAGACTCAGACTTTTTATCTTGGGGATTCTCACCACCTTTCCCCAGGGGAGTTTTTGTGACCACCTTCTTCTGGTCACCCCCAGTGGCTGTCCTTGTCGCCCTAGTCTTGACCCAGTGGTCTGCCTTCTTTCCCAATTCTTGGGGAGAAATTAGACCTAGGTCTACCAAATGCTGACGCAACTTTTCATTTGTGCAATTACTTAATATATGTTCCTTCATGAACAAATTGAACAATCCAGTAAAATCCTGCACACCATGTCCAGCTAACCAACCATCCAGTGTCTTTACTGAGAAGTCTACAAAGTCAATCCAGGACTGGGTCTGAGTTTTGTGAACCCCCCTGAATCTAATTCTATACTCCTCAGTAGTGAATCCAAACCCCTCAGTCTTCCTCATGAGGTCATAGGATCCTGCCTCTGGCCCAGAGAGGGTCAGAAGCCTGTCTCTGCAGTTACCAGAGAACAGTTACCACAGGAGTGCCCCCCAGAGAGGTTTCTTTACTCTTCTTATTTCGCAAACCCTCTCAAAGGCTGTGAACCATTTGGTGATGTCACCACCTTCCTCAAATTTAGGGACAATCCCTTCGGGGATTTTAGGATCAGAAGTTTCCTCCCTATCCTTGTTTTTATTATTGCTGCCACCATTGATGGGTGCTAAACCCATCTCTCTCCTTTCTTTTTCTAGACTCCAGCTCCAATCTTTTGGCAGCCTTGCTAAAAGGCTGTCCTCTTCACTGGTGGGTCCCCCAGTGATCTCTCTGGTACCAGGTTCACCTGTGTGAACTCTAGGTTCTCAGATGCTAATTCTTGGATTCAAGGATATGGGGGGCCTCTCCTCCCTAGGGAATAGTGTGGGGGGTTATTATCCTCCTCCTCTTCTTCCCTTTCCTCATCTGACTGGCCATCACCATGTTCAGATGGGTGGTCCTTAGCATACTCAGCCAAGAGCTCCTGGAGCCCTAGTTTGGTTGGATGCAGGCCCATTGGTACATTTTTAAGTTTGCATAGGGACCTCAATTCCTTGAAAGACAAGTGTAAGTAAGGTGTGAGGTCGGGCTCCTCCACCAGGTCCATGTTATTATCTTCACTAATAGCTGGGTTTGTTTGAGTCATTCTAACCTGACAGTTCTAATCCTCTACCCTGACTATAGTGACTTATTTTTCTAAAATTCTAATGGGACTTAAGCAAGGCCCTGACAAGACTTTTAGTATTTTGGAAAAGACCAATCAGAATTCTAAAGGCAATTTTAAGAGTTCTGTCGTGTGATCAGATGGTAACCAAGTAGTCCAACAAATGCAAGTTTGTATCCCACCGCTGATCCACCAATGTGAGAAAGTGGCTCTGTATATACTGTTCCCAAATAGGTACAGTGTGTACAGAGTCCACAGTCCCCAGAGGTTTGGCAGAGGCTAAAGTTAGATATAACCTTACTCTCTAAAGTGGTAGCTTAGTTGAGCAGTAAGGCAGTATCAGAGGACAGTGTAAAGCATTTGTTGTACACACTCAGTCATTAAATGGTTTCACACACTCAATAACTGAACTCTAGGCCAATGGTTTATATAAAAAAATATAGGTCTGTTTTATTTTAGAACCAACAATAGGTATTAAAATATACTTTCTCAGAATGAGATGATTTAGATAAATACTTTTGCAATATGCAATTGACTTTTGTAGCTAGTAGTTACAGGTTGTTGCAATAGGCAACACAATTTCAAACACAATAGTACATTGAGCTCAATGGAAGTTTTAAGTTATATACAGTAGATTACTTTCAGGATTACTTTTCTAACTCCAGGGCTGGATCCTAGATTCAGTCCTGGGACAGTTCTTGGAAACAAGTGACTAAAGTCCACTTAGTTACTGTTGTGGTTTTTAGGCAATATTTTGCTATTTTAAAAGTTGACACTTAAAAGAAATTTCATAGAAAAACAGTCAATGATTCCCTATGGGAGAAAATTCAAGTTACAGGTATGGTATGTTCTCGTTACTTTTGTAATCCAGTACTGGGCTCCTAGGCTCAGTACTGGGATCTCAATCTAAAACAGGTAAGCAATTACGTTTTCAGAGTTGGTATGATTTTTAAAGAATATTTGCAGTTTGCAAAAATCGACACTTAGAAGAAATTTCACAGAAAAACAGTCAATGATTTCCTATGGAAGAAAATTGGGTTAATGGCAAGTACGGTTGTGAGTACTATTCAGGGTCAGTGCTGGGCACCAAGATCCAGCACTGGGATCTCTCCTAATAGCAGGTGAGTATTTTTGTTTTCGTTACTCGGTTGAGTTTAGGTGAATATTTTAAGTTTTAGAAACTCCACACTTAGAAGAAATTTCAGAAGAAACCAGTCAATGTTACCCTTTGGAGGAAAATTGAGTTATCGGCTTTTGGGTAAGTACTCGACTGGCAGAGTTAAGGTTCTGGGCACAGACTCAGGGGTCTCCCAGGGTCAGGTAAGTGCAGTTGTTACACCCTCAGCGGCACAGGGGCAGCCGGGTGCAGAGTGAGTTAGGCCCAATGTTATTCTATGGGAGGCAGGGGGGCCTTGGTTGGTGACTGCTGACTAGCAGGCCACGCGGCTGTGGGAGCTGGGATCCTGGTCACTTGCTCAGGGCAAATGGGGAAGTAGATAGGAGTAGAGGTTACACTGCCAGGGCCACTGGGGCGGCTGGGTTCAGGGTGCTTTTGAGCCTTCGGGCACTTAATGGATTTCAATGGGAAAGCTCCTGGATGAACAAAGGCTGCAAGCTCGGGGCGAAGATTCTTCAGGTGCCACCACCACTTCGAGAGATAAGTTGGGTAGTTGGAGGATAGGTAGGTACCCAGGAGTTAGGCACAGTGGGCCGCAGGGCGCCGGGTGCAGGGGTGGCTTTTGGTGTCGGGAAATCTTACCCTCTGTTGATCGCGGTTGGGGGGGTACCTGGTTCTGAGGCTGCAGGTGTCGTCAGGAGCATCGAGGTGAGTCCTTGGGTGCCGGATTCGGGGTCACAGTTGCCGGGGGGACGTCCTCGGGGTCTTTGTTCACTCCGGCACAGGCCAGGCTTGGCGGGTGCAAAGTGTGCAGGGTTCGCGGTTCCGGGCTGATGCCAGGAGTTAGAAGCTGGTTTTGAGCAGAGCCACTGCTCATGGGAGTCCCAGGTGCTCAGAGTCAAAAGGTAGCCAGGTCCTCTGGGGTTTGTGAGGTTGCTGGCCACAAGAGGTGCCGGGATGTAGCAGGAGCAGGTTTGAGTGTCGACAGGCCTGTAGGGCTGGGGCCAAAGCAGTTGATGTCTTCCTCTTCTTAGCAGCTGCACGGCAGGTCTTCTTTCTTCTTGTTCTTCTTTGTTTTTCGGAATCTGGAATCTGTGGAAGGAAGGTTCAGGGTGCCCCTAAATACTAGATTTAGGGGCGTTACAGGTAGGTAAAGGGCAGGGACCCTTGGGTCCCTGCCCTGGGGTGGGTACACCCCCTATCCTGCCACTCTCCTGTGGGAGGGGGGCAGTAGCCTAGTCCTGATTGGGCAGGGCCTCCCATCTTCAAGATGGCGAGCGCCCGGAGATGTGCTTCACCTCACCTTCCCAACCTGAGGGGTGGGGTTGGCAGGCTGGCACATTCCCTGTCCTTATTTGGGGTTTCCGGGCAGTCTTCCCGCCAGAGTGGGGGCAGCAAGTGGCCTGGGGAAGCTCACAGGGGCGGCATGCCTTTGAAGCTTCCCCCTGTCCATCCTGGGGGAGGAGATCTAGCACCTCGGCCAGGATGTGCATTGTTGCATGCCCAGGAGAGCGGGGGCTCTCCTACTCAGGGGTCCAGCAACATGTCTGCTGTGTGGCAGCCTAAGCAGCCTCCCAGACCAGACGTGGATTGTAGGTTAGGTTTCGGGGGGCATCTCTAAGATTCCCTCTGTGGTGCTTTGTACATTAAATCCCACACTGGCATCAGTGCGGGTTAAATGTGCTGAGAAGTTTGATACCAAACTTCTCAGTTTTCAGTGTTGCCATTATGGTGCTGTGGAGTTCATGTTTGACAAGCTCTCAGCACCATGTACTCTTAAATGGCAGCACTGCACTTACAGTGCCCAGGAATGGACCTGGGTACTGTAGGGGCACAGGGCTCATGCTCCTGTGCCCACACCACTGGCATAGGGCACCCAGCTAGAGGGGTGGATGATGTATGCCAGGGCAGCGTAGGTGGTGGGCATGGCACACAGGGATGTGTGCCATGTCAACTCTTTGTTTTGCCTTGTACCCAGACACTCAGCCTGCAAGGGCAGTGTGTGTGTGTTAGGGTACAGGGCCTCTAAGGGTGGCACAATGAGTGCTGCAGCCCTTAGAGGCTGTCCCTGGTCACAAGGCCCTGGGTACCTAGGGTACCATTTACCAGGGGCTGACATGTGGCCAGGGTTTGCCAATTTTGGGTTTGAGGTTTGTAGGGAAGGAACATAGGCCGTGGGCATCTGATTGGCAGGATTTCAAGGCATACTCAGTCAAAGTACATTCAGCAATTCAGCAAAAAGTGGGGGCATACCATGCAAGAAAGATGGCACTTTCTCACACCACCCGGTCCACTGGTAAAACCATTGTCAATTTTTGGTCTTATGTTGAATAGGCAGCAATCTCTGTATTATGCACAGTTGTCTGCTCTTTACATGAACATAGAGGAATGCCCACTGGAATCTGGCACAGGGAGTCTATTTTGACACCAAACTAATACAGGTGATGAGAACTGGAGAAATAAAGAAAGACAATCACGAGTGCAGAGAAACAAATCTCCCTGAGGAAATTAAACAATTTTCAGAGTCCAGCGGCAAACAGATAATCACAGAAATGTTTTCACATTGCCCATTCTCAGAGGTGGCGAAAGAATCTAGACAAGGTTCTGAATTGCTGTAAGACACCATGTGCCACTGCTGGTGCAGCCGCGATTTATAATCCGTCAGGTTAGCTTGCCGGCCTGGCGTTTATAGAACCCAGAAAGTGATTATTCGCAACCAGGGTAATGGCCAAGCACTCTAGACAGCTCCAGAGACAAAATACATCGTTGCAAATGACCAAGGACTTCACTCCGCTGTGCTTGATGCAGTACCACATGGTGGTGGTGTTGTCCATAAGCACCTGAACCAGCTTTCCCTTGATGGACTGTAAGAAGGCCTTCAGCACCAGGTGACTGGCCAGCGACTTCAACAGGTTGATGTGGAGGCAGGTCTCTGCTGGAGAGCACTGTCCTCTGATCTCACCTTACCTCTCCCAGATGAACACCCCATCCCAACAGCGACATCTGTCATCATCATCATCTCTGGGTTGGGCAGGAAGAGGGGTCTGCTGCTTGTCCAACTGTAGTTGAGGCACCACTTCAGGTCTTTTATAGTGTCCTCCAAAACCTGGATGGAATCCGATAGGTTCCTCTGGTGCTGGGCCCACTGAGATGCAGGTTCCACTGCACAGCGTGCATATGCCACCTGGCACAGTCAACTAGCAGATTGCAGGATGCCAAAAGGGCTAGAATTCTCAGAGCCACTGTTACCAAACCCAGAACCGAGGCTGAAACATTGGGATCATAGCCCAAACATCCTGGGATCATTGTGGTGGAGAGAAGGCGAAAAACTGCACTGTATCCAGAATGGCTCAAATGAAAGTAGGTCTCTGAGAAGGAGTCAGGTCTGACTTTGGCACGCTGATTGTGAGCCCCAACAATGTAAGGTGGTTTGTCGTCATCTTGCAGTGGGCAATAGGCAGTCATCGAGCTAAGGGAAAATTGCGAACCCAACCTCCGATGGTGTGCCGCGATCACCGCCATCATTTTCGTGAACAACTGAGGGGCACTGGTGAGGCCAAAGGGAGCATAGCAGATCGGAAATGTTCCTGGCCAACCTTGAACTGCAAGTAGCATCTGTGGGACTGCAAGAACATGAAGGTAAGCATTCTGCAGGTTCAAAACCAACATCCAGTCGCCTGGATCCAAGGTAGACAGAACCTGGGTCCATATTCGCATCCTGAATTTGTCATTCCGCAAGAAGGCATTCAGTGGGTGGAGATCTAAAATAGGGCAAAGGCTTCTATCCTTGTTTTGCACGAGGAAATAAATGAAGTAACAGCCCGTTGCTATTTTCTGGGCCAGGACTCTCTCTAAGGCTCCTTAGACCAAGAGAGTTTGTACTTCTAGGTGCAAGGTGGGCAAATGCTCTGAGAGATGTTCTGATGTGGGTGGAAAATGGAGGAGGTGAAAAGAAATGGAAGGGAATAGCCTCTTGGGGTGGTCAGGAGGACCCACCTGTTGAATGTTATATTTTGTCACCCATGGAAGAAATATCTGATCCTGCCTCAAACAGGGTGGTTGTGTGCCACAAAGAGCAAACTAAAGGGGCTTGGAAGTAGATGTTGGATGGAAGGGGCACTGGGAAGTTCGCTGTACCTGACTGCTTGGGTGTTCTGATTTCCATTTTTGGCAGTTGTACGTCCAAAACCACCGCTGTACATCTCGTTACCATGGCAAAGGAGGCACTTCTGTTGGTGGTCTATAGAGAGAACACAGTCCAATATCTGGGGAAGTATCTAACCCTCTACTATCCTGCAAATCCACATATAAATTATCATCGGGCTCCTTAGTACCTGAATGCCTTAGTCCACCCTTACCATCCATCGTGCCTTCTTCGCTCTTCCACTCAGGCAACATTTTCGGTTTCCAGGACTAGACTGTCGCGAATGGGTGGTCGGTCTTTTTCCTGTCTGGGCCCCTCTCTGTGAAATTCTCTCCCATTGTCACTGCGTAACAAAACCATCTATGCAAATTTCCGCAAATGTTTAAAAACGTGGTTATTCAATCAGTAGTTCCTTTTCTACTCTGTTCGTGTCTGGCGGCGTCAGGAAACCTCTGGGTAGCCGTGCGCCTTATAAAATTCAATAACAATCGTAATGCTGGCATAAATAGTCCCCTTCATCACCACTGTCATCTCAAAAATCTGGTTGGGTCTGATAAGAGTTCAAACCAAAGAGTTGCTGGACGCTACAGTGCGGCTTCTAGAAAAAGGCATGTTTCTGTCTGAGTCTGAACGAGCTGGTGTTGCCTGTGTCATTACAGCATCGAGACTGATTTGGATCAGAATCAGAAAGGACTATAGGAATGGAGCCGTCTTCTGGCACATACATTGATGTAGCAGGGACCAGTGTGGATTTTGGTGCTGGATTTGAAGTTGCCTCTGGCATCAGGACAGAACCTAGGTTCTGGAGGCACAGATGGTGCAGAGGGCTGACCCACCAATGGCATCCCGACTGGAGGCCTCTGCAGCTCCTTAGTGGGCGTAAGCAAGTCAGAGGTAGCTGGAAGAGTGCCAAAAACACAACCTCTCTGAAGGTCTCAATCTATTGCATTGTCAGTCATGGACTCGTAAATTCTTAGTTGCAGAATCGATTCTTTGGTGGAGTCTGAGAGCGTGAGGCACCTTGATGTCCACATGACTCTCAGGTTGAGAGTGGCAGGACTGGAACAAATCTCACTTTGTTTCCTGCTTCTATTGTGACTTACCAGATGACTTGGACCTCGATGACGACCTATTGTGGCAACGTCCTTGAGAGAGGGAATGGGCACATGCCCTCATCTTCAAGTGGGAGCAGGACTTTGCTTCACATTCCCAGATCGCCTTCAGGTTCATAAAAGCGCACTCCTAGTAGGACTTGGAGTTGTACGCCAAAGGCAAACACCAGAGGCAAATCTCAGGGGGCTCTGTCACAGACATCCATTTTCAACAGTACATACAAGGCTTAAACCCTGCAGTTTTAGGAGTGGACATAGTTCACTTGCACACAGGATAAGAGAATTTTGAAGAAAAAACTCAACTGATGAGAAAAAATTGAGAAAAGAAAGGAACGGATATCAGCACACTGACTCCATTCTTCACTCTGGGGCGAAACAAATTAGTTGTGGAGTCACATGACGCAATCTACCAGCATGGAGGAGCACTGCTGTTTAAATCTTCATGATCTAGTCGGACACCTGGGGATATTCTAAAGGTGAGGACTCTGCAATTAGAATTATCCATCAGAATAGTTATGTCAGCAATGGAGAGCATTTGACTACTATTCAATCAATAATCAACTGGAACATTTGTGGTTTGAGAAAAGCTGTGCATGACAATGGCTCCAACACTAAAGTTCAGGGATTTCTAGATATAGATATATAGATGAAGGGAGTTACATTTTGTAATTTTGAAAGATCCTAGAGTGGAAAACCAGCCATTTGAAATTGTGTGAGAGCTTCATAGGTGTATGCATTATTTTAATTTTATGTTCAGTACTTGCATTCCCAGATTTGCTAGGGTGCCTCTGAAAATGAAGGAACCTTATAGTCACCAACATGTTTCGCTTTACTTTTCAAAGTATTTCTTGGTGAACAATGAAAGTTTTCCTAACAATGTGAAGATAAGTTTCAATTCTATTAAGGAGGCGAGGATTATGCTTTTCTTCCTTCGCTTTAATACCATAGTTTCAAAACAGCAGGCATTTTAACATTTTCAGAAAAAAACCTCCTTTTCCCATGAACATCAGGGAAACAAGCAACAGTTCATGGGTCCTTCATTAATGTCCACACTCAAAATGCCACATAGTCCTTTCTCACTGCCTGGACTCCCACTTTGTTTGCGCGAATCACACCATTAGTTCAGTATCAGGAGTCCTGTTTGATTCCATCGTTTCCTACAAAGACCCACCATGTCAGTCATTGGTTTGGATCGTATTTTGTCTCAACAGGTCACTTGGAAAACGTACATTTCGTACAAGGCAGAGAAACTTCAAAAGATTGACATTAGAATGTTCAATTGTAATAACCATAATGATAAACAGCCTTTCTTACTATGATATGGGAAGGGTCCGCATCTCAATGATCGTCGGGTGAGATAATTCTCGCCGTTCCCTCCTTAATAGAAGTGAAACTTACCTTCACGTTTGTAAGCAAATTTTCATTCTGTCAGGACTGGAGGCGATGATTATTCTAGTTCAAAGCTTACTCACGGCCAACTGAGCCACCTCCACCACTGGCTTAAAGTAGAATCTCTTGATGGTCGAGTCTGAGGACCAGTCTGCCATGAACATCAGGTCCTCCAGACGTGCTCCCAGACAATATGCTTTGGAGGCCATTGCTCCTCTTGCAGAATGTGCTCTAAACATTTTGGCATCCATGCCCGCTTCTTGCATCACCCAACAGACTAAATGAACTATTGCGGGGGAGGATACCACCTTATATTGCTATCTCAATGCAATGAGTTGTTGCCTTTCGCCCGTAAAGCATACTTCTTGAGTCATTTCCTCATATGCCTTCAGGCAGCACACAACGCATAACTTAGGAGTCACTGAACGCTGGGTAAGAGATTGTATGAGTATTTGACTTGGTACGTCGACTCACAGTAAAGACCACCCCGTCTGGGAAAAATACCTCACTGTAATGTCCAAAGCTCGCACATCATAGACCCGCCTACATTAAACAAGGCAAAGTAGCATCGCCAATTTTGCCGAAAGCTCCTTTATGGATAGGAACTTGTTCAGCTGCCAGAACAGAAAAAGGTTCAGCACTAAATTAACATCCCACAGAACCGAATATCGCGGTTCGGGGGGAGAGAAAGACAGATGCCTCAAAGTTCCGGCAAACAAAAGGGTGTTCCCCAACCGGGGCCTCGTCGACCGAGGCATGTCCCGCCGAAATAACGGATCTGACAGAGTTAATGGAGCGGTAGGCTAATCTGTCCTCTGCCAGGTAGGCCAGGAAATTCAATACCAGCACTATATCAGCGAACAAGGGATCCAGGTCCCGTCGCAGACACCAACAAACCAGATCCCACAGAATGTGTGAAAACAGGGAGAGTCTGATTAGAGAATCCCAAGAAAGATCCTGAAGAACTGGAAACCATACTTGTGATCTCCAAATGGGGGTTATCATGACTACCTCCGCCACCAGCCAGCCGACCTGAGCCAATGACCGAGTGATCATCAAGAAAGAGGGAAAGGCATAGCCTTGTTCTGGGCTCCAGTCCTAGAGAAACGCATACGTTGCTGTTGCCCGAGGGTCCGGCCTGCAACTGAAGAACTGTGGCAGCTCATGATGGAGGGGGACATGAACAGGTCTGTTGAGAAAGAGCCCCAGGAGGCCAAAATCCACCGGAAGACCGGAGTATCCAGCTTCCACAGACTGGAGTCGTGAAGATGTCTGGAGTGCTAATACGCCACTTGATTGGCCTGGGCCGGGAGGTATTCTGCCGTGACCGAGATGTGTTGCTCCAGACAGAAGTCCAGGCCACCATCCAGTCCGACAGGAGCGAGAAATCCCTGAGGAGATAAATTCCTTACATTTTGAAGTGGCGGTACACCAGCCACTGGTTGAAATCTCGAAGATTGGTAACTAGCTGCGCTCACTGTCAGACTTGTCGACTAGTAAGATGTAGCTTAAAAAACCATAGGGATGCAGGTCCGAGTGACAGATAGAATTCCTCGTCTATAAGAGCTGAGTCGCAGGCAGAAAAACATATGAACTTTGGCTTTGTAACCTGAAAAGGGCGGTCGTAAAACTCTATGTGTAAGCCCTGTATGGTCTGCAAGACCCAAGCGTCTGAGGTGATGGAAGTCCAAATCGAGAGGAACCCTGCCAAGCGCCCTCCCACGTTGATCTGAGCGGAGGAAAGGACACTCACAGTTTGCGTTGGCACCGCTGGCCTGTCCTCTGTATCCACCTCAACCCCGGAAGCATCGCCCTCTTGTCGGGAAGAAGTTGTTGAAGCACGTGTTATTTTGGTACTGGCCGCACCCGGAACCTTGTCCCTGAGAGGGGTTTGGTATAAGGGCCAGTTGGTCGAACATCCCCTGCCTCAACCAACCCCCTAGAAAAACGTTGGGGTAAAAATGCACTTGATGTTGGATTGCGCCTTATCCAAAGAAGTGAAAGTTGATTCGAACTTTCCAAGTTCTTTGATGTAGGCAACCCAGAACAGGCCCCTTTGCGCCACTGCCCCTACCTCAGAGGAGGCCAGGTCCCTGATCAGTAGAGAGTGGCGCCACTCTGTGGAGAGGGCACAGTTCGCATTGCCTATAAAAATGATTGCATGCCGCGCCCAATTTGAAAGAACCTCTGGGGAAATCAGAGAGCCTGACATCTTGGACTCTTCCGCAATGTCCAGGATCTTCGTCATGAGACTTATGACATCTAATAGATGGTCCTGTCACTAGCGCCATGACCTATCTATGCCCTTCTTAGGGTCATTCATGTAATTCGCTAAGAAGGTGGCCATTTTCGAGTCGGTGCGGGCCACCTTGCTCTCCAGGGTACGGCGTGAGCATTTCGCTCAGAGGCAATTTTGGGCCTCCTTCTCCAAGGGCTTGCAGCGGCACCCAGCGACAAACTTAGTGACCTTGTAACCCGGGCCCCCATCGTTGACTTCGGGTGTATGATTTTGTCTGGATCCAACATATCCGACTTATCTTCTTGAGGGTGAATGGGATCTGTAGCTGGGCGCCATGGCCTCAAATAACAAGCCTCATCCTCCAAGTCCCCAGAGGAATCACCGTCCTGCAGGTCAGCAGTAGCAGGGCTCAGGGGCTCGAGAGAAGAGGGAACAGGTTCACGAGAGGCGGTCTCCTGGGGAACTGACTTGGCCAAAAAGGACTGTTTAAGGCACGCAAACACATCTCTATTCCACCCCTTCCTCGCATTTCCTCTTTAAGGGGGAGGAGAAGTTTCCCATGGGGCATCCATTGGGGGACAGGGCTTCTCTGGGACAGGGACATGGACCTTGGCAATTTTGGCACACTCCTGGGCAATTCTATCGGAGAGGTGCTGTTCCACAGGCCCCATTAACTAATTTACGGCAATGTAAATTGAGGTATCCACCACTTCATAAAAATCTTAATTCCAATGCAAATAAGCAGGGGAATCCTCCTCCTCAGAATTCTCCATGCCTAACTTAATGCACTGTGGGACAGAAAAAAAACACTAGAATGTTACTATAACAAGGCAGTGGGAGATAACCACTATTTGTACTGCGCCTTCGTGCAGCCTGCACGTGTGCAAGAGTGGAAGACAACTTTTGTTGATTTTGATTTATGCAGCACACACACGGTTGAAGGATTGGGTGCTGGGAGGGTCAGACAATGTGGATGGGCCTGAGGCCAACGATAGGGATGCGCCAATCCCAGGGACATGCGCACATTCTTCTCACTTCTGGGCTTCGCTGTCTGGGACGTGTCCCACCAAACAAGGCCTTCACTCCTGGTGTAGTACGGGCCCCAAAGAGCATCAACACGAGTGAAGCTCACAATACAGACCCCTGCCGGGGCGCAATTATTAAAATTGGGGAAAGTACTGACCGGCTGGCCGGGCGTAACCCTAAACTGCGGGGACAAGGCTTTGCAACTCGTGGACTCCAGCAACACGCTCTCCTGCTGTGACATGGGAGAATGAGATGCGCCACGCGTAGCCAGTGAGATGCTCAGAGCAGTGCCCTCTGGCGGGTGTAGAGCGCACCGCCTGGACGCATGAAGAGTGGGATAGTGGTCCTGCAAGCAGACTAGGTATCTGAAAAAAAAACATTAGCAATAAAATACTGCCCGGAGGTGGCGTGTTTCTAGCAATCCTAACATTACACCAGCTTTATGCCAATATAGTCACAGGGAAACATCTGAGGAAAATTAAACTGAAAAACAGGAAGAGTACTTAACTGGCTGCTGAGCAGTGAAGAAAGAGGAAGTCCAGGCAGTGAGGAAGGACTTTATGGGAATGTGGGATCCTGAGTTGTGGACATTAAAGAAGAACTTATGAACTGTTGCTCGTTTCCCTGATATTCATATGAAAAAGAGTTTTTTTTGCTGTTTTGAAGGTATGGTATTAAAGCGAAGGAAGAAAAGCATAATTCTCGCCTCCGGTCCTGACATAGAATCACTGACCACAGGGTTATCACAACTGCATGATAAATTCTGTTGAGAGAAGGGAAAAAACTGAGTAACTCATTCCCACTACCCTAGATGCAACTGAGGAAAGAAACTTTGGAGAAACATTTCACAATCACCACATGGCAGTTTACCTACGTCCAATTCATATTCCTACCAAGAACTTACCATCAATGTTGAGCATCATGTTCCACATTGCGGGACGGACCGACTGATGGAAGCCGAACCAGACCTCCCGGCCACCCCCTAGAGGGTGGTAATACCCTTCGGGAGGAGAGAAAAACGAGCGGCCCACCGGGGTGTACCTGTGGAGATTTACACAACACCATGTCACAACAGCAGTGTGCTCCATTTCCTTATCTGTAATATACCGACAAAGAATTTTTCAAAAGGCATTCAGTTACTGGCTTGTTTGCGACCACTTCTGATGCAAATTGTACTGTAATTGCATTTATATAGCACTTACTACCACTAACGAGATGCTGAAGTGCTTGCTAGAGAGAGTACCATACTGTTCTGGAATCCATGGTTAGTGTTGGTACCGCAGTTATTGGTTACTGTTGGTTGTTTGGATTAGCACTGCGTAGTCAAGAAAAACATTCCATGTATTTGTGGCAGGGTGATTTAATTGGAATTTGGTGTGATCATTGCATTGTATTGTAATTGCATTTATATAATGCTACTGCCCCTGTAGAGACTTTGTAGCACTTTTTTTCAGTGTATAGAAAAACCCAGGTTTAGTGGACTAATTTATTATTTATTATTATTAAAGGCACAAAACACGAGTGTGTGGGCACAATGAACTAATGTATAGGCAATATATTTGATCAGTAGTAACAAACATTGGAGTGTGAGCACATATCTATGGCATGTGGGCAAACACCAGTTCAGTGGACTGTAGGTATAAAAAACTACTGTGCCTATCCATATAAAGGTTTTATTGAACACAAACCTCACTACCTTAGAAACACTTTCACATGCAGACAATGAATGCAGACTAATCAGTGAGAAGCCAGTAATAACAGAGCAACCACACTGAAATTAGCTCAGTGGTTTTCAAGAAATTTCATCGCAGGTAAGTACATATATATCTTGGTTCACAGAGCACCCACTTTCCATATGCTATTAACAGAGCTGGTGCACAGTAAAAAAACGTGGGCCAGTGGCAAACATTAATTACAAAACCTTCCTCGTTAAAAAAGGAAAGAGAAGCTGGCACACGGGCCAAAAAATGTGTATCAATCTATATATACATTTGGCACGGAGCAGTCCATCCAAACACCAGCAAATGTGAAAAATAAATGAGGCCCATTACTGGCAATGACGCTTTTATTCAGTGTCAGCAGCACGACATCCTTCCTGTTACCTAACGTTTCAGCCTCACTGGCCTTGCTCACAGGCACAATTTTGCACAGTAGGTTAGTATCAGAATTTCACGTGACATCAGGCAGACAACGGACTACAAGTAGTTGAATTGTTTGGTTAGTATAACAGCCCACTGGGGCTGTAGGAGTCCTCTAACTTCTTTTCCCCTTGTGCATCTGACAGAGTGGCAACAGGGTATAAGCGCAAAATGTATAACTTGACATTGAATGTAACGGGTATTGATATTGTCATAATTTCATGATATCAATATTAGAATGAGGTATTTTACCTGGATGTCTTTTCCAGTTTTGATTCTTTGTCATGACTTATCAATGGTTCACATATTGACTTTATCAACATGGAGTACTATGTTTTAGAATGTGTTCCGTTTAAGTTGTTATGATGATAACGTTCCTTTTAACTTCTTTTTTGGCTTTTAAATTTTATTTATTTATTTATTAGTCAAAACATGAACTGTTTGATCAAAACTTTGGTATTTATACCATAACTTTGCGTATTTTGCACATTACCAATGTTATAATACATGGTTTTGGGAAAATAAGGTATTACATGATGTACTTTGTTGAATTTCTTCCGTTTCTATGATGATGAATCGGAAGTGTCTGTTTGTTCTTCCTGAGCACTGCCACTTTAAATTGTGAGAAATGAGCCATGTGATGTATCATGTGACCAAGGCCCCTAGAGGGCTGAAACGCGTAATGGCGGCGCTGCTGGGCACGAATTAAATTTTCAAGCACTTAACCTGGGTTTGCTTCATCCTTTCTGACATTGGAATAGTAGGACGAGTTCTGGATATCTATATATAGATATATAGATATATCTATATATCTATATATCTATATATCTATATAGCTATATATCTATATATATATATATCAGTAGATAGTTATAGTTAGGACCAAGTCAACCGCCAAGCAAAAGAAAACCCTCCAGTTCCAGCTGGCAGGAACTGGCAGTTATCCGGCCGGCTGGAAGTGGAGGTTTCATCACTTTCCCTGCCCACAGACATGCAGGCAGGGAAAGAGATTAAATTATTGCTCCTGCACGGAGAGAGCTGGTTTTCCAGTAGCTCCCTCCGTGCAGCAACAATGCCAGATTCTGCAGGAGGCAGAGAGCCAGCTAGGACCGCAGGGGCCTTGGGGCTCGCCACAGTCCCAATCAAGCACAACGGGTGTCACAGGGCACCCAGGAGATATGGCCAGACCCGGTTGGATGGGGTCTCTTGGGCAGAAATCGGCCTGGGAGGGGGGCTGTGTGCCCCCCTCCCCATTGTTTATAGCTGGGCCCCGAGGTATGGAGTCTCTGGGCCCAAAATCAGCCCAGGGAGGTGGGCCGTGTGGCATCCCTCCCCCACTAAAATATATAGATATTTAAAGGGCAGGCCTTAGGGATGGGGTCCCCAGGGTGGAAATCGGCCCAGGGAGGGTGCCTGTGCGGCCCCTCTTCCTTATTTAATGAGGGCTGTGCCCCAAGGATGGGGCTGAAGTCGGCCAAGGAAGGAAGCCGCACAGCCCTCCTCCCCATTTAGTGTGTTTTCTAGGCAATTCCATGGATGCCAGTCACAGACCCACTCAGACACTAACGCACCCACTCACAGACTGACTCACACACTCATGGAGGCACTTGCAAACCCACTCAGACACTCTCGCACTTAGTCACAGCCACTTTCATACACCCACTCACACACCAAGTGTCTCAGACCAACTGTCAAATGTCACAGACCCACTCAGACACTCACAGACCCACTCATACACCCAGTGAGACACTTATGTAGGTACTCACAGACACCCTCAGACACTCGCACACCCATTGAGACACTCACGCGCTTACTCACACACCCACTGAGAAACAGATGCTCACATACTCATTTACAAAGGTTACAGGTAACAGTTCGCAAATAACATTAAAAAAACATAGAAATTACCTTAAAAACAAAGACTACAGGGACGTTATAGTTAGGCTCAGATTTCATTCGTACAAAACCAGTGAAATTCAGCAGTTATAGTTACCTGCGCTAACTATAAATTACGCCCCCGCATTGCACTGCTTATGACCTCACAAATTACATCACTCATGACATGGTCAGTGATATCAATGATGACATCACTGATGACACATCCAATGACATCACAGATGAACTCATCCACTGAACCATTACACCACCATGCAACCTCTCATACAACGCCTACTCCCACACAAGTACTTACATACCCATTCACAGACCCATGCAAGTACTTACACAACCACTCAAAGATCCACTTACTCATACAGCCACTCACACAACCACTAACTTGCATAGCTACTCATTCACCCACTCACTCACCAATACAACCACTCTTGCATCCAGTCATTTAGACATACAGACACTTACATGCCCACTCATACACCTACAATTAGTGTCAATTTAAAAAAAAAAAATTGCCCCAGTAGATAAGGATAAGTTCACAAGTCTGTAATGGTGGTTACAATCTTTTTTAAATGATGTTGCAGCCAGGTACAATTACATCATTCCTATACTGTGGATCAATTTCAGGGTCCATAGTACCAAAATGCCCAACAGGAGAAAAGGCTCCCTCGGCCAATCAGAATAGAGAATTTTTAAAATTTTGGGTATACAGTGGTACTAGATATGTCTAACTTTGAACCCCTTTGAGCTCCATCTCGACTACCTTTTTAAATGCTCCTTTCTCGAAAATTAGTGAATGGATTTACACTAAATCAAAAAAGGCATGCTTTCTGAGTAAAGTTCTAACTTTGTGCCAAATTTGGTATAAGTCCGTTCAGATTTTATTTTGTGTATTAGAGAGCAAATGTCCCTATAAGAATTAAAATGGGAATTTTCACTTTTGGAAACACCCTTTTTTAGGTCTCGACTAGACAGCGCATGCACTGTCTCTTCAAGACATGTCATATACAATAAGTGTGCTTCAGCCCGCCCAAAGGCTTACTATTTGTTTGCACCAACGTCGCTCTCGTATCCTTCGTACCCGTTTGCCAATGGCATGAATGCATCATGCCTCTCTTCTTGTGCCTGTCCCTCCTCCAGAGCATGGACCAAGTACTAGTGTCCATTCACTGCTATCGCTATAGGAGCTACTTTTGTCTTTGAGATCACCACATGAGTGCTTGTCTTTTCATTTGTTTCATCTCCTCCCAGCCACCCCTATCCCTGTTACTTCGTTTTCTCCGCAGATCGTGCTGCAATGAGTGTCTTTCTTTATCCCCCTCCTCACCCGCCACCCTTGCTCGTATTTCTTTATTCACCCCGCCTGTCCTCATGCCATTTCTGGACAGGAAACCCAAGACAAACCGGAAACCCAAGACAAAGTTAGTTTCTTGTTTTAATGGCTGCAGACGCTCGTAGTTTAAAGGACATCACTGCAGACAAGCTGCTGCTGCTGCCATGGTCTAGCAGTAGGGATAGAATAAATGTATTTCTGCCCCCTCATGTTGATGCGTGTTTAAAATATACATGCTGATAGAAAGAAGAGCTGCAGAAACGCCACTGGCTCGCAGAGTAAATATAGAGGCCTCAGCGAACAGCTTTTAATCACCATGCCCCCTCCCCCCTAACCACAGCAGAGCCCGCGCTGAAACTTCAAAGCGGTGATAAATTCAACTGCCCAAAGCAGGAGTCATCTCAAGACTCCAGTGCTGGCAGGGGAGGCCTCAACAGATGCTGGATGGCATTCACACTGTTGTAGGCAATGTCAGAGGTCAGAAAAGAGAAACAGCTTTGTTTCGCCTCCTATGACGGTGGCTCCTTCAGCACTGCAGTAGATATGCTGACTGCAGCAATCTAAGCCCTACAGAGATAACTGGACAATATAGTCAAATAAGGCAGACTATGCACCACACTCAGCTGGCCTGTGAAGAAAATGAGCAGTCAACTCCATATAATTCAAAACAACGCTAGACAAGTGCCTCGCAATTCCACAACATACACATACACATCACATAATTCCACTACACACAGCACATTTCAACAACTCATAATTCCACGCCACACAATTGAACTCCACATCATTCCACGCCACATAATTACAATCCAACAAATTCAAAATCACATATTTCCACTCCATGCCACATAATTACACTTCACATAATGCCACTCCACGCAACATAATTTCACTCCACTCCAAATCACTTAATTACACTCCATGCAACACAATTAAACTCCAGCTAATTCCACTACACTTAATTCCACTCCAACCTACATAATTACAATTTACACCACATAATTCCACTCCACATATACCAACTCAGCTCCAAACATATAATAGCACTACACAAAAGTCAACTCTGCACCATGCCACATAATTCCACACCACACCATGCCACATAATTCCACACAATTCCACAACACACAATTCAATGGCACACAATCCCACACCAAGCGACATAATTCCACGCCACAGAATTCAACTTCACACAATTCCATTACACACCACAACAATTCACACCAAACCACATAATTATACAACACATAATCCACTACACACCACATACATCCAACCCACACAACAGAATTCCACATCATGCCACATAATTCAAGACCACGACACATAATTCCACTCCACTACATGCCATTCCACGACACACAATACTACTCCACATAATTATTATTAATTATTTTCTTTTTGAGTTTTATATAGCGCTAGCTAGACCCGGGGGTATCAGAACACTTTAAAATAATGTGATCATAGGTTACTTCGACACTTGTGAGGATACGTGTGGGTCAAATGCAGTGAAAGGAAGCATATACAAAACAGCAATAAAATAGTGCGAACAGGCAAGAGAAGTACATAACAATACAGCATTCAGGTAATGACGTTTTGTGCCAAAGTAGGGACTGACTGGGTCAGATGATCGTAACGAAAGAGTCTGTAGAGGGTGGCTAGGGCTTTAGGAAACATGGATCAAACTGTGAGAGTGCTTTAGTAGTTTTTAAGAAGTAGAGATCTGAGGTCTCATTCAAAGCAAGAAAAGGAGGGTTTGCAGCAGACATCTTTGGGGAGTGAGTTCCATATCCTGGGAGCATTTCCAGAGAAAGCTCGAGCCTGAGTGGATTTCTTTTTCAGATTAGGGGGTATGAGAAGAAGTGAGTTGGAACTTCTCAGTGTTTGGTGTCTACCTGCCCTCAAAGGTTTGGTTTCAAGGTATTTGGGTTTTTGGTAGGAAGGGCTCTGTAGGTGACGCAGGCTGTCTTGAAGATGCATCTTCCTTCAATGGGGACCCACTTGAGACTCTTAAGGGCAAATGAGATGTGATCAAACCACTTTATTCCTATGAGGAGTCTGGCAGAAAGGGTTGAATCTGGCTTTCAGGGTGGCAAGGTGACTTTTTAGAGTTCCATTAAAGATGGCATTGCCATAGTCCAGTTTAGAGAGGACAAGCGATTGCACTACACTATCAAGATCGTTGTGGGGGATAAAAAAATTGATTTTTTTTGTGTTTCAGTGTGAAAAAGGCGCCTTTGGCTGAGTTGTTAATGTGTTCCTTCATTGACAAGCTTCTGTCCATGGTGATACCCAAGGAATTTACGGAGTTAGAAAGTGAAACAGAGCAATCAAATGCGTTCAAATTCTTGAGCCATTCTTGGATTGGTAGGGGTTTGTTTTTAAGGGAGAAGAGTTCAGTATTGTTGGGGTTCAGTTTTAGGTGGTTGGTGTTAAACCAGTCTTGTATCTTGTTAAGTGTGGTACTCAGATGGAGGATGTCTCTGGGTGATGTTATTTTGTAGCATAGTTGTGTGTCGTCAGACACTTCAAGACACACAATCCCACTACACATACTTCCACTACACTTAATACCACATAATTACTATCCACATAATTCCACTGTCCACCAGGCCACATAATTCCACTACACATAACTTTACTCAACGCCACAAAATTCTACGCTATACAATCTCACTACAACCCACATTATTTCAGATAACACAATTGCAATCCGCACAATATAATTCAACATCATGCCACATAATTCAACTCCTCTACATGCCACTCCATGCCAAACAATGCCACTCCACGTAAATCCACACCATGCAACATAATTACATTCACATAAATACACTATGCCACATATTTATACTACACATATTTCAACTACAAACCACTGACATTCACTCCAGTCCATTACACATGACTAAAAGACATCGACAACGCCAATATCGCTCGGATTACTGAGACATATTGGCTCTGCCAATGCTTGTTTTTCTTGGCCATTGCTTGACGGATCAGCGTAATAGTTTCCATGAAGGAGCCATACAGTGGAGGAACATTTTCCCAAAAAGTTTTGTGAAAATTCGTTACAAGGTGGCAAAGTTATAAAAATCAATAAAATGTATTTTCCTTTGTAAGAACAAAGTACTGTCCCATGCAATGTAGTGACTCTAGATGTAAACACTGCAAAACTTAACTGCGAACTACTCTCTGCGAAGTAAAGATATGACACCTATCAGACCAGCCACCCACAATCTCCGAAAAGCTTTCTACAGCGGGCATCAGCACAGCAATCACCCCTAATCAGAAAGCAGTCACCGCTAGGTGTTTCAGCACAGAGGCTCCATGGAGTCACTCGTTACCTCATTGATGCCAGGTGCCTCATGGCAACGTCGAGCGCCTGCACAGAGTCCAGCGGCACCGGGATGCGGCCACTCACCAGGGCCTCGTGCAGCAGCCGCCAGCTCACCACTGCCATCCACTTGATGGAGACCTTGAAGATCCTGTCCTTTCCCTCTCCGGGGATCGTGACCTCAAAATCAACCTGCGGGGGATCGAAATCTTCAATCTAAGGTCATCAAAAGGGGGAGAACATCAGAAATGTCAACCCGAAGTCGTCTCATGCACTTAGCTCTTGCAACAAAAACTTTACAGATTATTGCCTGAAGATGAACAGTATTTAAAACTAAATAAAAAAACGAATTTGGCAAGCGGTAAAAGGTTCCATTGTTAGTAAGAACAACACTATGAAATCGGTGCCGTAGTCTGCTAGCGTGCGGCTGCGCGGTTTATCATCAGAGAACGATGCACCAGCACAGATGCTACACCCTCAAAGGAGGTAAAGTGCAACAGCTGTTGCTGGGAACGTTTGGTTACTTCACAGGTGATTTTTGAAGTACTTAGCATTAACATTCTGACTGCCTGCTGTTTCATGGCTAACCCACAAGCACACCACTCACGCATGCGTGAGTGGCGACCTCACGCGGGCGGGCCGGTGTGACATGCGAGCAATAGATTGTCGTGTGTAAAAAACAATCTCACAATGGTGGAAAAGCTTTGAAGTGACAAGTCCTCAGCACCGGCTTATGGGGTATTAGGTTGGTTCTCAATAGGTGGGTGCCAGGGTCGGATTGGTAACGCGGGCACTCGGGAAATGGCCGAAGGGCCGGAAGCCGAGTTCTAGCTGAGGACTACTTTTTTGGGCAGCCTGGGGGTGTCTGTGCTGTTAGGATGCCACCAGCGGCCCAGTGGGTGCCTGAGTGGCCTTTCTAGAGGCAGATGGGCGGAGGTATCACTTCCTTTCTCTCGCTGGGCCGGCCCATTAATGTATGCTGATTGAGAGGGGGCAGGGGGCCTGAGCAGAAGTGGTCTCACTTGCATTCGTATGTGGCTCAGCATTGTGAACCAATCTGTGCATTTTTTTTTCATCTAAGTGAAGCTAATAAAACATGTGCCCCGCCCCCTTTCTTTTCATACAACTTCGCTGAAGCAGTGTTTTGAGTAAAGCTCAATACGCAAACGTGGGCCACTTTTTTTGGGTGTGCCCAGACCGATTTTTGATCCCAATCCAACCCTGGTTGGCGCTTGTGGAAGGCCGGTACGTATGGGGCAGAGGCAGCCAGTTCTCAACATGTGACCCAATGCTCAAGGACAACTGGCCTTGTAGAGATTCAAGTGAAAAGCCAGGAGAGTGAATGTCTGAAAATTGCTGATGAATCTTTTTGTGCACACAACGCATGTAAAACCACTGAGAAACAGTTCTGTAGTAGGGGATCTCTGTGTATAGTCATAATCTAGGGAATAGTCCCGCCCATGTGCGCGGACCCCGGAGCAATAAAAATAATCTCTTAAATTGTCAAGCCATGCAGACCTGCATCTACACTTAAGAGAGAATTTCAAAGACAGATAATGCAGCCTATATCCACAGGCTACACTGTCCAGTACTTCAACTAGAAAGAATTCCATCAGCAACCACCAACAGCACTGCCTGTCCAGCTTTTTCCATAGAGAAAAACCTGCCTCTTCCAGCAAAAGCCTCTGGAATGATAGAGAGGAAGGAATGGACAGACAAGCCCCATAGGCTGCCATTATGTGGCTCAGAACAGGATACTGTGCCTTTAAGAAAAACTTTCCAGAACTTTTCCAGTATCCAAGAATGCACAGCAGGTCCCTTTTACTTTCAGTTCTTTTTTCCGGCTCCTGCTAGCAGGACCCTGGAGCATTGAGCTCTCCCTTTTCAAGGGTTTATTGGTGATTTTTGTCAATTTTTCAAGTGTTTTAGTGTTGGGACTTCCTTCTGGTGCTGTCAACATGCCTGGCTTGTTCGACAAGTGCCCAGAGTAAGACAGGAAGAAGGCTAAGTCAGACCCTCACAAGGTGTGTATAGGCTGCCTTCCCCAGTCCCATGTGCCTGAAGAGTGTGATATCTGCCACTCGTTCTCAGCCAGGACCCTGAGGGAAAGAATGAAGATCAGGCTCCAAGTCCTGGAGGACAGAAGGCTGAAGGCACAAGGTGGGTCAGGAGGGGCTGATTCTGCCCATGCTGAGGCCTCTGGGGGGTTCCCCAGGGGCAGGAAGACCGGCAAACGCCCCCACTCTCCACCGGCGTCGATCACGTCGACTAAGGCGTCGAGAGGGATGACCACGGTGTGTTCACCGTCCCTCCAGGGCTCTGGGGAGAAGCGACGTCGATGTTAGACGTCGAGGGATCCGCCGTCGACGACTTCGGCATCATCTGCGTCGACGCCGTCAACGTCGCCGTCGAGGCATCGACGTCGAGATCAGGCCCGGCGTCGGCGCTCACCGTCGAGGGGAGGCCGCCGTTCGCCGTCGGCGAAGAGGAGGCATTCGCCGTCGAGGCGGCACTCACCGTCGCCGTTGAGGCGGCACTCGCCGTCGACGTCAAGGAGGCGATCGACGTCAAGGAGGCGACGTCGAGGAGGCGATCAACGTCGAGGAGGCGATCGACGTCGCGGAGACGATCGACGTCACGGAGGCGATCGACGTCAAGGAGGCGATCGACGTCGAGGAGGCGATCGATGTCGAGGAGGCGATTGCCGTCACGGAGGCGATCGACGTCGAAGAGGGATTCATCGACGTCGAGGAGGCGCAGGGAGTCCCCGGGCTCGGGGTACTCAGTGGTATATACGCCACCTCCTCCTCCGCCACCGCCACTAACACCACCACCACCGCCAACTCCTCCTCCTCCTCCTCCTCCGCCTCCTCCTCCTCTTCCTCCTGCTATTCCGCCTCACAGGCCTTCGGGCCCACCACCGGTTCCGACACGATCGGTCTCGTTGCCCAGGTATCCGCCGCCGCCGCAGGGAACGCCTAGGCCGCGGTGCCAGGGTAAGCCACCGTCGCCGGGCCCGGCGAGGCCGGCGGACAGACCGAAGCCAAGAAGATTGCGCTCCCGCTCCGGCCGGAGAGGGAGATCGCGGAGCCGTGGGCGTTCGTCGTCAACATCGAGGCGGCGCCACAGGAGGCGCAGATCCAGATCGCGCACTCGATCATCTGCCAGGGACTTCTCACCGACGCTGTCGGACTCGCCCGGGACGAGGGTGTCGCCGGTTGACGATCTGGTCTCCTTTCAGGAGGTACTGCTGAGAGGTGCAGCCAAGTTGGGAATCACGGTGACGGTACCGACACCTACGACGTCCGTGATATTCGAGACGCTGCACAAGAAGCACCTGTCTCGCCCCCTGCTGCCTCTCGTGCCGGGACTGGTGGAGCCCGATATGGAGTTGTTCCTCACTCCGGCAGTGACGAAATCCGCCCCCTCCCGGCTTATGAAGAAGTATCGGGCCCCGGACTCTGACCCGACCTTTTTGAGGACGGACCCTAAGCCGGATTCAGTCATTGTGACGGCGGCGAGGAAGCAGCATGCTACCACCCCTTCATCGACGGTTCCGCCCTACAATGAGAGCCGCTGGCTGGATTCGGCGGGCAGGAAGGTCTGTGGGACGGCTGCCACCACCATGAAGGCGGCAAGTGCCGGGCCTCTGTTAGGGCGTTATGACCGTGCCCTGTGGGAGTCTCTCCAGCAGTATGCGGAGCTGCTGCCTCGCGACAAGAGGGAAGACTTCTTGGAGACTTTGTGCGAGGGGATGCTGGTCTCAAATGAGGTGATCAGTGCGGCAGCGGATGTGTCCCTGCTTGCGGCGCATGTGTACTGTCATGGCGTCCACCAACGACGGCACATGTGGCGTCGCCTTACCTTGCTCAAGCCGGAGGCTCAGCATAGAGTGGCCAATCTGCCTTTCTCGGGGGAAACCCTGTTTGGCCAGCATGCGGACGACGAGATGGCCCGCATGAAGACGGAGGCAGAGACCCTGACGGCTGTCGGGTTGGAGAAGCCAGAAAAGAAGAAACGCCCCTTGAAGAGACGGTTCGGGTCTGCGGGCAGAGGGCGTGGGCAGGCCTCGGGACAGCAGCAAAACCAGCAGCAGCAGTTCCGTAAACCCTTCCAGAAACGCAAGAAGGGTAGAGGGGGCCAGCAGTCCGCTACTGCTACCAAGGGCCCGGCCGGGTCGCGGCCCTGAGCATTTACTTCCCCTGCAACCGTTACCCACTCCAGTGGGGGGAAGCATTCAATTTTTTCCGGCAGAGTGGAGAAATATTACTCAGGACAAGTGGGTGCTGAATATTGTTTGCAATGGATACAGTCTTCGATTCATCAGGCCGCCTCCGGCGATTCCGTCGGTAAGCTCGCGGTATCAACTGCGAGAGCTCCAGGCGGAGGTAGACATCCTGTTACGGAAAAAGGCGGTGGAAGACGTACATCTGTCTCAAAGGGGAAGAGGTCTGTACTCTCGTTTCTTCCTGGTTCGCAAGAAGGACAAGAACGAGTTCAGGCCCATTCTGGATTTGCGGCAAGCAAACAAATGGATTCGCAGAGAGAAGTTTTGCATGCTGTCGTTGCATCAGATTTACCCTCAGCTGCAACAGGGAGACTGGCTCTGTGCCATAGACCTACAAGGTGCGTACTTCCATGTGCCCATTGCAAGGACACACAGGAAGTTCCTGCGATTCCAAGTCGGCGCCAATCATTATCAATACACAGTACTGCCATTCGGGCTAAAGTCTGCTCCGAGGACCTTCTCGAAGTGCATGGCAGTGGTAGCGGCGCACCTGCGAAGGAACAAGTTGTTTGTCTACCCGTACCTGGACGACTGGTTGATCAAGGCCTCATCTTTTTCGGAAGCGCAGGCGCACTTCCGGAGGATGTGCATCCTCTTGAACAAGCTGGGGTTACACGTCAACATGTCCAAATCTGTCCCGACTCCGGTCCAGTGCACACTTGGGGGCCTCCATCGATACACGGTCAGCAGCGTGTCTCCTTCGGAGGAGAGACGGTTATCGCTCCTTCGGAAGGCTCAGGACCTCATGGCCGCTCCATCGGCGACAATGAGGACGGTGTCTTCGCTGCTGGGGTCGATGGCCTCCTGTATCTTCCTCATGCCGCACGCACGGCTGCACATGAGACCACTGCAGGAGTGCTTGGAGGATCAATGGGATCAGAGAACAGGTTCTTGGGACGACAAGATCCGGCTGTCTCTACATGCTCTTCAGTCTCTGAAATGGTGGTGTTCGGCGGAGAATCTCCTCAAGGGGGTTCCCTTCCACAAGGACATTCCCGAGACGACTATCGTGACGGATGCGTCTCTCCAAGGTTGGGGAGCGCACTCCGGAGACTTACAGATACAAGGAAAGTGGTCCCCGTTGGAGTCGATGTACCACATCAATTTCCTGGAACTCAGAGCCGTGTACCTGGCATTGAAGGCCTTCCATCCGTCCTTCCAGACCAACTCGTTGCTGATACAGACGGACAATACAACCACGATGTATTACCTCAACAAGCAAGGGGGGTCGAGATCGCGCACTCTGTCGCAGGAGGCGCAGGCCATCTGGCGCAGGCTTCTGGCCCGCGGACTGATGATCACGGCCACACATCTGCCGGGGGTGCAGAATGTTCAGGCGGAAGCGCTGAGCAGGCTGCTTCAGGAGAACCACGAATGGGTCATAAACGACGAGGTACTAGGAGAAGTCTTCGCAAGGTGGGGGACTCCAGACGTAGATCTGTTCGCCACCGCTGAAAAGAGCAAATGCCGAGACTTCGCATCCAGGTACTACCAGAAGGGGACGCTGGGGAATGCGCTATGGATCGACTGGTCGAACAGCTTTCTGTACGCTTTTCCACCCATTCCCCTGATTCCGGCAGTGCTCATCAAACAGTCCAGGTCCGGGGCGCGGATGATCCTGATTGCCCCGGAATGGCCCAGGCAGTGGTGGTTCACGGACCTGCTTCACCGGTCTCTCCTTCCTCACATGCGGCTGCCGTGCAGGCCGGACCTTCTCACGAAGTTCGGGGGGCGGATGGTGCATCCCAACCTCTCGTCTTTGAGTTTGGCGGCATGGCTCCTGAGATAGTGCAATATGGCCATTTGAATCTACCAGAAGATTGTATGGGCATACTGAAGGAGGCTAAACGTCCTTCCACTAGGACTTCCTATGCTTACAAGTGGAAGAGATTCTGCATCTGGTGCAAATCCAAGAACTTTGACCCGACAACCTGTAAGGAAGATGTCATCCTTCCATATCTTTTACATTTGGCACAGTCTGGCCTTAATTTCCACTCCATTAAGGTTCATCTCGCTGCTTTGACTGCTTACAGGAAATGCCCTTCACAGACTTCCTTCTTTCAGATCCCTGTGGTCAAGGATTTTTTGGAAGGCTTGAAGAAGGTGTTCCCTCCGGTCTGACTTCCCTCGCCTTCCTGGGAATTGAATGTGGTGCTGTCCAGATTGGTGAAGGAGCCTTTTGAACCTATTCAAAAGGCTTTGTTGCAGCACCTGTCCTGGAAGGCGGCGTTCCTAGTGGCCATTACATCGGCCCGCAGAGTGAGTGAACTTCAGGTATTGTGTTGCCGAGAACCTTATACTGTATTTCATGCTGCTAAGGTTGTTATGCGTACTCACCCTAAATTTCTTCCTAAGGTTATATCTGATTTTCATGTCAACCAGACCATAACTTTACCTACGTTTTTTCAGAATCCTTCTTCTCCAGCAGAACGGTCTCTACATTCCCTGGACGTTAGGAGGGTGTTGAAGTTTTATCTCGATAAGGCCAAAGATATTCGTAGGTCAGACCAATTGTTTATCAATTATGGATCAGTCAGGACCGGTCTTGCTACCTCCAAACAGTCCATCTCTCGGTGGATTGTGTCCTGTATACAGTTGTGTTACCAAAAGGCTAATAAGACCTTAGGGGGTAAACCTAAGGCTCATTCCACCAGGGGCAAAGTTGCCACGACTGCTTTGCTGCGTAATGTTCCGATTGCAGAAATCTGCAAGGTGGCCACTTGGAAGTCGGTCCATACCTTTGCTGCGCATTACTGTCTGGACGCGGATGCCAGGGCAGATGCTCAGGTTGGGCAGGCTTCGCTGCGAAATTTGTTCGCACAGTAGTGGTATTATTTTGTAATCTTCTCCACCGCCGTTTTTGTGTGGGGATGGGCTTGCCATTCTATTCACTAGATTATGACTATACACAGAGATCCCCTACTACAGAAGGAGTAGTTTCTTTTCTGTAACTCCAGTTCTGTAGTAGGGGTATCTCTGTTATAGTCATAAGCGCCCGCCCTCCTCCCCGGTGGAGAGATGAAGGTTAATATAAGGAGTGCTACAGGTCTGGCGTGCTACGCCTTCAAAAAGAACTGAAAGTAAAAGGGACCTGCTGTGCATTCTGGGATACTGGAAAAGTTCTGGAAAGTTTTCTTAAAGGCACAGTATCCTGTTCTGAGCCACATAATGGCAGCCTATGGGGCTTGTCTGTCCATTCCTTCCTCTCTATCATTCCAGAGGCTTTTGTTCGAAGAGGCAGGTTTTTCTCTATGGAAAAAGCCGGAGAGGCAGTGCTGTTGGTGGTTGCTGGTGGAATTCTTTCTAGTTGAAGTATTGGACAGTGTAGCCTGTGGATATAGGCTGCATTATCTGTCTTTGAAATTCTCTCTTAAGTGTAGATGCAGGTCTGCATGGCTTGACAATTTAAGAGATTATTTTTATTGCTCCGGGGTCCGCGCACATGGGCGGGACTATTCCCTAGATTATGACTATAACAGAGATACCCCTACTACAGAACTGGAGTTACAGAAAATAAACTAATCCTTACGGGCTATTTGCATTAGAGGACGAAAGAAGTGTTGAGTAAAAAACTTACACCAATAGACACTGCATCTAAGCATCTCAGAACAGTACCAGAATATAAGTGATAAGTCTGGAAAAATACAGAACACGACACACAACTAATTCGAATTTTTTAGTGGTATATTCGATTTTGTGTTTTCGTTCAAAAAGCAATGGCGCACTTTGTCAGCACTCGGCATCTGCCTCCACTCTTCATACCCCCTCAACTAAGTTTTTCTAGGCTTTGTGTTTTCCAACCTACTCTATTACTCTATTTATTGTTGTTTCTTTAGCACCAGTAACATTCACCTGGCTCCTTCAACCCAAGTGGGCTCGTGAAAAGAGTTTGTCCTTTTTCTGACCACTCAGCAACTTTAGGGTTATTAAACAAAATCGACTTTTTAATTATCAAACGGATTTTTCTGTCCTTTATTTTGGTCCTTTTTTCACTGCAAACCTGAATCCAAAGGGTTACAAATCCAATTAATTAATACATTGAGCTACTTTACTTCCGATCTTCCCTTGACCTGTATCAGAAAAGCCCGAAGGCCACAGCGCTTTGCGTACTCCAGTGTGCGTTCAGTGCTTTTTCACTGTGATCAACATATCGGAATATCCTTACTGAAAAATGTCCTAGTATTTCCTAGTTGTATTAACAAGCATAGGCAAACCCAATAGGTCTCGCCTTTGTAAGAGCTACTGGCTCTCTCAATGTGTTTTAAAAATATATATATACATTTCTTTATTAGTATGATAAGCAACAGCAGGTATAATGACAAACATCACAATTCTGTTATCGATCAGTCTTAACACACACAGACTCCGGTGTAGGTGTCGAAGATAATAATTATCGTACATTTTCACAATGTGTCTGAGTGTAAACTGTTGCGCTAGTTTTAACAATCAGAGGGGACAAAACATAGTTTGTACCACGATAAAACAGTTTTAAATCTACCATGAATTGTGTGACTACCTCCTTTATTCAAGGGGAGGATTGGTGGGGGGGGGAGGCGGAATGCATCCAGCGGGAGACCGCTGTCGAGTGCGTACAGCCTCTATGTTTTGCAGCACGGGTACTCACAAACATTTGCCTAGGGGCCACAAATTACGGTCTGTGGAGTGACCGAGGGTCACACTGATGCAAGCAGGGCAGCAGTAGAGGGTCTCGGTGGGTCAGGGATTGTTTAAGGCAGTCTAAAATCTTTTTTAAATAAACGGGCAAGCATTTATTTGCAGGTTAACTAAAGTTAAGTGGTGCAGAACACCACCGTAGTTACTTCCTGACTACATTTAACCTGCAAATAAATGTTTGCCCGTTTATTTTACATTTTTTCTGAATATTAGTGCTCAGCAACTAAACAGCAGCTCATGCTGCTGTCCACCAGGAGGGCTGTATGTAAATGTCAGGAGGGCCACAAGCGGCCCCAAGCCCGTATTTTGAGTATCACTGTATTGGAGAGATATTTCAGGTACGGACCGGCGGCCTGGAGCAGGTGGGGGCAGCCTGTCCGCGTGGCCTTGTTATTAAGGATATATTTATGGGGGGTGTTAACGGTTCGGGCTTTATCATTTCCAAGTATCTCTGTCAATCTGGGGGGTTGGACGGAGGTGGATTCCCTGCTCCCGCGTTACGTAATGCACCCTGCTCTGCCATTATGCCACTGTGTAGGCCGAGCAGCCATAATTTAATGGATGGAGTAGCAGCTGCCTTCTGGCTCATGGCTATCCTACGCTTAGCTGAGACCAATGCTAGGTCAATACATTTGTTGATGGGTTTACGTGCAGTAGAGCGAGAGGTGATTCCTAGGAGGTACTGTAGGCCATCATTTCTGAGCGGGGAGCCTAAGGCCTCCTCAATGTGCTTTAGCCATGTTATACACCATCATGGATACTGTTTAGCATGGCTAAAAGTTGGTGGCATTAAGGGGAGAAGAGTAGAGAGACACAGAGTAGCGTGGATTGTTGTGGAGTGAAGTGGAGTGTCATGGAGTGGTACAGAGTGGAGTGGCGCAGAGGGCCGAGGAGGGAGTAGAGTGTCGTAGAGTGGAAGGGCACCGAGTGGAGTAGAGTGTCGTAGAGTTGAGAGATGTTCAATGAACTAGAATGTCAAATTGGCATAGAGTGGAGTAAATTAACGTGTAGTGGTGTAAAGACAGTTACGTAGAGTGGCGCAGAGGGGAGAAGATTGTTGTAAAGAGGAATGACAGAGTGGGGTTGAGTGTTGTAGAGCGTCATTGAGCAGAGTGGAGTAGTGTACAATGGAGTGGAACAGAGTGGCGTACATGGGAGTGGAGTTGAGTAGAATGGCATTAAGTGGCGTAGAGGGAGTTGAATGGAGTGGCGTAAAGGGAATTTCGTATAGCGCAGTGGTGCTGAGTAGAGTGGCGTAGACTGTATTGGCATAGAGTAGTGTATTGTAGAATAGAGAGGAGTAGAGTGCAGTGGCATGGAGTGTGCAGAGTAGAGTGCAGTGAGGTGGAGCAGAGTAGAGTGTAGTGGGGTGGAGCAGAGTAGAGTGGAGTGGCATAAAGTGGAGTATGCCTAGTGTGAGAGCGCACTGCCATTATGGACGACACATTTTCAATTCAAATGGCATTTACATGTGCGCAGACACACAGTTTTACAGATAAAAATATACAGCGCACAAGGAATAATGTGTGGGAATGTTACCGAGTGTATTGATTTCATTTGATCATAGTAAAACATTTGTTTCTACTGCACTTCAGAATTACCCCAAAATTTGCTTCATTTATGCTTTGCTAATTTAGATGTATTCTGAAATATCTGCAGTTATTTTACAGACATTTACATTTTGTTGTGCATAAAAAAAAATAACATTGCACAGCCTTCCTCCAGCACAACCCCGGTTTCTAGCATGATTGTCACATAAATCCTCTCACTTTGAAGGCAGAGAAAGAAAAGTAAACACTAAGCTCCGGGAAGACAGAGCCAGACATTTGCTCTTCCTGTCTGAATTTACAATAAATGTGATAAGAACAAGAATTAAAGGCCTGTTTACAGAAAGGGGACCTTGTAAACAAGCTATGCTCCACGGAAGGGACAAACTCAAGCTGGACAGCCTAAAATAAATAACGCGAGCAAATAGAAAGCAGGCAAATGTGTGTTATGAACCACAAAGCCAATGGTAAGCAATGGGAGGGAATGCATTCCCAGAGAAGCGCTCCGAATGTCCTTAAGATATCTTTAGCAAACCAGACAGCGCAGTCTGGTAGGCTTCGCCCTTAAAATGATGATGTTGTAGGATTCACCTCTAATAAAAGGGCAAAGAAGCATGTGATTTTATATTTAACAATGTTTTACCTCCAAATGTTTTGCTATGCTTTGAAACAGTCAATTGAATATACATTTTGTCCCACACAAAACACCTAAAATAATAATTAAAAACAGTATCGTGGCACAAGTGAACAACTTCATTTATTTTTAAAACGGACACATCTTCATACCGTAAATATTCTCAGCTCTGAGGCAAAGTGTTTTCATCACCACTGGTTTTCTTTTAGATATTTTGGGGAAAGTTTATGCAGACATCGTGCAGTAGCAAAGAACTATGACCTGACCACGAAATGCACCAGCACACTCCTTACAATGATATACACTCCTGATCTGAGGCAGAAGCAAATGAGTTTGACCCGCAAATTCTTAGAGTGAGTGTTAATTAGTCTGCCCAGATCATAAGCGTATTCTTTAAGCCTGGTGTGAAATCACTTAAAGTCAGCATGAGGTTTGTGGTGTGTAATTGACAACTAAGAATATATTAGTTAATACTGTACCTCACTTTAGCCTTTTTAACTCACTTTAACTCTTACATTATTCAGTTTATTCAGTAGTTGATCATGTGTTAGCCAATCAGCCTGCTTCTGTGTTAGCACTCCATCAGCCAATCAGAATGTGACCCCATAGCTTTTTCTGCTACTGATAACTTCATCTTAAAGTACTCTTTACGATGACCTATCAACTGAAAACGGCTTAGGCTCCATCGCAATTTTTTAAACGTAAGACTCCTGCTGCTTCCATGATGCATGTTCTAATAGCATTATTGAATGTTATAGACGTTATAACATGACATATGTACTTGTAAAGCGCACATTGACCCAGAAGGGCCTTTTGGCACTGAAGAACAGATATTTATTGTACCCCAACTCAATGGTACTCATTTTATCAGCTTCAGAAGGATGAAAAGCTGAATGGACCAGTCGGGATTTGAACCTCTGACCACGAGGTCAAACATAGGCCTCTAAGTGGACGCATTAGTTCACTAAGCCACCAGACACAGCACTCTTGTTTCAAGGTACACAACTTGCCAAGCAGGCAAATATGTCATGATAATGCCTTCCAGAGTGGCCCTTATTGCCCTACATGTTTCCGTTGAGAATCTACATTCTGCAAAGGTATCAAATGCACCACACAATAAATCCCAAAGAGAAACAGCTGCCTTTAACAGACGGCTCAATGTGTATATCAATCTTGCTTTTTAGATAGCATTATTCACAGCTTTTGCTAATAATTAATAAATCAGAATGGCAGAGGATGCCAGTGGAAACCTGCAAATCCTCAGTTTCTACTCATGCATTGGCTGTGGGATAAAACCTTTACATAGCTGCAGGGCACTCTGAGGTATGCAGATCATATGGAATGGACATTTGTGATGCATGTTATAGCCAATGTCCTTTCAATTTTTCAAGTTAACAAAATGTTTATGATGCAGGGAGTATGTATATGTCAAAACATCTGTCACGGTTTCCTGTGCCGCCAAAATTAAGGATATATAGAGGCCAGTAGATAGTTATCATTAGGATGTAGTTTTCATAAGAGCAGCATTTTTTCATTTGCCACTTACTTTGGCGACGTTTGATGTATCCTCGTGAAATTTGCAGAACTTGTTTGCCACTCACTTCAGCTGCTGTCTTAAAAAGTTTGTGGTGATTAGTCAAGCGGGGGCTGAGAAAAAGCGGGGTCCCAAAATGCTTTTTCTCCACATTACTTACAATAGAAAACTTTGGGCACGTCTACAGCCCAAACTGCTGAACGGAATTACACCAAATTCGGCAGAAAGGTAGCTCTTGGTCCAGAAAGTGCCCTTTTTGGTAAATGGTGTAAATCCATTTAATAGTTACTGAGAAATGTAACGATTTATAGGATATACAACGGAGGACGAGGTGGAGCCGCGACCCCTCCCGATCTCGAGCCTGAGATCCGATTGGCTGCCACGCTTCAAACCAGGAAAAAACTAAATATGGCCATTTACAACTAATGCTTTCAGTATGCATTCCATTACAACGCGGTCGTTACAATGACCACGTTGTTTCTACGCGATCCATTACATCGCAAGTCGTTTCAATGACTTGCTGTAGAGGGAGCGCTGGACTTAGGAATAGTGTTAATTCCTATTCCTACTCCAGTTTGCGCAACAGCAGGGAAGGTGTTGGATTTAAAATCAAAAACATTCCCTGGCGTTGCACGCCCCCTACAGCAAGTCGTTGATACGACTTGCGATGTAATGGATCGCGTAGAAACAACGCGGTCATTGTAACGACCGTGCTGTATTGGAAGCGCGTTGTGTTGACAGCGTTGTAAACGCTGTTTCCCAGAAAAAACATATTAAAAAAAGGAAAAGGGGGCAGGGTAGCTAACCCCCTAGGCCTCTTGTGTGAAGGGGGGTGGAGGGGGGCGGAATCCTAGGGCTAAAAAAGGATTGTTATTTGTTGAGGAGAGTCACGCTGGATCTGTGACTCCAGACGAAAATCGTAACAAAAAAAACCAAAGCTCGGTCTCCTGCGCTTCGTTTAATGTAGGCCCCGGGTGGGCCAGGTCCCGGGGGTACGTTTAAATCTGTAGAAGGGGGCGCATGGGCCCCCTCCTAGAATACCTAAAGCCACCACCTCCTCTGGACATTTTTTTATATTTATGCGAGGGTTTCCCTGACAGCAACCACCGCGCCCTGGGCACTGTCACCTCCCCAGGGCAGATGAATTATTTTATAATGATGTGGGCAGCCCGCGCAGCCCCCCTTCACAGCCCTGGGGACGCCACCTCCCCAGGGCTACATATAACAGTAACGCGGGGCCATGTGGTCCCCCGCAGCCCCGGAGAATGCCACCTCTCTGGGGCCCACCATATTTTTTTTTAAGTAATGTGGGGTGGCCGTAGGGCCTCCCATACTGCCCTGGGAGAGGGCAGTATTGTCTCAAATGACATCACTGATAAATCATCCACAGAATCTATGATGCACCCACTCACACTTCTATGTAATCTTTCATACACCCACTCCAACTTCCACACAACCATGCTGAAACCCATTCACACACCCATACCAGTACTTAGACACTCACTGATTCATACATCAACACACACATCCACACAATCACGCATACAGCCACTCATACACCCACTGACTCATACAGCCACTGACATTTCCACTCATACACCTATACAGCCACTCACAGTCAGTCACCCATAGAGCTTCACACACCAACTCACTTACTCATAGTCAATCACACAGCCACTTACCCATACAATTACACACTCACTCATACAGATACTCACTCACCTATACAGTCACTGACACCAGCATACACTCACCCATACAATCACTCTCACATGCATTCACTTAACCATACAGTCACTCATATTGCCCATCACTCACCTATACTGCCTTTCACATACCCAGTTACTCGCCCATATACCACTGACACATGCACTCACTCACCAACACAGCCATACACACACTCCCTCACCGATACAGCTCCACACACACTCATTAACGCATACAGCCACTGACTCACCCACTCACTCATCACCCGCCCACCCATAGAGGTACCATAGAGGTACTCAGACAACCAATCACTCACCCATACAGAAACTCACATACCTACTCACACACCCATACAGCCACTTAGACACCAACTAACCGGCAGATACAGACATTCACACAACCAGTCATTCACCCAAACACTCACTAAGACAACTAATCACTCACTCGTGCACCCACTGAATCATCCAATCAGGTACCCATACACCCACTGATCCACCAATACACCTTGGTATATATATTTAACACTCATAAACCTTTTAAAAACACTCACAGTCACTGCATGAGGTCGTCAGTGATGTCATTTGAAACGTCATTAGTGATGTCATCAGTGATGTCACTGACCATGTAATGAGTGATGTAATATGTGAGGTCATAAGCACTGCATTGCGGGGACGCAAGTTATAGTTAGCTCACTAACTACAGTGGCTGAATTTCTTTGGTTTTGTACGAGCGACACCCGAGCATAACCATGAAGTCTCTGCAACCGAACGTTTTATAATTCCATTTCCTAACTACAACCTCCTTGTAAACATTGGTGTTTTTTTTTTGCAGTAAATGAAAATATTTTCTTTCTTTCTCTCTCTCTCTCTCTCGCTCCTCCCATAAAAGTGGAGGTTCCCAGCATATCTTCCTCTTTCTTTCCTGCTTCAAGCAGCTAAGTACTTTAAGTTTCTCTCCTTGTTGCATGCCTTAACGTGTATTTCATTTTGTTTGTGATTATTCCACTTTGACTGACGGCTGCTCGCCATCCCTGTGTTGCCGCAGGAACACACTCCAGCACTCTATTTGCAACAGCCTGAAAGCCTCAGTACTGCATGAGTGCGGTGAGGCTGGCTGCCTCTAGAGGGTGCGTGTCACATTAGGACGCCTCTTGTTGCTCTAGGGGAGACGTGCTGCCCCCTGTATCAACAGTAATTGGCGAGCTGCACTCCAGCGGAGCCCGCACCTCTCCCGAGCTGCCTGGAAGCCCTGACACCTGTGAAATATGGGTCTGTAAAATTCCATATTGATACAGCCCGTACTCCTCATATTCAGGCAGAGCTTGTTCATGCCATAATGCGCTTTTGAGGGGCTGGGCCCAGGCAATCTCACAGACCCTACGTCGAGTGGGTGACTCAGCCCCAGGGCACTGACCCCATTTTTGTGCTCAGTGCGTTCAAAATATAAACTAGCTAGCCCAGTGCCATATTAGCCTAAGTCCTACTCTAAAGCTACATCCAGCCACATGCTGCAACAACCCCTTTGCTAACAGGCCTCTCCCTGTGTTAATAATTTGAACAAGTACATGGAGGAGGAGTCCCTACAGGTCCTTCCCCTAGATGATTCATTTTGCAAGGTGTTATACGCCTCCACTCATCAAGCGGTTGCATCCACCATGGAGCCTGTGGAGCACCGCTTGATGGAGCTAGCCTACACCTGCCCTATACCCCTAAACCTCCTTGATGACTCCCACCCTGTACTGGGGCCCCCACCTACGAATAGACGCGCTGTGAAGCACAAGAGCGTCTCTAGGTTAGATTTTGGAGCTTTTGAGCACCTTAAAAAGGCTTTTCTAACACACTCTATGTCTGCCACTATGGGTGACACCTTATATGCCCCTGATGAACTTACTTTCTCCCCTTGCCCGGACGATGACAACAACAGCGATTCACCCGATGTAGCAGCCCCGTCGCGACCATGGCACCCCTCCCCGGTTGTGACCCCATCAAGTCCCTCAGACCATCAGATGCAGAGGAGACCTTTAATATGCTAGATCCAGAGGATCTTATTTATCCCCGCTCGTTGGAGTGGGCCACATCGGATAAATTCGGCAAGTATGTGGCAAGCCACCTACGGAAACCTTTAGATAAGGAAGTCTGGGTGTGGGTGCAGGCTGAATGTCCCGTCCCTCTCTCTAAGGCAAGGTGGCGCTCACGCCAGAGCCAGACACCAGGATGGCCACCTTCCTACAAAGACATATAAGGGACCCCAAGAAAGGGACAGATAGGTTCTGGCGCTCCTGTCAGGACAAACGAATAGTTTCTTACCTGTCGGTGTAGTTTTGCAGCTTGAAGATCTTTCTGGATTCACTATGCTGTGCATTATTCCGCGATCTTGTGGTTGGGTCCGGATTCGTAGTCTTTTCTTTTTTTTTTTTTTTTCTTTTTCGTAGCCCAGGTGGGCGTCGACGTACACCATTTGGTGCACCTCCCGTGACGTCGTCGTGCTTCCTGCGGAAGTCCCACCTTTGGGGCGCCATCTTCGGGTTCTTTTTTCCTTTTCTTTTTTTTTTTTTTTTTTTTAACCCTAGGCGATTGATTAATCCTTCTTGTTCCTTTATCTGTATGTTTGTATTTCTTTGATCTTTCCCATTTTACCCCCTCTTCCTCCAGCCTCATCTTCCTGGCGGAGGTGGGCGGGTTCGCTAGTGAATCCAGAAAGATCTTCAAGCTGCAAAACTACACCGACAGGTAAGAAACTATTCGTTTTGCAGCGTGAATCTTTCTGGATTCACTATGCTGTGCATCGATTTTGTAGCGGTTTTCCTACTTCTGTGGCGGCTGGGTGGTAGATGAGCGTTGGTCGTTGAAAATGTGCCGAAGCACCTTCTGTCCAACCTGTGCTTCCTTGTTCATCTGAATGTCCACGCAGTAGTGTTTCGTGAACGTGTGCACAGATGCCCAAGTTGCCGCGAGGCATATGTCCTGGATGGGCGTGTTCGCCAGGAAGGCCACGGTGGCCCCTTTCTTCCTTGTGGAGTGAGCCTGCGGCCCCTCCGCTAGCTCCTGTCCAGCCTGTTTGTGGCAGAATTGAATAGTGAGGGCAATCCACCTTGCGATGGTGCCCTTAGTCACTGGTGTACCCATGAAGCTAGTAGCAAAGGACACAAACAGCTGTTTCGACTTCCTGAGTTCCTTGGTTCTCTCCATGTAGTGCATCACCGCTCTTCTGGCGTCGAGGGTGTGCAGTGCCTTTTCTGCGTTTGTAGTCGGGTTTTGGAAGAAACTTGGTATCTGGATAGCCTGATTTATGTGGAACGCCGACACTACCTTGGGCATGAAGTGTGGGTCCGTTCTCAGGACTATTCTATCTTTGTGAATCTGAATGTAGGGTTCCTGCAGCGTTAGTGCTTGAAGCTCGCTCACCCTGCGTAGTGAGGTTATGGCCACCAGAAAGGCTGTTTTCATAGTCAACATCTGCAGTGTGGCCTTGTGAATGGGTTCAAACGGTGCCTTCATGAGCTCCGTCAGGACCACATTCAGATTCCATGCCGGCGGCGGCAACCTTTTCGGGGGGGCCATCCTTTTGGCTCCTTCCATGAATCTCCTCACCACCTGCGAGCTGAAGAAACTTCCACCTTTTTCACCTCTGGTGTAGGCCACGATGGCCGCTAGGTGTACCCTTAGTGAGCTCGAGCAGAGGCTACTCTTTAGAAGGTGTGTGAGGTACCTCAGTACTGTTGAGTCTCTTGTCATTCTGTTTTGCAGGCCCTTTTTCCGGCACCACACAGTGAACCTCTTCCATTTTGCGCTGTAGCATTTTCGTGTAGTTGGTTTCCTCGCCTCCCGTAGCACTCGCATCGTGCTCGGCGGCAATCTTAGGTGCGCGAACTCTATGTCTTCAGGAGCCATGCCGCCAGGTTGAGGGTCTCTGGCTCTGGGTGCAGGACCTCTCCGTTTTGCATTGAGAGCAGGTCCTTCCTCCTCTCGAACCTGTATGGGTCGCCTTGTGCCATTTCTTGAATTTGTGAGAACCATGTCTGCCTCGCCCACTGCGGAGCCACCAGGATCAGGGTCATGTTGCTGGTTCTGCACTTGTCGAGCACTCTGTGCAACAGGGGTATCGGTGGAAAGGCGTAGGCAAATGTCCTCGACCAGCTTATCCATAGGGCATTTCCCTTGGATTGCTGATCTGGTTGCCTGGACGCGAAGCTTTGGCATTTTGCATTGTGGCGTGTTGCAAAAAGGTCTATTGTGGGAGTCCCCCATATCCGGAAGAGTTTCTCCGTTTCCTGGCCATTGAGCTCCCACTCGTGTGATGCTGAGGTCTGCCTGCTTAGCCAGTCTGCCTCCACATTGTCCTTCCCCGGTAGGTGAATTGCCAGTAGATCTATCCTGAGAGGTATGGCCCATCTCCAAATCTCCTGAGCTAGGGATGAGAGCGGGAACGACTGTGTCCCCCCTTGTTTGTTGATGTAGAACATCGCCGTGGTGTTGTCTGTTTGGACCAACACCCTCTTGTTGAACAGGTGCCTCTGGAATGCCTTCAGGGCTAGCAGGATTGTTTTCAACTCGAGGTAGTTGATATGGCGGACCGCATCTGCTGGGGCCCATAGACCCCTCACTCTGAGGTTGTCCATGTGCGCTCCCCATCCCTTCTGCGATGCGTCCGTGGTAATGGTCACTGTTGGGATTGGTGGTGTCAGGCTTCTCCCTGCTGTTATGTTGCCTCTGTTCCACCAAGTTATCTCCTCCTGCACTGCGTGCGTAACAACCACTAGATCCTCCCAGCTTCCGTTTGCTTGTGACCATTGTTGTTGTAGCCATTCCTGGAATGGTCTCATGTGCAGGCGTACATTCGGCACCAGCTGGATACAGGACGCCATCATCCCCATCATCTTGCTCACAGCCCTCACTGTCAGAGCTCGCCCCTTCTGGTAGAGCTTCGCCTCCTTCAGTAGAGCCTCTGTCCTCCTCTCGCTGGGCACTACTGTACTGTTGCGGGAGTTGATCTTTGCCCCCAGGAAAATCTTCACCTGCTCTGGTTCCATCGATGATTTTCCCCAGTGGATCGAGAATCCCAGTTTTGTGAGGGTGTCTGTTACGCGTTTTGCGTGCCTCTCGCACTTTCCGCGTGAGTTTGCCTTGACCAGCCAGTCGTCCAAGTAGGGGTAGACATGTATTCCCTGCCTTCGTAGGTGCGCCGCTACCGCCGACAGGCATTTTGTAAAGACCCTTGGTGCTGATTTTAATCCGAAGGCCAGGGTCGTGAACTGGTAGTGTTCTTGTTCGATGTTGAATCTTAGAAGGCCCTTGTGCCTTCTGTTTATTGGGATGTGAAGATAGGCATCCTTGAGGTCCACGGTGACCATGAAGTCCCCTTCTCTTATCTGTGGCAGAACCTCCTGCAGTGAAGTCATTTTGAACCTTTGCGTTCTGATGAACTTGTTTAGGTAACGGAGGTCTAGTATGAGTCTGAGGTCTCCGTCTACCTTCGGAACCACGAAGTAGTTTGAGTAGACCCCTTTGTTGCGTTCTCTGAACGGCACTGTCTCTATGGCTCCCTTTTGCAGGAGTTTCCGCGTTTCTTCTCTGAGTATTGCCAGTTCTTGGGCCGATCTCAGTCTTCCCCTTGGTTTCCTGTTTGGAGGTCTTTTCTCCAAATCTACGCAGTACCCGTACTGCACAACGTTCCGTATCCACTTGTCTGTGGTTATACGCCGCCATTCCTGAAGGTAGAACCTCAGTCTTCCACCTACTGGTGTCGTATGCTCGTAGGCTCTTGAATTTTCTCTTCCCCCTGATGACACTTTTTTGCGCCTCACCCTTGGGGTCCTGACGAGGGTAGGCGTCCTCTTGCGTGCTGAGTCACTTTGTCGAGGGCTGTTCGCCCCCTCTCCTCCTTTGGCCACGTCCGTTCCCTCTCCCGCGAAAGGACTGGCCCAGAGGTTGATATTGCCAGTTTTGCTTCTGTTGACCTTGTCCGTGACCTTCACCCTGCTGACTTTGTTGGAACGCCTGGTGCGACGTCCCCTGCTGGCTTCCTCCCCTACCGTAGGGTCTTCGAGGGATTTCCTCGCCTCATTCCCCTCAGCTGTAGGGCCCCCATGGACCTCGCCGTCTCGTTTTCTTTTTTCAGCTGGGTGAGCTTGTCGTCCACTGTTGCTCCGAACAGTGTCTCTCCATTGAAGGGGGTGCCAAGGATGTTGTTCTGCACTTCCGGTTTGAATCCCGAGATTCTTAGCCATGCATGCCTCCTCTCTGTGACCCCTATGGCCATGAGTCTTGCTGAAGTCTCTGCCCCATCCAACGCCGTCTTTATACAGGAGTTGGCGATGTTTTTGCCTTCATCTATCAGGTGAGAGGCTCTCTGCCGGAATTCTTCGGGGAGGTGCTTTACTAACTCCCCCATCTCATCCCAGTGCTGGTACTGGTGTCTATTGAGGAGTGCATTTGAATTCGCCATGCGCCAGTGCATTGCGGCGTTCCTCTCGACCTTTCTTCCTGTGAGGTCAATCCTCCTGCTCTCCTTATCCGGGGGTGGGCCCGAAGTTGCTGGTACGTTGGCCCTTCTCCTGGCCGTGGAGGCTATGATGGAGTCCGCGGTCACGCTACCCTTGATGTAAGGGGGGTCCAGGGAGGAGTGCTTATATTTCTTCTCTGTCCTGGGCGTGATCGACCGGCAGGTTGCAGGTTCCTTGAAGGCTTCTCTCCCCTGATTCATCACGCTTTGTAGCATGGGGAGGAACTGGCTCCTTGTCTGGATGGGGAGCAGTGTCTCGACGAGAAAATCGGCTTTTGGTTTCTCCTCGTCGAGTTTGACGCCGAAGGCCATTGCTGCGCTCCTGACCACCATATTGTAGACCCCGATGTCGTCGGGTGGCGAAGGCCTCGAAGGGTACGTGTCCACGGGCTCCTCCGGGTTTTCGGTGTCGAGATCGTGCCATTCGACGTCGTTGCTGGTAGATGCCGCCGATTCGTAGAACGACCGTTGGTCTTCTTCCTCGGCTTCTCCCTCATAATAGGGTTCTTCTTCCTCTTCGAGTTCCCTTGTCAGCCCTTCGGCGTCGAACTCGTCTTCGACCTCCTCGACGTCCGCTGATGGAACCGTTGGAATCTTGAATTCCTTCATTCTGGCGTCGAACTCCTTCTTTCTTTGAAGGATGTTCTCCATTTCGGCCTCGAGCCGCCTCTTCTTCTTCTCCATCTCGGAGATGCTTTCGGCGTCGACCGCGGGTCTTTTCGATGAACCTTGCGTCGACGTCGAACGTTCTTTCTGCGTCGATCGGCCCGTTTCATGGGATGCTTTCGACGACCCTTGCCTTTCGGCGTCTTTCGGCACCGGGGAGTCCTTATCTAAGGATCCGCTCGGCCTCTTGTCCGTGGTTCCCCCTTTGGACGTCGAAGTTTTCGGCGCCGGGGCTCCCTTCGTGGACTTTGACTCAGATTTTCTCGAGTCACTCTCGTGTTGTCGAGGTACTTTTTGTTTTGCGCTCGACGATTCTCTTACCTCGTCTTCTTTTTTCTTGTCGGTCTCTACGACCGTGAAGTTTTCGGCTGTCTCGGCGACGTTGTCCTCGTCGTCTGAGGAGAGGCCCAGAGCGTAGAGCGTCGGGGGCTTCCCCTTGCCGTCCATGCTGGCGTTGGCCCTTCTCTGCCGCTCTCTCACCCTGAGTGTCTTCGGCGCGAAGGCTGAGCAGGCGTTGCAGTCGATACTCTGGTGATCGACCGGTAGGCAGAGGTTGCAGACCGGATGCTGGTCTCTCTGCGCGAACTTGTGGTGGCAGTTTGGGCAGAACTTGAATGGCGTCTTGTCCATTGCGCTCAGGGTCTCTGAGCGTGCATTCTCCAAGGCCGTCGAAGAAAAAGGGCGCTGGTCCTCCTTTCTTCGCGCTCCTGATGAAATCTTTTCCTTTCCTGATATCTTCTAGTGTTTCTATCGATGAAACTCGCTTTTCTTCCTTCTTCCTTCGAGTGTAATTCTGGAGCTTCCCGATGACGATCCAGACCCAACGGCGGAAAAAAGAATCTGAAGATGGCGCCCCAAAGGTGGGACTTCCGCAGGAAGCACGACGACGTCACGGGAGGTGCACCAAATGGTGTACGTCGACGCCCACCTGGGCTACGAAAAAAAAAAAAAAAAAACAAAGAAAAGACTACGAATCCGGACCCAACCACAAGATCGCGGAATAATGCACAGCATAGTGAATCCAGAAAGATTCACGCTGCAAAACTTCTAGATGTAAGTGGGCCCCTCACTACAATTCTTGACTTGGCAGAGGAGGCCAAGGCCTCGGGCTATCGGGTCTCCCCGGAAACCCTCTCAAGCTGGGTGCAGCATGCTGTGATATTATTGAGGAACGCCCCTCCTGCCGAGAGGCATTGCTCTCTCTTACTCAAGGTCAGCCCTAAGTTGGGGGATCTGGCTATGTTGGAGGCAGGGGCTGTGGCGCAGGGAGGGCTCGACATGAAGCTATATATCAAAGAGCTCATCATGTTTGTTGCCACATTTACCTCCCTGGACAAGGGGCAAGCGTCTATAAAGAAAATATTCCACCCCCAAATTTTTGTTGGGGCCGGCCGTGGCAGCAGTCGCTCGGTTGGCCGCTTTTATACCCAAGTCCCTCCAGGAGGCTTCAAGAAGACTCAGTATCAGTCCCATCAGGGAGAGTTCTTCTACACACACAGGGGACAACGGGGACGTAATTGCAGAGGATCCTCCAGAGGGTAGTTCCACACCCAAGCAGGTGAGAGTTCACCATTCATCCTGACTAAAAGGTGGGGCGGGGGACAGACTGGCCTGGTTCAGTCAAACTTAGGAGCAGTTAACCTCTGACGTGTTGATTCTACAGACATACAAGGGTTTCCACATAGAATTTAATGGGACCCCAGTTCACGATTCATGGCCTTGTACGCTGGTTTTTCCAGAGGATCAGGCAGCCTTGATAGATCAGGATGTTCGGCTTTGCTGCAAAAAGACGTGATTACCCAGACCCAATTCCACTCAGCGATTTCCTCAGCAACATCTTTTTAGTGGAAAAGAGAGATGGTGGGCAATCGCTAGTGATAAATCTGAGAGTTCAATGGATGGCTGGTCTATCACCATTTGAAGATGGAGGAAATCCATCTCTTGCACGATCTTCTCTGCCCAGACGACTGGATGGTAGAATTGGACTTAAAGGATGCATACCTGGTGGTCCCCACATTTCCCCCTAACCACAGGTTCCTCCAATTCAGATGGTGAGATCAGTTTTACAGGTTCAATACTGTTCCATTTGGTCTTTCCTCTGCCCCCTGGCGCTTCACCAAGTTGCTGACACCAGTAGTGGAGAACCTCAGGTCTCAAGGGTTCTGTCTAATAATATACTTCGACAATCTACTTCTCCTAGATCAATGTGCGAATCGCTTGGAGGAAGAATTGCAGAGGACAATCCATTTACTGGAACATCTGGGCTTCATCCTCAATGAGCGGAAATCACTTTTGGTTCCATCCAAACAGACGTTTCTAGGTTTCGTCATCGACTCGGTAGAAAGGACCCTGAGCCTGCCCTCCTGGAAGATAGTCAAGATTGGCAGAGAACTGCAAAGAGCTCTGCCCAGACCAAGAACCTCCTTCCGGCAGGTGGCCTGTGTGGTGGGCCTGCTGTCTTCTTCCATACAGGCGATCTTCCCTGGCCCTCTCCATTACAGGGCTCTCCAAAGGCTCAAGGCCCTGCAACTCAGCAGCAAGGGCTTACAGTACTCAGAACAGATCCCCTCACAGAGGAGGTCAAGGACTAAATGTATTGGTGGCTGGCACACATGGAGGTCTGGAATGGAAAAGCCATATTCGGTTCTGACACAAATATAATTATCAAGTCCGATGCCAGCAAATCAGGTTAGGGTGCATGCTGCGGAGAATCCTTTACAGGAGAAAAATGATCCGCAGAAGAATAACTCTACATCAATTGTTTAGAATTCATGGCAGGGTCAGTCGCAGTCAAATGCTGGACGAAGGACAGAGTGCAGTGCGCTCCGGAAGATAATATTGCAGCGGTTTGATATATCAACCATCTGGGGGGCACCAGGTCCAAGGCTCTGGCAGGCGTAGCCAAATACTTTTGGGCCTTTTGCCTGTCCAACAACGTTTCTATCACGGTGGACTATCTGCCTGGGGTCTACCATAAGGTGGCAGACTGGTACTCCAGACAATGGTCCGACATGACTTTATAAAAAAAATATGAGAAGGGCTCCCACGCGACCTATATGCTTTCACTATAGGCTCACTAGAGCTCTATGGGCTGCCCATTGCTAGACATGACAAGTGATACAATTGATTGGCATTTTAATATATTTTGAAAGTCATTCTTATTTTTTAAATTTCTCTGATTATACAAAAATTAAAAACATATTTGTGAAGCCACAAGGAATTAATTAGTGCAAATATAGAATTGTTTCACCTAAAAATACATATCACAATTATTTTAGTGCATTGGAACAGTTTGAAAAAGGTACATGTATATTGAAACATTTAGTATGTCCCCCGAATCAACCACACAACTATCCTAACCTCTCACACACCACCACACTAACACTCTTTCATCACATACATGGCCTACCCAGCCTAAAATCTCATACAGCGATGGTAATCACGGAGACAACACTTCAAGCAATATCTGCGATCGTGTTGCAAGCTGGGATTACACAACAACCAGGTCAACGCACGTTTCAGTGGAAATTTTGAATTATATCCACCTTCATCAAGACCACCCTTTTATATGTTTAATGGTGAGTAGGAGGGGAATCATAAAAATCACTGATGCTTCTTTTGGATGCCAATTGGGGCTCACAAGAGTGAAAGGGTGAACCCAGCGTATCACTCATAGGACTAAAATTTGGTACAAAGGTTTGTATGGGGAGTGCATCCAACCAATATTGAAGCAATGTTTCAATATACATGTACCTTTTCCAAACTGTGACAATGCATCAAAATAATTATGACATGTATTTTTAAGTGAAAGAATTGTATATTTGCACTAATGAATTAATTTCTTGTTACGTCACAAATATGTTTTTAATTTTTGTATAATCAGAGAAATTTAAAAACTAAGAATGAGCTTAAAAAATATAATAAAATGGCTAAAAAACAAAACACAATAAATTGTATGACTTGTCACATCCAGCAATGGGCAGCCCGTAGAGCTCCAGTGAGCCTATAGAGAAAGCATATAGGTCGTGTGGGAACCCTTCTTATATCTTTGTGGTTGTTCGCCCCTGCTCCCAGACCTACAAATGAACTCCAGGGGTTACATGAGTTTGTGGCAGCTGGATTCCACTGTGTTCAGATGACTGGAAACTCTGTGGGGCTCCTTCACAGTGGACCTCTTCGTCTCCAGATTGGATCATCAGACCCACTAGCAACAGCGATGGACGCATTGTTACAGGACTGGTCAGTGGAGACAGGTTACGCATTTCCCCCGTTCTCGATAACAGGTTAAGTAAGTCTCCCTGAATAGTCGCCACAAACTTATACATTACAAGTTCCTTCGGAGGATATACATCACGCCTGAGAAAGCACACAAAATGGACGCGGCTAGGCCGCACTGCTGCCTCAAATGCAAATCCCCGCATGCAGACTTTGTACATCTTACTTGGACATGTAGCAAAATCAGTAGTTACTGGACCGCCATACACCACACATTGGGGGAAATGATAGGACTAGATCTGGTTCCCACCCCTGAGGTGGCTTTGATGGGGTACATTAACAACATTCCGAGGGCGGTCAGGAAATACGCAGCACTGAGTCTATTACTTGCCAAACGGGAGATAGCATTAAAATGGGGACGTAGGGCTGCGCCGCGACACAAGGATTGGCTCACAAGCCTAGCATATTGCAATCTTAACCACGACTTATATGCTTCCACGCTCCCAAACACATCCCGCCCACGCGACATCTGGGGCCCCCTAAAGCACTACAACATGACAGCGCACTCACAGCATGCCGCTCAACTAGAAGACGGGCTAGTTTCTGCTGGAATAGGTTGACCAGCCGGAATATGTACGATTTACTTGAAAAGATGCTTTATCACCTAGCACCCAGCGAGTCGCCGGTATCGCATACTGATGCAATATATGACACACAGCTGCAAATCACAGGGCATGGAGACGTATATCATATGCATGCTTGACTAAACCAATCATCCAAGTCTAAAATTGGGGATAATTGTCTCATGTTGTTCGGAATATATGTAACTGAACATGATTATTTTTTCTATGTCATTATACTGGAGCTGGCATTTTGATGCGAATTGTATACTGAAACTGTTAAATAAAGTTTAAAAAAAATAAGAAACCTTTCAAAGCAGTATCTCTGCCCACCATAGCTATATGGATCCGCTGGGTGATGGAGGAGCATTAATGTCTCTCAGTTTGGCAATGGTCTCATAAGCTTTTGCCCTAGTGGCCCGCCACACTCGTCACACTTCATATTTAAATGGTTTTATTTTAAATCGGCTCTGGATATGGCATCTCTGGTGGTGGATAAGCTTTAAACGAGTATAATCCTCCCCTCCGGTCCTGACATAGAATGAAACATTTCCTAGTAAGCATGAAGGAAAGTTTCAATTCTATCAAGGACACGAAGACTAGGATTATTCCTGCCAAAGGTACCTGAGAACCCTCCCGACCCAGGTAAATGCAATTTTCTATTGACCTCTACGGATGTCCTATGGTCTAAGTATTTTATGGGACAACATTTTTCTCTTTTCCTTTCCACAAGACTGTTTAACATGGTTCATGTCTTAAATTTATCCTAATACAGTATTACAGGATTAGAGTTATGAAGCACAGGTTCATGGCATTGTGTTAGATTTATTTCAGGTTCTGATGTGTCTAAAGGAGAGTAATTCCACAAGATGGAAGGGTTCCTGTTGTAGTCAGGAAAGAGGAAGATATTTAGGGGACGTCCGCCTATATGGGAGGAACTGAAGCCTGATTGGCCGGACTGTGGTAGTTCTGTTTTTCTCTTTGCCTGATGGGAAAGTTCGTTTTTGTGGTTATTGTTGAAGTCGGCTGGAATGGAATAAACAAAAGAAAGTAGAGCATAATCCTTGCCTCTTTGTCCTTAATACAATTTTCCTTATGCTTACTAGGAAATGTTTCATTTTATATTCAATTACTTTAAAGTTTGCATTAAAATTTTCTCACTGGTGTTGTATAAGACATGACATGTTTTGGACTTGGCTTATTCATATCTACCCGCTCATGTCCAATTGGAAGGGCGGTGACGGTGTAGATGTTCTTTTTGCCGTCGTATACTGGTTTCCGGTCACCGAAGATCTGAGGTTTGAAGTGCTGTACCATATATTCAACAACTTCCCTGAAACAGAGAGAAAGATTAAAGGAACTGGGTTAGAAAAAAGGTTTAGAAAGGGAGACCAGAAATATTGAATTAAGACTGTGTTCTATAATCTCTATTCTTTCCCTCTACAGAGCCACCTCACTCAATCTTTCAAATTTAAATGGAAGTGATGATAAAATTAATACTGTTGAGCTATGTAACAGTAATAGGCAAATCATTCCTTTCACTTGAATATCTAATGAGACCCAGGATCCTCCACAATGCAACCAATGACATGGGGCAACAGGCAGGACATCCTCCTTTACTGGTTATCCAGTGTTTGAACACAACCAAGGCCAAACCCCTCAAATGTGCATCCAAAGATCAAATGCAAACTAAAGCATATGCACTCAAACGGAGTATGCAATTAATGTAGACCACTCTCCACAGACCTCCTCTATTGGCATACCCAGTGAATACAAGCAAATCAGCGCACCACCATTGAAATACTTCACAACACACAATCAGACGCCCAATAAACCTTTAACCACGGAGATCATGTTGACACCTCAACTAATATATTGCTTCTTTAATCCATCTGAACTGCTCTGCAGCTCCCACGAGTTAAACTAATGACCTTTGGAGGGGAAATACAGATATTTTCTTTCCACTTTCAGATTTTGGTCTTCAGGGAGCTGCAAATTAGACGCCACTCCTTGGGCAAAATTCAGAAGATAATTTTCAGAATTAAACTGTATTGACTTCATAGGAAAAGGACAGAGATGTTCTAAGAGAGGAAATTAGAGCTAAAAAAAGTTACATTTTGGAGGTGCAGTTTTCCTTTCAACATTTTCACTGCTTCCATACATTAAGCCATTTGCAGAAGAGAGTGTCACAACTAGATATCATCACACCCGTGCCAAAACCACCTGAACCTTTAAAAGGGTTGATCCAACCATTCTACCGCAAACCTCCATCCTTATCAATACAGAGAAGCCACAATGCTCCACCCCTACTTGGCATAATCATTATATGCCATTAATGAACCCAACATGGCCAGTTTTGTAGATTCGCCTTAAATGGATATTGGCAGACTCAAAAAAAATTCAAAGTCACAGATTTTTCTCTTCTCTCCCTTTTTTAGGTCTCGCCTGAGCCAGCGCATGCGCTGCTCTGCGAGACATTTAGTAGGTGGGTTTTAAAAGTGCTACCCACATTTTTGTGCTGGCTACAAGCTTGAGTGCACGATGGCGTGCACGCGCACAGCTGCTCCCCGCATTTCCCCCTCCCTTCTTGCCCAGCCATCTGCCTTTCCTGCGCCAGCCTTTAGCACCATCTCTGCCCCTCTCCCCGCTGCTGCGCGCGCATCCCTAGCGTGCTTTAGAGAGTCATCGCGATCACTTTCACTTTCAGAGTGATCGCGATGACTTTCGCTTTTACGACCGCGCGGCGTTACATTTACTGCCGCGCGGCCAATGCCTGTTTACTGTAGCTCACCGTGCTCAGGCACTGCTTGTGAAAGTACGGCGTGTAGTAAGTAACGCAAACACGCTGAAATTCAAAATTCACCATGCGCAGCTTTGATTTAATCAACAAATACATATTATTTTATGTGGCAGCATTCCAGAATCACATTCCTGCGCGGGCATTTATCCATTCACAAGCTGTGCATCTTATCTTTTGTTGGGCGCAGGTCGGCCCACTCAACGTATTTTTTTTAGCACTGCATGCCGCGATTCATCTTTAACAAAGGCACCAGCAAAGTAAACGCATTATGGCAACTGCCCCTCTTGCATCTCCTGGCAAACCAGCCCCTGACCCGTACTTACGATTGCGCATTAGATACCCAGCGCAGGCGCACTGTTGCCGGACCCAGTTGCTCTTCTGTGACAAAATAAAAGTCTGGCCTGGCAGGACGCAGGGGCTAAGCAGTTAAGGGAGAGCTGATCAACTTGTACTGTAGCTCACCGTGCAGAGGCACTGCTTGTGAAAGTACTGCGTGTATTAAGTAACGCAAACACGCTGAATTTCGGAAGTCACCATGCGCAGCTTTGATTTAATCAACAAATACATTTTATTTTATATGGCAGCATTCCAGAATCACATTCCTGCGCGGGCATTTATCCATTCACAAGCTCTCAATTGGAGCCCTTTTCCCTTGCATTATTTATCAAAGTTTGAAGCAAACTTTAGCAGGAGTTCCACTTCCGGCCCTTTTCTGTTGTGGCCGCAGCTCATTTCCTGACATTAAGACTTAACCTACAGCCTAGGGTGACCAGGCGTCCCGGGTTTGCTTGGACAGTCCCGGTTTTCCACGAGCTGTCCTGGTAAATTTCAAGAAGTTAAGCTCATGTCCTGGTTTTTAGAGAGGGTCAGCTGAAAACGCTGGGAGGTATCTTTTTAAATTTTGCAAAGCAGGGATAGTTAGTTGCTGTTATAAGAAGTAAATTTAATTAACAGGCATGTTACTGGCTTTAAAAATAGCATTTAATGTGCGTTCTTACTGCCTCTTCTGTAATTCTCTGCTGAGGAGTGATGTCATTCTGTGCGCTGTGTGGAAGTAAAATTGTAGTCCTGCTTCTATTTTTGGGAAATGTCCCGGTTTTTGTTAGCTTTTAAATTCTGGTCACCCTACTGCAGCCTCTTGACTAATTTTGGTCTTATCAATACAAAAAGGCTCTGCCTACTCTAAACCAAAAAACATAAGTAAAATCGTTCACATGAACAACGTCAATTGATTAAATGTATGCCAATGCGAGACTTATTGCAGTACAAATGCCTATAGCTTATGTTTTCTGTTTTTCATTTTTTCACCGTTCTTCGATGTAACGAACTGTATATGTTTTCCACACGTTATGGTTGTTTTGCTGCGTGAAGGAGTTGTGGACTGGGTATGCGTTCTTCAGAGTAAACCCTCCTCCTCGTGTGATGGCAGTGGCTTTACTTTCACCGTGTGACCACAGGCATCATCAGAGAGCTCAGTAGTACGACTGCCGCTCCGGCACCATGTCTGCCCCTGTCATGGTACTTGCTGCGCTGCTGGTCATTCATGCTATGGCATCATTGGTGGCATGTCGTAGGGTGGCCAGTATGGACTGCTGCTCCAAGTGCTCTGGCAGTACCTAACCGTGTTGCACCTGGTGCAGGGCACCCACATGTGGCACAGCAGAGTAATGTTGGGCACAATTTTGAAAGAGTGTCCGTGCATTGGACTGCACATAGTGCAATATATTCACCAAGACAGATCAAACGCATCATGCATGTGTGTGCCAATGTCCCCAGTGCAAGACATGTCACTTCCTTCTTCTGGCAGTCTCTGATTGCTCCACGCATGCCAGCAGGGGGCTACAGTGACGTGGTTGTCTCGTGAGTGCCAATAGACATGCAAACATACAGACATTCACAATATCCATGATGGCATTGACAGCATAAACCTCGCCACGTCACATGAACACTGAATTACGGCTCCTAGACTGGAAGGTATGTAAATTAGACTTCTAGGTGATTATTTGCAGAACGATGTCATGCATTTATGCATACCTTTCAAAGGGCTTTTAAGTGGGATGGAAAAACTGGGAGGGGGGTTCTCTCATAGGGGCGTGGCTTCTGTAATTAAGGGTGTGGCTTAAAACAATGAACCTAATAATCTGTGTTTAGCATAGTGTGCCGCCCGACTGGTATTTTGCAGCTTCTGTCCATTCATCCAGATATAAAACACAACAAGTAACGTTACACCAACAACAAGCCAGTACTATTGGCTTTGTCAATCGGTTGTAAATTTCATAAGATAAATGAGCAACAACTATCACTTTGTTGTATATAATATTGAAAATGCTTCCGTTCTTGTGGGCGAGGTTGTGGCGGAAGGCTAGAGCAGCCGACCTTCGAGCTGAGACAACAGGTTCGAGCCGGAGGTACTGTGATAAAAAAAAAAATGAATATGTCCTTGTGGGATGTAACTGGTGCTCCAAGTTTGCGCTTTGTAAAACTGAAAAACGAGTCTCTTTGAAGTTACATCAAAGGCAGTGACAGGTTGTACTATTGATTTTTTTTTTCCACCCCGAGGGTAACAAGCACTGGCATAGCCAATAGGACTGGCCTTTGGGACTTTATAAGTGCTTAGCCATGCAACAGTTGATGTTGTTGCACCAAGGATATTGTGTTGCATAACTAAATACTTATAAGGGCCCAAAAGCGAGACCTATTGGCTATGCCAATGCTTGTTCTTTTAGTGGCTCGCAATCTTTATCTTTTTGTTTTCTTTTTTATAACAAAGTATTTTTAGTAATACTAAGACTAATTGTATGTCAGGACCGAAGGAGACGATCAAACTTGTCCTATTACACTATATTGTTCAGTAGCCACAAAACCCAAACCATACACATGACATTCATTCCCCATGGGATAAACTGTAGTCCAAACTTCCAATCACATTTGAAACAGAATATTTGATCCTTTCTGTTCAGCCTCTCTATCTTTCTTCACGACTCCAACATTAAATAGATAGGCTTTCCCCTCAGAGTTTCCTGTTTATTAGTGAACGATTGTGGTATTTTTTTACTGCGCAATCTTTCATTCTTATACGTGGCACTGCTGCGCATACTGCAGTGACTGTCTGGCAGGTGCAGCGTGGTCTGTTGGCCACAAGGCGGAGCACAAGTACGTCTCCGACTCTTATAAGATCGTAGAGTCCATCCTGAGCTTTGGGCTTAAATGAAAACATACTGTTTGTGAATAGCTGTCAATAAATAATTCTATATCATGACCGGAGGCTCAGATTATGCTTCTTTTTCTTTACTCTTCAAATTTCAGCAGACAATCATATGAAAACATTTTGAACACTACATTTCTCATGACCAACTCATAGTCACGTGATCAACCAAAGAGTCCCAGCCCAATATTGCCCTCTAGCAGCAAAATAGCTTCCTTTTTTTTGCTGTTTCGCAGCTAGTTAAGTGCATTCCTCTATTATTGAGCATTTGATTTAGTATGGTTATCGATTGTGATCTTATTTCCTATGGCACGTGCGTTCTACTGTGTATAGCACTGTTATACTGTGTTTCACATATCTGTAATACAGTGTTTTTTTTTCTTTGACGCTGAGGCAAGAGGTGTGCTGAGCCGCTTGTGCGCCATAACAATTGCAGGTTTCGCAACAGTAAATGTAAGTGTTTTTCCTCCCAGCAGGACGGCATGTTGCCCCCGCCTTTATATTTGTGTGGATCTGGAGAAAGGGAACGAGGACGCGCGACTAACTGTTGCACGGTCCTCTTTTTAGGTTTTGCCTGAGACAGCGCTTTAGCACTGCTCTCGCGAGAGCTTTTGTAAATGGGGGATCTGGAAGTGCAAACGAGTGCTTTCAGGCCTCCAAATACAGTGCATGTGCGCCGGCCGGGCGCGCGCACCATTTGGAGGCCTGAAAGCACTCGTTTGCTTTCACTTTCGCGGGCCGCACGGCAGTAAAGATCGGCAGTAAAGATTGCAATCTCTTTGTTCCCAGCATCAGTGAGATGCAAATGAACAAACAGCGTGAGGCCAAAGGTCTTATTTTTTTTAAAACAAACCAGGTCACTGCTACAGTGAAAGGAACAACAAGCATTTACACAATGCAATAGGTCTCGCATTTACGCGAGTTTGAGCAATTCACATTGCAAATAACAATGCCTTTTATTTGTGTTTTCGTTTTTCAAACATAAATAAAAGGCATCGTCATTTACAATGCCAATAGCTTAAACTCGCGTAAATGCGAGACCTATTGCATTGCAAATGCTTGTTACATAAACGATTGGGTGACTTGCGCGCATTTGCGGTGGCCATATTGACTAATCATAGTGTTAGCAGGCAATTTGTGGACGCAGTGAGCCACATGTCTTTCTCGCTTGCCTCAGCCTTTCATTTTGACTCCCCGTGTATGCCTGGTGGGTTGGCTCACCCACAAGATTGGAAACTGGCATAGGCTCTGCATAGAGTTTTATAGAAGGTCCTCCCCCCTCATTTTAAGTGTTATTACAAGCACACCATGTAGTTTGTCTTGACCTGCAGCTGGGATGCGATCTGCTTACTCCCCCTGAGTGCTCCTGATTGGTGGTTGGCGGTATCCTCCTCCTGCCCTTTGGTCCTATACCCTCTTGAGCATCTTATATCTCTGCTGGGCAGAAGTTTATGGATGGCAATATGGAGGGCTATTATTATGATGACCCTGATGGACCTAGTGGACGCGCTTGAAACTGGGGTTTAGCATTCCGCAAACAAAGCCCTGGTGAGGGCCACTTGAATCTCTAAAACGACACCTATGTGGGTATGCTGAGCAGCAATTGGAAGTGGTCAATCGGCTCCCCAGGCCAAGACAAGCGCAAAAACCCCAAAGGGCCACCACACTGCAGATATTAAAAAGTTGGTGAGTTCTCTAGCGAAATACCAAGATTATAGCTCTTCATATGCCCACACAGTTCCAGACCCGTGACAGGATGACTCCTAACTCTTCTTCGTCCCAGAGCAAGGAGACGAACCAGGCCCTAGTAAGCGCAAGGTTCAACAAGGATGTCCCTGCCTGGCTAAGATCAGAGTGCCCGAGACCAGACTTTTCAGGCAAGGTCACTGACACACATGAGATGGATCCCATCCTAGTTACCTACCTGAAAAAATATTCTAAGGATCCGAAGAAAGGTATCAATAGGGCTTGGCGCGGGTGCCAAGATAAAAACTAAATGTATCAGGGCCCCTAACAAAAATACTTGAGCTAGGTTATCATGCCAAGGAGTCAGCGGCCCCCATTGACTCGGACGTCTTGGTCAGCTGGGCGTAAAGAACTATTTGCTATTTGGGAAATGCATTGCACCATATCCAGTGAAAGGCGCAGTTCCACTCTCCTCAAATTCGACCAAAAGCTCACCAAGCTCGTGTCGTCAGAGGGAGGTACCATAACTCAGGGTCTTCTGTTTGGAATCCCCTTCTTGGAGGAATCTTGTAGCAACTTTCAGTAATATAGATACGTGTCAAGGGTCCCTCAAAAAGGTCTTCCGCTCACTTTTTTTTCAGGGTCAGGCGCTTCCGGGGGCGAGCGTTAGGCCGTGTCTCTCACCACGGCCCGCAACAAGGTTTCCTTCAACAAGGTAGAGGTGGATACCAAGATTCTTCCAACAATTTCACTTTCTACCCCTCTCGGCCCGAGCCAACAGGAACTGTTTCTGGAAGGGACGATACGGAGGATCGTAGGGTTCTTCCTAGGAGTCTGATGCCACAGGTGAGAATAATTCCACATTCAGAGGTGCTGCTGGGAGGCAGGACCAGGTTATTCCTATGCAACTGGCCGAGTATAACACAAGATCCTTTGGTTCCAGAGGCCATTCAAGGTTACAAGTTAGAGCTCTACAGCTCCCTGATGCAGACCGCCCCTCCTTCCGCACTTTTTCCCCCCAACAAGAGCAACACTTCATCTCCTCAGAGGTTCAAGCTCTGCTGCAGAAAGGCACCACAGAGGTGTCGTTTCCCCACCCAAAAGTGTTTCTCAGTTGCATCTTCTTAGTGGAGAAGACGAAAGGCGTGTCCAGCTTGGAGCTGAATCTGAAGGATTTCAATGGTGGCAACGTTTACTGCCATTTCAAGATGGAGGAGATCCATCTCTTAAGGGATATTCTTCAAGAGGGAGATTGGATGGTCGGGTTAGATTTCAAAGACGCCTACATAACCGTTCCCATTTTCTCGACTCACCGGCATTTTCTTCAGTTCCTCTGGCAAGGTTATTGTTATGAATACAAAGTCTTCCCTTTTGGTCTCTCCTCCATCCCTAGGTGCTTCACAAAGATCATGAGAGGTGTTCATCTAATTATCTACCTAGACGACATCATTATCATGTCCTCAGTTGTCCCTAACCCACTTGGTGTTGACAATTCTTCTCCTACAAAATCTTGGCTTCATCGTAGACGCTCAGAAGTCAATCATGACTTCCTCCCAATGGCTTGAGTTCTTGAGTTTTCTAGTAGACGTCCTCCTGTCCCAGCAAATTCCCTCCCCCCCCCAACAGAAACTCTGAGGCATCAAGAAAGAATTGAGGTCGACACTGAGCAGGCAGACTATCCTTGAGGTCGATAGCTCGCATTCTGGGACTGTTACCCTCATTGATCCAGGGTATATTTTCTGGTCTTCTGCACTATCACCCTCTTCAGAGACTCAAAATTCATAATCCCTGAAAGGGCTTCAGCTACCCGGAGCAGATTCTTCTTTCAGAGGAGACGAGGACGGTGATGCAAGGTGATTGGACCAAATGGAGGTAATAATAGAGTCCGAAGCTAGCTGATTTGGTTGGGGGACTCAATGCGGTCCGATCTCGACGGGAGTTCATTGGTCCAAAGCAGAGCTGGATCTCCACATCAACTGCTTGAAACTCCTGGCAGCTATGTTTGCGATTCGGAGCCTCTCACCCAAAGAAGTCAGATTGTTGCATACTTCTTAGTATAGACAATATCTCGGCAGTGCATTATGTGAACAAGTTGGGCGGGACAAAATACCGCCTTCTGGCGGAGACAGCCAAAGATTTTTGGCATTTTTGTCTCCAGCAACGTATATTGGTGGTAGCGGAGTATCTCCGAGGCCAAATCAATACCAATGCAGACTGGCAGTCTCGCCATCATCGGGACTTCAGCGACTGGAGGCTCTACCCAAAAGTATTCCATATGCTTCACTATCTGTGGGGACACTGTTTGGTGGAACTTTTAGCATCTCGCCTCAAGCGACAGCTTCCACAATTTTTCAGCTAGCATTCGGATCTGGAAGCCCAGGCCACAGACGCATTTCTTCAGGACTGGTCTCCCTTCCTGGGCTATGCTTTTCCCCCTTTCATGAGGATTCCCAGGGTTTTGACACAGTTGAGACGCCAAAGAGCAGAACTGATCTTAGTGACTCAGTTTTGGAGATCACAAGCGCGGTTTTCGGTTATTCTGGGAATGGCTTGTGCTTGTCCGATTCTGATTCCTTTCCGTTTGAACCTCTTTCTGGATCCAGAGGGCCTTCCGCATCCATTAATCCTGTCACAACATCTCTCTCTCTAGTAGCCCGGAGAATTTCTGGGAAAGATGGAGTCTCCTGGGACTTTCCCAAGAGGCTAATACTTTCATCGGTTAAGTCTGGTCCTTGAGCACACACAAGCGATACACTTCTGCTTGGAGACGCTGGGTGGCTAGTGCCGTTAGAGGGGGGGTAGATCCCGTTGGAGTGGAATGTAGTTAGGTCATAAAGATTTTGACCTCCCTGCCCATCGCTTGCATGGCATATCGATCAGTGAACAACTTTATGTACGCTATTGCGGAGGGTCATTTGCCGATTGATGGTAAACCAGAAGGTGTAAATTGTTAAGGGATATCCGTTCAGTAAAGCTCTTCCTAAATATTCTCCCGCATCCGTCTGTGGTCCCAGAGTGGCCCTTAGTGTGTCTGGGGCAGTCTTCTTTAAAAACAAATGGACCTCAGGCATGGAGTTCCAGTGCAGGGCCATCCACCTCGATGATACAAGGGGAAATGAGTCAGAAAGGAAGGGCTGAATGTCAGCATAGATACCCCATGTCAGGAAATCTTTGACACCGAGGTAGATAGGTACATGTGGCTAGAAGGGAAGGGGCAACCCCTAATTGCACGGAAACTTACACTGCATTCTATGTGTTTTAGAGGCAAAGGAAGAATCCCACTTGACACCAATAAAAATTGTGGAGCAATATTGCACGTACCGGACATGCAATGGGGAACCTCCGCGCTGAAGGATACCTACTGGCAGTGTGGCGAGTTCGCCTACACTCAACTCATCTCCAGAGTGTAGGGCCTCTGTACCCTCGCAACCATACACATCTCAACCCTGGTCATCCCTGGAGAATATCTGTTTGAGTTGTTCCAACATCTGCTACAGAAGACAACAACTCTCTTGGATCAGGCTTGAGAAAAAAGAACTACTGATTATTTTGGCTGGGCTCAGAACAAGGACATTCCAGGAGAATTCAGACTGTTTTCTGACACTCAAGTAAACACGGGAGGGTTCATAACCTTGTTCACCCAGCAAACGAAGACAAACGCCTGCTGGTTACAAATAACCAGGTGGGAATTACTGAAGATTAACAACAATACTGAGCTTGGCCTAAATGCTAATAAGGAAGAACTAAGAGCCATCCGCCTCATGGTTATGCAACAATGGTATGTTTTGGAGGTGATGACCGCGACGGAGGGTGGGGTGTACACCAAGATCGGTGCATCCCACTGTACCTTTATACCTGGAAATGATATGGACAATGCGACACTGACTCTTGCCATCCAACCACTGCATCATCTACAAGCTGACATGAAGGAGGATGGTCCCCCTGAAAAGGACCTGTTTTTTGGTTTGTTTTCCTGGATCCCACCGTGGGTGACCAGGCTGGGCATATCATTGCTCCCTATTCTAATTTTTGTGCTGTTGTTGCAAGTGGGGGTTTCCTGCTGTTAAAATGCAGTTCTCAACTTAGGTGGAATGCAAGTAACTAGGGAGGTTGTAACAGACGTAACAGAAACACACCAAACCTCAAACAATGCAACTGTCATGAAGTGATGGGGCAATTGATGTAGTTGAAAATTCAACTGGGAGGATGTTTACATTGATAAATACGATGTATGTACAACATGATATATGTACATATAATAATGAACTTGCATCTCTGTTTATGAATTCACCCGATAGGATCTTCTCCTCAACCCCAAGTCAGATACATGCAACCTAGGCCTGAGGCAAATGATTGACAGATCACAGGTGGGGGGGACACATAACCCTTAGACAGGCGCGCAAACAGGAAAACCCAGATCGATCCCACAGATAGGCAGCGACACCACAACGGTCTCAGGAGATTGGGCGCAATAAAACACATTTGGCTGGAGGCCCGCACGTTACCATAACACCATAAAGTCAGATGCCACTAAGGGCCTAATTACAATGACAATCGGATGAGCATCCAACCGCCATCGCATCGGGTAGGAAACCGACCGACATGCAGTCAGCGGTTCCAGCCAGCCAATTAAGAGGAGACTGCTGTGTAGGTGGTCGGAAACATCCCATGTTCCATTGCGGCTTGTGCTACGGCCCGGAAAAGGACCACAGCACAAGCTGGGGTGGAAAATGAGATGTTTTGAAACATCCATGCCCCGTGTGCCAGGCACCATATGCTGCTTGGCACACAAAGCATGAATGTTTGGGGGTCACTGGCCACATAGCGGAGGCCCAAGAGTTAGGGGGCCTGCTAGAGGCCCCAAAGTCCCTTTCCGACCGCCTTTCCATGGCGGTCGACCACCATGGAAAGGCTGTCGGAAAGGGACATCGTGATCCCTACAGTGGTGCATGCGCAGGCACCACCCCTATTGTAGCTAATATGATCCGACCGACGGGCTCCTTAAGCCTGTCAGACACATTGGTCGGTCCCTCCGACTGTAGAAGTCGGACCAATTACATCCTCAAGAGGCAGTCAGACCGCTCTGCTGGATGGCTGTCGGACCGCCACAGACAGCCTGTCGGTGGCGGTCTGACTACTGTCCTAATGAGGACCTAAGTTAGGAACACTCAGCCAATCAGAAGACCGCATGCACACTGCAAACAGTGTTCGCACGCTCCCCAGGCCGGACATCTGGACATGTACCCACTGGCCCCACATTGTTTCCACGCAGGGTTGAAACCCACCTCCGCTTCGTATCAAATGACCAGATTTATGACCCCTTGACTAGGTACAGATTTCTGTCTCCAAAGTCTTCAAATCACTGGAGGAGATAAAGGAGGGACATGAATAGTCTGGGGAAACTGGTAACCTCAATGTGGAAGCGATCCGAGAAACAACCCGACTGATCCCATAACCAGATGAAAGAGGAGGTATCCAACCCGTTGCCTCAATGTCCCTTCTAGACATAGATTGTCAGTGTAAACCAAACCGGAGCAGCAAGCGCACAAGTCCCAAAATTTGTCCGACAGAGGTACTTAAAATGTTAAAGAGGTTTCAGTTGCGTGACTTTTATACTTAACTGAAATTGCCAATCCTCCCATTTATCTGTACTCACAATGACATGCTTTTCCACCTCCTTGAAGCGTGCTTGGTATACAACCGAACCAAACTTTCTTACTAACACCCTAACCTCTCATCCCATTTTAATAAGCCAATTTTATTCTGTCCATGTCCCGTTCTTGGTAACTGGCACCTATTTAAGTCTGTGGCTCTTTTGGAAAAACAGCATGGCACAATACTTGTTAAAAGGAGGGAGAGACTTGTAAGGCAGGGCTGCTCTTCCTGGAAGCATGGACTGATCTAGCAGAATACAAACCGGGCTTTAGTTCATCATGTGGTAGGTGACTGAAACTGTGTTATGTTGACATTTGTGCACTGGATCTTCAGATTGCCCTCTGTGGTTAAGTATCTGTTGGACTTGTTAAAAAATTAATACAATTTTAAAGTTGAAAAAACAAATTGTGAACTCACTTCCTTCACTTACGAGCTTCAGAAGCAGTATGACCAGTGGTTAATTTGCGTCTTTGGTGCAGGTTGTGGGCAGTAGCGCCTATCTTTGAAAACAGTACTTAATCTTCATCATTAGACTTTGACCCACACCAAGCAAGAGAGGGGAGCAGATATTAGAGAAAGAAGGAGGAAAAGGTGGGAAAACAGTAACAACATGAAAAGAGTAGGGTGAAGAAGAACATCAAAGAGTAAAAGAAAGAAAGGGAGTGTAGTATGGTTGAAGAAATAAAGTGTTGCACACTGATGCAGCTGAAGAATAAATGCAGCAACTGAAAGAGTGCCTGCTGGAAAAGAACAGCGTGACTCCACATTTTACATAGATAATGGCACATACAAGCGCCGCCAGGCTCTTCTACTTTGCATAACTACTGTCACACTGAAATCTAGGAGCCTTTCCTTGTTCACCATGGTCACAAACAGGTGTTACAAACAGGTCTCTAAAATGATGACTTAACCAACTGGTGTATCTCATTATTTCAAAGATTAACTGTACAAATCAAATGAAGGTCCTCTTAATGTCCTGTACTGTGGCTCTAAGGAGTTGGTGCTACAGTATTCTAGATCCAATTTCGCCTGTTGAAAATGCAGTACCAGCACTTGGATTTCCAATGCCCCATATAATCCCACAACAGTCTCTCACACCCTTGCATTCCCCAGAGCCTTACCTGTTGACTCTGCGGGGGCACTTGTCAGGCTTGATGTCCACTTCATAGTGGTAAACGTCGATCTTGGGAATGTCAACTTCAAAGTAATTGGCGAGCAACTTGATGGGCTTTCCAACTGTGCCTATCCCGGGACGACGTGGTGCCTGGAATACCTGCTGCAGGGGTGGCAAGTAGGTGCCCACCGCTGAGGGAGAGAAAAGAAGGATGATTACAAAAGTGGACAAATAGAAAATAATTCAGTCAGAATGTTCTACAGGGCAAATGGAAGATTTCTCCAACATGCCCCTCTGATGAACCAGAAGGACTAGGCAAGATGTCTTCAGATACAGGAATTTTCCCGAAAAACCACAGCCCCCAAAGTAACTACATGTTACTTATCCAGTCACATTAGTGTTTCAGACACATTTGTCTATTGGGAACTATACCAAGAAGGGGTGTTCGCCACTTTCATGGTCTGCCAGAAATACAAAGCCTATATAGAGAAAACCTTAGTATCCTTATAGCAGATTCCCTATCAACCTGCTATGTTGAAGTAAAGTGTTGGTAACCCTTAGCGGTATAGCCTCGATGTCCACATCTGGGATATTCCTCTGCCACATCATCTCTCAACATCCTGCCCTTGTTCTATCTTTCATGCCCTCCATCTTCTAATACCAAAACTGCTCCAGCACAGATCCTGAGCATATCGAACGATAGATAGAAAATCTCTCACTGGTTGCCTACAACTAGACCTCCATTCTTTCCCCATCGTAGCACTAAAAGCTGGTTTTGGAGCACCTTTACGGGACAGTAAAGAAGGAGGACACAGGAGCACACTTTAAAAGGATAAAGCCGAGCAGAACCTAAATTCACCAATTCTGAGAGCATGGTGAGATATATAAACTCCCTAATGTATGACCTGCAAGCAAAGGCAAACAATTTTGCCAAAAACTTTATTATCGAAACAACTTAAACGCACACTAGACACAATGTATTGGCAAGTGGTCTATCATGTAATATGGGGGTTTCATTTGAATATCGTATCTATACCAAGGGAAAAATGGGAGTTAGCAATCCTTGAAATAAACTACAAATGTACAGAAACTCATCTACAGAGAAAAACGGACGGTATGCATTAGTAAAGTGTTCGTAGACTAGCCTGTTGCTTGCTGCTTTTGAGATCAATGACTGATACTCAGAGCGCTGTTACAGGCAGACCTCTGCAGCTATCAAAACACTAACATAAACAGACCCTGTACATAAATCAATGACCTGGCAATAAGCATCATGGCATATGAACAGCATTGCTACAATCTAACCTCTGAACGTTGGCAAAATAAGAAAATAAAAAGGTGATGGGAATAATGCTTGCAAAGGAACTAGATCTTAACCTGTGGTCAGAGGACCACTGGGGCTCCATGACGTATATTCAGGGGGTCCGCGATGGTTTTACAGAATTAAATTATATCAAAATTAATCAATGAAAATTAATAAAGTATATACAAATAAGGACACAATATTGAAAATTTTAAAAAATGTTCTATATTTGATTGTGAATTACACAAAATATTCTAATATTTGAGCATTTGTTTGGCGTTTACTTGATTTTGTATTTTTGTGTATTGTTCTGAGGTCCAAATCATACAAATTGCTTAGGCCAGGGGCCCAAATTCAAATAATGTCTCAGCGGGGTTCTCTATATCCAATAATGATTCAGAAGGGGACCCCAGAGTCAAACGGTTAAGAACTGCTGGCAAGCCCGCAGGGTAACATTCTAACCCACTATTTTTCACCCACTGTGCCTCTCAAGAAATGCCGACCTAAAGCAAATAAGTGCTGACGAAGCTCCTCTTGGGCACCACCCATCCCCAACTGCCAGGCAAAGCCCGCTGTAGAAAGGAATAGATAGGTTTTAGCCTTCTTAGGCTTTTCAGTGAGGCCTATTTTGGATCCTTTAGCACAGTAGGTGCGGCAGGTCCATTGGGGCTGAGGGGCCACACCCCTCCACCTTTTGCCCCTCACGAACAGTGTCTGTCAGGCTGAACAAAGGTCAGACACTGTTCATTTTCAGGTCAGGTCAGGCAGCCAGCTGCGCAGGCTCCTGGCTGCCTGAGATGAACTTTGGTGGGCTGAGGAAGTCACAGCTCCTGTGGGTGTGACGTCCTCAGCAAAGGTCCCTGAGGCCCTCCCCTCAGTGACAAGGGGTAGCGCCACTGATTGTCTCACACCTGGGAGCTTCAGTTTTAAGCCCTAAAGTGCCCAAGGTCGAGTGTCAATCAGTGACAAGTCATCACAGAGTGGGGTGGGGTCAGTAGTCTCACTGATCCCATTCCACTCTGTGATGAGTTGGGACTGCTGCCTTCCCTCATTGCTATGGTCAGCCAATGAGGGAAGGCAGCAGTCCCAAGCCTCCTGCAACCTCCGAGGCAGAGCTTCATCAAACATACAGAAGGTGAGAGAAGGAATGCTTCCAAATAGTCTAAACCACCACCAATGAACTCTGATTGGCATTCCAAACCTTTCCCTTTTATTCACTGTGCCAATCTAGACAGAGGCGCATCTTACACAAATAAGTACTGATCCTGATATTCATGGGAACAATCCATTAAGAACTACCAGGCAAGGTTCCATCTAATAACTAGTAACAAGCAACTCCATACCATTTCAGCCTTATTAGCCTTTGTCAGGAAGGTATAGCTTGATTCCCGTGGCACAGCATGCCAGGGACCCAGGTATGGGCATACCTGTGTTCAGTGGGCGAAAACCAGTGAGTTAGAATGCTACCCACACCTTTTGTGTGTTTAATAATAAGAAAAGTGCCATATTCCGAGCCCACGTATAGTTAAGCCCTTCTACAATCATATTCATGGTATAATCATAACTGTCCCATAATCAGATCGCTGATCACTGATGTTACCGAAACTCTAGTATAATTAGATCTGTTACATAATCTTCACCCCTATGTATATGAGCCCCTATGTATCTGAGCTATGCTATCATTCGAACCATGAAATACTTGTTATCTGGTATCTCCATCACCCTTCTTCTTCTTACTCCTGTACACTAAACTTTCCCATGAATTCAGTAATTTTCAACTCCTTTCCTCTAAGACCCAAGATATCTCTCAACCTTCGCTTTGCCTACGATCCGAGGTTCATTCTCCAATTGCTTATATATGGCAAGCATTACACCATAGGAAGACCCCAAAACCATAATTAAAGTAACCAGCATCCCTTGACAAACACCATAACCACACTGGAAACAACTGAAACCATTTAAGGAACACAATGAATACTATAAAAGCAGGCATAATTCTACAGGAAGGACCAGTGGCGGCCATTATATTCAAAACAGGAGCAGGCACACACGCACCACACTCTCTTTCACACACATACAACCAGCACATACGCACACACCCACTCATTCAAAGCATGTATGGACAAACATTCACACATACACAGACGCATGCATGTATGCACCCAACATTACAAAAACAAAACGTACTGGCCGGCAACTCGGGTGGCAGAAGGGAAGCCTTGGTGGTTCCTGCAAGATTGGGACTGCTGCCTCTTCTCATTCATTGGCTGACCTTCCTTCAGCCAATGAGAGAAGGCAGCAGTCCCTTACGGGTCATAGAGTAAGATGGGGTCATTGAGAGTTGTTGCTCCATATTCCACTCTGTGATGAGCATCTCTGATGAACACTCAGCTCTGGGGACTTCAGAGCTTAAAATGGAAACACCCAGGTGTGAGTCTATCAGTGACTCTCCCCCTCGTCATAAGGGGGAAGTCACAGAACACCCTTTCGGGCTGAGGAGGTCAAGCCTACCTGGCTGTGAAATCTTCAGCTCACCAAATTTCAGCTCAGGCGAGCCTTTGCATTTATCGTACATACAGCGCCAAGATGCCTGACTCAAACATAAAGAGTGTCAGTCAGGCTGACCTTTGCCCAGGCTAACAGACATTGTTCATGCCAAAATGTGTAATTCTGATGGTGCCGGTAACTACCCTTACTGGGCCTATGGAATTATCGGACCAATTGTAATGTGTAGGTGCTATAAAGAAACAACTGGTTGCATTCGTGGTTTACTAACATATTAAATAGATTAAAAGCAATGTAATATTGTGAGCCCTGCTCTAATTGTACCTGTAGCTTAAAACCGGTGAATTGACTCGAAATTCCTCTAATGGCAAAAAGTTCGTACAAAGATCCTTATGTACCATAGGCGATACACACACTGCTATTTTCGTGCTCTTGATCCCATTTTATAACTGTTTATATTGCGGGCGCATCTCGCTGCTGTATCTTTGCTCATCTGTTCCACTTCTTTAACTCTGCCGTACCAATTTGTTCTATGTAATCAACTGTATACTCATGCGCATATTGTATTGCATGGATTTTACCTGTGTCACATGTATTTCTGAATGTATGCCTCTTTTATTTCTAACTAAGAAAAACTACTTGAGCACAAAAAATAAAAAAAGTTCCTTAGTGTACTTTAAACCTTATCTTTTTGAGGATGTTTTACATAGAACTGAATTGCAGCCACACACAACTTAAAGGGATAGTTGGCAAATCGAATTTGTTAAAATCCTAAAGTGATATTTTACATACGTGGCATGCATACTACCGTTGTGGAAGCATACTTTATAAATGGCATAGATACGGTTAAACATAAAAATCAGCTTTGTATGCATTAGTGACAAATGAAGTATTTGTCGTCATGATAAAAAAAAAAGAAACAGCACATCAGTGTAGCTTATTGAGCTGTGCAATCATGGCATTATAAAAGCGTCAAAAGGAACCCGATGATTTAATATTCCTGCTGCAGAAGGGTACGATTTTTTATTTCAATGGACCTACATCTTTTATCCTTCTGAACTTTCGGTAAAGGTAAAACCTGTTGCATTTACAGCACACAGTAACGGCACTACTGCGATCAAGCACTATATTTATAAAGCAAGTTAGTTATTAGAGACGCGCCTTTGAACTGAACAGAACATCTCGGATAGAGACAACAATTAGGAACACTCGCAGGACAATGAAATGACCCAAAGTTAAAGCAAACGTGAACACCCTAACAAAAATTCATAATATTTTTAATATCGGTTTGCCACAATACCTCAATAGCTCTAGCAGCAACATTCCTATTACAGGGACTTGGACTTTTCAAGTCACTAAAGGAACCTTTCCCAACAGCCCCTAGAGCCTTCTCACCGAAAAGACCTGGGCTCATTCCATAGTACCCAAATGGAAGCCGGAAAGCCACATACATCTCAGTTGACTGCAGCTATTCACAGGGAAAAACCGCGAATTATTAAGGGTCACTCTTAATGAGGATGAACATTTTTGTGGTCTGTTGGCACCTGCAAATCACATTGCTGCTGTCTTAGTTGACGATTAGTGCACTGAATTCTGGTTTATTAGTGAAAGGTGATCTCAAAACATACTCCACAGGGGAAAACAAATCCCCAACCTCCGTGTTTATAATTTTAATAGGGAATTTTTCTTCTGAGTGCTAAACAAAATTTTTGGTATGTGGGAGCCAAACCTCAATATTTTACTGCATCTCCAATGTTTTTAGCACCCCAAAACTTACCTCCGGCAGCGACACCCTTTATCTTGTGTTAAGTGTCAAGATCCTCTTAAGCATTAGGCCCATAAGTTAGCAGAGCAATAGGTAACTGGGACCACCCAACAACTGAATTAAAGATCATGGCAAGTTAAAAGCTTTTATTACAAAGATCTCAAAATAAGTATTACAGAGAAATACAAAATAATATGCCATGAAGGGTCAGATACACAATTAGAATTGTTCTAAGTCTCAATAAGTAACAGAAATTATAAGAGGAACACCGATCCTGGTAGAAAAGGGAAATCATCTGGCTCACTCCAAAAATCGAGTTTTTTTTATACACATTCTATGAATAGGTAATAAGCAAAAACTGCAAATTCAGCATGGCATGACTAGCAATATCACATACTGAGCAAATCAGAAATTAGATCATCATAACAAATATATAACACTAACCCACTTCTAAGGAAAAGAGAAACTTCAGTCATCTTCCACAGCAACACCTCTATCCGGAGATGTACTACACAATATGAAACATTTTCAAACAAAGATTCACACACCAGTGTATGCTAGAAGCCTACATCGGAACTTCCAGCTGAAGTGTCCTTCACTTCGATACATTCAGTACACGAAGAAAGTTTTTATTCACATACATGCTCTTTAAGGAAAAGAATTAATTGCTTCACAATGTCCTGTGCTCTGTGAAGACTGTAGGGAGAGAAGACACACTGATGGACATTGACTGGGAGGGATAATAAGCAGGAGCAAGATGTACAGAATATCAAAACAGCATCCATATTAATAGGATAGTTTCTCTGCAAAAATATAGCACAAGTAACTACATTATCACACGTCTCAACACCTAATAAAAATAGTTTCAAGTACAACCTTAATAATTCATTATTTACGAATATCTTCATCATAAAAATCATTAGTATTCAAAAATAATTTGGCACCCAAAATTGCACATTTAGAAAATACTTCCACGGGGGTCTTAAATAATGCAACAAATCAAGCAACATTTCATTCTCAATCTTTAAAACCTGCTCTCCTAAAATAAAGACACTATCACCTTCAACAGTTCATATCTTCCCACCCCATTACTTTCTCCTTCGGATTGCGATTGTTCATTTTGTCCTCTCATATCACAAATTTAAATGTCACATTAATGGCACAAAAGGAATTTGTGATTCATCATCTATGCCATTCATTGTATATTCTGACTTTTTTAACAGGCTAGGATAAAGCAAACATTCTATATGCCAGCTGTGATTCTAGGAAACACATGTTCTAATCCCAGCTTTTCCGCTTGACCAGCACTGATCAATATTAGTGAAATAATTTAGGGTTGGAAATGGGACTGCCCGACAAGGAGTCTGCGGTCCTGCTTCCCATATTAGGATGCAACCGCGTTCACGGCGGTTGGAAAGTATCTTTTCTATTGCGGCATAGGCTGCGGGCTGCAGCACAAGCCACAATAGGTAATATACACTTTTAAAACATCCATGCACAGTGTGGCAGGCACCATGTGGTGCCTGCCACACGATGCCTGGATGTTTGGGGGGCACCACAGTTGCCCCTCAGGCCTCATAGCAGAGGTGACGGGGGCCCTGTTAGACGGTCGAACCGCCATAGAAAGGCTGTGGGAAACATGCATCGTAATCCCCGTGGCGGTGACTGAGCAGGCACGCCTCCATTTTGGGGACTACGATCCGCCCTCCGCCCCAACATGCTCCTTGAGCCTGTCAGAGGAGGAGCGGATTCCCCCCGCAGGCATCAGTCAGATTGCTCGTATCATAATAGGGCAGAAGGACCTATACCTCAGATGTCAGGTGGAACGCCACCGACGAGCAGCCGGATGGCCTACCGCCGGACATCATAAGAGGGCCCTCAGTCTCCCCGTGACTCAAGTAAATTACTTGATAATACTTCAGGTTAGCCTGCTTAAGTAGCCTGCATTTAATATATGCAACATAATAATGGTGCTTGCGTCTGCTGTTCCGCAGACTTTATTGGAGATGATATATGGTGCCTTGCTAATGTATACTGTTTTCTTACATGCTTGATGCTCTTTGGGCTTGCCCATATGGTACCTTGAAAACCAATAAAATTTGTTTAAAATAATGGTGCTCGCACATATTCATTCTTACTGACGTAATGCTCTTTTGAGGCCCTAAGGGGTGATAGTGAGTTCTATTCATTTAACTAAATAGAGATTTCAGAGCTAATGTAGGTTTCTTGAGTGTGCTTAGAGGTGAAAGGGAAGAAGTACGAGGAGGAAGATCAGTTGTGCCAGAGTACACAAATTAGATTCAATCAAACACAACTATCTAACTCTTAGCAAAAATGAAGGAAGCTTGGGAATTGTTACATCCTAAAAAGCATAAATGCAGATAGATTAATTAAATGTAAGTTTACCCCCTTCCCCAATATCAAAGGTAGACAATATCTTCTGTAGGTTGCCTTTTTGCTCAGCTCATGTGCAACAGAACCTTGCCAAATAACTCCTGGTAGGAGAATCAAACTCCAACGCTCCCAAGCAACATTATCCAAGGGGAGGGTAGTTTGTCAGTTGCTGCCCTTGTGGATTCGACCCGAGTCAATAACGACCCAGGAGGGCCTTCCTGAATATTGCTAAGGAAAACCATTCACTTGAAATTTGGGGTGCAACTCAATAAATTATTTGTGAAAGGATTTGTTTCATCATGGCCCTATACTGATGGATGTGTGTAAAGCATACAAGTTGAAATGTTTTAACTGCAGCCTTTTTTGTCTAGAAAATCTTTCTAATGAAATATATTATTGAGACAGATATATCTCTTGCATGGTAAAAGAGCATGTACCCCTGCCATGAGTCCCCCGACTGCATGTAAAACTGGTATCTTTAATTTAATTTTGGACCTGGTGACTTGCTAACACAGCATGTGTGCAGAGGTCTAGGCCTGTTTCTGAATATGCCAGGTCCAGGACCTGTCCTTTAACCTGGATAGGCACACCAACCATGCCCTCATATTGAGCACTGGACTACAGTCCCTGCCCTGGGTACATCACGTAAAGCGGTGGTGGCATCATACCACATTTTGTGAATTTGTAGTGCGACCAGACCGTTTCTCTGTGTTAGTTAGAGTACTGTCTACTGACCACTCTTGTGCATGTAAAGTTCCGCTGTTGTGTGAAACAAAGAATCTTGCTGACAATCCATGGGTATGTCGAGAGAATGTGTGCATGCGAGCACGCAGTGCCTGTGCTTTGCATGTATGGTACTAGGAATCTGTGTTGTAGGAGTCAGAGGACAGGGTCCACTGGGATTCATTTGGGATGCCTTTGGGTAGGCATGGTACAAGATGGAGGATGAGGATAGCGTCCTTAGGCAGTGGTGGTGTTGCCTGCATTTCAGTGGTTGGAGGGTAGAGACGCAGACGCTGAAGAGAGGAGGACGGAGACAGGGCAGCCTTCACAAATCTCACTGAGATTTATTTTAGTAAGGACCTGCTGATTAGTTCTTCAAGAGAACTGCCATTTGGTTGATGGTAGGGGATAGGTGGGTGACTCCTATCTCTGTTGTGCAAAGTGGGGAAGTTTCTAGGCAGGGCTGTTTGTCTGTCCCCTTTTACTATTTCAGGAAGGCTGATGACATCCAGGTGCAGAGAACTCAAGTTTTATTGTGCTCATGTATTGGGTGCTCCTTCATGGAGCCAGTCCCGTTGCTACCTGCCATGAGAATCATTACTTAGCACAAAGTGATGTGTCTGGAGAAAAGCCTGGAAATGGCACTTGAAAGAGAACCAACCCAAACCAGTTCAGAAACATCAAGAAGTAATCTATCACCTATGTCATTAACAAGCAAAAGAGAAGCATCATAACTCAAGGTATGATTTTATCTTTAAACAAGTATGTTGAGACAATCCTTTCAAACCTCCCTAATAAGACAAATTCACTCTGTTTACCTGTTAAATGCAATCCAAACTTTACACTTAATATCTAATGTAATGATAACCTTGGCTACACATGCTTACTACTTGTAATTTTTTATTATAAACTTGATTGAATATATTACTATGTGTTATTTTCACCTCACTTCTTCCCCTCCCTCTTTCTTTCCCTTGCTAATTTCCTCCTGGTCATACCTCTTTTTAAAGCCTGCATTAATGATTCTGTTATAAACCCTGAGAAGCCTGTGGCTGCCGCCCACGCTATACTCAAACATATTTCAAATAATGACTTATTACTCATATTTATTTCTTTTAGCAACACCTGTATTGATATCCTTGGTTATTATATGTTGTTCTCTTATTATATAGAAAGCATTTATAAACTATGTTCAATAAGGCTTTCAAAATGAAAAAAAAAGACAGTGGACTCGCATCACCTGTCTGAAAAATGTTTAAAACTGGGATCCAAACCACCTCACTTTGTTCCAGTCCCGAGTTCTTCTTGACTGAGGAAGGGAGTAATCCCCAGAGTACTTGAAGAGCTGATGTGTAACCAGCACTGGTATCTGCCTGACAGCCAGTCTCCCAAAGGTAACGAGACATCACCCGAAGTCTGCGCTTTCAGCTAGAAGAGCAGAGGATATCCTTAAGAAGCCTGCTGAAAGAGGGAAACTGTCCACGGTGGGAAGCCCAATGTAAAACAACCAGAAGAAGCTGACAAATAACGAGAGTGCGAGCCAGAAAAGGCCCATGCTGGCCCCGGTCTCTCAGCGCAGTTCTCAAGTAAAATCTATCATGACTGCACCAGAATAAAGAATCCTGCTTCGTCTGGCAGCCCACCATAGAAAATACTGACCGTGCTACTGTCGACAAAATCAATGAAAACTCGATCACTGCTGAACTGGGAAGTGACGTTTGGCCTCGAGGCCGCAACTGCCCCTCAGAGACAACATACCAGAGAAACTCGACTGGGATGCAGCAGCTACTATGTACGATCACCGGTCTGCAGCCAACCACCATGGCTGTTGTTGCCAAGGATTGATGCGATCTTGCTGGCCTGCCCAGTGAGTCTGCTTTGCGTTCCCTGACTCGGACCAGGCTCCCGCTGTGCCCCCTGCAAAGAACGGACCAGAACCACAAGGACGGGAGTCCGTCCCGCATCCACCCAACAGTCTGAACTGCAACGCAACCAAGGGTGGGTAAGCGCAGATACTGACACACAGGCCAGACCACTGGGCCATTTAAAACGTTTAAATCAAGGGTTGCAAAAGACATTGAACAGAGTTGCTCCACTAACCAGTGAGACTGCTTTGAATTATATGCATCTCTGCTTAATCTTTGCCTACTCTGTACAGTGTAGGGAACAGAAGAAACAGAACAAGAAGTGTAGCGCTTCACTGTTAGATGCAACTGATTACAGCCCTGTATTACACTCTCGTCGTGTTGTGTAAGGTTTTCCTTTATGTTTTAAGTTCTTTCTTTTTCCATAAAAGATAAACACTGGGCTGAACATTACATTATCATTTATGTTGATTTGCAGTTCAGTTCTGAGCTTTTGCCCCCCAACACCACCTACCTGAAAAGCCTGTGACTGCTTGCCCTCACTATCCTGAGAGTCAAGTATGAAAGAACTGTACTTGGCCCATTTGCAGAGACACAGTAGGATGGACCCCAGGACACCAGTGGAAAACCACCTCAACCGCCACTGTTGGGGCCCGATGGGGTCTGACATATAGTCCGTGAGTACACTTTTGAGGGTCACAACAAAGGTTACAAGATTTTACTAACGATTAAATAGTTTATTACTGATGCCCGTAAGAACCCCGTTGGGGATCATGAGGCAAGCAGTTAATATGTTCCTGCAAACTGAACACAAAGTGCATCGCTTCATGATATGGACCTCAGTGGTATAGAGCCAAGCAATCCAAGGCTTCTCAGGAATGTAGTAGTAGACAATGAAAACTGCAACAACTACAATATTTACTGTCCAGCCCAGTGCTTATTTTTATTAAACAGAGAAGTACATTAATACACTCCAAAATACAATACTACACACAGAAATAACAAAGGTACATGGTTATACACATGTGCAATGTGGATTTCTACACAGAAACTAATAAGGTTTACCATAAGGTCTCTGGCGAAAGCGTACCATCGGAACATCCTCGCGGAGAAGAAGGCTTATTTTGCTAGAAAAATTGAAGCCGCTTCCAACTCCTGTAAGGAGCTTTTCGCCATTGTGCGGGAGTTTACAGCCTCTCGCGCAGCGCCTGCCCAGACCCCCCCTCCTGCGCCTTGGGTCAGGGCGATTGCGGACTTTTTCACCTCTAAGATCCAGCGGATCCAGGACTCCTTCCTTGTGTTGGATCCTGAGGTACCAGGTCGGGCGGAGAATGCCGCTGTTACCCGACCGAACGCCGGTGTGGCCTTGGCAGCTTTCCCTCCTCTCTCGCTGACAGCTTCATTTGACCTGATGGTGGGACTAAAGTCAGGTTCCCCTCGGGATGCCTGCCCCGCAAAATTTCTGGCTAAAATGGCAGCTGTCATTAATCCACTCGTGAACCCCCTGTTGAACTGTTCTCTTGCACAGGGTGTGGTTCCCCAGTCCTGGAAGCAGGCAATGATTATTCCCCTGCTTAAAAAGCCTGGTCTGGATGTGGAGGTGTTAGCGAATTATAGACCTATCTCGCTCCTGCCGGCTTTGGCGAAGGTCATTGAAAAGCACGTGCAGAAGGTGCTTACCGATTACTTGGAGGCCCACGACCTACTGCACCCTACACAGTCGGGTTTCCGCGCCAATCTTAGCACCGAAACTGCCCTCCTGGAAGTCTCGGAGGCGATAAAGGAGGTGCTGGATTCGGGTGGGAGAGCGATGCTGGTGATGTTAGACCTGTCGGCGGCCTTTGACACCGTCCCTCATGAGGGTCTGCTTGCTAGACTCTCAGAGATTGGTCTTCGAGGGACGGTGCTCCAGTGGTTTCGATCTTTCCTGGCAGGCCGTCGACAATCGGTCTGGGCTTCTGCTTGCTCCGCCGAGATGTCGCCATTGGGTGTCGGAGTTCCTCAGGGCTCTGTCCTGAGCCCAACTCTATTTAATATCTTCATGACCCCTATGGCGGCCCTGGCGGAGTCTCTCGGGGCCCAGATCGTTTCTTACGCCGATGACACCCAGCTCCTCTTCACCTGTGAGAGGGGTGCGGACTTCGATGGAGGTAGGATCCAGGGTTGCCTTGAGGCTGTGTTTCAGTGGTTCCATCATAACAGCCTCAAGTGCAACTCGGATAAATCCGAGGTCCTCTTTTTTGGGTGCAGCTCGGACCCGGACTGGAAAGTGTGGTGGCCGGAGAACATGTTTCCACCAGCAAGTTCGTCCCAGGTAGCTAAAAACCTTGGGATTAAGATCGACAATGGCCTCACACTACGATCGCAGGTAATCGGTCTCACAGGCACCTGCTTTGGCTTACTCCGGATGCTTCGCAAGTTCCTTCCCTTGTTATCGGAGGAACACAGGAAGATCACGGTGCAGGCGATGATAGGCTCGAGAATAGACTATTCCAACGTCCTCTATCTCGGCCTGCCAGAATACCTGCTTCAACGATTACAGGTTGTTCAGAATTCGGCAGCACGTGCTATTTTTGGACTATCTCGCCGTGCCAGAGCCTCGGGCCTTTTGGAGGCTCTGCACTGGCTTCCTGTCCGGAAGCGGATAGTTTTTAAAACTCTCACCCTGGCACATAAAGCCTTGCACACATCTGGAGCAAAATATCTTCAGAAAAGGCTGTCCTTTTACCGTCCTGCCAGATCGCTTAGGTCTGAAGCCTTGTTTCTTGCTGCAGTGCCCCGCGTGAAGAGAGCTCGCATCGGTGGCCGCTCCTTTAAATTATTAGCGCCTCAGCTGTGGAACAAATTGCCTGTGTCCCTGCGCAGCACCCCTAACCTGTTGGCCTTTAGGAAGGGGCTTAAAACTTGGCTTTTCACTTCTTAGTTTCAGGTCCTATCCGGTTTCCTCTTTTTTTGTTTTTGTTCATTTTTCCTGTTGTGTTTTGAGATTAGTGTGCAATTCAAAGCGTCGGGACACTCTTTCGAGTAGCCGCACGCTATACAAAAAACCTGTATAACATAACATAACATAACATAAGTGCAGGTGCAGGCTGGTACTGCGAGTTTGACAAATATCCGCACTGAGTTTTTAAAGTTATGGCGTTCTTCCAACCCACTTTAGTCCTATGCGTGAGGCACTCATGAGTATGTAGCGGTCCTGCCTGAAAGATTTCCTTTACACCTGAAAATAAACTGCTGGATCCACTCCTGCCCCCCTACGATCCCTCATGGCAGTGCTCTGAGAAAGATACTCTGCAGGTCCTCCACCAAATGGTCACTGCTTGGTTCCTAAATACCAGTAGTACACTCAAGTGTCTAGGGAGGCTGAGCCACAACCTCCATTTTTTGCTAGGTTGCAAAAGTACCATCTAAAATGGATCTCACTCTCCTGGCCACCAGGCATACACTCATATTTCACACAGAGCCCTTCTAACAGTTCCACATACACAAAGTACATGTGCACATTCACTCTGGATGTCAATGCAGGCTCTGAGCACGACATTCAGCAAACCTTTACTCAAGTGGGGGCGGTAGGCACCACACCCTCCCGAAACAGGAAAAGGCCCAGACTATCAATTCAGAAATGTATAGACTATTCATTTAAAAACACATAAATGCTTATAGCCCAGGACACATACAATAGTCTTGTATCTGCTTGATGTGCTAGGATGTTAGCAAAGCATTGTGGGTAAGAAAATGTGCGCAGATCAAGGGAAGCCACACCTCTTTCATTTCCTGGGGCCTCTTGTCCAAGGTTGGAGGAGTTCCCTGAGTGGGGCTGCCCCTCGGTCCAAACACTGAGGAAATCGAACTGGAAACATTAGAGGCAATTGGAGGTGATTAGCACGGTTTGAGATGGGACAGGCATTCCCCCAATCTGCCACCCACAGGATGTCAAAAAGACTGTGGAGAAGTTGTTTCTGGAAAAGGAGTTACTGAGGGCCTATAGAGACATTGGATAGCAATCAGAAGAGGTACCTAGGCCTGCAAAATGGAAGGCGGGCCTACACCACTGTAGTTGTGTGTAACTTTCAATTTACGAGGCTAGAGGTTGCCCATGTAAGCATCAGACGGTGTTGGGAGCATGAATGGCATATCTGCAAGTTATGTAATGCTGTTCATGGAGTTTACACTATAGGTTAGGATGGACGTGATGCTGGAATTCGAAACCTGTGGGTCTTGGGAATATGATAGTTACTTTTGGTGATGTATACTGTAATGGCCAAAACAATGCACTATTGTTGAATGCAGTCTTGTGGGCTTGAAAAAACAATAAAACAGGTTATAGAAGAAGCATTTCCAATGCAGTAGGTCTCGCATTACTGATATTTTGAGGTATTGGCGTTGCAAATAATAATGCAACGCCAATAGCTCATACTTTCAGTAATGCGAAACCTAGTGCATTGCAAATGAATGCCTAGTGAACCAGGAACCATCATTGTATGTCTCAGTGCAGCACCGCAAGCTGCTCCTAGAGGTCCCTAGTGAGCAAGGAACCAGCACTGCATGTCTAGGTGCAGTACCGCAAACTGCTCCTAGAGGGCCCTAGTGAGCAAGGCACCAGCACTACATGTCTAGGTGCATTAACGCATGCTGCTCCTATAGGTACCGAGTGAGCAATGCACCAGCTCTGCATGTCTCGGTGCAGTACAGCAAGCTGCTTCTAGAGGTCCCTAGTGAGCAAGGCACCAGCACTGCAAGTCTACAAAGTTGGAGTTATTGGCATTAGTGCTCAGGGCCGTATTACCATCTGCAGTCACCTATGGCAGTGAGGCCTTCCCAGGCCAACCTATTAAAACCATCAAAAAACTACACCTAAAAGTCTACAAAAGAGTGTTCAAATTGCCCTGTTACATTAGGGGATCTTTGGTGAGACTTGAATTTGGCTCGGAGGGCATTGCATGGTCCAGTATGGGGTCTTTTCTAAAGTACTTCCATAGATGTACCACGACGACGCCAGGCACCTTGAAGTTTACCCTGCAAAATATATTTAAACAAAACAATAACCCGTGGTCGACCTACCTAACAACGGCAGCAGTGACCCTTCACATCGACTTGGCCATCTTGAACACCCATTACTCACGCATACTGCAGTAAAAAACATCTTGAAAAAACATATCAAATTCCTCTCGAAGCCTGCGGACCTGGAAAACATTGAGTCCACCCAGCCACTGAGGACCCTGGCACTATCATACAACAACGACAGCCAAGTCGGCCTCCTGGTTCAATCTTCTCTCAATTGCAAAGCTTGCCTGACCCAAATTTTGGCAGTAAGGATGCTGGCATTACAGATTAAAGACTTCATCCCCAACTGGCCAATGCTTTCCAAGATAGTCAAGTGCAGACTCTGTGGCTACAAATCTGAAACCTTTTTACATCTACTTTGCAGTTGTCCGACGCTGCTTGAGCTCCGGCGAACACTATTAAAGCCAATTTTTTTAACTCACGGCATAAGAGCATGCAACAACGCAATTAACTGGATTTTTAGTACCATGGTTCCCTTTGAATTGGCAAGAATAGGCAAATTTGTCAAGGCTGTGCAGGACCTTCTTAAAAACACACAACCAAACATAGAGGTGTGTGGATTGACAATTCCTAGTTTTTCGCATCTTGGACATTAGGCATAATAATGTTTGACCTCCTTGTACTTGAGTTTTAACATCTGTCATGCATTCACTCTATTTTGCGATTTTAATACTATTTTTACTTTCTGCATAAAAAATTCAAACTGGCTTTCTTATAACAGATTTTAAATAGTCAAATACCCTAAACTTAATTAAAACTGCTTGCACACCTTGAATGTTCTCTTTGGGCACCAAGTGCCAGCTATTGCACGGACCCATCGTTCTCCTTTTTTTTTTCCTCAGCCTAATATGGCTTCTAAATGTTTTATATTGTCTTGGTTTTAAGTAATCTACACAATACACTTTGTATTACTTACTACTTATTGGCATTATAAATGGCAATGTTTTTAGGTCTCGGCTGGCGTTGGAGCGTGCATGCGCTCTTCGACTTATAGTAATCAAGCTTAGTTTGGAGAAGGGGACTAGAGGCGTGCCCCTCATTTTCATTGGGTATTGTCAGCGTTTACGTTAAACACTAGCATCCCATTGAAAAAGAGGGTTTTAGGTTGCCTCCCTTTGGCTTTTTGGGACCGCCTACTTGGACTCCCTCGCCTGCTTTACGCCCGTCGTAAACGTTTTCTTATCTTTATGGGGCCATGTGTTTAAACATATTGCCCCATACAAGAAAAGAGATCACCGCCGGGAGCTTCATCGGCTGTGGGCTCCTATGTCACCGCGAGCCGCGCTGGGATTGGCCCAGCGTCGCAGGTTGCCTAGCAGCGGAGGGGGCGCTCGTATCTTGTTCGTTTACACGCTTCTTCAGGTTTTTCTAAGGCTGCTCTAGGCTATCAACTATCTCGGACTCTCTGGTCCTTTTCAGATGCTCTACCCTAAGAAGGACTCGTTTGACTGCCATTCATTGCCTCAGAAGCCACTCTACACGTGCATGGACTCGCTGGTGGGGTTCCTCGCCAGTGACGTGCGGATGACGTGGCACGCAAAAGCCGGAAGCAGGCGGTTGCCGAGGTGACGCCGCTGCAGGAGGAGGAGAGCCTTGTTGGGGCTCTCAGTCACCACCATGGCAGCGGCTGGAGCGGCCGGGAGAGGACAGATGAAAGAGCTGGAGCGGAGAGAGGCTGAGGGTGAGGGTGAGAGTCATGGGACCCGGGCACAGACACAAGACAGAGGACTAGCAGAGCGCTCTAGCTGAGGAGGGCAGGTGCTAGCTGTAAAACTGGGGGGTGTATGGCTCGCGTCTCTTGTGTAGTGAGTGAGGTTCGTGCACAAGCTGCGTATGTGCCTGCTGATAGAAGAGTCTGCAGCCTCTGCGTACGACTCAAGACTGTGTGAGGGGTTCTAATAATGCTACAAAAAGGGCAGGATCATATAAACAAGAAAAACAGGAGCAAGCCCGTTACCCCAGCTGAGACCGGGTAAATGGAATAACAAGAACAATGTCTCAACAGGGAAAATAAGTCCAGGGACCAATAAATACACAATTTAATCGAAAGACCAAGGAGGGACAAGAGAGACCAAGGAAATGAAAAAAAGAGACAAATTTTATGATTAAATACACAATTGGTATATACAAGTTGGAATAACCATAACAAACATATGTGCACTGACAGTGAAGTGAAGAAGTGAACGACGCAGTGACATAAGTGTTAAGATGACAATATGGTGTGGCAAGATAATTTGAAAAAATTCAGGGTCGAGGAAGAATATATACAATGAACAGTTTGCCAATTATCTTTAAATCACAAAGGGCCATTTAACTATCCACAAATAATGTTGTCCGGTCGACGACGTTTCAACCTCCTTGCATTGAGGTCATCATCAGGACTATGGTTATCATAGTATTTAAAAATACCTATGTGTAAAAGAAGAAAAAAGCAATAATGAATTGTGAAGCCCAGAAAAGCCAACGACGTAGAGGACAAGGATGAAAAAATAATAAATAAGAAGGAAGGAAGGAAAGGAAAAGGAAAAAAGGGAGCTAATCATATCTATGTACAGGGTTAAATAATTCACAGCGTCATAGCTGAATATAGGATGATTAAAATCCTATATGATTAACAAGGGAAAGAAAGGTAAGGGAGGAAACCAAGGCAAGTGGGTGTATAATTATAAACCATTAGCATGTGTCCCTTACCAATTAGGACAAATGTATATTGAAGCAACAATGAAGGTCCGTCAATCTAGGGGGGTATCATTAAGGTGTCTGAAACAATAAAGGAATAAAATAAAATAAGGGACTTACAATTCCGCCGTATCCGGAGGAACTGTCCGTAGGGCAAGCCATCTCTGAGCCCCCGAGGATGGTAACTGGAGTAGGCCAAGAGGGTATTACGCTCTATTTGTTTACGATATAGAGATGTCCCAATTAAACCATCTTCTGCATGTAGTGTAAGATCCAAGAATGGAAGATCATTATTACGCACATCCGAGGTAAACTTTAGATGGTTTTGGATGGAATTCAACCAAATAATAAACGACAAAAGGTTCTCATGTGTGCCATGCCACAACAGATCGCTGATTTACACAGCGCCGTTGATTTCTACCGCTGGATGCTCCGAACTATCCCAGACTTGAGTTCCAGATTTACATCTCGTTCCTGGTAAGCGCACTTGCCCTTTTTGGTTTTATTGTATCCCGGTTTACCATAGCACATTATTGTCATCTATCCTAGCACGTTTTTATAACTCCCGTAATTTAATTGTGTTTTGATAGATTGCTGATCACAGTACAGCAACTAATACCCTTCAAGGCGGATTTTTTCATGTGCCTTCGTTCCTCCTTTGTTCTTTATAGGTAAGCGCCCTTGCCCCAATTGGCTTAGTTACTTGTTTTTCTTTAATAGTTGGTCACCTTTATTAGTCCCTTATTTTATTTTATTCCTTTATTGTTTCAGACACCTTAATGATACCCCTCTAGATTGACGGACCTTCATTGTTGCTTCAATATACATTTGTCCTAATTGGTAAGGGACACATGCTAATGGTTTATAATTATACACCCACTTGCCTTGGTTTCCTCCCTTACCTTTCTTTCCCTTGTTAATCATATAGGATTTTAATCATCCTATATTCAGCTATGACGCTGTGAATTAATGAACCCTGTACATAGATATGATTAACTCCCTTTTTTCCTTTTCCTTTCATTCCTTCCTTCTCATTTATTATTTTTTCATCCTTGTCCTCTACGTCGTTGGCTTTTCTGGGCTTCACAATTCATTATTGCTTTTTTCTTCTTTTACACATAGGTATTTTTAAATACTTTGATAACCATAGTCCTGATGATGACCTCAACGCAAGGAGGTTGAAACGTCGTCGACCGGACAACATTATTTGTGGCTAGTTAAAGGGCCCTTTGTGATTTAAAGATAATTGGCAAACTGTTCATTGTATATATTCTTCCTCGACCCTGAATTTATTCAAATTATCTTCCCACACCATGTTGTCATCTTAACACTTATGTCACTGCGTCGTTCACTTGTTCACTTCACTGTCAGTGCACATATGTTTGTTATGGTTATTCCAACTAGTATATACCAATTGTGTATTTAATCATAAAATTTGTCTCTTTTTTTCATTTCTTTGGTCTCTCTTGTCCCTCCTTGGTCTTTCGATTAAATTGTGTATTTATTGGTCCCTGGACTTATTTTCCCTGTTGAGACATTGTTCTTGTTATTACAAAAAGGGCAGGGGCGCACTCGGGCCAACAACGGGTGATTCCGGGTGTGTGAATGAGCAAGTGCTTTATGCCACTTAATGCAACATCTGTCGGAGGCTTCTAAGCACTGCATCACGCCGGGATTCTGAGGTTGAAATGGGAGGGTGGTTTGAAAAGGCAAAAGAGGACAGGAGGGGACTGGGGGGGTTGAAAACTCAACTGAGAGCTGGAGGGGTGGGTCAAAACACACCGGATGTGGGGGTGAAGAAGCCGCACCGTACACCCTACATGGTGTGCCACCATGTACTGCGCGAGGGACGGTTGTATTGCTGCTGTTTCTTTTGTCTGCGTGTGTGTGTTTGTGGGATGCGTGCACTGCTGTCGTGTTTTTGTGAGTGCGAATAATACTATTCCCACACCATGCTATAGATCTTAAAGTCGTTTCTTCCTCTCGCCTTTTCCGCCCCTTGTTTATGATTCTTTTAACCACGCATTCCTCTTCCTTTGGTTACTTCCCTATCACTTGTCTGCCTTTCCCTTCATTGTCTCCAGTTGTCCTTTACGTCTCTTTCTTTCGCATCGCTTATGTCTTTTCCTTGTCGCCCTTTGATCATATCTTCCTCTCACTTGTCATTCACCTCTCCACCCATCTCCACACTCACCCCCTCCAGTGCTTAAAGCCCCTCCCAGAAATAAAACATGCCACAGGTCCCCTCGGAGTCCGCCTTCTGCAGAGAAACGGCAGGTGCGCTGCTAGCTTTCGCATATCCCTGCACGCGCTCATCATTTTCCTGTGCGCGCCCTTCATCGGTGCACCCCTCCCTTTTTGCACCCCTCACATAAACAAGGCAGGTCCCCGCAGAGCCTCCCCTTCTGCAGACACACTGCAGGTGCGCTCCTGGCCACCTCTCTCATTCGCGTGCTCACCGTCTTGCTCGCATCCCCTCCCTCTACCCTCAATCTTCTCCTCTTTCTTTTTCCACACGTCTCACATAAATCGAGCCGGCTCCTGGTCCCCTCTGCAGGCAGACTGCAGGTGCATCCCTAACCGCCCCCCCCCCCCCAATCATCTTTCTGCACCCCTTTCATCACTTCCCCATTCTTCCTCCCCACTCCTCCCGGGAAGGCTGCAGGAGCGCTCGCGGGCAGGCTGCGTTCCATTCCGCTCACACTCTGCGCAGACCCCCAATGTTATTTTCCACAGTAGAGGTGAGATTGCCGCAGGAGCGACAACGGCGGGGAGAAGGGGAGACTAGCAGAATTTCAAATACAACATGCTTTCTTGCTGCCTTCCTGGCACCTGAAGGGCCGCCTGGATAATACAGAGATAGCCGAGGGCTGTGTGTGCCCCTTTTATAGGAATGGGAAAGGCACAATTGTAGGATCCTGTTTCGCCCACCACTTCTCCAAAAATATGACCGCTGCTGGGTGGGAACAGGCCCTGAATTCTAATAAGGCAGACAAAAGAGGCTCTGAATATCTGCAGTATTATATAAACAAGCATTAAGAATGCAATAGGTCTCACCTTTCATTAAGTTAAAGCCATTTGCTTTGCTATACAATACCATTAGCAAAGCAAATGGCTTTAACTTAATCAAAGGCGAGACCTAACCTATTGCATTTTCAATGCTTGTTTACCTAGCCATGTTGCAGGATGCAGTACCATATGTAGCCAAAAGGGGACCTCTTTTGGTCACATATGGTACTGTACCCTGCAGAAGATATGGTAAATCCACCCTACCCATAATGTATTGCATGCAAGACAGTACTACGAGTATATTCATATAGCTATGTCAATATATACAATTATTAGCTTTGAAATGTGACAAAAGAATTATTACATTAATTTCGGATTAGGTTGTAATCTGTGTGGAGCCGATGAAGGGAAATGTACAGATTGTCTCATATAAATGTGAGATGTTCTAGTGAGTGAAGTAACCACTGCCAGCCTAGGTTAGGACCAAGTGTGTAACCTGCCTGAAGCCTTTTAAGAAAATAGTGCCTTGAGGCTGTAATTAAAACCTTGGGAGATACAACACATGTAACAGGGGGTGTCCTCATGGGAGGTTACAAGAAGAAACAAGGCGGTACTAAGGAGGGACTACTAAGCCTATTGACCAATGAAAAGCCACCATTTACAAAGGACAGGGAGAGGAGCCAATTAAAAAGATAGGCGGAAAGTGGGCAGAGCTTTATGCCTATATCCTGAATATAGCATGTCTCGAAGAGACAACGCAAGCACTGCCTAGGCGAGACCTAAAAAAGACTGACATGGTGGGGTGGCTCAAAGTCAAGATGGGCCCCTGTGAGTCACAAATGTGTTATAGCTGTACCTGGTATCTAGCAGAGCTTTCTGTCCTATGGGGGAAGGCCAGAGTGGGGTAAGCACTTTCTGCTCCTAGCACCTGGGAGGCAGAAAAACTGTGCCCCCCTGGGAGCAGGGGTGTGGAACAACACCATTATGGACTGGCCCCTCCACCCCATACAATTTTTTTTTTAAAGTAATCCCAGGGGCTTTCTGCTGCCCTGTGTGCATAGATTGGGATATATTCCTCAATCGCCATCCCTGACAGGCAGAAAGGCTGTTTTCCCCAGGAATGGGCTTAACGCAAAAGTGACTTACCTTCGTTAATGCCTTATCTGGTGGAGACTCCATCTAGCAGCAGATTCCTTACCTTAGAATTATCCCCAGAAGTCAGACTGGATCTGGAAATTTTTTGTGAGTAGTATCTCTCTGCGCTGGAAGGTGGCATTGTTTAGCTCCGTGTGGTGTCATCCGAGCCGGAAGTGACGTGCGCAGTGCCCATCAGGGCACCACCCCAGAACTCTGATGTCAGTTTGTTTAAGCGACTTTCCACACCATGAGCACAGAGCCACAAAGCACACTGAGCACTGGTGTTGAAGACTAGGGCCCTGAAGGGCAACAGAATTAATCCTAGAAATTAGTTTGCAGAGGGAGGAGGATGGGTGGATCAGTAAGGAATCTGCAGCTAGATAGAATCTCTACCAGATAAGGCGTTACCGAAGGTAAGTAACCTGCTCATCTGATAGACACTTCTAGCTGCAGATGCCTTACCTTAGAATAGATGACCAAGAAATACCTCCTTGGAGGGGGATCTGTGAAACAATTTCATACTAAAAAGTCCTGCAGGACCGACCAGGCAAAGTAACCATTCCTACGGACCTGACTGTCCAGGCAGTAGTGCTTGGTGAATGTGTCCAGGGAAGCCCAAGTTGCTGCTGGCAGATGTCAAGGACCGGAACTCCATGTACTAACGCAGTGGTTGCAGCCTTAGCTCTGGTGGAAAGAGCACGCTAACCTTCTGGGGGTTGTTTCTTGGCCAACATGTAGCAGATTTTAATGCTCAGCATTAACCACTGGGAGATGGTCCGTTTCTACACGGCCTTCCCTTTCTTGGCTCTAACATACCCAACGAAGAGTTGGCCGTCCACCTGGAAATCTTTTGTGCGGTCAAGGCAGAACGACATTGCTCTTTTTGGGTCCTGTTGATGGAGTTGCTCCTCCTTAGAGGGATGCAGCAGAGCATAAAAGGTAGGTATGGTGACTAGCCTACATGAAAGAGAGTGACAACTTTCGGAAGAAAAGAAGCTCTAGTGGGAACGACCAGCTTGTCAGGAAAGATGGTTATGCATGGAGGCTTGGATGGCAAAGCCTGAAGCTTACTGACCCTCGGGGAAAATGTTATCGCCACTAGAAAGGCAGTCCTGAAGGTAAGGAGCCTTTCAAGATCAGTTATGGAGCAGCTCAAAGGGAGCACACATCAGAAATGTAAGCATGAGATTGAGGTTCCACTGAGGCATGATAAAGGGTGAAGATGGAAACATATGTTGGAGACATTTCAAAAACCTTTTTACAACAGGGGATTTGAATGGGGTGGCTGATCTGACAATCGCAGAAAGGATGAGATCGCAGACAGATATCCCTTCAACGTGCCCAATGCCCAATGCAGAGCACTGCTACGCCAGGATAAGGATAAACAGATTAACTTGGGAAAAAGGTGCAGGTAAGGGGTCAACCTGTTTGGCTGTACACCATGCCACAATCTTGTTCCAGTGGCTGACATATAACGTCTTGGAGGAGGGACTCAGGGCTGGCAAGATAACATTGCAGACTTTGGGTGGAAGCTCTAAAGCTGTAGACTGTCGCCGTTCAATCTCCAAGCATGGAGGTGGAGCGTTGCCAAGTTCGGGAAGAGAATCCCCCCCTACTGATGTGGCAGAGGATCCTCCCTAAGAGGCAGCCTAATTGGAGGGCAGACGGCTATGCTCAACAGCTCAGAATACCAAACTCTCTGAGCCCAGTCCAGAGCCACAACAATGACTTGGGCCAGGTTGTTCCTGATCTTCTTGAGAACTTTGGGCAGGAGTGGTAGGAGTGGAAAGGCGTACAGGAGACCTAAACTCCACAGATGAAAAGTGTCTCCCAGCGAGCTGCCTTGGAAATTTCAGCGCGCATAACCGCTGACATTGCACTTTTTCTGCGGTGCCGAACAAATCTAACCAAGGATCTTCCCACTGCTGAAAGATACCTTGCACTACCTCTGGGTGAAGACGCGATTTGTGATCCACTAGACATCTTAGATGGAGTTTGTCTGCCCTGGCATTCAGAGAGCCCACCAAGTGTTGAACCACAAGGGATATGCCCTAGCGTTCCAGCCACGTCCAGAGGCACAGAGCCTCTTGACAAAGGGTCAACGACTGCACCCCACCCTGTTTGTTGAAGTACTACATGGTGGTGGTGTTATCCGTGAACACCTGTACTAGCCTTCCCTTGATGGAGGGTGGAACGGCTTTCAAAGCCAGTCAGATCGCCCAGAGCTCCAGTAGGTTGATTTGGAGTCCAAATTCCGCCAGAGACCAGAGTCCTCTGATCTCCACCCCTCCCAGATGGCCGTCCCATCCTAGGAGTGACACATCAGTCACCACTATCAGAACTGGTTGCGGAAGGGAGAGGAGCCTGCCGCTGACCCAATCGCAGTTTGTTAACCACCACTGTAGATCTTTTGCAGTTCCCTCCCAGAGCTGGATCATGTTTTGGGATGGATTCCCCTGATGCTGCGCCCAATGGAACTTCATGTCCGACTGCAGAGTCGGTATATACCAGCAGGAATGTGTCATAAGTAGGATTCAGGAGGCCATGAGGTCAGCCTCAGAATCAGTCACACTGAAACCCAGGATAGAGGCCGAAACATTGGAATCATAGCCTGAATATCCTAGACTCGCCGTTCAGGAGGATAAGCCTGAAACTGCTGTACTGTGCCCAGAACAGCTCGGGTGATGGGGAGCATCTGAGAGGGGGTCAGGTGAGTTCAGCACATTGATAGTGAACCCCAGCGAGTGCACGAGTTCTGCCATAGTCTGGAGGTGGTAGACGACTGCCTGGAACGCGCCCCCATCAACAGCCACTCTTCGAGATAGGGGAAGACCGGAGTCCCTGATCTTCGCAGATGAGCTGCAACCATCGCCATGAACTTGGTGAATACCTGGGGGGCACTGGTAAGCCCAAAACAGCCTTGGGAGCTGGGGAAGGGCTTTTTCAGCTCCCGAGGCTGTTTGGATGGTGTCAGTGAAATGCCGATCAGCGCGCAAGTCGCGCTAACGTCATTTCACTGAAACCACTGAAATGAGCCGGTAGCTTCATTTCAGTTTCAATTCCCACGTGCTCAGGGTGCTATCTCAGTCCCCTGAGCACGTAGGCAGGCGGTAGAGGAATCGTTGGAAAGGGGAGAATCTCCCTAGTGGATTCCTGCTTGGGGATCGCCACAAGAGGGAGATCCCCAAGCAAGGAGTCACCCACTGGACACCAGAGAGGGGGGAGCGCTCCTTGGGCAAGGCCCTTTGCTCCTCCCAATTGTTTTTGGGCATATTCAGTCTTTCTGCCCCCGGCTGGGCAGAAAGAGCACCAGGCAACAGGGATTTATTTTTAGAGCAAATGTAGGGGTGGGAGCTGCCTGAAATGGGCATGCCAATGCCCCCTTCCCCCTCAAATTCTACAGTCTTTCTTACCCCCTGGGAGACAGATGGGAGGCCGATGGGGGTAATAGTACCCGATCTACCCTCCGCAGAAAGCAAACTAGGAATGAGGGATTTTTTAAAAATGTATATAGGGGTGGGGGCTGCCCAAAATGGGTATGCCCCCCCCCAAAAAAAAATCACAATCTTTCTGTCCCCCTAGTAGGCAGGTGGGGGCAGTAGCCACAGTCTTTCTGCCTGAGCCCCTGATCTGCCCCGGGGGAGGGGCAGAAAGCACACTAGGCACCAGGAATTGTTTTTTTTATTATATATTTACGGGTGGGGGCTGCCAGAAATGGGCATGCAAATGCCACCAGCCCCAAACATATTTGACACAGTATTTCTGCCTCCCCCAGAAGGCAGATGGGGGCAATAGTTCCTGATATGCCCCCCAGAAAGCCCATGAGGTACCAGGGATTATGTATTTTTTTTTATACATAGGGGTAGAGGCTGCCGGGAATGGGCATGCTAATGCCCCCAACCCCAAAAAAGTATTTCTGCCCCCATCCCACCCCGGAAGGCAGATTGGGCAATAGCCCCTTATTTTCCCCCGGGGCGGCAGAAAGCCCAATAGGCAACAGGGATATGTTTATGGGCACCTACCAAACCCAGACATTTCTGAAAACTAGACACCCAGGGGATTCCAGGGAGGTGTGGCTTGCATGTATATCCCAACATTGTCTTACCCAGAATCCCCTGCAAACCTCAAATTTAGCTAAAAAAAATAAATCCCATTTTCCTCACACTTCTGTGTGGGAAATTTGTGGGATAACCGGGCTGACACAAATTTCCTTCCACCCAGCGTTCCCCTAGGTCTGTGGATAAAAATGGCACCTCACTTGTGTGGGTTGGCAAAGTACCCGTGACAGGGAAGGGCCCAAAACGTATTGTGGAGACATCAAAATTATCTATCACAAAACGACCTGGTTTTGCAAGGGGGTCCCCTGCGTTTTTGGTCCTGGGCTCGGCGGCCATCTAGGGAAACCTACAAAATCCAGACAGTTCTGAAAACTTGACACCAGGGGAGTCCAGGTAGGCTGGTTTGCGTGGATCCCCCAGTGTTTTCTACCCTGAATCCCCTGCGATCCTCAAATTTAGCTAAAAGAATCACAGAAATGAAGGTGACCAAAAACGCAGGTGACTTCCCTCGCAAAACCAGGTCGTTTTACGATCTGTAATTTTGAAGTCTCCACAGTACGTTTTTGGGATGTTTCCTGTTGTGGCCACTAGGCCTACCCACACAAGTGAGGTATCATTTTTATTGGGCGACTTGGAGAATGCTGGGTGGGTGGAAGTTTGTGGCTCCCCAGATTCCAGAACTTTTCATTACAAAGTTTGAGGTTTGCATGAGATTCTGGATTACAGAACCTGGTGAGAGCCACACAAGTCTCCCCATCCTGGATTCCCCTGGGTGTCTAGTTTTAAAAAATGTACAGGTTTTCTAGGTTTCCCTAGGTGCTTGCTGAGCGAGGATTCAAAATCCACAGTTAGGCACATTGCGAAAAATGGGTCCACTTTCACTGGGAAAATGTGATGCGCCCACGTTGCGTTTTGGGCCATTTCCTGTCACAGGCACTAGGTCTACCCACAGAAGTGCGGTATCATTTTTATCAGCAGACTTGGGAAATGCTGGGTGGGTGGAAGGTTGTGGCTCCCCAGATTCATGAACTTTTCATCACAGAAAAGTGAGGAAAATTTGTTTTTTGACAGAGTTTGAGGTTTGCAAGGGATTCTGGGTAACCGAACCTGGTGAGAGCCACACAAGTTACCCCATCCTGTATTCCCCATGTTGTCTAGTTTTAAAAAATGTACAGGTTTGCTACATTTCCCTAGGTGCCTGCTGAGCGAGGGTCCAAAATCCATAGCTAGGTACATTGCAAAAAGAGTGTCCGTTTTCACTGGAAATATGTAATGTGCCCATATTGCGTTTTGGGTTGTTTCCATTCGCAGGCACTAGGCCTACCCACACAAGTGAGGTACCATTTTTATCAGGAGACTTAGGGGAACACAGAATTGTAGAACAAGCGTTATTACCTATTGACTTTCTATGCATTTCTGCCTTCCAAATGTAAGACAATGTGTAAAAAAAGAAGTCACTTTGAAAAATGTCCTCTAGTTCACATGCTAGTATGGGTGCCCACAATTTCGGAGCTGTGCAAATAACTACGGCTTCTAAACTTTTTGTTCCCACTTCGGAAATACATATGTGTCCTTGATACCTATTTTTCACTCTTTATATTTTACCAACTGAATTGCTATATACCCAGTGTAGGAGAGTAGGGTCTGCTTTCTATGTTCACCCCCACTTTTTGCTTTTGCTTTACTGGTTTTCGACTTAGATGTGGCTGTGGGCCTGCTAATCAGACCCACAGCCCTGCTGTTCTCTCTCTAAATTGATACTATGTACTTTAGGTGCAAAACCCATTTGGATAGGATCACCTTATTGGCCCCTGTACAGTGTACCTTAGGTACCCAGGGCATAGGTGAACCCTAGGCCTACCAGGGGCTGCAGCATGTATTATGCCACCCCTGGCCTGGCCTTCCATTATGACACAACTGGCTGATCACTCAGCTGGGGCAAGGTTGTGTAATCACTCCTTGCTTAGGTGTAGTATTCCTATACCTCACTTACATATAGACACATGTGTACCCATCAGCCACTCCTATGGCAGGCCTTAACAATCCTGGAGGCAGAGTGCTTGGTAACATGTGAGATGGTGCTCTAGCATGAGCTGAGCCTGTCTACAGCTTTTGGAACCATGTCCTTATAGCTGTTCTATGATATAGCCTACCATATACTCTTAAAGTGCCTTATAATCTTAAACGGTTATGGTAACTATGGTTTGGCTGTATCAAAACATGTCTTGTAAGGTGTCTAACACTTTGGAATAATACCCCCATCCCATTTCTGGGGATGAGGATATTACCCCTCCCTTCTAGAGGGAGAAGACATGTTGTAACCTACTTACCCGGTTAAAGTTAACCAGAGCCCCAGCATCACAAAATGGATGCTGCTGCCACGACACAAGTCTGACCTCCTGCTGCTGGGAGTGATCCCGGCAAGGGAGGCTTGGACAATAGGTTTCCTGCCTTGGGAGGTGTGAGCACCACCCCAGACAGGCCTTAGTGTATTGGGGCAGGGAGGGATGAATGAAACGAGACACTGCCTGGGGCACACAAGGTGCTCCATGCATAGTCCAGTTCAAACCGGTGCTGGGGCACTCCAGCCCCAGTCCTGGCGCGAAACTGGACAAAGGGAAGGGGGTGTAACCACCCCCCTCCCAGGTCCCACCCATAGGGCGTGACCTAGCAGGCAACCCAGCCCCCCAGATTAGTATAAGAGTGGTAGCTGGGCCCCAGGAGATTAGATTATCCTGAACCTGCAACTTGAACAGAAACTCTGGACCTTCGACATTCGACGAAAGAAGAAGACTGAAGAATCTCCCTTGTGGCCAAGGATTGGCTACCCTGTGCAAACAGGCACCATCAAGAGACTTACCCTTTGCTTTGCTGAAGTTCTACGAGGGACCGACTGCAGAGCCCGACCAGAGCCTTGACTTCCAGACTTCTCCGACCCTGATCCACATCCACAGCCGAGCTGAGATCCGTGGAGGCGACGAGAAACATTACCCTTATATAGATAGGTTACCAAGTCACTATTTACGACGTGAGGTGCTAAGAGTGCGAATGGGGATAAACCCCTGTTATATGAATAATGGGGTGAAAAATCTCCTGATAGATCTTAGGGGGAAATGCACTTGCACTTTGGGGACCCCCTGTGATATTCTACACATTTTATTGGATTGTATGAAATTTTTAGATTTTCGAAAGGAGATTCTACGCCCAATATTCATAAAATACAGAATAATGAGTAGGATGCAAGTTGTTAAACTTTTAATGGAAATGAGGAATTTAGACATAGCTTGCGCCATGGGGAAATTTATGTGTAAGGTCAAAGCGATTCTTAAGGGCTTAGAGTAACCTTTGTATGGGTACGCAAACGTTGTTATGAGATGGCACAACGAAAAGACATCAGTCCTGCAATTGATCTATTAGAAATATTGGATGTAAAGGTACAAACGCAGGAATCACCTGGTTTTATTAATTTTAGAATATTTTATAGGATATGGATTATTTTAGCTATGATGAATATGTGATATATTTTATATATGTATTTTAATAGACGAAACAGATGTAATGTACACTTTTATGGTTGTAACAAACTAAATAAAGTTAAATTGACTGACTGACATCTACAGCCGAGCTGAGATCCGTGGAGGCGACGAGAGACGTGGGACCGGCTACCTGGGAAAAGTGGCGAGTATCTTCCAGCACAGCTCCTGAGGCACCCTCGAAGTTGTGCACCGGGGATTGAGAAGCCCCAACCCCAAGTACCATCTGCACCGAAGATCAGCCCTCCACATTCCACGAGTCCTGCGTGAGGCCCTTCTGCATTTTCCTGCTTGCCGCGTCTGTCCGGTTGCTTGCCCGTTGGCTAGCGGCCTTTGTGACGACACACCTTGAAATCTTCACTGCTGGTTTGGCTCCTCCAGACTGGCTCCCACTTCTTTGCAAAAGAGAAGCACCCCAGACCTTCCTGGTCTGCACCAGAAGCAAGTCCTCCGTTCTTCGTGGGTTCCGCTTGCCAAGGCTTGGTGAGTCCTAGTTCGACTTCGACGCCGCCGACAGCAAGAGCCTTCGTGGGACAGCTCGCCTCCTGGTCCTGGTTGTCCTCGACGTCTCCTGGTACCCGGGGCTGCAGCGACAAGCTTCACCTTTCACCTGCAATCTTCACGACATCGCCTGGTTCCTACCTGGTTCCACGTGGTCACTGGCTAGTGACCTTGACTCTGTCCCTTCTGCTTGCAGGTATCCTCTCTTCTTGATCCCAGCCTTGGGATCCACCGGACACTCTTCACTGACTGCCTGTCAGCAACTTTCCTTCAGGCATCCATAGAAGTCCACGACGAAACCCGACGCAAGTTCACACCTATGCACCCGCAGCCCGTGGGCTAGGTAACTTGGGCACTTCGGTGCTCACAAGGGTAGTGACTATCCTAGGGTCTAGTTTCCGAGTCTCGACTCTCTAGCTGCTTCAGAAGTGTCCTTAAACTGTTAATTTCTAACTGCTAGTAATTCTATCGACTTTTACGCATTACGCGTGAGTGTTTCCACTCTGCACCTGAATCCCGTGGGCCTCCCACTTCCTAACTGTTGGTAGTGTAGTGTAGCCCCAGCAATTCCCAAGGCCTAGGCCTATCCTATTTCCGTGACAGTGGTCCTTATACCACTTCTTTAGTATATGGTTTGCGTGGCCCCTAGGGCCTAACTGTATTACTTACCTGTGTGACTTAATGTATGCTTAAATAAGACTGTGTTGTACTTACCTCGAATCTCATAAAGAGTGCTGAGGGTTTGACTAGAATAAATACACTTTATTTTATATATATATCTGTTGTGGTGTCCTTTCATTTGGTATTCAAGGGATTATATATGGTATCGCAGCTGGCTTCACATGCCATTCAGAGTTTAGCCTAAGACTGCTCTTGTCCATGCTACCACTAGGATAGCTGGTCTATAAGGTTGACTTTACAACCAATCACCATAAGGGTTGTTTGGACTGATATAGGGTGTACACTAGAACTAGTGACATCATACATCAGGCCAACTTCTCACACCCAGTACACAATGAAAACCCATTGCAAGGCGCAGATCAGTTATTGGCTCTGGGTACCTTGGGTGCTATATATCGCCGCAACCAGAAGGGTCCACTGGACGTAACAGGATATTGCTTTCAAAAATATGCCAGAAGTTACAGGTGAAAACGGTGGCACAAAATGCTGTTTTTTTTTGTTTTTTTAACTCTATTTCAATCTTTTTTTTATATCAACTGTTAGTTTCTATAGGAAAAACTTGAAGGATATACACAAATGACCTCAGCTAAATTCAGAATGTGGTTTACTTTCCTGAAATGTATAGCTTTCCGGGATCCATTATTGCTTTCACACCCATTTCTAACACTAACTGGAAGGAGGTTGAAAGCACAAAACATTTTAAAAATAGGCTATGTCCCAGCAAAATGCCAAAACTGTGTAGAAAATGTTGGTGTTCTGACAAAAGTCTGCCTGTCCCTGAAAGCTGGTGACTTCAGCACCACAAACCCTTTGTTGATACCGTTTGCAGGGACAAAAACAGACGCTTTCTTCTGTGCACTTTATCCCCATTTTCCCCCCCAAAACTAAATGTTTCTGTATTTTGGCTAATTTCTGGGTCACCTCCAGGGGTATCCACAAACCCTGGGTACCTTTAAAATACTCAGGATGTTAGAAGAAAATGACGCAAATTTGGTGTGGATACCTTATGTGGACAACAAGTTACAGGAGCCTAAGCGCGAACTACACCGAATACCTAAAAAAAGGGGGGGGGGGGGGCTGGGGAGGCCAGCAGCGAAAGGGTTAGAGACTTATGGACTCTTGGGGGAGGGGTGTGAGAGGAGCATTTTCCACTATTCCCCGCCCCTTATAAATAGCTATCAATTATTTAGTGAGGCATGGATCCCTTTTCCGGGATTGCTGGGGCGATCCCCAAGCAGGGATACACTAGGGAGAGATCCCGGTGTAAAGGGGAGAGTCTCCCCTTTTCATAGGTACCTCTTCCATTGAAATCCGTGTTCAGGGACTAAGATGTGCCCCAATGCATATATCGTAATGAAAGCAGCCGAAGCTGCAAGGCTCCCTTCAGTTTCGCTTTGAAAGCTTCTCGCCATTCATAAAACAGAAAAAAATTCCCCTCAACCCTAGGTGAGGCTTGGGAGGGAAATCCCTCTGCCGTAAGCAATAGAGAAATGTCCAGTCTCTGATACAAGGACGGGCTGGAAATGCCGTTAGATTTCTAGAGGTAATGCCGGGGACGCATTCATCAAGTTCATGTCACCGAAAGGCGCTAGGTGCCAGTCAGACCACAGCATTTTGTACACTGTACATCAGACAGCTGTACAGTGAGAAGGCCGAAAAGTGACAGTAAGTACACGCCATTAAACAGCAGATGACAGAACATAGCACCACCTTCATCTAAATGCTTAAAAGCTATGCCTAGATCCAAGCGCTAGGATAGGCGGGGTTAAAGCGTCGGTTAAGAAACTCTAAAGATACTCTGCATTTCAAGCTGGGGGTCCCTGGGGATCCCCTAGATCTGGCTACTTAACGTTTTTGCCGAGAAAATTTCTAGTTCCCATGCAAGACAATAGGGTTCTTTTGTGAGGCTCCGCGGTGCCTTTTGTGCACTTGTGAACAATGCGCTTTTCAAGGCCGTGACACCAGCTCCTCTGTCTGGAATGTCTCTAGTGGCATGGGGTCAAGACACGACCTTGCTCTGGGAACCCCCAATCGAAACCCCTCAGTTAGCCTCTTTTGTGGCACACGTGGGCACGAGAAACACTGCTTCGAATTAGTTATACACAGTGCAGTACAGACTGGGCAGATACTTCGCGCTGCCTGAACAGTGGATATTATCACCTGGCCCAGTGCTACACGTGAAGAATAAAATCTTGAGTCAGCCCTGCAAGGATTCCAACACATGACCTGTGTTTTACACGTCGCCCTCTAGCAGTAGGTTTGTTGTAAAAATTATTCACGGGAGCCATGGTCCTGCCTAGACCTAGAGTGTTTCACAGTTAAGAAAAATATTATAATGCCGGGTGTGTGCCTGTTCCAAGATGACAATTGGGACTACTAAACAAGCACCAGTTACACAGGTGTGCTACCGCCTTTCCATCTGAATTACAATTACTCGCCTCCACTTTCAGCGAGAGGAGAGCAACCCCCAAGACCCAACCTTCTCTTCTCACTCAGTGGAAAAACGATAGCTACTCACGCTCCGAGACATGACACTACACCTCGCTCTATTTTCGTGGTTACAATCTGCAATAATCAGAACTTCAGGTATGGCGTTCAACTAGAAGTAATGTACTCAATACTGTTGCGAATACATGAATTATTGAAGAGCAAAAAATGTAGTTTCATTCCGTTTGTTAGTATTTTGAAATGGGTAAAACCCCAAAGTATTTTTTTTTTCATTTTAACCACTGGAACCCGCGCTTTATTTTAAGCTGGAAATTACCGAACATGAAAATATTTATTTTCCCCCTGAGCTTTACGTCAGCTCAAGCAGAGAGTACTGTAGGGCACCTTCTGTAATGCAAAGCAGCTCACCTCATGGATTTGGACTTCTAGAGCGGTGCAGGTGATAGCTTAGGTATAGTAGAGTTCTCTACATCTCTTACCTTTTAAGTACGGCGTTAGCCAAGACCTATTCATTTTAATACAATTTTATATACATAATATACTTCCAGGTCTAGCAGCATGCTCTCTTCATCCATTGGTCTCTTTGTGCGTCGTTCACATTTTTTGTTCTGCCCTCTACAGCACGCAAACTGGGGCACAGTGTCAGGCCACTTTAGCCACTGGCTTACACCTCTGTGAGCGACAGCATTCTGCAGATGCACAAAGTGCACTCACGTAACAATGTAGTTCCCTTGTAAAGTTTTACAAACAATATTCATAAACATTAGCAAAACAAGACCTATTGGCTTTGCTAACACGTGTTCTCTGTTGGGAGTGAAACAAGGGAGCATAGCCCTTATGTGGTGGGCTGTATCCAACAATAATCCCAAGACACTACCTTCCTAGAATTACATCTTAATAACCTCCCTATATTTACACTATCAAACCAAAGTATTTTGAAACCATCAGAGGCCTTATGATGTCATCATATCTCTCTGTTGTGGCACTATTATACCACCCTACAATGGCATAATCATTCCACCACACAGTGACCTCATCATACCTCCACACAGTGACATCATTATACTTTTACTTAGTGGCATCATCATACATCTTTAATGCACAGAAGCGAACGGCAGTGTACAAAGTTAGCTTCAATTACTACCATCTCCAAAGATGCACAATATTTTTGTCTCTGCCTCTTATTAATGCACTATGGGAAACCATGATTTACTCTTTCAGCTCTTGCTACAGAGAAATAAATTAAAGACATTGTCTGGTGCTCAAAATAAACCCAGCAACTGGACAAAAGTCTCTAGTGAGCTTGTGTTCTTTAATGGTTAGGATACCAGGTGGAAATCTACTGTGTTCTTTATTGCGAAGGATACCTGGTGGAAGGATACATGGTGTATTTTGACCAGGAACACTTCTACTTACGCCTTTCACAGTGTTAATCCATAGGATAGGATTTACTTTTCTTTGTACTCCCTGTGGATGTAGCGCGGCAGGGACTGAATGCGGGCCATATTTATGTTGTGGTGGACAAACGTGTTTATTCATAAAATGCTGAAAAGAAATGTAGTATTTTACACTAGTTAAGTCTTATATCCACAAGAGAAATACAGTGCGAACATGGTACTGTTTTTCTTTATGGAAACTAGCCTCAAATCACAACGTTTTGAGTAAAGATAGATTGGAATCAAAATGAAGCTTCAAAAATAATTTGAGCTCCGAACTTAAGTCCCCTCACAATTATCTGTTTGACTAGGTCAAGGGGCTCTTTCGCTCGACTCTGGCTTTTTGCTAGGCAAGTGGTACAATGCCTAAATCAAGATTTTAAGAGCCATTTCTTTGTAATTTGTGCGTCGCCTTAATGGCTGTCAGTCAGATGGTTATGTCCCCAACAAGTGTGACCTATTTCAACACTCAGAATTTATTTAAGGACTCTTCATCTGGATTACTAGTATGTCTGATGATGGTATCGGTGAAGAGCTGATACCTCTTTCTAAACACTCTGATACGCTTCTTTTCTCCAATGGTTAACCTTGTTGCAGAGGCTCAATGGCTCATTCCTCTGGTTGCATTGAGTTGGGTCTTCATATTCTTCATCTTGCATGTCAAGGACTGATTAGATTAAGGTCTCCTTAAGGTTTATCCTAATTCATGCGCACTCACATTCTGGTCCTGGCTTATCGGTAAAACATATTGCTGTCCGCATCAGAACAGTCAGAAAGACAGGCATATACACAGCTTCCCAAGTTGTTGGAAGCCCAGTGCCATTTTTCAACAAATAGGTTCTATAGCCAGGGGACAAAGTTTAAGACAATGCCACACTTATCAGCTGCAGCAAGAACACTAAGATTACACACGAGTCACAAGCTTTCCTTTTGCCTCCATTTAGTGACATTCAACGTCTATAAGGTAAAACCTTCATGACTGACTCTTCCTCTGGTGCCATCATAATAGCTCTCGTCAGGGAGATGATCTCCTTATAGCTACATCAAAATTCCCTATAGAATCATCATAATCCCCTTTAGTCAACACCTCTCCTCCATTAACATCACAATTTCTCTACTTGCACAGAATTGGCATCCTTTCTATTATCAGCAGAAAGCTTCAGTGCTACTTGATCAGTTAAGGGACTTCTCCGGAGCAGAGACCCAACTGAGTTGATCACAAGCAGTGCTTGTGCCAATATCACCAATCAGCATGTCCAGGTTATGGGGTTGATTTTGCTCATGTATGTGTTGCAGTGGACATATGGCCTGCTCTCCATCACAGCGGTACCGCATCACAGGAGCACTCACACTCAGGCAAAGGACAGAGAATCCAAAAGCAGAAACCCGATCAATGCACAAGTACCTGCTAGACTCATTGTTTGTATTTGAGAAGTGTGTAAATGAAGGACCACACAGGAGAAACAGGACTAGGCCTTAGAAACCACCAATATGAGAGACAGTCCTAGAACAGGACGTCAAAAGCATAACTGAAACTGCCCCCCAACTCTCTCTTTTTAGTGTCTGACCACATATTTATAAAGCAGATTATCCTTTAGGGAGAGACAGCAAGTGCCCTGGTGCTGAATCGAAGTGCACACCCTCCAAGTGGCACCTTAGGTAGCCAATGTTAGGGTGCCCTTGGAAGATTGGTTTGCTCTGACAGAGAGGAACGCAGGAGAGAGAAAAATGTCCCATGACTCAGCAGAGTGAGGGTTTGCCTGATCGGGAGGGCAGGCAAATAACACTGACATTACCTACTAGAAATCCTGAAATTCACAATTTGCTTTTCAATACTCAAACCTGGACAGAACCTATTGGATTTTTTTGCACCCAGCCAAATCCCGCAGACAGTTTTCAGGCACTTTGATGTTACATAAGCGGCCAGATAAAAAAATAAATACTGTAGGAGTAAAATGTAGACTAGATGGCCAATCACATACATACAATATACACAGTTAGCTCTATTAAAGCACAAAAGGGATGCTTTTTGAAAGAGTTCAACACCAAGAGATTCCATCTTCTCTACTACTGACATCCACTAGCTAATCATACTTTCTCAGGCTGTGTAGTCTACAAACTGACAAGCTTATGTTAATTTTGCAGATTCTTTTCTTGGAAACACCAAGGTAAGGTTACAACAGTATTAAACACTGAACATTATTGCATACAGAACATTTCTTCATGCTCAGCAACTCAGAGCAGGTAGAATTGGGTCAAACAAATGTTGTTCTGTTAGTTTCAAACTAAAATGGTCAAGAATTAAATTCATTTTTAGGTTGAGCCTGGGCAGCACATGCGCTGCTCTGCGAGGAATGCTGTATTGGAGTATGTACTTGAAGTCCCATCCACTCTTCACCCATATTTTTCATTGGCTTGTGTCATTGTCCTTCATAAATGCTGGCTTCTGATTCGTAAATTGTCTTGTTAGTCCCTCCTTAGTACCGCCTTGTCTTCATTTGTAACCTCCCATGGTGACTGGCCCTTTTACTTCTGTTGCGACACGGTATGTCTTAATTAGTCTGTAAGCACTATTTTCTTTAATGAGTTTCTCCTACTGCAGGCACGACGTGCTTTCCTTACATTCAGCGAGCCATGTGCACTTTCACTTTCAAGCAGCCCTGGACAATGGCGACCGCTTCTTTGAAGTGAAATAGGTCTCGCATCTACAAGAGTCTAAGCTATTGGCATTGTAAATGACAATAGCTTAAATTCTCGTACATGCTAAAACAAAGACAACTCAGAGGTGAGCCACAACATTTCCACAGATAATTTCCTTTTACCAACGTGTTGCCTCATTTAAACACACTTCTTCACTGTTCTAAAGACTCTTGCTTTCAACTGTACCCTTGAAGCAGAGCTTCATAACTACAGATAGTTATTTGTAAAAAAAATGTATAAAGCGCATTACACCTAAATTTCACAAACTAGGTCTAACAGGCTGGTGGACAGATGCCAACCAGATACTTAGAGCCTTATTACGACTTTGGCGGTGTGGCACCGGGTCCGCCCCGCCGCCGCACCGACAAAGGAGTGGTCGGCCATCCACCAAATTAAGAGTTTCCTCCTGTCTGGCAAGCTTTTTTTTTTGGCGTTCCTATAGTAATGCCTCTAAAAATGGGCACCGCAATGGGAACGTCAAAAACAAACAATTTACTTACCTTTGGTAACATATTATCTGGTAGAGACTCCATCTAGCTGGAGGTTCCCTTACTTTGAATTTCCCAGGCATCAGGCTGGATCCGTAAACTTTTGCCCGAACAATACCCCCTCCGTGCGCAGTTGGGTGGCTTCATTCGGCTCTGCGTGATGTCGGCATCGTTAACGTCGGTTATGATGTCACAGTCACCTATATAGGTGCCACCCAGGAGCGCAGACATCAGTACTTTTCGTTTTTCATGCCAGAAGCGAAGTAACTGACCTAATCGAGTACAAAACTAGGGCCCTGAAAAAGGGGGGTAACTCTAGCCCTAAGACAACCAGTCCGCAAAGCAGGGAGGCATGGGTGGGCGTGTAAGGAATCTACAGCTAGATAGAGTCTCTACCAGATAATGCGTTATTGAAAGTAAGCAACTTGTTCATCTGATTGAGACTGCTAGCTGCAGATTTCTTACCTTTGAATAAGATACCCTAGCCATACTCTCCTGGCGGAGGGTTGCAGGACAATTCCTCATACTAGGAAGTCCTGCAGGACCGAACAAGCAAAACACCCGTCTCTGCGGACCTGACTGTCCAGGCAGTAGTGCTTGGCAAATGTGTGCAAAGACGCCCATGTTGCTGCCTGATAAATGTCCAGGACTGGGACACCCCGAGCCAAGGCCGTAGTCGCAGCCTTTCCCCTGGGGAAATGGGCCCTTAATCCCTCAGGGGGCTACTTTTTAGCAAGGAATATCAGATCTTAATGCAGAGAACGACCCAGTGAGAAATGTTCCTTTTACTGCATTGCCCATCCCTTCTTAGCTCCCATGTACCCCACAAAGAGTTGGTCGTCCATCCGTAACTCTGTGCTTTCTTTTGCTGTCAAGGTAGAACGACAACGCTCTTTTTGGGTCCAGGTGGTGAAGACACTCCTCTTCCTTAGAGGGATGCGGGGGAGCAAAGAAGATGGGCAGCGTGACAGGCTGACCCAGATGGAATGGAGTCACCACCTTCGGCAAGAATGAAGCATGGGTGCGAAGAGCCACTTTATTTGGAAAGGACATCATGTAAGGAGGCGTACAAGATAGCACCTGCAGCGCACTCACCCTCCGGGCAGATGTTATCACCACCAGGAAGGCTGCCTTGATGATAAGCAGCCGGACGGAACAATTGTGTAAAGGCTCAAAGGGAGAACACATAAGAACAAGCATTGGCATAGCCAATAGGTCTCGCCTTTGGGACCTTTTAAGTGTTTAGCGATGCAACAGTTGATGTTGTTGCACCAAGGATATTGTACTGCATACCTAACTACTTACAAGGTCCCAAAATTGAGACCTATTGGCTATGCCAATGCTTATTTTTTTAATACTAATCCTCGCACGCCATGAGGTGGTGTGTTTCCGTGAAACCCACATCCGTATTGCCCTCTTCACGCCTGTGGTTCTGTGCCCCCTCTAACCCCTGTATTTTCACTCCTCCTCTGTTGCGTCCATGTTTCCTTCCCCGCCCTCGTGTTGCTTCAACCCTACCTGTCCCGGCCCTCGCTGCACACACACATGAAGAGTTAAGAACAATGGTTCAAGGATGGCCCAAAAGGGTCCAATAGAAAAGGTGACCCAGGCAGGGTCACTTGTTTTTTAAGATAAGTGAAATCAATTCCGTAGGGAGCAGGAGACAAAGTACGTAAAGGGTCATGTAGGTCAAAAGATAGCAGGTATTTATTTAAACAAAGTCAATTTTAGAATGCTCACAAAATAAGAAAAGCGTGGTGTGAAATAGTGATAGTAGTTTTAAAAAGACATCGCATTGACAACAATATAGTAGTTGAATTCCATAATTGATCTTTACAAGTTATAAAGAATTCATGTTGTGGGGTGGTCGACGGCGTTTCGAACCCAATTATTGGGTTTCATCTTCAGGACAGTGGTGAGCATGTATTTTGAAGTTAAACTGCCCGTAAAGTTCCTAGAGTCTCCAAAGTGGGAGGCAGGGGCTTCAAAGGTTAATTATTTGAAAACAAGCAGCTTGGCAGTACATAGATCCGCCTGGAGAATGTAATTTTCTTTAGAGGGGCGACAGGGCAGTGAATGGGAGCCTGAGGCCGAGCAGTCAGAGACGTCCTGCAGCTGTTGGGGCTGGCTGATGAATTCTAGGAACTTTACGGGCAGTTTAACTTCAAAATACATGCTCACCACTGTCCTGAAGATGAACCCCAATAATTGGGTTCGAAACGCCGTCGACCACCCCACAACATGAATTCTTTATAACTTGTAAAGATCAATTATGGAATTCAACTACTATATTGTTGTCAATGCGATGTCTTTTTAAAACTACTATCACTATTTCACACCACGCTTTTCTTATTTTGTGAGCATTCTAAAATTGACTTTGTTTAAATAAATACCTGCTATCTTTTGACCTACATGACCCTTTACGTACTTTGTCTCCTGCTCCCTACGGAATTGATTTCACTTATCTTAAAAAACAAGTGACCCTGCCTGGGTCACCTTTTCTATTGGACCCTTTTGGGCCATCCTTGAACCATTGTTCTTAACTCTTCATTATCACCCCAGGTTCACATATCGGGGTACCCTTGTCTCCTAAAACCACACACATACAGCATCACCTTCTGACTATTGCTGCTGGAGAGGCCACACATTTCAGAGAGGGGTAACGAACACCCAAAAAAACCATTCCCCAACAGTCGTCTGTGAGATTCTATGTAACAAAATACCTATTGACATGCTTTACCATATTGAAATAATTCACACCTCAAGATCTAAATTTTAACATATGCTTTCAACAATAAAAAAGGTCAGGCCTACTGTCTTTCTCAACTTTCTATAATAAACAAATCATATATATGGCATTTGACATAACTCTAAACAACAAACTAACCAAGCTACAGATTTTAACACTAACTGGTCACCATAACCAACCAAGGTCTACTATATTGAGGAAAAGCTTTTGCACAAGACAACCATCAGGTATATCGTCGTGACATTAGAAATATGTACAAAATTAGTTAGCAAAATAGGAGACCTCTCCAAAAAAAGAGCCTAAAAAGGTTCTCTTAGTACAAATCTTCTGCCACCAAGGTTTGTCAGAGGGAAAAACCAATACCAAAACCCTTGCTTAGTATGTTAACCTGTGAGATTCAAAGTAACCAAACACCTATGTGCAAGCTTTAACAGATGTAATTACTGCACACCCTTAAAAGGTATATTGGATTCAACGTATGCTTTTCACAGTCAGTAAAGCAGGTCTTTTACCTTCTCATTGTAAATGGACCAGACCTATAGCACCTGACATAACGTTTCCAAACAAACCAATCAAGCTTATAGCTATTGCCACTGGCCTGTAGCCATGATCAACTCAAGCTCACTGTATTGAGCAAAACTTTCCCACAAGGCAAAACAAGCACTCTTTTTCAGTAGAAGCACACACCTCTTGCCTAATCAAGTGTGTACAGAAAAAGATCAACACGTGGGCAGAAGTTAAGATCCTCTCTTAGTATTTCTTCTTAAATTTTGTTCACACACGGTATAGTGAGAGCTGCACTGTGAAGGCAGAACTAAAGATGTAAAAAAAATGGCGCAGAAACACAAATGGTGATGGAAGGAATGCTTGCAATAAGTCTAACCACTGGCAAACTATCAATGTGACATCCTAACACATCGCTCTTTTTCCAACCATTCCACCTCAGTTTGGACCCAGCAGTATACAAATCAGTCTTGACTTTGCTCCAATAGGGGCAGTGCAGTCTGAACTGCCAGGACCTTCCTGAACCAGAACATAACTAACCAAAGACCGGTTTCACCGTTATTACCGCTCTTCAGCCTGGTTCCAGTAGCACAGTGAGCACGGGACCCGTGCCTGGGCATACCCTTAGCCACTCAGGTCGTTGAATCAAACAAACAAAGGTGACGGGAGGAATGCATACTGTAAGTCTAACCAATGTCAATCGCTCTGTGTTGCACTCCAATCTAACTGTGAGCTGTAGACGAGGAAGAAAATAAATCCTATGTGAAGACCACAGGACAAAATATTATCTACACTTCAATTAGGGGACACACAAAAATAGACCCACGTTATGCTGCTGGAACTGGTAAATATTTTGAATATGTGCCTAGAAGCTAAAGCCAGCCCAAGATGTCACAGTGAATAATGGCCAGCTCGCAGAAGAGATTACTGAGCACCCCCAAAGGATACAGGAAGGGCCACTGATATTCTACCCCTGTGCTGGAGGAACAAAATGCACTCCAAGCAATCACCCTCACAAATTGGCACAATAATCAAGAAGGGACTTGACTTAAGCACGCAAACGCCCAGCATCAAATAAAATAGAGAGCACTTAGCTGCAATGAAGAAAGAGGATAATGAGAAGATGTACGTAAATATTGTAGGACGGATTGTGGTCCTTTACTGTACTTTTAGCCAATGGAAGTATGTTTATTATAGAGTTGTTGCGTTTTGGCTGGCATTAAATTGTAAAGAATAACAGTATAACCATTGCCTGCGGTGCTGCCATAGAATTATAAGGCTGGTTGAATACGAAGTATACTGGTCAATACCTAAACTGTAAGCGTCCTCCAATCTTTTGATGTCACCCGTATTTCGAAATAGACGCGACATCTCTCAAGGTCTGAAGCACTCTTAATCCATTTGCTCAGTTACGTGTGAAACTACACAGATAAGAATACCATTTGTGTATTGTTTGCTGTGTGGCGCTCCTTCGTGGTTTCTTGCACAAACGTGCGGTTCAAACAATCCATTAAGAAATGAATTTGCTTCTCAAAGGCTGGGAGTTTGTTCACTGTTATTATGTACAAAGGAGACTAATGGTATAGGCCAAAGTAAGCAGTGCAAACGAGCTGTCGAGAAAACGAATATGCCCACCGAGTCACAATTCCATCTGCCCCCCTTCGCAGCCCCACGCACCTGTCAGGTTCATGTAGAACGGCTGCCGCTCCTTCCACTGCTGTCTGCGGGCACCGGTGCAGTTGCTCCGGTCACACTGGCTCATGCAGTCCTGGTGCATGGGTTCCCTGTCACCCTGGGAGGCGCCAGCCACCCCCAGAAGGAGCAGCAGCAGCACTGACCGAGCCGCCGTCTGCCCCCAGGATGGAGAAGCAGGAAGCTATCTTTGGACCCAGAGGGGGAACAATAACAACAGCACACCGGAAGCGCATCTGGAAGGGGAATGCAAAAAGGGAACTCCACCGGAAGTGACTTCTATCAAAAGACGTAAAGAGGGACATACCGGAAGAGTCAGGGGGGAAAAAGTAGCGTGCAAAACCAAGAAGCTTAGCAGAAACAAGTTGGAAGTTTTCTGCTTGGGGGACCGACAGGGCCACAGAATGGTGATAACAGTACCAAGCGGCTTGTGAGTTTACAAAACAGAGCGACAGAAGGTGCCACAACATTGCTGGATCTGAATTCTGCTTACATAATTACGAAGTCCTACTGCTGTCAGTACGGCTTATTGAACTTTGATCGCGTGTCTGTGGCAAAGTGAGCGCGGTGTCCCTAGAGGGCACCGCGCTCATTAAAGTAATAAAAACAAGCTGTCGCGCATTGCAGACGCTTGTTTACATCGTGCGATCTCCCTACTGAAAAAAATAAAGTGCATACAGGGAGTAATGAAGGACAGAGTGTCACGCCGCAAGTAAAAGATCCAGTCCTGGTGGGCGGGGCTAAAAGCGGACAGAGCAGCAACAAGGAGGGATTAAAAAGCCTCCTTCACAATAGAAAGGCTGTGTTTAGCATAAGCAATGACGCAAGCCAATGGAAAGAAGGGGCAGGGCTTTAAGTCCCCTTCGGAATCCGTATTGATTCCAAGAGGCCCTTGCATGGCGAGGGCAACGCATGCACGCTGCTAACGCCAGGCGAGACCTAAAAATTAGGACCAAATTAAGGTCTCACTACGGCATAACAAAGGGAGTGAGCCAGCCCCTTCAAAAACCTACTTACAGTTGGAGACCTAAAGAGTGAGTGTTGGTCCGGCAGCCGCATAAAAGTGGATAGAGCAGAAAGATAACCCTTGAGAGTACGCTACGCAGAGCCCTGCTGAGCAAGGGTTAGAATGAACAGAATAACAGTGAAAAGAAAAGCAGAAAGAGGGTCAATAGACCTTTCTGTACAGTATAATACAAGATTCTGCCACCTGCAGGCGCATACCGTCTTAGTGGAGGGCTGCCTAGGTCAAAAGCCATCAACTGCTGCTGCTCAATCTCCACGCATGGAGGCGAAGAGTTGACAGGTTAGGGTGGAGGACACTTCTCTGCTGCTGCAACAGAAGATCATCCTGAAGGGGCAGCCTGATCGGAGGATCAATGCTCATTTTCAGAAGCTCTGGATATCATATTCTCCTTGACCAGCCCGGAGCCAGAAGAATGACTTGGGCCCGGTCGTTCCTGATCTTCTTGAGAACCCCGGGCATGAGTGGTATTGGCGGAAAGGCGTACAGCCGACCTGAGCTCCACTCACGACGAAAGGCGTCGCCGAGCGATAGCTGCCTTGGAAACTCTAGCGTGCAGTATTGCTGACACTGCGCGTTCTCTGCGGAGGCAAACATATCTAGCCGAGGATCTCCCCAGCGCTGAAAGAGACCTTGAGACACCTCTGGCTGAAGACGCCAATCGTGATCCGCTAGAAATTGACAGCTGAGTTTGTCCGTCCTGGCGTTCAAAGAACCTGTAAGGTGTTGAACCACCAGGGATATGCCCTGCTGTTCCAGACATGTCCAGAAACGCAGGGCCTCTCGACAAAGGGTCCACGACCCCACCACGCCCTGCTTATTGGAATATCACATAGTGTTGTTCGTGAACACCTGCACTAACTTCCCCTTGACAGAGGGAAGAAATGCCTTCAATGCCAATCGAATCGCTCGAAGCTCCATCAAATTGATGTGGAGCCCCAACTCTGCCGGAGACCAGTGTCCCCTGATCTCCACCTCTCACAGATGACCGCCCCATGCCAGAGGGGACGTATCTGTCATGCCTGCGAGATCTGGTTGTGAAAGGGAGAGGGGTTTGCCATTGACCCAATCGCGGTTCATCAACCACCACTGCAGATCTCTTGTAGTTCCTTCCAAGATCTGGACCACGTCGATGAGATTTCCTTGATGCTGCGATCACAGGAACTTCAGGTCCCACTGCAGAGCCCGCATACGCCACCTGGCATGCTTTAACAATAGGATGCAGGAGGCCATGAGGCCCAACAGCCTCCGTGTCAGTCTCACCGAAATCCAGGATAGAGGTCGAAACATCTGAATCATAACCTGAATATCCTAGACTCGCTGCTAGGGAGGATAGGCCCGAAACTGCACTGTGTCAAGATCAGCCCAGATGAAAAGGAGCATCTGATAAGGAGTCAGGTGTGACTTTGGCATGTTTATAGAGAACCCTAGTTAATGCAGGATGTTTGCCATAGTCTGAAAGTGGGAGACGACAGCCTGGGGCGAGGACATCTTCAACAGCAAGTCATCGAGGTAGAGGAATACTAACACCCCTAACCTGTGCAGATGAGCTGCGACAACCGCCATCACCTTGGTGAACACCTGAGGGGCACTGGTAAGGCCAAAGCGGAGCACTGTAAACTGAAAGTGCTCGTGGCCTACCTTGAAATGCAGGTAACGCCTCTGGCCCGGCAGGATGGGAATGTGAAAAAACGCATACTGCAGGTCCAAAGCTGCCATCCAGTCTTCGTGGTCTAGGGTAGACAAAACCTGAGCTATAGTAAGCATCTTGAACTTCTTCTTGAGGAAGAGATTGATGGTCCGAAGCTCTAAAATGGGCTGCAGCCCTTTGTTTTTTTTCAAAATCAGAAAGTAGCGGGAATAACAGCCACTGCCGACTTCTGAATCCGGTACCCTCTCTAGACCATCCTTGGCCAGGAGAGCTGTAACTTCCTCTTGGAGCAATTTTAAATGATCCTCCGCCAACCGATTTGGCAGAATGGGATGAGGAAAAGAGAGAAAAGGCAGAGAATAGCCCTCCTGAATGATCTGCAGGACCCACTTGTCCGATATTATGGACCTCCAGTGGGGGAGATGATGATGTATTCTCCCACCAACTGGAGTGGTGTGGTCTTACAGAGTCAGACTAGGAGAGCTTGAAGGCTGCGGCTGCCATTGGCAGGGTGGCTGAAGACTTCTGGCTTCGATGTCTTGGTCGGAATGAACCGTATCCAGGTCCCCGCACATCTTAGGAAGTCTACGCAGTACGCTGGCTGGGATAGGGCTGACACGGTTGGAAACCCCTTGTGTTGCCATGAAAGGGGCGAAAGCTAGACTAGCCACGAGGAGTAGAAGAGAGGCCCAAGGATTTGGCCGTAGCTTGAGAGTCCTTGAACCGCACTAGGGTCAAGTCTGCCTTTTCCCTAAAAAGACGGGTTCTATCATACGACATGTCCATCAAGTTTGCCTGAACATCGCCCGAGAAGCTAGTTGTCCTAAACCAGGCATGGCGTCACAAGGCTACTGTTGATGAAAATGCTCTGCCCAGCAAATCAGTTGTGTCAAGGTCACACCATATGGCAAATTTTGCAGCATTTCCTCTGTCTTTAACCGCCTGAGAGAGCACTGCCTGGACCTCCACTGGGACTTGTGGCAGCACTTGTGCAACCATCTCCCAAAGGGAGCGGGAGAAACAGCCCAATAAGCATGTGGTATTCACCAAGTCATTCCAGCCTCTTGGATTCCCTATCCGGAGGGGTGGAAGGGAACGTGCCCTGGGAGGTAGAAGCCTGCACCACCAAGCTTTCAGGGGTGGGATGTTGGCTGAGGAACTTTGAGTAGCCCTGGGTCGGGGGATGGCGACGTGCAATAGTCCTATTCACAGGAGCCCCTGTGCTAGGCTTGGACCACGTGCCTAGAAGAACATCAGTAAGTTCTTCATTGAAGGGCAAAATGGGTTCAGAAGTGGAAACCCCAGGCTGAAGCACTTCGGTCAAGAGATTAGTCCTGACCTGCACAGAGGGCAACTCCAGTCCGAGGACCTTGGGTGCTTTCTTGTCCACCATGGCATAAGATGCCCCCTCCTCCATAGCTACAGTTGGCGGAGAGACCATGCCAGTATCTGGGGAAGTGTCCAGTGCACTGGCCTCTCAAGTTCCCCATACCAGTCCATCTGCTCTGCAGAAACATCCTGGTGTTCCAAAGAGTCCATAGAACCCGCTCAATCCTCTCCCGGGCCTAAAACATCATCAAAATGTTCAGGCAACAACATAGAACCCCTAGGTTCAATCAACGTCTGAATCGGCGTTGAGTAATGCTGTTCCGACTCCGTGTCATCAGGGATAAGGATGGGGCTGGCCCTGGTAGGATTGAAGGTACCGACTTTGGGTCCGACGCCGGGAAGGTCGCAATGGCAAGCTCAAAATACGCAGCACATGGCCTTTTAAAAATCTTTTATTTGAGCGGGGGTCGCTCCAGCTCCCGGAAAGAGGAGGCGGCGCAAAATCAACCCTGGGTCCTGCTCAGCAGAACCATGCCCAAAGATTCGGTGCTCCTTACCTCATTCGTCAACGGATAACAGTCGAGGGGAAGATGAAGTCCGCTTGGACTTCTTCTTCTTGTGCCTATTCCCCGAGTGTCCCAATGACCTCGAGTGGGACGAAGAGGACTTGGGGCTGTGGAAGCGGTCCCGCAACATCCTCTTCTTCGACAGGGACCTCCACTGAGTCTCACTGGATGGTGTTGACTGCTGTACCGCAAGGAGCTTCATAGCCTACTCCCGCATGGCGTTTGGAGCCATAGCTTGACAGTCGAGCACAAATTCGTGGTAGCGCTCGAGAGACCAGAGACAGACGAGGTGGGGGGGTGGAAATGTGCCTTTTTAGGGGGACACTGGTGCAGGGGTCACCCTTATCTTTGTCCACAGGTACGTAAACCAACAAAATGGAGATTGACACTGAAGCTGAAATTCAAAATAACAAGTTTATTTACTCATGAGTCAGACCACGTCCATACAACACCCTCAGGTGTTCCAGGAGGTAGTGGCTTGAATACACAGACCAGGGTACTTTTATACAGAGTTTTTTGCACTGGTAAACATGTAGTTACAAATAGAAGGTACAGGCCTACACAGGAATAACTACCTACAAACATGGGCAAATGGGAAATACCTTATTCAGCAAAGTGGGAGAGGGAGCAGGAGTGGTTATGGCAGCACTAAGAGATTGACAGTTGAGTCTGAGACCAGGTGGTCTGGCAGCTACAAACTCTTTAGCATGCATATTGCTTTTAGCTGAGTCAGGAAATTAATTAAAATAGATAGCACAGGCAGGGAAAAAGATGAGCAGCAGAGGACAAGAGAATTTAATAGCTAACAAAATGGATGCCACAAACAAGATGGTTTCAGCTCATGCTAACAGAGATTATTTTCGATTTCCACAGACGTCCCTTTTAGCATATGCTGAAGACATCTTCCTAAACTTTTGAGGGAGTACGGAAAAACATCGTGCACATCTATCTGTATTAATTCAGTAATTTCTTGGTCCATTGCCAAGCGAGCATTTACATTTGTGACATTTCGTTTAGTCGGTATACATGAGGTACAAGAAGAAATACATAGGGAACAGAGCATCGGGCCACATTGTATACAGAGGCAGCAAATGAAGAGAATAGCAAGAAATATACATAGGGCTGACAATAATTTCCAGCCCCATACAGTAAACATAGTCCATAGCCATCCAGTCAAAGTCCATGTTCCTGAATCCTGATGGATTTCAGTGGCTGTTTTGTGCAGCTTGGAAATTGCTTCAAAAACTGAAGGGGCGTGGCCAGGGATATAGACACAGCAGCTGCTCCCAATGATGCGGCATGCTCCACCACGATTGGCCAGGATGACGTGAAGGACCATCCTATTTTGGAGCGCCACGATTCTCGCAATTTGTAGTTCTTCTGTGATATTTCCAAGTGCCATGGCTGTCTGATTGGTTACAGCACCTGCAACACGTGTCAAACGCCTTATCTTTCTGCTGTTTAAGGCCGCATTAACAAAGAAGAATAGTCCCAAATTAAAGTCAACGTACTGCTGCAGGGCAGTATCAGTTTGATCCACCTCATCTTGATTTATTGTCCTCTTAGATCGACTCTTGGAAATATCATTATACCGTTTATTGTCTTTGTGGTAGGATGCAGGTGCCAAGAACACAGGTGGTAGCAAAAAGGACACATAGCAGCTTCCACACCACCCAATAGGTAGGTGGGAATAACCCTTACTTTCACAAATGAAATAGGTGTTATGTGATGACAAAAAACTACTATTGTTTATTCGAGTAATGTTCAATGTTATAGTACAGTCACTTTTTCCCACAGGGATACTGACAATATTGCTCACACAAAAGTCTGCTCGAGCTCTAGTAACAGCTATAACAGGAGGTCCATTACCCTTGATAGTTTGAGTGTTAGGGAAAACATAGTGTACAGAGGAATTTCCTCGACGATACTCCTCCATTTCCCATACAGTTCCTTTAGCTTGTGGATCTCCTTCCTCATCAGGGTAACAAATTCTATTTAACTGAAAGTTTAGTCTTCCTACATCAGCATAAGAAATGTTAACAACTTCAGAGGCCCACAACAATTCAAACCAGGCTCCGCAAGAGCCATTGTGTGAAAACGGCAAAGGAATGAAAGGCGTTCCTCCCTTTTTCTGATGAGCTGGCATCATTCCACACACTCAACAGTTGGTAATGTTCGTAGCATTGTGGTTGTGATGCAACATATGAATGAACGTATTGTTGAGATAGGACACTCTGTGCTTCTGCTCATGATAAGGAAGAGTGAAATGGTGGTGTTCAATGGGGACAGGGGTAGTAGCAGTCAGTAGTTTTCGAGCAGGAGCTACTCCTTCAACAACCCATGTTACTGTACCAATAAGAATAATTGAAATAAGTCAAATAATGAACATACTCTTTCGATCACAGACTCTTGCAGCAGTTGATTTCTTTTCTGCAGGCATGTTCATCTTTTCGTTAAACAACAGAACAGATGGTGCCATAAGGTCCTGGGCAGACGTTGGTTTCTTCGCTGAGATTGAGACGAGTAGCCACTAAAAGAGTACCCCCCTTTGTAACTCAGTCTTTCACTACCCAGGACAGTGGCTCAAACAGTCTTTTTCAGCAACAAAGTGTCTTTCTTCCGGGGTCGCAGCTGATATCGAGATGCACCAGGGATCGTGTGGTCCGGGAAGACTTCTTCAGGTCCTTCAGGTGATGTAGCTTGTCCTTTCTCGGTGTCCAGGATATTGTGGTGATCTGCCAACACAGTTGGGCTCACTAGGTCCTGCAACACCTGCCGACAGTGTGTCACATGAACCCAGTTCTTCTGATTGGTCACTCGAATCGCAGTCCTGGTAGCTAAGAGCACCTGCTCAGGGCCACGCCATCTGAGTGCTAGGGAGCTGGCTCTCTGGAAGGATGTCGTCAGCACCCAATCTCCAGGACAAAGGCAGTGGCCCTCACCTTGCGACCTGTCTGGGAGAGTCTCCCGAACCGGTTGATAAATAGAAGACAAACTGTCAATCAACTGAGACAAGTAGTTGCTCATCAGTACATAGGGTACATCATGTATAGGGCGTGGCTTAGGAATACCCCAAATATTCATTGGCCTTCCAAAAACCACCTCATACGGTGTGATGCCAGATCGTGTATGTGGTACGGATCTAGTAGATAGTAAAGCCAATGGCAGTGCATCAGGCCATTTCAAAGCTGTGGAAGCTTGTATTGTGGCCAATTTTAGTTTGAGGGTAGAATTGTAACGTTCAACTAGTACTGCTGATTGTGGGTGAAAAGCAGCATGAAACTTCTGCTTGATTACTCAACAACATGCCCAATAAAATGGAGTCTGTTGTCACTCCACAAAACTTGACAAATGTCGAATCTGGGGAAAAACTCCTTTAGGAGCACCTTTGCTGTAGTAAGAGCTGTATTATCTTTTGTGGCGTATGCCTCCACATATTTACTGAAGGAACAAACCACTACCAGAATATACTTCAGATTATTACAGGGTTCAAGCTGGATATAATCCATTTGCAGGACTTCAAAAGATGCAGTAGGTATGGCAAACCCTCCTGCTGGAGTTCGTGTTCTCTTTCCAGGATTATATTGGAGACAAATCAGACAAGACTGGACTATCTTTTTAGCTTTGCCGGCAATCTCTGGATGATCCCAAACTTGCATAACTTGCTTTGCTATTGAGGATGCTCCAACATGTGCCGGCCCATGTGCCATGTGAATCATAGGATGTAAATAGGCTATGGGTAACTTCCATTTTGTCATTTCTTTATTCCTCCAACAGTCCTCATCATCCAGTGTTCCCTCCTTAGACCATTGGTCTAATTCCTCAACAGAAGCAGATCGTTGCAAGTCCACCACCTCTTGTCTGGCATCATGCCAACATTCAGCCTGTGACTTAACTACATACATAGATGTAGTACTTTGTTGCATTGCAGTCTCACGAGCTATTTAGTCTGCAAAGGCATTTCCTTTTCCTATTTTATCAGTCACCCTCTTGTGTGCACTAAAGTTAACAATTACCACTTACTTAGGATATGTCAAGGCAGTGAGGAGATTATGTACTAATTCCCCATGCACTATTTGTGTCCCATGTGAAGTAAGAAAGCCTCTTTCCTTCCAGAGTTGCCCAAAATCATGAGCAACTCCAAAAGCATATCGGCTATCGGTGTAGATGTTAACAAGTAGATCTGCACTAAGCTCACATGCTCTTGTCAATGCTATCAGCTCGGCTGCTTGAGCCGACTTCTGTGGGATGCGAGCAGTCTCAACTACTGTCTGAAGTGTTGTAATTGCATAAGCAGCAGATGTTGTGCCATCAGGCAACTTAAGGCAGGACCCATCAACCCACAGTTCCCCCATCAATGTTAGAAAGAGGTGTATCTTGTAGGTCAACACGACCCTTTGTTTGTTCTTCAGTAAGGGATATACAATCATGTAACTCTTGTGACTGAGACTGAGTAGCTGGAAATGGCAATAATGTTGCAGGATTCAGAGTCAAACACCTTTTCAGTGTGCTATGAGGAACCAAAAGTGTCAATTCATAGCCTGTCAAGCGGGCACTAGTCAAATGTTGTGTTTTTATTTGATTTAGCAGAGCATCAACTGAGTGGGGTATTAGCACAAGCAATCTATGTGACAAAACTATTCCTTCACTCTGACGTATGGACACAGCGGTTGCACCACCGCTTGAAAATACCCTGGCAGTGCACGGGCGACTGGATCAATGGCAGCTGAGAAATATGCATAAGGACGCTGCTTATTACCGTGTGTCTGTACTAAAACTGAGAGGGTGCAACCGTCCCTCTCGTGTACATAGAGTGTAAAGGCCTTAGTGTAATCTGGAGTTCCTAATACTGGTGCAGAACAAAGAGCTTGATGTAACGGTTGAAAAGCATTCTGGCATTCAGTGGTCCATGAGAGGGCATCGGAGTATCTTTAGTCAAAAGGGTCAACAAGGGTTTAACAATGTGAGAAAAGCTAGGAATCCACTGCCTACAGAAAGAAGTAAGGTCAATCAGTGCACAAACATCCTTCTGAGTACTGGGCACAGGCGTGTCTAAAATTGCTTGAATGCGATCTGGTGTAAGTGCGCGTCCCTCCTTAGACAGGAGGTGACCTAAATAGGTAACCTGCTGTCTACAATATTGCAAATTCTTCCGAGAGACTTTATGATGATGAGAAGCAAGGAAAGAGAGACATGACAGTGTACCTTCTTCACACTGTTCAGGGGTATCGGCAGCCAACAAGATGTCATCGACATATTGAATAAGAGCCACCCCTTTCGGTACTGGAAATGAATCAAGGTCTCTTTTCAATGCCTTGCTATAAATGCTAGGACTCTCTGTATACCCTTGTGGAGCTCTACAGAATCTGAAGGATCGATTATTCAAAGTGAAGCCGAACAAATAGCGACTGTCAGGATGAATAGGTTTTGAGAAAAATGCATTTTTCAAATCGATTACACTAAATGTAGTTGCAGTAGGAGGAACCATGGTAAGAAGTGTCGTGATGTCAGAAACTACCGGGTATTGGGAAACAACAATTTTATTGACTTCACGTAAGTCAATGATGAATCTATAAATTTTAGCGTCAGTGTCTTTTTTCAAAATAGGAGGAATAGGGTTATTAAAAATGTTATAAGGGACTTCTTCCACAACCCCCACTCTGATCAAATCCTGAACAATATGTATTAATGCTTCTTCGCCTACCCGAGATATTTTATATTGGGGCAGTCGAGGCAACAAAGCACCTTCCTTTACTTTAATATGTACTGGTGGGATAACCATTTGTCCTACATCAGTATCTGATGTAGCCCACAAAGTACTAGACAAGACCTCTCAACCATTGGATAGTTATTTAAAATAACATGCACACCTTCTGGGGAACAACGTATTGTAGCATGGAAATGTTTAAGTATATCGATACCCACAATGTTATCCGGCGTGTTAGGGGGAAAGCAAAAATGGACATGCTGGAGTGAATTTATCAAGACTAAATGCAAGTGGCTGTGACAGTGGGCTAAGTGTAGGTGTCCCATCGAATCCTATCGATGTTATCATTGCGCCAGACAGGGAAGACCTAGGAACCAATTTTTTAGACAGAGCACTATGAGTAGCTCCTGTATCAACCAGAAACTGATCAGTAGAACCCAAAACGTTTGCATCAACATAGGAACCCTTCTGATCTACTGGGACCCCAACCGGTTCCTTACCCCATCCTAGGCATTCCTATGCATAATCAGAATCCTTAGGACCATCAGCCAAATAATCAGACATTTGGTATTGGTTTCGTTTATCAAAGGTATTAAAAGAATTTGGGTTGTTTTCAACTGCCTCAAATCTGGTACGATTATCCATGCCTCCCCTATTTCCCGTGTTCCCTAGGAGGCCCTCATGCTTCCTCTACCTTGCTGATTCGGCTGACCTCGCAAAAGGGGGCACTCAGAACGCCAATGTTCAATCTCTTTACAATAAGCACACTGATCAGAAGACAAAGTTGCTCAAGGGAAAGGGGGTACACCAGGGCGATACATCAAACGTCCACCTCTTCCACTACCTCTTAATGGTGGACCATAGACTTGAGCCAACATGACTTTCGTTTTTAAATCCTTAACCTTTTTATCTTCCTTGCCTTTTGCTTCCAATTCCTGACGCTCATAATACTGGGCCATAGTCAAAAGGGAGACTGGGGAAAAAGTAGTCCATGAACTCTCGCTGGCCTTTAGGCGACTAGCTATTTCTGGTAACATGTTAGCCACAAATTTGTCGACGAACAGATGCTTACCCGTGTCATCGAATGTCCACTAAAGTCATGGAATGGCTCTTCAAATCGTGTAAAGAAATCCGAAACTGACTCATCCGCTTTCTGTTTACAAGACGCTAATGTAGTCCAATCTATTTTCTTAGGGGATATAAGAGTTTTTAACTTAGTTACAATAGCTAATGTCACCTGTTGCGGTTTCTGCGCAGGCTCTCTAGCCACATCTATTTCCTCTAAATACACCCAAGTATCACCATAAGCTGCAATATCGTTTACCTTCCAAATTGTTCTCCACATATCAGGTGGCAAAATAAGTCCAAAAAACATATCGATATCTGGTAAAGTCATAGTACAGGAGCTAATAGCTCCTTTCACTTCTTCATAAAAAGCGGTCGAATATTCCCGTGGGTCGGGTAAAGCAGCTTTAAGAGCCATAACATCTGCTCTAATCAAAGGGGTATAAACCCAATTATAAATAAAATATCCCTTTGCATCATCTGAAGTTTTATCGTTTTCTGTGCCCGCACCTTTCGGAGGAACATACAGAGGCGCAGCTTCGTGCATTGGTTTCACAGTAACTACAGTATCACTAGTGTCTTGATCTGTCCCTGCAGCTCTTTCTTGTCGCGCCGGGAACTGAACTGTTTGTTCAGTTGTAGCTTTGCTAGCTGCTTTTTTCTCCTCTCGCAGACAGAATGCGTCAGTTCGCAATCTAACCACTCGCCTTATTAGATCAGGCACCTGTGAAAGAAGAAAGGTGCCATCACTTAATTGTTTATAATCAGAATTTATATCAGAGGGCTCTAGATCATCAGATTGTTTTCTAAAACTGAGTATTACTTCACAAGTAAACGTCTCTACAAAATATAACTGCTCTAATTCTTTCCACTGCTGAACCATTGCTACGAGTTCTGGAGCAGAGGCACTCCCACGAGCTGCTTTACGAGCAGTGGATCTAAGAGTGGCCTTACATTCAGTAGTTAAAGTAGAACGAGTCAGGCGCCCATCTTGCTTAACTATATCTTTCTCATCTGAGGACAAATGCTCCTCGTCAGAAACCTCATTCTCAGGGGCACTAGGGAATTTATACGGAGGTGGAGGTATATCCAACAAAATGGAATCATCCTGAGGTCTATTAAGTATGGTATAAATAGGGCGTCTAATAGGGTACTGGCCAGTTACCTCTAAACGACGCTCCCTATCTTCTTTTTCTTTTATTTCCTTCATCTCCTTATTTTTCAATTCCAACACTTTTTTATATATAGTTTTTAGCTGTTCTTTTCCTGCTATAGCTTCTTCTTTCCTCATTCTCTCATGCACTACTTTCTCCCACATTCGTACACAATCAAACATATCTTGTCGACTCTTTCTTTTAAACAGACACTGCTCTACATACTGAATCTTTTTAAAGTCAAATGACTCATTTACAGGCCATTGTAAATCAGGATCCTTTTTCGTATATTTATTCCACAGTGCACTATATATTATGGAAGAAATACCGTATTTAATATACATGTATCGATTAGGTGTCCCCTCTAGGGGAGCCGACTGACTTCTTTCTAAATCCATTTTGGTACCTCCAAGACAGCAACACAACCTACGAAGTGTGCTAAGAGCAGGCATGCTACCAAATTATAGTAAAATGTTACTATTCAAAAATCTTCAAAAGTAGAGAAAAATCTCCACATTACCCGCCTTTATTTATTGCAATTAAAAAAAAAAAAAAAAAAAAGATTCTTGGCCAAGCAAATCCAAAATCAAGAGTGCCACTTCAGCGACCTTTCCAAACAAAAGTCTCCAACCTCTAACTGCCAATCTCTTGGTCGACCTAATGGTCACTGCGAAACTAGCGCCAAAGGAAGTCTCAGTCGGGACCGGCCACCACCTGGAGGGTCAAATCGGGAAAACCGGAAAAGCACTTCGGTCTGCAAAGACAAGGGTCTCCTCGTGCAGGATGTCTCCTCAGCAAAGTACCATTCCTCCGTCAAGACCACTCCTTCGGGCGGCCGCGTCCCCGATGAGTCCCACGAGTCAGGCGCCAAATGTGTGAAAATGTGCCTTTTTTAAGGGGCACACCGGTGCAGGGGTCACCCTTATATTTGTCCACGGGTCCTTAAACCAACAAAATAGAGATTGACACTGAAGCTGAAATTCAAAATAACAAGTTTATTCATTCATGAGTGAGACCATGTCAATACAACACCCTCAAGTGTTCCAGGAGGTAGTGGCTTGAATACACAGACCATGGTACTTTTATACAGAGTTTTCTGCACTGGTAAGCATGTAGTTACAAATAGAAGGTACAGGCCTACACAGGAATAACTACCGATAAACATGGGCAAATGGGAAATCCCTTAGTCAGCAAAGTGGGAGGGGGAGCAGGAGTGCTTATGGCAGCACTAAGAGATTGACAGTTGAGTCTGAGACCAGGTGGTCTGGCAGATACAAACTCTTCAGCATGCATATTGCTTTTAGCTGAGTCAGGAAGTTAACTAAACTAGACAGCACAGGCAGGGAAAAAGACGAGCCACAGACAGGAGAATTTCATAGCTGACAAAAAGGATGCCACAAACAAGATGGTTTCAGCTCATGCTAACAGATTATTTTCGATTTCCACAGGGGTCGATACTGACATCACGCGGTGACAAGCACCGCACGGTTTAAACCCGGTCTCCCTCGAACACATCCTCGCACACAATGGAAAATAATTCCAAAGTCGATGAAAAGTTGAAAAAGGCATGTCAAAAAGCAATATTGGGGTAGCTATTCCCGGATCGGCTCTTAACTGGCGTGGAAAGAAACTACTGACGTCCATGCGCCAGGGAAGCATGTATATAGTTGACTGTGATGTCATAACCGATGCCGACGACGTCAAGCGGAGCCGAATGGAGCCACCCAAGGGCGCACCCAAGTGGTTGCTCAAGCAAACGTTTCCGGATCCAGCCTGATGCCTGGGAAATTCAAATGTAAGGAATCTGCAGCTAGAAGTCTCTATCAGATAGCTTCTGCACTGCATGGACTGAAAAGTACATGCAGTGCAGGAACTGGGATGCATGCACACAGGAGAGCACATGTTGTGCCCCCCTGCATGCATCCTAAGGCGTAGAGGCACAAGGGGGCACTGTAGGGCCAACTTAGTTTTCTCTCCGTCAGGTTTTTCGTGGAGAAGGAACCGCCATGAAAACCATGGTGTAGGGGAAACTCCTAATATGTTTGGCGGGACCTCCGGACCGCCGCAACACTGCCAGGGAACAGCGGTTCCCTGGCGGCTGAGCAATTGCGGTCCAACCACTTTAATTGTGATAGAGCGGTTGGAAGACCGTCGCCGCCGCGCCCCAATGAGTCTGTCGGTCACTCGTAATCGGCCCCTTACTGTGCATTGCACTTTTTAGGGTCCCGATTAGGGTTGTCTTCATCTTATAATTGTGATCTGCTACAAACAGCACAATCAAATGCCCTTCTTCCCCTCACAAAAAATATGAGTGAGGAGCTACCCATTCTCTTTTGAGGCACTCTCTCAATAGGTTAACAAAAACTGGGGTGTGAAAAATGCTCCATTTGCCTTAACCCAATTGGTCTGTGATTGATAGACTTTGCATCATAAGTCAGGTGCTCCAGATGTGTGAAAAAAACCACGCATTAATAACTGCACACTGTGACCCTTCGGCCGGCAAAGCTACTCACAATTATCTGTGTCCAATTGTGTAGGTCACAACTACCAGCAGGCCCAACATATCAAAGCAGGATTGACTTATTAGGGACCTAATTAGTCATGAGCATTGCGAAATACTTCAACAACACACAGACCTAAAGGATAACCTTTACTAGCAACTGCCACTTAAGCAAATCCTGCACTACCTATGCACCATTTGCAGAAAAACTATGCCAAACAAAATTAGAATGACCCCTCACTCCCCTTGAAAATAAACTTTAGATTTTGGACCCATGTGACTCGTAAAATGGGGTCCTCGATTATCCCCTAAGGTATTTTCATATCAGGAGCAAAATCAAATTGTGTGAAAACACAGAGGGGTCCTGGCCAAGGCGGCAAATCTGATGAGTTTGGAATATTCCTAACACTTTGAAAACTGTAGCTTGCAAAGGAATTGGAACTAGGAGATTTGCTATTAACACTTGCAATTTTTCCCTGACAAATGTTGGGTGATCAAACCTGTTGAACTGGAGAAGCCAAGCCAGGAAAAAAAAAGAAAAACATGCAAAATGTAGTGCAGTAAATATGAGTTCTGCATGTTATGCCTCATGTCTGAAAAATGTGGACCTTAGAGAAACTAATCAACCAACGCCTCACCAACCACCTCAGCAACCACCGGCTCCTCGATACCACACAGTATGGATTCAGGCCCAACCTCAGCACAGGAACAGAGCTCATCACCACCGCACACAACATTCACACAATCATTGGCAGAGGAGACATGGCAGCCTGCAATCTCCAGGGCCTCTCTGCAGCATTTGACATGTTCTCACAACCCCATCATCATTAGGCAACTACACGAGATTTGAACAAAAGACCTCCTCTCCACTGGATATGCTCCTTCTTAACAGTTAAAACACAAGCTGGCAGCCTGGCACCTTACTCCTAAAAAGCCTGAGAGCTCATCTGCGGTGTGCCCGAAGGTTCATCGCTCAGCCCCACCCTTTTCAACGCATACATGACCCCGGTGGCCTACGTCATCCACGCACATGAAATCTACATCCTCTCCTATGCAGGTGACACACAGCTCATACTCTCCCTATCAGACAAGACCCCCAACACAAGAAACAAATTCACCATCTGCATGACCAAAGTTGCAAACTGGATGAAAGCAAACCATTTCAAGCTCAACATTGACAAGACAGAAATAGTGATCCTCAACAAGAACACCTCTACTGAGACTCCAACTAGTGGCTTGCCAAACTCAGTCCTACACCCACACACAGAACTCCTGCCTGGAACCTCTGAATAATCATTGGCAGCAAACTGGACATGACAGTATAAGTCAACGTGCACATAAATGTAGATCTCTTGGTGTATGTTAAGCGGTATGTGCAACTATTAAGGGTTTCACGTGGGCCTGTCTACATTTTTCAAAGAACGTGTACATTTATGAAGGGCGCTGTGTGCCTATGAAGGGTTTGTACAAGTAAGTGAATCTATGTGCATCTATGCATGGATGTGTGCATCTACGAAGCAGTGTGCACATCGATGAAGGGTTGTATGCACATTTACAAGTCACTGTACAAGTGACTGAGTATATCTGTGAAGGGATTTGTAACTATGTGTAGGTCCATGGCCTTGTATAAATGCTTGTGTGCTTATACTTAAATCTGTGTAAATATATGAAAGCATGTGTACAGCTATATGGAGGTCGGTGTACATCTCTGAGGGCTGTCCATTCCTAAAAGGGTGGCATGCGCATTTACGAAGGGTTGTGCTCGTGCATGTATATCTGTTGGCCTCCTTGGAAGGCTTTCTACAGACTAGCAGGGTCATGTACTTCTGTGAATGACTGTGGACCTGTCTTCGTGCACACAGAGTACACACATCCGCTCGTACAGTTCAATGAAGGGCTGTAGACCTTTGTGGAGTACTATGTACATCAGTGCGGGTCTTAATTGTGCCTTTCTTTGGGGGGGTGTAAACCCCGGTATGCTTGTGCGCCTCTGTGGAAGCCTGTACCCCCCGCAGGCTGCACCCACTGCAGGTTCGCACAGCTGCGTAAAGGGCTGTGTGCACGTGAGGAGGGCTGTGTGGCAGGTGAACAGGGGCCTACTCAGAGCTGTGCACACCTGTGGACCCCTTGGGACGGCTGTGTCCTGTGGAAGGTTGTTTATCTCACGCGCACATTCGCAACGAGCCTTGCAGGGCTTTGGGCAGTGCACCTGTGGGCGGAGGGATGCTCGTGCACCCTGTGTGCTCCACGCGCAGGTTTGCGCAGCTCCGTGGAGGGCTGAGAACACCTGTGTTCGACCGCGCGCCTCAGGGCCGTGTACCGTTTGCAGGGTTGCACAGTGCAAGGAGGGCTCTGTGGTTTATGAGAACTGCTGCCAACCCAGAGATGTGCAACTGTGGGGATCCGTGTACCTCTGTGAAAAGTTGTGCCAGCTCCTACTCCCGGGTTCACACCACGCATGTTGTTAGCTCAGTTACATTTTATCTCAGACGCTGCCTGTTCCAGGGAAACTGTTAAACTGAGAAATTCTGAAAATCAGTTTGTTAAGAAACACCCATTTCTTCTTCGTTTCTGTGACATCACTAGGGGGAGGGGTGAGGGAAGTGACTGAGACAAGCGAAAGCCACCGCGGCTTACATTCCCGGAACGCTCGGTCTTTAAAGGAAACAGGAACTTCAAATGCTGGCAAATTTGAAGAGCCATGCAGATGCAATATTTTGCTCTGTACAACTTTATATCTTTTTAATGTGCTTTTTTGTTTGTTATGTTAGGATATATTAAAGCAATTTCCCAGGAAAAAACACAGTGGTTTTAGTGAATCTAAGGCTTTCAGAAACCTGTTAATCTGCTTAGACGCTGGGGCAGAGAAACGAAGATATGAGAGGGAGATAGATAGTGACGCACAGGAGCCCGACTATGCGCGGCCGCAGAGACCTCTTGGCTTCGGCCCCCATGGCCAGATTTCTCCGCTGCGCGTCTGGCACTCTGCCCGGAATGTCAGTCCCGAGTTGGAATGTGCAGGGCTTCGGCGGCCGAGCTGGCGCCAGTCAGGAAACAGAGGGCCCAGTGCGCGAATGGGAAAAAAAAGAGCTTATCCAGTAATTGAAGGAGATAGTATAACGCCGCAAGTAAACGATCCAGTCCTGATGGGCGGTCCCAAAAGGAGACAGGGCGGTAACAAGGAGGGACTAAGAAGCCTCATTATCAATCGGAAGCCAGCATTTAGCAAGGATGATGACGCCAGCCAATGAAAAAAATGGGCGGGCTTCCACTCCACCTCTAAAACATACCCTAAACCAATATGCCTCACAGAGCGAGCCACGCATGCGTGCTGCAATGCTAGTCGAGACCTAAAAAGGTGTCCTGGAGCTACTGATGCAAAACAAATGAACTGCTAGTGAATAACATCTTATGAATGTGTATGCTTTTGTTTCATAAGGAAACTAATTTTTTCAAGCGATTGGGATATACTTTCTATGTGTTGCACGGTCGTAAAAGGTAACTAATAATACCAAAGGGTATGCCACAAAATTTGCCCTCTTTTAGCTGGGTAACTCGGTCAAACGTGCCATGTAAATTAGTGCTATATTAATACATAATTCTATTGACCCAGGGTACGCTGCAGGAGGGAGTGTGGGCGCCTATTTCACAGTCTACAATAGAATTTAATTATAAATTAAGCACCGAGTAGGACACAGGGACAATGGTGCACTTTACTTGCCAGATAAGATAATGACCAATAGCACAACCACAAGACTAATCAACGCACAGAGTAAGAGACGGAGAAGGAAGATAGAGGAGATTGAAATGGTTGTGTACGTGTTTTTTGTATGGGAAGCTGAGAGAGCACTCGACACTGATGTGAAAGCTGCATTCTTAGCAAGTGGATTGAGCAGGTCTCAGAGTTTTCTTCTGAGTTTGCTATATCCATGTACTTATGGAATATTAGGATGTGAAGAAGCAGGATAGAATGTAGGGAACATCGCTCGGATGACGGTTGGGCAGACTGGGAGCGGGCATTGTGGAAGCGGTTGTTGCTGTACCTGGCTACTCCTTTAATAAGAAACCTGTGTGAATCTTAACCATGTGGTGAGATTTAACATAACAAAAGTGTCAATGGGCATGGGTACATTACAGGACCCCTGTGAAACCGATAGGAAGGAGAAGTCAGAGAAGTGCAAAAAAAATAATAAAAGCAGCAAGAAGGACGAACCGCATGCATAATAGTTGTAAGGGCTTCACTTTAATCTTACTTTGGCGCTTCGAGGAAGTCTTTGATGGTTTTTAATGTATACTGCATATGGAATAGGACTGGCCTCTTGAGTCGGGAAGCAACTGCACGCATGTGTGTTCTCAAAGCGTGATCAAGATTGAAGACTGCTGCTTGCGCAGGATCTGAGTAATATTGACGCATGATGGCATTTGGAACTGTTGCATGCGCAGGGGAGTGCGCGTACGAATGTAAACAGGAGGAAATGATGTGCTACGTACAGCGTGTCGCGGCCATATTTAATTGGGCTAAGATTTACATTCGAATACAGCGGGCATAGGTCTGAATACGGCGATATCTCTGGATTTGCAGGAAGTGATGAAAAGCCCAGAGCTTTATTCTAAAGGCCATACAGAATTCTATTGTAATGAGCTAGTGTTTAGTTTTGAGCGCGAAGGATACTTTTTATGCTCTGTGATTCCTTGAGGTCAAACCACATTGATAAATAAATAAAAATTATACATGGAGGAGCGTTTAGCCTGTATGCAGTGAAGAATGAACAGTGTTGTACAGCAAATGGTAAAACACTGAAGAATTCCACAGAATATATGATTCATTGAAGGTGGTGGTACACTGACCAATTCCACATAGTATATACTTTTGAATGGCTTATTTTCTCTCAAATATATATTGTGAGCTAGCAAACGTTTTCATTGTGTTCTCCGCAGGCTTTTTGGTCAGCAGGATCAGAACCAGATTTGAGATGGAGTCAATGGAAGGTGTACTTACTGAATTATAGAGAAAAGGTGGTTTGGATGGAAATATGCCTCCGGAACATAAAAAACTCAATCTTTTGCATTCATTGGGCCATCAAGGATTGAAAACTTATAATCAGATTAATAAAACTGCTACAGGGGGTGGTGACAGTAATGCTTTCATTATTGAGTTAGCTTATTTAGAGAAGCATTTTGCCCCAAAAGTATGCATAGGTATTACAAGATTTAAGTTTTTTCAGAAGAAGCAACTTAAGTCGGAATCCACTGATGACTATTAACTATGAAAGTTGGCAACATATTGTGCATTTGGTGGGTTGTTAGAGGATTTGACTTGGGATCAGGTGGTTATGCACGCCTAAAATCCAGCAATCCAAAAACGTTTGTAGATGAATGAGGATGCATGTTTGGATGATGTGCTAGCAATAGTGCGCAAAGCAGAAACGTCAAGCAGATGTGCAAGTGCATTGAGCACAGAAGTAAAGGAATAATTAGAGACTGTGGCTAAGTTAATAGCAAACAGAAAACAGATGTATGGTGGGAATAAACCTAGAAGTGAGAAAGTATACAAGGAACCACCCAAGTGTTATAGGTGCGGAAGTGTTGATCATTTGCTGTTTGCTAAATCTTGTCCTGCTAAAAAGGTGAAATGCAGCACGTGTGGAGTGTTGGGACACTATGCGAAAGTATGCAGGAGGAGAGTGAAAGTGGTTAAGTGTGTAAAAGAATAATTAATCTGATAGTGACAAAGGTAGCAATGAAGAAAGCAAGTCGGAATGTTCTTCTGATTTCAGAACTAAAATAGTTGTAGACATTACAGACACATACTTTGTGGTACAAAACAAGCCCGAATGTTGGATGAAGATTGGCTGTGTTGGTATAAAAATATTTGTGGACTCTGGTTCATCTTACGCTATCATCAAAGAAGAGATATGGAGGAATACCTTTGTAGATAAAGTTGGTTCAAAGCTACTTTCTCCTGATATCGAACCTGAAGTTTATGGAGGAGAAAAAATTGAAATGATAGGGTGCCGTTGGTTTAAATTTGAATTTAAAACACGTTGTGCCTATGGAAAATGGTAGAAGGGTCCATCAGTACTTGGGTGGAAAGATCAGAACGAATTTCACATTATCCGTGATCCTACTAGTAAAGAACAGGAAATTTATATGGATGATGGTGTGAAGGTGAGTAACAAAATGTTAAATACATTTTCAAGGGTTTTTAAAAAGAAAATTGGCAGACTGAATGGATTTGAACACAAAATCAAAGAAGGAGCTATCTCAAAAATATATAAAGTTAGAAATGTACCCTTGCCACTGAGAGAAGATTTAACAACAGAGTTAGAGAAACTGGTGGCTGCTGGTGTAATACAACCTGTAGATGCATCTCAAGGGTTTTTTTGTCACTGGTAGTGGCACAAAAAAGCAATGGTAAGATAAGATTGTGTGCTAATTTGCAACATGTGAACAACAATATCGTGGATGACCAATTCCCACTACCAAGGATAAACGAAATGCTGCGATTATGAAAGGGGGCTAAGTGGTTTTCGACAATTGATTTATCTGCAGCTTATCACCAGATACCACTGTCTAATGATAGTATAACATATACAGCATTAATCACTCCACAAGGGTGTTATCAATTAATGAGAATTACCTTTGGGTTGGTATTGGCGGCTGCCGTTTTTCAAAGATTAATGCGCCAATTATTTGGTAAAAAGTAATGGGGCAAACTTTTTTAAAGACGACATACTGGTGTTTGGAAAAACAGACAATACCATGATACAATTTTAGAGAATTATTGAGAATATTAGGATCATATGGTTTAACCATTGAATATTCAAAAAGCACATTTGTAGAGAATAATGTCAGCTATCTTGGGCATGTAATTAGTGGCGTTGGCATTAAGCCTAAGCACACCCCAATTCAGAAAGCACCTGCTCCTAGCTGCAAGGACGAGGTCAGATCACTTATTAGTTTGGCAGAATTCTGCTCGAAATACATTCCTAATTTTGCAGCAAGAATGTACAACATAAGACAATTACTAAAAAAACAGGAGCAAGTTTGAATGGTCGCCTGATTGTGAATCAGATTTTTGTAGTGTGGAATAATGTATCGCAAATGTGGCTTCCTTGAAGAGTTTTGACCCAGAGGCACACAGTATAATTACCACAGACACAAGCAGCAAGGGATTGGGGGCTGTCCTAACCCAGGTATAGAAGGATGGGGAACAGAGTGTAAATGCATATGCCTTAAGATGATTGTAACCTACTGAGGAAAAATACTCTGTAATAGAAAAAAGAAACGCTGGCTTGCGTTTGGGCGGGCAGATCATTTTAGAGCATTCAACTGGGGAAAAGATTTCACATTAAGGTGTGATCACAAACCATTAGTGAGAGTACTTACTACTGAGGGAACCATACACACATTTGCTAGGGTGGCAAGGTTAGCTGTCAAACTACAGGACTATATTTACAAAGCTGAATTTGTACCTGGGAATGGAAATGTGATTACACATTTTTTATCGAACATGCCCAAACAGTTGAAAATGTGTGAGGATACAATGTGGAACTCGGACAAAATTGCATATGTACATGACCAGGAAAATACATGCAACAAAAGAGACATGTGGGAAGCAGAGTATGTTAGAGATGTGGTGTTAGCCAAGGTTAGAGAACATCTCAACAAAGGGTGGCAAAGTAAAGTAGAAGTCGGCAATGTGATTAATGGGAAGTTAGATACGAACTTGGCGTACAAGGAGAGCATATATGGAGAGGTGAGAGAGTGAGTCCACCTAAAAGTTTGAGACAATTGGTGGTAAATTTATGTTATGAGGCACATTTGGAAATGTCAGAACTAAGCTAGCTGTCAAAACATCATTTTGGTGGCCAGGAATGGACACAGAAATTGAAAGATATGTTTGTGAATGTGAGGATTGTAAGACAGCTGACAAGTTTATTTATTTTAAGACCACCCATGGGAATAACTTAAGACAGCAAATTCACCATGTGATTGTGTGGAATTAGACATCATAGGACCAATAGGTAAGGGACATAAGCATATCGTAGTACTCGTGGATATGTTTTTAAGATGCTCATCATTAAGAGTTGTAGAGAAAGTAGACACAAATGAGGTTTTGCCATTTCTAGATCAGGTATTTGTTAAAAGGCATACCAGTGAGTCTTCTGAGTGATAATGGAGTGCAATTTACATCAAATAAAATAAACACTTATTTTAACAGACTGGGGATTAAGCACAGAACTACTGCATTGCACAATCTCAACAGCAATGGTATGGTTGAGCACTTCAACAGAGTCATAAAGAACATGATTCAATGTGCTGCCCATAACCAAGATGAATGGGAGGTTCAGCTGGAGAAAATGGTTTGGGCGCACAGAGTTTCAGTGTGTGAAGCAACAGGGTATTCCCCTTTTGTTTTGATGAGGAAGAGAAATCCAAGAACCAAATACACACCAGGATGGTTATTTAAAATTAGTATCATACAATGGTCAGAGGAATCTGTAAAAGGGAGGTTGGAAGTATTGCAATCTAAAAGAAAAAATTGGTATGATTACTAAATGCAACAAACAAATGTGAAGTTGCAGTAGGACAATGGGTTAGAGTAAAGAAACCTTGTATGGTAGAAAAAGGAAGAAAGCAGGTTTATGAACCAATGGAGGTGGTAGAAGTGTTAAATAATGCAGTCGGATTTACAGATGGGAAAGTGTGGAATTTAAAAAGAATTGCCAAATGTTCCGTTCCTTCTTCCACTAGGAAACATTATCTGGACAATGAATTTGTCATGGATGGTGTATTTGATGAAAACGATACTGCAAGTAACACTGTTGGAAGATATTGTAACTGAACATGATGATGATGTTGCGGCAGAGGCATCCTTTGTTATAGACAGGGAAGTTAATAATAAAGAAGTGCAGAAATGCAATTACCCTTCTCAGGAAGGGTTGAGAGCCAAAGAATCTAAAAGAGAGAAAAGACCACCTGTGTGTTTAAAGGATTATATTTGGGATAGTTTTCCTTTGTAATATCTGGGTAATGTTTATACGTAGCTATTGATGTAACAATGTTAGTGATATTTACGATTTTATTTAAATTGTGAGAGTGTGTAGAAATGTATTAGCAACTTCGTATTTTTCCCCCTTTTCTACAGTAGTTTTGTTAACAAAACAAAAAAAGTAACAGGGGTGTGTTATATACATGTATACTTTTAGAATCTTTGAATGCGATGAGGATAGAGTGTTAGAGACATCACTGGGAGAACGGTTGGGCAGACTGAGAGCGGACGTTGTGGAAGTGGTTGTTGTTGTACCCGGTTGCTCCTTTAACAAGCATTTGCAATGCAATGGGTCTCGCATTTGCGAGGAGTTTGAGCTATTGACATTGTAAATGACCATACCTTTTTTAATGTGTTTTGAAAACCTGCAAGGGATGTGTAAACCCACACTTTGTACTTATAGTCCTTGCTTACGAGAAGCAAGGCTGCTAGTAAAACGGGCGCAGTTACTGCCAGTCTTTCTTTTCATAAGCAATGACTATAAGTACAAAGTGCTTGTTTGCGCACCGCTTGCAGGTTTTCAAAACACATAAATAACAAGCATTTACAATGCAATGGTCTCGGCATTGTTAAAGTTAGAGCTATTGGCATTGCTCATGACATTATTTTTGTTTATGTTTTTAAAACATTTTAAAGAAACGGCATTGTTATTTACAATGTCAATAGCTTAATCTCTCTCAAATGCGAGACCTATTGCATTTGCACCCACACAGAGCCACACACACAAAGCCACACACACACACAGAGCCACCTACACAGCTATTCACATAGAGCAACCCACACACAGACAGAGCCACCCACGCATAGAGCCACCTACAAAAAAAGCCACCCACACAGAGGCACACACACACACACACAGAGGCACACACATACACATACACACACACATAGAGACCTCTGCAGCAAACACATTAACCCACTGAGCCGGGGTGCATACACTCAGAGGGGGTGCATAAACCGAGAGGGGGTGCATAAACCGAGAGGGGGTGCATTCTTGCGTTCTCTCTTCTGAGGGAGAAGTCCTGGCTCATCAGCACCGTCTCTCGGATACTGATGGAGGATATATTCTTGCGTCCTCCAAACACTTTGCGAGAGACGTGCCCTGACCCAGCTGAGGCGCGCCTCCATTAAAAAAAAACCCACTGGCAGACACTTTTCCAAAAGCCGGGCAGCTTTTAAAGCCTCGTCAACGCATTCCAAAACATTTAAATGCGTACATAGAATAACTTTTCAATTATATATGTTTACAGATAAAAACTAAAGACGTACCAGATTTGGGAGCCAGGTCTTGCCAGAGATAACCTGGAGTGGGAGGATGATAGTCCCTCGTTTGTTTCTATGACCCGGGCAGGGGTTCTGTGGAGCCAATGCCTAGACCAGCATTGTATTACTTTTAGGGAGTTATCATGGGGTAACGGTGAGGCAAAAGGCTCTCTAGGAAGGAGTGGGACAAGGAGGAAGACGGATGAGGGGGGGGGGGGGGGGGGGAGTTGCTTGTTCCATTCTGCTCCCCAGGGACGGGGTTCCCCCCTCTGAATGTCTAGGCGCTAGGTGAGAGTGAGCGCACCCGCTCAAGGTTTCCCCTGCGCCCACTGTGACCCCGTGCATGGAAGACTGGACTCTCTCACCTGCCAAGGACCAGGGCGAGGGCTTGGGGGGGCTCAGTCTGCCAGCACTGATTACCGCCGCTCCCGGCCTCGGGAAGGTGCAGCAGGCTTTATCTCACCGGCTCCGGATTTAAATCACCCGCATCCGGCACAAAAGCGCCGTGAGAGCGCGGCGCCGCCTCGCAGTGCACAATCCCCGCTCTCGGCTCGGTTTCTTTTGTAATCTCCCCCTCGCTTTTGTCAGACTCCGTTCCCGGCTTGGAGGGCATGGTATTTTCCAGAAATAAAAGCCCGTCTTTCTGTGATTCCACTCGAGGCGAAGCATTAAAAATTAGCAAACAGAGCGCGGCGCCGCCTCGCAGCGCACAGTCCCCGCTCTCGGCTCGGTTTCTAAACAGCATCTCTCGCTGAAGAAACGAATAGCGGCGTGCTGCTGGCCCCTATCACTTTAAGGCGTGCAGTGACTAGTGCGTCACGAGCAAGGCAGTGAAGAGCCGGTCGACCTTTACGACCCTGTGCCTTGCCTCACGCTGATCTGCAGCACTCGCGTAGATCCCTGGGCTACACCTCGAAGAAGCAGTGTTCGCTCCTTCCTTCGTGCAGTTTGCGGCTGTACTCATTGAACGACAAACATTGAAATCCCTTCAGAACATTTGTGGGGTGATCCTTGGACTAACTAATGTCTGGGCTATTAGGCTTGAAAATGCCATAGCAAGGCGCTTTCAGCAGCGCCTCTGCTTGCAGTCTCCTCTCTCTGCCATCTGAGAGTAGGGGGAGGGGACGAAACAGCGTCGGAGAAACAGCGAGTCATTTTCGGATTGGGGGGCGTGTTTTTCTTTCTCTCCTCTTGCCATTGGCTGGAATGTTTACATTCCAGAGGAGAGAAAGAATCGAAAAAACACGCCCCCGAATCCGAAAAAGACGGGGCTTAAACGGACAGACGCCCCTCTCCTCCAATGGCTGGCCTCTGTTTAAAAAGCCAGCCAATGGAGAAGAGGGGCGGGTTCAAGCCCCATACTGAACTCATTAAATCTCGCGAGCGAGACTGCGCAAGCGCAGCCTTCGCTAGCTGAGACCTAAAAGCATTGTCATTTACAACGCAAATAGCTCAAACTTTCGCAAACGCGAGACCTATTGCATTACAAATGTTGTTATCTTTTACAAATTAAGTACTGTTTAATGGGCTTCACTGACTCAGCCTAGGTAAAATGAAGTACTTCCGGTTCTTTAACTTTAATAGACGGTGTTAGAAAGACCTGTAGCAAGATTGCCTTGACCTTTACTCGTGCAATAAAGCAGGAGAGAGGTATGAGGCCGTAAAGCGATTCTTTGAGGCGACCTGCCCAGCAGTTCACAAGGTACTTCCCTCAGAGGAGATCAAAGGCCTCATTTGCATTAACTTCAGTCACCCAGACTGTAATCACAGAGGCGTATAAACATGGCATTAACATTAACCTGTACCTTCTGCCAGAAAGGCTGATGATGTAGGCCTGCGAGAGCACAGAGTTAGGGAGGGGGGTGAGGGTTTGGGAGGGGGGATAGTCCTGTCAACAGACTGCCGCTCCCAGCATGGCAGGGGCTGGAGCAGCGCAGGAGGCCTTTTCTCTGTGGGGAGTGGGGACCCTCAACACCGGTATGGTTACACCAATAATAGAGGGGTTTGGGCAAAGAGAAGAGCAAGCACTGGCAAAGCCAAAAGGCCTGTGTTTAATCTACTACTGCATGCAGACATATCCTTAGCACATTAAAGTCAGACAAAGGTTAGAAGCGAAAGTCAGTTTATAATGAAAGCAGCGTTGCCTTCAGTATAGTCCATTTGTTTGTTAATATGTGAAATAAAGGTCGTGTGGCAAGTGAACTTTCATTTTGGTTCTGGTGAAAAGGAGCACTGAAAAGTGGTCAATGCCACTCCTGGCATGGGAAGAAACTCCCATGGTGAGTGGAGCATAGTTCTATTGTCCTTCAAACAGTAAATTGTGCTACGGGATTTTCTTTCTGAAAATAAAAAATATTTGCAAGTTTGCTATATGGCTCCATCATGTTGACTGAGCCGTCCATCAAACTTACCACACATTGGCATGAACAGACGTGACTGCGGGTCCTGTCATTGCTGGGCATTTCTACATTTCTCCGTTTTGGTGGCTTGACCTCCGTCAATGCGACGGAGTAATTTACTTTGTCACTATGGCTGAGAAGGGAGATATATATATGAAAATGGTGGGAAATGAAATCTTTACAAAAATACAAGGAGGTGGTAAGAGTTCCACGAGGACGCAGGGTTATGATTGCGCCTTCTTTTGAAAAACCAAATCCTTTAATGCTAAAAGAGTGGGCGACCAATAATTTAGATGCCTCTATGAATATGGTTTCGTTATGGATTAAATACGCTGTGATTGATCGGGTTGAAGTGCTTAAAGAAATTGAAGATATTAATGCGCTGTTAGAAGTCGATGAACACAAAGAATAGATTGCCAAAGGACGTGAAGAGATAACAACTAGGCTGAAAAAACATGAGGAAACTATCAAAGAGAGGAAAATCTATAAATTTGCAAGGGATAAACGCGACTACGAAACTGGACGCGTGTTTACTTTCTCTAAAAAATATGATAACATCAAACGTCGCGCGCTCATAAATGAAGTTAACAAGAACACTGCAACTACATTGGGCGCTCAAGCTGATGGCAATTGTTCTTCAGTAGAAACTAGCAGTATTGACAGCAGTTTGGAATCTGATGATAGTATTGGACAAAGGGCACCTCAAGTACCGATCAATTTCGCAACAGGAGAAGAGCTTTCTTTTTTAGTAGAGGACCGCCGGCAAACTCTGAGACCAGGCAATCAAGCGCAGAAACCAGAACTAGAAGGAACCAACGGAGGAAACAGAGGCGGAAAATCAAACTACAAAGGAAGAAACAAGAAAAAATTCAAGAAATAAGACATGTACCTAATAATGTTAACGATAATACTGTAATTAATTTGTCTGACATTACGCTGTCTGTGGCGTAGAAACAATTATTGGCCCTTGGACTTTCATCCTGTCCCACTAACTGTTTTAAATACACGCAAACAAGAGTAGATGTGTTCAAGTTTATTCGAAAACTGAGATTGAGAAAGCACTTCCAACTCAAAAATGCTGCGGATATTGCATCCCAAAGTAGATCTACATCAGGATTAAGCTCTAATCTTCAAGCGGCAGAAGTGGGCACACTCTTGGCAATACAATCTTTGGCTGATTCAAATGACATTCCAGATAATTCAACACAGGAAAACCTATACGCAGCTGGTATTACTTGCAATACAACAACTATAAGCCCATTTAGACCTCCTTCTACTTTTATCCCAATGATGCCAAGGGATGCTATTGATGTTTTTAGTGAATGCATAGTAGACGATTTGAAGAAATTAAACTGTACTGTCACGCAACAAAATAGACAGCGCAAATACTCTGAAATGCAATACACTAAATTAATCCGCAAATTACAGGAACATACGGAGGTTATAATTAACAAAGCAGATAAGGGTGGAAATATTGTTTTGTGGCCAAGAACAATGTATATGGAGGAAGCCTGGTCACATCTCAATGATACTAATTGTTATAGGAGAGCTAATTTCCAGGAACTCAGACAGAATAAGGAATATATTTTTGGTGAATTGGCGCAGTGGAAGCGTGTTGGCCTATTATCCAAAAATGAATATAATATTTTTTTTAAATGATCATCCATTGACTCCATTCCTATATTTCATCCCAAAAGTGCATAAAAATGTGGTACCGGTCCCTGGTAGACCAATTATTTCAGCACGAAAAAGCCTTTTGGAGGCAATGTCAAAATATGTTGATCATTATCTACATGAATTTGTGGAAGAATTGCCATCCTTTATAAGGGACACTGGGCATTTTCTAACCAAACTGAGAGATGTTGAATGGGAGGAGGATTTTCTTTTAAAAGCGATGGACATTAGTTCTTTATATACCAGTATTCATCACTGTGATGGTATTAATGCAATTCGTTATTATTTGGATAAAAGAAATATTGTCATGTATGAATACAACAAAATGTTGATTAAAATGATAGAGATTTGCTTGACACATAACTTCTTCTTATTTAATAAGGAAGTGTTCCAACAAGTACGTGGAGTGGCGATGGGGGCGTGCTTTTTCCCTAGCTACGCGTGTTTACACGTGGGCTGGTGGGAGGAGCATTTCCTGAGGACCACCCACCAAGATATTTTTGACCAGCATGTTCTCCACTGGTGGAGATTCATTGATGACGTGTGTCTGATCTGGAAAGGTCCTATTGAAACAGCCAAAAGATTTGTAAATGATTTAAACATTAATGCACTAAACCTTAAATTTACATCAGATATTAGTGATAATAAGATACCATTTTTAGATGTTGGGATTTTTGTAAAGGAAAACAGGATTCACACCAAATTACATAGGAAAATAACAGCTGGAAATTGAGTGCTGCATGCAAATAGCTCACACCCCCAACATCTTATACGAAGTATTCCCTATGGGGAATTCTTACGAATTAAGCGTATCTGTAGTCATGAAAGTGACCTCAAACAATGCCAAGATGAAGCTTTTGAAAGGTTTTTAAATAGAGGGTACAAAGCTACTGATCTTATAACAGCTCGTGACAAAGCAAACAGTGCAATTGATGTTAGTTTTTTAAATGTTTTACCTGAGATTCCAAGTTCATCTAGGCGGATTAATGAAAGCACGGACATTTTGGCCACTGAGTCTATTGACAACATAAGACTAATAACAAATTTTTGTCGGCAGGAGAGACAAGTTCGTAAGATTTTATACAAGAATTGGCCAATCATTCTTTCTGATATAACGCTGTCTCGAATTATGCCTAAACAACCTAGCCTAACATTTAGAAGGGCACCCTCAATGAGGGATGCATTGGTAAGGAACAGCCCAGAAATTATAGCTTCAAATAGTTGGCTCTCAGCAAGATCTGTTTTCTTTAGGTGTAGTTCATGCCGGGCATGTAAATTTGGAAAAATGTTTCGCAGTATGTTACAGCTTTTAGTCCAGAACCAGTTAAAATACAAGGACATTATACTTGCAGAACAGATTTTGACATATATGTCCTAGAATGTACTTGCCACTCTATGTGGGCAGCACGAAATTACAGGTATTTAACAGAATATTACAACATCTTAGAGCAGTTGTGAATTTGGATCCTAATTATCCTGTGGCACGGCATCTTAAACTAGTTCATAATAACAACTTAAATGATCTTAGTTATTATGTTATTAGTGCAGTACCTAAGAATATTAGAGGAGGCAATCGTGAGAAAAGGTTGCGACAGGTAGAATCAGAATTTATCATGTTGCTTGACACTAAGATGCCGAATGGACTTAATAACAGTGATGATTTGCACAACTTTTTATAAATTTACTATTTTATGACACAATGGACCTTGGGTCAACTTTTTGGATTGATGTGTATTCCTCTTCATGTTCCGGTTTTTAGTCTGGGCTCCCCTATATTTTATCTGGTTTTGAGTGAGATGTACTGCCGGTTTAAAGTCCAGAGAGATTTATCGTAATCATGAAAATCGTTGTGTATTAGTGTCCTAATCATCTGGCTGCTATATTTATGTTCTTTTGGATTGTAGCTCAACACCCTTTTATGTGCTGGTAGGGTAGAGTTTTAATCCGGTGGAAGTGTTTTGTTTTACCAGGTTTTATCTGAGGGTTCCTCGATTTTACTGGGTGTTACGGGACTTTTTGCCGGCTTTTAACATTAGAATGACAGTTTAATATCAATGAGTGGGAACTCAGTTCTTAAAACCCAAGGTCTTGTTATACCACAGTGTTGTCACTCGTAAGATTATAGTCCTGTCTCTCTATTTATATATTTTTATGCACATATTTATTTATAGGTATATATTTATTTATTTATATATAGGGAACATTGGATGTTGCAACAATACAAAAACCTGTGCTTATTTTGCCTTTTTCTCAATAGGTTTAAGAAACTGAATAGTCTGGATAATGAGATCAAAATACTTACTTGAAAAAAAACCAGGAAAAAACACAGACTAATCATATTCTTATTTCGTTTTCTTAATCAATGCTGCTTTGTTTGTATATATTTATGTAATGCACTTTCACACGAGCACTTTTTTGCATATTTTTGCACATTATTATATACCATTTAGTGACTGAAAAGACTGATGTTTATAAGTGTTAACGGTGAACCAAGCATAATGCAAAATGAGGATACTTGTACTCTTTTTTTCTGTACATATGATATTAATTAGCAAAAACCCTTAAAAATAGGCACTTGCTATAATTTTACGTAATACGTTTTTGCTACTTTAGAATTAATTTCTTACATCAGTACAATCATTTGAGATTGATGCCATGACTTTATGAGCACTTTGCCATTATTCTGGTTTAATTTAACATATGTCAATATGAGGAGTTTGAATATGATGCATTATGGTAAAGCCAGTATGTGTGACAAATGAAATTGGCCTCTTTCTATGTTAATGCTTGTGTCTTTAACTAATTGGTTTAAATGTATCATTTGCTTTTTAAGTCTCACACTATGTATACATTGTGATAGGTCCAGCATGTCATGTGATCAAGACTGCCGTTGGGCAGTCGAAACGTGTCAGGCTGGGCACTTGCTTCTTAATACTTTTGCACTAGCACTTTGAAAATCTGCATAATAAAGAAAAATTTTGTTACCACGCTGGAGGTCCGTACCTGGCCTTTGATCAAGATCGTTTCAGGATTGTGGTATGTATGTATGTATGTATGTATGTATGTATGTATGTATATATATATATATTCACTGAAAAAACCATAGGTTTCACACACGTTATAGTTAGGAATTAGCATTTAAAAAACCTTGCAAATTCACTGAAAAAACCATAGGTTTCACACATGTTATAGTTAGCGGAAATTTTACTGATAAAAAACCAATGAAATTGCCGCGTTATAGTTAGTGCTGGCAACTATAACTCACGCGACCGCAATCCTCTGCTGATGCTAATACTGTATTTAGACACTTATTTGCCCATGTCTTCTTCCATACATTTTTAGCTATACATATATTACAAATATTTTTTTTTATAAAGACACATATGTCATCAGCAGAAGATTGCGGTCGCGTGAGTTATAGTTGCCAGCACTAACTATAACGGGGCAATTTCATTGGTTTTTTATCAGTAAAATTTCCGCTAACTATAACATGTGTGAAACCTATGGTTTTTTCAGTGAATTTGTACGGTTTTTTAAATGCTAAGTTACTTTACGCCATTCGAGGCGTGCGCGCCCACTTAACGCAGTGCGTTCCGTGCACGGTTTTTATCAACTTTAATAAGCCCTGTACATTTGGTGGCCTTCGGCCACCAAAAGCACAGGGGGTGAGGTCAATGTGGATAGTGTTTTTTTTATTTCGATTTTATAATTTCATGTTGCCAAAATATAGTTTTTTTACTGATGGAATAAGCCCTGTACATTTGGTGGCATACGGCCACCAAAAGCACAGGGGGTTGGGTAAGTGTGGATAGTGTTTTTTTTATTTCTATTTTTTACCGTATGCTTACGGTAAGCGTACGGTAAGCGTACTCGGCGAAATTGCCGAAAAAAAAAGAAAAACCGTTTTTGCTCTTGGGGGATGTTTGGGGACTCCCTCAACATGACTATGTGGGAGAGAGTTGTCAAAACAGCCCCGTAACATGTTTTTGGGCATCATGTTTGATAAATAACACTCAGTGCGAGAGACAAAATGGCGGACGCCGCTTCCTGGTTTCGGCCGATTCGAATGTTTACTAAGATCTAAGAGCCAATCAGAATCGCGCTCGCGCACGCCACCGTACGCGTACGGTAAGCGTACGGTAAGCGTACCGTAAGCGGGCTCAGATATATATATTGATTTAAAGGCTATTTTCTCAGAATCTACTGAACAGATTTACACCAAACCTACAAAAGGCACTTACTTGACATAGGGACTACCTCTCTGCCAAATTTCTAGTAATTCTGTTCAGCTCTGTCTAAAGGTCCTATGGAAAAATGCATGGGAAAAACGCGTTTTGGGACCCCCCTTTTATCTCAGCCCCCGCTTGACGAATCCCCCCGAGACTTTCAGAGTAGGAGCGGAGCGTAGCGCCCCACCTATTTTGAGAAATTCGCGAGGATTCATCGACCGGCGCCTAAGTTATTCAAATTAGAATGTTGCGGATTTCCTATGGAAAAGGGGTCCTAACTATAACTACCTACTGGCGACCGCCAGTAGGTAATATATATATATATATACACACACATATACACACACACACACACACACTTGGGAGCTCTGGCTGGTAATGACTGGCATAAGAGATATATAGATATATATATATATATATATATATATATATATCCCTTAGTCACAGCAAAATGTAACATAAAATAATTTTTATCTTATGCCAGTCATTACCAGCCATAGCTCCCAAGTTTCCCACTTCCGTGCATGAATAAATGATGGAATACAGGGAGGAGTTTCTTGGCACTGACTGAAATAACAGATGTTTGTTGTTACCTAACAGTAATCGTTTTATCAACCTTAAGAGGAGAAAGGCTGAGTTGATTGACAGGGATTTGAACCTTAGACTATGCAATCAAACACAGATTCGTGCAGTGGATGCATTAGCCCACAAGAGTCACCAGACCCAGCTGTCACACTAGATTTCCAGTCCTGGTTTTCATTTTAAAAAGCAGTGCCTTCTGCGGCTTGCAGTCTTGGTTCCCCTTAAGTGAGTTGATTGAACAAATTCCTCTGATAATAATGAATAATCCAAGGCGTGAGCTGACATGAAACCACCTGCCCACTCTAGAAAAGTCTACCTAATATTAGTGAAGGTCCAGTTTTATTGATTGTATTTGCCTGCAACAGAAGAATCAGTTGTTTGAAATGGATGGGATTTTATCATAGCAGAGAGTGCCATAACACCTTCTGCCAATCCCCGTGTTTAAGCCAACAACACTTTGCATTCTGGGATTCGTAGTTTCACTTTAACATTATAGCTACGTCTTAAAAAAACAGCATGCAAATTTTTGACGACTAAAAGGCTAATGCCGGTGTTTAAGCCAAGATCACTTTGCATTGTGGGATTCGCAGTTTCATTTTAACATTATAGCTATGTCCTAAAAAAAAAATGAGCATGCACATTTTTGTTGGCTAAAAAGCCAAAGCTGGGAGGCGCATTGGCGGCTTTGCATGCGTTCGTTTTAATGTGCTTTGTAAATTGCTGGGTTTATTCTTAAAACAGATAATTTCAAAGCCACTGAGACAATTATCACTTTATTTAGTTGCCACGGAATGCACATGTTTCCTGCATCTACTTCCCTGAGGTGAGGTGCTCTTCCCACACGCTAGATTTAATTTACCCCGGATGCCCTGGTTGACGTCATGACACTGGCCTGTTACATTGGTGGTGACCCAGGGAAGGCCGACCTCCATATCCACCAACACCTAGGTAAGGGGAAGAGCTTTCAGTGTTTTAACTTAAATAAGCTCGCCTTGACATTTTGATATGCAATAAACAAGGGAGAGCGCGAGGTCTGTAAAAGATTACCATTTCTAGGAGACCCCTCTGCCGAACAATTAACATGGTACTACCCTCAGATGAGATGAAAGGCCACATTTGCATTAACCTCAGACACGCAGACTTTATGGTAGAAGGTGAACTTCTGCCAGGATGGCGACAGGCTGGTGGGGCCAGTCAGGCACGGCAGAAAAAATTCGCAGACAGGTGCGTGTTACCTCAGCGAAGGAGCCACAATTCGTAAACACAGCCTAAACACATCGCCCAGGACGGGGTTTGACACACCCCTGGCCTTGTCACACGAGTGGACTCTCCAAGTTCCAACACAAATCTGTGACTACACGCAATTTGTGAAACAAATGCTTGTACGAGGCTTTTAAGAACGACATGGTTTAGCGCTTAAATTATTAGAGGCCGCACTACTACACTTTTACGTTCTACTTGGATTGGAGCTAGCACGCTTGCTGGACTGTACGATTATAGGGAGATGAATTGCCACAATTTCCCCATTTCATTTCCTTGTAAAAAACTAGGACCACGGATGCTGAGAACCAATTTATTCCCCACCCACCCCCCAAGTATTCCTAATGACATGGGCCATTCCTACATTGTTATGTTATGCTCAGCTGAAGCCTAATTTTTAGCCAATAGCACTTCGGGTTTTGTAGAGTTATTCCCCCCAGTTGGCAGAATAGACCTGCAAAGTGTTTTGGGATGCAAATTTAACGTTAGTGTTAGGCAGTGACATGAGTTAACAAGCTGTCTCGGCGACGTCCACGTACACATCTCCTGTCCGCGCAGGCACAGCGAGCAGGAGACAGGGAGGGACAGGAGATGTGCACGTGTACACATGACCCGTACGGTACAGGAGATGGGCATGCGTACACATGACCTGTACGCGTGCACATCTCCTGTCCGTACGCGTGCACATCTCCTGTCCCCCTTCGGCCAAGAAACCGACGACAATAGATCTTGCCAAGACGAGCAGCACATGCGCTGTATCGCTAGGCAAGACCTAATAAAGAAACCAGTGTGAATGTTGACCATGCGGTGAGATTTAACATAACAGGGTTTTTTTGTTTGTTTTTTTAGTTGTCCAAGCGGCAGAGATCAGTTTCTGGTAATTCTGGTACCACTGGTAGTCTTACACTATGTAAGGAAATTATGTAGGAAATTATGTAGGAAATTTGTCGCAGATAGATTGCCTTGATCGTAATACAGCAGATTTTGAATTTTCTGTATCATCTAATGATAGTCAGTGAGAAACACAGAAGAAGATATAAACACAGTGTGGCTTTGTTGCCCGTAGGATCATTGATAGGCTAAATCATGAACTTGTGTAGCTAGAGAGTACCGATATGTTATGCTCTTTAGTCACATAGCACTTTACACAATCTTTATGTCACATCAAAATGATGAGGGAAGCTGAAGGGATGGAAAGGGGAGGCATGAGTACCAGAGCCAGTTTAGGAGCAACACGGCTCCGAGCCAGACCATGTAAGGTCCCTGATGCTCAATGTACTTCTAATTATACTGCTAATTATACTTCCGATTATTAGAATGATAATTATTCTACAACTATGTACTTCCACCTCTTTACTCTAGATCACTGCAAAGAAATATGATTGTCCTACTAGCAACATCAAGTTCCACTGGCACATGAGTTAGCGAACAAATGGATATCTTTATCAAGTTAATGTCGATACGCCTCAACCTCGATCAGGGGTAGTGCATTATACTTGTATAGACCCGTTTTCAGCTTTTACCAATTTGTATATATAAATAAAGATAGAAAACAATCAGATTCCTTGTCTATATTTATTTTTCAGAACTGAAAAATCTGAAATTAGGTCTTCATTGGAGTATCTCCATACTGACAGGGCAACAGTATGTACTGTCAGCAGTAAAAGTTGAGAAAAAAGGCAAGATTTCCCAAGTAAACCTAAATAGCAGCAAATATATGCATATGTTATTACTACAATGCTCGGGGCCGGCTTCAGCACTGGTGGCACCCGGTGGAACAATCTTAGTTGGCCTCCCCTAATGACCTCCTCCTCCACAGATTCCCTCACTACGACCCACTAACAGTACCCCTCATTTCTCCCTAGCCCCTTTCTCACGTACATTTAATTTGTTTTATAGTGCTATTTTTAAAGTGAAGAGTGTCAGAACATTTTACATCACACACATAGACAATGAATCACATGTCATCCATACTAATAGGCAGCATATTTTAAGAGTGCTTGTTCTGGAGAAGCACAAACTCAAAATGTAAACGTGCCACAGTGGTTGAGGATGGCGTTACTAATAAGAATGTATTTCTACCCAAACAAACCTTTTTAGCAACATTAGGATAATTAAAGACTGGTGAAAAAAACTTAACGTTCTAACTTATACCACACAATTTGCAAGCAACTCTTTGATCCCACTTCATAGGTCACTGTGCTATATTGGGATTGTAACTTATGAACAAAAAGTAAGAAAAGGATCTGTGTGGGAAAACCAGATACCCACTGAGCTATCCACATAAAATACAGTTCTGTGATCTGCATAGTACACTTTCTTGGTGGCAGGCATATTAACCCGCTCTGCAACTTTGTGATGAGTCAAAACTATCACTAGCCAAACCTCCATCTCTCCCCAGCAGGAACATTAATAACCAGAGTAATCCAGACATTTTTATTGCTGCTGTAAACTGCTGGACACTGGAGGAACTCTGCAGCAGGTGCTTTTAAACCCATAAGTTACTTCTAAACACAGTGCCTCCCAAGCTCAGTGCCAGGTGTGACTGTGCTGATCACACCGCCCTAATGCTTGCCCTAACAATGCTAATGTTTCCAGGCGATTCTACTGTTTCATTGTAGATAGCTACTTACACCACTAAAAGCTTATCAGTATCATAGTGTTTTTTTTCGTAAGGCACATCAAATGAGTAGATGTGTTTTTATTTATCTCCCTTGTAAGCTAGTTCAGTAAGCAGTAAATGTCCTGCATTTCTTTGAAAAGGTTTCCTGACTCCTATCTTTCTGCTTCACTGATTCTACTTATTTTTGCCACTACTACTAGTTCATCAATCTTGAATGCCTGCAAGGAGCAATATTCTTTGTATGGGCTTGTTTATTATAAACAAAGTTTTTTGTAATTCTGGAGTGTGGTGGAAACAAATATTTTAACAGGATCAAAACAAATCAATTCACTAGGTGATGAAGATTTCGACACTTTATTGTTTTTGCGCTTAATAGTTTAATCAGTAAAGCTGCAGGTCTGTGAAAATGTAATGGTCATTTCAATTGAAAATGTGTTCGTTGTAATGGTAGTGCGCTACCACACCATGCATACTCCACTCAACTCCATTCAACTCCACGACCCTCAACTCTATGGCATTCCACTCTAAGATACTCTACTCCACTCTATGCCCGTCCACTCTATAACACTCTGCTCAACTCTATACTACTGCATTCTATGACACTCCACTCCTACAGTACTCTACTGCACTTTACGCTGCCCGCTCCACATCACTCCACACCACTATATTTGACTTGATTCTAGTTTATAACACTGTATGCCACCCCACTCTATTTCACCTCCCTCTAGAACACTCTACGACACTTACTCTACACCACTAACTTTTAGCCATGCTGAACAGCAGTCGGACTGGTTAACAATAATAGCAGTAGTCCTGAACAGTATCCAATACGTTTAGTCCTCATAGTCATTCCTCTATGGTATGAGACACTCTCTTTCTTCACTGCTTGCAGCCCAGATAAGTCAGGTTTCACATCCTTCTCCAATATTGTGGGATAACGTGATTTACTGTTTGAATTTCATTGTTGGCATTTGGCTTTTTAGGTCGAGCCTAGAGCAGCACACATGCGCTGCTTGCGAGACTTTTAGTAAGGGGCTTCAGAAAGCTCACCACACGCTTGTGCGTGTGTTTTTGCTTTTCTCACAGGTTATTGGGCTTTGTGTGAGTCTTTCTAAGAAAGACAGCACGCAAATGGGCAAAGGCGGGTGCATGTCCCGCCTTTGCTCCTCCCACGGCCTATTGCTTGCGGTTACCTGAACGGGCCACATCTGTTTTCAATTATCGTGCACAGATGCATGCGCGATAATGCAAAACAGATGTCTCGCTGCGGCGCGCACGCACGCCACTCGCGTGCTTGTCCCCCAAGCAGTGTAAAAAAGTCTTACGTGTGAACAGCAGGAGACTGTTCGATACAGAAAATGTCAAACCGGGATATGTTTTCTGCTGAAATCAGTCTTCTAATAGTAGCTCATAAGACATTTTTATAGGAAAGTGCGAGATTGGGTAAAATAAGTGAAGTGAGATACCACAAACCACATTTCTCAAACAAAAACTCAATTTATCAAAACTTTCATGCAATTTCCAAGGAGAAAATCGTCAATTTCACCCATTCATCGTATCTTAGTTCCATCTCTAGAGACTGTTAATTTAATAGCAGGGCTGCGCCCACACATTTCCAATGTGTAACAAGTACTCCATCCTAGACCGAACTCTCAGCACCACCTCTGAATGTTACAGAGATTTCATAAGATCTATCCATTTCTTATGCACCAAACTTCTGCCTCCCCTTCAAATAGCTCCCAAATGTTACACTCCCCCTACCCTTCCGCTCACAGTGTGCCTCATCACACCTTCCCCCCTCCACCCCCACACATAGATCTCACCGCCAGCTTGAGTATTTTTTTATGTGGAGGGTTCAGTGAATTTATGTGCATGAAATCTACTACCTTCATATCACTGAAGTCAGATCTAGTCCATTCCTTACCAATCCTCACCTCCTGGTTCGTTTTTACTGTCAGTGAAGTTATAGGATTTGTGGGGAGAGAGAGTGGGAGGAGCCTAGAGCTGCTCATCTTGTTTCACTTAGATCCTCAATATGCAATGCAACAGTTATCTGGGGGAAATGGATTTTACTAATGAATCTGCTACAATTATCTTTGAATGCATTTCCATGTGCGAAAATGCATTCTAAGGTGGTGGTGCCATTTTTTTAAACTTTATTCTTCGTTTACCATTCCGAGATGACAAACATCCGTCGGAGGGGCCAGTGAGGCAGGGTTGATGCCCTCGGGATATTAATGGCGGCCATCATCCGTGGAAATAAGGCATCACTTGAGAGGCTTGGAGCCCTCTGTGCCCATCACCAGGGAGCCCCATGTGACCCGCGAGACGCAGCAGCTAGAAGTGCCTGCATGATCACACCAATTCACCACTACCCCATCCTCATACACACTCCCTGCTCTCTCTGCCCCCGTCCTCTCAGCTCTCTGCCGCGCACCTTCATTTTCTGACCCTCTCTCCCCACTTCCTCTCTCCACGGCCTTCTCTGCCCCTCCCCCATTCACCCCCTCCTCCGTACCAATACATTTACTTTCCTCTCTCCCCATCTTCCTCTGCTCCTTCCCCTGCTCCTTTCCCCTTCCCTCCCCTCGCACCCCTGCCACCCCTTCTCATTCCACACACCATCCTCTCATGCCTGCTCACGCCTAGCAATATGCAGAGTGTTCTTTGTAATATTTGTAAACTGGCAGCTTCTATGCTGCATGGCTAACCACTTATATGGTCCCAAAGGCGAGACATATTGGCTATGCCAATGCTTCTTATAACGTGAGGTGCAACGAGTGCACTGGAATGCGTTAAGTGCTCCTTCGCGGTTGTTCTGTTAGTGTGGCTCCGCGCTGCGGTCCTGCACCCACTTGGTGGGGTTCTTCTGGGTACGGAGCTCGGCCCGTGATACGCAATTCTGTCAGTTTCAGCACTGACTGTGTCAGAATCGCGTGCCGGGCAGCCATCTTAGCCGGAGCCTTGCCTACGAGTGACGCCTCACATGTAGTGAGATCTGTGTTTCAAACAAAGGGTGATTTCCTCATTCCTGTTGATGACCTTAAGCACGGTCGGTAGCATGTGGTTCCAAGAACGCCCCCAGGGGTCTGTATTAACGTTTGGTGGCCTTGAGAGCCTCTACAGGGAACACGCTCAAAGGCATTATTCCCCATTATGCTTGGCACTGGGGTTAAGTGTGCCCGGGTGTGAAACCAGAAAACTGTACAGCACTGTAAAACTCATTTAGTTCCCCCAGTCCCTAACTCACAATCCCCTGACTGCCCATATTGCCCTGACAGCTGCTCTGCAGCACTAACTTTCTCTGCTACCTACCTTCCCAGTTGTGTTACGCCTAAATCTTCTTTCATGGAGGCCTCCGACCATATGTATGAAGATCCCTTGGCATCTTTATCATGGGATGATGATTTTTATGAGGCTGTTGATGCCTCTATTTAAAGGGCAGTGGAGGAGGCCATAGGTCTCGTGGAGGAGGGCCTTGTGCAGTTAATTGGCATGAATGCGCTAAAAGGTCACACAGGACGATAGATACTGCAGGACCCACCAAAGAACCTCTAGCTACCTTGGACTCGGGCGAGGGACCGGCCAGGCGCCACCAAGAGGAGGGTATAGATTACAAATCACCTCCGCAAGACCCTAGAAAATAAGGCGCATGGCCACCAGAGGGCAGAGTGCCCACGACACACTCTGGAAGGAAAGGGCGCCTTAAGCCAGATATAGATCCCAAAATGGCCACCTTCCTAAATTCATGAAAGACCCCAAAAAAAGGGCATTGGTTAGTATTTGTGAGCTTGCCAAGACAAAGCTATTGGACACCGTGGGTCCACTCACCAAGATCCTGGATATGGCGGAGGACACAAAGTCTTCAAGTGCCATTATATCCCCAGAGGCTCTTTTGGGGTGGGTGCAGAGAGCGATTATCTTTCTAGCAAATGGCAACTGCGCTCTGTACACGGAGTGGCGGTGTTCCTTATTGATGAAAGTGGACCCGAAGCTTGGCAGCCTCGCCACTTCGGCGGCAGGTGCTCTGGCCAAAGGGGGCTCTTTGAAGAACCCTTTATAAGGGAGTTTGGAAAATTTGTCAAATTGTGTACCTCTCTGGACAAGGTCTAAACGTTCATGAAAAGGGTTTTCCATTCCTGAGTTTTCTAAGGGACCAGCCATGGTATGGGCCAGACGGCAGGCTGGGGACAATCCAACACGTCCTCCAGGGGGCAAGGATCCAGGTGAAGCTACTACCATAATCAAGAGTGCTTCGCCAACTTCTACCCCACCACGTGCCAGAGGTTCAGAGGCAGAGGCTTCAAGGGACAATCCAACTCGTCCAATTCAGGTGCTGTTCCTCCATTCCTGGGGGAATCTCACAGGGGACTCCTGGATCCTGCAGACGGTACAGGGTTTCAACATAGAGTTTTACAGCACTCCGGTTCAGGTCCTCGGCTGATCCATTTTTCTTCCCAGGAGGCCGTGCTTATCGACACAGGGGTGAAGTCTCTGTTGGAAAAAGATGCTATTCGACTAACAGTCATCCATCCCTGCGGGTTTATCAGCATCCTGTTTTTAGAAGACAAAACAGATGGGGCAGATGTCCTGTGATAAAGTTACAAGATATCAACGAGTGGCTAGTATACCGCCACTTCAAAATGGACGGCATTCACCTCCTGCGGGGCGTACTCTGACCATACTATTGGATGGTCTGCCTAGATATCAAAGACGCTTATCTGTCCATACCTATCTTCCCTTCTCACACACAGTTCCTCTAGTTCCTTTGGCGCCATCAGGTGTTCAAAATGTCTTCCTTTCGGGCTCTCCTCCACCCCTTGGTACTTCCCCAAGGTGATCAGACTAGTGGTGGAACACCTTCGGGTGCAGGGGATGCGCCTCATTAAATTTCCAGATGACATGCTTCTCATGGTTCAGTGCCCCCATCAGCGGACACTCCAAATGCAGACTGCAATAGACCTCCTAGAAGGTTTGGGGTTTGCGATCAAGGAGTTGAAGTCTCTCCTGGTCCCTACCCAGAAGGCGACATTCTTGGGGTTTGTGATCGACTCAACCACATCCTCTCTCAGTCTTCAGTCTCAAACAATTTCCAAAGTACAGCACAAGTTAAGGAGAACCCTGACAAAACCACGTTCTTCCCTGCGGCAAATAGCCGGACTAGTAGGCAATTTTTCCTCTGAGTGTTCCTGGTTCCCCAAGGAACAGACTCTGCATATCAACTGCCTGGAACTCCTACCAGATTATTTTGCAGTAACATGCTGGACGAAGGACATAATTCAATTATGTGTGCTTCTCAAGATGGACAATGTCTGGGCAGTCCAATACATCAATCATCTGGAGGGAATACGTTCCAAGGTCCTGTCAGACCTGGCGACCAACTTTTGGCAGTACTGCCTGGATCATCAGGACTCTAACAGTGGAGTACCTTCCAGGTCAAGGAAATTAGGTGGCGGACTGGTACTACTGTCATCTACGGGACTCCAGCCTATGGTAACTACAACCCGATGTGTGTGCCAACCTTCTGGAAAGGTGGGGTTCCTTATCAGTGGACCTGTTTGCATCCCAACTGGACTAACAACTTCCCAGGTTTTTCAGCTGGAGGCCAGATCCACAAGCGGCAGCGGACACCTTTATGCAAAATTGGGCTCCAGAGTGCGGTTATGGGTTCCCTCAGTCTGCGATGATCACTGGGGCCTCAGCCCAGAACCGGAGACAGCAAGCAGAGGTGGTGCTGATCACCCCAACGTGGAGATCCCAAGTATGGTTTCCGATTCTTCTGGAACTTTCTTGGGATTCTCCAATTCGACTCCCCCCGTTTCCTCAGCTTCGCCTCAGAGCATCTTCCACACTAGTTTGTGTTGGAGGGATCCCTGGGTCTGATTGCATTGTGGATTACTGGGGACGCTGGTCAGTCTTGGGCCTATCTTGGCAAGCTGAGGATCTCTTATCCAGGGCGTGAGCGGAGAGTACCATCAATCGGTACAAATCAGCTTGGACTCGATGGAGACGTTTGTGTCTGCAATGTGGTATGGATCCCGAGTTCAAATACTCAATTTCTTCCCGAGCCCGACGACTTATGGTTTAGCCTATCGGTTCATTAATACCTTTCATTCTGCTATTTCGGGGGGCATTCCCCAGTGAATGGATCCCCAGGGTGGGAAAACCATTTAGTATGTCGTCTCCGAGGGATTAGACTGTCTCTCCCACGAGCACCGCGCTATTCAGTGCTTTGGGATGTCAACCAAGTGCTTAATCTGCTTAAACTGAACAGGTTCTTATCCCACAAAGAGCTTTCAGTGAAGATGGCTATGTTATATCCGATTTCCTGCAGGCGAATTTTCAATGTTCAGTCTTCAGATATAACAGGCAGGATTTTTTTCCCCATTGGGAGTTTCATTTACCATTTGTAGACGGAGGCTAATACCAGAACTATCTTTTATCCTGCTTTTCCAAACTCTCCAAAGTTGTGTGTTGTACAATGTCTTAAAAGTATATGAGGAAATGGCAGGGGAGTTCAGACCCCCAGGTGAGCGTCAACTCTTTACTGCTCTGCGGAAACCACACACAGCGGTGCCTTCTCCCATCACTGCTTGTGGGTATGTTGGTTGATGCAGGGATTTACCGAATGGTCTTTGGTGCAAAATTCAGCCGGAGGAGCCATGGCTTCTAAGGCTTTTTCACTGGGTGCATGACTGGAGGACATTATGAACGTTGCGGATTGGTCCGGAGATTCTACCTTCAAGAGGTTCTACTTTAAGCCGGTGCTGGACATGGCTCAATTGGTGGTGAGCAAGCTTTAAACCAGCATAACCCATGCCTCTTGTCCAGACAGAATGAAAATATTCCTATCACGTAGGAAAGTTTAAATTCTGTTAAGGTCATGGAAGCGAGGATTATCCTACCCAACGTAGTACACTTTCAACAGAACCTACCGTATGTAGTAGGTAAAGTTTTTTTTCTGTATTCTGGCTTGAGATATTATAATGGTGTCTAAGATATTCTAATACTGCAGTTTCTTTTGAGACGAAGTTTTGTGGTTACAATTTTTTCTTTGGAGTGTGTTCCAGCTTGATAAGGTTTTTCGTTCATAGGATCAGAGGGTGTTAAACAAGAACCAAAAGAACACTGTAGGCTTGACTCGCAGGACGATAGAGGGTCTCACAACACAGAGGACGGACTATGGCTCAACCACATTGGATACTGTTCAGGACTACTGCGGTTACTTGATTGGCGCTATGTTTAACTATTTCTTGAGACTCTCCGGACTGGTAGTTTGTTCATAATGTTAACGTTCTTAAAAAACGATGGCTGCTGCAATAAAAGCAAAGAGAGTTAAAGCTTAATTCTCGCCTCCGTGTCATTAATAGAATTGAAACTTTCCTACACAATAGTTAGGAATAATTTTCATTCATAAGGTCACGTAAGGTACGGATAGTCTGTGTAGCTCTATGTGTATTTATTGTATATTTACTATATATGTAATATGCGATCTTACATCCACGATGAGTTGGTGCAAACAATATAAAAAATTTAAAAACACACAAAATTAATACTTTGCTGATGGGAGTGAATCCTTTCGGCCAGGCAAATTCTTCTGTTTTGGGGGTTAATCTGGATGTACCATTTGGGGTTCCTTGATGTCCGGCATGGTCTCCTATCTTACGGGGTTACTCTAGAGACAACATACACTAAAGCGATTGGGGGTCGTCTCTAGACCAGGCACCTTACATGAGTAAGGGAAGGAGAGAGGGGTACAATTACTTGGGTCTAGAAGCCCCCACATTAAAGTTTAGAAGCTCATCTGATGGGACGAGTGGGCGGAGGAATCTATGAATGAATAGAGGGCTGCAGGGGGCACCGACTGTTGCCAGGTGAGACAGTACCAATCTGCTTGGATACAGGGAGCAGGCATTTCAAATAATCACACTAAAGCATGGCGGGGCGGGTCTTTTGTTATGCAGATGGAACGGCAGAGCTGAGGGGCGACTGGGGCCCGTGTTTGGGCGCAGAACAATGCATCCAAGTGCAGTCAATGAAGGGGTGAAAACAGGGGTCACCACTGGCAGCATCAGAGGCGAAATGCAGACAGGCAAAAACAGACGGACGAACCGATACACAAAACGATTTCATACAGACACGCGAAATAGAATACAAACTGCGCAAACGTACATACAGAGGTAGAAGAGATGACAGAAAAACAATTATGGACACAAAATCATGAACTCGTCTGGAGTAAAAGACAAAAAATACATTAAACGTATGATAAATGCACACTGATATCAACTGCAGAACTTTCTCTCTAAGTACATACAGTCTGCTCTCGGGATCACCGGTAGAAGAAAGTTCGTCCCTAGAGTGCACGTTCCAAGCAACTAACATCAGTCGCCCAGAAAACGTACTACATACACAACTTTACTGCACAGGCGAACAAACTGTTCTGGACGTCAAGATTCTTCACACAGAAACAGTACGGCCACACAGACACGTAACTACGAGACACAAAAAAGCAGCTCGAGCATTAAATCAAGTACAACATAAAAAAACACTCAACTCAGACGCACAAACATTAACCTTACACGTACAAATAGGACAGGCATGTTTACACATATTGTAGACCGGTATGATAAACATACAAATACTGCACAGAGGCAAATGACAGACATGAAAGCATGTACTGCATACACATATAGTAGACACGCAAACACGTGCTGCGCGATAAGTCTATACAGATAGGCACACAAACATACAAGTGCTAAACCCACAAATACATACTACAGAGAATCATTGTAATGTAGACTTATCCATAGTACAAAGACACACAGTGGCTACTGCACAAACATACTATAGCAATACCCAAGCACGTACCGAACATAAACTTCATACACAGATAAAAGGTATTGCAAACAAACATTTTTTAAAGACACACAAATGCAAGCTGCACACGGAGCACACCCTACATACCAATACACTCAGATATGCTGCAAAGTCACACTAAACAATGCTCACGTGCACTAACAACACATCACACCATTCAACACCACACCATGCTACAGCTCATTACAGTGATAGTATTGCCCATAGGACACATGGTATAACCCTTATGCATACCGCACACAATGCAACACGCCATCTCATACCACTTCACACCATTACTGTGCATCAACATCACAGTAATACACACCAAACAACAGGAGCACACCTCTCTTATCCATCCAACTCCACACTCCATAACATCACAAATACTCTACTTGATACACTATTCCACCATACACCACCTCATAGTACAACACAGCATCACACCATCCAACCCACAACTGTACATCTCTGTACCCCATTAAACACCATGTTATCACAAGACACCGTACCTTACCATCCAATGAATACCACAACAGCACACTCGCCATCACCAATCAAAATTATACACCATACTCACACATCATGTTACATATGCCTTGTATCCACTAAGGACCACACCATTCTCTCATGATAACACACAGCAACATTTCTGGGCCTGGCTGCGTGGAGCAGAGGGAGACTTTGTGGTTGGGAGTGACTTCTGCATGAGGGCCCAGCAGAAAACGTGAGACACTATATTTTAAAGAAAGCCCGGTCAAACCACATGATTGCTCCTTAGATGAAGCTTTATTCAGCCCGCTCAACATCAGAACCGTAAGCATAACATTCTTACTGGAACCTGGGATCAAAGGTTCCACATATGTCATGAATACGACACTACCACAGTGAGTAAGTGTATAATACAGAAAGGGCACAAAGTTGCATGTGGTAAAGTTAATAAGATGCCAGGAAGACAAACTACATGAAAAACATGACATCAGGGGTAAGGAAGGATCAGGGCAAAACACATACTGACTCATGGATAACAGGAATACTTACTAGAGGAGACTCGAAAAACGAGTAACCATACAACACTGCAGAAAAGAAAGAAACAAGCTTTATTTCCATACAAACTAATGCTCTTTCCCAGTCACGTGTTAGCTCTGTACTGAGTTTGGGCCATGCCTTTAGCTCTACAGAGATGTTCAGCCTATAGCAAAAAGACACCAACAGCAAGCTTCATAAATCACTGGTCAGATACCTAGTCAGATTAAATAATAAAACACTAGGAATTAAACTTATTTATGGCCAAGGAGACCATGGATAAGGAACTAGAAGGGAAAGGAACTTTGAAAAACGTATATTTGGGGACTGAACCTTAAACCAGTAAGTTTTGCAGACATGGAAACAATGGGACACATAGAGAGAGAGAGAGAGAAACTCCAATCCAATCAGAAATGGGGTTTGAAAAATACCAAACACAAGGGCACTGATACAAGGGATGCAAAATCAATTTCGAGCAAGATGGGCAAAGAACAGGTCAAATTCAATTATAAAAGAAGAAAAGCATTACAGATATAGGGTGCACCATCGTCATCTTAATGTAATACAGAAAGCAACTGGTAAGGCACAAATAATGCACCGTGAAAACTCGGAACTACCCTTAAATAGTTTGTTAGGAAAGGCTCAGTCTAGACAAGTACCAGTACAAACACTAGCCAGTACTGAGCCAACAACAATCACCACCACCAAAGTTGCCAAAGGTTAAACAGATGACCTTAAAGCTCGAAGCCTTCCGAAGAGGAACTACACGTAGGGAAACCTCAAATCACAACTCCGGTTCTAGGGCTTTCCAATGGAGCATAGTGACTGAAATCTCATGGGAAAATCCGGAGTACCTTTTTGCCAAAACTCTTTAAGTTTTCATAGAAGAGAAGCAGCATGGTAAGGTCACAAAAATTGAAATGAAAACATAAAAGGCATCCCGGCATGTCTCCATGTTGTGGTCTGCACCTTAGTGGGGTTTTCTGCAGATATAGTGGTGCCCACGCTTCTGCTCCTTAAAAAAAATAGGGAGGGGCACTGCCACCTGCATCTCTTCTGCTTGCTTTTTGACGTCAGCACCTGCCATACTGTGTGCTCCCATGTTGGGTATTAGGTGGGGAAGTGTGCAGCCCGTTGGAAACTGGGTAAAGCACCCTTCGTACTCATAGTTTCTAATAATCACACAGGTTAGAATGAAAGTCGCAAGAATAACCCTCCTCCTCACAACACAATTCTAGTGAATTCCTTCAGCCTACAATCCATATCACTTACACCCAAACAGCGAAAATCCAAAACTACAACGGAAAGCACCACGAGGCGAGGAAATTAAAGAATACTGCACTCAGAATACACACGTGCGACACTAGATCAGACGCAAAAGCACATTCATACACTACATCGAAATACTCCAGACACTAAAAATGATTTGCAAATATTCCTATATTACTGACATGAACATGTTTAGTTTAGTGCACGCCCACATACACTGTGTTAGGAGGACCTGTGACTGTTGCTGTAAAGTGGAAGCAGAATGTTGACTGTCCTGGGTTGGAAAAAATTGCCAATTGACTGCACGGGATAAATTAATTCGTCTCCAAAGATAAATAAATCGCTGATATGCTAATTGTAGGAGGCATGGAGCGAGAAACCGCAGTTACAATAATCCTGGAAAGCATGCAATCTACACTTTCCAAGATGGAGGAAAGTAAACCGAGACCACTGCCAACCTAGCACAGGGCCGAGAATGGGCATGTGTGCCTCCAAGCTGAGAACTCAGACTCCTCGAGTCAGTGTTTATATGCAATGTGCACGTTTACATCTCCATTTGCAGCTGGTTTTCTGGAATGAAGATCAGTGCTGACGTTCCCATTTGGAGTTTGATATTCATCTTTTTGCTTTATCTTGAAAGTAACGTTTTGCAGCAGTTATAGGTTACACGTACCCCTTGCAACAGTGCTTACGGTCTTCATACAGGAGTGTGCGAGTTTTCTATAGAACTGCAGGCTGCCACTTCATCCCTATATCCTGCACTCTGTGTGCCTGAAAGGTGCTGACCCTTACCCGTGTGGGCACTGGAACGTTCGTTGTCCTTTCTTATTTGGCTAAATGTAGGTCCAAGTACTGGAATGTGCTTCCTTCCAATCTGCGGAAGGAGCCCAATCTGTTGGTGTTTCGAAAACTCCTGAAAACCTGCCTCTTCAAGGACTCGCTTTAACTCTTGTGCCTTGTCCACCCTGTCTGTCCTCAGCGCTGGGAGGCCTCAGGGTAGCCATGCGCTATACAAATACTAATTAATTCACTCATTCATTCATGTGCTCCGAGTGTAAAACACACTTCATTTCGACGTGCCACTGCTAAGATTAAGGACATCTCTGTCCCACTACACCTTCCACAGAACATCAACCAGTTGGCTGACTGCTGTGGGGCCTTCATGCAACTAGCTCTCAGAAGCCAGACTATCACAGTGCTTCTTGGCAGCTAAAGGCCACAGTGCATAAACACACACTCTCTCTGTTTATGCAGTAGCACCTCATACATTAAGTATCCATTTTCTCACTCCACTACACACCAAGGGAGAGCGACAAAACATGATAAAAGCACACGATTAAATGTTACAAACGCATACACTGAAGACACACTCATCTAAGCCCTCTCTCTCACAGTGATAATATTTCTCGGTGCCTTGATGTATGAAGAGCTATATAAATGAACCACGATACAATACATTCAAGGCCAAGGAACACCCTACCTGGACCCCATGCCTGCAGTGACTTCACTACCCGATCCCACAATGCATGCACCTTCTGGTCATTGTCTGCATCAACAAGAGAGTTCTGAAGATCTTTCTCTCAGTCTACTAACAATCACTCTCTGTCCCCTAGACGAGTCTACTCCAGCTACGATATACTTTGGCAAGCCCTACAGTTAATGAGGCCATCTCCGATCACAACTCTGTCAGTAACCAAGGCCTCTAGAGTCTTTGCTTGCGGTTCAAAGAGACTATGGCCTCCAGGAAATCAGACCAGCCAAAGAGGAATATCACAGGCCAAGTCAAAAGAGTTGTATGCGTAGATCAGTCTTTACAGATTGCGACTGCAACTTCTTCCAAACAATTCCTGGACCACTCTGTTAGAAGAACAGTGTGCCCATCAATGTAACAGTCAATGGCATTTTCCCATGCAATAAAATGCCAGGAAATTAAGGAAGGCACATTACTGTTTCTCAGAAATACTTCCATTTAGTCTGAGTGCCCCACAAAAAGGCTGATCTTCCCCAACTGTTCCATTTTCTTGCTTCCCTTTATTTAGCACCACAGAAGTCTCATTCCATTTCATCCTGGTGCTTTTCAATAGAGTCAAAGAGGAAATAACAACAAAGGGTCAGAACCGCTCTCTAGACACAGTATTCTTTGATGGCACTAGTGTCTATAACTTTCGTGTAATACCAATGCTGCCATAGTCTCTTCCTTAGAGTTTGTTTGCGTAGTTGGACCTAAAACATGTGAGACTATAGAAGTCTTTCCACACACCACAGAAGCCTATAAAGCCACACTAAAGTAAATAGTATGTGCACCAAAGGCCATGCATTACCAACTCAGACTGCAGGCCAGGAACCGAATTAGGAGTCTGTGGAGCAGAGGTGTTTTGATTTAACGATGGGTTTATCATACTTCCCGCATATTGCAACATCTGCTGCAAAATTTTGAGATTTAAAAAATATATATATATCTTTGTAGTTCAAACACCTTAAAAGTTGCTAAGATTTGGTCACATTTAATGAGGCACAGTTGCAGAGAGAGATTGCACAGCTTAATTGTTCACCTATAAATTGCTGACAATTTATACAGGTTACGCAGAATGAAAGAGGCGCACCTTTTTTGTTACACGTGTGCCCATGCAACTTGTTAACACACACTTTATAACTTTGGGATTTATAAGGCATGGTATTAATAAAAGTGTGTTCTTGAGTTGTTGTGTTTCCATGCAAGACAATCTATTAATTTGTTGGTGAATAACTTTTTTACTTGGATTTGGTTAATGTGTATCCTTTTCTTTTTGAAGAAAGTTTTGTATTGTGCATAGTGGGATCCTATTCTTATTAATGTGTATTGAAAGGAAAAAATGCTGAAATACTTCCACCAATGGTGCAGCATAATTTGCCTTTTCTTGCTGCATAATTTATACAACCTGGTTGTATTGCTACACGATTCCAGTGGCATTGCCTATATACAAGAGAACATTGTTATATACAGGTAATAATCAAGCCAGTCGATGTTGATCCCGAGAATTCTTTACCTTCCTCCACTCACAGAGCCACCATATTCTCTCATGCCTACAAAACATAGCGGGGACAAAACAGCTACCCAACCTTCACTCCCAATGTCGGCAAGAATGCATTATAGGACTTTAACTGTCCAACACCAGCAACGCCAAGAGTACATTTCTTCTAATGGATCTGCGAAGAAATGCCTTGGCATGAGACAGCGCTTGGATTACCTGAAACAATCTCTTGCTGAAGAGGATGGTGCTTTCAGGAATGAGTTCAGACAGCCACCTGGTTATGACGTTTCACCCAACTTTTTGGCTTTGCCTGTAACACCACATCTTCAGGTCTGTCACCTCATGCAGCCCTTCAGTTTTACCTCTGAAGCCAGCTTTTTAGCTCCATCTTCTACACGTGATGTCTCAACCATTGGTTTTTGTATTAGACAGCCCCCAGATTTACTTCCTCTTAACAGATTCCAAATTAACCTACCTCAGGCAACACTTAACTTCAATATCGAACAATCCCCTTCTTCATCTTCGCATGCAGCACCTTACTCTACTGCTGTAAATAATTCCCTGCTCTGCCTACTGGAAAGTACTCCGCTCCACCTCCAATAGGAGGCTCCAGAGGTAAACCCCAGCAGTTTCTCTAGCAGGCTCAGTGGCTCAGCCTTCTTAAGCAATTCTGCTTTTAACTGGTTTATTAGTTTTTATTCATAACAGAAAACAATGATAGCTTGCAATAATCACTGATGTGCTTTCCTAATACATAGTGCACACGTAATGCCTCTTTTGCTTTTGAGCTTATTTTCAATGAAATACCGATCAACAAAAGAAATATTATGCAGTCAGGGCCGGACTGGGAACCAAAACCGGCCCTGGCAAAGTGCTCGGCTGGCCCCCCGGGGCTTGGGGGTGCCGCCAACCTCTTTGCGAGGGCCTGTTTTCGGCCGATTTGTAACAAAAACGGCCCCCAAGGGCCCAAAACTGGCCCCCACCCGTGCAGCGCACCGGGGGATTGCCCGGTGCCCGCTACGGCCAGTCCGGCCCTGTATGCAGTCCATTGCTGAATTGTGTTTAACCACACCAGGGCCCACCATTTTCTCTTTCTCCAGAAACTATTTTCCACATGCAATATCTTGTATCTCTTGCAAACCTTTTTAAAGACCTACCTGTTCCAAGGCGTCTACAGGCTTTGAAACCTGGAGTTTAATTACATAAACTGTGACATTGACACTGTCCCACCGTCCCCCTTTTCTAGATCTTTGAGGTAGTCATGAGGCAACTTGAGTGCTACATGTGAACCACAATGAATAAATTCAACTGAAGTGCATGAACCGCTGAACTGGAGAGCAATGACATATAGATTAAGGATTTCCAACTTTGGTCCTGAAGTGCTCTCTCAAGACACCCTAGACATCACACTATTGCCCCACTGAACTAAGGAAGCAATGGAATGAAGAAATATCTACCATAACTAATCATCTTACTACAATCAAACCAAAGTAAAAATATCAAAAAAGCAAGCTCACTGGTTCAATTGTGAGATTAACAGCCAGAAAACAATCCTACATCGCCATGTATGATGTAGGACAAAAAAGTCTTCCTCTTCCTCCAAAGTCACATCTCTACGCAAGACAAAAACACATTTCCCAAAAACTGCTTTTGCAATCTAGCTCCTCGTTTTTCAGTCTGAAATTTCACAACGTAAAAAACAAGTCCAGAGACATTTTCAAAATCGTACAGTACCAGACATATGAAGCCCCAACTTACGCTCCTAACTTCAATGACCTAGCCAAAAACAAACAAAAAAAATTCTGAAGATCTTACATGATAATGACAGGCTCACGTCACCCAGCAACTGAACAAATTCCTCTCACCACAAAAACACCATCACATTCATGGTCCTCCTTTAGTACCATTTCAGGACATTAATCGAGAGGAGCCATTGGAAGCAGTAAGCCTTTGCTCTAGTCCACTGATTAGATACCACTTTCCCTTGGCAAGGAACATCCTGTGGTCTTCCTGCTCATGAGTCTATAAATTAAAAATTCCACTTTTGCAAGGCATTTTTCCAGACATGGTTTAGAAGTTTTCTATGTTCAACCCCAATTAAAAATTATCTAATGCAGACCCGGACAAACTCGACAGCTATAGGCCAATTACAGGGCTACTCCTCGATTACAAAGGGAGAGATGGGGTTAATATCATTGCAAATCTTCCAGCAGAAATCAAATACCACAAAAGGATGTGATGGTAATTAGCGGTAGGCCTAATTTAGGCCAAATCCTAATCTACATACGAGGGCTATGTATCCCTTTTTGGGCTAAGACTTGCCTACTGATACACATGGGCATGCTAGTTATATTGGATGAGGAAGCCTCACTCACATTTTGTGGCAAGCTTCATCCTTGGAGACCTCATCTCACCCTGGTAAATGGTATTACTAGGGCAGACTAAACCTCAAAATGAGGGAATTCTTGATATTAGATGTGCTGGTTGAGCAGGGGTTCCCCAAATACGTTAATATTAAATATACCTTGAGGTATATTCAAAGATATACCTTTATTAGCGGGTACCTCAGGTATGTTAAAAAAACAAAAAGTGGGAGTTGGATGCTGCTTGGGTTTAATGACCAATGCATCAGTGTCAAGCCAATATGTTTCTGCCCTCTCTAGTGCTGAAAACGGTCAGAGGCATTCATTAAGGTAATAAGGATCCCTATCTCTTATTCTAATTACTTAAGAAAACAAGTGCACTGTTGTCATGAAGTAAATTCCTACCCTGGCAAGGGGCAGAAGTAGGGCATCCCGAATGATGGGATAATCATGCATCTAGGTCTGGGTGTAGGAGGTACCCTCTGTAGTCACACATTCATCATGAGGTATCAGCTTGGTAACCAGAATCGGTTGGTGCATAGAGGGCAAGTAGGTTACCAAGCCAGAAGCATGATTATCCAATCATTAGGGAACCAAACATATCCTTGGGTATACCTCACAGTATTTTTAATATTAACTTATCTGGGTCCCCTGCCCAGCACATCTAAAATCAAGAACTTCCTCATAATGAGGTTGAGTGTGCCCTGGGAGAATCATTCTTCCAGGGAGAGAGGAGGTCGCAAAGGATGAAGTATGTCACAAATCATGGGCGAGGCTTCCTAATCTGCTTAACTAGCATGTACATAAATTAAGGTTTGGCCTAAATTAGCCATACCTTAAATTACCTTTCCACCTTTGTGTGCTATTCAATTGCAGTGCTACCCTTCCTGGCTAAAGTCATAGAGAAATTTGGGGCTACCAAGTTGGAGAAATATACACTGGAAAGCCATTTATAGACAAAGCATCTCTCTGGTTGCAGATCTGGTCATAGCACAGAAACCTTTGGGTGCAGGGCGGTACTTGTCTCTCTCAAGGTATGTGGAATTTCATATATTGTGCTTGTAATTCACAATATTACCATGAACTTTCTCCAGCATATTGCAATATTTAAAAGGTTTCTGAACATCTATATTGCATATAAAGTCAATGGTAGCACTGTAATATTTGCGTTGTGCTTACTACCTTAAATCTGAGGGTCGAAGCTCTTGCCTACATGAGTAGCACGCAACACTGGGTAGGATGTGTGGTTGAAAGGTTGTTTTCTTTTTTGATCCTATGTGGCAGCTATTTGCACAGTGTGTTTTATGACCACCGAGGTGCGGTTATCATGTAATGGGACGCAGTGCCTAGCAGTGTGATGGATGGAGATGTGTATGAGTGAGGTGCACAGTTTATCATTTACAGTAAGCTGGTAGCTTTGATCAGTCTATTGGTCCCTTTATTGGATTACTTAAGAACGCAGTACACTAAGCAGTTGCTGTGTGAACTTAATTATATTCTTATTTTATATGACTGTCATTGTGAGATGTCAGGAGGCGGTTATAGTACTGTGACGGGGTTGTAATAACGGGATGTAGGCCAGGTCGGGTCAGGTATGGTTTTATTTTGCCATAAATTTGCTTGGGTCTGCTCGTAAGTCTTTCTTTAGAGATTGAGGCCGGATCCGTCTTGGTGTCGGTTTCAGGTTTCCCTGGGACTGGTTGGGGTTCCGTGGCTGGAGCTCCTGGCATCTATTTTCCGGGTCTCGTCACGTCAGGTGGAGGGGTGTTACGTGAAAGAAAAGAAAGTAAAGCGATATCAGAATTCTTGTCCTCTTGGTAGTATTTTTAGGAGGACCGGGGAGTGAGGGAAAACACCACACACCGTGCACGTTGTGACACTCGACTCTAATCAAAAGGTAATCAAGGTAGTGGGCTAGTGCTAGTGTGGGTGAAAGGAATGGGGTTTTTAAAAACTGGTGGGTGTTGGAGGGTTTTCGCTGGGTGGTTTACGCTCCTTCCTTCCCACCCACCCTGAGAACTTGTCCCATACCTGTTGCAGCCACGCCCCTCCTGGAGCATGGCCCGGCGGCTCGCGGTGTCGTTGGCCTCCTGGCTTTTTCGTGTTACCGCGGGGCTGGTTCTTCGCTCCTCCCCGTCTCCTCCTTCTGCTCCTTTCGTCACGTGAGCGCTCTCTCTCCCAACTCCGTCTCTCCTCCGGTGTCTGTGCACGCTGGTATCCAGGAAGTCTCTGATCTAAATGCCGGGAACGTGCTGATGTCATCAGGGGGAGGAGCCTCGTCAGGTATGTATCCCCAGTTAAAGGAGCCGTTCCCGTGTTCGTCATTGGTGTGGTGCAATAAAGTTTTATTCTCTGGCATCCATTCTTCCTGCTGAAAGGGGACAAGAATTGGAGAAAGAGGTGCAGCAGACCACCAGTCGCTCTTTGCTTCCAGATTCCTGTCGGGTGACCCCAACCTGTCACAAGTACGTAGTTAGTTGGGACCTGCAGTGGTGGACTAAAATAGAGCCCTCTGGTGGACAGACATATGTAACAGATCTCTTCACTTCTTCCATGCCTGTTCAGTTATTGATACGAGGTTTGTTGCTATGGATTGGTACAGAACTGGGTTACAGACTTGACCTTAAGCGGTCCTGTCTCTGTGGAAGTAGGAGGGCCAAGCACTATAAGGAAATTATTATCCAGATTGTTTGAAGTACAATCTGCTGCACAAATGTCGAGTGTTCTAGTATTTGTAATAGATAGGGGCAGGAGGGTTATATATGAATTTACATCATAATGGTAATATCCAGGCTGGACAAAGATGAGCTGTTCATAACTGGACATAAAAAGTTGTTGGGGTGTTTTCCAACATGAGGACACTGTGCTGGTGGGGCTGTATCTTATCTGTGGACTATATATTTTACTTGTACTGGGTTCCATCTCAGGGTTATGGAACAGTGTAGTGATCTAATAAACAGCCTATTTAGAAAGGACTGCAAATCGGGAAAACACAAAATAATGTGAACCTATCGTGCAAATACTTCTTGAGAGCATTAGTCCCCATTTTTTCATCAAATGCCATCTTCGGGAAATATTCGCACTGGAGAGATTTTGCATTGTCTCGGGGGAAACATGTATGCTATAGGAAATGGGTGTACTTTACTTAATGTTACCAGATGAATTAGTGTCAACAGGATGCAGAGTTTCACTCATGGGGATAGTTTAACACAAAGCATTCTGGAAGCGGTAGTTCTGTTCACTTTTCAAATAAAAGACAGGGCGGAAAGTGACCACCAACCGCAATCCTTTACTCTATTAAAAACCTTCGCAACTGCAGAGAAAGCAAAGGCGCTATCATCTTTAACACAATGTTATAACCTAAAACGCCTCCGCTGGAACAAGGATAACATCTAGGACATCACAAGTACATACACCAGTTTTTTGGAAAGATCCAACTCCGAAACACTGACCATAAAAGCTTGGGAGTCTTTTATTTATGAAATTAACAAGACATTTTCCAAGCACGCCCACAAAGCAGGAAGCCTAAAAGGGGCAGCCTGGTTCACAAATAGCCTGAGGAAACAAAAACAACAACTAAATAAGTACCTCAGACACTTACGACCTCGTGGACCAGAACGCCACCAGGAACTCCTGCTTCTAATTTCAAAAACAAGAAAAAAGTTTATAAAGGACATACAACTGTCCAAAAAAGAGTACCAAGAACATATTTGGACGAAACTTCTTCGTGCTTGTATACTAAGGGACTCCAAGCTCTATTGGGAACAAATCAACCAACTAACCAATGGCCGGAATTGACATCATAATTCGGATATATTGGAGGCCACATGGAGAGCTCATATCGAACTCTTATATAACGAAACTCCACCCCCATTTACCCCAAATAGCGGATTATCATCAGGGAAGGGGGCCGACGGTGGAGGTAAAGTTAACGACACCGTGACCAATGAATCCCCTGAGGATTGTGTGTTGTTTTCAGAAAATCAAGTTCTAAAAATTTGAAAAAATGTAGTATCTGAGGGAGCCCGAGGTCCGAAATGATTACCAAATGCCCTGTTTCGGCAGGACCCCCCATCTTGGTCTCGTCTCCTGACTCCTCTTTTTTCCAAAGCTACAGCCAGCAGTCTGACCCCTGAGTCTTGGAGAGGAAGCATCCTTAATCCAATCCACAAGTCGGGTTCCCGCTCGGATCCCTCCAACTACAGGTTGATTGCTCTGATAGATGTGGAGGCAAAAATCTACGCATCTAATCTTCTGGTAGAGTTAGAGGCTTGGGTCAGTCGAACAAACCTAATACCATACACGCAAACTGGATTCCGGGCTGGGATGGGCACCCTCAAGAACAAAGTTTCAAGAGCTACTCTATGGGCAAAAATGCAAGCCTGGGGGGGTCCGGCGCAGACTTCTGGACGCCATCATTAATCTTTACTCTCATATGTGGGTCCAAATCAAGAAAGGAGACGGGTCCAGCGTAACCGGTAGGATTCCATCATTAACCGGTCTAAAACAAGGTTGCGTTTTAGCGCCTGGTCTGTTTAATATTTATACCTCCGATCTCGATAAGTGCCTCCAGTTAATTCCAGCTGAACCCCAAAAATTGGGCAAAATACTGACACCGTGCCTCCAATATGCAGATGACATTGTGTTGCTAGCACAAACTCCTGTTGCCTTGCAGAAATTGATTACGGGACTAGGAGCCTATACCACCTTGAACCAACTCACAATTAATCATCAAAAGACAAAAGTCGTGTGTTTCTTTAAACATAATAAAATATTGAAAAGGCACACTTTCCCCTGGAAATTGGGCGAGCAACCACTGGCCCGGGTAGCTTCCTATAAATATATAGGCTTCCAGCTAGATTGCAAGCTCAACTTTAAGCAACATGTGGAACAAGGATGCACGAAAGACAAACAACTGTTATTTGCCTTCAAAATCCTGAGAAAAAAGGCTCATTGGTTGCTCTACCGGTCACCTGCTAAAATTGATCGCAGCAAAATTTCTACCTTCCATCTCGTATGGCTTGGAAATCCTGAACATTAAAGATGCTACAACATTAAACACAAAAGACACACTATTGATGGACGGACTGCAGAACAAATCGAAACATTCACCCCCAGTCAAGAGATTTGGGTTAAATCCATCATTCTTTTGCTCACCATGCCACCCCGGTTAAGACCTGGCCATATGCCAATCAGTCTTGACCCTGTGCCTCATGGGAACAGTCCAGCCCGAACTGCCAAGCCAGGTCCTCCCTGGACCAGAAACAAGCATCCTATGAACGGTTTCGGGGTTTCACCCCTCTTCAGCCAAGAGAGCTTGAATCCAGTGGCACAGTGAGCCCAGGACCCACGTCTGGGCATACCTGGCGCACTTAGGGCACAGGGTCAGACTGATTTGCATATGGCCATGTCTGAACTGGGGTGGCGGAGTGAGCTAAAGAATGATGATGGATTAAACCCAGATCAGTTGACTGGGGGCGAGTGCTTGCAATGTTCAACACTCTGTCCATCATCCCCTTTGGTTTTGCTACAACATTAAACACAGCACAATCTACATTTTTTAAAAGACTGTTCTTAATACCATTACACACCTCACAGAAACAAATTTGTTTAGAATTCGGACTGAAAAATCAGATCATGGCCAGACAAGGTGCCTTAGTAAAGTATTATTGGAGGATGAGGGAGGCAGAAGACAATACCCTAGCCCACCACTGTTGTTTGAAATTGAAAATCAAGCAAGATTAGTTAATTTAACTACGACAATCCTGAAGGAATCTTTGTCGGCATTACAGCTAGAGGAGGCGTGGTTCACCCCAGTAACGTATTTTGTATTCAAAAGCGTGGTGAATAACGCAATCAAGCGGATCTCTTTACTAACAGATAAAATGATCTTCACAAAAATACATCACACCTGGGCTGTGATACAGGTCTACCAAAGGCTGAAGCCGCAACAGTACCTGTCTGAACACTTCTCCCACCATAAAAAGAACTACCTGATGTTGCTACGAATGGGATCATTCCCCTCAAAGGATCTGACCCCAAAATGGAAACACATATGGCCATCTAAGGAATGCCGCCTTTGAAGTCAAGGGGAGGAGTCACTACTACACCTACTATGTACTTGCCCTTTTCTACTGAAAACTCGAAAATCCATTCTTCTGGAGATTTTAAGGAAGGAACAGATAAGAACATGCAGAGCTGCAGTCATCAGGTGTCTTGGAGGGTTTTCGATTCCCCTGTCCTGTAGTGCCATAAAATTCTGGAAAATAGCAGCAAAGGAACTGGAAAAAAAAAATCGATTCAAGCCAAGCAGCCATTAAATAATCTGCTGGCTCACATTTTTTAAATGCACTGTTATATCTGTTAGTTTTCTAATTGTGGTCATGATTCTAAGGTCTTTTTATGTCTCTTTTATGTCTTTAAAATGCTCATTGAAAGTATAGTGTTTTATGATGGTTCGCCATCCTTTTATGATTTTTAACGAATCAATAAAAGTATATTTGACTTGACTGTTCACTTTATCTGCGGCACTCCAACTGCCCTTACACATTTGAAAACACGTATTTGCACAGGAAGAGTGCAGCTCACGATGCCCGTTGGTGACAGTGGGATATCTGGTAGCACTTGCAGGTTTTTTGTAATCTTGTGACATAATTAAATTAAGTGAGGAATATGGCTGCATCGAGCACTGCTGGCTTTACACACCTCCCCCCCCCCCAAAAGCCACTGCTCCAAAAGTAAAAATACTCCACATGTTTCACAAGTTCTACTGACGACCTAAAAAAATCGAGCAGAGGATAACCAACTGGTGCCTCACCCCAGGTAATCTCCTAATGTCTTTGAAGGTCATCTTTTTGATGTCTACGAGGCGTAAAAGTGGTGGGGTGTAGGTGTGAAGATAACACGGAATTAGTTGAATTGCAGTAGTACCTCTCACTTTGAGATGTTTGTGGAAATTGTTGGTTATTGCCTGCAAGTCCCAGAACCCTTCATCACAATACCGCAAAAACACTATCAGTTTAACAAAAGGCAACTCATCAGCGGCGTACAAAGCTTTTCCCTCTTATCTACCACAAGTGAATAACATTTTCACCACTCTGTAAATTCATATCACCACACGCTTATTGTCCCAAAATTGCTTCTCGCCCTCGCGATTATTACATTTCAGCCCTCCATGGCAGAATTGTGCACTTCCCCAGTCGCTGTTTTCTCTTTACAACAGACCCTCCTGTTCAGATCCATGCAGTTACAGCTACAAGGCCCGAGCCTGCACTGCCCCACCCCCTTTCCCTCTCTATAAACCCCCTTTCACTCCTCCACTCGAACAGATTTCAATTTGCATTTGTTTAGTGTATTTCCATCATCATTAGTTTCAGCCCGTTTGCCAGACTGCCCATCCTCCCTCCACCCCACCCCTTAAACCGTGTTCCTTCTGCCACGGTTAGGCCATCTGCAGCTTCAAAGACTGTGTGCAGGACACGAGTCTCTCCCTGCCACAGGCTCCAACTGATATTGGTACAGACGTCCATCCGTCCGTGTATCACGGCACGCTGCAGACTGTAGGACATTTTTTATGTCCCATCTACTCTCTGTGTCACAGATCAACATTCCGGAGTCACATGTCCGCCCATGCACCCTTTGCCTCATGTTATTACGGAAGTATTCTCTTCCCACTTCCAGCTACCGATCACGGTACAGAAATATTCTCCGTCTTCCACGTTCCCGAATACTGAGGATTAGGGCACAGTGGTCAATTTGAGCACTTCTCCAAGACTTCCAGGGACAATACAGATTTGCATATGCAAAGGGAGACACCGCAACACTTCGTCTCCCCTGATGAATCACGGTTTACGATCTTCGAGTTAAGTTACCATTAGTATCAGAGGTCTCAGACTTTCATGGATATTACCACAGAGTGTACTACACTATGAGAAATGACACAAACATTACACACAAGAGAACTTTAATTTGGTGTCTTAAAAAGCACGAATTCTGCCAACACGAGTCAAAGCAGCTCCTTCTCATATACTCCGAGTCATACAACTGAATATTACAAAGCTGACATATCAATGCAGGTTGTTGTAAGAGAGATTTCTCACTCCATCATCCAGGAAATCTCTCTGAAAAGGGTATGAATGACTTCTTGTCCCCAACTCAAGATGTGATACAGCCTACAACGTGGGCAATAACAGCAACTCCTCCAAGAAATATTACACATTAAGGCGCATAAGTAATCTCAACCACTTCTCTCAGAATTCTCTCAGAATCCTGGGACAGATTAGGGCACAGGAAATTTAAACCATCATCCAGGCAGGGTCGGACTGGGACAGAACGTAGGCCCGGACACCAAAATTAAAGAGGCCTCCATTAGCGAAGCAGATAGCTGAAAAAGTGGTAACATCTGCATTTGTAAATGTAAATCCGCATTTCTAAAGCGCGAGCTACTCACCCTTACGGGTCTCAAGGGTGCTGGGGGCCGTCGTGGAAATTAAGTGAGCTAATGCCCAGGGTCACATGGTGCTGAGCTGAGCAGCTGCCGGAGCCGGGATCGAACCGTGAACTCTGTGCTCAGCTGCCGTGGCCGCTGCACCACACCTCTCCATTAGGGAAATAAACAGTAAAAACCGGTGCCCACTTGGTCATGAAATTGGCCCACAACTAAAAAATAGGACCGCACACTGATCTGTCAGATCATTCCGAGGGGCACTGCCCGTTGGTCCTACAGGACAGTTTGACCCTGCACCCAGGCATGCGTTTGAGGAGTCAAATGAAGCAAACAAGTAGCTTGCATCCTTCTTGAATGAAAGCCGTTGCCACCTGCCCTAAGAGAGAGTCGATATTATATTTGTCACTATTTAGTGTATTGTAGGATTTATATAGAATATCACATGCCTCATGAGTCATAAGCAACACCAGGTGATCTGGTAGGAGTCTATTCCTTTCGCAGAGCTCGGTTGACCCTAATGTGTGTTTATATCATGGCCTGTGTTGGAAGAGCATTGATGCCAAGCATGTGGTTCAAATGGGTCTCCAGCACTCGCAGTGCTTATACACGGCACGGAGTTAAGAAATGCAAGAGAGATAGTCCCAGGTGTTTATGCTTACCACCAGGGACTATGAAGTTAGGATGTACTTGGTGGAAAGTTACAAGAATGTTTGTGTGTATTGTATCGAAGTGTTTTGGGGCCATGCGTGATGTCCAATGGCATTCCCCAAACAAATGAACCTATTGATGGGGGCGTGCTAATGCATAAGGTGGTCGTCATTGGAAGAATTTAGTTTCTTTGCGTCAGGTTTGGAGGGGTACTCCAAATGTGTTGCAGCGAGCATGTCGTTTCACTTAAGCATGGAATTATGCTTGGAGTGGGTTGTATATGGACCTTTCTGGAGGTGCAAGTCATTGTCACATTATCCAAAACTGCAATATATTCCTATCGATCGCAACTGGGTAAATTATGAAATCAAATAGAAAACGGACTCCAGTCCAGGACAGAATCATCGAGACCAGCTATGAAGGTGCCGGTACCCGACAGTACTTCAAAGCCCTACTAATGACAATCAAGTTATATAAACATCTCTTTTAACCTGGCAAAACATCGTACAATCCGGATCGTTTATACATTGCACCATGGATTTTATAATATAAGGAAAGAATTCAAAGTAAGAATAAAAAATAGGGAAGTAATCCAGCACTAGGAAATTATGCTTTGCTGTCAGATCCATATTAAATGATTGTTGACTTTTGTAACCAAATGGTTGGTAGTCTAAGCTTCTACATTGTGAATATTTGTTCAGGAACTTCCAAAGGAAGCACCGGAACTCCTAAAGATATAGAATCAAATAGCTAAAGTTAGATGGAAAAACAAAAAAAGCTAAGACGAATGGGGTTTGGAAGTCACCTCCATCATAAACCTTTGAAAATCAATCGACATACACCAGAGGCATGCCTAGCTTCTGCACCTTAATGAACATGAAAATGGATTTAAAGGAAAGGCCTCAATGGAGAGGGGCAATTATGTTGCTAGCTTCCCTTCTATTGAGAAATCAGCACCCCCATTCGCCAATTTGAAGTGTACCTCTATGGTGCTAAGATTTTCCCTGTATATGCAGCATGCAACTAACTGGCACAGTAATACATAGTGACATGCCAGCACTTAATAAAACACAAATATATCTGTATTGGATTTTTTCAAATAACATTCAATAAAGAACTTTGAACAAAGTAATAAACGTTGGTCGCCAAGATAAAATAGCCAAATAAAAAACTAACCCCAAATATAAGACCATGCCTATGAGAGGAGGAACCTTTGACACTCAAATGAAAGCAACAACGGCAGATACTTGTTATGTGACATTCAGCACAGATGCACATTTCGACGATATTACACATGCCATCAAAAACTACCAGACGCTTATCAGTATTAACCAGTCGTTTCTTCCAGGGAGACCACTTTCTGCCACTGGCAGTGCATGACAATATCTGTCACGATGCAGAGACAAATTACTTAAATAAATGGTAACAATGTATAATGTGCGCATTCACTACACTATACACAAGGGTTTATTTCAGTTTTTGAAAAATATACATTAAGAATAGCTACCGTCAGTTATGTGCATTTTAACGATACAACTTACCCCCCTACCCCCCACGAGATCCTTTCAAATCTGTAATGGGTGATCCAATCTAAGGATAGATGTCTCAAATAAATGTTGCACATTAATCAGGGATCGAAAAAGTGTGTACCAATACTACACGTCTCGACTTTAAGTGCTGCACAGCAGCAACGGAGCATCGCCAACATGTGCAGGTCATTAGGTCGCAGGTGTCAGCGACAGTGTGTATGCACATTTTGGTATGTACCTATCCGAGGGCTACTGCACGAGGACGTCATCCTTGATTAGCACTAAACGCTGCAGCTCCAATTGTGCACCAAACAAGGGGCATAGGTGCGCAAACATACCTCACTCTGACTCTAGTGGTATTCGTGCACACCAGAACCCATGCACTACCGCATCCCCTTCATAAGGAAGCATAGTCTCATCCTTTAGTAAGCCAAAGTCTTACTCCATACCATTTAAAGTCTCCCTTGCACCCGCAGAGTTTGAGTGCGGAACAGCTTCTGCATCACTCCTACCCCCAGTCACCCATGGTGCACACAGGGCCCGCATCCCCAGAGAACTCATCCAAGGAATGTACACAAGCTATGAATGAGTCTTTCATTTCTCTTAGCAAACTGAAAAGTGTTACCTTCCAGAGGTGCCCGGCATTAAGATGCCAGGATCCTGCCACAGGTGCCCTCCCCATTGCAGACGGTTATCGCCAAGCCAGCCGCACATTCTCGGATAGTTTCCATCATTAAACCCGTGTTTCAGCAGAATATAGATCCGTAATATCCAAATAATCTACATATTAATGGTAGGTTCTTTTCTCTAACCGCCATTGCCCACCCACAAAAATTCGGACGTCTCCGCCCAAGGTGTGTTAGAGGACTGCCCATTAGTAATGCCGTCATCTTCAGTGGTGGTGTACTTATTGCACATTTGTCCACGAACAAGGATACAGCAAATTAGGGCACAGATGTAACAAAAACCTACTGAATGTCGCGTTTATACCGACCTTAAATCGGATGCATAGGTCGTCACTCCAGAAGGGTAAAGAACCATTATGCAGTACCATCACTGAGGGTGCACGTGTCTCTGCTTACAATAGTTGCATTTGCACATTTACACTGCATTGGTGGTCTTACACACATTCCAAATGTGACACAGTGGAACATTTAGTTAGCCTTTGCCTCTCAACCTCAATACGCAGTGCTTCCTTCCTCCTCAGATTGGATACTAGTGTACTCTCGTTCCCATCCTCTGGGGATGCACAGATGCCCTTTTCTCTTTCGCAGAAGCAGATACCTTCTTGATGTACACTCTATACCTCCGCCCCACCACCTGCTTCCATCCCATGTATAGCCTGACTGATGTGACACCTGTGAGTGTTTTAGGGCGCTGATGTGACACCTGTGAGTGTTTTAGGGCGCTCTGAACCTCCTTTCTCCCCTCCACACCCCTTTGAGATAAATAGCTCTCAGGGAAACACATACACCCTTACCTGCTGTGGAGGGTCCTGCTTCCATCCCATATACCCTAAGTGATGGGGCACTTGTGTGAGTGCTGGATTGCTCCTGCTCCTGCAGCTGCTGCTGTTCTGTCTGTCTCCCCTGCTCCCTGCTGCCCCCTCCCCCTTTCCTGCTCAGACTCAGCCTTTGGCTGCAGCAGACCCCCAGTTCTCAGGGATACAGCTACTACAGCCAGGGACCCGCGCATGCGCACCACAGGGGCCATTCTGGGGACCTTGCGATCGAAGAGGGACTATATTTTACAGACAGTTGCTGATGAAACAGAAGATAGACTTTTGTAAACAACTGCATTAGGCGCATGGATGACGTCCTACTCCATAGAAAGCACAGGACAAAACCGAAGAAAGACTAGTACACCCAATCGTAGAGTAAACAGAGACGAAGGACTTACGTCATAGACTAACAGGAAGAATACCAGAAGCGACGAAATTTTTGAAGCAGAATACAAATCGAGCCAAAGCACAGCATTAGGGAATGTGACTTTGGAACCGTGAAACCAGGTTCGAGTCTCGGACGTCGGCTCAACAGCTGTGTGGTTCATGGCACATCACTTAATTTCCCGTGCCTGCCAACAATGAACGTGTCCTGGTGCTCATGTAAAGAGCCCCACTACCTTCGGGTCGAGTTCGTGCTTTATAAAACTGCAAAAATAAAACGCCAGGTTGCAAATCGGCCATCGCTTCGACATCCTGTGATTCTGGGCAAAACACAATCTCGCCGTGTCCAAAAAGTGTCTGCCCTTGTGTAACGTAATCTGGTTCACATGTAAAGCGCTCTAGTGCTTTTCCCCCGAGTTCACGCAATAAAAAAAAACTACAAAAAAGAGAAAATACCGTCACTGCCAACAAAATTCTATTCATTCCCACTTAGCTACTTTCCCACCTTTCAACTCAATTTGGAACTCTCGAAGGTATTGAAGCGCTTTACATGAACACTGGATACGTTACACAAGGACATTGATTTTTTGGTCGGCACGGGGAGATTAAGTGATTTGCCTAGATTCACAGGATGTGGACGCGACCCCAAAGGTCCAAGGTCTGCAATCTAGCTGTCAGACCACACCCTCTCCCCAATTTTACGGAAGCGTTGTGTGGTAAATCAAGTGGAGGTGGGAATGAGGAGAAATAAATGCAGGTGGGGTACTCAGGCAATGAAGTCCAGTAGACTCGGTGTAGTATAAAGAAAAAAGATCCTTTATTTTGAAGGCTTTTTCACAAGATCAAATAGCAAACAACACTCAGCCATAGCAAACAACACTCAGCCAACGCGTTTCATTCCCTCTAGGGGCACTTCATCAGGGCTTATAATTTCATCAGTGTACTTCATCAAGTATAATTGCTCATAGGTAATGTAATCCAGTACATTGCGCTGGAGACTGGAAGTTTTCACAGGTATGGTAAACACCTGCATGCATGAAACAGTTAGTCCATATGTCCGGCAAAAACATCAGTTTATGATTTGTTGGAACTAGTGTGAGGTGCAGTCCTAGGAGTCCGCCGTTCGGATTGTGGATGCACGTGGGAATGAGGAGCCCTTATTAATCTGTAACAGCGATGTAGTCTAGTTCCTATTTCTCTAATAGGCTCTGTGCATTGGAATAATATACCCTATAGATTTGGCATAGGACTGAGGTCAGTATGCCCCTATCGAGTATTTTAAACTTAATTACTTTTTGCCAGCTAACTCAAAGGCCACTAGAAACTCCTTGTAAACAAGGAGGGAGTAGTTTCTGGCAACCGCATAAACATGACAACTTTGTTTCCCTTTAGAATCGGAACACTCTCAGAATCGTGGAAATAACCGATAACAGTTTCACTCAGCTAATCGTGCATACTTAGTTTCTTCAGAGTCACACAGAAAGAATAGACGGGCGTTTCAATGAAAGGATTTATTGAACAGTCTTATTTCTCGTGTAAGAGATATGAGCTGTTACAATCATAAAACAGTATGCGAGATATAGTATGTACAGCGTAAGCAATATACTGCGCTAGCATTATCTCTTAGCTATGACACATATATTCATATACATAAATAACATAAGCTAAAAATGCGAGTACTCATAAGATGCTTCTCTTACTAGTTCTACTCCAGTGTACCTAACCTAAGTGTAGTACAAGGTAAGAAGCAGGTGATGTATTCTATAGTATGGTAGGCTATAGTATGGTATGCCGTCTGGTATGCCAAGAGTCCCTCTAGGTTCTAGTCAGCTCCATTGCTTGAGAATGAGAGAGGTGGGAATCTCTTTCCGGGTCTCGAACTCTAACACCCCGCGAAGGGAGTCAGAACACTGGAAGCTGGATTCTCTGTGAGCAGGGATGACAGAGTCTCTTGTCAGTGTGTCAGGCCGGGACACAGGCTCCTCTAAAGTCGAGGTCTCCGCCTACTTGCTTGGGCAAGGGAAGGTATATTTATACCTGATAGGTGCCTTGGAATGTTAGCATTGACATAAAGTCGGGCAGAGGAAGACGTCAGGAATGAACCCTTAAGGAATAGCGGTTCATGCATTGTAAATGAGTTCTTGGAGAAATCAATAATCCTGCGCTAGGGGAACTCCCAAGAGCTTAAGGGTCTGGTTTCTAAGAACTCGTTGTGACGTTGGGGTGGACAGATGTAGGTGACCATGCCTGTATTTAGATAGCATGGCTAATGCCTAAATAAGGACTGGGATTTTATGCCTATATAAGGGCAATGTGAATTATGCCTACATAAGGACATGTTTCAGGAAAACCTATAAACAAACACCTAAAGCGGAATACAACACCCACTCAACTTTCGAATGAACGATAATACTAAATGCTAAACACTAAACTGAGTACCACATGTTGTAAAAAAACATTTGTAAAAGCATACTAAAAGAAGTTTTTTCTTTAAAAAAACAAAAAAACTTTTGCTAAACATGTAATGCTAAGGTACCATACATTTTAAAGCAGTTTTACATTCTAAGCATATATCGGAAATAAATGCAATATGAATGAATAGAAATATATACATATGACGAAATGGTTTACAATTATTCAAAAACCAAAGCCATTTCATAACATGGTACTAAATGAAATAGTGGTTAATAAGGTGACAATGTGTCCCTTGAAGTATTCAAAGAAGTCCGTTCTATATGAATAGTTCTACTGTAAGCAGATTGGATTGCCATGTATTTTCAAATTTAGAAAAAAAAGTAAATTTTAGGAAGAGTTCCAAATTTTGTTCTGTTTTGAAAATATGGAGGCCAAATTCATTGCTTCCCCGGTACACTGTGAGCCGAATCAAAGTCAGTGTATGGGTCTGGTGTAAACATGAAATCCTCTACTCCTGTAGACAAAATATTGTCTACCGATGTCGGTGATAGTTGGAACACCTTGTTTAGAATGTTAACTGCAAAGAGATGTGAAGCATCGCCTTCAGCATGGAATGCCGCAGCAATGTTCACATCCGTTGTTACCTGTGTGCCTGTTGATTCATCTCGTACCTCAGCAGCAGCAGGAAGCATCTGTGAGATCTCAACCAATGCCATCATCAGGATTGGTAGCCTCTGGGGACAACACAGAGCATGGGCTGTTATCGGGTCCAGCAGAGTATCGATATCCGTTGGCATGACTGATGGGAGTGTTAGACATATGTCTAGCACGTTTTCTTCACTGCAAAGCAGGTAGCGTAGAACAGGTAAGATGCAATCTTGCCAGATTGGTCTAAATGACAGAAACAATGTTGAATTAAGTTCCCGTAGACGAGGTATGCCCAAAAGTTGCACTATGCGCTCACAGCACTTCCGTTCTAGGAGAGCTTTCTCCAAGTTGCTGGGAGTGACGCCGGTGGATAGGGTTGCCATAGCGTAGGAATAGAAACAGGATTCCTGCAAAGAGTGGTAGAAGTAATTCTGCTTAAAGTATCAAAACGTATAAAAGAAACATTCAATGAAGGCCATAGAGGCGACTCCCTGACTGTGTCTATTAGGAGGAACAATACATGCATACAACAAGTAACCCTGGAGCTAACCGTTACCAGATATGGGATTCCTGGCAACATGCCACAGCAACTTTGATCATTCATCATGAGGCAACTCTCATAAGAAAGTTAGCCAAACTGATTAATCACAGCAGCTGGTGTACCCTTCAGGTGGCAGGACAAGTTTGCCACAGAACCATTACAAGCCCTGTGTAAAGAAATGTCCCGACATATGAGTGATCCGCTTAGTGCATTTTCACAGTGTGTACCGCTTAGAGACACTTCACAACCCCCACTCCAGCATCTGTATTCATAAGGTAAATCCCAGGATGTCTTAATGTATTCTTTACCCAACCTTTCATATTTGCCTGCTTGCATTTGTTTGAGGCAATACTGGAAATGAAAAGTAGTGACAGGCAGAGTTATTTTGCCATGGATAAGCCATTCTGTAGCTGGTTTTTCTGCTACCGTAAATGGTAATTTTTCCAGTTTTTCAATGCTTAGCACTGTATACTCTGCTCCCCTTTGTGCCTGTTTGATCTGTTTATCCGTGAGATTGTATTCTGAAAACAGAGACGACGTGCTGATAAAACGCCAAGACACATAGCCTGCACGCAAGGATTGCAGCGTCCAGCCTAATAACGTAATAGAACGTAACTGAGATTGGCTTTGTTGTAACATGGCTAAATCTTGTTCCAGTATGTCAATAGCAGAGAATACAGTGTTGTCCAGTGAAGATATTCTGGATTACAAAGTTGTTAACCCATTGTCGACCACAGTGAAAGATTTCTCTGAGTTAATATGATCAAGCTCACGTATTCTTTCTGCGGCCTCTGCCTGTGAAACCTTCCATATTTCATTATAAGCAGCATAAATGCCGGCATATATGAAACGTTTTTCACGCGGTTTTCTTGGTCCTAGCAAGAAACCCCTAAGGTCTGCATCTTCTTTAAGTAAAGATAAGTGTTGTTTCACATCCTCGAGTGTAGATTTTTGTAACCAGTCGAGGCACAATTTTCCTACACTGTATGTTGTTACTACCCCCGGGTGCTGTCGTTGAACATAACATGGGTCTGGCCTATGGATAGTAAAGCCCTGTAATCTATTCAGTAATCTTTCTTGACAGATGTTTGTGGGCCAGAGCAACCATTTTTTCCAAGCAGGATCTGATCTGTTGTTTTGTAGTTTTGCGTCTACTGTGACCGCTCTCTGTGTAGTGCTATTACTTGCAGGTGTTGGTACAGAAGGTGTGTTCATGTCTTTGATCTTGGTTAATCCAAGGCAAGACGTTTGTTGCACAGTGTCATTCAAAAACAGCATTTGTTGTGGGATGATACAGGCTCTAAACAAAACTTCTATCCCCTGCACTTGCCAATCTTTAGAACCCCGGACAGATTTTGTGTTAATTGTGTCTTTCCAAAAGTCAAACCCTTGTCTCGACAGTTGGACAATAAAGGCTGCAGAATAAATCTGTTTTGTATTAGTCAACATATTTTTCTGTCCTGTTATGTTCACATTTCTATAGAAAAATGTTTCTGGATCAGATATATTGTACCCTGAAAAATATGGAAACTTATTTGCAAACGTTTTTGAACTACCCTTTGATGGTGTCTACATGAGCCCCCTTGCAGGTCTACATGAGACCCCTTGCGGCCATCGCACGCCAACACAACCTCAACATCATCTCTTACGCCGACGACACCCAGCTGATCCTTTCCCTCACCAACGACCCTGCCACCGCCAGAGCCAACCTACACGAGGGGATGAAAGACGTAGCCGAGTGGATGAAGAACAGCCGCCTGAAACTGAACTCAGACAAGACGGAAGTCCTCATCCTAGGATCCTCGCCCTCCGCCTGGGACGACTCCTGGTGGCCCCCTGCCCTGGGCAGCGCACCCAAACCAACAGACCAAGCACGCAACCTGGGCTTCATCCTGGACTCCTCCCTCTCCATGACCAGACAAGTCAACGCCGTCTCCTCGTCTTGCTTCAACATCCTGCGCATGCTACGCAAGATCTTCCGGTGGATCCCCACCGAGACCAGGAAGACGGTCACCCAGGCCCTCGTCACCAGCCGACTGGACTACGGCAACTCCCTCTACGCTGGAACCACTATCAGACTCCAGAAGAGACTCCAGCGAATCCAGAACGCCTCAGCAAGACTCATCCTGGACATCCCCCGACACGGCCACATCTCCGGACACCTGAGAGACCTGCACTGGATCCCGGTCAACAAGAGAATCACGTTCCGACTCCTCACCCACGCACACAAAGCCCTACACAACCAAGGCCCAAGATACCTCAACAACCGGGTCAACTTCTACACTCCCACACGCCAGCTTCGATCAACCACGCCCTCGCCGCCGTCCCCCGCATCCGAAGAGCCACCACAGGAGGAAGATCCTACTCATACCTCGCCGCCAAGACGTGGAACTCCCTCCCTCCCGACCCACATCCGCCTGACCCAAGACCACCTCGCCTTCAGGAAGCAGCTCAAGACCTGGCTGTTCGAGCAGTAGCGGACCCCCCCTCCCCAAGCGCCTTGAGACCCTCCGGGTGAGTAGCGCGCTATATAAATGCTGTGATTGATTGATTGATTGGTGTAGGACAATGTTCCCATTGGTTAAACATAAACACATTTCTAGGTGTTGCAGATTTATGCAAGAAATGATGACCATAGTGGTTGTAACAATAAAGCTGTTCGTAGTCAGATGAACCCTCTAAGTTTTCATTGTTAGAGAATGCAGCAGACCTTTCTAGATCAGACATCATGTTATTAACAGTCTCAAATTCCCAATCATCAGAATAGGTACTGGAGGTAATAAAGTCACTTAATTAAATTTTTTAATAAATGTGGAATCTTCAAAATTTCCGTCAGGCCGAATATGTCGAAATCGGTTTTGTCCCAAACTATACCATTCTGTATAGGAACGAGTGTGATGTTCACTGCTGACAAGACTTGCTTCACGATGGGAAGATTTGTGTGGCTTTAAAAGTAAGTTCACAGTTTTACATTCAGTGTCCAAACGAATGTATCTGCCAACCATAAGCCCGCTAAGAGTCATTACCAAAGCTAGCCAAAGCAGAAAGAAAAATGTTCCAGAAATAATCCACATTTCAATCCATGGTGAAACCAGATAAGTGTCTTTCAGAAAATGAAAAAAGTCTTGTACTTGTCGTTTGAAAGTTTTTTAGGGCTGGCGTCGTTTCAGGCTCACTTGGATCCTCAGAAAACGTATCAAAGTTAATGAAGTAGCCAGAAGCAGTTCGGTCAATTGTTGGAATTGCACCAGGATTCGTCTAAATCGCTGGAACCAGTTGGACACATTTTATGTGGGTGTAGACAGGTGTATCTGGACGAACTGTTACTTGAGTTTCAAGAGGGATGAGTTCCATAGCATTGTTGCTTAGCCCTTCATCTATTACTGCTGAATTCTTGATGGTTATGAGTCTTTCAGTCTGAACCTCTTGGATAGTAGCGAGTGGAGGGCGTCTGCTACTAAGTCGGAGTCCATGAGGCCTACTATTTAGTATCGGCCACATAGTATGGTTTGGTGAGGTCGATTGACACAAATCTTTTCACTTTTTTTCCAGCAAGGGGTGGCAGAAGTACTGTTCTTTTTCTGTGGACGTCCAGGACAGGTACTGGTTGTCTGTAAGAAGGTCCAAATTCCTTCTTGTCCGCAATCTTCTCTCTGACTAGATCCCCAACTTTTAGGATCCAGACAGGCCTTGCTGGGACTACTGGTTTTTCCCCAGTGGTGGTTGGCTTCAGGAACACGTTGCTTTGTTTCGATCTTAGTTCATTTAGATTCTGTAAAACAGCCAAACGATCTTTGATATCAAAGGATTTATTTTCCACCACTGTGCCTTTACATTCGAGATCTGGAACCCAAATTCTTGTCCCAAATAAGACCTCATATGGAGTGACCCCCCCCCCCCCAGAGAACTTCTTGGCAAAATATTTAATGAGCGTTGGGCCCCATAAAGATGTTTGACCCACCCATCACCCGAACCTAATACTCTAGCTGTTATAGACTGCTTTATGTCCCGTTTTTTTCTTTCCACAACAGAATTTCCCTCAGGATGAAACGGAGAGGATTACCGCAATGCTACGCCCAAACAGGCCATGGCTTCTTTGTAACCCGAGAGCTAAACGCAGGGCCCTGGTCAGAATGTAGTGTGTCAATTGCATATGTGCCAATAAAGACTCGCAAATCTTTTATAACAGTTCAAGCGTCAGCCGAGTGCTAAGTCCACGTCCATAAGAACCTCGAGCACCAATCTACTGCAACCATTATATATTTATAGTTACCGTCCCTTTGCCAGGGACCGCAGTGGTCCAAGTAAACACAAGCTAATGGTTTGTATGAAATCAACAGGGGTGTCTGCGCAGGACATTTCACTGTGGAGACTTTCATCTGTTGGCATATTTCACATTCCAAAACATAGTTTTTGGTCTGTTTCCTAATGCCAGGCCACCAATATCTTTGTTTTAGTAAAGATACTGTTGCAGAAACACCTGCATGGGCAGAGGCTATCCCTTCATGTGCTGCTAGGATCAGTCCTAATCTACATTCCATGTTTGGAATTACCCTATCCCCCACTCCAGGGATTCGAGCAAAAGGAACGTTGTTCACATCAATTACATAAGAGTACTTGACTGGAAATTTCTTAGGTAACGCTGCACCACTGCCTTTGCTTGAAGCAGTGACAGCCAACAATATCTCTGTCTATTCTCGTTTTTGAACGAGTGATCGCAGCTACGCAAGCCGTCTGAACAGCCCACTTTGGCTTCATCAGCCAATGAATTCCTTGCAATGTGAACGCCATCACGTTGATGACTCAGTGTGTGTATCACGTGAGCTTTTGGTAGTTTGTTTCTCAACTGAACTTCTTGTTTCCAAAGCGTTTTATGCTTTATTGTGCCACCTTTTGCATCTTTGAATCCGTTTTGAAGCCAATTCTGTAAATATTCATTATGTGACTGAACACAGTAAAAGGAATCGCACACTATAAGTGTGGGGAATTCGCGATCCGTACTTTCAAGTGCCAGTTTGAATGCTTGTAGTTCAGCTCGCTGAGCTGTACAATCTCCTAAAGATTGTGTTTTAGTGACCATTGGTTGAAAGTTACCGTCGCGCATGCAACCTTTAACGATTGCGCACGCTGCACTGTAAGCTTGCTTACTCCCTGTAGCGGGTTGTGCTGATCCGTCAGTATATAAATTATAAATTCGTACTGATCGAGAGGCAGAATTTCAGTGGGCAGAGAACATTCATGTTCATATTGCAGGAACGCTTGTGTTTTTAAATCAGCATCAAAAACATATTCAACATCTGTTGCAGCAAGATAATTAACCCATTGTATCCATCTAGGATGTGAAGCTTTTGCATTTGGAATGCTCGCTTTTGTAACCGCCTCTAAGGCTGGTACTGGAGTCACGACAATAATGCGTTTCCCCTGAGCCAGTGCTCATTCTTTTGCTACAGTATCAGACCACAGGAGGTAGCCCATAAACCACAGTGAGACTGGGGCGGTACATTATATCTAACAACAATGTCTCAATGTGGAATTCATTGAAAGGGCAAGTAATATCAAAACGAGCCGTGTAATAAAGTACTTATTGGAGGAATGAATTCACATAGGGAAGACACAGGGAGACCAAGAATATAGACAAATGTATATTTTTAAGGATGTTCAACACATGGACATATTACGTCATACGTACATATATGGAAGGGAAGCACTGCGTGACAATTAGTGGCAATGTAACCAACAAAATACTGTGCACAAGTGCTCGTGGAGTTTGTGACGGCGCAAGTGACACATAAAGTGGTATATACAGCGGTGAAGACGGCCCAACAGAAACAATAATGGTACATAAATCTGGCAAAGTTAGGGCATTTGTACAATTAATGTAAGAGGTGTGAATGCCGTTGGATTGCTCGCTTCAACACCATTGAACAGGGCCTGAATTCTCTTGACGAATGGAATTCTACCCCTGCATAATTATGTCTTCTTGCTGCATATTGCTCCTTCTGTCTAACTGATACGTCTCTCTCTTTCCCTGCGGTTTCTAGTTGCGATAACCCCCCCTTTTTTCTCTTCCTTCCCTTCCTCCCTGCCCTGCCTGTTCTCGTCTCTCTTCCCCCCTCCTCCCCTACCTTCCCATCCCCGTTGTGCCACCATTCTGTTGCCTTGATTTCGCAATTTAATATGCACCCTTATTGACTCATGCCCCAGCCCCACATTGAGACTTTCTTTTGCTACAGCGGTTTGAACTGCTGTCAGTATTTTTTCTGTTGAAGTGAAGCGCATTTCTGCTTGTGTATACAAATGTGATTTGTATGCTATTGGCACTTTTTCACCCTCATTAAATGTTAAATAGGTGAATCCGCATTGACCCGAAATTATTCGGATCACTAAATTGCGTTTATTTACGCGTGTTTGTAAGTGATTTGTTGCTAACATGTTAGCTTGGAGTGAACGCAGGATGTCTGTGTGTTCCTGTGTCCAATGTTTTGTTGAAAAATCATTTTTGATTAATTCGTAGAGAGGTTGAACCCTTTCTGCGTAATTTAGTACGCAAGTTCTTCCAAAATGTAGGAAACCCAAGATGGACTGTAAATTTTTCAGCATTTTTGGAGGTTGGAGCAGCGCACACTTTTCTAAAAAGTTAGCTGCCAGGCTTTTGCCTTCACTTGAAAGCTCATATCCTAGGAAAAGGACATTGAGATGAGCAATTCTGGATTTTTTAAAGTTGAATTTATAGCCCTCAGAGGCGAAGCCCAGTATAATGGTATTCACCCTGTTCAAGTGCCTATCTAGGTCACGTCTGTCAGATAGATGTCATCTACATATGACAATGCCTCGTCATCATAACTTTGTAGTAACTCGGTTACCCTTGCTGAGAATAACCCTGGGCTGTTTTTGAACGCTTGTGGGAGTCAACAAAATTGACGCTGTGTACCCATTATTGAGAAAGATGTTAAGTACCTGCTTTCAGGTGCTATGTTTTGACAAAAGAAACCATTTGAAATGTCCAATGTGGTTTTATATTTTTTACGTACAATGTTATTCATTAATGCTGTACTATGTGCATTTTGCAAAGCAAATGTTTTGGAACAAGTATTCAAATTTCTGTAATCCAAAACTAGACAATATGTATTGTCTGGTTTGGATATAGGAAACAAAGGATTGTTCATTGAGGAGGTGCATGTTTCAATCACCCCTTGGTATTCAAGTTGATCTAAGATCTCCCTGATCTGTTTTTTAGCTTCTTGCTTTATTGGGTACTGCCTTTGTGCAGTAGGTTGCTTTTTTAGCTGTATTTTGTGGTGAGGTGAGTCCTCATCCCATCCTACATGAATTTTGTATAATGCTGGGGCCTGGGAAACTGCCCATTTCCTGGCATAAGTATATTTTAGGTGAATTGGACTATGGTTGGAGAAAGCTGGCATAATGATGTACTCACTATGTGGGCACTCCCTGACAAATTTTGGTGGCCAGTCCTGTTCTGCTAGAAGTATATGATAACCCCTTGAATGTTTCTCCCAAAAGAGCGCTTTCAAGTTTCTTGGTATGCCTCCCTCCATCTGGAGTGTTATTTCATATAACTTTTTTGGAGTACTAACCCTGGTGTCTACAGCCTCTACCGTGATGTACTCAGTCAAGTCCACTATCTCCAGAAGTTCCTTCAGGTTCTGGCGAGCTATTGTTACTTCTGCTGCACTGTCCAGCATTGTCTGAGCCCATTCTCCGTTCTTGAGCTGTGTTCTCAGTATTCTCGGCATGTCTGATCTTCAGACCTGCTACCTTCTTTTTGGTGGATTGAGGTTTTGATTTATTTTTGTGAATGTGTTGATCATCTTTGGACTTCACGCGTTCTTCTATGTGATCTGACCGTCCTCTTCTTTCTGATGTCTGTGACGAAATCTGAAAGGTACGAGAGAAACGTGTATCAGTATCCTGATACCTGTCAGGTTTTCTTAAATTATCCCTATTCCTGAGGTTATTTCTCCTTTCAGAGGGCTTTTGAGGAGACCTACCTCGGGATTGAGAACGTTTCTCTTTTGAATTTTATTAGTTTCCCACTTCTTTTTAGAAGATGTAGAATTTTGTTCAATAGAGTCCTTCTCAGGACCTTCAGACAGTTTTGGCTTCAAAGGTTTTTCACCCAAACTGTCTCTGACTAATTCTGCATAAGATTTTTCTATTATTCTCGGTAGTTCATGTTGATGTTCTGTTACATCAAATTTCGTTAAGCGTTGTCGGATCGCCACTGTTGCTGCCTCCTCTTTAATATTAGATAATATTATTATTGAGACCTGATCGAAGTTTTTCAGTAATTTCATACCTAAATTTAGAGCAGGCTCTGCCCCGTATTCGTTTTGAATTTGTTTCAGGACATCTGGTATTACTGAAATTGACGGAACACCATGTGTTTTAGTATAGATGGCAGCAAAGGCTGTGCCCCAAGTGGTGCAGTCTTCCAGTTGTGGTGTGATCCCATTGGTAAACAGATTGTTAGGATTCTGTGTTTCTCATAAGGGCTAGTATTTGGAAATACTGCTTCGATTTGAGTAATTTTTTGAGCTATCCAGAATGGAATTTGTTCACATTTTGTGGGCATTTTACCCATGACTGCGTGTAAAGTCTGTGGAGTAATTTTTAGTGTATAACCTGTTGAGGGGTTTGATTTGGAATGGTCATTGGTGGTTGGACTGTGAAAGTCCTCATGACATATTGGACTAATTGTCAGTACATTTTTATTAACTCTTGTAGTTGATCGAGTAATTCCTTGTCTGACATCTCTTCGGTGTGTAGTCGGCTAGAATCGGCCATGTTGCTCCTGGTCTACCTAGTGAACCGAGCCTGGTAATGTTTTTGTGATGTTTTAGGGCGCCTTTAAACCAGAGATTATGCTCCTGGTATGTGAGTGGAATTTCAATATCCTCGAAAGGAATATATTCCTCAGGTGGTTCATCTTCTTTTAAGAAGTTAAATACTTTTGTTACAGGGGGGGGCGCTAGGTGGTGCACGACCAAGATGGCCGCACGCCTGTGAGGCTCTAGCATTGCCGAGCAGGAAAATATACTTTAAACACATCCTGAATCCGGGAAATGAATATTTGAAGTCACCGCGAGCCGGTTGAAGTGCTGCTGATGCCGGCGATACTAAATTTATGTGCCTTGCCTGGGGAAACTGCCTGAAGCGCTGCTGCCGTTGCTGTAAGCGGCGTTCCACGTTTCCGTGCGGAACCTGACTGCCGGCGCTCGAGCTGGGAAAGCCAGAGGCCGCGATGGCGGGAGAGTCGCTGCTCCGAGAGAGATGCACTGGCAGCTGGTGCCTGCCGCCTTGCTTGGCGGACTACCGAGGCTAGGAGGCGGAGGTCTGTGCAGAGGAGCGTGTGGACACTGGCGCTGGCTTCCGCTACCAGAAGCTACGGGCGGAGCTGCGGGCCGGGGCGCCGAGACCTGAGACATGCGCTGCTGCGGAGCGGAAGGCCCGCAGCGCGCTTTCATTGAAGCTAGTGAGATAAAGTTCGTGGAGCCCCGGGAGGGTTCTTAGGGCACACTCGCTGGCTTCCTGAGATCTCCCTGACATACAGAGCTTGAGGTCAGTGCCGCCATTGTGCTGCTGGCGCGCGCGCTGACAGTGGCAGCCGCCATTTTACCTGCCTGACCCATCACAGCACGAGGTGGAGACGCTTACCCCAGGGGTCTGGCTGGGATTGTGGAGTGCCGTGTGAGATCCCCGGTCGGCTGCCTGCGGTGCGCTGAGCCTGTGGCCCCTACTCGTCTCGGACTCTTTACCTGCTACTGCGGTTGAAGTGCAGATTGAACCTGGCGACCATTTTGTGCTGACTGTGCTGCAGGGGATTCGGCCTTCCTGGGGGAGGGCGGATAATCATCGCTGACAGGAAAGGAGAACTAAGACGTTTCATACCCCCCTGGGACCATCGTGGAGCTCTGGGCCTCCCAGGAGTGCCTTTTGGCATTAGGAGCCCCAGCTTGGTTATGGCACCACTGGAACTTGGGTGCGACCTTTTGCCTGTATCCTAGGTGGGCATTGCTTTATCGCTACCAAGGCTGCCTGCGAAGCAGGGGGGTCAGATATTAATTAAGCTTGTCGCCGTGAGCCCGGCATTTAGGCACATACTTGATGGCGTTGTTTGCATTGCTCTGAGGGGGACATTTGTCATCCCTGATTTGCTGTGGTCACTGACTCTGGTGACATCACTGGGAGTTCTGCTTGGAGCCACTGCACTGTTTACAGCGTTGCAAGATGGGGCACACGGACACCAAGCAAACCAAACTCCCGTTTGAAACGCGTAAGGCACCCAAATGGACCTCGCAGGATTATGCAGACTCGGATGTCTCGGAGGTGCCTGAAGACAACTGGAAGGCCCTTCTGCTGGGTATGAAGCAAAGCCTCACGACTATAGGTACTAAAATTGACACAATGAACATGCGCATGGAGGCTGTGGTCAACAAACTGGACCAGCATGAGCAGCGCCTAAAGGAAGCTGAGACTAGGGTTTCGGATCTGGAGGATGGCGCTGCCACAAGTAGGGGGCAATTATCGCAAATGGACAAGCTGCTCAAGATTATAGCTGATAAAAACGTGGGCTCGCTCCCGAAGAAATAATGTCCGTATCCTTGGCCTGGCAGAATCCACCAATGTGGGCCACATGGAAGACTTGATTGAAAGGTTGGTTGCGGACCTATTTGGCAGGGACTCCTTTTCAACACATCTTACGGTAGAAAGCGCGCACAGATCACTAGGGGCTCGCCCACCCCCGGGAGAGCCGCCAAGACCGGTGATAGCCCGGTTTCTGAACTATCGGGACAGGGATGCGGTCCTGCGCCTGGCTCGTGAAAAGAAACAGGTTCACAATGAGAACACTACATTGGCGTTCTATCCGGATTTCACACCATCAGTTCAGGAGGCCAGACGTAAGTTCTCTGCAGTCAAGAAAAAGCTCCAGACACAGGGCATCCCTTATACTATGCTATACCCGGCGAGGTTGCGGATAACCCATCAGAGTAAGCAGCACTTCTTCCAGAACCCACAGCAGGCTGAAGACTATCTTAAACAGCATCGGTGGGCGGCGTCCAAGATGTCAGAGGCACGGAGTCGCTCCAGATCTCACTCTCCGCTGTCGGACCCTGACTAAGGCCTGTAATGAGCATTGATTCTCCTGTGACTCTTTGCAATATCTTGTTTATGCTGAATGGCCCGCAACTGGTGATGTATTATTATATTTTATGCAATTGGTAAAATGTCCTGCTTGGCATCTCCCCTCTGTCCTGCGGCAGCTGCCCGCTTTCAAGCGGAGCAGTGAGTGGGTGAAAGTAAGGAGGGAGAGGGTGGGTCGTGAGCCCCTGGCGTTCCCCCATGAGGGCATACCTCCATTTATATGGTAACGAGGGAGAGTAAGTGTGGTATACGGATGGTTGGTTGGGCGGGGAGGGTTAATGTGCCCGGCATGTTGGGGAAGCTGGTGTGGGTGGTGGGAGGGAGGTGCACAGTTGCAGGTTTATGGTTTGTACAGATTAAAGTAGTTCTCGATGCAGTGTTTTGAGCACAGCTTTTTATAGCAATCACAATAGCAGACACCGCACGTGATATCAATGGGTTTAAGATTGCATCATGGAATGTGCAAGGCCTGAATAACCCCAGGAAGAAGAGGCAGATACTTGGGTATTTAGACAGACACCATATCACCGTGGCTATGTTACAGGAAACGCACCTCAGCCCTGGAACTGAGGCTTTGTTTGCCTCGAGGTGGGCTTCACACCGCTGCTTTGCATGCTACTCCAATTACTCTTGTGGGGTTGCTATCTTATTCAAAAGGGGGATGCCGTTTGTACCTAGTGGGATAGATGCGGACCCTGGCGGTAGGTTTTGTCTTACCTGGGGTAGGCTCCATTCCTATGATGTGACGTTCGCTAATTATTATGTCCCCAACACTGATGACCCTCAAGTTCTTCTTCGGCTGTGGAGTAGAATCCAAGAGATAGGTACCACCTATGTCAAATGGGGGGGATTTCAATACAGCACTTCAACCGCGGCTAGATAGATCTAGGGTTGCATCGGCACACTCCACACTCACTCACAGAACACTGAGAGATATAGTAACCGATAACCGTCTACTCGACTCTTGGAGGCACATACATCCTGCGCTGCAGGAGGGTACAAACTACTCAGCGGTCCACTCATCCTGGACCAGATTAGATTACATGTTTATATCAGTTGGCATGGCGCACTAGCTGCGTGATGCGACCCATCTGGCCCGAACATATTCGGAACACTCCCCAGTGGTGGCGGAACTTCATGCCCCTTTGCAGTACTCCCCATACAATAGTTGGCGCCTCAACCCGGCACACGTGCATGACACGGTGTTTAAAACGGAACTGGAGCAAGATATCAGAGATTTTTTTTAACGCAACGTCAAATCTGTGTCCAGTATAACTACTGTCTGGGAAGCGTTCAATGTGACGGTTCGTGGATGGTGTTTGTCCAAAGGGGGGGGGGGGGGATTCCTCAAAACGCTACGCAGGGACCTCTCTAGATTGGAAGAAGAGCTTAAAAAATTGGCACAGGACGTGAATGCCAGTACTGATGGGCACACACTTAGAGCTACCATACGCAGCAAGCTGACTGAATATGGGGAGATAGCGGACAGGGAGTGTAAATTTCGGGGGAAACTGCACATGGCAAGGAAATACGGGGAGGGCGACCGGTCGGGGAAAGCACTGGCAACAGCAATTAGGCCCCCTAGGTTCTCTAACTATGTAACGGAGATTCAATATGCGCAAGGTACTACACACAGAAATCTCACTGACCAATTGACCACTTTTAGCGATTTTTATAGAACTTCTTACTCTTCCCAGCGAGGCACCCTGCTTAACCTGCCTGAATATTTTGAGGATACTGCTCTGGCTTGGTTGGGAGATAATCAAGCAAAAAATGTAAACCTGGAATTGGAGGTAGACGAAATCACAGAGGCTATTATGCTGATGAAGTCTGGTCGGGCCCCGGGGTCAGATAGGTTGCCCATAGAATTTTACAAAACCTATGCTTCGATTCTAGCCCCCATTTTGAAAGAGGTATTCTATGTGGCACTAGAGGAGGGTAGCTTACCGGGAACTATGCGCGAAGCATTAATAACCTCGTTATTGAAGCCCGGGAAGACTCCGGTCTTGCGACCCGTATCGACCCTTATCTCTATTAAATTGTGATACTAAAATACTGGCTAAAGTTTTGGCGATCAGGCTGGGTCTGCTGATGCAGCGGTTGGTACTCCCTGACCAGGCGGGGTTCATCCCCAATCGGGCCACGTCGCATAACCTCAGAACCCTTACCACAGTGTTACAAGATATTGACCCTAACTGTTCGGCTGTGGCGGTCTTCCTTGACCCACCAAGGCGTTTGACTCCCTGGAATGGGATTACTTGCTTGGTATATTGGAGCGTATGGGGATGCCTTTTACTTTCCTTAACTGGATACGATTGCTCTATAGCCAGCCAGTGGCGTCGGTGCTCTTGAATGGAGCCAAATCTCCCCCCTTTGCTGTCTCCAGGGGAACGCGCCAGGGGTGCCTTTTGTCTCCCATTTTGTTCGCTCTTGCAATTGAACCATTGGCAGCGAAGCTCCGCCAGCACCACAATGACAAAGCACTGATTTACCCCTCTAGGCAATTGCTTATCTGGCTATACGCAGATGACATGACGTTATATGTGAAGAAGCCCCAAATCAATTTGAATCCCATACCACGGGAGATAACTAAATTTGGCGCTGTATCTGGAGTACAAATCATTTGGTCAAAATCTGCTGTGTTTCCCTTAACAGACAATACCCTGCCATACCAGCTGGACTACCCCCTAATATGGGAATCTGACGACTTGAAATACCTGGGCATCCGTATTACTAGGGATAAGGAAGTGTTGATGAGAACAAACTATGGCACGGCCATTGATAAGATAACTGAAAATGTCACCAAATGGCCGCGCCTCCCCCTGTCCATGGCGGGTCGGATATCATTAATCAAGATGGTGTTGTTGCCGAAGCTCTTATATCTCTGTCAATATTCCATATCATCCAGGGAGTTTTTTCTTTAGGACACTCAGAACCCAACTCACGAGGCTTATATGGGGCGGGAAGCAAGCCCGCCTTAACCTAAGCACGCTTATGCTGCCATATCACCAAGGGGGGTTTGAAGTTCCAGATTTTGAATTTTATTACTATTGTGCGCAGGCCCATTTTGCAACCTATTGGTTCCATCCCCCGCCCTTTATGCCGCATCTGGCGGTTGAAGATGGATATATGGCTCCAACCCCACCGTCAGGCTATCTGTTCACTGCAGTGATGGGAGCGTGCTCGTGATCCATCAACTGTGGACTGTACTATACTGGCCTAGCATCGGATAGCCCGCAAGCTGGGGAACCCTGTGTTATACTCCCCCAAAATGTCTCTGTCGCGTAATCCCATGATACGTGTCACGTGTGAGGGAATATGTTGCAAGCTGCTTGATGGACTCAAATATTCCACATTGGGGGACCTTTATATAGCGGGGCAGTTTCGCTCAAAGGAACAATTCTTTGGAACACACACACCAACAGTTATGGACACGTTTCTATATACCAGACTCCGACAGAGTATTAAGGCGGTGACCCCTGCTTTCCCTGCTGAGCCAGTTACATTAGCTCCTCTACATGGTTTTTTGCAGAAAGAACCCCCCAGCACGCTATATCTTTCTAATATAAGCACACACAGAAAGCAGTGCCCACCCGCCCTGTACGGGCCAGAAGTGAGTGGGATAGGGATTTGGATACCCCGTTGACAGATGACCAGTGGAAACTTAGCTGTACGCAGAGAGTGGCAGATTACTACTAATAGTTGGCTGCTCCTTATTCATTTTAAATTCTTGCACCGATTATATTATTCTCCGGCCAAGCTTTACAGATTCCTACTTAGGGACAATGATCTATGTGTGCGCTGTGGGCGGGAGGGGGCGGACTTTTTTCACTTGGCGTGGAGCTGCCCTTTGATGGCGGAATTCTGGGCACAGATGTTCAATGGTATCTCGGACATGATAGGGGTCCGGGTGCAGATATGCCCACTACTAGGCCTCCTGGGACTGATTCAAGCTGTTAATACAAAATATAAAATGTTTCTAGCAATGGGACTGCTATTGGCAAAACGGCAAGTGGCATGTCGATGGGGGAGGGGCCGGACTCCCAAGTTTAAAGATTGGATTCACTCGATGACTACCTGGAAAGAGCACATACACGGGTATGCTGAACTCCTGCCCACTAAGTCGCGTCCGAAGGACATTTGGGGCCCATTAACCTCATATCTGATAGCGCAGACGGCGAGGAATGAAGAGGTAGACGGGGAGGTTGCTTTAGAGACAAATTGTGAGGCGGAGTCTGAATGCCGCTTCTTGGCCTTGCAGGAGGGGCACCCTGAGAGGGGGTTCTTTTCAACGCCAGGGCAGCAGCACTGAGATTGTGGTTTGAGTGTGTCGCAACCTATTTATGCTGTAAGCTGAGAGTGGCGTGTTACTGTACATGGGGGTACTGAGTATTTAACGTCGCTTTGACCTGCGCATATTCCGTGGTAAACGGTGGACTACGTCAGATGCTCATAGACTGTGCCGACAGGTAGCGGACTGCAACATGAGATTCCTGAGCCTGGATCGAAGTTATTGGGGAGTGGGGAGTTAAACTCATGTTTATTCTGGTACGGGAAGGTGTTCTATACAAATGTCCTGATGTGTAATATGATATGGTGTTTATTATCACACTGATGTACCGTACAACTTTTCAATAAAGGTTTTTCAAACTTTAAAAAAAAATAATAATATCACTTCCTGTTAAAAAAAAAAAAATTGTCACTGGATTTAATTATGGGAATACAATCCATACAATCCATGAATAGAATACCTCTGTCTGAAAGGATTTGTGTGCCTTTATCACGAAAACTGCTCTACCACATCTTGGTGTTAGGCCTTGTTTTATAAGTTTTAGAGTGATGGCTCGCCTTAAGTTTGGAAGGATGTTTATAACACCCTCATCAGCTTCATTTAAACCTGTAAAATTAAAAGCTGTTACGACTGGGTCAGCTGCAGCTACACCGTTCTCGGTGTTAGTATCCCCGTTAACAGGGCAGGCTTAAGGGCAGTGCGACCGGTGCGGCCGCACAGGGCGCTGACCTCCTCAGGGGGGAGCTGACCTCAGAGGGTGTGCTGTATTTAGCAATAACCTAGGATTTGAGAGAGGAAGGGCACTTTTGCCCGGTGGTAGTGAGAGAATCCGAGGAAGAGGTCATGGGGAGGGGGGCGGCAAAAATGATTGTCGCACCAGGTGCCACCAGCGCTAAAGCCGGCTCTGCCCGTTAAGGGACATTGTTTTTGAAAATTGTAGAACAAGTTTCAAGGAAACAATGATAAGGTGCAGAATATTTTGAAACACTGTATCCTTCAACGTTGAACAAACCAAACAGCTAATATATAAGATTTTTGTCCTATTCAGCTTTGGCGGATACTTAACCCTACCCACTCCAGACGTCTTATGGACTATGTGAGTAGGGGGTCTCTGAGAAAAGCATGACTGAGTTACTCAGTATCTAGCGTTAAAGTAGTGCCTTACCAAACGTTGGGCGCCATGTAGTGTAGTTCCTATTTCCCTATTGCAATAATACACCCTATAGATTTGGCATAGGACTGAGGACAGTATGCCCCTATCAAGTGTCTTAAACTTAATTACTTCGTGCCAGCTAACTCAGATGCCACTAGAAACTCCTTGTAAACAAGAAGGGAGTAGTTTCTGACACCGCATAAACATGCCAACTTTGTTTCCCTTTAGAATCGGAACACTCTCAGAATCGTGGAAACAACAGATAACAGTTTCACTCAGCTAATCGTGCATGCTTAGTTTCTTCAGAGTTACACAGAAAGAATAGACGGGCATTTCAATAAAAGGATTTATTGAACATTCTTGTTTCTCGTGTAAGAGATTTGAGCTGTTACAATCGTAAGACAGTATGCAAGATATATTATGTACAGCGTAAGCAGTAGAAAGAAATAATACTGCGCTAGCATTATCTTTTAGCTATGACACATATATTCATATACATAAATAACATAAGCTAAAAATGAGAGTACTCATAAGATACTTCTCTAACTAGTTCTACCCCTGTGTACCTAACCTAAGTGTAGTACAAGGTAAGAAGTAGGTGATGTATTCTATAGTATGGTGGGCTATAGTATGATATGCTATAGTCTGGTATGCCAAGTCTGGTATGCCAAGAGTCCCTCTAGGTTCTAGTCAGCTCCATACCTTGAGAATGAGAGAGGTGGGAATCTCTTTCCGGGTCTCGAACTCTAACACCACGCAAAGGGAGTCAGAACACTGGAACCTGGATTCTCTGCGAGCAGGGATGACAGTGTCTCTTGTCAGTGCGTCTGGCCGGGACACGGGCTTCTCTAAAGTCGAGGTCTCCTACATGCTTGGGCAAGGGAAGGTATATTTATACCTGGTAGGTGCCTTGGAATGTTAGCATTGACGTAAAGTCAGGCAGAGGAAGACGTCAGGAATGAACCCTTAAGGCACAGGTTTCCAAACTTTTCATGCTGGTGACACACTTTTTTGACATTCCTGCTTTAGTGACACGGTAATGCGAGCGAGCGTAGCGAGTGAGCCGGAATCACCACAGAGGTGTTCGGGGGGGTTTAAAAAATAGTGGGCAAATGGTGCATTTTCAATCAAATTGGAGAAAGCAAGAAGGTTTAATAAAGCAATTGTGAATCTGTTTTTAACAAAGACAGTGACTGGCAAAACAGGGAGTAAGGTTAGGTTTGTGCCTGAAACAAGAATATAATCATGCACACATCGACACATGCCCCAGTGATTTACAGCACAAAAAGGGCACCCCACAGCATATGGAGTGTTGGTTTTGGCAAACGTTTCTTCCTTCTTAAATACTAAAAAGAAACATGTGAATCAAATTAGAATAATTCCCAGTTAAAAAAAACAAGGCAGTACATTAGATCAACTGTCGGTTGGGTTGTGGAGTTTTTGTTTCGCCACGTTATCAAAAGAAAACCTATTTCCTGTATTGGGCCAAATATTAAGTTGCTGGTGAGCTATTATATAATAATCAACTTTAAGCATGTTGGCCTTGTTTGTCATATTCTGTCCTTTTTTTTTTAGGTACCGTCTAGGCTGCGCATATGCTGTCTCGAACAGCATGTTTTCAATCTGTGGGCTTCAGCCCGCCCATTGCCTTACCACTTGTTTGCTCCATCGTGCTCTCATATCCGTCGTTCCCGTTAGTCCATAGCATAAAAGCGTCATGCTTCTTCCTGTGTTTGACCCTCCCCCTGAACATGGACCAAGTGCTTGCGTCCTTCCACTACTCCCGTTATAGGAGCTACTATTTTCTTTGTCTTTGAGCACTCCACACGAGTGCTGGTGTTTTCACTCACTCCATCTCCTCCCGCCCGCCCCAACCCTGTTGATTCGTTTTCTTTGTAGATCGGCTTTATTATTCACCTCACTCACCGAGCCAGCAAAATGATAAGTGATGTGTACTTACCCCTTTGAGCTCATCCACTTACGCACAGATCAAGAAAATAAATGGCCTTCCTGCTAGTTAGGAGCTTGGGCCTCAGTTTTCTAAATGCACCTGTTTTAACTAGCATATTAATAATTTCCTAAACACCGCTTCATGGTTCGTTGTAAAGGAAATGTACTATGTACCTATCTACTAACTTACACTGCAAAGATCTCTTGCCCTCGCTTTTCAGTATTAGGGCACACAGGTGAACTTCATCATTACTAAAATGAGCAATAGCTGCTACATAGCGTCAAGAGATGCACATGCATCTCTTGGCACTATGTAGTAGACCGGGCACAAGTTGAGGGTAGACTGAGTCTATCCACTCTTTTCACAGGGTGATCGCAGTCTACCCTGCTATGAGATTGGGCCCCACAGAAATATGGTAAACTTGTCTTGGTGCAATTTTTAGACACCGGGACACATTCAACAGTGCCTGCACATTGTTTGCTTTTGTTCCAAGCAGCAATGTACAGACGGGGAAGGGGCTTATCAGATTCCAGCTGGGCCTATAACAAAGGTCGAAGTTAAGGGGCCATCAGGTCTCCTTTTCTTGGAGTATCCAGGCTGGGAGCTATCAGGAGCCTCACATCTAAATGAAATGGAGGAGAAACAAAGGCACATAGCTTATCACATCACATCACACAAGAGGCAGGCATGCTTTTGACTTTGTTCAGTCCTTTTATATAAGAGATATGCATGTGTGTAGGAATGTCAGATTTGTTAGTCTGTCCCAGTATTTACACAAACAATTTAAATGCCACTATTTTGTTTTGTTTCTTTTACAGCGCTATAGTGCTACTAATCCCATTGTAGTGTCAGAGTGCTTTATACATACACATTATACATTGACAATAAATGATGTGTGTAAATCAAGGGAATGTTACATAAGATGGGGAGAGTTACAAGGTGTAGGAGCCACATGTCCTTCTTGGCTCACTGTGCTATATTAGAAGAATTACAATGTATGAACTGCAAGTAACAAAAGGATCTCTGTGTTCAAAGCGCTAACTCACTTGCCCATTTACATACAATAAAAATCTGTCATCTGCGAGTTACATAATGTGCTTTCCAGGAGACCTATTAACCCTCAATGCTACTTTGATCCAAAACTGGGACTAGACAAAACACAAACCTCTCCAGCAAATAGTTATTTTACCATTATTATTATTCCCTGAGCTTTACTGAGCACACAAAGATCTCTGCCACAGGTGCCTTAACCCCATGATATTTTAAAATACAGACTTTGCAACCAGTTGAGTAGAACAGATTTACTGCCGCATTTCTCCTTGTTGCCAGTTTCTTTGTGGCAGGATTTAAAAAAATAAATACATGTTAAGGCCCTGATTTTGCATCGGGGTTGCATAATTTTTTTGCACAACCCCGAAGCAAAATCTAATTTGTTAAATATTGTAATGAGCTCAAATGTACTTACGATAGACCTGCTAAACAAACATATAACTTTCATGTTTGGTTTCTTGTGCTACTGGCAGTGACTAATATTGATTTTTAGTTTTTGTTTTCAGCGGCAGTCATTAAAGCTGTGAGATAATTGAGAGGATTTGTTAAATAATTGATAGTTGCCCCCCTATTGACCTCTTCCTCTGATTCCCTCACTGCCACACTCCACAAGTGCCCCTGATCTCCCCATAGCCCCTCCCCCTCGTGACCTCCTCCTCGGATTCCCTCACTGTCACCCTCCACCAGTGCCCCTCATCTCTCTGTAGCCCCTCCCCCTCATGACCTCCTCCTCAGACTCCCTCTCTACCACCCTCCACCAGTGCTCCTCGTCTCTCCCTAGCTCCCCCCCTCCACCCCATGACCTCTTCCTCGGATTCCCTCACTGCCGCCCTCCAACAGTGCCCCTCATTGCTCCATAGCCCCTCCCACCACCACCTCCTCCTCAGATTCCCTCGCTGCCACCCTCCAACAGTGCCCCTCATCTTTACGTAGCCCCTCTCTCATATGCATTTCATTTGTTGTACAGCGCTACTCATGTCAGTGTAGTGTGTGTCAATACTTTACACCACGCACACATTATACAGAGACAATGAGTCATACAAGTATGTAAATCAGTCTACAGGGAATGTCACATAAGCCAATGAGGATTACAAGGTGTATGAATCACGTCATACATACTGGTGGGCAATATATTTTAAGAGGGTTTGGTGTGGGGAAACAACTTTAGGATTTAAAGAGTATTACATGGGGGTCAGCTTTACTGATAAAAATGTATATCTGCCCAAACATACTCATTTCAGCAACATTAGAATAATGAAAGACTGAGGAAGTTCTAACTATATCACAAAACAAAAATAAGCGAAGTTCTAACTACACCATTCATGTTTGTATGCAGCTCTTTGGTGACAGTTCATTGGTCACTGTCCTATGTTAGGATTGTAACTTCTGAACTGCAAGTAGCACAAGGATCTCTGTGACAAAGGCAGTAACCCACTGAGCTTCCACATAAAATACAGTTGATCTGCATTTAAAAACTACGGACAGACAAACGATTGCCCTCCAGCAGGATCATTAATCACCAGCGTTATCTGGGCATGTTGTGTTGTCTTATTTTATCCTGCATCGGTCATGATAATGATAAAAAAATTGTTTAAATGAAGCACGCACAAAGTATGTGTCCTGCTGGTCCTGTGCACATTTTAAATCGAAAAACAAATAGTGACAAATTCTCCTACCTACTTTATTAGTCAAACTGTGTCACAGCCTGGTGTGATAAACTGCTGCAGGGGTCGGGAAAGGTGACAGGAATAAACAAACTTCTTTTCTCCTGCACTGCATAGAAAAGGAAATATCCACGCAGCAGGACAGTCGGCAAAGGTTACCGGTGACAAACAAAGGATTTGTCCCTTTCGCCATGTGGAGATGGAGGGGTGAAAAAAAAAAACAAAGCCTCGTTAATGGTCTTGTAAAGACCTGTGAAGTACCCGGGTGCGGCTGCGATAATCTCAAAGCTGTCTGTGTGTGTGGGAAGCTGTCTCAGCCTGGGCGCGCGCACACACAGACAGCTCTTTGAGCTCAATTCCGTTGCGCCCCTGCCTTCAAGCCCTCACTGCGAGGGCCAAGGCTCCTGTTGCGCGACACACCCACGAAGGTCAGGCGACACAGTAACGTGTCGCGACACATACTTTGGAAAGCTCTGTCTTAAGGAATAGTGGTTCATGCATAGTAAATGAGTTCTTGGAGAAATTAATAATCGTGTGCTAGGGGAACTCCCAAGAGCATAAGGGTCTAGTTTCTAAGAACTCGTTGTGAAGTTGGGGTGGACGGATGTATGTGACCATGCCTGTATTTGGATAGCATGGCTAATGCCTAAATAAGGACTGGGATCTTATGCCTATATAAGGGCAATTCGAATTGTGCCTATATAAGGACATGTATCATGAAAACCTATATACGGACACCTAAAGCGGAATACAACAGCAAGGCCGTCACCTCAACATCATGCCGGGTAACGAAAGAAGATATGGCAAGGAGAAACACACTTATTATTGTTTTCACAAGAACTATGGTACATCGAATGCCCGCCTCAACTGCCTTTTCCCAACCACTTACACCAACATCGTAACTGCCAAGGATTCAGATTGCTTATGTAACATTTTCATAATTTCAGTGTAATTATGAGTGACATTCAACGACTATGAGTGCCACTTTCTCACTAACAGCATAATGTCACCCACCATTAGTACTAGAACAGCACAGCCTAGGTCAGACACCTGTTGCCGGGTGGGTGGCAGAGAAACAATACATTAAACAGGGATTTAGCCAGCCTGGGCTGCCCTTGCTGGCAATCAATCAAATTAATGGCATGATCAGATCGTGATCAATGGACAGGCTGTCTGCTACATAGGACCGGAGGCTGACTACAGGATGGGAGAGTGGCCCCAGTGCAGATCTCTCTGTATAGTTCTCCAATTAGCCCTCTCTTTTACTGCAATTTAGAATGACCCAGTCTTTGGTATGTATTTAGAATCTTAGTTTTGCGGCTGGGCATTCACATCTGTTTGATACTAAGGATTCAGCAGGAGGTGATTTTTTACATTAATTAGGCGGGTGCGTGGTTTTGCGTTTAGGTCTTAACAACTCTGAAGTTCGTTTGGCTTTCTGTGATAGCAGGATATTTCCAAGTCATAATGTAGTACACTAGCACCATCGTGTGGCCTTTGAAAAAAAGTACTCGCAGGTCAGCTTTTATGCATTCATCCCAGCAAATAAAGAAATTGGAACGATCTCACTTTATCTCACTTCCGGAAAGGTTATTTTGCTTGACAATCTCAGACATTGCAGTAATGCAGGAAAATTACTGGAAATTTGTTTTTCTAACGCAGGATGCGTGGCAGTTGACAGGACTGCAACATTGTAAAATGACGGGCGAGACTGCTTCCCAGTGGGGCTTTAAGGGGGACAGGTCCTGCAGGTGCTCAGCACCGCCAGTTCTAAAAAGCAGGTGCGGAGCGTCCCTATCGGGCTCTCCATTTTTTGCTATCACCCTTAGGGTGAGAAAAAAAAATCTTAATCTGCAGCACTATCCTTCACTACCTTTGATGTAATTTCAAAGAGACTCACTATAGTTCTTTCACAGTCTCATTTCAGAACTGAAGCATTGTCAATGTTATATACAACGAAGCCATAGTTGTTGCTTATTTATCATATGCAACTAACAACCATTGGCAAAGCCAATAGGTCTGGCTTGTTGTAGGTGTAATGTTACTAGCTATTTTATATATCTGGATGCAATGACAAACAGCAAAATACCAGTCAGCCGACACACAGTGTCAAGCACAGGTTTTAGGCATAGGTGTTTTTAAGCTACGCCCTTAATTACATAGGCCAAGCCCCTTTGAGAGACCCATCCCCAGTTTTTTATCTCACTTAAAGCATTGCTCCTCGCATACAGATACAAGAGGGGGTAAGAGAATAAAAAGACAATAACGTTAACTTGGGAATGCAGAAACAGTGCAAGGACAACAGCAGTAAGAGTGTGTGTATGTGTGTGTGTATGTATATATGTATGTATATTGGTATATATGTGTGTATATATATATATATTTCATCCAATTGCCCCAAAGCATTTGGGGAGCACTCGACAGCTCGCCACACCATACGGTCTTCACTGCTTACTTGCCTCGATTTTTCCAGTTCAATTGATGCCTTGCCTGACGCGTTTCGAGGTTAAAGAACCTCTATCTCAGAGGCTGATGCTTTGACAAATGGCGCAGAGAGTGCTCTTCTAAATAGAACGCTTTACCTGTGTGGAGTGCAACTTCAAAGCTTGTTTTTGTTTTGGGAAGGCACTTCGGCATATGCACAAGCCTCCCTGTCAACAACCCGTAAGGGTTTTTATTGGTTATACATTGTGGAGTGGTGCAATACTCCCAAAGGTAAGTTCTTAACCCCTTCCATGCTCATGACGGAACGATTCCGTCATGAGCATCGGTTGAGCTGTGCTCATGACGGAACCGTTCCGTCATGGCCCCGCCCGCGCTCGAACCCTTCAGCACCGCGGGGGAATCCGCGCAGCGCTGAAGGGGTTAAAGCATTCCAGACAGGTAGGTTACTTTTCAAGGCTAGCTGCATGGTCTCCTTAATAACGTGGCTAGCTTTCTCAACCTGGCCATTGCTTTGGGGATGGTACAGTGTTTTAAGGTGAGTTTTATATTAACTGAAAAATCTAGACATTGCAACAGATACAAATTGAGAACAGTTATCACTTACTAGTTCTACAGGAAATCCTTCCCTCGGAAAAACTAAAATTCAAGAACATTACCAGTGGTAGGAGAATCAAGGAATTCCATACCAATCTACTTACTATAGTAGTCAATTAAGAGCAGTAGGTAATTTGTACATAGGTCTAATCAAATCATCACCTAGCTTCTGCTTAAGGCCCTCAGGAAGAGGAACAAGAATAAGGGGAGTGGCACATACTTTCAAGTTCTTGGCAGCTTCCTTACATAACTGGCAGCCTTGTACAAACATTTCAACATTGCAGTCCCTGGCTGGGCACCAATAATTTATTCTTAATTGTTTTTGTACCAATCATGCCTAAAAGTCTTTCATGTGTTAGAGCAATCACTTGTGGCCTTACAGGATTAGAAACAACAAGCGTGTTATTTCTAATCTCAACCGTTTTTGCAGTGGACACTTCATCTCTTAATTTACAGCACAGTTTGAAGTTGACATCCAGTCTCTTCTCTTTGGGCCAGCCAGACTAAATGAGTTCAGGTACTTTAGAGTATTCTAAATCCTCAGCCACATCAGTCAGCCATTCAGTTATACTCACAGGATGTTCACAAAAGGGCTCATCCAAGAGATGGCATGAGTGTGAGGATGATGGGCCTTTTTCCTAATAACCATCAGGAAGGAGGACCTCAAATGACAAGCAAGATAATTAGTCGGCAGGCACATTTGATCTACCAGGGTTACGTTCAATATCAAACACACACTTGTGTAACTTGCATGCTAGCCTTGTGATATGTGGGGACACTGACCCCCATTTACTTAAAATACTCACAAGGGATTTATGATCTGTTTGAATAAAAAATGGCCTACCACATATCCACTTTTAAATTGGACTACAGTGTACACAAATACTATCAACTCATGCTCGATGACGGAATACTCTGCTCCTGAAGCCTTCAATTTTACTGAAAACAAAACCTAAGGGGCCGTCCCCATCTTGTGTAGATGGACAGTGGTCAGTTCCCAGTCCTACTTGACTGGCATCAACAGTAATTACAGATAGTAAAGAATCATCAAAAGACTTCAACGATGTTGCTTTCTGCATTTCTTGTTTCAGGACAAGCATGCTGTCAGTGCATTGTATTTTCCACACAAAGTCAGCAGCTTTCTTGACTAGTTGATGCAGTGACTCCACCTTTTCAGTATAGTTCATGATAATCTTTGAGTAGAACTCATATAGACCTAAACAGGATATCAATTCTTCCTTGTTCCTAGTTATGGAGATTGAACAATATCAGGAACCAGGCTTTGTTTGTGAACAATGCCACTGGCACTAATAACATGACTCAGATATTCCACTTGGTCCTGGCAAAAATTAAATTTCTCCTTTTTTCAGCTTTAAACAGTTGCGTAAATTCATTTAAACACTTTTAGTGATATGTCCTGATGGCTTTCCTGATCCTCGTAAAACACCAGTACATCATCCTAGGAAGCCGGGACAACTTTCATTCCAAAGAAAAGTTTGTTTGTTTATTGGAAAGCAGCAGATGCTCAATTCAGGCCAAAAGGTATGCAGCAAAACCTACATGCCCCACTTGGTTTGATAAATGACATGAGGTCACATGAGTTCTTGTGCGAAGAAACGTAGTGGTATGCCGCAGTAAAGCCAAATGTTGAAAACACTTTGGCATTACCCAAGGTGGGCACAAACCTGTGTAAGTGAGGTAAAGGATGGTTCTCTACCACAACTTTTTTGTTCAATTACTTCAAGTCAATGCAGAGTCTCATACCGCTGTTCCTCTTTTTGGCAACAACGACCAGTGATAGCCATGAATATGCTGAAATGGGTTCAATAATACCCTCTATCAACCAATTAGCTAATACTGCATCAACTTCTTTGCATGCAGATAGGGTAATGTTGTGTACCTTCTGTTTGATGGGCACAACATTGTCTTTTTGCTAGATGTAATTCTGAAACACTTTCAGTTGGCTCAATTTCTCTGAAAAGAATGGCGCATTCTCACAAGACGCTGTCACAGTCAGTTTTGCAAATGCTGTAGATATAGGGCGCTTTGCACAGGTTAATCAACATGCATATGCTCTGTTGTTCGTACCATCCCAAAATGTTAATATCACGGTTCACTGTGTAACTTGGTAAGGGCAGACCTGCATTCAAATGACGAGTTTGCTTTAACATACCTCTCAAATGGATTTTGTGACCACCATAAGCACCAGGAAAGATACAGCTGGGTCGCAGCATGCGTTTTGTTGGTAAACTGCTGTACTCCTCCTTGGATAAGTTAGCGAGTCAGAAACCAGTATCCACTACTATTATGACATTATGGCAATTCATCTGTACTGTACATTTAGGTTGATATTGCACTAGTCGAGGATTGCTACAAGCAGATAAGATCTACCTTTTTCTCAATTTTAATCTTGTCATCATCCTTTAGGGCAAGGACTTTTTGGACAGAACCCAGCTTGACACTCCTCAACAAAGTGATCCATCTTGCTGCATGTGCAGCATTCCTTACCAACAGCAGGCTAATTTTTGCAAGAGATCATGTGGTTGCCAGCACAACTGGATTCATCCAATTTGACTCTATTCCTGGGTTTTGTACTGTTGCATTTAGGTTGCGCACTGGTGCACATAAAATTCACTTCATTATGACGTTCAAGTTCCTAGCTCAATGATAAACCCTTTTGCAGAATGCTCACTGCTCTTAATGGTACCTACAACCTTCTCAAGACTAGGATTCTCGGGAGACAGAAACTATTTGTGTACCTTAGTAGATCATGTGCATGCCCACCTGGTCACAAATCATTTAATCCATAATGGCAAATACTCATGTTGATGTTAGCATAGGTAATGTCGTAACATACACCTCAATAGATTCACCAGGCGTCTGATACCTGTAATAAAAGTTGTGTTTCTCCATTACTAATACTAGCATCAAAATAATACTCTATTCTTTTCTTTGTCTCAGTGTAAATATTCCATTCTTTGTCCTCTTCGGGTTTTTCAATAGGCACGGTATTACCAAGCAACCATCTACCTTTGGCACCCAAGCAGTTATACACGGCTTGTTTGTGCACTGCACTAAACTTTGTTCCATCAGTGGGCTTTGAGTGCATTTCAAAGCTCTTCATCCATTGGCTCCAACACTCCTTATGCGACCGAAGCAGTTCATGGAAAGCTGACAAGGGCACAGCATTAATAACACCATCCATATTGAACAAGGGTGAACAGACTCAAACACAAGCCAATATGTGAGTCGTGAGGAATAGCAGCCAGCCGTGGATTCAGGTAATAACTGGAGGTAGTGATTAAAATGCCGTGAAAGAAGGGACATATACAGCTTGCAGCTCTCCGAGGACTGTCCTGGCGCTAGAATGGGCAGAGGAAAAAGTTACTTACCTTCGATAACGATATATCTGTAAGAGACATATATTATTTATAGATTCCTTTCCTTAAAATTACCTATCAGGCGTCAGACTGGATCCGCAGAATTTTTTCTCCGCAGTACTCCGTGTTCGTCGTTGGCGTCGAGGCATCTACTGAGGCGCCGCCCCTTCATGCTGACGTCAGTTCTTTTACACGATATACCGCGATAGAAGCGCAGAGCCATGCAAGACACTGACCACTGGTGCACAAAACTAGGGCCCTGAAAGGGAGTCTCTTATGCTAGAAGTCAGATCGCAGAATGGGGAGGATGGGTGGGGCAGTAAGGAATCTATAACTAATATATGTCTCTTCCAGGTATATCGTTACAGAAGGTAAGTAACTTGTTCATCTGAAAGAGACTATTAGTTATAGATTTTTATTTGAAAAGTTTTATATAGCCCTGGCTAGACCCAAAGGTTCAGAGCGCTTTACATGAGAATGGACATTGTTTCGGAACATTGTTACATAGTTACATAAGTTACAGTTGCAGTTACCAGTATATGCTTAGGAGAAAAACGTGATCTTACCCAATAATATAAGATATTAGCGCGTAGCCTATCCAGGACACACGCCTAATGGGGAATGGAAGGTAGTGGGGGAAATGGTAAACAGGGGAGAGGAAAGCAGAGTCAAGAAGACCTGAAGGAGGCAAGTACTCAAGGGGGATCAAAGCAGTAAAAGAGAGACCGATAAAACCGTGAAAAACCATGAAAAACAATGTCCGAAGTCCAGCTGGGTAGGTAACGGCCGAGGGGAAACCCAGAGCCAGACTCCTCCATAGCTGCATAGGACAGCTCCACCAGGCAGCGGCCAAGGGTACTCGGGTTCCCTGGAAAGTACAAACAGTTTTAACCAAGGCTCTCCCCACTGTTGAAAGAGACCTTGCACCACCTCCGAGTGATCCATCAAGCACCGGCACTGAGTTTGTCCGCTCTGGCGTTTAGGGAACCTGCCAGGTGTTGAACCACCAGGGACATGCCCTGATTTTCCAGCCACTTCCAGAGATGAAGGGCCTCCTGGTAGAGGGTCCATGACCCCACTCCGCTCTGTTTGTTGCAATACCAGATGACGGAGGTGTTGTCTGTGAACACCTGCACTACTCTTCCTTTGACAGAAGGAAGGAATGCCTTCAGTTCTAGACGAATAGCCCGGAGCGCCAGAAGGTTGATGTAGAGCCCAGACTCCGCCGGAGATCAGAGGCCTCCGATCTCCGCCTCTCCCATGTGGCCGCCCCATCCCATGAGTGACACATCTGTCACCACTGTGAACTCTGGTTGGGGAAGGGAGAGGGATTTGCCGTTGACCCAATCCTGGTTTGTGAGCCACCACTGCAACTGATGTGCAGTCCCCGAGATCTGGATGATATCGGACAGATTACCCTGATGCTGCGCCCACTCAAACTTCAGGTCCCATTGCAGAGCCCGCATATGCCACCTGGCATGATCCACCAGCACGATGCAGGAATCCATGAGGCCTTGCAGCGTTAGGGTCATTCTAACCGAAATCCGGGAGAGAGGCTGGAACATCAGTATCATAGCCTGAATATCCCGGACTCGCTGTTCGAGAGGATAGGCCTGAAATTGTGCTGTGTCCAGAACCGGTCCAATGTAAAAGGAGCTTCTGAGAAGGGTTCAGGTGCGACTTTGGCACGTTGACTGTGAACCCCAGCGAATGCAGGAGGTTCGCCGTAGTCTGGAGGTGGGTGACAAAAAGCCTGGGTCGAGTTCGCCTTCAACAACCAGTCGTTGAGATAGGGGAAAACTGGGACCCCTGATCGGCGCAGATGAGCTGCGACCGCCGCCATCACTTTCGTGAACACCAGAGGGGCACTGGTAAGGTCAAAAGGGAGCACAGTAAACTGAAAATGCTCATGGCATACCATGAACCATAGGTAACGATGGTGGGCAGGCAAGACAGGGATGTGAAAATACACTTCCTGTAAGTCCAACCCTACCATCCAGTCTCCAGGGTCAAGGGCAGACAGGACCTGAGCCCATGTCAACATTTTGAACTTCTCCTTCCGGAGGAAGCGGTTAACGTCCCAGACGTCTAAGATAGGACACAGGCCTTTTTCCTTCTTGGGTACCAGAAAGTAGTGGGAGTAGCAACCACAACCTACTTCTGGGACTGGGACGAGCTCAATAGCAATATTGCTGGTGAACAGTCACCAGTATACTGAGTGCACTGCGGTGGAAAGAAACAGTTGCAGTAATCTTAAACAACTAGGCAAAGTTACCATGGAGTATGAGTATGTTTAAACTGTGATTAAGTGACCAGCAATCTAATAAACAATCAACACTTAGTTTGTTGCTGACTTATTGTATTGAAAAAATGAAAAACACAATAACTGTTCGATCTGGAAACAGTAGAGATTGAAACAAAGTAATACAATCAATGGTAAACTGCACTAGAGCAGTGAATTATATCGTCAATTCTGGAGAAAATCAAGAACGAGCCCAATGCATTTCGGGATGATTCACATCCCTTCTTCAGGGGCAGCTGGAAAAAATGAAAGCAAGAAAAAACAACATTGAAGACCAATGCTATACAAATACATGAAATTTTTGTAATCCAACATATACATGATGCAGCGTGTCAAGGCACAAAGAATTCTGAGCTGGCCTGGATCAAACAATAGCAATTCAATTAAAAAATAGAATGTTGCAGAAGTGAAGGAAAGAGTGAATCACTCTAAATTGTGAATGAAACTAAAGAGTGTGTACAAAAGCACCCAGAAATGACCGTTATTGGAAACGTGTGGAATGGGAGACACCCGTGAAATAAGACTGAGGAAAACGAGTAAAGCTTTGGTTCTTACTGATTTGCGAAGTGACGATGTTATTCAATACGGGGTTAACCAGAAGCGCCGAAGGCTGCAGGACGCTGGGATAAACAATTAAATAATCTCAAAACCAACTCATAGTAAAGTGGGTAAATGTAGCGTGGCCAAGACCGCAAACGACTTACTTTAATGCAGTGTTTGTGAAATGCTGTGTGGCTGTTGTGTGGCTGAGTAAATGGCTGAACTCCTGTGTGTGGAAACTCAGGCTGGCTGTGGGATAAAAGAAAAAAACAAGATATAGCGAGGAACCGTAAATGGCAAAAGCTCAGAGTATGAACAACGAAGAAAAAAGAAGGGGAGGAACGGGGGCTTACCCATAGACCGTGTTGAACTCTGCAAAAAAGATGTCAAGTCCTGGAGTGCTGTAATGGAGCGGGAATCAAATCTGCCGACGGGCTGCTGACTATGTAAACCTCTGGGAAGAGCGGTGGTCGGGAAACTGGCTACCCGAAAGTTTAAATGGGACGGGCTGCGTGGGCACGTCCTGACGGACGTAGTGAAGATCGAAAGTGGACTGGACATTGAAACTCTCACGGGATTGTGACTGTTTCTGATGTGATGTTGAATAAAGTTGACAAGGGAGAAAAAAGGAAGAGATGAAGGGGTATCCGTATGTTGATATGAATGGCATGAATGCGCTAGTCATGGAAAGCTGAAAGAACGCTGTGATATAAATGAGGAATCCGAAAACTGACAAGTGTTGTATCTGCCGGAATGGAGTGTTGTTGTGGATGAAAAACGGGAGAGAAGCTTGTGGTAGGTGTGGAAACGCTGCTGAAAAGAGGGTGGTCTCAGACGGAAGTGAAGCTGAGTGGAGAGAAAAATTCCAAGTGCGAACCACTCGAAAAATTTTGGACAAGAAATATGATGGTGTTCGATGAGACAGTGTTGCTCGATGGAACCAAAAGATGGCTATTCAAAGGCTTGTAAATAAAGTTAAAGAAACGTAGTGAAGTGCTCAAGAAAACCAAGTGGGAACGTGAAAAAGTAAAACACATATTGAATTGCTTGGTCTGAAACAGACGTACAATCTAAAGGCAGCGACAGAACATGACGCTCTTGGAAAATGAAGCTGGAGGAATAATGAGACAAGGTGAACACTGTGTAACCCTTGCAGGAGAACAATATAGACAGAACCCAGGTGACAAAGGTGCGACTTTATAAAAAGCATTGCATCTCTAATCTGTCATTGAGACCAAAGGGTATTAGGGTCTGTAAATACTTGATCCACCACACTTCTCTCTGTGAGAGTAATTTTTCTGTGTTGATCTGAGTGTTGCGGGGCATCATCTCTAGTATGGTAAATCTGAGTTGTGCGATGGTATGGTGATGTTCTGACCAATGTGAAAACAAAGGAGATTTGAGGTTGTTAGTACGGATGGAGCTTTTGTGTTCTGAAATTCTAGTTTTGATTTTGCGGGAAGTTTTGCCAACATACATTGAACCGCAGGGACATTTAATAGTGTAGATGACGTTGGTGCTGTCACAGGTGCCAGTGTATCGGAGTTTGATGGCTTTGCCTGAACGTGGATGATGGATGACGCGGCCAGTGATTACGTTGTGACAATTGACACAGTTGTAGCATTTTTGCATGCCCTTGAACTCTTCATGATCAGTTATGGGTGATGTTGATAAGATATCTTTGATGTTTTTGCTGCGGGTGAAAGCAAAGATGGGTTCAATGGAATAGAGATCTTTGAAATCTGGTTCCTGTTTTAACACTTCCCATCTTTTTCTAATAATCTGGCGAATGCGCCTGGAGCTCGTGGAAAATGTAGAAACAAAAACATGTCGGTCATGGGGATTTTTCTCTGAGGGTGCGAGAAGTTCCGCTCGCGTTTTAGTGGAAGTTCTGGAAATGGCTGCCTCCAGAACTGGTGCTGGATAACCCCGCTGTAGGAATTTCTCAACTTGTCTTTGAAGTGATGGTCCCAGAAGTTGACTGTCGGAAATGATTCTTTTTGTTCTGATCAGCTGTGAATACGGAAGATTGCGAATCAATGACGGAGGGTGAAAACTGGAGTAAAGAAGGAGATTGTTTCTGTCTGTGGGTTTGGAGTAAATTGTTGTGACCAGAGAATTGGATTGTTTCTTGATTAGTACATCCAAGAAAGATAGTTGTTCTGTACTGATATTGTATGTGAACTGAATGCGTGGATTCTTTTGATTTAGTTGAATAATTTTTTCAATCAACAGATCTTCAGAATTCTTCCAAATTAAAAAAATGTCATCAATGAACCTGGCAAAGAATGCCAAGTTATCAGTCCAAGTGCTGTCAGAAAAAATGTGGTCATCTTCAAATTTGGCCATGAACGTGTTGGCATAAGCAGGAGCGCCAGAAAAACCCATAGATGTGCCACTTATCTGCAAATAGAAGTCGCTGTTCCACTCGAGATAACTGTGTTGAAGACAAAAGGTAAGTAGCTCCATGATGAAAACTTTGTCTATAGCGGTTTCTTCAAGCTGAAGTAGCGCCCATTCACTGGCTTCTAGACCTTCCAACAGTGGTATTGATGTGTATAAGGCTATGACATCTATTGAACAAAGAAGCCATGATTCTGAAAAGTTGTTGACTTGATTGAGGAGAGATAAGAAGTGAGTGGTATCCTTGATATAGCTTTTCCATGACTGTACAAACTTCTGTAGGAAATGATCCACTAGTTGACCTGCTGGCATGAAAATCGAATCGCATCCAGACACAATGGGTCTGAACGGTGGATTTTGTAAATTTTTGTGTATCTTGGGCAACATGTATAATTTGGGTCGTCTGGGGTATGGAACTGTGAGAAAAGTGCGAATTTTGTTTGTTATCCAAGACATTTCTTCACCATGATCCAGGATATGTGTCAAAAGTGATTGAAATGATGATGTTGGGTCCTCTTCAAGTTTGATGTAGGTGTTGGCTCAATAGCCCCATCTAGCCAAGAGAGCCGTAACTTCCTGACAGAGATGGGCCAAGTGACCCTCAGACATGCGATGGTATGTAGGTGGCATGGGTGGAGGGGTAGTCTCGAAGGGGAGTGAGTAGCCCCTTCGGACTATCTGCAAAACCGACATGTCCGACATGATGTTGTGCCAGTGGGGAAGGTGATGGCGGATCCTGCCGGCCACTGGCAACTGGTGGCTCTGAATGGTCTGACTAAGAAGGTTTGGAGGCTGCTGCAGAGGGGGCACTGGTTGGCTGGCCCCTGACCCACGGCGCTGGGTCCCATGTCACCAGCCGCGCAGAGGCTTATCAGCTTGCCCTGGGTAGAATGTGGTGGGCCACCCCTTCCGTAGCCACGAAAGGGGTGAAAGGCAAACTGCACAAGGCATGAGGTGGTTGCGAGGCACAAGGATCTGACCATAGTCCTAGAGTCCTTGTAGTGCTTGAGCGCGTTGTCTGCCTTGTGGCCAAACAGGCGTCTGCCATTAAAGGGCATGTCAAAAAGGGTCGATGGGACATCCCTGGAGAAGCAAGTGGACCTCAGCCAGATATAGCGTCTCAGGGCTACCGATGTAGAAATCGTCCTACCCAGTGAGTCGGCGGAGTCTAGCCCACAGCGGATGGCGAACTTTGCTGCGTCTCTACCCTTGACAAGCGCACGGGAGAGTACAGTCTGGGCCTCCTACCGGCACTGTGGCAGAACTTGTGCGACCATGTACCACACGGAGTGGAAATAACGGCCCAAGAGACATGCGGTGATCACCAACCGCAGTCCTAAGCTGGCAGAAGAAAACATCTTCTTCCCAAGATGGTCCAGCTTCTTGGATTCCCTATCTGGGGGAGCAGTAGGGAACGCGCCTTTTGAGGTTGAGGCTTGGACCACCAAGCTCTCAGGGATAGGGTGTTGGGAGAGGAAAAGTGGGTCGCCCGAAGCCGGGAGATTGCATTGGGCAATCATCCTGTCCACAGGAGCCCCTGTGCTGGGCTTGTACCAAGTGCCCAGTAGGATGTCTGTGAGATCTTCATTGAAGGGCAGCAGGGGCTCCGAAGAGGCTGCTGCTGGCTGATGCTCCTCAGTCAGGAGGATAGCCCTGACAGCCACCATAGGAAGCTCAAGGCTCAAGGCCTTCGCTACCCTATGCAGCACCACAGCGTAGGAGGCACACTCCTCCGTGGCCATGGTAGGGGGAGAAAGCATACCAGGGTCTGGGGATGCATCAAGACCACTGGCGTCACCCAACTCTTCTCTCCAGTCCGGCTCCTTTAGCTGGTCTGGCAAAGTCCTCCTCTTTCTCTCCTGGTTGCCACTCAGGGCGAAAAGGAACACCAGGGATAAACAGTACAAAAGTACACCCTTGTGTCGGTTCCGGCATCGGTCAACGCCAGTCCGGCTCCGTGTCAATGTCAGAAGTGGCAAAGGTGTCGTCAAAGGAATCGGTGGTGTTGTAAGGTAGACTAGTCCCTGGGGGCCCTGTGGTGCCGGGGCCAGAGCCACCGGCATCGAAGGCCTAGAGCCCCCAGCCACGTCCGCGGGGCCCGAAGGCCCGCCGGCAGAGTCGGACTGCCCAAAGGTAGAGTGGAGAGCTCCTGGGAAGGGATGGAAGCTCGGAGCCGTCCTAGCTGGCTCTGCAGGCGGAGCCAAAGGACGACGACCTTCCGCGTCCCGTCGGCCGACGGGCAGGGAGAAGGCGAAGAGCGACGGTGATTCTTTGCCTTCTTCTACCCGAAGACTTTGACTTTGCGACCGGTCCCGCGACCTCCCTCTCGACGGGGATCTCGAGCGGCATGCAGCCGACTGCCGGGCCTCCAAAAGCTTTCAGGACCGCTCCCGAAAAGACTTTGGGTTCAGGGCCAGACAGTCAGAGCACGACCTCGGGTCATGGTCATGCTCCAGGTACCATAGGTACACGCTGTGCGGGTCCGTGACCGACATCAATTTGTGACAGGAGACACAGGGTTTGAAGCCGGATCTAGGACGGGACATCCCTACATGCACCAGGAGTCGGAAGCCTCGAAAAAGATGTCGATAAAAGTAAAAAAAGAGTTAGCCAAAAAGTGACTAAGGGTACCGCTCTCTCCAGATCTGCGCTGGCTGGCACGTAAAAGTAAAGAACTGACGTCAGCGCATATGGGTGGCGTTTAAGTGGATACCACAACGTCACAACAGAAACCACGATGAGGAACACAGAGTCGACCAACGCGCAGGGGTACTGTTGAGAAAAAATTCTCCGGAACCAGTCTGATGCCTGGGCGTAATTCTAAGGTAAGGGATCTATAACTAATAGTATCTTTCAGATAAAGGTGTTCAGTAACAATCAATGTGGCTAAACGTGTGACAAGAAATTAACAGCCGAAGACAGGTTTTTGCCAAATGTGTTGAAGGAAGCAGTGTCTGGAGGCTCCAGCAGCATAGGCGAGGTGAAATGGCCAAAACCATCCCACAGAGGCTCAACAGGGTCAGTGAAGGGCGTCCCTCGGGAAATAACTGCGCCCAGATCGTGGCCAATGGAGTACCTTTGAGGAATGCGGCTCGCAATTAAGGAACCGCCGATGGGGAAGTGCATAAGCAGCAGTAGACGTCGCGGGGTCCAATTAATTCCTGGTAGAAATCGCGCGTTGGGTACAGGACGTGCCATGTTCTTGAAATGCTAGCGAGGGCTGACAGAGGGCCTGGTACAGCATGGAAATGAGGGTGAATGGGGAAAAAGGATGCACTTACCTGGGCAAGTGGGACAGAACGGCAAAGATACTACTCTTGCTGCCAAAGATCGCCTGTAAGAACAGCAGATGATGTGGTGAGAAGCAGGAATATTCATGTTTTCCCATGCACAACAGTACATCGAATACCCACCGTCACTATCTTTTCCCAACCTTCATCATTCTAAAATGGCAAGTGAGACACCTTGCTCACACGGACACAGAAGAAAGGGCAAGGGAATGGAAAGACAACAAGGATATAAACAGGGAGGAGTACATAAACAATTCAAGGACAACAACAGTAAATATATACATAGTGCAGTATCAATATTACACCGTACAATAGAAAGTTCAATGATCATACAACATTTTCTAAGACGAAACTCTGGATCTGGGAAGATTCTTGACTCAGTCAGCAAGAGTATCGAAGTGTAAAGGAACTGGATTGGGTGCGACAGGCTCTGATGTACTCGAGGAGGTGGACAGCCTCAGCAAGTGAATGAGTAACCACAGAGCTGTTGCTGAAAGGGTCTGGCACACTCAAGTGGAAATTATTTTAAAAAATCATGGTCATAGGGTGACACTTCATCAGGCATGTTCTTGAGACAGTACAATGCATTTGTTACTCACACTCTCTTTAAACGCCAGCATTTACTATTCTGTGTGATCACACTTCCCTTATTGATTTTAACCACCTTGATGGATTTAAAAACACACCTACCCTTTTCTACATGCTTTGACTAACGGATCCCGAGTTAGTCACTCACCTTGATGGTGGCATTGGTAACACTAAGCAATGAATAACACGTTTTTTTGTTTTACTTGTTTTGGTTGGCAGAAACCTTTGCCTTAACCCAATCATGTTCAACCTCAGTATCTCCTTGAAAAAAAGATAGGTGTATTTAAATTTAAGCCACCACATGCAAACCATGGATGAGAATTGTCTCCCTTTCAACAAGTTGAAACACCCGTTACTGAATATGGTGTGATTCTACAAGCCTATAACCTTTCTCTGATGGCCAAGACAAAATATATTTTTCCAACCGTGTCCAGGTGGATACTTTCCTTCAAATATCTGTTGAATTGTTCCACCTGACCATTGCATTGGGGATCATACACTGTATTTCTAAAGTGGTTGATGTTATGCATTTGGAAGGATCTGAACATTTATAAGGATGTGAATTGTACCCCATTGTCAGGGCAAGAAGAAAGAGAAAAGAAGAAACCGAAAGGAGAGAATCTGTAACACAAATACTTTGAACTTGCATTTGTATAGTTCTTAACACCCCAGTTTATGTGGTAGATTTTCGTTTCCTAAACCAAAACATTGCTAAAAAAATCCCCAACTTCAATGTAAGTGAATGGGGTAAAAATATATAAATGCCTCTCTTCGCTGTTCCCAAATTTTTACATGTACTTTACCTTTTAAACAAATTACAATAACAAACAATTGAAATTATATAATAGGCGCCACAATAAGCTAATAAGAAACAATGCATACAATGTAACAGCTATGTAACTGAGGGAGCAGGGGACGGAACAAGGGAGGCAATGACCTCTTGTCTCACTCATTGTGATTTAGAATGTTAAATTTCCTAGCAATTGAAAAGGAAAGCTTCAAATCTATTAAAGGACACAGAGGCAAGAATTATGCATTTTTTCTACACTTTATTTCAATAGCAGTAGCTTCCAAGTTTGTACCGTTAAATTTACAAAACTAAATTTCCCAATAAACAGAAGGAAAAACATGTAACAAAATAATTGTACAGTCCACCAATCACATACTAGTGTCCATTACATAAAAGTGTGACATCCTTTCCATTTCCTTTTTCTTCCCACTGAGGATCCTATGTGTTGCTAATTTTATTGATCATTCTTCTGTTCTGCAGTTTGGGAAACAATGCAAACACTTATCTAGTTCCTAAAAAATTAATCACTTCATATTGATAATACTGAAAAACACGTATTCTTATTCATTCCATCATTTAATATGCCAAACTGTAGATTACAACATAACCCACTCAATACCATCAACATTCGTAAAGAACAATATTCTGTCAATATACATTTATTCAATACATTCTAGTATTCATGAACCAGAGTTGAACATTGGCCAAAATGATTGCTTACTTCTAACCATTGTTTTGCCTGGGGCGGGCTCCAAATCATTCTCATAAAGATTCCAGGGTGGGATAACTCTCTCCTCAGTGCCCATAGCTCGGAAAGTTTATGTTGTATGACAGGGCCAGAGATGAGGATTATGCATGTTCAAAGCCTACTTATCAACATTGCTATTCCATTGGAAATGGGTTTAAAGTAGAATTTCTTGAAGGTCAAATTTGATGACCAATATGCATCCTTAAAAATGTCTCTAGTATTCCCCCAACTGCAAATGATTTAGAAGTAATTTCACATCCAGTTGAATGAGCCCTGAATCCGGCAAACATCAGTTCCAGCTTCCTGCATGATCCATTTTACCCACCTGACAATAGAGGGTGATGAAACAGCTATTAAAGGTTTCTTTATGTCTCAGGCTCAGTCTAACAATGCAGGACGTTGTTTTGTCATATGACTGGAGTAGCAAAGCAGCTCATAACCCTCTTTTGGAAAGCGAGTGAGGCCCCTCATATTTCATTATGACTTTGTCGTCTTTCGCACACCGTGGCAATGGAGCTAATCTCCCACAAACATGAACTAGCTGAAAAGAACTCCAAGATGGCTGGCAACCTCTCACTGGCTATATGTTGAAACTGGAATTTATGTGCTTTACTCCCTTCAGATTAAAAGCATTCCAGCTATTCGACTAAAGCTTGAGATGTCTTCGGTAGTGGGGGCAGGCATCCGACCATGGGTGTGATAGTACTTCACAGGGTCTTTGGGAAGGCTTGGATCATCCCCTGGACAAACCTCACCCTCATCTAGGTGTATATTGCCACCAACAGATGCACACAATATTCCAAATAATATTTTCACAACATCCCTCTCTGGCCCACTCCATCAGATCTGTTCTCTCCCACTGAAATCTTCCTTGCCTCTCTTTTTTATTTTTCTGGGTTTGTCTTTATCTTTTCTTAACTGTTGAATAACATAGTTCAGTGGTGGGAGTGCTTTAGGGGTTGACAACCGTCATATGAGCATGACTATTACTTCTCGCTAGTGGCTCCACCTCCTCTTGCAGTATTCTCTTTATTTGTGGCCTCTGTACGGCAATTTATTGATTGTGCTTTTATGTTCTTTTATTACCTGGAAAAAGTCAACAGAAAGATTTGAAAGAAAAAAGTTTCTTGATGGAGATAACCATTTTTCTTTCTCCTTCTTGTCTTACATCTGCTGTTATTATCTCTTATGCCTTAAATGCAGCGAACTACACACATTTTAGGTTTGCCGCTGCAGGCTAGATATGAAAGTGACCTGGTAATAGTTAAGGTAGTGACATTCATCGTAAACATGCAACCTGAAATATCCAATACCCTGACATCAGGCACTCTTTTGAATGAAATCATACACAACAACAACTAATTTGCAGGATAATTTTTTCCTAGTTAAAATTTTGTTATCCTGTCATGGGATAATGAGACTCAGAACTAAATCAATGCCCAGAGACTAGAATATATAGGTTCTAGAGGGTTAGATAATCTTATTTCTTCCATCAATTTACAATCCCAAGGCTACTCCCCCACTGCAGTTTTGTTTACTGGTTTGTAGCCTGCTTAAATGGTCAATCTTAAAGTATTCACTGTCCTGTGAGCCAGTCCTGCTTCAGCCTTTTTGAAAAGGAAGTCAGAGATGGGATCCAAATGTCTCTCCAGACCACTAAAAAACCATCTCCTCTGTGCAGATCAGTATCTCTTGACCGTTACTTTCACCGATGTTTGTCTAATGAAACTTGCACTGATCTCCGAAAGTTTATCATTTGGCCATTGTCCTGAAAGCCTCCAGGCCACCAATCTGACATAGCTCAATTTCATCAGGGTATGAGGTTTCCCGTAGCAGTCTTGTAAGATCCTGGCATAAATATCGGGAGGCCCCACAAGAGTTCCCTCGTCATCGGGAACCAAGCTTGTGATTTCCAGGTGGGAGTCACCGGAATCATAGTCACTCTGATGTCTGACTTGTGTGGACACTCTAGAAATCAAGGCAAATTATGGAAAGCATACTTCTATACAGCAAGATAAAGTGGAAAATTACTGAAGGCTCAATTACACTGACCGCCTTCAACTTGCAATTAAATAAATACTTTTGGGGTATATGGAAACGATCACTATCAAAAAGGGCATTCATAATATTTGAACAGCTAAATACCACATGTATGTTGCTTAAGAAAAGGATATGGGATAGAACCTACTGACAATGGAGGACAAAACTGATTTTTTGTTTTGAGAACAGCGAATAAATGGGGCAAATATGACCAATCCAGGTTAGAGACAGAAAGAGCAACAAATCAATGTCCAGTATTGGGAACTTGTCTAGTAAGATAATTACAGGTACTGCTGGCATTTTGCTGGCTTTTCATGAATTGTATTCAACTTTGCACCAAGAGAATTGCACCCCTCAAAAGAATCGATTGATTGGTGCCTCTCCGAAGTGAACTACCCTAAACCGACAGACTCCAAACGGGAAGCAGTGGATTTACCAGTTACTCTAGCAGAGATTAGGAACGCTTTTTTCAACTGGCTTCTGGCAAAGCGCTTGGTCCAGACTCTATCCCAATTGAATTCTATAAAGTGTTATCTAAAACCAGTGTACCTATTTTTATTTGATTTAGTCAATTCTAAAATTTGCTCATGCTCTTTACCAGCTTCTTGGCGTGAGGTGTCCATAGGAGCGTTTTTAAAGGAGAAAGAGACTCTAAATTGTGGCTCGTATTGTCCCATTTCGCGAATGAATTCAAATACTAAAATTTACATTTGTATACTATCTAAACATCTTGCTACTATTTTCTTTTCTTTGGTAGACCCCATACAGCACAGCTTTATCCCCTCATGGAATACAATTTCTCATATTAATGTAGCCATCACAGCTGTTGAGGTTGCGGGCGGACTCAGAGCCTGTAGGGAGGATCCTGTTGGATGCAGAAAAGGCATTCACCAGGGCCTCCTGGGACCTTCTCTGGTCCGTTATCGCATGTAGGGGTCTTGGAACTCATTTTTTAGTCCACCCTATATCTTTATATATCTAATTATCAACTCTGTTAACTTGTATGGGCAGCCACTTGAGTAGAAATAGGATTAATCAAGGGGACAAGGCAGCTGCGCTCTCTCACTGCTGCTTTTTTCACTTTATTTGGAGCCATATATTCAAGTATTAAAATCCTTACAGCAACTTCATTGCAGCTTAATGATTTTAATGCCAAAGTTCTCATGTATGCAGATGATATTGCCATTTTAACATCTTACCAGGCTGAAGCCCTCCCTGCTATTGAACGCACCGACTATCAGTATGGTTAATTATCTGGATAAGCTAAATATTGAGTAAACTCAGATAATTATGAATTTATCTCCAGAAGCTAAAGATCCAAGTTATGTTAGGTCAGCTACCTATTTAGGGGTTCAGATATTTCAAAAGATATAGTTTGTCTGAATTATGATGCATTAGGTCTTAAATTTCTAGCAATATTCCAGAAATGAGATAGACTTCATTTGGGAATAATCGGAAGATGCAATTTTATTAAAATTATTATTTTGCCATGTTGTCTTTATTATTTTGGTCTATAACGCTGTGTCCTCCTAAAGGTTTATTTACAAAGGCAGTCAAGTTTGCAGAGATTTGTTTGGCAATATTAAAAAAAGCACGCTGTCATTTGTTATTTACAACTTCCCCATGATATGGAGGGTTTGACACTACCCTCTTTGGCTTTATTTTCTTCCTTTTATATTTAGACTGTTTGCCGTTATGGGTTCACACAAGTGGCTTTTCATGTCTTTTTCCAGACTATTGCATATTCTCTTTTGTTGGCCAAGATGCCTGTGGAAGGTTTGCTCGACGCAGCCAATTTTAAACGTACAAGATTTAAAATACTAACTATGATCAGATCTGGCAAGCAATTAAGGCGTGGTGCAATATCTCAGGGATTCATCAATAAACACTTTTGGATTGCAATGCCAGCATTTGTTCATGATAGCTTTGTTCAGGCTTGGCGGAATTTAGGATTCCAACTGGTTCGTCAAGTCTACTGTGAAGGCACTCATGTCCATTGAGAAGCATCAGAATTAATGTGGAATGATCAAGCAGGATTTTGTTTTTTTCCCGATATTTACAGCAGGGAGATTTTTTTCCAGCATCTTCCTATTAATGAGGCGTTTTTTAACGCATAAAGCATGTTGGCAGGAATTGGTCTTTTCATGTGGTCCTGTGTTTACGGTTATACAGAATAACCCTAGATGTAAGTTAAAGAAAATGTGGGCATCAGTTAGGAATGGATTGTTTTACTCACTTCTGGCCACTCTTGGAATTTTATGAAATCTATTTTGTCTATCATGGTTAACTGAATTTGTATTCTATGTAGGTCATATAAATATTTGCCTGTAGTTTGCTAAAACAATGTACATACCCATAAAATATGTTCGATAGGCTCCTAAGAAAACAATTGTCTACCAAGAATTTCCAGCCTGATGACGGACAAGAATTCCATCATGTGAATTTATGAAAGATACAATGTTAGAGAACTTCTACATTTCCCTACCTGCAGTGCCACACTTTAAGAAATATTTTGTAATGATAATAGTAACATTAAGTTTATCAGCTTGTAAAAAAAACAACCAGCATGTCACTATAAAAGACAGATTACCCACCCACTTATTTTTCCAATTTATGGACCCTCCACACACCACTATTGGTTCGGGTCTAAAGACAAATTAGTTCACAATATGCACAGTAAAAGCAACCGTCAAAACCTCACTCTTGGGCAACACTATCACTGATCAGAATTTGCAAGGCCAGCGGCCAAGTCTGGGTCATGAGAAAGCAAATGGGTTGTGTGAATTAGGGGTTGGCAGGGTTTAATTCATGCCTTCATAGATTAGAGCCACTGTTTGAGGTAAAGATGGCAAAATAAAGCTGGTGATAAATGGAGGTCTTAACAGTAACATCAGTCACCTGGAAGCAAATTAAAAGCCACAACAAAAACTAAATGGTCACTTTCCTGTAGGAGTAGATTTGAAGCTTGAAAATTTTTCAGGATTTAAATGCTGTGCATCATTTCACTATCTGCGTCCATTCACTTGTGTCTTCAGGTGCCTGCTCTGGAAGCCCCTCAGCGTGGTCACATTCTTCAGATTTGTTCCCTCTTTGGTGACTGTTGTCCCAGTTGTGGCTTCCCATTTCTTTCTAATTCTTCTTTAGACATTGTGTCTTAAAAGAAACCTAATTTCCAGGTAGGGTTGAATGTGAATCCAGAAAATTATTCAAGAATCAAAACTGCTCCCACTGCTAACAGTTTTGTTCTGTGCAGCGTGAATCTTTTCTGGATTCACATCGTGTGTATTGATTATGTAGCGATAAACCCAGCCTCCCCCTCATCAACCCACATCTTGGGAGGCTGGGTTGAAATGAGTGTACACTTATGAACAGGTACTTTAATACTGTCCCGCCTATGCAGCCTTCTTAGCTTGGATATCTACACAATGTCTTGTAAAGGCCTTTTTGAATGACTATGTGGCTGCCATACAGATAATCGCTTAGGGAAATATTTGCTATGAATGTCAATATTGCTCCTTTCTTTGTGGAGTGTGTTCTTGTATTGTGTTCCATTGCCACTCATGTTTGGACTATCTACCTTGCGATAGTCCACTTGGTGACAAGTGAATCCACAATTGCTAGTGCAAAAAAAATAAAAAGGAATAGGTTACTTACCCTGATGGCATCTCTTTGTTGCATGTAGTGCTGTACATTCAGATGATCTGCATACTCCTGCCAACTGCTGTTTGACTGACTTTGCAAATGGTTTTTCTTCAAAAAAGTCTTTCAAGACAAGGTCATGGTGGCAACTCCTCTGTTGGAAGATGCGTATGGTCACTGGCTCCATTGTCAGCTTGTTTTTCGCCCCTCAGGTGAGAGTAAGTATGGAGTAGTACAGAAGAAATTGTGACAATGCAAGTAGAAAATAATCATTTTAAAGTGAAGGATATCTTCTTCTGGCTTCCAGAGAGGAAGGGGGATACATGTGAATCTCCAGCACAACATGCAATTAACAGATGCTTAGAGGGTAACATATTCTGTTTGCAGCACATGTGGCTGTATGTACGCAAGCTCTACACAGACTGTAAAGCAGTACTCCCCTAAGCAGTGGATAGCCTGTGGATGGAGCAGAGATCTGAAACAAAGTCCTGACGACAGCTTGTTCAACTCTGGCCTGTTCTTGCCTGGACATCTACATAGTTGTGTTGTAAATGTGTGTGGAGTGGACAATGTAGCAGCTCTAAAAATATTGTATGAGTTTACTTCCCAGTAAAGCCATATTAGCACCCTGTTTCGGGTTTGCTAGGGCGAGAATGTAGAGCTCCTTTAGCTTTAGCATAGTAAGTATGGATGCATTTGACGAGCTACCTGGAAATCCCTGCCTTTGAAATGGCATGTTCTTTATGAGGCTGAGAAATCTACACAAGGCTGTTGTGTTTTGGGAAAGTATCTGGTCCTATGTAATACAAAAGAGCATGCCTAACATAAAGAATGTGGAAGGCTCTTCCAGCTATAGAGTCATGCTGTGGAAAGAAGACTAGGAGCATGATCAGATTAAGGTGGAATGGGGAGTCTAACTGGCGCAGAAACGTATAGTTTACCTGTTGGTGTAATTTTGCTGTTTGAAGAATTTCTGGATTCACAGGCTGTGCATTATTCTGCCATCTAGTGGTTGGGTCCGGGACGGTCTCCAAAAACTTTTGTCCTACTATTTTTGTGTTAGCTGTTGGTGGGTGTTGACATACCTCCATTTGGTGCACCTTGTGAGATTGTCATGCTTCCTCTGGAAGCTCCCACCTTTGGTCACCATCTTCAGATTCTTTATTTTTTATTTCCTTCTTTTTCTTCTTCTCCCTCTCTCTCATCTTCTTGGCGTAGGAGGGTGGGTTCACATGTCCAGAAATTCTTCAAGCAGCAAAACTACACTGATAGGTAAGTAACTATGTTCTGCTGCGTGAATGTTTTCTGGATTAACATGCTGTAATTTGATTTTGTAGCTTGGGTTGAAGAGGAGCGTTGATTAGCAAATAGATGTTGTAAGACCATTTGTCCTACTTGTGCTTCCTGGTTCATCTGAATATCCACACAGTAGTGTTTTGTAAATGTATGCACTGATGGCCATGTCGCTGTCATACAAATGACTTGCAGCGTAGTATTAACTAGGAAAGCAATTGTAGCTCCCTTCCTTCTTGCAGAGTGCGCCCAGGACTCTTTTATAGTATCGCACCCACCTGTTTGTGGCATAATTGTATTGTTTATGCAATCCATATTGCAATTGAGTTCTCTGATACTGGTCTTCCCAGGAAACGGTTCACAAATGACACAAAGAGTTGCTTTGGCTTCCATGAGACTTTGTTGTCTCTATGCAATACATTACTGGTCGCCTTGCGTCTAGGGTGTGTAATGTCCTTTCCGCGTGTGTCCTTGGTTTCTGTAACAAACTCAGTGTCTGAATCGTATGACTGATGTGAAACTGTGAGATTACTTTTGGCAAGAACTGGGGGGTCTATCCTCATGACAATCCTATCCTTGTGTACCTGAAAGTATAGTTCCTATAACGTGAGTGCTTGCAACTCACTAACTCTGCCTGCGTGATGAAAGATGGCTACTAGAAATGCAGTCTTTACAATCGGTATTAATGGTTTGAAGGGTGCCTTCATTGATTGTGTGAGCACTATATTAAGATTCCATGCTGGAGCAGGTACCCTCTTTACTGGTGCAAATCTCTTTGCTCCTTCCAAGAACCGTTTAATGACTGGTGATGTGAAAAAACCTTCTTCCCATGCGGCCTTTAGTCTATGCCACTACTGCCGCCAAATGCACCTTCAGTGATGAATATTAGCTTACTCTCTTAGAGCTCTGTTAAGTAACTTAAAATAGTTTTTTCCCTATATATTCTTTTTAGGAATCCCTCGTTTCTACACCACAGCGAGTATCTTTTCCATTTTGCTGAATAACATTTCGTAGTTGTTGGCTTTCTTGCCTCCTTCAAGACTGTCATTTTTTCTTGCAGTTGTAAGTGTCCAAACCAAGTCTTCAGGAGCCATGCTGTTAGACTTGAGGACTCTAGTTCTGGATGGAAAACCTTTCCTCCTTGCATTGACAACAGGTCTTCTCTGACTGGTAGTGTGTAAAACATCCCCTGTGCTAGGTTTATGAGCTCTGAGTACCACGTCGGTCTTGCCCACTGTGGAGCAATCAGTATAAGTGTCATGCTGCTGTTCTTGCATTTGCTGATCACCTTTAGGAGTAGTGGCATTGAGGGTGGGGGGGGGGGGGGGGAGCATATGCTAATTTCCCTGACCAGTTTATTGACAGTGCATTCCTGAGTGATTAATGGCACTGGTGTCTTGAGGCGAAGTGTTGACATTTTGCTTTCTGGGGAGTTGCAAAGAGATCTATTTCTGGCGCACTCCATTTGTGAAAGATCTTTTGAGTGTACTGTTTAGCTCAGTTCCCACTCGTGAGACCATGAATCTTGTCTGCTTAGTCTGTCTGGTTCTGTATTGTCTTTCCCCGGCAGGTGCATCTTCTTTTGGATGGCCCAGATCCATATTTCTTGAACTAGTTTTGACAGTGGTATTGACTGTGTCCCTCCGTGTTTGTTTATATAGAACATGGTGGTTGTGTTCTCCATATGGATCAGTATGGATTTCCCCCAGAGCTCTCTGAAAGGATTTTAAGGCTAGGAAAAAAATTGTCTTTAGTTCTAGGAAGTTGATGTGTAGTTCTGCATCCTGATCCTTCCAGACCCCCCTGACCTTGAGGTTGCAAGTATGCACACACCATCCCTTCTGCGACGCGTCCGTCGTTATACTACAAGGGAGGACATTTACACAGCCAACTCCTACAGTGACCACATGTGCTCTGTTCCACCACGCTATTTCTTTCTCTATTTTCTGTGTGACAACCACTAGATCTTCCCAACTCCCTATTGACTATGACCATTGATTCTTTAACCATTCCTGAAGTGGTCTTGTGAAGTCTTGTGTGCGGTATTAATGAGTTACAAGATGCCATCATTCCCATCAGCTTCCCCACTGTCCTCACTGACAGGGCTAGCCCCTTCTGGTAGAGTTGTTTCTCCTTCAGAAGCGCTGTTACCCTCGTCTTGCTTAAGAAGGCTTTCCCGTTTATGGTATTTAGTTTTGCACCTAGGAAGATTTTTACCTGTTCCGGTTATGGTGAAGATTTTTTCATGTGAATGGAGAATCCTAACTGGAATGGTGTTGATATCACTTGTTGCATATGCGGTTTGCATTTTTGGTATGAATTTGCTCTTGCCAGCCAGTTGTCTATATGGGAATAGACATGTATTCCCTGCCCCTTGGTGCTGATTTTATCCCAAAGGCCAATACGTTGAACTGGTAGTGTTCCTTGTTCATGATGAATCGGAGGAATCTTTTGTGGCTTAAATTCATGGGTATGAGTAGATAAACGATTTATTGTGGCCATAAAATCCAGTATTTGTGGTATTACCTCCTGCAGTGTGGTCATTTTGAACTTTTGAGTTCTTATGAACTGGTTTAGAAATCCGAGGTCTAGGACTGGTTTGGGCGACCCATCTACCTTTGGAATTAAGTTTGTTGAGTATCTTCCTTTGTTTCTTTCTGGTCTTGGCACTAACTCTATAGCCCCTTTTGTCTTCAACTCCCCCACTTCCATGAGTAGGAGGGCTGTCTCTTGTCTTGAATGTACTCTTTTCTTTAGGGTCTTGCTTCGAGGTACCTTTATTAATTCTATGCAATATCCAAATTGTTTTAGTTTTAACACCCACTTGTTTATGGCGATTTTTCTCCTTTCTTGTATACATTTTTGTAAACTGCCTCCTATGTGTGTTGTGTAAGGGTTCTTCTGCTTGTACCCTTGTTGTTATCGTCCTTGGATTTTTCTGGGTGCTTTTCGTGAATTATGTGAAATCACTTGTTAGCTGGGGGACCCCCTTCCCTTCCGCAAGAACGTCAGCAAAATGGCTGCTTGCCCTGTTGGTACTGCCAGCTGTGGGTTTGCTGCTGTTGTCCTGACTGGTTACTTCCCTGGAATGATTGCTGGCATGATTGATGGAATGTTGCTGACTGGAAGGGTCCTCGTCCTGTTGGTCTTCTTGATGGAATTGATCCTCTTCGCATGTTGCCTCTGAACTGCAGGGCTCCCATTGATTGTTTTGTTTTTAAGAACAAGTTTTGTTGATTTTTAACCTTACAATTGGCCCAAGTGACATGAGGGCAATACAACTTAGGTAAAGATTGTCGAAGTACATATATTATTCTTCCTTTGTCCATAAATAATATATTGCAAGGCACATTACGATAGAAAACATTATAATTATCCTAACTCAAATATTGTCCCGCCTCTGCTAATCATAAGGAGTAAGTACCACACATCGCAAAGTATAGCTATAGATGAAGTTACATATCTACTGTTTCCACATGAACGTTTTAATTTCTGTATCCGATTGACTCTCTGCACCTTCATGTGTTTTCAGGGGAATGTTTCTAAAGATGGGCCACCCTGCCCATATTTTGGTGCATTTCTTTGGACATCCGCGGCGATAAAGACAGGGAGCTCCAACTCCATAATGAAGTCTAAACCTATCTTACATTGTGAGACCTGGGTAGGGGCCTCAGCCTTCCACTGCCTGGCTATAAATCGCTTTGCTACTGTGAGACCTAAAAATAATAGGTGTCTTTTTTTACCTGTTACCCCCTATTCCTTCTGTACTAAGTAATAGTGTTAATTTCGGAGACCTCAGAATGCCCCATGCCAGTACTTCAGTCAAACAAGTGAGTACCCTTCTCCAGTACCGGTCTAAGGCCAGGCAGGACCAGGTTGTGTGTATGAAGGTGCCTTCTTCTAATTGGCATCAGAGACAGAGCGGGGAAGCAATCCATCCCGCAGTACATAATCTGTGTCGAGTTTAATCCGCTCTGTGAAAGTATTTAAATTGAATAAGGCGAAGTCGAGAGGAAATTGCAGCCTCGCGTGGTGATCGCAGAGCTTCAGCCCAGTCGTCCTTGTTAATTGGTCCAACATCTGTGTCCCAAGAGGCTCTTAAAGTTTCCAAGGTTGTTGGGCTATTAGTAATTAGGGTTTGGTAAATCTTGGATATCTTGTGTTCCTCAAGATCCCCCATGATTACTTGCACTCCAGGGGGCTGAATTCTGGGAAGCTGGTCAGATTTTTAATATATGGGAGAAGCACATGTTGCAGATGTAGAAAGTGATAGAATTGAGTATGAAGAATTCATTTTGGAGGTCTCCGAATGATTTAAGGACCGTGCCTTTCATGACATCCCCTAGTGTTAAGATACCTATGCGGTCCCAGCCACCAAAGCCCAGCAGGTCAGCTAGTTGTGTGAGCAGGCAGTTCCGCCACAAAGGGGTTGCATGCGTTAGTCATCCCCACCATACGATTCTAAGGATGGTTTGTCGCCATGCCAGGATTACCATGTGTGTTGCGGGGGGAAGATCTTTGGGATTGGCTCTGTGGCATAAGAGAGAAGTGAACGGTGGGGTCTCCCAGACCCATACCACTATTCATTCAGAACCTGCAGTTGTGCTGTGGCGTGGTATGCTTGTATGTCAGCAGCGGCAATGCCCCCACAGTAGGGCCACTCTGGCGGCGCCACCCCCACCGAAAGTGTCCCTCTGCCACATTAATTTGACGGAACCATACCAATGGGATATGGGTGGGATTGTAAGTGATATAATAATTTGGATAGGGAGACCATCTTGAATATGGCTGATCTTCCATAAAGGGATAGGAGAAGTGCAGACCAATTTTTAATTGTTTGAAAACTCATGTTGTGTAGATGCCATGGAGACATCCGCCAGTGAAACAGCATCCGTCTGGGACCTAGCGCTAATTGCAGTTGGACTGGGGAATGTTCTGATAAACCCCTGGGTAATATATCTGCCTTGATCAAATGATGTGCATGTTCCCTGGTGATGAAAATTTGATCAAGTCTAGAAAATGACCCGTGCACTGTTGAAAAATACGTAATAGCCGCTTCCCTTGGGATGGTCCAACACCTGGAGGAGGCTTTACCCAGCGCCTCTACCAATGGCCCCAAGCATGACTCTTTTTTTGTATACTTTATGGTTGTAGAGCAGCATCTATCGAGGCTGGGGTGTATGACACCATTCCAATCTCCCCCAATCAGCACCAAGCCGTCAGGCAAGGATCTCCAGGTGTTGATTATGCGTCTGGTAAATATGTGACTGAGAGGCGGAGGGGCATATATACTTCCCAGCACAATGGTCTCCCCACTGATTGTGCCATGACCTTTTCTGTTTCTTCCAAGTTACGTTTCCAGGACACACTTTGAGTCCGATATGTAGACTCCCAGATATGTGAACCCCAGTGACACTAGAGTGAGTCCCTCCGCCCATCGGCTACTCCCCAATGACGCCCGAAGCAGCCAGATCAGCGATTTAGAAGAGTTCATATAGAGACCAGAGGTCTCGTCAAGGATGCGCATGATCTGCAATATTCTTGGGCCTGATCGGTGAGGATCAGTCAGGAAGAATAATACGTCGTCCGCATAGAGCACAAAACAATCAGAGATTTTCGGGGTCCATTCGAAGCCATGGTATAGTGCATCTATACGTACCCAGGCCGCAGGTGGTTCTATGGCAGAAGGGAGAGGGGGCATCCCTTTCGGGTTACCCGCTGTATCAGAAAATGAGGTGATGTGGCCCCTGCCATCTGAATTGAGGCCATTAGACAGTGTATAACAGTCTAATGGGAGCTATAAATCGGGGGGGCATATTCAGGTGTCGCAGTAATCTGAACATGTAGGTCCAGCTAACCGAATCAAACGCTTTGTCCATATCCACGAGTAATAGGGCAGGTGGTCTTTCTTATCTAGGGCCGCTATAGCATTATGTGCTCTGTGTATATTGTGTTGGGTCACGCGATGAGGCATAAAGGCTGCGTTATCTGGGTGGATCAGGGCTTGAAGAGGAGGGATCAATCTATTTGGCAGTATCTTGGCAAGTAACCTAGCTTCAATGTTAAGGAGAGCTATTGGCCAATAGGATGCGCAGAGATCGGGTGGACGTCCTGGCTTGGCAAAGACCACTATCTCTGCATGCCTCCGATCGGGAGGCAGGCTGTTATTCTCAAGGGCTTTATTAAGAGTTGCAAGGTACTGTGGCCCTAATATTGTCATATTCAGTTTGAAGAATTCACTTGGCAACCCATTGGGGCCAGGCGATTTCCCAGATGCTATTTCTGAGGCAGCTGAGATTAGCTCCTCCAATGAGATTGGAGCCTCGAGAGTCTCGTGCAGTAGCAGTAAGTGCCTTAGGCAGATCTCGAAAAATGTCTTCGATCTGCTCTTCTGATATGATTTCGCGTATAGTGTTTGGTAGTAGTCGGCAAAAGGATCGGGCCACATGCTCAGGATTGGTGATCATTTCCCCGGTATGTGACTTAATGATCGGGAGTGGAATCAGTGTAAGGGAGTATTGGCATAGCCTATGTCACAGTTTCCCTGATATATCCCCCCCCCATTGATAGATCCTGCTTTGTGTGGCCCACCAGATGTGTTTGGCTTCATCAAGCTGGATACTTGGATATCTCTTCTGCAGTATGCCTGTCAGCGAGCCCTATTTCCGTCTCTGTCTACTGCTTGCAATTCAGTGTCTATAACCTGTGCTTCTAGCTGTATCAAAGCCTGCCTCTTCTGGCTTTTGGCAGCAGTACAGTAACTAATGTCAAAGCCGCGAATAGTGGCTTTCATGACCTCCCACAAGGTAGTGGCAGAGTACACCGTCCCCTCGTTCTTTGAAAAGTATTTTTTCAGGGCATTGTGTAAGTGAGTTTGATAACTCATGTTGTGTAGATACCATGGAGACATCCGCCAGTGAAACGGCATCCCTCTGGGACCTAGCGCTAATCGCAGTTGGACTGATGAACTGTCTGATAAACCCCTTGGTAATGTATCTGCCTTGATCAAATGATGTGCATGTTCCCTGGTGATGAAAATTTGATCAAGTCTAGAAAATGACCCGTGCACTGTTGAAAAATATGTAATGCCTGCTTCCGTTGGGTAAAGCCTCCACCAGGTGTTGGACCATCCCAACACCTCTACCAGTGGCCCCAAGCAGTAATCTTTTTGTGTATGCTGTGTGGTTGTAGGGCAGCATCTATCGAGGCCAGGGTGTATGACATCGTTCCAATCTCCCCCAATCAGCACCAAGCCGTCATGCAAGGATCCCCAGATGTTGATTATGCGTTCGGTAAATGTGTAACTGAGTGGCGGAGGGGCATATATACTTCACAGTACTATGGTCTCCCCACCGATTGTGCCATGAACAAAGAGAAATCTATCCAGCGAGTCAGCCCAAGTGCAAATGTGATTGAATGGCAATCTACGGTGGATTACGACGGCCACTCCTCTGGAGCCCCTCGTGAAGCCAAAGTGGAATGGGTGAATGAATCCAAAACAAGCCAGACATGGGGTTTTAGTCCCAAACAGATGCGTTACCTGGAGTAACAGAACATCAGCCACCATCTGTTTCGCGTGTCTGAGGACCGCTCCACGCTTAACCTTGTCGAGCAGGCCTCTACCATTCCAGGTGACCACAAAGATTTCCCCAATCGAGTCTATTTCATAAGGATGTGTAGTCATAATGTGCAATGAGACAGTTTACAGAGTTTGTGAGGAGAATACCAAGTGCTAAAATGCATAGCGGGGACATTAGGACAACTGAATCCAATAACATTAATAACAGGAATTCCCACAGCCCCTCCAACCCCTCTCCAACCCTCCCCAAAACCTCAAAGAGCAAAGTAGTATTTGTCGTGGAGTGTATACAGTCCTTGCCACAACTGGGGTAAAGGCTGGAACAGTCCAATGATTCCCCATAGATCCCATCCCTAGTGAATGTCTCTGGGATCTGAAATGTCCAGTTCAATAGAGTAGCCCTGTCCTGGGCCGTTACGCAGAATCTTGTTGCAGAATCACTTCCTCTGCCCTCCTTCATGTAGGCCATGTAATCTAAAGGAACAACCCATTTAAGTTCCTGCATCATTTATCTTGTTTACTGGCTTGCTTGTTGCACTGCGATCCAGAGCGCCAGGAGGACCTTTATCGATGACTTCGTTTTTACGTAGTGTTATTGTCTTTGTAGTGGTGTGGGTCACCAGATGAGGAGTCAGTCTCATGGTGGCGGTGTATGTGGTTTAACCGGGTGACTTTCTTCCACCCACTGAAAGGCTTCCTCGGGAGTGTCGAAGAACAGGGTACTGTTTTTATAGCGGACACTGGGAAGAGCAGTTTATATGGAATCTGTAGCTAACTAAGACGTAACTTTGCAGCTGTGAAGGATTGCCTCTGCTGTTGCACCAGTTTTGTGTAGTCGGGGGAAGATCATTATTGGTTGGGATTCCCAAGTGAGGGTTTTTTGCACTCTGGCTTCTTTCAGAATGGTGTCCCGGTCGTGATAATTTAGGATCTGTGTGATTACAGGTCGGGCGCCAGGAGGAGGTCTCACAGCAAGGGCACGATGGGCTCGCTCCAGTATGAAGCAGGGTGACAAGACTGTCATTGGGGATCTAGGTTTTGAGCCAGTGCTCTAAGAAAGAGTCCATGTCCAAGCCCTCGCATCCCTCTGGAAAACCTAGAACGTAGTTTGTTGCGTCGGGTCCTCCTCTACCCGCGTGGCAAGACCCTTGGTGAGTAACTAGAGGGTAGCAACCTTTCCTTTTAAGATGGTCATGTCATCATACGCTTCCGAGATTCTGGTTTCGGTGTGTGTGATACGTTCCATGGCGTTATGCAAGTCCTGATGCAACAGGACGTCTGCTCCAAATGCGCCACTTTTAGCATCGACCATGTCGCGCGATGGGGTTATCGCCACCAAAATCGTGGTGTTGTCCGTGGCAGCATCGGAGGAGGTAGTGGAGCAGGTGCCACTGCTCTTATATTTGTCCATAGTGCTCTGTTTCGCAGTGGATCCGGTTGAATGGTCTCAGATATGATGGTGTTAGAGCTATAATTTGGGGGCCCTAGGGGGTAGCTGTATGGTCCGAGATGAAGTGCGAGGACTCTATGCCACCTGAAGCAGGTAAGTATCTTGACACCGGCATTTGGGGGTTCTGGCGCAATGAGGGATCCTCCACATCAAGCCACACCAGGACCTAGCCCGGCTGCCTCGGCCAACACAGCGATCCCCCAACCACTAATGGGCGCAACCCTGGTCTCTTCCTGACTTGCTGTGTAGCGCTGGAGGGCCAGCAGGTGTGTGCTGTGAGTTTATTCAGCTGCGTGGTAATGCCTTGCTGGTCAGAGATCTGCAAAGTTCCTCACCTCCGCAATTTCGGGCAACAAGCTGGTCATATAATGTATACTGGATTGTATACAGTGGTGACTATTTCGTGTGTCCATCTAGGGCTGCTCAATTCTTATGATATCCAGGAGAGCCATGTAGGCCAGTGCGCGTCGATCAGTGCAGTTAATGGTTCAGCCGAGGTCGGAGTCAGTGAGTGGAGGCATCCCTCCCAGAGTTCCTACTGCTCGTTGGGATCCCCACTGCAGCCCACAATGCATCCTAGGCAGTACCTGGAGGGGTTCCGCATGTCATGCTGTCCTTTTCCTCGGACCAGGATATCACGATGTGGACCAGCCCGCAGCCCAGAACATGCCCACTCATGTCTCCAGCCAGGTGCTTCAGGCCCTCCGCGATCAGATCCTAGAGCCAGCGCGGATGCTAGCCTCTAAATGATCGCAAAGCAGTGAGCACCGGAGACCCATCCGACCCGAGGGCTCATTGATGGTTCATCTGATGTCGGTGTTGGTACGTGTGGGCATCCCACCTCTCCTTGCGTCACTGTAGCTGGTTGTGTCCCCACTTCCAGCCTCCGATATGACCTAGGCAATACCTGGACAAGAATCAGCAGGTCGCGACGGATATCCAGATATATACCGGGTTGCGGCCTGGAGCACGTTCTCCCAGGTTTTCAGTCAGGCATATCAGGCCGTCCGCGATTCCGATCACGGATCCGGCGCAGACGGTCTCATCTCTGTTGTGACAAGGCAGTAGGCACCGGAGCCCCGCCTGGTCAGAGGGCACCAGGTACAGTCACACCGAGGCTCCGGCGGGACAAAGCCATGACCCAGAATCGCCACGGGCCAAGTCTCCAGAAATCGTTCGGACAGCAGGCCGCAGTCTGGCCGTATGTCCCAGGCCCCCTCCGGATCTCCGATCAGAGAATTCAACCGCCTCAGGATCACAAATGCTACAGATGAAGGGCTCTGGGGGTCCAGGCAACCCAGGCGTTGATCAGCTGGGCCAAGGTGGTGCAGCTTATCGGCAGGATGAGGACAGATAAAGCAGGGCTACAGGAGCTGGGCTAATGCACGTCCGCCAAGTTGGACTGCTTGGCCAACACTCCCATTGATTTTGCGTCTCATCTTTCTTCAATTGGTTCAGGGTGTCACCCACTGTACTCCCAAATAGTTGTTCTGCATTGAAGGGTGTATGCAGTATATTGGCTTGTACTTCTGGCTTGAACCCAGAGATTCTTAGCCAGGGGTGGCAACTCTTTGATCCCAATCATCTTTTGTCTTCCTGAGGTATCGGCTGCATCAAAAGCAAAATTTTAGGGCGGTATTGGCGATGTTTTTTCCATCTTCCACCAAGTGAAATTTCCGACTTTGAAACTGCTCCGGAAGGTGTTTCATTAGTTTGCCTATCATCTCCCAATGTTGGTAGGCATGGCTATTTAGCAGTGCATTGGAGTTCGCTATTCGCAACTGGATCACCACACTCCTTTACACTTTCCGTCCCATGAGGTCCATCCTCTTGCTGTCCTTATCTGGAGGAGATACTGAGGTGTTTGGGACGTTGGCTCTTTTCCTGGCCGTAGACGTTATCATGGAGTCTGCCGGGATGGATCCCTTTATGTAGTTATGGTTTTAGGAAGAATGCTTGCATTTTTTTCAGCCCAGGGTGCTATCTCTTCACAAGTGGCTGGTTCGTTGAAGACCGCTTTCCCATGGTCCAAAACACTTGGGACCATTTGCAGGAATTGACTCCTGGACTGAGTTGGTAGAAGAGTTTCCAACATAAAACATGACTGTGGCTTTTCCTCTTCTAGTTGCACTCCATATTAATCAGCTGCATTCTTTATGACTTGGTTATAGATGCCAATGTCATCTGGTGGTGAAGGTCTTGAAGGGTATGTCCCTACCCCTTCCTCTGGTAAGTCTGTTTTAAGGCCTTGCCATTCAAATTTCTGGTATTCTGAAGCCTCAGAGCACTGCTGCACCTGTTCCTCCCCTTCTTCCTCGAATGTTTCCTTCTCTTGTTCCTCTTCAGGGTCAGGGGTTTGAGGAGGCTCTAGTTCCTCGAGGTTTTCATCCGCCTGTTCTTTTGACGTTTAGGACTTACTTGGTATACAGCATTTCTTTAGGCTTTCATGGAAATCTTTCCTTTGTAGGATATTAAGCATTTTAGCCTCTAGGCTTTTCCTCATCTCGTTCTCCGCCTCTTGGGGTTGGATGTAGAGCTGCGCGTGGGTTCATTTTGCCACTGACTCCTTAACCGACAACGTGCTTGCCGAACCATGTTGTTCTGACTTAGACCTCTTGTTTCGATGCTGAAGTGTCTTGTCCTCAAATGTCTTGGATCTGTCAGAGGTCTATACTGCTGCAGTGTCCTTCTCAAAGGATCCGAGGGTGTCTTTCCATTTGGACTTGCTTGCGGTCGCTGTAGGAAGCTGGCTCTGTATATACTATACCAAAGAGGTACAGAAAAACAGGAAGGTTAATAGAGTAGTGAGGTATGGAGAATAAAAGGTGAGGTTAAAAAAGAGTGAGTGACAGGTGCAAAAGAGAAAGTTGAGGTAAAGATAAGAGGTGAGGTTTGTGAGAAAGTGGCTCTGTATATACTGTTCCCAAATAGGTACAGTGTGTATAGAGTCCACAGTCCCCAGAGGTTTGGCAGAGGCTAAAGATAGATATAACCTTACTCTCTAAAGTGGTAGCTTGGTCGAGCAGTAAGGCAGTATCAGAGGACAGTGTAAAGCATTTGTTGCACACACTCATCCAGCAAATGGTCTCACACACTCAATAACTGAACTCTAGGCCAATGGTTTATATATAAAAAATATATGCTTGTTTTATTTTAGAACCGATAATAGGTATTAAAATATACTTTCTCAGAATGAGATGCTTTCTATAAATACTTTAGCAATATGCAATTGACTTTTGTAGAGAGTTACAAGTGGTTGCAATAGGCAACACAATTCTAAACACAATAATGCATTGAGTTTAATGGAAGTTTCAAGTTATTTGCCACAGATTACTTTTAGGATTACTTTTGGAATTCCAGGACTGGATCCTAGATTCAGTCCTGGGTCAGTACTTGGAATCAAGTGATAAAAGTCGACTTAATTACTGTGATGATTTTTAGACAATATTTTGCTATTTTAAAAGTTGACAGAAAATATTTAATAGAAAACAGTCAATGATTCCCTATGGTTGGGAATGGCTTTGGGAGGACAGTGATGTGGCGGAACATGTGTTTGGCCGATGTATGCGATATCATGTTACCTGCTATTCTTCTACTACAGCCATGTATGGACAAGTGTGGTTCACTGTTTTTTTTTCTGCTGTAAAAATTTCAAATAAAGAGTTAAAAAAAAAAATGATTCCCTATGGCAGAAAATTCAAGTTGCAAGTATAGTAGGTTCTCGTTACTTTTGTAATCCAGTACTGGGTGCCTAGACTCAGTACTGGGACCTTTATCCAAAACAGGTAAGTAATTACGTTTTCAGATATTATACGATTTTTAAAGAATATTTAAAGATTGCAGAAATTGACAGAAGAAATTTCACAGAAAAACAGTCAATGATTTCCTATGGAAGAAAATTGGGTTACTGGTAAGTACAGTTGTAAGTATTTTTCAGAGTCAGTGCTGGGCACCAAGATCTAGCACTGGGAGCTCACCTAAGAGCAGGTGAGTATTTTCATTACTCGGCTGATTTTTGGTGAATATTTTAAGTTTTGAAAAGTCCACACTTAGAAGAAATTTCAGGAAAAGCCAGTCAATGTTACCATATGGAGAAAATTGAGTTATCGGTTTAAAGGTAAGTACTCGACTGGCAGAGTTAAGGTTCTGGGCATAGACTCAGGGGTCTCCAGGGCCAGGTAGGTACAGTTGGTTCACCCTCAGCAGCACAAGGGCGGCCGGGTGCAGAGAGATTTAGGCCCAATGTTATCCTATCAGAGGTAGGGGGGCCTTGGTTGGTGGCTGCTGACTAGCAGGGCACGCGGCTGTGGGAGCTGGGTTCCTGGTCACTTACTCAGGGCAAGTGGGGAAGTAGATAGGTGTAGAGGTTGCACTGCCAGGGCCACTAGGGCGGCTGGGTGAGGGTGCTTTTGAGCTTTCGGGCGCTCAATTGATTTCAATGGTGAAATCTCCGGTTTAGAAAAAGACTGCAAGCTCGGGGACGAAGATTCTTCAGGTGCCACCACCACTTCGAGAGGCAAGTTGGGTAGTTGGAGGATAGGTAGGTACCCCGGGATTGGGCACAGGGGGCAGCGGGGCGCCGGGTGCAGGGGTGCCTTTTGGTGTCGGGAAATCTTACCCTCTGTTGATCGCGGTTGGGGGGGGGACACCTTGTTCTGAGGCTGCAGGCTTCTTCAGGAGTGTCGAGGGAGGTCCTTGGGTGCCGGACTCGGGGTCACAGTCACCGTAGGGTCGTCCTCGTGGTCTTTATTCACTCCGGCAAAGGCCAGGCTTGGCTGGTGCAGAGTGTGCTGGGTTCGCGGTTCCGGGCTGCTGCCAGGGATTAGAAGTAGATTTTCTGTGCTGAGCAGTTTGATACCAAACTTCTTAGTCTTCAGTGCTGCCATTATGGTGCTGTGGAGTTTGTGTTTGACAAGCTCCCAGCACCATGTACTCTTAAATGGCAGCACTGCACTTACAGGGCCCAGGAATGTACCTGGGTACTGTAGGGGCACAGGGCTCCTGCCTCTGTGCCCACACCACTGGCATAGGGCACTCAGCTAGAGGGGTGGCTGATGTATGCCAGGGCAGTGTAGGTTGTGGGCATGGCACACAGGGATGTGTGCCATGTCGTCTCTCTGTTTTGTCTTGTACCCAGACACTCAGCCTGCCAGGGCAGTGTGTGTGTGTTAGGGTACAGGGCCTCTAAGGGTGGCACAATGAGTGCTGCAGCCGTTAGAGGCCTTCCCTGGGTACCTAGGGTACCACTTACCAGGGGCTGACATGTGGCCAGGGTTTGCCAATTTGGTTTTGAGGTTTTTGTCTAGGGAAGGAACATAGGCCCTGGGCACCTGATTGGCAGGAGTCCAGGGCATACTCAGTCAAAGTACATTCAGCAATTTAGCAAAAAGTGGGAGCATACCATGCAAGAAAGATGGCACTTTCTCACAAGGTTCACAGGTGGATAAGAGAAAGGGTGAGATAGAGAGAGAAAGAGTTGTGCGTTAAAGAGATGTTTGAAGGGGGATATGTAGAGGTAGATAAGATAGAAAGGGCGATTTGACATAAGGAGATGCCGAAATGATTATTAAGAAATAGAGAAGTAGAGAAAATATTAGCGAAAGGAATAAGTAGATGAGGGTAAAGAACAGAGGTAGAAAGAGTAGGTATAGATGTGCAGTAGTGAACAATCGTTGAAATAAATTGAGAGGTTAAGTAGTGAGAGAAAGATGTGTAGTACGGAGAGAAATTAGTTCGAGAGGAGAAGTATAGAGTGGTGAAGTAGAAAGGGCTTAACAAGATAGAGGGGTTAAGATTAGAGAAAGATGAAGTAGCTGGAGGCGAGATACAACAGTCAGATGTAAACAGCTGCGAGGTGCAGATAGAGGGGTTTAAGATGGGGGGTAGAGTGAGGGGCAAAATAATACAGAAGTATTGGTAGATCCAGAGAGTGGCAGAGAGAGAACTGAGGTGGTGGCTGCGGGTTGGAGTAAATAGAGATGTAAGGAAAGAGATAAATGAGTCATGGGTAAGCTAAAGACACCCGAGGTGGAGGGGTTTTGAATGAAAGATGGGAGACAGGCAGTTCTGGAATTGGAAACCATTTACGACAAGAACTGATAGATAGGGGATGAAAGTGTAGCAGTGGTCAGGGGGTAGAGTCACAAGGTGTGGAGTCTGGCACAAAATCAACAGATTAACTTTTTGAAAACTCGGTGACAAACTAATTATCAATAAGTAAAAATGTGACACTAAATCTCTTGTGGTTCACTGAATTGGTCAAAAAGAGGGTGCATGTTAAAATATCTTAACGGGTAAGGCACTGGCTGCAGAAATCTGTCCAGCAAATTGCAGAGGACAATAATAATAATAATAAGATAGGTCAGGGAATTAATGCGCTTGATGGGTATGTTTTTTTACTCAAAGTTGCATGGAGTGCTAATGTGCCTGCTGCAAAGCTCATCATTTCACATGGAGATCACAGATGTGTATTTCATCTCAATAGGTAACAGTTAGTGCTTTTGACACAGAGGCTCTGTTGTTACTTGCAGTTCATTAGTTGAAATACGTCCGACATAGCACAGTGAGCCATTACCGGTATTAATGAACTGAGTGCAAAGTGCATGGCACAGGTTCAGAACTTTGTGTTTTTTCCTCATTTGTCTTCATTGTAAAGTTTTTTTTTTTTTAAAGTTTCCATTGGATACTAACAGACTACCCCAACCAGTGCGTTACGATTGAACTCCTGACCACGCACTCTTCAACTAAAGTGACCAACCATCCGAAAATTTCACGGACCGTCCGTTATTTTAGTATGTCGTCTGTAAGGCATCCGTAATTTGGGGTCCCCAAATTACAGACACCTTACAGATGACATACTAAAATCAAATTGGGTTATTTCAGAAAGGTATGCTGTTCCCTTGCGAGAGGCCCCATGAGTTTAAAAGTTTCCACTCCGGGCCTCTCGCACTTACCTTTTAATCTGTAGACTGAAGCAGCCTGCAGCAGCCCCTCCCGGACCTCGCAAAGACTGAACTGGCCCATTATCACAGATAGAACGACAATGGGCCCTATTATAGTGACAGCGTGTTGTTTGCCATCTCCTGCACAAATCCTGATTGCAGAAAGGGCCTGATGTCCCTTTGCAAAGCTGCGCGCATACTGAAAAACTGTGAAGAGCACAATTGTCTCAACCTTATATAACTTATTTTGACTTGTACTTATTTTGGTTGTCTATTTACTTACATACTATTGTGCGACCTCCTCGGATATGTCTGTAAAACGTACGTTTTGTCCCAAATGTTTGTCCTGAATTTTGACCTTCTGTCCTGAATTTTTGGCCTGACTTTTGACCCTTTGTCCTGAATTTTCACACTGACAGTCCTGAATTTGTAATAATAACAAAACAATGAGAGAGTGGGGCCAAATATAACAAATAGGCAGAGAGAGTCACTCTATAGTGTAAAAAAACACTCACTCACCAACCTAGTTGGTGACATGCTTCATCATTGGGTTCCCACCAGAGAGGCCGAATGCCTCTCTGGTGTGCTTCAACGCCTGATTACAGCAGAGCAGGTTTTGTGAAGGTGATAGTGCAAGATGTGAACCAAGTGATAAGTTAAAATGGTCTTTGCCTTACCATTCCACCATTAAATAACTTTTTCTGGTTTGGTAAAGTTAAATTGTGAGATGGATGATAGACCGGGTAGATTGGCCAGTCACATCACTTATGTGAAAGAAATGTGGTCTACATGTTTCAGCCTCACAAGTGCCATTAGCGAGGCTTTCTTCAGGACCTAGCACCATGGCGGTATGTACACACAAAGGTACACCCTAACCTGTGGCAGAAAAAAGTGACCGCATAACTTACGGTTTACTGGAAAACCTCAGTATTGCTGAAAGCGTTTATACTATATGGCGTGGGAGCACCTCACGACATGGACCCAGGCGGGGAGCGAGGACTCAGTCACACATACTGTCCGGCGCTCGCAAGGCACCTACATTTACCCGGCAGCAGGATCCCGATGATTTGCAAGTCCTGAATTCGCATCCATGCCAGTTGGTCACCCTAGCGTCAACGCACAGTGCCTAGTGAACAGTCACCAACTGCGCAAGAGTGCAAAGGTCAAGTTTGGATACGTGAATCCTTCGTGCCTGCCAGTCAGATTAAGGCAGAATCCCTTGATAAGCATACTGTTACTATAGTGGGACGTCTGATAATCCAATCCCATTTATAGGAGGCACCTTTAATGTGGGGCCCTTTACTTTTAAAACGTGTCTGCTCACAAAACCAGTGCTTTTAACACAAGTGCTCCTGTGTGCAAGGTAGACATCTTGCGAAGCAGGCCAGGCAGGCGCAGCGAACGGCGGAACTGGCTGCATATTTGAAATGCCTTTGAGTTCAATGTGCAAATACTGGAACTCACAATCAGGCGCGCAACACCCATTGGGCTCACCGGGCTTGACCCCCCCCCTCCCCCCCCTCCCCCTCCCCCCCGTCATGTGTGTCAGCCCGGCTGAGACAGCCTAGTGGGCTGGCGTCCGTCTAATTGCAGCCGGACCCGAGTACTTCACAGGTCTTTAAAAGACCATTTACTCGTTAATGAGGCTTTTGTTGCGTTTTCGCCGCTTCTTACAGCCACTCTGCCTATGGCTGGAAGACATAGCCCCCCCCCCCGAAATCTTTTTCAGCCCCCCCCCCCCCCCCCCCGAAATTTGGCTCTAGTTGCCCACCGGCTCACAAGTGTGTTATCTGCTTTTTTAGGTCGCGCCTGAGCCAGCGCTTTAGCGCTGCTCTCGCGAGAGCTTTTGTAAATGGGGGATTTGAAAGTGCAAACTAGTGCTTTCAGGCCGCCAACTACAGTGCATGTGCGCCGGGCGCGGGCACCATTTGGCAGCCTGCGTGATCATTTCTCGGCCGCTTTTATGTTCTCAGTGAGCCGCGCGGCCACTGAGAACATCAAAGCGGCCACGATTACTTTCACTTTAGCGGCTGCACGGCTGCTTTGATGTGAGTCCTATCGCTTTGCAAATGCTTGTATTTTGTTCGCTTTCAGGTTCTATTGTTGCCCAGAAAGGCATTCTTGTCTCAAAGGACTCACTGGACGGCAGTTTGCAGCGGAGCTCCATGTGGTCGCCTCTTTGCGCTTATTAGCTTTGCAAGCTGTAATTAAACACAAACCTGTGTTCAGCCTCTTCATCGTGTTTCCCGCCGTTGCATACCACAAAAATTGGCACTGCTGTTCGATTCTTATTCTTGGTTCCGTGTTACAAATAAGCAAATGTATACACACGCATATTCGCACAAGTCACTGAAAATGGTTTTAAAGTTATCCAATGACAGTAGGGTCCGTTAATAAAAGGAGTTCAATTTGCTTTCGAAATAACTGCCCTGCCAGTCACTGGTAGCAGTGTACGTTTACATCTTTCGATTCTACTAACTTCTTACGGGTATGGAAGGGTCCATGTGGAGTATTCGATAACCATGTTAACGGTTTGCCCTGACAACATACTTTCTAGTGTGTGCTCCCCACCCAGAAGTGACGTAACCAGTGGGTGGGAGTCAGAGGGCCAGTTTCTTCCTCTGTCTCCGTTTATTTCATTTTCCCTGATCCCTGCTGTCGGTGGTGGCCGCTGTTCAATAGTCTGTTGCGTTTCTGACGGTCAGCAGCTCCACGGGTTCGGTGGACGATTTGCTTTCAGTATGGGAATAAGCGAAGAGCGAATTACCATGGATACCAGGTTAAATAAAGTTCGTTTTTTTGTTTTTGAAAAAAAGGCAGGTTAGAGAAACTTGAAGCCAAGCTGCTTTACTCAGCTCTTTTGCTGATGTTAATCTATCTGATAGTAACGCGAGGAAGCAGAGACAAGGGTGCCTGCCTGCTCAGTGCAGTTAAACAACCCGCCCTATACAGTTAAGAAGGGATTTTATATTCGACAATCTATAGACTGGAGCATACTGTTACAATCTGCTACAGTTGTAACCTTTATTTATGCACTAGTCCTGAACAAGCGATCTCTTTTATTCCTAAATATTAGCCTAGTTGTTTGTGACAACGCATGCCAACATCCGAGAACATCTATAATCAGTAGTTCGATTTGGTAATAATTTTAGTATCTCCTTAGCTTGCATTGGAGCAGAGAAATTGTTAAAGGGAAAGCTAAAATTACACGTTTGTATGCTTAAAATATCTGTGTCCCACCTAAAAGAGGAGTTTTCGCATTTATATTTAGCAGGGGCCAACCGATCCAAACTTTGGGGGACAGGAGGCTGTGGGGGCGTCGCCACCTTCAGTGCTGTATCAAAGTCACTTGTAGGGGTCTTGGGTGTCCTTTCTGGTGCTCTTTACCAGGACAGCCAGTTCAGGCTTCCACTGTCAATCTGTGTGGAATGTGTTGAAGGTGCTACTGAGGTACGAGATAATGAGCGGAGAACCACCTTCATCAAGGTCTGTCACTTATGGGTACTGGTACTCTCCGTGCCCGATGAGAAGTTCCGGTATTCAAGGGGAGAAAATAAATAAGCATTTGCAACGCAATAGTTCTCGTATTTGCAGAATTTGAGCTATCAGCATTGTAAATGACAATGCCTTTTATGTGTTGTGAAAACTTGCAAGCAGGGCTTAAGACACACCCTTTGTACTTAAGGTTCTTGCTTATAAGAAGCAAGGCTGGCAGTAAAAGGGGCGCAGTTAATGCTAGCCTTGCTTCTCGTAAGCAACTACTATTAGTACAAAGAGCATGTTTATGCACGGCTTGCAGGTTTTCAAAACACATAAATAAAAGCCATTGTCATTTACAATGCCAATAGCTTAAACTCTCGCAAATGCGAGACCTATTGCATTGCAAATGCTTGTTCTTGGTTGTCTTTGGCTTTTTGCTGCAAATATGAATGAAAAAATTGAACCGAAGAGCGTCACATATGAAAGCGGACTACACAAAGTTTTTAGTATGGTCTCCAGCCTTACCCTCATATTCTCCTTAGTGAACACATCTAGAAATTAACTTCAACTACAAGAATTGGCAGCATTTCATCAAAACTGTTGGTGCAGACAGAATGTTTTGCAGTTGTACATCTGTATTCTTTCGAGTGAATGGAGTATTAAGCCACTAACCTTGGTGTGGCTCAGGGGAATTTCGAGCAGCAGACAGCTCCAGGACAAGCCAAGCGCCTGCAATGAATGAAGGCTTTCTCAGGAGCTAGTGCAAAGCCATTGCTTTGTGACGCCTTCTCTCCTCTAGCAACACCACAAGGTCACTCGCCAGCGCCTAGAGTGACAGCACAGATTGGCACTCAGTGAAACTCGCCCTGCTCGGTGGTGCATGAGCGCTGGTCACAAGCTGACAGCGCGCAGACTCCACAGCAATGTAAAGAATTCTCAGAGGGGGAAGGGGGAGCGAGGGAGGGGTTAAAAGAGAAAACATGGTCTTCGCTGCAAAGGGAATGTGGTCAGAAACGGAGAGCGGTAAAACTAAGCTAAATCCGAAGCAAAGAAAAGCGCACATAACGGAAGGGCGTGGAGAAGGGGTGGCAGCTGCAGCACGTGTGGGGCAGACTATTCACCAACACACAAAACGAGAGTGACTGTGTGCAGGCGCGCAACACCCATTGGACTCAAAGGGCTTCAGCCTCCCCTCCCCCCCTTGTGTGTGGCAGCCAGGGATGAGACAGCTTCCCAGGCATACACACAGCCGCACCCGAGCACGTCACAGGTCTTTAAAAGACTATTTGCATGTTAATGAGGCCTTGCTGTTTCACCCCTTCTAAGAGCCCCTGCAGCTCCACTCTGCTTATTGCTTTGCTTAAAGTTTTAGGCCCCCCCCCCCCCCGAAATTTTTTCTTAGTCCCCCCCGAAATTTGGTTCTAGTTGCGCCTCTGAGAGTGTGTGTATTCAATATTTACCCTAAACACTGCTCGCTTTAAAAAAATGGCAGCGTGTCTGTAGGGGCACATGTAGAAAGCTGGTTCTGTATATACTAAAGTGAGGTATACTGTGCACAGAGTCCAGTGGAACTCTAAAGGAAGGTAGAGGTAAAGTTAGATAGCACCTCACTCTATTTGTGGTAGTGAGGTCGAGCAGTAAGGCAATATCAGAGGAGAGTGTTAAGCATTTGTTGTACACACTCAGTCAGCAAATTAATTCACACACTCAAAGACTGAACTTCAGATCAATTTTTAGTTATTTTATTTTATAGAACCAAGCAAGCCTGGCTCAGGTAAGCAATAAATACTTTATAGTAGTAATGCAGTTTGTAAACAGTTTGAATTGTAATTGCATATGCACTTTGTTTTGACTTACCGTTGCAGAGAAATGCAATACTTTTTAAATACAGTTTATAGACTTGAATGGGCTTTTCAGTAAAATACCAGGTAAGTTACTTTTTAGATTACTTTTCTTACACAGAGTAGTATACCTAGATACTACTCTTGGACATTTGCTGTAAACAGGCAAGTAAAATCGTTTTAGTTAAACAGTACAATTTTAAAGAATTTCTTTAGGTTTTCAAACTCCACACTTCGAACCTTTTCCAAGAAAAACAGTCAATGTTATCCTATGGAGGAAAATATTGTTATCGGTTTTGAGGTAAGTATTTGGTAGTGGGAGTTGAGGTTCTGGGGGTAGACTCAGGGGTCCCCCAGGGTCAAGGATGCACTCTTGTTACACCCTCAGCGGCACTAGGGTGGCCGGGTGCAGAGTGCTGAGGCCCAATGTTATCCAATGGGGAATAGGGTCCCTCCGGTTGGTGGCTGCCAACGAGTAGGCCACTTGGTTGTGGGAGCAAAGCTCCTGGACTTTAGCACAGGGCAAATGAGGAAACAAAGTAGCACCAAAGGTGCACCCTCAGCGGCACTAGGGCGGCCGGGTACAGGGTGCTGTTTCGACCTTGGGCGCCCTGTTTGCAATGGGGGACCTCCGGTTTGCAAAGGCACTGCAGGCTTGGGGATGAAGGTCTTCTGGGTGCAACCACCACTTCGAGAGGTAAGTTGAAAAGTTGGGGGTTGGTTAGGCACCATCGGTTTGGCCACCCAAGGCCGGGGGGCGTCTGGTGCAAGGGTGCCTTTTGGGGTCTGATCTTCTTACCAGCTCCTGGTCGCGGTTGGGGGGTGGGGGGGAACCTTCCGGATTTAGGCTGCAGGCAGGTCAGGGGTAGCAGGATCTCGGGGCAGGATCGCCGGGGGGACCTCCTTGTGGTGTTTTCCCACTCGAGTTCGGGCCGTGGACGGAGGGTGCAGAGTGGTGCGTATTTGCGGTGTCCGCCCAGAGCCAGAGGTTGCAGATGAACAAATCCAGTGTTCACAGGAGACACAATCTTTGTGGTTGAAGGCAGGCAGGTCTTCCAGGGTTTTAGAGGTTACTGGCTGCAGGACACACCGGGATTTCGCAAGAGCAAGTTCGAGGTGGAGACATGCCGGTAGATCTGGGGGAAAGTCAGTGGGCGTCTTCCTCTTTTTAGCTCCGGCACGGCTGTTTGAACCTTGCTTCCTCAGACCAGAACCAACTGCAAGAAAAGAAGGACCAGAAGTGCCTCTAAATACTAGATTTAGGGGCGTTACAGGTAGGTAAAAGGTAGGGACCAATAGGTATACCCCCTAATATGCACCCCTTCAGTGGGAGGGGGGCATGGGCCTGTCCCTGCTTGGCTGAGTCCCCCCCATCTGCAAGATGGCAGGGACTTAGTGTTGTGCTTCACCTCGCCTCCCCCACCTGAGGGGTAGAGTTGGCAGAGGTGGGCACACCTCTCTTCCTCACTTGTTTGTCCCGTCGGTTCTCCTGCCCAAAGTGGGGGTCAGAAACAGTGGGGACCAGTTGCTGAAAGCAGCAAGTGGCCTAGGGAAGCTCACAAAGGTGGCAAGCCTTTGAAGCTTTCCCTTCGTGAACCCTATCCATCCTGGGGGTTGAGGCTTGGCATCTCGTCCCAGGATGTGCATTGTTTCAGGCCCCAGAGAGCAGCAGGCTCTCGACCCAGGGGCCCAGAAACATGTCTGGTGATGGCAGCTGAAAGCAGCCACTCAGTCTGGACACTAGCGGTAGGTTAGTTTTCAGGGGTTCAGGGTCATCTCTAAGATGTCCTCTGTGTGCATTTTTAGTTAAATCCCACACTGGCATCAGTGTGGGTTTAATGTGCTGAGAAGTATGATACCAAATATCTCAATTTTCAGTGTAGCGATTATGGTGCTGTGCAGTTTGTAATGACAAACTCCCAGCACCATATACTCTTAATGGCAGTACTGCGCTTACAATGTCTAAGAATGGACTTAGACACTGTAGGGTTACAGGGCTCATGCACCTGTACCCTCACCACTGGTATAGTGCACCCAGCTAGAGGGGTGACTAATCTATGCCAGGGCAGTGGGTTGTAGGGATGGCACAGAGATTTGTGCCATGTCGACTCACTTTGTTCTGCACCAAAAAACGCAGCCTGCAAAGGCAGTGTGTGAGTGTGAAGGTATAGGACCTCTAAGGGTGGCACAATAAGTGCTGCAGCCCGTAGAGACCTTCTCTGGTCACAGTGCCCTGTGTACCTGTGGTACCATTTAACAGGGGGTGACCTGTGGACAGAGATGCCAATTGGGTTTAGGTGTCAGTGCAGGTTTAGGAAAAGAACATAGGTCCTGGGTTCCTGATTAGCAGGAGCCCAGGGCACACTCAGTCAAAGCACATCAGCAATTCAGCAAAAAGTGAGGGCAACCATGCAGAAAGAGGGCACTTTCTCACAGCAAAGGATTTCCATATGTAAAAAAGTAGTACCGAAACATGCATAACGGCTGATGCAGTGTTTAGCAGTAGTTGGCCCAGTCACTTGGGGAGGGTTAATCACCGGAAGAACCATGATGTACATATGCCCTTGACAAATGGGGAATATCCAAAATGGAGAAATGGTGGTGCCAGCAATTGGCAAGCCGTGGGTGGGCTGAAGCCCACAAACACTAGATACAGCAAGTCACGGTATGAGATAGCGCATGCGCGCCATCTAGAGCCGAGAATTTAAAAACCAGGACAAAAGATTTGAGACAATTCTGGACCCAACTACTAGATGGCAGAATAATGCACAGCATGTGAATCCAGATAAGTTTCCGGCTGCAAAACCTAGGATTGGTTTCATCACCAGGGCAAAGCCATCTACTCCCTATATTTCCTCATTCCCAAAAAGGACACATCCCTAAGGCCAATCCTTAACCTCTGTTCTCTCAACCGATGCATCCTGTCAAAACACTTCCACATGGTCACACAACTAGATGTCACCCCCTGCTGCAGCAAGGCAACATCATGACCCCCCTCGACCTGGAGGATGCCTACTTTAATATCTTGATTCATCTAGCCCATCAGTTATCTCATCTTCATGGTAAATGGTAAACCCTACCAATTCAAAGTGCTACCTTGAGGGTCTTTACCAAGGGCTTAGCAGTAGTAGCTGCTCACCTCAGGAGGGAAGAGAGGATACACATCTTCCCCATCCTAAATGACACGCTGATCAAGAGCACAAGCAGACAGTAATGCCTGGCTCACACCCAGGCTATGATCTCCCTCCTACACAGCCTAGGATTCACTGTGAACAAAACCCCACTTAGAGCCACTTCAAGTCCATCCATTTCCAAGGGAAGTCCTCAGCTCTGTCTTGTGAATAGCTTTCCACAGCCGTTGGAGTGCAGACATTCAAACAGCTGCTGCCTCTTTTTCAGTCACTCAGTCAGCCACCAGTTTGCACTGTTAAGCACTTGCTAGGAATGATGGCCTCATGCATCGGCATAGTGCCCCACGCCAGGCTTCATATGCACCCGCATCAGGACTTCTTAAGTCAGTGGTCACAAGGATAGGATCAGATGGAGGATCTAGTATTGGTAAGGGCCAGCAGCCATTCCTCACTGCAGTGGTGGAACAGCAAAAACCTTTTGCAGGGCAGGCCCTTTGCAGACCCAGTTCTGTAAGTGACTTTGCCACATGTGCATCTCTAGCCGTCTGGGAAGGTGCACATCAACAACGTGACAGTCCAAGGTCTGTGGCCACCTCATCTGAAGGGTCACCACTTGACGCTGTTAGCATTTATCTCACTCAAAGCTTTTTCTCCAACAGATTCAAGGCTAGGTAGTCCTGGTGCATACAGACAACATGACCGCCATGTTATGTCTTGAGAAACTAGGAGGCACTCACGCACCTTACCTGACTGCTCTAGTGCATCAGATTTGGCGTTGGGCCATCACTGGGTTTACTGCCTAGCACAGTACCTTCCAGGAGTGGACAACAACTTTGCAGCCCTGCTTAGTAGGATGTAGCAAAAAGTTTGAGTGGGAACTCGACCCACAAGTCCTGTTCCCTTACTTTTGCAGGTGGGGCACCCCAGACATAGACCTTTTTGTCACAGCAGGAAACGCGAAATGGCTAAACTCACCGCCAGGTTTCCACTCCCAGCTCATGGTCAGGGATCTTTGCTTCTGCTTTGTCTCCTCTCCTACTCATTCTCTTCCAGGGGATCCTCATCAAAGTCATAAGCATTAGAATATTCCCGCCCATGTGCGGGATCCCAGAAACAGTATATTATATGTGCCCCACATATATATATCCATACATATATACCTATATGTATACACAAGCAATTGCAGCCCATAACATCCTAGAGCTGAAACAGGCTGTAAGGAATTTCCACTACACATAAGAAAATATCATTATAAATATGAGAAACAACATTATAACTTGTTTGGAAACTGTTTTAATGCTTAGAAAACAGCAGAAATTCTTAGAAAACACTGAAAGCATAGGAAGCTCCCAGGCTGCATTGCAAATACCCAGTCTAAAAAGACTGAAAAGCTAACTAATAGCTGCATAGCAAAAAACCGACACCGTGCCTTTAAGGCACACCTGACCCCCACCTTCCCATCATGCCTCAGGGGTGGCAGTTAGGTCAGTTCTTTGCGGGGACTGAAAAGTCATGGCACAAAGAAATAATAACCTCTGAAAACTATCACACCTTTGCCCGGGGAGGCGGGAGGGTTGCTTATGACTTTGATGAGGATACCCCTGGAAGAGAACTAGGATTACAGGTAAGTAACTAATCCTTCTCTTCCAGGGGATCCTCATCAATAGTCATAAGCATTAGAATAGAATAGCGAGCCTCACCTCATCCCCCTGCGGGCAAAGGAAAGAAAAAAACAGAGAAGGAACAGTATTAGATAGACCCCGCTACCCAAACAGGTTGCTCAAGGAGGCCTGGCCTACTTTGGCATCCGCCCTGGAATCGGATTCGAGGCAGTAGTGCCTGGTAAAGGTGTGAACCGATTTCCAAGTGGCCGCCTTGCAGATTTCTGCCATTGGAACGTCATGCAAGAAAGCTACTGTGGCCGCTTTCCCCCTAGTAGAATGAGCCTTAGGGGCCAAAGGTAAGGGCCTTTTCGCCAGCTGGTAGGCTAGGGTAATGCAGGAAACAATCCATCTGGAAATGGATCGCTTAGCTGCTGGGAAGCCTGTTCTCATGGCGCCATAGTTGACAAACAGTTGATCCGTCTTCCTAATGCCTCTGGTACTTGCCAGGTAGAATTTAAGTACCCTCTTGAGGTCTAAGGAGTGGAGCGACCGCTCAGCCGGGGTCGCTGGATTCGGGAAGAAGGATGGCAGAGAAATGGACTGATTAATATGAAAATCAGACACTACCTTAGGGAGAAAAGATGGATGTGCCCTTAAGACCACTTTGTGCTGGTGAAAAACTGTGTACGGCTCTTTAGTACAGAGAGCCTGGATTTCGCTTACTCTGCGTGCCGATGTAATGGCTACCAGAAAAGCGGCCTTCCACGACAGATGCTGTAAGGAAGCTCTGTGGATCGGCTCAAAAGGTGGGCCCATCAACTTGGACAACACTAAGTTCAACTCCCACGGAGGAGAAGGATTTCGAACAGGGGGGTAAACTTTCTTCAACCCCTGCAAGAAGTCCTTGACCACCTGCATCTGGAAAAAGGAAGGTTGATTGGGAGACCTCCTGTAAGCTGTAATGGCAGACAAATGGACCCTGATGGATGCATACTTCAAGCCTGATCTAGCTAAGTGAAGGAGGTACGGAAGGATGACGTCCTCCTGCCCCTTTGTAGGATCAAGGTTATTCTCCCTACACCAAATGAAGAACCTCTTCCACTTAAACGCATAAGACGCTCTCGTGGAGGGTCGCTTCGCTTCTTTGAGAATATGCATGCAGTCAGGTGGTAGACCTAAATGTCCGTATTGCAGGACCTCAGGAGCCATGCTGTTAAGTTCAGTGAGGGAAGGTTGGGATGTAGAATCCTCCGGCCCATCTTGGACAGCAGGTCCGGCCTGCAAGGCAGTCGCCTGTGAGGTCGCACTGAGAGATGGAGAAGGTCCGGGTACCACCACTGGCGCGGCCAGTCCGGAGCTATGAGGATCATCTTCATGTCGGATCTGAGCAGCTTGGATACCACCTTCGGAATCAGAGGCAGGGGCGGAAAGGCGTAGGCAAATGTCCCTGACCAGTCCATCAAAAGAGCATTCCCCCTGGTCCCTGGACGGTGGAATCTGGACGCGAAGGCGTGGCATTTTGAATTTTCGTCGTCTGCAAACAGATCGATTTCTGGACGACCCCAACAACGGAACAGGTCTGCCACCACGTCGTCGTGCAGCACCCAGTCGGGCTGATCTTCGAAGTGCCTGCTGAGTGCGTCTGCCTTGATATTCAACTCCCCCGGAAGGTGCACTGCCACTACCGAGAGGTTCCGGGCGAGCAGCCAGAGCCAGATCCCCTGTGCCTCCAGGGAGAGGGGGCGTGACCGAGTCCCGCCCTGTTTGTTCAGGTAAAACATGGTCGTGGTGTTGTCGGTCTGCACCAGGACTGAGTCGGCCTTGATTGCTGGGAGGAACGCCTTTAGAGCAAGGTGGACTGCCCGAAGTTCTAGCATATTTATGTGGTAGCCCTGTTCTTTTGCAGACCACCGACCCTGTATTTGGAGGCACCCCATGTGGGCCCCCCAACCTTGCAGCGATGCATCTGTCACCACCGATTGCACCGGAAGTGGGTGGTGAAACGGGACTCCCACCAACAGATTGTCCTGACGAGTCCACCATGCAAGGGAAGATTTCGCCACCTGGGAGAGAGAGATTCGATCTCCCCAACGGCCTGTGGACTGATCCCATTGGTCCTCCAGAGCTTGCTGCAAAGGTCTCATTCGCAGTCTGGCGTTGGGAATGAGAAAAATGCAGGACGCCATGGATCCCAGCAGAGATGCTACCTGCCAGGCTGACGGCCTCTGCATCTGCTGCATAAGCCTGCATTTCCTCTTCATTGAAGACAGTCTTTCCCCCGAAGGATACGCTTTTCCCACGCTTGTGTCCAGAACGGAGTCAAGGTAGTGGATGGACTGAGTGGGCTGCTGCACGGACTTTGCCATGTTGACGTGAAGGCCGAGAGCGTGCAACTGTCTCAGACAGGTCTGGAAGTCTTTCTTCACCTGCTGCTGGGATGGAGCCTTCAGCAACCAGTCGTCTAAATAAGGGTAGACGAAGAGACCCTGCTTGTGTAGGCAGGCCGCCACCACTGCCATACATTTGGTGAAGACTCGCGGAGCCGACTTGAGTCCGAATGGAAGGACTTTGTACTGATAATGCTTGCTTCCAACCACAAACCGCAGGTACCTGCGGTGATGTTTCGCGATTGCAATGTGAAAGTACGCATCTTGGAGGTCCACCAAACACATCCAATCCCCGACTTGCAGATGTGGACATATTTGGTGAAGCGCCAACATACAGAACTTCTCCTTGACGATGACTTTGTTTAGGAGACGAAGGTCCAGAATCGGCCAAAACTTGTGCTCTTGATCTTTTTTGGGCACAAGGAAGTACCGGGAGTACACTCCTTTTCCGACCTGTGAAGGAGGAACTTTTTCTATGGCCTGTTTTTGCAGAAGGGCCCTCACCTCCTTTTGGAGCAGTTGTAAGTGGTGAGGACGGGACCTTTTTGGCGGGATGTCTTTCGGATGCGCTCGAAAACGTAGTGCATATCCATTTCGCAGTATATTCAGCACCCAGCGATCTTTTGTGATGCTGTCCCACTCTGCTAGATGTCGTGACGCACTTCCTCCCACTGGAGTGGGCAACGGTCGTAGAGGAAGCCACAGCTCATGACTTTCCTCCTCTTGTGGTAGTGGAGGACTGCTGTTGGTGTCCACCCCTGCCCCTGCCGGATTTTCCACCTCGAAACTGCGATTTTCCTTGGGGTTTACTCTGAGACCACTGAGGGGTTTGAACCCTCTGTTGAGGCCCCTTGCGTTGGGTGGGTCGAAAACGGCGCTTGAATTCCTTTTTCTTCTCCAAGCCCACAGCTTTGAGGGTGTCTAGTTCAGTTTTCATGCTCCCCATCTCCTCATCCGTGTGAGTGCCGAAGAGGGAGTTGCCAGAGAACGGGAGGTTTAAAATCCGTTGCTGTGCGTCTGGCTTGAGCCCTGTCAGCCGCAACCAGGACGACCTCCTGGCGCACACGCCGTGTGTGTAAGAGTGGGCTGAGAGTAGCGCACCATCCGCCGCCGTGCTAATCGACTGATTAGCCACCAGAGCCCCTTCAGTGACAATCTCTTCAAAGTCCTTTTGGTCCTCCTTGGGGAGCTTGGACTTGAATCGCTCCATCGAGTCCCAGAGAGCCCTATCGTATCTGCCCAAAAGCGCCGCCGTGCTGGAGATTTTGAGGGAAGCTGCCGCGGAAGAGCAGGCCCTGCGTCCCCAGGAGTCCTGGGTTCTGCTCTCCTTAGCTGGAGGAACGGAAGAGGAGGCCGACGCCGTCTGACCCTTTCTTGCAGCCGCCACTATTACGGAGTCCGCAGGCGGGTCCATCTTCACAAAGACAGGGTCAGAGGTAGCTGGCTTGTATTTTTTGAGGATACGAGCCGGAACCGCTTTGACGGTCACCGGGGTGAGGAAGGTGTCCATGACTGGTTCCATGATTCCTGGGACCAAAGGCAGCAGTGGACGAGAGGCAGACTTCTGGTGAAGTGTTTCAAAAATCACCGACGTGGTGACTTGGGGGACTGACATCTCAATCCCCAGCTTCTGCGCTCCCCGCTGCAGCACCTCGTGGTAGGTGTTGATGTCATCTATGGGCGAGACCCTGGACACTGGGCTGCCCGATAGCGTGGGTGAATAGTCCCTGATGGAGGACCTGCTGGACGAGGAAGAGGACGATGATGGAGACCTCCGCTCCCGGCGATGATCACGAGCCCGTGATCCGGATGAACGCCCCTCCCGCCTGGGGGACCGCGATCTGAGTCGCCTGTTGTCCGGCGACTTCTGACGTGCTGGCCTGGGGGGACTAGCTCTGTCCACAGCCGCCACCAGCCGTTGCAGCGGAGAGTCATGCACTTGACTGACGTATTCCCGCAGCCTCCTTGTAGCCCCTGAGTCCTGCCAATGATGTGCTGGCAGCAGCCATCTGGGCGACAGAGAAATGGTCCCTTGAGTCTGAGGGGAAGACCTACGGGGTTGGCTGGCAGGCTCTCGTGGAATTGCCGGTCGTGGAGATGCCCCTGAGTGAGAGGAGGAATGGCGCGACGCCGACTGTCACCAGGACCACCGACCTGTCCGAGGCCTGTCTCGACGTCGAGCGTGGTCTTGACGTCGATCCGTGGCGTCGCCTTCTTTCTCGCCGGGACTCTTCTCTCGACGTCGAACGACTCCTCGATGTGGACCGGCGGCCATGTTCAGTGGGCGAAGAATGCCACCTCGACGTCGAACGGCGATGTGAAGCCGACGACGGAGGCCCCCTTTCTCCCTCGACGCCGAACGCCGTGGGGACGCCGGCGGAGATGCTGCCACTCTCGACGTCGACGCGGATGCCAACCTCGACGCCGAACGCCGTCTGGATGACGACGGCGGAGGATTCTGCTCTCTCGACGTCGAACGTTGATGGAGCCTCGGAGGGGATCGTGCTCTCGACAACGGAGGGGTGACACTCCTCGACACCGGTCGTCGCCTGGTTGACGACGGCGGAGGGTCCATGCTCCTCGACGCCGATCGTCGTCGAGATGACGACGGCCGAGGTTGCCTGCTCCTCGACGCCGATCGCCGCTGGGTAGGCGACGGCGGAGGTTCTCTGCTCCTCGACGCCGATCGTCGCCTGGTTGATGACGGCGGAGGTTCCCTGCTCCTCGACGCCGATCGTCGCCGGGTTGACGACGGCGGAGGGGTGGTGTCTCTCGACGCCGATCGTCGCCGGGTTGACGACGGCGGAGAGGCTCTAGATCTCGACGCCGATCGTCGCCGAGTTGACGATGGCGGTCTGGACTTCGACGTCGACCCTGCTCTCGACGGCGAGCCCGCTGTCGAAAGTCTCTTCTTGGAAACACGACCTACCGGAACATCTTTCCTCAGCGCCGATCCCGACGCTGAGGCGGAAGGACGAGAGGACTTGCTCCTAGATGTATCTCTAGGCCTCTTGGAGCCCTTCCTCACCGGAGATCGGCCTCTGGATGGTTGTGCCAGGCCATAAATGCGAATTCGCTCTCTGTCCTTCAAAGTTCTCTTGGACAGGCTCTGGCAGTGAGTACATGTCTTGGAATCTTGATCCTCCGGTAGACACAGGATACAGACCCTATGAGAGTCAGTCCTGGCCTTCTTCTTGCCACAATCAGGGCAAGGATCGAAAAGAGAAGGCATTTCAAGTTGGAAAAAATGCCCAAAACTGCCTAAAAAAGACAGCCTCTTACTGACTTAGATGTAAAACGTCGAAGTAAGGGAAAAAACAGTTGAAAAACAGACAATATTTTCTGACAAACTCAGAAAAAAGTGGAGCTCTGTTGCCAGGATCCTTCCAGAAGGAGCCGGAAAGAACAACTGACCTAACTGCCACCCCTGAGGCATGATGGGAAGGTGGGGGTCAGGTGTACCTTAAAGGCACGGTGTCAGTTTTTTGCTATGCAGCTATTAGTTAGCTTTTCAGTCTTTTTAGACTGGGTATTTGCAATGCAGCCTGGGAGCTTCCTATGCTTTCAGTGTTTTCTAAGAATTTCTGCTGTTTTCTAAGCATTAAAACAGTTTCCAAACAAGTTATAATGTTGTTTCTCATGTTTATAATGCTATTTTCTTATGTGTAGTGGAAATTCCTTACAGCATGGTTCAGCTCTAGGGTGTTATGGGCTGCAATTGCTTGTGTATACATATAGGTATATATGTATGGATATATATATGTGGGGCACATATAATATACTGTTTCCGGAATCCCGCACATGGGCGGGAATATTCTAATGCTTATGACTTTGATGAGGATCCCCTGGAAGAAAATGAGTAGGAGAGGAGACAAAGCATAAGCAAAGATCCCTGACCATGAGCTGGGAGTGGAAACCTGGCGGTGAGTTTAGCCATTTCGCGTTTCCTGCTGTGACAAAAAGGTCTATGTCTGGGGTGCCCCACCTGCAAAAGTAAGGGAACAGGACTTGTGGGTCGAGTTTCCACTCAAACGTTTTGCTACATCCTACTAAGCAGGGCTGCAAAGTTGTTGTCCACTCCTGGAAGGTACTGTGCTAGGCAGTAAACCCAGTGATGGCCCAACGCCAAATCTGATGCACTAGAGCAGTCAGGTAAGGTGCGTGAGTGCCTCCTAGTTTCTCAAGACATAACATGGCGGTCATGTTGTCTGTATGCACCAGGACTACCTAGCCTTGAATCTGTCGGAGAAAAAGCTTTGAGTGAGATAAATGCTAACAGCTTCAAGTGGTGACCCTTCAGATGAGGTGGCCACAGACCTTGGACTGTCACGTTGTTGATGTGCACCTTCCCAGACGGCTAGAGATGCACATGTGGCAAAGTCACTTACAGAACTGGGTCTGCAAAGGGCCTGCCCTGCAAAAGGTTTTTGCTGTTCCACCACTGCAGTGAGGAATGGCTGCTGGCCCTTACAAATACTAGATCCTCCATCTGATCCTATCCTTGTGACCACTGACTTAAGAAGTCCTGATGCGGGTGCATATGAAGCCTGGCGTGGGGCACTATGCCGATGCATGAGGCCATCATTCCTAGCAAGTGCTTAACAGTGCAAACTGGTGGCTGACTGAGTGACTGAAAAAGAGGCAGCAGCTGTTTGAATGTCTGCACTCCAACGGCTGTGGAAAGCTATTCACAAGACAGAGCTGAGGACTTCCCTTAGAAATGGATGGACTTGAAGTGGCTCTAAGTGGGGATTTGTGGAGTTCACAGTGAATCCTAGGCTGTGTAGGAGGGAGATCATAGCCTGGGTGTGAGCCAGGCATTACTGTCTGCTTGTGCTCTTGATCAGCGTGTCATTTAGGATGGGGAAGATGTGTATCCTCTCTTCCCTCCTGAGGTGAGCAGCTACTACTGCTAAGCCCTTGGTAAAGACCCTCAAGGTAGCACTTTGAATTGGTAGGGTTTACCATTTACCATGAAGATGAGATAACGGATGGGCTAGATGAATCAAGATATTAAAGTAGGCATCCTCCAGGTCGAGGGTGGTCATGATGTTGCCTGGCTGCAGCAGGGGGTGACATCTAGTTGTGTGACCATGTGGAAGTGTTTTGACAGGATGCATCGGTTGAGAGAACAGAGGTTAAGGATTGGCCTTAGGGATGTGTCCTTCTTGGGAATGAGGAAATATAGGGAGTAGATGGCTTTGCCCTGGTGATGAAAATGAAGGGTTCTATAGCTCTTTTGGACAGGAGCGTCTGATCCTCCTTGTGTAGCTGCACAAGGTGTTCCAGGCTGAGAGTGTTGGTGTGAGAGGGAATGTTTGGTGAGGTGGCGACGAGCTCTAGGCACTAGCCGTGCTCGATGATGGACAAGACCCACCAGTCCGTGGGATTATCTCCCAGTGGGGAAGAAATACCTGAAGTCTTCTCCCAACAGGTGCTATGTGATCAAGAGGGATGCAGGGCAAGTCAGTTCTTGAAGGTACAGGTTCCCTTAATGGAGATGCCTCTGCCTTTAGAGGTATTCCCTCTAAAGGAGACTCAAGTGAAACCCCTGCCACCCTGCTGGTGATAGTTATGGTAGGACTGGGTAGGGTTTGGGAAATTGGGTTTTGAGCCCACGCTTGGCTATTATCTATGAAAGTAGTCCCTTTTAGAAGGGACTGCAAGCTGTCCATGGCCTTGGTGGTCTCAATGTCTTTTTTGATTTTCTCAAGCATTGTGTCCACCGGAGGCTGTTGCACCTCCTGCTTGAAGTCAGACAGGCGGAGCCAGGAGTGGCGCCGCAGGATGACCGAGGTGTTCACTCCTCGGGTGGCTGTATCAACCACATCCATGGTACAACTAATGGCTCTACCCTCCCCATTTTAAGGTCAAGCCTAGACAGCGCATGCGCCATCTGACAAACTGTATCTGGCTCTAGGGACTGAGACCACGCCCATCAATTTTCATTGGTTCCTCTTCAAGCTGTGTATAAATCGTTACTTCTCATAAGGGCATCTGTTTTATTTATCCCTCCTGCTGATGAGGAAACTGCCCCGATTACATGTGGCCATCCTTTTCATTGCATTTAAGTAGTTTGCAGCACACTATTTTTAGGTCTCGCCTGGTGAATGCATCGCATGCGCTGCCCTAGCCAGGAGAGCACCTTTTGTAATCAATTCTGCGAGGGCTCTCATGCACGCGTCTGCAATGGACAAAGATGGCTGCTCTCGCCATTTGTCCATTGCAAACAGCATACGCGTGTCCGTGGGACTGTGTGGACAGTTCCACGCCATTTTGTTGCCATAGCAACAAAATGCCGCTCCGCGTGTTTTTTTTTTGTCAGTCCCCCCGGGGCACAAGCAGGCATCCACTTCTGTCTCACAGAAGTGGATGCCTGCTTGTGCCCCGGGGGAACTGCAGGACAGCCGTTAGCATTTGCAATGCAATAGGTCTCGCATTTATGCGAGTTTGAGCTATTAACATTGCAAATGACAATGCCTTTTATTTATGTTTCAAAAACAAGAATATAAGGCATTGCCATTTGCAATGTCAATAGCTCAAACTCGCATAAATGTGAGACCTATTGCATTGCAAATGCTTGTTTCTCTATTCCCTCCGCTCTTCACACTGTGATCTAGTTATGTGAATCATCTTTAAGCATGGCAGCAGCGCAACTTTTCTTTTGCTGTGCGCAACTCACCCACCACGTATTTATTTACTTTGGCAACATTTGTACAGCTGTGGGTGGCGGCCACTGTTCAGCAGCACATCACATTTCTGCTGAACACAGGAAAGCTGTGAACGGTCCAGGATCTGCGATCAAAAAGTGCGGTGGCCGCTGTAGGCAAGAGCAGGTCTCCCGTGATGAATACGTCGCAGGTATCGCTTATATCAGCGAACAGACGGGGCCACAGTTTTAGACTTATTTTTAAATACTGGTTTGTTCCATAATGAAACTTAACCAACACACACAAGATTCCTGCACAAAAAGGAAGAATGGTTCCTTGGAGATCGGTTTTCGATCCCCCTTTTCCAATTTAAAGGGTTGTTGTTTTCCTGCCCTGCTCCCCCTCAACGCAAAAATAAATGGTTTACTCCCTCTCACACTGTAGACTTGAGCACCGCCAATGTAAAAGTGGCGTATTTGACACGGACCATTATCTAAGCCAGTTCGTTCTATGCTTAGCAGTTAACATTTACAGAAAGCGGCTCTTTTTGATTTTGTTGAGTAGAACCAAAGTGTTAAATTCCTTTGCAAGCACTCGTACAGACACGAACACATGGTGTTGCATGGCCGATAGCAATCACAGCTCCTGCCCTCTCATGCCTGGGTTTTCACACGGCCTCCAGCCTTAAATCTGATTTATTCACTCTTATTTTGTTACTTAACATACCCAGTATTTTTGCCTTGGAGACACCCTTGCCTGACAGAGCAGCATAGCGACTACCGGGACTAGACGTTTGAAGTGTCGGTGTAGCTGACAGATGAGTGTGGAAACGGAGAGTAGTTCCAAAAGAAGTTCATTTTCAAGGATTAAGTTCGCAGTTGCTCAGGATAAAGTCCAGAGGATCTGACCTTTCTCCTAGCAACTAGAGATACATTCCAGAATGGCACTTTAAGCAAAATGAATACAACAGAGAAGAAATACTAAACTACTGTACAGATACAATAAACGTAAAAGGAAACCTACACAACACTACATCTTCCCCCCTTATAAAAAAAAATTAAGCTAAATCCTAATCATCAAAACGTGAGAGTAATTTAGAGACTCTTTTAAAGAGAACAGGTTCTGACTCAAATGAATCAGTCATGCGAGAAAACTATGAACACTGGGATGTAGATCCTTGAGAAACAGGAGTAGACATCATAGAACTACATGGAACAACCTGTTCTTTGGTTAAAGACTGAAATAACACTGGCATCAGCACATTGGGATAACGGCATGTAAGAATCCTTAAAAATGTGCATACTAGGAGGCACATCATACGAACATGAATCAACTGATTTGGCTTCACAGAGAATAGAGACATTAACTGCTGGAGTGTGTGATTTAAGATAAATCTCTTTCTGACTGTTCAAAATGGGTACTAAATTGTTTTTATTCCACCACCCTCTCCCTTGTAAAAGAACAGAACCCTTACTGACCCGTTCAATTTTACAAGGAGAGGAGTAAATAGATTCCCCTTTGGTGACTCTTACAGGTTTCTTGATGAGAACCCATGACCCAACCAGAAATTCCTTCTGATACATGCTTCGAAGATTCAGAACAGAATTTGTTTTTGCTTCAATAAAACATGGTTTCTTAAAATCACAGCATCATACGTGTTGAAATCAGTTTTACAATCAAGCTATGAAGGTAACATTTTAGATATGCATTTCCTTCCTCTTAATTCAAATGGAGTGAAACCAGTGGTTGAGTGAGGGGGAGAATGATGAGCATTAATTTTGCTTACATCAACACCTGAAGCAAGAGCAGATTGAATGCCATCCTTTATAAAACGGTTAGCCCTTTCTACAAGTCCATTAGATGAAGGACTATAAAGAGTGACCTGAAGATGTTTAATGTCGGAATCTAAAATACATTTTTTCATGAAAGGCAAAGTGAAATGTGTTCCATTGTCCGTCACCATTTATTTTGGAGAACACTCCAGAGAAAAAAAGAAGTTGTAGAAAATTTAAAACAGACTGGGTGGAATGAATTTACCATTTCTGGTGCAGACTTTATTTACAATAGAAAGCTCAGGTGATATTTGAGCAAAGGCTTTCAAATCACTGGGAAGATTGCGCAAAGGGGGCCAACCATTTCTAATATGTTCCATGACTTTTAGAACCTCATCTTGAGAAACTGCTTCCAACTAGTCTTTTTAAGAAAGGAGTTCACCACAAGATGAAACAGCATCCAAAGCTGCAACTACACATTCATAATCTTCTTTGATATCATCAGAAGACAAAGGCAAACGAGATAGGCAATCGGCCTGAAAAAATTCATACCACCCTGTATGTAATTTATAACAAAGTGGTATTCTTGTCATTTAGAAAGCAAGAGCACTAGGCGGGATGACGCTTAAACTAGGCCATTTCCTTGTAGCAAAAACACGAGGTTTATGGTCAGTCAAGATCTCAAAACAGCCCCACAGATACGTTTTACATTTCTGGACAGACCAGAAACAAGCTAGAGCTTCCCTTTCTATGATGCTGTAATGCGATTCAGATTGCGAAAGAGCTCTTGAAGCTTGGGCAATGGTGACTTTTGTGTGTCACAATAGGGGTACCCCTGAATAAATTTCCTAAATCAGTTAAATTACTCTGCAAAAAAACATTTAGGAAATAGATAAAAAGTGGACCTAGGATAGTACAAAAACAGTATAGAACCAGAATTTTTTTTTTTAATCAAAAAATACAATTGTTATATTTATAGATCAAGTTCTAATGAGAAATACATTTTTTTATATAAATATTAGATCTTTATAACAAAAACATAACATACGATATTAATCAAACTTAGGGTACATATACAATTCCAATTTTGGCCTTTGTAAGACGTACAAAATCATTATACAGTTGTTATTGATGCTATTCATACATACTTATTCATTCATACATGGCCAAATTTAAATGATTAGATACATATAAAACATGATGTTGATAGTAGACATGGATTTGTGTGTCAAAAATTAATTGAAAATAACAAAAACAAAATTGTTCAACACATATATAATTTTAAAACATTTAAGAGATGTGATCATGGCTAACAGTTCATGTCACGCGCGTTTTGGATGTATGCCTTCATCAGGTAGCCATTAACTAGACCACCATGGCTATATATGCAAAACAGTCTGATTTTCTTTTGAGAAAATGCAATATGGCCGATGAAAGTTCCAGGTAGTGTAATGGGTAGCAAACTGGTCTGCTTCTTTCATCAGCTATATTGCATTTCCACTAGTCTGTGTGTGGAGCAAAACAGGAAATGACAGCATGTGGACTCCTTCCTGGCTCGAAATCTGAGACTGTGAATCGGTCTGGGCTGGAGCAAGAATGCCAAAGCTTCAAACTGATGCTCCCACAGCCGCAGGGGTGAGCCTGACAAGAGCCGGTAATTAGGAAGGCGGGCCATAACGTGCTGTAGCGCATAGCCAGGAGCGCACACGAGGCAGAGCGTCAAGAGCAAATGTCTTGAGCCACTACATCAAAGTAAAGATTCGGCTTGAGAAGGCTCATGCGGGAGCAGGGTTCAGAACAATGAAACTACTTGCGAAATCTAGCGCGGCAGTAGGATTTCAAGGCAGCGTTATTTATAAAATAATGTTACGCACCTGTACAAGGAGGGGAAACCCCTCAAGTAGTGAAAATACTCGCCAAGATGTAGGCGAAATGAAGGAAGAAGCTAGTGGGTTCGGAGGCAGGAAACAGCGTAGTAGTAGAGGGAACCAAAGTCAGCACTACCCCACTCCTGGTACCAAATGAAGTGTCGGGGTAGCTGACAGATAAGTCTGGAAACAAGAGTAGTTCCAAAAGAAGTTTATTTCCAAGGATTAAGTTCCCAGTACAGGGACCCACAGCTATCGCCAGTTGCTCAGGAGAAAGTCCAGAGGATTTGACCGTCCTCCTTGCAACTGGAGATAGATTCCAAAATGGAACATAAACAACTTAAACAACTCGTCACCACACCGACCCACAGAGCAGGTCACACCCTCGACCACATCTTCTCTGCATGAAACAGCGTTCACTTCAGCTACACAACGCATGGACCGACCACCACTGCGTACACTTCGCAGTCGACAAACCCAAGGCACCCAAAGCCAGCTCCAAACCCACCACAAAGGAACTGGAGCAAGGTTACCAATGAGCAACTTAACTCCACCCTCACCCGAGACAACCACACCTGGGCATTTGACACAAACATCGCAGCCAGAGGACTCCACACTTGGATCTCCAACTGCGCAGATGAGCTTGCTCCGCTACGCAACCCCGACAAACAGTGCCCCAGGAAAGCCGCCTGGTTTACCACCAATCTCCAAGAAGCCAGGCGCACCTGCAGACGCATGGTGAAGTAATGGAGTAACACTAAGACAACCGAAAACTATTCCACCTACAAGGACGCCATGATGGACTTCCACAACCAAATCAAAACCACCAAGAGGAACTTCATCCACAACAAAATCCTTGCCAACTCCACCTACTCTTCAGTGTTATCCAGGAATTCACCAGCCCATGCAGCGAAGCCACAGACATCACCCTGTCCCAAGACCTCTGCGACAAGCTTGGAACCTACTTCCACCTCAAGATCAAAACCCTCTACGACAACTTAGTCGACCATCCACCAGAAGCCACAGCCGGCCCCCCCACCCACTAGAGACACCGGCCAGCCCACCATCTCCAACTGGACACCGATCACAGCCGAAGACACTGCCAGGACCATGAAAGGCATCCACTCGGGCCCCCACCAACCCCTGCCCCCCGCACATCTACCACAGAGCTGCAGCCGCCATCACACCTGAACTGCAGCGTACCATCAACACAACCTTCAAAACAGGCACTTTCCCAGACTGGAAGCGCGCCGAATTCAGGCCCCTGCTCAGGAAGCCCAGAGCCGATACCACCGACCTCAAGAACTACCGACCCATCTCGTTCCTCCCCTTCGCAGCCAAAGTGGCAGAGAAAACAGTCAAAAGAAAACTGACGCAATTTATCGAAGAGAACACCGTCCTCGACCCGTCCCAATACAGATTCCAAAGCAACCATAGCACCGAGACCGCCCTACTCGCCGCCACAGAGGACATCCGCACCCTCCTGGACCAAGGCCACTCCACAACCCTCATCCTCCTCAACCTTTCAGTGGCCTTTGACACCATCTCTCACCGCACACTAGTCGCCAGACTACAGGACGCTGGCATTCAAGGAACAGCACTGGACTGGATCAGATTGTTCCTCACCAAAAGAAGCCAAAGGATCAGACTACCACCCTTCCTCTTCGATCCCACAAAAATCACCTGCGGAGTCCCAAAGGGGTCATCGTTGAGCCAGACACTCTTCAACATCTACATGGCCCCCCTCGCAGCCATCATCCAGCAACACTGCCTCAACATCGTATCCTACGCCGACGACACCCAGCTCATCCTCTCCCTCACCAGAGACCCAACCACTGCCAAACTGCCAGAAAGGAATGCAAGACGTCGCAGTATGGATGACCAACAGCTGCCTGAAGCTCAACGCAGAGAAGACAGAAGTCCTTAGAACCACCCCTTCAGCATGGGAAAACACCTGGTGGTCGCCCGCCCTTGGAAACCACACACCCCCTCGGATCACGCCAAAAACCTCGGCAACGCACTCGACTCAGCACTCACCATGAACCGATAAGTCAACGCAGTCCCCTCCAGCTGCTTCAACACCCTCCGCATCACCTTCAAATTGATCCCCCCGGAGTCAAGGAAGAGTCAACCACACACTCATCACCAGCAAACTGGACTATGGAAACGCACTCTATGCCGGCATCAATAAGTCCCTACTCCGCAAACTCCTGACAATACAGAACACCGCGGCCAGACTCTTCCTCGGCATCCCCCGGCACGAACACATCAGCCAACACTTACGAAGACTCCACTGGCTCCCCGTGGAGTAAAGAGTCACCTTCAAAATCCTCACTCACGCCTAATGCCTACACAACGGACCCAAATAACACAACGACAGAATCAACTTCTACGTACCCAAAAGAAACCTCTGATCTTTCAACCTAGCACTGGCTAAAACCTCGCGTATCCACAGAGCCAGAGCAGGCAGAAGAGCTTTCTCTCACATTGCAGCCAAGACCTGGAACAAGCTACCGGCAGATATCAGACACGCCCCCCTCCTTGAACACCTTCAGGAAGACTCTCCAGACCTGGCTGTTTGGCTAACAGATCTGCGCAGGCCCCCCCCAGAGCCTTGAGACCCTCACGGGCGAGTAGCGCGCTTACAATTCCCTTGATTGATTGAACATAAAGAACAATGAATACAACATAGAAGAAATACTAAACTACTGTACAGATACAATAAAAGTAAAAGTAAACCAATACAAAACGCTACAACGTTGCAAGCACTGCTTACCCCAGCAAAAGGACAGGAGCCACAGTTTTATGTTTATTTGTAAATACCGGTTTTGCGACAACATTAAACTCAGCCAAAACACACCACCACTGTTTTTTGTTAACAAGAAACGTTTACCTTGAGATTGGTTCTCAATCCACCTTTTCCACGTTAAAGGTTTGTTGTTTTCCTGCCTAGCTCCCCCTCCATGAGCAAATAAATGGATTACTCCCACTGGGAGCAGAAAGGCTCCTAGCTGCATAATCTATTTGCAGGTGATTGTAGTTGAACTGTGATACCGAGCTGTTTGGGCTCAATTTGGGGGCGTGACTACAAGGGTGAAATTTACCTCTGCGTGTTGCAGGGTTAATCTAATGCTGTTTTAAAATGACTGTATTCAGACTATTTTTTAAAAAATCCCTAAATTAGTTTTTAAACTGTAGGCTGGAGTACAAGGGTGAAGTTAACCTCTGCGTGTTGCAGGGTGAATCTAATGCTGTTTTAAAATTACTGTATTCTGACTATTTAAAAAAATCCCTAAATTAGTCTTAATACTGTAGGCTGGAGTACAAGGGTGAAGTTAACCTCTGCGTGTTGCAGGGTGAATCTAATGCTGTTTTAAAATTACTGTATTCTGACTATTTAAAAAAATCCCTAAATTCGTTTTTACACTGTAGGCTTGCACTTTAACTTTTTGCACACCGAGCGGAGCGCCATCTTTCCTTAGCTCGGCTGGGACACTTTATGGTGCCATTTTGAAGGGTGAGCTGACTAGCTTTAGTTGTCCGTCTCCCCTGGTGCCTATTTAATGGACACTGCACCGCTGACGTGCAGTGGTTGCAGGTGGTTGTAGTTGAACTGTGATACGGAGTTGTTTGGGCTCATTGTGGGGGTGTAAGTACAAGGGTGAAGTTCACCTCTGCCTGTTGCAGGGTGAATCTAATGCGGTTTTAAAATTACTGTATTCTGACTATTTTTAAAAATCCCTAAATTACTTTTTGCACTGTAGGCTTGCACTTTTGCTCTTTGCACAGAGAACGGAGCACCATCTTTCCTCCTCTCGGCTGGGACACTTTAAGGTGCCATTTAGAAGGGTGAGCGGACTAGCTTTAGTGGTCTAGCTCCCCTGGTGCCTATTTAATGGACACCGCACCACTGACGCGCACAGCTGGGGTGCCGCTGGCGCGTCAAAGGCAAGCCAGTCTACGTCCAGCGCCAGCCAAGCAGCTCAAATAGATAGCGGTAAGTTCATTACCTGGCCTTGTAATTCCCTCCTGGCCTTAAGGGGGGGAACTAGTGTTTGTGAGACCAGGGCACTAACCTAGTGAGTACTGGTTTCCCATACCACTGCAAGGTTTGCAATTTCACCTTAGAGGCACCAGTAGGGACAACCCAGAGCAAGGGACGACTCCCAGGACTCAGAGGTTGTTGGCAGGCTGAATTAGAGCCTGTCTGATCAATTGCAGATCACTCCCCAAACACGGGCGATATCTGGTTATCACTGTCGGACAATAACTGGGATGAGATGTTCCTGACAGAAACGTCGCTTAAGGAGGAATCTAAGCCGATCCTGGCTGTCCCCCCGAGCTTCCAAATCATCTGTGCCAACAGGTTCTGCGACAAAAGAGGGGGTGGGGTAGCTATCATTTTGAAGAAATCGTGGGAGATCTCTACAACAGAATTGAGAAATATGGGTATTATGGAGGGCCTACATTTCTGTATAAAGATCTCTCCAACTCTCTGCTTCGCTGGGTTATTGATATACCGACCACCTGACTGCCCACACAGCTTTACCCCAGAACTAAGCAATTTCATTGCTCAGAGATCATTGCACTACACCAATTTTACAGCCTTAGGAGATTTTAATCTTCACATAGATGATCCTAGCAGTCCCCAGGCCTCTCAGCTAACTGACACTTAATGATGCCATCCTTACACAGCAGGTGAAGGCTTCCACTCACAGAGCAGGTCATATTTTAGATTTCATTTTTTTGAACATTCCATCCATGACAGCACAAGCCCCCCGGTGTTTGGTCTGGACTGACCACTGCCTGGTCCCCTTCTCTTTCAGCCTGGAGAAAACTCAACCAAGTGGAGGTATACGCACTATGTTAAAAAGGAACTGGAAAAAGTTAACTGCTGAGAACCTTGGTTCAGTGCTATTAGTGAGTTTGCCTCAGTTAACTCGCAATCCCAACAACGATTCGTCTGCACTTAATAGGTGGATTTCTACCGCCCTGGACACAGTGGCGCCTGAGAGATCAGTTAGGACCCAGAGAGAATCCCCATCTGCCCCTTGGTTCTCAGCTGACCTCAGAGCGGAAAAGAGCAGGTGTAAAAGGATGGAGCACCTCTGGAGAAAAGATTATAGTCCAGCGGCTAAACTGGCAAACTGATGAGAGGCTAGAAGGGAATTGGGAAGCGCATTAGTAGCACAGAAAACTCTGGTAAAGAGATCTTTAGGATAGTCAGCTCCTTCACCAAGCTTTCTGCGATGGAGGGTAATATACAGCCTTCCCTCTCTCTGGGCATGAAGCTATCGGACTTCTTTGAGGACAAAATACAGATGGTATATGCCACATTTACGGCAGGGGATGAGATGGCTGAGGTACAGTTACAGGGAATCCTAAATACCAAGTTAGAGAAAGTGCCCTCTTTATTGCATGGTATGCCCCCACTTTTTGCTCAATTGCTGATGTGCTTTGAGTGTGCCCTGGGCTCCTGCCAATCAGGTACCCAGGATGTTCCTTCCCTAAAACTGCATTGAAGCCTAAACCCAATTGACATCTCTGGCCACATGTCAGCCCCTGGTAAATGGTACCATAGGTACCCAGGGCACTGTGACCAGAGAAGGCCCCTAAGGACTGCAGCACTTATTGTGCCACCCTTAGAGGCTCTGTACCCTGACACACACACACACACAGCCTCTGCAGGCTGGGTGTCTGGGTGCAGAACAAAACAAAGACAACATGGCACACATCCCTGTGTGCCATGCCCACAAACCACTGCCCTGGCATATATCAGTCACCCCCCTCTAGCTGCTCTATGCCAGTGGTGAGGGTACAGGTGCATGAGCCATGTACTCTTATAGTGCCCAGGTCCATTCCTGGGCCCTGTAAGTTCAGTGCTACCATTATTATGAAATCTGTTTATTGGCATTTCGTTAATATAGACATAGCACATGTCATAAATGAAGTATCACACAGGCAATGAGTCAGCCACTCTGAGTAGTCCCCGCCAGTTGCGAGTATGGCGAACAGCAGGATCAAACGCCACCCCCATGTGCTAAGCAAGATAAAACTTATGGGTCTCAGGACCACCGCCCTTATCTAAACAGTTCCATGGAACAACAAAAAGAAAGAGGCAAAACAACAGAAGCCCCAGCACAACAGCAGCAGCAGGTTCGGTCTTTAACCATATGATCCCCAAGGTACCTCTCCCAGTCCAACCCCCCCCACCCGGTCCCCACCCCCCGGTGCAAGCAGTTCCATTAAAGGCAATTTTCAGTGTCCGCACACATGCCCGGTTCAGTGAGGGCCTCCGCATCAGTCCCCAAGTCAGACCCCCGGGGCTCACCTCCGTACCCCCCCCCTCCTCAGGGAGTGCCTCCGCAGTGCTTGTCCCACAGAGCCCCAGGGCGTCCCCATCCAGCTGCATCAGGGTCTGCAAGTGTGTGCCCCACTGGTTCACTATAGGTGTGCGCCTGAGGCCCAACGTTTCTTCCCGCAAAAGGGCCGTACCCTCTGCCCCCGCCCACACCAGCAGGGAGCTCCGCCATACTTGCGCTCGGGGGGGCTCAGCTGCCTTCCAGCGCTTGGTGATCAACCGCTTCGCCACCACCAAACCCAGGTCGAAGAAGCGAGAGGCAACCTTCGTGGGGGGAGTTCTACGAAACAAGTGCAGCAAGCAGGCCGGCCATTCCCGCGGCGCCAGTGGGCCGGTGCATTTACTTAACGCTCCATGCACCGTCCGCCAATACGATTCTAGGGCTGGACAACTCCATAACATGTGCACCAGTCCAGCATCCAGAGCCTTGCAGCGTGGGCAGTCTGCATCCGCGCGATGGAAATATCGGTTTATAGAGTCAGGAGTGAGATATGCTCTGTGTAGTATAAAGTATTGAATTTGGCGAAACCGCAAGTTCCTGGGAACCCGCATTGGCCCCCATAGCGCATCCCTCCATTCCTTGTCAGCCATGGGGCGATCCAAGTCCGCTTCCCATTTACCGCGCAAAGGAGACAGGTCGGTCGCCACCTGTGTGCGCAGGGAGGCCGCGAACCAACGGATCATGTGACTGCCCCGTCCCATGACATGGAGGTACTGCATCATGAGGTGCTGTGCCGGCTCCTCCTGAAGAGCTCCCCACCGGTTCGTCAACGTCGCGATCAGCGAGCAGTGACGGAGGAACTGACCGGCTGGCAACCCAGTCTCCTCCGCTAATTGAGCGAATGGGATAAGCGCACCATCGCGGTAGAGGTCCCCCAATGTGCAGATGTCCGCCGCGTGCCATTCCGTAAGCTCCGTCGAGCGCAGTATCCCCTGTCCACTAGGCGAACCCTCAATCGGCATGGCAGGAGCGTAAGGGACATTCGACCAGGTCAAGTAAAGGGCACGCCGATAGCATTTGTAGGCCACTGCCACAAGGAGGGGACCCGGTTTGACCACTCTGGCCGTCGGATGGAACGACGCAATGATATCCGCCAGGGGGAGCGGTGGCTCCGCAGATGCCGTGTCATCCCTCTCCCTATCGGCCAACCACCTGGCTACCCACTGCAGCTGCGCTGCTAGGTAATAGTGCGCAAAGCACGGCATCGCGAGTCCTCCCTGACCCGTGGGGAGGTATAACTTAGATAGTGCCACTCTGTGGCACGCGTTACCCCATACAAAATCCCTGAGTGAGCGCTCCAGGGTGACAAAGAAGGATGCCGGGATGTAGATCGGCAGATTAGCGAAATAGTAGAGGAGCCTGGGCAGAGCCACCATTTTGACCAAGGCAATGCGGCCTGTGACCGCGAGAGGGAGGGTACCCCAGAAACGCATCTGGGCCCTGATCGCCGTTACCGCCCTGCCCAAGTTGCCCTCCACCAGGTCAGCTGGCTGCTTATACACCTGGATGCCCAGGTAACAGAAGGTGTCCGGCTGCCACCTGACAGGCCCACCCCCCAGATGATACCGGGGATCCAGAGCGTCAGCGCAGAACGGGTAAAGGCACGATTTGGCCGCATTCACCCTTAACCCGGATAGCGCAGCAAATTTCGTTAGGACTCGCTCAAGGTCCCCTGAAATGTTCGCCACGTCTTTAACGAAGACCATGAGGTCATCCGCATATAAGGAGACCTGGTGCGTTGCGTCGCCCATGGGAATGCCGTCCGTCAAAACCTTTCGTAGGGTGGCCGCTAAGTGCTCTATGGCAAGCGCAAAAAGGAGAGGTGAAAAAGGGCACCCCTGCCTGGTACCACGGCCGACTGAAATGGCCTCAGATGTATGGGCCAGTTCTCACCCGGACCACAGGATTCTTATAAAGAAGCGCCGCCATTTGTAGGAACCCGAGGTCTAGTCCATAGTGCGACAATGCTGCCACTAGGTACCCCCATTCAAGGCAATCGAAGGCCTTTTCAAGGTCCAATACTAAACAGCCCGCTCGCGGCCAATGCTGTGCGCCATGTGCGGCAATGCGGAAGAACTGACGGAGGTTAAGCGAGATGCTGCGCTTCGGCACAAACCCATTCTGGTCCCTGTGCACCAGCACAGGTACAGTGGGGGCCAGCCGCTCCGCCAGGACCTTGGCCAGAATTTTATAATCGGTGTTGAGAAGGGCGAGGGGGCGATAGGACCCCAGGTTAGTAGGGTCACGTCCTGGCTTGGGTAAAGAGATCAGGTAGGCCTCTCTCATGGAGGCGGGCAGGGTAGCTTCCTCAAGGGCCGTGAGATATAACGCGTGCAGTCTGGGCACCAGAGACTCCCGATATGCTTTATAGTACTCCGCCGGGAGACCATCCGGCCCAGGCGCCTTGCCAGAAGCCAGTGAGGCCACCGCTTCCCCTATCTCCTCCAGCATGAGGGGACCTTCAAATGTTTCCTGGTGGGCATCCGGAACCGTGGGCAGGCAGGCGGCCTCTAGAAACTGGTCTAGATCCTGTGCCTGTCGGCGCCCCGTTGAAGTGTACAGGGCCTTGTAATGCACTGTGAGTTTCTGATGGATTTCCTGTTGCGTGTGTACCAGCCTTCCGTCCGATCCACGGATGGAGGCTATTGGTGCATAGCCTGATTCCTGCCTGATCAACCAGGCCAACAACCGCCCCGCCCTATCAGATGTGGCGTGGACCCGAGCCGAATGTGCAGCGTAGTTATGGCAGCGCAATCTCTCCAGCAGCTCAGCGTGGCGTGCCCGGAGCCACGCAGAGTCTCGACCTCCTCCCTCACCATGGCGTTCACACGACAATAGCCGCGATTCCAAGGCGGTAAGCAGTAACGTAAGCTGCTTACGAATATTCCCCGTCGCCCCTAGGCAATGTTCCCGCATGGTAGATTTGTGCGCGTCCCATTCCGTCAGCACGCTCCCTGCCGTACCCTCGTTGAGATCAAAGAACTGTTCGACCGCTGTGCCAAGCGAAGCTCGAAACTCCGCCTCCTCAAGAGCGGCCGGTTGCAGACGCCATGTGGGAATAGGGGGCCTCCCCAGGTCCCAGCAGAGACGCAGCCTAAGAGGATTGTGATCCGAGTGGGTCCGGCCCAGGTAGTCCGTCTGGACTATCAATGGGTCCAGCGAAGGAGAACCCACCACCCTGTCAAGGCGGACGTGAAGGTCATGTACCGCCGAATAATATGAATAGAGTCGGTCAGTGGGATGTAAGGTACACCAGACGTCATGCAGGGCCCATCGCGACAGCCAACCAGTAAGGTTCCTCGCGTTCGAGACTGCCTGTGTGCTACGGAGCGGCGGGTAGGATCTATCAAGGCTCGTGTCCAGCACTGCGTTAAAGTCCACACCCAGTAACCAGGGAAGACCCACATACGGGGTTAAGGCCACCGAGAGTTGATCTAGGAACGACGGTTGGTCGATGTTCGGGGTATAGATGGATCCCAGAAGCATAGAGTGCCCGTTGAGCCTCCCCCGAACCAGTGTGTCGTCCAGCAGGATCAATCACTACTTCGGAGCATGTGAAGGGTGTACCTGCCCGTACCCAAATCAACGTACCCCCGAGCATGCTCAGAATATGTGGTCCCAAAAAGCTGCCCCCTCCACCAAGCGCGTAATTTATCCAATTCTGGCCGTGTCATGTGTGTCTCCTGGAGAAGGGCCACCGCTATCCTATGCCGCTGCAAGTAGGCAAAACAGAGTATCTGCAGGCCGGTGTGTGCATGCCTCTAATGTTCCATGCGACTATCGCAGTGTCAGCCATCAGTGTTGAGTGTGGACAACGCGAGGCCCACGGGCAGGAGCGGGCCAGCCAGGGGGAGGAAGGGGACCAAGATCACTGTTGCCCAGACCACCTGCTGCAATAACATGGTGTACAATAGAACTGCAGAACACTGCAGAGTGTAGGTAAACAAAGGTAAAAGTAAGATTAACAAGAGGAATTCCATAACTGCAAGGGCAAACCCCAGAACGGGCATTCGTCCAAACATGTAAGACTCGAAGTGCAGTGCTACCATTAAGAGTATATGGTGCTGGAAGGTTGTCATTGCAAACTCCACAGCACCATAAAGGCTGAACTGAAGACTGGGAAGTTTGGTATCAAACTTCTCAGCACATTAAACCCACCCTGATGCCAGCGGGGGATTTAATGTAAAATGTACCACAGAGGGTATCTTAGAGATGCCCCCTGAACAATGACCAACTACCAGTGACCTGACTGAGTGGCTGCGCAGGCTGCCACCACCAGACATGTTTCTGGACCCCAGGGTCGAGAGCCTGCTGCTCTCGGGGGCCTGAAACAATGCACATGCTGGGACAAGGTGCCAAGCCTCCTCCCCCAGGATGGGCAGGCTTCACAAAGGAGCAGCTTTAAAGGCATACCGCCTTTGTGAGCCTCTCCAGACCACTTGCTGTACTCAGCAACTGGTCCCCACTGGTTCTACCCCCCACTTTGGGCGGGAAAAACAAAGTGAGGAAGAGAAGTGTGCCCACCTCTGCCAACTCCACCCCTAAGGTGGGGGAGGCGAGGTGAAGCGCAACCTCGAGTCCCCGCCATCTTGAGGATGGGGGAACCCAGCCAACCAGGGACAGGCTCCTGCCCCCCTCCCACTGGAGAGTAGCAGAATAGGGGGTGTACCCACCCAAGGGAAGGGACCCATTGGTCCCTGCCCTTTACCTACCTGTAACGCCCCTAAATTTAGTATTTAGAGGCACCCTGAAACTTCCTTCCTCAGATCCAGCACCGACAAGAAAAGAAGGACGAGAAGCCGTGCAGAGCTAACAAGAGGACGACGCCCACTGACTTGGCCCCAGCCCTACAGGCCTGTCTACCCTCAAACCTGCAAAACCCCGGCGTGTCCAGTGGTCAGAAACCTCAAAAACCCCGGTGGACCTGCCTGCATTCACTTTCCAAGCTGCTTCTCCCGTGAACACCGGACGTGTTTGAACTGCAGTTTCTGTTGCCTGCCAGAAACTGTGAATAAAGCACACACTGCACCCGCCGAGCCCGGCCTGTATCTGAGTGAACAAACACCACAAGGAGGTCACCCGGGCGATCCTGACCCGAGATCCGGCAACCCCTTACCTGCCTCAAGCCCCCAGACGACGCCTGCAGCCTCAATCCAGGAGACCCCCTCCCTACCGCGACCAGAGCGGGTAAGAAAATCCGACGTCCAAAGGCACCCCTGCACCAGTCGCCCCACGGCCTTGTGTGCCCAACCTAGTGGTGCCTAACCATCTCTCTGCAGCCCAACTTACTCCTCGAAGTGGTGGTCACTCCTGGAAGATCTGAGAGCCTGCGGTGTTCGTTTGTCCCGGAGAATCTCCATTGAATTCAACAGGGCACCCGACCTCAAAACCTCACCCTGCACCCGGCTGCACTAGCGCCGCTGAGGGTGCCCCTTTGGTGCTAACTTGGTCCCCAACGTGCCCTGAGCTTAACCCTAGGATCTTTGCTCCCACAACCCTGTGGGGCCAGCTTGCCAGCAGCCACCAACCGGAGTCCCCCTATCCCCGATAGGATAACATTGGGCCTCAACACACTGCACCCGGCTGCCCGAGTGACGCTGAAGGTGCAACAGTGCATCACTGACCCTGGGAGACCCCTGAGTCTAACCCCAGAACCCCAACTCAAAAGACAGATTACTTACCTTGAAACCGATAACTCATTTTTCCTCATAGTATAACATTGACACTTTCTCTCAAAAAATTTCTAAGTGTTGACTTTTGAAAACTGCTAATATTCCTTAAAAATCAGCTGATTAACCAAAGCGCATTTTCTCAACTGTTTTCAGGAAACGTCCCAGTGCTGAATCGAGGATCCAGCACCGAGTAAGAAAACGTAAAGATAACCTAACTTACCTGCAAAGTGAATTTCCTCCCATAGGATAACATTGGTGATTCTATGTGAAATACAATAATATTCCTTAAAAACCATACCTTTAACCAAAACGCATTTACTTACCTGTTTTCAGGAAATGTCCCAGGGCTGAATCTAGGATCCAGTCCTGTAGTTAGAAAAGTAATCTGAGGGGGCCTGGCTAGCAGACGACGAACATGGCCGCAGCCGAGAGAGGCTCCGAGGGTCCCAGAACCGACCCCGCAGATCCGACCAATTATCCGGCGGCAAAATTGCACGCAATTATAGGAAAGGAAGCGGAAGATCCAAGCTACCGAGCGATGCGAATTTGAAGTACCGTGCTGACTCCCTGCATCAGCGGTAGCGAAGACCCATGCGGCGGCCTATCTCCTTGTGACAGACCAGGGCCTATAGAGGCAGAGCGGCGGCCCAGCGGCAGACGCAGCGGCCAATACACCACGATTGCCATGGGGGTGAAAGCACGAAACAGGACAAAGAAAGGTCCGACGGGACCGGTTGAAATCCCTACAGAACGGCAGCATTTTGAGGCGGCCTGCACAGCGGAGTATCGGTAAGCCCTACCGCCCGTGATGCACACGCAACTCCCCGGGTGATACGCGGCTGAGATCCACCTCAGCAGTCGGCGCGGGCGGGTGAGCGCTCTCGGAGGCTCCCCCCCACTTTATACACGACCCCAAGAGAAATATGTAAACGGCACAACAGAAGCCCAAAAAAATAGTGACAATACAATCACATTGAGGGGGCCCCAGACTCACAGTGCTCAGCAGAGGATTGGTTGGGCAGACACCATCTTGTCAGGGAACGCGGCGCTGTGGTGTAGACTCAGTCCGCAATCCCTGGGCTGGCCTAAGGAAGGATCCATCTCTACGGACCCCCCCGCACGCTCAGGCAAGCAGTCTCGGTAGGGATAATATACATGATGCAGCAGGTACATGCATAAATCATTGCAGTAGGATCCCACCGCAACGACACCAACGCAGAAAGTGGCACAGGAAGAGGGCCAGGATCAAAACATCCTGCAAGGGAGAGGGATGCTCCCAAGGGACAGTGTTTCTCCATCCTGGGGATGAGCTCAGTCAGACATAAGGACCAAACACACAAGGTTACCATCCAACTGGGAGCAACTGTGAAGGCACAGAAAGTGGAGAAAGGGTGGGAAAGGGTGGGAAAGCAGACAGGTCGCGAGGACCTGACTAACCCTCTGGCTGGCGGCGGTGACTATCGCCCTCGATCCCAGTTCAGGTGCGCACTCACTCCAACGGCCAGGATGAGTAACAGGAATCCGAAGGGCCCGAACCAGGCTAAACTGGAAAAATATGCCTAATCCAAAACGCAGACGAACCCTGAGGATAAGGAAAGTCAGCCTGCGCCCAGTGAAAATAGTACTGCGTCACAAGAAGTCACCCTGCAAGACATTATGGCCGCTCTGACCACGGTAGATACGCGCATTGGGGCCCTCACGGTAGAAGTCTCCCTGATCTGAGCAGACCTTAACTGTCCACTAGAATAACAGAGGTGGAGGGAACTACGACAACTCTAGTGTCGGACATGACCATTCTGAAAAAACAAGTGAACCATCTCATGGCAGACAACAAACTGATGGCATCGAAGCTGGAAGACCGTGAAGGGCGATCACGGAGGAACAACATCCGCCTTATTGGTGTACTGGAACGAACGGTTGGCCCAGCCCTTGATCTCTTTGTCGAAGATCTCATCACCTATCACTTCCAACCGCGAGGCCTATCCAACTACTTCTCCATTGAGAGGGCGCACAGAGTCCCCGGAGGACAGTCGAAACCGGGAGCTCCTCCGTGCCCCATTCTGGCCTGCATATTTAACTTTCGAGACAGACGTAATACTGCAAGCCGCACGTACCGCTCCCCCGATACGCATTGACAATGCTGCAATCACCATTTTTCCGGACTACACGGCAGCAGTTTCTAAGCAGCGTCAACGGTTTCTTGACATGAAGACCCTTCGCGAACGCGGAATCAAAAATTCCATGATGTTCCCGGCAAAGTTAAGAGTGGAAGCAGAGGAGAAAACATGGTTCTTTCTGGCACCAGAAGACGTGCAGGAATGGCTGGAGGGATGGCGAAAGGCCACACGATCGGGAAGAACAGGAGGACTCGAGGCAGACCATGGAGAGCACGTGGTGACTGAAGAACAAGAGAGAACCTACTGGATTACGCCGTGCATTGAAACAGAACTGAGATGATGCATTTCATAGGGAGGAACCCAGCTGGACTCTGACCTCTTGCACACCGGGGCCGCCCTGGCACCGATCGGCTGCACCTAAGACATGGTCCCCTTGAACTGACAATAGAACACGGGAGGACTGTGATGTCCAACTACAGAGACTAATGGAAATTGCCGCTGAGACCTATCCTCCTTGGAACGAAGTTCCGAACTGTATATCTGACGGAAGGGGAAGCCACGTTTAATGAAGACGTTTGGGGGGTTCTAATGGACAGCGGACGCTAACTCTCAACCCCAAGTTATGGTAACGGGGAAGGGTATCAAGCACTCTGCACAGTTGGGGTGGCGGGTAGTTTTAATTCCGTCAAGCAGGGAGGCAGGGAGGGGGGTGGAGGGAGTGGGAATGTTAATATGGTTATGTTTTTTCTTGATTTCAGTTTCCACAAGGGCATTTTTACATAAGACGTTTCCGAATGTTGAACTCCAGGTACGTTGCAGGCACGACTCCACGACAACGCACACCCACAATATTAGTAGTGACATCGCAGGACCCACGAGAGCCTAACCCGAAGATGTTCCCCATGTCTCAAGTGACTCCCCTATCGCTGATTACATGGAATGTGCATGGCCTGGGGGACAAAATAAAGAGGCCTAGTTTTACAATGTTTGAAACTGTATTCACACTCAGAGTTTTCGTCTGGCTCGAGAGGAGTAGGTATATTGGTCAGAAAGCAGTCACCACTAATAATACGCCAGACGAAGTCGGACGACTACGGCCGCTTCGCAGCTCTGATTGGTCAATGGGAGGGGCGATCTATCAATATAGTATCAGTCTACATTCCACCAGCCCTTCACGCAGTGACACTCCCAGCACTTAGTGATTTCTTACTTACTCTTCCGGAGGGGGAACTACTAATTGGGGGAAACTTTAACGCCACAATTGATGGGACCGTTGACCGGCACCCCACAAAGATGCACATGACTGGCGTCACCCGTATGGGGGATTTTTGAGATGCACTTGGACTCACCGATGTACGGCGGTACCGTCACCCCAACACACGACAATTCACTTACCACTCCGGAGTTCACAATAGTCTTTCCAGAATAGACTATTTCCTCGCATCAGCGGACAGCCTGAGAAACGTGGCGAATATTGAAATCCATCCTAGTGGCATCTCGGATCACTCCCCAATACTGTTAACATACGAGTGTCACCACAGGGTGAGGCAACGTGTCTATCCTATATACCCTGGTTACTTGCATGTTCCCAAGATCCTGAAAGCAATCACCACAACGACACCACACAGACAATACTACGCACATTGGCGCACCACTTTCAGCAGGTTTACACGTCATTATCCACCATGACTGAGGACGAGGCGCAGACTTGCATACAAGATATCAATATGCCCAAGCTCACGCCAGAGGAGTCAATCACGCCTGAGGCCGATCTTACGGCTGAGGAGATACAGGTGGCAATCGGTTCTTTCCAATCAGGAAAGGCGTTGGGCCCCAATGGAGTATCCATTGAACTTTATAAAAAGACGGCTGGGATAATTGCCCCACATCTGTTACATATGTACTGTGATAGTTTACAATCAGGAGAACTTCCTCTAAATCAGCGGATGGCTACCATTGTAGCGATCCCAAAACCCGTAAAGCCCCCTGAAGACTGTGCCTCATACAGCCTCATTTATTTAATCAACGCAGAGGCTAAAATCCTCGCGAAACTCCTTGTGATAATACGGACCCCGCATCTTATGACCCGGATCAGTCGGAATTCATGCCAGGTAGAAACACAGCTCTTAATTTGAGACGCCTACATGGGGTGATGGCCCGTATACCATATATCCAGGAGCCAGCCGTTATTCTTTCCTTAGACGCCCGAATGACATTCGATATGGTGGAATGGCCCTTCCTTTTTGCAGTACTTACCCACCTTGGCTTCAGCCCTAAATTGCACGCGTGGATACGCCTACTGTATACTAAACCAATGGCACATGTTACGGCAAACGGTCATATCTCTAAAGACTTTCCATTGACTTGCGGGACGCACCAAGGCTGCCCACTATCTCCGCTCCTGTTCGCTCTTGTGCTGGAACCACTTGCGGCATGGATTAGATGGGAACCGATGATTCGTGGGATAAGGTGGGCGGAAGGATAGGAGGACCGCATTTCTTTGTATACGGATGATGTTTTGTTATATATGGCCTCCCCTAAGCGCTCCATCATGTTGCTCCTAAATATTTGTGAACTCTTTGGCTGGGCATCTGGCTATACCATAAATTGGTCCAAATCGATCTTATTTGTGCTTCATGGCCCTCAACCGCAACTCCCCAGAGATTGTCCGCTGCAGATTGCAGAGAACACATTAAAGTATTTAGGTAATCATATAACGGCTAATTCGGACGAATTCTTTAAAAAGAACCTAGTGCCTCCCCTAGAGCGTTTAAAAAGGTATGTGATACACTGGGGCACTTTACCGCTGGGAAAGGCAGCGCTCTTTAAAATGATGGCGCTTTCTCGATTCCTGTACGCTTTGGAAAACACACCATTCCCAGTGCCGCCAAGTTACTTCAGGGCGATAGCGGCGGAGGTCTCCAGTCTGCTATGGGGAAACAAACCGGCGCGCATAGCGCAAAACAATTTGGTCAGGGGGTGGTACGACGGCGGAATAGCTCTTCCGAACATACACTTGTACTACCGGGCAGCTCAGTTGAAAATCATCAATCAGTGGATTCATGCCCCGCAAACGGACCCCGCGTTTCAAGCAGATAGATATGGGCTGGAATAAGAGGGACTTATGTCAGCACTTTACAACAAAAAACGGCCCCTTTCACTAATCGGACCTACAATCCATACAGTCAACATATGGCATGCGGCACACGCTAAGTTGGGCTGGCAAGGAGTCATAACCCAACTTACTCCGCTTTGGGATACACGGTGGCTTGGGCGACTCAAGGACAGTAAGGGATTTGCCCAATGGGATGCGATCGGCGTCTCCGCGGTGGCTGATCTGTGGGACAAAGGGGAGGTGATCACATTTGAACATCTGCAAAGGCAATATGACCTAGCACCCTCGGAAATATTCCGATAACTGCAGATGAAACATGCACTGCAAGCAGCCTTACCACCTGACACTAAGGTCCCAGAGGCCACTCCCCTAGAAGATAGGCTGTTGACTGACTACATGCATAAAAGGGCCACTTACTTCACCTACCGAAAGCTAGTTAACAACTTACCTGATCCTACTGCGGCACTCAGGGAAAAATTGACCTGAGACGTAGGGGAACTTGACACTAATTGGCAGGAGGCACTAGCGTCCACACGCGAGGTGGGAATACCCTCGAAGCTTAGATTAGTACAACTCGAAATATTACATCGCACCTACTACACTAGGCTAACCCTCTGCAAAATAGGGACAATGCAGCATCCATTCTGCCTACGAAGGTGTGGGGAGGAGGGTACATTTAATCACACCATATGGCAATGTCCGAAAATTGAAGCCTGCTGGGTAAAAGTGATGAGAACGATATCACAAACAGAGGAGGTGTCACTGGTGCCCGAGCCCAAGAGGTGTATTGAATGTCTGGGAGCCGACTGACCTTACTCATCCAGCACAGGATTGGGCCACACTGGGGATAATGATTGCAAAGCGTAATATTGCCCAAAAATGGGGTTTGGAGGAGTCACCAACGCTTGTCACATGGTGCAAAGATATGGACGCTGCTATGGCAGCCGAAAAAGCAGTGTTCGTCAATCGAGGCTATTCTCAAAAGTGGAATAGGATATGGGGGTCTTGGAATCAATTTAGGGGTTACATCTGTGAACCACCAAGGGTGCGGACAGACGAGGTATCTGATGGGGAGGGCGGAGGGCCGTTGCGAGATTAATACATGTAATAATGCTATGCTTTTTGTACTGTGGAACTTAACAAGGTGTGGTATGTCGAAGGAGTGTGTAATAATGAACTGCAATGTATGTAGGTGCTTTGTGATTAAATTATGCCCAGAATCAAATAAAAAGAGTTTAGATAGAAAAAGAAAAGTAATCTGAAAAGTAATTAACTGCATTTTACTTAAAAAGCCCATTCAATTGAATGTACTATACATGCAATGTGTTGCAAACTGCTTTCTTTTTAAAACTCTTAATTTGCAAACTACTTTCTTAAACCTGTAACCAAAACCAGTACCAGTTTTACTTCAATTCTGAACTGTGTTCGGACAAGTCAATTACTACTGCAAAGTATATATATGCTTACCTGTACCAGGCTTGCTTGGTTCTAGATATAAAACAGTATATTTTTTTTATACAAAACAATTGGCCTAGAGTTCAGTTCTCGAGTGTGTGAGACCATTTGCTGTGTGTGTACGTCAAATGCTTTACACTGTCCTCTGATACTGCCTTACTGCTCGACCAATCTACCACTTTAGAGAGTTAGGTTCTATCTAACTTTAACCTCTGCCAAACCTCTGGAGACTCTTGGACTCGATACACACTGTGCTTCACTTTCGTGCAGTATATTTAGAGCCATTTTCTTACACCAAGGGCACCCTATCTAATTTTCTCCCTATTTCCCGGCAGGAATCACTGGCTGAAATCATGAAATGGAAGTCTGGTTCGCCTGAGGATCCATGTCCCACGAAGTTGTTCAGGACATTGGCTCATTTGATTAACACTGTTTCAAATCGCATTTGGAATACCTCGCTTTCCACTGGCATTTTCCCTATTTGGAAACCTGCTTTGTTACTGCCCCTATTAAAAATGCCGAACACGGACCCTGACAGAGCTTAGCAACTACCGCCCGATCTCACTACTGCCAGCAACCGCGAAGATGCTGGAAAAACTGGTGTTACGTTAACTCGCCAATTTTATAGAAGGTCATGAAATCCTGCACAACACTATGTCCTGTTTCGGGTCACGATTCAGCACCAAGACTGCACTGGTGGAGGTGGCAGATTCTGTAGACGCAGGGGCTTCTGTGATGCTGGTCCTTTTAGATTTGTCCACTGCATTTGACATGGTTGCGCACCCAATCCTACTGGACATACTCAAACAGCTGGGCTTACAGGGGGTAGTACTCTCCTGGATCCAGTCTTACCTTAAAGACCGCTGGATGAACAACAGCTTAAAACTTAATGTGGACAAGACGGAGGTCTTGTTCTTCGGCCAGACATCTCCGCCCCCCACCGGACTTTGCTGGCCAGTAGAAATGGGACGGTCACCTTTACCGGCAAACACGGCGAAAAACCTGGGCATCAAATGGGAGACAGACCTCTTTCCCGGTCCAAGTCTGTCCTATATCAGCCTCATGCTTTGGGAAGTTGAGAAGTTTGAGGAAATTTGTGCATCTATTGCTGGAGGATTGTCGCAGGATCATAGTCCATGCTACTGTGACATCTCGGCTGGACTACGCAAACTGTTTTTTCCTTAGGCTGCCTGTCAATCTGATTAATGGATTACAGATGGTACAGAATGCGGCAGCGAGTTTAATTCGAGTCCCGTTCCGTCCCCACATCTCTCAACACAGACAACTTCACTGGCTATCTGTAGCTAAAAGGATAGAGTTTAAGTCCCTGACTCTGGCCTTTTAGGCTTTGCACGGTGGTGTCCCGGGCTATCTTAAGCATAGGCTCTGCCTATACCAACAAGAACACATGCTGAGATCTTACTCCCAGCACCTGCTCTGTGTACCTCGTTTTGCCAAGTCCCATATGGGAGTCAGGTTCTTCACTGTGGGGACGGCCAGACTGTGGAACTTCCAGACTTCCCATATGCGCCTGATCAAGTTCAAACGTGAGTTCAGAAAGACCTGGGTCTTCAGCCAAAGCTAGTACCTCGGTTGGACCTCCATCACCTGCTGTTGAACGCAAAGTGCCGGGACACCTCTGCTTGAGGTAGCTGTTCCACTCCACAAATGCTATTTGGTTTCATGAATACAGAAGCACTGACAATGTAAAAGTGGCGTTCTTGATGCGGAACTTTAAGCCGGTTCGTTCTATGCTTAGTAATCATTTACATGAAGCAGCTTTCTTTGATTTTGTTAAATCGGGCCAGAGCGATACATTCCTTTGCGAGCTTTTGCAAAGACACACACACAGCTAAAGGACCGATAGCAACCACAGCTCCGGCCGTGTCATGCCTGGGTTTTCACACGGCTTCCAGCCTCATATACGATTCATTCATTCCCGTTTGGTTTCTTATCATTTCCAATATTTTTGCTTTGTAAACATTGTTTACTGTGTTTTTGAGCCATTGGTCTTTTTATCATCTGAAGATGTAGACTATAAATCAAAGCCCACTCCAACACTATTTATTGTCGTACAGGTCTTGATAAAAGATAAATCCTGTTACTAAAGTAGCACACACAACTTTGTGTTACTGGTTGTTAACTTATCGTTTGGAAAGTTTATAATTTTTAAAACAGTATGTTTGAAGATATGTCTGCATACAGTTTTTTCCAGTGCACCACAGCCACCAATTGAATTTCTTTTTGGCTATTATTTAAACCTACATCAAGTAAAAAAACATAAATCGCACATTATTGCGTTGCTTGTCTTTGTTGCGGATTTAGCAGCTACTGCCACATTATCTGTTCCCTGGTGAATGTGTCTTTCCAATCATAACTAATGTTAATCTGAAATAGGTGTGGTTTCGGTAGCCTAGTTTGCATGAAAATAAACTAGCTGTACACTTCAGATTTTGCGTATAATACATTTGGTTACATTCTGTTTAGTGAATTTATTTGAGCTGCTTAGGAGTTTTGTTCTAGGGAAGAGTTGGTATGCGTTTGAAGATTTTAATGACAATATATTTTTGGGAAATGCCGTTTATTACAAGTAAAAATATACACGGATTGCAATCTACAGATAAAGCATTTGAAGCTCATCTGGACATTGATGCATCTTTAAAAAGCATTTGTTGCTCTTTTATGGGAGCTCCCCGTTAGTCAGCATATAGCAACATGGCGTGCGGATTCAAGCACTACGAAGCTTGCTTCTCTTCAAAGCCATCCTGCTCATCTTTGGTATGTAGTTATGCTGGAAAGTGACTGTGGAATGCTTAACGCAACAAGATTCACTAAGTGCTTGTGTTTTCACTCCCTCTGTCCTCCGTTGCCTCTTTCCCCTCTCCCAATAAACCCAGCCAGATCGCCCTCACATCCAAACATGCTTTATTTAATCACTCTACAGAGTGCATCTTTCCACTCTCCCACCTCAAGAATCTGCAAGCACTTTATTACTTTTTAGGTTTTGTATTTTTATATAGTGCAAATAAAGGTAGCAAAGTGCTTTACATAAGCACTAGTTCTATTACAGACATTTGCCCAGTAGAGAATGCTGTGCTGCATGGCTAAACACTTATAAGGTCCCTAAGGCGAGACCTGTTGGTTATGCCAATGCTTGATTTAAAAAAAATGTTTTAATACTGGCGAGAGAGGTGCTGCAAGAGCCCCTCCATCTCCTCCCAGTGGGCTGTTGTACCTTGAGAGGAAGTCTACTGAGTTGATGCTCAAGTGTGTAGCCACTCCCTACCGCCACTCTTCCCGCATCGATGAAAAAAGTTAGCTACCTGTAACTGCAATTATCCAGTATTGGTATCTTTCATAGATTCACATGCCTGAATTATTCTCCGTCGTCGTAGTAGTGGGAGTCCCACGGTACATATAACAAAGTAGTAGATAGTAAATAGTACATAGTACATTCAATAGGCTATCATGGTGGAAACCATGTACTCTATAGCCTATTAGCCTCCTTTTTCAAAAAGGACCAACTCAAAACACAACCAATCAGCAGCCAGCACCCTCTAGCACCTTACCAAGCGAGGCTTAATCCCTCAGATTTTCCACCACAAGTGTAGTTAGTACTGTATTGTAGAGGTGCCTCTCCGGGGAGGAGGGTGGGTTTTCTTATCCAGTATTGGGGTATCTTTCATAGATTCACATGCCTGAATCAGAATAGAAAGCAGTTCCTTGTGTGTGTGTGTGTGTGTGTGTATATATATATATATATATATATATATATATAAATATAAATATAAATATAAGGTTGAATCGTCTTCAGGTAACCAATTACAGAAAAACAGACGAAGCGAACCCAAAATATGGTGCAAATATTTATTTGGTGCCCAACACCACCGCCGCCATAACGCGCTTCAGCCCGCATGGGGCCTTGATCCCATGACACAACTGAGGGCGTGGATAATACATTTAAAGTGCAAGTGTGTGACAAATTTCATATGCATCAGCTGCACTACTTGGCCATAGACTTTGAAAACATACTATAACATTACCATGAAGTGTAATTTACGTGGAAGGTCAGAGATGTATATAAACAAAATATGTGCATATATATATTTTGTTTTCTAACAAGCACTTAAATGGACGGTGGGAAGTGCACAGATAATCCTTAATGCAATGTGAATATTAAAATCAATGGCTTGAACATGAAACAGTGCTGCAATTCATCGATTACTTGTAGTACTTAAAGGAAAAAAAGAACCCTACACAGATATATCAATATATACATATACTCTATCCGACACCTCAGCTAATAAGACCTCCATTAAAGAAAGTTATTTACCTTCGGTAACGATGTATCTGGTAGAGACAGTCTAGCCGTAGATTCCTTAACTTAGAATATCCCCAAGCGTCAGACTGGATCCGGAAAACTTTCTGCAGCAGGTCCACTGCGCGCCGGAGGCTGCGCCGCACGGCTCCACCCAGACGTCGTCCACAGACATGACGTTAGCGGAGCCATATATGCCCCTCCCAGCGCGCTGACGTCAGTTTGTCAGAGAAACGTTTCGGCGCCGCAACGCGCAGCCACCACCAAAAAACTGTTAGAATATGGGAACAGTGTGCGAAAATGATGAAGACATGGAATGATGAAAAACCGCATCCTAAAGGAAAGTGCCAGGCACTGTATATTGGAAAAAGCAGAGCACTGCCCTGAGAAGCAACCCTGCTAAAGTGAAGGCCAACCACCCTGGGAGGTAAATGAAGATGTAAACAACAGCATGGCAGACGACAGACAGTCCGCAACCTTAATGTACAACGGTGAAGGACAAGTCCCGAACATAGGAGCTATGACAAATGACCACAAGACGTCACCAGAAGACGTATCCCCAATAAGAGATTCAAAAAATGTGGCAGAGCCAATAGACCTCAAACCAATGGAGAACAGGGGTGGTAAAAGACCAAGGCGATAAAGAAAGGGAGAGGGGGGTGGAAAAAAACACGAATAAAACCCACACTGTACAACCCAGGGCGTATGGTTGGAAAGGATACATGACACATGAGCATACCGTCCTATTACGAAAATGGGCGGAGTAGAGCTATGAAAGCAGAATGAAGCATTCTGTGTGGGAGTGAAGTGAAAGAGTCACCCTGCAGAAGGATCAAGCCACCCGAAGGGGCGCGAGTGTAGAAAGCCCAACCTGAAAAGGTCCTCGCAGAATGGGGAGGACGGGCGGGCGTTGAGGAATCTGCGGCTAGACTATGTCAGATACATCGTTACCGAAGGTAAATACTCGTTCATCTGAGAGACGTCTAGCCGCAGATTCCTTAACTTAGAATAGATACCAAAGCCATAACCATAGAGGAGGCGGGTCTGCGACTGAACCCATCAAGTTCCAGAGAGAACTTGGCAGTCAATAAAGTGACTACAACAATGCCGTCAATCATGTGATGAAGCACAGCGGGGACAGTAATGTCAGCGCAGCTAACTCACAGACCATGAAGCTCAGAAGAGAGCGGAGAACAATGGAAGGCAAAGGTACCACAAGCAGACAACAGCACAAAACCCCTTGTGTATAATGGGTTGAGAGAGGGAAAGTCCAGAGCCAGAATGCACGTGCTGGAGCAAGAGTTCACAACTTTGAAAAGGGAAGATGAACCAAGCCTAGGGCCCGAGGGATCCCAGGATCAGAGGTGTCGACAGAAAGCAAAAAACGATTACCGGTCGACCAGGCAAAGCAGTGGAAAAAACACTGTTGAACTCGCGCCTGCAAAATACAGGGGGCAACGAAGGCAAAAGGCTGACTCCTGCCCACCAAGTGCCGGTATGGAACAAGAAAACGCATACTAAATGTGCTGGAGTTAAAAGGAATCTGATAACACACCCAGAAGTGGAACTGGACCTATGGTGTGAAAGATCCACCAGATGTAATATGTCGCCTGTCAGCAAAATCCAGAGAGATGGTAACCAGTATGACAAAGCGCATACCGGCCCAGTATGTAGAATAGCGGAAGAAGCACTTTAAGCTGCATCAGCTAGACACATGTGACATTGCAGACGACCAATCCATGGCCAGAATGCCGGTAGTCAAATAGAAGACACACCAAGACATAGGTGGTGTGTTACAACTGGCGAAAGGGCCAATGGCACACAGCCTAGCGTCAAAGTAGGAGCGACACGAAGACATCGAAGCATACCGGAAGGCACCCAAGCACATTGTGTGGACGTTGGAAACACACAAAGAAAGGAAAGGCCTCCTGCAGGGCAGAGTGAGCAGCTCTGATGCGCACGACATCAAAAGGGCAATGGCCCAAAAGGAGAACCAGGCAGCCGAGCACCAGAGGTGGTGGCACAAGCAGACCGGGTCAGTGACCACGGACACTGCATGAAGGAAAGAGCCACATCCCCCCCTTGCTCGTGAAGAACCACAGTCCCCTGCAAGCTAGAGGCACAACAATGAAAACAGTCAGGATCAATGTAAGTGCCCCAGACCACAAGAAGCAAGTATTCTGAAGAAATACGACCCATGAAAAATCACAGTATGATCCAAGCAGAAGTGTGGAAACACCTCTGCGGGGCAGCAGAGAATGTGCAAACAAACACTGTAGGAGAAGTGGTGAGAAAAGAGGCCACATACAGCAGAGATATAAATGCGTAGCTAGTACCTTGGAGGACGAGCCCAATAAGGGCTGCGTGCCCAAATTGGTACTATACTAAACATTGCCGCACAGCAGCTGGGACGGTGTGAGCTGTAAAAACAAGGACAGAAGCACTACAGACAAGCAGGACCAAAGGCACCCGAAGTGCGACAGGGCGATGCGAATAGGATCGCAGGACAAAAGAAAGGGAGGGACGAAGGATGTCCGTGAGCAATACTCCATAGGAGCGTACTAAGACAAGGCAGTCGCCCAGCACCAGCATATACCCCAAATAGGGTAAGTGTCAACGCCTGATAAGGGGATCCTCTTAGGCAAAACACAGGACTGAACAGAAGATTAAACCAGCCATACGGCTGAAATCTAACAAATTAGAGAAGGCTGAACAGCTGTTTACAGCAAACGGGGAACCTACTATAAACGTTTGTGATAGAGGTGTAGGAAAATAAGGCACAGTGCAAAAGTTATGGCAACCCGCACAAGAGCCGGGAGAATGCCGAATCTGCGTGGGGATGAAAAAGGTCCACACCATTAAACGGTCGATCTGAGGGCATCCCGAACATTATTTGGGAAACTACTCTCGCGCAGCCATGCATGGCAGCGCAAAGCCACAGATCGAGCAAGAGCTCGTTCCACATAGTTAGTGGCATCAAGGGAATAACGGAGCAAAAAGTGCGCCATTCCCCTGCCATCAAGCAGAAGCTGAAGCAACTGTGACCACGGCTCCTCTGAAATAGAAGGGAGAAGGTTCTCGACCAGGTCGCAAAGGGTCGAGTTTGAACGCGCAAACACACGCAGTATTCAATGCACAGATACCCGCATTGGTAGAGGCAAAAAGTTGGCGAGCACACACGTCCAGCCACCTAGACTCTAGTGGGAGGTAATAATGGCAAGGAGGATGCAGACTAAATTAAAAGCCGCCTGAACAATGACTCCCTGAGCCGTAGGGTGAGTAGACAGGCAGAGTGGATCACCCGGAGCAGGACGATGCCTATGGGCAATAGCCCGATCAACAGGGTCACCAGAAGAGAGCCTTGCCCATGTGCCACGCACAATGTCAAATAAAGAGCTGCCAAATAGCAGCAAAGGGTCCACCTCAATAGGCTCCATATGGAGCTGATCCAGTAAGAAATCAGACAGCAGGGGGACCACAGGAGGCTGAAAACCCAGAATAGCAGCCGCCTTGTGAACGGCACGTGCGTAAGCAGCACCAGGTTCAGTTGCTATCCGGCAAGGCGATAAGCCGTCGGTAGGAGACGGCTGAAGACAGACGTCCACTGGACAACAAAAGTGGAGGAGCCGGAGACTGACCCGAAGGCCAGGCAACACAAGGCACTTTCACCATGGGCTCCCGATCTGGGGAATCCAGAGAAGCGTCAACCTCTTGACCAGGAGGCGCTGTTGCCGGCACCGGTGTCGATCAACACTGTATGGAGATCGCAGCGACGTCCAAGGAGTCGGGAGGCGCAGCAACCTCGTGAGGAAGCTTGGACGGTGGCACCGGCGTTGGTCAACGCTGGGTCGGAGTCATCTGGATGTCGATGACCTCCAGAGCGGACTCAACCTGGATGCCGCCCGACGACGATCCTACTGCAAAATGTGGCCGTTTGGTCAAGCAGGGCATCGAGCCGGGTGTCGGGGCTGGCACCGCCTCCAACATCAGCGCAGGAAGCCGCTCAGGGCTATGCAAAGACTGACGGGGTGGGCTGTACAGGCGACTGGGAGGACCCACTGGGCCGTGACCCGTCAGCACCGTATCGTCTCTGGATCCGGAGTCGAGGCATACAGCCGGCGCCAAGGAAGAATCAGCTGGCTAGGACCAGACATGAGAGCCCTCCACCTGTTTGGGACCCAAAGGCGCTCCAGGGAGAGGTGGGGACTCAAAGTCCAACTGGAGTGCAATAGAATAAGCCTCCATTTGGGCACGCGTCGCTCCAACCCCCAGAAAGGGAGGGTATGGAGGAAGCGACTGCCGGGTGCCCTTACCTGGCATAGACCGAGAGGAGCGGGCGCTGACAGTAAGCGAATGGGAGGAGGACCTCCGTGCTTGCGCTTACTTGCCCGGGAACGACCTCTGGACTGAGCCTGATCCGAAGGGGGTGAGCGGCGACGCGAAGGTGCTGGACCGAACTGCTGTGCGGCCAGCAGTTTCATACAGCGCTCTCGGAGGGACTTGGGCTTCATCCTCCGACAGGCGTCGCACTCATTGGAGTCATGGTGCACACCGAGGCACCACATACAGATGAGATGCGGCTCAGTGCCGGACATCTGATGCGCACAGGCTTCACAAGCCTTAAAACCCGAAGGCATTGCACACCAAAAGGTGTCGAAAAGGCCTAAAAACCAGGCCAAGGAACTGCTGGTCTTCCAGGATCCACATTGAGACGCGGAAAAGAAGAAAACTGACGTCAGCACGCCAGGAGGGGCATATATGGCTCCGCTGATGTCACGTCCGTGGACGACGTCAGGGCGGAGCCGTGCAGCGCCGCCCCCGGCACGCAACGGTGCTGCTGCGGAATTTTTCCAGATCCAGTCTAACGCCTGGGGATATTCTTAAGTTAAGGAATCTGCGGCTAGACGTCTATCAGATAGAGGCTTACCTGTAGTGAAATAGGTTTCGTAGTAGTGCCTGTCCCACGGATGCGTCGGCACATTGTGATGACTCCAGGCAGTAAAGCTGCGTAAACATGTGTGTCGTTCTCCACGTTGCAGCTCTGCAGACCTTTTCAAGTGGCACTCCAGCAAATAGAGCAACTGATGCTGAAACTGCTCTAGTGGAGGCGCTCTCAGTCCTTAAGAATGGCTTGCCAGCCTGGTCCTGGCAAAATTGCACTGCGCTCGCTATCCATCGGGCTATGGTAGCCTAAGAAACTGCAATGCCCTGGCAGTTTTGACCGTAGGCTACAAATAACTGATTTGACTTGCGTATAGCCTTAGTCCTTTGCAAGTAAAATTTAAGAAATCGCTTAATGTCTAGAGTGTGGAGCGTTCTTTCAGTAGGCATGGAAGGGTTAGGAAAGAAAGTTCTCAGGATGACAGGATCATTCAAATGGAATTGAGAAGGCACTTTTGGGATGAATTTAGGGTTCGTCCTAAGAATGACCATTTCATCATTGAAGGGTAAGGAAGGATGGGATTTGGTAAAAGCCTGAATTTCACTAACCCTTTTTGTTGATGTGAGCGCCAAAAGAAGAGCGACTTTCCAAGTTAAGTATTTCAAGTCTGCCTTGTGAATGGGCTCAAATGGCTGTTTTAGCAATTGAGATAATACCACATTAAGTTGCCACTCTGGGGGTGGAGCTCTGATGGGCAGTAAAGTTCTAAACAGTCCTTTCATAAATTGCTTTATGATTCTTAAGGACCATAAAGACGGACATTTAGATGATCGCCTGTATCTAGATATGACAGCAAGGTGAACCAACTGAAGAGTGTACCAGACCAGATTTTGCTAAGGAGAGCAAATAAGGCAAAACTTCTTCTGAAGCAGAGAGAAAATGATGTACTTCATTGCGCCTGCACCATAGACAAAAACGCTTCCACCTCAGTCTGTTTTATTGGTGCTGGCAGCCCTGGACTTAGCTATTTTGTCTTTGCATTCTTGTGCAACGTTCAGATCTTTAAATGCGAAGAATTCAGGAGCCACGCATGAAGTTGTAGAGTAGCTGGCTCCGGGTGACATACTTGGCCTTTGTTCTTGGTCAACAGCGTTTGTGTTGGCAATAGGCGGATGGGTTGAGCTTCTGACAATAGGAGAAGTTCCGTGTACCAGTGCTATCTGGGCCACTTGGGGGCTATCAGCAGAATGCAACAGTGTTCCCATTTCATCTTCGTGAGGACCCTGGGTATCAGAGGAAGGGGGGTGGGGTGGGGGTAAGGAGTATGCATAGATCCCTGACCAGCGCATTAAAAGCTTTCCCCCGTGAGTTTGGGAGAGGGAATCTACTTGAGAAGAATCGGCATTTGTAGTTGATCTGGGTCACTAACCGGTCCAGCGCTAGTTTTCCCCAGATAGCAAATATTCTCTCCAGTTGTTTCTGTTCCAGGTCCCACTCATGACAGCTGTCGTTCATTCTGCTTAAAGCATCCGCAAAGGTATTCCGGAAGACTGGAACATGCTCCCCTGTTGAGGAAATTCGGTGGAGCGTCAGCCAGTTCCATAAGTGTTGGGTGTCCTGTGACAGATAGGGACCTTGAGCCTCCCTGTTTGTTGATATAGAACATGCTCCTGGTGTTGTCCATGCGGATCAACACCGATGATCCCTATATTCAAGGGAGGAAAGCCTGAAGGGAGAGAAAAATGGCTTTCAATTCCAACCGGTTTATGTGAATTTGGCGTTGAGGCAAGGACCACTTACCTTGAACCTGCAGGTCCTGGGAGTGTCCTCCCCAGCCTTCCACAAAGGCATCTGTTACTATGTAGTCTAGAACAACCAGGAGAAAAGATAGACCCTTGGACAGATGTGGTTTCTGAGCCTACCACTGGAAAGCCTCTCATCCGTGGAGTGGTATTTACCACGCCTTTGGTTTGGATCCATTGGCATTGTCGTTCCTCTTGAAGAGGCCTCATGTGTAAGCGAGCAAGCGGCACGAGATCTATTGTCGAAGAGAGCATTCCCAGTAGAGACTTGTACATCCTTACAGAAACACTTTTCTGGACAGTTTGAATGTTAATGCTTGCAACCGTTGTCTTTCCTGGGAAAGGAAGGCTTGGTTCTGAATGGCGGTCAATCTGACACCCAGGAATGTCATTATCTGGTTTGAAAGGACCGAAGATTTTTGGTAATTTATTGAGACCCAACTTGCGAAACAGGGTGAGACAATCATCTGTTGCAGCTTCCACTAGATGAGAAGATGGTTCCTTCAGCAGCCAATCGTCTAGGTATGGGAATACCTGATGACCTTTGCTACGCAAGGCTGTTGCCACCGGGGCTAAACATTTTGCGACAGTCCGTGGAGACTATTTGAGGCCAAATGGAAGGACTCTGAATTGATAGTGGGTACCAGCCACTGTGAACCTTAGGAACTTTGTGCTTTGGATGAATAGAGACATGAAAATATGCATCTTCGAGATCCAATTAAGTTGCCGCTGTTGAGGCGTCGTAGGATGTCTGAAAGCGTGACCATCACGAATATTTGACTTTAAGAATTTGTTTAATTTCCTGAGGTCTAAGATAGGCCTCCACTTCCCCGGAGTCGCGGTCTTGAGTCCCTGGCTTTCATCTGGAGCCTTGTCTAGAGAAACCAGCCATTGTCGGTAGGATTGTTGCTGGTATCCTTGGCGATATTGCAGCTGGTAGGACTGGTAAGTGTGGGAATGCTGGTAATTTCCCCTGTACCCTGAGAAGCCCCAGCCTCGAGCTCCCCAAAAGGGCACCTTGCGGTACTGAAGGGTACCTAGCGCTTTGGCAGTATCTATCCTTTTTTATTGCGGTGAGCGCTTCATCAATGTGACTGCCAAATAGGCTATCGCCATCATAGGCCATATCCAAAATTTTGGACTGCACTTCTGGGCGGAAACTTGTTGCTCTTAGCCACCCCTGTCGCCTTAGAACGGCAGCACCTGCTGTAGGAAACTGGCTCTATATATACTAAACCAAAGTGAGGTATAGAGTGTATAGAGTCCAGGTGACCCCAGAGGTAGGCAGAGGTTAAAGTTACATAGAACCTTACTCTCTATTTGTGGTGGAGTGGTCGAGCAATAAGGCAGTATCAGAGGACAGTGTTAAGCATTTGATGTTCACACTCAGTCAGCAAACGAATTCACAGACAAGAACTGAACTCTAGGTCAATTGTGTTTGTATAAACAAATATACAGTTTTATTTTTAGAATCAAGCAAGCCTGGCACAGAAACATTAAATATTTTTCAGTAATAATTTACTGAATATAGAACAGTTTGAAACTGCAATAGAAATTGTACTTTGATTTACAGGGGATGCAGTAGGGTGCAACACTTAGCAAATACATTGAAATTAATAGGCTTTTTCAGTAAATTACAGGCAAGTTACTTTTTACGTTACTTTTCTAACTCAGTGCTGGATACCTAGATTCAGCACTGGGACATTTCCTGCAAACAGGTAATGTGAGAAGTTGGCCTGGTATATGATGCTCACTAGTTAAAGTGATCACCTTGTACCATGCCAAGCAACCCTTATGGTGTGGTTGTAAGTCAACCTTTTCGGACTAGCTGCCCTAGTGGTAGCGTAGGCTAAGCAGTCTTTGAGGCTAAACTCGTGAAGCGTGTTAAGCCAGCTGTTTTACCAAATGCAACCCCCTTTTATACCAATGAAAGGACACCACACAGATATATATTCAAAATATATATGTATTTATTTCTCAAAGTAACCCCTAGTCTCTTTATGAGCACAGGAGCACAAATCGTCAAACAAGATTACAGTAGAATACACAGAAGTTGCACTTTATATGGATAGGCCCTGGTGGCCGCTCAAACCATATACTAAAATAGTGGTATAAGTACCACGAACAGAAAAGGGAAAAGGCCTAGGGCCTCTAGAATCGCTGGGCCTACAAGGAGCTAACTTCAGTTAGTGACCAGGAGGTCCACGGGTGGCGTGTGCAGAGCAAATAGTCACACGCGTGCTCCCATAGGTTTCAATGGGTGCGTAAAAAGTACAAAGTTACTGCAAAAAGGATCTTCCGGATGGACTAGGAACTCAAGATTTGGAACACAGGCACTAGAGATGTAATACTACACTTGGGCACAGGTGTGCCAGCTTTACCTCACCCACAGGAAGCGGGTGCATAGGCCTCGAAGTGCGTCGGGTTTCTTCTATCTGTTCCGTGGAGCTTGAAGACAAAGATGCTGCAGGCGGTCGGTCCGGGAGAGATGCAGTGGATCCAAGAGTGGATCGGAGATGTTGAAGACCTGTAAGCAGAGGGGACAGTGTTCACAGTCACTAGCCAGTGACCAGCGTGGCACCAGGTGGGTACCAGGCAATGTCGGGTGCAAACAGGAAGAAAGGTGTAGCTTGTCTCTGCAGCCACATGGTCCCTGGAGGTAGACGACGTCCAGGAGTCGGTTCACGAGCTGTCCCACGCAGGCTCTCGCTGTCGGCGACTTGATCGAAGCAAACAAGCCTTGGCAAAAGCAATTGTTGTAGGAGATGAAATAAGCTGATGGTTCTGACCAGCAAGGTCAGAAGAACTGCTCCTTTGGAGGGGAGCAAGGGCCAGTCTGGAGCAACCAGACCAGCGGTGTATTTCGTGAAGTTCGTCGCCAAGATGGCTACTAGCCAGCGGGCCAGCAACCGGTTAGGCGCGTCGAGTGGCAAAATGCAGAAGGGCCCCACGCAGATCGTGGAGATGCTGGAGGGCTCACCTTTGGTGCAGATGCTGCTCGAGGGTTGGGCTTCTCAGATCCCAAAGCACAACTTGGAGGGAGCCTCGGTTGTTGCACTTGTCAGCTTGTCGTGGTCGTTTCAAGATGGCTGGCTCCACGGGTCTCGGTGCCTCCACGGGTTTCCTCTTTTCAGGGACTGTGGATCGGGTGGTGAGAGGTCTGGAGGTCCAGGTCTTGTCAGTCTCTGGGCTCGGGCTCCGGCGGGAGGCGGCGGCAAAGCAGACGTTGATTCGCTGGATGGTGCTTGCGTTAGCAAGGTGGTCACTCCCTGACCACAGGGGAGATTTCCTTCAGTCTTCTGTGCAGCAGAATGTCGAAGTTCCCGTCTTCTTCTTAGTTTCAAGTTGATTCCAGGATGTCTGAAGTCTTAGGACACAGCTCCTACCTTTAAGCGGATTCTAGGGGCCGGACTACCTGCTAGGTCCCTCCCTATGGGTGGGACCAGGAAGGGGGGTGGTTACACCCCCAATCCTTTGTCCAGCTCGCCCCAGGCCCGGGACTGGTGTGCCCCAGGACCGGTTTGAACTGGCATATGCACCGAGGCTCCTTGTGAGCCACAGGCATGTCTGGTTTCTTTCAAGCCCTACCTGACCAATACACAAAATCCTGTCTGGGGTGGTGCATGCACCTCCCCTGGCAGGAAACCCTTTGTCCACACCTCCCAAGCTGGAAGGACTCCCAGCAGCAGGAGGGCAGACTTGTGTCTGTGGTGGCAGCATCCATTTTGTGGAGCTGAGGCTATGTCTGATTTTACCCGGGTTTCAGGTAGGTACTGTACATGTCGTGTCCCTCTAGAAGGGTGGAATGCTAACCCCGTCGCCAGAATTGGCGAGGGGTTAGTATTCCAATTCGTATGACACCTTACTCGACATGTTTTGATAAAGCCAAACCAAAGTTAGCATTTAACCGCGAGGTTCATAATGCACTTAAGAGTATATGGTATGACGATATCTGGAAACAGTAGAAGGAAGTTGTTCCGACCACTGCAGACAGGCTCAGCTCATGCCAGAGCACCATCTCACATGGAACCAAGCACTCTGCCTTCAGGATTGTTAAGGCCTGCCATAGGAGTGACTTATAGGTTACCATGTGTCCCATTTAAGGTTAGGTATAGGTATACTACACCTAAGTAAGAGGTGATTACACCAACTTACCCCAGCTGAGTGATTAGCCAGTTGTGTCAAATTGTTAGGCCAAGCCTGGGGTGGCATAATACATGCTTCAGCCCCTGGCAGGCCTTGGGTACACCAATGCCCTGGGTACCTAGTGTACACTGGTACAGGGGCTGACAGGGTGATCCACTTCCAATTGGTTATGCACCTAGGGTGCATAGTTTTAATTTAGTAGAGAGAACAGCAGGCTGGGGGTCTGATTGGCAGGCCCACAGCCTCAATATGTCAAAAACCAGTGAAGCAAAAAGCAAAAATTTGGGGTGACCATAGGATAGCAGACCCTACTCTCCTACAGGTAAGTAAATACGTTTTCGCTTTTTGTGCGATTTTTAAAGAATATATTTAGATTTTAAAACTCCACACTTAGAAACTTTTTGGAAGAAAATTGTCAATGTGGTCCTATGGAGGAAAAACAGGATATCGGTTCACAGGTAAGTAATCGACTGTGGGAGGTAAAGTTCTGGGGTCCCCCAGGGTCAGTGATGCACTGTTAAACCCTCAGCGGCACTAGGGCGGCCGGGTGCAGAGTGTTGCGGCCCAATGTTATCCAATGGGGAATAGGGGGCCTCCGGTTGTTGGCTGCTGGCAAGCAGGCCACTGGGTTGTGGGAGCAAAGCTCCTAGGGTTAATGTCAGGGCAAATGGGGAAACAAAGTAGCACAAAAGGTGCACCCTCAGCGGCACTGGGGCGGTTGGGTGCAGAGTGCTGTTTAAACTTCAGGCGCCCTGTTTTCTATGGAGAACCTCCGGTTTGCAAAAGGACTGCAAGCAGGGAGACAAAGGACTTCTGGGTGTGACCACCACATGGAGAGGTAAGTTGGGAAGTTAAGGGATGGTTAGGCAGCATTGGTTTGGGCATACAAGGCCGTGGGGCGTCTGGTGCAGGGGTGCCTTTTGGGGTCAGATCTCTTTACCAGCTCCTGGTCGCGGTTAGGGGGGGCCTTTTGGATTTAGGCTGCAGGCGTCTTCTGGAGGTTTGAGGCAGGTTAGGGGTCGCCGGATCTCGGGTCAGGATCGCCGGGGTGACCTCCTCATGGTGTTATTCCACTCGAGCTCGGGCCGGGTTCGGCAGGTGCACAGTGGGCTGGATTCGCGGTCTATGGCTGCTGCCAGAGCTTGCAGTTGAACAAATCCGGTGTTCATGGGAGAAGCAGTCTTTGGAAGTGAAGGCAGGCAGGTCCTCCGGGGTTTTTGAGGTTGCTGGCTGCAGGACACATCGCGATTTCGCAGTAGCAGGTTCGAGGGGAGATAGGCTGGTAGGGCTGAGGCCAAGTCAGTGGGCGTCTTCCTCTGGTTAGCTGGCTGCACGGCTGTTCGGTCCTTCTTTTCTTGTTTGTCTGGATCTGAGGAAGCAAGGTCAGGATGCCCCCTAAATACCAGATAGGTAAAGGGCAGGGACCAATTGGTCCCTTCCCTGGGGTGGGAAACACCCCCTATCGTGCCACCCACCAGTGGGATGGGGACAGGAGCCTGTCTCTGGTTGGTTGGGTACCCCCATCCTCAAGATGGCGGGGACTCAGTTGTGCTTCACCTTGCCTCCCCCACCTGAGGGGTGGAGTCGGCAGAGGTGGGCAAACCTCTTTCCATCACTTGTTTTTCCAACCGGCTCTCCCGCCCAAAGTAGGGGGTAGAACCAGTGGGGACCAGTTGCTGAGAGCAGCAAATGGTCTGGGGAGGCTCACAAAGGCAGCATGCCTTTGAAGCTTACCCTTCGTGAACCCTGCCCATCCTGGGGCCGGAGACTTGGCACCTCGTCCCAGGATGTGCATTGTTTCAGGCCCCAGAGAGCAGCAGGCTCTCGACCCAGGGGTCCAGAAACATGTCTTGTGGTGGTAGCTGAAAGCAGCCACTCAGCCTGGACACTAGTGGTGGGTTAGTTTTCAGGGGGCATCTCTAAGATGCCCTCTGTGTGCATTTTTCATAAAATTCCACACTGGCATCAGTGTGGGTTTGATGTGCTGAGAAGTTTGATACCAAACTGCTCAGTTTTCAGTGAAGCCATTATGGTGCTGTGGAGTTCGTAATGACAATCTCCCAGCGCCATATACTCTTATACTCTTCATTGCAGCACTGCACTTACAATGTCTAAGAATGGACTTAGACACTGTAGGGTTACAGGGCTCATGCACCTGTACCCTCACCACTGGCATGGGGCACCCAGCTAAAGGGGAGACTGATCTATGCCAGGGCAGTTGGTTGTAGGCATGGCACACAGGGATGTGTGCCATGTCAACTCTACTTTGTTCTGCACCAAAATACGCAGTCTGCAAAGGCAGTGTGTGTGTATAAAGGTACAGGTCCTCTAAGGGTGGCACAATTAGTGCTGTAGCCCTTAGAGGTCTTCCCTGGTCACAGTGCCCTGGGTACCTGTGGTACTCTTTACCATGGGCGGACCGGTGGCCAGAGATGCCAATTGAGTTTGTTTTGGGGAAAGAACACAGGCCCTGGGAACCTGATTGGCAGGGACCCAGGGCACACCAAGAAAAAGTGTATCAGTAGTCTGGCAAAAAGGGCGGGGGGGTTACTGCAACAGAAACCTACTTTCCTACACCCGCTAACTGCCAGAAGCTGGTAGTGGCAATGTCCATTGCAATGCCTATTTCTGACGCTGCTCTTTCTCCTTCAAGGATCTTAATGAACTCTTCTCTGTTCTCTTCCAGGATAAGGTCCTTCATCGTTCCCATATTGGACCACATTTCTCTATCGTATCTGCCAAATATGGCCAAAGCGTTAGCAGCCCTGACTGACTGCTGCCATTGAGTAAATCTTTTTCCAATGGAATCGAGACGTCGACCATCTTTGTCCGGTGGAAATGTGATCGGAGTAGACAGATTCTCCAATCGTCTCTGGGCTGCTTGTGAGATCATGGAGTCAGGCTTGGGGGTCACCCATGAGACACGCAGGAGAGTCCTCTGTAGCTCTATTATTTTTGTTGTCTCGGTAGCACAGGAACTACAGAGGCTGGCATCTTCATTACTTTCACCCCCTCTTGCCAAATGTGATCAATTATAGGTATTGACCTGACTGTCTGTCAATGGCTCTTTAAATTCGTACAGAAAACAGTCCAACTGTTGTACAATTGTTGGTAAGTGGAATATTTTAGTGGCTCTGTCCATAATATTGTGGAAACCTCCAATATCCTCTGAAGGACGATGAGGTGGTGGGTATGGTGTTGGTGCTATGTAATCATGCCACTCGTCGTTGGGCAGAGGAGGATCATAGATTTCTCCTTCCTCAGGCTCTTCAGAGGTGGTAGGATCCTCCCTGGGAGGCAGAGGAATTATGGGACATGGTGTTAACCCAGGTGTGGCAGGAGGTGGTGGTAGCGGTGTTTGAGGAGCCACTGGCAGAGGCGGGGGCACTGTAAAATTGTCCTCTTGAGGCGGAAATCTCCTTTTGTAATTTGCTAACATATTTTGAAGGTCCAGTATTAATGCTGGAGGAAATTAAACAGGTTGTCTAGGCTGCTCGAAGTATTTGTACTGTTGATGCGGAGCATGAGGGGCAGGATAGTGCTGAGAATACGGTTCCTCATCCTCATAGCCGTCCTCTTCCTGGTACTTGACGTTGAGCTCAGAAGAACCATGTTCTGTTCCAAATTGGCCATCTTCATCAGTATCCTCCACATCTAAAAGATGGCTGGGAGGTAGTGGTGAAATCTTTGGTGTCCTAAATTCCATCTGTACAGATTGCAGGAACGGAGTTGCATACAAAATTGGCATTTTTGTTGTCGATGCCGTCAGACGGTGAAATATTTGTTGTCGACAGTAGTACAGTCGTAGACGGTGGGATTGCCGTCGATGAAACCGGTGTCGTCGCCGATGGTGTCGCCGTCGACGATGGTGTAGTCGTTGTGGTCTTTGTCAACGACTAGGTTTGCGTCAGTCTCGTCGACGATGAGCTCCTAGTCTGTAGCGCTCTAGTCACTGTGGTTATTGTTGGAGAAGTAATAGGCAAAGGTGAACTTGACGCCGAAGATTATTTTTGGCTGACTTTTCCTCTGGAACGGCTTGACTCTGATTTTCTTTTGGATGTTCCTGAAGATTGAGGGGATCCAATCTCTGAGGAGACCATAGGCTGTTTCTCCTGCTTAAGAGATTCCTTGGTCAGATAAGACTTTAGAATGTTTCTTTCTCTCTTCAGGCTGACCCTCAGGCGACCTGGGCCTCTTGTGTGACTTAAAGGACGTGTCGCTATCCACATTAGATGAAGCACTCTGCTTCTTTTTAAGCCACAATAAAAGTTTTCCTTCTCTATCTCTCAAGGTTTTGGCTGAGAAAGTGCGGCACATTCTACATTGTCTTGTCTCAGTTGGGATAGAGACAAAAAATGCAATCTTTGTGGGCATCATCCACATGCACTCTTTCCACAGGATTTCCAAGCTCTAAATAATCCTTTTTTGAGACATTCTCCTTAAAGGTTTAGGTCCTAAACTTATCTGAAAAAAGCGGAAGAACTGAGCAGAGCTCAGGGAGACCCTTACACAACGAAGTGCGGTGAAAATCTGAGGGATTAAGCCTTTCTTGGGAAGGTTCGAGAGGGTGCTGGCTGCTGATTGGTTGTGTTTTGAGTTTGGTCCTTTTTGTAAAAGGAGGCAAATAGGCTATAGAGTACATAGTTTCCACCATGATAGCCTATGGATTGTAATATTTACTATCTACTACTTTGTTATATGTACCGTGGGACTCCCACTACGACGACGGGACATGATTCAGGCATGTGAATCTATGAAAGATACCCCAATACTGGTTAACTACTTGTTCTCATTGTCAGGAGACAGAGCTTCCCCAGTGGCCTCAGACAGGACATGACCCCTGATGAAAAGGAGGGGGGTTAGTGTTGGCCGGTTTATATATTTTTTTTATATGTTTCAACAAGATTTGACTAGCTCCTTAAATATCTCAGGAGCAGATTTAATCATCCCCTTGAGCATTAGCAGATCCTGTACAGAATGCTCGGTTTTGGAAGTCATTGTCCAGGGTGGCATATGTCCACGTTATGGCGAGCAGCTATGCCTTCAATAATGCTGTGGTAGACCTAGTGTCATATTGACGTGGGGGGGATGCACAGGGGGGCTGACAGGGATGTGGTCTAAATCAGGACCTGTTGAGGATCTCCTAAAGCACCAGGGTAAGCCAGGGTAAAGTTCTCACATGGCAAATAAGGGCTTGGGCTGCTGCGGTCAGATTAAGACTCCAGGGACCCCTGAAAAGGCATGGGAAGTGAGGGAGGCGGTGCTGGAGGAGGTTGTGGAGGAGGAACAGAAGATTCTCCCTTAGGCCTTGGGGGGGGGGGGGAGGGGGTGGGCAAGGGCAGCACAGAAGTGTATGATGGCTGGACGTCCTGTAAGGGAAGTTTGAACTTCTTGGGCAGAACTGGGCCACCCTGCTGTGCACCCACTAGTGGCCTGTGCACTGGCATAGGGTCTTTTTGCTGCAAAACGCCAAGCCGCAGTGGCTCTCGTCGTACTCTGGTGAGAGGCACAAATAGACCGCCTGGACATCAGCCCATGGATATTTAGAGTGGCACTGGGGCTTCTTTTGAAGGACGTCTGTTTTATCACCTCAGGAATGTCTTCAGTCTCCAAAGATAGTCTGGAGCACTGTTTTGCCTTAAGGGCTCGAGGGCTGAGAGGCCCAGTGGCTTGTCAATGGGAACGAAGGATGGAATTGGTGCCACACCAAAACTGCATCAGAGCCTTCCCATGACTAAGACAGACAGCAGAACTGAAATGCGTTGATACCAGGAGCCAGCTGGATCAATTCCGAACCCGATGGCAGAGAAAAACAATCTAAAATTAGAGACTGATGTGCTCCTCTACAGCCAGAAGAGGAGTAATACTTGTGATTCTATAGGCTTCCTGAAAGAAAAACTTGCAACATCCCAGTGCAACACTAGATGACAGGGTATTTAGAGCATGTGTATCTACAGCCATATGTGCTAAGAACATTGCTTTCCTTTCTGATTTGGCTGGTTTCCTGCAAGTAAGAGGACTGCCCATCTAGCATTTGAAGTTTTTTCTGCTTGCGATCCAGGCTTACTGAAAAAGGCAGGTAGCTGCAGACCTTGGTTGACCCGACCTTTGACTGAAATGGTGAGTTTGTCCTCAATACCACTCTTTTCTTATATATGGGCAGGTAAGGTTCTAGTGTTGCGAGGGCTTGCAGTTCAATAACTTTGCAAGGATGTGATTCCAATCAGAAAAACAGTCACGAGTGTTAAAACACTTGAGTCCCTCCTATGCATAGACTCAAAGATTGCTTCATCACTAGTTTTAAGTTCCACAGTGGAGTGGGCACACCCTTGGTGGACTACTCGTTTTGCCCTTCCTAGAAATCTCTTGACCATCTGTGTTGAAGAAACTGATCCCTATTGCGCTCCTTATTAAGCCACTATAGCATATGAATGGCACTCATCTAGCCGGTGGAGGAGGTACTTCATAGTAGCATCCTGTGTCCAACTGTTCCTAGCTGCAACCCCGTCACACAAGAGTATAAACTTAATCCATTTTGTGGTGCTGCATTTTTACGTGGTAGGCGCCTCATGGAAGTCCCAAGGTCCAAACTCTAGGATCATCAGGAAAAATGCTTCTAGGCTGAGCGTTGCCAATTCTAGGTGATCTACCTGCCTCCAATTTGTATTGTTAGCAATTCCTAATGAGCTGGAAGTCTTAGCCCTGTCCTGTGGCATCTCCAGCGAACCATTTCTGTCTGGCCCACTGAGGTGCGATCAGGATTAGTGTCATGGTTACTTGTCTGCATCTGTGTAACACCAATAGCATCAGGGGAATTGGGGGGAGGGAGGAGTAGATCCAAATTTCCCTAACCAGTCTATCAAGAGGGCATTGCCCAGAAGGCGATAGTTACAGTATCTGATTGCAAAGTTTTGGCATTTTGCATTCTCCTGTGTCAAAGAGCAACTTGTGGCTTTCCTTCTTTTGTTTCCCTTTGTGTGAGGTGCTTGTGGGTCTTCCTCAAGTTTGAATCCAGGTAGGTGTACAGCAACTAGTGTTTTTCTTCCCTACACAGTCCACTTCCAAATGTTGTGAGCTATCTGGGACAGTGTGAGCAGCATTGTTCCCATTCTTTAAGGTAAAATATTGTGCTCATGTTGGCTGTTTTTGAACCATCCTTTCCCCAGGTTTGTGACTGGAAGTCCTTTAGAGCCAATATTGTCTTTTGTTCAAACAGTTTTACGTTTTACTGTTTCTTCTGGGCTCAGTTCTGATGTTCAGTTTTTCCATGTGTACCCTCTACCTCTGTAGGTTGCGTCTGTTGAGATGGTTACTGAGGGAGCTGGTTGTTTCAAAGATCTGCCCACACTGTGGCTCTTCCACAATCTCCCTTTGACTTTCTCCGATACCCACTTGATACTCCCCAACCACTGGTTGCTTTTGACTATTTAAATTGTAGCCACTGATGTGTAACCTGGCATGGAGTATTAGGATTATGCATTATGCCCATTAGTTTCTCCATGGTTCTCACTGCTAGAGGTTGCCCCTTCTAGTAAAGGAGTCAACTCAGTCAGTGCCAGAACTTTCCTGGTAAGTAGGAATGCCTTTGCTTTTCTGGATTTTAGACTCTCAAAAATGCCTTCTCACTCGGGTACTATGTTGGTTCAAAGAAAACACCAATCTGTGGAGTGTCTATGTGACTGTGTACATTCTCCTGGATCTGCTTGAACAATTTTGCTTTTACCAGCAAGTTGTCCAGGTAAGTGTAAACATGGATCCCTAGTCTTAAGTGTGCTGCAACTACAGACAGGAACTATGTGAAAATCCTGTGGAATCCTAGGAAGCACCCTGAACTAGTAGTGCACCTTGACCACAATGAGCCTCTGGAAATTCTTGTGTAGGACGTTAATCAAAATATGCAGGTAGGTGTCCTTAAGATCTATAATTGTCATGTAGTCTAATTTCTGTATGCACAGAATGACATCCAGCAGCATGGCCCTTTTGAAATTTTGCATCTTTATGAACTTGCTCAAAGTGGGTCGTTCTACAATCTGTCAATGTTTTGACTGGCTTCGGTATAAGGAAATATAAGAACCCTCTCTTTTGTGAATTTCCTTAGGTTATTTACCTCTTGTCAGACAGAGCATTTCCTTGCTGCTTTCCTTGTGTTTGCAGGTTTTCTTAACAGTTCCAAATAATAACCATGTTCAATATGGTCAGTGTCCATTTGTTGTCTGTGATAGTCCTCTATTCCTAAAGGAATCCTCTGATTCTGCACCCCACTGGTGCAGTGGTCAGCTCCATTAGCAAGTCACTTGCTTGAGTGTTCCAAAATATGCTAAGTGGCAACTCTCCCTCTGGCTCTTCCTCAAAAGTACTGCTTTGGGTGGGGACTGTGGAGGAGGTTGTGGGCTGCCCGGAGGGGGGGGGGGGGGGAGGGAGGGGGGGGGATGGAGGGGGATCAAGTATGATTCAGCCGTTGTTCAGTTCTGATGACTTGTAATTGTACCATGCACAAGAGTTACTCGCTATGCCTTTCAACTTTGGTTGTATTCTGTATGAGACCATGAGCAAAGTTTTTTTTTTTTTGAAACCGTTTATTGCAGTTTAGAAAAGTTACAGGTATGGGCCTACAACCACCCGGCCGGCCGCTAGAATGACAAAAGCATATTGCATAGATACAGTAAAAGTCTCTCGGCAGTGCAGAGCAGTGAAACAGGAGTAATCAATGGTGCAGGCCACACAGCTCCAAGCCCACAGTACGGTTCCCTTTTCTTGAAACAAAACACCACCAAAAAACCACACCCGCAAGGCAACCCGCGATCCAAAGTGACAGCACGTGCTCCATAAGTGGGGGATCCAAACCAGCAACAGAACTCTGAGAAGGGGAATGGGAGTAGATCAGGGACTGGGGGACCGCGCGCCCGCGGCCGAGGGAGGGGGGCCGTCTAGGGAGACGGAGCAGGCGAGGCAGCCGGTAGCAGTGGTGGCTCACAAATACCCCCGCGGTAGGCGTTCCAGGGGCCCCAGAGTTTCACCCACGCCCCAGGCTTACCCCTCGCCACATACACCACCTTTTCACGAAACATACACCAATCCATATGCTCTTTCCAGGCCGACACCGCAGGGGGCCTCTGGGATCCCCACAATTGAGCAATGTCACGCTTGGCTATCATGTATCCCAGAGTCACCCACCGCGTCTGCGGGACCGAATAGTCATTCGGTTCCCATACATTCAGCAAGCATCTCCTCGCTTCAGGCAGCAGCGCGACACGCGTAACCACACGCAGGACCTCATGCACACCACGCCAGAATCGCTCCACCTTCGGGCACTCCCACAGTATATGCATGAAAGTCGCCAACGCACCACAGCCACGCTTACACATTCCGTCACCAGCAAAACCCATACGCAGCAGCCTTGGCCCCGTCACGTAAACCCGGTGAAGGATCTTGAGCTGGACGAAACGAAGGCGAGCCGGGATGGCCACCTCTTTCGGAGAGGCCACCGCAGAAATCCAATCCTCGTCGTCCAGCTCCAGCCCGTCGGCAACCCAAGCCTCGCGGAGACTAGTCAGCAGGCACGATCTATCGTTGATCAGTTTTTTGTATATGAGGGAGATCGTGTTGTCCGGGACATGGCCATCTAGCACTCTGTCCTCCAGGGGGGAAGACTCCGGAATGGATGCGACATCCGGGAAGACGGAGCCCAGCGCATGGCGGACTTGTAGGTACCGAAAGTACTCACTGCCCTGCAGCTGAAACTCCGCCTGCAGCGACCATGAGCAAAGTTGATAAAAAGATTTATAAAAATAAAAAAAGTACTGCTTTGGCCTGGTGAGGTACTGCCACTGATGGTGCACTGAGGTGGCTTCGGGTGTGAAACTGGCATGGAGGATTGACTGTTCTCTTGCGGGCACCCGTTTTCGCTGCTGCCAGCCCATCAAAACAAGCTTATGAACTGCAAAGCACTCATTGCGTAGTTGTTTTCACTTTTTTTTTGCGAATAGAATGTGCTCTAGGAGGTATAGGTGAAGTTCTTTTTAGCTTTAATGTAACAAGTTTGAATACATTTAACAATCCATCTAGAAATTCCGGATTTTGAGATAGGATTTCCTTTATGGGGTGGAGCGGATGCAACAAAAAATCGTTTTGCGAAAATCTTTTGTTCCATCAATATAGTATAATAGCGCTCTTTTAACATCCAGTGTGTGTAAAGCTCTTTTTGCTACTGAATCAGGTTGAGGGAAAAACACAGGTAGTTCAACTGATTGGTTGATATGAAAAGCAGAAACTACTTTTGGAAGGAATTTAGTGTTTGTACCAAGAGCCACAATCTTTATGAAGTTGAAATAAGGGTTCTTCTAAGGTTAATGCCTGTAACTCGCCAACACGTCTCAATGAAGTGATAGCAATTAGAAAGGCAACCTTCCATGACAGAAATTGCAATGGACAATTGTGTAATGGCTCAAAAGGTGGGCCCATAAGCCTTGTGAGGACAATGTTAAGGTTCCAGACAGGTGCAGGTGGTACCCTGGGTGGGATTATTCTTGTAAGACCTTCCATGAAAGCCTTAATTACTGAAACTTTGAATGCTAAATGTGTTCTGCAGATATGCAGCAAGGTGTAGTCGAATCGATATGTAGACTAAGCCAACTTGCTGTAAATGCAAAAGATAAGGAAAATGCTACCTACCAGTATGCATCTGTTCTTGGCATGTAGTGCTGCGGAGATTCCTACTGTAGCATAGATCGCCATCTGGTGTTGGGCTCGGATGCTTGCACCTTGTTGTCTTGGAAGAAGTCTTTTGTAGTCACAAGATAGGTGACTCCTCCCTTGGACGATAGTGCGCATGGGCATAGACTCCCTCCTCAGATTGTTTTTTTACCATGATGGGAAATGGAGTCAGTAAGAAGTAGAAGAGATGTCCATGTGAATGTATCTAATTAAGAACACTTGAACAGATACAGGCTCCGGGGAGGCAGGTGGACGTATGAATCTCCGCAGCTCTACATGCCAAGAACAGATGCATACTGGCAAGTAGCATGTTCCGTTCGAAGCATATGAGCTGCGGAATTCATACTGTAACATAGACTGTATAGCAGTGTATCCACTAGCGGTGGCTGCCTGTATCAGTTGCAGTGGTTTGAAAAAGTGTTAACAGCCTGGCCTACAGAAGCCTGTTGCTTCGCCTGCAAATCTACACAATAGTGTTTTGTGAAGGTGTGTGTTGGAGACCATGTTGCTGCCTTACAAATGTTTTCTAGGGGGATATTCCCTAAGAATGCCATGGAAGCCCCCAGTTTGCGAGTGGAATGCGCTCTTGGGGGAATTGTTAGCGTACATTTTGCTTTTTGGTAACATTTGAATGCATTTTACTATCCACCTCGCAATCCCAGCTTTGGAGATAGGATGGTCTTTATGAAGGGATGAGAAAGCTACAAAAAGTTGTTTTGTTTTTCTAAAGGCTTTAGTCCTGTCTATGTAATAAAGTAAAGTTCTTTTGACGTCTAGTGTGTGAAGAGCTCTTTCTGCCACCGAATCAGGGTTTTGGGAAAATACTGGTAACTGATTGGTTAAGATGGAAAGCAGAAATGACTTTTGGATTTGTCCTGTGAACCACTTTGTTACGATGTATTTGTAAGAATGGTTCTTTTATGGTTAAAGCCTGAATCTCACTTACTCTTCTGAGAGAGGCGATTGAGACAAGGAAGGTTACCTTCCATGTAAGGAATTGTAATTCACATTTATGTAAAGGCTCAAATGTGGGACCCATGAGTCTAGTAAGAACAATGTTAAGGTTCCACACTGGAGAGGGTGGTAGTCTGGGTGGAATTATTCTTTTAAGGCCTTCCGTAAAGGCTTTGATAGCGGGTACCCTAAACAATGACATGTGTTGTCTGTTTTGTAGGTAGGCTGCAAGGGCATCTAGATGTAATCCGATTGAGGAGTATGCCAGATTGCATCTTTGTAGATGTAGCAAATAGCAGATAATTGTGAGAAAGTGGCTCTGTATATACTGTTCCCAAATAGGTACAGGGTCCACAGTTCCCAGAGGTTTGGCAGAGGCTAAAGTTAGATATAACCTTACTCTCTAAAGTGGTAGCTTGGTCGAGCAGTAAGGCAGTATCAGAGGACAGTGTAAAGCATTTGTTGCACACTCAGCCAGCAAATGGTCTCACACACTCAATAACTGAACTCTAGGACAATGGTTTATATAAAAAAAAAAATATGCTGTTTTATTTTAGAACCAACAATAGGTATTAAAATATACTTTCTCAGAATGAGATGCTTTCTATAAATACTTTTGCAATATGCAATTGACTTTTGTAGAAAGTTACAAGTGGTTGCAGTAGGCAAGACAATTCTAAACACAATAATGCATCGAGTTCAATGGAAGTTTCAAGTTATTTGCCACAGATTACTTTTAGGATTACTTTTGGAATTCCAGGACTGGATCCTAGATTCAGTCCAGGGTCAGTACTTGGAATCAAGTGATAAAAGTCGACTTAATTACTGTGATGATTTTTAGACAATGTTTAGCTATTTTAAAAGTTGACATTTAGAAAATATTTCATAGAAAACAGTCAATGATTCCCTATGGCAGACAATTCAAGTTGCAGGTATAGTACGTTCTGGTTACTTTTGTAATCCAGTACTGGGTGCCTGGACTCAGTACTGGGACCTTTATCCAAAACAGGTAAGTAATTACGTTTTCAGATATTATACAATCTTTTTAGAATATTTAACACTTGCAGAAATTGACACTTAGAAGAAATTTCACAGAAAAACAGTCAATGGTTTCCTATGGGAGAAAATTGGGTTACTGGTAAGTACAGTTGTAAGTATTTTTCAGAGTCAGTGCTGGGCACCAATATCCAGCACTGGGAGCTCACCTAAGAGCAGGTGAGTATTTGTTACTCTGCTGATTTTTGGTGAATATTTTAAGTTTGGAAAAGTCCACACTTACAAGAAATTTCAGGAAAAGCCAGTCACTGTTTCCCTATGGAGAAAATTGAGTTATCGGTTTAAAGGCAAGTACTCGACTGGCAGAGTTAAAGTTCTGGGCATAGACTCAGGGGTCTCCCAGGGTCAGGTAGGTACAGTTGGTTCACCCTCAGCGGCACAAGGGCGGCCGGGTGCAGAGAGAGTTAGGCCCAATGTTATCCTATGAGAGGTAGGGGGGCCTTGGTTGGTGGCTGCTGACTAGCAGTCCACGCGGCTGTGGGAGCTGGGCTCCTGGTCACTTACTCCGGGCAAGTGGGGAAGTAAATAGGTGCAGAGGTTACACTGCCAGGGCCATTCGGGCGGCTGGGTGCAGGGTGCTTTTGAGCCTTCGGGCGCTCAATTGATTTCAATGGGAAATCTCCGGTTTAGAAAAAGACTGCAAGCTCGGGGACAAAGATTCTTCAGGTGCCACCACCACTTTGAGAGGTAAGTTGGGTAGTTGGAGGATAGGTAGGTACCCCGGGATTGGGCACAGGGGGCCGCGGGGCGCAGGGGTGCCTTTTGGTGTCAGGAAATCTTACCCTTTGTTGATCGTGGTTGGGGGGGCACCTGGTTCTGAGGCTGCAGGCTTCTTCAGGAGTGTCGAGGGAGGTCCTTGGGAGCCAGACTCGGGGTCACAGTCGCCGTGGGGTCGGCCTCGTGGTCTTTGTTCACTCCGGCACAGGCCAGGCTTGGTGAGTGCAGAGGGGGCTGGGTTCGCAGTTCCGGGCTGCTGCCAGGGATTAGAAGTAGTTTTTGAGTAGAGCCTCTACTCATGGGAGTCCCAGGGGGCTTAGAGTCAAAAGGTAGCCAGGTCCTCCGGGGTTTGTGAGGTTGCTGGCCACAAGAGATGCCGGGCAGGAGCAGGTTTGAGGGTCGATAGGCCGGTAGGGCTGGGGCCAAAGCAGTTGGGGTCTTCCTCTTAGCAGCTGCAGGGCAGGTCTTCTTTCTTCTAGCGCTTATTCGGATTTTGGAATCTGGGGAAGGAGGGTTCAGGGTGCCCCTAAATACTAGATTTAGGGGCGTTACAGGTAGGTGAAGGGCAGGGACCAATGGGTCCCTGTCCTGGGGTGGGTATCCTGCCTCTCTCCTGTGGGAGGGGGGCAGTAGCCTAGTCCTGATTGGGCAGGGCTTCCCATCTTCAAGATGGCGAGAGCCCGGAGATGTGCTTCACCTCGCCTCCCCCACCTGAGGGGTGGGGTTGGCAGGCTGGCACATCCCCAGTCCTTATTTGGGGTTTCCGGCCAAGCTTCCCGCTAGAGTGGGGGGTTGCAGTGGCCTGGGAAAGCTCACAGAGGCGGCATGCCTTTGAAGTTTCCCCCTGCCCATCCTGGGGGAGGAGATTTAGCACCTCGCCCAGGATGTGCATTGTTGCAGGCCCAGGAGAGCAGGGGCTCTCCTACCCAGGGGTCCAGCAACATGTCTGCTGTGTGGCAGCCTAGACAGCCTCAGAACAGACGTGGGTTGTAGGTTAGGTTTCAGGGGGCATCTCTAAGATGCCCTCTGGGGTGCTTGGTACATTAAATCCCACACTGGCATCAGTGTGGGTTTAATGTGCTGAGAAGTTTGATACCAAACTTCTCAGTCTTCAGTGTTGCCATTATGGTGCTGTGGAGTTCGTGTTTGACGAGCTCCCAGCACCATATACTCTTAAATGGCAGCACTGCACTTAGAGCCCAGGAATGGACCTGGGTACTGTAGGGGCACAGGGCTCCTGTGCCCACACCATTGGCATAGGGCACCCAGCTAGAGGGGTGGCTGATGTATGCCACGGCAGTGTAGGTGGTGGGCATAGCACACAGGGATGTGTGCCATGTCGACTCTTTGTTTTGTACCCAGACACTCAGCCTGCAAGGGCAGTGTGTGTGTAAGGGTACAGGGCCTCTAAGGGTGGCACAATGAGTGCTGCAGCCCTTAGAGGCCTTCCCTGGTCACAAGGCCCTGGGTACCTAGGGTATCATTTACCAGGGGCTGACAGGTGGCCAGGGTTTGCCAATTTGTGTTTTAGGGAAGGAACATAGGCCCTGGGCACCTGATTGGCAGGAGTCCAGGGCACACACAGTCAAAGTACATTCCGCAATTCAGCAAAAAGTGGGGGCATACCATGCAGGAAAGATGGCACTCTCACAATAATGTTCTGAATTGAAGCATCTGATCTATTTTGTTATGCAGTAAATTACGAATCTTTTTCATTTAGCTGCATAGTAAGCTCTAGTAGTGGGGAGTCTGGCTTCTTTAATAATATTCATACATTCAGGTGGGAGGTTAAGGTAACCGAACCCTAGGACTTCAGGAGCCAGATTAATAGATTCAGCTGTGCTGGATCTGGGTGCCTTATCTCTCCATGGTTCTGTGTGAGTAGTCTTGAGAAGAGAGGTAGCTTCTGGTGTGGAACTACTGAGAGTTGAGGAGTGTTGTGAACCACGTTTGCTGCGCCCATGTGCGAGCAACTAGGATCACTTTGAGAGACTGTTGCTTGAGCTTGCGTACTACTAACGGAATGAGTGGGAGTGGTGGAAAAGCGTACGCAAACCTGCCTGACCAGTTCATCCATATCGCATTGCCCTTGGACAACAGGTGTGGGAACCTAGCGGCAAAGGTTGTCATTTTGCATGTGTGGCAAACAGATCAAAGTCCGATTGTCCACACATTTGGAAGAAAGGTTGAAGAACTTGCGGATGAAGTTCCCATTCGTGTATCTGTGGAGTCTGCCGACTAAACCGATCCGCTATCAGATTGTTCACCCCTGGAAGATGTTCTGCTAACAGATCTATATTTTGTGGAATGGCCAATCTCCGTATGTTTTGCGCTAGATGAGACAGTTGCAAAGAATGCGTTCCTCCTTGTTTTTGTATACAATACACCGCTGTCATATTTTCTGTGCGGACTAGGACAGTTTTGTTGAGAAGATGTGTTTGGAATGATTTTAAAGCTAGAAAGATTGCTAGTAATTCTAGGTGGTTGATGTGGAGCGATTTTTGTTGAGTGGTCCACTTGCCCTGAATTATGTGGTGTAGGAGATGGGCTCCCCAGCCGGAGTGATGAGTCTGCTGTTAGCACTATCTTTGGAACCAGCTCTAGGAACGGCCACCCTCTGGAAAGGTTTTGTGTGTTCCATCACTGCAGAAAGCAATGTGTGCGGCTGTCTACCAACACCAGATCTGTAAGTTGACCTTGAGCCTGGTTCCACTGACCTGCTAAGCATTCCTGTAAAGGTCGCATTTGAAGTCTTGCGTAAGGTACAATTAAAATGCAAGAGGCCATCATTCCTGTGGGTTGCATGAACACCCTCGCTGGACTGGAATGCTGTGGCTGAAATTTGGTGATGAGGGTTTGTATACCGGCTATCCTGGTTGGATTGGGATATGCCAGAGCTTTGGCGGTATCTATTGTGGCCCCTAGATTCTGATGTATGTGGTATTGCTGAAGATGTGACTTGGTGTAGTTTACTGTGAACCCCAAGTTATGTAGTAGCTGGATGGTTTGGCAAGTGTGATGGACACACTGGTTGCGTGACTCAGCCAGTCGTCGAGGTATGGAAATACATGGATTTGTTGTCTTCAAGTGTGCCGCTACTACTGCAAGGCACTTTGTGAACACTCTGGGTGCTGTGGTCACCCCGAATGGAAGGACTTTGAACTGATAGTGTTGTCCGTCCAATATGAATCTCAGGTATTTCCTGTGAGCAGGGTGTATGGAAATATGGAAGCAGGCATCTTTGAGATCTAGTGTGGCAAGGAAGTCGCCCTGTTGAAGTTGTGGGAGGACCTGTTGAAGAGTGATCATGTGGAAATTATCTGACTATGTAGAGATTGAGGGGTCTGAGGTCTAGTATTGGCCTTAGGGTGCTGTCCTTTTTGGGGATTAGGAAATACAGCGAGTAAACCCCTGTTCCTTGATGCTCTAAGGGAACTAGTTCTATTGCATGCTTTTGAAGCAGTGAGAGAACTTCCTGTTTCAAGAGCGTGAGATGTTCATTGGACGCTGGTTGGGTGGTATGATGGGTGGGGTGGCTTGAAGTTCCAGGCAGTAACCATACTGGATAATTTGTCTTATCCACTTGTCTGTAGTGATGGAATTCCAGACAGGTAGAAACTGTGATAGTCTCCATCCCACCGGAGTAGAATGGTCTGGAGGGAGTGGAGGGAAGTCATTGCTTGTTAGTGGGGGAGGTGCGAGTGGTGTTGTTACCTTGGCCTCTTTCCTTATTTCCCCTGTATCCTCCGCTAAAGTATCCCCTGTTGGGGGATGTTTGTGTGGTGGTTTTGTAGGAAGATGCAGTGTCTGCACTGATGTTCTTGGATGCTCCTCTATAGAAGAGGGTTGAAAGGAGCCACATGTGGATGGAGACTGTAATGCTCCCATGGATTTAGCAGTCTGTCCTTTTTCAATTTTGAGTGGCGTCTACAGCCGGTCCAAAAAAGTTGATCCCGATTGAACATCTGATTGAGGACAGCTGTTTGTACCTCTTGTTTGAAGCCAGAGATGCACAACCAGGCATGTCGTCTGAGTAACACGCTAGTATTAAAGGACCTAGAGGCAGTGTCTGCTGCATCAAGGGCACACTTAATTGATGCATTAGTTACTAATTTCCCCTCTTGAATTAAATCATTGGCCTTATATTGATCAGGTAAATGTTGCAATAGGGTTTCCAGTTGGTCATAGTGAGTCCTATCGTATCCAGCCAGTAATGCCTGTGTATTGGCTATCAGCCAGTGATTAGCTGCTTGGGCAGCAACTAGTTTGCCGGAAGAATCTAATAATTTAGACTTTGTCCAGAGGTGGCGCATCACCGGAGGTCTGAGAATTGGCACGTTTTCTAGCGTTAGTTACCACTAGGGAGTCGACCCTTGATGTAGGTGGTATCATTAGGGGCAGGTTTATATTTCTTTTCAATTCTGGGATTGAGAATTCTAGCCCTAACAGGGTCCTTGAATGTGTCAGGGGCATGTTTAATGACACCTTTTAACATTGGCAGGGTTTGTACAGTCTTTAGTGACTGTTCAAAAGTGTATTAGAAAGTCCTCCTTTGCGGGGTCTTAATGCATTGGAACCCCATGGTACTGAGCAGCCCTATTTACAATCGGACTAAAACCAATATTATCATCTGGGGGAGATGGCTTTGTTGGGTATGCATGGGGATCACGGAGGTCTTGAGGATCTACTGGGTCATCATAATCATCCCAATCGTCCTGTGGTACATCTGTGTCATCAGGGTTAGTAAAAGGGTCATTTTTGCCTCCCCCATCCCCTAAATCATCATCCTGTGGTGGTAGTGAGTTTGGTGGAAGTATAGGAGAATGTGGAGGAGAGAGAGAGGCTTTGTAGGAAGAACAGGAAAAGAGGATCGTAAAGGTGAAGTAGCACAGTCTTTTTACAAGCACGGCAGGAATGTCTGGGGTGTCCAATTTCCTCTTCTTGTGTGGCACAGCAGCCACATGCCCTGTTTTGGGGTCGATTTGGAGAGTCTTGCTTCGGATAGATAGGATCTGGTCGAAAAAGTTCTTCCTCTTCTGTAGTCTTTCGTCACAGACTTTCGGGTCCAAGCAAGGTTTGGATTTCTGCTCCAGAGCCTTGGGAGATGGTTTTGGGTCCTTTGGCTTCGATGTGGAGGCAGAAATCTTTTTCGGTTCCGAATGTCTGTTTCGGACCTGATGCCTTTTCTTTCGGCGCCGAGGGGGTCGGTGCCGATGTCTTTTTGGGAGTAGGCTGCGCTCCAGTCTTCGGTGCAGATGGCGCATGCGGGACACTGATATGCGGCTTGCTTGGTCCAGAGCCGCCGGAAGGCTTGTCCTTTATCCAAACAAGCTTTATTCGACAATCGTCATAAAAGCTCAACATTAGAACAGTTTTTTTTGATAATCAAGCTTATTGGATTTTTAAGAGAACAAAAATATATTGCTAGCAAATCAGACATTATTGAAACAGTACAATCAAGAGAGGACGACTCATAAAGGTATTTGTGGAATGAGTACAACACCTGCTTGTAGATAATCATGTACAGGACATTCACAAACCCCTCAGACAGACAGTAAGTTGAACCATTTGCCCCATATTTTGCCAAAAGGTTTGGGGCATCCCTGGGCCTTGAAGAGGGGCTCCTCCTGGGTTCTACACCAGTCCACTCCCCGTCTCCACCTCCGCATAGTAGGGGGCTTAGCTTGGGACCAAAGCGCCGCTATGTCGCGTTTCGCCACTGCCGTTCACAGGAAGTGCTCATCAGCCCGGGATCCATCAGGCCATCAAACACCCCCAGGAGCAGGCGCAGCGGGTCGTGGGGAACCTCCCACCCAAGAGTTTGTGTAAGTTAGAGTTCCACCCCTGCCCAGAACGGTGCGGGACATTGCCCCACCATGTGGAAAAAATCCGCTGGAGCTTGACTGCAGCACGTGCACGATGGGGAGGGTCGCATGCGGGCGTTGTACAAGCACGCTGGGGTGAGGTATGCTGTGTGGAGGGAATAGAGTTGGACTAGACGCATCTTGGTGGTGGATCGTCAGGGTCTTGGGTGCCATAAGGGCGACCCTCCAATCCGCGTCCTCCAAGGGACCAAGCCACCCCTCTCAGCGGACACGAAGCAGGTCTAGGGATGCGGGTCCGTTATTCACTAGGGAGCGATAAATCAACACCCCCCCCTCTGCCCAGGTTCCCCATCACTTGGGCCAACAGGGGGCTGAATTCTGGGAAGGATGTGGGGGATGGGATGTGAACTTGGAGGGCATGCCTCAGCTGTAAATATTTGTAAAATTGGGAGGAGTGGAGGGAGTAACGGTGTTGTCTGTCTGCAAACTAGCTGACATGGTCTGCCACCCAGACGTCTCCCAATAGCGAGATCCCGATGTGGTCCCATCTGCGAATGTCTTGGAGAGACTAGACCTCCTCCAGCCAAGCCCCATTCCACAGAGGTGTTTGTCTGGTGAGTTTCCAGTCCCACTTTACGTGGCATAATGCGGCTCGCCAGGCCATAAGCACCGTTCTGGTGACGGGGGAGAGCCTGTGGCACAGGGCACCCGTACAGGTAGGCTTGGAGCTGCGCAAAATCCATTGACCCAAGTTCCACCAAATACGCCGGGACGAACCAGCCGCCCGTGAACCAATTGTGGATCACGATAAGCCGTGTGGCCAGGTAGTAGAGGTGAAGATTGGTCCCCCCCATGCCCCCGTCGTAGGGGGATATGCAGCAATGTGCTAGGGACATTCGCGGCCTCTTTCCTCCCCTCAAAAATCGGGTAAGGACCCCGTCCAATTCCCGAAACCAGCTACCTGGGAGATGAGTGGTAGCATTTTGAAAGATGTATAGGAAGCGGGGGAGGGCCATCATTTTAAAAAGGGAACTCCTGCCAAGGGGGTGGGATTGCCATGTCTTGAGGTCCGCCTTGGCCCTGGTGACCAGGGGGGTGATGTTTAGGGCCCATTCGAGCTCCGGGAGGAGGGCGACCCACACCCCCAGGTACTTGAATGATTGCCTACGCAGGGGGATGGACGTTTGCCAGTCAAAGCACGCCCGGGATGAGTGCAGGGGGACCAGTGCGGATTTTGCCGGGTTGAGCCTGAGACCGGAAATCTGTTCGAAGGCAGAGAGGGCGTCCAAGCATCGCGGGCCAGAGCTCTTGGGGTCTGCCAGGAAGAGGAGGAAGTCATCAGCATACAAGGCAATCTTATCGAACTGGTTCGGATCCCAAGCCCAACCACGGATGGGGGGGTCTTGGCGGATGAGGGAAGCCAGGGGTTCCATTGCTAATGCAAATAGAAGCGGCGAGAGCGGGCAGCCATGGCGAGTTGCCTTCTGGATAGGAAATGTCTCTGAAAACACTACGTTAATAAGGACCCCTGCCTTGGGAGTAGAGTAGAGGACACGGATGAGGCGTCGGAACGCGGGGCCGAGACCCATCCTTCCCAACACATCCTGAAGGTAGTCCCAATCTACCGTATCAAATGCTTTGTCAAAATCTAAGAGCAAGGCCAGATACGGGGTGAGGTGATGGCTAAGTGCAAGAGCGAGATGGAGGTGGCGTATGCAATGTCTGGCACCCCGGGCAGGCATGAAGCCGCATTGATCAAGGTGAACCAGCTCTTGCAAGTGGGGGCGGAGTCGTTGCGCCACCACAGTGGTGAAGATTTCCACCTCTGTATTGATAAGGGAGATAGGGCGGTAGTCTGCACAGGCAAGGGAGGGCGGCTGCGTCTTCGGGAGGACTACAATAGTGGCCACATCCGTCTCCAGTGGGAAGGACCCTTTGTCCACTACATATTTAAACAACTCCACCATGTGCGGGACCAATGTGTCCCGGTAGGCCACATAATACTCTTGGGGGTAACCGTCTGGCCCGGGCGTTTTGCCAGAGTGCAACAGTGAAATAGCTCAGTGTATCTCTTCCGGAGTGAAAGGAAGATCGAGTCTCCGAGTCCTTCTGGGAAAGGCAGGGCAGCTGAGTCCCGGTTTCGGCCAATAAGGTCGCCAAGGAAGTCCGAGGGGTTTGGGCTGCGTAGAGGGCCGGCGAACCTTCAGGTGATGACTAGGGAAGTGGCGTGGTGGGCTCCGTTCTCATCCCGAATCTCAGGAATGATGCAATTGGGATAGGACACTAAGTTATGTAGTAGTTTGCCATTTTTATCGCCCCAGTCATACACGCGTGCCACAGAGGAGCGCCAAAGCATTTTAGCGGACTCCAGCGAGATCTGGCAAATCTCTTCTCGGATCAGTGAGAGTTGTCGAGCGGAGTCATCACTATCATTGGTAGCCTGGGCGCCTTCCAGCTGTGCCGCCAGGGCCTCCAACTGTATGAGCCGGGCGGACTGTTCCATACGTTTCGCGTGGACCAGACCTCTAGCCACCCCTCGTATCACAGCCTCGCCGGCCTCCCATAGTGTTCCTGGCGAGGAGACTGAACCCGCATTAGTGGAGAAGTAAAGCTTCAGTTCCTGCCCGAGGGATTCAACAAAGTCTGCATCCTGCAGGAACCAGGCGTTCATCTGCCATGCCGTACGGGTGCCGTTAGGAGAGTTACAGAGACTGAGGAGTGTTCGGAGATGCCCCTGGGTAAGACCGTGGTCCCGGACATCAATTGACAGTCTGTGGCGGATAGCAGGAATAGGTCAATACGAGAGTGGGTGTGGTGGGCTGCTGGTGTGTGTGAGTATTGTTCCTTGTGGGGGTTCCACACACTCCAGGCATCGCATAGACCCAGGGCGGAGGACCAGTCAGAGTGTCGCTTTGCACATGTTAAAGAAGCCGATAGAACGCTGTTGTGTCATGCGAGGGTTGCAGGACAGCGTTTAAGTCGCCCCCAACAACCGTCAGACTCTGTGGAAAGGAGGTGAGAACAAGCGTGAGGCGGAGGAGGGCAGAGGCCATGGCAGCGGGGGGAATGTATGTACACAGAAGATTAAGGGGGTTGGGGTTGGAGTGGGGGGGGGGGGGGGGGGGGAAGTGTCCTTCGATCATGCCAGTCAGGGCTACATAGCTGCCTTGTGTCTGTTTCAGCCTGAGCCAGGGTGAAGGGAAACCCTTTCTGAAGTAGTATGGCCACCCCCCGGTAGCCCCATGTAAAACCAGAGTGCCAGACCCTGTCTTGCAAGAACAGGATATCTGGCGCGTGTCGTTGGGCGCTACGAAGAACAGCGGTACATTTGATACGGTCCAATAGACCGTTAACAATCCAGGAGAGGATGTGGAGGGCCCTATGTAAAGAAGAAGCCATCCTGCTGGGTAGTGTGTGGAAGAGGGGACACAAGCACAAGTAAGCCCGGGTCTCAAGGGAGACAACGTTCCATAGCCGGGGCCTCTGGGCAGAGGGTGCGCAATCTGGTGAGTCTTGTCGTCAAAGGCATGCGTGCATGTGTAGCTACCAATAAAAACATGGAACAGCGGCCCTTAGGTGGCTAAAAACAAACATTCTGGAGACAACGTTCTCTCCCCCTCCCTCGCCCCCCAACTCCCCCCACCCTACACTTCTGAAGGTGAAGCATCTGTCGCCCTAAAAAAGAAAATTCAAAACAACCACACAATGAGACTAAGTGCTAAGCTAAAACGGTTAGCGGAACATGGCAGAGATGGACCCCCCCCCCCCCAGCCCCCACCCCTCCATGTGTTCGGATGAAGATTCGTCAACAGCTGCAGTTACACATAGGACAATTAGGCAACAAGGACTGCAAGTAAGTCCAGGGAGTGAAGTAGGAAGTAAGTCACAGAGCTTGAGGAAGCCATGATGTCGGATCGTCCCCACCATTGGGCAAACACATTTAGGACTAATATGCAACAAGGACTGCAAGTGAGTCCAGGGATTGAAATAGGGAATAGATCACAAAACCGGTAGATGTACTGAAGTCTGATTGTCTCCAGGTTAGGGATTGAGAGAGCAGTCTTGCTGTATGAACTTCTGAGAAGTGAAACTGAAAGTTTGTGATGTTGGCCACAGTTCAAGTACCCCCGTCTTCACCGGATCCGTGGAGCGCAGGACTCCTAGACAGGTCAGAGTCGAACACTGCCTGACGCAAGGATTCCGCGGGGCCCGGGATACCGCTCAAGTCAATCAGTGAGGTAGTTGGGCCGGGGGTGCCGGGCCCCCGAGCTGAAGCCTGGGAGAGAGGGCGCTGGGGTGGTACACCTGGTGATCGGGATGCCTCACCCAGACGGTTGTTTTTCTTGCGGGACCTAGTCCAGCGTCTCTGGGGCTTAGGCAGAGTCAGGTGTGGCTGTGGGGGGGGGACCCAGTGGGCGGGTGATAAACCGGCCGGTTCAAGTGGGGCCGTTCTTCCGTGAGCCAGGTCCATGCTGCCTGAGGGCTGTCAAAGAAGACTGTTTTGCTTTGAAAGATAACTAGGCCGGGAAGAGAAGGCCGTAGCGGAGACCCATGTTACGGAGCTTCTGTTTAACCCCATTGTATATTCGACGCTGGGCCTGTACCTCCCTGGTGTAATCCGGGAAGACCATGATCCTGTTCTGGAACTGCAATGGGCCCCGAGGATGGCATCTCTGTCCCGGAAATTAAGGACCCTCAGGATTATGGGTCGGGCAGGGACTCCGGGCGGAGGCTTCGGAGCCAAGGAGCGGTGAGCCCGTTCAACGGCGAACCAGGGTGAGAGGGATTCTTTGGGCATCCAGGAGCGCACCCAGGTTTCCACGAACATATCGGCAGGACCCTGCTCCACTCCTTCGGGGAAATCCTACAAGGCATAGATTGTTTCTCCGTGACCTGTTTCCGGCGTCCTCAGCCCTTCGGTGGAGCTCCGAGTTCTGGGTCTGGAGACGTGCCACTTGAGTCTTGAGTTGGTCAATGGCGTCTCCCGCCGTGGAGATACGGGCCTCCGCGCTGTCGCTTTGCGCAGATACTGGCGAATGAGAGCCATATCTACCCTCACCTCTCCAATCTGGTTTTCAACCGATGCTTACGACGCGCCTATAGCCTGAAGGATGGTGGTGAGATCACCCCCGGTGGCTCCAGGCACGTTGGGCGTCCCACCACCAGGATCCCGGTCCGACGTGGTGAATTGATCCATTTTTGAGTTTGGGGGGGCAGGATTCTGTAGGGTGCGGTTTCTGCCCATTGCCACTAGGGGAAAACTCTGACCAGCACAGGCAGGGGCAAGAAATGGTCCCGCAGAGGAGGAGGGGGGACCTTCGACACCCAGACCTTCAATGCTCAGGTCTGGGCACCACATACACACACCCTCCCCCCCCCTACAGGTCCCAAGAAAGGCAAGATCAAATCTGTGACCCAGGTCCAGCAGCAGGTCTGGGCGAAATGGTCCAGCGGAGGGCAGCCGTGTCAGGCCAGGCGACAGCCACGGCAACAGTCCAAGCCCAGTCCCCAAGTCCGGCCAAAGCAGCTTCCCCTCCGAGAGAGTATCTTGGAGATTGGATCGGACAGTGGCCCGGGGGGAGCAGAGGTCTGCGATGAGCTCCGCCTCAGACACGACCGTCCGGAGCAGATGGGGCCCCTATCGATTCCTCCTGTCGGACCCGAAGCACCCCCCCCCCCCCCGACAGGGAGCATGGTGTGGAAAGGAACGGGGTCAGAGTAGCCAAGAAGGAAGGGGGTGGAGGTGCCGAAGGTACTCAGTCACGCTGCCACCCCCGGACCCTGATACCCACCCCCGGACCCCCTCACTGGAGGTCTCCACCGGCGGGGCGACAAGAGTCACTCGCGAACCTGGGGCTGACGTCCTGGCAGCGTCGGGTGCACCGGTGCTCCCACGTGGAATCACAGTGGCGCAAAGGATCAGACTCCGCGACAGGTAAGGACGCACTCTGGTGAGGAGATAGGCCGGTGGCCGGTAATGATGGCGGACTGAAGGAGCAGGCCCAGGATTACAAGGGGGGTGGGAGAGCAGGGGGGACAATGGAGGGAGGGGGGTGGGGCACCAGGTCACCCTTCCACCCCACCACCCGACAGTGGCCGGTCCCCAAGCCCCACTCACCAGTGACTCCCACGGCACTACCAGCAGGATTCTGGCCCCTCCTCCACACCAGCCAGTGCCCCCAGGGTCCAGCCTTAACTGCCAAAACCGGTCCTAGGATGCTTGATTCCGGTCCAGGGAAGGCATGGCTTGGCAGTTCGGGCTGGACTGTTCCCATGAGGCACAGGGTCAGACTGATTTGCATATGGCCATGTCTGAACTGGGGTGGCAGAGTGGGCTAAAGAATGGTGATGGATCAAACCCAGATCTGTTTACTGGGTGTGAGTGTTTGATTGGTTCTGATGCTCCGTCCATCACCACCCCCTTTTGTACCGCCTTGATTCTCATAGTGCAGCATGGCCACCCCCGACGTTGCAAGAAGTGTTCCCTCGGAGGACAAGGTGTCCCCTCCGACCAACAGAGGTGAGCGTTTGCTGGTTTGTTGCTTGTATTAGTTAGATTACCACAGTCCTTATTGAGCGTTTGATTAGTAATGCCAGCCGGTCAGTCAATCGAAGGAAACGGTAAAGATAAATATGCACTTGAGACAATCTAAGGCTGGGCAGCCAAAACGGGGCACTTTGTCTTTAAGGTCACCAGATAACTTCATGTTCCCCACTCTTACATTGTTTTAAGATGCAGATTTGTTTCAGCTGAAATTAATCTAGTCTGAACTCCCAGAATTGGAGGATGTGGCCTAACGGCCAGAGTGGGAAACAAGGATCGAGCCTCGGCGTCACGTGATTCTGGGCAAATCACTTAATCTCCCTACCAAAATGGAGTGTGTCCTTGTGAAATGCAACTGGTGCTCATGTAAAGCGCTCAAATACCTCCGGGTCGAGTTTGCGCTATATAAATATGCAACAACAAAAAAATGCACTGGGCTGCTGAATGGGAACCGAAGACATGAACACTGACGCCATTGAGTCACGTGGTATTCACAGTTCTTACACCAGAGTCTGAAAGGATGAGGACTTCAAAATGGACTTTGTAGTAAGTTTTAGAAAGCAATACTATACTTTTATACTAAAAGCAATCAATTAAACAAGTAAACAGTCATAACTGTGCATTTTTAGCCACAGAGAATCTTAAGCGTGGATTTTGACAGAGGACACGCATCTAGGAACAGAGTTCAGATCGCATTACACATCTGCTCTGGGGAGCAATCTAGGCCTAAACCAATACATAATTTGAAAACAAAGCCAAAGGGTCGTCCCCAAGCACCTTTGTGTTTTTTTTGTTTTTACTTTGCAGTGTTTTATGTAGATGGATAGACAGTGACCATGCTAACAATTTAACACAGACGAGAACAGCCTGTAAACAGTGACTGTCAGCACACTGTGCATGGTCGAGTCGGGGGCCTGTGCCTGCAGAAACGTCAAGACACGGAGAGCAGCTTCAGGAGGGGGCATTATGTATTAAAATTACGGGCAACGCAAGGTATCATGGCTGGGATGTGCGGCTCTATGACTAACAAATAATCTGTCGTTGGGAAAGTGTTTTTCTCTAGAACTTCTAGAGTGAGTGAACAAAGGCCACTTAAAGTGTAGGGTGTTTAGAAAAATAGATATGAGGTGGAATGAAAACTAGCCAGAAACCAAGGATGACCAGGCGAGTGAGCCCTCGTGAACACCCAACTTTATCCAGGACTAGATATCGCTCTGGGGGGATGGGGTAAGATCTCACGCTGACTGCGGCTAGCCTGAGGGGCCAAATGGCCACTGAAAAAAAACTTTTCTTCCCGGACAGTGGGGGAAGCATCAAGGGGCTGTCTTCTGTAAACACTCCCCTGCGGGTGACGTGGCCTTTCCAGCTGGCTGGCTCTTTCGAGTAGTGCATGGTTCTCAAAGTGCAGCATGGCCACCCCCAACATTGTTAGAAGTGTTCCCTCGGAGTACGAGGTGTCCCCTCCAGCCAACAACAGAGGCGAGTGTTTAATGGTTTGTTTCTTGTATTAGATTACCACAGTCCTTGATTGATTGATTAGTAATGCCTGACGGTCAGAGTCAATCGAAGGCAGCGGTAAAGATAGATATGCGCTTGAGACAATCTAAGACTGGGCGGCCAAAACGGGGCACTTTGTATTTAAGGTCACCGGATAACTTAATGTTACCCACTCTTACATTGTTTTAAGATGCCGATTTGTTTCTGCTGAAATTAATCTACTCTGAACTCCCAGAATTTGAGGGTGTGGCCTAATGGCCAGAGTTGGGGGAACAAGGATTGAGCATCTTAGTTGGCTCAACATCCTGTGATTCTGGGCAAATCACTTAATCTCCCTACCAACAAGCATTAAAAATGCAATAGGTCTCGCCTTTGATTAAGTTAAAGCCATTTGCTTTGCTGTAGAATACCATTAGCAAAGCAAATGGCTTTAACTTAATCAAAGGCGAGACCTATTGCATTTGCAATGCTTGTTTTGAGGTGGGATTGGGGTATGGGCAGTTGTACTCACTCGTTGACCTGGAGTGATATGGTCGTCAGAGCCAGTCGTCCACTTCAGACATGATTGAGATCCTCAGAATCCTCCTCCGGGACATCGGGCCTTCATCGAAGATGTCCACCGGTGCTGAAGCGGTTTGCTGCGCCATGATGTGCTGTGGGGCCCGGCAATCACGGATGGTCTTTTTGGATCGAAAGGAAGCACAGCCCTTGCAATTATTCTCATCGTGCTCTGGCGAGAGACAGGTTACAGACCTTGTGGTAGTCACTGTGTGGGAATTTAGCTCCTCACTGGGGGCATATTTTAAATTGAGTCCTTTCAATGAGCCGTAGGCCTGAACGGCGTCGAGAGGCCCAGCGGCCTGGGGCGACGTCGGGAATCGAATATTTGAGGAGCGCGTCGAAGATCACGCGATCGAGAATACAGTCAAGTTATGATGGTTTGCGCATCAAAAAGGTTTGGAATATATGGTGCCGAACCGGAGCGCAGAAGTTACATCCAAACCCGATGGCAGAAAAAACCAACCTGAGGATGGAGTCGATGCCCATGCGCACTATTGTCCAAGGGAGGAGTCACCTATCTCGGGACTGCAAAAGACTTCTTCCAAGACAAAAACAAGGTGCAAGCATCCGAGCCCAACACCAGATGGCGATCTATGCTACAATATGAATTCCGCAGCTCATATGCCTCGAACATATTTTGTATAGATTCATCTAGCAGATCAATTATGTTATTACAATATATAACAAATCTTTTTCACTTGGCTGCATAGCATGCTCTAGTGGTAGGTTTTCTTGCTTCTTTAAGAATGGTCATACAATCTGGTGGTAGATTGAGGTATCCAAACTATGATTTCAGCAGCCAAATCGCTAGGTTGAGCCCTTGGGGTTTGGATGTCTGATTTCTCCATGGTTGTGTGACAAGGCTGGAAGTGAGGTGTAACTTTTGGTGTGGACCACTGACTGTTGTAGCAGGGTGGTGAACCACAGTTGACAAGCCCATGTGGGAGCCACTAGAATTAGTGTGAGTGATGTCTGCCTGAGTTTCCGAACCAGAAATGGAGAGGGGAGAGGCAGAAAAGCGTAAGCAAATATCCACGACCAATTCATCCATAGGGCATCACCTTTGGATAGATAGCGTGGGACTCTGGAGGCGAGGTCTGGGCATTTTGAGTTCTCTGCTGTGGCAAAGAGGTCTATGTGGGGAAATCCCCATTTTTGGAAGTATGGAAGGAGAACCTCCCATTCGTGGACTTGTTGCCAAATCCTGCTGAGGAGGTTGGCAAACTGTTCATGCCTGGAAGGTGTTCTGCCAGGAGATGAATATTGTGATGTATCGCCCAACGCCAAATGGTCCGAGGCGTGAGAGTTGTAGAGAACGTGTGCCCCGACACCCCCCGTTTTAGTACACGGCTGTCATTACGTCCGTGCGGACTAGGACGACTTTCCCTATGAGGTGAGGCTGAAAGACTTGGTGCTAGATTAACAGCTAGAAACTTAAAGTAATTGATGTGGAGTCTTCTGCTTGGTGTCCCATAAACCTTGAATTGGGAGATGGGAACCCCATCCTGTGAGAGATGAATCTGCTGTTATCACGACTTGTGAAATGGGGTCGATGAAGGGCTGCCCTTTTAAGATTGATGAGTGCAGCTGTCTACCAACACTAGATCTGTTTACTGACCCGGTGATTGATTCCACTGACGTGCTAAGCATTCCTATAGAGTACACATGTAATCTTGCATGAGGTATTCCAATGCATGGTGCCATCATTCCTAAAAGTTGCATGAAAGTTTTGACTGTTCGGTACTGGTTGTTTTGAAACTGTAGTAATAAAGTTTGAAACTTGAATTCTGACAGCATTGGAAGAGGCTAGAGCTGTGCGAGTGTTTAGCATTGTCCCCAGATAGGTTTTGCAGTTGTGAGGGTTGAAGATTGGACTTTTGTTCATTGACTAAATACCAGTTGATGAAGATTTATGGTATTTTGAGTGTGTTGTAAGCACTCTTGTTCGGTGTTGGCTTTGATGAGTCAATCGTCTAGATATGGGAAGACATGAATTTGTGGTCTTCTTAGATGAGCCGCTACTACTGCTAGACATTTTGTGAATACTCTGGGTGCAGTAGTCACTGCGAATGGGAGTACTTTGAATGGATGGTGATTTCCTGCTATCACAAATCTGAGGTATTTACGAAGTGCTGGATGTATTCGAATATATAAGTATACGTCCTTTAAGTCTATAGTGGACATAAAGTCGCCTTGTTGTAGAAGTGGAAGCACTTTTTGAAGGTTAACCATATGGAAGGCGTCCGACGGTATGTATAGGTTTAACGGTCTGAGATCTAAGATTGGTCTTAGGGACCCATGTTTCTTGGGAATTAGGAAGTTAATGTTACTGTGATTTATAAAGCGCACGTATACCCGGAGAGGTCTTGGTGCTGAGGACGGAAGAGAACCTGTTCTGGCAGCTAGTTCTGGAACAGCCAGGTTTTCAGACCTTTTCTGAAGGAGGCGAGAGTAAAGGGAGTAAACTCCTGATTTTTGTTATAGGGGAACTGGTTCTATAACTCCCTTTGTTAGAAGAGCTTGTATTTCTTGCTTGAGGGGCTGTTGGTTTTTTAGAAAGATTCTGTGAGTACGAGGTGGAATATTGGGAGGATTGCTGGTAAGTTCCAGGCATTAACCATGTTGGATAATGTTGAATACCCATTTGTCCGATGTTACGGATTGCCAAATGGGAAAGAATTGTTTTAATCTTCCCACAACAGGTATAAAATTGTTGGGGTGGGGGATTGTGAACAAGTTACTGTTTATTGGGAGATGGAGAGGTACAGCCCTTGAAATGGTTTCCTCTACAACTACCTTTAGAAAATACTCTTGATGGCGAGGGTTGTGTGTTTTGACCTGTATGATGACATTTGGATCGGAGGAATTACCTTTAGATCCTCCTCTTTAAAATGAGCGGCGAAAGGAGCCTATATTGAATAGTGACTGAAGGGCTCCCATTGATTGCCACTTGTGTCTTTTTAAATTTTTTTCAAGTGACTAATCTACTTGAGGTCCAAAAAGATTATGTTTATCAAAGGGGGTGTTAAGAATAGTTTGTTGAACTTCTGGTTTAAAACCAGAAGTTCAACAAACTATTCTTAACACCCCCTTTGATAAACATAATCTTTTTGGACCTCAAGTAGATTAGTCACTTGAAAAAAATTTAAAAAGACACAAGTGGCAATCTACTTGAGGTCCAAAAAGATTATGTTTATCAAAGGGGGTGTTGAGAATAGTTTGTTGAACTTCTGGTTTAAAACCAGAGGTTCTAAGCCATGCATGCCTTCCAAGAGTGCTGGTATTAATACCTCTTGCTGCGGTATCAGCATCATCTAATGCACATCTAATTAGATATCAGTTTGCCATCCGGTTTTCCTCCAGTTTTCCATTCTTGCAGTTTTTTCTTGTTAGTTTCTTGAAGTAACTGCTCCATTTCATCCCATTGGGCCCTGTCATATCTAGCTAATAGGCATTGTGTATTAGCTATACACCAATGGTTGGCAGATTGTGAAGTTACCCGTATCCCTGATGAATCTATTAGCTTAGACTCCTTGTCTGGAGGAGGTGCAACTGCTGTAGTTTGGGAATTTGCCATTTTCTGAGCATTTGACACAACTAGAGAATTTAAGGGCAAATGTCCTCCATTAAAAGTCAGTGAAGTTGGGGGAGGTTTGTATTTGTCAACCCTAGGTGTTAAAATATGAGCCCGTACAGGCTCTTTAAAAATCCAATCGGCATTGCGCATCATGCCCTTTAACATAGGTAAAGATTGCATTGTTCTATGTTCCTAAGGTCTCAGAAAGAAAATTCTCCTCTAAGGATTCCTTATGATGTATGACCCAGATGGTAAGATGCTGCTCTGGAAATTAACTCTTGATATGCGGTGTTGTCATCAGGATGTGATTGCTTTGTAAGGTACAAGTGGGCTTTACTGTTTTCAGTTTCTATTTTTGGTAAATTCTGGTGGTTTTTTAGGTCTTGCCTGGCGTAGGCTGCGCACATGCGCAGTCTCGCTGGCAAGATTTAATGATTTGGGGTATTTTGTGTATAGGACATTAAGCCCCGCCCCTCTTTTCCATTGGCTGGCGTCACCGTATATGCTAAACGGTGGCCAGCCATTGGAAAAGAGCTGGTTGTGACGTTTTCATTCGGCTTTTTCTGCCGTCCCACTTGGACGGCCTCGCCTGCTTTCCTTCTGAAGTAAAAAGTTTGTTTATGGTGCCAAACAAATGGCCCCATAAAGATAAGAAACCTTTTAGCAGGCGAGGCCGTCCAAGTGGGACAGCAGAAAAAGCCAAACGAAAACGACATGACGAGTGCTTGTTTTGTTGAAGACACAGTCGCGTCGTATTTGCTCCCGCCACCATAATGAAAGAAACAATTGAGGGTTGATGAGAAACAAAGCGGTAGCACATGGCGTAGCTCGCCACAAGCCGTTAAGGTCTGATTTGCTGCTGGTGTCACCCAGTCACACTTAAGCCACGAATGAGGGACAGCTCACAGAAAATGTTTTGTGAACCAAGCTTCCGTGAGATGGGTGGGGTTCGAGAGGCTGTGGCTGTTAAATGGAATACGGTTAGCCTGCTGTTCCCTCACAGGTCCTCGGGTCCAGTTGCTCCGTTTGTTGTCACAGTAGTGGCCTGTGCCCAGCAGACTTGTTCGAAGGAGTACGCTAGGGCTATCTCTAGCAGTGGGCAGCGAACATCCAGCTCAAGCAGCTTGAGCGGAGCTACCATGGAACAGGTGGACGGGTGAACTTGATCCCAATAAAACAATATATTAGTCGTTTGTGGCCTCTTCCATCTGCAGACAAAATGTTAATAATTAATGGATAGGGCCCACCATGACAGAAGCCCATAGCCATAGGAAAAAGAGAAAAGAATCACGTCATGATGAACAAAAGGGACAAAAGAGGGAGAAACAGAAAAAGGTGCTTGCAAGAAAGATAGAAAAAAAGCATGAAAAAAAGGGTCGAAAGTAAAGAACGAACAGGAGAAAAAAGGAAGTGTGAAAGGAAGAACAGTGAAACGACAAAAAAGGTGGAAACTAGGGTAAATGGGTGTAGGAATGAATGGATGGAAGTGTGAAAGAAAAGGGTGAAAGGATGGAGTGAAACTATGGATAGGTGTAAGGGAAAACAGATGTATGTTATTGGTCTTTTATAGCTCGCCAATGACCCGTTAGGGTATTAGTGTAAAAAAGGGATTAAAGAGTGAAAAGATTGAGAGATAAAAGGATGAACGAGTGGAAGGATGAGGAATGGACAGATAGTATGTGTGAAAGGATAGATGTTGGATGGATGCTGGGTGGATGGAAAGGTGAAGGGATTGACAGATGAAAGGATGAATGGACAGAAGAGTGAAATGATTGATAAATAGATGGCTCGAAGGAGGATGAAAAGGTAAAGGAGAATGAGGTCAGGTTTGCTCACCTCGCGTGCTCGTTGAAGATGTTTTAAGTGAGGAGTGTTAATTTTCTAGCTACTCCCTTGCTCTCTAGATAAAGTAGTTTCTCTGTCACCACCTCGTCAGACATACAATACTTGTTGCCGTTGAAAAATGCAATGCAGTAGCCAATACCCAATCACAACAAGCATTTGCAATGCAACAGGTCTCACATTTGCGAGAGTTTGAGCTATTGGTATTGTAAATGACAGTGCCTTTTAATTATGTGTTTTTCAAAACTGCTAAATAAAAAGCAGTGTCATTTACAATGCCAATACCTCAAACTCTCGCAAATGCGAGACCTATTGCATTGCAAATGCTTGTTTTCTGTGTTTTCAATACTTTAAAAAGAAAAACAGTGGTTATCAGTGGTTACACATTTTTGCGCCATTAAAAACAGAAATTGTGTTTTTACCGGTGTTTATTTAATGTTAGTGCATGTGAATAGACCGCTTGTGTACAGGGTATATGAAGTACAAATACATTCTTACAAATCAAACTTATTGTAGTACACCATACAATACTTCTTTAGTGAGTCTTTGGTCATGCACACTCGCTTTTTCCTTCCTATTTAAACGTTTGTGAAAAGGCCCTTTCAACATTGGCACTTGCGATGGACAACAACAAAACAGCCAGTACACTATTTGCTAACACTGGCCAATGACTTCGCTTTCCATGGCAATATTGGAGCACCTGAAGATTGTGATTCTCTAGGCCATGTTCTGCAACATATGCGTTGAATTGGGCGCATATATTCCGTTATTGAAGCGGTCAAAAATAAACAGTACTTTTCAAAGTCTGGAGAAAATTCAGAAGGGATCTAGAACTCGTGCAGAGTACCTCAGTGAGGCTTCATTAACTTCAAATGCCATAGTTGATGAATTGACGTTTTTATTCATCATTGAAAGCCATTTCCCGTAGACTGTAAAATAACATTTCCTGAATTGCTTCTCAACATTTCTTTGCTTACCAAGTGGCAAGAATTCCAACAGAGCATTTTGCAGTGCCAAAGTCAATAAAAGTGTTTACCATCCTACACTCATGGAGATGTTACACATCTATTCCAATTACACTGAACACTTTCAGACTCTAGTATTTTAATTATGTCCACTACAGCAGTCACGTTTTCCTGTAACTACGTAAGCATGCAGTAGAGTACTTTTTTCACATCACTATCAATATGTGGCCAAAGATCACATTTCTTGCATTTGGCATCACACTAAGCAAGGATTCTATAAACGGTCGCCACATGGATAATCTAGTATTCACAGCCTTTAGGACCAAGAACCACCGGCTAAATTACACAGTTAAGAGGACTTTCTTTGATGCCACACAAAGCACAAAATGAGAAATATTTGCATCTTAGATTCTGGGCATACCGAAACAGTGCGCCAGAATGGACTACAAAGTCAATAGCATAGTTTATTAACTCTGAAGATTGTAAAGATGCTTTCATCATACTATCTAGCAGGTGACAAGGATCTCTTACAGGGAAGCACTTCAGCTCAGCTATCAATTTTGGTAGGTCATCATACATCTTTTTCATATACATAGCTGAATTACTGCAAATACAAACAATATCACTCCAATCTTTATTGAACTTGGTAGGAACGTTTTGCAGCAGCATTCCAAGAGACACTGCATTCCATGCTTACCACATATCTGGTGTCATGTTTTCACCACCATCTCAGATGCTTGGCGACAACACTTCACATATACCCGTCACTACACCTTTCATTGAATGTTTAAAGCCTGGGGTGTTTGGCAATTCGCCTACAATCATTACTGACTCGCTAGAAACAGGGGCTGATGTATCAAAGGATTTCACCCATTCTCTGCGTGTGGGTAAATGTGATGGTACATATTGGGAAAGATTCTTATGAAACCAGCTATTTTACCTATCAGTGAAATCAAATGTAGCCAAAATATCAAACAAGATTGATATTTCCGGATCCTCTACAGTTTATAAAATAACTAAATAAGACCTAAAACATGCTTCTAAACACTGCATCTTTAGACCCAAGACCACAAAACTGAAAAAAAGCATAAGGAAGAAGAAACAATATTTTAGTGACATCCCTAAACAACAAAACTAAAGCAGAATGTTAACCCAAGTATTTCTTGCTGCTTCCTTGTATAACAAAGTTACATTGTATTGGTCCCTTCAGGAAGGAATAAAAAGGACTCATCTTTTCCTTTCTTTGAATAGCACTTAGTTTTGGTTGTGAAGGTGTTTTTTTCAGTGTTTATATGTTTACACTGGTGATGGCTATTTCCTTGCGGTGGTTTTTTACCCTCAGTTATTATAGGTTTAAACCTAAAACCAGATCACCTAGCTACATGTCGGGATCATTATTCATTGGAGGATGTGCATCTTTTGCTTTCGGTGTTGACATCTTCAAAGTGAGCTGTATTTGTCCTTTTCTCCTTTAGAGCTGTAGATTTTGGTGTTGAAGGAAATTTCTCGGCTCGGTCCAAAGCCGGAAGGCTTGGCAGACTATTTCAGTACCGAACCTGATGGTGGGCCGTTGGAAGCAGCGTCTCGTGCAGACCGTGGCCAGAGGGACGTAGTGGCCCAGAAGCCTTATATTCGGTTGAAGAATCTTGAGGGGCAAAGGGGCTTTGTTACTCATGGAACCCTGTCCCGATGGAACGTCTTTAGGCTTGAGCTCGATTTCTAGTTTGGAATCAGATTCTTGGATAGAGAAGGCCTACTCTTCCGCTGCGGACGCATCCATTTCTTCGCACTCAATATCTTCTCTGAAGACATCCAGGGTATTTGATGTTCTGCCTCTGCATGTCCCTTTGTCGAGCCAGATAGTCCTGAATAGTCTTTCGGCCGTAACAATTGACAAGCGTCACAATCTTCTTCCATGTGCTCCGGTGAGAGGTACAAGCTGCAGACTTTATGCAGGTCGGTGCGCGGATACTTGGAGTGGCACCGAGGCCAAAATCGAAATGGAGTCCATTCCATTGGCAGAAGACTGGATACTATGAAATGGAATGCATGTCGACCGACGTGGTGCGGCCTGAAGGTCGCCAATGAGGTCTTCTATAATGAAGATGGTGTTTCCATTTTTCTCGACACGCGGAGAATGGTGAAATGCATACAAAACCATACAGACAAGGGTACAGTGTGTTGTGCACCAAGAGTATCCCAAATGGTGTTGAACCGGAACACTGCAAAACACACCCAAACCTGAATGCAAGAAAATCTAATAATTGAGTCGATGCTCATGCGCACTATCACCGAAAGGAAGAGTCACCTTACCTCGCGACTGGAAAAGACTTCCAAGGAAAACAATTAACAAACATTCGGACCAAACACTAGATGGCAGGAATATGCAAAGCATGTGTATCTACAGCACACATGCCTCAAACTGTTCACTACTACCATCTGGACTCCTGGATTTAACACGGACACCTCCAGCCAAGCAGGTCTTCTTAAGGTGGTGCCTGCACATTTTCTACTAGCCGTTATCCGGCACATCCAGTGCAGATTTTAGGCAAGTATTTGACTGTCTTGCCCTCCTGGATTACTGCCTTTGTCCCATTTTACTGCTCTGGGAGATGAAGTATTCATTTCACCATCTCCTCTCATTGCTGGTGCCCATACCGGTTGTTCAGTACATACGAATTGAAAATTAGCCACTGGGTGGCAACTGGCTTCTCTATTTATTCTACACTATCTCCATCTTCTAACTCTTCCTGTATGGCGGGTGCACTGGCTCATTTGTGTGCCATGGTGATATAGAAATCGGCCCCCACATTGACCTGGATGTAGGCTGGGTCCTGGAAGGTCTATACTTTTCTACACTGTGATTTACTGCCTTGGTTGATGCTGCCTGCCTAAAGGCCTCTCACCCCTGATCTAGGAGATTATGAAGCATAGGAAGGGACACGTTTTTCGTCTGGGATGGCAACAGTATCTTGAAGAAAACCATTCTGCCCTTTCCTCCTCCAATTGTACCCACAGGTGTCTTCTGCCCTTTTAACCTGGGTGTTGCATACCATGATGTTGAGGGGAGTGAAGGTCTAGACTCTAGAAGTATGTGTCCACTGCTTTTTCAGGGAAGTCCATCTCCAAGTCCTGCCATCCCTCTTCTGCTAGATGTGATGGCAATCAGAAAAACTACAAGGGACAAATCGGGACCCAATGTAAAGATCCATGCTGTAAAATCAAAGATGTTAAAGGTAGTGAACCGGAACAAAGTTAAGGTTCCATCCACTATACTGGATGGAGGACAGCACAATCAATTCAATCCATGGTAAAAACACTCAGCCATACTGTTAACGCACACTAGGAAATAAGTTGAAAACAGACACTTTAACATAGGAAATTCATTATATTTTTTATTTTTAAGACAAACACAAAATATCCCTGCAGGCTAAAAAACCAAATTGAAAAAAACTTTATACAGCCAGCATTTTATCTTAGCAACGTGAAGCTGCTATGTTTGACTTTATACACAGAAGGGGATGGGAATAGAAAGTTGTACCTCGTATTGCTATAAACATACATCCAAGTCAAGTTCAATAAAAAATTAAAACATTACAACTCTAGAAACAATCCAGAAACAAAAGAAATACATTGAATGTTGAATGAACAAATGCAAAATATTTTACTATGATCTGACCACAGATGCATCAATTGCTCACTACAGAAAGGTCACCAACATTTCAAAATAGCATGTGAATCTTTATTGGTGTTTCACAAGATTTTCCCCTTAAGTGTGACCAAGAACAAATGAAGCCCCTCCCCCCAAAGTTAAAAGTACAGATACAGTGCCCTTTGACTCCGCTTTCGAAAAATGAAAGGGGTGCTGCCACATGCCTTGGCCACTGGAACAATCACATCTGTACACATTGGGTAGCAAAGTGGAGAGATCACGTACTAACACTGCACCTGGCTTGGAGCAGAGTGTCACCTCTACCCTTAGGAAGATTTGAGGTTGTGGAAAAACGACTCATTTGTATATGCTCCTTTGGATATACTCAATGTTCCAATACTTTAAAAAAAAAATTAAGAGGGGAATTCTTCACCGCCTCAAACTTTGATGAACCACTATAATTTAGCCCTCTCCCACACTCAAAACATTTTTATAATAGAAGTTATTGAAATTTTTCAACTTTTATTAAAAGACCATATAGCAGAACTGGTTAAACCAAAGTACTTATGAGTTTCAAGAGGAGGTCAGAAACTTTCGCCCCAGCTAGAACATCTCTGGTATTAGGGACTTAAAATGCTACATAGAGAATACACCACAAAACCGAATCACCAGACAGGATTTATTTAAAATAAATCCACTAAAAGCTACAAAATGCACATCATCCCACTGATTGACACATGCAAGACCACCACCCAGACTCCTATGGCTTAGAGGAGGACGGGTGTTCAGATAGTTTCACGCTGAAAACAATATTTAAAAATAGACCATGTCCGTACAAATTCACAATAATATTGATAGAACATGAAATTTAGTAATACAAAGATAAATAACCAATGTAAGACCCCCTTATCTTAAAAAAATCTTAAATAAACATTTTAAATCTTACTCATTTTGGCTTTCCCAAAAGATAAAATTCCTAAAACAAATTTTCAGAAAGCATTACTGTTAACTAGATGCTCCTTAAACTGCACAAAATGAGGTCCTCCAACCAGGGAGACGCATGCTTGCAAGGTCTTGGCACAATTTGCCAGCCTAAGGGTAATTCACATTGTATTACCCAGCTTTATCGTATTGAGATTTGTAGTCTATGCAGCAAGCTTCTCCCAGTCTAGGCATAACCCCAGAACTAAAAAAAAAAAAAAAAAAAAAAAAAAGAAAAGGTGCACTGAAATTGCAATAAATTATTTCATCACGAGTACTGCAAGCTTCTCCCTCACCTGACCTCCCCGCCCTCCCCACTCCATGGGTCAGCAGGCAAAGTTTTCACTTTATAAGTCTTCCCTTTGCATCCCTCCCTGAACAAATTTAAGCAGCAATAAGGCCCAAAATTAGCAAATTGTCTTTCAGATCACCCGCTACACAAGCCAGACATTTGCTTTATATGTAGTTAGATAAAATTTATATGTTTGCTAAACAATTTGGGCGCCAGCCATTTTAGCCTCTACAAAGATGTGATGTGTTTTTGAACACTCCGCTCTAGAAAGTTTATTTCCAATTGTACAAGTTAAAATATTTAACAGCAACTACATCATAATTCTTTAGAAATGTAAACCTGTAACTATATACAAACTCCTTTACACAAATCAAAAATGAAAAAGACCTCTTGAAGGACTGATTGAAAGCACTAACCTTTGTCAAACATCGGATCTACTACAGCCTTATAGCCAGCTGTAGCAGGGTAGAGCGGCCATTAAAGGCCGGCTCCAGCGTTTAAGAGCGGAGCACTCAGCTCATCCAATATTGCCTTTACGCTACTGATACACCAATAAGATTGAACGCCTAAAACCACAAAAGTGCAGAAGAGGATTTGTGGTGATGTAGCAGGGAGGAAGCAGCCTGTATGCTAATAATGCCATTACCACATGATTAAGTACAATGTAGTTTGCACAGGGAGTTATGTAACAAATGCTGGTTCAAGTTCCCTGGCTACTTTGATGAAAAAATAAAATATACTGAAAACTCAGGACAAGTTTCTACGCACTATATCAGTTGGTGCAAGCTTCTACAATAATTTGCAAGAATCATTAAGACAGCACTGGGTTCAAAGTAACTGGCATTGCCACAAGGTAATCAGAAAAGATTTGGCTGTAATCGGATTTAAGCTTAGTCCCACAAAAAAACACAAAAAACAACTATCTTGATGTGCAAGAGTTATTGCAAACACGGTGAACTGGAGATTGCTAGGGCTACACAGCAGCATAAGATGGGCGTTTTGTGGGTGAACAGGAAGTTCAATTTGGCAGCCAAGTCTTCAAGAAGCGAAGAACGGATGTTGTCCAAACTACGGCAGATCTACTTCCTATAAGCAGTATCGTTCCATAAGAAAAGTTCCTTAGCAAGCTGCTCATTACATATTCCACAGAAAGAAAAATCTTATTTGAATCCATCGCATAGTGCAATAATTGCTTTTGCAAATTGTATTTGCACCAGTACATGTCTGTTGAGACCACATGACACTGGTAAAACCTGACGAATTGCCAACACTGCCAAAGTTAAAACATTCATTAAAATATTTACAGTAGAAGTCGAAAATTTGCATCAAAAAGTCCGTGCCCCAACGTGACAGAATTTGTTCAAGACGGTGAGGTGGAGGAGCTGGTAAAACATATCAATATATTAAAAATTAAAAAAACAAATCCGAGTCCTTTTAAATTGCAGTTATCCAGGATGGTCGGCCTTTGCCTTTGAGGTAAAAAGTCAGTTCAAAGCTTGAGAACTTAAGTACTTAAAACAAAATCACAACACAAAATGGCTCAACTCTGTGCAGAAAAAAGTGTGACGTACTTTCAGTGCGACGGTCCATGAGTTTGCTGGTTTAGACAGTCCAATATCAACTTGTCCCATATTTGAGCAGTAGATTTTCATATCGATATTCTCAGGACTGCAGGGAGGGCGGTGTGCCTTTGTTGGGTCACTAGTGCTTAAGCAAAATACATTGTGTGCTGGGTATCGTGGTGAATCTGCACAGCCTTGGCAAGAGCTTGGGGATCCCGTCCATTGCTTTGGCCAGAAACGTGGCTGCCCTCTGCGCTGTAATAAAAACAAGCAACTACATATAAATAACTGAACCTGCAATATGCTAGAATTCAACAGCTATTAAAGTCAACTAACAAAAACAGACAACGTTTGATAATCAGCCCTCCAGTTTGCAAATACAAATTTCAAGAATAGGAGCAGTGTTCTTTACCAAATCGGCCCTGGCAAAGCCAATAGGTCGCACATATACGAGAAATTGGCTCTGTCCGAGTTTTTTGTAGCCATGCTGCACAGCAGCGCTGCCGCTGTGCAATATGGCTGAAGTAAAGAAATGAAAATTGCCAAGACAAAGCAAATGGCTCTTGCATGCGATTTGGCTTTGTCAATTTTTTTTAGCCATTTTGCCCAGCAACACTGCTACTGTGCAACTGGCTACGTCTCAGCGCTTTTTTCATTTACTGCAGCCAAGTTGAACAGAGGGCGAGCTGCTGTGCAACATGGCTAAACAATTGCCAAACCCAATATATCTATTATAGACGAAACCTTTAGGCTTTGCCAATGCTCGTTTCTGTGTACTGCTTCCTGTATCGCCATGCAGCTCTATCACTATTAAAAGAAGACCATCTAACTAACCACAGCGCATAGAGTTCAGTTTGTGGGGTGTGCCAACTCAATGTGGTCATTTAAGCAAATTGAGATAAGATCAGCCGAGAAAATTCTAACTCCTCAGGACCCATTCTGCCAGGCTGTGGGTGAACCACTCGCCTCCTCTGCATTGCAAGTCTAGTGGTGTTGGCAGGGTTATCCTCCGCTGCACCAGTTCTATCATTTCTGAATACAAAGTCGGTCTTGACAAATGTGAGCAGATTAGAATTAGGGTCATTGTTGTTTGAACTTCTCCATCATAAGTGGTATCAGAGGGATCAGTCGAAGGGCGTATGCAAATGTCACGACCAATTTATCGACAGGGTATTCCCCTGCATATGGTGTAGAAAGCTGGCTCTGTATATACTATACCAAAGTGAGGTATAGTGTGCACAGAGTCCAGTGGCACCCCAAAGGCAGAGGTAAAGTTAGATAGCACCTTACTCTCCATTTGTGGTAGTGTGGTCGAGCAGTAAGGCTTTATCAGAGGACAGTGTTAAGCATTTGTTGTACACACTTAGTCAGCAAATGAAATCACACACTTCAAGACTGAACTTCAGACCAATTGTTCTGCTACAAAAATATTTAGTTATTTTATTTTGTAGAACCAAGCAAGCCTGGCACAGGTAAGCAAAAAATACTTTACAGTAGTAATGCGGTTTGTAAACAGTTTGAATTGTAATTGTATATGCTCTTTGTTTGGATTACAGTACTGGTACTGGGAATGCAATGCTTTGGAAATACAGTACATATACTTTGTAGAGGCTTTTTAGTAAAGTTACAGGTAAGTTACTTTTGAGATAATTTTCTTACACAGTGTAGTATACCTGGATACTACACTGGGACTTTTCCTTTAAACCGAAGTAAAGTCATTTGTTAGTACAATTTTAAAGAATTTGTTTAGGTTTTCCAACTCCACACAAACTTTTCATAGAAAAACAGTCAATGTTATCCTATGGAGGAAAGGAAAATGCTACTTACCAGTAGGCATCTGTTCTTGGCATGTAGAGCTGCAGAGATTCAAACTTGTGCATAGATCGCCATCTGGTGTTGGGCTCGGATGCTTGCACCTTGTTGTTGTCTTGGAACAAGTCTTTTGTAGCCACAAGATCGGTGACTACACCCTTGGACGACAGTACGCATGGGCACTGACTCCATTCTCAGATTGTTTTTCGCCATGATGGAGTTTAAGAAACAGAAAAGATGTCCATGTGAATGAATCTAAGTAAGATAATACTGGAACAGATACAGATTCCGGGGAGGTGGGTGGGCGTATGAATCTCTGCAGCTCTACATGCCAAGAACAGATGCATACTGGTAAGTAGCATTTTCCATTCGAGGCATATGAGCTGCAGAATTCATACTTGTGCATAGACTGTACAGCATTCTCTCTTCTAGCGGTGGTCACCTGTATCGGTTGCAGTGGTTTGAAAAAGTGTCTTAACAGCCTGGTCTACAGAAGCTTGTTGCTTCACTTGCACATCTACACAATAGTGTTTGGTGAAGGTGTGTGTAGTAGACCATGTTGCTGCCTTACAAATATCTACTAGGGGAATGTTATCTTAGAATGCCATAGAAGCCCTTAGTTTGCGTGTTGAATGTGCTCTAGAGGGAATTGTTAATGTGCGTTTTGCTTTCTGGTAGCATATTTTAATGCATCTGACTATCCACCTGGCAATCCCAGCTTGGAGATAGGGTTGCCTTTATGAGGTGGAGAGAAAGCTAACAGTTTTGTCTTTCTAAAGGCTTTAATCCTGTCGATGTAATAAAGTAAAGCTCTTTTGACGTCAAGGGTGTGAAGAGCTCGCCACCACAGAATCAAGGTTTCGGGAAAAACACTGGTAACTCTACCGATCAAGATGGAGAGCAGAGATTACTTTGGGAAGGAATTTTGGATTTGTTATAAGGACCACCTTGTTAAGATGTATTTGTAAGAATGGTTGTTGTATGGTTAAAGCCTGGATTTCCCTTACTCTCCTGAGTGAGGTGAATACCACGAGGAAAGCTACTTTCCATGTAAGGAACTGCAATTCACACTTGCGTAACAGCTCAAATGGGGGACCCAGGAGTCCAGTAAGGACAATGTTTAGGTTCCACACCAGAGAGGGTGGCATTCTGGGTGGAATTATCCTTTTAAGGCCTTCCATAAAGGTTTATTGTTGCAGGTACTCTAAACAATGACAAATGTCTGTTTTGCAGGTAGGCGGCGAGGGCAGCCAGATTCAATCTTTTGGATGAGTATGCAAAATTACATCTTTGTAAATGCAGTAAATAGCAAATGATGTTCTTAATGGAAGCATCTAGCGGGTCAATTTTGTTATTGCAGTAAATGACGAATCACTTCCATTTGGCTGCATAGCAAGCTCTAGTAGTAGGGCGTCTGGCTTCTTTGATAATGTTCATACAGTCTGGTGGGAGGTTAAGGTACCAAACTCTAGGACTTCAGGAGCCAGATTCAGTTGTGCTGGATCTGGGTGTCTTCTCTCTCCATGGTTCAGCGTGAGCAGTCTTTGGGAGAGACGTAATTTTTGGTGTGGAACTACTGAGAGTTGAGGAGTGTTGTGAACCACGGTTGCCGTGTCCATGTGGGAGAAACTAGGATCATTTTGAGAGACTGTTGCTTGAGCTTTCGTACTACTAGCAGAATGAGTGGGAGTGGTGGAAAAGATTACGCAAATCTGCCTGACCAGTTCATCCATATCGCATTGCCCTTGGACAATGGGTGTTGGAACCTGGCGGTGAAAGTTGGGCATTTTGCATTTGTGTGGCGAACAGATCTATGTCTGGGTGACACCACATGTGGAAAAATGGTTGAAGAACTTGAGGATGAAGTTCCCACTCATGTATCTGCTGTGCACTCCTGGCAGATGTTCTGCGAGAAGATATGTTTTGCGGAATGGCCCATCTCCATACGCTTTGCCCTAGGTGAGATAGCTGTAAAGAACGTGTTCCTCCTCGTTTCTGTATGTAGTACATTGCTGTCATATTGTCCGTGCGGACCAGGACAGCCTTGTTGAGGAGATGTGATTGGAATGACTAACGCTAGAAATATTCAGAGTAATTCTAGGTGATTGATGTAGAGCACTTTGTTGAGTGGTCCACCTGCCCGAGTTGTGTGGTTTAGGAGATGGGCTCCCCAGCCGGTGAGTGATACGTCTGTTAGCACGATCTGTGGAAATGGCTCTAGGAACGGCCGCCCTCTAGAAAGGTTTGGTGTGTTCCACCACTGCAGAGCGCGATGTGTGTGGCTGTCCACAAACACCAGATCTGTAAGTTGACCTTGAGCCTGGTTCCACCGACGTGCTAAGCATTCCTGTAAGGGGCACATCTGAAGTCTTTTGTGAGGTACTATGAAAATACAAGAGGCCATCATTCCTAAGAGCTGCATAATCACTTGTGCGGGAAGGGAGTGTTGAGGTTGAAATTGTGATGAGTCTGCATACTGGCTATCCTGACTGGATTGGGGTATGCTAGACCTTTGGAAGCATCTATTGGGGCCCCTAGATACTGATGTAGGTGGGAGGGTTGAAGGTGTGACTTCATGTGGTTTATTGTGCACCCCAAGTCGTGTAGAAGCTGAATTGTTTGGAAAGTGTGATGCACACTGACTGTGCGATTTGGCTTTTATCACTCAATCGTCCAGGTATGGAAACACATGGATCTGCAGCCTCTGCAAGTGTGCAGCCACTACCGCGAGACACTTGGTGAAGACCCTGGGTGCTGTGGTTACCCCGAATGGGAGAACCTTGAACTGATAGTGTTGGCCGTCAACTGTGAAACTTCAATATTTCCTGTGAGCAGGGTGTATGGGAATATGGAAGTAGGCGTCCTTGAGATCTAGTGTGGCAAGGAAGTCGCCTTGGTAGACTAGTGGAAGGACCTTTTGTAGAGTGATCATGTGAAAATGATCCAACTGTATGTAGAAGTTGGGAGGTCTTGGGTCCAGTACTGGCCTGAGTGTACCATCCTTCTTGGGGATTAGAAAATACAGGGAGTAAACCCCTGTCCCTTGAAGTTCTAGGGGAACTGGTTCTATTGCGTGCTTCTGAAGCATGGAGAGAACTTCTGGTTTGAGGAGCGTTAGATGTTCCGTGGACATTGGACTCTGTTTGGGTGGTATGTTGGGGGGAGTTGCAGTAAGTTCAGGCAGTAACCATACTGGATAATTTGTCTTACCCACTTGTCTGTAGTGATGGAATTCCAGACAGGTAGGAACTGTGAGAGTCTTCCTCCGACCGGAGTTGAATGGTCTGGAGGTAGAGGAGAGAAGCCACTGTTTGTTAGTGGGGGAGGTACGCGTGTTACCTCGGCCTCTCCCTTTATTTCCCCTGTATCCGCCTCTGAAACATCCCTTGTTGGGGGGATGTTTGTATGGGACTTTTATAAGAGGAGGAAGCGGTGTCTGTGCTGATGTTTTTGGATGCACCCCTATAAAAGGAGCAACGAAAGGAGCCTCGTGTAGATGGAGACTGTAAAGCTCCCATTGATTTTGCAGTCTCAGTATCTTTTTTCATCTCTAAGGCTGTGTCTACAGCTGGACCAGAAAGTTGTTACTGATTGAAGGGCTGATTCAGGATAGTAGTCTGCACTTAGTTTGAACCCAGAAATGTGCAACCATGCATGCCTTCATAATAACACTAGTGTGGATGGACCTAGATGCGGTGTCTGCTGCATCGAGGGCACATTTAATGGATGCGTTTGTTATCAACTTACCTCCTGAATCAGATCATTGGCTTTGGCCTTGTATTGGTCAGGTAAATGCTGCATTAGGATCTCAAGCTCGTCACAGTGAGCCCTGTCATACCTGGCAAGTAATGCTTGTGCATTAGCTATCCTACTGTGATTATCTGCTTGGGAGGCAACTCTTGCCTGAAGCGTCTAGTAATTTAGACTCTGGAGGTGGAGCATCACCAGAGGTCTGAGTTGGCACGCTTCCCAACATTGGTCACCATCAGGGAATCTAAGGGGAGTGGGCCTTTAATGTAGGTGGGATCAGCGGGTTTATATTTTTTCTCAATCCGAAGATTGAGAATCCTGGTCCCGACAGTCTTTGAAGTCTGTTTGATGACACCTTTCAGCATAGGTAATGTTTGTACTGTCCTTTGTGACAGTGCAAAAGTGTCTGCGAGGAAGTCTTCCTCTGTGGGGGTCTGAATGCATTTGGACGACATGATATTGGGCAGCCCCATCAATGAGCTGACTAAACCCAATTTTGTCTGGGGGAGATGGCCTTGCTGGGTATGTATCTGTATCCGGAAGGTCTGAAGGATCTACAGGGTCATTGTAGTCGTCCCATGTGTCCTGTGGTATGTTAGTGTCATCATCAGGATCATTGTAATGGTCATTATGTCCACCCTCATCCCCCAAGGTCATCTTGTGGTGGTGGTGAGTATGGAGGAGGTATGGGAGACTTGAGGAGAAAGCTTTAGAAGGAAGACCAGGAGAAGAGGGTCTTAATGGGGAAGTAGCAGTCTTTTCTTCACAGGCACCTCAGGGATGTGTGGGGTGTCCAATTTCCTCTTGTTCCGTGGGATATTGACAATATGGCCTGTTTTAGGGTCCACATGCCATGTTTTGTGTTTCGGATAGATAGGATCCGGGCGAAACAGTTCTTCGTCTTCAGCGCCGACCTTTTTGGTTCCAAACGCAGTTTTGGATCTGGAGCCTTAGAAGGGGTTTTCGAGTCGGAAATCTTTTTCAGATCCGAAGGTTGACGATATTTCTTCGGATCTGAGGCCTTCTGTTCTTTTGGTGCCGGAGTGCTCAGTGCCGTGGCCTTTCTGGGGACAGCAGGAGTAGAATGTGTTCCCGCTTTCGGCATCGACAGTGTTTTTGGGGGCACCGATGTGCAGCTTGCTCAGTCCCGAGCCGCCGGAGGGCTTTTCCTTTGTCTTCAGAGCTGGGCCTGGAGGCGGGGCTTCTGAAAATTTCTTTTGGTTGCGACTAAGGCCTTCAGGTGAAGTCTTGACTGGAGCCTTTGTTTTGTCAGGTGGACTTTGGGCACGGGCAGTTGTACTCACTCGTTGACCTGTGGAGTGATGTGGTCGTCTGAGTCATCTACTTCGGATACGGTGTCTAGTTCCTCCGAATCTTCTGCCTCTGGGACATCAGGGCCTGCATCGAAGAGGTCTTAGGGCACCGGTGCAGCCTGTTGCGCCATAACGTACCATCGAGCACGACAATCACGGATGGTTTTCTTGGAACGGAAGGAGGCCCAGGCTTGGCAATCCTTTTCTTCATGTTCAGGCGAGAGACAAAGGTTGCAGACCTTGTGTGGGTCGCTGTGTGGGAATTTAGCTCCACACTGGGGGCGTTTTTTCTTAATGGAGTCCTTTCCATTAGCCACAGGCCCGAATGGCGTTGATGGGCCTAGCGCCCCACGTCGACGACCGGAATCGAATTAGAGTTAGCGCGTCAAAAGGCACGCGAACGAAAACAATACAGTCGAGTTTGCAATGGTTTGCGTGTCGAAAAGTTTAGGAAAACACGGTACCGAACCAAAGCGCTGAAGTTACATCCGAACCCGATGGCAGAAAAAAAACAGGATGAGGTCGATGCCCAAGCGCATAATCATCCAAGGGAGGAGTCACCTATCTCGTGACTACTAAAGACTTCTTACAAAACAATAAGGTGCAAGCATCCGAGCCCAACACCAGATGGTGAGCTATACACAAGTATGAATTCTGCAGCTCATATGCCTCGAACATAGTGTTATCGGTTGAAAGGTAAGTACTTTGTTGTGGGAGTTGATCTTCTGGGATTAGACTCGGGGGTCCCCCAGGGTCAAAGATGCACTCTTGTTACACCCTCAGTGGCACTAGGGTGACTGGTTGCAGAGTGCCGAGGCCCAATGATATCCAATGGGGAATAGGGGCCTCCGGTTGGTGGCAGTTGAGCAGGCCACTGGGTTGTGGGAGCAAAGCTCCTGGACTTAAGCTCAGGGCAAACGGGGGTTTAGGTCAGCACAAAAATTGCACCCTCAGCAGCACTGGGGCGGCCGAGTGCAGAGTGCTGTTTTGGCGTCAGAAGCCCAGTAAGCTTTCAATGGGGAGTCTGTTTTGCAAAAGCACTGCAAGCTTGGGGACGAAGGTCTTCTGGGTGCGACCACCACTTGGAGAGTTAAGTTGGGATCTTGGGTTTGGTAAGGCACAGTCAGTTGGGCCACCCAAGGCTGTGGGGCATCAAGCGCAGGGGTGCCTTTTAGGGTTGGATCTTCTTAGCAGCTCCTGTTCGCTGTTGGGGGGCATTCTGGTTTGAGGCTGCAGGCGTCTGCTGGAGGCAGGACAGAGGTCACCGGATCTCTGGTCAGGATCGCCAGGGAGACCTCTTGGTGTTGGCTCACTCTGGCTCCGGTTGTGGCCGGGGGGTGCAGATTCAGGGTTTCCGGCCGGGGCCAGAGGTTGGTGAACAAATCCGGTGTTCACGGGAGACAGTCTTTGTGGTTGAAGGTAGGCAGGTTCTCCGGGGATTGAGGTTGCTGGCTGCAGGACACCAGGATTTTGCAGGGGCAGATTCGAGGTGGAGACAGGCCGGTAGGGCTGGGGCCAAGTCAGTGGGCGTCTTCCTCTCGTTAGATTTGGCACAGCTGTTCAATCCTCCTTTTCTTGTAGTTGGTTCTTGTCCGAGGAAGCAAGGTCCAGTGGTGCCCCTAAATACTAGACTTAGGGGCGTTACAGGTAGGTAAAAAGGTTTGGACCAATGGGTCCCTTCCCTGGGGTGGGTACACCCCCTATTATGGCCCCCACCAGTGGGAAGGGGGCATAAGCCTTTCCCTGGAGTCCTCCATCTGCATGATGGTGGGGATTGAGAGTTCTTCGCCTCGCCTCCCCCACCCAAGGGGTGAAGTTGGTAGAGGTAGGCACACCTCTCTTCCTCACTTGTTTTCCCCTGCCAGTTCTCCTGCCCAAAGTGGGGGTCATAACCAGTGGGGACCAGTTGCTGAAAGCAGCAAGTGGTCTGGGGAAGCTCACTAAGGCGGGAAGCCTTTGAAGCTTCCCCTTCGTGGACCCTGCCCATCCAGGGGGAGGAGGCTTGGCACCTCATCCCAGGATGTGCATTGTTTCAGGCCCCCCGAGAGCAGCAGGCTCTCGACCCAGGGGTCCAAAAACATGTTTGGTGGTGGCAGCTGAAAGCATCCACTCAGCCTGGACACTAGTAGTAGGTCATTTTTCAGGGGACATCTTTAAGATGCCCTCTGAGTGCATTTTTCATTAGATCCCACACTGGCATCAGTGTGGGTTTAATGCGCTGAGACGTTTGATTCCAAACTTCAGTTTTCAGTGAAGCCATTATGGTGCTGTGGAGTTCGTAATGACAAACTCCCAGCACCATATACTCATAAAGGCAGCACTGCACTTACAATGGTTAAGAATGGACTTAAACACTTTAGGGGTATAGGGCTCATGCATATGTACACTCACCAGTGATATAGGGCACCCAGCTAGAGGGGTGATGGATCTATACCAGGGCAGTAGGTTGTAGGCAGGACACACAGGGATGTGTGCTATGTTGACTTCACTTTGTTCTGCACCAAGACAGCCTGCAAAGGCAGTGTGTGAGTGTAATGGTACAGAGCCTCTAAGGGTGGCACAGTAAGTGCTGCAGCCCTTAGAGGTCTTCCCTGGTCACAGTGCCCTAGGTACCTGTGATACCATTTACAAGGGGCTGACCTGTGGTCAGAGATGCCGATTGGGTACAGTTTGGGGGAAAGAACACAGACCCTGGGAAACTGATTGGCAGGGACCCAGGGTACATCAAGGCAAAGTGCATCAGTAGTCTGGTAAAAAAGTGTGTGTGTGTGTGTGTGTGTGGGTGGGGGGGGGGGGGGGGGGGTACTGCAACAGAAACCCAGCTTCTCACATATGGTGGTTTGGGAATTTGGCTGTGAAGTTTTGGCATTGTGTACTCGTGTTGCAAAGAGTTCTATTCTTGGTGTCCCCCACTTCTTGATTATCATGTCCACTACTTTCTACTTTTCCACTGCTCCTACTTGTGGGAGAGACTCTTATGACGCAGGGAAGAAGCAGCCTCTCCAGCGGTGCGGTGGCGGCTGCGGGATCAGCAGATCATGGCGCCCTTGCTACGACTCAACTGGGGTTTGGCGGCACGAAGTTGAGAACGCTGCGGTTCCCGATGGCGGCGTTAGATTTTGGGCTGCACGGCGCCCAGAGGGCTTCATACCTGGCGCTTGACATCTGGCTGAGCTGTTTTTGAGAGGTACCTGTCGTGGCTTGAGCTCCTCGGACTGGCTGGACGTGAGGAACCGGCCAGTACACGGCAATGACTGAAAGCAGGTGTGCTCGACCCCTCAGCGGTATGGTAAGCGCTGCCCTCCATGGCCTGGATTACACCTGGGGATGCGCCGGTTCCGTGAGCTGGCTACTAGATGCAGTTAGGAATTGGGCGGGGGGAGTACTCTACTTGCAATACCGCAGTCCTGCTTCCGGAGGTCCCGCGACCCCTTCTGCCCCCTAATTAAACCACCGCCTGAATGAGGGTTCCACGTGATCCTTGCATCTTTTGAGAGTCTGCAGTGGAGGTGGAACTGGGGGACAGAGACATCAGCATTGTCCCCCCCCCCCCCCTCTTGCTGGACAACAGTCCTTCAGTGCAGAGAGAGACAACTAATCAAACCACAGCCTGATTGAAGGTTCCACCTGATCCCCCGCATCTTTTGGGAGTCTGCAGGCAGTGGAGGTGGAACTGGGGGAGCGAGACATCAGCAATACACCCCCCTCCTGCTGGACAATAGCCCGCCAGTGCAGAGAGAGATGACTAGAGTATACAAATAGATTGTAATAACGCAAAAAGAGCGAGTGGACAAGAGGAAGTGAACAAATACCCTGACTGCGGCGGGCAGTGGGGTGAATATCATAGCCAAGCAACCGGCCACGTGTAGCTGGGGTGAGTCAACTGACACCTCACCCATCCCCCCCTGTAACCGGGGGCTACATCTACTCCGCGAAGCGGGAGATGCTTCGTATTGCCACTGTTGTGTCTGTGGGGGCCCGAGAGCACTACAAGGACCAGGACGCTGCGGGGCACCGGACACCTCGCCCCTCCCCCCTGTAACTGGAAGCTTTATAAGCGATTAGCCCTTCCCGCCGCGCGGGTGGGCACTGGGCTAAGCCCGGGCAAAGGGCGGGCCGTCTCTGGCCGGCAGAGGCTGGGCTGGGGCCTCCCCCTCTGTGAAGATCACTTCGAGGGTGATCAAGGACCCAGTTGTGGACTTAAGAGGTAGCATTACTGTATATGATAGACTGGTCTGGGAGATCACTGTTCTAGACTCAAGTAGGGTGCCCGATCTGGACTGTTTATTTTCGGTTAGCTGGGGTGTTTTTTTTTTTTAATTGGCCCTATAGTTTGTTTCACTTTTCTCGCATCTTTAAGGGGGAAGACCTCTTGTGCTCGTCTATCATTCATTATACTTGTAGAAATCGTACACAATGGCTAGTAAGGTACAAACCAGGTCATCCAAGCGGAGCTTGATTAATTCACCTAATCCCTGCTCTGCAACCAAACCCGCTCAGCCCACCGCAATTGATAGAATGTTGCGAAAAGCCATCGGTGCGGTTGCTAATGAAATCTAGCGCACTGAGAGGCTTCTTTCATTAACCCAGCAAATCGACCATACCCCCTTGTCCCACGGGTCCGAGACTGACATGGTTGTAATCCCCCACAAATGCTCTAGTAGTTTCTCCATCTACTGATATTCCTTGCGCCCAGCTGGCAATTAATGACGATTTAGAGACACAGATAGCGGGAAGGGGGGGCGGGGGGGGGGGGGGAGGGACAAATCACTAGGAAAAAGAGGATTAGCACTAAGAAACCTAGAGAGAAGAGGGGAAAAACTACCCCTGCTCCGACCGAAATCAGCAATGTGGCTGCAGGGGAACTTGAGGGGCACGCACCGCTACCACAAGTACCCCCGAACTGGGTATCCCAAATCATTAGTGACTTGCAGAATTTTGAGCAGCTTATCAACACTCAAATGAAACTAATTCTGAGTCGGCTAGACAAAGTGGTAACCTTGGTTAAAACAAAGGGGGTGGGGCGGGTAATACTTCGCCTCCACTAACTGCTAAAGTCACAGACTAGCTCTACGATCCCGTTAGTTGTACAACCAAATAATCCCCCAGAAGGGCAATCCACCATTGCCAAGCGCCCTCTATTGTCCCCAAACCCCCATTATCAACACACTAGTCGTGTTTGCAATGGCTATACTGTGAGCTCAGGTGGTTACTCTGGCCCCACCAACACGTACCCCCCAAGTTATAGCCCATAAGCAGCCCTCACGAGAATTTCCACCCCAGTGTCAATCTGAAGGGCCACCCCCCAAGGCGATCATTAACCCTCTACCCTGTATAAACTTACCCCCAGAAGCGGCCCCATATATAATTATACTCACGGGGTCCCGGAGTTGAAGCCAGATCGTACAGAGGCCTACGATGAACTCAAAACCATGTTCTGGCTGAACAAGAATAGGCCGCTAACAGGGAATGATCAGGGGGAAATTGTTTGTCCGAAGGGTGAGCTGGTTGGGGAACAGGTCAGAGGATGCTACTGGCAACTGTGTGGTGGTAAATTTTAGGAACCAGCACGTAGTCGACCATATATTTAGCTGGGAACCAGTTAGCCAATCAAGCAATGTCAGATCTTTGCCCCTGAGCTTTTTCTACCCAAGGGGAACTCCGTGTTTTGGTCCAGGCCCCGGATCCCGAAGCAGAAGTGATAGCCCTTTGGGTGGGAAGGGTTTCTGCCGTCCAATGCCATATGCTTCCTTTACAAATCAGGGCACACTTAGCCGGAGGAACAGATTCGACCCCCTTATGTCTTTAGAGGAGCTGGAATGACTAAAGAGCAATAGAACCCTTCCTACGAATCGACTGTGAAAAGGGTTGTTCCCCTAATATCTCCCAGACTGTAACTTTATCTCACCACCCCGCATTGAACGTGCCCACCAGCTAGGTTGTGGAGTCCCCGGATGGGACTCTTATGGATTGTGTTGCAGCCCCCCGTTTCAGGAAATCCCCCTGAATTAGCATAGGTCATCAGGGAGTGAGGAAGTAGCGGGGCTGGATCATATCTTCCTGCACCCTCAGCGACCAGAGAATTTATATAATCTGCCCAGGTCTAATGAGGACTCAAAAGGTGAAAGGATAGAGGATAATAACCTAGCTACACTATATCCAAGAGAGACACAAACACAGGAGGGGCTAAAACTGGTATCATGGAATATAGCGGGACTGTCAACAAAATTTGACAACCAGGAATGGAGGAAGTATATCACCAGGTTTCAGGTAATCTGTTTGCAGGAAACCTGGGTGATAGCCCCTTTCATCTAGCGGGGTACAAGTGTTTTTCTGTGCCTGCACAGAAGTCAACCTCGGGAAGAGCTATGGGAGGACTTTGTATATTTGTAGATCTGCAGCTGGAAGGAGTATGGACCAACCTAAATTGGCCCACAAAGAATATGTGACGGCCAAAGTGTTGGGACGAGTGGTCCTCAACCGCCTTACAGACTGGGCCGACGAACATCAAATTATCACAGATACTCCGTACGGGTTCAGGGCAGGGAGATCAACAACGGACCAGTGCCTGAACCTCTATCTATTGGTGGCAAAGTATACTCTAGCTAGCGATGAGGCTATTTATCTTGAGTTTATGGACCTCACTGCAGCTTTTGACCACGTCAATAGAGAAAAGTTGTGGGCCTTGATGTCCAGATTAGGGGTCGATCAGGGCTTGGTTAACATCCTGAGAGCATTGCACTGGAACACCACTGCCAAAGTCTGTTAATTTGGAAGGGGGCACTACGGCACCTTTTGTTTGCAATAGTGGGGTCAGACAGGGATGTATTTTGGCCCCGTTTTTGTTTTCCCTATATATTAATCATTTAGACCAGGCACTAGGCAAATTAAAAGTAGATTCTCCTCTAGTAGGTTCCCGCCCTGTCCCGGTGTTGTACGCAGATGATGCAGTTCTTTTAGCCCGCACCCCCAAGGGACTTCAGCGCCTGATAGACTGGTTTGTCAGTTTTATGGACACCTTAGACTTGTCGGCAAACCTGACTAAGTGCTATGTCATGTTGGCTGGAACCAAACCCTGTAAGAAGTTCATACAAAATAGGCACACACAAATTAGGTCAGGTACAGACCTTGCCCTACCTTGGCTTGTTATTCGATGGGCTTTTAAATTGAAGATCAGTGTTCCAAATTAGTGGCCTCGACGGGGGCGATCATGAATTATGGACGCAGGCTGGGCCGGTGGTCGCCAGAACAAGTTATGAACTTGTACAGCTCATTCTGTTGCTCAAAAGTGGTATATGGGTCTGAAGTTTGGGGTTTTGTTAGCATCAGCAGTTACAGATAGAGGAGAATAAATATTTGAGAAAGGTTCTCAAGACCCCACAAAGTACTCCCGCCTACATTATCCATGAAGAACTAGGAAGGGTATACATTGAGGACCTGATAAAGGTCAGACCTCTTATGGCCTGGCTAAAGATTTGGTCCAACACCGAAGCAGACCTGAGCAGACAAATTAGACACTGTACAGAAAGGGATAAAGGAATGAGTATTCCCTGGCTAAAATACATGAAGTCCACAGTTGAGGGAATTGGTTGTAAGGATCTTTTTACCAATCCAACGGAAATTATCCCGCAAGAAACATTGAGTGTCAAAAAATTCCTGGACCCGGTAGCCTCACGTAGAGCGGATGTGGAAGAAAGTAAAACCTCAGTCTGTGCTCATAGAATGGTGAAAACAGAGGAAGGAATGGAACCTTATCTCGCTCTTATGTAGAACGCCCAGGATAGATTTTTAATCACTTGTTTTAGGCTCAACCTTTTACACCACCTACTGGCTGATCCACCAAGTTTTACTCCAACTGTTGAGCAGAAGGGTTCCTGCGGCTGCGACAATAGGTATCCGCAGGATACCTTTCATTTTGTACTATTCTGCCCATTTTACGTTTTACCTAGGTGTAGCTTTTTAGTAGGAATTATAAAACAGGCAAAGTTTAAACATGCCAAGGTTGCCTTATTATTCTTGCAAAGGGCTAATGATCCTCATACACTGTTTTGCAGTATGAATTTTCTTAAGGTTGCTTTAAGGTTAAGGAATTCAAGCGGGCGGTGTTGAATGAATTTTTTTTGGGCCAATTGTCTCCAACCACGTGTTATGAACCGTATTCTTCTGATTTTAACTGTATATGTACTTTTATGGTATTTGTAAGTACCTAATAAAGGACTATTGATTGACTGTTCCATACATCTGGAAGATCTAACTACTATGGCGATTTCTCTAAATGGCCCATGTCTATATTTCCTGTGCTAGAGTGGACACCTCATGTGATCCTGTTCCTCCCAGTTGGAGGTACCATTACGGTCATCTCCTTGATTTATGTTTGTGAGGCTTTCAGTGCTAGAAAGACTGTCTTTAGTTCCATTATGTTTACATGCTTCACTGCATCTTGTGGGCTCCATCACCCTGGATCTTTAGCCCCTTCATGTGCCCTCCCCATCAGGAGTGTGAAGAAGCATCCATCATATTCGTGACCGAGGGAGATGGGTTCTGAAAAGGTTTGCTCCATAGCTGTTCCCTGTATACTCAGTTACAAACAGTAGATCCTTCCCAACTCCCTATCACTAGTGACCAGCGTCTACAGCCATTCCTGAATTGCTCTCATGTGGAGCCCCACATTTGGAAGGATTGGAGTGTAGGAAGCCATCACTGCCAACACTTTTCTCACTGTCCTCCTGCCAGAGCAGATTTGCCTCTACTAGAAGGGGCACGTTCTGTCAGTGTCTCGATCCTACTCTGGGAAAAATCTTTGTGGTGTTGGTGACAATTTATCTTGGTTTATGGAGAATTAAAGTCTTGTAGGGTTTGCAATGTGGTCCTTATGCTCTGAAAGTTTTGAATGATCCAGCTTTTACTACCCATTCTTCTAGATATGGGTACACACTTATTCCTTTCCGCACCAGCTGTGCAGCTACTGCAGCTAAGCACTTTGTGAACACTCTTGGTGTTGACTTTATGCCGAAAGGCAGCACCTTGAACTGGTAGTGTATCTTCTATGAATATTGCTGGGGTGCCTCTGAAACCTCCACTGAATTGTAGTGCCCCTATCGCTTTTTGTCGCGTCATTGTCCATCTACATGCCCTGTAGGGACTCAACCACTGAAGGTCTAAAGAGTGCATCTCCAGTGAATGGCATGTTGATCAACGCCGCTTGTACCACGTGTCTTCTCAGGATGTTACCTGATCCAGAGCGGTCTGCTGCATCCAAAGCAGACTTCAAGCAGGTGTTTGCAATTTTTGCCTTCTCCAGCAACAATTTTTTGTATTAATCTGGCAGATGTTGCAGAAGAACTTGGATGTCTTCCCATTGCTGTTAAGCATAATGGAATTGCCTATGCGTCGTTGGGCTGCTGAACGCTCAATCTTTCTACCCACCATCTCAAGGAGCTAACTTTGTTCAGGGGAAAGGGGGAGGGGCACCACGGTGGATGGAAGGTTGGCTAGTCTTCAGACTGATTGACTAGGTTCTTTCTCCAATGCGCACGATCACCAATCTGTGCTGAGGCCAGGTTTAAGGGTTGGTGATCTGTTTCTACCAGTGATGCTTCCCCCCCACCTTCTCTGCTGAGGTCTTCGGCAATGGGGCACATTTGGAGTATATGCCTCCATTTTGGAGTGTTTTAACACCATTGCCTTAGCTTTGGCACCTGGGCACTGTGTTACCTGGCGCTTATACCATCCCTGTGCAGGTCTCGTAGGCATCCTAGACTTTCAGTCTCCTCAGTGGGAAATTCCGCTATATGTGCCAGCTCAGTGCCCTACGGGCCTCCTAGTCTCTGGAGAGCTGTTGTACAGGATCTGCCCCCTTGAGGCTGTGCATTGGTGTAGTGAGTCCACCTCTTTCTGCTTCAATGTGATGGTCTTCGGCTGGAACTCTGCACATGCTCTACTCTCTCAGCAGGCCCAGGGTGCAGACTTCAAGACTGTCCTTGGCAAATTTGTGGTGGCACTTTGGGCAGAAAGAGAGGTGCATGTTCCATACCCACATTGTTCTTTGGCCCACGGTGTCAGTATACTCCCCCCCCCCCCCCCCCAACACATGTGTGTTCTTAGGAAAATCGGTAGGAAAAAAAAAAAACACCATTCCGTTTGTCAGTGTCCTCGGTGTCTGTCCTTTTTCCTTCCTGGTGGCTTTGTTTCAGTGATTACTCCGGTCAAGAAAAGCTTTCTTCTCCATGAAGCCGAAGCTTGTGTGTCTGCGCATCCGGGCCCAGTGGAGAAAAACACATCTGAAGATGGCTACCGAGCACAGAGTATTCTAGGAACTGCAATTGATATCATCAAGGTAAGTAATTAACTTTTAGTACATTTGCAGTTTGGCAATGCTTCATACAAAAACTCCCCATTTAAAAGAATTTAAGAAAAAAAAGTCAAGGCAATCCTATGGAAGGAAATGAAGTTAACAGTTTGCAGGGAGTTGGCATTCTGGGGTTAGAACCATGGTTTCCCAGGGTCGAGGGTGCACGCTCAGAGCACCCTCAGCGGCACGCGACAGGTGCAGAGTGCTGAGGCCCAATGTTATCCAGTGGGGGATTGGGGGTCTCCGGTTGGTGGCTGCTCATGAGCAGGCCACAAGGTTGTGGGAGCAAAGGTCCCGGTGTTCGGCAAAGGGGGATCAGAGTCCTGAGAAAGTTGCTCTGTATTGAATATGCTACTTACCAGTATGCATCTGTTCTTGGCATGTAGGGCTGCTGACATTCATATCTGTGCATAGATCGCCGCCTAGTGTTGGGTCCGGATGTTTGCACGTTGTTGTCCTGGAAGAGTCTTCGAAGTATCCTGAGATAGGTGACTCCTCCCCTGGACCACAGTGCGCATGGGCATCCTCTCCATCCTCAGATTGTTTTTCGCCATTGTGGCAGTGATGGAGTAGATACAGAAAGTGATGACCATGCTTACAGTAATTCTGAGAGCTGCAGCTGCTACAGGCACCGGGGAGGAGGGTGGGCGATATGAATGTCAGCAGCCCTACATGCCAAGAACAGATGCATACTGGTAAGTAGCATATTCAGTTCGAGGCATGTGGGCTGCTGAATTCATATCTGTGCATAGAATATATAGCAGTACCCTCTATTAGCAGCGGCTACCAGTGCCAGCTGCAGCGGTCTGAAAAAGAGTTTTGAGAACAGCCTGTCCTACAGCTGCCTGCTGTTTTGATTGCACATCTACACAATAGTGTTTGGTAAATGTATGTGTAGTGGACCAGGTGGCTGCTCTACATATATCATGCAAAGGAATGTTTCCCAGGAAAGCCATGGAGGCCCCTAACTTACGTGTTGAGTGGGCTCGTGGGGGAATCGTTAATGTGCGTTTAGCTTTTTGATAGCAAATTTGAATACATTTAACGATCCATCTGGCAATACCTGCTTTGGAGATAGCGTTACCTTTGTGGTGTGGGGCAAAGGCAACAAAAAGTTGTTTTGTTTTCCTAAAGACTTTAGTCCTGTCTATATAGTACATGAGGGCTCTCTTTACATCCAGTGTATGGAGTGCTCTTTCTGCGACAGTTTGTGGGTTTTGAAAGAAAACAGGCAGTTCAATAGTTTGATTCATGTGGAACTGCGATATCACCTTGGGCATGAATTTGGGGTTGGTACGTAGTACGACCCTGTTGGCGTGAACCTGTATGAATGGCTCTTGAACGGTTAGTGCCTGGAGTTCACTAACTCTCCTCAAAGAAGTGATCGCTACTAGGAAAGCTACTTTCCAGGTGAGGAATTGAATCTCGCATGTGTAGAGGTTCGAAGGGTGGACCCTTCAGGCGTGTGAGGACAGAAGTTGAGGTTCCACATTGGAGCTGGTGGGTGGCTTGCAGGAATTACACGTTTGAGTCCTTCCAAGAATGCTTTGATGGCAGGCACTCTGAATAAAGAGAGGCGCTGCCTGTTCTGGAGATAGGCTGATATTGCGGTCAAATGGACACGTATTGAGGTGTATGCCAGATTGCATCGGTATAGGTGTAAGAGGTAACAAATTATGTTTTGGATGGATGCGTCTAGCGGGTTAATGTCATTGTTATTGCAATAAATGACGAACCTTTTCCATTTGGCTGCATAGCAAGCTCTGGTAGTGGGTCTTCTAGCTTCCTTAATGATGTCCATACAGTCAGGTGGCAGGTTTAGGTAGCCAAACTCTAGGACTTCAGGAGCCAGATTGCCAGGTTCAGCTGTTGCGGATCTGGGTGCTGAATCTCTCCATGGTTCTGCGTCAAATGCGCGGGTTTGATCCGCAGCCTTTGATGCGGCACCACGGAAAGTTCGAGAAAGGTGGTGTACCACGGCTGGCGTGCCCACGTAGGAGCAACCAGGACGAGCGTCAGTGAGTGTTGTCTGAGTTTGCGTGCCACCAGCGGTGTCAATGGTGCTGGGGGAAAAGCGTACGCAAATCTGCCGGACCAGTTCATCCATATCGCATTGCCCTGCGACTGCGGATGTGGGAACCTGGCGGCAAAGCTTTGGCATTTTGCGTTTTCGCTTGTGGCGAATAGGTCTATCTCTGGATGACCCCACTGCTGGAAGTACGGTTGGAGTACTGATGGGTGTAACTCCCACTCGTGCATCTGGTGGCTGTGTCTGCTGAGCAGATCCGCCATCTGGTTGTCCTTGCCGGGGAGGTGTTCCGCCATGAGGAACATGTTCCTCTGAATGGCCCACTTCCACATGCTCTGAGCCAGATGAGACAACTGTGGAGAGTGTGTTCCGCCCTGCTTCTGTATGTAGTACATGGCAGTCATGTTGTACGTCCGGATCAACACGACTTTGTTGCACAAGTGTACTTTGAATGCTTTCATTGCCAGGAAGATTGCCATCAGTTCTAGAAGGTTGATGTGCATCTTCTTTTGTTGTATTGTCCATAGTCCCTGCACTGTGTAATTGAGTACATGAGCTCCCCATCCCTGGAGAGACGCGTCCGCTGTCAGTATTATTTGTGGAACAGGCTCTTGGAACGGTTGGCCCTTGCAAAGGTTTTGTGGATTCCACCAATGCAGAGAGTTGTATGCCCGACCGCTCACCAACACTAGGTCTTTTAGTTGCCCTTGAGCCTGATTCCATTGACATGCTAAGCACTCCTGAAGCGGGCGCATATGTAGTCTCGCGTGTGGGACTATGAAAATGCAGGAGGCCATCATGCCTATCAACTGCATGAACACTCGCGCGGGAAGGGAGTGTTTGGGTTTGAACTTGGAAATCAGCATTTGCATGCTGTTGATCCTCACTAAATTTGGCTGAGCTGTGGCTGCCAGAGTGTCTATGGTCGCACCTAGGTACAGTTGTACGTGTGCGGGTTGGAGATGTGATTTCGGGTAATTTAGTGAGAACCCTAGACTGTGAAGAAGGTGAATGGTGCGGGACATGTGGCTGGCACATTGCTGGGCTGACTTTGCCTGAACAAGCCAGTCGTCCAGGTAAGGGTAGACGTGAATGTGTTGCCTCCGTAGATGTGCAGCCACAGTAGCTAGGCACTTTGTGAAAACCCTGGGTGCTGTTGTCACGCCGAAGGGAAGAACCTTGAATTGGTAGTGCTGCCCCTGAATAGTGAACCTGAGATATTTTCTGTGCGAGGGGTGAATGGGTATGTGGAAATATGCATCTTTGAGGTCTAGCGTGGCCAGGAAGTCTCCCTGTTTGAGAAGCGGGAGGACTTGTAGGGTGAGCATGTGGAAATGCTGTGAGATAATGTAGCGGTTGAGGGGTCTCAGGTCTAGTATTGGTCTGAGCGACCCGTCCTTTGTTGGTATTAAGAAGTACAGGGAGTACACCCCCGTACCTTGCTCGTGGACGGGTACGACCTCTATTGCGCCTTTTTTCAGCATACTTAGCACTTCCTGCTGTAATAGCGCTAAGTGCTCTGAGGACATAGGACGGTGTTTTGGCGGTATTGTGGGTGGAGTGGAGGTTAATTCTAGGCAGTAACCGTGTTTGATAATATCTTTGACCCACCTGTCCGTGGTGATGGGAGTTCCACGTGGACAGGAACCTTTGTAGCCTTCCCCCGACAGGTGTTATGTGGTCGGGAGGAAGGGAGAGGGCGTCCCTGTTTGTTCTTGGGGGAGGACCTGGTATTGCCGTATCCGCGTCCTCTGCCTTTTGTGCTGGAGCCACGATATCCACCCCGGGTGTTTTTATCGTAGGTACTTTGTGTGTTGCCCTTGTTGTAGGTTTGCTGTGACCCCTGTCCTCTACCTGCTCCTCTATTTCCGGGGCGACGAAAGGAGCCACTCCGAAAGGTCTGCGTTTGGAGAGCCCCCATGGACTTTGCAGTGTCTGTGTCCTTTTTTATTTTTTCTAGGGTGGTGTCAACCTCTGGTCCGAATAAGTAATCGGGGTTGACCGGTTGATTGAGAATGTTATTTTGAACCTCAGGTTTGAATCCGGAGATTCGTAACCAGGCGTGTCGTCCTAACATGACGCTGGTGTTTACTGCTCTGGCAGCTGTATCTGCGGCATCCAGTGCACACTTAATGGATGCGTTTGTGAGGAGTTGTCCCTCCCTGATGAGGATCTCTGCTCCCTCTTTGTATTGGTCAGGGAGATGTTGGAGTAGGGTTTCTAATGTGTCATAGTGTGCGCGATCGTAGCGAGCTAGGAGCGCCTGGGTATTGGCAATACGCCATATGTTAGCTGCCTGGGCTGCAACCCGTTTGCCGGAGGTCTCTAGCACCTTGGACTCTTTGTCCAGGGGAGGAGCATCCCCAGTTGTCTGCGAGTGCGCCCGTTTGCGAGCATTAGCGACTACGATGGAGTCCAGAGGCAACAGGCCTTTAATGTACGTAGGGTGCCCAGGCGCCGACCTATATTTCTTGTCGATCCTGGGGTTTATTACTCTTGCCCTGGTGGGTTCTTTGAAAAGGTCCTTTGCTGGTTTGAGGACACCTTTCAACATTGGTAGAGTTTTGATATTCCTTTCTGAGGATGCGAAAGTATCCATTAGAAAATCGTCCTCGATTGTGTCAGAGTGGAGTTGCACACCATGATTGGCTGCAGCACGTTCAATGAGGGCGTTGAATGCGGCAGTGTCCTCTGTGGGGGACGTTTTCGCGCCATATAGCTGCGTGTCCTGTGTATCCATAGGTGCACCCGGGTCTACAGGGTCATCCCAAGCCTGGTCAGGGTCCTGTTGGCCTTCAGGGTCCATCTCTCTGGGGTAGGGGACGTATTCACCCATGTAGTCCTCCAAAACGTCGGTTTCGGAGGGTGTCGGAGAGAAGGACTGTGGATGTGGGTAAGAGGTATGGAGACGTTCGTAAAGAACTGGTTCCGAATCCGCTGGCAGCTTTTTCTTTAGCGGGATCCGGTAGGAGTCCAAAGCTTGTTCGGAAGATATTCTCCGCTTGTGGAGCATAATTCTGCCGGTGTCGGCATCGATGATGTGGGACGGTGACGTCTCCGTAGGAGAGCGTTCGGCAGGTGTGATCCTAGTTTGGGTGACACGTGTTCTTATTTCAAACAGTTTGGGCGCCGTGGATGGCAGCAGGCCAAAAGTGATGTGGGGTGGTGCTGGAGAAGCTTTTTGAGCTTTTTTCGGCTCAGAGCCTGACGTGTCCTGGAGGGCTGCCTTTTCTTTGATGCGTTGCAAGGACGCTGCAACTTGTCGCACCTGGAACGCCGACGGTTCTTTGGCGCCGAGCGGTTCTGAAGAGGCAGGCGTGGACTTCTATGGGGCCACGAGGTCATCGAGTCGAGGAGAGGTAGTAGCTGTCGAAGGCGTCGATGATTGGGCCTTCGGTGCTGCTTTCGAAGTGGTGTGCGACGCAGCGGCCATTTTGACCTTTGTGGCCGGAGCAGATTGTTTCGGTGCCGGGGGCCGAGGCGGTTTGTCGGTACCAATGGCCTTTTTCCGTGTGTCGGCACCGACGTCGGCTGCTGCGAGTTCGGCACCGAAGTCCCGTTTGGTGCGGTCGGTGCCGACGGGTTTGGCTGGCGTCGAAGGTGTAGTGGGCTTCGATCCGACCAGTGTCACTTTCAGTTTCGGTTTCTGTGGAACCGATACGACTTTCGGTTTCGGTGAAGGGAAACCAGTCGTTTTGGGTACTAATGGCTGTCGCTGAATGTCCGAGGCCGGGCCCGAGGGCGGGGCCGAAGAACTGCGGGATAGGTCTTGGGTAAGGCCCGAAGGCGATCCCTCGACCGGAGCCATAGACTGACGCACTGGGATATCCTCCGTCTGTACGGGTAGGCCTTGCTCGTCACCGGAGCTACTTTCTTCGGCCCCTAAGGCCTCATCGTAGTCTCCTACCTCGGTGTCGGCTTCATCCCTGTGAAAGAGTTCTTCGATGTCTTCCGATCCGGAATAGTGTTCGGAAGCGGGGCTGGAGGGTAGGTTCTCCACACCTTCCACATCTTCGTCCTCGGCGCTGAAGATGTTGGTCGGGGCCGGTGCCGCTTGCTGCGCTTCAAGTCTCGCTGCTCGTCGATTCCGGAGAGTCTTTTTGGATCGGAATCGGGCACAGGCCATACATGTGGATTCGTCGTGATCCGGTGAAAGGCATTTGTTGCACACCGGGTGGACGTCGACATGGGGATATTTCGCATTGCAAACAGGACACCGCTTGAATGGTGTCCTTGATTCCATCGTCGATGTGGGTCGATGGTCGGATATGATGCGAAAAAGTTGTTTTTGAAGTCAGTAAACTAACAAGTAACTGTCGATACAGATTGGGAACAGTACCGACGCGAACTAAAGGCCGTTTGGCCTGAAAAAAGTTTTCCCTAACTTGAGTCAAGATAAGCACATCCGAACCCAATGGCGGAAAAAAACAATCTGAGGATGGAGAGGATGCCCATGCGCACTGTGGTCCAGGGGAGGAGTCACCTATCTCAGGATACTTCGAAAACTCTTCCAGGACAACAACGTGCAAACATCCGGACCCAACACTAGGCGGCGATCTATGCACAGATATGAATTCAGCAGCCCACATGCCTCGAACATACTGTTCCCAAATAGGTACAGTGTGTATAGAGTCCACAGTCCCCAGAGGTTTGGCAGAGGTTAAAGTTAGATATAACCTTACTCTCTAAAGTGGTAGCTTGGCCGAGCAGTAAGGCAGTATCAGAGGACAGTGTAAAGCATTTGTTGTACACACGGTCAGCAAATGGTCTCACACTCAAGAACTGAACTCTAGGCCAATAGTATATATAAAAAATATATGGTGGTTTATTGTAGAACCGACAATAGGTATCAAAAGATACTTTATCAGAATGAGATGCCTTAGTTAAATACTTTTGCAATCTGCAATTGACTTTTGTAGGTAATAGTTACAGGTTGTTGCAAAAGGCAACACAATTTCAAACACAATACATTGAGCTCAATGGGAACTTTAAGTTATATGCAATTAATTACTTTCAGGATTACTTTTTTTTAACTCCAGGACTGGATCCTAGATTCAGTCCTGGGACAGTTCTTGGAAACAAGTGAGTAAATTCGGTTAAGTTACGGTTGGGATTTTTAAGCAATATTTTGCTATTTTAAAAGTGGACAGAAACTTTTTCTGATCAAATTACCAATGTTATCCTATGGAAGGAAATTCACTTAACAGGTAAGTGGGGTTATGGGTACTTTTTCTAGGTCAGTGTTGGATCCTGGATCCAGCACTAGGGAACCACCTGTAAGCAGTTAAGAAACTGTGTTTAAGTTGTACAGGCTACTTTTAAGGAATATTTATAAGTTCGTAAAATCGACACTTAGAAGAAATTTCATAGAAAAAAAACAGTCAATGGTTCCCTATGGAAGAAAAGACAAGTTACGGGTAAAGTATGTTCTCGTTTCTTTTGTAATCTAGGGCTGGGCTCTTAGGCTCAGTACTGGGACCATTATCTAAAACAGGTAAGTAATTAGGTTTTCACAGTTGCTACGATTTTTAAAGAATATCTGTAGTTTGCAAAAATCGACACTTAGGAAATCATTGACTGTTTTTCTGTGAAATTTCTTCTATGGAAGAAAATTGGGTTAGTGGTAAGTACGGTTGTGAGTACTTTTCAGGGTCAGTGCTGGGCACCAAGATCCAGCACTGGGATCTCTCCTAATAGCAGGTGAGTATTTCCGTTTGTTACTCTGTTGATTTTAGGTGAATATTTTAAGTTTTAGAAACTCCACGCTTAGAAGAAATTTCAGAAGAAACCAGTCAATGTTACTCTATGGAAGAAAAGTGAGTTATCTGCTTTTGGGCAAGTACTCGACTGGCAAAGTTAAGGTTTTGAGCACAGACTCGGGGGGGTCTCCCAATGTCAGGTTGGGACAGTTACACCCTCAGCGGCTCTGGGGCGGCCGGGTGCAGAGTGAGTTAGGTCCAATGTTATCCTATAGGAGGCAGAGGGGCCTTAGTTGGTGGCTGCTGACTAGCAGGCCATGCGGCTGTGGGAGCTGGGCTCCTGGTCACTTGCTCAGGGCAAATGGGGAAGTAGGTAGGAGCCGAAGTTGCACTGCCAGGGCCACTCGGGCGGCTGGATGCAGGGTGCTTTTGAGCCTTCGGGCACTCAATGGATTTCAATGGGAAAGCTCAAGGACGAACAAAGGCTGCAAGCTCGGGGACAAAGATTCTTTCTTAAAAATAGGTAGGTACCCAGGGGTCTGGTATAGGGGGCCGCAGAGCACCAGGTGCAGGGGTGCCTTTTGATGTCAGGAAATCTTACCCTCTGTTGATCACGGTTGGGGGGGGGGGGGGGGGGGGGGGGGGTCCCTGGTTCTGAGGCAGCAGGCATCCTCAGGAGCATCGAGGTGGGTCCTTGGGTGCCGGATTTGGGGTCACAGTCGCCGGGGGGACGTCCTCGGGGTCTTTGTCCACTCCGGCACAGGCCAGGCTTGGTGGGTGCAGAGTGTGCAGGGTTCGCGGTTCCCGGCTGATGCCAGGGGTTAGAAACTTGCTTTGAGCAGAGCCACTGCTCATGGGAGTCCCAGATGCTTAGAGTCACAAGGTAGCCAGGTCCTCCGAGCTTTGTGAGATTACTGGCCGCAGGAGGTGCCGGGATTTAGCAGGAGCAGGTTCGAGGGTCGACAGGCCAGTAGGGCTGGGGCCAAAGCAGTTGGTGTCTTCCTCTTCTTAGCAGCTGCACGGCAGGTCTTGTTCTTTTCTTTTTCGGAATCTGAATAAAGGTGGTTCAGGGTGCCCCTCAATACTAGATTTAGGGGCGTTACAGGTAGGTTAAGTGCAGGGACCAATGGGTCCCTGCCCTCGGGTGGGTACACCCCCTATCCTGCCACTCTCCTGTGGGAGGGGGGTCAGTAGCCTACTCCTGATTGGGCAGGGCTTCCCATCTTCAAAATGGCAAGAGCCCGGAGATGTGCTTCACCTCGCCTCCCCACCTGAGGGGTGGGGTTGGCAGAGGCTGGCCCCTCCCAGTCCTTACTTGGGGTTTCCGGCCAGTCTACCCGCCAGAGTGGGGGTCAGAACCGGTGGGGGCCAGTTGCTGGGTACAGCAAGTGGCCTGGAGAAGCCCACAAAGGTGGTATGCCTTTGAAGCTTCCCCTGCCCATCCTGGGAGAGGAGACCTAGCACCTCGCCCAGGATGTACATTGTTGCAGGCCCAGGAGAGCGGGGGCTCTCCACCCTGGGGTCCAGCAACATGTCTGCTGTGTGGCAACCTAGGCACCCTCTCAGACGAGACGAAGATTGTAGGTTAGGTTTCAGGGGGCATCTCTAAGATGCTCTCTGTAGTGCTTTGTACATTAAATCCCACACTTGTGTGGGTTTAATGTGCTGAGAAGTTTGATGCAAACTTCTCAGTCTTCAAGAATGGACCGGGGTACTGTAGGGCCACAGGGCTCATGTTCCTGTGCCCACACCACTGGCATAGGGCACCCAGCTAGAGGGGTGGCTGATGTATGCCACGGCAGTGTAGGTTGTGGGCACGGCACACAGGGATGTGGGCCATGTCGACTGTTTTGTCTTGTACCCAGACACTCAGCCTGCAAGAGCAATGTGTTTGTGTTACGGTACAGGGCCTCTAAGGGTGGCACAATGAGTGCTTCAGCCCTTAGAGGTCTTCCCTGGTCACAAGGCCCTGGGTACCTAGGGTACCATTTACCAGGGGCAGACATGTGGCCAGGGTTTGCCAATTTGGGTTTTAGGTTTCAGCTTAAGTTTAGGGAAGGAACATAGACCCTGGGCACCTGATTGGCAAGAGCCCAGGGCACAATCAGTCAAACTACATTCAGCAATTCAGCAAAAAGTGGGGGCATACCATGCAAGAAAGATGGTACTTTTTCACAACCCCCACCCCCCACACACACTTCGCTCTAGATGCTGTCGTAATAGATATGAAATTGCACTGGAACCTGTGACCCAGGCCCCAGTGCCAGGGCTCTTTCACTCAAAGGTAATGTAAATTAGTACAACCAATTGGCAAGGTACTTTAACCTCTTCTGCAAGTCCCTAGTATATGTTACCAAGGGTACCCAGGGCAGGGAGATTAGAGTTTATTTATGATGTGAGCATGTGTGTGTAAGCACACATGCCCACTACAGTAATCTTTAATGTAAAGATCGCTGTTAAGTGAACAGTGGTCCATAGGATAACATGGGCTGGCTACCGGGCAATGCAGAGATTGCCAGCTCCATTTTGGTACCACCGAATTCGGTTGTGTTTGGTACCAAACAATATGCTTTTTGACCCCCAACAAGATACTCGTGTCGCGGGTAAACTAGCATGTACCCAGGTGACATCCTTCGAGGTTGGCCCCCGAGTTGCCCTAGTCTTCCCTTGCCAAGCTTTGAGCCGTTTGCTGCCATGACAGAAATCGAATACTTTACCTGTCGGTGTAGTTTTGCAGCTTGAAGACTTTCTGGATTCACTATGCTGTGCATTATTCCACAGTCTAGTGGTTGGGTCCGGAATCATAGTGTTTCTTTTTTTCGTGGCCCAGGTGGGTGTCGACGTCCCACCATTTGTTGTCCTCCCGTGACGTTGGCGTGCTTCCTCTGGAAGCTCCCACCTTTGGGCGCCATCTTTGGATTCTTTTTTCTTGTCTTGTGCTATTTCGTTCATCCTTTTCTTTATCAAAGTCTTTTTTTTAAAATCATTTTTGTTGTTGTTGATCCCCTTCCTTCAGTCTTATCTTTCTTGCGGAGGTGGGTGGGTTCGCTAGTGAATCCAGAAAGTCTTCAAGCTGCAAAACTACACCGACAGGTAAGAATCTATTTTTTTTGCAGCGTGAATCTTTCTGGATTCACTATGCTGTGCATTGACTTTGTAGCGGTTTGCTAAGTTTGTGGCGGCTGGGTGGAAGATGAGCGTTTGTTGTTGAATATATGTTGAAGCACTTTGTGTCCTACTTGTGCTTCCTTGTTCATCTGTATATCTACGCAGTAGTGCTTAGTGAACGTGTGCACGGAGGCCCATGTTGCCGCTAGGCAAATGTCTTGGATGGGTATGTCTGCCAGGTAGGCTATTGTTGCTCCGTTTTTAGGTCTCGCCTAGCGAACGCAGCGCAGCTGCTTCGCTTGGCAAGACTATTGTTGTCGCTTTCATTCGCAAAGTGAGACAAACCATGTGCGCGCCCGGACAGGCGATGGGCACGCGCATGACGTCTTTGTAGCGATAGGAGCTTTCACACGCTCCCACCGAGCGCCTGATTTATTAGCTCTTGCAAGCATTCACCGCCAGAGCAGGATTTAATTGGTGCTTTGATTCGTAGGGCATTTATTAGCTCTTGTTATGTTAACTTGACAGCATTCTACCACATGTAATTTATGCGGTGTGCAATTGTGCAGGTTGAAATATCTCGTACGAGTGCAGCTGCACTGCAAAACCTCTTTCCACAAAGAGATACACATTCCCCTTGGATTTAAAAATACATTGCAAATGCAAAAATGTTATTGGTTGAATCGTGCAGCCTGAAGACCGGGTAAATGTACATCATTACATACGATTTGCGGAAAGTAACTATTTAATTTCGGTTTTATTATATAGTAAACTGGGCACTCATGTGGGTCAAGTGAATGGCTCAACGCTTACACTTGACCATTCAGTCGATTTGTTGCTAAAATTGTGTGATGCAAAACTTGCCTCTAAAAACTTGAGATGCGATTAGCATGTGAGTGAGGCAGAGGGTGGTACTGCTGTGAGAAGAGGGTGGTACTGCTGTGCTAAGAGTTAATGGCCACTGCCCCCTATCGGCACTCCCACAGTAGTGAGAGCCGTTCTTTCAGCTCACAAGATGCCATGCTTGAACAGTAAATATTTGCAGAACAGTTCCCTTCAGAATTCAGCAGCGCTCCAGAATCCGGCAGCCATGCACAAGGAATTATGGATCCTTTTCAGGAATTACCAATCGGGGTCATTTGTCAGATTGGACCAGTAGTTTACAAAACTTCCAGAGGAAAAGCAAAACAGGCAAACTCGACCTGTGGAAAAATTATGCATGTTGCGTTGAGCCTATGCGTTGATAGTTTTGAAAAACTGCCTGTTTCATGAAATATCATAATTTTGCCATTTTGAGGGCTTTCGCACCACATAATTTAGAAGCTCACAAAGTAGGAGCAATAATAAATCATTTCTAATAATCGAGTTTCCTGGCATTTTTGACATTGTTTTCCATATTTCATGACATTGTCCACTATATTGCTTCTGCGTTTCCGAACAAAAAATGAACCGAGGCCTAGCTGCAAAACATCAAGAAAACACACCAGTGACTAGGCATGTACTTTCCTGTTCGGCAGCAGCCTGATCCTTATATGTACTTTGTTTCAAGAGCCATGGTTTTGTAAAAAGTGCCAGTCTACCTAAACCACAAACTTCTGCTATATATAAAACTTGTTTTTCTTTTCTTCAGTGTTTTATGTCTGTTTACAATCAAAGGAAAGTGACGTTTATCCTACCTAGGAAGATAAGTCTTACGGTTTTCAGGGGGGGGGGGTTTATCCTCCTGGCTAAATAGCTATAAACGTTAATTGTGAGAATGTTCACCTTCGTTTGAAATCATTCATAAATCTGCCAACAGCATTTACTTCCTTTCATCTGCTTCTACAATCACATCCACTCTTCTTCACTCTAATAAAAGTCTTATTTATCAGCTGCCTAGCTGGAGTCGCTTCAGTCATCAGATGAGATTAAAGTATTCATCCTGCCCTCTTATCTTCCCTCTCTGGGGCCTTATCCTCCTACGCTCATTACTGCCCATTTTCTGATACATTTGGAATCAAACACCCCGGCCTTCCACCCCACCACACACACCGTGATTTCCACCACACCCACCCTGATTTCCACCACTCACCCATCCTGTTTTCCACCACTCACCCATCCTGTTTTCCACCACTCACCCATCCAGTTTTCCACCACACTCACCCATCCTGTTTTCCAAACACACAAGCAAGCACTTACAAATGAGTTCACTTTACAGCTTAATTTTATATAACCTTCTACATGCCAACCAGTGCCCGCTGCGATGGGAGCAGTTCCGCACTTATACAAACTTCTGTCTCATCACACTCTTTCTACAGCACATTATCACTGCTTCACATGATGCACACAGTTAATGTGGAAAAGGGCAAAGGTGAATGTGGACCATCCATGGTGTAACTGTACAGCGCCACTTACGAAATTGACACAATTGTGCATCTTTCAGGAGTGGGATGTCACCTGTGGTAACTGGGTAGCACAATGGGGCTTTCCAGCTCTAAACTGCTGCTCAGGCATGCCAGGGGCACCCAACAGCACAATGCTGGAGAGTACTGGAGAGAAATAGTAGTTAAGGATAATTGCCAGGTCCCAGAGTGCAGGCCAATTGTGCTAGTGGTGCAGTTCAGTTACACCACTTGTGTTAATGAATAAAGGCAATTATGTCAGCATTGCTGCTCATTATGCCAGAGGCTCTGGTCATTTATAGCAGTGCCATGCGTGCTTCTCTCGGACAATGGCGGCTGCTTCTTTGAAATAAAATAGGTCTCGCATTTACACATGTTTGAGCTATTGGCATTGTAAATGACAATGCTTTTTATGTGTTAATTATCATAACAGATAAATAAAAGGCAGTCATTTACAATACCAATTGCTTAAACTCTTGCAAATGCGAGACCTATTGCATTGCAAATGCTTGTTTCTGGTAAAGTGGTCTTGTCCCACTCCTTGTAGTTCTTTGCCTGCCTGTGGCAGAATTGTATTGTCTCTGCGATCAATCGTGCGATGGTGCCTTTTGTCACCGGTCTTCCCAAGAAACTGCTTGCGAAAGACACAGAATGGCTTTGTTTTACTACAATCTGTAGTTCTCTCAATGTAATGCATCACTGCCCTTCTAGCGTCCAGAGTGTGCAGTGCCCTTTCTGTGCTTGTGGATGGTTTCTGGAAGACACTTGGGATCTGTATTGTCTGGCTTAAGTGGAACCTTGACACCACCTTTGGCATAAAGTGTGGGTCTGTTCTCATTACCACCCTGTCATTGTGAATTTGAATGTAGGGTTCTTGTAGTGTTAGCGATTGCAGTTCGCTTACCCTGCGTAGCGAGGTGATTGCTACCAGAAAAGCGGTCTTTATGGTGAGCATATGTAGAGAGGCCTTGTGAATGGGTTCGAAGGGCGCCTTCATAAGTTGCGTGAGAATTACATTGAGGTTCCATGCCGGTGGTAGTACCCTTTTGGGGGTGTGTGGGGGGGGGGGGGGGTGGGGGGGTGGGGGGGGGGGGGGGGGGGGGGTCTGGCATTCATTTGGCCCCTTCCAGGAATCTTTTAACCACCTGGGATGTAAAGAAGCTTTTCCCCCTTTCTCCTCTTGTGTAGGCTACTATTGCTGCTAGGTGAACCCTTAGCGAGGTGTAGCTTAGGTTGCTCTTCATCAAGTGTGTTAAATATCTTAGCACTGTTGATTCCCTGGTGATTCTCTTCTGTAGCTTTTCCTTGCAGCGCCATTGGGTGAACCTTTTCCATTTGGCTACATAACACTTCCGTGTGGTAGGTCTGCTTGCTTCCTGCAGCAACCGCCAGCGTGCTCTCTGGGAGTTTTAGGAGTGCGAACTCTAAGTCTTCAGGAGCCAAGCTGCTAGGCCGAGGCTCTCTGGTTCTGGGTGGCGCACTTCCCCCGTTTTGCATTGAGAGCAGCAGGTTTCTTCTTTTTGGGAACTTGTGTGGTGGCCCCTGCGCCATCTCTTAATTATCTGTGAGAACCAGGACTGCCTGGCCCAATGTGGTGCTACCAGTATCACGGTCATGTTGCTTGTTCTGCATTTGCTGAGCACCCTGTGTATCAGCAGTATCTGGGGAAAAGCATAGGCAAATGTCTTTAACCAGCTTATTCATAGGGCATTTCCTTGGAATTGCTGCCCTGGCTGTCTGGATGCGAAGTCTTGGCATTTTGCATTCTGGTGTGTTGCAAACCGGTCTCATTGTGGGGTCCCCCACTTCTTGAATAGCTTTTGCGTTAACTGTGTGTGAGAACGTGCCATCTTTCTTGCATGGTATGCCCCCACTTTTTGCTGAATATTCTTTGAGTGTGCCCTGGGCTCCTGCCAATCAGGTGCCCAGGGCCTATGTTCCTTCCCTAAAAACAGTGCTCAAATCTAAACCCCAAATTGGCAAACCTTGGCCACATGTCAGCCCCTGGTAAATGGTACACTAGGTACCCAGGGCCTTGTGACCAGGGAAGGCCACTAAGGGCTGCAGCACTTATTGTGCCACCCTAAGAGGTACAGTACCCTGACAAATACATTGCCCTTGCAGGCTGAGTGTCTGGGTATAGAACAAAACATCCCTGTGTGCCATGCCCACAACTATACACTGCCCTGGCATACATCAGCCACCCCTGTAGCTGGGTGCCCTATGCCAGTGGTGTGGGTACAGGAGCATGAGCCCTGTGCCCCCACAGTACCCAGGTCCATTCTTGGGCACTGTAAGTGCAGTGCTGCCATTTAAGAGTATATGGTGCTGGGAGATAGTCAACACGAAGTCCACAGAACCATGATGGCTCCACTGAAGACAGATGTTTGGTATCAAACTTCTCAGCACATTAAATCCTGCACTGGCATCAGTGCAGGTTTAATGTACGACAGAGGGCATCTTACAGATGACCCCTGAACCCAACCTACAATCCACGTCTGGTCTGAGGGGCTGCCACACAGCAGACGTTGTTGGACCCCTGGGCCTGCAACAATGCACATCCTGGGCGAGGTGCTAGGTCTCCTCCCCAGGATGGGCAGGGGAAGCTTCAAAGACATACTGCCTTTGTGATCTTCTCCAGGCCACTTGCTGTACTCAGCAACTGGCCCCTACCGGTTCTAAACCCCCACTCTGGCGGGAAGACTTGCCGGAAAACCCAAGGAAGGACAGGGGGTGTGCCAGCCTCTGCCAACCCCACAGGTGGGGGAGGCGAGGTGAAACATCTCTGGGCTCTCGCCATCTTGAAGATGGGGAACCCTGCCCAATCAGGAGTAGGCCACTGCCCCCCTCCCACAGGAGTGTGGCAGGATAGGGGGTGTACCCACCCCAGGGCAGGGACCCAGCAGTCCCTGCCCTTTACCTACCTGTAACACCCCTAAATCTAGTATTTAGGGGCACCCTGAACCTTCCTTCCTCAGATCCAGCAACGACAAGAAAAGGACGAGAAGCCGTCCAGATTCCGAAACAGCAAAGAAGATCAAGACGAAAGACGACCTGCTGTGCAGCTGCTAACAAGAGGAAGACACAAACTGCTTTGGCCCCAGCCCTACCGGCCGGCCAACCCTCGAACCTGCTTCAACCCGGCATCTCTTGCGGCCAGCAACCTCACAAACCCCGGAGGACCTGGCTACCTTTTGACTGAGCATCTGGGACTCCCACGAGCAGTGGTACTGCTCAAAGCAAGTAACTGACCCCTGGCATCAGCCAGGAACCGCGAACCCTGCACACTCTTCACCCGCCAAGCCTGGCCTGTGCTGGAGTGGACAAAGACCTCGAGGACGTCCCCCCCCGGCGACTGTGACCCCGAATCTGGCACCCAAGAACCCACCTCGATGCTCCTGATGCCTGCAGCCTCAGAACCAGGGACCCCCCGAACCGCGATCAACAGAGGGTAAGATTTACCGACACCAAAAGGCACCCCTGCGGCCCCCTGTCCCCAACTCCTGGGTACCTACCTATCCTCCAACTACCCAACTTACCTCTCGAAGTGGTGGTCGCACCTGAAGAATCTTCGTCCCCGAGCTTGCAGCCTTTGTTCGTTCTTGAGCTTCTCCATTACAAACCTTTGAGCACCAGACTGCTCAAAAGCACCCTGCACCCAGCCGCTCGAGTGGCCCTGGCAGTGCAACTTCTACTCTAACCTACTTCCACATTTGCCATGAGCAAGTGACCAAGCCGCTTGGCATTCTAGCCAGCAGCCACCAACCACGGGCCCCCTGCCTCCCATAGGATAACATTGGGCCTACCTCATTCTGCACCCGGCTGCCCCTGTGCCGCTGAGGGTGTAACAACTGTACTTACCTGACCCTGGGAGACCCCCGAGTCTATGCCCAGCACCTTAACTCTGCCAGTAGAGTACTTACCCAAAAGCCGATAACTCACTTTTTTTTTCCATAGGGTAACATTGGCTGGTTTCACTTGAAAATTCTTTTAAGTGTGGAGTTTCTAAACTTTAAAATATTGACCTAAAATCAACCAAGTAACGAAATTGAAAATACTCACCTGCTATCAAGAGAGATCCCAGTGATGGATCTTGGTGCCCAGTACTGACCCCGAAAAGTAATTACAAGCATACTTACCGCTAACTTAATTTTCTCCCATAGGAAACCAGGAAACCAGGAAATTTTTTCTAAGTGTCGATTTTTGCAAACTACTAATATTCTTTAAAAATCGTACTAACTGAAAACGTAATTACTTAACTGTTTTAGATAGATGTCCCAGTACTGAGCCTAGGAGCCCAGCACTGGATTACAAAAGTAATGAGAACATACTTAACCTGCAACTTGAATTTCCTAGTTTTTGCTGAAAAAGTTTGTTGATTTTGCAAATTTACAAATATTCGTTAAAAATCGCCTGTACAACCTAAACGCATTCCTTCAACTGCTTACAGGTGTTACAGTAGTGCTGGATCCAGGATCCAACACTGAGCTAGAAAAAGTAACAATAACCCCACTTACGTGCTAAGTGAATTTCCTCCCATAGGATAACATTGGTGATTTCATTAGGAAAAGTTTAAGTGTCAACTTTTAAAATACCAAAATATTGCTTAAAAATCACAACAGTAACTAAATCGTATTTACTCACCTGTTTCGAGGAACTGTCCCAGGACTGAATCTAGAATCCAGTCCTGGAGTTAGAAAAGTAATCCTAAAAGTAATCGATTGCATTTAACTTGAAATTCCCATTGAGCTCAGTGTATTATTGTGTTGCCTATTGCAACAAACTATTGTATTCAAAAGTCAATTGCCTAGTGCAAAGTATTTAACTAAAGCATCTCATTCTGAGAAAGTATATGTTGATACCTATTGTTGGTTCTAAAATACAACCATATATTTTTATATACAAACCATTGGCTAGAGTTCAGTTCTTGAGTTTGTGAGACCATTTGCTGACTGAGTGTGTACAACAAATGCTATAGTGTCCTCTGATACTGCCTTACTGCTCAACCAAGCTACCACTTTAGAGACTAAGGTTATATCTAACTTTAGCCTCTGCTAAACCTCTGGGGACTGTGGAATCGGTACACACTGTACCTATTTGGGAACAGTATATACAGAGCCACTTTCCTACACTGTGTATTGAGCTTCCACTCGTGGGATGCGGATGTCTGTCTGCTGAGTGTCTGCTTCCACATTTTCCTTCCCAGGTAGATTTATCACCAGGAGGTCTATTTATTGTGGGATGGCCCACATCCACATCTCCTGCGCTAGGCTTGAGAGCGCCACAGATTGTGTGCCTCCCTGCTTGTTGATGTAGAACATTGTTGTGGTGTTGTCGGTTTGTATCAACACTCTCTAGCCGTAAAGTAGTCTCTGGAAGGCTTTTAGGGCAAGGAACACTGTCTTTAGTTACAGGTAGTTGATGTGTCTCATCGTATCAGTTTGTGTCCACAAACAACTCACTTTTTGCTGGTTCATGTGCGCTCCCCATCCCATTTGGGATGCGTTGGTTGTGATGGTCACTGTTGGAGTTGGTGGTGTAAATGGTTTCCCCTTTATGTTCTTTGTTCCACCATGTGATCTCCTCTTGCACTATAAGCGTTACATCCACTAGATCCTCCCAACTCCATGTTGCCTGTGACCATTGCTGCTGTAGCAATTCCTGGAATGGTTTCATGTGGAGTCGGATATGGGGGACTAGGTGAATGAAGGACGACATCATCCCCATGAGTTTGCTCACTGTCCTCACAGTCAGAGGTTGATCCTTCTGGTATGGACGTCTCCTCCAGCAGCGCAAAGGTTCTCTTCTCGCTGGGGAACACCCTGCCCTTAATGGTGTTTATCTGTGTGCCCAGGAAGATCTTCACCTGTTCTGGTTCTATCGAGGACCCCTCCTCATCCCCCTCCCTCCCTTCCTCCCTCCCTCCCCCCCCCAGTGTATCGAAAAACCTAGTTCTGTCAGCGTGTGCGTGACCTGCTGAGCATGTAGTTTGCATTGGTTGTAGGAATTTGCCTTAACCAACCAATCGTCTAGGTAGGGATATACATAAATTCCCTGCCTTTGTAAGTGAGCCCCTACCACAGCTAGGTATTTTGAGAAGACCCTTGGTGCGGATTTTAGCCCAAAGGCTAGGGCCGTGAACTGGTAGTGTGCTTAGTTGATGGCAAATCTCAGTAGATGTTTGTTTTCGGTTCATGGGAATGTGTAGGTAGGCATCCTTGAGGTCTATAGTGGACATAAAATCCCCGTCCCCTATTTGTGGTACAACTTCTTGTAGAGACGTCATTTTGAGTTTGAGTTTTTATATATTGGTTTAGGAACCGTAGGTCCAGGATGGGTCTTAACGTTTCGGCCACTTTTGGCATGAGGAAGCAGTTGAAGACTCCCTTGTTTCTTTCTTTCAACTGCACTGTTTCTATTGCCTCCTTGTGGAGGAGTTCTTGTGGTTACTGCAGGAGGAGCGCGAGCTCTTTTGCTGTGCGCGTTTTGTTGGTTGGCCTCCTGTTTGGTGGCTTTTTCTCCAGTTCTATACAGTATCCGAACTGTATGATGTTAAGTATCCATTTGTTATTTTCTTCCACTCCTGGAAGAAGTGTCTTAGTCTGCCTCCTATCGGTGTTCAATGTTCACTGTTTTCTCCTTTGTGTGTTTGTAACTGTTTTGAGTCTTTTGTTGTGCCGCCTCCGTAGTGGTGTGGGTGGGCATGTTCGGTACAGCAGAGTCACTTTGAGGTGGATTGCTGCTGCCCCCCTCTTCTAGTTTGTCCACGTCCGTTCGGTAACCCCCAAAGGACTGGCCCCTAGGTTGGTACTGCCAGTTTTGCTGTTGCCGACCTTGCTGTGCCTGGTTGTTACCCTGATAACTTTGTTGGAAAGTCTGGTGCGAAGTTCCCGGCTGGTTTCCTCCTCTGCCGTTTGGTCTCCTTGAGGGGGTGCCCCTTATCATCCCTCTGAACTGCAGTGCTCCCATGTCCCTCGCAGTTTCAATCTTTTTGAGCTGTGTCAGCTTCTTGTCCACTGGTGTGCCGAACAGTTGTTCCCCATTGAAGGCTTTGTTCAGAATATCCGGTTTGAAATCTGAAATCCTTAGCCAGGCATGCCTCCTTTTTAGGTCTCGACCTTGCTATCGCGTAAGCGATCGCAAAGCGAGACTATTGTAAAGGGGCTTTTCAAATTGCTCCCAAAAGCGGATTGCATGGCTAGCACGTGCACAATAACTCGCATCGTGCCGCCATGCACTCCGCTTTTGGGAGCACTTCAAAGGGTCCGCTCCCCCGGCCCCAAGCGCGCGTCACGCTCCGCTTGTCTTTATTTTTTTTGTAACTTTAAGCGCGAGGCGCGCGTGCGGCCAATGCTTGTTACTTAGATTGAATATATTAACAAATTTGCTTAAAAATACTTGGCTACTTTCAGACCATTTCGTATGTTAAATATGTTTCAAACTATTTCCCCCGCCCCCTCCCCCCACCACCCCACTGCACGGACACTACCCGCCCTCTCCTCCCACTGCACGGATGCCACGCTTCATGGTTCACAGGCGCTCTGTTAATTAAAGAAGAAATAGGCAGACGCTTCTACCATTGTTTCTCCTCCTCCCCCATTCATGCTCTTTGTGTGGCTTTTACACTGAAGAGTTTTGCATACATATAGGCTTGGATTGGGGTCGCAAATCGGCCTGGCATCCTAAAATGGTGGCGCTCATTTGGGACAAGTCTAACATCAGACTGAACAAGCATTTGCAATGCAATAGGTCTCGCATTTATAGGAGTTTAAGCTACTGGCATTGTAAATGACAATGCTTTTTATTTAAGTTTGGTTTTTTTAAACATAAATAAAAGGCACTGTCATTTATAATGCCAATGGCTCAAACTCGTATAACTGCGAGACCTATTGCATTGCAAATGCTTGTTGTCACTCCAATCATGAGCCTGCTGGATGTGTCTGTCGCATCCAGGGCCGATTTTAGGCAGGTGTTTGCCACGTTCTAGACTTCCTCCACCAGCTCTGTTACCCTCTGCTGGTATTGTTCTGGGAGATGTTTGAGTAGCTGTCTGACCTCTTCCCAGTGTTGGTACGCATGTCTGTTTATTAGGGCACTGGAGTTCGCAATGCGCCAGTGAATTGCCGCATTCCTCTCCATTTTCCTCACTGTGGGGTCTATCCTCTTACTCTCCTTGTCTGGAGGTGGCCCCGAGTTTGTGGGAATGTTGGCCATCTTTCTGGCTGTTGTTATAATGGAGTTAGCTGGTACGGATCCATGGATATATGGTGGATCCTTTGAGGAATGTTTATATTTACTCTGTTCTAGGGGTGACAGACCTGCAGGTTGCTGGCTCCTTGAAAGCCTCCCTGCCCTGGTCCAGTACACTTGGGAGCATGGGAAGGAATTGGCTCCTAGTTTGAGTGGGGAGCAGAGTTGAAGAGGAAGCAGGCTTTTGGTTTTTCTTCCTCTAATTTGACCCCATACGTTGCTGCAGCATTCTTGATTACCATGTTGTAGATGCCAATGTCTGGCGGCGAAGGCCTCGACTGATAGGAATATGGCTTCTTCTGGGCTTTCGGCGTCGAGGTCCTGCCAATCCAGGTCCTGCGCTGTCGATTCACAGTTGGTTTGTTGATCTTCCTCGCCTTCTCCCTCGTAATAATACAGGCCATCTTCGTCCTGCTGCTCTGCTGGTTCTGGAGTTTTCGGCGGCGAACTCTTCTTCGACTTCTACTTCGACAACCATCGAGGGCTTCGAAGGGATGGTGCATCTGCTCATCAGTTCTTCGAAAACCCTCTTCCTCTGGAGGATACTCCATTTCGGCCACGAGCCTTCTTTTCTTCCTCTCCATTTTGGCTGCCTGTTCGGCGTCAATAGTTTCGGCGCTTCTCTTCGATGTCTATGTTGACGTCGAAGTCGCCTTCGGCTTTTTCCTTCAGCGTCGAGCGTGCCTTTTCGGGGACGTGCTTCGATGACCTAGGCTTCTCTTGAGCTTTTGCCGGCTAGGAGTCTTTTTCGAAGGATCCGCTGGGCTGTTTGTCCGTGGCTGTCGATTGCTTTGACACCAGTGCTCCTTTTGAGGACTTTAGCTCAGTTTTTCGAGAGTCTGTAGGGATTTTAGGGGGTCGACGTGTGTCTTACCTCCTTTGTCAACTTATCGGTCTCTACGACAGTGTGGTCCTCTGGTCCCTCGGCTTTTTAGTCTTCTTCCCCGCTGGAGAGGCCCAAGTCCCGGAGCGACGGAGGTTGTCCTTGGCCTTGCATGGCGTAGTTCGCTCGGTCTTTCCCTCACTCTGAGGATCTTGGGGGTGAAGGCCAAACAGGCGTTACAATCCTTGCTCTTGTGGTCGATTGGCAGGCAGAGGTTGCAGACCGGGTGCTGGTCCTTTTGCGCGTATTTGTGGTGGCAGTTACGGCAACATTTGAATGGGGTTTTGGCCATTCCTGCGCTCAGGGAGCCCCCCGTGTGCGCAATCTCGTTGAACGTCGAAGTTCTTTATCTTCCTCTCCTTAGTCGTCCTGGCTCTGTGTTCCTGGTTGTGAGATGAAAACTCCAACTTTGATGGTTTTCTGCTTGATTTCTTCTCCTTTTCCCCCAAAACTCTGGAACTCCTCGGTGACAATCCAGACCCAAAGACGGAAAAAAGAATCTGAAGATGGCGCCCAAAGGTTGGAGCTTCTGAAGGAAGCACACAGACCTCACGGGAGGACACCAAATGATGGGACGTAGACGCCCATCTGGGCCACGAAAAAAAAAGAAAAAGAAAAAAAAAAAATAAGGAAAACACTACGATTCCGGACCCAACCACTAGACTGTGGAATAATGCACAGCATAGTGAATCCAGACATATTCACGCTGCAAAACTAACCTCCTGCTGGTGAGTCCTATCACTCCCAGAGTGGGTTGTAAGAAACTGGCTCTATATACACTACATCAAAGTGAGGTATAGTGTATATAGAGTCCAAGTGTTCCCAGAGGTAGGCATAGGTTAGAGTTAGATAGAACCTTACTCTCTAATAGTGGTGGCTTGGTCGAGCAGTAAGGCAGTATCAGAGGACAGTGTTAAGCATTTGATGTACACACTCAGTCAGAAAATGAATTCACACACAAGAACTGAACTCTAGGCCAATTGTTTTTGTATAAAAAAATACTGTTTTATTTCTAGAACCAAGCAAGCCTGGCAAAGGTAAGCATGAAAATACTTTGCAGTAATAAGTAACTTGATTGAATACAGTTCGAAAATGCAGTAGAAATTGTACTTGCTTTGATTTACAGTTAATGCAGTAGATTGCAACACAGCAAATGTAGTACATTGGAATGAATAGGCTTTTTCAACAAATTGCAGGCAAGTTACTTTTACGTTATTTTCTACCTCAGTGCTGGATGCCTAAATTCAGCACTGGGACATGTCCTGATAACAGGTGAGAAAACACGTTTTGGTTATTTGTACGATTTTTAAAGAATCTTTAGTTTTCAAAACTCCAAACGTAATCGTTTTTTGGAAGAAAAATTGTCAATATTATCCTATGGAGGGAAAACAGGTTATTGGTTTGCATGTAAGTAAACGGCTGTGGGAGTTAAGGTTCTGGGGTTAGACTCAGGGGTCCTTTTTTGCTGAATTGCTGATGTACTTTGACTGAGTGTGCCCCAGGCTCCTGCCAATCCAGTACCCAACGCCTGTGTTCCTTCCCTAAAACTTCATGACTGCCTAAACCCAATTTGCATCTCTGGCCACAGGTCAGCCCCTGTTAAGTGGTACCATCGGTACCCAGGGCACTGTGACCAGAGAAGGTCCCTAAGGGCTGCAGCACTTATTGTGCCACCCTTAGAGGCCCTGTATGTGTGTATACACACACACACACACACACACACACACACACACACACACACACACACACACACACACACACACACACACACACACACACACACACACACACACACACACACACACACACACCCCCTTTGCAGGCTGAGTGTCTGGGTGCAGAACTAAACAGTCGACATGGCACACTTCCCTGTGTGCCATGCCCACAACACACTGCCCTGGCATACATTAGCGACCCCTCTAGCTGGGTGCCCTATGCCAGTGGTGTGGGTACAGGTGCATGAGCCCTGTGCCCCTACAGTACCCGGGTCCATTCATAGGCACTGTAAGTGCAGTGCTGCCCTTTAAGAGTATATGGTGCTGGGAGATAGTCAACACGAACTCCACAGCACCATGATGGCAACACTGAAGACTGAAGTTTGGTATCAAACTTCTCAGCACATTAAACCTGCACAGATGTCAGTGCAGGATTTAATGTACAATGCACGACAGAGGGCATCTTAGAGATGCCCCCTGAACCTAACCTACAATCCAGGTCTTGTCTGAGGGGGCTGCCTAGGCTGCCACACAGCAGACATGTTGCTGGACCCCTGGGTAGAGAGCCATCCGCTCTCCTGGGCCTGCAACAATGCACATCATGGGTAAGGTGGTAGGTCTCCTACACCAGGATGGGCAGGGGAAGCTTCAAAGGCATGCCTCCTTTGTGAGCTTCTCCAGGCCACTTGCTATACTCAGCAAGAACAATTGTTACTTACCTGTAAACAGGTGGTTCTCCAGTATTGGTGTCTTTCATAGATTCACATGCTTGAATATTCCCCGTCGTCGGAGTGGGAGTACCACAGTAAATAAAATAGCAATATATATAGCAAAATATATACATAAATAATCACATAATTAGCGTTATACAGGTGTAAAAACACCCCTAGTGTACCTATATGAGAAACTCCATAGGAATACAATGGAGAGACAAAAGACTTTTGTAGTCTATCTCTGTCATTATTTAAGTCCGAACTCCAGCCAATCAGGCGTCAGCCCCTCTCTAGAACCTTCTCCTCAGAGCCTCTCACCTCAGATTTTCGTAGCACAAGAGTGACTGTAGAGTGTATGAGGAGAAGAGAGCCTCTGGAGGGAGGAGGGAGGGTCGCATGTGAATCTATGAAAGACACCAATACTGGAGAACCACCTGTTTACAGGTAAGTAACAATTGTTCTTCTCCAGTATTAGGGTGTCTTTCATAGATTCACATGCTTGAATATAGAATAGCTAGCAGTAACAATCACCATTGTTTACATGCCAAAATAGATTCAAAAATATAAAGATAATCAATCTTCTTATGCATAAAAACAGTATTGAACAACTGTAACATTGTAAATGCATAATATAAATGGAAACAATATGGAGGAGGGAGGAAGAGGCTCACCTTACTTAAAAAGATTGCGCAGCACTGCCTGTCCCACTGCAGCATCCTCCTCGCTTAAAGTTGCCAAGCAGTAGTGCTTAGTAAACGTGTGTCTGGTCGACCACGTAGCTGCTCTGCAGATGTGTTGCAAAGATACTCCAGCAAATAAGGCAGTAGATGATGATACTGCCCTAGTGGAGTGTGCCCTTACTGGAGACTGCAGAGGTTTATTTGCCCTTTGGTGGCAGAAGACAATAGCTGCCGAGATCCAGCGTGCAATCGTTGGTTTAGTAACCTGACGTCCTTTATGACAGCGTCCATATGCTATAAAAAGTTGATCGGATTTTCGGAACGAAGCTGTCTTACTGATGTAGAACTTAAGACACCGCTTCACGTCCAAAGAATGCAATCTTTGCTCTGCAGGTGTCTAAGGATTGGCAAAAAAGGTCTTTAATATTACTGGCTCATTAATATGAAAGTCAGTAGGCACCTTGGGTAGAAATAATGGATTGGTGCGTAACACTACAGCATCCGGTTTGAACTGCAGGAAAGGAGGTTTGATGGTAAAAGCATGAATGTCACTGACACGACGTGAAGACGTTAGTGCCAGAAGTAGGGCTACTTTCCAAGTTTGATATTTTAGGTCGGCCTTGTGAATGGGCTCGAACGGAGGTCTCATCAATTGCGCTAACACAACGTTGAGGTGCCACAACGGAGGACGCCGCCGAACTAGCGGAAATTTTCGGAATAAGCCTTTAAAGAATTGGCGGATTATTCTTGAGGAACAAAGGGAACTTGATCCATCTTGCCGGAATCGGGAAATAGCTGCTAGAAAAACCCGTAAGGTTGCATGAGACAGTCCAGAACTAGCTAGGTGCACGAAGAATGGTAGCAATTGCTCTGCCGTGGAATGTATCGGATGGACTCCGTTAGCAGCACACCAGTGGCAGAATCTTTTCCATTTGAACTTGTACGTCCTGACTGTAGAGGGTGCTCTTGCTTGGGCCAAAATATCCCTACAATCCTGCGGGATGTCTAGGTGGGCGAACTCATGGTGTTCAGGTTCCAGGCCGATAAGCTCAGTGAGGAGGGATTTGGATGACATTCTCCCTTCGCTCATTGTGAGCAGATCCGTCCGATGTTGCAGGAGGATTGGTTGGCATTGGGACAGCAGGAGCAGTTCTGAGAACCACGCTTGTCGTGGCCAGCGCGGGGCTATTAGAATCAGGTGGCAAGGTTGTCTCCTCATCTTCCAAAGAACCCGAGGTATGAGGGGTATTGGAGGAAAGGCGTACGCAAATAGATTGCACCAGTTTATCAAAAGGGCATTCCCCTGCGACTCCTTGTGGGGATGCCAGCTTGCGTAATTTCGGCATTTCCGGTTCTCCGGCGTAGCAAAGAGATCCAGTTGCGGACGACCCCATAGTTGGAATATCCTCTCTAGAGTGGGTTGGTGTAACTCCCACTCGTGGGTCGACGAGGAGGACCTGCTCAGGGAATCCGCTAGGACATTGGATACTCCTGGTAGATGTACTGCCGTAATCATGATATGATGACTGAGAGACCAGTCCCAAATTCTTTGAGCTAACCTGGAGAGACTTGGGGATTTTGTTCCGCCCTGTTTGTTCACATAGTGCATACAGGTTGTGTTGTCTGTCTGTATTAGCACTGACTCTCCTTGGAGCAAAGGTAGAAATGATTTTAGAGCCAGAAAAATCGCCATCAGCTCCAACTTGTTGATGTGCCAAGATCTTTGATGTGTTGACCATCTTCCCTTCACAGAGAGATCCTCCAAATGTGCGCCCCATCCCTCCAATGAGGCGTCTGTCGTGATTGTCCTGTCCGGCGGCACCGACAGAAATGACATGCCTTCCGTCAAGTTGGCTGGAATTGTCCACCATGCGAGTGCTGACTTCATTTGATCTGTGACACATATGTCGTGGAAAGATCCCGTTACCTGACGCCACTGAGCATCCAGAGCTTCCTGGATAGGACGTGTCCTCAGTCGGCAATGAGGGATCAAGGCAATGGATGATGACGCCATTCCCAGAAACGATTTTAACAGTCTCACAGAAACTGACTCTTTTGATCTGATCAGAGACACCAGTCGCAGCATCTTTTGTAAACGCTCCTGGGAGAGAAACGCCTTTGCTGATACAGTTTCCAGAGTTGCTCCCAGAAAATCTCTTTGTTGGTACGGATGAAGTTGGGATTTTTCTGCATTTACGGACAGACCTAATGAGCGAAACATGTCCTGGCACAGAAGAGTGTGTTGTCGCAGGTGAGTGCTTGACTGAGATTTCAGGAGAAAATCGTCCAGGTATGGAAATATTTGCACTCCCTGGAGTCGCAAAAACGCTATTACTGGAGCTAGTACCTTCGTGAACACTCGAGGGGCCGAGCGCAGGCCAAATGGTAACACTTTGAATTGGTAATCGTGTTGACCCACTCGAAAACGCAGGCACTTCCGATGCCGCTGTAATATAGGGATATGAAAATAGGCATCCTGGAGAACTATCGTTGCCAGAACATCTTCCTGCAAGAGTAAGCGCAAGATGTCTACTAGCGTCATCATACGGAAGGATTGGCTCTTTATACATTTGTTTAGTGCCCTTAGATCGAGGATGGGCCTCCATTCTCCGTTTCTTTGTGATCAGAAAGAACCGGGAATAAAAACCTTTTCCCTTTTGAGACACTGGCACCAATTCTATAGCTCCTTTTTGCCTTAAAAGTCGAACTTGATGCAACAGTTCTTTCATGTGAGCTGGTGGCGGTCCGGAGGGTGGTGTGGGAGGAGGGAATTTGGTGAATTCTAAGGCGTGTCCCTTTTTTACAATGTCCAAAACCCAACGGTCCCTTGAGATGGAGGACCATTGGGAAAAGAACAGAGAGATTCGACCTCCAACCTTGTCCGTCTGGTAAGAGTCACTGTCTCTTTGACGCGGTTCCTCTGTATGAGGATTTTCCTCTATATGACTTGGAGGTTTGCTGTCGTGATGCTTGCTGTTGCTGGCCATAAGAGTAACGGTTGGATCCTTGATTGTAAGGTTTGTATTGTTTATTGTCCCTTCGAAAACTTGGAGGTGCCGCGTCCGCGTGCACCACGAAAATTGCTCCTTTGAAATTGAAGGTTTCCTAACGATCTAGCTGTCTCAGTATCCTTCTTTATGGACTGTAGAGCTTCATCGACGTGGCTTCCAAATAACGCCTCGCCGTCATACGCCATGTTAAGTATCATGGACTGTACCTCCTGACGAAAGGATGTCGATCTTAACCATCCTTGCCTACGCAGAACAGCCGCTCCGGCAAGCTGACGGAACCCCATGCAGGCGATGTCTACTGCACAATCGATTATTTCCGCCGATGCCGCTTCTCCCTCTTGGAGCAACTTCATTGCCTCCACCTTAGATGGCTCTGGCAACTCCTGAACCACATCCGAAATATCAGCCCATACTTGTCTGTCATATCGTCCCAAGATGGCCAAGGCATTAGCTGCTCTAACCACAGTAGAGGCCATAGAAGAGAATTTACGCCCTATGGCATCCATCCGACGTCCGTCACGATCCGGAGGTGTGGTGATAGTAGATGCAGGATTTTTCGCTTTACGTTGCGCTGCCTGCGTAACGACTGACTCAGGTTTAGCCTGACCCGTGAGGCATGCTGGGGTTCCTATTGGTGCCTTATATTTCTTTTCTAATCGAGGCACCTGTGCTGGCAAGGTATTCGGTGTCTGCATTAATTTCTTGCCTTCTTCCCAAATAAACTCCACAATGGGAATAGCATGCGTCGGTTTATAAGGTTGATTCTTGAAATCATAAAGGAAGCAATCTTCCTCTCTGCGCTCCGTTGTTAGTTTAAAACGGTGTGCTGCCCTTTCCATCAGTTGTTGAAAATTGGCTATGTCCACTGGAGGTGAATCCCCTGTTACTATCTGTGAGGGGGATGGTGTTTGTGCCTGGTAATTGTCCCACTCCGCCATATCATCGTCATTGTCATCCACATCCCCATCATCATCTGGGATTTCACCCTCTTCTGTGTCCTGAGGGCCTTCCTCTACAGGCTCATAGTGAGGCAACAACCTTTCTGGAACCTGTCTTGGAGGTGCAGACGGCATCTGAGGAACTGGATTTACAATAGGTACCGGTGGAATATTTGCCGGAATCACCGGGGCTGACGGAACCTCTGAACGTTGAGGGGATAGAGGGAACCGTTGGTTGTAGTCGTCCAACATGCGTTGGAGATTAGTTATGAGCGACAAAGGAAGAGTCGCCGTTTTATGCTTCGGAGGGACCTGCTGTATGTAAACTGGATCTTCATCCTCACTGCTGACATCCTGGCATTTAATAACTAAGTCGGACGGGCTTTGTGCCGTTCCAAAAGACTCCGGTAACCCCTCGGACTCCTGATCAGAATCCGTAGCGAATAATGGTGAGGGAGGCTGTGCATCTCCCACAGGAATATTGTCTTCCTGGCTATCCAGGCCAACACTGGTAATGGTGTCCAAGAAACCCCAGTTAAAGATGAAACCGACGCTGAAGTTAGCTGAGGTAGTTGTTCCCTCCTTGTCTTCTGGGCAGACAAAACGCTGCTTACTCTTATCTTTACAAATGTCCCTGCCGTCGACTGCTGCATGGTATGTTCTGCAGACGCCTTTGGAGAGGCCCTCGTCGACGGAGCCGTCGTCGACGGAATGATGGTCGACAAAACTATCGTCGACAGTCTGTGGCAACAAAATCGATGTCGACGGATCCGCCGTCGACGAAGCCGCCGTCGACGGGGCCGCCGTCGACAGAGCCACCGTCGACGGGGCCGCTGCCGACGGAGCCGTCGTCGATGCTTTCGTCGACAAGGCTTTCGTCGACGGAACCACCGTCGACAGTGTCGTTGACGGGATCTTCTTTTTCTTCGTCGACGGCGTGGGCGTCGACGAGCTCGACGACGTCTTCGTCGACGACACAATCTTCGTCGACGGAACCTTTACCTTCTTCGTCGACGATGAAGTAATGGGCAAAATAGAAGTCACCGCCCTCGAGGTACTGATGGTAATCGTCGACGAGGATAACGTCGACAGAACGCTAGTCGTCGACGAAGCAGCTGATGTCGTAGTCAGAGTCACCGTCGACGAGCTAGAAACAGCAGATCTCGTCGTCGGGAGTATCGTCGACGAGGCGGACAATCTTTTCCCTGAGGAATGGGAAGTAGACGCCTCAGCAGCCTGAGAACAGTGTCCCTTAGGCGACAAAGCAGTAGGTGAGACAGCAGAAGTGGCAGCTGTCAGAGTCAAAGATAGTTTCTTTTTCTTGAGGAAAGGAGATGGTAACTCCTGCACACTACTGCGCTTAGAGGCTGGTTGAGAACGTCCAGAAAGAAGACTTTCAACATCAGAGAGTGGGTTATCCTTATCCTTCAGTCTCTGTAGCCATAATAACAGGCGGCCTTCTCTGTCCTTTAAAATTTTTGTAGAAAAGGTTCTACAAAATTTACATTTTGCCACTTCATGGTCTGGGTATAAACAGTAAATACACTTACTGTGTGGGTCCTCAGAAAATAAACGCAGTTTTCCACACGAAGAACATGGTCTAAACAAAGATTTCTTACTAGAAGACATCCTGACTGACAAAAACTGAGCAGAGCTCAGGGAGACTCCCTGTCACACGACGTGCGGTAGAAAATCTGAGGTGAGAGGCTCTGAGGAGAAGGTTCTAGAGAGGGGCTGACGCCTGATTGGCTGGAGTTCGGACTTACATAATGACAGAGATAGACTACAAAAGTCTTTTGTCTCTCTCCATTGTATTCCTATGGAGTTTCTCATATAGGTACACTAGGGGTGTTTTTACACCTGTATAACGCTAATTATGTGATTATTTATGTATATATTTTGCTATATATATTGCTATTTTATTTACCGTGGGACTCCCACTCCGACGACGGGGAATATTCAAGCATGTGAATCTATGAAAGACACCCTAATACTGGAGAACTGGCCCCTACTGGTTCTCACCCCCACTGGCAGGAAAACTGTCCGGGAACCCCAAGGAAGGAAAGGGGGTGTGCCAGACTGCCAACCTCACCCCTCAGGTGGGAGGCGAGGTGAAGCACATCTCCGGGCTCTCGCCATCTTGCAGATGGGAAGCCCTGCCCAATCAACACTAGGCTACTGCCCCCCTTACACAGGAGAGTGGCAGGATAGGGGGGGTGTACCCACCCCAGGGCAGGGACCCATTGGTCCCTGCCCTTTACCTACCTGTAACGCCCCTAAGGTCAGTTTTTAGGGGCACCCTGAACCTTCCTTAGATCCAGATTCCGAAACAGCAAAGAAGATCAAAAGACAAGACCACCTGCTGTGCAGCTGCTCACAAGAGGAAGACACCACCTGCTTTAGCCCCAGCCATACCAGCCTGTCGACCCTTGAACCTGCTCCTGCTAAACTCGGCATCTCCAGTGGCCAGCAACCACAAACGCCGGAGGACCTGGCTACCTTTTGACTAAGCAACTGGGACTCCCATGAGCAAGGTACTGCTCAAATCCAGTAACTGACCCCTGGCATCAGCCAGGAACCGCTAACCCAGCACACACTGCACCCGCCAAGCATGGATTGTGCTGCAGACAACAAAGACCCCGAAGACGTCCCCCCGGCGACTGACCCCGAAACCAGCACACAAGGACCCACCTAGACGCTCCAGACGCCTGCAGCCTCAGAACCAGGGACCAGCTGAGGGTAAGATTTCCCGACACCAAAAGGCACCCCTGCACCCAGCGCCCTGCGGCCCCCTGTGCCCAACTCCTGGGTGTCTACCTATCCTCCAACTACCCAACTTACCTCTCGAAGTGGTGGTCACACCTGAAGAATCTTCGTCCCCGAGCTTGCAGTATTTTCGTTTGAGCTTCTCCATTGCAATCCATTGAGCACCCGACGGCTCAAAAGCACCCTGCTGCCAGAGTGCCCCTGGCAGTGCAATCTCTACTCTACTTCCCCATTTGCCCTGAGCAAGTGACCAGGAGCCCAGCTCCCACAGCCGCGTGGCCTGCTAGCCAGAAACCACCAACCAAGGGCCCCCTGCCTCCCATAGGATAATATTGGGCCTAACTCACTGTAGGCACCCGGCTGCCCTTGTGCCGCTGAGGGTTTAACAACTGTACTGAACTGACCCTGGGAGACCCCCCCCACAAGTCTATGCCCAGAACCTTAACTCTGCCAGTCGAGTACTTACCCAAAACGTGATAACTTTTCTTCCATAGGGTAACATTATAAGGCTTCACTTGGAAATTCTTCTAAATGTGGAGTTTCTAAACTTTAAAATATTCACCTAAAATCAGAGTAACGAAAACGAAAATACTCACCTGCTATCAGGAGAGATCCCAATGCTGGATCTTGGTGCCCAGCACTGACCCTGAAAAGTAATTACACCCATACTTACCGCTAACCCAATTTTCTTCCATAGGAAACCATTGACTTTTTCTGTGAAATTTCTTCCAAGTGTCGATTTTTGCAAACTACAAATATTCTTTAAAAATCGCACCAACTGTGAAAACTTAATTACTTACCTGTTTTAGATAGATGTCCCAGTCCTGAACCTAGGAGCCCAGCACTGGATTACAAAAGTAACGAGAACATACTTTACCAGTAACTTGAATTTCCTTCCATATGATAACATTGCCTGATTTTTGCTGAAAAAAAGTTTCTAAGTGTCGATTTTGCAAACACAGATATTCGTTGAAAATTGCCTGTATAACAAAAACATTTTTTCAACTGTTTACAGGAGATGTCCCAGTGCTGGATCCAGGATCCAACATGGAGTAAGAAAAAGTAACTATAACCCCACTTACCTGCTATGTGAATTTCCTCCCATAGGATAACATTTGTGATTTTTGCTGAAAAAGTTTTTAAGTGTCAACTTTTAAAAACAATAATATTCCTTAAAAATCGCTACTGTACCCAAAATGCTTTTACTCAACTGTTTACAGGAACTGTCCCAGGACTAAATCTAGCATCCAGTCTTGTGGTAAGAAAAGTAATCCAAAAAGTAATCTATTGCATTTTACTAGAAATTCCCATTGAGCTCAAAGTATAATTGTGTTTGAAATTGTGTTGCCTATTGCAACAACTGTATCTATTGCATCCAAAGTCTATGGCCTACTGAAAAGTATTTATCCAAAGCCTCTCAATCTGAGAAAGTATATTTTGATACCTATTGTTGGTTCTAAAAAAAAACCATTTGTATACAAAAACCATTGGCCTAGAGTTCAGTTGAGTGTGTGAGACCATTTGCTGACTGAGTGTGTACAAGAAATGCTTTACAATGTCCTCGGATACTGCCTTACTGCTTGACCAAGCTACCACTTTAGAGAGTAAGGTTATATCTAACTTTAGCCTCTGCCAAACCTCTGGGGACTGTGGACTCTGTACACACTGTACCTATTTGGGAACAGTATATACAGAGCCACTTTCCTACACAATGTTATCCAATGGGGGATAGGGAGCCTCCGGTTGGTGGCTGCTGGTTAGCAGGCCACACAGCTATGGAAACAAAGCTCCTAGGGTTTAGGTCAGGGCAAATGGGGAACCAAGTAGGCACAAAAAGTGCAACCTCCGCGGAACTGGGGCGGCCGGGTGCAGAGTGCTGTTTTGGCATCGGGTGCCCTGTTTTCAATGGGGATTTTCGTTTTTGGTTTTCAGCTGCAGGCTCGTTCCAGGAAGACTTCCGGGAGGAACCAACAGCTGGCAGGTAAGTTGGAGGGCTCGGAGACTTGGGTGCACCGCTCGTTCTTTTCTCCAGGGTGCCTGGATGCAGGGGTGTCTTGAGGTCGGATTTCACCTTACCAGGCCACAGAGGGGGGGAGGGGTCGTCTCCGTCCAGAGGCTGTAGGCGATGTCTGGGAGTCCTGGAGGGGTCAACCCACGGTGGACTCGGACTCTAGAGTGCTGGGGGACCTTGCTGGGACCGGTGGGCCACTCTAACTCGGGCCATAGGGGACAAGCGCAGTGGTAGTTCCAGGCGTCTGGTTTCTTTGTCCTCAGCAGGCTCAGTCTGTTTTCAGAGTTTCTTTTGAACAGGGCTGCTGTTCACAGGAGATCCAGTCTTTGTTGAAGGCAGTCAGTCCTCCCAAGTGTTCTGAGGTCGCTAGCTGCAGGACAAGACTATTTGTGGCGCAGGATGTAAGAAAGTGGCTCTGTATATACTGCTCCAAAGTAAGTTTCAGTGTGCACAGAGTCCACAGTCCCCAGAGGTTTGGCAGAGGCTAAAGTTAGATATAACCTTACTCTCTAAAGTAGTAGCTTGGTCGAGCAGTAAGGCAGTATCAGAGGACAGTGTAAAGCATTTATTGTACACAGTCTGCAAATGGTCTCGCACATAAGAACTGAACTCTAAGCCAATTGTTTTGTATATAAAAATATATCGTTTTGTTTTAGAACCACAATTGGGTATCAAAACACTTTCTCAGAATGAGATGCTTTAGTTAAATACTTTCAATAAGCAATAGACTTAATGCAATAGTTTGTTGTTGCAATAGGAAACACGTTAAACACAATTATAACCTTGAGGTTTTTCTTACAGAGGGCTGTATCCTGGATTCAGCCCTGGTGCATCTCCTGTAAACAGTTGAAATAAATAGTTTGTTACACAGGCGATTTTTAAGGAACATTTGTAGGTTTAAAAAATCGACAATAATTTCTGGCAAAAACAAGGCAATGTTATCCTATGGAGGAAGGTTTGGTTCTCTAAATCACAGTTGTAATTGCTTTGTTGGGTCAGTGCTGGGCACAAACATCCAGCACTGGGATCTCTCCTGATAACAGGCGAGTAATTTCATTTTCGTTGATCGGGTGACTTTTAGTAAATATTTCAAAGTTTCAAAACTCGACACTTAAGAAATTCCAAGTAAAAACCAGTCAATGTTACCCTATAGAGAAAAAGTGAGTTATCGGCTTTCAGGTAAGTACTCGACTGGCAAAGTTAAGGTTCTGGGGATAGACTCCGGGGTCGCCCAGGGTCAGGTAGCTACATGTTACACCCTCAGCGGCAGCCAGGTGCAGAGAGAGTAGGCCCAATGTTAGCCTATGGCGGGCAGGGCGCCTTGGGTTGGTGGCTGCTTGCAGGCAGGCCACGCGGCTGTGGGAGCTGGGCTCCTAGTCACTTACACAGGGCAAGTGGGGAAGTAGGATAGGACAGATGCTGCACTTCTAGGGGCACTCAGGCGGCTGGGTGCAGGGTGCTTTTGAGCAGTCGGGCGCTCAATGTATTTCAAAGGGAAAGCAGCAAGATGAACCAAGGCTACAAGCTCGGGGACGGAGATTCTTCAGGTGCGACCACCACTTCAAGAGAGTTAAGTTGGGGAGCTGTAGGTTAGGTAGGCACCCAGGAGTTGGGCACAGGGGACCGCAGGTCACCAGGTGCAGGGGTACATTTTGGAGTCAGGAAATCTTACCCTCTGCTGGTCGCGGTTGGGGGGGTCTCCGGAGTTGAGGCTGCAGGCGTCCGGAGCATCAAGGAGGGTCCTTGGGTGCTGGATTCTTGGTCACTGTTGCCGGGGGGACGCCCTCGTGGTCTGCAGTGTGTGCTGGATTCGCGGTTTCAGGCTCGGCACCAGGAGTTGTTGCTTGTTTGAGCAGAACCACTGCTCGTGGGAGTCCCAGTCTTTTAGAGGAGCAAGGCAGTCAGGTCCTCCGGGGTTTTTGAGGTTGCGGACTACTGGAGACGCCGTGTTTTAGCAGGAGCAGGTTCGAGGGTTGACAGGCCTGTAGGGTTGGGGCCAAGTCAGTCGTCCTCATGTTACCAGCTTCACAGCAGGTCTTTCTTGTTTCAGGTCCCTTCCCTGGGGTGGGTACACCCCCTATCCTGCCACTCTCCAGTGGGAGGGGGGCAGGAGCCTAGTCCTGATTGGGTAGGGCTCCCCATCCACAAGATGGCGAGAGCCCGGAGTTGTGCTTCACCTAGCCTCCCCCACCTGAGGGGTGGGGTTGGCAGAGGCTGGCACACCCCCTTTCCTCACTTGGGTTTTCCCGCCAGAATGGGGGTCAGAACCGGTGGGAGCCAGTTGCTGAGTACAGCATGTGGCCTGGAGAAGCATGCCTTTGAAGCTTCCCCTGCCCATCCTGGGGGAGGAGGCCTAGCACCTCGCCCAGGATGTGCATTGTTGCAGACCCACGAGAGCGGATGGCTCTCTAACCAGGGGTATACCAACATTACTGCTGGGTGGCAGCCTATGCAGCCTCTCAGTTAGGACACGGTTGTTGGCCAGTTTCAGGGGACAACTCTAAGTTGCCCTCTGTGGTGCACTTTACATTAAATCCCACACTGGCATCAGTGTGGGTTTAATGTGCTGAGAAGTTGGAAACCAAACTTCTCAGTCTTCAGTGCAGCCATCATGGTGCTGTGGAGTTAGTGATGACTATTTCCCAGCACCATATACTCTTAATAGCAGCACTTCACTTACAGTGCCCAGGAATGGACCTGGGTACTGTAGGGGTACAGGGCTCATGCACCTGTACCCACACCACTGGCATAGGGCACCCAGCTAGAGGGGTGACTGAGGTATGCGAGGGCAGTGTTCGTGGGCATGGCACACAGGGATGTGTGCCATGTCGATTGTTTTGCACCAAGACACTCAGCCTGCAAGGGTGGTGTGTGCGTCAGGCTACAGGGCCTCTAAGGGTGGCACAATAAGTGCTGCAGCCCTTACGGGCCTTCTCTGGTCACAGGGCCCTGGGTACCATTTACCAGGGGCTGCCATGTGGCCAGAAATGCCAATTGGGTTTAGGCTTAAATGCAGTTTTAGGGAAGGAACACAGGCCCTGGGAACCTGATTGACTGAGTGTGCCCTGGACTCCAGCCAAAGTACATCAGCAATTCAGCAAAAAGTGGGGGCATACCATGCAAGAAAGATGGCACTTTCTCACACAGGATCTCTGGAAACTGCAGACGGGCTGGGGCCAAGTCAGTTCTCTGCAGTCTCCTCTGCTGGGCGGCATCTTTCATCCTTTTTCATAGGTTGCAGGAATCTGCCTTCTTGGTTCAGGGCTGCCCTCTAAACACTGTATTTAGGGGGCGTTTTAGGGGTCTTGAGGTCAGTAGCCAATGGGCTACTGACCTTAAGGAGACTACACCCTTAGTGTGCTCTCCCCACATGGGGGATTGAGCACAATCTCTAGTCCCGATTGGGGAGTGCCTGCCATCTTCAAGATGGCAAGCACTGGAGAGAGAGACCTTCACCTCGCCTCCCCAACCTTAGGGGTGGAGTTGGCAGAGGTGGGCACACCTCAGCTGGCTAATTTTTCCCACCAGTCTTCCTGCCGAAAGGGAGGGGAAGACAGGAAGGGGGCCTGCTCCTGCTAGCAGGAGAGGCTGGGGTCGCATTACAAAGGCTGCCAGGCCTTTGAAGCTCCCCTGCCACAGATGGCTCTTCCTGGCCTGGGGGAGGTGTGAACACCTCCGCCCAGGAAAGGCTACGTTTCTGGGCTCATGGAGCGTAGTCTGCCACCCAAAGGGTCCAAAAACATGTCTCGTGGTGGCAGGCTGGTGTGTACCAGTCAGGAAACCCACCAGAGGCTGGGCGTTTTTCAGGGGGCATCTCTGAGATGACCTCTGGTATCAAACTTCTCAGCCCATTAAACCCACACTGATGCCAGTGTGGGAATTAATGAAACATGCACACAAACTTCTCAGTTTTCACTGTAGCCATTATGGTGCGGTGGAGTTCGCAATGACAAGCTCCCAGCAGCATATACTCTTAATGGCAGCACTGCACTTACAATGCCTAAGAATGGGATTAGACACTAGGGGTACAGGGCTCATGCACCTGTACCCTCACCACTGGCATAGGGCACCCAGATAGAGGGGTGACTGATATAAGCCAGGGCAGTGGGTTGTAGGCATGGCACACAGGGATGTGTGCTATGTCAATTCTACTTTGTTCAGCACCAAAACACGCAGCCTGCAAAGGCAGTATGTGTGTGTAAAGGTACTGGGCCTCTAAAGGTGGCACAATGAGTGCTGCAGCCCTTAGAGGTCTTCCCTGGTCACAGTGCCCTGGGTACCTGTGGTACCATTTACCAGGGGCTGACCTGTGGCCAGAGATGTCAATTAGGCTAGTTTTGGGGAAAGACCACAGGCCCTGGGAACCTGACTGGCAGGGACCCAGGGCACACCAAGAAAAAGTGCATCAGTAGTCTGGCAAAAAGTGTGTGTGTGTGGGGGCGGGGGGTTACTTCAACAGAAACCCACTTTCCTACATGGGTGTAATGAAAAAGACACACTGAGGGCATCTTCGAGATGCCCCCTGTTAGAAAGTGGCTCTGTATATACTGTTCCCAAATAGGTACAGGGTGTACAGAGTCCACAGTCCCCAGAGGTTTGGCAGACGCTAAAGTTAGATATAACCTTACTCTCTAAAGTGGTAGCTTGGTCGAGCAGTAAGGCAGTATCAGAGGACAGTGTAAAGCATTTGTTGTACACACTCAGCCAGCAAATGGTCTCACACACTCAATAACTGAACTCTAGGCCAATGGTTTATATATAAAAAAAATATATGCTCGTTTTATTTTAGAACTAACAATAGGTATTAAAATATACTTTCTCAGAATGAGATGCTTTATATAAATACTTTTGCAATATGCAATTGACTTTTGTAGAAAGTTACAAGTGGTTGCAATAGGCAACACAATTCTAAACACAATAATGCATCGAGTTCAATGGAAGTTTCAAGTTATTTGCCATAGATTATTTTTAGGATTACTTTTGGAATTCCAGGACTAGATCCTAGATTCAGTCCTGGGTCAGTACTTGGAATCATGTGATGATTTTTAGACAATATTTAGCTATTTTAAAAGTTGACACTTAGGGAATCATGGACTGTTTTCTATGAAATATTTTCTATGGCAGAAAATTCAAGTTGCAGGTATAGTACTCTCGTTACTTTTGTAATCCAGTACTGGGTGCCTAGACTCAGTACTGGGACCTTTATCCAAAACAGGTAAGTAATTATGTTTTCAGACATACGATTTTTAAAGAATATTTAACATTTGCAGAAATTGACACTTAGAAGAAATTTCACAGAAAAACAGTCAATAGTTTGCTATGGGAGAAAATTGGGTTACTGGTAAGTACAGTTGTAAGTATTTCTCAGAGACAGTGCTGGGCACCAAGATCCAGCACTGGGAGCTCACCTAAGAGCAGGTGAGTATTTTCGTTTGTTACTCTGCTGATTTTTGGTGAATATTTTAAGTTTTGAAAAGTCCACACTTAGAAGAAATTTCAGGAAAAGCCAGTCAATGTTACCCTATGGAGACAATTGAGTTATCGGTTTAAAGGCAAGTACTCGACTGGCAGAGTTAAGGTTCTGGGCATAGACTCAGGGGTCTCCCAGGGTCAGGTAGGTACAGTTGGTTCACCCTCAGCGGCACAAGGGCGGCCGGGTGCAGAGAGAGTTAGGCCCAATGTTATCCTATGAGAGGTAGGGGGGCCTTGGTTGGTGGCTGCTGACTAGCAGGCCACGCGGCTGTGGGAGCTGGGCTCCTGGTCACTTACTCAGGGCAAGTACGGAAGTAGATAGGTGTAGAGGTTACACTTCCAGGCCCACTCGGGTGCAGGGTGCTTTTGAGCCTTCGGGCGCTCAATTGATTTCAATGGGAAACTCCGGTTTAGAAAAAGACTGCAAGCTCGGGTACGAAGATTCTTCAGTTGCCGCCACCACCACTTCGAGAGGTAAGTTGGGTAGTTGGAGGATAGGGAGGTACCCCGGGATTGGGCACAGGGGGCCGCGGGACGCCAGAGTGCCTTTTGGTGTTGGGAAATCTTACCCTCTGTTGATTGCGGTTGGGGGGGCACCTGGTTCTGAGGCTGCAGGCTTCTTCAGGAGTGTTGAGGGAGGTCTTTGGGTGCCGGACTTGGGGTCACAGTCGCCGTGGGGGTCGCCCTTGTTGTCTTTGTTCACTCCGGCACAGGCCAAGCTGGTGCAGAGTGCGCTGGGTTCGCGGTTCCGGGCTGCTGCCAGGGATTAGAAGTAGATTTTGAGTAGAGCCTCTACTCATGGGAGTCCCAAGGGGCTTAGAGTCAAAAAGTAGCCAGGTCCTCCGGGGTTTGTGAGGTTGCTGACCACAAGAGATGCCGGGTTAGAGCAGGAGCAGGTTCGAGGGTCGACAGACCGGTAGGGCTGGAGCCAAAGCAGTTGGTCTTCCTCTTCTTAGCAGCTGCAGGGCATGTAGTCTTTCTTCTAGCTCTTCTTCGGATTTTGGAGTCTGGAATCTGGGAAAGGAAGGTTCAGGGTGCCCCTAAATACTAGATTTAGGGGGGTGCCGGACTCAGGGTCACTGTCGCCGTTGGGTCATCCTCGTGGTCTTTGTTCACTCCGGTACAGGCCAGGCTTGGCGAGTGCAGTGTGTGCTGGGTTCGCGGTTCCGGGCTGCTGCCAGGGATTAGAAGTAGTTTTTGAGTAGAGCCTCTACTCATGGGAGTCCCAGGGGGCTTAGAGTCAAAAGGTAGCCAGGTCCTCCGGGGTTTGTGAGGTTGCTGGCCACAAGAGATGCCGGGTTGGAGCAGGTTCGAGGGTCGACAGGCCGGTAGGGCTGGGGCCAAAGCAGTTGGTGTCTTCCTCTTCTTGGCAGCTGCAGGGCAGGTCTTCTTTGTAGTTTTGAATCTGGGGAAGGAAGGTTCAGGGTGCCCCTAAATACTAGATTTAGGGGCGTTACAGGTAGGTAAAGGGCAGGGACCAATGGGTCCCTGTCCTGGGGTGGGTACACCCCCTACCCTGCCACTCTCCTGTGGGAGGGGGGCAGTAGCCTAATCCTGATAGGGTAGGGCCTCCCATCTTCAAGATGGCGAGCGCCCGGAGATGTGCTTCACCTCGCCTCCCCCACCTGAGGGGTGGGGTTGGCAGGCTGGCACATCCCTGTCCTCATTTGGGGTTTCTGGCCAGGCTTCCCGCCAGAGTGGGGGTTGCAAGTGGCCTGGGGAAGCTCAGAGGCGGCATGCCTTTGAAGCTTCCCCCTGTCAATCCTAGGGGAGGTGACCTAGCACCTCGCCCAGGATGTGCATTGGTGCAGGCCCAGGGGAGCAGGGGCTCTCCTACCCAGGGGTCCAGCAACATGTCTGCTGTGCGGCAGCCTAGGCAGCCTCTCAGACCAGACATGGATTGTAGGTTAGGTTACAATCTGTGGTGCTTGGCACATTAAATCCCACACTGGCATCAGTGCGGGTTTAAGGTGCTGAGAAGTTTGATACCAAACTTCTCAGTCTTCAGTGGTCCCATTATGGTGCCGTGGAGTTCGTGTTTGACGAGCTCTCAGCACCATGTACTCTTAAATGGCAGCACTGCACTTACAGTGCCCAGGAATGGACCTGGGTACTGTAGGGGCACAGGGCTCATGCCACTGGCATAGGGCACCCAGCTAGAGGGGTGGCTGATGTATGCCAGGGCAGTGTAGGTGGTGGGCATGGTACCCAGGGATGGGTGCAATGTCGACTCTGTTTTGTCTTGTATCAAGACACTCAGCCTGCGGGGGGTGGGTGTAGGGCCTCTAAGGGTGGCACAATGAGTGCTGCAGCCCCTAGAGGCCTTCCCTGGTCACAAGGCCCTGGGTACCATTTACTAGGGGCTGACATGTGGCCAGGGTTTGCCAATTTGGGTTGGAGGTTTTTAGACAAGGAACATAGGCCCTGAGCACCTGATTGGCAGGAGTCCAGGGCATACTCAAAGTACATTCAGCAATGCAGCAAAAAGTGGGGGCATACCATGCAAGAAAGATGGCACTCACATCACCTCCAAAATATCTTCATCCCTGAGCCTACAGTCTTTGTTGCAACCAGAGAAGCCCTATTGAAAACACGGCACCCGACACCAAAACAGCACCCTGCACCCAGCTGCCCCTGCACCGCTGCAGGTGTACTTTGGGTGCTAGCTCTGATCCCCCTTTTGTCCTGAGCTTAACACCAGGAGCTTTGCTCTCACAACCTTGTGGCCTACTCGTGAGCAGCCACCAGCCGGAGGCCCCCTATCCCCAATTGGATAACGTTGGGCCTCAGCACTCTGCACCAGGCCGCCCTAGTGCCGCTGAGGGTGTTTCAAAAGTGCATCATTGACCCTGTGGGAACCCTGGTTCTAACCCCAGAATACCAAATCCCACAAATCAGTATTTACCTGCAAACCATTAACTTCATTTTTCTCCAAAGGAATAGATTTACTTTTTCTTGAAAATTAATGTGTGTAGTTGGTTTGTATAGAAAATTGAAAAACTGCCTATGTACTAAAAGTGAATTACTTACCTTTTGTCTAGAAGACGTTTGTGTGATATGTAGGCATATCACACTGATGAGCAAATTGAATCTGAAAAGTAATCCAAAAGGTAATGTACATCGTAATCTGAAAAGTAACTGAAAAGTAATTTCGAAACAGGACTTCCCTGTAATTCAATCAACTGCATTTGAACGTGCATTAAATTGTAAAACATTGCATAAGATTATGCAAAGCATTCATTTCACTTCGATGGACCAGGCTTGGCTTGGTTATAGCACTAAAATAACTAAATAATATTTTTTATACAAACATATTGGTCTGAGTTCAGTCTGAGTGTGTGACAATTTGCTGCCAGAGTGTGTACAACAAATGCTTAACAATATACCCTCTGATAAAGCCTTACTGCTCGCACACTACCACAAATGGAGAGTAAGGTGCCATCTACTTTTACCTCTGCCTACCTTTGGGGTTCCACTGGACTGTTCACACTATACTTCATTTTGGTATAGTATACATTAGAGCCAGCCTCCTACAGTAGCCCATTTGCTACTAGCCCTCCCACCACCTAAATCTAGGATTTAATGGGTGCCCCTGACTCGAGAACTCAAGATCTGCTTTGAAGGACCAAGAAAAGACCTGTCTGCCCAAGGCAGGACGCCACAAAGAAAAGGCATGAAGTCAGCACCGGTGGCAGCCCCCCTGCACCCGCCGGACTAAGACATTTCCAGGACCAGAGACTGGTTTCAAAAGAAAGGTGAACCCCTCTGCAACCAAAAGACCCAATCAGGACTCCCTAGGACTAGAGGTACCAGCCACCTGCATTCAGCTGGCACAAACTGCAATTCCAAGGACTGTCCACCAGGCTCCATCTGGTCTCACCCAAAACTGGCCAGGTGCCTTGTGGGAAGCGTAGTCCAGAACTTCAGAGTCTTATCACTCTACAGCGTTCCTAGTCCTTCTGGAATAATATTTGCTTCATAGCTGCATTTGCCGTGGCCATGGTTTGTTGTTGATCTTGCTGACCACTTTACACTTCAAGAGGAGGTAATAGTTTGCTCCTTCGACCTACTTCGGTGGAGCAGTTGAGTATGTGCATTCCAAACCCATCTGTGTTGACACGCCAGATCAGCACTGCAGCTCCCTTCAGCACCCCATATCGCCAGGTTCACCTCAGGACCCGAGACTCCCAAGCAAGGTAGAGCTGTTCAGCCTGGTGGTCCCTGGTCCTGGGTCCCCTCCAAGGGGCTCCTCTGAACTCAGCCTGCAAGTGACCGAGTGACAAGTGTATTTTTCACAGCTCCCACGACCCCCCGTTCAGAACAAGGGACAGCCAAGTCACCTCTGCATCCAGACTTCCTGGACATAGTAAAATTGTTTTAACTGTCGAAGCTTGGTCTGTGGACCTTAACTCCAAGTGGGTTCCGTTGAACTCAACCGCAAGTGAGTGCTACCGGAGATTTTCCCCATTGACCACAATGGGAAAGTTTGACAGCTCTGCAAAGTACTTCTTTTCTGAACACTTTAAAGTTAACTCCAGTTATTCGCCTTGTATTGATTTCATTTTGATGTCTACATTTATATAAAAATAAGCTCAGTTTTTCTAGATTGGTGTCAGGTTTCTTTCAAGTTGTGTCAATTACTTATCATCCATGTTGGTACTCTGAAATGCTTAACACATGTTCCTCCAAGTAAGCCTGACTGCTCTTTGCCACTCTACCAGGACTGAGCTAAGGATTGCTAGTGTGAATCTGAGGTCCATTTTTGGGTACGGTGTTAATATTGCATGGTAAGGCTCCCCAGCTATACCACATTCTTTTTCCACCTTGCTACAGTATGGGTTCTGTTTTGCAAAATTGAAGGACACCTGGTACAGATCTGTTCAGGTGTGACAGCACCAGGCACGTTTTAAGGTATTGGGCGCTGCACATGACTTAGTCAGGTCTGGTGGGGGTTGCTGTATATCTGGTTGGGTGTCGTGTTGGCTGGCAGTATGCTAGGTAGAGGTCTTTGGAAGGTGGTGGGAGTGGAAGAATGCCAAATACCAAGACTGTTCATAGGGTTTGTGGATCACCAGGTACAAGATTTTGTTTTAGGGACCACAAATGGCATGGCACCAGGTATGGCCTACGTTTCAAAATAGTGAGTATAGGATGTCAGTTGTATTTTTTGGGGGGTGGGAGGTGGTAGACTGCCTAGCGTAACTATTTAGCATCATGGGTGGCTCCAGCACACCAGATACCTTGTTTTTTTTTTTATTGTGGGGTTTCATTGGACATTAAGGGGAAGAAGCCAGGCTAGGGGCTGCTGGAAGGGGAGTCACTGAGCAAGATTCACATGCTTTGGGATTCCACAGAATGTATAGTATGGGGCTTAAGATAATGGTCTTGATTCAGTTTAGTAGAACCAAAACTATAGACAAAGGCCGAACAACTGATAACCACTTGGTTGCAGAAACACTAGGATTGGACAATTGACAGCCCTGTGACAAACAATATAGAAACCCTGCATACAGCACTGGGTGGGCTTTGGAAGAAAAAAAGCAAACCTTCTGCATGCTTCAAATTTTCCCACCATGAAACATGGTTTGCAAACCATGCCACTACAATGAGTTCTGCAAAGTGTCTGCAGAAAAGCACGAGTTCTATCAGACCGATATTCAACTGTGGGAAACGATCCACAGTCAGAATCCTCTTATGTGAACAAATCTGTCATTACCCATAACCACATCTCCCTGCAGTTGCCGTGTTAAACTCCAATATACACCTTTAATCTTGCAAAATGAGGGCAAAGTTCAACAAAGCTCACCTGTCATGATCCTTGTCTACCAGGTGATACCTCGCTCTGAATGCCACCAACCTCGCATAGTATGCTGGAGCTGGAATGGAGACTGATCGAGTGCACCGCACATAAGTGTGGCATAGCTGATAAGTAAGCAATTGAAGCTCGTCTGCAGTGAAACAGTTGTCGTCCCACAATACTTGGTAATGAGAGGGGCGACTTGTTCCCTGTAAAGGGGGGGAAAGAGTAAAAAAAAAAAAAAAAAAAAAAAAAAAAAAAAAAACATGAAGCACTGCATTCAGTTCACAAAATCAGTTGCATCAGTTGCTGCCTTTACCAAACAGATTCATGGAGCGAATCAATAGAAATTTGCAAATTGCTTTGAAAACTAAAGCTACCGTAAGATTACCATTTGCTCTCACCTGATAAAGGAGTCTAAATTCAAAACTGCTTCTGCTTACAATGAATACTTCAAGTTAAAACGCGCTGTCCATCATGCTGCACGCATTAAACGTCTAACTATTGACAAGGTTTGGTAACCCTTCGGCCTAACTTTATAGACCATGTGGAATAGTAAAGTAGGAAGTGCCCTAAAGTTAGATGTAAAACAATAAAGTTGTCTGGTTCAAAGGAACTCATGGCAGATGTGGACCATGGGGCATCTAATAATTTGAGGGGTGACCCAGGTGGCATCCAATAATTGTAATCATGGCACAGGGAGAAAAACTAAGCTAGACATGTTCGGAAGATTTTAAACTTAGTTCAAGTACTGCAAGTACGCTTTTCTTGTAATATACAAATCGCCCCTATATATATATTTTTGAAAAGCACACTAAAGAGGTGTGCATTGCAAGCAAAACGTTTTGTCTCACACATCGTGCAAATTCAGTGAAACTCAAAAGAGGTCCGAATGATACCTGAATCCCCGCGTGGCTACAGAGGTAAAAGTCGAACTCTGATGGGTGTGTGATTGTGCTGTCCACTGTCGTTCCTGCGGGTACATTACCACTCTTGCCAACCTGCAAAAACAATTGAGTGAAAAATCAAATTATTAAATCGCAAGAGGCCACACTTCAATATCTGCCCGCCGAGAAGCTGCTGCCAAGCAAGTACAGCAAAAATACTAGCTACCGAAAGGCATCCAACAATATGTGTGAGAGTCTGGCAACACACCCAGAAATCTTATTGTGCATGAACATTTGCATATCACATATGAATTGCTCTGCAGCTCTTTGGGCGTCTGGATGCTCAGAAGTCATGGTGACCAGAGGAACAAGCATTTGCAATGCAATAGGTCTCGCATTTTTTTAGAGTTAGAGTTATTGGCGTTGTAATGGAAATGTATTTTACTTATGTGAGAGCAAGTGCGAAAATGATAGAAAGGGAGAGCGAGTTGCTACATAGAGATAGTTAGAGTTATCTGCGTATACAAGTGTGAGGTAGAGTGAAGAGAGAGAGAAAGAGAATGAGATAGAGATTGAAAAGACAGTTAGAGAAAGGTAGAGTTACATGCTGGAGGCCGGGGATACTTGTAAAAAGCATAGTCGGGGTGAAGCTGCTCCCAAAGCTACTGATATATATTTTGGTGTCACGTTGTGTTGTCATACTTTATATATTTATTATTGCAATGCAAAAACAATCTATGGACGCATCATGGTGGTCCATGTAGGTTATGTATTTGTTGTTCAGGTTTAGAAGACTCATGTAGGCTTCATGTTATTAAATGCGTTAATGCACTTAACTTTCACAGATCAGTAAGCATAATGGTGTTGCTCATTAAAAATTCTGACGGGGACTAGGTATTGCTTGGATATGCAGGTTCCCAAGTCCATTTGAGTTGCTGCGGTATATGTGTGCGTCCCTGCGGCATCAGACTTTTGTGATGTGGATATAAGAGCGGCAGAAACAGCGGGACAATGTAAGAGGCGCGGGGGTCAAAGAGGACAAATGGATGTAAAAGGGACAGACCAGCAAAAATAAGTTAGGAAGCTGGAGAAAGAAATGAGAGGTGAATGGCAGTACATGAATGGGACATGTAGATGTAAGAGCGGAAGAACAATCATAAAACCTTACACAGAGAAGAGAGAGGGAACGGTAAGGGGTGGATGTAGAAGGGCGGAATCAGTGAGAAAAGTAAGAGGCGGGGGAGAGATGGGTGGGAAACATCTGAAATTGTCGCTACATTCGTGTAGTTTCATTGTGCCAAGCGCTAATTTTCTTTCACACCTCTGTGGAGCAATCACATCCTTTGCATGTGAATAAACCAGCGATTACCAATTGTGAGCGCGCATGCTAAATATTGCTTTTCCCAGGCTTTTGTTCATCCCACAGATTGGTTATGGCAGATGTGAGTCTTATTTAAACGGATAGATGTAACTCTGGCACACCTTGCTTAGTTTCAGCCAGTCATTACGTTTCCTCATTGAGCGCGTCGTCCCCTGGAGGGGTGCAGACAAAATGAGTAAATCAATGGAGGAAAGACTACACAATAAAAACTAATCCTCCCCAGCACATCTTGTCACGCAGAGCATGTGCAGTGATTGCTTCAATGAGGACGACGACTCCGACAAGGAAACCGCCAATGACAGTTTTGCAGGCTTGTTTCCTAAGAAAGTTTCAAGGTAAACAAATACGTAAAAGTATACACTCGAACTTTAAATCTACTCATTCAAAGAGAGATTAATCCCAGCGTTCCTTTAGCCCCATTGTAAGCGCTCCATCGTCATCATATATTGGAACTTAGTCACAGAGCAAGTCATTTGCCCACGATCACAAACAATGTCGTCCAGTCGGGAGGCTAGGATTAAAATTCAACCAACCAGTCAACAAGTTAAATTCTAAGAAACTGTTCTGGTTCTCTCAAAATGAACTTTGATTGCACTAGTTTCTGCACCCGCATGAAAGTCGCATTGTTGAGAAAGCGATGCTTCTCAGCAACACCTCACACTCCTCACGCACACCAATCCTCACAATACCAATATATAACACATTAGGAAGCCAAACTTAACCGTCACGAAGAAAAGGCAAATGGTCTCCGAATATCACAGCGCATCCCACTTCTTGCAAATTACCCTCCACAGCACCAAGAGAACACGTTAACTATTCAATTTCGCACACTCGAATAAAAAAACACCAAAGTCACAGAACCATTAAATGGGCCGCTATACAAACAAAACGCCACAGTGAAGCCCCGAAAGTGAAAGCATTTGTAACCTGACCCAAACGGATGGCAGGCTGTACACGCTGCTGACTTAGGAGCTAAAGAACAGGGTTCGAGCCTCGGCATGGGCTTCATTAGTTAATTATTAAAAAATAAACAGCGATCGGGGGAGAGACATAAAAAAAAAAAAAAAAAAAAAAAAAAAGGGGGAGACAGATACAATTAAAAAACTAGTCTTCAAGCCGGAAGTCAGGCGCCCTTGCCCGGGACGTGGGCGGGGCCTGCTCCAGCAAAAACAAACCGGCGTGCCGTGCTAACGCGGGGCTCCCATGCTGGAGAGAGAGCCCCGCGGTGGCGGCCGGAGTGGAGAGAAGCCCCGGGTCCCAGGCGGGGGCCCGGGTGAAGTGTGCAGCGGCCGAGGATGACCACGACAGCGCGGGGCTCCAAGTAGTGAAGGGAAGCCCTGCAAGAGAAGTGCTGCAGCCGCGAGGAGGAGCCCCCCTGCAGAAGAGCAGCCCGGTGAGTAAAGAAGGGCTGGGGGGTGCTCCGTGTGGGCTATTGTTGCTCAGAATTACACTTTACGCCAACAATAGCCCACACGGAGCCTCCAACGGGGCTGGCATGTCGTCGGAAGCGGGACAGGAGATGTGAACATTGCGTGTGTGCACGTGCATGTTCACGTGCGCGTACACCGGCTCAAATCCTCCAAAAGCCTTGCGCGTGCCCATCTCCTGTCCCACTTCCGAGGCAAGTCAGCAACAATAGATCTCGCTGGCCACAGCGCTTCGCGCTGTGTTCACCAGGAGAGACCTAAAAATGGCCAGAAGATATTGAATTTAAGTTGTAGACATTCAAGTTTGAAAAAGAAGGAAGTCTCAGAACTACAACAGGCTGAATGCATTTGTTTAACAGTAACCAAATTGCCCCAGGCCACTAGAGGTGGGGGATTGGATAGCCGGTTTCCAAAATTACCATTGACTGTTCTATTGTGACTGGTGTATCACACACATGGGTGCCTTATTTTTATCAATCACTTTAAGTAGATAGCATTGTTATAGCAAAAGGAATATGCTACTTACCAGTATGCATCTGTTCTTGGCATGTAGAGCTGAAGAGCCACACACTTAGGATAGTAGATCGCCATCTGGTGTTGGGCTCAGATGCTTGCAGGTTGTCGTCTTCGGAAGAAGTCTTTGGTCACAAGATAGGTGACTCCTCCCTTGGACGACAGTGCGCATGGGCATCAACTCCATCGTTTGATTGTTTTTCGCCATGATGGGAAATTGAGTTTGTAGAAAAGAGAGATGTCCATGTGTGATATCTAAGTAAGACAATGCTGGAACAGATACAGGTCCCGGGGAGGTGGGTGGGCGTGTGTGGCTCTGCAGCTCTACATGCCAAGAACAGATGTATACTGGTAAGTAGCATATTACGTTCGAGGCATATGAGCTGCAGATCACACACTTAAGATAGACTATATAGCTGTATCTCCCCTAGCAGTGGTCACCTGTATCGGTTGCAGCAGTTTGAAATAAAGTTTTAAGGACAGCCTGACCCACAGAAGCTTGTTGCTTTGCATGCACATCAACACAATAGTGTTTAGTGAAGGTGTGTGTTGTAGACCATGTGGCTGCCTTACAAATATCTTCTAAGGGAATGTTTCCTAAGAATGCCATGGAAGCCCTATTTTGCGTGTGGAATGCGCTCTAGGGGGAACCGTTAGTGTGTGTTTAGCCTTGTGGTAGCATATTTGGACACATTTAACTATCCACCTAGCTATCCCAGATTTGGAAATGGGGTTGCCTTTATGTGGTGGAGAGAAAGCAACAAACAATTGTTTTGCGGAATGATTTGGTTCTGTCAATGGAGTAGAGAAGGGCTCTTTTAATGTCTAAGGTATGAAGAGCTCTTTCAGCTACCGAGTCTGGATTTGGGAAGAACACTGGTAACTCTACTGATTGGTTAAGATGGAACGGAGATATGACTTTTGGAAGGAATTTTGGATTTTTTCTAAGAACCACTTTGTTACGGTGTAATTGTAAGAATGGTTCTTGTATGGTTAAAGCCTGGATCGCACTTACCCTTCTGAGGGATGTGATAGCGATAAGGAAAGCCACTTTCCATGTAAGGAACTGTAGCTCGCATTTATGCAGAGGTTCAAATGGGGGTCCCATGAGCCTTGTAAGAACAAGGTTTAGATTCCACACTGGAGAGGGTGGTAATGTGGGAGGAATAATCCTTTTTAGTCCTTCCATGAAGGCTTTGATCGCAGGTACTCTAAAGAGTGACAAGTGTTGTCTATTTTGTAAGTAGGCTGCTAATGCTGCTAGGTGGAGACGTATGGATGAGTATGCCAAATGTTCGATAAAGAGAGACCACTTTACAACCAGGGGATTAGGGTACTACTAAAAGGTAGAGAAAATGTGTTGTCCCTTGGCACAAATAATAAGTTTGACAATTAAGTTCAGTTCTTTTACACCCTGATTTCTGAGCCCATTTGTTAGGACATAGACCTCAACTTGAAAACATCAGAACAAACTATATTCCGTATATAAAAATGTTACATTAATTTGATTAAAAACACATTATTACAATTTAAAATAAACATAACTGTCTAATATCATGAAGCACAAAACATACAGAACACACTTCATATACAATACACAATACCCTCCTCAGGTTGGACACCTAATACTGCAACAGGCACATTACAAAGACACAAAAAAGACAGTATATTTTGTGATTAACACATCCGTTCTCACAGAGTTCTTTTAGCAATAATTCATCCTAAGCCTTTTCTATAATTCTATATCATTAGGCGAACCTCTTCCAACGAATTGTGTTCGGGTATTGTATCCAGAAATCAGGGTGTAAGAGAACTGAACTTAATGGTCACACTTCTTATTTGTGCCAAGGGACAACACATTTTCTCTACCTTTGAGTATGCCAAATTACATCTTTGCAAGTGCAGTAAGTAGCAAATGATGTCCGGGATGGATGCATCCAGTGGGTTTATATGATGGTTAGTGCAGTAAATGGCAAATCTTTGCAATTTTGCAGCGTAGCAGGCTCTAGTGGTACGTCTTCTGGCCTCTCTAATAATATTCATGCAGTCTGGTGGCAGGTTGAGGTAACCGAACTCTAGGACTTCAGGAGCCAGATCGCCAGGTTAATTGAGCTGGATCTGGGTGTCTGAGTTCTCCATGGTTCTGGGTTAATAAGGACGGGGAGATGTGCAGTTTTTGGTGTGGAGCTAGCGAGAGTTCCAGTAGTGTTGGGAACCATGGCTGGAATGCCCATGTGGGAGCTACTAGGATCAGATTGAGAGTGTTGCCCGAGCTTGCGTACAACTAATGGAATGAGTGGGAGAGGCGGAAAAGCGTACGCAAATCTGCCTGACCAGTTCATACATATCGCATTGCCCTTTGACTCCGGGTGGGGAAACCTAGCGGCGAAGGTTGGGCATTTTGCGTTTGTGTGTGGCGAACAGATCTAGGTCTGGTTGGCCCCATTGTTGGAAAAAGGGCAGTAGGACTTGGGGATGTAGTTCCCATTCGTGGATCTGTTGAGTTTGTCGACTTAACAGGTCGGCAATTTGATTGTGAACCCCTGGAAGGTGTTCTGCAAGTAGGTGTATTTTCTGGGGAATGGCCCACCTCCAAATGTTCTGTGCAAGCTGTAGAGAATATGTGCCTCCTTGTTTCTGTATGTAATACATGGCTGTCATGTTGTCTGTCCGGATGAGGACAGTTTTGTTCTGGAGATGTAGTTGGAATGGGTTTAGTGCTAGGAACACTGCTAGTAGTTCTAGGTAATTGATATGGAGCACTTTCTGTTGAGTGGTCCATTTGCCCTGAGTGGTGTGGCAGAGGAGATGGGCTCCCCATCCTGTGAGCGATGCGTCCGTTGTCAGCACTATGTGTGGAAGAGGCTCTAGGAACGGCCGCCCTTTGAAATGGTGGAACATAACAAACTTCTCCAGAGAGCGATGTGTGCGGCTGTCCACCAACACCAGATCTGTAAGTTGTCCGCGAGCCTGGTTCCACTGACTTTCTAGACATTCTTGCAAGGGACACATTTGAAGTCTTGCATAAGGCACAATGAAGATGCAGGACACCATCATGCCTATGAGTTGCATGAACACTTGCTGGAAGAGAGTGTTGGATTTGGAATTTTGTGATAAGAGGTCGTCCAGATACGGGAAGACATGAATTTTTTGCCTTCTGAGATGTGCTGCTACTACTGCCAGGCATTTTGTGAATACTCTGGGTGCGGTTGTTACCCCGAATGGAAGGACTGTAAACTGGTAGTGTTGTCCGTCCACCATAAACCTTAAATACTTCCTGTGGGCAGGATGTATGGGAATGTGGAAGTAGGCGTCCTTGAGATCTAGCGTGGCAAGGAAATCTCCTTGTTGCAGTAGTGGGAGCACTTGTTGAAGAGTGATCATATGGAAATGATGTCAGTTGATATACAGATTTAGGGGCCTGAGGTCAAGTAATGGTCTTAGAGTCCCGTCCTTTTTGGGGATTAGGAAGTAGAGTGAGTATACCCCTGTACCCTGATGTTCTAAGGGAACTGGTTCTATTGCGTGTTTATGAAGCAATGAGAGAACCTCTTGTTTGAGGAGCGTAAGATGGTCTGGTGACCTGGAACGCTGTTTGGGTGGTATGTGGGGTGGGGGGAGGGGGGGGGGGGGGGGAGGTGGGGGAGTAGGTAGTTGTGAGTTCCAGGCGGTAACCATACTGGATAATTTGTCTTACTCACTTGTCTGTTGTGATGGAGTTCCAGACAGGTAGGAACTGTTTTAGTCTTCCCCCGACCGGAGTGGAATGGTCTGGGGGGAGTGGAGGAAAGTCACTGTTTTGTGGCAGGGGAGGTACGAGTGTTATTACCTCGACCTCACCCCTTTTTGTTGTTTCCTCTGTATCCGCCTCTAAAATATCCTCTACTGGGGGATGTTTGTGCAGTGGGTTTGAATGTAGAGGTGGTGTCCGCTCCCATATTTTTGGAGGCTCCTCTATAGGAGCGCCGAAAGGAGCCACGTGGTTGGGGAGACGAATGCTCCCATGGACTTAGCCGTCTGTGTCCTTCATTTTTTCAAGGGCAGGGTTTACTGCTGGCCCAAAGAGCTGTTCCTGATTGAATGGCTGACTAAGTAAGGTAGTTTGTACCTCTGGCTTAAAGCCTGAAATGCGTAGCCACGCATGTCATCGAAGGAGCACACTTGTGTTAATTGCTCTAGAGGCAGCGTCAAGCGCACATTTAATTGCTGCATTTGAAATACGTTTTCCCTCCTGGATAAGGTAATTTGCCTGGGTCTTATATTGGTCTGGCAGATTTTGTAAGAGTCTCTAATTGATTGTAGTGGGCCCTGTCATAGCGTGCTAGTAGGGCTTGGGTGTTGGCAATACGCCAATGATTAGCGGCTTGTGCTGCTACTCTTTTGCCGGAGGCTTCTAACAGTTTGGATTCTTTGTCTGGGGGTGGTGTATCTCCTGTGGTTTGGGAGTTGGCGCGTTTCCTAGCATTGGAAACGACCAAAGAATCCAAAGGGAGTTGCCCTTTGATGTAATTAAGATCTTCAAGGGCAGGCCTATATATCTTTTCTATCCTCGGGTTGAGAACCCTGGCACGAACGGGGTCTTTAAACACTTCGGGGGCGTGTTTCATGACTCCTTTAATCATGGGTAGAATTTGTACAGACTTGAGATTGTTCGAAAGTGTCAAATAGGAACTCTTCCTCTGGTGTGTCTGAGTGCATTGTGACGCCGTGGTGAAGTGCCGCTCTATTTAATAATTGGCCAAACCCCAGGTGATTGTCAGGAGGTGATGGTTTTGAGGGATATGGCTGAGGGTCAGGTATGTCTGGTAGAGGGAATACCCAATCATCCAGTGGTGAGGTGTCTGGATCCGTGAACAGATCATTAGGGTCACCCCACCCCCTAAGTCATCATCCTGTGGAGGTGGTGTATGTGATGGAGGGTATAGGTAAGGGTGGTGTAGGCAGAGGGGGTGGGATAGGAGGCAGTATAGGAGAGGAAGAAGGCAGAAGGGATGTTGCAGAGTCCTTCCTGTTTACAGGAACCGGAGCAGGTGGTGTGTCCAGTTTCCGTTTTTTACAGGGCACCGCGAGGATATGTCCAGTCTTGGGGTTGATATAAATCTTTTTCTGCCTTGGGTCGATGGGATCCTGGATGAAAAACTTCTTGTTTTTCAGGAACAGTCTTTGGTACCGATTTTTACGGTTCCGATCGAGGTTTTGGTTGATCGGTGGATTGTTTGGCTTTAGGAGGCGTATGAGAGTCCTTAGCCGTTGGTTTCAGTACCGATGTCGGTTTCGGTGCCGAAGGTGTATCTGTGGGCTTGGGAACCTTCGGTGCCGGTTTATCTATTGACCTTGGTGTTCGAGGCCGAAGGCGTTGCGAGCCATTTTCGGTGCCGAGCGGTCTTTGTCCAACCGGCACCCTCGGCACTGAAGACAAATGACATGCGGTTTGCTCGGTCCCGAGCTACCGGAAGGCTTATGTTTCTTCGGAGCAGAGCCCGGAGGCGGGGCTTCTGAAAGATGTTTTCGGTCTCGACTGGGGCCAGCAGGCAAAGTCTTGACCAATGCCTTTGGTTTTGGTGGGGTTGGGGCAGGAGCAGTAGTACTCACACGTTGCCCAGGAGTGATGGGGTCGACTGAGTCGTCCGCTTCGGAAATTATTTGTAAATCTTCGGAATCTTCTTCCGGGACATCGGGGCCTTCATCAAAGATGTCCTCTGGTTCCGGAGCTGTTCTCTGTGCCATGATGTGTTGTCAAGCCCTTCGATCTCGGATGGTCTTTTTGGATCGAAAGGATGCGCAGGCTGGACAGCTGGACTCGTATTCAGGTGATAGGCACAGGTTGCAGACTTTGTGGTGGTCACTGTGCGTAAATTTTGCTCCACACGGGGCGCATTTTTTGAAAGGCGTCCTTTCCATGAGCTGTAGGACTCACGGCGTGGATAGGCCCAGCGGCCCACATCCGGAATCGAGCCGGTGAAAATCGATGTTGAGAATGAAGGTGCTTCGATGTTGTGTGAAGTTTTGCGCCACGAAAAGCTTGGAATTGATATTTCCAACCGGAGCGGAAAAGTTGCATCCAAACCCAATGGCGGAAAAAAACAATCCAACGATGGAGTTGATGCCCATGCGCACTGTCGTCCAAGGGAGGAGTCACCTATGTCGTGACCAAAGACTTCTTCCAAAGACAACAACAACCTGCAAGCATCCTAGCCCAACACCAGATGGCGATCTACTATCCTAAGTGTGTTCTGCAGCTCATATGCCTCGAACATTACATTTCTGGTGTTCTAGCTAATGCTTATGAATATATGAGTGTAAAGTGATATGTACTACTACCCTCACTGCTTTCCACTTCAGCCCTTAAAAGTATTTATAAAGCATCAGTTTTCAGCTTTATACTCGTTCATTCTGCAACCACACACTGCCCCCTCCCCACCCACCCACCTGTGGCTCAGTGCCCTACGTCCATATTCCTGTCTGGGGCCTATAGCAATCTGCCAGGCGCAGTACCATAAAGTCAGCCATCCCAGGTTTCAGTTTCGGGGCTTAGAGAGTCTTCTCTCTCCTCTCCCTCTTGAGAGTCTCAAGTCTGCAATCATCGCAGACCATGCCCGCACATCCTCTTCGACTCGTTCATCTTTCCTAACATTTTTCATCTATACCAATTCGGCGGTTGACCATTCTTTCACATCACGCAGCCATTTACTTATGAGTGGTGGGATCGGGCTAAGCCACGAGATTGCTATCCTTCTCTTTGCCATCACTAACCCAACTAGTGCCAACCTTCTACTCCGTTTTTTCTTCTTTTAAGTAGGGCTGAGATTCAATAGAACGGAGCTTATTCTGGAGATAGACTATCCAGTTGCCTTATGTATAAGCCCCAACACCCTCTCCCAGAAAGGGCTCAAGCTCCCACAGTTCCACACCATATGCACAAAGCTTGCTGTTGCTTCGCCGCTCCTGGGGCAGTTGCCTGAGCGCCCCAGGTAGATTATACTTAGCCTGTGGGTGGTTGGAGATACTCTGTGTACCATGTTATATTGGATTAGCTTAGATGCGTGCATTGGAAGTGATTTTGCAGGCTCCTTCATGTACTCTGGCCCACTATTGTCTTTATGGGTTCCTTGGATACCTCCTCTCACCATGCCTGGACTGGGAGGGCCGTGACCAGCTAGTCATCTGAGGGCCCTGTATATGTGGGAAATTAACAGTCGCCACCTATCATTGATATTAAGGTAGCGAGGACAGGTGTGTGTGTGGGGGGGCTACTCTGGGAAGTAATGCCATAGCTCCCAGGCCACTGCCGCAATCTTATCATACTGCTGGAATTGTTCCACACCTAGGTCGAATGTGGCCATTGCCTTATCCAGAGTCATAAATGTGCCATCATACAGATACTGCACGCTAAGACATCCCCCATCTTTCAATCTCTGGACGGACATGCTCTGCATTTTTTTTTAATGGTTTTATGACTCAGAAATGCATGTCAGGGGAACAGGGCATCTTCCCAATTACTTTTGAGACTGTCCTCCCAAACTGCCGCCACATATCTGATGTAGTGGGTATGCGTGTGACCGCAGCTTCCATCATTAGCAACTCTGGAAGAGTGTCACTACCATATATAAATAAATATGAGAGAGAGAAAGAGCAAGAGCGCGAAAGAGCGAGAGAAAGAGAAAGAGCGAAAGAAAGAAAAAGAAAGAGCAAGAGAGCAAGAGAGCCTTCCAGACCCACACTGAAGCACGCACACTATTTAATATTCTCCATATATTATGGTCTAGGAACATTAGGGGTGTATGCCATATTTGGATTTCCAAGTGCCTCAGACCCTCTTTTTTTACAAGGCAAACCCACTTAAGGGTATGCGCAATTCGTCTTTTGTGCCAATCGCCCAATAAGGACTATTGATGATTTCCCAGGATTAATGCGGAGTCTGGAGAACTCCCCAAATCTCCATTGTTCGTTTAAGAGGACTGGCAGCGCCCATGCTGGGTGTCTTGGGTACACCAGCATGTCGTCCACGTATAGAGATGACATGCGTGGTATCTCCCACGGGAATCCCATATCTTTCCTTATTTATCCCCGAGCATGGTTGCTAGGGATTCTATCGCCTCTGCAAAAAGCAGCAGCAACAAGAGGCATCCCAGTCTTGTTCCTCTGAACAGGGCGAACCAATCAGACACCACCCTCTGAGTTGCACCCGGGCCGGCGGGTTCAGATACGGCAGCTCAACCCAGCGGTGAAACCCCTGGCACAAACCCATTTATCGGACAGCCCAGATATATGCCCACTCTGAGTTGAAGGCTTGCTCAAAATCCAGCATAGCAAGGGCGCACTCCTGTTGTATTACCGGGGTGTGCCATATATGTGCAAGTCGCCTCTGGTTATGCGTGGTACTTCTTGGTATGACTCCTGCTTGATCCGGATGTATTAGGTGCGGCATATGGGGCAGCAATCTGGTTGCCAGAATCCCACTCAGTATCTTGACCTCAAGATTTAGGAGTGAAATTGGTCGATATGAGCCAGGCTGCAGGGGGTTTGTCCTGAAAACCAGATATACCAGAGCCTCCTGCATTGAGCCATGGACTGGCGTTTCCGTGCCTCGTTATAAACCTCTAGTCAGCTAGGAGTGGTGCAAACCGCGGATAAAATTCGGTCCAGGAAACAGTCATTGCCCGGACATTTAGCAGTCCTAAGATGACTAATAGCAGCTAATACCTCCGCGTTAATTATAGGGGCTGCAAGGGCCTTTGCCTCCTCCGGGTCCACCTGGGGAAGCTCAATACAATTAAGATAGTCTTGTATTATTTCAGGGGATACAACGGAGTTAGTTTGACAAGCAGTAGCTATGTGTTGAGCAAGGGTAGCCACAACTGCATGCTGGGTACAGACCATCTCTCGGTTTCCTTTTTTTTTTCTACAATTGTAGGATAGATGAAGCGGCAGATTCAGACTTAATCTCGCAAGGAGGGCTCCGGCCTTGTGCCCTTCCATATGGAGTAGCGGTCGGTATGCTATATATTTGTTTTTCCAACCTACCCCAGGAAACCATCAGTTCTTCATGCACTACCCTCAATCTTCTAAAGCTTGCAGATATGTATGTAGGGAAACCTCCAGGCTACTCATCTTCTGTTCCTGCACTAGAATGTCCTGCTCTAGTTGGTGTCTAACTCCATATGTGGTCTTGATGGCTACCCCTCGAGATACAACCTTCATTGCCTCCCATTTTATTGCTCTAGTGAATGCGGTCCCCTAGTTTCCGCTGTAGTGAGCAAGGGCTTCCCTACGAGTTGGCTCATACGGAGGGTCCAACCATGCCTCTGCGCGCATGTGCCATAATGGTATCGCCGGTCGTCCCACTCCCTTTTTAAGAGTCCTCGGTAGTGGAGAATGATCGGACAGGTACCTGGGTATGTTTGAGGTCCCATCCAGCCCTGGGGCCAATCCGCAGGAGATACAGCAGCAGTCTAAACAGCCGAATGTATTTGTTGCGGGGGTGTGACAGGAGAACACCCGCTTCGAGGGGTTATGCAACTGCCATATGTCCCGGAGCTGCAGGCCGGTCAGGGCATGTGTTACTTTGGTTGTGCGATGTTTAGTATTCTCTGGGCAGGTCCCTATCTAACCGTGAATCCAGGAAACAGTTAAAGTCTCCTAACAGGATCACCTCTGCTCCTAAAAAAAGGGCAGCTACCTCCAGCAATGTGATACAAAAATAAAAAAGAATCAGCACTACCCGTGTTGGAGGCATAGACATTGATGACATCTCTTGTCCCTCCCATGTAATATCAAGTAGCGTTTTTTTTTTAGAGTCGGTCACATGCTGTTTGTGTTTAAAGGGCACACCAGGAGCTACCCATATAAATGCCCCCCTAGCGAACCCAGAATAAGTAGCATATATCTAGCTTCTTCAGCGCTACCCAACCCATGGGACCGCATCACCCCATACATGTGTTTCCTGTAGGCATGCAATTTCCACTAACATTTCAAGTATTTCAGTACCCGTCTTATCTGAAATTTTGCCATGCCCCGTACATTCAAGGTTATAATTTTTAAGTCTTGTATCCCCATATTTGCATGTAGTTACTCCAGGGTATCACAAGTGCTGCACTGCTGATGCCGTCCCCTCTTCAGATCATGTATCGTTTCCCAAAATCAGGCACGAGCCTTCAAATTGAACGTAAACACATCCCCATTGAAACAAAACAGCAGAACCCATTGTATCTCCCCCCTCCCACTGGGCATTCCCGTGAGTCTCATCCCCCCCTAAATGGTCCGGGATAATGGTAGCTGCCTACCGGTATGCTCTACTTCATCCACTGCCCCAACTATAGTACGTAGCTTAACTTTTCTTACCCAGCTTAGACAGGGAACAGTCTACTATCAAGGGACCCTCTGACCAAGCCTATTGAGTGCTGTGCTAGCGGCCCAGTCAAGGGTGTGAGGTATAGACTTACAGCTCTCCATAGGAACAGGCCCGGGGGTGGGGGGGGGGGGGGGGGGGGGGGGTGGGTGGGGCTATACTTCTCAAACCCATATCTGTTTAACTTGCATGCATGTGTCCATATCACCGATATAGGCCCCACATCAGCACGCTGATGTAGGTTTTCTACCCGCGCCAGCCAGCCCTGATCCAAGAGGCGCTACATGTGAGAAAGTGGCTCTGTATATACTGTTCCTTAATGGGTACAGGGTGTACAGAGTCCACAGTCCCCAAGGGTTTGACAGAGGCTAAAGTTAGATATAACCTTACTCTCTAAAGTGGTAGCTTGGTCGAGCAGTAAGGCAGTATCAGAGGACAATGTAAAGCATTTGTTGTACACACTCAGTCAGCAAATGGTCTCACACACTCAAGAACTGAACTCTAGGCCAATGGTTTATATATAAAAAAAATATATGCTTGTTTTATTTTAGAACCAACAATTGGAATTAAAATATACTTTCTCAGAATGAGATGCTTTATATAAATACTTTTGCAATATGCAATTGACTTTTGTAAACAGTTACAAGTGGTTGCAATAGGCAACACTATTTTAAACACAATGCATTGAGCTCAATGGAAGGTTCATGTTATTTGCCACAGATTACTTTTATGATTACTTTTGGAATTCCAGGACTGGATCCTAGATTCAGTCCTGGGTCAGTACTTCGAATCAAGTGATGAAAGTCGACTTAAGAACTGTAATGATTTTTAACTAATATTTAGCTATTTTAAAAGTTAACACTTACAAAATATTTCAGAGAAAACAGTCAATGATTCCCTATGGCAGAAAATTCAAGTTGCAGGTATAGTATGTTCTCGTTACTTTTGTAATCCAGTACTGGGTGCCTAGACTCAGTACTGGGACCTTTATCGAAAACAGGTAAGTAATTACGTTTTCAGATATTATACGATTTTTAAAGAATATTCAAAGATTGGCAATTTCTGCACTTAGAAGAAATTTCACAGAAAAACTGTCAATGGTTTCCTATGGAAGAAAATTGAGTTAAGGGTAAGTACAGTTGTAGGTATTTTTCAGAGTCAGTGCTGGGCACCAAGATCCAGCACTGGGAGCTCACCTAGGAACAGGTGAGTAAATTAGTTTGTGTCACGCGGCTGATTTTTGGTGAATATTTGAAGATTTGAAAAGTCCACACTTAGAAGAAATTTCAGGAAAAATCCAGTCAATGTTACCCTATGAGGAAAATGGAGTTTGCGGTTTAAGGGTAAGTACTCGACTGGCAGAGTTGAGGTTCTGGGCACAGACCCAGGGGTCTACCAGGGTCAGGTAGGTACAGTTGGTTCACCCTCAGCGGCTCTAGGGCGGCCGGGTGCAGAGAGAATTAGGCCCAATGTTACCCTATGAGGGATAGGGGGGCCTTGTTTGGTGGCTGCTGACTGGCAAGCCACGCGGCTGTGGGAGCTGGGCTCCTGGTCACTTACTCAGGGCAAGTGGGGAAGTAAGAAGGAGTAGTTTTCACTGCCAGGGCCACTCGGGCGGCTGGGTGCAGAGTGCTTTTGAGCCTTCGGGCGCTCAATGGATGTCAATGGGAAATCTCCGGTTAGGAAAAAGACTGCAAGCTCGGGGATGAGGACTCTTCAGGTGCCACCACCACTTCGAGAGGTAAGTTGGGTAGTTGGAGGATAGGTAGGTACCCCGGGGTTGGACACAAGGGGCCGTGGGGCGCCGTGTGCAGTGGTGCCTTTAGGTGTCGGGAAATCTTACCCTCAGTTGATCGCGGTTGGGGGGCACCTGGTTCTGAGGCTTCTTCAGGAATGTCGAGGGAGGTCCTTGGGTGCCGGACTCTGGGTCAGGGTCGCCGTGGGGTCGTCCTCAGGGTCTTTGTTCACTCTGGCACTGGCCAGGCTCGGCTGGTGCAGAGTGTGCTGGGTTCGCGGTTCCGGGCTGCTGCCAGGGGTTAGAGATAGGTTTCGAGTAGAGCCTCTACTCATGGGAGTCCCAGGGGCTTAGAGCCAAAAGGTAGCCAGGTCCTCCAGGGTTGGTGAGGTTGCTGGCCACGAGAGATGCCACACTGGAGCAGGTTCGAGGGTCGACAGGCCGGTAGGGCTGGGGCCAAAGCAGTTAGTGTCTTCCTCTTTTTAGCAGCTGCAGGGCAGGTCTTTGTTGTTCTTGCTCTTCTTGTAGTATCGAATCTGGAATCTGGGGAAGGAAGGTTCAGGGTGCCCCTAAATACTAGATTTAGGGGCGTTACAGGTAGGTGAAGGGCAGGGGCCAATGGGTCCCTGTCCTGGGGTGGGTACACCCTCTATCCTGCCTCTCTCCTGTGGGAGGGGGGCAGGAGCCTAGTCCTGATTGGGCAGGGCTTCCCATCTTCAAGATAGCGAGAGCCCGGAGATGTGCTTCACCTCGCCTCCCCCACCTGAGGGGTGGGGTTGGCAGACTGGCACATCCCCTGTCCTTATTTGGGGTTTCCGGCCAAGCTTCCCGCCAGAGTGGGGGGTTGCAGTGGCCTGGGGAAGCTCACAGAGGCGGAATGCCTTTGAAGCTTCCCCCTGCACATCCTGGGGGAGGAGATTAAGCACCTCGCCCAGGATGTGCATTGTTGCAGACCCAGGAGAGCAGGGGCTCTCCTACCCAGGGGTACAGCAACATGTCTGCTGTGTGGCAGCCTCAGAACAGACGTGGATTGTAGGTTTAGGTTTCAGGGGGCCTTTCTAAGATGCCCTCTGTGGTGCTTTGTACATTAAATCCCCCACTGGCATCAGTGTGGATTTAATGTGCTGAGCAGTTTGATACCAAACTTCTCAGTCTTCAGTGCTGCCATTATGGTGCTGTGGAGTTCGTGTTTGACAAGCTCCCAGCACCATATACTCTTAGCTGGCAGCACTGCACTTACAGGACCCAGGAATGGACCTGGGTACTGTAGGGGCACAGGGCTCCTGCCTCTGTCCACACCACTGGCATAGGGCACCCAGCTAGAGGGGTGGCTGATGTAGGCCAGGGCAGTGTAGGTTGTGGGCATGGCACACAGGGATGTGTGCCATGTCAACTGTTTTGTCTTGTATCCAGACACTCAGCCTGCAAGAGCAGTGTGTGTGTGTGTGTTAGGGTACAGGGCCTCCAAGGGTGGCACAGTGAGTGCTGCAGCCCTTAGAGGCCTTCCCTGGTCACAAGGCCCTGGGTACCTAGGGTACCATTTACCAGGGGCTGACATGTGGCCAGGGTTTGCCAATTTGGGTTTTGGCCGTTAGGCAGTTTTTAAGGAAGGAACACAGGCCCTGGGCACCAGATTGGCAGGAGCCCAGGGCACAACAAGGAAAAGTGCATCAGCTATTTAGGCAAAAGGGGGGGGGTTACTGCAACAGCAACCCACTTTCTTACAGTTTGTTCAGTGGAAAGGACTTCGTACCTCGTTAATTGAGGTAGAACATTGTTGTGGTAATGTCTGTCTGGATCAGCAGTTTCCCCCTAAATGTGTTTTTGGAATGCCTTCAGCGCCAGAAAGATAGTCTTCATCTCCATATAGTTGATGTTTTATGGTATACTATTGGTTCCACTGACCATGTACTTTGATCTGGTTGAAGTGTGCTCCCCAACAGTTGACTGATGCGTTCGTGGTGATCGGCACCGATGGAGTTGGATCCTTGAAATGTCTCCCCTGTGCTATGTTTTTGGATGCCCACTATTGTATCGGTGTCGGCACCCTTTGTGTAACAACCACTAGATCTTCCCAACTTCCTGAGACCAGCTGCTGGTGAGCTGTTCCTGGAATGAGCACTTGTGTAGGCAAGCGTGAGGAATCAGCAGGATGCATGATACCATCATGCCCATCAGTTTCATGACTTTCCTCACTATCAGATTGTCTGTTCTGGTTAAGGGTCGCCCTGTGGCGGATAGCTTGTATTCGCCTTCGCACTGGTGTTTAATCTTGCTCCTAAGAAAGTTTTCCCTTTGTGGATTTGTTGATTTCTTGTGGTTCATTGAGAAACCCTGTTTTTGAAGCATGTGTACAGCTGTTTGAACAGGATTGCGGCATGTTTGTTCTAAGTGTGCCCTTATGAGCCAGACTAGATAGGGATAGACATGGATTCCTTTTCTTCTCAGGTGTGTTGCCACTGCTGCCAGACACTTTGTGAAGACACGTGGTGCTGATTTTATTCCGAAAGGAAGAAACTTGAATTGATAACGTGTTCGGTTGTGTAGGAATCGCAGGTATTTTTTGTCTTTTGTTCATAGGGATATGCAAGTATGCGTCCTTGAGGTCTATGGTTGCCATGTATTCCCCCTTTTGTATCTGGAATTATTTCTTGTAGGGTACACATTTTGAAGTGTTGTGTTAATATGTACTGGTTTATGAACCCGAGGTCCAGGATTGGTCTTCAAGACAGATCTTGTTTGGGTACAAGGAAATATGGGTAGTAGTTTCCTATGAACCACTCTGGTTTTGGCACCAATTCTATTGTGTGTTTTTGCGATAGTTCTTTGAATTTAGCAAGGTTTGTTCTGATTTTTGGTATTTTCTTGCTTTGGTGGGTTTGCAGGTGGTGTCTGCCAACTCTATGCAATACCCGTATTTTACCGCTTTTAATATCCAATTGTCCGTTGTGATGTTTTGTCATTGTTTGAGGTAAAAGGATAATCTCCCCCCGCCCCCCCACTGGTGTTGTGTGGATCCTTTTTTGCAAAGTTGGACCAGTTTCCCCTTCCTCTTGAGGTTTGGCCTTGTGCTCGAAAGGACCGCATCTACTGTTTGTCAACCTTGGTAACTTGATTGTTGCCCTGTTTGTTGTGTTGAGCCTTGACTGACTGTTGCGCCACTTGTTACCCTTGGCCAAAAGAGTCTTCCTGTGGATTTTTTGCTATTGAAACCACCTCTTAAATCAACCACTCTGCTGTAGGGCTCCCAACGCCCTTGCATTATTTTTTTTAATCTGTTGCAGTTACTCATCGACCTCTTTTCCGAAGAGAGCGTCTCCCTTGAATGGCCTGTTGATGGAAGTTTGAACTTCCAGCTTGAAACCGGATATCTTGAGCCAGGCATGTCTTCTCAGGATGGTACCTGTGCACATTTGCCTGCTGGCAGTGTCTGCTGCGTCGAGAGCTGATTTAAGGCAAGTATTAGCTATGTTCTTGCCCTCCTGGATGATGGATTTTGCTCTCCTTTTGTCTTCTTCTGGAAGCTTGCTAAGAAGCTCTAGGTCTTCCCACTGTTGGTGGCCATATCTACTTAGCAAGGCATTAGAATTAGCAATATGCCACTACGTAGCTGCTTTTTCCTGATTTCTCACGATGTCCATTCTTTTACTCTCCTTTTCTGGCAGAAGCGAGGTATTGGAGACTGCATTGGCTCTCCTTCTGGCAGTGGTGACAATGATGGAGTCTGGCACCGTGTTGCCCTGGATGTACTTGGGGTCCACTCTGGGTGTTATTCCCTTGCTTGAGGCTCGTTCCTTGAAGGCTTCTTTGCCTTGATCCACGATACTGGGAAGCGTAGGTAGGTACTGAAATTCCTTAGGAGGGGCCAGAGTTTCTAATAGGAAACATGTGTCTCCTTTCTCTTCCTCGAGGGTGACCCCGAACCAGTCTGCTACCCTCTTGACTATGCCATTATAAAAAGGCTGTGTCCTATGAAAGGCGAAGCCCTCGAAGGATAACTGCACATCTTCTTCGGACCTTTCGGCGTCAAGTTAGTTCCATCTATCATTGAAATTTGCAAAGATTTCATCCTTGTCAGGAAGGTTTTCGTACTCCTCTGGTTCTTCGTCTCGAGGCTCTGGTGTGGGAGGTGGTTTGAAAATAGTCTTCTCCTCCTTCGGCATCCTCCGCCTCTTCGGCATCAATGCTCTCCGGTTCAACAACCAGAGCGTTCTTTTGCTTGAAGACTTGTGTTTTGGCGATTCGAAAATCCTTTAGGGATTTGTCGAACTCTTTCTTCTTTTGAATAATAGCAGTCATCGCCTCTGAGTCTCTCTTCATTTCGACCTAGAGTGCCCTCTTGGCGGAGTGTAGGGATTTTTGCTTGCGCCTGCGTCTGACTTAGACAGCGAGGCGCTCTTCTTCGTGGGTTCGGCATAGAGCCTTCGTTTTAGCGTCTTGTGCGATTTTACCTCCTCAGTAACCTTCGGTTGAGTTCCGTGGAGATCTTAATCACGACTGACCTTCGATGTCCTTTTTAGGTCTTGCCTGAGCCAGCGCATGCGCTGTCTGGCGAGACATTTAGTAGCTGCTTCAAAAGTGCTACCTTGCCAGCCACCAGCTTGCCATTACACGCACAAGCGCGCACAGCACTTTTTCCCGTCGCGCGTGCGCACCACTCGCGTTTTTATTTTTTATTTCATTTTTTCAACTTGGCTCTCTATTAACAGTCTCGAAAGTCTCTTCTATTCCTTACATGCCAAATCGCCCCTGCCAACTCCCGAATCAGAAGGAAAGATTTCAAATTTTTACTTTACCACACGTCTCCCATCAGAACCCTTGAAAATACATTAGCGAGGGGAGGTAAACCGGAAAGGCTAGCGCTCTATTCCCATTAGAGAAACGTATCTCTTAGGAGTCCCTAGCAACCACGCACCATCACGTGACACGCACGTCAGGTCACAGGCTGAGCGTGATCTCAGTCGCTGTTCCGATACATAACCTTTCAGTCAGACGGTGCTTCTGCCTCCATTACACATGCGAGTGGTGTAGGATTCACTCAACTAAACTTGCAGTTCAGAAGTGCCTAAGGAGTGTGTCTGCCAGGCTGCACACTGGCCTGGAGAATGTATCTACCAATTTTTCCGGTAAATTCGGTGTGCTTGGCTCACTCAGACGCTTGCACCAGCAAAAGACCAGAGAAGGAAGTGAAACACCCCTTTCCTCCTGCAACCAGGCCGAATATATGCGGTTATGGGTAAGTGTTGTTGATTTAAGCGTCAATTTCCATCTGGCTGGTGAATTCTGGGGGGCCAGAAGAGCAAAGAGCAGGGAGCAGGGAAAGCCAATGACTGCTGTCCCTGGTGTCTATAGACATCCTGCACTGTGCCCACCAGCGCATGCTGCACGCTCTGACCAGTGAGTAATGTACATGAGTAAGGTGTCTTGCCAATGATCTTACCACAGCGGGTGCGCCGACAGTTGACACTCAGTGGCAGACTTGACCAGTGACTGGCAACAGAGTGCCCGAAAAACAACCAACAGCGCCAGATACTTGTGAGCTGGGACCCATTACTTGGTGTTTATGTTAAGCCCACACACTCATTGAATGCTGCCAGAGCTACACCGGTCTCCTACAATGAGAGGCTGCCAAAGAAGAGATACATTGTTTCTGGGAGGGAAAAAATGTATCATCATCAAGGCTCAAGAATAGTCTCAGTCACCATAGCAACAAGCACTGGACTAGCCAATAGGTTTCGCCTTTGGGACCTTATAAGTGTTTAGCCATGCAACAGTTGAGGTTGCATAACTAAATACTTATAAGGTCCCAAAAGTGAGACCTATTGGCTATGCCAATGCTCGTTGCTAGATGCCGGGGCTGCCTTGTGTTTTACCTTGTTAGTGGCCCTTCGGTTCTGACGGATGTGTGGTGTTTTACCTTTTCCATCTTCGTTGGCTCGCTAGTCTTTCTGGGTGCGGGCCTTTTCAGAGTCCCCTTCTTGAATTCCGATGTCCGAACCCTAGTGTGTCAATTCTGCTGGTACTCTGTCCGTCCTCGTTGCTGGAGAAACCCAGATCCTTGAGGGGCGCCTTCTTGGTAGTCAGCGACATTATGGTGTAGTGAGCCTCTTAGGGTGTGTTCTTAAGAGTTTTTGGCAGAAACTCCCCACAGGCCTCAGTCTTTGTCCTCATGGTCTTCAGGTAGGCAAAGGTTACAGACGTCATGTGAATCACGTTGAGCGAATTTGTGGTGGTATTTGCGACATTTGAAAGGGGTGTTTTCCATGTCCACTACCTCACCATTTGTGGACCGATGAGGTCCTCTGTGGTATCTGCCCCGGAGCTTCGCCGGAACTGTGATCTCTCGAGTTATGTTGAGAGAGGAGCTTCGCGGTAAACATTTTTTTTCCAATTTTCTTGATGTTTTGGGAAAATTCTGAAAAAATTCAGAGCTTCCAGACCCAAGGCGGAAAAAAGAATCTGAAGATAGATACCACGCACATCAACCTCCAGGATACAGTCGGACATCACACAGGGGACGTACCTGGCACCAAATGGTGGTCAACAGCGACCAAAAACATAAAACAAAAAAAATAAAAAAAAGGAGACTATTCCGGACTCAACCACTAGATGGCAGAATAATGCACAACATGTGAATCCAGAAAAGGATTCACGCTGCAAAACCTGTTAAATTTAGTTTCCACAAGTTACAATTTTCTTTGACATCCATGTTCAAATTTAATTTTTCACTGCTTTACGATTTCCTAAATCGCTAGTCTAAGACTTCTGAAGTCCACTTCAACTATCCTGAAGTTCCTGCCCTGGACAACCATGGATGGTGGTTTCTGGGCCGAATGCCTGATATCGTTGAAGGATGAATTTACCACCAATTTATTCACCAATTTATCTAGAGCAGGAGAAACTGATCTGGAGGCAGACAATTGTGCAGTATAAGAAAGAGATCACCATAGCCAAAGCAAACTACTTCGCAGACTAATATTAAACAGCTCCAACACATCTCGTGACACCTTCAGGATGGGACAGCTCTTTGACTATCCTGAATGTGCAAATAGCCAAATCAAGCCCTCACAAGAATTATGTGATGGTCTAGCATCCTTCTTTGAGGAAAAAATCACAAAAATCGAGGGTATGAAGGATGTCTCCATTCCTCTAGTGCAGTATAATAGTAACACCGAGAATAGTGAGAAGAGCGAAGGAAATGTAAGACGCCTCACTCCAAAGGCCATCTTGGAGAATTTTGAGACCCCGACAGAACAAGATTTTACAAGAACAGCCCTTAATATAACATCAGGATCCCCTTTGGACCCTCTACCTTATAAAATAGTAAAGGAGTTCGGGGACGAACTCTTTCCAGTACTTCGACAGCTGTGTAATCAATCTCTTAACACAGGCACTGTACCAAAAGACTGGAAATTAGTAGTAGTTACCCCCCTACTGAAGAAATCAAATCTAGACCCGAACTGCCATAAAAACTATCGACCTATATCGCTCCTGCCATACCCAATTAAGATTATGGAGCGGCTGGTCAGCAGGTCACTAGCCCTCTTCCTGGAAACTAACAACATCCTTGAAGAGGAGCAATTCGGTTTCAGACCAGCTCATGGAACCGAGTCAGCTCTGCTGACGGTCCTGGACGACCTACGAATGAGGGCGGACAGGGGAGAATCAGCAATCTTAATCCTGCTGGACCTGTCCGCCGCATTCGATACGGTGAGTCACGACATTCTGCTGACAAGACTGAAGAGCATTGGAGTTGGGGGAGCTGCGCTCGACTGGTTTCACTCCTATTTGACGGACAGATGGCAGGCAGTAGCAATTCCTCCGTACCAGTCAGAGTTTGTTACAGTTCCACATAGGGTCCCACAGGGGTCTGCAATTAGCCCGATACTTTTTAACGAATATATGCAACCCCTGATGGGCATCATCAAGGCTCACGGCATTAGCGTGATCAACTATGCAGATGACACGCAGCTGATGATCTCTTGATGGTGCCCACGCAGACTCACTTGAGACCTTTCACACCTGTATGTTGGAAATGACATCCTGGTTAAATCAGAACTCATTACAATTTAATAGTGACAAAACCGAAATAATGCATTGCAAAGTAGGTAGAATCACTAGAAGTCTACCCACGGACTTCTGGCCTCTGGAGCCAGGTGAGTCATTAACCCCAGTGAAATCAGTGAGGAACCTTGGAGTCAGTTTCAATGACAGTCTGAGTCTAGAGACCAATGTCAATAAGCAGGTGAGTAGCTGCTTCGCCTTAATGCGAGGACTTCGAAAGCTGCTGCCCCTTTTACCAACACAGGTTAGAGCCACCATAGTTAGGAGAACCATTCTCAGCCGCTTGGATTACTGTAATGCTCTGTTACTGGAATCCCCTGCCTACCTGATTTCCAGACTTCAGAGCATCCAGGCGGCTGCAGCAAAATTGACACTCTCCCAAGGGCGAAGATCCTCTACTAGCCTCGCATTGGCCGATTTACACTGGCTACCTGTACACCAGAGGATCCTTTTTAAATCCCTATGCACTGTCTTTAAGGCAGTGCATGGGATGGGCCCCCGACCACTTCAAAACAAATTTAAGTGGTATGAACCCACTCGGTCCCTTCGATCCTCCTCTTCTAATCTCATCAGTATACCCAGGATCAGAAAAGCCACCTGTGGTGGCAGAGCCTTCAGCATAGCGGCAGCTCATCTGTGGAATAGACTACCTATGGACATCAGGAAAACAGATGAACTGATGGCCTTCCGAAAAAAGGTGAAAACATGGCTTTTCCCTAAAATCTAACTATCCAGAATCAAAAGATATCCCTTCTGCCCCTGATGCACAGCGTTTTCAGCTATATGTGCACAGCGCCAGGATGCCCGTAGGGTTGCAGAGCGCTTTACAAATGCTATAAATAAATAAATAAATGTTTGACAATGCCTTAAGGAGTATAAAGAAAAACATTCAAAAAAGAAAACAAGCATTGGCAAAGCAGATAGGTTGTGTATGTAAAATGTTGGCTTTGTCAAATGTTTACAACATAACTAAATTTAAAAAAATGTAAATGTTGCTGCTATCTTTGACTGCGTCCTAGAATGTAGAGTGAGGAGGGCGGGTGGGTGGGTTAAGCAGAGGGGGAGGAGGGCAAGGGGCGAAGGAGAGGGACTGCATACACATGCACTCTTTAACAGTAATGCAGGAACCTATGGCCAGTGGAGATACTGGCCACAGATAGAAAGTACTTGCTCAACATAAGGGACACACGGTGAAGCCCCAGGAGGAAACAGAGGCGAGGAGGAGGCTCTGACCAATGAGACGCATGGAAAAGTGCGACATATGAGCCAACCAATGAAAAGTAATGGGAGAGCTCCAAGTCCGTGTTAAGATTTTTTTTCAAATTATTTACGAGAAGTCTTGCTCACACGCTGTGCAGGTGAAACCTATAAAGACTAAAATAAAGACCACTCTAGGCAAAAACACAAGATGGCGGACTAATGTACAGCGTGAGAATCCACACAACATTCACTCTGCAAAACTGAAAGGGACAAGTAGATACTGTCATGGTGGTTATAAAATGTATATATTTAGGATAAAAGTGTACAAGACGGAGACCTACTAGCCCAGGGAATAGTCACAGTAGTTCTGTTTCCCAAGGTCAACCAAGGGAACTAGAACATTGGTTTGCAGAAGGAAAGGAGAGGGTAATTTACATAAATACAGTAATTGAAATCTGGCTGCTGTGCCTGTGCTGGTTATCAAGGTATCCATATTAATTATTGGGTTGAAATGTACACCCAGATTTGAGGCAGAGGATGCTGTGGTGATGTCAGGAGTGGGGCATAATAGGCTAATGAAGCAGTAATAGAAACAACTGAATATTAAATGATTTCAGTTCTGGATGAAGTTACAAATCAGTGAGCAAATTATCACCCACTGCAGGATGACAGACATTTTAGTTATTTCTGAATGTAGGAAACAAGAAATATTTGGGTATCTTCTATGTAGAAATTATAATGAAACTCAAATAAAGTGATATTACCAGGTAATGAGTAATGTGAGAAGACAGACCTGTGGCTTAGCCTTGTGGGACACTGCCTGTAGTGTAGAGTGATGAACTAGAGACAGAGGGATCTATCAGAGTTAAGATATGGAACAGTTGAGTCAATCCTATGGTAAAAGTACTTTAGTTCAGCTGGGTACTACCTACCTTACCGAAATCCTTGGTAACCTCACATAAAGTACAACTCAAACTAGGAATTAAGCACGTATTTATTCTATGGACAGCAGTTCTTGTTATGGTAGAAAGTAATTACTACATACTAGACAAATACAAATGACCTAGTGGTGTATCACTGTTCTCATCAAGGAGGGGGTCATTGTTCTCCTGTACTGACAAAGTTAACTGGTAGACCAGCAGTAAAACTATAACAGTCCACACAATTGTGTACAGGAACCCAGCAGGTCACTCATGTCACTTACCCGTTCTGCTTTGTCGGAGCAAAAGAGTCTTGTGTGATGTCTTTTCTGAACAACAATGTATGTTATTCCAGGTCTGTAATCTTCTTCCAAGCTGATACAGGCCTTTCGAATTGCCATTAGTTCCGGCCAAGCAACCTAGGTAGCATCAAACAGTTAGTCAGCTTTCATGGTTTGCCATTTATCTTACCATTTTCTCAGGTACTAAAGGTGCTGCATCACATCTCACGAATGAGCAAATTCATTTTATTTTTCAATGTATTACAAATCTACTACAAGAAAATAGCCTGTTTTCAATATAGATGAACTTTTGTCCATTTTCATTAATGGTTTTCTGCACTGAAGGATACTTCTGATCTATTTTGAGATTGTGAAGCACACAAATAATCAACTAACCCAGACTGTGGTAGGTCCATAAGAAAAGGAACCTTAAGTAGGATCATAAAAACTAAGTTCATAGAAGGATTTGCCCCTGGGAAAAAGCCCCTGAGCAACAGAGAAGGCATGTGTTGAAATATCAAAAGAGTTTTGTTTAAGTTGATTTAATTGTAAACTTTATGCATATTTCTTTAGAATAGTAAGCTTCCAAACAGGTTTATTTTGTTCTACGCAATTACTCACTTACCTGCTGAGCAACCCCAACTGAGTTCACTTTTAATAGCCATCTTCTCTACAGGACTGCACTTCCATTTTATTATAACTATGTATAATGGTATATGAGGTAACAAGAATGAAATAATCCATAAGGAGAATTTGAATGCCCTGTAAACCGGAGACCCAAGGGCATGGTTTTCAACTAAAGATCTAGCTGAGAAAAATAGTTTGGGCTGAAAACACTAGACTGACAAGACAATGGGCTGTTTAATGTTCATCAAAACTTGCAGTATTTCCATAACTCTGATTATGCTGGATAACAGCAAGGACCAAGAGCTGTTGCAGTAAACTAGATGGGAATGCCTGGATTCTGATATTGGCTATTAAGTCACCCATATTTGATCCATCCCCAAAGTGACTGGAGTGACAGTCATTGATCCTCACAGGCAGATCAAAATTTTACATTCACTATGGAAAGAATTTAACAACCCACATTTCACAAAGTCCTGACCACATATACAACACAGCTCAGATTCCATATAGGTGTGCATCACCAAGCTCACAGCGTTAAAGAATCAAAACCTCAGAGACCAAGAACAATACATGCACATTCAACACAAGTCAGAGGCCCTTTCTACTTGGATCTCACCGAGCGCACAGAACTACTAGAGAGTACTACATAACAATATACCATACCTCATTCAAATTTGTAGCTGAGAAATGCACAAATCAATCCTGCCAGACAGCACATACCCAAATTGGTAAAGACCTCTTGTGATATTTTGGGCGTAGCCAATCACTAAAAGACTAACAGAATATACATACAATAGTCGTTTATGAACGACAAACACTACTGATAATTTAATTCTAACAAAGTTTCCAGACAGCGAATCAATCCTTGAAACCAAGGAATGAAGGTACCCTAACCTAATGGCAGCTAATGTTCAGCTAATGAATACATATTTGTGTTTCCATCACAGTCAGCAGCATGCGGAGCACAGCTCTAGGATGGACAGTACCTGCTTCATCTGTCCCTCTGAAACCCCACCTCGGTAGTAAATAATTCGTGTGGGCTTGAAGCGCGTGGACTTGTAGAACTGGATAAGTAGCTCGCGCACCATGTTGGTCAGGTCCTGGATGACCTCTTGACTGTAGAGGAGCTCTTGGGCAGTGTCCTGGCGCGAGGTCTGAACACGAACTGTAGCACAGTAGCGACTAGGGTGACCATCCATGCTGCCCACCACAGCAGCGATGGAGGGCTTCTTGCCATCCCCAGCAGGAGGGTGAGTGACATCTGCCCCCAAGAAAATGACTGGCTGCTGGAACACCGTTGGCCTGTGAGATGGTAAAACAAAGATAATGTTAATTACCCTATAAACATCCGTTTGTACCGTGTTCGGTTGTAGATTCACATGCTCTGCATACTCCTACCATCTACAGTTGGGCCTAGATATGCAACCTACTTTTGTTTAAAGAGGAGTCCCAAGACCAGTGATAACTCCTTCCATAGTACACAATGCACAAGGTCTCAAACTCCGATTGCTTTCCACTCTTCAGGCTGAGTAGTATAAGTGAAGTGCAAGAACAAAGTGTGTGTGTTGTAAAAGAAATGGGAAATGGGATTAAACATCTTTGATCACTGCTCCTACACATGCATCTACAGCACTAAACGCCACAAACCTGCTTCAAGAGTAACCTTTTCAGTTCATAGTATGTATGGCTTGTAGCTAAACATGCTGCGCATGTGCAATGTAAAAAGTCACCTCAAAAGTGGCAGCTAGCAGGCAGAGGCCCGGACCAAAGTTCCGGTCTGCCCAACCACAGCTTCTTGGCAGGCTACACTCCCCACTGAGTAGATTGGTATGAACAAGTGTGGTGATAACCAGGTGGAGCTTTGCCGATGTCAGCTAACAGGATGTTACCCAGGAAGCCATGGTGGCAACCATCTGTGTTCAGTGTGCGCTGTTTTGTGGGTCAGAGAACACTGAACTGTGCAGTCTGGCATAGCATAGGCAGTCTGAACACACTTAAGGATCCATCTCGAAATGCAAATTTAGTGATGGAATGTCCCTTATATGGTTTAGCAAAGGCTACAAAAAGCAGGCGTGTATTCCAAAAGGACTTTTTAGTACTTGTGTCTAGAACTCGCAAGGCCCTTTTCACATCAGTCTGATTGTTGAAGACTAGCAGTTTAATGGTCTGATTGATATAGAAATGATATTACCTAGGGAAAAAACGTGGGGTTAGTCGAGAGGACTGCTCAGTACTGTGGTTCTAGATGAAAGGTTCCAGATATGTTGATAGAGCTTGGAGCCCGCTAATATGCCTTAGAGAGAGGGGGAGGATATTGCCATCAGCAAAGCTACTTTCCAGGAGAAACTGCAAGTTACAGAAGTGGAGGGCTATGTTGTGATACCATACAGGAGCAGACGTTCTAGAAGGTATTACTCTTAAGCGCCTCCATGAAGACACCGACCACTGGAATTTGAAGATGAATGAGCTCTATTTTTCAATGTGAGAAAGTGCCCCTTTCGCATGGTTAGCCCCCCCACTTGGATGTTTTTTTTATGTGGTTTCAAATGTTGTGCACAGGGTTCCTGCCAATCAGGTCCCCTGTGCAAGTGCTCCTTCCCTAAAACAACCCCAATTGGTACTTCTACCCCCTGTATGTCCCTAGTAAGTGGTACCCTGGGGACCTAGGGCATGGGAGTTGAATAGGGTCCCCTGGGACTCTCCTCACTGGGACCATGCCACTGACTTGCAGCTTGCACGCCTCTGATCGAGAAAATGACAAAGTCGACATGGCACCCTACCTGGGTGCCATGCCAACCGGCACTGCCTGTAGGCAAAGGTAAGTCACCCCTCTGGCAGGCCTCACAGCCCCAAGGCAGGGTGTACTACACAGTTTATACCACAGGTGAGGGCATATCTGCATGAGCAGATATACCCATACAATATTGGGGTACATTTTCCTAAATTGTAACTGCCAGGGAAGCCTTAGAGTACATGGGTTGGGAACTCGACAATGAGTTCCACAGCACAATGATTGCTTCTCTGAACACAGGACTGTTTGGTACCAAACTACTCCTTACAATAAATCCACACTGATGCCAGTGGGTGATTTATTGTACCATGTACTCCGAGGGCACCTCAGAGGTGCACCCTGAAAACCTACCAACCCTGGTGTGTTCTGACCGACTGTAGGCAGTCAGCCTCCACCAGACATTTCTGGACCCCTGAGTAGAGGGCTCCTGCTCTATGGGACCAGAAACAAAGCACAGCCTAGGCACAGGTGCCATACCTCCTCCCCTAGGATGGGCCAGTGCTCAAAGAGGAAAGCTTAAAAGGCCTGCTGCCTTTGTAATGTGACCCTGCTACCAACCCCATTTTGGGTGGGAAAACCGGGGGGAAATTCAAAAGCATAGGAGGAATTGTATAGTTTACCTGTCGGCGTAGTTTTGCAGCTTGAAGACTTTCTGGATTCACTATGCTGTGCATTATTCCGCCATCTAGTGGTTAGGTCCGGAATTGTAGTATTTCTTTTTTTTTCGTGGCCCAGGTGGGCGTCGACATACCACCATTTGGTGTCCTTCGTGACGTCGACACGCTTCCTCCGGAAGCTCCCACCTTTGGTCGCCATCTTCGGATTCTTTTCTTTTTGTTTTCTTATTTAATCATTGTAAAGTGTTTTCACCTTCTACCCCCCTTTTATCCTCCTGTCTCATCTTTCTGGCGGAGGAGGGTGGGTTCGCTAGTGAATCCAGAAAGTCTTCAAGCTGCAAAACTACACTGACAGGTAAGAAACTATACGTTTTGCAACGTGAATCTTTCTGGATTCACTATGCTGTGCATAGACTTTGTAGCGGTTTCTCCTCATAGTGGTGGTTGGGTGGAAGATGAGCATTGGTTACTGAAAATGTGTTGCAAGACCTTCTGTCCCACTTGCGCTTCTTTGCTCATTTTGGATATCCACACAGTAGTGCTTAGTGAACGTATACACTGAAGACCATGTTGCCGCTTGGCAAATGTCTTGGATAGGTGTGTTTGCTAGAAACGCAATTGTTGCTCCTTTCTTCCTTGTTGAGTGAGCATGAACTGCTCCTTGTAATGGCTGAGCTGCCTGTTTGTGGCAGAGCAGAATGGTTTGTGCAATTCATTGTGCAATGGTATTTTTTTTGTAACATGTCCTGGCACGCTTAACAGACTGGCTGGACCAAGCAAATATTATTTCCGATCTCCAATATGGCTTTAGACAAGGGAAAGGCACGTTGGATCAATGCCTTAATCTCCATTTGGTGATAGGGAAGTATACAGTTGTAAAACGCAGGGATCTTCATCTGGCTTTTATGGATTTAACCTCGGCTTTTGATCTTGTTAATAGATCAAAACTCTGGTTGATCCTTCAGGATATAGGGCTAGATGCGGATTTAATCTCTTTTCTGTCAGCCATCCACGAAAATACAATAGCGGCTGTGCACTTTAATGAAGATGGTAGCCTGACTGACTCATGGGCAGTAAAGAGACGGGTCCGGCAGGGGTGTATTTTAGCCCCTTTACTTTTTACTCTCTATATTAATAAGCTAGGAGATTCACTAATTTCCTGCTGTAAAGAAATTCCCAGAGCCGGCTCCAAAATGCTCCCCGCATTCCTGTATGCTGATGACACGGTGCTGGTGGCCAGGGCTGCAAATTCTTTTAAACTGTTTAAATTTTATGGAGTCTTTAGATTTAATTACCAATTTTTAAAAATCACATTCTATGTCCATAGGGTCAAAAAGGTCAAATTCTATTGCAAGGGTCTTGAGTTAGTAAAAGTCCCCGTGTTCCCATACCTAGGGGTACTTTTTGACGACCAGCGCTCATGGTGCAGGCAGCATGCACACACGAAGAATGCATTAGCCAGAGCATCTGGGGCCATGCTAGACTTTGCAAAAAGAATAGGCTCAAAACCAATCCCCGCGCTTATAAAGATCTATAATGCTAAGTGTCTGCCTATGGCGACTTATGGGAGTGACATCTGGGGTTATACAGATATCAGAGAAATTCAGGGGGTCGAAAATATTTTCTTCCGCAGATTGCTCTCGGTCCCAGCTTCTACGCCAGTTTTTAACATACACAAGGAATTAGGAGCAGGTTTTATTTGACCAAATTGCGGTTTCCCAGTTATTGCGTTGGCTGAGAATTTGGGCACAAGCTACCCCAAATCTTAATCAATTGGTCAGCGGACATAGTCTTACCCTGGAAAAGATGTTAGACATTCCGTGGCTTAGATACATTAAGGACCAGATGGAAATTCTTGGCCGTCCCAACTTATTTTTGAGCCCTCCGGCTCGGAGTAAATCAGCCATTAGAGACCTCAAGCAGGAGTTCTTAGATAGACGAATAGTACTAAGGGAGGAGAATGAGCTGAAAAAACCCATGGTGAGACGTTTTACTATATTGAGCCTGGGTCAGCAGACACAACCATATTTATCCTATATAAACAAACCATACCATCTTTGTCTTGATAAGATTTAGGATGAACATGGTTCCCTGGCTCCTTGCATTCCCCAAAGGGTATTTCAAAGAGGGAACATTAAACCCTTGTCCTTGCAACAATTTCTCAGACCAGAAAACTCTTCATATAATATTTTTCTGTGCATATTATAACTCCTTGCGCAGAAAATGTATTATTCCCTTGCTTAGAGGATGTAACTTTGAGCAAGTTAGGCCGGCATTGGTATATTTACAAATGCTGGCCTCTGTTTTGGGGTAGCAAGTTTTATAATAGGTGCAATTAGGTGTAGGAATAGGCTATCTATGAATCTCCCTGTGGACAGGGCTTTGAATCCCGTTACGTAAAAATGTATTTTTATATGTAGTGTTGGAGAAGACTAGTGCTGGGCTAACTGTATTTTATATATTTATTCTATTTATTTATTTATTCCCAAGCTTAATTGTGTGTTAGTGGTCTGTATTTCCATATGAACTGTGGCATTATTTGAAGGAGTGTACCTTGTCCTATCGTGGATAATTTTGAGTGGGGCAGGACCCTATGAAGATTAATAATAATCATTTTATGGTTCTTATCAATTGCAGATTTGATTTGTTTGGTTTGTTTTATGTACTTTGATGGCTACAATTAGCCAAATAAACTAAATTTGACTGACTCTGGTAACAGGTCGTCCCAAAAAACTGCTGGCGAAGGATACAAAAAGTTGCTTTGTTTTTCTGCATTCTTTTATCCTTTCCATATAGCGCATCACTGCCCTCCTGGCGTCCAGTGTGTGTAAAGCTCTTTCTGTGCTCGTGGACGGTTTTTGGAAAAAACTTGGTATTTGAACTGTCTGGTTGATGTGGAACTACCACCTATGGCATGAAATGCGGGTCCATTCTCATGACAATCCTATCACTGTATTTGTAGGTAGGGTTCTTGGAGCGTTAACGCTTGCAATTCACTTACTCTTCGTAGTGATGCGATAGCCACTAGGAAGTCTGTCTTCAGTGTGAGCATATGCAGTGTAGCTTTGTGAATAGGCTCAAATGGTGCTTTCATTAGCGGTGTGAGCACTACATTGAGGTTCCATGCTGGTGCTGGCATTCTGCCTGGAGGAGCGATCCTTTTTGAACCTTCTTGGAATCTTTTTACCACCTGTGATGAAGAAACTTTTCACTGTTTCCCCTCTTGTGTAAGCCACAATTGCCGCTAAGTGGACCCTTAGGGACGTGTAGCCTAGCTTATTTTGCAGTAGATGCGTCAAGCATCTTAGTACTGTTGATTCCTTAGTAATCTTGGTTTGCAGATTTTCTCTAATGCACCAATCGGTGAATCTCTTCCACTTTGCTATGTAGCACTTCCTTGTGGACGGTCTTCTTGCCTACGAGTACCGCCATCGTACTTGCCGGTAATTTGAGGTGTGCGAACTCTAGGTCCTCAGGAGCCATACAGCTAGGCTGAGGCTTTCTGGTTCTGGGTGTAGTACTCTTCCGTTTTGCATTGTTAGCAGGTCCTTCCTGGCGGGGAACCTGTGTGCGTTCGTTTGTGACATCTCCATGATTTGTGAGAGCCATGTTTGCTTGGCCCATTGGGGTGCTATCAGTTGCTGAATATGCACTTGTTCAGCACTCAGTGTAGTAGTGGTATTGGTGGAAAAGCATATGCAAATGTCCCTGACCAGCTTATCCATAGCACATTCCCCAAGGACTGTTTGGACGGTACTCTGGATGCGAAGTTTTGGCATTTTGCATTTTGGTGTTACAAAGAGGTCTATTTGTGGAATCCCCCATTTGTGGAATACCTTCTGGATTTCCTGTTGGTTGATCTCCCATTCGTGGGATGCTGACGTCGTCTGCTGAGCCAGTCTGCCTCTACATTGTCCTTCCCTGGTAGATGTATTGCTAACAGGTCTATCTTTCTGGGGATTGCCCATCTCCATATTTCCTGCGCTAGCCGTGAGAGTCACTGAGTGTGTCCCTCCTTGCTTGTTGAGGTGTAGAACATGGTAGTTGAATTGTCTGTTAGTATCAGTACTCTGTTCCTGTACAGCAGTTTCTGAAAGGCCTTTAAGGCTAGGAACACTGTCTTTAGTTCTAGGTAGTTGATGTGCTTTATTGCATCCTGATGTCCCCACAACCCCCTTACTTTGAGGTGGTTTGTGTGCGCTCCCCACCCTTTCTGGGAGGAGTGTGTTGTAATGGTTACAGTTGGTTGTGTGAATGATCTCCCCTGTGCTAAGTTCTTCTGGTTCCACCACGTTATTTCTTGCTGTACTGTTTGTGTGACAACCGCTAGATCCTCCCAACTCCGTCGCTTGTGACCATTGCTGCTGGATCCATTCTTGGAATGGCCTCATGTGTAGGCGAATATTTGGTACCAAATGTATGCATGATGCCATCATCCCCATTAGTTGGCTCACAGTCCTCACTGTCAGAGCTTGCCCCTTGCGGTAAAGACGCGTCTCCTTGCATATAGCCAGAGTCCTCTTTGCACATGGAATCACAGCGCATTGTATGGTGTTGATTTCTGCTCCTAAGAACCTCTTCAGTTCTGGTTCTATTGACGTTTTCTCCCAATGGATCGAAAAGCCTAGTGTCTGTATCACTATCTCTATGTGCTTCCTGCACCTGTGGTATGAGCTTGCTTTTACCAGCCAGTCGTTGAGGTATGGGTATACATGTATCCACTTCCTCCTTAAGTGCCGTCAGACATTTTGTGAAGACTCTCGGTGCTGATCTTAGTCCGAAAGCTAGCACTGTGAACTGGTAGTGATTTGTGCCTATTGTAAACCTGAGGAAGTGTTTGTGTTTGCTGTTGATGGGGGATGTGCAAGTAGGCGTCCTGTAAGTCTATAGTTGCCATGTAGTCTCCTCTTTGTAGTTGAGGTATGACCTCTTGGAGGGAGGTCATCTTGAACTTTTGAGTCTTTATGAACCGGTTTAGGAATCTGAGGTCTAGAATTCGACGTAATGTTCAGTCTACCTTTGGTATGAGGAAGTAGGTCGAGTATACCCCTTTGTTCCTTTGTTTTTGTGGCACAATTTCTATGGCTCTTTTCTTTAGCAATTCTCTTGCTTCCTCCCTCAAGTGTGTCAGCTCTTTTGCTGTGCGCACTCTGACCTTTGGCCTTCTGTTTTGCGGTGGCCTTTCCAGGTCTATACAGTAGCCATATTGTATGAGGTTCAATATCCATTTGTCGGATGTTATTTTCCTCCACTCCTAGAGGAAGTGTCTTTATCTGCCTCCTACCGGTGATGTGTGTTGGAGGAGCTGTTGGTTTGATTTTTTGCTGGTTTTTGTCCTGTCTCTTTCAGCACTTCCTGAGGTCTCATCCAGGAGTGCGTTGTTTCTGCTGGTGAGTCACTTTCCTGTGGGAGGCTGACTTCCCCTCTGGCAGTTACCCCTTCCTCGGCCGCACCCTCGAAAGGATTGTCCTCTGGGCTGGTACTGCCAGTTTTGCTGCTGCTGTCCTTGCTGCTGTCCCTGGTTACCCCCTCGATAACTTTGCTGGGTGGTTTGGTGTGTTGCCCCAGGCTGATCATTTCCTCTGCCTGTCAGTTTCCTGGAAGGTGTTCCTCTTCTCATACCTCAGAACTGCAGCGCTCCCATAGATCTAGCTATTTCGTTATCTTTCTTCAGCTGGTTCAACTTTATCAACTGGTGCTCCAAACAGTTGTTCCCCATTGAAGGGTGTGTTAAGGATGTTGTTTTGGACCTCATTCTTGAAACCAGAACTTCTTAACCAGGTATGTCTCCTTTCTGTGATCCCCAGCATCATCTGCCTGCTCTATGTATCTGCTACGTCCAGGGCTGACTTTAAACATGTATTAACCATGTTTTTCCCCTCTTCTACCAAATGGCTTGCTCTTCTCTGGTATTGTTCTGGTACGTGCTTGAGGAGTTCTCCCACTTCTTCCCAGTGCTGGTATGCGTGAGCGCATTGGAGTTGGCGATGCGCCATTGTATGGCTGCACTCCTTTCCATCTTCCTACCCATCATGTCCATCCTCTTGCTTTCTTTGTCTGGTGGAGGGCCAGAGTTTGTGGGTATATTTGCTCTTTTCCGAGCTGTGGATGTAATGGAGTCGGCTGGTACTGACCCTCTGATGTACATGGGGTCCTTTGAAAAATGTTTACATTTTTTCTCTGCCCGTGGAGTCACAGCTCTACACATGGCAGGCTCTTTGAATGCCTCCTTCCCCTGGTCCAGCACACTTGGGAGCTTGGGCAGGAAGGAGTAGTTTCTTTTCTGTAACTCCAGTTCTGTAGTAGGGGTATCTGTTATAGTCATAATCTAGTGAATAGTCCTGTCCATGTGCGTGGACCCTGGAGCAATAAAAATAATCTCTTAAGTTGTCAAGCCATGCAGACCTGCATCTACACTTAAGAGAGGATTCAAAGACCGATAATGCAGCCTATATCCACAGGCTACACGGTCCAGTACTTCCAACTAGAAAATTCCACCAACATCCACAAACAGCACTGCCTGCCCAGCTTTTTCCACAGAGAAAAACCTGCCTCTACCAGCAAAAGCCTCTGGAATGATAGAGAGGGAGGAATGGACAGACAAGCCCCATAGGCTGCCATTATGTGGCTCAGAACAGGATACTGTGCCTTTAAGAAAACTTTCCAGAACTTTTCCAGTATCCCAGAATGCACAGCAGGTCCCTTTTACTTTCAGTTCTTTTTGAAGGCGTAACACGCCAGACCTGTAGCATTCCTTACCTTAAAATTTCTCCACCGGGGAGGAGGGCGGACGCTTAGGACTATAACAGATACCCCTACTACAGAACTGGAGTTACAGAAAAGAAACGACTCCTTCTGTAGTAGGGGATCTGTGTATAGTCATAATCTAGTGAATAGAATGGCAAGCCCATCCCCACACCAAAACGGCGGTGGAGAAGACTACAAAATAATACCACTACTGTGCGAACAAATTTCGCAGCGAAGCCTGCCCAACCTGAGCATCTGCCCTGGCATCCGTGTCCAGACAGTAATGCTCAGCAAAGGTATGGACCGACTTCCAAGTGGCCGCCTTGCAGATTTCTGCAATCGGAACATTACGCAGCAAAGCAGTCGTGGCAGCTTTGCCCCTGGTGGAATGAGCCTTAGGTTTACCCCCTAAGGTCTTATTAGCCTTTTGGTAACAATTGTATACAGGACACAATCCACCGAGAGATGGACTGTTTGGAGGTAGCAAGACCGGTCCTGACTGATCCATAATTGATAAACAATTGGTCTGACCTACGAATATCTTTGGTCTTATCAAGATAAAACTTCAACCAACACCCTAACGTCCAGGGAATGTAGAGACCTTTCCGCTGGAGAAGAGGGATTCTGAAAAAACGTAGGTAAAGTTATGGTCTGGTTGACATGAAAACCAGATATAACCTTAGGAAGAAATTTAGGGTGAGTACGCATAACAACCTTAGCAGCATGAAATACCGTATAAGGTTCTTGGCAACACAACGCCTGAAGTTCACTCACCCTGCGGGCCGATGTAATGGCCACTAGGAACGCCACCTTCCAAGACAGGTGCTGCAACGAAGCCTTGTGAAAAGGTTCGTTCAAAAGGCTCCTTCATCAATCTGGACAGCACCACATTCAATTCCCATGAAGGCGAGGGGAGTCTGACAGGAGGGAACACTTTCTTTAAGCCTTACAAAAAATCCTTGATCACAGGGATATGAAAGAAGGAAGCCTGTGAAGGGAATTTCCTGTAAGCAGTCAAAGCAGCGAGATGAACCTTAATGGAATGGAAATTAAGGCCAGACTGCGCCAAATGCAAAAGGTACGGAAGGATGACATCTTCCTTACATGTCGTTGGGTCAAAGTGCTTGGGCTTGCACCAGATGCAGAATCTCTTCCACTTGTAAGCATAGAACGTCCTAGTGGAAGGTCGCTTAGCCTCCTTCAGTATATCCATACAATCTGCTGGTAGATTCAAATGGCCATATTGCACTATCTCAGGAGCCATGCCGCCAAACTCAATGACGAGAGGTTGGGGTGCACTAACTGCCCCCCGAACTTCGTGAGAAGGTCCGGCCTGCACAACAGCCATATGTGAGGAAGTAGAGACCGGTGAAGCAGGTCCGTGAACCACCACGGTCTGGGCCATTCCGGGGCAATCCGGATCATCGGCGCCCCGGACTGGGACAGCTTGATGAGCACCGCCGGAATCAGGGGAATGGGTGGAAAAGCGTACAGAAAGCTGTTCGACCAGTCGATCCATAGCGCATTCCCCAGCGTCCCCCGCTGGTAGTACCTGGATGCGAAGGCTCAGCATTTACTGTTTTCGGCGGTGGCGAACAGATCTACGTCTGGAGTACCCCACCTTGCGAAGACGTCCCCTAGTACTTCGTCGTTTATGACCCATTCGTGGTTTTCCTGAATCAGTCTGCTCAGTGCGTCCGCCTGAACATTCTGCACACCTGGCAGATGCGTGGCCGTAATAGTCAGTCCTCGGGCCAGAAGCCAGTGCCAGATCGCCTGCGCCTCCTGCGACAGAGTGCGTGATCTCGACCCCCCCTGCTTGTTGAGGTAATACATCGTGGTTGTATTGTTCGTCTGTACAAGCAGCAAGTTGGTCTGGAAGGACGGATGGAAGGCCTTCAATGCCAAGTAAACTGCTCTGAGTTCCAGGAAATTGATGTGGTACGTCGACTCCAACGGGGACCACTTTCCTTGTATCTGTAAGTCTCTGGAATGCGCTCCCCAGCCTTGGAGAGACGCATCCGTCACGATACTCTTCGTGGGAATGTCCTTGTGGAAGGGAACCCCCCTGAGGAGATTTTCCGCCGAACACCACCACTTCAGCGACTGAAGAGCATGCAGAGACAGACGTATCTTGTCGTCCCAAGAACCTGTCCTCTGATCCCACTGATCCTCCAAGCACTCCTGCAGTGGTCTCATGTGCAGCCGTGCATGAGGAAGATACACGAGGCCATCGATCCCAGCAGCAAAGACACCTTCGTCACTGTCGTCGATGGAGCGGTCATAAGAGCCTGAGCCTTCCGAAGGAGTGATAACCGTCTCTCCTCCGAAGGAGACACGCTTGCCGACAGCGTATTGATGGAGGCCCCCCAAGTACTGTATGCACTGGACCGGAGTCGGGACAGACTTGGACATGTTGACGTGCAACCTCAGCTTGTTCAAGACAACGCACGTCTTCTGGAAGTGCGCTTGTGCTTCAGAGAAGAAGGCCTTGATCAACCAATCGTCCAGGTACATGTAGACAAACACCTTGTTCCTCCGCAGGTGTGCAGCTACCACTGCCATGCACTTCGAGAAGGTCCTGGGCGCAGACTTTAGCCCAAATGGCAGTACTGTGTATTGATAATGATTGGCGCCTACTTGGAATCGCACAGAAGCACAAAAAGTTCCTGCAATGGGCACATGGAAGTACGCATCCTGTAGGTCTATGGCACAGAGCCAGTCTCCCCGTTGCAGCCGAGGGTAAATCTGGTGCAACGATAGCATGCGGAATCTCTCTGCGAATCCATTTGTTTGCTTGCCGCAAATCCAGAATGGGCCTGAACTCGTTCTTGTCCTTCTTGCGAACCAGGAAGAAACTAGAGTACAGACCTCTTCCCCTTTGAGACAGAGGTACGTCTTCCACCGCCTTTTTCCATAACAGGACGTCTGCCTCCGCCTGGAGCTCTCGCAGTGGATACCGCGAGCTTACCGGCGGAATCGCTGGAGGCGGCCTGATGAACCGAAGACTATCCATTGCAAACAATATTCAGCACCCACTTGTCCCGAGTAATTTTTCTCCCCTCTGCCAGAAAAGATTGAACGCTCCCCCCCCCACTGGAGTGGGTAACGGTTGCAGGGGAAGTAATCGGGCCCTTGGTCGCTGTAGCGGACTGCTGGCCTCCTCTACCCTTCTGGCGCTTCTGGAAGGGTTTCCGGAACTGCTGCTGCTGTAGTTGCTGCTGTCCAGAGGCCTGCCCACGCCCTCTGCCTGCAGCCCCGAACCTTCTCTGAAACGGGTGCTTTTTCTTCTCAGGCTTCTCTAACCCGACAGCCGTCAGGGTCTCTGCCTCAGTCTTCATGCGGGCCATTTCGTCGTCCGCATGCTTGCCGAACAGGGTTTCCCCCGAGAAAGGCAGGTTGGCCACTCTTTGTTGTGCCTCCGGTTTGAGTGAGGTAAGGCGAAGCCAAGCGTGACGCCGTTGGTTGATGCCATGACAATATCCATGTGCCGCTAACAGACACATCCGCCGCCGCACTGATAATCTGATTTGACACCAGCATCTCCTCACGCAAAGTCTCTATTTTATTTATTTATTTTTGAGATTTTTATTGCGCAAACAAATACCCGAAGGTGTCTCGGCGCATGTGGCGGATAGAGAGACCGAGCAGCAGGCTTACTGGTTGAACAACCATGTCTTTAAGAGCCTACGAAAGCTCATCAGATTGGGGGCAGTTTTTATGGTGAGTGGCAGAAGGTTCCAAAGTTTGGGTGTGGCAACCAAGAAGCGCCTGTCTCCCCAGGTTGCCCTTCTCGTGCGAGGTACCGGAAGCAGGCAGGTGTTGGCGGATCTCAGCTGTCTCTTGGGGCTATACAACTTGAACGCTTCAATCAGAAACTTTGGACCGACACCATGCACTGCCTTATAGGCGATGCAGAGGGCCTTGAATTTAATACGGCCCTCTACTCTTAGCCAATGCAGGTGACGAATGGCTGGAGTGGTTGGCTGGCGGCGGGGGGATGTCAAGAAGAATTCTTGCAGCCGCATTCTGTATGGACTGCAACTTAGATAGAACGAGTTTCTGAGTATTAAGGAAGAGGGCATTCCCGTAGTCTATTTTGGAAAACACTAGGGTGGAGACCAGGGTCTTCCCAGCTGAGGTGGGGAGGTAAGGCAGTATTTTCCTAATTTTCTTTAGAATAAAGAACGCAGATGACACAACCTTGTTGACATGAAGGTTAAATGACAGCTTGCTGTCAAAAATGACTCCCAGGTTTCTAGCCTTTTCAACTGAGACAGGTGGAGAGCCCAGCTGGTTAGGCCACCAAGTGGAAGACCAGTCCGGGGAGAGTTTACCAAAGGACATGACCTCGGTTTTGTCTGAGTTAAGCCTCAGACAATTGGAGGACATCCAGGTACTGACAGCAAGCATGGCCCTTTGAAAATTAGCTGCCACCGCTGGGCCGTCCTTGTGGATCGCCAGAACCAGTTGGGTGTCGTCTGCGTAAGATGTAAGTCGCAACCCATGGGCCTTTATTACCCTCGCTAAGTCTGCTACATAGATATTAAATAGCGTTGGACTTAGCGAGGAACCCTGTGGGACACCACAGGGGAGTGCGGAGACAGGAGAATAGAAGTTACCCAACGTCACTGTCTGGGTACGGTTGGCCAGAAAAGATGAAATAAGATCTCTAGCCGTACCGTTTATCCCCAGGGCTGTGACACGGTCGACCAGAATAGCATGGTCGACCGTGTCAAAGGCTGCGGACAAGTCCAGAAGGATCAGGACAGCCGCACCTCCCTGGTCCATAATGGCTCTGATCTCGTCTGAGGCCTTTATTAAAGCGGTCTCAGTTCCATGCCCTTTCCTAAAGCCAAACTGCGTTTCGTCGAGAAGTTGGTAAGTATCGACGAACTCTGAGAGTTGTTTGTTCATCAGAGATTCGCATATTTTGGCAGGAAAGGGGAGACACGCTATTGGTCTATAGCTGGCCCGAGCTGTGGGGTCCATGGAGGGTTTCTTCAGAAGAGGTTTGATCACGGCCTTCTTCCAAGGATCTGGATAGCGACCAGTTTGGAATGCGGTGTTACAAATTTTCATGAGTGGATGAGAGATCACCTCGCTGAGGTTAGCCATCACTGAGGGAGGGCAGGGGTCTAAGGGGGAGCCAGACTTGGTAGTAGAGAAGAGTCTGCTGATTTGATCTTGCGTAATGGGAGCAAAGGAAGAGAAGGGATCATGGTCAGTGGCTGGTTCTTCACCACTGCAGACTCTGGATCTTGTCCCTACGTTCCCTGCAAAGGATGAGTATACATCTGCCACCTTAGTAGTGAAAGAGCTGGACAGAGCGTTACAAAGAGACTGCGAGGGTTCAACCCCAGGTCCCGTAGAGGGGGTGGACAGAGTAGGGACCACTGAAAACAATTCTCTAGCAGAGTTCATGGCATTCTCGATTTGAGCCGAGAAAAATGCACTTTTTCGGGCAATGATAGCCTTTTTGTATATTGTCAGGGCGTCTTTGTAGGAATGCTTGGCTATGGGGCAGTAAAGTTTCCTCCAGCGCCTTTCTAAGTTCCTGCAGTGTTGTCGGTGGAGCCTAAGCTCTTCGGTATACCAAGCTGCCGATGGGGATATTCTGTTAGGTCGCATAAGCTTCTCCGGGGCCACCTGATCAGCAGCGTTCCGAATCCAGTCTTGGAAGTTAGAGGCTGATAAAGCGGGATTGGCTATCCCCATAGGAGAGGATAGTGTCAGGATATCTACCATCTGATGGATATCCGCATTTTTCCAAGCACGGGTCCCTAACCTAATTCGTGGCCTGGACGGGGGAGGGTTAGCGTGCCGGGTATGGATCCCAAAGATAATGGCCCTCTGATCTGACCACGTATGAGGAAGAATATCCATTACAGAGATGTCTGAGTTGTTGGTGAACAGACCATCTAGTGTGTGCCCCGCTTGGTGTGTAGTTCCCTTCACCAATTGTTGAAGTCCTAAGGTTAGGAAATCAGCAGTGAGTTGAGTGGTTTCGTAGTTGCCCTGTTCTTCCAGAGGGAAGTTAAAATCTCCTAATATCATTTATTCCAGCGAACTTATGATGTGATCATTAAAATCAGAAAGTGTGGCAAGAAAAGAATTTCGGGGCCCGGGAGGTCGATATAGCAAAATTCCCTTGAGGGCTTGTTTATAATTAATATTAATAGCAAAGGTGGCTGCTTCACAGTTAGTGGACTGTATAGGATCGAGTGTAGTGCGGTATAGATTCTTATAAATAATGGCAAGTCCGCCACCTCTTCCTATATGTGTCATGCCTAGCGACACTATAGCCCTCAGGGGTTGCTAGGCAGAAATCCGGTCCTGAACCAGCATCTCCCCAGGTTTCGGTGGCAAAAAGGAAATCAAGATCATGGGCGAGAATAAATTCGCTGATCTGTAAGCTGTGACATGGAAGGGAGCGCGTATCAATGAGCGCTGCTCGACAACCATGGGGTTGAGTGATATGCAATTCATGAGAAAGTGTATTGCTAGGGGGGTCTGAGGCTGAGGAGCCAGGCAAACGAGGTTGCGGAAGTTGGTATTGACACCCAGGGCAAGGAATGGGGGTAACGCCCACTGCAGTGGAGAGAGGCCGAATGATACAATGTCGGTGGGAGTAGCCAGGGTTCAACTGTCTTAGTTGCAGGGAAGAATAACGCACTAGAGGGCCAGGGGTTATGGCCCTGGGCCGAGTCTGGTCGCGGACGGGCGCAGACGGGCTTGGCTTAGGCGCGCATCCGGCGCGCCCGCTGCGCCAGCCCGCTGCGCCGTCTGGCCATGCTGCAGATTATATAGGGTGTGAGGAGGGTGGGAGGCCGGCGCGACTAGAGCGCACCCCCCAGCCACACCAAAGATGGCACCCACCGCCGCCTACACCGGATCAAAAGACCGGCTGGGCGAGGCAGGGAAATTAGATAATAGCGTGTGGAGGGGTGTCAGTGTTCCTAATCAATATTCCCACTGAAATAAACAATTTAGAGCCCCCAAACAATAAAAATATTTTTCGATCTAAAAGCTCCTTAAAAACGCATTACACAGTGTGTTCTTGCCAGCAGGTGATAGTATCGGTCAGACTAGCTCGCAGCCCTAGTTACTCTCGCTAGGGAGAGCTCTAATTAGTCCTCCTTGTCGCGAGGCAGCAGCTCCGCGTACTGCTGGAGAGACTCCCATAGGGCACGGCCGTAGCGCCCCAACAGAGCCCCGGCACTTGCTGCCTTCATGGTGGTAGAAGCCGTCCCACAGACCTTTCTGCCCGACGAGTCTAGCCAACGGCTATCCTTATCAGGCGGCACTGTCGAGGAAGGAGTGGTAGCATGCTGCTTCCTTGCCGCCTTCACAATGACCGAGTCTGGTTTCGGGTCCATCCTCAGAAAGGTCTGGTCCGATTCCGGCGCCCGATACTTCTTCAGGAGCCTTGAGGGGGCTGGTTTCGTCACTGCCGGAGTGAGGAACAACTCCTTAGCGGGCTCCACCAATCCCGGCACTAGTGGCAGCAGAGGGCGAGGCAGGTGCTTCTTGTGCAGCGTCTCAAAGATCACGGACGTCGTAGGTGTAGGCACTGTCACCGTGATCCCTAGCTTGGCCGCACCCCTCAGTAGCACCTCCTGGAAGAAGACTATATCGTCAACAGGCGATACTCCCTTCCCTGGCGAGTCCAACAGGGTCGGCGAGTAGTCCCTGGCAGACGATTGGGTGCGGGATCTGGCTCTGCGCCTCCTGCAGCGTCGCCCAGATGTCGATGACGACCGTCCACGGCTCTGTGAGCTTCCTCTCCGTCCAGAGCGCGATCTGTTTGGCTTCGGCCGCTCAGCCGGCCTCGCAGGCGACAGTGGCTCAACCTGGTGCCGAGGCCTCGGAGTTCTCTTCGGCAGCGGCGGATACCTAGGCAACGACACCGACCGTGGCGGGGCCACAGGTGGGCCCGACTGTGTGTGAGGCGGAACGGGAGGAGGAGGAGGAGGAGGAACGGTATGAGGAGGAGGAGGAGGAGGAGGAGGAGGAGGAGGAGGAGGAGGAGGAGGAGGAGGAGGAGGAGGAGGAGGAGGAGGAGGAGGAGGAGGAGGAGGAGGAGGAGGAGGAGGAGGAGGAACGGTATGATGAGGAGGAGGAGGAGGAGGAACGGTATGAGGAGGAGGAGGAGGAGGAGGAGGAGGAACGGTATGAGGAGGAGGAGGAGGAGGAGGAGGAGGAACGGTATGAGGAGGAGGAGGAGGAGGAGGAGGAGGAGGAGGAACGGTATGAGGAGGAGGAGGAGGAGGAGGAGGAGGAGGAGGAACGGTATGAGGAGGAGGAGGAGGAGGAGGAGGAGGAGGAGGAGGAGGAGGAGGAGGAACGGTATGAGGAGGAGGAGGAGGAGGAGGAGGAGGAGGAGGAGGAGGAGGAGGAGGAGGAGGAGGAACGGTATGAGGAGGAAGAGGCGGCGGAACGGGAGGCGGAAGAGGCGGCGGAACGGGAGGCGGAAGAGGCGGCGGAACGGGAGGCGGAAGAGGCGGCGGAACGGGAGGCGGAAGAGGCGGCGGAACGGGAGGCGGAAGAGGCGGCGGAACGGGAGGCGGAAGAGGCGGCGGAACGGGAGGCGGAAGAGGCGGCGGAACGGGAGGCGGAAGAGGCGGCGGAACGGGAGGCGGAAGAGGCGGCGGAACGGGAGGCGGAAGAGGCGGCGGAACGGGAGGCGGAAGAGGCGGCGGAACGGGAGGCGGAAGAGGCGGCGGAACGGGAGGCGGAAGAGGCAGCGGAACGGGAGGCGGAAGAGGCAGCGGAACGGGAGGCGGAAGAGGCAGCGGAACGGGAGGCGGCGGAACAGGAGGAGGCGGCGGAACAGGAGGAGGCGGCGGAACAGGAGGAGGCGGCGGAACAGGAGGAGGCGGCGGAACAGGAGGAGGCGGCGGAACAGGAGGAGGCGGCGGAACAGGAGGAGGCGGCGGAACAGGAGGAGGCGGCGGAACAGGAGGAGGCGGCGGAACAGGAGGAGGCGGCGGAACAGGAGGCGGCGGCGGAACAGGAGGCGGCGGCGGAACAGGAGGCGGCGGCGGAACAGGAGGAGGCGGCGGAACAGGAGGAGGCGGCGGAACAGGAGGAGGCGGCGGAACAGGAGGAGGCGGCGGAACAGGAGGAGGCGGCGGAACAGGAGGAGGCGGCGGAACAGGAGGAGGCGGCGGAACAGGAGGAGGAGGCGGAACAGGAGGAGGAGGCGGAACAGGAGGAGGAGGCGGAACAGGAGGAGGCGGCGGAACGGGGGGAGGCGGCGGAACGGGGGGAGGCGGCGGAACGGGGGGAGGCGGCGGAACGGGGGAGGCGGCGGAACGGGGGGAGGCGGCGGAACGGGGGGAGGCGGCGGAACGGGGGGAGGCGGCGGTACGGGAGGCGGCGGTACGGGAGGAGGCGGTACGGGAGGAGGCGGTACGGGAGGAGGCGGTACGGGAGGAGGCGATACGGGAGGAGGCGGTACGGGAGGAGGCAGTACGGGAGGAGGCAGTACGGGAGGAGGAGGCGGAACGGGAGGCGGAACGGGAGGCGGAACGGGAGGCGGAACGGGAGGCGGAACGGGAGGCGGAACGGGAGGCGGAACGGGAGGCGGAGGCGGAACGGGAGGCGGAGGCGGAACGGGAGGCGGAGGCGGAACGGGAGGCGGAGGCAGAACAGGAGGAGGAGGAGGCAGAACAGGAGGCGGAGGCAGAACAGGAGGAGGAGGAGGAGGCAGAACAGGAGGAGGAGGAAGAACAGGAGGAGGAGGAGGAGGCAGAGGAGGCAGAACAGGAGGCGGAGGAGGCAGAACAGGAGGCGGAGGAGGCAGAACAGGAGGAGGAGGAGGCAGAACAGGAGGAGGAGGAGGAGGCAGAACAGGAGGAGGAGGAGGAGGCGGAACAGGAGGCGAAGGAAGAGGAGGAGGCGGAGGAAGAGGAGGAGGCGGAGGAAGAGGAGGAGGCGGAGGAAGAGGAGGAGGCGGAGGAAGAGGAGGAGGCGGAGGAAGAGGCGGAGGCGGAACAGGAGGCGGAACAGGAGGCGGAACAGGAGGCGGAACAGGAGGCGGAACAGGAGGCGGAACAGGAGGCGGAACAGGAGGCGGAACAGGAGGCGGAACAGGAGGCGGAACAGGAGGCGGAACAGGAGGCGGAACAGGAGGCGGAACAGGAGGCGGAACAGGAGGCGGAACAGGAGGCGGAACAGGAGGCGGAACAGGAGGCGGAACAGGAGGCGGAACAGGAGGCAGAGGAGTCGTAGGGATCCGTGGGGAGGGCTCCCTTGGCAAAGGAGGAAAGGGTGGCGACCTAGGCTTAGGAGGTGTATACACCACTGAGTACACCGAGCCCGGTGACTCCGTTCTCTTCCTTTGTGACCCCGAGGGACTCCTGGCGTCAGGACTCCTCCTGCGCTGCCTCTGTGTCGATGACCGCCTCCTCGACGGCGAACGCCTCCTCGACGGCGAACGCCTGTGACAGGTCCTCGACGTCGGGTATCCCCTCTACGGTGACCTTCTCCTCTTTGCCGACGGCGAACGGCGACCTCGCCTCGACGGCGAACGCCTATGCCGGGACTGTTAGACGCCGATGACTCGGAGAAGTCGACGGCATCGACGAAGATGTCTTCGACAGCAGACTGCTCAGCTCCCTCGATGTCGACGCCGTTTCTCCCCAGAGCCCTGGGGAGACAGTGAACAGACTGCAGCCATCCCCCTAGACGCCGTAGTCAACGCAATTGACGGAGAATGGGGACGTTTGCTGGGCTTCCTGCCCCTGGGGAGCCCCCCGGGGGCCTCAGCATGGGCAGAATCAGCCCGTCCTGACCCACCTTGTGCCCTCAGCCTTCTGTCCTCCAGGCCTTGGAGCCTGATCTTCATCCTTTCTCTCAGGGTCCTGGCTGAGAAAGATTGGCAAATGTCACACTGCTCTGGAACATGGGACTGGGGAAGGCAGACGATGCACACCCTGTGTGGGTCCGACTTGGCCTTCTTTCTCTCGCACTCTGGGCACTTGTCAAACAAGCCAGGCATGTTGACAACACAGAGCACACACAAGAAGGAAGGCAACAAGGTACTTAATAAAGCACTTGAAAAGTGAACAAATCCAAATAAACCCTTGAAAAGGGAGAGCTCAATGCTCCAGGGTCCTGCTAGCAGGAGCCTGAAAAAAGAACTGGAAGTAAAAGGGACGTGCTGTGCATTCTGGGATACTGGAAAAGTTCTGGAAAGTTTTCTTAAAGGCACAGCATCCTGTTCTGAGCCACATAATGGCAGCCTAAGGGGCATGTCTGTCCATTCCTCCCACTCTATCATTCCAGAGGCTTTTGCTGGCAGAGGCAGGTTTTTCTCTGTGGAAAAAGCTGGGCAGGCGGTGCTGTTTGTGGAATTTTCTAGTTGAAGTACTGGACAGTGTAGCCTGTGGATATAGGCTGCATTATCGGTCTTTGAATCCTCTCTTAAGTGTAGATGCCGGTCTGCATGGCTTGACAACTTAAGAGATTTTTATTGCTCCGGGGTCCACGCACATGGGCGGGACTATTCACTAGATTATGACTATACACAGAGATCCCCTTCTACAGAACTGGCTCTTAGTCTGTGAAGGCAGCAAGGTCTCCAAGAGGAAGCAAGACTGGGGTTTCTCTTCCTCTAACTGCAATCCATACCTCTCAGCAGCCCTTTTGATGACTTGATTGTAGATCCCCATGTCGTCCGGCGGCGAAGGCCTCGACGGATATGAATCTACGCCCTCTTCCAGTGATTCGGTGTAGAGATCTTCCCACGGCAAGTCTTGAGCCTCTGAAGAAGTAGACTCTTGGTAAGTCTCATCTTCTTGCCCTTCGCCTGTCCCGTAGTACAGGTCCTCTTCCTGTTCCTCTCCAGGTTCAGGTGTGTTCTGCGCTTTGAATTTCTAGACGCCCTTTCCTGTTTCGGGTGTAGTCTTTGACGGTATGCTGTAGAATTTTAGCTTTTCGTCCAAGACTTTCTTGCGTTGCAAGAGGTTAGCCATTTCGGCCTCGAGCATCTTACTTTTCTTCTCCATCTCTGCCGCGTGATCGGCTTCGAAGGCCTCGACCTTCCTCTTCGCGGTTGTCGACGTCGAAACCTGTCTCTGGCCTTCGCCTTTCGATGTCGAGGCCTCTTTTTCGTGGCTGCTCTTTGGCGCCTTTACCTAGTCTTGGGATTTCGCCGTCTGGGGGTCCTTCTCAGAGGATCCGACGGACTGTTTGTCCCTGGAAGCAGCAGTCGACGTCTAGTGCTTTTACGGCCCTGCTCCTTTCGAGGACTTTGGCTCGCCTTTGCAAGCATCAGTGGAGGGTTTAGGGTTCGACGGCTCTTACCTCCCTCGATGTTTTCTTTTCGACCAAGTCTTCTGGTCCTTCCGCTACGTTGTCTTCCTCTCGCTAGAGAGTCCCAAATCTCGTAGCGATGGGGCATTCCCTGCCCCTGCATGTTGTAGTTTGCTCCTCTGTCTCTCCCTTACTCTGAGATTCTTTGGGGTGAACGCTGCACAGTCGTTGCAGTCCTCGCTTCGATGGTCGAGCGGCAAGCAGAGATTGCAAACCGGGTGTTGGTCCTTTTGCGCGTACTTGTGGTGGCAGTTTGCACAGAATTTGAACGGAGTCTTGTCCATCACCGCGCCCAGAGAGCCCCCTGTATGCGCATTCTCCTTCGAAAAACTTCGAATTCTTCGAAGTTCTCTGAACTGTAGTCTAGTTTCTTCTTACTTGGCATCCGGTGTCTTCCCCGGTGATATATTCCAATCTTTCTTCGATTCTTCTCTCCAAAGTTCTTGGAGCTCCTTCCTGTTGATCCAGACCGAACGGCGGAAAAAAGAATTTGAAGATGGCGACCAAAGGTGGGAGCTTCCAGAGGACACCAAATGGTGGTATGTCGACACCCACCCGGGCCACGAAAAAAAACAAAATACTACAATTCCGGACCCAGCCACTAGATGGTGGAATAATACACCGCATAGTGAATCCAGAAAGATTCACGCTATAAAACAGGGCAAGGCCATTGCTCCCTCCCCACCCCAAGGAGGGTGGCCCAATAGGGGATGTAGTCACCGCAGGTACGGTGCCCATTGGCCCTACCTGCTACCCCTAAAACATCTCCTAAATTTAGTATTTAGGTGGCTACCCCAGACTTGGGTTGTCGCAGATCTAGTTTCTAAGAGAGAAGTCGACCCTGCAGAGAGAACGACTGCCTTGGCCCCATCCTTACCGGCCTGTCTCCAGCTTCTGCGAACCTGCGACCAGTCTTGCAGCCAGTGATCTCTGAAACACCTGGGAGGACTGCTGCTTTCAATAAAGACTCCAATCTCCCATGGACAACGGACCGGTCCAGAAGAAACCTACTCCAAAGACTCCGTAAGCAGGAGGATATGCATTTCCTGCCCACTCTGCACCAGACGCCCATAGCCAGAGTCTGAGTGGCTCACCTGTGCAGTGACGTCTCAGAGACCCTGATCTAGTGTCCAGCGCTAACAGACATCTCCTGACCTCCACAACCGCACCTGCAGTGTGAATCCAGAGGGTCCCTGGGACTGGCTCCGGTAAGAAAACTCAGACATCGAAAGGCACCTCTGCACCCAAAGCAAAGCCCTTGGTGAGCTTAACAGACTGTTCCCCTATGACCCCCCCCCCGCATCACAACTTAACTCTGCTGTTGGTCTCCCTCCTGCATCCTCCAGTACCACGCCTGTAGCCTGCCAAAAGAAGAGTCCCTATTGAAAAGCATTGGGCACCCGACGTCGAATTTCCACCATGCACCCAGCCGCCTCTGTGGCTCTGGTTGTGTACGTTTAGCGCTGCTTTGTGGCCCCCCCATTGTGCCTAACCGAACCCCCAAAGCTTGGCCCCTGCTACCGATCTGCTTACCTGCAAGCAGTGTGGCGTAAGGCACCCCGTGTCTCCATTGGAAAGCATTTAGTTGAACTCCCATTTTGACCTCTGCACCCGGCCGCCCCTGTGCCGCTGATGGAGCAGTTTTGGTACTTACCTGACTCTTGCTGACTTTTGGCTCCAAAGACTGAGGCTGTGAGTTAAATACTTACCTGTTTAACCGTGACATTGTTTTTCCCATAGGATAACATACTGTGTGAAAAGGTTTCCAAGTGTTAAATTTTCAAAATGAAAAGTATTTTTAAATAAAAACGTACTAGCCTTATTACAAAAACCCTGGTCTTAAAATATAAAGAATATTTTCTAAAATTAGTCTGATCTCCTTGATTAGTGTGTCAATTATTGATCACTGTTGTGCAATACATGTCTTAGACTCCTGTGGTAGGCCTAAGGCTGCTCGCCCACACTAATACAGCACTTTGGGTTTTACATTGAGTCCTGTACACTTTTGGGGAACCCCTGGACTGTGCGTTGGGCCCATCTATTCACCCAAGTTTACCCGCCCAAAGTGGAGGTGTAACTGGGAGCTGCAATCTGCTGCTAGCAGCAGAGGCTGGGGCCGCATTACAAAAGCGTCAGACCTTTGAAGCTTGCCTTTCGAGCACTGTGCACATCCTGTGGGAGGTGGTGTGACACTTCAACCAGGATGTGCACGGTTTCTGGTCCCAGAGAGCAGAGGCTCTCAACCCATTGGTCCAGAAACATCTGGTGGTAGCAGGCTCTCTACAGCCAATCTGTGACCACACCAGGTCAGATTGGCTGGTAGGCTCTCAGGGGGCACCTCAGACAGGCCCTCTGGGTACAAGGTTCAATAAATCCCACACTAGCATCATGAGTTTATTGAAAGAAGTAGTTTGGTACCAAACACTCCTGGGTTTAGAGAAACTATCATGGTGCTAGGGAATTCAAGTGGTGTAGTTTCCAACCCATGCACTCTATGGCTTCCCTAGCACTTACAATATCAAAGAATGGGCTTAAACATTGTAGGGGCATATCTGCTCATGAAGATATGCCCACACCTGTGGTATACTGCATTATGCATTAGGGGCGAAAAGCCTGCTAGAGGTGCGACTTACCTATACTTTAGGCAGTGCTGTTGGTATGGTACACAGGTAGTGTGAGAAAGTGGCTCTGTATATACTGTTCCTCAATAGGTACAGGGTGTACAGAGTCCACAGACCCCAAGGGTTAAACAGAGGTTAAAGTTAGATATAACCTTACTCTCCAAAGTGGTAGCCTGGTCGAGCAGTAAGGCAGTATCAGAGGACAGTGTAAAGCATTTGTTGTACACACTCAGTCAGCAAATGGTTCCACACACTCAATAACTGAACTCTAGGCCAATGGTTTTTATATGCTTGTTTTATTTTAGAACCAACACTTGGAATTAAAATATACTTTCTCGATAGGAGATGTTTCATAAAAATACTTTTGTATATGCAATAGACTTTTTAGTAAACAGTTACAAGTAGTTGCAGTAAGCAACTATTTCTAAACACAATACATTGAGCTCAATGATAACTTCAAATTATATGCAACAGATTACTTTTTAGATTACTTTGGTAATTCCAGGCCTGGATCCTAGATCCAGTCCTGGGTCAGTTCTCAGAATCAGCTGTTGAAAGTCGACTTTGGTACTGTAATGATTTTTAACTAATATTTAGCTATTTCAAAAGTTAGCACTTAGAAAATATTTCAGAGCAAACAATCAATGATTCCCTACGGAAGGAAATGTAGGTTACAGGTACAGTAGGTCATCGTTACTTTTGTAATCCAGTACTGGGTGTCTAGACTCAGTACTGGGACCTTTATCCAAAACAGGTAAGTAATTACGTTTTCAGATGTTATACGATTTTTGACGAATATTTAGAAATTGCAGAAATCAACACTTAGAAGAAATTTCACAGAAAAGCAGTCAATGGTTTCCTATGGAAGAAAAATGAGTTAAAGGTAAGTATAGTTGTGGGTATTTTTCAGAGTCAGTGCTGGGCACCAAGATCCAGCACTGGGAGCTCACCTAAGAGCAGGTGAGTAAATTCGTTTGTCACTCGGCTGATTTTTGGTGATTATTTGAAGATTTGAAAAGTCCACACTTGGAAGAAATTTCAGGAAAATGCCAGCCAATGTTACCCTATGAGGAAAATAGAGTTTGCGGTCTAAGGGTAAGTACTCGACTGGCGATGTAGAGGTTCTGGGCACAGACTCAGGGGTCTCCCAGGGTCAGGTAGGTATAGTTGTTTCACCCTCAGCGGCTCTAGGGCGGCCGGGTGCAGAGAGTTAGGCCCAATGTTATCCTATGAGGGATAGGGGGGCCTGGGTTGGTGGCTGCTGTCGGGCAAGCCACGTGGCTGTGGGAGCTGGGCTCCTGGTCACTTACTCAGGGCAAGTGGGGAAGTAGGTTAGAGCAGAGTTTTCACTGCCAGGGCCACTCGGGCGCGGCTGGGTGCAGGGTGCTTTTGAGCCGTCGGGCGCTCAATTGATTTCTATGAGAAATCTCCGGTTTGGAAAGACTGCAGGCTCGGGGACGAGGACTCTTCAGGTGCCACCACCACTTCGAGGGGTAAGTTGGGTAGTTGGAGGATAGGTAGGTACCCCGAGATTGGACACAGAGGGCCGTGGGGCGCCGGGTGCAGGGGTGCCTTTTGATGTCGGAAATCTTACCCTCTTGTTGATCGCGGTTGGGGTGGCACTCTGTTCTGAGGCTGCAGGCTTCTTCAGGATAGTCTAGGGGGGTCCTTGGGTGCCGGACTCTGGGTCACAGTCGCCGTGGGGTCGTCCTCGTGGGTTTAGTTCACTCCGGCACCGGCCAGGCTTGGCGGGTGCAGAGTGGGCTGGGATCGCGGTTCCGGGCTGCTGCCAGGGGTGAAAGGTAGGTTCTGAGTAGAGCCTCTACTCATGGGAGTCCCAGGGGATCAGAGTTCAAAGGTAGCCAGGTCCTCCGGGGTTTGAGGTTGCTGGCCACAAGAGATGCCGGGTTTGGAGCAGGAGCAAGTCCGAGGTCGACAAGCCGGTAGGGCTGGGGCCAAAGCAGTTGGTGTCTCCCTCTCCTTTGCAGCTGCAGGGCAGGTCTTCTTTTCTTCTTGTAATTTCGGAATCTGGAATCTGGGGAAGGAAGGTTCACGGTGCCCATAAATACTAGATTTAGGGGCGTTACAGGTAGGTGAAGGCCAGGGACCAATGGGTCCTTGTCCTGGGGTGGGTACACCCCCTATCCTGCCTCTCTCCTGTGGGAGGGGGGCAGTCGCCTAATCCTGATAGGGTAGGGCCTCCCATCTTCAAGATGGCGAGAGCCCGGAGATGTGCTTCACCTCTCCTCCCCCACCTGAGGGGTGGGGTGGGCAGGCTGGCACATCCCCTGTCCTTGTATGGGGTTTCCCGCCAAGCTTCCCGCCAGAGTGGGGAGTTGCAGTGGCCTGGGGAAACTCCTAGAGGCGGCAGGCCTTTGAAGCTTCCCTTTGCTCATCTTGGGGGAGGAGATCTATCACCTCACCCAGGATGTGCATTGTTGCAGGCCCAGGAGAGCAGGGGCTCTCCCACCCAGGGGTCCAGCAACGTGTCTGCTGTGTGGCAGCCTGGGCAGCCTCAGAGCAGACGTGGATTGTAGGTTAGTTGTAAGGGGGCATCTCTAAGATGCCCTCTGGGGTGCTCGGTACATTAATTCCCACACTGGCATCAGTGTGGGTTTAATGTGCTGAGAAGTTTGATACCAAACTGCCCAGTCTTTAGTGTTGCCATTATGGTGCTGTGGAGCTCGTGTTTGACTAGCTCTCAGCACCATGTACTCTTAAATGGCAGCACTGCACTTACAGTGCCCGGGAATGGACCTGGGTACTGTAGGGGCACAGGGCTCCTGCTCCTGTGCCCACACCATGGGCATAAGGCACCCAGCCAGAGGGGTGACTAACATATGCCTTGGCAGTGTAGGTGTTGGGCATGGCACACAGATGTGGGCCATGTCGACTCTTCATTTTGTCCTGCACCCAGACACTCAGCCTGCAAAGGCAGTGTGTGTGTGTGTAAGGGTACAGGGCCCCTAAGGGTGGCACAATGAGTGCTGCAGCCCTTAGGGGTCTTCCCTGGTCACAAGGCCCTGGGTACCATTTACCTGGGGCTGACATGTAGCCAGGGTTTGCCAATTTGGAGTTTGTGTGTTTTAAGGAAGGAACATAGGCCCTGGGCACCTGATTGGCAGGAGCCCAGGGTACACTCAGTCAAAGTACATTCAGCAATTTAGCAAAAAGTGGGGGCATACCATGCAAGAAAGAGGGCACTTTCTCACAGGCAGTGTGCCAGGTCTGTTTGTCTGCACCTGGCCAAGCATGCAGCAGTGTCAGTCTGCATGGCCTAGGTGAGGGGTCCCTATGGGACCCTCTTCAGACCCACTGCCCAGGTACCATTTAATAGGGACTTAGAGGGCCTGAAGGGCCAATTGTGGAATCGTTTTTAGGGAAGGAGCATTGGCACAGGGGTCCTGGTTGGCAGGGACCCTGTGCATTACAATCGAAAGCACATCAATACCAGGCAAAAAGTGGGGGCTAACCATGTCAAGAGGCACTTTCTCACAACATCCTCTCAGGGGTCCTTCTCCCTTCACGCTAGGTCTCATCATAAGGGTGTTACGGCTTATAAATGTTTCATGTGTCTGAAAATGTGGACTATTCTTTCAGAGTTGTCTGGAGATAGTTGCTTCTGTTGTGGGCAGGGGGTTTACGGGATGGAGTGTGAGGTTTTGGAGGTAGTGAAGGAGTTGTGCTTGGTGAGGACCATGTAGTGGAGTAGAAGGCTGGGGTGGTGTGCTTATAACCATGTCTCGGGGGTGGGGGGCCTGAGTGCCTAAAAAGCCAGCTCCTCTGACATGAGCCTGTGCTTCTTAGGTATGTGGGAAAGCATGTGAGACTCACCACAGGTACCCTGGTAAGAATCTTGCAGACGTCTGGGTGTATAAGGAGTGTGCTCTGCTTGGGATCTGAAATATCCAGAAGTGGTAGAAGGCTAGGTGCATCAATGTCAGCAATGAAAGTAGTTTTCAGCATTGGTCTAGCAGCACCTTTCCGCTAAACACTAGGCATCCATCTTGGCCTGAGGAGTAAGCTAGATGCAGCGGGATGGAAGCAGAATTGACTGCCAGAATGGCTTGCGGCTTTTGAGTGGCAGCTTGGTAAGTGCTGAAGGCGGCTCTGTCAACTTACACAGGGTGTTGTAGTCAGGCTCAAAGGTAGTTTTCTTTTTTGGCTTGGCTGGGAGCTCAATGCCAGACTGCCATGCGAGTGATCGTCCAGTTCAGCCTTGCATGCTTTTAGGGTTGAGGCTTCATTACCAGACCTTTGGGTATCAGGCCTGCAGACTCTGGTTGGTCTGGTACGAAGGCCGGAAGGTTTGAAAGCCAGAGTCTGCTTCATTGTAAGGAAATGACTTTTTGCAAGGTCACCCCCAAGTTTTTGGAGTGATGCTGGTTTTTCCACTCAGTGCGCCGAGGTCTGCTAACGAGACTTCTGTGCTAGGGTCCTGATCCTAAAACATGACTGCAGCACTTGGTCTGCCACCCTGAATGTGTCGCAGGTAAAACAAGCATACAAGTTTACCACTGCATACTGGAACAGCAGTTTAACAGCTAGCCTGACTGCCATTTAAAGCCAAGCCTCCCGCTTCAATATGTGTAAGTCACCCATATGGCAGGCCTACTGAGTCCCAAGGCAAGGTGCAGCATATTTACCAGGCAGAGCATGTATTTTACAGTACGAACCTGTATTTACTGTGGAGGAACTTGGTCGCCCCATTGGTAAGTGCAGTGTTACACGCTGCCCCCTGCTCTCCCTCAGCCGGGATAACTCCTGAAGGGTGCTATCAAGGTTGATAATCAACGGTATCGAACAACTCGTTGCATTAAGCCATACTAGATTCTCTAGTCGAAATTAATTTAACAGGTTGAGACTTGCAACACTTACAAAGTTGCCACTATGCCGCCTTTAGTGTTTTGTGCCCTTAGCAGTTGTACAAGGAGCCTTTCCCAGAGACCACTTTATGCCCTACTGGGGAGTCGTGCTACTGACTCCCAGGAAAGGAGACAAACAAGTTACTTACCTTCAGTAACGCCTTTTCTGATAGAGACCATTGTGAGAAAGTGCCATCTTTCTTGCATGGTATGCCCCCACTTTTGGCTGAATTGCTGATGTACTTTGAGTGTGCCCTGGGGGTCTGTGTTTCTTCCCTAAAACTGAATGAAGCCTAAACCCAATTGGCATCTCCGGCCACATGTCAGTCACTGGTAAATGGTACCCTAGGTACCCAGGGCCTTGTGACCAGAGAAGGCCCCCAAGGGCTGCAGCACTTATTGTGCCACCCTTAGAGGCCCTGTACTCTGACACACACTGCCTTCGCAGGCTGAGTGTCTTGGTGCAGAACAAAACAGTCTACATGGCACACATCCCTGTGTACCAGGCCCACAAACACTGTCCTGGCATACCTCAGTCACCCCTCTAGCTGGGTGCACTATGCCAGTGGTGTGGGTACAGGTGCATGAGCCCTGTACCCCTACTGTACCAAGGTCCATTACTGGGCATTGTAAGTGCAGTGCTGCCATTAAGAGTATATGAACTCCACAGCACCAGGATGGTTACACTGAAGTCTGAGAAGTTTGGTATCAAACTTCTCAGCACATTAAACCCACACTGATGCCAGTGTGGGATTTAATGTAAGATGCACGACAGAAGGCAACTTAGAGTTGCCCCTGAACCTAACCTACAATCCACATCCTATCTGAGGGGCTGCCTAGGCTGCCACATAGCAGACATGTTGCTGGACCCCTGGGTAGAGAGCCATCCGCTGTCCTGGGCCTGCAACAATGCACATCCTGGGCGAGGGGCTAGATCTCCTCCCCCAGGATGGGCAGGGGAAGCTTCAAAGGCATGCCGCCTTTGTGAGCCTCTCCAGGCCACTTGCTGTACTCCGCAACTGGACCCTACCGGTTCTGACCCCCACTCTGGCGGGAAGACTGGCGGTAAAGTCAAAGTGAGGAAAGGGGGTGTGCCAGCCTCTGCCAACCCCAGCCCTCAGGGAATCAGGACTAGGCTACTGCCCCCCTCCCACAGGAGAGTGTCAGGATAGGGGGTCTACCCACCCCAGGGAAATTTAGTATTTAGGGGCAACCTGAACCTTCCTTCAGATCCCGAATCTGAAACAAGCAAGAAGAAAGACCTGCCGTGCAGCTGCTAACAAGGACGACACCAACCGACTTGGCCCGAGCCCTACAGGCCTGTCGACACTCGAACCTGCTACTGCTGAAACCCGGCGTCTCCAGTGGTCAGCAACCTCAAAAACCCCAGAGGACCTGACTGCCTGTGACTCTAAAAAGACTGGGAATCCCACGAGCAGTGGTTCTGCTCAAAGCAAGTAACAAGCCCCTGGTGCCAACCAGGAACCGCGACTCCTGCACCTGCCAAGCCTGGCCTGTGCCTGAGTGGACAAAGACCCGGAGGATGTCCCCCCCCCCCCCCCCCCCCCTGGAGACTGACCAAGAATCTAGCACCCAAGGACCCACCTAGACGCTCCTGAGGCCGGCAGCCTCAGAACCAGGGACCCCTCCAACTGCGACCAGCTGAGGGTAAGATTTCCCGACGTGAAAAGACACCCCTGCACCCGGCGCCCTGCAGCCCCCTGTGCCGAGCTCCTGGGTGCCTACCTAAACTACAGCTTCTCAACTTACCTCTCTAAGTGGTGGTCGCACCTGAAGAATCTTCGTCCCCAAGCTTGCAGCCTTTGTTTTGTAGCTTCTCCATTGGAATCCATTGAGCACCCGACGGCTCAAAAGCACCCTCCACCAAGTCGCCCGAGTAAGCCCTGGGAGTGCACCATCTATCCTAATCTACTTCCCCACTTGCCCTGAGTAAGTGACCAGAAGCCCAGCTCCCACAACCGCGTGGCCTGCCTGCTAGGAGCCACCAACCAAAGGCCCCCTGCCCGCCATAGGCTAACATTGGGCCTAACTCTCTGCACCGGGCTGCCCCTGTGCCGCTGAGGGTGTAACAACTGTACCTACCTGACCCTGGGAGACCCCAGAGTCTATGCCCAGAACCTTAACTCTGCCACTCGAGTACTTACCCAAAAGCCGATAACTCACTTTTCCTCCATAGGGTAACATTGACTGGTTTCACTTAGAAGAATTTCCAAGTGTCGAGTTTTGAAACTAAAATATTCACTAAAAATCAGCCGATCAACAAAAACGAAATTACTCACCTGTTACCAGGAGAGATCCCAGTGCTGGATCTTGGTGCCCAGCACTGACCCTGAAAAGTAATTACAACTGTACTTACTGCTAACTTGATTTTCCTCCATAGGATAACATTGCCTGTTTTTTGCCAGAAATTCTTCTAAGTTATGGATTTTTTAAACTTACAAATATTCCTTAAAAATCGCCTGTGTAACAAAAACGATTTTTCACCTGTTTACAGGAAATGCACCAGGATTAAAACCAGGATCCAACCCAGAGTAAGAAAATTGTACGCAAAGTAACAAATTGCATTTACTTAAAAAGTCCCATTGAGCTCAATGTTATAATTGTGTTTGAATTGTGTTGCCTATTGCAAGAACTGTAACTACCGTATTCAAAAGTCTATTGCCTATTGACAGTATTTAAAGGCTCTTATTCTGAGAAATTATATTTTAATACCTACTTGTGGTTCTAAAATAAAACCATATATTTTTATATACAAACCATTGGCCTAGAGTTCAGTTTTTGAGTGTGTGAGACCATTTGCTGACTGTGTGTACAACAAATGCTTTACACTGGCCTCTGATACTGCCTTACTGCTCAACCAAGCTACCACTTTAGAGAGTAAGGTTATATCTAACTTTAGCCTCTGCCAAACCTCTGGGGACTGTGGACTCTGCACACTGAACCTTACTTTGGTGCAGTATATACAGAGCCACTTTCTTACAACCATCTAGTCGCAGATTCCTTACCTTAGAATTATCCTCTGGCGTCAAACTGGCTCCAGATATTTTTTAATGAGCAGTACCAGTGTGCGTCGTTAGGTAGCGTCATGCAGTGCCTATATAGGAGATACCAAGCACACTTAAATCAGTTTATTTTCATGACTTTCCACAACAGGAGCATGGAGCCACTCACCACTGGTGTGGAAAGCTAGGAGCCTGAAAGGAGAAAGCCCCGTCTCTCAAAATCCTTTCACACAGGGGGGATGAAACTGCGGCTAGATAGTCTCTACCAGATAAGATGTTCCCCAAGGTAAGTAACTCATCTGTCAGAGTTCAAGCTGCAGATTCCTTACCTTAGAATTGATACCCAAGCAATACCAGCCTGGAAGTGGGTCTGCAAATCACTTTCACACCAAAAAGTCCTACAGGACCGAACAGGCAACGTGCCCTTCTCCCCTTCCCAACGGACCAGACTGTCCAGGCACTAGTGTTCTGTTAACTTATGCAGAGGCCCACGTTGCTGCCTGGTAGATATCCAGGACCGGGACTCCACATGCCAACGTAGTGGTCGCAGCCTTGGTTCTGGTGGAATGAGCACACAAGCCCTTGGGGGATTTCTTCTTGGCCAGTGCATAGCAGATTTCCATGCAGAGCACGATTCACAGGGAGATGGTCCGCTTCTGCACAGCCTTTGCCTTCACTCAGACATACCCCATAAAGAGTTGGTCGTACGTGCAGACCTCTTGTGCAGTCAAGGTAGAATTACCCTTTTTTGGGGTATAGTTGGTGAAGTCGCTCCTACTCTTGAGGGATGTGGAAGAGCGTATAAACTAGGCAGGGTGATGGACTGGCCTACACGAAAGGGAGTTCTAGTTTGTGAACCAGCTTGTCTAGGGAGATGTTTAAGTATGGAGTCTTCGGTGTCAAAGCCTGTATTGCCACCAGGAAGGCGGTCTAGACTGTAAGGAGCCCGAGGGGACAGTTGTGCAAGGCCTCAGAGGGAGCGCACATCAGGAACATTAGGACTAGATTAAGGTCCCACTGACGCATGATTAAGGGAGAAGGAGGAAACCTATGTTGCAAACCTTTCAAGAACCTATAAACAATAAGGGATTTGAAGTTTGAAGAGGGCTGACTGGTCAGGCAATGGCAAAGGCTGATATAGCAGAAAGATAGCTCTTTGAGTGTCCAGAGCAGAGCCCTGCTGGTCAAGGGAAAGAATAAATAGAAGAACCTGAGAGAGGCGAGCAGAAAGTCATCTTGTTTCTCTGCACACTATGCCACAAACTTGCCTCAACAGCAGGTGTATTCCAACTGGGTAGAGCGACACCTGCTGCAAGAATAACACTGCAGACTTTTTTGGAGGGGGAGGGGAGACAGGGGGGAGGTTGGGGTTCAAGAGCAGTCCGCTTTTGCCGTTTAATCTGCACATAAGGAGGCGGAGCGTTAAGTTCGGGTGGAGAACCCTCCCCTGCTGCTGCAACAGAAGATCCTCCTAAAGGGGCAGCCTGATCATAGGACAGATGGCCTTGCTCAACAGCTCGGGATACAAGACACTCCATGCCCAATTCAGAGCCACAAAAATGACTTGGGCCTGGTCGTTCCTTGTCTTTTTCAGAACTCAGGTAGGAGTGGTATAGGCGGAAGTCATACAAGAGGCCTGAGCATCACTCAAGACTAAACATCTCAGAGCGAGAGCCGCCTTGGAACTCAAGCACGCAGAACCGCTGACATTGCGCATTCTTGCCAGTGGCAAACAGATATAACCAAGACTCTCCCCACTGCTGAAAGAGACCTTACACAACCTCCAGCTGGAGAAGACATTCGTGATCGAGGCATGTTCGGCTGAGTTAGTCCACACTCCTTCAGAGAACCCGCCAGATATTGTACCACCAGGGAAATGGCCTGCTGTTTCAGCCATGTTCAGAGACGCAGGGACTCTTGACAAAGGATCCATGACCACACAGCCCTGTCGCAGCACCACATGCTGGTGGTTTTGTCCGTGAATACAGGACCAGCCTTCCCTGGATGGAGGGCAGAAAGGCTTTCAATTCCAAACATATCACCCAAAGCTCCAACAGATTGATGTGGAGTCCCGATTACACTGGAGACCAAAGTCCTCGGATCGCCCCTTCTCTCAGATAGCCGTCCAAGCCCAAGAGCGACACATCTGTCACTACTGTGAGATCTGGTTGGGGGACGGTGGCGGGGTCTGCTGCCGATCCAATCGTGGTTAGTTAACCACCACAGCTAATCTTTCGCAGATCCCTCTGAGATCTGGAGGATGTTGGAAAGATTGCCCTGATGCTGTGCCCACTGGACCTTCAGGTCCCACTGCAGAGCCCGCATATGCCACCAGAAATTGGTCGCCTGCAGGATGCAGGGGGCAATTAGGCCTGGCAACCTGATAGGAACACTCACTGAAATACAGGATAGAGGCTGAAACATTGGTATCAAAGCCTAAATATCCTGGACTCACTGTTCGGGGAGATAGGCCAGATACTGCACAGGGTCTAGAACAGCTCTGATTAAAAGGAAAGTGTCCGAGAAGGAGGCAAGTGTGACATGAGCCCCAGCGAATGCAGTAGGTACGCCATAGTGTGGAGGTGGGAGAAGACAGCCTGGGATGACCCCACATTCAACAGCTAGTCGTTGAGATAGAGTTAGACTGGCATCCCTGAACTCTGCAGATTAGCTGCAACCACCATCATCAACTTGGTAAACACTCGAGGGGCGCTGGTGAGGCCAAAGGGGAGCACAGCGAACTGAAAGTGCTGGTGGCCCACAGTGAACTGCAGGTAATGCCTGTGGGCAGGCAGGACATGGAAATGGAAATATGAGGCCTGCAAGTCCAACACTACCATCCAGTCTCCTGGATCAAGGGAAGATAGGATATGAGCTTTTAGAAATTGAGGAAGAAGTTGAGTGTAGTTCTAGCACCATAGAGATAGGGTGTCATCTGTCAGAAAGTAGGTGGCATGTAGGGCGGGGAAGCCTCGAAGGAGAGGGTGTAGTCCCTTAAACTGCAAAAACCACCTGTCTGATGGTATGGACTGTCAGTGGTGCAAGTGATGGCGAATCCTCCCATCCACTGTGTGCACATGATGGTAAGCGGGTACACAAGAAGGGTTTTGAGGCTATGGCTTTTGGGGAGGGGGTTGGTGGACTGACCTGACCGCTGGTCACCCGACCCAAAGCAGCTGGGTGCCATGTCCACCGCAATACAGAGGCTGGAAAGCTTGCACACTGCAACAGGTAATGACGTAGCTGTACGCCCCTGCTATGATCACAGAGTGAAAGGCGGATTGGGTGGGAGGGGGGCCATGGAAAGGCCAAACGACGTGGCAATTGCCCTGTCCTAAACAGACAGGAAACAAAGGGCATGTCCATAAGAGGATTGGACATCCCCAAAAAGTCAGTCATCCTCAACCAGGCATGGCCACGTAAGGCAACTGTCTACTAAACCGCTCTGCCAATAAGTCGGTGGTGTCAAGTCCACATCGTATTGTGAACTTCGCTGCATCTCTCCAATCGGCAACAGCCTGAGAAAGTACAGGAAAGTAGGCAGCACCTGCGCAACCGTATCCCACAAGCTTTGGGAACAGCAGCCCAAAATGCAAGCGATGTACAAAGACCGCAGTGCCAGGCTGGCGGAATAAAACATCTTCCCTAAAGCGTGCAACCTCTTGAATTCCTAGTCTGGAGGTGCAGTAGGGAAATGAATGCACCAGGATTTACATGGGACATAGAGGCTTGGACCACCAATCTCTCTGGGGTAGGGTGAGGAAGTTTGGGTTCCCTGGAGCAGGTCAGTGGCAGCGGGCAATTGTTCTTTTAGCAGGAACCCCGAGTTGGACTCAGACCAGGGCCCAAGTAGGACATCCGTGAGGGCTTTGTTGAATGAGTGTAGCAGTTCCAGGGGGAGGGGGGACACTCCCAGTTGCAGCACCTCTGTCAGGACGTTGGTCTTGACTGCCAATGAGGGTAGAATAAGTTCGCTGACCTCAGCCGCCCTCTGCACAGCAACAGCATAGGACGCTCCCTCCTATGTAGTCATGGTAGAGGAAGAAAGCATACCAGCATCTTCAGTAGTGTCCAGTACACTGGCTTAACCCAGATCCTCACAGGTCCAAATTTACTTCCTCATAATGCTGGTATTTTTCAGGGTCCAGTGACCACCTTTCTGTTCAGAGTCCCAGCCTGTAAGAATAATGCTCAGGCCTTAATGGTATGGCTCCAGTCTGAGTTGGGATAAGAATGGGGACAGTGCTGCCAGGAGCGTTGGACTCAGGACCGGCATCGGGGAAGGCAAGGATGGTACTACAGGTACCAGTATGGATCAGTCTGTAGATCCTTGGGGCCAAGCTGGCGGCATGAGTGTGAATCCAGCAGGGGCCCCTCCCAAACCTATGTGGCCCGAAGACGCCCCGGCAGGAAAAGACTGACAAAATAGGAGGTGCATGGCCTCAAAACACTGAGTTAGGCGGGAGTCACTCCAGCTCCCGAAAACTCACGGTGGCGAGGAGTCAGCCCAGGCGTTGGCTCAACCGCTGAGTAAGGCTTCGAGTGTCATTGCTCCCTTGTCTCGTCGGCCAACGGATGAGGCGAGGCCCAAGACCGCTTCAACTTGTTGCTTTCTTCTTTTTGGGGGGGAACTTCCGTGAATCGCTCGACGACTTGGAATGCAATGACTACCTCTGGCTCCGCGACTGCTCCCAGGACCTTCCTCTAGACTGAGCGGTAGATCACAGCGGCATTGCATGTCAAGCTGCCAGGTGCTTGAGGGATTGCTCCCTCAAGGCCTTCGGGTGCACGGCGTGGCAGCCAGAACAGACCTGGGGGTCACGGTCCTACTCGATGTCCACCACAGGCAAACAAGGTGCAGATCATTCACCAACATCTGTCGGTGACTGGCGCTGCAGGGCTTGAAGCCAGCCTTCATGGAGGACATCCTTGCCACACCAGGAGGTAAGACCTCAAAAGACCTGACAAGATGTCGAAAAAAGACTGAAAATGTCGAAAGAGCTTAGCCGAAAAGCAACTAAGGAATGGCTCTCCCAGATCTGCACCAACTGGTGTGGAAAGAAACAAACTGACTTCAGAGTGCCTAGGTGGCACCTTTATATAAGCACTGCAAATGTCATTTACAGCTTGAACGATGCCATGGAGCCGAATGACGCTGCCTACTGGGGTACAGTTCACCAAAAATGTCCAGATCCAGACTGACGCCAGGGGGTAATTGTAAGGTAAAGAATCTGTGGCTAGAAGTCTGTCACACAACACCATATAATACACCCCATTTCTTCACAATTGTGCTTCTCATCATGGGTGTTGGAAGAGAGTATCGAGGCTGGGTGTGCCTCAGGCAGCCAGAAGGGCCTATTTCCTGCACTGCATCGAGAGCCACTCCACCTGAAGTTAATGGGGATCTCTAGCTAGGGTTGTTGCTGCATCTTATGATGCACCCAGCTTCTCCCTCTAGAGCACCTGAAAATTTTCTTGAACCAGAAGACCAGGCTCAAGTCCCAAGACAAACCAAGGAAGAGACCAAGGCTGTCAACTGTGCTCATTCAACTAATACTGTAAGAATTCGGAGGGCATGCATCTCACATCACCCTCCGGTAGACACTGTCAATACTACCTGCATGTCAAATGTCAACCGATTGTCAGTGATGGAGTTCAGGATGTGGGTCACTGAAGATCGAGGAAGTGGTTGTGCAGAGAAGTCGCCATTTGTCTTGGAGCTCATAGTTGGAATGTCCAAACCAGATGGAAGGGGAAAAAAAATGAGAAGGAGCCTGTGTCCTAGTGCATTGTGGCCTACGGAAGGAGTCACAATGGGTCTTACAGCAGTCTACAAAGAAAAACAAGTTACATAATCTGGGGCCAACCCTAGATGACAGGAGCATGAGGAGCACATGCATCTACAGTCACATGCAACACAAAAATAATTTACAAACCGCCTAAGTGAAAGAAATCTTATACGTTATTCACTGGTACAAAAAGCTACACATTTGGATGTATCAATCCTGCGCTCAACCAACCCAAATATATTAGTGATTGCTACCAGTAGCTAGCTGTGAAGGGACAGTCGCACACAGTGAAAGAAAGGGTACAGAGTATTCAGACTATATCAATATGACATTACTGCGAGGCATCCAAGAGTAAGCAACCTAAAAACTGCATGTTTAGGATCATTTTTAAGCAACATTTCGGGGGAAGGGGCGGGACAAATTGAACTACCATACTGGAGGAATATATAAAACTGCAGTTTATCACTTGCATTTATGCTGCAGTGAGAGTATATTGGGAAATGCAAAATATATCATATTACAGGACAATTGTGTAAGGAAAGTAGATCTACTGTTAATACAGTGTTTCAAAAACACTGCTGAGTCCCCCCCATTTCGATTTTGAACCCACTGCTATAAAGTATTTTTTATGAAAACCAATTGTATTCTTGAAAATATTAACCAGAAGGATCATGAGCAGAAAAAGCACCTGTCACATCATCCGCATTTGCACAGCACATTCCCAGCACTGGTGAGGTCTTGTAGCGCTTTCAGAGTCTTGGCACTCTTTGCATTTATGAGATTCCCGTTAATCATTCTCAAAGTTCTCTGTTGATACTGTATTTGGTAGCTTTCATATTGCTTAAAAGGCAGACTTATTGAACAGTGGCCAGCAAAACCGAGCTGACTAATGTATTGTTTGGTATGTGCAGAACATGTTTTTTTTGTGTTAAAAAAATTCAGAATACATTTCCATAGAGAATTCATTCTCACCTGCACAGTGTAGGACGCAAAATAAAAATAAACAGTACAATCTAATTAACAGCACCTAAATTAGACAGGGCAATGAAACCACCTTACCGTTGATGTGGCACCAGGACGTTGTTAATTCCGCCAAGCTTTGCGTTTATCTTTAAGCAGAGGTTTGAGAGGGTCTGCGGAGAGGTCTTGACAACGTTTTTCACTTGAACACACTGAGTGGCCATTCCAAGTAGAGTGTCCCCTACACGTTTCACCTCCGCTGAATGGGAGAATAATATTAAAACTATAAATCAGTGTCTTTAAGTACTATTTCTTCAGCAACCAGCACATGAATTGTAGAAATGTGAATTATTGGGGATGGACAATTGTTCACCTCAAAGGACAAGGCCACCACCTGCTAGATGTCACAAGTTGAATAAACCTGTGCTCAAACAATGATAGCTTGTCACGAAGCAGTCCGGTTTAAATAGTGAATGTAAAATATTTAAATTGAATATACACAGAGGAAGTCTCACAGAAAAAAATAAGACTCCATAGCCAATTTTAAAATAAGGAGATTACAACAATCCAATGAGGGGACATAAATTTATGATTTAAATGAAAATGGTGTAAAAAAAAAAAAAAAAAAAGCATAATCTACTAATAGTGGTCTATGGAAGCCTTGGACCAGTACCTAGGCACAATTTAAGACTACCGCAATAGAGACCTCATTGGATACTACATTTAAATTGGTCCCAGTGAAAAGCTGCAAGTCAAAAAGTTTGAAAAAAGTTGCTAGGCCCCAACGCATAACGGGACTGTCACTTCAAGAAGAAAAATCCTCCTACAACAGACTACTGCTGAAATAGAAGCCACCACCTTAAAGCAAAGGGCGGTTATTTGAAGCAAGTTGGTCCCACTGGAGCCCTGGGGATTTTTTGATGCTGAGAATGTTTTAAGTCCCAATGCAGAATGGGAAGTAGCCTTGTTTTTTCAGCGGTATTGGGAGCTTTTACTGGGACGAAGCGATCCTGGTCACCCCCATTGGGAGTAGTTTCTGCTGAAGCCCAGACAACCAAAGGAGTACACTCCTATAGCCCACAAGATCTCAGGGGAAAGCACTTGGAGACCCTGAGGGTGTCAGGCAGAGGCCAACAGCATAGTCCAGTCCAGGGTCAGTTGCCACTGGTCAGCATGTTGTGTCCATGTAGCCACACATGTCCGCCAACTGACCCTTGGAGCTGTGTACAAGAGGGAACAGGCAGAGTCCTCTTCTGATCTTCCACAAGTACAGTAAGTGTTCTGATGAGGTGGTTTGGCAGCCAAATGTTTGCCTATAGCCAGCTCAGGGGATATGGTGTTAATGCAAAGTGGTGTCCACCAGCTTCAGGAAGGGTAAAGGTAACTTTTCAAAAGTTCTACCTCCAATATTTACAATCAAAATCCAAATAACCATTAAGGTGTGGACCCAGTCCCACGTCCTGTTTGCAATCCAGAAACATCTGAATCAGACGACAAAGTGGACCTGACTGCCCAAGTCAACACTGTCTCCTTCAACTCACTAAGAATGCTGAAGAAAATCTTCAACTGGTTACCAATCACCTTCAGGAAAAGGGGGCACCCAAGACCTCATCACCAGCAGACTAGACTATGGAAACACCATACATGCAGGGATTACCAACAGACTCAAGACTACAGCGCATCCAAAATGCCACAGCAGCTAAACTAGTACTCAACCGTCCACATCACACCTTCAGGCATTGCACAGGCTCCCGATACACGAGCATTCACAACGAACTCCTCACCCACACCTACAAAGCTCTCCACAACACTGGCACTGCCTACCTGAACAACCACATTCACCAAAAATTCCAGACACCTCTGCTGGTCTCTCACTAGCACACATCCCACTCATATACCAGAAGGGGAGACTTGTTTCTTGTACTTTGCCACTAAAGCCTGGAACGATCTCCAACACAGACTGCTCCTCTCTTCCTGACTTTCCCAAAAAGATCTGGCTTGTCGAGTAAGACACCAAGGCTGGCCTCACACATCTGCTACAGACTGCTTAGATATCCTCATTGGGGATTAGCGCACTACAAAAACACTAACAGATTGGATTTGTATTAAACATAAAAATAAGTCTTTGGGTGGAGTAGGTGAATGGTACAGGTCAAAATGTATAGATTAAAGGGTTCAATCTAGCATTTTCCTGTGAGCTAGCTACAGCCTGACCAATGAATGTAGTTTTGGGACGAGTCAATGGTAGAACATTCCAGTTCTAATGTCACATGTTCAACTCTTAAATATTATGCACCCTACCTTGAGGGCAGCAAGGTGCACCGAGTGGTAACTTGGTTATTAAAAATATATTGTCCAGCTCACAGGATATGCCTGAAGCCATGTTTTCACTACCACTGTGATGAATGGCGGCATATTTTAGGGGTCAGGCACATACAATGGGCACTGGCTAGCAACACCCCAGTGTTAGTTTAAGATTACCACCGGGTGAGTCCAAAAAAAGATGAAACCAGCGGCGCCCACGCCAAAAGGGGCCACTTTGACAGTAACTGTCCTTGTTTTTAATTACACGGACCAGCATCAAAAGGAGAGGGAGAGCAGTGGCTGGGTGAATAACAAAGGTGAAGGCAAACAGGGCTTGGTTAGAAATTAAAACATGGTCACAATGGAATGTCTTGGGTTTAAACAAAATGAGGAGCACAACCAAAAATGCTTGAGAGAATCTAAAAAAAAAAAAAAAAACATTTTTTAGAAACATTTCTTGTACATCTTGATGCTTCTAAACAAAATTGCAACACTAGTCTTGACAGCAAAGGAACATATGATACACAATTCTCTTTGATTGCTTTTCATCAATTTTATTAACAATTCTTCAAATAAAACAAGACGACATGTCCAAGATGAACAGCCGAACAGCCTACGTGTTTCGTCCCCAATCGCTTGGGACTTCTTCAGGGCGCCGTTCTGTGTGGTTGAAAGCCTTATCTTTAAACACCAATTGCCTGCATGATTATTCTCATCCACGCATTAAGACCTCATACAACTCTTTCATACATGCTAGATCTCTTCTATAACTTCAAGATCTGTTGTGTACATCTACAACACTCAATTCCATCTGTGGTGTTTCGTTCCTTTCAACACTATTTTTTCTGAAAACTTCTCGTCCTCTAATTCCAAACCGGTTTTAAATATGGAAGTCCTCCAATTTCAGGCCTCACTTCTACGTACGTGGACACTGTCGGGAACGGACTCAAGTGAAAACTAGGAAAGCATTACTCGCTTTGATGGTGGCAGATATGCGTGATAAGGCCGGTAGAAGTGAGGTTTGAAAAACTGGTGTTTAAAGATAAGGCTTTCAACACAGAACGTCACCCTGAAGAAGTCCCAAGCGATTGGGGAAGAAACGCGTAGGCTGTTAATAAAATGTATGAAAAGCAATCTGAAAGAATGGTGTATCAAATGTTAGTTTGCTGTCAAGAATAGTGTTGCAATTTTGGTTAGAAGCATCAAGACGTGCAAGAAATGTTTTGAATTTTAAAAAAAAACATTTTTTTTAGACTCTCGCAAACATTTTTGTCTTTGCTCCTCATTTTGTTTGGATTTTTCGGTTGATCCATTAGAGTGAGCAAAGCTAAAGACATTTGGGATAAACAGTGTGCAGGCGAAGGTATACCATAACCGTTTTGATGTTGTGACAGTGGAATGTCTTAATTGCTTTATTTTAAAAAATATTCCAATTTTGTTATTAACCTATAACTGGCAAAGGATAGCATTTACTGCTAACTGGTCAAAAGTATTAAAAGGATGCATTATAAAAACGCCATTATGGTGGTCAGTGACATGGTGCATGCCCAAAGTTTCTCAGTTTACTGGGTTGGTTAGACTGTTGCAGCCCAAAAGCTGTTTCCATACACCACAATCCTGGCAAACTAAATTACACGCCAGCCACAACACTGCTTTTTTACCAAAGAGGTCTTCCTACAAGATAGTTTCAGCACTATATATTTAGAGCAAAGAGGAGAAATCGGTAGGCATCCCACACGCACTGCTGCATCAGCAAGTGGATGTGAGCATTTGGACCCAGAGCATTTGAATTAAATTCCATTAAGAAGAACTCAACACAAAGGCAGTTCAGGTTGCTTTCCTAGTGGACCTGAAAGTGAAAATGAAGGTAGTGAGAAAGGATCATGCAAATTGTACTTCTGACCACAGGCTGATCCTGCTCAACTGGGTGAGCAGTGAAACAAGGACAAACTGCAGAATATACTTTTATCCAGTGCAGTAAAGTCTAAGCTTTATAGTGGTGGCAGAATCAGCACTCAGATGTGCATATACAAATCAACTGATATCCGGTGCCTGGGGAAGACATCGATGACGTTTCTTTGGACTGCTGGCCTTATTCAAGAGCTGGAGGCATGCCAATCATGGTAAAGTGAACTTTTTTTGAAAATGCTTTCTGGGAATTTAATGTGCACCAAGCCATTTTGTAGTAACATTGTGTTTGATCTCATTTTAAAATGTGGCCGAACTCCAAAAAGAGTTTCTCCCATCACTCAAGACAGATGGCTTTACCAAAGTGGATTATGTGGTGTGGATGGGAGACCGCATCGTGTAATGTCACAATCTTTACATGTCAAATTTGGTTTCTTTGATACCCTTAACTGAGCTGCCATTCTTAATAGAAAAAAGTGTAAATCTTTTAGAAGTATTAAAACAGTCAATAAGAAACAGGTCCCAACAAAATATATCACATTTTTTATCTTTAAAATACACATAAAAGCATCAAAAATCTATTGAGGGGAAACTGGAAATATAATTTTTAAAGTGAAGTACATTCTTTAACATGCAATAAACTGTAATCCGCTGAGTGGGACGAGTCAACAGGCCAGAACTACCATCAATCTTCTCTTGGACGGACCACAACGGGTTGGGAGCCAGTCATGAGGACCACTTCCGTTTAAGCAGACAGTTAGCAGTCAGGACCAGCAGGATCCGTGACCTCCATGCACTTCTTTATGGTCCAGCCAAGAAATTGGTCCTGATGCTAGGGAATACAGGATGCTGCAGATGCTGAAGAGATGTGGTGAGTGTTTCTGGAGCCACTCTGGTAACCACAAGTGTCATCTTACCACAATGCAGCAGGTAAATCCAGTGCAGGTCCAGTCACCACTGGCCAACTCTTCTGGTTACAGCAGTCTCAGCGTTTACTTACAGTTAAGCAAATATGTTCTGGAGACCAGGGTCCACTTCAACTAGGACTACAGGTCCACTGACTTGGGACACCTCAGGAAGGCCTGGATTCAGTCTCTCAGCAGGGCATTCAGTAGCAGTCAGATGTCACTGGGCAGCCAGGCTATCAAGGGTTGCAGTTTTCCTTACCTTTTGGTCCTAAAGCTTAACAGGAGGCTAGATAACTAGCCCCGAAGTCACTTCTTCATTTTTGGCACAAGTGGAGCTCTTTTCCACGAGTGGGCACAGCAAGTACAATCCTCTGTGGGTCCCTTGGATGCAGACCTAAAACCAATTTCTCCATCGCCAGGGTAGCGGTGTGAACATTTGCTGCAGTCCAATGGTAGCATTTACCTTACTAGCCCTGGGTACACTTTATAACATTTACTTTGAATTTGTGGGTAAGTGAAATATGCCAACCTGGAATTAGCAAATAGTAGATACACTTTTAGGGCATCAGAGTGCACTGGGGCCTGTATAGCAGGATTGACGGCATTACATAATTTAAAAATTGGGGGTGGAAATCTAGTTAAGAACATAAAAGGAATATGCTACTTACCAGTATGCGTCTGTTCTTGGCATGTAGAGCTGCAGATCTACACACTTTTGCATAGATCGCCATCAGGTGTTGGGCCCGGATGTTTGCAGTTTGTTTTTCCTCTTGGAAAGTCTTTGGAAGTCACGAGGTCGGTGACTCCTCCTTTGGATCGTATTGCGCATGGGCTTCGGCTCCATCCTCAGATTGTTTTTCGCCAGTAGGGAAAGATGGAGCGTAGTAACAACAGTGAAGAAACCCATGTGTGTTGTATCTAAATAAGATAAACTGGAACAGATAAAGGTAGCCGGGGAGTCGGGTGGGCGTGTGTAGTTCTGCAGCTCTACATGCCAAGAACAGAGGCATAGTGGTAAGTAGCATATTCCGTTCGAGTCATACGAGCTGCAGATTACACACTTTTGCATAGACTATATAGCAGTTCCCAACCTTGGCGGAGACCACCGGTATCTGTTGCAGTGGTTTGAAATAGTGTTTTAAGTACAGCCTGGCCCACACTAGCTTGTTGCTTGGTTTGCACATCTACACAATAGTGTTTGGTGAAAGTGTGCGGTGTTGACCATGTAGCTGCTTTGCAGATATCATCTAATGGGATGTTCCCTAGAAATGCCATGGAAGTCCCTATTTTTTGTGTAGAATGGGCTTTAGGGGGAACGGAAAGCGTTCGTTTTGCTTTGTGGTAGCAAATCTGGATGCATTTTACAATCCATCTAGCTATCCCCTATTTTGAGATGGGGTTGCCTTTGTGTGGTGGAGAGAAAGAGACAAACAGTTTGGTCTTTCGGAAAGGTTGTGTTCTCTTCGTTTGACATCTAACGTGTGCAGAGCCCTTTCTGCAACGGTCTGAGGTTGCGAGAAAAATACTGGTAATTCTGCAGATTGGTTTAGGTGAAATGGGGAAATTACTTTAGGTGGGAATTTCGGGTTGGTACGGAGAACAACCTTGTTCTGGTGCATTTGAAGAAGAGGTTCTTGTATGGTAAGTGCTTGTATCTCACTGACCCTTCTAAGGGAAGTGATGGCTACCAGGAAAGCTGTTTTCCATGTGAGGAATTGCAGTTCGCATTTATGCAAAGGTTCGAAGGGAGGCCCCATCAGCCTTGTGAGAACGATATTTAAGTTCCACACAGGTGAGGGTGGTACTCTTGGGGGGAATTATTCTTTTGAGGCCTTCCATGAACGCTTTAATGGCAGGTACTCTGAAAAGTGATAGCTGCTGCCTGTTTTGTAAGTAAGCCGCAATTGCTGCGAGGTGTAGCCGAATGGAGGTATAGGCTAGATTACACCTTTGTAGGTGGAGTAAGTAGCATATGATGTGTTGTATAGACACATCTAGAGAATCGATTGTGTTATGACAATAAACAACAAATCTTTTCCACTTGGCAGCGTAGCAGGCTCTAGTGGTAGGGCGTCTAGCTTCTCCGATGACGTTCATAAAGTCAGGGGGAAGGTTTAGGTACCCGAATTCTAGGATTTCAGGAGCCAGATCGCAAGGTTGAGCTGAGCTGGGTCCGGGTGCCTGATCTCTCCATGGTTCTGGGTTAGGAGGCATGGTGAGAGGTGTAGCTTTTGGTGTGGTACTACCGAGAGTTTCAGCAGCGTGGTGTACCACGGTTGTCTGGCCCACGTTGGAGCTACTAGGATCAGTGTGAGGAAGTGCTGTTGTAGCTTTCGCACCACTAATGGAATGAGTGGGAGAGGCGGAAAAGCGTACGCAAATTTGCCTGACCAGTTCATCCATATCGCATTTCCTTTGGACAATGGGTGTGGGTATCTGGCGAGGAAGCTGGGCATTTTGTGTTTTCGTGGGTGGCGAAGAGGTCTATGTGCGGATGCCCCCACATTTGAAAGAATGGATGAAGAACCTGTGGGTGAAGTTCCCACTCGTGGATCTGTTGTGTGTCTGCTGAGCAGATCTGCCACGGTGTTTTGGACTCCTGGGACATGTTGAGCTAGGAGAAAGATTTTGTGGGGAATTGCCCATTTCCATATGCTCTGTGCTAATTGAGAGAGCTGCGGAGAGTGTGTGCCGCCTTGTTTTTGAATATAATACATGGCCGTCATGTTGTCTGTGCGAATGAGGACTGCCTTGCCTGAAATCCGTGGTTGAAAGGATTTCAGGGCTAGAAAGATTGCTAGTAACTCCAGATGGTTGATATGGAGTAACTTTCGTTGCGGCGTCCATGTGCCCTGCACTGTGAGGTGTAATAGATTAGCTCCCCAGCAGGAGAGCGATGCGTCCGTTGTTAGTATTATTTGGGGAACCGGGTCCAGGAACGGTCAACCTTTGGAAAGGTTTGTGGTGTTCCACCACTGCAGAGAGCGATGGGTGCAACCGTCTACCAACACCAGATCTGTCAGTTGCCCCTGGGCCTGGTTCCATTGGCGCGCTAAGCACTCTTGGAGTGGACACATCTGGAGTCTTGCGTGAGGCACTATGAGAATGCAAGAGGCCATCATCACTATCAGTCGCATAAACACTCGTGCTGGGAGTGTTGAAGTGCGAATTTTTGTCGCGAAGCCTGAATGCTTGCAATCCTGGCCGGATTGGGGTAGGCTATTGCTTTTGAGGTGTCTATGGTGGCACCGAGGTATTGTTTTATGTGGGATGGTGCTAGCTGGGACTTTGGGTGGTTCACCGTGACGCCTAGTTGGTGAAGTAGTTGGATTGTGGTAGCGGTGTGGTGTGCACATTGGTTGTATGAAGTGGCTTTTATCAGCCAATCATCCAAGTATGGGAAGACGTGAATGTGCTGTCTTCTGAGGTGTGCCGCCGCCACTGCTAGGCACTTGGTGAATACCCGTGGTGCTGTTGTGACTCCGAACGAGAGCACTTTGAATTGGTAGTGTTGTCCGTCCACTACAAATCTGAGGTACTTTCTGTGAGCATGGTGTACTGGAATGTGGAAGTATGCGTCTTTCAAGTCCAGTGTGGCGAGAAAGTCGTTCTGGGAGAGGAGCGGAAGTACCTGCTGAAGCGTTACCATGTGAAAATGGTCTGAGTGTATGTATGTGTTTAGGGGCCGGAGATCTAGAATTGGTCGTAGAGTCTCGTCCCTTTTTGGTATTAGAAAATATAGGGAGTAAACCCTCCAAATTGTTGATTGGCAGGAACGTGTTCCATTGCCTGTTTTTGTAGGAGGGAGATTACCTCCTGCTTTAGCAATGTGGAATGTTTTTGTGTTGCCAGGGTTGCCAGGTGTTGCCTGGGTGGAATGTTTGGGGGGGTAGATGTTAATTCCAGGCAGTATCCTGACCGAATTATTTGGGTCACCCATTTGTCTGAGGGGGGGTCATTGGGTAGTAGGTGTGGCAAAACGGGCGTTGTTTGTTTTGCCTCTGCCCTTGTTGTTGTTACCCCTGTAGCCGCCTCTTTGGTAACCTTTTGTAAAGGTGGTCTGAGTAGGGGACGTGAACGATGTGGATGCTGCGTCTGAGGAGTAGCCTCTGGATGCACTCCGAAAGGATGAGCGGCGAAAGGAACGTCTGGGTGGGTGAGACAGTAAGGCCCCCATGGATTTTGCTGTATCCGTGTCCTTTTTCATCTTTTCTAAGGCCTCATCCACCTTTGGCCCGAATAGATGTTCCTGGTCAAAGGTATGGTTAAGGATTGAGGCTTGTACTTTTGGTTTAAACCCAGATACCCTTAACCAAGCATGACGACGGAGAAGGACGCTGGTGTTAATGGCCCTGGAGGCTGTGTCTGCTGCGTCTAGGGCACAATGTATAGAGGTGTTTGTGATTGTTTTACCTTCTTGAATCAACTCGTTGGCTTTACTTTCATATTTTTCAGGGAGATGTTGGATTATGATCTCTAATTCATCATAATGAGCCCTGTCGTATCTGGCCAGCAGTGCCGGAGTGTTTGCTATACGCCATATGTTGGCGGCCTGGGATGCTGTGCGTTTGCCTGAAGCATCTAGCAGTTTTGATTCCTTGTCAGGTGGTGGTGCATCGCCTGACGCTTGTGAGTTTGCCCTTTTACGTGCCGTAGAGACCACTAAGGAATCTAGTGGCGCTGGTCCTCTAATGTAAGAGGGATCTGAGGGAGCAGATTTGTACTTTTTTTTTCGATACGTGGATTAAGGACACTGGGTCTTTAAAAACGTCTGCCGCATGCTTTACCACCCTTTTGAGCATGGGCAGTATGGAGGTGGACCTCTGTGTAGTATCGAATGCGTCTAGGAGGAAATCTTCCTCCACAGGGTCATTATGCATGCCCACCCCATGATAATGTGCTGCTCTTTGCAGAAGATGGTTAAACCCTAGTGAATCTTCAGGTGGAGATGGTCTAGAAGGGTAAATATCGTCTTGTGGGACTTTGGGGATATCTGGTATATGGTAATCGTCCCATGGATCTGGAGATCCTGTAGAGGTGGGGTCTTGTGGCACATCCCCTGTATCATAATATGGGTCCCCATGATCATCATCGTCTGAAGACGGAGTAGGAGAACGATGAGGTGAGGGTGGAGGGGGTGGAGGTGGGGATGGAGGAGGAGGAGGTAGAGGAGGAGGGGAAGGTATTCTGAATGGAGAGGTAGCAGAGTCCTTCCTCTTTGGAGGTGGAGGCGGAGCAGGCTTTTCCAAAGGTCTCTTCTTAGTAGAGCGCGTCAAATGTCCAGTTTTTGGATCCTTGGTAAGAGTTTTTTGCAAGGGATCCGGTGTAAATAACTCTGGTGAGGTCATTTGGTCCGTCTGCGCCGAAGGAGTCGGGCTGATGATTTTTTTAGATTTTTCCGTGCCGGTTTGATGTTTAGAACCCGGCTTGGGACCCTCCGGTCTCTTGGTCGGCGCCGAGATGGGCTTCGGCTTGGCAATGTCGGTGCCGATGGCCTTGTGTGGTTTGGTCGGCACCGAAGATGGCGTCTGTGCCGAAGGGCTGGGTTTCGACCCCGAGGTTTTCGGTGCGGAGCTTGGTGTCGAGGTGGAGGCCGTCTTCTTTTTCGGTGCCGAAAGGTATTTCTCGGCACCGCTGGCAGGCTGGCTCGAGCCCGAGCCGCCGGAAGGCTTACTTGGCTTCTTCACCGGGCCCGAAGGTGGGGTGTGTGAAGCAGTGTCTCTGGTCTTGCCTAGGCCCAGAGGTGAAGGCGTAACCGAAGCCTTTTTGGGTGTCGGCGCGGGTGTGGGAGGGGGTAGATTGGTTCTCACGACCCTCTGCGCCGGGGTGATGTCCTCCACATCTGACTCGTCGGCCTCGGAAGCGCTGACAAAGTCCTCTTCGGTACGATGATGTTCCGGATAGTCGATGTCATCTCCGAAGATGTCGACTGGAATGGACGTCGAGGAGTGTGCCATGTTCCTTCTGGCTCTTCGGTCCCGAATAGTCTTTTTGGATCGGAAAGACTTACATGCCGGACAGTCTCAAGCCTCGTGTTCCAGGGAGAGGCAAAGGTTGCATACCTTATGAAGATCGGTGTGGGGAAGTTAGAACCCACATTGAGGGCACTTTTTATATGGAGTTCTTTCCATGAGCCGGGACTGGAGCTTTGGTAGGCCCAAAGGCCGCCATCGACGACTGGAACCGAAGGTTTGTGTCGATGAGAAGGCGCGTTGATTGAAGAGATCGTGATCGAAACAATACAGCGATTGGGGTGAGGATTGCGCGTCGATCGTCTCACTGGAAGCTGTTCGGAACGCGAAGATCACATCCGAGCCCGATGGCGGAAAAAAACAATCTGAGGATGGAGCCGAAGCCCATGCGCAATACGATCCAAAGGAGGAGTCACCGACCGAGACTTCCAAGGACTTTCCATGAGGACAAACAAACTGCAAACATCCGGGCCCAACACCAGATGGCGATCTATGCAAAAGTGCAAAAGTGTGTAATCTGCAGCTCATATGCCTCGAACACATACTTTCAATTGTAGACCTTTACACAGAAACGCCACTGAGGATGGATCTGCAGATGTTACAGGTTTGCATCACTTTAACGCTTTGCGTGCGCACGACGGCCGGGAGCCGTCGTGTGCCACAGTGCTTGTGTGCGCAGGACAGGTCCCGGCCGTCCTGGCACATGGCACCGGATATCCCTCTAGTGCAGACACCAACCCCGGGGGGCAGAAAGCCCACTAGAAACCAGGAATTTTTTTTGTGTTCATGTAGGGGTGGGGGCTGCTCAAAATGGTAATGACAATACCCCCACTGCCCCCAGAGAAATCAGTTTTTCTGCCCCCCCCCCCCCTTCAGAAAGCCCACCAGGTGCCAGCGATTACGCTTTTTATGCGTGGGGGCTGCCCAGAATGGGCATACCAATGACCCTCCCCCCCAAAAATAGCCGTAGTCGTTCTGCCCCTACCCCCCCCCCCCCCCCCTCCTTGGGGGCATATCGGGGAAACCCCCTTCTTACCCCCCCCCCCCCCGGGCGGCAGAAAGCAGACTAGGCACAGACTTGTTTTTAGCAATGTGTCTACCTGTGGATTTTGGGCCCTAGCGCAGCCGACAGAGGAAACCTAGCAAACCTGTAAAACAAGCATTTGCAATGCAATAGGTCTCGCATTTACGCGAGTTTGAGCTATTAACATTGCAAATACCAATGCCTTTTATTTTTCTTTTTAAAACAAATAAAAGGCAGTGTCATTTACAATGCCAATAGCTTAAACTTGCAAGACCCATTGCATTGCAAATGCTTGTTATCACTGCATTTCACTCTATAATTGCAACTGTGGCATCCTGCTAGCCCTAGTTATTCAGAACTTTCTAGTAAAACTCAAAAAACTAAGATCGGGCACTGGGGTCACATCTCAGCTATGTAGTATACGATCAGCACCCAATTAAATCACTTTCAAATTAATAGCACCTGCATTCCAAAAGGCACTATGCACCAATTTAAAAATTATGATCTGGCGAACAGTCCACCTATGATGCTCTTTAACAATGACAGACACCAGAAAAGCTGCTGGACAATTCTGCTCTTCACAAATCATTGTGTTTGTTACAGAAATGTGGCCAGAGTGTAAAACTAGACTTCTGCAAAGTTCATTTTGGAAAAGTGAATCCATCGGTGGTGTGATACAGGTGACAAAAGGTATTGTATGCCCTTCTTATAAAACAATTTTTTAAAATAGGACCATGCATTACTTTGCGGTCTTTGCGTGCTAATGGGAATATCAATGCATGAAGTACAGCAAAGACAGCATTTAAGTAGGGCTTCAGTGGGATAGGAAGCAATGGTCATACAGCAAGACATGGGCATTGCTGCCCAGATAGCCATCGTAAGCCTCTTGGACATAATGGGTGGCTAGGAGGTACTTTTTCTTTTTGAATGTGGTTACATATTTTAGTAACTGTATAAATTATTCATTCAGTTTGTGCACAGGATTGGATGGCTAAAGGGTCTTGGTAGGCAAGGTGCATGTATAGCTTGAGACATGATTTATACAATTACTGAAGATGAGTTATTGAGTGGGTGAAGATCTTTTTCTGGGCTGTGATGTTCTGACTTCTTGAGGATCTCACAGGAGGAGAATTTTCCAGACTCAAATCACACTTTGGAAGCCTATGCTTCTAACAAAACAATGGACTTCTGATTTTTGTTTAGTCCCACGCTTAAATCAGTAGCAAAAAGGAGAAAATACTCGATTGTGTCCTACTCAGAAAATTAAAAGCACATCAATTTTAAAAATTGTAAAGTTGAGAGGTGAAAGGTAAGAGTGTGTGGTTGGACAGAGATAGTCCTAAGCATGCCAAACAGCCAAAAAAAGTGACTGACTGCGCCCAACTTAACTTGTCGCTCAGACGGACTGCTCTAGTATTTAATGTCTCTGTTGCAAAGATTGATTCTGTAATTGTGCATTTACATTGCGAAAGCACTGGAAGGCCAAAGTATCCAATGCATGCCTTACATCGTGTTCAACTGGACAGTGAAAAGCGCTTCACAATCTTAAGAAACCGAAACTTGCCAAAATAGAGAAAATAAACGGCCCCATTAAGAACAAGTTACCAATGATTTATTTTCCCTAAGGCCACGTGTCTATTTTTGCATAAAGTGCAACTCAGAATTCTTGTTATGACTTTGCACATGGTGTCAAGACTGGTTTGAAATTCAACAGCGCCCGAATGCGAGACTGCAAGTGTCAGTGAAAGAGCCAGCGCGTGTATGGTTAGTAATGGATGTGGGCAATCAGCTGAAAGATGGCTGGGATGAGAGCTAGCATAACTGGTCAGAGAGTTACACTTTAAAATTCAGAGCAGACAGCGAGTAAATGCAACACCTGAAAACACGGCTTCTGTTCTGAATTGTATAAAATGATTGTGGTTTTACTTATGCATTTATTTTACATTTCTACCAACCTTAAATGGATGGTGATAAAAAAATACGGATTTATGCATAGAATGCCTGGCCTGTGAAGCTAGTCTAATGACTGCTTTTGCCTCGGCCATTGACTTGTAAAGGACACGATCCTGTTCCTAAGAGTTAGTCTGCTGTATAAAAGTTCTAAACGGATTACAAGTTACCAGTTTATGCAGAGATTTAGCTGCATCCTCTTTCAGGTCCTGCAACACATTCACGAGGCAGTTTCACATCCTGATAAGAGGAACATGTGAGCAGCAATTCAAACAAGACAAGCCCGGCGTGGCGGGGGAGCGCATTCCAGGCGGGGGAGCGGACCCTTTGAAGTACGATGCCAAACGGATTGCATGGCGGCACTATGCACGTGATTGTGCGTGTGCTCGCCATGCAATCCGCTTTTTGGAGCACTTTTGGGAGCCCCTTTATTAGGGTCTCGCATAGCGATTGCTATCGCAATAGCTAGGCGAGACCTAAAAATGTAAACTAGACACCAAGGCGAATCTAGGATGGGGTGACTAGTAGGCCTCTCACCAGGTTCTGTTACCCTGAATCCCTTGCAAACCTCAAACTTAGTTTAAAAAAAAAAAAACATTCTTCATATTTCTGGGATTGAAAGTTCTGGGATCTGCGTGGATCCACAAAATCCCACCCACCATGCATTCCCCAAAGTCTTCTGAAAAAAATGGTACCTCACTTGTGTGGGTAGGCCTAGTACCCGAAACAGGAAACTGCCCAAAACGCAACGGACACCACATTTTTACAGTGAAAACTGACCCTTTTTTTGCGAAGTGCCTAGCTGTAGATTTTGAACCCTAGCTCTACCGGCACCTCGGGAAACCTAGCAAACCTATACATTTTTAAAAAACAGGACACCCAGAGGAATCCAGGATGGGGTGACTTGATTGGCTCTCACCAGGTTCTGTTACCCAGAATCCCTTGCAAACCTAAAAATGTGTGTAAAGAAAACACATTCCTCACATTTGTGGTAGAAAGTTCTGGAATCTGCGTGGATCCACAAATTTCCTACCACCCAGCGTTCCCCCAGGTCTCCCGATAAAAATGGTACCTCACTCTCGAGGGTGGGTAAAGTACCCGCGACAGGCAAGGGCCCAAAACCTATTGAGGCGACATCAAAATTACCGGGGAGTCCTATGCGTTTTTGGACCCGGGCTCGACGGCCATCTAGGGAAACCTACCAAACCCACACAAATCTGAAAACTAGACACCGGTGGAGTCAAGTAAGGTATGGCTTGCATGGTTCCCCAAACGTTTCCCTACCCAAAATCCCCTGCAAACTTCAAATTTTGCTGAAAATTATCACTTTACTTAAATTTTTGCATGGGATCACCGTGCCGTCACATGTCCTCCCCCACAGCGTTCCCTTCAGTCTCCCGAGTAAAATGATACCTCACTTGTGTGGGTGTCCAATGCAGAATTGGCTAAAAACTTTTTTTTTTTTTTAAATGTAGCGTTTACAATTATCGGTGCGATATCCTTAATCCCCATGTTTTAGGCTCTTCCCAGTCACAGGCCTTTGGCCCACCCACACAAGTGAGGTATCATTTTACTCTGGAAAACAAGAGGAACGCTGGGTGGTAGGACATTTGTGCCGGTACAGTGATCCCATGCAAAAATGTAAGGAAAAAGTGATGTTTTTCAGCTAAATTTGAAGTTTGCAGGGGATTCTGGCTAGGGAAACGTTGGGGGATCCATGCAAGCCATACCTCATTGGACTCCCAGGCTGTCTAGTTATCAGAAATAGTTGGGTAGGATTCCCTAGATGGCAGCGAGCCCGGGACCATAGAACCAGGTGAGGCAACCCCCCCCCCCCCCCCCCCCCTCAAAAGGTAGTTTTGCTATAGGTCATTTTGACGTCCCCACAGTACGGGGGTAACACTGGGTGGTAGGAAATTTGTGTCTGCCTGATGATCCTACAACTTTCTCACACAGAAATGTGTGAAAAATTAGATTGTCAGCAAAATGTGGTTTGCAGGGGATTCTGGGTAGGGAAAAGTTGGGGGATCAACGCAAGCCATACCTTCCTGGAATCCCCCAGGTGTCTAGTTTTCAGAAATGTGTGGGTTTGGTAGTTTCCCAAGATGGCCGCAGAACCCAGAGCTAAAAACCCAGGGGACCGCCCTTGCAAAACCAGGTTTTATGATGGGTAATTTTGATGTCGCCTCAATAGGTTTTGGGCCCTTGCCTGTGGCGGGTACTTGACCACACCCACGCGAGTGAGGTACCATTTTTATCAGGAGACCTGGGGGGAACGCTGGGTGGTAAGAAATTTGTGGATCCACGCAGATTCCAGGACTTTCCCACTCAAATTTGAGAAAAGTGATTTTTTCCAGCTAAATTTGAGGTTTACAGTGGATTCTGGGTAGGAAAATGTTGGGGGACCCACACAAGCCATACCTTACTGGACTCCCCCTGGGTGTCTAGTTTTCAGAAATGTGTGGGTTTGGTAGGTTTATCAAGATGGCCGCCGAGGCCGGGGGCCAAAAACCCAGGTGACCGCCTTGCAAAACCAGGTTGTTTTGTGATAGGTCATTTTGATGTCTCTTCAATACGTTTTGGGCCCTTGCCTATCGCGGGTAGTTGGGGCACCCACGTGTGAGGTACCACACGTGGGTACTGGGGGAACACTGGGTGGTAGGAAATTTGCGGATCTACACAGATTCCAGAACTTTCCATCACAGAAATGCGAGAAAAATGTGAATGTTCGGACAAATTGAGGTTTGCAAGGGATTCTGGGTAACAGAACCTGGTCAGAGCCTGACCAGTCACCCCATCCTGGACTCCACTGGGTGCCTAGTTTTTAAAAATTCATAGGTTTGCTAAGTTTCCCTAGGTGCCGGCAGAGATTGGGTTCAAAATCTACAGCTAGGCACTTTGCAAGAAAAGGGTCCGTTTTCACTGTGAAATGTGATGTCTCCATGTTACATATTGGGCAGTTTCCGGTCGCGGCCACTACACCTACCCACACAAGTGAATCATTTTTATCGGGAGACTTAGGGGAACACAAAATTGTGGAGCAACTGTTACCTATTGACTTTCAAATGTAAGACAATGTGTAAAAAAGAAGTCACTTTGAAAAATGACCTATAATTCACATGCTAGTATGGGGGGGTAAGATGAAGGTCGGGGGAGGGGGAGATGAAGGTTGAGGGGGGGGGAGAGGGGGAGATGAAGGTTGAGGGGGGGGAGAGGGGGAGATGAAGGTTGAGGGGGGGGAGGGGGAGACGAAGGTTGGGGGCGAGGGGGGGAGACGAAGGTTGGGGGCGAGGGGGGGAGACGAAGGTTGGGGGCGAGGGGGGGAGACGAAGGTTGGGGGCGAGGGGGGGAGACGAAGGTTGGGGGCGAGGGGGGGAGACGAAGGTCAGGCGAGGGGGGGGAGACGAAGGTAGGGGGCGAGGGGGGGAGACGAAGGTCAGGCGAGGGGGGGGGAGACGAAGGTCAGGCGAGGGGGGGAGACGAAGGTCAGGCGAGGGGGGGGAGACGAAGGTCAGGCGAGGGGGGGGAGACGAAGGTCAGGCGAGGGGGGGGAGACGAAGGTCAGGCGAGGGGGGGAGACGAAGGTCAGGCGAGGGGGGAGACGAAGGTCAGGCGAGGGGGGGAGACGAAGGTCAGGCGAGGGGGGGAGACGAAGGTCAGGCGAGGGGGGGAGACGAAGGTCAGGCGAGGGGGGGAGACGAAGGTCAGGCGAGGGGGGGAGACGAAGGTCAGGCGAGGGGGGGAGACGAAGGTCAGGCGAGGGGGGGGAGACGAAGGTCAGGCGAGGGGGGGAGACGAAGGTCAGGCGAGGGGGGGAGACGAAGGTCAGGCGAGGGGGGAGACGAAGGTCAGGCGAGGGGGGGAGACGAAGGTCAGGCGAGGGGGGGAGACGAAGGTCAGGCGAGGGGGGGAGACGAAGGTCAGGCGAGGGGGGGAGACGAAGGTCAGGCGAGGGGGGAGACGAAGGTCAGGCGAGGGGGGAGACGAAGGTCAGGCGAGGGGGGAGACGAAGGTCAGGCGAGGGGGGAGACGAAGGTCAGGCGAGGGGGGGAGACGAAGGTCAGGCGAGGGGGGGAGACGAAGGTCAGGCGAGGGGGGGAGACGAAGGTCAGGCGAGGGGGGGAGACGAAGGTCAGGCGAGGGGGGGAGACGAAGGTCAGGCGAGGGGGGGAGACGAAGGTCAGGCGAGGGGGGGAGACGAAGGTCAGGCGAGGGGGGGAGACGAAGGTCAGGCGAGGGGGGGAGACGAAGGTCAGGCGAGGGGGGGAGACGAAGGTCAGGCGAGGGGGGGAGACGAAGGTCAGGCGAGGGGGGGAGACGAAGGTCAGGCGAGGGGGGGAGACGAAGGTCAGGCGAGGGGGGGAGACGAAGGTCAGGCGAGGGGGGGAGACGAAGGTCAGGCGAGGGGGGGAGACGAAGGTCAGGCGAGGGGGGGAGACGAAGGTCAGGCGAGGGGGGGAGACGAAGGTCAGGCGAGGGGGGGGGAGACGAAGGTCGTTTGTGTGCGGAGTCTGCCAAGTTTGGGTTTGGAAAGGGCCAAGAGGGTAGCAAGTGTAATGGGGCGGCAAGGTCCAGAATCAGTTTCATTTTTACTTTCTTTGATCCACTCTACTCCTCCACATCTACTGTAGTTAATGTAATCTCATTCCATTCACAGACATCAACTCCATAAAGCCAATTGTACAGCGGAATGGCAAGCACACCGCAGATTACTCTGGTTTACTTAAGAACTTGTGCATCACATCTTAACTTGTAATGCCCATTCATACGCCTATAATCTACAAAGCTTATTCATGCCGCACTGTCTACGATTAGGTTACTTCAGGGTGGATACTATTTAATACCCCCTCATTGCTGGACTGTGCCTTCAGGACCCAGTTATTTCTTGGAAGACTCCATTTAGTACGTCGATTGCTTAACTGTACTGCGAGAACAGACTGGTTATTTAACTGTCAACAGGTCTTGGGGTAAGGTCCTCCGCAGGCAGACTTTATGTAATACTATACTTTTGGTTAACCATGCTGCAAGGACTTCGGAATAAGTCACTATCGAGTAGACCCATTCAGTTTTGTTGGTTCCTTATTCATGTCTCAAAGGAGGTTTCCCATGGCTCCATGGTACAACACTACATGACGCACCAATGAATCACATTTATTGTAGCTCCTACTGTACGCTTAAAACATTACTGAAGGTATACATCTACTTGTACTGCTGCCTAGTCTCACACTCTAGAATTCATGCTTAAACGCAGTGAAGATGCACCATGTTTCGAGCAAATCTAGAAACCACACACATTGGGTAGGCACTAAGAGGCAATGCAAATACCAGAGACAAAGGGACATTCTAGTAATGAGGTCCTCATTTCAACATTACAAAATGAAAGCAGCTGGATAGGGCCAATTCCAGTTCTAGGAGAATAAAATGTTTCTCCTGCAAGACTTGACCTTATCTACATAACTGAATAGGATGACGTCAAGACATTACTAAGGCTCTGAACTGTACAAGATGTGCAATCTCAGGTCGAACATAAAACCACTTTAAACCTTTATAGGGCAGACTCAAGACCATCACACAACAACCTGCACCCTGGCTGAATGCATTGACATTAAAGAGGCAGAGGTCACTGGAAGGGAAATCAAAAGAATCTAAGAACTAGCCCCTAGCGACCTAGCATGCAACTGCTTGGTGAAGCTTATAGGCGTGGGGTAGGGGATCATACGTCAGTCACAGTGACAATGAAGGGCTAAAGGGGTATGATTACGTGCAGTTTTTGAACTATACCGATGATTACAACAGCTGGTTACCTGGAAATAAAACTTATTGGCTGGGGGAAGCAGGGACTTGAACTACTCGAGTGAGTAGATTGCCTCCAAGAGGATATCCGTATGGAAAGCCTTTGGGCTCGTAGGCCAATTGCTCTCATTAGTGCAGGGGAAAACTGATATTCAGTTTCAAGTTAAAAAAAAAACATCTACCTGTGTGCCCCTAAAACTAAGAACTAAAAGCTTATAATTGATGGCTGGGCAGGTATCTACAGATGGATGCAGCCCACACACCAGATGAGTTTAGAACAGAGGGACCTGAACAGAACCTGATAGGGGGTACACCAATCTACACTGTTTGGAAATCCTTAAAAGCTGTAATCAGTTACTTTGACAGTAGCACATCTTAGCCAAAAAGAGAAACCGATACTACAATCCATTTTGAAGGCAGAGCCACATGCAACAGAACTGTGAGGCAAAACTAACGATGCGTAGAGAGACTGCAGTACTATAAAGAGGTATAGACAATTAAATATGCTACAAATTAATAGGTCTTATAGAAGATGTCCTTGCAGCTGTCAAACAGATAAATGCTTCTAATCCAACATTGTCATACTGGGTCTGAAGCCTGTTAAAGTGGGTTTAATGAAAATATATCAATCTCTACTAGTTGCCTGACTAAACTGGTTCCAAGCCAAACACTAGACAAGTCTGTAGATCCAAACCAGGAGATTGAGTTCCAAAGTTCCAAGCACCCAATGTCAAAGGAGAGACTGATCACTTTAATAGCTGGGGAAAAGTGTGTCTATATAGTACTATTTTCTTACAAACACGAATGGGAGAACAAGACATTCCGCCCTCCTTCCCCCCCCCCCCAAAAGCAGAGAACTATACAATTAAGTGGAGGTGTTCTGAGGAAATTAGACAAATGATTGAAGGGAAGTGTTAAAACTAAAAGGATGTTTTACCTAACCGGTTAGGGCTATTTCTTGCAACCCATGGAGGGAAGAAATGACAGGGTTATTCTGAATGGCAGGTTAAGGGGTAACAGTAATACTGTTGACATGCTGTATGTGAAACATCAAGCAGTGCAGGCTCTGCACTTTAATGGGTATTTTTTATTTAAATGTGTTTAGTGCATAAATGTGTAAAAGATGGAAAACAAATGCATACAATTATATGTTTCATTATTAGACAAAGTATGCAAACTTAGTCAAGGCAAACTAACATGAAGTGTACGTTTTACCTCACATCAGAATAGCCTAAAGTGTCCGTCTTCTTTTAATGCATTACATCACTGCAATTTATTAAAGTACAAGATTTTCAGAGGCCAAGTGTGCCAACAATGAGACCGTTTAATTTAAGAGGTGTGTTTTCAACACCCTCTCTGAAGACAATTTAAGATTTGAGGGCTGTGATCTCAATGAATAGGTTGTTTTAACCATCTAGCAACTACAAGTGAGAGTTAGCTGCATAAACGCTTTTAACAGTGCCTGAGACTGGAGGCAGGCCATGTTGAAAACACAATTTTTGCAGTACGGTAATGAGGTACACTGAGAAAATTTTTCAATATCACATCATGGCCACTTCGGAAGCCAGAATAAGAACTCTTGCCATGTGATTTTAGTCAACAACGTAACTAGAGGTGCTCAATCAAACAATGGAAAGACCCACAAGGAAGAGAAGCCTGTCCACCACAGAAACTAGGAAAACTGAAATACACAGCATGATTTGCATTTTCTCAGTGCATGGAATTTTTCATCACTAAAAAGGAATCAGTGAGAAAATGTAGAGAAGACCCAAGTGTGATTTGGGAATAGAGACAGGACATTCATTCAATGCTGAAGTCAGGCTCCATCAAAGTTTTACTAATCGGAAAATGAATTGCCAAAACAGTAAGCTACTCAACTTCCAATACAATAGTTACAAGCCTGCAAGTGATTTTTCAAGCATTAAATACTTTCAGAGATTCATATACTGACGAACTACAGTCAAGCATCAGACACGAGTGAATGATTCAAAGCATGTGCACCTATGCAAGACTGAATGCTGCATACCAAAAGAGTATTGAAAGGTAACCAACACTCCAGATGCACATGTTTCTCATTGAACTAAAACACCCATAAAATAATTAATCACTGTATCCTGATAGGTATATTTAACCCTCCCCCTTACTCGCCCCGTACCATAAACTGGAGTCTTTCCAGGGAGGATCACGACAATCAGCTGCAGGCCAACATAAGTTAACTTTAAGTGCTTAAACATGGGTTCCACGCTGTCGGCACCCTGTGCGTATTTACAGAAGCAAGGCTGCCCCTGGATCGGCATCCCTGCATCTTTTGAGATCTTGCGCAGCTGGTCTGTAAAACTCCTATTCAAGACAAAGATACAAGGATAAGAAAAATGGTTAAGGATGCCCAGCCAAAATACAAATCAGTAACATGTACAAAAGATTTTTAGCAGCAGGTGCTTAAACGAGGTAGTAACAGAAGACCCTGAGCACCAGGTTTTTCATTGTCAAGTTCCACTCCCTGCTTTCTCTTCATTTTGCCCAACCAGCTCCTTCCATTTTTTAATTATAAGACCTGCCCTGAGTTAAAGACATGCCAGGGTCAGACTCTAGTCCACTGCTTCGGTTGAGGGCTGATCTTTTATGTATGAAGGAGAGGCTATTCAAAACTTAAGGGAAAAAAGTTAATTGCAGCTATCCTCCCAAGTAAACCAGTGTAAATCCTCACGTAGACCAGTGTAACTCCTCACGCAGACAAGTAAATGGTTCACCAGAACAATGGCAAGTTGGAAAAAAGTTCTTCCAAGGTTAATGCCTGGAGCTCACTGATGCGTCTAAGTGAGGTAAAGGCTACGAAAAAGGCAACCTTCCAAGACAAAAATTGTAGGAACAGTTGTGCAATGGTTCAAATGGTGGGTCAATAAGTCTGGTAAGCACTATATTGAGATTCCATACTGGTGCAGGGGGAAATCCAGCCAGATTCACTCTAGGCCTTCAATGAAAGTCGTAACTGGTACTTTGAACAAAGACAAATGCTGCCTGTTTTGTAGATGGGCAGAAACTGCAGCTAAATTTAGACATATGGAAGTGTAAGCTAGTCTAGAGGTTTGCACATTAAGGTAGCAAATAGTTTGTACAGTTGTATGAAATGGATTCCCTTGTTTATTGTGGCAGTAGAAAACCAATCTCTTCAAATTCACTGCGTAACATGCTCTAGTTGTTTACTGAGGTCAGATCGGAAGCTGGGGAGCTGCTGACTGGGGAGGCGTAGATCGCAGCCTGCTTTAGGTCGTACTATGCGGCACTATATGCTTCTCAGCAGACGGGGATGGATGAAGAAATACGGGAATACTTGGACCACATCGAGGTGCCCTTTCTTTCCAATGCCCGTAGGGAATTTCTGGCTCTCCCCATACAAAGGGATGAAATCCTTGAAGCTCTGGCGGGCATGCGTGCGAACAGTGCACCTGGGGCGGATGGCCTGACCGCCGCCTTTTATAAAAACTTCGCGGATATTCTCCTCCCACATCTTTCGCAGCTGTTCGATGACATGTGCGACACGGGCCGCATGCCAAAAACCATGAGTGAGGCATTATTGGTCGCCATCCCTAAGCCTGGAAAGCCCCCGGAGGAGTGCAGCTCCTATAGACCACTGTCGTTACTTAATGTGGACACTAAGATCTACACGAAAATATTGGCGACGCGCCTTGCGCTGCTGACACCGGAGCTTGTGGCTCCGGAGCAGGCGGGCTTCATGCCTGGTAGGAATTTAACCTACAATCTGCGAACGGTTTTTGGCACCATGCAGCATGTCCGCAGGGACACTATGGCACTTGCGGTGTTCTTAGATTATGGAGAAGGCGTTCGATTCAGTTGAATGGCCCTTCATGAGTCAGGTGTTGACTAAAATGGGCCCGGTATTCCTGCGAATGATGGGGGTCCTGTACACGGCGCCAAGCGCAAGGATACGACCTGGGGGGGGGGGGGGGGGGCGCGTTACGGAGGCTATTCACATCTCCAGGGGAACGCGTCAGGGCTGCCCACTGTCGCCGATACTCTATGCTCTGGTGGCCGAACCGTTAGCCTGCGCCTTGTGCGAATACCATGGCCTGAGGGGGGTGAACTTCCCCACCTATAAAATAGTAGTGTCCACATATGCAGATAACACCCTTCTGTACGTGCGGGACCCACAGAGTAATTTGGCTCCGGTGCTGCGAGAAGTGGTGCACTTCGGTGCCCTCTCGGGCCTGCGGGTGAATTGGAATAAGTCCATTGCCTTTCCGCTTACCCCTTCCACGACCCCCTTTGAGATGGAGTACCCGTTACAATGGTCGGATGAAGCGGTCAGATATTTGGGAATATGGCTCCACACAGACCCTGAAATATTAATGAGGGAAAATTATGGCAGGGCTATAGATAAACTTGAGGACGACGGAGATTTGGATCGGACTCCCACTCTCCTTAGTTGGCAGGATATCAATCATGAAAATGGTAGTGCTCACTCGCTTCCTTTTCCTGTTCACTAATATACCGATGGTGTTACCACGGGTATTTTTTGATAGGCTACGTAGGTCTCTATTGAAGTTGGCATGGGCGGGCAAACAGGCTCGAGTCAGCTGGCAGGTGCTCACATTGCCGTACCACATGGGAGGACTCGGTGCGCCCGATATGTAACTATACTATCGGGTGGCTCAGGGAGCGCAAGCACACAGCTGGATTCACGGGGAGGAGTCGGTCCCGTATCTCATGCTGGAGAGGTTGTTTGCTGACCCCCTCCCGTTACCGGCGGTTCTGTTTGAGGCACCCGACTGCCGCACAGGTTATTTGGACTCCCTTAACTCCACGAGGCACGCTTGGGATAGTATACTGCGGCACCAGGTTGGGGCATTACTATATTCCCCGGCAATGCCAGTGGAATGGGCGCGATGGCTATCTCCCTGTAGGGATAGAGGCGTGGTGCGAGCCCTGCAGGAGCTCAGCTTGCATGCGATGCGAGACCTGTTCGTGGATGGCACAGTGATAACGTGGGACGAGGTGGCTGCAGGGGCAGAAGCCCCGTCGCAGCTGCAGCGTTTCCAATTTCAGAGTGAGGGGGGCGCTGCGGCAGCAATTGGGGACGACATGGCAGAGCCCCCGGAGGTGCCGAAATTAACGTATATCAAACACAAATGCCCTCGCAGGCTCATATCTCGACTATCAGATAACTATGGAGAAACGCATACATTGGTACCCCAAGGCTAGGCTGGCCTGGCAACAGGACCTAGGGATGGTAATAGACTACGCCATGTGGCAGTATTGCTGCGCCAGCACACGTAGGCTATCACTGCATGGGAGGCACAGGTTACTCTATTTTAAGTACATAAATAGAGTATATTATACACCGGCCAGATTACACAGTTATGGACTGCGAGAGGATGCCGTGTGCGAGTGATGTGGACACGGCAGACTTTATCCATTTGGCCTGGGAGTGCCCGGAGGTATATAGGTTCTGGCTAGCAATTTTCCACAATCTGGGGGGACTGATGGAGCTAGAGATTGATCCGGATATGGCAGTAGCTCTGCTGGGCTATTCTAAGAAATTGCCTAGAGCCGTTCGCGAAATGGTCGACATGGGTCTGCTAATGGCTAAGAGAAGGGTGGCAATGTGTTGGATGAGGGGACCATTGCCCACAGTAGAACAATGGGCCCGGGATGTATTATATTGCTGCACGCAAACTGAGGTATTTAATGAGCTGCTCCCGCCGCGCAGTCGACCGAAAAACTTCTGGGGACTATACACAGAACGCCTCAGGGGGAAGGAGGGAACGTCTGAGAGGGGCACGGAATCGGGGGCTGTGGGGAACCAGGGGGCGGTGGGGCAGTAGGCTGCCTGGGGGGTGATAGTGTGTCGACGGGAGAGCCGACTGGTGTGCAGAGACCCAGGACATACACTTAAACTGGGGGCAGTGGGATGTGAGGGGCGGGGAGATTGGAGATATAGATGCAGGAGTGTTCTGGGACTGTTAGGTGGCAGAGGGAGGAGCACGGGTAGACCGCGTAAGCTGGTAGAGACTGAGATTTGCATTATTTGAGGAGATCTGTTCGGACGCCTAGATGTTGGGGGATTGGGGGGGGATGGGGAGGGTGTTGAGAGAGTTTGATTAGATTAGTAGCAATAGGAGCCGGCCTCAGGGTTGTAGGCGCACTAGGATGTATGTCAGCTCGAGCAATTTGCTAATAAAGAAATAAATTTAAAAAAAAAAAAACATGCTCTAGTTGTAGGTATGTGCTTTCTTTAGAATGGTCATAAATTCAGGGGAAAGATTAAGATATCCGAATTCTATGACCTCACTAGTCAAATAGCAAGGTTAAGATGTTTTGGATTTGGATGTCTGATTTCAAGTGAAGGTCTGGGTTGAGAGGAAGCTCTGGTGTGTACCTACTGAGTTTGAGGAGGGTAGAGAAGGAGTGGTTTCTTACCTGTAACTCCAGTTCTGTAGTAGGGGTATCTCTGTGTATAGTCATAATCTATGACTAGTCCCGCCCATGTGCGGGGACCCCGGAGCAATCAAAATATCTCTTAAGCTGTCCTGCATTTGCAAACCTGCAAAGACACTTAAGAGACAGACAAAATAATACAGCCTAATAACAATATGGCTGCACTGGCCAGCACTTCATCTGAAGTGAACACAAAAGCCAAAATAAAGTTTAAATGTAATTTTTATTCACATCTGACATGTTCCTTTATTGTATCACACTCCCTTCACCAAAATCCCTTTAAACAATAGAGAGGAAGGGGTGGACAGACAAGCCCTATAGGCTGTCATTATGTGTCTGCTAAAAGGATACCGTGCCTTTAAGGAACTCTCCAGAGACCCCCGGTATCCCAGGATGCACAGCCAAAGCAAGTTACTTTCAGTTCTTTTTGAAGGTGTATAACAGGCCTGATACTGTCAGTTTACTCCACCGGGGAGGAGGGAGGGTCGCTTATGACTATAACAGATACCCCTACTACAGAACTGGAGTTACAGGTAAGAAACTACTCCTTCTGTAGTAGGGGATCTCTGTGTATAGTCATAATCTATGAATAGAATGGCAAGCCCATCCCAACCAAAAAACAGCGGTGGAGTAAAAACCGAACCCCAACAAATTACTGTGCAAACAAATTCCTCAGCGAAGCCTGTCCAACCTGCGCATCTGCCCTAGCATCAGAGTCCAGGCAGTAATGCTTTGTAAACGTATGGACCGACTTCCAGGTGGCAGCCTTACAAATGTCAGCGATTGGAACATTCCTAAGCAAAGCCGTAGTCGCTGGTTTGCCCCTAGTCGAATGCGCTGTAGGCTTACCCCCTAACGTCTTATTAGCTTTCTGATAACAGAGCTGAATACAGGACACAATCCATCTGGAGATGGACTGTTTTGAGGAAGCTAGACCAGTTCTTACCGAACCATAATTTACAAACAGTTGATCCGACCTGCGGATGTCTTTTGTCTTATCTAGATAGAATTTCAACACTCTACGCACATCTAGTGAATGCAGAGACCTCTCCGCCGGAGAGGAGGGATGCTGAAAAAATGTAGGCAAAGTTATCATTTGATTGACATGGAAATCAGATATCACTTTAGGTAAAAACTTAGGATGAGTACGCATTACCACTTTAGAAGCATGGAACACAGTATACGGCTCTTGACAACACAGAGCCTGAATCTCACTTAATCTCCTGGCCGATGTAATGGCCACAAGGAAGGCAGCCTTCCAGGACAAATGCTACAAAGAAGCCCTATGAATAGGCTCAAAAGGCTCCCTCATTAATCTGGACAACACCACGTTCAATTCCCATGGTGGAGAAGGTCGTCTAACAGGGGGAAACACCTTACGCAAACCCTCCACATAATCTTTAATCACAGGGATTTGAAAAAATGAGGTTTGGGAAGGGCCCTTTCTATACGCAGTCAAAGCTGCGAGATGAACTTTAATAGACTGAAAGTTAAGCCCAGATTGAGCTAACTGCAGCAGATAAGGCAGAATAACATCCTCTTTACAGGATGGAGGGTCAATGTCCTTTGCCGTGCACCATAAGCAGAATCTCTTCCACTTATAGTTGTAAGAAGTCCTCGTAGACGGTCTCTTCGCCTCTTTCAAGATCTCCATACAGTCCTGAGGTAGGTTCAAGTGTCCATACTGTACTAGCTCAGGAGCCATGCTGCCAAACTCAAGGACGAGAGATTGGGGTGAACCATCTGTCCTCCGAATTTCGTGAGAAGGTCCGGGCGACATGGCAGGCGCCGGTGTGGGAGAACAGACCGGTGAAGGTCGGTGAACCACCATTGCCTCGGCCACTCCAGAGCAATCAGGATCATCCTGGCTCTGGATTGCGACAGCTTGATCAGCACCGCCGGAATCAGGGGAATGGGTGGAAAGGCGTAGAGAAAGCTGTTGGACCAGCTGATCCATAGTGCATTCCCCAGCGTCCCTGGTTGGTAGTACCTGGACGCGAAGTCGCGGCATTTGCTGTTTTCTGCCGCAGCGAACAGATCGATATCCGGAGTGCCCCACTCTGCGAAGACGTCTCTTAGCACGTAGTCGTTTAGCACCCACTCGTGATTTTCTTGAACGAGCCTGCTGAGCGCATCGGCTTGGGGATTCTGCACTCCCGGCAGATGGGTCGCCGTGATAGTTAGGTTCCCGGCCACCAGCCAATTCCAGAGAGTCTGTGCCTCCCGAGACAGCGTGCGTGAACGGGAGCCCCCCTGCTTGTTGAGGTAATACATGGTAGTAGTATTGTCCGTCTGAACTAGCAGGGAGTTCGTCTTGAAGGAGGGCTGGAACGCCTTCAGGGCCAAGTGTACCGCTCTGAGTTCCAAAAAGTTGATGTGGTAAGTCATCTCCGTCTGTGACCATATCCCCTGAATCTGAAGAGGGCCCGAATGCGCTCCCCAGCCCTGGAGAAACGCATCGGTCACTATGGTCTGGACCGGAATATCCTTGTGAAAGGGAGTCCCCTTGCAGACATTCTCTGAGGAGCACCACCATTTCAGAGACTGTAGAGCGTGTTGGGACAGATGAATCTTGTCCTCCCAACGCCCCCGCCTCTGGTCCCATTGATCCTCCAGACATTCCTGCAGAGGCCTCATATGCAGACGGGCATTGGGGGTGAGAAAGATGCATGAAGCCATCGACCCCAGTAAAGAGGACACCGTCCTCACTGTAGGAGAGTGGGCTGAGAGGAGGTGCAGGGCCTTCCAACGGATAGATAAGCGTCTCTCCCCTGAAGGACACACGCTTGCGTTCAAAGTATTGACTGAGGCCCCCCCAAGTACTGGAGACACTGCACAGGGATCGGCACTGACTTCGACATGTTGATGTGCAGTCCCAGGCGATGAAGCAAGGCAGCTGTCCTGTTGAAATGACACTGGGCTTCCTGGTACATGGAAGTTTTGATCAGCCAATCGTCCAGGTATGGATACACAAACACTTTGTTCTTCCGCAAGTGTGCTGCCACCACTGCCATGCACTTGGAGAACGTCCTTGGTGCAGACTGCAGACCAAACGGGAGTACTGTATACTGGTAATGGTTGTTGCCGACCAGAAACCTCAGGAACTTGCGAAGCTTTTGTGCAATCGGCACATGAAAGTAAGCGTCCTACAGATCTATGGCGCACAGCCAGTCTCCTCGATGCAACTGAGGGTAAATCTGATGCAGGGACAACATATGGATCTTTTCTCTGCGGATCCACTTGTTTGCTTGACGCAGATCTAGAATAGGCCTGAACTCGTTCTTGTCCTTTTTTCTGACGAGAAAGAACCTTGAGTAAGGAATATGCTACTTACCAGTATGCATCTGTTCTTGGCATGTAGAGCTGCAGAGTTGTACACTGTGCATAGATCGCCATCTGGTGTTGGGCCCGGATGTTTGCAGTTTGTTTTTGTTCTTTGGACAGTCTTTGGAAGTCACGAGTTCGGTGACTCCTCCTTCGGTCCGTAGTGCGCATGGGCTTCGGCTCCATCCTCAGATTGTTTTTCGCCAGCAGGGAAATGATGGAGCGTAGTAATAACAGTGAGAAACCCATGTGTGTTGTATCTAAATAAGATAGACTGGAACGGATACAGGTAGCCGGGGAGGCGGGTGGGCGTGTACAACTCTGCAGCTCTACATGCCAAGAACAGATGCATACTGGTAAGTAGCATATTCCATTCGAGGCATATGAGCTGCAGATTGTACACTGTGCATAGATTATATAGCAGTACCCAACCTTAGCGGCGACCACCGGTATCCGTTGCAGCGGTTTGAAATAATGTCTTTAGTACAGCCTGGCCCACACTAGCTTGTTGCTTGGAGTGCACGTCTACACAGTAATGTTTTGTGAAGGTGTGCGGTGTTGACCATGTGGCTGCTTTGCAGAGGTCATCTAAGGGTATGTTCCCTAGAAAAGCCATAGAAGCCCCTAACTTTCTTGTAGAGTGGGCTTTAGGTGGAACAGATAATGTTCTTTTTGCTGTGTGATAGCAAATTTGTATGCACTTTACAATCCACCTAGCTATCCCTGATTTAGAGATGGGGTTGCCTTTATGTGGTGGAGAGAAGGAGACAAACAATTGTTTAGTCTTTCTGAAAGGTTGCGTTCTTTGTATGTAGTACAGTAAAGCCCTCTTAACATCAAGTGTATGTAGAGCCCTTTCCGCAACAGATTGAGGTTGCGAGAAAAAAACAGGTAATTCCACCGATTGAGATGGAAGGGGGAAATGACCTTGGGCAGAAATTTTGGATTGGTACGAAGTATCACTTTGCTGTGATGTATTTGTAAGAAGGGTTCCTGTATAGTGAACGCTTGTATTTCGCTAACCCTTCTAAGGGAAGTGATAGCTACTAGAAAAGCCGTTTTCCAGGTGAGGAACTGTAGCTCGCATTTATGCAGTGGTTCGAAGGGCGGACCCATGAGCCTTGTAAGAACTACATTTAAATTCCATACAGGTGAAGGCGGTGCCCTGGGTGGAATTAAGCGTTTAAGGCCTTCCATAAAGGCTTTAATAGCAGGCACCCTGAACAGTGACAAATGTTGTCTGTTTTGCAGGTAAGCAGCGATCGCAGCTAGGTGTAGGCGTATGGAAGAATATGCCAGGTTACACCTTTGAAGATGGAGTAGATAGCATATAATGTGTTGTATGGATGCATCTAAAGGGTTGATTGTATTGTTACGGCAGTAAACAACAAATCTCTTCCACTTTGCGGCATAGCATGCTCGAGTGGTAGGACGTCTGGCTTCCTTGATAATATTCATGCAGTCAGGGGGAAGGTTAAGGTAGCCAAATTCTAAGATTTCAGGAGCCAGATCGCAAGGTTGAGCTGCGCTGGGTCCGGGTGTCTGATTTCTCCATGGTTCTGAGTTAGGAGGCATGGGGACAGGTGCAGTTTTTGGTGTGGTACCACTGAGCGCTGTAGTAGTGTGGTGTACCACGGCTGCCTGGCCCATGTTGGGGCTACGAGAATGAGCGTGAGGGAGTGCTGTTGCAGGTTCCTGACCACTAATGGAATTAGTGGGAGAGGTGGAAAGGCGTATGCAAATCTGCCTGACCAGTTCATCCATATCGCATTGCCTTTGGACAATGGGTGTGGGTATCTGGCAGCGAAGCTTGGGCATTTTTTGTTGTCGTGGGTGGCGAAGAGGTCTATCTGAGGATGCCCCCACTTGTGGAAGAATGGGCGAAGAACTTGTGGATGCAGTTCCCATTCGTGTATTTGTTGCGTTTGTCTGCTGAGCAGATCTGCCATGGTGTTTTGTATGCCTGGAACGTGCTGTGCCAGGAGATAGATGTTTTGTGGAATTGCCCATCTCCATATGCTCTGGGCTAAGCAGGAGAGCTGGGGAGAGTGTCCCCCCCCCCCCCCTGTTTTTGAATATAATACATTGCAGTCATTGTCTGTGCGAATGAGGACTGCTTTGGCTGAAATCTGTTTTTGAAAGGATTTTAGGGCTAGAAAGATCGCCAAGAGCTCCAGATGGTTGATGGAGCAATTTTTGCTGTGGCGTCCATAGACCTTGCATTGTGAGGTGTAGGAGGTGCGCTCCCCAGCCGGAGAGCGATGCGTCCGCTGTTAGTATCACCTGGGGAACCGGGTCCAGGAACGGCGGCCCTTTGGAAAGGTTTGTGGTGTTCCACCACTGCAGAGAGTGATGAGTGTGGCCGTCCACCAACACCAGATCCGTCAGCTGACCCTGGGCCTGGTTCCACTGTCGTGCTAGGCACTCTTGGAGTGGACGCATGTGGAGTCTTGCATGGGGCACTATGAAAATGCAAGATGCCATCATCCCTATTAGCTTCATGAACACTCTCGCTGGGAGAGAGTGCTGAGGAATGAACGTTTGGCGCAAGGCTTGCATGCTTGCGATTCTGGCTGAGTTGGGATAGGCTATACCTTTGGAGGTGTCTATAGTGGCCCCGAGATATTGCTTTGTGTGAGATGGTACGAGGTGGGACTTTTGGTAGTTCACCGTGAAGCCTAGCTGGTGGAGCAGTTGGATGGTGCTGTTTGTATGTTGCACACATTGTTCGTAGGACGCGGCTTTTATCAGCCAGTCGTCTAAGTAAGGGAAGACGTGAATATGCTGACGTCTGAGGTGTGCTGCTACTACAGCTAGGCATTTGGTAAACACCCGTGGTGCGGTGGTGACCCCGAAGGGGAGAACCGTGAATTGGTAATGCTGACCGTCCACCACAAACCTGCAGTACTTCCTGTGAGAAGGGTGTATTGGAATATGGAAGTATGCGTCTTTTAGATCCAAGGTAGTGAGAAAGTTTCCCTGACAGAGGAGTGGGAGGACTTGTTGCAGGGTGACCATGTGGAAATGGTCCGAATGTATGTATGCATTTAGAGGCCGGAGGTCCAGAATGGGCCTCAGGGTCCAGTCTTTTTTCGGGATTAGAAAATACAGAGAGTAGACCCCTAAATTTTGTTGATTGAAGGGGACTTGCTCTATAGCGTGTTTTTGGAGGAGGGAGATCACATCCTGTTTGAGCAATGTGGAATGTTCCTGTGACATTGGACGGTGCCTTGGTGGGATATTGGTTGGGGTGGATGTTAGCTCGAGACAGTACCCTGACCGAATAATTTGGGTCACCCATTTGTCCGATGTTATGGACTCCCAGGCGTGAATAAAGTGTTGTAGTCTGCCCCCGACCGGAGTGGGATGGTCTGGGGGGAGCGAGGGGAAGTCATTGTGCGGGCGGCGTGGCAGAACGGGTGGTGTTGGTTTTGCCCCTGCCCTTATTGTTGTTGCCCCTGTATCCACCTCTTTGGTAGCCCTTTGAGAAGGTATTTTGAGGAGGGGACTTGTAGGAGGTAAAGGCGCTATCGGTGGAGTAGCCTCTGCCTGTACTACGAAAGGACGAACGCCGAAAGGAGCGTTTAGGGGTTTGGGATTGTAATGCCCCCATAGACTTTGCTGTGTCCGTGTCCTTATTCATTTTTTCTAATGCTTCGTCCACCTTTGGCCCAAATAGGTGTTGTTGGTCAAAGGGGTGATTTAGAATGGATGCCTGGACTTCTGGTTTGAACCCTGAAATTCGGAGCCAGGCATGACGGCGAAGCAGGACACTAGTATTTATGGCTCTAGAAGCAGTGTCTGCTGCATCGAGGGCACATTTAATGGAGGTGTTAGTAATAAGCTTTCCCTCCTGTATTAGGTCGTGAGCTTTACGTTTGTGTTTCTCAGGGAGGTGCCGCATAAGAGCCTCAAGCTCATCGTAGTGTGCTCCGTCATGACGCGCGAGCAGCGCTTGTGTATTTGCAATGCGCCAGATGTTCGCGGCTTGCGAGGCAGTGCGTTTACCAGACGCATCTAGGAGTTTTGATTCCTTATCTGGCGGTGGGGCTTCACCTGAGGACTGGGAGTTAGACCGCTTTCTAGCTGTGGACACAACTAGGGAATGTAAGGGAGCAGGGCCCTTAAATGTATGTAGGGTCTGTGGGTGCTGCTTTGTACTTTTTTTCTATTCTGGGGTTTAAGACCCTGGCCCTGACAGGGTCTTTGAACACCTCTGTAGCATGTTTGGTGACACCCTTAAGCATGGGCAAGATGGCTGTGGATTTATCTTGAATATCAAATGTATCCAGTAAGAAGTCGTCTTCCACTGGTTCGCTATGTAGTTCCACCCCATGGTAGTGTGCTGCTCTCTGCACTAAGTGGTGAAACCCTAGTGAGTCCTCTGGGGGAGATGGCATGGATGGGTAGAGGTCATCTCGAGGCACATCTGGTATGTCAGGGTTTTGGTAATCTTCCCATGGGTCTGGGGTCCCCGGTGGTGTGGGGTCCATTGGGGCGTCCGCTGGATCATAATCTGGATCCCCGTAATCCGGATCTGGGGACGGGGTCGGGGAATGATGAGGCAAGGGTGGCGGAGACCTGGGAGGGAGAGGAGGAAGAGGTGTAGGAGGTGGTGGGGAGGGCACTCTGAGAGGAGATGTGGCAGAGTCCTTCCGCTTGGGTGGTAGAGGAGTAGCTGGTGTGTCAAGACGTCTTTTCTTGAAGGTCAGAGTCAATAGCCCAGTCTTTGGATCCTTTGATAAGGTTTTTTGATAAGGATCGGGTGTAAAAAGGTCTGGTGGGCCCGAATCGTCCGCTGGCGCCGATGTTTATGGAGCCGAGGATTTGGGTGGTTTCTCTGCGCCATGCTTTTTTGGAACCTCCGGTTTTTTCGGCGTCGAGGTAGGCTTCGACGCCGGAGCGTCGGTGCCGAGGGATTTGTGCTTGTGTTTCGTCGGCACCGAAAGTCTAGGCTTCGGCACCGGTGGCTTCGGAGTCGAGCTGGGCGTCACTTTCTTCGGTACCGAACGGTGTTTATCGGCACCAGGAGTCGGCTGGCTCGAGCCCGAGCTGCCGTGAGACTTGTGAGGCTTCGAAACCGGGCCCGAAGGTGGGGTGATAGAAGCTGCATGTTTGGTTTTCCCCAGGCCCGAAGGCGAAGGTCTAACCCGAGTCTCTTTGGATTTGGGCGCGGGGGTGGGAGGGGGTAGAGTACTCACGACCCTCTGCGCCGGTGTGATGTCCTCCAGGTCGGAGTCGTCGGCCTCGGAAGCGCTGACGATGTCTTCCTCCTGCTCGGTGTGGTGTTGCCCCGAAGCTCCGGTGTCGTCTCCGAAGATGTCCGGTGGAGCTGCGGTCGATGAGTGCGCCATGGTGCGTCGAGCTCTTTGATCCCGGATGGTCTTTTTTGATCGAAAAGACTGATGGAGGTCGGTGTGGGGAAATTTAGACCCACATTTTGGGCACTTTTTGAACGGAGTCCTTTCCATCGGCCGGGACCGGAGGCGAGGAGGGCCCGAAGGCCGGTGCCGATGTGTGGAATCGAGAAAAGTGCCTCTTCGAGAGATGAAGAAACTCCATGAACGAGGATTTTCCGTCGAGGCTGGAACCGTAGAAGTTCGAAGCCGGAGCACGAAGTATCACATCCGAGCCCGATGGCGGAAAAAAACAATCTGAGGATGGAGCCGAAGCCTATGCGCACTACGGACCGAAGGAGTCACCGAACTCGTGACTTCCAAAGACTGTCCAAAGAACAAAAACTAACTGCAAACATCCGGGCCCAACACCAGATGGCGATCTATGCACAGTGTACAATCTGCAGCTCATATGCCTCGAACAGACCTTTTCCTTTTTGCCTCAAAGGAACAGTCTCTATCGCCTTCTTCTTTAACAGAATGTCCGCCTCCCACTGGAGCTCTCGCACCGAGTAGGGAGAGCGCACTGGTGGAATCTGCGGAGGCGGGCTGGTGAAACGAAGACTGTACCCATTGCAAACAATGTTCAGCACCCACTTGTCCCGAGTTATTGTTCTCCAGTCTGCCAGGTAGTATTGAATACTACAACCCCCCCCCCGCTTTTAACAGGACTGCCTCGGGAACTGTTGTTGTTGCTGGTGTTGTAGTTGACCAGACTGACGCCCTTGGCCGCGTTGTTTAGAATAACGCCTGCCATAGGAACGGAATGATCTCTTCTGTTCCTTGGGGTTTTCCAACCCTACGGCCTTCAGGGTTTCTGCTTCGGCCTTCATGCGGGCCATTTCGTCATCCGCATGAGACCCGAACAACGTCGTGCCAGAGAAAGGTAAGTTAGCAATCTTTTGCTGCGCTTCAGGCTTTAGAGAGGTAAGTCTCAGCCAGGAATGTCTCCTTATGTGTACTCCATGACAGTACCCATGGGCCGCCAGCAATGACACATCCCCCGCTGCACCGATTATCTGGTTGGAGACCATCATGCCCTCATTCAACACCTCCTGGAAGTCTTCCCGTTTATCCCTAGGCAGGGAGTCAGCAAACTGTTGCAGGGAGTCCCATAATGATCGGTCATAGAGGAAGAGGAGGAGGAGGAGGAGGAGGAGGAGGAGGAGGAGGAGGAGGAGGAGGAGGAGGAGGAGGAGGAGGACGACGACGACGACGACGAGGAGGAGGACGAGGAAGGGAGGAGGGAGGAGGAGGCCGCGGCTGAGGTTGCGGTCAAAGCAGTGGCTCCATTGGCGAGCGGCGCTGTCTGCGGGGCTCAGTACGACGTCGATGGGGTCTCGACGTCGACTGTGAAGCCTTCGACGGCTACCTAGTCCGAGGTCTCGCCGGCCCCCCTCTCGACGAACGTAGAGGACGCCGAGATCCAGAGCCCTGGATCGACGGCGAACACACCGGTGCTGTACCTTTCGCCGTAGTCGTCCTCGACATCGAACGGGATCTTCCGGCCGGAAGCGTCGTTTCTGCTCCTTTTTCTGCCCGGATGTCCCTCCAGTGGCTGATGCAAAAAAACAATTGGACAGAATGCAGAACAATGTCATACATTCACCCCAGTACAGAGATCTGGGCCTAAATCCATCGTTTTTTTGCTCACCATGTCATTCCAGTTTGAACCCAGCCATATGCAAATCAGTCTTGACCCTGTGCCCCATGGGAACAGTCCAAACCGAACTGCCAAGCCAGGTCCTCCCTGGACTGGAAACAAGCATCCTAGGACCGGTTTTGGCCATGTCTAAACTGGGGTGGTGTAGTGGGCAAAAGAACAATGGATTTAACCCAGATCTCTTGACTGGGGGAGAATGTATGCATTGTCAGCATTCCGTCCATCATTTGTTTGTTGTAACGCTTTTCGCCCTAAGTGGGATGGGTATTCCCAGACGTGGGACCCGTGCTCACTACGCCACTGGAGTCAAGCTATCCTGGCTGATGACAGCTGATAGCCAGAAACCGGTCCTAGGATGCTTGGTTCCGGTCCAGGGAAGACATGGCTTGGCAGTTCGGGCTGGACTGTTCCCATGAGGCACAGGGTCAAGACTGATTTGCATATGGCCATGTCTAAACTGGGGTGGTGTAGTGGGCAAAAGAACGATGGATTTAACCCAGATCTCTTGACTGGGGGAGAATGTATGCATTGTCAGCATTCCGTCCATCATTTGTTTGTTGTAACGCCCTCCAGTGGCTGAAGCATGGGCAGAGGATGGGGAAGGAGATCCTCCATGCCCAGAAGTCCCACCTGTTCTCTGCTTCTCCTGTCCCTGAAGGAGGATCTTCTCTCTGTCCCTCAGGGTCCTCTTGGAGAAGGTCTTGCAGATGTCACATGTAGCAGGGACATGTGAAGATAAGCAGAGAATACAGACATCATGTGGGTCCGTCTTGGCCATTTTCCTCCCACACTCAGGGCATTTATCAAATAAAGCCATGCTAAGAGTGGGCAAACTGCACCAAACTACCGGATGCAGCAGAGAAAGGCTCTAGACGTCGAATGAACAAACTTTTATCTTCAAAAAACCAATTTTATCCAAAATATCCACCCAAATGGGTAGAGCTCAATGCTCCCGGGTCCTGTTAGCAGGAGCCGGAAAAAAGAACTGAAAGTAACTTGCTGTGGCTGTGCATCCTGGGATACCGGGGGTCTCTGGAGAGTTCCTTAAAGGCACGGTATCCTTTTAGCAGACACATAATGACAGCCTATAGGGCTTGTCTGTCCACCCCTTCCTCTCTATTGTTTAAAGGGATTTTGGTGAAGGGAGTGTGATACAATAAAGGAACATGTCAGATGTGAATAAAAATTACATTTAAACTTTATTTTGGCTTTTGTGTTCACTTCAGATGAAGTGCTGGCCAGTGCAGCCATATTGTTATTAGGCTGTATTATTTTGTCTGTCTCTTAAGTGTCTTAGCAGGTTTGCAAATGCAGGACAGCTTAAGAGATATTTTGATTGCTCCGGGATCCCCGCACATGGGCGGGACTATTCATAGATTATGACTATACACAGAGATCCCCTACTACAGAACCATGGTTGGAGAGTCCAAGTGGGAGCTACTAAAATGAGGGCGAGACATTTACCCAAGTCTCCAAACCACAAACTGCGGGAGAGGCAGAAAAGCGTAGGAAAATCTCCCCGACCAATTCATCCATATAGCATTGCCTTTGGATAGTGGGTGTGTAAACCTGGAGGCAACGACTGGGCATTTTGCTTTGTCTGCAGCTCTGAATAGGTCCATTTGTGGAAACCCCCGCTTGTGAAAGTATGGGAGAAGGACTTGTGGGGAAGTTACCACTCACGGACTTGTTGCTGCATCCTGCTCAGGAGATCAGCAAAAGTTGTTGTCCATCCCCAGCAGGTGTTCTGCCAGCAGATGGCATTTTGCGACGTATTGCCAAACGCCAAATCGTCTGATATTGTTGTGATAACTAGAGCGCGATACTCAAAATACAGCCCTCCTGATCTTTACATATGGCACTGGGCTGCTGTTTACTTGACAAAGCACTAACATTCAGAAAGATGTTAAAGAGGCAAGCATTTATTTGCAGATTAACTGAAGTATAACAAAAGCAAAGAATGTGTCCTGCCCAGTTTAACTTAAAAACCTTGATTAAAAAAAACAAAACTTTTGTAAACCATTTTTATTAAGAAAACAGAAGGAACGGTTCAAGGCAATAAGTGGGTACACAGTACAGATTTACAAATTTCAACACAGTGCACGATAAGCACGGGTCACTTCCCCACATGTACACAAATTAATATTGACCAGCATAACCATTAAGCATCGAGCACATAGGCGGAGTAGTGAGCAGACTAGGCACGCGCACCACTTGGCATCTATCGATCGAGCAGTCATCTTGTTCCGTCTAGGGTGGGAGCATGGCATCAAGTCCGGGAACATCCAATAGTTGAAGTCTGTCACGCTGTAACTCAATGAAAGGGCATACATGTCACCTCTCCCACTTATAGTCCGATTTCTTAGGGCTCCCTCTGTGCTTGAACACGTCCTTCTCGGCAATCATTGCCCTATGCATATCAATAGCCCAATCACGCAAGCATGGGCCCGCACCCACTTACCATCTCTGTACAATGTTGCATTTTGCAATGGGCCACTCCAATGAGGCCCATGTCTGTTCGGTTTGCGTGAGGTCTGTGGCTTCCCACATATTACAGAGGCACAACTGGGGTGAGGCCTTCAGAGTCTTAACACCCACTATCTGCTTTGTAACCCTATCCCAGTACTGTAGCACAGTGGGGCAATCCCACAGAATATGGAAGAAAGTGCCCGGCTGGTTACAATGCCGAAGGCACTGGGGGTCAGGTCTTCTATCCATTTTAAACAAGGTCTTTGCATCAAAGCATACGCGGTGGAGGATTTTCAGTTGGACCAGGCACAGTCTCATTGGGATAGCCACTTCGAGGAGAAGCCAGTGCATCGTGCCAGTCTTCCTCATCTATGTCCCCCAGGTCCCCCTCCCAACTCTGCCGGAGACGTTGCATGGGGTCAGGACGATTGTTCAACTTTTGTGGGCACAGGGTCAAGTACCAATATGTCCTCCAATGGAGTGGACTCAGGCAGAGGAAGATCCTTGGGCAAGGCAGCTGTAACTGCATGACTAATCTGTAGATATCGAAAAATTTCAGTCTGTGCTAGCTGATACTTGGACTGCAAATCTGCAAACGTAGCCAATTTACCCCTCACCCACATGTCCCCCACTGTCGAAATGCCCATTATGTCCCACTTGTCAAAACCAGGGCATTTGCTGAGCTGACCAAATATGTCTGGCTCCCAGAGTGGCGTGTCTTTCATAAGTTTGTTATGCCAACCCCATTTCTTATTGACTTCATGCCAGATCTCCACTGCGAGTGCTGTAGGTCCTGTGAGGTGAAGCTTGCGGGGATTTGTATAGAATGCTCTATTATAACCGCCCCGTCCCAAGAGCCAACCGTTTGTATGCAAATTTGGGTCGTCATGCTCCCCATGCACCCACTTGTTGATCGCAATCAGTTGAGAGGCTTGGTAATATAGCTGCATATCAGGCAATGCAATACCACCATCATACCACCCCGTCAGTTTTTTCATAGCAATGTGTGGGGCCCGTCCCTCCCACAGCAGCATTCGCACTATGCGATCAATACTGGCGAAATAGGTGTCAGGGATCACGTTGGGGGTGTTCTGCAGTGCATAAAGGAAATGCGGCAGTACTAACATCTTAAAAAGTGCGGCCTGCCCCAGGAGAGTCAGGGGGAGAGATCGCCAATGCTTAGCGTCACATCGAAGACGGGTCAAGGGCATTAGCAGGTTGGACTCATAAAATAAAGTCTGATCCAGGGTAATAAAGATAACAAGGTATTTGAAACCCTGTGAAGCCACCGGTATGCTGCAACCCCTAGGATTACGCGGCGGTTCACCCCACAGAATGTAAAGTTGGAACTTAGCCCAATTAATAATATATCCCGAGTGGGTGCCAAACATATGGCAAATATGGAGGACTCGACTGAGACCGCGAAGGCGAGGTCAAATAGAGGAGGACGTCGCCCGCATATAATGAAATGCGATCCTCCTGGTCCTCTGTCCATTTAAGGCCCCAGATCTCCGGATCTCCCCTGATCCAAACCGCTAGGGGCTCCAACACCAGGACAAAGAGTAGGGGTGATAGGGGTCACCCCCGTCTGGTGCCTCGCCGCAGTGGGAATTGCCCAGAAACATGGTTATTGACGGTCACCTGCGCGGTGGGTTGGGCATAAACCAACTGAATCCAATTAACAAAATTGGGGCCAAACCCCATCCTAGTCAGCACTGCGAAAAGAAAGTCCCACTCGATGGTATCTAACTCAATAGAGGCATCCAGAGACCGCAGGATCGCATCCTCCCTGATAGTGTCTATCCTGCCCAAGACCCCATTCAATCACCTTAAGTTCAAGGCTGTGTTTCTTCCTGGCATAAACTGATTGATCCGGATGCACCAGCTCAGTAATGTATGGGATGAGTCTATTGGCCAGTAGTTTTGCTAGAATTTTCACCTCAATTGTGAGGAGGGAAATGGGACGATTTTGTGATAAAGTGGCTCTGTATTGAATATGCTACTTACCAGTATGCATCTGTTCTTGGCATGTAGGGCTGCTGACATTCATATCTGTGCATAGATCGCCGCCTAGTGTTGGGTCCGGATGTTTGCACGTTGTTGTCCTGGAAGAGTCTTCGAAGTATCCTGGGATAGGTGACTCCTCCCCTGGACTACAGTGCGCATGGGCATCCTCTCCATCCTCAGATTGTTTTTCGCCATTGTGGCAGTGATGGAGTAGATACAGAAAGTGATGACCATGCTTACAGTAATTCTGAGAGCTGCAGCTGCTACAGGCGCCGGGGAGGAGGGAGGGCGATATGAATGTCAGCAGCCCTACATGCCAAGAACAGATGCATACTGGTAAGTAGCATATTCAGTTCGAGGCATGTGGGCTGCTGAATTCATATCTGTGCATGCCTCTATTAGCGGCGGCTACCAGTGCCAGCTGCAGCGGTCTGAAAAAGAGTTTTGAGAACAGCCTGTCCTACAGCTGCCTGCTGTTTTGATTGCACATCTACACAATAGTGTTTGGTAAATGCATGTGTAGTGGACCAGGTGGCTGCTCTACATATATCATGCAGGGGAATGTTTCCTAGGAAAGCCATGGAGGCCCCTAACTTACGTGTTGAGTGAGCTCGTGGGGGAATCGTTAATGTGCGTTTAGCCTTTTGATAGCAAATTTGAATACATTTAATGATCCATCTGGCTATACCTGCTTTGGAGATAGCGTTACCTTTGTGTTGTGGCGCAAAGGCAACGAAAAGTTGTTTTGTCTTCCTAAAGATCTTAGTCCTGTCGATATAATACATGAGGGCTCTCTTCACATCTAGTGTATGGAGTGCTCTTTCTGCGACAGTTTGTGGGTTTTGAAAGAAAACAGGCAGTTCAATAGTTTGGTTCATGTGGAACTGCGATATCACCTTGGGCATGAATTTGGGGTTGGTACGTAGTACGACCCTGTTGGCGTGAACCTGTATGAATGGCTCTTGAACGGTTAGTGCCTGGAGTTCACTAACTCTCCTCAAAGAAGTGATCGCTACTAGGAAAGCTACTTTCCAGGTGAGGAATTGAATCTCGCTGAAGATGTTGGCTGGGGCCAGTGCCGCTTGCTGCGCTTCGAGTCTTGCTGCTCGTCGATTCCGAAGAGTCTTCTTGGATCGGAATCGGGCACAGGCCATACATGTAGATTCGTCGTGATCCGGTGAAAGGCATTTGTTGCACACCGGATGGACGTCGATATGGGGATATTTCGCATTGCATACGGGACACCGCTTGAATGGTGTCCTCGATTCCATCGTCGATGAAGGGTCGATGGTCGGGAAAAATGCGAAAAAGTTGGTTCTGGAAGTTAGTAAACTAACAATATACTATCGATACCGATCGGGAACAGTACCGACGCGAACTAAAGGCCTTTTGGCCTGTAAAAAGTTTTTCCTAACTTGAGTCAAGATAAGCACATCCGAACCCAATGGCGGAAAAAAACAATCTGAGGATGGAGAGGATGCCCATGCGCACTGTAGTCCAGGGGAGGAGTCACCTATCCCAGGATACTTCGAAGACTCTTCCAGGACAACAACGGGCAAACATCCGGACCCAACACTAGGCGGCGATCTATGCACAGATATGAATTCAGCAGCCCACATGCCTCGAACATACTGTTCCCAAATAGGTACAGTGTACAGAGTTCACAGTCCCCAGAGGTTTGGCAGAGGCTAAAGTTAGATATAACCTTACTCTCTAAAGTGGTAGCTTAGTCAAGCAGTAAGGCAGTATCAGAGGAAAGTGAAAAGCATTTGTTGCACACACTCAGTCAGCAAATGGTCTCACACACTCAATAACTGAACTCTAGGCCAATGGTTTATATTTAAAAAGTATATGCTTGTTTTATTTTAGAACCAAAAATAGGTATTAAAATATACTTTCTCAGAATGAGATGCTTTATATTAATACGTTTGCAATATGCAATTGACTTTTGTAGGAAGTTACAAGTGGTTGCAATAGGCAACACAATTCTAAACACAATAATGCATCAAGTTCAATGGAAGTTTCAAGTTACTTGCCACAGATTACTTTTAGGATTACTTTTGGAATTCCAGGACTGGATTCAGTCCTGGGTCAATACTGGGAATCAAGTGATAAAAGTCGACTTAATTACTGTGATGATTTTTAGATAATATTTAGCTATCTTAAAAGTTGACACGTAGAAAATTTTTCATAGAAAATAGACAATGATTCCCTATGGCAGAAAATTCAAGTTGCAGGTATAGTATGTTCTCGTTACTTTTGTAATCCAGCACTGGGTGCCTAGACTCAGTATTGGGACCTTTATCCAAAACAGGTAAGTAATTATGTTTTCAGATATTATACGATTTTTAAAGAATATTTAACATTTGCAGAAATTGACACTTGGAAGAAATTTCACAGAAAAACAGTCAATGATTTCCTATGGGAGAAAATTGGGTTACTGGTAGATACAGTTGTAAGTAGTTTTCAGAGTCCGTGCTGGGGACCAAGATCCAGCACTGGGAGCTCACCTAAGAGCAGGTGAGTATTTTCGTTTGTTACTCGGCTGATTTTTGGTGAATATTTTAAGTTTTGAAAAGTCCACACTTACAAGAAATTTCAGGAAAAGCCAGTCAATGTTACCCTATGTAGAAAATCGAGTTTAAAGGTAAGTACTCGACTGGCAGAGTTAAGGTTCTGGGCATAGACTCCGGGTTCTTCCAGGGTCAGTTAGGTACAGTTGGTTCACCCTAAGCAGCACAAGGGCGGCCGGGTGCAGAGAGAGAGTTAGGCCCAATGTTATCCTATGAGAGGTAGGGGGGCCTTGGTTGGTGGCTGCTGACTAGCAGGCCACGCGGCTGTGGGAGCTGGGCTCCTGGTCACTTACTCAGGGCAATTGGGGAAGTAGAAAGGTGTAGAGGTTGCAATGCCAGGGCCACTCTGGCGGCTGGGTGCAGGGTGCTTTTGAGCCTTCGGGCGCTCAATTGACTTCAATGGGAAATCTCCGCTTTAGAAAAAGTCTGCAAGCTCAGGGACGAAGATTCTTCAGGTGCCACCACCACTTCGAGAGGCAAGTTGGGTAGTTGGAGGATAGGTAGGTACCCCGGGATTGGGCACAGGGGCCGCGGGGTGCCAGGTGCCTTTGGTGTTGGGAAATCTTACCCTCTGATCACAGTTGGGGCGGCACCTTGTTCTGAGGCTGCAGGCTTCTTCAGGAGTGTCAAGGGAGGTCCTTGGGTGCCGGACTCAGGGTCACAGTCGCCGTGGGGTCTCCTCGTGGTCTTTGTTCACTCCGGCACAGGCCAGGCTTGGCGGGTGCAGTGTGCTGGGTTCGCGGCTCCGGGCTGCTGCCAGGGATTAGAAGTAGTTTTTGAGTAGAGCCTCTACTCATTGGAGTCCCAGGGAGCTTAGAGTCAAAAGGTAGCCAAGTCCTCCAGGGTTTGTGAGGTTGCTGGCCACAAGAGATGCCGGGTTGGAGCAGGAGCAGGTTTGAGGGTCGACAGGCCGGTAGGGCTGGGGCCAAAGCAGTTGGTGTCTTCCTCTTAGCAGCTGCAGGGCAGGTCTTCTTTCTTCTAGCTCTTCTTCGGATTTTGGAATCTGGGGAAGGAAGGTTCAGGGTGCCCCTAAATACAAGATTTAGGGGCGTTACAGGTAGGTGAAGGGCAGGGGCCAATGGGTCCCTGTCCTGGGGTGGGTACACCCCCCTATCCTGCCTCTCTCCTGTGGGAGGGGGAAGTAGCCTAGTCCTGATTGGGTAGGGCTTCCCATCTTCAAGATGGTGAGAGCCCGGAGATGTGCTTCACCTCGCCTTCCCCACCTGAGGGGTGGGGTTGGCAGGCTGGCACATCCCCGGTCCTTATTTGGGGTTTCCGGCCAAGCTTCTCGCTAGAGTGGGGGGTTGCAGTGGCCTGGGGAAGCTCACAGAGGCGGAATGCCTTTGAAGCTTCCCCCTGCCCATCCTGGGGGAGGAGTTTTAGCACCTCGCCCAGGATGTGCATTGTTGCAGACCCAGGAGCGATGGGGCTCTCCTACCCAGGGGTCCAGCAACATGTCTGCTGTGTGGCAGCCTAGGCAGCCTCAGAACAGACGTGGGTTGTAGGTTAGGTTTCAGGGGGCCTCTCTAAGATGCCCTCTGGGGTGCTTAGTACATTAAATCCCACACTGGCATCAGTGTGGGTTTAATGTGCTGAGAAGTTGGATACCAAACTTCAGTCTTGCCATTATGGTGCTGTGGAGTTAGTGTTTGACCAGCTCCCAGCACCATATACTCTTAAATGGCAGCACTGCACACAGTGCCCAGGAATGGACCTGGGTACTGTAGGGGCACAGGGCTCCTGCTCCTGTGCCCACACCATTGGCATAGGGCACCCAGGTAGAGGGGTGGCTGATGTATGCCATGGCAGTGTAGGTGGTGGGCATGGCACACAGGGATGTGTGCCATGTCGACTCTTTGTTTGGTCTTGTACCCAGACACAGCCTGCAAGGGCTGTGTGTGTGTGTGTGTGTGTGTGTGTGTGTGTGTGTGTGTGTGTAAGGGTACAGGGCCTCTAAGGGTGGCACAATGAGTGCTGCAGCCCTTATAGGCCTTTGCTGGTCACAAGGCCCTGGGTACCTAGGGTACCATTTACCAGGGGCTGACATGCAGCCAGGGTTTGCCAATTTGTGTTTTAGGGAAGGAACATAGGCCCTGGGCACCTGATTGTACTTTGAGTGTGCCCTGGACTCCTGCCATTCAGCAAAAAAGTGGGGGCATACCATGCAAGAAAGATGGCACTTTCTCACAGATATGACCTACAATCCTCTACTGGTTTACCTGGTTTGTGTGTAACCACAATTGAGGCCATGACTTCAGGCAGTAGAACCCCAACATCAAAAGGTTCGGAATACATTTGCAGTAGGTGGGGAAAGAGCCTGGAGGCCATTGGCTTGAAGAATTCAATTGGGAGGCCATTGGGTTCCATAGCTTTGCCGGAGCGCACATCCTGAATCGCTTTCTGATTTTCAGTCTGTGAGGTCGGTCTCCAGGGAGACTCTAACTTGCTCGGACAAGCAGGCGACTTGAATAGTCGACAGGAGTCCCGAAGCCATGGAGGACTGACGTCTCGGCGGATGTATACCCCGAGAATTAAGAGGCGAACGTGTCGGCGATCTGCTGGGGATCAGGGAGAAGTTCTCCATCAGCCCCAAAGATAGAGTGCACCCACCTAGATGCTTGTTCTCTTTTCTCGAACCAGGCCAGAAGCCTACCCGTTCACCCGCCATGTTTATATATCTTATGCCGGGTGCCGTTATATCTAGCTTTGGCCGCTTCCGTCAGAAGCCATTGATAGTCAAGGCCCACCATGTCTACCGAGTGTTGCGCCTCCATGTCAGGGGTACACGCCAGGGCTTTTTCCTTTGCCAGGATTTCCTCTTCTAGCTCAGCCACTGGCGTAGTGAGTTCCCTCTTTTGCCCCACCATCAGCGGCAGAGCACGGCCCTTCATAACGGCACCGAACACCCCCCCCCACAACACATGCTGAAGTGACCTACCCCACATTTTCTGTAAAATAGCAGTCAGCGTCTTTGGGCAATGCCTCCCTAATGTGGGGTACCTTAAGTGCCCAGGTGTTTATAGTGAGGGTAGTGCGGCGCTTGGTTTGCCCCAAGGTTAGTGTCATGAGAACTGGGGAATGATCCCCGCATGAGGCACCTGGAGTCAGAAGACCGATATATCTTGAGAGTGAACATGTGGTCAATGCGTGATTGACTATTGTGGCCCCGGAATGAAAAGTAAATTGTATGGTGTTAGGATTAAACCATCGCCAGATATCCACCAAGCCCATCGCGGACAAGAACTCCGAAAATTGAGATCCCCTGGAGGGTCCCTTCGGGGTGGGAGGCGATCCTTTGAGTAGTCTACTGCCAGATTAAAGTCTCCCCCCAGCACCAATAACCCCACTGGTATGTAGAGTAGGAGTGCTCCAAAATCCCGCAACACAAGACGCTGTAGTCCAGAGGGGGCATAGATGGATAAAACATACAGTGATGTAGGGATTCAGTCCGACCAGTGATAAGATCCACCGCGGACAAATGAACACACCTATAGGTACCACCCGTTTACCCCATGATGATGCAATTAGAGTCAATGTGAACAAGCTGTGCCACAGCAAAAATGTATAGGTGCATAAATCGAGTGGACCATCAATGTGGAGGAAAACAAGCAGCATCACTGCACAAGTACCAAAAACAAAAAACACAAGAAACAACCCCCCCCCCCCCACCCCCCCCCCCCCCCCCCCCCCCCCCTAGCTGCTAGTACTCAACTCCCCACCACCCAGCTCCCTACATAACGGGCACAATACATCCACCACCCCCAACTTGAGTGCCTGTCGCCCACAACAGATTTAGGAACGTGATACAACCCCACTCCCTGAGGCATCTGTTCGCAAAGAAAATAACCCCAGCCGTTGACCCCATAACGTACTATTCAAACATGAATGGTCATTGCAAATAAACCTACAACAATATTAACGCGCCCACAGCAAACCAATAACCAAGAGTAAGTGTGCATACATAATATATTACATGCCGGAACACCTGCAAAAGGTGGTGCATTCCAAAACCGTATTTATGAAATGAGTGCTCAGGGAGCCCTCCGACTCCAGAGGCAGTCTTTTAAACTAGCCTATCTCCGACCGCTATCCCTCCGGGCCGCTGAGTCACCACCAGGCGGAGACGCCTGCTGCAGGTGGCTCCCACCAGAATTACTAGTGCATCCCACGGGCTTGTGGGGACGCTTGCCGACAGTTCGCTAGACTTCGAGCCAGTCCCATGCGTCTGCCGGTCTAGTGAAGAACCACAGTTTACCCTCTGACTCGATCCGCAGCTTGGCCGGAAACCTAACATACTTTATTTCTTGGTCCCTCAGCGCACGCTTCACGTCCAGGAAGCTACGCCGCTGCTTCTGAACCCGCGGGGTGAAGTCAGGGAAGGTGAATTTACTTTTGTCGATCAGCCACCTGGCCCTCGGCCCGTTCCCAGCACCCCAAAGATACGAATGTTGTTGCGTCTAATGCGGCCTTCGTAGTCAAATTGCAGGGTCAGTGCCCCCTGAGCATTTTGAAGTTCAGTCACGTGACGCTTGAGGAGGTCTGTATCATTCATCAGTTCATTGGTAGTGCTCTCTACGGCACCAATGCGGTCAGACATCTTTGTCTAATCAAATAAACTTATGTGGCGACTATCGATACGGGCTTCAATGAGGTACACACAGTCGTTATCGCAATAATAAGTCCTGCAGTGTGGGATCTGGTTGCTCCCCTGGTGGTTGGGTTAGATTGCGCCCACCATGGCCCTTTTCCCCACACAAAGTTTTCCAATTTTGCTCAGCCATAATGCCGCAGGTGGGCTCGATGTGCCAGGAACCCAGGAGGAGCGGGGGGGGGGGGGGGGGGGGGGGGGGGTGTGGGGGATCGTGTGACCTCCAATGACTGAGGGGGTGCAATGATGACAAGCCAGAGAGAGAACACAGTACCCACCGCCAGCGATAAGGAACAACGTGGGCCCCCAAGACCGCACCTCCACTCCTGGGAAACAAGGGGAATGCTGGCTCAACTCACGCACCGCTTTTATAATACAGGTGCACCAACCATCAGTAGGAGGCCCTATGGTACACACTCTTGGCCCTTTAGTGTGCTGCAAGGCTTCACTTCACCTGGGGCGGCATCGCCGGGCCCACCGCAACTGATGCATGGCATCCCACTGTGGAGGCCGAAGGAGACGGGAGGGCGTGGCGTGCCAGAAGGTCTGTGTAGCTCCACTGCCCCCCTCACCCCTGGGGCGGGACGCCTCTCCAGATCGATAGAGGGCGGGCCCCGCGCCAGTCCAGAGACCACAATGAAAGAGTGCTTAGGCTGCTAAAGTATCTCGGCACAGCAGCTCTCAGGGAATTAGACTGCAGTCAGAAAAGACAGCCATGGGGGTGGCACACCCTCCACTGGAACCTCTGAGTCGGGAATCACAGAGCGGCCCTTTCCAGCACAGTCGCAGGCCCGTCCGCCACGCCGCAGCGTTGATTAGTGCACACGCCCGGGGAGGAACGGTGCACCCACAGGGCCGCTGAAGTCGCCGAGCCGCAACGGATGCTGTCTTCCCTCACGGACACCTTCAATTGAGACTATTTCACCCAGCCGTGGGGCAAGATGTCAGTCAGCCAGGCTCCACCACAGGCATTTCTGGCCAGGGCACGATGTTAAATTTTGGATTGATCGGGAGTGGTGCGACGGAGCTTGGCTACCATGCGGCCATTTCCCTCAGCAGTTGGCCACACCCCCAACACCTTGATTTTTGAAGGCATCTTGCAACAGATGTGTCAACAAATAGGATAGTCTATTCAAAAATTTTAAAAAGTGCCTTTTATTTACATGTAGATGCATTTTACCTTACTTCGTGAGAGAACACCAGTACACTGAGAAGTATTTTTCAAAGTGCTAGCTTCAAACATGAATGTAGAAACATTCATACCCCCAACCCTCGAACAATGCTAATAGTGAACTTGGACAAGTCAGCTGTCCTGCAGACCACTCTTGGTGGCCTTCGTTTATTATACAAGGACAACATCATAGTTAACACAAGAGCAGGTTTTGTACAGCCCTCAGGATAGTGGATCAGTTACAGCATAACAGTATTGACAAATGCAAGACTTCTAGAAACTAGGGCCTTGATTTAGAGGGCAGTATGGAATGAAAACCTCAAAACAACTCCTCGACTCACTGCTCACAACATACATACATCGCTTCCCCCCCACACCCACCTTACAAACCCCTTCTCCCAACCCCAATATCATAACCTATTAATGCGGCCTTTGGTCACACCACAGACTATATTTTTTGGCCCCTGTGAAAATGTTTGAGAGTTTTAATACTTTAAACTAAAGCCATCTGCCATATATTTCGGTGTTTAGCATAGATGTAAAACATAGGTAGCTGTGCTTAGCTCTGACTTGGACTTTGGTAATACCCTGGACTCCAGCCATGCTACACCTCAATGAAGCTGTTAAAGCAGTGATACTCAAAGTATGGCCCAGGACCGCATGTGACCCTCCTGGCCTTATATATATATATACATACATACATATATACATATACACACACACACATACATCAAGCACTTCTTTAAAGGTTAATTGCAGTCAGTAAAAGGAAGTAACTAAACCCTTAACTTTAGGAAATCATTTTTGAAGACAGCAAACATGAAAGAATACGATACTTTTTTCAAAATTCAAAAAGTGTATTTCATTGACCTGTAGAACCATTTAACCTTAATAAATCAAACTATAGCAGTGCATTCAGAAGTATATGTTTTTTTTAAAGTGATGGTTTTCAAACATGAATTTAGAAACGTTCATGCTTTCGAACCACCCCCAACCCCCCCCCCTCCATACCACCCTGACAATGCCATTAATATCCAAGCACAGGAGATGGGTTTGTACAGCATGCATTCTGAAGTCATGTATTCAAGGTCCTCTTAAATGGGATAATGAAGAAAAAGGAGGGAAATTTAGATAAAACTGCCCAGGATCACACAATTTGGTCAAGTGGAAAAGCCGCGATTCATCCCAGGTTTTCAGGTTTCACATTGCACAATTGCGTTCAGCCACTAGATATACAGGCTTCACTTCCACTACACCCACTTTATACCCCCCCTCGCCCAGCTGGCATCAGTGCAGCCCTCGGTCACACCAAAGATCAAACTAATGGCCCCCGGGAAAATGTTTGCGAGTACCCATGTGTTATAGGAACACATTTGCTAGATGGTCACATGAGCATCAACTGTTTTTCCAAAGCCCCTTTATCAAGTCCCAGTTTTTTACCTGCAAGTACTTTGCATGCTGTGACTTACAGGCAACTGCACTCAGTGGTAAGTCGGCCAGCTATGGGAAGCATTGTATGGTTTCATTGGAGAATTAAATCAGATATGGAGACAATACTCACTTCAACAAGTCTTCTCTACATTGTTTCTGTGGAGCGAAACAAGCAACGGCCCAGACTTTGATCTCAATACCAGCATAGAATTGCTTCCCCCGCATGTCCCACACACCCTGATTTGGTGTTGCTACAGTTTTGTTCTGGAAATAAATAAAAGAGCAACTTCAGACTGAAATGTGCATCACCACAGATGTATATACAAACACAAAAATCTAAAGTAAAGGAAATAAGTGATTAAGCATTGTAAATGCACTCTTTCAGGTTCGACTTCCTGGTTTTGGGGTTTTCTCTTGGTAAGAATCACACAAATCAAATGCTAAGACAGCAGGCATTCTAAACACCTGCTCTCCTGGAAATTAGCTTACTCTGCCGCCATACTGCAACATGGGAGCTGGTAACACTCTGCCCGTAAGCTCAGTCATTTCATTGTGAACAACAATGCCAAACTCTTTTAGGTAAGGATCTGGTCCTCCCACCATGCTGTTACTCTTCACCTAGAAAAGAGGAATGAGAACAGTTACTGAGTTAGCAAGTCACCATTCCAAATGCTCTATTCGGCAACTACAGGAAGCCAGCGTGAAACACCTTTAGAATACCATTACATTCAGGAGTAATCAAGTCAGTGTGGTTCAGAAACTCGAAACATGCAAATAATTGTGTCACAGCCAACCATACTACCTTTCTACAAACTGGTGGAGTCAGAATAAATTTGTCTGGCAGCCTTCATCGATTTCTTTATGAAACTAAGTTAACATAACTCCGATTTCTACTACTACTAATTCCATCATTAAACAATGTATGCAAATCAATAAATGCTACAATACTTTAAAACTGTAGAATGGTAAACTCCATTAAGCATTCATTGTTAATATGAGAAGCTTCAATAAAAGACAGTGGCACAGGGTCAATAAAAGATGGTATGGGCCTTCTGCTCAATCATTCTAATGTTTCCCTCGGTTTCTTCTCGTTAAATTTAGAACATCCTACCCTCAATTGGGCGGGACCTTACAGCAGGACAGCTCTTACACTTCAGGCTATAAAAGTCATTGAGGGCCATTGTCTGCTTATAGGTGTTGGTCTGCTATTTGGGCCCAAAACTTACGAGGATACTGAACTTAGGGTATAGCCCTTTGCAAGGGGCTAGAATGTGGTGTTCCAACAGGAGTATTTGAAGCTTTACTCAAAACACTGATATGTAGAGGCCAATAAAAGCTGCTACAACTTACTCCCTTATAATAATTACTCGCTTAAGGCAAAGACCAATAACTCGTCAAGAGGATCTTTAACAGCTGTTCTAGCCCTCCACAGCTGTAAAGTTAATTTAAAAAAATTACTAATAAGTTATTCATTGAACCCATTTTAATTTTTCAAACTCACATTTGCATTAGGAGGAGAGGGTCCTGCATTGTAGTACCTTCACAGCTGCCATAATCCAGCACACCTTATACCAGTAGTTGCCTCAGAGGCACAGTTTCTTAGACTCCAGCAGGGCGGATTTCAGAACAAATTGTGTTTAAACCCTATTTAACACGTTCTCATTTCTAAAAACATTTTTCGTTTAAAATGTATTTGTAAATTTTTTATTAATATTTTAACGTCCCAAAGCTTTTCACTCCCCTTTTTGAACATTTTCACAGGGAAATTGAGCTATGCCTTCATATTTAAGAAGTTCCCTTGCTGTGGAAGGAAGACTGCTTAAGAACCAAATACGTTGTGTGGTTTGATTAGCACCACTGCATTTGACCAATGATTGGGAATTCTGCAGGAAAAGGACCAAAAGGACATTTAAAAAGTAAGATCCACCTCCGAGGAGAGCTGGAAAATCAAGATTCAAATAAAGGAATGTGTCCCTTATAAAGAGAGGACTATCTGTCAAAATACTCCCATGGAGTAAGAACCAGCAAGAAGGTGACCCCCAATTTCAAAGCCAGTCCGACCCGCCACCCCAATCACATTGTACATTGACATGGAAGCTTAGCACCACACTAATGACAAACATCTAAGTCGAAGGAGAAGACTTGCAAGCTATTGGCTTCAAAACACTGTCTTTCGATAGAAAAGTGCCCCTTTTCCATGGTTGCCCCCTAACTTTTTGCCAGATACCCGATGCACTTTGAGTGTGCCCTGGGTCCCTGCCAATTAGGTTCCCAGGGCCTGTTCTTTCTCCAAACTGTACCATTGTTTGCACAATTGGCACAACTCTGGCCCTTGTAAAGTGTACCCCTGGTACCAAGGGCATGGTAGCCAGGGAAAGGCTCTGGGGCTTCAACATTCATTATGCCACCCTCAGTGACCTCTCACCACAAACATGCACCCCTGCCTTTGCACCCTGCGGGTTGTGGTGCAGGTAAAATTGAAGAGTCGACGTGGCACAGATCCCTGTGTGCCATGCCTGCCCATCACGAGGCCGAGGTCCGTCACCCTTAAGGCAGGGTGCACTATACCTCATGTTTAGGACATATATGAATGAACAAAGGCCCCTATAATATCAAAGGCCTTTCTTCGATATTATAATTGCACAGTAAAGCCATACTGAGTATATGGTCTAGAAACTGGTCATTATGAGTTTCCTAGCACCATAATGGCTTTACTGAATCCTGGGATGTATGGAAGCAAAAACTTCAGTACAATAAAACTGCACTGATTCCAGTGTCCAATGTATTATCCCATGCACTCAGGGGTCCCTTCTAGAGGGAACCCCCTGAACCAACCCAACCACTGGTGGATGTCTGACTGGTGCACACCAGCCTACCACCATAAGACAGGATTCTGGACCCCTGGGGTGGGAGCCTTCTCTCCCAGGGCCCAGAAACAAAGCCTTTCCTGAGCAGAGGTGTTCACACCTCCCTAAACCAGGAAGAGCCATCTGTGGCAAGGGAGTTTCAATGGTCTTGCCACCTTTGCAACACGACCCCCAGCCTATCCTATCAGGAGCAAGCCCCCTTCCAGTCTCACCCCATTTTCGGTGGGAAAAATAAGGACAGCACAGAGGGTGTGCCCACTCTGCCAACCCCACCTCTCAGATTATCTGAATAACCAACTGGTAAGATAAAGCATTGTCATTAGTCCTGAACTCCAACCCCATTATCAACAGAAGACATCATGCCCTTTCAAGACATTTTACAGAAGGAAGCTGAAAAATTAAATATACCAGCTGGGGTAACTCGCACCTCATCCTCTGGAATAATGGAGATTTGTGATAAAGTGCCATCTTTCTTGCATGGTATGCCCCCACTTTTTGCTGAATTGCTGATGTGCTTTGAGTGTGCCCTGGGCTCCTGCCAATCAGGTGCCCAGGGCCTATGTTCCATCGCTAAAACTGTGCTGAAACCTAAACCCAATTGGAATCCCTGGCCACATGTCAGCCCTGGTAAATGGTACCCTAGGTACCCAGGGCCCTGTGACCAGAGAAGGCCACTAAGGGCTGCAGCACTTATTGTGCCACCCTTAGAGGCCCTGTACCCGGACACACTGCCCTTGCAGGCTAAGTGTCTGGGTGCAGAACAAAAGAGTCGCCATGGCACATCTCTGCGTGCCATGCCCACAACACACACTGCCCTGGCATACATCAGCCACCACTCTAGTTGGGTGCCCTATACCAGTGGTGTGGGTACAGGTGCATGATCCCTGTGCCCCTACAGTACCCAGGTCCATTCCTGGGCACTGTAAGTGCAGTGCTGCCATAAAAAGTATATGGTGCTGGGAGATAGTCAACACGAACTCCACAGCACCATGATGGCTGTACTGAAGACTGAGAAGTTTGGTATCAAACTTCTCAGCACATTAAACCCACACTGATGCCAGTGGGGGATTTAATGTAAGATGCACGACAGAAGGCAACTTAGAGTTGCCCCTGAACCTAACCTACAATCCATGTCCTGTCTGAGGGGCTGCCTAGGTTGCCACACAGCAGACATGTTGCTGGACCCCTGGGTAGAGAGCCATCCGCTCCCCTGGGCCTGCAACAATGCACATCCTGGGCGAGGTGCTAGGTCTCCTTCCCCAGGATGGGCAGGGGAAGCTTCAAAGGCATGCCGCCTTTGTGAGCTTCTCCAGGCCACTTGCTGTACTCCGCAACTGGCCCCTACCAGTTCTGACACCCCCACCCTCTCCGCAAGACTGGCCGGAAACCCCAAGGAAGGAAAGGGGGTGTGCCAGCCTCTGCCAACCCCAACCCTCAGGTGGGGAAGGCGAGGTGAAGCACATCTCCGGGCTCTCGCCTTCTTGAGGATGGGGAGCCCTGCCCATTCAGGACTAGGCTACTACCCCCCTCCCACAGAAAAGTGGCAGGATAGGGGGTGTACCCACCCTAGGGTAGACTCATTGGTCCCTGCCCTTTACCTACCTGTAACACCCCTAAATGTAGTATTTAGGGGCAATTTAGGGGCACCCTGAACCTTCCTCCCTCAGATACAGATTCCAAAACAAGCAAGAAAGAGAAGAACTGTGTTAAAATGAAGATTGTCTTAGACCGGTCACATAGAAGTAAGTTGTAGGTTTATTAATTAAGTTACAGTTTCAGATAAAGTTAACTGGAAGGTGGTAGAGTCCATGTAATGCCCCACCAGGAGCAGCCTCCTTGCTGCTCAGCCCATCTCTTCCAACTGACATCTCCTCAAGTCCCACACTCAACATTCCAAATGACATCATTAATGGCTGAGCAGCAAGGGACAGAACAGGAATAAGGAAGATGCACCAACTAACAATTAGGTTATAGCAACCTACCGTGCAGCTGCTAACAAGAGGAAGACACCAACTGATTTGACCCCATTCCTACAAGCCTGTCGACCCTCGAAGCTGCTCCTGCTAAACCCCTGCGTCTCCAGTGGTCTGCAACCTTAAAAACCCCGGAGGACCTGACTGCCTTGTGACGTGACCCTAAACAACTGGGACTCCCACAAGCAGTGGTTCTGCTCAAAGCAAGTAACAGACCCCTGGCACCAGCCAGGAACCGCGACTCCTGCACACACTGCACCCGCCAAGCCTGGCATGTGTCAGAGTGGACAAAGACCACGAGGACGTCCCCCCCGGGTGGCTGACCCCGAATCCAGCACTCAAGGACCCTCCGACATTCCGGACGACGCCTGCAGCCTCAACACCAGAGACCCACCCCAACCGCGACCAGCTGAGGGTAAGATTTCCCGACGCGAAAAGACACCCCTACATCTGGCACCCTGCGGCCCCCTGGGTGCCTACCTAACCTACAGCTTACCTCTCGAAGTGGTGGTCGCACCTGAAGAATCTTCGTCCCCGAGCTTGCAGCCTTTGTTCGTCACGGAGCTTCTCCATTGAAATCCATTGAGCGCCCGACGGCTCAAAAGCACCCTGCACCCAGCCGCCCGAGTGCCCCTGGGAGTGCACCATCTATCCTAATCTACTTCCCCACTTGTAAGTGACCAGGAGCTCAGCTAAAACAGCCGCGTGGCCTGCTTGCCAGCAGCCACCAACCAAAGGCCCCCTGCCTGTCATAGGAGAACATTGGGCCCAACTCTCTGCACCCAGCTGCCCCTGTGCCGCTGAGGGTGTAACAACTGTAACTACCTGACCCTGGGAGACCCCGGAGTCTATGCCCAGAACATTAACTCTACCAGTCTAGTACTTACCCAAAAGCCAACAGCTCACTTTTCTTCCATAGGGTAACATGGACTGTCGAGTTTTGAACCTTTAAAATATTCACTAAAAATCAGCTGATCAACGTAAACTAAATTACTCACCTGCTATCAGGAGAGATCCCAGAGCTGTATCTTGGTGCCCAGCACTGACCCTGAAAAGTAATTACAACCGTACTTACCTATAACTTGATTTTCCTCCATAGGATAACATTGCCTGATTTTTGCCAGAAATTCTTCTAAGTTATGGATTTTTTAAACTTACAAATATTCCTTAAAAATCGCCTGTGTAACAAACTTTCTTTCAACTGTTTACAGGAACTGCACAACGGTTGAATCCAGGATCCAACCCTAAGAAAGAAAATCATACGCAAAGTAACTAAAATTGCATTTACTTAAGTCCTATTGAGCTCAATGTTATGATTGTGTTTGAATTGTGTTGCCAATTGCAACAACTATTGCATTCAAAGGTCTATTGCTTATTGAACGTATTTATCCAATACATCTCATTCTGAAAAAGTGTATTTTGATACCTATTGTTGGTTCTTACAGAAAACCATATATTTTTCTATATACAAACCATTGGCCTAGAGTTCGGTTCTTGAGTGTGTGAGACCATTTGCTGACTGTGTGTGTACAACAAATGCTTTACACGATCCTCTGATACGGCCTTACTGCTCGACCAAGCTACCACTTTAGAGAGTAAGGTTATATCTAACTGTAGCCTCTGCCACACCTCTGGGGACTGTGGACTGTGTACACTGTACCTATTTGGGAACACTATATACAGAGCCACTTTCATACAAGATTTGAGCCTCGTTCATATCCGAAGTCATTTTTGCATTTGGTACTAAGGTTTGCAGAACTGGTAGAAGAAAAATTCCTCACACCAGCAACAACCAAAGTAACTACGTCGAGAATACTCAAACAAAGAAAAACGAAGCCACAGACAGAATGCGGAACAATGTCAAACACTCACCCCCTGAACAGAGATCTGGGCCTAGATGCATTGTATTTTCTCGCCATGCCATTCCAGTTTGAATCCAGCCATGTGCAAATCAGTCTGGACCCTGCTCCCCATCGGACCAGTCAAGCCTGAACTGCCAGGCCCTTCCAGAGCCTGAAACAAGCATCCTAGGACCGGTCGAGGAATCACCCTCATCCAGAATAACTAGACTCCAGTGACACAGCAAGCATGAGAACCCCATCTGGGCACAAGCAGCCCACTTAGGGCAACAAATGCAAAAACAATAAGTGATGCACTGAATGCTTAACAATGTCAAACACTCACCCCCAGTACAGAGATCTGGGCCTAAATCCATTCTTTTTTTGCTCTCTGTGCAATTCCATTTAGGACCCGGACAGATGCAAATCAGACTTGACCCAGCTCCTCATGGGAACAGTCCAGCCCAGATGGCCAGGCCCTCCCTGGACCAGAAACGAGCATCCTACTACAGGTCATCAGAGCTGGCAGCATCTAAAACCAGACTGTTCTAGTTTCAGAAAGAAACATGCTATAGTGCCCAAGATATGTCCTCCTGACGGGGAGGGGAAACAGATGGATGTGCAAGGAGGAAGGTCTGTGACACAGAAGCAAAAGCCTTCAAAACTGCCAGTGTTTCGACACTTTTAGGCTGTTGCGACAGGCTACTTTGAGAAATACTACAAGCTGGAGATTATGTAAGAGGGACTTCTAATCTTCAATACGATCAGTACCTCCACTGATGCAATACATGTAGCCCCATCAGTGTTCTCCAATGGCTTCTTTAAGATTTCTCATGGCTGCATGTCATCTATTACACTGGATGCCCAGTTCCAAAAAATAAAAATAACAAACCGTCCCCTTCAATGGATAATGAGATGCAATGTAAAAAGAGACTCCAGGTGGTAGGGGTGGAGGCAAAGAATAGGTTTATCAAAACCCAACACACGTGTAGTGACTGTGGTAACCACTTAAGGCCGAAGGGATTCAATCTCCCCCTCAGTGGTCTTATATCAACCACAGTACCAAATTCAAAAACCGCATCAAAAGCCACTCTACTAAAGAAGCTCTAAAAGAAGTAGGGAACACCTTACTCCCTCATCAAGAAAAATGTAGGAAAAGTAGATTAAGGTCAACACCCTCTCCTTTGTTTGGCTACTCCGATGGGCAGGATAGTATTGTTCCACATAAAGGAGCAGCAAAACATTACTTCTGATTAAAGGGTGGTACAAATATGAGTGATTAAACTTCAAGCTCCCTCCATCCCAAAACTCCCCATCACTCAGAAGCCGGAGCCAAAACATTAGCTACACTTAGAAACAAAGCTGCTACGTTGCTAAAGAAGTGCACAATATAATCCATTTCCTTCCCTCTTAATTTGGGAGATCTAGTTATTTTGGAGGTTGCAAAAAAATAAAAAATAAATAAAGAGCAGGAACTCTTGATTTTGGATCTCAAGTGTGTTCTATTCATTACAAAACTGATTTCGCATTTTGGCTATGTCAGAAATCTCCCCATCTCAAGTAAGAAACTGAATTAGCACATTGCAGGATACACACTTCCATATTCGCAAAGCAATGACACGGAGATCTTGAGGTTCACAGTGGGCAAATCCCATTTACAGTACAGCAGAGAATGAAGTCCACACATCAAACCCTTTCAAAGTGTATGGCAGTACTGTCTGATTTTCTTCATAAGCAGACTTATTACACTCTGGCCAAGCAGTTTCTTCAATGGTGGTGCAAAATGACAAAACTACTAAACAGTATTGTTTTAGTAGAGGATATCTCAAATCATAGTGACAGATCTCCAGAGTGGACAGTACAGGACTACTAATCATACAAGAACTAGATTATCTCATCTATGGACAAGAGATGAAGGCAGTCTAGCTAACTCTAAAGGCATTCTTACTGTTTTGGAAATTTGAATTGGGATTCTGTTGATTGGCACACTACCATGATGCACCACCTCAACAGCCAAGGAGAAAACAGATCCGGGACCCTTTCTCCAGAATCCCAGACTATCTGGAACTAGCTTGTACTGAATGTAGAAAGCTGAGGTTATGTTGCAGTACCCCCCACTTGTTGCCAGATTTCTGATGCACTTTGAATGTGCACTGGGTCCCTTCAAATCAGGTTCCCAGTACGTGTGTTCTCCCCACCCCCCCACCCCCACTGAAACACAATTGGACCAACTTCAGACACCTGTAAGTCCCTAGTAAATGGTTCCCCTAGTATGGGAATTCCTCACCAAGGCCATGCAAACTGCAGCCTGCATGCTTTAGTGCAGAGAAAAAATGAAGTCAACATAGCGCACGGTCTTGTGTGCCATGCCAAAACAGCACCATCATGGTATATACTAGTCACCCCTCTGGAAGGCCTCTCACCCCTAAGGCAGAGTGCAATACATATGTGTTGAGGACATATCTGCATGAACAGATATGGTCTTGCAGTATGAAGTCCATTCTTAATATTGCAAGTGACAGTGGAACCATAGAGAGTTACAGGCTGTAAACTCCCCCCCCCCCAAAAAACCCACCCTGACAGGATTGGATTTAAAAAATAATAATGCACTCAGGAGTCCCTTAAGAGGGGGTCCCCTGAAAAACCAACAGCTCTCCTGTGTGACTAGTATGAGCCAGCCTGCTGCCCTGACACGCTGTTCTATACACCTGGGGTGAGAGCCAGCGCTCTCAGCGCCCTGAACAAAGCCTGTGCTGGACGGAAGGCTTCACACCCCCTCCCAGCCTGGATGAGTTAACTGATGCAGTGCGCTTCAAAAGGCTCAACACACTTAGGTCTCCTTCCCCAGCCTCTACTGTAGCAGGAGAAGCACCCCCCCCTTCCTAGCCCAGCCACTTTAGATGGGAAGGCAGGAAGGAAACCCACAATAGCCAGGCGGTGTGCCCACCTCTGCCAACCCCCACCCATCAGGTGGGGGAAGCTAGATAAAGAACAAAATTCACTTTCCACCATCTTGAAGATGGGGAAAGTTAGCCAATAGGGTTTGGGTAAAGATATCAAATGGGGTTTAGGGAAAAGCCCCCTCCCACTGGAGGCTGGCATTTAGGGGGGTGTATCCACCCCAAGGTCAGGGGCCCATTGGCCTTTGCCCTCTACTCCCCTGAAATGCCCTTAAAGGTAGTATTTAGGGGTTTACCTGAACCAGGAGACCAGATTCGACTGATGACACTGAAGTGGTGGAACTACTCCTGGAGCAAGAGAAGAGACCCTGGGAGGATGTTTGGCGACAAGCCCCCGCCCAACACCCTGGAACCAGAGAATCACCACCCTCAGCCACTCATGCAGCTGTGTGTCCCCCCTACAAAACCCAGGCTGTTGCCAGCCTTTGATGAAATCTGAAGATCTCCCAAAGGACAGAGGTACGGTCCTCCATGCAGTTGCAGGCATCCGAAACCTCCAAGAACCTGTACCGTGTTTTTGCTCTGCCTATCCTGTCCGAGACCGCCTAGGGCAGAGCTTTGGTATTAACCCTCAGGAGGGTCAGATCGACCACCACACCAAATCTGGTTGTCTCAGGACCTTCGTAGCCCACCCGGTACTAATACCCATAGTTCTGGGCCACTGAAACAAAAAACCGGGTGAAACAAGTCCTAACAGGCTTCCATGTGCCAGCACCCCTCCAGGGAACCCCAGAAATCTATCGACGTCCCTTCCTACAGCCTTCATCCAGGTGGCACACCCCTCTTGGTGGCGCACCAGTGACTGTTCCTTTGCCCTGCTCTCCCGCCAAAACTCTGGAGTTTTCGGCAAGGCACTCCTTGGAACGTTGGACTCGTAAATTTCAAATTTAACTCATTTTCAATCAAACTTGTTGATATTTTGAATGAAAATTAGTTACATCGGAAATTTACGAATCAGATACACAATTATTAAATTTAATTCCTTGATATTAAAGTGAAAAATTGCAAACAATCTAGAAAGTACCCATTTTTGAAATATAACAGCAAGGAATAGTTTGTTGCATGCAGGCAGTTGTCATACGAAAAGCCTAATTGCAAGAATACCACTTGGGGAATTAGAGCAAGGAGGAATTTTAGTTCGGAGGAAGGTTTTCAGAACGAAATGATGGAAATGAGAAAGATTTAAAGAGGATATTCATGTAAAGTAATTTATCAAGCATGTAGAAAAGCAAGAGAAGTGAAAAGGGAATATCTATGGATACCTAAAACCAAAGGGGAGATTGAGGACAAAGCACCTAGATTTATAACTACATTCAGTACTCCGGCATGGGAGGTAAAGAGAAGCCTTAAAACATTTTGGCAAGTTTTGATGACGGATGAAACAATCGAAATCATTAGGGGCAAATCCATAAGCAGCCTTTAGAAAAGATACATCACTGAAGGATGTTCCAAGTAATAGTATGGTACATCCCCGTAGAGATACTAAAAATCATACAAGTTTCTTCACCTGTGGTGAATGTAAGGCCTGTAAACACAGTACGAGCTATAAACCACTGCAGTTATCAAAGACAAAAAAAACATTTATCATAAGAAAACAGACTTGTAATTTTGACTGCACATGTTCTCTTTTATATAGGCAGTAAAACCCATTAAGCCAGGGTTTTTAGAACATCTAAAAGCAACTTTAAAGGAGGACAAACCCATGGCAAGGTACTTCAAAGAACAACATGATAAAGATACTAGCTTGTTAAAATTCTAGGAGCTAGGCAGAATCCCTACATCAGAAAGAGGTGGGAAGATTAGAATCTAAAATGATTAGTATGAAACTATACCCGCGGGGTATTAATAGAGATGAAGAATTAACCGTCCATTTAGAGTCGAATTCTCACAAATGGTCTTTCCAGTTGTGAGAGTTGTCTAGCATACATATTTCTGTGCAAATCTCAGGATGACTAGTTTACGGTTTTTAAATTGTATATAGGATCAAGGTTGATCACTTATTTTTGTAGGTAACATGAAGATGTTTTAAGGAAGAAAGAAAAGCATAAGAGATACTTTGGGACAATGGACCTTCTGTTAACGGATTAAGAGAAATTGTTTACGAGTGGATGTGTATATTTAGCCCATTGGGGAAGAATTGGTTACAAGTTAAAATGAAGACTGTTGCGGAAAAGCAGCATACTTTATAGTACCATGCAGTATCCTAACTCACAGGCCCACTAGGGCAGAATTGAGCTAACGGATTTCATGTCTCGTCTGGCATGCCTGTGTGAAATGAGTGGTAACAAATGAAATACTGCATAGTAACTTGATTTAGCCATAAAGTATGGGTATTGTTTAAATTCTAAGGAATTATAAAGTATTATCACAGTGAAATACAATTATGATACCCAAATTTAAAAACAAGTATGAGCAGGATATGCCTGAATATAATGAATTTCAGGAGGCTCGCCACAATAGACTGTTATAAAATGGTTGCCGTGATTTCCTTGCAAAATTGACTAGTAGTCCTACATTGATTATGGTGTAGTCACTTGTATATGTGTAATGTTCACGCAAACAACTGACCCGTAAGCAAGGAGCTGTGAGCTCCAAAACACGTCCGGCTTTTATTGTTGCTTTTGAAATAAATAACACGCTGAAGGAATTGAGCCATGGCTTGTTTTTCTATGTGGGAAACGCTGAGACAGTGGGAAAAAAAATATATATATATACACACATACATACAAAAAACTACTAACAAATTAACTGGAAATTTGCCAATTTAATTATACATACAAAGTAAATAAATTTTAAAAAAAATTCAAAAAATCTTAAAAATTAATGTATATGTACAAAAACTAAATACACAAGCACAATATATTTCAACAATAAAACCATAAACTACTATTCCTACTCTAGTAGGAAAAGCATTCAACTGCGGAGGGGTAAAAGTAACTATTCCCACTCCAGTTTGTGCAGCAGTAGGGAGAAGTACTTCACTTCAAAAACATACCACATTTTAATACATTTATTAATTGGAAGGGAAAAAAAATTATATATATATATATATATACACACACACACATATATATGTATGTATATATATATATATACACACACACACACACACACATTCATACGTACACATACATTCATTTTAATAAACAATTTACACAATCATAATTTATCCTAAATATCAAATATAAAATGCTTCTGAGTGGAGTAAATTCCAACATACTCCCATATACCTAGCAGCCCAAATTAACTATATAATTAAAATAAAAAATACAAATTAAATGAATTGTTAATTACTTAAATAACTTTACACCCAATCCCACCAACACCCAAGAAAAATAATGAATTTACGTTATAATTGGATAAATATTTTAAATTCACATCATTAAAATGTAATGTTTACTTAACTTTCCACCCTTTACCCCACACAAGCCCAACCCGCACCTAAAATGTAACTGTAAAAAATTATTTACACTTATCAATTGAATATTAAAAATTAATTATAATTAACATTACACCTGGTACCCCTACAACCTCCTACAACACTAGCCACTGTTAAATTAAAATGATACATAAATAATGTAAAGTTTACCTGTCAGTGTAGTTTTGCAGCTTGTAGACTTTTCTGGATTCACATGCTGTGCATTATTCCTACACCTAGTGGTTGGGTCCGGAATTGGTGTATTTGTCTTTTTTTGCTGCTTGATGTCAGCATACCACCATTTGGTGTCCCCCTGTGAAGTTGACGCGCTTCCTCTGGAAGTTCCCACCTCTAGTCGCCATCCTCGGATTCTTATAAAAAAAAAAAATTAAGATAATTCCGTTTGTTGCGGATTGTTTTTTTTTTTTTTTTTTTTATTGATCTCATCTTCTTTGTGGAGGAGGGTGGGTTCGCCAATGAATCCATAAAATTCAAGCTGCAAAACTACACCTAAGAAACTTTACGTTTTGCAGCGTGAATCTTTTCTGGATTCACATGCTGTGCATTCATTTTTGTAGCTGTTTTTTTTGTGGTGGCTAGGTGGAAGAAGAGCGCTGGTTTGTGATTAGATGCTGCAAGATGTTTGTCCCACTTGCGCTTCTTTATCATTTGGATGTCCATGCAATAGTGGTTTGTGAACGTGTGCACTGAATACCATGTTGCAACCATGCAGAAGTCTTGAATTGGAGTATTGGCTAGAAAGGCGATAGTTGCCACTTTCTTGCCGAGTGAGCTCATGGAGCTGTCTGCAATGGCTGTTCTACTTGCTTGTGGCACAGCTGTATGGCTTGTGCAACCCATCGTGCAATTGTGTTTTTGGCTACTGGTCTTCCTAAGAAACTGCTTGCGAAAGATACAAAGTTGCTTTGTTTTCCTATATACTTTCGTTCTTTCAATAGAATACACGACTGCCCTTCTAGTGTCAAGAGTGCAATGCTCTTTCTGCCGTGTCTTTGGATTCTGGAAGAAACTAGTTATTTGTATGGACTGGTTTATGTGGAATTGTGAAATCACCTTTGGCATGAAGTGTGGATCCGTTCTCATGAAGATTCTGTCAATATGCATATGGAAGTAGGTTTCCTTTAAAGTTAACGCCTGCAACTCACTAACTCTACGTAGTGATGTTATCGCTACTAAAAAGGCAGTCTTTAGTGTGAGCATTTGTGCTTAGAATATCCCCAGGCATCAGACTGGATCCGGAAAGTTTGTCAGCAGTACACCTGCGCGTCGGTAGGCGTCGTCGTATGGCTCCGCGTACGTTGCCGACGTCGTAGCTGCTGAGATGACATCGCCAAAGCTACTTCCACGCGCGCTGACGTCAGTTCTGTACACAACTTTTCCGAGCCAGAAGTGCAGAGCCATGCCAGAGACCGACTACTGGTGCAATAGAACTAGGGCCCTGAAAGTGATGACCTGAACACTAGAGAACAGTTCGCCGAATGGGCAGGATGGGCAGGCGGTAAGGAATCTATCACTAACTAATGTCTCTTACAAATATATCGTTACACATGTAACTTGTGCATCTGAAAGACCCGTTAGTGATAGATTCCTTACCTTAGAATGCATACCCAAGCAATATCAACCACAGTGGTGTGTCTGCGAAGTGAGATTACACCAGAAAGTCACGGAGAACTGAACGGCTAAAGAAGCAGTCTCTCCGGACCGGACTGTCAAAGCAATAGTGCTGAGTGAAAGTATGCAACGAGGCCCAAGTGGCCGCCTGACAGATGTCTTGCAGGGGGACACCGCGTCCCTATGCTGTGGTAGCTGCTGTCTCCCTGGTAGAATGGGCACGCAGCCCAACCGGAGGTTCCTTTTTAGCCAGAGAGTAACAGGCTTTGATGCACAAGACAACCCATCTGGAGATAGTCCGCTTGTGCACAGCCCGGCCTTTCTTTGCACCCATGTAGCCTACAAAGAGCTGGTAATCCACCCGGAATGGTTGTGCGCGTTTGAGAAACAAGAGCGCACGTTTTGGGTCCAGGCGGTGGAGCCTCTCCTCTTGAAGGGTGCAGAGGTGAAAAGAAAGTGGGCAGAGTTACAGTTTGCCCGAGATGAAAGGCAGAGACTACTTTTGGTAGAAAGGAGGGACGCGGTCGAAGCACAAACTTGTCTGGATGAATCGCCAGGAAAGGAGATTTGCAGGAAAGAGCCTGGAGCTCACTCACCCACCGAGCGGAGGTGATGGCAACCAGGAAGACCGTTTTCAAAGTCAATAACCGCAAAGGACAGTTATGAAGAGGGAAAAGGTGAGTAATGTCTGTGAGAAATCTATTGACAACCAGGGACTTGAAAAGAGGGCTGATCAGGCAAGCTATGAAAGGCTGTATGAGCAGAAAGCTAGCCCTTGATAGTGCCCAAAGCAGAGCCCTGCTGGGCCAAAGAAAGGCGGAATAATATGACCTCAGAGAGGGGAAGCAAGAGGAACAACAGATTTTGCTGTGCACCATGCCACAAATTTTTCCACCAACAGGCGTATACTGTTTTAGTGGCGGGACGCCTGGCTGCCAGAATCACATTGCAGATCTTCAGGAGGCAAGTCAAATGGAATCAGCTGTCGCCGCTCAATCTCCACGCAAGAAGGTAGAGGCTGGACAGGTTTTGGTGGATGACCGTTCCCTGTTGCTGTGACAGGAGATCCTCCCGAAGAGGCAGTCGGATCGGGGATCCACACTCATTCCGAGTAGCTCGGGATACCAAACTCTTCGAGCACAGTCCGGTGCCACAAGAATGACTTTAGCCCGGTCGAGCCTGATCTTCAGCAACTCCACTCGCAACTCCACTCGCAACGAAAAGCGTCGCCTAGCGAGTGCCACCTTGGAAACTCCAATGCGCAGAACTGCTGCCATTGCGCGTTCTCTTCGGTGGCGAATAGATCTAACCAAGGTTCTCCTCACTGCTGAAAGAGACCTTGCGCCACTTCCGAGTGAAGACGCCATTCGTGATCCAACATGCACCTTCGGCTGAGTTAGTCCACCCTGGCGTTCAGGGTACCTGCCAGGCGTTGAACCACCAAGGAAATGCCTTGACGTTCCAGCCACGTCCAGAGACGTAGAGCCTCCTGAAATAGGGTCCACGACACCACCCTACCCTGTTTGTTGCAGTACCACATGGCGGTGGTGCGGTCTGTTAACACCTGCACTACTCTCCCCTTGACAGAGGGAAGGAATGCTTTAAGTGCAAGTAGGATCGCCCTGAGCTCCAAAAGGTTGACATGGAGCTTGGACTCCGCCGGAGACCAGAGGCCTCTGATCTCCGCCTCTCCCATGTGGCCGCCCCATCCCAGGAGGGACACGTCCGTCACTACTGTGTACTCCGGTTGGGGAAGGTAGAGGATCTGCCGCTGACCCAGCGCTGGTTCGTGAGCCACCACTCCAAGTCCTGTGCAGTGCACTCCGATCTGGACGTAGTCAGACAGGTTCCCCCGATGCTGCGTCCACTGGAACTTCAGGTCCCACTGCAGAGCCCGCATACGCTATCTGGCATGATGGATCAGCAAGATGGAGGAGGCCAAGAGGCCCAGCAGCCTTAGTGTCTTCCTAACCGAAACCCAGGACCAGGGTCGAAAGATCCGAATCATAGCCCAAATGTCCTGCACTCGCTGTTCGGCAGGATAAACCCGAAACTGCGCCGTATCCAGAACTGCTCCGATGAAGAGGAGCCGCTAAGAGGGAATCGGGTGCTACTTCGGCACGTTGATGGTAAACCCCAGCAAATGCAGGAGGTCGGCCGTAGTCTGGACGTGGGAGACTACTGCCTGGGGCGAGCCCGCCTTCACAAACCAGTCGAGATAGGGGAAGACAAACCCCTGATCTACGCAGATGAGCTGCGACCACCGCCATCACTTTCGTGAGCACCCGAGGGGCGCTGGTAAGGCCGAAAGGGAGCACGGTGAACTGAAAGTGCTCGTGGCCCACCGTGAACTGTAGGTAACGCCGGTGGGCTGGCAAAATGGGGATATGGAAATAAGTATCCGGCAAGTCCAATGCTACCATCCAGTCTTGCAGGTCTAGGGCATACAAGACCCGAGCAAGCGTGAGCATCTTGAATTTCTTCCGGAGGAAGCGATTGACGTTCTGGAGTTCTAAGATAGGGCACAGACTTTGGTCCTTCTTTGGAACCAAGAAGTGGGAGTAACAACCACAACCTACTTCAGCGGTGGTACTGAGGTGGCATGGCTGGAGGGGTAGATTCAAAGGGGAGGGAGTAGCCCCTTCGGACTATTTGCAGAACCCACCTGTCTGAGGTTATGGAGCACCAGCGGGGAAGGAGATGGCTAATCTTGCCACCCACTGGTGTCAGGTGGGCATGAAACCCCGTACTAGGAAGGTTTAGATGCAGCGGTGTCAGGGGCAGTGTTGGACTGACCCGTCCACTGTCCTCAGGACCCACTGCGGTGGGTCCCACGTCCGCGGCTGCGCCGAGACTGGCTGTGCAGCCTTGCGGGTCTGAAAAGAACACGCCTGGGCGCACTGACCTTGACCTCAAAAGGACCGAAAAGCTGACCCCGAGGGAATACATGTGGTGGCGAGACCCAAGGACTGGGCCTTAGTCTGAGTCCTTCAAGCGTTCCAGGGTGCTATCTGCCTTATCACCAAAGAGGCGTGTACCATCAAAGGGGATGTCCAACAGGGTGTTCTGGACATCCCCAGGGAAGCCAATAGTTCGGAGCCAAGCATAACGATGGAACACCACAGTTGTGGAAAGTGCCCTACCGAGAGAAAAGGCCGTGTCAAGCCCACAACGAATAGTACATTTTGCAGCATCCCTCCCTTCGGTAATGGCTTGGGAGAGAACCGCCCGTGCATCCACAGGGCACTGAGGCAGGACCTGTACCACAGTGTCCCACACAGAATGGGAATAGCGGCCTAGCAGACACGCAGTATTCACTGCGCGCAAACCAGAGCTGGCAGATGTGAAAATCTTTTTCCCAAATTGCTCCAGTTTCCTAGATTCCTTGCCTGGAGGAGCAGATGGGAATGCACTCGGCGAGGCAGAAGCCTGGAAAACCAGACTCTGGTGTGTGAGAAAGCTGGGATCGCCCGGCACCAGGCGATGGCGGCACGCCACACCCTTGTCTACAGGGACTCCTGTGTTAGGTTTAATCCAGGTGCCCAACAGGATATCGGTAAACGCTTCATTGAAGGACAGTAACTGCTCCGTAGAGGACGACTGCGGCTACAGGACCCCAGTCAGGAGATTGGTCACGATAGGTACAGAAGGGAGCTCGAGGTTACGCAAAACCACCGAAAAAGTCCTAACCTCCTCCCTGGCCACGGAAGAAGGGGACAGAGTACCAGGGTGTGGAGAGAAATCCAGATCCACTGCACCCTCCACATCGCCTTCCCACTCAGGCTCATCCTCGCATTGAGCTGCAAGAGGGTCCTCAGGCCCCTCCCAGTATTCCCCTTTGTCCACCGGTTGCTGAAGAGGCCAGTAAGGACGAGGTGCCCTGGGAAATGGGATAAACTCCCCTCCAAGAAATGGAATGGGAGGGTAAGATACCAGTCCCGGTTCGGCGCCGGGCGGAGTTTGTGGCGGCACCGCGCCGAGGCCTGAGCCGGGTATGGTGCCAGCGTAGCAGAGGCCATAGGCGGCGGCACGGAGGCAAACCCTTCGACGGCCCAAAGGCGCTCTGGAGAGGCCCGCACCTCATCCAAAGTCACGTGCGGGCCCGGAAAGGGTGGGTAGGCCGCAGGCAACAACAGAGGTTCCAACGGAGCTGCGGGGGAGTTACCGCCCGCCCCCTCCACCGCATCCCATGACCGGGGTAGAGGAAGAGAGACTTTGTTTCTTCGACTTATGGCACCTAGACTTACCTGTCCCCGATTGACGAGCGATGCTTATTGCTCCGCGACCTGTCCCTTGACCTCCCACGGGATCGGGACCTCGATTGGCGTGGAACCGATTGCCGGACCTCCAACAACTTTTGGGAACGCTCAAGCAAAGCTTTTGCGTCAATGGCCCGACAATCTGGGCACGCCTCAGGGTCATGGACGTGCCCCACGCAGAAGAGAGACGTCGTGAGGGTCAGATACCGACATGTTTCGACGGCAGGCCCTACAGGACTTCAACCCCGGGCATCCCTATTGCACCAGGAGTCCGTACACGACAAAACAATTAGTCAGAAACCAAGTTAAAACTTAACTAGTGGTACTGCGCTCTCGGATCTGCACTGCAGCACGGAAAATTAAAGAATGGACGTCAGCGCGCGTGGGCACGTCTAAGTAGCTCTGACGTCATCTCAGCGGCTACGACGCCAGCGACGTACGGGGAGCCGTAAAACGACTCCTACTGACGTGCAGGGGTACTGATGACGAAAGCTTTCCGGATCCAGTCCGACGCCTGGGGATATTCTAAGGTAAGGAATCCATCACTAACGTGTCTCTTTCGGGTGTATTATGTACAAGATTCATTTGTCTGAAGTGATTTTTTTTTTCCATTATGCAAGGAAGTTCTGCAGTCTGCCCCGTACTGGTGCAGAATGTTGAGTGAAATGTTGGTTTCTTTTTTCCATTTGTGTCTTTGAATGCACCCTGTAGTTAGTTCTTAGAGGGTGCTTTCTTGCCTGAAAACAGTCACTTAGATTTTGTGGAGAGTCTACAAAAGGATTGTTTTCCCTGTTGGTATGGACAGCTCTGTTGAGGTTTGTCGTTTCCCCTTTGGAAACCTTGTTAGTATGCCTGAAGCGAGGTAGTGAGGTGAGGGATACCTCCACCCGCTGGCCTTCTTACGAGGCGGTTCCTCTACATATTCTGCGTCTGAATTTTAGTGCCCCTATAGATCGCAGTTTCCTTGTCCTTTAGTTGGTTAAGCGTGTCATCCACTGCGCTTCCAAAGAGCTGCTCCCCATTGAATGGTGCGTTCAATCTGTTTTGCACCTCTGGTTGGAATCCTGAGATCCGCAGCCATGCGTGTCTTCTTTGTGATGCCTATCATCTGTCCGCCTGATGTTTCTGCGGCATCTAGGGCAGATTTTAAGCACAAATTTGCAATGTTTTTCCCCTCTTTTCTAGGTGGCTTCCCCTTCACTGATATTGCTCAGGCAGGTGTTCAACAGATATACCTCCTCTCAGTGCTGCTATGCATGCCTGTTTAGTAAGGCATTGGAACTGGTGATGCACCAATGGTTTGTCAGGTTTCTTTCGACTTCTCCCCATAAGGTCCATTCTTTTGCTTTCTGTATCTGGCGGTGGACCAGTAGCGGTAGGTACATTAGCCCTTTTGCTGGCCACAGCTGTTATGGTGGATTCTGCTGCAACTGATCCCTGGATGTAAACTGAGTCCTTGGAAGAGTGTTTATACTTTCTCTCCCCTAGGCGTGACTGCTTTATACTTGGCAGGCTTCTTAAACGCCTCTTTCCCGTGGTCTAGCACACTTGGTAGCATGGGAAGGAATTGGCTTCTGGACTGCGTAGGCATGATCTTGAGTAAGAAACCAGATTTAGGCTTTTCTTCCACGAGTTGCATCCCTTAGGTCTCTGCTGCCTTCTTGATGACCCGATTGTAAATCCTAATGTCGTCAGGAGGGGATAGGTGTCGACATCCTCCGCAGGAGAGTCAGTGTCAAAGTCTTGCTACTGTAGCTCTTGAACTTCTGAGGTTTCAGACTCTAGATTGGTTTGTTCTTCCTCGGGGGCACTAGTTCCTTCAAGCAGGTCTCCTTTTCAGTCGACATTTCGATGGTATCTCTAACTGCTTCAAGCCTTTGTCGAATTCCTTCTTACGTTGTAAGATACTGGCTATTTAGGCTTCAAGTTTTCTCTTTTTGATCTCTGAAGCGTGCATTTTGGCGTAGATTGTTTAACCTTTGTGGTAGACAGCGCCTTTTCCGCTGCTTGCATTTCGGCGTTGAAACTTTCAGGCCTTTTCTTACTGGAAAACATCGCCTTCATTGCGTGGCCATGTTTTTCGGTTTTTGACCGCTTGCGTAGAAGTCTATGCATCTTTGCCTTTATAGTCTTTCGAAGTCTTGGATTTTTCAAGGATCTTTGCCGTTAAGAAAGCCTTGTCTAAGGATCTTGAGTGACGTTTCTTCTGGGACAGAACTGTGGTAGAGTGCTTAGACACTGATGCTCCCTTTGAGGCCCAAGTCTGTTTTTTGGGACTTGTGTACTGTTTGAGACCGACAGTACTCTAACCTCTCGCAAAGTCTTCTTTTCAACCTCCACGACTTGAATGTCGATATCTCTCACCCTCTGGCCCTTCTGTGACATTTTCCTCGTCTTGGGTCACACGCCGGACACGCGTTATAGTCTTCACTCCAATGACCCACTGGTAAGCAGAGATTGCAGACCAGATGCTGGTCCTTCTAGGCGTACTTCTGGTGGCAATTAAGGCAAAACTTGAATCGTGTCTTGTCCATTACCATGTACAGGGAGCAACCCTGTACACGCATTTTCTGTACAGCATCAATGAAGCTGTCTTTTCTTTTCTCTGTGCCCTCTGGCACCTCGATTCAACGTGCAGTACCTTAAGTCGTCGTCTTGAAGTTTCTCTTTCCTGTTATTTTCGTCGATTCTTCACTCCAACTTCTTGGAGTTCCTTCCGTAACCATAGAGACCCAACGGCAGAAAAAGAGACTCTGAAGATGGAGACCATAGGTGGGAACTTCCGGAGAAAGCATGGAGACGTCACAGAGGGAAACCAAATGGTGGTATGTAGACGCCCACCATAAAAAAAAACAAGCATTGGAAATGCAATAGGTCTCGCATTTGTTGGGAGCTGGAGCTATTGGTATTGTAAATGGCAATGTTTTGTACTTTGAAAAAGGTCTTGTGTTTGTTGGAGCTATTCACATTGTAAATGGCAATGTTTTTTATCCTTAGGGTTCTATATAGCACGAACTTAACAGCCTCTGTTGTGAATTTCGATTCATCAAAGTTTGGTGAGCCCTGAAATTTGCACAAGTAAAGTGCTAACAGTATAAATATGGGCACTGTTTAATAAACGAAGCCACTGCAATACAAGAGCAAAGGTGACCGAGTGACTGCTTCTGGGTTTACGGAGTTGCTTACACTCACTGCCCGTTAAAGCTAGCTAGCCCGCTACTATGAGTTTATCAAACTTAATGCTATGTTTTCTTATGTTATTTTATGCTTTGTTGTGTTTTGCTATGCTTTGTTGTGTTTTGCTATGCTGTGTGTTTTGTTAGGCTATGCTATGTTTTATGCTATGCTATGTTTTGTTTTGTTATGCTATGCTATGCTATTTTGTGTTTAGTTATGCTACGTTTTGTTGTGTTTTGTTATGCTATGCTATGCTATGTTTTATGCTATGCTGTTTTGTTGTGTTTTGTTATAGCATAACAAAACTACGCATAGCATGTTTTGTGATGCTATGTTTTGTGATGCTATGTTTTGTGATGCTACGCTACGTTTTGTGATGCTACGCTACGTTTTGTGATGCTACGCTACGTTTTGTTATGCTACGCTACGTTTTGTTATGCTACGCTACGTTTTGTTATGCTACGCTTTGTGATGCTACGCTACGTTTTGTTATGCTACGCTACGTTTTGTTATGCTACGCTACGTTTTGTTATGCTACGCTACGTTTTGTTATGCTACGCTACGTTTTGTTATGCTACGCTACGTTTTGTTATGCTACGCTACGTTTTGTTATGCTACGCTACGTTTTGTTATGCTACGCTACGTTTTGTTATGTTTTGTTATGCAATGCTTTGCTATGTTTTGTTATGCTATGTGTTGAGTTTTGTTATGCTATGCTTTTTTTTATGCTATGTTTTGTTGTTATGCTATGCTATGTTATGCTATGCTTTGTTATGCTATGCTTTGATACTTTTGTTATGCTATGCTATGTTTTGTGATGCTATGCTATGTTTTGTTATGCTATACTATGTTCTAATTTGTTATGTTATGTTAGGCGAGGCTATGTTTTTTTTATATTATGTTATGTTTTGTTAAGTTATGGCATGCTATGCAATGGTTGTGTTTTGCTATGCTAGGCTTTGTTTTGTTATGCTATGCTATGTTTTGTGATGCTATGCTATGTTTTGTTATGTTTTGTTATGCTATACTATGTTATGTTATGCTATGTTATGTTTTGTTATGCTAGGTTATGATTTGTTATGTTATGTTATGCGAGGCTATGTTTTTTTATGTTATGTTTTGTTAAGTTATGGCATGCTATGCAATGGTTGTGTTTTGCTATGCTAGGCTTTGTTTTGTTATGCAATGCTGTTTTGTTCTGTTTAGTTATGCTATGCTATTTTGTGTTTAGTTATGCTACGTTTTGTTGTGTTTTGTTATGCTATGTTGTGTTTTGTTATGCTATGCTATGTTTTATGCTATGCTGTTTTGTTGTGTTTTGTTATGCTATGTTTTGTTTTGCTATGCTATGTTTTGTTATGCTATGTTGTTATGCTACGCTATGTTTTGTTGTGTTTTGTTATGCAATGCTTTGCTTTGTTTGGCTATGTTTTGTTATGCTATGCTATTTTTTCTTATGCTATGTTTTTTTATGCTATGTTTTGTTTAGCTATGCTATGTTTTGTTGTGTTTTGCTATGCTAGGCTTTGTTTTGTTATGCTATGCTATGCTTTGTGATGCTATGCTATGCTTTGTGATGCTATGCTATGTTTTGTTATGCTATACTAAGTTATGTTATGCTATACTAGGTTATGTTTTGTTATGCTATGTTATGATTGGTTATGTTATGTTAGGCGAGGCTATGTTTTTTTATATTATGTTATGTTTTGTTAAGTTATGGTATGCTATGCAATGGTTGTGTTTTGCTAGGCTTTGTTTTGTTTTGCTATGTTTTGAGTTTTGTTATGCTATGCTTTTTTATGCTATGCTATGTTTTGTTATGCTATGCTATGCTATGCTATGCTTTGTTATGCTATGCTTTGTTTTGATACTTTTGTTATGTTAGGCTATTTTTTGTTGTGTTTTTTTATGCTATACTGTTTTGTTATGCTATGCTATGTTTTGTGATGCTATCATATGTTTTGTTATGCTATACTATGTTCTAATTTGTTATGTTATGTTAGGCGAGGCTATGTTTTTTTTATATTATGTTATGTTTTGTTAAGTTATGGTATGCTATGCAATGGTTGTGTTTTGCTATGCTAGGCTTTGTTTTGTTATGCTATGCTATGTTTTGTGATGCTATGCTATGTTTTGTTATGTTTTGTTATGCTATACTATGTTATGTTATGCTATACTATGCTATGTTATGTTTTGTTATGCTAGGTTATGATTTGTTATGTTATGTTATGCGAGGCTATGTTTTTTTATGTTATGTTTTGTTAAGTTATGGCATGCTATGCAATGGTTGTGTTTTGCTATGCTAGGCTTTGTTTTGCAATGCTGTTTTGTTCTGTTTTGTTATGCTATTTTGTGTTTAGTTATGCTACGTTTTGTTGTGTTTTGTTATGCTATGTTGTGTTTTGTTATGCTATGCTATGTTTTATGCTATGCTGTTTTGTTGTGTTTTGTTTTGCTATGCTATGTTTTGTTATGCTATGTTGTTATGTTTTGTTATGCAATGCTTTGCTTTGCTATGTTTTGTTATGCTATGCTATTTTTTCGTATGCTATGTTTTTTTATGCTATGCTATGTTTTGTTTTGCTATGCTATGTTTTGTTGTGTTTTTTTATGCTATACTGTTTTGTTATGCTATGCTATGTTTTGTTGTGTTTTGCTATGCTAGGCTTTGTTTTGTTATGCTATGCTATGCTTTGTGATGCTATGCTATGTTTTGTTATGCTATACTAAGTTATGTTATGCTATACTAGGTTATGTTTTGTTATGCTATGTTATGATTTGTTATGTTATGTTATGTTGTTAGGCGAGGCTATGTTTTTTTATGTTATGTTAAGTTATGGTATGCTATGCAATGGTTGTGTTTTGCTATGCTAGGCTTTGTTTTGTTATGCTATGCTATGTTTTGTGATGCTATACTATGTTATGTTATGCTATGCTATACTATGTTATAATTTGTTATGTTATGTTAGGCGAGGCTATGTTTTTTTATGTTATGTTTTGTTAAGTTATGGTATGCTATGCAATGGTTGTGTTTTGCTATGCTAGGCTTTGTTTTGTTATGCTATGCTATGCTTTGTTATGTTTTGTTATGCTGTACTATGTTATGTTATGCTATGCTATACTATGTTATAATTTGTTATGTTATGTTAGGCGAGACTATGTTTTTTTATGTTATGTTTTGTTAAGTTATGGTATGCTATGAAATGGTTGTGTTTTGCTATGCTAGGCTTTGTTTTGTTATGCTATGCTATGCTTTGTGATGCTATGTTATGATTTGTTATGTTAGGCGAGGCTATGTTATGTTATGTTATGTTTTGTTAAGTTATGGTATGCTATGCAATGGTATGCAACGCTAGGCTATGTTGTATTATGTTATGTAATGGTATGTTTTGTTATGTTAGGCTATGTTCTGTTATGTTATGCTGTTATTTTATGTTAGGCTAGGCTATGTTTTGTTATGTTATGCTATGTTATAGTGTATTAAACTACTGTGGATTTTATAACATCCAAAAGCTGATGAATGGAGCGGGCTTGCACGTCTTTGGGCTTGTGCGCGCTCCCCTCCCTCCCCCACCACAGTACTTTGCATTTTGCCCTGTGTCTGTGTTTAGTTAAGCTACGTTTTGTTGTGTTTGGTTATGTTATGCTATGTTTTGTTATGCTATATTTTGTTATGCTATGTTATGTTGTGTTATGCTATGCTATGTTTTATGCTATACTGTTTTGTTGTGTTTTGTTATGCTATGTTTTTTTTATGCTATGCTACTTTTTGTTGTGTTTTGGTATGCAATGCTTTGCTATGTTTTGTTATGCTATGTGTTGAGTTTTGTAATGCTGTGCTATTTGTTCTTATGCTATGCTTTGTTATGCTATGCTATGCTATGCTTTGTTATGCTATGCTTTGATATTTTTTGTTATGCTATGCTATTTTTGTTTATGCTATGCTTGGTTATGCTATGCTATGCTATGCTTTGCTATGTTTTGTTTTGATATGCTATGCTATTCTATGTTTTTTTATGCTGTTTTGTTTAGTTATGCTATGCTATGCTTTGTTGTGTTGTTGTTTTTTATTATGCTATGCTATGTTTTGTTATCCTATGTTATGCTATGCTTTGTTATGCTATGCCATGTATTGTTTTGTTATGCTATGTTTTGTTACGCTATGCTGTTTTGTTGTGTTTTGCTATGCTTTGTTGTGTTTTGTTATGCTATGTTTTGTTTTGCTATGTTTTATGCTATGCTATGTTTTGCTTAGTTATGCTATGTTTTGTATTATTTTGTTATGCTATGTTTTGTTATGCTACGTTATGTTTTGTTTTGCTATGCTTTGTTATGCTATGCTATGTTTTGTTATATTATGCCATTTTTTGTTATGCAATGCTGTTTTGTTCTGTTTTGTTATGCTATGCTATTTTGTGTTTAGTTATGCTACGTTTTGTTGTGTTTTGTTATGCTATATTTTGTTATGCTATGCTATGTTGTGTTTTGTTATGCTATGTTTTATGCTATGCTGTTTTGTTGTGTTTTGGTATGCTATGCTTTATGCTATGTTTTGTTATGCTATGCTATGCTTTGTTATGCTATGCTATGCTATGTTTTGTTGTGTTGTGTTGTGTTATGCTATGTTTTGTTTTGCTATGCTATGCTTTGTTATGCTACGCTACGTTTTGTTGTGTTTTGTTATGCAATGCTTTGCTTTGTTTTGCTATGTTTTGTTATGCTATGAGTTGTTGAGTTTTGTTATGCTATGCTATGTTTTGTTATGCTATGCTATGCTTTGTTATGCTATGCTTTGTTATGCTATGCTATGCTTTGATACTTTTGTTATGTTATGCTATTTTTTGTTGTGTTTTTTTATGCTATACTATGTTATGCTATACTATGTTATGCTATGCTATACTATGTTATGTTTTGTTATGCTATACTATGTTATGCTATGCTATGTTATGCTATGCTATACTATGTTATGTTTTGTTATGCTATACTATGTTATGTTTTGTTATGCTATACTATGTTATGCTATACTATGTTATGCTATGCTATACTATGTTATGTTTTGTTATGCTATGTTATGATTTGTTATGTTATGTTAGGCGAGGCTATGTTTTTTTATGTTCTGTTTTGTTAAGTTATGGTAAGTTATGCAATGGTATGCAACGCTAGCCTATGTTTTATTATGTTATGTAATGGTATGTTTTGTTATGTTAGGCTATGTTATGGTGTATTAAACTACTGTGGATTTTATAACATCCAAAAGCTGATGAATGGAGCGGGCTTGCACGTCTTTGGGCTTGTGCGCGCTCCCCTCCCTCCCCCACCACAGTACTTTGCATTTTGCCCTGTGTCTGTGTTTAGTTATGCTACGTTTTGATGTTTTGTTATGCTATATTCTGTTATGCTATGTTGTGTTATGCTATGCTATGCTTTATGCTATGCTGTTTTGTTGTCTTTTGCTATGCTTTGCTACGTTTTGTTGTGTTTTGGTATGCAATGCTTTGCTATGTTTTGTTATGCTATGTGTTGTTGAGTTTTGTTATGCTATGCTTTGTTTTGTTATGCTATGCTATGCTTTGTTTTGTTATGCTATGCTTTGTTTTGTTATGCTATGCTATGCTTTGTTTTGTTATGCTATGCTTTGTTTTGTTATGCTATGCTATTTTTTGTTGTGTTTTTTATGCTATGCTATTTTTTGTTGTGTTTTGCTATGCTAGGCTTTGTTATGCTATGCTATGTTTTGTGATGCTATGCTATGTTTTGTTATGCTATGCTATGTTTTGTTATGCTATGCTATGTTAGGTTATGCTATCAGTGGAAGCAAAGCGTGAAGGCGATACACTGAGGACAAATGAGTGTGTGGCAAAGGAGCAGAGAGTGATGTAATGAATCAAAGATCAGCAAAATAAAAGAAAATCAAAGGCGGTAAAAGGCTTGAAAAGTTTGTAGCGGCGAAAGTAATCGAGCAGAGCATCAAAGGGCTGGGTGAGAAGGGAGGGGGGAATGCAAGGGTCAAAGCGGCTAAAGTGAAAGAAAGCTATAGAGAAGGGAGTGGGAGCAGCTGTGCACATGCATGCGATCGTGCACTCAAGGTTTAGGCCAGCCAAAACTGTGGGTAGCACTTTGAAAATCCCACATACAAAATGTCTCTTCTAGCCTTTGGCTCGCTGGCAGAATAATGCACAGCCTGTGACTCCAGAAAAGATTCACGCTGCAAAACGAATAGTTTACCTGTCAGTGCAGTTTTGCAGCTTGAAGATCTTTCTGGATTCACTACGCTGTGCATTATTCCGCGGTCTGGTGGTTGGGTCCGGTATCGTAGTCCTTTTGTCTTTTACTTTTTTGTAGCCCAGGTGGGCGTCGACGTCCCACCATTTGGTGTACTTCTCGTGACGTCAGCATGCTTCCTGCGGAAGTCCCACCTGGGGGCTCCATCTTCGGATTCTTTTTCTTTTGAACCCTAGGTGTTTCATTATGTCCTTTTCAATATATCCTTTTTTTTCCCTCAGTCTTTTCTTGTTCTTTATTCTCTGTCCTTCCACCTTCTTCTCCTGCCTCATCTTTCTGGCGGAGGTGGGTGGGTTCGCTAGTGAATCCAGAAAGATCTTCAAGCTGCAAAACTACACCGAAAGGTAAGAAACTATTCGTTTTGCAGCGTGAATCTTTCTGGATTCAATATGCTGTGCATAGATTTTGTAGCTGTTTGTCATTTTTGTGACGGCTGGGTGGAAGAGGAGCGTTGGTCATTAAATATATGTTGAAGCACCTTCTGTCCTACTTGTGCTTCCTAGTTCATTTGTATATCCACGCAGTAGTGCTTAGTGAACGTGTGCACTGAAGCCCATGTTCCCGCCAGGCATATGTCTTGGATGGGTGTGTTTGCCAGAAAGGCAATCGTTGCTCCCTTCTTCCTTGTGGAGTGGGCCCGTGCCCCCTCTGATAGCTCTTGCCCTGCCTGTTTGTGGCAGAATTGTATCGTTAGTGCGATCCATCGAGCGATGGTGCCTTTCCTTTCTGGTCTACCCAGGAAGCTGGTTGCGAAGGACACGAAAAACTGCTTGGTTTTCCTGTGCTCCTTGGTTCTCTCGATTTAGTACATCACCGCCCTTCTAGCGTTTAGAGTGTGCAGTGCCCTTTCTGCGCTAGTGGCTGGGTTCTGAAAGAAGCTAGGTATTTGTATTGCTTGCTTCATATGGAATGCAGACACCACCTTCGGCATGAAGTGTGGGTCAGTTCTCATTACGACTCGGTCCTTGTGTATTTGGATGTAGGGCTCTTGCAGCATTAACGCATGCAGCTCACTTACCCTGCGCAGCGAGATTATTGCCACCAGAAAGGCTGTTTTCATTGTCAGCATTTGTAGTGAGGCCTTGTGTATGGGCTCAAAGGGCGCCTTCCTAAGTTCCGTCAGGACCATGTTGAGGTTCCACGCCGGCAGCGGCATCCTCTTTGATGGCGCTATCCTTTTTTGCCCCTTCCAGGAACCTCTTTACTACTCGTGATGTAAAGAAACTCTCCCGAGTATGAGGAACAGAGTTCCTCATACTCTTCTCCCTCGTAGTAGAGGTGCTCCTTCTCTTCGGGAGTCTTTGACAGCTCTTCTGCGTCGAACTCCTCCTGGTCTTCGACTTAGACGATGACAGTCTGTGGTTTCGTTGGGATAGTGAATTCTCATCTTTGATGAACTCCTTCTTCCTTTGAAGGATGCTCTCGTTCTCTGCCTCAAGCCTTCTCTTTTCCATTTCGGCGGCATGCTCAGCGTCGAGCGCTGGTCTTTTCAACGGTGCTTGTGTCGACACGACCTTGTCTTTCGTAGTCGAACGCCCAATTTCGTGGTCTTGCTTCGACGACCTTTGCTTTCGGCGGTCTTCGGCACCTGGGAGTCCTTCTCGAAGGATCCGCCGGGCCTTTCGTCCTTGGATCAACTTGGGGTCGTCGAAATTTTCGGCGCCGGTGTTCCTTTCGAGGACTTACTCTGTATTTCGAGAGTGTCTCTGGTTTTCGGGGCCCTATTGGGGTTTTAGTGCTCGACGTCTCTCCTACCTTGTCATTGTCTTCTTATCGGTCTCTGCGACCGTGAAGTCATCAGGTCCCTCGGCGACGTTTTCTTCATAGTCGGTGGAGAGGCCCAGGTCGTACAGACGGGGCCTTTCACTTGCCTTCCATGTTGTAGTATGCTCTCCTCTGTCTCTCTCACCTGGAGAGTCTTCGGTGTGAAGGCGGAACAGGCGTTGTAGTCCTTGCACTCGTGGTCGACTGGCAGGGTAAAGGTTGCAGACCGGATGTTGGTTCTTCTGCGCGTACTTATGGTGGCAGTTACGGCAGAATTTAAAAGGTGTCTTGTCCATTCCTGCGCTCAGTGTCCCCGAGTGCGCATTCTCCGTTGGACGTTGAAGATCGAGGTTCTCCTCCTTCGTAGTCGTCCCGGCTCGATGTTCCTTCCTTTCTGTAGTCTTCCTCGACTCTTCTTCGATGAAACTCGTGCTTTTTCTTCTTTCTTCGCCAAAAAACTCTGGAGCGTCATGGTGACGATTCAGACCCAACGGCGGAAAAAATAATCTGAAGATGGAGCCCCGAAAAAAGAAAGACTAAGATTCCGGACCCAACCACTAGACTGCGGAATAATGCACAGCATAGTGAATCCAGAAAGATTCGCGCTGCAAAACTTAATATAAACTATATTGGAAAACATCAACAATCACACAAATATATAATATACAATTAAAATACTTAAAACAAAGATAATTAAAAATGATTTTTTACAACCATATTATAATACCCTATATTAACAATATTTTTGAAAACTATATTAACTAAGAAAAATGTGTTACTTTTGTCAACGATATTCCTGCATCGCTAGATTTCTGTGAAATATTAAAAACTCAATATTTGTGTCACTATATCTATAATTCAATTATACTGGAAGGTGGAATAGAAAGGGCAGATAGGTACCTTCAGTTGGTAATAACACAATCTTAATAAAGCCCAGTCAAGTCTCAAATTAATCCTTGCTCAACCCTTGGTAGCTTGGCTCATGAGCAGTCAGGCTTAACTTGAGACAGGAGTGTAAAGCATTAATATCAACAAAACAGTAACTAAGACACAAAAATACAACACCAATTTATAAAAATAGGAACTATTTATCTTTAAAATAACACCAAAATGACAAAATTCCATTGTAGGGAACAGGAGATCTGATTTTTTCTTTTAAGAGTAAAGGTAAAACTAGCACTGAGAAGCCAACAGCTCTCCAAGGGTTTTAAATAGGAAAAAAAAGTGGCACTGGACCGAGACAAAGTCAAGAACAGGCAACGCACGATGTAACGCTTTTAAACTTCCTTTGGGAGTGTTTTTTTATTGTAGTTTGATATCTTGGGGTCTAGTTCGCACTGCATAAGAGCTTTACATGAGCACCAGTTGCATTACACAGACAATTTCTAGGCATGGTTAGATTAAGTAATTTGCCTAGAATCACAGGAAGTTTGAGCCTCCGTCAGACTAACCTGGTTCCCCAGCTTCAAAGTCGGCCACTCTAGCTGTTAAGCCACATCCTCTTCCTTGATGCAGGAAAGTGGTCCACAGCACCAGCCAAGGGGTCTTAGACTACAAGTTCCATCTGGTAAATCCTAATAAAATCCAGGAGAAGCTGGTCAGCTGAGTTGTCCGTGTTGGTGTTGCAGGCAGCCTTTCAAGCACTTTTCTACTTGTTGCTGATCAGAGTCCACTTCTTATCCTTTAAGACGGGCAAAGTCTGTGTTGTGAAGCCTTGTTAGTGCAGCAGGTGCAGTCCAAGGGTCCAGCAGAGCAGTCTTGGTGGGTTCACACCACCAGTCACGGGTCCAGCAGCTCAGATTTGCCTCTTAGAGGTTTGACAATGCACCTGGTCAAATCCTTTAAAGTCCAGATGAACTTGCCAGCTGGGCTGTTCTTGGAGTTGATGCAGGTGACTTCCTGAAGTCGCTTTGTACCCGTTGCTTTCAGGGAGTCCACTCCTTACTCCTTTTGAAGACTGTCAAAGCCCTCTTTTGTGAAACCCAAAGTGTGCAGCAGGTGCACTCTTTAGGAGGGCAGTCCTTTTGTACTGCACACCAGGGGTTCATCTGGGCAGTCCTGTTGATATTCCCAGGCAAAGATCTGAGTTCCTGGGCAGCTATTTATCCATGTTTCTGGGAGGTCATGGGGTGGTGGGGGAGGGTACTCCTATCCAATTGGGTGCATGGTGGCACTATAGGATGACCGCTTCCCCTATAGTGTGGCATATAGGTCTGTTCCAAAAAGCACTGTTCCACAAAAATCTAAAAAGAAAATCTCTCCTGGAGCTTTAGGTCTGGCTAAGCCCACCCACAGGTGTGACTAACATTCCCCTAAACTCCCCTTACAGCTCCTCTCCCAATTAAATTACAGGGGCGCCCATCTAGCTGGGGCGTGCCAGATTCCGGTCATCACTGTCTTTCTCCCTTTGAAGACAAGTTAGGCTTCCCAGCCCTGTTTTGGCATCTGCAGGCAGCAGATCTCCCACTAGATGTTTCCTTTGTCTCAGTTCAGGTCACTTTACACCTCATTATGGCAGCTTGGCTCAGCCTGTCAAAGGCTGGCCAATCAGTCAGCTATAAAGCTGAATTGGGTAACTTTACAAAAGCAGTTCTGTAACTTCTTGCCTACAATAGTTTTAATAAATCGAACCTTGGCAAGTTGTTGGATTCATTGCAACTATTGACACTTTGAATTATTATTTTAAGTTCACAGTCAAAAGGTAGACTTTATTAATGTTAAATAAAGGCTTCCTATGTTAACCTATGGAGCTCATGTGCTACAATCAGAAAAAACAAATTGGCAGGTTGTCCTCCTCAACAGGTCATAAAACATTTTATAATGTCCAGATTTATTTTAACATGGCACTCCACCCTTGGGCCACCCAGGGCACACTTTTTGGGTGACTTGTTTGTGAAAATAAGGTAGTCTGACTTTGGCATTAAAGCTACTTCCAAAGTTGAATTTTGACATAGTTTCATTCTAAAAGCAGTCCAAGACAGGGCTGGCTTTTAAAATGACAGCAGGCACCACTGCAGTGCAGGGCTAAAAGCCCTGTTTTTTCACAGAAGGCATCACAAAAGCCCAGGGAAGCCTAAAGACTACAAGAGCTAGCCGACTGTCTGCCTGTTTACAGCACCAGGACACAGTAGGTGAAGTAGCTGATGGAGTGCTGTCAGAACTGCTGGGACCCTCAGAGGACAGGCTATCGTTTCAGGAAAGATAGGCCTGGCACCCCAACAGCGCAACTTGTAGCAGAGTGCAGCAGGTATCAGGCAAAAAGTGTGGGGGGGTAACCATGCAAAAAGGAAAAACTTTCCTACACACCCCTCCGGCCCCCCTCGAAACAAAATAGACTAATCTTTCCCAAGAGTCTTCATTGTCCAATTGGAAGAATCTGGAAAATCCATCTGCATTAGCATGTGTAGTCCTACGTCTGTGTCTCACAGTAAAGTTGATTCCCTGTAGTGAGATGGACCACTACAAAAGATTTGGATTCTCACCTTTCATCTGCATTAGCCATCTGAAAGGTCTGGTCAGATTGGATAAGGAAAGGAGTACCAAACCGGTATAGTCTAAACTTCTTCAGAGACGAGACCACAGCAAAGGCTCCCTACCCATGGCACTCCAACACTGTTCCATGGGGAGTAGCCACCTGCTTATAAAAGCAACAGGTTGGTCATGGCCATCATTGGTCTGGGATAGGACCTCTCCTATCCCTAGCTCAGAAGCATCAGTTTGCATAATGAACTGCTTGAAGTAATATGGAGCTTTGAGAATTGGAAGAGCACATTACCTCAGTGTATCAAAATCCTTTTGACAACTAACTGTTCAGTTCACTTACTTGGGCATCTTCTGGGAGGCAAGTTCTGGGAGGAGTTTCACTAAGGATCCATTCCCTTTCACAAACCACCTGTGATACCCAGTCAAACCAAGAAATGACCTGACTTGGGTCTGGGTGGTTGGAGCTTCCCAGTAGAGAACTGTTGGATCTGGGGTTTTAAAGGTTCCACTTGACATCCACCTACAAGGTGGTCCAAGTATACAGTGGTACCCTGCCCTATCTGGTACTTGGATGCATTGATTGATAAGCCTGCAGATTGTAGGCCCTGTAAAACCTTTCCTAGGTGGACCAGGTGACCCTATCAGGAGGAGCTAAAGACAGCAATATTATCAAGATATGCTGCACTCAAGTTCTCCAACCCAGCAAGGATTTAATTCACAAACCTTTGGCAGGTGGCAGGAGCATTCTTTAAACCAAAGGGCATTACCAGGAACTGATAATGCCCATCGGGTGTGGAGAATGCTGTTTTTTTCTTTGGCTCCTGGGGCCATGCCAATCTGCCAGTAGCCTGCAGTTAAGTCAAAGGTACTGAGAAATTTGGCTGCACCCAATTTGTCCATCAGCTCATCAGCCCTGGGTACAGGGTGAGCATCAGTTTTAGTAACCGCACTGAGATCTCTGTAGTTCACACAGAACCTAATTTCTCTTTCCAACCTGTGGGTGACGTTTTGGGACTAAGACTACTGGGCTGGCCCAGGGACTCATAGTTCAATAACCCTGGACTCCAGCATCTTGCTTACTTCAGCTTTGATGCTCTCCTTGACTAGGTCAGACTGCCGATAGATCTTTGTTTTGACAGGCAAGCTGTCCCCAATGTCCACATAATGGGTACACCAGTGTGGCTGACCATGGGTTAAGAAGAAAAGCTCTGCATACTGTTGCAGGACATGCCTGCAGTTAGTCTGCTGTTGGGCAGCGAGGGTTTCTGAATAGACCACTATCTGACTGTAAGAGGATGTCAGGGAGAGGTTCACTGTCTTCCGATCCTCAACAGTGACTATCAGCATGTTCACATCAGCCATGTCACACATTTGAGGCAGTACACATTGATCACCCTCTTGGGTGTCTTGCTAGTTTCCAGTTCAACCAGGTAGGTGACCTCACTCTTCTCTTCTATGACGGGGAAAGGTCCACTATTTGTCTTGGAGGGCCATTGGTGCCACAGGCTCCAAATTTTAAACCTTCTGCCAAGGTTAGAACTCTTCCAGTGAAGCTCTATGGTCATGCCAGAGCTTCTGGAGCTCTCGGCTGGACTCAAGGTTTTTGGAAGCTTTTTCCATGTACTCTGCCATTCTGAAACAAAGGCCTAGTGCATAGTCAAAGGGGGGAAAACACTACTCCCTTCTGAGGCACCTCTTGTAGGCAAAAAGCAGGCATAGCAGACGGACATCCCATCTCCTTTTGAGCATTTTCAGGAAGTCCTATAATCATGGCTATCAAGGTCTTGTTGAATCTTTCAACAAGGCAATTGGTCTGTGGGTAAGGGGTAGTGAATTTGTAGTTCACTCCACGTGTTTTAGGTATGCAGACATGAAGTTGGTACCTCTGACAGACACCACCTCCTTAGCAAACCCTACCCTGGTAAAGATACCATTGAGGGCTTTGACTATTGCAGAGACTGTAGTAGTCATATGGTGAATAGCCTCAGGATACCGGATAACATGATCCTCTACTACCAGTATGTATTTGTTATCTTATGCTGTGTGGGTGCTCAAGCGGACCCACTATGTCCGCAACCACCCTTTCAAAGGTTAGCTCAACCACTGGTAGTGGAATTAAGGGGGTCTTCAGATGCCCATCTTTTTTGCCACTGTCAGCTCCTGTGTCACCTGTCAAGCCAAACACTTTCTGGGACATCTAAAACCTGGTAAAGACTGGTCAGCCGTTTCTACTGGCTCCAGTCTGGCCAAAATGCCCAGCGAGGGGGGTGTCATGGGCCAATAGGAGTAGGTACTATATATAACTGAGGCACTACCACTCACCTAGGGATACCAGGTTTAGGGTCTCTGACCCCAGTGTACAGGAGTCCCTTCTCCCAATAGGTCCTGTGGGAGCCACTGACCTCTCCCTTTCCCATGCAGCAGGTTGCTGTCACAAGCTTTCAAGAGTTGGACAGACCTGCTATTCAAGGCACCGCTGTGCCCTAGAAGGTCTCCCTGAGCCCAGGAGCTCAACCTGGTAAGGTCTAATCTCAATAAGCTCAGTTCCCCCTTGGGTTGACAAGTCATCGCCCTGAGCAGAGGGGTCCTGATCTTTTTGCTGCTCAGAAGCTAGTTCTCCCATTCGTACCTTTCCTCTTGGAAGTTTGGGCCAACTTTTCAGGCTCTAATACTTTTTCACACTGTGCTAGGCTTTGAGCTCTTGTTGTGCACCACAGTGTGACTGGGACAGTTCTCTCAGGGAAGTGGCTGAGATTCCATTCACCAGTAGGTGGTGAAGTGTATACTCCCCTTTGGAATCTCCAACTCCTCTTTTGAGCCCATCTTCCAGTTGAAGGCTAGGAGGACTTCATCTGAGGAACCACCCTCCAAAGCTACACTGGCAACCTTTGGAGCTACATTAGGGGCTGTGTTTTTAAGACAGCTAGGGTCCTTGGTGTGGTGTCCTGTCTTTAGACAGTTTATTTGAAAAGTTTTATAAAGCGCGAACAAGACCCAGATGGGTATCAGAGCGCTGTACAAAGATGAAAACTAACATTGACATGAAGAAAACAGTGCAATTACAATACAATCAAGCAACATAATAGGAACCTGACACATGAAAGTAATGTGGGTGCAAGGGAAGAAGAGGTAGCAAATGAGCAAACAGGTAAAAAGCCCAACAAGATGGTGTCAAGCAGTTGTAGCATCAAACTATTTCCAAATAGCATCCAACTATTGCCAAATAACGATGGAACACATTTTAAGCCCCAAGTAAAAATGATTGCCAAGTACATATATCAAATGCCTAATTGTCGTGTATACATTTCAGAGTAAAAGTGATTGTAAAGCGCGAAAAGGCACAGTCTAGCAAATGAAATCGGGGCTATTGCTGATGAAGTTCTTCCAACAGTAGCCATTTGACCTGTTCTTGGAATGAAGCAGTCGAGGTGTTGGCTCTAATCTCCGTTGGAAGGGCATTCCAGATTCTTGGAGACAGCCCTGAGAAGGTGACACTGCAAGGTTTTTTTGTTGAATTTCAGTGATTCCAGAAGTAGGGTATTGTAGCTTCTTAAGTTTTGCCTGGCTACGAAGAGCGCAAGTTCTTTTGCCAGGTAAACGGGACTATTGAAGTGTATCACTTTAGGAGTCAGACAGGCTATATTGAAGCGGATCCTTGCTTCAATGGGAAGCCAGCTAAACTGGATTAAGTCAGGTGTAATATGATCATGCTTTCTGGCACCTACGATTACTCTGGCAGAGGCGTTCAGAGTAGCTCTCAGCAGAGCTAACCTAGATTTAGGAAGTCCAGCTAGGGTCACCAAGCCATATGATAGCGCTAAGGATTGGACTGCTGATTGTATGTCTTCGGGAGGTAGGAAAGGTCTTGAGTGTTGAGCGGATGATTGGCACTCTTAATGGTGGCACTGTGACCTTGCAGGTTTAGAAATGTGTCCAGGGTGACCCCTAAAGAGCAAGTGGAGTCCATCATATGTGGGGTGCAGTTGAGTGCAGAGATTTGTTTGATCCAGTTTTACGTAGGGGCCTCATGGTTGCGAGGGGTAATCAGGAGAAATTCTGTTTTGAGAGCATTAAGTAACAGATGGTTATGAGTTAACCACTGTTTTTTTAAGCGCTCCATTAAGAGTTTATATGTCATCTGGAGAAGAGATCTCCAAATATAGTTGTGTCATCAGCATACATGTGGTACCTGAATGTATGAATCGTTCAGAATGTAAGTTAGAGGCTCCATGAATAGAATTAAGAGCGTGGGCGAGAGGGCAGATCCTTGAGGTACGCCAATAGAGAACATGGTGCTGGCAGCAAAGATAGGTTGACTTTGATTCTTTGTGTTGGAATAAGCAGGAAAGATGAGAACCAATTTAGGACAGGGCCAGATAACCCCCATCCTATACTGAAGGCCAACCAAGTTATGTTTGATGGTGTTAAAAGCATATGACCGGTCCAGAAGAATTAGGAGACAAGGTGTATCTTGGTCACGAGCTCTCCACGCGTCAGACAAAGTGAGTTGGAGCAGTCTGTACTATGACCTGATCGAAAGCCTGATGGGTGTTGGTCAAGGACATTACATTTCTGGATGTGGTTGCATAGTTGTGTGTGAACGCATTTCAACCAATTTTGCTGAAGACATGATGTTGGTGATCGGCCGGAAGTTATTGGGATCGGTTAGGTCTGCATTGGGCTTCTTGGGGATGGGTGTGACTTGCCCTTCTTTTAAGGCAGTCGGGAATCCTCCCCTGTAAGACATTGTTGGAAGATCCTGGACCAGAGGTAGAATGGTCATGTTGAGGTATTTGAGCAACTTGGCAGGGAGTGGATCGCTGAAATGGTTGGATGGTTTAAGAAATGCAAAGGAGTGAGACATCTCCAAATCCAGAAGTCGGAAGGTATTCCAGCAGGTATTGTTTTTGGGTGTGTACTCTGTGGAGTAAAATGTAGCACACACTGCTGTAGGTACAGACAAACCCAAGGAGCTCATAGGCAACAGATTAGCAGCAGCATGTTGTAGCTCTTGCTCAATATTCCTAGCCTTTTCAGAAAAGTGCGCAGAGAAATTCTCCTCACTGGGTCCAGGGGTTTTGTTTGCTGGAATAGGATTGGCCTGTTTGATGATATCAAACAGTTTCTTGGGATGGTTTTTAGCACTCAAGCTGAAATGATCAGATTTAGAACTACAAATGCATTTATTATAAGGAGTTTGTCATCTTCCTTAACTGTTTGAGGCTCTGAGATGTTGGAGAGATACCCCCTCCACCTCTAGTCTCAGTTTGCGATGTTAGTCATTAAGGGCACCACTGAACCAAGTTTTGGATTGTTTGCAATGAATCCTTTTGAGTTGCTTCGGGGCTGCAGAGTCGAGAATATTTGACATGGCACTGAAGTAATGATCAGTCAGCTCTCCCAAATTATTCATGTTAGTGGGAGGTTCCAGAATATTCTTGCTCATGTTGGATAGGTTAGCGATGTTGATGTCTCTCAGATTACGACTCCGTTGCTGGTTTGAGCAGTTGACCTTGTCCAAGTGATGTCTTTTCCTGAATGTGAAAGGAGATTTGGGGATGATCCGACCAATCACATGGTACTATGGCATCCAATTGAATGATGCGATCTCTAGCTATGATGAGGTCAAGGGTAGTGCCCTTGCAGTGGGTGGGTCTGTTGAAGGCCTGTATATAGTTTAGGTTGGAGAGGAAAGTCTTAAAAGAGCAAACAAGTGGATCATTAGCGTCATTCAAGTGAAGGTTGAAGTCACCGAGGAAGTAATGGTTAGGGCAATGGGCTGAGCTGGTCGAGATGGATTCCATCAATTGTTCAACGAAAAGTAGGTTATCACATGGGTGATAGATCGAGTGAAGCACACACAATCTTGCCCTTGTTCCAAATTTCAGTGACTAGGTGTTCGCAGGAAGACATCAGGTTCTTATGAGTTTGCTTCAAAACTAGGTTGGATCGATGGATGCAGGCAATGACCCCCCCCCCCCCCCCCTTTCAGATTTAATAGACCTATCGCATCTAATAAAGTCATAGCCAGGCCGAATTAAAATGTCAAGAATTGGGGAGGACTGGGATGGGGTTATAACAACTCACTGCACTATGACACCAAAACTGGGTAACCTTGGGACTAGTAAAGGCCTTAAATGCTGGGACTCGATCAGAAGCTCTACGGTGGGAGATTTGTGGAGCAAAGGTGATGTGATCACGTTCGCCCACCTACGAGACCAATACGAGCAAGCTTCAACAGGGCATTTAGATACACTCAAATTAGGCATGTACTGAAGGCAGTTATTCCATCAGGAACTACTCTCCCTGAGGCCTCCCCATTGGAAGATAGCCTTCTTGACCATGTAGTCCGTCAGCCTATCTCCCTCTCATATCACAAAATAATCAATAAACGGCCAGATGCCATGGAATCTCTCCATGAGAAGTGGCAGACTCAGGTGGGGGACTTAGATGATACTGACTGGCAAGCGGCGCTCGCCTGTCCACGCAAAAGAGTAGTGTCTTCCAAATTAAGATTAGTACAACTAATGATCTTGCACTGCACATATTACACGAGAATGACATTACACAGGATATGAACACATTCTACCACACGTTAAGAGTGCCCAGAGATAACGACCTACTGGGAAACAATTATGCGAACCGTCACGAAAGCTAGCGGAGTAACTGTCCAGCCGAAATCCAAGAGATGTCTCAAATATCTGGGAGCCGACTGACCTTAACCATACGGCACAGGACTGGGTGACACTGGGCATGATGTTCGCCAAATGAAATATAGCTAGACACTGGGGTGCCCAAACATACCCGAAATGCCAAGAGTGGTGTAGAGACATGGATGGGGCTATGGTAGCGAAAAGGCGGTATATATCCATCAAGGATGCCCCAAAAAGTGGGAGCGAATGTGGGGATCATGGAACACCTACAGGGGAAACATCTGCATCCCACCCCCACTTGAGTTAGACCAACTCAAGCTGAGTTGAATGAATACAGAAACACTACCAGCTGAGGGGGTCTATTGAAAAAGTAATAACTGTATAATCTTTTATTAATGGTTTATTGTGCCTAGAGGCGTGTAATTTGAGAAAGTAGCCATATGTGATTAAATGTTTAATTTCACCTGTAATCAATGAAAAGATTTTTTTTTTTTTAAATTGGGTAGGAGGAGTCATTAAGCCAAGTTTCCGTGAGAATCAGGAGGTCTAAATCTTGTGATATGATAAGTTCGGAGATATCCGCTGCGTGCTTCACTGCTGATCTGCAGTTGAGAAGCATCCATTTGATTTGAGAGATAGTAGTGGCTTCCACTAGGTGCGATGTGGAAATCTCAAGTAAGTTATCCTTATTCAAGGATCTAAAGATAACGCTAGGTTCTCTATTCGGATCAGATGTGATAGCGGGAATGATGCTAGGAGAGACCGTATGGTCCTCGTAAGAAAGTAATGGTGAGCGTGTGTCATGCTCCAAAATCTGAGGCTGGGATCTAGGGGGTCTAGAGTGGAGGATGGGAAGAGGACGAGTGAGCCGGCGAGGGTTACTCGGGCAAGTATCAGAGGGCCTTTCCCTTCCACCACTTATAGTTGCTGGGGGTGTAGGGGGATCGGACCCCGGGGGAGGATGTGGTTTGCCCAACTTCTCCTTCCATGAGCATTGTAGGAGGATCTGGAGGTTATCCTTTACAGTAAGGAGGTCTAATTTCAGTTCAGCCAGTTTCTCCTCAAGCCGTCTAAGGTGGTCACAGTCCGGTACCTGCCCCGAATAAGTTGCAGGGATAGGCCCCCCACTCCTCACAGCATTTGCACGGGGATATGAACCCCTGCTTGAGCTCAGTTGCGGGCTCCAAAGTTGGAGTGGGATAGGCATAGATGGATTCAGTTGTGACACCATACCTTGTTGGCATCCCAACTCTTACCTTGGTACCCAGTTTTAGTTTGATAGGCGTCTTTGGGCACCGGGTAGGTTGTTGTGGGGCTACCTGGGACTCCATACTTTTATCTCTAGGATGCTCACCGTCTTTCCTCTGGGGAGGTTTTGTAACCCCTTTCTTTTTTTCACCCCCAGCAGGTGACCTGGTCACCCTTGTCTTGACAGAGTGATCTGCCTTTTTTTCCCCAATTCTTTGGGAGAAATTAGACCTAGATCTACCAGATACTGATGCAACTTTTCATCAATGCAATTACTTAATGTGTTTTTTCGTAAAAAAAAATGATGATCACAATCTTGCACTTTACTTCGAGTCAACCAGCCACCTAATGTTTTCATTGAGTAGTCTACAAATTCCACCAAAGGCTGACTCAGGGTTTTCTGACCCCCCCCCCCCCCGCATTTAATTCTACACTCAGTAGGGAGTCCAAATCCCTCAATCAGGGTGCCCTTCATGAGTTTATAGGACTCTGCCTCTACCACACTGAGGGTTGGAAGTCTGTCTCTGCACTTACCAGAGACCAGTTTGTAAAGGAGTGCTCCCCAGTGAGTTTTCTTCACTTTTCTGCATTCACAAGCCCTCTCAAAGGCTGTGAACCACTTGGTGATAACACCATCCCCAAATTTAGGCACAATCCCTTTGGGGATTTTGGGATCATAAGATTGCTTTCTGATCCTATTTATTAAGATGCTGAGTAAAGCTGTGCTCAATGGACTCAGAAGTACCTGGCACACCAATGTGGAATCTAGGTGCAGTGAATTGTATTCATTGAAGTCAGGGACCCTGTTCTCCCTAGGAAGTGAAGGGGGTTGGAAGTTAGCCTCATCCCCCAACATCTTCCCCATCTGAGATGTCCTCACCTTGCTCGGAGGGGTGGTCCTTTGCATACCCTGCCAACGGCTCCTGGAGCTTTTGATTGGAGGGATGGGACAACATGGCAATGTTTAAGTTTGCATAGACGCCTTAACTCCCTAAATTCTAGATGGAGGGAAGGAGTGGGGTCGAGCTCCTCAACCATGTTCTCTATGCCATTTGGTATGTTTTCCCTAATGGTTGGGTTCTTGACAAGAGATGTTCTAAAAAAAAAAAAAAAAAAAAAAAAAAAAAAATCTAAACCATTGTACCCCCAACTAAGGTGAGTTTTTATTTTTCTAAACTATTCTAAAAGGGACTTAACTAAGGCCCGAGCAAGACTTCGAAATTTGGAAAAACTGTCAATTTAAAAAATTCAGAATTATAAAGCCAATTTAGGAGTCCTGTGGTGTGATCAGGTGTTTGTGACCCACAGAAAGGACCGTCCCTAGTTGTGTCTAAGAGATGCCCAATTTAGTGGGGGCAAATCACAAAAATTGACGGACTGGCATCAAACACCACCAGGTGTCATGCTTCATCATCTGCCAGTCCTCACCCTCTAAAAACCGAGTTTGATAGAGGGCGGGCATACACCTGGAGACAGGGATGCACTTCTAAACTAAGTGGGGGCCCAAACAAAGAGTGAGTGAATTTAAAAACCATCATAGTATACCTGAACAATTTTTATTCCATGGGGTTACTATGTGGGATTAAAATACATAAGTGCGGTGAGTGGGGACCTTATCATCCCGTCGCCGCTGTGAATCAGTGATTGTTAATAGGGGGTCAACATGTTTCTGCCTGTATTGGCCACTTGGGTACGTGGCATTCGTCAGGACCTTAGATATTGGGCTCCAATCTTACCGCTGGGGGCGTAGGCCTATAGCCAGCTGCCACCTGTTTAGAGAAACCTGTAAGAGAGAGGGGGTGAGACAAACATAATACTCAAAATTGTTGTCATTCGGTAGACCTTGATGTGTCACAGTCACGCTCCATACTTACTGCTCTCTCCTAAAGTGAAAAAGGTGAAAAATGTATAGGAGTGTCAGGCATCTGTGTTCACTCTGACATTCATGTGAATAAAATAGAAGTCTTACCCTATTGGAAAAACCTATTTGCCCCACGGGAGGGGTAGGGGGAAATCCTTGTGGCCACATTCTGGTGGGAGACGGTAAAGGATGAAGACAAAAGGGTTAAAAACCAGACTGGTTAGGAAGGTATATCAAAGATACTGAATTAGTTAGCAGAAAAAAATGTCAAAGCGTGCTTGATCTACTATAGTTTCAACCTGTTGGAAGAAGAAATCAGAATAACTACTTACAGTTCAAGGCGTACTCCCCGCTAGAATACCTAGTGCTGCGTCCAGCCTCCTCCCCGGTGACATTTAGTGTAGTGCGCAGCAAGCTTTTATACTGTTGGGTGGGATCGTGGCATGCGATATGGGTTTCAGGTGAGCGTGGCGCACAGTGATGATGCTGCATTTCCGGTGTCCTGAACGAAGCATGCAGAAAGGACTGCATGTTGCCCGTTTGTTGCCTGACCCTCGTGGGGGTGTGTCAGCACATGGCGCTGCTCCATGACACGCCGCTTCCTGTGTCCCGTCATTACCTCAGATGATTGCCTGGGGTGGGGCGGGATCAGCTTTTGTCCAATGGGAGCGCCTGCCATAGTTTCTAGAGATTCAAGGGAGTGATTTAACGTGTGTAGACACGTTATATAGAAATATGGGGAACATGTGCCTCGCTCATGACTATTATTTCATGACGGGAGCAGTTTCGAGTATTTACACAGAAGAAAGGAGGAGAAAACAAACCCAGATTGTTTACAGTCAGGGTGACGGTGTGGTTAAACCCACAATTGGTGCACAAGTCGATTTTACAGCTGCAGCATGATTGCTGATCAAGAAGATTCTAGTTTTAGGGAGTAAGGGAAACTGCGTCTAGCTCTATTCACATGTATTACTGTGTCTATTGTTTGTGTTTGTCTTTATAATGGGTACTGTTAAAGTGTATGTTTTAGTGAGCGCTAAGGGAAGTTACTTCATTTGTAGTCATGGGATATCATCGTTCAATCCGTTTTTCCATGTCCCAAGGCGAAACACCCAGCGCTGTTCTCTAACATGTAAGACATGAGAGGCAGCCATTGCGCTTCTGTACTACTTCAAGTACCGTCCATCTTAGATCTTTATCAGAGTGTTCTTTCTCAAGGAAGTGTTTTGTTAATTTGGTGTTATCTTTCTTCCTTCTGATAGTGCTCCGGAGCTCACTAATTCTGGTCTTCACACGCCTAGTAGTCATGCCAACATACATGAGTTGGCAAGGGCATTTGAGTAGGTACACTACATTCTGTGTTGCAGTTAGAGAAGTTCTTCTGAGTCCATGGTCGCTCAGTACCTATGTCCACTTTTTTGTGGTGGCTGTGAATTGGCATGATACGCAATCGCCACAGGGGTAATGTCCAGTTGGTCGTTGGTGGCCCCATAGTGTCAGTTGGTTGTCATCTGTAGCGGCTGGTGGTTTTGTATGGACCAGTTCATCCTTGATGTTCCTACTGCGTTTGTACGCAAATAGGGGTTGGGTCCAGACTTTGTTACTGGTGTTTAATATGCGCCATTTCTTTTGAATAATGTTCTGAATTTTGTTGGACGCTGGGGTAAAGGTGGTGACACACACCATCCGGTTGGCCGGCTCCTTTGGCGTATTTTCTAAAAGAGCTGCCCGGTTGTTATTTCGAGCTCTTTTTTTGGCTTCCATCCCAAAGCCCTAAGACAAAACCTCCCGGTAGGGCAATTTCTGCGCATCCACAGAAACTGTTTAGAAATTTTAGACTTTCATGAACAGGCAGACACCCTGGAAATGAAACTCCGAGCAAGAAACTACTCCAAAAAAATTGGTCAAGAATGCCAAAAAAAAAAAGCTCGGCCACCACAAAAGTGGACGTAGGTACTGAGCGACCATGGACTCAGAAGAACTTCTCTAACTGCAACACAGAGAATGTAGTGTACCTACTCAAATGCCCTTGCCAACTCATGTATGTTGGCATGACTACTAGGCGTGTAAAGACCAGAATTAGTGAGCACCGGAGCACTATCAGAAGGAAGAAAGATAACACCAAATTAACAAAACACTTCCTTGAGAAAGAACACTCTGATAAAGATCTAAGATGGACGGTACAGAAGTAGTACAGAAGCGCAATGGCTGCCTCTCACAGGTCTTACATGTTAGAGAACAGCGCTGGGTGTTTCGCCTTGGGACATGGAAAAACGGATTGAACGATGATATCCCATCACTACAAATGAAGTAACTTCCCTTAGCGCTCACTAAAACATACACTTTAACAGTACCCATTATAAAGACAAAAACACAAACAATAGACACAGTAATACATGTGAATAGAGATAGACGCAGTTTCCCTTACTCCCTAAAACTAGAATCTTCTTGATCAGCAATCATGCTGTAGCTGTAAAATCGACTTGTGCACTAATTGTGGGTTTAACCACACCATCACCCTGACTGTAAACAATCTGGGTTTGTTTTATCTTCCTTTCTTCTGTGTAAATACTCGAAACTGCTCCCGTCATGAAATAATAGTCATGAGCGGAGCACATGTTCCCCATATTTCTATATAACGTGTCTACACACGTTAAATCACTCCCTTGAATCTCCAGAAACTATGGCAGGCGCTCCCATTGGACAAAAGCTGGTCCCCCCCCACCCCAGGCAATCATCTGAGGTAATGACGGGACACAGGAAGCGGCGTGTCATGGAGCAGCGCCATGTGCTGACACACCCCCACGAGGGTCAGGCAACAAACAGGCAACGTGCAGTCCTTTCTGCATGCTTCGCTCAGGACACAGGAAATGCAGCATCATCACTGTGCGCCACTCTCACCTGAAACCCATATCGCATGCCACGATCCCACCCAACAGTATAAAAGCTTGCTGCGCACTACACTTAATGTCACCGGGGAGGAGGCTGGACGCATGCAGCACTAGGTTTTCTAGCGGGGAGTACGGCTCAAACTGTAAGTCGTTATTCTGATTTCTTCTTCCAACAGGTTGAAACTATAGTAGATCAAGCACGCCCTGACGTTTTTTTCTGCTAACTAATTCAGTATCTTTGTTATACCTTCCTAACCAGTCTGGTTTTTAACCCTTTTGTCTTCATCCTTTACCGTCTCCCACCAGAATGTGGCCACAAGGATTTCCCCCCTACCCCTCCCATGGGGCAAATAGGTTTTTCCAATAGGGTAAGACTTCTATTTTATTCACATGAATGTCAGAGTGAACACAGATGCCTGACACTCGTATACATTTTTCACCTTTTTCACTTTAGGAGAGAGCAGTAAGTATGGAGCGTGACTGTGACACATCAAGGTCTACCGAATGACAACCATTTTGAGTATTATATGTTTGTCTCACCCCCTCGCTCTTACAGGTTTCTCTAAACAGGTGGCAGCTGGCTATAGGCCTACGCCCCCAGTGGTAAGATTGGAGCCCAATATTTAAGGTCCTGACGAATGCCACGTACCCAAGTGGACAATATAGGCAGAAACATGTTGACCCCCTATTAACAATCACTGATTCACAGCGGCGACGGGATAAGGTCCCCACTCACCGCACTTATATATTTTAATCCCACATAGTAACCCCATGGAATAAAAATTGTTCAGGTATACTATGATGGTTTTTAAATTCACACTCTTTGTTTGGGCCCCCACTTAGTTTAAAAGTGCATCCCTGTCTCCAGGTGTATGCCCACCCTCTATCAAATGCGGTTTTTAGAGGGCGAGGACTGGCAGATGATGAATCATGACACCTGGTGGTGTGTGATGCCAGTCCGTCAATTTTTGTGATTTGCCCCCACTAAATTGGGCATCTCTTAGACACAACTAGGGACGGTCCTTTCTGTGGTTCATAGCTTTAGTTGGAGGCTGACCGTTCTCTAGTGCCCTAACGCCTCTAGTTCCCTCCCTGGGCCAGACCCTGGGTGTAACTGTGGTTCTGTGATCAGGTGTTTACCAAGTCAGTCCAACAAATGCTAAGTTGTAGACCCCACCGCTGATCCACCAATGTAGGAAGCTGGCTCTGTGTTTACTACTACTAAAGTAAGGTATAGAGCGCACAGAGTCCAGTGGATCCCCAAAGGCAGGCAGAGGCTAAAGTAGATAATAGCTTACTCTATTTGTGGTAGGGTGGGCGAGCAGTAAAGCTTTGTCAGAGTGTAGTGTTAAGCATTTATTGTACAAACAGGCAAGAAATGATTTTACACACTAAGACTGAACTCTGACCAATTTGCTTGGTATAAAAATATTTAGTGGTATTTTATTTCTAGAACCAAGCCAGGAACAGGTAAGTAATAGTACTTTGCAAGAATAATGCAGTTAAATACAGTTTGAACGCAGTTTAATGCAATTGGATTGGCTACAGGCAAGTCACTTGTTCATAAAACAGTGGGAATTAATTTTCAGTTACTATTGAGATTACTTTGTAAGTTATTTTCAGATTACTTTTTAAGTTACCTTTTCAACTCAGTGCGATATGCCTAGATAGCACAATGGGACCTTTCCTAGAGAAATGGTAAGTAAATCAGTTTTTGTAAATACAGTATAAGGTTTCATACCATTTTCCAACTCCACACTTGGAACACTTTTCATAGAAAAGCAGCCAATGCAATCCTATGGGTGGAAATTAAGTTATCGGTTTAATGGTAAGTACTTAGTTTAGGGAGTTAGTTTTCGGGGGTAAGAACAAGGGTTGCCCCAGGGTCAAGGATGCACTCTCAAAGCACCTTCAGCGGCACTAAGGCGGTCAGGTGGATAGTGCTGAGGCCCAATGTTATCCAATGGGGGATAGGGGGCCTCCGGTTGGTGGCTGCACACGAGCAGGCCACAAGGTTGTGGCAGCAAAGCTCCTGGACTTTAGCTCCGGGCAAAGGGCGCTCCAAGTTAGCACAAAAGCTGTGGCCGGGTGCATAGTGCTGATTTAACCTTGGGGGCCTTGTTTTCTATGTGAGTTGTCAGTTTGGGATTTTGGCTGCAGGCTAGGTCCAGGAAGTCTTCCGTGAGGAACCAACAGTAGGGCAGGTAAGTTGCAGGGCTCGGGATTGTAGGTGCACCTCAGGTCCTCTTCTCCAGGGCGCGGGACAGCTGGATGCAGGGGTGCCTTTAGAGGTCGGATTTCACCTTACCGGGTTACTTGCGGTGGGAGTCTCCATGCAGAGGCTGCAGGCGGCGGAGAGTTCTGGAGGAGTCAACCCACAGTGGACTGACTCTGGTACACTCCCTGGGACCGATGGGCCACTGACTTGGGCCGTAGGAGTCTGGTGCAGTGGTGGTTATAGGCATCTGGTTTCCTGGTCCTCAGCAGCCTCAGAGTCTCTTTGGCAATTCTTTTGAACAGAGCTACTGTTCACAGGAGATCTAGTCTTTGTTGTAGGCATTCAGTCCTCTCAGGAGTTCTGGAGGTCGCTGGCTGCAGGACAAGGCGCAGAAGCTCTAGACACTGCAGACGGGCCAGTAGAGCTGGAGCCAAGTCAGTTCTTCTTTGCAATCTCCTCTGCTGGGAGTCTTCCTTCGTCCTTCAAAGGTTGTGGTAATCGGCCTGCTTGGCTCAGGGCTGCCCCATAAACACTGTATTTAGGGGGTGTTTTTGGAGTCTTGAGGTCAGTAGCCAATGGGCTACTGACCTTAGGGTGAATACACCCTCTGTGTGCTCACCCCACGTGGGGGAGTGAGCACAATCCCTAATCCTGTTTGGAGTCGTCTGCCATCTGCAAGATGACACTACCTCATAATTCAAAAAGACTTCTTTGAAGAAAAAAGCTTGTAAGCATCCGGGTCCAACACTAGATGGTCGAGTATGCACAGCATGACTGTCTACAGCCACACATTCCTCAAACATAACATTTCCTAATCACCTTATTTTCCTTAGCACAATGGACCACTATAGATTATTAAATGGAATTTCTTTAAATAAAAATAATTGAAACAGTGCCCTTTCAAGTTTCACTGCTCCCAAGTTAGCCCTGGCTCAAACACTATCAGTTTGACCCCATGCATCACTGTGATCCTCCTAAATCCCCCAATTAGGTCTATCCCTAGAGTATTCTCCCCTCCCATTTCCCCCTGAACAGAACCTCTTCATAAAGCATGCACACGCCACTAACATGACTAGACGGCATCAAATAGGTTCTTGGAGTCTGAGACTTCGGAGTCTCAAACTACCCATTAGGAATCTTGAAATGAATCAAGTGGCTACAAGTGTTCAAGCTAAGGTTGGGGCTGCCGCTGAATCTTTTGTCACAGAAAGGAAAAGGATGTAAAGGAGGCACTCTACAGGCATATTATACTGGCTGCCAAGAAACTTGCCAGATAGGTTTACACTTTTGTTTTAACTTTCACTTCAGGGCTTTTGTGAAAGAAAAGTCTAATAAATCATTCTATTAACAGATGAAATTTTCATTTTACGTAACAAGCAGACAAGGGTGTTGTGTGCTGACAGTCAGAGGGTTTGAGATTAAGATGTTTCTAAAGAGGGTATGGGAAGGGATGGCGCTTAGTTAATAGTGAAATAAGATTCTTTCAAATAGTTCCAGACATAAAAAGCGACTGTGGGGTATTCAGGCGAGGTCCATTTTGTTTACTTTCAGAGAGACCTCAAACTTCACCTAGTAGGGCCACCTGTGCAGAATAAATTCCTCAGTTTCCTTGTCCAATTGGTATATCGCAAAAGATTGTCAGTCTTGATCTTTTCAACAGGACCATATCGTTTTTTGGCAGATTTGATTCAATATTTTGCTGAGGAGCTGGAAGTGAATTAGGAACTTGAGAGCAGGCATAGCATGGGCATGGTTGGGACTTGAAGATCATTTTCAGGGGAACCCGTTATGGCCAGCCAGGAAGATTATTTTGTCCTAGATTACTGTGATATTCATGCAGATGCGAGTACCTGGGTTGAGTTTCATGGCTGAAAATTTCAGACCATGGTCTGTTTTTCTTAGTCAATGATGACATACTTTTTCACTATTTTCCTCTACCAGGAATCAATGTCTCAGCAATCGTCTGGGCCCTTTTTTACTGAATGCATTGCAAGGGAGCAGATGCAGGTTTTCTTCAAGATTGAAATCAGTTATTTTAGTAGGCACACAGTAAGATCATACATGAATCACTTCCATTCGATCATATTGTGTCATATGAGCCAATGGAAGAACCATTATGCATTCAGACAAATGGAACATCTGTACTGTTCACTTAGCAATAATGCTCAACCAGAAGACTAACAAGAAATATTTGAGAGGGCAACTAGACAAAAAAAATAAATAAATTAGGATGAAGCCGTGCCCTAAATATATCAATGGTGAAGTTCGTAGCATTACTCACCAAACGACTGATTTCTTCTTGCCTGTCTGGAGCAGATCTTGCAGTTGCTTTGATCATTGTGGATGTTTGATTGTCTGTCAGCTTCTTGATGCATCGCTGGCCTGCGACAATATTACATACCTGGGGAAACAATCCAGAATCTTACCCTGTGTCATTTAATCTCTGCTGAAACAGAGGCCATTCAAAAGAGTTCTAAAACAGCCACACTACCAACTAGCCTCCAATGTGTTAAACTACCCATTTCATGAATTGTTAGCAGGGCAAACTTAACCTAGATGTTTAATAGTATAAAATTAGGCCAGCTTTGGGCAATTTATGTCTTGACAAAGTTATGCCACAGAAGTACAGTTGATAAAATTAAGCAGTGCAGGTACAATAAAATGTGATTACTAGCAAAGACAAATACCTTAAATGAAATATCCTTATGTGGCTCCCAATACTAGTGAACTTATATAAGCAGTAGCCTTAGAGCCAAATAAGGAATGGAGTCACTGGACTGGAAGCAGTGACCTGTACTGGAGCACAATATTCGGTCGGGGGGGGGTGGGGGGGCCAGGGGGAGAATACGTGAGCTCTGATCTCCTAGGTCCAAAGCTGACAATTTAACCAGATAACCACAATTCCGTTCTTTAAATTGTGTGCCGTACTATTTAATGCCTAGGATATAAACAATCATAAAACTACCAGTGCATGACCTAGACACAAAGACATTTTCTCACTCCCTTCTTATTCCACAGCTTAACATAATGAAATAGGGTATTTGTATTGGGCGCACAGCTACTCCAGCTCATGTCCTGGCGCCGTGATCAGCAGGAGGATGAAGTGAGAAAGGCCCCAGCCTAATGATTGAACAAACAAGGTTTTCAAATTTTTCCTGAAGGAGAGTAGGTCGGAGTTAAGCCTCAATAGTGTCAGAATGCTATTCTACAGTTATGCGGCTAGGAAGCCGAAGGCTCTTCCCCCCCCCCTGTCTGGGTCAGATGTATCCTGAGTACACTGGCCAGGTTGGTCTTGGATGAACGAAGCGGCCTCAGAGTTGTGCATTTATTGACCAGTTTCTTTAACTAGCCGGCTGCAACATTGTGGAACGCTTTAAATAAAGATGGCCTGGATTTTGAAATCTATCCGGTCCTTGATATGGAGCCAGTGTAACTACTTCAAAATCGGAGTTCTGTTAGATCAGAGTTTCGGTTTGCAAATGGCTCTGGCTGCCGCGTTTTGAACCACCTGTAGGTGCTGTATCAAGGATTTAGGAAGAGCAAGGTACAGGCTATTGACAATCAAGTTTAGAGGTTAACATAGCCTGCACTACGATCTTTCTACTTTCAAGCGGGAGCACTAGCAAGAATTGAATATGCTACTTACCAGTATGCATCTGTTCTTGGCATGTAGGGCTGCTGACATTCATATCTGTGCATAGATCGCCGCCTAGTGTTGGGTCCGGATGATTGCACATTGTTGTCCTGGAAGAGTCTTCGAAGTATCCTGAGATGGGTGAGTCCTCCCCTGGACCACAGTGCGCATGGGCATCCTCTCCATCCCCAGATTGTTTTTCGCCATTGTGGCAGTGTTGGAGTAGATACAGGAAGTGATGACCATGCTATACAGTAATTCTGAGAGCTGCAGCTGCGACAGGCGCCGGGGAGGAGGGTGGGCGATATGAATGTCAGCAGCCCTACATGCCAAGAACAGATGCATACTGGTAAGTAGCATATTCAGTTCGAGGCATGTGGGCTGCTGAATTCATATCTGTGCATAGAATACACATCAGTACCTCCTATTAGCGGCGGCTACCCGTGCCAGCTGCAGCAGTCTGAAAAAGAGTTTTGAGAACAGCCTGTCCTACAGCTGCCTGCTGTTTTGAGTGTACATCTACACAGCAGTGTTTGGTAAATGTATGTATAGTGGACCATGTGGCTGCTCTACATATTTCCTGTAAAGGAAGGTTTCCCAGGAAAGCCATGGACGCCCCTAACTTTCATGTTGAGTGGGCTCGTGGTGGAATCGTTAATGTGCGTTTAGCTTTTTGATAACAAATTTGGATACATTTAACGATCCATCTGGCTATACCTGCTTTGGAAATGGCGTTGCCTTTGTGTTGTGGAGAGAAGGCAACAAAGAGTTGTTTAGTCTTCCTAAAGTTTTGAGTTCTGTCAATATAGTACACGAGGGCCCTCTTTACATCTAGTGTGTGGAGCATCCTCTCAGCGACATTTTGTGGGTTTTGAAAGAAAACCGGCAGTTCAATAGTTTGATTCATGTGGAACTGCGATATCACCTTGGGCATGAATTTGGGGTTGGTACGTAGTACGACCCTGTTGGCGTGAACCTGTATGAATGGCTCTTGAACGGTTAGTGCCTGGAGTTCACCAACTCTTCTTAAAGAAGTGATCGCTACTAGGAAAGCTACTTTCCAGGTAAGGAATTGAATCTCGCATGAGTGTAGAGGTTCAAAGGGTGGACCCATCAGGCGTGTGAGGACCAAGTTGAGGTTCCACATCGGAGCCGGTGGGTGGCTTGGAGGAATTACTCGTTTGAGGCCTTCCAGGAATGCTTTGATGGCAGGCACTCTGAATAGAGAGAGGTGCTGCCTGGTCTGCAGATAGGCTGATATTGCGGTCAAATGGACACGTATAGAGGTGTACGCCAGATTGCATCGTTATAGGTGTAAGAGGTAACAAATTATGTTTTGGATGGATGCGTCTAGCGGGTTAATGTCATTATTATTGCAGTAAATGACGAACCTTTTCCATTTGGCTGCATAGCAAGCTCTGGTAGTGGGTCTTCTAGCTTCCTTAATGATGTCCATACAGTCAGGTGGCAGGTTTAGGTAGCCAAACTCTAGGATTTCAGGAGCCAGATTGCCAGGTTCAGCTGTTGCGGATCTGGGTGCTGAATCTCTCCATGGTTCTGCGTCAAATGCGCGGGTTTGATCCGCAGCCTTTGATGCGGCACCACGGAAAGTTCGAGAAAGGTGGTGTACCACGGCTGGCGTGCCCACGTAGGAGCAACCAGGACGAGTGTCAGTGAGTGTTGTCGGAGTTTGCGTGACACCAGCGGTATCAATGGTGCTGGGGGAAAAGCGTACGCAAATCTGCCGGACCAGTTCATCCATATCGCATTGCCCTGCGACTGTGGATGTGGGAACCTGGTGGCAAAGCTTTGGCATTTTGCGTTTTCGCTTGTGGCGAATAGGTCTATCTCTGGATGACCCCATTGCTGGAACTACGGTTGGAGTACTGATGGGTGTAACTCCCACTCGTGCATCTGGTGGCTGTGTCTGCTGAGCAGATCCGCCATCTGGTTGTCTTTGCCGGGGAGGTGTTCCGCCATGAAGAACATGTTGCTCTGAATGGCCCACTTCCACATGCTCTGAGCCAGATGAGACAACTGTGGAGAGTGTGTTCCTCCCTGCTTCTGTATGTAGTACATGGCGGTCATGTCCGTCCGGATCAACACGACTTTGTTGCACAAGTGTACTTTGAATGCTTTCATAGCCAGGAAGATTGCCATCAGTTCTAGAAGGTTGATGTGCATCTTCTTTTGTTGTGTTGTCCATAGTCCCTGCACTGTGTAGTTGAGTACATGAGCTCCCCATCCCTGGAGAGACGCGTCCGCTGTCAGTATTATCTGTGGAACAGGCTCTTGGAACGGTCGGCCCTTGCAAAGGTTTTGTGGATTCCACCAATGCAGAGAGTTGTATGCCCGACCGCTCACCAACACTAGGTCTTTTAGTTGTCCTTGAGCCGGATTCCACTGACGTGCTAAGCACTCCTGAAGCGGGCGCATATGTAGTCTTGCGTGTGGGACTATGAAAATGCAGGAGGCCATCATGCCTATCAACTGCATGAACACTCGCGCGGGAAGTGAGTGTTGGTGTTTGAACTTGGAAATCAGCATTTGCATGCTGTTGATTCTCACTAAATTTGGCTGAGCTGTGGCCGCCAGAGTGTCTATGGTCGCACCTAGGTACTGTTGTACGTGTGCGGGTTGGAGATGTGATTTTGGGTAATTTAGTGAGAACCCCAGACTGTGAAGGAGGTGAATGGTGCGGGACATGTGGCTGGCACATTGCTGGGCTGACTTTGCTTGAACAAGCCAGTCGTCCAGGTAAGGGTAGACGTGTATGTGCTGCCTCCGTAGATGTGCAGCCACAGTAGCTAGGCACTTTGTGAAAACTCTGGGTGCTGTTGTCACGCCGAAGGGAAGGACTTTGAACTGGTAGTGCTGCCCTTGAACAGCGAACCTGAGGTATTTTCTGTGTGAGGGGTGAATGGGTATGTGGAAAAACGCATCTTTGAGGTCCAGTGTGGCCAGGAAGTCTCCCTGATTGAGCAGCGGGAGGACTTGCTGTAGGGTGAGCATGTGGAAATGCTCGGAGAGAATGTAGCGGTTGAGGGGTCTCAGGTCTAGTATAGGTCTGAGTGACCCATCCTTTTTTGGTATTAAAAAGTACAGGGAGTACACCCCCGTACCTTGCTCGTGGACGGGTACGACCTCTATTGCGCCTTTTAGTAGCATACTTAGCACTTCCTGCTGTAAGAGCGTTAAGTGCTCTGAGGACATAGGACGGTGCTTTGGAGGTATTGTGGGTGGAGTTGAGGTTAATTCTAAGCAGTAACCGTGTTTGACAATATCTTTGACCCACCTGTCCGTGGTGATGGAGTCCCACGTGGACAGGAACCTTTGTAGCCTTCCCCCGACAGGTGTTATGTGGTCGGGAGGAAGGGAGAGGGCGTCACTGTTTGTTCTTGGGGGAGGACCTGGTGTTGCCGTATCCGCGTCCTCTGCCCTTTGTGCTTGAGCCACGATATCCACCCGGGTGTTTTTATCGTAGGAACTTTGTGTGTTTCCCTTGTAGGTTTGCTGTGACCCCTGTCCTCTACCTGCTCCTCTATTTCCGGGGCGACGAAAGGAGCCGCTCCGAAAGGACTGCGTTTGAAGAGCCCCCATGGACTTTGCAGTGTCCGTGTCCTTTTTTATTTTCTCTAGGGTGGTGTCAACCTCCGGCCCGAATAAGTAGTCGGGGTTGACAGGCTGGTTGAGGATGTTATTTTGTACCTCAGGTTTGAATCCGGAGATTCGTAACCAGGCGTGTCGTCTCAACATGACGCTAGTGTTTATGGCTCTGGCAGCTGTATCTGCGGCATCCAGTGCACACTTAATGGATGCGTTTGTGAGGAGTTGTCCCTCCCTGATGAGGATCTCTGCTCCCTCTTTGAATTGGTCAGGGAGATGTTGGAGTAATGTTTCTAATGTGTCGTAGTGTGCTCGATCGTAGCGAGCGAGGAGCGCCTGAGTATTGGCAATACGCCATATGTTAGCTGCTTGGGCCGCAACCCGTTTGCCGGAGGTCTCTAGCACCTTGGACTCTTTGTCCGGGGGAGGAGCATCCCCTGTCGTTTGAGAGTGTGCCCGTTTGCGAGCATTCGCAACTACTATGGAATCCAGAGGTAACTGGCCTCTAATGTAGGTAGGGTCCCCAGGCGCCGACCTGTATTTTTTGTCGATCCTGGGGTTTATTACTCTTGCCCTGGTGGGTTCTTTGAAGATGTCCTTTGCTGGTTTGAGGACACCTTTTAACATTGGTAGAGTTTTTATATTCCTTTCTGAGGATGCGAAAGTATCCATGAGAAAGTCGTCCTCGACGGTGTCAGAGTGGAGTTGCACACCATGATTGGCCGCAGCACGTTCAATGAGGGCGTTGAATGCGGCAGTGTCCTCTCTGGGAGATGTTTTCGCTCCATATAGTTGCGGGTCCTGTGTATCCATAGATGCACCCGGGTCTACAGGGTCATCCCAAGCTTGGTCAGGGTCCTGTTGGCCTTCAGGGTCCATCTCTCCGGGTTAGGGGACATGGCAACTGATGTAGTCCTCCAAAACGTCTGTTTCGGAGTGCGTGGGAGAGAAGGACTGTGGATCTTGGTAAGAGGAATGGAGAGGTTCGAAAAGAACTGGTTCCGAAGCCACTGGCAGCTTTTTCTTAAGCGGGATCCGGTAGGAGTCCAAAGCTGGCTCGGAGGTTATTCTCCTCTTGTGGAGCATCATTCTGCCGGTGTCGGCGTCGATGTGTGATGGTGACGTCTCTGCAGGAGAGCATTCGGCAGGCGTGATCGTGGTGTGGGTGACACGTCTTCTGATTTGGAACAGTTTTGGGGCCGTGGACGGCCGTAGGCCAAAAGTGATGTTGGCCGGTGCCGGAGAGGCTGTTGGAGCTTTGATCGGCTCGGAGTCTGACGTGTCCTGGAGGAATGCCTTGTGTTTGATGCGTTGCAAGGACGCAGCAATTGGCCGCACCTGGAGCGCCATCGGTTCTTTGGCGCCGACCGGTTCTGTAGAGGCGGGCGTGGACTTCTTCGGCGCCACTGGGTCATCGAGTCGAGGAGCAGTAGTAGCCGTTGACGCCGTCGATGATTGTGCCTTCGGTGGTGCTGTCGAAGCGGTGTGAGACGCAGCAGCCAGTTTGACCTTTGTGGCCGGAGCCGATTGTTTCGGTGCCGGGAGCCAAGTAGGTTTGGCGGCACCGAAGGTCTTTTTCCGTGTGTCGGCGCCGACGTCGGCTGCTGCAAGCTCGGCACCGAAGTCTCGTTTGGTGCGGTCGGTGCCGACGGGTTTGGTTGGCGTCGAAGGTGTGGTAGGCTTAGATCCGACCAGCGTCACTTTTGGTTTCGGTTTTTGATGAACCAATACAGCTTTCGGTTTCGGTTTCGAAGAAGGGAAACCAGCCGTTTTGGGTAGTAATGGCTGCCGCTGAATGTCCGAGGCCGGGCCAGAGGGCGGGGCCAAAGAACTGCGGGATAGGTCTTGGGTAAGGCCCGAAGGCGATCCCTCGACCGGAGCCATAGACTGGCGCACTGGGATATCCTCAGTCTGTACGGGTAGGCCTTGCTCGTCACCGGAGCTACTCTCTTCGGCCCCTAAGGCCTCATCGTAGTCTCCTACCTCGGTGTCGGCTTCATCTCTGTGAAAGAGTCGTTCTTCGATGTCTTCCGATCCGGACTCGTGTTCGGAAGCGGGGCTGGAGGGTAGGTTCTCCACGTCTTCGACACCTTCGTCCTCGGCGCTGAAGATGTTGGTCGGGGCCGGTGCTGCTTGCTGCGCTTCGAGTCTCGCTGCTCGTCGATTCCGGAGAGTCTTCTTGGATCGGAATCGGGCACAGGCCATACATGTGGACTCGTCGTGATCCGGTGAAAGGCATTTGTTGCACACCGGGTGGACGTCGACATGGGGATATTTCGCATTGCATACAGGACACCGCTTGAATGGTGTCCGATTCCATCGTCGGTGTCGGGTCGATGGTCGGGTAAGATGCGAAAAAGTGGTTCTTGAAGTTAGTAAACTAACAAAGATACTATCGATACCGATCGGGAACAGTACCGACGCGAACTAAAGGCCTTTTGGCCTGGAAAAAGTTTTTCCTAACTTGAGTCAAGATAAGCACATCCGAACCCAATGGCGGAAAAAAACAATCTGAGGATGGAGAGGGTGCCCATGCGCACTGTAGTCCACGGGAGGAGTCACCTATCCCAGGATACTTCGAAGACTCTTCCAGGACAACAACGTGCAAACATCCGGACCCAACACTAGGCGGCGATCTATGCACAGATATGAATTCAGCAGCCCACATGCCTCGAACAGGTCTATCTCTGGATGACCCCACTGCTGGAAGTACGGTTGGAGTACTGATGGGTGTAACTCCCACTCGTGCATCTGGTGGCTGTGTCTGCTGAGCAGATCCGCCATCTGGTTGTCTTTGCCTGGGAGGTGTTCCGCCATGAGGAATATGTTCCTCTGAATGGCCCACTTCCACATGCTCTGAGCCAGATGAGACAACTGTGGAGAGTGTGTTCCTCCCTGCTTTTGTATGTAGTACATGGCAGTCATGTTGTCCGTCCGGATCAACACGACTTTGTTGCACAGGTGTACTTTGAATGCTTTCATTGCCAGGAAGATTGCCATCAGTTCCAGAAGGTTGATGTGCATCTTCTTTTGTTGTGTAGTCCATAGTCCCTGCACTGTGTAATTGAGTACATGAGCTCCCCATCCCTGGAGAGACGCGTCCGCCGTCAGTATCATTTGTGGAACAGGCTCGTGGAACGGTCGGCCCTTGCAAAGGTTTTGTGGATTCCACCAATGCAGAGAGTTGTATGCCCGACCGCTCACCAACACTAGGTCTTTCAACTGTCCTTGAGCCCGATTCCACTGACGTGCTAAGCACTCCTGAAGCGGGCGCATATGTAGTCTCGCGTGTGGGACTATGAAGATGCAGGAGGCCATCATGCCTATCAACTGCATGAAAACTCGCGCCGGAAGGGAGTGTTGAGGTTTGAATTTTGAGATCAGCAATTGCATGCTGTTGATTCTCACTAAAGTTGGCTGAGCTGTGGCAGCCAGAGTGTTTATTGTCGCGCCTAAGTACTGTTGTACGTGCGCAGGTTGGAGACTTGATTTTGGGTAATTTAGTGAGAATCCCAGATCGTGAAGAAGGTGAATGGTGTGGGACATGTGGGTGGCACATTGTTGTGCTGACTTGGCCTGAACTAGCCAGTCGTCCAAATAAGGGAAGACGTGAATATTTTGTCTTCGCAGATGCGCGGCCACTGTCGCCAGGCACTTGGTAAAGACCCTGGGTGCTGTTGTTACTTCGAAGGGGAGAACTTCGAACTGATAGTGATTCCCTTGAATGGTGAATCTGAGGTATTTCCTGTGTGAAGGGTGTATTGGTATGTGGAAGTATGCATCCTTCAGGTCTAGCGTAGCTAGGAAATCCCCCTGACTGAGTAGTGGGAGAACCTGTTGGAGGGTGAGCATATGGAAATGCTCCGATAGTATGTATAGGTTTAGGGGTCGCAGGTCTAGGATAGGTCTGAGCGAGCCGTCCTTTTTGGGATCAAGAAGTACAGAGTACACCCCTGTGCCCTGCTGGGCGACGGGCACTACTTCTATGGCTCCTTTTGCGAGCATAGCAAGCACTTCTTGCTGGAGTAAATCTAAGCGTTCGGCTGACATAGGACGGTGCTTTGGTGGTATGTTGGGTGGAGTGGAGGTTAGTTCTAGACAGTACCCATGTTGAATTATGTCCCTGACCCACCTGTCCGTGGTGATGTTCTTCCAGGCGGGCAGGAACAGCTGGAGTCGTCCCCCGACAGGTGTTAAGTGGTCGGGGGGTAGGGAGAGGGCGTCACTGTTTGGTTTTTGGGGAGGACCTGGTGTTGCCATAGCCACGTCCTCTGCCCTTGGTGCTGGATCCACGATATCCACTCCTGTTTTTGTCGTAGGTGGTTTGTGTGCCACCTTTAGCATACTGTTGTTGTGACCCCTGACCCCTTGACGTTCCCCTATTTCCAGTGCGACGAAAGGAGCCACTACGAAATTGTTGGGTTTGTAGCGCCCCCATAGATTTGGCAGTATCTGTCTTTTTTGTCCGGATTGCATTTTAGCTGGTTGGTCTTGAACCAGTTGAACACAGTTCTGAGACAGGCCCCGATTTTGACCCCATCAAGTACGGAGCCCTTATCACATGAGAAAATCAGCTGGGTGTCATCAGCATGAGATCATTTTTGCACCTTCAGCCTCTACCATTAATGCTTGAGGGGGATAAATACATGTTCAAGAGGGTAGGGCGGAGAGCAGAGCCCTGTCAGAGAAGAAATTAGTTAATTAACTCCAGTTCTCCAACATTGGTATCTTTTAAATATTCACCTCCTCCAGTTGGTGCAGGGCAGACGTCTTTCAAGGGCACCCCAGTATACAGTGCTGCAGTTAAAGCCATTCTCCAAGTGGAATGAGTCCTCACTCTTCTCTGAAGGGGACACTCAGCCTGTATTGTATTCAGTCATGCCAAAGTAGATAGACAAAGAGCTATCCCCAGTTTGGGCAGGGCTTGAACTTTTTGTGGTTGAGCAAATTATACAAATAGCAGGTCTGATGTGCGCACGTTCTTTGTCCTGTCCATATAGAATTTGAGATATCTAGGCAAATTTAACAAATGTAATGATCTTTCGGCTGGTGAGTATAGATTGGGAAAGAAAATTCTAAGGACGAAAGGCTCATTCAGCTGGAAGTCGGCAGGCATAATTTGGAATTAATTCAGGGTTGGTTTTGAGCAGCACTTTGTCATTAGTGAACTGGAGAAGGGGTTCTCAGATGGTGAATGCCCAAATTGCTCCTCCACTCCTAGCAGATGTCAGAGGTAACATCAGCTGACTTAGGACTAGATTAAGCTCTCATGAAACTGGAGGATGTCAAAGAGGTGGAAAAGCTCTAAAGAGAGCTTTTATAAATCATTTGAAGTCTGCTGTTTTCACAAAGGATCATTAAACGGTAAGCCCTTCTAAACTTTGAGACTGCAGCCAAATGTACCCCGACTGAAGAATATTTGAAGTATTTGGGCAAATTTAACAAATGTGGCAAAATCCGAGAAGGCTTTATTTTAAGGGGATGATGATCATTATTCCTGCACCAGACACAAATGCTTCTACTTAGCGTTGCTAGACTCATGCCTAGATGAAGCACGAGCCTTCACTAGAACCTGATTACACTCATGTAGGATATCCAGATAGCCAAATTCTACGTGGTCAGGTACCAATGCTGTAAAACTCAGCAACTTCGGATCATGCTAAAGAATTGTTCTTTGATGTGTGGAAGGCTCTGGATTTTAACCATCCTTGCCTCCTTAGTACAGTCAGTTCTGCAAACTGGCAATAACCTGTATTTGAATCATCAATCGCCACATCAATAATGAGAGGTTAGTGCTCCTTCCTTTACTATAGCTCTCGCCATTTACCTCTTACCCTCCGGGATAAGATGCAGTAATGGTGCTATATATTATGCCGCATTTGGTGATCGTAACTTCGAATCGCCAGATCATTGGCCATGTTAATTGAGGTGGCTACCATATAGGAAATTCTCCAACTCAGATCAATACGTTTGCTAACCTTGTCTGGCAAACTAGATAGTGTTATTAAGGTCTTGGTCCTTCTCTGGGATGCTGAAGCTTTTACTGAAAACTGTCTGGTATGACCAGTGAGGCAAGCCGGAGCTGAATCCGGGGCTCTGCGTTTCTTTTCCAGACTAGATATGACAGCTGGAACTGTAGCAGGTGTCATTCATCTTTTTCAGTCCTTCTGACTAGACTTAATCAAGAATAGGTCTGGATTTAACGTATTTCCGAGGCTGCTCCTTATAAGTAATATAGACTACAAGGTAGGTTGAATTTGGCAGCTCTTTCAATCAACAAATGAAATTTAGTGATCTGTAACATCTTGTGGCATTGGCCATGGTTTCCACTTAGGACAATAAAATCTCACCCATCATCCCTTCCATCACTGTCTGAAGGTAGCTCACCTGTGTGAGAAAGTGCCATCTTTCTTGCATGGTATGCCCCCACTTTTTGCTGAATAGCTGAATGTACTTTGACTGAAACCCAAATTGGCAAACCCTGGCCACATGTCAGCCCCTGGTAAATGGTACCCTAGGTACCCAGGGCCTTGTGACCAAGGAAGGCCTCTAAGAGCTGCAGCACTCCTTGTGCCACCCTTAGAGGCCCTGTACCCTTACACACACACACACACACACACACACACACACACACAGCGCCTTTGCAGGCTGAGTGTTTGGGTGCAAGACAAAAACAAAGTCGACATGGCACACATCCCTGTGTGCCATGCCCATCACCTACACTGCCATGGCATACATCAGTCACCCCTCTAGCTGGGTGCCTTATGCCAATGGTGTGGGTACAGGAGCAGGAGCCCTGTGCCCACACAGTGCCCAGGTCCATTCCTGAGCACTGTAAGTGCAGTGCTACCATTTAAGAGAACATGGTGTTGAGAGCTCGTCAAACACGAGCTCCACAGCACCATAATGGCAACACTAAAGACTGAGAAGTTTGGTATCAAGCTTCTCAGCACATTAAATCCCACACTGGCATCAGTGTGGGTTTAATGTACCCAGCACCCCAGAGGGCATCTTAGAGGTGCCCCCTTAAACCTAACCTACAATCCAAGTCTGCTCTAAGGCTGCCTAGGCTGCCACCCAGCAGACATGTTGCTGGACCCCTGGGTAGGAGAGCCCCTGCTCTCCTGGGCCTGCAACAATGCACATCCTGGGCAAGGTGCTAAATCTCATCCCCCAGGGTGGGCAGGGGGAAGCTTCAAAGGCATGCCGCCTCTGTGAGCTTCCCCAGGCCCCTGCAACCCCCCACTCTGGCGGGGAGCTTTGGCCGGAAACCCCAAATAAGGACAGGGGATGTGCCAGTCTGCCAACCCCACCCCTCAGGTGGGGGAGGCGAGGTGAAGCACATCTCCGGGCTCTCGCCATCTTAAAGATGGGGAGCCCTACCCAATCAGGACTAGGCTACTGCCCCCCTCCCACAGGAGAGAGGCAGGATAGGGGGTGTACCCACCCCAGGACAGGGACCCATTGGTCCCTGCCCTTCACCTACCTGTAACGCCCCTAAATCTAGTATTTAGGGGCACCCTGAACCTTCCTTCCCTAGATTCCAGATTCAAAACTACGAAAAGCAAGAAAGAAGATCTGCCCTGCAGCTGCTGAAAAGAGGAAGACACCAACTGCTTTGGCCCCAGCCCTACCGGGCTGTCGACCCTCGAACCTGGTCCTGCTCCAGCCCGGCATCTCTTGTGGCCAGCAACCTCACTAACCCCAGAGGACCTGGCTACCTTTTGGCTCTAAGCCCCTGGGACTCCCATGAGTAGAGGCTCTACTCAAAACCTATCTCTAATCCCTGGCAGCAGCCCGGAACCGCGAACCCAGCACACTCTGTACCAGCTAAGCCTAGCCAGTGCCGGAGTGAACAAAGACCCCGAGGACGACCCCACGGCGACTGACCCAGAGTCCGGCACCCAAGGACCTCCCTCGACACTCCTGAAGAAGCCTGCAGCCTCAGAGCGAGGTGCCCCCCCAACCGCGATCAACAGAGGGTAAGATTTCCCGACACCAAAAGGCACCCCTGCACGCGGCGCCCCACGGCCCCCTGTGCCCAATCCCGGGGTATCTACCTATCCTCCAACTACCCAACTTACCTCTCGAAGTGGTGGTGGCACCTGAAGAGTCCTCGTCCCCGCGCTTGCAGTCTTTTTCTAAACCGGAGATTTCCCATTGAAATCAATTGAGCGCCCGAAGCCTCAAAAGCACTCTGCACCCAGCCGCCCGAGTGGCCCTGGCAGTGAAATCTCTACACCTACCTACGTCCCCACTTACCCTAAGTGACCAGGAGCCCAGCTCCCACAGCCGCGTGGCTTGCCAGTCAGCAGCCACCAACCAAGACCCCCCCTATCCCTCATAGGATAACATTGGGCCCAACTCTCTCTGCACCCGGCCGCCCTAGAGCCGCTGAGGGTGAACCAACTGTACCTACCTGACCCTGGGGGACCCCTGAGTCTGTGCCCAGAACCTAAACTCTGCCAGTCTAGTACTTACCCTTAAACCGCAAACTCTATTTTCCTCATAGGGTAACATTGACTGGCTTTTTCCTGAAATTTCTTCTAAGTGTGGACTTTTCAAATCTTCAAATATTCACCAAAAATCAGCCGAGTGACGAAAAACGAAATTACTCACCTGCTCTTAGGTGAGCTCCCAGTGCTGGATCTTGGTGCCCCAGCACTGACTCTGAAAAATACTTACAACTGTACTTACCCTTAACTCAATTTTCATCCATAGGAAACCATTGACTGTTTTTCTGTAAAATTTCTTCTAAGTGTCAATTTCTGCAATCTTTAAATATTCTTCAAAAATCGTATATTATCTGAAAACGTAATTACTTACCTGTTTTGGATAAAGGTCCCAGTACTGAGTCTAGGCACCCAGTACTGGATTACAAAAGTAACGCGAACATACTGTACCTGTAACCTGCATTTTCTTCCATAGGGAATCATTGACTGTTTTCTCTGAAATATTTTCTAAGTGTCAGCTTTTAAAATAGCTAAATATTGTTTAAAAATCATTACAGTAATTAAGTCGACTTTCATCACTTGATTCTGAGAACTGACCCAGGACTGAATCTAGGATCCAGTCCTGGAATTCCAAAAGTAATCATAAAAGTAATCTGTTGCAAATAACTTGAATTTTCCATTGAGCTCAATGTATTGTTGTGTTTAAAAATAGAGTTGCCTACTGCAACCACTTGAAACTGATCACCAAAGTCTATTGCATATTTCAAAAGTATTTATATGAAACATCTCATTCTGAGAAAGTATATATTAAATCTAAGTGTTGGTTCTAAAATAAAACAAGCATATATTTTTTATATATAAACCATTGGCCTAGAGTTCAGTTATTGAGTGTGTGAGACCCTTTGCTGACTGAGTGTGTACAACAAATGCTTTACACTGTCCTCTGATACTGCCTTACTGCTTGACCAAGCTACCACTTTAGAGTAAGGTTATATCTAACTTTAGCCTCTGCCAAACCCTGGGGGACTGTGGACTCTGTACACCCTGTACCCATTAAGGAACAGTATATACAGAGCCACTTTCTCACAACCTTCCTCTCCTACATCAGAAAAGGCGAAACCATTAGAGTAAACATCAGCAATGTCTACACCATGGACCGATACCCTTGGCTTTGAAGGAGGTGGCAGTGAAGAATGCCTAGGGAGCGAAACTAGTAAAGGAGCAGGATGAGAAGTGAGGATAGAAGCAGTAGGTAACCCCGTATTACGTTTATTAGATGGCTGTTGCAGCAATAATTTTGCAAAAGTATCCATTATTTGTTGCAACACTGATAAGGCCATTGGCACTTGGACCTCATCTGGCTCTGTGTAACATCTAGGTGGATTGGATTCTGCCATGTGTACTTCCGTTGACACACTCGAGTCCTTGTCCATTGTGTCCTTTCAAAATCTAGGACATCTCACAACCAATTGTCTTGCTATAAGCAGTCAGTGATGCATAATAACTAGCTTTTTCTTCTTGATCTGACTGCAATAAATGTACTGGAAGCACATCCTCCACCCTTAAAAGTAAAAGGAAAATGCTTCTTACCCAGTATGCATCCGTTATTGGCCTAAAGAGCTGTAGAATCATATGCTTTAGCATAGATCGCCATCTAGTGTTGGGTCTGGATGTTTGCACTTTGTTTTTCTTCAAAGAAGTCTTTCCAGTCACAAGGTAGGAGACTCCTCCTTTCAGTGATAGTGCGCATGGACATCGACTCCATCCTTGGATTGTTTTGCCGTAAAGGGTGATGGAGTTAGTAAAAGTAGTAAAAAAGAGGTCCATGTATAACGTATCTAAGTAAGATGGTACTGCAACAGGTAAAAGTTCCCAGGGAGGCGGGTGGGCGCATAGGATTCTACAGCTCTATATGCCAAGAACCGATGCATACTGGGTAAGTAGCATTTTCTTTTTGAGGCATAGGAGCTGTAGATCATATGCTTTAGCATAGACTATACAGCAGTTATCTTCCAAAGCGGTGGCTAACCTGTAGCTGTTGCAGTGGTTTGAAATAGTGTTCGTAAAACTGCCTGGTCCACACTAGCTTGTTGTCTTGCTAAAACATCTACACAATAGTTGTGTGTAGACCACGTTGCAGCCCTGCAGATGTCATCTAAGGGTATAATTTCCAAGGCGGCCATAGAAGCCCCTCGTTTGTGTGCAGTGCTCTAGGGGGAATTGTTAATGTGCCCTTGGCTTGAATGTAACATACTTGAATACACAACTATCCAGCGTGCAATTCTTGCTTTTGATATGGGATTGCCTTTATGTGGTACCTCAAAAGCAACAAAAGTCGTTTGGTTTTCCTAAAGGGTTTTGTCCTTTCTATGCATTATAGTAAAGCTCTTTTGACATCTAATGTGTTGAGAGCACGCTCTGCCAACGAGTCTGGTTAAGGGAAGGATACAGGTAACTCAGACTGATTGATGTGAAAGGCAGAGAACTTTGGGTACAAATTTGGGATTAGTCCTAAGAACCACTGTTTTGGTGTATTTGCAAAAATGGTTCTTGTATAATTAGTGCCTGAAGCTCACCCACTCTTCTTATGGATGTGATGGCAATAAGGGAAACTACCTTCCATGTGAGACATTTTAGTTCACATTTGTGCAATGGCTCGAAGGGTGGACCCATGAGTCTTGTAAGCTCTATGTTTAGGTTCCACACCAGAGAAGGAAGTCTAGGAATAATGATTCTATGTCATTCCATGAAAGCTTTAATAGCAGGCACTCTAAACAGAGACAAGTGCTGTCTGTTTTGCAGGTATGCAGCTATTGCGGTGAGATGCAAGCGTCTAGATGTGTACGCTAAATTAGAACGCTGTAGGTGTCACAAATAGAGGTTTTGTATAGAAGCATCTAGTGCAGGGATACTCATAGTACGGCCCGCGGGCCGCCAGCGGCCCGGCAAGCCTTCCTTGGCGGCCCACGGACCTTGCAGACATCGTAACTGTGCAAGCACCGCCGGTTGCAGCAGCGTGGAGCTATGGGGGCCGGGCCGGGTGATTCTTTTAAAAGCCATTCACTTGTTAATAAGGCTTTGTTGTATTTCACCTCTTCTTAGCGCCCCTGCATCTCCACTCTGAATGAGGGGAGATGCAGGGGCGCTAAGAAGAGATGAAATACAACAAAGCCTCATTAACAAGTGAATGGTCTTTAAAAGACCTGTGAAGTACTTGGGTGCGGCGGCTGTGTGCGTTCCAGGGAGTGAGATTAGGCACGTCACGGAATAGGCTCTGCCCAGATGCAGCGCCAGCAGTTTGACAATGTTTATAAGGGCAAGTAAACAAACTTCTTAGAGAGGCGCAGAATGTATTATTGACACTTTTTTGTTTGTTAATACTACAAGAAAAGGCTGAAACCTGCACTGTCATCCTGTTCTTTGTTAATGACTGGTATTCATTGAATTTCACACTAGCCAAGGGGTAAATAATGTATATTTGCCATATATTAACTTGTAGATAGCTCCCTGCACTCTTTGACCTCCTCCATGCGAGTGGATTGGACAAAGCACTAAATTGAGAGATTTCTTAAGAGGCTGCTGGTGCAAGGAAGAGTCATTCAACTCTCCGAAATTCTTCCAGGGGTGTAGCTAGCCAGAGTGCAGCAGGTGCAGACACACCGGGTTCCAGGGTTGTGAGGGGACCACTGCACCCAAATGTGTGTGCTTTTTACTACCAAACTAGGGATGAAGACCGTTTTCACGGCGCGCGTTGGAACCCCTGGAACCCTTGTTGCTGCCTTTGATTTCTCCGCAGGCCTCTTCACCAGGGGGAGGGAATCTCAGTCTCCTGTCAGCTGCATATGAAAGTCTCCCACCTGCTGGGCTGAGGTAAATAGTGCCAGCCCCCCGCCTGCTGGTGCCTGTTCTGCGGGAATCTATCTCGGCGGATCACCCTCCGCAGCTTTCATGTGGTTTGGCCATCCACCCTCCTAACAAAATAGACTGACAGCTGAATGTGAACATCTCCTGCCTCCTGGGTGTCCCAGCCCCCCGCCCCCTCCACCTCCGACCGCTCATGTCTGTTCTGTGGATGCCCACAATGGCAGATCAGCCCCTACAAGCCTGGGTCACCCGCCCTCCTCAGAAAAGTGCACTCTGGCCTCCTTGGCGCTGCGTGCAAATATGGCGCCCGCTGTGACTCGACCACCTGCAGCAGACCCGGGATGGAGTTCAGGGGTTCCCACGTGTCACAATGTGACAGTTTCTGGCGTATGATAAGCAGTGAAAAGAAAACGCAGCACCTAATTGCGGTGACGGAATATTTGCCGCATACACATGACGTCACATGCTTACCTACAACCTGCCCCGTGAAAGGGTGCATCGCAGCTTTTAACAAGCGGATGCACATTGGAGGGTGACAATGGTCAGAGTGTATGAAATGTAGGTGGGACATTGTGATGGATGCCCAATGGATTCTGCTATAATCTGCACACACGATAGGTGCATTGGAAACTGAGGAGGGTTCAATGCGCGTGAAATGCATGGTGGGTATTTCTAAATACTCTGTACACATGACGTGTGTAGTAGACACTGCTGTAGACTTGCTGCCTTCAAAATGCACACTAACTACTACTAGAGGCCTTGCCCGTCTTGTAGGCACATTGGACGCTGCTAGTTGCCCTTTAACCATGATATGCACACCAGACACTTCTGTAGGATCTACACGAGATGTACACATTGTATGCTCAGAGAGTCTCTGGCCCATCACACCCCATTGAACACCTCTATGTGCAAACTGGACACAGCTAAAGACGGTACCCAAGGGGCCACAGGGACACTGCAGGAGGCCTGGTGCACGTCACACGTGCATTGTGCGCTGCTCAGGCTCTGCCTCCGTGACATGCACACACAACACTGCAAGAGTGGATGCCCCAGACATGGGCCCGTGGGTGTATGCTGCCGCAGGGAGCCACTTCTATATTTATTATAGTGCCAAATACCCCTACGCTATTTCATGGCGCGATACCTTCATTATACATTGTCACCCACATATGCCAGTGACCGGTCGCAGCCCTGGAGGCTAAGCAGGGGTGCTGTACTAAACCTAGATGTGGCCACATGAGCAGAAACGTGGAAAGAATAATCTTCGTGTCAGAGTTCATGCAAAAATCCAGAACAAAGACAGCTTCTGTGTAACATTAGTGCCACTGTGAGCGAGGTTCCTTCAACCATCACCTCTCCCAAAGCTGTTGAACGAAGGAGTCTGCTGCAGGGGCCTGCGTTCAACCTCATGGTCACTTTTTTTTTTTTGTTGCTCTAGCCCCGCCCTCCCCCACTGACCCCGCCCCCACCGGTGCGGCCCTCGGCCACAAACCACACTGTAAATTTGGCCCCCCGAGAGAAAGTTTGTGAGTACCCCTGATCTAGTGGATTGATTTTATTGTTACAGTAAACTACAAATCGCTTCCACTTTGCTGCATAGCATGCTCTTGTAGTAGGGTGTGTAGCCTCTTATGACATTCATGCAGTCTGGCGGAAGATTAAGGTAGCCAAACTAAGATTTCAGGCGCCAGATCGCAAGGTTGAGATGACTGGGATCTGGATGTCTTATCTCCAAGGTTCGGAGTGAGAGACCTGGGGGAAACGTATAGATTTTGGTGAGGAACTACTGATAGTTCAAACAGGGTTGTGAACCAGGGTTGACAGGCTCACGTGGGCGCAACGAGAATTGGTGTCAAGGTGTGCTGTTTGAGTTTGCGAACCACTTACGGAATTAGTGGGAGAGGTGGAAAAGCGTAAGCAAATCTTCCTGACTAATTTATCCATAGGGCATTGCCTTTGGACAATGGGTGTGGGTACCTGGACGCGAAGCTTGGGCATTTTGCGTTGAGGTGTGGCAAACAGATTTCTGGGTAACCCCGTGTAGGAGAGTGGCATGGACTGCATAGTTGCCCCCAACTTTTTGCTGATGTTTTGACTGTTTTTATGACTTTAGCCAGGCTGTGGCCCTGCTATCCAGGACCCCAGCCTATCTGCTTCCTCTGTTAAACGATGCGAGTACCCTAGGTACCAACCAATTGGATGCTGAGGGTGCCCTGGCAGTCCCTTGTAGATGGTACCCTAGGTACCCAGGGCATGGGTCCCTCAGTAGGCCTACCAGGGCTGCAGCACTTATTGTGCCACCCTGGGACAGCCATACAAACTGACACCACCAGACCACTACTGTAGTCTGGGTAAGGTGGTGCTAGCACCCCTTACAGGGATGTAGGTACCCTATATCCCACACCATTACAATACATACTCACATAGGTCACCCCTGTGGCAGGCCCTGGTAATTCTACAGGGCTGGGTGCTGAGGTATGTGTGAGGGGGGACCCCTACCCGAGTAGGGCCTCTCTGCAACCTTCGTAAAATCGTTACTGGGTTGTTTGTAGTGTAGCCATACCATATACCCTTAACCGCATTATAAGTGAATCGCGTCATCGCAATAACTTGAGAATGGCTACACAGAACCATATCGTGTTTGTTGTCAAACATGTAGGAATCATACCCCCAGTCCAGCCATGGGCATGAGGGTACGATTCCCCCTTACTAGAAGGGCGATATGGGAAAAGCGGTAGAATTTAGACACCAATTTAAAAGTGCACAAGTTACACAAAACGGCTACTGCCGGCCACCTACACGACCCTGGCTGGCTGTTGCTGGGGAAAACCCCAGCCTCGCCAGCTGGACAATAGGGCTCCTGTGGCAGGGAGGTGCTAGCATCTCCCCAGACAGGATAATGTGGATTGGAACAGGGTGGGTGCACCAAATGTCCTTTCAGAGTTGCACGTAGGCAGCTGCAGAGACCTAATTCTGCATACACCGCTTGGAACCGGTTCAGGGGCATCCTGCCCCTCGCCCAGGCAGGAAACACACAAAGGGGAGAGGGTGTAGCCACCCTTTCCCGCCTCACCAGCCATTGGTGGACACTATTCTGGACACTCCCCTAATCTTGGGGATAAAGGTGAATAACGTGGCCCCAGAGCCTCAGATTAATTTGGAACTTTACAGAACCGACCTTCGACGAGCTGCTGCCCAGCTGACTGAAGAAATCTCCCTTGGGATAAAGGAGTTATCCCCCTGCTTGGCAGGCACCTGAAACACTGCAAGTGACCCGGTTGGAACTTCGCTGCTCTCACGAACTTCGGCGTCTTCCAGAACCCTTGAGGTGGGTTTCCAGCACATCCCAGAGGCCAGTGAGTGTGCTCAACGAGTTTGGGCACCGTGGACCGCGTGGGTGCCGAGATCCCCAATACCCCGAGACCCCGGCCTTTACTTGCATAGCACACGACCCTTACCAGTGGGGAAGTTGTGCTTTGGCCCGTTTACGAGCCAACCACTTTGCAGCAATTGTGCCAAAGACCAGCGCCCTAGCCCCCTCCGGTGGCCTGTGGGTACCCTTTTACGCACTCCAAATTGCCGCCTCCCGCGGTCCCTTGTATCTCGACTTGGGGGCCCTAGCGGAGGTCTATCTTTAAACACGAGTTCCCCTGGTTGCTCCAGGCCTGCTCTACGCTCTCTCCAAAGGAGAGCACCCTCAGACCTCGTGGGTCTGCACCAGCAGCTGCTTTGTTCATCTTGCGTGGGTTGCGGTTGCCAAGGCTTAGTGGATCCAATCGGGACACTAACACCGCAGCGACCCTCATCCGACGTGGGACAGTTGCCCTCCAGAAGCTGGCCTTCCTTGAAGCCTCCCGGAGCCCGTGACTGCAGAGCCAAGCTGCACCCATCTCTACCTGAAGCACCCGACATCCACGAGCTCCTTCCTGTGAGCTCCCTGGTCACTGTGCCGTGACCCAGACTCTGTCCCCTCTGCTTTCAGGTTCTTCCCTACATTTTCTACATCTTAGATCTTCACGACATCGACACTTTTGGCTAGCAGCAGTTTGGACTACTTTTCCATTGAAAATCAGCCTGCGACCCGACACCAGAATCGACCTATGCACCCGGCTTCCCAGGGGCAGGTAACAGTGGTACTTCGGTACTCCCGTGGTAGTGGGCTCTCCAAAGCCTTAAGTCTCAAGCCTTAACTTTGTACTCCTGCTAGAAGTGTCTTTAATCTTTAAATATTCAACCGCGACATTCTCCATAGACTAACATTGCGATCCCGATAGCAACTTCTTATGCTGCACGCGTCTCCCGTGGGTCCCTTCCTCTTAACAGTGGGTGGATTCTGAAGGGGCAAGCGATCCTGAATGCCCTAGGCATTGTCTGTAGAATTGTCGTGGTTCTTATACCACTATTTTAGTATATGGTTTGGTCCCCCCCCCCCCCCCCGGGCCCATTGATTTGTGCTGTTTATTGTGTTTATAAATGCTTGTTTGAAGTGTAACTTTGCCACTAGTCACATAAAGTGACTGTGGGATTCTGTCTAGAATAAATACATATATTCTATATATATATACACACACCTGTGTGGGCTACATTTGGTTATTGAAGAGGTTATTATGGTAAAACAATAAGCTTAACACTCCTTCAAGACTTAGCCTGAAGGCTGCTCTCCACAGCTACCACTAGGATAGCTTTCTTTAAAGGTTGTCTGAAACCCATCATCAATAAGAGTGGAATTGGACTGGTGCAAGCTGTCCCTATAACTAGGAACAGCATATGCCAGGCCAACTTCTCACACCCCATATTTGGAAGAATGGGCAAAGGACTGGGTTGGGGTATGCTAGAGCTTTGGAAGTATCTATTTGTGGCTCCCAGATATGCTTGTTTGCGGTATAGCTGGAGGGGAGACTTAGTGAGGTTTATAGTAATTTCCAAGTCGTGAAGTAGTTGCACTGTTTTCTGAGTGTGGTGTAGGCAACTGTGTCGCGACCTGGCTTTTATTAGCCAGTCGTTTAGGTATGGGAAGACATGAATGTGTTGTCTTCAGTGAGCTGTTACTACTGCCAGACACTTGGTGAAGACTCTGGGTGCTGTAGTTACCCCAAATGGGAGAACTTTGAATTGGTAATGTTGTCCATCCACCACGAACCCAAGATATTTTCTGTGAGCCGGGTGAATGGTGATATGGAAATAGGCATCTTTAAGTTCAGAGTAGACAGAAAGTTGCTTTGCAGAAGCAGTGGGAGTACCTGTGGAAGTGGTCTGACTGAATATAGAGGTTTAGCTGTCTGAGGTCTAATATAGGCCTGAGAGAGCCGTCCTTTTTGGGAATTAAATACAGGGCATATACTCCGGTCCCTTGATGTAATGGGACTGGTTCTATCGCCTGCTTTTCCAAGAGAGAACCTCTTGATTTAAGAGGGTGAGATGTTCTGGTGACCTTGTGTGTTCTTGGAAGAATAGTTCGGGGGGGGGCAGGCAGTAAATACCGGATAATCTGTAGTACCCACTTGTCTGAGGTGATTGAGTTCGACAGGTAGGAATTGCGAGAGACGTCCCCTGACAGGAGTGGAATGATCGGGGTAGTGGAAGGAAGTCACTTGACAGGAAAAGTGCGTGTGGAGTTACTAGTTTCTTCCCCAATTATTATTTCTTTTATAACCTCCTCGAAAATAACCTCTGGAAGAGGGGTTTTTTGGTTGTTACCCTTTTAAGAGGAGGAGGGATTGTCGGTGGACACAGTTTGAGCCACCCCTGTAAAAAATGCGGCGAAAGGAACCCCTATTAGTAGGTAACTGTAAAGCCCCCATAGACTTCGACCTCAGTGTCCTGCATTTTTTCCAGCAAGGTATCGACAGCTGGCCCAGAAAGATGTTCTTTATCAAAGGGCTGGTTAAGTATGGAGGATTGCACCTCCTGTTTAAATCCCGAAATCGTAAGCCAAGCGTGTCTGCGCAATAGCACACTAGTATTAACTGCACAAGCTGCTGTGTCTGCTGCATCTAGTGCACATTTAAATGGAAGAATTAGTGATGAGTTTGCCTTCCTGGATCAGGTAATTAGCCTTTGCTTTGTACTGACCAGGTAAGTGTTGCAGGAGTTATTCTAACCGATAGTAACGAGCCCTATCAGTGCGGTAGCAGAGCCTGAGCGTTTGCAATACACCAATAATTTGCAGCCTGTGTAGACACTCTTACCGAAAGCATCAATGAGCTTGGACTCCTTGTCAGGAGGGGGGCATCACCTGTGGTTTGTGTTAGCTCTCTTGCGAGCGGAGTCCAAAGGCAACAGACCTTCGATGTAAGCAGGGTCTGTAGGAGCGGGTTTATATTTCTCGTCTACTCTGGGTGTGAGCATTCTTGCCCTAACTGGGTCTTTAAATACCTCATCTGTGTGCTTGAACATGCCTTTTAGATATTGGTAAAGCGTGAGTAGACCTTTGGTAATAAGTGAGTGTCTCAAAGAGGAAGTCCTCTTCCAAAGGCTCTTTATAGAGCTCCACCCTGTGATATTGAGCAGCTCTGTTAATGAACTGAACGTATCAAATACTGTCATCAGGTGGGGAGGGTCTGGAGGAATAGAGGTCAGGGTAGTTTTCTGTATCCATTTCCTTATCATATTTTTCCCACAGGTCAGAGTTTTGTGGTGTAATCAGATCTTGTGGCATATCCTGCTCTCCGTCCATATCTCCATCCCCATAATCGTCATCCTGTGTGGTAGGTGAAAGTGGAGGCGGCGGTGAATTTGATGGTGAGATAATCAAATTAAGATTAGGAGGAGGAGAGGGAGGTGAAATGTAAGGGGGAGAAGGGTTAGTACCCATGTTCTTTTTCTTAAGAGGTATAGGAGGATCCTCTAAGATCAATCATCCGTTTTTTGGGAAGAGTGGCATGAATGTGACCTGTTTGAGGGTTTATGACAAGTTTATGTTTGGATCCAAAGGTGATTCATCAGACCAAGGCTCTTTGGCTGGAGTGTCCTTTTCTTTATGTGCCGATTTCGGCACCAAATGTTTCAGCTCGGCCCTTTAGGTGTCGCACGTTTGAGCTGAGAGTCTTTGTGCTTAGTAGGTTTCGACTCCGAGCCTTTCAGGGTGGACGATTTCAGCTCCGAACCTGTAGGTGTGGAGGATTTTGGCTACAAAGTCTTCGATGCACATTTCAGTCCCCGGTAGATGCTTCGACTTATGTTTCGGTGCCGAAGGTGTTGGTTAGGCAGCAGAATGTGGTCGGCTCAAGCCCTACGGCTTTTCTTTGTTTCTTAGCTGGGCTGGAGGGCGGAGCATCTGAATCTCTGTTGGTGCCAACCTGAGCCTGAAGGCGAAGGGGGTAATGGAGCTTTTGTTTTATGTTGACTGGGCACAGAGGAATCAGTACTCACGGTACATTGACCTGAGTGCTGTGCTGCTCTTCCATGTCGGAGTCGGCTTCGGACACAGAAACCTATTCTTTTTCGGCTCCTACAACTGGATGATGGACATCGGGATCTTCACCGAAGATGTCCAGTACGGAGCAGCCGTGATGTTGCATCTCGTGACGTCTAGGCCAACGATCACGAATGGTCTTCTTCGATCGGATTAACATGCGTCACAGTCCTTTTCGTTGTGTTCCGGGGATAAGCGGTTGCAAACCTAGTGCAAATTAGTGCGTGGAAACTTAGCACGACACCCGGGGCAGTTTAAATGGAGTCAGAGCCATCGACTGCTAGCGCGGTCAGCACAGGTAGGCCCAATGGCCCGCCTCGAGGTTCTCGATCGAAGGTTCTCTCAGTTAAAACCATGAGTGTCAAATGGGGAAAAGTGATTGATGACAATACTGTCGAGTGTAGAGGATTGCGCGTTGGAGTTCGAAAACTATACAGAACCAGAGCGCAGCAATACACATCGGAACCAGATGGCCAAAAAAGCAATCTAAGGATGGAGTAGATACCCATGCACACCATCACCGAAAGGAGTCGCTGCCTACCTCATGACTGAAAAGACTTCTTCGGAGAAAAACAAAGTGTAAACATCCAGACCAAACACTAGATGGCGATCTATGCTAAAGTATATGATTCTACAGCTCTATATGCCTCGAACAAACATTTTCTCCCATGTTATTTGACTGCGTGGTTCCCAACAGTGATGCCGTTGAAAGTATGTCCATCGACAGTACACTTGATATTGACTGAATGCTTGACAGCAACAGTGTTGTCATTGACAATGGTGTCAGCATCGAAGAGATCTTCGTTGACAAAGGATGTAGGAAGCTGGCTTATTATATGGTGTATGAAAATGATACCGTGTTAAGAGCTAGGGGTTCCCTTATGAGTAGACGGGGGCTTGCTATGGCAATCCCAAGAGGTTCTTAGGGGGTAGTGTGGTCGAGCAGCCTTAGGCTTATCTGCAAGATATCTGAAAATACACAGAACAGTAAATGAGAGGCTACTGAAGCAGGAGATCCACATCAATTTATAAAAATAGCAAGTATCTTTATAGTTAAGCATCATAAGAAAATAGTTCAGGTAATTAAGTTTTAAAATATTAATTCTTTCAAGTTCACGAAGTCAACAGTGCAATTTTTGGAGAAGGCAATTTTCTTCTATGGGGGTAAAAGTCAAAGCGCCATTCTGGTATAGGACAGTGACTTCTCCAGGATTTAAGGGGAGTGGTGTGAAAGGTCCAAGACGGCACCAGCAGAAGAACAATTGTTACTTACCTGTAAACAGGTGTTTCTCCAGTATTGGTGTCTTTCATAGATTCACATGCTTGAATATTCCCAGTCGTCGGAGTGGGAGTCCCACGGTAAATAATATAGCAATATATACAGTCATAATATATAAGTAATCATATAAAACAGATATAAATAGGTGATAAGCATCAAGAATGTCCCTATATGAAATCTCCATAGAGATACACGGAGAGAGAGAAAAAAGACATTGGCAGTCTATCTCGGTCATTATGTTGGTCCAAACTACGGCCAATCAGGCGCCAGCTCCTCTCTAGAAACCTTCTCCTCAGAGCTCCTCACCTCAGATTTTCATAGCACCAGAGTGACTTTAGAGTTTATGAGGAGAAGAGAGCCTCTGAAGGGAGGAGGGAGGGTCGCATGTGAATCTATGAAAGACACCAATACTGGAGAACCACCTGTTTACAGGTAAGTAACAATTGTTCTTCTCCAGTATTGGGGTGTCTTTCATAGATTCACATGCTTGAATATAGAATAGATAGCAGTAACAATTAGCATTGTTTCCATAATCATATTAAACTGAAATCGCAATGACAATCAACATCCTTATAAATATGATATCATTCAATATCTATACAAGTGCAAATGAGCCACTATTCAACGGTAAATGGAAACAATATGGAGGAGGGAAGGAAGAGGCTCACCTTATTTAAAAAGATTGCGAAGCACTGCCTGCCCAACTGCAGCATCCTCTTCTTTTAAAGCCGCCAAACAGTAGTGTCTTGTAAAAGTATGTCTGCTCGACCATGTAGCTGCTCTGCAGATTTGATGTAAAGGCACTCCAGCAAATAAGTCGGTTGAGGATGACATTGCTCTAGTGGAGTGAGCCCTCACTGGTGACTGCAAAGGCTTGTTCGCCCTTTGATGGCAGAAGACGATGGCTGCTGACACCCAACGTGCAATTGTTGGTTTTGTAACTGGACGTCCCTTGTGAAAACGCCCATAAGCTATGAAGAGCTGATCCGATCTTCGAAAAGAAGCTGTTCTGCTGATGTAGAACTTTAAACATCGTTTCACATCCAGGGAATGTAATTGTTGCTCCGCAGGAGTTTGAGGTTTTGCAAAGAAAGTCTTTAAGATCACTAGTTCGTTAATATGGAAGTCTGAAGGCACTTCAGGCAAGAATGTTGGATTAGTGCGCAGCACTACAGAATCTGGTTTGAACTGTAGGAAAGGAGGATTTATTGTAAAAGCGTGAATGTCACTGACGCGACGTGAAGACGTTAGTGTTAGAAGAGCCACCTTCCATGTCAGATACTTCAAATCGACCTTGTGTATTGGTTCGAACGGTGGTCTCATTAATTGTGCCAACACGATGTTAAGGTGCCACAATGGAGGAGGGCGTCTAACAGGTGGGAATTTACGAAACAACCCTTTGAAGAATTGATGCATTATCCTCGAAGAGCTAAGGGAAGTTGAACCATCCTGACGGAAACGAGAAATTGCCACCAGAAAAACTCAAGGTTGCAAGAGAAAGTCCGGATTTAGCCAATTGTAAGAATAACGGTAGCAGTTGTTCTGGTGTAGAGTGAATTGGATGAACCCCAGTAGATGCACACCAATGGCAGAATCTCCTCCACTTTAATTTGTACGTTTTCACCGTAGAAGGAGCCCTCGCCTGAGCCAAGATGTCTCTACAGTCCTGTGGAATATCTAGATGGGCAAATTCACAGTGCTCAGGTTCCAAGCTGATAAGCTCAGTGATGAGGGATTCGGATGACAAACTTGCCCCTTGCTCATTGTAAGTAGATCTGCACGAGGATGTAGAAGGATGGGTTCGCATTGGGAAAGTAGGAGTAATTCCGAGAACCATGCCTGTCGAGGCCATCGTGGGGCTATGAGAAGTAGATGGCAGGGCTGCCTCCGCATCTTCCACAGGACACGAGGTACGAGAGGGATTGGGGGAAAAGCGTAGGCAAACAGATTGTACCAGTTCATCAAAAGGGCATTGCCCTGTGACCCTTGATGGGGATGCCAGCTTGCATAATCTCGGCATTTCCGGTTCTCTGGTGTGGCAAAGAGATCCAGCTGTGGACGACCCCATCGTCGAAATATCATCTCTAGAGTTGGTTGATGTAGCTCCCATTCGTGGGTCGATGAGGAGGATCAGCTCAGGGAATCCGCCAAAATATTGGATACCCCCGGTAGATGAACTGCTGCAATCGTGATGCGATGGTCGAGAGACCAGTCCCAGATCGACTGAGCTAGTCGAGACAGTTTGAGATTTTGTTCCGCCCTGCTTGTTTATGTAGTGCATGCAGGTTGTATTGTCCGTCTGTATTAGGACGGTTTCTCCTTGGATTAAAGTAAGGAACGACTTGAGAGCTAGAAATATAGCCAAGAGCTCCAACCTGTTGATGTGCCAGGTTTTTTGACATATCGTCCACTTCCCCCTTTATTGACAAATCCTCCAGATGAGCACCCCATCCTTCTAGAGAGGCGTCTGTTATTGTCATGTCTGGTACTACCGACAGAAATGAAATTCCTTTTGTTAGATTTGATGGCTGTGTCCACCATTTGAGTGCCGAATTCATACGGTCTGTGACGTTTACGTCGTTGAACGAGCCAGTAACTTGACGCCATTGGATGTCTAGTTCTTCTTGGATGGGGCGTGTCTTTAATCTGCAATGAGGGATCAAAGCAATACACGATGACGCCATCCCTATAAATGACTTTAATAGTCTTACAGAAACTGACCTTTTTGATCGTATAAGGGACACCAATCGAAGAATCCTTTGTAGACGGTCTTGGGAGAGAAACGCCTTTGTTGACACTGTATCCAATGTTGCTCCTAGAAATTCTTTGCGGTGAGATGGGAGTAGTTGGGACTTTACGGAATTTATGGATAGTCCTAAGGAGCGAAACACCTCCTGACAAAGACGTGTGTCCCGTAGAAGTTGCGTTTCCGATTGAGATTTTAGGAGACCGTCGTCCAGGTATGGGAAGATTTGAACACCCTGGAGACGTAAGAAAGCTACCACAGGAGCGAGCACTTTCGTAAACACTCGAGGGGCTGATCGTAGACCGAAAGGTAATACCTTGAACTGGAAATCCTTTTGACCGACTCGAAAGCGTAGAAATTTCCGATGTCGATGTAGTATGGGGATATGAAAATATGCGTCTTGGAGGTAGATTGTTGCCATGAAATCTCCCTTTGAGAGTAATCGCAAGATCTCTACAAGCGTTAACATACGAAAGGATTGTTTCTTTAAATATTTGTTGAAAGCCCATAAATCTAGTATTGGCCTCCATTCCCCGTTCTTCTTGGTGATAAGGAATAATCGGGAATAAAATCCTCTCCCTCTTTGAGATCATGGTACTACCTCTTTGGCTCCTTTGCGTATTAAAAGTTGAACTTAATGAAAAAGTTCTTTGATATGAGCCGGCGGTGGTCCGGTAGGTGGCGTGGGTGGGGGAAATTCGATGAACTCCAACGTGTGACCTTTATCTACAATGTCCAGAACCCAACGGTCCTTTGTTATGGAGGACCATTGAGAACAGCACAGTGAGATTAGACCTCCAATTTTCTGGGACTGATGCAAGTCATTGTCTTTTAGGAGTGGAACCTCTGTACGAGGATTTACCTCTGAAAGTCTTGGAAGACTGCTGCCGAGAGGATTGCTGTTGATTGTAGGTATAACGATTGGAACCCTGGTTGTATGGTCGATATGGATTGCTTCCTCTCCGAAAATTAGAGGAGGTGCCGCGTCCGCTTGCACCCCGAAAGGGCTGTTTCCTAAATTGCAGCGTACCTAGAGAGCGAGCAGTTTCTGTATCTTTTTTGATCGATTGGAGAGCTTCATCCACATGATCTCCGAATAAAGATTCTCCGTCGTATGCCATATCCAATATTTTCGCCTGCACCTCCTGGCGAAAAGATGTCGAGCGCAACCAACCTTGCCTGCGCAATACCGCTGCTCCAGCGAGTTGACGGAAACCTGTACAAGCGATCTCAACTGCACAGTCAATTATTTCTTCAGATGTTCTCTGTCCCTCTTGAAGTAGCTTCACAGCTTCAGTCTTAGATGCATCAGGTAGCATTTCAACTAAAGCCGATATATCCGCCCATAGTTGCCGGTCGTAACGAACTAAAATGGCGAAGGCATTGGCCGCTCTTACAGTGATGGAAGCCATCGATGAAAATTTTCGCCCTATGGCATCCAAGCGACGTCCATCACGATCAGGTGGTGCAGTGATTGTAGATGCAGGGTTTCTAGCCAGACGTTGCGCTGCTTGTGTGATTACCGAATCTGGTTTTGACTGACCAGTGAGGCACGCTGGACCTCCTATTGGCGGCTTATACTTCTCCAACCTAGGTAACTGTGCCGGAAGGCTATTTGGTATTTTCATTATCTTTTTACCTTCATCCCAAATAAACTCAATAATAGGGATTGTATGAGTCCGCTTGAAAGGTTGATTTTTAAAATCATACAGAAAACAATCCTCTTCTTTATGTTCCGTAGTTAATTTGAACCGTTGGGCCGCTCTATCCATCAACTGGTGAAAACTTGCAATGTCAACTGGTGGTGAGTCTCCTGGTACCACTGGAGAGTGAGATGGTGTTTGGGCATGGTAGTCATCCCACTCCGCCATATCATCATCATTACCATCGCCACCATCAACCAGGATCTCACCATCTTCCTTGTCTTGAGGAACTTCGTCTTCATTGTCATGTTGAGTCAATGTCCGAGCTGATGATTGTATCAGCGGAACTGAAGGCGTTATAACTGGCACTGGCACCGACACAGGTGTTGGAACCACTGGAACAGCAGGAACTACAGACTCGTGGTGATAAAGGAAAACGCCGATTATAATCATCCAACATGAGTTGAAGATTTGTAATAAGCGACAAGGGTAACGTCGCAGTCTGTTCTTCCATAGGAATTTCTTCCTGATAAAACTGTTCATCCTCATCATCACTTTCCTCCTGGCATTTTATTATCAAATCCGATGGACTGTGTGCTGTACCGAAAGATTCAGGTAGACCTTCTCCTGAATCTTGATCGGAATCAGTTGCGAACAAAGGTTAAGGAAGTTGAGAATCATCCAAGGGTATGACCTCATTTAACATATCCTGTTGGCTACTTGGTGGCAATGGCAACAAAGGTACAGAGGCAAAGGACGAAGTAGTTGTTGAAGGCGCGGAAGAACTTTGTGTATCTATTGACCTCTGTGCAGAAATTGTCGTTGCTGGTGTCAAAGACGATTTTGAAACCTTCTTAATCTTCATCAACGAGACTGCCGTCGACGGAATAGTCGACGGAACCAACGTCGACGGAACCAACGTCGACGGGACTGTCGTCGACGGAGTCGTCGTCGACGTCTTTTTCTTCGTCGACGGAGCACTCGTCGACCAATCAATCGACGATGTAAGCGTCTTAGAGGCAGATTTTGCAGTTTGACGACGATGTTAGCGTCGACGAGATCTTTTCCTTCGTCGACGATGCAATAGGCAACACTGATGACACAGTTTTTATTGTACTGATAATCATAGTCGACGACGAGAACGTCGACGGGACAGCCGTCGACGACTTCGATGCGGACGCCGTCGTCAGAGTCACCGTCGACGAGCAGGAAACGGCGGATTTCTTAGTCGGAGGTCTCGTCGACGATGAAGCCAATTTCTTGCCAGAAATCAGGGAAGTCGATGCCTCAACAGCCTGAGAACTAGGTCTCGTGGGCGATATCGCAATAGTCATGGATGAAGACATGGCAGATGTCAGAGACATTTTCTTCTTCTTAATGAAAGGAGAAGGTAGATCTTGAACACTACTGCGTTTTGAGGTTGTGAGGGAATGGCCAGAAGTAAGGCTTTCTACTTCAGAAACCACCTCATCCTTCAGTCTCTGGAGCCACAACAAGAGACGACCTTCCCTGTCGAGTCTTTGTAGAAAAAGTTCTACAGAATTTACATTTACCCACTTCGTGGTCAGGGTAAAGACAGTAAATACACTTACTGTGTGGATCTTCTGAATATAAGAGCAGCTTTCCACAAGAGGAACAAGCTCTAAACAGAGACTTCTTACTTGAAGACATGCTGAAGAGAAAACTGAGCAGAGCTCAGGGAGACTCCCTTACACACGACGTGCGGTAGAAAATCTGAGGTGAGGAGCTCCGAGGAGAAGGTTTCTAGAGGAGCTGACGCCTGATTGGCCGTAGTTTGGACCAACATAATGACAGATAGACTGCGAATGTCTTTTTTCTCTCTCGATGTATCTCTATGGAGATTTCATATAGGGACATTCTTGATGCTTATCACCTATTTATATCTCTGTTTTATGTGATTACTTATATATTATGACTGTATATATTGCTATATTATATACAATGGGACTCCCACTCCGACGACGGGGAATATTCAAGCATGTGAATCTATGAAAGACACCCCAATACTGGAGAACACCACAAGCGGTGGCACTAAAGTGGCCGGGTGCAGAGGTGCATAACCGCATCAGGTGGACAATGTTATTCTGAGAATGGTTGCAGTAAAAAGTCTGCAGGCTTGGACTGGGGGACCAGTCAGGCTGAAACAACGGGGAGGCTCGGGGATACCTTTGGTCCTCTTCTCCACGTCCCAGGGGCGACTGGTACTAAGGTGTCTTTAGGCATCAGTTCTTTTTCCTGGAACGGTTGTGGTAGAGAGGGACTGCGTGCAGAGGCTGCAGGCAACAGAGCGTTCACGATGGGTGGAACCACGTGGACTCAGACTCTGAAGGATATCAGTGGCACAGTTGGCCCACTTCCACTCTGGCTTGGAGTGACAGGTGCAGTTGTGACATCAGGAATCTGGTTTTGGCAGGTCCCAAGTCCTCAGTGTCCTTTCTTTGGAGTTTCTGTAGGGTGCAGGGAAAGGTTCCACTGTACCACAGGAGTTCTTAGTTCTTTATCTAAGGCAGGCAGTCCTCCCAGTTTTTGGAGGAACAACTACTGCAGGATGCGACATCTTTAGCACAGTTACGACAAGGAACAGAAGACCGTGATTTCTTCAGTATTCATCTTTCACGGATCTTCAGTATCCTTTGTAGGTGGTCAGGATCTGCTCTTCTGGTGACAGGGGGTTGCCTAAATACTCAACTTCGGGGCATTGTGGTTATTGTTAACTGGGGTTTATACAGCGCATAATAACAGACAAGGTAGCTAAATCCAGCCAAAGGTCAAGTGTACATACTTCCGGTCAAGGCCTATGCTGTGCTCAAAGCTTCTATAAAAAGAAGAGTCTTGAGTCTTTTCCTAAATGGAAGAAGGGCGATTCCTTCCGTAGGCTCTCTGGTAGCCTATTCAAGAGTTGAGGGATCAATACAGTGAAGGCTCTGCCGCCTTTCGAGGTGGTTTTGAAATCGCAGGCAGGCTGGTAGGCCTGCCTCGGATGACCGAGGGTACGTCCTGGCACATAGTTCCCTAGGCGCTCCTTGATGTATACTGGGGCCTAGCCATTGATGGCTTTGTGGGCTATGCAGAGGCCCTTGAACCTGGCTCTGTTTAAGGTGGAGCCAGTGCAGCTGCTGCAGTAAAAGTGGCATGTGCCAGGCTTGGGAGCCTGAAGATCAGCCTAATGTTGTAATTCATGGCCATTTGTAGTTTAGTTAGCAGTTTCTCGGGAAGACCAATGTACAGGGCTCTGCCATAGTCCAGCCGCGACACAATCATTGCCAACACAACCATCTGTAGTGTGGCAAATGAGGAGGGGAGACAGTTTCCGCAGTTCTCAGTAAGCCCACGCAGGTCTAGACCTCGGTGGACACGTGGTTCGACATGGTGAGCTTGGCATCTATTTTGATGCCCAGGATTTTTACAACCGGGACTGGCGTAAGGGTGGTACCCAGCCAGAAGGTCATTCCGGGGCAGTTTCCGGTGGTGATGGCTAGAACCTCAGTTTTGTCTGGGTTGATTTTAAGCGAGTTGGCAGTCATCCAGTTACCCGTATACCCAAGTATATTTTGCACACGCGCGTGAGTGGAGTCGTCAATCTGGAGGATTATTTGTGTCATCAGCATAGTTGAAAACTGGCAGCCCAGGCGGGTCAGAGCGGCCACCAGTGGCCGGAGTTAGATGTTGAAGAGAAGGGGGGACAGCGCTGAATCCTGGGGGACTCCACATGGTAGTGCCAGGATGCTAGACACCCGGTCAACCAGTTGGACTGTTTGTGACCGACCTGTCAGGAAGGACGCAATCCATTGATGTGCCAGCCTGCAGATACCCAACTCTGAGCTCCTGGACAATAGTTGGTCATGATTGACTGCATTAGAGGAGTAGCCAACTGGGATGGGGAGGTGGCATGCCTACCTGATTAGCTGATTTGCCCACCTGTCCATACACCAAGGGGGCTCTGGACAAAGCGAGTCTACTTCCTCTCCAGTGAGGGAAGCCAGAATCGCATTTCAAAGGTAGCAGCTCTTTGAAGCTTGCCAGCCTAGGACGGCTAATCAGAAGGTTTGGGGGTGGGTGGGGGGGGGGGGGGGGGGGGGGGGGGAGTGATACTCTTCCCAGACAGTGTCCAGCATGTTTTGAAATGGCTTCCCTGGTCACTTGTACTGACAGTAATAGGACTGACCAGCACAGGTATGCCCTTACGTGTAGTATTCAGCACCCTGCCTTAGGGCTGGTAGGCCTGGCTTACAAACATTACATGAAGTGTTAGGGGACATGGCTCTCAATGGTGTGCAACTTGTTTGCACCAAGACAGGTAGCCTGCAATGGCAGCCTTGCATGTGCTTGGTGAGGGGTCCCTTTTGTACAATTATACAGTTTTGGGCAAGAACACTGGTACTGGGGACCTGGTTAGCAGGAACCCAGTACTCTTCAGTCAAAGTTGAATCAAATTCCAGGTGAAAAGTGTGTGTGTGTGAGTGCTACTGCAACAAGAACCAAGCTCCCTGAAAAGAAATAAAGGTCTTAGATGTCTCGTCGAGGATTCCTTTGAAGATCTGTTATGTTTCTTGTCATAGACCAGAGTCTAAGAGCAACAGAGATTCTCCTGTCAGCAGAGGAGTTGGCTGCAAGTGCTGTACCTAATAAATCATGCTCTGGAAACTGTACAAGGTTCTTGTGCGCCATCTTCATGGAAGTGCTTTTTTGGGGTGGGGCGCTTCTCACAGAATCTTACCCTATAGAGGGGGCACCTCCTTTAGAAGGAGGAACATTTTCTTAATTCATCTGAAATAATGCCAACCTCTTTTCTCGGTCCTTGAGTCCTAGTGGAGAAACTACAAATCGTGCAATCCACTGACATTTAGGATAAAAAGAATAGATACCTTGAGTGGAGGTCAGTGTAAAACTTCTTACTGCCACAAGATTATTCAGTTTTCAAAGGAGATATCGTCTTTGTCAGCCATAGTGACAGTTGCTTGTCAGACCAAATATCAACCTGGTCCAGAGAATTGAAACAAGTTTTTCCCTAAAAACAGCTCACAGTACAGAAGACACGGAGAAAAGACTGGTTCAAATCCAAGGAAAACTAAAAATGAATTCCCGGTTCACTGTTACTAATTATGTTTCTGGCCTATGACCATTTTACATTATACACTGCAAGTTGGATATGTTTACACTGCATACGGCTATTTTGATGTACCTGGGATTCCCAGCGTGACAACAGGAAATGATTCAAGAATGTGGCTATATAAAAGAGGACTATATAGAAGATCCAATGTTGGAGAAAAAGTGAATCAGTAGCATGTAGAAAATTGCAGTTCCCCAAGCTCCAGGAGCTTCTTGGAACGCAAATGTCCTTACCTTGGACATATATTGGTCACTTAACCTTGACAGATTCTACTTGTAGGGATAACCCATGAAGATCAACACAAATATACTAGAGTGGCTGCAGATAGCAAAGGGAGGTTGGTGTGTAGTTTCAATAGCAGTGTTAATCGTAGGAATTTAATGGCAAAGATTTAGTCATCCAGACTTCTTGCACCAGTGATGCCAGATTGTATGGGCTAAGCAGAAATAACTACAGTAAGCTTGGCGAAACATGTATAATGAGTAGTGCTCTACTGAGCTTATGCAACAATCAGTGATAATACAGCAGTTCTTAAAGGTACTGCAACAAGGAAAACTGGACAGTTTAAGAGGCTAAGGAGTAAAGTTGCTACATAGCAAACACTGGCTTCAGCGAGTGAAACAGATGACTGTATAGAGGTGTAGGCTAGGTTTGCAAGTCTAGAATCCAAAAGAACAAATTGGATTCTCCTGAAGATTCCTATTGTACAAAAGCACCTTTTATAAGCAAGACATGAAAGTGTGGGGGGGGGGTTAAACCATGTTGAAGGAACTAGAGAATGGTACAGGAAGTACATCTAATGGGAAGGGAGTAACCTTTAACTCAATTACAAATGTTTGGTAGGTGCCAAACTGAATTCAGCCCCACAATTCCCCCTTACAGTTATACAATGTAGTTACCTTAAGGTGGACTAATTGCTTTCTGACAATTATTGTACAAATAATGGAGGCAAATATTAGGAAATGTTGGGAATTACATTTATAAGAGGAGTCCTCACCCTGCTGCAAAAGAAAGGAGTAATTAAGGTGGTGCCCTTGATCCAGTTAGTATTGTGCGCGCTATATATAGTGCAGGTATTACCTCCAGTGGCAAATAAGTGTGCTTCTGCTCCTGTCCCACCTGTAGACAAGGAAGATGGGGGTATTTCAGTTGCAAGTTGTACTTCTGCTTAAAGTACTGTGCTACAGTGCACTCCATAGCCTGCCCATTCTCAAGTTGCAATGGAAACCTGAAGGAAAACAAGTCAAAATATTGTCACACTTTGGACACATGTTGTGAAATAGCACAGCTACCCTTTTTTTCAAGAAATCAGTAAAGGGCCATTGGCTGATCGTTTATTTCAAATGCCTTTATTTAAAAGTAGGAGACCATAATGGTTTTTAGCACCAAAAAGCATATTTTGTGACATGAAATTACTGAAAATTTAATTAAAAAGGTAAAAGCATCAAGCAACAGTCTACCTCAAACCTATCCCAAACCATAATTGGATTAGAAAACTGACCTCTATCCAATGAAATAACTGACTTTGAATTTGTATTCCAGAGGCAGACAGGAAACAGACTAATGAATAGTTTAACTGTCGGTGTAGTTTTGCAGCTTGAAGATCTTTCTGGATTCACTATGCTGTGCATTATTCCACGATCTGCATTATTCCGCGATCTGGTGGTTGGGTCCGGATTCGTAGTCTTGTTTTTTGGGGGGATTTTTTCGTAGCCCAGGTGGGCGTCGACGTCCCACCATTTGGTGTACCTCTCGTGACTTCGGCGTGCTTCCTGCGGAAGTCCCACCTTTGGGGCGCCATCTTCGGGTTCTTTTTTCCCTTCCTCTTTTTTTACCCTAGGCGTTTTAGTAATTTCCCTTTTATATATCCTTTCAGTATTATCTTGCTATTTTAGTCTTTGTCCTTCCACCTTTTTCTCCTGCCTCATCTTCCTGGCGGATGTGGGTGGGTTCGCTAGTGAATCCAGAAAGATCTTCAAGTTGCAAAACTACACCGACAGGTAAGAAACTATTCGCTTTGCACCGTGAATCTTTCTGGATTCACTATGCTGTGCATAGATTTTGTAGCGGTTTCTTATCTCTGTGGCGGCTCGGTGGAAGATGACCGTTGGTCGTTGAATATATGTTGGAGCACCTTCTGTCCTACTTGTGCTTCCTTGTTCATCTGTATATCCACGCAGTAGTGCTTGAACGTGTGCACTGAAGCCCATGTTGCAGCCAGGCAGATGTCTTGAATGGGTGTGTTTGCCAGAAAGGCAATTGTTGCTCCCTTCTTCCTTGTGGAGTGGGCCCGTGGCCCCTCCGATAGTTCTTGCCCCGCCTGTTTGTGGCAGAATTGTATTGTTAGTGCAATCCATCGTGCGATGGTGCCTTTTGTCACTGGTCTACCCAGGAAGCTCGTTGCGAAGGACACAAAAAAACTGTTTGGGTTTCCTGTGTTCTTTGGTTCTCTCGATGTAGTGCATCACCGCCCTTCTAGCGTCTAGAGTGTGCAGTGCCCTTTCTGCGCTTGTTGCTGGTTTCTGAAAGAAACTTGGTATTTGAATTGTCTGATTTATATGGAATGCTGACACCACCTTTGGCATGAAGTGTGGGTCCGTTCTCATTAAGACTCTGTCCTTGTGTATCTGGATGTAGGGCTCTTGCAGCGTTAGCGCTTGCAGCTCGCTTACTCTGCGCAGTGAGGTTATTGCCACCAGAAAGGCTGTCTTCATTGTTAGCATTTGAAGGGAGGCCTTGTGAATGGGCTCAAAGGGCGCCTTCATAAGTTCCGTAAGGACTATGTTGAGATTCCATGCCGGAGGCGGCATCCTCTTTGGTGGCGCTATTCTTTTTGCCCCTTCCAGGAATCTCTTTACTACGTGACGTAAAGAAACTCCCTCCTGTCTCACCTCGTGTGTAAGCTACGATCGCCGCTAGGTGGACCCTCAGCGAGGAGGAGCATAGTTTAGCCTTTAGTAGGTGTGTGAGGTATCCAAGCACCGTTGATTCCCTTGTCAATTTATTTTGCAGTTTATTTTTGCTGCACCACATTGTGAACCTTTTCCACTTTTCCCCATAACATTTTCGTGTTGTTGGTCTCCTTGCCTCCCGCAGCACTCTCATAGTACTTTGAGGTAGTTTAAGGTGTGCGAACTCTATGTCTTCAGGAGCCAAGCTGCCAGTCCGAGGCTCTCTTGCTCTGGGTGTAGACCCTCTCCGTTCTGCATGGAGAGCAAGTCCTTTCTTTTTGCGCATTTGTGTGGAGGGCCCTGTGCCATTTCCACTATTTTTGAGTACCAAGTCGGTCTTGCCCACTGTGGTGCCACCAGGATCATGGTCATGTTGCTGGTCTTGCACTTGTTGAGTACCCTGTGTATCAGTGGTATTAGTGGAAAAGCATATGCAAATGTCCTTGACCAACTTATCCATAGGGCATTCCCCTGGGATTGTTTTTCTGGTTGTCTGGATGCGAAGTTTCCGCATTCTGGTGTGTTGCAAACAGGTCTATTGTCGGTGTACCCCACCTTTTGAATAGCCTTTGCATTTCCTGTCCATTGACCTCCCACTCGTGGGATGCCGAGGTCTGCCTGCTGAGCCAATCGGCTACCACATTGTCCTTCCCTGGTAGGTGTATGGCCAGCAGGTATATTTTGAGTAGGATGGCCATCTCCAAATCTCTTGTGCCAGAGTGGAAAGGGGGAACGATTGTGTTCCTCCCTGCTTGTTGATGTAGAACATTGTTGTAGTATTGTCAGTCTGTATCAACACTTTTTGGTTGTATAGCTGCCTCTGGAAGGCCTTCAGGGCTAGCAGTACGGTCTTCAATTCCAGGTAGTTGGATGTGTCTGACCGCATCTGCTGGAGTCCTCAGACCCCTCACTCTGAGCTTGTTCATGTGTGCTCCCCATCCTATCTGGGATGCGTCTGTGGTGATGGTCACAGTTGGGCTTGGTGGTGTCAAGGGCTTTCCTATAGTTATGTTCTCCCTGTTCCACCATGCTATCTCCTCTTGCACTGCGTGCGTAACAACCACTAGATCCTCCCAACTTCCGCTTGCCTGTGACCATTGCTGTTGCAGCCATTCCTGGAATGGTCTCATGTGAAGCCGTACATTGGGGACTAGGTGGATGCATGACTCCATCATCCCCATGATCTTGCTCGCTGTTCACTGTCGGAGCTTGCCCCTTCTGGTAGAGGCAGGGCTATTGTTCTCTTGTCGCTGGGCATCACCGTTCTGTCTATGGTGTTGATCTGTGCCCCCAGGAAAATCTTCACCTGCTCTGGTTTCATTGACTATTTCCCCCAGTGTATTGAGAACCCCAGGTTCGTTGGTGTCCTTGTGACCCGCTGTGCGTGTTCCTCGCAGTTTCCGCGTGAACTTGCTTTTATTAACCAGTCGTCGAGGTAAGGATACACATGAATCCCTTCCCTCCGCAGGTACGCTGCTACTGCTGCAAGGCATTTTGTGAAAACCCTTGGTGCGGACTTTAACCCGAATGCCAGGGTTGTGAATTGGTAGTGATCTTTGTTGATTGTGAACCTTAACAGTTTTTTGTGCTGCCAGTTCATTGGGATGTGCAGGTAGGCGTCTTTGAGATCCACTGTGAACATGAAGTCCCCGTCTCCCATCTGTGGGAGTAGTTCCTGTAGGGATGTAATTTTGAATTTTTGCGTCCTTACGTACTTGTTTAGGAACCATAGATCAAGGATGGGTCTTAGTGTCTCGTCCACCTTTGGTACCAGGAAGTAGTTTGAGTACACTCCCTTGTTCCTTTCCTTGAATGGTACTGGTTCTACGGCCTCCTTTTGGAGCAGCTTTAGTGCCTCCTCTGCGAGTTGTGCTAGCTCCTGTCTTGAGTGTTCCCTTCTTTTTGGTTTTCTGTTTGGAGGGCTCCTTTCCAACTCTATGCAGTATCCGTACTGAATGATGTTGAGTATCTATTTGTCAGTAGTTATTTTTTGCCATTCCCGAAGGAAAAGCCTCAGTCTTCCGCCTACTGGTGTTGCATGCTCGTAGGCGTTTGGTTTGTGTACCCCCCCCCCCCTATTTTGTTCTTTTTGTGCTGCACCCTCGGAGGTATATTGCGGGTGAGCCCTCTTCCCTGTGCGAAGTCACTTTGAGGTGGGTTGGTCTCCCCCTCTTCTTTGTCCTCATCCGTTCCCCCTACCGCATAAGGACTGGCCTCTAGGCTGGTACTGCCAGTTTTGTTTCTGCTGCCCCTGTTGGCCGTGGCTCTCGCCTTGCTGGAAACTTTGGTGTGATGTTCCCGGCTGGTTACCTCTCCTTCCGTAAGGTCTCCGAGTCGGGGTACCTCTTCGCATCCCCCTGAATTGCAGGGCCCCCATGGACCTTGCCTTCTCATTCTTTTTTGAGTTGGGGGAGCTTCTCATCCACCGGTGCCCCGAACAGTGTCTCTCCGTTGAAAGGGGTATTCAGTATATTATTTTGGACCTCTTGTTTGAATCCCGAAATTGAGCCAGGCCTGCCTCCTTTCAGTGATTCCTATCGCCATCAGTCTGCTTGATGTCTCTGCCCCGTCCAATGCCGTCTTAAGGCATGAGTTAACTATATTCTTCCCCTCTTCCACTAGATGGGAAGCCCTTTGTTGGTATTGTTCGGGAAGATGTTTGATTAGGTCCCCCATCTCGTCCCAATGCTGGTACTGGTGCCTGTTCAGTAGCGCATTTGGAGTTCGCCATGCGCCAGTGCATTGCAGCGTTCCTCTATTTTCCTTCCAGTGAGGTCCATCCTTCTGCTCTCCTTGTCAGGAGGTGGCCCTGAGGTCGCCGGGACATTGGCCCTTTTTCTGGCCGTGGATGCAATAATGGAGTCAGCAGTGATGGATCCCTTGATATATGGAGGGTCCTATGAGGAGTGTTCATATTTCTAATCTGTTCTAGGCGTGATGGATTGGCATGTTGCTGGGTCCTTAAACGCCTCTTTCCCTTGGTTCATCACACTTTGGAGCATGGGGAGGAACTGGCTCCTAGTTTGGATGGGGAGCAGTGTTTCGAGTAGAAAATCTGCTTTCGGTTTCTCCTCTTCTAGTTTCACGCCAAAAGCTGCTGCCGCACTTTTGACGACCATGTTGTACGCCCCAATATCATCTGGCGGCGAAGGCCTCGAAGGATATGTCTCTACGGGCTCTTCTGGGTTTTCGGTGTCAAGGTCCTGCCATTCCAGCTCTTGCGTAGTCGACGGTGCCGAGCCGTAGATAGACTGCTCCTCCTCCTCTTCTTCTCCCTCATAATAGAGCTCTTCTTCCCCTTCTTCAGGAGCTTTCGACTGCTCTTCGGCGTCGAACTCTTCCTGCTGCTCGACTTCGACGAGAACCGTTGACGGTTTCGCTGGGATTGCGAATCTCTTCATCGAACTCCTTCCTCTGAAGGATGCTCTTCATCTCCGCCTCGAGCCTTCTCTTTTTCTTCTCCATTTCGGAGGCATGTTCGGCGTAGAGCGCTGGTCTTTTTGACAGCTTGCGTTGACGCGGCCTTGACTTTCGAAGTCGAACGCCCCACCTCGTGGGCCTGTTTCGACGAACCTTGTTTTTCGGTGGTCTTCGGCACCTGGGAGTCCTTCTCGATGGATCCGCTGGGCCCATCGTCCTTGGATCCACTCGCGGTAGTCGAAATTTTCGGCGCTGGTGTTCCTTTCGAGGACTTTGACTCTGGTTTTTTCGAGTCAGTGTCTGGTTTTCGGGGCCCTTTCGGGGGTTTTGTGCTCATCGTCTCTCCTACCTTCTCAGACGTTTTATCATCGGTCTCTGCGACCGTGAAGTCATCAGGTCCCTCAGCGATGTTGTCTACATAGTCGGTGGAGAGGCCCAGGTCGTACAGAGACGAGGCCTTACCCTTGCCTTCCATGTTGAAGTTGGCTCTCCTCTGCCTCTCTCTCACCCGGAGGGTCTTCGGCGTGAAGGCGGAGCAGGCGTTGCAGTCCTTGCTCTCGTGGTCGATAGGCAGGCAAAGGTTGCAGACAGGATGTTGGTCCTTCTGCGCGTATTTGTGGTGGCAGTTACGGCAGAATTTAAAAGGTGCTTTGTCCATTCCTGCGCTCAGAGTTCCTGAGTGCGCATTCTCCGTTGGACGTCGAAGATGGAGGTTCTCTTCCTTCTTCGTCGTCCCGGCTCTATGTTCTTCCTCTCTGTAGTCTTTGCTTTATTTTCCTTCGATGAAACTCGTGCTCTTCTTTCTTTGTTCAAACTCTGGAGATTCTCGTTGACGATCCAGACCCAACAGCGGAAAAAAGAATCTGAAGATGGCGCCCCAAAGGTGGGACTTCCGCAAGAAGCACGCCGACGTCACAAGAGGTACACCAAATGGTGGGACGTAGACGCCCACCTGGGCTACGAAATAAAAAAATAAAAAAAATAAAAATAAAAAGAAGACTACGAATCCGGACCCAACCACCAGATCGCGAAATAATGCAGATCGCGGAATAATGCACAGCATAGTGAATCCAGAAAGATTCACGCTACAAAACTTGCTTCTATATTGTGGTCACAGGCAGGCACCACTACTGGATACTAGAATAGTCTTCTATTCTGATGTGGTTCTGTCCCTGTGGGTTTATGCTGGTGCCAAACGTGGACAGCAGACATACCACAAAAAACAGAGAATAAACTGTAGGGAAATTAGTCTGGACATTCACACCTTAGAAAGAACTTTTGAGACAAGACTACTACATTAGGTAATAATTCAGACTGCATTGGATTTGCCCCATGAGAAAAAGCTCAAACACCGACATGTTTCCTACAGAATACTGTAGGATTTGTCACATAAAAGCTATCCTCCAACTTTCCATCCATTGCTAATAAATACAAACAATACTCACGTCTGGTGGCTGGCAGGACGTCTGGTGACATTGCAGACTCTGTACTTCCTCTTCATTTGCCCACAGTGGGTCACCTCCACTTTCAGACCTGCAGGATGCCAAGGTTATTTAAGTTACTCCCCTCAGTAGGTAATAGAATTTCTATCAAATGTACATAACCTGAAGTTCAAAGGCTTACATTCTTGGACAGATCGGTCCTAACTCATAGGTACATAAATAAAATACGATTAAGCTGGAGAACAGAGAAATTGGTTATAACAGATTTACATCCCCCCCACCTTTGTGTGATGTTGATTGTGTGATTCCATGTTGATTTAGGCGATTCTCCCCCTCCCGCATCTTTACTTAGGTCTTGGGCAATCAAGCACCAGGATGGCATCACACTGACAATGTAGGCACTTTGAGTAGTGGGTGTTCAGACATCTGCCTGCACTTACATTCATCTATAAGGACACAGTTTGAGCCATTCTCACACGTGGAGCAGCAGCACAGTTGGGATCCCTTGTACAGCTTTTTTTTTTGTTTAAACATACATTTGTGAAATACTTTAACATATGAATCAGCTTTCCAGTCCCAACAGGTGCCCCAAAATGGATCATCAAGGCCAGGAAGGGGACGCTTCTCTGGCTTAGTGACTGAGCAGGAAGCACACTTGTTGTAGACTAAACTGATAGATTGTAGGTTCTCTTGGCACTTTCTGCAGGGTCACCTCAAAATGTTTTGCCTTTGCTGCTCCGGTCTTCTGAACACATTTTGATGACTTTCGGGACTGACCCCTTTCCCATTGCGAACCAGTGCTAAAGTGCTAGTGTTCTCTCCTTTAAACATGGTAAAATGGACTTGCACCCAACTGGCACCTTTACTTTCTTCCACGTCCCTAGTACTACATGTACCCAGGACCTGTAAATTAAATGTTACTAGCACATATTCAGCACTTATTGTGCTACCCTCTTAAGTAGCCTTTATAAACATCTCTCAGGCATTCCATTGCAACCTGTGTGTGCAATTGTAAATTGCCATTCCGACCTGGCAAAAAACTCTATGCCTGGCCTAACCCTTCCTTTTTAATACATACAAGTCGCACCTAAGCTAGTCCATAAACAGCCCAGGGTGCATTCTATTTAAAAGATTGGACATATATTTTTAACTTTATATGTCCTGGAAGTGAAAAAATCATTTGTTTTCACTACTGCAAGGCCTACCTCTCCCATTGTCTAACATTGGGTACCTTATTACATTTAGTAAATGAGGAAGTTTGTTTAGGAATAGGTAGAAATGTAATGTTTGGTCTCTAATGAATTGCTATTTAAGTTGCATTTTAAGTCAATTCGAAAAATGCCACAATTAAAAAGTTGCAAAAAGAAAAGATGGACAAAATGCTGAACTAAACAAACATTCATGTCAGTCACATATCTAGATTAAATCCATTGCTTTTTTGCTCCAGGGAAGACATGGCTTGTCAGTTTGGGCTGGACTGTTCCCACGAAGATCAGGCTCAAAACTGGATTTGCATATGGCTGGGTCCAAACTGGGTGGCATGGATAGTAAAAGATTGATTTAACCCACATCTAGACAGGATAAATGTTTGATTCGTCCAGCATTCTATCCATCATTTGTTAGTGCAACAAGGGCTGCTGCTACCAGAAGACTGCCCTGCTGAATAAGGCCAGCCATGTCCTTAAAAGGACTGCCGTACCTTGTTCCTCAGACCATCTCCTTGAACCCAGACTACCAAAATAACTCCAAGGGTCAGTTGGCTAACCTCCCTTTCTGAACCAACTGGAACACAAGTTCCACAGTACTCGCTACAACTACCAAGCTGACCTGATGCCACTGGCGCAACTGGAACTGCTAGACTCTGCTGAAGTGAGTTTCTGGTCCCTAGGAGATGCCTCGGCCCTCATCAGTTGAGCTCCTCCTACAAAATTATGAAGCTTTGAACTTTGCATACCAGACTTTGAGAAGGAAACGTTCAGCTAGACTAACCTGGTCCCTGTATCTGACCTGCTCTCCATCTTTATCAGCCTGCACTTGTGATTTTGCCCCAGTCTAGCGCAGCCAGATGCAAACAGTTCACGCTGTGCTTCCTGGCGCTATTTTTACTTCAACCTTTAAAATTGCTCATCTCTGGTTCTACTGATTTGGACTCTTCTTGTTTTGGTCCTTATTAAAATTTTACTCCATTTTTCTAAATGTGTGGAATTTTTCTTGTCTGGTGTTTTCATTTTATTATACCTCACATATTGCCTCCAAGTCAGGCCTGACTGCTTTTGTGTCAAGCTACCAGAAAGTTAAGCACAGGTTAAGTAAGTGACGTTGTGGTTCACCATGACATGAATTGTGGCTGTTGCTTTAGTAGGGTTTCAGCCTCCTCAACGAACACCATAATTTCTCAATAACGAAGCTAAAAGATGCAGTTTGAGATTAACTTAAACAGAAGTCCCATTTAAAAAAAAGAAAAACAGATGATCGTAAATTCTGAATATTTACTATATCAATGAGAAGAAAGGAAACTGAACAAAAATAAACAAGTTTACATGTTTAACAATGAAGACTGCTTATGGAACAGATCAAATACCTCTTATTTCTTTGGTGAACTTGACACGCTGCGAGTCTGTGAGAGGCTTAGTCTGTTCATTGATGTTTTGAACGTCCAACACTTCACACATGAACTCTATGACAGGCTGTGCACGGTAGAAAGCGGTGGCAGACACTGAATCAAGATAAGGTATTTGGTTTAAATTGGTTTTCAATGAAAAGTAGCTTACTATCACAGCAAAGCTTTAAAGGTGGGCAATCAATTACATTCTACAACCTAAAGAAGGCACCGCTCCTACATTAAAGCCTACATGTGTCAAATTCAGTGTCTGCACTATGTAGAGTGAACACTGGGACACGGGAACTCAACTGAACTAAAAGCAATATTTATATAATTCTACAGATCATTTATGTAGCCACTACAATACATTTATTAGGCATCAAGATTACTTGATAGGTTACTGTTGTAGAAATAGAACCTGCAGGTCAGATCAGAAAGCAAGCACTGGTCAACGTAATGTTAGTCAATAAAATGTATGTCACCCACACTTTTTGTCTGTTATCGGAAGCAATTCTGACAGAATTGCACTGGGTTCCTGCTATCCAAGCCCCCAGTGCCAGATCTTTCACTACAACTGTACAATTGTTCCCCCAATTGGTAATACCTTTGTAAGCAACTAGTAAATGGTACCACTGGTCCCTAGGGCAAAGAGACTAAAAGGGGTTCCTAAGGCCTGCAGCATGTACTGCGCAACCCTAAGGAAACCCTCAGCACCAACATGCAAACTATCTTTGCCAGCTGCATGCCACGGTGCAGAGAAAAGTGAAGACATGACAGTGCACACCTGTGCCATCCCTGGAGACACTGCATATAGCATATGCACATGACCCCTATAGCAGGCCTCTAGCCCTAAAGCAGGGTGTACTGTACTACATGTGCAGACATATCTGCACGAGGAGATATAACCCTGTGATGTCCAAGTGGATTCTTAGATACTACAAGTGAGCAAGAAAGCCATTTTAGAGTACATGTGCCGGACACTGGTATTTAAGAGTTCCCCAGCTACATGAGCGCTTCAATGAAACTAGAGATGTTTGGTACCAAAGGTATCGTCTAATTAAACCCAACTGATTCCAGTGGTGGATTTATTAATACATGCACCTACAGGACACCTTAAAAGGGTCCCCTGAAAACATACCAACTACTAGTGTAGACCAGCCTGGCACCACAGAGTGGTCGCTGACCCCCTGGAGGTGAGAGCCCCTGCTCTCTGAGGGCAGAAACTATGCCTGCTCTTGCCAGAGGTGTTGTCACCTCCTCCAAGCAGTATGGCTAAGTGAACAGCACATCAAGGTAGGAGACTAAGGCCTCTGCCACTTTTAATATGACACCCAAAGCTTCCCCAGACCGGGGAAATGCCATCCCCTGCCCCAGACCTACTTGGCACCAGGACAGGTGGAAACATTAGCTAGTTGGGATGCATGTCCGCCCCCTCAGGCTAGTTGCACCCCTAAGGAAGGTTACCTGATGTGGACAAAAATTGTAGATTCCACAACATTAGTTTTGTCAGACTTAGGCTCTCTGGGTCAGGGTTTTGCCTACTTATAGGAAAGTGGGTTTCTGTTTCAGTAACTGAGAAAGTGGCTATGTATATACTGTTCCCAAATAGGTACAGGGTGTTCAGAGTCCACAGTCCCCAGAGCTTTGGCAGAGGCTTAAGTTAGATATAACCTTACTCTCTAAAATGGTAGCTTGGTCGAGCAGTAAGGCAGTATCAGAGGACAGTGTAAAGCATTTTGTTGTACACACAGTCAGCAAATGGTTTCAAACACTCAATAACTGAACTCTAGGCCGATGGTTTATATATAAAATGATATGCTTGTTTTATTTTAGAGCCAACAATAGGTATTAAAATATACTTTCTCAGAATGAGATGCTTTAGGTAGATACTTTTGCAATATGCAATTGTCTTTTGTAAATAATTACAAGTGGTTGCAATAGGCAACCCAATTCTAAACACAATACATTGCATACAATGGAAGTTAAGGTATTTGCAATAGATTACTTTTAGGATTACTTTGAGATTCCAGGACTGGATCCTAGATTCAGTCCTGGGACAGTACTTCGAAACAAGTGATAAAAGTCGACTTACTCCCCTCCCGAGGGGAGCGCATAATGTCACCTGGACTTTTGCCGCCTTGTGGGTTTGTTTCTTTTTTCATTTAAAATGAAACCGTCATTTGGGATGTCAAGGCCTATAGCCGCAAATGATATTTCGGATCCTTGGGATCTACACTGCTTGCTGCTTGTGTTTTATACCTATATGTGTATGACCTTATTGTTTACTAGCGGCCGGCCCGGAGGTTGTAGGCCCGTACCTGTATATCTATTGAAATTTGTAATAAAGGTTTAAAAAAAAAAAAAAAAGTCGACCTACTGTTATGATTTTGACAATATTTTGCCATTTTAAAAGTTGACACTGACTGTTTTCTATGAAATATTTTCTATGATTCCCTATGGCAGAAAATTCAAGTTGCAGGTATAGTATGTTCTCGTTACTTTTGTAATCAAGTAGTGGGTACCTAGACTCAGTACTGGGACCTTTATCCAAAACAGGTAAGCAATTATGTTTTCATAAGTTATACGATTTTTATAGAATATTTGAAGTTTGCAGAAATTGACACTAAGAAGAAATTTCACAGAAAAACAGTCAATGGTTTCCTAAGGGAGAAAATTGGGTTACTGGTAAGTATAGTTGTAAGTATTTTTCAGAGTCAGTGCTGGGCACCAAGATCCAGCACTGGGAGCTCACCTAATAGCAGGTGAGCATTTTCGTTACTCGGCTGATTTTTGGTGAATATTTTAAGATTTGAAAAGTCCACACTTAGAAGAAATTTCAGGAAAAAGCCAGTCAATGTTACCCTATGAAGAAAATTGAGTTATCGGTTTAAAGGTAACTACTCGACTGGCAGAGTTAAGGTTCTGGGCATCGACTCAGGGGTCTCCCAAGATCAGGTAGGTACGGTTGGTTCACCCTCAGCGGCACAAGGGCAGCCGGGTGCAGAGAGAATTAGGCCCAATGTTATCCTATGAGAGGTAGGGGGACCTTGGTTGGTGGCTGCTGACTAGCAGGCCACGCGGCTGTGGGAGCTGGGCTCCTGGTCACTTGCTCAGGGCAAGTGGGGAAGTAGATTGGTGTAGAGATTGCACTGCCAGGGCAACTCGGGCGGCTGGGTGCAGGGTGTTTTTGAGCCTTCGGGCGCTCAATTGATTTCAATGGGAAATCTCCGGTTTAGAAAAAGACTGCAAGCTCGGGGACGAAGATTCTTCAGGTGCCACCACCACTTTGAGAGGTAAGTTGGGTAGTTGGAGGATAGGTAGGTACCCCGGGATGGGCACAGGGGTCAGTGGGGCGCCTTTTGGCGTCAGGAAATCTTACCCTCTGTTGATCGCGGTTGGGGGGGGGGGGGCACCTGGTTCTGAGGCTGCAGGCTTCTTCAGGAGTGTTGAGGGAGGTCTTTGGGTGCCGGACTTGGGGTCACAGTCGCCGTGGGGGTCGCCCTTGTTGTCTTTATTCACTCCGGCACAGGCCAAGCTGGTGCAGAGTGCGCTGGGTTCGCGGTTCCGGGCTGCTGCCAGGGATTAGAAGTAGATTTTGAGTAGAGCCTCTACTCATGGGAGTCCCAAGGGGCTTAGAGTCAAAAAGTAGCCAGGTCCTCCGGGGTTTGTGAGGTTGCTGACCACAAGAGATGCCGGGTTAGAGCAGGAGCAGGTTCGAGGGTCGACAGACCGGTAGGGCTGGAGCCAAAGCAGTTGGTCTTCCTCTTCTTAGCAGCTGCAGGGCATGTAGTCTTTCTTCTAGCTCTTCTTCGGATTTTGGAGTCTGGAATCTGGGGAAGGAAGGTTCAGGGTGCCCCTAAATACTAGATTTAGGGGCGTTACAGGTAGGTGAAGGGCAGGGACCAATGGGTCCCTGTCCTGGGGTGGGTACACCCCTTATCCTGCCTCTCGGAGATTTGCTTCACCTCGCCTCCCCCACCTGAGGGGTGGAGTTGGCAGGCTGGCACATCCCCTGTCCTTATTTGGGGTTTCTGGCCAAGCTTCCCGCCAGAGTGGGGGGTTGCAGTGGCCTGGGGAAGCTCAGAGGCAGCATGCCTTTGAAGCTTCCCCCTGCCCATCCTGGGGGAGGAGATTTAGCACCTCGCCCAGGATCTCCATTGTTGCAGGCCCAGGAGAGCAGAGGCTCTCCTACCCAGGGGTCCAGCAACATGTCTGCTGTGTGGCAGCCTAGGCAGCCTTGGATTGTAGGTTAGGTTTCAGGGGGCATCTCTAAGATGCCCTCTGGGGTGTTTGGTACATTAAATCCCACACTGGCATCAGTGCGGGTTTAGTGTGCTGAGACGTTTGTACCAAACTTCAGTCTTAAGTGTTGCCATTATGGTGCTGTGGAGTTAGTGTTTGACAAGCTCTCAGCACCATGTACTCTTAAATAGCAGCACTGCACTTAGAGCCCAGGAATGGACCTGGGTACTGTAGGGGCACAGGGCTCATGCGCCCACACCACTGGCATAGGGCACCCAGCTAGAGGGGTGACTGATGTATGCCAGGGCAGTGTAGGTGGTGGGCATGGCACACAGGGATGTGTGCCATGTCGACGCTTTGTCTTGTACCCAGACACTCAGCCTGCAACGGCAGTGTGTGTGTTAGGGTACAGGGCCTCTAAGGGTGGCACAATGAGTGCTGCAGCCCTTCGAGGCCTTCCCTGGTCACAAGGCCCTGGGTACCTAAGGTACCATCTACCAGGGGCTGACATGTAGCCAGGGTTTGCCAATTTGGGTTTTAGGTTTTTAGGGAAGGAACATAGGCCCTGGGCACCTGATTGGCAGGAGTCCAGGGCACACTCAGTCAAAGTACATTCAGCAATTCAGCAAAAGGTGGGGGCATACCATGCAAGAAAGATAGCACTCACAGTAACCCTCACTTTTTGCCAGATTTCTGATGGACTGACTTGTTGAGCCCTGGATCCCTGCCAATATCGTGCCACCCTTAGAGACCCTGTACCTTAACACACACTGCCATTGCAGGTTGAGTGTTTTGGTGCAGGGAAAAGTGAAGTCGACATGTGTACCATGCCTGCAACCCACTGCCTATGGTATAGGTAAGACACCCCTCTAGCTGGGTGTACTATAACACTGGGGAGGGTACAGTTGCATTAGCACTGTACATCTACAATGTCTTAGTCCATTCTTAGACATTGTAAGTGCAATTAAGCCATAAAGAGTATATGGGAGTTAATCATTACGAACTCCACAGCACCATAATGGCTTTACTGAATTATGGGAAGTTTGGTAGCAAACTTCTCAGCATAATAAACCCACACTGATGCCAGTGTGGGCTTTATTATACAATGCACTCGGAGGGCATCTTAGAGATGCCCCCTGAAAAACTATCAGCCTCTGGTGGATTCCCTGACTGGTAAACACCAGCCTGCCACCACGAGACATGATTCTGGACCCCTGGGGTGGGAGCCTTCTCTTTCTGGGCCCAGAGAGAAAGCCTTTCCTGGGAAAAGGTGGTCACACCTCTCCCAGGTCAGGAAGAGCCATTTCTGGCAGGGAGGTTTCGAAGGCCCTGCCTCCTTTGTAACATGACCTAAAGCCTCACCTGCTATCAGGAGCAAGCCCCCTCCCCCTCTCACCCCATTCTCGGAGGGAGGACAGGCGGGAAAAAATTAGAACAGCTCAGAAGGTGGGCCCACCTCTGCCAACCCCACCACTTAGGTGGGGGAAGCGTGGTGAAGCCCACTATCTAGTGGCCGCCGTCTTGCAGATGGCAGGCAGATGCCAATCAGGACAAAGGATTTTGCCCACTTCCCCACGTGGGGTGAGCACACCACAGGTGTAGTCACCTTAATATCAGTAGCCCATTGGCTACTACCTTGAGACCCCTAAAACACTCTACATAGAGTATTTACGGGGCAGCCCTTAACCTAGAAGGAAGATTCAAGCAATCTGTGAAGGACGAAAGAAGGCACCTAGCAGAGGAGACCGCAGAGAAGAACTGACTTGGACCCATCCCTACTGACCCATCTTCAGTTTCCAGAGATTCTGCGTCAAAAATCGCCTTATCCTGCAGCCAGTAACCTCCAGAACCACTGGGAGGACTAACTGCCTACAAAAAAAAACTGGATCTCCTATGAACAGCAGCTCTGTTCAAAGGAATCAAAGAAAGACTCCGATCTGGCAGAGGACAAAAACCCAAAACCTGGAACCACCACTGCACCAGACACCTACGGCCCGAATCAGAGAGACCAACCGGTCCCAGCGAGGTCCCCCCACGCTTCAGAGTCAGTACACCGTGGGTTGACCTCCAGGACTCCGATGTCACCTGCAGCCTCTGCACAAAGACTCCACTCCCCCCTCCAACCACCCGGTAAGGTGAAATCAGACCTCAAAATGCACCCCCACATCCAGCCGCCCTGGAGTAGAGGACCAGAGTTGCACCTAAATCCCCGAGCCCCACAACTTACCAGCCCCGCTGTTGGTTCCTCCCGGAAGACTTCCTGATCTGAGGCTACAGCCAAAACCAGAAACTCACATTGAAAACAGGGCCCCCAATGCCAAATCAGCACTATGCACCCGGCCGCCCCTGTGGATTCAACTTGTGTGCTAAATTGGATCCCCTTTGTCCTGAGCTAAAGTCCAGGAGCTTTACTGCCACAACCTTGTGGCCTGCTCGTGAGCAGCCACCAAACGGAGGCCCCCTATCCCCCATTGGATAACATTGGGCCTCAACACTCCACCTGACCGCCTTAGTGCAGCTGAAGGTGCTTTGAGAGTGCATCCTTGACCCTGGGGCAACCCTTGTTCCAACCCCAGAAAACTAACTCCCTAAACTAAGTTCTTACCATTAAACCGATAACAATTTCCTCCCATATGATTGCATTGGCTGCTTTTCTATGAAAAGTGTTCCAAGTGTGGAGTTGGAAAATTGTATGAAACCTTAAACTGTATATTTACAAAACCTGATTTACTTACCTTTTCTCTAGGAAATGTCCCATTGTGGTATCTAGGCATATCACACAGTTGAAAAAGTAACTTAAAAAGTAATCTGAAAAGTAACTTACAAAGTAATCTCCATAGTAACTGAAAATTAATTCCAACTGTTTTATCAACAAGTGACTTAACTGTAGTCAATCCAATTACATTAAACTGCGTTCAAACTGTATTTAACTGCATTACTCTTGCAAAGTACTATTACACTTACCTGTTCCAGGCCTGACTTGGTTCTAGAAATAAAATACAACTAAATCTTTTTATACAAACAAATTGGTCCTAAGAAAACAGCCTAGAGAGCAAGATGGCGCTGGTGGGAGCTCTTTCCACGCAGCCCTACCATGCCAGATATCGGTAATCCACTGCTTACACCTGTTCTGCGGGATGCTGGTATCTTGCTCTTCCAGTGTGTGTCTCGGACGCCGTGTGGGAGGACGTGTGGCGGCAGAGCGACGATTAGGCTCTCTATTTAGTATGCGGATTGCTCAGCGGGCGCACCGTTTGATCCGGATGCCCATCTTCCGAGCAGCGTGATTTCGGCTGCGCTGAGAGCGGTGTCTCAGTGCAACGCAATAAAGATGCAGACTCGAGGAGCGAGGAGTGCAAAGATGAAGGTGGCTCTGGGCAGTGCAGCTCAGGGGAACGCCGAGAGGGCAGAAACCTTCCTGAAAGCTAAACAGGAAACTGGAGGACCAAAGACTACGGTGGGGAGAACAGGGGGCAGAGAAAATATGAAGGAGGGGGTGGGTGCAGATCCCGGTTTCCTGCCCTCTATAACCATACACTTCCCTGCTATTAAGAGGACTACTCTCCTGACTGCCCCTTTAACAGCACCATTATTAAAAGGGACCTTAATACAATCAGGTGACCATCAGGCTGCTGCTGGTATTGCAGCTCAGTTTGGGGGGCGGGGGGGGGGAACTTTACAGATGTGGCTCAACCCAGCAACCAGGGTGGCTATAAAAATCTTAACGAAGATAGACCATCTCGGTCACTCCCTCGGAAACTGGCAATTCTAACATTAAGCTTGGGCTGGCGATCCCGCTGGTCTTGGTTCTTCTGACTACTCCAGAGTCTGTGGCAGGTTCTGTTGAGGTAAGCTTGAGACAACTGCAGCGCCCAGGCCCCGGTTTTGGCCCCCCCAGACTCCAGAAATTACTGGAGAGCACTTCTAATCAGTATCTGATGGCTCCTTCACAGAGGACGGTGCATTCAGCTCAGATAGTGACAGCTCCTGCAACTACGAGTCTGACCCTTCCTTTGGAACTGGAACTGTTCAGCAGCAGAAATAACTACGTAAGAAGGCTAAAAGACCTAGTCATCTTAGTTGGGATTATTCGGACTCCTACTTGCTTTATCCTCCAGATGATGAAACAGCCAAGAGCAAACATCGTGAGTTTACCGAATCAGCACAGATCCACACAGAACCCTCATTAACCCCCATAATGACCTTCATAAAATAATTTCATTATTAAGTTCGTTCATACAGCCGCCTTGCTAAATGGGCTGCCAAAAAACTACAGGGTGGAATGCGTACGCTAAATAAGATTTGTACTGATATTGGTGATCACATGGCCATGGTGGAAGGCCGCACAGAAAATTTAGAAACTGAAGTGACCTCCCTAAAGGAACAGAATACTTCAAGCCGCATGCCTGACTGATGTAATGGCAAAGCTAGAGGAACAGGAAAATCAACAACGTCGAAATCTTTACCTTTTGGGGATCCCTGAAGGGGTCGAGAGGGATGATCCAAGAAGATACATTGTCAAACTTTGGCGAGACACTTTTCCGGATGGTGCTAAGTGGGACCACGAGGTCCAAAGGGCACACCGTTACCCTTTTAACCAAAAGCTACTGCGAGATGGCAGCAGCTTTAGTGATGAAAAACCCAGGGCTATTTTTGTTTTGGAAACTTCCTCCTTAGATAGTTGGTTTATGATCAGGCCCGCCCAAACTCCATGAAGGGGTCAAATGGAGTTCTGTTTTTTGCAAAACTGGACTTTTGTCATGTTACAGTGGAGCGGAAGTGGCTTCTTCGCCAACTTACTGTCCCTTTCCAACAGCAAGATGCCCAGGTGTTCTTAATGAACCCAGCAAGGTTAAACGGGATCATAAATGGTTCTTACCAGATTTTTTTTTTATCAGAGATTAAAGCCAGGAAATTCTTGAAAGAAATCAAAGAGAAAGGGCAGAGTTAAGCTGCATCACTTTCCTTATTTATTCTGATTAAGGTCATCTTCCTAAATATCCCTCTGTCAATTTATTAACTACAGCCTATAAAGGGATAGTAACTGCGTGCCACAAGCGAGTAGTGATAAAAAGGTACTGGCAGGCTGGTTGGTGTTGGGAAGGACAACTTTGGCTGGAATCAAGTTATTTATAGGTTGTGGTTTCCCCTATTTCTTTTCCAACTTATTAGAACAAGTCCGGCATATTCTTTGAGGGGGGGAGGGGGGGGGGGGGGGGGGGGGAATATTCACACAAGATGAATCACTCGGGGTATCCCCGATTGCCCATTTGGAGGGGAGGGGGGGGAAATAGGATGGGGGATAACGACCGTGATGGGAGAAATTATGTTTTTCTATTTTTTCAAAAAGTTGTGGCTTACGCATAATTGGTCTTTGGAAGCAGGAGGTAAGGGGGAGGGTAAATAGGGAACTGCTTGGGAAGGGAAAGGAGGAAGTAGAAAGGGAGAACAAAGATTTTTTTTAAATGGGTACGTCGAGAAAAAAAATGGGTTTGTTCATAATATTTCGTACTTAGATCTAGTTATTTCCCCATTGAACAATGAGGTGCAGGATCAGTATGGTTTATTTCATAAGGTTGGGACAAAGGGGTGGTTTGCTTTTTATCTCAACATATGTAAAAGATGTCTAGTCACGCCTATTCAGTTTAGAACAGGAGTAATTTTAGAATAGTTTCTGTAAATATCTGTGGTCTAAATGACAATATGAAAAGACAAAGTTGCACAGGGACTACGCTTGTTGGAGGAGACAGTCTGCCTCCACGCATATGGAGGGATCGCAGAGACCTCTTGGAGTCACTGGGGTATAAAGTAATTGGGGGAACCTCTCAAGGTGCACGTGTAAAAGGAGTAGGGATTATGGCTCAAAAGAAGCTTTCATTGAAAATTTCCCAAATGAAATCCGACACCTTAGGGAGATGGGTTATAGCCGAATGTTTACCTATTAAAACTGCTTTTACTATATGCTCCATATATGGGAGTAAAAACAAAAACAGGAGTGAACCAGTTATCCCAGTTGAGACCGGGCAATTATTGTAGCAAAAAACAATGTTTCAACTGGTCAATCATATAAAGGGGCCGTTAGGTTTAAGAATAGATCGTAGCAAACAGGAAAAGGAACAAGGGAGACCAAAAAGGAGGGTAAATAGTTATTTGTAGATAGAAGTACATAGCACAACTAAATTACAGTAACCGTAACAAACAAGTGAGCACTGGGGGGTGTAGTGTTTGAGTGAAAAGGCGCAGTGACACAAGTGTGAGGGAGCAACGTGCAGCGGTGCAGAATAATTAAACAATGAGGGTCAAACAAAGTATTTACAAAATGTTAACAATTCTAAGCATTATTTCATTTTTAGAGAATGACCCTTTTCAAAAGCTGCAATTGGCGTTGTAGAGTCGACGGCGTTTCGACCTCGTTAACTTGAGGTCATCGTCAGGGCTTGGGTTACAATCGATTCAAAGGGAAGGCGAATAAATAGTGGGACCGGGAGGAGTGAATGCTGAGTAGGAACATGGGAAAGGTGTTACCTGGTGATGTAAAGGAGGAAATTTCATGCTGACTGAATCGAAGTGGAGTAGTGGCGTCAGTACGACAGTAAGAAAAACGTCTGAAAGGGAGCAAGGGAGGGGAAAACAAAGGAAAAGTAAGTACAAGTAAAAAAAAGGGTGGGGGGGATGTTGGGTGCAAGTAACAGCAGCCGATGTGCGCATACGCTTACCAATACGGAGAATTTGTAGGCTGTAACATGGAGTTTGGTCGGTGGCTCTCTGAAAGGATAAGGGCGGTCTCTGTTAATAACAGAGGATGGGACCGGGGGGGGGGGGGGGTAAGAAATTGACCGAGGCCGCAAGGGCTGACTGTGAGCTTACCAGAGTGCTATCATCCCTGGAATGGCAAGGCAAGACCGGTGAATAATTTCCGGGTTCAGGAAGCCAGGCTCAGTCCGGTATCGGAGCACCGTGTCGACGAGTGAAGCGCCTCGAGCGTGTGGCGTAAGGGAAGTCAGCTACAAAAAGGGCTGATGGTGTCACGAGCGGGGTGGGCGGGTCAGTGCCAAGCCACGGAGACATGTCTGGGGAGTGCGCTGGTGGAGTAGGTACCCCAGGGGGATGGATAAAAGATTGAAAGGCCCTAGAAAGATGGCCGACAGAGGAAAATAGAACTGGCAGTAAAGTAATCTCTGGTCGATAAATTGAGAGTTGTGCAATTAAACAAAAGGATCAAAAGGAAACATAATTGAACACAATACAACAAAGATAGATATATATATATATATATATATATATAGATTATATATATATATATATATACACATACACCACAAGATATTTACATTGAATGTAGCACCAAGCAAGAAGAGTAGAATAAAGCAATACTGGCATGATTATGTAACAAGGTATTTACATAAAGAATGGGCATAGTCAGGAACGGGAAGGAACAAGGGAATAAATTACGTAGCCACAAGAGATATACAACATGATATTTACATCGAAATCAGCACGAGCTAGGTAAAGGGAAATTAAGCAATACTGGCAGGATTGTGCAACACGATATTTACATAAAAAGGGCATTTGTGTGGAACGGAAAAGAACAAGGGAATAACTTACAATGTGTGGTCACAAGGGTTTAGAAGCATACACAAAGATTGAACAAGGGGGTAGCGATGTTCAAAGGTTTAAGGCATTTGCTCATCAATGTGACAATGTATAGCGAGGTGTGATGACGTACAGGGCAAACTGAACTGGTAGAAGGGGAAACAGTATGTATGAATAGGTAATAACCGAGTTCCACTTCGAGGGAATTCAAACCATGGGATACAGAATTACAACGAGCAATCCATCTACATTCACATTTGTTAAGTAGAAGTTGAAGATTGCCGCCACCAATGGGTAGTAATAGGCGGTCTATGACTTGCCATGTCATTCTCAGAATGATTGTGTTCTCTATAGTGTGAAACCAATGGTGCAGTAGTGACATTGCATCCGATGCGACTCATGTTGTGAGATCCGTTGCTTAATTATTTGTGTAGTCTGACCTATATGGAGTAAATCACAAGGGCAGCGGAGCCCATAGATGACGTTGTTGGTGCGACAAATGGAAAATTGTTTGAGCGGATAGGTTTGATCTGGGGTGACAAAGACCTTGGTATTGCATGTGAGATCACAGACATTGCAGTTTTGACATTTGAAGTGGCCTATAACAGGTGGGAGGACCCACAGAGCAGTAACTGATTGGGCATGTCTTTCATTAGAGGGCCAAGTAATGGCGTGGACCAATTTATCCGAAAGATTATCGCCCCTTTTGTAGGATAGTAAGGGGGGTCTGAGAAGTGTAGGAAGGTACAGAGCAAAGTCCAATTTCTTTTGATTATCTTGCCAATCTTGTTGCTAGATGGGCTATAGTATTGGTATGCGTGTGTTATTGTGTCTAATAGTAGGGGCCAGGATAACCTCCCTGTGACTATACCAAGCGCGTTTTAGAGCCCTTTTAACCAAATGTTTACGGTAGCCCCTACTGATCAATTTTTCGGAAAGGAACGCAGCCTCCCGGAAATAATCCTTGCGCCATTTGTAATTACGACGGATCCGCAGGAATTGACCATAAGGTAGTCCATCACGTAGGCCGCGTGGGTGGTAGCTGGAATACAGAAGGAGGGTATTCCGTTCTGTAGGTTTGCGGTATAGGGTAGTGCCAATGGTACCGTCCTTTACATGTAGAGTGAGGTCTAAGAAAGGGAGATCGTTTTGGCGGATGTCTGAAGTAGAATTCAGGTGAGGTTGGGCATGGTTGAGCCAGGAGACAGAGGTGAGTAAGACATCTTGGGTACCATGCCAAAGAAGGAGGATGTCGTCTATGTACCTACGCCATGGAGTGATGTTACTGATGAAGGGGTTCTGAATTGATAAGATGAGTGTCTTTTCCAGGTGGTGAACATAAAGAACTGCAAAATTTGGGGCGAAACAAGCACCCATGGAGACTCTTGTAGAGAGTGTCTTGGTATAAAAAGTAATTATTGGTCAAGGCTATGTCTAGGAGTTGGATTATGAAGTCAGTGGGAAAACCTGTGGGTCTCGGGTTGGTATACAATGATTCGATGTCCAGACTGGCCATGAGATCTGTGAGTGAAACGGAAGATCCTCAATGATCTTGATCAGGTGGGTACTATCTTTGACGAAGGTATCGGTAAGTGGAACAAAATTCTTGAGGATGGAATCAATGTATTTACCCAATGGTTCAAGGGCAGAGCCACAACCAGATACTATAGGTCGACCTGGGGGTGGAGACGTTTTTATGAATTTTGGGTAAGGTGTATATCACCGGTATTCTGGGATTGAGGATACCCTGGTGAAGTGCCTGGGAGGTGGTAGTGGAGATTGTTTTTAATGGAAATAAGTGGGTCAGACTTGAGCTTGCGGTAGTGTGAGACATTGCTCAACTGGCTAAGGATCTCAGTCATATTTTTCATGGTCCATCACCACTATACCACCACCTTTATCAGCGGGTTTGATGATGATATTTTGGTTATCGCTCAAACTGTTGATAGCCAATTTTTCGGAGATCAGTAAATTGTAGGGTACAAATTCAGGTTGGTGTTGTAATTGTTTCACTTTGTGTAGTACAAGTTTCTCTAAAGTTAAAATCTCGGGTGGCATCATGGAGGAGTGTGGCAGGAAGGTAGAAATGGGTTTGAATTGTGTCTCAAAAGACATGTTGGTTTCAGGTTTGTCTGAGAAAAATTGTTTCAGACGGATGCGTCTGAAGAAAAGGAGTAAGTCTTCCTGTAGTTTGAAGTCGTCGCTGCGTGCAGTGGGGACAAAAGAGACCCTTGCTGAGTAAAGAGATCTCGTCCATGGATAAGGGATGGTTAGATACATTAAAAATGGGTATGGTTGTGTCAGTAACCAATGAAGTGGGGAGTGGTTGGGGAGCATGACTAGTGGAGGGTTCAGGGATTACGATTTCTGAAGGTATTGAGAGGCTAGCACTTGGGAGAGCCACTGTGTTTATGAATGAAACATTTATATTGCGCAGCTATGCCCAATGGGCGTCAAGGCGCCTAATCCAAATAAAGACTGTGAGCGAAAAGAAACAGAGCCTACTGGTAAGCATTGATAAAGAGCCAGGTTTTCAATGACTTCCTAAAGAGGTCAAGGGAGGGCAGTGTTTTGATTTCCAGGGGGAGTGAATTCCACATCAGAGGAGCCAGTATGGAAAAAGCTTTGCTCCCCCATCTAGCCTTCTTGGCTCTGGGAATTACCAGTTGATTAAGCTCACTGGATCGGAGACATCTACTCGGAACGTATCTAGAGAGAAGTGATCCAAGGGCATCAGCCGGGCCTGCAGTTAAAGCCTTATATGTAAGGCAGAGGAGTTTAAAAGTGATCCTTGAGGAGATGGGGAGCCAGTGGAGGTTCTTCCTTGCTAAGATCATCGAGGCCAGCCAGGGCAAAGCGAGAGCAAACCGCGCTGCCGCGTTTTGTATGACCTGCAAACGCTTAAGCAGGCCCTTTTTGGCCCCGGCGTACACTGAGTTGCAGTAATCAAGCCTTGAGCCAACAAGGGCGATCACCACCTGTTTCCGTGCCTGAGGGGACAAGTAGTGTACGATTCTTTTCAAGGTCTTGATGACTCCCCAACAGGTAGCCACCGTTCTGTTGACCTGAAGCTCCATGGAGAGCTGGGTGTCGAAGATGACGCCTAGGTTCCTGGCAGATTGTGTTGGTGTTGGGCAACTACCTAAAGAAGGAGGCCACCAATCATCTGACCATATGCCCTGGTCCTTGCCAAAGACCAGGACCTCTGTCTTGTCCCCGTTCAACTTTAGGGAGTTGGCAATCATCCACTCTGCAACAAGTTGCATGCAGGCCCTAAAGTTAGAAGCGGTTTCACCCACAGAGTGAGTCAGGGATACCATAATCTGCGTGTCGTCGGCATACGACACTACCTCCATCCCCTGAGATCTTACTAGTCTTGCAAGTGGGGCCACGTAGATGTTAAACAGGGTCGGACTCAATGCCGACCCCTGTGGCACCCCACATTGCAAAGACTTAGCGGGGGAGAGGTATTCACCTAGCATGACACGCTGCTCTCGTTGTTGAAGAAAGGAGCTCAGGAGACTGAGTGCCGGTCCTTCTACCCCTGCCTCCCTTAACCTAGTTGTTAAAGTAAGGGGAGACAGGGTGTCAAATGCTGCTGAAAGATCCAGCAGCACCAGTACGGTGGTTAGACCCAAATCCACTTTTCTGCGGATGTTGTCCATGACTTTCGTCAAAGCAGACTCCGTGCTATGCAGCTTTCTAAAGCCATGTTGGGACCCGTCCAAGAAACCAGAGGTATCGAGGAAGTTTGAAAGATGGAAATTCAAATGGGTCTCCAACATCTTAGCAGGGGCCGGCAGCAGAGAGATGGGTCTAAAGTTCTTCAGTACTCCAGGGTCCAAGGTGGTCTTTTTCAGCAGCGGCTTCACGATGGCTTTCTTCCAAAGTGACGGGAAGATGCCCTGTTCCAATGCTCCATTCATGACTTCCAGCATCGAAGGAAGAATGATCTCTCTGCAGTTCTTCAGTACTTTCAGAGGAACTGGATCAAGTGGAGATGACGATTTAGTTTTGTCCAACAGGCTATTAAGATCCTCTAGCGAAAGGGCAGGGAAATGATCAAGGGAGTGAGAGGATTCTTTAGTCCAAGCTTCCAGAGGTTTAATTTGGGAGAAATCCTCGGCATTAAGCGAGTTCCCCTGCGACTTTAGAGCTATGTAGATATCATCTATCTTTTTGTAGAAAAAGTCTGATATATCATTGCATAGCTCCTGGGAAGCTACTACAGGATCGGGGGCCTGGAGAGAGCACAAAGAGTCCACTATTTTGAAAAGCTCTTTGGAGGATGTTAAAGAACAGGTTAAATTGGAAAAATAATCCTGTTTTTCCTTAATGACTCTTTTTGTACTCACGTAGTAGGCTCTTATAGCCTTCTCTATCCTTGAGATCCCAGGATTTACGCCACCTACGTTCCTTCTGTCTGCAAGTTTGTCTGAGAAGCCTCAGATCGACGGAAAACCAGGGGGCAGCTGGCTTCTGTCTAGCTGCAGCTTTCAGGGAAGGAGGAGCTAGTTCGTCAGCGGCTCTGGTGATGGCATCAGCAAGTTCTTGGGCCGACTCATCCACCTTCCGCTGAGTTGAAATATGGGCATTGAGAATAAAAGGGGCTACAGCCTCCTTAGTAAAATTTTTGAAGCTCCTTTTAAATTGTTTTTTACCAGAGCCCACAGTGGCAACGGGGCAGGGAATGTCTAGAAACAGCGGGACTGCTAAATGGTCAGACCAGGTAATCGGGACCGGTGTCCCAACCCCTAATCTAGGGTCGTTGGAAAAGATCCCGTCAAGGATATGCCCCGCCTTATGAGTCGGGTGGAGAACTCGTTGTGCAAAGTCACATGCCTCCAGAGAATTAAGCAGAGAACAGGTCTCTTTCGAAGTAACATCCTCTAGGTGAAAATTAATGTCGCCCAGAATAGTGAGATGGGGTCTACCAAAATAAGGTTCCAAAATTCTAAAAAGTTCGGAGCAAAAATTAGCTCTAGACCCAGGGGGCCTATAAAGTAGTATGCCAGAAAAGGAGCTCACCGGGGTATGCACAATACAAAAGTATAGCGCCTCAAAAGGATCCGTAGAGATCGATAAGGGTTTTATGGTACATGTGAGAGTAGATTTAAAAAGAATGGCTATTCCACCCCCTCTACAGCGTTCTCTGTCTAACCTTAGAAAGGTGTATCCTTCAGGAATGGCCAGAAGCAGATCATGACCAGAAGACTCAGTAGCCCACGTTTCTGTAACAAAGATCCAGTCAGGGTTCCTTGAACTAACAAAATCGTGAAATTCAATCCCATGTTTGATCAATGAGCGCGCATTGATCAAAAATCCCTGTTTGGATTGGGAGGTATGACTGGCCGACAAAGAAGAGATTGAATAAATGCGGGCCTGAGTAGGACCGGCAAAAGGAACGTTGCACGAGGGACACAGGTGGGCGCGACACAATACCTCGGGTCTGAGCTGATGATGGCAGCAGAGCGCAGGGGGTCTAAGGGACAAAAGGGTGCCATAAAGGTCCCCCCGGGAAGAAGGCGCGTCAATGCCTGGGGGCCCAGGGTCCAGCCCGTCCTGCAGCGCGTCCTCAGCGCGGACGGGCGCAGACGGGCTTGCCTTTGGCGCGCCTTCGGCGCGCCGCCGGCGCGCCCGCTGCGCCCGCCCGCTGCGCGGACGTGTGGAGCAGATGTTTTTATCCATTGGTGAGTGAGGAGGGTAGGAGGGACGATGGACTGCACCGTCTCCCTTCCCTTCCCAAGATGGCGGCTCCGGTGGGTGGGGGGGGGGAGTGCCCAGCGTCACTCACAGCTGAGCTGCGCTGTCCTGTTTGACTGCTGCCTGGAGGGAAGTAATCTCACCCCAGGTAAGAACAAAGATAAAAACGGGCTATTTAAGATATATACAATTTTTTAAAATGGATCAGTTCTTACAATTTTTAGATGCTGAAGGCAGCGTTCGTAGTGGCAAAAGTATCTGTGCAGTTCTTCTCAATTAAAATAACACAGAAAGATAGCAGCGCAAGCGAGCGCTAAGAGCCCTGGCTTTCCGCCTCAAGGCGAGTGATTAGCACAAAATAACAAGCAATGCCGGTTTGTAAGTTGGGCGTCTCTTAAGTACTATGGGAGGGCGGGAGGGACGATGGACTGCACCGTCTCCCTTCCCTTCCCAAGATGGCGGCTCCGGTGGGTGGGGGGGGGCGGGGGGGGGGGGGGGGAGTGCCCAGCGTCACTCACAGCTGAGCTGCGCTGTCCTGTTTGACTGCTGCCTGGAGGGAAGTAATCTTGGTATGGTTGTTGGAGCCCCCATTGGTAGAACTTGTGGCGTGTTTGTCTCTCGCCTGCGTATTGATACTGGAAGTTCTGTCTCCTGGGGCCGCGTCCACGACCTGTTCCTAAAAAATTAGTGGGTAGGAGATGGGGTGGTTGTGCGCGTCTAGGGGGACCTGAGCTCGTGCCTTCCCCACTGTGAGTCTTCAACCGAAGTATTGGAGGAGTCCGAAAATGTGATTACTTGGTTGTTGCGATATCTGCCCCAGTTTTTAGTTCGTGCTGGCTGGGATGGTGCGTTGTAAAAGGTGTCAAGGAGATATGGGTATGTTTGGTTTTTATTGTAATTCTTAATGTCTTTTTGAATTTTGTTTATTTTCTTAGTCTGTTCAAAGGAGTGAAAAGTAGTAATGGTAGCATTAACTCGGTCTAAGAGGCTTTTGGCATCAGCAATGGTCGTATCAGCTAGAATATGTTTTTCAAGTTCAGCTATCTCCACTAACTCTTTTTTGCTGTGTTCTATGGCTGTGTCAATGCCGAGCACCATCCAGTGTCTGGAACATGTAGTGGCCAGATGACTGAAGCCAGTACGAAATTTAGGGTCCTGGGTTAAGATTGCAGGGACGTTGCGGATCTGTAATCCTAGTGGTATGGTATCTGATTTGAGATATTCAGTAAGCATGCGAGCATGTAAGTCGGTGCAAATTTGTTTTTTCTTGAGATTTTCTAATTTCTCTACTAACAACCTGGAGTTATTGGGTGCTGTGGAGAGGGGGGTAGAAGTGTGGGATAATAAGGAGGGTCCACTAAGGATATTCTGGATGTAGTCATCCGAGTAAAAGGGGTCTCCCTGGAGGGCATAATCAGCAGATTAGTTGCACATTATGTAACACAACCAAAGTGTTATGTAATCAAGAGGTACTCTCGCAATCCAGCGATTACTCAATCGTAGGAAAAACAAAAACCACCAAGTAATCACATTCTCGGAATCCTCCAATACTTCGGTTGAAGACTCAGACAGTGGGGAAGGCACGAGCTCAGGTCCCCCTAGATGCCCACAACCACCCCTTCTCCTACCCACTAATTCTGTAGGAACAGCTCGCAGCCGCAGGAGAGAGAACTACCAGCATCAATACGCAGGCAAGAGATGAGAGAAAGTGGCTCTGTATATACTGTTCCTTAATAGGTACAAGGTGTACAGAGTCCACAGTCCCCAAGGGTTTGGCAGAGGCTAAAGTTAGATATAACCTTACTCTCTAATGTGGTAGCTTGGTTGAGCAGTAAGGCAGTATCAGAGGACAGTGTAAAGCATTTGTTGTACACACTCAGTCAGCAAATGGTCTCACACACTCAATAACTGAACTCTAGGCCAATGGTTTATATAAAAAAAAAATATAGGTCCGTTTTATTTTAGAACCAATAGGTATTAAAATATACTTTCTCAGAATGAGATGCTTTATATAAATACTTTTGCAATATGCAATTGACTTTTGTTAACAGTTACAAGTGGTTGCAATAGGCAACACTATTTTAAACACAACAATGCATTTAGCTCAATGGAAATTTCAAGTTATTTGCAACAGATTACTTTTGGAATTCCAGGACTGGATCCTACATTCAGTCCTAGGTCAGTACTTCGAATCAAGTGATGAATGTCGACTTAATTGCTGTGATTATTTTTAAACAATATTTAGCCATTTTAAAAGTTGAAACTTAGAAAATATTTTAGCGAAAACAGTCAATGATTCCCTATGGAAGAAAACTCAAGTTGCAGGTACAGTATGTTCTCGTTACTTTTGTAATCCAGTACTGGGTACCTAGACTCAGTACTGGGACCTTTATCCAAAACAGGTAAATAATTAGGTTTTCAGATATTATATGATTTTTAAAGAATATTTAAAGATTGCAGAAATTGACACTGCTGGGCACCAAGATCCAGCACTGGGAGCTCACCTAAAAGCAGGTGAGCGTTTGTTACTCGGCTGATTTTTGGTGAATATTTTAAGTTTTGAAAAGTACACACTTAGAAGAAATTTCAGGAAAAAGCCAGTCAATGTTAGCCTAAGAAGAAAGGAATATGCTACTTGCCAGTATGCATCTGTTCTTGGCATGTAGAGCTGCAGAGCCACACACCAAGGATAAGATCGCCATCTGGTGTTGGGCTCGGATGATTGCAGGTTGTTGTCGTCTTCGGAAGAAGTCTTTGGTCACGAGATAGGTGACTCCTCCTCTGGACAACAGTGCGCATGGGCATCCACTCCCTCAGATTGTTTTTCGCCATGATGGGAAATGATGGTGTATAAGAAGTAAAGAGAAAGGATGTCCATGTGTAGTGTCCAATTAAGACAATGCTGGAACAGATACAGGTCCCAGGGAGGCGGGTGGGCGTGTGCGGCTCTGCAGCTCTACATGCCAAGAACAGATGCATACTGGTAAGTAGCATATTCCGTTTGAGGCATATGAGCTACAGATCACACACTAAGGATAGACTATATAGCAGTGTCTCCCCTAGCGGTGGTCACCTGTATCCGTTGCAGCAGTTTGGAATAGAATTTTTAGGACAGCTTGGCCTACTGAAGCTTGTTTGGATTGCACATCGACACAGTAGTGCTTAGTGAAGGTGTGTGTAGTAGACAATGTGGCTGCTTTGCAAATGTCTTCTAAGGGGATGTTCCCTAAGAATGCCATAGAAGCTCCTATTTTACGCGTGGAGTGCGCCTTAGGGGGAACTGTAAGAGTAAGTTTAGCTTTCTGGTAACATATTTGGATACATTTAACTATCCACCTGGCTATACCCGATTTGGAAATAGGGTTGCCTTTATGTGGTGGAGCGAAAGCAACAAACAGTTGCTTGGTTTTTCGAAAAGGTTTGGTTCTGTCGATGTAATAAAGCAAGGCTCTTTTAATTTAACATCTAAGGTATGAAGTGCCCTCTCAGCTACTGAGTCTGGATTAGGGAAGAAGACTGGCAGTTCAACTGACTGGTTTAGATGGAAAGGGGAGATGACTTTAGGTAGGAATTTTGGATTTGTCCTAAGAACCACTTTGTTACGATGTAGTCGTAGGAAGGGTTCTTCAAGAGTTATGGCTTGTTTTTCACTTACTCTTCGCAGGGATGTGATTGCGACGAGGAAAGCCACTTTCCATGTTAGGAACTGCAGTTCGCATTTGTGCATTGGTTCAAATGGGGGACCCATGAGCCTTGTTCGAATATTAAGGATCCACACTGGTGAAGGTGGTAATCTTAGAGGAATAATTATTTTAAGACCTTCCATAAATGCTTTAATGGCTGATACCTTAAAGAGGGACAGGTGTTACCTATTTTGCAAGTAAGCTGCTAATGCCGCTAGATGTAGACGTATAGAGGAATACGCTAAATTGCATCTTTGCAAATGTAGTAAATAGCAAATGATGTTTTGGATGGACGCCTCCAGTGGACGTATGTCATTGTTAGTGCAGTAAATGGTAAATCTTTTCCATTTTGCCGCATAACACGCCCTAGTAGTGGGTCTTCTGGCTTCTTTTAGGATATTCATACAGTCTGGAGGAAGGTTGAGGTATCCGAACTCTAAGACTTCAGGAGCCAGATTGCCAAGTTCAGAGTTTAAGGATCTGGGTGTCTGATTTCTCCATGGTTCTGGGTTAATAGAGCCGGGGAGAGACGCAGTTTTTGATGTGGAACTAGAGATAGTTCCAGAAGTGTGGTGAACCAGGGTTGACGTGCCCAAGTGGGAGCTACTAGGATGAGCGTTAGCGCCTGTTTGTTTGCGTACCACAAATGGAATGAGTGGGTGAGGCGGAAAAGCGTACGCAAATCTGCCTGACCAGTTCATCCATATCACATTGCCCTTTGACTGTGGGTGTGGAAACCTGGGGGCGAAGGTTGGGCATTTTGCGTTTTCTTGTGTGGCGAACAGGTCTAGGTCTGGTTGTCCCCACTTTTAGAAGAATGGGAGTAGGACTTTGGGGTGTAATTCCCATTCGTGGATTTGCTGTGTGTGGCGACTTAGGAGGTCGGCCACCTGGTTCTGAACCCCTAGGAGGTGTTCTGCTAGCAGGTAGATGTTTTGGGGAATCGCCCATCTCCAGATTTGTTGTGCAAGTTGGGACAGTTGTAGAGAATGTGTCCCCCCCCCTGCTTCTGTATGTAATACATTGTGGTCATGTTGTCCGTGCGGATGAGGACAGTTCTGTTTTTTAGATGCACTTGGAAGGATTGGAGTGCTAGGAACACCGCCAGAAGTTCTAGGTGATTGATGTGGAGCTGTTTTTGTTGAGTGGTCCACCTGCCCTGAGTGGTGTGGTGAAGGAGGTGGGCTCCACACCCTGTGAGAGATGCGTCGGTGGTCAGCACAATTTGTGGAAGAGGCTCCAAGAACGGCCGCCCTTTGGACAGGTTGATGGTGTTCCACCTCTTCAGTGAACGAAGTGAGCGGCTGTCCACCAACACCAGATCGGCAAGTCGTCCGTGGGCCTGATTCCACTGTTGTGCTAGACATTTCTGTAAGGGACGCATTTGAAGGCGTGCGTGGGGTACTATGGAGATGCAGGACGCCATCATGCCTAAGAGTTGCATGAACACTCTTGCTGGAAGAGAGTGTTGTATTTGAAATTTTGATGAGATTAGATATGTTGGCTATCCTGGCTGTGCTGGGATAAGCTATGGCCTTGGATGCATCTATGGTGGCTCCCAGGTATTGATGTACGTGGGAGGGCTGTAGTTGAGATTTGGGATAGTTGATTGTAAATCCCAAGTTGTGTAGGGTTTGAATAGTGCGGTGAGTGTGGAGAACGCATCTGTCGAGAGTATTGACTTTTATGAGCCAATCGTCCAGATAGGGGAAGACATGGATTTGTTGTCTCCTGAGATGCGCTGCCACAACTGCCAAGCATTTGGTGAATACCCTGGGTGCGGTTGTTACTCCGAATGGGAGAACTGTAAACTGATAGTGCTGACCGTCTACCACGAATCGTAGATACTTCCTTTGCGCAGGATGCATAGGGATGTGAAAATATGCGTCCTTGAGGTCCAATGTGGCAAGGAAGTAGCCTTGTTGAAGTAATGGAAGGACCTGCTGGAGAGTGATCATGTGGAAGTGGTCTGATTGTATATACTGGTTTAGTAGTCTGAGGTCTAGTATGGGTCTTAAGGTCTTGTCCTTTTTGGGAATGAGGAAGTATAGAGAATATACTCCTGTGCCCTGATGTTGGAGTGGAACTGGTTCTATTGCGTGTTTTTGAAGCAAAGACTGAATTCCCTGTTTGAGGAGCGTGAGGTGGTGAGACGACATGGGACGGTGTTTGGGTGGTATGTTTGGGGGGGTGATTAGGAGTTTGAAGCAGTAGCCACACTGGATAATTTGTCTTACCCACCTGTCTGTTGTGATGGAATTCCAGACAGGTAGGAACTGTTGAAGTATTCCCTCGACCGGAGTTGAATGGTCTGGGGGTGGGGGGGGGGGGGAAGTGGTGGTAAGTCTCTGTTTAGTGGCGGTAGAGGTGCGGGTGTTGTTGTTGCCCCGCCCTCTGGTATTATTTCCTCTGTAACCTCCTCTAAAATATCCTCTGTTAGGGGATGTTTGACCTGATGTTTTGAAGGTGGAAGAGGTGTCTGTTCCCACATTTTTGGAGGCCCCTCGATAAACGAGCGACGAAAGGAGCCTCTGGCTTGAGGAGACTGTAATGCTCTCATTGATTTGGCAGTCTCATTATCTTTCTTCATTTTTTCTAATGCAGTGTCTACTGCGGGTCCGAATAGTTGCTCCCGATTAAAGGGTTGAGCAAGAATGGTGGTTTGTACTTCCGGCTTAAAGCCGGAAATGCGGAGCCATGCGTGGCGTCTAAGCAATAAGCTTATGACTGCCCTAGAGGCGGTGTCCGTTGCGTCTAATGCACATTTGATGGAGGCATTTGATATTAGTTTGCCTTCTTGGATGAGGTCATTGGCCTGGGATTTGTATTGATCAGGCAGGTGTTGCAAAAGGTCCTCTAGTTGATCATAATGAGCCCTATCATAGCGAGCCAATAGGGCTTGTGTATTGACAATACGCCAGTGGTTAGCAGCTTGTACGGCAACCCTTTTGCCGGAAGCCTCCAAGAGTTTAGACTCTTTGTCTGGGGGCGGTGTGTCTCCGGTTGTTTGGGAGTTCGCCCGCTTTCTGGCATTTGACATGACTAGAGAGTCTAAGGGGAGTTGCGCTTTGATGTACGCAGGATCCTGTGGTGCCGGTCTGTATTTTTTTTCGATCGGGGGTTAAGAACCCTGGCCCTAACAAGGTCTTTAAAAACCTCAGTGGCGTGCTTTATCACTCCCTTAATCATGGGTAGAATGTTAACGGTTTTTTGCGACTGCTCAAAGGTGTCGAGGAAAAAATCTTCGTGTGTCTGTGTGCATGGTGACGCCATGAAACAGTGCCGCCCTGTTTATAAGCTGACCAAACCCTAAATGGTCATCAGGAGGAGAGGGTTTCGAGGGGTATGGAGTGGGCTCAGGCATGTCAGGCATAGGGTAAGCCCAGTTATCTATGGGTGCCGTGTCCGGGAGTGTAAAGGGATCATTAAAGAAATCCGGGTCTCCCCCTCCCCCTAAATCATCATCATCCTGTGGAGGTAGTGTGTGAGAAGGAGATGGTAGAGGAGAAGGCGGTGGGGGGGGATGGGATAGGAGGCAATATAGGAGAGGAAGGAAGTATGGGTGAAGTGGCACAGTCCTTCTTTAGAGGAGCTGGAGGAGGTGTTGTGTCCAGCTTCCTTTTCTTGTATGGCACCGCTGTGACATGTCCGGTTTTAGGATTGATGTAAATCCGTTTTTGCATTGGATCTGGCCGAAAAAGTTCCTCAGTGTCCGAAGGTGGCTTTGGCGCAGACTTTCTGGGTTCCGATCTGTATTTTGTGAGATCAGCAGGTTCTTTGTGGACTTTTTTCGGCACGGAGGATGTCTTTGGTGCCGAAGAAATTTTCGGGTCCGATGGAGTTTGGTGCCGAAGAGCCTTTCGGTGCCGACGAACCTTTCGGTGCCGGTGGAGACCTCGGCGCCGAAGAACGTTTCGGTACCGGTGGAGACATTGGTGCCGAGTGACGTTTCGGTGCTGATGGAGATTTCGGCCTCGGAGCCTGCTTCGGTGCCGAAGGTATTGTAGGCACAATATGAGGTTTGCTCGAGCCCGAGCCACCTGCAGGCTTAGTTTTCATCGGGGGCGGGGCTTCTGAAGAGGATTTTGGATCGCGACTGGGCCCAGCTGGCAGAGTCTTGATCAATGTCTTTTTTGGTGGGGTTGGGGTAGGGGAGCTGGTACTCACAGGCTGCCCCGGATCAGAATCGTCAGCCTCGGACACGATCTGGAGGTCTTCGGAATAGTCGTCAGGGACATCCTGTGCAAAGATGTCGTCTGGTTCCGGAACCGGTTTGGCAATGATATGGTGTCGAGCTCTTCGGTCCCGGATAGTTTTCTTCGAACAGAAAGCAGCGTAGGCTGGACAGCTGGATTCGTTGTGGTCTGGTGAGAGGCACAAATTACAGACCTCGTGGTGATCAATGTGAGGGAACTTTGCTCCACATTGGGGACATTTTTTAAAGGGTGTCCTTTCCATCAGCCGCGTCCGGTTCTGGTCCGATGGGATTTCGACGTCAAGTTATAAATTTGAGAGTTGTTGTGATCGCTAGAAGTTTTCTGCTGGAGCGGAAAAAAGTTCATCTGAACCCAATGGCAGAAAAAAAACAATCTTAGGATGGAGTGGATGCTCATGCGCACTATTGTCCAGAGGAGGAGTCACCTATCTCGTGACCAAAGACTTCTTCCGAAGACAACAACAACCTGCAATCATCCGAGCCCAACACCAGATGGCGATCTTATCCTTAGTGTGTGATCTGCAGCTCATATGCCTCGAACATAGAGTTATCGGTTTAAAGGTAAGTACTCAACTGGCAGAGTTGAGGTTCTGGGCATAGACTCAGGGGTCCCCCAGGGTCAGGTAGGTACAGTTGGTTCACCCTCAGCGACTCTAGGGCGGCAGGGTGCAGAGAGAGTTAGGCCCAATGTTATCCAATGAGGGATAGGGGGGCCTTGGTTGGTGGCTGCTGACTAGCAAGCCACGCGGCTGTGGGAGCTCGGCTCCTGGTCACTTACTCAGGGCAAGTGGGGAAGTAGGTAGGTGTAGAGGTTGCACTGCCAGGGCCACTGGGGAGGTTGGGTGCAGGGTGCTTTTGAGCCTTCGGGCGCTCAATTTCAAAGGGAAATCTCCGGTTTAGAAAAAGACTGCAAGCTCGGGGACGAGGATTCTTCAGGTGCCACCACCACTTCGAGTGTTAAGTTGGGTAGTTGGAGGATAGGTAGGTACCCCGGGATTGGGCACAGGGGGCCACGGGGCACCGCGTGCAGGGGTGCCTTTTGGTGTCGGGAAATCTTACCCTGTGTTGATCGCGGTAGGGGGGGCACCTTGTTCTGAGGCTGCAGGCTTCTTCAGGAGTGTCGAGGGAGGTCCTTGGGTGCCGGAGTCTGGGTCGAAGTCGCCGTGGGGTCGTCCTCGTGGTCTTTGTTCACTCCGGCACTGGCCAGGCTTGGCTGGTGCAGAGTGTGCTGGGTTCGGGGTTCCGGGCTGCTGCCAGGGATTAGAAGTAGGCTTTGAGCACTCTTAAATGACAGCACTGCACTTCGTGCCCAGGAATGGACCTGGGTACTGTAGGGGCACAGGGCTCCTGTGCCCACACCATTGACATAAGGCACCCAGCTAGAGGGGTGGCTGATGTATGCCATGGCAGTGTAGGTGATGGGCATGGCACACAGGGATGTGTGCCATGTCGACTTGGTTTTGTCTTGCACCCAGACACCCAGCCTGCAAAAGCAGTGTGTGTAAGGGTACAGGGCCTTTAAGGGTGGCACAATGAGTGCTGCAGCCCTTAAAATCCTTCCCTGGTCACAAGGCCCTGGGTACCTAGGGTACCATTTACCAGGGGCTGACATGTGGCCAGGGTTTGCCAATTTGGGTTTTGTGTGTTTTAAGGAAGGAACATAGGCCCTGGGCACCTGATTGGCAGGAGTCCAGGGCACACTCAGTCAAAGTATATTCAGCAAAAAGTGGGGGCATACCATGCAAGAAAGATTCTCACAAGAGACAAACATGCCACAAGTTCTACCAATGGGGGCCTCAATAACCATAAACACAGTGGCTCTCCGAGTGCCAGCCTCTCAATACCTTCAGAAATCGTAATCCCTGAACCCTCCACTAGTCATGCTCCCCCACCACTCCCCACTTCATTGGCTACTGACACAACCATACCCATTTTTGTAATTTATCTAACCATCCCTTATCCATGGACGAGATCTCTTTACTCAGCAACGGTCTCTTTTGTCCCCACTGCACGCAGCAACTTCTTCAAACTACAGGAACACTTACTCCTTCTCTTCAGACGCATCCGTCTGAAACCATTTCTCTGACAAACCTGAAACCAACAGGTCTTTTGAGACAATTCAAAAACGCTTCTACCTTCCTGCCACACTCCTCCATGATGCCACACGAGATTTTAACTTTTGAGAAACTTGTACTACACTAAATGAAACAATTACAACACCAACCTGAATTTGTACCCTACAATTTACCGCTCTCCGAAAAATTGGCTATCAACAGTTTGAGAGAGAACCAAAATATCATCATAAAACCCGCTGATAAAGGTGGTGGTATAGTGGTGATGGACCATGAAAAATATGACACTGAGATCCTTAGCCAGTTGAGCAATGTCACACACTACCGCAAGCTCAAGTCTGACGCAATTATTTCCATTCAAAACAAAATCTCCACTATCACCTCCCAGGCACTTCACCAGGGTATCATCAATAAGAAGGAACACGCTTTCCTCAACAACCCACATCCCAGAACACCGGTGATATACACCTTACCCAAAATTCATAAAAACGTCTCTACACCTCCAGGTCGACCTATAGTATCTGGTTGTGGCTCTGCCCTTTAACCATTGGGTAAATACATTGATTCCATCCTCAAGGTTTTTGTCCCACTTACCGATACCTTCGTCAAAGATAGTACCCACCTGATCAAGATCATTGAGGATCTTCCGTTTCACTCACAGATCTCATGGCCAGTCTGGACATCGAATCAGTGTATACCAACATTCCCTAGATTGACGGACTTAAAGTAATGGAAGACTTACTGAATACACAACCGAGACCACATGCATTCCCACTGACTTCATAATCCAACTCCGAGACATAGCCTTGACCAATAATTACTTTTTATACTAAGACACTATCTACAGACTAAAGGAGTCTCCATGGGTGCTTGTTTCGACCCAAATTTTGTAGTTCTTTATGTTCATCACCTGGAAAAGACACTCATCTTATCAATTCAGAACCCCTTCATCAGTAACATCACTCCATGGCGTAGGTACATAGACGACATCCTCCTTCTTTGGCATTGTACCCAAGATGTCTTACTCACCTCTGTCTCCTGGCTCAACAATGCCCAACCTCACCTGAATTTTACTTCAGACATCCGCCAAAACGATCTCCCTTTCTTAGACCTCACTCTACATGTAAAGGACGGTACCATTGGCACTACCCTATACCGCAAACCTACAGAACGGAATACACTCCTTCTGTATTCCAGCTACCACCCATGCGGCCTACGTGATGGACTACCTTATGGTCAATTCCTGCGGATCCGTCGTAATTGCAAATGGCGCAAGGATTATTTCCGGGAGGCTGCGTTCCTTTCCGAAAAATTGATCAGTAGGGGCTACCCTAAACATTTGGTTAAAAGGGCTCTAAAACGCGCTTGGTATAGTCACAGGGAGGTTATCCTGGCCCCTACTATTAGACACAATAACACACGCATACCAATACTATAGCCCATCTAGCAACAAGATTGGCAAGATAATAAAAAAAAATTGGACTTTGCTCTGTACCTTCCCACACTTCAGACCCCCCCCTTACTATCATACAAAAGGGGCGATAATCTTTCGGATAAATTGGTCCACGCCATTACTTGGCCCTCTAATGAAAGACATGCCCAATCAGTTACTGCTCTGTGGGTCCTCCCACCTGTTATAGGCCACTTCAAATGTCAAAACTGCAATGTCTGTGATCTCACATGCAATACCAAGGTCTTTGTCACCCCAGATCACACCTATCCGCTCAAACAATTTTCCATTTGTCGCACCAACAACGTCATCTATGGGCTCCGCTGCCCTTGTGATTTACTCCATATAGGTCAGACTACACAAATAATTAAGCAACGGATCTCACAACATGAGTCGCATCGGATGCAATGTCACTACCGCACCATTGGTTTCACACTATAGAGAACACAATCATTCTGAGAATGACATGGCAAGTCATAGACCGCCCATTACTACCCATTCGTGGCGGAAATCTTCAACTTCTACTTAACAAATGTGAATGTAGATGGATTGCTAGTTGTAATTCTGTATCCCATGGTTTGAATTCCCTATGAGTGGAACTCCATTACCTATTCATAGATACTGTTTCCCCTTCTACCAGTTCAGTTTGCCCTGTACGTCATCACACCTCGCTATACATGGTCACATTGATTAGCAAATGCCTTAAACCTTTGAACATCGCTACCCCCTTGTTCAATCTTTATGTCTAGGCTTCTAAACCCTTGTGACCACACATTGTAAGTTATTCGCTTGTTCTTTTGCGTTCCACACAAATGCCCTTTTTATGTAAATATCGTGTTGCGCAATCCTGCCAGTATTGCTTCATTTCCCTTTACCTGGCTCGTGCGGATTACGATGTCAATATCATGTTGTAGATCTCGTGGCTACGTAATTTATTCCCTTGTTCCTTCCCGTTCCTGACTATGCCCATTCTTTATGTAAATACCTTGTTACATAATCATGCCAGTATTGCTTTCTTCTGCTTGCTTGGTGCTACATTCAATGTAAATATCTTGTATATATATATATATATATTCACTGAAAAAACCATAGGTTTCACACATGTTATAGTTAGCTGTAGATTTTACTGATAAAAAACCAATGAAATTCCCCCGTTATAGTTACTGTAGGCAACTATAACTCACGCGACCGCAATCCTCTGCTTATTTGCCCATAAGCAGAGGATTGCACTTATTTGCCCATGTCTTCTTCCATTAAATTTTAGCTATACATATATTACAAATATTTTTTTTTCATAAAGACACATATGTCATCAGCACAGGATTACGGTCGCGTGAGTTATAGTTGCCTACAGTAACTATAACGGGGGAATTTCATTGGTTTTTTATCAGTAAAATCTACAGCTAACTATAACATGTGTGAAACCTATGGTTTTTTCAGTGAATTTGCAAGGTTTTTTAAATGCTAATTCCTAACTATAACGTGTGTGAAACCTATGGTTTTTTCAATGAATTTGTACGTTTTTTTAAATGCTAACTTACTTTACGCCATTCGTGGCGTGCGCGCCCAGTTAACGCAGTTCGTTCCGTGCGCGCACCGTGCGCGCACAGTGAGCACGCGCGCCCACTTTACGCAGTTAGTGCCATGCACGCACGGTGGTCACGCGGTGCGCGCAGCGCGTGCCCACATTATGGGAGATGGGCTATATATATATATATATATATATATATATATATATATATATATATATATATTTATTACCTACTGGCGGTCGCCAGTAGGTAGTTATAGTTAGGACCCTGTTTCCATAGGAAATCCGCAACATTCTATTTTGAATAACTTTGGCGCCGGTCGACGAATCCTCGCGAATTTCTCAAAATAGGTGGGGCGCTACGCTCCGCTCCTACCCTGAAAGTCTCAGGGGGATTCGTCAAGCGGGGGCTGAGATAAAAGGGGGGTCCCAAAACACGTTTTTCCCATGCATTTTTCCATAGGACCTTTAGACAGGGCTACAGCCCGAACGGCTGAACAGAATTACTAGAAATTTGGCAGAGAGGTAGTCCTCAGGTCAAGGAAGTGCCTTTTGTAGGTTTGGTGTAAATCTGTTCAGTAGATTCTGAGAAAATAGCCTTTAAATCAATATATATATATCTGAGCCAGCTTACGGTACGCTTACCGTACGCGTACGGTGGCGTGTGCGAGCGCGATTCTGATTGGCTGTTACATCTAAGTAAACATTCGAATCGGTCGAAACCAGGAAGCGGCGGCCGCCATTTTCTCTCTCGCACTCTGAGGGGGGGGCTGTAAACAAAGGCAAAAAACATATAAAGGGGCTGTTTAGACAGCGCCCATGCACATAGCCATGTTAGTTGAGTCCTCAAAGATCCCCCAAGGCCAAAAACGGTAAATTTTTATTTTTTGAAAATTTCGCCGATTACGCTTACGCATACGGTGCGCTTACGCTAAAAATTTTAATAAAAAAAAAAAAAACTCTGTGCATGGCATATTATTGTCATCACTTACAAATTAAATTTAACAGATTACCTATCACAAGGAAGCGCATAATATGTCCTCCATGTGCGCACGGTGCGTAACGTGCGCACGCGGTGCGCGAAGCGCACCGCGTGCTCACTGTGCGCGCACGGTGCGCGAAGCACACCGTGCGCGCACGGAACGAACTGCGTTAAGTGGGCGTGCACGCCACGAATGGCGTAAAGTAACTTAGCATTTAAAAAAACGTACAAATTCACTGAAAAAACCATAGGTTTCACACACGTTATAGTTAGGAATTAGCATTTAAAAAACCTTGCAAATTCACTGAAAAAACCATAGGTTTCAGACATGTTATAGTTAGCGGAAATTTTACTGATAAAAAAACCAATGAAATTCCCCCGTTATAGTTAGTGCAGGCAACTATAACTCACGCGACCGCAATCTTCTGCTGATGACATATGTGTCTTTATGAAAAAAAAATTTGTAATATATGTATAGCTAAATATGGAAGAAGACATGGGCAAATAAGTGTCTAAATATAGTATTAGCATCAGCAGAGGATTGCGGTCGCGTGAGTTATAGTTGCCTGCACCAACTATAACGGGGGAATTTCATTGGTTTTTTATCAGTAAAATTTCCGCTAACTATAACATGTCTGAAACCTATGGTTTTTTCAGTATATATATATATATATATATATATATATATATATATATATATATATACACATATACATACACATACATACACACATACATACATATATATCTTTGCTGTATTGTGTTCAATTAAGTTTACTTTTGATCCTTTTGTTTAATTGCACAGCTCTCAATTTATCGAGCATCGATTACTTTACTGCCCGTTCTAAGTTTTCCTCTGTCGGCCATATTTTTAGGGCCTTTCAATCTTTGATCCATCCCCCTGGGGTACCTACTCCACCAGCGCACTCCCCAGACGTGTCTCCGCGGCGCAGCACTGACCCGCCCACCCCACACGTGACACCATCAGCCTTTATTGTAGCGGACTTCCCTTATGCCACACGCTCAAAACGCTTCACTAGTCGACACGGTGCTCCAATACTGGACTGAGCCCGGCTTCCTGAACCCGGAAATTATTCACCGGCCTGGCCTTGCCATTCCAGGGATGATAGCACTCCGGTAAGCTCACAGTCAGGCCTCGATCAATTTCTTACCGCCTGTTGCTTATTTTTCACCGCCCCCCCCCCCTCATGTGCCTTCCTCGGTTATTAACAGAGACCGCCCTTATCCTTTCAGAGCGCCGCCGACCAAACTCCACGTTACAGCCTACAAATTCTCCGTATTGGTAAGCGGCTGCTGTTACTTGCACGCAACAACCCCCACCCCCTTTTTACTCGTACTTTAGCTTAGTTTTCCCCTCCCTTGCTCCCTTTCAGACATTTTTCTTACTGTCGTACTGACGCCACTACTCCACTTCGATTCAGTCAGCGTGACATTTCCTCCTTTACATCACCAGGAAACCCCTTTCCCATGTTCCTACTCCGCATTCACTCCTCCCGGTTCCACTACTTATTCGCCTTCCCTTTCTTCTCATCTCTGTAGAAGTACCTATTGAATCGATTGTAACCAAAGTCCTGACGATGACATCAAGTTAACGAGGTCGAAACGCCGTCGACTCTACAACGCCAATTGCAGCTTTTGAAAAGGGTCATTCTCTAAAAATGAAATAATGCTTAGAATTGTTAACATTTTGTAAATACTTTGTTTGACCATCACTGTTTATTTCTGCGCCGCTGCACGTTGCTCCCTCACACTTGTGTCACTGCGCCTTTTCACTCAAACACTACACCCCCCAGTGCTCACTTGTTTGTTACGGTTACTGTAATTTAGTTGTGCTATGTACTTCTATCTACAAAGTACTATTTACCCTCCTTTTTGGTCTCCCTTGTTCCTTTTCCTGTTCACTACGATCAATTCTTAAACCTAACGGTCCCTTTATATGATTGACCAGTTGAAACATTGTTTTTTGCTACCATATATGGGAGTAACTCGGATGACCCTGGGGTAATAGACTGGCTCACAGGACTCTTCCAATTATTGTCTGTGGCGACTTCAACATCAATCTGCCCAGTAACTGGAGGGCCAAAGGTCAGTGGAAGTATAGAGGACTGAAACCTAGAGTACACCAAGCCATGCTAAATTTAATGCAAATTCACAGACTGAATGATGTATGGGCTAATTTAAAATTTAACCAAAAGGGATTTACTTATTTTTCAGCCCCGCATCTATCTTTTGCAAGGCTGGATTACTTTCTGATCTCTTCTACACGGATGCGTGATTGTTCCATTGACACCGTTCCGCGATTCAGGTCTGATCATAATCCTCTAAATATTAATTATTTAAGGGCTGGGGTTGAGAGGAGAAGTCTAATTGCAGCTTTGAAAAGGCACTGCTGTGTGATGGATCCAATTCATACATGCGGGGCTGGATCCAATAATTCCTTGAGTCTAATATAGGGTCTGCCTCTACGCCAACGGTGTGAGATACCGTAAACGCAGGTATTCGAGGCGAGACATTGCAGTTTTCCATTAGGAAAAATAGGAAGGAGAAACAACTGGTATTAGAATTACAAGATAAAATGAAAAAAGCAGAAAATAAACTAATGCAAGTGGTTCAGCAGGGGGCGGAAACCGAAGCTGCACACATGGAGGTAGTAGCTGCCGAGGCCACTATGGGCTCTCTTTTCTCAGAAAGAACATCCGCAAAATGGGCATCGGCACGCAAGAAAATATACGAGTGCGGCGAACTCATTGGCTATCAGCTGGCAATTAGGACCAGACAACAGGTTTCTACTAATGCAATACCCTCGATCCAAACTGTAAATGGAGGGAAAACGGATGACCAGGTCAAGATACAGCAGGCATTGAGAATTCTATAACAATCTCTACACTGAAGAGAATACCTGGTCCTCGGACATGAAAGATTTTGATATTTAAAAAACTCCCTATGATCTTTCATTATCCCAACTTGGTGAGGAAGATTACACTCAATTGGAAAATCCTCCAACGTGGGAAGAAATAGCTTTGGCAAGATGCCGGATGGCAAAGCGACTGGCGTTGATTGCATCCCAGCTGAGTTTTATAAAATATTTTCCCATGAAATAAAAACTTTACATATTTGGTAATTTCTATTTTTAATGGAGCTTCTCCACCCGCGCCTTGGTCTACAGCGAAGATTGTGATCTTTCCAAAAAAGGATAAGCCTCCTGTAGAGATGGCTTCATAAAGGCCTATCACTTTAATTGTGTCTCAAAAGTATACTCTAAAGTTTTCGCATCTAGACTGTCTAATAAAATTGAACCTCTGGTCTCAAAGTGGCTGCATGGGTTTATCCCTTAATAAAAAATAAAAAAAAGTATGGTAGCACACATTCGGCGCACTATCACCCTATTCGATGCAGCCCAAGTGTCCGGAGACCCGATGTCATTAATTTTACTTGACAGTGAAAAAGAGCTTGATCGGGTCTCCTGGCAATATGTCTGGAGTGCCATGAGGCGGCTGCATTTTGGTCCCAAGGCAATCAAAGCTTTTCAAGCTCTTTACTTAGCTCCCACACCCAGAATCTCGATAAATAAGAAATTATCAGAGCCAATTAGTATATCACGTGGGACGAGACAGGGATGTCCTTGCTCCACTACTTTTTGCCATCTATATTGATCCCTTTATTAAGAAAATAGAAATCAATCAGGATATTCAGTCTGAGTCTGTTCAGTGTAGAAACCAAGATCTTGGCCTACGCTGCTGATCTAGCCGTAGTGACCCCCGACCCGGAATCAGCTATTAAAGCTTTGGAATATGACTCAAGAGTTTGGGAAAATATCCGGTTGTGCACTTAACAGGGAAAAAATGCAGATTATTCTAAATGAAAGAATAAAGTGAGAAGACAACAGGGTGGTACACAAAGCCAAGTACTTGGGGGGTGGGGGGGGGGGGGGGGTTACTATTCTTGCAGATAGATTCCATTGTAACAAAAAATCTGACCCCACTGGCTGCAGAAACAGAGGTCACTTAACAGGATTAACAACCTTCACTTGACCATAGTAGGGCGCAGCAACGTTTTGAAAATGTTTTTTTTCCTAAATTGCTCTATTATTTCAGGGCTATTCCTAGAGTTTATTAATCTAATGTTTCAAAAATGTGGGCAACTCTTTTCCCAATTCATCTGGGCCTATGCTCAGCCTAGGAGGGCTTTTGAACTACTCTTACTCGTGAGAGCGGGTTTGACGCTCCCCAATTTAAGGGAACAGGGCACCCAATGCCAAATCAGCACTCCGTGCCCAGCCGCCCCTGAGCCGCTGTGGGTGCACCTTGTGTGCTAACTAGGATCCCGCTTTGCCCCGAGCTAAACTCTAGGAGCTTTTCTCCCACATCTAAAGATGGTTTACTTACCTGCAAACCGATAACCTCATTTTCCTCCATAGGACTGCATGGACTGTTGCCCTCTGAAAATCTTCGAAGCGTTAAGGGTGTTTGAATGGACACAAACTGTTTGTGAAAACTTTTACCTACCTTTGATCTCGAATATTTCCGAGTGGGATATCTAAGCATATCACAGTGAGTCGAAAAAGTTATCTAAAAAGTAAAGTAATTTAAGTAACTGCAAAGTAATTTCCACAGTTTCTGAACATTTGACCTACCTTTTTACAAAGCTAACTGCATTATTCATAAACACAAAAATTTTACTTACCTGCACCAAGTCCTGCTTGGTTCTAAAAATAAATTCGAACTAAAATTTTTTTACAAAACAATTGGTCAGAGTTCAGTCTTTGAGTGTGCAACATTGTTTCTACCACAAATGGAGTGTAAGGTATTATCTAGTTTTACCTCTGTAAGCCTTTGGGGATCCACTGGACTCTGTATATGCTATACCAAGGTAAGGTATAGTGTTCAGAGCCAGCTTCCTACACTACTTCCCACAGGAAGTGATCATAAAAAGGGGGTGAAGACACCCCAAAGGTAAGTAGCCCACTGGCTACTACCAGTCACTCCCTTTCACGCCAGACTTGCGAGTATTTAGGTGGCACACCGGACACCAGGAACTTAGATTAGACGGATCAAGAAGAGAACAAAGTAGAGCCACAAGTGAAGTGAGAATTGACGAATGCTGTGGACGTTCGACGTCAAACAATTGCCTGCACCAGCCTCTACAATCGTAACCAATGACTCGTCCTGCAGCTGACCAGCTGCCACGAACCCCGGGAGACTTCCAGCCCTTTGCAAATTAACAATCTCTTGGAGTAGAGGAACTACTTCCCTGTAGACCTCGTAACACAAAGTCCAGTCTATCAAGATGACCCTGTGCTCCTGAAAGTCAGACCGGTCTCCTCCCTCACCAACCCCCCCACACAACCACCACCAAGGGAGAGGACCCCAGGACCACCTGGAACCACACAGTGTAAGAAAGTTCCCTCTTTTTGCATGGTTGCCCCCACTTGTTGCTCAACTGATGATGTACTTTGACTAAGTGTGCCCTGGGCTCCTGCCAAACAGGTACCCAGGGCCTTTGTTCTTTCCTTAAAACTGCATTTAATATAAAACACAATTGACACTCTGGCCATAGGTCAGTGTGAGAAAGTGCCATCTTTCTTGCATGGTATGCCCCTACTTTTTGCTGAATTGCTGAATGTACTTTGACTGAGTGTGCCCTGGACTCCTGTCAATCAGGTGCCCAGGGCCTATGTTCCTTCCCTAAAACAAACCCAAATTGGCAAACCTTGGCCACATGTCAGCCCCTGGTAAATGGTACCCTAAGTACCCAGGGCTTTGTGACCCAGGAAGGCCTCTAAGAGCTGCAGCACTCCTTGTGCCACTCTTAGAGGCCCTGTACCCTTACACACACACACACACTGCCTTTGCAGGCTGAGCGTTTGGGTGCAAGACAAAAACAAAGTCGACATGGCACACATCCCTGTGTGCCATGCCCATCACATACACTGCCATGGCATACATCAGTCACCCCTCTAGCTGGGTGCCTTATGCCAATGGTGTAGGCACAAGAGCAAGAGCCCTGTGCCCCTACAGTGCCCAGGTCCATTCCTGGGCCCCGTAAGTGCTGTGCTGCCATTTAAAGAGTACATGGTGCTGGGAGCTCGACAAACATGAGCTCCACAGCACCATAATGGCAACACTAAAGACTGGGAAGTTTGGTATCAAACTTCTCAGCACATTAAACCCACACGGATGCCAGTGTGGGATTTAATGTACCCAGAACCCCAGAGGGCATCTTGGAGGTGCCCCCTCGAACCTAACCTACAAATCCACGTCTGCTCTGAGGCTGCCTAGGCTGCCACCCAGCAGACATGTTGCTGGACCCCTGGGTAGGAGAGCCCCTCCTCTCCTGGTCCTGCAACAATGCACATCCTGGGCGAGGTGCTAAATCTCCTCCCCCTGGATGGGCAGGGGGAAGCTTCAAAGGCATTCCGCCTCTGTGAGCTTCCCCAGGCCACTGCAACCCCCCACTCTGTCGGGAAGCTTTGGCCGGAAACCCCAAATAAGGACAGGGGATGTGCCAGCCTGCCAACCCCACCCCTCAGGTGGGGGAGGCGAGGTGAAGCACATCTCCTGGCTCTCGCCATCTTGAAGATGGGAAGCCCTACCCTATCAGGACTAGGCTCCTGCCCCCCTCCCACAGGAGAGAGGCAGGATAGGGGGGGGGGGGGGGGGGGGGGGAGCGGGGGAGGGCGGTACCCGCCCCAGGAAAGGGACCCATTGGCCCCTGCCCTTCACCTACCTGTAACGCCCCTAAATCTAGTATTTAGGGGCACCCTGAACCTTCCTTCCCCCAGATCCCAGATTCGAAACTACAAGAAAAGCAAGAAGAACAAAGACCTGCCCTGCAGCTGCTAAAAAGAGGAAGACACCAACTGCTTTGGCCCCAGCCCTACTGGCCGGTCGACCCTCAAACCTGCTCCTGCTCCAGCGCGGCATCTCTTGTGGCCAGCAACCTCAGAAACCCCGGAGGACCTGGCTACCTTTGAGCTCTGATTCCCTGGGACTCCCATGAGTAGATGCTCTACTCAGAACCTACCTTTCACCCCTGGCAGCAGCCGGGAACCGCGATCCCAGCCCACTATGCACCAGCCAAGCCTGACCGGTGCCGGAGTGAACTAAACCCACGAGGACGACCCCACGGCGACTGTGACCCCGAGTCCAGAACCCAAGGACCCCCCTCGACAATCCTGAAGAAGCCTGCAGCCTCAGAACAGAGTGCCACCCCAACCGCGATCAACAGAGGGTAAGATTTTCCGACACCAAAAGGCACCCCTGCACCCGGCGCCCCACGGCCCTCTGTGTCCAATCCCGGGGTACCTACCTATCCTCCAACTACCTAACTTACCGCTCGAAGTGGTGGTGGCACCTGAAGAGTCCTCGTCCCCGAGCTTGCAGTCTTTTTCCAAACCGGAGATTTCCCATTGAAATCCATTGAGCGCCCGAAGGCTCAAAAGCACTCTGCACCCAGCCGCCCGAGTGGCCCTGGCAGTGAAAACTACACCTACCTACTTCCCCACTTGCCCTGAGTAAGTGACCAGGAGCCCAGCTCCCACAGCCGCGTGGCTTGCCAGACAGCAGCCACCAAACAAGGCCCCCCCTATCCCTCATAGGATAACATTGGGCCTAACTCTCTGCACCCGGCCGCCCTAGAGCCGCTGTGGGTGAACCAACTGTACCTACCTGACCCTGGGAGACCTCAGAGTCTGTGCCCAGAACCTCAACTCTGCCAGTCGAGTACTTACACTTAAACCGCAAACTCTATTTTCCTCATAGGGTAACATTGACTGGCTTTTTCCTGAAATTTCTTCTAAGTGTGGACTTTTCAAATCTTCAAATATTCACCAAAAATCAGCTGAGTGGCAAAAACGAATTTGCTCACCTGTTCCTAGGTGAACTCCCAATGCTGGATCTGGATGCCCAGCACTGACTCTGAAAAATCTCTACAACTGTACTTACCCTTAACTCAAAATTTTCTTCCATAGGAAACCATTGACTGTTTTTCTGTGAAATTTCTTCTAAGTGTCGATTTCTGCAATCTTTAAATATTCTTCAAAAATCGTATGATATCTGAAAACGTAATCGCTTACCTGTTTTGGATAAAGGTCCCAGTACTGAGTCTAGGCACCCAGTACTGGATTGCAAAAGTAACGAGAACATACTGTACCTGTAACCTGCATTTTCTTCCATAGGGAATCATTGACTGTTTTCTCTGAAATATTTTCTAAGTGTCAACTTTTAAAATAAATAAATATTGTTTAAAAATCCTCACAGTAATTAAGTCGACTTTTATCACTAGATTCTGAATACTGACCCAGGACTGAATCTAGGATCCAGTCCTGGAATTCCAAAAGTAATCTAAAAAGTAATCTGTTACAAATAACTTGAATTTATCATTGAGCTCAATGCATTGTGTTTAAAATAGAGTTGCCATTGCAACCACTTGTAACTGTTTACAAAAGCCAATTGCATATTGCAAAAGTATTTATATGAAACATCTCATGCTGAGAAAGTGTATTTTAAATCCAAGTGTTGGTTCTAAAATAAAACAAACATAATTTTTTTATATATAAATCATTGGCCTAGAGTTCAGTTATTGAGTGTGTGAGACCATTTGCTGACTGAGTGTGTACAACAAATGCTTTACACTGTCCTCTGGTACTACCTTACTGCTCGACCAAGCTACCACTTTAGAGAGTAAGGTTATATCTAACTTTAACCTCTGTCAAACCCTGGGGGACAGTGGACTCTGTACACCCTGTACCTTTTAGGGAACAGTATATACAGAGCCACTTTCTCACAACCACCAGACATGTTTTTGGACCCCTGGGTCGAGCGCCTACTGCTCTCGGGGGTCTGAAACAATGCACATCCTGGGACGAGGTGCCAAGCCTCCTTCCTCGGGATGGGCAGGGTCCCAGAAGGGGAAGCTTCAAAGGCTTCCTGCCTTGGAGAGCTTCCCCAGGCCTTTTGCTGCTTCCAGCAACTGGTCCCCACCGGTTACGACCCCCACTTTGGGTTGGAGAACCGGCAGGAAAACCAATTGAGGAATGGAGGTGTGCCCACCTTTGCCAACCCCACCCCTCAGGTGGGGGAGGCGAAGTGAAGCACAACTCAATCCTGGTCATCTTGCAGATGGGGGACCCAGCCAACCAGAGTGAGGCATATGCCCCCCCTCCCAATGCAGGATGGCATAATAGGGGATGTACCCACACCAAGGAAGGGACCCATTGGTCCCAAACTTATACTTAACTGTAACACAGCTAAATCTAGTATTTAGGGGCACCCCTGAACCATACCTCCTCAGACAAGAAACTACCAAGAAGGACCGAACAGCGGTGCTGAAGCAAAGAGGACAACGCCCACAGACTTGGGCCCAGCCCTACCGGTCTGTCCCCACCTCGAGCCTGCAAAAGCAAAACTCTGGTGTGTCCTGCAGCCAGCAACCTCAAGAACCCACAGGACCTGCCCTGCCTTCCAAAGCAAAGTCTTGAGTGAACATTTGTTCACCCACACTCTGGCTCCAACCAAATCTGCGAGTCAGCACCACTCTGCGCCGGTCACCCACAGCCCGAGTTAGAGTGGCCCAACACCACGAGGAGGTCTCCTTGCCGATCCAGACCAGATATCTGGTGATCTGACCTGCCTAGAATCCCCCAGCAAAGCTTGCAGCCTCTTTCTGGAGGATCCCCGCAACCTGAGCTGGTAAGAGAAACCAGACGGCACCCGAAGCCACACGGCCTTGGGTGACCCAAGTGCCTGTGTCCCAGGATCCTAACTTACCTCTCCAACCGGTGGTCACCTCTAGAAGATAGTCGTTCCCGAGCCTGCAGTCTGTTGAAACCGGAGAATCCCCACTGAAACCAATAGGGTATCCGACACCCAAAACAGCACCCTGCACCCAGCCGCCACTGCTGGTGTACTTTGGGTGCCAACTCTGATCCCTCTTTGCCCTGAGACTAACACCAGGAGCTTTGCTCTCACAACCCAGTGGCCTGCTCGTAAGCAGCCACCAACCGGAGCCACCTATCCTCCATTGGATAGGATTGGTCGTCAGCACTCTGCACCCGGCCGCCGAGAGTGTTTCAAGAGTGCAAACTTTCTCACAATCTCTGTTAAGGTTGTAGAGGGCAATGGTTTAAAGTACTACCCATCAGTTTCTTAACTGTCCTTGGTCGTCTGGGTGGAGAGGTGCTGGTTCAGTTGGTAAATGTGCTTGCTGAGCCGGTAAGAAGGGGGGCCACCTAGAAACAGGCTGCAGAGGGGGACTTGGGGAGAAGTACAGAGGCTCTCAACAGGGGGCCCAAGTCACAAAGGTACAGGGACAAGGGCACAGCTGGTTAGTCAGTACTCGGGCCAGGGACCTCAAGTGCAGAGTGGAATGGCCGGCTGGGCCCGTGTCCTGGAGCCTCGCAGTAGTCTGTCTCGCCCGTTGAGTGTGCAAAACCAAGACTGCAAGGAGTATGGTACCCAGTGTATTGGTCCTGTTTGTAGGAAGCCGGCTATGTATATACTATACCACAATGAGATAGTGTGCTCAGAGTTCAGTGGATCCCCAAAGGTAGGCAGAGGTAAAAGTAGATGGCACCTTACTCTCTATTTGTGGTAGTGTGGGCGAGCAGTGAGGATTTATCAGAAGGTAGGGTTTAAGCATTTGTTGTACACACAATCAGCAAATGATGTCACACACTCATAGACTGAGCTCCGACAAATTTTGTTTGTATAAAAATATTACATTATTTTATTTCCAGAACCAAGCCAAGCCTGGCACAGGTAAGTGAAATAAATGCTTTGCAAAATTTTATGCAGTGTGTTACTATTGAATGCAGGTTCAAATGCAGATTGAAATACAAGTAAGTCAAAATATCGAAATTTTTAGTTACTTAACAGATTACTTTGTATGTTACTTTACAAGTTACTGTTCAAGTAATTTTCTACTCATTGTGATACCCCTAGATATCACACTGGGACATTTCCTAGAGACAAGGTATGTAAATCAGTTTTTGCACAGAGCAGTTTCCCATACAAATCAACTCCACACTTACATTTTAACGAAAAACAGTCAATGTATTCCTATGGAGAAAATGTGGTCATCGGTTTACAGGTAAGTACTTTGTTGTGGGAGTTGGTATTCTGGGGTTAGAACAAGGGTTCCCCTAGGATCAAGGATGCACTCAAAGCACCCTCAGCAGAACTAGGGCAGCCGGGTGCAGAGTGCTGAGTCCCAATGTTAACCAATGGGGGATAGGGGGCTCACGAGCAGGCCACAAGGTTGTGGGAGCAAAACTCCTGGTGTTAGGCTCAGGGAAAGGGGTATCCAGTTTAGCACACAAAGCGCACTCGCAGCGGCGCAGGGTGCGGTTTTGGCATCCGGTGCCCTGTTCTCAATGAGAGTTGCTGGTTTTGGATGCAGGCTCAGTCCTGGAAGACTTTCTGGAGAAACAAACAGCTGGACAGGTAAGTTGGAGGGCTCAGGGATGTAGGTGCACCTCAGGCTCTTCTCCAAGGTGCAGAGCGGCTGGACGCAGGCGTGTCTAGCTCAGATTTCATCTTACCGGGTCACTTGCAGTTTGGTATCCGTGCAGAGGCTGCAGGTGACGTCAGGGAGCCCTGCAGGGGTCAACCCACAGTGGACTTGGAATCTGGAGAGCTGGGGACAGGTGGGCCACTAACTCGGGTCATAGGCGACTGGTGCAGCGAGATGTTCCAGGCGCCTGGTTTCTTTGTCCTCAGCAGGCTCAGGGTCTGTCTTGGGAGTTTTTTAACAGAGCTGCTGTTGACAGGAGATTGTCTTTGTTGAAGGTAGCCAGTCCTCCCAGGGGTTCTGGAGGTCGCTGGCAGCAGGACAAGGCTTTGTAAGTTGCAGGCATCTGCCTTCTTGGTTGAGTGTTTAGGGGGCGTTTTATGGGTCTCGAGGTCACCCCACGTGGGGGAGTGGGTGCGATCCCCAATCCTGATTGAGTGAGTCTGCCCCACCTTAGTGGAAATGGCAGCGGTGGGCACACCTTCTGGGCTTGCTAATTTTTCTCCGCCTGTCTTCCTGCTAAAAAGCAAGGGGGGGGGGGGGGGCAGACAGAAAGGGGGCCTGCTCCTGATAGCAGGAGAGGCTGGGGGGGGTTCGGGGGGCATAACAAAGGCGGCAAGGCCTTTGAAGCTTCCCTGCCACGGATGGCTCTTCCTGGCCTCCACCCGGGAAAGGCATGGTTTCTGGCCTCAGGGAGCGACGGTTCACCACCCCAGGGGCCCAAATAATGTCTTGTGGTGGCAGGCTGGTGTGTACCAGTCATGGAACACACAGAGGCTGGTCGTTTTTCAGGGGGCATTTCCAAGATGCCCTCAGAGTGCATTTTTCATTAAATCCCACACTGGCATCAGTGTGGGTTTAATGTGCTGAGGAGTTTGATATTAAACTTCCCAGTTTTCAGTAAAGCCATTATGGTGCTGTGGAGTTCGTGATGACAAACTGCCAGCACCATATGCTCTTAATGGCAATACTGCACTTACAAGGTCTAAGAATTGGTGTAGACACTAGGGTACAGGGCTCATGCAACTGTACCCTCATCACTGGTATTGTGCACCCAGCTAGAGAGATGGTTGACCTATGCCAGGGCAGTGGGTTGTAGGCAGGGCACACAGGGCTGTGTGCCATGTCGACTCTTCACTTTGTTCTGCACCAAAACACTTAGCCTGCAATGGCAGTGTGTGTGTAAAGGTACAGATCCTCCAAGGGTGGCACAATACGTGCTGCAGCCCTTAGAGGCCTTGCCACAGTGCCCTGGGTACCCATGGTAGCTTTTACAAGGGACCGACATGTGACCAGAGAGGTGCCGATTGGGGGTACAAGGTACAGTTTTTGGAAAGCATACCAGCCCTGGGAACCTGATTTGCAGGGACCCAAGGTACATAAAGTCAAAGAACATCAGTAGTGTGGCAAAAAGTGTGGGGGGGGGGGGGGGGGGGGGAGAGGGGGGTTACTGCAACAAACCCAGCTTCCTACAGTGGGGACACGTGCTGAGCTTACCAGAGTGACCAAAGGACCCCCCTGCCCCCCAAATCAAAGATGCAGAACTTGGCAGCATAGGTGGAAGAAAGTGATCAACAACGAGCACTGCATCCCTTGAAGCACAACTCTAAACATATCCAAATCTGAAAGAAAGCTACATGTCAACATTGCCCCAAGAATAAGAATTCTAAATACAAAGTACACTTAGAAACTACTCGGTCAGCAAAGTACAATGGGGAAAAAAAAACACTGAGTGGGGCACTAGGACTGCACATGCATGTGGGTCATTTTTTAGAATTTTTAATTTGCTTCTTGTGCTTGAAGACAGCTACACTTACCAATACCAACTTAAAGCCCATAAATGATTGTTATCCAAGTCAAAAGGACACAGGGTCCACTGAAGTCAATGACTCTTCCGGGAAACAACCTCTGGGTGGTTGGGGTCACCTCTTTAGTTAACTTATGGACTAGGTTATATGATCAGTGAAACAATAGCTTGGAAAACAGGTACAAGGGAGGTGTCTGGACACAGGATAAGGTTTTGAATGTATGTTTGCAGCCCAGACTTTTGAGCCTGGCAGTCAGTCACAAGTGGCATCTATCTTCCCTCAGAAGTCATGTAGTAAAATTGGCTGAGGTCTGTACCATCTCTCACCTGCACAGACCATGCTCCGCCCTACAGAACTGCAGACTCCCTGTCGCAGCCACACTGGCAGCCTAGAGTCAAGGTTGATACTCTAGCCTAGACTTTCCTGGTATTGGGGAGTGACCGGGCTCTTTGCACACTACTAAACCCACTATCTCAGATGTGGTCCTACTGATAAGAATGAGGCTCACAAGAGGCCAAGTAAATAGCAACTGTTGTGCTATAGAAAATTTAGGAGCAGTTCAGGAAATTCACATACTCCATAAAGGGAGTCTGTATAGAACATGACAGGAGAGACAGGAGCACAGGGAGACCAGCAACATGGGAACATATGGCAAAATAGATTAAGAGCATAGTTACCCAGACCAAATTACAATTAGAGCCTTACAAATTTGACCGGACTACACAAATCAAAACCCTTGCTTTAGAATTACAGATTCCCAATCCATCAGCCTAGAGCCACCTTAACCATTCAGCAATACAATCAGCCCAAATGCACCCGAAATAGCCTCTCCCACATTCTCTGGTAAAACCTAGGAAAGGATAGTCATACATGAATACCAAAACTACGCAGATGGACTGACAACTGTTATGTGCTAAGCTGACGGTAAAAAGGCCACTGCCCTTAAACCCTGCCCCTACCCCCCACCCCCACCAGACTGCAATAAACCCCACAGACAACCCTCAAGAAACTCACTCATGTTTACAGGCAGATCACAATGACTCCTCCCCTTCAGAATGCAATGACAGGGAAAATTAATCCAAAACCCAAAACCACTCTTACTAAACTGGGTATGATCAGTCCACAAACAACTTGAGAATATCCACACAACTGCAGAGGCGACTAGAAGGAACAGGGCCAAACAACTGTCACATGTGTAATATAGAAGCACCATGTTAAACTCACAGGCGGTATAAGGAAACTTATTGAAGATCATCTGTGATCTACATCTTTTCAATCTGCCCACACACTTTGGTCAACAGACAATACATTTTGACGCTGCTTTTTTTTTGCTTGAAATCACAGTAGCCAAAATATCACTCTTTCACTAGTCTTTTGATTAGAAAAAGTTGATAAACCGAGTACATGGAGACCATCAAAGAAAGGAAAATGCTACTTACCCAGTATGCATCTGTTCTTGGCATATAGAGCTGTAGTCATATGCGATGCATAGATCACCATCTAGTGTTAGGTCCAGATGTTTGCACTTTGTTTTTCTTCGAAGAATTCTTTCCAGTCACGAGGCAGATGACTCCTCCTTTCGGTAATAACGCGCATGGGCATCGACTCCATTGTTAGATTGTTTCCCGCAGAGGGTGATAATGGAGTTAGTAAGAGTAGTAAAAGGAGATGTCCATGAATGCAATGTATCCAAGTAAGATGTTACTGCAACAGGTATAGGTACCGGGGAGGTGGGTGGGTGCATATGACTACAGCTCTATATGCCAAGAACAGATGCATACTGGGTAAGTAGCATTTTCCATGCAAGACATAGGAGCTGTAGATCATATGATGTGCATAGACTATTGAATATGCTACTTACCAGTATGCATCTGTTCTTGGCATGTAGGGCTGCTGACATTCATATCTGTGCATAGATCGCCGCCTAGTGTTGGGTCCGGATGTTTGCACGTTGTTGTCCTGGAAGAGTCTTCGAAGTATCCTGGGATAGGTGACTCCTCCCCTGGACTACAGTGCGCATGGGCATCCTCTCCATCCTCAGATTGTTTTTCGCCATTGTGGCAGTGATGGAGTAGATACAGAAAGTGATGACCATGCTTACAGTAATTCTGAGAGCTGCAGCTGCTACAGGCGCCGGGGAGGAGGGAGGGCGATATGAATGTCAGCAGCCCTACATGCCAAGAACAGATGCATACTGGTAAGTAGCATATTCAGTTCGAGGCATGTGGGCTGCTGAATTCACATCTGTGCATAGAATACATAGCAGTGCCCTCTATTAGCGGTGGCTACCAGTGCCAGCTGCAGCGGTCTGAAAAAGAGTTTTGAGAACAGCCTGTCCTACAGCTGCCTGCTGTTTTGATTGCACATCTACACAATAGTGTTTGGTAAATGTATGTGTAGTGGACCAGGTGGCTTCTCTACATATATCATGCAGGGGAATGTTTCCTAGGAAAGCCATGGAGGCCCCTAACTTACGTGTTGAGTGGGCTCGTGGGGGAATCGTTAATGTGCGTTTAGCCTTTTGATAGCAAATTTGAATACATTTAACGATCCATCTGGCTATACCTGCTTTGGAGATAGCGTTACCTTTGTGGTGTGGCGCAAAGGCAACGAAAAGTTGTTTTGTCTTCCTAAAGATCTTAGTCCTGTCGATATAATACATGAGGGCTCTCTTTACATCTAGTGTATGGAGTGCTCTTTCTGCGACAGTTTGTGGGTTTTGAAAGAAAACCGGCAGTTCAATAGTTTGATTCATGTGGAACTGCGATACCACCTTGGGCATGAATTTGGGGTTGGTACGTAGTACGACCCTGTTGGCGTGAACCTGTATAAATGGCTCTTGAACGGTTAGTGCCTGGAGTTCACTAACTCTTCTTAAAGAAGTGATCGCTACTAGGAAAGCTACTTTCCAGGTAAGAAATTGAAGCTCGCATGAGTGTAGAGGTTCGAAGGGTGGACCCATCAGGCGTGTGAGGACCAAGTTGAGGTTCCACATTGGAGCCGGTGGGTGGCTTGGTGGAATGACTCGTTTGAGTCCTTCCAAGAATGCTTTGATGGGAGGCACTCTGAATAGAGAGAGGTGCTGCCTGGTCTGCAGATAGGCTGATATTGCGGTCAAATGGACACGTATAGAGGTGTACGCCAGATTGCATCGGTATAGGTGTAAGAGGTAACAAATTATGTTTTGTATGGGGTTAATGTCATTATTAGTACAATAAATGACGAACCTCTTCCATTTGGCTGCATAGCAAGCTCTGGTAGTGGGTCTCCTGGCCTCCTTAATGATGTCCATACAGTCAGGTGGCAGGTTTAGGTAGCCAAACTCTAGGACTTCAGGAGCCAGATCGCCAGGTTCAGCTGTTGCGGATCTGGGTGCTGAATCTCTCCATGGTTCTGCGTTAAATGCGCGGGTTTGATCCGCAGCCTTTGATGCGGCACCACGGAAAGTTCGAGAAAGGTGGTGTACCACGGCTGGCGTGCCCACGTTGGAGCAACCAGGACGAGCGTCAGTGAGTGTTGACGCAGTTTGCGTGCCACCAGCGGTATCAGTGGTGCTGGGGGAAAAGCGTACGCAAATCTGCCGGACCAGTTCATCCATATCGCATTGCCCTGCGACTGCGGATGTGGGAACCTGGCGGCAAAGCTTTGGCATTTTGCGTTTTCGCTTGTGGCGAATAGGTCTATCTCTGGATGACCCCACTGCTGGAAGTACGGTTGGAGTACTGATGGGTGTAACTCCCACTCGTGCATCTGGTGGCTGTGTCTGCTGAGCAGATCCGCCATCTGGTTGTCCTTGCCGGGGAGGTGTTCTGCCATGAGGAGCATGTTCCTCTGAATGGCCCACTTCCACATGCTCTGAGCCAGATGAGAGAACTGTGGAGAGTGTGTTCCTCCTTGCTTCTGTATGTAGTACATGGCGGTCATGTTGTCCGTCCGGATCAACACGACTTTGTTGCACAAGTGTACTTTGAATGCCTTCATGGCCAGGAAGATTGCCATCAGTTCCAGAAGGTTGATGTGCATCTTCTTCTGTTGTGTTGTCCATAGTCCCTGCACTGTGTAGTGGAGTACATGAGCTCCCCATCCCTGGAGAGACGCGTCCGCTGTCAGTATTATTTGTGGAACAGGCTCTTGGAACGGTCGGCCCTTGCAAAGGTTTTGTGGATTCCACCAATGCAGAGAGTTGTATGCCCGACCGCTCACCAACACTAGGTCTTTCAGCTGTCCTTGAGCCGGATTCCACTGACGTGCTAAGCACTCCTGAAGCGGGCGCATATGTAGTCTTGCGTGTGGGACTATGAAAATGCAGGAGGCCATCATGCCTATCAACTGCATGAACACTCGCGCAGGAAGGGAGTGTTGGGGTTTGAACTTGGAAATCAGCATTTGCATGCTGTTGATCCTCACTAAATTTGGCGGAGCTGTGGCCGCCAGAGTGTCTATAGTCGCACCTAGGTACTGTTGTACGTGTGCGGGCTGGAGATGGGATTTTGGGTAATTTAGTGAGAATCCCAGACTGTGAAGGAGGTGAATGGTGCGGGACATGTGGCTGGCACATTGCTGGGCTGACTTTGCTTGAACGAGCCAGTCGTCCAGGTAAGGGTAGACGTGTATGTGCTGCCTCCGTAGATGTGCCGCCACAGTAGCTAGGCACTTTGTGAAAACCCTGGGTGCTGTTGTCACGCCGAAGGGAAGGACTTTGAATTGGTAGTGCTGCCCCTGAACAGTGAACCTGAGGTATTTTTTGTGTGAGGGGTGAATGGGTATGTGGAAATACGCATCCTTGAGGTCCAGTGTGGCCAGGAAGTCTCCCTGCTTGAGCAGCGGGAGGACTTGCTGTAAAGTGAGCATGTGAAAATGCTCGGAGAGAATGTAGCGGTTCAGGGGTCTCAGGTCTAATATAGGTCTGAGTGACCCGTCCTTTTTTGGTATTATAAAGTACAGGGAGTACACCCCCGTACCTTGCTCGTGGACGGGTACGACCTCTATTGCGCCTTTTAGTAGCATGCTTAGCACCTCCTGCTGTAAGAGCGTTAAGTGCTCTGAGGACATAGGACGGTGTTTTGGAGGTATTGTGGGTGGAGTTGAGGTTAATTCTAGGCAGTAACCGTATTTGATAATGTCTTTGACCCACCTGTCCGTGGTGATGGAGTTCCACGTGGACAGGAACCTTTGTAGCCTTCCCCCGACAGGTGTTATGTGGTCGGGAGGAAGGGAGAGGGCGTCACTGTTTGTTCTTGGGGGAGGACCTGGTGTTGCCGTATCCGCGTCCTCTGCCCTTTGTGCTTGAGCCACGATAACCACCCCGGGTGTTTTTATCGTAGGTGCTTTGTGTGTTGCCTTTGTTGTAGGTTTGCTGTGACCCCTGTCCTCTACCTGCTCCTCTATTTCCGGGGCGACGAAAGGAGCCGCTCCGAAAGGACTGCGTTTGAAGAGCCCCCATGGACTTTGCAGTGTCCGTGTCCTTTTTTATTTTCTCTAGGGTGGTGTCAACCTCCGGCCCGAATAAGTAGTCGGGGTTGACAGGCTGGTTGAGGATGTTATTTTGTACCTCAGGTTTGAATCCGGAGATTCGCAACCAGGCGTGTCGTCGCAACATGACGATAGTGTTTATGGTTCTGGCAGCTGTATCTGCAGCATCCAGTGCACACTTGATGGATGCGTTTGTGAGGAGTTGTCCCTCCCTGATGAGGATCTCTGCACCTTCTTTGAATTGGTCAGGGAGATGTTGGAGTAATTGTTCTAGTGTGTCGTAGTGTGCTCGATCGTAGCGGGCGAGGAGCGCCTGAGTATTGGCAATGCGCCATATGTTAGCTGCCTGGGCCGCAACCCGTTTGCCGGAGGTCTCTAGCACCTTGGACTCTTTGTCCGGGGAGGAGCATCACCTGTTTGCGAGCATTCGCAACTACAATGGAATCTAGAGGTAACTGGCCTCTAATGTAGGTAGGGTCCCCAGGCGCCGACCTGTATTTCTTGTCGATTCTGGGGTTTATTACTCTTGCCCTGGTGGGTTCTTTGAAGATGTCCTTTGCTGGTTTGAGGACACCCTTTAACATGGGTAGAGTTTTTATATTCCTTTCTGAGGATGCGAAAGTATCCATGAGAAAGTCGTCCTCCACGGTGTCAGAATGGAGTTGCACCCCATGATTGGCCGCAGCACGTTCAATTAGGGCGTTGAATGCGGTAGTGTCCTCTGTGGGAGATGTTTTTGCTCCATAGAGTTGCGGGTCCTGTGTATCCATAGGTGCACCAGAGTCTACAGGGTCATCCCAAGCTTGGTCAGGGTCCTGTTGGCCTTCAGGGTCCATCTCTCCGGGGTAGGGGACGTGGTCACCCATGTAGTCCTCCAAAACGTCAGTGTCGGAGTGTGTGGGAGAGAAGGACTGTGGATCCTGGTAAGAGGAATGGAGAGGTTCGTAAAGAACTGGTTCCGAAGTCACTGGCAGCTTTTTCTTAAGCGGGATCCGGTAGGAGTCCAAAGCTGGCTCCGAAGTTATTCTCCTTTTGTGGAGCACCATCCTGCCGGTGTCGGTGTCGATGACATGTGACGGAGACGTCTCCGCAGGAGAGCGTTCGGCAGGCGTGAACGTGGTGTGGGTGACCCGTGTTCTGATCTGGAACAGTTTTGGGGCCGTGGATGGCGGCAGGCCAAAAGTGATATTGGTCGGTGCCGAAGAGGCCGTTGGAGCTTTTATCGGCTCGGAGCCTGACGTGTCCTGGAGGACTGCTTTGTGTTTGGTGCGTTGCGCAGCAACGGTCCGCACCTGGAGTGCCATCGAGTCCTTTGTGCCGGCCGTTTCTGTAGAGGCGGGCGTGGACTTCTTCGGTGCCGGCGAGTCATCGAGTCGAGGGGCGGCAATGGCCGTCGACGTCTTTGATGAGTGTGCCTTTGGTGGTGCTGTCGAAGCGGGGTGCGACGCAGCAGGCTGTTTGACCTTTGGGGTCGGAGCCGATTGTGTCGGTGCCGGTAGCCGAGGAGGTTTGGTGGCACCGAAGCTCTTTTTCCGTGTGTCGGCGCCGACGTCGGCTGCTGCAAGCTCGGCACCGAAATCTCGTTTGGTGCGGTCGGCGCCAACGGGTTTTGCTGGCGTCGAAGGTGTGGTGGGCCTCGATCCGACCAGCGTCACTTTCGGTTTCGGGTGAACCAATGGAGCTTTCGGTTTCGAAGAAGGGAAACCAGCCTTTTTGGGTAGTAATGGCTGCCGCTGAATGTCAGAGGGCGGGGCCGAAGAACTGCGGGATAGGTCTTGGGTAAGGCCCGAAGGCGATCCCTCGACCGGAGCCATAGACTGGCGCACTGGGATATCCTCAGTCTGTACGGGTAGGCCTTGCTCGTCACCGGAGCTACTCTCTTCGGCCCCTAAGGCCTCATTGTAGTCTCCTACCTCGGTGTCGGCTTCATCTCTGGAAAAAAATCGTTCGACGTCTTCCGATCCGGAGTCGTGTTCGGAAGCGGGGCTGGAGGGTAGGTTCACCACGTCTTCGACATCTTCGTCGCTGAAGAGGTTGGCTGGGGCCGGTGCCGCTTGCTGCGCTTCGAGTCTCGCTGCTCGTCGATTCCAAAGAGTCTTCTTGGATCGGAATCGGGCACAGGCCATACATGTAGATTCGTCGTGATCCGGTGAAAGGCATTTGTTGCACACCAGATGGACGTCGATATGGGGATATTTCGCATTGCATACAGGACACCGCTTGAATGGTGTCCTCGATTCCATCGTCGATGACGGGTCGATGGTCGGGTAAAATGCGAAAAAGTTGGTTCTGGAAGTTAGTAAACTAACAATATACTATCGATACCGATCGAGAACAGTACCGACGCGAACTAAAGGCCTTTTGGCCTGGAAAAAGTTTTTCCTAACTTCAGTCAAGATAAGCACATCCGAACCCAATGGCGGAAAAAAACAATCTGAGGATGGAGAGGATGCCCATGCGCACTGTAGTCCAGGGGAGGAGTCACCTATCCCAGGATACTTCGAAGACTCTTCCAGGACAACAACGTGCAAACATCCGGACCCAACACTAGGCGGCGATCTATGCACAGATATGAATTCAGCAGCCCACATGCCTTTAACACAGCAGTTTCTTCTGAAGCGGTGGCTAACCTGTATCTGTTGCAGTGGTCTGAAATAGTGTACATAAAAATGCCTGGCCTACTAGCTTGTTGTCTTGCTAACACATCTACACAATAGTGTTTTGTGGATGCTTAAGGTGTAGACAATGTTGCGGCCATACAAGCCCCCAGTTTGGGTGTAGAGTGTGCTCTTGGGAGGAGGGGGGGGGGGGGACTGTTAACGTTAGTTTTGCTTTTGCATAGCATATTTGAATGCACTTTCTATCCACCTTGCAATACCTGGTTTTGATATGGGATTGCCTTTGTGTGGCGGAGCAAAAGTGCAAAAATGTATGTTACGGAAAGGTTTTGTCCTTTCTATGTAAGGAAGCAATGCTCTTCACAGCCAATGTGTGTAGGGCACGTTCTGCCACTGAATCTGGTTGAGGGAAGAACACAGGTAACTCAACAGATTGATATGAAAAGCAGAAATTATTTTGGGAAGGAATTTAGGATTAGTCCAAAGAACCATGTTATTTTTGTGCATTTGTAAAAAGGGTTCTTCTATAGTTAATGCCTGAAGCTCACCCACTCTGATGTGATAGCAGCAAGGAAAGCAACTTTCCATGCGAGAAATTGCAGTTCACATTTGTGCAATGGCTCAAAGGGTGGACCCATTAGGTTGGTGAGAACAATCTTGAGATTCCACACTGGAGCAGGTGGACGTCTCGGGTAATGACTGAGTCCTTCCATAAAGGCTTTAATAACGGGCACTGTAAAAAGAGATAGGTGTCTATTCGGAAGGTATGCAGCTATTGCAGCCAGATGCAAGCGTGTCAACGTGTACGCTAAATTGGAGTGTTGTAGATGTAAAAAATAACGTTTTGCACAGAAGCATCAAGCAGGTTGATGTGGTTATTTTAGTATATCACAAACCGCTTTCAGACTGAGTTGACTGTGGTCTGGATGTCTTATGTCTCCATGGCTCTGTGTGAGAAGATTGGGTGTAAGATGTAGTTTCTGGTGAGGTCCAATAGGGTTGTGTACCAAGGTTGACGTGCCCATGTGGGAGCAACTAGGTTTAGTGTCAGTGACGCTTGTTTGAGTTTCCGAACCACTAATGGAATGAGTGGGAGAGGCAGAAAAGCATAAGGAAATATCCTTGACCAATTCATCCATAGTGCATTGCCTTTGGACAATGGGTGTGGATACCTAGACACGAAGTTTAGGCATTTTGGTATGTGGTGAACAGGTCTATGTTAGGGACTCCCCAACGTTGAAAGTATTCGAAGGAGGACCTGAGGGTGGAGTTCCCACTCGTGTATTTGCTGCCTCTGTATGCGGAGATCTGCAATCTGGTTGTTGCCTCCTGGGAGGTGTTCCGCTAGGAGAAAGTTTGTGGTGAATGGCCCACCTCCAGATGTCTAAGGCTAAGTGGGACAGTTGGAGAGAGGGTGTCCCCCCCCCTGTTTTTTCATGTAATACATGGCTGTCATGTTGTCTGTACGAATTAGGACAGCTTTGTCCTGCAGGTGGGTTTGAAATTACTCAAGTGCAAGGAATATTGCAAGCAGCTCTAGGTGATTGATGTGGAGCAACTTCTGTTGTTGGCTTGCACTGTGTGCTGTTGTAGATTAGCTCCCCAGCCAGTGTGGGACACGTCTGCTGTCGGTACCATCAGTGGAACAAAGTCTATGAATGGTCATTCTTTTGATGAATTGTGTGTTCCACCACTGCAGAGCGAGGAGTATGGCCACTTACCAACACTAGACCAGTCAATAGACCTTGTGACTGGTTCCACTGACTGGCTAAGCATTCTTGAAGTGGACGCATGTGCAGTATGGCATGGGAAACGATCATGATGCAGGATGACATCATTCCTAGAGGCTGCATGTAAGTTCGAGCTGGAACCCAATGGTTGGATTGGAAGCGGAGAACTAAAGCCTGAGTATTTTGAATGCGGGCTAAGCTGGAAAAAGCAAGAGTTTTTGGAGTATCTATTGTGGCTCCTAGGTAGTCATTTGTATTGGTTGGAGATGTGACTTTGGCACATTGATTGTGAACCCTAGTTGATGCAGTAACCAAATTGTTTTGATAGTGTGCTGCAGGCATTGTTGGTACGTGTTGGCTTTGATGAGCAAGTCTAAGTACGGGAAGACGTGGATGCTTTGTCTCTTTAGGTGAGCAGCTACTACGGCCAGAGACTTTGTGAAGACTCTAGGGCGGTGGCGACACCGAATGGGAGTACCCTGAACGGATAGTGCTGACCAGCTACCACAAACCTGAGGAATTTGGGGTGAACTGGTATATGAAAGTAGGCGCCTTTTAGATTTAGAGTAGATAGAAAGTCGTCTTTTTGTAGTAGAGGAAGTACCTGTTGAAGTGTCACCATGTTGAAATGGTCTGACTAAATGCACTGGTTGGGATCTTAGAGATCTAAAATTGGTCTGAGAGAACAGTCCTTTAGGGGAATTAGGAAATAAAAGGGGGATACGCCAGACCCGTGATGTTGGGGCGGCATGGGCTCTAGAGCCCCTTTTAGAAGTAGAGACCGAACCTCTTGTTTGATGAGGTGTAGATGGTCTGGCGATAGTTTGTGGGGCTTTGGTGGAATATTTGGAGGAGGGGGAAGTGGAGGCAAGTCACTGCTTTGTGTTGGCAGGGGAGGCTTGTGTGTTTGAACCCCAACTCCTGCCCTTACCGTCGTAACCCCTGGATGAAGAGGGTTGGTTATTGCCTTTGTAGGTGGAGGTGGCTTCTTGAGTTATTCTTGGAACCTCCTCTGTAAAAGGAGCGTCGAAAGGAACGACCTTGTGTGGACTGAAGATCTCCCATAGATTTGGCTACCTCAGTATCTTTCTTCTTTTTCTCAAACGAAGAATCTACTACTGGGCCAAATAGATATTCTTTATCGAATGGGGTATTTAAAACAGAGGTTTTAACCTCTGGTTTAAACCCAGATATACGGAGCCAGGCATGTATCCTTAAAAGGAAACTAGGGTTTATAGCTTTATCAGCCGTGTCTGCAGCATCGAGAGAGCATCTTATTTGATTATTAGCAATAAGTTGCCCTTCATGAACCAGGTCTTGTGCTTTTGATTTGTGTTCTGGAGGTAAATATTGGATCAGTTGTTCCATCTCATCCCAATGCGCACGGTCGTATCGCGCTAACAGTGGCTGAGTGTTGGAGAAACGCCAGAAATTGGCTGCTTGAGAAGCTACCCTTTACCCTGAAGCGTCAATAGGTTTTGATTCCTTATCAGGAGGTGGAGCCTCTCCTGTTGTCTGGGAGTTGGCTCTTTCTTGCACTGGAAACAACCAGGGAATCTAATGGCAATGGTCCCCTCATATATACTGGGTCCGATCGTGCTGGCTTGTACTTCTTGTCCACTCTAGGGGTAAGAATGCGAGCTCTTTGTAGAGGACCTAGTGTTGCAACACCTGAAGCCCAAGGGCCTCAGTAAGTTCTTAGTTATTGAAAGGGCGCACAAGGTCCAAGGGGGTCATCCCAAGCCGGGAGCCCCCCACCACCCCCCTGCCCCCCCCAAATGACCGATGCTGGCAAGACTACTCAACTTTCTGGACAGAAATGTGATCCTCCAAAACGCCAGGGTGGGAGCCCCACTCCGCTTCGAAAACGCGGACATCTCCTTTTTCTCCTGACTTCACGCAACGAGTTCAGCGTCCGACAATCCTTCACGGCGGTAAAACAAACTCAGGGACAAGGGTCTGAAATATTCTATGTTCCCGGCGTGTCTCCGTGTGGAATCGGACGGGAAGATCTTGTTTTTCGATCGCCCTGAGGAAGCAGCTGACTGGCTTGAGCATCAAACGGAGCAAGTCCCAAAAGATCATACTGCTGGGAGTGAGACCCCTCCCAACAGGCTCATGGTGGACAAAATTGTACTGGACACGGGATATCCTCTGGCCTGGCTTACTATCAGGTTTGGGTGGGTAGGTTGTGGGGTGGTCTGGTCCTGGTGAAATTCCTCCCTACACCAAAAACTGAGTTTCTGAACTTGTGTGTAATCTACGTTGGGGTCCTTTTATTTGCTACACATTTTTCTACTAATAGTTCTTTTTCAGAGCGACAGGCACTCTAGGCTCAAAACTGCCCATTAGAAACTTGCAGGGTGCGGGGCAGTTGGGCTAGGGAGTTGTATTTAAGTGTTTCGGTTCGCACATCGGTAAACCATTATATTAACGTAGATGCAATAGCCAACAGAGACCTGAGCTATGTAAGAAAGTGGCTCTGTATATACTGCACCAAAGTAAGGTTGTGTGCACAGAATCTACAGTCCCCAGAGGTTTGCCAGAGGTTAAAGTTGGATATAACCTTACTCTCTAAAGTGGTAGCTTGGTCGAGCAGTAAGGCAGTATCAGAGGACAGTGTAAAGCATTTGTTGTACACACTCAGTCAGCAAATGGTCTCACACACTCAATAACTGAACTCTAGGCCAATGGTTTGTATATAAAAATAGTTTTATTTTAGAACCACAAGTAGGTATCAAAATATACTTTCTCAGAATGAGATGCTTTAGTTAAATACTTTCAATAGGCAATAGACTTTTGAATGCAATAGTTACTTGTTGCAATGGCAACACAATTCAAAAACAATCATAACATTGAGCTCAATGGGACTAAGTAAATACAATTTGTTACTTTGCGTATGATTTTCTAACTCAGGGTTGGATCCTGGATTCAACCCTGGTGCATTTCCTGTAAACAGTTGAAATAAATAGTTTGTTACACAGGCGATTTTTAAGGAATATTTGTAAGTTTCAAAAATCGACACTTAAAATTTCTGGCAAAAACCAGGCAATGTTATCCTATGGAGGAAAATAAAGTTATAGGTAAGTACCGTTGTTCAGGGTCAGTGCTGGGCACCAAGATCCAGCACTGGGATCTCTCCTGATAACAGGCGAGTAATGTCGTTTTCGCTGATCGGCTGATTTTTAGTGAATATTTTAAAGTATCAATAATCAACAGAAGAATTTCCAAGTGAAACCAGTCAATTTTCTCCATAGGGTAACAAGTTAGTTATCGGCTTTTGGGTAAGTACTTGACTGGCAGAGTTAAGGTTCTGGGCATACTCTGGGGTCTCCCAGGGTCAGGTAGGTACAGTTGTTACACCCTCAGCGGCACAGGGGCAGCCGGGTGCAGAGAGGTAGGCCCAATGTTAGCCAATGGCAGGCAGGGGGCCTTTGGTTGGTGGCTGCTAGCAGGCAGGCCACGCGGCTGTGGGAGCTGGGCTCCTGGTCACTTACTCAGGGCAAGTGGGGAAGTAGATTAGGATAGATGTTGCACGCCCAGGGACACTCTGGCAACTGGGTGCAGGGTGCTTTTGAGCAGTCGGGCGCTCCATGGTTTTCAATGGAGAAGCTATAAGACGAACAAAGGCTGCAAGCTCGGGGGCGAAGATTATTCAGGTGCGACCACCACTTCGAGAGGTAAGTTGGGAAGCTGTAGGTTAGGTAGGCACCCAGGAGCTGGGCAGAGGAGGCCGCAGGGCGCCGGGAGCAGGGGTGTCTCTTAGCATTGGGAAATCTTACCCTCTGCTGGTCGCGGTTGGGAGGTGTCCCTGGTTCTGAGGCTGCAGGCATCGTCAGGAGCGTCGATGAGGGTCCTTGGGTGCTGGATTCCTGGTCACAGTTGCCGGGGGGACGTCCTCGGGGTCTTTGTCCACTCAGGCCCAGGCTTGGCAGGTGCAGGAGTCGCGGTTCCTGGTTTGCACCAGGGGTTTGTTACTTGCTTTGAGCAGAACCACTGCTCGTGGGAGTCCCAGTCTTTTAGAGTCATAAGGCAGTCAGGTCCTCCGGGGTTTGAGGTTGCTGACCACTGGAGACGCCGGGTTTTAGCAGGAGCAGGTTCGAGGGTCGACAGGCCTGTAGGGCTGGGGCCAAGACAGTTGGTGTCATCCTCTTGTTAGCAGCTGCACAGCAGGTCTTACTACTTGTTCTTGCTAGTTTTGGATTTGGGATCTGAGGAAGGAAGGTTCAGGGTGCCCCTAAATACTAAATTTAGGGGTGTTACAGGTAGGTAGATGTCAGGGACCAATGGGTCCCTTCCCTGGGGTGGGTGCACCCCCTATCCTGCCACACTCTAGTGGGAGGGGGGCAGGAGCTTAATCCCGATTGGGCAGGGCTACCCATCCTCAAGATGGCGAGAGCCCGGAGTTTTTTTTCACCTAGCCTCCACCACCTGAGGGGAGGGGTTGGCAGAGGCTGGCACACCCCCTTTCCTCACTTGGGCTTTCCCGCCAGTCTTCCCACCAGAGTGGGGGTCAGAACCGGTGGGGGCCAGTTGCTGAGTACAGCAAGTGGCCTGGAGAAGCTCACAAAGGCGGCATACCTTTGAAGCTTCCCCTGCCCATCCGGGGGGAGGAGATCTAGCCCCTCGCCCAGGATGTGCATTGTTGCAGGCCCAGGAGAGCGGATGGCTCTCTACCCAGGGGCTCAGCAACATGTCTGCTGGGTGGCAGCCTAGGCAGCCTCTCAGACAGGACGTGGATTGTGGGTTAGGTTCAGGGGGCAACTCTAAGTTGCCCTCTGTCGTGCATCTTACATTAAATCCCACACTGGCATCAGTGTGGGTTTAATGTGCTGAGAAGTTTGATACCAAACTTCTCAGTCTTCAGTGTAGCCATCATGGTGCTGTGGAGTTCGTGATGACGACCTCCAAGCACCATATACTCTTAATGGCAGCATTGCACTTACAATGCCCAGGAATGGACCTGGGTACTGTAGGGGTACAGGGCTTGTGCACCTGTACCCACACCACTGGAATAGTGCACCCAGCTAGAGGGGTGACTGAGGTATGCCAGGGCAGTGTGTTTGTGGGCATGGCACACAGGGATGTGTGCGATGTCGACTGTTTTGTTCTGCACCAAGACACTCAGCCTGCGAAGGCAGTGTGTGTGTGTCAGGGTACAGGGCCTCTACGGGTGGCACAATAAGTGCTGCTGTCCTTAGGGGCCTTCTCTGGTCACAGGGCCCTGGATACCTAGGGTACCATTTACCAGGGGCGGACATGTGGCCAGAGATGCCAATTGGATTTAGGCTTCATGCAGTTTTAGGGAAGGAACACAGGCCCTGGGTACATGATAGGCAGCAGCCCTGGGCACACTCAGTTAAAATACATAATTAATTCAGCAAAAAGTGGGAGCATACCATGCAAGAAAGATGGCACTGTCTCACAAGCTACGAGACATGGGGGACAAAAATTAAGATTTTAAGCTGGAATGTCAACGGCCTTGGGGATAAGATCAAACGCAGTGTGGTTCTTCAATATATCTAACGGCAGGCCCCAGATGTCGTTCTACAGGAAACGCACCTGGTTGGGAACCTCTGCAAAGCGATGCACAGGGGAGGGTATAACTGTCTCATGCAGGCTTTACATCTAGCTCAAGGGGTGTCGGTATTATGGTCAAAAACTCATTCCCACTTGAGGTGGGCTCTGTATGGACAGATGAGAGAAGCAGATACACTGGGATTTCGGGCAGTTGGGAGGGCTGCACGATCATGTTCATATCAGTCCATGTACCTCCGGGACTGCAGGGCTCCACATTCACTGACCAAGGTTCATTCCTTCTCACAATGCCAGACGGCCTCCTGGTCCTCGGAGGAGACTTTAACACAGTGGTTTCGGGCATCCTGGACTGCTACACTCCCAGGGAAATCGTACCCTCTGCTAGCTGGCTACCTGAATTCCTTGACACTATGGGGGTTGGTGGACGTTTTAGAGGGCTTATCACCCAGACCAGATACAACACCTTTCAATCGGGCGCCCATCATAGTTTATCCCAGCTGGATTGTTTGGTTCTGGCAGCCCACATCGCGCACAAGATCAGACATCTTGCTTGGGGTATCTCCGATCACTCCCCCGTATGCATGCACAAAGTACTCAGTCAGGCCACGGTGGGTAGGCTGGCTCCAATTAGCCCCTGGTACCTTAAAGATCCAAAACTGCGTACAAACCTTCTGAAAGCCATGGACAATTATTTCACCGAAAACGTAGGGTCTGTATCCTCGGTCCTTGATCACTGGGGCTAAGAAAATCAAAAAGAAATACTGGACATAAAGGCCGACATTTACCCGCTTGAGGGTGGTCTAGCAGCGGGCGTGACACCAGAGAAGCTACACCTCTTGAGCCTGAAACACGAATATAGGTCCCTGGTCACGGACAGAGCTAAATTCCTAAGCAGAGAACGTCAAGGTAGGATATATGAACTGTGCGATAAAGCAGGGAAAAGAATAGCTTGGTTGGATAAGAAGGACTGGGCGAGCAGATCAGTCCCAGAGCTCAAAGATGACGAAGGTTCCTCTCTCACTGAAACCCAGGACATAGATGACAGATTCGCTACTCCACACACTGAGGAAGACTCAAAAGACCTCCTACGTGACATTAAGCTCTCTTGCCTGCCCATGTCTGACCGCGACTTTATGGACAGCGACCAGACTACGGATGAAATCGCACAAGCAATACGTGCACTGAAATCGGGAAAAGCCCTTGGTCCCAACGGCATCCCTATCGAGCTATACAAACTACAGCCCGATAAACTCGCACTGCACCTGAAATTGCAGAAAAGGAATCACTGGAACGCGGGGCCTTACCGAGGGAACAAAGAATCGTCACTATAGTCACTATTCATAAAGAAGGGAAGGCCCGGACTGATTGTGCCTCATATAGACCAATTTCCCGCCTAAACACTGAACCGGAGGTTCTGGCTAAACTTCTGGCTACCCGCCTGGTCAAAGTAATAGGCACCCTGGTGCACACGGACCAATCGGGCTTCATGCCACACAAACCCGGCCCTGAACCTATGCAGACTCCATGGGGTGCTGGGCAGAGCTTCAATCCTGCAGGAGTCAGCTGTGATAGTGTCCTTAGACGCAACCATGGCATTCGACACGGTGGAATGGCCCTATCTTTGGGCGGTGCTGGCTAAACTGGGATTTTGACCAAAATACACTCAGTGGGTGCGTCTTCTGTACCAAGAACCCCTGGCGCAGGTAGTGGTTAACAATAAATTATCAGCCATGTTTCCACTCAGCCGTTTAACCCAGCAGGGTTGCCCTCTCTCCCCCCCTTTTGTTTGCCCTCGCCCTGGGGCTGGTGGCTGCCTGGATTCGAAAGGACCTGACAATACAAGGGCTAAAATGGTCCCTAAGGTGGGAGGACCACATTTCACTCTATGCGGACGACATCTTGCTCTATCTGGCCTCCCCGTCGAAATCCTGGATAGCAGTTCTGGACATCTTGGCAGTGTTCGGTAGATTTTCCAGACTTACAGTCAATTGGGGTAAATCCTTAGAGTTCGCCCTACTTGGAGACCCTCCTGGAAATTGCCCAACCCAGATCAACACTGCGGGCTTTAAATACCTTGGCATTTATATTTCTCATGACTCTTCGGTCCAATATGCCCAAAATCTCCTCCCGCCCCTGCTTTGAGTTTAAAAAAATAAAAAAAAAACCACATTAGAAGATGGAAATCGCTCCCCCCTTGGGAAGAGCAGCCCTGTTTAAAATGATGTCCCTGCCCCACCTACTATATGCTCTGCAAAATGCTCTTGACCAGGTACCCCAGCAATACTTTAAAGAAAGAGGGCCTTCAGAGAATTGCTTTTGGATGGTAAGCCACGAATCACCCTAAATAAACTGACCCTAAACTGGTATGATGGTGGCATAAGCCTTCCTGGCATTAAAAAATATTATTGGGCTGCACATTTGGCCTCTAGAAATCATAGCACCTATGGGCAGGGCGACGATCCATGATATGCCATGGACAGATGGCTCCTCCTCGGAGGCAATTATAACCGGACGCTCTACTCACGGCCCAACAAATACACTTTGACGGGCCCCACCAAGCACTCAGTCCAACTTTGGCATGACGCAACCAACGCCCTTGGGTGGGGACATAAACTGACACTGGCAACCCCCCTTTGGGACTCTGAATCCCTGGGGGCAACCTATGGAGGTCAATAGGCTTCGACAAATGGGATCTCATCGGCATTGCGCAAATCAAAGAACGGGGGGGGGGGGGGGAGGGGGAGGGGGAGGAGAGGGGTTGGAATTTAACCCCTTCAGCACACTGCAGGCCGAATAGGACTTGGCACCTACTGAGTATTTCTGCTATGCCCAAATCCAACATTCACGCCGAACGCTCTTACCAGCGAGCACGACCCCTCCTGAAGCCTCACCTTTAGAGGATGGAATCTTAGACAGCCACCTTCCTGAAAAGACGATTTCCCCAATACAAAAAACTGATAAATATGACCGATCCCCTTCAGACATTAAGGGAGAAGTGGACGGGAGACGGGATCAAGATAGATGAAGACAGGCAGGAGGGGGTGTATTCCCCTAGAGTGGTTGCCATACCTGCGCGCCTCAGATTTATACAGCTGAAGATCCTTCACCGCGTGTACATCACCGGGCCACGCTTAAACCACATGGGGGTCACTGACAGAGGGGATTGCAGGAGAGGGTGCGGTCTGCTAGGAACCTTTTTTCACATCATATGGGAATGCAAGTTCGTAAACGCCTTTTGGCATAAGGTTCACAAGGTACTCTTCACTGTATTACACACCCGTCTTTTACCGGAGGCTCGACGTTGCCTCCTCAACATATGGGAACCCACAGATCTTAACACTCAGACACAGTGGGCCACCCTGGGATTCATGATTGCCATACGAAACATCGCGCAATTGTGGGGAGCTGCTAAGCCATCTACATTGGAGACCTGGGAGAGAGATCGACTGGTGTATGTTTAGGGAGAAGCCGGTATATGTCGCTAGGGGTTGCCCTAAAAAATGAGCGTGTATCTGGGGCCCCTGGAATAGTTATCGGGGAGAAATCTGAACACCACCGGATTGTTCTGTATCAAATGTCCCCCTTTCCCGGTGATGTCCACCTCTCATGTTGAAATGCAATCTTCATCCTCTGTTTGTCGCTATTCGTTCTTTATTCGCTGTGACCTCTGTATTGTTTATTTGAACAGATGTTTCTCAATAAAAAATTTAAAAAAAAAAAAAGAATGAAAGCTCCGACTGGGTCATTAAAAAGGTCATCTACATGCCTACCCATCCTTTTAAGCATGGGTAGTGTATGTGATGACTGAGGGTTTCAAAGAGGAAATCCTCTAATGACTCCTTTTGCAGTTGCACCCCATGGTACTTGGCAGCTCTACCTAATAACTTAATGTAGCCTACACTATCATCTGGTAGAGAGGGTTTGGTAGGGTACAGGTCGGGATCATTGCGCATGGGTGAATTGGTGTTATAACCGTCCCAAGGGTTTTGAAATGACTGATCATCCCTGTCCCGATTATCATCCCCATCATCTTGGTTGTCAGGTGTATGTGTTGGTGAATGTTCAGGTGAAAATTGTTTAAACCGAGGAGAAGGTGGTGATGAAGGAAGAATGGGTAGAGGAGGGGGAAGGGTTAGTTCCAATAGATCTCTTCTTCAAAGGGATGTGATATTCTTCTGCATCAGCCGTTCTTTTTAGAGTCACTTTAGTGGTGATATGGCCAGTCTGTGGATGGATATATAAAATCTTTTGTTTGAGATCCGGTTTGGGTCTCGAAACTGGGCTTCGCTTTTTTCTGCACTTCTGTTTTGGCGCCAAACTTTTCGGTGCCGGAGTGGAAACAGCGGATGTCTTCGGTTCAGACGATTTTTTCGCACCAAATGGTGAGGGTCATGCCGGACTTCTGATTCGACCCCGAAGGCCTGGGCTCCAAACTCAGTCTTTTCAGAGCCAGAAGGCTTTTTGGTAGGCTTCGGTGTCGAGCCAGAGTGCTGGGCGTCAGAAGCATGATTTCGGTGCCGACCATGAACATGGGCATGGGTTGGCCCGGAGCCTTCTTTTTACTTGGAATAGTCTTTTGGGACGAGGGGAGAGCTGTACTCGCGGTAAGATGACCATGCGGGATGTCTTCCTCTTGGTCGGAGTCTAGGTCTTAGATAGTGACAGTCTCCTGCTCCTCCTCGGTTCCCATGGCCTCGCCGGCTTCTTAGTCTGATTGTTAACTGAAGATGTCCGTAATGGAGCTTGTGTGCTGGCTCTGCATGTCGCAACGTCGAGCCAGATGGTCGCTGTGAGAAAGTGGCTCTATATATACTGTTCCCAAATAGGTACCTTGTGTATAGAGTCCACAGTCCCCAGAGGTTTGGCAGAGGCTAAAGTTAGATATAACCTTATCTCTAAAATGGTAGCTTGGTCGAACAGTAAGGCAGTATCAGAGGACAGTGTAAAGCATTTGTTGTACACACTCAGCCAGCAAATGGTCTCACACAGTCAAGAACTGAACTCTAAGCCAATGGTTTGTATAAAATTTGATTTTTTTTATTTTAGAACCAAAAATAGGTATTAAAATATACTTTCTCAGAATGAGATGCTTAAGTTAAATACTTTACAATATGCAATTGACTTTTGTAGGTAATAGTTACAGTTTGTTGCAACAGGCAACACAATTTCAAACACAATAATACATTGAGCTCAATGGAAATTTTAAGTTATATGCAATTTGATTACTTTTACGATTACTTTTCTAACTCCAGGACTGGATTCTAGATTCAGTCCTGGGACAGTTCTTGGAGACAAGTGAGTAAACACGTTTTAGTTACTGTTGTGATTTCTAAGCAATATTTTAATATTTTAAAAGCTGACACTTAGAAACTTTTTCTGATCTAATTACCAAGGTTATCCTACGGGAGGAAAATCACTTGGCAGGTAAGTGGGGTTATGGTTACTTTTTCCAAGTCAGTGTTGGATCCTGGATCCAGCACTAATGTACCACCTGTAAGATTTAAGGAATATTTATACGTTTGCAAAATCGACACTTAGAAGAAATTTCACAGAAAAACAGTCAATAGTTTCCTATGGAAGAAAATTCAAGTTACGGGTAAAGTATGTACTCGTTACTTTTGTAATCCAGTGCTGGGCTCCTAGGCTCAGTACTGGGACATCTATCTAAAACAGGTAAGCAATTACATTTTCATAGTTGGTACGATTTTTAACGAATTTGTAGTTTGCAAAAATCGACAATTAGAAGAAATTTCACCGTATAACAAAATTCAAGTTACTGGTAAGTACGGTTAAAATTACTTTTCAGGGTCAGTACTGAGCTACAAGATGCAGCACTGAGGTCTCTTGATAACAGGCGAGTAAATCGGAATTTGTTGTTCGGCTGAATTTAGATGAATATTTTAAAGTTCCAAAACTCCACACTTCGAAGAATTTCCAAGGGAAACCAGTCAATTTTAGCCTATGGAAGCAAAGTGAGTTATCGGCTTTTAGGTAAGTACTCGACTGGCAGAATTAAGGTTCTGGGCATAGACTCCGGGTCTCCCAGGGTCAGGTAGGTACAGTTGGTACACCCTCAGCAGCACAGGGGCAGCCGGGTGCAGAGGTAGTTAGGCCCAATGTTATCCAATGAGAGGCAGGGGGCCTTCGCTTGGTGGCTGCTGCGGAGCAGGCCACGCGGCTGTGGGAGCTGGGCTCTTGGTCACTTGCTCAGGGCAAATGGGGAAGTAGATTAGGACATAGGTTGCACTGCCAAGGGCACTCGGGCGGCTGGGTGCTTTTGAGCGGTCGGGTGCTCAATGTTATTCAATGGAGATCTTGGGAAGTGAACTAAGGCTGCAGGCTCGGGGACGGAGGATCTTCAGGAACGATCAACACTTCGAGGGGTAAGTTGGGATCTTGGAGGATAGGTAGGCACCCAGGAGTTGGGCACAGGGGGCCCTGGGGCACCGGGTACAGTGGTGTCTTGACGTCAGAAAATCTTACACCCTACTGGTCGCGTTTGGAGGGGTCCCTGGTTCTAAGGCTGCAGGCGTCTGGGTTGTCGAGTGAGGGTCCTTGGGCACTGGATTCCAGGTCAGAATCGACGAGGGGACGTCCTCAGGGTCGTTGTCCACTCGGGCACAGGCCGGGCTCAGCGGGTGCAGTGTGCTGGTTTCGCGGTTCCTGGCTGGCACCAGGGGTATTGCTGTTTGAGCAGAGCCACTGCTCGTGGGAGTCCCAGTCTTGGTAGAGTCTCAAGGTGGTCAGGTCCTGCTGGGTTTTTGAGGGTGCTGACCACTGAAGGCACTAGAGTTCCACAGGAGCAGGTTTAAGGATCAACAGGCCGGTAGGGCCAAGTCAGTTGGTGTCGTCCTCTGGTTAGCAGCTGCGCGGCAGGTCTTCTGGTTTCTTGATCTTGCTTGTTTTCGAATCGGGATCTGAGGAAAGAAGTTTCAGGGTGCCCCTAAATACTAAATTTATGGGCGTTACAGGTAGAGTGAGGGCAGGGACCAATGGGCCCCTGTCCTGCGGTGAGTACACCCCCTATCCTGCTCCTCTCCAGTGGGAGGGGGGCAGGAGCCTAGCTGTGATTGGGCAGGGCTCCCCATCCTCAAGATGGCCGGAGCCCGGAGTTGTGCTTCACCTCGCCTCTCCCACCAGAGGGGTGGAGTTGGCACAGGCTGGCACACCCCCTTTCCTAACGTAGAGTTTCCCGCCAGTCTACCCACCAGAGTGGGGGTCAGAACCTGTGGGGTCCAGTTGCTGAGTACAGCAAGTGGCCTCGAGAAGCTCACAAAGGTGGTATGCCTTTGAACCTTGCCCATCCTGGGGGAGGAGACCTAGCACCTCGCCCAGGATGTGCATTGTTGCAGGCCCAGGAGAGCGGTGGCTCTTCACCCAGGGGTCCAGCAACAGGTCCGCTGTGTGGCCGCCTAGGCAGCCTCTCAGACAAGACGTGGATTGTAGGTTAGGTTTCAGGGGGCATCTCTAAGATGCCCTCTATAGTGCTTTTTACATTAAATCCCATACTGGCATCAGTGTGGGCTTAATGTGCTGAGAAGTTGGATATCAAATTTGTCAGTCTTCAGTGTAGCCATTATGGTGCTGTGGAGATCGTAATTACAATCTCCCAGCACCATATACTGGCATCACTGTACACAGTGCCCAGGAATGACCCTGGGTACTGTAGGGGCACAGGGCTCATGCGCCTGTGTCCTCACCACTGGCATAGGGCACCCAGCTAGAGGAGTGGCTGATGTATGCCAGGGCAGTGGGTTTGTGGGCATGGCACACAGGGATGTGTGCCATGTCGACTGTGTTTAGTTCTGTACAAGGACACTCAGCCTGCAGGGTGTGTGTGTCAGGGTATAGGGCCCCTAAGGGTGGCACAATAAGTGCTGCAGCCCTTAGGGGTCTTCTCTGGTCACAATGCCCTGGGTACCATTTACCAGGGGCTGACATGTGGCCAGAGATGCCAATGGGGTTTAGGCTTTAGTACAGTTTTTAGGGAAGGAACACAGGCCCTGGGTACCTGATTGGCAGGAACCCAGGGCACACCAAGGAAAAGTGAATCAGGTATCCGGCAAAAAGTGGGGGGATTACTTCAACAAACCCACTTCCTTACAGTCGCGGAGTGTCTCCTTGGAGTGGAAAGCCTGGCACGTGTCGCAGTCTTGTTCACTGTGTTCGGGGGACTAACACAGAATTACCCACTTCGTGCGAGTCGGTGCAACGGTATTTCGTGTGACAGAGGGCAGAATTTGAAGCGAGTTTGTTCCATCGACTGCTGTTCGACCCGACAAGGGGAGGCACGACGGCCTTCCACAAACTTTCCGTTCGAAAGATTTAAAGCTCACAATGCGCAATAGAAAGGGAGACGCAATTGAAAACAATACCGTTGAGGGCGAGTATCTTGCGTGCCGAGAGGAACCGAAGGAAAGGTGTCAAACCGGAGCACAACGATATACATCCGAACCAGATGGCGGAAAAAAGCAAAATCAACAATGGAGTCGATGCCCATGCACACTATTAACAAAGGAGTCGTCACCTACCTCATGACTGGAAAGACTTCTTCGAAGAAAAACAAAGTGCAAACATCCGGACCCAACACTAGCTAGCAATCTATGCACAGCATATGATCTACAGCTCATATGCATTGAACAAATGATTTTCAAATGCAATTTATTTTCTTGCGGTTTGTAATTTAAGATCATTCTACAAGCAGCTGCATTGGCTATTTCTTAAAGTCTTTCAATTAAGTAAACCCAGTTTAAATGCAAAAAAGGACATAAAACCTCTTTCTGCATGAACATATCGAGAGGTGTGTGAATAGGTGGAGAAAAATGCATCAAAGGGGCATGATGAGAGTATAAAGAAATTAACTGTCAGGTGCTATGAGGCTAGGAAAAATGTGCACACTGCTATGTTCCCCCTTTCGACCCCCACCCCACCTTACAAAGTGATTGGGTTTTAATGATTCTGATCAAACAATGTAATCCACCTGAACTATGATATACAAGACTAGCATTTTTTTGTTATATAGGCATTGTTTTAATTGTTCATGACAGAAGATGATTTAAAAAAAAAAAAAAAAAAGAAACCTGAACCTACCATCAATGTTAAGCATCATGTTCCACATGGCAGGACGAACAGACTGATGGAAGCCGAACCACACCTCCCGGCCTCCTCCGAGAGGGTGGTAGTAACCTTCGGGAGGGGAGAAGAACGAACGCCCCACTGGTGTATACCTACAAAAATGCGCAATTCAAATGTTAATGCTGCTTTGGGTTCTAGAATAAGACAGAACAGAAGTGGGAAGAAGGGTATAGAAGAGTGTCCGCCTACCTCATTGAAGGAAGATGTCTTGTAATTACATCAAGCGCCTGCACAGAATCTTCTGGGACCTCGCTGAGGTGCCCAGAGAGGGCTTCCAGAAGCATCTGCAGGCTGACCACCGACACCCACTGAATGGTTACCTTGAACGTTTGATCCTTACCTTCCCCTGGTAATGTCACTTCGAGGTCAACCTGAAAGACCAACATATTACAGTCTCATAATAGAATAGTAACAATTCAGCAATCATCAGCTAGGAGGTATGTTTTAGGACATAAAAGCGAAGCAAAAGCTTTAGATCCTAGAGTCAGTAAAATACTTGAATTTTGAGCCTTATCGGCTCAGGTCTGGGGGTGATGAGGCGATAGGCGGTGTCAGAGCCCTTCTCGATTGATAGGGACAGGGTTGTTCGCTTTCGCCCCTGCTCTTCGCCATTGAACCACTTGCGCAATGGTTGAGAATGGATGCCCAAGTGAGGATGTTTTAATGTGCCCCGGGGGTAGAAGACCACATTGTTTCAAACGCAGATGACGTCCTCGTCTACCTGGATGAACCACAAATCAGTCATGGGACTGCTACAAATCTGGGTGTGTATGGAGTTTCTCAGGACTCCAGATAAAAGTGCCCACATAGTCTATATACCCAAATGATAGATGCTCCCCTAATATCTTGGTCTAGGCGTCTGTGTATGGTCACAGACTGATATCGGTACCTGGGTGTACATAGAGAATTGAAGAGCAGGGGACTGGACTTTGCAGCCCATATTCAGACTAATGAAAGGTATCTGGGCCTGGACGTCCCCCCTCTTTAGGTCTCGCGACCTGCGTTGCACTGCGAAGCAGTGCTCGCGCAGCCGAGAGTCCTTTTGTCTGGGGTTCAGAAATGGACCCTGGAATCGCACACACATTTCCTTTTCAGCTCCCCCATTGGCCTTTGCGGGCGTCTTATTCTAAAAGACTGCACGCAATTGGCCCGAGGCACGCTCATAGCTCCTCCTATGGCCAATTGGTGTCTATTACGCGCACCAAGCGCGTAATAGACACCAATAGGCCGTGGGAGGAGCTATGATCGTGCCGAGACACAGGCATGACACGCGCGCCACTGACTTGTTGCTTTTGCAAATACTTGGTTTCAGAATATGGTCATGGCGGACGGCCTATGTAGAGCCCGGATGATATATAAACGCCAGCTATTCACCGGCGTCCTGGGCCGCGCTTATTACGGATCCGGTTTTAACTATGAAATGTTCCCATTAAAATGTGGACGTAGAGCGTGTAATGAATTGTGACGTGTCGTTAGTTTAATATTTGACACTGTTCAGATATTTAATGTGGAAAACCACAGTTATTACCTCAGGCTGACAGTGAGAGAAGGGTTGCTGTGAATGTGAGAGTTCACTTTCGTGTGTGTCTAACTGTGAGAGGATCCGTGAGAAGAGTATGTGCGAGTCAACAGAGGGAGGTATATTGCATGTAATTTGGGGCTGTGCGTGGATTTCAACGGGTATAATAGTGTGCGCGATTACGCTCAATTGTCCGCGTGTTGCAGTGAACCTGTGCGTTTGGGTCGCAGCATGGAGCAGTGTGTGGGTTTTCAGTGGATAAGCGACAGTGAGTGCAAGCTTGGTTGCCAGTGTTTTATCCGCATCTTTGGATCTAGCTGCGATCATATTTGAGAGTTATTTGTATTATTTAGTAACATGGTGCACAAAATACACCAGCTTTGTAAACCGAAGATTGCTTAGGACTCGGGTAAACCTTTAAGACAAAACCCACCCTGACATTAAAAGCAGAAGCGATTATTTTGCTGTCTTTTTTTTCAGATACTGGTTATTTATTTAGAATAAAAAGTGTATGCATTGTCTGTCAAAACGTTTTACTCATCGCGCAAACATTGTGAACATTTGCAATGTTCCGTGCAGAATAACCTCACGCCTCTTCCTGCACTCTGACCTTCTAGAGCTGGGAACTGCAACGCTTTATACTGGTTTATTTTCATCAGTGCAACATAGCAGATCATTTTTTTAATTAATATGTATCGTCACGGCGCTGCGGTCACGGTTGTTTAATCGATAACCACAAACTATTGAACTGCTTTTGCCTATGTATTGTGTGCTTTGACTAACAATAAATGAAGTCTAATCTGCTGAATAAACGGCGACGTGGTATTAATACACAGTGCATCTCAAGACCAGGTGCTCCTTTGATTCTTAGCAGAGACGGGCCGGCTCGCATTCGCCGTGTTTGGTAGCTGTACAATGGGATTTATATTCTAGTCCGTTCTGTGCCGCTCAAAGACCATTCTGTGCCGAACAGCGGGAAGGTGACCCGCTAATGGGACAAGCTTGGGGTGCTTACACATTTGCCCCCTGGATGTGCTCTAATATATTGATCGCCTGTACAGCTGTATACCATCCAGTTCACGACTGTGCCACGGGGGACACGGAGTTCTAGAGAGAGAAAAAAAGCATTTGTACTTTATGAGCTGCAGGGAAGAACTCTAAAACGCCTGTTTATGTCTCTCCAGGCACGTGTAAATTGATGTGATAAATCACAGGTCCTGCGGCGGTCGGGCCCTGCTGATGCCGGCATGGTCAGGCTACAGCACACCGCCTGGGAGCTAGGGTGGACAGGCTGCAGGGGCCTGGGTGGCATCACGTGAACGGGTCCACACTGGCATACGGCCTGCCCCAGTGCCGGCTGTGCAGGCCCTCGGCAGCAACCCCTCAAGCAGCCGCTGCTGGAACAGTGTGTCCCCGTGGTGCCCTGTTTGACAGGCAGCAGGGGGCCCGGGTGTCATCACTTGAACAGATCCATACTGACATACAGAGGCATGGGTATGCCCCAGTGTCAGCTGTGCAGGCTCTCGGCAGCAGCCCCTTGTGCACCGCTGCTGGAACACGGTCCCTGTGGGCCCTAGGAGGACAGGTAGCGGTGCATGGACAGGTACTCGCAAGTACCTCAAGGACCCACCAGAGTCCTGCCTGGCGCGCAATACTGGCTGTGCCACCTCTATTCCAGTGCAGAGACTGGTCGAGCAGGGTCCCTGATGAAGTGACAGTCTCTACCGATGCAGGTCAGGACAGAGGGGCCGCAGCACCCCTAGCCACAGTACCCATACAGGACAGGACGTTCGTGCCTGCTCCGTTCTTGCTCTCTTATTAACCAACCCCTCGTTCGATGACTGGCGGCTCTGCCATTACGAGCTGTTTCGCCAATACCCATTTTAAGGAACACAAACTTGACCATTTTGCATTGCACGCCGTGACTTACTTCAACATGTCGCCATCATCAAGTGATTACGTCATACCAAGTATTTTGTTCTAATGCAGAGTTTTCAAATTACTGGTAACCTCACATACTACACTTCACAAAGAATATAGGCATATACAGAACACCGTTAACTTATTAAGATCCTTCGGAAATATATATATTTCTTCGTCACAGACAGTAACAGTTCAATGAAATCATTCAAGACAATCCAGAAGAATCAGACGGTCCTCTTGCTATTCAGCAGTCTTTGAGTTATAGATGAATAAAAGTTGCCCAGCAGGTCAACAGTCAGGTTTCGCAGTATATCAACGCGCTGAAAAATCAGTTCTGCATTTAATGCAATTGTTCTCCCTGTATAACTTTATAGGGGTTGTAAAAGTATCACTGTCCAATGTCAATAAACATCTTCCATTAATATCTCACACGGTCCAATCATTGTGTGTTAAGACTGTGTCGAGCGGCTGATCCACCAACCATGTAATCAGCAAACCTCACATACTATGTCTCCAGTTTAGATATCTCCATGTATTCTATAACATTGAGCATTCATGTGTTTACGAAGCAGAGAGGGGAGCCCCTGGCAGGGCGTCATGGTCACTGCTGGGCGCAGCACTCAAGGCGCTCTCCAGTGAGTCACCACAGGGCTCTGTCCCCCGAAACACACACTTGTTTTTTTTCACTTTAATAAGCGCAGCGCCGTCTTCACGGACACCGCGCTATGCTAGGTGTTGCTTTTGGTATTGTAAATAACAATGCCTTTTAATTTATTTAAAGACATAGCCAGTAACAATTTCAACAGCTCAAAATAAGGTCATTGCGAGACCTATTGCATTGTAAATGCTTGTTCTTTTTTGTGAAGATCTGCCATGTTTGAGATGGAGGCCCACCCACGACTAACTGCCCTAACAACTTCAAAACTATCCGTAACCAATCCCTGGAGCCTTTTTAGTCTACACCAATGCACTTCTGTGGAGCTTTATCTGGAACCCCAGAGTTGCTCTGAATAAATATTTCAAATTTATTACAGGGTTGCTCGTTTAGTGGTCCTGCACGAGTGGTGTTTGGTGGGTTTGGAGACCCAGGTACTGCATTTAAGGGTGGGGCGACAAGACCCAGCTTTCCCACCTATGTGGGTGGAAAATTGATCCAGACTGGCCACGCAGGTGCTTGAGACCTGAACCAACAATCCTAGGGCCCCCCCGCTGGTGCGGATGCTTGACTAGAGAAAATGTGCATTGGTACCAGGCTGCGTCTGGTGGTCAATGTGCCAAGTTTTAAACGGAGGGATTTTTTGGGCATTTCAAAAATGGATGACCTCATGCTCACGACCAGCATTAAGTTCCTCCCTGACCTGCAGACGGAGTACTAACTCAACCCCAGTCAATTTTAATTGACATTTGTAGTTTAGGCAAGCGTTAACCCCATACATCTGTCCTGCACGTGCTTCAGGACTATAATCCACTAGAGGCCAAGGTGTTGACGAATCCCACAGAGAATAAACATATCTAAAATTCACTAGTGATTCATACACTGGACACGCTTTTCGGTCTGCAGGAGGCTTGGGCCAGGGATTTAGGTGCTGTAGGAAGTTGGCTCTTAATAGGATAGATCCAAATGAGATATCGTCCAAAGAGTCCAGGGGTTCCCTTATAAGTGGGCAGGGCTTGCTCTAGCAATCCCAAGGTGGTCTTCTAAGAGGTAGTATGGTCGAGCAGACTTAGACCGATCAGAGGGGAGTGTTCGACACTCAAACATTTTCCACAATAGTCAAGTGAGACACTACTCATGAAGATGATCCACACCAATATATATATATATATATATATATATATATATATATATATATATATATATATATATATATATATATATATATATATAATCTACTGGCGGTCGCCAGTAGATAGTTATAGTTAGGACCGTGTTTCCATAGGAAATCCGCAACATTCTATTTGGAATAACTTTGGCGCCGGTTGACGAATCCTCGCGAATTTTTCAAAATAGGTGGGGCGCTACGCTCCGCTCCTACCCTGAAAGTCTCGGGGGGATTCGTCAAGCGGGGGCTGAGAAAAAAGGGTGTCCCAAAACGCGTTTTCCCCATGCATTTTCCCATAGGACCTTTAGTCCGAGCTACAGCCCGAACGGCTGAACAGAATTACTTGAAATTGGGCAGAGAGGTAGTCCTCAGGTCAGGGATGTGCCTTTTGCAGGTCTGGTGTAAATCTGTTCAGAAGGTCCTGAGAAAATAGCATTTAAATCAATATATATATCTGTAAGCGCGCTCCGTGCGCTTACGGTAAGCTTACCGTACGCGTACGGTGCCGTGCGCGAGCTCAATTCTGATTGGTGGTTACATGACTGTAAACATTCGAATCGGTCGAAATCAGAAAGTGTCGGCCGCCATTTTCTGTCTCTCGCTCTGAAAAACAAAGGTGGATAACGTGAAAAGGGGGCAACGAAGAGAGTTGCAGACCCCCTAGCATTTGTCAGGGGGTCCACGAAGGACCAAAAAGTACGAAAAATAAATGTAATAATTTTAATTAAAAAAAACGCGGAGTGCGCGTACGGTAAGCTTACCGTACGTGTACGGTAAAAAAAAATTAAAAAAATTAAGAATCACATTTAATATATAAATGTAAGGACCCCCAAGGGAGAAAAAAACAATTGATATTTTCTAAAAAATGGCGATGCATGCACGGCACGAAATGCGCAATGTGGGCGCTCGGTGCGCGAAGCGCACCCAGTGCCCACAGCGCGTGCACGGTGCGCGAAGCGCACCTTGCGCGCAGGGTGTGTGCACGGTGAAAAACCAGAAAAAAAAATTAAAAATAAATACATAACTTAGCATTTAAAAAACCGTACAAATTCACTGAAAAAACCATAGGTTTCACACACGTTATAGTTAGGAATTAGCATTTAAAAAACCTTGCAAATTCACTTAAAAAACCATAGGTTTCACACAAGTTATAGTTAGCTGTACATTTCACTCGTAAAAAACCAATGAAATTCCACGTTATAGTTAAATCAGGTAACTATAACTTGCGCGACCGCAATCCACAATGTGTCATTTCAGATGTCATCATTGATGTCATGAGTGATGTCACTGACCATGTCATGAGTGATGTAATATGTGACGTCATCAGCAGTTTATTGTGGGCGCGCAAGTTATAGTTACCTGATCTAACTATAACGTGGAATTTCATTGGTTTTTTACGAGTGAAAAGTACAGCTAACTATAACTTGTGTGAAACCTATGGTTTTTTATATATATATATATATATATATATATATATACCAGAAGCAATTAGTTCAGGCGAGTCGGTTTTTCAAAAGAAATACTTTTGTATTTAAGAAGTTGACAGTGCAATTTTCAGAAGCTGCAATGTTATCCTATAGAAGGCAAAGCAAGTGTAGCATTCAGGTACAGTACAGCAACTTACAAGACCAGTCTACAAGAGTTAAGGTCATTGGTGGGCAAGGTCCAAGGTAGCACCAGTAGATCAGCGGCACTAGGGTGGCAGTGTGAAGGGGTGCAAAACAGCATTGCTACTCTAGGAGGATGCTTAGAGACAACTTTGGACCTCCTCCACGGCCCAGGTGAGACGTGTGCAGCTGTGTCTTTAGGCGTCCGGTTTTCCTTACCAGGAACAGTAAAGGGGGCCTGCTTGCAGAGGCTGCAGGCGACACCCGAGTTCACAGGGGGCAACACCACAGTGGACTCTGTCTCTGGAGGGCCTCGATGACCCAGTTAGCCCACAGACTCTGGCTTGGCGCGACGCGTGCAGTGGTGTCTTCAGACGTCTTGTTTCTGGGATCACAAAGTCCTCTCAGGTGTCTTTGGTTGCCTGCAGAATGCAGGTCCGCTAATTCTTGGGAGGTGCGGATTCCTGGATGAAGAGCTGGCAAGTCTCCCACACTTTGGAGACTTGGCAGCTGCAGGACAAGTCGCCTTTTGGCCCAATTGTCAAACTCAGCAGGCCAGCAGGGTTAGCGCCAAGTCAGTTGCTGCATCTTCTGCTTTTGCGACTCTTCACTTCTGTCTTCTTTGAGGTCAGCAGGATCTGTCTCTGGTCCCAGGGGCTCTCCTAAATACTGAATTTAAGAGTGTTAGGCGAAATGTAGGTTAGTAGTCAATAGGCTACTTACCCTTGGGGTCACTACGCCCCCTATATGACCACTTCCTGTGGGAAGTGGGCATAACCCTGTACCAGAAATCCTAATCTTGCCATCACAAAGATGGCCAACTCAAAGGTTGTGCGCAATTCAGTTAGCCCACCTTCCGGATGGTACTAGACTAAGGAATGGGCACACCTACCAGACTAATTTTCCCAACTGTACAGGTGACAAAGGGCTCTGGACAAAGGGGATCAGCACACTCCTGTCAGGAGGGTGGGGGCAGAGTAGCATTTTAAAGGCGGTGGCTTCTTTGAAGCTCCCCTGCCTTGGGATGCGAATCAGCAGGTCATCCTGAGGGAGAGAGCATGAATAATCTTCCAGTGAAGGCTTTGTTTCTGAACTCCTGGGAGCAGAGGCCCTCACCCTGTGAGGTCAGAAATCAGTCTCTGGTGGCAAGTTGGTAGACACCAGTCAGTCAACATACAAGAGGTTGGAAGGTTTTCAGGGGGGGAACCTCTAAAGTTCCTTCTGTGTGCATGGACTCACAAATCCCCCAATGGAATCAGGGTGAGTTTGGTACTGTTTGAAACCAAACATCCCTATTTTCAGTGAAGCCATCATGTAGCTGGGGGAACAAGTTAACCAGTGTCCAGCACATCGGTTAAAATGGCTTCCCTGATCACTTGTACTGGCAGCACTGGAACTGACCAGCACAGGGGCATACCTCCTCAATCACATATGTCCTCACATGTAATGGAAGGCACCCTGTCTTGGGTTGTATGGGTGAATTACAATTACATTTAGTTTTGGGGGTCATGACCCACAAGGATGTGTCATGTCGTGTTTGCACTACTGTCTGCACCTCAACACAGCGTGCGATGGCAGTCCTCCATGGGTTTAGTGAGGGGTCCCTAGGGAGGCACAATTCATGCTGCAGCCCTTGGGGACCCATCTTTAGTAACCCAGGCCCTGGGTACCATCTACTAGGGATTTACAGAGAGTGATAAAGATATTGTCAATTGGAGATAGAATTGTACAGTTTTGGGGAAAGATCTGGAACTGGGAACCTGGACAGCAAGAATCCAGTGCACTTCGTCTAAACAACATGTACCAGGCTAAAAGTGGGGGTGACCATGTTCCTACAGGTGCGCTTACAGATAACTGGCGGGAGGCCCTGGTGACCTCTGCCACAGCTTCTCAGTGTTGCTATTCAACTAAAATATCCCCATTGAGTATACCTCGTAAGTGAGGCCATGGAGAACGGGAGTTAATCAATCAGTTATGCCTGCTGGTGTACGACCCCTATGGGAACCTTTTTACACTATTTGAAGCTGCGCTAGGATTTGGCCCATTTGGGAGCAGGTGTTCGCATTCCTGGAAGAGGCTCAGGCTGCAGGTTCCCCAGAAATTCCAAGATCACTCTGCTATACATTACTGACAATCTAGATGGCAACAGTGAACAAAGCACTTGTGGCACAGATTAGTTATTGCCAACCGTGACATCGTGGCAGCCTGTAAACACTCGCATGGACGCCTTCTCTAGAGGGATAGGAAAGGACGAGCTGTTGCTTTAGTTTGGAGCAAACGATATACATGGCTTGGGGCTGCCCTCAAACAGATTGAGATACGGAATCTAGGCCTTATACTGGGGAATCCAGCTCAAGCCTTGCAGTGGAAGACACTGGTCCTTATAAATGGATTTGTAAACATTTGAGCCTAACACTGTCTAGACAAGGGGAAGGAGGGACAGAAGGGGCGCACCCATGATGGGTGCAATGCAGCAACTGGACATCTGGTGTCTCGATCGGCCTTTCCTCATGTACGGTCTGATGGCTGCTCTGTTTTGCTCTGTGGCAAAATCAATAATGTTTTAGAAATATGTTTTGTAGCGCAGTACACATAAAAAGCACAGTAGGATCTATTCATTTCTTCATCAACCCCTGTAAAAGAAGTGTGCAGAAGCAAGGAGGAATTGCCTGCGGTTTGCTGTAACCACTATAATGGAGGAGCACCAAACATTTTGCCAAGTTGAATCAATGCTCCATAGAAGTCAAACTGAGCATCATATGGCTCCAGTAGCAAAAAAATAAGTTAACTTGCATTTTTTAGGTCGAGCCCACTAGACAGCACATGCGCTGTCTGTTGCGAGGCATACTGTGGTGGCTTGCACCAAGAACCTAGAAAGGCTTGGGGCCTACTCATTGATTACCATTGGCTGGCTTTCTTTGTCATTCTCTGGTATGCTAGTTACTGACCTAACTTGAATCTGTAACTTATTTGTATTAATTTTAACCACACTAGACAATCGCGGAAGCTGTGGGAAGTCTATAAACGAGTTGCTAGGTCAATAGGTCACAAAGATGAGACCTATTAGCTTTGCCAGAGATTGTTTCGAGAGTGCTATTTTTGGAACTGCTCAATTCAGAAGACCCTAATGATACATCAGTTGACAGACTTGTGCTTACAGCCGCACTGCATACAGTCTTTAAACAGGAAAAAACAGTTGAGAACGCTGGTTCTCAAAAGTGACAGCCTATCCTGCAAAAAGTGATTTTTCAAATTAAAATTAACAAAAAGGGAATACCTGGGCACAATTGTCTGTGGGAATTCTACTCACTTGGATTATGCAAATTGATTTACTGCTTCTTTAAGATAAAATCTGCACATTGGCACAGAACACATTTCTGACAAAAGAAAAAACATCCCTTCATGATGCAATTAGTCCCCGTACTTTTCTGCCATACCTTCACTTCGTTGTTTTTCTATGATCCAGAAACACCTCACAGTATGGGATTTCGGCCAAAGTACGGCCAGCATGCAACTGAATCCTTCCTGGTGAAGGCATTATTGCCCCACTTGCACTGCTCCACACATTGCAGCGCACCCCTTCTTAAGACCGGTATTCCAACACAATCACGAACATAGGGCTGCATGCGGATATATTTATATATCCATTCAGGTGTATAATTATAGGGTCCCTAGCCTGACATTAAAATAGGTCAGAATCACTCCCGATATACTCACCCTGTCCCTGCCAATAGGCAGAGGGTGCGCCGTGTACATGTTTCTTTTACCATCATAACCTGGCTGCCGATCACCGAATATTTGCATCTTGAAATGCCGCACCATGGTATCCACCACCTCCCTGAAAAGAACAGCAAAAAAAGTAAGAGTGTTAGATAATGGAGGATCTCTGCAATTCCAGTAAAGAAACTAATTTCCTACATCCGAATGTGCCATAGCCTGTCATATTGTGGAACCATGAGGAGCATGAAATGTGGCATATTCAATGCTGCACCTTTCCAACTGATCACCCATAATTGCCTCGAAACAAATCAAGCAATGTATTTTCAATCAAGCTACTACTATTATATTCTAAACCTGAAATGGCATGAGCACAATTGTTAGACCTGTCAGCCCTTTGGGTGGTCCCTCCTCATCATTATTTATTTTGTCCCACTTTTGCCTCAAACCCTGTTTGAATTTTTCCTTTTTGGGAACCACCAGACTTTTTAGTGTTGCTGCAGATTCAGGGAGCCATTTTACCTACCCCTGAAACTTCTGTCTGAGGGCCTGGAGCACAAAATGGTGGCCACCTGTGACATCACCAGCATCCACTGGAACCTACCAGCACCTTCCAGAACATTCCAGGAGATTCCAGAACTCTGTGACAGTTGGAGACCGTTTAGAATGTTGGGAGGATAAGAGAGGCAGTTGGCAGTTGGAGCTGGCAGTTGGCACCTGACTGGTGAAGAGAGAGGAGCACAACAGTGAAGGAGGAAGGAGTGAAGCAGCAGGGGTGGAAACTTGTGCCTGGAGTGGGGTCCATAAACCCACCCTTGATACTTGTCCCTACTGATGGATCCCAGCCTATAGCCCTGTGTGGGAAGAAGACAGAAGAAACTTATCCTAAGGACCTGGACAGCAGGAACAGGCCTTAGAACCAAGAAAGCAGCAAGATCCTGACCTGGAAACTGGTTTCCCTGGAGTCCGGCGTCGAGTAGCCTAAGACCTGGAGCCCGAGGTGGAGAAGCGGCGCTGACTGAAGTAGCAGACGTCGTACCCGGAGCCGCCTGAGGTCGTGAGAGGGCGCCGACGGAGGTCGTGAGGAATACCAGAGGTCGAGGAGGAAGTGAACCGAGGTCGAGCGAGCGGCGTCATCGGAGGAGTGAAGTCCGCCCTCCGGAGTCGTCGGAGACCGAGGTAGAGGAGCACCGGAGGTCGGGAGTGAGGATCGCACTCCGGAGTCGCCCGGAACCTGTGTGGAGGAGCACCGGAGGTCGGGGGTGAGGATCGCACCCCGGAGTCGCCGGAAGTCGACATCGAGGCCAGGCCGGCTGACGTCATCGGAGCCGAGAGCGCCATCGGACCGGAGCCGCCCGAAGTCGACATCGTGAAGAGACTGCCCGACGCCGTCGAATCGGAGGTCGAGATCGAACCGAGGCCACCGACATCGGACCGGAACCGCCTACCGGCGTCGTCAAAGAACTGACATTGTGCCGAGGCCGCCGAGACCGAACCGGAGCCGCCTCACGGCGTCGACACGACTTCAGCGGCGTCGGAACATCAGAAAAAGGGCAGTAAGTGGAGTAGAGGGCGCCTAAGGCCCTGTGGAGACCTGAGAGACTGCTCTAAGGGGCTAGGGAGGTGCTGAAACCAACCTGACTGTGCAAGGGGTGAACTGGGACTAACCTAGAGAGGTTGTGTGGAGAGAGAAAGCCAGGGCACTGGTATTCCCCCCTTTGATCTACCTCAGTTTAGGCCTCAGCCTTGTCCCAGCCAGGGAGTAGCCCCCCTCAAGCCTTCCACAACCCTACAAGCTGTGCCTGGGCCAAATCAGCCCATAAGAATTGAAGTGTCATCTGATTATATGAGGGTTGCTGTATACTTTTAATTATTTATTGGGGGTACTGTATTTATTGAATTTTGACCTATTTATTGCTGCACTGTATTTATAGGTCCACAGGACTTGATGGTGTACAATATTTATTGGTACAGTATTTATTGCCTCAAAGTATTTAATTGTCTGTATATATTGCACTTGTATTTATGCCCTGTTATTTATGATCACCCCTATTTATTTCATCAAACAGCCAATATTTATTTGACCTGCACTAATTTAAACTTGTATATTGTGATTGACCTATTTATTTTTCCAATCAGCAACTAAGAGAAAAAGATAAAGAAAGAATATTTTCATAATTTTTACGGTGTAGAGTCGTTTTTGGAACGGATGCACGCATGGTTCTTGTATGGGTATATTGTATGCTTAGCACTGCGCCTGTTTCCTGACCACTCGAGCCAAGCTACCACAGTGTGTTCGGGGAGTCCACCACCACCCTGCGGAGTGGGAGTGGGCGTTTCCAACAACAATTATTTTGGTAAAGTCGATTGTTCTGTGGTGGTCCCCTCCCTCTGACTATTAGCGCTGGGAAGACCCTTTGCTGGGGCAGCTGTGCGCTCTATAAGCCATATAGCATAACATTAAGGATACAGATGGAATGTTTAAGTCCTACCTAAAATCTGGAATAGATTTTGGAAATACCGTAAACTGATATGTATGCTTCAGTACTTCAGTTTCTGAATTGTTCAGCATGTATTGTAATTGCATTTATATAGCGCTTACTTCCCCCTGACGAGTCTTCGAAGTGCTTTTTCGGCGAGTAGCACACTAAAGGATTAGTGTTGAATTAGTATAGTGAAATATGCAAGTAATTTAAGTGGTGGATAGGTTAGTCAGTTATTTGTATTCAAAAGGATAGCAGACGGATAAAAGAGGGAAAAAAGGTTTGCATTTATATATCGCTTGTTGCCCCTGATAGGGTGTTGAAGCACTTTTTTGGCGAGTAGCACACTACTTCGGAACCCATAAAGGATTAGTAACAGTATGATGAACAAAAACTATCAAAGTTGACAGATCACTTTACATTTCGCTCAACTGTAGTCAGGTGTTAAGGGGGACACTAAATCAGAAGACTGCAAGAAATAGAAGAAAGGTTGGAATAAAATACGATTAAAATGCTTAACATCTGGTTAGTGGATTATACAGCACTGACTGAGAATAAGATAATAGAAGAGCTCAGAGATGCAAATAACTGAACAGTGAGGGAGCGAAAATTGAAAATTCACGAACCTTTGGACCATCAGGTAGAGTAATTAAGGACGTAGGACACGTACTACATTCAAGTGTGATTTAGATATAAAAAACATTTTACTGCATTTTCAGGTTCTTTTAAAAAATGTCTTCCCGATGAAGGCAAAGTTATTCCAAACCATAATCGAGGAGACCCTTTAATCAAATGAAAGTATTTTTATTTCAATTAGCTTTTAAGTTTACCCTCAATCAGTTCATATTTTTTCATTACAAATAATCAAAATTAATTTTACAATTTGTTAATTGTAAGCATTTACAAAGAATACAATACAATTTCTATTGATTGCAATAATTTGGAAATTTGACAGACCTGAGCAGTGACCAGTCTAAAGGACCAGCCAACGTATTTCCTGGCACACATACGTTTTATCTTACTTAATACCCATATAGTGATCAGGGAACAAATCAAGGCTAATCTTTTGTTTTTACAAGCTCTCGATTTGTAAATATGCTCTTTAGTCATTGGCCCTTAATTTTAGGGAGATATTTTGTCAAGTCTCTCCTGGATAGAGCTTCAATACTTTTTGTATAACTTTTAGCATTTATTATAATCAGGAACAAGGTTATAACATTGTTCCTATCCCATTAATATACCCCCACCGACTGTGCTCCACAGTAACATTCATACGGGACAATATATAGGACATCCACTGAAGTCAAAGGACAGCTGTTGACAGCGCTTGCTCGAGCTCTGTGTACAACAGACTCCTGGTGCTCCAGATTACACTCCATCAGTAGCCCTCATGCACAGTCGCAAGCATTTCTCACGGTGGTCTAGTGTTGGGCTGCTCAAGTAACTTCGCGAGCATTGCAACCAATGCCGGTAAATCTGCTAACATTGTCTCTACAAGATTGCCACACGTGACTTCCGGCTACTGCCCACTCTGCCATTTCTCAGCTAATTGCCCAACAACGGAGGGATAGGTGACATCCATCGGATCACTACCCTAAGCTTCGCAATCACTAGTCACAGCAATATGAATTCTGTAACTCCACTCAGTCTGGTAACCACAGCTTGCCATGAGGTGTCTAGTATGGGGCACCCCCAAAGCATGTTCAGGATGTCTGCTTCAGGCACATGGCGTGGACAAGAGGACGCCATCCCAGGATAAATAGCATGAAACATTTTCGGGGAGATATACATCTAGTGGACTACATTATCTTGTAGTAATTTAAATCACGCATTGGTCGAGGTCTTCTTCACCCCCTCATGTATGCCCTCCCACTCCTAATCTGTAAGAGGGTCACCCAGTACCTCCTGCTATCTACCCTGAGCTGTTGGGGTGCGTGACAGGACGTTCACCCGCAGTGCCCTGTAAACCTGGGAAACCAACTTTCATGTTATATTGAACAGTCATTACAGTCTGGGACTTCAGGGGTGTGTCCAGATGTCTGGCCAGATTCCTCTCGCTGTAGCTGCAATATTAGCAAACTCAGAAAATTGCCCGGTGCCAAGTTAAGGATGCGACAGCATCGGGAAGAGTAACAAATTTATCATTGGGATATAGATCTCGCAGGGTTTCACAACCCCCAGAATGCCACCGGTCGAAGGACATTGTACTCCCTGTAGGAAGCTAGCTCTTTATATAGTATTCCAAAATTAGGTGCACTGTGTAGAGGTGCCCCTTACTAATGTATAAGGGCTTGCTTTAACAATCCCATGGTGCTCCATTTGCGGTAGTGTGGTCAAGCAGTCTTGTGATAGTCAGAGTTGTGTTTGGCATTTTTTTGCACAGTCAATAATGAGAGAGACTCAAAAGGATATCCAACACCAATTTGCAAAAATAACCGGTTTCTATATAATTTTAGACACCAAGATCTTTGGGGGATAAGGTAAGTACTTTGTAGTAGTGATTTTCACAAACAGAAAATACAGTTGTCAGATTTGAGGCATGAGCCTCGAACGTGGCAATATTATCTTATGGGAGAAACATACACTGAATAGGGTCCCTTGCAAACTACTTCCAGGACTGTTCTTCTGGACTTTAGGTAAATAGGGGCCAAGGTCCAAGAAAGCACCAAAAGTTCAAGTTGACCTGCCTTGGGGTGTCCGGGTGCAGAGGTGCTTTCTCACAGCGATAGCCTCAAACGCTACCCTTCTGAGTCAATGGGACAAGTACCTGTAAGAACCCGGAGGGGTGGTGGAGGTGGGGGGGGGGGGGGGGGGGGGTTAGGGGTGGATGAGGCTGACAGTCTGACAGAACTCAAACGGGGATTCGGCTCTTGGGTGTCTCAGGAGCACAGAAACACCCGGGCTGATGAGCCTGGCCACAGCGGTGTTTTGTCCAGCATGTCGCAGGAGTTAGAGGCTCTCACGGTTCTAGGGTGACCCGGAAAGAGGAAGGCAACAGGGCCCCTCTGAAGGACGCCCTTGTGGATCCTGAAGTCTCTTGTCTGTATGTTGATGTCTCAACTGGACACGCAATCAGCCTTGGCAGCTGCAAATACTCCGGTACCCAGGATTTTGGGGCTGTGGTACCCAGGATATGGTGCTGGGCAGCTCCTGGAGGTCCTGGTGTCTCCAAGCTAGGCATGGAGACAGATCTGACCTCCCATAGCCACGAAGACCTTTCTGGAGTGCTGCTCCCCCTGTGGGCGCAATGGCCAGCAACACAGTGGACCTGGCAGATGCTTCACAGCCTGCAGCTGCAGGGGGTTGTTCCTCCACCCCAGGGAGACGCTAACTGATTGTTAAGTGCTGGGCAGTCTTCTAAGTGTTGGAGAGGGTGCACAGCTTTTGAGTGAGCCGAGCCTTTGAAACTGTCAAGGTTCCAGCAGTTAGGCAGGGTTTTGTGCCAAGTTCATAGTCGGTCCTCAGTTCTCGCTGTGACTGCTCTTTTGTCTTCTTTAGTTCACTGAAAGTCGAATTTGAGTGCCTGGTGTCAGGGGGGCACCTAAATGCCCAATTTAGGGTTAAGGGGAGTGTAGGCTTTGATGGTGCAACACCTACTTGTATAACTAATTTCCTGCCTTTCCGGATGCCAAATGGGCCTCAGGGAAGGAGGTGGCATCTCCTAGGTCTGGGGGAAACCAGGGTTGCATTTCAAAGGAGACCGCAGCTTTGAAGCCCGGGCCTTGATACACTAAATTACTAGCCATTCTGCTGGAGAAGGTGTGAACACCTTTCTCGGAGCAGCCATTGTTTCTTGCCTAAGAGCGTGGGCTCTCACTTACAGGGGTCAGAAACTTGCCTGTGGTGGCAGGATGGATGATACCAATCAGCCAGCACACTAGACACTGCTAGGTTTTTCAGGGGTACCTCCGGGTGCATGTCCTAATGCATCTAGCACTGGCAACAATACAGATAATCATATTAAAGCAAGGTGTTGGATACCAAACACCATAAGTTTCGGTAAAGCAATCATGTAGCTGGGGAACTCTTAATGACCAGTGCCCAGTACATGCACTTAAGATGGCTTCCCTGTTCATTTGTGATATCTAGTAATTGAACTAGACAATCTGTTACACAGGGGTATAGCTGCTAAAGAGGATATGCCCACAAATGTAATATAATGCACCCAGTCTTAAGACTCAAAGGCCAGCTGTTAGAGTGACTTACAAATATTACATGCAGTGACTTTGGTATGGCACACAGTGTGCTACGTCGGGTTTTTACTCATGGTTTCCACTATGACAGCCTGCCATGGAAGCCTGCATGCAATTTGTATGAGGGTCCCTTTGGGTGTCAGAATACATGCTGCAGCACCCAAGACCTCAGTACCACGTACTAGGGACTTAGAGGGGTGCTAGAGTGCGTGCCACTTGTGTTTCAATGAGACAATATTACATTGTTTAAGGGGGTAAAGCACTGACACGGAGGTTGTTAGCAGGACAGCGCACTGTCAGAGTTGAAGACCAGCACCTGGTAATCAAAGAGGGGAAAAAAGAATGGGGGACAGCTGCAACTAAATTCCAGTTTCCTACACTCACGATCTGTGCAAAAGGGTGCAGTGTCCAGAGGAACATGTCTGGTGCATAGGACACCCATCGTAGCACCCGAACAGGTACAACAACTGCCTGGCCACAAATTGGACCAGAGCTTGGAACTCCAGCACGAATCAGAACCTCTGGCAGGGGAACCTCTCTAGTTTCTCTCCAATAACATTTTCTTTACATTGTACCTCTCATTGAACCAGTGCACTTCATGTTGCAATTGGGCAGCCAGATAAAGCTCCAAGTATGGCAGTTCCAGGCCCGCTTGCTTCCAGGAATGCTGAAGCATAGCCAGGCCTACCCTTTTTCTCCGAGGCACGAACAGTTCCTCAATCAGTCTAGTTCAGAAAAATATTTGAGGAATATCAAACACAGCACCCTGGAAAATAATCATCTTTACCAATGTTCGCTTGCTCATCAAGGTCAACCGTCGACTGTTTCAGAATCTGAGGGTTTATACCTTCCAACACCCAGCCAACATTTAGGGAATCTAACGTCTTTGCTTACCTGGTTATCCTAATCTCAAGATACTCAGCACTAGATGTCTAGTAAGTGAGGCCAACTGGTGTGAGGAACCTCCCCTAGTTCACACAATGGAAACAGTTTAGACTTGACCTGGTTCATGTTGAGCCCGGAGGTCACTCCAAAGTGACAGGGTAGCCAAGATAATAGGAACAGAGTATTCCAGTTGATGCAGATTCACCAGAGTATCTTCTGCATACAAGGCGACCACGTTAGTATTAGTTCCAATGGTGATACCCTAGCCCTGCAAAACGAACCGTAAAGACTACACGCAAGCTGCTCCATCATTCCCAGGCAATGTAAACAAAAGCCTGCTCTATGTCAATCAGCGCCAAGGTGTACCGATCTGCCAGAATTGGGGCATGCATGACTAGGTAAACGCATCTCAAGTTAGTGTTTCGATGTGGTATGAAGCTGCACTTATCGTCCTGAATCATTTTCAGCAGCTAACCCAGCAACCTTGAAGCCAGAATCTTGCTAAGGACTTTAACATCAATGTTCAGCATTGAGAAAGGGCGATTGTATGAAACCTTCTAGTTCTTATCCATTATAGGCAACATTACTATGACTGACTCCCTCTTCGGTTCAGGTAACAGACCACTTTCATACGCCTAGTTATAAACTTCCATCAAGCAGTCTGTGACGGATTCAGTATTCTGATGATACAATTCAGCCACAAACCCATCCCCAGCTACATCTTCCTTGGTGATGGGTGCGTCTAACCTGTACCTACCCTCATTTGAAAGACAGGCCTTCAATAATCCAGACAAGTATGTTTCCCCTGCTCAATTTGCGCCCAAACAGGCGCATCACACTTTCTGCAACTATGCTGCATAGACCTCCTTAATATCTTGAGTATGCACCTCCTTCCCCGAGCGTCCTGCATTCTGGTAATGGGAACTCTATGGACCTCGCAACAGAGCAGGGCAAGCAAGCAGCCTACCAGCTTTGTACTCCTACACATTTAGTCTGTTTATAGCGGGTGTGAACAAACTGTTCCTGCCAATCCCTTTTCCATTCCACCAACTGCTCCGGCTGCACAGTCAGACTCTCCCAAGGCACCCAAACTTCTCCTGAACATCCAGAGTCCACACAAGCGGTTGCTGAACACCACGCATTACCTTCATAGACTCCCTCCGCAATACCACCTTCATGGCATCCCACTCAGTGGTAATAGTAGCCATAATTTTCCAGTTATCCTCCAAATAATGGCCCAGCACTTCAGAAACCATGTTAGACAAAGCCTCCATCCTTAACTTCCAGAGCAGAATCCTGGGGGCTCACCTACCCATACTCAAGTCTAACTGATCAACAAGGGGGAATGATCTAATAAATAGCATGCCAATATTGGCTACATTCAAAACCATAGTACCAGACACCAAACAAACTAAACGACTAGGAGTCCCCCATCGCCAGGGTATAACACGAATAAGTACAGTCCTGAGGATGACACCCACCCTCCAAACATCCTGCAACGTTAGCCCACCCCAAGCCCTCCCGGAGTGCACCAGTCATGGTTGGCTTGGTGTCCTTCGATGGGAATCAATCTACACCACCGTCCAACACTTATTAGATCCACCCACCCCCCACTTGCTATCCTCATTCCAGATACAACCACATACCTTTCCTTAGCATATAATTTCACCCCACTGGCGGAACATTGAGTCCCTAGTGCTACCCAAATTAAGGCAGCCCTTGAGTGAAGCTAGAACAGCAAGTTGCAAATAACTGCCCTCTCTACAGACATTTCAACTGTCCAACACAACCCCCCCCCCCCCATACATGCCTCTCCTGTAGGAAGACAACTCATAGGAGTACACTCTACGCCACTAGGTAGTCTGGCACACACGTTCCAATTTAGAAGCTTCCATGTAGGTTCCATCCGGTCACGTAATGCAGTTTCTATGACCCCCAACTCCATGCGTAACCCCAATCCTCACAGCCACACTGATTTGTACACAAAGTGACATTTCCCTGCACAGTAGAGTAACCGCAGAACACCATAACCTCAGCATGAGCTCCAAAAACATCCCCCGCACCCACCCACAGGCAGTCTACCCGAACAACTTCAGACCATAACCACTGGACTAACATGCAGCATTCAGCCACCCAGCCACCCCTTGGGAGGCTGCAGCCTCAACCTCCAACTGCATCATGCAGAGGGCCTAGCATCCCACAGGAGAGGCAAAGCCAAAGGGCACTCAAAACACCCCCAAGGGATGGCAGGCCTCACCGAATGCCTGCTGGCGGTTAGCTAAAAGTCCAGACTGGTATAGACCAATGAAGACACATAATTGGGTCCCTTCACACTTCAGGAATATACATTTGGCAACCCTCAACTGTGCACAAGTCTTTACAGTCCCCAACATTACTGATCTGCATCCAGTTAGTAAAAGCATCATAAAACCACCATTCCCATTAACACCATGACAGCAACCTGCCGCCGCCAGCAGCTCCGTATTACGGTGCCCTGTATACCAAATGTGTACCATCAGTCTGGGGCAGCCTGCATAGAATCAGGTCTCTACCACAGCATACTCCCCTCTCATTAGCCCAGATCAGTGCGATCACTCAACGAGTCTCGATCTCCACTGCGGCACAAAAAGGATTCACAAGTATCAGACACTACGGAGTGCCCTCTGGGGAGACTACGAGCCTTCCAGACTGCCGGACCCCATCTATGAGCTCTGATCCAGACATGTTGGCGGGCATTGCAGTCTCAAAAAAAAAAAAAGATGAGCTATGATGGCTCGTAGTGATAACCCTGGCCTGGGCCCCGGCACCAACAATCAATGGGCTTTTAACAGTAAAAAAAAAAAAACGGAGAGCTTCATTGGTTTCGAAGAGTTCATAATCCAATCCTCCAAGAACAGCGCTGTAGATTGCCCTTCAGTACGTTCCAGGAATCCTACAAATCTCAGGATATTCCTGTGGAAGCACCCTTACTGAATCTTTGATCCACTCTGCAGTACAAGATGAGTGGTCCTGAAGCGAAGCCACCATCTTTAGTGCTGCAAACTCCTGCTGTAGTTCCTTAACATACCTTTCCACATCTGTGACCATCTCCATTTTTCACAGTCTGCTTGTGGGAAGTTCACTTCAATAGCCACTGTATCAATTTTGACCAACATGGTCTCCTGATATTCCTGTATCTCCACTAGGAGGTCTGCCATCGTTTGGGCCACCACCGCCTCTTCCGGCACCCTCTGGGTCTGCTCCTCAAAAGTGCTGCCAGTCTGCACAGGGAGGTTGTAGTTTTGGATTTTGTTTGACTGCATGGTCTTGTGGAGCCTGTTCCACCCCCCCCCTCCCCTATATCTTAGGGCAGTCTAACCTACCTCACGGGGGCCCAGGTGCTATCTACTGCCCCCCCACAGTAACAATCCTAAGGGAAAGCCACCGTCATACAACCTCAACAGCTTGTGTGTTCTTTGAGTCCCCAGCCCAGAGCAAGTCTCAGGTATAAGTCACACAGGTGACTAGGATCCTCACGAGGCAAACCATTCTGCTGCTTTTGCCCCAGCAGAAGTGGGCAAAACACTCCGGAGGGGGTGGGGGGAGCGTCCAATGTGAGCACAGGTATTGGTGGAAGGAAGGACCATGCACAGCCTCCCATTACCTGTGCACTCGAGCTGCAGTCCTACCCACTAGGCTAGAATGGTGTCGCCTCTCCCATGGCCCAATCGCAACTGCTCAATCAGGTGGAGTGGAGCACTGAACGCTCAGAGCCCTCAGAGGGGGAAGATTGGATGTTGTGTGCCAAGGATGTTAGAGGATTTTGATTACGCCAGCAAGAGCCATGCCGTAGAACGTCTAGCCTGCCATCTTGCAAGGCCACTCCCCTATTGAGGATACATTATAATCCCAAACTTAGTTTTCTGAATTCCAGTATTTGCAGATTTCTGAGTAATTTTAAACAGGAACAAAATGATCGGTTTCAACTAAAAGGGATGCATTTATGTTCTGTAGTGCCTCAGATAGGATTCAGGGAACCAAACACTGAAGTAGCTTTCTTATGAACTTAAGAACGTAAGCATGTTAGTTGACTTTTTTTTTTTCCAACAGGTCTACATCTGACACAGTAGGATGATATTCTTTGAACTGAGCTTTGTTTACATTTCCATTTCGCAGGCAATTATTTATGTGCTAAAGCCAAGATCATTGCGCAAAATGTTATTGGCCATTCAACGACCGAGTTATCACAATAGAATAAATAACGGCCTGACAGGCTTCGGCATGACAACATGGATGAGGTTTATTATATCAGGCTCGGTGGGGATGGTCCAACAGTTAGGCAGCACTCGGACGCAAAGTAGCTTTACCCCATTAGCTTTTATTCGGTACATCAGTCACGCAAGGCCGGTGATTTAAAAGCAGCAGTCCACACCCTAATGCATTTCGAATTTATTCTTCTTCAGAAGGTGATTGCAGGACTGAGTGCAAAAACACCACACCTTCCATGGCATTTATTAGCATCGTGAGTCCTGATTGGACGCCTTAAGTAAGTGTTCACGTTGGCTGCTGGGAGGTGAAGTTCGATGTTTGTGCTGTCATTGCTCCAATTTAAGACTCTGTATGAGCCCCGGAACCGTGAGCGATTAAATCAGTCCTTTGCACCCCACATAAAGAAGCCCCTCTGATTAGGAGCCTCATGGACCCCGTTTCTTCGGAGTGGTGCTTTCCCTGCGGCAGGACGGCCGCAAATGTATCAGGCTCGGTGGGGATGGTCCAACAGTTAGGCAGTGAGGTTTATTATATATACACACACACACATTACTCCTTTGTTTAGGCAGAGGAGCATTTTGCTGGCACTGAGGTCACCCAATACCATAATACCAGCCCAGCTGATTCCTATTTACCTCTTGCGAAGGATGCTAGCCAGCTCTCCACCAAGGCAGGCAAATCTTATGTCACCAACCCACTTGAACAGCTACATGTATGTACATTCGCTGTACGAAATATGCACAGCACGGCACTAACTAACAACATAGTGCATAAAAGATACAAAACCACTTTAGACATTTCCAATGGATTTTTCTGCCAAAACATAGCGCCTGAAAGCAGGTACTGACTGCATGCAGTGCTGTAGGTTCTCAAAATCAGTGCTTTCGATAGTATTAAGGGTATAAGAACAGTCCAGGGTGGTTTTCAGCCAGGGTTACAGAACATTTGCAAGATGATGACCAGGTATGGTTCTATTTCAATGACCTATCTAAATGATGACCACTTTTCAACTCACTTGTCTACATTAGATCGCATAGTTTTGGGATTTGCTCACATGGGCTACAACTTCAATAAAAAAAAAAACAATCTAAGATAGCCCACTTCAATGTCCTATTTTTAGGATACAATTTGTCAAGTGAAGGAAGAAGCCTAGCTACACATTTCTTTGAAAAGTGTGAGTTTTTACAACCAGCAAACACATAGAAGAATATCCAATCAATATTGGATTTCCTGAACTTTGGCAGATCATACATTTCAGGCTATGCAGAGCGGCTAAAACAGTTCTACGACTTGATACGTCCACATTTTACAAGCACACATTGGACAACTGAACACAAATTCTATGTTCAGTAAAATCTGACATGCTAGCATCCAAACATTTACACATGTTAACCCCACCTGGTGATCTGTATATTTGCAGGTGCATCAGGGTACACCTATGTCACATTCAATGAAGGAGCATATAAATCGCATTTATTCACCAATGCAGAGATGCATTTTGCACAGACAGAAAAGATTCAGATGGTGGTACAGACTGCTGTAGTGAGAGAATGATCTTTGGCTCCGGGTTAACGCATAGTCGAGTTTCTGGTCCTAGCCTTAGAGGGAGTCACAAAGGCCAGCATTCAAAGAGCAAAAGCTTTACATCCACGATGGATACAATGGGCCAACTCTTGCAGCAACAAATATAGGTTACATATTTGACTACACTACAAACACAAGCATACCTGCAATAACAAAACGAATATCCTATGCCTAATGAAAACATGCCTCTAGATCAGTATGATTATGCCTCAAAACCTGCAACTGAAATAGCTGAGCTCATACTCACTCATGAACCTGACATTAATTCTGACTGAAACTTAGCTAAATGAATCATCTACACCCATCCACGACATATTGGTACCCCTATGTCACTAAACTAGACAGAACTGATAAGCCTGGGGGTGGTATTGCTTGCATGCATCGGAGCAATCTCAGTGAACTGCTCCCACTTAGCCGTACTATCATCTTGTGAATACCTCCATCTAGATATCATGACTAACAAACCAGTATGTTCGCTACACACTTTCTACCACCCACCATGCTATAATCTCACCTTCATCGAACATCTCATGGAGATTGTATCTATAAATACTGGACAAAAAACACGCAAATATTCCACGAAGACCTCAATCTCCACTGGAACGATCCTAGGACCCAGCGGTCAATAGACTCAAAGTCTTACTCTCGGACCTGGACCTCACACAAATCTTCAACAGCCCCACACATGATTAAGGCTCAACACTAGAGTTAGTCATTTCCATTCAGCTGGAAACAAACCTCCCCTGTGATTGGTTGGACAACCACATCATCACATTCTTCATCAATGTAGCTGTAAAACTACACTGTTCAACCCAAGAGACCTAAAATATGGAAGAGAAACCTAAAAAACATTGGTCAAGACTTGGCCACAAATTCTAGCCCCAACTTCCTGCTTCCCCCTGAAGGTCTATCCAATGTTCAAGATCTGATTAACCACTAGTCTCATTCCATAAACCTAGTTTTAGGCAAAGTAGGTCCCCTACAAGTAAAGAGATCCTCCACAAAAGACTCTACACCACGGTACGACTGGAGATTCAATTTTGACAGAAGATCACTAAGATTAATTGAATGTCGATGGAGATCAGCTCCTTCTGACCACCTCAAACTCCTAAGATCCACGAGAAACTCCTATTACAGAAAGATTAGACACTCAAAAGCAGACTTCTTCAGCAACCATTTAGATTAACTGTACTACAAAACAATGTTCACAAGGAACTCATTTGAAAATAGTCATCTATCGCATACAACATCAATAGTTGTGTTTGAATTAATCTCTCACAGGACTAACACTAAGTCAGTACTTAACACACTAAGCCTACACACAACCAATCATAATTTACCAAGCCTCAGCCGAGGTCTTTTATTTAACACAAATTTTTGATCACATATAAAAACATATCATATATACATTACTCCTCTCTTTCTTACATTCGCAGTGCAAAGTGACCCCAGTGAAACCATAACCTCAGAGACACAAATAAACAAAAAATAATAAAAGTGCAAAAGGTTATTGGAAAAATATTCTACCCAAACCCATCCTACAAATCTAATGCCCTGCCTGACTTAGCTACTCACTGAAAGTCAAACCCAGAAATATCTGGCAATTCAGTAAACTTGGAGTAGTGACTAATTTGTGTTCAAGAACCAGGGCAAGGCTTATGATGAGGAGTACTCAATTGTTTCAGAGTCAAACAGAACCTGGAGAACTAAAACAAGATGTTTAACATGAAGCACTGAATGGTTGTTAATGCTACTGTTGACCAATGTAAAACTGAAGTTGACAGTGAGGTCTTTATCCCCGTTTCAGTATCCTTTTTATCTCAACAGAAGCGTTCATACACTCAGGCTAAGGAACCATAATATCTGTTCTAATCCAGACCTCTAAACTGGACTAAAATATTTTCAAATCGCATAAGACTCACATCTGTGCCCAGGAATACTTCGCAAATAATTATAAATAGGGCTCCCTGTTTTCCGTTTTTACTGATTTTCACAGACAAAAACAGACCAAAAACATTTAATTTTGGAGTCTATTTTGAAATGTGGTTAAAAAACGGAAATTGGGTTGTTTTTTGGGTAATTCTACTTTGTTTGCCATGACTGCCATTTCATTCGCTTTGTGGGTTGATAGGAAGGGGGTTAAAAAAAGGGATTTTAGTAAAGAGGCTTTGACATCAGTAGATTTACACAAAACTGATCCTGTATTTTGCATGTTTTTATATAAATGCATTCATCTAACTTCAGCAGGTGTTCACAACATGTAAACCTGGCAGGCATTCAAGCATGAGTGCATATTTATCGGTTAAATAGATGGAAATATACCAATTTCAGCTTTATTCTTTCACAAAGACCAAAATAAATATGGATAAATACAGACAGAAATGTCCCAAAAATAAATACCATAAAACCGGAAGCCCCAATTATAAAGCATTAAAACAAACGTCAATCGCTTTAAGTTTTCAGAAGTAGAACTATGGCAGACAACTACAGTTAAGTGAATTTATGGCAGTGGCCCAGAGCATTTAGCACTGGCTCTTTAAGACACCAGGCTTAAATACTGGGACACATGTCCTGAGGATGCAGTCTCGCAACAAACTGGGAAGGGAGGCAAAGAAGATCTGTTCAAAACATTGCATTTATGCAAGGTCAGCCCTCTATTTGGCTACTGCAGCAGGGGCGAGTCTCGAAATTTGTTAGTTCAAGATTGTTATCATACAGGATGACTACACTGTCTTACCACACTAAAATGAGCCCATAGAGAACATGTTGCAGTCAGAAGTACATCTTGAGGATGCAAACTTCTCTTAACCCAGCACACTGTAGCAATGGCCATGTATTGGGTATGTATTGTCGGACGGATATAGAATGTACTTGGGGTATAACACTATGCTGGTTCTTTGTACTATGAGGTACATGGAATGTCCCCGTGTCAGTAGTGTGTATCCTTCACTGCGGTGATAGTGCTGTGTACACCCTTGCATATGGAATAAAGATTTTAGCACAGAAGATACACGTGCCTCATTTCTACAGTATTGCAACAGAATGTTTGGTCACAAAAGGGAGAGTACCATTTCATACTGGATACTTGTGCAACTGCAAACTGTAAATTAACTGTAAGGCAATAAGAGTATTCTTCAAAATGGCAGCAGAGTTGTGTGGCAGGAGCGTTTTGGAAAGTTTCATGGTAATTAGACCAAAATACCATCTAGGCCAAGTGGCAGTTGGAGTGGGGGTGAATGTTTCAGCGCATGGTTCTACAGCACATGCTAGCAACATTCTCCTCTGCTAACATGCTACAGTGAAGGGGTACTTCCTGCAGAAACAAGTTTGCAGCGGTGGACGGCATGCTGGTAAAGCAAGCTCTATTGCTCTGGGAAAACTATGCATGCACAATGACATTGGCAGACATTTTGGACAGTCGGGAAGAATTTTAATTGTTTTTTTCCATCAGTGTAAACTGTAATATTCACATGGGCAGGGTGCAGGTATAACAGTTAACTGAGGTGTCTTCTTTCAAGCAAATTAGCACCGCAGAGGATTTCAGCAAGGGTGTATGCATTGTAAGTGGCAAAGCCATCCAACATTTTTAGTCTGTAGGATAGTTCTCATACTGTGCTAGTATGCAGTGTAGTGAAACGAATAGTTTACCTGTCGGTGTAGTTTTGCAGCTTGAAGACTTTCTGGATTCACTATACTGTGCATTATTCCGCGGTCTAGTGGTTGGGTCCGGAATCGTAGTATTTTCTCTTTTTTCGTGGCCCAGGTGGGCATAGACGTCCCACCATTTGGTGTCCTCCCGTGACGTCTGTGTGCTTCCTCCGGAAGCTCCCACTTTTGGGGGCCATCTTCGGATTCTTTTTTTCTCGTCTTGTGCTACTTTTGCTCATCCTCTTTTCAATGTCTTTTTCCATAATTGTTTTTTTTTGGTCCCCTTCCTCCAGTCTCATCTTTCTGGCGAAGGTGGGTGGGTTTGCAAGTGAATCTCGAAAGTCAAGCTGCACATCTACACTGACTGGTAAACTATTCATTTTGCAGCGTGAATCTTTCTGGATTCACTATGCTGTGCATAGACTTTGTAGCGGTTTGCGATGTTTGTGGCAGCTGGGTGGAAAAAACCGTTGGTTGTTGAATACATGTTGAAGCACTTTTTGTCCTACTTGTGCTTCCTTGTTCATCTGTATAGCCACGCAGTAGTGCTTAGTGAACGTGTGCACTGAAGCCCATGTTGGCGCCAGGCAAATGTCTAGGATGGGTGTGTTTGCCAGGAAGGCTATTGTTGCTCCCTTTTTTCTGGTAGAGTGAGCTTGTGCCGCTCCTTGTAGTTCTTGGCCTGCCTGCTTGTGTCAGAATTGGATTGTCTGTGCGATCAATCGTGCAATGGTGCTTTTTGTTACCGGTCAGCGCTTGCAGTTCGCTTACCCTGCGTAGCGAGGTGATGGCTACCAGAAAAGCTGTCTTTATGGTGAGCATATGTAAAGAGGCCTTGTGAATGGGTTCGAAGGGCGCCTTCATAAGTTGCGTTAGAACTACATTGAGGTTCCAGGCCGGCAGTGGCATCCTTTTTGGGGGGGCGATTAGTTTGGCCCCCTCCAGGAAGCTTTTTACCACCTGGGCTGTAAAGAAACTTTCCCCTGTTTCTCCTCTTGTGTAGGCTACTATTGCTGCTAGGTGTACTCTTAGTGAGGTGTAGCTTAGGTTACTCTTTAGCAAGTGTGTTAAATATCTTAGCACTGTTGATTCCCTGGTGATTCTCTTCTGGAGCTTTTCCTTAATGCACCATTGGGTGAACCTTTTCCATTTTGCTATACAACACTTCAGTGTGGTAGGTCTCCTTGCCTCCCACAACCCCGCCAGCGTGCTCTCTGGGAGTTTTAGGTGTGCGAACTCCAAGTCTTCAGGAGCTATGCTGCTAGGCTGAGGCTCTCTGGTTCTGGGTGGAGCACCATTCCGTTTTGCGTTGAGAGCAGGTCTCTTTTTGGGAACTTGTGTGGTGGCCCCCTGTGCCATTTCCTCTATCGGTGAGAACCAGGACTGCCTGGCCCACTGTGGTGCTACCAGTATCAGCGTCATGTTGCTTGTTCTGCACTTGCTGAGCACTCGATCAGCGGTATTGGGGGAAAAGCGTAGGCAAAGGTCTTCGACCAGCTTATCCATAGGGCATTTCCTTGAGATTGCTGACCTGGCTGTCTAGATGCGAAGTATTGGTATTTTGCATTCTAGTGTGTTGCAAACAGGTCTATTTTTGGGGTCCCCACTTCTTGAATAGCTTTTGCGTTTCCTGTGTATTGAGCTCCCACTCGTGGGATGCTAATTTCTGTCTGCTGAGTGTCTGCTTCCACATTGTCCTTACCTGGTAGATGTATCGCCAGGTCTATTTGTAGTGGGATGGTCCACTTCCATATCTCTTGCGCTAGCCTTGATAGCGCCACAGATTGTGTTCCTCCCGGCATGTTGATGTAGAACATCGTTGTGGTGTTGTCGGTTTGTATCACTCTCTGCCCGTACAGTAGTTTCTGGAAGGCTTTTAGGGTAAGGAACACTGTCTTTAGTTCCATGTAGTTGATGCGTCTGTCCACAAACCCCTCACTTTGAGCCGGTTCATGTGCGCTCCCCACCCCATTTGGGATGTGTGTTGTGATTGTCACTGTTGGAGTTGGGCGAGTAAATGGTTTCCCCTTTGTTATGTTCTTTTTGTTCCACCATGTGATCTCTTGCACTGCGTGCGTTACAACCACTAGATCTTCCCAACTCCCTGTTGCCTGTGACCATTGCTGCTGGAGCCATTCCTGGAATGGTCTCATGTAGAGTCGGATATTGGGAACTAGGTGTATGCAGGACGGCATCATCCCCATGAGTTTGCTCACTGTCCTCACTCAGAGGTTGCCCCTTCCGGTATTGACGTGTCTCCTTCAGCAGGGCAAAGGTTCTCTTCTTGCTGGGGAACACCCTACCCTGAATGTTTTTGATCTGTGCGCCCAGGAAGATCTTCACCTGTTATGGTTCTATAGAGGACTTCCCCCAGTGTATCGAAAAACCTAGTTCGGTCAGCGTGTGCGTGAACCGCTGAGCATGCAGTTTGCATAGGTTGTAGGAATTCGCCTTTACCAACCTGTCGTCGTGGTAGGAATATACATGTATTCTCTGCCTCCGTAAGTGCGTCGCTACCGCAGCTAGGGATTTTGTGAAGACCCTTTGTGCGGATTTTAGTCCAAAGGCCAGGGCTGTGAACTGGTAGTGCGCTTTGTTGATGGCAAATCTCAGTAGATGTTTTTGATTAATGGGAATGTGTAGGTAGGCATCCTTGAGGTCTATAGTGGACATAACATCCCCGTCCCTTATTTGTGGTATAACCTCTTGTAGGGACGTCATTTTGAATTTGAGTTTTTTAGGTGTCGCCTGAGACAGCGCATGCTGTCTCTTCGAGACATTTAGTTACAGGCTTTTAAAAGTACCACCAGAGGCTTTTGGTGGCCTAAAGCTTGAGTGCACGTGAGCGTGCACGGCCGCAGCCGCCATCTGCTTTTCTGTCATGGCTCATTAAGGCCCCTCCACCCCCTTGCTGTCTAACCACACTACCCCCCTTACTTCTCTCCCCTCTCCATTCTCCATTCTCCCACTCCACGTTAGCTTGTTATTCTTAACTTCGCAACCCTGCCGTCATAGCACTTTTCCCATAACTTAGCTGTGTTGCATGGCTGAAAGTTATGATGAAATAGCACTGAGGTGCATTCGAGCGCTATGAAAAAAGCGCTATAACATGTTAGTTGGAATGAATGGAGCCACAACAAACATCTTTGGCTGCATTCAAGGTATCAATAGTAGTACACTATACTGCTAGGTGAAATGATCCGCATTCATGGGTGACTGTGGAGGGGGTTGGTCTGAAAGGGAATAGATTTTTTTATGGATGGAGCTTAGAAAATCAGAGCCCAGACGTCCATTAAATGAGGCCTGTGCTATTAATTCCAAACAGAGGGTCTTCACTACTCATCGGCTGACCCCCGGGTTCTAGGAGTAGCTCATATTGCAAAGCATGGCAAGAGTCGTCCGTCTCGTCTCCCCAGTCTCGTCTCCCCAGTCTCGTCTCCCCAGTCTTTCTCTCTCTCTCTCTAGTCTCACCAGTCTTTCTCACCAGTCTCGTCTCACCAGTCTTTCTCTCTCTCTCTAGTCTCACCAGTCTTTCTCACCAGTCTCGTCTCACCAGTCTTTCTCTCTCTCGTCTCACCAGTCTTTCTCTCTCTCTCTCTCTAGTCTCACCAGTCTCACCAGTCTCTCTCTCTAGTCTAGTCTCACCAGTCTCTCTCTCCCTCTCCCACTGAGTGCATGTGTAGAGATCCTGTGCACCAGCAGGCAAGGCAGGCAAATTTCACTGTCACGATATGGTAAACCAATATACACGCGTTTCAAACCTTTGCTCCAACATAATAAACCATGCCTGCAGTCCTTGCACTTTTCCCATAACTATTAGCCATGTTGCATGGCTGAAAATTATTTAAAAATAGCTCAGTGCTGCTTTGTAGTGCTTTGACAAAAGTTATTACACAGCCAGCACTGCCTGCATTATACCACTTTAGTTTTTTCTTTGTCATGCTACACGGCAGCTGTGCTACTGTACTACATGGGTAAAAGACAATGACAAAGCCAATACCTTTTCATCAATCCACGACCCATTTATCCACTATTTCACCTTTCCATCCACCCACACTTTTTTTATCAATCACTTTCTCTTCCATTATCCTTTCACCCAATATCCATCTATTCTCATTCAGCCTTTCACTCTTCCCTCCTTGTCCTCCATCGATCCTCCCAGTCATCCTTTCACTGTTCATTCATCCTTGCTCTCTACCATTCTCAACACATCCAGCCACCCAACTCCCTTCCATGCACTCCTCCATCTTTCCACCCTTCCATTCATCATTTTGTTCCAGCAGTCTTCCAGTCCTTCATCCATCCATCCATCCTTTCACTTGTCCTTTCATCTTTCCAAACCTTCTTTCACCCTTCGTTTTCCTCCAACCCCCTTTCCTTCTGTCCCCATTTTAATTCTTCCTTCCACACTTCCTTCTTTGCACCCTTCTTTTGTTTCACACTTCCTTCCACTCTTCCCTTCACATTTCTTTGTTTTATCCTTCCATTCATACTTTTATCCTTCCACATTCCTTCCTTTTTTCCCTTCCGCATTTCACCATTTATATTTAGTTTTCTATGTACCTCTATCTGTTTGATGCCTCTACTTTTCTGGTTTTCCACATTTTATTCATTCACTCCTCTATATCCTTCACACACGTGGCTCAGTTGTCAGCCGTAGGCCTACACGCCTCAGCTCTGTTCTGTAAACCTGAAGACAGACACAGCCCTCAAAAGAGTCAACATTTTAGTGCCTTATCAGCCAAGTGGCTCATGTCAACACCCACCACACCTCTAGCTGCTATAGTAGAGGGTTTAGGCATAGCCAATAGGTTTCGCCTTTGGGACCTTATAAATGTTTAGTTATCCAGCACAATATCTTTGGTGCAACAACATCAACTGTTGCATGGCTAAACACTTGCAAGGTCCCAAAGGCGAGACCTATTGGCTATGCCAATGCTGGTTATGTATTGGTTTAGGAAAAGTAGGTCCAGGATGTGTCTTAACGTTTCGTCCACTTTTGGCATGAGGAAGTAGTTGGAGTACACTCCCTTCTTTCTTTCCTTGAACGGTACTATTTCTATTGCCTCCTTGTGGAGGAGTTCTTGTGCCTCTTGTAAAAGGAGTGCGAGCTCTTTTGTTGAGCGCGTTTGGCTGGTTGGACTCCTGTTTGGTGGCTTTCTTTCAAGTTCTATACAGTAGCCGAATTGTATGATGAGTATCCATTTGTCTGTTATTTTCTTCCTACCGGTGTTACATGTTCGCTGATCTCTCCTTTGTGCGTGTCTAATTTTCTTTTGAGTCTTTTGTTGTGCCGCCCCTCTAGAGATGTTGTGGAGGTGGGCACGTTCGATACAGCGGTGTCCCTGAGGTGGGTTGCTGCCCCCCTCTTCTCGTTTGTCCCAGTCAGTTCAGTCGCCCCTGAAAGGACTGGCCCCTGGGTTGGTACTGCCAGCTTTGCTGTTGCTGACCCTGCTGTGCCTGGTTGTTTCCCTGATAAGTTTGCTGGAAAGCCTGGTGCGATGTTCCCGGCTGGCTCCCTCCTCTGCCATTTGGTCTCCTTGAGGGGGTGCCCCTTCTCATCCCTCTGAACTGCAGAGCTCCCATGGACCTTGCAGTTTCATTATCCTTTTTGAGCTGTGTCAGTTTCCCGTCCACTAGTGTACCAAACAGTTGTTCCCCGTTGAAGGGTATGTTCAGAATATTGTTCTGAACTTCTGGCTTGAAACCAGATATCCTCAGCCAGGCATACCTTCTCTCCGTCACTCCACTCAGCATAAGCCTTCCGGATGTGTGTCGCATCCAGGGCCGACTTTAGGCAGGTGTTGGCCATGTTTTGGCCTTCCTCAACTAGGTGGGTTGCCCTCGGTTGGTATTCTGCCGGGAGAGGTTTGAGCAGCTGGCCGACCTCCTCCCAATGTTGGTACACATGTCTGTTTATTAGGCCATTGGAGTTCGCAATGCACCAGTGAATCGCCGCATTCCTCCATCTTCCTCCCCGTGAGGTCTATTCTCTTACTCTCCTTGTCTGGAGATGGCCCAGAGTTCGTGGGAATGTTGGCCTTCTTTCTGGCAGGTGACGTTATAATGGAGCCAGCTGGTACGGATCCCTGGTTATACGCTGGATCCTTCGAGGAATGTTTGTATTTTTTCCTCTGTTCTGGGGGTGACAGATCTGCAGGCTGCTGGCTCCTTGAAAGCTTCCCTACCCTGGTCCAGTACACTTGGAAGCATGGGTAGGAATTGGCTCCTAGTTTGAGTGGGGAGCAGGGTCTCCAAGAGGAAACAAGCCTTTGGTTTCTCTTCCTCTAATTTAACCCCATATGTTGCTGCAGCGTTCTTTATGACCATATTGTAAATGCCAATAACGTCTGGCTGCGAAGGCCTCGATGGGTATGACTCTACACCCTCCTCCGGGCTTTCGGCGTCGAGGTCCTGCCATTCCATGTCCTGCGCCTCCGAGGATGTCGAGCCCAAGTTAGTTTGTTGATCATCCTCGCCTTCTTCGTAGTAATACAGGCCCTCTTTATCCTGTTGCTCTCCTGGTTCTGGAGTTTGGTGTGTCAGCGGTGTCTTACTCTTCGACTTCTGGTTCAACAACCGTCGAAGGTTTCGAAGGGATGGTGAATCTTCTCATCCGTTCGTCGAAGTCCTTCTTCCTCTGGAGGATACTGTCCATTTCTGCCTCGAGCCTTCTCTTCTTTCTCTCCATTTGGGCCACTTGTTCGGCTGCGAGAGTTTCAGCTCTTTTCCTTTGGTGTCGAGCACAATTTTTCGGGTCCGTGCTTAGACGACCTAGGCTCGTCTAGAGCTTTCGCCAGCTGGGAGTCCTTTTCGAAGGATCCGCTGGGCTGTTTGTCCATGGACGCAGCTGCAGTCGAGTGCTTAGACACCAGTGCTCCTTTCGAGGACTTTGGCTCAGTTTTTTGAGAGTCTGTCAGGGCTTTAAGGGTCTACGTCTTACCTCCTTTGTCGACTTATCGGTCTCTGCCACCGTGTAGTCCACTAGTCCCTGGGCGAGGTTGTCCTCTTCTCTGCTGAAGAGGCCCAAGTCCCGGAGTGACGAAGGTTGTCCTTGCCCATGCATGGCAAAGTTCTCTCCTCGGTCTCACTCTGAGAGTCTGGGGGGTGAATGCCGAGCAGGCTTTGCAATCATTGCTTTCGTGGTCGATTGGCAGGCAGAGGTTGCAGACCAGGTGCTGGTCCTTTTACACGTATTTGTGGTGGCAATAATGGCAAAAGTTGAATCGGATTTTGTCCATTCTTTCGCTCATGGGGGTCCCCCTGTGCGCGCATTCTCCATTGGACATCAAAGTTCTTTCTGTCTCACCTGCTTAGTCGTCGCGGCTCTGTGCTTCTGGTCGTGCGATGAAAAACTCCCAACTTTTGACGTTTTCTGCTTGATTTTCTCTTCTTGCCAAAAAACTCTTGAACTCCGAGACAATACAGACCGAACGGCGAAAAAAAGAATCTGAAGATGGCGCCCAAAGGTGGGAGCTTCTGGAGGAAGCATGCCGACATCACGGGAGGACACCAAATGGCAAGACGTCGACGCCCAACTAGACTGCGAAAAAAAAAAATAATAATGATTCCGGACCCAATCACTAGACCGTGGAATAATGCACAGCATAGTGAATCCAGAAAGATTCACGCTGCAAAACTGCAGCAGTGAGGTTGTGCATCCCTTACATTTGAGTTCACCGAAAGTTCTTTGCAAACCGGCTGTACAGTGGAGTGAATGGAATGAGTACTTCCTGAACTACATAGCCAACATGGAAGATGGTAGTGGTTTATTTACAGCGGACAGAAAGAAAAGAATCCTCATGTACCCTTTAGGTCCGGAGGGATTACGCATTGATAATCAGTTACAGAAACCGGGCAGGGGTGGACGGAGATCTAGATTTTTTTTTTTTAAAGTGCGATACAGGATTTGGAGGAGCACTTTTTACCCATGTGCATTGCGGTAACACTGCATTCTTTATGGAAACAGAAGAAGCATGAGCACAATGAAGACTGTTTTGATCTTGAAAAGTTGGTGATCTAATGTAGGTTTGGGAATTTGCTGGACGAACTGGTTTGTGCTCAAATGGTGATGTATGTGATAAACAAATATATACAAGAGGTTGTGGGTGGAAGGTGGGGCAAACCTCAAAGACACTGCGTCAATTGTCAAGAAAGCAGAACCGTCAGAGCATTGTGCTAAAGCACATTGACACTTTATTCACTGCCTCCACCACTTTTTCTAATGCTAGAGGGAAGACCGGAGAGTGCACAGACTGGGTGATTTGTAGACCAAAGGAAAGATGGGCAACAATGTGGAACAGTCCAAAAGATGTAATATTGTGTTTCCTGTGTGGTAGTGCATCGCATTCAGCTAGGTTTAGGTTTGAGAGGTGCCCGGTTGAAGCTGCTAATTGTTTCGAATGTGCTAGAATACGACATTATGCCAGAGTACGCAAGAGAAAGTAAAACCGTACAACCAAGGTTGTATGGGCAAGAGATAGTGATGAGGATGAGTTCCCCCAGGGGGCAGTGAGTACAATAGGCTTACAGGCCAGAAGAAAGTAGTGCTGAATATTGCAGGGGAAGGGAGTAGTAAACCTCTGTGTTGGGTATCCTATGGAGGAATCTCTATGCTGACTCAGGGTCCCCATACACTACAATTGCGGAGTATTTTGGCAGGAGTTTTTTGTAAGCAAGGTCGAGAATCAATGGGAACCACCGAAACTTTCTCCAGAGAGCTCTCTGGAGATAGAAAAGAAAATATTTCAGGCAGTCTTCAGACTCAAACAGACATGCAGTGTGTAATCTCTATATAGCCAAGGAGGGGCCTACTGAACTGGACTGAATAGATCAAAAGAAGTTAAGCATACTCCTGGATCTGAATAGTGTGGAGCAAGTCTTGGTGGCATGTGAGGAGGAAGACACAAAACGGTGGGTGTTTGTAGGAGTTTGCCAATATTACCGTGGAAAACATGAGGAGTCAAAGGGTTCACTCGCTGCATAAAACGAAGAGAAGGAGTTTCGCCCAAAAATCATAAGGCAAGTAATATTCCTTTCATTGTGAGGGAGGAGGTGCAGAAAGAGTTAGAGAATTTGAGTCAAATGTCACTGAACCAGTAAAGGCATTGGAATGGGTGTCTCCCTTGGTCATTTTATGCAAGGTCAATGGCAAGGTCCGTTTGTGTGTGGACTTGAGGGAACTTAATATTGTGGTCATCAGTTGCCACTGCCTCTCATTAATGAAATGAGGTCCTTAACCAGATAATCTAAATGGCTTTCTATGCTGGACTGGTCTGCAGTGTATCACCAAGTAGTACTGGATCACAGCAGCATACATCTCAATACTTTCTGCACACCGTTCAGTTGTTACCAATTCAAACATATGCGTTTTGGACTGGCATCAGCTGCAACGGTGCTCGAGGTTGATGGCACAGCTTTTAGGACATATTCCTGAAGTTACTTTCTTCCAGAATGCCATTTTGGTGATGGAAAAGGTTAGAAAGAACTATGGAGGTATTGAGGAAGGTGTTCGGTATTCTGGAAGAAAGATGGGTGTCAGCGTAGGGCAGTAAATACAGGCTTGTTAGAGGGTAATGTATTTGGGGAATGAAATCAGCAATGAAGGGATCAAAGAAAAAGCTGATGGAAGCGGTTGTGAGCGCTTCATCCCCGAAATACAAAGATGAACTGAGATCTTTGGGTTAGCAGAATTTTATTCAAAATTATTTGCGAATCTCACAAAACTCATGAAATTAGGATGTTATTGAAAAACAGTTAAATTTGAATGGAATGTCGGAAGCATTGGGTTGGGACCTTTCCTGCTCACTAAAGTTGGTACTCTTGCATATCATGGACGGGGTGGGTCACTTCCGCAGGACACAGACAACCAAGGAGACGTCTCGGTTCTTGGATTTGGGGCTTGCGGTCGCAAAACGCCTCATAACTAGGAGGTGGAAGGCGCAAGACCCGCCTCACCCGCAGGCATGGAGGCACTCACTTGCTGCATGGGCTGGAGCGGAGGGGACTGCCATCAGACGGGAGGAGACATTAGGGTTGAAGAAGACGCCCATAGCCGCGCAGTGGGAGGAGTTGCTCCGAGCGCTCAGACATGTAGAGGAGGTGGAGGGGGGGGGGGTGGGACGAGCGAGAGCCGTTGGACTGACCCCGTAGTGTTCTACACATGACTTACACCTAGAATGGCGATGTGAAAATACGCACCTAAACACAAGATTCCGTGCCATAGCTTAGCAACTGCAAAATACTGTGGGAGAAGGGGAGCGGACGGGGGGCGGAGATAGGGAGATGGATAATGGAGCTGGTCTACTTCCGAGGTGGTTGAGGTTCTAAATGTTTTGTTTCATCACTGTTTATTGGAAGTAGATATGGATCAGGCTGAGGGACTCGCTGAGACATCCTGACATGTTCATGTAGAGGAATAGGGGGTCGTACACAGCAAAGCTTAAAATCTGCACTTTATCAGAGGGTCGCGCCACTGGGTAGAGTTACCATTCTGCAACCCAATGTAATGTATAAAGTTGTTATGACAAAGGTACTCGTATGCAAGTAAGCCGAATTTCTGTAACTGTTAAAAAAACCAATAAAAACAGATGATAAAAAAAAAATCATGGACGGGGTGGATGGTAACATATAAACGCCATCTTATGTTATTGGGTTTTACCTTGGCCAAAAGAGACATTGCAAAGTTGTGGAAAGCATCTGTAGCGCCTTCCCTGTCTGTGTCGAAGAATGGCCTGGATTTCTACATGTGGTTGGGTATCCCAATTTTCAAGGCGTGGGGTTGCCCGCAAACATTTCAAAATTTGGAAGCGCTGGGCGGACTATCGGGGTCTGCAGTTGGAGCTCGTCTCTACGGAAGGGGTACCAAACTTAGTTTAAATTCCCTGTACCTGTATAACAAAAATCAAGGTGTATTAATAGGCTTTACATGTTGGTGTGGGGGCTTTGCCCACTGCGTGCTATTCTGGGGAGGATTACGTGTGACGGGAGGGGGTGGTTGGGTTTATTTTCTTGTTCCCTTTAATCTGCATTTCCTTCCATTTCTTCTGGACTATTTTCTCTTTAAATGTCAAAGTCATGATGATGTAACTTTATTGTGCAGAAGTTTATGGGTTACAGAGCTCTGCATCCTATTTGTTATTTGACAAAATCGGTTTATAAAAAACAAAATTGCATGGAATGAAAGCGGTCAATCAGCGTTTCAGGAGATCAAGCAAGGCATTGCTAAATGCACCCAGGTTACAAGGTTTTGATCCTAAAACACTCAATTGTCACCACTGATGAGAGGTAAGGTTCTTGGGGGTGTATTGACTGAGAAAAATAAATGGGGTAAACAATGCCAGAGACCGCCCTGCTACACAGAGGGTTTGCATTTACGCCAGCAAAGACTTTGTTGCTGGCCAGAGGGACTCACTTCGCCCCCAAAGAGTTTTTTTTTTTTTGATAATCAAGTTTATAGAATTTTCCGGAACAAAAACACATTGGTAGCATTCATACAAATTATACAGGTACATTGTATTAAGTGGGATACAATTTTACTCAAACAACACTTGTGGGCGAAACACTGCCCGCGCCCGTTGCTCAGCACATACACTACCATTTATACCCTTCACACTGGCGATAAATTAAACCATTTACCCCATATTATGCCAAAGAGTTCTGGGCAGCCTCGGGCCTTGAAGAGGGGCTCCTCTTGGGTACCACACCAGTCCACCCCCAGGCCCTCACGGTGGGCAGCCTGGCCTGGGACCAAAGCGAAGTGATATCACGCTTTGCCACTGCCAAAGCCGTACCCAAAACACACTTGTCGGCCTGTGCTCCATCAAGGCCATCGAACACACTCCCAGGATCAGGCGTAGCGGGTCATGAAGTACCTCCCACCCTAGAGCTTGCTTAAGTTCGCGGTCCACCCCTGCCCAGAACAGTGCAAGAGTGGGGCATTGCCACACCATGTGATAAAAGTCGGTTGGAGCGTGGGTGCAATGCTGGCACCCTGGAGAGGACCGCTAGCGAGCGCTAAACATACGTGCCGGGGTGAGGTAGGCCGTGTGGAGGTAGTAGAGTTGGACTAGACACAGCTTGGAGGAAGTAGTCAGGGTCTTAGGTGCCATAAGGGCGTCCGTCCAGTTTGTCTTCTAGGGGGCCCAACCACCCCTCCCACCAGGCACGGAGTGAGTCTAAGGACGCTGGACCATTGTTCCCCAAAAAGCAGTAAATCCGAGACACCCCCCCTCTGCCCAGGATCCCCATCACTTGGGCCTCCAGGGGACTAAATTCGGGGAGGGAGGTGGGGACGGGATGTGGACTTAGAGGGCGTGCCTCAACTGCAAATATTTGTAGAATTGGAGGGAGTGGCGGTGTTGTAGGTCTGCAAAACGATCTGACATGGTCCCCCACCCAACCGTCCCCGAGCTGCGAGATCCCGATGTGGTCCTATTTACAGAAGTGCTGGAGGGACAAGACCTCCTCTAGCCAGGCCCCACTCCACAGAGGCGTCTGCCTGGTGAGTTTCCGATCCGCTCTACAGTATGTTAAATGGGATCGCCATGCCATAAGCACCGTTCTAGTGATAGGAGGGAGATCCCAGGGGACTGGGCTCCTGTACAGGTATGCCTGGAGTTGTGCAAAATCTGTCGTACGGAGCTCCAGGTCGCACCAGTCGCGGAGCACAATCAGCCTCATGGCCAAATAGTAGAGATAGAGGTTAGTCACCCCCATTCCTCCAACATAGGGGGGTATGCGGCAATGCGCTAGAGACACACGTGTTCTCCCTCCACCCCATAAAAATAGGGTGAGGACTCCGTCCAGCTCCCGAAACCAACCACCTGGGAGATGAATGGTCACGTTTTCCAAGATGTATAGGAAACGGGGGAGGACCATTTTGAAAAGTGCACCCCTACCGAGAGGGTTAAGGGGAAGGGTCTGCCATCTTCTGAGGTCCGCCTTGGCTCTAGTGACCAGGGGCGTGATATTCAGGGCCCACTCGAGCTCCGGGAGGAGGGCCACCCACACCCCCAGATATTTGAAGGATTGCCTCCACAGGGGGATAATCGTTTGCCAATCGAAGCACGCCCGAGAAGCGTGCAAAGGAACTAGGGTGGACTTTGACGGATTGAGCCTGAGGCCGGAGACCCGTTCGAAGGCCGAAAGGGCGTCCAGACATCGCAGGCCCGAGCTCTGCAGGTCCGCCAGGAAAAGGACAAAGTCGTCGTCGTACAGGGTAAATTTATCGATCTGAAGTGGATCCCAGGCCCAGCTGCGGAAGAGGGGGTCCTGACGGATGAGGGAAGCCAGGGGTTCCATTGCTAGTGCAAATAGAAGCGGCGAGAGCGGACAGCCCTGGCGGGTGCCCCTCCCGACAGGGAACGCCTCCGAAACTACACAGTTGAAGGACCCCCGCCTTGGGGGTGGAATAGAGGACCCGGAAGAGGAGTCAGAAAGGGAGGGCGATACTCTCCAACACGTCCCCCAGGTAACCCCAATTCACCGTATCGAATGCTTTTCCAAAGTCTAGGAAAAGCAGTGCAAGATACAGGGTGTGCAGATGGCAGTGCGCAATGGCAAGGTGGAGACTGCGTATGCAGTGTTGGGTCCCCCGGGCGGGCATGAAGCCGCACTGATCGGGATGCACCAGTTCTTGTAAATGGGGACGGAGCCGTTGGGCCACCACGGTGGCGAAGAGTGTAATTTCGGTTTTGATAAGGGAGATGGGACGGTAGTCCGTACACACGAGGGAGGGAGGCTGCGTCTTTGGGAGGACTACTATGGTGGCCACGTCAATCAATGGTAGAAAAGCCCCCACTTCGACTACATGCTTAAACAGGTCTTGTAGGTGCGGAACCAACGTGTCTCGGTAGGCCGCGTAATATTCTTGGGGGTAACTGTCGGGCCCGGGCGATTTGCCGGAGCACAGTGAGATACCTCGTGTATCTCTTCTGGGGTGAATGGCAGATCCCAGAGCCTCGGAGTCCATTTGGGAGATGCAGGGTAGTCGAGTCCTGGTCTCGGTCAGCAGCCACCAGTTGGGGGGTGGGCTGCATAAAGGGTTGCGTAATAGCCCGCAAACGTCTGGGCAATGTCTTGGGAGGTGGTGTGATGAGTTCCGCTTCCATCCCGAATCTCAGGAATAATGCGATTGGCTTTAGGGTAGGACACCAGATTGTGGAGAAGTTTGCAATTTTTGTCACCCCAACCATACACCACGCAACCGAAGAGCGCCAGAGCATTTTAGCGGACTCCACCGAGATCCAGTGAATTTCTTCCCAGATCAGGGTAAGCTGTCGGGTGGAGTCATCATTGTAGTTGGTAGCCCGGGCCTCCTCCAGCTGCGCCGACTGGGCTTCCAGCTGCGCGAGTTGGGCGGATTGTTCCAGGCATTTTGCGTGGACCAAAACCCTAGCTACCCCGCGCATCACAGCCTTGCTGGCCTCCCACAGCGTGCCAGACTAGGGGACAGAGCCCGCATTCGTGGAAAAATATTGCTGCAGTTCCTGCCCGAGGGACTCCGCGAAGTTGGCATCCTGCAGGAACCAGGCATTGTCGCCATACCGTCCAGGGGGCTGCCGAGACAAAGGGAGACGGGCGAGTAGTCTGATACGCCCCTGGGTAAGATTGTGGACCCAGACATCAACTGACAGTCCACGGCCGACAGTAGGTACAGGTCGATACGAGAGTGGGTTTGGTGAGCCGCCGACGTGTGGGTAAATTGGACCTGGCAGGGATTCCACACCCTCCAGGCGTCGCAGAGACCCAGGGCCGAGGACCAGTCAGATGTATGTTCCGCAGAGGCAAGGCGGGCCGCCGATGGGGTACCCGTTGTGTCACATGAGAGCTGTAAAACGGCATTGAAGTGGCCTCCTATCACCGTTAGGCCTTGTGGAAAGGAGGAAAGCACCAGTGTGAGGCAGCAGAGGGCTGGGACCATGACGGCAGGAGGGATACATGTGCATAGGAGATTAATGGGATGTCCCTCAATCCTACCAGTCAGGGCCACATAGCGGCCTTGTGCGCCCATGTCGGCTTTTGTCAGGGTGAAGGGCAGCCCTTTACGGAGTAGAATGGCCACCCCTCGTGAACCCAGAGTGCCAGACCCTGTCAAACCCGTACCGGGCAAGGAAATTACATTGCGAGTCCAGAAGGTGCGTTTCCTGCAGGAACAGGATATCCGTGCATACCGGTGGGCGCTTCGAAGGACAGCGGTGAGTGTTATGCGGTCTAGTAGGCTGTTGACATTCCACGAGACCATGTGGAGGGACCTAGATAGGATAGACTGTTCGAGGGACCCGGGAGGGCACTCAAGTCAATCAGTGAGGAGGTCGGGCTAGGGGTGTTAGAACCCCGGACCAAGGCTTGGGATGGAGGGTGCGGGGACGTCGCACACGGAGAGCAGGACATCTCCCCACAGCGGTCTGTCTTTCTGATGGACCTTACCCAGCGCCTCTGGCGTTTAGAGAGGGCCCGGCACGACTGCTGGGGAGCCCGCTGGTTGGGGCAAGAGGCCGGCCGGGGCAAGAGGCCGGCCGGGGCAAGAGGGGCCTTTCCTCTGTGAGCCAGGTACACGCCGCCTGGGGAGCCAAAGAAAAGGGTCTTATTCTGGAAGAGGACCTTGAGCTGGGCCGGGAAGAGGAGACCGTATCGGAGACCCATGCTGCAAAGCATCCGCTTGATCTCATCGTAGGTCCGATGTTGGGCCTGTACCTCCCTGGTGAAGTCCAGGAAGACCATTATCTTGCTCTTCTGGTAATGCAGTGGCCCCTGTGCCCCAGCTGACCCAAGAATGGAGCGTCTCGACAGTTGAGGACCCTCAAGATTATGGGTCGGGCAGGGGCCTCAGGCAGAGGCTTGGGCGCCAGGGATCTGTGAGCCCACTCAACAGCAAACCATGGTGACAAGGCGTCCCCCGGCATCCAGGAGCGCACCCAGATCTCCACAAACGTGTCGGCACGGCCCTGCTCCACTTTATTCCTCCTGGATATATTTTCAGCGTCCTCGGCCCTACCATGGAGCTCCGAGGTCTGGAGGCAGGCGACCTGGGTCTTAAGCTTGGTGACGTCGTCCTCCACAGAGATCCGGGATTCTGCCTCCGTGATGCGCGTTGTGGCGATGCACAGGATCTGGCGAATGAGAGCCACTTCCACACTCGCCGATCTTTGATTCTACGGATGCCTGAGAAGTGCTTATCGCCTGGAGGATAGTGGAGAGATCTCCCCCCGGCTGCGCCTGGCGTGCTAGGCGGCCCGGGTCCCGGTCCAATGTTGTAAATTGGTCCAGCTTAATTTGGGTTAGAGGGACCGGATTCTGGATGGGGCGGCTTCTGCCCATCTCGGGGCGGGCGACGGATCCGCCAGGGATCGAGCGTGGGAGGGTGGCCCCCCTGGACACCTAGGCCGTCAATGCTCGGACCCAGGTGTCCAAGTCCAAGCCCCTCGGGTCCCCAGCGAGGACTGAAGTGAATTGTGTCTCGAAACCACCCGCGGGGCCAAGCAGGGCTCCTCAGCGAAGGGCACTCCTCAACTACTTCGGCAGGACCCATGCCTCCGCAGCAAGAGCAGCAGCAAGAAGGTGGCGGGGTCACAGTCAGTCCAGAACACCCGGCGCAGCCCCAGGGTCCAACACCGCAGGGGCCAGTGGCTCAGCAGCGAGGGGAGGCCTCCGCAGCACTCCAGTACAATAGCGTGAGATAAAGTGCTCAGTTAGGTGTAGGAAGGGCGCCAGTCCAAGGCAATGCGGTCCTAGGCCGGTGGGGCTGCGAGGGTGCCCCCGGAAGTGCGCCACGGGGAATGGGGGGGGGGGCCGGAGCGCCGGTGTCCCTGCTCCGCCTGCCACCAGACGCGGTGGCCGATCCCCCACCCCCCCAGTACTGCCGCCACTTGAGCTACCACCATGGCAGGGTGCCCCAAGAAACCAGGGACCCTGGGAGGCCAGCTGCCCTCTACCAGGCCGGGCGGTCGAGAAGGCAGCGTGAGATAGCCAGAAGGAGTTCGCCCAACAGGGCCCACCACCACTCCACCGGAGGCACCCCCAAGGGGAAGGAAATGGTAACCCCCGAAGCACAACCTTGTCACCCCGGCCGCCACCTGACTTAGTGGCCGGTCCCCCCCACTCACCGTCTGTGCAGGCCCGAAGACTGTCCCCGATGTCCTGGTAATCACGCAGCAGCCGCCCGATCCCTCTGGGGGGAGAACACAGCAGCCCAGAAGCAGTGCCTCGTCCCTGGCGGGCCGCAAGGGGTGAAGGGCGACCCCCTCCCGCTCAACTAGTTAGTGGTGTTGTCAAAGAAGGAGTATAACTAGGAACTTTCAAGTAGGATCTCTGTTTGTAGCCTGACAGAGGCTGCACTATCAACCCATTCATTCATGCATGGAAGTTCTTTGCTCTGCTTCATTTTTTACAAATCTCCACACGCGTTGCTTTTTGAGGACAATTGAAGTTGGCTTTGGCTCCCGCTCATTGCATTGCAGCGGCTCCAGCAGCCCCGGTCCTGAGAGTCACAGCGCCAACCAGCTCAACGGGGGCACCGGCACAGATCCCAAAGGACGGCCCCCATGAGCCCTGCCCCTGCCAGGCAGCCGGATCAGCAGCAGGGCCGTGCGGGGGTGTGTAACAGAAGCAATAGAGTGGGAAACTCTATTGTGTGTGGGGGTCTTGAGCATTTTCATAAATGTATTTGGGGACCAAAATTTATTGTAAGGTCCGACCACAAACCACTCACCAAATTGACCAGGGAGAGGATGTCCAGAGCCTCGGAGAGGATTGCTAGACTATCCATGAGACTTCAAAATTTCATGTTCGCCTCGGATCCCGTCTCGGTGCTCGGCGGTCTCCGAGGGATTCAAATACTTAGGAGTCTATGTTACGCCCGATATGGAGTGTTTTGTGGAAATAGAGCCCCATTTGGCTCGCCTAAACGCCAACGTAGCTCATTGGCGTCCCCTTCCGCTCTCTCTCATATGGGTAGAGCGGCTCTGTTCAAGATGCTTACATTGGCGAGACTCCTATACGTTCTTCAGAACACTCCATACCTGGTCCCCACAAGCGTACTCCAACAGATCTCACAGGCGATGCGGACCTTGCTGTGGGACAGGGTCCCCTAGGATAGCTCTACACAAGCTACACAGGGGGGTGTATAATGGAGGGCTGGCGATCCCAGATGTTAAACTATATTACTGGGCCTCAACTGCAGGTGATTAACGACTGGGTGTATACAGATAGGGACGAGCCCGCCTATAGGGTGGATAGAATGGCTATGCCACAGGGCACTTGTGACTTCTCTATGCCTGTAGACCACAGAAGGCATGGCCTGAGCACACTAGGGTAGTTCTACAATGTTGGAAGGAGGCAAATCTACTCCCGGGCTGGGCAGGCACATTGACTGAGAGAACACCACTGTGGCAGGGTGCGCAGGGTGCGCAGCTGCTTGAGGTAACGGCTCTGACAGGGTTCAAGGGGTGGCAACAGATTGGCATAAATTACCTAGGGAATGTATGGAAAAAAGGGACTCTCCCCGCACTTTCGAGTACCTCCAGAAGGAGTACAACCTACACAACTCCGATATCAGCACATACGTCTCCTGCACGCCTTACGATCCCATATATACCAAGTGGCACATCCATCCTGGAATACTCCCCGATGGAAGATAGGTTATTACTTAACCCCATTGCGGCGACACCTGCATCAACAATCTATTGTAAATTAATGAACATACCTGATCGCCTGGTAAATCTCAGAGTGGCCTGGGCCAGGGACCTTGGGAGTCTCGATGATGAAGACTGGCAAGACTCGCTACAGGGTCCTAGATAAATTGCAATCCGCTCTAGGTTCAGATTAGTGCAGTTTAAAATCCTTCACTGTACCCACTACCCTCGCACTCCCCTTTATGCACGGGGAAGGTGCCAGTCGGCTTACTGTGCATGGGGTTGTCACCAGGAGGGCACCTTCTTTCATATCCTGTGGTAGTGTCCGGAGATCATTCCTTTCTGGACGAAGGTAACAGATACCATGTCTAAGGTAGTGGGGGTGACTGTTCCGATGGACCTGAATTGGCTTCTACTGCTGATTAAAAGGGACACTGATTGGTCGAGATATGTGGAAATCTGGTTGGCCCTGGCTTCGGGTGTCGCGAAACGAGCATTGCCAGGGGGTGAGGGGTGCAGGCGCACCCGCATTTGGAGGATTGGCAGCACGACCTCGACTGGTGCCAGAGGGCTGAAGAAACTGTATACAAAAGTAGGGTGTGTACTAAACAAATGGAAGGTATGGGAACCCTAGCACAAATGCAAAGGTACGGGTACACTCTTCGTGGGGTTGTAAAAATGGAAACGATGGACGGTCCTTATGATTCCCTGATGTGTAACTTCCTGATAGCATTTGTATTATTTCCCAATGTGATATACAGACACTGTTTTATTGTATGGTCTCATGAGCATGGTTAATAAAAAATAAAAGTTTTAAAAAACGAATTAGTGTACGATGTACAGTATGTACTTGGTGCTAAAAGTGTTAATGCGGATTTTTTCGCAGAACGCCAATGCCTGACAGAGTTGGATCAGAATCACTAATGAGTGGTGCATTGCTAGGATTTTTAAAGAAGGAATTGCGAGCACAACACAAAATGAAGAATGGATGGAGTTGTATGACAAGGATGAAATTTTGAAGGAGGTGAAAGACAATTGTAAACGGATGGGATAGTTCACTTAAAGGCAAAATGAAGGAGGAACTGAAGGCCTTCTAGGAGGAGAGGAGAGTGGAGTACAGAGGATGCTTGTGTGTAGAGGCAAAAAGGTTATTCCTGCTTGTGGTATTAGACAAAGTATAATTTGTGTTGCATATGAAGGACACTTTGGTATATCACGTACAAAACAAAACGGTATAACAAGCATTGGCATAGCCAATAGGTCTCGCTTTTGGGACCTTATAAGTATTTAGTTATGCAGCACAATATCCTTAGTGCAACACCACCAACTGTTGCATGGCTAAACACTTATAAGGTCCCAAAGGAAAGACCTATTGGCTATGCCAATGCTCGTTTACTAGGCTGCAGCGAGACGTGATTCACAATGGCTGAATGAGCCTTCGGAGAAAGTCAATGGTTGGAAAGGACAAAACTAAACCCCACTGTTTTGTTACCAAAGATGTTGGAAACGCGGACATAAAATGACCATTTAAAAGTATCCAGTGCCTAAACACCGTCACATTTATTGAGACCTCGATCCGTTAAAGTCAGAAAAAGATTTGTTGGGCTTTTTACATCACATGCACTTGGCGACTTCCTCTGTCTACATACTTCCCTTAGGCATTCTACATTAGTTGTGATTAAATGGTGCAAAAAACGTTTTCCTAATTTTTTCAGCCAGGCACTATTCTTTTAACTTCCGCCAATAAAATAGAAATGTTTCCACACGCAAAGCACCATAACGGTGCATACTGTGTACAGTTTTTGTTCCAAACTGCGAAGAGAAGCAGCAACGTTTGCGGTCCTGAATTTAAACATGCTTCGCGTTTGGCTAAGTGGAGACACCTCCGGTCGAGACCTGCTAGCTAAAAACATCCTGTTCAAGAACTCTGGCGTACTCAGCCGACGCCAAACGTACGGCGACCTAAATCAGACTCAAGTAGCCATGCGGCACTGATTGGCACACATCTGGATTACCTTTTAACCCCTTGAGTGCCCATGACGAGATGGTCTCGTCATGGGCCGCGGTTGCGCTGTGCCCATGACGAGACTATCTCGTCATGAACCCCGCCCGCTAATTCAACGCCCGGCACAGGGCGGGGAAAGGGCGGGGCACACAAGGGGTTAATACTAGCAATATGATAACTGCCCCTCGCCCCAACCACAGGGAAACTGTCACAGCGATGAAAGATTTAAAAAAAAAATTTCAATGAACCTCTCCGCCTCCGGGCGCCCCACTGACCTTTGTCAAAGAACCCCATCTGCTGGTTGCCACGGTAACTGAAGGCAATTGATCGAGCCAAACAAGAGCGGCGTCGAGAAGTTTGACGCCAAAGGAATGCTGCAGTATTTCAGAACTGAGACTGGGCAGCGCGCGCGTGCATTCACATTATGCAAATGCACTTCCGCGAAAGCACTAGTTGAGGATTGGTCCCAGAGAAGCGAAAGCAAGCATGGTTTGCCCTGAAATGCTTCTTGTTGTGACCAGAAAATATCCCAGATCTCTGGACTTTCACTATCCTTTCAAAATGTTCGAATTTGCAGGCCTTAAAATGAAAGGAGACAGGACGCCTGCCTGCCGCCCCCCCCCCCCCCCTTACCTGAAGCAACTGGATTTCTGGGCCCATTTCTAAGAACCTCAGAGTGATTAATTTGATCGGAGGAGACCGGACTTTTGCCTGAGCCCCATCTAAACCCTTTATCTATTCTGGGATTTGCAAGACCAACCTGGGAAGAGACCAATCACATCCCATTACCGGAAATCTCCATTGAGGAAGCATCCACGCTGCACGGGATACTGTTGCTCCTGTACGACCATCTTGCTACTCCATGAGCTACATTGAGCTCTCTTAGGCTGTGACCCTACTGTCCCTGTCCTGATGAAGACCCGCATTGACTAGTCAGTAATGCCTACCTTGGGTTGAAACGTCGACATTAATCCCGTGGACCAGTTGAAACACTCTGCATAAAGACTTACTCAGTCTGCAGACTGTTTCGAATATTTGTTTTTCTGGCCTTCTGTAATCAAGATTCTCACAAGTCACTGTGTATATTACGCACTTTCACCACAGCACTGAGCACCACATGTCACCTTGTCACAATTAAAATTCACACTTCTGTCTTGACAGCCAATGAATGTGGGTATTCATAAATGACGCAATTTATATAAAAAATGTTGAATACCCTTTATGGTCTCAATGTGTGTTAATTTTGATTAATTGTATTTTCCTGTGAATAAACCAATGATGGTTTAATGGTTTAAGAAATATTCTATACCCGACAGAACCAATTGTTATTTTTGTATTAAAATGAAAGCAGCAGATGTAAACAAACATTAACAAAGGTAAGCGATGTGCTGCCTATCATGCAACAAGCATTCAGGCAGTAGGCCAGGCTTGCATTTTGAGCCCAGACTTAAATACATTTAAAAAAACAAGCATTGGCAAAGCCAATAGGTTTCCCCACTGGAGCTATTGCCAATGCCTTTTGGCCATGCTCTACAACTTTCGGCTTTTTCTTGAAGACGTGCATTATCATAACAAAATAATAAAAGGTGCACATAGAAGGTGGAGCATGCATAGGGCACATGTGGTGGGAGATGAATGGGCACCGGGAACCAACATAAGCCAGCTGGGAAGGCTGAAAGAGGTAGTGTGCACAGTGGCAGAACCGTGTGCCTGAGGCTGCAGGTATATACAAGGGGAAAGTGGCAGCATGCAGAAGTTATTGGAGCTCAGGATCTTGCCCTGGGTAGAAGCATGCATGAAGCAGCTGGATATGAATACGGGCTGCAAATGGATAAGGCACCAAAGGACGAAACTCAAGGGGTGTTGACCCGTGATCAGCCCTCTAGTATCTTGTGTTCCTGTTTGGTCGACTTTATGGCGCAAAGGAGGCAGAAAAAGAGCAGGCCAGCAATCACTGCGGCTCGTCCATTCACCATGTTTGGGTGTGTGCAGCGCCGGGCTCTCAAGTCTGGGGGGTTATGTCATCTCTAGGGATGGATGATCGCAGGACAGGACGAGCACAGAGGTTCAGCAATACTGGAAGAAAAGCTGGGAGAGGCCAGCTGGGATGTGAAATTCGGGCAGGGGAAGCGTATGGCACGGAGGGAGTAGACAAGCAACCAAGAGCTCTCTATCACAGCTAAGCAGCACAACCCCATCTGTAGCCTGCAAACACCACCTCCAATAGAAAGCAGAGCCAACAACACAATTGGCAATAAATACAAACAGTGCTCGGAACAATGTCCATAAGACAGGCAGAGATCATAAAAAGTAAAAGCACAGATGAAAAAAGTGGCATTAAAGCATAAATACAGTGAGGCAAAGAAGCACAGCTACAAAAAAACATGCAGTAGCAGAAAGATACAAGAGTGCTAAAAAGAAGGGAAACAAGAGGGAGATGGGTAAAGAGAAAGACACGCGCGTGCGCTGAAAGTTTAAAACAAGCTGCGAGTCGGGCTCTCTGGTGGGGGAGGGGCATTGAAGCGTGGCACGCGCGGCCGAGTGGGAGGAAAGCCAGATGGCACTTCTGCTCGTGCCTGTGCGCGTAACCGCACACTGTATGCCGCACAAAGCTGTGGTCGGGCTTTGAAAACTCCACTCCTAAATGTCTCACCAGAGCAGCGCATGCGCTGGCTCAGGCGAGACCTAAAAATGTTCTATTGGTGGCTTAAGGTGGATTTAGAACAGAGGTATGTTTGAGGACGTGTCGATTGTAAGACTAGTGACAAATTGCAGAAAAGGTTAAATCCTCCCATGTCCTCGTTTGGGTGTCCGAGCGTCCACACAACCTAGTAGTGTTGGACATCATGAGTCCCATTACATGCATGGTGTGATAGTACATGTAAATACATAATTGTTCTGATGACATGTTCTCCAGGTGGATGGAGTGGACAGTAGTGCAAACTGTGAACACCAGTGTGACTATCAAGTTTCTAGAGATGTTTCTTAGGGAAGGAATCCTGGCTTCTATACTAACAGATAATGGTGTGCAGTTCATGTCAGAGGAAATGATCATGTTTGATGAGCTGGCTGGCATAGAACAAAAATTCACAGCATTGTATCATTCCAGGAGTAATTCTGTGATGGAAAGAGTTTGTGATTAAAATAATTACTCATATGGCGCTGAAAGGACAGAAGAATTGGGAATGTGAGCTCAAAAGAATAGTTTGTGCATACAGACGGACAGCTCATGAGACTGTGGGTGAAAGTCCTTTTGGATTAATGTGAGGCAGGCTACCGTATTCCACAGTGAATCCAGGGTGGATGAGCAGGAGTAGGAAGCTCAATTGGAAGGCAAAGGACGCAAGGAGATGCATTTTGGACTCAAGAAAATAATATTTTGATGCAAAGCATGGATTGAAAGAGGTGCATGTAAAGGTTGGGCAATATGTGGAGGTGGGAGGGGGAAGGAGTGTGAAGTGTCAAGAAGGTGGTCAAAGGAGAAAGTAAATTGAGTAACCCAAAAAGGGTCAAGGGAACAATGAAGAATATAGTGGAACTTGATGGAAGTATTAGTCATATGAATCGTATTGCTCTAGCCAAGAGATGAGGTGCTGATGGAGGGTGTGAAGAAAAAGTTGCTTAAAGTAAGGGGTTACTGGTACTGTTGATTGAATGAGTCGCTGGATGGGGGAAGATCGCAGCAAAATAAGTCATGGAAGAATTGGGTCACAATTACAGGCAATAAGTAACTCCATGAGTGAATGCGAAATGAGGAAGACTGCAGGTGGTAGTCTTGAAGAGGGGAGAGTATGTGAATGGAATCCAGTTCAGAATGAACACTTGGTAGAGTTAAGGAAATCTAGGATGTTTGGGAGTAGTGTTTCTCTGGTTTAAAAAAGTGAATGTGGGTGTTGAGTTTTCCTGTTGAGTTTTTTTTTTTAAGAAACGAGATGTGCAATAATGGTTATGTATTATAGGCCTGATATTGTTGTGTACAGATTTAGATTCCGTATATAGGTGTCCCGATTTATTCCCTTATATAGGTACAATTCACTTTGCCCTTATTTGGACATAAAAATCCGGCCCTTATTTAGACATTGTGCGTACAAACCAAATACAGGCATGGCCACCTACATCCGTCTATCCACATCACAAATTCTTGGAAAACCAGACCCTTAAGCCTTTAGAAATTTCCCTCAGCTTGAATACTGATTTCTCCAAGAACTCATTAAGTATGCATGAACAACTATTCCTTAGGGGTTCCTTCATGACGTTCCTCTGCCCGACTTTTACGTCAATACTGGCATTCCTAGACACCTTCAAGGTATAAATATACCAGCACTTGCCCTGGCAAATTGCGGTTCCCGGAGGATTTGATCCAACCCAGACTACGCGGTTCGCCACAGCAAGTTCGGAAGGAGAGTTCCAGCCAGCCTGATGAACTGACCTGACGCTGCCATTCTCCTCGCAGAGAATCCAGCTCCAGTACTCTGACTTACCTTGCAGGGGGTGAGACTATTGAGTCCAGAAAAGAGATTCCAACCTTTCTCATTCTAAGGTATGGAGCGGACTAAGAACTTACAGAACCTTTTGGCAACTCTTAGCTAAACGAAAATATAGCTACCTATACTTTAGAACTGGCACCTACTTCAAACCTTGTACTGCACTTACGTTAGGTACACTGGGGTAGAACAGTTTAGAAGCATCAGATGAGTATCACATTTTAGCTTATGTTCTTTATGTATGTATTTTGATTACTATACGTCATAGCTACAAACCATGCTATTGCAGTATTATTTTATCTTATTGCTAACCTCGTACATAATGTACTTTGCAGTCTGTCTTACGACTGCAATTCATCTCTTGCATGAGAAATAAGACTGTTCACTAAACCCTTTTATTAAAACACCTGTCTCTGTGCAACTCTGTAGAAACGAAGCAAGTACGATTGATTAAAACGGTTATCTATTGTTTCCACGATTCGGAGACTGTTCCGATTCTAAAAGGAAACAAAGTTGTCATGTTTATGCAATTGTCAGAGACCAATCCCTTCTTGTATACTCGAGACGTTTCTAGTGAACTCCGAGTTAAATGGCACACACAAGTGATTAAGTTTAATATACACTATAGATTTGACAAAAGACTAAGGTCAGTAGGTCTCTATTGAGTATGTTATTCTAATTCACAGAGCCTATCAGGGGTATAGGAACTACAATATAGAATGTACTTTGGGTAGAACATTGTGGTATTTTTTATACTTGATTAGGGGCATGGAATGTCCCGGCATCCACAGTGTATACTGCAGTGATATTGAGCGGTGTACATGCTTGCATATGGAATAAAGATTTTAGCACAGAAGATACGCGTGTGTCATCTCTTCCATATTGCTACACACCTTGAACTGTGAGGTGCACAGCCTTTGTCCTTGAGCGACAAAACCACATTAGCCCGGTATGCAGTTACAAGACTGGCTCGGGGAAAGTACATTTCAAAATATTGTTCAAATACCTGTTCCACCAAGGTCACAAATACCTGAGGGCTGGCCTTCCATTGACCGACTATTTGTAAAGCAAGTACAAAAGGTTCAATGGGAGAGCACTTATTCTTTAAACCCCTTCCACGAGCGGCAAATTCTGCCGCAGGGCTGGGCGTGGCGCCCAGGTACTCAGGACGGCTCCCGGCCGTCATGAATCACGGTGGCCGTGTGCTAATGACGGCCGGGAGCCGTCCGAACTCCGCCCACTGTTTAATTCGCCCGCAAAGGTGGGGAAATTGCCGCGCGTGGGCGGAGCGCTAACGGTCGGACGGCTCCCGGCCGTTGTGAGCACACGACTACCGTGACTCATGACGGCCGGGAGCCGTCCTGAGCACAGAAGGGATTAAGTGCTCAGCCCTCTGGCATTTCCAACTCCCACCCATGGTGAGAATTACTTCTACGACTGCGATTAAGGTTAAAAACCAACCACGTTGCAACAGCTCATGGGTCTTCTGACAACACATGAGAAGTGTTTAATATTTGTCCTTTCCCTACTCAACCCACCTTATGGCAAAAACTAAGGCAATAGAGAAGCAGTATGATCCCTATATAACAAAAAACAAAAACACAAATATATATCTTAATGGGACACGAGGCAGACATTTTAAAGTACTGCCTTCCAGCCCCTTGGATCAACAGGGACGATATTTCCATCCATTGCACAAACTCAGAGGAATAGAAAGATCTAGTCAAGTCTTAACGCGCAATTTCTATTAAATATTACTAATTGCAACAAAAGTGCAAAGTACACCCAAAACATCAGTGGTTTAAAATTTAAACCGATTAACATTCAAAAATGATTTTTTTCCAAATAAAGCTATGTGTACCTCTGAAATAAGTTGTATTGGAAATTGTTAGATTTTGTGAAACTACAATCCTCCTAGCCATTTTGTTGTACGTTTGTGGGAAATTCTGGAATGGAGCAGAGTGAATATTGGAAAGGTTGAACACATGGAAAATATTGCACCTCATTGTAATCTGGGGGAGTTTTCTAGCACTGCAGTTTGGAATATTACATTTCAGTCTTCTCTTAATATAGACTACAATGGTCTTCCTCACTTTAAAGCAATCATGAATATAATTACTAAATGGATTTTCAGACCTGAAGGCTAACAATTCAAGTTGATTAAAAAATGCATTTTTGCGGCAAAATCATTTGCTCCCCACCAAGCAAGCTACAATTTGCCAGACAAAAGCAGTGTTGGCCAAGGTTTACATGTGATCTTTAAACGCCGATTACCACTCACCCTACCCACACAATTTGGTTTAATGGAACGATGGACTGTGGGAAATTTAAGTTGTTTGTGCATGCTTGCAGATTCTATAAAACATACTGGTACTGTCTGGAGTCAGCCACTAATGCATTCCCAAATACCCCAAGACGAATACAAATGCAATTCAAACAAACTGCGGGTTGAATTCAATACCATCTCTATGTAATGCAATGGCTTGCACTTGTAAACCAAAAAAAATTAAACTTCTAAAGTAGACTTTATAAGGTGCTTAATATAGGTGCTCTAATACATTAAGCTATGGCACAAGGGAACGCACCTGCCATTAAAGTTAAATTCCAACATGCAGGGAAAAACGACCAAAACTAGCCTTCAAGGCTCCTACCGGTTAACCCGTCGCGGCCTCTTCTCAGGTTTGATATCTATGTCGTAATGGTAGACGTCAATCTTCGGAATCTGCACCTGGAAGTGGTTGGCCAAGAGCCGAATTGGTTTCCCAAGCGTCCCAAGGCCAGGCCGCCGAGGAGGTTGGAAGAGGCTGGTAGGTGGAGGACCTGAGGGAGAAAGAGCGGCACAAATCTGTATGAAGTCTTACCAATGGATTTTCACAGCTTGGCGCAGATTTATACTTCGGAAATCTCTTGCGCAAAAATAATCTGAGTGAAAATGTAACCGTACCTTACTTGTAAGTATCAAAAGACTACAAATATTCGTTTTTATATTTTTGAATGTTTGTATACAAAGCACAATGAACAGCAGTGCTTCACCCGTTGACCGCGGCGTAAAACTCGCCGCAGTGCGGGTAAATTCTTGCGGACGGGGCCGCGTCGGACAACAGACGTGCGCAGCACTACGGAGGTAGTGCTCGCGACGGCCGTTGGCCGACGGGCGCATGGAAAGGGTTAAATGGGGGCTGCCAGCACTCATTGTGGGCCACCAGCACTTGTTTCCTCAGACATTTCCTGAAAGCAAGAAAGGGAACACAAGTGTAGCAAGAGATTCCATATAAAATTCCGCTATCACGTTGGGTCCGGAATTGTTTTTTCTTCTTTTTCGACCCAGGTAGGGTGGGTGTCGACGTACCACCATTTGCCCCTTCCAGCTACCTTTTCACCACTAGTGAGTTGAAGAAACTTCCCAGTTTCTCCCCTTGTGCACGCTACTATTGCTGCTAAGTGCACCCTGAGAGAGGTGTAACAACTTACTTTGCAGTAGACTAGTTAGGTACTTTAATACTGTGGATTCCCTGGTTTTCTTGTTTTGAAGTTTCTTTGGTGCACCATTGCGAGAATCTTTTATTTGGCTGCGTAGCATTGCCTTGTGGTAGGTCTTTGTGCCTCTTGCAACACAGCTCTAGTGCTCTCAGGCAGATTGAGGTGTGCTCACTAAGTCTTCAGGAGCCATGCCGCCAGGTTGGGGCTCTGCGACCAAAACCTTTCCGTTTTGCATGCTGAGCAGATACTCTGTTAACTTGTGAGCAGGCCCCTGCACCATTTCCAGTATTTGCGAGAACCAGGTCTGTCTGACCCACTGTGGTGCGATTAGAATCAGTGTCATGTTGCTGGCTGTGCACTTGTACAGTACCCTGTGTAGCAGTGGTATTGGTGGAAAAGCGTAGGCAAATGTCCCTGACCAACTTATCCATAGGGCAGTCCCCTGGGATTGACTGCACATTTGTCTCGATGCGAAGTGTTAGACATATTTGCAACATCCCAAAATGCCATCTGCGGTGTACCCCATTTGTTGAATATTTTCTGCAACTCCTGTCGGTTGATCTCCCACTCGTGGGATGCAGACAACTGTCTGCTCAGCCGGTCTGCTTCCACATTGTCCTTTCCTGGGAGGTGTATTGCTAGTAAGTCTTTGTTTTGGAATAGCCCATTTCCAAATGTCCTGTGCTAGTGATGACAGGATCACTGAGTGAGTACCTCCTTGCTTGTTTAAGTAGAACATTGTTGTGGTGTTGTCTGTTTGAATCAATACTCTTTCCGTATAGGTGCTCCTGAAAGGCCTTTAACGCTAGGAAGACTGTCTTTACTTCTAGATAGTGGATGTGTGACTATCTTGGGGCTTCCACAATCCTCTAACTTTGAGGTTGTTCATGTGTGCTCCCCATCCCTGCTGGGATGCGTCCATTGTGATGGTCACTGATTAAGCCGGTTGTGTGAATAGTTTTCCCTGTGTTAGGCTGCTCTTGTTCCACCACGCCATCTCTTGATTTATTGATTGCGTGACAACCACGAGGTCCTCCCAGCTCCCAGTCGCTGGTGACCATTGCTGTTGAAGCCATTCCTGCAATGGCCTCATATGTAGACGTATGTGGAAGATTAAGAGTATGCAAGATGCCATTATGCCCATCATTCTCCCCACCGTCCTCACTGTCAGATTGCACCTCGCAGTAATTCTTTGTCTCCTTCAGAATTGCCACGGTCCTCTTTGTGCTTGGGAAAACCTTGCCCTGTAAGGTGTTGATCTCTGCTCCCAAGAAGATTTTCACCTGCTCTGGTTCTGTGGAGGATTTTTCCCAGTGGATGGAGAACCTCAATCTTGACAGTGTTTGTTGGAGTGTTTTCTTCATGGGCGTCGTATGAACTTGCCTTTACCAACCAGTCAAGATATGGGTGTATGTGTATCCCCAGTCTCCTCAAGTGTGCTGCCACTGCTGCCAGGCATTTTGTGAACACCATTGATGCTAATTTTTGTCCGAAGGCCAACACTGAACTGGTAGTGTATATCCTTTACCACAAACCTCAGTAAGTGTTTGTGTTTTCTGTTCAACGGTATGTGCAGGTATGCATCCTTTAGATCTATTGTTGTCATGTAATCACCTTGCTGTATCTGGGGAATTACTTCCTGCAGAGCTGTCATTTTGAATTTTTGCGTTCTTATGCACTTGTTTAGGTACCTTAAGTCCAGGATAGGACATAGCGTCTTGTCCACCATTGGTACAAGAAAGTACGTGGAATAGACCCCCTTCCCTCTGTTGTGCTGGTACCTTTCTATGGCTTTTTGTCTTCAAGTTCCTTTGTTTCCTGTAACAATTGTGATAGTTCTCTTTGAGTTAATCTTTGTTTGGGTTTCTGCGTGGGGGTTGTCCTTGTAGTTCTATACAATAGCCGTGCTTTATGATATTTAGTATCCACTTGTCTGTGGTAATCTCCCTCCACTCTTGGAAGTTTTTTCATCCTGCCACCTACTGGTGTTGCATGTTGTAGGAACTGACAAACTGTTGGTTGTTTTGTTATATGACACACCCCTGTTGATGTTGGCTGGGTGTGCGTTGAGGTTTTTGTTAAGTCACTTGGAGGCGGGCTTTTGGCCTCTGGGTGCGCTACCTTGTCCTCTTGTGGACACAAAAAGACTGGCCCCTAGGTTGGTATTGCCAGGTCTGCTGCTGCTGCCCCTGCTGCTGACCCTGGTTACCCCCTTGGAAGCTTTGGTTGAAGGATTCGTGAGATGTGGCTGGTTGGTTGTTAAACCTGCATGCTGGTCTTTGCGGTACACCCCTTCTCATCCCCCTGAATTTCAGGGCTCCCATTGACCTTGCAGTCTCATTTTCCTTTCAGTTGGTTCAACATTCCTTTGACTGTGCTGTCGAACAGTTGTTCCCCATTAAAAGGTGTGCTGAGGATGTTGCTTTGGACTTCGGCTTAGAAGACGGAGAGATGACAGGCCTGGCTCCGTATCTCAGTTACCCCATCATTTGTCTGCTTGATGTCTCCGCTGCGTCTAGCGCAAATTTCAAACATGTATTAGCCATGTTTTTCCCCTCCTCTACCAGGTGGCTGGCCATCTCCTGGTATTGGTCTGATAGGTGCTAGAGTAGTTCTCCAACCTCCTCCCAGTGTTCATACGCGTGCCAATTGATGAGGGCATTTGAGTTGGCGATATGCCACTGTATTGCCGCACTCCTTTCCATCTTCCTCCCTGTGAGGTCCATCCTCTTGCTTTCCTTGTCAGGAGGTGGTCCTGTATTTGTGGGGATGTTGGCTTTTTCTGGCCTGTGCTGCGAGGATGAGTCAGGTGGTACTGACCCTCTGATGGACATGGGGTCCTGTGAGGAGTGCTTGTATTTCGTCTCACAGCTTGGGGTGACAGACCTGCATATAGCTGGTTCTTTGAATGCCTCCCTTCCCTGGTCCAGCACACTAGGAAGCATTGGCAAGAATTGGCTTCTTGTTTGTGTTGGCAAATGTGTTTCCAGCAGGAAACATGCCTGCGGCTTTTCTTCCTCCAGCTTCACCTTGTATGTCTCTGCCGCCCTCTTGATGACTGTTGTACATTCCAATATCATCTGGCGGTGAAGGCCTTGAAGGGTAGGACTCTACGCCCTCTCCTGGCGATTCGGCGTCAAGGTCCTGCCATTGAACCTCTTGAGACTCTGAAATTGTTGAGGCCTGGTACAATTCTTCCTCGTCGTAGTAATACATGTCTTCTACCTGCTCTTCGGCGAGTTGGAGTGTTCGGCGGCTGGAGATCCTCCACTCCTCTCTCAGCTTCAACCTAGAGCATGGGTTTGATGGAATTATGTACCGGCTCATTTTGTCGTTGAAATCCTCTGGAGAATACTCGCCATCTCGGCCTTGAGTCTTCTTTTTCCTGTCCATTTCAGATGCCTGTTCGGCATCGAGACCCTCCGGCCTCTTCCCGGTCATCGACGAGGTCGCGGTCGCAGGCTTGAACGATGGGCCTTGCTTTTGGGCCTCTTGCCTCTACATAGTGTTCCTTTCCTGGAAACGCTCGATAGTCTTGCCTTTTCTAGGCTTTTCGCTGGCTGGGATTCCTTGGCCAAGGTACCGCTGGGCTGTTTATCTTTGGGTGCGGCTGCTAGCGTCAAGGACTTAGACGGCAGTGCCCCTTTTTGGGAGGATTTGGACTCACTCCTGCGAGGGTCTGTCGAGGGTCTAGGGATCGACAACTCTTTCCTCCTTTTCAACCTAGACATCCGTCGAGTCTTCTGGCACTTGGCGATGTTGTCCTCTTCTCCACTGGAGAGGCCAAAGACTAGGAGCGATGGTGGAGCTCCTTGAGCCGGCATGGCGTGCTTCGCCCTCCGCTGCCTCTCCCTCACCCCAAGTGTTTTAGGCATGAAAACCGCGCAGAAGTTGCAGTCCTCGCTTCAGTGGTCGAGCGGAAGGCAGAGGTTGCAGACTGGATGGTGGTCCTTCTGCGCGTACTTGTGTCTGAGCATCGTAATGGACAAGACGCGTTCAGATTTTGTGAGAATTGCAGAGGGCCCCCTGTGCGTGCATCGTCCGTGGTGCATCGAAGGGTTGGTTGTTCTCCTTCGTCAACCCGGTTAGTTGAATGGTCCTCCGGTCACCAAGTCGATTCCTGGTGATTTTCGTTGATTTTTTGGTGATTTTTCTGTGATTCTGCCTCCAAATTTCTGGAGCTCCTTCGGTGGAAAAAAATCTGAAGATGGCGACCACAGGAGGGAGCTTCCACCGGAATCAGAGGACACCAAATGGTGGTACATCGACACCCACCCTACCTGGGCCGAAAAAGGAAAAAAAAACAAAAAAGAAAAAAACACGACTATTCTGGACCCAACCACGAGATGGCGGAATAATGCACAGCATAGTGAATCCAGAAAGATTCACGCTGCAAAACCAAGGTTTTACTTTAATAATTCAAGGATGCTGTCACCCACAGCATGTTGCGTCCAGATGGCTCGAGCATACTGCAACAGATTACTCGTTGCCATTCGAATCTCTCGCCAATGGCTGCTTCATGCGCATGTGCTATTTTAAAACAAAAAAATAAAAAAAAATTACTGGCCACGGTCTCGAGAAATATCTTGACAATGCATACATTACCTACCCCCTCAAAAAATAAAAAAACTATTCAGTAAATACATATTTAATTGCAATTGTGAAAATAATGCACACAAAAAACATTAACTACAGCTTGCAACTGTGAAAAAGTTGCAGAAAAAAATTAAATCAAACTTCTTGGGAGCTTTCCCGATGCGTGCCCCTATCACCACTCTTACTTTTGCGGTCCACGTCAAACTGATCTTGTGGGGTAGCACTTATCAATGGTCTCCTCAACCTGTCAAAAAACATCTCTTCGTTCCACATCAGACTGCGACCAATGCACTAAATCATGGTCATGTATGGATAGTCTTTTCTTTCGTCACCATCTCCAGTAGTCTTTATTCCACCAACCTTCCCCTACACTAAACACTGCACCTCTGCTAAATTTGCATGGGCATGGAAAACTTAGATTCCCCTTTTTCTTTAAGGATTTGTGGATTAAAACCCAATGCCCAATTAGCACATTCATCTTGCCAGACCCACACATGCCGTCAAAATTACATTTCATGGCTGCTTGATTCATAAACATCTGATGAAATCTCTTCCGTACAAGCTTACCATTCTTGACATCTTTTTCTTTCAACCAGGAGGTCTCTAATCAGCGAGAAAGGTGTGACCCCCATGGTGCATTGTGGTGAGGTATTGTAATTCCACACCTTTGGCTCGATAAAATCACTCACATCCACAACTGAAGTTAAGGAAATGTATATGCCCTCCACAACTTTTTCCCACGCCATATTTGGAAACAGAGTGGGATGTAATGGTGTATGAACAGTTTCAGTGCTTATCCGCCGTTAAACACTCTGGACATTTATCTACCATAATTGACTGGACTGTCAACAGCAGGCAGTCCAATAAGGTTTTCACCTTCATAGAGGTTTTCGTTGTACCTAGATGGCCTTAGTATGCTTTACTTATAATCTCACTGCATAATGCTATAGGTGGATCAAATTGTCACCAAGAAGAACAAGGCCATTTTCTACAGCTAATTCCTCAGTGATGTGTGAAAAGGTTTTCAAATCCCCGCTCAAACCACATCCACCAAAGCTACACACTGTACATCCATGCGTGAATCATCACCATCCACTGGCATCTTGGACAATTTGCCCTGAAATGTTTCCCTCGAGGGATAGGTTTGATCGCAAAATTGTACTCCAGTAGTTTGGATACTAACCTTGCGAGCCTGGCTGAAAAGTTATTGCTGCTTACTTTGCTAAAGATGTAAACCAGTGGCTTGTTTTCAGTAAATAATTCAATATTGCTTCCCCAAATGTTCATGTTAAATTTCTGCACTGCCCACACATGCAAGTGAATTCAATCGCACTGTATTGATGCTCAAACGGTTTAGGGCTCTTGAAGCAATTGCTACGGTTTGTTCACACCTATGCACTCTCTGGCTGAGGACAGCACCCAAATAGTAAATGCTGGAATCAACCGTTATTAGAGAACTGCAACGCTCCCGGAACGCATGCATGCAATTTGCCAGCAACTTGTGAAATTAGGGCAGTGGGTGGCAGTCCACAACAATATTACTATTTGGGAACGCAAGTCATCACATAACGGGGTTCTCGGCACACTTGGGTCTATATCTTATACCTGGAGCGAAGTCTAGCCAACCAATTATGTTCTACTCCTTCACACCTACATACACTAGTGTGAGTTTCTCTTCCTAAAAACTATCTTAGAAAAAAATAATCAACCATCCAGGTCTTTCTCCCCAAGCACTTTGGGGTTCACATCTGATTGATCTAGTGAAAAATCTTTACACCAGTATTCATAAAAGGTAGGGTCTACTAAAATAATTATAAACGCTCCAGAATCCACCATATGAATCATCCCATCCTCATCACCAAATGTAGTACATTTCCACGTAGACAAATCCAAGTTTTACTTGTTTAAAACAAGGAGGTTGTCGTCACCTATGGCATGCAGCGTCCAGCTGGCTTGGAGTCCAACTGCAACTGACTTGTTGCAGTTTGAATCCCTCGCCAGTGTCCACTTCATGCATGTGTGCCATTTACAAAACACTGACCAGTGTCTCCAGAAGTATCTGGAGACAATGCATACATCACATCAGGCTAACAGAATAGATGGGAGAGAAAGAAAAACAAGGAAGAAAGCAGAAACCAGTACAGTGAGAAAACTGAGCAGGGAGAGTCTGGTAGTGAATTAAAGAGACCTGAAGTGTATTCAGGACCATGCAGCCTCTGTAATGGGTGCGCTGACATTTACTTGCACCAGCCACGGGCGGAGGCGCTTTGGGAACCAGCACATGTTTTACAAATTAGACACTGACAGTATATAACTTTGTATAACCAGGAACGTTTGGGACCCAATTCTAGTAAAAAACAAGTTTACAACAGTTAACTTGTCGAAAAAAGTCCAACAAAGCTTTAACCTTCAAGCAAGCGGGAGGGCAGGATTCTCATTTTTACAAGAGTGACCAGAACAGAGGTATTATCCAGACACTGGTCAGTGTTAACTTTAGTGTTAAATTCCCTCTTGTTAGACCATGGTGAAGTAGAACACCGCCTGAAAATATAACAGTGCAAGATCAATCACCAAGTGCTATGCAAATATCTTTGATTACTTTGAAAGTTCATTAGAACTTTCAACTGCATGGGATCACAGCTAATGTAACCTAAGCGCAGTTAGTGACTGTAGAACTTGTGTACTTGTAAACTGGTTGCTATTTTTTCAAAAAAACTAAAACACGATGTATACACTTTAGATACTTTTAAACCTACTTTGAATAGTTCCTTTCATTAAAAGTCCAAATCAGGTTACATGGTGGGATCAGATGCTAAGCAGATTACGTACAATGATGTAAGACTACGTGCAAAACCTAAATGGTGGTCTTGCATTTCCATTTTAGTCTTACTTTCGGGAATAGCCTATAGGTCAAACATTGGTTTCGTTACTGTTTTGTGCCAAACTTTCGCGGGGAAGCTGTTGGGTCCTCAATCGAAAAACACTGGCTAAAAAAAAACGAGAAAATAAAAAAATGGTTTGGCCAAAATACATGCATTGCAAAAGCAGTCACTGGGACAGAGTGAAGTTATCCAAGGACTGCCCCAGGTTCCTTGCTTTAGTAGGTGAAATAATAACAGAGCAATGAATGAGGAGGGTTTGATGAAAGCCCTTTTAAGTGCATAATTCTAGGAAAGGTACTACTTAACATCAACCTTAAAAGTATATACAAGAATTCAGTATACGTTTGAGATGTAAAATAGCCTCTCCTGCATTGCAATAAAATTGGGTGGTAGAATGATGCACCAAGGAACCAACAACATGAGGTGAGAAATACTCTAGGTGGAGTCGAAGTTGCTTTACATACATTTTGAAGAATTTATAACCGATTTTTGGAACTGCTGCACTGTCAAGCCATACATAAAAATGATGTGGGAGAAAATACTTAGTTTGGCTAGCATTCCGTAAAATATACATCATGTAAATCCAGAAGAAATTCATGCTGAAAAAACAAATCTATTCACTTACTTCCAATATACACCCTCAGGATGATTTGTTTCGAAGACTGGTTCGCTCTATTAATGCAACCATTGGTAAAGTACAGTGCTCAAAGAAACCGAATATGAAGTATTACAGTCCTTTAATATGCACGATTTGTAGGAAAGCATGATTTTGGGCAGACAAGTAGAGGAGAAGTCATGAAGCGGAGTCTGTACTCCTATTTTGTTGCTAAACAGTTGGACACACCATCATAAACATTAAACTGAAAGGAACAGAATTAACAAAGCAATCTATTTATGCACCCCACTTCAGCATCCAAATGGGTGCCATCGTAGCGCTGACCCAGATGCATCTCCCTGTGTTTCAGTAAGAGCAAGAGTTATATATTATCAGTTAACCAGAAGTGTGGTTTTGGGATTTAAACTTTATTTTATCTGTCCAATGCTAAACGAAAACTATTTTCACTCACAAATGCATACAAAAAATAAAGTAATTTAGATCTGGTAAAATAAATTCATACTGCAACTTCTGGTGTCCATTTCATAATAGGATTATAGAAACAGTAGGTTGTCTCCAGCATATGCTCATTAACAACCAGATAGTAAGAACAAACAAATGTATATTAATCCCTATTGTCTCATGGTCATCACTTCCAAGAGCAGAGCTAATATTTGAGAAATTTCAAGCTGCCCTGAATTAATCACATCCAAGCAAACTGCTAACCAGAATTAAAAATGATCATTTAACCTGGATAAAATCGATAGCTGGGAAATACAAATAATGTACCTACAAGATGTAAAAAAACCGAAGACATTACATTGCTCTTAAATGAACAGGTCGTACATAAACTAGTTCACTTGAGGAGTTCCATCACAGGCAGGGAAGAAATAACGTTATCGTGCTGTATAAAAAACAAACACATAAGAGTATTTGCAACACTTCTGCAGATCTTTTCTTTAAATCTGCTGAAAGACTAATTTTCTGTATTTCACTCAATATGAAATACACATTTTCCTCCAACATTCAAAAACTGTCAAATTTGGCCATACGAGAAAAGGTTTTTGGTTGACCAGAGCAATGAGTAGATAGAGGGGAAACTACAATTTAAGTGTGCACCATTTAAACAGATCTTCATATCTACGAGTTTATTTATAGAGAACGCTTATCTGAGAGTCTACAAGTATGTAACCACAACAAAACGTTAATACAGACTCCTACCTCTGCCTATACAACTCCCCACATCACCCTCTCTCACCTTCCTCCACCTGTTAGCCAAAATCATACTTTCTAAAGAATTATGCACCACAGCCAGTGTTGAAGGGGCCCTGGAGGAACTTTAAAGCCAGGGTAGAGAACTAAGAGCAATTTTTTCAACTCATGTATCCTTAACATTTGCACACCACTGCAAAAGTCACAGAACAGCACCCTAGCAGAATATAGCCGCCAGTTGTGTCCATCTGAAAGGCAAGTTTTTAATGCACATGGAAAACTACACACTATCCAGGAGCATTCTTGATAGTGCAATGTGCTATCAAAAGTAGATTCAAATAGTTTATTACAATTTTAGGCACTATCTTTTAACTGGAATAACTGCCCAAAGTGCTCTGCTCCTTTCAAAATCTGACATTTCATCTTGCAATGTGAATATGCGACCAAGTAAGGAGGGCCTATCATTCCGGATGAGCCAATCAAACTCAAATCAAGAGTTACTTTTGTTAAGGTTCCAATTTAACCGCAGATTCAACACCAATTCCTCCAGGTGTCAGACTGGAGCGGAACTTTTCCAGCGACTACTCCAAAGCACAGATATGTGGCACAACCTGACTCAGCAAGCTCCTTGTATAGCCTCACTTAAATGCAGAGTTCAATTTTCTTAGCCAACTCTTTTGCGACCTCAGACGCATATCAAAGTAAACAAACTGCAAACAGGACAGTGTGCCAAATCTAACTTTGGAGCGTATTAGAGTCCTAAATGCCCACTCTGTAGACTAGGGAGGAGCCAGGCCCATGATAATTCTGTGATTGGGTATAATCAACTGAAGAGCATTAGCAAAGTTTAATTATTTGTTTTGATAGCTACGTCTCAACACAAATTCCTCCATGTTTGAGCAGACATTCATGTCATACTTTCGAATAGGTGGAAGGTCTGAGAAGGGCACTTACACCAAGTTGGCCTGAAGAAGTGAGCTGGTGAAATGACACTGCTACATAGGCATCAATCCACACCATCACCAGGCATTAAAGTTTTAATTCTCAAACTTGCAGACTGGCAAATGTCCTGCACAAGAGCACTCCTTGCCAATGCTGCAGCCTTTACTGTGAAAGAATAAGCCCAAATGCCCTGAGAAATCTCAGCATTTGCCATGGATATATATATATATATATATATATATATATATATATATATATATATATATATATATTTACTGAAAAAACCATAGGTTTCACACACGTTATAGTTAGGAATTAGCATTTAAAAAACCTTGCAAATTCACTGAAAAAACCATAGGTTTCACACATGTTATAGTTAGCGGAAATTTTACTGATAAAAAACCAATGAAATTCCCCCGTTATAGTTAGTGCAGGCAACTATAACTCACGCGACCGCAATCCTCTGCTGATGCTAATACTGTATTTAGACACTTATTTGCCCATGTCTTCTTCCATACATTTTTAGCTATACATATATTACAAATATTTTTTTTTCATAAAGACACATATGTCATCAGCAGAAGATTGCGGTCGCGTGAGTTATAGTTGCCTGCACTAACTATAACGGGGGAATTTCATTGGTTTTTTATCAGTAAAATTTCCGCTAACTACAACATGTGTGAAACCTATGGTTTTTTCAGTGAATTTGTACGGTTTTTTAAATGCTAAGTTACTTTACGCCATTCGTGGCGTGCGCGCCCACTTAACGCAGTTCGTTCCGTGCGCGCACAGTGCGCGCACAGTGAGCACGCGGTGCGCTTTGCGCACCGCGCGCCCACTTTACGCAGTTAGTGCCGTGCACGCACGGTGGGCACGCGGTGCGCTACGTGCACCGCGTGCCCACGTTACGCTACATGGAGGACATATGATGCACTTCGTTTTGAAAGGTAATATTGTAATTTTTCGTATATTTTATAAGCCATGCACAAATGGTGACCTTCGGGCACCATTTGCACACGGGGTGGAGAGAGTGTGGGTAATTTTTTTTATTATTATTTTTTAAATATTTTAGTTTATCTCGAATGTGTAATAAGCCATGCACAATTGGTGCCCTTCGGGCACCAATTGCACACGGGGTGGAGAGAGTGTGGATAATTTTTTTTTTTTTTTATTTTTTACCGTACGCGTACGGTAAGCGTAATCGGCGAAATTACCGAAAAAATAAAAATTCCGTTTTTGGCCTTGGGGGATCCTTGGGGACTCCCTCAACATGGCTCTGTGTGTGGGAGCTGTCTAAACAGCCCCTTTACATGTTTTTGGGCTTTATATTTTAAAAATCACTCTCAGTGCGAGAGAGAAAATGGCAGCCGCCGCTTCCTGGTTTCGGTCGATTCGAATGTTTACTTAGATCCAAGAGCCAATCAGAATCGCGCTCGCCACCGTACGCGTACGGTAAGCGTACCGTAAGCGCACCGTAAGCGCACCGTAAGCTGGCTCAGATATATATATTGATTTAAAGGCTATTTTCTCAGAATCTACTGAACAGATTTACACCAAACCTACAAAAGGCACTTCCTTGACCTGAGGAGTACCTCTCTGCCAAATTTCTAGTAATTCTGTTCAGCCGTTCGGGCTGTAGCCCTGTCTAAAGGTCCTATGGAAAAATGCATGGGAAAAACGCGTTTTGGGACCCCCCTTTTATCTCAGCCCCCGCTTGACGAATCCCCCCGAGACTTTCAGGGTAGGAGCGGAGCGTAGCGCCCCACCTATTTTGAAAAATTCGCGAGGATTCGTCGACCGGCGCCAAAGTTATTCAAAATAGAATGTTGCGGATTTCCTATGGAAACGTGGTCCTAACTATAAATATATATATATATATATATATTCCAACCAAATCCGATTTACTTTAAAAATCAGACACCGACACTGGAGATGCTTTCTGCCATCCGGCTTGGATATTTATTCTCTCACGTAACGCGTTTCGGGACAACTCCCTTGATCACACAACTACATGCGAACAAATCAGTTTCTTTTAAAACCAAATGCAGAGTCACATGATTGGTTACTCACTAGACATGGTAAACAGACTATTATACGTTTTTGACAATCCAGTTTCTAAAAAGTTATCTTAACATAGTGCCATTAAACTCTTTACATCATTACTTATAATTCACTACCAGTCATAGATGGATTAAATTTAAAAAGATACATATTACTTCATATATTTACAATTTAATCGACTCATCCATCTAGACACAAATCAAGTATAGAGAAAATTTGACACTGTTTAGAATAATTTACATCATTATTTCTTTAACGTATAGTCCTTGTCATTCCATGTTACAAATTATATATTTACACATCGTCAATTGATCTTTATCCATAGTTTATAGTTTTTGTGTAAAACAACCCACGATGGTTGTTTCATTTCAAACCTCTGTTGATAAAAAAGAGGGGATAAAGGAGAAAATAAAAGGACATGTATTACTGCCTATTCTTTCAAAGGTGGTACAAGGATCAGATTTTAAAACGATAAAGTGCTAGTGCTTGTTTTCATAAAGTGCAAGTGCCTTATTATGTACAAAAACCGCAATTTTATCACAATAAAGTGCTAGTGCAATACAGTACTAATAATAGATCCTTTCAATGCATTTTATCAAAGTCCTTTCATTACTAAAAATATATATATATATATATATATATATATATATATATATATATATATATGAGACGATACATCTGGACAATGTCTGCTGCTGAACTGCCCTTCATTTCTAAAGATCCGCAAAAAACAAAAAGCTATTCTTTCGGATGGTGCTCCTTAGTTCAATCTATGTAAAAGACAAAGGTCCTCTTGGGATCTAACTGGTGAAAATTCTCCTCCGAGATGTGGTGGACAGAATTAAAAAGGAACCATTATGGGCTACCCTGCATAAAGGGTGAGATCACTAACTGCAATGAGGAAAAAAAGTCTTAATGGTCAATAGCCTTAGAGGCCAGCTGAGAATAGTTTCCAGAGCGTGCACATAAAAAAAAATGTGAGAAGTTCGTTATGGTTCCACTGTGGCATAATAAAGGACGCAGGAGGAAATATCACCACCAGCGACTTAAACAATGATTGTTCAGCAAACAAAAAGGCCAAAGGACTAAACCTGAAACCATGCACATAGTAATACCTATAGAGGCTAATGATAAAACAAATAGCCCATAAGATAATTTGGCCTGAAGTGGGCCAATCAGACCATCCACACACAAGGCCATAAATGTCACCTAGCGGTCAGCAGTAAGTCTCACCACCAAGGAGCACTTTAACTACTTCTGTGGCAGGGTTAAACCCCTCAGGTGGTTCCACAAAAGGTCGAGGTTCAAGTGCAGAACCCTGTCATGTTAGTGTGACAGAAAAGTCCTGAAAAGGTAGACTGAAAGGAGGACAAGTGCTCCTGCTTGATAGATCGGAGTAGACCATGGTTCTCCTGTAGCAGAAACTAGTCTCCCAGTAAACCATGAAGCAGAAAATCAAGGACGAGTAGTTGTGACACTGCACACAGTCCGCAATGGTGAAAAGATCCACCCAAGATGAGCACACTGCGTGAGGACGCCTTGTACCACCTCTGGGTGCAGACAATTAGTGGTCCACTGGATGACATCCATTGAGCTCACCCACCCTGAGATTTAAATAAGCCCACCAAGTGACTGGCCATCAGAAATCCCTTGGGAGGTTGAGCTACCACCGGAGTCTCAACCCTTTGATAGTGCTTATGATCTCAAACCGCCCAGCTTTTTGTAATACTACATGGCGATGGCCTACATGGTGAACCGAATACATTTCCTTGTGGGAAAAAGGCCTTCCTGGCCACACAGAGGACTTGCAGCTCCAGAAGACAGATCTGGTACCTCTGCCCCACTGGAGAGCAAGACACCCAATTCCAACCTCGTCCAGGTGACCATCCCAGCCCAGAGAACATGCATCCTTACCTACTGGGACTTCAGGTGAATACAGGGATATGGGTCTGCCACAGATCGGGCTGAAATCCACAGGCTGCCACTAAAGGTCACTGGCTGACTCATCTGGCATATGGGTGTTGACCAAGATGCAGCTCCAGTGCAGAGGCCACTGCTTCAGGAGATTCTATTGCAGAGCTTGCATGTGCTGACAGGCAGAAAGAAAGAGCAGAATAAGTTAAGAGCAAGAATCCTCAAAACCATCTACACGAGAACACAGGACTGAACCCAAAAAACTGGGATCTTTACCCAAATGTCCCAGCCTCGCTGCAGGGGTGAAAAGGACTTGAAAGCCAGTGTCCAATATGGCCCCAAAGAATAGAATCCACTGTGTTGGTTGCAGATGGGACTTTGCTGCTCACCTTGACCCCAAAAACACGGCAGAGAGTTTGTACTCTCCAGGTAGACCACGGCAATCTGTTTCTGTAGCCAATCCTGAAGGTATACGAATATGCAAATCCCTGAACTGCAAAAGTGGGCTGCAACCATCACCATAATCTTCGTAAAAGGCCATGGCAGGGCTAAACAATGCGGCAAATTGAAATTTCATCAATACTACCACAAACTAAAGGAAGCATTTGTGGGACTACAGAATGGGTACATGAACGTATATGTACTGCAAGTGTAAGAAAACCATTCAGTTTCCCTGGTCCATGGTAGAAAGGAATGTTTCAGAGTCAGAATCTTGAACTGTCAAAGGAAAGTGTTCTACAACTGAAGATCTAAAATTGGTCTGAACACTCGTTCCTTCTTGGACACCACAAAGTAGCAGCAGTTTCCTATGCCCTTCTATTTGGGAACTCAGAGGCCCCTGTGGCAAACGTCAACTGATGAGCAGAACCCAAAGAACACTAGGGTTGGTGTGGGGGAGGGGGGGTTGGTCAGAATAAGATGTAAACTGAAGAGCATAACAATGCTGAACAAATTGCAGAACTTGCCGGTCTAAAGTAAGCACAAGCAGCAAGGTCTGCATTTGGTGATTAGTCAGATCTTAAGAGAAGCCTCTGAATTTATGGCAGAGTTGGTTGTATTGACGTGCTGGCAACAACAATCCCAACAAACTGGCAGCAAGACTGCTTTCCCTGAAGCACTCCAGGGCCAAAGATATCGTATGCAAAGAGCCTGCAGCCACCTTAAGGCATATCCATCAGGTAGGCTTTCACGTCCCCAGAAAATCACGCAATTGGCATCCATGTATGATGCTAGATAACACCAGTGCTCGTGGCGTGGCCTATGCAATTTGTCCTGACAAAAGATACTTTGCTACATCCTGACCATCAGAGGGTTTGAGTGAATGCATTTCTGAGTTCTTCCGGAATGGCTGGCAAGATGTTGCTGCCAAATCCCAGAGTGTATGCATATCGCACCGTAGACCCAACACTCCTACCAAATGCATCCATGAACTTTCACTCCCAGTCCAGTGGGACGGTGGGAAACACATTAGTGCTGGCATTGCTGGTAGAGACCTAAACAATCTGGTTGGGTGCTGGGTCAGTAGCCCAGATCCGATGAAGCAGGACTGACCTCTCTATAGGGAGACTCACTGGCAGGGCTAGTCCAGGTCGTTGTCAATGTTTCAGAGCATCATTAAACGGCAATAGGGGCTCCAGTTCTCAAAACTGCAAGATCAAGAACAGGTCCACCTTGGTTTCAACTGCAGGAAACTGAATGTCAAGCACTACTGCAGGTCTGCAGATTGACACCCACACAGGAGAAATGTTCCTCTTTAGGGAGTCCTAATGTAGCTTATCTGTCTCCAGGGAGGTATCTAGAGCACCAACATTTTGTAAATCAACATACAGGCCTTCATTAGAACACGGGAGTAAATTTTCCACCTCCTCATCAAAATCTTTATGTAGAATATTTTGAATAACCTGGACAGCATCTGTATCTAATCCAAATCATGTCTGGAGCCTTCAGCAGGATAGGTGGTAAGGTAGTGGAACCACCTGGCATTCCTCCAAAACCAGAGGCTGCACGTTTCTCATATCATACCAAGACAACAGTCAGGATCAGGTGAAACCGGTGCCGGAGCAGTTCGAGCCAGCTCCACCTTCTGCACTGAACTTTGGGCTGAGGACCAGGCATGGGCCCAAAATTGTCGGTTTGGCAGCAGGCCATCACTCAAGGCCTCCACTTGCTGTGTGGTTTCAATGCACCCAGATTTACCCAGGTACTTTTCAACCCCAGTTTATAATTTGGCTGAACTGGATTTGGATGAAATTGGTTCCTCTGAATGGCTGCCCAACTTCTCCCCGGAGTAGGAGTGACGGGAAGGATAAAAGTCCTGTACCGGTTAGGAGTATAGCTATTTCAACTTATCAGAGGACATTGAATGGCGCAGGAACAGGCTTGGGACTTAGTCTCTGACTTGCTACCGCTCAGAGTGCAACCTGCCTCGTTTCTTGTGCTCAGTAATGTATAGCTCCAGCTTTTAATCCCCGAAGAGAATCGGAGAGACCACAGATACATAGAAAGCGTGTGCACCTGTGACAGACCTCCATTTTCTGCAGTCACGACACTGAAGCCTGTAGTCTGGGGGGTTGGATAATTTTCCTGCACAATTTGGAAGAAACAAATTGCAGTCAAAGTTGGTGAGTGAATTTTTTAATCTACAAAGGGCACAGACCATAGACTGATGTAAGCATGCAGGGTTGGCACCAGTACACAAGTCCATGCTGTCTCTCCTGCAGGCAGTACAGTGCCGCTGCGTGGTCAGATGGCACCACTTCCTGGGTAGGAGCAATTGTAAACATTCCACATCCAGTATGGTGCCTGGGAGAATTCAACTAGTGCAGAATCTGCAAATAGAGTTGTGCATCAGATTGTGTTTTAGGTCTTTTATAAACTACCTGGGTCTCTGGGCACAAATTAACAGAGTAGGAATATTTACAGCAGACTTTGGGTTAGACCACTGCTTAGCATTGGGTGCTTCCTAGTCCATCTCATTTGCTTGCTTCTTACAGGATGGCTTTCATGTTCTAGTTGTGTTTGCCTCTCCCCGGAGTATAGCTTCTTTGCCATCTTTTTGATTGGAACACATGAATTTTTCCACCATTTACATTAAGGAACTTAAGCACTACTTAAATAGAAGTATATGGGTTTGCTTGCACTCCCTGTGTACTGCTTTCACACCCCCTCGCTCTTGTTGCTGCTTCAAACTAGTCTTTAAAAGGATTTCTTTTTTTGCTTTTTTCTGAGGACCCAGACATAAGCAAGTTATTGGGTCCCGCCTATAGACTGGCATCCACAAGCTTAAAACAGTAAATCAAAAGTTATAAAAAATGGCCACTGCCCCCGCTTTTGCTTTTTGTGTTGGTTTTGTGGATATTGTTTCACATCAGAAAATAAGTATTTTTTTAAAGTCTGACTCAACAGTGCAGCTGTCGCCATACCTTATGAGATCAATTAAGAAAGAAACAAGGCTTTCAGGAGTACTACAGAGAGGCTCCGTCCATGTTAGTAGCTATATTAATGCAATTTGACAGGACAAAAGTTGCTAATTCCCTTACAAAGGAGTTCCACATCCTCTGCTTGGCCATCAGCTGGTGTGTCAAACACTGCTCTGATACAATCATGCAGTGACCGATGCCTTGTTTTACTTTGTTAGACCACGCTTCCCAGGATTCTGCGCACACTCCTAAAGCCCCAAGGCCTATGCGTCTCGGATTACCATTTACAGATGTAGGAGTGCGCTGACCAGCTGCGATTAGCTTCCTGAATAAGCGACTCATTGTGGGGACAGATGAAGTCCATGAGCTCTTCTTCCTCCACTCTTCCATCAGCAGTGGGAATAGGCACTACACATTCCCAGACAGACATGCTTCCCATGCTCCAAAAAAGCACATTATGGCAGACAGATTGCAGGCAGTCAGGAGCCTCAAGTAAGGAGCTGGAAAAGGGTGTTTTTGTAGCGGTGGCAGGACACAAAAGGAGGGAATGGCTTCAGGGGGGAAGCAGGCTCGGAATTTTAGTACTACACTAGCTGACCTGTGGCACAGTTCGTGGTCTGTCACTTGTAGATTGCGTATTTACCCGCGCCACCACCCAGGAAGAGGGTGTAGGGATGGGCGCTCATTCAACGTATTTGTCATCTTTGTAATCCAGCTTTATTAGAGAATAAACCTGTCCAAACGCCTAAGATGACAGATGTGTGCATCTCGGCGTTTTAAATGCCAAGAAAGGGGTGACTGCACAACAGGAAATACACATGAGACTGTTCACGGACTAAATGATGGGACTTGAATATCACTGCACTATGAATGGAATTACCTCAGAGTGCTGAGCGGAAGGGTTCTGAATTTTATGTGCATCTCTGGGGTCCTGCCAATTTCAAAACCATACTGTTTGGGCACATAACGGAAATGGGACATTTTGCATGGTTCACACAACTTCGGTCAAGCCAGAAAGCCTGGAATAGAACAAACGTGTGCTTTCTTTCTAAAGTTACTATGTAGTCCCGAGAACAACCCCCACTGTGTACTTTGAATGTGTAGGCAAAACAATTCAACATGTTTTTATACATTTTAATAGGAGTTAAATCTTGTACGAACCTTATTCGTTATCTACATTTATTATAACATGTCAATGCATGCACCAGCAGGAAGTCGCGTGCAAATGTACTTAAGGGAGAAATACAGGTCTACGCTATCTGGCATAGTGGAATAGAAGAGCAACACAAAATGGAGCCAGGTCCCGGGGAGGGACATAGATACCAGCTTCAGTTGAATAGAGAAATATAATTAGACATAGCATGAAGAGGGAGTTACAGGCCTGCTTGGTTAGAACACTCCTTTACGAAAATATGTACATACGGTAGAGAAGAGGCACAGCATGAGTGGGAGATTAGGCCTTGCAGAGCGGTAGTCATATAGGAAGTAGAGCATTGCCAAATTACAAAGAGGCAAATCAAGGACAACCGGTAGTACAAGCGGTAGTGTAGATCCAGTTAAACACGTACATAATCACATTCTTAAGACACGTGATTTACTGTTTTTATAGAAATACTTTCAATATAGCGATGTGCTTGAGCAGATGTTTCATCAATTAGGCAAAATGTGACACGTATTTACGCTTTGAAAAAACAAAAGTAACTGGTCGTCTAATGCAAGATGTGGCTCAGATTTCAGCTCTGCAGAGCAGTCTGACCATCCGCGTCTGATTATATTAAACTTTCTACTGTATTGCGAGCAGAAGCTGTCTTTTTCCCTTTCATCCGGCAACAATCTTCAGCCATTGTATAGGGTTCTTATACCACTTTTCTGGCCCCGTAGCACTTTCAAAGCAATAACGGTTTGGGGATTTTAAGTGACAGGAGACGGTTTGGGGTGGTGGAGTTTGGTGCATACATTCATACTCACCTTTTTAACAAAGTATTTCATAATTGGTTACTACTTATCCATCTCATTCAGATTGTGGGAGCTTTTTGGCTTTAGATCTTTAGTTATTCTTTACTTGTGGATATCAGCTCCTGCGGTCGCTTCCAATTCTACTGGCTTGCCTATCATTGATCGATATTTTAGGATGGAGAAAGCTTTCCTTAAAAAGCTGGAATATATTAAACTTGTTGGTGAAAAACACGCATGTCTCTTAAACAGGAGGATTTAAAATGGCTGCTTTGAATCCATACTATGGGCTATTACCGAAATAAAAGTATAAATGATGAGTGATCACAGAGTCCACCTGCACCTTCACCACAACGAGGATCTGCAAATCAGAGCTCCGCGCCAGACGTTGAGTTTTGGACCCGGTTAATGCTGCACAAAAAACACTATGTACGGCACATCAAACACTATTTACTAGCTAAATGAAGATGTTACTGTTTAGTTTGCCGATATATTGGTGGTCAACAAAAGAAAGGTGAAAATCGGAGTCTACATTACCTGGATTCGCATAAGTGACCTGCCAGTTAATCACCAATTGCCACCGCAAATACACACTTACTGAGCTAACTTACCGGGGCAGATACTAATTCCACTATTGTGTGTGAACTTTACTCATGGAGTGCTTGAATGAATTTGTCTCCTTTTGAAACTTGTCACAGCTTTAGATGTATATTTTATGGAGCGGTTTATTTTATGGATTACATTCTGTACATTTCATGCTCAGTTGGACACATTATGCCAACGCTCACTGTATAGCGTTTGTCCCTGGAGTAGCCTCTTGGTGCTAGGAAAGTATCCTATACCCCTCAAGCGGGAGGCAATGCTATGCACAGATGATGGATTTAAAGCAGAATTCCAATTCTAAATTTTGCAATCATACAAAGTCACAAACTGCCCACAGCACTGTGATCCTACATTCAGGTGCCTATGACTGGTTAACAGTTTAAGAGCATGTTGTACAAGGTCACTGTACTCCAGTGATCCTAAAGGAATGCAACGGAATCGTCAGGCACTAGTCATGGCAATCTTCAGGATCAATGGAAAGCGGATTCATGCCAAATCTGCTCTTGATCTTTGTGCAGAGATTCCAAGCCCAGGCATTTGCGTTATAGAAATCTAATCTATGTATGCTAGTAAGATCATGCTCAGGGCTGAGCACCCACTATAGATGGTCATTCAACCAGAATATCCACTATAAAATAAACTGATGCTGCTAGTTTTTCGACTACGACTGCACGGATGCCTGCTAACCAGATCTCAGTGCCCCTTACAAAATATATGATGAAAGGACTAGCCCGCGCTGGCATAAGTGGACTTACATGCAAGTCCCAAGTATACGTTACCAAGGGTACCCAGAGCACCAGTGCCACTTCGACTTTGCCATTTAAATCTTTGGCAAAGTCACCGTGTCCCTAAACAATATATCTAAGTATCTTCTACGGAAGGCCTATGGCGACCTAATGCAGGTAGCTATATAAAATATCAAGTTGGACATAATTTTAACATGACCCAACAGTAAAATCTACAAACTTTTAGCTGTGAAATGATTAGTAGCCCCATTGGCTAACAGTTACTGGCTAACTTCTGAATGGGATACTGAAATGGGTACTTCAAGGTATCTAATAGGGCTCCCGGGTTTGTGGTATTTATATTTTAATCATTTCCATCTGTATTTATCCATATTTATTTTTTGCTAATTTTACCAGTATTTATTCATATATAAGGTTGTGAAAAAATGAAGCTGAAGTGTATATTACTGCATTTATTTAACCAGTTAACATACACTTGTGCCAGAACGCCTGACAAGTTTCAATGATATATACACACTCAGATGATAATATGCCCTTTTTAGTATCAAGGTTGTGCAAATCTACTGCTGTTTAAGGCTCTTTATTAAATTTACTTTATTTTAATCCCCTTGCCTGTCAATCTGTTCAGCTATTGGCCTGGCAGTCATGACTGATCATTTAGAATCACTCAAAAGCAACACAAGTTCCGTTTTTATTCACATTTAAAAAAAAGATACAGGAAAATAAACGTTTCTGTATGTAGTTATCTGTAAAAATCAGTAAAAACGGTAAACAGGGAGCCTCACTAATAAATTACAGCATTAAACCAGACTAGATTGCCAAGCCAACTTTAATTTACTTCACTTTAAATAAAGCCAACTTTTAGAAAGTTGCCCACAGTTGCATAGTTTGTCCAGTGGCTGGCACAATTGCTGGCCACTAGACCGACTTCTGCCCTCGTGGGGAATCGTATGAACTACTCCCAGGCACAGAACTATAGAAGCCTGCTACAGGGCAGGGTGGCACCTCCTCCTTGCAGGAAGCCACTCATGGTGGTTAGCCCAGAAGGCAAGCTTCAAAGGTGAAGCCGCTTTTGGCGGGCAAATGGCAATCACAATCCTGAAGGGTTGCACCTTTGTTCAGGTAAAACGGGATCCGAAGAGAAAGTGCATGGATTGCTGGGCTGCAACTGTCGCACCTGGGCTTGCCAAGAGAGGACTGCCTGTGGCTCCTCAAAAATTCACTCCTGAGCCCCAGTCCAAAGGTGTGACTTTAAGGGTCAATAAGCCGACCCCCTGGAACCAGCATCAGGGCCATCAAAACTGGAGAGCCCACTCCGACAAAGTAGCCACATTCTTAGAAACTGCTGCTGTGCTATCCTAGAGACAGATCCTGGACTGCCAAAAGCTGCGATAGTCTGCTAGGCCAAGTCCAGACTGGACATTAAAGAGGGAACCAGCCTTCACCAAAGAATACTGCTGGGTCTGCTGCGTACAGAGATCGGTAACCCAGCTGTAGTTGACCTACTGGCTCAAATAGGACTTCGAGGGACACAAACCCCCTGTGTTAAGTAGTCGCCCCACCTTACCTGTGGACAGAGGAACTACAAGGGCACCCCTGTTGACTGCACAGCACCCAGAGCATTTTTCAGCATCCTGCATTCCTAGCATCAAGACCACTCTATTGAACTCTATGGCAGTCTTGATTTAAAGTGTGGAACGGGACTTAAGACTGCTTTGGTAACCAAGTAACTGCCCAAATACCCCTTATTGAGCCCATCCCCCGACGTTAACCCTGTCAGAATTGGTCACCCCACTTGGGCAGGAGTAGCCAAACAACTTTCAAACTATTCAAAATGTCTACACTTACGGGTACCAATGCTTGCACTTTCAAATAAAAAGCAGAGATTTCGTTTTTACTTAAAAATCTATATCTACTGAACCCTCTAGAGGATTTTGCTCATCTTGGTGTCGAAAAATGAATACAAATATAATCCATTTTTATAAATTGTGTCGGATTTCATTCATATTGTGCGACTTTACTTCTGCGGTTTTGTGCTTCCAAATGCTTTACACTAGTTCCTTTGTTTAAGCCTTGGTATACGAAGCCACAGCTTCCAAGGGTTGAGTTAAAGATTTTACAAACTAGCCTGACTGGACCCAAGACCCCTCTACAAGCGAATTACTTGGTAAGGTTGTACAAAAATACCACAATATTTACATTTAGCACCAAAATAGAATAAGGAAAGAGAAATGGGGTGAAGTGGGAGCAGAAAGAGGGGTCTGAAGAGAGGGTGATGGAGGCTAAGGGCAGTGGAAAGAAGGTGAAGGGATAAAAGGGAATGGACAAAAAAGGGTCTAGTGCTAGCGAATACTGAAAACTGTTTATGTAATAGAGCACCTTAAAACATAGTTTATTGAATAAATTGCAAAATGTGAAGACTAATTTGTTTATGCTGGCCTGCTGCCTTCAAAGTGACATGCCACCATTAAAAAACTAAAGTAATCCAATGTGCAATATGTTTTCCATCTCTACTTTATAACAAGCATCAGCAAAGCCAATGGGTCTCACCTATTTCCGCGCCATTCACTTTGCTAAGGTCTTTTAGCCATATTGTACAGCAGTGTGGCACATAGTAGAATAGTATAGTTGTGGGTGTAAGCCACTAAAGAGTCGATAGAGACAGCAGATATGGTGAAAACATAAATAAGCCCTAAAACAGAAAATATGATATTGCTGGAAAGCTGTGCAAACACGTCGCAACAGTGAACCTAAACAGTATCATGAATTGTTTATAAAGGACACCCAAAGATAAAAGCGCATCTTTTCACAGCATTCCTCACCCTCGTTTTTAGGTCTCCTGCGTGGGCTGCGCACATGCGCAGTCTCGCAGGCGAGATTTAATGATTTAGAGGTAATTCTGTAAAGGGCTTCAAGCCCCGCCCCTCTATCCCATTAGCCGGCGTCACTGTTTATGCTAAACGGTGGCCAGCCATTGGGAAAGAGCACTGCGTGACGTAGACTTTTCAACTTTTCGGCCGGCCCACTTGGACGGGCTCGTAAAAGGTTTCTTATCTTTATGGGGCCAAACACATGGCCCCATAAAGATGAGAAACCTTTTGCTTCACAAGGAAAGCAGGAGAGCCCGGATGGCAGAAAGATAAAAGTCTAAGTCAGCTGCCTGGCGAGCGCTTTTTAGGTCTCACCTGAGCCAGCGCTTTAGCGCTGCTCTCGCGAGAGCTTTAGTAAACGGGGGGATTTGGAAGTGCAAACTAGTGCTTTCAGGCCTCCAAATACAGTGCATGTGCGCCTGCCGCACGCACCATTTGGCACCCTGCGTGATCATTTCGCGGCCGCTTTGATGTTCTCAGTGAGCCGCACGGCCACTGAGAACATCAAAGCGGCCACTAAAGTGCTCACCATTTGCCAGCCTGCGTGCCTCTCTCCCCTACCCCCTCCCTTATAGCACGAGGAGCTGTCTATCCCTAGCGTGCACTTCAACGTTCCTCCCCCACCACAGAGTGCGACTCGTGGCCGCACATCTTCCACAACTCCCTGGCTTGTTCTAGTACCCATGAATATTTTTCTCTGCTCTGTCCCTCTAAGTACCCCCAACCCATCCCTTCTGCGGCCACTACTGCTGTGTGGAAGGGTATATATGTTTATAAACTGCTACTTTACCAATAATCTAGTCTTAGTAACAGTCGCAATAAATTAACCACCGAGACCTAGACTGAATACAACATATTGTCTGTGATCACTAACTGACTAAGCAGCATCATCACAGGTAGTGTATGGAACAGCAGCCCATGCTTTCTTCACACATACATGAGGCACACCACATGCAGGAGTTGTGCACGCTTTGTTTGGAGGCAGAATAGGTACAATACACCCAGCTGTGCCAAGAGTCAAACGGAACAGTTACAGCCCAGCAGATGCAAAATCCTCTCCCAACTCAGAAAAAACATAGAAAGGGTAACAGTCAAAGCTTCTCTTACATGAAAATATGCATACCACTGTCAGACATCTAGAGTAAAACTGTTAACGATGCAGAGACTCGGATCCCGTTCCCAACGTCCAAAGTCGGCAGCTCCGGAGGTTAATCCAGTCTCTCCTGCTAGACATCAGTGTGTTTGGCTGCAACTTTCATATTGTTTTCCGCCCTCGCTTAAAGAGAGCTGTCAATGGAAAAGCCTGCTTCCGGGGCTGGCCTGGATTATCCTTCCAGCGCCATGCAGCCAATCTATCTTTTTACCTCCACCCAGGCCTACTCCCCCTGCCGATTTCCTGCTGTCCATCTAGGCGCCTTCATAGCAACATAGCGGTAGCTTAAGTCAAGAGCTCCCGTAAGCGGGAGGGTTCGAGGCTCACCGCAATCCAGGGCAGCTCCCAAGTGCGGGGGCGCCCCCGAGACCACAGAGGCTGCTCTCACCTCCAGGTTGTGCCGTCAGAGACCGCACAGATCGCTCTTGACTTTAAGAAAGCCCCATCGCTGTTAGGAGACCCGCAAATTCACCCCACAAGCCTCTGGTGGTTCGGAGGGTTTGTGAAGGCGGTGCGTTTACTCACAAGGTAATGACTTTCACTCGCACCGTAACTGCAAATTTTTACAGTTTGCGATATCTTTTGTAGCACCAGTCACCTTAACTGGGAGTTAATTTCAGCCACAGCTCCTGCCTCCTAGGGGCATGGATATTCAATTCATTCAGGTACCGCCGCCAGCAGCGAGTTGTGTAATGTTGCAATCATCGCGTTGCGGAGCAATAATTTTCTAGCAGTTTAACTCGCCATCTTTGTTTATGCCACAGCTTCTGCCTTTATTAGGCACAGCTGTTTTGACCATTACGGTTGCAGTGGCTTATTTAAGCAGGACCCACGGAGCCAACTTCTTTTCGTGCACTAGTTTAAACTTTGTGCCCGAGTGAATGGCAGGTGCCGAGGCATTTAACTACTCCACTGCCTAGAGGCGATATGGAACTGATTTCTTCGGATGCAGTGATGATTAAAGAGGGGCATCAAATTATTTCCGTCGGGCTGCTAGAGCCACGGCAACGCTGAGCCGAGCTGGTGTGCTGCAACCCGCACCGCCTCAGCTGGCTCAACCCTTGACACTAACCCTTTAACAAGCATTGGCATAGCCAATAGGTCTCGCCTTTGGGACCTTATAAGTGTTTAGCCATGCAACAGTTGCATAACTAAATACTTATAAGGTCCCAAAAGCGAGACCTATTGGCTATGCCAATGCTAGTTTACCCTTGGAGTGAATAAGGATCTTGTTCCTGTCCTGGCATCCCCGCGCCAGCCACTGGGAAGAGATTTCAGGATGCTGTAGGGAATACAAAATGGTCATAGGTGAAGCATGTAGTTCATATAGTCTTCAACCATGCCCATTTTAATGCAGGTATGGAGAGAAGTCTGTGTTACCATCCTTGGTGTGGGGGTAGGGTTCCCACAGGGTTTGCAAGGACACGTCTAGGGCACAGAATGAGAAAGGGGGGCAGGGGGGGAGGAGCCAAGATGGCGACCGGGACGGCAGCGTAGACTCCCGGCTCCGTGAACCTCCGCATCCCGCACGGATATCCTGCACGAGATCCTCAACCTGTGCTACGCGGTCGTGTTTTTGAAGGAGAGTGGCACCCGACTGTGTGACTCCGAGGTTTCTGGCTGCGGTATCGCCGGAGAAACGAGCATTTGAACTTTGCGGCCTGTGCGGCCCTGGAGCCGGGACCTCAAGTGGACGCCGTGGCCGGGTGGCAGTTCAATAACAGCGGCCTGTTGTGACTGGGCGGAGGCGGTCCACCGGAGCGGTGCCAAACTCGGCCTACATTTCGTCGTGGTCGTTTCTACTGTCAAGTGTAGCGGTCCGAGTGCATGCCCGTGGGTGCAATTCTCAGATCCTCCGGTGGCTGCCCCTGCCTTTGATGGTGAGCTGCCCGGCTGCCGCCCGTATCCTGCCCTGATCATTGCGGGCCGCCCCCGGCTTTTCACGGGAGCGGGTCCGTAGTGGGGACGACTGTTGCCCGTGACCACGCAACGGATAACTTTTCGCCTGCCCCCGGAACCCGGTCACCAGCGACGTGGCCATCGAGACGCTTGTCCCAGGGTCCCGGCCCCGGTGAGGGTCGGGCATACTTGGCGGCCATCTTGTTGCGATGAAGCCTACCATCCTGTCCGCTGGGTCGCAGCGGGCTTGTGAGAGTGCGACTTTTGGGAGTCTGGCGGCGCGATCGCAGAGAGCTGTGCTGGGGTACGGCGACCTCCTCGAGGCCCTTGGTGCTCTTCACTCCTCCTTGATTCATGGTGTCGGGGTCTTGGGGAGTAAGCTCGACGGTGTGGCGTCGGCGTTGGGGCAATGGCGGCCCGCCTGTCCGCACGTACATAGGGACTGCCCACACTGCGCACAGGAGGACACTTTGGCGGCCACCCCTGAGGTTAGTGCACGGCTGGACACTCAGGCCAGTATGCTACAGTGTGTTCGTCCAGCTGAGGGCCCGATCTGTCCCGGAGGCATTGGACCTGAGTGGGGTGTGGTAGCCTCGTCCCGTACGTGCCCTCCTGCGACCCAGGGACAACTCCAGCAACTATTGTCTGCTTTGGCTGCTTCTGCCTTCCTGGACCTTGAGTGCAGTGCATATCCTGGGGCAGCACTGGGAAGCCTGTTTCTCCACGCTGCGGACTGTGTTGATGCTCAGACTTCCACCCCACCTGTGTGCGTCGCTTCTCGGACGTTTTTGGACAATCCTCTACCTTGGAACGTCGGATATGGTGCTGGGTCGAGGGGTAGGCATGGGCAGAATTCCAAAGAGTGGTCAGGGATAAGGCGGATCCTTCAGGGGTGGTCATCTAGTGGACGGGCGGGCTCAGGGGTTGCGTGCTCTCCTGGCATAGCTACCAGCATAATAGGTGCATAGTGCTCCCCATCTTTCTTGAGAAGATCGCTTTTGTGCTGTTTATTGTTCACTTTGGGGGAAACTTACCGTGCGGGAGGGAGAAGCCGGGGGTATGTTTTGAAGGCCCTCCTCCAGTTTATTAATACTTTCTCCACCCCCCCGTCCGGTGGGGTTCTTTTCCTACTTCTTTTTCCCTCTTCTCCTATATTTCGGGTCTGGTTCCAGGGAGACAGGCACACTGCTGGGGGGGGGGCCGTACTCATCTGCAGAGGTGCAGGGTGGGGGGTTGGGGGAGGGGGTTCTTTCGTCTTTTATCTCTTTTTCCATGGCCTCCTTTTTTCTTCTCTGATTCTTTTTGTTTTTCTTTTTCTGGGATCAGTGTGATACACCTCCTTTGCTATGACTCGTTGCCGCTCCATGTGTACCACAATTTCCGGGGTGCTCTCCGGGAGTTCTGGCGGGGGACTGCAGGCGCTACTGCTTATGATACTCTTCCTCATCCTGATGTTCTTGTGTTTGCGCCATTGACCTAATAGATTGCTGTAAATCGTTTACGTCTATTACTCTGCATACCTGTAATTGCTGTTTGAAAATAGTCTGGCACCTGATCCTTCTGCCTTGTTTCATTATAAAACGAAAACCTTTTTCTCCTGGTGCCCTACCTACGCTGTTCACAGTATTAGCATCACGATTCTGCTCCCCGATGTGCTGCCTGTGTTTATACTTGCCTGTTTTTGCTCTGATTGCTTAGCTGCCGGCCCCGGGGGGTTGTAGGCCCATACTTGTTCTCTATTGAACTGTCAATAAAGGTTTTCAAAAAAAAAAAAAAAAAAAAAAAAAAAAGAGAAAGGGGGGCAGACTTGTGCCTTTGTCACGTCTTTACCCTGGCGCACGCCCATGATCTCTGCATGCTTCGCCTTTATTGTAATGCACCCTCACGCCCCCAGGCAGGCACATGCCACGTGGCCAGGAAATGTCACACCATTTCGGCTCGTGTCGCCAACACTTCTTCCTGCCGGGAGGGGTGGGGGTGAGGCGAAGTAAACAGTAAGAGGGAGTGTGTTTGACAACGGAACAGCTGCGGAAGAGAGCGCGAGGTAAGATCCTCATTAGCTTATATAATATCAGTCTCATTACACCTAGGTTTTTCATGCCTTTAATAACTCTTGCCTCGCTGTTTTGTACCAGCTTCTATATCCATTGCTTTATTTCTTTGTATATTGGTCTTCTGTTTCTCTTGCCCGCTTACTGTCTCATCTCCCCCCCCCCCCCCTTGGCTCCCTCCGTACCCCCCCACCTCCTCATTTTGGTGGGGCGGTACAACTGGCACCCTTGCACAGGTCGGTATAATGCACCAATGTCTTAAGGCATGGTCAGTCTCACTGATTCTAGGGCGCCTTTGGGGTTTATATTGTCACCCGCTGCTGAAAAATCTACAGATTAAGCTCTGCTTTCAGTGTTTTATTATTTACACTGACAAAGGCTGCCTGTTGTGTTCTTCACCTTGTCCCTAGACTCTGGTGGCCTATGCAGTCACTTCTCTGAAAACGAGTGAGCATATGAGTCCACTGATCTCATGGTGTCGAGTTTCCTCACGTGCTGTCGTGTCATTTGCAGCTGCATCTGAGGTGACCGGTGCTTCCCAAAAGTGTCCAGAATCCAGCAGCTGTACCAAGGGGTTTACGGTGGCGTGGGTTGTGCGAGGCTGCCATGCAATGCCCAGTTCCCTGGGTGCTTTGCACCGTCCCTTCCTGCAAGGTGTTTTACAGCCGAACGCTTTGCCTCCTGTGCCTTTTACTCTCACGCACCCGTGAAGTTGCAGTTTAATTGCTCGGCTTTGGTCGCCTTGGAGTGTCACCAGTTCAAGTGTTTTTCAGCTTTCTCTCTGGGCTTTGGCTAGTTTATACTGTCTTTAAAAAGTAGAGTGGGAGGAAGAAGAGTACCTGGGTTCGCCCTCCTCAAGTGTACAATTTTTGGAAAAACAAAGAAACCAGTCAAATCGGAAGAGAGCGCCGACGACAACCTCCACAATGAGCGAAAAACATTGTTTTTCTTAACGACTCCTCACCCACCAGCCCTTGGTGGCATGCTTCATCATTGGGGTTCTACCCGATCCTGCTGCAGATCGAGGCGTGCAGCGTCCAGACGAAATACGTGGGAGCACTCTGTTTTTTTGTCTATGATTAAGACGAAGTTGTGAGGTGGGGTGGGGGGGGGGGGGGGAGGGGGGGAAGTGATGTATTGGTGCTTTACAAAATTAAAATTACCTGGCTAGTGAATCATCACTACTTTATTCCTGCCCCTAGTCAGTAAGATTAACAAGCATTTACAATGCAATAGGTCTCGCAATGACATTGAGCTATTGACATTGTAAATGGCAATGCCTTTAAAAAAAACTGCATTTCTAGTTACAATACCAAAAGCAACACCTATTGCATAGCATGGTGTCCTTGAAGACGGCGACACGCTTAAAGTATAAAAAAAAAAAATGAGCTGAATCACAAGGGAAAGCGACACAGGCTGAAGCACAAGGGAAAGCGACACGGGCTGAAGCACAAGGGAAAGCGACACGGGCTGAAGCACAAGGGAAAGCGACACGGGCTGAAGCACAAGGACTATATTAGAGACAGGATGAAACTAGCATTTGCAATGCAATAGGTCTCGCATTTACACAAGTTTAAGCTATTGGCATTGTAAATGACAACACCTTTTATTTAAGTTTAAAAAAAGGCATTGCCATTTGCAATGTTAATAGCTCAAACTCACGTACATGCGAGACTTATTTCATTGCAAATGCTGGTTTTAGTTACAAAGCATAATTTAATGTTCGACTGGTGTCAAAACATTACTAAATAGAGAACATAAATAAGAAGCCTTATGCCAGTGTTAAGTAGAAAAGCTCATTGCATGTCCAGGAATATTATATATCATATATACACACACAAACCCCCACCCACCCTCATACCCAGACGGTAATGATGCACAAGGTAGGTAAGTACTAAACTCATGTCTGTTGCCTATATGCCATCAATTCATCACAAATGCTTAATCATTGCAATAAGTGAGTAAGTAGATGCTGTCAATATAGTGTAGCATATTAATACCTATAGCCTCAAGGCATCCTTTCAGTATTAGTCATTGACACTCCGCTTCGAGGTAGCTTACACCAAGTGTGTTCACAGGACTTCTACTTCGTTATTTTAGAAAAGTCCGGGCCTCCACTCGAGTCCCTCAGTATTCACACTTTTTTATAACCAAGTTTTTTTTCATTTGCAGCAGCTTCTAATACCTTGTAGTAGTGTTATCCTCAAGATCTTTAATTTGGAGCCAGGTCATTTCAAACCATATTACCCATTTAGCCTTTCGTTCATAAAGACAATGCAAATGGTGACCGCATCAATGTGTCATTAATCAGGGCTAATCTTTTAAAAATGTCTAGTAGTAGAGACTCGCCATCCAACTCCAGCTATGCATCAGCCTGTTTTCTGCATGTTTCTATCTCACCACATCTCATCTTTGCAATACACCTCAAGTCAAATGAAAGTTTGGATTATCTTCGGTTTACCCCAGGATGCAAGTTAATTAGGACCTAGACACCGTATTTAATGAGCACTCTATGTCTCAGCATTCTGTAGAACTTCCACTAGGCTGCGAGGAGTGTAACTGCCTCTCCCTGAACAGGCTGTGGCATCTCCTTCAGTCGCATATGTACATTTTCAGAGTGTCTCTTTAAGCGCTCACATTTTTTCAGCAAAGACTTCATCCACAACTGATAAGTGGTTAAGGCCAGGGACACAGCAGCCTTCCATAAAGCATAATTTGGAGTCTGACGGACATGAAATGGTTACCTTTTACTGCAGCAACCATGTCAAGAAGACTGCATTAAGATATATAGATGGTCGGGTCAGATTTGTTCAATATCAGCCATCCATTACTATGGAGAGATACGAGTGTGCACCATCTTTCTACCCATGTTCGCTCCATGCTCACAAATGAGTCAATTTTAGCCCTCTGGGGAAAAAGACTGAAGTTAATTCTCCTGTGTGTAGCACCAGATACACCCAGCAGCTAGAAAACCAGGAATAGCGCCTCAGCCTGTCCCAGGCCATTTTCACAGCCACAGGAGCCTACACACAGGAGCAATCTCTGCCTCTGACACCTTCAAGCAGCTATCTCCCAGTTACTCTGCAGTCGGGTCAAACAATGAACCACCATGCCGCCATGCAGTCACATCCGCCCACCAGCAGCATGTCTATGTGCAACCGCAGCTCAGCGTTCTTATTCCCGAGCGCGGTGCAGTCTCATCCTTTGAATACAGACCAGTTTATGCATTGGTTCCTTGGTTCTTCTGCTTCTGTCCACTCCAACGTGGTCTCGGATCTACCTGTAGGTCCGGTTTCTCTACAGATTTCTGCCTGCTGCTCAGCGATGAATTTTAGCTTCTCAATGGTGTGCAATGCACTCGCACACCCACCAGCGGACCCGGTCCCTCTACAGGATCAGCAACCATTTTGGGTTAGGTGGTCAGGACAGTCACGTTTAGGGAAACTCTTGGCACTATCATGCAAGACTAACTTGTAGGTACTCGCAAACATTTTACCAGGTGCCAAAAAGTTTGGTCTGTGGTGTGACAGAGGGCCGCATTGATGCCAGTAGAGTAGCTGTCGCGGAGGAGGGGTAAAGGTGGGTGTAGGAGCAGCAAAGTATGTACATCTAGTGGCTCAACTGCAAAATGTGAAACCAGAAAACCCAGAACAGTCCTGGCTTTCCCACTTAAAACAATTGCCCAGGATCACACAATTTGGCCATTTCACTTTCCCTCTTTACTTCATTATCACATTAAGAGGACCTTGAAACCCATAACTTAAAGTTGTGCACTGTACGAATCCTTCTCCTGTGTTTTATTTGATAAAATATATCGTTGTCCATGTATATTAACAACCCATGCCACCTGAAAAGTCAACATAACAAATGACTTGCCTCTTAGTTCACTATTAGAATTGGTCTCAGCATGGATAGAAACAAGGTTTCTAAATCCATATTTGAAAACTTTGAGATACATCTTAATGCACGGATATATTCTGATGTAATAAAGTAAAGCGGCTCTGCATATTAAAGAAATACACTTCTGGAATTTGAAGAGAATGTATCTGTACTTTTATGCAAACGGTCTTTAAACAGGACAGCATTCCTAAAGTTGAGCGCTGAAGGACCTCCTCGTTGCTTCCTTTTTTAAATAATCTTTAGCTACCCTTTAAATAAATGCCTGAATGATAATTTTACATCTTTTTAACATAGGTGTTAAGTCAAGTAAATAGCAGCCCGGTGCTGCTGTTGCCCTGGGGGCTGCACTTAAAGCCCAGGAGGGCCGCATGCGGCCACCAGGCCGTACTTTGAGTATTCATGCTCTGATATTCAAGTGTGTCCCAATGGAGGATCACAATGGGCAGCGAGTCTGGCCCAAACAGCCTCCAATGTCAGACACATGGAAAAGGCCACAAAGAATCACTTTCAATCTTCTCAAAGAGTACAGCAAGAGCAAAGTCTTAGAAGATTTACAACCAATCTGGTTAGTAGGAATGGAATCAAGTAGACCACACACAAGGTACCTCGCCAAGAACCAAAGACTTAATTGAAGGCAAACCGCAAAGGTCACAAGATAACCGAATTATTCACACATGTATACCCATATCATTACCATCGCATGTCTGAATTGCCTGATCTCTAGTTCACAAAGTTAAGATTTATATACTCTAAACATGAGCCACTATTTGAAAACCACTGCATACAATTGTACTCCTAAACTCTTCAGTAATATTTCACTAAAGACCGAGAGAGCGCAACAATCATACCTAAATGTCACAAGTCCAAAGTAAAGTACACAACAGATGGTTTTAGCTCACGCCTAGGCAGCGCATGCACTGCATCTTTGAGACATGCTGTAGCTACTCTGTGGGCTTCAAGCATGCCCACTGTTTTTCATTCGTTATTTTGTGGGCCAATTGGTAATCTTTGTTTTTAGGTGGTCTTTGGTTACATTTGTCCTGCCTTTGTTTTGTACTCTCCCATGGACACTGGTCCCATTACATGTTGGGTTACTCTTCTGGACATTTAATGTATTTTCAGAGCGCTACATTTTGTTTGCATCGGCGCACGCTCAGCTGAAGGCTTAAGTTTACAAACACTTTAAAAAAGTGACAGGGACCCTTTGTGCACCAAAGGACTAGGGTTCAATCTAGAAAAACAACAATATATCCTTTGGTTGGCAAATACTGAGAACACTTCCTCATTCACTCACCGAAATCACACACATTCAGTCATGGGGGATACATTACCAATTGAAAAAGCAGTGTGCTAGTACACAAGAAAAATATTAGAAATGTTATGTATCAATTTATTAAAAGCATATAAAACAATCGTAGCAAATTAAAACAGTTAATCCTACATAGTATATTTATGTTCAAAATCAAACACATCACACTATAAATAAACAAATGAACAAACTCAAAGACAATCAGACAAGAGTATTAAAAATACACTCCACTGTCAAAGCGACCATATCCGTATGAGGTAACGTTAAGGCTGGACCCAGATGTACAAAAGACAATATCTAGTATGGCAGCCCACAGGGCGGATTATGGTTCTATTGAGTCAACGCGCTTCGATGGTATTATCTTGATTTAACCCATCTTTATCAAGACTAAAACTATTACTCTGATGAGATCTGAAAAAAGTAGCTTGACCAAAGTGCAGAAGTCACTTCTATCCTGAAAAACCTTGTCGGGGAATATAAAATGCTTCCGTCTGCTGTTTCTCAAAAAACTATATTGAAAAACAGCGGACGGATGCGGAGTGGTGCTGCCATACTAAAGGATTTAAGACTACCAAATGAAGGGCATATAGGAACCCTGTGATATATCATTCAGGCCTAAGTAGGCAGCATTATACCAACATTGGAGGTTATACCCTAATGGTGCTGGAGATTCCACGACGAAAGAAGGACGGTGAGGCTAGCTGTTCATATTGGTATTTCGCATTAGTCATTATACAAGGTTTAAAAAAAATATATTTCTGGTGTTGGGAGAAGCATTTTATATTCCCCAACCAAGATACAGTATGGCAATGGACATTAATCATTTACGACTCGACCATCGCAAGGTAGCCAAGAGGGTCGTGAATACAGAGGGGGGGGGGGGGGGGGGGGGGGAGGAGTAATGCTCAGAGAGAGCGTGCAGACTGTACAGGATACTGTGGCGACTCTACAAGCTAAAGTGACCAGAATGGAAGAACGCATAGAAGACGCCGAAGGGCAATTGCTAAGGAACATCTGCAGTTTCCAAAGGGTGAAGGACTCCAACTGAATTGATCCTAAAAGATTGTATTGTTACTGCACTTACACCACTGTCCGCCTTTCTAAATTCTTCAGTATTGGGAGCACTCATTGAGCTTTGGGTCCTGCCCCCTCCCCCCCCCCCCCCCCCCCCCCAAGACCCCCCTAGGGAACTCATTGTACTAATGTTGAACTACAGAGGCAGGGACCAATCCTACAATATATCCAAGCGCATGGTCCACCTCACTATAAGGATAAACTGATTTAATTTACCCCGACTACACTAGAAAAGTTCAAGACCTCCGTAACTGCTTCCTGGGAGTCAAGCGTAGGCTATATGATTTAAACCTTAAATGTAGTTCTGGTGTTCCCAGCAAGGGTCAGGGTGCAACATGATGGCAAAGTATACTTTTACGAGAAACCACAGGAGGCAATGGATTGGATGGATTGTATGCGTGCCTTGGGCATCAGGAGACCAGATCAGCACCAGGAATGGTGTTAACGGAGGCGAAGACAGCAGTTGACCTGCAACAGGGAGTCTCCAGGGAAGTTGTTGCACACCCTAGAGAGACAAACCACAGGGCTATACTGGTTGGTGATAATGGTATTTTCAGGGCGGAGAGGGGGGCCCCCTGTGCGGACGGAAAAAACATTTTCACCACTATGTCTGGTACAGGAAACTCAGACAGATGGAACGCCGGCTGACTGAGAACCTACAAGATTGGGAGGTATAGCCTGGGCCCACCTTTGGCTGCAGGTAAAATTGGAGAGACATGTGAGAAGACACCCTGGTATTTGTTAAATGATCTTAGAGATAGACCACTGGTTAAATTCCTGTAATTTGAACAGGATAGTACAGGTTTACGCATACCTGTAGAGGTATAGGGTATCGTTGGCATTCCTTCATGAAACTCATTGGGGGAGTACATCAAATGTGTTGAGAAGATGGCAAGGACAAATGTATGCTACTACCTATTCTGGTTATGAAAGACATTAATGTGGATTGCTCACGGATCCCCTTTTAAGCCTACAAGGACATGTTTAGATACGGAGGGCAGATATGGGATGGTGGAGTGTACGCTTGATCCACACAGTTATGCTTATTGAATGTATATGCCCCAAACACTGATGGAGACTTCTTCGGTGCAATGTTGGGGAAAGTGCAACGCGCTCCTGAGTGGAGGTTGTAATGGCAGATGACTTCTAATGAGTTTTAAATAGCTAAATAGCAAGATAACCACCGCGAATAGACACTAAATCTAAAGCGATGTCAGCACTCCAACAGGCGCCGAGTAGCCCCGGATTGATAGATATTTGGAAGCAGCGAAATCCAACCGCACATACATATTCATGCCATACTCCAGTAGTGGATACATACAGCTGCCTAAACTTTTTATACACGTGACAGCGTCTGACTATGGGTGGCTATTTATCGGATCTCTCCACTAGTAGGTACGTATCGACTACATAGACCAATACGCAGAATACCACTTTGGAGGCTTAATACAGATGCACTTACCGACCAGATATTCTGAGAAACTATACTGTGAGCTAAAAATACTTTGAGACTATTTGGGAGTCCACAGACAGACCCGTGGAATGGGATGCCAGGATTATGGTCCTTAGAGAAGCATGCATGTCCACTGTGGTTGGGATAAGACATACACTGGAGAAAGACTTGTCAAGGCAGGAGCGCGAATCTTTGACATTGAAAAAGGCACCCCACACAGATCAGACAGATATAAAGAACTGGAATACTCGGCAACAAAGGAATGGCGTGTTATGGGCTAGACTAGACAAATATGTGAGGAGTATTGGCCGAAAGTGTTGGTACTTTGAAGGAGACAAATCTAGCCACCCAAATAAATCAGATCACCAACTTCGGCCTGTCCTAGCGGTGCACGATAGAGAAGGTAATCTGGTGTATTCACAGCGGGCAATTAATGCTGCATTTGTTGATCATTTGTGGACGGTTTATACTGAACCGCTGAGTGTTGTGAGTGCCCAAGTGATAGCAACCTATCTGGAGGGTGTTTCACTCCCACGTCTTACCTCTGAGGACCATGACACCCTGGGTACCCCAATGAGTAAGCCGGAATTGCTCAGTGTGATGAAGATCTTGAAGCCTGCTATATCACCAGGAGCGGGTGGCTTTCAGGTTTAATTTTATCAGCAGTTACCAGACATCTTGGCTGAAAAGCTATTAGAGGTTCTTGGAGGTCAGGGATACAAGGAAATTGCCAGTCCTTGAGAGAGGCTCTAATAGTTGTGGTGCCTAAACCAGGTAAGGACCCCGCTGAGACTGGCTCATATAGACCCCTTTCTATGTTGAATGTAGGCCTCAAGCTCCTTAGTCATGTATTGGAGACTAGACTTCTGCCCTTTCTTCCCCCAATTAACACACGATCAGTCGTGTTTTATACCACGCAGAAACACCCTCCGTAATATCCGTTGACTAACCCACGTCATGCGGTCATCAGATCCGACAGAAGATCAATACGCCTTGCCATTTCTCTATGTAGAACAGGCCTTTGATTCTGTATGATGGGAATTCATATGGCAAGTGCTTCTACATAGAATCGGTCTGGGCTCACACTTTATTAACTGGGTTAAATTGTTCTATACAAATCATCCACAAGCCAGAGTACGTGCGGGGTGCGCTGTCTCGGCAGCTATGGAGCAGCAGCGTGACACCATGACACCAGGCAGGGCTGCCCCCGGTCTCCTTTGATTTTTGCCATAGCTATAGAGCCATTAGCATGTCACTTGAAGCAGGCTCTCAAGGGTTCGGGTATACAGATATGCGCAACCAAACATTATTTCCCTCTATGCAGACGATGCATTAATATATTTGAGACAGCCGGTGGTCTGTCCCGCCACTATTAAACAAGTTGACTGTTAAGGATCCGAAGCCCCCCAGAACTCCAAGTTCTTCTGTTTCCACTGGGTAGACTTAGTGGCTGAGCTCACACAAGTCAAATTACCTTGGGCAAGATAGAATTAGATAACTAGGAATATATATAACTCAAAGAAAATAGATTATGATTCGATTATGGGACGGTGATTGAGGGGTTGCGTCACTCCATTCAATTCTGGAACACATTGAGAAGGTCCTTGATGGGAAGGAGTGCCCTGACTAAGATTATGGTGGTCCTGAGATGTTTATATGTAATGCAGGAGACGTTCTATGAGCTGCCCAGGGGGGTCATTCGAGAACTGGACTCACTCCTGGTGATGCTGCTGTGGAACCATAAACTACACTGCGAAGAGAATGGGAGCGGGAAGGACTGGAGATCCTCGACCTAGAAATATATAATTTGGCGCCACTGCTACCGGACCTCGATAAATTGGCTAGATAATGACCCGTGTTGGGAGAGGTCCTTGTTGGTAGGTACATATGAGGAACACCAGCTGGGGGCACTCTTGATGCGGGGCAGGAACCATCCACATTCATTTCCTCATTTGATCCGACTGATGGCCAGATTATGGGGAAAGGGAGGTCCAGCCAGTTATAAGAAGCGCACCATGTGCCCCATAACAGATGTCTGGATTGTACGTACCTCTGCCCAAATTGTGCAGTTTACGTCCGTGCACCGGTGGAGAGAGGCCGGCTGTCTGATCTTCACCGATCTGTACCGAGAACTACACACAGACCGGTCAAACCACAGAGTGGAGGAGAGATGGCAAACCTTATGCAGGGAGCCCTTGTACCCTAGAGATTGGTCTCCTATTCATGCAGAAGCCTGTAGGGTGTCTGTGCACCGTTTAAACAGATTGAATACAACATCATACACGTGTGTCCCCCAGACAATTGCATGCAATTTATTCAACACGTATGTGACTCAATGTCCCAAATGTACAGACCCTAAGGCAGACCTTTCATATAGTCTGACACTGCCCGCTGGGTGTGGTGTATTGGGTAGAGGTTGTATTGGGTAGAGGTTGTAGAGCAGCTTAAACGTGCTACTGGCTGTGACATGCCATTGACGATCAGTGGCTGTCTGTTGGGCCCAGGGAACCAGAACAAAAAGCGAGCAATTTACCATGCTGGGACTAATGGTAGCATAGTGAATCATTGGAGGAGTAATAAAGCTCCAACCAGAGAGAAGTTGGAAGGGGATTTGAGGGAGTGGGTAACTGGACATATGAGAAGAGAGGAAAAATGATAAATTACTAGATGTGCGGCTTGCCTGGGGGTAATGCTGCAGGACTTGTTGGACCCAGATTCAAGCCTGCCCCTCGACATTGAAAGACAGGCGGAGCAAGGAAGTCAGGTGGGCTAGAGAGAGTGGACTGATCAAGCAGTACCCCAGTCTGATCAGATGGTATGAACATTGGTCTTGCTGAATTGAAAACACTTTATGTGAACGCTATTGAACAAAACTATTTGACATACGATATGTCAAATAATAAAAGTACCTGCCTTTTGGAGGTGCCTTTCATGCCTTAGTTTTCAGGGTCTTCTCTTTGTGTCACCTTTTAGTATGGGTAACAGTAGCAAGGCAGTGTTTCGGACGGATTCATTTTTTAAATCCATGGAACAAATTCCACCCCCTACCCCTACATCCCCCTCCCCCAAACCCTGCGTTGGACATGCGCTGCCCCGGCTCCAAGCACAAGGCACGGGAGGACGAAAGGTCAAGTAACATTCCTCGATCTATCAGCTTGCTTTATTATTTCAGTGAGGCTAGCCTGTAGGACATTTTTGCCTGTAAATAAAAATAACTGTTTATAGCTCTTCAATCCCTGGCATCACAGCATTCAGGATAATGTGCTGCATGGTTAAACACTTCTAAGGTACCAAAGGAGAGACCAATGTAGGTTTTCACAGCGAGCACGGCAACCTTGTGATGTGGCATAGTAGTTTTGTCATGCATTAGATCAGTCTTACTAAGTGTGAAACATGCCCCATATCTCAAGCGGCATGACAATTTTAACATGTATATATTTTAAATCACGCAGATTCATGGTAAAACTGCCACAGAATGCATAAAACGGCAAGCTCTTTTAATTATCTTTAGATGAGTCAATAATATTACAAGTCCCACAGTGTGGTGTGCTTCCCATCTGCTAAGCATTTTAGCACCTCGTAAGACGTGGTAAGAGCTAAATAACTATCTGTACTATGGCACACCATCTACCTACAAATCTCAGGTTTGAACGTCACCAGGAGAAGCATACAATGTAATAGCCAGAAACCGGTTAGAAACCATGAGATCCACAACTCGTTTAAAAGTTTGTTCTTCGAAACCCTGAAAACCGTTATATGGGCATGCACCTCACACTGCAAATGACCAACACAATGCATGCATGGCATTATAAAGACTAATATGTCTTGAGTAGGTTGCTGCACCAACAGCACACTGAAAAGTGAACATTTCAGGAGGGATGTGACATTAGTAAAGTCTTGGCAAGTGCAGCGAATCTTACTGCTCAACCAGATGAAGTCCAGCAAAATACCTGACTCGCTGACGCCACGGGACTCACAACTGCAGCATATAGACATCCTGCTTGAAGGAAATTGTAGTGCATATTAAAAGTATTAGCCCCATGTCAAACAAGCATTGGCATAGCAAATAGGTCTCGCCTTTGGGACCTCATAAGTATTTAGTTATGCAGCAGGTCCCAAAGGCGAGACCTATTGGCTATGCCAATGCTTGTTTTCCTTCTGTTGAAGAAACGTGAATTTGCACTGAAAGCCAGCGATTCATTCATTGCTGGGGTATATAAAACATGTTCAGCAGTTAGTATGCATTAGTTAAAAGGGAAGGTGTGCCAAGGGGAGTATTTTTTCATGCAAAGTAGCATTGTCATTTTGCGAAATGTTTCACAATTTAATGTAATTTCGTGAAAGTGTTTTAATATAAAAGTGGTTATAAAGTGTCTCAGTAGACGTAGTTTTCACGTGGGGCACACCAGCGGGCAACTGGTAGATGCAAAAAATTATTTCTCAAGCGAGACATTTTCTGCACGAACCAACCTCACTGAAGTGAAAAGGATTCAAATCCGAAAAATACGAAATTCTTTAAAAAAAAAAAAGTCCCAAATGCCCGGTAACTTGAATTTCAGATTTCTTTTTACAATTTCAGCCTACAAGTTCAATTTCAACCAGGCCTACGATTTACACTGAGGGTTGCAGTTGACTCAAGGCTTCTAATCATAACAAGCATTTGCAATGCAATAGGTCTCGCATTAATTGGATTTAGAGCTATTGGCTTTGCAAATGTAAAAGTAAAACGGCGGACAAACAACCTTTTTTTTCTATGTATTTACTTTTGTAACGCTGACGGCACGCTGCACAAGGTGCAACCTTTACTACAAAAGTCAATGAATAAAAAATGAATAAAGTAAAATAACTAAATTGCTTGCCTGCTGTATTACTTTCCATTTGCATAACCAATAGCTCTGCATTTAACTAATACGAGATCTATTGCATTGCAAATGCTTGTTTCTTTAGCTCTCTGCCCCGCCCATAAGGAGCCCCCTCCCCGCCCTGAAGGCATGTAACCCGTTTGAATCTGCCGTGACGGTTGTTTTCTTTCTGTTAAAGTAAAAAGTACGGGCATGTCGTTCCCCACAGAGCCCACCCACTTCGACCTCAGCGCATACAGCTACCTTTAACCCACTGCCTCTATATGTCAATATGTGTATGCCGTTCGGAGGAGTGTGTAAGACGAGATGCCAGTGTTTTATAAATCACCAAAATAAATACATTAAAAAAATATAGATGGCCACAAATTTGGATGCAAGTTGATACGTATTTCACCGCACAGCTTTGGTTAAACTCTTTACTGGCTTTCTACAGACTCAGGAGAGTTTTAAGTAGCTAAGGATTAATGTCTTTAAATCTTGAAGGCATTCAGGCCCACTCATAAATTTCAGGAAAAGCATTTCAAGGCATGGCCCATAAAATGCCCTATGAAAGACCCCGCTCTGCGACTGCACGGGGAGAAGTCTGGCTGTGTCGACCTGCTGGAGGCCTCAGCAAGTGAAACAGGCCCCAGCTCACTTTTAACTAGCCATACATATCTGGTGGCCTCAGCAGAGGTGGGTGGAGGCCATGGGCTACCTCTTTTACAAATGCTACTAGTGACCGACGCTGTGGCGCTCATTTTATCAACCTCAGAAGGACGAAAGACTCAGCCAACCCCACCAGAATGTGACTGAGATATCAGTTTATTTTACCATATCTAATAGCCCGGCGATGCTGCAGGCCTTTGCAAGAAGGCACCATTTACAAACTAAATTACTTTTATAAACATTACTCACGGAATAAAGACTGTTTTCTAGAGCTTAATGCGAATGCAAGGGAGTAGGGGTGGGGAGTGGGTGCTGCTCCTGCAGGTGCCGGGTTAATTCTTAAGCCACAGGCAATTCTATAGGCCCTGAAGCAGAGCCTGCCTTCACGGCAGTCACATCGCATAATTTATGTAACAAGCTCCCCATATGAGACATGGCGGTGCGTGTGTACACTAACACTTGATCGCATAGCTCCTTTGTATAGGAGGTTGTATGCACCCAGCAATGAAAACCGCACTCTGGTAAAAGGGATTGCTTTGCCAAAAAATACGGGCGGGGAAGTGAACGTGTGATTGTAAATGTAAAAGCGGGCACCCGTGTTACAAACATGAAAGTGGTAACTATTACTGCGTGAAAGAGGTTGTATGCGCCCAGAAATGCAAACGCCACTGTAGTAAGAAGGATAGCTACAATAAACAAGCTACATAAACAGCAGCAGATTCTATTGCATATAATGCACTTCAATATTCTATCTCAATTTTTCATTCTTGCAGGCAACCTTTAAGTAGCCTGTGATGCTCTTTGATTGAATAAAACAAAGTAAACAAGTACAATTTCCACTGCTAATTTTCCATCTCCCGAAGGTGCAACATAGTTTCGGAGGGCCTACCAGGCACAGACGCACATAGTCCGCACCGTATCTAGCGTGTCCTTTAATGGTGATTTTAAAGCTGTATCAAATCTATTGCTATGCTGCTTTGTCACCCTACAACATGGGCGTTGTTCCTGAATTTCCTCCCCATCCAGGCTGAAAGGCGAAAATTAATTGATAAGCCCCGGTATATTTCGTTCTGTCAGTTATTAGAAGGCCCCTACTGTGAAGTACAGCGCGCACTAATCCAGCGCGAACGTTATTCATGCAGCACTTGTTTTGCGGCAGCGTCTTTTTTAATCACTCGTTTTGGGATTTTAATTAGGAAATACCTTTAGAATTTTCTTTGGTCCTCTTTGCCTGGCCACGCATACCCCCACCTCTGCCATCACACCTGCACCTTAATTGTTGTATCTCACCGCGTTTTGCGGATCCTTCGCCCCTGACTCGCGGCGGCCATCTTGGGTGAGTGGGTCCCAGCAAGTCCTCTCTCCACCTTGGCTGGAGACTACTTAGGCAGCTATGCTTACGCGCAGCGGTCACACGCAGCGGGGACGCCGGAGTTACGCCAGAGTTCAGCCCGTCTGTGCCCGTCCGGGCCCGGACGGGCTCAGGGCTGGCTGCTATGCCCGCTCCTGGGGAACCGGGCCACACTCGTATTGGGTACAGGAGGGAAGAACTTATGTCCTGGCGGCTCACGAATCCCGTACCTTGTAGGTATGTCAATGAGGGTGATCCACCGTTCCTGCCTTGTGGGACATGTAGTGGGGGGTCGGTGTATGTCCGTTGATAATTCTGTGCTTTCTATAGCTTTGCTGAATTGCAGGTCTGTACCTAGTCATGCCACAGAAATTAATTCCCTTGTATTGGACCATAAGTTGGATGTGCTATTTTTAACAGAGACTTGGATCTCTTCCTGTTCGGGTCCTGACCTAGTCAGAGCTCTCCCTTCCGGTTTTCTAATGGCACATCTGGATAGGCCTGTGGGGAGGGGAGGAGGGCTTGCCATCCTTTATAGGGATTCGTTAGTCTGTAAGGTGCAGGACGGAGGGATGAGTGACTACGAGAGTTGTCAGTTCTCTCTTCGACTGTCACCTACGGCGTCTTTGACAGGCCTTCTGATTTACCGTCCCCCTGGGCCCATGGGAAATTTTTCTAATTCCTTTTTGGAATCAGCGGCGCTTCTTGCCTCTTCCACTGGCAATTTTATCGCCCTGGGTGACTTTAACATCCACTTTGATGATTCTTACAACTCCTTGGGAGTAGACCTACAAAGTGATCTTCAAGCCTTGGGGATTAACTTGGCTAACTCCGGTGCCACACACAGGAAGGGCCACTTGTTGGATCCCATATTTTCGAACTCGGTCTGCCTCAAGGCTTTTCCAGCGCTGGCCTTGCCTTGGACGGACCATTTTATGGTGCCTGCCCAGTGGCAGTTTGATGTTCCAGTTATATTGGCTCCCAGGGTATACACGGTGGAAAGAGCTTGGTCGAGACTCAGTGGATACCTGGGCGGCTCATTTGGAGGCGTCCCGGCCTTCCCCTGGGTCTAATCCGTTAGTCGCCGATGAGGCTAAACATCTGGCTGACCAACTCGCTTGATGCTCTCCTCCCTAAGAAGAAACAACTCTATGGGTAAGAGAGTGGGATCGGCGCCCTGGTACACAGAGTTGAGAACTTTGAGAAGGGGTTGCAAGAGATTGGAACGATCTTGGAGGAAAGATTGGAGCGAAGCAATCCGGAGAGAATACCGGGCGACTCTAAGCACTTATAAATCTGCTATTCGGGTGGCTAAATCTGTATTCTTTGAGGAGAGAATAGGCTCGGCGGCCAACTCCTCAAAAGAATCGTTTAGGGTTATCAAGGAACTTCTAAAAGCCCCCGAACCTCCAGTCCTCCATGCTGACCCTCTTGGGAAATGCTCCGAACTTGCCTCCTTCTTTAAAACTAAAATAGATAACATCCTTTTATCACTCCCTCGGTTAGACGAGGAGATGTCCTCTGATGGTAAGTTGGAGTTTCTGCCCAGGGCGCGGACAGCGGAGTTGGCCTCCTTTGGATCGGTCACTGAGGAAGAAGTTCTCACAGTTTTGACGACCATGAAAAGTGGTTCGCCTAAAGACCCTGCACCAATGAAATATCTTAAGCAGGTGGCCTCTATCATCGGTGGTCCAGTGACGGATTTGATAAATTTATCCTTTGCCCAAGGAATAGTGCCCCCGAGCTGGAAGGGAGCGGTTGTCAAGGCTCTCTTAAAGAAGCCTAACTTGGACCCCGCTGACCTTGCCAGCTTCAGGCCTATCTCCCTGCTCCCCGGCTTTAGCAAGGTAGCGGAGAAGTTGGTCAATCGGCGCCTCTCGGGCTTTCTGGAGTCCAACTCCCTTTTGGGTGATTCCCAAACGGGTTTTCGTCCCGGTCAGGGGACCAATACTGCCCTGTTGGCAGTCGTGGAGAATGCAAGGAGCATTCTAGACACAGGGGGATCAGTGGCAGTGATCCTCCTTGACCTCAGTGCGGCATTTGACACTGTGGATCACCAAGTGCTTCTCCATCGACTGTCGGGGGTGGGGGTCTCCGGGCTGGCGCTGAAGTGGTTCTCTTCCTTTTTGGCTGGCCGAACGTTTGAGGTGTGGGAAGGCCATACGAAATCTTCATCGGTTTCTCTCCAGTGTGGTGTGCCACAGGGCTCATCGCTGAGCCCCACCTTATTTAACATTTATATGGCTCCCCTGGAGAATGAGATACTGCCCCTGGGTATCAAGATTATCAGCTATGCTGATGATACTCAGCTGGTGGTAGGCCTCCCCCAGTCATCTTACCATCCCGATCAGCTGCATACCTGCTTGGATAAGATCTTCAAGTGGATGTGCAGCTCAGCACTCAAGCTTAACGTCTCCAAAACGGAATTGATATTGGGGAATTCCCCTCCTACCCTGTCTCCGAGTAGCTGGCCTAGTTGCCTGGGAGCGGCTCCCACCCCCAAACAGGAGATCAAGAGTCTGGGGGTGTGGTTGGAGCTGGACCTTACCTTTAAGACTCACGCTAAAAAGACCGCAGGCGTGTGTTTTGGTCTGCTCCGTTCAGCCCGTAAGATTTTACCTCTCCTCCCAGTGGTTTCTAGGAGGTTACTTGTTCAGGGACTTATCTCCCGGCTGGACTTCAGTAATGCGCTGTTTCTGGGGGCCCCAGAGTCCACCCTAAATAAATTACAGCAAGTGCAGAACGCGGCCGCCAGGCTCCTGATGGATCTCCCCAGGGGTCAGTCTGCTCGTCCTGCGCTGAAGGCGCTGCACTGGCTTCCCGTTAGGGAGAGGGTGAAATTTAAGGCACTGTGCATGGCCCATAAAATCTTGCAGGGGAAAGGCCCTCCTATCCTTCGGGATATGGTGCAACCTTATAAGGCCTCTCGTTCCCTTCGTTCAGAGCATCAACATCTGCTGCAGGTCATGAGTTAGGAAGGCAAGAACTGGGGGTAGAAGGTTTTCCATTAATGTGGCCATTCTGTGGAATTCCCTTCCACTGCACTTACGCTTGGAATCAAATTTCCTCCGCTTCCGCAAGTTGTTAAAAACTCACCTGTTTCCTGCTTAATACCGGGCCTCATGTCATGGCGTTTCTTTCTGGATGAGCGCGGGGATGCCCAAGGGTAACCAGGCGCGTTATAAAACTCACTAATAATAATAATAATAATAATAAGTGAAGCCGCTGCAGAATGGCGTGAAATGCCATCCAGCTGAGCAGCAGACAGACAATGCAGAGGGTCTGCTTTTCTGCTTGTGCGCTCAGCCGTGACCTGCGCCGCAGCCTAGTCCGTTCGAAACCTAATGGGAAACAAGCTAAACTTAAAGCGTTGCCCGCATGTTGCTTTCAGCAAAAAAAAAAAAAAAAAAAAGAGAGTACACTAAATCAAACTCACACGAAAGGGACGGGCTTCATATACCGTAATACTTGGTGCAGATGTCCAGCCGTGGGCCCGAGAGAAGAGAGGAGATAGCAACGGCAGGCTCGGCAGGGGGGGAGGGGGGGCTGGAGGTGGGGGGGGGGGGGGGGAGGGGGAGGGGTCATGGCTGGGGGGCTGGTAAACACGTACATATGCACATAGGTCTAAAGGAATCCCTCTGCACCACAAAACCGCATGGATGTGTTTGCCTGCTTTCGCACCCCGGGCACTAAAGAATGCAAATGAACACGGGAGTCTACAAGGAGGTCCCTGCTTGTGCCCCAGCAGCAAGGTGTAGTGCGCGCTCGATCAGAGCGTGAAACTGACTCGGGCACACCCGGTCTACTCTGAGCAGAGGCTGAGGCCTTAGGTTAATAGGGCAGCACTGTGGACGTAAAACAATTCCGTAGAGACAGACCTGGCCGACTCTCTCCGCATAAATAATTTTATCTAAAACGCTGGACATGTGCCGGTCACACTGTAAATCACAGCGCAAGCAGCAGAGGGACAAAGGTTGGCAGCAACAAATAAACGTGGTGGGTGGGAGGGAAAGAAATAAGATGAAACCAAAAGAAAACAAGCCCGGCGGAGCGTGGCGTGTGCGCTTGGGGGCGGGGGAGCGCATTCCAGGCGGGGGAGCTGACCCTTTGAAGTGCGATGCCAAACTGACTGCATGGCGGCACGATGCGCGTGATTGTGCGCATGCTAGCCATGCAACCCACTTTTTGGGAGCACTTTTAAAACCCCCTTACAAAATTCTTGCTTTGCGATCGCTTACGCGATAGCAAGGCGAGACCTAAAAAGAACATTATGGGTGCTCAGGAAGAACAGGTTGCGCATGCCTGCGTGAGGTAATGATAACAATGAACGTTGTACTTTCCCTTCAGCCCCCTCCCGCCAGGGCCGAGGTTCGTGAGATGGAGCGGATCTCGCAGTGTTCCTAGGGCCGGAAGGCCTGAAGGGTGGGTCTGCAGGAAGCCAGGATGTCTGGCTCTCTATTTACCTACAGTAGCGACCTGTCCAAGGACCCGGGGAATTGGGCAGCCCCTGCCACTCAGAGAGCCTCTTTGTTTTGGTTAGAGGCCAATTACTTCCCATTGGAGGACCTGTGAACATTAAGACCTGAATAGACGCTGATGGGGTAAGCAGGATTAGAGATAAACGTCTAATCGCCTCCAGAATCTTCTCTTTTTCCCCTGCAAATGTTCTTACAAGGATTATGGGATTGTTAAAAAAGGCCCGGAGACAACATTCTGCGTGGGTTGGAGAGTGAAACAGACACCCCTGCACCACCCCCCCACACACCACACATACTCTTTCACCATATGCCTCTACTACACCATCCTAAATTTGGCATCTTGTACTTGCTAGTCTAACAGCCACCAAGCTTGCCCTGCCCTTCTCCGGCCCAAAATAATTCAGGACAGGCCAAGTAGGGGTGGGGAATAACGTTGGCGAAATGAGGAAAAGGGGAGAGGGACAGAGTTGGGGGGGGGGGGGGGTGGACGAGAATGGAGCAGTGAGGGGAGAGACGAGGTAAGGGTTGCAAGTGGAAGAGAGAACGTGGCAGCGGGTTTAAAGGAGGGAAGGCGGGCAGGGAGACAGGTCTCGATGCTGCTGTACATCACAGGCCGGGAATGCCCCGCCGTCTCTCCGGCTCAACTGTGCCGCCACCCATCCCCCCATGAATATGTGGAAAATGTGTAATCTTTTATTTGGCATAAGCAGCAGCCATTTTGGCTGAGGTGTTAATTTCCTTTCCTTCGTAATTCTCCCATCCTCTGCTGCTAGTCTTTCCCTGCCTGTGCTATCTATTCTAGTTGACTTCCTGACTCCACTAAAAGCAACGTATATGCTGAGTTTGTAGCTGCCAGTACATCTGTTAACTGTCAATTTGTTGCTGCCATAAGCATTTCTGCTCCCCCTCCCACTTTGCTGACGTGTAGTTTTTTTTGCCCTCGTTTGTTAACTATTTCCAAAACTTGCTCTTACTATTTCTGTTCACGTGCTTATACTGTAGAAAAACTGTATAAAAGGTCGGTGTTCTGTGACTTCAGTATACTACCTCCTCCAGCACTTGAGTGCTGTATGGACGTGGTCCCACTCATGAATGATTAATAAACTTGTTATTTATTCCTACTTTAGTGCCGATTTCTACTTTGTTGGTTTTTGAACCCATGGACAAAAGGGTGACCCTGCACCAGTGTACGCCTAAAAAGATATATTTCCACAAATACACTTGAACCCGGTTACATGAGAGCGGCATTGCTCTCCAAGGGACACTAGCGCTTTGAGTCTGCAGGCGCTGTTCTGAGTCTCCTGGAGAGGGATAGCCATGAATGCGGCATATCCAGACTGTTTATTGGAAGCTCCCTGAAGGCTAGCGGGGCTGCAGTACGAGGCCTCTCTCCGGCCCTCTGCCTGTGGCGTGCCGGGCCCGAGCTCCCCAGTCTGCTGATCCCAGCCAGCAGCAGCACCCAAGATACCACAGCTTGTGTGTGTAAATGGGACATGGAGGGGTGGATGAAGGGGCTGGCTGGGTGTAAGGGAGAGAGGCGAATGTAAAAATAAACGGAGAATGGTGTCCCTAAAGCGGGCGCTGCGTTCCGAAATAAAGTTAAAAGGCAGGGGACTATCTGTTTTCACTCAGCCGCGTGTTTAGATTTGAATCACGCTTTCACTAAGTGAAAGCGCGAAGCAAAAATAAACACGTGGCTGAGTGAAAACAGATGGCTCCTACCAAAGATAAGAAATTGCTTTGCAACAGCCGCAAAGCAGAGGAGCCAGTCTGGATGGGCCGGACAAAAAGGCGAAAGGAAGGCAACAAAAAAAACACATTTCCAATGGCATGCCACTGTTCAGCATAAACGGTGACGCAAGTCAATGAAAATGAGGGGTGGGGCTTAGAGTCCCCTTCTGAAAACCTCATCCACAACATCTCTCGCCGAGTGAGCAGCACATGCGCTGCAATGCTAGGCGAGACCTAAAAAATTAAATTTCACTACGGATATTCACGAATCTGGAAAATCTTGCAAATAGATTTGCAAAAGTGGCAAGGCATTCTCAATTTAAGATTCTAGATAAAATTTATTGGGATAGATGAGCATGGAGAGTACAGATTATGGGAGAACGAAGCAATGCAACTTACCATCCCTTATTCCTTCCAGACTCACTGACAGTTTAGAGCAAACAACTATTAAATGCCCCAAAGAGACCACCTCACATGCAATCAACAATTCTTTGGGGATGGTGAATGAGCAGGGAAGATGAGTGGACCTGGACAGTGTAGTCTCACCCCATTCCTCAAAGCCAAATGTGCCCATTAGTGGAGGCTAGTATTTTCGACCCACCTAAGTTTCCTAAATTTACTACAGTGCATTTTTAATTTGACCCATTTCAATCTTCACAATAGTCTACAAATTACCGCCCTAATTTTTTATTTTTTAAATATGCAGTTCTCCCCAAACGGATGTGAAAATGTATTTAAAAAACGTATAAAAGCATCTATCACTTTCATAACTCAAAACCCAATGCCTAGATACAAGGCTCTAACCCAGACCGCAGCTAAAGTGTGCTGAAAAATACATGGCACCCTTTTAGCTTTTGTAAAGGAAGCCCTTCGATTGCTTAAGATTTTTCATACGGCCTGCTGCGATACCATCAAAAGAATCGGAGGTCAAAAGATAGTCAGTGGCAACAACCTCTATTGTGCTTAACGCTCCAACTGGTAAAGATCTTGTAACAACTAGTCACACTTCTAAAAGGCAGCAGTCTGGAGGAGTGAGTCTCCAGGTTTAATTTGAACGATTTCAAAACTTCCGTTTCTCTTGCACTCAGACCCGCAAAATATAAAACTGCTGTTTTAAAAGCACTTCCTCGTTTTCATATCGAGTAACGAAGGAAGTGAAAAGCAAGAGGATCAAAGCTTTTGAAATGCAGTATTCGAAAACCACAGGCTCTGATCATGAGCTTCCTATACAGGTTCTGGAGATTACAACACCCTTAGAATGGAGCCAGTCACATAACGTCTTCTCACTCTGCATCGTCATTGCATTGTGTCCCACCACGGCAGAGGGGCCAGAAAGCAATGTACTACACACTAAAACAAGAATTCGAGAGTTCTAAAAAAAAAATATCCCATCTATCACAACAAAATTGAGATCAGACAGCTGTGGTGGTGTTGCAGTTTACTGGACTCGGTACTTCATATTTTATGTATTTATTAAGACACTTACAGAAAGTGATCACTGACTATTTAAAATGGCCAGCTTGCTGCCGACCATCGCATGTTGTGTTTTCCACATTTCAGTGCATGCTTCAGTAGAACGCAAACATCAAGTACACAGTTTAATGTTAGGGTATACTATCAGAATGCGAACCTCTAGTGTGAAAGGTAAGACATGAAATTGTGTTGTACATCATGAGGAAGGCTCGCAGTGTACAAAGATTAACCCAGAAGTTAGGTTCGTACGTCATGGCTTTTTTTTTGTTGCCAGCAGCATCTTCTAGAAAGACTCCAAAATGCATGCAGTATCGCAAAGGAGAACGTGCCGAACTGCCCAACTGTCTCTCAGCACAGATACTGCATATTATATGGACACTGCTAGTGGGGTGGGTAAAGTGTCGAATTGTGAGTAGAGATCACGCCAAATTACTGAATGCCTGCCTCTGACCTTTCAAAAAGTTTATGTAAAAGACCAGCTGAGGACAAGACAAAAATAAAAACGCTTACATTATGTAGCTGAAGTCTCAAAAATCTGGTTTACTCTGTAAAACCAAACTACATGGACATTTTAGAATATATTTGACAGAAGGGATTTTTTTTTTTGTCCACGATAAGACTGCATAGATGCCTATACAGCTCACATTGCCACCATACTGGATTTGATATCAAATGCAGCATTACTACTCTGCTGTTAGAAAGCTTTTCTGTTTTTTAATCAAATTCTAACTTACAAAACTTTTGGGGGGAAAAAAAATATATCAAATTGCACATTTTTCTTCAAGTCTATTCATAAGATAAATTTATACATATTCCTTCATGGAACATATTGTATGTACATATGCACACGGAACAAACCATCGATGTGTAAAACAATGTATAATTATAAGAGGATTTTAGGGGTGAAGCAGACAGTTTGTTAATAAATTACATCGATTTGCATGCGTCTTTCAGAACAGAGAAAACCTTTGGTCAGGGGACTGCCAGTAGTCTTTGATGAAACGTTTGTACTTTTACGTTTGTTTTAGCAAGTATGTAGGCCAAGGAAGTTCCAGCCACTATTTATTGTCTGGGGCCTCTTACGACAGGGAATCCTCTGGTAAATTAGGTGTGCAGGATGCAAAAGCGCTCATATAATTGCAATTCAAGAGCTAGTAATATTACTAAACCTGAATATCTTCCAGTTGAGATTTAGACAGATCGCCATGAATGTAGCCACATTGACAGGTTTACATAGGTGTTTAAAGTTTCGCTTTTATGTATTTATTGGAATAAATCGTGGAGTCATAAGCACTTCATTTGGTGTGAGAGTTATGGTTTGCACAGCCGGTTTGGTGTGAGTTTTATGAATGCCACTTCTAACCATAACTTAATTAAAAAAAAAATTCCACTTTAATTTGTAACTATAGGTGACCTTAACTGTAGTCTTTAAAATAATTCCTGGAATATTTTAAACCAATTTAAACATACATTGAGTTAGCCAAAACTTCATCCCCCCCCCCCCCACCCCCGCCCGGGGAAATATATAATACACCCAACCCTGTGCAGGCGGTCAGCCCCTGCTGCACAAAGCCTTCTGCCATGCAATGCTGGGAGATGACCAGAGTTAACTCTGTTCCGACCTTGTTCACACCCTGCTGCATGCAGCCAGCACCCAGTATGTGGGTGGTCGCTGACCAAGTGCAGCAGTAGTGCACTGAGCCTTTTTATGCCTTTACAGGATTTAGATTTTATTGCCTGGGGGTTGGGGTGGAGAGTTTGTTGGCCTCTTTGGGCCTCCACACATGTAAATATGAGTTAGGGTGAACTCACTCTGACCCTCCCCATGCCCTTTTCTTATTCCCTCCCCCAACACTGGGCACAGAGGACCATGTTGGGCAGTGGTGATTGAAACTGAAATGTCTGCAATGGCCTGCCAGAGTAGCAGTTTTGCATATTTGCAAGGCACGGTACTAAAAAACTTAGTTCAACAGTGTATTTTGTTTTACTGAATTTGTTAATACTCAGTAGGTTCGAGTATCAAAAAATACAAATCAGCAGTGCATGCAGCATCTCTAAAATGTATCCGCTTCAGGGCCAAACTGAACAATTTAATACTTTTTTTTCCTTTTTTTTTTTTTTTAAATTAAACTACTGAACAGCGTTCTACCAAACCAAGCAAATGCAGTTCCTTTAATCAAGTTCTATTTGCATGCCAAGTCTGGAGTATTTTTCTGTTCAGCCATTTTTCTCTGCATCAAGGAGCAAATAATTATATGAGCTCTGAGCCAAATTTTCGAGAAGGTCAACTGCAGGTAGCTTTTTTATGGAAAGTTTCATGCAGATTCATGAAAAGGCACCTGCGTTTTAAGAAAAATATCAAAAATGCTTTTTTCTATTAAATGTCTACCTCAAGCATAACTACAAAAGGTGCTGTAGCCATATATCAGAGTGGCACTAGGAACTCTGTAGTTATTGATGGGATTCACAGGTACAGGAATTCTTCAGATTTTTCCTTACTAAAAATGTTGCCCCCGTTTGTAAAATCTCCACTAAGCTTTCCAGGCCTGCTCTACATCGGCAGAGAATGAAAATGTTTGCAGTTAATGGGGTGCAATAATAAAAAGTGGGGCAAAAATCGCAGGGGAAGCAGAGAATGACCATCTCCCACTCAGCTTCCCAAAGCAATATTACTAAGTATAAACAAGCATTGGCATAGCCAATAGGTCTCGCCTTTGGGACCTTATAAGTATTTAGTTATGCAGCACAATATCCTTACTGAAACAATATTAATTGTAACTGAAACAACATTAATTGTAACTGTGGCTGTTGAGGGTCCCAAAAAAAGTTCCTAGAGACTCTTCTGTAATAATGCGTTTTCCTACTCCTGATATTTGGTGAAAAATATATTTCTTCACATAGGAAGGAGAGGCAAGAACATTGATGAATAATTAAAGTGGGCAAACAACTATTTAAAAAAAAAAAAAGGGGAGGTTACTGGCATTTTGGTGATAGTCTATTTTGTTTTGACCGTTTCTGGGGAATCTGGTCATCACTGAATTGGTAGCACTGGTGCTATGCAAGTCAGACTACATTTAGTAGATGCTCTTTCGCTTAGGTTTTTATTTCTCCACCTCACACATGGTAAGGGTCCCTTCGGGCTGCTGAATTTGCTCTCTGGTGGATTTGGGAGCAGACATGCCTATAATTGAAAACCTCATAGGTAATAGAAAACCGATTTAATTTTTAGGTTTTGCCTACATAGTTTAGTTATTCATCTTCTATAGGCTTTCGTCCCTGGTCACTGCTCATCATTGATTGTGTTCATCACTCATTTGCTTGCTTATTCCATGGCTTTTTCTCTTCGGTTTGTTCCTCCTTTGAAGCATAGTTTATTTACCATCTTGATTGGTTCACTTCTAGCTTCATGAATGAGCTTTTATTATACTAGAGAGAATTCTCAGTTCTCTCACCGCTGAGAGAACATCCTATTGGTTAAGAGGAATGGCACGGACAGTTGTGTAACCTATGGATGACGGACTAGTTGGGAGGACTGGTTCAGTCCTTCATCTTTCCTAAGACCATCGAATAAATCTCCTTCCATTTAGTAACAGCATTTTATTTACGTACCAGTAGACAATTCAGCTTGCATTACCCTTCATTTAATAGTGCACACCTATAACTGGTTAATCGTTAAAAGATGCAAAAATGTGGCACTGATAATGTATCAAAGAATGTACGCAGTTCTTGTTTTTGCCCAGGAAATCATCCTCCATGCACAAGATGCCCCTTTGATGAACTCCATGTGTCGGAGACGTAGGTATACAAAGAACACAATCCTACTGATTTTAACATGCATCCCCAGATAAGGAGTAAGCCATTTTCCTAAAAACAAATATTCACTATGAATGTGCCATGTGCTGTAAAAATTTACAGTGAACGAAGGCATAACCCGAATGACAGAGCGGCCAGCTGTTTGTGGTGCTTTTTGTTTTGCACAAGCATGAAATTTGCAGGCAATCATATGTCCACACACTGGGCTGCAATACGCCAGTTTTGCATGTTGCATAATGATCCCCAATTTCAAGTCATTTTGTTGGATTACGCAAAAGAAAATTGTGAATTTCACATTCTAAAAGCCTCCTAACTTATGTATTTCCATGGCTGCCTTTTAGGAGACTACTTTTTAGGTCTTGCGCCTAGCGTTGCAGTGCACAGCACTGCTCGCGCAGCAAGAGACCTCATGTAGGGGGTTCTGGAAGCTGACCACATGCTTGTGCGTGTGTTTGTCAGCTGCTATTGGGTCTTTGAAAAAAGAAAAAAGGCAGCACGCCATTGGTGAAAGGCGTGTGAATGTCCCAGCTTCTTTCCAAATGTAACCGCCCATTTCCCAGTGGTGTCTGTTACGTGCAGCAGATGTGTTTCTAATTACCGCACGTTCGCTTTGCAGCCGCGCTCCCTCGCCCCCGCTTCACAGCTGCTGGCCCGGAGTCCACTGAAGCCATTGCTGTGCAGAGATTTGTCTCAGCCTTCAGGTATTCCTGCCTAGACATTGCCGTGCCGCGCTGGGATTGGTCCGAGCTTAGAAGGCTTCCCCCACGCTCGTTCCAGGAAGCAGAGCTGCGCCTGAGGCCGGGGTGCGCCCCGAAGACGAAATCACCCGGACTGCTGAGCCCCTGCCGCACTGCACTAAGGTAACCGGAGCTGCTTTATTTTTCGAATATTGCACTTGGCTTGAGTTGGCAGCCACGTAGGAGCAATCGGATGTTTGACATCTACTGCTGGGAGACAGGAAGTAAGGTCAGCGTTTATGAGACCCCACGCCTATAGTTTGAGAGCCCTGCTGCCCAGGACAACCAATGATGTGGGAGCCCTGCTTCCGTTGGGAGCCACTGCTGCATCGGGTTCACTCGCAGGCATTGCTGCAGAGGTTAGGTCACCTGAGCTGGGTGAAGTCTGGCAGCACTAGATGATGCAACCTGTCCCCGGAGCCGTGCGTGCACAGCCCTCCTGGTGTTTGAGCCCACACCATTCCCAGTGAAGCAGACATCATTCTTCGGGTTAAAAATATCTCTGGGCTCGGATGTGCTCCCGCTTCACGATAATGAGTCGGACGCAGGATATGGAACAAGGGCTGAAGAAATACAAAGCTCTGCAGAAACAATTTAACGATGTCACTTACCCAACCCCACCCGGTCACCCCTCCTCCACAATCTCCATGCTCCGATCTCACCCTCTCTCCGTGTATTCATTTCACCTGCCTTATGCTATCCGTTCCGTTTTTCAGTCGCCTGATCTCATTCAGTCTGCCAGTCCTGATCTCATCCGCTGAGCCTCCCTTGCCCTTCACTCATTAAGCGACCTCCCCAAGCCTCTCATTTGGGAGACTCCCCACCCCCGCATCATCTCACCTACTCTCCATCCACAACCTCACCTACTGCCCAGTCTCCACCGCACGAATCTGGCATTCCCCCCACCTTCCCATATCCTGAACTAGCGCGTCCTCCATCCTTGAAGCCCATCACCACGCACGTCACCCTCTCTCGCTGTCCCTCCACACACTGTTTCATGACCTCACCCATCATTCCCTCATCCATTCTTTGAGTTCACCCCACAGACACTCGATCTTTGAGATCACCTACCCAGGCCACCACGCAGGTACACCATTCCAAAGTGCGCTCCACCTTGCCCACTCTCCATTGCTAATCTAACCCCTCGCTCCATGGGACATATTTCTGAGCTTACGTATTCCCCACTATCCATCATGGAGCTCACGCTCGGTCTTCACATTCTGCTCTCATGCCCCACATCCCAGAGAACACGCGTCGGCTCACACACTCAGTTTCTCATCCCCCACCCTCCACAACTGTCAATCCATCTTCTCCTACCCCTCCCTGCTCTCTAGCTCCTGCTCACCCTTCATGCGTGCATCACCTAGAGGTCGCTTATTCGGCCACACATTCCACCACCAGGGCTCTCCCAACTTCCTGTCTTCAACCAACTTTCTATTGCTGCTCTTGGCCATTGCCCACTGTTGTCTAACACAACAGTACCATTCCTCCTCCACCTATGCCAACTGTGAGCTCCCCAAACCCCTCCACCAATAGGTCTCAGTTATGAGAGTTTAAGCGATTGCCATTGTAAACAATGCCTTTTTTTTAGGTTTTTAGAAAGAAAACAAAAATAAAAGGCATCGTTATTTGCAATGTCAATAGATCAAACTTGCGTAAATGCGAGACCTATTGCATTGCAAATGCTAGTTTCCTTTTGCTTCTGCCCTCCATTGTCCATATTGCTTCATCACCCATTGCCACAAATCCAGTCGGTTAAAAAAAGGAGACCTACTGGGTTGGCATAGGCTTGTTTATTTTACTAGGTCTGCAACTGACCAGCTAATAAAACAGACTGCAAAAGTCAATATGTCGGGCGTTGGTGTACCAATGTATGTAAACTAGTAAAAGTGTTCACAAATGCGGTCTATATGCTTAAAGTACAAATGTGATTTATAACATTAAAGCCTGCCCAATGCTAGGAAAAATACCAGTAAAAATGAGATATCTCCGAATCTTACAGTCTACAAAATTCCCCCCCCCCCCCTATAAAATCCCACAATCCTGGTTCGCGCAAGTAAATGCCAAACAAAATACATTTCTCTGGAATGGAGGTGCAATCGGAGTCACTACGCACCTCCGTGCAGTCTACGTATTGTGGGGGTATCGCAGCCGTGGACATATATTCCTATTATGTAGCTTCTCACATAATAAATGAATGGTGGTATAACTCCCCAACTAACCCGGCTTTTGCGATAGAGCATGCGGCAAAGGAAGGGACCCCTCTCCTCCAGCTCCTTTATTGCGCCACACGCCTAGATTTTCTACCCCCAGCGAGCAGAATAGTGATAGTTATGGCGAAACACGGTCCGACAGACGGGGTGGTGAGGGACACTAACCCAAACAACTGCATTATGGCAGGGGGACATACCTCCACCCAGTTGTGGCCCTTGTGGGTTTCCGCAGGTGGGACCTGGTGGGAATATAGAACCTGGGTGATGGGATGCAGGGTACTACACTGAAATCCTTTCAGCTATTACATGCAGTGTATAAACTACACAAGAGACAATTTTACAAATATCTCCAATACACCCCCCCGATCCATGCTCTTAAACCCTTCCGGAGATTCACCCTCTATAAGGCAGACTACTGATGGGAGATCTGGGTCAACACAATTAGGCAAATATACCAGACATGGATGACCCACACGCGGACGACGCTAAAGACACAACAAGCATGGCAAGCTGACATTCCTGACTTGGCGGACGACTGGGCCGAAGCCATTGCCAGCCCCCGAGGCGCTGTAGTGTCCACGCGATACCGCTTTATACAGTTCAAGTATCTACACCACGCATACTACACACTGGTCCGACTCCGGAAGATGGGTGTTATCCAGTCCCCCTATACGTTTACGATGTGGGAGGGAGGATGGGACATTTTTAGATACAGTTGGAAGCTGCACTGCGTTGCAGCCCTTTTGGCGTAGAGTATTGTCATGCTTAAACGAGGTACTATGGTGGGAACTCACACTAGACCCACAACTTTCTCTTACAGAGTACGGACGACAGTGGGGGGAAATAAATACAAGCAACATCCATTGTTTTTAGCCCTTACTATCGCCAAGCGCAATATAGCCCCGATGTGGAAAGGGAACTCCCCCACGACTATAGGTAAATGGAAAACCGAACTGGACATATGTATGGGGACGGAAATTGCTGTGTTCCTAGCTCGTGGCTGCCCCAAAAGACAGAAAAATTTGGACCCGATGGGCGACGTATCGTGGGATAGATCTTCCTCTCCTACCATCCACGGACCCCTGATAAGAGACATCACCTATCCATATATTCATCGATCTGACCATTCCATATAGTATGATAACATGTCACTCTACTAATGTATCATATGCACAATTACCGAAATCCAGTACAGTCTGCATTTAGTTTGTTATGTAAACTGCATGTTTTGCAGGTCTTGCAATTGTTAAAAGATGTCAATACTCCTGCTATATCTCATTTCCTACAGGTCTTTGTAGGGCTGCAGCCCAAAATTAAATGGAATAACCGAATAAAATGTTAAAAAAAAGATTTCTGCATAGAATGCATATATAAAAGGAGATTAATAACAAGGTAACAGCATGATCTTGGGCTGTACATTGTAGATGTTAAACTTTCCAATGTACGCATTTCCTGGAAGGTGGAATTATACACACTGTAGCCAACAGCATGAGGCGAGAATAATGCACCTCTGCAGGGCAGTCAAAGCCATCTACGTATATTTAAAGACCTGGCAATACGTGGTGCAGTGGCTGTGCAGTCAGGTCAGACCTAAAAAAAGATTTGAAGACAAGACCTTTGAAATAGGTGACCAATGTGTACATCTAACTGCATATACCACCTCCAAAACATGTCAAATTTGCATTGAATGCATGCCTGCAAGACATCTGCACAAATACCCTCACCATCCAAAGCCTTGAGTTAATACAATTTGTGGCAGAATGTTTGTGTTCGAGAACTAAGTCTTATTCCACCTTGAAAAGTAATATAGCACAAAATAAAGTAGGAAAAGTAGTAACAGCCCCTGTGACAAATCAAATTAGGAGCTGGTCTTTCTTAAAATCGTTTGCGTCATGGTCCATCATGGTTGGCATTTAATGGCAATTTCACACTGTCTGTATAGCACCAAAAACCAAACGTGGGCATTGGTTAAGCACTGGTTAAGCAAATATTTTATTGCGTGTTAAAGAATCAAGGAATACATATACCAGCCACACCATGATGTATCATAAATGTGCTGCCTCTGGCAAACAGAGGTCAAGGACCCTAGAATAGGTCACATATGCGGAGGTGCTTAAATAACCACTGGAAGTACTTCACCGGCCGAGTAGATTTAACACCTTGATCAACTGATCTAGGTTAAACCCTGTAGAAGTCCACGACAGACCGTGAGATTTAATTCAATAATTTGTGTTAACCATCAAATCGTTTAGCTAGTCTCTTTGCCATCGAGGACAATTTGAGATGTGCCCTTTATGGATCGGACTATTAACAGGAAGGCTGACATGTTATTTAAGGTTACATTAAACGTTCCATGGCCAAATCAAAAATCATGTTTTGCGGGCAAGGCCCTTTATAAACTCAGACCGGACAAATTTGCCTCATACATGGGTGCCATGTTGGAGAGCAAGAAGCTGAGAATACCACCACTAGACCAAAGGATAGCAACACTAGTCACCATCCATTAGGAGGGTAAACCTAAGACTGACGGAACCAAAAATATTAGTCAAACTCCTAGCAAACGGACTTGTCTAAGTAGTCAGCAGACTGATGCACCGGGACCAATCAGGCTTCATGCCCCAGCGCAACACTGCGCTAAACTTGCGTAGAATTCAGGGAGTCATGGGGAGAACAGCCACAATCCAGGAAGCAGTAATAATAGTCTCACTTGATGCCACAATGGCATTAGACACAGTCGAATGGCCATACCTTTTCGCAGTACTCACAAAAATGGGGTTTGGGCCTAGCTTCATCCAATCGGTAAAGCTCCTCTACTCAGAGGCCCTAGCCCAAGTTGCAGTAAACAAAAAAAATCAGAAGTGTTTAAGTTGGAGCCGTGGGACTCACCAGGGCTGTCCATTGTTCCTACTCTTCCCCCCCCCTGGCATTGGAACCGTTGGCCGCATGGATCTAGTGATACGAGGATTGCCACGGTCGGAAACCTGGGAAGACCGCATTTCATTGTACATGGACAACATCCTCCTGTTTTTGGCCTCCCCAAAGCTTCACTCCTGAATGTGCTGGATATTTTCGCAACCGTTCGCAGGTACTCCATCAACTGAAGCAAGTTGACACTATATGTCCTCAGCGGCCACCTGCCTGCCCTGCCAAGGAGCTGCCCAGTGCAGATCACCACAGTGGGCTTTAAGTACTTGAGCATTTTTATCACCTCAGACCCTAAACGCCGATTCGATCACAACCTGCTCCCACCCGTACAAAGATTGAAGCGGGACATAGTAAGCTGGAAGGCGCTCCCACTCTCAATGCTGGGCAGGACGGCTCTTTTCAAAATTATGTCCCTGCCTCGCTTCTTATACGTGCTGCAAAACTCCCCCCGACTTGGTTCCCAGGAGATACTTTCGAGAGATCTAAAGCCTGCAGAGAGACTTGCTATGGGATGGGAAACCCCGCATCGCACTGGTCAAACTAAACCTGAGCTGGTATGATGGAGGGATTGGTCTCCCAGACCTTAAAAAAATATTGGGCGGCCCACCTTGCTGCCGTCAACCACAGAACTTTGTCGCATGGATGATCCGGGCTATGCCATGGATAGATGGTGGTTACGAGAGACCTACAATACGGCACTATATTCTAAGCCCCGACGGTTTCCCCTGACAGGGCCGACTAAGCACTCTGGCATGCTGGGACTAGAGGCCTGGGGTGGGAGCAGAAACTTACTCTGGCTACTCCCCTTTGGGATACAGAGGCACTGGGCAGCCTGTGGACGTCAAAGGGATTCGATAAATGGGACCTAATTGGGATCTCCAAAATAGGGGCCCTATGGGTGAAGGGCGAAATTAAATTGTTTCACTCCTTACAACAAGAATACGACTTTGCCAACTCAATACTGCCGATACCTGCAGGTGCGTCATGCACTACACACAACTTCAGAAGGGATTCACCCCCCCCCCCCCAGAAGCCTCACCCCTTGAAGATAAACTGCTTGACGGATATCTACCAATGAAGGCTATATCGATAACGTACAAAAAACTGATTAATAATACTGCGGATCCTCTCCAACAGACGAGAGAAAAGTGGGAAAGAGACTGTTTAGAGCTAGATGACGAGGAGTGGCTGGACGCAGTTGCCTCCAAGGTAAGTGGACAACTCAGCCAGGCTACGACTCGTCCAACTCAAAATCCTGCATAGGGTGTACATTACAGGGCCCAGTCTAGTGCAAATGGGTAGGCCAGAGGAGGGGGACTGCAGGATGCAATGTGGTCGGGAGGGAACCTTCATGCGCATACTGTGGGAATGGGACCATATTCAGCAATACTGGCCCAAAATACATAACATCCTGAGTCAAGTACTCGCACTCGCCTTACATCCGGAACCAAAGAGATGTCTTTTGAACGTGTTAACAGCAAATGCATACTATCAGTAACACCGGGCCTAATGATAGCAAAGAGAAACATCGCACAGCTATGGGGAGCGGCTCACTCGCCCACAATAAAGGCCTGGAAGGCAGACAAATATGGACTGGTGCATGTTCCGGGAAAATAGTGTACTTGGCTCGGGATGCCCCCAAAATTGGTCCCATTTGGAATGCATGGAATGTCTATCGAGGGAATGTCTGCTACCACCCCACACTCCCCCACAGTGCTCAACATGATGACCCTCCCTAACTGAACAGTGACTCATGAAAAGGTTAAAATGTGATTACCATGTACTTTTGAATTACTCCCTCATTGATGTAATCTGTGTTGTCGATTCTATATGTTAAATAAAAAGAACTATAAAAAATAAAACATGTTTTGCTTGATGTCGGAGGGAAAGACACCAAACCGAATAGACTCCTGAAGATGTAATTGCACACTAAAGTTAGGTGACCAGTGGCCAAATGTGTACGCAGCGTATCGGAGGCCAGTTTTTAGATCGAGCCTGGGCAGTGCATTTGCTGCTCTGCGAGGCATGCTGTATTCAGGAATGGACTTGATGCTCTGCCCATCTTTTCAATTGGCTCCTGTCCTTTCTAAATGGTTGCTTCAGAATAGTTAATAGGCCTCTTACTCCCTCCTTAGTAACGCCTTGACTGCTCTTGTAACCTTGCATGAGGACTGGACTTTTTACTTTTGTTGTTACACAGTCTGCTTTATCTAAGCTGTGAGCACTATTTTCTTTAATGCTTTTCCCCTATTCCACCCACAACCAGCATGTACAAAGAAAAGCGTTTTCCCCCCAGTGTTTACTTATTAGTAGCAGTCACGTGGGCCGCCCTCCTTATTTTGTACTCATTTGCTTTAGTGGTAATCTGGTCACGCACCGCTTTAGATGTTTAAAGCTGAAGCGCGGCGTGCAGCAATTGATACAAAAGGAAATAAATGGAAACAAGCAGACGCTGAATTTCTTCTCCATTAATTTACAATTGCAGCAATCTCGGCACACTGCGCTTTAGCTTTGAACTTCTAAAGCAGGGTGTGACATGATTACTAAAAAAAAAAAAAAAAAGTAGAAAAAATGCGATGGCCACCGCCCGTTTTTTTTTTGTTTTTTTTTTTACAATTACTTGTGTAGAAATTGTTTTCAAACAGGCTCAGGGCACACTTCATGTTTTAAGAAGGTGTATTAATCAACACTGCTCCCAACGCAACATGTCGGCCGGCTGCACTGCAGTTAGGTTTTGTTCTTCCACACAGTACCCAACAGACTGTTTTAAAACAGCAGCTGGCAACCAACGGTAAGCAGCTGGTGGGCTCTATGCTCACCATAACTTTGTTATATGGCTGATATGAGTACAGGCACTCGTAAAACATTCCTGCGTGCGACTGCTTTGCTGCATTTCCTTTTAACATGGGCATGTCTGCCGGCGTGTATGCTTGAGTCTGCTTGTGCGCATGACAGTTGCAACGAAATCGGTCTTGCATTTTTGAGAGTTTCAGCAATTGTCACTGTAGATGGCAATGCCTTTTATTTAGGTGTTGGATTTCGAAAACCTAAATAAAAGGCATCGTAATTTACAACGCCAACAGCTTAAACTCTCACAAATGCTTGCTGACACTGCAACACGGACTTCTGCTTAAAAAACTAAAGTGAAAATGTTCAACTATACATGTCAAGTGTCCACCAAAGACCCACACCCCTAGGACCCAGGGAAGCTATTGATCTGCTTCAAACATGGTAAAACAATGATTCAACTGTTTAGTTGAACGTTTGATGAAGCGTTTGTTTACAAGTTGGGCTTGTGCACAACAAAAAGTGATATGTGAATATTCTGTACACATGACAATCGCAGAAGGCCCTACACCGGTTTGAATTAAATGTCCAGACACTAGATCGATAAACTGTAATAGGTAACAAAGTTGGAACGAAGTACACTTCAGGGTCTAACATTTGGAACTTACCCTAAACAAAAATACATTTGCACTAACAAAATTTACACAGTGTTACACTGAGGTAAATTGATGCATAGGTCAGGGGATGCAAAGGATCATAATAAAAGGGTCAAGAAATAGAAAGTTGAACTCTAGTACCTTTGAACCAATCAGAAAACATGCGAATGCCATTTCGTGTACTAAAAAAATTGTTATTCGCCTTTCAATAAATAAAACATATACACCAAAACAGTATACAACTTAAAATGTTACTCTTGATAGAGACCAGACGCAATACAACGGGACTGCTAAAATTAACCTGTCCTGGGTAATTAACACACAACATTCCAGCTGAGTGAAATAATTTTAACGCGCTCCCATATATTTGCTTTGGATTGTGCACTATTCAAACGTGTTTCAGAATTTAGCTACTCAAGCTCCCACTCTCAAAATTGGTTATAACCGTTTCCAATTAAAACACTTGTTTAGTTAAATAGTTCTACCCCAGGCAGCAGAAAAACCACAAGAAAATTTTGAAACTCCCAATGCCCGCTCAGTGACGATTTTGGAAATTTATGTGCAGACTACTATGGGGGTAACAAACACGCATTGGCATAGCCAATAGGCCTCACCTTTGGGACCTTATAAGCATTTAGCCATGCAGCACATTAAACTGGGTGCAACAATACTTACTGCAGCAATCAGGTGTTAACTCCAAACACTGTTTTCGGAACGATGCAGCAAGTGTGCCCAACAATAGAATAACTTTCACCTGATGTGTTGTAAGAATGAACATTGCACAGTTCTAGTTTGACAGACAAAAGTACAATAAATTCAAGAACGTGTCCGCAACCTGTAGCCGCCTATGGATCAGCCAATAAACCATCCGTAACCCGCAGTTAATGGTACCTGCCTTGGTTCGACCTAAAAAAGAATGCCGTATATAGAAAACTATCTGCTCACCATACTGTAGAGCGAGAGACTGGAACGCCTCCTCATAGCCTCCCCCCATTCAGCAGAGCACAGAAAGTATCAAATGCATCTCTCCTTGGACTACCTAAAGCCCAAGGGCCATAGACTTGGCATTTGAGGATGTGCACGCTTTATAAGTCACCACAGTCTGCGCCGCCAAGTGATAAAGTAAGTGTCCTCACAATGGGCTTTCCCAACCTGCACACACAGGCAAACAGAACACAGCAAGTAACCTATACATTCTTGTACTGTGCAAGCCAGCCGAGCATGCAGTGCACAGGAAAATGCACGCAACATTCAACTTGGTCATCTGTGGCAAACTAGGACGTCAAGTGATATCCAGCCCTCTGCGCCTCCATCCATATTAACATATCATAGACATTGACATATGGTCCTCAGTCTTCCCCCTACCCATAATTAGCAGCAAATCACCATGAGCGATGCACAACCCTTACCCAGGCCACCCCTGGCAGCAGGGCACTGCCAGTGACTACCAATCCTTGCTTATCCTGGTAGGAGGGAACTGCAACCAACAATAGACCAATCACCCTGACCACCTCCTGTAACTGAAGCACAAGTGAAATGTACCCCTCAGCAAGGCCCTTCCCAGAGCACAAATCAGCGAAATATTTTTTACAGCACCTACCATGCCTGCAGCTGAGCTTCCTCCAAAGAGGACTGTGACAGGGGGAAGATAGGAGTGCACAGAGCCTTCCCCCTCTGATGGCTCTTCCCTGTACATCAAACACTACTTTTCCTACACTCACCAGAAATCAAGGGATCGCCGGAAATGAAGGAGTTTATTTATAAAGCGCTACGTTCACTCCAAGGAGCATCTTGGCGCTAGCAAACCGTGAAACAAGAACAGAGGCAATAGTAGGACGGGGGGGGGGGTGATGAATTCATATCTATCATCATATAAGGGAAAACAGTGCTGTCGGGAACAGAAAAAATCCATGTTTTCAGAAGCTTCCTGAAGAGGCATTCTGATTGGGCCAATCTCAGCTGGAGCGGCAAACTGTTCCAGGCTTTTATACCTAGAACGGCTATGGTTTTGCCCCCTTTTGTTTTCAGTCGGTAACTAGGGACTATCAAATAGTTCGCAGAAGACGCTCGCAGAAGACGCTGTGTAGTATAGGGCCGAATTCTGGTTCTGAGATATGTCAGCCCTGATTCTTTTATAGCTTTATAGGTAATCGTTAAGACTTTAAACACAATTATTTTATGTATTGGTAGCCAATTTCGTGGTTTAAGTGCTACTGAGGAAGGGGCTCCTCTAGGGAGCATACGCACCAACCTGGCCGCTGCGTTCTGGACCACCTGTAACTTCTTTATAATAAATTTATTTACCCCTGCATACAGGCTGTTACAGTAGTCCAGACGTGAAAACACTAAAGCCACCGCAACGGTTTTCCAAGCCTTCAAGGGCAGTAGATCCAAGAACTTTCTCAGAGTTTTTATGGTATAAAAACACATGCCTGCTACAGCTAATGCTGGACTATGGAATGATAAAGAGTGATCAAATAAAATCCCTAGGTTCCGAGCTGTATCAGCATTGACTAGGCGTAAAAAGATTAGTTTTCCCAAACAGCATGATTTCGTTTTTTTGGCTGTTACATTTCAGATGATTAAGTTTCATCCAATTCATGACTGCTGTTAGGCAGTGATAAAAGTTTTCTTCCCATCTGGTAGAGTTATCTAGGGTGAGGATGATCTGTGTATCATCTGCATATGTAATAGCCTCAACGTCAAAGGAGTCAATAAGGACAAGTAGTGGGGTCATGTACAAATTAAAAAGTGTCGGGCTCAGGGGAATCAAGGGATCGCCGGAAATCAAGGGATCGCCGGAAATCAAGGGATCGCGCACAAAAAAGGCAGTGTCATAGTGAATACCACAGGCAAAGTCTTGCTGGGTGAACGGGAGCACATGTTGAACGGGTTGGGGTATTGAAATGCTGCCAGATGATCGAGTTTCGATGGGAATACTTAACATCCAGAGCTGCAGACTCTGCAAAGCAGAGATATATAAAAAAAGCTCCTATTCAGGAAAACCAGATAGGGGGGAGAAAAGCCAAATTTGAGCATGCAAATAACATGACGCACCTCAAGCGGAGACTCCTCCAAATAGGCCTGTGAAAGGGGGGAGCTTAGAGTGCACGGAACCCACCTCCTGGCTGATGGCTTCTCCACAGGGGCATCCCATCTGTGCGAGGAGGGGCAGCAGTACATATAACATTTTGAAAAGGGAGGGGCATTTTCCTATGATCAATGGAAGACCCACGCACACAGGTGTTGTGGTGACTATATAATTAAAAAAAAAAGAATGTGAAACTGGGAAGCATTGCTGGATGGATGAGGGGGCGGGATAGCTCCCGTTGTGGGACGGCGTTGGGGAATTTAAATGCCTTCAGTTGAGTGGGTTTACACTAGAAGCAGCAATATGTGCCAGCAAATGCAAGAAAGGGGGGAAACAAAAAGTAGTGCACTAAAACAAAACATATGGCCCATAATGTAAGGATCTATGTAGCAGGGGCAGTCCCCAGGGCAGGAGCTAAACAGCCACAACACAGGACAAATTTACACTGTTCACCGATGAAAGCAATGGATTTTGTACAGGCAAACCAAGTAACCAATGAAAACGCGGTGGGCATGTTCAAAGTCCCCACAGAGGGCTTACAGCACGACTCGCAGAGCATGCATGCTGCCTCTAGGCTAAACCTAAACATCTGGGCAGAATTACACCCAAAGGGTGCAGGAAAATGCAGCTGTACATGATTTTTTGGTCTGATCTCAGTCCAAATGTTTTTAAAACCCCTTCAAAAAAAATTTTTTTAAATCCCTTGTTATTCACATGTCTCCTGGTGTATGACACAACAACATGCAAAGCAGACTTTAGTTGGGGTGGAAGCACTTTAAGAATACAGCCGAAAAGACTTTAGTTCTTAGATTTGTGAAGGCTTGATTATGTAAACAGTTTTTTCAACTCCTTGGGTACAAAATCTAGTCTATGGGAGATTCTGCAATACTCTGGGGTGGGGGATTTCAATATTGTGCTCTCCCCCCACATAAACAGAACAGGAGCGGCGCGCGCCCATCACCTGCAAGCATCAGCGACCCTGAATGGCATTATGCAAGACTATGACCAATCTGACCCATGGCGAGCTCTGCACCCTGGGGTGTGGGAGGGTACCTGTATCACGAACCATCGCCAGGCTTGTCCCAGAATAGATTTTTGGCTTTTTACTAGAGATTTGCAGACCAGGGTGCAGACTGCCAGCCACCATGCGAGAACGTTCTGACCATGCCCCAGGGCCCTTACACTACTGATCCTGCAACCTTAGACAGCCCTTCGCATGGCGCCTCCCACCCAATGCTCTATTAGACTCAGCATTTCGCGAAAGCATCAGGGTACATATACACGATTACTTTGACCATAATTACGGGTCGGTGAAGATTGTAGGTAGTCTCTGGGAGGCGATTAAAATAGTGATCCGAGAGCACTGTATTGCTGACCAATCAGGGGTTCTTTGGGACATCAGGAAAACTGAGTCGAATCAAGAAGGAACTGCACGTACTAGAAACACAATACTGCACAACACCTTTACCCTCTTTATTAGCAGCGATGCGCAACGCCCTCACGTCCTTTCAGGAAGCACAAGCAGGCCACAGCGTGGAGATATGGAGAGGGGTACAGACCGAGCAAAACACAAGCCAATATCCTACGTGGGCCCAGAGGTTCTCCCTTTATAACGGAGTTTACCACCACGGAGGGAGAGCTAGTTCGTTCACCACCAGAAGTCCTCTCCACGATGCGAAGTTTCTATGCACAACTATAGAAGTCTGATATAGGCCCGGCAGAGAACCTATTAACTGACTATTTCGAACCAAACTAGTGCTATTGAATCAAAAGAGCCCATAGAGTACATGGAGATGCCTTTTACTGTGGAAGACAAACATCTCATTGGAGGTAACCCGGCAGACAAAGCCCCTGGCCCCGATGGCCTGACAGCTAAGTTTTATAAAGAATACACAGATATCCTAGCTTCTCGCCTTTTAGCCATTTAGCGTGAAGCCTTGGAGGTGGGTTATCTACCCCCCTCAATGAGAGAAGCCATTATAATAAAGGATTTAAAACCGGACTGTGAAAAGCAGAAGACAGCTCGTTGGCCAGTCTGAAGTACCGACGGACAGAGCGGTGCCGCCATCTCCGAGCAGTCAGCCGGGTGAGGTGAGGCGGTTCCCCCACAAAAGGCTGGGGAAGAAGACATTGTTTCTTGCGTCCAAGCACGAGATTGCTTGTCCGGTAGGGTGGCTATTGCCACTATCTCATCTGACGTTCACACTTTTTAATGTAGATCTTCTGCTTTTCACATCTCACAAGCAACACACTCTTTTTGCAGTAGCATCTTAATTGTATCTATCCTGTTTTTTGGTCCTGAAGAAAGCCGGGTCAGTTGACCATTCCGGCTGAAACATGTCGACCACATCATAACTGAGCCAGGAAATAGTCTATTTTGTTAAAGACTATAGGTTTTGTAGATATGAAACTTGGTTAATTTTCAATAAACATATTTTTTGCCCAAGTATTCATTTTTAATTTCACATTCACACCAGAGCACTGCACATCACTTGAGTCCTCGGTCTTGGGTACAAACCCTGGCAGGAGTACTTTCTTCTGGGAATCATCGGCCTGTGCACCTAGCAGAGCCTCTTTTGGCCCGCAGTTGTGGGTCCAGACTGTGATTCCCCAGAGTTTCAGATGACGATGCTCCGCCAGTAAGGGTGGGCTGATGGACTCTTAACTCCTGTTGGGGGTTGTCCCGACTACCGGAGGGATCCCATGCACTCTCTCACAGCAGTCATTGGTTTACTATTCCTTTCTCTATGGACTTTGCACCTTCTGTTAGTTTGTTATGATACTCACTCTACCCCAATCTCGGAGGACTGGCAGCACCAGATTTTATGCTGTATGCTTATAATGCCCAGGCACATTTACTATACTATTGGGTACACACCACACCTTTTCAGCCACATGTAGCTATAGAAATAGACAGTTGCTCCCCTGCCACTGGCCACCGCCATTTTTCAACCCTATAAGAGACCCCATGACAAGGTGAATTCAGTAGAGGTGCTGTGCTGGGCCTGGTCAGGACTACACCAAAGAGCAAAGCTAGACAAGTTTACCGTCCCTTTGATGCAATTAGCACATAATCCACACATACCCCCACTAGCAGATCGCAGGGCGCACGCATGAGCGACAGCTTAAAATATGCAAGGGTGCGGACCTCTTTCCTGCAGACAATTTAACTGTACAGCAGATGTGCGGATAGACGCCCCCCACAATGGTGGACATGCTTCTAGATTACTAATTACGCTCTTCTTGTAGAAGTGGGTTGAACACGTTTCCGAGCCCCCTCCCCCCCCCCCACACTAGTCGCCTTAGAAAACATACTTGTGATTGAACACGGCCGTAAGCTAATCACCTGCATATATAATACCATGCAGCGAGAATCCCCACTCATTCCCAAGGTTAAAGAGAGGTGGGAGACAGATGGGGACAAGCATCTCAGAAGAGCAATGGAAATTGGTTTGCGGACAGATGAAACGGTTGTCTTCCAATTATTGGTTACGATGTATACACTTCAAATGTATACATCGCCTATATCGCACTGACAATTGCATTGAATGGGCCTGCGAGCAGATGATCGCTGCTGGCGTTGTGGGGACATACAGGCCAGCTTCTTACATGTGGCGTGGCACTGCCGGCTAATTTCTGGACATGTGTGTTACAACACATACAGTCCATTATAGGACGCACACTGCCCTGCATGCCGCTGGTGGCGTTGCTGGGTGACAACACTGGCATTCCACCTAAACGTAGAAAGTTAACTACGATGCTATGGATACTGGCGAAACGCCAAGTCCCCATACATTGGAGCGCGACCCAGCCGCCAACTACAAAAAACTGGGTCACTAGTGTTACACACTGTAAAATGCAGCTGAGACATACTGGGAACAGCTACCAGGGCGATCCCGCCCCAGGGACTTCTGAGAGCCATTTGTAAACTGTTGCAGTACTGTGAACGACGATGACCTTTAATATATGTGCCGAATATTCCTGCCTTCCCCTTGATACTGGGATTTCAGACCCTATAGAATCACTACTGTACCATAGTCTGGACATGGGATAATGCAGATTTAATCACTGCTGTTTAATGGTATTATACTGTTGCTGCTCTTCTCCGCTATAAGCTGCATTTAACATGGCTGGTCCAGATACCTATGGCTCATAGACTGACTAATGTGCATTGATTTTCTTGCTGAATGTGACTATTAATGTTTTTGTATTTCAAATGCCAAAAAAAATCAAAAAAAGAAAGTGTCCCCTGACGTGAGGTGAAGTGACCGAGATGGAATCGCTGAAATTTTTGCTAACCATTTTGAGCGCCTCTATGTCCCTACATCCACTTCCACACAGGAGGAAGCCGCCGACCTGCTTTCTACCCTCCCCCTGCCAAGATTAGACCCTCAAGATGTTAGACCTTGACACTGCATTGGATCCTGAGGATTATCTAAAGGTGATTGGTGCATTGCGATCCGGGAAGGTATGAGCCCTAGTGGCCTACCAATCGAGCTTTACAAAGCAGTCTCATCTGCATTGGCTCCGTACCTAGTGCAAATGTATGATGAAAGTGCAGAACATGGAATTTTGCCCGAGACAGTTTGGCTAACATTGCGGTCATGCACAAAAAAGGAAAACCCCTGGACCAGTGTGGTTCATATCGGCAGATTTCCCTCCTCGACCCATAGGTCAAAATCCTAGCTAAACTTCTGGCCCTTTGCCTGTCGCCCCATCTCCATAAATTAATACACCCAGACCAATCAGGCTTGATGCAGACAAAAAATACGGAGATCAACCTTAGTCGCCTCGGAGTGTTGGACAGAGCTCCCCTATACAAGATGCTGCAATTGTGTCCTTAGACGCTAAAATAGCGTTCGACATGGAGTGGCCTTTCTGGTTTGCTTCTCTGGAAAGATATGGCTTTGGTCCACGTTTTAGGTCCTGGGTGTGTCTATTACATGCTAAACCTTTGGCCCGCGTCTCTGGTGTAGCGTTACTCACTTGTACTTCTCCTGAGGTACCTATCCCGTCGTTTTAAGTTTGTTAATGACGGTGAACTGCTAAGAGAGAATAACATTTTGAAATCGGTTTGTTATCCTTCAGGGTATTTCAGTGCACTCACGCTTGGGCAATTACCATAGGATTCAACTTCTAGGAACCTATATATACTTATGGCACACAGAACTCAAGTAATTTAGTTTTTTAGAGCAACTATGTATACACTTTCTAGAATGATCTTCCGTATACATATCTTTGATACTCATATTCTGCCGTATTGTTTTTTCCTTAGTGGGCCCTATTTCCATTACATCCTATTCTGATTCGATTAATCAGTTTCACTGCTGTTCATTGTGGCCGGTTACTTCTGAAGTAGGTATAGATTTAGGACTGCTCATGTCCCCTCTCCTGATTAGTCTACATAATGCTTCTTTTTTTCTTACGATTTCAGACTGACTCGGTAATGGTGGTGCTCTATGTATACACTTTTTTCCTTTATCTGGGTACTTTTGTCTGCTAGTCACATCTGGTCTATATACCTCAATTGGCTATCTGATTGGCCACCTCTTCTGACTTCACAACTCAGGTGTTCCATCTGGTTCTTTAAGCTCCTAGATACAATCTGTTTATATTTATATATGCTTTTAATTATTGTCCACAGATTATATAGCGGTCATAAATTGTGTGACTAAGGAGCCCCTTGAATACATTACTTGTATATACATACAAAGTAAATTTTGGATTGGACGTTTGACCACCGGAATTTTTTTATCTTTTGTGCCCTGACGAAGGAACTTTTGGACTTTAGTTCCACTCCGAAACGCGCGTCGGCACCTTCTGTCAACCATTCAGTCTTATATGCTTGAAAATAAGTTTTTCTATTTGTCATCTTTACACTTGGTAACAGACGAACTGTAAATTGTGATTTTTTTTAACATAACATGCATTTGTGTTCTTTTTCCATTTAAGTATTGTTGGTATATAGGTTATGTGTAAGGCTCCCGGTTATCCGTTTAAACGGATTTTTGCATATAAATAGACGGAAAAATATTTTTCTTTCGTCTGTATTTATAAATAGAAACGGGAAAATGCCAATAATTATGTTTACCTTTGCTACTGTGTGCCAGGAGAAGTCGAGCCTGTCCCAGTGCAGGAGAGAGCTTATCAAATTTCAGCTGAGCCCTTAACAAACGTCGACATTAAGGTGCCATCAGCCCTCCTTTAGGTTAAGTATCCTGTCTGGAAGCTATGGGGGGGGGGGGGGGGGGGGGGCAGTGAGGAAAGACCCACCCCTAAAAGCAATTGAGAGAAAACAAATGTGTACAGCTTGTCACTTCACAGGTACTTAAGAGAGGCCTGCATTTGACTTAGTTCAGTCACTGGAGCAAAAAGATTTACACGCACTGTAGGAATGTTAGATGTGTTGGTTTATTCCAGTATTTACACAAATAACAATTTTATAGCGCTATAGCCCTACTCATCGTAATGCAAGGTGTCAGAGCGCTTGACAATAAATCATGTGTGTAAATCAATGTATATGATGTGTTGTATAAGAGTGTGAGGGTTACATTAGGAGAATTGCAATTTATTAACTGCAAGTAACAAAAGGATCTTTGTTAAAAGCAGTTACCCATTTCCCATCTATATAAACCTACAACAGCAAAGCGTGCATTGCCTATTGAAATAAATGTGGAAAAATACTAGCTGCATCTTCTGTTTTTGCTTGCGGCAAAATAAATGTGGATAAATACAGATAAAATTATCAAAAAATAAATATGGATAAATACAGACGGAAAGGTTAAAAAATAAATACCATAAAACCTGGAGCCCTAGTTATGCGTTTGTATTTTGAGGTTATTTATTGTGTCTTTATGGTACATCTTGTTCTAATGGGGCTGCTTTTATGATATGTATGTATAGAAACTTTAGGAATTGTTTAAATTGAACAGACATGCATATCTTTTCCTTAAATTATTTTTTGATCAAATAAATCTTCATGAAAATACTCTGTGGGACAATAATGTGTTTCATTATCTTTGGGTGTATCACCTACTAATGACTGTAGAGGGGTAGATTTGTGGTTTTTGTTCAATGTTTTGGGTAATATTCTTAAATGAATATTAACTAATGTAAACTTTATAACAGACATTTTTATTGTTGGCCATATTTTGTATCGAAACAATTTCCGTAAATGTATACTGAACCTTCTACAAATTAGTCAGCAACATGAATGTACCTCTTAAGTTCACCGACAGTGTTTACGCTACTAATCTGAACGTAGCAGGGTAGAAGCTCAGGGCGAAGCACAATACGGAGTGACAACAAAAATCACTTCCGTACTTCCAACAATAAGCATTTGCTATGTAATAGCTCTTGCATTTGCAAGAATTGGAGCTATTGGCAGTGTAAATAACAATGCCTTTTATTTATGTATTTTAAAAACCTGCAAACTAGGCATAAACACGCACTTTATACTTCTAGTTCTTGCTTATAAAAAGAAAGGCTGCCAACGAATGTGCCTCTTTTACTGCCAGCCTTGCTTCTTGTAAACAAGGACTACAAGTACAAAGTGTGTGTTTATGGACCATTTACATTTTTTCAAAACAAATAAAAGGCATTTTCATTTACAATGCCAATAGCTAAAAAAGTCTTGTTACTGCATTACTATCAATATCACCTCTCTCAAACCCCCTCACACTTTCTCAGACACCAAAGTTTCCCAAACAGATCTATGTATGAACTGCTTCTAAAGTTATCAAAAACCCTCATGCACACTTCTCTCAAACACACGCACCCTATTTATACTCAAACATTTCTCTTGCGCATGCTTTCACACACCCCTTCCTTCTCTCACACAGCTTCACCCTCACAGACACTCGCTAAATCTCATGCACACTCTCAGCTTGCCCTATCTGATACTTTCCATCACCGGTGACCCTCAACATTTTGAACAGGCGAACGAAAATACCTTTTTCATTCTCCCCTTAAATATGTTGCTGTACGCAACCCTCAACTTTGGGAAGAATTCCATGTTAAAGAACAGTAGATGTTGCAGTGCCCAGTATAATGTGCTGAATGGCTAAATGCTAATAAGGTCCCAAAGGCGAGACCAATTGCATTGCAAATGATCGTTCATAAAGGAGTAATTCCTTAAAATTACAACGGTGAAGAAAAGATCACAAATTTTTAAAAAATTTGGACAAGTAAAAGGTACTGCATGCATTTGCACATATGGTGACAAAACGAATTCAGGTTGAATGGGTAATGGATTTGATCTCCAGCACCAGATACTGAAAGGAAGTGCAGGAGTCACTTGGTAATCAATTCAGAGTTCGTGCAAGCCTGCCAGAGACCATATCTTTGTAAATAAGGCTAAAAACGAATGTCAAATGTGGGAGGGCAACAGATGTACACGAGTTAATGGGGAGTAATATTTCCGAGTTTCCAACAAGAACAAGAGATTTGAACTTCGAACTGGTTATCACCGCTATCTTTAATGTAGCATTAGCTGCTGATCGGAGGGGCTGAAGTGAAGAAGAGGGGGAACCCTCCACATTTTATACTGGCGTAGGGATATGATAAAGTTTAATAAATAAAGGGAATGCATGCCATCAGGCTCCATCACAAGCTGAGACACAAGCCAATGAAAGGCTAGCAGGAGACGAGCCCATTGCACCCAAACCAAGGGGATGCACGCACAATACTATGATCCACACCGGGAGAGAGGAATGCACGGCACCACAACTCAAGGACAGGAGCGCATCCTTACATGACCCAACTCAAGTGAATCATGCACTTCACCAGGGCGCCGAAGAAAGGCACATGCCACTACGAGCAACCAAGTGGACGCACAGACACCACCAAGACCGATGCCAAAAGGAGTCACAGACCACCAAGACGCAACAACGAAGTGAACGAATTCTGTGCACAGCTGACACCACATCTGCACTCCCATTCCCAAAAAATCCGTACCCCTTCAGTGTTGTCCTTCGGTCTCCCATCCCCAATCCCAGTCCAGAAACCTCGCTCCGTTAACTGCCTTGCATGACTATCTCAATCACTAAATACGTACCATTCATCCGGGGGCCCGACCCCATTAGGAGCATTACTGTAGACCCCAAGATTCCCTTCCAAGACAAACTTAAATCCACACGCTAGTCCCCACCACCCACTTCAACCAGAACTACACACGCAATTGCCATGTCTGGTGGTCCCCCACGACCTCCGAGGCCACAATTCCTTGAGTCAGCTCCCCTTGGCCTCTGGTGGCCCCCTCCCAACGTTCTCTGGGTCACTCACCGGTCGGAGGTCCCTCTTCCCCCCGGGACTCACCGGGCCCTCCTCCCGCCTCCATATCGGGGGCCGCGCTCCGCTCCGCGGGGGGGCGCTTCTTCTCCGGAATATTGGCTCCGGGGTGGGGGCGCAGGAGGGAGAAGAGGGGGTCCGCCGAGGGGGACGGGCAGGGTTGCCGAGTCGATGTGGGTCCGGGAGTCCACCCTCCTCCGGAAGCTGGAGTAATGGGGGCAGACGTACTCACGGGCTGCTGGGGGAGGGGTGGAGAATTACAAGGGGGCTATGGGCCGGTGCATGAGGGGGCGCGTGCAACCAGTACACCCAAGCGCGCGACAGTGAGTTGTGCGATCGCCGCGCTCCCGACCAAGTCGAAGAGGCGATACGGCAGGGAAGTGCCGTGCAACACAGCGGCCATCTTTAAGAGTCCCGGAGTCCTTTGATTTCTTATCACAACAAATGTTAGTCCATCATTAAAAACGTTTAGATCCCGAGATAGGAATCTTATATGTAACTATATCGTAGTTCATATTGACATGCTAGCTCGTAAAGCTGTATTTGCAAAATAGTGTCCGATTCGATATGCTGGTAGCGGTGCCCCCTTCTAGTTTCGTGCTTATATATTTCTATAAATCTAGAATTGTTTGACGTAGTGGTCCGGTTACAACACACATTCTACAGGGAAATGCGCCATTTCGAAATGGCCAACAGGTTGATGGAACAGAAGATCAGACACCGTGTTAATTCACTTGCTCAACTTACAGCCACTTTCTCTTGCAGAGAAGTTGGACCACCTTTGAAATACAACTATCGCTTAAGTAAACGGAAAAAAATACCATACAATATGAAAGTACATTAAAAAAACATAAGGATCTTTTTTATAGCCTGTGGAGCGTCAAATTTAAATTAATGAAAACGTGTGAATTAACCAAAAGAAATAGGTACAAGCTGACGATTGCTATACTACTTTAAAAGCCAATGTCCGCTTAAATTAATTTACATTCTTCTAAGAATTAACTTTGCTCACGCGTCTGTTCTAGTTATTGAAAAGGCTGCACTACGAAATGGCCGCGACCTAGTTGCTTTCCTTTAGGGAGGTGCACAAAGCTGCGCGAGAAGGGGGGAGCAGTACGCAAGCACGCGCCAGAGAGAAGTATTGCAGCGAAAGCGCGTGCGTGATCCTTCAGTCCCTTTAACTGCACGCAGGACTTTAAATGGGAAAATAAACGCCTGGGAACGGGGGAGGACGGGTGGGGCTGGAAAGTGTGAGGGCAGACGAGCTGGCAAACGCCAAACAAGACTAGGTCATGATGGCATAAAGTAAAGAGGCAGCAAGTACACGGGGAAGGTCAGAGCAGGGGAGATTACAAAAAAGGTAAGGCAATGGAAAAAAAGCACACAGGCAAGGTTGTGGGCAGGAGGCAGTCCAACTGTACAGTTGCAGTACATCTTCCAAAGTTACCTGCAGATTTTTTCACCTCACCCTGAATTTCCAGGCACTGTTTGATATACTAAATTTAAATACCGCAGCCGAGTTGCAAGGCTGGGCCGAGCAGTAAACAACATAATTAGTTTTTGCAGGAAAGTAACCAGCTGAAGACGGGCACATGGTAAGATGCTTTCCCAGACCGCGGCAAGCACTTGCGCAATTAAGCGTTCAAGTTTGTAAGGCGAGGCCAGAGAAAAGGTTACTCGAGGATGTAGTTATGGCTTAGAAGCACCTCTGGGAGAGAGCTGGACAAGTACTTAAAGGGTAACGAAAGGGATAGAAGAAACACGTGAGGTGGCAAGGTACTACATAAACATTTAGTCCTTGAAAATAAATACATTCAATGTGTTAGTGTTTTTTTCTTCTTTTTAGCATTGAATTAATAATGAGGAATATCGCTGTCATTTCGGTTATGTTCACCGTGCCCCATCAATAACACAGCACACTGCTCCACAACCTGCAAAAATACCACCAGTACTGTGCCAAAACACACACACAATTAGACAAAAAGGGTCCATTGCATAAAGCTAGTTCAATACGTTACACCAGTGGTTCCCAAACTTTTGACTCCTGAGGACCCCCAGTAAGTCACTACTGGAAGCCAGGGACCCCCAAGCAATTTGTACTATTGTAATTTCAAACATTAAAACAGAAGTCCGTCATAAATACACAAACAAGTGCATACCAAACAAATACTCTACTAGCTAAAGATTTGATTATTTTACATTGAAAAAAACTTGCAAAAATCTAAATATTTTAATGGGAAGGTTGGTGCTGCACCTCGGCAACTAACTTTTCAATGATTGCTTTTATTTTGCGGTATGAGGCTCCTGCCAGGGCCGTACCAGAAACCCAAGGCAGCCCTGACAAATGTTGTCCCTCCACTGTGCGCACAAAGTGTAGCGAGTGAGCCTGACCACTACAAAGGGAGCTTTGATGGGCTCTTCCCCCCCCCCCCAATAAAATTTGGAAAAAATGGTGCATTTCACATACGTTTGTCAATATATATTGAACTGTATTAGCTTTTAAAGCATAGTAAATGAGGACCTTACTGTGCAGCAGGATACAACGATCTTTGTTGGGGCTAGTCAATTATTCCCTCACTATCACCCTCCAACAGTGCCTCTTATCTCTCCATAGCTCCTCTGTCTCATGAATTGCATTTTTTTCACAGCATCTCTCATACCAGTGTCGGGCAGAGACAGTGTATCATACATGTGCAAATCAGCGTATAGAAAATGTTACTTAAGGCAAAGAGGACTTCAAGGTGTGGGATTCATGTCATCTATACCTGTAGGCATTTTTTAAGAGTGCTTGGTCTGGAGAAGCACAAACTCAGGATTCAGAACATAACAGTGGTTAGCACCGACGTTAATAAGAATTTCTACCAAAATAAACCTTTATTAGCAGCATCAGGTTAATGAAAGACTGAGAGAAAACATAACGTACTACCTTTCACCATGCAGCGTGAATGCAGCTCTTTGATGGCAGTTCATAGCTCACTGTGCTAGTTTACAATTGTAACTTATGAACTGCACAGTAACAGAAGCTCTGTGACAAAAGCCGTAACCCACTGCGCTATGCACATAAAATGTTTTTTTAAGTGCATGGTACATGTTCTCTGCAGCAGGCATATTAAACCTCTGCACTTTCTTTAGAGAAGTCAAAGCTGCCAATAGACAAAACTCCCATCTCTCTCCAGCAGGTACATTAATCACCGGAGTTTTGACGCTTTTATTGTAGCTTTGAAAATTGCTGATTATACAAGGAACTTTGCAGTGCTTTTAAAACTGCAGCCCGAGGACCCCCTGGGAATGTGTCACGGACCACTAAAGCTCCAGGGACCCCAGTTTGGGAACCAGTTCAACCGCAAAGACCTGGCAGGTTAAGGCCGAAGCTGGTACCTCTCAGCACCCCCTCGCCGAACGCCAGCCGTAGGCCCCTGGGGATCTTAAAGGCGGGGCAACAGGTCACACTGTCGCCCCACATTGAGAGTCCCCCAGTGGACAGACAAACCCTGATCCGACAGGGACAGACCCCAACCAGGAGATCCGACACTTTCAAGGTCCCCACCAGCTCAAGAATCCTCATCGGAACCCAGATCTAAATCACTCGGAAGCACACAGTCCCACGCTAGACTGATTCCAGGATTTCGGTGGGCCTGAAAGAAAGACACATTCATGATGGTCGGTCCGTTCCTAGTCGCTGTGACTTTGGTCCCATGCACTGTCTGAACTATCCATGGCTCAATCGCAAAAGGCAGGCTAATCTTCCCTTTAGGGTGCTGGTTCCACACCATAACGGCATCCCAAACTTTAAATGAGCTGGATCGGTCTCCACGCCTCAGCGATACATTGTCATTCTTCAGCTTGCGTTGCAGCAGTTCGTCCGCTACCAGCTCATGTTTGGCAGATGCAGCTTCGAGGTGAGGAGTCCCACTACTCATTGTTTGATTCATGCGGATTACTTTGGTGGTAGAGTGAGGGGTCATTCGATACTCTTAGAAAACCATATAAAGCACAATCCAACTCCTGCCGTTCTGCCACTGCAATCCTGATGGCTTTAGTAAGAGTGCACATAAAGCGCTCAGCCTCTCCATTGGCCTGAGGCCATAGGGGAGTGATTTTCCGGTGACTGATTCCTCTAGACTTGAGGTACTCTGCAAATTCCTGGCTTGAGAAAGGAGGGCTATTAATTGGTAGGAAGTTCATTAAACAATCCATAGGTAGCCATAATCTTCTGAAATCGAGGAATCGTCTGTCTGGCTGTGGTGAATTCCATAAAATCAATCTCAGGATACTTGAGAAATCGATGACCACCAACATATGACGCCCATGTGGGAGACTCCCGATATCTGTGCTTGCTCGCTGCCAGGGAAACAATGGAATTGCTTCTGTAAGGATAGGTGCTGGTGGATCAGCAGGCCCAGCTGCTTGACAAAGGGCGCACCTTCTCACGGTTTGTTCCACCAAAGCATCCAGACCAGGAAACCACACCTTTCACCTTAATCTGGATTTTGTTTTGACAAACCTCTGATGAGCTAAATGGGCCAAATCCACCACCCTCTGCTGCAAACATCCAGGAATCACCCACCGTAGACCTCTCAAGCACCCTTACAGAGATCAACTCACACCTCGCATTGTGAAGGGACATCAGTGTAGACCTTGCGTCTTCAATGCTATACATTGTTTTGTCCAGTAAGACGCCCCATTTCCCGGCTCTCACGGCAGAAAGACAGAGTAGGAAGAACTCATTCAATTTTGTGGACTCCAGAATCTTATCCAAAGAAATAGGAATGGGCCTAGACCACTCTACCACCAGGCCCACATATTCCTCAGTTTCCTCTGCATCTGACTCCACGCTCTGAGTGGCAGGGCAGAAGTGCTTTGAGAGATAGTCAGCCAGGTTTTGGGTTACCAGACGAAAGACTGCAGTGAAACAATAGTCCTGTAACTGAAGAATCAATTTCTTGATTCGTGGTGGGAGTTTAGATGAGGATCCCATGAACAAAGCAATGAGGGGTTTGTAATCTGTGTGCACAATAAGCGGCTGGCCATACAAGTATAAATGCAAATGGCGGCACCCCCAGTGGATAGCTATGGCTTCCTTTTCAATACGAGTGTACCTCTGTTCAGTCGCTGTTAACGCTCAACTGGCATATGCCACTGGGGTCCATTCCCCACTGCCTTGCTGTTAAGCACTGCCCCCAATCCAATGGGACGGGCATCCACAGACAACTCAGATTCCTTTGCCGGATCGAAATACATCAAAGTCATATCTGCAGACAGGGCTTGCTTAGTGGCCTGAAATGCGCTTTCCTGCTCTGGACCCCAATTCCAGGTAACATTGGATTTAGTAGTTCTCTCAATAGAGCAGTAACATCAGTTAGGTTGTGAATGAAACAGCCACAGCAATTCACCATCCCCATAAAGCTTCCTACGCCAGTCACATTGATGGGGGAAGGAGCGGTTCATGTATCCGACTTTCAGGAGATCCGGTGACACCATCTTGTGAAAAAGGATAGCCAAAAAAGGTTATGCGATAGCCAAAAAAAGGATATGTGCAGGGTAAGTCGATTCTCCATCACACATTGAAAAACAGCTTTTAGGCAAGAAAAATGCTCATCCAGGGTGAGGGCATGCACCAAAATGTCATCACTGACATTGAATACACAGTCAAAGCCGGAAAGGACCCTCCTGATTGTGTCCTGAAAGACCTCCGCAGCACTGGAGATTCCAAAATTTAAAAGTTTATACCTCCTCAGTCCAACATGGGTGGAAAACGTGGTGATCGCATGAGAGGCAGAACCGAGCATCAGCTGATGATAGCCTGCACGTAGATCCATCTCCAAAAACGATTGTGACCCACTAACCTCAACCACGATATCTGTTGGGGTGAGGTGCCTTTCTGGCTTGATAGTGAAGTTACGTAGGCGCATATCCATGCAGATTTGGACCTCTCCTGGCTGCTTTGGTTTTGTTGCAGGGATTCTGCTCATGCACAGAACTATGCGCAGGAAACCAGGACCTCAGTGAATGGTCGTGTACCAAAAACTCCCCTCAGTACCCAGAATTCTTAGCCGCCTAGCATCAGTCTCATTCGTTCCCACGTATCATCTCAAAGCTACCAATGATTAGACATCCCAGAACATGCGACTTAGAGTATTCTCAGAAATGGTGGGAATCAAACACCTTTGTTATTCTCATATCAGTCCACAACAAGAGTAATCAGAGACCCAGTAAAGTTTAAAATGTTTATTTTTAACTACGTGCCCTAAGATGCAGTACTTGGGCTAACATAAGCAGACAAATGATTAAAAACAAAACGATCAGCATTGTTACAGAACCATAGAAAATAAAGGGAGAAATCGCGTTGTAAATGATAATGGAATAAAAGCTACCCTCCCTTCACAAGTAAGCTAGTATTATGAAACTAATATAAGGTCTCTAGGTTTGAATGGGGAACCCCATACCGTAAATATCAGCTTAAGTGAATCACATCACAGCATCAGCTCTGCGTCTGGAAAAGGTCTTCTCCAAAGTGTTCTAATCATGCATGCAAAACGCAATATTAAAGGCACCAGAATTAGAGATATTTGCAGCGGTGTGCGTGTTATGGCTAGAGCGTGGGCCGATCAACACGAATTCAAAAGCATACATTGTTATTTGACCTTGACGGCTTCTGCACACAGTGTTCAGACTAAGGTCGCAGTGCACGTCTAGGGATGTGAACAGACCGTTCATGTGAAGAAAAGAAAGCAGTTTTTCTTGTAATAACAGCTACCTGCAGTGTCGTGTGCAAAAGCAGAAAAAAGCGGCAAGATGGCTATTTACATCTAAGGTGCTTATGCTAACATAGCAATGTGTGTACATGCAACTCCGTCTCCACTACACCCTCCCTTGATCGGACCACGGACAAATATGGAAACAGAGTAGGAACGCAGAGTTGAAGTTCGATTGAGACAGAGCCAAGTTCATGTATTGCCAATCCATATAATTGGTAGTGGCTTTTTGAAAAACCGGTTCGAGAAAAAAAAAAAAAAACCTTGCAAAGGCGGCACAGAGCCTAGTGTGGAGTAAAAAAAAAATTACAACATTTTTAAAAGAAATTTAAAAATGTTAGAGGTCTGATTAGTGGAAGCTGAACAACTTCCAAGTTAATCCATAAGCGTGTAAGAATAAGTAGCAATAGCTTCCAAAAGGAAGTCATTATAACGTTCTGTAAAAGATTCCACCATCCCAGTCTAGCAAAGTAAATGAACATACATGTTCGATAACTTGCGCTTCCAGCACAAATCAGGACAACCTGCGTGTTCTTCAAGATAACTGCTTGCCAAGAAGTCATATGCTGCCGTATATATATCCCAATTCCCTAGGACTCCATGTGCCGCTCCACAGGCCATAAACCCGATGCCAGAACAGTCCAACTCATGAGCCACTAAGGGACTCATTAGTCTATCATAATCCGGGGCAGGAGACAGAGTTAGACAGGGACAAATCCAGAGCCCATTCGAAGGCACAATCTAGGCAATGGAAAACAGGCTGCACGCAAGTAAAGTAGGAGAACCGGAAGGACAATCCATAGGCTACGCTTTAAGTGGCCAGTGGTAATGTTCCATAATATTGAAGCATCCGGTTACGAAGTTGAAGGAGCCGGGGCAGGCTGTCTTGTGATACATATCGTGCAGCCATTGCGCAGCAAGCAGACCAACAGGAGCACACCGGCCGTGAGGGCGAGAATCGATGGAAGCCCGCCGAAGACGCTGGGAAAAATAGAATGAAAAAATGCCGGTGTCACACCAAATATTGTTTGGAAGGAGGTCACAAGACCGGAGCCCACAATTTTGAAAAAATGCACCAAGCCAGTTGTTGACGAGGCATTGAAAATAGTATGAATCAGAGCACCAAAATGAAGGGGGAGATCAGTATTCAGAAGCGCATGCACCTCAGTGCCGGTGTTTGCCACGTGAAGGACGAATGTTTCACGGGAGGAAGTCAAAGCAACTTCTTTTTGAGACAATAGAGCCCTTTTTCTGCTCATCTTGAACTCTGCTTTCAAGGTTGGGATGGAAGGCCAGATGGATACATCCAGTCTCCCATGTGGGGGCGAGAAAATGACATTTTTACAGCATACTACACGTTGAGAGTTCTAATGTACGGGATTCCCACTAGTATCCCGCAGCATGGCTCATTATTTAAAAGCAAATAACTACCGTTGGCTAATAATGTAAAAGTGGGCGTAATTGCTGGCACTGGATTTCCCTTCAGAATGCAAGCTAAATTCAGTGCCTGAACGTTGCATGCGCCATGCAATTGGATGTGCCAACAAACTACTGAATGATCAGGTGTGGAAGTGCATTCCTCTCCTTTCAAATGAACCTCTTTACCCTCTCTCTTGCACCTGTATGTAAATGGAAGCGACTACACTTCATGCAGGAAAGCAGTACCCAATGGTTCATATCTGCCTAGGGCATAATGTTTCATACATGAACTGAACTTAAACGGAAATGGCAAGGTGATCAAACCGTGGATAAGCCACACAGCTGAGTTAGATTCAGCCACAGGTAAAGGTTCTAATTTCTCAATATGCAGTAACGAATATGTTGCATCTTTCATGGACATGAATTGTTGTTTCGACGTTCGATTAAATGGCAGGAATAATGATTAGGTATTCATGTAGTCCCAGGGAACCTTCCCAGCCTTCCAAGTTTGCAAAGTCCATGCAAACTGCATAATAGAACACAACTGATGTTGACCATGATATAGAATAGACATATCATCCTGTACAGTATACACAACAGAAGAAACAATATTATCTAATGTATAAATCCTGGAAGAAAGGGTATTAATGCGGTCGAGGACAGCTAGCACTTTTTCCAAATTAGCTTGATCAATAGCTCTTTATCTGGAAGCAGCCTCAATTTAAGATAATTTCCAAACTTCGTTGTAAATCTCATACACCCATCGTTTGGATCTGCCACCCACATGACCCCTAACAAAATCTTTCAAATCCACTTTGTCATTTAATTTTGAGAGATGAAGTTTTACAGATACTAAGGTAGAATGTTGCAGCCAATTCTTACACAATTTCAGACAGAATAGGTAGTAACAGAATGAGAAGATGCAAATCTGGGGTCAACCCTAACCTGTGTATAACCAGGATATAGACCCAGAAAACGATGTTGACCGGAATCTGAGCTCTTCTGCCATATCAACCATCCTTTAGGATCCAAGTTGGAAATGTTGAAGGACGCATTCGTAATAAAAGACTGCAACGTATCAATGGACAGATCTGTGTCATCATCCCATTGTGGATAAGCGCCCAGATCAGGAACAGAGGGTGAATTCATCTTTTTAGAAGTAGCCAATCCAAAGCAGGTGGTTTGAAAAATGGTAGAATTCAAAAACAAAATTGTGGTTTGGGATAAGGCAAGCACGATGCAGAGCTTCTGTACCTTGTACCTGCCATGCTTTAGAACCCCAAACAGATTTAATATCAATGGTATCCTTCCACAGCTCATAGCCCCCTATAGCCAAATCATCCATAAAGGACTTGGAATTCATTAATTTAGTGTGGGTCAGTCTAACTTTGGAAGCTGATTCTGCAGCCATTTTAAAATAAAAGGCTTCAGGCTCAGATGCACTGAAATCGGTAAAATATGTAAATTCTTGCACTAGAGTTCTAGAGCTGCCCTCAACGGGCGCAGGGCAATGTTCCCATTGAGTATAATTGACAACATTTCTAAATGTATTTGCTTTATGCAGGAAATGATTGCCATAGTGTTGGTAGCAAAACAATTCCCCGTAATTATCCGTGTTTAAATACAGATCTTCAGCATCAAAAGCAGCATAATATTTCAAATCAGAAAAAAGAGCCTCTATGGCTTGGACATCCCAATCATCAGAGCGGATGTTTTGCTTAACATCTCTCATAGAAAAACGAAGTACTTTGGGGACATTAATCACCTCTGTGGGACCATGAATTTGAAATTTAACAGCATCCCATACAATCCCATTCAACACAGGCCAGGCAGTAATATACACAAAAGTCTGGTCCCTTTTCATGATGTGCGATGAGGAGTGGGGGGCCAAAGTTCCATCAATTAATCTAATTGCAGATCTTTTGGTGAGATAGTGTCCATTAACTAGACGAAAAAATACCACCACAAATCCAATGGACATAAGCAAAAAAAATTCTTATGAGCACCAGCCAAATGTAAGTCCAAGGGAGAATTAAAAAGTGTCTTGTAAACCAAGCAGCAAAAATAGAAATTTTCAATGGGGGATTGGAAGTCATAGAGTTAGTGTCAAATGAAAAACGTGACTGGTCAACTGCAGTTGATTGTAAATCAGGCAACACCACATCTGTGGGATAAGCATACTCAGTATCTTCAGTTGGACCACCAGCCAGTGGTGGCAATAAAGGATTAGTAACTGTATGCATCTCAATGGCAATGTCAGGCCTGGTGGTAGTTGCCAGAGCCAAAACAGAATTTTAGCAATGTTGGACAAGAGACCACTGGAGTCATACTTGGAATCGGCCACTCGCTGTAGTTTGACATCGTCAATGGAGATGTACCCGTTATCCTTGCGACCAGGAAGTGGAGGTAAAATGACAGTTCTTGTACCCTGCATGCCAAGCACTGGTACTGGAGCACGATAAGAGGGGCCGAACTCCTTGTTCTCCACCTTCTCACGGACCAGGTCACCAACTTGAGGTAGCCAGCAGACTACCGGAATCTGAAGCGCAGCATCAGTCGTGTATGGCAAATGTTCCTTTGCAAGACCGTCTCTGGTCTCTTGTAGATTCTGTAATACAGCACAGTGATCATCTACGTCGAAGGGTGCAGCCGTCGCCACCATGTCTAGACCATCAAGGTCCGGGACAAACATCTTTATGCCAAGGAGCATTTCGTATGGGGTCCGCCCACCCAGAGACTTTCTAGGGAAATTATTAAGTGCACGTTGAACGCTATACAAATGGGCCAACCAGTTCCTGCCAGTACCTAAAACCCTAGCTGTCAAGGATTGCTTTAAGTCACAGTTCATTCGCTCCACAACACTATTGCCCTCAGGCCAGTATGGAGACGAAAATTTGACTAGGACCCCCAAAGATCTGATGACTTCTTTGTATGCCTTAGAGGCGAACGCAGGACCTTGGTCAAAATAAAGGGTACCACATGCGAAAATTCCCACAAAAACATGCAAATCCCTAATGACAGTTCGAGCATCAGCACTCCTTTGTGGCCATACCCAAAGAAAACTTTTGCACGAATCCACTGCAACTAAGATGTACTTATACGCAGTATCAGAGGAGAAAGGACCGCAGTGATCTAAATAAACGCACCCAAGTGGTTTATTAGATATGTTCAACTGTGTTTGAGGAGGGCGCACAGCAGTCGAAGGTTTTATCTGCTGGCAGATGTCACAATTAAGAACATAAGCACGAGTGTTTATACAATCTGCGCCACCAGTAATGTTGCAAGAGAGTTGCTGAAACGCCGGCATGCGCAGAAGCCATACCTTCGTGAGCCGCTGTTAAAGGAAAGTCTGCAGTCTGAGGTAGGAATCAATCTGTCACCAACTTCTTTAATTCTCACACAAGGAACTTTATCAGGACTTAAATAAGAGTATTTAGAAGGGAAACCTATAGGGTAATTATTTCCCTTCTCTGTTTCAGCAATAGCTGCCAAGATGTCATCAATCTTACTTTTGGATCTTGTAACTGCTGCTACTAGATATGTTGCCACTGCTGTTTTTGCCGCTTCGTCATCTAAGCTGTTACCGACAGCGTGGACCCCAACTCGTTGGTGCCTAAGAGTATGAATTACACTCACGAGAGGCAGATTCTGTTTAAGTTCTGCTACTCTAACCCAAAGCATTTTATGCTCTATTGTGCTACCCTTGGAATCACGATATTCATTTTGAGACCAAAAGAATAAATTGTCGTTAAAAGACTGAACACAGTAAAATGAGTCACTCACTATAAGAGTTGTAACTCGAGGATCAGCAAACTCCAGTGCGAGCACCAGAGCACGTAGCTCTGCCAACTGGGCGGTACAATCACCCAATGCACTGCAGTCAAAACTCTAGACAGTGGAAAAGCGCATTTCAGCCAAAGTGTACAAGTGTGATTTGTAAGCAATGGGGACTGTGTCACCCTCATTGAACGTTAAGTACGTGAAACCCACTGCACCAGGCACAATTCTTATCACCAAGTTAGTGTGGTTATCACGCATCAGTAAGTACTTCGAAGCAAGAAGATAAGCCTGCAAAGATAGCAAGATAGCTGAATGTTCCGGCAGCCAGCTCGATTTGGAAAATGTAGGTTGTACCAAGGCATTTAGCGGCTTGATACGCTGGGCATAAATCGGGAATGTAAGTACGCCCGAAATTTAGAAAACCCAGCAAACATTGTAGCTTCAGTGTTGTCGGGGCACGCAACATACGACTTCTCCAGGAAGTTAGGGGCTAATCCTCGGCCTTCGTTGTTGAGTTCATAGCCCAAAAACACTGTATACTCTGCAATGTGTGACTTTGCAAAGTTGAATTTGTAACCGAAGTCCACAAACATGACAACGATGCAATCAACGCGACACAGATGCGGCCATAATTAGTCGTCTGTGAGATCAATATCATCAACATAAGAGAACGCATCAGGGTCAATGCTCTAACAGAGACTACACGTGCGGCAAAGACGCCCGGACTGTTTTTATAGCCCATGGCTAATCTTTTACACTGTTTGTTTGCCGCCAGAACTAAAGGCTGTCCACTGACAACTAATCGAGGACAGATTAGGACTATAAAAGCCATTGACTATGTCAAGTGTGGTCTTAAACCTCTTTCTCACGAGACTATCAACGAGCGCAGAACTGTGGGTATTCTGTACTGCACAGGTCCGACAATGAGAGTTCAAATGCCGGTAATCCAAAACTAGGCGGTACGACCCATCAGGTTTAGTTACAGTGACTAGAGTATTATTCATGGGTGACATGTTTCAATAACACCTTGATATTCCAATTTTTCAAGGATTTCTGCGTCGTGAGATAGAGCTTCGCAGCGCATGGGATATTGAGGTTGCAGCTGGGGCATAGACCGTAATGGAATCTCATGGCTTGATGATAAATTTATCCCAACCCGAGTACGGTACAAAGCCAGAGCAAGTACCTGAGCCCACTCTGCAAAGTTCTGAGCCTGATCCTTCAGCAGTGTGCGCAAAGGATGGGAGGATTACCTCCTCCCCTCTAGGAGCGACCAAAATGAAAGCTGGGGTCCAGTCCGCCTCCGCTAACAGAATGTCATAAGTAGAGGTCAAATTATCCAAAAAATCCCTTTTATGGTACGTTGTATGTCACCTTCTATCAAAAGGACTGTGTCATATAGTCTGTTATGGGGAGCCACTAGTATCAGAAGTTTCTACAGTAATAAATGTGTCCGTTGCGGTCGCCTCCTGATATGGACGCAGTGCTAGCCGCACTACTGTAACCTCTGCTGCGCTGTCGAGCAGCGTTATTGAGAACTTAGCTTTGGAACCTGACATGGGCACCATCTGTGGCATACCTCGCTGTTAATGCAGCAACTTCTTCTGAAACTGGGGTCGTTAGTGTGCAAATTAGTCCTGCTTGCCTTTACCGTCAGGCTGACGGGGCTGCTCACGTCCTTGTTGGGCACCCCGACCTTTGCCACATTCTCCTCCACCGGACTGCGAGACCGATGTTTCCTGTGAAGAACAAGGAGAATGTTGTTCAGTAACCTGAACTCTATCAGGTGACCTAATCCTAGTGCGATCGCGCAAATCATATGTGCGCTCACTAGTCGCCTGTACAGGCGACGCGGGACGAGACCTCGGTTTCTGTTGCTGCTTTCCCTGTTTCATAGCTTTATAATTTTGTTTCGGAAAAGCTGGAAGTTAATCTTTAAAAGACAAGCCCATCTTAGTTTGCAGTTGTGCAGCTGTTGTCTGAACAGAAGGCTTAACCCCTAAACTACTGCGGCCAATGGTCCTATATGCCTCCGCAATAATTTTAGGCAACTCGCGGGGTTTATCCAAGTTGTCGAGGTGCAGTGCATTCGACACTTGAAAGGGAACCACATCTCCCTTGACGTTACCAAGGATGAGTGGCAACTACGTCGAACACACAGACAAGCCTCATTCCGAACTCTACCACCGCCTCCGGACCGTGTTGATCTTGAACGCGTTTTATCATGGAGGGCAGTACTGCCATAGACGGGGTGTCGAAGCACTTAGAGTAGACTGCCGCAAAAACTTTACCCCAGTTATCACAATCGGTCACCTCTGGGACCAAGTCTTTTTGCAAACTAATGGCGAGTATCCCTTGTTTTTCCACAGGAGTAGAAAAACAGCTTCCAGCTGGTCAAATTTCTCAGCAAGCCAATAAGGCATATCGTCTTTATTCTGGGGGCGCTTGCCCATTACTGAATTAACCATGATGGGACTAATGGTAATCCCGGCCGGGGCAGCTGGTTGACCCGCAACAGGTGCCCCTACCTGGACATTGCGTGAAACTTCTTGCACTAAATCCCGATGTACCGTAATCAGTGTGGTATGGCGTTGACGTAACTCATCCACCGTGGCATGCAAATAACGAGGATGTGGTGTGAACCCAGACAGTACTGGCCAAGTGGCCCCTGGAATTGACAAGGGGCCCAAACGAACCGATGTAACCGTGTGGGGGAGGGCACCATTGAACCAAATCCGATGCTGCCAAGTGGAAACCAGAATTTCCTGCGTCCTGTATAGCATACAATTCGCCGGGCCTACCATTGGAGTATAAGAGTGAAACGTGTTGTCATCCGCATTCACCGCAGGCAAAGTAACCCAAGAGTAAAACAACTCAGGGATATGATGCATCGGCACACACTACAAAGATAGACATCCCATCGTCAGACACATCGAACTGTGTCAAATGACACCCGAGAGGTGCGCTGCTATGCGCCGCAATAGCGACTTTAGCCATAAGGACACAGAGAACAAAAACAATCTATATGAACAGTTGCACAAAAAGGGCATAAAGTAAAAACCTTTTTAATTGACAAGCTTGATAGAACCTATATATCAACTATTAGGTAGGTTAAAAACCGTCACTCCCGCTATCCGGAAACAAGAGTGAGGGCGCCGTGGACTAATAAGCACTACTAAGGCGTCTCAATCATAAGACCCCACGTTAGGTACGCCATGTTGTAGGGATTCTGCTCATGCACAGAACTACGCGCAGGAAACCAGGACCTCAGTGAATGGTGGTGTACCAAAAACTCATCTCAGTACCCAGAACCCCTATCCGACAAGCATCAGTGTCTTATTCGTTCTCCGTATCATCTCGAAGCTACCAATGATTAGACAACCCAGAATAAGCGACTTCGAGTACTCTCAGGAATGGTGGGAATCATAAACACCTTTTCGTTATTATTCTCCTATCAGTCCACAACAAGAGTAATCAGAGACACGGTAAAGTTAAAAATATTTTTTTTAACTACGTGCCCTAAGATGCAGTACTTTGGCTAACATAAGCAGACAAAAAACAAAACCATCAGCATTGTTACAATACCATAGAAAATGAAGGGAGAAATGTTATAAATGATAATGGAATAAAGCCACCCTCCCTTCACAAGTAAGCTAGTATTATGAAACTAATAGAAGGTCTCTAGGTTTGAATGGGGAACCCCATTCCGTAAATATCAGCTTAAGTGAATCACATCACAGCATCAGCTCTGCATCTGGAAAAGGTCTTCTCCAAAGTGTTCTAATCATGCATGCAAAAAGCAATATTAAAAGGCACCAGAGTTTGATATTTGCAGCTGTGTGGATGTTATGGCTAGAGCGTGGGCCGATCAACATGAATTCAAAAGCATACATTGTTATTTGACCTTGACGGCTTCTGCACACAGTGTTCAGACTAAGGTTGCGGTGCACGTCTAGGGATGTGAACAGACCGTTCTCATGTGAAGAAAAAGCAAGCAGTTTTTCTTGTAATAACAACTGCCTGCAGTGTCGTGTGCAAAAGCAGCACGATGGCGTTGTAAATCTAAGGCGCTTATGCTAACATAGCAATGTGTGTACATGGAACTCCGTCTCCACTACAGTTTGCAGGCCACTACAGTCGGAGATACCCAGGGAGTCGGGCCATCCAACTTCTCAATAATGCCCGCCTGTTCATGTTCGGCCAGTTCATCCTCTACCTTCAGCCGAAGATGGAATGCCACCCTTCTGTGTTGTAAGGTCACTAGCTGAATCGCCTCATCGATATGAAGTTTTATCATATGATCTTTTAAACAGCCTATTCCCTCAAACAGCGGTGCAAACTGTCATCGTTGCACACCGAGTGCGAAGGCGATCAACTGAAGTATTTCCGCCGGCTGAAAACTCAGCAGCATACCTTGAACCAGTGTGACATGTATTCTGGTCCTCAATCGAGAACCATGCGCCACCTCAGCGGTGAACACTTATGCCAGCGGAAGAGGATCAGTGGACCCATCCGGCAGCTGCATGGCTTGACGCAGCAAAAACTGCTCCTAATCGGGATTCGCTAGCGGTTTAAAATGGGCTGAGAGTGCTCGCTTCAATGTATCATAGGTGTGTGGCGGGCCCCACTTCAGCCACTGACCTACCCAGTCTGAATAGCTGGACCCCCTAAATGTAAAAGCATAGGATGCAGTCGTTCCTCATCCATGGCAATGGCAGCAAAGTAAGTCTCTAAACGATCCACCCAGTCCTTCCACCTAGCTGCCTGAGCTGAAGGAGGGCCATCAATCAGAAATTGCTCCACAGGGGGAATGGCCAACATAAGACTAGGCTAAGATCAAGCCTCAAAGACTGGGAGCCAAAGCAAGTGGATACCACAACTCAAGCACCCCCCCCATCCCTCCGCCCCAAGGTCTAAGGGCAGGAAACACTTGGTTAGCCACAAAGGAAAATGCTTGGAGGGAGAGGCCATTGCAGAGGAGAGTGAGGAGGAGGTGGAAAACGGACAGGCAAGCACAGATGTCAAAGACCTTCAAAGTCCTTTAGTGCAGGCTCCCTCTACACCTGCCCCAATGCTTTCCCCCAGGCCTTCCCCTCGACTTTCCACCCATCTCTAGAGCTAACCTTTTCACTGCCCCAAGGTTCACCTCCTTTGAAGGGACCGATCGAACAGACCCTGAAGTTACAGCTGAAAATCCAGGAAGCTCCAGATTTAGCAGATAAGGCAAGGGAATTTAAGAGGGAGAGGCGAAAGATGGCACACAAGGCAAATGAGTGGTGAAGGGACAGACCAGAAGAGTGGGCTTGGAAGGAGAATGAAAGGAAGAGGCAGGAGAAGACCGATGAAAGGTAGGGAATTGGAGAAGGAGCAGATCGCCCTGGTGAAAGAATCTCAGGTATGTAGCAGAGAAAGGGGTCACCTCTGATGATACAGAGTCCCCCCTCCAAACCCAAGTTGAACACCAAAGTTACCAAAGGAATTGATACATATCTATGTCACAAGCATAGATATTCAATTGTATATAACACCCCTCAGCAACCTATATTTAAATTAACAATCTAGTGTGAAAATAAAGGCCAGAAGAACATTTGTAAGAAAATAACTGCTTTATTTAGTCTTCTACAAAAATATAAATTAATTTCAATCCATCAGTGGTGTATAAAAACCTGAGCAAGTGATGGCATCCAGTCTAATAGTGCCAAGAAAATGCTAGAAAAATAATCAAAATCACAATGACAACATACCACTTAATACACAAAATGAAATCCAAACAGTGACAAGACAACTTATTTAAAACTATTTAAAAAAACTGGCATGTTGATTACTCATTAGAGCTTTTAAAACTTATCTCCGCCAAAATCAGTGACTTTAAGTGCCCCGACTCAGGTTCCTAGATGGTTTGATTCTCATTGCTCCCGGGTAGCCATAAAGCTGAGGGAAGCTTTAAATAAGAGCCCAAGAGATCCCACATTAGTCAGAATATGCCAAAGGGAGTACAATACAGAACTGGCAAGACGCAAGCCCATGTTAAAGGAGGATGTTTGGAGGGAGTCAATGGAGGCTCGTACACTGAGGGACAGTTCCAGGTTTTGGAGCATAATAAATAGACCCTTCTTGATTCATGAGGAAGCGCGCGCGGTGGGAGCCCATATTACTGAGGAGTGGGTGTTTCACTTCGAAGCTATGCTGGTGTCCCCCCTGACCTAAACCGCTCCTCTGGTCGCGAGGCAGGAACCTCTAGTCTGGTTTTTAATATAGAAGGGGTTAAGGATGGTCTCGTCTGGTTGTCAAGCAAAGCCCTGGGCCCTGATGGCATTCCTTCAGATCTTTATAAATCAGACCCAACATTTTAGGCACCCGTCCTTACAGCAGTTCTGAATGCATCAGCAAATACTGGTTGTCCCGAGTTATGGGCCACTTCTACTATAGTGCCCGTTTTTAAAAAGGGCAACAGAGATAGCATCCATTGTTGTAGACCAATATCACTGCTGGACTCGGTGGTTAGACGAGTCCTTCTAGACAGGTTGACCAGCTGGGCAGAGGAACACTCCATTCTATCGGACGTCCAGTATGGGTTACACCCTGGGCAGTCCACCGTAGCCCAGTGCCTTAATCTATCTAGGATTCTTAATAAATACAGTTGCCCGCCAGGGTACTATCCATCTGGCCTTCATGGATCGGTCATCCGCGTTTGACCGCATGAGCAGGGCTAAACTTTGGCAGACCATGTTGGCTATCTGGGTAGATGGCAATCTAGTTTATTTTCTGGAAGACCTCCACCAAGCAACAAAGGCTCAGGTCAGATTCTCAAGATCTAAGCATTTCCCTCCATTTTGCAATAAAAAGAGTAAGTCAAGGGTGTATTTTAGCCCCCTTCCTGTATAATTTATATATTATTAATTTGGAAAAAGTTTTAACGAAGACAAGGGTAGATTACCCGCAGGTTGGCCAACGCGGTCTGCCTGTTTTATTATATGCAGATGACACGGTCCTTAGATCTAGGACCGCTAGGAGGTTACAAACATTGCTTAATTCCTTCTCTTATGCTGGATTTGGACTGGTCAATAAATAATTCCAAAATCTATGTAATGCAAGTGGGATTTAGTCCGAAAAAGCCCTTTCAATTCATGGTTGGATGGGCTCAGGTTCCCCGTACTGATTCCTTCTCGTACCTGGGGGTCCCAATGGATAAGCAAATAAATTGCGGTCCAGTAAAACAGAGTAAGAGGGGGAGATCTAGTGTGCGCAAACATGACCGTTTCTAATTTTGCTTCCAAATTGGGTAGGAGACAGATTGCGCACTTTTAAAGGTATATCAGGCTAAATGGGTCACTAAAGCCTCCTATGGTAGCAAAACATGGGGTCATGTCACTATGGACAAGCTAAAAGTGGCTGAGAATACATTCCTGAAACGTCTGTTAAGTGAGCCCCAGGGACTGTCTAACATGAAGAACTGGGGGTGCCCCATTTCGGATTTATTGGCTCCTCGCCCCTTAACATTTTGGTTGAAAATCTGGCTGAATGAAGGATTGTCCTGGAGCAGATTGATCCTGAAGGAGCATATGGCTCTTGAACACACCCATTACATTCCCTGGCTTAGACATATAAAGGGCAGCTTTAAAAGATTGGGAAGAGTTGAATTATTCACTAGCCCAGAATCAGTGACTAAGGAGGATCTGGGGGTGGGCTATGGAGTTTTTCTGCAGTTTAAGGAAAATAGAGGGAGAAGAGCTGGAACAAAGGAAACCCAGTGTTCGTAAATTTTTTATTTTGAAACCAACGCAATCGATCGAGCCACATCTCCGGGGGCCTTTCAGCACCTATGAATGATTCACTGACCATGTTCCGTTTGGATCTTTTTCACCTCCTGTTGGCCCTGCCATGGGGGGGGGGGGGAATGTGGGGGGGGGGGGGCGGGGGGAGTAGTAGATGCCAGATTTTAGAACCCTGTGGCTGCGACGGGGAGTCTTCACGGTGAACAAGCCCTTGTGGTGAAACATGCCGGCGTAATAAATAAAAGTAACTGCAAATTAATCTCTGGAGACCGGCATCTTAGATATACATCTATTTTACACACACACCTATAGGTTTTACAGATGTTATAGTTAGTTGGACATTTCACTCATAGAAAACCATAGAAATTCCCCTGTTGTAGTTAGTTGAGCTAACTAGCTCACGCCCCCACAAAGCACTGCTAATGTCACATTACAAAAAAACAACACTGGGTCTTGGCTCAAATCAGTAAGGCTGAGCCTTAACTAGAAACAACAAACACTATTGCAAATACTGATAATACTTCCAACCATACTTTTAAAAGGTGCATAGAAATAAAGTCCATGAAAACCAATTTTTTAAATTCCTAAAAATGTATTCCAGATTCATCATTCACTACGCCAAACGCAGTTGTTGGGTGCTCTGTGTGCGGCCGTTAATACATTTTGTAATAACGTTTGCCTAATGTAGTTTACTCAATGCTTCTGGGAAATTTAGTTTTACTGAGCAAATTAGTATTAAAACACATGTATAAGCTTCCAAAAAGGAATCTTTGTGTTATTTATTTCCAAGAACCAGCTTGCTTATACAACAAAGGCCATTTCTATACCAAATCATGAAAAGGCATCCCGTAAATTTGTGCCTAAGCCCATTAAAGATTCTTTTATCAGAACATGTAGACCTTAATCCATGCAGCAGAAGTGGTTTTAACAGGAGGAAAACCAACTTTAAGAGGCAATGTTGATTGTTAAATTTAACACAGCTATAAATGGGCTAAATGAAGTCGCTTAATTGTATAAATTATCAACATCATGCCCTCATGGCAATTGCTGCAATTCTCTCCTGTTGTGATAATTTTTTCCAATTGACAACTTTGTTACCCCGATAATGTATTTTTTGTCACCTAACAATGCAACTGCTTCCATCTGACAATGTAATGTTGTCCATTTTCTCGATTTCATAAAGTTGGTTTTCCTCTTGTTAAAACAACTTCTGATGCCTGGATTAAGGTCTACATGTTCTGATAAAAGAAACTTTAATGGGCTTAGGCACAAATTTACAGGATGCCCTTTCGTGATTTGGTATAGAAATGGCCTTAGTTGTGTAAGCAAGCTGGTTCTTAGGAATAAATCACACAAAGATTCCTTTTTGGAAGCTTATACATGTGTTTGAATACTAATTTGTTCAGTAAAACTACATATCCCAGAAGCATTAAGTAAACTCCCAGAATTCCATTAGACAAACGTTATTACGAAATGTATTAATGGCCGCACACAGAGCAACCAACAACCGCGTTCTGGGTGGTGTTGGGCGTTAGAAAGGAGTAGATAGGGGAATTAAGGAGTTGTGTCCTTCCCATTTCTAAAGTCAGATCTTTCTGATTTTACAGAAGCTACAAGTGCGGATTGAATGAACTGAAACAATCGCCTTTCGGAAATTAAACATAACGGAAAGAATGCCCTAACATCCGTATACGCGCTTTGATCGCATTCAAGGTAACTTTCAGTAATGTCTTGAAAAATCATTGCTTTGCTTCTTAAGCCAGCAAGTCATGGGTTACATGCCCGTTTTTCGCTTGCAGAACTCGTGCTTCGTTCCATCCTATAAGGTTGAAAAACTTACAGCTTTGTACACCAAGTACACTTTACTGTTTCAGATAAGACTGAAGACGTCCTTTAATGACAAACGTTTTGTTTAATTTGTTTGAATTTTATTTTTGGTTATGTTTTATTTAGATTTTTGGTGAAAATAATTGTGGATTCATTTATGGACTAACAGGTAAGCTGGCTAGCTACTGAGTTGGTGGCGCTTTATAGATTAAGCTCAATACATTGGTTACTGTCGGGTTATTAAGTGTTTTCACTCGTTTTGTGTTACAGCCACTGTGGTCCTGAAGAGAACCCCTTAAGTGGGTTCGAAACGAGTCGGCCGGTTTTGGTGTGTGTACCAAACAAACCATTGTAGATCATACCTGCTCTTTTGCACTGTAAAATTGTGGTTTACTTAGAAAAATTGTTTGATTAGGTGATAAGTGCACTTAAAAAACAATTACTGGAGCTTTTGGTAGTTTGGTTTTTAGATACCTGGCACTAAAAAAAAAGACCAGTAAAAAAATGTAGGCAGCCAGGTTGTGTATGTATGGCTGGAGTTTTGTATGGATTTTAAATGGGTATGAATGAGAATTGTATAAAGTAGAGAATGTTGTAATTTGAAATTGTTCTTGTCCAGTGTACAGAAGGAATTCTGTTTATATGTGATTTTTGTAAAAAATGATGAATAGTTTGAAAAGAATTACTAGAAAATGTAGAGTCTACTAGGATTGTCTAGAATACATTAAACCTATTTATTTAAATTCTTTTTTCATGGACTTTATTTCTATGCACCTTTAAAAGTATGGTTGGAAGTATTATCAGTATTGGCAATAGTGGATGTCACATATTACATCATCCATGACATGTCCGTGACATCACTGATGACATCCAGTGCCTAGGGGTTTCTATAAAATGTAATATATATATATATATATATATATATATATATATATATATATATATATATATACACACACACAGTAAACAAGAAAAGACGTATTTACGCATAGGGGTAGGTTAAGCACCATGCATTCCGCGAGCTATTAAGATGGCCGCCAGAGTAAATTAAGTGTGATCTATCTTTAGGTACTTATGTCTGCCTCTTGCTGAACTAACGAAAATACCGCTACAGACCCCCTTATTCAACAAAAGTACGGTAAAGATATAAAAAATAAGTAGATAATCTGATCAATTTAACACGTGATCATCATTCAGAAGCGTCTCAACGGGTATAAATAGACCGCGACCCGGAAGCTCTTTATTCGACCACATCCGGAGTTGCCATCAGAGCAGGGAGGCCGACTTGTAACAAACCGGTACGTTTCCAATCGATGAAATGCTGCTATATTCTTAACTCCAGGCTCTGCTATTGCCGTATCGCTACGAATAATATACTTTTCCTGCGATGTAAATCTTTTTTAAATACGTTTGAACCCTTTTCAAATAATGACTTCTTACAGTCCCTTTGCAGACTCCCGTCTCAGGGCTATAGCATTGAGTATGTAACATTGACTATCGCATGGCCTGTAGCAGATCACCATTACTGAGCAGTATTATTGAGGACTTAAATAAATGTGGCTACTAGAACACTATGTGCCTAAAATTCTAAATACTACGTTTATCAGAAAATAAATTTGCCCTTTATAATAAGGCGTGCTAGAATCATTAAACACCACTCTGGCGTGTACAACTATATTAAATAACGTTGCCTATATTAGACGCACACTTAGCGAGTGGTGAATATTTAATATTACTTGTATCATTGTTTGTAGATTCTAAATCTGATGTACCCATCTATACAAAGAGGAATCAATATCAGGTACATTAATTAACGAGGTTGGAGATGATAAACCCCTACGTTATTTGATTTACTATAATATAGGTAAGCTCTCTCTATACAAACATCATAATTTAAAACTGTAGTGACCTAGCCCATCTCACGTTTGAGCCTGAGATTTATACTTTTTTTTCATAGAATTGCCTATTAAGAAGCTCATGGTCCCCATCCTTTCCGATACAGTGGCTCCGACGGCGATAAAAAAGGATCTATATATCTATAGGTACATCATCCTCTGTACATGGTTTTTTCTGTGCATATTATTGGTATCCAAAAGGGATGATTAATAATGAAATGATTCATTGGTTGTCTTTTTATTGTAGAAGTTCCCTTTATGCGACACAAATAGAGGAGATTATTCTTTCTACCTCCAAAGACTATGCTTAAGACGAGTCCTAGTTTATTGCTGCACTAAGGTACAAGATAGTGTATTATCAACCATTAAATTTATGTTCTTTAATAGGAGCATGTCAATCGTTAATGATGCAACTCAAAAAAAGGCCCCTTAACCTTGTTATAACAGACTAAATTGTATTATCATTAAATTTTGTATATAGTCGCAATGATTTTCAAGTTTGAACTGTTTCTTTTCGAGTACCTATGTCGCAAGTTAAACTATGAGCATAATTAATTATTGATTAAATGGTGGTGAAATATATTCTTTAAAATATACACAGTACTAGCTAGCTTGCCCAAATTTCATTTTATTTTCTGTATTTTTATGTCTAGATTGAAAGTTTTTTGTCCTGAAGAAGGTGAATATACTCAACACCGAAACGCCGCGTCGACTTGTTTTTAATAATCTTGGATGTGTAGATGTTTTTTGAACGTTTAGATTGTAACCTGTATTGGGAGGCAGATTATTATTGATTCTTCCTCTAATACACAACTTCTTGTTTTAATAAAATAACATTGTGCAATACCTTTTTATTCCATTTTTAATGTTTTTTTGTGTGCAAATAGATGCTGTACTGTGTTACTTCCACCAGGAGTTTTGTTTGAGTCACCATTGTTTTTGCGACAAGAATGCCAGATAGGTGATAGTGATCACAGCTAGACGTTTCTAGACCCACACTTTTTGATTTGATAGAGATATACTGTTCTCTTTCGACATTGGGACTTGTATTTGGCGCACCCCCCCGCCCCCCCCAAGGTGTATTGAAGAATGAATGGGTGTATAAGAGTCAGTATGGATGATTAAGTAGGTGTGTAACTGAATGTGTGAGTGATTAATTGTGTCTTACTTAATGCATGTGTTAGCGACTGATAGACATTCACACAGTTTAGGTTGTCAGTTGGTGTGTAAGCGATTGCATTCATTGGTTAGCAGTTAAATGAGGATCTATATGGCTATTGATTGGTTGTCTGAGTATCTGTATGGGTGCGTGCGCGTGTGGATGGATGGAGTGACTGTGCAAAGATGTGCGAGTGGTTAATTCACTGGGTATATGCGTTCAAGTCTATATCTGTGAAGGGCTGTATGGCTCGGTGAGTGTGTAGGAGTGTATTGGTGAGTGACTGGATGCCTCAGTGGTACATCAGCGAGGAACTGCATATGTGAAAGGTAGTACATATTAGTGTTGGTGTATAAATGAATATATGTAAGACCGTGATTGTGAGTGCCTGTATGGATCAGTGTGTGCTTGTATTAGTTATTGTATTAGAGTGGAAGTATGTTAGTATATGTTGAAATAAGTGAGGTGGTATATGCGTAACTGTACAGGTGAGTAAATAAAACTGATTGTTTATTTCCAATACGGACTACATGTGTGAATAACTATCATTGAGAGGCACTGTGTGAATGTCTGTATAGATATGTGACTGGATATGATAATGCTGTATTGATGGCTGACTATGTATGAGTGACTGTATGGGTGAATGAATGGATGTGTGTAGACGTAGGAATTAGTGAGTGGATATGTACTAACTGGTATTGGTGTGTTCATGGTTTTGAAAATTTGTCTATTTTAGAGTGGGTGTATCAACTATTACATTAGGGTCTGATGAGGTGCATCAGATTTTCATGTGGATGTCATCAGTGATGTCATCAGTGATGTCACTGACCATGTCAATGATGTAATATGTGACATCAGCAGTGCATTGCGGGGGCACGAGTTATAATTAGGGCTCCCGGTTTTCCGTTTAAACGGATTTTTACATATAAATACAGACGGAAAACAAGTTTCTTTATCTTTATTTATATATAAAAACGGGAAAATACTACTATATTTTGTAATTGACATTAATAGAATCACACCCCCAACCATCTGGTGTCTCCCCCTCCTTAGAGGGTTAAGAGGTGTCAGCCCGGGCTGACAGCTTCCAGGAAGCACATAGCCACCGCACCAGAGTACTTCACAGGTCTTTGAAAGACCGTTTACTTCTTATTGAGGCTTTGCTGTTCTTTGACCCCTTAGCCCCTGCCTCTTCACTCTGCCGATTACACCAGCACCCGTCTTTTCCTCGCAGACTGGGTTTTACAAGGGCTCTGTGTTGTAGTGAATAACTCTTGCCGAAACTCAACTACCAAGTTTAGATCCAGTGGCTGATTAGTCCAGATAACGATCGGGATGCCTACCTACCCAGTGGGGAGATAGATATCCAGTATGTCACGGCCCTGGCCCAGTAACTGCAGAGATAGGGGCTCTAAACAGTGTGCGCTGCAGCTAAAATGGGTAAATAAGGGCGAGCCAACCGACTGAGCACGAGCAAAGCTTGGAAAATGGTTGCAGTGAAAGCAGCGACGAGGGAGGAGTTTGATGGATGGACACCGGGACATTAATTAAAAATAAAACACCCTCTCACAGAATTGGAACTCGGAGCGAAAACACAAGCATTTGTGTGAAGTGAAGTGCTCTTAACCAAATAAACAAGCAATGATGAGGGAGGGGGTAGAGAGCTAGAGGCATGGAAGAGGCACTCTCTGAAAACAGTGTCTGACATCTGAGCTCGGTCTTTGAATGCCCAGCAAACGTGACGAGATAAGAACTTGATGAATTCTTTCCTTCTGGAGATATTTACCATCCGCGCGCAGCTAAGGTTCTGGCTGGCCTGCCTATTAGATGCGTTGATGACAATTTGATACGAGCCTTCTTATTTATGCGTCCAAAGTCCACGGAATTGCGTGATGTGTTCAGTGTCAGACGCAGGGCTGGCACTGATTGCCCAAAACCTTAGCGAGACAAGATGCCAATCCTGTGTATTTATTTTGCACTGGGCGCCACCAGGCCTGTGTGAACAAAACCGTGTGATCCTGGGCAGATACGCTCAGTGTAAAACCACTGCATGACCGCACTGTGCGATCCTGGGCAATTAACATACATCTGAGTACCTTCAAATACTGAGATCAGGATGCACAATGTACAAATCCTTCCGTGCATTAAATCTGTCCAACTAATATGTTGCTGCTTGCAGGATAACAAATCCGGGTGCAACACAAGAATTCCCTTTCCCCTCGCATCACAAAAGCGTTCTCTCCAGAGCTGAGACAGGGATGTTTCTCCCTCCTCATTAACCAGTTTCCGATAACGACGCAGGAATCTTGCATTCAGAACTGCGCCTGTTTTCTCAAGAGACGGTAAGGGGGGGAAAATATGGGAGGGCTGTAGAGTGCTGCTGCTGCCCGTTGCCCACCATGCAACAGGAACATTTATTGGCTTACAAACCTATGTTTGGTTTGATATGATATATAGACTATAATGTTGCTCTTTTAAGCATATTTGGGATGTTCTGCAAATGGCAAAGTTTTCAGATGAATGTATAGTGTTGACCAATAACAACCGAGCGCATGTGTGCATTGTCAATTTAAATAAATGTGGAAAAATACTAGCTGAAGCGTCGTCTTTTGCTTGTGAAAAAAATAAAATGTGGATAAATACAGAAAAAATGCCCAAAAAATAAATATGGATAAACACAGACGGAAATGGCAAAAAAATAAATACCATAAAACCGGGAGCCCTAGTTATAATTAGCTCAACTAACTGTAACAGGGGAATTTCTATGGTTTTCTATGAGTGAAATGTCCAACTAACTACAACGTCCCTGAAACCTATGTTTTTTTCAGTGAATTTCGAAGGTTTTTTAAATGTTAATTTCATATTTTAATATTTATAAAAGCTATATTTTTCAAATGTTTTAAATAATATTTACGAACTTTATAAACCTTTAACTTTAAAATGTTTGTAATGTTTTAAGTCTTCCCAAAAAAATCTGTATAATTCTTTTGTATTCTTAGAAAACTAGAGTTTCATACCGGTAGTCTACCAAGCTCCATCAGCACACAAATCCTAACCGCCATATTGAAATGATGTGCATTTCGTATCAGACTAGTTCGTGGCACCACGTCCCGCATAACATACACATACGTCCCCATACGTCATGTACGTATGGGGGTCGCGCCCGCTGCACGTTGCGTATGCGATGACTGCACGCTGCCAGGCCCTGTGTTACGTCAGACATATGGTGCCGCGCCGGGTACACCATTCCCTCTTTTTTGTAGGTCTCAAAACTATATCTACATAACTTTAAAGTGTATATGAGAGCAAGAAATAATCTAAAATAGTTTAAAGATTTGTATATTTCTAACTGTAATAAACTTCTATTATAGTAATATTTTCTCAAAATCGCGTCTGGTGCGACCTCTTTGCGCGCTCGCTGCGCGATTCCCATGTGACCTTAAAGAAAAGCATTTGATTGGTTCAAAACATTTCCCATTGTAACAGTTGGAGGACCCCACCCATTTTCGCCATTCTCTCTACAGTGTTTGATGAGACTTCAGCTTAAAGGGTTTTTAAAAAAAAGTTTTGCTATGTACACATATCTGACAGTACACACATGCAACCATCTTTATCAATATTCATGCTCTGTAAAGCAGCCTTCCATCTGGGATAGCAATGCATCTAAAAGCTACATAACAGAACTTTTCCCCACTGCCAGAGGTAACATTGTTTCATACGCTGTCCACAGCACAATGTAATGTAGAACGGCCCAGGGGCATTATCATGGATAGATAATGAACACACGGACACAGATAGTGGAAGTGGGCACGTGTGCTCGACTCCTTTTTATTACCAGGGTCACATATCCAGTGACGTCTGTGCTGGATGCGTGTGCGGTAAGTGTAAACCAGCCCTCAGAGAATGGTTGCTGCTAGCATCAACTACAACAGTTATCATTGGATCACACACAGATTTAATAATAAAAGGGTCAATAGTTTGTGCTGCAGTAAGGTAGGGACAGTAGATGTAAAATACAGAAAAGATTCTATCGTAAAAGAACTATAACTTGTGGTATACCGAGATACAGGTAGTAGATCTGAACTAATACACAAAAAGATTGTATCATAATGGGTGCAGCAGTTCTAGTGCACTCAGATAGCCACATCAAAAGCATTCAGCATGTGCACAGCCAGCGAGGAAGCGTGCTGCGAGCAGGCCGTACTAGCAGCAATGTCTGTTGCCATCAACACTGCTTCATCTACAATAGCGACTATCACAATTGTGAACACTGCTCTCTGCAGTGTAGGCCAGCGAGCAGCCAGCAAAGACCCACAGCTACTTAAGGTGGACTTGAGCTACACAGTTTGTCGTACGCGAAGCAAAAAAAAGCGTGTCAACTCAATCTGAATTGGGAACACTGCTGTCTGCAGTGTAAATTGAAGGCATTAGTCACAGACATCCATTAATACGGTCTCTTCCAAAAATACATTAACAAAAATTACAGAAAACTCTGCAATAAATCAAAACAACTCGAATTGCGATTTCTACTGTCCACAGTGTAGACTATTCAGTGTTCCTTTGAACTTGCAAGATGAATTTCACCATTGTACTAAACATATAACTCATCTAAAAAAAAAATCTTGTAGTTAGTTGCCTACTGAATTCTGTAATTAAACCATCACAACTTGATCTGAATAGTGAGCCCTGCTGACTGCAGTTCAAGCCAGAGTCAGTAATCATTAACACCTCACAGCCATGTTCCTTTGGATTCGGATGCACGGAGTTGGTTGCACCTGGTCGGAGGGGGTACACAGAAATCACAGACCAACTACTGACATCCTCAATCATATAATCAAGACACCGTTTCACTGTTCGGACCTTCTGTACCGCGGTGTAGTCCTCCGACTACAAGCAACCAAGCCCAATAATCTTGTGCAGCAGTTAACTACGGAAGCACATACACTGACTGATGCACCTCAACGGAAACCGCTGTGGAAAGCAAGCAGCTCATTGTGGGATCAAGACACCGTTCCACAGTTGGGACCTAGAGTTGGTAGCACCTGGTCGAAAGGAGTACCTTTATCTCCACTCTCAGATGCAGTTCTTACATCGTCCATTATGGGATCAAGACACCGTTCCACTGTTCGGACCTGCTATAGCGCGGTGTACTCCAGCCACTGCAGTCAGCCAAGCCCAATAATCATGTGCAGCAATTACCTACAGAAGCACAGAGTCTGATGCACGTGAACAGAAGGAGTTCTGTGAAAACCCACTAACAGGTAATATCGGACATTGTCCATTCAATGTACGTGCTATGTTTGACATCTTCCCTACTGACTGTACTATTATGGTTCCGTCCACTATCTACTTCACTCAGTAGACCATCAGTTTATGTTCACATGTACATGTGTGCTCTGCATACTCAAGTCTGTCCGGCACATCCCCTCAACACTTTGCATTGTATACTTTTATAATCAAGAATCACTTGCCACCTTCGCACATACTTTGCTCCCATCTCTCCCCGCATTCTGCATTGTGTAACAGAGGTGCTATGTCATGTTTGCTTTGTGTACATGGCTAGCCATGGTTCCCACAGTACGTAGTGTCGTTGTGTCCGATAGATGTACATGTTTGTCATGTTGTATGCGATTATATAAGATAGCGTGTTTAGTCACGAGCAGTGGTTTCTCCCATTTACATATCGCTGTCTTAAAGACCATACAGAAGTTTCTCACAGGTGCAAACTGACCACAATGGCAGTCATTCATTACTATGCAAGAATTTCCAACTGCACGACACTTCTAAGCTTACAGCCCCCAATCTTGCCTGCTTTCTTGAAAGCACGCCAACTCCCACAATCAGACCAACATTCACACAGCTTTCGAACGGCAGTTATCTGCTTCTCAATAACATGTACTCCTACGGAATGTCTGGTGGCATACCGCATGTCCTTACGGTTTCAAACCAAGTAACTTCCTGTAGCAATGTCTATTCCCACCCACACAAACCAACTCCCAAACTTGAACTTGGCCTTGAACCCCTACTTTGAAAACAGATTTCATTAAACTAACCAAACTAAAGCGCTTTTCTTCACAACAGAAGTGTCCCTCACTTCTGCAAACGAAATTTATCGCCTGCAGATAGCACAAACTTCCAGTAAAATACAGTCCCTTTTAAATTTGAACCTCCATTACATTTTGTAAATTGTTACCCAATTTTCAACACATCTCACACTAAAGGTCTGGCACACTTTAATACGGTCTCCTCCAGCCTTTTCAGCCTTTTAAAAACTGTTTTTGGTATAATACCATCATTCATTCGATCATCTCTGGAATAACAGGAACAGTGCCCAAAATTCTCGCTCTTTGCAGCCATCCTACTACTATTTTTGCTTGTAAAAAAGGACTACGCTCCCTGTGGTAACAAGCATCTCCGACAGAATAAGCCTCGACACAAAGCTACATCAATACCGTGAAAAAATTGAACTTTTCGGCTGCCTGCTTCCATTATTGGAGCCAGCTACAACATGACATTTATTTACACATACAATCTGCGTGCAACCATCTTTCTATTGCAAAACTTGCCCATTCGACTGGCGAATGGATGTATGCCTTGCCAACATTCCAACAATCGCTCCCGATATCCAGCAGGTAATGGAGTATCTTAAAAACCATGAACTCTACTGTTCAGGCAGTAGAGCAATGGCGGATGCAACGCAAAAATGTATCGTGGCGGAATAGGATTTCTGCGCAGCCGCGAAAGATCTACTGCAACGTACGATTTTTGACAACATCGTCGATTGCCTGCCAATTCAAATTGCCGCTCCAACATTCGAGGAACATTACTGTCCCTTCGAAGATATGAATTGGATCGCTTCCCTTTTCTCACACGATGGCAAAAATGACCTCTTGGAACATTACGCTTCTCAAGCCGCTGAAGAACTTCCGGACTGCAGTCTCCAAGACTTGTAAGAAATTAACGTTCTTGGATTGATTTTTACCAACTTTGAGTTTTTCCTTTACATTTTTTTAATGCACTTCAATTGAACTATTTTCATATAAATAACTTTCTAAGTATGCTCAGGCATTTGAACTCTGTTTTCATTATCGCCCCTTACGTCTCCAGTCTAACCAGGGATGGGTGATGTATGGCCTATCCAAATACTCCATTTACTTCCTAAATAAACCTAAACCCAACATCCATTTTGAAACCATCTCTATTCTTTGTGCACACGTCTCTCTGCCTGCCTGTTATCCACGAAGCCCTTTCACACATTCTTACTCATCCTCTACTCACGAGCTGGTGATCAACATCAAAAAACACGACATGGTTTAGGAACTGGTTGGCACAGTGTGCTAATCGTATCCTACCTTTCTTTTCATTATAGAATTGAGTAATTCATGTCTAATAGCTATTTTGTATGTCACATGGAAGTGTTACACTAACGCAGCAGCTTCAGATTTGAATATAACAGAATTGGTTGGAGTTTGCCTCAGCTCGGTGCCTTAGCTCTTTGCACAAGAATTATTTTTTGCAAGAGCTGAAAACAAGGTATGGTTTGACGAAAAGGGTACCTAATGTGCTTCTCAGAAGCACAATTTTGTGTTCCTCCTTAAAGTTCCGATGTGACTAGAACTATTACCAATTCTGACATGCAACAGATTGAATCTACTGTACAAGAGATTGCGGACTGTTCTACTGTTGATAATTTTGTGTTACAACAAAGCAGTACCAGGGTTCCGAAGAAGTTTGAGGATTACACTTTGCAATTTTTTTTTGTGTTTCTTTTCTTAAAGGATACATGTGCTAATCGTATCCTACCTTTATTTTCATTATAGAATTTCAAATCATTCAAGTGTAATAGGTATTGTTTAGGTCACATGGAACTGTAACATGTAATGTGGAATTCACTGACGCAGGAGCTTACGTTTGAATACAGCAGAAGCGGTTGAAATTGGCCTCAACTGAATGCCTTAACTCTTGCACCAGTGGATCCATTTATGGCACTTAAATAAAGACATTCTTTATATAACTTTCAGACTACATCGCTTTATTACACAGCCACTTTCTTAGACACACCTGATTTCACCATTTTTCTTCTGTGGCATTGCAACATTCTGCATTATATTCTTCACGATTATTTCTTTATTCCTGCTTCCTAAAACACTGCATTAGAGTCTTCAAAAAGTAGAGGTGAGTAGTTCGCTTCCCACTCCCTGTATCGTATAAACGCATACTAACACTACTTACACAGATATGCTAAAGTGGCCAGTATCCTACAACTCCCACACACATCACTTTACAGCAATCAGCTCACAGCTTACGCTCACGGTTTCATCCCAGAGTCTTCAGACCAGTACCAGCAAGTATTTGCTTCCCACTCCTGCTATACTCTAAACGCATACCAACACAACCTGCACAGCTATCCTACAGCGGCCAGTAGGCTACAGCGCCCAGACCACATCAGTTTACACCACTGCGCTCACGGTTTAGGCACGCGCTTTCATCCCAGAGTGTACCGGCACCTCACCTCAGCACCCTCTCTCTCGGCAAAATAGCACTTTCACACCGGTAGGACTAAATACTTAGCTTCACACTCCCTGTATAGAACACCCTAAACACCCCAGATGTTAGTGCTCCTACCCTCCCCTTACCTACTTTTTTTTGCCCTTTTCCCCCCCCCCTTTACTCGTTTAAACAGAATCACAAAACGGCGGCCAACACTTCCTAGTGGCAGGCCAATAAGCAGCAATTCCGTTCACCCGTTCAACCTGTAGCCTTGTCTAAAGTTTCCTATGGAAATTAACGTGGGGAAAACCCGTTTTGGGACCCCCCCTTTTTACCTCGGCCCCCCCTTGACTAATCACCCCCACACTTCCCACATGAGCAGCTAAGAACAAAGCAATCATTTGGAAAATTTCATGAAGATTCAAACCACGCCACAGTTATAAGCAAAACAAAAAATGCTCTTCCTATGGAAACTTGGTCCCAACTAAAACTACCTACTGGCAACTGCCAGTAGGAGATATAGATACAGATATATAGACACATACACGGAGTTTAAGCTCAAAAGAAACAGATACCAGAAGATGGTCTGCAGAGAAAGTTAGAACTATGGAGATCTCAACTTGAAACCAAATATGGAATTGCTAGGCAAAGTGTCTAAATGAAATTCTTAGACAGTGTTAACACCAATGACTTGAAATCGCATGTGAAGGACATCTTATATAGGCATTATATGTGGATGCAGAGAGAATAGAGAAACTCCAAGAATCATACTTACCTAGGGTGTTCAGATATTCTAGAAGATGGAAAAAGTAGTATCGCAATAAAAGAAACAATGTATAAGATTCAAAGGAGAAATTAATGCGATTATACGACTTTTTACCAAAGTTCAATGTTATTGATCAAAATACCTACTAATAAAACGTCTAGAAATAGAATAGTGTAGATATCGATGTAACTCAAAGGGAGACCGGCAGCAAAACTCGAAGTCTATCAATGAAGGAATCGTATATGAACTGCAGGGGATCATAAGGGAATACACATATAAACAAAGAGTAACCATTAACTGTTGATTGATGCATATTAAATGAAACCTGCAAAAATGTGACGATTTGATCAGTGGCGTAGCTAGGGGGGGGCGGGGGGGGCGGACCGCCCCAGGCGGCACTATTTCTGGGGCGGCGGCGGTCACTGGTGGCCCGTCGCGGCGACCTTTATAATTTATTTGAGGAGTGGGGACACTCACTGTCTGACACTTTACAGTAGTAGTCAGTCAGTGTCCCGAGTAGAGTCCACAAATAAATTATAAAGGCCTCCGCAACGGACGGGCCACCAGTCAATCAGACTACGGCCCCGGGCCCAGGCCAGACGTCACCAGATCAATAACAGACACCCTCCCGATTCAGGCGGGAGACTACCGATGTTAAGGCTAGTCTCCCGCCTCCCGATTCCTGCAAGCAAGATTCCTCGGGGTTTCAGCTGACAGAGCTTGTATCGAGTAAAGTGCTAATTCTTCCAGCAATAGTCAGAGTGGCGATGCAGGGGCTCTCGAAGGGGTGAAAAACCAACAAAGCCTCATTAACCAGCGAATGGTCTTTTAAAGGCCTGTGAAGTACTGGGGGCGGCTGTGTGTGTTCACAGGAAGCTGTCTCAGCGAGTAATCCCGGGCTGACACACAGGGGGGTGGGGGCGGTGGTGTTTGCACTGCCACTGCACCCTTGGCCCACCCAAATAAAAATTCCTAGAGCCGGGCCTGTCTCCCACCCCCTTACGAAATGGGCAAAATTCATTGTGTGGCAAAGGTCCTTGGCATTCTCGCCACCTGCGTTTAACCACAGGAATAGCAGCAAGGTCACTTCAGGTCGCCCCACAAGCACGAGCGGGGCTTTGCTTTGCTATTGGGACCCGCGTCACGAGTGGGGCTTTGCCATGCTTTGGGGCCCCACGTCACGGGTAGGGATTTGCCATGCTATTGGGGCCCCCGTCACGAGTGTATAGGGGCCCACGCCGCGAGTGGGGCTTTGCTGTACTGTAGGGGCATTGCGTCACGAGTGGGGTTTTGCAATAGGGGCCCACGTCACGAGTGGGGCTTTGCTATAGGGGCCAGCGACATGAGTGGGGACTTTGCCATGATATATGAGCCTAGGACACGACTTGAGATTGGCCATGCTATAGTGGCCCACGCCACGATTGGGGCTTTGCTATAGGAGCCCGCGTCGCGTCAAGAGTGGAGCTTTGCTATGGGGGCTCGCGTCACGAGCGGGGGCTTTGCCATGCTATAGTGACCCACGTCACTAGTGGGGCTTTGCCATGCTACAGGGGCCCACGTCACATTTTACCATGCTATAGGGGCCCACGTCACGAGAGGGGCTCTGCCATGCTATAGGCGGACACGTCACGAGTGGGGCTCCTCCATGCTACAGGGGCCCACGTCAGCTCCCGTAGTTTAAGGCTCTTATTTAAAGGGTCTGGGGCCTGTAAGGGGTGGTGGCGTTGAAAGCCCCTGATAAGCTCTCAACCCTCGGGTACCCAGCTCTCAATAGTGCAGTAGGTACAGTGGTACCAGGCCCAGCGTTTTAAGGGCCCACTTTATCTCCAATTATTGGTGTTATTTTTAAGAACCCACCCAGTCGACGGTGGCCTATTTCACCTCGCCTCTGTAGGGCGCCCTTCTTAGGGCACTGCGCTCCTGAGCCCTGTAGTGACCGCAGAGAGGCCGCGGTCCTGGCCTGTGCGTCCGGAGGGCGCTGGGATCGTGGTTGGGACCCGCCTGGCTTAGGAAGTGTCATTTTACTGCTTTCCTCACATGGCTGACGGGACATCCTGTCAACAAAGGAATCTGCCGCGGCCGGCCGGGATCGGCGTCTCCTTCGTGGGTTCCAGATTTAGCCAGCAACCTGTCAAACCAGTGAGTGCACACAACACTTGTATCACCCTCTCTCTGCCTGCCATTACGCTCCATGCTTTTGAAAGGTAAGAGAAAAACGTGCATTTTCGTTTCAAATGCCCGATCCTGCAGCAGCACACTTCCAAAGCCCACACGTGACAGTAACCTGATTCAAGGCCCCATTCTCCCGATTAATTTTTTTAAAACTCCCACTTTGCTCTTCTGAACACCCACTCCCTATTATGCCACTGACATCTTTTGGCGGCCGCCTCGGACACTATACGCCGAGGATCACAGCTGCGCATTTAGTATCAAATTGGTGCCCTCTGCTAGAGTGGGACCCGAACGCTGGCGCCAGTCTATCAGGTCACGTGAACAGACTCCGACAATGTTGCACTCATCGTACTCAGCGTGAGGCAGGCACCGTTATGTGTTTTTTTTGTCAATTTCCTGCTAATGGACCTTCCCCCCAGGAGCTGGATTGTCCTTCCTCCCTCCCTCCCTGACCTCGACACCTTCAGGGCAGCCACGGCAGCAGGGTGATGTAGCATACATAGAGTTGCCACACACTTTCGGCTTGTATTTCCTCGAAGTGCAGGGGCCTCCCTTTCCCAAAGTTTTCAGTTGGTTCGCGTTGTAAGGTAGGACACATTTTTTTCTTTTAATAATAGTCGCGTTTGTTTCAGCTGTTGTGGTGCAGGGTCCCGCATGTTCAGCTCGTGAGTCTTTCATCTGGGTACAGTCCTGGGTACAGTTAGTGATGGGGGCTGCCTCCAAGTAAGTGAGACTGTGCCAGCCTTGCATGATGTCAGCGCGCGTGTAGGAAATCGTGTCATACGCGGTGGCACCGTGTGAGTTGGCAGGTATGAGTTTGCATTGACTCAGGTAGCAACAGAATCTTCTATGGACCTATTACTGCTAGACTTTCGGGGAAGGGCACGGAAGTGCAGATGTAATGGTGAGAGAGCGGTGGGGGGGCATTGGCTGTGCTATTATGTGCGGGAGGGGGTAGCTCACGAAGAGTGTGAGAGGACCGAAGCAATGAGAATGGGAGTTTGTAGTGTATTGTAATTAGGGCTCCCGGATTTATGGTATTTATTTTTTGGACATTTCCGCCTGTATTTATCCATATTTATTTTTTGCAAATTTTATCTGTATTTATCCATATTTATTGTTGGTTTTATTGAAAAATTAAGCTGAAATTAGTATATTTCCATATTTATTTAACCAGTATATATGCACTAATGCTTGAATGCCTTCCAGGTTTCAATGCTGTAAACACCCACAGAAGATAAATCAATGCACTTTAATGAAACTATGCAAATGTCAGTGTCAACCTTGCACTTATCTACTGCTGTTAAAGCTTCTTTACTAGAATTCCTTTCTTTTTTAGCTCCCTTACCTATCAATCCACACAGCTATTGGCCTGGCAGTCATGGGAGACAGTATTTAGAATTACTCAAAAAGCAACAAAATTTCCGTTTTTGTCCACATTTAGAAATAAATACAGACAAGAAAATAAAAGTTTTCTGTCTGTATTTACCTGTAAAAATCAGTAAAAACGGAAAACAGGGAGCTTTAACTGTAATTGCATAAAAAGTGTCACTTTATCACTCCTAGAAGCCTTCCTATATGTTGGACACTATTGTGATATATGTTTCTAGAGCGACAAAGAAATAAAGATGCCCTTATCAAATTTGAGGACCACTGATGTCCCTTCTACTGCTTACGTGATATTCTTAAGAAGAGCCTGTGTGTTCTCTTTAATGTCAGAAAATATTTATTGGGATTTTTTATGTACAGGAAGATACAGTTAATAAAGTACAGATAGGGCCTGTGTGTTCTGAATGTGAATGCACTACGTACCCTCTGTACTCACTCTGTGTGTCCAATCAGAGATGCAGGGATCGGGGATTTTCCGCAGATTGGGGGCAGGTAGACAGGGAGGGGGCGCAGCGCGATGCAGGAGAGACTGAGAAAGGAAACTAGAGGCACAGTGTACCAGGAGAAACGAAAGAGAGAGGGGAAAGGAAACCAAGGAGAGGGAGAGGCAGTAAACAGCGTTGGAGGAGGGGAGGAACGAATGAGAAAAAGATAAACGAAACAGTAGTAAATTCTGGGAGTTCAGAAACGGTAGGTCTGTCCCATCCTTCCCTGCATGCATGGACAGGAGATTAGAGCTCGGAGTAGCAAAGGGAAGAGACGAACTAAGAACAAGGAAACATAAAGAAAAGGAGGTGAAAGGAAACTATTTTAGGGGTGTGCAAAATTTATCTAATTTGCTCGTGTAAATCGCAAAATATCAGGAACATTCCAGAAAATTATGTATCATTTCGTGAAATGCAAAGCCATCATTTAGTGCAATATTTGCATCCTAGCCTCAATTTTTGATGCAACAACGTATTTTGCATTTTAAAAAAGTGCAAAAAAAACTGATTACTGCAAACTATAGCTGCTCATGTTGTGGTTGTTCGCATTGTTCCTGTACCCCTCTGCTATAATTTTATGACGATTACACGACATGGTCCAAGTTTGGAAATTTTACATAGCAAGGTTAAGGCGAAATTTCCAAAATGATATAGATTTTGCCAGCATAATTTAAATTTCGCCCAGGTCCAAAGGTATTACAGTACAGTGAAAGCGGCACAGAAGAGAATGAAGGAGATAAAAAGAGCCAGGAAAAACTGGAATGGGGGTGGTGTAGCGCAAGAAAGAGCTTACAGTTCGCAAAAAGATGACAAGGATAGAAGGGGAAAGGAAAACATTAGAAGAGGGGAGACCTGCCAGGAAGTGTTTAGAGTGCAGGTTGGCACCGTGGAAACCCTATGCTGTTAGACATCTCATGGTGTCCCGTGTCTAGTTTGAGTCACACATCAGGGCATTTTCTTCCTTGTATTGCAAAGCATGTACTACCTCCTTCCCCACAGATTCTTTAATATTGTTTGCAGTTTACCACTATTAGCAAAGAGTGGAGTTTTTCGCAATGTAATTCGCAGCACAGTCGTTCTTTTGCTGCAGCTTCCCAGGGCATGATGGCAGATTTAAATGACCTGATACAGGAAATACCAAGTCACAGAAATTTATTCGGTTGGAGTTTTGAATAATCAAATCGGTAACAATTTGTACAAAGCAACATGTTAAACTTTCCACAGTATGCACAAAAAGGAGAAAAATAGTAAGCTAGAGGGTTGGATGAGAGTCCACCCTCAAATCCACCGGCACGTGGTGTCAGCTGAAGCTGCTGGGCAGGAGTAGGTCAGTGATAAGGGCTGGCAAGTACAAGGAGTGAGCTGAGGGAAGTTATAAACAGAGGCCATGTGCCCCAAGGTACAGTCAGCACAATCTCCATTGAAGGGGTCACTTAACTTGCAAAGACATACAGTTTTACAGATAAAACTAATATAGCGCAAAAACGATGTGTGGAAATCTGGTCTCAATCAATCAAACAAACAGGATTTGCATAGCGCCACTTATCACCTGTAAGGGTATCTAGGTGCTGGAGGGTGGGGGCGGTGCTGCTGATGACTTTAATCGAATAACCATGGTTTTAGGCCCTTCCTGAAATCCTGCAGTGTGGCAGTCTGTGTGTTCTCCTTTGTACTGCCGGTCACCAGTGTATTCAACTGTGTAGCCTTGGATCGTGTCATGTATGTGCATGTAACTTGCATGATCAAGGTAACTATTAGCGGCGATACTACGTGTCTCTCGGTCCTTTCCCCAGCACCCTCCTCCCCTTATTCCCCCCCCCCCCAGGGGCGGCAATCTGAGGGATAGCCCCGGGCGCCACAAGCTCTAGCTACGCCCCTGGATTTGATGACAAAATGCGACAGAAAAGTGAAATGGACCACAGATTGAAATATCCAGAGAACTAATAATCAGCATGCATCTTTAAACGATCCCGCAAGAAGTGCAAACAGAAAAGTAAAATGAAGGCCTGGAACCGTATTAATGACGTGCATATTTAAAGGATATGTTAGGGTTCTACTGGATGCAAATAGAGACTTGGAAAATGCTGACAAAGTATTGACGACATAGAACTAAGTAGTACCTGCAATAGTACGCACAAATATTCTGTAGCACAGACTGTCCACTAGGAAATCGAAATATACCTGCGCAGCTTTTCACAAGCCGAGAAATTGTGAGCAGCTACGATGGATGGAAGAAAACTGCAAAGCTGATTACATGTAAATCTTGATTCTGGTCTATGCATATACAAAAACTAGATATTTAAAGTATAGTCTTAAACTGACAACGTTGTCGACCGATACGAAAAATTGACCTGCTTCATCTAAAGACTACCGCTGCAGAAGGAACCGCTGCGCCGGATTTGGAACACTTCAGGAAAACCAAATTCAGCCGGCATCTGCCTTATATGGGGCGAGGCAGTGCCAATTTGTCCGAAAAGTCCGTGCTAACAATTGAAGGACTGTGCCCATGCTCATGTAGTAAGAGGACTATACTAAAATGCTGGTACATATATAGCTTCTAATGGCAAAGCAAAAATGAAAAAAGAGAGCAGGAAAAATGGACACTTGATACATATTTCGTAATGATTTCCATATAGTCAAGAGGTCCCAGAACAGATGGTATAGAGGATTGTGCTAAAATTATTTATAGTTATTGTAATGGATAGCGTTTTCCCATGGTATTTCATTATTCATGCCCCGTTTGAATGTATTCAGGGTAAAAATCCAGTACAGCTCTTTCTGATTTCAGTACTAATGGTTGCCTCGGAGTGGTGTATTTTCTCCAGGATAAACAATTTGATCTCTTCTGGTTTATGTAGAAAATCGAAGTCTGTTAACCAAAGGAGCCGACAGTTTGGAGGGTCTGATAGAGCGATGCTCCGTTAAAAGGGGGGCCATGGATCTAGAAGTTTCTCCTACGTATCCTAGACCACACGGACAAAAGGAGATAAACCAATTGTAAGACCAGCAAGCACTGAAAATGCAATAGGTCTGGCCTTTGATTAAGTTAAAGCCATTTGCTTTTACTATACAATACCATTAGCAAAGCAAATGGCTTTAAGTTAATCAAAGGCGAGACCCGTTGCATTTTCAATGCTTGTTTATATATGCTTTAAGTGGAGAGTGCTGTACAGCTGGAACTTTACGTCTGCATACCCCCGTTTCTGAACATTTAGCATATTTACGTGCTTTGGCATCACCAGGACTTGAATCAAATGAAAATGGGTAAACAGTTCAACGTTATTAACAGCGGTCCCCAAAATATTGCTTGCCCAAAGCCCCAAAAACTTAGCAACTCAGCAGGCACATCCGGATTTCACTAAAATAAGAAGCAAATGCACCACCCATGTAACGCATATCTATGCAATTACTGGCAGTCACCAATTGTATACATCACAAAAAGGTTAAACCGCAGATTCTCGGAATTACCAGAATTGGATTCAGATAATCAGGACTACGGTTGAGCAATCACAATTAAGGGGGCAGAAACAGGGATTACAATTAAATAAGTATGGTTAGATTTCAAAGCATATGAATCTATGCAAAGAGTACATGAAACATGAACACCTGCACTTCCAGATCCACACTGACCCCAGCACCAGCCTCAGAAGAACCCTCGTCTACAGACCACGCCCCCCCCGAACCCAGACCACAGTTCAGCGACTCCATCGCCGACTTAGTCAGCACACACACCCTCGCCTCCACGGACTAAATCCTCCTCAGGGACCTGAACTTCCACTTCGAGAACAACACCAACTCCACCACACTGACCGCCAACCTCGGACTCAGACAACTCGTCAAAACAAACACCCACTCCGCCGGCCACACGCTTGACCCCATCTTCTCCTTCAACCAACTCCACTGGACCGACAACCGTTGCATCCACTCCACCTTCCGGAAACCCACCCAGCACCAATGCACCCAACAGATGCCACGCCACTGCTGGAGCAAAGTCACCAAAGACCAGCTATCCACCACCCTTGCCCAGAGCCCACCCGCAGACCTGACCGACACCGCCGCTCGCAACCGACAGTAGATCAACAACTGCGCCAACACCCTCGCCCCGCTCAATAAGCTCTCCAACAGCCACACCAGCAAAAAAGCCAGCTGGTTCACTAAAGACCTCCAAGCAAACCTGCCGAAAACTGGAGAAGAACTCGATCCGTGAACGAACACCGGAAAGCTACGCAGCCCACAAGAACGCCACCCGCAGACATCACAACCTCATCAGATCCGCCAAAAGGACCTACTTCAAAGACCGCCTAGACAACAACGAACACAACAGCAAAGAGCTCTTGAACATCGTGAAGGAACTCTCGAACCTCAACTCCAACACCACCGACATCCCACCTTCGCAAGACCTATGCGTCTCGCTGGCCACCTTCTTCCGCCACAAGATAGCAGATATCCACAACAGCTTCAACACTGCTACCACCCCGGCAACCACTGAGAACCCGCCCCCACCAGCCGCACCAACTGCCTGCTCTCCTGGACCAACATCGACACCAAGATCATGAACACCGTCCACTCTGGATCCCCGTCAGACCCTTGCCCACACCACATCTTCAACAAAGCCAGCACCACCGTCGCACCCAATCTCCGGAAAGCCATCAACATCTCCTTCGAGACAGCGACCTTCCGGAGAGGTGGAAGCACGCCTTACTCAAGAAACCCAAGGCGGATCCCAAGGATCTTAAGAACTTCTGACCCATCTCCCTGCTCCCGTTCCCAGTGAAGGTCATCTAGAAGGATGCCAACAAACAACTGACCAGCTTCCTCGAGGAGAACAGCATCCTTGACCCTTCCCAGTCCGGGTTCCACAGCACCGAAACTGGCCTCATCACCACCACCGATGACATCTGCACCCTGCTGGACAACAGTGAAACTGCGGCCCTCATCCTCCTGGACCCGTCAGTCGCCTTCGACACAGTCTGCCACCGCACACTACGAACACACCTCTACAACGCCGGAATGCAAGAGACGGCCCTGGACTGGACCACCACCTTCTTCTCCGGCAGAACACTGAGTGTCCACCTCCCCCCCCCCCCCCATCCACTCCGAAGCCACCGAGATGTGCGGCGTACCCCAGGGCTCATCCATCAGCCCAACCCTGTTCAAAATCCACATGGCACCACTCGCCCAACTGCACAACCTCAACATAATTTCCTACGCCGACACCCAGCTGATCCTCTCACTCACCAAGGACCCCCACACCGCCAAAACCAACCTCCACAAAGGAATGAAGGCAATCGCAGATTGGATGAGGAACAGCCGACTGAAGCTGAACTCTGACAAGACGGAGGTCCTCCTCGGATCCACACCCTCGGCCTGGGACGAATCCTGGTGGCCGACTGCACTACGAACAGCCCCAACACCCACCGACCACGAATGCAACCTAGGGTTCATCCTAGACTCCACCCTCTCCATGACGAAGCAGGTCAACAACTTATCTTCCTCCTGCTTCAACACCCTCTGCATGCACCACAGGATCTACAAGTGGATCCCTACCGAAACAAGGACTGACACCCAGGCCCTAGTCAGCAGCAGACTGGACTACGGACTCGCCCTCTACACAGGAGCCTCGGCCAAACTTCTGAAACTGCTCCAATGCATCCAGAATGCCTCCGCATGCCTGATCCTAGACATCCCTTGCCACAGCCACATCACACCCCACCTAAGAGACCTGCACTGGCTCCCTGTCAACAAGAGGATCACCTTCAAGCTCCTCACCCATGCACACAAGACACTCCACAACACCAGACCAGCGTACCTCAAAAGCAGACTCCGCTTCTACACCCCCACTCCACAGACCGTGCCCTCGCCACTGTCCCACGCATCCAAAGAGTGACCGCCAGCGGCAGATCATTCTCCCACCTTGCCACCAAGACATGGAACACCCTCCCCATCCGCCTACGGCAGACCCAAGACCTACTGACCTTCAGAAGACTCCTCAAGACCTGGCTCTTCGAACAGTAGCAGCATTTCTCCCCCCCCCACCCCCCCCCTTTAGCGCCTTGAAACCCTCACGGGTATGTAGTGTGCTTTACAAATGCTCTGATTGATGAAATGTGAAGGGACGTGTAACAGGACTCAGTCAGCCGACAACAGATGCTCTTTTAAAGTCTATATGGCACTGCAGAGCTGTGGATAATCAGACATAACTGCTTAATTTTACTCTTGTTCAAATACCGCACAGGTTAAAAAAATAAATTTAAAAAAAAGGCACTGCGATGCCATAATAGTGGCAGAATGTGTCATCACAGCTAATTAGCAACAACAGAATTAACTTGATAGGATGCGTGTCAAAAGCATTAGTACTCCAAACACGAGTGCAATAAAGATGCGAAGCCATGGTGAGGTTGGTAATGCAGGCGAACTACTCCAATGTGCAGTTACAGTGACCGTGCAAGTGCACAGCAGGGAGTTACTCCTCTATCTTCGTCTCGGACACCGGCACTGAAAGGTGAGTTAATAAAAATCACCCCAGAGCCTAATTCCACCCAATCTCCATCAAAAAAGCTCACCGGCGAGCTTTAAAACACTAGACATTTTCCCTGAATGTCCCCTTAATTACTTTCCAATGGAAGCGCGGTCACATCAAATATCCCCTTAGCCAACCTCTCCTACGTCCATTTTATTTGAACTCATCAGTTGATAACCTGCTCGCTGCTCCTACTGCTAGGTACCTACGTCCTAGAACTGTAATCCTATGCCTTATTAACGATCTGCTATTTTGAATCGTATCTAACGCTTTACTTTAAAGCGCTCCAGTACCTCAGATTAATATAATGCCCACGCTATTTAAAACTATAAATAAATAAAAAACCAGTCCCTCTTGTAAACAGTCTTTACTAGAATGGATTGTCTGTGGTAAATGCACTCCTCGTCTTTTTAAACACCTCCCTTTCAAGGGCGCCCAAAGTTTGCGTGTGTGTAATTTTCAGATAAGGGGGTCTGCACAGAAAAAAAAAATCTGCTAAGACGCCCAGCCAGTCATGACTTATTAGTGCTTCCGAGAAAGAAGTCGCTTGGGCTTTTTGCTGCTACTGATTGCGAGAGTCCGCAGTCCGGCCTCCTCCGTTCCCTGGAGATATCAAACCTGTGCCAGGAGACTGCTTACTAGGGCAGAACAAAAGCTCCCCTATTGGACTCTGCAAGAATGAGCGGGTCAAGGAGGGGGCGGGGCAGTGAATACCTAATGACGTCTCAAATATATTATTTCCATTATGTATATTTATTTAAATAATAAACAGCTATACATGCTAGGATTACACTGTATCATGAAGGACGGCTCTTTTCTGCCAATTGTTTCATTAGCATGCTGGGCTGGCGGTCTTTCACGTGCACAAAAAGTCAAACCTTAGCACATGAAAAAAAGATCCCGAAAGCGAAAGAGGATCACGCTGGACCATGGGGATCTCTGATCTTTATGGGGCCATGTGTTTGAACACATGGCCCCATAAAGATAAGTGCTTCACGACAGCCATGAAGCAGGCCATCGAGTCCAGATCGCAAGCCAAAGTGAGGTAACCAAAACACCTAATTTCCAATGTTAGGCCACCGTTTAACATAAACGGTGACTCCGGCCAATGGGAATGAGGAGCGGGGCTTAAAGCCCTCTTCTGAAAATCCTCTCCTACAAAATATCTCGTGGAGCAGGGCTCTGCCCTTCAACGCACGCGAGACCTAAAAATGTGATGCATCTTTCTGCTCTCCCAATAAATCCATTATGTCTAATGGTTTCAGTCTGTATTCCTGAATTACAAACTATACATTGGGTGCAACTAAATTCCAACCACCGGCTATTTGCCATTAATTCTCTTTTGAACCAAAGGTAGGCTTGTTTTAAAGCGTGAACTCACTACAATATCTTTAATTGTTTTATTACGTCAATGTGCAAACACCGGCTTCCAAAAAGTTTTGAATTTGTATCTGCCTCACTATTTAAGATGTGCCAGTTGGAATTCACGATTTGCCAGATTTGTTGATTCAGGGTAGAGCAATGAGTCATGCAGATCAAACGTGATGTCTCGTGGACTTATTTTCTCAGTAGGTGGTACCGATCATAAAAGCACGCTCTTTTGTAAGATTCCCTGACTAAACGTCTAGGATAACCTCAGATGATTAACTTCTTTATAGTGACCGATTGAGAATCGGTCAGTTGGGCAATTTCTGCACAAATGTTTTTTTTCATCCTGGGATGGTAGCTTTCAAAATGCAGTAAAGGGTTTCTCACTCAAGGTTTGTCACATCTTGGGTCATCGATGTCACGTTTTTGCAGGTTTCATCTAAATGCAACAAACTATATCAACAGTTAATGGTAACGGATTGATTCCCTTATGATCCCCTGCACTTCATATACAACGATTTCTTCACTGATGGAAGACCCTGAGTTTCACTGTCTGTCTCCCTTTATTGAGTTTGATTGAGAGCTACACTATACACAATATTTCTAGATGTTTTGTAAGTATTTTGATCATTAACATTGAACTTTGGTAAAGAGTTGTATTGTCGCATTTAAGTTATCTTTTGAATCTTATACATTGTTTTTTTATCGCCTTTCTTGTCAACAGTATATCTGTATTGCGATACTACTTTTTCCATCTTCTAGAATATCTGGACACCCTAGATAAGTACGATTCTTGGAGTTTTTATTCTCTCTGCATCCACATACAATACCTATACAAGATATCCCTCACACGCACTATGTTAAAGAAAAAAAATTCATTTAGACAACTTGCCGAGCAATCCCACATTTAGTTTAAAGTTGTAATCTCCATAGTTCCATCTTTCTCTCCTGACCACCTACTGTTCTGTTATCCATTTCTTTTGAGCTTAGACTGCGTTTATATAGAACAAAATGTTTTTTTTATACATTAATGGCCTTTGTTGAACAACCGAAATATTGCAGGTTTAGAATTAAAGTTGTGACATTTCCTGAAGGCGGCGTTCCAGTTTGCAAAAACGTATAGAACATTTGAAAAGGTCATCCATAGTCAGGAAAATGGGAAAATGTCATTATAGCCACCAATATAGTCTGCAACGATATTTTGACCATATATGGCAAACAATTTCCAGCCATAGATATTACCATTGGATTGTTATTAAGTTACAATTATGTATTGATTAATAAACATGCAGTTTATTGTATATATTGATATTTTTAATTGTCAAGTTGTGTCTTGTCACGGTTTGGATTTAATTGTGTATCAAGTGGTGTGTATAACTGGTCATTGTGTATTTCATATTTTTCAAGCATTATTTATGCACTATTAGACAATGCCATTTCTTGCTAAGGAGGTTTTTGTACCCTATTGATCAGATTAAAATGAATTAAGATTTTATGTGTAAGACTACATAGAGCAGTTATTTTCTTTCACATGTTCTGGCCTTTATCTTCACTGTTAGACGTGGCATCATTGGCGTGGGTCTCCCTATCTTTTATATTGGCTGGATTTAGATGTTCTGGGCGCCGTGCCACTGCTACTCAGTGCCACAGCGCAAATGCTCCCTGTATATAAATGACTATGAATAAGGATATCTCTAATACCTACATCGTTGTCACCAGTTTCAATAGCGAGTTACCTTCCATTTCACTGTCGCTACTGCGAAACGATCCATTCTCATAGGCCAGGATGGTCCGGTTAAAGATTGCTTTCTATCATGCTATCGGGCCCTAGAGTTGGATACGTATATGCTCGGGACATTGAGGGGCACCTTTTAGTAAGGACAGTTTATATATTGCATGTGTTGAAATACCCTTTCTTGCCTAAGCTTTACTGTAGGCTGTTGCGCGTATGTGTATTGGCCATCGGGGGGGGGGGGGGGGGGGAAGAGAGAGAGCGAGAGAAAGAAAGAGCGAGAGAAAGAGAAAGAGCGAGAGAAAGAGAAAGAGCGAGAGAAAGAGAAAGAGCGAGAGAAAGAGAAAGAGCGAGCGAATGGGGAGGGGTGACTGCCGCCTGGTTGAGACCCTAAATTGGACCGTCGCAGCTAAGAGCTGCTGCCGCTGAGTGCCCGCACCCTTTGCTACGGTGCACCATCGTGATTCGTCCCGAAGGCCGCCGCAGCCAAGAGAGCTGCTGCCACCGAGTGCCCGCACCCTTTTACTACTGTGAATCATCGTGATTTGCCCAGTGGGCTGCCCCAGCCAAGAGCTGTGGCCGCTGAGCGCCAGCACCATTGACAACTTTGCATTCTTGGGATTTGTTCTGTGGGCTGCCACAGCTAAGAGCTGCTGCCGCTGTGAGCCCACCACGGAGCTGCACAACAAGAGTGATCGCCGCCACCACCAGCCGGGGCCGCCGCACGCTGCTGCCACCGAGCGTCCACCTGCCCCAGAGTGCCCAAACCACTGAGTGCATGCTGCGGACCTCAGCCTCCAAGACCTGTGGTCGCTGGAAGTCCGCCTGTCACAGTCTCTGCTTCTTCCAGATGCTGCGTGCTGAAATACCTTTCAACGACAGGTACCTGGTGCGCAACGGGTCATGTAGGCCCCAGCCCTGAACTCAGCCAGTGTCCCGCTTTGGGTGAATACGTGGTCTATTTTAGACCCTACGGGTTGACGTGAATTGTAGTTCTTGAAATGCTTTGAGAGTCTTTGAGTTAAACTATTGGATAAAGATATTATTTTTCTACATCTACCCGAGTTGTGTCCTTTTGTGGTGTTACTGCATTATTGTATGTGGCCATAAACGCTTCACACACTGCCTCTGAGATAGGCCTAACTGCTCGTGCTATGTTACCACAGGATTGAGCACAGGTTATCAAAGGGGATAGCCCACTTGCCCCGACATAGGAAGAAGGGTCGCTATTTGGATATTGGCACCAGCCATAGCAAACTAGAGACCCCCATTTCTAACATTCACACTAGATTATTAATTTAAATATAGGTGATCAAGGATTGTGCATATACAATTGGAACCACCACATCTTCAGGGGTCCTTGTTTGTGTACACTGACAAGCAGATATTCTCAGCTGGATCGGTACATTTGAACTCTTGTAAGGCTCAAAGTCTAAACAATCAGTCCAGTGCAGCAACTCAGTCGCCTCCCACAGCAATCTGAGATAATTGGAAGGATGCCCAAGAAGGACATCTTCCATCTGGGTGTATGAAGGATGCCCGGATTAGATTGTTCGAGTCCAGCCCAGTGCTTACAGAGGTTCCGTGCGAACAAGGCAGCGGATAGCTTTTTGTTTGCAAATGACATCTAGGATATAGTGCATTAATGCAAATGATTACCAGCCCCTAAATCAAGTAATGATAGCCGAGCATCTCAAGGAAGTGTGCGCTAACCCTCTGACAGTACTTGTCTGACCTTACTGAGAAAGATCCAGAAAAACATGCAGCTGTGGTTGGCAAGTGGCTTACCAACAGAGTGAAAAAGGAGCAGGAGCCCCACAGTTTCAACCGCTAAGGAGAGAACAACTCACAGCAGCCTCTCTCTAAATCAGATGGAAAGGGCTAGAATAGTTACCAAGACTGAGCCAGGACAAACGTCCCAGGGTAATAGGGTCCTTAGTCGGCACCAGAAGGGGAGCAGAGGGAATGTTTCGAGAGATAGAGACGCAGCACAATTGAGTAAGCGGGCCATGTGGGGGTCCTGCAACCGGTGAAACTGCTCACCACCAACAAGACGCTTATAAGTGTCGAGGCCCCACGATGCAAGGGGTCACACTCCATTGATGCGGGCAGTACTTTAGAAGCTCTGCACCAGGCAATCCGGTCTCCAGGCACAATAGGTAGATCCACGCTCACACAGTTCTACCAGTTGGGATTCAGCATACAATGTGAGCACAGCTCTCAGGTGTCCTAGGTAGATGGCACCGGTCCCTCACAGGAGGTTTTTGATGTCCATGAGATCTCCACAAGAGAACAGGGGGCAAGCCAACAAACCCTTGGAGAGCACACTTCAGGGTGCCATACAGCAGCAGGTAGTCGGACCAGGCCAGCCACTACTCAGGAAGTGTGCATGGTCCATTTCAATGGCAGTGATCCTCTTGGTGTACAACAGATTCCTATGGCAGTGTGCACCACGCAGTTCCAGATCGCCGGTCCCTCGTCCCCACTAGCGCATCTGTACCCTGCTGAAGTATGGCACCAATAGTAATACTATAGTGTGCTTTTGAAGTTTGGGTGGTTCAGATGGTTTCCCTTAGGATTAACATTTAGGGGAGACCTCTTTGGTTCAGTCTTCCATGGAGTCGTGGAATGCAGATCTTGGCCTCGGGGAGCCAGATTATAGCCCCGCCAAAGATTAAGTGTCAAAACATCTCACTCCAATTAATCTATCTAGCCAGGTCCTCAAATGGCAGAGGCAAGTCATTCCAGTTGCTGCCCAATATTTATAGCAGTCTTTGGGGAATGGGTTACCAAACATAAGGATCCACCTCATGGAGGAAAACAAAAAACCTGGGTTCAAAAAACTGGGGTAGATGTGTGCGTGTCCAACACAATGGTTGGGCATACACTGAGTTGTTTAAATACCCCTCACACACCAAGAATGACCCATGGTCTCATGCTTCATCATAGGGGTCTTCCCGATCCGCTGCGGGACGGGGCGTGCTATGACCTGCGACTACGCGGGAGCACAGACGATAAAGTGCTATGTGTAATGCAAAGGGAGGGTCTGGGGTGTTAATGTGAGATTAAAAAGGACCTGGCCCCTTAAGACAAACTTTAATATGTCAAGGGGGGGGCTGGTACTAGTAGAAAGGTGGTGCGGAGATTCCCTACTCAATGTGTGGTTACTCCTAATATGTCAACATGTTTCGATGCAGAAGCATCTTCATCAGGACAGGGCTAAGAACCCTCCTATATGGAAAGCATGTACTTATGAAAATACTATAGACATAAGTGAAGATGCAACTAGTCATGCATAAATATACGATACCTAATAGTATACATGTATGTTCTGTGAAGGAAAAAAGAAAAAAAAAAAAGGACTGGTTTAGTGTCCCAGGAATTAAAAACATTGTACCTGCAAACATAAGAAGTGCGCCACAAATGTGACCAAAACGTGATCGTTAGCCATAGATCTTAATATTGCAGGAAAAAGTGCGGTGACCTGTAAGAAAATAGAGACAGTGCAAGACACTACAAACAGACACCAAAAAACACTATGAAACGTGTGGACTATTCTCTAAAATGGAGATAGACACAGTGATAACAAGAATCCATACTTATGTGTATGTGAGGTTTCGCCTCGAACCTTGAGAACGGGTGGAGAAATCAAGGAGCCTCAATGCTAAATGAAAAAGCAAAAAGGAAACGGAGAAGGAGAAATGGCTGTTATCTCCAGAACTTGAAAACTGAAAGGCTGCGTCGGTATCCTCGAACGGCTGTGCCGTACTCACGTGCCCTTGTACTGCTACTAGCTCAATATGCATCCATCCCGCGGTTCCGCTGATATGCGGGACACTGTCAGATGCGTTCTATTTAAGTTAAGCCGGCAAATGCTAAATTAAGGGGAACTCGTAGCACCTGGTTCACTGCAATGGCTTCCGGGTGAGGAACTGGCGGAAGACTAGAACGGGGAAAGCCTAACCTTCCGGAAAACCGGAAGTGAGGACCCGTGGTGTGCGTTAAAAAGGCAGGACTGGGTTAACAATAGATATTGGAAGCAGAGTTACTTATATGTTACGAAGTCTCAGGTGTCACTTGTTTAGTAGAGAGCATGTGCAAGAATTAAAAAATGCACGAGTAAAATACAAAAAACACATGTCACCCCTTACGCACCATATTCGTCCGAAGGTACGTTCCCAAATGCTGTGTTAAACCCAGGGTGGTAGCGAGAAGTGATGCTAAAGTCTAAAGGCGTACTGAATAAAAAGGATTGAATAATTACTTGGGGAGATAAGCTCCTGAAGACATAAAAAAAAAAAATTAAAAAATGTGGGCATGACAAGATAAAGGGTGGTGGGTTACATGAAATCGCCTATTATAGATAATGAATGGGATTGTTTTTTTCAAGATATATCTGGCTGACAGGGATACTAGCTATGAATATCTCATTGGTCATTTGGAGGAATCTAAACCAAGTGCTGTACACAGATTAATGGAGGCAGGCAGTACTACTGAGGGTTTTGTGTTACATCACAAAAAGAGATAATCGCTGTTTCTGATTAAGCAGGTCAAACAGGCAAGAAAAATATAAACGACATGCGTCAGTAGACACATGTGGGGAGTGATGGTACTATGTCAACTGTGACCACGGTATCTCATCATTCAGGCCCGTCAAGTGTGTACCAAGACGGTACACCCAGCGTTGCTCTTTCAAAGAGCCCATGATCAGTGTTCTCCCATAAGAGAGGCAAAAATCTGAAGGACATTTTGGTTCATACCAGACCACGTTCACTACCAATTCGACACAATAACAAGTAATATTCTACCACCCATCAAAGGACATCATCCATGTGGCATGTGCAGTACTTGCACTCTAACCAAAAAGAGTATCCACATCACTTTCGCCAACGGTAATTCCTGGGAGCAAAGAAAATTCACTAATTGCAACAGCAAGAATGTTGTGTACCACATTACTTGCCCCTGTAAGATGGAATATGTGGGCATGACCACTAGACAAGTGAAAATCCAGATTGGCGAGCATAAGAGCAATATTCGCTGTAAAGAGAGTACGACAAAAATGGCAACCCATCTTTTGACTCTGAACCATGGGGTTGATGACCTACGATGGACAGTCATAGAACAATTGAACACTGATCATGGGCTCTTTGAAAAAGAGCAACGCTGGGTGTACTGTCTTGGTACACACTCGACGGGCCTGAATGATGAGATACCGTGGTCACAGTTGACGTAGTACCATCACTCCCCACATGTGTCTGACGCATGTCGTTTTTATTTCTCTTGCCTGTTTGACCTGCTTAATCAGAAACGGCGATTATCTCTTTTTGTGATGTAACACAAAACCCCCAGTAGTACTGCCTTCCTCCATCAATCTGTGTACAGCACTTGGTTTAGATTCCTCCAAATGACCAATGAGATATTCATAGCTAGTATCCCTGTCTGCCAAATATATCTTGAAAAAAACAATCCCATTCATTATCTATAATAGGCGATTTCACGTAATCCACCAGCCTCTATCTGCGCATGCCCACATTTTTAAATTAGTTTTTTTTATAACAGTCTTCAGGAGCTCATCTCCCCAAGTAATTATTCAATCCTTTTTATTCAGTACGCCTTTAGACTTTAGCATCACTTCTCGCTACCACCCTGGGTTTAACACCGCATTTGGGAACGTACCTTCGGACGAATATGGTGCGTAAAGGGCGACACGTGTTTTTTGTATTTTACTCGTGCATTTTTTTATTCGTGCACATGCTCTCTACTCAACAAGTGACACCTGAGACTTCGTAACGTAAGTAACTCTGCTTCCAATATCTATTGTTAGCCCAGTCCTGCCTTTTTAACGCACACCACGGGTCCTCACTTCCGGTTTTCCGGAAGGTTAGGCTTTCCCCGTTCTAGTCTTCTGCCAGTTCCTCACCCGGAAGCCACTGCAGTGAACCAGGTGCTACGAGTTCCCCTTAATTTAGCATTTGCCGGCTTAACTTAAATAGAACGCATCTGACAGTGTCCCGCATATCAGCGAAACCGCGGGATGGATGCACATTGAGCTAGTAGCAGTACAAGGGCACCCGAGTACAGCACAGCTGTTCGAGGATACCGACGCAGCCTTTGTTTTCAAGTAGCGTTCTGGAAATAACAGCCATTTCTCCTTCTCCGTTTCCTTTTTGCTTTTTCATTTAGCATGGAGGCTCCTTGATTTCTCCACCCGTTCTCAAGGTTCATGAGGCGAAACCTCACATACACATAAGTATGGATTCTTGTCATCACTGTGTCTATCTCTATTTTAGAGAATAGTCAACGCATTTCATAGAGTGTGTTTTTTGTTGTCTGTTTGTAGTGTCTTGTACGGTCTCTATTTTCTTACAGGTCACCGCACTTTTTCCTGCAATATTAAGATCTATGGCTAACGATCACGTTTTGGTCACATTTGTGGCGCACTTATGTTTGCAGGTACAATGTTTTTAATTCCTGGGACACTAAACCAGTCCTTTCTTTTTTCCTTCATAGAAAATACATGTATACTATTAGGTATCGTATATTTATGCATGACTAGTTGCATCTTCACTTATGTCTATAGTATTTTCATAAGTACACGCTTTCCATATAGGAGGGATCTTAGCCCTGTCCTGATGAAGATGCTTCTGCATCGAAACATGTTGACACATTAGGAGTAACCACACATTGAGTAGGGAATCTCCGCACCACCTTTTTACTAGTACCAGCCCCCCCTTGACATATTAAAGTTTGTCTTAAGGGGCCAGGTCCTTTTTAATCTCACATTAACACTTACCCCAGACCCTCCCTTTGCATTACACATAGCACTTTATCGTCTGTGCTCCCGCGTAGTCGCAGGTCGTAGCACGCCCCGTCCCGGGGCGGGAAGGCCCCTATGATGAAGCATGAGACCATGGGTCATTCTTGGTGTGTGAGGGGTATTTAAACAACTCCGTGTATGCCCAACCATTGTGTTGGACACACACACTCATCTACCCCAGTTTTTTGAACCCATGTTTTTTGTTTTCCTCCATGAGGTGGATCCTTATGTTTGGTAACTAATTCTGAGTGGAGGACGTATCCACCTCCAGTGCCCGTGTAGGGCTTTTTCCTCTACACTCCCTAATCTTGTTATTATTAGGTCTTTGGGGAATGCACAGATGTGCTCCCCAGCATCCAATGTGGACTGGAGTCAAGTTAAAAGGCACACAGTTTTAGAGCAGAGAAACCCCCACTTTCTAGAAGGGGCATTTCTAAGCTATTCATGACAAATCCCTCCTTACCACAGGAGAGGGTTTGTCATTGTGACTCCAATGATCGCAAACATTAGGAGACTGCTCCACTGCAAGCCACTATTGCAGTTTGAAGTAATTTCAACCATTCCCCAATGTTATCCTGTGGGAAGAGAGAATCCCATAGGGCGTGAAAACACACATGGGTATTCACTACCTGGACAGGGGACACATGCGTACCTGCCCTGCCTTTCACCTACCACTTGCTTTACCCCTTAAGACTTACCCCAGGGGTGCCCTAGTGGTAGTGAAAGATCCCCTCAGGATTGGCCAGTGATTTAGAAAGGCCAACCTGAGTAAGAGCAATTGAGACACACAGGTGTACAATGGCAGGCATGAGACATGTTTAAAAATGGCAGGTAAGCACCACTTCCTAACGTGTAGGAATGGTGTGCACACTTTCACACAGCATTTATAGTGGGTAAGTTCCCAGAGCCCTAAGGCCACAAAAAGAGAAATCAGCAAAACCCCAGTGTTCCTTGGGAAGAGCAGACCTAGGTAGGGAAAACCCACATGGGGGTTCTTCACTACCTGGTCAGGCACACCCATGTGTACCCAACTGCCTTTTGCATACCACTTGCTCCACCCTTCAGGTCTTATCCTAGGGGTGCTCCAACAGTAGTTGAAGGCCCACTAAGGGTTGCTTAATACATTTGAAATGCCAATCTGAGTATAGGCACAACTGTGCACCCTCAGGCCTGCAATGGCAGGCTTGATAAGAGTTTGAAAAGCTATTTTGGTGGGTGGCACAGTCAGTGCTGTGTGGCAGAATTAGCCAGTGCAGTACCTGCCCTGGGTATGTGGTGTACCTTTTAACAGGGCACTGAAAGGTACAACATCTAAAATAGGTAAGCACCACTTCCTAGCATGGGTGGGAAGGGCGTGCACTATTTCATATTGCATTACAGTAGGAAAGTGACCGGAGTACTAAGGCCATGAAAAAAAAAACATACAGCAAAAACCAGGAAGAGAAAAAGCAAAATGTTTAAGGGAAATCTAAAAAGGGCCATGTCCATCACTAGGGATATCTGGAACCAGACCGAGAGGCCCTTAAGCATATTGACCTAAACTGAAGGGGGTATACGTGTGTGCCAGTTATCAATGGGTAGAATGTTCCTGCCATTAGGAATACTGGTACCCACAGGAATATGGTTGAGTGGAAGTATCAAACCAGAGGAGATCCCCCCCCCCCCCTCCACCTCCCCCCCATCTAGTTCCAAGGGTTAGGGTCTGGTATCTAGTGGCGATGATCTGTAGTACCCTCTTGTCAGAGGGTAGGTACAGGTGAAGGGTAAGACAACCATGGTCGACCTGGGGGTGCTAGAGAAGCCAGGCGCTGGATGCTTTCTGGGGAATTATCTTGTTGAACCAGAGATAGTACCAGGGCTGGAGGCCTATACAGCCAGGACGTCAATGGCTGTTGACCAGCTTCCTAGTGAGTGAACCGCTTTAGAGGAGGAGAGGCCAGAGGGGAGTAGACCAGAACTAAGGGCAGACTCTGAGAAGGCAGCTGTGATGGTGTCAGTACCTACGCACGTTTGAGAGGTCAAGCATCCAGAGGCAGAAAAGGGTGGGCGAGTCTCTGCAGGAGCTGCTTGTGGCAGGAGGACCGTCTCTGGAGGAGTTTTGTAAGGCACAGGCTAAATGTCCTACACTTATAGGCCTGCTGAACATTGGCCAGTAACAGGCCTTCACTGGAATAGTTGGAAAGCACAAGATGGCTTGGGAAGATCGCCTCCTATACAGTGACAACAACAACAAGGGGCACCCTACTCACTAGGAACCAGGGTATGCCCTCTTTCTGACATCACCTTAACCCGTTATTGTGATCGTGCATTTGATTATTGTTATAGATTAGCCTAACTGTCTGCTGGAACCGTCGTTTGTTATACACTCCTATACAGTGAGCCCACTGACCCAGAGCCAGCAAAAGGCTGGTGATTTCTCGGCTGCACCTCAATTTCCTGTTGCAGTTAGCGCATGAAGTACCATAACCAGGTCATCTAGGCATCAAAAAGACAACCCCAAGTCTACTAAACGTGATTCGGTAGACTATGTCCTGGGCCTCCGGGTTTTGATGGCCCCCCCCCAGTTCATGAGTAAAATAAAAGGACAATCTTAAGACAGCCAGGAGCTAATGGAGTGGTATGACCAGAAGGCTATGCTGACTGGGTACCAGGATGGCCCGGTGGTTTGGTCCTGAAGCCAATCTGCCCCAGGGCTCTGGAGTACAAGTGGTGTGGCCTTGACAAAGTGGTGAGGTAGATTTCGGATGTCAACGGTTTAGTTGACAGTGGCCACAAGGGAGCCCACCTTAACAGAAAGCATAGTGTAAACGGTTGTTGGGGCAATTGTCCAATCTCTACTTACTTACCACAGGGCTCCACCTGTTAAAAGCAAGACACAGGATGTCAGACTGGTCCACGAGTGCATCAAGACTGAAGTGGTCAAGATGCTGGACCGTTTTTATTGTGCGTTTTTTTGTAAGCCTTCCTGTAGTCCCTGGGCCAGCCCAGTGGTGTTTATGCCTCAGCAAGGGTCAGAGGACCTGAAGTTCTGTGGGGACTATTGTGGCCTAAACACTGTGGCCAAAATTGATGCCCATTCCTATCCCCGAGCTGATGGAGAAGTTAGGTGCAGCAAAGTACCTTAGCATTTTTGATCTAACCAGTGGCAGCAGGGAGATTGCTTTAGTCCCTGTTGCCAAGGAGAAGACCGCATTTTCAACCACAGAGGGCCTTTACCAATATGAGGGAATGCCTTTAGCTCTGAAAAATGTTCCAGCCACATTTCAGCGCGAGGACAACCATGTGTTGTCAGTCTTGGAAGAGTTCTGTGTGGTGTACCTGGATGAAATTGCTATCTTCAGCAACTCATGGAAGGACCACATGGAGCACCTGGAACAGGTGTTGGCCAGGATGCAGGGAGCCCAAACTGATCATTGAGGTAACCAAGTGCCAAGCTGGACAGTTCTTGGTTGTTTATCTTGGGCGTCAGATTGAGAATGGGAAGATCCGACCCCTGGAGTTGAAGGTCTAGGCAGTGTGGCAAACATTATATAGTTGCTCCTTTGACAGCCCTAACCTCCAAGAGACAGCCCAGGAAAGTGATCTGGACTGAAGAGTGTCCGGAGGCATTCTATGACTTGAGGGCAGCACCGTGCAATGCACCTTATGTTGAAATAGACGGATTCTCACATCTATATGAGGAGTTGCTCCTTAGAGGAGCCTTCAGCGAATGCAGCCATTATTTAGTTTGTCTTCTAGATAGAACCAGTTTGTGTACCTTGGAGCATGGTGTGTTAGGATTCACACTAATGCAGACAAGATACACATACACAATTATAGAGTCAGTGTTTACTTCTGATTAGTAGGAGTTTCTTCCCTCGCCGGATGGAATTCGGCATTGTACAACTTCTGATAATCGAGATATGACATTAAGTCCTACCGCGACTCAGATGAGGAAAGGTGGAAATCAGTGCAGCCTCAGTAGTATCGACACTCTGGATTTACCCCCACAAAGTCCACAAAGAATACTTTGGCACTCTAGCATACAGCAACAGCTTTCTGTAACTGCTGGAATTACAATCTGTGCGGTTCCGGCTTGACTCCCTTATATGGCGGGAGCGATCCAAGATGGCAGACGAGAACTTGGCTGTCTTGGAGATTACATCCGTGCTGTCAGAAAATTCACCGGCGTTCACTACGACACTGGAAACTGAAACGGGCAGCCATTGGGCAGGAAAGTGGTTTTCATATGTAGTGACCATATTATGGTAACATATGAAAACCAGTCGTATGCTCAGCAACTTTGCACAGACTACAGGGTGTGCTTACCCCTGGAATGTGGATCAAGGCAGAGATCAGTGATGGGCAACAAGCATATGGTGGTGGTGGTGGTGGTGGGGGGGGGGGGGGGGGAACGGCAGAGGATGCAAAATGTACAGATTCCCAGGCCTGGAAAAGAGAAAGGCTTACACTTATCGGTACAACATAGTTTCACACAGGGGGAGCGTGTTAAGGAATAAGGAGTATGGCCACAAGGGAATTCGGACATGTGTGCAGGGTTGCGCATGGCTTTCCAAGAACCCCTTACAGCAGGTCACTCAGGGAATAAGGAGTCTGACCTCAGCCAGTTCATTGCTCAAGGTTGTTCTTTTCTGACCAGGCACCCACAAGTGGTCGTTGAGGAAGCAGATTTCCAGGCGGGAAGGCCAGGGAAAGGATTGTCATCTTTCAGACTCTGGGATAGTGTTTGAACTTGGTGTCTGTGACAGACTGCAGTGAAAGGAATTTACCGGTCTGGCTGAAGGAGCTGGGCTGCAGCTTGTCAAATGGCCTCGGAACAGAGACAGCTATCTGAGGCTTGTGGAGGCTATTTTGTCCTTTGGAACACAAGGAGACTTCAGACAGATGCTCTGAGATAAGGAAGCTTGCTACCATCAACACCGAGGGAGGCTGGGGAAGTGCCATCATGTCATTGAAGAGGAGGTTGATTCGCCCCCGACCCCTCCCTTGTGGTGTGGGAGCTTATGGGTGCTTTCAGCTACTACCTGTAGCGGGGGGGAGGGTGGGGGGGAGGGGTACCTTGAAGAACTTACCATTCGAACCCTTGGTCCCTGCCGTAGGACTTGCATAGTCGCCAGCTTTGTCCTAGCTTGTCCTGCAGTGGTAGCAAGTACCACAATCCCCGGGGGTGCTTTGCTATTGGAAAAATCTAGTTTGTGACCAGGGGGCTCCATGGTGCAGGTCTCCACCTCGTGTCAGCTGAGGGTACTGGGGTGCACTGGCACCCAAGCCAGCCACTACCCTCCTACAGCTAGCCCAGTGGCTACTGGACAGTTGGAACTCCAGTAACTGTACCAAGACGCCAAGCACCCTTATCCAGACTCCGCCAGAGTGGTGTCGTCACCAAGGAAGGGTCAGCACCTCTGTTGCTTTGGGTGGTGGAACAGGGGGTGGCCCATGAACATTTGACTTCATATCAACTGCTGAAAACTAAAGACAGGAAACCCCTTTGTAAACTGGTCAAGAGACTATAGAAACTCCATTTAAACAGAGCCTGCTAATAAAAGCCCTTGTTGTCTGTACAGGCCAGGATGCTACCATCCACCAGCTTCTGCTTTCAGTCAACCAATGGTGCAAACCCTGGGCCTAGAAAACATAACTGTTTTTGAGCCACCAGTCATCCTCGCATGGAGCTACTTGAAAACAAGCAAATACCAGTGTACAAGCTTTAATAGCCTGAAGCCAACTACTTCTTCCACTAATCCCCTATTGAGAATGGAAAGGTAGAACTTTCTTCTGTCAGTGGTATGCAAGATGTCCAGCATATACCAACGCCTGCTTTTCCCCATCACATCAATGTACATACGCAAATCAAGATCCATCAAAATGTATTCCACACGCAAGCAAGGCCTGAGCCCATAATAGTAGAAACATCTGGATATCTTACACCATAGGGCAGGATCGTCATGTTACCTGTGTTGAGCTGTAGAATATTCTCGGAAATGAGTCCTGGGCTGGCTAGTTGGTGCCTCCCAAACTTTAGAACCACAACACAAATAACTTTTTTTTTTTTTTTTAATAAATAAACTTTTGCACCCATCTACCTTTAATGGATATGGAGCAGGGCAATATTCACATTTAATGTAAGCATATTGTGGTAGTGTACTGTCACTTACAGCCATCACATTTTACAATTTTAATGGGCACTAGATTTGAAGAGACAGTTTTACTTGTAAAACTATATAGCACAAACATAATGTCTGAAAATCTGGTTTCTGTGAATATCATTTGTCCATCGCCAAGTAAAGTGTCTTGATCCTATTAAAATCTGCTCCCAGTACACTTCAATTACAAAAAAGTGCTTCATTTTTGCTTTAACTGCTGAATGCATCCAGTTCATTTCAATTGTGTGTGTTGCAAAAAATACTCCATACATCCTTTCCCACTCCCTGTACTCCACCAAGATTGTCACAACTCACTTTAAAAAACTCCTCTTGCTTTGCAAAGAAAGAAAACTAACAAGCATTTGCAATGCAATAGTTCTCGCATGTGCAAGAGTTAGAGCTATTGGTATTTTAAATTACAATGCTTCATCTTTTACAGTGGATTAGATGTATATAGTTTGGAATGGAATTATGTGGGTTGAATTGGAACGGTTAGTTGCGAAATAGTGTGGGGTGGAACTATGTGGTGTATTGGAATTATGGGATATGATGAATAGATAGATGGGAGCTTCATAGAATAGATGGAAATAAAGATAGAGGATTGGTAGATTGTGCACGAAGTGGGGAATGAAGTCTAGATAGAGAAGCAGAAAGTGTGTGAAAAAGGTGAAAGCAGGCCAGAGACTGTGTCGTACTTTAATATTCGGGACCACGTAGGGAACAGGGCCCTACCCCTGTCTATCTTGGTATTAGCGAACCGCAAATGGTAAATGCGGCATGTACGAGTGCTTTACTTATCGTTCTAGCTATGAATGCACTGTGTACACGTTATTCTGCTGCACTACGCGGGTTCCATTTTGGAAGCAGTGGCCATCTTGTCATTGCCCTCACATAGGCTATAATGGAGCAAATACGGGCCTCACAGTACATGGGCTTCTTCTCTGACTTCTCTGTGACCTGGGCAGCTGGCTCTGCTGCCCCGGGTCAAACTGGTCTCACGAGCTCCCCTTCCTCTCTCCACCTGTGATTAGCATCAGGGCTTGACCCGTCATAAAACCCTTTCATTCTACACAAGCCCCTGGCTAATCTCTTTCGCACCTGGCTGTTCCTGCTTTATGACTTGGTTCCCAAAACAGGAGATGCTCATGTTTATTGGGGGGATCTGTTTACATGTAATGTGGGATCTGAACCTTGTTGTGTAAATCATTGTGGGCTGGCCGAACTGGAATGTGGGATGGTCATCATGACTCTGCCTTTTCTTTGTAATGTACACTTGCATATTGCCGTATCATAAAACCTAGGAATGTATGCTTGAGGCAGGAAAAAGGGTATTTAAGATGAAGTCCATTCCTATGATTTTCAGCAGTCTCCTGAGAACATACACGCTGTTGTACTTCTAGGATACCTGTCATTGGTCTGCAGCCAATAAACGATTCTTTGACTTCACCCAGAAGACTCTGTGTTTCTGTAGGTCCGGAACAGGGTGAACCCAGAAGTCATAGGGTGTGTGTCCCTGCACCGCTGGGTCTAAATTACCCAGTACTTCAGTTTGGCGCCCAACTCGGGACGATTTCAGCGGTACCAGTCCAAGCCAGAGGTTCGTGAGGAGCTTCGTGTGGAAATTCTGGAGGAAGGCCGCCACTTCATCGACCCCTGCATGTCGACGTGGTCCGAAAGTCTTTTCTGCGAGGTTCTCCGCGTCCCGACGGCTACGAAGGACTGCTGCCCTGATTAATCGACCTGTTTTGGACCCTTGACGAGTTTGAGAGAGCGAAACAATCGAGAGAGTCTTCTGGTGACGCCATCGATTAGCAATATTCAGTTAAGTATACGTGGAGCGTCTCCCATTTGTTTTGGTATCCTTCGGGATCGTTTGGTTTGATTTGGTAATAGGTGATTTGGTGTTTGCAAACCCCAAAGCCAGAGGACTCGTGTATTCACGAGAATATCGTAATCGATAATCCTTTGACGTTTGGATCTAGACTAGTGAGCGAAGATGCCTGGTTCTAGAATATTTGGTAGAATATTTTGTTTGGGTTGTGGAAGAGATTTCCAGCTGGAAGAATCATGCCCGGTTCCTCCGGTTGGAACTCCAACTTATGAGCTCTATGTAAAACATGGCGTAGGCCCCATTGCATATAACGAAGTATGGATCCACTACACCAGAAAAGACGGTGTTTTAAAATGGCCCCAAAATGGTAGTTTTGATACCGATATTTTAGATAATTTGGAAATTAAATTGTTTAAGAAGAAAGCCCGGCCGGCGATGTTTGACTCTTTCCGCTTATGGCGAAAGGAAGCCAAACAAAAGGAAATTAAGCTAGCGAAAAAGAATAAGAGAGAAAAAGGTATGACAGTAATGCAAGCAGCTGTACAATTTAAAGACAATGAGGAGGAGCAGATGAGCGAGCAATTACACAGGCAGCGCAAGTTAGGGATTGACAAATGTTACCCAGCTTTACCACATTCTAAGCAGAATGAGTTAGAAGAAAAGGAGAAAGATCCCTTGATGTCGCATTTGTTGAGTTCGCCACCCCCGTATGCGCAAAATGCCACGGCGCCTCCCCAGCTTGTGAATATGCCTCCTCCAGTCAATATGCCGCAAGCTTTGCCGCAACCGCCAGCTGCTTTGCAGCCGGCTCTTATCCCTGTAGCGCAACCCTCTCAAGGGTTGCCAGTTGTGTTTCCAACTGCCCCCGCACTTCCTGCGACTTTGCCTAATTCAGCAGCTGCCTCCCCTAACACTCTTCCTTGCACCACTCCAGTACCCGTTTCTACATCCTCTTTTCTTCCCTCTGTTGTTCCCCCTGTTTCCGCTTCAACTTCTCCTTCAGCGCGACAGCGTTTAGCTAATGTGGTTACTACATTAATGTCGCCTCTCTTTGAGTCGTCTGGTGCGACTCCTGGTTTACGGCGTAAGCAATTGCGTAGTCAATTGCCTAACCCTGATGAGAAAAAGGTAATAGACAGCATGGCGCGTAGATGGATTGTTTTCCCTTCATTGTATGATGTGGAATCAGTTGTCAGCGTTTTCCATCAATGGGATGCCCCAAAACAGAGATATGTGTTTGAGAAAATGTGCGAATTTCTCTCTGAAGAATTGGAGGATAGTGGTAAAAATCCGAGCCCGCAGGAATTGTGTAGAGTGAGGTTTGATTTTGGAACTGGTATAATTGTGGACCGCGATATAGATAAAGCAGTTGCAGTTGTATTGTCCTTCAGGAATGATGATTGTCAACAGTCATTGTTTGAACAAGATGTCCTTGTGGGGAAAAAGGTAAAAGCGCGACAATACCCCATGAGAGAAGTTCCCCCGGTATGGAAGGAAGCAGTCGCAGCTGCCGGTGGTAACCCCGCTGTGCCAGCGCATTTCCAACGTGTTTGGGTGCATGTTCCATGGAAGCGCTCTGAGGTGTTAGCGCTTAAGCAGACATTACCCGATCCCCGTAAAAACCCAGCAGGTTATTATAAAGAGTTGTCACAAACAGCAGGATCATGCGTTATGAATTTGGCAGACATAGACATGTTGTTTGGTAATGTTGTTCCACAGCCTCTATGGGGGTCAATACGTAATGCAGATCACGATGCAGAACTAGGGGATACATGGGCTAACATTATTGCTGCTGATACTAGACAAACTGGTGGCGCGAAACCTGAGCCTTTAGTAGCTGAACTGCCTGGTAGAATCATCACATATATGAAGACACTAATGCCTGCAATGCGCGTAAATTGGGACAAGTTATCTGCGTGTAAACAGAAGAAGGATGAGACAGTGTCAGACTTCTTTACTAGGTTTGAGGAAACGTTTATTGACCACAGTGGGCAGGATATGAGTACTGAGGGTGGCCAACGGTTATTTGTGGATAAGTTTGTGCAGAATTTACTTCCTGACCTGTGTAAAAAGTTGAAAGATTCAGAGAGTTCTTGGGCTGTTTCTTCCTCAGCGCAAATACTGGCTACTGCACAGTATTATGAAAATAGAGATAAAGACGAGAAAGATAGGACAGAGAAGAAAACAAAGGAATTAAAGACAAAGGTCCTTTTACAGCAGGCCTATCCACCACGTGGAGGTCAGAATAATTATAGGCAACCCCAAGGTGTTTATCACCAACCCCAACAATTTCAGAACAATCAGCAAATGAATGGGTATTATCAACCACGTGTCCCTGTGGGTCCCAACCAATGTTCATACTGCAAAGAGGAAGGTCATTATAAATATAGTTGCCCTAAATTAATGCAACGGAACGGTAATGTGTATGGCGCTAGAGGTAGGGGTGGTCAGCAAGCTCCTAGAGGCAGAGGGCGTGGAAGTGTTCCCCAGAACGCGCGTCCTCTTCCGCCCCAAAGCGCCATTAATAGCTTTGATCAGCAAGCTAACGCGACTAGTAATACGGCCCAGTATTACAATAATGATTATTATGTGGAGGACGGTGATGCAGAAAGTAGTGATTACTAGGACAGCCATAGACAGAGAGAGGGAGTTGTTTCAGTGCCAGTGGATCAGAGTGGACCGTATGTTGATGTGACTACAGCAAATGTAACGGAGCCTTTTCTGCTAGACACTGGTGCTGCAAAGAGTTCAATCATGCATTCAAAACTCCCTGGCGCACCTTTGTCTGGCGATATAAATGTTTCAGTAGGTTTTTCTGGCGCCCCGGTTAGGAACCCGATTTCTAGTCCCATGTCACTTTCTGTTGGGCCTTGCGAGCTGAAAGCACCCCTGATTCTGACAACAGGTTGTGGTGAGAATTTGCTGGGATTAGATTTGTTGAAAAGATTGCATGCTACACTGTACTGTTCTCCTTCAGGAGTACAACTTACATTAGGCAAGAAAGTGATTTCCCCAATGTACTTGTCTAAAAACACAATGCCACCTGAATTGTCATCCCTTCCGGATGCCCTTTGGGCTACTGGTCCCAATGACGTGGGCCTCTTGGAGATACCGCCATACGTGGTGACTTTAAAGACTAATGTCAGACTGCCACGTATTCCCCAGTACAAAATCTCTAATGAAGGCCAGAAAGCATTGTTAGACATTGTCGGCGACTTGATTAATAAGGGTGTGATTGAAGAGACAAGAGGCAACGTTTGCAATAGTCCGATTTTACCTGTCTTAAAACGAACGGACCCTTCACAGCCACCTGTTTACAGATTTGTGATTGATCTTAGAGAGGTTAATAAGATTGTTGTGCCACAGTTTCCGGTTGTCCCTGATATAACTGCCTTGTTAACGATGATTCCAGCCTCTGCTGCATGGTTTTCAGTGATTGATTTAAAAAATGCTTTCTTTAGTATCCCAATTGCAGAAGAGAGCAGAGACATTTTTGGTTTTAGTCTGGGAGGCCGAAGCTTCCGCTTCAAACGCGCTCCCCAGGGCTACTGCGAGAGTCCATCCATATACAGTCAAGCTTTGAAAGCGCAGCTTGATGCACTTGTCTTACCTAGTGGCGCTATCCTGATTCAGTACGTGGACGATCTTCTAATCGCCGCGGATGCTGAGAAGATCTGTAAAGAAGCCACATTGTCATTGTTGCGCCATTTATCCGCTTTTCATCACAAAGTGTCTCTCTCTAAGCTGCAATATTGTCGACAAGAAGTGACCTACTTAGGTCATCTCTTATCGAAGGAGGGAAGGAAACTGACCCCAGAAAGAATTCAAGCCATTGCACAGTTGAGTGTGCCAAAAACACAGAGAGAAGTGCGTGCTTTCTTGGGCATTACTTCATACTGTAGGCATTGGATTCCTAGTTTTTCTTTGTTGGCAAAACCTTTATTAGCATTAACATGCAAAGACACACCGAATCCTATCCCATGGTCTGAAGAGTGCCAGAAAAGTTTTGTGGAATTGCGCAATGCATTGTGTTCAGCACCTGTGTTGGGCACTCCTGACTATAGCAAGCCTTTTACATTGTATGTTCACGAGAAAGATGGATGTGCGTTGTCAGTGTTAACACAGCCTTTTGGCGACAGACCGCGCCCATGCGCGTATTTTTCATCCACCTTGGACCCTGTAGCGAGGGCATTGCCAAGCTGTCTGAGAGCGACAGCTGCTGCAGCAATGTCTATCCGACAATCTGCTGGTCTGGTAATGGACAACACATTGATCGTTATGGTCCCACACGCTGTAGACACATTATTAAATAGGACCAAGACACAACACTTGACTAGTGCGCGATTATCAGGGTATGAACTCACACTGTTAGCGAATCATATACACATAAAAAGATGTAATACGCTGAATCCAGCTACGTTATTGCCAATTCCAGCAGACTCAGATGAGATTGAGCAACATGATTGTCTGTTCAGAACAGAAGAAGAGACGAAAGGGAGAGTAGATTTAAAAGATACTCCCCTGACTGAGTGTGATGGTACTTTATGGGTGGATGGTTCATGCTTCAAACTCCCTAATGGTGACACGACTGCTGCATATGCTATCACGACTTTACACACGGTCGTGGAAACTGCACGAGTGCCACATAATTCGGCCCAAGCAGCAGAATTAATTGCCCTCACGAGAGCATGCGTGTTGTCTGAAGGAATGAGAGTTAATATATACACAGATAGCCAGTACGCCTTTGGCGTGGCTCATAATTTTGGACGACTGTGGAAAGAGCGTGGGTTCCTGACGTCACATGGAGCTAAAATTCAGAATGGCAAGTTGGTGAATGATCTCCTTGAGTCACTGACCCTACCGTTGCAAGTTGCGATCATGAAATGCAGTGCGCACAGGAAAGTTACAGATTATGTTGGACGTGGGAATGCGTTTGCTGATGAGACCGCGAAAGAAACAGCACAGAATGTGAAGACTAGAATGTATGTTGCAGGCCCCGCAAGATGGGTTAATGATGTTGGAATGTGTGAGAACACAATAGAGAGTGTGAAGTCGCTTCAGGCTGAAGCCACAGAGGAAGAGTTAAGCAAGTGGAGAGAGAGTATGGGTAAGTTGGATGAGAATGGTTGTTGGATTGATCTGACAGAACATAAGCGATGGTTGTTGCCTGATGCATATGTGCTTCCAGTGGTTACTATGGCACATGGAATGGCACATATCAGTACGAAAGGTATCTGTAAGTTGTTGGCTCCAGTATGGCAGAATGCTGGGATTCCCAAGTGTGCAGAGAATGTGGTCAAGAATTGCATGGTATGCTTGAAATACAACCCTGGTAGGGGAACCCCAACTCCAGCCGGTCACTTTGCACCCCCATCAAGTCCATTCGAAGTTTTGCAGCTGGACTTTATTCACATGGAAAGATGCAACAACCTGAAATATGTACTGGTGGTTGTTTGTGCTTTCTCAAAATGGATAGAGGCTTATCCTCTGAAAGATAACACTGCCCTATCCACAGCCAAAGCCCTTGTGAAAGAATTTTTCCCCAGGTTTGGAATGCCAAGAATGGTATGGTGTGATAATGGAAGTGAGTTTGTGGGTAAAGTGATGAAGAATGTATGTGAAGGTTTAGGCATAAAGCAAAAGTTCCACGCTGCAAATCACCCCCAATCAGCTGGACTAGTAGAGCGCTACAATGGAGCCTTAAAGCTCAAGCTGGCCAAAATCCAGGCGACCACCGGTCTTAAATGGCCTGACGCCCTGCCTTTAGCACTCCTGTCCACCAGAATGACCATACACTCACGAGTGGGACTTAGTCCCTATGAAGTAGTCTTTGGCCGCCCGGCCAACGTATGGGGTGTGCCAAGGCCTACGAAGTTCAGTGAGATTGAGCATCCAGTACTGCTCGATTACCTGTATGATTTGACTGTTAAACTGCGTGTTTTGCACCAACAGGTACATGATACTCTTCCCCAAGCTTCTGAACCTCCTGGACACCCTATCAACCCTGGTTCGTGGGTCCTGGTCCGGAATTTCCAGCGTAAGGGCAACGACGAGCCTCGCTGGATCGGCCCTCATCTTGTGCTCCTGTCGACGAGATCAGCGGTGCGAGTAAAAGGAAGGAAGCATTGGATACATGGTACCCACTGCAAAATAGTCCCCTTGCCTCTGCCATATGACCAGTGGGTCAAGGAGGGTATCGCCGACACTGAGACAGACACTGTACCTCGTTTTGTACCATTCAGTGACGCACGCCTAAAAGACACAGCTTCAGTCCAAGAGAGTGACAATATTCTGCAGGAAGCTGTGCCACCATCAAATCGACTGGACACCACTGAGCCTGAACTTTTGTTCCAAGACCAAACGGCACCTGGCCGTCTCCGCTATAATTTGAGACCCAGGCCCATGGACAAATAAAGATTTCCTTACTATTTCCTTTTTGGACACTTTTTGCTCTCCCATCTGAAGGACTTTCTTGATTTTTGTTTTTCGAACCACCATCCGGGTTCTGCCGCAGGGTCGCGGTGCCAAGACTTTGGGGTACAGGCCGAAGACGTTAGGTCAACGGTTCTGGTTGGTCTAGGGCGTTTCCCTGGACTGACAGGCGTACTCCTTAGCAGAAGAAACTCATCCGCCGCGAGCGGCCCGAGTAGAGGATGGAGTTTTTTAAGATGGAGAGACCGATTGAGGAAATGAACTTTAAACCCAGAATGTGTAGAATTGTAAAAAGTAAATGTTTTGTCTTTTTGTGCCTTTTTACACTGTGTAGTATTATGATGTTTATTGTAGGATTTGTGTTTTTCTCCACTCAAAAGCCCATTGCACCCACTGAACAGCCTATACCTCTTTCTACTGCCTCCTCTCACTCTTTTCACCCTTTGCCTGAACACGAACAGACCAGACGATCGGAGTTTGTAAATAACTCGTTTATCCAGCTCTTGCACCAGCACCAACTAGTAGTGAATACGACCAATTGCTGGGTGTGTGGGTTAATGCCACATACCATTAACAAGGGTATTCCTTATTTGGTGCTGCCATATAGTTATAATGGATCGTCATGGGCATTCCAGACCATGTTTCTCTACGCCCTAGAGACATACTCCCCTCGCCAACCGCGTTCCATCAGACCTGGTACAAATAATAAAGCCTTAGTGAGAGGAATTGCCGATATGAGTAGGGATATTGATGCATACTCATCCATTCCCAAAGAAGAGTTGAGACCTTATGTAGGATGGAACGCGACGGGGTATAGTATTAGTCTGGGTGAAAGACAGCGAAAAATCTCATCTCCAATCTGGGTCGTACCCCACATGGGTCGGTTCTGCTTACAGGGTAATGGTCAGAACCCTAGAGCTCAACTGGGAAGAAGTGACTGCACTGAAACGTACACGTTCCCGTCACAGTTTTCCCCTGCGTTTTTAACTGCCAAGGGTACATATTTCATCTGTAATGACCGAGCATGTACATGGTTGCCCCCTGATTTCTCGGGCACATGTTATATTGCGAATCTGCTACCGCCTACATTTACTGCCGCCTCCGACTATCACAAGACCAGAGTTGTGAGAGGTGTGATTAGTAAGGAGGACACTGCCGGTCAGGAAGCGGGAGACTTCTTCTTGGGTTTCCTGCCGTTTTGGGGACCTATGGTCAATAGTAGGAACCTGAGACAGCTGACTCGTGTGGTTGAATCCACCGTTAATGTAACGGCTGGTGCCCTTGGTAATTTGACAGCTGAGCTCCAAGCGGATCGCCTTATGACTTTGCAGAACCGCATGGTTCTAGACGTTATTCTTGCAGACCGCGGTGGGGTATGCAGGGTTATCCAATCCAGTTGCTGCATTTTCATACCAGATAATGCTCCAACAGTGTATCAAGCCATCTCCAAACTCCATAAAATATCTGAATCCATACACGTGGATAAGGGAGATTGGTCACTGGTGGGGTGGTTCTGGGAACTGATATCTGCCTGGGGTTGGAAAGTTCTGATGGTCATTGGAATGATCTTAGCCATTCTTTTCCTGTTCTGTCTGTGTATACAGTGTGCTCCTGCGATATGTGGCCTCTGTGCTACCTTATGTGTAAGGAAACCTGTATCGAGGGACAAGCTAAGTAATAGGATGATGCTACAGCAACATCTCCATGACTTCGTGAACATTGACCTAGACTCGGATTAAGATGAGTATAGTGATTGCCTATGTAAGGGCAAAAGGAGGGTCTGTCGTACTTTAATATTCGGGACCACGTAGGGAACAGGGCCCTACCCCTGTCTATCTTGGTATTAGCGAACCGCAAATGGTAAATGCGGCATGTACGAGTGCTTTACTTATCGTTCTAGCTATGAATGCACTGTGTACACGTTATTCTGCTGCACTACGCGGGTTCCATTTTGGAAGCAGTGGCCATCTTGTCATTGCCCTCACATAGGCTATAATGGAGCAAATACGGGCCTCACAGTACATGGGCTTCTTCTCTGACTTCTCTGTGACCTGGGCAGCTGGCTCTGCTGCCCCGGGTCAAACTGGTCTCACGAGCTCCCCTTCCTCTCTCCACCTGTGATTAGCATCAGGGCTTGACCCGTCATAAAACCCTTTCATTCTACACAAGCCCCTGGCTAATCTCTTTCGCACCTGGCTGTTCCTGCTTTATGACTTGGTTCCCAAAACAGGAGATGCTCATGTTTATTGGGGGGATCTGTTTACATGTAATGTGGGATCTGAACCTTGTTGTGTAAATCATTGTGGGCTGGCCGAACTGGAATGTGGGATGGTCATCATGACTCTGCCTTTTCTTTGTAATGTACACTTGCATATTGCCGTATCATAAAACCTAGGAATGTATGCTTGAGGCAGGAAAAAGGGTATTTAAGATGAAGTCCATTCCTATGATTTTCAGCAGTCTCCTGAGAACATACACGCTGTTGTACTTCTAGGATACCTGTCATTGGTCTGCAGCCAATAAACGATTCTTTGACTTCACCCAGAAGACTCTGTGTTTCTGTAGGTCCGGAACAGGGTGAACCCAGAAGTCATAGGGTGTGTGTCCCTGCACCGCTGGGTCTAAATTACCCAGTACTTCAACTGCTAAATAGGGAGCGCCTGTGTATGTCAAAGAGCGCTTAAGAAGGAAGCGTGTTTGAGGGATGGAAAGGTTGATAGGGCACAGGAAGGAAATTGTGCTTGAAGACCTGAATTGAACTAAGTGGCAGAAAGTATGAGCGAGCGAGGTGTGACAGTGTGCGAGATTAGTACGAGGGGCACCCCGGGGGGGGGGGGGGGGAGGTAGGGGGTAGAGATGGAATTTTGCACAGCATGAGGGGATAGAGGAAGGTAATATGTTTGACCAGGTAGTATAGAGAGCAGACCAGGAGTGTGAGGTAGGGATGAGAGGGGGTAGTGGAATTGCGAGATTAGAGGGGAAAGTGGCAGTGTGGGGGAGAGATGGGGCAGTGGGTGTGTGGTGGAGAGATCAGTTTGGTAGAAATACAAGTTTGAGATGTGTGGTACGATGTGCTTTTGAATTATGTGGATAGTATTTAAATGATATGAACTTCAGTGGAATTATGGAGTGTGAATATGTGTAGGTGCATACACAAACATTACAGGGATGGGAGTCGGCGGGGTTAAACTTTCAAAGTTTGAAAGTGCTTTGATACAGAAATGGCCCTTGGCTCAACCTAGATTTCTACTGCCACTTAGCCCTAGTTATCTTCGTACTTCATGTCAGCAGCTAGGCAGGACTGCTGCAATGCAAGAGCTGTATGGGGGAACTACAGTTGGGCCAAAGTCCCCGCTTTAAGGTCAGGGGGAGATAAGGAATGGGGGTGAGGTGGTAATAAAAGAACATGAGAGTAGAACACAGACATGGGGTGAAGAAGAAAGGAAGGAAGAGAAAGGAAGGAAAAAAGAGTGAATGCTGGGTCAACGAAGAATGGACAGAAATGAAACAAAAGGAACAGAAAAATAGATAAAATGAGGGCACATCGAAAAAGCACAAGAGATCAATGGGACTTGAAAGGCATAAAAAGCTGCTGGTCTACAAACTTTCCCCGTTAATATGAGACGCTCCATATTTGGGGCACTCAGTTCGATTCTGCATGGCATAGGTTTTCCTTCTTCGAATCAGACCATTGAATGCATTCACATTGTTGAATAACAATCTAGAAACCAGATCAGCCTGGAGAAACTTGCGACCTGGGGCACGTATTTAATAGAATTGGTGGTATAGCGCTTCAAAGTCCACAGTAAACTGGAATCCTAAAGAAACAGAATCAGCAAGTCCATAAAAGTTACTTCACAAGAGAATCTCATGAGGAAAGGAAACATGATCTGGGTACATTCAGAGACCGCTGTCAATGAACTTTACAACCCTTTATAGAGTATACCATTTTACTTTAAGCATAACCAATGAAAATATGGCAAACATTTCCTTGCATGGGACTTCAAACATCGCTGTCCTGATGACCCCCGGATTAGCTTTCTGCCTGCAAAGTAAACAGAGCAGGCAAAGTACGCAGGACAAACATCTAGGCCGGAGATGGAAATAGGACGCCGTCACCCATTCCCACCCAATTAACAACCACTTCGGGACCAGCTGTGGAGGCACCCCAAGGGAGCCGCCAGCACCAAACCGCGGTTCACTGCAGGTAGAGGTGCAGGGCGCCAAAGTGGAGACTGGCACAGACTGCACACTTCAGCATGCCTTGCCCTTGGGTTCTAGTGTGCCCCCAGGGAAGCCTTCTTCCCGTCCCTTCTACACTCAAATCAATATCCGGAAGAAGCCAGAACTCAATCATGTATTCCGAAAACCAAAACACAGCCACTAGACCACCTCCTTTAATTAAAGAACAGCACTATGGCCATTGCTTGGCTCTCTGCAGTATTAGACGAGTATTACCAAATCCGCTCCTCCCGCCTTTTCAGAATGTGAGCCCCAGGCTGCATGGCACCTGCAGATAATGCGTTCCGTTACCTTGTGTAATTTATTCTGAGACAATGCACAAGTGCTCAGATATTGAAGGATTAACAACACGACTTGAAATAAAAGTATACTCGTGTGTCTTAATTGCGTGCGCCCTCCCCCTAGTTTAGTGAAATATGCTCCATGCTCCTGCGAATTTCATCTTCAGCAGTAAAGTGCAAAAGTTAACACAGTATTAATTCATAGTCCGGCGCAAAGGAAATGGCAGGACAGTGAAATACAATCACCACGGGAAGGATAGTCCGAGCACGTCTGTGATACGGTTAATCTTCACATCGAGCAGAGGTGAACCTAGGGCAAGATGTGCATTTGGAAAAGAAAATCACGCAGCCGCTATTGTTTGAAGCGTGTCGCGCTGCCAAACAAACGTTTTAAAAATAAAAAAAGGTGCACAGGGAAAAAACACAAGGTTATAAAAATAGAGTTGGGCGAGCCATGCACAGAAAAAGGGAAATTGCACAGCCGCCATTGTTAGAGTCCAAGCATAGCGTGCTGCCATGCAAAAGAAAACAAGCATTGGCATAGCCAATAGGTCTCGCCTTTGGGACCTTATAAGTGTTTAGCCATGCAACAGTTGCGTAACTAAATACTTATAAGGTCCCAAAAGCGAGACCTATTGGCTATGAAAGTGATCGCGATCCGATCGCGATCAAACATCAAAGCGGCCGAAAGTGAAAGTAATCGCGGTAAAAGGAGGCGCGCGCGCGCCCGCGCTCATGCACTGTAGCTCTAGGCTGGCCTGGTAGCACATTTTGGAGCCCTCTCAATAAGTCTCGCCAGACCAGCGCATGCGCTGGGTCAGGCGAGACCTAAAAAACATTAAGGGGGTCATTACAATGGCAGATGGACTTCAGTCTGTCCGCCATCGTCCCGGGAATAAGGACCGCCCGCCTATATGGCGGAAGTCCCACACCACAAATTACGATGCGGAAAAGGCAGTTTAACATCACTGCGTATGCTGCTGGATGCAGCACCTTCCCAAGATGCACGTTTTGTTTTTCCCTGCACCACCTGAAACAACCAGAAAGCTCACAGGCCACCTCACTCACCAGGTCAATCAAACATTAATACACCCTATAACCCTCTCCCCCTCCAACACCACCCCTGCAAAAAAAAGCATTTGCACTGCAATAGGTCTCGCATTTACAAGAGTTTGAGCTATTGGCATTGTAAATAACAAGGCCTTTTATGTGTGGTCTTAAAGCCGATAAATAAACAAGGCATGGTCATTTACAATGCCAATAGCTTAAACTCCTACAGATGCGAGACCTATTGCATTGTAAATGCATGAATATATCTATCTATCCATCTATATGTTTTTTTAAAGCATTAGGAGAGCACGTGTACAGTCTGCAACAGCAGGCAGAACAATGCTATTTGAGAAAATAGTGCTCGGAGGCTGTAATTAAATCCTACCGAGTGATACACGCAACAAGGGGTGTCACCCTGGCAGATTACAAAATGAGACAAGGCAGTACCAAGGAGGGACTACTAAGCCTTTAGACCAATGAACAGCCAAAGTATTCAGTGGACAATAACGCAAGCCAATGAAAAATATGGGTGGAGCTGCGAGTCCCTTCCTCAATACATCATGCCTCGTAGAGCAGCACATTGCGCTGCCCAGGCACGACCTAAAAAGGGTCGATTCGGGACAATGAACAATCTATACATTTCTCAAAAATACAAACCACTAAACAACCACGTCAAAACACTAAAACCAACCACACTTACCCTTCACATCATCTCTTCCGATAATCTGACCCGATCACATTATCCCTAAAAGAGCATGCCCAAACGGATCCCAAATACCAGCCAGACTGCAATGACCTCAATCACCAGCTTAGACCACTGAGATACCATTACATACCACCCAACTACTTACCCGAGTCCAAAAGACTGGACATGCATACAATCCACAAAATACCCATTTACACCACACTACTGGGTAAAGTAATATGGCCCATCAAAGTTTAAAAAAAAACATCCCTAACAAAGCACACTTTTACTTTGGGGGTTGTTTAATTATAACATGCCGAGCCACAATTCACTTTGTCAACCCCTTTACACACTACCTCTGGCTGATATTCAAAAAGTTTCACCCCCTTTAAAGTGCAATCCAACACCCCACAGGCAAGCTCATAAGCAACTGCTCAGTCAAACCTGTCCTAGACATGCAAGAACGAGTACAACTTTAGAGCATACATAGGTTATTGATCAAGGTTCAAAAGAGTACCCAGGCTATTCATAAAGCAATTCCTGACTCTTCTATATAACAAGGATTCAATTTGGAGGGCTGCCCTGGTCCAGGAGGTTCAAAGTCAAAATCAATGCCAAATGTTTACCCGGAAATGCCAAACTCTCCTCCAGTGACATATCTCCTGCATCATCTAGTAGTCTGAACACAACACAGAACCAAAGACTCTGTAACCGTGACAAGCATCACCCCATAACACTCACAAATCTTATGCGATTTCAATATATGATTGGATATCAAAACAAGACTAGAATTCAATCCTAGATGATCAACCCAGAAACTATTAACTTCAAAAACTTTTCATGTAAGAGCACTCCGGAAGTCTGTCTGGAGCAGGAGTGCGGCGTGTAATCACATTTCACGCCCCGCTTTACGAGAGGTGGTACTCTCGAGGTCTGCCTGGCAAGTGCGGCACAATCCACACTGCCCTACTAGACAGGACCCTTCTGGCTGCAGTGACGAACTACGACACGCTGAGCACACATGCACCAAGCCCTTCAGCACTGCTGATGGAGGGGACAGGGCACACCTTGCCTACCCTGTGAGCTGCGCCTAACTCCGCTCTCAGCAGCGATGCCTTAATCTAACCAGGTACTTCATTGTCCCAGCAGCAGACACGGTGGCGTTTAGTTGCTAGACTTGGACCAGAGGGGTCCAGACGTTGCACAGCGCTCCTCGCCATTGGAAGGCATACACTTTATTCATATCTACAATACAGCCATGGCTGGGTCATATTTGACTTCTGAGAAGCGCATCTGCGTCCAAAATTAACACATTGTATAGTAGGCACGCAGGTTTTCCAGTGACCTACTTTGTGTTTGAATGCAAATGTGTCCACAGGGCTCACAGGAATCTACCATATAACACATTAGGAGAACAGGTGTGCTGCACCCTATGTTCTTATGGGGATATTTTATGATCCATGCACTTATGGCGATTTAGGTGCTCCGTTCTCAACTAAACTGCTATATTCCATGCCCCAAGTATTCACTGATGCTATAATGTAGGTAGGTTTGTATCTTGCATTGTCAGGATAACGAGTACCATCTCAAGATTTGCATAGCATGCACAGTATTTATGATTTATGTCCGTCTCTTATGTACAATAAACTATATATTTTTATATAACCCTGCATGGAGTCTTTCATGGTGTGTTCGTTGTGTTTGTGCGTGTGTTGCGCAAACACTTTACACATTGCCTCTGATAAGCCTGCCTGCTCCTCACCATGCCACCAGAAGGTGATAACAGATATTTGATGTGTAACTTACTTGCCCCGACTAGAGTGGTGGGTTCTGCCTGGCTTAGGTGCCTACCGTAAACAACCAGAAACCCTATTTCTAACATCAATGTTCAGCTTTAGGCAGTTCTTTATCCAGTTGAGGACACTGGTCATGCATCTGTGGAAGTTAGCCCTGGTGGTGGTAGGGTCATTGGTGAGGGAGATTAGTTGGAGAGACTGCACTGACCATCTTCGGACTCCTTTCACTTTTTGCAGTCTTTCTCCTGGCAAACCCTCCATACTAGAGACTGGCAGTTTCTGGCACTACCTGGACAGTCACCTGCTGTGGCTTGACAGGCTTTTTCACTCTCAGCAAGCAGGCTGACTTACAGGCACTTCAGTTCAGAGGTACTCTCCCAGCAAGTAAAGACTCAGTTGATGTTCCCTCCTCTCTGGGATGCTGGCTGTCTCACACACACCATTTCTGGTTGTTCAGCATTCCTCAAAGTATGCTGCAGAATACTCTCTTCCTTGGTGAAAGGACTTGGAACTGGAGCAACAATGATTTAAGTAGCTCCCACATGTACGCAGTTAAAGCAGATAAGGAAAGTGGATTCTCAGTCTGCAATCCCAAAACAGATATCCAGGAGTTGGTCTGTCAAGCTTCCTCTCTAGGCTATGCTCCAGACAGAGCCTCTGTGTAGAGTAATGCTCTTCACAGCACGGTGATCTCCAGCCTGAAGTACTCCCAGAGGCCCAAAGAGGTGCAACGTTCCTGCAACTGGCTTTTCATCAGCCAAACTGAACAGTGATCAGAATGAAGACAAAATGCTGGCTTCACCTAAAAGATCTCTCGCCCTGAACAAAGATAAGAGTCTCACCCCAAACACCTACCAAATGACAGCACCACAGAAAAACTAATCAGCAGCTTCACTTAGCAGGAGCTGCTTAAGTGAATTTTAAAAGAGCCTCGTCGCCTTCCTTCATTTTCAGGAACAGCAATACTCTTCCACTGTGTGAAAACAATCTCACCTACATGTTGTGCACAGGAGCAGGCTAGGTGCACATACTGTATGTACTACAGTAGCCACAAACCACAATACACTTGGACGTTAGTACTAGGATACAAGTTACACATTGATGCAGAATTTTACACAAGGGGAGCCAGCTACACAGATAGATGGTCTGATAACTGTAGAATCACAAAACACGGTATGATACAATCACTTCGGTACATGCTAAACCCATGACATGGGTGGTAGCCCAATGTTGTGATAGTCTCATCACAATGAGAGCACAATTGGTGCACTCCTTCCAGTCAAAAGACAGTTGCATGGCTCCATTTATGTCAGGGACAGGGGTAGGTCTCTGCACATGTTATATTCATGCGAGTTTAGAACCAAAAACTGGGATATAAGCAAGTCAGTCAAGCACGCAGAACACAGAAACATGACTGTACACCCCGTAGGGAACATTTAGTCCCCCAGCATGTTCAGGCAATATTATAGGTTTACTAAATTACAGCTTATCTTGAGGTCTTTTCATTACATATATGTTTACTTGACTCCTAGAAATATGCTGTTTTGAGGATACTAATAAACAAGTGCATATTTGTTTCTCAATGTATAATCATTGGTGTAAATATACATTACGGATAGGTGCTCCTCACCCTCTAAATGGTGAGTAGCTTGAATGTTTTGTTTTCTTTTCCTCAAGAACGAGGAGTTGGTAGCAAAGAAAGCTGTCTGGAGTGAGTGCTTGTGACCTGGTGACTGCCTTGCTGAAGGGAGACCTGCCCTATGTCCTGGACAGCTTACCAACAGCCTGCAGAGCGGAGTAGCGACGAGCTACTAACATGGGCCAAAAGCTGTTGAGCGGGCTTCAGACAATTAGAGGCCCCAAGGTCTCAAACTGCTCTGGTGGAAGATTTCATAGTAAAGGGGGTCTGCCAGACGCAACACCTGAAGTGGTAGTACCTTAGAACATCCCGGTTCTTTGGCAGTACAGCTGAAGTCCTCACCACTGGCCTCGGATGTTTGGAGACCAAACCCGTATTATGTCTCACCCACCAATTTCACTCTTCATGCTTCGCTTCCCCATGCTCAGCCACAATTCCCAAAGCTCAATACAGTTTACCAGATAATAAAACAAAAATACATCAACAGTGACTTACTTTTAATATCATAAAGGCTTCATCGATCCTTCAATGTTGCAAATGCCTTTTGGCCAGCAGAATTGCCTGCAGACCCATGCCAATGACTAACTCAGCAGTCAATCCAGCCAGAACAGCCAACAACTCATTGAATACAAGTATTTTCCAAAGGAATTCTAAATGCCTTACATAAAATCCTTCCCAAACCAGCTATGAAACAAGAGATCCTTCCAGCCACTGGCTAATAACGGTTGAGCCTAAGAGAGGAATCTAGGGATACATACGGACTCGTCTGTCACTCATAAGATTGTGTTTGTCTAATACGTTTAAAATGCAGTTTGGCACTTTTCCCTCATACTGGCTATAAAGATATCTCCACCTACATTACTTGAAGCGCTTGTCCCACCTCAATGACTGCAGTGTTCGTTTCTCCTCCCTCCAGCTGAAAGTCTGGTCGAGTTGTGCCCTGTCAGATAATAAAACCGTGCACATCTGTGCAATCCCCCCCAGGTGAAGTGGGAAACATTCAAAGCAGTAATAAGGGGACACGGACTCTCCCAGATAGCCAGGGTGCGAAAAGAGAAACTAAAGGAGAAGTCGAGGTAGAAAATGAAATCCTCTGGCTATAGGAAGAGCTAGGTGATGAGAACGCGAGAGAAACTCCATGTCCCGCAACTTAAAAGAGACGACTATAAAGCAATAGTGCCCGATGGTGCCAGAGCATTGGGAAGAGAGAAACAGGGCAGAGTATACGATCTTGGGGACAAGGCGGGGAAGCGGATTGCATGGCTTGATAAGAAAGAACTCACGAGTAGGCTGGTGCCAGAGCTGGTAGACAGAACAGGCCAGTCGATCACTGATCCTCCCCCCCCCCCCCCCCCCTCCAGAAGTTGCAAATACATTTGCGGCCCATTACAGTGAGACTTACCGCTCAAATACAGCATTCACTGAAAGATTCTCAACCGCTACTCAGACATCACCCATCCATCCCTCTCGTTCGACGACCTAAAACTGCTAGGAGACTCCTCCAATGACGAAATAGCTCAGGCACTTAGAAGTCTCCGATCAGGTGAGGCCCTGGGACCTAACGCCGTACCGATTGAGATTCACAAACTTAGACCGGACAAACTAACCCCATACATGCGTTCCACGTACGAGGAGAGCAAGAAGCTGGGGGCACTTCCACTAGACCAAAGTATTGCTACACTGAATACAATACATAAAGAGGGAAAGCCAAAGACTGAATGTGCCTCTTACAGGCCAATCTCCTTATTAAACGCGGAACCTAAAATATTAGCCAAACTCCTAGCCAATCGACTTGTTAAAGTAATCAGCGGATTGGTGCACCCAGACCAATCGGGCTCCATGCCCCAGCATAACACCGCACTAAACTTATGCAGAGTGCATGGAGTGATGGGGAGGGTGGCCACAATCCAGGAAGCGGCAATAATGGTTTCATTAGATGCCACAGTGGCATTCGACACTGTCGAAGGCCGTACCTTTTTGCAGTCCTCACAAAAATGGGATTCGGACCTAGCTTCATCCAATGTGTCAGACTCCTTTACTCAGAACCCCTGGCTCAAGTTGTCGTCAACAACAAAAAGTACGAAGTGTTCAAGTTGAGTCGAGGAACTCACCAGGGCTGCCCACTATCGCCCCTCCTGTTTTCCCTGGCGTTGGAACCATTGGCGTCATGGATGCGCAAGGATCCAGTGACACGGGGACTGTGTTGGTCAGAAACCTGGAAAGACCACATCTCAATGTACGCGGATGACATTCTCCTGCCCCAAAAGTTCACTTGGGAGTGTGCTAGACATTTTAACAACCATTGGCAGATACTCCGGCTATTCGATTAACTGGAGTAAGTCCATATTGTATGTCCCTTGTGGATCCCCCACCTGCCCTCCCAAGGGGTTGCTTCGTACAAACCACAGTGGGCTTTAAGTATCTAGGCATTTTTGTCACGACAGACCCTAAATGCTGTTTCGACCAGAACCTGCTCCCACCCTTGCAAAGACTGAAGCGGGACACTAAGCTGGAAGGCACTCCCGCTCTCGTTGCTGGGCAGGGCATCACACTTTAAAATGATGTCTCTGCCCCGCTTTCTATAGGTGCTGCAAAATTCCCCGGACGTGGTTCCCGCGTGCTATTTTCGGGAGATTGAGTCTCTGCAGAGAGACTTGTTGTGGAATGGGAAACTCCGTATAGCGCTAGCTAAACTCAACCTCAGCTGGTATGAGAGGAATTGGCCTTCCAGACCTCAAAAATACTACTGGGCAGCACACCTTGCTGCCATCAATCACGGTAATTACAGACGCGCAGACGATCCAGGCTATGCCTTGGATAGGTGGCTGCTGCTGGGAGGGAATTATAACAGTGCGTTGTACTCTAAACAGCGACTTCGCCTGACCGGGCAGAATAAGCACTCCGTTCAAATCTGGCACGCCGCAAATAGAAGCCTGGGATTGGAACAGAAACTCACACTAGCAACCCCCCTATGGGATTCTGAAACACCAGGCAACTTGTGGACACCAAAGGGATTCGATAAATGGGACCCAATTGGTCTCTTTAAAATAAGGGCCCTCTGGGTGAAGGAAGAAGTTAAAACATTTACATCCGTACAACGAGAATACGACTGGGCCAACTCAGAACACTTCCGATACATGCAGGTCCGCCATGTACTAAAGACGCAACTGCCGAAGGGTGTCACTCCTCCAGAATCCTCACCTCTTGAGGATAGACTGCTGGGTGGCTATCTGCCAATGTAGGCTATATCATGGACATAAAAAGCTGATCAACAACTCTATTGACCCTCTCCAGCGCACAAGAGAAAAATGGGAAAGAGACTGTAGTTCTGGATGATTAGGACTGGCGAGAGGCAGTGGCCTCCCCACGAGAGGTAGCCATCTCAGCCAGGGTACAGCTCGTCCAACTCAAAATTCTGCATAGAGTGTACATAACTGGCCCGTGTCTAGTACGAATGGTAGAGCTGAGAAGGGAGATTGCAGGAGATAATGTGGCCAGGAGGGGACCTTCATGCATATATTATGGGAATGTGAACAAATTCAGCAGTACTGGCGCAAAATACACGAGGTCCTCAGTGATGTACTCGCACTTACTATTCGCCCGGGAGTAAAGAGATGCCTCCTGAATGTGTAGGAGCCCACAGACCTAAACAGTGAAAGCACTCTCTGGGTAACACTGGACCTGACGATCGAAAAAAACATTGCACAACTATGGGGAGCCACATACTCGCCCAAAATGGAGGCATGGAAGGCAGATATGGACTGGTGCGATCTGTACCACTCCCTACCCCTGGCGTACGGAGACCACCTCTCCGACCCACGCCCTCTCAGAGATGAATCGTGAGAGAGAGGCTCTCTCACAATTCATCATGCCCTCCCTTCCCATGACCACCAGAATACCTCCAGCTCGCCACCTCACATCGCTTACCTCCACCCAGACCCAAAGCACACACCATCTACAATAACATCCTCACCCAACCTTCCCCACGCCCCCGGCTCCTCACCCCCACGGGCTGGGATACATTCCTACGCCTGATCTGCCCTCCTCCCCAGGGCTCCCCACACCCTCGTCCAATGGCTCACCTTCCCTCGGGTTCCCTCTGCAGTGGCACACTCTGACCTCCTCACTCCCCCTCCCCATGCCCTGACCCTCGGGCTGCTCACCTCGCTGCTGGCAGCAAAGGTTGCACACTGGCATGCTATCCTCTGCAAGGCGGCCTTTCTTGCCCAGGGTCTATAGGCGCGCCGGTGCATGGCCTCGGCCGGTCTCGGTGCTGCTTGCTGCATGCCGGGCATGGGTGCTGCCACCCCTCCTGCCGCCAGTGATGCGTGGTGCTTCTGTAACCCCTTCGCTGCAGGACTCGCGGGCACTGCGCATGCATGCGAGCCTCCGGAGGTGCCAGATCTGGACTATTAAAACAAGCTCGATTCTCCTGGGAAAAAAGTTCTAAACAAGCACAAGACCTACCAGAAGAGCCCGAAACAAGGCCGACCCCACACAAAGACGAGACTGGGTTAGAAAGGAAAAGAGTATAAGAACAACCATTCAGCGTGCATCACATTGGATTTAGCACGCCTCAGTCGTTCATGCGCCAAATCCCTGCCAGGGGCCGCCACGAATATGTATTGTATCCGATTCCTCATGGTGGCCCCTGGGGGGTTTGGTGGCCCTGTGCAGGTGCACAGCTTGCACATGCCTAAGGCCGCCCCTGCCCCTGGGGTCAAGGATGCACTCAAGCACCCTCAGTGGCACTAGGGCGGCCAAGTGCAGAGTGCTGAAGCCCAATGTTATCCAATGGGGTATAGGAGGCCTCTGGTTGGGGGTTGCTCATGAACAGGCCACAGGGTTGTGGGAGCAAAGCTCCTGGTGTTAGGCTCTCAGCGGCACTGGGGCGGCTGGATGCAGGGTGTGGTTTTGGCATCTGGTGCCCTGCTGGTTTCAATGGGGATTCTCCAGTTTTGACAAAATCTGCAGGCTCGACGAAGATCTTATGAAGGTGACCACCGGTTGAAAAGGTAATTTGGGATGCTTGGACACCATTGGTTGGGCCACCCAAGGCATGGGACTTCGGGTGCAGAGGTGTCTTTAGGCATAGGGTTTTCTTAGCAGCTCTGGTCGTGATCAGGGGGGGGGGGAGGGACTGCAGGTGTCATGGAGAGGGTAGAGGCAGGTCAGATCACAAGATCTCAGGTCAGGATCGCCAGGGAAACCTCCTCATGGTGTTTGGCCACTCAAAGTCAGGCTGTGGGCATCGGGTGCAGAGTGGTGCAGACTTGCGGATTTGGCCGGAGCCAGAGTATGTGGGTGAGCAAATCCAGTGCTCATGGGAGACAGTCTTCTGTGTAAGGCAGGGCAGGTCCTCTGGGTTCTTGAGGTTGCTGGCTGCAGTACACTGGGATTTCACTTCTGCAGGTTCAATGTGGGGACAGGCTGGTAAGGCTGGGGCCAAGTCAGTGGGCGGCGTCCTCCTCTTAGCTTTGGCAGATTCTGTGGTCCTTTTCTTCTTTAGTCCATTCTTGTCTGAGGAGGCAAGGTTCAGGGGTGCCCCTAAACTCTAGATTTAGGGGCGTTACAGGTAAGTAAAAGGTTGGGACCAATGGGTCCCTTCCTTGGGGTGGGTACACCCATTATGCCACCCTCCAGTTTGAGGGGGGCATATACCTTACTCTGGTTGGCTGGGTCCACCCACCCCCCCCGACCCCACCCCTCTACAAGATGGCGGGGACAGTTGTGCTTCACCTCGCCTCTCCCACCTGAGGGGTGGGGTTGGCAAAGGTGGGCACACCTCCCTTCCTCACTTGGTTTTCCCACTGATTCTCCCGCCCAAAGTGGTGGTCAGAGCTGGTGGGGCACAGTTGCTGGAAGCAACTAGGGTCTGGGGAAGCTCACAAAAGCGGCAAGCCTTTGAAGCTTACCCTTCGTGGACCCTGCCCATCCTGGGGGAGGAAGCTTGGCACCTCTTCCCAGGATGTGCATTGTTTCAGACCCCCCGCCCCCGAGAGCAGCAGGCTCGCAACCCAGGTGTCCAGAAACATGTCTGGTGGAGTTGGCGGCAGCTGGTGAACAGCCACTCAGCCTGGAAACTAGTGTTCGGTCGGTTTTCAGGGGGCATCTCCAAGATACCCTTGGTGTGTATTTTTCATTAAAACCCACACTGGTATAAGTGTGGGTTTAAAGTGCTGAGAAGTTTGATACCAAACTTTCCAGTTTTCAGCAAAGCCATTATAGTACTGTGGAGTTCGTAATGACAATCCCAGCACCATATATGCTTAATGAAATTACTGCACTTACAATGTCGAAGAATTGGCTTAGACACTGTAGGGGTACTGAGCTCATCCACCTGTACCCTCACTACTGGTATAGTGCACCCAGCTAGAGGGGTGGCTGATCTATGCCAGGGAAGTGGGTTGTAGGCATGGCACATAGAGGTGTGCCTTGTCGACTCTTCACTTTGTTCTGCACCAAAACACGCAGCCTGCAAAGTGTGTGTGTATGTGTATATATATATATATATATATATATATATATATATATATATATATATATATTCACTGAAAAAACCATAGGTTTCACACATGTTATAGTTAGCGGAAATTTTACTGATAAAAAACCAGTGAAATTCCCCCGTTATAGTTAGTGCAGGCAACTATAACTCACGCGACCGCAATCCTCTGCTGATGCTAATACTGTATTTAGACACTTATTTGCCCATGTCTTCTTCCATACATTTTTAGCTATACATATATTACAAATATTTTTTTTTCATAAAGACACTTATGTCATCAGCAGAAGATTGCGGTCGCGTGAGTTATAGTTGCCTGCACTAACTATAACGGGGGAATTTCACTGGTTTTTTATCAGTAAAATTTCCGCTAACTATAACATGTGTGAAACCTATGGTTTTTTCAGTGAATTTGCAAGGTTTTTTAAATGCTAATTCCTAACTATAACGTGTGTGAAACCTATGGTTTTTTTAGTGAATTTGTACGTTTTTTTAAATGCTAAGTTACTTTACGCCATTCGTGGCGTGCGCGCCCACTTAACGCAGTTCGTTCCGTGCGCGCACGGTGCGCTTTGCGCACCGTGCGCGCACAGTAAGCACGCGGTGCGCTTCGCGCACCGCGCGCCCACTTTACGCAGTTAGTGCCGTGCACGCACGGTGGGCACGCGGTGAGCTATGCGCACCACGTGCCCACGTTACGCTAGATGGGCCATGTACGCACGATGCGCTTCGCGCACCGTGCGCACATGGAGGACATATGATGCACTTCGTTTTGAAAGGTAATATTTTAATTTTTCGTAATTTTTATAAGCCATGCACAAATGGTGCCCTTCGGGCACCATTTGCACACGGGGTGGAGAGAGTGTGGATAATTTTTTCTTTTATTATTTTTGTTTAAAATATTCTAGTTTATCACACCTCTGATAAGCCATGCACAATTGGTGGCCTGCGGCCAACCAATTGCACACGGGGTGGGGAGAGTGTGGATAGTTTTGTTTTTTTTTTATAATTTTTTACCGTACGCGTACGGTAAGCGTAATCGGAGAAATTAGCGAAAAAATAAAAATTGCATTTTTGGCCTTGGGGGGGTCTTTGGGGACTCCCTCAACATGGCTATGTGTGTGGGAGCTGTCTAAACAGCCCCTTTACATGTTTTTTGGCTTTATTTTACAACCTAACTCTCAGTGCGAGAGAGAAAATGGCGGCCGCCGCTTCCTGGTTTCGGCCGATTCGAATGTTTACTAAGATCTAAGAGCCAATCAGAATCGCGCTCGCGCACGCCACCATACGCGTACGGTAAGCGTACCGTAAGCGCACCGTAAGCTGGCTCAGATATATATATTGATTTAAAGGCTATTTTCTCAGAATCTACTGAACAGATTTACACCAAACCTACAAAAGGCACTTCCTTGACCCGAGGACTACCTCTCTGCCAAATTTCTAGTAATTCTGTTCAGCCGTTCGGGCTGTGGCCCTGTCTAAAGGTCCTATGGAAAAATGCATGGGAAAAACGCGTTTTGGGACCCCCCTTTTATCTCAGCCCCCGCTTGACGAATCCCCCCGAGACTTTCAGGGTAGGAGCGGAGCACAACGCCCCACCTATTTTGAAAAATTCGCGAGGATTCGTCGACCGGCGCCAAAGTTATTCAAAATAGAATGTTGAGGATTTCCTATGGAAACGTGGTCCTAACTATAACTACCTACTGGCAACCGCCAGTAGGTAATTATATATATATATATATTTTACCTACTGGCGGTCGCCAGTAGGTAGTTATAGTTAGGACCCTCTTACCATAGGAAATCCGCAACATTCTATTTTGAATAACTTTGGCGCCGGTCGACGAATCCTCGCCAAATTTTCAAAATAGGTGGGGCGTTGTGCTCCGCTCCTACCCTGAAAGTCTCGGGGGGATTCGTCAAGCGGGGGCTGAGATAAAAGGGGGGTCCCAAAACGCGTTTTTCCAATGCATTTTTCCATAGGACCTTTAGACACAGCTACAGCCCGAACGGCTGAACAGAGTTAAATGAAATTTGGCAGAGAGGTAGCCCTCAGGTCAAGGAAGTGCCTTTTGTAGGTTTGGTGTAAATCTGTTCAGTAGATTCTGAGAAAATAGCCTTTAAATCAATATATATATATATCTGAGCCAGCTTACGGTGCGCTTACTGTACGCGTACGGTGACGTGCGCGAGCGCGAATCTGATTGGCTGATAGATCTTAGTAAACATTCGAATCGGTCGAAACCAGGAAGCGGCGGCCGCCATTTCGTGTGTTTCACTCAGAAAAAAAAAAGGGAGATAACTTGAAAGGGGGCAAGGAAGAGAGTTACAGACCCCCTAACATTTGAAAGGGGGTCAAAGAAGGACAGAAAAGTACAAAAAAAACATTTATTAATTTTTTTAAAAATCGCGGGGTACGCGTACGGTAAGCTCACCGTACGCGTACGGAAGAAAAAAAAAATAAAAAAAGAAATGAAATGCAGATTTAAATGTTTAGATATTAGGGGGCTCTAAAAAGAGCCGTTGTGTTTATGAAGTGATTTTTTTAGTGGTACCTACAAGTAAGTACCGATGCAGAGTCTAAGGTTCAAGAGGAAGACTCTGTTCCCTTCATCATTGAAGTGCACACCATCTCCTCTATAAATGTCTTGCATGTCGTAACGCAAGTTGTTGTGGTAAATGGAACCCATACCATAGTCTCGGAGAAAAGCAGAAACAGATTTGTTGACGTGCTTTCTTGCTTTGTCAATCTGTGGACAGAAATGATTGGACCAGTTCCATTTTTGCCTTTGGCATATGTTAGAAAACACAAAGGCAGTTTTAGGGAAAAGTGAAAAAAGTTGTGCAAAGGTCTCCTTCATAAGCATTTCCAGACCTACCCCAGTCACAGTGCCTAGGTCATTGCCACCACAGTGCACTATTATGAGGTCAGGGTGTTGGATTTGCATGAAGGATTTCACCAATGGCATCAATTGGTGCCACTTTAACCCTCTCTGACCAATCCATTTAATGTCTACATTTGGCAAAGCAAGGTCTCTCACCATACCTGTTTTCTCTGCATACTTTTCACTCCAGAAGACATAGCTGTGCCCTACAATCCACACTGTGAACATCTTCAAAAGGAGAACTGGATGCACTCAGGAGGTGTAATTCAGTAGAATGGTAAAAAGAAATGAAAGACAGTTTGGAAATGGAGGCATACATATTTTTTTTTTAAAATAAACTGATTGGCTGTTTCATACCATTCTACAATAAAAACTAGGCTGTATGTGTAAATTTATAGAAGCATGTTTTGTATTGGTACAGAAAAATGTGTTACCAAAGAACAGTACTATGGATTTGCTGTTAGGTTTAAAAAGTCAAGCACTCCTGCTCTTTGGAAATGAAAGTTTGGTGAACTTCTGACCTAACTCTGCACAAACAACAATTGATGGACAGAATGCAGAACAATGTCATACATTCACCCCAGTACAGAGATCTGGGCCTAAATCCATCGTTTTTTTGCTCACCATGCCGTTCCAGTTTGAACCCAGCCATATGCAAATCAGTCTTGACCCTGTGCCTCGTGGGAACAGTCCAGCCCGAACTGCCAAGCCAGGTCCTCCCTGGACTGGAAACAAGCATCCTAGGACCGGTATCTGGCTTTTCAGCCGTCTTCAGCCAGGCTTGCTTGATCTCTAGACTGGGGGAGAATGTCTGCATTGTCAGCATTCCGTCCATCATTTGTTTGTTGTAACGCTTTTCACCCTAAGTGGGATGGGTATTCCCAGACGTGGGACCCGTGCTCACTACGCCACTAGAGTCAAGCTATCCTGGCTGATGACGGCTGATAGCCAGAAACCGGTCCTAGGATGCTTGATTCCGGTCCAGTGAAGACATGGCTTGGCAGTTCGGGCTGGACTGTTCCCATGAGGCACAGGTCAAGACTGATTTGCATATGGCCATGTCTAAACTGGGGTGGTGTAGTAGGCAAAAGAACGATGGATTTAACCCAGATCTCTAGACTGGGGGAGAATGTCTGCATTGTCAGCATTCCGTCCATCATTTGTTTGTTGTAACGCTAACTCTGCACAGCAGTGTTTCATGAGCTGTTGCTATGGTAGCAGGCAGAAGTCAAGTTGGGGGAAGGGTACTAGGCAGAAGTCAAGTTGGGGGAAGGGTACTTTTGGAAAAGGGTTGGTTTTCAACCAATAGAAATGTGTGATTACATTTGAAAAAAAGGGGGAAGCACTGAGATTTGAAACTTACATGTATATGTGTGGAAAAAGAGAGGGAAACTTTGCCATTATCTGGTTCTGCTGAGAGGAGAGAGGTGTACAGAACAGAGATCCTGGCTCTGATAATCTGCTGTTTGAGTGCCACATTTCTTTCACAACTAACTAATTTTAAAGGTGAGTTTAGAGTTTGAGAGGGGATGTATATGGTAAATTAAGACATGAATAATAGAATTGGAATTCCTTTTGTTGAAGTTGTGTTTATCATTTTCTGTTTTGGGAGAAATTTAAATGTGAGGAACATGTAAAATAATATGGACTATGTTTTCACGATAAATTAAGGTGTACTGGTATAAATAAGGAATACTTTAAGGGTTTGAGGTTGCACTCAGTAATGCAAATACATTCAGCATCACTAAGGCTGGTTGCCCTTGCTGGAGTGTAGTCAGTCACCCAGGTTACACATGTTGCTGGTCTGAAAAAACAGTTTGGACATGTGCTTTTTTAAGAATCTGAAAAGTGGATTTAAAAATGTGTCAGACTGTAAAAGTATTTATCACTTGCCAAAAAAAAGAGTAGTAAGTGTGGTTTCAAATTGGCAAAGAAATTACGTTTTCAGACTAATATGAAAACATGACTGTGTGCAAAGAGGAATTACAGGCAGAGATTTATTGCGTTATGCTCGGTTGATTTTACAGTTGCATTAGTAGGAAAGGGGGAGCTATTTTTTTATGCAGAAGCAGACTTTTAGCACACACCCAGCTGCTTATCCTGTGGAATTATGCACAGTATTCACAACTGAGTGGGGTTTGAGGTTGCACTTAATAATGCAAATAAAAACATGTAAAATAATATGGACTATGTTTTCACCATAAATTAAGGTGTAGTGGTATAAATGAGGAATACTTTTAGGGTTTGAGGTTGCAGTCAGTAATGCAAATACATTGAGCATCAGTAAGGCTGGTTGCCCTTGCTGGAGTGTAGTCAGTCACCCAGGTTACACATGTTGCTGGTCTCAGAAAGCTGTTTGGTATTGCTCTGGTGATTTTACATTTGCATTAGATGGAAAGGGGGAGCTATTTTTTTATGCAGAAGCAAACTGACTTAGCACACACCCAGCTGCTTATCCTGTGGAATCATGCACAGTATTCACAACCGAGTTAGGTTTGAGGTTGCAGTCAGTAATGCAAATACATTCAGCATCACTAAGGCTGGTTGCCCTTGCTGGAGTGTAGTCAGTCACCCAGGTTACACATGGTGCTGGTCTCAAAAAGCAGTTTGGACATGTGCTTTTATCAGAAACTGAAAAGTGGATTCAAAATGTGTCAGACTGTAAAAGTACTTATTACTTGCCAAAAAAGTAGTAGAATGTGTGCTTTCCAATTGGCAAAGAAATTTCGTTTTCTGCCTAATTTCAAAGCATGACTGTGTGCACACAGGAATTGTTTTTAGATATTTAATTTGTGAATGTGTTATTGTGATTTTCACTTCTAGGAAAGGGGTACATAGTATTTTAAGATTTGAAAAGATCATAAAAAATGTAGTAATATATTTAAATATAAAAAAGGAATTTTTTTTAGTTTTTTTCAGGTATTGCTGAAGAGCAGTGAACAAAATTTAAGATGCCTACAAAATCCACAGTAAGGAAAAACCACAAAAAAAAAAAACTATATTTGAAGACAACTGGAGGACCTAAGTTAGTTGGAGATGCTCATGTTGGGAAAAAGAGAAAGTCTTCTGGTAAGCAGACAAAAGATTTTTTAAAGAACATCTTCAAAAAAAGGAAAAATGTACAAAATGTCTGTACTGGAAAGAATGTTTTCAATAGAAAAGGACAGGAAAAAATTGAGAATTTAGTTAATGCAAATATACCTTCTGCAATAACAAAGATTAACTTAAACAGAAAAACAGCGTTTAAAGAGATACGTAGAAAAATGTTTCAGAGAAGAGTTATGTCCAATTTGATAAAGGATGTGAAGAAATATAAGAAAAAGGCAAAATATTACAAGAGAAAAAAAGAAATTGAAGCTATTGCAGCAAAGGCATTAGAATTAAAAAGGAAACTATTCATTTTAATTTTGAATAGGATGCGTACATTAGATAAAATGGTTAATGTACTGAAATCACAAAGCAAAAGTAAAAGAGTAGTGAAAAGAACAAACTTTTGTAAAGTGTTTTTAGGAGAATGGATGCATAGTTCAAGTAGTGAACCTTTTTTTAATGAAGAGAGTTATTTTCAAAGTAATAGTTTGCTGCATGCAGTTGACACCAGAGGTCGTGCTTATGAAGTGAAGAATGGTTGCATAATGGAGAAGGAGATAATGGTTCCAAGAGATGAGGTACAAGTGATGGCGGATGAGGCTATGGGGAGACGTCCTAAAGCCCCAGTGTACACTTGGAATTGTAGTAGTATTTGCACTGTGCGTCAGGAATCTATTGATAAATTTCGTGAGTTTCTAAGAGAATATAGTAAAAAAAAGTGTAAAACAGAAGATTAAGGTGCTTCAAAGTCTAGATCCAAGCAGAGTGAGAGAGAATACTGGTTTGCAGGGTCATTCTCTGGCTTGTCTATCTAGAAAAGTGTGTAATAGTGTTTTCCATCATTTTAGGATGCTGGCTGTTCATCATACTGAAATGAGAAAGTTTGTGAGACGGTTGTATTTTGCTAAAAGTCCAGCAATAAAGTTAGATGAATTGAATAGAGCTCTGTTCCGTGGATCGGTATCAGATGTAGAGAAGGTTGTTGATGAAATTCAGTTTTGTTACTTTGGTCCTGAACAAGACAGTGCAGAAAGGACACAGTAAATGAGGAAGAAGTGGAAGAGAATGTAGAACCCTCTGTAAGTAAAACGTTTAATGATCACATAACAAAATTTGCAATAATCTCTAATGAAAGACCAAATATAACTTGTATTTGTTGCCGCAGAACTCATTATAGAAAACAAACTAGGAATGTTGATCTCTACAGAAAGAGTGAAAATGAAGATAATTATAAGTGGAAGTATTTTGCCACATATATATTTCTTGAAAATGGTTTTGAATTGGGTGAAGATCAGCGTATTTGTAAATACTGTTACAACAAGTTAGAGGAAAATAGAATGCCAACCAGAGCTGTACATAATAATTTAGAATTGGATGTTATTCCTGCCGAACTTTCTGAATTAAATACATATGAGTCTATACTTATTCAATGTGTTCATCCGTTCCAGACCATAGTACGTATGGAGCCCAAAACTGGTAAATTACCTCCTTCAGATTCACTGAGAGGTTTAAAAGGTAGAGTGGTGTATTTGTCCTTGGATTTGAAAAAAAATATGGAAACTATTGATGCAGATACTTTGGAAACTGAACCATTAGTTATTCTGGTAAATGGTGTACCTACAAAGAATAAGAAGATTTGGCAGGAGCTGGTTGATGTACGGAAAGTACAAAGAGCAAATTTGTATTTGAAAAGGAATAACAAATGGTATGAATCAATTTATATAGAAGAAGAAGAAGATTTACAAGAAGACACAGAAACACCAACTGGACAAATTGAAAAAGTGGACAAGTCAAAGGAAGAAGAAATTTATGAACATTTTTGGATACATCCTCTACATTCAAAAGAAGTTATGGGAGACAATATTGATCTGTTTCAGATGAAGAAAGCAAAAGGAACTCCTGTGAGTGTATGGGAGGAGAGCTTGGAAGCTCGATGTTTTCCCCAGCTGTTTCCTAAAGGAAAAGGAGGACGATACGATGAACGTCCAGAACAGATTTCAGCTTCCGAGTATCGGACTACAAGACTATATGCAGAAGATCCCAGATTTCGACAAAGTATTCCTTATTTGTTCCATCTTTTATTTGAAAGCGACTTGTCTGCACTATCTTATGCAGTAAATCACATTTTAAAAAGTGGAGTACATTTACAAAATGTGTCTGCTAAGGATTTTATGGAGAAAGTGCAGCACCGAGATGATCATTTGGAAACACAACTGATCAATCTGATGGCTTGTCAGCGTGGGACAAATGAATATTGGTACCGACGCCATGGTGACTTAAAATGCATGTTACGGAATTTAGGAACACCAACATGGTTCCTTACCCTAAGCTGTGCTGAGTACGCTTGGGATGATTTACTGGATTTTCTACGAGAGGCAAATTCAAACATTAAAAACATTGAATACAAGACAGCAGGAGAACTGTGCTCATTGGATCCGGTTAATGTTTGCAGATATTTCAATCATAGATTTGAGGCTATGATGTCCTTCATCTGCAATAAAAAAAATCCACCCCTTGGAGAAGTAGTGGATTTCTTTTGGAGAAAAGAGTACCAGGCAAGAGGTGCTCCTCATATTCATATGCTGTTGTGGATCAAGGATGCCCCAAAGTTTAGAACAGATACTGATGAAGCAGTGTTATCTTACATTGAAGAATATGCAACATGTGCTATACCAAAAAGCACAGAAGAGAACAAGTTAAAGGAGCAAGTTTTACGTTTCCAAAGTCATCGGTGTGGAAAATACTGTCGACGGAAATACAAGAGCAAAGATAAATACTACACTAAATGTCGATTAGGATTTCCTAGACCTGTTCTTTCAAATGGAAGAGTAAACAGTTTTATGTCATCTGTGAGACATACTATCACAAGAAAATCACCTAAGAATACCTACAACCTTAAAAGAAAAGAAGAATCAAAAAATATAAATGACTACAACCCAGTCATTTTATCCATGTGGAATGCCAACATGGATATACAGTATGTAGCTGACAATTCCATTGCTGTTGCTCGATATGTAACGTCTTACATTACTAAACCTGAAAAAACTGAATTGAAAGAAATGTGGGAAGAGATTTCTCACGAGAAGACGGTCAGTAAGAAGCTGTACAGTTTCAGTTTAAAGAGGTTATCGCATCGAGAAATTGGATCCTACGAATGTTCAGATAGGTTATCTTCTGCAAGTCTCTACTCGAAATCAAGAAGAATAATTTGGGCAAGTTTAGGCCTTGCAGCAATGAGAAATCGGGTACTGAAATCTGTTGGAGAAATTGAATATTTGGCTGAGAATGACCCAGAAAGTACAGATATTTTGAAATCAAACATGTTGGACACATATTATCCCAAGAGAAGTCATCATCTGGAGAACATGTGTCTCTATGAAGTGCTGCAGAACTACATTTATTCACGGAAAGCCGCAGAAGACATCAACAATGGAAAATATAAAGTCATTGGTGAGGAAGGATGTTTGGTGAAGCAAACAAAAGGAAGTTTGAAAAATCACAGGAAGCTGAGTTGCGACACTACTGACAAAAAGGAATTTTACTACTTGGCTCTTTTACAGCTGTTTAAATCATGGCGTACAGAGGACGAACTACTGGGAGAATTTCAAAGCTATGAAGATTCATTTAATGCTTGCAAAGACAGCATACAATGCAGTACATTCTCAACTTATCTGCAAATGTTAAATGAAGAAATTGAACAGGAAACTACAATTGCAGCTGAAGTAGCTAGAGACAGTTCTCAAGACAGCCAAAGTTCAGCAACACTCAGTCAAGATCCCCTAGGACAACCAATCGTTGAAAATGAAGCATCAATAGCCATGAATGAAGTGGAAAGGCTATGAATCAAGCTCAAGAAGAATTTATAGACTTACAAAATTTGGAAAGACAACTGAATGAAGAGCAGCAACAAATTTATGAAGAGATCAGAAGCAAAATTGATCACGGGTTTCTACATGAAAAAAAAAAAAAAGAGTGCTCATGCACATCATTTCATCCAATCAGGATGTATGTAAGCGCACAAGCTGGAACTGGAAAAAGTTTCTTAATAAAAGTCATCGGAAGCTACCTACAGCAAAAAACGGATTCTACTTTGTCTTGTGTGGTTACTGCTCCAACTGGGTTAGCAGCATATAACATAAAAGGAATCACCTTACATCGTTTGCTAATGTTACCAGTGGAGCATGAGAACAAAATACAATACAACAAGCTAACTGGAGAAGCATGCTTGGAAGTTTCAAGAGTATTGAAGAAGATGCAAGTTCTCATTATTGATGAGGTGAGCATGGTATCAAACTTAATGCTTGCCTTTGTGCATTTAAGAATGCAGCAAATTCTAGGGACAGACTATGACGTGTTATTTGGTGGAAAACATGTCATAGTTTTTGGGGATCTTCTACAACTTACTCCAGTTAAAGGACAACCAGTGTTTAATACTGTGACACATGAAGACACAAAGAAGTCATTGGGAAGCATCGGTAATGCAAATATTTGGTCCTTCTTTGAGTACAAGGAACTTACTACTAATATGAGGCAAGCAAACGATGAAGAATATGGAAGTATTCTGAAAGATATCAGAATTGGACTACTCACAGAAGTTGGCAAAAAAGCATTACAGAGTCGGCTGCTACATAATTTATTTCCAAAGGAAGAAAGCGTTGCAGAGAAGATATACAAGAACATTGCAGAAAAGAAGTGTCATCTGCTTAATGCCAACTCTACGTGAATGCTCAATATTCAATTAGGAGCTTTTAAAATTGGAAAAGGAAGATATCAGGAAATTGGAAGCAGTGGACAAAATTGAGGATGGAAGAATTACAATCACATTAACAGGCACACTGAAAAATAAATTGGATTCACTAGAGAAAAACATTTCCAAAACAGCTGGATTAGAAAAAAATCTTTATGTTTGCATGAACTGTAGAGTATTTTTAAGGAGAAATTTGGATGTTGAAAAAGGTTTAGTTAATGGAGCTATGGGAAGAGTTGTGGGTTTTATTAATTATCAGAAAAAAGATGGAATTGAATGTTTAAAAATAAAATTTGATCAGATAGAAGTTAAAGACATTTGTCGTTGTTCAGTTCGTTTCATGCTTGTGAAAGACATATGTACGTAGGAAGCAGTTTCCGTTTTCACTAGCATATGCTGTAACTATTCACAAGTCTCAAGGATTGAGTAGATTGTGCGAACATTGGTTCAACTGTGTTCAAAGAAGGTATGGCTTATGTAGCTTTGTCACGAGTGAAAACATTATCTGGTTTAGTCATGATAGACATTGATGACTCAAAAGTTAGTGCTGATACAAATTGTGTAAAGGAGTATAATAGATTAAGAAGAACCTATGCTCCTCATTTAGGTCAGTATCCTGTGTTGGAGAAACGTGTAGTTTCTCGTAAAAGGAGAAATGAGAATATCTGTAATGAAGATGTAGAGAGGAGGAACAAAAAGAGGAGTGATGTAATTGCAAGCAAAAAGGAAAATGAAGAAGAGGTTGTAGGATGTCATTTTGAAAATAGCTCTGGTGTCAACTGCTACGCTAATGTAGTGCTGAATGTTGTATTTTATTTTGAAAGTTTGCAAGAGCAGATAATAGTAAATCAGAGAAAAAGATTCTGTTCTGAGTTGTCTCCTTTTTCAAAAGCTGAGTAATGATAAAACTCAAATAGAAAGTGCTACTGAAATTAGAAAACTTTTAGATGTTAAGGACGAACACAGTTTTCTCAAAATGTACAGCAAGACGCACAGGAATTCTTGATGTTTTTTCTTCAGGTACTGGAAGAAGAAGGGGTTCCCATTGAAAATATGTTTGGTGTCTCTTATAAATGGGAACATAGTTGTGAAAACTGTTACAATACATGTGGCTCTAATGTTGATTCTGAAAGGTTTATTTATTTAACATTGCCAGAAAGTAAAACAGTCACTTTTGCTAAATTAGTTAAAGATGCTAATCATAGCATGGAATGCGGTGAGTGTCAATCTGAAATGTTTTCAACGTTTATTTTAAAGGAATATAGACAATATGTAATTTTAATGATGCAACGATGTAAAGCTGATGGTTCAAAATTGGATACTTTAATAAAGAAGTTTACAGGACAGCAATTATCAATTTCAGGAAAAACTTTTGTAACAGTTGCAATAATTTTCCATGAAGGACCTACTGTTACTTCTGGACATTACAAAGTTTATCTTAAATGTGAAAAAGGCTGGACACTGTGTAATGATTCCCAATTGATTTTAAAGCAACGTTTGCCTTTTGATTTAGCAAATTCCTATCTAATCTTCCTGAAACCTAAATTTTAGAGAGACTTGGCAAGATCTGTACAAAACAATTTTACCATTTTATTGGATTACCATTGGAATTTTCAAATTTAAAGATTTTTAAAATTATCATTTGGCCTAAAGGAAAGGTAACCAATTGTATTGTGGACTTTTTAAATTTTTAATGAAACTTTGGAAAACTAAAAATTTAGACAAAATCGGTAACATCTGCACAATTTAAATTTTGGAATGTTATTGGATTGCCATTGGAAATTTATTCAAAAAAGATTTTTAAAATTACTATTTGGCCATGAGGAAAGGTAAACAATTGTATTGTGGACTTATTTAATTATTAATTAATCTTTCGGAAACCAAAATGTTACAGAGAATCGGTGAGATCTGTACAATTTAAACTTTAGAATTTTATTGGATTAACATTGAAAATGTAATCAAAAAAGAATTTTAAAATTACTATTTGGCCTAAAGGAAATGGAACCAGATGTATTGTGGAGTTATTTGAGATATATTTTTGTGATTATACTTCTGAAACAAAAATGTCAGACGGTATTTTAAAGAAATAAGTATTGATATTAGATATTTTTTTAGAATATTATGCATTTCTATAATGTTATGTTTAAGTAAAAAGATTCTGGGCTTTTTTAAAACAATCTGAGATTGTTATTTTTTTTTGCCCGCTGTTAAATGATGAATGCAATTGCTTTCACAATTTATAGTGAAATGCAATATATTCTGAAAACAGCAAAAAAAAGGCAAAAAATGTTTTGGGAAAATATGTAAATATGTGTACTGTATTATAAAATGTTTTATTAAATATTAATACTTTTCTTTTTTTTCAGATTGAGATAGAAAATTTTCGAAAACTTGAACCATTTTTAAAGCAATTAAAATTAAATTTTAATTAATAAATAATTTTTTGAGTGGGTATGGTAAGTCAAAAATTTCATGGTCCCTTTTTTCCACTTCTCCACAATCACATTTTCAGTTTTTCATTGTAGTCTCTCAAGGACCTTGTAATGTGATAATTGATTTTTAGTGTTTTTAAAAAAAAAAAAAAAATTACGCGTACGGTAAAAAAAAAAAAAATTAAAAAAAGTTTAAAAAAATATATAAAAAAAAGTTAAAAGGTAAGGTTGGCTCTTAAAAGAGCCGTTGTGTTCATGCAGGGATAGAGGAAAGAAAGAATGGGAATATTAGTCGGTACGACAAATGTGCTGATCTATTAAATTGTTCACTAGGGCAACACTGGTCTCCCTATGACAAATTAGATCATGACAAGTGGCGCACCGAATTAAAACCCTCGCAAACCGATGGTTGGTTTCCAGAGGACCAGAAAAAGGAGATGCTCCCCCCACAGATGAAGGGCTCAGCTGACCTGCCGAAGATGGACTCGGCCTTGCAGATGATGGACCAGGCTGAGCTGCTGTGGATGTGCTTGGTTGACTTACTGAAGGGTTACCTTCAGTATGTCGAGCATATGTCCTACCGTGTACATCATGAAGGTGTCTCAACATGGTGTGATTCCCGAAGGAATACTTCTTGTTGGGATTCCCTCTTGAAAGTACACGGCCACAAAGCTTACAAGTCACTAAGGGTGCATTTACCTTTTTCTTGCCCTCTGGAAAAGAAAAATACTCCCATATGAAAGCTCTTTTGTTTCCTCCTTCTCTGCCTCAAGGTAGTGCTGCTAGCCTCACTCTCAGAAGAGTTCTGCTGTTCTGCCATCGTATCACAAAGACAACCCAGCTCCTTCTCCTAAGGGATCACAAGCAGAAATGAGGGGAATGGGTGTGGTGTAGGAGAGTTCTAGAACTGAAAGTACTTTAAACCAATCAAAAGTGTTGTTTCTTGATCACATGACCCACCGTGCGCGTACGTTACGCTTATGGTGCACTTACGGAGCGCTTACGGCAAAAGTACGCATGCGCGTAAAAAAGACACGCGCAAACAGGCACGCCCCTTCACTTCCGCGTAACATGCGCGTGCAGCGTACGCGTTACGCACGCGTGATGTACATCTACGCAAATTGCGTAACTGAACGCAAACAGCGTAGAAATCTAACGTTATAAAAGCAAGACGTGCGCTTACCGTACGCGCACGTTAAAAAAAATACAAAAAAAAAAAAAAGGGAAAAAAAAACCACTATGTTGTACTAATAAATCTTACCTGTTTAGTTTAAAAAAATGGTAAAAATAAAAAATATATTGTAGAATTTTTAAAATGTAACCATAGTCTTTAAAAAAGGATAGAAAATTAAAATAAAAATATGTAAAAAAAATTGAAAAAAAAAAAAAAGGTAAATATAACAATTAGCATTTAAAAAACCTTGCAAATTCACTGAAAAACCATGGGTTTCACACATGTTATAGTTAGCTGGACATTTCACTCGTAAAAAACCAATGAAATTCCCCCGTTATAGTTAGTTCAGCTAACTATAACTCGCGCGCCCGCAATGCACTACTGATGACGTCACATATTACATCACTCATGACATGGTCACTGACATCACTCATGACATCACTGATGACATCTCAAATGACATCAGTGATGACATCTTCCAGTGAATGTGTGTTTTTCTGTAAATTAAATATGTTTTATATATGTATAGCTCAAGGTCAAAGGAAGAATAAATGGGTATATAAGTGTCTAAATGGATGCTTTGTTTTTGAAAAATTTATTGTGTAACTGACTGATTAAGTGTATCATAGTGAATACATGGCTTACTGAGTAATGTTTAAATATGAAAATATCTGTATCAGTCTCTCACTGTGTACAAGTGGCTGCATGGGTTGGTGAGTAGCTACATGAGTGTCTATATAGGTTATTAGTTGTTTTATTGAGTATCAGTATGAGTGTCTGAGTGTCTGTATGTTTCGGTAGGGGTATTACTTAGTGCAAAGGTGCATGAATGAGTGACTCACTGTTTGTGTGTGTTGAAGACAGCATGTGTGCAGAGCTGTATGGGCGGATGAGTGTGTGTATGGGTTTGTTAGTGAGTGAATGGCTGTCTCAATAGTGTCTTTATGAGTAACTACATATGTTTTAAACTAGTATATGTGACTATTGGTGTATATAAGTGAGTATATGTGAGAGTGAGAGATTGAAAGAGTTCCTGTATGAATAAGTATGTGTTTCTATAAGTGATTGTTTAAAAGACTAAGTATGTGTAAGTTTCCGTAGAAGTAAGTGTGGTGGTGTGTGTATAACTGTATATGCAAGTAAATGTATGTTTGATTCTTTATTAGCATGAGTGACTATGTGTGTGTGTAACTCTATGGATGAGTGGCATTGTGTAACAGGATGTATAGGTGTATGAGTACATATGATGAGTGAGTACATGTATGAGTGACTGTATAGGACTGTTGGTGAATGAGTGGATGTGTATGTGGTTCTTAGAATTACTGAAGAGGTTGTTGTAACTGGTATTGGTATGTCCATTGTTTTGAAAATTTTAGTCTCTATTTTTGAATGTGTGTATCAAAGGTTATATTAGGGGAAGAGGAGGTCTGCCACTCTATCACAAGGATGATGTCATCAGTGATGTCATGAGTGATGTAATATGTGACGTCATCAGTAGTGCATTGCGGGCGCGCGAGTTATAGTTAGCTGAACTAACTATAACGGGGGAATTTCATTGGTTTTTTACGAGTGAAATGTCCAGCTAACTACAACGTGTGAAACCTATGGTTTTTTCACTGAATTTGCAAGGTTTTTTAAATGCTAATTCCTAACTATAACGTGTGTGAAACCTTTGGTTTTTTCATTGAATATATATATATATATATATATATATATATATATATATATATATATATATATATATTCACTGAAAAAACCATAGGTTTCACACACGTTATAGTTAGGAATTCGCATTTAAAAAACCTTGCAAATTCACTTAAAAAAACCCATAGGTTTCACACATGTTATAGTTAGCTGGACATTTCACTCGTGAAAAACCATTGAAATTCCCCCGTTATAGTTAGTGCAGGCAACTATAACTCACGCGACCTCAATCCGCTGCTGATGACGTCAGATATTACATCACTGTATTTAGACACTTATTTACCCATGTCTTCTTCCATTAATCTTTAGCTATACATATATTACAAGTATTTAGGTTTCAGAAATACACATGTCATTAGTGATGTAATATCTGACGTCATCAGCAGAGGATTGCGGTCGCGTGAGTTATAGTTGCGCGAGTTATAGTTGCCTGCACTAACTATAACGGGGGAATTTCAATGGTTTTTCACGAGTGAAATGTTCAGCTAACTATAACATGTGTGAAACCTATGGTTTTTTTAAGTGAATTTGCAAGGTTTTTTAAATGCCAATTCCTAACTATAACGTGTGTGAAACCTATGGTTTTTTCAGTGAATTTGTACGTTTTTTTAAATGCTATGTTTTTTTTTTTTTTTTTTTAAGGTTTTTCACCGTGCGCGTACCGTAGGCGCACGGTGCGCTTCACGCACCGCGCACCCACGTTACGCAGTTCGCGGAATTTTTCTGTTTCTACCGTACGCGCACGCTACGCGTACTCTGCGATTTTTGGCAAAAAAATTAAAGGAAATTTTGGCCCTTGGGGGTCCTTCTGGGACCCCCTGACAAAGGCTAGGGGGTCAGGAACTGTCCACCATGCCCCCTTTTCACGTTCTCCACCTTTGTTTTTCACCCCCTCAGACTGCGAGAGACAAAATGGCGGCCGACACTTCCTGGTTTCGACCGATTCGAATGTTTACTAAGATCTAACAACCAATCAGAATCGCGCTCGTGCACGGCAGCGTGCGCGTACGGCAAGTTTTACTGTACGCGCACGGTGCGCGCTTATAGATATATATATTGATTTAAATGCTATTTTCTCAGGAAATACTGAAAAGATTTACACCAGACCTGCAAAAGGCACATCCCTGACCTGAGGACTACCTCTCTGCCAAATTTCAAGTAATTCTGTTCAGCCGTTCGGGCTGTAGCTTGGACTAAAGGTCCTATGGAAAAATGCATGGGGAAAACGCGTTTTGGGACCCCCCCCTTTTTCTCAGCCCCCGCTTGACGAATCCCCCCCCCCCCCGATACTTTCAGGGAAGGAGCGGAGCGCCCCACCTATTTTGAAAATTTCGCGAGGATTCGTCAATCGGCGCCAAAGTTATTCCAAATAGAATATTGCGGATTTCCTATGGAAACACGGGATAGAGACAGACAGACAGACAGACAGGGCCTCTAAGGGTGGCACAATAAGTGCTGCAGCCCTTCGAGGCCTTCCCTGGCCACACTGTCCTTGGCGTCTGTGGTGCCATTTACAAGAGGCTGACCTGTGGCCAGAGTGCCAATAGGGTTTTGTTTTCAATGCATGCAGTTTTAGGGAAAGAACATAGTCCCTGGGTACCTGTTTGGCAGGAGCCCAGGGCACACTTAATCAAAATACATCAGCAGTTTAGCAAAAAGTGAGGGCAACCATGCAAAAAGAGGACTCTTTCTTACACTCTTTAGATCAGTGATACTCAAAGTATGTCGCGGGGGCCGCATGCAGCCCTCCTGACCTTTTCCATCGGCCCCCATGTGCAGCAGCAGCACTGGGCTGCCATTTACTAGACTCAGCACTAGCATGGAAAAAAATGTTAAATATACAGCAAACGCTCATTTAAAGGTTAACTGCAGGTAGGGAAAGGAAGTAGCTAGGCCCTTAATTTTAGAAACACCTTCATTTTTAAAGACAGCCACTAGATATACATGCTTTGCTTCCCCTACACCCACTTTACACCCTCTGCTGGCATCAGAGCGGCCCTCGATCACACCGTAGACCAAACTTTGCGGCCCCGGGGAAAATGTTTTTGAGTACCCTTGCTTTAGATGGATACTAGGGATAGCACCATCTTAGACATACATGAAGTGGACCCTGAAAACCTGAATAAAAGGATTTGATTTGAGTGGCATATCCAGGGCTTTTGTGTATAATTTGATTGTTGAGTGGAGGATGCCCTTGAGATGTTTCCCTCTTTTGCTCATCTGTGTAGCTGGCTGAGGTAGCAAGGCATGAGGGATTCACCAAACCCACAACACAGTTCTATTTACCCCAAAAAACAATAAAGTGTCCATTTTCATTGATTGCACCAGGCTCCATGGCACCCTTGTTACACCATTGGTCGGGTTGCCTCAGAGTTCTGGTTTGCTCCATGCTTGGTAATAAATGCTTTTTTGCTTTCCTGTTCTTTTTAGGTATTGCATAAGACACCACACGCACTGTTGCTTGTGAGACATTTGGTTTATTCACAGTGGGCTTATAGCTCCTCAATTACTTACCCCTGGTTGGCTTCATTGTCACTCATTTCCTTGGTCAGCGCGCGTCTGCTTCACTTCCTCTTCATTTATTGTACCTCCCCTGGAGAATTGCTCATGTACTGCTTCCCTGACCCAGTCTGGGTCTTTCCACTGCTCATCCGACTTCGGAGGTACATTTTTTGTAGTTGCAGCAGTGCATGTGTTTGCAGGCTGTCTTTGTTTATGCTTCTTATCCAATAGTTATGTTGTTTCTTGCCCAGTCGTTGCTTTGCCCACACATTCTTCCCACATGACTGCTTACCCAGTCATTCATGTGCCCTGCCCCTCCCGCATTGTTGCTTTGCCCCGTCCCCAACTGCCCCTCCTGCATTATTGCATTCACATTTCACCTCCTCCTGCTTTGAAGCGTTGCCTCAGCGCACCACATCCCTGCATTGCTTTTCCCAATCCCATTCACTTTCCCCTTCTGCCTTGTTGCGTTCTCCCCAATCCTCCTGCATTGTTGCTTACCCTGCCTCCCGCCACCCCCACCCATTACGCCAGAAATAAAAGCACTATGATGCGGTAGCACTTTTTTTCCAACTTTCACCCATGCTGCTGTAGAACATGGCTAAACAAACTTTTACAAAGCCAATGCCTCTTAAAAAGAGACCTATTGGCTTTGCCAATGCTCGTTACATATGGGTTTACAATACCAATGCATTGGAAGTCGGACAAATGGTCCTCCTCTCGATCTAAGGGTAGACATCCATACCGCATCAATGGCGGGGAGGTAAGAGTGGGTCATCGATTTAAGGCGATAACATGAATCTAATATATTAACTTGGGGGGGGGGGGCGGGGGGGAGGGCGCTGGCATAGAGGATTGGAGAAGCCGCAATGAACTGCGATCATATGAACTGTGCAGGGAAATGTGCCAACTTGACAGGGGCGTAGCTTCCATTCCTGCAGCAGGTGCAGGGGCCCCGGGGCCTTGAGGCGCCCACTGAGGCCTAATTGTTGTTGTATTCTATAGTTTAAGCAGCCAGGTCCTTTCCTTGCTTGCACTAGGGCGGACACTGGCTACGTCAGAGTGGAAGGTGGTCAGAAACCAAGCCACCATTTTCCTATGCCTCGTTAAGATGGAGGACTGCGTGTCACTAAGTGCAGTGGGCGCGCCTTTGCAAGCCCCAAGAACACGGTAGTTTAAAGAAAACGACTTCGTTTAGGGGGAGCGAACACTGCAAATTAATAGTAAAAGTGTAGTTTTTTAACACACTTCTTCTGCAGGCAGCTGATCAGTTTCCGGGTGCTCAGTGTTGGGCTGATAAATACATTTAAATCAAAAATAACATTTTCAAAGGACAAACAAGTGCACAAATATCCACCGCAACAATCAAGTCCGATGTGAAATTCATGCATGCAAGTGAAGCACAGAACAGCCCAATTCTAGTTCGCAATTTAGTGTAAAAAGAAGAGATTGATTTCGTGAGTCAATTAAAATAGTTTTACAGTTTTCAAATATTCAAGCATAAATCCTAAATAAAAAAAGCTGCCCGTATTCAGGGTCCTTCGACATAAATGGCTTTGGACTTTTACAGTGCAAACTGCGCGGTAATACGATTAATAATTAATATATACCTTAATGGCGACACTACCAATTTAGAATGTTTTCAAGCTTCTTAACTGGCATGTAGTTTCCAATGACGACCACCAGGGGTGGTATCAACTGAAGGCCAAGCTAGAGCAAATAAAAGTTTTTTTTGTATATACCAGTTGCTCCGGGGATGTTTGGACTATCCAACTCGACTAACCTGGACTCTGAGAATTCAACGCACACCCGTTGGTGCCCAGGGCTTCCGAGGCGGTCTCCGTCTCTGCAATGGTCTCAGCACCCATCTTGCCTCCCAGAGCTCCACACACAGTCTGCGCTCCCCGCCTCGCCTCCATAAGTAAATGTGGTCCGGGCCCTGCTGTCCCCTGATTGCAGCTAATTGGACACACCAGGCACTGATTGCCACATGGTGGGTTCTCAAGGCCTTGTTGACAGGAGGCTGAGGGGTCTCCCTTGTTGCAAGGGACCACTGTCCTAGCAAACAATGTCGGGTTTGGTTCTTTGGAGATAACCAACATTATTGTCTTGGACCATTTGTTAGTCTCCTTCGGTTTTTAGAGACTTTCCAAACCATTGCTGGGCCTAATTTGTGGGATCCATCCAGAGGCCTCGTCAATTTTCCACCAATCCCGAGACCAAAGGGTGTGGCAGGAAATAGGTCCTCTTACACGTGGGCTGGCCCCACTCACCGAGGCAGAATGGACCCGGCAAACCTGCGAGTTAACTTCGCATCCCTGGACCAAAAGGAAATTCCTGCTTTTCCAGACCCTCTGGTAAGCAATTTACAGAGCCCCTCCCTTCGGTCTTTTTGAGCTGATAGCTGGTGGTGAGGGCAGACCACTAACTCCAGTGAATGCCAGGGAGTTCATTCCACGTTAAGACTGGAGTCTAAAGTTGGGGTGCCTGAGAACATGCTGTGTAAGGTTTCTGGCGTTCAGAGGTTGCAGGGAAATGGGCACCTTTGGTGGGCTCTAGCAAGCATAATCTAATTAGATTCGAGGGCATGGATATCAAAGTGTACTTAAACCCTCGTTTTATCGATAGATCCACAAGATCCTTCCCTGGGCTTTCAGTCAACAAACTAGTGTATTCTGGGAACTGTAGTCCTCGTTTAGTTCGACTGGTCTAATACTCCTGAAATCAGCTAATTGTCAAAGGGAATCTTAGATCTCTACATTGCAGGACTGCAGTAGTTATATCCGGGTGTCATGGCGTCATCTGTTACTTTAGTTATGGACCATGAGGTTAAAGTCCATGGAGGGACATTTTATGTTTGTAACAAGATAAGCCTGCTTTTCCTGCATAATTTGGCAATAGAACTTTCCGTTCTGGTATTTAAAGTTTTCATGTTGTACCAGGAGTGAACGATCACAAGTTGACAATTTAAAGGTGTGGGAGCTAAAAAGGTAGGACAGGCTGAACATCTGGTAGGACAGACACTTTGCGCCAAGTTGGCAAAACACCACATTTACCTTTCAAGACTTCTCATGCACATCATTGTTGCCGGGTGTTTTAGTCCAATTGATGCAAAGGAAGTTTACACCATCCTGAATACGCCATTTTAATTAATTAATCCATCCAAAGACTCCCGACTCGGAATATTAATGTATTGCCTTTATTTTTCATCATCCTTTTTAATAGTTATTTCGTGTGTGACGCCGTTCGAGCACATAACGAAAATTCTGAAATTCCAACCCAAAATTCGTGCGGCATAGCGCGGTGTTAGTGTTGATAGAAAAACAATTCTTTAAGGAGATCCGTGACCCCGTGCGGCCTTGCTGGACGAGGGCTTCATCTCTCAAGAGATATTTCTTTGCCCTATGCTAGGTGCAAGTCGCAAATGTATTGCGCGGATTGCATTCTGGTACTTGGAGGTTTGTTTTCCCTTTACAGTTTACAAGACTACACGTACCACAATGCAAAGGGCAGAACTGGTCTACTAGAGCTACTTTCAGCTGGCATGGTTCACCAAGAAATCTGCCCCAGGTAGGGTGAACGCTAGTTTAGCGTGGTCGATCTTCTATGAATTTTAGATTGTGTATATGCATTTTGTATTTCCAAGCAGGCACAGTTTGCGTACTCGTTAGACAAATGTCCTTACAGCGTGAGATTGTTAGCTGCGTGGTAAATCTGTTGGAATGAAGATTGCCGTTAAGTAATTGGGGCATTCATTCCCCAGCTCCTTGAAGTCGGCCGCTTTGGCCGATAGCTACGTCCTCTCCCAAAATGCACTGGGTTTGAATTTGCAGCCCCCGAGGTGGATGGCAGTTTGACATTTCACTGTTCATTATTATTGCAGGGGCTATGGGTGTGGGAGCTGGAGGAGAAGTTTATCTTATGACCACATGCCATCAGGACATCTTGTCTACCGCCCTGGTGTTTAATTGAATACATCGGAGCATTCTGGGAGTTGTAGTGTAGTGTTGGCTAGGTTTAATGCGATAAATAATCTTGACTCTCGTAAACTATGTATCGTAAAGGCAGGTCACATGGCTGGACCCTTGTGTCCTGGTGAGACACAGGCCTTTTGCAATGCTATTCCCCGATTAAATAAACGTGAGAGGCAGCCAAGGAGCTCTGGGAGGGCACAGGAAAACGCAAACTAGAGTTTCTACCTTTTCAGCAAAAAAACTGTGGCACAAGTGGGCAATAGAGGCTGAAGGTCCCTGTTACATTTCTTTATTTTTTTAATGTTTGTAGTTTCCCCATTTATTTATCTGACTGCAAAGTGGGAAGATTGATCTTGTGACAATCCTAATGAGTTTCAGGAAAGGGATGGAAAGGCTGTTGCATGTCAGTTGTTTTCCAACGCACAACATTTCTGTATCCTTCATGAACTATACACACATTTCAAATTATATCAGCAGCTAGAAATGCACTTTTTCTGTAATTCCGAAGTGTGATGGAAACAAAGGTTTTAGTAGGATCAAGACACTTTACTTGGTGATGCGCAAATGATTATATTTGCAGAAACACGATAGTTGTACCTTTGCAAATGTAGTTGCCAATTCAACAGAAAATGTACTCTCTGTAAATAACAGTGCGCCACCTCACCAGCGCTCCAAAATGCACCACCAGCTTCATACCACACTCGAAACACGCCTGCTGAACGGGCTTGGCACATTTGCCACACTTGTGTTTTTTGTAGGACACTCAGATTTTTCACAGTTCCTATGATTTCAGTGTAATAACATTAATAGCAGCATCCCCACTCTAAAAAATGTTCCAGCACCCCTGCCTGAACCAATGGGTGTGGTATCCATTGGGACAGATCATACAGGGCACCTGTTACTTTTACCTAGCGTGACTGTTAGGCCGTGAGTACTACCGTGGAATGTCACGTTTTTTTTATTATTCTTCGACGCAGCATAGGATGTGTGGCTGGAAGGATGCTGCCTTTGTTTTTTGTTGTTGTGGGAATTATTTCTGTGTCGTGCATGATAACCACGGAGGTGCAGGTATCGTGTTCTTGAACTCAGCCAATACTAGTGTGGTAGACGAAGAGGTTTGTGGGAGAGAGTTGCGTAGGATATGGTTTTCAATACACTAGCAGCTTTGAATGGCGGTGTAGATATTTTTATGATTATAGACTACTTACCTAGTTCCTGTATTGAGTTCTCCATTCTGAGATATTTTGTTTAAAAGTTTATGGTACTGAGCCAACATAGGTTGGAGAAAGAAATGATGTTATTTGCAAACATGGACTTTGTTACCATCATCCCATATGCAAGTGTCATTGTGAGATGTCAAGAAGCGGTCATAGGATGTAGCTGGTTGGGACCTTCAGAGGTGGACTACATTAAACCACTTTGATTGGCCAGAAGTATGCGACTGATGTTCCTCACTTATTCCATGCATGTTCAGTTGCTGATGACTGGTTACAGTACTGGGTGGCGACACTGCACGTCCCTCGGTTCCACTCTTGTTTGAGATCTAGTGCACTCTTCCCAGAGACCCGCCACCGATGGTCTCTCCTAAGTATTGTACAACTGTCCAATACACTACATGTCCCAAAGTCTGCTTGAATTATGTGCGCCTATTGCAGTTCAGCGATTCCCATTGACTGAGTCAAAGTGGTCGTTTGATGTTGAATTGTATTTGCCCACTAGATGCAGGCATGTATCAATGTGAAAAATGATGGGAATTAATTAATTGTTGAAATGCCCTGCAACTCTGATCTGTTGGGATGCGCAGTTGTCCATTGCTCAGCTTTGTATATGCATGACAGGCATATTTGGAATTTGGCCATAGTAATTCAAATAAATGTGTCCAATTTATATGTTACTTGATTGATTTAAAAAAAAAAAAAAAAATTGTTCTCAGATGCCATCAGACACAATCGGCCACACCGATAAGGTGTCCATTGACCGTCTCACCCACTGTACCTAAAATAAGTTACTTGAATCAAGTATAGTAACAATCCTTCATTTGCATATTTATTACTTTAGTGTAAAGATCAGATCCCCTGGGATGACAGTAGTACAAAACCAATGATTAGAAAAATCACTGTGCAAAAACAAAAATCGAAATATGAAAAAATCATTGTTTTATGTATTGAAGGCTTCATGTTACAGTCACTTTACAGAGGAAAGCAACTAGAGCCATATCCACAAGGTATTTTTAATGTTATATTAATATTTGAATGTGAAATATTTGAGACGTAAGAAACAACATGAATTATAATGTTACACAATGGTGTGTTTTTGTTTGGGAGAGGGGGAAGACATACAATATAAAAGGATTCATGATTCCAACTTATTTTGAAAGTATTATTTGATTCCTCATGTGAATTATGATGCAAAGAGGTTTGCTCTGGATTTTGTTATAAAAATTAATATAATGCTTTTATGTATAGGATTTGTTCTTGTAACTTGCATGTATGTATGTATTTATATGTTCCCGGGAGTAAAGAGTGTTCCCATAGCCCAACTTGCTGATGACTAGGGTGTGAGTGATAGTTTTTCTTGTGTTGCTTGGGAGCCATTTGAATGTATTCCTCAACATGTTCAGGGCGTTGAAGCAGGATGCAGTGACAGCTTTGACTTGTAAAGTGATGTCCAGTTTGCTGTTGATGATTGTTCTGAGGTTCCTGGCATAGATTATTGGTGTGGGTCTGAGTTTGGCCGGCCACCAGTTGGAATCACATGGTGAGGTGTTCTTGCTGAAGATCACTACCTCTGCCTTTCCCATGTCGAGCTCGAGACAGTTGGCTATCATCCAGTTAGCGACTTCGTCCTGCAGACGGTTAACTTGTTTCTTGTGCTGGGGGTCTTGTCCGAGAGGGAGAGTATGAGTTGCATGTTGTCTGCATAGGAGAGGATGTTGATGTCATGTGTATGGATGACATTGGCCAGAGGGATCATGTATGTGTTGAAGAGGGTGGGGCAAAGGCTATTAAGTCGCAAATGCGTTTTTGGGGCACGTTGCCGCTGACAGTCACGGGCAGGGTGGCATTGTCCAAAATGGTAATCCTTCCCAGACTATTGTACTACTTTGCCAACCTGCCATTATACATACCGGCGGCCTTTTTTGCCACGTTCTCTAAGCTGCTTCGGGATTTCATAAGGGGGAATAGCCGACATAGGTTGTCACTAGCAAAATTATATCTGCCCACAGATCGGGGGGGGCTGGCGGCGCCCTGCTTAGAGCACTACTACTTAGCAGCGCAATTGTAATGGATCGCTTGCTGGTTTGCGGATAAGGGTAGGGATGACACGGCGACCGTGCTGCCCTCGTACTCTCTGGAACGGCTTCTTACGCTTTTCCACCCAGCTGTCAAGAGCGCGACGCCAACACCGATCCTCCTGTAGGTGGCGTATAAATGTTATCGCAGAAGCCTATTTCTCACCAGAAATCTGATCCCCCTATGCGCCGGCGCTGCCATTAGAGGGTTCTCCCAACGGGATACAGACACTTACCCCTCTAGCTCTGGCTTGTTGGAGAGAGGCTGATAATCAGACTCTAGGAGACCTGTACAGAGACGGCTCGTTGGCAACGTACGATTCATTAGTGGAGGAAGAGGGACTCCCGCCAGGGCAATTTCTCACGCATTCGTTGGCAACGTACGATTCATTAGTGGAGGAAGAGGGACTCCCGCCAGGGCAATTTCTCACGCATCGCTCGCTAGTCACAACTCTGACTGCTAAATGGGGGGACATGTCAACGGAGCCAAAACAGCACCGTACGGTACAATACCTCCACGTTATGGGGCACTGTAGACACCTGGTCCGCTGGTTTGCAGCGTCTTTACGCATACATGCAGCGATTACACTGGAGCCCCTTCGACGCAAGTGGGAAACCGATCTGGGGAGGCCATTAGCTGACAGGGAGTTGGAGCGGGTATTGAGGGGGCCGGTGTGCATCCCCAGGAATATGAGGCTCCGGCAGATTCAGCTGTTCATAGTACATAGAGCATACCTCACGCCGGAGGCTGTCAATAGGTATTTCCATCGCGGGGATGCGGTGTGCCCCAGGTGTACGGAGCCTGGGGTGGGTCATGTCCACATGCTATGGAGCTGCCAGAGGATACGCGCTTACTGGAGCACGATAAATGAACTGCTCCATATTAATACTGGTCCTACCTTGTCCTTTGAATGGGAGGTGTATCTGCTGCACCAGTTTCGCAGAACCCCAGCTACGAAGGTGACATCTATGTTCCTGGATCTGGGAATAGCAGTTGCCAAACGATTACTCACCAGACGATGGAAGGCGCGGGATCCACCCCACGTGCAGGCATGGGGACACTCATTTTATGCATGGGCTAGGGCAGAGGGGACAGCCATCAGGAGGGAGGAAACGTTGGGATTAAGGAAGGAGCCAATAGCGGCTCAATGGTAAGGGCTTCTCCAGGCACTCCAGAGGGGGGAAGAGTAACATATGAGGGGACAACCTGAGGGGAGCGACTCAGGTCCAGGGTAGACTCCAGAATCAAAAGTGGGGTGTGAACGCGTTGTTCCATGCTTCATATACATGTCATTTTGCAGCATCACCAGGGGAGAAAATGCTAAGCGCCATTGTGGGGGGATAATAGCCTATTTGTACTGCTGGGCAAGGCTGCTGGGGAAGACAGGAAGGGGGGTGGGATGGGGACATTGTCATTAGCGCCGATCTGAGTTGGGATTGTTGGGTGTTAACTGTTTTTACACTGCTAGGTCTGTTAGCCAGTTCATGAGAAAATACCAGAAGGACTTGTACATGGGACTCTCGAAACGATGCAGTCGTCGTGTAGGGGTACATCCCACGCAGAGCAAGAACTGAATGTTATTCCTGTATCCACCCTGGTATGACTGTATTGTCAGGGATAGGTATGAGACTAAATATATGTGCGATGGGAACTGGTACCTATAATGATTGGGTGACACCATGCATGGAGTGTAACTTGTTTATGATGCCTTACAAGTATCTGTAACCTTTAAAATTTTAATAAAATAGATTTTGAAAAAAAGAGGCTGGGGCAAAGCGATGAACCTCAGATGAGTTTGTGGACTTCCGAGGAGTAAGGTGCCAGCCTGACAGCTTGTGTTCTCTCTGTTAAGAAGGAGCTGATCCAGCAGAGAGCAGAGTAGGTTATTGGATACCAATCTCGTGCAGGCGTTTGACGAGGATGGGATGTGAGACCATGCCAAATGCTGCAGAAAGTTCCAGAAGAATGATGGTTGCCGATTCTCCTCTGTCAAGGGTCATGCTGATATCATCTGTCGTGGCAATGGGTGCTGTTTATGTACTGTTGCTGGGCCTGAATCCAGACTTTGTGGCATTGAGGAGCTTGAGTTGGGTCTGTAGTTGGAAGGTGTGGCTGGGTCAGTAGATGGTTTCTTGATCAGGTGAATGATGTTGGCATGTTTCCAGATGTCCGGGAAGTGTATGAGTCGATGGAGGCATTGAGTATGGGTGTTAGTGCTTCACTGATTGGTAGGGATCCTTTGGTGCAGGTCGAATCAATGCTAGTGGTGGTAGCTTCTTGGGGCTGATTTGATGTCTTTATCTGCAGTGTCTTGACTAGTGGTGTGGATGGTGTGCTGCCTGATCACATGTAGAACCGACGAGTCCTGTTTATTTACTAAACCATTTTCGAGCAAGAATAAAGAACTCTGAAAAGCACAGAGCCTGTGGAACCCCCACCACAAAACCGCCGCAGAGTCTCACTTGCAATAACTCAAGGGGACTGTAATCATTGTTCTTATTCAAAAGGGAACATGATATTCCTTTCATTTGGCATCCTATTGCAGCAAAACGTTTGAACAACGCACAGCAGGCAAATTTAATTTTGCTGTTTCAACGTCAATCATATTTTCAAAAACCACGTAACAGCCATGACTTTCCTTTTGAAAACCATCACGATTTGTGGTATCAGATGGTATGTTACGTTTGTAGTGCCATCTACTATCTTTTATATGACTAAGTAGCTCTTTCGAAATCTGCATGCCCTTACAGTTCTGAGGTACTGAACCAAGGTCAAAGTGGTGTGCTGACATTTGGTTGTGTTTTATAATATTTAGAAGCAAGTCATATTGGGTTGTGGTCAATGTGATGACGTTCTTCGGCTATGACATTCTATCATTAATCTGTTCCATTTAGACAAACTCGCCCATCTCTCTCTTTTCTCTCTTTCATCTCTCTCTTTTCTCTCTTTCATGACGCTGACACCCTTGGTCGCTCATTATTGGTTCCCTTCACATAAACTATATTTAAATTAGTTGAATATGGTGATTCAAAAGAGGGCAGTTAAAAGCTTCGACTAAAAACTGTTATAAACATTTTGGTCTTCTTTTAATCCAGCTGTCAAAGTAGGCTATGTGAAGGAATGGGCGCAAGAGGCTTCAAAACTCCCCATTTTAGAAGCTCCTAAAATGCGCAAAAGAGTACATTTCTACTATCTCCAACCATAATTCTCATCGCTGTGAAAAGAGAATTGGATGAATAAGAGTGCTTTTGACTACTATATTGGAAAACAGAAGAGCTATGTGAATGACTCCAGAAAGATTCGAACTAGCAACAGAAATGCTATATAAAAAACATATTTGACATTATTAGATAGTGTTTTGCCTGGTGAAGTTTAACTTTGACAGCAGTGAACAATGAAAGTTAGATTGTAATGGAATTCTTTGGATTGGGTATTGATATCTTTTATTTCAGTTAGTTAAAACCATAAAATGATTCTACAATACAATGGAAAACATAAAATAAAGCTCGGCACTAAAGTGAGCTGAATAAAGTGCAAATGTGCCAACAGTAACTATAAGAAAAGATCCCAGAATGTTATACAGCTTAACAACTTCAAATAGTACGTATCCATGAAGAACATCCAAAGACCTTACACAGGTAAAGAATTTCTGATAGTACATGTGCATGAAAGGAAATAACCTTAAAAGGTCAAACCAAGGTAAAACACTATATTAAAAAATACTATCTCAGCCTATAAGACAGAAGTTCACCAAGGAGTGACCATCTTCATGAGCCTCCCTACCTCCTTTCACCCAGCAGATTAATGACCACCTTCCTGTACTTGACCAAGCAGTATGACATTTGCACATTTTTAAGACTCAAAGCATAATTCACAGCCTCTATCGCGTGACTGCAGCCATTTCTATGAAAAAGTGGTCTTAACCATTTTCTTCTTTACCTTTTTAAGTAGGGGCATACACAAATAACGTGGGTTAAGAATTCAAACATATAACCACATAAAAACAGCTTATTGTAGAATGTTTAGTCTCTGGCCAAGCATAGCGGAATTCCAAAACTGGAATTAATAATCGTAAATTAATAAAGAATGAATAAAGTCAAAGCCATTGGGACGAGCATGTAACTTAGCATCACATTTACTGAGAATGTAGTAGCCGTATGGGCTGAGTATTTTTTGGAGTTAAAGGATTCCGAATCCATTCTGTAGGATAATATTTTCAGTTGGTTTTTAGACACCTTCTTAAACTGCTCAGCTGACAGTGGAAGAACCCAAAGAGCTTCCAGTTGCAGAGTGTCTTTTGCAGTGGTAAAATAATCCTTCCAGGAATCAAAGCAGGCTGAGGCTGATGATATGGCAGTCTAGATCGCCTCCTTAAGGGACGTGTTCCTGGCGTTCTTCATCCTGTGGCAATTGATGATATACGGAAGCATCAACTTTAGTGATATCTGCTGTAAGTTGAATTGCAGTATAATGTGAGCTTGACTTAAAGAATTAAGAAGAGGAAAAAAATGCTTACATAAGAGTAGGATCTGAGAAGCTAAAATGGCATCTTAACCAAACCATAATTTCTAGCAGGAAAAAATCTTGCTTGTATTACTGTTAGTAGAGGTGCTAACAAAGGGGCTTCTAGGAATAAAGTAAAGTCTTCTCATAGCACAAGTGACCGAGGCAGCTTTGGACTATGAGCGTGCCAAATGTTCTCTGGGGGAATCTTTATCGTCTAACCAAATGCACAAATAACAGTACTTGATTTGTCCCTCTATTGTGGTTTTTCTGATCTCCCAGCTGCTCAGCTTACAGTACTTGTTACTGAAGACTAACACAGCAGATTTATTTGTATTGATTATTAATTTGTTGGCAGAATTTGAAATATTGAAAGCTTTAAGGGCTTTCTGTAGACCTGCAGGCGTATGATCGAAGATCCCTTATCATCTGCATATTGCAGAGACTGACGAGGCAATTAATCAAGTTTGGGAAGATGGGCCCCTTGAACCTTAATGGCATCGGACAAGTCTGCTCTATATAAATTAAAAGGCAGTGGTGTCAGCAGGCAGCCCTGTTTAAGCCCTCTATAGTTCTTAGTTTTCTGGCGATATGCCCATTTTGTCAGAGTTTGATTAGAACCCGAGTGTTCCAGTATAGTGATTGAATGGCTCTCAAAAGCGGGGGTGATATCCCCCAAGTTTGGACCAGAGAATTGAGCGGTCCATTCCATGGAAATCCTTTCTATTATCTATAAAACAGGCTGCACATTTTTACCTTTAATGTCAAATGTATTCGTAATGAGAGACTAAGCATATTATCTGTTGTATTACTAGCTCCCCTGAAGCCTTTTGTGTAGATGATATTAAATGATTGGTTTCTGCTCAATAGTCTAATTCTTTTAAAAATGATTTGGTGTAATATTTGGCATTTACGTCAAGGAGTGTAATTCTAAGGTATGTAAGGGCCACCTTTCTTAAAGGTAGGATGTAGGATACACCCATGCCATGATGTAGGGGACTATCTGAGTTTCAAATTTCTAGGTGGATAAACTTGGTAGGGCAGGCACCCAATGATCCAAATTTTATTTAAATACATCATTTGGGAGACCATTTGTGCATGAGTGCACCCTCAGATTATGTACTAAATTGTCTCCCACAATGTCTTGGGTAAATATGGGCCATGGTGTTCCAAATGCACAACCAGGGCCGGCTTTAGTGCTGGTGGCGCCCTGTGCGACAATGTTTGCTGGCGCCCCCCCAGTGACCACCTCCACCACGGATTCTCTCACTAGCACCCTTTAACAGTGACGAAGTCTCCATAACCACACTCTCTCAGATGCATTGAATTAGTTATATAGCGCCACTCATACCAGTGTAGGGTGTCCAAGCACTTTGCATCACACACACATTATACAGAGACAATTAATTATACGTGTGTAAATCCGTGTATAGGAAATGTTACTTAAGCCAAAGGACTGAAAGTGTAGGAGTCACATGTCATCCATACTGATAGGCAGTATAGTTTTAGAGTGCTTGGTGTGGAGAAGCACAAACTCAGTCGAAAAAGAAACAGCATAGTTGGGAGTTCTCTTTAATAATAAGAATCGATTTCTAGACAAATTAATCCTTTTTGCAACATTAATCAATGTTCTAATAATGTACACTTTGCAGTGTGTATGCAGTTCTAGGATGAACGTTAATAGCTCACTATTCTATATTAGGACTTTAAGTTATAAATTGCAAGTAACAAAAGGATGTCTCTTTTGAAAGCAGTAACCTGCTGATCTGTTTACATCATACGCACTCTGTAATCTACTTGGTACACGTTCTTTGCAGCTGGCATATTAACCCTCTGCACTAACTTCACATAAGTCAAATCATCAACTATGCAAAATGCTGATCTCTCTTCAGGACGTTAATTAATCACAGGAGTTATTGTGACATTTATGTGAGGCCTGGTAATTGCTGGGGGAAAGAAACGCTGCAGCAGGTGCTTCAAAAGCATAATAAACTTTCAAGCACGGCGCCCCCAGGAAGCCAGCACCCGGTGCGGTGGCACCGGTCGCACCTCCCTAAAGCCGGCCCTGTGCACAACAGTCAGCCCAACACAAATCAAAAGATACTCGGTTCAGTCCCAGGCGAATATGCATTTCAGTGCGTTAAGTGGGATGGAAAAGTTGTGCACAGGGATGTCTGTATAAGGGGACGTAGCAGACTAAGGCGCAGGTCTATGTAACTGAACAGATGAGTTGATAAATGTAAAATTAAATCCTGTGCTTCACAAATTCAGAAAGTGTCTAACTGAATAAAGATTAAAATACCATGCAACAAGGTCGTTCAGCAGTTTATAATAAAACGGGAGCCTGCAGTGCCTGTACAAAAGATCATCTCTAAAAGTCTTACTACAGGCTACTTGTGGCACACTAGTTGCCTGTAATAAAGAAATTGCGTAGCTGCTCAACTGTAATAAGGTATTACAGCTGAGTTCTGAACCATCAATGCATGCTGCTAGAGCCAGCAGCCAGGAGAAAGGCATTACATGGAGAATAATTAAAGCTGCAGTTGTAAACAACAAAAACAAGAACTGGATTTTCCTTCCTCTGATTTTTTTTTTTTTTTCTTTTGCTTTTAAATGAACAGTGATCACCAAAAAAATAGAGATGTATGGCTATATGTTTATTTTTGCACCATTAGGTAATATAGGAAAACAATAATTTCCATGCATGTTTTCACATAATCTGAGTTAGAGAGTTTGTTAAAATCTGACTCCCATTTAAACTGATTCTAATATCTTTTTGCTACTAATATATAACTGATTTTGGTGTGTTTAACTTTGCACTACAGATTCTTTGTCTGTAAACATCCCATCTCTTTTATATGAAACAGCAACACACTAAGGATTTATGCAGTTTGTGGGAAGGGTGATAGTGTGACCATCCATTATAAGGAATATAGTATCCCCGCTGTACATTGGAAGGATATTGCAAGCCCGTTCAGAGTTACATGACCTCATAAAGGAGGCCTGAGGCCACTGTGACTTGCATTATCTTTGCAATGTACAGCAGGGGGTATGTTATATATATATATAATCTATATGTGTGTGTGTTTTTTTTTTTTTTTTTTTTTGTGTGTGGGCATCCTAGCCTATAAGCAATAAAACGCCTGACAAAGTAAATCTAAAAGTAAGCATGAATAACTTTGCCATTCAAACTGAGTCAAATAGTATCTTAGACCTTTGGATACCAGTTGTGAATGACGGTAGAATTCACTGAGACACTTCGCCTCTGTGTCGCAAAAGGGTCTTCCGTGATGTGTTACTGGTTCCAGTAGGAAGGTATATATATTTTTTTCCGCAGTAGGAAATAACAGATATACGGGGTACCAACACACCCTGGTTAAATGTCCATTTTGTTTGCCTAGCCAGGGCTCAGCCCAAACAGGACCTGACAGAAATGGAGTTAAATCTGAGAATGCATTGCCATTATATTACAGCAGTGAAAAGCAAACGTCCTACAAGGAAGTGGGGGCTTCACTCTCCTTCTTTGCCCTTCACTTGTCTCCTAAGATCCAAATGAAGTGCTGAACAGCTAGCATGCAGCCGCAGTCGGTCGTAGGTCTAGAGAGCCCTAAACGAAGCACTGGAATGAGAGTTTATAGCCCATAGACTCCTTTGCCATAGTTTGGTCTCTGTGGATCCAGGAAAGGGGGTGGGGTGATGGCTGATGATCCTACATCACAAAACACTGTCACTCTTGCCTGTCTCATCACTATCCGTGCAGATCCACACAAGACAGGGCTCTGAAAGAACTGGTGCCAGCATGATGCCTGTTTTCTGCTCTCAGAATGGAGTGCATGGTGTTTGTTTTAGGAGGATTGTAGACGCGCAGTGTAGTTGGTAGCAGTCTGAAAGAAGAGGAGCAAGAGCATGTCTTTGAGTTAGTCTGTTTTATTGTACTTATTCCTTAAACAACCAAGTACCCATATATCCTCTTCACTCCACTGCATTCACCAAGTCATCGAGAGTTTATGCTGAAGGTGCACATAGGAATCCCGACAGGTCTTTGTCTTCTCTGTAGGTCTGTGGAAATAGTTAAGAACAGAGTGTAGGAAGCTGGCTCTGTATATACTATACCAAAATGAGGTATAGTGTGCACAGAGTCCAATGGCACCCCAAAGGTAGGCAGAGGAAAAAGTAGATGGCACCTTACTCTCTATGTGTGGTAGTGTGGTCGAGCAGTAATTCAGTATCAGAGGACAGTGTTAAGCATTTGTTGTACACACTCCATCAGCAAATGGTTGCACACACTTAAAGACTGAACTTCAGATCAATTGGTTTTGTATGAAAATATTCTTTTAGTTATTTTAACTCTTAGAACCAAGCAAGCCTGGCACAGGTAAGTGATTTATACTTTGCAGTAATAAAACAGTTTTGAATTTCAGTTGTGTATATATACTTTGGTTTGGTTACAGTTGAATTACTGGTAATGTAATACTTTGAAATATTGTACATATACTTTGTAATGACTTTTCAATAGCAGGTCATGTAAATTACTTTGCAGATTACTTTTCTTACACGGTGTAGTATACCTGGATACTATACTGGGACATTTCCTGTAAACGGGTAAGTAAAAGCGTTTTGGTTATTTGGATACAGTTTTAGAGACTTTTTATAGATTTTCCAACTCAATCAATCAATCAATCAATCAAAGAAATTTATAGAGCGCGCTACCTACCCGTAGGGTCTCGAGGCGCTTGGGGGGGGGGGTGCCGCTACTGCTCGAACAGCCAGGTCTTGAGCTTCTTCCTGAAGGAGAGGTGGTCTTGGGTCAGGCGTAGGTCGGCCGGGAGGGAGTTCCAGGTCTTGGCGGCCAGGTAGGAGAAGGACCTTCCTCCAGCAGTGGTTCTGCGGATGCGTGGGACGGTGGCGAGGGCGTGGCTGGCGGATCGGAGGTGGCGTTTGGGAGCGTAGAAGTTGATTCGGCTGTTGAGGTAGCTCGGGCCTTGGTCGTGGAGAGCTTTGTGTGCGTGGGTAAGGAGGCGGAAGGTGATTCTCTTGTTGACCGGGAGCCAGTGCAGGTCTCTTAGATGTCCGGAGATGTGGCTGTGACGTGGGATGTCGAGGATGAGTCTGGCTGAGGCGTTCTGGATGCGCTGGAGTCTCTTCTGGATCTTGGCGGTGGTTCCGGCGTAGAGTGCATTGCCGTAGTCCAGTCGGCTGGTGACGAGGGCCTGGGTGACGGTCTTCCTGGTCTCTGTGGGGATCCACCAGAAGATCTTCCGAAGCATGCGCAGGATGTTGAAGCACGATGAGGAGACGGCGTTGACTTGCCTGGTCATGGAGAGGGAGGAGTCCAGGATGAAACCCAGGTTGCGTGCGTGGTCTGTCGGTTTGGGTGCGGTGCCCAGGGCGGGGGGCCACCAGGAGTCGTCCCAGGCGGAGGGCGAGGAGCCCAGGATGAGGACCTCCGTCTTATCTGAGTTCAGCTTCAGGCGGCTCGTCGTCATCCACTCGGCTACCTCTCTCATCCCTTCGTGCAGGTTGGCTCTGGCGGCGGCGGGGTCGTCGTTGGTCAGGGAGAGGATCAGCTGGGTGTCGTCGGCGTAGGAGATTATGTTGAGGTTGTGTTGGCGTGCGATGGCCGCGAGAGGGCTCATGTAGACGTTGAAGAGAGTCGGGCTCAGTGAGGATCCCTGAGGGACGCCGCAGATGACTTCGGTGGCCTCTGACTTGTATGGTGGTAGGCGGACTCTTTGTGTTCTTCCGTCGAGAAAGGAGACGATCCATTCCAGCGCCTTCTCCTGGATTCCGACGTTGCTGAGGCGCTGTGCTAGGGTGCGGTGGCAGACCGTGTCGAAAGCCGCGGAGAGGTCTAGGAGGATGAGGGCCGCTGTTTCCCCGTTGTCCATCAGGGCTCGGATGTCGTCAGTGGCGGCGATGAGGGCGGTCTCGGTGCTGTGGTTGGCACGGAATCCGGACTGCGATGGGTCGAGGGATCCATTCGTCTCGAGGAAGGCGGCCAGCTGTTTGTTGACGGTTTTCTCGATGACTTTGGCTGGAAACGGGAGTAGAGAGATGGGGCGGTAATTCTTGAGTTCGGTGGGGTCTGCTGTAGGTTTCTTGAGTAGAGCGCTGAGTTCGGCGTGCTTCCAGCTCTCGGGGAAGGTGGCGGTGTCGAATGAGGTGTTGATGTCCCGCAGGTGGGGTGCGATGACAGCGTGGGCTTTGTTGAAGACGTGGTGAGGTCAGGGGTCGGTCGGAGATCCGGAGTGGACGGAGTTCATCGTGTGGACGGTGTCTTCGGTGTTGACCGGGGTCCAGGCGCGGAGGGTGGTGGTGGGTGGCGTTGCTGCGGTCGTGGCGTGGGTCGGATGGGTGCTGAAGCTGTTGTGTATGTCCGCGATCTTGTTGTGGAAGTAGGAGGCGAGGGAGTTGCAGAGGTCTTGCGAAGGGGTGATGTCGTTGCTTCCGGCGTTGGGGTTGGAGAGCTCTTTCACGATATTGAAGAGTTCCTTGCAGTTGTGTGCGTTGTTGTCCAGTCGGTTCTTGAAAGCCGTCTTCTTGGCGATGCGGATCAGTTGGTGGTGTTTCCGGGTGGCAAGCTTGAGGGTGGTCCTGTTGTCCGGCGTGGGTTCCCTTCTCCAGGCTTTGTCGAGGGCGCGGCAGTTCTTCTTGGAGCTCTTGAGTTCGTCGGTGAACCATGGGGCTCTCTTGCTGCCGGGTCTGCTGGGCGGGGTCCTCAGTGGGGCGAGTTCGTCCGCGCAGACGCTGATCCACTTCGTGAGGTTGTCGGCGGCCTGGCTGGGGTTCGCTGAGCTGGCCGGAGGGTGCTGGCTCAGGGAGGCGGCGAGCTGGTCGGCTGTGATCTTGTTCCAGCTTCTTCGGGCAGCCTGTTGCTGGTGGTGGTGGATGGTCGTTCTTCTGAAGGTGAAGTGGATGCATCTGTGATCCGTCCAGTGGAGTTCTGTGGCGTGGCTGAAGGCGATGTCTTTGCTGGATGAGAAGATGGCGTCGAGTGTGTGTCCGGCGAGGTGGGTGGGGGTGGACACCAGCTGCTTGAGTCCAAGGTTGGCGAGGTTGTCGAGCAGGGTGCTGGTGTTGCAGTCGTTGTTGTTCTCCAGGTGGAAGTTGAAGTCCCCCAGGAGGATGTAGTCGGCGGAGGGGAGGGCGTGCGGGCTGACGAAGTCGGCGATGTCCTCGCTGAATTGAGTGCGTGGTCCCGGAGGTCGGTAGATCAGGGTGCCTCTGAGGGTGGTCTTCGGGTCGGTGTGGATCTGGAAGTGCAGGTGTTCGGCTGAGGGTGGGGAGTTGTCGGTGCTGGTCGTGATGCGGATGGTGTTCTTGTGGATGATGGCGATGCCTCCTCCCACCTGGTTGGCGTTGCGATCCTTCCGGGTGATCTTGTATCCTTCTGGGATGGCGATGGCGATGTCGGGCGCTGAGGAGGCGTTCATCCAGGTCTCCGTGATGAAGGCGACATCGGGGGCTGTGGTGTCGATGAGGTTCCAGAGTTCGATGGCGTGTCTGTGGACGGAGCGGGTGTTGAGCAGGATGCACTTGAGGTGGTTGCTGCTGGTGTTCGGCATGGCAGGTGCTGGTGTCGGGCAGGTCCGGATGCAGGTGAACTTTCAGGCGTGGCAGCTGAAGGGTCCGTAGGTGTGCTTCGGAGTAGCTCGGTAGCATCCCTGGGTCCCGCCGGTGTTGAGTGCGATGAGGGTGGCGGCGTTGTACGTCAGGCGGGTCGGTCGGGGTCCTCGAGGGCCAGGGGTCCTGGCACTGGGCGCGGTCCAGGCGCGGACGGGCGCAGACGGGCTTACCTTTGGCGCGCCTTCGCCTCCACACTGCGAAACGTTTTCATAGAAAACAGTCATTGTTATCCAAATGAGAAAATAGTGTTATCGGTTCAGAGGTAAGTACTTTGTTGTGGGAGTTGGGTTTCTGGGATTAGGCTCGGGGGTCCCCCAGGGTCGTGGATGCACTCTCAAAGCACCCTCAGCGGCACTAGGGCGGCCGGGTGCAAGGTGCTGGTTTGTCATCAGGTGCCCTGTTACTTTCAATGGGGGATTCTCCGGTTTGCAAACACACTGCAGGATCGGGGAGAAGGTCTTCTAGGAGTGACCACCACTTGGAGAGGTAAGTTGGGATGCTGGGGGTTGGCTGTACATGTCATTTGGGCCACACAAGGCCGTGGGGCATCGGTTGCAGGGGTGTATTTTAGGGTCGGATCTTCTTACCAGCTCCTGGCCGCGGTTGGGGGGACCTTCCAGATTGAGGCTGCAGGCGTCGGCTGGAGGCTTAAGGCAGGTCACGCATCACTGGATCTCAGGTCAGGATTGCCAGGGAGACCTCCAAGTGGTGTTGGGCCACTCGAACTCAGGCCATGGGCGACGGCTGCAGAGTTGTGCAGATTCGGCCAGAGCCAGAGTGTGTGGGTGAACAAATCCGGTGTTCACGGGAGACAAAATCTTTTCCTCGGAAGGCAGGGCAGGTCCTCGGGGTTCTTGAGGTTGCTGGCTGCAGGACACACCAGAGTTTCGCTTCTGCAGGTTCGAGGTGGAGACAGGCCAGTTGGGCTGGGCCAAGTCGGTGGGCGTCCTCCTCCTCTTTAGCTTTGGCACTGCTGTTCGGACCACCTTCTTCTTTTCTTTTTGGTTGTTGCTTGTCTGAGAGTCAAGGTTCGGGGTGCCCCTAAATACTAGATTTAGGAGCGATACAGGTAAGTAAAGGTTGGGCCCAATGGGTTCCTTCCTTGGGGTGGGTACACCCCCCTATTATGCCACCCTCCAGTGGGAGGGGGCACATGCCTCACTCTGGTTGGCTAGATCCCCCCATCTGCAAGATGGTGGGTACTACAAGTTGTACTTCACCTCGCCTCCCCCACCTGAGGAGTGGGGTTGGCAAAGGTGGGCACACCTCCCTTCCTCACTTGGTTTTGCCGCTGGTTCTCCCGGTGGCAAGCCTTTGAAGCTTCCCCTTCGTGGACCCTGCCCATCCTGGGGGAGGAGCCTTGGCACCTCTTCCCAGGATGTGCATTGTTTCAGACCCCCGAGAGCGGCAGGCTCTCGACCCAGGGGTCCAGAAACATGTTGGTAGCAGCTGGGGAGCAGCCACTCAGCCTGGCCATTAGTGTTAGGTCATATTTCAGGAGGCACCTCTAAGATGCCCTCTGTGTGCGTTTTTCATTAAATTCCACCCTGGCATCACTGTGGGTTTAATGTGCTACGACGTTTGATACCAAACTTCACAGTTTTCAGTAAAGCCATTATGGTACTGTGGAGTTCGTAAGGACAAACTCCCAGCACCATGTACTCTTAATGGCGGTACTGCACGTACAATGGCTAAGAATTGGCTTAGACACTGTAAGGCAGAGGTTTTCAAACTTTTTTAGACTGAGCCCCCCATCTAAACTTTTTTAGACTTCGAGCCCCCCCTCTACAATCACCACTTGACAACAAATTCTGGAAGGTGTTACTCTGCATCATTTCTAGTCATTCCCACCTGCAGAGTCCAGGTCGTATATGGCAAATAATATGAAAGTAAGAGGGTTTAGTAAGCTGCAGTTTTTATACTGCCTGTGATTAGGTGACAAATGCTTATTACAAACTTCAAATGAAAAGTCTCCAAGAAAAAATGCGCACAAAAAATTACAATGGTGCATTCTTTTACACATAAAACAACATTTTGCATAGATCATTAAAAACAGTTTCAAAACTAATGAGACGGGTATACCAAAGAGACAGCCAATGTGTCGATGGATTCTTGCTACTACAATCCTGAGGTTGTGCTCCACTTCCAGGGGCTTATTCGCAAGCCCCTTGCGCCACCAGAGCATCACTTTTTGTGATGCACCGGCGGCGCATTTTCCTGCTCCATATTTACAAGGATGGGAAAAGCCACCCTGAGTGGCTTTTCTTGTCCTTGTAAAAACGGCCCCTTTACACGCAACACTTTGAGGGAAAGTGGTACTTAAAAACTGGAGCGCTCACAAACATTTGTAATATATTTTTTACAATTTTATATAGCACAAAATGACCCAAAGGGATTGGCGCGCTTTACAGGATCATCTTTCACATTACACAAGGACACATTCATTTTTTGTAAGCATAGGGAGATTAAGTGATTTGCCCAGAATCACGGGACGTTGAGCAGATGCTGACAACTGAATCTGGTTCCCCAGCTCCAAAGTCAGCAGCTCTGGCTGTTGTGCCACATCATTGCCCCTAGATAAGATATCAGGAAAAGGGGGCCGGAAAAACATGCTTTCTGACACAATTGAAAAAACTGTGATTATGTGGAGTTTGGCCAGGTGTCGCCAGTAGAAGGTCATCCACAGTTTTTCAAGAAGGTCTAGGGGACACCTACATCAGACACATATGGGATATAAGTGATTCAAGAGGATATATACCTTTCTTCTCTAGCAGCATCAAGAGCCATTCAGTTGTTAACATCATTGGCTTATAAAGAAGTCAGCCTTCCAAAGATTCAGAAACAGGTCATAAAGCATTTATATTTGCCCTACAAAAGACAGATGGCATATTTCACGATATTTGCTATTTCAGGCTTGTGTACTCAGCTCTAAAGTATTTGAACATTTTAAATGAGCACCAGCGACTTTAATCAAAGGAAGGAGACTTTAAAAAAATAAAAAAACTGTTCAAATTTACTTGCTGGTGAATGGAATCCTCAGGAAGAATGCACCCGTTTTCAAATCCTTGGAGCGAAAGGCAGTAGCAGCGAGGTTACAAACCATGATAACCTCGCAGGGGTAGGCTTCAAAACCGAGGCGCAGGTCAGCAACCCGATATGAAGTTAAGCAATCGGGAGGCAAAAGGCAGCAGTGGTGAAGCGCTGCTTTATCTGCAAAGTTGAAGTATTTTGCAGCTTTTTGTATGCAAAATTCGCGGCACTCCCTGGCATCTGTACTGCTGTCCATTTCTATGGAGGAACGTCCGTGTTGACGTCAGTGTTGCAGGAACTACATGCTGATTGGCTGTTCTGAATGCTCCAATCAGAGCGAGCCCTAACTCGAGATGGGGACCTGCAACACAGGCAGGAAACGTACTTTCAATGTGGGAAGCAACAATGGAAGGTGAAATGGTGAAGTGGAGTGCGCGCCCCCCCTGAGGTGAAGCTGCGCCCCCCCAAGGGGGCGCGCCTCACACTTTGAAGACCTATGCTGTAAGGGTACAGGGCTCATGCACCTGTACCCTCACCACTGGTATCGTGCACCCAGCTAGAGGGGTGGCTGATCTATGCCAGGGTAGTGGGGTGTAGGCATGGCACACAGGGATGTGTGCCAGGTCGACTCTTCACTTTGTTCTGCACCAAAACACGCAGCCTGTAAGGGCAGTGTGTAAGTGTAAAGGTACAGAGCCTCTAAGGGTGGTACAATAAGTGCTGCAGCCCTTAGAGGCCTTCCCTGGTCACAGTGTCCTGGGTACCTGTGGTACCTTTTACCAGGGACTGACCTGTGGCCAGAGAGTGCTTTTTGGGTTTGGTCTTCAATGCAGTTTTAGGGAAAGAACATAGGCCCTGGGTACCTGATTGGCAGGAGTTCAGGGCACACTCAAAGTACATCAGCAATAAGGTAAACATTGGGGGCAACCATGCAGAGAGAGGGCACTTTCTCACACAGAGTTTCCCTTTTGTCTTGCGCTTATGTTCCTATTCCTCCCTTCATGCCTTCTATTGGTCCCCTTTGTTTGGCCCTGTTCCTACAGTAGTTCTTGTTCATGTTCTGGTAAGGATCGGGTAACGGTGGGGTGAGGCTACTGGTCTGGTGTCCAGCAAGCTGGGATGGCATCCTCCTTTTATGAAAGATTCGATGAATATGCATAATTTCTCAATTTGTCTCTCTCTGTGCAAGGCACACAGATGTCCATGTCCCCCTGCTCTTTGAAGCATCCTGCTAGAGCCCACTATACCAAGGCAAAAGAGCAAGAGTAGGTGCGTCCCTGTCCATTCGTACTGACCCATGTAGTCCATACAACAACTTAGCCCACCACCAGTAGCTATTGATGAAGGGAAGCTTTCCACCTCTGGGATCCAAGGAATACCATGGACCACTGGAAGTTTCACTCTTCTCTGTTTCATGCCACTTAAAAACCCTCAGTGGAAAACAACCCTGTTATAGGCGTTGTGGCTCTAGGTGATTACGTTCTGCGCCATAATATGAGTCTGAGGTATGGAATGATACTAAATACTATTTGGGAAGGACAGCTTTATGTGACAGGTGTTCTGTAATTTATACCTCACCGAAAAACTATCCTCGTGAAATGGTGGAGGATAAGATAGGAATAATGTGAAGTAGCTACGTTTGTATTTAGGGGCAAATACGTTTTAATGAGTTGAGAGGAAATAAATCGTATTTATTTCAATGTGTACCTACATGTATATGTTCAATAACCTGTTCATGATAATAGGGCACTCTCCCGTCGAGATCTGGTGTCCTCAGAATTGTTACCACTTCTTTGAACAAAGGGGCACGGATGCTCTATCTAGCTCCAGGATTTGTAACTTAAGTTACATTTGTCGCATGCTGGTTATCACAGTGCTTACACTCAACAAAATGATCAACTATTTAATCCAAACTTGGTCCTTGTATACTTTCCCGCCCCCGCTCCCAACACCATCTCGATCTAGTCCATACACCCCATATCGGCATCTTTACAGTACAGCTGCTGTTCCTAGTCCATTTGCCATTCCTCTGTTCAACCATCCATCATATGCTTCCTTTCCTGCGTATGAACCAAATATTGATCCACAACACTATCCATTCCTTCAGCTATACCATTTTGTCAGAGCCTTCAGTGACATCAACAAATGTAACCACAATTTCTCCGATCACTCAAAATTTCGATTTGGTAGCCATACATGAAAGAAAGTCTGCTTTTACGCTCTAACCCTCAGCAATTTATCTTTATACTGAAGCAATAGTCATATAACTTTAATGCCAACAGCGCCAGATGTGCAGACGCTTTGCCAGTGCCAACTCCATCCAGTAAAAGCCCACAGGCTTTATGGACTGGGCTTATTAAAAAAGTACCTCTCCACAAGAACTCGCTTGAAGTGCTCTATGAAACAGGTGCCGGATAAAAAGCAATCTCTCTTGTGTAAAAAGGCGTCCTGGCTTAATGTAGGATTCTTGACACAGATGCTACAGTACTCTCAGCACTTCTGAAAAATTGAGAGAGAAAGGAGACCACACCGAGTAAGCCTATATCCATGGTCACAGATGCCACAGAGACAGAACTTCAATAATGTTTTGACCGTACAAATTGTTAGTTGGTGCTCAGTACTCTAAGATTGGTACTGAGGTTTAAGGTGTATTTGGGGTTCATAAGCATATTGGGGAGTGGTAAAAGGTAATAAGTCTTGGATCCCTTAGAATTGGATCCAGGTTTATTTCGTATTACCAGGGAATTGATTTCCTTCAATTTAATTGTGCATTTGTTTGTTGAGCACGCCTGTATTGCTCTGTAGTAGTTTTAATCTGCAATCAGCATGATTGTTTCTTGTCTGTGGTGGGGCTCATTACATCTCCAAATCAGATTTTTGGCAGGTCTGAAGGTTATATTCTGATTATTTTCAAAGCTCACATTTCCAGTTGAGATGTCCTCTATATATTTTCATGCATGCTGAATGTTGCTCTATGACTGAGGCTCTCTACGTATTAGTTGATCTTCAAAATGAATCTCGGTGGTGGGTTCCAATCATTTTGATGTATCCTTGTGGTTCGACTGGTGACTTCGTTTCGAGGTCCATAGCACAGATATTTATATATGTCAATCCCTAGTATCCAGGCCTATACATAACCTTGAGCAATCTCTCTAAGCACATTGAACAGCCTCATTTTTATATCTTTTTAGATTGCCAAGTTTAGATAGTCTTAGATTTCTAATGGTAATTAGCTTCACAATCTTGCATCTTGAAGATGTATACCTCTTTCCCCTAGGAAGCATCTATTTGAGCAGGCAACTACCAGCAAATTTGCGACCCTACATCTAAGCTCTACTGTCGGGTGATACTATTTAAATACAAATTTCCAATGCTTGGGGCAGTCCTAAAAGGCAGCTCTGTGTACCAATGACAAATCGGTAAATTCACTCACAATACATTATTGTCAATAGATTAATTTTTGTAACAATAAGGGCTGCTTTTTAACTTGTAAATGTAATTTTCTAAAGGAACTCCTCCTGATCAAGTTATCGGGTTTGTAGAGCAAATGGTGAGTCCTTGGGATAGACCTGAGATGGCTTTATTTGCAGTCTGAAAGATTCACGGGGGGGGGGGGGTGTGCGTGTTCCTGTGTGTGTGTGCGTGCGTGTGTGTGTGTGTTCATACATTTCAATGTTTTCTTTCTATTTACATCTTCTTTTTACTCATCCAGTGTTTCTCTTGAGTTAGCCCTTCCTCCTTTAAGCCTCTAGAGTTGTTTTCCTTGTTGATGAGTAAAGGTTGTAGAGGTCTTGGGAGTAATGCCTGTAGTTCACTATGCTCATTCCTTGATGGTGTGCATTAGGCAGGTATCCCATGGGTCTGCCTTTGGCTGTAGATGACTATAATTAGATGGTTACATATTTTGTCTCAAGCTACAAGGCGCAGTAGTTATCTAAACCTCTTTTTGTAAAGACAGGTGACTAGTTCCCTGAGAGCTAATCCCCCTGTTATGTTTCCTTTCGCGTGTTCGGTGAAAAAACACACCCTTATCAAGTTTTTCCTTTCTGGAAAAGTTTCTTTTTTTTTTTTCCATTTATGCTCTATGGTGTAGCGTTTAAACCCACATTAAAGATTTGTACTGCTCTTTCATCTTCTTACCAACCTTGTACTTTCCTCTTGCATACTGTAAAATGTAAAGAGAAATGGATGCCGTCCAAACGCTGGGAAGAACTGATTCTTTCTTTTCTGTCTAATGCTGCCCAAGCATGACCAGAACACTCGGCTCTGTTGGACATATCACCCACCGTGGACAGTCCATCAAATAAACATGGTCGTGCTGAACTCTTGTCTACTCTTAAAAGCTTAAGCAGTTGACTTAATCAAGGCTGTCTACTGCTCAATCCACCTACTCAGCAAGCAATCACATTTTCAGAACTGTGATGCAAGCCTTGATTTGCTGCGCATGGATGGAAGAGATGCGGTTCTAGCTGACCTTCCCACCGTACCGTGGTTCCATTGAATGCTGTGCTTGAATATGCAGTCCAGTTGGTCACCAGAGAACTGACTCGGATCACATGGCTCCTCTCTGTCTGCAGCAAACTCTCTGTCTACGTCAGGGCTGTATAATGGAATAGGAGTCTCTGTAGTCGCTCAGCCGGTGATAATTCCAACACGGCTGGGCAAAAGAATTTCAGAAGTAGTTACTGTCTCGTAAAAACGCCACTCAGCCGGTGATAATTTTCAACCGGCTGGCCCAAAACGAGGTCCTTAAGTGCTGGACTTTATCGTCGAGTAACTGTGGTAACGGTGTTCTCGGCGTTGGGTGTGCCGTGAGACTGTTCATTATGCTGATGCGTTCGTTTTCAAGTTTGAGATCCGTAGCGTGTGCGCTCGAGCTCCTCCTCACGCTTTGTCTTTCTCCTCTTTTTCTACAATCCTCACTTTTTTAATCGTATTATTTTAATTTCAATGCACATTAAAAGTATACACAAAACAAGGAACCATTGGTGGGATTTATAAACCATCATCTCTTCTTTCCAAGTGCTACGGACAACTCTCATTCACAACTGGTAATTTATTTATTGCGCCAGTGTGTGTCTAGTCCATTGCCCTACAACTTTGCTATATATTTCACGAAAACGTTTTAACCATATAGCAATAGACATAATAAACACACTATTTAACTATCTGCCTAAGGGCCCTAGATGTATTCCCATTGTCTGGGACACCCACTCCCTTCGGGTCTGGACTTTTCCATGGACATGCATCTCATACTTGCTGATCAGTCAGTGTGAGTGTGGTTCTTGAATGTTCGTGTGGATGATGCTGTGGAATGATGGATGTCAGTTGCTGTATGGGCTGAGCGGCAAGACGGGTGCTCCTGTTTGGGCTCTCTGTACTTCTACTCCTGAACTTACCATCATAATAAATACTACCTAAAGATATCCTGGAGTTGGGTCTTCGTTCCTTCACAACGTTTTGGCGACTATTTTTAAAAGAACCTGCGTGTGAGAACATTATAGATGCTGAGACCAAGTGAAACTTAACCTGGATTGGAATTTGAAGCTTGTAGTACCTACTTAACGAAGAACCTCATTCTCAAACTAAGCGCAACAAGTTTAAAGGAGATGGGCAGCCCTGACCCCACCAGTGACCTTAAGACCGGTAGGCCCCAAACCTGGTGTGCCAGTTTCTGCTGTGTCTTCCTGCTCTTTCTGGAATGGAGCTGCAGTGATTCAAGCTGTTGCTCATTGGACCTTTTACCAGTCTTCCACAATCACGATTTGGGATGTCTAGTTGTGTCTCTGTCACAAGTTAAATCGTGCCCCCAGCATTGTGTGGATTTGGGCAACTGCCTTGTCGCCTGCGTGCTGCCTGTTTTCGCTGCACAGATCAATCCGATTTTCTTCCCTGGGGAGTTTTGCCACTTTAAGTTACAAGTAAGAGGAGTCCCCGTACCCGTGTTTTGAACTAACATTTGGAAGAGGAGCCCACAGTGTACCTGCCAACAAGAGCGTTGAGTAAAAGGAGTCACAAGTTTGTGATCTAAGTAAAGGAGTCCACGGTCTCTGTGTCACGAAGGAGCAAATAGAAGGTGTAGTCCCCTCAGTCCTTGTGGGGAAGAGCAACTTGCGAGGTGCAACGAGGAGGAGCTTATCCACCCGCCTCCGTGTTTTCCCTGAACCGGCTGGGTGATGTGAAGTGCTGTGATTAGTGCTACTGAGGTAACCTCTGCTCCTGGTTAAACTTTCTACCGCTGCGCCTGATTAATTTTTTTTTGTTTTTTACTCCTCTAAATATTCATTTGCTCACCTGCCTCCAACTGTTTCATATCGAGCGTTGTGTGCAGCGCGTGCCCTGGCATCGGGAGCTCGTGGTGTGATGAGGAGCTCCTTATGCTGAGCAACATGTGCATGCTTGGAGCCACCTGGGAAGCTCCTAGCGTATGTGATGTCTCCGTGCCGCCATCTTTTCTCCTGGTGATTGTGGAGTGTTTATCTGTTCTTCAATTCTACTCAAGCCGACAAATGCACTTTTGAGTGAAAGTGCTGTTGAGCTTGCGGTCTTGGTGTAGCCTTGTAAATCTAGTGAGGGCTGCGTTTGTTGTTTAAAGACTCCGAAGCAACATTCTCGTTTTTTTGGGCAATTTCACTGCAGCGTTCTCTGCCCCTGAGGAAACGTTCAGGTAGTGACTTTTTACTGCAGGGTTAGTATATAAGCACACCTTGGAACTCTGGCACTATCTGTCTATGACTGTTAGCCAAATGTGGCACAACTTTCCCTCTTTATTGTGTTGGGCATAGGAAAATTGCAAACTTCATGGAGGGTGCGTTTCAAAAAGGAAATACGTGTGTGTGTGTGTGTTAAGCCCACTGTTGTAGGTGTGGGTTGATTTTTAGAATCACCCTTTTAAGTGTGGTGTTTGAGTTGACTGGGGAAGTCACTCAATTTCACCACCTTTTTTAAATTTTTTTTAAATTTTTTTATGGTGGTTGACTTTAGGAAACACCCACTGGCATTGGTCTTCCTTCCACTCTTGTGTGGTTGTGGTCTTGTGTGGTTGTGGTATTGTTTTGCTATAGCGTTTTTTTGCACTTTTGGTTTGGCGTTCCTTCCACTCTTGTGTGGTAGCTACCTTTTTGTGAACTTGTATTGGCGTTCCTTCCACTCTTGTGTGGTTGTGGTATGAAATGTTATTTTTTTTGTTTTGTTGTGAGGTGATTGCTACTGCACCGCCCTCTTCTTCTTCCTTTTTTTTTTTTTTTTTTTTTTTTTGTTGTTTCGTTCCCTAGCTGTTCATGTCCATTTCAGCCTGGCCAGCTGGAATATTTGTGGCATAAGGGGTATGGTTGGTTATGCGTTGTGTAGTAGATGGCTAACTTGTTTGGTTTTGTGTGGAAAGGTAGAATATTTTGTGTGTGTCTGTTTTGTATAGAAAGGGAGAAGATGTGTGTGTGTGTGTGTGTGTGTAGTCTTTGTGCTTTCTTATAGTCAGTTTTTATCTTGCCGAGTTTGTGGTTTTCATCATTGTTAGTACATTGGTGGGCATTGTCCATTTCTATCATTTATCATCTTTTGTTAACATGCAAGCAATTTGTTACATTCCTCTGTACTTTCTATGCATTTTGTTGTTAACTTACATGCCCATTGTACTGTTCTATATTTGCTTTTGATCTGAACTTGTATGCCCTCAGTCATCTTCAGGCCTTTGCAATGCTTTCTCATGTTATTTCCTTCCATGTACATTTTATCAGTGTATACTTTTTCTTGGACCATTGCATTGTGTTTTTGTTTACCGTAAAGAAAGGGGGGGGGTCATACTTGCTGCTCAGCCAGTGTGAGTGTGGTGTGGAATGTTCGTGTGGATGATGCTGTGGAATGTTGGATGAGTGAGGTTGTCAGTTGGTGTATGGGCAGAGCAGCAGAAGGCTGCTCCTGGTGATGCTCTCTGTACTCCTACTGCTGAACTTACCATCATAATCAATACTACCTAAAGATATCCTGGAGTTGAGTCTTCGTTCATTCACAACAACGCACCACTCCATGTCTCTCCTCCTAGCACCCATTGCTGGAGTAGCATCATTACCCCTTTCGTTCACACTACCATCAACCCCATATGGTACAGGATCAATATGGATTTGAACATTACCTAGTCACCCTTACACCCAGGAAAGCCATGTCGGTGGTCAGTTCCACTAGGATCCCTATAATGTCTACCATCTCCCTGTTGACCTTCATACAAAAGTCATGTATTGGACGGCATTCGCCAAGCTGCTAGAATCTGCCTGGTACCTCCCATCATCTTGCAAAGTCAGAAGGAAGATCAGTTCGATAGAGTACAGGTCACGAGCTCAGGTGATAGAATTTAGAGAGTACTTTGAGCTTTATCCATGTGGATTGAATGGCCACCTGCCTTGGCCCTGATCATGCCTCCTGCCAGAACACATCTCCTAGCTGCAAGGACCGCTCCCCCATTAGACTCAACAGATAATTGCCCAACAGATAATTTAGCAGTTTATTTATAACAGGAGAGGAGCTGGCCTAACAGCTAGGGCGGTCGACCTCGAATCTGGAGAACTGGGTTCGAGTTTCGTCAACGATGCTGAACATCCTGTGATTCTGCGCAAATCACTTAATCTCCCCTTGCCTAACAAAAATGAATGTGTCCTCCTGTAACGCAACTGGTGCTATGTAAAGCGCTCCGATACCCGATTTGGGTCAAGTTGGCGCCATATAAAACTCTATATAAAAATAAAGTGTATGTGTGTTTGTGTGTGTATGTATGTTTATGTGTATACCTCCAGGCGGCAAAGAAGGAGAGACGGACCACTCGAGTCTCAGGCAAGATGTTTATTTGTGTATATAAATATATCCGGAAACTCCTGTACGCTCCTCCAAAAGAAACGGACACCAACAGTTTGTTGCTTAAGTAGATTTAATTAGGTTCAGTCGGCATGACGCATTTTGACCAATCATGGCCTTGATAGATATATATTATATGTGACCAAGAGCTGTTGAGCTCAAAACTTGTTTGTTTGTGCCCGGGATAACATTTCATTGAGAAATACTTGGATCGGTGTGGTTCGTGCTTGCTAAATGCAAGTAAGCTTGGTGTTAATGGTGACCTCAGCTAGGCCTACCAGTGCAAGGGGTTCGCCCTTCTCTGCACAGAGACCTCAGACCAATAGGAAGAAGTTGGCACAGAAACTGGAATAGAAAATACAAAGTTTAATCAACCTCATGAGGTGGAACTACATTCACACAGCACCCTTCGGTGTTGAGTGAAGTAGCACACTGAACAGAAGAAGCATGGTCCTTTTATACCCACACAGGGGCTGAAAAGGGCGGTAGAAGTACACATGAGAAGAGTTATGCACATAGATGGTCATACAGAAACTGCACAGTCAACAAGTAGGAGGAGTAATAAGTTGCTGACATCAGTTAGAACAGCCTGACAGTTCTATACTAGGAACAGATGCACTCTACTAGCTAAGCACATCTGCGCATGTGCAAGACTCTGGGAGAGGGAAACAGCAAATGTCCAGCACATAAATAACTAAAATGGCTGCCAAGTACAACATGGCTTTCAGCTCATGCTAAGAGATTAATGCAATCTTCAACAGATGGTCCTTTTAGCATGAGCTAAAGACATTCCCATAATCCAGTAGGAAACATGCATATTATTTTTTTTTCATAAATTTATCATTATCCTAATTCATTGCTTGGTGGGCATTTCTCATTCTAAATATTGTTAAGCTGGTATGTAGAAGGTATAAGCAGGAGTACAAAGGGAACAGAGCCTTGGGTCATACAGATAGCAGGAGAGAGTAATTACTATTCTCAGAAACAGAACTATTAGCTTTCTAGTCCTAAGCAAATCCTAGAACCATCCAGTAAAAACATTTTCAAGACTCCTATGCATTTCAGTGACCATCAATTTCAACTTCAAAATAGCCAACAGCACATATCTAATAAAAACATTTTCACTAGACGTTTCCAGTGTTTACTTTATGAGGGCTAGAGTATCCATCAAGGAAAGGGTAAAGTAACATTTCTCAATTGCTCAGATGAACTTTTCTCTCGCAGAATAAACATTATTCCTAATACAATTATGAAAGCAGTCAGACATATTATTACAAAAATGATCCTGGATCCAGAGGACCAGGAGGACCACACAGGACCATGAGAATTAGGACGAAGAGCTGCAAAGGGTTGCTCCTCCTCAAAAATGGGACGACCAATGGGATATATTTTCAACAAAAAAGAAAAAGAAGTCCTTGGGAAATTAAAGCCGCTGTACAACCAACCAGAGGGGAGTCTTCTCCCTGTGTCCATTTGAGCCTCACAGGCAGGCTCTTGTTGTTCCCATGGTGGAGCTGCACAACTCGCAACTCAGGAATCACGGCCCAGTTTCAAGGGAAAAGTTTCTTCTTTCAGGATAGGGCAATCGCCCACCAAGGCAAATGCTCTCAGCAATCCTGTCCAGTGTCTCAGGCAGTGCACCAGTTTTCTTCATTTCAATCTAACAGGCACCAGAGACACAGCACCTGTACCCTGAACTCAAGTCCTTCCCTAACTCCTGTATTGCTCTGCTGGCACACTGTTCTTTCGTTGGGGCCATAGATTGCATTCAAAGTGCCCAGGTATCTCTTGACCAACCAAGGTGAAAACTTTACAGCCACTTTGGGACCAGGATTCAGAGGCCTGATGCTAGGATCTCTGAAGCAACCCTTGTTTCAAAGGGGGTTACCTCAAGCAAAAACTTTCTCGCCTTCCTGGTCGGTCTGTGACTCTCGGCTGGGCATCAAAAACTTGATCCACGATTTCTCCTTTCTGATTTGTGACCCCGTCTTTCGCCCAAGACAGTGGCAGGGGGAACACACTTCACATCCCAGTGCTTCCGGCCTTCTACCTTCACTGAGGTCCTGGTTGCCAGCAATGCCTGTGCTGGTTACCTTCACTTTGACTTCAAGCTGGACTGGTGCTGACTCTCCAAGCTGGATCTGATGTCCGCGCCCCTCTGGCAATGGTTGTAAGGCAGCAAATATCTATTGGTGGACAGAACAAAAGGTCTTTAGACAAGGCACAGAAATAATCTATCAACAGAGAGGATATTCTCAGAATACTTCCTAGTCTAGGGACGCCCCATATATTAGCAAGGCACCCAAGAACCACTTTCATCTATTTGAGAGTAAAAAAAACAACAGCCTCGACCTATTGGCAAGTATAAAAGGAACTCTTTGGTGAACCGACAAGAGTAATACGTCCCCCAATCCCAAGCAGCCAAGGAAGTCTGTGTTCATTTACTAAATTCTGAGGAAAAGAGAAAAACAAAACAGACCTACTCCAAATCCTTACATCTGTATATTCCTACCTTAATCATCTAAAGACCCTCAAGAAAAAAGGAAATGTTCTACACTTTTACTCATAGACTTTGCATTACTTGTACAGGACTGTAGACACTTCAAAAATGATTTCTCTTAATAAAAGCACCTACATTGTATGCTTAGGACCATGCTCTCATGTTATAGGAGCAACAGGAAAATCTAAAACTGCTACTTTAACAGGGATTCCTATTACATACAGTACTAAAAACTTCAACATAATGGGTACATTTTCTCCAGCAGAACATCTTGTGACAAACAGAGTCCTATAAAACAATATTTTCCTCAAAAATGTTTGCTAAGGATCACGTGGGCATCTTCTCTGCATTCTATTTTTCACAATCCAAACTATGCAACATCAGCTCTAGTAAGGACTGTCAGTTTATTTACACAGACTAGCTAATAAAAACTAGCAATGCCCTTGCAAAACTGTATGTAGCATGAGAATAACAAACAATAGTGGTGTTATCACCTGAGAATTTTAGAACAAAAACTACCCACAGCTAGTTCCCCTTAAAGATCAAATAAGGAAACCACAATCTAGACTACTCATCCTTTCATAATTTCATCAGACAGGATGGGCAGTAACATAGCAAATTTATTTATTCATTTTATTAATGCTAATAATGTTTAAAACGGTATTACTGAATAGCCAATTAAATGTCTCATGGCTATTTCACAGACAGTTTAGACAGGCTCAAAAGAAATTAGGAAAAAGAGAGAGAAAACATAAATTTGCCTACCCTTAATTTGTAGAGGAGCTAGCCTCCTCCCCACATTTTTGACAGTAGGAAACCTGTAACAGGTTTCATTCTGTCTACACTATCAACCCCAATTTGTATCAACTGGGCATAAACAAACTCTGAGGAGCTAAATAGCACATTGAGCTAGCTAAAGAACATATTCCTTTAGCAAATGTACAAGTGTGACACGAGGGCACATGAATTCAAACTAAATCCCATTGCTTCATTAATTCAGCCCTGAAAGCATTAGTGCTATACATATGACAGAGCCGTTGTCTTGATAAAAGCTGACATATACCATTATTATTCAATCTGTTCATATGAGTGAACAAAAACTTGCTTTAGCAAAAAAAGCAAGCAAAACCTCTTTCTGTCCCTGCCCTGCCATTTCGTCTTTCAAATGTCGAAATGTCAAAGCAAATGTTGCGCTGAGCCCTGCTTCTAAATGTAGAACTTCGACCTTTAACCTATTCGCAGCTGTTCCATCTTGAGTGCAAGGTTTTCATGCAGTTTTACAAATTCAAAGTGACCCTGGAAACAGAGCTCAACAGCAAAACCCACTCCATTCCTGTCTACCAGCAATTCAGAGGTAAGCTTAATAACTTCTGCCAGTTTTTTGTACATATTTATAATTGTAAGCAGTGTGCCGAGTGCTTGTCTAGCAGTATAGATGTCAGCTATTCATTCTATGTTTACATATGTGCATTTACTGTAGCCTGAGGCAGTTTAAAAGCTGCTCTGATTGGAATAACCTCATTTAAATAGTGAATTTTACTCAATTTCAAACTTTGATGTTTGGGGCACTTAAAAATGAATATCCTACAATGTTTTTGCATAATAGTCATCCCCAGAATGTCCCCTACATATCCCAGAGATGTGGCATCAGAAATGTATAATGTATACCCTTATAAAAATGAGTTTTGTACGCCTGGGTAAAGTGACATTTCACATGTAAGTGACCCCCTATTGCTGTTTAGCATGGCTTAAATTCAATTTGGATGCTAGGAAGTCACAGCATCATTATTAGGCATTATAAATATTAAAAAACTAATTTAATGCACCAATTTTAAATAAACATTTTTATATAAACCAATTTTTTTTTTTAAATAAATCCAATCATTTTGATGAGTCCACATATGAAAAGCAAGCTGCATCCCTTGCCTATCCTATTTAAACACATTCATTCATAGCCCTAAGAACAGAAACCGAACTTGAAAGTCTGCGTCACTTTTAAATGAAGGACAGTCATTATTATTTAACATCAAAAACCACTCTTATCCTTATTTAAAAAGGCATTAAGAAAATAAATCCCTACTGTCAATCTGTCCTCTGTTTATCAAAAATAATGAAACTATATTTCTAACTTTTAAAACAGCAGTCTGAAATGCAGGATTTTACACCGTGTTTGACTTCAGCTGTTCTCTGTGGCCGGAGTCAGAAATACCCATGTGCTGACACAGCTGCTTGACACGTAAAGGTGTCGAATTCACACGCCTTTCAAGTCAGCCTTTCCACAAATCTGTCGTTCTGTAATGTATTCAGGTCTGCAACAACCAACTCACTCAGATTATGTGAATGCCTGTTAATACCTAATACAGAAGGATAAATGCTGTGACATTTTGTATCTTAATTTATCTATTGCAAAACACACAATTTCGTTTTTTGAAGCTTTTTTTATTCCTATTAAATGTGGATTCTAATTTTTATCTTTAACATTGTGGCAATTTGCTCACATGTATAGTGTCTTACTCTGTCAATTTAATGATAGCGTGCAGCTATTTAGCATATTTATATAATTCATTGCTGGATTCTTTTAAAATGTTTTTTATTTTAATGATATTTGGCATAACAGAATGATGACAAAAAAAACACTGAGCTCATTCCAGACATTTTCAAAACGGTGTCATACACATAATACAGGGCACTTAAGGCTAGCCATTCTTGCACCAAGAGCGCAATCGCTACTTACAAGTACCACTAATGACAAACCACAGACATTTAAACACACATTTAACCCACAGATCAACACTTAGGACAGAAACAAAAGACAGCCCACAGACTGTACTTAAACCAAACCATTTGTAAATACTAGTTGTAAGTCATATTCACTAGATTTGGCTGGCAGAACACCAAGAAATAAAAACGCTCTGCATATCACCACTTATGAATGTTACTAAGTGCACAGACCAGGATCCTTTCTATATACATATTTAGTTCCTCGGGGTACTAGTCACCAAAGAAGAAATACTTTTTTATACCTAAACCTAGTTAAGTATCCCCTCTAGGGGAGCCGGTTAATTATATACAAGTTTAAAAATGGTACATCCAAGAAAGCAACACATTCATAAATTCACCTGGGGGAAAACAAAAAGACCATCACGCATTTGCTTACAATTAACTGCTTTGTTCTTCAGCTCTAATGCTTTCACATAAATGTTCTTTCGCTATTCTTTTTCAATCAAGGCTTGCTCACGCTTCATTCATTCACGCACTTCTTTCTCCACATTCGTACACAATCAAACATCTTTTGCCTAGTCTTTCGCTTAAACATACATTTTTCCACATACTCAATCTTTCGTAAATCAAATGACCCATACATAGGCCAACGCAACTCCTTAAGAGTGTATTTATTCCATAATGCTCTGTACATTATAGAAGAAAGACCATACTTAATATACATATCCCTATTAGGCGTCCCCTCCGGGGGGCCGGTTGTGCTTCATCTAGTCTCAAATTGGTACCACTACAAAAGCAACTTCATCCTATGAAGTGTGCTAAAAATAGGCATGCCAAAAATAGTGCAGAATATGCAGTATTATAATCAAAGTAGCACTTAAGGTACCTTTAGTACGATGTGCCGTTCAAATCAATTCAAATAGAGAAAATTCTCCTCATTACCTGCCTATATAGATTGCAATCCATATATAAATCTCATAACAAACCAAGTTGGCCAACACCAATTCCAAAATCCAAAAGCCACAGTAAGTGTTACTAAACTACCTTACCAATCCCAGGCATCAAAACCAACAGCAAGCACCACAGAAGGACACTTACCAATCACTTGGTGTCCAGGTTCCAACTGCCAAGTTCTAAAATCGACCAAATGGTCACTGCACGGCGAATCAACAGAAGAGATCTCAGTCGAGGACCGGCACCACCTGGATGGTCAGATCAGAAAGAAAGGAAAAACGCCGTGGTTGCCAAGACTCTGGTCTCATCGGGCAGCGATTGCGTCCAGAGCGAGATTCCAATCCTTCGTCGCGACCAATCCTTTGGGCATCTGAGTCACCGATGAGCCCCAGTAGTTGGGCGCCAATTTGTTGATGGTGAACTCAGCTAGGCCTACCAGTGCAAGGGGTTCGTCCTTCTCTGCACAGAGTCCTCAGACCAATAGGAAGAAGTTGGCACAGAAACTGGAATAGAAAATACAAAGTTTAATAAACCTCATGAGGTGGAACTACATTCACACAGCACCCTTCGGTGTTGAGTGAAGAAGCATACTGAACAGAAGAAGCATGGTCCTTTTATACCTACACAGGGGCTGAAGAAGGCGGTACAAGTACACATGAGAAGAGTTATGCACATAGATAGTCATACAGAAACTGCACAGTCAACAAGTAGGAGGAGTAATAAGTTGCTGACATCAGTTAGAACAGCCTGACAGTTCTATACTAGGAACAGGTGCACTCTACTAGCTAAGCACATCTGCGCATGTGAAAGACTCTGGGAGAGGGAAACCGCAAATGTCCAGCACATAGCTAACTAAAATGGCTGCCAAGTACAAAATAGCTTTCAGCTCATGCTAAGAGATTAATGCAATCTTCAACAGAGGATATATATATTATATTTGCTCGTTTCTCAAGGAATCCGCTTCTAATCATGGCAGGCCAAAACGTACACTAGATGAAGAGTTATCTTTTTTGATGCGAGGACAGATGGCAAACTCTCCGTCCCCGCACGCATAAAACCAACTATGGCCAAACAAGAACTGGAAACGAAAGCAATGACGGAAGGCAAACCAAAACAGAAACAAACAGCAAAAAAAGAGGAGGATGGAGGAGAGGCAAATGAATGTGTCAACAGTTACTAACAAAACGATTGTGAACCTATCAGATATGGAACTAAGTGACAATGATACAAGAATAATCAGTCTGGGTTTACCATACTGCCCTGCAAACAATTTTAATCATGTGAAAACAAGACTGGATATATTCAAAAGCACTCGTAAACTGAAACTGAAGAAATATCATTTACTTAACTGGAACACTAAGAAACAAGATCTCCCGATGGCAGCGGGAACGAGAGCATCGAACCCAGCAGAAGTCACACAATCGGAGGAATCATTTCTAAATGAGATGCAGGAACTATGGAACCCACAAATGGAATACAATCAGCATTACGACAAATTGACTGCCCACCCTCAAGAGCAAGCAGGTGAACCACCCACAGAACATAGTATTTTGCAGACACAAATAAAACATCCTTTAACCCAGTTCAAACCGAAGTCCACTTTCAATCCGGTCATGTTACGAGACACGATTTGATTTATTTCATGACCAGGTGACAGATCAACTTAAGGATCTAAACATTAAAACATACAGAGGTAAACCCAAATACAACAATGAAAAATCAGATTATATTGCCTTGATTTCAAAACTCACGGAAAACAACAAAATTGTAATCCGTGCCTCTGACAAAGGTGGGAACATTGTACTGATGGCCAAAGACAAGTACACGAAGGAAGCCTATAGACAGTTGAATGACAGAACCTGCTACACTAGATGTAGTGGATCGGAACTGAAAACAATGTATACAATCTTTTATATGAAATTGTCAACATGGAAATCGAATAATTTGATTACAGGGCAAGATTTCAAATTCCTGAAAAACAATCACCCAGTGGTACCCACTATTTATTTTTTGCCCAAGATTCATAAGGACTCTGAAAATCCACCTGGGAGACCCATTATATCTGCATGAAATGGATGTCTAGAACATACATCCCAATATGTAGATTTTTTTCTTACAGAGTCTGTTTAAGGCCCTTCCGTCATATGTGAGCGATGCAAGCGATTTGCTATGAAAAATCAAGGATTTCACATGGAAACCAAGTTATCTACTCATCGCTCTTGATGTCAGCTCACTCTATATGAGTATCCAACATGCTGATGGAGCACTTGATTACTTTTTGGACAAAATAAGGGGCAAAATGATAGACTACAAAAATATGCTTATTGAAATGGTTGATTTCTGTCTAACGAACAATATTTTTATGTTCAATAACCTACTTTACAGACAACTCAGAGGTGTTGCGATGGGGGCCAGCTTCTCCCCCAGCTATGCATGTTTACACATGGGTTGGTGGGAGGAGCTGGTCCTCATGACTGAACACCAGGGAGCCATGACAACTAATGTCAATTTATGGCTGCGCTTTATTGATGACTTAATCATCATATGGGATGATAGTACAGATAAAAAAGCTCAGGAGTTTGTACAAGCAATTAATGTAAATGATCTGAATTTGCATTTTACTGCCAGCATCAGCGCATCCAGTGAGTTTCCTTGATACAGAGGTCTATGTTGATAACAATAGAATTGAAACTAAACTCCATCGCAAGGAAACCGCTGGTAACTCGACACTCCATGCGAGTAGCTCTCATGTAAAACACTTGGTAACTAGTATTCCCTATGGTGAAATGCTTGGAAATGAAGGCTGAGGCGGATTGACAGCAAGGAAAATGATTTGTTGATAGCCCAGACCGATGGAAAACAGAGGTTCAAGGAAAGGGGGTACTCTGAATTGATCATAGATAATGCCATTAATAAATCTATGCGTAAAAGTAGGGTTGAGCTACTTTATGAGACCGAATCTAGGACCAACACCACAGGAATTGAAACAGAAATTAACAGTGATACAACTGACAAGGAATTTAGAATTGTAGTCCAATACAGTCAACAACGTAAAAAGATCGAAACAATAATATCTCGAAATTGGCCTTTGGTTCTTAGCGACCCTATAATAGGTCCCAGATTTCCCAAAAGACCGTCAATAACCTACAGTAGAGGTACCTCCATGAGAGACGACTTAGTCAAAACCAGTTCTGAAGTCATTGAGTCTACTAGTTGGCTGCAAACCCATACCGTTTTTTTTAACTGCAAATCGTGTAAAGCCTGTCAACAGGGTGAGAATAAAACTACGTATATTACTCCCTTTGATCAGAAAAAACACAAAATTGGCAAACTGCTTACATCTAAAACCGAGTTTGCGGTATATGTCTTGTCATGCCCATGCAATTTATGCTACGTAGGGAGCACTAAGCTCCAAGTACACAAGAGAATTTTGCAACATCTGAGGGCAATTAACAATCAAGACCACACATATACGGTGGTGCGACACTTTAAAGCCAAACATGATTCCAAAAGTAAAGATTTAAAATACTTTGTAATTGACTCAATCCCTGCTAGTAGGAGGGGCGGAAATAGAGAAGAGAAACTACGCAACTGGAAACTAGATACATCTTAGACCTAAACACAAAACAACCTTTTGGTTTAAATGTAACAGAGGATCTTTTTACATGCTTGTAGAATGATTTACAGTTTTTGACCAAATTCATACTGTGACTTTTTATATAGGAATTTTAGATCTTCCTTTAGAGCAATATTTATGAGATGTTATGAATTGTGGATTTTATAACTATTTATTGATTATTTATGGATATTAGTGATCTTTTTTTATATACATATTTATTAGTTACATATATGAATATTTAAGCAGATTTTATCTATTATGGATTGTATTGCATTGCTTATTTAATATTTATTACCTATGTATTCTGCTATTTATGTGTGTGAAGATCCGGGTTTGTCCATAGATAGCAAAGGGAAAATCTTATTTCCACCATTTGGAAGTGACCTTCAACAACATTATTATCTCACATGCTCTTTAATTAGGACTTCTGTTATTTAAACCGATATCCTATCAGATTCTGACTTGCGTTCTACAACTATCCTGAAATGTGGACCATCGCAATGTCCTGTACATGCACTTAATTGTAATGTTGAGCCTATTATGTTTAACCATAGGATTACTGGGGCTCCAGTAACCCACACCTTTACTAGCGCTCACGAACAATGACAGCAGTGATCTATGTATTTATACAGACACCTATGGCACCACAATGCCAGAAAAATCTCCTTGTTGGCATTACCGTTTGTTGATAATATTTTGAACAAACTTTATTTCACTTAAGCACTTTTTTGCACAATTTTGCACAATCTAATAACCTTTTTTGCACATGTGATTATTTGTGGAGACGTATATGCATTCAATTTATTTTGTATGGCATTAAATTGAATTTTATTTTAAGATTTTATTGTCTTTCTTAAAATCAGGGGTTTCTGTATGTATATATTACATAGCCGAGTCAAGCCTGTTTAGACGAGAAAACAAAAGGAAAAAAGACTCGTAGTTTTTAGAAAAGTCTGTCTCCGATATTGACTGGTTTCGTATTCTTCTAGCATCAATGATTACGTCCACATGTTTCACTATTTAAACCAATGTGCAATGCTGTACTGTGTCATGTGATCAAGGCCCGTGAGAAGGGCTGAAATGCGGTCATGACGACCTCTTCCACGAAAATAAATTAATTTTGCACCAAAGTTGGGTCCGTATCCGTTTTCTGCTAAAGAAGATACGCGCAATAGAAGCGGACCTTGGGGATATATATATATTCACTGAAAAAAAACCTCGGTTTCAGACCTGTTATAGTTAGGAATTAGCATTTAAAAAACCTTAGAAATTCACTGAAAAAAACATAGGTTTCAGGGCTGTTATAGTTAGCTGGACATTTAACTCGTACAAAACCATTGAAATTCCGCGTTTTAAGAAATAGGTTTAATCCCCCTGCCCTATTATGTACTAGGGGCTTACAGAGGAGGTCATTCTAATCACAGGGGTACCCCAACGCATAGTGTTCCCTAGTGTATGTAGGTGTTTTAACTGTATTCTAAGTGTCTTTTAGCATTGCACTGGCTCTAGGACTGGTTAGTCAGAGTCAGTTACCACCAGTACCCATCTGAAAAAATTGTAAAAACTGCACCAAAACCCAAACACTTATAAATTCACCCAGGTACTCTCCTTGCAGTACTCTAATCATTCAGTCACTACGCAAGTACTCATGCACTGAGCCAGGCCTTAGCACATGGACTGCTTCAAACCCCTATCCACTATGCATGCAGTCCTCTAACTACCTACACACTTGTCTTTCACACCTTCAATTCCCCAGTCAGTATCCATACACTTCCAGCAAATACCCTGGCACTCCCCTTGCACTCCTAGAGTGACCCATTCAGCACCATGTACTAATCCATTCACTGCGCCAAAACCCAAACACTTTTAAATTCACCCAGGCATTCTCCTTGCAGTACTCTATTCATTCAGTCAGTACCTAAGTACTCATGCCTTGAGCCAGGCCTTAGCACATGGACTGCTTGGACCCCTGGGTGGAGAGCCCCCCGCTCTCCTAGGCCTGCAACAATGCACATCCTGGGCGAGGTGCTAGGTCTCCTCCCCCAGGATGGGCAGGGGGAAGCTTCAAAGGCATACCGCCTGTGTGAGCTTCTCCAGACCACTTGCTGTACTTAGCAACTGGCCCCCACCGGTTCTGACCCCCACTCTGGCAGGAAGACTGTCAGGAAACCCTACGTGAGGAAAGGAGGTGTGCCAGCCTGTGCCAACTCCACCCCTCGGGTGGGAGAGGCGAGGTGAAGCACAACTCCGGGCTCTGGCCATCTTGAGGATGGGGAGCCCTGCCCAATCAGAGATGGGCTCCTGCCCCCCTCCCACAGGAGAGGAGCAGGATAGGAGGTGTACTCACCCCACGACAGGGACCTATTGGTCCCTGCCCTTCCCCTACCTGTAACGCCCCTAAATTTAGTACTTAGGGGCACCCTGAACCTTCCTTCCTCAGATCCCGATTTCGAAACAAGAAAGAAGACCTGCCGTACAGCTGCTAACAAGAGGACAACACCAACTGACTTGGCCCCAGCCCTAAAGGCCTGTGGATCCTTGAACCTGTTCCTGCTAAATCCCGGCATCTCCAGAGGACAGCAACCTCAAGAACCCCAGAGGACCTGCCTGCCTTGACCCTCTTAGAGACTGGGACTGCCACGAGCAGTGGCTCTGGTCAAACAGCAACTCCCCTGGTGCCAGCCAGGAACCGCGAATCCAGCCAACTCTGCACCCGCCGAGCCCGGCCTGTGCCCGAGTGGACAAAGACCCTGAGGACGTCCCCCCGGCGATTCTGACCTGGAATCCAGTGCCCAAGGACCCTCCTCGACGACCCAGACGACGCCTGCAGACTCAGAACCAGGGACCCCTCCAACCGCGACCAGCAGAGGGTAAGATTTCCCGTTGTCCAAAGACACCCCGGCACCCCCCGGCCTCCTGTGCCCAACTCCAGAGTGCCTACCTACCCTCCAAGATTCCAACTTACCCCTCGAAGTGTTCATCGCTCCAGAAGATCCACCGTCCCCGAGCCTGCAGCCTCTGTTACCTTTTAAAGACCTCCATTGAATAACATTGAGCGCCATACGGCTCAAAAGCCCCCTGCACCCAGCCTCCCGAGTGCCCCTGGCAGTGCAACCTTAGTCCTATCCTACTTCCCCATTTGCCCTGAGCAAGTGACCAGTAGAATGCATGCGTCCTCTAGTCTTAGAGGACGACCCTCTGGGCGCTGCGATGTTGATCGCGTGTGCGATTCATATCAGTTCAAGATAAATGTCCTCAATTTTAAAGCGATTGTTCATTGAAAATAAAATGTTAATTCAATCCATGAATATATCCATTTGTATGTTGTATAATTTCAATTGTCTTCTAATAATGTTTCAACATTCTTTGAAGATATTCCCAATGCATTTTGTGCACTCATGTGCACTTCTTCAGGGGAAGTCTAAATGAAAACCAAAAATTTACTAAATGAGGTTCCACACCCTAACTTGCATGTATCCAATACATTTGAACAAAATTTCAATTATGGTTAGTGTGTCAATTTATAAGGGATGGTATATATAAAATATCATGCACTCGGTTGGTGGTTCTTATCTTGCCATACTATTATAAAAAGTAAAGCGGAGTGTGAGAAATCAGTTGTACAGTGCTGTGAAATGTACTCTTAGTAAACGCGTAGATGGCGTAATGCCAAATATACTGAAGAAAGTGTGATAATTATGTGCGGTCATATAGATAGTTTTGAAGAATCAAGTCTAGAGCATATCCAGTGAGTGGCCGAATAGTGCGTTAATTGATGAATAAAGTGTCGCTGTGTACACCGCTGTGAGTTCTAAAAACGTGCCATGTCAATGTCTCTTAAAGAGATTGTATTACAGTTCTTAATTCCAAATGTTTGAATCTTACCTTCCGGTAACTGAAACTGCATCTTGGCAGTGTGTTCCAAGTATCTAAGTTTGTCGATTCGTGTGAGACGCCATTCATATCTGGCGTATGTCAAGAATATAGAAAACGGACTAACGGTCTTATGACCTAGTTCCCTGTTGTTGCAACCAAAATGGGCGCCATTTTGTAGTGTGTTATGTGTATTTACTTATCGTCTGATTGTAGTTATATTCACCCTTTCGTCCGATTGTTGCAACTAGAGGGAGCATTCATGAACCAATAGGAACATTTTTGGATCGACACTTGCAACAGTTTGTGATAAAGATGAACACCTACGTTAAGGACACTACTGATTTCTTAAACCAGGTTGAATATATTCAACTGCCTGACAATGAGGAAGTATGGATGTGCACCATCGACATTAAATCTCTATACACCTCCATCCCCCACAATCTAGGGATTGAAGCAGTCGAAGAGATCCTATTAACATCACAATTGGACTTTGACTTTCAAGTATTTCTCATGGAACTTTTAACTTACACATTATACCAGTGTTCTTTTAGATGGGAAGATGAGCACTACCTACAACTAACAGGCACTTTGATGGGCAATTGTGCTGCTCCTGTCTACGCGAACACCTTCATGAATGTTTTTGAGAACAAATACATATTGAGTTTGGACACTTGGAAAAAGCATGCACTATTATTTTTACGCTACATTGATGATATTTTCGTACTGTGGCAAGGTACATATTTGGATCTGACAATAGCTCTGGAACACCTCAATACAATCCACAAACGGATACAGTTCACTTATCAGATTGATAATACCTCCATTTCATACTGTGATGTATTACTGACAAGAAAAGGGAATAATATTGAAACTACTATATTCAAGAAACCCACGGACCATAACAATCTCCTGCACTACAGAAGTTTTCACCAGCTCCTACTGAAAATCACTTACCACTCTCGCAAATCTACAGAGTAAAAAGAATAGTATCCGAACAAACTGAGTTACAGACACAGACCAAATACATGGGGAGTCGTTTTCAGGAACGTGGATACTCGGAAGAAATACTTCAACAAGCAATAATGACATTTCCTCTCAAAACTCGTAGAGAATTATTGCAACCATCAACAAAAATGTAACAATCTAGAATGGTTGTAATATCAAAATATTCCACCATGAGTTACCAATACAAACGCATTATCCGCACACATTAGCCGCTACTGGCGGGCGAACCGGACTTCAAAGGTATTTTCAACAATGAACCAATGTTTGCCTATACAAGAAGTAGAAACATTCAGGAATTTCTCAAACCAACTGTTAAATCAGATTCGGGTACACATAAAGGAACCATTCCCTGCCATAATTGCAGTAATTGCAACAGTATAATTAAAGGTAACACCATCATGCACCCAATGAGAGGTACACCAATAAAATTGAATGTTACAGCCACCTGCGATACTTCATACGTAATTTACCTTTTGAAATGCCCTTGCGGCCTAGTATACGTCGGTAAAACCAACAGAAAAATAAAAACGCGTATATTAGAACATAAGAGCAACATCAGAACGAAGAACACCAAATCAACAGTAGCCACCACTGTTCCCAATAACCTGCGCGCACGCCCGCGCACCGAAGTCACCCTAAGCGCGCAGTGTGCAATATTTAGCGCGCACATCCTGAGACTGTTCGCGCCGCCCGATTTTAAAACGCGAGCGCCGCGAAAAACAGTAATTTCCTGGTCGCGGGAGACGACAAGAACACGAGGGAGCGGCAGATAAGTGTCTCCCATATGGCTCTGGGTTTTGGGAGGGCTTGAGTTCACGAGCAAATGGCCCTTTCACTTGCTGCATTCCTTTCCTTACAGTCCACCACTGCTGGGCTAATTGTGGGCCATTAAGTTAGTATTCATGTTAATTGCAGCCTGTGTGCGCTGCAATTAGCATGAATACTAACTCAAAGGCCCACAATCGGCCCCGCAGCTGTGCACTGTTCAGTAAAGAAAAACAGAGTCTCAAACGCAACCTGTGCTTTAGTACACGCCATGTTGGACACTCTGCTTTTCTTTTCTTAATGGTTCACAGCTGCGGGGCTGATTGTGACCCTTTGACATAGTATTCTTGTGAACTGCAGCGTTTTCAAGTACCGTTTTGTTATAATTTTTTTAATTCTTTGTTTACAGTTTCTCTCCGGTCAAATCAGCAGGCCAAGTCTTCACAACTTGGCACTGATACAGCTGATAATCTCAGGAAAGGTGGCTCGTAGTTTTTGATAGTCCAATTTTTGAGGCTTTTGGTGCAATATCACAGTCTTAGCCAGAGGAAAATAAAAAAACGTGGAAAAGGAAGAGTAAACAAACATCATCGGCACAATCGTTTTTTTGCCCTTGTACTGTGTGCTGCTACAGGATGCCCTTGAGAAGCACAGATGGAAAAAATGCCCTTCTCATACACAACTGCAGCACTTGGCTTTTGGCCAGAGACCAGGCCTTGAAGGTGTAAAAACCGTCCTCCATGAAATGCTACCCTTGATTGCTGTAATGTTGAGGTGGAACAGTGAAGAACTGTCATGGACAGTCTCCGGAAAATAAGTTATGAAACAGAAAGCATGATTCTGGCTAGGGTGACCACCTCCCCCCATGTCATGGGTATTCGCAAACTTTTTCCAACATGCCAAAAAGTATGGTCTATAATGTACCTGAGAGCCACCCTGATGCCAGCAGGGAGGTAGTGGGGCTTTGGAGGGAGTGTAAGGTGGGCATAAAGGAAGCTAGGAATATACATGAAGTGGACAGTGAGCCAGTTAGTTATTTTGAGGGTTTTATTCCATGCTGCCCTTGATGTGAAGCCCCAAGTAAATAGAAGAGTGACTGATGTGACAGTAGTGTGTTATATGCCATATCTGAATACCCTCCCTTTACTGCACCTCGGGGGAAGCTTTCTCTGCTTGCTATTGCTACCTTGGGAGAGTCACATGTAAAAACGAAGTAACTTGAATACTGAATTGGAATGAAATAGAATTGCACAATGCGAAAACAGAAAACCTGGGAGTAGTCTCGGCTTCCCCACTTGACCAAATTGTGGGATCCTAAGCAATTATTTCGTTTCACTTTGGCTCTTCTTTCTTCAGTATCACATATAAGACCCCCTTAAAATACATTCGTTCACGATAACAAAACCTACTCTTGTGTTTGATTAAATAAACTATAATGTTGTCGATGTATAATAAATAACCCAGGTGGCCCAAAGGGGTCCCTATGACAACTGACTTGTCTCTTAGTTTACTATTGGTATTGAGAGGACGGGCGGAGGCATGAACATTTCTACGTTCATTTTTAAAAAATACTTCTAAATGCACTGCTAGAACCTGATGTACTAAGGTGAAAAGCTCTACATATTAATAAAATATACTTTTTTTGGTATTTTTTAGAGACTTTTACATTTTTACACATTTGTTACATGATGTCTTTACAAACAAATGTGCTCTTAAAAGTGGTGCAGGACACCTTATGCTTGCCAGTCTATATAACCTCTTTCTGAATGTCAATGCTCTCTCAAGTAATCAGCATCCCACTGCTGCTGTTCACCAGGTGGTCACATGTAAAGGTCAGGAGGACGACCTGCACATCGAGTGTCACATGCTCCAGGTCATTGCACACCGATTCCAGTCATACACATTTATGCGATAGCCCAAGACAGTATGGGTGTCATAGTCCTTTTTTTTATTTTTTTTTATTTTTTTGCTTCAATTGTACTAAACTAACTGAAATTAATGATTTGCACCTGAAAAGTTCAGGACTGTAACTGACCTGGACTGAAGCGGTCGAGGGAGCAAACTACACAGAAACAGCCCATTATTGCAAGATTTACCTACTGGAAGATCATACATCAGGTGCCCAAGGAGTCTCCAGGACAAAGGATTAAGAACATGGTCTTAGAGTTTGAGGAATGCTTTAAGAGGGGGGCAAGCGCACACACACACACAAACGGTCATCGTCTCAAAGTGTTTTAAGTGTGTCCCTGGTTTATAAGTCGCAATGGCTACTGATTCCAGAGGCAGGGTCCCAGTGATCCATAATGGCACACTGGAGTCCAAATAATACTTACTAATCTGTACACTCATGTCTGGTTAGCCATTCAAACAATAGGTCCTGGTTTATTTTCCTGGGAATGAGGTATTATTTTCAAAGACAGATCGGTGTTTACAGGTCCGGGTTAGCAGCACGTGACCATCTCTTGGCTCAGAAATCTTAGAGTGACTCGTTTGTTTGTAACACAGTGTCACAGAAAAAAAAAACTATGCATGGATTTGAGCATGAGGAGCACCTTTTACAAAATTCTTAATCTGATAAAAGGATCCTGTGTCTTCCATTTTTATAGCTTTAATAAATCGGTGATGAAATCTCAACCATTTTTAAACCTGAAATTCGAAACCGATTATTTTGTAAAGGTTATTCCTTTTCCTTCTGTTAAAAATCAGAGCAACTACCACCCGTACTTTTTCCGAAGTCGAAGTGGGGGTAACTCTTATAATAATGTTTCTGCAACTCTATATGATGTGGTTCTGCCATAGGGCACAGTCGCTAAGGTAGCAGATATTGGAATGTGCCATTTTCATGTTTGTGGATTTGCAGGCTTAAAGTTCTTTGCTTTTCCATTATTTCTGTTTGCCCTATAATTTCTCTGCGTTTCAGGTTTTTCATTATTCCAAAATTCCCTTAATCCAGTTCTCTGCCGATTCATACATTTTCTCCACCCTACTAAATGTTCTTATTCTCCATTTTAACGTCTCAATTTTCATGACTCAATTACCATGTTCTCATGTATTCTTTCTTTATTGGTTCCATTCTATCCACATTATCCTTTATCTCTTTCTATGTTGCCTCCCTCCCTCTCTCTCTTCTGTTATTCCGCTCCTTCTCCTTTTCCTGTATTCTCCTCTCCCTCCATCCTTAATGAACAGTTCCCATTGTTTATTATTCCTCTAGTACTCTTCCTTCTTTCAATAGATCGTCCAGCCCAACTTGCTGACTCATCTCAAACTTCTTTCTAGTACTCTTTCCAAAGCACTACCCTATTTCTCACCCTATACATCTATCAATATATCTTCTACATCCACTCTCTCATTTATCCCAAACCCATCTGTTGCTTCTAGAATTACTGTAGTATAGTAATTCGCTTTTACCTTGCATACATCTTTTTTGTATTCATTTATGGTGTTCTTTAAAATGTGTTTATCCTCTTCTAGGTAGAATTTGCACCATTTCCTTTCTAACATTTGCATGTTTTTTTTTTAACGTTTAACAGTTCAAAGGTGCTGGAGGCCTTTGATGGGTTTTTCTATTTGTGATGGGTATTTCCTTATCTAGTGTCTCTAAGATCTTATTATATATGGAGTCATAGTTCTCATCTACTGTCTTCAAGATGTCAAAACATATTGCCAGGTTGAAAACATTCCCTTGTTTTGGTATAGTTTCTGCCAAGCTCTGCGTCTCCTCGCCTTGGCAAAGTCCCCATGCTGGGTTTGGAGTTCTTTTCCCTTTATATGAAAAGCCACCAATGTATGGTCAGTTACTGCACCCTGGGGACCATTACATATGTTTCCTCGACAAACTCTCATCAAGGACCACGGACAGAAAACAACGCACATCTTCTGAGCTAAGCTTTGAGCCCCAGCACTTTTTGTTTTACAAATTAAGCACTGTTTCCTGCAGTATTTGGCAATAGTTGAAGTTGCCAAATGAAGATGACTGCTGCAGACTGCAGCAAGAAGATTCCATTCCACAACTTATTGTGTTTATGTAGTCTTGTATAGTCTCTCAACATTTCCCCACCCAATAAATAGTGCTCCAGTTAAGAATCTTTAGTAAAATCCTATTATGGTACCACTGATGGAGTCTTGTGCTTTTGTAAACCTGAAGTGTACTTGCCTGTTTAACCAATTTATGTATGGCGTGTGTATCCAAATTGCAAATCTGCTTTAACACCCTTAACGTGGCGCTGTATGTGTGGAAACGCACCGTCTTTTCAGTTTTTTAAACAAAAGTCTGTAGGGATATTTGGCGCTGCACACACTCGCGGTCTGTTTCCTGACGCACATAGCCATGGCTGCAGCGCACAGAGACCCTACACTGCCGCACATAGAGAAAAAAAATTAGAGGGAACATTGGTAGCCACCCACTTCAATGAGAGATAACACAATATTGTGCAACTGAAATGTACTATTCTGGAAGTTGTGGGAAAGACGATAATAAAGTCCTCTTACAGAGGGAGAACAATTGGATTTATAGGTTAGATTCAATGAAACCGAAGGGACTCCGTGATCGCTTGGAATTTGCTTGTTACCTGTGATCACTTGCTGAAATTAGGAACTTGCCATTAATGCACTGATAACCATTTATTTAGCAATTTCGTGTTATGTTTATTTTATTTTAAAATGTTTGCTATGTTTTTTTACACCTCACTTTGAAATCTCACCTCATCATATCTAATGCTTTAGCGTTCCCTTTAGAGTTATCACTAACACATCATTTAACCATTAGCTCACACGAGCCCAAATCAACATGGCGCTCAAACTTGTTTGATAAATTGTAATAGCACCTATTTAACCTAGATATTTTCTAACTACAATCAGAAACACATTGCCTCTTCAGACCATGAGATACTCCCTTTAGCCATTAACAACTAGATGAATTCAGACGATAAGTCAATACACATAACACACTACAAAATGGCACCCATTTTGGTTGCAATAACAGGGAACTAGGTCATAAGACCGTTAGTCCGTTTTCTATATTCTTGACATACGCTCAATATGAATGGCGTCTCACACGAATCGACAAACTTGGAACACACTGCCGAGACGCGGTTTCAGTTACCGGAAGGTAAGATTCAAACATTTGGAATTACGAACTGTAATACAATCTCTTTAAGAGACCTTGACATGGCACGTTTTTAGAACTTATAGCGGTGTACACTGTGACACTTTATTCATCAATTAACGCATTATTCGGCCACTCGCTGGATATGCTCTAGACTTAATTCTTCAAAACGATCTATATCACGCACATACGCATATAATTGTCACACTTCAGTATATTTGGCATTACGCCATTTACGCGTTTACTAAGAACACATTTCACAGCACCGTACAACTGATTTCTCACGCTCCGCTTCACTTTTTCTAATAATATGGCAAGATAATAACCACCAACCAAGTGCATGATATTTTATTTATACCATCTCTTATAAATTGACACATTAACCATGATTGAATTTTTTGATCAAATGTATTAGATACATGCATGTTAGGGTGTGGAACCTCATTTAGTCAATTTTTGGCTTTCATTTAGACTTCCCTCTGAAGAAGTGCACATGAGTGCACGAAATGCATTGGGAATATCTTTCAAAGAATGTTGAAACATTATTAGAAGACGATTGAAATTATACAACATACAAATGGATATATTCATGGATTGAATTAATATTTTATTTTCAACGAACAATCGCTTTAAAATTATTGAGGACATTTATCTTGAACTGATATGAATCGCACACGCGATCAACATCGCAGCGCCCAGAGGGTCGTCCTCTTAGACTAGAGGACGCATGTATTGTTCTGAAAGAAACACTCCATGGTTCAGAGAGTGAAACCTCCGAGGCAAGCGACAAAATCTCAAACCGAATACAAATAAAAGCTTGTACGTAGCTAACCCCTCCATTGCTTCAAGTGACCAGGAGCCCAGCTCCCACAGCCGCGTGGCCTGCTAGCCAGCAGCCACCAACCACCAACCGAAGGCCCCCTGCCTCTCATTGGATAACATTGGGCCTAAGTACCTCTGCCCCTGTGCCGCTGAGGGTGTACCAACTGTACCTACCTGACCCTGGGAGACCCCTGAGTCTATGCCCAGAACCTTAAATCTGCCAGTCGAGTAGTTCCGTAAAAGCCGATAACTCACTTTTCTTCCATAGGCTAACATTGACTAGTTTCACTTGGAAATTCTTATAAGTGTCGATTTTTGAAACTTACAAATATTCCTCTCAAATCAGCCGAACTCCGAATTCCGATTTACTCACCTGTTCTCAGGAGAGACTTCAGTGCTGCATCTTTGAGCCCAGTACTGTCCTGAAAAGTAATTCTAACCGTACTTGCCAGTAACTTGAATTTCCTCCCATAGGCTAACATTGACTGGTTTCACTTGGAAATTCTTCTGTGTGGAGTTTTGGAACTTTAAAATATTGATCTAAAATCAGCCGAACTACGAATTCCGACTTACTCACCTGTTATCAGGAGAGACCTCAGTGCTGCATCTTTGAGCCCAGTACTGATCCTGAAAAGTAATTCTAATCGTACTTACCAGTAACTTGAATTTCCTTTCATAGGATATCATTGCCTGCTTTTTGCTGAAAAAGTTTCTAAGTGTCGATTTTTGAAACTTACAAATATTCTCTAAAAATCGTGCCAACGATAAAAACGTAATTACTTGCATGTTTTAGATAGAGGTCCCAGTGCTGAACGTAGGAGTCCAGCACTGGATTACGAAAGTAACCTGAACATACTTTACCTGCAAATTGAATTTCCTTCCATAGGATAACATTGGTAATTCCAACTGAAAAAGTTTGTGTCAACTTTTAAAATACAATAATATTCCTTAAAAATCACTACTGTAACAAACGCTTTTACTTAACTGTTTACAGCTCCTGTCCCGGGCCTGAATCTAGAAACCAGTCCTGTGGTTAGAAAAGTAATCTACAAAGTAACTAATTGCTTTTAACCAAAAATTCCCATTGAGCTCAAAGTTGCATTGTGTTTGAAATTGTGTTGCCTATTGCAACAAACTGTAACTATTGCATTCAAAAAGTCTATTGCCTATTTGAAAAGTATTTAACTAAAGTAACTCATCCTGAGAAAGTATATTTTGATACCTTGTTGGTTCTAAAATAAAACAACTATATCTTTTGATACAAAACAATTGGCCTAGAGTTCAGTTCTTGTGTGTGAGACCATTTGCTGACTGAGTGTGTACAACAAATGCTTTACACTGTCCTCTGATACTGCCTTACTGCTCGGTCAAGCTACCACTTTAGAGATGAGGTTATATCTAACTTTAACCTCTGCCAAACCTCTGGGGACTGGGGACTCTATACACATTGTACCTTACTTTGGTCCAGTATATATAGAGCCAGTTTCCTACACCATCGCCTCCCTTCACGACTGTGTAAACGTGCCCTGTGTCCGTTTTAATTTGGAAGATTAAGTCCCCTTAAATCCTGAGTGTCCCTAGGGTCCAAGTAGCCCACTAGGTACCTCCAGTAAGCGCCACAGAGCTGCGTTGCAGAGAGGTGTAAAAAGGGGCACGGCCTGGGCCACCTCTCTGAAACACAGCGCAGTGGCGCTTACTGGAAGCACCTGGTGGGCTAGTTGGCCCCCTGGGGCTCTCAGGATTGAAGGGGAATTATTTCCCCAACTTAAAACGCACCACAGGGCGTGTTTTCACATGTCACCTCAGGCCCCATCCCCTCCCTTCACCACTGTGTAAACGCGTCCTGTGTCCGTTTTAATTTGGGAGATTACGTCCCCTTGAATCCTGAGTGTCTCTAGGGTCCAAGTAGTCCACTAGGTACCTCCAATAAGCGCCACAGAGCTGCGTTGCAGAGAGGTGTAAAAAGGGGCGTGGTCTCTGAACACCTGTCTGCAACGCAGCTCTCTGGCGCATACTGGAGGCACCTGGTGGGCTAGTTGGCCCTCAGGGACCCTCAGTATTGAAAGAGAATTAATTCCCCAACTTGCAACTCGCTACGGGGCGTGTTTGCACAATGGTGAAGGAAGGGGGCGTGGCCTGAGGTGACATGTCTGCAAACATGCCCTGTGGCGCGTTTTAAGTTGGATAATTAATTCCTCCTGAATCCTGAGGGTCCCTGGGGGCCAACTAGCCCACCAGGTACCTCCAGTATGCGCCAGAGAGCTGCGTTGCAGAGAGCTGTTCAGAGGCCACGCCCCTTTTTACAATACTCAGCAATGCAGCTTCGTGGTGCTTACTGAAGGTACCTGGTGGGCTAGTTGGCCCCCAGGGACCCACAGGATTGAAGAGAAATTAATGCCCCAACTTAAATCGCGCCACAGGGCGTGTTTGCACACGTCACGTCAGGCACCGCCCCCTCCCTTCACCACTGTGCAAACGCACCCCGTGGTGCGTTTTAAGTTGGGGGACTAACTCTCCTTGAATCCTGAGGGTCCCTGGGGCGCAACTAGCCCACCAGCTACCTCCATTAAGTGCCGTAGAGCTCCATTGCAGAGAGGTGTAAAAAGGGGCGTGTCCTCAGAACACCTCTCTGCAACGCAGCCCCCTGGCGCATACTGGAGGTTCCTGGTGGGCTAGTTGGCCCCCAAGGACCCCCAGTATTCAAGGGGGATTCGTTCCTATGGCGCATTTGCAGAGTGGTGCAAGGAGGGGGCGTGGCCTCCGGCGCGATGCTGGTCTTGAACATAATTTAAAATATAAAAAAAGAAGGGGGGGCTGTGTGGCCCCCCTTCCTTTCCTTTTTTACCGGCCCTGGGGACCCCATCCCCCAGGGCCTGACCCCCTTGTTTTTTGATAATCTCAAATTTGGGAAGGGGGCCGCGTGGCCCCCCTCCCTAGGCCATAATTGCCCCGGGGACCCCATCCCCCAGGGCATGGCCTCTTCTCTTTTTTTTTTTTTGTTTTTTTTTTTAATTTTTGGAGGGTGGCTGCGTGGCCCCCCCTCCTCTGGCCATTTATAGGGACGGCCTTTCTCTTTAAAAAAAAAAAAGATATATTAATGTATAATTCTGACCCCGCATACCCCATCCCCCGGGGCCTGGCCATTGTTTTTTGTTTAATATTTTGGGAGGTGGGCCGCGTGGCCCCCATCCTCAGGCCTATTATAGCCCCGGGGATCCCATCCCCGGGGCCGGCCTGCCTTTTTATTTATTTATTTAATTAATAATAATTTATTTATTTATTGTAATGGGGGAGGGAGGTGCATGGCCCCCCTCCCGGGCCACTTCTAGCCCCCATCTTGGCCACCTCGTTGGTGACCGTGGGGGGGTCCCCAATCCCCCCACGGTCCCAGCCGTGGGGGGTTCCCCAATTCCCCCACGGTCCCAGCCGGCTACCTACCTCCTGCGGGACCCTGCATTGCTTTTCCACATGGGGAGCAGCTAACATGCTGCTCCCCATGTGGAAAAGCAATCTGCTTTGCTTCATTAAAGCGAGAGCAGGTTTCCCTGCTCTCACTTCAATGAAGCAAAGCAATTTGCAATGACAGGGCGGGAGCCGTGAGGCTCCCTCCCTGTCATTGCAAACTACAGTGTCCCGGGGGTGGGCACCCCGGGACACTGCAGGAGCCGGCCCTGGGGGGTGGCGGTCCCCAGGGCCATCATTGGCTCCAGGGGGGGGGCGCATGGCCCCCCCACTTAAATTAAATCCCCGGGGTGGTGGTCCCCAGGACTTGGGGTCCGTAACGGACCCCCTATGTTAAATATTTACTGCCCCGGAGAGGTGGCGGTCCCATGGGCGTGTGGGGGGGAGCAGTGAGCCCCCCGCATATATTATCACAAAGCCCCGGGGGTGGCGGTCCCCGGGGCTGGGGGTCCCCTCTGGGCCCCCCATTACAATATACATATTGCCCCCGGGACTTGGCCCCCCGGGGGCTAATTAAAAACGAAGCGCGGGAGACTGCGCTTCGTTTTTTTTTCCGGCAGTGGGATCCCGCGATTTAAAAAAAAAAAAAAAACATGTTTTGGCCTTGGGGGTCCTTGTGGGACCCCCTGAGCAGGCCTAGGGGGTCAGGGTATTACCAACCTGCCCCCTTTTTGCGTTTTTTAGGTCGAGGACTACCGGTCTGCCGAAGGCAGAACCGGAAGTCGGAGATGTAATGTTTTCTAGAGTGGCTATTTAGCCCGCCTCTCTTTTAGCTTCTCCTCCATTGGCTGGCTTCCTAAAAGGAGGCCAGCCGTTGGAGGAGAGAGCCGTCCCTCCAAATAGGCTCCGTCTTTTTCAGATTCGGGGGCGTGTTTCTTGCTGTTCTTTCCACTTTTTAGCCACGCCCTTTTTAGGCGTGTTTTTCTCTCCTCCAGCCAATGGCAAGAGGAGAGAAAAAGAAACACGCCCCCGAATCTGAAACCGCCGCTGCTTTCTCCGAGGCATTTCTGCTTTGCCTCGGAGAAAGGCAGCGGCGTTAATGGCGTCCTCTCCCCCTGCTCTCAGCTCCCGTGTTGGCTGCTGCTCTGGTCTCGTCCCCCCTGACCGAGCCGCATAGGATCCTAAGGTGTCCGTTTGTTTATCCGAGATAACCGCACATGGAACAGTCACCATCGGCTTAAGGCAATGTAAGATTCCTGTGTTTCCATTCCGCACTAGAACGCTGAAGGAAAACAGGGGTAAGGTTCCTCAGACGTCTAGCGGTTACTTTTGTGTTTGTTTTCTTTAGAGGGCTGGAGAATAGGTTGGGATCCTATGTTCTCCCACCTATCTCTTCCAGGCTTCGCCATTACAATGGACACCGATCCCTTTTTGTTGCTAATAACCTGGCTCCGTCTGTTCACCGTGAGCCTCCGGCGTGCGCGCTTTTCATCTCGTGCCCAGTGCGCCTCGCGCACTTATGGCAGAGGCCTGGGCTCCATGGAAACTGATCTGGGTACCTCTTTGTCCGGGAGCTCGGAGCGCCAGCTGAATTATCCCATGGTGCCTTTCTCCACGTCTTCGGGGTGAGCTTTAACTCTTTGAGATGCTAAGACTTTTGCTTGAAGTTAATATTTTTTTTGCGCCATCAAGTCTGTGGGTTGGGATTGTTCACTTTGGTATTTCGTTGGCAAATGCGATTTAAAAAAATAAATAATTGTACCGTTGCTGTCGGCTGAATGAATCTTTTAAAGTTGGAGGTCTCAGAGCTGTGTTCAAGTATCCGGCCATTTGTTTTGGGTAAATCTATCTGAAGCAAGGCATGCTACAGTCCCCTTTTTCACCGTAGGTAGTTTATAGTCTTATCTTTTTTTATTACCACGTTATTTTCACTACTTAAAGCTGTAAGGTGAGCAATGGACACCTGCGTGTTCCCGCAGAACGAAACTCACGTCAACGTCCTTGGGCAGAGCGCCCACGGACCCCAAGCTCACTGCAGACAGGGGCGCAGCTTGCATGCCTCGGGGCATGGAGCAAGCAAGGAAAATGGCTCCTGCGACTGCTTTCGTAATGGTAAGAAAACATAAATTATCAGGCTTCAATTGCCTCAGCAGGCCTCTCGGCCCGATGCCACTGCACCTGCTGCACCACTGGTAGCTTCGCCCCTGACTACGGATCCATTCTGGCACGTGGGGAGGGGCGGGGCGGAGGGGGGGTTCTGGGACTATCCAGTGCGTTGAATCCTTAAATCACACAAAACGCAACCAGACACAAGGCCCACCTCTTTGGGTGCAGTCAACGAAAATCCGACAACCATAGAGTATTTCCACATTCGGAACCATGCAAGAAGTAGACACAAGCTGCACAAATGCACTTGACTTTTCATTAGAGTTGTGAGCCACACTTCGGATTAAACCCATGCTAGAAGGACGTCAGATTGCTAGATTGGCCTTTGGATCTCAAAATGACAGCAGAGAGCTTTGCAGGGTGACTACCACTCCATTTATTACTGACACAGCATATCTATAACCCAATCAGATATACTTTGTCTCATTACCTTATAAGTCTGGCTTCAGCCTGGGGGTGGAAGATTCAGCTTTTTAACCGTTAGGGTGTTGCCTCCACTTCTGTCCAAGTCCAATGGCACATCAAATGTTCATTGCTTTATGCTAATGGGGTAAGATTATGGGAACGCCTAGGTTGTAAAAAGTATTCTTTTACTATACTACAACCGCTAGTTCCGTACGGTTCGGGAGCGTTTCCGGGGCATACCCCTCACAGGAAGATGGAGGAGGATGGAGAAGATACTTGGTGAGGAGGGTTTGCATGGCTTACTGGAAGATACTAGGTCTCGGTCTTACAGCAAGGCCTCACCATTGATATTTTCAGTGGCTACATTGACGCAAGTAGGGTTGTTCGTTTGGACGTTATCGTGATTTCTGTTAAAGCTGAGCCTCTGATACACACGTCAGTGAAGCACACAACCACAGTATTCCACACTCTATGCTTATATATCACTACCTCACAACATCCCTCTCCCTCACTACCTCACTCTTTCACTACCTCACTCTCTCTAACTCACTACCTCACTCTCTATCTACCTCACTCTCTATCTACCTCACTCTCTATCTACCTCACTCTCTATCTACCTCACTCTCTCTCACTACCTCACTCTCTCTCACTACCTCACTCTCTCTCACTACCTCACTCTCTCTCACTACCTCACTCTCTCTCACTACCTCACTCTCTCTCACTACCTCACTCTCTCTCACTACCTCACTCTCTCTCACTACCTCACTCTCTATTTCAATACCTCACTCTCTATTTCAATACCTCACTCTCTATTTCAATACCTCACTCTCTATTTCAATACCTCACTCTCTATCTCACTACCTCACTCTCTATTTCAATACCTCACTCTCTATTTCAATACCTCACTCTCTCTCTCTATCTCACTACCTCACTCTCTCTCTGCTAATGCAATAGGTATCACATATGCAAAAAAAAAGCTAATGCCAATAGAAATGACAATGCCATTTATTTAGGGATACAAAAATGATAAAAAAATAATGAGCAATACCAATAGCTCTACCTATAATATTGCCGAGACCATTGCATTGTAAATGCTTGTTTTTTCTGCTTTCTTGTGCCTCGGTTCTACCGTGGCACAAGATGGCTGCCAACACTTCCTGGTTTGAAGTGTTGACAGCCAATTAGCATAAAGCTCGTGCTCGGGAGACTCCGCGGCCCTAGATATCTGTTTTTACTTTTCAATTTCTCAGGAACTACTGAACGGATTTACACCATTTAACCAAAAGGCATGAGTGTGAACCAAGGGCTACCTCTTTGCCAAATTTGGTGTAATTCCGTTCAGCAGTTCGGGTCTGTGGCTGCGATTAAAGGTTCCAATGAAAAATTGCATGGGGAAAACATGTTTTGGGACCCCCCTTTTTTATCGGCCCCCGCTTGACAAATCACCCCGACACTTTAAGGATAGGAGCGGACCGGAGCGCCCCACCAGTTTTGAAAATTTCGCAAAGATTCGTCAACCGGCGCCAAAGTTATTCCAAATAGAATGGTGCGGATTTCTTATGGATAATAGGTCCTAACTATAACTACCTACTGGCAACCGCCAGTAGGTAATATATAATCTGTATATATGTGACCAAGAGCTGTTGAGCTCGAAACTTGTTTGTTTGTGCCCGGAATAAAATTCCATTGAGAAATACTTGGATCGGTTTGGTTCGTGCTTGCTAAATACGAGTAAGCTTGGTGGTGGAGATATATATATATATATATATATATATATATATATATATATAATATATTGTATTTGCTCCTTTCTCAATTGCCTGTATAGACCATGAAGTCCCCCCACTAGTCAGGGTGTGTCGCATCTGTACATAACACAAGTGTTCTGTGTTGATTAGTTCAAATTTTGCCTGCAGGACTGAAATCCCAGTTTCAATAGCCCTATGGGATCTTGGCTCCGCTCCATCGTGGCATCTTGCATAGATTGGTGTCCCACCACAATGGGGTTTCTTTACGTACCAAACTGGTACTTCGATTTGTTCACACTAGAGCTTGCTGTTGCCCGCAGGGCCATGCCTGACTTTTCAAAAAAATATACCAATAAATAAGTCATCCAGGTATTTCCAAAGTAAGTACCTGAGGTGCACAAAGTGAGCCGTAAAGTGAGGTACATCAAGTAACGAATAAAACCATGCAGCCTCATGTTGGGATGAGCTCGAGCTCGTGACCACGGGAGCTCGACGACGCCGCGTGTCCTCGAGGTCTCGTGTACACCGTCACGTCATGCGGAGTTCGAACTGGGAGTGGGGAGACGGTTTGGTGTAACGGGCGGAGCGCTGTTGCCTGCCAAGGGTTGGTTCGCTTTCCTCCTGTATTACTTTTAATAAAGTAATTTTCTTACCACTCACGACGACTTGAGTGCGACGTTTGTACACCACACCCCATCATTTGCGTTTCTCGGTTATTACCTCACACTCGGCAGCGTGACGCAACAATTGGAATGACGCTTTGCTAGGCAACTAGAATGTTTGAAGAAGAACCATCAGCGACTGCAGCATCACATCATCTTCTGACCTTAATAAAGGAGGCCTAAACATTTTGGATGACAGGATGTGGTCGAATGTGGAAGGCAAGCTACAAGTGCGAGAGCTGGAAGGCATAGTGAGTCAAGAGGGAGAGGCAAAATACCAAAATATACACGGTAAGTGATGGCAAAGGCAAAACGACAAACATACCACTATCTATAAAATATGCTGTCGCTTAATTTTTGCTGGTTGTTGAAGATGGCGGGCACTTATTTTCAACTTTGGACTTTGACCTAGAGAAGGGGTCAAGGTAGAAAGGAGGTGGGAGAGAAAGGTGGGAAAACGTGATAAAAGGAAAATGCAGGGGTGAAAAACAAAGTGCAAGAGGGAGGTAGAGCATTTGGTGGTGGAAAAAAACATTCTGAACTCGAGACTAGGCACCCTTAGTAATATTCACCAACCCATGGCACTCGGCAGTACTCGCGGCAGGCACCTGTCCCCCCCCCCCCCGCCCCCATTCGTGTTTAAAAAAAAATATATATATATCACTGCCTAATCCAGAGTCGTGTCCAGGGCTGGGCTGGACTGGGACCCCAAAAGCAGTCCTGGCAAAAATGCACAACCAGCCTCAATTCCCTCGTCTCTTCACACAATCTCCCTCTTTAATCGCTTCATCTCGACCTTCCTCTTCCCACTCAAGCACTTTATCCCGAAGCCTCTATGTGCCTGCTTCCATTAACTTCAGAGAACTGATTTAGAGACCGAGGCGCCGCGAGTGGACCTGGGTTCAAAACCTGCCTCTAGGGGCTCCAGCCCGCCGGGGAAAATGCCCAGTGGAATAAAAGGCCTATCCGGCCTTGTTCGTGCCCCTACCTACTCACATCAATTATCAAGTCCGTTAAAACATGTTCCCAAATAACTCCAGCCAAAACACAGGCCCCTCTAATTGAGGGAGTCAAAAAATGAGTTATTTGAAAATACTTGATTTGATCGGTTGGTATAGTAATTACTTTGTACTTTCCATATAAATGTTTTTCATCTCTTCTATGATTTTAAATATGGTTGGTGTCTGCCTGTATCGCGACAAAGTAAAAAAAGATGTATCACAATATTCCCCAAAGTAATTACCTGTGGCTGAGATTAATTAAAGCATTCCACCCATTTTTTTAAAAATATTTTTACAGTGATGCATCCTAAGTGCGATAGATATGTCTAGAGTTCGATCCTGTAGCTCAGTGTGCCATAGGACTGATGCTGCCCCTTGCTGATGCAGTCTAGCATAGATGGAACCGGTCTGGGATTGCCTTTGTTGCAGTCCAGAGGAGACATGGCCTAGTAGTTAGGGCTGGACTGTTCCTACAGAAGCAGGAGGGAGGCTGATTGGCTTTTCGTTGGACCCTATCTGTATAAGTAAGGTGAACAAAAAAAAACAACTGACTGGAATGGGACCCAAAGTAATTACCAGTGGCTGAGATTAATTTAAGCATAAATTACACCAGGATCTTTTTCTTCTTCTCCTGGTTGGTCAAGCATGGGTAGCCTGTAGGGCCACCAGAGCACACTGGCAACGACCTTTAGCAGACCATAGGGCAAGCTTGTAAACTCGATTATCCTAACTGCTGCCTGTGACCTCACATTCTTTGCCCCTCTCAGCTCTCTACGAGGGACAGTCCTCATTCCAGGTCTGCTCTGAAGAACTCTATCAATACTAACAAAATGATTACAGACAGTTCAGTATGGACTCCGACAAGCCAAGATAGCGGTCACTCATTGCTAGAGCTCTGCGCCACCAGCTCTAAAATGCACCCAAATCCAATGCAGGGGCTTAGCATTGGCAGACACCACACTGCCTATGCCTCCCTTGAAGGCGTCCTCCTCCTTCCCCCCCCCCCCCCCGTCTCGGTTAGAGGGTCCTTCTGGAGTGACGAGGACTGGTGCGGCGGCCTGGGCCCGAGACTCCTGGCCCTGGTGGTATCTGCAGTTTGCCCACAAAGCCTCGACCTACGTGGACTAGATTCTTTGAACGCCTCCGGCACACGCCCTCCCCATGCAGTTGAAAAACTGTGCATGAGTGCATTGAGGCCCCTGGGCATTGGATGCAACCGGTGGCGGGCCCCTTCTAGAGGTTAGTGCTGCAGAATTTTGACCCCTGGAGTGGCAGTGACATTGGAGGGGCAGCAGTGAGGCACCCGGCAGCCAACCTTAGCCAGCATGAGGGCGACAACAAAACTGATTCTGACCCATTGCTGATTCTCCTTGCAGGGGAAGAGCTTGTCCAGCCCCCCCATCAGTCACTACTTCAGTTTTCAGAGCCTGATGACTGCCGGACCTACACACTGAGACATTCCCTGCAGCATCCAGGATACTACACAGCCCGGACAAGGTAGGAGGCTCATGCCTTCCCACACTGACCACTTTGCAGTGGCCGCAATAGACTCGTCCGCTCACTGGGGTACAGTACGCACACCAGCAAAAGCGGGAACCGAGAACCAGCTGGGACTCAGGAGTTAGCTGAAAATTGATCTACACCTTCTGTCCTAGAGCCTGCTCACCTGGAAAGGCGCGGTGGAATGTCCGTAAGCCTACACTGGAACCCATTTAGTTCCTGATCTGCTTTGCTAGCAACTACCTTTGGAGGCTTTGCCGTTCTAGGGTGAGGATCTCCAGCCACAATAAACTTATGCTACGGATCTTGTGAGGCTGGAGCCATACCTACACCAAGGCTGCCCTTGCATACTCTTCTTCACTCAATTTACATAATCGGACCCCACTCACCGCTGCCCCCATCCTTTGCGATGGGCCACCTGAGATCAACCGTGTCTACTTTGGTTGGCAGATAAGCTTCCACTGGTGCCTTAGTGCCAGAAAGCCCCATGCCCGAGGACCCTATGCGCAACCCGGCGCCACCCATGACAAGCTAGACAATATCCTTCCGGCTATTGAAAGCTTTTGAATCTTCATGGAGACCAATATAGTCTCTCTAGAGGCAGAGCAAGGTTTCCTCCAAGATGATCACAGTAAGCTCACAGATAGTCACAGTGGGGGAAATGGCACTGTCTGTGCTGGGATGGAAGGCCGCGATCCACTCACATTCTTGGAGATCTGGTTCAAGTCTTTCATTTCTGCTTCCGACTTAACGTCCTTCTTGCTGGAAAGAGCTCACAGTGTGCCTGCGCAACCGCCAGTCCCCTGAGCACCACTGTGCCTCATGCTTCCCAAGCTCCTCCACTTAAGGACCGCGATGCCATCCTGAAGGCTGCCAGGACAACCGGACCTTGTAAACTTGATAACAGGACAATCATGATATTTCCAGACTCCATTTAAGCGGTCCAGCACCAATGAGCTTTCTTCTTGGGTGTGAAGACGCGGCTACGCGAACTAGGCATACAATACTACTTGTTGTTTCAGGCCCAGGGACTATAGTAATATTAACCCTTAGTGTGAGAAGTTGGCCTGGTATATGCTGTCCACTAATTAAAGTGGGAACCTTGCACCAGTCCAAACAACCCTTATGGTGATGTAAGAGGTCAAAGATAACTGTAGAAAGGTATTCAAGTGGTAGCTGTAGAGAGCAGCCTTCAGGCTTCGTCTTGAAGTAATGTTAAGCAGCTTGTTTTACCAGAATGCAACCTTATAGTATTGGTTAAATGAAAGGAGAACCACACAGTAGTTATAAAAATATGTATTTATTAATATAACTCTATAGCATGACACAGTATCTCCTAAATGGAGATAATCACCAAGAACACAGTACTCTAGCACAGAAACAATAGTAAATAGCACTAATACACAGTGAACTCCAGGAGGAGACCAAACCATATACTAAAATAGTGGTATAAGAACCACTATTTGAGTCAAGACAGTGTCTAGAGGACGTAGAATTGCTGGGACCCCATGGAACCACCCACGGTGAATAAGTAGGGACCCCATGGAGGACGGGTGCAGTGTGGGAACACGACTGCCTGCGCCATACAATTCTATGGGGAAGTCGCGGTTGAAGTTTTAGAGTTTAAGGACCCTTCCCACTTGACTTCTCAGAAACCCTGTGGAAGTTAGGAGGTTGGAGAGCCACCCCACCCGTGGATACTGAAGAACCAGAGTTGCCTATCCCAAGGAAGCTGGGTGCATAGGTCTGAAGAGGCGTTGGAAACCGCAGTCGAATCCAATGGAGCACTGCGAAGAAGAGCTGCTGTTGGAAGGAATAAAAGTGTCACTTGGAATCGAAAGGTGGATTCTTATTGAAGGGTACGTGAAAGCAGAGGGGACAGAGTCTGGGTCACTCGGGTGTGACCAGGGGCTCGGTAGACGAATGCCCACCGCTGTCAGGTGCTTCATGTGTGTTGATGGAGTTCTTGACTCTGCAGCTATGGGGACCAGGAGATGTCTAGGATAACCAGGAGCCGGATACGAGCTGTCCCACATGGGATGTCGAGTGCTGAGGGATTGGTGTCTGGCGGGAGCACCAACAAGCCCTGGCAACGGCAACCCACGCAGAAGGTCAAGGAAAGTTTCGGTTCGGACCAGCAAGGTTCAGGAGACTCACCAAACACAGGGGAATCAGGGCAAGTCTGGAGCAATCAGGGGAGCCCAAGGAAAGTAAAGTTGACCCTTAAGTGGACCCACAGGCTGGAGGCACAAGAGTAGCGAGGGGACCTTGAGCGATTTCACAAAGCAGCAGCCCACGGAGCACTCGGTGCGAGGAGGCCGGAGTTCTTTGTAGAAAACAATGCCCGAGGTTGAGGATACTTGGAACCTAGAGCACTTGTGTGGGAAATGCCAACAAGCATATGCACTTGAAAATGTACACAGTGCACAGGGCTTCAGGTATTGCTGCCCCCACAAGGGATTTTGACCACAAACTTGGTGAGTGGGCAGCTCGGACCTCCAGGGACGTAGAACCCACCTCCTGTGTTGCTTAAGCCTTCGGAGTCTATAGAAGCTCAGGGTCAGCAGACCGGACAGCAATATTGTGGTACCTGTGAATGTAAGGTAGAGACTTCTTCACTCCAAGGGAGATCTCTTTCATTGTCCTTGATGCGCCACAGGTCCTGCACGCATCCTGTATGATGCATGGGCACAGACAATGCTTAAGACTGAGAGGGAGACTAAGTCGGGCCAAAATGAGGTCCAGCGAAGTAGAGAGTGTCCAGACGGTCGAAGTTCAGTGGTTTCTGGTTCAGAATCTTGTCCATGTCGAATCTAGGGTCCTACAGTCAGGTAAGCCCTTTTGTACCCACGGGAGAGGGTTGGACAGATTCAAGGGACCCTCCCAGGTGAGAGTCTGGACAGTGGGGAAGTTATTCCCATGTCCTTTGTCCAGTTTCGTGCCAGAGCAGGAGCCAACGGCACCCAGGGCTGGTTTGAACTGTACAATGCACAGGGACACCAAATGTGCTTCTCGTGCAGACTTTCAATTGCTGGCTAGCGCACCCACCCACCCAGCCCTAATACACTAAATCCTGTCTGGGAGGTGGTCACACCACCCTGTGACAGGATGCCTATTGTTCTGCCTTCCCCTGCTCGAGCCTGGCTTGGCAGCAGGAGGGCAGAAATGTGTCTCTGGTCGGCAGCAACCATTTTGTGCTTCCCGGGACGAGAAGGCTGGTACCGGGAACACCAGGGACCCAACACAATGTTTGACATCAAACACGATAGGGTTGCTTTCAGCCGTTTTAGAGTTGGTCATCACGCAGTCGCATAATGCCACTTTATATGTCGTAAATGTCTGCTGCATTAACAACCCAGGAGAATGGACTCTGTAGGCTGCAGGGGGGTCCTGCTCATGCAGTGGCATCCTCTTACTTCGAACCAAGCACCCTGCCTTCAGGATTGTTAAGGCCTTCCATAAGGGTGACTGGTTTTAAGTGCAGTGACCCTTCGATATAGTAAACTTATATCTTTAGAAAGTGGTGCATGCACCAACTTACACAGGCTGCAATAGTAGACCTGTGGTTCCATTTTGCATGGCCTCTCATGGGTGGCATAATACATGCTTCAGTTTAGGGGAGGCCTCTTGGGTACCTAAGCCCTGGGTACATGGGTACCATATACTAGGGACTGACAAGGGTACCCCAGTATCCAATATTGAGTGTACCCAAGTACATGACAAAACAGTTTAGGGAGAAAGCAGATAGACTGGGGTCCTGATTAGCAGGATCCAAGTCAGACTAGTCAAAAATAGTATCACATTTAGCAAAAAGTGGGGGTAACCATAAGAAGCAGATCCTACTTTCCTACACAACCCCCCCCCCACCACGTAAGGGGATGAGACTTACCTTGCCCAGTTGAGTCTTCATTTTCTAGTGGTAATATCTGGAGAGTCCATCTGCATTGGCATGGTTACTCAAAGGACTATGTTCCACTGTATTGTCCATCCCCTGTAGGGAAATGGACAACTTCAAAAGTTTGGGGTTTTCACCCTTCATCTATTTTCGCCATAGGGAGGGGCTTATGGTCTGTCTGAACAATGAAGTGAGTGCCAAAAAGGTATGGCCTCAGTATCGGAATGCATGCATCATATTCTTTCAAGAAATTCACACCACACCAGTAGAGCTGCAGCGCTTACAAAGGCACTAGAGAGGTCCATTGTTGTCACCACTCACTTTATGTATGCCCGCGGGGCACTGGTCTGGATTCCACTGGGTGTACCTATCCAAGCACTTAACACCATTATAGACCGGGAGGGGCAATATGTGCTTGTTTAGGGTTGGTTTGACGGATCACGCATTCTCCTGAGGAGCATCTAAGCCCCAAACACTCATCAGGGGTCCTTTTGGGCCGTGCTCTCCGGTGTATTGGCGATTAAAACTGGGACACGTGGATTCTAGGCAGGGACTAAAATTGCGTGCCTGATCTGCAGCTGGATTGGTCCTGCCTCCCCATTAACCCTCCCCCACACCCCCCCCGTCCACCCAAATGGAGCAGTTCGCGGAGTGGGTCTGCCAGTGGGCACTCACAGATACTAGAGAACAGTACACTCACAATTCAACGTCTAGTCCTTTTATTCTGCAGCGAACAACCTCTATGTGCGCCTTGACCATATTTTACGCTCTACCTCCATCCTAGACACAGTTGGGCATGCGGACTACCTGGGCTGCATCCAATGCGATCATGATACTCACATAATAGACGTGGCGGGAAACACCACGGTTCCTCTGGTGTCCACATGGCATATTTCCCAGGAAAACCTAGAAGCCCTAACCTTCTGCAAATCCCAAGAGTTACATATCGGGCAATACTTTAACAAAAGTGAAGCCACAGCATCCAACAGGACACTCAAATGGGACACCCTCAAGGTAGTTATGCTGGGGGGTGCTTACGGGAAATGGCAGGGATTTGCAGGGTATTCAAGAGGGAGATTAAAGAGATTGAGTAACTTTTACCCATCCTAGAAAAAACTGTGACCCAAGATGCCTTCAAAGGCTCAGCACTGACCGAGTCCAAAACTCGACATGCTGCTCCTTGAGAGCGAATGTGCTGCTTCTGTCTCTAAGCATACATAGCCAAGATGCATCTGGAGGGAGACCAATCTGGTCGCCTCCGTGCGTGGCTGGTTTGGCAAAATACCTACTTGAGCCTGATCTTGAAAATATGAATGCATTCTTTGTGTATTGCTGGACTTTATACAAAGTATCCCCAGACCCAGTCGCTGACGCAGTCAGTAAGTTCTTGGCAGGGCTCACTTTTCCGCACGTCTCTGGTGCTGTCAGGGAGGACATAGACCCCTATATCACTATCCCCAAAATCAAGCAGACTATTTGGGACAAAGGCAGAAATAAAACACCAGGCCTCGATGGGCTCCCGATCTAATATTACAGCGCCTTCACTGCAATCCTCATGCCAGACTGGCAGAAATGCTTAATGAGGCCCTGCAGGTTGGGGTATTACCGCCGTCCCTTCAAGAGTTTCTCCTGGTGTCCATACTAAAACCTGACCGGGATACGACTCCAGGCCAATAGCCATCCTCCGTGAAGATTGTAAAATATTTGGGAATATTTTAGCTGACAGGTAAGCTTAAGAATTACCTAAATTTATTCACCCAGACCAATGGTTTTGTCCCAGGGCGAAGCACATCTCACAACATCCGACTGCTGTTTCATGTGCTGGACCAGGCCCCCAGATGGTTCCCATATGCAGCCAGCTTGATATTGAATCTCATAAAAGCTTTTTACACACTTCATGCGATTAACTTTTCCAAGTGCTTGTCAGGATGTGGGTGAGCAGACACCTCAGAACAAACACAAAACTGTCATCCACCGATTTTTTTCCCCCCCTTCATGATCCACCTTGGCAGGCTTATCTCACTACCCTTCTCTGTGGACAGAGGCACTAGGCAGGGCTGCTTCCTATTCCCCTGCTGTTCGCAATGGCTAAGCAACCCCTTGCCGCTACGCTCCGCCTGGAGGGTGAGGCTTAGGGGATCCCCTTGGATGGTATTACCCACATGGTTTCTCTGTATGCAGACAACCTACTCTTGTATATCTACGACGTCTGCTCAGACTTCTCCCCAATACACACCACACTTCAGGCGTTTGCACAGGCGACAGCCCTCCAGGCCAAATTGTGTGTGTACCTACTAAGCTGCAACATAACCTCACTTGAGGTGAGGCTTGGAGGAACCCTCCTGAACTGGAAGGTCAATGTAGTCCGATACCTCAGAGTTCATGTTTACCACTCTCTGAAGGTAACCTGAGGAGAGCCCTTTCTGCCCTAAATTCGCAGGTACAGTTCTGGAAAAAATTGCCTTTAGCTACTATGAGGAAGATAGCCCTATTTAAAATAATTTTGTCAAGGTTATTGTATTTTCTCAATGCTCCTGTAATTCCCCAGGAAGGCTTATTTCCCGGGACTTTGACACCATGTTAGGGGAGCTTATCTGAGGAAACAGGTGCCATAGCATTGCGCTAAAAAAGCTACTACAGCTGCCAGTGGACTGAGGTGGACTCAGAGCCCAGCATTCGAGACTTGCTACTTAGCGCGCAGCTGCAGTATGTTTCATGGTGGTTAGTGGGGTGGTTTATTGGAGAGACTTGAAACTGCTCTGGCCCCCTGACAACGTCTGCGCTGCGAGGCTTCCTATTTTCCGCAGTTGCCCTTCAGGCCCCATGGTCGCTACAGTTCACAGTGGTTAGCAGGGTGGTTCATGGGATAGTCATGTAACAGGTCTGGCCCCCTGACAGCATTAGCGCTCTGAGTCTGCTACAGGTCACAACTGCCCGCAAATGTCTGTCTGCAGTTTTCTGCTTCACACGTCACATTGCGCTTCCCCCTGCAGGGCTTATCACGCTTCTCCAGATCCTATTCAGCCTCTGACTTGAGGAGCTGATGACGAGTGATCCTTGGTGATGTCAGGGGATCTCTTTGCTGATGGCCACCACCTTACCTTCAATCAACTGGTCTTTGACTATGCTATTCCACAACAGCAATACTTAACATACTGACAGCTACGCAATACGTGTTGTGTCCTCTGGTCCACACAAAATGTAGATCCCCAAACGCACTCCATCATACAGTCAACAAAATCATTTACAAATAAAATACATATTGCGTCATAGGTAACACCTTTTGATTGGTTAAAAGTTTAAAAGGATTGTAAGAACAGCTGGTAGTAATTTACATCATAGATAAATGCATTGTTATAAGTACATCTAAAAGGTAAGACATAATACTGAGTAATTAATGAGCGAACTATACAGTAATGATAGTAGAGTGATAGTGCGTGAAAAGCGTAGGCTACAGCCACAGTTGAAGGTTTGTGGCTTGTATATTATTTTGCTGTTCTCTTCTGTTCTTGCGTTGGGCATAGAGTCTTTCCAGCTACCGCATAAAACTTCCCAATTCGTGCAAGCTCCATCTGCACTGTGACATTAGAGCCTCCTTACATGATCTTACTCTGTTTTGGATAAACATAGTTCTTAGGTATAGGAGCCTCGGGCTTAACAAGACTGGGCAGCAGCAGATGACGTGCTCTGTGCGATATTGGCACAAGCAAAATCCACTGCTTTCTGTTGGTGTAGTTTTCCAGTGTGCCCTCTAGTCCTCTATTGGTAGTGTTAGGAGCTTGGTCTTCAATACGTTCTGTAGGGCTTGCCTGCCCAATCCTGCTTTCAGGTATGGTTGACCTAGGATAGCTTTGTGTGAGTAGACAAGGCCCTCTGCACCACAAATGGATCTAATCCGTTCGAGATCTTGTTGTCTTGAAATGATCTTTCCCTGCTTCTTTAGCAGGTTTTTTTAAACCGGCTGTTGTTAATTGAGTGTCCGTTAGAAAATCAGCTGGCAGACCCAGTGTCTTATTGGCTGTCACAAGGTACCTTGCCCAACAACTAGTGTTGTCGGCAAAGACTATTTGAAGTGCTTTCCTGATGGTACCAGGACTTGCCTTAATCACATGATGATGCAATTTTACTATATCTTTTTTACCTTCTATGTCCATTGCTGTTATATTGAACTCTAGTCAAATCAGTGTGTGCATTGCCGAATATGGCAGCTTAAAAACCTTTCTGAAGTCCATGATGTGCAAATGCTCCAATTTGTCGGTCAACAAGCCAGGGAAAGCAAGATGGCCATAGCTCAGTGTAGGAATCAACTTGGCTCGTATTACTCACCGAATGCCTTCCATTGAGTGGCTTATAAGCTTATGATGTAGTCTGCATAGGGCATGTGTGACCTTAGCCGCTTTTGCCATGAGTGCTTTGGCCTGTAGTGTTGTTCTGCCGGTGTCTGAGAATTGTACTCCCAGGTAAGTATACTTATTGGCGGTGGCAATTCTTAATGGGCCAAGGTGCCAGCCCAATAATGATTTTTTGGGTTTGTGGCCAAAGACCAGCACCTTAGTTTTGGCTGCGTTGGCTTGGAGTTTATTTTTCCGTATTATAAAGGTATAGTGTCTCCAATGCCCTTTTCATGCCTATTCTAGTTTGGTCCAATAGGACAACGTCATCCGCATACTGCATAATTGGTACTCTGAGATGGCCCAGTTTGGGTGGGAAGATGTTGTTTTTTAAAAGTGCATCTCCCAGGTCCGCAGTATATAAGTTGAACAATGTGGCTGCCATCACGCAGCCCTGTTTTAGCCCTTTGTTTGTGTAGATCTTTGCTGTTGCAAATGTCTGTGTGAGCTTGGTGCGGACCCAAGTGCCGGTGTGGAGAGACATGATGGCTGCCAGGAGTTTCCTCGGTATGCCCCACTTTGTAAGTTTTGCCCACAGTATGTTAATGTTAAAAATGATTTATAAAGCGCACGTACACAGGGTGGTTTCATGGCACTGTAGAAGGCTCTGTGTGCTATCGAGGAATACATTAATTGTAGGCTTGTGCAAATAGCCATGTTTTAAGGGACTTCCTGAATTGCAGAAGGTTCGTGCAGGGCCGTATTTCCAGTGGGTCAATGCCATCGACAGCGGCACTGTAGTCTACAAAGCATGCGTATAGTGGTGGGGTGGCGACCTCTGTGGCCTTAGTTGCCAGTAATGATAGTGCAATGGCGTTATCCATTGTCTCTGAATTCGGCCGAAATCCTGTCTGGTATTGTGGTATTATTTGATTATCTGTTATCCATGCCTCTAACTCTTTCAAGAGAACTTTTCATATGCCTTCCCATCCACATCTAGTAATGCGATCAGTCTATAGTTCTCTGGCAGCGAAGCATCTCCTTTCCTGTAGATGGGTTGCAAGATGGATCCTGTCCACGATTCCGGTACTCCTGAGCTGTTATAGCAATGGCTAAATAGTCCGTGCATGTGGGGGGCCCAGAAGTCTCGATCTTCATTGAGGACGCTTCCTGGTAGTCCATTAGGCCCTGGAGCCCCGTCCTTCCTAATTCCCTTGAGTGTGGTCAATATTTATTTTTCTGTAGGGGCAAGGTCCTCCATCTCATTCTCGTCGGGGTAGTTGCCTTCTAACTCCATAGTTTTTGCCGTGGTTTTGTCTTGGTCGACATATAGCCTTGATGCATGGGCTGCCCATTCGTTGGCAGGGACAGCATTATGGGTATGGCTTCCACCATTTAGACCGTTAATATAACTCCAAAATTCCCTGTTCTTTTTGTGAGCCAGCAGAGCATAGATATATTTCCATTTATCCTCTGTAAAAGTTTGTTTCAACTGCCAAACAGTTTCTGTGTGCAGTCTTTTAGCTGTTTTCAAAAGTGTTTCTGTCCGTGGGCACTTATATCTCCTACACTTTAGCTCTGCCAGGCGGCACTGCTTTTTGCTCTCTCTAAATGCTTTGAAGTCGATAAGGTTGGCTGGCCCATTTCTGCTATGTTTTCCTTTATATGTGGGTTGTCTTCCTGTGATCAGTGCGTTAGATAACGAATAGATGATTTCTGGCCAACTTTCCTGAGGGCCAGTTGTGCAGATGGCCTGTTTCCACTTGTTGTATCTAGCTTGGCTTATGGGACCGCATTTAATTTGTTTTATTGGTGCTGTATCATTATTTGTAAAAAGCTTTTTACCAGCAGTTAGGTGTTAAACATGCATCATGATGCTTATAATAACTAGGATGGATATTGGATGGTGATCACTAGCAGTAGTGTATGACACCTTGTATTCTTCACACCGCCTCAGTAGATTCTTGCTCAGAAAGATGTCATCTAGCGTGGAGATGTTTTTGAATGTGGGTTGTTGTTTCGTATTTGGCTGCCCCACTTGGTTCAGGGACTCCAGGTTACATTTGTTAATGCAAGCTTCCATGATGTTCCGACCATTATCTCCTTGGCGTCGTTCTGGCTGGCACAGGTCTCTCATGTTGAAGTCTCCAATTATGATACAATCGTACCTGGGGTTCTCATAGAGGTATTCTCTGATCAGACCAGTAATCCTCCTTGTGTTCACTGTTTTTACCTTATTGTTTGGATTATTATAGAGGTCAATTACTGCGATTGTGGTATGGATGCCCTCTACTCCTATTCCCTTTATAGTGGTGATCTGGACGTCATGGGAATGCGTAGGCCATTCCTCAATTCGTACTTGCAGGTTTAATTTAACAAAGATTAAAACCCCGCCGATCGGTCTTCTGAAGATATTTTTCTTATTGGCCAATGTATGGATTTCCTGGAAGCCTTTAATGGGATTTGGTGTTGCCGTCCATGTTTCCTGTAGGCCTAGGATATCTCCTGTTTTGAGCAAATCTGTGGCTTCCTTATTGGCGAAGGTCGTTTTGAGCCCTGCCACGTTCCAGCTTATTGGTCTAAGCCTAGTTCTTATTCTTGCCTCTTGTGTGCTAGGGATTTGCTCCCCCCCCCCGTTGGAATGCAGTGCCATTGAGATCCAGGCCCAGTATTCGGCTGTGACGTCCTGAGATGCTCTTAGCTCCATGCAGTGTCTGGTAGCATCGCCCTTCTTTAGCTTGATTTTAATGGTATTATCACAGTGTTGACTCTGGATCGGTTTTATGCCCCTTAGAATACTTTTCTGTGGTGCTGTCGCAGTTTGAGCAGCCTCTGTAGTAATATTTGGGGATACTTTTCCGTTGGACAGTTGTCTACGCAGATGCCCCAATCCTTGAGTAGGTCTTTTTCTGCCATAATGTTTTGGATGTCAAACTTTTTGGTTCACTTTGTTACTGTTGACTCCCTGTGACTTATCCAGGAGTCATTTTTAAAGTGCACCGATTCATGATGGGCTGATTTTAAGTAGGCCAGTGAGAGTATACACGACAGGAGGTAAAGGATGTTTGAGCTATTTAAGATGTCGCCTGGGCCTCTTGTCTCAAATTCAAGAGTGAAGATCACTGTATTCTCCGTATCTGACAGATGTCCATTTCCCGAGTTATTTCCCTCAAACTCATTGCTCTGCCCATTGTGCGCGGTTGTTCATTCTGAAAACCCTATTTGCCCATTAATCCAGCAAGGAGTGGCTTGTGTTTTCCCATTTTTTGTTTATTATTAAAAGATTGCTTGTGGGTCTGCACCCTTTGGTCGTCCGGTGCTGTCTTCCTTGCTAATGAGAATTGTGAAGCTGCTGTGTTTTGGCCTTTGGATTGTGTTTCTGTTGCAGGTGAATGTGCCTTCAATAAGCAAGGTTCCTCCTCATGTGCTGATGTCGACTTCGCCGTCTTCTCACACGGTTGTATTTACGTGGACCTATGTCCTGTTATTGGACTTTTCATATTTTTGCTGATCTTGGGTGGTGCCTGTGCCTCCCAACCTTCTGTTCTTTTGTTGGCGTTTCTGTGGTTGGCATTCGCCACCTCCGCATACGATCGAATTTGAGGATTGATAGCAGTGTGGATATTGGGCAGCGTAAAAGTCACCTTGAGAGGACCTTCTGTGAACTTCACGTTCGGGTGGTTTGAAATGGAGGTTTCCTGGCTGTTAATCGCCGGTGAAGCTTCAACTATAGTGCTGTTTCTCATTTGGAAGATGGGATAGTTCGATGGGCCCTTGTCTGTGCCGGTGTCGGACTGGTTGCAGGCTTGACTTGATACAGTTGTCCGTTCATTCCTTTTTTTGTGTGGATGTCATCCCGCTTTTCCTTTTGTTTGTTTTCAGAGATTTCCGTGATTGTTTCTTTTGCCGTCTGGAGATCTGCCCTTCAGTTGGTCTTTGATGAGGTTTCCTGTTTTGGTGTCCATCCTCTGAGCTGGTCGTTAGACTCCCGCTTTTGCCCGGGAGTGTCTTACTGATTGTAACTGCTGTGTCATGTGTTACTTCTGGTTTCTTGGGTGTTATTACTGATCCAGGATGTGGTTCCCCTTTTTCAGGGTTTTTCCTGTTTTGTTTGTTACTTGGCCGGGCTTGACTGCATTAATTTATTAAGGTTGTCAACAAGTCAGGCAGGGTGGCAAATTTTTTCACTATTGCTTCACTAAAGTTTTTTTATTGGACTTGAGGTACCCCCTTGGCCATTTTCTCTGGTAGTCCACTGGTCAATTTTAGAGTCAATCATGTCCACCTTTTTGTTGATTGTTAAAACACTTTGTGCAAGCATGTGTATTCAATCCACCTGTATTTCTAATTTGTGGGATTGCCAGGTGAGTGCCTTTACTGCTGCCAGCAGTGATGAATTTATTGTGTTTAGAATGAGTTCCGAACCATCCTTATTTATTGTATCTTGAGCGTCATACTGTGTTCCAGGGTATTGGCCAGTGGCAGCTCCAGTGGGTTCCTCTGTCGTTAATTGCGGGTTGCTGGCTGACCTTGCTTTTGTTTTTAGTAACTCAGTTAATGATGAATCTGGGGTGCAAAGGCCGCCAACTTTTTGTGGTGTTTGTGCCCTTCCAAGATTGTTAGCGGGCGTGGAGCAATTCTGGTGAGTCCCCAGGCCGCAGAGATTAATAGAATCTTCCAGTATTTCCTGGTGCCGGTCATTTGTGATGGATAAGGGCCTCTATTTCGGTGGCGTTCTTGTTGTGGATGTGACCAGATGGTGTTGGGCCCTGCGATTTGATTAGTGCTTTGCCATCATTTAACGGTGATGAGATCTCAATGATCCCAATTTGCTCTGACCAATATTCTACCATGTTGTGGTTTGTTGTAATTTTTGTGTTTGCTGGTGGTATTTAAAATATCGTTACTGTCTGTGACCGTGTCTGCTGTCTCTGCGAGTCTCGTCCTCTCTGATTATTGATTTTCCCAGGCTGTCCTGGGCTGTTTGATTTGGGACCAGGGTGGGGGGAGCTTTTCCCTGAGTTGCTGCCTCCTGGCTTGCTAGCAGAGGGCTAGGTCTGGTGGCTGATGCGACTCCCTCCTCCTCCATACACTTGGGATTCTGTCTTCAACCTTGTGAAATATTGGTGTATTGGGAGGCTCCCTATTGAATGTTTACCCAAGTCTAGCGAGTTCTTCAGTCCTCTTATTGTTCCCCATTGATGCCGCACTCGTTTCCTTTTTGGCAGATCCTGTGCTCCTCATTTTCCTAGAGAAGGTCTTGGCAGTGCTCCAATTCCTACGTGCCACAAATATTTTATGTGAGAATTTCCAATTGTTGTAGAATGCTGACGTCTGCAGCCTTACCCTACTCGCCCAATCTATGGCCCGCTCTCTTGACTTCTGCTGCCTCGTTTGGCTATGTCGAGTTCCTAGTTTGACTGACGCGGGCTGCCCTAGCTGTCCTTCCTGGTGCTTTGATCTAATTGGATTCTGATTGAATTCTGTTTGGCTGGTGAATAGATCCTTCTATCTAGTGTAATATAAGCAGACGTTGGTAGTGAATGGAGTTATTGGTATTGATATTAAAGGGTTGGTGTTTGAGCGTTACTCTTTAAGCTGTTGAAATGTAGGAGTTTTAAGCGTCTTAAGCCCTTTCCTGCGCCCCTGGGCCCCTTAAATGGGTCTTGTCCAGTTTTTGCCAGACGTGTCCAGTGAAGGTCTCTTTATTGATGTTTATTGATGTGGAGACTCCAGGGTGGCGAATTGGTCCAGTCGGGGGAAAGTGCAGGTGACAAGTAGGGAAATAGAGCAGCGATGATGGAGCAAGCGGGGCTCACAAGGCCAGGGACGCAGGCTGCACCTGATCTAATCAGGCCGCCTCCACGATTCTGCCTAGCGCCACTCTCACTGCGGCCTGCGGTGCTAAAGGCAGCCGTGCTTGCGCTCACTAAACCCCTTTCCTGCTCGAGTGCCTTTAATGACCCCCTCTTAACCAGGCACGTCCTGATATGCACCTGGTGATCGAGGGTCAGGACTGCTGGGGGGCCTGGGAGCTTTTGCTGTTTCCTCGGTGATTGGTACAGTGCCCCCTCACCTTGTGCCTTCACCTCCGGCTCCTCCTGTGTCCAGCTCCTGACTCCCGCTTCGTTTCTCCGCTGCCACACCACAGCTTCAGGCTACGGAAGCCGCCAGGAAGCAGCGGGGGCCGCGGAAGGCTCGATGGAGCTTCAGCCTCGATGGAGCTTCAGCCTCGGAGGGCAGGGTAGATCGAGGGAAAACGGTGAAAGCGGTGAAGCAGGCTGAAAGAGGCGAGGCTCCAGTGGCGGACGGTGACACTTGAAAGTGGTAGGGCGTAAAATGTTTGTCATACTTCCGCATAGCAAGCGAGCGTAGCGAGCGAGCCTGAAAAACCTAAGGGGGATTCGGGGGGGTTCTCTCCCCGCAAAATTTTTGAAAAAAGAGTGGAAAAATGGTGCATTTTCAAGCAAATTTGAAAGAGCAGAAAGGTTAATAAAGCAATGAAGAAAGTGCAGTTATTACAGTAATAAAGAGATCATGTCATATAACATAGGTAGCTGCTTATTCAGTATAACCACAGGGCTTCATAACAGACTTTGAGATATAATGCATTTCTGAGTACCTCACAGGTGATTTTTATTTAACAAACAACTAAACGGGTGGTCGGAAACTAGCAGCATTGAACATACATATGTTTACTTTTTGTATCTAAAATCAGCACGTCTGTCTTTAAGAGCAGCAAACTTTTCAATTACTTGAACGTTAAAATCTGAGATATTTTGAACTAACTTGCTCTCTATAGAGAGCATTGCCAAAGCATTTAGTCTTTCATGAAGCATGGTGTTTCTTAGGAATGTCTTAATCCTCTTTAAGGCGGAAAAAGATCTTTCTGCCTCTGCTGTTGTCATAGGAGTGGTTATGACAATTTTAAGTAAAGTCACTGATTGCATGAAATTATAATGGTGCGGGGAGTGGGATGGGTGGGTACATCGGCCAAAAATATTAGTGGGGATTGTATTGTTATACATTTTTCCAGACCCCATACTGTTCAGTCTTTAATGCGCACCTGTGAGTTATTGCCAGGGCCCATGACGAACATATGCATGTTTTCCCTTGGCCATTTTTATAAAACCCATCACCAACAATTGTGTGACTATGCCTATGGCCCTCCCTTTGGCCAATCGCTTCTTGGCTCTGTCCGACTTAGATGTCCCTGATTGACAACCAAGACCGAGTAACGAACTTTCTGCCCTGTCGCTGATTGAGGACCCCATCTGCACCTGTCTCCTCTGATAATTTTGTTAATTTATCAGAGTGCACAGTATTAAGGACAGGCACCTTAAATATTATAAGTTGGAATATAGCAGGCCTCCAACAAAGGTTCCTTGACCCTGGGTGGGTCAATTTTATCCAAGGTCAGGACATAATCATGTTACAGGAGACGTGGGCAACTGCTAACTTACATGTCAATGGGTTTCAGCGTCACAATATCCTTGCCACCAAACCTAGAATGGGCCGCCCTTTGGGAGGCTTATCCATTTGGATTAACATCTCTGCTGGAGGTTCTTCCAGGGTCATACAGACGAACAATCAGAACTTCCAGGCTATATTATTTAAACAGAAAACTAGTTTTTTCCTGGTTAATTTTTATAATAATGATTTTAGTTCATTACCTAATGTACATTTTAGGAATCTTTTTAATTTTATTACCACTCTGGAGCCTAGGGCTGATTTTAACAATATTTCTGGCCTTGTATTGGGTGGTGATTTTAACGCCAAATTAAAAGAAGATTGTCCAACTATTAAGGACTGTAACTCGGGCTCGGGGTGTCAAAGGGGTGCGGCATTAACTACCTTTTTGTGTACACATAACCTGGAGAATGCTATGGACCGTTTTCCTGCTGTTCCCATAGTGCCCACATTTAGAGGTAGAGACTGTTCCTCAACAATTGATTACATTTTTATTTCCCCTGGGCTGGCAGACTGTATTAGTAAGGCTAAGGTAATTCCAATGTCCCAAGGAGATCATAATCCTATCAAGATCAGTTTAAAGACTATCCATCGACCAGTTTATAACAAGGAATGTGGTGCTAGGAACCTCTCCATTGGCTCAAACAATTTTAGATTAAAATGGAGGGGCATTAACGTTATGACTGTTCAGATCTTGGTCAGAGATAATCTTCCTCTTTTCCTCTCATGTTTGTCCGATTTAAGTCCTAACCTTGGGGCAGTAGATGATTTTGTTAAGATTTGTTCAGCTCTTCGAGCACAGCTCACGATTCGGCTGCGCGCCATTACGGATGACCAGGGATGGTTTGATCATGAGTGTTCTCTGGCCAACCGCGTCTTGCGACTAGCCTTATCCGCTAGCCCGAGGAATCTGTCTGATGTAAAAAATGCTAGGACCCGATACAATTGGCCATAAGTAAAAGGAAGGAGGAGATTCTCGAGGAGCGCTGGGAGGTGCTAGCGCAAACAGCCGCCCGGGGTAGGGGGGATATCTTTTGGGCCGCGGTTAAAGACCTGCGTTGCACAGGTCCGCTCGCGACCCCAATGGATTGCACCATCCTTGGAGCTGCATGGGTGGACCATTTTTCTAAGATCTATGCGGCCCCACCCTCAGTTGCAGCCATCCCAATATTTAACAGTCCCCCACGGGTTGATCTATCATTATCCGAGGTGGAAGAGGCCATCGCACAGAGTGCGGGAAATAAAGCCCCTGGCCCAGATGGCCTCCCAATTGATATTATTAAGGCTCACCCTGACTTATGGGCCCCACTCTTGTTGAATGTTTTCAAGAATCTAATTTTTACTTCTCCACCACCACCAACCTGGTCATCTAGCATAATAGTGCCCATTTTTAAGAAGGGCGACCGTTCCCAACCGTCATGTTACAGGCCTATCTCCCTTATTGACAACACCCTAAAGATTTTAGGGAGAGTATTGTATAATAAAATCCTATCATGGGCCGAGGATAACCAAATTTTAGAGAGTTGCCAGTTGGGTTTCCGCAATAAAGTCGGAACCGCGGAGCAGTGCCTAAATCTGAACCTTATTTTGGGCAAATACACCGTAGCACGTAATTGCCCAATTTATTTGGCCTTCATGGACTTATCCACTGCTTTTGACCTTGTCAATAGGTCATTACTTTGGAAGGCCTTATTGGATTACGGTCTGGATGAATCCCTGATACACTTCCTGGCCTATTTGCATAGAGACTTGAAGGCCTGTGTCAGGATCGGTATTGGGGGTGAGGTTTCTGAGCTAGTTAGAGTTAATAGAGGGGTCAGACAGGGCTGTGTCCTAGCTCCTCTCTTATTTACAATATATCTTAACGGCCTTCACAAACATCTGGTTTCTCTAACCGGTGATGTCCCGACCATAAAAGGAAATTATCTCCCCGCCCTGCTATATGCAGATGATGCGGTCCTTATGGGGCGCACCCCAAACGCTCTACGCATTTTAGTGAATGGCTTCGTTACGCATATGGATTCCCTAGACTTGAAGACCAATTTTAAAAAGTCCTTTGTCATGTCCTGCGGCCCGAAGAGGCGTCATATTGGCAGTATAGTTGTGGGGGCAGAAAGACTGGGCTCAACTAGCAGTTTCCCGTATTTGGGTGTGGTCTTTGCTGCGAACAACTCCTGGAGTGGGCATATTGCCCACGCCAGGAGTAAGTTCTCAAAGTCCAGTTATTTAACCCTTCCGTTGAGCCATTGGGAGCGCGGCCTTCTATTTCACCTTAGGGCAGGCACTATTAAATATGCACTTAGTTTTCCTTTATGGAATTTTAATGATCGATGTGTTGAGCCATGCCCTTGTGACTCTGAGTAGGCAAACAATTTTACATTTTTTATTCTTTTGTAAATTTTACATGAAGTATATTAAATGGTTTTTAATGCCGTATTTAAAAAAATTAAAACCACTTAGCCTGGAACTTGCATTTTCAATGATTTTGTCCCTGGATGACGATGAACTTGTCTTTCGTGTGAGCTCTTTCTTAAAAACTGTGGTTCGTGCTCGGCTAACAATGTCTTAATGTTTATAAGGACTATTCCTGATGTGCAAAACCGTACTTTAATGTCTAATTGTATGATTTTATAATTGTTTTGTTTTCCTTTTGTACTTTTATGGATTGTTAATGATCCGAATAAAGTTCCATTGATTGATTGATTAAAGTCACTGTCTCTGTAAATGTCTTTTCCATATTTAGTTTATGAATTAAAGTCAGCAAAGACCTGGCATCTCTGGCCTTTCGGTACACAGGCATTGAGTACAGTACAGTCAACTCACTTTTGAGGTCCTCTTGGTTGAGCATAGGATAAGCTTCCACAGCCTCATGCAGAGCATGCTCAGGGAAGGATTCACCATACTTTGCAAAGTTTTGACTTTCCAATAATGCGGCACTCGCCAAATGTTTTGTGAAAGCAAAACGTTCTTGTGCATGCACAATTACAATGTCACATATCTCCTTTGCATTTCGGACCAGAGTGGTGATGTTTTTCCTGTGGTTTGCAAAAGTTGAAGCCTCTGGCAGTTTGCTGTCTAAATTGTCAACCTCATTTCTCACTATGCTTATGCGCTCGACAAACATAGCGGTATTTCTTTTCACAGAGACAGTATCGATCTCTCTTGCTTGTAACTGATTGTATAAATTTTCGACAGCTGACATTATGTCTTGAAATAAAAACAGAAATAACTGAAACTCTCTATCTTCTAGTGTTCTAGCAAAGCCACGGGCTTCACTTTGAGTTTTGAAATCAAAGGTTTCATTGACTTATATTATGAAAACATTTCACAAGGTCCTCCCTATATTGATATATTAGTTGGACTGTACGTATGTTAAAGTTCCAACGAGTTGAGGATCCCCTTGGAACCCTTTTGTCCACAATCTCCTGAAGTGCTTCCGTTCTTTTTGGGGAACGTGAGAAGAATGCTGCCATGCCTCCTACATCCTGAAAGAAAATTTGTGTCTCGGAGATCTTTGATACTGCCTGCTGCATAATAAGATTAAGTTGGTGGGCGTAACAGTGCACGTAATGAGCATAAGGGTACACATCTCTAATTCTTTTCTGTACTCCACCAAGGCTTCCACTCATTACGGACGCACCATCATAGCTTTGTGCAATACGTTTTTTTTTTTTTTGGGTGCACCTCTGGAAAAATGAAGTTCAGTTGACGCAGTATAGCTGCAGTTATGGTTTCTGCAGTAGAGTCTCTTAAATGAGCGAAACCATAGAACCTCTCCACAACATTGTCATTGTCCAGGTATCGAAAGACTAATACGGACTGTGTTTGTGTGGCCACATCAGTGGTGTCATCAGCCTGAATAGCCACAAAGTCTGTGTTTTGCAACTCTTGGACAATATGGCTTCTCATAATTTCTAGCATACACTCAAGGAGTTCATTTTGTATAGTTTTAGAGGTGCCCTTAAAGACTGTAGCAGTTGCTAAATGTGCTTCCATTTCCTTGTCTATGTTTGCTATTAAATCCACAAGGCCTTTGAATATTCCTGGATTTGTGGAATCTTCAGATTCATCATGGCCTCGCAATGCCAGTTCGAAAGCACCACAGAAACGAATGCAATCAATTATTTTTGATAGTGTTTGCCTATTCCGATCAACTGCTTTATTATGTTTCTGTATTGTTTGGCGGTATGCACTGTTTATGTGCTGCTCAATCGGTGTGTCTCCCAACATTCCCAGTCTTGTCACGTTTTCCATATGCTTTCTTGTGTGTGCATGCTTTTTGATTTTTTTCAGACAGATGATTCAAGTCTATCACTCCTTCTCTTGTCCAAGGAAAATCACCATTAAACAGCAAGCAGGGGAAGCAGAACAGTTTGTTTCTTGACGGACACCCTGTAAGCCAATCAGCTTTTGTGTACCAGTTGTTTGAGAATGTACGCGTGTACAATTTTCCTCTGTCCTGGGTAACTTGTTGTAGTTGTAGGTCTGGCCGATCAGGTCCTAATCTCTTTATATGTAGTTTATCTTGTAGTGGCCGTGCATGGAATGACCGTGTAATTAATTGTTCTACCGTATTCATCATGGATGTCGATGCTGTCCTTACCAATATGAAAAAAGCCTGTCAATAGTCAAAGTACAACGTATAAGATTTGGTGCAATAATATCAAATTTCAGTATAAGTACATCTATCATGTGCATTATCACAATATATCTCCAATGCTCCCCTTTGGACAACAGGACTGCTAAAAATACAGCCTTACTGCCTGCTGCCTCCGTGTGCCATAGTGGTTGCTGAAGACACTGCAAAAGAGACTGTTTGAGGGCCTTGAACAAGGCAAGGAAGGAATAGATAGTGCCTTTAACAACCGTTATTGCCCAAAGCACAGGGCTAAGGCTCAGTATTAGTAAATGCTATCCACTGAGAGAACAATCTTCAGAATGTGCACCCACCCCAACCACCATTTAGAGTGACCAGTGACCACATACATAGCCCTAATTCCAATCTAAAAAAAGATATCATCAGTTTCCTTACCTTTTAACACTGTTGTTTGCTGGGCCGTAGATGGGATGAAAGAGCAGCAAATGAGGTTGGGTCCTCCTGTTCTCTGTCCAAAAATTGCCCCACAATTAGGTAGTGGTTCTTCAGTTAATGTTTCAGGCTTTACCAGGTGCTGAAAATAAAAATATAACTATTTATTTAACAAGAGAAATGGCACAGTTCATTCTCTCACTCATTCAGATACAAAACTCACATCAAAGCGACTCTGTGCAACCTTAGACTCAGAAACGGCTCATAAGCGGCTCTTCCATTAATCCAGTAGGAATAGCTGTTAACCTGAATACACTGAAAAGTCCCACAGTTCAACAGAGGTGATAAAAAGACCAGACTACCATGACTCTGCTCAGCGAGAAAGGCCAGAACCTAGGGGAAAAGGTATCCTGGATAACCGGCAGCATTGTGAGACCTAAACAAATCGACGAACCGTGCTTTACAGTTACTGAAAACATAATAATATTGTTCTGTGAAAAGCATTTTGTCCCTTTTGCAGCTGGGTGATCAGTTATAGGGCAGACCTACAAAGATGACACTGATATGTGGTTTTACTTTATGATGGCCCTGGCCATGGCGGTGTCTATTGTATAGGACATTTTACAGTATTCATAAGCGTTGTATGCAACAGCAGTAAAGGAGGGGCTGTGCAGCTGTGAGCCACTTCAGAACCGCACAGGCTCAGAGACATGCATGGGCAAAGTTGGCATATGCAGAAGGCCTCCACCATCCAAGGGGCACCCTGGGAGAGTGACATTTCTTTCGATTTCCCTATCTTAACCTCTCTCCCTCTTCTCTGTGTGCCTCTGTCTCCACAGAGCCTTCTGAAGGAGGTCTGAGACCCATGCAAGACATATGTCAACTGCTTTTGTGTGACACTTTTATTGAAAGTTTCGCACATAATTAAGTATTGTGTTGCGTTATGTGGGCTTGAATTAGCAGGCAATGGGTAGAACAATTCGAAATTGTTCCAAACAGGGACTCCTAAAATTTGTCTTGCCCGTGGCCACCATCATCCTTAAAATGGCCCAGCAAGAGCTCTCCTTTGGCAGAAATAATCCTAGTGATGGGGTACGTGACCTGACCTTCAAAATGCCAGCAAATCCCACAATGGTTAGTCGGGGTGCCTCTACTGTGACGGCCACTGGAACAAATACTAGGTGTGTCTGCGAAAAAATAGGTCGCATAACGTTGATGACTCGAGCGCGCCGTGTGGTCCACAGGCACAGGGCAGAGGCCTCCTACTTGAACTAAGCGGTGGGTGAGATCAATCGCCGCGGTTGTCCTGGAATATTCTTTTACCTGTTTCATTTTTTTTAATAGACCGGATTCAGAGATATCCCGGCCAGTAATGCACTGTGCGGCAATCTGCCTGTATGGGCCCTGACACGCACTGAGGCAGCCAGCCATAGGTGTGATGCGAGTCGAAGGGCATTTACTGGCTGCCAGTGCCACAACACAACAGTAACGGAACGGGGAACCTTCGTAGCCGCGCGTGCTTCCAGTTTTACAGCAGGAAAAACTTACATTCACTTCAAGCATTCAATTGAGTCAAAATGTGCAAATCCCTAAGCCGCTGATCAGCAGCGTCTCGGTTCACAGAGACACACGTGACACGCACACGGCACACAATAACTCTGACCTCCAGAGATATCTGGGTTTTGTTATTTTATAGTTTAACAAGATCACAATCAAGGCGGTTTACAAACCGAGAGAACCGTCTGGCATAAACCCCAGAACAGCGAAATCAAAGACTGCCAGAACCGGGCACGGAACCGCGAGCGCGTCCCAGAACCTCAGGAGCGCTCCCCGCTTCTAGGAGACCCCGACTCACCTAGGGGAAGCCGCAATGCTGCTCCCGCTTCCCACAATGTATTGTTAATTATTATCCCATGAAAGGTTAAGATCTTGTAGCGGGAGATGCTCCCGGCGCTTGGCACCGTGTCACGCCGATGCCACTGAGCACTTTTATGGAGCACTACTTATGACACCCTAATTGCACAAAGGCTTCTCCACCAGGCCCCCTCCCTCCCTCGCAGGATAATTCTAGGAGAAACTAAATAAACGCAACCCGCAAAACTTTGAGTCTGATGTTACTGGCCACACATTAATAAACTTACATTATATGGAAAGAAAGATGAATGGATAATGGGAGGGAGAACGATTGCCTGACTGAGCTTCCTCTCTCTGCTCTGACTCTGTCTCACTCTCTCTCTCGACGACTCGTGCTCGTGACTGCCTGACTGGTGACTCTCTGACAGTCTCTGATCTGACTCCTCGTGTCGTCTTGTGTCGACTGACTCGTGTGGCAGCAGGCGCACTGTGGCGGTGACGTGGTGCGCCGACAGCGTAGGAATGGCCAATCACTACTGCAGGGCTTCACATTGCCGCAGTGTGATTGGCCATACGCGGCACCATGAGTCATCATGATGACCATCATACCATGCTGCTGCACTGCGCTATGAAAGACTCAGCCAATCCTGGCGCTGCATTACCAGTGCCACTGCGCCAGCAGCGCCAGGATTGGCTTAAGAGCAGGGTTACTCCCTGCCCATAATGAGACCCGGGGCGCTGCGTTATGAGAAGCACCCTCGGGTCCCAGTTGCCACTGCAGTCGATGGTGCTATAGCACTACAGCGCACACACGTGTGCGCATGTTCGGGTCAGGATTCAACAATAATAGCCCCAAAACGTGACATGCGCACTGAATGTCTGCTGCGCTATTCCCACGTCAGCGGCAGCCCCGCCCCCACACAAACCCACAGATTGCGAGTGAGTGCGAGGCGTGCGCTTGTCACTTGACAGTCACTCTACTAGTGCGCTGCGCTGGCATTTATTGCAAATATAATTGGGAATTATAATTTATTATTTTTGTGTGACTGTGGTCATGGTAGTGGAGCAACGCCCTAACGCCCCCAATGGACGCACCGCCACTGCGAGGCTCTCACTAACACATGCGGAGTGCAGCTTCTGGCTCCGCTTCTTCCCCACGAGTCCTTCAAATCCTGAGTTGTCCAAGCTACCTGGATGTAACCTGCCGCTGACCAGCTGACCGGCTGTTGCACCCCCGTTGGAAGCAGAGATTGACAGTCCTTGGCTCAATCTTCTCCTCGCAGAATGCTGGGGTGCCAGAGGTGCCGAGTGAGTTGCGAGGGCGGGCGAGGGGCTGAGTAATCCAAGTTCTCGGTAACGCTCCTCTCACTCCTCACTCCTCTCACCCCGATCTTTTCCTGCCTCTCCGGCTCAGCTGCTCTGCGCCAATGCGCCTGTATATCCGCAGTATGGCGCAGGCGGGCCCTTGACCCAGGGCTCTGTGTCAGGTCCGGTTGACCCGCTCCTCAATACCGCAGGGGCCGGTATTCAATTCGACAAGCCGGTGGCGCCCGGAGCCGTGGGAGCCGTAACCGCGGCAGGCCGAGCGGCAGCAAGGCAGCATCCTCCTCGCACTGCAACTGGCGTTTGGCAGTCAAGCGTGAAAACCTGGACTGGAATGTCCCTAGTCAGCAGCACCAGATGAACCATGCTCACTCTTCTCTGGTCGCAGCAGCGCAGGATGAACGGCAGTCATACTTCTCATCATACAGTCACTACTACACATGGGGGCAGGACATCACCTGGTATCACGGATATATACAGCTGTACGGGAGCACACTGGGATCCCACTGATGGCCCTACGGGGAAATGGGAAGATGAAGTAGGATGTGTGTTACACGACACTGAATGGGAGCAGGCTCTGGAATTTTCCCAACGAGTGTCTCGAAATGGCCAGTTTAAAAGCATACAATTCTCCATTTTACACCAAGCCTACCTGATGCCAGTGCAACTCAACCGCTACTTCCCTGATGTACACCTGTGTACAACACACTACAAGAGATCACTGATCTCAATGATATTAACACATGGGAAGCCTGCGCCCTCTTAATTTTCAAGCGTAGGAAGCGTCACAAGGCCAGGGCACGCTTTGCCGGCATGGCTCTCCTACTCATCGAAAGAGTCCTCACTCTACAAGGGAGGGTGAAACGAGCCCCAATAGTGACTACATGGCACAGAGCCCTATGTAAGTGGGGAAGGGCCGAGGGTGATGTTCTACGCTATGAATAGGTCCGACACCTTCGTAGGTGCCAAATTTCTAAAGGCCTCGGATGCTCTCCTAGATCACCTTCACTGCCGGACTGGGAATACAAGCCAGCCCTGGCAATTAACTCTGAGCACTGCTGCAAAACTGGCCCCCAGTAACAAAAACGGCCCTCACTAGACCAAAACCGGCTTCCACCCTCCGGCCCACAGGGGAAACGCCTGGTGCTCACTACAGCCAGTCCGGCCCTGATCACTTCTTGCAACTCACCAGAATGACAACCTACCCCTCATGAGCTAAGGTATGAAGTTCGGCACTGCAGTCACCCCATCTTCCATTCTTCTCATCCACCTCCCACCCCCCCCCCCCCCCGGCAGGTCGGGCCCAGCCCCGCTAAGGGCCCTACAAGTGCCCACCTGCACCCGTCCTTACTCTGTGGGTTTCTCCAGCTGTTCGGCCACACATAATTAAAACCTAGAGTAGCTGAGAACGCACCCTTCCATCTATCCAACCCCCAACGCCCGCCACAGCGAAGTTGAACCCCCGCCCCTGCCTTACCCTAACACTCTTCGTACATAAGAGTCCCGCCTCCCCCTGAGTCTGGATTGGCACTCCCGTTTCTTAGTACGGGGGCTCTCCCTTAGTTAGCTGAATTGACAATTCGCCAAGCACACTACTTAGTGCACCTACAATTTTCATCCAGTACTAAAATGTCCTCCTCCTGGCTTTATTACTTGACAATCTGTCCTACATGTCTATCATCGAGCAATCACAGGGATTGTGGTTCTATACTGTTTCGGAATACTATGAATTACGTGATGCGGTCTTTGGTCACATATGAAAACCCCACTAAAAACAGTTTAAAAATATACATATATTACAGACAATTCAGATTCTCCTGACGTTCTTGCACTCATCGAGCCTTGGCTTACGAAGCATTCCCTCCTGACACGGTTATCGCCTCCTAGTTAACAGTGAGAGTATAAGTAAAATGGGGAAAGGGCAGAGGTGAAGGGGTAGCCCTTATTTATTTTGCCTCAATCTTTTGCAAGGAAATACAAAGCATGTATTACAGCTCTTTTGAATACTTGCAAACTAACTGCATCACTAGCCTGGTCTCCTGCCTCCATTTTGAACTATTTATCCCGAATACCTATGGAATGGAATTTAAAAAAAACAAAAAAAAAACCTTCCTGTCTACCCGAGTAACCTTCTGTACCTTTTCCCTCACATGACCTACAATGGGATCTGGGTTGACCGTCTCTCCATATGATGCATAACCACTCAAAGGTGTCGTGAACAGCTTTGGACTCACTCAAATGTTCGAGAAACCAACCCACTGAGCAAATTGTAGCCTTGCTCTCCTTTCTTGCTGATACTGAAATCAAAATCACCTAATGTTAATGTTCTGTTGATCCAATCACAGAAAGCAAACTCTGTTTACCAGTGACGCATGGTGCAGAGGGGTGCTAGGGCAGCACCCCACCAACATGCAAACACTGAGCTGCTGCTCTGCTTTGCGCTGCTGTAAAACAAGTGCGATATTGTGAGTTTGCTTGTTTCAATTTCTGTGGCCTGTGCACTTGTAGTCAGCATGTCACCAACAAACAAGCATTGGCATAGCCAATAGGTCTCGCCTTTGGGACCTTATAAGTGTTTAGCCATGCAACAGTTGGTGTTGTTGCACCAAGGAAATTGTGCTGCATAACTAAATACTTATAAGGCCCCAAAGGCGAGACCTATTGGCTAAGCCAATGCTTGTTTGACAATGGGGCTCCAGGGTGCGAGAAAACATGGGAAACGTTGCATGCTAACTACATGTTTAGCAAATAATATTAAACAATACATACACTGGAGGAGGAGCCAAGATGGCGACCGGAACGGCAGCGTAGGCTCCCGGCTCCGTGAACCTCCACATCCCGCACAGATATCCTGCATGAGATCCTTAGCCTGCGCTATATCCCCGTGTTGGTGAATGAGAGCGGCAACCGATCGTGTGACTCCGAAGTTTCTGGCGGCGGTACCGCCGGAGAAATGTCCATTTGAAGTTTGCGGCCTGTGCAGCCCTGGAACCGGGACCTCGAGTGGACAACATGGCCGGGCGGCAGTTCAACATTAGCGGCCTTTGGTGACTGGGTGGAGTCGGACTACCGGAGCGGTGCGAATATCGGCCTACATTTCGCCGTGGTCGTTCCTACCACTAAGCGTAGCGGAACGAGTGCATGCCCGAGGTGGCAATTTCAAGATTCTCCGGTGATTGCCTCAGCCTTCACCGGTGAGCTGCCCGGACGCCGCCCGTAACTCGCCCTGATTCTTGCGGGCTGCTCCCGGATTTTCGCGGGCGCTGGTCCGTGGTGGGGATGACTGTTGCCCGTGACCACACACCGGATAATTTTTGCCTGCCCCCGGAACCCTGTTCCTAGTGACATGGAACTTCGAGGCGCTTGTCCCTGAGTCCCGGTCCCACTCTGGGTTGGACCTACCCGGCGGCCATCTTGATAGGACGAGGTCTACCATCCTGTCCACTAGGTCGCAGCAAGATTGGGAGTGTGCAACTATGAGGAGCGTAGCGGAGCGAGCGCCGGGAGCTGTGCTGGGGTACGGTGACCTTCTCGAAGCTCTCGGTGCCCTTCATTCCACCTTGGTTCACGGCGCCTGGGTATTAGGGAGTAAGCTTGATGGGGTGGCATCAGCGTCGGAACAGTTGCGGCCTGCCTGTCCCCAGGTACACAGGGACTTCCTACACTGCACACAGGAGGATAGTGTCGTGGCCGCCCCTGTGAATAGCGAACAGCTGGAAACTCCGGACAGTGAACTAACGTGTGATCGGCCGGCTGTGGGTCTGGTCTGTTCCGGAGGTCTTGGACCTGAGTGGGGGGTGGTGGCCTTGTCCCGTGCGCGGCCTCCGGCGACCCAGGCAATATACAAGCAACGGTCGCCTGCCCTGGCTGATTCCGCCTTCCTGGACCTTGTGTGCAGTTCAGATCCTGGGGCAGCACTGGGAAAGACGACCCTCCATAATGCTGACTGTGTTGGTATTCAGAGACTTCCACCCTACCTGTGTGTGTCGCTTCCTGGTCTTTTTTGGACGCTCCTCTTCCTTGTAACATTGTACATGGCACTGGGTCGATTGGTATGCATGGGTGGATTTGCAAAGAGTGGCCAAGGATGAGGCTAATCCTTCAGAGGTGGTCATTCAATAGGCGGGCGGGCTCAGGGGTTGCGTGCTCTCACGGCATAACTGTTAGTGTAATAGGTGCATAATGCTCCCCATTTTTCTTTGACATGAGCGATTTTGTGTTGTTTATTGTTTGCTTTGGGGGAAAACATATTGTGCGGGAGGGAGAAGCCGGGGGCAGGTTTTGAAGGCCCTCCTCCAGTTTATTAATACTCTCTCTACCCCCCCCGTCTGGTGGGGTTTCTTTTCTTACTCCTTTTTCTCTGTTTCTTCTATATTTCGGGTCTGGTTCCGGGGCGACAGGCACACTGCTGGGGGGGGGGGGGGCCGTACTCATCTGCAGAGGTGCAGGGTGGGGGGTTGGGGGAGGGGATTCTTTAGTCTTTACTCCCTTTTTTTTTTCTCATGGCCTCCTTTTTCTTCTCTTATTCTTCTTGGTCTTTCTTCTCTGGGATCAGCATGGTAGAACTCCTTCGTTGTTAATCACCGCATTTTCGTGTGTGCCACAATTTCCGTGGTGTTTTCTGGGTTTTAGGGCAGGGGACTGCAGGCACAAATGGCCGTGATATTCCTCCACATCCTGAACTTCCTGTTTCAACGCCATTGATTAGATAGATTGCTGTTTATTGTTGACGTTTATTATTCTGCCTGTCATTTTTCGCTGCTGGGAAACTGTTTGGCACCTGATCCTTCCATCCTCCCTTATTATAAAATGAAAACCATTTGTATCCTGGTCTCCTACTTGGGCTGTTCAGTGGCCGAGAGTGTACTAGCATGGAGATTCTGCTCCCCGAGGTGCTGCCTGTGATAAAATTTGATTTCTGTTACTCTGACTGCTTAGCGGCCGGCCCCGGGGGTTGTAGGCCCATACTTGTTATTGGTTGAAATGTCAAAGGTTTTTCAAAAAAAAAAAAAAAAACAATACATACACTGGGATAGGGGAAAACCTAAAAAACACAACTTGACCTGGTGTATTGTAGTTTGGTGCTCATGTAAAGCGCTCTGGTCTTTTTGTGTCAGTTGCGCTATTGAACACGGCAAAAAAGTAAAAGTGGGTCGCGTGAAGCGATTGACCACACATTCATAACCCTAACACAAATGTATGAAGCAGTCTGAGAGAGGGAAAGGGGCAAGGAAATGTAAATACGTTCACAATATAACTTGCGTGGTATTTCCACAGTATATACCCATCTACCTGGAGGGGAAAGACCGACAGGAGCAAGGGAAAGGGCAGTGCACAGAATGCAATAATTAGAAGTTTATATGCACACCGACCGATTAAGAGTTGCCGAAAGGGCGCAGCAGAAAGTATAATCAATAGGATTGCAACAAAAAATACACATGTAAGTAGTGAACCCCTCCTACCGATGGAGGGGGTGAGCATGGCAGCTGGAGCGGTCACGAATGCATGTTCCACGTAAATATGCCAATATGGTATGACAAGGCCATATTACATCACACACAAGAAGGCCAGAGGAGGCAGAGGTGAGCATAATTAGAAGCCATCTAATGGATAATAGGCTTGCAGGTAGGGAACCCATGAACCACTCCTACCGAGGGAGTGATTTTATGTGGCCGATGGAAGTATCGCAAATGCATGTAGCATAAATAAGTAAATATGGCATTACGAGGCCATATTAAGTCATACACGAGGATGGCAAACAAGGCCATATTAAGCCACGCACGAGGCCAGCAAGGGCAGACAAGAAGACAAACCAGGCAAATAAAAAAATTATTAATTCTGTTCCTTTGCTTTAAGGTAAATTGTGCACACACTTTAACACTCTGGTTTGTTTTTTTGCTATACGAATTATTTTTAACTTTTTATGAAGAGTGTTTGTAAAAGTCAAATGTAATGATCGTTTCAGTAGTCTTTGGGAAGCCGCGATCATAAACAGATTTAAAAATTTAAATCTTAAAGGAAACGCGAGCGCAGCTTTAACTTTGCCCCACCTCCATAAGTGAACCCACGGCGACCGGGCGCAGAGTCTGGAAACCAAGGGAGAGGGGTCTGTCCAAGAGGAAGAGGAGCGTGCCAGGGGGTAACATGGGGAGCTGACAGCGGGGCCACTCCGAGGACCTATGACCGGCTTGTCATGGGGACACCGGCAGAGGGCGCAACTAAACACTGTGGATTGACGACAGAGTGGGTTTCTGGCAGTTATTTCTATATGTATGACACGTAAGTAGCGCCTGGTATGGCATCGAAGCGCATTCGGTATCCCGGTATGACGTGTGCTTCACGTGTATGATGCCCCCTTCTAGCCCCCAAGTATCTCCGAGGCACGTAAAAGATACTCATGACGAGGACAGCATCAATGCACCGCCGAGAAGCCTTCAACGAGCTGACTTCACAGCGAGCCGGCACTTCATATTCGACTTTAACCTCAATTTGAGTCTTCGAGCTTACAGTTGCGTCTCCCAACGTGCTGTTACACAAAAGCCTGGGAATTCCAAACTCATTTTAGTAGAAATACCTTCCAAGTATACGGTTATGTTTCCTATCAATGAAAGGAAAGGAGAGTGTACGGTATTGTGCCGGAATAAAAGCTTATTTGAATCTGTATTTGAAAATCCACCACGAGTTTCCATTTATTACAAATTAAAATGTATTTTGCAAAAGGAACACAAGCAACCTGGCAGCATATAATCTAAGAAGAAGTATTACATTTCGATTTCAAGATGTTTCTTTAAAGTGGTCAGTGAGACCAAGTACACGTGTGCATGAGTGAATAACCAATGCTGATTAGATACGCACGCTTTAAGGGTGCCCGCGAACGATGCGCTTGAGCGATGCTCTTAATGAGGAAGAGATAGGAAAGCCAGATGGCGGATGTGCGCGTAACCGCAAGCTTTAGGCCACAAGCAAAAGCGTGTAGTCGGATTTCTAGAGCCCACTCACTAAACGTCTCGCCAGATCAGCGCATGCGCTGGCTCAGGCGAGACCTAAAAAGGGGAGCTCAGGAACCAGGTGAGACAGGTATTCTATATGTTAGGGGCATATTTCAGCATTGTTTCTATCATACAAACACAATCTTTAGCTAAAATGCTGTGAATTCTCCAGGCAGTGTAGCATACCGTATATAAGAGGCTGCTTGGTCGCTGATCCCTCTTCTCAAATTGGCTACCTACACTTTAAGGAGCGAGTATGAGGAGGGAGCCTACAAGAAAAGGAAGAAGGATTAAGATCAGCCCTATCCAGACTACTGATACAGCTGTGAGAAGGCCCCTGGCCTGGTGAATCACTGGTTTGATGAGGCCACCCATAGTACCGGATAGGAGCCCTGCATGAGCTTATGGGTGGGATGAAATGTGTGGTGTGTCCAAGCCAGGAGTTTTATGGTGGCAGTCTAGTGAGGGTGGGTGTGTGAGACTATGGTTGCTGGTGATCTTTGTGTTATGTGAGTCTGTGCTCGTGTGAGGTATCTGCTATCTGAGTGCTTATTTTCCCAAGGAATGGGTTTGCAAGCATAATAGTGGCCCATCTAGGATATATAGTAGGATTTCCATTGATGTTCTGGTTGTGTGGCATTCTAGTGTCACATTCTTGATATTGTGGGGATAATTTATGTAACACTTTGACTATTGCTGGCATACTCATAGCCCATCAATCTGGCATTCTGGCTATCTGTAGCATAGTAATGTTCCACCATGGTATTTTAAGCACATTTTTATTGATAATGTAGGAGTCTGTGGCATTAGAGAGGCCCTTCTTTGAAATAATGTGGGTGGGCATTTTGGCTCTCCGGCATACCACTGGCCTATTTATAGCATACTGGGGCATCCCCGGTGACATTCTTGCTAACCCTGGCATTATAGCGGCCCATCCTTCTCATACTGTTGGCATTGTATGTGGCATTTGAGTTATCCCTGGCATAATGAAGAAACTGGGCGTACAATCTTGCTATGCAGCAATATTCTACTATTTTAACACCACAGGCAGTTTTTTTATTAACCAGTTTATTTTAAATTTATTAACTTGGTTAATTTGGATCTTGAAAAATTAATTGAATTAATAGGTTGCAATAGTTAATTTCAGAAAGAAAGGTGCTCCTTAATTAGTTTGTGTAGACCAAGACATACAACATTTTATATGTTAATGAACTGCCCATAGCTCTGTGAACTTTAACCTGTGACTAATGACCGAATTGAACCCATAGCTTTTAACTTTTTGGCTATGGAGTGGCTATGGGAAGTGAAAACCCTTTCTTCGGAGTCTAGTATTCTCAGATCCAGACACACCTCCATACGACCAGAGTTTGACTGATTGCGACGCCAATGAGTGTTAGTTCTGTCCAGGTATGGATCCTTTACAAGATCTCCAAGAGCCAATTCAAAAATTAAATATCTAGATGGGTGCCTTGCCCGGTGAGAACAAAGCCTTGAAAAAATACCTGGCAGTGGCAGCTTGTACTTGCTCAGACTTGCCAATGGTACCAATTGGCACAATACGCTTTGCAAGGAGTGTGGAAAAGGTTTGAGAGTTTTTGGATACTATGACTGTTGATTTCACCTTTCGTCCTTCTCAGTTCTAACCTGATAAAACTATGGTGGGCTATTTAATTAACTGTCTCAATCTGGACACTCTCTCTCTTGGGCAGGGCCGGCTTTAGCACTGGTTGCGCCCGGAGCGACAATCATTTTTGGCGCCCTCACACCCGGCAAAAAAAGCCCCTCGTCTTTTCAATCATAAGGTATTGCTAAACACAGCGCTCCCCCTGAGGTCTGCGCCCCCGCCACAGGTCATCGCCCAGTGCGGCCGCACCAGTCGCACTGCCCTAAAGCCGGTCCTGCTCTTGGGCTATGCTTTTGGTCTCTGCATCTGACCCAGTTCTTGATAATTATACCCTCTGGTTGGAGAAATGTCAGAAGATGTTTTGCAGGCCAAATGTGAAATATTCGGCAGAAGAAGCTTTGTGTGATGTTCAATAAGAATACCACAAGTAATGGCTTATGTAACTCACTTCTGGTGGCAGAAACAAAGTTGGTTGAGCAAACTCTCTTTACTTTGTTTCAAAGTGGGCTGAGAGAAGAGATTAAGGGCGACGTGGTCCATGTCCCATGTCCTACCACCTTAAATGAAGCTATAGAAACTGCCGTGCATATTGAGTCTCATTAAAAGGAACAGAAGAAGTAGAAGTGCAGTAAGCAATACAATGCTCCACACCAATTGCCAGGTCTTTTGATGCACCCAGAACTGATGAAGTTAAGACTGTTGAAACCACTGAAGAATTGATGGAGATTGGTTCAATATGGGGGCCTTTAGCAGAGAGTAAGAAACAAAGACGTTGCCTAAAAGAATTGTGTGTATACTGTGGGGGGGAAAAGGGTTGTTTGATTATGGTATGTCTGACTCGTCCTTCTAGGCAGTCCGAAAGCCCCAGTGTCCAAACTCTGGAGATGGAGAGATTGGACGTAAATTGCCTCCCTCAAGTATCCGCGTCAAGATTTCTTCCAGAATCTGGAAATCAGTTATTCTTAATTCATGGCACATTGCACCATGGACCAGAGAGTAAGGTGACTACTATGGCTCTATTGGATTTTGGGGCAACTGGAATTTTTTGGCGTTCCGATTGGGGGTCAGAAACATCTGATTTCTAGATGATGAAAAGAGAAACCATAAGTGAACCATAAGGTTGATGGTATGCCTTACGCATCGGGTCCAGTAGTGGAGTGTTAGCCTAACCTCCTAATTAATTTCGTCATCTAGAAGGACTGGCTTGTGGCTTAATTGCTTCTCCCAATCTCTCAGCTATTTTGGACATTCCTTCGCTATGTTTTCATAACCTGTATCTCACTTGGGCTACTCCTATTGTTTCTTTGAGCTACATTTACTTGTAATCAAAACTGCTTAATCGCTCCTAAAGAATATGTGGAAAAGTTTCCTTGTGAGGATAAAGGGGAATATCAAGTGCGGTGACCATGACTAAAGTGTCAGAGCAATATCACAAATTCCTGGACATCTTCAGTTATTCTGGTCCTAAACAGTCAACTCCTTATCGCCCCTGCAATTGTGTCATCAATATTGCACAGGGCCGAAATTCTGTATAGAATGTATTCTTTATCTAAATCAGAAAGGAAGGCCCTATGTCGCTCCTCGGACAAAACTTTAGCTTATTTCTTCTCTCATGAATTAAAGCCTTGTATTGACTTACAACAACTTAATGAAGTCACTGTTGAGGACCGTTATCCCTTCCTTTAATTAAAGACCTCTTGGTGACAGTGCGGGCTCCCAAGTGTTTACTAAGGTGGTCCACAATGGAGCTTGTCACCCGTTGCGTATAAAGGAAGGGAATGAATGGAAAATAGCTTTTCGTACACCATTCGGGCATTTCGAATATAGGGTAATGCCTTTTCAGCTTTGTAATGCCACTTCCATTTTTCAAAGATTCATTGGGTGTATTTTTTCTGATATCCTGAATTTGTAATCAATTATATAGATAACATTTTGATAATTTATTTTTGTTCTGAAACCTTGTCTGGTCAGGAGTGTCTTCCAGCAAGCAGTCCAGTGGGCAGATGATCCTGGTCTGCTGGGTTGTCAGAAGTGCAGGCTTTCTTCAGCTTTTGTCTCCATTGTGCTGAAAAGGGGGCTAGTTTCCTATCCCTTATCCACTTATACCATGACAGAAAAAGTGACTAATTTTTCCTTTTTGCAAGTCCCTCCGGTTTAGCTAGTGCAGTCCAGTCTTTGGTGCAGCCCCTGTGCTGGGTCTTCTTCTACTAGTGGGTACAGCAAGCACGATCTTCTTTGTCAGTCCCTTGAGTTCAGCATAAGAGGTCCTTCCTTGGTGCAGCCTCTTTGTTGGATCTACGGAGCGGCAGGCCAGTCCTTCTTCTGTCTCCTTGCCAGTCAATCTGTGATCGGATGACTTTTGGTCTGGGGGGCCACTTTTATGCCATCTTGTCATTTGTGGGAGTGGAGGACTCACTGGCCAAGAAGGTGATAGTTCCCACAAGGCTACCCTTCCCACATAATTTACTGGGGGTTTGGCCACCAAACAATCCCAGGATACTCCTCTCTACCGAATCCAAGATGGGGTAAGCCTTCTCACCCTGTGAGGAGCCCTGGGCATACCCCTGGGGTGTACGCAGCATAATGAGCTACTCCTCCTGGGAAACCAGTTTTACATCTGGATTGCCATCTCTTGAGGAGAAGCTAGCCTGTCTGCCTACACAAAGGAGTGAGCAGGCGAAGGTGTGATCACCTTTTGCTTCACGGAGATTGCAGCCTCTTTGAAATTGGATCATCTGCAGCCACCACTCAATGGTCATCCTGCTGAAGGAGGTCACACCACCTCCATTCAGCAGTATACTGTTTCGTGTGCCTGGGAGCACCTCATACGTCCTAGTAGGGGAGCAGCATGTTGTCTCGGGTGATAACTGTTGCAGATAACCAGGAAATGCTACCAAGATTTGTACAACAAAGTGGTGACTTTCTAAAGTCCTCTTTCTCTTAAAAGTTACCTTTTTAAATCCAATCTAAGCAATTAGTCATGTTTAATGTAATGATTAATTTGATACTTTGGAGTAATAGTTTTGGAGGTCCCAAAAGGAAGTTAGTACTTAGTGCAGTGGTTATTGAAACTCCTTCTTAGCCAATTGTACCAACGGCCTTGCTACAGTGAAAACAGCCATTTCATGTTTTCACTGTTGGGCACAAAAGGAGCCTTCCTTCCTTTTAAATATTAAGCACCTTGCCTTGTGAGGTACCAAGGCCTTCCCCTAGGGATGGCTTTTAATATTAAAAAGGAATGATCTGACCTGTCAAAGAGGTTTATTTTGTTATGTGGAGTTGGAAGGTGCAAAGCTGCTCTACTAGCCTGCAATGGCTGGCCTAGAGTCATGTTTTCACATTGCCAACGTAGTTGTGACACAAACAGGTGGTGCAATCTACTAGAGACATTCAACGTTCTATCCTGGGTTTTACTTACACTGTATACTAGGGACATATAAGTAAGTTAAATGAGCCAATCAGGTATTAGACAATTTACACCTACTTTGGGGATCAGAGCACATACACTGGGGCCTGAACAGCATGGCCCATTGCACTACAGAGGTAAAAAACCAGCACCCTCAAGCCAAAAACTTGGGGGGGGGGGGGGAGGAGGGTGAGTATGTGATCATACAAAATAGGTCCTGTCCTACAAGGCCCTCTCCAGATGCATGGTGATAAGCAACTAACACTTATCCTGGTAGTTATCATCTAAGTGGAAAAACCTGGAAACGCTGTCTACATTGGCGTAGTCACTCCCAGGTCTGTGTTCCCTCCTAAAGTTCATTCCCTGTTGGGAAATGGGCTACCTCAACAGTTTGGGGTGCTCTCCCCTCATATGCACGAGCCACCTGAGAGGCCTGTGGTTGTTTTGAACTTTGAAGGGAGTCCCAAACAAGTATGGCCTTCTCTTCTTAGGGGACCAGACCACAGCAAAGACTTCCATCTCAACGGCACTCCAATGCTGATCTCTGTAGAGGAGTCTCCTATTAATTAAGGCAACTGTTTTTCCTGGCCCTCATCTCTTACCTGTGAGAACACTGCCCCTATCCCATGTTCGGAAGCATCTGCCTGGACAATGAACTCTCTGTTGTAGGCAGGTGCTTGTAGGACAGGTGCAGTGCACATTGCTTCCTTCAGGATGTGAAAGCATTTCTGACACTCTGCAGACCAGAAGACCTTCTTTGCGTGTTTCTTAGAGGTAAGTCCAATCGGGGGGGTGGGGGGGGGGAGGGGCACAATACTATCATACACTTTCACAAACCTTTTGTAATATCCAGTCAGGCCCAAAAAGGATCTGACCTGGATTTGAGTCTTGGAGGCTCCCAAGCCAGAATTGTCTGGATCTTGGGCTGAAGAGGCTGTACAAGCCTCCACCTATAAGGTGGCCTAGCTGCACAACAAACCCATGCCATTTACTTGCCTTAATAGTCAGGCCTGCCTATTGCAGGGCCTGAAGCACTTCTTTCAAGACATTTAGGTGATCTTCACAGGTTATCACCTTAAACTCAAAGTGGCCCTCTGGTCTTGAGAAAATAGACTTCCCTGTTGCTCCCTAGGGGAGTGCCATCTGTCTGTAAAACACACAAGATGATGGACGGAATGTTGCACATTGGCAAAACACTCCATTGCCCCCCTCACCCCCCCCCCCAGGTACAGATCTGGGATTAATCCGTCGTTATTTTGCTCACCACGCCACCCCAGTTCAGACATGGCCATATGCAAATCAGTCTTGACCCTGTGCCTCATGGGGAACAGTCCAGCCCGAACTGCCAAGCCATGTCTTCCCTGGACCGGAATCAAGCATCCTAGGACTGGTTTCGGGGTTTCACCCCTCTTCAGCCAGGATAGATTGACTCCAGTGGCGTAGTGAGCACGGGACCCACGTCTGGGCATACCCTTCCCACATAGGGCGAACAGCAAAACACACAAGATGATGGACGGAATGTTGCACATTGGCAAAAAATTCACCCCCAGTCACCTGGCAGTTCGGGCGGGACTGTTCCCATGAGGCACAGGGTCAGACTGATTTGCATATGGCCATGTCTGAACTGGGGTGGTTGAGTGAGCTAAAGAATGATGATGGATTAAACCCAGATAAGTTGACTGGGGGTGAGTGTTTGAATTGCTCAAGCTCTCCGTCCATAATCCCCTTTGGTATCGCTTTGTTCGCCCTCAGTTGGCAGGGTATGCCCAGACGAGGGTCCCTTGCTCACTTTGCCACTGGATTCAAGATAGCCTGGCTGATGAGGGTTATGAACCCGAAACCGGTCCCAGGATGCTTGTTTCCGGTCCAGGGAAGACATGGCTTGGCAGTTCGGGCTGGACTTTTCCCATGAGGCACAGGGTCAGACTGATTTGCATATGGCCATGTCTAAACTGGGGTGGTGGAGTGAGCTAAAGAATGATGATGGATTAAACCCAGATCAGTTGACTGGGGGTGAGTGTTTGATTTGCTCAAGCGCTCCGTCCATCATCCCCTTTGGTATCGCCCCATCTGTCTGTAACCGTAAGTTCTATCAAAAGTGCTTAGGTACTTGGCATCTTCCAAACTATCAATACGTTCATTAGCTCATGGAATGGGGTAGGAACCAGTCTTGGTGATTTGCATTCCTCTGTAGTCCATACAGAATCTAATCTCTAGCTTCCAACCGTTTGGGTTGGGTTTGGGTACCAGCACCACTGTTCAGGACCAAGGACAACTGGAGAGCTCAATCACCCCACACTCTAACATATTTGAAACCTCAGCTTTGATGCTAATATTCACCTTGTCAGACAACCTGTAGAATTCACTTTTGGCAGGTAAACTGTCACCTGTGTCTATAGCATGGACCCCTCACGAGGTCTGACCTGGTGTGAGAGAAAACAGTCCAGCAAACTGTCCCAGCAATTGGTGACAGTCCTTCTGCTGCTTTTCAGTTAGGATGGAGGAGAGCCCAACCCAATCTACTGAGCCATCCTTTGCAATGTTTGACAGAAGGTCACTTTTCTCTTCCTCTACACCATCTGTCACCATGAGCATAGTCATTTCAGCCTAGTGATGATGGGGTTTCAAAAGGTTAACATTAATCACCCTGTGGGGGTGCCTGGGGGTGCTTAGATCCACCAAGTAGGTGGCCTTCCCTTTCTTTTCCAGTGACTGGTAAGGCCCAGTCCATTTGTTCAGGAGGGCCCTTGGAGCCACAGTCTTCACTGCCCACACTTTCTGAGCTGGCTGGTACTTCGCCATGGAGGACTTCTGCTCATACAACAGTTTCAAAAGCTCCTAGTTGGCCTCCAGATTCATATTTGCCTCCTTCATGTACTTGGCCATGCAAGACCGGAGGCCATTACACCCTGCTTGGGTTCTTTGAGGGGCTTTCCCCAAACCTCTCTAACCAAGCTCAGGGTACCAAGCCTAAAGGAGATGATGCCCACTTCCTTTTGTGGAACCTCTCTGTAGCCATAGGAGGTGAACATCCAATCTCCACCTGAGTTTATCTGGCAAACCCATGCTTTTTAAGGTTTTGTTGAATCTCTCAATTAAACCACGCTCGGCTCTGGCGCCGTCGGATTCGGTCACGGCGCCGCCGACTCCAGTTATGAGGATCATGTCTAGGAGGGAGGCCCAAAGGGTGCTGGATGAGCAAAGATACCTGTTGGAGGAAGTAGAGGAAGGGGAGCTCATGGAATCGGACAATGTTTTTGAGGAGTTGAAAGAGGCTAGTGGCCTGGCCTTATCACCTGAATGGGAGATTACTCCTCCTTCTGACCTTCCTTCCAAGGATGTGGCTCCATACCATGCCGTTATAAAGAAGGCAGCTGAACTTTTAGATCTGCAATTGCCTTCTGCAGAGTTCAAGCCCAACATCTTAACAGAAGTTCTGCATTCTCCATCTGCTGTTTCGGAGCCTTTACTCCCTTTTAATGACGCCATTATAGAGCCAGTAATGGAGGTGTGGCGTAAGCCCTTTTCTGCTCCGGCAGTCTCTAAAGTTATTGCCAGGAGATATAGGGCAGCTCTGGGGGACCCAGACTTTTTAACATCTCACCCATCTCCAGAGAGTCTGGTGGTTCAGGCTGCCTGTTCCAAGAGATCATCGGTTTCTTTTCCCCAAGTCCCAAGTGACAGGGAGGCGAAGAAACTGATCAGTCGGCCAAGAAGGTCTTCTCTTCTGCCAGCATGGCCCTTAAGTCGACGAATGCCACCTGTCTTTTAGGCCGGTATATACATGCACTTATGGACTCAGCAAAGCAGCTGGCCCCTAAGCTGTCTGAAGAGGATAGGATAGGTTTCAATGAGGTCCTTTCGGATACCCAAGCGTCGGCACGTCAGGTGATCCAAAGTGGCTTGGACACAGCTGACTCAGTTGCAAGAGTCATGGGGTCTTCTGTTGCCACCAGGAAGAGTGCATGGCTTAAATCTTCGGAATTCTCCCCTGATGTTCAGTCAATGCTATTGGACTTGCCTTTTGATGGCTCCAGACTCTTTGGCAAGAAAGCGGATGCTGCGCTTGAATGATTTAAAGAGAGTAAGGCCACGGCTAAATCTTTGGGCCTTCAATCTCAGTCAAGGGGTTCGTTCAAGAGGTACAGGGGTTTTGGAAGGTCAACCTTTCGTAATTACAGGCAGCAGCAGCAGCAGCAGCAGCAGCAGCAGCAGCAACAGCAACAAGGCACGCTGTATAAGAGCTACAGAGGCAGACTCGGGGGGTCGCTCTCGAGGTCGGCAGCTCTCCTCCTCTTCCGCCTCCTCTTCCTCCTCCTCAACCCCTCCCACCACCGCAAAGCGGCCCTAGATCCACCATTCTGGATCATGTTGATCCTGTGGGGGGCCGGCTTACCCATTTTCTACAAGATTGGGAATTGGTTACTTTAGACCTTTTGGGTTCTAGATCTTGTGGAAAATGGGTATGCCCTTCCCTTTCAGGAATTTCCTCCAAATTACCCTCCTTGTCAAGGTACTTGCTCGGAGGACCACCGTCTTCTCCTGCAGGAGGAAGTCCTGACGTTACTAAGAAAAGGTGCGATAGAGGTGGTTCCAGAGCAGGAGAGGGGTCAGGGATGCTACTCCCGGTATTTCCTGATTCCGAAAAAGGACGGCAAATTGCGTCCGATATTGGACCTCAGGATCTTGAATCTTTATCTGAAGCAAGAGAAGTTCAAGATGCTCACCCTCGTGCAGGTTCTTCAGGCGCTGAATCAGGAGGACTGGATGGTGTCGATCGACTTGCAGGATGCGTATATCCACATCCCAATCCTGAAGTCGCACAGGAAGTGTCTCCGTTTTACGGTAGGGTCGCAACATTATCAGTTTGCGGTCCATCCGTTTGGTCTTACTACTGCACCTCGAGTCTTCACCAAGGTGATGGCAGTGGTGGCAGCCCATCTCAGGAGGTCGGGGATTTCAGTTTTCCCCTATCTGGACGGCTGGCTGATCAAAGCGGAGTCGCCAGAGAAGGTGCTTCATCATCTGCAGGTTACAACAGCTGTTGTACAAATTGGGTTTTTCGATAAACGTACCCAAATCTCACCTGGTGTCCTCTCAGCGCAATCTGTTCATAGGGGCAGTACTGGACACAACTGTGTGTCGAGCATTCCCACCTCCACAAAGGATTCTCGACATACAGGAAATGATTCCTTTGTTTTACAATGGGGTGGTCGTTCCAGTCCTGAAGGTCCTTCGCCTGCTCGGTCTGTTTGCTTCCTGCATTCTGTTGGTCAACCATGCACGCTGGCACATGAGGGCCCTCCAGTGGTGCCTTCGCAGGCAGTGGTATCAGCACAAAGGAGATCTCAGGGAGTCTGTGAGGATCTCTGGAGAAGCTGCAGCGGATCTGTCTTGGTAGAGTGTGGGGGGGGCAATCTGTCTTAAGGAAAGCCCTTCCATCTACCTCCATCGGTGGCCACAGTGATATCCGATGCAGGGAGCGTTGAGGGACGCGTTTCAGTTGAGATGGGGCTCACATCTCCTTTACGCGTTTCCTCCCATACCTTTGATTCCTCAGGTTCTGAGGAAGATTCGCCAAGACCAGGCCCAAGTTATATTGATTGCCCCGGATTGGCCAAGAAGGGTGAGGTATACAGATCTTCTCCACCTCTCCTCGTGCCCTCCGCTCCGTCTCCCTCTGAGGGCAGACCTCCTCTCGCAGTCGGAGGGGCAGGTTCTACACCCCCACCTCCAGAGCTTACACCTTCATGTCTGGAGATTGAACGGGGCAACCTGAATTCTTTTTCTCTTCCGCCAGATGTGGTAGATGTAATTTTGTCTGCCAGACGTCATTCCACCAAATCTATCTATTCCTATAGGTGGTCTAAATTTGTGCTCTGGTGAAGGGAGAAGTCAATTGATCCTTTGAGGTCTCGTTTATCTGACATTCTTCAGTTTGCCCTTTCTCTTGCTCAGCAAGGTTTTGCTGTAGCCACTGTAAAGGGATATCTTTCAGCCTTGTCGGCATTCCTTTGTTTGCCGGATCAACCATCCTTGTTCAAATCGCCTATTGTTTTACGATTTCTAAAGGGCCTTACAAATAAGTTTCCTCCTACTCCTTTTATTGTGCCTCAATGGGACTTAAATCTTGTCTTAACTTATCTGATGAATTCTCCCTTTGAGCCCTTACACAAGTGTCCCTTGAGACTATTGTCTTTCAAGATGGTTTTTCTTATTGCAATCACCTCGGCAAGGAGGGTAAGTGAGCTTCAAGCTCTGAGTTCAAAACCTCCGTTCTTGACCATTCATGCTGAAAGGATGGTACTCAGGACCAGGGCTGCTTTTCTGCCTAAAGTAGTAACTCCCTTCCATCTGGGGCAGTCCATTACCCTCCCTACCTTCTAACCTCCCCCTTCCAAAGAGGAGGAGAGACTTCACCGCTTGGACCCTAAGATGGCGGTGAGCTTCTACCTTGACAGGACAAAAGACTATCGAGTTGATGACCAGCTCTTCGTGGGCTTTGTTGGCTGCAGGAAAGGCAGAGCGGTGCACAAGCGCACCCTTTCCAGATGGATTGTCTTGTGCATCAAGATATGCTACTCTTTGGCCGGTAAGTAACCTCCAGAGGGTTTAAGGGCTCATTCCACTAGAGCTAAGTCTTCCACTTCTGCTTTGTCTAGAGGTGTTCCTGTGGGAGGACATTTGTAGGGCGGCAACTTGGGCCTCCCTTCACACTTTTGTAAAGCATTACTGCTTGAAATCCGAGGTGAGGAGGGACGGACATTTTGCTTGTTCCGTCCTTCAGGACTTTCTGGTATAGAAGGGTGGACACCCTCCTCCGGGAGTGGGACTGCTGTGGGAATCTTTTCACAAGGTCAGGAATCCACTGGCAGATGTATACATCAGAAGAACAAGTTACTTACCTTCGGTAACACTTTTTCTGGTGGATACAGTATCTGCCTGTGGATTCCTCACTGACCCACCCGCCTCCCCGTTGTCCACCCTTGTATACCTACAATTCTGATGATTGTGTTTCAAGATGCATTTGTTACTGTCAAAGGCATTGTGTTATTTCTTTTGCCTTTCTATTTATTCTCCACACTGTGTGTATTGATTTGTATATTATGTACTGTGTACACTGTGTATATATTGCTGGCAGTCCATCCCTGTGCCTCGAAGGCACGGAAAAAAGGGCGGCACTGACGTCATCATGCCGACGAGGTCTTCTTATGGAGCTGATGACGTCAGCGGAGTCGCGAGCGGAGCCTTGTCTCTGTGACGTCGTCTTCGACCTCATCGGTGTGGACTGCTACAAAAGTTTCCGAATGTTGCTGGCGCAGGGGATATTCACAAGGTGAAGAATCCACAGGCAGATACTGTATCCACCAGAAAAAGTGTTACCGAAGGTAAGTAACTTGTTCCTCTCAGCCAAATCTTTCTGCCATCATCCCCAACATCCTCAACACTTCTCTAGACCCAAATCTAGACTTCCTGAAACTCATGTTAGCTCTCTTTAACCCCTTAACTGCTGAGGCATTACCACTCCAGTGCTGAGCCTTTTTGTATCTATTCAGGGTACTTTGGGCTTACGTCTCCACAACTTTCTTTTCACATAAGGTATCCATGCCAAATTTGCTGCCTTTTTTTCATATCATCAAAGAAATCCTAAAGGTACCCCAGGGTTTGTGAGTTCCCATAGAGGGGACTGAGGAACCCCCCCCCCTCCCCAAAATATAGCAATTTTTTTTAATGTGGGGAAAAAAGTGCTGCGCTAGAAAGTGTCTGTTTTTTTTTCTCCTAAAGATACTATCACCAAAGTTTGCTGTGCTAAAACCACCACATTCCCAGGTTTTAGGTACACGCGGAGCTGAATTAAAAAAAAACATCAATTTGTTTTCTCAGGTTTGTGCTCTAACTTTGTGGTAGAAACAGGAGTGAAACCCATGGTTGATCCTCGAAATCTATACATTTCTGAAACAATTCTGAATTCCGCAAGAATCATCTGTGTAGACGCCTCGGGGGATCCCAAAGAAACTAATTGAAATTTAAAACAAATATTAAAAATGATTAGGAAAAAGAGGTATTTGTGACACCATTATCCATCTGCAACTTCTTTTCACTATGGGTGATTATAAAAGCAATAAACCATTAATGTCAGATAGGCTCTTCCGGTTGTGGGGATATATAGAGTTTGTAGGTTCTCCAAGAACCTGAGGTACACAGAGCTAACAACTGAGCTGCAACTTGCAATAGTTTTTTATTGTTTACCAGTATAGAGCAATTCATGTGGTAAAATATAAAGAGTGGAAAATAGTTAGGAAGCAAAACTATGTTTTTCTGAAATGTACACCAGATACTGAGTTTAGGAGCAGTGGTTATTTGTAAATCTCTGAATTTATGGGTACCCATACTAGCGTGTGATTTAAAGACATTTTGCAAAATGTCTTGTTTCTTGCACACTGGCTTACATTTGGAAGGCACTAACGCAGAGAAATCAAATTGCCAATGACAAACTTTCTACTATCCTGTGTTTCCACATGTTTCTCAATAAAAATGAATGGTCACTTGTGTGGCTGCGTCTAGCGCCTCTGACACAATAAGTCCCAAAACTCAACCTGGAGCTATTATTGGTTTTGCTATTATATTTTACCCAGCAGAATCCATGCTTTTATTTGCAATGTGGATAGCTGCAGATCTTGGTCTCTAGCTCAGCAGCCAAACACCAATCATACTGTGACATTTATGAAAACTAGGAACGCGGGGATGGCCAGGATGATGTGGCTTGTGTGGTTCTAATGAGGTATTTATTTCCCAGAAGCCCTTGCAAACCCCAAACGGTCTCAAAACGCACATTTGCCTCACATTTCTTTGTAAGAAATTTCTGCAATTCTCGGGGAGCTACACATTTCTTACCATGCAGCTTTGCGCCCCCCCCAGTTGCCTTATAAAAATGGTACCTCACTTTAATGAGTAGGCTCAAAACGCAACGTGGAGAAATTGACATTCCTGCCCAAAGAAAATCACCTTATTTGGCAATGGAGGTAACTGCTATATTTGAGCCATGGTCCAGCAGCCCCCCCAGGGAAATGTACCAAACCCAGACACTCCTGAAAACCAGACAGCAGGGAAGTCCAGGCTAGTGCGCCTCGCATGGGTCTCGCAATTGTTTCTTACCCACAATGCCCTGCAAATCGGCTATTTTCCTTGCATTTCTATGATGTAAACTTTTGTAATCAACAGGGATCCACAAAATTCCTACCATCCAGTGTCCCCCCCCCCACCCCCCACTCTTTTTCCAGTAAAAATGCTACCTTCACTTGTGTGGCTGGATCTATTGCCCATGATAAAATCAGATCCTGGTTTGTCTGCTGGGTGTCTAGTTTTCAAAATAGTTGGGTTTCCCTGGGGGCAGAGCAAAGTCCCAAATAGTGCAACCATTCCCCATGGCAAGTGGGAGAAAATTTGGATTTACTCCTACTCTGCCCCTCCATTTGTCAAAACTACGGCCAAAAGAATAATTTCCTCATGCTTGCAATGGGAATGAGGCTCTGCGCCCCAGGTGGTCAGAAAGACTGTTGGGGTTTTTTCTACAATAATAAAATCTATCCCTAGTGGCTAGTGGGCAGGGTTTGGTGCCTATTTCAGAGCAGGCCCTTAGTTCTCATGGTGTCATCTCTTCTTTGTCCTCTTCAGTTCCCAGGGAGTTGAATCTGAGGACCTGGTGTCGGGGATGGGGGGAGGACTGCAAAATATTCAATTTGGGGGATGTTTAAGGGTGTACATGGTAGTAGCCAATGGGCTACCTACCACTAAGGTGACTACACCCCATATATGACTGCTTCTTGTGAGAAGTGGGCATAATCCTGTCCCAGAAGTCCCTATTTCACCAACAATCATGATGTTGAAACCCTTATTTGGCTGTTCACTTCAGCTAGCCCACCTTAGGGGTATGACTAGCCTGTGACCTAAACGCGCCTTGTGAATATCTAATTTCCTGCCTGTTCTGGTACCTAATCGCCCCTGGGCAGGGGGTGGTGTTCCACAGGTCTGGGGGGAAGCCAAGTTTGCATATCAAAGGCAGCAGAGGTTTTGAAGCCTCTGGCCTTGAGATGCTAAATCACTAGCTATCCTGTTGGAGCAGATGGGGAACACCTTCTGTTGAGCAGGAATTGTTACTGGCCTCTAAGAGTGCAGGCTCGCCCTTGAAGGGAATCAGAAGTTCGTCTGTGGTGGCAGGCTGGAAGATCTCAATCAGCCAACACACTAAATGACTAGTAGGGTTACAGGGGGCACCTCTAAGGTGCCCTCTGGGTGCATGTCTTCATAAATCCGATACTGGCATCATTATTGATTTAGTAAGATGAGGTGTTTGGTACCAAACACCATTATTTTCAGTTCAGACATTATGTAGCTGGGTAACTCGTAATGACCAGTGCCCAGTACATACATTTAAAACAGCTTCCTGATCACTTGCAATGGAGCTAGGCATCAAAGGGGCACATCTGCTCATGCAGATTTGCCGTCGCATGTAATATAATGCACCCTGCCTTAGGGCTCTAACGGCCTGCTGTAGGGATGACTTGCATATAATACTTGAAGGGTGTGTGTGTATGTCTGGTTTCAGAATGGCTTGCACCATTTCACACATCCTGTAATGGCAGTCTTCCTGCAGTTTGTGTGTGGGCCCCATAGGGTGGAATTATGCATGCTGCAGCCCTGAGGGACCCTCTTTAGTACCCATGCCCTGGGTACTAGGGGTAATTTATCAGAGACTTACAGGGTTGCTAAAGTCCTTGCCAACTTGGTTACAATCCACATTTGTCTTGTTTTAGAGAAAGGGCCCTGGGGCCTGGTTAGTAGGGACCTAGTACAATCAAAAGAATCCGTACCAGTGGGCAAAAGGTGGGTGTGAGCATGTAAAAAAAAAAAGCACTTTCCTACACACGTTGTTTGAAAGAGTATTGCAGGGATCATTGCTGTCTTGAGTGTTCAACTCACCATCTCACTGTAGAGACACAGAATGCAATTAATTACTAGGGCCACTAGATGAATTAGGCAGCAGTGCCAGAGGGCCCAGGATAGGTTGGCCTATGTCTCGGCGATTAATACAATGGGTCATTAATATCTTCTACATGCACAGAAAGATTAAATATGTGGAGTGCGCTAGTTTTCAAACTGTCATTGAGCTAAGTCTATCACACCTAGGGAAATCCAAAATGGGTTGCGGCCAATCTCCGCTGTGCATTATCAAAGGCCATGGCAGTGCGCAGCAGCGGTCAGCCACCTGCAGTGGAGTAGGGCACTGTGGCCAACATCCATTGTGCACTGCTTTAGGCAGCACGCGGGTGGCCAAATTGTGTACCCAACTCCTGTTGGTGGCCAACCCCAGCATGTGGCTACTTGTCAAGCTTAGCTGTAGTGTGCCAAATGTTTTTTGTTTAGTTTTTTCAGGCTTTGCAAACTCTATGCTGGAGTTGCAAATTTGGAGACCCCAAGAAGAGTCAGAGGATTTGTGGATCCCACAGTAAAAAAATATTTTTGAAAATGTATTTTATGTCACTGAGGTCTCTTTATATCTCCCCCACATTGAACTGGGGGTCAGGGTAAGCTAGCTTTGCCCTCCCTGGCCCTTTTTTAGGTCTCGCCTGAGCCAGCGCATGCGCTGCACTGGCGAGACATTTAGTGTATGGGCTTTAAAAAACCGACCACAGCTTTTTGGCTGGCATAGAGCGGTTACGCGCACAATGACGATCAGAGGCGCCATCTGGCTTTCCTCTCTCGTCATGGTGCGCGCACATTGCACACCACTCGCCATCCTGCTTTCACTTTTGCCGTCGCGCACACGCACCACTCGCGTCCGTTTTGTTTCTTTTAGCGCGCGCGCGCACAAAACTCCCGCTTGTGTCACAACTCTTCTGTCATGCTCTCTCTTTTTTTGGGACGCGCACTAGCTCTCCACCATCCCCCTTCTCAGGAGAGCTCTGCTAGTGTTCACACATCAGCTTCTTAAAGGGAACGCTACACAAACAGGAAACATTCACCTTTGCTCTTCAGGACGGATTTAGGGGAATACGACCATGGAACGTCTTTCAGCTCTTCACAACACTCTCATCCAGGGTGGGCAGCCATCAGCAGAGTTCCACTGGTGCAGACTGGGTGAATTTAATTGTAGAAGGGGCCTCACGTATCTCCTTACATTTCAATACATAAATCAGAGAGGTGCAACAGCCTGTAGGAAAGCACAACTCTGGGCTCCCCAACAGGTTGGCTGCATATCACACGTTGTATCAAGCCACACCTCGGGAGCTCATACACTCATTCTACCTTTGCATTATGGGACTTGTTGTCCTATACTTACTAGAAAAAAGCAGCACTACATTGAACAGAATGGAAACACCGAAACCGTGGGTGTGTACGCTCTCTGGCTCTCTCGGAAGAGTTCTGCTCCTGTTTGTACATCAGCTTTTTTAAGGGAACAGTGCATGTAAACAGGAAATAATCTTTTTTTGTTCTTTAGGACAATTTTACGGGCTAAAAACATAAAACGTGCCTTTTTAAACTTTCACTCCCCTACAGACATGCTCTCCTTCTCGTCTTCTCTTCTTAGGGTGTCTTCTACACACACAAAAATACCTCTTTAGGTCTCTCTCTCTCTCTCTCTCTCTCTCTCTCTCTCTCTCTCTCTCTCTCTCTCTCTCTCTCTCTCTCTCTCTCTCTCTCTCTCTCTCTCTCTCTCTCTCTCTCTCTCTCTCTCTCTCTCTCTCTCTCTCTCTCTCTCTCTCTCTCTCTCTCTCTCTCTCTCTCTCTCTCTCTCTCTCTCTCTCTCTCTCTCTCTCTCTCTCTCTCTCTCTCTCTCTCTCTCTCTCTCTCTCTCTCTCTCTCTCTCTCTCTCTCTCTCTCTCTCTCTCTCTTTCTCCTCCTCCATCTCAATGTCAATAACTACTACCTTCACAAACTACCAAGCCCCCTCTTTCTTCCCTTCCATCTATTCTCGCCACTATCTATTCACCATGCCACATAATTCTACTACACAAATACACTACACAACACACAAATAAACAACTAAGAATTCCAATACAACATACATACATCCACTACACTACAAAACACAAAGGTAAAAAACCTTATCATTGACAACGCCAATAGCTCTAACTCTAACAAATGCGAGACCTATTGCATTGCAAATGCTTGTTCTTTCTTCTTTTTTTACAAAATGGTGTTCAGTTTTAGGTAATGGTGGGCTACCATTATGCATTATTCCTTTAATGCCACTCCACGCAGCACTTGAAAGAACTTTATATCATGAAATAAACATTCTAGAACAGAACATCCATAACATATAATAAGTCCATACACAGAACAATCTGCCCCTTTTAAATGCTGCTCCTCACAGATAAGTACTTTTCTATTACTATCTTTAGCAACTGTTTAATATTGTTGGTTTTGCTGTGTATGCGGTATTAATAACACTGTTTCCAATGCCTGGAAATACCATTCTTTTAATGTGTTCATCACCTTTGTTTTAGTTTATGCGTTCCCCTCAGGTGCGTCCCTTAAATGTGGTTGTTAATAAGCTTAACATTTTCCATGCAGAGGCTGAAGCGATGCGTGTAGCTAATTATCCCTGAAGTGTGGCATCCCACTCGGAGCGGCGTTCTGAGTGCACTGTTCCTTTGCAGCTTCAAAGGCCTGCGGTCTTACTGCTGGGCAACCTGGATTCAAGGCAGACACTTTTACCAATAAAAAAACAGAAAGCCTTGTTTTTTTTATTGTTAAATATTTTTTTTGAATGTGTTCCGACCAGGATAATATTACATTTGTGAGAACTTAAGGTAAAAACTTAGTTACAAATAGTGTACAGAGAGAAAAGATAATACATCTACATCTACAAAGGAAATATTCATATTGACAATTCAACGTAAGTTCACCTCTTAGATGAGTCGGATATAACAATTACTCCTCCATTCTTTAACCCAACAATTCCAACTTGTCCCTCCCCACCCCACACCCTCCTCTGAGTCACACGCAATAAACATCACCGCTTATTCTGTATCTAGATCGCTGGATTACATACTGTGGGCTGCTAATATATGCTACAACCAAAAGTTTCACCCTGCTTATTCCCCCTCGTCTGTTCCACTACTGTCATCTCGCGTGCTCGCTGTCACTTGTGAGCTGGGGGTTTCACCACTAGGGATTTCTGAGATCATGATATACCACAACCTCACGTCCTCCTCCAATTTTTCATCTCTTCGAACACGCAGCATTCAAATTAGCTCTACTCTAGCCCACTCTCTCAGATCCTTTGCCCAGTTTCCTACCGTAGGGGGCAGTGAGTTCATCCGACTGATTGCAATCCGTCTTTTGGCCAGGACTAATCCCAGCTGAATGAATCTACAGGTGAGTTTCTTACTCTTGGGATTGGGAAGAAGTCCCAGGAGTACTTCCCTAACGGAGTGAGACAGCGACCAACTTTGACCTGCGTCAGGAGTGAGGTATGTTTGATGAACAATAATAAATTGGGTAAGCTTAAATCGCATATTAGAACTGATTCGCTTAACCCCCTCGTGCACTCTCTTCCATTCTAAATCCGTCAAAGGATCCTCCAATAGCACATCCCATCTGGCCTGAACTAGAAGCGGGTCCCAGACGAGGTCGTCTCGTAGCTCCCTGTATATATGTGACACTAATCTAAGTCCCCCCCTGCCAGCGACACAAGAGCTTGCAGAGTGGCAGTGATGGGCGGCTCTTCCGGAAACATCGGCCACAGCTTTCGTGCCATCGCTGAGATCTTCGCATATTGGAGGTACTGCCCCCTGCCTAAGTCAAATGTCGACTCCGCCTCCTTCCTCGTGAGGAGCCGTTCCGTAAGACCTCCGACCCTCGGACTAGGTCCGCTCTCTTCCCGCAGCTCAGCTGTGCCGTCTCTTGCCTCCAGACCCGACCTCCTCTTTGGGAGGTTCGAGGCTGCTTCCTGCTCCTGTGCCCGCTCCCCGCTCCAACTGGGACCAGACTGCCTGCAACCACCGTAACCTTTCTTGGCCTTTTTTTTTCTTGATTTTTCCCTGTTGTGCCACTGTTATTGTGCCCATCTGTGTCTTGCTCTAATTCCACCACTGTTTTTATTTTCTTGTGTTTGCTTCTTCCTTTTGCCGTTGCTGCCCCTGCAGCCCCTCCCCCCAGGAATTTCCCCCCATAATTCCCCTGCTCCTGCCTCCCAGCCTCTGCTCCCTCCCACCTCCCCTACTTAATGGCTGCTTCTGCGCGGGCGCGCCAAAGGCAAGCCCGTCTGCGCCCGTCCGCAACCCGACCCTCCCACTACCCATCCCTACTACACCACCACCTTCCTCGCACTCAACCCTGGAAGACTTCGAGAATGCCAATAGGCCTCACTGAACATGACCCATGGCCAGTTCTCCTGCCTCAACTGCCGCCAGACCCTCACCGCCACCCCGGCCTCCAACACCGCCGATGCCAGCACCGGCGACACCCTAAAATGCATCCGCCTCAATGTACGCTCCGTACACAAACACGCCATGGAAATCTGGAACCTACTCGACTCTCTCTCGCCCGACATCGCCTTCTTCACAGAGACCTAGACCAATGCATCCACCGCCCACGACATCAGCACCGTCATCTCAGACGGATACAAGATCCAGAGCAGAGACCGCCCCAACCACTCAGGAGGGGGCCTCGCCATCGCCCACAAGAGCACCCTCCGCCTCACCACTTCCAGCAAAACCTTCCCCTCCACCGAACCCCTGCCCTTCCAGATCCAGACCACCCAAAGCCACACTCTGAGGAACCCTCGTCTACAGACCCCCCGGCTCCCGAACATCCTTCGCCACCACCATCACCGACTTCTTCGCACCCCACACCATCGCCTCAACAAACTACATATTCATTTGAGACCTGAACTTCCACCTCGACATCCCCAGCGACCCCCCCCAACTCCACTATCCTTCGTGACAACCTCGCCAGCATCAGACTTAAACAACTCGTCAACACACCGACCCACAGAGCAGGACACACCCTCGACCCCATCTTCGCGGCAGGAAACCGCATCCAATTCAGCCACACAACCCAGCCGCCATGAAACGACCACCACTGCGTACACTTCGCCATCAACAAACCCACGGCACCCAAACCAGCCCCACGCCCACTACGAAGGAACTGGAGCAAGGTTAATGACGAGCAACTTAACTCCACTCTCACCTGAGACAATCGCACCTGGGCACCCAACACAAACGACGCAGCCAGAGAACTCCACACCTGGATCTCCAACTGCGCAGACGAGTTCACCCCGATACGCAACCCCGACAGACAACGCCCCAGGAAAGCCGATTGGTTCACCTCTGCTCTCGAAGAAGCCAGAAGCACCTGCAGACGCCTGGAGAAGAACTGGAGAAACACCAAGACAACCGAAAACCACACCACCTACAAGGACACCATGACGTACTACCACAACCAGATCAGAGTCACCAAGAGGAACTTCATCCACAACAAAATCCTGGCTAACTCCACCAATTCCAAGAACCTTTTCAGTGTCATTCAAGAATTCACCAACCCATGCAGCAAAGCCACAGACATCACCCCATCCCAAGACCTCTGCGACAAGCTTGGAACCTATTTCCACTCAAGATCAAAAACCTCTACGACAACTTCATCGACCATACACCTGGCGCCACAGACTGCCCCCTGCGCCCCAGAAACACCAGCCAGCCCACCATCTCCAATTGGACACCTATCACGGCTGAAGACATCACCTTGACCATGAAAAGCATCCACTCGGGGGGGGGGGGGTCTCCCACCGACCCCTACCCCCTCACATCTACCACAGAGCCGCGGCCGCCATCGCACCCGAACTACAACGCACCATGAACACCACCTTCAAAACAGGCACCTTCCCAGACGACTGGAAGCGTGCAGAAGTCAGACCCCTGCTCAAAAAGCCCACAGATGACCCCACCAACCTCAAGAACTATTGGCCCATCTCGCTTCTCCCCTTCGCAGCCAAAGTTGCAGAGAAAACAGTCAACAGGAAATTGACACAATTCATTGAAGAGAACGCCATCCTCGACCCGTCCCAATCCGGATTCCGAAGGAACCACAGCACATAGACCGCCCTACTCGCCGCCACAGATGACATCCGCACCCTCCTGGACCAAGGCCACTCCACAGCCCTCATCCTACTCGACCTATCAGCGGCCTTCGACACCGTCTCCCACAGCACACTAGTCGCCAGACTACATGACGCACGCATACAAGGAACAGCCCTGGACTGGATTCGATCATTCCTCACCGGAAGAAGCCAAAGCATCAGACTCTCACCCTTCCTCCCCGACCACACGAAAATCACCTGCGGAGTCCCACAGGGTTCATCACTGAGCCCCACCCTCTTCAACATCTACATGGCCCCCCTCGCATTCATCGTCCGACAACACGGCCACCCGGCCCGACACCCAGCTCATCCTCTTCCTCACCAAAGACCCCACCACTGCCAAACTCAGCTTCCAGAAAGGAATGCAAGATGTTGCAGTCTGGATGACCAACAGCTGCCTGAAGCTCACCGCCAAGAAGGCAGAAGTCCTCGGTACCACCCCATCTGCATGTGACATCACCTGGAGGCCCACCGCCCTCGGAAGCCCACCTACCCCCTTGGACCACGTCAAGAACCTCGGCATCGTACTCGACTCATCACTCACCATGAACTGACAGGTCAACGTATTCACCTCCAGCTGCTTCAACACCCTCTGAATCCTCCGCAAGACCTTCAAGTGGATCCCCCCTGAGTCAAGGAAGACAGTCACCCACGCACTCATCAGCAGACTGGACTATGGAAACGCACACTATGCCGGCATCAACAAGTCCCTACTCTACAAATTCCAGACAATACAGAACACTGCAGCCAGACTAGTCTTCTGCATCCCCCGACACAAACACATCCGCCAACACCTACGAAGTCTCCACTGGCTCCCGTGGAGAAAAGAGTCACTTTCAAAATCCTCACTCACGCCTACAAATGCCTACACAACAACGGACCTAAATACCTCAATGACCAAATCAACTTCCACGTACCCAAAAGAAACCTCCGATCTTCCAACCTCGCACTGGCCGAAACCCCACACATCCACAGAGCCAGAGTAGGCGGAAGATCCTTCTCTCACATTGCAGCCAAAACCTATAGCCTAAAGCTATAGTCAGACATCAGCCGCGCCCCCTCCCTGAACACCTTCAGGAAGACCCTCAAGACCTGGCTCTTTAGCTCAACAGATCTGCGGACCCCCCCGCCCCCCTCAGCGCCTAGAGACCCTCACGGGTGAGTAGCATGCTTACAATTCCCTGATTGATTGATTGATTGTAGACAGATCGCCCATCATACAACAACCCCTCTCTGTCCACCGAGTGTTGCCATGTTTCGACTAATTCGTTTGAACGGAACAACTGCCCATAGCGGTGCTTCCGGGGCGTATGGCGTACGCTTCACCACTATTTTAATTGCATATTCCCAAACTGCGGCCACATGCCTGATAATATAGGGTAATCTCATTGGCACCCTCGCTCCCATCATAAGAAGTTTAGATAAAGAGAACTCCGGATGTGTACCATCCAAAAGCCCTTTCTCCCAATTGTCGCCCTCGTCTAACCACTGTTCTGCATGTTGAAGCTGTGTTGCTATATAGTAAAAGCTCAATCGAGGGACCTCCAAATCCTCCTCCCCCGCTCCCATGACCCTAGCTCCCATATACTCTGTTTACGTGTCTAATTTGACCCTTTTCCTTTTGGATCACCATAAGAGGTCAACTAACAAATGGTCCAGTTTGTGGAAGTATACCCATGGAACGTGATCGAGGGAATTTTGTAGAGCATATCAGCATCGTGGAAAGATTACCATTTTTATGAGGGTTACCTGCCCCATCAAAGATAGAGGGAGCTCCCGCCAAAACTCAATTGACTTAGCGACACCTTCCACACATCTCCCAATATTGTGTTCTAGATAGGCTTCCTGTGTGTGTGTGTGTGTGTGTGTGTGTACCAGCCTGACTCCCAGGTAGCAAACCGTATCCGTGACCCAGCACATCCCCACTTCAGGCAGCTCACTCTCCGCCATACTCCGCAGGCTGCCCATCGGAAACAGCTTAGATTTCCCTGGGTTTAGACAAAGACCCGATATTTTGCCAAAATTATTTAGCTCCTGAAGGAGCTCGGGGACTGCCGACCTGGGGCGCCGAAGGTACACCATTGTGTCGTCGGGGTACATGGACACCACATGTATCATTGTCCCTATCCGGATACCCCAACACTCCATCCAGGTTCTGAGAGTGATTGCCAGAGGCTCCATCATAAGGGCAAAAAGTAGTGGCGACAGAGGGCATCCCTGTCTGGTACCCCGTTGGAGCTCTAGTTTTTCTGATACTGCATTTCAGAGGCGGATGCAAACCGTTTGTTTACAATAGAGCAGTTTCAGCCATTTTATATAATCGTCACCAACCCCCATCTGAACAAGTACTGTCCACATGTATTCCCACTCGACAGAATCAAAGGCCTGCGTTATGTCTAAAAGACAGAGAGCCCACTCCGATTCTTCAAGATCCGATGGATGCCACACATGCGCAAGTCTATGAAGATTATGCGTTGTATTCCGTCCTGGGATAAACCCAGGCTGGTCTGCGTGGACCAGTCAAGTCATGTATGACAACAAACGCACCGCCAATATACTTAGTATTTTCTCATCAATATTCAGGAGAAAGATGGGCCTATAGGAACTCGGGGAAAGGGGATCCCTCTCCGGCTTGGGAATCATGGATACTAGCGCCTCCATCATGGTATATCGGAAGTGTCCCCTTGGCTAGAGCCTCTGTGTATACCTCAAGAAGGTTATCCACTAACTGAGGGGCAAACGTCTTACAAAATTCTGATGGGAGACCATCGCTTCCGGGGCATTTCCCGTACTTCAGCTGTTTAATGGAGGTTAGAATTTCCTCCCTAGTAAGTGGCGTCCGAGGACTCCCGCCTCTTCCCCACCTAGGGTGGGAAGCGTTATCCCTTCAAAAAATTCCTGAAATTTACTAGGTCCAGCCTGGGCATTAGTCGAACAAGTCTGGCGCAACTGTGATGCAAATTCCTTAATAATCGCATCGTGGGTGTGTGACATTTCCCAGACCATCCCGGAGATGTAGCACTGGTGTGTGTTCAGCCTCTGTCCTAATAAGTCGAGCTAACAATGCCCCTGATCTGTCGCCCTCCATATAAAGCCTCTGTCTATAAGTGGTGTAGTTGTGCTTCTCCAGTCGTGACCAGGCCTCGAGTAACTCTCCCTACACCTGTGTCCATGCTGTTCTATCAGTAGGGTTCCGGTATAGTGCGGTCTCTAGGATCTGTTAACGTTTTTCTAGGGAATCGATATCAGCACTAAGCTGATGCTGGACCCCATAGGTAGTCTTCATACAAACCCCTCAAATAACCATCATCATGGCCTCCCATTCTGTGGATCTAGTGGCGGTGGACCCCCAGTTCTCCCCAAAATAATGTCTGAGAGCCTCCATAACGGTCTCTTTGTATGGAGGGTCCATGAGGGCCTCAGCTCGAAGCCACCATAGTGGGATGGATGATCGCCCCAGTACAGTGGACAGCGTCGGCAACAAAGGTGCATGGTCTGAAAGGTAGCGCGGCAAATAAACAATGGCCCTCATCATAGCAGAGAGACCAGCAGTGATGCAACAATGATCAATCCGTGAAAAGGTACTAGCTGCTGGAGTGAAACAGGAGAACTTCCTCTTGGATTTCGCGCTCTCCACTCATCCCGCAGCTGATTTCTCTCACGGTGCCCCGGCAGACCTAGTCTCTAGTGGGGATGTTGCTACTCCGGCGGCTGCCCAAATCCCCAGTACAATTAGTGAATCAGCATGACCCCTCAATTCCCACCCCAGCCCTAATGTAAGAAATCGAGAGAGAGCACAGCACCCCAAGGGTCAAGAGACCGCCCTTCGGGTTTCAGAACGCCCGCCTCCCTCCAACACTCCCACAAATATTACAGACCAGTCTTTCCAGGACCCACAGTCGTTCGAAACCCATCTTGGACTTATCTGGACAGCTCAAAAGTTGCTGCCCGGCTCGTAGATGTCCATTTCCTCCGCTCCACGATCAAGGTCCAGCGTTGCCTCCATTGAATCCGGGACAACCTCCGAGCCCGATGCCTGCAGTGTGCCATCGCGAAGGACAGAGATTCTGCTCAGGCTCATCGTTCTCTTTGTAGGTGCCTGCCGTGTAGGCTGTCTGCGGCTCCTCGCGGGAGACTGTGAAACGTGTGTCTGGTAGAACTCGTAGAGGGGGATCAGGTGCCTCCCCTCCGGTGCCCTAACATCCAGCCAGTTCCTCGCCTCCTCTGCTGAGAAAAAGAACAGGGCCCGGCCTTCGTGCTCCACTCGTAGTTTCGCAGGGAACATGAGGCTATATTTAATATTTAAGTCTCTGTGCTGCCGTTTGACTGCGATAAAGGTCTTTCTCTGCTCCTGAACTCTTTGGGTGTAGTCTGGATAAATGGCTATGGAATGGCCCTCGAAGAAGAACAGTCGTCCGCTGCGAGAGAGCTGAAGCAACAGATCCCTATCTTTGAAGGTAAACAATTTTGCAATAATGGCGTGGCGAAATGCTCCAGGTCTGGGGGGCCACCAGCGCCCTATGTGCCTGTTCAATGCTAAAGAATTTCGACAGCTGCTTGGGAGCCATTTCACGGAGAATCCAATCCTTCAGGAATAGATCTGCCGCAAGACCCTCTCCGCCTTCTCGGGGAACCCCACAAATCTCAGGTTCCCCTATCTGGACTGACCTTCTGAATCTTCAGCCCGGTCTTCAGACCTAATCACCTGGTGTTTTAACTCCACCACCGTGGCACCAAAAAGAAGGCCTTGTTAAGTCATAATTTAGGTTCTGAAGACTGGGCAATCTTGAAAACTTTACCCGTTGTCGTGGTGAGGGTAGCCAGTCAGCAAGAGGAAGCTGGACAACTAAATTATGTAGTGGACGAATATGCTACAGGCGCTGGATAACAGAATTTTTCTCTGTGTAGAAATGCCATCCTAGAGACACTTAAATTCTTACTAAGGTCTCAACAGCCAGGTGAATCAGTGGATGACTGTGTATAAGCCTTAAGAACCCTGGTGATCATGTATAAGTATTGTAATCTGCACAACAAGATCATCCATGACAAATTCATTGAGAAAACATCCAGCAGGAAAATTCAAGAGTGTTGCTTTCAATGGACATTCAGGACTTGGAAATAGCAGTAGGCATTGCTAGAGCTATGGCGCTATGGAGAATTCCGATGCTTACTTTCAAGAGTTGTCTGCCCACAACAACTTGGCACAGTGTAATGAAGTGTTGAGTCACAATCGTAAAGGCGATAAATGTGATCCGTCTCAAAGGCATTAATGATCTTGTAATGGCAGATTCAGGGTCACGATTCACTATAATTGGTTTGGAAATATTTAAAAATGTTCAGCCTATAAGTTTTAAATCTTTGACTATCAAGATTTGTGCCTATGGTGAAACAAAGATTGAGGTTGAGGGTAAGTTTGACCCCAACTTGAAATTGATAATAAGGCTACCAGATCTGTAGCTATGTATCCAAGTACGGATCCAATCTGTTAGAGTGGGATGATTAGGGTAATTTTGGATCCTAACCATCCTGATCATATCACTTAAATGTCTCGTCTGTTCAGTTTTGTGCGAGAGGGGTGCACGAGTGTGTTGTCCTCTGATCGATGGGTGCAGAGATTTCCTGAAGTTTTTTCGGCTAAATTGGGATAATTGTCAGGTTTCCAGCATGAGATTATACTCCAGAATGGAGCAAACCAGTGGTCCATATCATTTGCAAGATTCCCTTATGTTTGTAGAGGGAGTCACAAAAGGAATTGGATCGGTTGTGTGAACTTGACTTTATTGAACCCCCTGAGGCATCTGAATGGGTGGGGCCAGTTGTCCTCGCCCGCAAGGGTGATCAGTTAAGATTGTGTAGGAATTTGTGTGATGTCAGTCACAGTATTTGGGGGGATCGCGAACCACCACCTAACATTAATAAGATGCTGTATACTTTGAAGGGGGAGTTATCTGTACCACCCTGGATGTCAGCTGCATACCATCAAGTAGATATGATTGAAGAATCCAGACAGCTCACTTCTTTTATCACTCCCCTGGGAGCATATTGTCACATATGTATGCCTTTTGGTCTCGCATCGGCTTCAGCTGTTTTCCAGAGACTGATGATTGTGGATGTTCCAAGGGTTGTCTGGTGTACTGTACTTTCAAAATGACATCTTGGTGTTTGGGAGTAGTTTGACAGCTTGATGAAAGGTTGAATGAAGTGTTGTCTAGATTGAGGGAGAGAGGACTTAAGTTGTGCTTTGACATGTGCAAGTTAGAGGCGAATGGTGTGGACTATTTGGGTCCCCATACAAGTGCTAAAGGTGTGGAGCTTAAAATGAAGATCTTGAGAGCTATTGTGGATACACCGTCTCCTGAAAATAAGTAATAATTGCAGTACTGTCTAGATCAAATTAATACTACTGTTTGTTCCTCGTTTTGCCCAGATCCTTGGGGATCTGCAAAAAAAAGAGATGTTCTTATGTTTGGGGTGAGGAGAGGATTGTAGACATGCGATTGAGGTGATCAAGGGGGAACATTGTAGCTACTCTTTCTCTGAAACCTTTCAAACCTTGTGATGCAAATGTAATTGCCACCGATGCCAGAAATAATGGCCTTGGTGTGGTGTTACTGCAGAAGAGAAGTGATGGTAGAGAGGAGGTAATAGCATTTGCATCCAGAGCATTAAGGGGCTCAGAGTTGACTTACTCTACCATGGCATGGTGGTGGGCTACCCAACATTTTAGAACAGACAAAGTACAAGAATGGGTAGTGGTGGCATATAGAGTAGCACATCAATTATCAAACAGTATGTTATTTCAAATTATCAATCCATCAATAATCTTTATTCTCGATCATTTAGATCATCAAAGATGTCAATACATAACAGTTCTTTAAAATTTTAAAATTTACAGTACTTTAAACGTTTTCATTTACAAGTGGAATTCAAAAAGAAAATACCCATAAGTCAAACATTAAGAATCATAAAAGGATAAACCAATATCTTATAGCTTCACACATTGCCCCCCTCCTTTAGAATACGAGATCGAACGTGACACATGGCCGTTAGATACTTTGCCACAGCAAAAACAATCGGAGGTGACAAGTCAGTTTTAAGGATTCTAAATGCAGGGAGGCATTTCCTAAAGCCCATATTTTTGAGGATAGGTAAGAGCCAATAACTCCTTGCTCTTTGGTAGGCTTTGCAAAAGAGAGCCACATGTAGATCACTCTCCTGGGGATATGTACAGGCTGGGCACTGCTCTATTGATGAAAGGCGGGACCATGAACTGGTGAAGGCCCTCAAAGGTAGAGAGCCATACCTCCACTGTAGGTAGAGTTTTCTTGTCAACACAGGACCCATACCATCTAATACGGTTTCCAATTGATAGGAATCTTTCAGTTGGATAAATGTGTGGGTCAAAGATCCCGCACATCTATTACCTAAATCCATAGTCAGCTTTGACTGATAGTAGAGTTGTGTAAGTGCCTTTCTGGAGATCCTCCTACTTGAGTTAGCAGGGTCGGTCCATAATTCCAGGAGACCTAAACTTTCACATGTGCTCCTTATGTATTTTAGCCAGGGGATGTTATTAGTATTTGGTAAAGCCAGGAACTCCTGGAGCTCGCTTCTATAATCACTGAGATCCTGGCTACTCCATATTCGTCGCCAGAAGGCTAGGGGCTTTATACCTAGCTCCTCGGCAATTGGCCTTAAACCTAAATCCAGTCTCAAGGGGAGCAATGGCGTGCTGGAGGGGAGGGCCACTAGTTGTCTGAGGAATTTATTCTCTGTAGTTGTTAGGTTTTTTACAGGAACATGGCCCCAAAGTTCCGCCCCATAGACAACTGAACCCCGGGCTTGAGATTTATAAATCTGTATCATAGGGCCCAGTGGGCGATATATAGATGTGCCCATCATTCTCAAAATGCCCCCGCCTTCTGCAATAATTTCAAATTTGCCTTAGTCGTATGTGTCCCCCATGTCATCTTCTCATTCAGGGTTACCCCCAGATATTCAAATGTGGAAACCCTCTCCAATCGCACCACACCCAACAAAGGGTTTGGACGTTTTGAGGGGGTAGGGTTTAAGATCATAAATTTTGTCTTGGAGGCATTGATTTCTAAGCCCCTCTCAGTACAAAATTTCAAGAACCTGTCCACTATCCGTTGGATTCCCATGGGGGATTTGGACAGCAGCAGGGTGTCATCTGCAAACATTATGGCAGGCACCCTGCTGCCATTCAATTTGGGAGCATCAATGTCTTTCAGCCTGGACAGATGGGCGATTACCCCGTTGACAAAGAGGCAGAACAGGGTGGGTGCAAGCACACATCCCTGCCTCACCCCCCTGTCAACGGGGAATCTTTCGGTTAAGCCCCCCATCATGCCACACCTGACCCGCGCAAAGTTATCCTGATGTAATTTAATCAGAATAGCCAGGATATCTGGCGGGACTCCCAGCTCACCCAGGACACTCCAGAGCTTGGATCTAGGGACCAGGTCGAAGGCGGCCCGCAAGTCCACAAATACCGTGTACAAGCTGCCGCCCTCGACAAATGTCGTCCTCCAGTAAATGAGGTTGAGGCGAAAGATTTGGTCCATAGTGGAAACCCCTTTCCTGAACCCGGCCTGGTAAGGGCTCATAATGGCTGCCTCCTCTATCCAATTCTGCAAGCGGTCCAAGATAAGCCTCCCGAAGAGTTTTTGGGACACATCTATCAGGCTGATGGGCCTGTAGTTGGATGGGAGCAGGGGCGAGCCTTTCTTAAAGATCGGGACCACCTCTGCGCCCAGCCAAGTACAGGGCACCTCCATGCCCCCTAGAATCGCGTTAAATAGCATCAAAAAATAAGGGGCCCATATGTCCGGCTCTTGTTTATAAAGATCGCCCGGAAGGCCATCCAAGCCAGGCACCTTTCCAGTTGACAAGCCTGTTATGGCAGCCCGGACCTCTCTAAGTGAAAATGGGTCCCCTTCCACGAAATTAAAGAGCGACTAAATAGTGGTGCAACCCCCATGGCCTGGTTCCTCTGTATACAGAGACTGAAAGTGCTCCTGCCAGGACTTAGAAGAAATATTTGGCTCTATTGCCGGGGCAAGTTCCCCAGAGCCTGAGTTGACGATTCGCCAGAACTTCCGTGAATCCATAGACGCTAGGGAGCTAGCAAGTTCTTCCCATCTGTTCTGCTTCCAGTCAATCTTTGCATTGACAATCGGCTTTTTATATTCGCGTCTCCTGGCATGAATTTCCGGCCTACTTTTGCGATTCTTAATACTCAACAAAAGATCTCTCCTTGCTCTGCGGCAGACCGCATTGTACCAAGTACGCTGGTTCCTTCCACCCCCCCTCTTTGGACCATTTTTAAATAGATTTACGGACAGAGTCTTTGACTTCTTCGTGGTTCAGCCAGATTTGTTTGTTAATATCCCCTGTGTTTGGTTCATCACTTAGAAACGCCATATTCTCTAAAATAGGAATAACATTTTTATAAAACTGTGGGAGCTTGGTTGTACTTGCTGCGATTTTTTTCCCACTTGATTCTTCTCCTATTGCTTTCAAGGACTAAATCAGGGTTTATCGTGGGTAGTTCTGCTTCCCCAGGGTCCCGTCCGGGAAGGAGTAAGTCCAATTCCAGGGCATTATGGTCGCTGTCTTCTCTATCAGTGACCCTAAAATCAATGACATGCGACCACGAGGATAATTGGACTAAGATGTAGTCTAATCTTGATTCACTACCTTTCCGATTAAATGTGGGTTTACTCGGGGTATCAGATTTAGCTCGCCCATTACAGGCCCTAACCCCATGTCTTAGAGTTAAAGCAGTGATCTGCACTGCCAATGGGCTCCAAGCTTTGGGCGGAATAGATACTAGCGATGGTACTCGCCATCTTATCTCTTCCTCTAGGAGGTCCCCATCTAGGAGACCTGGCAGGGGCTCATAATGTGAGTTCAAATCCCCGCCCACTATAAAAGGGAAACCCTTGGGAAGTTTGGTCAAAAGATCCGCTAGCTCATCGATGGTGGGTGACTCCTGGGAAATGGATACCGGTCTCGAATATACATTTACCACCGCTAGTCTACAGCGATGAGACCATTCCAATAGAACCACAAGTATGTCTTCTGATGCCACTGGAAAGCGCGTGGCTTTGCATCCCAGGTGCACTGCTACCCAGGTTTCAAGTCCACCCGATGGACGCCCCATTTCGCAGGAATGGAGAATACTGCAAATCCCTGCCTTGCATGTTCCTCTCTCTCCCAAGTTTCCTGGAACATGCATAAGTCTTTGGAGTCGATGTATTCTATCCATTCCTGGTAGTCAGACTTGTTACCCAGGCCCGCCACATTCCATGATAGTATTTTTAGTATGGGGGGCCTATCATTCAGAGAAGTGGTATATGTGTAGTCAATCCCTTTATTGCTGGTCATGATCTCTAATGGTATTAGGGGGGTAGTTGATTCTTCCCCCACACCATGACCTACCCTGCCAATGGAATCGCCTGAGGCCCCTTGGTATTCTGGGGTATTGGGCGGCTCCAATCCAAGACTGGTTCGATCCCCAGCCTCCCATGTTGTATGACGGCCTAAATTGCCAATGGAATTACTCAGAGCCCCATGATGTTTGAAGGTATTGGGCGGCTCTATTTCTAAGCTAGTTTCTTCCACAGCCTCCCATACTACAGAGTTGGACTTCCTGCCCATGTATATAGGCAGTCAATCTACCATGTCTAGTTGGCTGTACCTATTGTAGGTTGGAAGGTAAAATTGCTGACATTGCTGGAGGGGTCTCCGGGGATAGTAATTTTGCCCACCTGCACCCCAATTACCGCCCTTCCTATGGCAAATTTCCCATCCCTCATCGTCCATATTGGAGGTAAAGTGGGCTAGCTCCTGTCTTCTAGAGGTGGGTGGTTCTCTCCATCCTCTTAACAGCCCTCCACCCGGCCTCTCGGAATGTGTGTAATGTGCATGGATTTCAGGGTGCCCTTGGTATTGGGTTCTGGGGTGATGGTAAACTTCCCTTCTTTTGCGATCTCCCCACCCGGTCGATCTTTGTTTCCGACCCACCCAAGTCTCGTCCTCTCTATCGTGTGCTGGAGGGGGATAGAAAAAAGAGAGGGGTAGTGATTGAACAGTAGTCCCTTCTTCCTCTGGGATCCATCCACATATATGCAGAACGGTCCTATGGTCTTTAAAGTTGACTATAACACAGTCACCATTTATAGATTTGGTTGAACTGCCCAACCATGGGACCCTTCGTACCATGAGAACAGGGCTCAGTATACCTTCAGGGAGCGGTCTATGTGTACGAAGCCAGTCTATCACCTTATTTTTAAGGGAAATGGTGGATTCTTTGGAGGCAGGATTAAATTCTGGTAACCCCGCCAGAACAACAGTATATGGGGCTGCCTCTGGTGGAAGGTGTATTGGCCCCGGGTCTAACCTCTTGCTCACACCCCCCGTTAGTAGCTACCCATTGTTCGGTGCTTTGTCAGGAGCGCAATCACTTAGCCCCGCTTGGTTTACCCTATTTTGAGGGGAAGAGGGATGATTCAGCTGAACTACATGATTTTTTGGAACATTTGCCTTCGGGTGAGTGTTAATACTTAGGGACGGAGTAGGTGATGCCGGATGCACTATGTGTGTAGCGTTTTTAGTCTCATTTGTGGGCTGAGGGAGTCCCCTTTTGGTTGCCCTATCTGGAGCCTTAGTCCCACCAATATTCATTGTTTTCAGACTATCAGCTAGTTGGACTGTAGATTTTTCTATAACCACAAGCCTAGCTTCTATTTTTATTAGTCTTTCTTCCAATGGGCTTAAAAGGTTTCTCATGAGGGCGCCCATATCTGCCAGGGTGACATCCTCCTCAATAGTCTCAAGCGAATTTAATTCGACTTGATTGCTTGTCTCCCCCGGTGGTTTAAAGCGCGGGGTCTCAACTCTATCTTTTTGCATTTTTTCCCTAGTATTTAGGCTGAGACTTTTTGACAGCGGGTTCAGGGAGGGTTTTGGGATGTTTGGCTTTCGCACATTCTTATTCTTACTTCCTCCTCTGTTTTTCGAGATAGCTCCTTCTCTGATCCCCTTTCGCTTTGTCATTTTTGGGCATGTGGAGTTGACATTGTCAGAATCTGGCGCGGGGTTTGTAATAGGTATGGGGTGGGGTTGAGCAGGAGGGAGGGTTAACATACTAAAATCAACAAGATCATTGGGGTCCTTTCTGCTTAACTGGGAGGTACAGTTTGATATGTCCAATGTCCCAGAAAGATTAAATGTGCCATCCACCCCTGTGTCCAACGTAAGGAGCTCTGTGCTTACCACAGGTGATTTTGCCAGAGCCAAAGGACCCATGGACGATCTCCGCACCCAGTCCAGTTCTTGAGATATTCGTCTCTCCAGGAGTGTTATATCCTCAATTAGCATGGACCCAGCTTTCACAAAGTAGTTGTCCAATGTTCCCTTTGGTGTGGGTTCAAAAGCCTTGGCACTTTTACTCCTTGTTTCTCTTGTTGCCATTTCTGGACGTGGGCACAAATGCTGAGGGTCGCGTAACTAGATGATAGCCCTCACACTCCGCCAAGGTTTCCGGGGGGTCCAGGGGGGGAAGCCCAGGCCCAGCCTCTCCCGTCCTCTAACGGCCTCAAACGGCCCGCTCTTTGCCCGGTCTTCGCCCCGAGCGCGTCCCGCTAGCGCGTGAGGAGGGGTCGTGGATAAATAAGGTGAGGGCTAAGAGGAGGAGCTGGCGGGAAGAGGCCCCAGGTGCAGCGGTGGTTGCCGCGCTGAGCACCCTGGTCCTCGCAGTCCCGCCGGCAGAAAGAGCGCACACACAGGCTCCCGGAATGTAGGTAGAGTTCTTGTCAGCAACGATGGGCTCCCAACACTCTCCCAGCAGCACAGCACAAGTTGGAATCAGCGAATTATCTATTACCAAGAATCCGTATAGGTGCCACTCAAGGTAATCACAAACAAAAACACCCCACTACCAAGGGTGTCACCACACAGAAGTACCAGAGAACTCCCGTGCTAATCTTAACAAAACAACTGTACCTCGGCGCACTCTAAGTTTTTTTGTCACAATTTCGAAAAGTTTAATCAGTTTATATTTCAACAATATAGCTCCTCTCAGGAAAATAATCCAACAGAAAAATTCTTGTAAAAAATCAATTTAATACCAGCTAACGATGTTACATTCCAAATGTGGAGACCTAATCGTCAAGGTGCAAGGCAAAGACAAATATCATGTTACATAGGTGTTAAATTTCGCTAATAGTCCCACGCAGGTCCTATTCGTATAACCTTCCAGTTGTCAACGATGGAAACAGCTGACACGTGTTTCGTTACCATTGTAACTTCTTCAAGGCTTATAAGTCCGGAAAAGTTGTTCCAAATAATTTTGGATTGTCCCATATGCGCAAAAATCCTGAAATTAGCGTAGCAGTAATGGAGGACCATCTGTTTGGCGTCAATCACTAGCCAGTCGAATAGTAAATGCAAAGTAGAGAGCGGAAGGGTAGTTTCAGCATTTGTCCTTCCCATAGTAAGTGTGTGCTACCTATCAATAGTATGTGTATCCTACTCCATATAGTTAGCGAGGGTGTCGCAATATTCATGTAATGGTTTTCTCAGTCACGTGTGAACGCCAGGGCTGTGATATGCTCCTCTGATCCTAGCGCAATCGCCTTAGTCCGGCGGTAGTATCCCCAGTTAGGCAGAGCATTTGTGTGGGGAGATCTGATTGTGTTACACACAGACCATAAACTGCTAGTTAATTTGTTTAGCACCAAAGGGGGGTGGGGAGGTGCTCCCTCCAAAGTAACTAAATGGCAATATTGCTTCCAAGCGAATCATTATTGTGTGGAGTATGTACCTGGCAAGCGGAATGTGGTGGCAGATTATTTGTCTGGAATGCTGATCATCTGCGACAGTTATGGAGATGTGGGAGAGGATGAAATTGTGGTGTGTGAGACAAAGCTATTATAGGGTTTGTCCGATGGTGCCATCTCTGAACAAGAGTGGAGAGTGGCACCTGAGAATCATATCATATTGTGTTATCCTGGGTCAAAGCTTTGGTGGAGAGTGTGCGGAAGGTGAGTTCAGAATTTGTTGCCTATGTGCATGTGGCTATGTAATTAACTTGTGTGGAAGGTTTGGTGCCCAGGATTGAACAATTAGTGTACCTACTAGTCTGAGAGTGAGGGTTCTTGTTTTGGCACTTGAAGGGCATTTGGGTAATGAAGCGGAGAATAAGAGGATTTTTGGTGGCATGGGGTTGATAAAGCAGTTGAATGTTTTGTACGTAATTGTGAGGGTTGTATAATTAGGCCTCGAAAAATCTACTTGCCCACTTGCGTTGGCGAGTCAGATTTTATCAGGGCAATCTATATTTAGAGCACCTTCTGATGAGCTGACAAACAGGTGTCCCATTCTCTCACAAAGTGAAGGAGCGTTTAAGATGCGTTTAAATCTTGTTTTTTATATTGTGCCATTTATTTTGTGTTCAGAGTCAGAGATCCAAAGTTAATTTAGATCTACAATTACTTTTCTTTCTCTGACTTCAGAGTTCGAGGATTTTGTAAAGTGAACTGTCTGACAAACGTACTGTACAAAACATGTGAAATTAAAGGCTGTAGGATGTCCTGTTTTATTCAAACGCACAATTAAGTAGCTAAAAAGTGAACTGTACAAACATTTTAAAATACATTTCAGTAGTTATGAGAGCTGTAATTGTGTGTGATGATGAAATATTTCAATAGGATGAAAATAAATCGGACCACTTTACTTGGTGATGGGCAAATGAGAAATATGTGTGCTGAAACCCAATTTCCACAGATTGTTTATTCTCTATAGTGCTTTATAAGTGAAACTGCTGATTAGTGGGAACATTTTTGGCTATTTCAATGGAAATGTGCTGTCTGTAAATGACAGTGCAGTGCCACATCATGCTTTAGTATGTATTAGGTGAGTTTTAAGGATGAACTGAGAAGCATTCCTGCCCTGATGGCAATGCTTTTAGTGAACTAAGAAGCAAGACAGGGGTCAGGTGTACCCTATATGTGGGCTAAATTCTTATTATTCATGGAGCAAATGTATAGTCTATTAAAGCAAACCAAATAGGAGTTTTTTTTACAGCAGGGATGCTCCGCTCACATATTAGAAGGTGCTCTCATATGTGATAATGAAGAAAAACGTGACTCTGAAAAATAAAATATTTACTTAAGATGACATCATAAGAACAGATCATGGATCAATTGCATTACAGTTAGGTTGAGTAGATTATTCAAGTTACTAGACCTGCAGGTCTACTAACATTTTTATGATTTTTTGAGGCCTTATTATGAGTGACAAGACCCAAGTTACCAATCCATTGTCGGTAACTCCGGTAGAGACTAACATGGCACGATGGGCAAGTTAGCTCTCGACCTTTCTGGTCCCATTAAGATTAAGGGAGAAGTTCCTAAGTATGCTCTGGTTCTGTTGGACTACATGTCTAAGTGGCCTGAAGTCACATTCATGTATAGTGTGGATATGCGTGCTGTGGTAGAATTCTTACAGAAGATTTTCAATTGTTAAGGTTATCCCAAAGTAATTGTGACAAATAATGGCACACAATTGCTTTCAGATTAAACAAATGTGTTGTTGTTTTTTTTAAAATAAGTGTGGCATCAATCAAACATAGACCTCATTATATCATCTTAGAAGCATGGACTTGTATGGACAATTTAACCCTACATTGAAGAATCGACTGCAATTGACGTTAATCAACAAGTTGGATTGGAAACAATTGGTGGGAAAAATGTTGTGGGCCACACTAATGTGTCTACAGGGGGTAATGCCTTTTGTTTTGTTAAGGGGGCGTGCCCCTGGTTAAAAAATGAATAGAGATTGGATGGGTCACAAAACTGTTGATGCTGCATGTTTGGCTAAGGTTGTGGATGTCAGGGCTAAGGTTCAAGCTGGGTATACGACCAAGAAGGGTTGTAAGATAAAAATGTGTGTGAAATAGGACGATAAGGAAGCCTGGTCATTTTGTGAAAGATACGTTGAGATATTCCCCCCCCCCCCCCCCCCCCCCGTCCAGGTAGTCCAAGTGATGTCTCATATTGTGCGCATGAGTGATGGGCAGTGCTTTAGATGGGCAGGTACTCACTGGTACCAAGTACTGGCCCATTTCAGTTTTCTTCCCTTGAGTACCAGAGCCTCTTCCTGGACTAGGAAAGTACTGTTACTCACTGGGGCCCAGCATAAGTGCAGGTGTTAGCTCCTTCCACACTCCAAGAGAACCATAGGTCATCGTATTGGCTGTCTACATTGTGTGATCAAGCAGGACAACTTGCGCTGCAATCAACAAAGCAGTCGCTTCACTTACTTATACGGTTGAGGAGTGTGTGCGTATTAATCCTGGATTGCATCACCACCGTGCCCACAAACACTAATTCCGATTGACTGATTGTTTAACTGAGCTTGGATGTGGAGGCTATTGCATGCAAAATCTGCCGGCCCGTCCTGGTTGCCTGTGCGTTGAAGAAGGCTGTTTGTCTGCCCTGAGTGCACTCTAGCAGTCACAGGCCTGTTGGCTGGTGCTCCAACCCCCTAACCTCTGCACTTTCCCGACTGCAAGCCTTTCTAGACCGATCTGAGGAAGTAGGGCATTACATGGGCCCATTCTTCCACAGACCTGCCCATGTTGCAGCCTCAGCCTTCCCAGCGATCAGCCCAGCGTCCACTGAAGTGGCCTTTGCAGTTCATTTATTGAGAAACCACTATCTTCTAATCGATCTGTCAGATCCTCACTCTGCTAGGTGGCATGACGGCAGACATAAGGACTGCCCTGTATATGTTCTGCCCTAGTGATTGGTCTTTCAAGTCAGAATTTTACACATTTGTGAAACAGAAGAGACTATGATGATAACTGTAAATGTAGATCTAGATAACTACCACACAGCGACCAACGGCAACACGAAAACTAACTTCATCTTCTACACAAATCGCCCGGCTAAAAGGAAAACCACCTTCTCGCTTAACCTTCAAGTCGCCAAGTCAGTAATCATTCCCTATGGTGAAAAAATCTCCACTACCATCTCCCCGACCTTCAAAGGGGAACTCACCATCTCAATCTACAGAACTGGAACCATTCTCATACATGCCACCGACCCGCACCTCACCACTTTTGACTGCCACTTCCCCACACTTCTTTCCTCATTAACTCAACTGAGCCGTCAAACCATATCTCCCCAACCCACCATCACCCTTACTAATAACGTGGAACTGATCCAATCTCCCTGCCCTGAAGATCCTCTCTTCAACTCATGGACATCCACCATTACTCACTATAATCACACTACCCCTATCATTACTCTCCACCGCCAAACACCCACAATTATTACATCTACTGTGGACACCAGGAACAACAAACTCACAATTAACAAACACCACAAGACCGATCTAGATCTTGACACCTCGGACTCTAACCTCTGCCCTCACGTGACCGAAATCCCCACAGGCACTCTCCGCTTGACCCCTGACAATCAGAACCTCCCTCACAAACTACCTCTTCCTCCAACACAAACACTTTCCCCCCCGAACCTTACTACCCCCATGTCCAACGTCACTCTCCCCCCTACTACCACTGCACGCCCCCCCTCCGATGTCCCACATCCACTGACACAACCGGTCCCCACCGCTTACCTCACTGACAACCCCCGTGACATCCCCATGCCCAACGTTGTCACCAATCCAACAAACACGTTCCCCCCTTTTATCACTACACGCTCCCCCTCCGCCGTCGCACACCCACTTACACAACCTGCCTCCACCGCTAATCTCATTGACATTCCCCAAATCTCTGACTTCATACCTAGAATTTCTCTCCCTCCTCACTTGGACAGTAGACCCTCTACTCCTCCTTTGAACTCCTCGAGTGGGAGCATTTCTAATCCGGCTCCCCGCGTCCAACCTCTCCCCTCTCCTAATCCCACAGATTCCGTCCTATCCCCGACCCCTGTTCACTCTCCCTCCAAAGACCCAAGCCATTCTCGGCCCCTGCCTAAAACCTTAAACTTATTCAGCTCAATAGCACAGCAACTGAACAGAATGGAGCTGAAAATTAACTCCCTTGCTGCTGATTTCCTGTACTTACAACAAGATCTTCTCAACAGGACCAAGCCGCCGTGCTCCCTCGCACCGGGTAGATTTCCCCCCCAGCCCACCCAATAACGCTCCCTTGCCCCCACAGTGCACCCCTCGTCCCTCCAGCCCGTCAGCGAGTCAGGCACTTCGACCCAACCGGGATCGCCAACCCTTTTCGATACCAAAACATGATGAGATCAATGACTCTTACCTCGCTTTAAGCCAGAAGCCAACCCCTTTCCCCATCCCTGTTATTATCGGCACTAACAGAATCCCTAAAAATGTCCACTCGCCTAGACCTCTGATCAATACTCCTCTATCCACCTTACTCCCCCCATCATCGAGGCTCCCCGTCCTCTCTCTTGCATGCTCCTCAACTGCAGATCAGCAGTACAACACACCACAGACATTGCTGAAGCTCTACTCGCTGAAGAAATTGACATCGCTTTCCTCACTGAATCCTGGCTCAATGTCCACTCCACCCCCATTCTTGACATTCTCACATCCAGGGTACAACATCATCAGACAAGACAGACCAATCAAAACTGGGGAGGACTAGCCATCATTCACAAGGCAGGACTTCAGATTACCAAACTTAAACCTGCAGAATATCTATTGTTTGAATACCTGGGTGTCGAACTCACTGCCAAGGGCACCTCACCCATCAAATTCCACACCATCTGCCATCCTCCTTGAGAACGTACCCATTTCCCCGAAGAACTAACAGACCTTATATCACGGTTCTCCATGACAGACACTAAAGACGTGTTCCTGGGTGACCTCCATATCCACTGGAATGATCCAGAAGACTCCACTGCCCAGAACCTATCCAACCTACTTGAAATATATAACGTCAAACAACTCTGCAATAAACCAACTCACATCAAAGGTGAAACACTGGATGCGATCATTACCAACAATGATCTAGTCTCTCTGAGAGCGATTTCTCACATTGACTGGTCCGATCACCACATCATTCTGTTCATGATTGATGCACTTGTCTTCCACCAACCTATTCGTCATGACAAACCTAAACACTGGACCAGAAATATCAAAGAAGTCCCTTTATCCGAACTTGAATCCAAGATTCAAGCCAATCTTCAACTCCAACCCTCATCATTGACGGCCGATGACCTCACTACACACTTTAACTCAAAAATGACAGAGGTTCTAGACCAAGTAGCTCCTCTCAAACTCAATTGAGGCGAACCAAATCTAAACCCTGGTTTAACGTAAATCTGAATGAGGAAAGGCGTCAACTCAGACAAACGGAGAGGTCTTGGAGACTAAACCCCTCGACCTTACACCTAGCGCAACTTAGATCTGCTCGGCAAGCATACAAAAAACACATTTTCAGGGAAAAGGCGTCTTTCTTCCGCAGCCAACTAGATCTGGCGGAAAACAGACCGCGAGAACTCTTCAACATTGTCAAAAGCCAAACAAACTGCACTCCCTCTCAAGAAATCAAAGCCACCAATGAGCGTTGTGAAGAAATTGCCACCTTCTTCACTAATAAAGTCTCAAAAATTGATCAATCCTTCATCCAAACCTCTACCCCTCCTTCCCTCTTAACTTGCCCCCCTTTAACCACCCTTGACCATTCAGAAAGAGTTCTCAACATGGACGACCAGGCCTGCCTCCAGCTAAAAAACAATGCGCATTGGTCCGACTTTGAGCTAATGTCGGAAAATGAGGTCTTCAGTATAATTTCTAACCTAAAACCTTCCTCCCACACTATGGACCCCATCCCATCCACTTTCATAAAAGAACTCAACCACACCATTTCCACTTTCTGGACAAGAATCATCAACGCCTCTCACCTCAGGCTGGGTCCCAGACTCCCTTCAACTTGGACAAATCGCACCCATTCTCAAAAAACCAGGGGCCGACCCTAATGATCTCAATAACCTCAGACCTATCTCCAACCTCCCATTCCTTGCAAAAACATTGGAGAAATGCGTTCTCCACCAACTCAACTGACGCAATGATGAGTTTAACCTCCTCGACACCTTTCAATCAGGATTCAGGAAAGGCTGTAGCACGGAAACAGCTATGCTCAATGTCTCTGACGATATTCACAAGGCTTTAGATGAAGGTGATGCCTGCCTACTCATCCTTATTGACCTATCTGCGGCATTCGACACAGTAAATCATCTAGTGCTTCTGGAGACCTTGTCGAAGCGCTCCGGCATCAATGGCACAGTACTAAAATGGTTCACCTCCTTCCTTCAACACCGCTCGCAACAAATTAAAATCAACTCCTGTCTCTCGAAGCCAACAAAAGTCACACTTGGGGTCCCGCAAGGCTCGATCCTCTCCACGGCCCTCTTCAATCTTTTCATGGAGCCCCTCACAATCATCTTGAAAAAAGCTGAAGTGAATTACCACCTTTACGCTGACTACACCCAAATCTATTTCGAAATCAAGTCTCCCAGCGACATCCAAAACCTCAATGCCACTCTAACCGAGATCCAAACTTGATTCAACACTAACCACTTAAAACTCAACCCAGAGAAAACAGAACTAATCCTATTCTCTCCAAAAAGCAACCATCGTCCAATCCAAGAGTGGCTCAAGAATCTAGTCGCCCTAAACTGCCCCCTCGTCCTATCCGACTCAGTTAAGTCACGAGGCATCACCCTTGACAAGAACTTATCTATGGAGGCCCACATCAAAAACACTGCAAAAAGTGCTCTTTTCTCTCTAAAACAGTTCAAGAAATTGAAACCTTTTCTTCCCCATGATGACCTCAAGACAGTAGTCCAATCCCTAGTTCTCTCTAAAAACGACTATGGGAACGCCATCCTAACAGGGACTCCAAAAGCTCACCTAGCCCCTCTCAGGGCAGTGTTGAACATGGCCACTCGACTCATATCTGGAGTAAAAAGATTTGAACACATCACTCCAGCTCTCAACTCCCTCAACTGGCTTCCCATGGAAGGGAGGTGTATCTACAAACTGGCCTGCATCACACACACAAGCCTTCTCTCTCCGGCCCCTAATTACCTGAACAACAAACTGGTAAGAGCAGGTCAATCCAGAACACTGAGAAGCTCCAACTCACTCCTTCTTATTCCTCCAAAACTGAGAAAGAAAACCACACAATACCGATCGTTCTCTGGCAACGCTCCCAGGTTGTGGAACGCTCTCCCTTGAGTCCTCGGATGCAACCCCTCCTTCTCCTGTTTCAAAAGGGACCTGAAAATCCATCTCCTTAACAAATACTTTCCTGACCAACGTCCACTAACCTAGACTTCAATATCCGAGCTTACTCCTCTCTCTAGACATTCAAGGATAGTTGGTAATCGGACTGTGTTAACCACCTTATCTTCCATGCTGTATTTTTTTATCCCTGGTTGCTTCCTTACTGCCTGCCTACTATGTAATGCAATTTTCGTTCTTTTTTCTGTACAGTATGTATGTAAAGCGCTCTGATACCTACGGGTCAAGCTAGCGCTATATAAAACTTTTTTTAAATAAAATAAATAAAATATGAGAAGGAATCCCTCAGATAAGAAAGCCTGGAACTGTCCATAGCCATCGCTGGTGCAGCTGATGCCACTGCACCTGCTGCACCATTGATAGCTGTGCCTCTGTCACTTACTGGGCAAATAAAATGATTGTATCTTTTTCTGTACTGGCTTGTGTGCAAACATTGCGATTGCATGTATTGTAATTGTATTTTTATAGCGCTTACTACCCCTGACGAGGCGTAGAATCTCTTTTTCGGCCAGTAGCACACTACTCCGGAACCCATAAAAGATTAGTGGTGAATTAGTATCGTGAAAAATGAAAGTAGTTTGAGAGGTGGATATGTTAGTCAGTTATTTGAATTGAGAAGGATAGTGGAGGGATAGAAGAGGGAAAAGGTTTGCATTTATATAGTGCTTACTACCCCTGATGAGGTGTTGAAGCGCTTTTTGGTGAGTAGCACGCTACTCTGTAACCACAACAGGATTAGTGGGAATTAGTATAGGGAAATATGCAAATAATTTGAGTGGTGGAAATGTTAGTCTGTTATTTGGATTGATAAGGATTATTGGAGAGATCAGAGGGAAGGGTCTAGAAATATATACATTTTCTTTTCTTTTGGAGTGTATAGCCATAGTAGGGGGTTTGGGATAAGTGAAGGGGAGGTGGTGGGGGAAGAGTCGGAGGGAAGGGTTTAGAAAGGCTTGTTTGGGAGATCTGAATAGTAAAAGAAGTATGAGATGATGGAAGGCGGGGGAAGAGAAGGAAAGGGTCTAGAAGTGGTTATTTTGTGGATCATATTGGTATGGAATGAATGAGAGGGGAGGTAGAGGATATATTGATAGAGGTATAGGGTGAGAAATAAGGTAGCGCATTTATAAACAAGCATTGGAAATGCAATAGGTCTCGCTTTTGTTTGATTTAGAGCTATTGGCATTATAAATGGCAATATCTCTTGTTTGTGAGTTATGCGCTCTATGTATGTGGTGTATAGTGGAGTTAAGTGGGTTGGATTGGAGGAATTGTGTGGAGTGGATTTATGTAGTGAAGTTGTGGCATAGTGAGATGTGGAATTATTTTGATGGTAATTATGTGGTATTGGGTGTAGTGGAATTATGTGGAGTGGTATTGTGTGTTATGGTGTGTAATTAAGTAGAATGGTATTTTGTGATGTGGCATATTATGGAGTGTAGTTTAATTATGAGGTATGCTGTGGAATTTTGTGATATGATGATGAATCATATGTTGTGATTTGGATATATGTGGTGCCCTAATGGACACCGATTACCTAAAAGGATAGCAGCAATGATAGAGAGTGGATGCATAGCTCTAGAAATAAACGCCATATGAGAAAGCTGATAGAAACTGGCCACAGCAGAAAGTGAGAGCGCAAGGGCAAAAAGTATAATATACACCGATATCTCTTCCGAAAAAAAGCATTGTGTTGCCACACGAATGCAAGCGAATCGAGAGATGCCATCAAACGTGTGTTGTGCAAGTGTCTAGGCAACACAATTAAGGGAATCAGTTAAGGTCCACCCTTTAAGTTATCAGAAAGTGATGTACCATAACATTTTAAATAGTTTTTGTAGAAAAACCAAACAACTAACCAAACAAAGATGCATGGTGAGGGGCATCGGGTTAACATGCTATTAAAGACCTTAAAGCAGATTTCTATCCTTGCTTGTCAATAGAAATGACAAAACAAGGCAAGCAAGTGACACACCCATGTATGGTGTTGTGGGTTGGCATATGCTGGATACGGGCATCTTAACACTTTAATACCACTGCTTGAAACGAGGTCCAATAGTACCATCAAATGGAAAATTATTCTGATGAGTGGGAAAAAGAATAACGAGAGCCATAAGAAGGGTACATTGGTTGATTGGTGATGAGAATGAATGGGCAAATACATGCATGAAGTGACTGCAACTAAGTGAACATTTTCTAGACACTGAGCATTGATATTTAAGGCTTAGATTCAATGAGGAGGACTGAACTGAAACAAAGGTTTTATAGACACCCATAGGTAACTATGGACAAGGTGAAGGGACTGGTGCAGTTATGCCCAGCACATGCCCCGCGGATTCCTGTACCAACAAAGCAGTCACAAACGTCTACATGCTGCCACAGCACTGTGCCTCCTCCTCCTCTCCTGCACTTGGGAGATGGTGTCCCTCCAGCCAGCCCTTTCTCAACTGCGGATGTGACCATTTTGGCCATTGTCCAGAAGGACGTGTGAAATTACGCCTTGTCATTAGGTTCTCACATGGCATGCAGAATAAAATAATTCAAACGAAACACTGTCATTTAATTTTTGTGCAAGTGCAAATATTAGGCTCAAATTTAGCAGCATTTAAAAACCCATCGATAGCACAACAAAAACAAACTTATCTACTTCTAGACACTTCACCCGGATGGGCCGAATCCCAGATTTTATCAGGTTGTCATTGGGCGAATTCGCAGTTCTACGGTAACTTCATGGTGTCCACATCGCGCCCTTATTCTTGAAACTTTCGTTGAGGTGATTCACGAGGCCGGCACTCTCTGCCATAGTGCTGCCTGCGGCCGAGGTTTGGGACTCCGAGGAGCTGCAGCTGGTACTGTGTGCACCGCCCCCCAAAAGGTGGCTGAGCCCTACCTTGCCCCCACCCTCAGCTTCCGCAGTAGGACACGGGTCGGACTTGTTGGGTTTGGGTGATCCAGTAATAAAAGTAAGAGCCTGCTAATATATTGAGCACTGCGCTCCTGTTATAGTTAAAGTGCAGCGTCCGGGGGGGGGGGGGGGGGAGGATTGGGATCTTTAAGCTGCGGGCGCCATTGTTGACTGTGTGCCCGTGAACAAGAAGAGAAAGGCACGAGGGGGCCATGTCGGGTGCCATGTTAGCGCCTTAAAAAAAAAAAAAAAATGTTTTACATACTCGCAGGCCCATCACATGCTGCTTCTTCTGAGTGGTGAAACATAAAGCGTGTGGGGCTGGTTTAAAAAAAAAAAAAAAAAAAGAGTTGCCGTAGAACGTCGGGCAGGACAAAAGCAATTTAAAAAAAAACAGTGCTCCTAGGCTGTTATGAAAAGGTACCGAAAAGTTAAAGTGCAGCACCCGGGGGCCGGATGGGGATGAGGGTCTTTAAACTGTCGGCGCCATTGTTGACTGTGTGCGCCCGTGTACAATAACAGAAAGCAATGAGTTAAAGATAAAGCATGGTGTAGCGCCTAATGGGGAAAAAAATGTTTTACATACATGCAGGCCCATCGCATCGCATGCTGCTTCTTCTGAACTGTGAAACATAAAATGTGCAGGGCTGGTTTTACACTAGTCTTTAATTAACAGATGAGGTGAGCAGCGAGGGAGCGGCAGTGTGGGGAAAATTACACAATAAAAATTGTGAGAATTAAAAAAAAAAGCTCACCCAGTAATTAGAAGACACTGAGTCACGCCGCGGAATAAAAGATCCAGTCCGGTTGGGCTGGGCGGAAAGAGGACAGGGCGGTAACCAGGAGGGACTAAAAAGCCTGTCAAAAGACACCTTTTACCATAACAAATGACGCAAACCAATTGAAATAAAGGGTGGAGCCGAAACTCCACTTCTCAAAGTATATTGATTACAAGAAGCCTCGCAGAGCGAGCAGCGCATGCGTGCTACAATGCCAGGAAAGATCTAAAAAGTAGTAGAATGAGGTATGACATGGGTCAGAGTTGAGGTAGAGGATATATTGAGAGCGGTATAGGGTGAGAAATAGGGTAGTGCATTAGATATGCTGAATTAGATGAAAGTAATAAATATATAGATACATAAGTACATGGAAGGTGTGTGTATGTATGTATGTGTGTGTGTGTATATATATATATATATATATATATATATCATCTTCAGGGCAAAGCCCGGTTAAACCCATCTCTACCTTTGTACTGGTCATGCCCCGCGATGCAGTGGACATTTTTCATGACAGGATAACGGATGAACTAAAGAAATTATACAAAATTAAAAACCGGCATATCAAAAACAATGCAAGTTCCAAATATCAATCGTCTTCCTATTTCCATCTCATGAAAAAACTCAAAAGTAATCTGGATGTAGTAATAAACAAATCCGATAAAGGGATCAATATTGTCCTGTGGGACAAAAAAGATTACAAAATTGAAGCTTATCGTCATCTGGATGACCGGGACTGTTATCGAAAAATCAGTGTATCCGAAGTCGGCAAGATCAACAAAAATTACAGGGATGACCTCACCATGTGGAAGAGAGAATGTATGATCAGCAAAGATGAATTTAATTTTCTTAACAACGTTTATCCTGTGCTTCCAACAATGTACTTTATACCTAAGGTGCACAAAGGTATTAATCCTGTACAAGGCAGACCAATAATTTTTTAGAACACATCCCGCTATGTTGACATTTATTTACAGGAGTATGTCACTGGCCTGCCTTCCTACTTGCGTGACAGTAAAGACTTTTTATATAAACTCAGTCCGCAAGTCTGGTCTCCTAACATTGGACATTACTGCCCTTTACACTAGCATCGCGCACACAGATGGAATTCAAGCAGTTGAATATTTCTTAAACAAAAGACCTGTTGAGTTTTACTCTCTTAATAAGATGTTATTATCTATGATTCATTGGTGCCTATACAATAATGTGTTCACATTTGATGGTTTTCTGTTTCAACAACTACAAGGAGTGGCTATGGGGGCATGCTTCTCCCCCAGCTACGCGTGTCTTCACGTTGGCTGGTGGGAGGAGCATGTCCTGCAGAAGGAGTACAGGGACATTTGATGCAAACATATTGTGCGAAGGTGGCGTTATATTGATGATATTTTTGCTATATGGCATGGTACACAAGAAGAGGCAGAGGATTTTGTTAGCAGAATCAATGTTAATACAAAAAATCTACAATTCACTGCCAACATTGATGACCCTAATGCCAATTTTTTAGACATCAAGGTATACATTAATCAAAACAACATCGAGACATGCTTGTATCGCAAGCCCACCGCTGGCAACAGCATATTACACACCAATAGTTTTCACCCTGCCCATACTATTACCAGCCTCCCATATGGTTAATATCTGCGTATACATAGAGCGTGCAGTAATAATTCTGACCTGACTTTCCATCAGAATGAAGCATCACAAAGGTTCTTAGAAAGAGGATATAATCCTAGAAAGTTGGAGGCAGCTAGAAACAAGACAAGAAAAAAAGACAAATTCTATTAAGTGATGCTAATTATACACACAGCACACTTTCTGAAACCCAGACAGATGGCAATGAAAAGAACAGGGTCTCATGTAGGCTTATCACTACATACAGCAAACAGGCTAATGAGATTAAAACCATTATTAACAAACAGTGGCCTATTATTTGTGTCTGATGCCACCTTGAAACAAGTACTTCCAGTCCGGCCCACTATTACTTTCCATAGAGCATGCATACTCTATGTATAATGACTTAGCCAGAACTAGTCCTGAATTAGAACACAAAAGCAGTTGGTTATCTCCCAAGATGGGATTTTACAGGTGCAGCTCCTGCCGCGCCTGCAAATTTGGCAAAAATACCACCAGCTATACCACTGCTTTTTCCACGGAGAGTATAGAAATTAAGGGCCATTTTACTTGCCGAACCTTTTAAAGATCACAGGACACATCCAAGATAACTGAAATGTAGATTTAATCAAGTCAAGAGCATAGACCCCCAGATGTATCTTCCCAGCTCCACAGCCCAGTCTCTCTGAGGAATCCACAATCTAGAATCCCCAGTGAAACTCCGTTGCTAGGAAACTGTGGATTGCATCACAACAAGAATACATCAGAGATCCCCATATATGAAATATAACACATCTCCCTTTTTAACAATCAACACAAAGAATATTACTATTGCTACCTTTTAAAAAAAAAATATCATTTCCCATAAGTCTCATTAAATTTATTATACATGACTGAAAGAACTTAACACTTTAACATGACCACTTCAATCACATAAATAATCCTCTAATTTCTTGGGTTTATGTTTAACACGCTCACTTAGAATCCTTTCGGACTTTAGGGGAACCTCATGAGTTTTGTCACAATGAGAATTCTTATCCACACTTTTACTTCTGTCTCATTGCACTTTGTGATTCTCCGTGTATTCCACCACTTACCATCAGAAAGCTCTACTGAATTTCCTCTCACATTTATAACTTCTTTTGGATCAGAATACTTTGACCCTCCCTTTTTAGTCATGTTTCCAGGACTAGATCTCACCACATCCCCTTTTCTAATAACCACTGTAGCCCTGGTTAACTTGTCATTATGCCTCTTCTGGTAAGCCTTTTGATACCTTTCAACTTTGGCACGCACCTCAGTGATCTTGGCACCTTTCTTACCACTTCTCCCCATCCACGCCGGTACTGCCATAGTGCTAGGCACTCTTCCCTTGAGTAATCTAAATGGGGTCTCCCCAGTCACCGAATGAGGAGTGGGTCTGTAATTCCAAAGTAAATTTTTTACCTCAATTTTCCAACTCTTATTGGAAGATAGACACAATTGAATGCAATCCCCCAAGACTCGGTTAAAGCGTTCCACTAACCCATTACCCCTGGGATGATAAACCGGAGTTTTCAAATGCTTTATGCCCATTCTACCAAGAAAACCACTGAACTCTTCAGAAGTAAATTGGGGCCCATTGTCCGATAACACCTCTGCAGGACAACCCTCTCTCCTAAACACCTCATCACAGAATGCAATTACATTACTAGATTTAACCTCTCTTACAAAAGCCACTTCAGGCCATTTTGAATAATAATCCATCATGACGATGGCTTATCTTTCTGATGGTGGAAGACAATCGAATGGGCCACATATATCTATTCCTAATCTCTCCCATGGTCTAACCGGTAACTTGATAGGAGTTATAGGAGTTTCTCTCAAGACGTGAGATTTATCACTGCATGTGAAAGAAATGCATTCTCTTACAAACGTCTCAATGTCTCTATCCATCCCTGGCCACCAAAAATCCATCCTGGCCTTTCTTTTTACCGCTGACATGCCACCATGGCCTTCGTGTAATAGCTCCATCAACCGTGTTCTCAATGAAAATGGAACAACTAATTTATCGCACCTTCTTACAATGCCATCAACCACAGACAATTCCTCCCATACCTCCTTAAAGTTCTTCACCGATTCAGCCAACTTCCACCCGAAAGATGTAGGTAAATATTTTACCACCTCTACCATGTCTGCATCCGAAGCAACCGCATCAAGCCATTCCTGCTTTGTAATGGCTTTGCATACTTCCTCAATGCTTGCTACCATCCATTCCTCATCCACGTAAGAATCCACCTCATCTTTGGTCACAGGCAAACGGGATAAGCAGTCTGCATAGACATCCCTTACACCCGGCATGTACTTTATTTCAAATGAAAATTCTTGCAGCCGATATAACCACTTGGCTATTTGGGGGGTAGCACTTCCTGCTCCAGATGTAGTAAAAACATCTATCAACGGCTTATGATCCGTGTATAGTTCAAACTTAGTTCCCCACACATAAATCTTAAAATGTTGTACACCCCACCAACAAGCAAGAGCCTCCTTCTCTATGGTGGAATAAGAAGGCTCAGCGCCTTTGAGAGTCCGTGAGGCAAATGCTACTACTCTTTCCTTCCCCTTGTACCTCTGCATCAGCACAGCACCCAAACCATATCCACTGGCATCAGTGACAATCATCGTATCATGTTGCGGATTGAATGGACTTAGCGCAGTAGCATTAGCCACAGCTTTCTTAATGTTCACGAATGCAGACTGACATTCCAAAGACCATATAAAAGGTACCCCCTTTTTCATCAAACAGCGTAACGGATGAACCAGATTGGAAAAATGATACACAAATTTGGAATAATATTCGGCTAAACCTAGAAATGACCTCAATTGTTCCTTATCTCGAGGAGAAGGAGCTTTTTCCAAGTCAGCTACTAAATCTAATTTTGGTTTAATGCCTTCACATGATAATGTGTGTCCCAAATATTCAACAGTGGGTTGAGCAAACTTACACTTCTGTAGACTAATGGTTAGACCAGCCGATTCCAATTTAGACAGGACTTTGAACAGAGTAGCATCATGTTGACTATTGTCATTTCCCCATACTAGTACATCATCTTGGAATACTAAAACTTTGTCAATGCCTTTCAGTATTGTTTGCATTACTCTCTGGAATACTGCAGACGCTGACGCTAACCCGAAAGGCATTCTTACAAATTGATTAGCGCCTTCTGGTGTTATGAAAGATGCAAGATGTCTTGATTCTTTCTTCAAACGCACTTGGTGATAGGCGCTGGATAAATCTAATGTCGTAAAACATTTCCCACCATCAACTGTAGACAGCATTTTGTTAATATGGGGAAGTGGATGTCTGTCCACCCATATACATCCATTCAGATCCCTCAAGTCCACACACATCTGAATATTTCCATTGGGCTTGTGCGCTATCACAATGGGACTTAACCATTCAGAGGCTTCTATCTCCTCAATTATACCATCCTTAAACAACCTTTCCAGCTCATGTTTCAACTTATCCCTCAAAGCAAGAGGTACCGTACGGACCTTGTGCACTTTGGGTGTGGCACCATCTTTTAAAATTATCTGATGTTCAAATTTCTTGAGACAACCCAAACTCTCTTTGAATAAATTTGGAAATTTCCTTGTCCACTTGTTGTCCTCCAATCCCGTCAGCAATACTTGTAGAGGATGATTTGGATCAAGGATAATTCCCAAATTTCTCTGCTCCACCCATCCCAATAGACACTTTCCAGTTTCTACGACATAAACTTTCGCTTCCGTTTCCCTTTCCTTGAAAGACAAAGATGCATTAAAATAACCCATGACTGGTAATTTTGTCCCACAATACCCCTGAGGTTCAACATCAGTCGCCATCAATTCCTTCACCTTCATCTCTTTCCACTTCTGTTTGTCTATTATGGAGAATGGGGAACAAGAATCAGCCCACATAGCAACATCCACATTGTTTATGCTAATTATGCACTTGGGAGGTATGTACTTATCACATTTTTCCATATTAAGTGGTTTATTGTCTGGTGATTCATCACCAACCACCATCACTTCAATATCAGAATCTATGTCACTCGTATTATCAACAACTGAAAGAGTTGAAGTTTCATCATTTACTACGTTCACGGATTTTCTCACATTATGAAAGTTTACTCCTTTACAAACCCTGGAGAAATGGCCAATTCTTTTGCACTTATAACAACGGGTTTTTAAAGCCGGACAATGGCTAGCCTCCGCAGTGTGTTTGTTACTTCCACACGTATAGCATACCTTTCCCTTGCTATCATTTTCATGTTTCACAAATGGTCCCCTTTTGTCCTCACTGCTTACTTTGGAATTACTTTTAGAAGCTTGTACCGCACATACTTTGCTTATGTCAGAGTTTTGACTTATTGTCTGCTAAATCTTTGACGTATTGAGATGTGTTCTCAACACGTTTAGCAATTTCTAAAGATTTATCTAAAGTGGGGTATTTTAGATCTAAAAGTGTTTCTTGGATTTTGGAATTGTTTGTCCTATTAATTAATTGGTCCCTAATAATTTTGTCCCTTAGATCCTTGAACTTGCAGGTGATTGCTAATCTACGCAAAGCCGCAACATACTGTTCAATTTTCTCGCCTTGTTTTTGAACCCGTGAGAAAAACTTGTGTCTCTCCACAACAAGACTCAATTTTTTCCCAAAATTTTCAGTTAGTGCAGACATTGCACATTCATATATGTCAAATTGATCATCCTCAGAATCGGAATTATAATTTTCTACGTGTTCAGAGAAGCTTGGTAATGTGCTTAGAACTTTCCTGCCTTCAATGCCTAAACTCAATTTTAAAATAGCAAACTTCCTCTTTGGCAAAAACACATAACCTCCTATAGCCTCCAGATAAGTCACAAAAGCCTCCTTCCAGTCCTCCCATTCCATGCACGTGGGACCTGGCTCCTGCAAGAAGGTAGGAGGTGGAGGAATATTTTGTGTGGCCATTGTTTGGTATAGGCAAACGTAACTGTAACACAATGTGACTAAACCTTTAAAGCACAGCAATAAACTGAAATTACCTGATGTTCATATACCGGTAGTCACCCCCACAACAACAAACAATGTAATTTATATTTCAATAAGCCGTTACTTATTAGACTTATTAAGGTTTAAAATCCAGCTTCATTCAAGCCCTCTCGTATTCTGCGCCAGTCCTCGGTTGGTCTTGTAAATTTTTACGATCGTTCGTCGTTATCCTGCAAGCTGGTTTCAGTAACCTAGCAACCTGATGACAACGATGCCTCCACCAATGGTTGCGTTCGTTTTATGAAAGCAACGTGAGCTGATGCTAACCAATCCCTGCGCTTGTTGCCTCGTTGACGTCAGACGTTGTCTCCTGTTCGAGACAAACAAGAATGGAAGCAAGAATCCAGGAATGTACGCGATGCACTCGCTCGTGAGAAATTCTTTTCAAAAGAAAACTCCGATGCCCGCACTCGTGCTCACGGCTGTTTCTTCACACGTTTGAACATCAACAGGTAACCGTTCAATCCCAGGTGCTTTCTTATGGCGCTTTTTTTTTCACCATGTAAGTTGAAATTTACTTTCACCCTGCACTCCTCGTTCAGACCCAAGTCCCCAATTTCACTTCACACGCGGAGCCATCCAAAAACGCGACGGTGCGTTAGTCTCTCCGCACCCAGAGTTACTTTTCTCACGCGGTGCAAGGCAAAGTTCAAATTTACTTTAGAGTCTCTCCTTGATCCATACGAATCCGTTCCTTTTCAAACGCTATATAAAGCTGAAACTCACAACGCAGTAGTCTCCAATTAACTCCAAGAACCACAAACTCGTGAGTCCTTTTCTCTTAAAATTCACAAAGGATTTACTCACAAATGTAGTCCTTTCTTATTGAAGACAAGATAATCGCCCATGGTTTTCAGCCTTGTAGGCATCACTCGCTGTAATCCTTGTCGCTTCAATGCTTCAATTTCAAACTGGGGGTCTTCTTCAGCTATTATTATCACACCTGGATCTTCTGTGTCTCCTTTGGTAGATGATTATCTGCATCCCATCCTCGTCGCCATTTTTAAAGATCACAGGACACATCCAAGATAAGTCAAGAGCATAGACCCCCAGATGTATCTTCCCAGCTCCACAGCCCAGTCTCTCTGAGGAATCCACAATCTAGAATCCCCAGTGAAACTCCGTTGCTAGGAAACTGTGGATTGCATGACAACAAGAATACATCAGAGATCCCCATACATGAAATATAACAGAATCGAATACGCATCTACATGTTGCAGTGCACATGCGGGCTAAAGTACATTGGCAGTACTAAGTTACAAGTGCATGCTCGAATACTACAACACTTACGAGCTATAGTAAACTCTGATCCTACATATCCGGTAGCCAGACATTTTAAAATTGATCACTCCAACAATCTTGTCTACAATACGGTGTTCTGGATTCAGTGCCCGTCAACAAGAGAGGAGGTAATCGGGAGAAACGACTACGACAATTACAATCTCGGTACTTATTAGAACTTGATACTAAATACCCTCAAGGTCTGAACACAGGTGAAGACATGCACAATTTTTAATGAGATGTGTCTAGTTACCTCTTTTAGTTGTGGTATCGAGCAGTTTATTTTCAATCTGGCTACACTACTTAACAACATTTGGCCATCTGATTGTGTTTGCATGTTTTAGTGCCTAAAGTTATAGTCTTTGATAATTGAGACCGGTTTGAATAGCCTACCCTGTAGATCTTCTTGTGTCACTTTATAAGCTTTCCTATTATGTACCACATCTGCTTTTTCATAACTTAATTTTTATGCAATATAAAAGTTTTTTTAAGGGGGATCCCTAATAAAAGTATCAGCCTTTAGGTCTTTTATTGTAATTTTTATCCTTTAATAACAATTACTTCCTAGCTGCTACCTCTCAATAAGAAAAAGGATATAAAAACAAATTTATCTAAAAAGTCGCACCTTTTTGTACCTTATCTTTCTGCACTTTAGCACTTAGCACTTTTACATTCGTGGCACTTTAGAAATGTGGCCCATAAACGCAATAGTCGAGCCACTTAGAGAGTTTTACATTATTTTGGCATACTAGTGGCAATGTTTACGTTAATAATATTTATGCTTTCATTATTGTGACAAATACATCTGTCGTTTTTCTATACTATATCCTATACGAGTCGACAGTAAGCTCAACATGAGGTAGTTGTACCATCCTAAACCATTATGTGTTTTTAAAATATCGTGGCTTCGTTTTTTTGCACTTGATGTACCATCTATATAGTCTAAGCTATATTGGCACATAACCAACAATAATGGTCACCAAGTGTGACACCAAGTATTTGTACTTTTTATTTTGATTCCCTCTACTAAGAAACCTTAATATGGTGAACTATCTATAAGCAACTTATGCTTTTTCTGGCTTGACACTTTGAACTCCATATTACCCTTGACAAAGTAGTTCAAAACAGGCATGAATTTTAATAAGATGATCCATTATAAATTGTTTTACTCTGTAATAGTACCTTATTTTAATCACAGCCTCATTGAGTACTTTTATTAACGTATCTTTAAGAAATGTGGCACGGTTAATTACAACATTTGTACTTATATTTTATATAATTGTCACATATGTACTGTTACAATGATTGATCAAATATGTTGGCTATGAAAATTGAATTACCATTCCCAACAATGGGAACTACAGAAAGTAGTATTTTGTCTGTTTTCATTGTAGTGCCACGAATCTTGTCAGGTGATGAGAGGTGTTTCTCTTTAAATTCATGACAATGAGCATAACGTGATCATGTGGGCAAGGGCCAGGAGGCCCGAAACGTGTCATGAGCTGTGCACGGATCTACATTATTAAATACATTTATAATTTTGAGCACCGGCAATGTAAGTCGTCCATTCCTGTTTTTGTGCGTGAATGCACATTTGGAGAGTAATCTTGTGTGTGTGTGTGTGTGTGTGTGTGTGTGTGTGTGTGTGTGTGTGTATGTGTGTGTGTATATGTATATATTATCTACTGGCGGTCGCCAGTAGATCGTTATAGTTAGGACCGTGTTTCCATAGGAAATCCGCAACATTCTATTTGGAATAACTTTGGCGCCGGTTGACGAATTCTCGCGAAATTTTCAAAATAGGTGGGGCGCTCCGCTCCGCTCCTACCCTGAAAGTCTCGGGGGGGATTCGTCAAGCGGGGGCTGAGAAAAAAGGGGGGTCCCAAAACGTGTTTTTCCCATAGGGACCTTTAGTCCAAGGTACAGCCCGAACGGCTGAACAGAATTACTTGAAATTTGGCAGAGAGTTAGTCCTCAGGTCAGGGATGTGCCTTTTGCAGGTCTGGTGTCAATCTGTTCAGTAGTTCCTGAGAAAATCAAAAGTAAAATCATATATATATGTGGGCGGAGCCTAACCACACATCTCATCCTGAGATCTGATTGGCTGTCAGCACTTCATCCAAGAAGTGTTGGCAGCCATCTTGGGACCAATATACATGACAGCACCTCATTAAAAAGAATTGCAGTTAATAGAAGGTTTTAAGACTTTAGTTACATTATAAATCATTTGTTGATGGTACCATACTCATTTTAGGAATCGTGGTATGTTCTAAGGTGATTTCACCATGTGAAAAAGCCTTCTGCTGGGATATCATGATTGAGAGAAAAATATTTTCTCATGCTTTTCCCACAGAGGTTTGGAAGGTGCTCTATAAGCTAAACTGAGAGCTTATTTTCTGTAAATTCACATGATCTTTCTCAGTCATGTGAGAATGAAGTCTGACATTCTCAGTAAAACATGTACATCCAACAAGGGCAGAGACTGTCCGTTGATTCCTTTGTGTTCTACTGCAGCTTCCCAGAGTGTTCCAAAGAACAACTAGAGCGCTAACAGTCCTACTTATGATAAACGTATGGCACACCTGAAGCCATCTTGCTTGGATTAAAGTGGTAACTCTTAAAACATTTAATTTAAAAAGGAACAAAATGAGGGGGTTCATTTTTCCATAAAAAGTATGATTAGTGCTGCAGAAAGAAAAATTAGGGCACATTTTGAGTGACTTCTCAAATCCTCTTCTATTTCATAAAAAAATTCTGACATGCAGACTGAAACATGCACTTTCAATACCAGCAGCAGTTTTCCCTGGTGAGCAGTAGCTTTACTACAGTGATCTAATGAGCAAAAAGAGTGCTAACATTCTGAATTTATGGCAAATGTGTGACACATCTGAATGCCTTTGGAATCAAAGTAAAAAACTGAAAGTATTTCCTACTGAGGAGACTGCAGTAAATGAGGAAATTAGGAAACTTCATAACAAATAAGTCTGCCAAGATGGCCACCAGAGACAAGAGAGCCCAAATGTAGCCCAAATATCACCCAGATGTAGCCCAAGTATAGCCCAATGACAGAATGTCCCAGAGTGTTCTTAAAAACAACTAGAGCGCTTACTGTCTTCATTATGACAAAAGTATGGCACACCTGAAGCCATCTTGATTGGAATAAACTGGTAACACTTAAAACATTTAATTTAAAAAGGAACACAATGAGGGGGTTCATTTTGCCATAGAAATTATGATTAATGCTGAAGAAAGAAAATGAGGGCACATTTTGAGTGACTTCTCAAATCCTCTTCTATTTCATTAAAAAATTCTGACATGCAGACTGAAACATGCACTTTTAATACCAGGAGCAGACTTCCATGGTGAACAGTAGTTTTACTACAGTGATCTAATGAGCAACTAGAGTGCTAACATTCAGAATTTATGGCAAATGTGTGACATATCTGAATACCTTCATGATGGAATCAAAGTAAAAAACTGAAAGCATTTCCTACTGAGGAGACTGCAGTACGTGAGGAAATTAGGAAACTTCACAACAAATAAATCTCCCAAGATGGCCACCGGAGACAAAAGAGCCCAAATGTAGCCCAAAATCACCCAGATGTAGCCCAAATATAGCCCAATGACAAAAGTGAGCAAAACACTTATTATTTTGTGTTTTTGCAGTGTTATATAGTGCAGACTTGTCAGGTATTGGAGTGTTTTACATGAGCATTGGTTACATCACACAAGAACAAATTCATTTTGGTTGTAGACATGGGGAGACTAAGTGATTTGACCAGAATCACAGAATGTCGAGCTGAAGCAGAAACTCCAACCTGGTTCCCCAGTTGCAAAGTCTGCAGTTCTGGAAGTAACACCACATCCTCTCCCCTAAGTGCAACATTTAATCAAGTGGTCAACTGGATAAAAAAACATAAAGGTAACAAATAATTTAAAAGTGCTTTCTCGCTATTTGAAAACTCAGAAAATATGTCCTTATTTTAGTCTTTTAGAGCACTAACCATAATTTTGATGCCAATAAGACCCTCTCATATATGTAATTTCTAAAGGAAATGCTCTAGGTATTACAGTTTTGATTACATCAAGATGACGTCAGGCGTTCCACACTTTTGTAATAAATATAGAATGTTAGCAATCTAGTTGTTCATTAGGATACTGTTAAGAGGCAGAGGCCAGGGGCACGGACTCTGAAAATTGAAAACAGGTAGGAGGGTGCAAAGGCAACAATTTAACCACACTGAGCAGGCAGGAAGGGCCATGGCAGCACAACAGACTATGGAGGGCAGTGGAAAGGGGGGCAGGGGCAACAAACCAACAATACTGGACTTGCAAGAGAGGCTGTGGCAATGTAATAGACAATTGTGGGCAGAAGGAAGAGGCAATGGTAGTACAACCATACATGCCAACAGACCCGATTCAGCCAGGAAACGTCCAATGTTTTTAAGCTCAAATGGGCTTTATTTTATCTGTCTCCTGTCTACAATCTCCTCTTTTTCAATGTAACTCAAAGGGGAAAATCAATACCCCAGTTTTTTTTCAAAATCTCCCTCTTACCAAGTTCAAAATGTTCGCAAGTATGGTACATTGGATCATGGAAGGAAATGGGGTAGGGACATGGACTTGGATAACAGAGGACAGGAGGGACATGGAGAGGTGCACCAAACTGACCCTGCAGGGCAGGCATCAGGGTTTGCAGCAGCACAATACACCACACAGGGCATGCGGGACGGGAGTGCAGCACAACAATCCATAGAAAGCAAGAGGGAGGGGACAGGACCATGCACATGGACAACAGAGAACAGAGGGGCAAGAGGCAGGACCATAATGGACAGACTGGAGAGAAAGCTGCAGCATAACAGACCATAAAGGGCAGGAGGGATGGATCAGGGGCATTACAATGGAACAGACAAGCCAGGAGGGAGGGAGTAGGGGTCTGCACATGTAAACAGAGGGCTGGGGGCAAGGGGGCAGGGCAGGAGCAGCAAGATAGCCATGGAGGTCAGGCAGGATGGGCACTAGAAGCAAGACACACCATGAAGAGCAACAGTGAGACTGTGATGGCATACACACAGACCATGGAGGGAAGGTGGGAGGGGTTCAGGGGCAGCTAACTGACCACACAGGGAAGGTGGGAGGGGCCATGGCAGCACAGAAGACCATGCATGGCAAGTGGGAGGGTTAGTGGTAGCACAATGGCTATGATGGGCAAGAAGGAGGGTGCATGCACAAAGGACGATGGAGGATAGAAGGGAGGGTCAGGACCTGTGCACAGACAAGAAAGTTCAGGGGAAGGGGCCTCACAACAGACCGCACGGGGCAGACAGGAGGAGCAGTTGCAGCACAACAGACCAGGGAGGGCAGAAGGGTGTGGCAGTACAATGGACCATGTAGGACAGGAGGAAGAGGATAAGGGCATGGCATGTGGACAGGCAGGGTGGAGGTGGCAGTGACCGGTTACAGTCATCTGACAATACTAGGCAGGTGGGAGGGGAGTGGCAGCTCAACAGAACACTCAGAGTAGATAGGAGTGGCAGGTCCATGGAACATGGTGGGCAAAAAGGATGGAGCAGGGGCATACATAAAGACATCGGAGGGCAGGGGGAAGGAGAATAGGGGCAGCAAGCTAAGCACAGAGTTTAAGCAGGAGGTCAATGATGGGACATAGAATTGGCCAATGGAGGGCAGGAGGAGTGGACTGGTACATCATACTAAATTGAAGGCAGTGGCAGCACATCAGACCATGCATGGCAGAAGGGAGGAGGCTAGTCCATGGATTCACACAACAGAGGATAGGGAGGAGGGGGATGGGGCAGCAAGCTAACTGTTCAGAGAAGGCGGGTATTAGGAACTTTATTGTTTTTAAAACGTGTGTCTGTGCGAACTACTTAAAATATGAACAAGTATGCAGCATAATCTCACTTTTATTCAGAAAGAAGAGGGCGTTTGTGACTGTGACTCCGGGCTCACTTGGCAGAAACACCCCCTGACCCTCCACCCCCTATCGCAAAATGTAATGCCCGTGAAAAGGGTAGGTGAACACAGTGTTATATAGAACATAGTCCTGAGAGCACGATTGAAAATGAAAACTAGATATAGTGTATGGTATAAACTATGCACCAAAAAGTGTGATATAAGATGAACCGGGCGTGAAATATAATATGCAATACATTGTGCGCAATGACAGATTCATTGGAGAGCGCGAGATAGCACAGGCACTAGCGCGTGCTATGCGATATGCGCCTTGGAGTGTAATATGCACAGGGCAGTGTTGTGTAACCTAACTAGTCTCTAAAGTTGTAATATAAAATATGTGCTGGGGAGTGTAACGTTGCATATGCACTGTGACAAAGATATGGATCCCAGATTGTAATATGTATGGCATAGCACTGTGCGTTATAACATAGGCATCGAGGAAGGCACGTTAGATGGGGCAATATAACCCGTGCGAAGACAAGTGTGGCATGACATATTCACGGGGTGGTGTTACAGTGCACATGGGCTAGAGAGTGTCATAGCATATGCACTAGCTAGTGGAATACAACACAGAGGTGTGTGGCACTCAGCAGGCAATGGTGGGTGTAACACAGCATTGGGCTCTGCCAGGAGTGCGCTGTGACTCTCAAGTGATGTTCGTCCCCTTTCCACAGAGTAAAATAAAAAGTATTACACATCCGGCAGTGGATGTGTGTTTTATTAACCGTGAGGGGTTTTTTTTTGCATAGTTTTGGTCGAATTTTTGTCGAATCCCCTTTGAATGGCTTGGTGTGCATGTGTATTAAATGCGCCCGTCAATAGCTACCCATGTTTGTATAAATAAACGACAAGGGTGTCTACCGGGATTAGGCACGGTAGGGCATCAGACATGTCAGAGCTTCACTAGTGGTGTAAATACATTCCACGTGGATTCATTGTAGGCATAGTCGCCTTTTAATGAATATCGCGCAAATCGTCATGGTGATAGGTACGTACGGTTTGTCCAGCATGTCCTAGGTGTGTCTATAAATATATATTTTTTAAAAATAATAAAAAACAGTGGCCGGCTCTGGGGATTGGGGTCAAAAAAATATAATTAGGAGACAGGCCCTGGGGGATGGGGTCATCAGGGCCAATAAATTAGAATAAGAAGGGGAACCACACAGCCCCCCTTCTTAAAAAATTAAAATAAATAAAAGACTGGCATCGTGCCGGAGGCCACGCCCCCTCCTTGCAGCACTCTGCAAACGCGCCCCCTGGCGAGTTGTAAGTTGGGGAATTAATTCCTCTTCAATACTGAGGGTCCCTGAGGGCCAACTAGCCCAAAAGGCATCTCCAGTATGCACCAGGGAGCTGCGCTGCAGACAGGTGTTCTGAGGCCAAGCCCCTTTTTACACCTCTCTGCAACGCAGCTCTGTGGCACTTACTGGAGGTACCTAGTGGGCTAGTTGGACCCTAGGGACCCTCAGGATTCAAATGAACTTAATCTCCCAACTAAAAACGGACACAGGGCGTGTTTACACAGTGGTGAAGGGAGGGGACGGGGCCTGAGTTAACGTGTGCAAAAACGCCCTGTGGCCTGTTTTAAGAGGTAGTTTTAATCCCCCTGCCCTATTATATACTAGGGGCTTACAGAGGAGGTCATGCTAATCACAGGGGGACCCCAACGCATAATGTTCCCTAGTGTATGTAGGTGTTTTCACTGTATGCTAAGTGTCTTTTAACATAGCACCGGCTCTAGGACTGGTTAGTCAGACTCAGTTACCACCAGTATCCGTATGAAAAAGTTGAGGGTACAGGATGATTTTGCAACAAGGCTTCTTTCTGCTCTTCTTTTTGTTCTTTCTGCACGTTATCCTTCTTCCTGCACTTTTCTTCGTCTTTGAGGACTTCTGTTGCTTCTTTCTGCACTTCTTTTTTTTCTTTCTGTGCATTTTTTCTTCTTTCTTCACATGTCCTATCTCTGTAGGCATAGTTAGAAATTAGCATTTAAAAAACCTTTGAAATTCACAGAAAAAACCATAGGTTTCAGGCATGTTATAGTTAGGAATTAACATTTAAAAAACCTCAGAAATTCACTGAAAAAACCATAGGTTTCAGGGGTGTTATAGTTAGCTGGACTTTTCACTTGTACAAAACCATTGAAATTCCCCCGTTATAGTTAGTTCAGCTAACTAGAACTCGCGCGCCCGCAATGCACTGCTGATGACGTCACATATTACATCACTCATGACCTGGTCAGTGACATCACTCATGACATCACTGATGACATCTCAAATGACAGCACTGATGACATCATCCTTGTGATAGAGTGGCAGACCTCCTCTCACCCTAATATAACCTTTGATACACACATTCAAAAATAGAGACTAAACTTTTCAAAACAATGGACATACCAATACCAGTTACAACAACCTCTTCAGTAATTCTAAGATCCACATACACATCCACTCATTCACCAATAGTCCTATACAGTCACTCATCATATGTACTCATACATCTATACATCCTGTTACACAATGCCACTCATCCAGAGTTACTCACACACATAGTCACTCATGCTAATAAAGAATCAAACATACATTTATTTGCATATACAGTTATACACACACCACCACACTTACTTCTACGGAAACTTACACATACTTAGTCTTTTAAACAATCACTTATAGAAACACATACTTATTCATACAGGAACTCTTTCAATCTCTCACTCTCCCATATACTCACTTATATACACCAATAGTCACATATACTAGTTTAAAACATATGTAGTTACTCATAAAGACACTATTGACAGTCATTCACTCACTAACACACCCATACACACACTCATCCACCCATACAGTCCTGCACACATGCTGTCTTCAACACATACAAAGAGTGAGTCACTCATTCATGCACCTATGCACTACGTAATACCCCACACCGAACCATGCAGACACTCAGACTGATACTCAAAAAACCAACTAATAACCTATATAGACACCCATGTAGCTACTCACCAACCCATGCAGCCACTTATACACAAAGTGAGAGACTGATACAGATATTTACATATTTAAACATTACTCACTAAGCCATGTATTCACTATGATACACTTAGTCAGTCACACAATCAATTTTTCAAAAACAAATCATCCATTTAGACACTTATATACCCATTTATTCTTCCATCGACCTTGAGATATACATATATAAAACATATTAAATTTTCAGAAAAACACACATTCACTGGATGATGTCATCAGTGATGTCATTTGAGATGTCATCAGTGATGTCATGAGTGATGTCACTGACCATGTCATGAGTGATGTAATATGTGACGTCATCAGCAGTGCATTGCGGGCGCGCGAGTTATAGTTAGCTGAACTAACTATAACGGGGGAATTTCAATGGTTTTGTACAAGTGAAAAGTCCAGCTAACTATAACACCCCTGAAACCTATGGTTTTTTCAGTGAATATATATATATATATATATATATATATATATATATATATATATATATATATATATATATATAATATGGAGTATATGTAAATTAAAGATGCCTTTACTAAACTCCGGCTTTCACGTGTTGTTGTACTTTAAATTAATTTATTTGCTTTTTATTTTTTGTAATTCAATAGTCAAGCAATTGTAGATAAATAGTTATGATAAAAGATTTACTTATTTATGCAGTCCCTTGTATACATGTTAAAAACAGAATAATGTAACTATCAGTAATATGTACATTTGTTAAGCAGAACTAACGAATATCTATATTTTTAAAAACATAATTATTATACACGTTTATACAAAGCAATACACATATATAGGTACATATCTATAGTCCAAATAACTGCTTATATACAGAAGTAAATGCTGTGTATTTCTGTTTGTGTATGGTGGTTATGCTGGGAAAAGCCAATTATGGAGTAGTTTTCTGAAGATAAGGTGGTTATCCGTGGATCCTATGTTGGTGGTAAAGAGTTCCATAGTTTATCTTGTTGAACAGAGAAGGATGTGCCGCCCATGGTTTTTCTTGTACGTTGGGATTTTGAGGCGAGGTGCCACTCTAGAGCAGAGGTTTCTTTGTTGAATGTGTTTGGTGATTTTATTCCTGATAAGGAGTGGTCCTGTTCCATGTATCACTTTGTGGGTGATACAAAGCAGCTTGAACATGGATCTTCTGGCAACCGGTAACCAATGCAAGGCTTTCAAGGCAGGGGAGATAGGGTCTTGTGACTTTATATGCAAGTAGACTGGCAGCCGAGTTCTGAATCCGTTGTAGTCTTCTCATAGTCGTTAACGGTGATCCGTGGTAGAGGCTATTGGCTTAATCAAGTTTGGTCAGAGCAAGAGAGATGGTAGCCTGACCTTGTGTGGAAATCCTAGATCGGGGAAGATTAGTTACAGAGTTTTTAAAGTAACAAAGCTTGATCGTGCTAGTTTGTCTACTTGGGCATTCATTGATAGCTTAGAGCCCATGGTCCTTCCAAGTTTTCTTACTTCCTTAGATACTTTAGGCGGTGTTCCCAGATCATCAGGCCAGGTGGCGAGCGAAACATAATTTTTCTAATCACCACACGTGAGAATTTCCATTTTGGAAGCATTCAATTTGAGATGGCTCCACGTCATCCAGTGATTCACGGCTCTGAGACAACTGAAAATTGCTGCGTTTTCAATGTCTTTGGGGTATTCCAGTTGAAGGAGTATTTGCAGGTCATTTGCATAGTAATAGCACGTGAGGTGAAATTGATTGATCGGTGCCAGTAATTACTTCATGTAGATGTTGAAAAACATGGGCGAGATGATAGAGCCTTGAGGGACCCCTGCTTTTGTGAAGTACAGTTTGGATGAGAAAAGGGGGGTATGGATGACATTATTTCTGTTGTGAAGGTAGGATGTGATCCACCCTAGAGCAGTCCCCTCTATGTCGGCTTCATAGAGTCTTTGTATCAGTGCGTCATGGTCAACCGTGTCAAAGACAGCCAAGAAGTCCAAGAGTGGTAGTAGCACCGCACCCCATTGTGGTTAACTGTGTTTTTAAGGTCATCCCAGATGTCCGCGAGGCCAGATTCTGTGCCTCTTCTGGAACGGAATCCCATTTAGAAATCTGAAAGTATGGCATTATCTTTAATAAATTGTGACATCTGGGCGAATGCTGCTCTTTTTATCAGTTTGTCCAGGAAAGGCAAACTGATCTCTGTAGTTGTCGGAGTGCAGCAGGTCCAGGTTTGTTTTCTTTAGTAATGGGCGTAAGTATGGTTTTTTGAGTTCTTCTGGAAATATTCCGGTAGTTAAGGAATTGTTGATGATTCTACTTACTGGTGTGGCAGCAGAGGTGCTTAGAAGAATTGTCTTGAAGGTTTGCGGTGCACATGGGTTAGAAGGGCTGTCGGCAGGCTTGCCTGCCTTGACCAGGTCCATAAATTCACTGTGTGAAATTTGTTGGAAGGAATGGAGAGGCTGGGTTAGAGTATTCTTGGATTATAGTTTTGGAAAAGGGTCGGTGCGGGTCGGTGCTGGTGCTGGTGCTTTCTTTGTTTTCAATATGAGCACAACGTGTCTGCTTTGGCCGTGTAATGATTTTCCAGTTTCTCTGTGAGATCTTGAGTAACGGGATGAGCTCCTTCTACGCAATTTGATTTATGAAATTCATTGAGAATTTTATAGAATTTTTTTATTTGCACATTTAGCATTTTGAATTCTGTCTGAATAGTACCTTTTCTTAGCTTTTTTGATAGTTGACTTGTATAATCTGTTAAGTTTCTGTAGGCGAGGTTTATGTTGATTGGTGTTTGTTTTGAGCCAGGCATGTTGCAGTTTTCTAATTTGCTGTTTTATCTCTTTTATCTCTGTATTTCTCCAAGTTGCCTGTTTTATTTAGTTCTTTTGTGTCGTTTTTAGTGATATTAGGATGTCAAAAGCTTCATGTAGCCACTAATATCGTTACTTAACAGAATGCAGTGGCGACTGCTCCATAAGGGCATTGGGGCGCCGCCCTACTGCTTTCTCGCGGCGCCAGAAACAGAAAATAAAATTGTATTTAAAATACAATTTTATTTCCTGCTTCTCGTGCTGCGAGAAAACAGATGTCAGGGGTATGCCTGGTAGGAGGCGGGTGGGAGGGATTGCCTGGTTGGGGCGGGCGTGTGGGCGGGTCAGAGAGGAGTGGCTTGCACCACTCTAAGTACCCAGACTGCTTGTTCGGCCCTGGGGGCCGACCAAAGCAGTCATGCGTCATGTGCGTTTTCTCTATGTAGGCTGCATGCCGCCTACATAGAGAAAATGGCGTCCCTACTGGTGCCCGGCTGGGCGCCGCCCGGGGCTCAGCGCCAATCACAATGCTGCCATTGCAGTGTTGTGATTGGCTTTACAGGAGGGGAGGGAGCAGCATGCCTGTTCTTGTGTTTGAAAGCAGCAGAGGCGGCGCGGGACCCGGCCAAGCAGCAGAGGCAGACCCGGTCAGGTAAGTTACTTTTCACAAATAGCCCCCCCCCCCCCAAACACCCGCGCGACACCCTCCCCATCCCCCCTCTCCCTCGGAATATTAAGTGCCGCGACTGCTTCTTTGAATCGTAGACTGTAAATCTAGTTGTGCCGCATTTCCTCATATCGAGGACTGTGGGCCAGACGTTGTCCTGTGCTGCTCTCATGTGTAGGCAGACGAATGGCCTTCTTATGTCGCTGGAAGATTTTCATAGTTAGCACTCAGGGCACGTGCTTTCTACAAACCCAGCCGCCCCTTTCTGGTGCAACAAAGCACATCTTTGCTGCACTTATTTAATTTTTGCAGTTTTACATTGCGGTAAGGTATTGGCGCACTTTACATGAGCGCCGGTTACAATACACAACGACGTATTCATTTTTCTACGGCACGGGGAGATTAAGTGATTTGCCTCATAATCACAGGATGTTGAACCGAAACCGAGACTTGGTTCCATAGCTCAAAAGTCGGCAGGTCCGCCCCATCCTCTCTCTCGCAACAAAGCGAGAAAGAAAGTGATTTGGGAAGGAATGTTTCTCCTTCCTGAGGAATTAGTGGTAGGAGGTCAAAGTTGAGATGCGTCACAGCAGAAGTGCATACATGTGTGGGGGAATGCCTGCTGAGTTGAATGTCTAATGTGTGTCTTAATGGTGTGGTAGTCCTCTAATTCGCCTTCCGCACTCAGTAATTCCCTATGGAGCCTCAGGAGGTTAATCAAGTGCGATGCTCGTTGCCACATGACTAAAGTCAACAGACACCTGCGACCTAAGCATACTGTAAAACCACCTTGCTAAAGAAATTGAAATACAGTCATGTGAGTTTCAGTCAGATATAAAAATAGAAGCCGTCAGCACTCATGGGGTTTGCCGGCACCCTGCTGAGCATTTCCCCTTAAACTGTTGGTTGATGTGTCTCCGTGCTCCCCTGGCAACTGAAATCTGGCTCATGTTTTTCATTTACACGTTCACTGAGGCACACTTTCGTACTGTAGTATGGTGCATTTTCTTAAAGACAGAAAATAGTGAAAATGAGTCCTTTGCACCACATTGTGTGCTAACACCAAGTTATAGAGTCGTAGGTGACCAGGACATGAGTAGTTTGTTTGGGAAAAAAAGTAAAATTTCATTTTCTACCGATGTGCGCTACAAACGACACCAAGCATCAAGTTTGCTCTCTGGAGAGGTAGCGTGCATACCCCATTCGACACACTACAGGGTAGTAGGGTGGCTATCTACGCTACTGATAACAGCTTCTAGGCGCCTTTTTCACGCCAAATATCTCAACAAATGCGGAGAAATGAACACTTGTCCTACAGTCCCAAAACAGTGGCCAAACTAACATTAGTACTGTGAAGATAAAGTAGTTCTTTTTTTAAGTCCACGAAAGTTTAGGTTGCAAACCACATAGATGAACTCCTTGATGTCTCTGCGAAGTGAATCCAGCGTTTGTAATCAAGCATATAAAAAAACAGTGACCTAAAAGTGCTCTACTAACATTCCCATGTCATATTTCACGTCTGGGCCGGCTCGAGTTTTAAAAACCGGAAGATTCATGTTAAAATATGAAACCCCTCATCACACCCTGGCAGCATTTATGTATGTTTCCCCTTTGGCTCGCTGCTAGTCATACCTCATTTGTTATTTATGTTCTATGCTGACTTGCGTGGAAGACACTTTTTATGAATTGTATAGCCCACAATTCAAACGTAAATAACAATCTATTTGTATATACACTAGAACAGAGCTGCCCTTCTTAGCACAGGAATCGTGCAAGAATTACATCAAACAAGCAGGCTGCAGCTTGAATAAGCCAGCTGATTCCCCTGTGTTTTTTTATCCATGAGTTATTTTTCTTCAATGATTGACTGATAAAGATCCCAGGGAGTTTGTAGCCAGTTATTAACACGAATAGACAATTTTAATCCCCATTGTTTAAAATGTAATACACAATAGTAACATTTAAATTTAAATGGTCTCTGGAAATTTTACTTTTAAACTTTTTGACATCCTTCCTTTTGAGCAGCTGTTCTGGAGTGGGTAACTCAGGTTGTGCGGCCTGTGATGCTGTCCGGCCTTCCTAAAGTCAGCATTGCTTGGCACCTTGCGGTTGATGGTCCGGGGAGGGGGTCCGGGAAGAGGCAGTTATGAGGTAGCCTCCTGATGCAGGCCCTGCTAAAGTATTCATTCGGCTCTGGCGGTGGCTGAGTCTCCCCCCCCCCCCCCCCCGCCCCCCAGTTGGCAGGTGGCTGTTTGCTGTGTGCGTGTGGTGGTGATTTGCCTGCAGGTGGCTCCTGGGCTGTCCTTGCTCCAGCGCTACAGTCTTTGATAAATACACAGCACAACTCTTAAGTCCCTTTGGTAAAGAGACTGCACGGTTCTTCAATTTCTGTGGCAAACCGACAGCTCTTCCTACCTCTCTGAAGAAAAACTGCCCATGTAAACAAGCACCCTGGCATCCGCTTGTGCCACGGGAACACTGCACTCACTGTTGTGTGTGAAATCCAGTTTGTTGAAACATTAAAGTATTGCAGAAGTGTCACATTCGCAGCAGGGATATTATAGATACGGACCGATGCTGATTTTCGTAGGTTTTTGAAAACTCACTTAGCGGTCTTCAGGGAGCTGAGGAGCGCTTGTGTTTCTGTGTTGCTGCCGAAGCATGCTGAACGCTCTCTTTAGGGTTGGCGGGCACAACCCTGGACCGGAGGGGCCTAGTCAGAGCACTGTCACAGCACTAGAGTGCACTAAATACTGTAAAGTATTTTATTTGTCATGTTTAGAGTGGTACAACTTCCCACACTAAACACTATCACTTTTTGAAGTGCAATGTGTTTATAGAGCGAGAACGCAGACTGGTGCAGAAAATGTTTCTCACTCTGTAGCTCCAGGCCCTGCCACGCGTGACGCACCTCTGAGAAGCATACACACTGAGTGCCAGCACTGGGCCAAGCTTCAAAAACATAACGATAGAAATGTTTCTGACGCTAAGCCCTGCTGGATGGTATATTGCTCAGAGGTGCGTGGCACTGGCAGGGCCTAGCTTCAGAAACATTTCTATCTACATGTTGTTATATGACATCCCTTTATTGATGTAATAGCTGCACTTTCACAATTGCTTTATTAACCTTCTTGCTTCTCAAATTTTCTCAAAAATGCACCATTTACCCACTTTTTTCAAACTTTTCGCAGGGGAAAACCCCCGAACCCTCCTTGGGCTCACTTGCTGCGCTCGCTCGCCGCGGTGCACTCAGACAGAACGTTTACGCCCCACCACTTTCAAATGTCACCACCCACCACTGACCGAATGTATTGTGTCTAGATCTGTACTGGATGTTAGTTGTGTTTCTACATGTTGCAAATTGAGTTTGTTCCATGGTCGACAGGTGGCTGCACCTAAAGTGGTTTTAGGTGCGTCTCTTAGTGTTGTTTTATGTTGGAAAGCAAGCAAATGGTGGTCTGACCACATCAGTGGAGTCATTGTTTGAAACCAGTTTTGTATTTGCTAAAATGACATCTAGGATGTGTCCATCGATGTGTAAGGATTTGTGGATGATCTGAATCGGGTTCAGTGCGTCTAGGCCAGGAATTATTGTTTTCGGAGGGGGCATATTGGGTGTCTGTAAATGAGCAGGAAGTTACAGGTGGAAGATGGTGTAGAATTGCATTCGGTGAAAAGGGCCTCACAACCTTTATAGAGATTTTGTCAGCTTTAGTGATATGTAATTAATGCCTGAACAGAACATCTAGGCCACCTCCTCTTTTGCCTATACGATTTTGTGTGATAGTTTGATAGCCTAAAGGAACAGCTTCATGCAGGACTGGAGCATATCATTTTCCCAACCATGATTCAGTTATGAATAGTATATCAGGTTTTGTGTCAGTGAGAAGGTTGTAGATGTGATGTTTGTTTTTAGAGAGTGATCAAGCTTTTATTAGTAGAAAGTTTAGAGAACATGCTTTGATGATGGTGTGACTTTGTTTTGTTAAAGAGTGAACAGTATTTTGTGGGCTTGTAGCAGGTGTGTCCTTAGCATTGGTATTAGCTGTATGAGGATAGCAATTGTGTAGCTCTTCTGTATCGTGTTCCTCGTCCAGCAGACCAAGAAGGCATTTCAACGGGTCTGCATGTGTAGGTGGTGGAGACGATAGTTGAGAGTGAGTTGGTGAGCTGTGTTGTTTATGTAGTGTAACCTTGTTGTGCAGTAGACATGGAGAAGCGAAGTATTGATATGTGGCATGTTTCAGTATCGTTCCGTGTGGGTATCTGTGCGCGTTTATTTTGCTTGCATACCACTTTGTGAATATCTGGGAGTGTGGGTTTGTGTGAGCTTTTGAGCTAATCACGGACATTTCTATGTTAGAGATCATGTCAAATATTTTAATAAAGAAATATTTCCATGGTTTATCATGTGTCTGGGGCATACCCTGGTATTCAGAGGACATAAGTGTGTGTGCATGGCAATATCTGTGCAATTATATGCATTTAACAACACCTACATAGACAAAAAGAATAAACTACAGATTGCAGCAGTGTTGTTGCATTATAGTGCACAGTTTCACACCAAGAAAATCTCAAATTGAATGCTTGTCTCCTAACCTTAGCCCCACCCCCTACAGTAAATTCGGTGAGTAACTACACTTATTTTTTTTTTCCATTTAAAGCACTGGTGATGGGCGTGTCTGGAATAATAGAGTGGTGGTGATTCCCAAGGATAAGGTGGAATCGTTTGGAATTCGATGATGGTGCGGAGAGTGGGGAATTTATACAACCTGTGCGGTCAGCATTCTTGAAACGTGTACCTGATCGCTTTAAGGATTATGTTATGGTTTAAACTTTTGTTCTGGGTTTCTTTCAATCTTATTTAATGGGATGTGGTTGTGTATTGTTTTTCTCCCCTGTATGAGTTTTTTATTTTATTTATTTAAATGTTCCAATTAGTCTTCATGTCCTACTTCATTGTTTTAGAATTTCTTTTGTTGACCTGTTTTGTTTTTATAAATCTTTCCATTTTTAAAGGGGTGGGATATGTTGTGCCGGGCACTACATTCTTGATAACGGAGAGAATGTACGAGGGTTCTATGCACATGCGGATCGTATCAGGAAAAAGAGGCGGGGAGTGGGTGAAGGGAACGGGGGACGATGGAGACCAACAGAAAAAAACATGTAAATGTAACTTACCTGCTGTCCCCCAGCATCGCGTCGCGCTCGTCTGTTCATCTTCACCTCAGGCACAGGCTCCCAGCCTGACTTGCAGCCAATCCTGAAGCTGCTCTCATGCGACAGCAGATTCAGGATTGGCCTGAGCACCGATGATTTGCGCTCTAGGACAGACTGGGAGTCTGTGCCTGCTCGCTCCCCAACCCAGCAATGCGGCTGGGTAGAAGAGCGCTTCACTGCGCATGTGGGTTTGGCCGGCTTTAGACGTCCGGCCAAACCTAAATGTGCAGTGAAGGCCGTGCAAAACACTCGCCTTCCAGCCTGGAACCAGCCTGGCAACACCCCCAAGCCAGGGCACAAGCTAAATAAAATGATAATAAAAAAGGGTTTTGAACCAGTTTTATTTTTCTCATTTTTAAAAGTGCTTGTGGGGATGGGGGGTGGGGGAGGGTGATGCTCATGCCATAGTGGAGGAGCCTCCACTGGTTCTAGGTTAGGGTTAACGGGAAAGGTGTTGCGGGAGGTGTTGGCGGTCGCTGTATGGAGTTATCTTGTGATACGATAAAGTATCTGATTTCCAATTGCGGCATCCTCTCTTCATTTTAATCTCCTACTTTTAGGGTCCAGCACTACGACCTTTTAAAGAGAGACTGGACTCAAGTGCTGCTAAATGCGGTCCGCATCCAGCTCTTTGATGTACTCTGACATGGACTTGCTGGTTCTCTCTGGCTCTTTCGAGTGTGTCGCTCTGGATGCATGGTGGCAGCAGAATGGAAACCTGAGAACTCACCTATCCTAGACTAGGACTAAGCAATTTTTTTAGGTGGAGCCTAGAGGCAGCACGCATGTGCTACTCTGCGAGGCATGCTGTATTCCGTCTGTGGGTTTTAAACACGCCCACCGCTTTTCATTGGTTTCTTGGTCTGCCTTTACTAATTCCATAGATTTCGTTGGTGAATAGTGTACATTTGTCCCACCTAGTGGGTGTTGTTTCCTGCCTGCGGACTGCCCATGCTACATGGATCCTTTCGATGTGGGTCATATGTTCTCTTAAACTGCACTACTTTTTCTTTCCGCCCTTTCCTAGGTATGGCGCTGCCATTGGAGGAGGCTGCGGGGAAGAGCTGGGTCCGCTCTGCTGGTTTATTTTTTAATGGCTGCCCTTCAAAATGCTCTCACCCTGTTACAACTCAAGATGCTCGCAAAATACTGTACTGGCATAGCAAGAGAAACAGGAAGAATCTTATCTCTCCAATTGTCATCATGCATTTAGAAATTAACAGGCTGACAGAAGAAATGTTGCAAAAATGAAACTGATTCGCTGAGTAACCATAAGTGACTTGGCGATCTAACTGTTTCTGACGCCTCTGGAAAGTGAAGGGAAGGGATGAGCAGAAAGGGACTGCTTTTACCCACAGCAGTGAAAATTAACCTGTTCATAAACTTGAAAATACACAAAAGTTTGTGAGCCAGCCCTAATTACTGTGCCTCTGGCAGAGCCCGCGAACTTTGGAAGTAATTATCTACTGACTGCAGGAACCATGAGTCATCAACAACAGAGCACTGTCAGGGAAGCCGTAAAAAGCAGGTAACTTAAAGAAACATATTGTTAATTGAGTGCGAGAACTGAAAGTAACAATACTGTCTCACCTCACGTGCAGGCAGCTTCCTCACCATTACAGTAGAAGTGCGGCCTGCATCACAAGTCAACAGTAATCCAAGCCCTGCAAAGATTACTGGACCAAGAGGTTCCCTCCCAGGTTTGCCACGGTTGGTTTCCTATCAGAAATGAAGCGTATGAGAGGGACTGTGCTGGACCCTGAACAAGCCTGCAAGGAAGTGTGAGTGCAATGAGGACGGTATATTAATTGACGACTTCAATTCCTTCCTCACTTAAGCCACAATTCGTGACACGTTCGCTAATTTAAGGCTTTTAACAACAGCCCATTGATATATTTAAGTCCATGCATATACTGAACACAGCAAGTACTAAAATGCAGAGTCTCGATCCAAATAACTTAAGGCCCATCTCTGGCCTCCCACTGTCAGCAAAAGTGGTTGAGAAAGAAATAAACTCCCAGTTGAGTGCCTTTCTCTATGAGAATAAGCTACTGGGTGCCACTCAGTATGGTTTCAGAGTAGGGCAAAGTACTGAGGCTGCCCTGATCAAATCAACGGGAGAAATTAGGAAAGCCCTGGACCAAGGAGGTGAGGCTGCCCTCATTATGTTGGACCTATCCACGGCCTTCGACACGGTCCATCATGACCTCCTGATGGACTGTTTGTCTGAATATGGAGTCTAGGGCAAGGCATGGATGCTGTTAAAAGCTTTTTTAACTAATAGAACAAAAACAGTGTCCCTAGGGAAGTTCTACTCTAAACCTTTCTCTTTACTGTGTGGAGTGCCGCAGGGATCGTCCCTCAGCCCTACCCTCTTTAATGTTTATGTGGCACCTCTGGCCCCCCTGATCAGATCCTATGGATTCAGTCTTACCTCATATGCAGATGGCACACAAATTGTAGTGTCACTGCTACCGGGACAAGAAGTAGGGATGAGCAAGAAGATTCATGACTGCATGGGAGCAGTCAAAATTTGGATGACGCAGATTTGCCTAAAATTAAACTCTGGTAAAATGGAGGTCCTCTTGTTCGGAAATAAGGCCATCTTCTGGTCCCCGGAATGGTGGCCATCAGATCTGGGCACCCTCCCAATCCGACAAGGAAGGCAAAAAATCTGGGTGTCTTGGTGGATGATCGGCTGAGCTTTGAGTACCAGATAAAAGCCACAACCTCAGCCACCTTTCACTCCTTTAAATTGCTTAAAAAGATCAAACCTTTCCTGCCAGAAGACAGTTTACGAACGGTCTTCTCATCTCTTATTTTATCACGGCTGGATTATTGCAACGGGCTATACGTGAATATTCAAGAGCGGCACTTAAATAAATTACAGATCCTGCAAAATGCAGCAGCAAGACTTGACAGATACTCCCAAATTTGTATCTGTCACCAAGGAAATTAAAGGACTACACTGGCTGCCTATCAGGAAACGGGTACAATTTAAGTCTTTATGTTTTTTGTTCAAACCACTACATGGCCAAGGTCCTGAATTCTTGACTCGCCAGTTTCAATGGTACACTCCCAAAAGAACTTTGCGCTCACTAGGAGCCAAACTAGTGAGCGTACCGCCCATGAAGAAAGCTACGTGGGAGGGAGAGAAGTTTCATTTTAGGTGCGGCCAAAGCTTGGAATGCCTCCCCTTGTAATCTGAGGAACTCCACTGACCTCCTCGCATTCAGGAAGGAACTTAAAACTTGGCTATTTAACATTTAGAATCCCTCAGCTAACCCTTCCTAGCAACCTTGATCTCAGTAGAGTTGAGCTACTAGTGCCAGGACACCCTGGGGTAATCGTGTGCTCTATAAATATAATTAACATAACAGAGTACAGGGGGTAGACACCCTAAACACAAAAAAATAGGTTTTGGGCAGCAGGTTTGCAAATTAGCATAGGCAGTGTGCAGTAATGTCACAGAGAGGGACATTGCAAGCCTAGTATGCCTCTCTTTAATGGTAATGCATGATATACAATAAATATAGTCCTCTGAATCTGACATACATGTCTATGTACTTTTTGTCACTGCAATGCACAGATATTCTAGGCAATAGTCTTATTTTCCTTTTGCATGATAACTTGCATTATAATTAGCTATAGATGCAGACATGTGAGCCACTTTTACAGCTATTTGATTCTCTAATATTTTTTATCCCAGTGCGACCCCGATAGTAGGGAGCCCACTAGCGATTCCTTCGATATTATGTAGTAGGCAGTTGGGGTATACTTGCTACTTGCTACCAAATGGATGTTTTGACACATAACGAACTGCAGGCATGACGTTTGTGTTTTCACTAGCATAATAAAGTTGATTGTTGGTGTCTCATAGTTTCCACTTTTTTGAGTTGGCGTTTTTTAATATGTACATTTTCACATGTTTCTCTGTTTGCTGGACTCTCATGCTAGTGTCTAGAAGGAAGTTTTTGGAGCGTGAAGTAACAGTAGATGTTGTACTACCAAGGAAAATGTGTTGCATGGCTAAATTCTTATAAGGTCCCAAAGGTGAGATCTATTGGCTATGCCAATGCTTGTTAACTTTTGGTAGCCAAAACTGACTCTGAGCCTCATTTCTGCTTCTCTTGACTGACGTTAGAGAAGAGGGAACCAAGAAACTGGAAAATCGCCACGGAGGACACCGAGTTGAGTGGGTGTAGCACCTACTTGAGATAGTGCCCAGAGTCAGTGACTTATGCAGATTGATTTAAGTATGCAGTATTTAGTAAAACTGTATTATTGAATAACTTTCTTTCTAGCAAAGATAAGCACTGTTCAGGACATTGACTTTGTTGTATCCGTGGTTTGACTGTTGAGCTCAGACCTGGAAACCCACCACATTACCTCCATGCGAAGCCTGTGATTGCTTACCGTTGCTACCCTGAGAGTTAGAGGCAGAATAAGTTGTACTTGGCCTTATTTGCACAGCTATAATAGGGTAGACCTCACTCGGGACACCAGTGCCAAACGACCCCAAACCACATGGTTGCAGCCTAGTTGCCACTGCCTGCCCTGTACCTCGAAATCCATGGTTGAAGCCCAGTAATTGCCAGCTCCAAGGCACCCCGTCCTGACGAGGAAAAAGCGGATTTTTTTTTTATTAATATGGGGTAAATCAGAGTCAGACTACTGTTGTGAGTTTTAGACGTCTATTTGTAGGGGCAGCAAGAGATTACCTGTCCAGGCTCTCAGATCTGGAGTACGAAACTGGTACAAAAAGTGTACCTCCGAATATCGAGGTATGGTAGAAATAAATCTAAGGGATGAGTCTACCTCTTTCAGTTATTTCAATCTTTCCGATTACAAATCCTGAGCTGCCACCAACAGGTTTGTGAGCTGTCAATCCAAGTGTGTGAATGGTGAGCATTTTATCAATTAGCTATTTGCTTTATTACTTGTAGTAAACCAGTGGGCTGCCATGTTAATGTCAGGCGTACAGTTCAAGGGCTAACGATTGTGGCGAACTAGTACGTAAAGTTCCCGTCGTAAATAGGACTGGTATGCCTGACCATGGCATGGCTGCTCTGCCAATGCGCAAGAGCTAAACAAACGTCTGACACCGACCCACTCTGGGTCATCTCCGTTCGCGCCATCTGTCACCCTTAAGCTCCGCCCCATGAATTGTGCTACCCTGGAAGTACACCACAGCCAATCTCTTTTTAGCTGAACCCGCCGGGCTAAAAGTAGCAAATCAGGGGCCGCGCTGCCCAAGACGTTGTTTTGTTTAGGGAGTTTGCTATTGGTTGAGGAGGGTGCGAGGTAGTGCTAGACTAACGCTAGGCGCGAAAGTTCAGAAAGGGGCCGTTGATCCTCTTCACTGGCAGGCTGGGATGTAGCAGAGGACGCAAGTGACACTACCGCAAGTCGCTCAGGACAGCGGTGGGACTGGTTTGAGCTTCCATTGTCCCCGTGATTGGCACCGCTGCTCCAAGACAGTAGAATAATAAAAAAAAAAACAATGGCCGGGATCATGGAGACCGAGGTAACTTTCCTTCTGTGGTGCACAGTACAGTTTACGAACAGCTCGTGTCTGTTTCCACGGCTTCCGAAACCGCCCTAAACGTATATCTTCGAGGTAAGGTACAAGCAATCCCCTTTCTTATTCCTGCCACTGTTAAAGCTCTGGTGTCTTCCTGCACCCAGGCAATGTATTCTTCCCCCCCCCACCCCTCCCAAAGATAGTATAGTGTCGGTCCTTAAGGCATAGGTAATCACCGCAACAAGTCACTGCTTTCCCTCAAGACAGATATCGCCCCATCGTCACTGCCACCTTTCCCTAGCCGAGGACACTCTCCTCGCACCTAGGACATCCTCTAGGAAGCGGTTCACGTACCATCTATTAAATTACTTTCCATTGCCAAAACACAGCAGTGGCACCACAAGACAAGTAGACCCCACCCTGTAAGGCGCTCTGTCTAAAAGCTTGGGCTACCCCAAAGCCCAGGAGATTTTAACAGCACCCAAGGATTGCCCCTCCATTCCGTTACATGTGGCCTCCTGGTGAACAACCGCAATGGGCTGAAGTTTTCTGGAGTACTGACCTTCAGAACAAGCATTGGGAAAGCCAATAAGTCTCGCCTTTGTGAGTAATATAGACTTTGCCATTGTCTTTTAGCCATGTTGTACACCACCATGGCTGCTATTCCGCATGGCTAATAGTGGCGTAAAGTGGAGCGGTGTAGGCTGGAGTGGCGAAGAGTAGATTGGGATGAAGTGGAGTGACATATATTGGTGTAGGGTGGAGTGGTATAGATTAGATACAGGGGAGTAGTGTGGAGTGGCATAGAATAGAGTGGCATTGTGTGAAATAGAGTGGTCGTGGCATCAAGTAGAAAGGTGTTGAGTGCTATTGTGTGATATGGAGTGGCGTAGAGTAGTACCGTTATGGGTGAAAGTAACTAAAGCGTCAATAGAGGAGATTGATCGGGTGAAAGCAACATAACTAAGAAGCCGTATACCTGTGGTAAAAGTAGGAAAGCACATTGCACGTTCAGGAATAATACCGAAACGTTTATAAAATAAAAAACATGTGTTGCTAAAAGACTCATAAGAACACGTATGTGGTCTAGTCCACAGGTAGGAGCTAACCAAAGAAAGGAAGGGAAGCCAACGGGAGCTAAGCATTTGGAAAGATTGCAAATGAGTTTCAGTGAATACAACTAATGGCATGCTGTGGGCGGGTTGTAAGCCCACTGAATTGTAAACTGTATATCTCGCAGTTCATGCAATGTGTAGGCAAGGCCTAAAAATGCTAAACAAATGTGCAAACGTTTATTTAAGTTAACCCAAGAAAAGCAAAAGAAGCGCAGAAGGTTTCATGCAACATTTATCTTTAGGACCACCTTAATATTTAAAGACCTCCTGCAGCAAACGTACAAATATGATAACGTATCTTTGAAATTCCAATAGTGTTTTTTTCTAACATGGAAGTTTTCCACCTTAGTACATCAGATTATATCACTTAATTGATGAGCATTTATTAAAATTGATAGTATTTAAACATGAATTGAAAAACATTCATGCACCCTCTCCCATATCTGGTGACATTGCCACTATTGAGCCAGAAGGGAAGTCTGTTGTCATGTGCACCCTTTATGTGGTCTATGTGGTCTAGGTTGTTATAATACATGCAACAAAATTATAGTGTATTAAATCAAACGCAGGAGAGGTTTTTGTACAGCTCACATCATGAAGTCAAATATTTCTGTGTGCTCCCATGTGATAAAGAAGAAAAAGTAGGCAAGGTAAAGTACTCAGTACAAGTGTTTAATTTAAATTATTCCTATCTCTATTAAAATAAAAAGGAGCAGATAAACATGATCAAAGCGATCGCACAAAAGTGCGCACAAGGGGAGGCTAGGGTTAATATAAACCATGTCTTCTAGTTCCATAACTTCTATCTTGTTCATTACACAGTAATTGGACTGGGAGTGATTCCAGTAATGAGACTCTAGGATTAATCTCACCAAAGAAATGTCCGTGTTGAGGAACCTGCCCAGACATTTAATACAGCGTTGACAACCAGCATATTTTGGCAAATAAGTAAAACTAGGATTAAATGTGAAGTTTCCTAGGGCCTTGGCTAAAACTCGCACCATACCACTCTTAGACAGTCACAAACGACCAATATCCACTGCTACCTCAGTGAAATGCACCCCTTGTTAGAGGGTGCACTTTTCATGGATTTTTCTTTTATAGCAGTTGCTACCATAACTGAGGTCTGTTTCTAAGTATTCCTTATGTTTACAGATAAGAGACTAAGGGCATAAGGAGATTGTAAAGCCTAAGATTCTGTTTAATTCCAACTCCATAATCATGTTGCTTTCTTTGTACGTTGGCTTGCCAAAGTTTCAATAGTAAGCAGAGCAGCCTTACTCCAGGATGTGGTAGAGGAATGTCTGCTCAGATACAGCATAACACATTATTGTCAAATGTATGACTCTTCTATAGTTAAGGGGCTAAATTTAGAGAGCAGTATTGAATGAAACCCTAAAAATAACCCCAAGACTTGCTGTCTGTGCATTGTATATGTTTCTGCCCCATACGCCTACCTCCTCCCCTGTCCCAAACCCTGCTGGCATCAATTCAGCCTTCAGTCACATCAAATATCCTACTACTTGACCTTGCTTAAAATGTTTAAGTATCCCATGGGCAAGTGTGCAAGTACTGTAGTATATGAGACGGCTGTCCTAAATGTAAAGACTAGAAATTGTGTTTTTGGCGGTCTCTTCCTTTCCAGTCCTCCATGTAGGCTTAGCTGTTGTGAATTTTCTGTTTTAACATTTATATTCATGTTTAAGAGTAGTTATTGGATTGATGGGCGGCTTGTACACTTCATCCATTTGAAACCCACTGTCAACACCCCATTTGTATGACTGTCCTGAGGGTTGTCTTGCCTATCCTGATGCTGCAGATTTAATGAGTGCTTTGTGTAGGTAAACATTTAATGCTTCCTTATGTTGTGTATATATTACGGTAGGCTGTTCTCCTTGATTGGGCCACTTAACGCAAACCGACTGTAACAAATTATCAAATAAGATATGTGGCAATGTATTCAAATCCATGTTTTAAGATTAAAGCGAGAAACCGTAAAAAGAACAGTAACCGACAAAATGATGCAAACTGTACTTCTGATGTCGATCTCCCTCAGGCTGAGAAAGTCATTACACATCTGCTGTTTTATATGGCTCCTCATTGAGCCTACGGATACAGCATTTAGTTATTTTTCTCTAATTGTCTTATCATTTGCCCATTGTGAGAGAGTTCCTCTTTTGCAGGGTTAGCCCTCCCCCTTTTTGCCTGGTTTTGATGTGGTTTCAAATGTGGTGCACAGGGTCCCTGCCATCCAGTCCCCCTATGTCAGTGCTCCTTCCCTAAAACAAAACTCCAATTGGTACTTCTGCCTCCTGTAAGTCCCTAGTAAATGGTACCCTTGGTACCCAAGGCCTGAAAGCTGGAGAGGGTCCATTGGGACTCCTCACTGGGACAATACCACTGCCCTTGCAGTCTGCATGCCCCTGTGAGAGGGAAAACAACAAAGTTTACATGACCCCCTGCCAGCTAGCACTGCCTGACAGTATAGGTAAGTCACCCCTCTAGCAGGCCTCACGTCCCTAAGGCAGGGTGCTCTATACCCCATGTGAGGGCAAAGCTGTATGAGTAGATGTGCCCCTTCAATATTGGGCACCATTTCCCAATATTGTAGGTGCCACTTAAGCGAAAGAGCGCAATGGGCTGGGAACTCGACAACTCGAGTTCCACAGCACCATGATGGCTTCACTGAACACGAGTGTTTGGTACTAAACTACTTCTTTTAATAAATCCACACGGATGCCAGTGTGGGAGTTATTGCACCATGTACCCAGAGGGGCACCTCAGAGGTGCTCCCTGAATCTTACAACCCTGGTGTGGTCTCTGACCGGCTGTAAGCAGCCAGCCACCACCATGCATGTTTCTGGACCCCCTGGGTAGAGAGTCCCTGCTCTCTTGGGCCAGACAAAATTCACATCCTGGGCAGTGGTGCCATGTCTTCTCCCCAGGATGAACCAGTGCTCGAAGAAGGAAGCTTCAAAGGCCTGCTGCCTTTGTAATGCAACCCACAGCCTCTGCTGCTAGCAGTACGGTGTCCATTAGCCCTACCTGCTCCTCCCCTAAAACTCCTCCTAAATTTAGTATGTAGGTGGCTCCCCCAGACCTGACCCTCAGATCTGCAAAGACCTAAGAATAAAAGACTCCCTGCAGCAGAGGCCAGAAGGCGACTGCCTTGGCTCCGGCCCTACCGGCCTGTCTCCAGCTTTGACGACCCTGCGACCTGTCTTGCAACAACCTCCAAAACCCCCGGGTTGACGGTTGCTTTCAATAAAACTCCAACCTCCAGAGGACAGTGGACCTGTCCAGAAGAAACAGACGCCTAAGACTTCCGAATCAAGGCGAATCCGAAATTACCAGCCCACTCTGCACCCGACACCCATGACCAGAGTGGCTCAACTGTGCAGTGAAGTCTCCCCAGCGATGCTGACTTCGTGTCCAGCATTGGCGGACCTCTCCTGCCCTTCACAATGGCTCCTGCAGTGTGAATCCAGAGCCTACGCCGACCGGCTCCAGTAAGAAGACTCAGACGTCCAAAGGCACCTCTGCACCCGAAGCCCCTGGGCCTTGGTGAGCAGAACCTCTTCTGTTGCTGGTCTTCCTTCTACAGCCTATGGTGCCATGCCTGCAGCCTCTTTACTGTCAAGAAGATCCTCCATGAAAATCATTGGGCGCCCAAAGTCAAATTTGCACCCGGCTTCCCCTGTGCCACTGATGGTGTATGTTTGGTGCTGCTTTGTGGCCCCCCCTTGTGCTTAACCTTACCCTGAAAGCTTGGCTTCTGCAGATGATCTACTTACCTGTATTCAGTGTGGCTCCAGGTACCCCCTGTCTCCATTGGAAAGCATTGGGTCGAACTCCAATTTTGACCTCGGCATATGGCCGCCCTTGTGCTGCTGGTGGTGCAGTCTTGGTACTAAGTTGACCCCTGGCCCTTGCTGACATTTGCCTCCGAAGACTGAAATTGTAAGTTCGATACTTACTTGTTTAACCATAATATTGTTTTACCGTTAGAAACCTTTTCGCCATGTCCAATGCTATCCTAAGTGTTGATTTTTTGGGAAAGTGAAAAGTATTTTTAATTAAAGACGTACTTACCTTATTACGAAGACCTGGGTCTTAAAATAAAGTACGAACAAAGTATAATTTTATCAAATTAGTCGGGATCTCCTTCTTAAGTTGTGTCTTCTTCATTGCCTGCGTGTGTGTGGGTGTGTGTGTGTGTGTGCAATAAAAGTCTTGCCCTCCTCTGTGTTAGGCCTAAGGCTGCTCGCCCACACTACCACTAATAGAGCATTTTGGATTTGGATTTATCATTGAGCCCACTGTACACTTTGGGGGAACCCCTGGACTTTGTGCACAGTATTACCACCAAGTGATAATATCAGTCATACACTAAGCCATCTTCCTACACCCACCATGAATAAAACATGGATATCATCTGGCCTACAGGATAGGTTATGGTGCATTAATCAAATGGAATACAACACAACTCCTTTTTGGAAATAATTATTCCCTGAATGAGCTACCTAAAGTGCCCAGAATTCCCTTTTTGCGACCCACCTAATTTAACAGAAGCAAATGAAGATTTATTTTAAGGTGGTGGCCAGGCTTCATTCAGCACAGGGGTTTCTTTCCAAAGGTCCATAACATTTATTATGGAGCTACCATCCCTCTATCTATTTACCAGATGTGCAAGAAAACCATAGGCTTATCCCTGGCTTATTGTAACTTGTAGTGCTGTGCAAAAAGTTGCTAAAGTCTACTTTCTTTGCTGGAGAGCGTCCATTTCAAGTGCATGAAAAACTACTGCGGGCTAGAATCCAAAATGCAAAACTGTTGTATGAACTATTATGTAGTGTTAACAGGGGCCGGATATCAAGAAAATGTGAGACTAGATCTTTGCCTATGTGCCATAAGGTTATCCCAAAATAAGATCTGCAGATGCCTTTCCATTTTTAGAGCAAGACCATCTTGAGGTACTCAAGGCCAAGATGCTTCTTCAACAGAGTTCACACTTGTCACCCTTTGTTCTGGCACTAAGCGAGTTTTGTGTTGACTTGGAGAGTGTTGTAAACATTTTACCAGGCCAGGAACACTAGTTAGGCCTGCCCTCATTATTTCCCATCCCCTGCCAATATATTGTCTTTATTCTCCGTTTTAGCAAGAGGGATCAAAAAAGAATGCAGAATTACACAGGGCAGGTATGGTATGTTGCAAAGACCTGTCGGCCACTGTAAACTTGAATCATGTTTTTTCTGCAAATTTCTTCTCCTGAGCTGATGCTATAACCATTGCAATCTAAAGAGAACGTTTTAATACTAGATTTTTAATTTTGCAGGTATTACCACGAGGTGTTGTCACTGTATGGAAGTGATTAGTCCTGTTGTAGTGGGTGAACATTGAAGGATATGTTTTTTTTTCCTCTAGGCAACGTCCGCTCTACAGTACAAAAGAAACATTATAGGACTTAGCATACTATACTATTATTAGCATACTCTGGGTGTACCTTTCTGTTGTTGTTGGGGTTTTTAAGAAGACCGGCCACTACCAGCATCTGTTTTGTGCTGCCTGAATTAGATATGAAATAGGTTTGGATATCATTTTTAGTATTTGGGTATGATATGGAGGAAATTATTTGAGATTTGTATGTGGTGTAATAGATTTTCTTTTTTTTTCGTTACTAAGGACAAAGCAGTGAAACCACGATCAGGCTCAAATGGTTTCCTTTCTCGGGGTGTAGAGTTAAGAGGGATGCAGCTTACCAAACATTCCTTTTTCGAATCAACCTCTTGCCTCCCAGGCTTGTTAATAAGGAATGTGTGTTACTGACTTGACACAATTCTCAACCTTCAGCGAGGCTTGTCCTTTTTGAAGGACATGGATGTGGTTAGAAGTAGCAGTTATCTGATTAGTATGGTGGTGTATCGCCTTGTGCTATTTATGGTCTTTACTTCATCTTTGGTTTCAGCTGCTTAGAAGGAGAGTGTCGTCCTCCATTATCCCCAATTACTTGGCAGTCTTTTTCCGTCCGTTCTACATAGTAGTTAACGAACATCTTTTATTTTTTTTGCCTCAAACCGGTTTTGAAAGTTTCAAGTGATGCCTAGTTTTTTTTAGGTCTCGCCTAGCGTTGCTGCGCACATGCGGAGCTTGCTCGGCGAGATTTATTGCAGATAAGGATTTTCTGAAAAGGGTTTGAAGCCCCGCCCCGTAATCCCATTGGCTTGCGTCACCGTTTATGGTAAAAAGTGGCCTGCCATTGGGAATAAGCTTTCTGGGGTGCCTCCTTTTGGCTTTTTTGTCCGGCCCACCCGGACTGGCTCGCCAGCTTCACGTCTTCCGTGAAGACTTTTCTTATCTGCTTGTTTATTTAACAAGCAGATAAGAAAAGTCTTCACAACAGCTGTGAAGCAGGCACGGAGCTCAGCGGCGCACGGGGAGGACCAGGGATTCTGACTCTCTGTACCCTGGCATAGATGCTTAGTAAGTGTCTGTGCCCTTGCTACTAGCTTTCAGTCTATATGTCTATATATCTAATTACCGGTCTCATTTATCTCCATATCTCACTCGATCTGGAGGCTTCAGTTATTGTTTTTTGGTATCTGTTTTCATTTCAAGATATTTCGGAGTTTGTTTTGTACATGTGTGTGTCTGTGCTTCGTTATCTGTCTCTACATGTGTCTGTGTTTGTCTGTCTCGCTGTAACTTTTATGGTGATTTTATCTCAATGTTTCGCTTAATAGTGGAGTCTCGGAGTTCATGTGCTGGTATCTGTCTTGAAATCGCGGTACTAATATCCATGCATGTCCAGTCCTGTGCTTCTGTGTCGGTGCCCGTGTCTTGGTGGCCGTCTGTGCATCTCTCAATCTCTATATCTACATCTGTTTCAGCGCCTGACTTTGGTTTCCGTCCCCAGTTATTCTCTCTGGTTCCTTGTCCGTCCCCAGGTGCTTCAGTTTCAGTATCTGTCTGCTTCTGTGTACTCAGCTACCCCTGTCTGAACCTCTCTGCCCCCTCGTCAGACCTGTGCACACGCGAGCAGCATGCCCTCGGCCCCCCTCCTGCACATCTGCAGCGTGACGTCAGTGTTGGAGCAGCCTCAGTCGCCCCCTCCTCACCCCTCCCCTGCCCGGCTGCCGAGCGGTGCCAGAGTCCTCAGGCTCAAACTTCAGTCAGTGCTCATCGTGTGCATCCACATGTAAGCACCAGCTGCGAGAGAAGCAGGCCTGTACTGCGGTGAATGGACGGCAGCCCCCTCTCTCCCTGGACAGCCTCTTCCGAGCCCCTCCAGGAAAGGACCGCAGTGGACGGAGCGCCTGTGCCAAGCAGGGAGCTCAGGGGGTGGGAGCATCACTGTGCACAGACCACAGCACAGGCACCTTCTCCCTGGAGCGCAGGATGAACACGGTAAGGTTGGCTGGTGTTCACTGTCCCTCCACGCTGTCATAACCCTCCATTGTATACCTCCAACCCGTGCATATCCAGATTGTGCCCGTTCCGCATACCCTCCTCTGTCAGTTCTGCACACCCCTTCCGAGTTCACTAAATAGACTACTTCTGTTCCCACTCTGCTTGCCAACTCTACATGCCCTTTCAGTGCCCAACCGTGCATACCCTTCTCGTGTCTGTTCTGCACATCCCACTTGCACACCCTGCTGTTTCCTCTACATGGCTCTCTTGTACCTACCATTCATACCCTCTCTGAGTCATTTGAATAGCCCCTCTTTGCCCATCCTCCAAACACCTCACATGCATCTATTTTGAACTTTCCGCTGTGGCAATCCTGCATACACCGTTGTTCCACAGTGCACGCCCCTTGTGCTACCAGCATGTGTGTCTCCCTATTCCACTTGCCCCCTGCATTTCACACTACTGTACTCTGGTATGCCACTTGTATTCACCTAAAAGTATTCCCATGCACATCCCTGACCACTGTATGACCCATGCTCGGACCCTCCTTAAACCGATGTGTGGCTTTCCTGCATATCCCCGTGGTCTTGCACACACTCCTCTGTGCCAACTTGGATTTCCCCGACTGTCTCCACTGTGCTTCACCCTCTGCAACCACCTGTTTCACACTGGATTTCCCTGTGTTCCCTGCCTAACCCTGTATAATCTCCTTTCCTTACCCCGGATACACAGATTCTTACTCTGTATATCTCCCTCTGCTCCCCTGCATATCTCCTTAGCACACCCACGCCATAATCAACTTGCATATTCCCCATTTACCTCTAAATATCTTATTGGCACCCCTTGTGATGCAGACTATGCATAACTCTGCCTCTGACCCCTGATACTCTCATCTGTGACCCGTCTAACTTTCTTCCGTCCCCCTACTGTGTTGGGGCCACTGTGCAATTTACCGTGGGATCCTGCGTACCTCCTTCCGGCACCCTAGGCTGTAATTTGCCCACCACACATGCGTATCTCCCTGTGTCCCCCCTGCATACCGCCCTGAGTTCCTACTGTACACCCGTGTGCTTCCTTCCCACATGCCTCCCCATGTCCCCCTCTGCATGTTTCCTCGACTTCCACCCGTGCACATCCACCATTGAACCTCCTGCCTTTGACCGTCCCAGAAGCGCCGTTGTTCGCAGTCCTGCGTGCCCTGCCGACGTCGGTGTCTGTCAGGGGTTTGCCCCAAACTCCAGACAGACAGGGCTTCAGGGGTGCCAGACTCTGCTAAGAGCCTGATCTGCTAATACCGGCACCTTTCCGATCACCATCGGCTCTGCTCTGTTCTCCAAACTCGAAAGCTCAACTTTCGCAGTCTGGAAAAAGTCAGCTAGGAGCTGCGGGTGGAGAGTGTACAGCCAGCCGAGCGTGTGGCTGATAGGACACCAACACCGAGGGCATGGGCAGTGCATGGTTGGATGTGGCACAAGGATCGTGGCCAGCCTTGGTATCTAGGCCAGAGGCGGGCAACATTCAACGCGCCATGCATGCTTTCACTTTCCAAGCAGCCCGGGGACAATGGCGGCCGCTTCTTTAAAATAAAATAGGTCTCTCATTTACAAGACTTTGAACTATTGGCATAGTAAATAACAATGCCTTTTATTTGTGTTAATTATCAAAACAGATAAATCAAAAGCATTGTGATTTGCAATCCCAAAAGCTTAAACTCTCGCAAATGCGAGACCTATTGCATTGCAAATGCTTGTTTAAATAGTTGGTACTAGCCTTTGGACATTTTATAAAATTAGGGCAGTTCTGTAATTTTTTCTTTTGTGGATTTGTTTTGCATAATTTAGGTTTCCATAAATAAGGTGGTGCTACAACATTTCTAAAACTGAACCACGTGTTAAAAATTGGCGTTGAGGAAGCTCTGAAACACATTAGACCTGTTTAGGGCTTTTTCAAGCGACATAGGGTTTATTCTTGATGCAGGTTCCTTTTTTTTCTTTCTTCTTTACTATGCAAGGATAATGGTGGCAAGAAAATACGTGGCCTGCCTATTTTCACAATGTGTATTACTGTTTTCCCCACGATTTTATAGTTGGGCACGGATTTTGGAAAGAGATTTGATTTATCCGTCTGCTATTATTACCAAAAGCCCCAAGAAACGGGTTAACATTTTTAAGACATTTCTTGCACCATTCGTGAGCTATATGCTGCGCTTAAAGCGATTGCTTCCACAAGTACCTTTTTGGATGTGAGGTTCTTGTAGTATCTATGTAAGATACTCCATCTTATGCTGCCACAAGATTTGTCAGGTGTTTTACATGCATGTGCTTGTTGCTCTTTGGACCAGGAAGTAAGGACTTGTCAATCAGATTCTACTGGCATCCACTTCTTCATTTTTTTGTTGTTGACCAAACTCGTTTGAGAGATGCTGATTTGTTGGGCAAGAGCTATCTCTAGACATGTACTTTGTTTGTGCACTTTCAGTGTCACTATGCCAGTTGTATTGTCTTGGCGAGAAATGTCTGGGTAATAACTCCTGCGTTGGATGGTTTGTCCTCCGCTATTGGTGCACAAGTACATGCATTTGATGAATGGTTGGCTGTTAGACTGCTTGTAGTGTGGAATTTAAATCCACCTTCCTTGTATTAAGATCTGAAAACTTGGCTTTTTTCCAAATAATTCTGCCATCTTCTGGATCTTCTCAGCCTATCGGAATCTGCTTAGCGCCTAGATACCCCCGGGTGATTGTCATGCTTTACAAATTTTATTTTAGTTTAATTTAATTAAAAGAGATGAGGCTCTTATTATGAGCGATGCCTCGTGTTCATCCAAAATGGTTGCTAAAAACTTGTGCCCTGCAAGAAGACCTTAGACAAGGTGAGGTCTCTAAAATGCAATTAAAACAAACTGGACGAGGGTGTACAAAAAGGGACTCTTAAGTGACTCATCCAATTGGTTTGAGGTCTTCGGAGTTGGAACCACAGTCATTCTCGTTGTCCTACATCAGTCAGTCATACATACTTGGTTACATGGTTATACCATGCCACAAGATTTGCCTTTTATATGGCTCTTTAGTCCAATGTGGTGCTTTCTAATGCAGGAAAAAAATAACCTGCACAAGCTGCATGTATTGGTTTTGGCAGCGACAGAAACCGCATTACTGAAGGCTGAACCGCAAAGCCTCCTCCCAAGCTTCCACCATTCAGTAATTTAAGAATAACGTTGTAGCCAGGGAAAGGAGAGTCCATGCAGAAAATAACCTGTGACCATTCTTAAATAGCCAGACACCTTAGTAAGCGCTTGCGATAATACAATAAAGAGGTCTGCTTCTTCACTTCAAATATGTTGAATGAGTAACACTATGCCCATGTACCTCTTCATACTGATAGATGGTTTTATCTTTTGATGCAGTTTAGATTATGATTTTCTGGTCTTCTTTGGCTGTTGTGGAATGTCGTATAGTGTGAAGCCTCGAACTTGTGCTAACTGTATGCATAGGTGCGTTGTTTGTGTTTTCCCACAGGTCTTTTTCCCGGTCAGAGAATGTTGTTTGATGTGATGTTATTAGAAGGTGGGGGAGTAGTAGCTCACCAGTGCGGTTTTCAACTTGTCAATTGCTTTCTTTAAATATAGCTAAAGAAATTGCTTTCCCATTAACATTAGCATAGTGAGTGCTTCAATATATTTATTTGTGTTATTTATGTTGGCGTTCTTTTCATCCTTGAAGTTGCCGCTGGAGAGTCCAGAATTGAAGCCGGGTCTGGAAGAAACAATTGACAGCGATTCTGACAGCGGTCAGGGCAGCTGTGAAATGGATTCCCCTGCGCTGCTGATGGAAACAAGGGAAGCTATCAACGATGGAGGTTAGTGATTATTAGAAATTCACAACTCTTTCCACACATCAACAGAATACAGAAGGTGACAAGCAGGGTTTGTGAGTGTTGGCATTGGCTTGTAAAGTCTCCTACTCATTTGGCCATGTTTCTGCAACCAATGAAAACTATTATTTTTTTTAAAATCCTTATATGGTGTAGACTCGTTTTAGTGCTGCAGTATACTTTATCAAAAGTTGCAGTCAGTGTTTTGGCAAACTCCCTTTACTTACTATTTGTGTTCATGGCGGCTTTTGTCTTATTGTATATTAATAGGTCTCTGCTGTTGAGGTTGTGTTTACGTTCACAATTGTGCTTCTTGATGTCTGAAAAGTGGCTTCTTCTATCTTGTTTATTTGAAATTGTTTTACTTTGAGACTTTGCCCTAGGGCTATAGTATCCAGCATTGCTTCAAGGGTGAGATTGATGCCCGATTTTCAGGATAGTAACTAATTATTTAAATGATTCGTATGTAAGCGTACCTTTCAATATCCTGAAAATCTAGAATCGTTCGGCGCTAGGGTAACCACCTACGTCATTACAGGCACTGTTTCCAGTCCTGAATTTGTCACTTTCAAATCATTGTTCTTATGTGTTAGTTTGATTAGTTAAATGTTGCGAAAGCAAGACAGCACCCAGAATGCATTGGTGATTACATGAACGCTCAAGACGGGAAACAGTTTGTACTAACCAATCTGGGCCATGTGTGTCAAGAGTGAATTCTGATCTTTAGTGACATGTACTTAAATGCAGTTGCTGTATTCATATTTATTATATTTTGTAATGCTACTGTGTTCCTAACAGATTCAGAGGATGAAATTATTGTGAATAAAAAGTCAAAGAGCAAGCACTTCCTGCAAGGAAGCGATAGCGAAGAAGAGTATGCCTCCCTCACTAAGAGGGGCGAAACTGTTGATGTTGAGAGTGATGATGAAAATAAAGAGAACATCTTTACACCAAAGAATAAAAAATGCAGCCGTATTCGCCGTGCTCTTATGGACAGTGATGGAAGTGATCAGGACTCCTCCCCGGAGACTGACGGTACAAACCAGTCACAGGATAACATTGAAAGCACCATGGCGCTCCCTTCATCTTTCGATGAACTCCATACCCTTTCTTCTAAAGAGAGAGAGCAGTCTAAAAAGAAGTCCAAGAAACGAGTAAATAAGCAGAAAGAAGAGGTAATCCGTATCGTATCCTCCAAGGAAGAAGTGCAACTAAAATCGTCTAAAAAGAACTCAAAGTCTAAGACTAATTCTAAGGAACAAATACGCAAAGGAGATTTTCATATGGAAAACAAGAATGCGCGGATCCGCGATGCTGTATTTGAGGATGACTCGCACATAGGCTTGCTCAAAGAGAAATCTAAGAAGTCTAAGAAACTTAAGAAGATAGACGACCCAGAATCTGGCAATAAGAATGAAAGGGATTCCAAGACAACGATGGAAAAAAAGAGCAAAAAGGCAGTTCGGAGTCTCAAAAAGGATAAGCTGAAGCCAGAGGTAAATTTTCTGTCTGGAGAACAATAGTTGTTTTATTTTTGTCTCCCATTTCTCATGTATGAATTTGTTTTCTAGATGTACCTATCCCTTCTTTTTGTGGTAACGAGTGTATTATATGTGTGTTTTAAGGTAGGGCACTTAGAAGCCCCTCAAGTTTGGGGCTTCTATTTGCTTTTCTACTTTCCTGATGAACCCCCATTAAAATGCTCACATCACTTCCCACGCTCACGCACCTCTAGCTACCGAGGAAGGAGACCAACTTTATCTAACTTGATCGCCCTTCTTTCTGATTTTTAATATGGCTGCATAGAGTTCCTGGTACATTTGCATTGGAGACTTGACTTGTGTAGTCTTCCATCAGCTGCCTAGCCACGCATTCAATGTCAATGATTTCAGCTGCTTTATACATAGAGTGCAGTAGCAAATGTTAGTTTTAGGTCATCTTCTGTCTCTGGGCCCTTTTTAGGGAAACCTCTTATTTGCATTTGAGAAATTCATTTCTACCTTAGATTTTGTGTGCTCTTGGTGCTGTTCTCGTATTCTCATTGACCAGAGTCGGGGTGGTCTGAAGTTGTCCTGGATGATCTGTGATTATCTGACTGACCAATGCATTGTTTAGTGCTGCTTTGAACTGGTTGGTTGAGAAGAGAAAAAAGTATTCAGTATTGTTAGGGAATAGTTTTTTTTAAAATTATCTTCATTAAAACAGATCACTAGTCTGTCACAGAAAATAATAATAGAAGCTAAGTCAATGAGATACATATGATTGAAGCGTTCTGTGATGTTGTGTGAATGACTGACTGGAGTAAGGAATTGAGCACATGCAACTGAAAAACTGTAAAACTATTCCCAGTGCCCACTACCTCCGTAACTGGTCATTTAATGTACATTTAAATCTAAAAGTTATGCTGTCAGCTGAATGTTACACATAACATTATGCCTGATCACTATTTACAGACCTTCATACTCTGGGGGTTCTAATAAGATTTGCCTTTTAGTGCAACCACAATAATATGCCATGAGTCTACAGATAGTCCTTTGCTGTTTAACCTTGGTAGCGCCCTAAGCATGGCCACTTCCGCTAGGGTCCGTTTCGTACACTTCAGGAGCAGTTCTTGCCTACTTTTCCATTGCTATGATTCGCTTTGATATAATTACTGCTAAATCATTAAATTTTCATATCCACAGTTTTGGCCTATTGAATTGGCCCTGCAAGCATTAAAAGGGCTCAACTGTAATCTTTAATCCTGAGCGTTCTTTAATTATTCATGTTATCGCTACCCAGTAGGATTGAATGTGACAGCAATTCTGCAACATGAGATAAAATGACAGCTTGTCTGCAGACACCTGGGATAAGCATATTTTGCCCCCCAAAACAGTTTGGCTAGCATGATGGGCGAGAGAGAAGTCATCTGGATGCAATTGATTTTGGTAAAAATGAACCGAGAATTTCTGATTACCGATTTGGCATATTTTGGAATTTTGTCCGATGTGTCATCTCTCTCCTCCCTCCCCATAGAGGTCTCCCAAGCAATTTTGGATGCTGTTGTTGCAGTGTAAAAAGTGGAGGAGTGTGAGCTATATACGAGTGATACATCATGAGTATGATTTCCCAGAGCAAGAATATCAGTAGGTGGGCGGGACGTGGGTGGCTTGTCAGGTGTCTGGCCAAATTATCTGTGCTACCTTCAACAATCCTGCATGTTCCCTGAAATGCCTTCTGCTCAAACCATACTGATGCCTGATTCCCTCAAAAGGCAGGTATTCTCTCCCTCCCTAAACGGACCTTCTGCTGTACAAATTCCAGCCTCTGATCATATTCTTTTAGCAAAAAATCTATTTCATACAGTACATTTTGGCGGGCACCTCAGAGGGGGTTCCAGGATCATATGGTGTTACTTTGAGAACCCCTGTCACATTGCCTACTCTGAATGTCCATGTTTGTGGTTTCATTAACATCCTGACACTTGAATAGTAAATTCCAGGTCAATGTTGCAAATGCATTCTTGTTATCTAGTGATTGGACCATGGACAATGACTTCCGCCTCTGATTATTGTCTAACACATGAAAAAGTCTCTATAGGTTGGTGTGTGTTTATACTCCGGAATAAGCCTGTTCTAGTTGGGACGCACAATGAAACTGCTCCGCTGTACTAATCTTATTGCAACTAACTTCCCCAGGATTTCTTATTCAGAATTAAGGAGAGATAAAAGCAGATATGGTCAGACATCTGAGGTATTCCTACCTTTTTTGGGCAATACAACTATTGTAGCAGTTCTGGTGGCTTCTGCAAGCAGTCTATTTCCAACTGAATCAGTGTATAATGTTAGCAATTTGGACACCTAGTGGTTGTATTGGGTGCTGGTAAAAAGTGCTGCAGAAGAAAGCTTCTAGTTTTCTCCCCGCTAATGCTATCAATTAAGAGTTTGCGGTGCTAAAATAACCATCTTCCTAGCTTTCAGGAAAAGGCAGACTTTTATCAGAAACACTCATTTGTCTACGCAGCTTTCGCATTTTACTGGGACATAGCCTATGTTTTGTGCTTTTAACCTCCTTCCAATTAGTGGTAGAAATGGATGTGAAACCAAAAATGGATCCCGATAAGCTATACATTTCTGAAATGTAGACAAACTCTTGAATTCAGCAAGGGGTGATTTGTGTGGATCCTTTAAGGTTTTCCTATAGAAAGTAACCCTTCAAATGAAAAAATATTGAAATTGAGGTAAAACAAAAAAGCCATTTGTACCTACGTTTTCACCTGTAACTTCTTCCAACTATGGCAGATCCACTGGACCCTTCTGGTTGCGGGCATATATACTGCTTGTAGATTCACAAAGAACCCAAGGTACCCAGAGGCAATAACTGAGCTGCATCCTGCAATGGTTTTTCATTGTATACCTGGTATACAGCAATTCATGTGGTAAAATATATATATAGAGTGAAAAATAGGTATCAAGGAAACCTATGTATTTCTGAAATGGGAACAAGATATGGAGTCTAGAAGCACTGGTTATTTGCACATCTCTAAATTTGTCAGTACCCATACTAGCATGTGAATTATAGGGCTTTTTTCAAAATGACTTTTTACACACAGCCTTACACCTGGAAGGCAGAAAAGCATAAGAAGACTAATGGTAATCACACTTGTTCCACTATTTTGTGTTCCCCTAAGCCTCCTGATGAAAATGGTACCTCACTTGTGTGGGTAGGCCTAGTGCCTGTTACAGGAAACAGGCCAAAAAGTATTGTGAAGACATTAAAATTATCTGTCACAAAACAACCTGGTTTTGCAAGGGGGTAACTTGTGTTTTTGGTACCGGGCTTGGCGGTCATCTAGGGAAACCTACGAAACCCCGAAGTTTCTAAAAACTAGACACCCGGGGGAGTCCAGGGAGGGGTGGCTTGCGTGGATGCCCCAATGTTGTTTTACCCAGAAACCCCTGCATACCTCAAATTTAGCTAAAAACATCACATTTTCCTCACTTTTGCATTGGGCCCAGGAGTGGGTATGGATCACATTACTCCAGTTTTGAAGAGTTGTTTTTCTTGGTTACTTTCCGTTTTTGTTTGATATTGATTTTTACAAGTATCCTATTTAGTGTGGATTATGAGCTAAATAAAGAGCACCTATAAAATGATCTCCTATGCCCCTCTCCCTTCGTATTTGCCCTGCCCCTTCCTCTTCCCCCAAGTCTTGTCATAAAGTTTTATTTGGGAGGGGTGGGCTTCCAAAATATTTTGTAAAAGGGGAGGCTCAGAGCAAAAACGTTTCAAGGCCTCTACCCATGACACATCCATAACCATGTTCGAGTCCTTGCCCAATGAGTGATATGCATCACTTGTTAAGAACATGAAAGGTTTAGACCTTCCAAAAATGTTTGTTGCACGTTAGGTGCATGTATACGCATCCCGGCTATTTGGTAGCTCTCTCAAGACCCTATTAGATAGCCTGTCTACCTTTGTTGTCTGTGTGCTGGCCTCCACTAAAGAGACAGGTGAGATCCTAGTCAGTGTACCTCTGTCAAAAGAGGAATAAGTAGCTGCTTACAATTTTCTCCTCCATTTTCTGCTCAGTTTATTCAGTTCCTTAGTAACTAAATGTGTTTCCTATAAACCTGAATCTGAACATTCCTGTGATGCAGGTATTAAAAAGCTTGTGGTGTTAGCTGGTGTGCCGAGACCCCTCACATTTGATGTTATGCAATTGATTTACCCATTGCTAAATCTTAATATTGTATAGAATGTGGGCACAATGCGGTAAATGCACAGACCCAAGAAATTGTATGTCCTCCAGTAGTCTAAAGACCATTGTCATATGTCAGGTTCGTATAGGTTCTCTTGTTTAACTGCAAAGACAGTCGGGCCCAACCATTCTTGTGAATGAGCTAATCTAGTAAAAATGTGACTGGTTACCGTGTAATCTAACCCCCTTGCCAGAAGTTTTCCATTGAAATGTGGTTTATGTTTGTGTGACGGGAAAAGAAATAGAACAAGGCATACTCCCCATCCCAGCGTACCCCTGTGTAGACCATTGAGCCATAACTAATAGTGTACTTCCATAAGGAGCAGCAACTGAGTTCTTATGCTTGGCATATTATTTTGAACTCCCTATCATTCTACACAAACTTTAGATTAAAATGTAATCTGTCATCTGTGTCAAGTCTAGGACTCGTCCCAATGTCTCTGGGTATGTTGTAGTTTTGGTGTCCATCTCTTTCACCGATGAGCCCTACCTTTATTGTTTGTATGTGTTGACCACTACGAAAGGACTTGGACAAATCTGAATCAGACAGGTTCTTTTGTAGGTCAGCCAGACAATGCAGTCCATTGAACCCTTCTGTGTCTGGTCGATCTCTGTTGCTGTCGTGTTTCTCTCTCTGGGGCAGGGCGTGTAAAACCTCAGTTCTCCAGCCAGGACCAGGCCTCAACAGGGGAACTAAATATGTGGGCATCGGCTTTGACCATCACTTTCAAATTTGCCTAAAGCAGCAGAGCAAAGTGAATATTATGTGAGTGCTAGAACTAGCACAGTTTAACTTCAGGAAGGCCTTTTGCTGTATCAGGGTTGTATAGTCGGGGAAGATTTGAACTTTATATTTCACAAAGTCCCCTGTCCTCTTCCTTTTTCAAAAATGGTGTTGCAATTTCGATAGTTCATAAGTTTCAAGATCAGTGGGCCTGGCAGAGGCCCCGGGCTCTGCTTCTGCCCTGGGATCCTATGTGGCGGTTTGATGACAAAGTTTGGTGTTGGCTTATTTTCAAACATATATTGCAATAGCCATTGTTCAAAAATACTTCCGGCTTTTGACCTTCAGGGGTCTTTGGCATACCAATCTAGCGTACATTATTTCTGCGAGAACACTCTTTCACGCTCTCCGTTCTGCGATTCAGGGACCCCATTGCATTATCTTGTTTGCCTTTTCTTTACTGTTTGCTTCCATAAAGACAAGTTGAATTGATTTGCCATCGCCCTTTACACCAACTTATTTTTTTGTGGTCCATAAACATGATCGGGTCAACTCCATAGGGATCCCCCCATCTTATTTTTCCATCCAGCATCGATTTGGTGTCATGAATCACCTATAGAATGGTGTCAAACTTGTCTTTAGAACCACATAGTGTGGTCTTGGCTGACTTAAGGGTAAGATCCGTGGAGGAGGCTTACTGAGGAAGTATTTCAAAAGTCTTATCTCCAAGAGGAGGCTTAGTGGACCTGGTGTTTACGATTTTGTGCACACATAAAGGTAGTATGACCCCTGACAGACTCTTAAAAGTTCAGATGCAAATGTGGGACACTGAAAAATAGAAAAAGAGGCAATGCCACTACTTTTCTGCTTCTCATAATGCAGTTGCAATGAATCGGCCACATTGAGCATGTCATGTTGTCTGGTGAGCCAAACATTTGGAGCCAGGGTTGTAAATGGAAGAGGGATGACTTGCCCTTGCCAGTGAAGTCGTCCGATATTTTCTCGATATGCCCCTACGGCCTATCTTTAAAAATTGGTACTCACTGTGCAATGCCTTGTGTATATATGTCGGTTTCATATTTGTGGAGTCCAGGTATTAGTGGGTACCTAGGTGCGAATAGGAGCACAGGGGAGACAAATGCACATTGATGCACTCTGGCCCAGCAAGAGAGCTGCTAATTCCAGCTCCTCTTTCATAGACTGCGGCACCCCGGACCTCCCGAGCACCTACATGCTGCCTCTCATTCAAGGTCATGAGCCTTTGGGACCTCTGTCAGCACACCAGGACTTGGTGCCCTCCCCGCCGCCGAAGGAGATTGCCATCACCCTACCAAGGAGCACGGTCAGCTCTGCTCTCTCGGTGCTCCGGTCCCTGGGTGCCATCTTGTCTTCTATGTTAGCCGCCCAGTCAACTCTCTGCTCAGTCTGCTGGCCCTATCCAGGCAAAGCAACAGTCACTGGAGCCTCTCGGGTCTTGGAAAATGTTCATGGGGTTGTGCAGGGCAAACTGGAAGCTTTGAAATCAGCTGTGTAAGAGCTCTTAGCACTACAAAGGAAATAGAAGTCGTAGCCCCACTCCCTCCTGTCACGAATAGTTTGAGATTAGTATATGTATGGGTGTGTGCGCCAAATGGCTTTGCTGTTCGTTTCATTCCAATCAATCCAAAACAATTTTTTCTATGGTGAAAGAAATGACTAAGCTTCCTGAAGGACCTAACAATATGATTACTTCGAATGCTCATTGCAACGAAATTGCCACCTTCTTTATAAATAAAGTACAGGGCATCTATAAGTCCTTCCCCCCGAATGTCGCTAGCCCGGACTTCACCATAGTTGAGACACCTAATGATCTTCCACACTCTCTCGGCTCCCTTCCATCTATCTCTGCGGTCCAAATGGATAGGCTGATTGTTAAAATTAAATCCGGTTCCCCGGAGGACCCTGTTAAACCCGAAATGGCGCGACTTCACAAGGACCCCATTCTGACAGAAGGTCTGAAATTGATCAATAAAACCCTGGAATCCACCATAATACCTAAATCCTGGAAGCATGCTAAGGTCGTCCCTCTATTAAAAAAACCCACCTTGGATCCCTCCAAGCCGGAAAATTTCCGACCAATATCCCTGCTACCCTACTTATCCAAGATAGCGGAATCTCATGTAAATTCAATTTTGATCAACTATTTAGAGGCCAATGGAATTTTGGATGACTCCCAAAATGGTTTTCGGACAAATCATAGTACCGAGTCGGCCTTATTAGCCGTCACAGAACAACTAAGGGAGGTACAGGACCGAGGTGGTACAGCTGCACTGGTCCTGTTGGACTTGAGTGCAGCATTCGACACGGTCTCCCATGAGATCCTCTTAAGAAGACTATGGGAGATCGGAGTCAGAGAGGGAGCCCTAGAGTGGTTCGTGTCATTTTTGACGGACCGCTCTTTCCAGGTCCATGCTCCACCGCATAAATCAGGAAGGTTTCCGCTGTGCTGTGGCGTCCCCCAGGGGTCTGCACTTAGTCCCACGCTATTTAATGTGTACGTCCGCCCCCTAGCCGCACTGGCTAGAACTCGTAACATCAAACTAACATCGTATGCGGACGACACACAGTTTATCTTCTCCTTCTCCAGTGATACTAACGCCGACAAAATTAAATTTCAAGAAGATCTATCGGCCATTGCAAACTGGTTGACTGAAAACCGTCTCCAACTCAATTCATCTAAGACTGAGGTATTACTGGTTGGGAAGGAGACTCAAAAATGGGACGATCAGTGGTGGCCATCTGCATTGGGACCTGCACCCACTCCTAAGAAGGAGGTCAAAAACTTGGGTATCATGGTCGATAAAAGACTAGACCTTGACTCCCACGCCAAAAAGGTGGCAGGCATGTGCTATGGCCGTCTTCGGTCTCTGAGACCCATTCTGGGTTTTTTCGAACCCCCAGTTCGTCAGATGATCATTCAGGCCATGGTGCTGTCAAACATTGATTACTGCAATGTCCTCATGCTGGGCTCTAATCAGTCTACGATTAACAGACTTCAAAGAGCTCAGAATGCGGCCGCACGCAGTCTGTTTGGTTTGCCAAAAAACTTTCATAACTCTCCTATCCTCCAACATCTGCACTGGTTGCCGGTAAAGCAGCGCATCCAATTTAAGGCACTTTGCCTTATCCACAAAATTTTCCACTCCTCGGGCCCTAAAATTCTGAAAAATCTAAGCTCTCTATATGTCCCCACTCGGGCTCTCCGTTCTGCAGATCTGTTTTTGGCCCACATTCCTATGATTCAGAGGAGCAGAGCAGGAGGCCGATCCTTCAGATACTTGGCTCCGAAATTGTGGAATACAATCCCGCTTGAAGCTCGTGCTATTACGAATCATTTGTCTTTCAGGAAAAAAATTAAGACCTGGCTATTTAACACTCCTTAGGCCTAGTTTTCTGTAGTTCTTCCCACTCCTGGCTCGGTTGCTGTGTATCTGGCTCGTCTGCAAGCGCTGGGACGCCCTGTTGTTGGGGTAGCCATGCGCTATATAAACTGCCCTAACATAACATAACATTCCATTTGGCTGCATAGTTGTTCATTGCCTGGTTTGAGTGTTCAGTGGCATCGCTAGCCAGTTAATGGCTTTAATGCAGTGATATTATTTGTGGATGAGTAGTTGTGTGAGGAGGTTTATTTTGAATGCTTTTGACTTCAATGTTGTTAGGAGAGGAATATGCTATTGAAGTGACCACATTCTGTAAACCATGTGGCTTGGTGCTGTTTTGTAAGAATGAGGTTTCCCGTGTGTGTTTTACATGTTCGGGGCACAGTAGTATAGCAGTAGAAGTAAGTTTGAAAGGGCTAAGTAGGGTGTGTTGGGTGGTAAGTCTTGTTGAGAAAAGTGCATATTCAGGTCCCTACTGTGAACAAAAAGCTGACCTAAACAGAGCCCTTACTTTAAACTGAGTGTGACTTCACAAATGTTTGCTGTACATGAAACCCTTGTAAGGCCTGAGTCCAATATAATTAAAATGTGGAATTGTCTGAACCTTGCTAGAAACCAAACCTCCTCATAATATGAGAGGGTAGTATGAGAGCTCTGATGTGAGACTGCTGCTATAATTGATAACCTTACTGATTGCTATCACTTGGATTAAGAGTATGAGTATTTTTGTACAAAACAGGAAGATATTTAATAAGATTCTACTCTCCTGAAGCTAGGTTGTTGTACTCATTTACACAGTTATATTTATAAAATGCCTTAGACCAGTGATTCGTAACCTGTGGTCCCGGATTCCTTCTTAGGAAGTCTGCAACTGTTTCGAAAATTAATATTTGCAGATTATGAAAATTGGAGGCTAACAGTTAAGTGGGTATCTTCAGCTTGATTTATGACAGTAGGGTAAGTTCACCTGACAGTAGTATGGCTAATCGGTGGTCTCAGTCGAAGCAGAAGTATTCACTGACAAAAATAGAGGATACATTTGAAATAAAAAAGAGATATCATAGAATTTGCATATTGCTTGATCTTTTAGAAATCAAACTTGACGATTCAATCTCCCCTTTAAATTTATAAATTGGATTCTTGTATTTCTTTTGTGAGTTAAAGAAATATTTAATAAAGTGTATTTGTGTGATGTATGCTTGTTCCTGTATTTTCTTTTAGTTCAGATCATGGAAATCGCTTAGGCTGAGGTCTCTGGCTCCATAGTGATTCAGTGGAGGTCCAAAAAAACTAAAGGTTAAGAACTGTTGCCTTGGACTGTATGAAAAGAAAGGGGGTGAACTCAATTTTAAGTTGTAAAAAACCTAGTTATCAGTAGCAGCATATTACCATTGGTGGCAAACATGCACTATTCAAATAATACGCTGTACCATATTAGATGCTCATGATAGACCAGATCCCTTCAAAGAATGGTACACAATGAGCATTTTGAGTTGTCTGATCTTTGTGCTCAAAGCTGCTTCAAGTATTCAGGTTTTTCTGAGCTATTGCATGCAGCAAAAGCACAATTTAAAATGCTTGCCTTTTTTACATCTTGGGATATGTTTTGTCATGTTCTCGAACTTGCCAATGAGGCCTCTAATTATTGCAAACATTTAAGCTGATTCTATTTTTTGGGGGGTTGTTAATTATATATTCAATGCTTTTTTGCAGTATCCTAAACGCTTGGAGCTCAGTTTAAATTATGCTTTGAAATAGGTCAATCTTCTCTAGCTTGTATTATAAACAAGGTTTAGTTGTTCTGACTGTTGTAAAGAAACCACTTTAAAGCACTCATTATTCTTAATTTGCACTTGCATAGCATATGCTTCGTTCTGAGAAACCCAGTTTACTACTCTCTCTGTAGTAGAAACCATGTGCCTTGTAGTATTTCGCATACCTATGCATCAAGAACTGGGGGGTGTTGGCTTAGGTGTTTGTTTCAATTCTGTCATTGAATTCTTGAGTACTTTAATCTTATGCATACTATCCATTTCGTAAATAAAAAGTCCAGCAATTGCTTAGGCTCTCAATAGTATAGTATCTGGTTCTTATACATTTTTGAATATGCGCAGGGCATAACTCATTTAAAAATGTGAGCATGTGTGCAGTTTGCACTGTAAGAAAAGCAAGTGAGTTACAGCGGTGTGCATGGTCTCATCCACATGCCAACTAAGTGTTTGAGTAAATGTTCACTTCTTTTTGATGATGTTGGACGTTGATCTCCAGTTGTCCACATTTAGCCCACTGGATCTTTAAGGCAGTAGCTGCCTTTGATACAAAAGTGCTGGTTCCTATAAAATCCTTTTGTTCTGCACTGCTCAATTTGACCATCTAGAGTAGTTAGGGATCTAAGCTCCACATTTATCTCAATGAGCAGCAATACCCGGTCACTCATTCTCCTGCATACCTCTTTAAGATTAGCAAGGAAGGATGAATAATTTACATACTACAGGAGCAACCAGCACTATGGTTGGGGGTAATTGAAAATGTCCAAAACCCCAAAAGCCGTTACAGCTCACTTTTTTGCCTGTCTTGCACTGAAACAATACCTAAAAGTTATTTTGTTGTCCTTTTGGGTACCTCTTAATGGCACTTTGTCAAAATCAGCCTATGTGTTCATGTATGTACATAAACCTTAATTTAAATTGCATGTCAAGTTCAGTTCTACCTTGGATGTGTCTAATGCATGCCTTTTCGATTTTGGCCAGGAAAGTGAAGATGGGCCTTCTATGGAGGACAGTGGTTGTCTTCTTGCTGACAGTGACCTGTTTGATCAGGATTTAGGTGAGGACAGTGATCGGCATAGCGATGGAAATGAGGAAGAATCCCTGGAGGCTATTCGTGCTGCTGTGAAAAACAAAATGAAAACACAGAAGGTATGGTTTTTACTACAACAAGTTTGCAAGTGATCTTGGTCCATGTAGGGCTAATTAAAAACATAGAATCTCCAACCTTGAGCATAGTATCCTCTTCTGGCATGCCTTTTATTGTTGCTTATCTGGAAAGGTGAGAGGTGGCACATTGGGGAGTAGGCTCTGTTGATCTGGATTGTCGTCCCCAATTCATCAATACCGAGTAACTGAACAGTGGATATTGCTAGATAGTAAGCAGTACGGTTTGATATACTATGGTGGAATGGCAGTGCGAGTTGTGCTATTGTACATGGGGGACTATGGGCAATGACCTATTCTTTCTGAAAGAGTAAGTTGTAAAATAATTCTTGTTGTCAACAATTCTGACTGTCTTGAAGCTTATTTCATGTTTAAATTAGTGTTGGTAGATGAGCAGTTTAGGACAAGTAAGCTCTGTTCACTCTGCCCCATATTTTTAACGGATTTTAATGAAAGGGTAATGAAATGAATTTTCACAATCTGAAAGCTCACAATTGCATTGAGGTAAAGACACTCAAGTGTTTTTCCCCCTTTCTTTCTGAGAAACTAATTCCATGATTACTCTACACAAAATGCTTATCAAACGCTGCTTCAAATGGTTTCTTGATTGGGAAATCTGTATCCTGGAACAAAATCATCTCTGTCCATAAAGTGCAACAGTTAACCTTCCTTCTGAACACAGCCTTCTATATGTCTTTAAGCACAGAAGCTTTATAGGTGCAATCAGTTTACATGACCATTTCCTTTTGTGGAAAGAAAATCAGTACAGTGGTTACTTGTAGCTGAGCATGCGCTAATATCTTGTACCTGCTTTTGAACCATCTTCTGCTTTTTTATTTTACTGGCCATTGACTCAACAAGTAACCTGTACAGCCATGAATGTAGTAGGATTTGCACATGTTATGGCAGTGAAAGAACTATAACAAAATTGTCCTTTCTTTTTTTTTTTCTTTTATTTATCAATATTGTTTATTTGGAGAAAAAAAAACGTACCTAGCAGTTTAGCTTGAATTATTTGTCCTTTGGTTTGCAACCCATCCTCATTTTTAATGAGAAACTGTCTTAGCAGAGCTGCTCCATGTAAATTTATGCCACGTTAAACAGTGCTCTTGTGGTCCTCCGATATTTATTATTGTAGTTGCTGTGGTTAAACAAAAGCAGGACAAGATTTCATATGTGTACCCATTTTAATTGTGTTCTGAAGTTTTGTGAATATCTTGCCAATTAAAACAATGATTTTTATTGTGACTACAGAAGCTTCAGGGCTCTAAGTGTAATTTTTATTTTGACTTACTTTTAGGTTGGAGACCTTGATTCTGAGTATGGGAACTACAGGCGAGATTATGAGGAGGATGAGGAAACTGCAGGGAAGAATAATAAAAGAACGGTATGGACTATTTGGCCTTTCTTATCTGTACAAGACTGATTAACTCCACACAAGTGTCCACCCTGCAGTGATCTATCACAAAACGATTGATAATGATGAACAGTAAACATGGTACAAAGCAAATCTCGCCGAATGCTGCTTTGCTGGACTTATTCTTTGGAAAACAAGTTGATTCGGATTTATTTTTTAAGTTATGTATAGCGCAGTATGTCTCTTTGCACCTATTTATGTCAGCAGATCCATAGAGTATGACATTAGAGTTTCAGATGCCACATATTCCCTTTATGTTTATCCCTTAAAATTGAGGTTAGAGGTGGAGGAGGAAAAGTGATAGATGAAAACGGGATCGTTATCCCTCCAATATGCATACTCTATTGTAATTAAAGAGGACAGTTGGGAGTTCTGTTTCAGGCTGATGTGTAGTCTGGGATGTGCTTTTTTGAAGGCGTCTATTTTTTGTGAAGGAAGGAATTTTATTTTCAAAGGTGGGTTTTCTTTTTTTCCTGGTCTAGATTCTACACATTAGTACATGGTACCACTTCACTCTTAAGCAATCTTGTCTTTACTTCTTTATGAAACTCATAACTAGGTGTAAGTGGCCATGTTCTAAGTGTATCCTTAGTCAAGATCCTTTATTCTCATAATACATTTAGAAAGGACTGTGCGATATCCTACCTTTATGCAGGCGAAGTTACCCAGCAGGGTCCGCTGGCATTTTTTGATGTTTCTTAAGGACTCTCTTGCTATTTTTATACACATTCTAATTTAGGAATCAGTCTATATAAACCCGTTCCTAGGGTGGTAGCAAGCAGACTAACACCAAGGACCTTCAATATCAGTAATATTCTGACTTAAGAGCATCTTGTTGTGCCCGGTTTCTGAGGGTCGTGTTCAGTGGCAACTAGCAAAGCCTGGGCTTGACCATGCTTCAGAATGTAGTCGCCAATTTTGCTTCCAGGGCAGCAGATGAGGGAGTCTTAACCCTTTTAAGTCAAGGCAGTAAAATTAGTTAAGCTCATTAGTTTGAGGAACCTTTATCAAACTTGTCCATTTTGCTCTATGGTCTCACCACACCCAGACTGATTTAAATTTTTGTTGGAAACTCCATGCTCCACAGTGTATTAGTTGTGCATAGTTGCTGGACATTTCAGAACTAGCCACTTGAAATTTCACCACTTACTATTGCATTCCCTTTCCTACTGGTTTTCTGAATCAAGCCACATGTCCTAGTACCTCTAGTGTTAGTTAATTTAATCCCAAGTCTTATCTTGAGCTTTAGCTGCATGCTAAATCTTAAGCAGACCTATTATGGTGGGACATTTCTAAGTACATTCACATGATTGTGTGCGATAACCACAAGTTGTACCCATTGATTAAACCCTTACACTTTCAGTGTTTTTTTTTTTTTTTGGAAGACTGCACTAAACTAACATTGGCAAATAAATTTCTGTACCAAAATTGCATGCTGTATTTTCCAGTTCTAACACCTCATTCATAATTGAACTAATTAGTGCATGCCTCCTTAAAATAACATTATATTACATACATGAACCAAACCGGGTTCTATTTGTACCTTTTTGGCTTCTGTTTTTTAAATTGGATGGTATTATTGTCTGTGAATATGCCGCGCCTGTGTGTACTTTGAAATATATGCCCAAGATTCTCACAAGTTAGTCCAAATCTTGTTTCATCTCAGTGCATATTTTATCAAGAGAATACTCATCTGCTAACAGTCGTGCTTTTTGTTGAGCGATAACTGCGCTTTACTTCTCAAACCAAATTTATATGGTAATACATTTTGGATCAGCGCCTGTATCATTTTGTGCCAACCTTGGGTTTAATAGTTCTATGATTTTGCTCTTTCTCTCCTGCATAAGCAATCAGCAATTCGCTTTAAAAAAAAATAGTTTCTTTGCATTGATTTTCAACTAGCTCATTAATATGGTCCTCAATGGTACTTAACATAAACATTGGCACATTTCCCTGCAGGAACGAAAGGCAGCTCGACTCAGTAAAGAAGCCATCAAACAAATGCATAGTGAGACCCAGCGAATGATTAGAGGTACGACCGGGATGATTCTTTTGTAAAACAGCCTTTCAGTGCATGTTTTCTGACTATTTTAGCATACATCCACATTATTAGGGAGTGCTTATTTTTGTTCCAGTGGTATGTTTGGAAGCTTTCTTAGCAGACTAGGAGGGGTAGGCTGATAGTCTGGCATTTACTTTTCAGAGCAGTTGATGTCTCTAGGGAACTGTAAAGTAAATGTGTATCCTAGATTGTGCCTCTTTGTGAGGGGTAGTTGACTCCTAGCACCTGTTATTTGATGGCAGTTCCAATTAGTGTGTATCTTGATAGTGCTTTTTAAACATTTTATGATCTGAGATTACATTTGAAACTGCACTTTTCCCCCTGGTTTTTCCCTGTATACGTGACTGGTTTCTGAATCCAAAGCATTTAGAGTGGTTTTTGTTTTCCAAGTAGCCGTGTGTGAGTATGAATGTTTTAAACCTTAAGTGGCTGTTTTGGTAGCTGATAGCATAGTACAGAACCATCAAATTCCATGTTTATTTTCCCTCTGAGTTTCAGTAATGCAATTGACAACATGCTGACAGCTGATATAACTTAGCATGCATGTATTTTTCATTCGTAGAATCCTCTGTGGCTCTGCCATATCATTTGCCTGAACCCAAGACCATCCATGACTTTTTCAAGCGCCGTGCAAGGCCTGTCTGCCAGGGCAGTGCAATGCAGCTACTCAAGTAAGTCAAGCTTTTTGCTTCAAGGTTTGCTTTTGAAGTGTCAAAAGCAGAGCTCATACTTACTTTTTCATCAGTAATTGAACTTGTATTTTAAAGGGTTTTTTAAAGTGCTTTTTTTATTACCAATTTTATTGAATTTTTACAAAGTCAAAATGCACTCGGGAGAATCAAGAAGGGATGTATTAGTTATAACATAAGACGAAAGTACAAAGCACCTTTGAACAAATATCCAGAGAGGAGACCCAATCATGCAGTGAACTGAAATAAAAAGCTCATACCAGTTGCCCCAACTATTGCCCCCAGATGCGCTCATGCTTCGATGGACAACCCCTAGTCTCTTACACAGGTCTCTCTTGTTCTGCACACCAGGCCACACCTCTCCACTACTGATTTTCGTAGGGGGAGCAGGAGCTTTACATCGCGCTGCTATATCCTGCTTCTCCAACATTGTGGCAGTACCCAAGAGCGCCCGGTCCACCCTCAATCCCCCAGAACCTTAAGCAGCAACAGCAAAGGGGAAAGCTGCACCTCCCATCCCAACACATGTCAGTTCCCATGTAATGGCAATCCAGTAACTGAATCACTGGACACAACCTAACCATGTGGTAGAAGTCGGCAGAGGCATGCGAGCAGTGGGGACAGGTGGGATCTGGAACAAGGCCCGCCCGGTGTAATCTGGCAGGAGTGAGGTAGGCACAGTAAAGATAGTTCTGAACCAGACGGAGCTTGCGTGAAATTGTTACAACTCTAGGAGCCATTCTAGCATCTTTCCAGTCGACATCTTCCAGGGGGCCCAGTCAACCCTCCCAGCGGGCCCTATCGTGGCCCAGTGTACACGAAGCATTAACAACAAGGGTACAGAAGTTCTGAGAGATGCCCCCCCTTTCCCAACGGGCCCATGAGGAGTTTAGCCTCCATAGGACTAAATTCAGGGGGGGGATGTCACATGACGTGAGTGTAAAGTGTGTGCTGCAGCTGCAAAGAATTGTAGAATTGCGATGAGGTGAGTGCATACGTGTCCTGGAGTCCCTGAAAGGGGCGTATCTGGCCATACCCTGACCTCAATCGTAAAGGGTGCGCTTACAATTACTCAGGGTGAGGCGGAGCTGGAATCGTGCTAGAGGAGTGATGATGCTACCTTTTACAGTTCGCGAAACCATCAACGAGGCAAGGCTATTAGGAGGTTCTGAAGGACATGGAGGAACCACAGCAACACCATCATCTTGTAGAGTGCAGTTCGGTCCATCGTATTCAGCGGGAGGGATTGCCATTTGTGGAGGTCCTCCTTAGCTCTTTGCATCAAGGGTCTGAGATTAGGAGTCCATGTAAGTTCAGGGTGAAGCGCCACCCATATACCTAGATATTTGAAGTTTAGGCGGCGCACAGGGAGGTTAGTCTGCCAGGCCACACAGTTTCAAGTCGGACTTAAGGGAACCAAGACTGATTTGGGCTGGATTAACATGAATACCTGAAGCTTCCCCGAAAAGCTGGAAGATTTGCCAGAAAGACAAGGACTTCATCGGTGTAGACAGCGATGCGTTCTTCATTACTCTCGGCCCATCGCCGTACCTGGGCATCTCAATGGCCTCTATGCGAGAGTGGTTCAATGAAAAAGGCAAAAAGGAGAGGAGATGGGGGTGGAGGGCAGGGGCAACACTCCGAAGTCCCACGTCTGTTAGTGAAGAGTTTGGAGATCATGCCGTTTATCTGGACACGTGCGGTAGGTGCTGAGGATAGTGCGCAGGCGAAGCTTTGAAAGCAGGGTCCGAACCCGTCCCTCAGTAACACAGGCTCCAGGTAAGTCCGGTCCACTGTGTCAAATGCCTTTTCAAATGAAAAGCATGGCTAATCGGGGTGTAAGCAGGTGATGATGAGCCAGGGCGAAATGCAGTCGTCCGAAGCAGTGTTGCGTACTACTGGCCGGATAAAACTACATTGGTCAGCATGTATAAGTATGTGGAGGACTAGCTTGAGATGAGCGGCGAGGATTGTAGCAAAGATTTTGACCTCACTATTGATAAAGTAGATCAGACTGTAATCAGAGCAGGATGTAGACTGGGGTTGTGTCTTCGGGATAAACGTTTTCAGTGCTTAATTTGAACCAGTGATTTCTTGAGCTCAGCACCGGCACATAGTTGTCAACACCGGTGCTTGTGACAGTCTGCCACAAGGTGGTGCTGTCTGGCTAATTTAGAGATGACCACAAAAACAGTTAGTCATTTTAATGTACATTGAAGCAATAATTATTACCTTTCTCCCAAGCCATTCTTATGGCTTTGAGGCCTTTTAATAGTCCGAATTGTCACACCTGTAGGAGTGTGATGGTTAGTAGTTGTGTTATTACTATCATTGGCAGGGGTAATGTGTGGAGCAAGCTGCAGTGGCCTCCTAACAAGTGCCTTGGCACCTGTTTTACAAATTAAGCAGTGACTACGATGGTAGCAGTATATATCTCCGGTAGAAAGGTACCAGCCTTTTACTGTGTCTTCATGTAGTGAGAGAAGGCGGGGTGTTAGGATTTCTCAAAAGGTGGAGTAGTATTCTGTGGGAAACCAGTCCGGACCGGGTGTCTTTCCTGGATGCCATGGCAGAAATAGCCACTCCTACCTCTTCCATCGATTTTTGGCTAGTCCAGCAGCTGAGCCTCCGAGCGCAATAAGCAAGGCAGGGGTACCGCATGTAGAAAGTGAGGGTCAGTTTCAGCTACAGATCTGGAGGTTGCTGTGTACAGATGGCTTTAAAAGTCCGCAAATGTTTGTGCAATACAGTTTGGTGCTGGGAACGCGTTTGTTCTAGCTCTCGAAGTCGTCCCTTGACGTATTCCCTGATAGTTTCCTTACTGACTGCCCATAAGGTACCATCCGAATGGACCAAGCCATCTTTGGCTTGGAAGTAGGCTCTCAGCTCACCCTCCAGGACCTGCATTTGGGACTCGTCCTGGAGGTACCAAGCGTTGAGTTGCAACATGGGGCATAAGTCACTCGTGGGGGAACAAAGGCGGAGGAGGAGAGGAAAGTGGTCCGATATTCTTTATGAAAGGATTTGAGCTACCTAGCAGCTGTAGGGAGCTAGCATGAATGTAAGATATATACAGGAATGGATATGGTGCGCGGCTGAGGTGTTGGGATATTGACGTGACGGGGGTCCCACACATGTTGCAGAGACCGAGGGCAGAGGGCCAGTCCAAGAGACGACCTGCAATGGCCCAATGTGAGGCAGAGGGAGTATCTGTGACGTCCGTGTCCGGAGCGAGGACTGCATTGAAGACACCCCAGTCACCGTCAGTCTATCTGGAAGATCCAACAAAACCTTGGAGAGTTCCCCAAGGAGGGCGTCCAAGGCTGCAGGCACACACGAAATTAACAGTTCGCCCCTCGAATGTATGACATTACAACGCATACGTTTACAACGCATGCCTTTACAACACAGTTTTTACATCGCAACATCCTTTACAACGCATTCTTTTACATTGCATGCCATTACATAGCATTTTCAGAAACTACCTTTACAACGCATTCCATTACATCGCATTATACCTTTACAACACATACCATTACAATGCATACCATTACAAGGCATTTAAGGTAAGTGTTGGATAATATAGGGGTAATAATTACTATTCTAACTCCAGTGAGTGCAACAGTAGGGTAAGTGTTGGATAGTGTGGGGGTAAAAATTACTATTCTAACTCCAGTGAGTGCAACAGTAGGGTAAGTGTTGAATTGTGTAAGGTGTAATGCTTTGTAATGGTATGCATTGTAATGACTTGCGATGTACTGCCTGTGTTGTAGTGACATGCGTTGTAGTGACATGCAATGTAATGGCTGTGTTGTAATGAAATGCGATGTAAAGGATGTTGCGATGTAATGATGGCTATGTAAAGGTAGTGCGATGTAATGACTGCGTTGTAAAGATGGTTTCCCTCGCCCCTCAACCGTACCAGTTAGGGCAAGGAAGCGACCATGAGGTTAGCTTGTTTGACAGTAATGGGGAAGGAGCGTTGGAGTGAGATTGCCACTCCTTGGGAGCCCCGGGCATAGCCAAAGTTTCCTGAAGCAACAAGGCATCCGGAAGGAAGCGGTTTGCGTATATCACAGGACCGTGGTACATTTCACAAGGTCTAGTAACCCGTCTCCGTTCCAGGACACACCGTAAAGATGTCATGTCTAGCATGGAATATTCTATCCTGCAAAGAGGATCGTTTAGATCATTCACCCCATGGGTACATTGAACAACAATGTACCTTCGTTATGGCGTAGGAACTGCAGCATATACGTGTGTCTGAGTGCGATGCAAAACAAAGGAGCAGAGGAAAACAAGTGAAAAACCTCCCCAGAATACTATTCAGTCCTAACCCCCAGAAGCATCTGTCACCACAAACTAAAAGCAAAAACACAACGCAAGTGATAATGGCACTAGAGTGGTGGACCCCTCCTTAATGTAGGATCAAAGGCAACCATCAGGAGGTAATTCAGAAATTAAGTTTCAAAAGACAGTATCCGGCTCCTGCCAGGAGTCAAAGTCTGGTGAATTATAGCGTGGGACTCTGCGACAGATCGGTGTCTGCTAGTTAGGGGGAGTGGGGGATCACATTTTGCTGGCCTTCCGAAGTTAGTGGGGAGACCACTGCTGTCAAAGGCAAGAATGATGATGGTGCTGCTGATGGCGTTGGGTCTCTCGCAGGAGTGGACGATGAGGGAGAGTTAGGTCTTTGGGCTGGGCCTTCTGCGAGAGCAATTACTATTTGGGTTTTGGAGCTGTAGTTGTCCTAGAGTCCAAGGACCCAGACTTTGAAGGGTGGGCCCTCTTGGCCTGCAGAGTGGCTGATCCTCAGTAAAGAAGGTCCAAGCTGTCTCCAGATTGTCAAAGAAGTGAGTCTTGTTGGCATACACAACTCGAAACCAGGCCGGAACAGCAGATCATAGGAAAGTTTGAGCGCTCCTAGTTTAACTGCTGCTTATGAACACCATTTGTACATCTCTATCTTTAAATTTAAAGATGCTAGTGATCATGGGTTGATGCGGCACTCCTGGAGGAGGGCTTGGCGTCTGGGCTCTATGTGCCCTCTCGATTGCAAACCAAGGAGATAATTGATCCGCAGGCATCCAAGATTTTATCCAGGTTTTGAGAAATTCCTCCGTTAACAGGGTTTACATGCCTTAAGGGAATACCCATAAAGAGTAGGTTATTGTGCCGTCAGCGATTTTAAAGTGTCTTTGGTGCGTTGTTTGAGGTTTTCTTTGTGCAAAAGAAGTCTGGAGACCTGCGATTTTAAGTTGGTGGCATCAGCTTCTAATGTGGACAGGCAGATCTCCGCCTCTGCTCGTGGCGTTGTGCGGGTCTTGACGTAGAAAAGCCACTTCCATGCACACTTCTCCTATCTTGGCCACAATCCTACAAGCCTTTTATACAGCCCAATCTACAGTGGAGACCAAGTCACCGTCTGCTGATGGTGACTTATCCACAACTCCACTCTAGGCTTGGCCCCAAGTCGTGGTATGTTGGTCTGTCCTAGTCTGGGAGGCCACTAGTCGGTTAGGTTTTCCTTTGCCCATGGTGGCGATGGACCGAGGCATCATGACGGAACGCCGAAGGGGACCTAGCCCCATGGCACTTAAATGCAGCAGCTCGAGCAGCGGGGCCTGGGCTCAGCTTTCACCAGGGCTTGGGGTAAAGTGTCTGTGTCTCGTGGGGAGTTAAGGGCCGCCAGGATCGTGTCCCAGTGCGTAGCTAGGGGCACCTTGCGTAGGCCTAACATGTCTTCAGGCCGAAGCGCTACGTTTTCTGCTTTGGCCCATGTGCGCAACTAGTACCTCCACATTTCTATATTCAGGTAATCCGGGTGTTTTCCAGCGCTTTGTGATCAAGCGTTTCGCTACTGCCAATCCCAGGTCAAGAAACCTGGAGGTGACCCTGTTGCTACGATAGAAGTGTAGTAGGTAAACATGCCCTTCATATGGAATGGCATGGCCGGTACACTGCATTAAGGCGTCCGCCACCTCCGACCAATATCTTGCCAATCACGGGCATCCCCAAAACATATGGAGTAAATCTGCATCTATTTGTGCGCATCAGGGTTACGCCGACTCTCTTCGCCTAAAGTATTGGTTAATTTGAGGTATGCTCTGTGCAAAATGTACAGTTGGATTTGACGCAAGCGCACGTTCCGAGGGTTTTTTGCCGGGCCTTCTAGCGCCGTGGTCTGTGAGTGGGTGACCAATGGCTGTTTCCCAGCATAGTTGGAGGGAGGTTAAGCTGACCCCCGCATGTTTTCTTAGTGATGCAGCAAACCACCTGGTGAGGTGCCCTCCCTGTCCCATGACCTAAAGATATTCTATTGTGAGATGTGTGGTGGGTTCAGCCGTTAAGTCACCCCATTTCGCTGTGAGTCCACTAGCAGGGAGGGGTGCAACAGAAACCGGCCGGGTTAGGTCTGCCTCGGCCACTAGCGCCGTGTAAGGAGTCATTGTGCCTTCATTGTATAGGTCTCCCATGTCCTGCACCCCAGCTTCATGCCAGTCGCTTAACTCTGCTGCTGTGGTGATTGTTGCGCCCTGGCTGTGCCCTCTAGTGGTAATGCAGGCACAAATGGGGCAGTTTTTTGGGTGATAGCTTTTTTGCGCTACTGTTACTAATAGAGAGTTTGGTGGCTTCATTTTAGAGCAGGGATGGAATAGCGCCGTTAACTTTGTGACGTGTAAGGGTAGATGCGTTGTCGCCGTGTCCCCGGTGTTGCGTCCTCCCAGCCACCTGGATATCCTTTGGAGCTGGGCTGCCAGGTAGTATTGCTCTAGCTGTGGGACTGCAAGGCCTTCCTGATCAGTGGGCAAGTAAGGCTTGTAAATAGCTATCCGGTGTCTAGAATTGCTCCATATAAAGAGTCCCTGATTAGTTTTTCCAGGGGAAGGAAGAATGAAGGTGGGACGTAGTGTGGAATGTTTGTGAAGTGGAATAAAAATCGGGACAGTATCACCATTTTGGTGAAGGCTACTCTCCGCGTTGTTGATAATGGGAGCATATTCCAGAATGCTGATTGTGTTTTAATTGCTGTCAGGGCCCGACTCCAGTTCCGTCTTGCAGGTCTGACGGGTTTCTATGGATCCAGAGTTCCAGATAGCGGAACGTAACTGGGCACCAGTAGACCTCTGTGCCGTTGAGTACATATCTGGGATTTTCGCATTGCTCACTAAAGGGATATAGACTACATTTGGCTGCATTAACACGCAGTCCAGATATAGTTGCAGAATCGTCTAAGAGTGTTGCCAGTTGCTGTGGGATGTGCAGGCTATCTCTTATATATATCAGTAGGTCTAAGCGTTCGCTGGAACCACCAACGAGAGAGTGCCTGACAATCCAAGAGGTGTGGGCACTCAGAACGGGCAAAGCTCCCACGTCTTCCGCCTCGATGTCCACGGCCATCCCTTACTCCCAGACAATGGGGCCGCAAGTTATCAAAGTTCCAGTCCCACTGTCCCAAAAGTAGAGGTAGTGCAAGCAGGCCACTAAGGGTCACTATCACAACAGGGAGCGGCTCCCACAATTGACTTCACGGGTGTAGTGACCGCAGGGCAGACTGGGGGCCTGGCATTGACGCAGACATACCTGTAAAGCTGGGGAGGATCTCGTCTCCACAGGGAGGCGATGATCAATCAGACCGGTCAAACACTGCTGTGGTCAACAGGCGAGAGCCGTTGGGGCTGGGCATCACCACGCGGGCAGGCCACCCTGAAGAGCAGAGGCCGCAGGAGCCCTGGCCCAAGGTGGGACGTCCTCACACCGGCACTGGGCCTCCGCCACTCAGGACACAGTCTCTGGATCCAGCGGGGGGGGGGGTGCGACCAAGCACGTGCGGGACTGAGCAGACCTCTGATGTTGGGCCCGGCACCACTCCCCAGGGATCGGTTGAACCGCATGGTCCCGCTCCACAGCACACACACGCCTCAGGACAAGCGACGGGAAGGGGGTAAGGAGCAACTCCATAAGCGGGCGGCGATCTGGGTACTCTGGCTTGGGATCTGGCTAAGGTGTGGTCGCCAGTCTCTGGTCACATCACACCCAGGCTCTGCAGTGCAGCATTGCCAATTCCACGTGGGCCACTTTGTTGGAAGGAGGGGAGAAGAAGGAGCTTATCGGGCAGATTTGGCCCCAGCTTCGCTTTGGGATCAGACAGTGTGCAGGGCAGGTCTGTGACCCTGATAGGTGCAATGGGCATCCCTTTGGCTTGTGGATGGGAATGGATGACTGAGCCATCCGGAGCACTGTTAGAGTACCACCGCCATCTTGATGCTCCAAGCCACGCCCTTAAACTGCTTTTAGTACTGGTGTCTGATGCCTAAATAACTACTTTTAGTTACCACCAGACTTCACAGCGTGACTGGAGCACATGCAGCAGTAGCAATGCAGACTTTTTTGCTATCATTGCCTTTGTGCTGCCACCACTGTGGTTTAATCTGTCCATCTAGTTTGTGGCCATTTTAAGAGTTAGTGCAAAGATTGCCTAGAAATTGAGACTCTGCCCATGTACTCATCGCTTATTCGTTTTTTGAAAATTGTCTTGGCTCATATCATTACACTGCTATATTAGTCTTAAAGGATAAATTGTGTTTTATATTGAACTTGGAAGGTTGCAGCTATTCTTTTACGGACGGTCACACCTCTTAAACATATTGCACTACCACTGAAGCCTTCCAACTTATTCCTGTCATTCTAAGCCTTTCTAAAAATGAAAGGCAGTTACTTATTACAATTTCATGGCATGTAATTGTTCTGTCCACAACACATCTTGGACAATGATTTTTCATACCCAACGATCACATTTGACGTCTGCAAATTATAAGAACACTAACTACAAATTGAAAACGAGTCTGCATCATACCGTTGGTTTCGAAGTAGAAATAATGAGGCATTTTGTTTTATCTCTCAGAGCTGAGGCTAGTGGGAGAATTTCGGTGAGTGGGGAGGCCGCAGGGACATACTATGTTGGAGCGCACAGAAGGGCAGCATCGTATAAATATATTCCTACATTGCCACAGCAATGTGCTTCAGAATAAAACAAGACCCAATATGACTGGAAACCTAAAAAGAGGTGGGTCCTTCCCCGTATATGAATGTAACTTTTTTGTTTTACATATTCTAGCTAGGATTCGGACCATCTGAGATGCAATGGGAAGGGACTCCTGGTGGAATGTTACTTGCGTAGGGAATTCATAGATTATAATCTCAAGGGAGCTTCTACTTTATATCCTTTCTGGGTCTCTTCCAGATTTCCACAAAGGGTGCATGTACTGACGCACCCCCACCTCTCTTTAAATTATACCTTGAAATACTACGGCATTAGCTCTTCTGGACACTGAAAGAGCAGTAAAAGTACAGCCTAACTCTACATTTCTTCCTTGGTGCTGGATTTCACTAACTTACTCTAAACCCATTGCAAAACAATATATTATGTCTGAGAATAGTCACTCAATGACTTGTGTGCATAAAGCTCTTCTTAACATATGCCATTGTGTTTGCTGCAGTACTACAACTTTTCTAATTACTCAGCAGTGCTTTTTGGCTTGTATATTTCGATGCTTGTGATGCAATTTAATAAACCTACAAACAAAATATCAAAGTTTAGTGTACAAAGATCTAGGTTTTATGAATGTAAAATATATTTTCCATCAGGATAAGTGTGTGTGTGTGTGTGTGTGTCTGTCTGTCTGTCTGTCTACATGTGAGTTTTTAATGTGGAGGTGCAGTTGGAAATCTTATTATTTAGGAAAACAACCTTATTTGTGGTTTAAAATAAAGATTCTGTGAGCCTGGAGACCCATTTTAGTCCCTTCTACTGTAGACGTCTCCGCTCTCCCAGGGTAATACTGTCCTGGTACAAGGCAGGCTTTGCAAGACCAAAGAAGTTACACAGTGGTAGTGTAATTTATTGAATGTATTTGCAGACTTTTGCAGAATTTTTCACAGTTGAATGAAATCAATACCACTGTTGATTTGAATTTGCCGATCCCTGTTTAAAGAATTGTCTTTTTAGTTCTAATGCAGGCAGTGAAGAAAATAGACTGCACCATCATCTATTTCATGGTTCAGTTTGCTAGCCTGGTGATATACATTGCGAAAAATGTAAACTAATTTTGTTGAGCAAAGCAGCCAACTTGTCTTTGCTTGTCTCATAAACACTTGCCTTCCCCACAATGTTTGCAATGTTAAAGTAGGATTGGCCGAAATAGTTAACTTTTAAGAAGGTTATGCTGGAATGTCATCAATGTAAGCATTGCCCTTTTTATTTCTTTATTAATCCAGCTTTTTAAGTCTGATTAACTTTCTTTTTATTTGAAAATAATTTGTAGTTTAATTTCTTGAGCTTTTTCTCTTGACTGGGCAGGGGCTGTGTTAATTCATATCTGGTGACATGCTCATGTTGCCAAATATCGTACTAGTTTAGAGTATGTATCTGTGTGGGTACTACAAATGGGCAGGTACCCTATTGTTTGAGTTCTCAAAAAATGGCTGTGGGATTTAAGAGCGGTTGCTGCTGTTTTACGAGATGCTTCACTTGTCATACATGTAATGTAGGTTCGATGCATTCCTTTTTATTATTGTAACAGAACATTAATTCTTATGAAACATGGTACTTGTTTCAACACCATGAATGAGTGAAGGCGGATTGGGTCCCTGGGATTATAAGCTTTCGTCTTTAACACTCAAATATAGGTCTGTATCATATTCATGCATTTGTTTGATAATATTTCCAATGTATGTAGTAAGAAAAGTGTCAGTACAAAATTGGAATTGCACTGAAATTTAATTACTTAACTTTAGGAGGGTCAAAGATAGCACCTCTAAGGTGCCCTCTGGGTGCATGTATTAATAAACCCATCACTGGAATCAGTGTGGGTTTCTTAATATGAGGTGTTTGATACCAAACACAATATGTTTCATAGAAGCCATTATGTAGCTGGGGAAAACATTTTGACAAGTGCCCAGTACATACCTTACGTTAGCTTCCCTGCTCACTTGCAATATCTTGTAATAGAACTAGACATCACAGGGGCATATCTGCCCATGCAGATATGTCCGCACATAAAATATAATGCACCTTGCCTTAGGGCTCAAAGTTTGCTGTAGGGGTGACTTGCTTATAATAGATGCCGTGACTGGCATGACACACATGTCATGCTTTCACTCTGTACCATGTCATGTCACACAGCCTGCAATAGCAGTCTGTGTTGAATTTGTATGTTGGTCCCTTAGGGTGGCATAAGATAATGCTGCAGCCCTGAGGGACCCTGTCTAGTACTGGGGTGCCATTTACTAGGGACTTAGAGGGGTTCTAAAGTCCTTTGCTTATTTTAACATAATTGGACAACACCTTGTTTTATAGAGGAAGCACTGGCCTGAGGTCTGGTTAAGAGGCCTCCGTGCATTGTCTGAGTCAAAAATCTAGTAGCTAAAAAGGGAACAAAGTGTGTGTGGGGTAACAGCTGCAAACCCCCAGTTCTCTACATCATGCCTCAGCTGAGTTTTCATAAAGTTTTTATTAGATTTGCTACTGACTCATTTTGTTGCAAGTCTTGGCAGGAGTGCTCCTGAACACCCTACCAGCCCATACAACCTTGTCACCTTTTTTTTAATACAATGTTCAGGACAACCTCACTTTCGTGCTCTGGTTTTTATTCTTGTATATTGCACAACTTCCTCAAACTGTTTCCACCACCATTCTCCCTTTACTATGAGTCCACTTGTAATGCTCAATTTACAACGGTGTGTTGCCCTTTTTCTCACTACAGGTCCAGCAAGTATCAAGCCATCGTTGGGGATGAAAGGGCAGATTGTCCAAATACCAGTGGCAGTGGAAACCCAACCGAAGTGACAGCTGTTGAAGCTTTGAAGGAGCCTGAAATGCAAGTGTGTGCTCCTTTGGTTCCTGCAATTATTGAGGCTCCTAGACTGGAGGATTCTCTAGCAAATAATGCTTTGGAGAAGTCTGCTGAAAACAACAATAATGAGCGCAAGTGTACTATTGCGGAGGAAGCTATTTCTTGTGGCTCCCAAGACACATTGCCTGCTGAAGTGGCAAAAGAGAACCAGAGTCATGATGTTGGCAGTATGGAGTGGGGGGAAAAATTGGAGCTTGAAGCCACGCTTGAACCTGTACTGCTTGAGCCGGTGGCAATTGTCCCTGCAGAGAAAAGGGAAGAGACTGTTAACCTAGAGTCAAAAGCTTGCACTGAGGGGTCTATGCAGAAGACTGCATTATTTACATCTGATCAATGTGAAAAGGCCCGCAAGACCAAGCTGGACAGACTTCGAGAACTGGGAGTGGACTTGTCCATTAAGCCTCGCCTCTGCCATGATGACTGTGGTTTCATTGATCTGGACGAGCCTCAACCAAATACAGGTACTAACCCAATACTATTATTTGCATCCTAATGATTGTATGCGTTTTTATGAAGTACCTCTTGTGGGATGAAGGCGTTTCATTGGGTTCTTTATGACCTTTGATGAAAATAGTGCATCAAATGATTTGTTTAAAAAAAAAAAAAAAGTTTTGTTATTTGCATAAAACATAGCTGATTACAAACACATGTAGTTATCGGTTCATACATTGTACAAGGTAGTGCTTTAGAGTGAACAGAATATACGTACTTTCGCTTCTCCAACTTTCCCAATGTACCCGTCTTCCCAGTTAATAAAAATTCTCCCATAGGGCACGTCATCAGTGTTAGTTAGTCGGGTCAGATTCTTCAGGTGGAGGGGTGCATATGTTCCCTCGAAATGCGTTCCATTTCCCCCACACTCTCGTCCATTTTCGGGGACACCCTCTGGATAAATACCGCCTTTCCTGCTACCATGTGACTGTCTAGATCACGACACCACTGCTGGTGAGAAGGGACCGTCTGCGCTCCCCAATGTTGAGCAATGTTTCGCTTAGCCAGTGGGATACCTAGGGTCGCTCAGTCCTGTGCTGCATGGTTAAGGTCTGTTGACTCCCACACATTGAGAAGGCACCTCCTAGGTTCAGGGGGGGATGCTGGAGCCACATACCGAGTAATTGTAGCCATGACAGCTCCCCAATATTGTATGATTTTGGGACAGTCCCACAACGTGTGGTAAAAGGTGCCCTCCAACCCACAGCCCCGCAGACAAAGTGGTGCATCAGTCCTCATTATTTTGTAAAGTGTTGTTCTAGTGTAATACATTCTGTGCAGTATTTTGAGTTGCACAAGCTGTAGTCTGGAGGTGATTGCCACTTTGCCCAACACTGCCAGACACAACTTTCGAGAAGGCATGGAAGCCGTCACCAAATGGATAAAAAGCTGCTGCCTACAACTAAACACCAACAGAACAAATACTCATGGGCCCAAACCTAGACGCCTGGAGCAACACCTGTTGGCCCCCCGCTCTAGGAAACCCGCCAACCCCCACGGACCACGCACACAACCTGGGAATCATCCTAGACTCCGAGCTCAAAATGGACCGCTAGATCAACTACGTCTCGTCTTCCTGCTACCACACCCTGCGCCTCCTTCGTAAGACCTTCAAATAGATCCCCCTAGAACACCGAAAGACCGTCACTCTCGCCCTGGTCACCAGCAGACTCGACTACGGCAACGCACTCTATGCCGGAATAAACAAAAACCTCAAGCTACAGAACATCCAGAACGCCGCTGCAAGACTAGTCCTCAACCTGTCAAGACACTGCCACTTCTCCCAGCACCTGTGCAGACTCCACTGGCTCCCCGTCGAGGCGAGAATCACCTTCAAGATATTCACCCACGCACACAAGGCCCTCCACGGCACCGGACCAGCATACCTGAACACCCGACTCTAATTCCACGCACCCCAAAGGACCCTACAATCAGCCCAGCTCTCCTACGCCGTGGTCCCCCGCACCAGAAAGACCAGATCGAGAGGCCGCTCCTTCTCCTTCCTCGCGGCCAAAGCATGGAACGCCCTACTGCTCCACCTCAGACCGACATCGCTCTCCATCTTCGCAAGAAACCTCAAAACCTGGCTCTTCGACAGACCCCCCCCCCCCCCCCCCCCTCCTTGAAGAAAAAACCCCAACCTCTCCCCTAAATCACAACAGCTGGTGTTGTAGGGTTAGTTAACACCTGCAACATGGTGGCATCCTCGCAATAAGTGTTAAACATGCCTTTTTTGTCTCATTTTTCAGTCTGGGTGGAGACAGTTTTTTATCATGTTATTCCCACCTTCCCCGCATTGGTTTTGTTAGTGACTTGAGTATGGTGGAAAAAACGAATGACAAGTGGCCTCGCATATTTCTGTTGTCATACTATATTCTGTGTGTGCTCTAGGCAGTGTACTTTCACCCTACCTTGGTTAGAACCACACAAAGCTGTGGAATGTTAACAGCCCAGTGTGTGTTTTAAACAAGGCAGTCCTATTGTTGATGTCCATGTTATATTAGATGCTGGCACTAGCCCTCGTCTAAAGAATATTTTATTTGGTGTGTTTTGGTATGTCTAGACCACATCCTACGCTGATCAGTTTTATTTGGCATCAGTTATATGTGAGGTTCGAAAAGTCAGCCCAGGGCTAAAGGTATTGGTATTTTGTATATGTTGAGCATCTGTTTATGTGACCGTAACAGTCGCTGGAGGTATTTCACAGTTTATAGTTAATCTTTTTTAGGTCCAGTCTAGGAAGAGCATGTTCTTTCTTTCCACCCACCCTCTCTTCCCTGTTTCTCCTCCCTCTAACCCCTCCTGTCCCTGTTTCTTCTCCCCCTTGTCTGTTTCTCCCTCTTGTCTGTTTCTCCCTCCCTGCCCCTGTTCGACCACTCCCACCCAATTGCAAAAGGCTTAAGCTTGCCTGTGAGTGGGACCTATTGGCTTTGCCAATGCTTGTCCCCCCCACTCCTCCCCTCGAGAGGCATGTTTGACTACCTCCTGCTTCCACCATAACCTTATTCTCTCTTTCTTACAAACTATCCATGGACTGGACCGATCATCTTGCCAATCAAAACACTCCACTTCATGAAAATCAAAGCACACTAAGGTTCAACCAAAACTAGAACAAAGGGCATTTCATAGAAAATCTCAAACTCCGCTCTCTCTACCTGACAATTTCCACTTCTTACCCTGACATTTGATGGCAATACCCTTCTCAATAACTTAACACTGGAAAACAGTAGATGCCCCACTGATCAGACAATACTCCCAAAAATATACATGCCCAATACTACACTGAAAACATGCACTTAATTTGCAAAGAGGAAAAAAATGGAAGAAAAGCAGATGCCAGGAGGCTTCTTACTATTATAATCCATCTGCAAAGCACCCATGGATGTCGTCTGAGAGTAGTCTGGGTCGCAGCTGTGATCTCTAGCTTGCTCTCTGCTACTCCTAGCACTACCTTTACGACCCCTGGACTCAGAGAGGGCAAAATCTTTGCCTATTCTGAGGCCAGAGTTCGCAAAGGAAGTGCCAGGAGTAGCAGTTAGCAAGCTGGAGGTCACAGCTGCGACCTCGGACTACTCCCAAATGATGCCCATGGTGCAGTCTATGCTTCACTTCATCCAAGGCGGAATACTACACTAACATAACACTTTAAGATGATCAAGCACTGTATCGACCACAGCTCCCACCAATCCTGCACTTAGTGCACTAACGCCCAACGTAAGGTAAAGATTCATAAAATAAAAAATAATTGTTGGCAGCACAAAAAGTGCTTCCCTCCATCCACCAATTCCACTTCACCACATTCAGCAACAGTAATCCTTTACATCTCTCCAATGTCTGTAACTCACTCGAAGAGGTCTCTCTGAAAACCTGTCTTTGTAGTACTTCTCATCCTTGCTCGACATCAATGCCTCAAGGCATCTTCCCATAAGCCCTAAGGACTAGCCAGATCCTCCCACTCTTAAAGAAACCTATCTTGGACCTTGATGATCTCACAACTACCAGGCCATCACACTTCTCTGTTTCATTTTGAACAGTAATTGAAAAAGCAACTTGCACCCTGTAAAAGTTTGGATTATTAATGTAGGGAGGCGACTACCCATGTCATGGAATAATCACATTTATCAGGGTGAACCCTCAATCAACCTGAGCTCAACCCCCTGGTAGCCATGGCACAGAGCAGACTGGCTTAACTTAGGACAGTGTGTGAAATATTAAATAAATGTAATAAACACAATGATAAAAATCTAATATGAGGAACCAGAAATATGAGTTTTAAAAGCATTAAGTTGGAATAGGACCAAGAAGCATAAAGTACCAATGATGGTCGATGGTCTTCATACACTAAGACCTAGACGCAATTTGATGCTGACTGTGATGGAGCACGGGTCAGATACACCAACCAGGTTCGTCCTGGTCAAAAAGTTTACCTCTGACTTTAGTCCATTAAGTCCCAATTCTCCACATAAGAACACTTCTAAAGCCCCCAAACCCTCAGGAGAGACAGTTAGTGACTCACTGATTGTGATGCAGAGCCCAACAGCAGGGTTCAGTTGCCACTGTTTCTTCCATGAAAAGACCTCTTCCAGCTTGTAGTAGGTCTGTAGCTTTAACAATATGTCGGCCCTGTGACCCCTTGAGTCCACTTCTTTGTCCTGAGTATGAAATGGAGCAGGTCCAGTCCTTTATGGTCCCTTTCGGGTCACAGACAACAATGCAGTGCACTTCTTTTCTTCCTTAGGTTCAGGAGTGCCCTGCAATGGGTACCTGGGGAATAAACATTCATGCCTAGCATGAGCTAGGGGGCGGAAATGCCTCTTGGGCTCACCCTAACCAATGGGGTGAAACGTCCTGGTGCCACCCCTTCACTCCTTTGGCATTTTCAGGATGGCAAAAGTCTCTGGCCACACTAAACGTGGGCATGGAGGGCTGGGGGGGGTGTGTGGGGTGAGTGTACTATGGTAATCCTATTGCACCTCTGTTAGACCTGTCAGCCCTTTGGGTGGTCCCTCCTCATCATTATTTATTTTATCCCACTTTTGCCTCAAACCCTGTTAGTATTTTTCCTTTTTGGGAACCACCAGACTTTTTAGTGTTGATGCAGGGTCAGGGAGCCATTTTCCCTACCCCTGGAACTTCTGTCTGAGGGCCTGAAACACAAAATGGTGGCCACCCATTGTCACCTGAGACATAGCTGGAACCTACTAGTACCTTCCAGAACATTCTAGAACCCTGTGACAGTGTGAGGCAGGTTTAGAATGTTGGGAAGCCAGCTCAGAGTTGGCAGTTGGGGTAGGCAGTTGGCACCTGACTGGAGAGGAGAGAGGACAGAGAAACACAAGGAGGAAGGAGTAAGGCAGCAGGGGTGGAAACTTGTGCCTGGAGTGGGGTCCAGAAACCCACCCTTGATACTAGTTCCTACTGACCAAGCCCAGCCTAAAGCCCTGTGTGGGATAAAGACCAGAAAAACATCTTAAGGACCTTAACAGCCGGAACAGGCCTTAAAGGAGAAGAATAGCAAGTTCCTGACCTGTTTGGTGGAATCCTCCTGGAGACCCGACGTCGAGAAGCCTGGAGACCTGGAGCCCGAGGTGGAGAAGCGGCGCTGACAGAAGGCAGACGTCTTACCCGGAGCCGCTAGAGGTCGAGTGAGGGCGCCGACGGAGGTCGTGGAGAGACACCGGAGGTCGAGTAGAAGTCACCTGAGGTCGAGGTGAGGCGTCGACGGGGGAGTATAGTCCGCCCTCCGGAGTCGCCGGAAGCTGAAGTAAAGCGCGCAGGAGGTCGGGAGTGGAGGTCGCACTCTGGAGTCGCCGGAACCCGAAGTGGAGCCGACGGAGGTCGGGAGTGGAGGTCGCACTCCGGAGTCGCCCGGAAGCGGGGGAACCGTGACCCTGTGACGCCGGAACACGACATCGAGCCGAGGCCGCCCAGCGACATCAATCCGGAGCCGCCTCACGGCATCGACCCGGCGTCAGGTAAAGCAGATCGACGCAACATCGAACCGAGGCCGGCCAGCGACATCGAATCTGAACCGCCCGACGGCATCGACACTGCGTCAAGTGGAACAGATCGACGCGACATCGAACCGGAGCCGCCCAGCGACGTCGACCTGGCGCCGAGCGGAGCCGATCTTCGTGAAAAGGGCAGTAAGTGGTAGAAAGGGCATCTGAGGCCCTGTGGAGCCCTAAAAGACCATTCTTGGGGCTAGAGGGGTGTTAGGATCAACCTGAGAGTGCTAGGGGGTGAACTGAGACTGGTGCAGGGACCTGTGTGAGGGACTGTGTAGTTGGAAGAATCAGAACCTTAGGTTTCCCTCATTCTACCTCAGCTTAGGCCCCAGCCTTGATCACTCTAGGTGGGACATCCCCAGGCCATCCCAGTGACCATAAGCTGTACTTGGGCATGGTAAAATCAATCTACCTCATAAATGTGATCTGATTTGCAATTGTTTGATGGCTTATATTATTTATTGAAGGTGGTTTATTTATTGTCTGACCGTATTTATTCCTGCCTTGTATTTATTGTCTGACAGTATTTATTTGCCCTATGTATTTAACGCACCTCTATTTATTCCTTGTGTATTTATGACCTAATCCTATTTATTGCACCTGCAAAGTGTTATTATTTAATTGACCTGCTATTTCTGAAGAAAATCCTTTTGTATTGTATTTGTGTCAAAACCCTGCAACTAAGAGAAAAATTAAGATAAACACAAAGAGATTCTTTCATAAATTTTTACGGTGTAGTCGTTTTTGGAACGGATGAACGCATGGTTATTGTGAGGGTGTGACGTACGCTTAACACGGTGCCTGACCCCCGACCGCTCGAGCCAAGCTACCCCTTGTGTTGGGAAAAACCGGGTGACTGCTAACCCGGTTGCCCGGGGTTTTCTAACAACCTCCATCCCCCCTCCCCCCAATCTAACATGGAAAGACATTTTGGGGCGGCCACTGTACCCACAACAAACCTAGAGCCCGATGTTTGGCAGAATGAAAGCAGGGATTTCCAGCAAGTAAGTAGTACATGTTGATTTTCTTTATTTAAAAGTGTAACAATATGACATAAATACAACAAAAAATATTCAGCATGGCTAAAGCTTCATTTTTAAAGAGAGGCATAATTAAACCTTTCCTCCTTAAAATCAATCCATTCCAACATAGTCTTAAAACACTGTGCAAGGTGGTCCAATAGCTGCTCTTTTGTAAGTGCATAAAGTGTGTAGTGCCGTAAGTAAAGTGCAGTGTGCCACATAAAAAACAGGGGTTTAATGCTATGCTTAAAAACAGAAAGGATCAAAATTGCCTGAATTGAGACCCACTTGTCACCCACCAGTTGTCACAAAGATGAACATTGAGTCGGGGTCTAATGCTGTATTTAAACATAAGGACTTGATTTGTAATTCAATGAAGGCAGGCCATTACTGGTCATGACTTTATAAGCGTCCTTCAAGAATTTTTCAAATCTTGATGTTAACTGAACATTAGTCCCACTTAAACATATTTCTATCGCTATCTGGCCCTGATTCTTAAGTGATGGAATACTAGTTTAAGCCTAAATTGACTTAAAGCCTTCGATTTGTTACAAAGATCAACAACATGCAGCGGCGATACAGGTTTATAATTTCACAATCTACAGTTGAGGGGCTCTAACTCTCTTAATCACCCTTATGTGTATGCCTTCAAAGGTATTCCACATCTTAGCCCGATTAGGTGTTTTTTTCTGTTCAGAACTCATATGGCTTGATAGATGTGTAGCCCTCCCATTGGACTGACGAAGGGTGACACTAATCTGTGTGGTTAATTACTGATAGCTCCTGTCGATCATACTCAGCAGATTTGAATCTTCTGTTTTGTAAATTGTAGGAAAGTGCCCCTTTTTAAAATGGTCACCCCCACTTTGTGCCTGGTATCTCATGCAATTCTGACAGAAGTGCACTGGGTTCCTGCTATCCAGGTCCCCAGTGTCAGATCTCCTTCCCTAAAACTGTGCAGTTGTTCCCCCAATTGGCAATAACATTAGCATCCCTTGTAAGTCGCTAGAAAATGGCACCCCCCGGTACCAAGGCAAGGAGGCTAAAGAGGGCTGCAGCATATATTGTGCCACCCTAAGTGACCCCGCCAACACCAACATGCAAATTGCCATTGCAGACTGCATGCCATTGTGCAGAGAAAAGTGAAGACCCGACATGGCACACCTTCTGTGTGCCATGCATGTAGACACTGCATGGAGTAAAGGTAAGTCACCCCTACAGCAGGCCTTTAGAGCAATAAAGGCAGGGTGCACTATACCTCATGTGTGGACATATCTGCATGCGCAGATATGCCCCTGTGATGTCTAAGTCGATTTTTAGATATGACCAGGGAAGCCATTTTGAGTACGTGCTGGGCACTGGTGTTTACGAGTTCCCCAGCTTCATGATGGCTTCACTGAAACTAGAGATGTTTGGTATCAAACATCTCTTATTAATACGCCCACACTGATTCAAGTGATGGATTTATTAATACATGCACCCAGAGGGCACCTTAGAGCTGACCCCCTGGAAACCTACCGACTACCTGCGTGTACTGACTGGCTGGCATGGACTGGTTTCTGACCCCCCTGCAAGTAAATGTAAATCCAGTATTTGTAAAGCGCGAACTGCTACCAGAAGGTATCCCGGCGCTGGGGGCCGTCGGGAAGATTAAGCAAGCTATTGCCCAGAGTCGCATGGTGCTGGGCTGACTTGCAGCCGGTGCCAGGGATCGAACCGTGACCCCCATATTCCAGCGTCAGTCGCCCTGGCCGCAGAGCCTGCACTCTGAAGGCAGAAATAGTGGCCGTTCAGACGGACGTGTTGTCACCTACTCCAAGCAGGATCGCTAAGTAATCAGCATATCAAGACTGAAGGCTTCAGAAGCCTCTGCAGCCTTTGATATGCGACCCAAGGCCTCCCCAGGCAGAGGAAATTCTATTGCCTGCCCGGGCCCATTTGGCACCAGGAATGGTGGGACAATTAGCTAGTCAGGAGGATTGTTCCCTTTCAGGCTAGTACCACCATCTTATGTTTGTCAAAATTAAGCTCTCTGGTTCAGGGTAATGCCCACTTCTCACAGGAAGTGGTCATATAGAGTGTGTAGAACCCTAAAGGAAAGTAGCCCATTGGCTACTACCTGTCCCTCCCATTAACACCCCTAAATTGAGTATTTAGGTGGCACCCCTGACACCAGGAACTTAGATTTGATGGATCAAGAAGAGAGAACAAAGGAGAGCTACAAGAAAAGCGAGAGCAGAAGACTGCTATAGACTTTTGGCACCATAAACTGCTTACCTGCACCAGGTATCGACAATCAAGACCAGTGTCTCGTCCTGCAGCTGACCAGCTTCCAAGAACCCCGGGAGACTGCCAGCCCTTCGCAAGTTTTCAGGTAATCTCCCTTAAAGAAGAGGAGCAACTCCCACAGCCACTGAAAACCAAAGTTCAGTTCACTGACCTGCTGCTCACCGGTCAGCCTGATATTCAGCCCCCCAGGGAGAGATACCTGTGCTCCTGAAGGTCGGATCTGTCCTCCGACCAAGTGAAAGGACACCAGGACCAATCGGAGCTGAACAGGACCAATACTTGGGGTACCAGACCCCTTGCAGCAGACAGACCATGAGAATTCACTCGGGACTGAGAGACCGAGCAGCCGTTGAGGGACGTCCGAACCGCAGGGGTCCACTTCCATAGTGGTCTTGCTGTCCTGATATTTGCACACTCAACCAGCGCGACTGACAATTGCACTGCCCTAGGACGCGCAGAGCCCGGACAACTTTTTCACTCTGCACTGAGTCCCAGCCCGGGTACAGACGAACTGAATGTGCTTCCTTATTCCCAGGACCCTTGTGATCCAAACTCCTCTGTTTGGAGCTCACAGACTTGTCCCCAAGTTGCCCTCTGTAGCAGGGTTCTAGGTGGCCCCCATTCTTCTTACCGGCATAGTGCGAACAGCTACCAACCCGATCAGCATCTCTGCAACCTGAAGCCCCAAGGCAGTTAACAAGAAACTGCTGGTGGTACTTTGGACCTTGGCACCCTACAACCCTATGTCCCGAAGGAGACCCCCAGAAACAGACTATAAATACCTGTATGCTATCTATGCCTTTTTCCTCCCTAGGAAAGCATTATGCGTAAAGGCGAGTTAAAGTGACTGCTTTAGTTACCTGCAAAATTCAATACTTAAAAGTGCTTACTCGAAAACTAAGTTCTTGGCGTAAAAATTTATACAAAAATATGACTTATTTTTCTAAATTGGTCTCGGATTTATTCCAGAGTGTCTCAAATGTATTACCTCTGTGAGTAAAACAAATGCTTAGCACTACCCTCTGTTACGCCTAAGTGCTAACCCACACTACCAGAAAAGAGAGCATTTGGGATGTCGTTTGTGCCTCTGTAAACCAGTTGGGATTTGCCTGGACTCCACACAGTGTATTTAATTTTGGTCCACTATATAAATAGCCAGCTTCCTACAGTAATAATTTTGGCATGCAGTTTTGGAGAGAGTTTAGGTCAAGGACGTCCTAGATGCCCACATCGTTAATTGAATCTTTCACATATGATCCCCATGCGAGTTTGATGTCCGCATGCTTGACCATATTAACTCCGTCAGTGTGCCAGTTGGGCAGCCTTGAGTTTAACATAGTAACTTAAACTTGCTTTCCCCATGGTCACGGCCTACTTAAGTTGAATTCAAGACATGTGAGATGACGGTGGCATCAGGCATCTCGAATAATCGTATGTAATAACGGCACTGGGTCTTGTCTAGCCAGATTCCTAGACGATCCTTCAATATTACCGAGCCATACGACAGTGTTGGAATAAATTTGCCGTCAATGATGCAACAAATTGGTTGGGACCCCTTATTAGATTTAGCAGCTTTTGAAAGCTGATGATCATGGCTATTTACATTCCTTTCATCACCTTGAGCTGGGTTTGTTGCGAGCCGCGCTGATTGAAATAGATGACAAGGTATTTCAAGCTAGATACAAGCTCTATGTTCACCTGCTCTAGGGAAAATGTAATCTTCTTCTTTATTTTCTTCTAACCACATACCAATATATTTGTTTTTTGAGGCATTGATGGAAAACCGTTTTGCATTACAATAAATAGACAAAGCACTCCACTATCTTTGCAGATATTGTTTGTATCATCTGCATATTGCAAACCCTGATGGTGAAAGCCAGCAAACTTGGATAGAAATGTGTTCAGTTCAATTAAGGCATTATTTAGAACAACCAAGTAAAGATTAAATAATGGTGGAGACAATATACATCCCTGTTTCAGCCATTGGTTTGTCCAGATCTATTTTGATGTCACTCTGTTAGCCGAAACTTTGACTCTCACCCAGGACATATAAACTCATGATGGCTCTCAGCAGCGTAGCTGGTATGCCCCATTTGTGCCACACCCTTGCTCTGTCGACTTTATCAGATGCGGTGGTATGTAGTCAATAAAGGTTGCAAATAGAGTTGGTGCTTGGTTTTTGTTTGCTGCTTTGATCAAGGAGGAAAGAATCTACAATTTTTTTTTCCATGCTGCTTCCTTGTTTGAAATCTGACTGTGTTATGGGTATTAGTGCATTGGCCGTGCAAGAAATTGTTCTCAGCCTTTCAAGTGTACCCAAAGTGGTAAATGAAACCATGCAGACCTGTCATGCAGGCTTTCACACTCAAGTGGGATTTGACACTGTAATGCGAAAAATGATGGTCACAGCCCCACCTGCATTTTGGGTGCAGTTCAGAGGAATCATCTGTCGACTCAGGTCAGCCTATTGTTTGATACTGGGGGAAATTTCACATCAAGTCAAATTCTAATTACTGGTTGGGAAAAGTGTGATTTCCTAAAAATCTGACATCCCCATTGAATTGGATTTTTAACGAATATTAAAAATAGTTCTTCATTTATTTTTATAGGTAGCCCCATTCCCAAGTTAAAGTATTGGTGGGGCCATTGGAATTAAGAGTGTTTTGTGCAGTTTTCTGCAGAATCCTGGATATGCCTAGAGTGCCACATAATCCATTATCCACTTAATAATCTGCTGACTTTAACAAACAAAAAGTTGTTTCTAGCTCCAACTGATCTAATTAATAAGATCACAGCAACTCGTATTGTAGTGCAGTGGAAGGCCCTTAGTAAAGGTTGACTGGTTATCGTTCTGTTGCTTATTGGTGTATTTGAGTCTAATTGTTGCCAATGAGGTGAAATCTTTGCCCAGATAGTGGTGATGTACAAAAATGACAAAATAAAGAGCTATTGCAGACAGTGCCGTATTATGCCACATAATGTGCCTTTTCTTGCTGCATAATTTAATAAACAGTGCTACGTAATGTGGTCCTCTGTTGCATAATTCCAGTGGCCCTGCGTATTAGGATTTTAATCTGTACTCTGGTTTTCTATGTGGAACAGCTAGGCCTGTTACAGTGAAAAATATATTTAGTTGCTAGTCACTGTAAGGACATGTTAAAGTTACCTTTCTACATGTCCTACTTTTAAATACCATGCACCCTGCTTTGTGGTCTATAAGGCTTACATGGGGGGAGGTGCTTATTAATATTAAAGAAGGAGGTTGTGACCTGTCGAAAGGGTTGCTTTTGACAGGTCAAATTGCAGTGAATACACTGGTAGAGTGATAGGCCTGAAGCCAAATTTTACACAGTCACTGTAGCGGGTGGCACAATAGGCACTGCATTCCACTATTGACGTTTACCGTACATTTTGCACCATATACTAGGGACTTGTAGGTACGTTAAATATGCCAATTAGGAATACGCCAATTTTCAAAGGGGGTGCACAGGAACTTTGTGCACTTCAATCCTGCTAACTAGTGGCAGAGTTCTAACATCAGCAAAATATATAGGGTCCAGCAAAAGACGAGAATTATGGGGTGTGGGGCCCACACAGAAAAGGGGAATTTCCAACACACTCCACTCATGAACACGTCAGCAGCACTCCTCTCCTTCTAGGTTACAATTCAAGCTTCAGATCGCACTGCTGCTCTGAAACCTCAACATAACATTAGATAGCTTTTCCTGATCATTGGATAGGATGATCCCAACTTCTTGACCTCTCATCTGCTTTTGACACTGCTAACCTTCAACCCTCACAGAACCAGATCATTAAATCCAAACACACTTTCAACTGTTCTCAGTTTTAATCTGGAGGACGGAATAATACAGTTTTCTATAAGACACATATTTGTAACCTCTAAAGAACCCCTCCAACTCCTATCCCCCATCATTTTGTGTAGACACTACAGAACTCCAGTGTAAGTCACCGGTAGCAGCATGCCCGGTTCGGCAGGTGAACGGGAAGAACCATTGATGGAGAATATCACCAAGGAGTAATCCTAGTGGGTGAGGGTTCTACAACAAAAATGGTTGTTTTTTCCAAATAGGAGAAATAGCCCACATGTCTGAATGGGACTGCCGTTTTTTGATGTACTTGCAAATAAAAAGGAGGAGCCCTCCTCTGTAAATACTTGACTTCCCCCTTCTTTATATAAACTCTTAACTATCAATCCTTGTAAAGCACTCTACATTCTAGACCAAGCCTGCATGATAAAAGTTGTTGGTCTTAAAAAGGAAAGCCACCTTTCTTTGAGTCTTCAGAACTGCTGTCCAAATACTTTTACTTTTGATCGACGACCTCCCAGCCACCCCATTAACCCATTTGAATTGCATTCTACACTTCACAGCACACCTCCTCAAAGGCCTGACGAAATTAGACTATTACGTCTGCCCTGGTGAAATTCCACTGGTTTGCTTTGCATGTCTGCATGAGCTTTAAAGCCATTGGTGTCAAACCTGCCATTAACTGCACGCCTGCCTAAATGGCAGGCAAGCTTACCATCCTCCGAGGCTCACGATGCACCCGCAGCTAGAACTGGACCAGGATTTGAATTGAGGAAAGAAAAAAATAGGAAATGCCTTCTCATTCTTTGCACTCAGGATTTGGAACAATATCCCAGTAACCATCAGCACCATTTCTCCCGTCCTTCAATTCAGAAAACGGAAGAGACTTGCTTTTCGAATAATGCCACATCTCAAAACCCTTGCTTACCGCTGTACCTTTTCTCGCCCTATAAATTGAACTGTAATCATTGCTTATGTCCCTGATCGGTGCTCTGTTGCTCCTTGGTAGATTGACCTTTTATAAATACCCACAAATGTACATATGTACACCCAGCACCCTTTTCCTCCACATCCGTTCCCAGCTGTCTTTGAGATGAATAAATGCCTATGCTGTAGAACGAGACTGGTCAAACTGTCTTCCTGCATCTGCAGTACCCAGTGTGCCTGATAGGTAAGGCTCGCGGTTGCTCTTTTGAAAGTGTGAAGCCATGATAATAAATGTCTTGTTAGGGATGTAAAGTTACTTTAGGCAAGCCTCCACTGAATTGTGCTTAGGCATTGTGTGTGCTTGATAAGCATGGACGTGTTATAAGCTGTTCTTGCATGCATGAGTCGAGTTTGGTCTGACAGCAGAGATCACGCACACTGCCTACTGAAACCCTGATCTGCTCCCACTTTGTTAGGTGAATTGAATTCACTTATGCTTTCTAATTTCGTGAATTCCAGAGAAATACGGCCATGTTGTCAATTAGCCCTTCCTGTTAAAGACACAATTGTTGCCAGAGGGGGGCAGTGTTCTGCTTGGGTTTTCGGATCAGATAGAACCCGCTCATCAGAGCCTCACTAACCCAGACAGAACGTTACCCTCTCCCTAGGGCCTATTTACAATAGTGCAACCACATATATCTACCACCTAAGGACAGGGAATTCCTACTATACATACCAAGACCTCTTATAATCGGCGGCCTCGCGATCCCATACGGATCCAGACCTCTCTGCCCATACGACAGTATCACAAGTGGCGGCCTCGCGATCCCATACGAATCCAGACCTCTCTGCCCATACGATAGTATCACAAGTGGCGGCCTCGCGATCCCATACGAATCCAGACCTCTCTACCCAGACGGCAGTCTCAGCACAATCGGCGGCCTCGCGATCCCATACGAATCCAGACCTCTCTGCCCATACGACAGTATCACAAGTGGCGGCCTCGCGATCCCATACGAATCCAGACCTCTCTGCCCATACGACAGTATCACAAGTGGCGGCCTCGCGATCCCATACGAATCCAGACCTCTCTACCCAGACTGCAGTCTCAGCACAATCGGCGGCCTCGCGATCCCATACGAATCCAGACCTCTCTGCCCATACGACAGTATCACAAGTGGCGGCCTCGCGATCCCATACGAATCCAGACCTCTCTACCCAGACGGCAGTCTCAGCACAATCGGCGGCCTCGCGATCCCATACGAATCCAGACCTTTCTGCCCATACGACAGTATCACAAGTGGCGGCCTCGCGATCCCATACGAATCCAGACCTCTCTGCCCATACGACAGTATCACAAGTGGCGGCCTCGCGATCCCATACGAATCCAGACCTCTCTACCCAGACGGCAGTCTCAGCACAATCGGCGGCCTCGCGATCCCATACGAATCCAGACCTCTCTGCCCATACGACAGTATCACAAGTGGCGGCCTCGCGATCCCATACGAATCCAGACCTCTCTACCCCGACGGCAGTCTCATACAACAGTTCATCCTATGATCACCATAACATACAAAAAGGGAATCAGTCTCACTATTCATCAGATCACACAAGGACTGCCAGTTCAAGCATAGCCTGTTCTCTGGTTCGAGGGTCTCCTCTTTCCCTTATTCAGTTACCACTTACCTGATCAGGGTTAACATCTGTTCATGTAGCCGCAGCTGACTAGAAGAATAGGCTACCCTCTCATACAAGAACACGCAGCACATGTTGGTTCACTACAAACTGGGTACTTTATTACTCATTACATACGCAATCACATAACATTACAATATAACACATAACCTGCAAAGAAAAGTGAAAGATTAAGTTGTACACTCTAATAAAAAAGGGTCGACATCACCTTAGTAGTGGGTAGCCTGCACTCAGTGGTCATCTAGGTTCCCTTCTCGTCTGTGCCTTGGCTTGCCTGGAAGTCACACCTCCGCAGTCACGGATACATGTCTGCACCACTATGCGCTGTTCTCTTCACCCTTCTCCGAGTCACTGGGACCTCTTCCTTATCGGCTACTCTCTCCTCTCTGGCTATTCTGCTAGGAGAGTATCTGTCTCTCGGTTCTTCTCCGCCTTCAAGATGGCGTCTGTCTTCCCTGGAATAAGTAGTAGCTTTACTGCTAACGGCTAGATGCCGCCTACGGACTGAACATGTAACTGCCTCAGACTTTCACTAATATAGAGGTGCGTTTCCTCATGGAAAATTCCGGCCCGTAACCTGCCGCCCACCAAATTCTTGTACCTCCCCGTACCAAGGACACGTTCCCAGCCGGCCGGCCTGATGTAGTGTCTTCGGCATGAAGAAAAATACAATCCTTCGATAAGGGCCGGCCTGAACCGGTTCTCTCCAAGCGAATAACACCTCATAACTAAAACATTACATTTGACCTAGAAGCATCCCAAGCTGCCGGAGCAGAAAGAAAGATGGAGTCTCTCCCGTTTGAGGCCTACCAGGCCTGAATTCAGCACGGCTCCATGAAATACCCTCACTACAGGACAGGTTATCCCTAATACTAACGAATCTATCCCCTAGGCTATGTGTGCAAGCCCTGATCTATGGGGAAGAGCACAGGATCATGTCGAAGTGCCTAGTAAATAGGCTCCATTCACTACTCTAACCCTTAGACTTGAATGATAAGAGACTGAAGTCACATTCAATCATTCCTCCTCACAAGAAGGCCGGGAAAATCGAGCAGAACAGGCAGGACATTGCAGAAAATAATTATTTAGTGGAAAGAAGATCAGCCTTGAAAGTACTGCAAGCCAGTCTTATTCCATGGAGGTTATGATTTAACATAATTACCTTAAAGTTAATTTATAGTTATATTTTAGGTTTATAGGTGATGATGATTGTACTCCACATCTTATTTTATCTAAGTTTCAGACAACCTAGACTTCTTTCTATCAAAGAAGCTGCCCATCCTGCCTAAACTCTACTCTTAACTAAAATTTACAGCTGGAGTAAATGGCAATGAGGAAAGAAGTAATATCGTCATATTTCTATTCTCTTGTTTGTCAATAGCTAGAGATTAATAGAATAACCTGGTAACTAATCCAGTAGCAGCAAAGTAAGATAACAATAAAGAGAAACTGCAAGCTGGGAGGAAATAAACATTTTTGTACATAAATCACTTGATAATTGGTAATGGATAAAGACTAAAGGTTTGCTTTTATTTTGATTAAATGAAGTGATCCTGCATGCCCTTTATTTTTCAATTGTGTATTGAAATGCACTTTGGTATATGGGAATCCGAAATATTGAATGACTAAGTGCAGTTTTTTGCCGTTTTTATATTACTCCTGCTTTTCTCATTTCTTCAGAACTAGAAGCATTAAAGCAGCGTTTCATGAAGCACTCTCTTACCAAAGTTAAACCCAAAACTGAGCGAAAGATGAACCTAAATGTTGTCCGTAAAGAGAGAACTGCAGAAGGAAATGAACAGCTGAAGATGGATTTGATGCCAGTTACCATAGCTGCGGAAACATTAGAAGAGAGTACACATGGGAAGCCAGGTACGTTTTAATTTAGACAGTATAAGGTCGCTACTTGCTAGCAAGTTGGAGAGTTGACCCCTGAAGGAGTTTGCCACAGAGTGTTGGGATGGAAAAGATTGTGTGTTAACCAAGCTACATTGTGCTTTGACTTCCCTTCTGCTTTCACATCGACCTCTCCTCTCTGCATTTAGGAAACCGAGTGAATTGACACCTCGCATAGCCCTATAACTTTCTTTACGTATTGTAGAAACAAAGCAACAATTTAAGCAGTTTCGCAAAATTGTATTGGTAATTCTTTACTGATTTGCAGTACTTTAACCGTCTCATGATGTTTCATAGAGTTAAAAAGCTTGTCCAAATGATCTGTCGGTATTTTTTTTCCTTTTTGTTTGTTTTTTGTATTTAGAATTTATCAATGGCAATATGGAGCCTTTCATTTAAGAACTATAACTCCTCTTTTACACACTTCAACAACGAAAGCCATACATGTAGCCCTCCATTAAGATTACATTTTACTCAACACTTTTGGAAGCTCAGAGGTGCCAAATATCTGATGTAGTTTACAGTTCGGCCTGGACTGTTGCTAGTGGAGCAGGCTCAAGACTGATCTACATATAGCTGGGTCCACACCAAGGTGGCATGGTGTGCAAAATAACAATGGATTGGAATGCGGCCCCAGAGTTACCAGTAATTGAGATGAATTAATGTATTCCATCCATCAATTTTTGTGTATTTATTGTGTCGCCCTAATTGGGATGGGTATGCCCAGATGTGGGTCCCGTGCACACTTTCACTGGAACGGAGCTGTACCTTGCTGATAATTGCCTAACTTGGGCATACCGAGTCCTGGGTTGCTTGTGTTTCTGTTCAGGGAGGACTTGGGTTGGCAGTTTAAGCTGGACTGTACCTATTGGATCAGGGTCAAGACTGATTTGCATATAGCTAGATCAAAACTGAGGTGGCATGGTGTGCAAAATAATAATGGATTGGTGTGCGGCTTGAATGATTACCAGTGGCTGAGATTAATTCAAGCTTTCACTGTTTTGTATACTTGAAATAATTAAAATATTTGATGTAGACTAGAGCATCCAAACTATTTGAATAACTGTATAGAAAGTCCTATGAATCCATAGCCTTTTTTTATATAAATGTATTTATTTGGTGTGCAGTGCAAATTTTATATATATATTCAGATCAAGTTCAATTTTTGGATGTGGAGTTATATATTGAGAACAATAACATACAATCTCGATTATATCGTAAAAGCACAGCTGGTAATGCTATATTGCATGCCCAAAGTTCCCACCCTTACCACTTGCTTAAAGGTATCCCATATGGGGAATTTCTCCGCATCAATCGTATATGTAGTTCTGAACTTGATTGTATTACTTATCAGAATGAATCCCTTGAAAGATTTTTAGCCCGTGGCTACAAAAGGAAGGATTTAGAGTTAGCACTAGCCAGAGCCAATACTATGAAACGTAGCAATTATTTCGAGACAGTTACTAGTAAGACTATCCATAGAATAGTTTCTAGCACTAAGGTGGAGCTGAATGATCCTAACCCTGTCCGTCTTATTACGACCTTTAGTAGCCAGGACAATGTTATTAGGAAACTTATTTATAAGAATTGGCTTATCGTTAAAACTGATCTCACCATATCTCAGTTAGTGCCTAACTTACCCCTGATTACTTTCAGGCGAGCACCCTCTATGAGGGATGCTCTAGTGAGAACCAGTCCTGAAGTCACTACGTCTAGTACCTGGCTCTCTAATCGAAAGGGTTTTTTCAAATGCAGCTCCTGTCGAGCTTGCAAATTTGGCATTAACACCTGTGAATTTAGGAATGCCTTTGTAGATATTCCAACTAGCATAAAGGGATTTTTCACATGCAAAACTGATCATGCAGTCTACATACTTGAATGCACATGTAAATTAAAATATATCGGTAGCACGATATTACAGGTATCTGCACGAATCTTACAACATCTTCGTGCCATTGTCAACTCTTACCCCAGTTATCCAGTAGCATGCCATTTTAAACTGGTTCATCACAATCTAAATGATTTACAATACTTTGTGATTGATGCAATACCTAGGTTATCTAGAGGAGGTAATAGGGAAAAGCGTCTTAGACAGCTGGAATCCCATTACATATTGTTACTGGATACAAAAATGCCAAATGGTCTTAATTCCTGGGAAGACTTACACAACTTTCTATAAAACTGCATGAATTGGTCTGATTTTCCTGTGTCTGTACATTAATTGATGTTCCCTCCCCTTGTTACTGCCGTTATTGTTTACCCTGAGGTAGTCCACTGTTGACCTTCATTTTATCGTTCTTTTAGCCAGTTCATTCTTTGGTTTTAAACCGGATTTTAATCTTTTGATTGTGATCGGGTTTGTACTGCGGTTTGTATCTGGATTTTTTGGACGATTTTATGGATGTTGTACTGTTCTCTGCTTCATGGTTCTTTGTCACTTTTAAGCATTTAATCTGTTATTTATTCTTTATTGCTGCTATGCTTTGCCATTCTGATGGATACATCTGCCAGTGGATTCCTCACCTTGTGAATATCCCCTGCACCAGCATTCCACGGAACTTTTCCTTTCCCAGCACTCCACGTCACAATGCATCGGCTCCGCTCGCGACTCCGTACGACGTCACCGGAGCCATAAGAAGCCCACGTCGGCGTGATGACGTCAGTTCCGCGCCGTCGAAGCGCAATGGTTTTTTCCAGTGCTCTCTAGCTACTTTGTAGTATATAGCTGTGTTACTGTTAAAAATTCGGTATGTCTTCGAGGAAGTCGGGCTTTAAGCCCTGTAGGGAATGCGGAGGTCTGATGTCCATGACTGATCCGCATCAAGACTGCTTATGGTGTCTTTCTTCGGACCACGATATGGAGGAATGCGGGTGCTGTAGGAGTATGAATCCTAAGGCGCTGAAGGAGAGGAAGACTAAGCTCTTTATGAAGAAGATCGGTGAGGAGAAGAGAGGGAGAAAACAAGAGAAGTCGAGGCGGGAGTCGTCGACTTCGAGGTCGTCTAAGTCGAAGAAGCATCACAAAAAGAGAAACCATTCTTCTCGACGTCGGTCCTCGATGTCCAGGAAGTAGAGGTCGACTTCGCCCCGTCGGCGTCGGAGCAAGGACTTGTCTCCTTCTCCTTCGAAGTCTCCAAGAGGTTCTCCTTCGTCGAAGCGGGCTCCAGCTCAGTCCCCGACGCAGTCACCGGCTCCGTCTAAGGCGTCGACTCCGGTTCGAGTGGAGTCGGATGTCTCCATGGATGAACAAGAACAGGAAGAGCCTGCTCCGGTGCCTGATGAATCTGCGGCTTCGGTGGGGGATACTGCGGAGCCGACGCCGGAGACTCCACAAAGGGATACAGGGTCTGTTCCTTATCCACAATTCCCGGCTCCAGGTACCGATTCATCAAATTTTCTAAATGCCATGTATGGTATATTTAACAGGGCGGCCTTCCCATCCAGAGCACCAACTGGTCCTGTGGGTCCGATGGCGTATACGCTAGGGGTGCTACAGCATTATGCTCAGGCCCCCTTTTTGCCCTTCATGCCGATGGCGCCTTCGTGGCAGTTTCCGGCGCCGTCTGGGGATCCGACACGACTTCGGATGGACCATCAGACTTCGGAGCCTTCTTCAACGCCGCGTCCAACGCCGCCGACTCCGGTACCTCTGGCTCCACCGACGCCGCGTACGACGTTGACGACGCCAGCTCCCCGGATTCGGTCGAGAAGGGAGGCCCAGAGGGTTTTGGAGGAAGGAAGATATAGAGCAGAGGTGGAAGAAGGTGAAGTCGACTCTTCTTCAGATGAGTTTGAGGGAATTGAAGAAGCAAGTGGGTTGGATACAACCCCTGAGTGGGAGCATACGTCAGCTAGATCTTCTCCACCTCAGGAATTGGCGCCCTATCATGTGGTGATTAAGAAGGCCGCAGATCTTAGATTTGCAGCTGCCCTCTGTGGAGAACAAATCGAACTTACTCACGGAGGTGTTGCATTCTCCGTCATCAGCTTTGGAGCCTTTGTTGCCTTTCAATGAGGCCATCTTGGAGCCGGTGTTGGAGGTGTGGAAGAAACCTCTTTCATCTCCGGCGGTTTCCAGACAGGTGGCAAGAAGATACAGGGTTGCACCAGGGGATCCTGATTTGTTTTGTCTACACATCCATCCTCAGAGAGCCTAGTTGTGCAGGCTTCTTGTTCAAAACATGCTTCGGGTGCTTTCCCTCAGTCTCCAGCTGATAGGGAGTCAAAGAAAATTGATCAGGCGTCCAAGAAGTCCTTCTCCTCAGGAAGTATGGCGCTGAAATCATCTAATGCCACATGCCTTCTGGGGCGTTATGTTCATGCCTTGATGGACTCTATTAAATCTTTGGCCCCTAAGTTGCCTGAGGGGGATAAGTCGTCCTTCTTGGAGGTTGTTGCGGACACTCAGGCAGCTGCCAGACAGGTGATCCAGTCAGGGCTGGATACGGCGGACTCGGTGGCGAGGATTATGGGGTAGTCTATAGCCGCAAAAAGGCAGGCTTGGCTCCGTTCCTCTGGTTTCTCGGCAGATGTTCAGGCCACGTTGGTTGATCTGCCATTCGACGGACAGAAACTGTTTGGGGAGAAAGCAGACTCTGCCCTTCAACGTTTTAAGGACAGCAGATTGACGGCAAAGTCCTTGGGTCTGCAGGCTCCTGCTAGGGGTTCTGCTTTTCGGAAGTTTAGGGGTTTCGGAAGAACATCCTTTCGCTCCTTCCGACAGCCCCAACAGCAGCTGCAGCAACAGCAGCAGAATCCCCTATAGAGGGAAGCAAAGGGGTCGGAGAGGTTCTGGTCGCAACCCCTCTACTTCCTCCTCCTCCTCTGCTCCCAATGAAGCTTCAGGGAAGCAGCCCTAGATCCCCCATCCCGGATCATGTAAGACCTGTGGGGGGTCGGGTGTCCTACTTTCTACGGGGTTGGAAATCTGTAACAACAGATCTTTGGGTTTTGAATCTCGTAGAGACTGGGTACGCCCTTCCCTTTCGGGAGTTTCCTCCCCCTTACCCTCCTTGCCAAGGTCATTGCTCAGAAGACCATCTGCTTCTCCTGCAGAAAGAGGTTCTAGCCTTGCTTCAGAAGGGTGCAATAGAGGTGGTTCCGGAGCAGGAAAGGGGTCAGGGATGCTACTCCCGGTATTTTCTGATTCCCAAAAAGGATGGCAGATTGCGTCCGATATTGGACCTCAGAATTTTGAATTTTTACCTGAAACAGGAGAAATTCAAGATGCTGACCCTTGCGCAGGTTCTTCAAGCTTTACAGCAAAGAGACTGGATGGTGTCGCTCGACTTGCAGGACGCGCACTTCCATGTTCCAATCCTGAAGTCGCACAGGAAGTATCTCCGTTTTACGGTTGGGTCGCAACATTACCAGTTTGCGGTCCTCCCGTTTTGTCTTACTACCTTACCTCGAGTCTTCACAAAGGTGATGGCAGTGGTGGCTGCTCATCTCAGGAGGTCGGGTATTCCGGTTTTCCCCTACCTGGACGACTGGCTTCTGAAGGCAGAGTCCCCAGAGATGGTGCAGCGTCATCTGCAAGTAACATCTCAGCTGTTATTCGACTTGGGTTTTTCGATCAGTGTGCCCAAATCTCACCTGGTGCCCTCTCAACGCAACCTGTTCATAGGGGCGGTACTGGACACTACTGTGTGTCGAGCATTCCCTCCTCCTCAAAGGATTCTCGACATTCAGGAGATGGTCCCTTTATTCCACAATGGAGCGGTTGTTCCAGTTCTGAAGGTCCTTCGCCTGCTCGGTCTGTTCGCTTCCTGCATTCTGTTGGTCAACCATGCACGCTGGCACATGAGGGCGCTCCAGTGGTGCCTCCGCATGCAGTGGTATCAGCACAACAGGGATCTCAGGGAGTCAATCAAGATCTCCAGAGAAGCTGCAGCGGATATGTCTTGGTGGAGCGTGGAGGGCAATCTGTCACAAGGAAAGCCCTTCCATCTACCTCCATCGGTGGCCACAGTGATAACGGATGCATCCACCTTAGGGTGGGGTGCTCATCTGGGGGATCTGGAGATCAAGGGTCTTTGATCTCCAGAGGAAAGGTTGCTTCACATCAACCTTCTGGAATTGCGGGCGATTCGTTTGGCACTCAAGGCCTTCCTCCCTTCCCTTCGCGGTCAGTCTGTTCAAGTCCTAACGGACAACACTACCGCGATGTGGTATATCAACAAACAGGGAGGAGTGGGGTCTCTTTGTCTCTGCAGAGAGGCTCTGCGTCTATGGTCCTGGGCTCAGGACCATCAGATCTGTCTGATAGCAAATCATCTGGCCGGAGTTCTGAACGTTCGTGCGGACAGTCTGTCGGCAGTTCTCCGCCAACCACGAGTGGAGGCTTCATCCGGAGGTAGTTTGTCACGTCTTTCGGACGTGGGGAACTCCTCGGGTGGACCTGTTTGCCACTTTCGAGAACGTGCACTGCCCGTCTTTCTGCAGTCTCCAGTATCCGATGCAGGGGGCGTTGGGACGCGTTTCAGTTGAATTGGGGTTCACAGTTCCTTTACGCGTTTCCTCCCATACCCTTGATTCCTCGGGTTCTGAGGAAGATTTGCCAAGACCGGGCCCAAGTCGTATTGATCGCCCCGGATTGGCCAAGAAGGGTGTGGTACACAGATCTTCTCCACCTCTCCTTGTGCCCTCCGCTCAGTCTCCCTCTGAGGGCAGATCTTCTCTCGCAGTCAGAGGGGCGGGTTCTACACCCCCACCTCCAGAGCTTACACCTTCATGCCTGGAGATTGAACGGGGCAACCTGAGTTTATTCTCTCTCCCGCCTGATGTGGTGGACGTTATTTTATCGGCCAGGCGACACTCCACCAAGTCCATTTACTCCTACATGTCGTCTAAATTTGTGAAATGGTGTGGAGAGAGATCCATTGACCCTTTAAAAGCCCATCTTTCTGATGTGCTCCAGTTTGTTCTTTCCCTGGCACAGCAGGGCTGTGCTGTGGCCACGGTCAAGGGCTATCTTTCGGCCTTATCGGCTTTTCTATGCCTTCCAGATCAACCGTCACTTTTTAAATCTCCGGTTGTTCTGAGGTTTATCAAGGGCATTACAAACATGTTTCCTCCCACTCCCTTTGTAATGCCTCAGTGGGACCTTAATCTTGTTTTAACCTTTCTGATGGGGTCCCCATTTGAGCCTCTACATAGCTGTCCTTTGAGGCTGTTGTCCTTTAAGGTGGTCTTTCTTGTAGCCATAACCTCGGCAAGGAGGGTGAGTGAGCTCCAAGCTCTTAGTCCTAAACCCCCGTTTGTATCCTTGCATGCTGAAAGGATGGTTCTCAGGACCAGGGCTGCTTTCCTGCCTAAAGTAGTTACTCTGTTTCATTTGGGGCAGTCCATTACTCTCCCTGTTTTCTATCCGCCTCCTCATCCTTCCAAAGAGTAGGAAAGACTCCATCGCCTGGACCCGAAGAGGGCTGTGAGTTTTTATTTGGACAGGACTAAAGACTTTCGTCTTGATGACCAACTCTTCATTGGCTACGTTGGTCGTTCAAAGGGTAAAGCGGTGCACAAGCGCACGCTATCGAGATGGATCATCCTTGCCATCAACATCTGCTACGCCCTGGCTGGTAAGACTCCTCCTGAGGGCATTAGAGCTCATTCGACTAGAGCAAAGTCATCTGCTTTGGCCCGGGGTGTTCCTGTGGCAGATATTTGTAAGGCCGCGACTTGGGCCTCCCTCCATACTTTCGCAAAGCATTATTGCTTGGACTCTGAGATGAGGAGGGAGGGCCACTTTGCGCGCTCTGTATTACAAGACTTTCTGGTATAGGAACGTGGACACCCTCCTCCGGGAGTGGGGACTGCTGTGGGAATCTTTTCACAAGGTGAGGAATCCACTGGCAGATGTATCCATCAGAAGAACAAGTTACTTACCTGCAGTAACGCTTTTTCTGGTGGATACAGTATCTGCCTGTGGATTCCTCACTGACCCACCGCCTCCCCGTTGTCCACCTTTGTATACCATGAAAGAGGTCTTGTTGGACTGTTTTGATACTTTCTTGTACATTTGTAGGAAATGCTTGTTTGTTTAGCATTCCTTTTCTTTGTATGATATGTATATGTGTTGGTATACTGTATACTGTGTATACTTGGAGTTGTCGTTGGTTCACCTGTTCGCCTCGAAGGCTCGGAAAAAATGGGTGGAACTGACGTCATCACGCCGACGTGGGCTTCTTATGGCTCCGGTGACGTCGTACGGAGCCGATGCATTGTGACGTCACCCACGTCGACGTGGAGTGCTGGGAAAGGAAAAGTTCCGTGGAATGCTGGCGCAGGGGATATTCACAAGGTGAGTAATCCACAGGCAGATACTGTATCCACCAGAAAAAGCGTTACTGAAGGTAAGTAACTTGTTCTTTTGCACATCTGCGGAATTTGCACCTGTGCACTTGCACTGTATGAGATATATATATATATATATATATATATATATATATATATATATATATATATATATATATATATATATATATATACATACACACACACACACACACACACACACACACACACACACACACACACACACACACACACACACACACACACACACACACTTTACAAACAGCAATGTGGGACAGCGATGGGCACGTGCTCCGCCCCCAGTTATGCAAATCTTTTTGTGGGCTGGTGGGAGAAGCACGTGGGCTGGCTGGACGCACCTGAACAATGGATGGACAATGTTGTGTTGTGGGCCCGCTACATTGATGATCTCTTTATCGTGTGGAAGCGCAGCGGCGCTGAGTATTATGTTGCCTTTCTCAACTGCAACAATTTAAATTTAAAATTTTGTGGTAACATCAGCAACACTAGTGTCTGCTATATTTTTTTTATTGACAATTGCTACAAACAAAGCGGAGTACATTCACATCTATTTCTCGTTAAACAGTTAAACAGAGGGGGCATCGTCTGCTCTTTTTAGTCACTCATTTCCAGATCAGAGTCTTCAGGTGGAGGGGTGCATATATTCCCACGAAACGCGTTCCATTTCCCCCACACTCGCTTCCACTTTTGAGGACACCTTCTATTAATAAATACTGCCTTGTCTGCCACCATGGCACTGTCTAGGTCGCGACACCACTGCTTGTGCGAGGGGACCGTCTGCGCTCCCCAGTGTTGAGCGATGTTCCACTTAGCCAGTGTGATACCCAGTGAGGCCCATCCTTGCTCCGCGTGATTAAGGTCTGTTGGTTCCCACACATTGAGAATGCATCAACCTTGGCTCAGGGGGGACACCAAAGCCACACACCCGAGTGATTGTTGCCATGACAGCCTTTCAATATTGTGTGATGGGACAATCCCACAGTGTGTGGTAAAAGGTGCCCACCAGCCCACAGCTCCTAAGACAGTGGCATATCTGCTCTCCCTATTTTGCGGAGTGTTGTTCTGGAGTAGTATGTTCTGTGCAGTGTCTGCTTTCTTGATTTAGAAGTCTATATCGAACAATCTAAAATTCTTACCCGCTTGTATAGAAAACCAACAGCGGTTAACGCTGTCCTCCATGCCAGGAGTTTCCACCCTAGGAGTATGGTTAACAACATCCCCTATGGTATGGGGGAACTCCTGCATCTAAAAAGGAACCGTACCACAGAAGCTGAATATGCCAAAGCCAGGGAGGACACCTTTCTTAGATTTAAAGAAAGGGGATATTCTAATATTCTCAAACAGGCACATGGGAAAACTAATTCAATAGACAGACTCCAACTCTTGATACCCAAAGTTCACAAACCAGAAACTGAATCCAAGGTCACTCTGCCAGAATGATAACCCGCTATAATGCGAAGTCCTCAGAGGTGGTACGAATCTTTAGGAGAAACTGGCACATTCTCCAGACTGATAATATTGTGAAAAAGGTTATACCTATGTATCCTACAGGTGCAGTATATCAATTGGTGATCATTTAGTGCACAGTCATCTTAGATCAGCGTCACACCATATACAAAATGTATGGGGCTTCTTTCCATGCCTAAAATGCAAGGCATGTAAATTTAGCCATAACGTGTTAGACTAGAACACTTTAGAACATGGGATGGAAAATAATAGGATCAAAACCATCAATCGACGACTTAATTGTAATTCAGATTTCACTGTATATATCTTAGAATGCCCCAACAGAGATGTGGGCAGTACTATCCACTCAACCAAGAAGCGCATATTAGAGCATATGCGCGCACTTTCATAGAAGGCCCCACCTATCCGGTGACTGACTCGTCACTTTGAAAAAATGCAGAACAGCAACCGTGATCTTCTGAAATGTTTCTGTATCGATCAGATCCCCAAGTATGAAAGAGGTGGGGATAGTACAAGACAGCTACGAGCCCTAGAATCTAACTATATTATCGATCTGCAAACCAAGGTCCCATTAGGCCTTAATAATGATGAGGAGCTGTGGTCCCATTTGGAATGATGCTGCTAATAAATTGTCTGCCTAAATGAGATAGTGTTAACTGCCCTCTATGACTACTGTGATTTGTCTGATTATTCTTTTTTACTTAACTTTTTTGCTTTTTGCTTTGCTTTTCCTTTCTTTTCCATTTCCTGGTTTCTCTTTTTCTTTGTGTATGGACACAAGAAATTAGAGTTCATAAATGCCCAGCTATGATCAATATGTATATCCAGACTTGCATAACATTGCTTCAGTACCACGTTTTGTGTTTTTGCCCATTCAGGGCTCAATTGTGAAAATTCAAGTGCTCCTCCTTATAAAAAAAAAAATGTGTTCGGTTTGAAATAGAATTTTCTAAACATAGCTCAACTGACTTTTTTTTTTTTTGCAAAAACAATTTTTATTGCATTACTCAAACACAGTTGACATCCACAATGTTCATCTGGCCAGTGGCCGCCATCCGTATATAAAACCACGTCCAAGTACAATCTGGGCCACTTCCACCCACCAATGCGCTGTCCCCAAACCCTCCCCTGAACGAATACACCCCCCCCCCCCACCCACTTGTCAGTGTGCCGAGACGACAACTACCAGGATAAACCTCTCTCAGAAGTAGCCGTGTTAGGAGCCACGAGCCACCCCCCACCATCACAGACAGGCCCCAAGCAGAAAGGAAAAGGAAAGCCCCCGGCCCCCAGGAGCTAATCAGCTAGCCTCCCCCACCCCTAGGTTCCTGCCGGGTGCCCCAGTGCCGCAGGGCTTCCCTCCCCCGCTATTCCCCACCCCTGGAGATCAACCACTAGTGCTTCCCATGCCCGAGCCATGGCCAGAGCCATGTCATCGCTTCCCCTAAGCGCAAGCTGCAGCCGGAGCGTGCCCTCGCTACCCGCCCACTTGGTAAATGTCGCTCTCCACCTCGTGAAGCTGGGACCCGTCCTCGACTTCCAGTGGAGGGTAATTTCTCGTTTGGCCACCACCAGCCCCAGGTCGCAAAACTTGCTCGTGATTTTCGTGCGCGGCGTGTGTGGAAACCATAGCAGCAAACAAACTCCCATCTCCACCCGCAATTCCCGCCCTGTCACTTGGGCCAAGCAGTCGATGACCTCTTCCCAGTAGCCGCTTAAAGCATCGCAGGACCAAAACATGTGCTTAAAGTCAGCCCCCTCCTCCCCACAACGAGGGCATTGCGGTGTGGGGCCCCCAAAATACTGAAACAATTTAGCTGGCGTCAGGTATGCCCTATGCAGGGTGAAGTACTGCACCAGTTGAAACCGGGCGTTACGCGTGCTCTTCCAGGCCCGTCTCTGTAGTGTAGGCCATGTCAGTTCCGGGATAGGTTTCCCGATATCGGTTTCCCACTTATCCTTCAACGCAGTCAAAGGAGCTAGATGTTCCGTGGCCATTCTCTGATAGAGGCAAGTAATGGCCTTGAGTGTGCCCGCCGCCATGACCACAGACTGACAGCCGGCCGCCGTCCGCGGTTCCGAGAGCCCCACGCTCCAGTACTTCTGTAGCGCCGCCACCAAAGCCGCGTGGAGGAGATAGTCGCCCCTCGGGATCCCGAAGGAGTCCTGCAGCCCCTGGAATGGCTGAAGCTCTCCATTCAGATACAGGTCCCCCACCATCTGTATCCCTAGGTCCTCCCAGCGGGCAAGCCCCGACCAGTCCCCGCCGTGGGGGAGGGCCGTGCACATACCCAAGGGGATCTCCGGGGCGTAAGGGCGAGCAGTGCCGGCCCTCCGCAGGCTCCGGTTCCAACACAGCCGGAGCGTTCGCTCTTCGAGCGTTAGTTGTGACAGCTCAAGTCGTTGTTGGAAAACGATAAAGGAAAGCACGTGTCACGGGATCATTCTACCCTGCGGACCCTCGGGGCCTCTAAATTCCCGAGCCACTGCCTGCGTGAGCCATTGTAGCTGGGCAGCCAAATAGTACCACTCAAAATCAGGTACCGCAAGCCCTCCCTCGGCTCTGGGCCGGCGCAGCGTGGCCAGCGCCACCCGCCGTCTGCCAGCCCCCCAGATAAAGCCCGTGACCATGGCCGTAAGTTTGCGGAAGAGTGACACCGGCACCCAGACAGGGAGCGTGCAGAAAAAATACAACAGGCGTGGGAGCGCCACCATCTTCAGCAGCGCCACCCGCCCGGCCACCGAGAGTGGGAGAGTGCTCCAGAATCCGATACTGCCTGCCAGGCCCGCGATCGCCCTCCCCACATTCCCCTCCAACAGGTCGCGCTGGGTGCGGTAAACGCGCACTCCCAAATACGGCAGACAACTATCCGCACAGCGGATCGCCCCCAGGAAGGGGGGGGATCCGCTCCCACTGAGTAATTGGGTAGACACAAGTCTTGTCCCAGTTGACCCTTAGGCCCGAGAGGCGCCCAAAGTCCTCCAGTAGCACCCTAGCGCCCTGGAGGGCCCCCTCCGCGTCAGCCAGGAAAAGCAATAAATCGTCCGCGTAGAGGGAAATATAATGGGTCTCCCCCCGCAGGTGCAGCCCAGCATACGCGCGTCCCAGTCGAGCATGGGCCGCCAGAGGCTCGATTGCCAGGGCAAACAGCAGCGGCGATAACGAGCAGCCCTGCCTCGTTCCCCGACGTACGGGATAGGGAGCCGAGATCGTGGTCCCCGTTCGCACCCTAGCCACCGAATTGGTATAGAGCAACCTCGTCCAGCGCACGAACCCATCCCCCAAGCCAAACTCCTGCAAGACCCTAAACAGATACGGCCACTCCACGCTGTCGAAGGCCTTCTCCATATCAACCGACAGGGTCAAGGCGGCTGGGTAGTCCATGCAGTCCACCTCCATGACCCGCAACAGTCTCCGGATACACGTCGACGTGTTCCGTTGCGGAATGAACCCAGCCTGGTCCGGGTGAATCAGGGTGGGCATGTGTGCCAAGAGGCGCGTGGCCAGAATTTTGCTCAGAATCTTATAGTCCACTGTTAGCATGGAGAGCGGACGATAAGCTGTCCTGGCACCCGGGTCCCCTCCTTTTTTCAGGAGCGGTATTATCAACGCTTCTCGTGCAGTGGCGGGCAATTGACCCGCTGTCCAGGCCTCCCTATAGACTGACTGCAACTGTGGGGCAAGCAGGTCCACATAGGCCGCGTAAAACTCCACAGGAAGCCCATCTGTCCCCGGAGTCTTATTATGCGCCATATGTTTGATCGCCGTCCGAATCTCACCAAGTGAGATATCACCCCCCAGCGCCTCTCTGAAAGTGGGGGCTAGTCTCGGTAATCGTGCTGTGGCCAGGAAGTCCTCCAGTTCCCCGGGGGCATCCTGCATGGTGTTAGTATAAAGGGCAGTGTAATATGCCAAAAACTGATCATTAATCTCACTCTGAGAGTACACCATAGTCCCCTCCCCGGTGGTCAACGAGAGTATGGGGGAGCCACGCGCAGCCGGATTCGCCAACCAGGCCAGGAGTGGCCCGACTTTGTCCCTCTCCGCATGCGCCCTAGTGAGGTACGTCTTGTAGTCAAAACAACGGAGCCGCTCCACTTGCACCGCCACGTGCTCACGCGCTGCGGCCACCTCTTCATGAGATTGCTCCCCCGAGTGATGTGCCCTTTCCGAATTGCGCAGCGCGGCGTCCGCCCTCTCCACGTCCCCCAAGAGCGCTTTCCGGACCCCGGAGGTGGAGGAGATACAGATCCCTCTGATGACCGCCTTGAACGAGTCCCATTCCCATGCCCTCTGTGAGGCCGTCCCGGCGTTTTCTGCGAAATAATGTGTTATCCCACCTTGGACTTCCGCCTGGAAGACAGAGCCTGGAAGACAGAGCGGATTCAGACGCCAGGTGGGTATCGCCTGACGTTGCCTACTCCAGCGTACGATAACCAAACAGGGGTTGTGGTCCGATATGGTTTTTTTCCAGGTATTCACTATGGCGAGTCAGAGCCTGTACTCCCGGGGAGCACAATATGCCATCCAGGCGCACATGCAGATCGTATGGGGTAGAATAATAGGAGTAATCCCGCTCCAGTGGGTGGTGCTCCCGCTTCCAACATTTACCAGCAAACCACGCCCCCTCCTAGGCACACTGACATTACCCCAACTCCCCCTAACTCCCCAACAACCCCCCATCCCACCCACCCCCAGAATAGGTTCCCAACCGTAGTTACCCATCCAAATACAATACTATTAACCAAGTTCTCTGATAGCCACCAGAGCCTCACAACAAGTGCGAGTAAGAGGAGGTAGGCCGGAGCCGAGTGGGTACCAAAAGTGTTCGCAGCAAGAATCCTAGCCCAGGCTCCACAATGTCTCCCCGGACCCTTATCGCCCCCGGTTCACCCGCCCCAGCCCACCCCCGCCCCCGCAATCATGGAGAAACAAGCAGTCCCCTGTAGGATCGCCGCAGCCCCCGCCCCGCAGCGTAGATTTAATACAAACGAGGGAACCCGAAAAATGGCTAAGGACCACGGGTATCAATTATATATGTAGAAAACAATGGTCCTGAGCAGACACTAAATTTTACATAAAATTAAATATAGACCACAATGGGTTACTATACACACCGCAGCGTAGAGGCAACAGTGCAGCATGACCCCACTCCGGCCCCCAGCTAGCCCCCTTACTGTCAACGGCATGCCAGGAATAGTTCAGGAGTCCATTATGCCATCCGCCGTCCCCGGCGTGACATGAGGCAGCCCTGCCGCATCGTCGTCCGTCTCGTCTCTGCGTGGAGTGTCCGACCCCCTGGGAGAGCCCCAGCCCCGGCTACCACCACGGCTCCGGAAATAGCGGAGACCGCCTGCAACGCTGCTTTCCGCTCCATCGCTGTTTGAGACGCCAGGGGGGAGCCCCTCCCAGTCAGCCGAGTCCTGGCACGCCGACCCCGACGAGGCTTCGGCGAAAACCTCCGGGATTCCCCACCTGCGGCACTGGCCCCCGCTCCGGGCCTGTTCGCCTCCAACCAACTCCACGCAGCCCCGGGGTCGTTGAAAAAGAATGTCTTGCCGCCCTGCATGACCCGCAGGCGCGCAGGAAACGGCGCGTATTGGATACCTTCATCCCTGAGGGCTTTCTTGACCGCCAGGAACGATGTCCGTTGTCGCTGAACCTCGAAGGGGTAATCCGGATAGATAGAAACTGATGCGTTTTCCACCCGGTAGGGGCCCTGTGTCCTGGCCCTCTGGAGTATAATGTCCCTGTCTTTGAAGTGCAGAAGACGCGCAACCACCGGACGCGGAGGTCTACCGGGATCCAGGGGGCGAGCCGGAACCCTGTGCGCTCGCTCCAACGTGTAGAACGGCGTTAGCCCCTCCGGGACAACCACTTCTCTCAACCAAGTCTCCAGATACGCCAGCATATCGTTCCCTTCAATCTTCTCCGGCAGTCCCATCACCCGTATGTTATTGCGGCGATTACGTCCCTCCGCATCCTCAGCCCTCTTCTCCAGCAGCAACACCCTCCGCTTCAAGTCGTCCATGGTGGCTTCCGAGGCTTTCTGGGCTGGCGCCATCTGCTCAAGCACGACCTCCGTCTGCTTGACTCGGTCGACCAGCTTCCGGTGGTCCCCCCGAAGCAGCCCAGGTCCGTGGAGACTTGCGCTATGTCATGTTGTAGCGCGATACGGGTGTCCGAGATGGCCCGGAGGATCTGGTCGAACTGCTGTTGCTGTAGGCCCCCAGAGAGGGCCCCGACCTCGACTCCATCGCTCTCGCCGGGAGCGTCCCCGGTCGCGGCCGCAGCGGCGGCTCCCTGCTTCGGGCGCGTCTTCCCCATCGCTCCACAAGCGCTCAAGGGCGGCCCGTCCGGGGCCCCGCTGCCCCCAATTCCCGGCAGCCCACGCTGCGTCAGGCGATACCCCAACCTCTCAGCCTCTGCTTGCGGCAACAAAGCTGCCCCGCTCCGCACCCTGTTTGTTCTCACCACAGTCACGGGGGCTTATCTCACCACCAGGGTAGTCCCGCCGACCGGGGACAGGGGGTGGCGGCCCGCCTACCACTCCTCTCTCGGGCAAGGAAGCCGGTCTACTCCGACCGCGGGCCCACAGCTCTCCAGGGGGCCCCGCCACCGCTTCCCAGAGCTCCAAGCCGACCACCTCACACCGTCCCAGGGCGCCACCTTGCACTCTGTGCCGCACGGGCCTCGCTGCGTCCTCCGCCGCGGCTCCAGCCGCACCCCGGACGGCGATTCCAGCAGCAGGCGCCGCACCGATGGGATCGCCTGCCACGCCCCACGAGCCGGGGGCCCTCCACAGTCACAAGGTCCACCCCGCGGGCCCCGGGGCCATGCACTGCCCCGTATTCCTGGCGCCCGGTCTCCGCCGGCGATCAGAGGAAGCCACCACCGCGGCGCAGCCGCCGACCCGCAACTTCCGGTGTCCTCCGCCGGCGGCCTCGCACTTCCGGCCGGCGCCGCAGGTACGCCACTTCGGGGATCCCTCTCCTCAAGCAGGCCGCCCAAGATGGCCTGCGGCCGCCCGCGTCGTCACCCTCTCGCCGGAGCCAGCTCAGCCGCGGCGGCCCCCACCAGTCACAGTACCGCGGCGGGAGTCAGGGGTGTCCGAGCCCGGCCCCCGGAGGGCTCACAGCGGGCCCGGGGCGTCGGTAAACAGGATAACGGCCGGGCTGGATGCGGAGCTCACAGCTCACGCGTCCTTCCCCATCGGCCTCCAAGCCACGCCCCCATAGCTCAACTGACATATATCTATTTAAGATAATATTAATTTGCTAACGATTGCAATGAAATTTATTGTCGGTGTTTGTTCATTTAAACAAATTTTGTTTTCTAACCAAAAACAACTCAAGACTGTGAAACTCTGCATGTCTTTTGGAGCACTTGTTTGATGAAATCATGACATTCTTTTGCCTGTAATAATGTTTTAAAATGGCCGCTATGAATTGTGCATTTTGCTTTACTTGAATTGAGCCGTCTATGTCACTGTTTTCAAGTTGTTGTGTTCCTCCGCTTTAAAAAAATAATTTTTAGATTTGGGTGAAGCAAAAACATTCCACAGTAATTCAATCTTTTTGACAACACATGGCCTAGGTTGTCTTTCCACTGAAGAAGTAGGAGAGTGCAGTAAACTGATCACTTTTGGAGTGTACTGCATTTTGAGTAGGAAATGTTGCAGCGATGACTGGTTAGTCCGCTAAATTTGGATTTGTTCCTAGGTGGAGTAGTGGCAGTGGTCTCTTTATTTGTGCCAGTGCATGCTAAGCTTTTGTGCCAAAGAATAATAGAAGTTAGAAAATAAATGATCAGTTATGGGTAAAGATTTGACCTCCAACTTACTACATTTTAACTGTGAATTGACTCCCAAACATAAACTCTTTGCCTCTTTTTACGGCAGATGTTTCTACTTGCAATTGAGATTGAAATACTTTTTTAAATACCACTTGCTTAATATTCAGGTGAAAAGCTACAAGTGTTAAAAGCAAAACTGCAGGAAGTAATGAAACTTCGCCGGAATGAAGAACGCCAGAAGCGGCAGGCTCTCTTCAAACTGGATAACGAAGATGGCTTTGAAGAGGAGGAGGAAGAGGAGGAGGAATTGACTGATGAATCGGAGGAAGAAGACGATGGAAGCAAGGAGGTACAGGAATGAGTCTTGTGTATGCCAAAGGGACTTGTGCATGTACTCCAAGGCAGTCTGCGCTGGCAATTTGTTTATTATTATAATTTTTAACTCGGCTATAGCATATATGTTCTTTTCACATTGTTACAATTTAATATAGTTTTTCAGACTCTTCTTGATAGCCTCTACATTCCTGTCATTAATTCTACCATCGGCCGATTCCTTTCCATGATACAAAGCAGAAACAGGCAACATTGATATGTGTAACATTGTAATGCCAATAGAGTTCGCCACACCAGGGGGAGATGCAAAAGAACTTTCTGGCAATGATCATTCTCCTTCAGCACTGTAAAATTGGCTGTGTAGATCCTCAAGGATCCCTGAAATTCTCTTGTGCAGGACCTAGTGGGGAGATTGGTTGCGTAGATTTCAGCCACCTCTCCACACATTATCATGTCTTTAAGCGAGTCTTTTAATCACGGTGTTCAACTTCCACCCCATGTCGTTGCAATTCGGCGCTTTTCCCACTAGGATGGCCATTGCTATCAACTTCAGTAAGTCTTTGGTGAATCTTGTACATAACCCAACAAGGCTTCCTTCGGGGAAATCGTAAAGGACTCCACGTCATTATCCCAGTTGCCCCTAACACCTGCAACCAGAAATCAGCAACCCCATACCGGTGTATGAAATCTGCATCTTGACCTAAGCATTCTCTGCAACTTGAGCTTGGTGTCATACCGTACTTTAAGTATTTATAATGAAATAATCTAAATTTACCAATGGAGGAAATCTCTTTGGTTTGCTCGCAGCATTTGGACCATTGTGTATGTGTAATCTCAACGCCCAAGTCCTAAGCCCATTGAAACCTGTTCTGTGTATCCCCTCCCCTTAACCCATTCAATGCTGTGGTATACATTCTTGTAATTCGCCTTTTAGGGCAGACTAGATAGCAAGAGTGGCAGCAGCTCCTGCTCAGTTGGATCATCCAAGGATTCTGGGATCAATTTCTGCATCACATTCCTCAAATTGCTCTGTGTGAATGATTCTAATGAAGAGTTAGGGGATGTTCCTAAGTAAATTTTAAACATTTTTTATTTGGGAAGAGATTCCCCTCTATTGCTAAAGTTCTTATTTAGTTGCCGTAATAGTGTTGGGTTGTGTTCATTTTGTGTTTATACGAAATGTCTAATTGAAGCATGGGCGGGGAATAGGCCACCAGGGCTTCACATAATGTATTTAGTTTTGACCGGACCCACATCCTACACCTAAGAGTATGAATCTCATGGTTAGGACTTATGGCTTTTTGATACAGGCAAGCATGAATAGTCATTCGGGGAATAGCCCCTTCTCCAATTCGTGATGTGGAGCATGCATTTGTGCATCCAGAGTTGTTCAAACTGAGCCTCTGCCACCAGATAATAGACCTCCACAATTTTCACACTAAACCCTCCATTTTAATGTTTTTGTAATTTGGCTCTCCGAATTTTTGGTTGGCCCCTAGCCCATGCCAGTTCAATCATGACAAATTTCAGTTGGACAACCAAATGCCTCATTTAATGGCATGGGAGTGTTCTGAAATAGGTACAGGAGTTTTGGCTGAATCACCATCTTCCTCAGTGCCATCCTACTTGCCGCTGTGAGCGTAAATAAAACCAATCTGTTACTCTCCTGTACGTTTATCTCGTATTTTCCATGGTTCTCATTCAAGACTGTGGAATTATCGCCATGATACATTCTCTAAATATCTAATAAGGTTTGTTTGCCATTTTACCAGAAAATCTCAAATGGGTTAAGTGGTGCTATATAGAAAACTTGACAGATTTTTACCAATTAATTTGTAACCCAGACTATTTGCGGAATGTAATTCTTCTTGAATGATGGGATTTAGGTTTTCAGTGGGGTCAAATACCAATAGCAAACCTAGTCTGTGCATAACATGGGGATGAAGATCTCTGCTTCCTTGTTTCACTCTCCTTCTGTGATGATGTTGTCTTAGAATGCAAGATGAGGTCCTCCACCAGAGCAAACAGAACGAGGTACAGCGGACAGCCCTGATGGGTAACGCTGCTTATTTTTATTGGGTCACATGGCCTCTCATTTACTTTTATTCTGGCTGAGGGGGCAGCCAAACAGCATAAATAAGTTGAATCCAGTTTAAAATTTCTTTATCAGCCACCATTCTTTCCAGTATAGTAAATAAGAAGGGTCCTTCTATAGAATCAAAAGCCCTTTCTGCGTCAAGTTAATTTGGTGGTTGATAGCGGACAGAAAGTGTAAGTTATCTGCTGTAGATCTACCCAGTTTAAAACGAAATTGGTCTGGTCTAATGAATGCCAGCGTTAGTGGGAGTGTTCTATTAGCAGGGATTTTCGGGAGTATTGTGTGGTCCACATTAGCGGCAAGGGTTGGTGTAACCCACAAAAGGTCTTCTGGTTTGTCTGGTGTGAACGTCGTAACAACTATCGCCCCTATCATGGTTTGTGGGAGATTGCCTGCTGGATATGCTTCCTCATATACCTGCAACAGAACTGGAGCCAACTCCTCTGCACATTCCTTGTTGAATTCTGCAAGAATTCCATCACTTTCTGGGAACCACTGTTCTTTGTTTTATAACCAGCTTGATTTCCTCTAGGATAATCGGCTGGCACAATGCAGCACGTTCTACCAGCTCCAGCCGTGCCTGTGTAGCTCTGTCTAAATAAATCAGATGTGCGAGAGCTATATACTGTTGTGTAGACCTTCACAAGTGCCTTTAGAATCTTTGCAAACTCTTACAATATGTCTCAGTTTTCAATCCTCAGAACTTTATTTACTGCCCACTTAGATTTAATCATTGAGGCCAGTGTGTGACCCAGACGTTCTCCTTCCCTGTATATCCTTGCCGTATAGTAACTATTTCTAAAATAAACCTCAAGTTCTCCTTAGTCTTCAAACACGTTCATTTTACTCTGCAGATGCTAGAGTATAGTGTGATCTGTTCTCATTCATATTTCCCCCCTTCTAGTCGCTTTGACTGTGTGCGTAGAGATTTCAGAATTCCATTTGCTCGATCTATGTACTCCCCCATGCTCATTGCCTTTATATGCCTCCCACAAAGTCACCACACTAGTAACTGTGCCATTATTAATGTTACAATTGTATTGGGTTTCTTCTCTGATCTACTCTCGTAGGAGCTCAGCACCGGGATAGAAGACCTGAGCTATCTTCTAATTGTATAGCCTCCTAAACAGTGTATGCTGCAGCTTGAGGCAGCGCCTTACTGGGGCCAGTCTGTTCTGCGGAACCATCAGGGATCCAGCACTCGCTCCCATGTTTGTTTGCTCCGTAATTGTCGTAATGGTGGTGCTCCACTTGTCCTCAGACAAGGTGAGTGTCCTAGTTGTGCCTGCGCCTCAGCAGAACGATTACCTAATTGTCAGGATCAGGCTCCGTCGCCTCCTAGAGCCAAGCTGCAGGAGGACAGTGGGTCGGGTGCACAGTCTTGCAGTTCTCGCTTTCTCTAGTGCAAAGTTCAGAGCCTCCTTCGAGCTGACCAGAGTGCTGGAAGTAGACCCAGTCACTCACCTTGGCCTCTAAGCAAGGTGATCTTCCGTTGACTATCCACCTAGTCCACCTTCTACGGGGCCTTTTTTGCATACATTTTCTGCTTCCCAACCCGCTTCAACAGATCTCCGTAGTTTTTAAGGCTGATGGTGATTCTGGAAGGATATTTTTGGTACATAGTTGCTCCATCCACTGTAACGATTTTACCGAGCCACCATCTTGTTTCAAGCTCTCCGGCACCCCATGCTATGCCAACTTGAATTTCCTAAATATCTGCCTAAAGAATGTTGAGCAGAGGTATTCTGTCCTCTTAGTGATTCAGCAGGTTTCTGCTATATGCTGGTCCATTTCTGCAAGTACTGTTAAAAAAATAATTCCCTCTGGGTTCATTTCAATTCAACACTCTCACACATGTGCATACCCCGGTTTCACTTATAGTACCACACTAAAATGTATACTGTTCAAATCCATTTTACTAAAGAAGTGACTATGGCCAACACTGTACTATTACATTAAATTCATTTATTTAAAAACCTTTTTGTTAAAAAAAGAATTTTCAAAGCTATAAACGGTACAATTCATAGATGCACGGCACCTCTAAAACCAAGAGCAATAAATTATCAGTAAGCCCATTTTTTATTCTCTGTAACAAAGCTTAATCCTTAAAGGAGACGAGAAAGAATAGAGAAGAGAAGGAGAAAGAGCACATACAACAATACACTAACACTTATTGTTCGTTGACTGATCGGTTAGGAAACTAGATATCGGCGTCTGTTAGACAAATCTTGAACTGTTTCTTTCAAGCACACCAATGTTACCCCCAGAATTAGTTAAATCAACGCCTGTCGACGGTATTAAACCCATATGAACCACCTTTATTAAGACCAAACTTGTTCCTCTCTTTTTATATAAAAAAACCTCTGCAGTAGACACTAAGTCTCTCAATTTAATCTCCTAAATCTATTGGATGATGGTTCATAAGGTAGTCCACATCTCCCTTGTATCTGCTCCTCTTACAATCTCCTTTTGTGTATCATACATAAAATCTTAAAGTTAAGATGTAGTCATCACTAGAAGGTAAAGAGATAATTACTTCTAGTTGCTCCATGAACCAAGAAAGCAAATGTCTTTAGTTAGCTTTCAGTGGTTTCTTTATCCGCAACAAAGTGTAGCATATTTAGGTGCAATTGTCAACTCGACCTCTTCATCTGTTGGCTCACTCGAGTAAAGTACGGCATCCGACAGGATTGCTATTTTTGATGGAGGTTGCATATTTCTTTCAAATTTTGTTCAATTAAGGGTTCTGCTTCCTGTGAAAGAGTACTGACTTACCAGCCTACATTACGATAAGATTTTGGGAAAAAAGCGTAAGGAAAAGAAGAAAAACGCTCACTCGTAGCATAGATTCCAGATACACACAATTCTGTATGTGTGTGTATATTTGATTTTTATATGATAAAAATTGGTTCACTTAACTAATTAATGCATCTTATTTTTGCCTTGAAGCAAAAAAAAATTGTGAAACACTTTTTGACATTGCTGTATTTTGAAAAGAACCAAGTTTTTAATGAATCGTTAAATAAAGATTTGATTATAACGAACATTTTCTGGAGTACTTCAATAGTAATATGATGCCTGCCAGTGGTGTAAAAGTTGTTTCAGGAGAATGTTTTGCAATTTGGGCGACGCACAGTGCTGGTCCTTCCAATTCAGATCTGAAGAATTTTTTATCTAAATATTTGTTCTTTGTTGCGGCTTGTATGCAAAACCTAAGATTTTGTACAGACAATAGCTTTTTTACATTTAGAACAGATGGTGATTTCTCTGGACTACAAGTATGTATTTACGCACTCATCAGTGCTGTAATATGACGACATGCACGATTACTTATCATTTGTCATAAATGTTATGAATCCTAGCGGGTACATTGCTAATTTCAGCTACTTTTCACCAGATGGAGGACAAGTGTTAAGCTGATTGAAAAACATAAAGAAATAAAAGCACTATTAATCTGATTGCTAGCAATTTCCAAAACTAAGGTTCTCCCCATTACCTGATGGCCAGCATTAGTTTCAAGTTGAGAGAAGTATTAGTAGCCTACTAATTTGCATGTTCTTCGTGCATTTCGACAGTTAAAGGAGATTTGTTGCTTTGATTTTAGTGTGGTAATAGTAAATTTTTGTTTCTTTAGAATGTCGAATTCCTTCTTGGTGAGACGGAGGCTGATTCTTACAACGGGGAGGTGGTCGAAGACGGTGATAAGACTGACCAATACTCTGTGGATGGGGAGACTGCTGTGCGATATGCAGACTGTGGCTCTGCTCCTCGACCCATTGATTCAGAGGGCACCTTGTTGCTTTTTAAGGACAACTCTTCTAAATTGGGGTAAAGTCACCTATAGAAAAAATACTCTGCAATACTAAGTAGTGGGTCTAGTGAGCAAGTACTGCACACTTAATGATACCTCTTGACCGTCACTAAACCTATGACCAGGGACTTTCATAAGAGCTGGATGTTGTCTGACCCACAGAACTACCTCTATCTCAGACTACAATGTTTCTTTGCCTTACAGTGCAGTGCGTACAGTGACTGCAAGTTATTGAAATGTTATTGTTGACAGTAGTTACTCTACATCGGTCAACTGTCACCATAAAGTGGTAATGTTGAATATTCCTTGTCAGTTAGGACTTTTTTTGGACGGAGTATACCGGTCTCCACCCATTTGTTCCCACCTGGCTTCACTCCGCTAAGGTTTCTTGTGACCCAATTCAGTTTTTTTAGCTTTGATTCTCAGCGCATGTGGTTCAGAGTCGCCTGGATGAGTTTGCGTCATCTAAACAAGACCTCTATCTCGTATTATCGTCGTGTAGCACAGGCATAGAGCAAAAACTTGCTACACAACTGCTACAGGAAAAATGTTTCAGGAGTAGAAAAAATAGATTCTGTCACTTATGAAAATTATGCAGGCCTGGTATGCCTTCAAATAAATTCATATTTGGGTGAAATCACAAATAAGTTCACAAGTTTTTAAATTACATGGGAGTCTAGTTTGCAGTCACAAAAAAAATAAAACACAACGTAGCTCCTAATGACTAGTGCACGTCTCCATTTCCGCTTCCCACAAAAACGTAGTACTATTTTTAGTTGTAATAATGCAGGTGCATAACTTAATATTACAGTTGAACAGTTTAAGTGACGGTGTGTATAATCAATGATTCATTTTTTTTAACCTCCATTGAAAGAAAAGCTATATTCAGCTTTTGTATTTTTTTATGCCGTGATCTTCAAACGTAGTAATTGAAAATGTAGCAAGCTGTCTACCGCTGTTGCTTATCTGACAAAAGTAAACAATTTGCCTCAGTACACTAATCCTAATGTGGTGAAAGTGACTCAGTGGGGTACTTGGTGCTGATGTCGTGGTAAACATATAAAGTGAAATAAATATATACATCCACTGGACTGATGGGCAAGCTTTGTTGCATGTGGGACAAATTGGAAGCTGGAAACGCTATGATGAGTTTGGGGGAGAAAGAAGGAACTGAATGATGGCCGACAGACTTAGTTTTCACATTGCTCTTAGAGGTCCACTCTGTCATTGGGAGAATCTTTGCTTCTGACGTTGTTTTTTTCTAGTTTTAAGAAAACTCAAACTTTTATGTTTTACCCCAGGGACTGCACAACTGAAGATATTCAAGTTGGACAAGAAGGCAAATTAGGTAACCTACCATTTGAAGATGTTTTGTTCCAACATTTTGTAAAATGTTCTTGGTGCAGAGTAAAGGAAAAATATGATCCTTTCAATGAAATTTTCATGAGAGCACAGACACCGAATGTTAACCATGATTTCAAAATCATGCAGCATCTGAACACATTCTCTTCTCTCCATCCCCTTTTCACTCCAGCTCTTCTAGGGTCTCACAGTCATAGTAAAAGTGGGTCAGATGTATCTAAATAAGCATTTACTCCCCAACGTTAATAAGCATATATTCTTTGTGGATTCGCAAAACTGTTAGAGTGCCATGCGGTTTAGAGGGCTTCTCTGACTTTCTCGATCTTCAAGTGATCACAGGAGAGGTTGCCATAACCTATGAAATAGCTTATCTTTCTGTAGCAGATCATGTTAAGATTGTTTGGAGCTCTAGGGTGTGCAGGGAGTTTCTAAAACCATAGTAGCAATTTTGGGTCTTTTTTTCTTGCAATGAATGGCTCCTAACATTTGTTTTCTGTCCCTAAGAATTGCAACCAGCTCTCTGTCTGCTTTAGTCATTCCTCCGACCCTAGAATGACGTCTTTTGCATCTTCATTTATAGAATCCTAATATCGCTGACATGGTTTAGCACATGTTACCAGCGTGGCCTTATGTTGGTGCAGTCCCACCAAATGGGTCCGGTGGGAGGGGCCCTCCTTTTTTTTCCCCTTCATTATAAATCTTCTGCAGTACAGTACGTCTGTCAGGGATACCATTTGTACTTCATATGACTCTTACACAGTTAAGGTTCTAGGGATTATCTGACCACCGATTCTTCAATACCTCTTCGTTGATTTCTGTGTCCATGCTTCCTTATACTGACCCACTTATGTTTTACACTCATGCTCATCAGTATACCAGTTATTCTTTTATGTACCCACCTTTATTAGCAAACTGCTCATACATTGTGAAAGGTATTCTGACTATTGGTTTGTTTGGCTGATGCAGTAGACCGTGCTAAATTTAGATTATTGGAGTCCATATTGCTCTGGTTTTGTTTTTTAACTCCCTTATGCATCTCAAAGGATTTGCTATTCACCTCATTCTTAAATTCTCAGTTTAGCACTTGAAGGCCTGTAAGTGAGCAGTATGGGTTGAAATGGTTAGGAGTGAGCAAGGAGGACTAGAGGGCAAATAATCCTTCCTGTGTCTCCGGCTTTGTCCCCATAATCTGGTTGAAGGGGTTTTGAACGCAGATCCTTATTCAGCCATGCCAGGTTCCTAGAACACTCTCCCTCCCTGCTCGTCATGCACCCATCTTTTCAGAATTTCTCAGACGAACCGTTTTTTTAATATACTGTCTATTAATCTTGCAAAATGTTTGGTAAGATCAAGCCTACTTTGGAATAATTAAGCTATTTCTGATGATATTGCCCACCTCTCTGCAGAGTTAAAATGTAATTGCCTGAAAATTTGGATTTTGGGATTACTACTGGGAGCAAGTGGAAGAAGTTTAGGAGATGCTGAAGACTAAGAAAAACGTTCATCTTTGACACTGATTTTTCTCTATCCATGAGAGCATGATTTCAGTTTTGCTAAGCCAGCTATAATCTTTTTTAAGCTTAAGGTATTTTAGCTTTATATGAACACTATTCTTCTGGTCTGGATTACATCCACATTTCTGACTGTTGGTCACTACTACACTAGAGTAATATGTTGCTGGTGCATGCTCTCGCTGGAGAAAGTCAGATATTGAGTTTTTCTAATTTATCTATTTTTAAAGCAAAAGGTTTTCTCAAATCTATTAATCTACTTCAGCACAATAAATAGATATTTTGTGGTCAGGTAATGAGTGCAAATGTCTGCAAGTGGACATATGTTGCGATAGTAGATGCTGAATGCCAGTATTGGTATGTCGGAGGTAGACTCTATTTTGACCACAAAGGGTTCAATGATTAGAGCAAATAATATAGATGGCAAGGCCTAGTTTGGTCTTTCTGCATAAGGGGACTTTGTCCGATATCAGACCCTACCTGATTTGTGCCTTTGGCTCTTGATAGGTGGCTATGACCCATGCCTGTAAGCTAACTTTGTAGGAAGCTGGCTCTGTATATACTATACCAAAGTGAGATAGTGTGCACAGAGTCCAGTGGAACCCCAAAGGTAGGCAGAAGTATATGTAGATAGCACTTTACTCTCTATTTGTGGTAGTGTGGTCGAGCAGTCAGGCTTTATCACAGGACAGTGTTAAGCATTTGTTGTACACACTCAGTCAGCAAATGAATTCATACACTCAAAGACTGTACTCCAGATCAATTGTTTTTGTATAAAAAATATTCTTTTAGTTATTTTATTATCTAGAACCAAGCAAGCCTGGCACAGGTAAGCAATAAATACTTTACAGTAGTAATGCAGTTTGTGAACAGTTTGAAATTGTATATGCACTTTGTTTCAACTTACAGTATGGTTGCAGAAATATGCAATACTTTGTAAATCCAGTACATAGACTTGAATGGGCTTTTCAGTAAAATACCAGGTAAGTTACTTTTTAGATTACTTTTCTTACTCGAAGTGGTATACCAGGATACTACTCTTACATTTCTTGTAATCTGGTAAGTAAAAGCGTTTTTGTTCAACAGTACAATGTTAAAGAATTTCTTTAAGTTTTCAAACGCCACACTTTTTCCAAGAAAAACAGTCAATGTTATCCTATGGAGGAAAATAGTGTTCTCTGTTTTGAGGTAAGTATTTGGTAGTGGGAGTTGAGGTTCTGGGCGTAGACTCAGGGGTCCCCCAGGGTCAAGAATGCCCTCTTGTTACAACCTCAGCCACACTAGTGCGGCCGGGTGCAGAGTGCTGAGGCGCAATGTTAACCAATGAGGGATGGGGGACTCAGGTTGGGGGCTGCTCACGAGCAGGCCACAAGGTTGTGGGAGCCAAGCTCCTGGTGTTAGGCTCAGGGCAAAAGGGGATCCTGTTTAGCACAAAAAGTGCACCCTCAGCGGTGCACGGGTGGCTGCGTGCAGGGTGCTGGTTTGGTGTTGGGTGCCCTGTTTTCAATGGGGATTTTTGGTTTTCAGCTGCAGGCTCGGTCCAGGAAGACTTCCAGGAGGAACCAACAGCTGGGCAGGTAAGTTGGAGGGCTCGGGGACGGAGGTGCACCTTGGGTCCGTTCTCCAGGGTGCAGGGCGGCTGGATGCAGGGGTGTCTTTCGAGGTCGGATTTCACCTTACTGGGCCACTCGCGGTTGGGGGGGTTCTCCGTGCAGAGGCTGCAGGTGACGTTGGGGAGTCCTGGAGGTGTTAACCTCCTACTCTAGAGCGCTGGGGAACCTCTCTGGGACTGGTGGGCCACTCTAACTCGGGCTGTAGGTGACTGGTGCAGTTGGTGGTTCCAGGCGTTTGGTTTCTTTTTCCTCAGCAGTCTCGGAGGCTTTCTTTGGTGTTTCTTCTGAACAGAGCTGCTGTTCACAGGAGATTCGGTCTTTGTTGAAGGCAGTCACTCCCTCCAGGGTTTCAGGAGGTCGCTGGTTGCAGGACAAGAGGATTTTTGGCGTAGGATCTCTGGAAACTGCAGACGGCTGATAGGGCTGGGGCCAAGTCAGTTGTTCAGTGCTGTCTCCTCTGCTGGACGTCTTCTTTCCTCCTTTTTCTTCTTAGGTTGCGCAAATCTGTTTTCTTGGTTCAGGGCTGCCCCCTAAATACTGTATTTAGGGGGGCGTTTTAGGGGTCTGGAGGTCAGTAGCCAATGGGCTACTGACCATAGGGTGACTACACCCTTGGTGTGCTCATTCCACGTGGTGAAGTGAGCACAATCCCTAATCCTGATTGGGGAGTGCCTGCCATCTGCAAGATGGTGGGCACTGAAGAGTGGGCTTCACCTCGCCTCCCCCCACCTGAGAGGTGGAGTTTGCAGAGGTGGGCACACCTTCTGGGCTGGCTAGTTTTTCCTCACCTGTCTTCCCGCCGAAAAGGAGGGGAGACTGGAAGGGGGCCTGCTCCTGATAGCAGTAGAGGCTGGGGGTCGCATTACAAAGGCTGCCAGGCCTTTGAAGCTCCCCTGCCACGGATGGTTCTTCCTGGCCTGGGCTCAGGGAGCAAAGGCTCCCACCCAAGGGGTCCAGAAACCTGTCTTGTGGTGGCAGGCTGGTGTGTACCAGTCAGGGAACCCACCAGAGGCTGGTCATTTTTCAGGGGGCATCTCTAAGATGCCCTCTGTGTGCATTTTTCATTAAATCACACACTGGCATCAGTGTGGGTTTAATGTGCTGAGAAGTTAGATACCAAACTACTCAGTTTTCAGTGTAGCCATTATGGGACTGTGGAGTTCGTAATGACAAGCTCCCAGCACCATATACTCTTAATGGCAGTACTGCACTTACAATGTCTAAGAATGGACTTGGACACTGTAGGGATACAGGGCTCATGCACCTGAACCCTCACCACTGTCATAGGGCACCCAGCTAGGGAGGTGACTGATCTATGCCAGAGCAGTGAGTTGTAGGCATGGCACACAGGAATGTGTGCCATGTCGACTTTTCACTGTGTTCTGCACCAAAACACGAAGCCTGCAAAGGCAGTGTGTGTAAAGGTACAGGGCCTCTAAGGATGGCACAAAGTGCTGTAGCCCATAGGGGTCTTCCCTGGTCACAGTGCCCTGGGTACCTATGGTACCATTTACCAGGGGCTGACCTGTGGCCAGAGACGCCAATTGGGTTAGTTTGGGGGGAAAGAACACTGGCCCTAGGAACCTGATTGGCAGGGACCCAGGGCACATCAAGTCAGAGTGCATCAGTAGTCTGGCAAAAAGGGGGGGGGGTTGCTGCAACAGAAACCCACATTCCTACAAACTTTGCTCGGTGTAGCTTCCAGAAGGTCTCCCCTGACTCATTTAAATACCTTTATGGTGTCTAGTGCCATGAGGATGTCTGGGACATCCTTCCTGTGAGTTTATTTGTCAGATGGTTCACCTTGTGTCTTTTGGAACATCTCTAACTCTATTAAACCCTGCTTGTTCAGTCTCTAGATAGGGCGTCGTACTGTCCAGCCTGCTCATAAGCACTTCGGTCTATCTACTTGTATGAGGGGACAGGGAATAACATATGCTGGTGTCTGTTATCACCTGATACAAGAGCTAAATGATCTTCTTAGGTGACCAGGCAGCAGGCTCTCAAAGAACTTGTAGAATGGTGTATTTTCATGTAACAGCAGAGTTTTGCGTGCTGAACCTGACACGATACCTCAACCCCACCGCCGCCTTCCCCGCACGATGTCATATTTTCTCTTTACCAGTGCTCTCACTCACGCACCCCGCACCATATGTTTACTTTCTGTATTCCCACCTGCTCCCTGACCTCTTAGCATTAAAGCATAGCTTTTCTCTAGCTCCCCATAGCACTTGAGACCTAGCAGATACTCTAAGAGTACTCGTAATGGCTTCCGCTTGTGTCCCCCCCCCCCTTTTCCAATCGCCCTCCCATGTTCTGACTTTCATTTCTAACTTCCACCCTTTCTTTCCTATCCCCGCCATCCTTCCTGACCCGGAACCTTGACAATCACGGTAATATAATTTATCGCTTATATCTGTTCCAACTGTTCTTACCGTTGTATTGCCTACTTTGCTCGAAACATGCGTGATGTTACACTGTATGGCTCTTACTATCATCTATATGCTCACTGCGACGTCCTCATGACTCTATTTTGATTTGCATATCCGGCTTTTTATATCGCCTATACCCTTGTTTTACCTTGATCTTTTTCTACCGTTATAATGTATATTTTGTCACAACATGCATGATGTAACACTATGTGATCCTCACTGTATATATGATTCTTTATGTGCTCACTGCGGCGTCCTCATGACTTCAATTGAACTGCATATCCTGACTCCTCTATTTTTCCCCTCTCTCTCTCTCTCCATATGTTCTTGACTTCACTGTCTTTACGCTACACGCATCTTGATGTTTTTCTATCTCTCCACTACGCCTTTGGTCTTTAATGTCTCTCACACTTACCTCTTACCTTTCACTTCTCCCCTCTACTCCTCATATGTACCTACACATTGTTCTAGCTCTATACCTTGTTTCACACACTTCCTCTAAACTTGTTCCTGTTATCTGAACGACCCTCAACTTCTTTACTGATAACCTTCCAACCCTCCACTTACTATATGTCACGTCGGAGGATTTACCTTGAAAACATATCTGCATGCTGATATGCTTTGTATTATAATGCTGTTCATACACTGAACTGCTATACTGCACGTACGATCTTACATACGTACCAATAATTTTCTCATCCCCTTTTTTTGTTGATTCTGCATGATTATGTCACATATGTAAGAAAGTGGCTCTGTATATACTGCACCAAAGTAAGGTTCAGTGTGCACAGAGTCAACAGTCCCCAGAGTTTTGGCAGAGACTAAAGTTAGATATAATCTTGCTCTCTAAAGTGGTAGCTTGGTCGAGCAGTAAGGCTGTATCAGAGGACAGTAGTAAAGCATTTGATGTACACACTCAGTCAGCAAATGGTATCACACACTCAAGAACTGAATTCTAGGCCAATTGTTTTGTATATAAAATATATAATTGTTTTAGTTTAGAACCACAGATGGGTATCAAAATGCTTTCTCAGAATAAGATGCTCTAGTTGAACACTTTCAAATGGCAATTGACTAGTTACAGTTGTTGCATTGGGCAACACAAGTTAAACACAATTATAACATTGAGCTCAATGTGAAGTTTTAAGTAAATGCAATATTAATGACTTTTAATAGGTTTTTATTACTCGGGGCTGGATCCTGGATTCAGCCCTGGGGTATCTCCTGTAAACAGTTGAAAAAAATCGTTTTTATTACACAGACGATTTTTAAGGAATATTTGTATGCTTAAAAAATCGACACTTTTAGAAGAATTTCTGGCACAAAACCAGGCAATGATATCCTATGGAGGAAAGTTTGGTTATCGGTAAATCGGTTATAATTTCTTTTCAGGGTCAGTGCTGGGCACCAAGATCCAGCACTGGGATCTCCTGGTAGCAGGTGATTAATTTCGTTTTCATTATTCAGCTGATTTTTAGTGAATATTTTAAAGTTTCAAAACTCGACACTTAGAAGAATTTCCAAGTGAAACCAGTCAATGTTTCCCTATGGAGAAAATGTAGGTTATCGGCTTTCAGGTAAGTACTCGACTGGCAGAGTTAAGGTTCTGGGCATAGACTCGGGGTTCTCCCAGGGTCAGGTAGGTACAGTTGTTATACCCTCAGCGGCACAGGGGCAGCCGGGTGCAGAGAGAGTAGGCCCAATGTTAGCCTATGGCTGGCAGGGGGCCTTTGGTTGGTGGCTGCTAGCAGGCAGGCCACACGGCTGTGGGAGCTGGGCTCCTGGTCACTTACACAGGGCAAGTGGGGAAGTAGGATAGGATGGATGTTGCACTTCCAGGGGCACTCGGGCGGCTGGGTGCAGGGTGCTTTTGAGCCGTCTGGCGCTCAATGTATTTTAATGGAGAAGCTGCAAGATGAACAAAGGCTGCAAGCTCGGGGACAAGATTCTTCAGGTGCGACCACCACTTCGAGAGGTAAGTTGGGAAGCTGTAGGTTAGGTAGGCACCCAGAAGTTGGGCACAGGGGGCCGCAGAGCTCTGGGTGCAGGGCTGTCTTTTGGCGTCGGGAAATCTTACCCTCTGCGTGTCGCGGTTGGGGGGGTCCCTGGTTCTGAGGCTGCAGGCGTCGTCAGGAGCGTCGAGGAGGGTCCTTGGGTGCCGGATTCTTGGTCACAGTCACCGGGGGGACGTCCTCGTGGTCTTTGTTCACTCAGGCACAGGCCGGGCTCGGCGGGTGCAGAGTGTGCTGGATTCGCGGTTCCTGGCTGGCACCAGGGGTTGTTGCTGTTTGAGCAGAACCACTGCTCGTGGGAGTCCCAATCTTTAGATGAGCAAGGCAGTCAGGTCCTCCGGGGTTTTCGAGGTTGCTGACCACTGGACACGCCGGGGTTTAGCAGGAGCAGGTTTGAGGATCAACAGGCCTGTAGGGCTGGGGCCAAGTTAGTTGGTGTCGCCCTCTTGTTAGCAGCTGCACGGCAGGTCTTCTTTCTTCTTGTTCTTCTTCTTGTTTCGGAATCTGGATCTGAGGAAGGAAGGTTCAGGGTGCCCCTAAATACTAAATTTAGGGGTGTTACAGGTAGGTAAAGGGCAGGGACCAATGGGTGGGTACACCCCCTATCCTGCTACTCTCCAGTGGGAGATTGGGTAGGGCTCCCCATCTTCAAGATGGCGAGAGCCCGGAGTTGTGCTTCACCTCGCCTCCCCCACCTGAGGGGTGGGGTTGGCAGAGACTGGCACACCCCCTTTCCTCACTTGGGTTTTCCCTCAAGAGTGGGGACCAGAACCGGCGGGGACCAGTTGCTGAGTAAAGCAAGTGGTCTGGGGAGGCTCACAAAGGCGGCATGCCTTTGAAGCTTCCCCTGCCCATCCTGGGGGAGGAGACCTAGCACCGCGCTGAGGATGTGCATTGTTGCAGGCTCACAAGAGCGGATGGCTCTCTACCCAGGGGTCCAGCAACATGTCTGCTGGGTGGCAGCGTAGGCAGCCTCTCAGTCAGGACACAGGTTGTGGGTTAGTTTCAGGGGGCAACTCTAAGTTGTCCTCTGTCGTGCTTTTATATTCAATCCCACACTAGCATCAGTGTGGGTTTAATGTGCTGAGAAGTTTGCTACCAAACTTCTCAGTCTTCAGTGTTTGCATTATGGTGCTTTGGAGTTCTTGATGACAAGCTCCCAGCACCATATACTCTTAATGGCAGCACTGCACTTACAGTGCCTAGGAATGGACCTGGGTACTGTAGGGGTACAGGGCTCATGCACCTGTACCCTCCCCACTGGCATAGGGCACCCAGCTAGAGGGGTGACTGAGGTATGCCAGGGCAGTGTGTTGTGGGATGGCACACAGGGATGTGTGCCATGTCGACTCTTTGTTTTGTTCTGCACCCAGACACTCAGCCTGCAAAGGTAGTGTATGTGTCCGGGTACAGGGCCGCTAAGGGTTGCACAATAAGTGCTCTAGCCCTTAGGGGCTTTCTCTGGTCACAGTGCCCTGGGTACCTAAGGTACCATTTACCAAGGAATGACATGTGGCCAGAGATGCCAATTGGGTTTAGGCTTCAATGCAGTTTTAGGGAAGGAACACAGGCCCTGCCTACCTGATTGGCAGGAGCCCAGGGCACACTCAGTCAAAGTACATCAGCAATTCTGCAAAAAGTGGGGGCATACTATGCAAGAAAGATGGCACTTTCTCACAACATATCACTACAGCCCTGAGGAAGCCCCAGGCCGGATGGCCATGTAACGGGGCGAAACATGTGTTGGCTGTATCTTGATGTTGCTCACTCCTGAGAAAGTCTCAGTATCTATAGCAACCGCATAAAACACATTTGCTTAAACCTAAAACTGTCTCCTCTGAAATTTTCTCCGCAAACAATCACAAATAACCACCTCTTTGACACTCCCTTAATCTTGTATGCTGGCTGGGGGAAAGATTTGGGCATGTATTTCAGGTTGGCAACAAATTACCTTTTGATCGTTGGTTGTGGAACATAGTCAAGCATACACATGCGATCAAATTAATCTCAAAGTTGCCACCAATGCCGCCATTTGCCTTTATCTAGAGGTCCTAAGACCAACAATGATCAGCCAAGCCTCCTCTCACCCGAATGCCTGATTGCTGTGGCCCTAGAGAGTAGCCTGTTGAACATCTTACCAAGCAGTTGGAAGAGTCTCTAAATAGCTGGATTTGGATCTATGGGGAAGACTTACTGTAAAATTAAAACGGGCCAGTTGCTGGGTTGGTTCTAGGAAAATGGATCCTCTTTCTGATGGATACGTCTGCCAGTGGATTCCTCACTATGTGAATATCCCCTGCGCCAGCATTCCACTGAACTTGTTTTTTTTCCACCAGCTCTCTACGCTGACGTGGACGTCCTAATACCTCGGCTCCGCTCGCGACTCCGTATGACGTCACCGGAGCCATAAGAGAACCACGTCGGTGTGATGAAGTCAGTTCCCTTTTTTCCGCGCTGTCGACGCGTAACGGTTTTCCAACACTCTCCTGCTACGTTGTTGTCTTGCGGTAGGTTACTGTTTCTGGATAAGCCATGTCTTCGACGAGAAAGTCAGGTTTTAAACCTTGTAGGGAATTAGGGGGCCACATGTCCATTACTGACCCCCACGAAGATTGTTTGTGGTGTCTTCAGATCATGATGTGGATGACTGCTCCTGCTGTAGAAAGATGAACCCCAAGGCCCTGAAGGAGAGGGAGTCGAAACTCTTCATGGCCAAGGCGAAGAAGGAAAGAAGAGGTAGGAAAAAGGAGAAGTCAAGGCCGGAGTCGTTGATTTCACACTCTTCGAAGTCGAAGAAACACCGTAAGAAGAGGAAGCATAGCTCTCGGCGCCGAACGTCGAGGAGTAAGGCTTCGAGGTCGCCGTCACCTCTGCGTCAAAGCAAGGAAGTTATTTCTCCTTCCCCTTCTTGTATGTCTCCAGAGAAGACCCCTTCGTCGAAGTTGACTCTGGCGCGGTCCCTGGCGCCGTCAACGGCGCCAGTGGAGTCTCCAGCTTCCAACGCCGATCCGGATCAGGAGTAAGAGCTTACTCCGGTGCCAGCTGAACCTGCGGCGCCAGTGGAGGACACTTCGGCTCGGTTCCTGATACTCCCCGACCGGATCCAGGGTCAAACCCATACCCGCAATTCTCCACTCCGGGTGCGGATCCAACGCATTTCCTCAATGCGATGTATGGGGTTTTTCAAAGGGCTGCCTTCCCATCCGGCGCACCATCTGGTCCCGTGGGTCCAATGGCATATACCTTGGGAGTGCCGCAGCATTATGCTCAAGCTCCTTTTATGCCCTTCTTGCCAATGGCTCCTTCATGGCAGTTCCCGGCGCCGTCTGGAGCTCCATCATGGCTTCCTCTGGATCGTTTGCCTTCTTCGGAGCCTCCCTAGACGCCGATGCTGACTCCATCTGCTCCACGCCTGGCGCCGCCTACTCCGGCGCCGCCGACTCCGCGTTCGGTGCCGCCGACTCAGCGTACGGCGCCGCAGACGCCGGGTCCTCTGATTCGTTCTTGAAGAGAGGCCCAGAGGATTTTGGAGGAGAAGCGATATAGAGAGGAAGTGGAGGAAGGTGAGGTTGGTAAATCAACTGATGAGTTTGAAGGCATTCAGGATGCTAGTGGACTTGATACTACTCCAGAATGGGAGCATTCTTCTGCTAGGCCTTCTCCTCCACAAGAGTTGGCTCCTAATCATTTGGTCATCAGAAAGGTTGCAGAGTTGCTGGACTTACAGTTGCCCTCTGCGAAATATAAACCAAACCTTTTAACTGGAGTCCTACATTCACCATCGTCAATTGTATAGCCCTTTTTGCCCTTTAATGAGGCTATTTTAGAGCCAGGGATGGATGTTTGGCGCAAGCCTCTTTCTTTGCCTGCAGTATCCAGACAAGTGGCAAGGAGATACAGGGTGGCTACGGGGGATCCGAGCTTCCTTTCTTCTCACCCTTCACCAGAGAGCCTTGTGGTGCAAGCTACCTGCTCGAAGCAATCATCAGGCGCCTTCCCTCAAGCACCAGCGGATAGGGATTCTAAAAAGACCGAACAATCAGCCAAAAAGGTCTTTTCATCTGGAAGCATGGCTCTTAAATCGACTAATGCCACTTGCTTATTGGGGCGCTACGTTCATGCCCTGATGGACTCGATGAAGCTATTAGCCCCTAAGCTGTCTGAAGAAGAGAAGGCCTCTTTTATGGAGATTGTTACGGACACTCAAACTGCCGCAAGGCAGGTTATTCAGTCGGGTCTAGACACAGCTGATTCTGTGGCTAGAATTATGGGGTCTTCGATAGCCACTAGGAGGCAAGATTGGCTTCGTTCTTCCAGCTTCTCTGCGGATGTTCAGGCCACGTTAGTTGACTTGCCTTTTGATGGAGAAAAACTGTTTGGGGAGAAAGCCGATTCCGCCTTACAGAGGTTTAAAGAAAGCAGGGTTACTGCAAAGTCTTTGGGTTTACAGACTCCGGCTAAGGGATTTGGCTTCAGAAAGTATAGAGGATTTGGGAGGTCTTCATTTCGTACATTCCGTCAACCTCAACAGAAGCAGCAGAAACCTCTCTATAGGCAATATAGAGGAAGACAAAGGGGTCCGAGAGGTTCTGGCCGCAACCCATCTTCATCTTCTGCCTCCACTGCTCCCAATGAAGCTTCAGGGAAGCAGCCCTAGATCCCCCATCCTAGATCATATGAGACCTGTGGGGGGGTCGGGTGACCCACTTTCTGCGAGGTTGGAAATCGTCATGACGGACCTTTGGGTTTTAAACCTCGTGGAGAATGGGTACGCCCTTCCCTTTCGGGAGTTTCCTCCCCCTTACCCTCCTTGCCAGGGTTTTTGCTCAGAGGACCATCTGCTTCTTCTGCAAAAGGAGGTTCTCGCTTTGCTTCAAAAAGGGTGCGATAGAGGTGGTTCCAGAGCAGGAAAGGGGTCAGGGGTGCTACTCCTGGTATTTCCTGATTCCCAAGAAGGACGGCAGATTGCGTCCAATCCTGGACCTCAGAGTCTTGAATTTTTACCTGAAACAGGAGAAATTCAAGATGCTGACCCTGGCACAGGTTCTTCAAGCGTTGCAGCAAGGAGACTGGATGGTGTCGCTCGATTTGCAGGATGCGTATTTCCACATCCCAATCCTGAAGTCGCACAGGAAGTATCTTCGTTTTACGGTTGGGTCACAACACTACCAGTTTGCGGTCATCCCGTTTGGTCTTACTACCGCACCTCGAGTCTTCACAAAGGTGATGGCAGTGGTGGCTGCTCATCTCAGGAGGTCGGGGATTCCGGTCTTCCCCTACCTGGACGACTGGCTTCTGAAAGCAGGGTCTCCAGAGATGGTGCAGCATCATCTGCATGTAACATCTCAACTGTTATACGACTTGGGTTTTTCGATCAATGTGCCCAAATCTCACCTGGTGCCCTCTCAGCGCAACCTGTTCATAGGGGCAGTACTGGACGCTGCTATGTGTCGAGCATTTCCTCCTCCGCAAAGAATTCTCGACATTCAGGAGATGAACCCTTTATTCCACAATGGAGCGGTTGTTCCAGTTCTGAAGGTCCTTCGCCTGCTTGGTCTGTTCGCCTCCTGCATTCTGTTGGTCAACCATGCACGCTGGCACATGAGGGCGCTCCAGTGGTGCCTCCGCATGCAGTGGTATCAGCACAGCGGAGATCTCAGGGAGACGATCATCAGGATCTCCAGAGAAGCTGCAGCGGATCTGTCTTGGTGGAGCGTGGAGGGCAATCTGTCTCAAGGAAAGCCCTTTCATCTTCCTCCATCGGTGGCCACAGTGATAACGGATGCCTCCACTCTAGGGTGGGGTGCTCATCTGGGGTATCTGGAGATCAAGGGTCTTTGGTCTCCAGAGGAAAGATTGTCTCATATCAATCTTCTGGAATTGCAGGCGATACGTTTCAGTTGAGTTGGAGCTCACATCTACTTTACGCGTTTCCTCCCATACCCTTGATTCCTCGGGTTCTGAGAAATTCGCCAAGACCGGGCCCAAGTTATATTGATCGCCCCGGATTGGCCAAGAAGGGTGTGGTACACAGATCTGCTTCACCTTTTATTGCACCCTCCGCTCCGACTCCCTCTCAGGGCAGACCTCCTCTTGCAATCGTAGGGGCAGGTTCTACACCCCCACCTCCAGAGCCTGCACCTTCATGCCTGGAGATTGAACGGGGAAACCTGAGTTCCTTCTCTCTCCCGCCTGATGTGGTGGATGTTATTTTATCGGCCAGGCGACACTCCACCAAGTCCATTTACTCATAGGTGGTTTAAGTTTGTTAAATGGTGTGGAGAGAGATCTATTGACCCTTTAAAAGCCCATCTTTCTAATGTGCTTCAGTTTGCTCTTTCCTTGGCTCAGCGGGGCTGTGCTGTGGCCACGGTCAAGGGCTATCTATCGGCCTGATCAGCTTTTTTATGTCTTCCAGATCAGCCGTCTTTATTTAAATCTCCTATTGTACTAAGATTTATCAAAGGCCTTACTAACCGGTTTCCACCTACTCCTTTTGTAATGCCGCAGTGGGACCTTAATCTTGTTCTGACTTTTTTGATGGGGTCTCCTTTTGAGCCCCTTCATAGTTGTCCTTTGAGGCTGTTGTCTTTTAAGACAGTCTTTCTTGTAGCCATAACCTCGGCAAGGAGGGTGAGTGAGCTTCAAGCTCTTAGTTCAAAACCCCCGTTTTTAACCTTACATGCTGAAAGGATGGTTCTTAGGACCAGTGCTGCTTTCCTACCTAAGGTAGTTACTCCCTTTCATCTGGGGCAGTCCGTTACTCTCCCTGTTTTTTTATCCACCTCCTCATCCTTCCAAGGAGGAGGAAAGACTTCACCGATTGGACCCAAAAAGAGCTGTGAGCTTTAATTTGGAGAGAACTAAATTTGGGGGCTATGTTGGACAATCTAAAGGCAAAGCTGTGCACAAGCGCACTCTGTCCAGATGGATCATCCTAGCCATCAAGATCTGCTACGCCCTTGCTGGTAAGGTTCCTCCTGAGGGTATTAGGGCTCATTCAACTAGGGCCAAATTGTCTACCTCTGCTTTGGCCAGGGGTGTTCCGGTGGCAGACATTTGTAAAGCCGCGACTTGGGCCTCCCCTCCATACTTTCGCAAAGCATTATTGCTTAGACTCTGAGATGAGGATGGAGGGCCATTTTGCGCGCTCTGTCTTGCAGGACTTTTTGGTATAGGAAGGTGGACACTCTCCTCCGGGAGTGGGACTGCTGTGGGAATCTATTCACGCAGTGAGGAATCCACTGGCAGATGTATCCATCAGCAGAACAAGTTACTTACCTTCGGTAACGCGTTTTCTGGTGGATACAATATCTGCCTGTGGATTCCTCACTGGCCCACCCGCCTCCCCGTTGTCCACCTTTGTATACCTTAAAGGATGCCTTGCTTGACATGTTGTTTTATCTGGTACACTTATAGGAAATGCTGTTGTTCCTTAGCTTTCCTTTTTGTATATGTACTATGTGTGAGAAGTTGGCCTGATATATGATGTCACTAGTTCTAGTGTACACCTTGTATCAGTTCAAACAACCCTTATGGTGATTGGTTGTGAGGTCAACCTTACAGACCAGCTATCCTAGTGGTAGCATGGACAAGAGCAGTCTTAGGCTAAACTCTGAATGGCATGTGAAGCCAGCTGTTATACCATATGTAATCCCTTGAATACCAAATGAAAGGACACCACAACAGATGTATATAAAAATAGAATGTATTTATTCTAGTCAAACCCTCAGCACTCTTTATGAGATTCGAGGTAAGTACAACACAGTCTTATTTAAGCATACATTAAGTCACACAGGTAAGTAATACAGTTAGGCCCTAGGGGCCACGCAAACCATATACTAAGTAAGTGGTATAAGAGCCACTGTCACGAACACAGGATAGGCCTAGGGAATCGCTGGGGCTACACTATACTACCCAAGGTTAGGAAGTGGGAGGCCCACGGGATTCAGGTGCAGAGTGGAAACACTCACACGTAATGTGTAAAAGTCAATAGAAATGCAAGTTATTAGAAATTAGCAGTTTTAGGACACTTCTGGTATAGCTAGGAAGTCGAGACTCGGAAACTAGACCCTTGGATAGCCAATACCCTTGTGAGCACCGAAATGCTCAAGTTACCTAGCCCACGGGCTGCGGGTGCATAGGTGTGAACTTGCGTCGGGTTTCGTCGTTGACTCCTATGGATGCCTGAAGGAAAGTTGCTGACAGGCAGTCAGGGAAGAGTGTCCGGTGGATTCCAAGGATGGAATCAAGAAGGAAGGATACCTGCAAGCAGAAGGGACAGAGTCTAGGTCACCAGCCAGGAGCCGGGAAGGAACCAGGAAGAAACCAGGTGATGTCGTGAAGATGCAGGTGAAGAGGTGAAGCTTGTCGCAGCTGCCACGGGTACCAGGAGGCGTCGAGGACGACCAGGACCAGGAGGTGAGCTGTCCCACGAAGTCTCTTGCTGTCGGCGGCGTCGAAGTCGAGTCAGGACCCAACAAGCCTTGGCAAGCGGAACCCACGTAGGATGGAGGACTTGTTTCTGTGGCAGACCAGGAAGGTCTGGGGTGCTTCTCTTTCACAGAGGAGCAGGTGCCAGTCTGGAGGAGCCGGACCAGCAAGATGAAAACAAAGGTTCGTTGTCACGGAGGTCACTAGCCAACGGGCCAGCAACCAGACAACACGTCGAGCAACTCAGGTGCAGAGGGCCCCATGCAGAACACGTGAAGTTTGGGGAGCTGATCTTCTTTGCAGGTGGTGCTGGGAAGGGGGGCTTCTCAATTCCCCAAGCACAGCCTCCAGGGAGCCTCGGAAGTCGCGCTAGTCAGGTACTAGCCACTTTTCCCAAGTCGCCGGTCCCACGTCCCTCGTCGCCTCCACGGGTCTCGGCTTCGCTGGAGATGTGGATCTGGGTCAGAGGTATCTGGAAGTCTCGGCGCTGGTCAGTCTCTGCAGTCGTCCCTCGTAGGATCAGTCGCAAAGCAGCAGTCGCTGGATGGTGCCTGGTTGCCCAGGGTGGTCACTCCGTGGCCACAAGGGAGATTTCTTCAGTCTTCTTCCTGAGGTCGAATGTCGAAGGTCCAGAGTTTCTGTACAAGTTGCCGACTCAGGTTAATCTAATTTAGCAGGGCTCAGCTACCTACTGATATACTGGGCTAGTGGGCTGGGCTACCTGCAAGGTCCCTCCTATGGGTGGGACCAGGAAGGGGAGTGGTTACACCCCCTTTCCTTTGTCCAGTTTCGCGCCAGAGCTGGGGCTGGAGTGCCCCAGCGCCGGTTTGAACTGCACTATGCATGGGACACCTTGTGTGCCCCAGGCAGTGTCTAGTTTCATTCAACCCTCCCTGCCCCAATACACTAATTCCTGTCTAGGGTGGTGCCGTTTATGTAGTCCACTCTACAACATTTGGTCATCCATAGCATAATTCCAGTGGTCCAGCCTAAGCCCTAGCGTCCATGACCCAGGTAGAAATCTTGTCGGCCACTTATAATGGTGATACAATGTTGCTGTCAAGCTTGACCTCTATGTAGCCTGTGTAGCACTAGCCCTTTCTGTATAGGCTTCTTTGACTTTGGAAAACTTTTCGGCAGCATGGCACAGCTGCTGATATAGTTAACCTTACACATCTGTGTAGGAAAGTAGATTCTGCTTTCATGGTTACCACCACTTTTTGCTGGTGTCAGTATGTTTTTTCGACTTATTTGGCTGCTAATCAGGACCCCAGTCACTCTACTTCCTTCCTAAATTTGACTTTGTAAGTATTTTTTTACCTCCAAAATTGGTTACTGGTGTACCCTTTTAAGTGCCAGGCTGCAGCATGTATTTTGCCACCCCTGAAAGACCACTCAAACTGACTACAGGCCCTCCATTGCAGCCTGTGTAAATTGGTGCTAGACAGAGATACGTTTTCTTATATTTGAGGTCACTACACTTAAAACCTATAAGCTACCTCCAAGGCAGGTCTTAAACTCCTGAAGGCAGGGTGCTGGGTTACAAGTAGGAGGGTGCCCCTGCAAGAGCAGGACACTCCTACAAACTCCAGGGTCGATTCTCCAGGCTTTGTAAGTGCGGTCAGCTATTCTGATACATATAGGGGCCATCCGTCATTATGCGATTTGCGAACTATATTGTGGCTGTGGTATCAATCATGTTGGAATCCTACCCCAACACGGTTACCGGTGTTTAAGGTATGATTCCATACACTGGGGGGCTCCCTCGAAGGCCCCAGTACTCCCGGTAACAGCCTTTCAGGGTCAGCTAGCAAGCTAGTGCTGCTGCCGACCACATACACTATTCTGCCCTCCTGCAACTGAGCTGAGTTCGAGTAGGGGAAGGTAAAACAATAGGTTTCCTGTCACAGGGAGGTATGACCACCTCCCAGACAAGATTTAGTGTATTGGTCCGGGGTGGGGGCTCTGATGCCCTCCTTGCATACTCCGGTTTGAGCTAGTTCAGGGAGTCCTTTGCTCCCACTCCAGTTTGAAACTTGACAAAGTGTGAAACTGGAGTCGTCCTAACCCCTTCCTTAGGGTATAAAAGGGCTTACCTGTGAGTATAAAAGCGTTTAGCTGTGGGTGGGCTCCTCCGTCATCGTGGGACAAGACTAAAGCCTGCAACCATGTCACTCTTCAACTGTCTGGACACTTGGTCTTTGTTGGAATTCACCTGGAAGCGAGATTGCATCAAGGAAGACTCCTGCTGCTTCTGGTCTCGCTGTTCAGTGAGTCTTCTTCGTCGTCTGTGTCTGTGCTTCTTCCAGGAACCTCAACAGACCTGTGGGCATCAAGGACACCCGAAATAATCTCCATTGGAGTGCATCTTCAGGCACCGCAATGAAGCTGACCGGTCTGCTGCTCCTGACGTCCCATGGACTTCATAAGACTCAGCAACAAAGGTGGTGGTTCTTCAACTCCCTCGAGGCCTGACTTGTTCTCTCTGCAATTTTGAGGCCAATATTTCTCGTCAGAACCGCTAGGAATGAACCCCTGTGCACAGCACCGACTTGCTGTTGCTAAGGCCTATGGGCTCCTCACTCCAAAGGTCTTCGGGCTCCAAGAAGCGCCAGCATCTCTTCCTGCCAAGATCGTCTTCAATGCATCCTCTGCACAGTGGCTTTCATCTTTGGTGATCTGCTAGAGGTCCTCTTGCGACTCCTGTGCCTTTGGCCTATGGGTCCTTTCAAGGCTCTTTTCCTGCTTGCTCTGGGCCTGCTCTGACACTCTTGCACTTGATGAGTTTCTTGTACCATGCTGGTCCCAACGTTGCTCCTTCATTTACCACGCCTTTTGCAACTGCCAAGGCTTGTTGGTGCTCCCGTTGGACATCGACCCCCTGATTCTCGACTTCTGACGTGGGACAGGTCGTTAACGGCTCCTGGTCTTCCTCAGCGTCGCCTGGTCCTCACAGATTCAGCGACCAGGTCACTGGCATCACTCCTGCATCTCCCGACATCGGTAGGCATTGCTCTTCTGTGCCTCTTGGTCACTTCCGAGTGGCATAAACTGTCACCTCTGCTTGTAGGTTCTTCTCTTCACTAATCCACCCTTTGATTCCACCGGACTCTTTCACCTTCTTCGCCAGCAGCATCTTTACTGAAGTCCTCCATTGTGGGCTACGGGTGGTTTCTGACGTCACAGTTCACCTATGCACCTGGCTTGTCTGGTGTAGATATCCTGGTTCCTGAGGTATCCAGGGGTGGGGATGACTATCCAACCTTCTGTCTTCCTCGAGGTTTCTTCAGGGTCCACTGGGAAGTGTGCTTGTTCCTCAAAACTGCAGCTGTGACTTTACAGTTGATTTGTATTGAGTCTGCAGCTGTGTTTCTACTCTGCACACAGCCTCCATTGGGTTCCTGGGTACTTACTTGGGTGGTTCCTTGTGTCCCCATCTCTTCTGAGTCTCCTGGTCCAAGTCCCGACTTCGGTCGCAGTTTGCATTCCACTTTCTTAGTTTATGGTTTGGTTTCCCCCTGGAGACCACACTGCATTGTGCTTACTTCCCTCTTGCAATTGAAGTATTGTGTATTTGTGTTTATATCTCCGGGTAGAAGATATACCAATGTGTTAATGAGTGTTGTGTAATTAATAGACATATTTTTGTAACTACACTGTGTGGTTTTTTGTCATTTACCCTATACTATATGATTAGATCTGGTAAAGCAAGCTGCTTAACACTCCTCCTCGATAAGCCTGAAGGCTTCTCTCCACAGCTACCACTTAGAGAGCGTTCCAAGGTTGTCTAAACCCACTAAAATCACCATAAGGGTTATATGGATTAGTGCAAGGTGCTTCACTTAAATAAGTGAGCACAATATTCTAAGGCAGCCTCCTACAATCTGGAACTTTAGCACCCATTCAATGAATACAGTTTAATTGTTCCTGCTGTGCAAGATGTCACAGGCAACACTGTTTCTTGGGCACAGAAAATACATACAAACTATTTTTTTTAGTTGTCTGGTCAAGTTTCCAGTGTTTAGATATTTTTTTTTCCAAAGTCATTTTTTTAATAGATTTTTTCCCCAAATTGAATTCACCTGGGCAGATGCATGAAATGGGTGCGATATTAAACGTCAGATCCAGATTAATTTAAAATATTCTTGCTCATACTTTTATTAATTTGCTAGTAGGAATAAAGAAAGTTTTTTAATAATGCCTGCTATGATTAAAAAAAATAATAAAGTACACCTTCAAAAAAAAAATCTAAACTAGTAGTGCCACTCCTTGTGAAAGCAAAGTCCACATTCCGCATCAGAGCATCGTACTGGCGTAGAATTGTGAACTGTCAAATTCTGCTTTATTTTTTTATCCTTAAATATGTCCAGCAACGTGTGCATGTTTGATCAGGGTTGCTCTGTATTACACAAATCAAAGAATATAAACTAATTTTTACTTGGCACTTGTCAGCCATTTGTTTTAGATTTGAGTGGTGTCCACAGAGTTGTTAAAATGTACCCCCTTTCCAGCATTTTTATCCTAAATGTTTACAAACCCTGCCAAGACATTCTCTTTGCCAATGCAATTTGTAACAGCCCCTGCTCACCTCGCTTCGCTATGGGGCTTTTGGCGCTTCATTGCTGCATAGAACCTACCTTCGACTGAGCATTTAACAAAAAACTCTTGAACTCTGGCACTCGCACTAACTGTGAAGGTCCCTATCAAGCTCTCCTGCATTATTCTTGCCTAATCCTGCACTCTGCTGAGTGGCCCATTGAAAAGCTTGAGGACCACATCAACTTCATCCCCTACATTGTGAACCAATTAATGACAAAAGACTATTCTAGTTATTACATTGTTATGGGTTCTGGTTAAATGTGTATCCTTCAGCATGCTGTGTGTGAAATTACTTTACTTTGTTATTAACCATGCGTACATGAAATACGTGTTTGAAATCTGCATTTCATCTGAAAGGATCCGTTTTTTAATTACTTTAGTTTGATTCAGATGGTCTCCTGTTATTTATGGTGAGGTTGTGGGAGGAGACTTCCCGACAATTGACTTCTAAACCAAAAGCAAAATTTCTTTGAACTTGAAATGACAACCTGTGGACAGGGAATCCTTACTTGACAGCTGCTCCAGTAGTAAGGCTGGGTGGTAAAGCCTGGACACAGACTAGAGAGTTCTGTAATTTATTAAGATGGGAACTTGTCGAGGATTTGCCCGGAAGGGAAATTAAGGAACTTATTTAGTTGTTAAGGTGGAGGAAGAATGTGCAACGAGGGAGAATTTGATGAGAGGTCAATGTCTGCATGAAACATGAAATTCAAATGTTCAAATTGAAAATTGTTCTGTCTGAAACATGAGCAGTTTTTTAAAATTAGGTTTGGGCATCAGAGGCTTAGTGATACCAATGCTTATTGAAATTGCAACTTTGATTTTGTTCGCTTCTTTGTTCTTTATTTTAAGATGACGATGACTCCTTCCTCTTACCACCTTTGAACAAGGACAGTCATAATGGCAGCTTTGAGCTCATTAGTTCCATGATTCCATCGTATCAACCTTGCAACCGCAGTGCTGCGCGAGGAGGCAGTGTTTCCTCTGCCACAGGTGGCTTTCGTTCTCCTTCTCCAGGGCTCTTTAGAGCAAGTTTTATCAGCTCTGCTTCCAAGGTGAACTATGTAACTTTATCATTCTTGTTTTGAGTGCAAGTCTGTTAAATTGAAGTTTAGTTGAACATTGTTAAACCGCTTGATGCTGGTGGGATTATTATTGTTCATAGTCCTTTTTGACTCGAACTGAATTTTATCGCAATCTCGCATTGTCCTTGTTGGGTAAAGCATTTCTGAACACAGGCTTCAGTTTTTGTTACGTTTTTTTAAAACCTCACCCTGGTTGGTCAAAAAGCTCCTGCTGGATTATGCAGGCTTCAGTATGCCTACATTGACTGTGCTTGTGTTGTTGTTCCTAGTTAATGACCAATATGAAGCTACTGTATGTCTGTTCCCTGTGTTGTAGCATGAGACATCCTGCTAACTTGCTACCTCTTTCTTTCTGTATGGTAGAGTTCTGGCAAGACCTCGGAGCCATCTCTCCCTGTGGAGGATTCTATGGATCTGTACAATGCTTCACCTGAGCCAAAGCAATCTTACCTGGGTGCTGAAGGATCCCAGTTTCAATTCTCCTTAGAAGATGACACTCAAAGCCAGTTATTGGATGCAGATGGGTGAGTAACTGATTGCAGTACTTGTGGTAGCACGGCATATTTGAAATGTTTATTTACATAATTGCTTTTCACTTCAGCTCACTCTTAAAGAATAGCACATGTGACTGGGTTTCCTTTCAGTATAATCATGCAGTATTTCCATTTACTTGGTGTATCCCAGTGCTTAGTGTACCTTGATATAAAATATTCATATGATCATACTTTTCAGTTAAGGGACATAATTACTCAAAATGTTACCACCATTTTGATTTCAAAAGCTTTGTGAATCACTAATTGAGCAACAAAACAATCCTCTTTCTCCCATATTCTCCTCCCAACCATTCGATGCTCCATCCTCCAGAACCTGTATGTAAGTTTTGGTGGTCCTGTGAAGTGAGTTTAAATCTGTGTAGTCGATGGTAAACATCTGATGCCTGTCGCAAGTTTTGTTCTCTACCTCGCCTGATGTAGCAGAATGAAGTGAGGTACATGATGTTACAGACCTGCTGGTTAGGTGAAGAAGAGCACTTCTTGTGTGCTGCATGTGCATTCTTTGACGTATTAACTTCTACGTGTGTAAGTGACTGATGGTTTCCTCTTTTTTTACTGACGTTGTTCAGGGTGAAGACTGATCCCAATGGAGATGCAGCCCTGATGTTTTATCAGCAGCTATGTGTCTCTAGCTGCTCAATGGGCTCTCACATGTAAATTAAATCTGATATTGCTAATAAAATCAGTAAAATGTTCCGCCCATCCTCACCCCATAGGATCAGCCTTTGTGTACCGTTTCTTTGTGTAGCACAGGACTGACCTGCTGCTTTGTAACAGTTCCCTAGAAATTCCAATCCTGCTGAGACTCCGTACAATACACATCCAACTGAATTTAATTGCTTACTACTGAACATTGTGATTATACAGTATAAAATCCAAACTTTATTTTTCCTCTCTAAGGTTTTTGAATGTAGGACATAACCGGAACAAGTTTCATTCTTCAAAGCAGCGTCTCATAGTTGACAGCATGGACGAGAATGCAATGGATGCAAACATGGGTGAATTGCTAGACCTGTGCTCGGGGCAGTTCAAGGGCTCCCAGGTGGACAACACTCAGAATTCGTGCAAGAAAGATATGGATGAACTGCTTAATCTGTGTTCTGGGAAATTTGTCACGCAAGGTATGACTCCTAATAGTATGTCAGCTAATAAGGTCATCTATTTGTTTATCTGGTTGTAATGAAAATACTTTCCTGCATTTTAGGATCTTCACTGATAGTCTTCAATGTTAAAGTAGTTCCCGGTTGCATTTGTGGGCCCCCTGGAAACCTATCCAAGGCACATTTTTCCTAAATGAAGAATTCCAGACTTGAGAAGATTGTATTGCAGCATCTAAGGTGCAAATAGCTTAAATACAGTCTACCATGTGGTCAAAAAGTGCAGACTGGTAGTCTTGCGTTGAGAGCTGTGAAAATTGACTATTCTTTAGGATTCCAGAAACTGCATTGTACTGACAGTTGACTTAGTGAGTTTTTCCCCCAGTTTGTGAGAGCAGGATTTCAGCATGAGATGCTTTACATCTGCTTTTTGTGGCAGAATGTTAGTGAAAATTTGACATTTCCACTGCCTTTAATATCCGGCTGTTAAGTGACGTTTTTGGAATTTACAGTGATTTTTTTTTCTTTCTTTTTTTGTGTCTAAAATGCCCTCCTTTTGTTGAGTGTCCCTCCTGTGGGATTGAAGAATTCAGTCACAGGTACAAGGTGTGTGTGGTAGATCTCCCTGCTTCACATTCTGTTAAGGATAGTGAAATATGACAGAAGATGTTGGAAAGAACACTAAGTAGACCAGGAAGGCATCTAGATTATGAAGATTGCTGCCAGAGGCAAGCTAAAGGGCTAAGAAGAAAGAAGAGCAGAGGAGTCCTCTTCTTCAACAACTACTGAGAAACAGCCAGTATCTCCCACAGAGGGAGATCTAAAGAAAGAAGGTTGAGTTGGAAACGGACATCTCATCACCATTCTGTCATTCCAGCACATCTAGGGCTTCAGCCTCTACAAGCTCTCAGATTAAGGTTGGCCACACATCACATCGACTCCATAGAAGACATTCCTGTTCTTCAAGGCAGTCCAAAACGAAGACTGCCTCAACTCTTCCCCCTGTCAAAGATGCAGGCACCTCTCCATCTCCATTGAAGATATCAAGAATGACAATGTGATGGCAACACCTTTGTCTATCCAATCCAACCATTCAACTACAACTCTTCATTTTTCAAGCCTGAAACCCCCAAAGTCTTTTGATATCATCCAGTTCAACACCAAGGTTCTCAACGTTCTTGGCCCCACTGAAACCAAAAAGGAGACGCTGATATATATTGGAGGAATATCCTAAAACGCTGGCCTTACCATGCCATTGCGTCCTACATTCTCCCCTAATCCAGCACCACTTTCTGTTCATCCCCTGAGGCTAGTTCTCCCTGTTGAGGATCCATAACAGATGCCTCTATGTGCTTTGGAAGTACCTTCTCATCCAAATATAATTTCTACTTCTGTTTCCCCTATTCAGAAGTACGACTTGCTTAGATCACCAAAAAGATCTATGTCACAGGCACTATAATTGTGGGATAGAGGAATAGCATCTTTGCCTATTCCAGAGCGACTCTGGAGGCAAATCTCCTTTGAGATCCAGATCACCTTCTCATAAAAGCACAGGTGATTCACCATCTTTGTACATTCTAACTTCACTAGCTCTGCCACCTGCAGGTGGGTCACCTGTTGAAGAACTTCACACTATTTCATTATGCCCTGTAAAAAGGTATTTTGAAGTTGAACATTTCACTGGAGGCTCCAGTCTGTGGTCTCATTGATATTAGGGACTCCTCAACTGAGATCCTTTTCTCACCCCTCTCTTACCATTGGTACTAGTCCTTCTGTATGTTATAGAGAAGTTCCTCCCTCCAGCAACTTAAAATGCAGCCACACTATGCATGATTTAAGAAATACAGACACCCTCAACAGGACAGTTATGTTCTCAAACCTGCTCTCATCAGTCTTTAATCAGACTTTATTCTAGTGTTTTCAGTTAGACAACTGCTCCACTGGAAAGAGAAGGTAACTAGCAGGTATGTGGAACGGCAGCTAACCACCTGTAAAATGTCAGTGCTACTGCTCTTTTAGGTACCATGAGAAGATTGTGATGGAATAAATTTCTTCTTTGACAACCTGCCAAGACACCAGAAAGAAGATTGTCAAGAAATGCTGAATAAAGGGTCCTTGGTGTCAAACCAAGTGATCAGTGTACCAGCGCTCCTCAGGTGTTCACAAAGTGATAGTGGTGGAAGCAGTGCACCATCGGTGGTTAGGTGTGCCAGTCACCCTCCCAACACCTCGACGACTGGTTGTTGAAGGTGGGCTCGCCCTAGGCCCTTGTCAACCACCTCCTGACTACTTCAAACCTCCTATCATCTTTGGGGTTTGCTATTATCGTGCTGAAGACACATGACTCCTCCCTTTCATCAGAGCCATTCTGGACACGGTTCGGTTTTGTGCCTTTCCCCAAGAAAGTGATTCCAGGGCATTCAATCTATGAATCCTATCTTTTGGCCTCTGTCCTGGATTTCAGTGAGATCGACTCTGAGGCTGGTGGGAATGATGGCCTCTGGCATCCTCCTGATCGAGCATGCCAGGTGGCATATGCTGGCTCTGTAGTGGGATCTGAAGTACCAGTGGGCCCACAATCAAGGGAATCTCTCCAATTGCGTCCGGATTTCAGAGGAGACTGCAAAAGATCTGCGTGTTAGTTACTGAACCTCAATTGGGTCAGTGACAGATCCTTCTACCTTCCCCGCTCCGAGCTGACCGTGATGACTGATGCATTGCTTCTGGGTTTGGCCGGCTATCTAGGAGAGGTGGAGATCAGAGGCATCTGGTCTCCGGTAGAGTCCCGGCTCTATACCAATCTTCTTGAGCTAAGGGCCATCCTCTTACTATCTCTGGAAATGGCTGGACCACCAAGGAATTTTCCTGGTGGTGAACCACCTGGCAGGATCGTTGAATGCCAGGGCAGACCAGTTCAGCCATCTGTGCCTAGAGGATCACAATTGGCAGCTGCTGCCCAGAGGTGGCGCAAAGTTTCTTCCGTGAATGGGGAGAACTTTGGCTTTATCTGTTCGCCATAGCCAAGAATGTGCAATGTCAGCACTTCTGCACTTTTGAGTTTCCATGCCTTTTCTTGCTTGGAGAGTGTATGGGGATGGTATCCAGAACATCTGGGCTTGAGCATCTGCCCTCTGGTCATGCTGCCCCGCTGGGAGGATCTGCAGTAGTTGCAGAAAGGTCAGTTCTCCAGTCTTACGTTCGCAACCTCTACCTTCGTGTGTAGATTTTTAGCAGTAACAGTTGAACATCTCCAACCTTCCTTCGGAGGCAGTTGACTTAATCAGGGCCGTCAGATGTCCCTCCCTTGCTAGATTGACCTCCTCCAGGCCAAACTGTCTGATGTTCTATTTGTTCTCTCTCTAAGCCTGCCAGGCCAGGCCTTGCTCTGGGCTCACTTAAAGATTATATTTAGGCTCCCTCTGACTTCTTGCGATTGCCTGATCAGCCCTATGTATTTAAATCCCCTTTTGTGATGCAGTTTTCGAAAAGAGCTGCAACATAGGTTTCTGCTTTCTCAGTTTGTGATGCCCTAATGGGACCTCCATCTTGTCCTTGCGTATCTGGTGTGTACTCCATCAGGCCTTGAAAAAATCTATTCGCCCACTAGCTACAGCCAGTAATATTTTATCAGGGTAAGCTATTTTTAGGGGCTACTGGCTCATTCCGGCAAGCTGACAACAGGTGTTCTGTTCACTCAGAAAGTGAATGATCAATGAAGATGCCTTTAAATCTTTTTTTTACCTCATCTCATTTGCTGGGACAGAGGTCAAATGTCTGCTTAGGTCTTAAATTTGCTGCTAATTTTATCGTGGAGGTTGATGTTTACTTTTCGTTCTCTGACTGCAAAGTTCGAGAATTTTTTTAACTCAACTGTCTGACAATTGTGCTGTACAGAGTGTGAAATGAAAGCTACTGGATGGACGTCAGTTTAAAAAAAGAAACATCATATAAATAGCTTGTAAATGAACTGTACAAACATGTCAAGTTATTATAGTAGTTATGAAAGCACATTTTATTGTAACTGCGATTGATTTTCATCCTATTAAAATCTTTTTTTCTAATCAGAACACTTGTGATGTGCAAATGAACAATATCTTTGCTGAAACCCAATTCCTACAGATTGTCTATATGCTATATTTTTCAGTAAACTGCATGTTAATGTGAATGGTTTGTGGTGGTTTCAATAGAAAACGTGCTGTTTGTAAATGACTGCGCTATTGCATCATGCTTTAGCAATATATTTTTTTTAAGTGAGTTTTTAAACATGTACTGAGAAACATTCTCGTCATTGCTCTGATGACAATGCGATTAGTGAACTAACTGGCAACTCCAGGGGTCATGTGTAACCCTATATGTGGGCTAGATTAGAGTGTCTCCAACAAGTAGCTCGTGAGCTACCAGTAGCTCTCCAGCTACCTGTGAGTAGCTCTCCTGTGTGCAGCTCAGCCTATGACTATCATAGCTTTTGTTTGGTTGAATTATTATATGTATACCAAAATTAAAAAGCATGTATTCAAGACAAAAATGTGTGTGTATTCACAACTCATAAATAAGTCTGTAGAAAAATAGTTGAATTTTCAAAATGTGTTAAAAGCTATTATTTGAGTTGGAGAGATTAATTATTCATATTTATACCTTGGTGCCAGGGGGATTGCAGGTATGGTTTCTATGTGCTACCCTTGTAATATTTCAGTTAAAATGATAAAAGCCTTTTTAGGTGGAGCCTAGGCAGCGCATATGCTGCTCTGCGAGCCATGCTGTATTGGAGTATGTACTTGAAGCCTCGCCCACTCTCTGCCCAAATTCGTCATTGGCTTGTGTCATTGTCCTTCGTAAATGTTGGCTGCTCAGTCGTTATTAGGCTTTTCTGATGGATACATCTGCCAGTGGATTCCTCACCTTGTGAATATCCCCTGCGCCAGCATTCCACTGAACTTTTTTCCCCAGCTCTGTACGCCGACGACGTCTAAATGCATCCGCTCCGCTCGCGACTCCGTATGACGTCACCGGAGCCATAAGAGAGCCACGTCGGCGTGATGACGTCAGTTCCCTTTTTTCCGCGCTGTCGACGCGCAACGGTTTTTCCAGCACTCTCCTGCTACTTTGTAGTCGTTTAGTGGTTACTGTTGGAGAAAATTGTCATGTCTTCGACTAGGAAGTCGGGTTTTAAACCCTGTAGGGAATGTGGGGGCCACATGTCAATGACAGACCCCCATGAAGATTGCTTGTGGTGCCTTTCATCCGACCACGACGTGGAAGATTGTTCCAGCTGCAGAAGGATGAATCCCAAGGCCTTGAAAGAAAGGGAGGCGAAGCTCTTCATGGCCAAGGCTAAGAAGGAGAAGAGCGGTAGGAAGAAGGAAAGATCGAGACCGGAGTTGTCGACTTCGCATTCTTCAAAGTCGAAGAAGCATCATAAGAAGCGGAAGCATTCCTCTCGGCGCCGGTCTTCGAAGAGCAAGGTGTCGAGATCGACTTCGCCGCGACGTCGAAGTAAGGCTGTGTCTCCTCCTCCGTCGAAGTCTCCTGAGGGATCTCCTTCGCCGAAGCGGTCTCCGGCGCGGTCTCCGGCGCAGTCACCGGCGCAGTCACCGGCTCAGTCACTGGTTCTAGTGGAGACTTCGGCTTCGGAGGCGGAGCAAGAGAAAGCCTTCTCCAGAGCCGGATGATCCTGCGGCGCCTGTGGAGGACACTGCGGCTCCGGTACCAGGTACCCCACAACCGGATCCGGGATTATTCCCTTATCCGCAGTTCCCGACTCCGGGTGCGGATTCAACGCATTTTTTTAAATGCGATGTATGGGATTTTCCAACGGACTGCCTTCCCATCCGGCGCATCTACTGGTCACGTGGGTCCTATGGCTTATACTCTGGGAGTGCCGCAGCATTATGCTCAGGCCCCGTTTATGCCCCTCCTGCCGATGGCGCCTTCGTGGCAGTTTCCGGCGCCATCTGGGGATCCATCTCGGCTTCGATTGGATCGACCTTCTTCGGAGCCTTTCTCGACGCCGTTGCCGACTCCCTCGGCGCCGCGTCCGGCACCGCCGACTCTGCCGACCCAGACACCTCCGGCTCCACGTTCGGTTCCACCGACTCAGTGTACGGCTCCGCCGGCTCCTCGGATCCGTTCAAGGAGGGAGGCCCAGAGGGTCTTAGAGGAGGAGCGTTATAGAGTGGAGGTGGAGGAAGGTGAGGTGGATACATCTTCCGACGAATTTGAAGGGATTCAGGAGGCTAGTGCCCTGGATACGACTCCGGAGTGCGAGCATTCTTCCTCTAGGTCCTCTCCACCGCAGGAGCTGGCTCCTTACCATCTTGTGATAAAGGCCGCAGAGTTGCTGGACTTGCAGTTGCCCTCTGCGGAGTATAAGCCTAATCTTCTGACGGAGGTGTTACACTCGCCTACCTCGACCAGTGAGCCTTTGCTGCCCTTTAATGAGGCTATTTTGGAGCCAGTTATGGATGTCTGGCGTAAGCCACTCTCTTCGCCGGCAGTCTCCAGACCGGTGGCGAGGAGATATAGGGTGGCACCTGGGGATCCAGGTTTTCTATCTTCACACCCTTCTCCAGAAAGTCTGGTGGTACAGGCGTCATGCTCGAAGCATGCTTCAGGGGCTTTTCCTCAGACTCCTGCGGAAAGGGAGTCTAAGAAGGCGGATCAGGCGGCTAAAAAGACCTTTTCGTCTGGGAGCATGGCGCTTAAGTCCACTAATGCCACCTGCTTGCTAGGGCGCTATGTTCATGCTCTTATGGACTCAATGAAATCGTTAGCCCCTAAGTTGCCAGAAGGTGATAAGGTGTCCTTTATGGAAGTGGTCACGGACACTCAGGCTGCTGCAAGGCAGTTGATTCAGTCGGGCCTTGATACGGCTGATTCTGTGGCAAGGATAATGGGGTCATCTATAGTCACTAGGAGGCAAGCGTGGCTTCGTTCGTCTGGCTTCTCTACGGACGTTCAGGCCACATTGGTGGATTTGCCATTTGACGGACAGAGGCTTTTTGGTGAAAAGGCTGATTCTGCCTTGCAGAGGTTTAAAGAGAGCAGGGTGACGGCGAAATCTTTAGGTCTGCAGGATCCTGCTAAAGGATTTGGGCTTAAGAAGTTCAGAGGTTTTGGGAGGTCTTCATTTCGCTCCTTCCGGCAGCCTCAGCAGCAGCAGCAACAGCAGCAGCAAAATCCCCTCTATAGGTCCTATAGAGGGAGACAAAGAAGTCGGAGAGGTTCTGGCCGCAACCCCTCTTCGTCTTCTACCTCCTCTGCTCCCAATGAAGCTTCAGGGAAGCAGCCCTAGATCCCCCATCCTGGAACATGTAAGACCCGTGGGGGGTCGGGTGTCCCACTTTCTGCGAGGTTGGAGATCTGTTACAACCGACCTTTGGGTTTTAAACCTCGTGGAGACTGGGTACGCCCTTCCCTTTCGGGAGTTTCCTCCCCCTTACCCTCCTTGCCAGGGTTACTGCTCAGAGGACCATCTACTTCTTCTACAGAAGGAGGTGTTGGCTTTGCTTCAAAAGGGTGCGATAGAGGTGGTTCCAGAGCAGGAAAGGGGTCAGGGATGCTACTCCCGGTATTTCCTGATTCCCAAGAAGGACGGCAAATTGCGTCCGATACTGGACCTCAGAGTCTTGAACTTTTACCTGAGACAGGAGAAGTTCAAGATGCTGACCCTTGCGCAGGTTCTTCAAGCGTTGCAGCAAGGAGACTGGATGGTGTCGCTCGACTTGTAGGACGCGTACTTCCATGTCCAAATCCTGAAGTCGCACAGGAAGTATCTCCGTTTTACGGTTGGGTCGCAACATTACCAGTTTGCGGTCCTCCTGTTTGGTCTTACTATCGCACCTCGAGTCTTCACGAAGGTGATGGCAGTGGTGGCAGCCCATCTCAGGTGGTCGGGGATTCCGGTTTTCCCCTATCTGGATGACTGGCTTCTGAAGGCAGAGTCCCCAGAGATGGTGCAACATCATCTGCAGGTAACATCCGACTGTTATACGACTTGGGTTTTTCGATCAATGTGCCCAAATCTCACCTGGTGCCCTCTCAACGCAACCTGTTCATAGGGGCAGTACTGGACAGTACTATGTGTCAAGCATTTCCTCCTCCTCAAAGAATTCTCGACATTCAGGAGATGGTCCCTTTATTCCACTATGGAGCGGTTGTTCCAGTTCTGAAGGTCCTTCGTCTGCTCAGTCTGTTCGCCTCCTGCATTCTGTTGGTCAACCATGCACGCTGGCACATGAGGGCGCTCCAGTGGTGCCTCTGCAGGCAGTGGTATCAGCACAACGGAGATCTCAGGGAGTCTGTGAGGATCTCTGGAGAAGATGCGGCGGATCTGTCTTGGTGGAGCGTGGAGGGCAATCTGTCCCAAGGAAAGCCCTTCCATCTACCTCCATCGGTGGCCACAGTGATTATGGATGCATCCACTTTAGGGTGGGGTGCTCATCTGGGGGATCTGGAGATCAAGGGTCTTTGGTCTCCAGAGGAAAGGTTGCTTCACATCAACCTTCTGGAATTGCGGGCGATTTGTTTGGCGCTCAAGGCCTTCCTCCCTTCCCTTCACGGTCAGTCTGTTCAAGTCCTGACGGACAACACTACCGCGATGTGGTATGTCAACAAACAGGGAGGAGTGGGGTCGCATTGTCTCTGCAGAGAGGCTCTGCGTCTATGGTCCTGGGCTCAGGACCATCGGATTTGTCTGATGGCAAATCATCTGGCCGGAGTTCTGAATGTGCGTGCAGACAGTCTCAGTCGGCAGTTCTCCGCCGACCATGAGTGGAGGATCCATACGGAGGAGGTTCGTCACGTCTTTCGGACGTGGGGGACACCTCGGGTGGACCTATTCGCCACCCGCGAGAACGCGCACTGCCTGTCATTTTGCAGCCTCCAGTATCCGATGCAGGGGGCGTTGGGGGACGCGTTTCAGTTGAGTTGGGGCTCGCAACTACTTTACGCGTTTCCTCCCATACCCTTGATTCCTCGGGTTCTGAGGAAGATTCGCCAAGACCGGGCCCAAGTCATATTGGTCGCCCCGGATTGGCCAAGGAGGGTGTGGTATACAGATCTTCTCCACCTCTCCTCGTGCCCTCCGCTCCGTCTCCCTCTGAGGGCAGACCTCCTCTCACAGTCGGAGGGGCAGGTTCTACACCCCCACCTCCAGAGCTTACACCTTCATGCCTGGAGATTGAACAGGGCAACCTGAATTCCTACTCTCTCCCGCCAGATGTGGTGAATGTTATTTTATCGGCCAGGCGACACTCCACCAAGTTCATTTACTCATATAGGTGGCCTAAGTTTGTTAAATGGTGTGGAGAGAGATCCATTGACCCTTTAAAAGCCCATCTTTCTGATGTGCTCCAGTTTGCTCTTTCCTTGGCTCAGCAGGGCTGTGCTGTGGCCACGGTCAAGGGCTATCTATCGGCCTTATCAGCTTTTCTATGTCTTCCTGATCAACCGTCATTATTTAAATCTCCGATTGTACTAAGGTTTATCAAGGGCCTTACAAACATGTTTCCTCCTACTCCTTTTGTGAAGCCACAGTGGGACCTTAATCTTGTCTTGACTTTTCTGATGGGGTCCCCGTTTGAGCCTCTTCATAGCTGACCTCTGAGGCTTTTGTCCTTTAAAACGGTCTTTCTTGTAGCCATAACCTCGGCAAGGAGGGTGAGTGAGCTTCAAGCTCTTAGAGAACTAAAACCCTTTTCTCACATTACATGCTGAAAGGATGGTACTTAGGACCAGGGCTGCTTTCCTGCCTAAAGTACTTACTCCGTTTCATTTGGGGCAGTCTATTACTCTCCCTGTTTTTAATCCTCCTCCTCATCCCTCCAAAGAGGATGAAAGACTTCATCGCCTGGACCCAAAGAGAGCTGTAAGCTTTTACTTGGACAGAACGAAGGACTTTCGTCTGGACGATCAGCTCTTCGTGGGTTATGTTGTTCATTCCAAAGGAAGAGCGGTGCACAAGCGCACTTTATCGAGATGAATCATCCTTGCCATCAAGATCTGCTATGCCCTGGCTGGTAAGGTTCCACCTGAGGGTATTAGGGCTCATTCAACTAGAGCTAAATCTTCTACATCTGCTATGGTTGGCCAGGGGTGTTCCTGTGGCAGATATTTGTAAAGCCGCGACTTGGGCCTCCCTCCATACTTTCGCAAAGCATTATTGCTTGGACTCTGACATGAGGAGGGAGGGCCACTTTGCGCGCTCTGTCTTACAAAACTTTCTGGTATAGGAAGGTGGACACCCTCCTCCGGGAGTGGGGACTGCTGTGGGAATCAATTCACAAGGTGAGGAATCCACTGGCAGATGTATCCATCAGAAGAACAAGTTATTTACCTTCGGTAACGCTTTTTCTGGTGGATACAGTATCTGCCTGTGGATTCCTCACTGGCCCACCTGCCTCCCCGTTGTCCAACTTTGTATACCTTAAAGGATGCCTTGCTTGACATGTTATGCTTTCTGGTACATTGGTAGGAAATGCTTGTTTGATTTAGCTTTCCTTTTGTTTATGTGCTATGTATATTTGATTGTATATTGTATACTGTGTATACTTCGAATTTGTCGTTGGTCCACCTGTGTGCTTCGGGGGCACGAAAAAAATGGGTGGAACTGACCTCATCACGCCGACGTGGCTCTCTTATGGCTCCAGTGACGTCATACGGAGTGGCGAGTGGAGCCGATGCATTGTGACGTCGTCCACGTCGGCGTAGAGAGCTGGGGAAAAAAGTTCCGTGGAATGCTGGCGCAGGGGATATTCACAAGGTGAGGAATCCACAGGCAGATACTGTATCCACCAGAAAAAGCGTTACCGAAGGTAAGTAACTTGTTCGTTAGTCCCTCAGTACCACCTTGTCTTCATTTGTAACCTCCCATGAGGACTGGCCCTTTTACTTCAGTTGTTGCATGGCACTCTTCTTTAGTCTGTAAGCACTATTTTCTTTAATGAGTTTCACTTACTGCAGGTAGGCAGGAGGGTCTCTCGTGCGCTATTGTGACCACCTGCTTGTTTATTTAACTCGTAGCAAACGGGTAGCTCTTCAGGGTCCATGGAAGATAGAACGGGGCACCCCAGCGATGCATTCAAGCAGTTGGAATGCAATGGGTCTCGAATTTGCGAGGGTTTAAGCTATTGTCATTGTAAATGACAATGCCTTTTGTTTAGGTTTTAAAAACCAATACATAAATAAAAGGCATTGATATTTACAATGCCAATAGCTCAAATTGGTATAAATGCGCGACCTATTGCATTGTTATGTTATGTTATATCGGGTATTCATAGAGCGCGCGGCTACTCACAAGAGTGTCCCGGCGCTAAGAATAAATAACACGCACCCGAACAACAGAGATGAACCAAAGTGCCCGACAACAAACTGCTAGTAGAGCCAATTACAGTTGGAATAGCCATGTCTTCAGCATTTTTCTAAAAGCAAGTAGATCCTGGGCCTGGCGGAGAGGCAGGGGGAGGTTGTTCCAAAGGCTGGATGCAGTCGCCTGAAAAGAGCGACCACCAACCCGCGCAAGAGTAATTTTTGGCACAGAGGTCAGGAGCTGAGACGAGGATCTCAGAGTACGTTGAGGGATATAGCGAGGGAACCTATGTCTTAAGTAAGGAGCTCCAATCTGATTGAAAGCTTTAAACACAAGAACCAAGGCTTTAAAATAAATTCTCTTCTGAACCGGCAGCCAGTGCAGGGATGACAGTGAAGGGCAGCATTGCAGATGCTTGTTTACATTACAACTGGAAACCCCGCCTAATGCACTGATGTGATCACCGTTGACACTCTTGGATGGGGTGTTCACTTTCACTTGGCTTGGCATGAGGAACAGGGTCAAGACTGATTTGCTTATGGTTGGGTCTGAACTAGGGTGGCAAAGTGAGCTAAAGAACGATGATGGATTCAACCAAGAACTGTGACTGGCGGTGAATGTCTGAAACGTTTCAGCGCTCTGTCCATCTCCTTGCGTTTGCTTTGTACGCCCTATGTTGGCAGGGTATACCCAGACGTGGGTACCTTGCTCACTTTGCCACTGGATTCGAGCTATCCTGGCTGATGAGGGGTGTTACCCCGAAACCGGTCCCAGGATGCTTGTTTCCGTTCCAGGGATGACCTGGCTTGGCAGTTCGGCCTGGACTGTTCCAATTTGCATATGGCTGCGTCTCAACTGGGGTGCTGATGTGAGCTAAAGAACTATGATGGATTCAACCCAGATCTGTGATTCGGGTCAGTGTCTGAAAAGTTTCAGCGCTCTGTACATCATCTCCTTGTGTTTGCTATGTTCACTTTCCCATCACTAGTATTAGTAGCTGGAGGTGATTTTCATTCAACATAAGTAGTTCTTGTTAAAGAAAAGGTTGGAGACCCCAATGTACATGGAGCAAAAGTTTAGTCTATTAAATCACACAAAATAGTTTTTTGGACAGCAGAAATGCTGTTCTGTTAAACAAAATATTTGGCTAGGATCACACAATTTGAAACCAGTTTACAGGGCAAGTGCATTACTATGGGGGCAAGTAGATTGTTCTAGTCACTAGACCTGCAGCTCTAGTAATATTTATATGATTTTTCGAGGCCTGTCTGTTTGAGCCGCTTTACAGTTGTCCTTGCAGCGTCTCACTATCAAAACTATGTTCCTGGTTACCATCACTTCAGCACGGCATGAGTGAGCTTTAGCCTTTTTGTGTTCATCCACCACACACCACCTCCTTCCCCGACACGCTGGTTCTGTGTACTAGGGAATCCTTTCTTCTGAAAGTTGTGATGTCATTTTATATCGATCAGTCTATCACTCTGTTCAATCACACCCTTCTAAGGAGGAGGAGAGGCTCCATTGCTTAGACCCTAGGAGAGTTTTCAGCTTCACATCGATCACACCAAAGACCACCAGGTGGACAGTGGGCTCTTTGTGGGGGTCTCCTGAGTGATAGAAGGCAAAGCTGTGCAGAAGTGTACCATCTCACGCTAGATTGTGCTCTGCTTTAAGATCTGATAAGCAATGGTGAAGAAGTAGCCTTACAGACTGCGTGCCCATCTCACCAGGGTCAAAGGTGCTACCACTGCGTTAGCTCACGGAGTCCCTGTCCTTGATATATGCCAAGCAACTATGTGGGCGTCCCTCCATACGTTCACAAAGCACAATTGTCTGCATAGCCAAGTCCGCTGAGAACCTTACTTTGTCTGCTCGGTTCGTCAGGACTTCCTGGTTTCAACTCTCCTCTATGGAGTACTGCTCTAATACTATTCAAAAGGTGAGGAATCTAGGGCTGGAAGTCTGTCAGAAGAACAAGTTACTTATCTTCGGTTACGCTCTACCGGGTATAGATTAGTCTCCAATTCCTCACCAACGCTTTCATCCTCCCCGTTCTGTGGTTGGACTCCACCCTGAATAAGATCTCAAGCCTAAGAATCTGCACACTGTCTACTAATTTGCTTTTGGGGGGTCCGGGTTTAGGGCACAGTCAGTCTTAAAAGCAACTGTCACTGGAGGCCAGGCGTAGCGCCTATATAGGCCCCGCACGTCCTTTCCAGCCCTGACCGGGATCCGAGCGAAGTCGCTAGGTGCCACATTTCAGTGCACAGAAGCATTGTTGAAAAGTTTCTGGATCCAGTCTGATGCCTGGAGAATATTCAAAAGTGAGGAATCTGAGGCTAAATAGAGTCTTTACCAGAAAGAGCGTCATCAAAGGTAAGTAACTTGTTAATTACGTCCTTTTTTTTTTTTTCACCCCATCTGCCCACTTGAGAACAATCACTTTGTTCATTAATGTTCTAAAGGTACTACGCTTCTACAAGCCCAAACGAAAGATCTGAGAAAATCCAAGCAGTTATTCATCAATTACAACTATGTATGTATAGCCACATCCTCACTGTCTTATCACCAGGTGGATTGCAGCTGCATTTCTTTATCAGCTGGAAAACAAACCTCTCCAGGAAAACCAAAAGCTAACTGTGCTAGAGGCAAGGCAACTGGCGCAGAAACATTCCAATAGCAGATATTTGTAATGCTGCCAAATGGCGGTCAGAGTTCTAGGTTGTCTAAATTAAAATGCACAAACTGATGCGAACACTAGGACACCTTACTAAATATTCACAATCTGTAAAATTCAGTAACTTATCTGTTTCATCTGCCCACGAGTTGCAATAAGCAAAGGTGTTTAGCTTGCTGCTCTATTTGAACGTTTGACTATCAATGAAGATCCTATGTTGCAGAAGAAAGGGTTACTTGTAGTCCTGGTTCTTTATTGTAGTAATCTTAATTTCTCAAACTACTCGCCCGTCTCCCTGGATTGTTTATCTTGGGCATAGAAACCGCATCTGACTAAACGGCGCCACAAAAAAAGAACTGCCATTCCAATGCATCATGTAGCGGTGAAGTTAATGTAATCTTGGAGATTGAGTGTAAAAGTTGTGAAAAACGGACTTCAAATATGCTGCAATTCTCCCCACATGACAGTTTTTTAGCCTTTTGCACCTCAAATGTGGCAGTGCATTTGTAAAATAGTCCTCCTGGACTTTGACAGTCTACATTTCAGAAAAAATCTTGCCTTGGGCATGGTCTCATTGTTTGGATATATGCAATCCGCTTTGTGATTCTATGGACAAATGTTTTTAAATTGTTTCGGGCCCACACAAGCAATGGGGAACTATTCTAACATTTGACTTCAGTGATTTTTCCTGCAATGCAGAACCAGGACTGCAAGTTAGTAATCCTTTCTAATGTCCTAGCCTATTCAGTTCTACAGATGGGATGCATAAGATCAATGGGGTTGTGTTTGAAGTGGGTGTATCACAAATAGGTCAAGGAGGTACAATTATTGGAATATCCTCAATACTATGCCTTGTATACCTGCATTGCAAATTTGAGTCCTTTTTTTCCTTTTAGGGAACCTGATACTAGCTCTGAGTAGGTTTTTATTTGAATTTTCTTTTCATATTGTGCATCCGTTTTGGAACCCATTGCTGCTGATCTGTCTCCTAATATGATTTTTAATCTCAAATTCGAAAGTTGGTGTCATGCAGATGGAGGTAGAGATTTTTTTATTTATTTGTGTGAGTAATGTTAGCACGTCCTTCATGCACCTTCAGTGTGTTCACAAGGTTGACAACCTAAATAAAAATGGCAAAGTATAGGTTTTCAGTTTTTCTTCTTATGAATCATCATAGTGGTTAGTGTGCTTCCCTCTGGTCTCAAATATTGCTGTAGAAATCATTGAAAGAAATAAAATAAAAAATACAAGTATGCAGTAAAGTTCAAAGTAGGATTTTTATGGAAAGCAGCTGCCATATGTGGCTGACCTAAAATGCAAGTTTTCACATGGATTTTTATACCGTTGATATATCTTATATAAATAAAACAGCCAATCGGTCACTCCCGCATTGGGATTTTCCAAACATTTATCCAATCATTAATCGACAAGAGACATTTAGTTATATTTAAATATTAACTTATGAAATGTTCTGCAACTGAAGCAAAGTAGCAGTACACTTATAGTCTCAAGATTGTCCTTTATTTCTCAAGGTCTTGTGGTCCCTGCAAGCTCAGCAGGCCCATCAGGCCATCAGACGTTCTGCAAGCTCCTTATTTAGTGTCTCAAAGTGGAACCTGAAATTGGATGGCTTCCACGCTGCACCCTCCTACAAATCAAATCTTCTGTCTGCACAGTTTTGTTATGTAAATCATTCAACATAATTCTTGCATGTTTCACTAGCCTTTCCAATCCCTCAAACCTAAGGTCATAGGTAATACTAACCACTTTAAATAGTTACATTTGAATTCCTTCTCCATCACCCCAAAGTTTTCAGGCTACATGGGGGGGAGGTCACTCACCAACTGTTTCCCTTCTGATCCCTGTCTGACTAGTATTGCATTCTGCAGTCAATTTGTGCTGTCCTTCTGGAATACCTTGCTATTTTTGTTTGAAGTGACCCCATCCCCCTCCAGTCAAGCCATTACACCCATAACAAGGTCTTTTTTATGTTAGAGCATTCCCTATGCACATCTGCCATTTACCTACACTGCACTCCCTCCCATCATCTTATACTTTGTCCACATGTGCTTCACATGTGCTAGTACATGGGATATGTTATTCTTTTGTAAACCCTGAAGGGGGATGAGCCTTGAGCATTGTTTGGCTGGTACTGTTTCAGTGTTGCAACACTGTTTCCCTGTGTATCTGGACAGGCTGCTTTCAGCTCTGCATCTCACATGGTTGCAGCGAAAATTACCTCTAGGATTGTTCATCAGTTGGATTTGCTTTTATGTCTCATTGTTTCCCTATGTATGGGGCGGCTTTTTCTTCAAATGTTTATGCCAATTTCCTCAGAACTAAGGCAGCTCTTGTGGATTCTCCTTGTATGTAACTGAGGCGCAGAACTGCTTTGTTTAGTACTTTTTCCACATTGACAAGCAAGTGCCACCCTTGAAGTGATGCACAGTTTGGCAGTTAGAAATCTGTTTAAACACCTCCTTGGCCGCTTTATGCTGCTTTTTCCTCTGATTTCAATTCTTCTTTTTCAGTCAAAATTATCCTGCGCCGTTACAGAGCCAGAACAGGCCTGTAGGGTAAAGCTACTTCTAGTGTCACTTAACTTTTCTTTTTAAACTGAAGTGTGTGCACCATTCTAGGGAATTGGGCATTGCTTTGTATGAAGCAAATAGTATTGTTACTCACTGTGTAATGGTTTGCATTAATGATTTTGAGAAGCAATTTCTGGTTCCTCCAGGAGGAGGAAAGTCACAAGGTGGGAAGTAGGAAAAAGCTGATGGAATAGGTGAACGAGCCACCATAAGACTGCTTTTGCTTCTGTGCCATATTGTGCTTTGCCTTCAGATATATAGGTCCCATAGCATACACCACACCGCCTGCCATAGTAAGCTTTAGTGACATTTGTTTTGTTAATCTTTTGTTTTACAGCAGACTCTTCAACCCAAGGCTCAGCTGTGTCTTCAAAGGAGCCGAAGGAGACTGATGATCCAATGGCTGAAGCAGTAGCACTTTGTTCAGGTTCCTTCCCGACAAAAAGGTAACAAACATGAGGCAGCTCATCTTCTCCGCAGCCTTTCACATGGTGGACTGGGGCAGAAAAGCAATGGAACTTGATATTGCTCCTTTTTGTTTTCTTGTGTGCTGTTGTGTATATACAAAATGGTTACTAACGGAGACGCCTACTCGTGGATTCCTCATCTAAGAAGTTTCTATGTGTAAGCACTGGATTTGAAACCTTTGCGAAGATGTTCAGTCAGGACAACTGATACCATACACACCTCACACCAAAAGCTCTAATGTTGCATAACCTGAAATTGTGTGGTTATTTTCAAGAAAAATATGATGTGGAGCTCCAGTGTTTTGGTGATTTTTGTATTTTTCTTATGGGGATTCGAAGTTTAGCTATGGCGTCCTGCCAGTTACATATTCAAGCCAGGAAAGACCCACTCTAGCCACAGATGTGTGAGCTATTTGGGCTCCGATCATAACTCCAGTGCTTGTGACTCAAACTTTCACATGTACCTTTCTCAGTGTCTAAATCTGTTTTCAAAGCTCAAGGTGAGCCTCCCAAACTCTTGTGCAAGTAGGGTGAAGTTTGTGAAGATCAAGTCCTCTGTTGTAATTGCTCAAGGATAGGACACCTCTTCTGACTCTGTTACTCTTTGCAGGATGACCGAAGTAGAATTGTCAGGATCTAAGCCATACCACAGATGTTTGCTCTATAGTTGGGTACTTGGGCTCATTGCTGGACCCATGTGTTACCACTGCTGACACCACTAGCTGTCGCATCACCGTCACTGGAGGCTTCAGTCTTAGTGTCTGGGGGCTTATTTAAAAAAAATCTAAATTATTTTAAATGCCTGCTCCTATCTCATGACGAGAACAGGGTGAAGAATGTATTTAGGCCTGAAGTGTTGAGCACACATTCTTCTGTTATATAATCCTCATCCTCCTAGGAGTATTCAGATATGCTTGATATGGAAACAAATCCACTTGCTTTCGAAAAGTGCCCCTTTGTGTCATGGTCACCCCCACTATTTGCCAGTGGTACTGATGTTTTTTGACAGATTTTTTTCTTTTTTTTTTTTTAAACATATTTTTATTGTTTACAAAACAAGACCCAGGTCTCTAATTCAACAAGACAACATACGTGTTATTCCAGCCTCCTGATAGTCAGGGCTACCTCAACTCTGGTTGGGCCTGGTATGGAAAAGTACTAGCCCAGCAATTTATAGGTATCATGCACAGTGGAAAGCATTCACAAGTGTGGGTGCACTTCCAGCCATATCCAGGCAGAGTTCCCAGAGTTGTATGCTGTAAATCAAACTACAATGTTCGAGGCAAGTGGGCTGCTGAATTCATATCTGTGCATAGATCGCCGCCTAGTGTTGGGTCCGGATGTTTGCACGTTGTTGTCCTGGAAGAGTCTTCGAAGTATCCTGGGATAGGTGACTCCTCCCCTGGACTACAGTGCGCATGGGCATCCTCTCCATCCTCAGATTGTTTTTTTCCGCCATTGGGTTCGGATGTGCTATCTTAGCTCAAGTTAGGAAAATATTTTTTCGAGGCCAAAAGGCCTTTAGTTTGCGTCGGTATTGTTTATCGATCGGGTTTCGATACAATCCTGTTAGTTTACTAACTTTCAGCACCGACTTTTTTCGCATTTACCTGTCTATCGACTACTTCGACGATGGAATCGAGGACGCCATTCAAAAGGTGTCCGGTATGCAATGCGAAGTACCCACACATAGACGTCCATCCGGTGTGCAACAAATGCCTTTCGCCGGACCACGACGAATCGACATGCATGGCCTGTGCCCGGTTCCGTTCCAAGAAGACTCTGCGGAATCGACGAGCGGCGAGACTCGAGGCGCAGCACGCGGCACCGGCCCCAACAGACATCTTCGACGAGGCCGAAGACGTCGAGGAATTAGAAGTCTTGCCCTCCAGTCCCGTTTCCGAACACGAACCCGGATCGGACGAGGTAGACGAATCACTCTTCCACAGAGGTGAAGACGACACCGAGGTAGGAGACGACGAGGAGGCCTTAGGGGCCGAAGAGAGTAGCTCCAATGATGAACAAGGCCTACCTGTTCAAACCGTTGAAACACCAGTGCCACAGCCTATGGCTCCGGTCGAGGGATCGCCTTCGGGCCTTACCCGAGACCCATCCCGCAGTTCTTCGGCCCCGCCCTCGGGCCCGGCCTCGGACGTTCAGCGGCAGCCATTACTACATAAACAGGCTGGTTTCCCTACCACAAAACCGAAACCGAAAGCTGCTCCGGTTCCACCGAAACCGAAACTGGCGCTGGTCGGATCGAGGCCTTCGACGCCAGCGCACCGCGTCGGCACCGACCGCACCAAGAGGGACTTCGGTGCCGAACTTGAAGCGGGCGACGTTGGAGTCGACAACCGGAAAAAAGCCATCGGCACCGACAAACCTGCTCGGCTACCGGCACCAACGACACCAAGGGCCGTACCGCCTGCTGTGTCTCGCATCGCTCCCTCGCCGACACCTAAGCCTCAGGTATCGAAGACTTCGACGGTGATCTCTGCACCTCGACTCGATGAACCGCCGGCGCCGAAAAAATCCACGGCCGCCTCTACAAGCCTGGCCGGTGCCAAAGCCTCGAAGGCGCCCCAAGTACGACCTGGTGCGACGCAAGGCAGCAAAACCACAGCTGTCCTCCAGGACACGTTGGGTTCCGGTTCGATCGGAGCTCCAGCAGCCTCTTCGGTGCCGGCCAACATTACCTTCGGCTTGCCTCCGTCGACAATCCCAAAAATGTTCCAACTCAGGACACGGGTCACCCAACCTACGGTCACACCTGCTGAGACGTCTCCGGCACGTATCATCGACGCCGACACTGGCAGGATGATTCTCCACGACCGAAGGATAACTTCGGAGCCGCCGTTGGACCCTTTCAGGATCCCACTAAAAAGGAAGTTGCCTGCAGAATCGGAACCTCTCCTTTATGAACCCTTCCATTCATCCTACCAGGATCCACACCGGTTCTCCCCCACACGCTCCGATACGGATGCATTGGAGGACTACATGGATGACCAAGCACCCTACCATGTAGACACAGACCCTGATGACCAGCAGGACCCTGATCAAACTTGGGGCGACCCTGCAGACCCCAGTGCACCTCTCGATGCACAGGACCAACAACTCTATGGGGCAAAAACATCTCCTACGGAGGATACTGCGGCGTTCAACGCTCTTATTGAACGTGCTGCAAATAACCATGGGGTACAGCTTCACTCTGATACCATCGAAGATGACTTTCTAATGGACACCTTTGCATCCTCAGAAAGACATGTAAAGACTCTGCCAATGTTGAAGGGGGTCCTCAAACCAGCCAAGGACATTTTCAAAGAACCCACCAGGGCACGAGTGATAAACCCCAGGATTGATAAAAAATACAGATCAGCACCTGGGGATCCTACTTACATCAGAGGACAATTACCACTCGACTCCATCGTCGTAGCGAATGCACGCAAGAGGGCACACTCGCAAACGACAGGTGACGCTCCTCCCCCGGACAAAGAGTCCAAGGTGTTAGAAACCTCTGGCAAGCGAGTTGCCGCCCAAGCTGCCAACATATGGCGCATAGCCAACACTCAAGCGCTCCTTGCTCGCTATGATAGAGCGCACTATGACACACTGGAGCAAATATTCCAACATCTCCCTGACCAGTTCAAGGAAGGCGCAGAAATGCTCATCAGAGAAGGACAGCTACTAACGAACGCTTCCATCAAATGCGCACTAGATGCTGCAGACACGGCTGCCAGAGCCATAAACACAAGCGTCATGCTGCGACGACATGCCTGGCTGCGGATCTCAGGATTCAAGCCTGAGGTACAAAACAATATACTGAACCAGCCCGTCAACCCCGACTATTTATTCGGGCCAGAGGTTGACACCACCCTCGAAAAGATAAAAAAGGACACGGACACTGCAAAGTCCATGGGCGCCCTACAAACTCAGTCCTTTCGGAGCGGCTCCTTTCGTCGCCCCGGAAACAAGGGAGCAGGTAGAGGACAGGGGTCACAACAAACATATAACAAAGGCAATACACAGACCACCTATGATAAAAACACCCGAGGTGGATATCGTGGCTCCAGCACAAAGGGCAGAGGACGCGGCTACGGCAACACCAGGTCCTCCCCCAAGAACAAGCAGTGACGCCCTCTCCCTTCCTCCCGACCACATAACACCTGTCGGGGGAAGGCTACAAAGGTTCCTGTCCACGTGGAATTCCATCACCACGGACAGGTGGGTCAAAGAGATTGTAAAATACGGTTACTGTCTGGAGTTAACCTCCACTCCACCCACAATACCACCAAGAAGCCGTCCTATGTCCTCGGAGCACTTAACGCTCTTACAGCAAGAAGTGCAAAGTATGCTTCTAAAAGGCGCTATAGAGGTCGTACCCATCCACGAGCAGGGTGCGGGAGTGTACTCCCTCTACTTCTTAATTCCAAAAAAGGACGGGTCGCTCAGACCTATATTAGACCTGAGACCCCTGAACCAGTACATTCTTTCAGAGCACTTTCACATGCTCACTCTACAGCAAGTCCTTCCGCTTCTCAAGCAGGGAGACTTCCTAGCCACACTGGACCTCAAGGATGCGTACTTTCACATACCCATCCACCCCTCACACAAAAAATACCTCAGGTTCACTGTTCAGGGGCAGCACTACCAGTTCAAAGTCCTTCCCTTCGGCGTGACAACAGCGCCCAGGGTTTTCACGAAGTGCCTAGCTACGGTGGCAGCACATCTACGGAGGCAGCATATACACGTCTACCCCTACCTAGACGACTGGCTCGTTCAAGCGAAGTCAGCCCAGCAATGTGCAAGCCACATGTCCCGCACCATTCACCTTCTTCACAGTCTGGGATTCTCACTAAATTATACAAAGTCCCATCTCCAGCCCGCACACGTACAACAGTACCTAGGTGCGACTATAGACACTCTGGCGGCCACAGCTCAGCCAAATTTAGTGAGGATCGACAGCATACAACTGCTGATCTCCAAGTTCAAACCCAATCACTCACTTCCAGCGCGAGTGTTTATGCAGTTGATAGGCATGATGGCCTCCTGCATCTTCATAGTCCCGCACGCGAGATTACATATGCGCCCACTTCAGGAGTGCCTAGCACGTCAGTGGAATCAGGCTCAAGGACAGTTAAAGGACCTAGTGTTGGTGAGCGGTCGGGCATACAACTCTCTGCATTGGTGGAATCCACAAAACCTTTGCAAGGGCCGACCATTCCAAGAGCCTGTCCCACAGATAGTACTGACAGCGGACGCGTCTCTCCAGGGATGGGGAGCTCATGTACTCCACTACACAGTGCAAGGACTATGGACAACACAACAAAAGAAGTTGCACATCAACCTTCTGGAATTAATGGCAATCTTCCTAGCCATGAAGGCATTCAAAGTACATCTATGCAACAAGGTCGTGTTGATCCGGACGGACAACATGACCGCAATGTACTACATACAGAAACAGGGAGGAACACACTCTCCACAGTTGTCTCATCTGGCTCAGAGCATGTGGAAGTGGGCCATTCAAAGGAACATGTTCCTAATGGCGGAACACCTCCCTGGCAAGGACAACCAGATGGCGGATCTGCTCAGCAGACACAGCCACCAGATGCACGAGTGGGAGTTACACCCATCAGTACTCCAACCGTACTTCCAGCAGTGGGGTCATCCGGAGATAGACCTATTCGCGACAAGCGAAAACGCAAAATGCCAAAGCTTCGCCGCCAGATTCCCACATCCGCAATCGCAGGGCAATGCGATATGGATGAACTGGTCCGGCAGATTTGCGTACGCTTTTCCCCCAGCGCCATTGATACCGCTAGTGGCCCGCAAACTCCGACAACACTCCCTGACACTCGTCCTAGTTGCTCCCACGTGGGCACGCCAGCCGTGGTACACCACCTTCCTCGAACTTTCCGTGGTGCCGCATCAAAGGCTGCGGATCAAACCCGCGCATTTGACGCAGAACCATGGAGAGGTTCAGCACCCAGACCCGCAACAGCTGAATCTGGCGATCTGGCTCCTGAAGTCCTAGAGTTTGGCTATCTCAACCTGCCACCTGACTGTATGGACATCATCAAGGAGGCCAGGAGACCCACTACCAGAGCTTGCTATGCAGCCAAATGGAAAAGGTTCGTCATTTATTGCGGTAATAATGACATCAACCCGCTGGACGCATCCATCCAAAACATCATCTGTTATCTCTTACACCTATATCGATGCAATCTGGCGTATACCTCTATACGGGTCCATTTGACCGCAATCTCAGCCTATCTGCAAACCAGGCAGCACCTCTCTCTATTCAGAGTGCCTGCCATCAAAGCATTCTTGGAAGGACTCAAACGAGTCATTCCACCAAGCCACCCACCGGCTCCAATGTGGAACCTCAACTTGGTCCTCACACGCCTGATGGGTCCACCCTTCGAACCTCTACACTCATGCGAGATTCAATTCCTCACCTGGAAAGTAGCTTTCCTAGTAGCGATCACTTCCCTAAGAAGAGTTAGTGAACTCCAGGCACTAACCGTTCAAGAGCCATTTATACAGGTTCACACCAACAGGGTCGTACTACGTACCAACCCCAAATTCATGCCCAAAGTAATATCGCAGTTCCACATGAATCAGACTATTGAACTGCCCGTTTTCTTCCAAAACCCACAAACTGTTGCAGAAAGGGCACTACATACACTAGACGTGCGGAGGGCCCTCATGTACTACATAGATAGGACTAAACCCTTCAGGAAGACAAAACAACTGTTCGTTGCCTTTGCCCCACACCACAAAGGTAACGCCATCTCCAAAGCAGGGATAGCCAGATGGATAGTTAAGTGTATTCAAATCTGTTATCAAAAAGCAAAACGCACATTAACTATTCCACCACGAGCCCACTCAACACGTAAGTTAGGGGCTTCCATGGCCTTCCTAGGAAATATTCCCCTGCATGATATATGCAGAGCTGCCACATGGTCCACTACACACACATTTACAAAACACTATTGCGTAGATGTGCAGTCAAAACAGCAGGCAGCTGTAGGACAGGCTGTTCTCAAAACACTTTTTCAGACCGCTGCAGCTGGCACGGGTAGCCGCCGCCAATAGAGGGTACTGCTATGTATTCTATGCACAGATATGAATTCAGCAGCCCACATGCCTCGAACTGAATATGCTACTTACCAGTATGCATCTGTTCTTGGCATGTAGGGCTGCTGACATTCATATCGCCCTCCCTCCTCCCCGGCGCCTGTCGCAGCTGCAGCTCTCAGAATTACTGCAAGCATGGTCATCACTTTCTGTATCTACTCCATCACTGCCACAATGGCGAAAAACAATCTGAGGATGGAGAGGATGCCCATGCGCACTGTAGTCCAGGGGAGGAGTCACCTATCCCAGGATACTTCGAAGACTCTTCCAGGACAACAACGTGCAAACATCCGGACCCAACACTAGGCGGCGATCTATGCACAGATATGAATGTCAGCAGCCCTACATGCCAAGAACAGATGCATACTGGTAAGTAGCATATTCAAAACAGTCTAACCCCACCTCCCCCAGGCGTGCCATGGCTGAGTCAGTTGCCTTATCAGGAAGGAATCTATTGCTATCGTAGGAGATACAGCATTCAGATGGTGTGGGATAGTGTCCTATGCCGATTTATGTTTTCTAGTCATTTGGACTCTCCTACAACGTCTCATACTAAGGAAAACTACATGGCTTCAGAGCAGAATTCCACATGGTGAGCAGGTGTGCTACTTGCGGTATTGGGGGGTATCCAGTGCTGCCTCAAGCGAGGAGGAATCTGGGTGCTTCAGCTCCTCCACTAATGCCTCCCACACCTGGCAGCCTCCAAGGATACTCTGCCTTTTCTGGACTCCATCAGGTGTATAGCCCCCTCATAATCCGCCCAGCGTATAGCCCCTTTTCCACCCCTCTACGGAGGGCCCCATCTGGGATTTCCAATGTCTGGCAATCTCTCTTGGCCAGTAGGAGTGCCAGGTCCCGGAATCTGCTGGTCACTTTTGTCTTGGAGGAGTGTGGGAACCAATTTAGTAAATGCTGCGGTATACAGTGAACCTCCCTCTCGGTCACCTCTGCTAAGGTATCTGTCAAAATAACGTGGGATAGCAGACTCAGTACAGAGGGGTCCAAGTGCTCTTTCTTGCTCATCCACTGCATGAGCCACTGCAGCAGTGCAGCTAAGTAGTAACTCTCAAAGTCCGGAAGTGCCGGGCCATCTGCTGCCTTAGGTCTCTGAAGGGTGGTCAGTGCCACTCTGCGCCTGCCGGATCCACAGATAAAGCTTGTTATCACACCCGCCGGGATCAAAAATAGGAGAACTACGAAAGTATAGCAACCTTGGCAAGGCCACCATTTGCAATCGGGCGACTGCTGATGATCCTTATGGGGAAGGTATCCCAGAACTCTGTATTCGTCTTCACACCTCCGATAGACTTCCCGACATTGTCCTTCAGAATGTCTGCCGGATCATGGTAGATTTTGACCCTTGGGTACGGGAGGCATCTGGATTTCCATGCCACTTCACCCGCTACAGCCAGTCTATCTCCACTCACTGCAGTAGGAAATAGATGCGATTTTCTCCAGTTAACCAATAGGCCTGATACTCTTCCGAGATGTGCAAGGAGCTGTCTTGCCCCTTCAAAATCCTCCCTCACGGTACGGAGGAAAAATAAAAGGTCGTCGGCATATAGTGCAATATGGTGTTGCCTACCGATGACTTCCAGACCTCTAGTAGGGAATCCCAATTCTGGCTCGGCAGGCCAGAGGCTCCATAGCCAGTGCAAACAGCATGGGCGATATGGTACAACCTTGCCTAGTACCCCTGCCCACCTGGTAGCTGTCTGATATCGTTCCCCACATCCCCCCCCCCCCGTCCGTACTCTAGCCCAAGACTCCGTGTATAGTAAGGTAGTTTATTCCACGAAGCTAGTACCCAGTCCGAACCTTCGCATCACTCTAAAAATATAGGGCCATTCCAGGTTATCAAAGGCCTTTTTTATATCCACCACAGATTGCGTCGTCTTCCTTACAATATGAATCCACTTCCAACACACGCAGAAGTCTCCGAAGATCAAGGACCGTATTAAGGCCTAGTATATGTTTTTTAACTGATGGGCACTGGGTCCCTGCTAACCAAGCCCCAGTGTCAGTGCTCTTTCCCTAAAACCAGGTAAAATGGTCTAATTGTCACACATTTGCACACACTTTGGCACCTTTGTAAGTCCATAGTCTGTGGTACCCCTGGTACCTAGGGCATGGGTACTAACGAGGGTCCCTAAGGGCTGCAGCATGTATTATGCCACCCTTAGGGACCCCCATACAAATTGCATGCAGCCTGCCATTGCAGACTGCGTGTCATGGTACAAACCTGGAGTGAAAACACAACATTGCACACTCAGTGTGCCACGCCAAAGTCACTGCATGTAATATATGTAAGTCACCCCGACAGCAAGCCTTGTCGCCCTAGGGCAGGGTGCATTATGTTATATGTGAGGGCATATCTGCCTGAGCAGATATGCCCTGTGCTGTCTAGTTTAATAACTAGATAGTACACGTGAACAAGGAAGCCTGGTCAGAGTTCCCCTGCTATATGATGGCTTCACTGAAACCTATGGTATTTGGTAACAAACACCTTCTCTTAATAAATGTGTACTGTTACAAGTACAGGATGTATTATTACATTCATACAGACGGCACTTTAGGGGTGCCCCCTGAAAAGTGTACCACTTTCTAGTGTGCTGGCTAACGAGAATCGTCCAGCCTGCCACCACAGACATGTTTCTGACCCCCTGCAGGTGAGAGCCTATGCTCTCTCAGGCTAGAAACAATGCCTGCTCCGGAGGAAGATGTTCACATGTCCTCCAGCAGGATGACTAGTGATTTAGTATATCAAATCCAGAGGCTTCAAAGCACCTGCTGCCTTTGGTATGTGACCCGGACTTCCCCCAGACTTGGGAGATGCCACCCCCTGCCTTAAGGTCCATTTGGCACCAGGAAAGGTGGGAAATCAGCTATGCTAGTAGACGGGCTGCACTACCAGGCTAGTCGCACTACTGGGGTGGGCCACCTGATGTGCTCCACGAAAGAGATTGTAAGGATCAAAAATATTTGTATATCGGGACTGTTAGGTTTGAGGGACTTTTGCGAGAATGTGTCGAAGACAATAAAATAAAAAGAGCGTTCTGATTTGGCCAGTGTTTTTTGTTTTCCCTCTTGAGCCAATTCGCTCCATCTAGAACAAGGGCTCTGATCGGCTGCCTGCAACATGAGGGAAAAAGTTGCAGGCAGCCATTACAGGACTCTGACTTATTCCACTGTCCTGAGTGCATTTGTGAAAAAAGAAATTGGGGCAGAGTAGGGATACCACACCCTCCTAGCCCTTTTGAGGCCTGTGGTCTATACTTGCATGACATGTGGTCTATACTTGCATGACATTCTGAGGGTAGGCTGGTGGGAATGCTATGCATTGACCGGAGTAGACATTGACTCAGTAACGGGCATTTAGCATTTGGCTTTTCACATCCAGTGTAGCAACATAACTATGTGGTATGCCACTGCTGGAATTGAGGCTTCCTGACAACCTTTGGGGTTGTAAGTTTATCTGATATATATAGAGAGCAGTGTCCCATAACTAAGGATCAATCATGTGAGACGTGTATGGTATTTCATACCTGGATGTGTGCCTGAATGTATGAATGAAGGAGTACATTGGACGCTGTGTGTGCGCATCTTCAAGATGGGGCTCTACTTTGTCTAGCTACCCAAGGTCAAGTTTGGAACTTGGATCAAGTACATACACCATTATCTGTGTCTCTTCCTGTAGTCATTTGCCTCTGGGGATTAGTTATGTAGCCCGCCCCACCTCGTGAAGTGATTTCAGGTACCATGTCAGGTCTTCCTGCCGCCTACTACCATCTCCAAATCTGCATTTCTTGAATAATCAGGCATAGAACCTCTGTGCATTACTACTGTATGCATAATTAAAGTGATTCCCTCTTCAAACTAAAGAACTGTCCGTAGAATTACATTGTAATCACAGTGTAAATATATTCACAGTGTTTATCTCTCATACCACCTTTGTTTAACGCTTGTCTGCTTAAAATTGCTACTGTGTCAGTCAAGAGCCAAAAGGCAGTACTTAGTCATACATTTGGAGTGTACCAGTACACCAGTGGTAGACCACCGCAGATTGTTACAATTCTGGCACGCTAACCCCTAACTGTCCCGGTCTCCATGAAGAAAGCATCATTCTGAGCAACAGCTGACAGAGGAGTCACACAGTCTCCAGCACTAGTCTTCCAAGTGGCTCCGTACTGAAGATGTAAATGAAAAACCATGTACCCCACCTAGGGTCCTCTATGAACATTTTTTTGAGTCTAATCGAGCGTTCAGATTAAGTTTATCTAGTGAGATTATTAGCAATTATGCCTGCCTTTTATATAGAAGGGCTCTACAGGATACAATGTTCATCAGAGTATGCTAGCGTGTCCTATTCAAATAAAACTTTGGCTGGCTTTCTATAAATCAAGTGTTATGCGGTGCTGAAGTCGGAAGGCAATAGTTGTAAAAAATTGTGAATCGCAGCTCATGCTGACATGCTTTCTGGTTTATATTGTATAAGAGAGAATAGGGGTTTGGTCCTAATTGAGGTAAATTAGCATTTTGCCTGATCTATCACCCTCTCTGTAACAGTCTGCCTATATCTGCGTAGGTGTGATTATCTGTGTTGGGTGAGGCTCACTATTACAAGAGTTTTTCCGTTCAGTAGCCCATGTAGTAGGACATACTGCACTTCAGGCTCTACCACTGTGGTTTCTACTCTATATGGCACTAGCCATATTCCCACCTCTCCAACCGGAGTATCCTGCATGGTACAAGCTACCTCCACTTTTCCGGCAATTTGTCTGCCATCGTCATGCTTCTAGAGGTTACCTGTGCCTTTCTTCACTTACAACCTCTCTCATTCACACGTTTCTCTCCAGCGCAGAACTCTTAACATAAACAACATGCACCTTGGCCCTAGATCACCCTGTACACTGGCACCTGCGAAGGATCCCATGCAATCCGATTCAAGGCACGCCACCTCCCCTTTTTAGAGCTTGTCGATCATCACTGAATGTGCGGTTATGTCCCAGGTATCTATACAAATGTAACCTTTTTAGTATCATTTAAGTCTTTGCTGTCGCTGATCCATTGCCCACGAAGGTTTACCAGCAAGTCTGCCCTCTCTGGATGGGTCCCTTATTTTGTGTCTGTTATGCGAGCCTTAAAGACTCAATTGATCTCATGCCTGTAACCTCCACTAACTGCTTGCCCTCCTATTTCACTAAATTCCTGCGCCAATTATTCGCTTTGGGGCATGTCTGTTTCCCTGGCTTCTCAGTAATTGTTGGTCTGTACTCCACGTCCTGTGAATAGCTCTTGACTTGATCCTTCTCTTTGTTTACGGTCTCTAGCCAGTCTCACACCTGCTGGGCTTCCTCAAAGAAGTGTGATCTGTTCCCAAGCAGTATCTTTAGCCTCATTGGTATGAACAGCATGTACATTAAATTTGTGTTTCTGCATCTCCTTCTGATGGTTTTGAAGGAGTGGCGCTGTCTTTGCGCTTGGAGTGTAGTCTGAAAACAGCTTTATACATGCGTTGCCTATTTGTATCTCCTTTCTTCTCGTCTCCTGCAAACATGGCCATTCTTATTAAAGAGAAATATTAAACAATTACATTTAAAGCTAAATGGTAAGGCATTGTGTGATTGTAGGTTCGCACCCCTCAACCAGAAAAAAGTTGACTTCAAAGAAGCCTTAGCACTATTCACCATTTGTGAGCAAAGTAATATATTGTTGAAGATAAGGACCTGGAGGATTTTATAATATCCAGGTGTTGATCTTGATATGATCTATAATGAAATGGTCTGGTTCAAGGAAGACAATTTAAAGGCAGTCCATCAAGGAGACCCAAACCGTCAAACACAATAGCCTAGTTTCAGGGCTCTAAAGTATTTGTGTTTGTTCCAGACAATGGGAACGCATGTACTGGTCCTTGTTGTTGAAATGTAGAGTATTTCTTTACCCATGAAGACTGGGTTCTAGTGTATTGTCGGGACAGGAGTACTTTTACGTCTTTAAAAAGGAATAAAACGGTTAAGTAAACACGTAACTATTGTGTTAAAGGAAAGAAGTGGAATTTGTGAAAGTGAAGTGGTACCTGATTGGTCGTAAAACAATTCTGGTGGTGTATGGTGTGGCAAAAAAGGTGGGGAGTGGGTGAATTGGCACCAAATTAAAACCCTGATAGAAAGGTGTGTGGAAAAGACACAAACTGCAAACGAATCCTTCCACTAGGATTAGATAGTGTGTTGGTTGTCAACTTGGATAAACTGTTAAAAGGTATAAATGACTAGTTTCCATTAACAGGGCCCACAGCAAGAGGAGAAAAGAATGAGAGAACCCCCTACTTGAAGGGGGAACCCTTCCTTTAAGTGTGTGTGAGAAAGCATGTCCGATTTATGGAGCGCCAGTTCCAGGGACTATGAAAGTGCTGGTCATGGGGCGACTCAGTGACAAATGTATGTTCTTCTAAGTTTTGTGCCATTGGGAGACAGTGCCCTAGAGGATCTCCTGCATATGTCAAAAGGTCAGGGACTGCTGTGTTGTTGGTCTGTGCTGGCACACTAGTTGACTCGCTCTGGACACCTCGTGTCTGCAAGTGACTTATGCAAGTCTTTATGCAAGAACATTAGAAAAGTTAAGTGACTTTCTCTTGCCCTGCAGTGAACTTCATTCATTTTTGGACTAAAATATGCTATGGGCAAAATGTAATTCGATTTGACATCCTTGTATATTGTTGCGATGTAGATTGCAACAAACCTCATCGAAGTCTGTGTCCTTTGAGAGAGCTTTTCATTAGATGTTTCAAACTGGTATACCTCCTTTTACCATGTATATGCACTTTTCATACTTCTTTTGAATACTGTTCCTACACTTTGGAATTTTGTGGTTGGAAAATCTCAATCTTCAGGAGTTCTTCATTGAGAGTTCCTTTGGATTACTTTGAAGGATTGGTTTGAAGGAAGTTGTCTGATTTCATTTGAAATGCCGAAAACTCTGGATTTGACTGAATGGTAAATGAGTTGTTTTTTCAGGGAGGAAGTAGAAGAGGAGGAAGACGAATTTGATGATTTCAAGCTTTTGCCTGATGACAAAGGGCTCGACAGTGAAGAGGTGAGTACTCCAAACCATGCAAGAATGCATCAGGTGTCTTCATTTTCCGAAGAGACAGGCATTTAGTTATATGGAAGTGATTTGCAGGTTGATGGGGTGGTGGTAATCTGTGAACATTTGTTAAGCTATATTGAGAGAAGACTCCAGTTTTCCAGCATTGGATTTTTCATAGATTCACATCCTTTATTTATTCCTTGATGTCCCGCTGGGATCCCTTGGTAGTCCGTGTTTACATAGCAGTGTAAAGATAAACTCAAGCAACATTGAAACATTCATAGAGCTATCTATGCTCCTCATTGAATGGCCCAAACTTCGGTTAGTCCGGTAGATGGGTACAGAGCTCCACTCCCTACCAGAGGTTTAACTGCTCAGATTTTCTACAGCACGTCCGGTGAATAGATGGGAATGCACTCTGTCTCCTTTTTCCATTAGGTTTCTGTAGGAAAGTGCCTCTCTGCATGGTTGCCCCTAACATTTTTGCCTTGATAACTGATGCAATTTACCCCGAGTCCCTGCCAATCTGGTTCCCTGGGCCTGTGTCCTTTTCCTAAACTGTACCCTTGTTTCCACTACTGGCAAAACTCTAGCCTACCTTTAAGTCCCTTCTACGGGGGTTCCTATAGAACCAAGGGCATGGTAGCCAGGGAAAGGCCTCTGAAGGCTGCAGCATGTATTGTGCCACCCTCAGAGACCTCTCACCACAAACAAGCACTACTGCCATTGCAGCCTGTGTGTTTTGGTGCAGCTAAAAGTGAAGAATCGACATGGCGCACATCACTGTCATGCCTGTCCAACACCTAACGAGGCCTAGGCAAGTCACCCTTGAGACAGGGTGCTCTATTCCTCATGTGAGGATCTATCTGGTTGAGCAAAGAGGTCCCTTTAAAATCTAAGGCCATGCTTACATATTATAAGTGCCCAGTAAAGCCATCCTGAGTATATGGTCTGGAAACTGTTCATTAAGAGTTTCCCAGCACCATAATGGCGTTACTGAATCGAGGGATGTTTGTATCAAACATCTCGGAATAATAAACCTGCACTGCTTTCAGTGTCAGATGCACTCAGGGTTCCCTTCTAGAGGGGACCCCTGAACCAAACCAGCCTCTTGTGGGTTTCTGACTGGTGACCACCAGCCTAACACCGCAAGACATTTCTGGAGCCCTGGGGTGGGATATTCCCTCCCTGGGCCCGGAAACAAAGCCTTTCCTGGGCGGAGGTGTTCACACCTCCCCAGGTCAGGAAGAGCCATCTGTGGCAGGGGAGCTTCAAAAGCCTTGCTGTCTTTGCAAAGTGACCCCCTGCCTCTCCTGTTACCAGGAGGAGGCCCCCTTACTGTCTCACCCCTTTTGCTCCCAAAACCTCCTAAACTCCCCTGTACCTGGCCATCCCTGTGCTGCTGGTGATGTGGAATTGGTGCTGACTTGGGACCCCCTCCTTTGTCCTTACCTTAACCCCAGGAGCTTGCCTCCCAAGACTGAGTGGCCTGCCTGTGTGCAGCCCCCAACCCAGGTGCCCCCCAGCCACATTGTCGGCCTGCACTCTGCACCTGGCTGCCCTAATGCCGCTGGTGGTGCACCTGGAGTGCCAATCTGAACCTTTGGGAACCCCCCCCCCCCCCCCAAAAAATGTAATTCCTAAAACTGTTTACTGACCTGCAAATCGAACACTTCGTTTTTCTACATAGGACTGTAGAGTAGGTTTTCTCTAAAAAATATTCTAAATGTTGAACTGTTTTGTACTCCAACAAAAGTAACTTGGTGTCTTCACGAGAACCTTCTTACTGTTGTACTGTAATGCTTAAACTCTGTTAGGCGTTTTTCATGTCAAACTAAGAAACTAACTACAAAATCAAAAGTAATTTCAATTATTCTAAAGTGCTTACAACCTATTTCTTTGACTGCAAAGTAACGTTTATGCTTCTACAAAACCAGTACACGCTGTAGCTTGCAAAATGTCATTGTTGAAATGATTACTGACCTGCTACGAAGTAAATCTTTGATCTTGAAATAAAATAACAAATTAACAACTTTTGTTTACAAACAATTGGTCTGGATTCAGTCTTTAAGTGTGTGACTTCATTTCTTGCCTGAGTTTGTACAACAAATGCTTAACGCTACCCTCTGAAAATCCTGAATGGTCAACCACACTACCATAAAAGAGAGTAAGGTATTAATTACTTCAACCTCTGCTATACCTCTGGGTATCCACTGGACTCTGTGCACACTATACCTTGGTATAGTTGTAGGAGAGTAGGATCTGCTTCACATGGGTACCCCCACTTATTGCTGGTGTTTCACTGTTTTTCGACCTTAGTCTGGCTGTGGCCCTGCTAATCAGGACCCCAGCCTAGCTGCTTCCTCTCTAAAATGGTTTCCACGTACATTAGGTACATTTCTAATTGGATTCTGGAGTGCCTTATAAGCCCCTAGTATATGGTATTGTTGGAAGGTGGGTTATTGGTAGGGGCAAATGTCGGTCTGCCACTAGCAATAAGGCCACCAATACATAATAGGACCCAGCATAGGTCTTAGAAAATTATTCCTATGCTCAACCCTTGGTAACGTGGCTGCGAGCAGACAGGCTTAACTTCAAAGACAGGTATGTAAAGCATTCAAAAACACCATTTCAGTAAATAATTGAGACACACCACAAAATAAAAATCCAACACCAATTTATAAAAATATGTAATATTTTTATCTTTTAAATGACACCAAAACGAAAATAATCCACTGTAGGGAACCAGAGTTATGAATTTTTAAAGATTAGTCACTTTCTAGTGCTTAGAAACCAACAGTGCCCCTTTTAGTCATTTCGTTTTCTCTGACAGGGACACACCTTTAGAAACGGTTCTGAAGAATATCTCACCACTGTGTAGCCTTCTTCAGCAGGCTAGGTCCAGTTAGAACTCCTTCCTGAAGTTCTGCTTGCGGGTTCCAAAGTATCCAACACACAGTCCAAGGTTCTGGAATCTCCAAGAGGGTCCTTGAAAGTGTGAAACTTCAATTCCGCAATCCACTTGAACAAAACCCTTTCAAATCCACTGGCACTCCAGGCTGGGGATTCTTTGTGGGGATGTCCAGGTGAGCTCTGTTAACCTGTAGCTTGCAGGGAGTCTACTTCTTAGTCCTTTTGTAGCAAGGTAATCCACAGGGCTGCAGTTTTCAGATGGCGCAGTTTTCAGAGGTCAGGCCTTAGAAGTCTTTGCACAGCAGAACTTCGCAGCAGGGCACGTCTTGCTTCAAGTAAGTTTCAAGCAGCAGATCTGGAGGGCTCTGCCCCTCTCAGATACTTATTCAAAATTCTCTGGGTCAAGCCACAGGTCACTTCTGGCCAGTGAAAGCAGGGTAACTCCTCATAGTTATGACCACATCCGGCAGAGTGTGGCATTATGTTGTCCCAGAGTGCATCTTTCTTCCGAATCCATAATGGCTGATTTTCCAGCAAGGAGGTAAGAGCTGGCTAAACACACCCCCGGGATGGCTTATTTCCATGGACTCTTCCCCTACCATCTGCACATACCTTCCTTAAGCCTAGCCCTGACTCCTGGTCAAGAGTGTCAGATTGAACCTGAAACCCAGGCCTCCCCTCTGCCTTTGAAGAGCATAGTTTACGACTCTACCTCCTGGCCTGGCATACCTAGAGACAAGCACACTGCCCTCCCAGCAGAGTGGCCATTTATCACCTCTTCAAAGCAGCCTGGCTAATCCACTTAACTCTGACCAATCAGGGCAGACCACTGGAAGGCTGAATTTGGACTTACAAACAAGAAAGTCTTATAACTTCTTGTATGTACACTTTAGGAGAGATTCAACAATATAATATTGTTGGATTTACTACTACCATTCTGGGAAGTCTTTGAATGGTCCGGCTAGTCCTCTCCTATCCCTATTTATTAATATTTAACTTCCTACCATGTTAACCTATGGGCCATGGGGAAAATGACTTGGGTCAGTTTTCTAGCACCAGGGCTTATAAAAACATATTTTATAAGTATTTCCCTAATCTCTACAGGACCCCCACCCCCTGTGCAACTAAGGGAGACTTTAGGGGTTCTGAATCTGCAGAAATATTGCAGATCGTCCTTAACCAGGTTTTCTAGCATCAAAGTCGAATTTGAGCAGCTCTTTACTTTTTAAAAGCAGTCCTGGCAACCAGGGCTCGTTTTAAACTGACCCCAGGCTTCAGCAGAGCACACATGCAAGTGCAGAAAAGCTGCTGGCCTCTAAATTGCCAGGCCCCAGGATACTGGGGACCTCTAGGTAGTTTCAATCCCCTGCCATATTATAAAAATCTAATGTGTTCCTTTCAGCTTGGCACTGGCCCTGGGCCTGGTTAGGCAGAGCCCAGAGTCAGTTTCCACCAGTTCCAGTCAGCAAAAAGTTGGGGGGTGCCCAGGGCACAGGATGACTTTGCAACAGGTATACAATGTACCTAGGGCATAGGTACCTCCGAGGCCTACCAGGGGCTGAAGCATGTATTTTGCCACCCCTGGGAAGCACTCCAAAATGACACCACAGGTCTGCTACTGCAGCCTGGGTAAGGTGGTGCTTGCACCCCTTACTGTGGTATAGGCTACCTATATCACTACCATTGCACACACACATAAAACCTATTAGTCACTCGTATGGCAGGCCTTAACAATCCTGAAGGCAGAGTGCTTGGTTTTTATGCAAGACGGTGCCCCTGCATGAGCAGAGCCCCTCTGCAGCGTTTGGAGTACCTCCTCTGATGCTGTTTGTGGTGCAGCCTGAACATATACTCTGAAGTGCATTATAACCTCACGGTAAATGCTAACTTTAGACTGGCTGCACAGAAACCTGTCGTGTTTGGTGTCAAACGCTTTGGAATACTACCCGCCCCCCCCCCCCGCCAGTTCTGGCGGCGGGGGTAGTATTCCGCCCTTCTAGAGGGAGAGACATGTTTACACTGGTCTACCCGGTAAAGACTTTCTACAGCCCTGGCATCACAAAATGGATGCCACTGCCACAGACACAGGTCTGGCCTCCTGCTGCTGACCGAAACTCTGGCAGGGGATACCTGGACAATAGGTTTCCTGTCCCAAGGAGGTGTAACCACCTCCCCAGACAGGCAGATGTGTATTGGGGCTGGGCGGGAGCACTCTCTGGTGCTTTAAAGTCCTGCACTGGGGGCACACTTGGTGTCCCTGTGCATAGTCCAGTTCAAACCGGTTGCAGGGGCTACCTGCCCCTGCTCTGGCGCGAAACTGGACAAAGGAAATGGGTGTAACCACCCCTCTTTCCAAACCCTCCCATAGGTGGGTCCCTAGAGTATGTCCAACCCCCAAACTTAGTATAAGTATGGAAACCCAGTCCTTGCGACTTTAGATTACCCTGGATGAAACTCTGCAACATGTATCCTGGATCTTCGACTTTTTATTTCAACTAGAAGACTGAAGAAATCTCCCTTGGGGCCAAGGAGTGACTCCCCTGCTTTGCATGCATCAAAGAAGCAACTGTCCGGTCTGCAATTCTGAAGCTCCCGCCGGGCGCCAAAGTCTCTGCATCCCCAGAGGGGGATTTCCAGACTTCCCCGAGGCTACCCTGAGTCCACAGCAAAGCTGAGGCCTGTGGGTGACGTGGAACAGTAACCCCTGGACACCGTGATCTTTTGCTGATCCATCATCTTCCTGGTCTTCCTTGAAGTTGTGCTTTGGGCTCCGAGTAGCCCCAGCCTTGAGCACCTCCTGAACCGAAGATCTCTGGCCTCCACTCCACGAGTGACCCGTGGGCCAGTTTCAAGTGCGACCGCTCGAGGCTCCTTCGCGATCGCTAGCCCGTTGGCTAGTGGGTCCCCATGAAGGCAACTCCTCTTCTGATTGGGCTTTCCTGGTTGCTCCAGACGTACCCCGACTTACCCTCGCTGGGTGTGTCCCCCAGACCTTGCTGGTCTGTACGAAGTCCTTTCTCTATTTTGAAGTGACTTGCCATTGCCAAGGCTTGTTGGGTCCAATCTGGTCACCGACCCCGCAGCACTCGACAGACTTCGTGGGACAGCTCGAATCCAGCTCCTGGTCGTCGTCGAAGCCTCCTGGACCTCGTGGCTGAAGAGTCAAGACACCTGTCAACTCACCTGAAGCACCCGACATCTGTGGGCATTGGACTATCGTGTCACTGGTAAGTGACCCAGACTCTGTCCCCTCTGCTTTCACGTTCCTTCCATCCTCGATCCGGGCTTGGATCGCTTCGGACACTTCTCCCCTTCATGGCAGCAGCAATTCTTGAGCAGCTTCCATTGAAAACGACAGCGCGACCCGACACCATTTGACACGTATGCACCCGGCTTCCCTGGGTGAGGTAACTCGATTACTGCGGGGCTCCCGTGGGTGTTGGCCCTAGACACCTCTAAGTCCAAAAGGGTTTGCTTGTAGTAGTCCTCCAAGTGTCCTTAAATTCTTAATTTCCAACCGCAACTTTCCCCATAGAAGTTAACGGCGATTCGCGGCTGTGTTCTCACACTGCACGCGTCCCCCGTGGGTCCCCTGTGTCACTACCTTGGGTGGTTCCTTGTGGTCCAAGCACTTCTACAGGCTCTAGGCCTTTTGTCTAGTTCAGTCGTGGTTCTTATACCACTTTATTGGTATATGGTTTGATACGCCCCTAGGGCCCAAACGTGTATTTGTGCTTTTACTGTTGAATACTGACTTGTAACTTAAGTACTTCGAACTCCAGCCTCATAAAGAGACTAGAGGGGTGCGTTTTATCTTAAATACATATATTTTAAATATATACCTGGTGTGGTTTTCCTTTCATTTGGTCATTCAAGAGATTATAGACTGGTAAAACAAGCTGCTTTACATTCCTTCAAGACTTAGCCTGAAGGCTGCTCTCCATAGCTACCACTAGGATAGCTTTCAATAAAGGTTGTCTTTAACCTATCACCATAAGGGGTTGTTTGGACTGATACAAGGTGCCCACTATAACTAGTGGACCGCATATATCCGGCCAACTTCTCACAATAGTATATACAGAAACAGCTTCCTATTGATTTTATTTTTTGTCTTTCATTTATCTAGTATTTCCCACCATCTGCAGAATTTGAGTCTTGTACTCCTTTTCATTGTATGTTTGCTGAACCTTGGAACCTCTGTTGCATGGTACCATGACAGACTGTCCGGAGAAAAAAAGCCTTTTCAATTGCTGACACTTACTGAGCAGGGAAGCGTTTGTAGATACTCCACACACAAGTGCTTGCTAAAGCTTGTCAATGATCTTCAGGGACTAACCTTAGAAGAATCTTATTTTCAGATACACAGGAATAGTGTTGTCCTCCACACCGACCCCAGATTTCTCTGGATGTTAAACGAGCCTTCAAATACAATATTGACAGAACTAATCCCTTTAGGGAAATGAGACACTTTTGTTTACTTTCTCCAAACCCCACAAAAGAAAGACTCTATCCAAATAAGGCATTGCAAGATTTGTGAAATGCACCCACGCATGCTATTCTAAATCTAAAAGAACCTTGTCCATTCCTTCTAGAGCCCTCTCCACTCGGGGGGAGGAGGGTGTGGGGCAGGGGAGGAGCCTCTATGGCTTTCTTGTGGAACGTACCTAAAGCTGACATCTGTAAATTATCTACCTGGTCCACACCACATACTTTTACAAAACATTGTGTGAATGTGCTAACCCATCAACGAGCAAATATTGGCCAGGCAGTTATCCTTGCGCTTTTTCAATTTACTTCAACTTCCACAGGCTAGTCACCGCTTTCTGGGAGGACTGCTTCACAATCTGTGCACAGCATGTGTATCTACAGCTGCACATGCCTCGAACGGAAAATGTTACTTACCAAGGAAGCATCTGTTTGTGGCATGTAGTGCTGTAGATTCACATGCGCCTCCATAGAAGCCTTTGGTTGTTGCAGCGGTCTTTTTCTTTTTTTGCCATGTCATCTTTTTTTTTTTCTTCTATGCTCCATCTTTATCCTTACCCGCCTTGCGGGAAACATTCCAACAATAAAGCCGATGTCCATTCGCATTACTAGTCCTAGGAGTAGTCACTATACCTTGTGACTCAAAAGACGATTTCGAAGAAAAACAAGTTGCACACGTCCAAGCACAACACTAGATGGCAGGAGTATGCAGAGAATGCGAATCTGTAGCGCTAAATGTCACAAATAAATGCTACATGGGCAAGCCACATATTTATTTTCCAGCATTGGTGTCTTTCATGATCAAATGTGACTCTCTCCTCCCTTTGGGAGACTTCAAGGTATAGTTAGATAGGCATATTAAAGTACATGTGTAGAAGCCCTGAGCAGATTTCTCCGGAACGAATAGCAGCTCTTTGTTGATGAATCTGATTGATGAAGTTGGGGGTCATAGAAGCAGGTGAAAAGGCTACTTTTAGCTTGATTGTTTTAATATTAAAGTATATATGTTTTTTAATATTAAAGTATATATGTACCCTGTTATGTTAACATTGATTCTCCACTATTGGGTCTTTCGTATGTGCGGATACTTTGATCATTCCCCATCGTCTGGGGTGATTCCCTGAAAGGTGCTTCACCCAGCACTTCCCCAAAGTCAGCGGAAATGTGGAATTTCCAGATCTGGACCTGAATCTTAAAGCACCTGTAGCACAGGAAAAAACACTGATGTTTCTTCAGAAGAACACTCCAGACAGGACAAACATAAGCCTGTACAAAAACCTGCCTGACAATCCTGCTCCCTTGATGTCCTTACTGTGATCCAGTCCGTGCCAGTGACTCATGTCATCGTCTTCAACTAGGTAAAATCCACAGTTGTGGACAACACTTCCATTGTCACATATGGGGACAACATCGGCGTCTAAGAAATTGATGTCCAGACCTTTGTCGACAACGCCAAGAATGTTTCTTCTACTGCCGGCAACCCTTTCATCGTCACAAACTTCTGACGTATCTTTGACACAGTTGACAGCTGTCTTCTCTACACCATTCACTTTAACCTATAAAGGTGACAGCAAGCCTTCCTACCTAAATTCTGGATTTCGAGTTGGAAGTGGGTTTCAGCAACCAGGACACCTTTGAGGCTGTGTACGGCCCTAGACAGTTATGTGTGCTTTAAGTCCCAGAGTTTGAGGGAAATATCTTGGATGAAGAGGATCCTTACCAGGAGGATGCCCATCTGTTGCAGACGTTTGTAATTGATAGCCTTCTAAAGTCCTATGCACCCGTTTGTTTCTACACAGACTGTGAGGTCATGCAGGTGCTGTAAGAAAGTGGCTCTGTATATACTGAAACAAAGTAAGGTTCAGTGTGCACAGAGTCCACAGTCCCCAGAGGTTTGGCAGAGGCTAAAGTTAGCTAGCACCTCGTCCAGGACGTGCATTGTTGCAGGCCCAGGAGAGCGGAGGGCTCTCTACCCAGGGGTCCAACAACCTATCTGCTGGGTGGCAGCCTCTCAGGCAGGACGCTGGTTGTTGGTTAGGTTCAGGGGGCATCTCTAAGATGCCCTCTGTCGTGCATCTTACATTAAATCCCACACTGGCATCAGTGTGGGTTTAATGTGCTGAGAAGTTGGATACCAAACTTCTCAGTCTTCAGTGTTACCATCATGGTGCTGTGGAGTTTGTGTTGACGACCTCCCAGCACCATATACTCTTAATGGCAGCACTGCACTTAGTGCCCAGAAATGGACCTGGGTACTGTAGGGGTACAGGACTCGTGCACCTGTATCCTCACCACTGACATAGTGCACTCAGCTAGAGGGGTGACTGAGGTATGCCAGGGCAGTGTGTTTGTGGGCATGGCACACAGGGATGTGTGCCATGTCGACTCACTGTTTTGTTCTGCACCAAGACAGCCTGCAAAGCAGTGTGTGTCAGGGTACAGGGCCTCTAAGGGTGGCACAAAAAGTGATGCCGCCCTTAGGGGCCTTCTCTGGTCACAATGCCCTGGGTACCTATGGTACCATTTACCAGGGACGGACAGGTGGCCAGAAATGCCAATTGGCTTTAGGCTTCAATGCAGTTTTAGGGAAGGTACACAGGCCCTGGGCACCTGATTGGCAGGAGCCCAGGGCACACTCAGTCAAAGTACATCAGCAATTCAGCAAAAAGTGGGGGCATACCATGCAAGAAACAGAGCCCTTTTTCACAGGTGCTGGTTGCATATTTTTTTTTTAATTCTCTTTTGATTGAACAAAACCACTGGTACCATGGCGAGACACAGATGAGCATGATAGTGAGAAATGACAATACAGGTGCGCAGACGGATATGGAAGTCGAGGACCCTTATTCAGTGTGTTCTGATTTGGAGGAGGACGGTGAACTACCAGATGATGGAGGTACGTACTGAGGAATGGAATTAATATATCATACCAAAGGAAGAAGTCGGATTGCATGTCCTACCAGGCGCCCCTCTGAAGACTGCTGCTCTTTCCATCAGTGCGTGGAAACGAGCTAAGAAATTGAATCTCCCAATTACCTTGATTCAGCATCATTGTTTCAGTTATGACTTCAAGGAGGAGCCTTGCAAAGTTATGGGTTCCATCCCTATGCTGGACTTTGTTTAGTCAGAAGGCCTAAAATTGGTAGGAACATCAGCCACAGTTTCAGTGGTGGTGCCCTGTTGGGAAAAGTACAAGGCCCCAGGCTCGGCCATTGCCTGCTTCATGGGCCATCCCAAAACCCGACTCTATTATGTCATTTTGGTGGCCCAGCAAAGAATTCGGTCGTAAACCATTTACACCCCCTAGTAGGGTGGGCAGGCACATAGATAAATGGGTCAGTAGAGTTGGTTTCATGTCAGTAGCATTAATGATCAACAATTTGAAGGGACTTAGCATTTCCTCCAGTACTGCGCCCAATTCTACCCTGGGAGCTTAATACTGTCCTGAGCCAGCTCATGCTGCCTCCATTTGAGCCGGTTCAGAGTGTGCACCTAAACTTCCTTTCCTGGAAAATAACGCTTCTCTTGGCCCTTAAGTCAGCATGCAGAGTGGAGATCTATGCAAGCATTACATTGATAGAGCCCTATTTGAAGAAAAGTCATCCTATAGAATAATCCTCAAGTCCCCGCTGATATCAAGCTGAACAAGCCTATCATTTTGAGCTCCTGCCCAATTCCCACAACGTCAGCAGAATAGTCCTTCCATTCGCTTGATGTGTGCAGGTGCATCAAGTTTTACATATACAAGACAAAAGACATTTGCTTGTTTGATCAGCTATTTGTGTCCTTCGGCCATTCAGGAATAGGTTGATTCCTGTCTAAGCAGGCATTAGAATGTTGACTGTCATCTTGCATCACCTTTTGCCACATCAAGACGAAGCGTCCACTCCAGGAAAGAGAGAGAGTGCTTTACACTAAAAGCATGGCAACTACTGCATCACTCTACGCTAGTGTGCCCTTGCAAGAAATCTGCCATGCGCAAATTGGAGGAGCAGACACACGTTCACCAAGCACTACTGCACTGAAAACTTGGTTAATTCAGCAATAGTACACTATTTAAACCCTGGTCAGCATTTTTGTCCGAGCCGCCTAGAGGTCTTCAGCGCCGGGACACTCGATTGAGTAGCTGCATGCTTTACAAGTACCTAGATAACATAACATAACATGTGAATGTAGTAGCCAGTTCTGCAGTAGAACAGGCAGTCCTCTGCAACTTGTTTCAGAAAATGAACCTGCTCCTTGCTTCGTTATACTCTATGTACTGCTTATAATTCTCATTCAAGAATGTGAATACATGAAAGATCAAGTCCTGGAGTACAAATTAGTTACTTATCTGTAATTCCAGTTCTCTAGCGTTGGTATCTTTCATATTTCTACATGCGGCTCCCTCCTTCCCGATCAGATGCTCATTTAGTATGTACTCTACAAACACTGCTATGAAATCGGAGCTATGGTGTCTTTTTGGGGGAGTAGTAGAGCTTAGTACTTACACCTCATTGTTTGAACTTTGGATTGTTTTAAATGAGGTGAATATGCTACTCGACAAACACTGTTGTTGAGGCCTAAGGCCTGTATACTAATATTTAAGATGACTGAGGATTCCCAGCCTGACTTCGGGGAATGGTTTAGGCATGTAAATATGAAAGATGCAAGTGCTGGAGAATTGTAGTTGGAGGTAAGTAACTTGTTTCTTAATTGTGTCACCAGCCTGAGGTTAGGAAATAATTCAAGCATGTGAATCTATGAAGACACCAATGGTGGCGAACTGCAGATTGAGGAAAGTAACTTTTTATTCTTTTATCAGCAATGGAGGCTTATAGCTTGCTTAGTTTCAATAGTATGGCACATAATTAGGTATCCCATTCTGTGAAGTGTCGTCTGGCATGAGGTTTAAAATCCGAGCCACGTTTCTTTTAGACTCCCATCAGCGAATATCGCTTTACATCCTGGGTCTTTATCAAATCAAAGTGCCCTTAAACCCTTGCCTCTAGGAGCAATCAATTCAGTGTCTTTTCCTCTGTTTTAGTGGGGCCACTAGAACTTGTCAAGTAATTTTTAGATCCAGACAGGATCTATTTTGTTCTTGTTTGAATTTAGAATTGTTTTTGAGGGATTGTTATGAATTTCCAGGTAAATTTACCATTTTGTTTTTTACGTATGAGATTTTGCTGCAAGGTCATTTGTGATTATAATGCTAGAGGAACTGCTAATGACTCATTGGTTTCATAGGAGGAAGAAAGTGAACCGGAGGATGATGGTGATGCTGGAGAAGATGAGCAGGTGCCCCACAGTGAGGATGAAGAGGAACTGCTACTGAAAAGGCAAGGCAAGAAGAGGAAACTGTAAGTGGATCTCACCTTCTAGCACAAATCAATTTCAGCTACTCATTTTAATGCAGGATTTTAATAATTGGAATATGCACAAGAAACTAAAAGCCTGCTTATGTTAACAGATGATTGTAGATTTGGGTTTCCCGTTTATTTAGTATTTTGAGATTGATATACCAAAAACAAGACCCTTTCGGGTGACAGCGCTTTATAAGTAGGCCTGGGCGAAAATTCCGTTCCGCTCGTGGAAATTGCGATAATTTGACATTTTCGCGTTCCCCGGATAACGCGAAAATGTCAATTTCCGCAATTTTTTTTCTTGCTCGCGCTGTAAAAAAATACATTCTCGCGTGCGCGTGATCGCCTTACCTGAATCCCCGCGTTCGCCGACAAGTTTTCCCGATCCGGTCGCGTTCTCCACGAGATGTTGGATTGTTGGTAGCCATTTGCGCTGTCTCGCGATCATGCACCGCGAGAGTATGAGATTATTGAGATCTCGAACACGTCATTCTCCACCGCGAGCGAGAGCGTGAGGACGCGGGCACGTCATATTGAACGCGAGCGGGCGAGACAAGTGAAAACAAGATGGCCGCGCCCGTGAGCAACCGCATGGGTAAGTTGGTGAGCCGCGATCACGCAGAAAATACCGCGAACGGGCGGGGAAAAAACTTCTGCGTCTAAGCGATATTTCCGCGTGTTTGCGGAGATTATTAACATTTTCGCGATAGTTTGCGAAAGCGAATTTCGCAAATTCCGCCCACCCCTATTTATGAGAATAACGAAGGTATGATGCAAAATGGTATGCTGTATACAAAAACATGGTATAGGTCATGAGGACAGTATTTACATGAGCAAATGGTAAGAAGAGAGATACGATCAGTCTATTTTAAGTGCTGGCGTGAACAGAGTCCCATAGGTGTCAGAACGTTGTGAAGATGGTTGAGGAATTGCAGGGAAAATTTGCGGATCTCGGTGTTCTGGGCGAAGGCATGACTGATGCAGCGACAAACGGGCAAGGAAGAGTCGTTCATGGGGAGAGGGGTGTATGTCCTCGGGTGAGAGATTTGTTTTTATAGTAAAATGTTTACTTTATGCCTGATGAAGGATGTGGATTGGTTGCATCTGATCTCTGGAGGGAGGGAATTCTAGAGTTTGGGAGCAATGCTGTAGAAGGATCTTCTGTTTGTTGAATTTTTGTGGCTTAAGTAGTAGGGAGCTTGTGCTTCTGGAAGATCTGTTTTCACCTCATAGGATCAGTTTCTGGGTCAGGTAAGAGGGGGTATTGCTGTGTGGTGCTTTATGGATCATACATGCAATTTTGAGATGGATCCTAGCCTCATAGGGTAGCCATTTCAGTGATTGGAGGGCAGGGGTGATACAACTTTTTTTTGATCCAGTGATTAACCTAGCTGCCGCATTCAAACTATCCTTCAGCAGTGCAAGTGTGATTTTCGGGAGGCCAACCAGAGTAGCACAACCATAATCTAATTTCGATGACATAAGAGCTTTTACTGCTGTTGGTTGTATGACATTACAGCGCATTCCGTTGCAACGCATGCCTTTACCACGCATGCGTTACAACGCGAATGCCTTCTCCACGCGTATCCTTTACCACGAAAATGCCTTTAACACGCACACTTTTACAACGATTTTCGTTGTTAAACTATGCACGTTTATGGCATTTTTATGTTAAAGGATATCTCCGATCGCTATTTAATTAACCCTTATAATTTACCCCTGCGCAACACCACCCCGTCATTCCCACTTACATCTCCACGCCCTCTCCACTCCAAGAACTTCTGAGGAGATGTTTCACGTCGTTAAGAGGAAACGGAAGTGTCTTTCTGTTTCCTTTAACAATGCACATTGCCTCCACATTTTTTTCTTCAGATTAATAAATAGACGGAATCAGGTGCGTTTCTTTTTTGGGGGGGAGGGGGTGAGAGAGACGCCCACACCTTTTTAAAAAAAAAAAATCTTTAGCACACATGCCTTTACTACGTATCTCGTAGTAAAGGTATACGTGGTAAAGGCTAATCGTTGTAACCACGCATGCGTTGTAATGCATGCTTGGTTATGGTTACGCGTGGAAACAGCTGCGTTGTAGTGGCCGTTTCCCCTACTGTTGTGAGGTCTGCCAGAGGAAAGAAAGGTTTTTGTTTCCTTAGTGTATGCAGTTGATGGTTAGCTCCTCTAGTGGCAGCACTGATATTCTGCCTTGTTTTGGAGTACCCATTTCTGAATGCTGGATCTTTGAAAAACCTCTGACCGATCTTACGAATGAGCATTTATGCTAGTGCTTTTATACGAATGCTTTGTGTTGTTCAAAAGATGCTTCTGACACTTCATTTGTCTGCAAATTAGTGATTTTCATCAGAGACTGTGGTCTGTTTATTTACAAGTATTAAAATACTTCCACCAATAATACTCATATTGACAGAGGCTTTCTAATGTTTATGAATTTATTGAAGGTATCCATGATGGTAAACTGTGCTACTGGAAAATAACTTGCCTGGGCTACACTAGACTGTTCTTTCCATGTATGCATTCCCAAGTCTTGCAGCCAAGGCGAAAGAAAGGACAGAAGTACATGCTAGAGACTAGGGCGTTGGGGACAGCAGGCTGTCTGCGCCCCTGATTTCTCCTACAAACGGGAAACTACATTTATTTATTTTACAGAGTTTTATATAGCGCAAACTTGACCTGTTATCGGGTATCAGAGCGCTTTACATAGCACCAGTTGCGTTACATGAGGACACATTCATCTTTTTTTGTTAGACACGGGGAGATTAAGTGATTTGCCCAGAATCACAGGATGTTAAGCGTCCTTGACATTTATTTAAAAAAGCACTGTTCTCTAAGCAACATGGGCTGCTTTTAAGTAAATAAATAAAAGTCCTGTTGGGAAAGTCAACAGAGTAATTGGGGTCTGTTGATCCTTGCAGGCCAACAGCCCTTTGTGTCTCCCCCAATCACAGGGGGTCGCAAATAGAATCCTACCTAATTAATATTCATAAAGCAGGTTATTCTACAACCTTCTGCCGCTGGAGGTTTTGAAATATGCCCTAAAAGTATATAGGTTTCATCGCAAAATTGCTGATCATATTCTGTGCCCATTGTTTATTCCCTGTCTTTTAGCACATTGGGCTATAAATTCTGACAACTTGTGAGTGAAGAAAAATCTAACTATTTTTCTACTACATGAGGACTTTAGTGTGGCTCTACCTATGATGTACTTCCACTGAAAGGCATAGTAATAAATTGTTTGTCCTTGTAGTTTTACATTTCGTGATCATTCACACTTGCTCAATCATAACATTTATAAAGCCTTGCCATCTAAAATAGGAAAGTCATGAGAGCCTTTTGAAGGCTTTAAAGGTGGTCACATCAGTTGTGCTATGATTATGAGAGAGTAATAAAACATTTCCTAGCTATCGTAACGGAATGTTTAAATTCTATTAAGGACTCTGAGGCGAGGATTTCTCCACTTTATTAACAAGCAGCCATTTTAAAGAACTGGTAAAAAACTAACATTCCCATGAACCATCGGGAATGGAATAAAGTTTTGAACAATAGAGTAAGTAGTCCATGTACAGAGTGTCCACGGGAATCCACCAATCACTGGGCCTCCGACACCTCCTAGTCCTCTATCAGCCTCTACTCCCCCTCTTTCGATGCTCTTGAACAGCCAGTCTGAACGCCTCCGGAATCCTGTTAGTTGGAGTCCCCTGCTGGGAAATAAGAAATATAATTGGGCAGCCACTGTGACTAAAGATTAGCCCTGTAGGGGGAATGACAAAGGTAAATTTCAGCACAAACTACAACTGGTATAAAACCAAGTATGATACAGTTTATTTACCCTAATACAAGGGTGAGCAGTTACAAATAGGTGTTCCCTGGGGGAGATAATCCTCGCCTCCAAGTCCATATTAGAATTGAAACTTTCCGTCACGTTTGCTATGAAATTTTTCATTCTATGTCCGGACCGGAGGCGAGGATTATGCTAGTTTAAAGCTTACTCACCACCAAGTGAGCCATATCAATAACCGGTTTGTAATAAAACCACTTGAAAGTAGAGTCTGAAGACAAATCTGTAGCATTCAAAATGTCTTCCAGACGAGCTCCCAGGGCAAATGCTTTAGTGGCCATTACCCCTCTAGCTGAATGGGCGCCAAAAACCCGGAGGTCGATGCCCGCTTCTTGCATCACCCAACAAACCCAGCGTGCTATTTTTGGGAAGGAAATAGCTTTGTGAGGCTTCTTAAGGGCGATAAGCAGCTGCCGCTCACCCGGAGGGCAGAATTCTCCCAGAGACGTCCAGCGCCCAGACATCCGACACTCGCCTGCAGGAGACCAGGCACAGGAGCATGGCTAACTTTGCCGAAAGCTCCTTGTGGGAAAGGAATCTATTTGGCTGCCAGGACAGCAACAAGTTCAGGACTTGATTTACATTCCAAAGGACAGAGTACCTCGGTTCCGGTGGTAAGGAAAGGAGAATGCTTCGTAATAACCTACAAACCAGAGGATGCTCCCCCACTGGGGAGCCGTCCACCATGGTATGACCTGCCAAGATCACAGAACGGAAGGTATTGACCGTGCGATAAGCTAAACCTTCTTCCGCTAGGCCAGCCAAAAAATTTAGAACGGCAGTCACATCTGTTGCCACGGGATTGAAACCTCGTCGCAAACACCAACGGTACCACCTTCTCCAAGTGGACCGATACTGCTTAGTTGTACTGACGGCCCAGGCTTTGGACATGAATTTCTCAGCTGCTCCCGAAAGGCCCAGGACCGCCCAACGTCCCCGGTAATCCTCCGTGCCATCAGGGCCAGGTAGCCCTGCAGAATGAGCGGGTGAGGATCCTTGTCCGGATTGAGCAGGAGGGCTGGAAAGCGGGGGATTGGTATTGGGAAATCCCAAGAAAGTTCCAGCAGAACTGGAAACCATACTTGCGACCTCCAAACTGGGGTGACCAGCACCAAGGTCGCTCCTTGTCGGCGAACTTAAGCCGAGACTCTTGTTATCATGGCAAACGGGGCAAAGGCGTAGCCTGTTTCGTTCCGCCAATCCTGCAGAAACTCATCTGTCTTCTCTACCAAGGGATCCGGTCTCCAGCTGAAGAAGTGGGGAAGCTGGTGATCCAGGCGGGAGGTAAACAGATCCACTGAGAAGGGGCCCAAGACTCTCTGGAGATCCGAGAACACCCCTGTGTGCAGCTTCCAAAGACTCACATCGTGAAGATGGCGAGAGTGGAAGTCTGCCACCTGATTGTCCTGTCTGGGAAGGTATTCCGCTGTGACAGAGACCTGATGGTCCAGGCAGTATTGCCAAAGGTGCGCCGCTAGGTCCGAGAGGGCCTTCGATTTCGTGCTGCCAAGATGGTTTATGTAGCAGACCGCCAATACGTTGTCCATTTTGAGGAGGACACAGGATCGAATCGAGTCCCTGGTCCAGCACTGGATCGCAAAAGAGCCCGCTAAGAGCTCCAGACAGTTGATATGATATTGTTGTTCTCGACAAGACCACACACTGCCCGTGGTGAACTCTCCACACCTGGCGCCCCAGCCGGATCTGCTGGCGTCGAATTCGATAACGATGTCTGGCGTGGATCCAAAGATCGTTGTCCCGTTCCAAGCCTTTATGTTGGCAAGCCACCATTGTAGCTCTTCCCTGGCAAACTCGGACAGCGGAACTTTTTGCGAGTAAGAAAGGCCACGGCGAAGATGCATTGCCTTGAGGCGTTGGAGTGCCCGGTAGTGCAAGGGGCCCAGGAAGATGGCTTGGATTGATGCTGAGAGCAGGCCGACAATGCGAGCCAATTGCCCGAGGGAGGTTTGTGACCGAGTCAGAGTCCTCCGAATCTCGTGACGAATTTTCGTCAGCTTGCGGGAGGGAAGGCTGAGGGAGGATGCTACTGAGTAGATCAGGAAACCTAAAAAGATGACCTTTGGTGCAGGCACCAAGGTGGACTTGGTTTTGTTGATCACGAATCCCAAACCTTGCAGAAGGTTAACTGCTGATTGGAGCTGTGCCGCCAAAGTTCTGGGGCACTGTGCCATCAGAAGGATATCGTCGAGGTAGATGATGAGGCGAACTCCCGACGCCCGAAGGCGTTCCATGACCGGCCGGAGGACCTTGGTGAAGCACCAAGGAGCCGACGACAGGCCGAACGGGAGAGTGGTGAACTCGAAGGTCTTGTCCCTCCCAAAAAACTGAAGGAAACGCCTGTGAGGCGGAAAAAAGGGAATTGCCAAGTAGGCGTCTTTGAGGTTGAGACGCGCCATCCAGTCGTTGGGACGAAGAATATCGCGGAGAAGATGGATCCCTTCCATCTTGAAGTGGCGATATACAAGCCACTCATTGAACTCCTGAAGATTGATTACAGGCCGTTGGCCGCCATCTGGCTTGTCCACCAGGACGAGGTTGCTGATAAACCCTCTGGGATGAGGGAAAGTTTGCGCGATACGAGGGAGCTCACCTCGAGATCTACCAACGTGGCGTCTGCCGACGAAAAACAGAGGGGCCTTGGTCGGACTGACTGCAACGGATTCCCTTGGAACTCGATGTGGAATCCCTGTACCATCTGCAACACCCAGGCATCCCCTGTGATGGAAGTCCAAGCCTGGAAAAAACGCGTCAGACGGTCCCCCCCACTCTTAGACGGGAAGAAGGGAGAACAATCACCAGAAGAGTTGGAAGCTCCACCGCCTCTGCCACCTCGACCTTTGCCGCGCCGACCTCTTGTTGGGTAAATGTTCCCAAATCTCGCCTGGTCTTGGTAACGGCCTTGGTTGGAACCTTGCCCCCTGTTGTTATAAGGGCGGCCAGACGAGCGGCCCCGCAGAAAACCCGTGGGTGAAGCACTCTCTTAATCGAAGACTGGGCTTTGTCTAACAACGTAAAAGTGTTGACAAACCGCCCCAGCTACCTGATGAAGCGGGCCCGCTTCCGAGTCGGCGAGATCCCCAAGTTTGAGTCTATCTTAATGAGGAGGGACCTCCGCCGCTCAGTAGATAGGGCTCAGTTGGCGTTTCCGAGGTAAACCACCACCCTCTGCGCCCAAGAGGTAAGGTGATGTGGGGAAATGAGGGAACCTGAGGATTTTGCCTCCTCGGCCATGTCTAAGATTTTAGTGACAGGACCTAATGCATCCAACAGCTTGTCTTGGCAAGCCCGCCAAGACCTGTCTATACCCTTTTTAGGATCCTTCACAAACTTCTGTAAGAAGGTGGCCATGCGGGGATCTAAATCTGGGGTGGCTGCCACCTTCCCCTCCAGTGATGGGCGAGGGCACTCGGAGGCAGTTACGAGCTCCTGGCTCTCAAGGTCGCCGAATACGGCTGGCCACATATTGGGCTACCTTTTCTGAAGGGGCCCAGTCCGATGACCGAGGGTGTAGGATGTCATCGGGGTCCAACATATCGGCACATAGGCCTTGGTCACCAGAGTCCGGGGTAGGGCGCCAAGGACGGGAGGGGCCGGCATCATCGTCTGCGTCCCCTTGATCATCCGCCCCCTGGGGAGCAGGTGTTGCTGCAGCAGGGGTTGTGGGATGCTGAGAACTGGCAAGGAATGCCTGCTTAAGGCGATTGAACGCATCAGCATCGACGCCAGAATCTCGGGCCATTTAGAAGGAGGGGGCAGAGCATCAGTCATGGCGTCCCCTAGTGTAGGGTTTGGCACAAATTGCGCAGCTTTGGCCAATAGTTCACAAGCCTCATCAATTTTACGAGTCAGCTGATCCTCTAACGGCGCCATTGCCTCCGCGACCGCAGTGTGGATGGAATAGTCTACTGCGTCGTAGAAGGAATCATCCCAAGGTAGGGCATTAAGGGGCTCCTCCTGCCACTGGTCATCCTGGTAAGTCTCCTGATAGGAATCCATGACACCAGGCAGAAAAAACCCTTCAAAATGTAAGTGGGCAATTCGGGAGACCTGTAGGTCAGTTATGGGGGGCTGGGTGTCAGCCTACATTTTGGACAAGCATAGCCTGCATTTAAATAGGGCAACAGCCCAGGACCCAACAGCCCAGGTGCAAGGAAAATATTAACGGGCAGTCTGTCTAACAGAAATGGGCCCCTGGAATCCTAAAATTCCAACATAACAGACTCCCCAGGAGCGTAGAACAAAAACGGCCTATAACTGACCCCTTTTTTGCAATAACAGCTGCCTAATGGCAGACTACAGACCTGAGGAATACGGGCATGAGAAGGGGTGTGCACAAATGAAACATTCCTGCCTAATGGCAGAGTACAGACCACGTGGGCGTAAGAGGCAGGTCAAGGCTCCACGCGGCGCTGCTCGTCAGCTGAGGAATGCGCAAAATGGTGTTAGAGCGCATGCCGCGGGACGAGGGCACACAGGCTCCCCCTAGCGGCTGGAGGAGCGGACCGTGAGCCAGCACCTGTAGTGGCCGTTAGGGAGTTGAAGCTCCCACGGCCATAAACAAGCCAGCCCGAGTAGTGGGCGTGCTTGGAAATCAAAAACCTGTCGAACAAGCCAATCAGTGAAGAACCTTCAGACGATCGCGCAGCGGTGAAAGGGAAGAACCGCTAGCTCGTTCGTGCGAACACCTGTTGCCGCCTAAGGAAAACAGCGCGCAGCAGGGGGAAAACGGCAGTAGCGAATATCCCTCACAAGTGACACAACAGTGAAGGCAATACAACAAGATAATGTCAATGCACATAGTCATGAGAGTGACATTACAATCCAGCTATCTTTGAGAGATAACCATACAATAAACAGTCTCAAAACCAATTAAACCGGAAAACATTCTCTGAGAGAAAAAAGGAAGGCACTTATCTGGCGACAAGCAGTGAAGAAAGAGGGGTGGGGGGGGAGTAGAGGCTGACAGAGGACTATGAGGTGTCGGAGGCCCTGTGATTGGTGGATTCCCGTGGAGACACTGTACATGGACTACTTACTCTATTGATCAAAACTTTATTCCATTCCCTATGGTTCATGGGAATGTTAGTTTTTTACCAGTTCTTTAAAATGGCTGCTTGTTAATAAAGTGGAGAAAGTAAGCACAATCCTTGCCTCCGGTCCTGACATAGAATTTCTAAAACATCAAACCCTGGACCAAGATGACTCTTACACCTCTGCTTTAAAGTGTTACTCTCAAAACAGCAATGTTGCTGGTCTATGCTTGTCATATTCCTGGCCGGATTATAGAGGGTCACATTTTTTTCTTAGTATCATTCAAACAATTAATGGCCTTCAAATTAAGGCTTCCTTTTTGAACCAAATGCAACCTTGTACTGGTATCCTGATCAGTACATGCTTAGCATCACTATCGTGTTCCTTTCTTCAAAGTCCTGCAGTCAGCATGATAGCCACATTTTAACAACGGGTCAGCCCCCTACTGACCATTCCTGTACTCTAGACAAAGAATTACTGCTGCTCTTATGATCAGGGCCTGAATGGAAGATAAGTGCTAAAATGTCTTAATATCTTCAACTGATGGAAATCGCTCCTTTAAACCTGGCTGACCAGGTTTTGGAGCGTAATGTCGGCATGAAACTGAAACCCTAAAATGGCAGCCTAAAAGATTGAGGATAAAAAGTAGGGCAAGGGTAGATGTCTGTTTGTACTGAATATGATTACCTCTGATTTAGTGTTGAGTTGTAGAAAGTGGTTGCATATCCAAGTCTCAGTTCTGTAAAGAGATTTTGTAATTGCAGTACCAGGCCACTGCCGTGTGTTCATCTAAGTTATAATCTAATTGAGGTTATGATGAAAGGTCAACTTGCACATCGCAGAACATATCAAACAAGTGAGTTAGATGTACATTAAGAGGTCGGCTGGGGGGGGGATCGGGCTCGCCACACGTATGAGGCCATAAAGGGGCCCAAAAAGATTTGTAGAACTTGATCCCGTAGAAATTATTGGAACCATTTTTTTCCCTTGACATTCCCATGGACCACGGATGCTAATCTCCTTATAGAATAGTAAGATCCACAGTTCCAAAATCGATGGACAAATCCAATATGGCATTTAGAAATTCACGGTTTCCAACTTGCCAAAAAGGTTTTTGTTAGTGTAGTTAGTCTCAATGGTCATTTAATACTTCACATCACTTTTGATGAGAGTTTAAGAACAAATAATAATTGCATTGAAAACAATTGTTATATTGTGTGGTTCATATTAAATGAGCAAGTTATTGCATTTGTTTTTTTTCTTCTACTTAAGAAAAATGCAGGATTTCCTTGAAGACGAGGCTGAATTATCTGGAAGCGATGGTGGAAGTGGAGATGAGTTTGAGGAAGAGGAGGATGAGTATGAGGAAGATGTTCTGGATGAAGATTTACCTTCTGATGAGGAACTACAAGACCAAGTCAATAAAATACACAGGTCAGTGTTAATTTTTCTTCCATCTTGAAAGCGTACAGTCGGGCTTCATTTCAGTTGGCAGAGATGAGACCTTATGTACCACAATGTTTTGTGGATGGCCAAACAGCAGGTGGAATGTATTTATACTCAAACCTCTGAAAGAAATTTAGTTTTTAAGATGAAAAATGTGTGTTCGAGGCATATGAGCTGCAGATTGTACACTTAGCATAGGTCGCCATCTGGTGTTGGGCCCGGATGTTTGCAGTTTGTTTTTCTTCTTGGACCGTGCTTGGAAGTCACGAGTTTGGTGACTCCTCCTTCGGTCCGTACTGCGCATGGGCTTCGGCTCCATCCTCAGATTGTTTTTTTTCCGCCATCGGGCTCGGATGTGATACTTCGTGCTCCGGCTTCGAACTTCTACGGTTCCAGCCTCGACGGAAAATCCTCGATTCTTCGAGTTCCTTCATCATCTTCATCTCTCGAAGCGGCACTTTTTCCATCCCGTACATCGACACCGGCCTTCGGGCCCTCCGCGACTCCGGTCCCGGCCGATGGAAAGGACTCCGTTTAAAAAGTGCCCAGAATGTGGGTCTAAATTTCCCCACACCGACCTCCATCAGGTGTGTAACCTTTGCCTCTCTCCGGAACACGAGGCTCGAGACTGCCCCGCCTGCAAGTCTTTTCGATCGAAGAAAACGATCCGAGATCGAAGGGCTCTACGCACCATGGCGCACTCATCCTCGACAGTTCCACCGGATATCTTCGGAGACGACGCCGAAGCTTCGGGGCAGACACACACCGAACTGGGAGAAGACATCGTCAGCGCTTCCGAGGCCGACGACTCCGACCTGGAGGACGTAACACCAGGACAGCGGGCCGTGAGTACAATGCCCCCTCCCAGCCCCGCACCAAAAACCAAAGAGACTCCGGTTACTCCCTCGCCTGCCGGCCTGGGCAAAACCAAAACCAAAGCCTCGATCACCCCACCTTCGGGCCCGGTGTCGAAGCACTCAAAGTCTCACGGCAGCTCGGGATCGAGCCAGCCGACGCCCGGTGCCGATAAACACCACTCGGCACCGAAGCCTGCAAAATCCAGCTCGACTCCGAAACCGCCGGTGCCGAAGCCTGGACACTCGGCGCCGACCAAACACAAACAGAAATCGGTCGGCACCGACGCTCCGGCGCCGAAACAGCATTCGACGCCGAAACACACGGAGACCTCCAAAAAGCAAGGCGTACACAGAACATCGAAACCTCCGGTTCCGAAATCGCCGGTGCCGACAGACGACTCGGCGCCATTGGCTCTGTTTACACCAGACCCTTTACAAAAGACTTTGTCCAGAGATCCAAAGACTGGCCTTTTGACTGTGATTACTAAGAAGCGTCGCCTTGAGGCTCCGGCTCCTCCTCCTCCACCCAAAAAGAGAGACTCAGCTACTTCTCCCCTTAGAGTACCCTCCCCACTGCCACCCCCCCTCCCACCACCACCCCCTCCACCTTTACCTCACTACGATCCGGCCCCATCCCCAGATCCGGATGACGGGGACCCGGACAATGACCCAGGGGACGCCCCAATGGATCCCACTCCACCAGGGACCCCAGATCCATGGGAGGATTATAATAACCCTGATGTACCCAACGTACCTCAAGACGACCTATACCCATCAAGGCCGTCTCCTCCAGAGGACTCTTTAGGGTTTCACCATTTAGTGCAGAGAGCAGCACACTACCATGGGGTGGACATGCACACGGAACCAGTGGAAGAAGACTTCCTACTGGATACATTTGATTTACAAGATCGTTCCACTGCTATTTTACCCATGCTTCAGGGTGTCACCAAGCACGCTACAGAGGTATTCAAAGACCCTGTCAGAGCCAGAGTACTAAACCCTAGAATAGAGAAGAAGTACAAGGCGGCACCCACAGACCCTGCATACATCAAGGGCCCTGCTCCTCTAGATTCCCTAGTTGTCTCCACAGCTAGAAAGCGGGCTAACTCCCAATCCTCAGGAGATGCCCCACCACCAGACAAGGAATCTAAACTTCTGGACGCGTCTGGTAAACGCACCGCCTACCAGGCTGCAAACATGTGGCGCATTGCAAATACACAAGCACTGCTTGCGCGATATGATAGAGCACACTATGATGAATTAGAGGCTCTTATGCAGCACCTTCCAGAGAAATACAAACGCCAAGCTCATGACCTGATACAGGAGGGCAAACTAATCACAAACACCTCCATTAAGTGTGCCCTCGATGCAGCAGACACTGCTTCTAGAGCCATAAACACCAGTGTCCTGCTTCGCCGCCATGCCTGGCTCAGGATATCAGGGTTCAAGCCTGAGGTCCAGACATCAATACTTAATCACACCTTTGACCAGCAAACACTCTTTGGCCCAAAGGTAGACGAAGCGCTCGAAAAAATGAAGAAAGATACAGACACAGCGAAGTCTATGGGAGCGCTCCAGACCCAAGCCTCTAAGCGTTCCTTTCGACGCTCGTCCTTTCGTGGCACAGGTAGAGGCTCCTCCACCGATAATGCCTCTACCTCCTACAAATCCCCTCCTCAAAATACCTTTTCAAAGGGCAACCAAAGAGGTGGCTACAGAGGCAACAACAATAAGGGCAGGGGCAAAACCAACAATACCCGTTCTGCCACCCCACCCGCACAATGACTCCCCTTCGCTCCCCCCAGACCATTCCACTCCGGTCGGGGGCAGACTACAAGATTTTATCCACGTATGGGAGTCCATAACATCGGACAAATGGGTGACCCAAATCATTCGGTCAGGGTACTGCCTCGAGCTAACATCTACCCCACCCAATATCCCACCAAGGCACCGTCCAATGTCCCAAGAGCATTCCACACTGCTCAAACAAGAGGTACTCTCGCTCCTCCAGAAACACGCCATAGAGCAGGTACCCGACAATCAACGAAATCTAGGGGTCTACTCCCTATATTTCTTAATCCCAAAGAAAGACGAGACCCTCAGACCCATTCTGGATCTCCGGCCTCTAAATGCCTACATACATTCAGACCACTTTCACATGGTCACCTTACAACAAGTCCTCCCACTCCTCTGCCAGGGAGACTTTCTCACAACACTGGATCTGAAAGACGCGTACTTTCACATTCCAATACACCCCTCTCACAGAAAATACCTCAGGTTCGTGGTGGACGGGCAACATTATCAATTCAAGGTTCTCCCCTTCGGGGTCACCACTGCACCACGAGTGTTTACCAAATGCCTAGCAGTAGTAGCAGCACACCTCAGACGTCAACATGTTCACGTCTTCCCTTACTTAGACGACTGGCTCATAAAAGCCGCGTCCTACCACCAATGCGTGCAACATACAAACAGCACCATCCAACTGCTTCATCAGCTAGGCTTCACGGTGAACTACCAAAAGTCCCACCTCATACCATCTCACACAAAGCAATATCTCGGGGCCACCATAGACACCTCAAAAGGTATTGCCTATCCAAACTCAGCCAGAATCACAAGCATTCTAGCCTTACGCAAAATATTCCTTCCTCAACACTCTCTACCAGCAAGAGTGTTTATGAAGCTCATAGGGATGATGGCGTCTTGCATCTTCATAGTGCCCCATGCAAGACTCCACATGCGTCCACTTCAGGAGTGCCTAGCACAACAGTGGAACCAGGCCCAGGGTCAGCTGACGGATCTGGTGTTGGTGGACGGCCGCACACATCACTCTCTGCAGTGGTGGAACACCACAAACCTTTCCAAGGGACGGCCGTTCCTGGACCCGGTTCCCCAAGTGACTCTAACAGCGGACGCATCGCTCTCCGGCTGGGGAGCGCACCTCTTACACCTCACAATGCAAGGTCTATGGACGCCACAGCAAAAAACGCTCCACATCAACCATCTGGAGCTTTTGGCGATCTTTCTAGCCCTAAAATCTTTCCAAAAGCAGATTTCGGGCAAAGCAGTCCTCATTCGCACAGACAACATGACTGCGATGTATTATATACAGAAACAGGGGGGGACACACTCTCCCCAGCTCTCCCGCTTAGCCCAGAGCATATGGAGATGGGCAATTCCCCAAAACATTTTTCTCCTGGCACAACATGTTCCAGGCGTACAAAACACCATAGCAGATCTGCTCAGCAGACAGACTCAACAACTACACGAATGGGAACTGCATCCACAAGTTCTTCACCCATTCTTCCAACAGTGGGGGCATCCTCAAATAGACCTCTTCGCCACCCACGAAAACAAAAAATGCCCAAGCTTCGCCGCCAGATACCCACACCCATTGTCCAAGGGCAATGCGATATGGATGAACTGGTCAGGCAGATTTGCATACGCCTTTCCACCTCTCCCACTAATTCCATTAGTGGTCAGGAAACTACAACAGCACTCCCTCACACTCATTCTGGTAGCTCCGACGTGGGCCAGACAGCCGTGGTACACCACGCTACTACAACTATCAGTGGTACCACATCAAAAACTGCACCTTTCCCCATGCCTCCTAACCCAGAACCATGGAGAAATCAGGCACCCGGACCCAGCTCAGCTCAACCTGGCGATCTGGCTCCTGAAATCTTAGAATTCGGGTACCTTAACCTTCCCCCTGATTGCATGAACATCATCATGGAAGCCAGACGTCCTACCACTAGAGCATGCTATGCCGCAAAGTGGAAAAGATTTGTAATGTACTGCCGTAACAATACAATCAACCCTCTAGATGCATCCATACAACACATCATATGCTATCTGCTCCATCTTCACAAGTGTAACCTGGCGTATTCATCCATACGCCTACACCTAGCAGCGATCGCTGCCTATCTACAAAACAGACAGCATTTGTCACTCTTCAGAGTGCCCGCTATTAAAGCCTTCATGGAAGGCCTTAAACGAGTAATTCCTCCCAGGGCACCACCCTCCCCTGTATGGAATCTAAATTTGGTCCTTACACGACTAATGGGTCCGCCCTTCGAACCAATGCACAAATGTGAGCTACAATTTCTCACCTGGAAAACAGCTTTCCTTGTAGCTATCACTTCCCTTAGAAGGGTTGGTGAAATACAAGCGTTCACCATACAGGAACCTTACATACAAATGCATCACAGCAAGGTCATACTTCGAACTAATCCGAAGTTCCTGCCCAAAGTCATTACCCCCTTCCACCTCAATCAATCAGTGGAATTACCTGTCTTCTTTTCGCAACCCCAATCTGTTGCGGAAAGGGCCTTACACACACTAGATGTGAAAAGAGCGTTGCTATATTACATACAAAGAACGCAACCCTTCAGGAAGACCAAACAGTTGTTCGTTTCCTTTTCTCCACCACATAAAGGCAACCCCATCTCAAAATCAGGGATAGCTAGGTGGATTGTAAAATGCATACAAATTTGCTATCAGAAGGCAAAGAGAACATTATCTGTTCCCCCTAAAGCCCACTCTACAAGAAAGTTAGGGGCTTCTATGGCTTTTCTAGGGAATATACCCTTAGATGACATATGCAAGGCAGCCACATGGTCTACACCGCACACATTCACAAAACACTACTGTGTAGATGTGCATTCCCAGCAGCAAGCTAGGGTGGGCCAGGCTGTACTAAAAACACTCTTTCAAACAGCTGCAACGGATACCGGTGGTCGCCGCTAAGGTTGGGTACTGCTATATAATCTATGCTAAGTGTACAATCTGCAGCTCATATGCCTCGAACGGAATATGCTACTTACCAGTATGCATCTGTTCTTGGCATGTAGAGCTGCAGAGTTGTACACGCCCACCCGCCTCCCCGGCTACCTGTATCCGTTCCAGTCCATCTTATTTAGATACAACACACATGGGTTTCTCACTGTTATTACTACGCTCCATCATTTCCCTGTTGGCGAAAAACAATCTGAGGATGGAGCCGAAGCCCATGCGCAGTACGGACCGAAGGAGGAGTCACCAAACTCGTGACTTCCAAGCACGGTCCAAGAAGAAAAACAAACTGCAAACATCCGGGCCCAACACCAGATGGCGACCTATGCTAAGTGTACAACTCTGCAGCTCTACATGCCAAGAACAGATGCATACTGGTAAGTAGCATATTCCATTCTTGCAATGCTGCCTATGAGGAGGGACGTTATCTTCAAAACCTCCTTAAGCCTGTAAATATGGCTCTACTTTGCACGGTGACTATGATCCTAAAATGTATCGATTCATGAGGTAGAGTGCCATTACTATGACATCACATGCTGCACTTTTGACTATCAACTTTTTGTCCATTTTGCTATAGAAAAGTGCTAATGGATGATGACAAACGTCAGCTGCGTTTCTACCAGGAGCGATACCTGGCTGATGGGGACCTTCACAGTGACGGACCTGGGCGCCTGAGAAAGTTCCGGTGGAAAAATCTAGGTATGGTGAGCATTACACAGGAACCAAAGGGTCATTATTAAATGGGCACCATTTCTTTGCATGGTTCTGTATTCAAGAGCTATTTAATGTTTGGCAGGGTTGGTTATTCTAGAAAATAACTATGCTATATCATTTATATTCTCTTTAAAAATAGAAATTGATTTTTAAGGTGAAGTAAAATGAAAAAGAATTGTGGGGCAGTTTTTGGTGAATAGAGGGTTTTCTTCATCTAACTGCCTTTTTGCACATGCAGATACTGTTGATTATTGTTGACTGTTCTCCCCATAAATGTCTAGTTATTCTCTTTTGATTTTATTGAGTTCGGAGAGTTAATTTGTCTCTTATGCAGCTGCATTCCAGCCAGTGCCTTTGAAGAGGTGGAGATTGCTAGGCACTGCAAGGCCTTTGTCAACATGAGTTTTTTTTGGTTTGTTAACCAACTTTAATAAGGCACACCAAGAGTGTCACAGAGACCACACAATATAGAAATTGTGTAGGAGCTTAGAGGTCACCCGCAGTATTTGAAATTAGTTCTTTGCAATGTACCCTGAACTGTAGCAATGTCTACTAGCGACTTAATGAAGGTGATGTGTAGCTAAAGTTCGTTATATGCCTCTTACCTCAATTTAGCTGGGAATGGTTTCAAGGCTGGCCTGCCATCCTAGTTGTCCTAAGAGTAAGGGATGGTGTAATTCTAGCCGTCTGACTCCATAGGTGAGGTAGGTGTGATTGCTTCACAATTTATTGCCTTATAACATGCATCTGGAATGGGTCTGGATCCTTTCGAAGTGTGCCACCCAGTCTCTGTTGGCACTGTCCATACTTTCATAACGTACAGGTTCCATACTGCGGACCACCACTAAGCTATACCTGGAGTAATAGGTCTTGTGCAGTCATTAATTTGGCTACCAATATTAGTTGTGAAATTAATTTGCTTGTCGAAGACAATTGGAACAACTACTTAATCTGCCACTTATAACAGTAGCTGGTTATTGGCAGCTTCTTAATATTTGATAGAACCCCCTGCCAAAAACTTAATTTACTAGCATATCCACCACATATGAAGATACGAGTCGTGTACCTTAATTTCTGTCCAACCGAGCTCTAGTGTCCAGTAACTTGCGCTCATCGTCACTGGTGACCAGCACAATCTGAGTTTAGAAGGAAGATTTGGTCTCCCTCTGCTATATAAACACTCAAAAGGTTTTTAGAATATCACAGAGGAACTTTAAGGACCATTTCCTAATGTTTGTATGGTAGATTTGGGTACTCTCTAGTGATCTATATAAGCAAGATATAGCATAGATTCTCTATTGTCATGGTGTATCTGTTTCCCCTTTACCCCCAGCCTTAACCTTATCTTGACATGGCCAATGGAGGAGTTGCTTCTGTCTCTAGACTTCTATTGGCCCTACATTTGCACATTGCTCTCTGCCCTTTAAAATACCCTTGTCAAACAAGGAACCCAACTTAGCATTCGACCCATGAGACCATCTGGATTACTCTCTGTTTAAGCATAACTGTCTGAGTCTGGATTGCCCATTCTCTTGTTCCATGGGGAACAGGATAGCTTGTGTCCTTCCAAGTAGTTACTGAATTACTGGACCTAAGCAATGTAATCCTTGTGGGCTGTAATGGAGAATCCTGACCCCTAGGGTTACTACCAGGGCGCCCCATTCAGACTTCTACCTGCAGGGCCTATCCTGGTGCTGACTGACCCTTTTGGGCTTCTGCCCGGCCCCTCCATCTGGTTTCGGCCCATACCATACCTTCACACCTGCACCAAAGTCCACATTGGGTCAGACTGATCCGATGCTGGAAGCAGGAAACAACTCTGACATCCGTTTATGATCTGGAGCCGACTTCAGCCTGAGCTCAGCAAATGTCTTGGTATGAAAGACAAAAGCCTCTGGTTTGAAGGAACTTCAGGCAGGGCCACTACCCTGACACCAGCACTACTGGATGGTAGAAACTTTATTTGGTGTGGATGCAGATGCTGTTTTGAGTCTTCATAACTTTCCTTATGATGATGAGACGGTGGCGTGTAATTTTCTCCCTCTTCATTACATTGATTCTGGGATTTTTTTGCACTTTCAAAATGCTAGTGGCCTGAATACTTCTGAGACAGAGTTGGATGCCACACTGGGGGACCCGTACAGTGGAGAGCACCTCTTTTGCATTGATAGTCTATGGAGAGCAATTGTTAGTATGTGGAGTGCCGAAGTTTTGAACCTTCAGTTGCCTATGGTAGAAACCAATGCAAATCTGCTAACTAAGATCTTGCTCCCCTTGGCCTGTGACGTCCCAGCCATTTCTACCCATTAAAGAGGTTGTAACCAAGACATGTATAGCTGGCTGGTCTAAGTTGTGTTCAGTTCCCCGGTGTGTAGTCCTGTAACTAGGTGGAATAGGCCTGCTCCTGGGTACCCAGCCTTTCTAACCAAGCATCTGACTCCTAAGAGGTAGGTGGTTCAGGCTTCCAACAGCAAGAGCAACCCTGATGTGTTTCCCATTACCTTGTTGGATAGAACCAAAACTCATTTACTGATTTGCAAAGGTTTTCACATCAACTTGGCATTGAGCAATATCTTCTGTGCTATGGAGTTTCCAAAGCAGCTCACATTTGGTGACGCATTCTGCTTGGAGTAGACTTGGGACTACTGTACGCCTTTCTATCGATACCACTCCTAAACAAGTCCTCAAGAAAATCAGGACCGACTGGGCCTAAGTCATCCTAGTGGCTCTAGATTGGAAACGGAGAGTAAGGTGTCCAAAACTCCTGGGTATGAGTATCTTAACCTCCAATCAGGCTGCCTCCTGGTGCGGATCTATTGTCGGAGCAGCAGGGCCCTGCACGCAAACCTGAGCATGCTCCATCATCATGATTGGAGATTGAGGGGTGACAGCTGAGTGTACAGGCCTGCTGTTGGGACACTTATGCGACTTTTTCAACCAAGCAGGTTGACCCACTGCATGCTAAACTGTCTTGGGTGTTGCTGTTTGTGTGGCGTTGGCCCGGTAAGAAGGCCTGTCCTGAGCACTGTCAAGGGGTATTAGTCGATTATCTCTGCCATTTTGAGGTTGCTGGATCAACTGTCCCTGTTTAAGTCTCCTATTGCGAGACTGTTCTGTGCTGCGCATGTTTCTAACTTCCCCTTTTAATATGCCCCAGTCAAATTTGAATTTGGTCTTGGCCTTCCTGATTTGTTTTACTTTGAACCCATTCATACCTTTTCTCTCAGACTTCTGAAATTTAAGACTGTCTTCTCGGTTGCCATTTCATTAGGTGGAGGGTCAGTGAGCATCAGGTTTTTTTTTGGTTCACCCGCCTTATACTATCTTCTACCAGGACAAACTGATTCTTTAATTGTGTGCCTTCTGTCTACCTAAGGGGGTGATCCTCTTTTATGTCAGTCAAACGATCACCCTTCTGACATTCTTAGTCTCTCCTCCTCAGAGAGGGTGCAATCATTTAGATTCAAAGAGAGCCTTTAGTTTTTATATTGACCGTACCAAAGAATACTGACCTGATAATCAGCTTTTCATTGGATTCTCAAGAGCAAAGAAGGGTAAGGCAATGCAGAAAAGGACAATCTCTCGATGGATTGTACTCCGCATAAAAATGTGCTACGCACTGGCGAAAAAGCAGCCTTTGGCAGGGTTGAGGGCTGACTCCACCAGAGGCAAGGTTGCGACTACTGCTTTGGCACATGGGCTGCCTGTCCTCTACATTTACCATGCACTTCATGAAGCACTATTGCCTGGGCAGTCAGGTCTGCCGCAATGGGCATTTTGCTCGGTCCTCCAGGACTTTTTAGTTTGAGACATTTCTCAGTCCCTCTTCTAAGGAGATTATTGCAGTGGTATCTATTCCAAGGTAAGAAAATTGCGCTTAGAAGTCTCTTCCAGAAGAACAAGTTACTCTGTAACTTCTGTGACATCTTTTTTGGTAGACTAACTGAAGATTCCTTATTGACCCTGCTCTGTAAACTGGAATCAGTCTTCTGGAAGGTCCTTGTTAGATTCAGCCCACTGGTCACAGTCATTCTTTGAGAAAGTGCCTCTTTTAAAATAGTTAGCCCCCACTTTTTGCCTGGTTTTGATGTAGTTTTGATTGTAGTGCACAGGGTCCCTGCCAACCAGATCCCCTGTGCCAGTGCTTCTTCCCTAAAACATACTTTAGGTGCATAACCCATTTGGATAGGATCACCTTATTGGCCCCTGTACAGTGTACCCTAGGTACCCAGGGCATAGGTGTACCCTAGGCCTACCAGGGGCTGCAGCATGTATTGTTCCACCCCTGGCCTGGCCTTCCATTTTGACACAACTGGCTGATCACTCAGCTGGGGCAAGGTCGTGTAATCACCCCTTGCTTAGGTGTAGTATTCCTATACCTAACTTACATATAGACACATGTGTACCGATCAGTCACTCCTATGGCAGGCCTTGACAATCCTGGAGGCAGAGTGCTTGGTAACATGTGAGATGGTGCTCTAGCATGAGCTGAGCCTGTCTGCAGCTTTCGGAACCATGTCCTTATAGCTGTTCTATGATATAGCCTACCATATACTCTTAAAGTACCTTATAATCTTAGACGGTTATGGTAACTATGGTTTGGCTTTATCAAAACATGTCGTGTAAGGTGTCTAACACTCGGGAATAATACCCCCATGCCATTTCTGGACATGAGAATATTATTCCCCCCTTCTAGAGGGAAAGACATGTTAAAATCATACTTCAACTGTTAGCCTCTGACCAAAGCCTCAGCATCACAAAATGGATGCTGCTGCCACGACACAAGTCTGACCTCCTGCAGCTGGGAGTGATCCCAGCCAGGGAGGCCTGGACAATAGGTTTCCTGCTTGGGGAGGTGCTAGCACCTCCCCAGACAGCCTTTAGTGTATTGGGGCAGGGTGGGCTGAAAGGAATGAGACATGCCTGGGGCACACAAGGTGTTCCTTGCATAGTCCAGTTCAACCGGCGCTGTGGCACTCCAGCCCCAGCTCTGGCGCGAAACTGGACAAAGGGAAGTGGGTGTAACCACCCCCTCCCAGGTCCCACCCATAAGGCGTGACCTAGCAGGTATCCCAGCCCCCCAGATTAGTATAAGAGTGGGAGTTGGGCCTCAAGACTTTAGATTATCCTGAACCTGCAAAACTGAACAGAAACTCTGGACCTTCGACATTCGACGAAAGAAGAAGACTGAAGAATCTCCCTTGTAGCCAAGGAGTGGCTACCCTGTGCAAACAGGCACCATCAAGTGACTACCCTTTGCTTTGTGAAACGTTCGACGAGGAACCGACTGCAGAGCCCGACCAGAGCCTTGATTTCCAGACTTCTCCGACCCTCATCCACATCTGCAGCAGAGCTGAGATCCGTGGAGGCGACGAGCGACGTGGGACCGGCTACCTGGGAAAAGTGGCTAGTAACTTACAGCGCAGCTTCTGAGGTACCCTCGAAGTTGTGCACCGGGGATTGAGAAGCCCCAATCCCAAGCACCATCTGCACCGAAGACCAGCCCCCCACACTCCACGAGTCCTGCGTGGGGCCCTTCAGCATTTTCCTGCTTGCCGCGTCTGTCCGGTTGCTTGCCCGCTGGCAAGTGGCCTTTGTGACGACGCTCCCTGAAATCTTCTGCGCTGGTTTGGCTCCTCCAGACTGGCTCCCGCTTCTCTGCAAAGAAGAAGCACCCCAGACCTTCCTGGTCTGCACCAGAAGCAAGTCCCTTGTTCTTCGTGGGTTCCGCTTGCCAAGGCTTGGTGAGTCCTAGTCCCACTTCGACGCCGCCGACAGCAAGAGCCTTCGTGGGACAGCTCGCCTCCTGGTCCTGGTCGTCCTCGACGCTTCCTGGTCCTCCTGGCTGCAGCGACAAGCTTCACCTACACCTGCAACTCTTCACGACATCGCCTGGTTCCTTCCTGGTTCCACGTGGTCACTGGCTAGTGACCTTGACTCTGTCCCTTCTGCTTGCAGGTTTCTTCTCTTCTTGATCCCAGCCTTGGGATCCACCGGACACTCTTCACTGACTGCCTGTCAGCATCTTTCTTCAGGCATCCATAGGAGTCGACGACAAACGACGCATCTTCACCCCTATGCACCCGCAGCCTGTGGGCTAGGTAACTTGGGTACTCCGGTGCTCATCGGGATAGTGACTATCCTAGTGTCTAGTTTTCAAGTCTCAACTTCCTAGCTACTCTGGAAGTGTCCTAAATCTATCTATTTCTAAACTGTAACATTGCTATTGACTTTTACGCATTACGCGTGAGTGTTTCCACTCTGCACACGAATCCCGTGGGCCTCCCACTTCCTAACTAACGCTAGTGTAGTGTAGCCCCAGCGATTCCCTAGGCCTAAGCCTATTCTATTTCCGTGACAGTGGTTCTTATACCACTTACTTAGTATATGGTTTGCGTGGCCCCTAGGGCCTAACTGTATTACTTACCTGTGTGACTTACTGTATGCATTAATAAGACTGTGTTGTACTTACCTCTAATCTCATAAAGAGTGCTGAGGGTTTGCTTAGAATAAATACACTTTATTTTATATATATATCTGTTGTGGTGTCCTTTCATTTAGTATTCAAGGGATTATATATGGTATCACAGCTGGTTTCACATGCCATTCAGAGTTTAGCCTAAGACTGCTCTTGTCCATGCTACCACTAGGATAGCTGGTCTATAAGGTTGACTTTACAACCAATCACCATAAGGGTATTTGGACTGATATAAGGTGTACACTATAACTAGTGACATCATACATCAGGCCAACTTCTCACATTGGTGAGCAGCGGTTGGGATCTGAGCTTGCTGTTGTAATGCCATTGTAATCTTGAGATACTAAATTGAAAGATCACACAGATATTGTCTAGGTACATATAACATAGATTATTATACTTAAGTCCTACTGGACTTTGTAGTTGTAGGTTGAAGGGAATAACACACCCTGACTACAACTACTAGAAAGGTTTAGTAGATACAACTAGTGTAGGTAGGTGCACACACCACACCCTCACTAGATCATGCCTCTGGGAGGAGATCAAGTAGATGCTCTCTCAGGAGGGGCAGGTCTGCAGAAGACCCCCTCTAGGTATGATACCTTAACATTCCAGGAGATGAGACAATTGTGTACCTCCAGAGGAATAAAACAGGGTGCAAACCCTACCCTCCTTCAGTTAAGACAACTCCTAGAGGAGTATGATGCTCAGAGGGCATCACAGGAAGGTGCCCTAGGCACAGAGGAGGGTCTACCCACCACAGAGGATTCAGATGGGGCTTCAGATGGGGAGGTAGACGGCCAGAGCCAAGTAAGGAGACTTAGCCAGGCTAACTTAAGTTTACATGGGAGTTTGCATGGGGTCCCCCCATACAGACCCACAAGTAGACATTCACAGAGAAACAGGAAGGACAGATCCCCTTCAGGGGAATCCATCCACTCCCATGTCTCTAACATCTCTAATGCTTCCTCTCACAGGGGAATGACTTCACCTGAGAGAAAGGAGCATGCAGCCAGAATGAGGGAGGCTAATCTGAGGATTCAGAGGGAAGAACTTGCCCTTGCCAAAGAGAAGCTTGCTCTGGCTAGAGAACAAAAGTTAAGTGGGTTAGAACCCACTGGTGGCAGCAACATTCCTAGAGATAGAGACAGGCACTATGATAATAGAAACCTGAGCAAGATTGTCCCTCCCTACAAGTGTGGGGATGACATCCACAAATGGATAACTGCTTTGGAGAGAGCTTGCAAAGTACAGCAGGTACCCCAAAGTCAGTGGGCAGCTATCTTGTGGCTCTCCTTCTCTGAGAAAGGAAGAGACAAGCTCCTCACAGTTAGTGATGAGGATGCAGATAATTACACTGTCTGATTGATGGGTTTGGCCTAACCACTGAACAATACAGGTTGTTGTTCAGGGATACCCAGAAGACACAGACTCAGGACTGGACTGACTTTGTAGATTGTGCCACTAAGGCTCTGGAAGGCTGGCTATTGGGAAGTAAGGTTAAGGACTATACAGGATTGTATAATTTGATCATGAGAGAACAAATACTTAACAACTGTCAAAACCAGCTATTGCATCAACACCTGATTGATTCTGATCTGACTTCTCCCCAAGAATTGGGAAAGAAGGCAGATAGATGGGTCAGGACTAGAGTTAAGCAGAAAAACCAGAACCAGGGCGGTGATCAGAAAAAGGCAGACCAGAAGGGTAATGATCAGAAACAAAAAGACCAGAAGTCTTCACCAGGCCCCCAAAAGGCTCAGGGGGAGGGTGGTTCCAAAAAGGATAAGAAGAAAGAAGGCCAAAAGAAACCATGGTGCAACTATTGTAAGTCTACCTCACATTGGTTTAGTGAGTGCACCAAAAAGGATAAGCCCCCAGCCACCATTGCCCCTAAGGCAACTGTACCCCCTAGTTCAGCTGTAAGTGGTGGTTCCCAGCAAAAGGGTGTAGTAGGGTTAACCCTGGGAACTGAGGAGGATTCTGGCCTAGTCAGAGTACCTACTCAGGCTGTCCTGATCTGTGATGGGGACTTAGCTTTGTCCTCTACTGTAGGCCCCAGTAACCTGGGCAAGTACAGACAGACACCTTTTATCAACCAAAGAATGGCTCAGGCCTACCGGGACACTGGGGCTAGTGTCACAATGGTGACACCTGCTTTTGTGGACCCTGGACAGATCATACTAGGTGAGAATTACCTAGTGACCAACGCTAGCAATGCCACTACCTCCCATAGTGTGGCTATTGTTAACTTCTCCTGGGGAGGGGTAACTGGCCTCAAGAAAGTTGTTGTTAGTTCAGACCTTCCTGTAGAGTGTTTACTGGGCAATGATCTTGAAACTTCAGTTTGGTCTGAAGTGGAGTATAGGACCCATGCAGAAATGCTGGGGATAGATGCACATGTCCTTGCTGTGACCAGGTCACAGGCCAAAAAGTGCAACACTGAACAAGTGCTGGATCCTGAAACTATGGACCAGTCACAATCCAAGAGAAAGAGCAGTAGGGTTAAGGCTGTGCCTTCCCCCCTGCCTCAGGTGGTGGATCAGCCCTCCCAGGAGGATGATTCTGAGAGCCCTGAAGGAACTGTCCTAGAAGAACTTGAACCTGATCAGGTTGAGTTTCTTGGGACAGGGGGACCTTCAAGGGCAGATCTGAGGCAGGCTCAATTAGACTGCCCCTCTCTTGAACCCCTCAGACAGCTGGCTGCTGCTGAGGCTGCAGGGAATGCTCAAGGTACCCATAGAGTGTATTGGGATGAAGGGCTACTGTACTCAGAGGCTAGAGACCCCAAGCCTGGTGCATCCAGGAGGTTGGTCATACCACTGAAGTTCAGAGGCTTCCTTCTAACCTTGGCCCATGATATTCCCCTTGCAGGACATTTAGGCCAGAACAAGACTTGGGACAGGCTTGTCCCTCACTTTCACTGGCCCCATATGTCAGAAGATACTAAGGAGTTTTGTCGCTCCTGTGTCACCTGCCAAGCCAGTGGCAAATCAGGTGGCACTACAAAGGCCCCCCTCATACCACTACCTGTGGTGGGGGTCCCCTTTGAAAGAGTGGGCATAGATATTGTAGGACCAATGGACCCACAAACAGCATCTGGGCACAGATTCATACTGGTGATAGTGGACCATGCCACCAGGTACCCAGAAGCAATTCCCCTGAGGACCACAACAGCTCCTGTTGTGGCAAGGGCCCTGCTTGGAGTATTCTCCAGAGTGGGCTTTCCAAAGGAGGTCATTTCTGACAGAGGTGCCAACTTTATGTCAGGATACTTGACTGCAATGTGGAAGGAGTGTGGTGTTAACTATAAGTTCACCACACCCTATCACCCACAGTGCAATGGGCTTGTTGAGAGATTCAACAAGACCCTAAAGGGAATGATAAAAGGGTTACCAGACAAGCTTAGGCGAAGATGGGACATCCTTTTACCCTGCCTTCTGTTTGCTTACAGAGAGGTCCCACAAAAGGGGGTTGGCTACAGCCCTTTTGAGCTTTTGTTTGGGCATCCTGTAAGAGGACCCCTGTGTTTGGTGAAGGAAGGATGGGAGAGACCTCTCAGACAACCCAAACTAGACATAGTGGATTATGTACTTGGTCTCCGCTCCAGGATGGCAGAGTATATGAAGAAGGCTTCTAAAAACCTTGAGGCAAGCCAAGAACTCCAAAAAGCTTGGCATGACCAAAAGGCTGTACTGACTGTTTACCAGCCAGGGCAGAAAGTGTGGGTGTTGGAGCCAGTGGCCCCAGCAGCACTCCAAGACAAATGGTCTGGACCCCACACTATTGTTGAGAAAAAGGGAGAAGTCACCTACTTGGTGGACCTTGGGACTCCCAGAAGCCCCCACAGGGTGCTTCATGTCAACAGATTGAAGGCATATGTTGACAGGGCAGACATGGGGCTACTCATGGCTACAGATGAGGGGCAGGAGGAAGAGAGTGACCCTCTCCCAGACCTGTTGACTCAGAACCCTGATGATGGCTCAGTTGATGGTGTGGTCTTTTCTGACAGCCTCACTGTCCATCAGCAACAGGACTGCAGACAAGTTCTGCAGGCCTACAGACATATGTTCTCTCTGACCCCAAGTCAGACAAACTGGTGCACCCATGAGGTGGACACTGGTGACAGTCTGCCTGTGAAGAGTAAAATCTACAGGCAACCTGACCATGTCAGGGACTGCATAAAAGTTGAGGTACAAAAGATGTTGGAGCTGGGAGTCATTGAACCTTCAGAGAGCCCTTGGGCTAGTCCTGTAGTCCTTGTGCCAAAACCTCACACCCAAGATGGTAAGAGAGAGATGAGGTTTTGCGTGGATTACAGAGGTCTCAATGCTGTCACTAGGACAGATGCCCACCCAATACCTAGGGCAGATGAGCTCATTGACAGACTGGCAGCTGCTAAGTTTTTGAGCACATTTGACCTAACAGCAGGCTACTGGCAAATCAGACTAGCTGAGAGTGCAAAGGCCAAAACTGCTTTCTCGACCCCAGGAGGACATTATCAATTTGTGGTAATGCCCTTTGGTTTGAAGAATGCACCTGCCACTTTCCAAAGGCTGGTGAATCAAGTCCTTACTGGGTTGGATGATTATTGTGCAGCTTATCTTGATGATATTGCTGTCTTTAGCTCCACCTGGGAGGATCACCTGGTCCACCTGAGGAATGTTTTAGAGGCCCTGCAAAAGGCAGGCCTCACTATCGAGGCCACTAAGTGCCAGATAGGGCAGAGCAAGGTTGTATACCTGGGCCACCTAGTTGGTGGGGGTCAGGTTCAACCACTGGAGAGCAAGATCCAGACCATAAAGGACTGGGCTCCTCCAACTACCCAGACTCAGGTCAGAGCTTTCTTGGGCCTGTCTGGGTACTACAGAAAGTTTGTTAAGAACTATGGGTCCATAGTGACACCACTTAATGACTTGACCTCCAAGAAGATGCCAAAGAAAGTTCAGTGGACAGCAAGCTGTCAAAAAGCATTTGATGACCTGAAGCAGGCCATGTGCAGTGCACCTATTCTGAAAAGTCCAGACTACTCCAAAGAGTTCATTGTCCAGACAGATGCTTCTGAGTTAGGTGTGGGAGCTGTTCTTTCACAACTGAATGTAGATGGTCAAGACCAGCCCATTGCTTTTATAAGTAGAAGGCTGACCCCTAGAGAGAAACGTTGGTCAGCTATTGAGAGGGAGGCCTTTGCTGTGGTTTGGGCCCTGAAGAAGCTGAGGCCATACTTGTTTGGCACTCACTTCAAGATTCAGACAGACCATAAGCCCCTCTTGTGGCTAAATCAGATGAAGGGTGAAAATCCCAAACTTCTTAGGTGGTCCATTTCCCTACAGGGGATGGACTTCACAGTGGAACATAGACCTGGGACTGACCATGCCAATGCAGATGGACTCTCCAGATATTTCCACTTAGAACATGAAGACTCAACTGGTCAAGGTTAGTTTAATGTCCCTAAGTTTGGGGGGGGGTTGTGTAGGAGAGTAGGGTCTGCTTTCTATGTTCACCCCCACTTTTTGCTTTTGCTTTACTGGTTTACGACTTAGATGTGGCTGTGGGCCTGCTAATCAGACCCACAGCCCTGCTGTTCTCTCTCTAAATTACTACTATGTACTTTAGGTGCATAACCCATTTGGATAGGATCACCTTATTGGCCCCTGTACAGTGTACCCTAGGTACCCAGGGCATAGGTGTACCCTAGGCCTACCAGGGGCTGCAGCATGTATTGTGCCACCCCTGGCCTGGCCTTCCATTTTGACACAACTGGCTGATCACTCAGCTGGGGCAAGGTCGTGTAATCACCCCTTGCTTAGGTGTAGTATTCCTATACCTAACTTACATATAGACACATGTGTACCTATCAGTCACTCCTATGGCAGGCCTTGACAATCCTGGAGGCAGAGTGCTTGGTAACATGTGAGATGGTGCTCTAGCATGAGCTGAGCCTGTCTGCAGCTTTCGGAACCATGTCCTTATAGCTGTTCTATGATATAGCCTACCATATACTCTTAAAGTACCTTATAATCTTAGACGGTTATGGTAACTATGGTTTGGCTTTATCAAAACATGTCGTGTAAGGTGTCTAACACTCGGGAATAATACCCCCATGCCATTTCTGGACATGAGAATATTATTCCCCCCTTCTAGAGGGAAAGACATGTTAAAATCATACTTCAACTGTTAGCCTCTGACCAAAGCCTCAGCATCACAAAATGGATGCTGCTGCCACGACACAAGTCTGACCTCCTGCAGCTGGGAGTGATCCCAGCCAGGGAGGCCTGGACAATAGGTTTCCTGCTTGGGGAGGTGCTAGCACCTCCCCAGACAGCCTTTAGTGTATTGGGGCAGGGTGGGCTGAAAGGAATGAGACATGCCTGGGCCACACAAGGTGTTCCTTGCATAGTCCAGTTCAAACCGGCGCTGGGGCACTCCAGCCCCAGCTCTGGCGCGAAACTGGACAAAGGGAAGTGGGTGTAACCACCCCCTCCCAGGTCCCACCCATAAGGCGTGACCTAGCAGGTATCCCAGCCCCCCAGATTAGTATAAGAGTGGGAGTTGGGCCTCAAGACTTTAGATTATCCTGAACCTGCAAAACTGAACAGAAACTCTGGACCTTCGACATTCGACGAAAGAAGAAGACTGAAGAATCTCCCTTGTAGCCAAGGAGTGGCTACCCTGTGCAAACAGGCACCATCAAGTGACTACCCTTTGCTTTGTGAAACGTTCGACGAGGAACCGACTGCAGAGCCCGACCAGAGCCTTGATTTCCAGACTTCTCCGACCCTCATCCACATCTGCAGCAGAGCTGAGATCCGTGGAGGCGACGAGCGACGTGGGACCGGCTACCTGGGAAAAGTGGCTAGTAACTTACAGCGCAGCTTCTGAGGTACCCTCGAAGTTGTGCACCGGGGATTGAGAAGCCCCAACCCCAAGCACCATCTGCACCGAAGACCAGCCCCCCACACTCCACGAGTCCTGCGTGGGGCCCTTCAGCATTTTCCTGCTTGCCGCGTCTGTCCGGTTGCTTGCCCGCTGGCTAGTGGCCTTTGTGACGACGCTCCCTGAAATCTTCTGCGCTGGTTTGGCTCCTCCAGACTGGCTCCCGCTTCTCTGCAAAGAAGAAGCACCCCAGACCTTCCTGGTCTGCACCAGAAGCAAGTCCCTTGTTCTTCGTGGGTTCCGCTTGCCAAGGCTTGGTGAGTCCTAGTCCCACTTCGACGCCGCCGACAGCAAGAGCCTTCGTGGGACAGCTCGCCTCCTGGTCCTGGTCGTCCTCGACGCTTCCTGGTCCTCCTGGCTGCAGCGACAAGCTTCACCTACACCTGCAACTCTTCACGACATCGCCTGGTTCCTTCCTGGTTCCACGTGGTCACTGGCTAGTGACCTTGACTCTGTCCCTTCTGCTTGCAGGTTTCTTCTCTTCTTGATCCCAGCCTTGGGATCCACCGGACACTCTTCACTGACTGCCTGTCAGCATCTTTCTTCAGGCATCCATAGGAGTCGACGACGAAAACGACGCATCTTCACCCCTATGCACCCGCAGCCTGTGGGCTAGGTAACTTGGGTACTCCGGTGCTCATCAGGATAGTGACTATCCTAGTGTCTAGTTTTCAAGTCTCAACTTCCTAGCTACTCCGGAAGTGTCCTAAATCTATCTATTTCTAAACTGTAACATTGCTATTGACTTTTACGCATTACGCGTGAGTGTTTCCACTCTGCACACGAATCCCGTGGGCCTCCCACTTCCTAACTAACGCTAGTGTAGTGTAGCCCCAGCGATTCCCTAGGCCTAGGCCTATTCTATTTCCGTGACAGTGGTTCTTATACCACTTACTTAGTATATGGTTTGCGTGGCCCCTAGGGCCTAACTGTATTACTTACCTGTGTGACTTACTGTATGCATTAATAAGACTGTGTTGTACTTACCTCTAATCTCATAAAGAGTGCTGAGGGTTTGCTTAGAATAAATACACTTTATTTTATATATATATCTGTTGTGGTGTCCTTTCATTTAGTATTCAAGGGATTATATATGGTATCACAGCTGGCTTCACATGCCATTCAGAGTTTAGCCTAAGACTGCTCTTGTCCATGCTACCACTAGGATAGCTGGTCTATAAGGTTGACTTTACAACCAATCACCATAAGGGTATTTGGACTGATATAAGGTGTACACTATAACTAGTGACATCATACATCAGGCCAACTTCTCACAGAGGTGTCGCACCTCCTCCCACAGGATGGGCCACTGCTCAAAGGGGAAGCTTCAAAAGCCTACCGCCTTTATAATGTGACTCCCATCTTCTGCTGCCAGCAGCAGATGGCATCCCCCGTGTTTACACCCCCACTTTGGCTGGTAAAATCGGTGCGAAACGTAGAATAGGTGGTGTGCCCACCTCTGCCAACTCCATCCCTAAGGTGGGTGAGGCGAGGTGAAGCACATCTTTCAGTCCCTGCTATCTTGAAGGTGGGTGCTCATTGGCCCTTTCTGCTTCTCCCCTAAAATGCCTCTAAATTTAGTATTTAGGTGGCTCCCCAGACCTGAAAAGTTGATCTGCGACGACTCAAGAAGAAAGAAAGTCATCCCTGAAGCTGACCCTGTAGAGAAGCCTGAAGACGACGACTGCCATGGCCCCATCCCTACCGGCTTTTCTCAAGCTTTGACAAGCCTGCAACAATAAGGTGACCTGTCGTGCAGACAGCGACCTCTGAAACCCTTGGAAGGACTGCTGCCTTTGAAAAAGACTCCATCTTCAGTGGACAGTGGACCTGTCCGGAAGAAATCCATTCCAAGGACTCCTGTAACATCTGGAACCGCAAGTCCTCACCACTCCGGATCAGACGCCCACTGCACAAGTGACTCACCTGTCCAGTGAAGTCTCCCCAGTAATCCTGAGCTAAAATCAAGTTTTGGCTGACCTCCACAACAGCGCCTGCTGTGTGAATCCAGAGGCTCCCCTGACCGTGACCGGCTTCAGTTGAAGGGCTCCCCTGCACCCCAAGCCCCTGGGCCTTGGTGAGCTTAACCAACTGTGCCCCTACGACCCCCTACATCTCTACTTACTCCAGTAATGGAACTTCCATAGATTCACACACTTGAATTATTCTCAGTCTTCGAGATGGGATGCCCCGGTATATCAAAACAGCAATGCAAAGCTTGCACAATATAGAAAAATAGGCCTAGGTCCATTTCAATTTTGTAACATATCCATCTCTGTTTGGCTAAGGACTTCTTTTGGTCTATTTTACAATCGGAATGCCCCGTCTTCTAGAACCCCGCTGAGAGAAACACCTCAGGCCTTCAGATTTTTTACCACACGTTCCCACTGAGCTCTGCTCGTTTTTTTTCCTTACTTACTCTCTTGCAAGGTTTTTTCTAACCTTTTCTTTAGATTTATACTTCTTGGGCTTAGTTAATGTACTTTCCTGATGTCGGACAAGGAGAAGGGTCTTTTTAGAGCCTGTGTCTCCTGCTCTAAGAAAAGACTTTGTGGATGACCCTCTTAAGGACTGTATCTACTGCCTGTACCCTGACCACAAAGCCAAGGATTGTAAGGTTTCGTACCTTCTCCACTAAAACTGTGAGGGATCGTGAGGAGCGACTTCTCATTTGGCTCAAAGCTGAAATCCAGAAAAGAGCCTAATTCTAATGCGGGGTGATGCAGCCTCGTCGTCTTCGTCTTCCATAAGGTCTCATAAGAGGGAAAGATCTGAACCTCATTCATCTGGAGTGCCCCCTCAAAAAGTCTTACAGTCTTAGTCTTACAGAATCTCCTCACCGAGGTGAAAAGGAGAGGAAAGGACATCCGTCGGGGGACTGTAGGGTGAAAAAGGCAAGCTCTGTGCCGCCTTCAAAACCTCCTATGGACAGGAAAACCTTCAAGAAGCCTCCTGTCCCTTCTGAGGGGATACCGTTGACGAAGGTTTTACCGTTGACAAAATTGTTGTTAATGACCGTGTCGATGAAGAGATCACCATCATAGTCGTTGAAGCGGAGCGATGCTTTCCAGGTATCCACAGTCGAGGGTCAGTCATCGTTGACCCCTTCAACGATGGCACCGACGACTGGATTGTCGCTAATCCTCTTAAGTCATTGCCAGTTAAGGTTCCTCTGACCTCTTTCTTGTTGGCGGTTACATCGACGACGGCAGTGATTACGACAGCCACAACTGCAGTGCTGTCGCGGTACAGACGGCGGTGTATAGTTTATCATCGACCCTGTCGACAGGGACTCCACCGACGCACTCCTCGACGACACTGTCCACGGAGAAAATTCCTGTAGAGAAATCTAGGATCAGGCACTTAACTCCAGAAATCGCATCACCTAGTAAGGTGACCCCTCTGATTCCTTCACAACTCATGGAGGAAAGGGACTCTGAGGAGGATGATGGCCAATTTGGTTACGCCAACAGTCCTTCGAAGTGGCATGTAAAATGCCAGGAAGACTATTTTGGGGAAGGCTATCAGGCGGAACATTATTACGTACCACCTCAGGACTACCACTTATAGTATCAAGAAGAGATGGTCTGTATGCCATCCTCGTTACTTACTGATCTACAGTTTAGCGAACTATAAGAAACAATTTACAGCACCTTCTACTGTTCTGGAACATACTGTGGTGCCTCCTAAGCATCATTCAGTGCCTTCCACCCCTCAAGTAGTAACAACATTAAACGCAGTCACTGCTCCAACTTCAACACTGCCTCCTGACCAGCATCCTGTCATCTACGATGATGACAGTAGGAAAGGGTCACCCAAAGCCAGACTCAGTGATATCACAAGCGTCTCAAAGGAAATCCAAGAACCTGGCTGTCCCAGTCAAACACGTCCGGACAAAGAAAGCCGACTCCTTGACAATGCAGGCAAACGGTTTTCTCATAGGGGATTTCCATGTATAGTCATAAGCACTTGAATAGTGCTGCCCACGTGCGGGACCCCAGAGCACTTCTTTAGATACATCTTCTTAAGTGGGTATTTTTGCCTTTCTTCAGGAAGGCCTGCAAAGACACTTCAGAGATAGACAATGCAGCCTAAATACATAGGGTACACTGTCCGCATCTTCATCTTGAAGTGAAAAACGGTAGCCAGTATACTATATTTTGTGCAATTTTTTAATTGTTTAACACACAGAAGACTCCTTTTCACACAACTCCTTTTTTCATGATAGAGATGAAAGAAGAGGACAGAATAGCCCCGTAGGCTGCCATTATAGGTCTTAAAAATAGAAGCTGTGCCTTTAAGAACCTAGAGACCACCAGAATCCTATCATGCACAGCCAGTGACAGTTACTTCAGTTCTTTTTGAGGACGATGAGAAGTGAATGCATGTCCTATGTTCTGGATCCCTCTGTTTATTCCACCGGGGAGGAGGGAGGGTTGCTTATGACTTCTGGAAATACCCTACGAGAGAACCAGAGTTACAGGTAAACTCTGTTCCTTCTCTTGTAGGGGATTTCCATGAGCACTTGAATAGACTAGCAAGCCCATCCCTATAAAACGCGGTGGAAGAGACAGAAAAAATGATATGCAGAATTAAGCACATAGGTTCCGAAGGGAAGCCTGCGCTACTTGTGCATCTGCCTTGGCTACATAGTTCAGGCAGTAGTGTTTAGTGAATGTATTAACTGATTTCCAGGTAGCAACCTTGCATATCTCTGCAATGGGTAGATTACGAAGCAAGGCCGCACTAGCTGCATTTCCCCTGGTTGAGTGAGCTTTAGGCTTACTAGATAGAGGTTTAATAGCATTTTGGTAACCGAGTAAGATGCAGGAAACAATCCATCTGGAGATGGACTGCTTGGAAGTTGCTAGACCTGTACAGAGGGAACCATGGTTTACAAATAACTGGTCAGATCTCCGTAGATCCTTAGTTTTATACAGATAGACTGTTAAAACCCTTCTAACATCCAGGGGAAGGAGAGTTCTCCAGTATTTGGGGTGTCTTTCATAGATTCACATGTTTGAATATTCCCCGTCGTCGAAGTGGGAGTCCCACGGTATATATAAAAAGCAATAAGTATCATGTATATATACATATACACATACATAACCACATAAGAGTATATACATACCCAAATAAACTTTTATATATATATAGTTCAAATAACATATCAAGTTAAAAATACCATAGGATAGCATTGAGACATAGGAAAGCATTGAGAAAAAGAATCACTTTGCTAACATATCACTGTCACTTTATAGTCCAAACTCCAGCCAATCAGGCGCTAGCACCCTCTAGAACCTTCTCCTCAGAGGCTCAGGCCCTCAGATTTTCTACCGCACGTCGTGTGAAGGGAGTCTCCCTGAGCTCTGCTCAGTTCTTCATCTGGTTTGAGGTTTTTTATCTCTCATCATGTCTGCAAGTAAGAAATCTCTTTTCCGTCCTTGTTCATCTTGCGGAAAGTCAAGACTTTTCTCTGAGGATCCCCATGAGAAATGTATTTATTGTCTGTATCCTGATCATAAGGTGGCTAATTGTAAGATCTGCAGAACTTTCTCTCACAAGACTTTGAAAGATAGAGAAGGTCGCCTTTTAATATGGCTTCAAAAACTAAAGGACACAGACAACCCACTTTCTGAGGTGGAAAGTGTAGCCTCTGTCAAAACAGGAGTCTCCTCAAAGCGTGGAAGTGTCCAGGACTTGCCATCTCCTTTTCTGAAAAAGAAGAGACTTCACCTTGAAGTGTCTACAGGCAAAGTCTCTGTCACCACGTCTGCGCCCCCGAGACGTAGCTCTCAGGCGTCTGTGACTCCGTCAGCACATGTTTCCAGTCAGAAACTTTCAAAACCGTCGACGGGCCCGTCGACGGCCCCTCCGCCGACGAGATGGGCTACTTCATCAGCCTCTCGACGACGGTGACGACGGTATCGAGCAGATATCCTTCGTCGACGACACTGACTTCGTCGACGTCTTCTCCGTCGACGATAGTATGTGTGTCTCTTAGAACTGTCTCGTCGACGATACCACTCACTTCTTCGTCGACGACTGGGAAGCTGGCGCTTCCGTCGACGTCTACAACTCCGTCGACGATGGGTAAAAAGAAGAAGAGGAAATCTTCCTCGTCGACGACAGCCTCGTCGACGACAGCCTCGTCGACGACAGCCTCGTCGACGACAGCCACACCGTCGACGACAGCCACACCGTCGACGACAGCCACACCGTCGACAGCCACCCCGTCGACGGCAGCCACCCCGTCGACGACAGCCACCCCGTCGACGGCAGCCACCCCGTCGACGGCAGCCACCCCGTCGACGGCAGCCACCCCGTCGACGGCAGCTCCGTCGACGATTGCTTCGCCGACGGTCGCCTCGACGACGGTAGGGTCAAATTTTGCGACAATGCCATTGGTGCCAATGTCAACTCCAGCACCGGGGTCTGTGGACAGCTCCTTAATGCTTCGTCGTAAGGCCATGCTAGACCCAGTGATGTTACCACCTGGACCACGGCCACCTCGTCAACTATTTCCCTCAGGGGATGAGGACGATTCGGATGAGGGCGATCAGTCTCTTTTTCGGGATGCTCATAGTCCTTCGGAGCTTCATATAAAGTGCCAAGAGTCTGAGGAGGATGAATACTATGAACAGGAAGAAGAGCAAAATCCCTCTGCTCCGGTTCCTATGATGCAGCTTCCTGTGCAGCTTGTTTCCAACCTCCAATATATGTTGGAAGACTATAATCGTCGTTTTCCAGCATCCCCTCAAAATACTCCACGTGAAGCGCCATCTGAGGTTCCACCTCATCCTATATTGCCAACGATACCCACGCCCTCCACACCTGCACTGCCTTCCAATGCAGAGGATGATAATATGGACAATCCGGATACGGAAGAGGGCGAGCTCCCAGAGGACGACTCTATGGCGGACTGGGATGATTACCAAATCAATTCGCCCGCATCACCGCCAAGGTCACCAGTCAACTCGCCACCTGTCGACATAACAGGGTTCCATCAGCTGATGGAGAGAGCAGCACAACGCTTTCACCTTCCCATGGTGGTTAGGGAAGAGGACTGTTTCTTATATGACTTCAAGTCCCAGCCTCAGAAACAAGTACGAGCTGTGCCAATCATAGACTTCATATGGAATGAAGGCTTAAAATTAATGAAGACACCTAATTCTATTCCGGCGGTGCTCCCACGCCTGGAGAAAAAATATAAAGCTCCGGATTCTTCCCCAGCCTGCTTGGTGTCTCAACCTAAGCCGGACTCAGTGATCACACAAGCGGCACATCGCCGCTCCAAGAATCCATCATCTCCAATGTCGGCGCCTCCGGACCGCGACGGCCGTCGCCTGGATGCCATAGGCAAGAAGTTTTCAACCATGGCGTCAACAACGGTCCGGGCTGCGAATTCCTTGGCTATCCTCGGCCGTTATGATAGACAGATGTGGTCGGACATGGCTGCATTGGTCAAGCTTATACCGGAGGATTCAAGAGCGGAAGCTCAGAAGATCCTGCAAGAGGGAGAGAGGGCGTCATCCGAGATCATTGACTGCTCTGTTGACATCGCATCCACCGGTTTTCGCCAATTGGCGGGAGCAGCCGTCCTAAGAAGACAGGGCTGGCTTCGATCAACCTCTTTTCGGCAAGAGGTCCAGGCTAAGATTTTGGACATGCCATATGACGGGGAGTCATTATTCGGCCAGCATGTAGAAGATGCCTTGCAAACCATTAAAAAGGATACGGATACGGCTCGTTCCCTCGGCACTCTACAGTTTAAGAAGCAGCCCTTTCGAGGTGCGCGCGGCCGCGGCACCTCCTCATCATCATCCTTTAGTGGCTCCTCGTCCCAATACCGCTCGTACAATCAGGGGCAACAGCGGTACTATTCACAACCGCAGCAGTCCTACAGACAGCAAACTAGCAAGTCATACAGAGGAAAGTCGAATTACAGAGGAAATTCAACCAAGAAGCAGTGACTCTGTACGGAAAGAACTTCCTTTTCCCAGTTGTCCTCTAGTTCTTGTTGGAGGAAAAATCTCCCAGTTCTTTTCAACCTGGTCCTTAATCACTTCGGACCGCTGGGTCCTGGATATTATTTCAAGGGGCCACGCCCTAGAGTTTGTGAAGGTTCCTCCACGCACACCTCCATCCGGGCCACCACCCGCTCATCTCAGAGAACTTTTCAAACAAATCCAAATAATGTTAAACAAGGGTGCCATCGAAGTGGTTCCGAAATTTCAAAGAGGGTTGGGATTCTATTCCCGTTTTTTCCTCATACTAAAGAAATCAGGGGAATGGCGTCCCATCCTCGATCTCAGATTGCTCAACAAATTTCTCAAGACTCAGTCCTTTCGGATGCTCACATTGAAGGACATCCTCCAATTCTTTTCTCAAGAGGATTACATGACAAAGATCGATCTGCAGGACGCATATTTCCATGTGCCCATTCTGCCACGTCACAGGAAATACCTACGGTTTCGAGTGGGCCACAGGGACTACCAATTCAAAGTCCTACCCTTCGGACTCTGCTCAGCCCCGCGGGTCTTTACAAAATTCCTAGCCCCGGTGGTGGCTCACTTACGACAAGAGGGTATTCAGATATACCCCTACCTGGACGATTGCCTCATCAAAGCTCAATCCTCCCACCAGGCGGCCCTCGATACCCAGCGCTGTCTCGATCAGTTTCAGTCCCTGGGGTTGTCGATCAATGTACAAAAATCTCAACTCACGCCGACTACGTGCAAGACTTTTCTCGGCGCTTGTATCAATACGAGCACAGCCATGGCTTTCGCTTCAGCAGAGCGTCAAGAACGGATTCAACAGCTTGCGAGCTCCATTGCAGCAAAGCAGTCAGTTTCAGTCCGCATATTAAAATCCTTTCTGGGAATGGCGTCCTCATGCATCGCTTTGATCCCTCTCTGCAGACTAAAAAGTCGCATCATCCAAGAGGAGTTAGACAAGCAGTGGCGCCAGGTTTCCGGTTCCTTCAACGATCAGGTCGTGGTGTCACCCCGCATGGCTCAAGCGCTGCATTGGTGGACTTGTCCTGCCAACATCGCAGCAGGAACATCCTTTCTGTCGTCAACCCCAGAACTCGTCCTTACCACGGACGCATCCATGGAGGGTTGGGGCGCACATTTTCAAGATCTATCCGTCAAGGGCCTATGGTCAGCAGCTCAGCGTTGCTGGCACATCAACAGACTGGAACTGATGGCCATTTTCTTGGCGTTGAAATCCTTCCGCCTGCAATTCCAAGGGAAGTCAGTCCTCATTCAGACGGACAACACCACGTGCATGCACTACCTGAACAAACAGGGCGGGACAAGATCTCCACTGCTCTCCCGTCTGGCGCAGAGAATTTGGAGTTGGGCCATACTCCATCAGATGACGTTACAAGCAATTCATCTGCCCGGCATTTCCAATACTCTGGCGGATGCACTCAGTCGGTCAGCATCATCAACCCACGAGTGGGAGTTACATCAACCGACGCTGGAATTTGTCTTCAACCTTTGGGGTCACCCGACAATCGACCTCTTCGCAACCCCGCAGAATGCAAAATGCCAGTCCTACGCAAGCTGGTTTCCCCACCAAGGGTCGTGCGGAAATGCCCTTTCGATCAATTGGTACGGGATATTTGCGTACGCTTTTCCGCCGATTCCGTTGATTCCGCGAGTGCTGCGGAAGATGAGACAACAACCGTGCCATGTACTTCTAATAGCTCCACGGTGGCCTCGGCAAGCATGGTTTTCGGAGTTGCTTCTCCTATCCCAACGCGAGCCCATCCTTCTCCACCTGAAGCCGGATCTGCTGACAATGAACGATGGTCGGATATGCCATCCGAATCCCAGATCTCTCAGCTTGTCGGCTTGGAACCTGAGCACCTTGAATTTGCTCATTTGAACATTCCTCCAGCCTGCAGGGAGGTGTTAGCTAAGGCAAGAGCTCCATCCACAGTGAAAACGTATAAGCTCAAATGGAAGCGATTTTGTCATTGGTGTGCTTCCGCCCACATTCATCCTGTGCACGCTCCCCCAGAACACATTCTGCCGTTCTTCCTACAACTAGCGCAGTCTGGATTATCGCACTCTACCTTAAAGGTCTTTCTAGCAGCAATATCTCGCTTCCGACAAGACGGCTCGTCCTCTCTCTATTCATCCAGAGTCATGCAACAATTTTTCAAGGGTCTCTTCCGCATGTCCCGCCCATTCGGCGTCCTCCACCCACGTGGCGCCTGAACATCGTGCCGGCTCAACTCATGAAGGCGCCCTTCGAACCCATCCACTCTGCGGATGTCAAATTTTTAACTTGGAAGGTGGCCCTCCTCCTTGCTCTGACCTCTTCCCGCAGAGTCAGTGACATTCACGCATTTACTATAAAGCCTCCGTTCCTTCAATTCAGATCGGATTGTGTCATCCTCCGCACTAATCCGGTTTTTATACCTAAAGTGCCATCCGATTTCCATCTTAACGAACCGGTGCTCTTAAAGACTTTTTTCCCGCATCCACAAACCCCGGCGGAGCAAAGCTTACACTCTCTGGACTTGAAGAGATGTCTAAAATTCTACATTAGCAGAACTCAATCCTTTCGCAAATCTGACCAGTTGTTTGTGGCCTACGGGCGTGCTTGCAAAGGACAATCTGTCACCAAACCTACTATTGCCCGTTGGGTTTCATCAGCAATCTCTTTTTGCCATCAAAAGGCTGGTAAGCCTCTGTCTTCGGGAGTGAGAGCCCATTCAACGAGGGCTATGTCATCTTCCACTGCCCTGTTCGCTGGTGTGCCCATCCATCAAATATGCCGGGCAGCTACGTGGTCCAGCAGGCACACGTTTACGAAGCACTACTGTCTGGAATCCATTAACGAAGCAGACACGGCTGTGGGACAGGCAGTTCTACGAAGTCTGTTTAAATAAGGTGAGCCTCTGCTACTTCCCTCCTCCTGGGGTATTATTATTATTGCGTTTTAAATACATTGTTTGTATTACATGCAATATCAATACGGCTTGGTCAGCCGAATACTGTTTACTGCTTACTATTCTATTCAAGCATGTGAATCTATGAAAGACACCCCAAATACTGGAGAAGAACAAATGTTACTTACCTGTAAACTGTGGTTCTCCAGTATTGGTGTCTTTCATAGATTCACATGCGACCCACCCTCCTCCCCTCAGAGGCTCTCTTCTCCTCTTTCGGCTCTATGGTCACTCTCGTGCTCGAAAATCTGAGGGCCTGAGCCTCTGAGGAGAAGGTTCTAGAGGGTGCTAGCGCCTGATTGGCTGGAGTTTGGACTATAAAGTGACAGTGATATGTTAGCAAAGTGATTCTTTTTCTCAATGCTTTCCTATGTCTCAATGCTATCCTATGGTATTTTTAACTTGATATGTTATTTGAACTATATATATATGTTTATTTGGGTATGTATATACTCTTATGTGGTTATGTATGTGTATATGTATATATACATGATACTTATTGCTTTTTATATATACCGTGGGACTCCCACTTCGACGACGGGGAATATTCAAGCATGTGAATCTATGAAAGACACCCCAAATACTGGAGAACCACAGTTTACAGGTAAGTAACATTTGTTCATCTCTCCGCTGGAGTAGATGGATGCTGGAAAAAGTTAGGTAAGGAAATAGTCTGGTTCACATGAAAATCCGAAACCATCTTAGGGAGGAATTTCAGATGAGTCCTCACAACTACTTTAGATGCATGAAAAACTGTGTATGACTCTTGACCGCAAAGCGCCTGAATTTCGCTAACTTTGCAGGTGGAAGTAATACCCACAAGGAAAGTAGTCTTCCAAGACAGATGCTGAAGAGACGCCTTCTGTATGGGTTCAAAAGGTTCTTAAATAAGACGAGAGAGCACCACAATAATCTCCCAAGGAAGAGAAGTACTTTTAATGGGAAGAAAAACCTTCTTCAAACCCTCAGGCTTCCCTGACAGCTTGCACAGGTCTCTTCAAAAGTCCAGGGCTTCCCTTAAACAGGGAGAAATCAAACCTTCACCCGTCCAAAAGCATTACTTTTCTGGGAGCCATATTGGACACGTGTCTGAACAAAGCCTTCCCATCGATAGAAAGACAAACCAAACCAATGTCTATGGCTCAACTCTTCCTAAGAAAAATGTCACTTTCAGTTCGCCGTTACAAGTCCCTCCTGGGGTCAAAGTCATCCTACATCCCCCTGATTCCCTTCTGCCGCCTCCGGATGCGTCCCCTTCTGGAACAACTGGACTTAGAATGGCGCCAGGTGAGCGGTTCTTTCGAAGATATCATCAAAGTAACTCCACTTGGGCTACAAGCCCGCACTTGGTGGGCCCACTAGAAAAACATTTCAAAAGGTCTCTTTTCTAGCATTCCCTGCTCCGCAAGTAATAACCACAAATACATCTCTGGAGAGATGGGGAGTGTTCCTACAAGACCTTCAATCAGTGGCTGTTGACAGCAACGTTGTCTTCGCCACATCAATTTGCTGAAACGAAAAGCAGTTTGTTTAGCCCTACAAGAATAAGAAACTCATCAGGATGGACAGTACAACTGCAATGCGTTATGTCATCAAGCAGGGGGGCTGTAGGTCATCTCTGTTGTCACTGCAAGCTCAAGGCATCTGGTAGTGGGCGATCCAGAATGGAGTTTCGCTAAGAGCAGAACATCTTCCAGGGAATCTCAACGTGACGGTGGGTACTCTCAGCAGGCTCAAGTCTGCATGCCACGAATGGGACCTGCACCAGGAAACTGGACCACATTTTTCTGCTATGGGGCAAGGCATCCTTAGACCTATTTGTGATGGCGGAGAACAGGAAATGCCTGTTCTTTGCAAGTTGGCATCACCATGTGGGCTCTTAGGGGAATGGGCTTTCGATGGCATGGTCAGGCACCTTTGCCTATGCTTTTCCTCCCATTCCCCTCCTGCCAAGACTTCTCATGAAGTTGAAGACCGAGCCCTGCAGGATGATCCTCATAGCTCAATTTTGGCCATCAGTATTGGTACACAGAGCTCCTTCTCTCGGAGAGACAGCAGATTCTCATGGATCGTATCCCTTTGCTACTGACTATGTACGGGGTCAAGTGCTGCAACCGGATCCTAAATCGCTTTGATTAGCGGCATTGCTCCTGAACTCAGAGGGTTCGATCATCTGAGCCTGTCCATGGAGTGTAAAGACATTTTTTCTCACGCCCGGGCTCAGTCCACTAACAAAACATATCGGATGAAATGGAAGAGGTTTTGTCTCTGGTGCCAGAAATCAGGCGTTCACCCTTTCTCTTCTTCAGCTTATGGGATTCATCCTTACATCCTTTCATTGATGAAAGCTGGTCTAGCTCATGCATCTATTAAGGTTCATCTTGCGGCTATTTCACATTTTAGAAGAAACTCTTCAGGCCCCTCTTTATGGTTGGTGAGAATCATCAAACAACTCTTTGTGGCGTATAGTGCTCCCCGTAAGGGCTATCCCCTTTCTAAACAAGGTATTGCACGTAGGATTTCTAGTACCATCCAATAACGTCATCAGGGTGCTGGAAAGCTTAGACAGCCCTATTGGATGGGGTAACTATCCAGGACATCTGCAGGGCGGTGACCTGGAAGAGTGTCCACACCTTTACCAAGCACTACTGCTTGGATTCTGCGGTTCGCAGTGACACTGCACTGGGCCAAGCAGTCCTGGGGAACCTGTTTCAATGATGGTGAGCTCTCTGTTTCGTCCCTCCTTACTTTCCTTTCTAGGAACCTCGCACATTCTTTGTATTATTTTTCTTACTCTATTCTTTTCTAATTTCCACGTTGTGTATTTTGATATGCATATTTTTATATATATCTGTATTTTGATGCCCATCGTTAAATGCTTTGTTTAGGTGTGAATTAAGAGTTTAAGACTGGAAAATTCCCATTTTTCCTTTTATTTTTTTATCGTGTAGTTTTTATTCTGAGACAGAACAAAATGTGCTCTTAACTGCTAACTACTCTGATTCAAGCATGTGAATCTATGAAAGTTCCAATACTGGAGTAAGAAAAGAAGTTACTTACTTGTAATGTTATTTCTCTAGTATTGGAATCTTTCATAAATTCACATGCGACCCACCCTCCTCCCCTGAGAGAGCTCCTCTTTTAAGTCCTTTATGGTTAGGTTTGTGGCACTAGTACTACGAAAATCTGAAGGTCTTATCACTTTGGGTCTTACATTGAGCCCTGTACACTTTTGGCGAACCGCCTAGTTGCATACCATATACAGAGCCAGCTTCCTACACATTCTGACATGACTGTGTCTATAGGCACGGAATGTGTCATGAAAAACTGACAATGCACTGGGTAGTGCCTATATAGGCAATGCACATGTCACATCTGGTGCAGACAACATTGACGTAGAGCCGCTGGCTGTACCTACTGGTGCACAGAGATACTGCCTAAGATTTTCAGGATCCAGTCTGATGCCTGAGATTCTTGATAAGAACATAGGTTAGTGAAATCCCGTCACCTTTTAAGAATTTGCTCTTCCACTATATTTGCTATCCGTGGCAGTCTTGGAAGACTGAATGGAGCACTGTATTGATGTTTAATCCTGTCCATAATAAAATTACATATTTGTTGTATTGAGGCACTAGATGGCCTGTGCTATGTTGTACTAAAAAGTGATAATTGGCAATGGAACCACACAAAAGAATTTAGCAAGTCTGCTTTCCTTACAGATGATGCTTCCCAGATGGACATGTTCCGCGGGGACTCTGAAAATGAAGACCATGAGGGACACCATGAAGAGCTTGATGAAACTGAGGCAAAATATAGGAAAGAGCGCTTCGAGAGGCAGCAGTGGCTACGACAGCAGGTATTTAGTAGATATGGGAACTTAAGTGTCCTATTTCCTTTAGTCCTTAGTCTTACACCACGTCTCGGTGGTTTGTGGATGGTTTTCAGTTCCTGTAACTGGGAACAATGAGCCTGGCAAATTAGCCAGGAAATGGACTTTAGGGCAACACATCTGTTTAATGAATTATGGTAAGGCAGCAGAGATCTGAACATCTAGCGTAATTAAGCAAAATTAGTTTTGTCATTTAATTTTGCAGAACAGCACATGAAATTGCCTGATGATTGCTCATTGTTGAATCGCAGCAGTATGAAACTCTTTGGTGGCAGCAGTCTTGGGCAACATTATGGCTACCAAGATAAAATCTGTCTTTTGCTCTGTAAAATAGAATGTGGGATGCTTCGACATGGGGCCGTTCTCAGACTCTTTATCTTTGAATACCTCTGTAGTAATGCAATGTAAAAACCCTGAAGAAAGTACAATTGTGACAAGTTGGTGTTTTTCTTAAATTACTTTACACGTTTCATATAAACCAGGTAAACTACAGGAAGCAACTTGGGTTAATTTTTGATATTCAGTCATAGCGATATCTGTGATATTTCACTTGTTCCACTATTGCTAGCCTATGGAAGAACACTTGGATGTAACCACATTTTCCAGACTCAGAGCGTTGTTATTATGAATGGGATTTTCATAAACATGATCTCAAATTGCTATGGAGTGTTTCTAAATTTAATGAAGATAAGCAGGATGGAGAGCTTGTACAATTGCTCAATAACTAGAATTCCCTTTCCAATATTTTTAATAGAGATCTATATAGCATTTGTGTTGCATCCTTCCTCCACCTGTTTGTTTTTCTCCTTTTTTGGGGGAAGATTTACAAACCAATTCCAACTTAAAACACCAATATGTGCATGTTCTGCTCAATTCTGGGGTTTTCTTTAGTCTTTTGTTTAATTTGCTTTATAGTCTTCTGTGTTCATCTGTTTTCCATCATGGGATCCTGCTGCTTGCAAAATCCATAAGCCTGCACATGTGTGGGGCCTTTCAAAGTTTGTTCAATTAATGTTCCCAGACTGGAACATTAGAAGTAAATAACTTTTCAGTAATTATTTTTTCCAGTAAATTAATAAGCACAGAACATCTTCACCCACACATAGCCAGAGATGCTACCTAACCCTAATTTCTTCAACTTCCAGCGTTTTTCATATTTCTTTAAAAGTAATGGCATTTTAAATTTGCAGGAGGCAAGTGGAAAGGTTAATGAAGAGGTGGAGGAAGACATTATAGAGGATAGTCAATTCATGAAGTTGGCAAAGAAGGTTACTGCCAAATCTCTGCAGCGTAAAGGTACACTTCATTAATCATCCATCCCCAGATGAAAATAATGCAAATTTATCTTTACATTTGTTCTAGTTTTATAAATGTACTACTTTGTTTTTACTAATTTTGTTTTTTCATCTCACTATCTCTTCAACCTGCCATGCTGCACAGTACTTAAGCCTGATTTTCTAAAATGACTATAGAAGACTAATAAAATATACAGCAGGAAAATATTTCTGATTTGAAATACATGTATGAAATAGAAGTCAGAAGTGGGCTCACCCATGTGCCATCATTTTCATTTCTGTTGGTATAAAAAGTAAGAGCTAGGTGTTCAATCTTTTTTTAAATCTCATAAGTATTTAATCAGGGGCTTGAGTTTCAATCACTTTTAGCCAATGAGGAGCTTGGCTTATTGTCTAAATTACTCGGACGTGAGTAAAAAAAGAAAAGGTGGTTATCCAGCTGTTTATAGAATGTGGTGTAATCGTTTTTTTTTCTGTTGTGCCTCGTACTGCTGATAGGGCCTGAACATATTCTTGGGACTGGTTTGTACAGTGGATTTACAGTGAAGTCTGTGGAAATTATATTGGTGTCATACTTAGTAACCAGAGAAATGCTCATATCTTACCTCCGCAAACATGGAGCTGCAAGTGAAGCTCAAAGGAATGGGATATATGGTCTCGTATACTGATATATTTCTGGTCTGGATGATTCTTCCTGCTTGAACTTTGGTAGTATTGACTAACCACTTGACTGGTAAATCTAGTCTTTTTGCGCATATGGGAGATGTATGAGGACCATGTACCACACAGCAATCTCTTGAAAGCATTACACAGTTGCAAGAAATGTAACTGAGGCATCGCTGTAATTAAGCAATAAGGAAAAGTTTCATAGTTCTCCTTCTATTGCTGGGTGCAACATTCGATTAATGACGTGAATCTGTTTTTCTCAGCCACTACTACTGTACAAGAGTCTGAAAAGGCACAGTCCAGCAATCTCTTTGAAGCCTTCAAATGTAATGTCGTCCCACGTGTGAGTACTTTTACTATGTTGCTGATATGTTTTTTAATCTCTTTTTGTAACTTTACTCCGTGGTAAGAAAGGGGGTTGGTGCTTTGAAGCACACACAGGTTTCTAGGTAGGTTGGTTGATTGTGGGGGCTAGAAAAGATGTACATTTCCAAACTTTTCTTTCTTTAGCGTAAACTGTAAATTTGTAGCACACTTCCAAAGAATATTTAAAACAAGGTAGCACAAGGGTGAATTATTCACAAAGTCATGACAGTGATACGTAGAAGGCTTTTCTCTTATTTTCAGGGTCTACACACCTTAAAACGCACTGTGCTAAATTACTGCAATATACTCAAACCCAATAAGTCACCATACAGTATGTAATCATGGAGGGGAGAGAGAATGATTGAGATATAAGATTGTCGGTCAGTCTGAATCTAATCACACCAAAGGATATCTGATAACCTGTAATCTTTGGTTCCACTGAACATGCCACTTGGATAAATAAAAGTTGACCCACTTGAGAAACCACAAGATTTTATTTGAAGACCTTCACTCTATTAGTGGCATGCTACATTATTGAGTCTCATTGGGGGGGGGAGTAGTTGGCCTAATGGCTAGGGCTGTCTACCTCGAATCTGGGGAACCAGGTTCAAGTCTTGGCAATGATGCTCAACATCCTGTGATTCTGGGCAAATCACCTAATCTCCATGTGCCTAACAAAGATAAATGTGTCCTTGTGTAACGCAACTGGTGCTATGTAAAACGCTCTGATACTCTATACCTCCAGGTCAAGTTTGCGCTATATAAAACTCCATCAAATAAAAAATCCTGTTCCCTTAAAACCAGGATGGGCTCAACCATATTCCAGAGATTTTCAATCTGCTTAGGTTGTGAATAAAAATGCATTTGAACACCCAGGTATCCACAAGAAGGTTTGTGGTTTTGTGGTTACATTTTTAAAAAAATGTCCGGGTGACCAATGATCCGAAGTGCCCCGGAATTCAAACGATTTTCGACAGTCATGTTAGTCTGTTGTCCTACTCAACTCAGTATGGGCAGACAAAACATGTAGCACACAGGCAGATTGAACATCTCAAAGTGTGCCATGTAATATGGTTGAGCTCATTCTTAGTATTTAGGGACCAGGCTGAGACCTGATGACGAAGCAGGTCTATAATAGAGTAAGTGAGAGTCTTCAATCAAAACCTTGTGGTTTCTCAAGTGGGTAAACCTTTATATATGAACATTGTATGTGCTAAATTACTCCCAGACTTCTCCTATTCCAAATCCCAGGTTCCTGCTCCTTCATTCATAGAGGTCCAACCCCGCCCCCCTCCCCCACCATGCTCACAGCATTATTTTTCCTTAAGTGAAATATTAAACATTATCTTACAATGGCCTGTGTCCCTTCCTCTACGTTTAATTTACTTTCTCCAACTTAAGTAATGAAATGGTTATCTAGCTGAATCGTAGATGCTTGCCAGAATACATTGCATTACAATTTGTAATCCATTCTGAGGCTTTTTTGATGATCTGTTATTTAACAAATTTGCTAATTTTGTGTCTTTGCAGCTGATGAAAACTGGATCACTGCTTAATAAGCCCAAGGAGGTTCTTCAAAAGCTTACAGCCATGTCGGATCTCAATCTCGGTGCCCCTCGCAACACCAGAAACTTTGTTTTCCAAGCACTTTCTCCAGGCAAGAAGGAAGACACCACCAAAACAAAAGCGAAGCCAGCGGTAGGGTTTCAAACATCCACTAAACTTTTTCTTTTTTGTCAGTCATTTGGCATGTCCAAATTTCTGTTGAGGTTGTACTTGTGTTGTTGAATGCTAACACCCCTCACCCCACCCCAACACTGTTTTCTAACTTGGGGTTTGAATGTGTCCCCAATACCTTTTTTTAATAACCAGAACAAAATACTTCTATATAGAATGTCAGTGTTGTATTTGGGTACAGGATGTTTTTTTTGCCAAAATTCTTTACCGAACTCTTTTATAGTCCTTACTGCAGCCATGTCATTTGGTTGTTTAACTTGAAACAAACATTTCTTGTGTTCTTTGGTCTATTTTCCTTCCAAAAAGTTGATAGTAACCTAATCGTGCCCCCATGTAGTATTACAACTGCAGCTAGCGTGGCATTTGGACTACGAGGCATCGGATACACTTGATATTTCCCCTCCTTATTCCTGAGTTTACTGTGACTTTCTTCCTTTGTGCTTTTCGTGTGTCCCTTTCTGGAAATGTATTCCCTCCAGATCTCTTTATTTTACACTGATGTCTTGTTTCAGGCCTCCATACGTAAGGTGTTCTACTCTGTGCTCTTTGCCAGTGTAAAAGTTGTGCCTTTGAAGAGTTCCTTCAAAAGAGTTTGTTCAGTGCTGTGCTCCCTTCTCCATTAAACCGCACATCTTGATGCCCCATCCAACTTGAAATAACTTAGTACTATGTTCCTATTGTTGATTTAGCTTGTAATTTGTAGAGTGCAAACCTCGCCAATAGGAGAAAAAAGCACTTTTCAGAGAGCAGCAGATACTAGCTGCTTGGTGCAGGTTGCATGGGCACATACCTACATATGTAGTATAACAAAACTGGCACGTGTTTCAGAATTATAAACGTACAAAATTTACACAAGTTTCCTTTTTTGAAGAGGCGTATTCAGTAATTGAGGATTTACGAAGTAAAAGATCAGCTTTGTTGTTAAAGCTGTGTTATGTGGTTGGTGCCAAAATTAGATGGTCGATCTGAAGTTCTGAAGGTTAAGATCCAGCATTTTCTATACAAGAAACAAAGGAAGACCCTCTTGTTTTCTCATTTATTTTTTGATATTTTTGTATGATGGAGCTACAGTTGAGAGTACAGCCATGGAATGAGTTTGTCTGTTTTTAGTCAATTTTGTGCGTTTCAATGACTGTAGATGATGCATATAATTTAAATGTATCTTCCTCCTCTGGGAGAGGGACCAAGGGAAGTAGCAAAACTGGCGAATTGTTATCATATGTTCGAGGCATGTGGGCTGCTGAATTCATATCTGTGCATAGATCGCCGCCTAGTGTTGGGTCCGGATGTTTGCACGTTGTTGTCCTGGAAGAGTCTTCGAAGTATCCTTGGATAGGTGACTCCTCCCCTGGACTACAGTGCGCATGGGCATCCCCTCCATCCTCAGATTGTTTTTTTCCGCCATTGGGTTCGGATGTGCTATCTTAGCTCAAGTTAGGAAAAAATTTTGTCGAGGCCAAAAGGCCTTTAGTTCGCGTCGGTACTGTTTATCGATCGGTTTTCGATCCCACCTTGTTAGTTTACTAACTTTCAGGACCGACTTTTTTCGCATTTACCTGTCCATCGACTACTTCGACGATGGAATCGAGGACGCCATCCAAGAGGTGTCCGGTGTGCAATGCGAAGTACCCCCACATCGACGTCCATCCGGTGTGCAACAAATGCCTTTCGCCGGACCACGACGAATCAACATGCATGGCCTGTGCCCGGTTCCGTTCCAAAAAGACTCTACGGAATCGACGAGCGGCGAGACTCGAAGCGCAGCACGCGGCACCGGCACCAGCGGACATCTTCAACGAGGCCGAAGATGTCGAAGAATTGGAAGTCCTACCCTCCAGTCCTGTTTCCGAACACGGCTCCAGATCGGACGAAGTCGACGAATCACTCTTCCACAGAGGTGAAGACGACACCGAGGTAGGAGACGACGAGGAGGCCTTAGGGGCCGAAGAGAGTAGCTCCAATGATGAACAAGGCCTACCTGTTCAGACCGAAGAAAGCCCAGAGCCACAGTCTATGGCTCCGGTCGAGGGATCGCCTTCGGGCCTTACCCGAGACCCATCCCGCAGTTCTTCGGCCCCGGCCTCGGACATTAAGCGGCAGCCATTACTGCCTAAACCGGCTGGTTTCACTTCTACAAAACCGAAAGCTGCACCGGTTCAAACGAAACCGAAACCGAAAGTGGTGCTAGTCGGATCGAGGCCTTCGACGCCAGTGAAACGCGTCGGCACCGAGCGCACCAAGAGAGACTTCGGTGCCGAACTTGAAGCGGGCGACGTCGGAGTCGACGTACGGAAAAAGGCCTTCGGCGCCAACAAACCTGCTCAACTCCCGGCGCCGACGCCACCGACACCGAGGACCGCACTGCCTGCTACGTCTCGCATCGCTCCCTCGACAACACCAAAGCCTCACGCATCGAAAACGTCGACGGTCATTTCCACACCTCGACTCGATGAACCACCGGCGCCGAAAAAGTCCACGGCCGCCTCTACGAACCTGGTCGGTGCAAAGGCCTCAAAGGCGCCCCAAACGCGACCCGTTGCGGCACAAAGCAGCAAAACAAAGACTGCCCTCCAGGACCCATCGGGTTCCGGACCGATCGACGCTCCGGCAGCCTCTTCGGTGCCAGCCAACATTACCTTTGGCTTGCCTCCGTCCACAATCCCGAAAATATTCCAACTCAGGACACGGGTCACCCAGTCCACGATTACACCTGCCGAGACGTCTCCGGCACATGTCATCGACGCCAACACTGGCAGAATGATTCTCCACGAGCGGAGAATAACTTCGGAACCACCGTTGGACCCTTTCAGGATCCCACTAAAAAGGAAGCTGCCTGTGGAATCAGAACCTGTCCTTTATGAACCTTTCCACTCATCCTACCAGGATCCACAATTATTCTCTCCCACACACTCCGACACGGATGCGTTGGAGGACTACATGGAGGACCAAATCCCCTACCGTGGAGACATGGACCCTGATGACCAGCAGGACCCTGATCACACTTGGGGCGACCCTGTAGACCCAGGTGCACCTCTCGATGCACAGGACCCACAACTCTATGGGGCAAAAACATCTCCCACAGAGGATACTGCAGCCTTCAACGCTCTTATTGAACGGGCTGCGAATAACCATGGGGTGCAGCTTCACTCTGACACCATCGAAGATGACTTTCTTATGGACACTTTCGCATCCTCAGAAAGGCATGTAAAGACTCTGCCCATGTTGAAAGGAGTCCTCAAACCAGCCAAGGACATTTTCAAGGAACCCACCAGGGCACGAGTGATAAACCCCAGGATTGATAAGAAATACCGTTCAGCACCTGGGGACCCTACTTACATCAGAGGCCAATTACCACTAGACTCCATTGTCGTAGCGAATGCTCGCAAGAGGGCACACTCGCAAACGACAGGTGACGCTCCTCCCCCGGACAAAGAGTCCAAGGTGTTAGACCTCTGGCAAGCGAGTTGCCGCCCAAGCTGCCAACATATGGCGCATAGCCAACACTCAAGCGATCCTTGCTCGCTATGATAAAGCGCACTATGACACACTGGAGCAATTATTCCAACATCTCCCTGACCAGTTCAAAGAAGGCGCAGAAATTCTCATCAGAGAAGGACAGCTACTCACGAATGCTTCCATCAAGTGTGCACTAGATGCCGCTGACACAGCTGCCAGGGCCATAAACACAAGCGTCATGCTGCGACGACATGCCTGGTTACGAATCTCTGGATTCAAGCCTGAGGTACAAAATAATATACTCAACCAGCCTGTCAACCCCGACTATTTATTCGGGCCGGAGGTTGACACCACCCTTGAAAAGATCAAAAAGGACACGGACACTGCAAAGTCCATGGGCGCCCTCCAAACTCAGTCCTTTCGGAGCGGCTCCTTTCGTCGCCCCGGAAACAAGGGAGCAGGTAGAGGACAGGGGTCACAACAAACGTATAACAAAGGCAATACACAGAACACCTACGATAAAAACACCCGAGGTGGATATCGTGGCTCCAGTACAAAGGGCAGAGGACGCGGCTACGGCAACACCAGGTCCTCCCCCAAAAACAAGCAGTGACGCCCTCTCCCTTCCTCCCGACCACATAACACCTGTCGGGGGAAGGCTACAAAGGTTCCTGTCCACGTGGAACTCCATCACCACGGACAGGTGGGTCAAAGATATTGTCAAATACGGTTACTGTCTGGAGTTAACCTCCACTCCACCCACAATACCGCCAAGAAACCGTCCTATGTCCTCAGAGCACTTAACGCTCTTACAGCAGGAGGTGCAAAGTATGCTTCTAAAAGGCGCTATAGAGGTCGTACCCGTCCACGAGCAGGGTACGGGAGTGTACTCCCTCTACTTCTTAATACCAAAAAAGGACGGGTCACTCAGACCTATATTAGACCTAAGACCCCTGAACCGGTACATTCTTTCAGAGCACTTTCACATGCTCACTCTCCAGCAAGTCCTTCCGCTTCTCAAGCAGGGAGACTTCCTAGCCACGCTGGACCTCAAGGATGCGTATTTCCACATCCCCATTCACCCCTCACACAAAAAATACCTCAGGTTTACTGTTCAGGGTCAGCATTACCAGTTCAAAGTCCTTCCCTTCGGCGTGACAACAGCGCCCAGGGTTTTCACGAAGTGCCTAGCTACAGTGGCAGCACATCTACGGAGGCAGCACATACATGTCTACCCCTACCTGGACGACTGGCTCGTTCAAGCGAAGTCAGCCCATCAATGTGCCAGCCACATGTCCCGCAGCATTCACCTTCTTCACAGTCTGGGATTCTCACTAAATTACCCAAAGTCCCATCTCCAGCCCGCACACGTACAACAGTACCTAGGTGCGACTATAGACACTCTGGCGGCCACAGCTCAGCCAAATTTAGTGAGGATCAACAGCATGCAACTGCTGATCTCCAAGTTCAAACCCAAACACTCACTTCAAGCGCGAGTGTTCATGCAGTTGATAGGCATGATGGCCTCCTGCATCTTCATAGTCTCACACGCGAGATTACATATGCGCCCGCTTCAGGAGTGCCTAGCACGTCAGTGGAATCCGGCCCAAGGACAGCTAAAAGACCTAGTGTTGGTGAGCGGTCGGGCATACAACTCTCTGCATTGGTGGACTCCACAAAACCTTTGCAAGGGCCGACCGTTCCAAGAGCCTGTTCCACAAATAGTACTGACAGCGGACGCGTCTCTCCAGGGATGGGGAGCTCATGTACTCCACTACACAGTGCAGGGACTATGGACGACACAACAGAAGAAGATGCACATCAACCTTCTGGAACTGATGGCAATCTTCCTGGCCATGAAGGCATTCAAAGTACATCTATGCAACAAGGTCGTGTTGATCCGGACGGACAACATGACCGCAATGTACTACATACAGAAACAGGGAGGAACGCACTCTCCACAGTTGTCTCATCTGGCTCAGAGCATGTGGAAGTGGGCCATTCAAAGGAACATGTTCCTCATGGCGGAACACCTCCCCGGCAAGGACAACCAGATGGCGGATCTGCTCAGCAGACACAGCCACCAGATGCACGAGTGGGAGTTACACCCATCAGTACTCCAGCCGTACTTCCAGCAGTGGGGTCATCCGGAGATAGACCTGTTCGCCACAAGCGAAAACGCAAAATGCCAAAGCTTTGCCGCCAGGTTCCCACATCCGCAGTCGCAGGGCAATGCGATATGGATGAACTGGTCCGGCAGATTTGCGTACGCTTTTCCCCCAGCGCCGTTGATACCGCTGGTGGCTCGCAAACTCAGACAACACTCCCTAACACTCATCCTAGTTGCTCCTACGTGGGCACGCCAGCCATGGTACACCACCTTCCTCGAACTTTCCGTGGTGCCGCATCAAAGGCTGCGGATCAAACCCGCTCATTTGACGCAGAACCATGGAGAGATTCAGCACCCAGATCCGCAACAGCTGAACCTGGCAATCTGGCTCCTGAAGTCCTAGAGTTTGGCTATCTCAACCTGCCACCTGACTGTATGGACATCATCAAGGAGGCCAGAAGACCCACTACAAGAGCTTGCTATGCAGCCAAATGGAAAAGGTTCGTCATTTATTGCAGTAATAATGACATTAACCCGCTGGACGCATCCATCCAAAACATCATTTGCTACCTATTACACCTATACCGATGCAATCTGGCGTACACCTCTATACGTGTCCATTTGACCGCAATATCAGCCTATCTGCAAACCAGGCAGCACCTCTCTCTATTCAGAGTGCCTGCCATCAAAGCATTCTTGGAAGGACTCAAACGAGTCATTCCACCTAGTCACCCACCGGCTCCAATGTGGAACCTCAACCTGGTCCTCACACGCCTAATGGGTCCACCCTTTGAACCTCTACACTCATGCGAGATTCAATTCCTCACCTGGAAAGTAGCCTTCCTGGTAGCGATCACTTCCTTAAGAAGAGTTAGTGAACTCCAGGCACTAACCGTTCAAGAGCCATTTATACAGTTTCATGCCAACAGGGTCGTACTACGTACCAACCCAAAATTCATGCCCAAAGTAATATCGCAGTTCCACATGAATCAGACTATCGAACTGCCCGTTTTCTTCCAAAACCCGCAAACTGTCGCAGAAAGGGCACTCCATACACTAGATGTACGGAGGGCCCTCATGTACTACATCGACAGGACTAAACCCTTCAGGAAGACAAAACAACTGTTCGTTGCCTTTGCCCCGCACCACAAAGGTAACGCCATCTCCAAAGCAGGGATAGCCAGATGGATAGTTAAGTGTATTCAAATCTGTTATCAAAAGGCAAAACGCACATTAACTATCCCACCACGAGCCCACTCAACACGTAAGTTAGGGGCTTCCATGGCTTTTCTAGGAAATATTCCCCTGCATGATATATGCAGAGCAGCCACATGGTCCACTACACACACTTTTACTAAACACTATTGTGTAGATGTGCAGTCAAAACAGCAGGCAGCTGTAGGACAGGCTGTTCTAAAAACTCTTTTTCAGACCGCTGCAGCTGGCACGGGTAGCCGCCGCTAATAGAGGGCACTGCTATACATTCTATGCACAGATATGAATTCAGCAGCCCACATGCCTCGAACTGAATATGCTACTTACCAGTATGCTTCTGTTCTTGGCATGTAGGGCTGCTGACATTCATATCGCCCTCCCTCCTCCCCGGCGCCTGTCGCAGCTGCAGCTCTCAGAATTACTGTAAAGCATGGTCATCACTTTCTGTATCTACTCCATCACTGCCACAATGGCGAAAAACAATCTGAGGATGGAGGGGATGCCCATGCGCACTGTGGTCCAGGAGAGGAGTCACCTATCCAAGGATACTTCGAAGACTCTTCCAGGACAACAACGTGCAAACATCCGGACCCAACACTAGGCGGCGATCTATGCACAGATATGAATGTCAGCAGCCCTACATGCCAAGAACAGATGCATACTGGTAAGTAGCATATTCAGTCCTTTCTATAGTGACCTGGCATACAGCTTCATGGAAGATGACTTTGCTGATCAGATTAAGTGTAGTGTCTGAGTAACGGACTGTCTCCATTAAAGTGATAGGAGGCTCCAGCTGAGTGTGGGTTAGGAGAAAAGATGTTGTTGTATGCAAGTAGCGTATTTGGTAATGGGCTTTTATTTTATTTTAAATAGGCTCTTGTTTTCAGTTAGCTTATTCATATTTTGCAGTAGACCTAATCCTGAAAGGCAAAGGAGAGTTTTCTCCAGCATTGAATATTTCATAACTTCGCATGTGTGATTTATTCCCAATTGCCAGGCTGGTAACATATGGGTAGACAATGTTATCCTAGCAGGGTACACAGATGCTCAATGATATTGAAAACCACTATAGACCACATGCAGCCAGTCAACCACTGTATGTGATGTGAACACTAGCCAGTGAGGTGTCAGGGCTCAGAGCTCTACCCCTCCCAGAGGCTTCCAACTGCTAGATTCTGTACTGCATCTCTAGTGTTCGGGAAATCTGGACATTTACCTCCAATTTTCTCAAAGCTGTTCCTCAATTGCTCTTTTTCTGTCTGAATATAGTGTGGACACTCCTCAGGGAGAGTCCCTCATTCTGATGTATTTAACTGCAGAGTCCTCATCTCTTGAATATCCTTTAGGCATCAAACTATATCTAGAAAAGTTGATCTAGCTCTGTTGTCCTGACAGATGGTTCCACTGCTCCAATTCTGCTCTGGGATCAATCCAAACATGACATCACAGAGCAATATAGTGTGCCACCCTGGCGCACTGATGTCTGTGCATTTTGTATTTTTTTCGAATCCTTCAGATGTTTCCCTCTGAGCATTTTCTTTTCAAATTCAGTTTTTTGTTTTGTGTAGTGGTATGTCTACCCACAAAATTGTCACTTCAAATGGTGCCTTTTTCTACAACAGATAGCTATTCTAGATCACCAACGACATCTCTCTCTCGTGCTGGGGCACAAACACAACTCCCGTTTCTGTGAGAAATATGGCCTTGTGCATGCCAAGGCCCTTAAGGAACAGGACATGCTAAGCTCTTCTTTGTGCCGAGCCAGTTACCGCTTCAGTTCTTGATCTGGTCTGCAGCCTACAAGAAAGTTTATGATGTGAGTGGTCTCCAAGTGTACGTTGTCCCAGAAGAAACACAAAAATCACCTTGAGGGTTTTTTCTGTTTCTCAACGTTAATGGAGATTGCTTTTTCTACCATTGGGTTCAAATATGCACTGAGTTGGCTTCCATTTTCGGAATGGCCTACACCTATTCATCGGATCCTTTCTGTCTTCTGGTGTTACAATGATCTAATAGGCGATAAACATTTGTATCCTATCCCTCATTCGCTGTTAAGCGCGTCGCGGCCTAGCACCCCCAGGGGCTCGAAGAATCTCCATCATGTGACACCCCTATCAAGAATGAATGCAGGTAATAGAACGATCACCCTCAATATTACTGTAAATACTCATGGAACGATCACAGTCAGGTCTGCAATCTGTGTTTGTTGCCCAACCACTACTATACAAACTGTCCAGTGTGATGGCTACACACCATGCAGAAAGATATTACTAGGACCTTGGACATCTTCGAAGAGGAAAAGGAATTTGGTGACGATGAGTAAGAGGAGGCTGTATTCGTCTGAGTCGCCCTCGACCAAATACCCACAAGTCCTCATCCCAGTGGATCTGAATAACAGCAGGCTGCCTTAAGAATGGCCTTCAAACAAAAACACCTTTGAGAACCACAGGTATGCATTCACAAAAGCACAGGCCTTTACCCTGTGCCTGCAGTAGATTACCACACCAAAGAGTTTAGGGCTTTGACTCCCAAGCCTATTGGGAAAGAAAAGACTGGTGAGGGGGCCACCGTGCACCACAGGGTCTGGTTAGCACAGAAACCAGCCAGCTGAGAGTGATAAGCCTTCCGTTAAGGCTGACCACACCCAGCCTTTAGCTCCAGCACAAAGAATGCAAAAGCAACACCTCTTGTGGGTGATCTTCATGAGTTGTAATTGCAGGCCCATTCAGATCTGTGTGCAACCTTTTATCAATCCCCTGGGAAGGCACTATACCTTTCCAGCCCTCTGAGTCTCAATCAGAATAAAGACTTGATAAGGCTTGGGTGTATGATAATACCCTTAAAAGCATGTAAGTGCAGGTATTGGAAAGGGTCTGCTGCTTTCAACTGCAGACTGTGTGATTACAAGCTAGAATCATTGCTGCGGATAGTGTGCCTTTGTAGCGGTTTGAAGACCATAAGGTGTTATTCGCTGAACCAGTATTTCTTCATTTAGGAATAAGGCAGTGTAAAACAGCCTTAAAAATGTGTTTGAGTGGGGACAAAGTATAGTTAACTTGTAGGTTTTTGAAGGATGCTATCGGGATCATTAATAAGAGTGCCTCCTTTGGATAATGTCATAATACTTCCTTGTTGCCTAAATATCTAACCACTGTTTTAATATTTCATGAAAAGTGTCACTTCCATTTTTATCGCACGCTGCCCTTTATTAAGCAGAGTTTAAAAGATGTTATTTTTTTATTTTTTATTTTTAGAAATTGATGCACTTTATAATTTTGTGAATTGCGGGACAGCTACTGCAAGTCCTTAGTAAATGCACTTTTAGACTTATAGTGGATTTATTCAAATGCTGAATTGAGGCAGTAATTTAAGAATTCGTTTACCTGAGAGGCGCTGTTTGTATTGAGATTCTTTACATTACAACTTAGTCTGCATGATAAAAAATAAATGAATTGTGCACCTTTTATGAAAAAATAACATATTGATTTATGTATGTTTGGTACATTATAATTTTAACTAACAAAGTAATACAATTATTTACTTATTTCCGCACCAACACCTGTAAGAAAATGCCTCTTTTTGTATGGTGAACCCCAAGTTTTTCAACTGATGCTGGTTTTACGGCTCAGAGTGCACTGAGGTCTGCTTACCGGACCTCCGTGCCAGAGCCCTGACCCTAAAGTGTATGTCGAATTGACTTTACTCAATTGAAAATGGCTAACTTACCTGCAAGTCCCTAGTAAATGGTGCCCTGGTAACCAGGGCATATAAGTTAAGGGCCACCACAGAGCTGCAGCACTGAATTGTCCCACCCTGGAGGTCTCAGAATTAAAACTCGTTCTTCCAGTCCTCCACTGCAGACTGGTAGAGCAGTTGGGCACTGCTAGCCTGACTTTTCCTTTTAAAGCAATGGCAAAGCAACCACTTCCTCTGTACATCTGTGTAAATCACCTCTCTGGCATGCCTAACGAGTCATAAAGGCAAAGTGCAATATATGACACAGGGAGGGCATGTACTTTGCATATCCTGACAGAAACATGCAAAACTGACAGTTTTACTGTGGAAAGACTTGGTTGTCCAATTGGTGAATACAGGTTTACACGCTGAACCCTCCTGAACAGTGTGGCCATAGTAGGCACCCTGAGGTATCAAACAACTCATTTTATTTAGCTCAACTTGTATCTCAAGTAGAAATTAATGTAACTTATTGCAGTGTGCAGCTTTGGCAAAGCTGCCTCTTAGTTGCCTCTAAAATTCTTGTGCCGTCCCAGGCACACATGGAGCCTGCTGCACAAGACAGCATTCTGCCCTCCTGGTGAGACGTGCCAACTACTCTCAGGACAGAAAACAATGAAGGATTACAGGCCAGGGAGGTGTTACCTTCCTCCCGCAGGAAGCCACTGAGTTTTAGTTTCAAAAGACAGACTTCAAAGGAGAAGCCACCTTTGAAGGGCAGATGTAACACACTAGGGAGGAGAACTGCCCCATTGTTTAGGCAGACCAGCTGATACAGGAAGCAGAGAGGAAACCAGTTGCAAAACCTGTTTCCACAGGGGCGTGTAGCTCTGAGATAGTGAAGTCTAAACACAGAGAAAGGAGTCTTCCCATCTTGGGAGTCTGCAGAATGGTGCATCCTAGGCTAGCCAGACGCCACACTCTGTGGTCACCAGGTAGAAGGAAACCTGGTAACCCATTGGCTATCAAACGCCCCTGATGGCACTTTCTGATCATGAAGGGAGCACCCCTGGCACCCAGACCTCAGATCGTGACCAGCCTGGAAGGAGGACTGCCTTGCTGCACCAAGGAACCAGCAAAGAGAGGATACACCGACAAGGTCTGCACCTGGTGGCTAGCAAAGAGAGGGACTGTGGCTGGCATGTCCTGCTCAAGGGGAGCCTGTCTCCTGAACCCAGTCAAGTCAAGAGAACTTTATGGGCTAGTTGAATGACCTCCATGTTGGCAGCACAGTGACACACCAGCCGAAGAAGCCTGCTGGGGCAGGTTGGTAACCCAAAGTCTTCATGCCGCTACCACTGCCACTGTGCAGCACCGAGGACCAAGACCCGATGCACAGAGTTGCACACGATTTTTCTAAACCAGAGAGTGCTGTCGTAAAGTTTTTCGGACCCTCAGAAGGTGAGTTATCGATCCAGGAAGTATTGGCCTGTGACTGCAACAATAGGTGACTTGTAGTCCAGTGGTGACTGGACAGGCAAGATCGCAGAGAACTTTGTGGAGCTTCGACCCTGCAACCAGAACTCCTTCACCATCTTTGTGGACCGAGTAATCCCTGCAGAAAGACCCCTGTTGACCACATGGCGTCCACAGCATCCTTCATCCCTTGCATCAGGACCACTCCATAGGAATCCATTGCAACCCAGATAAAATTCTTAGAACTGCTGTAGGAGTGCTTCTTTTGTGAGGGTAACTGTTTTAAATTACTGTCCTGTTACCTGTGACTAGCTCCCTGCCAGAGTTGGTCGCCCCAAGTACTTCTAACCCACCACATTGACACTTAACCAAGTTTTCTTTTAAACTGTTTCTAAGTGTCCCTTTTTGAAAAAAAAATTTTTTACTTTGCCAAGGCTTGTTCGCGGTTGAGTGAAATTTCTTGAAATTATTATTGCTTGTAAAATCTATATCTTCGGGACCCTCCTGTGAATCTTTTTCATTCTAGTGTCTAAATTCTTATAAAAATGCAGTCTATTTTTATAGATTGGTTTCGGATTTCTTGAGTGTCGTGTCTATTTATTCTTCAATTGTTTTAGTTCTATTTAAAGGCTTTACACTTGTTTCTCTGTGTAAGCTTTGCTGCTCAATGCCAGTGCTACCCAGGGTTGAGCTGAGTGTTTTACAGACAAAACCTACTGGAGATAAATGGGTTGGAAAGTGTATTGCAAGATGAGGTCGCACATCCACACCATATAATACACACCATTTCCGCAAAACACCGAAGAGCACACGGACTTCCAAACCATTGGGGGCTAACGGCACATAGGCCACAAAACATAATTGGCTCCAAAGCCTCATTCACTGGCTGTCGCACCATTGGCTCAGAGGAGGTACCTCTGCCCTGATACACCTGTCTATACCAAAAACACCATCCGCTTTGAGGCCTCACTCAACACCAACACCAGATTCTGCTCTGGATCCGAATCATGCCAGGGCCCACAAGTAGACATGTAAGCCGAAGGCAAGTCCCTCGGAGGAAGACACTGAGGTTCCATCCTTCATTGGTTCACTCGCTAGGAACATTTTCAGTGTCCTTCCACCACCAGATTCTTTTCCGAAGAAGAGCAAACTCTGTTTCCAGAAAGAGACTGTACCCAAACCTTCACACAACACAGCCAAAAGAAATACAGGGGCACTGCTTGTAGTCTACATAATAACTCTGCCATGCACTCCACCACTACTACCTCACATGTGTCCTCCACCAGCCACTCCCGCTGCTGCCCCTTTGTGATTCTCTACCAGTGTTCTAATTCGCTACAGCGCAGCCCCTACATGCCCTTTGAGCCTTATGTCCAAACAGGGATGGAAGTCTAGTGGACTACCCCATGGACAATCACACCATATATCCACCCATTCTGAAATAATTATCTCCCTGCTAGACAATACTTCTTCATACCACAAGGTTATTCAGTGAGCAGCCATCTACCATAGTAGATATGTATGTGGTACAGGAAGAGGACGACTTCATATTCAAGACTGTCCATAAGTCTGGGAGATCAGTGCAGTCCCTTCCAACGCTAAAAGGAATGTTGAAATCTGCCCCAGAAATTTAGAAAGACCCTGTATGAGCCAAAGTGCTCTTCTTTCACATAAGGAGAGTGGGAGCAGAAACTCACTTCACTGGCGAATCTGTAATTCAGAAGCCTTACTATCACTCTGGACCGGAAATGGTAGGCTCAAACATCTACTTTAACAATATGGCTAGTGGAAGGAGCGCAATATCAATAGTGGGTGGAGGAGATAGCGTCAGAAGGCAAAGTAATCTCGAATGCAAATATACGCTGTGCATTGGATGCAGCCAACACACTCTGGAGGCCCCACCACAAGTATCCTCTTATGCCAGCATGGCTTGCTTTATATACAAGGTTTCAAACCTTAAGTGCGACTTCTTAACAACCTTCCATTTGATGGACAAAAATCTCTTTCGGCTTGCCGATTGATGAGATGTTGGAGATTGTATACCCAGTGGGCTCCCCACAAGGCACTACATAACGGGGGTCCTTTCACAGGCTCCAGTCCGGGGATGAACTAAGTCCACATCAAATGACTAAACCTAATCATATCAGAAAAAGCAACACAGTTGCCAGCATCAACCAGGCAGAGGCTACATATTGAGGCAACCACACAGGTCATGGCAGGGGTGATTCCAGAAAGGGGGCACACCCCTTCAGTGATGGCCCACACATCCTCTGCTGAACCAATCATGTCACCGAAAGGGGGTAGGCTAAGCCAAATCCTCCACCACTGGCAACAAATCCGTGGATGTAAAGCAACCTTGAACAAGGTTACTGCCGCAAACTTTTCACCACCCCGCAATCACAATCTTAGTGCCAGCCGCCACCTCTAGGAAGAGGTTTGTTCACTCCTACAAAATGGGCTCATAGAGCTGTACCCCAACAACATCATGCAACAAGGGTATATTTACTGCATTTCCTCATCTCCCAAGAAGACTCCTATTTCCACATTCCCATCCACCTGGTGCATCGCAAGTACCTGTGTTTTGAGGTAAGCGGCCATCATTCCAGTTTAAAGTCCTACCTTTTGAGGTCACTCCAGCCCCAAGGGTGTTCCCTGGACATTTGCAGCGACAAGAAATTCATGTATTCCTATACCTCGATGATTGGTTGATCAAGGGCAGCAGCAAAATATGAATGCCTAGTGCACACAGATGCCACAATCTTCCTCCTTAAATTGGTTGGGATTCGCCATGAAAACCACATAATCGTATCTTCTACCGTCCTATGTGCAGCCTTTTCTAGGCTCTGTGCTCCATATCCTTTGCCGCCAAAGATCTCCCCACCCAACAGAGAGTAACCAGTTTACAGCAACTGTTGCCTCTTTTTCAACGAAACAGTCCAATTTCAGTGCGCCAGTTCATGTGCATACGCGGTGTGATGGTATCGCCATAATCCCATATGCAAGGTGGTATATGAGGCCCTTGCAAAGGTGTCTGGCGGTCCAATGGTCAAAGTTAATGGGAAAGATCTAGTGTTAGTTTAGGCCGAAGTATACATCTCTCTGCAATGGTGGAGACAGTCCTTTCACCGACCCAGTTCCACATGTGACCATTACCAAGGACATGCCTCTCCTCTGATGGGGTATTCATTTACATCATCACACCATTCAGTAGCAATGCCCATTCAGTATCACCGGAAACGGATCAACTATATAGTAGGCCTGGACGGAGTTCGCGGACTTCCGCTATATGGAACTCCAGTAAGTGACTAAAAAAAAACTCAGCCGAGCTACAGAGTTCCACAAGCGGTGAAGTGCATTACGTTGTGCTTTTTGTACTGTTTAGCGCCAGGTGTTTGTCAAATCGGTGATGACGGCACAGTGCAAGAGGGCGCTGCTTCTTTCTGCCGTTCAAGTAGTTGGTCTACTTGAGTGCCAGCTTCCTCAATGCGAACGGAAGGTTTCTCAACGCAAGTGGTAGCGACCGCCCGCGGTGAGAAATCTCGCCGGGAGGTGATCGGGAGTAAGATTTTCCTCACTCGCCAACTTAACGTTTGTGAGCGTGCGAGAGAAAAAAACTCCACTCACAGAGCACGGAGTGGGAAAAACTCTGGGAGCGTAGCAGAATTTCACTCCTAGGCCTTCTTTATAGAGTAGGACACGTACGGTCAAGGTTATGTGCTGCGAGGAGCACACTTAACAAACGCAACAGTGTGTTTCACCGTATGTGAATCCATAAAGTATAAATTACCCATCGCCTAGGTCGAACCAACAGTGATATTAATCACAAGTGGGCAGTACCCATGTAAAGGGGGGACCACTTACCTTAAATCATAGGTGGGGACTGGCTTTCCACCTCCCAACAACCTTTTTTGGTCTTGACGAAGCACCATGGATCATTTTGACCATTTAGGTGCGAAACATGTTGACTTCTTTTCATAGCTACTAGGGGACATTATTAACCATATAGTAGCAGTTTCGTAAACCCATCGAACTATTGCTTTTCTTTACCCTACTTCACTAGGACATGTGCTTTAAACTTTTGATTGTGAAATGCAGCCAAACATGCTACATTGAAGTTAAATGAGTACTTTATGTTCCTCCTAGGGCTCACACTACTCTTAAGAAAGGGGCTACCATTTCCTTCTTAGGTATTATTAACTTAGCTGACATCTGCAAAGCAGCTAAGTGGTCAACGCCACACAATATTGTAAGAACTATTGTGTGGACACAGATTTGTCCGACTGTACTAAGGACACGATTTCAGACATCTGAATCATCCATGCATTAGCTGCTGCTAACAGCAGGATATTGCTTTTTAGTCTGCTAAGCCTGTGTATCTACAGCCACACATGCTACGGATGGAAGATGCTACTTACCACGTATCCACCTCTTCCCCAAGGATTGATCCAGATCCATTCCTTCAAATATACATTACATTAATGCACCACATCATTGTTCGCACTCCACACAGCCTTACAGCTCTGTGTGGAAAACATGGAGCCAGTGTCCATTCGCAATGTACCTAGAGAGGAGTCTTGTGACTGATTAACTGTCTTCGAGCAAAAATAACTTGCAAACTTCTGAGCCCAATACTAAATGGCAGGAGCATTTGAAGCATGTGAAGCTACAGTACCATACACTGCGAACAGATGCCTGCTGGTTAAGTAGCATATACATGGAAAAAAACAGTTAAAGCTTCGTTATAGTGCAGAAATCCCAACTCGTCTATAAGTAACTAGTTATGGTGTGCAGTTCCCTAAGCACGCAGTAACTCATTTCCCACCACCATGTTTTGCTCATTATAGATAACCTTTTGCATATAAATGCCAATGGCTAAGATGTGTGTTTAGCATGGCAGTGACGCGAGTTTTGCTTTGCTTTGTGCATTGAACACCACAATTTTGGTATTAGTCTTTTTCTTTTCTTTTTTGCGCTTTACCATGACTTATTTTAATTTTGAACGTTTTTTTCCCCTCCATTTATGTGTGTGTGTGGTTTTTTCCCCCACTGGGTAGGGGGGAGGTTGGGAGATGTACAGCATTCACCCTCCATGTACCCATAAAGCACTGTATGCGAATTAGGCTATGCCGTGTGCCTAACCCCCTTTGACGGTGTGCCTCAAGATTGTTTGCAAGGCCTGCCTGGCGTTTCACTGGCCTTAATTTCCTCCCATCACCTTTTTTTGTGCTTAATTTGCTCCCTGCCAAATTTAATGCCGATTGATGAAGCTGCAGCAAAGATATTAATTAATGAGCCTACAGCTACCCTATAAGATTAATAATCCTCTTCGAAACAGGAACACCAGCAATGGGATCCTTCAATTGTATCTATCTATTTAGATCTATTAAAAACAATAAATTGGCACCAGCACTTCAGCCTATTATGCCTGTTTTAGACTTGATGACTGCACAAAGCATAAGCACTTTATCGGAGTCAGGACCATGGGCCAAATAAGCGCTGCTAAAGGATAAGGGATGAAGAACGGAGATTTCACGGGACATAAAAGCATAAAGCATATGCACTTTAACAGAGAGTCAGGACCATGGACCAAATACGTGCTGCCAAAGGGACGGGGATAAAGAATGGAGAATTCACTGGACATAAATTGGTGACCTGTTCAGTGGGGTCGAACTGATAAGCAATTGGCATTTTCTTGCACGAAATTCAAGTTGCATCACCACTTCTAAACAAATCTAGATGCAAGGATCAATTGAAATGTTTATAGAAAAAATTTCTTTCAAATGGTCTCCAGAGCAATTGGTTTCATTTTAATGTAAGTGAAGATCTAAGCAAGGGTTTACATTTGTAATTGTTAGGCAATGGTTTTAATTAACTTATGCAAATAAACTTCAGTTCAATTAGTGAATGAAACTTCGGATGGATACTTCTAATTGCGGAGTCCTCATTATATATATATATAATATATCTCCAGGTGCCTGACTAAATCTGGAAACTCAAAAAAAAAAAACATTTCTCCTGCACATCGGTATGTGGCACCATGCAGTTGTTTGTCGACTTTGTTCCACTCTGGAAGTGACTAACTGAGCCGCATATAAAAGCATCCTGACACGTCTATGTCCGTTCCCGTCTTTTTTCATGCCTTCATTCGTGGATCTAGTGTTCTACTTCTTTTACCTCACTGAAGAGATTCTTCTTCAAATTTTCCAGTGTGCTTAGAAACAGGTCACACCTCTCAAAAAACAACACTTTAATACATTTTTTAGGGACTGTTGCAAACAGATGTCTGTGACTGATTCCCGCCTCTGGTGATTAGGTTTAGGCGCAGGACTCCAAGATCGGTGACGACTGCGTCTAGATGAACCTAAAGGCCATCTGGGAATGCAAAGCTCTCTGTGGTGAAGCTTCTGAAAGCTTTACGCCGGTCCTTCTTCCCCCAATGTGGTTCCCACTGCAGATTTTCTTCAAGGGCAAAGTCATCGGTTAAATCCAAGAGGAAAGATTAGAAGTCCAAGTGGGACTCCTTCTGTCACGCTATTTTTGTTCTACAAAGAACATGAGAAGAAGTCACTATGCTGCCAAAGCTCTCTTCAACAGAGAAGCCAATTCCATATCTTTGGTCCCTATGTACTAGAGTTCCTGGGTCCATCTGCAATGTCGCAGGAGATCGAAGCCTTTCGAAAGGCCATGCTGTGCATCCTTGGCACGTTTCTGGTTCCCTCTGGTGCCCCGAGGATCTGCTGGGACTTCCAATTGGGTTAATACCGGTGATGTGTACTCTTTTATGCGTTTGTGCTCCCTGAACCCACTTAGAGATCCATACCAGCATCAGTACTGCTTTCTGGCCTGGCATCGGTGCTGGCCTCGGGCCTGACACCGGAATCAGCGCTGGCCACTCAAACATTGATACCTGCAATGATGCCACTGGAGCTAGATGAAGAGCCCCACCTATCTTGTTATTTGGCTCAGATCAGTCTTTGTGTCTACCTCGCTCAAGCTCAATGATGATAAATCTGAGATCATGATTCTGGGTAAGAACTCCTCTTATTGGGGCACCCAACATTGGGCAAAATCTCTGGGAGCTCTGCCGACTCCATCTCAGAAGGTCAATTATCTGGGCTTTCTTCTGGTGGATAAACTACCTATGAAGCCTCAAGTGGCTAAGGTAACTGTCACTTGCTTTGCAGTGCTTAAGTGTATGAAAAAGATCCTTTAGTTGATTCCTGCTCCTGCCCAAGGGACAGTAATTCAAGTGCTAGTCTTATCAAGATTAGATTATGGTAATGTACTATATTTAGGTATCGATAAAGGCACAATTTGTCTGCTGCAGATCGTGCAGAACGCAGCCGCTAGGCTTCTTTACCAGTTTCCAAAATGTGTCCGTCTCCCATCTTTTTCGTGAGCTGCACTGGTTCACGATTTCTAAGCGCATCAACTTTAAAGTTGTATGCTAGATGTTCAAGGCTTAAGCTGAACTTAGTCCGCTGTACCTGCAGGACTTCGTGGTGCCTTATCACCCCGCTCGATCTCTGAGATCACTGAACCGCGCTTTGTTTACTGTGCCTAGATTCCACTTGGCTCTCATGAAGGGATGTTTGTTTACATATTTAGGCCCAAAACTGGCATTCTCTTCTAGAGTCACTGAGAACATGTGTGTCACTTCTTGCTTTCCACAAAGGCCTGAAGACCTGGCTCTTTTAGTTTGATGCTCCTGAATGCCCTCTCACCTGCGCTGCACCAGGAGAGACCCCATTGGGGTAGCTGTGTGCACTATAAATTTGTAATAACATACCTCCACCGAGGCTGCATCCAGATCTTGACGTGGTACAACTAATAATGAATCCATTAGACTCTAATTTTTTTTTTTGATTTTTAAAAAAATGTTTTATTACATTTTTTTCCAACAAAAACATAATTTAACATATTTCCCCCTCCTTCTTTACACTGATAAATACTGAAGTAACCAAACTCCTCTGGGATGGTGGAACAGCTCGTTTTGCCATGAAAAAACTGGTTAAGGGGTGGTACGATGGAGGAATTGCCCTCCCGCACATACAGACATATTACTGGGCATCGCAACTCACAGTAATAAACCAGTGGCTCCACGTACCGCACGATCAACCTGCATTCCGTATGGACCGCCATCTCCTTGACACCGAGGGGGTAATGGGTGCGTTATATAATAACGCTAAGAAACTGCACTACATGGGCCCCACGGCCCATACACTACAAATTTGGCATGAGGCACAGAAGGGGATGGGGTGAGAGGGGACTCTTACACAGGCAACGCCATTGTGGGACACCCGAAAACTGGAGAGACTGAGAAACACTAAGGGATTCCGACAATGGGACATAATAGGTATCTCCAAAGTGGGACCTGTGGAAGAAAGGAGGGGTTGTGCCGTTTACTCAACTGCAAGACACATACAAGCCAGCGCAAACAGAAACTTACAGATATGCCCATATCAGACATGCTTTACTTGCAGCGATTCCGACACACGCAGCTACCAGAGTCCTCCCCGTTAGAGGACAGGTTGCTCACAGACCACCTCCAAACGAAAGCCATCTCCCTAACTTATCGGAAAATAATAAGTAACCAACAAGATCCCACGGTGGCCCTGAAAAGGAAATGGGAGGCGGATGTGGGTGACCTGGATGAGGACGACTGGCAAACAGCCCTGATGTCCCCGAGAGAGGTGGCAATACCCTCCACCCTTAGGTTACTTCAATTAAAAATCCTACACCGTATTTATTACACGAGAACCCTCCTACACAAGATAGGAAAGGCAGACACTCCATTTTGCCTCCGGAAATGCGGTGCCGAAGGCACGTTCTGGCACACAATCTGGGACTGTCCACTAATCACTTCTTTCTGGGACGCTGTTTTGCGCACAATGTCCCAAGTCACTACAATAGTGGTCCCACTTGCTCCAAAACTCTGCTTACTTAACATCTGGGAGCCCACAGATTTGAATCACACAGAACAGAGCTGGGTAACACTAGGAAGACATTAGCCAAACGCAATATAGCACAGCGCTGGGATTCGGAACAATCCCAGACGCATCAGCAAGGGTGTCGAGACATGAACCCAACGATGGTGACGGAGAAATCTGTTTACGTCCACCGAGGCTGAAAAAATGGACGTGAATATGGGGGAAATTGAATCATTTTCGGGGTGATATTTGTGAACCTCCCCAACCAGAGCGGGTATCGGATGACAGTGACTTATTTAGACATAATGACGGGGCGGGGTCTGCCACAGCATATTCCAGCCGAGAGACACGGAGGGGTTGATGAAATTTATATTCCTATAAGTTATGGGATGCCACACTCGATTGAACCTGGAATGTTAATGCATGCCAACGAATATTCATCGCTGTACTGCATATCTGTTGATGCATATCAAATTGTCAATAAAAATATAAATTAAAAAAAACAAACATAATTTAAGATCGACATCAAAGAATCGCACTAGCCTCTTAACCCCTTCTGTGCCACGCCCTTTCCCCCTCCTGTGCCGGGCATTTTATTAGTGGGTGGGGTTCATGACGAGATAGTCTCGGCATGGGCACAGCGCGACCGTGCTCCATGACGAGACTATCTCGTCATGGGCACTGAAGAGGTTAAGCATCAGTGGCCACGAAGCAATGCTCCGTCTATTTTCCTCACTTCAAATTAAAGGAACATGAATACAAATCCCATATATAATATTAACATACATGTGCAATACATGGGATATGCGATTGAATGATTCGGCACAGATTAATGTCCAGAAAGCACCTCTGCAACTCTTAAGCAGCCAGAAAAGGAAAATTCAAACCCCTCCTGAATTCTTAACCCAGCATCTAAACACCTGAAAACTAAGTAGTGCTGGCCTTCACCAGCTGAGTGAACCCTAACTCCGTCTCGACCTTTCTTCATGACCTGGATGAAAAATATTTGGATACATTTGGGAAGCAAATGCTGTCGTCTGCCAACCATTCCTTGAGGTCAGTAGGTGCAAGATACTTGAACGCTACACCTGCTCACTTTTGGGCATTGATGAACTCTTAGCAGCCATCCCTGACAACTTGTGTGCTTCTTTAGCCCAAACCATTCAAGATGGTCTAGATGTAGCCAAATTTGTCATTCACTCTGGCCTAGACACCACAGATTATCTGGTTAGGGCTATGGGTCAAGAATGCACACTTGTGCCGATGACTTGGACTGATGCTCTTCTGAGGTGTGAGTGTCTGAAATGATGGTGATGCCGCCGATGTTTTTCCTCCTTGGATCTACCTCTTCATGTTGTCGTGTCCTTTTTATGGGAGGAGCCTTTGGCAGCTGAAGAGGCCTTGTCCTTTTTCCTCTGCTGCTTTTCTTCCACATTGAGGTTTTCCAATGTACCTCTAAGGTAAATGCCTTTCCTGCACTCTAATGCTTTTTGGGGGATTTTGGTAATGATGACAGTCTTTAACAATGTGGGAGGATGGCAGACAGAGACAATGCAGTCATCATTGGGTGGGGGTAGGGGAGCCTGAGGAAGCTGCTTTCTTCCCACATTTAGGGCACTTCACAAATAGCGAAGGCATAATAAAGGAAAAGAACGTTTCTAAATTGGAAACACTACTAGGAAAATCTTTAACCCCTTCCATGCGGGGCTGATTCCCCCGCGGTGCTGACTGCTGCTTGCGCGGGCGTGGTCATGACGGAACGGTTCCGTCATGAGCTCAGCTCAACCGACGCTCATGACGGAACCGTTCCGTCATGAGCGTCGAAGGGGTTAAACCTGTAAGTCAGTGCTTTTAGGTTTCACCTGCACAGTGATTGCCCAGTGATTGCGCTGTGCTTGCAAACTCTCTTGTAAAAAATAAAATAAACTGGCTTAGAGCCTGCCCATTACTTATGTTTACTTACCAGCGCATTCACTGTGCAGGTGAAACCTAAAAGCACTGACCTACAGGTTTAAAGATTTTCCCAGTAGTTTTTCCAATTTCAAAATGTTGTTTATCTATATATAGATATGTGTAGTGTGTGTGTGCGTGTGTGTGTATATATATATATATGTGTGTGTGTGTATATATATATATATATATATATATATATATATTATTTTTTTTTACACTGCGAGTATCCACAGTTGCCCACCTTTTATCACCTGCGTAAGGTGCACATGAGCACTATTAACCCACCAGGACATACCATAGTGTCCTTGAAGAACAGCCTCCTAGAGAATGTCAATATACATTGATTCCTTTTTATCCCCTTTGTAAAAGATCTGAGTTCTTATCTTCAGGGCACCCAAGACTTCCTCATAAGTATTATATCATCTTCCCAATGAATCCCTCAATAATTCTAATATTGGATATCACAAGTCTTTATTCTCATATCTCTCACCAAAAAGGCCTGTATGCAATATGATTTTTTGAATAGGGATTTGATATATCAAGAGCATAATTTGATGTTAGAGTGGATATCTTTTTGCTTGAATAACATCTTTTTATTTTGAGGACAACTGTACCAACGTCAGGGGGCCGCCATGGGCACATGCTTCGCCCCTAGCTGTGCAAATGTATTCAAGGGCTGGTGGGAGAAGCACTTGGCCTGGGTGGATAGCGTGGCCCTTTGGGCCCTCCATAGTGATGATTTATTCATCATTTGGAGGAGGACGCAGACAGCAGCAAAAGTGTACATTTCTGCCTTGAATTGCAATGACCTTAACCTATGATTCAAAGGACACATTTATGACACCAGTGTCACCTACTTAGAGTTGTTGCTGTTTGTGGAGAACAATAAGTTAGACTAAGTTATATTGTAAACCCACAGCTGGGAATTCTGTATTACATGCCCACATCCTCACTTCTGATAAGGAACGTTCCGTGTGGAGAGCTCTTGCATATCAAATGTCATTGTTCTACCGAAGCAGAGTATGAAAAGGCCAAAAGATCAGCTTTGGCAAGGTTTAAAAACAGAGGCTACATACATGGGGTCCTTAAAGAGGCAGTTTGAAAGATATAACGGATACAAAGACAACAACTACTTATTGCAAAGAACCAACAAAAATGGGATCGAGGGAGACTGGATGGACAGCAGTTGAGAATGATCACAGAATTCTCTGCAAGCTCCCCCAAGGTGTTTCAGATATTTCAAAGTAATTGGTATATTTTAAAAACCGACAACATAATTGGAACATGGTTAACTTCATCCCCATAGATTGAGCACAGAAAATGTTCCTCATTGAAGCATCACCTAGTACATAGTCATTTTAGAACAGGACCAATGGGGAAGGATCCAGTAGTGGGTTTCTTCCCATGCCTTAAATCTATAGCTGCAAAGTCCGAGATTTCGACGTTCCGGGGTGTAAAAAGTGTAGAAAAACTAAAGTTGCTTAAGTGCAACTCATGATTTAATATCAATTCCCTGATGTGTCCCTGTGGGAAGCGTTATGTATGGAACACGTTATACCCTGCCAAAAAGGAGTCCTCGAGCATATGCTGGCTATCAGTAGCAGGTATCGGCATTATTCAGGAGCCCGGCACTTTGAGTCGGAGCATGACCACCACCAGGATCGTTCCACGTTCGCCAGACTATCACCTTGCCGTCCTTCTTTGCTTCCTCTCACCCCTCCAAAGAGGAGGAGGAGAGACTCCATTCCCTAGACTCAAAAAGAGGTTTATTGTTTTACATTGATCGTACCTAGGAACACAGAGTGGATGATCAATGCTTCATTGTGTTTGTCGTAGCAAAGAAGGGATAGACCGTTCAGAAAAGGACCATCTCAAGATGGATCGTACTCCGCATTAAAATCTGATTTGCATTGGCTAGGTAGCAACTCCCTTAAGGCTTGCATGCTCATTACACCAGACCCAAAGCTTGAGGAATCCCTGTCCTGGTCATCTGTCAGGCTGTGACGTGGACATCAATTGCACACGTTCAACAAGCACTACTGCCTGGACAGTCCTGTCTGTCGTAACTGGCACTTTGCCAGTTCGATCCTCCAGGATTTCCTGGTCTACTCAGTTTGTAGACCCACCGCTGGAGAGATATTGCTTGTGTATCTGTTCTAAGTTAAGGAATTTGAGGTTAGAAGTCTCTATCAGATGAACAAGTTACTTCCCTTCAGTTAAGTCTTTTGTGGTAGAGACTATCTAGCCGTAGATCCTCCCCGCTTTGCGAAATGACTACTCCATATATGGTGACCCTTATGAGGTCCTTAGTGTCTGCACACAGTGGGCCCATAAGTACGACCTAACCACAGCATGCACAGCACACCTTAGCATGTGTGCTATAAAAACATACACATGCCGTATTTTTGCCACTTGCATTTTTTCACTACTTCACTTTTATGCGGTCCTGAAGAAAGCCTCAATAATTTTTCGAAGAGGCTGAAACATGTTGGCCAGCAGGATAATGCAGACCAATAATTAATCTTCATGTTTATCCTCATCTTTGTTTTTAATATATCCTGGGCTGCTGGAAATAAACAATTGATCCGTATGAAATCCCAGAGATATTATTAAACCTCACCACCTCACCACACACCACCACTCGAAAAATCTCGCTCTGCTGTAATCAGGCGTTGTAGCACAGCTGGGTAGCATTCGGCTGATGAAGCATGCCACCAACTAGGTTGGTGGGTGAGGGTTCTTCTAACAAACCTATGTGGTGCCCGGCATTTTAAGTGTTACAGAGTCGTCTGTATTGGGTTCGTCCAGGTTGTTTATTAAAGACTGTGTATTACCCTGAATTCACTAACCAGGAGAGGCAAGGTGAACAAACAATCCAAATGCCTGTTTCCCTGATTTCAAATCTACAGAATATGGTAGAGGATCACTACCGCAGATTCCCTCCTTCAGAGCCGGCATCTTTAGTTCCTCAGACGCCTATTAAGCAGCCTTCCTTGCTGATTAGATCCTCCCCTCCGGTTACTCCAGTACCCGCTGTAACGCAATATCTGGTCCAGGAGGCTCATATCACCGATGAGGAGAGAGAAGAGGGAGATTTGGAGGCAATATCCCTTCCCAACGAATGGGATGACTATCCGATCCAGACACCATCCCCTTCCACTCCACCTCCAATAGATTTATCTCCTGAAGATATAGTGGGTTTCCATAACCTCATGGAGAGAGCGGCAAGGAGGTTTCAGCTCCCCATGGTTACTTAGCAGGCTGATTGTTTCCTTTATGATTTCAAGGAACAGACTAAGACAGGTTTGCTCTATTCTCATAGTTGACTTCATTTGGCAAGAGGGCTTAAAGGTCATGAAAACACCAGCCTCAATTCCGACAGTCTTGCCTAAATTGGAGAAAAAATATAAGGCGCCGGATAATTTGCCTGCTTCCCTCATAGGACAACATAAGCCGGATTCTGTGATTTCGCAGGCGGCTCAACTTTGTGCCAGAAATCCTTCTTCTCCCCTGTGGGCCCCTCTGGATAGAGATGGAAGGCGTCTCGACTCCATCAGTAAAACATTTTCTAACAACTACCAGTACAGTTGCATATTCTCTTGCTATTTTAGGCAAATAGGACCGCCAAATGTGGTTGGACATTTCACCTTTTATAGACCTGCTACCAGAAGAGTCCAAATCTGAAGCTCTCCAAATTCTGCAGGAGGGAGAAAGAATCTCGGCTGAAATCATCAATTGCGCAGTGGATGTTTCTTCCACAGGATTCCGACAACTGGCCGGTGCTGCGGTCCTGAGGCGTGAGGGCTGGCTCAAGTGTACTTCTGTTAGGCAAGAGGTTCAGACTAAGATAATTGACATGCCTTACAATGGCGAATCCCTATTTGGACATCACATAGACGAAGCCCTTCAGATCATCAAGAAGGACACGGATACTGCCAAGACTCTTGCTACTCTACAGTTTAAGAATCGTCCGTTTCGTGGAGCAAGAGGATGTGGTTCGTCCTACTTTCGGGGAGGTGACAGCCAGTGCAAGCAGCACCAGCCATATCGGAGTCAATCAAGGTACCCATCTTCAAACAATCTCCTTCCGCTTCCTACAAAAATTAGAGGAAAGCCTGCCTACAGAGGCAGGGATAGTTCCAAGAAGCAGTGACGAACGGCCACTGCCAGCCACTTTTCCCACCAATTCCATGAAAGTTGGTGGAAGAATTTCCCTTTTCTTCCCCGAATGGTCTGCAATAACAACGGACAGATGTGTCTAGGATATAGTTTCCAACGGTCACATTTTGGAATTTTTAAAAATTCCTCTGAACTGCCCTTCCGGAGGTGGTACTCCTGCTCATCTAAAGGAACTTTTGTCTCGAATAAAGATAATGTTAAAGAAGGGAACGATCGAAGTGGTACCAAATTCACAACGAGGAACAGATTTCTATCCAAGGTTTTTTCTTATAAATAAAGAAATCCGGAGTGGCGTCCCATCTTGGGCCTTCGTTGCCTCAACATATTTCTTAAAAAAACAATCCTTCCGGATGTTGTCTCTTCAGGAGGTGCTTCAATTGATAAATCAGGAAGATTTCATGGCTGCCCTGGACCTTCAGGATGCCTATTTTCATATCCCTAACCTTCCCAGAAACAGGAAATTCTTACGCTACAGAGTGCTGGCAGGGATTTCCAAATCAAAGTCCTACCTTTTGGCCTCCGTTAAGCACCCGAGTGTTAACCAAGGTCCTAGCACCCGTGGCGGGTCATCTACGACAAGCTGAAATTCAAATCTTCCCTTACCTGGATGATAGCTTTATAAAGGCGAAATCTTTCACAGTGGCAAATAGTCATACTTAAAGATTTCTTTCTCTCTTCCAATCCTTGGGTCTCTTGACAAATCTCCCAAAGTCTCAGTTAATCCCCTCAAAGATAAGAACATTCTCAGGGGCAATCTTGGTACTCATCAGGCAAAGAAAGAACACAAAAGATTCACAAGCTGGCAACCTTACTTTTCACAAAGTTCACTTCAGCCCGCAAGTACAATTCGCTTCTGGGAATGTTGTCCTCCTGCATTCCCAACTGTCGCCTGCGAGAGGAGCTGGATAGTCAGTGGCTGCAAATTTCGGGGTCCTTCGATATTCTCAGGATAACACCCCTAATGAAAGATGTGCTCCTATGGTGGACTCACATCTCGAACATAGCAGCAGGTTTATCGTTCCTAGTGGATCCGCCAGGTTACACAATAACAACCGATGCATCCCTTGAGGGGTGTGGAGCACATCTAGAAGGACTGATAGTGAAAGGGAAATAGGACAGCCACCAACGAACAATACACATAAGCCTTTTAGAGTTAAAAGCAATATTCCTGGCCCTAAAATCTTTCCTTTCAATATTATCAGGAGCTTCAGTATTAATTTGGACAGACAACACACCAAGCATGCATTATTTGAACAAACCAGGGGGAACAAGATCAACTATGCTATCCCTACAGACCAAATACATTTGGGATTGGGCTATTCACCACTAAATAATACTGACAGCAGTACATGTTCCAGGAGTGGCCAACATCCTAACGGATTCATTGAGCAGGTCAATTACCACCAACCACGAATGGGAACTCCATTAGCCAACACTGGACCACACCTTTCTGTTGTCGGGCAAACCGAGTTAAGACCTGTTTGCAAACAGTCGGAACCGCAAATGCCAATTCTTTGCCAGTTTGCTACCCCAACAGGGATCGTTCAGGAATGCATTTTCGATAAATTGGTCAAAGATTTATGCTTAAGCTTTTCCTCCAATTCCTTTAGTCCCAAGGGTGCTTCGGAAGATGAGGAAAGAACTGTGCCGGATACTTCTCATAGCTCGCAGATGGCCTCGACAATTTTGGTTCACAGAGCTTCTGCTCCTTTCGGAGTGCAAATCTAGGTTGTTACGTCCATTACAGAACTTGCTGACAATGAACTGAGGCCAGATCTGCCATCTGGATCCAACATCTCTACGATTAGCAGCTTGGCTCCTGAACACGGAGTTCGCCGACATAGTGATACTTCCTGACTGTCGGGAGGTCCTAGGTAATACAGGAGCGCCCTCCACTATCAAGACTTATGAACTCAAGTGGAAAAGATGCTGCCATTGGTGTGCAAGCTCTGAAGTTCACGCTATTCAGTCATTGCAGGAACAATTATTTCCTTTTTCCTACAACTGGCTAAATCTGGCCCTTCTCATTGTTCCATTAAAGTATTCTTTGCCGCAATTTCCAGGTTTCGACTGCAGAATGGATCGCAGTCACTTTGGTCGTCAAGATTAATAAAACTTTTTCTTACAGGTTTGTTTCGAATGTTCCCTCCAATTAGGTGTCCTCCTCTACCTTTGCATCTCAATATTGTACTAACGCAACTTATGAAAGCCCCCTTTGAGCCTATTCATATGGCTGTCCTTAAATGCTTTACATGGAAATGTCTCTTCTACTGGCTCGAACTTCAGCTAGGCGAGTAAGCGACATACATGCTTTCACGACTTTGCATCCTTTCCTCCAATTTTTTAAAGACTGTTATCCTTCGGACAAATCCTACCTTTATTCCTAAGGTGCCATCGGATTTCCACTTAAGTGAACCAGTCATTTTAAAGACTTTCTTCCCTAATCCACAGACTCCATCGGACATGTCTTTACATTCCCTGGATTGCTTCACTGCCAGTCATGTGCTGGGCCTGGATGCCACGGCCGACAATTTCAAGGGCCTCATATTTGCATGCCAGATTAAGCCTTGTGGACAATTAAAGGAGCAGGATACCTGATATATATTTTTTTTATCACATATCATGGGGGTGACATTGAATCATGCACCTCCCACCATTCTTCTCTGCCGCAATCCTCCTCAACTTCAGCCCACCAATGAGTAATCCGGAGCGTGCACTGCGCAGGAGCCCACCACTGTTGATATGGCCAGCTGAAATGTAGTTTTGGGAGTAAACTATAACCTGGGCGACTAATGGTGGACTCAGTCTGATATGGTATTATGACCCCATTCTGTGCAATGTATTAATTAATTCCCTTTCAAAAACAAATCCCGTAACACCCTCACAATGCAACCAAGTACTGAAGCCATACTCCTCACAGTACTGCCAGCTGACCTGCTGAAAAGTACTTTTCTCTCTTCACATCAACATACATCTAAGAACCATTCAAATAAAGTTACCTAAATATATGACACTGGCAGGGGGAACATATTACGTAAGATAACTGCCTGACTAGCAATGTTGTATCGAAAACAACCAGTACAGGAAGCACCATGGGCAACTGAATTCCCCTTGAACTCAAAGGGGCACACCCATCCGTGCACGCGACACACTACACGTTTAAATTTATCAAACTCATTTTACTTTCACATTGACCAGCAGCCACTGATACTAGATCAGGCGCTTAACAAGCCTCTAGCCAAGAATACACAACCAAAGCACATCTGGTCGAGGGAAGTCCGAAATGCCATAAAAAGGGCCCTAGAATGTAAAATTGTTGATTTGGCAAACTATTTCTGGAAGGCGCTAATTACGCAAGTTCTGTCCCCTGCTGGCGGGATTACATGAATATCAGTCTTCTCTAATATGAAGTGCATATTTCTGTTGCTCGATTGCTGTCAATACCTGGTGCAAATTAAATTCATCAGTTCATATGATGAGTGTAAGAATCACAGCGCAAGGGGTCACCAAGCAGGGGAAAATACCCTTTGAGACCAGGCAGACTGCTTTTGTTATTTTCTCTGACGCTGCCCCGCCAGTTGCCACTGCTCCCAACTAATAAAGCAACCACAACTGTTTCAGGATGTGGCTTACCGATTGATCTGTTGCTTCCCACGCAGATCAGAGATTCTGTGCCAGGCTGGAAAAGGCAGGCGGTGCAAGTACTGGTAGGTTAGCAGTTCAGTACTTCCTGCACCACACAAATGCCATGCTATCACGATTTCTGGTCTCTTTCTGCACATGCAATGCAAATTCAAATCACCATGCCAGGCTGCGAAAGGCAGGTGGCGTAGTGATGACTCCGATGACGAATAACGCTGTCCTTTTCAGCCCGCCCCCAGCTAAGCTCAGTTAAGACTATCCGAGCAGCTGGTTTGGGTGAGGGCGGCAACGGCCATTAAAAAATGGCCGAAAAACATTTAAAGAAAAAAAAGGGTTACAAAATCAAAATGTTGGGGAGAGCTACTCACAGGGCCGCTGCAAGCTACCGGTAGCTTGCGATCGACCGGTTGGAGGCCCCTGTTCTAGAGGGTGCTATTGGCTGGAGTTTGGACCATTCCTAATGACTAGGACGAGATCTCAAAGTGAATGTTTTTCTCTATTAACTTTAACATTGTCATGGCTTACTGCTTTTTATGTACCGTGGGACTCCCACTTCAAGGACAGGGAATGATTCAAGCATGTGAATCTATGAAAGATATCAATACTGGAGAACCACAGTATGCAGATCAGTAAGTTATTTTCTTAGCAAAGGTGACGTTCTTCTGATGGGTACTTCTACCTCGCATATTCAATAGATACCAAAGCAAAGCCCTTCAGAGTTGGTTGGTCTGAAGGAATGCTCACATAAGAAAGACCTTTAACACGGAATGAGGGAGATGGGCCACTCTTCATACTACTTAATCCAAGTAGTAATGTTTGCTGAATGTGTGAAGTGAAGCAATGCCGTTGCATGGCATTTTGTTCGATAGGCACCCACCCCAGACAATGTTAAATTCATCTTTCCTCTGGGAGAGGTCCTTTTTTGCAAAGCTCTACACACCAGGACAGGGTCCTCTACTGGACTGCTTTGCTATACTTTTACCCTACTTATCTGACAGAATTGGTCATCAGATCAGTAAACATTGGTCCTGTTGGCACAGTAGCTGGCACATTCTGTGAGAGTCTAGCCTATGCAGTTTCTCCTTCTTGGTGGAAGGGGTAGAAGGAAAAACATGGAAGGAGTTGTGAACTGCCTCACATGGAATAATATTTTTCTGCTTCTCTTTTACGATGACTTGGAAGAGAACGACAATGGGATCTTTGATTTTGACCTGGAGCACTATAGACGCTGAGCCAGGCTCTCATCACATGCACCATGAATAATTTAGCCTCCCACTCCTTTGGAGTGCATGAGGCAGCACCTATCGCACCACTTCAAGCCCTACTTGGGCCACAAGCCTACCTTGTGGGGATCTGAACTGGACATCCCGACTAGCACTACAAATGTATGTTTACTCCAGTATTGGAACTTTCATAGATTCCCATAACTTGTATCTTTCCCCGTCGTCTGAATGGGAGTCCCCGATAAATAAAAAATACCATAGCAGTATGTACATAGAAGAAAAAATGCCTAGGCCTCATCTCATTTTGTAGCATATCCACCTCTTTTTGTAAAAGAGACCAAAAACACTAAACAACCAATCAGAACAGCCTCACCCTATAGAACCCTCCTGAGAGAGCCTCAGATTTTCTACCGCACGTTGTGCAAGGGAGTCTCCACTGAGCTCTGCTCAGTTTTCTTCATCTTCAAAATCTTCATTATGTCTGATAAGGAAAAGAAGGCTTTATTCAAAGCTAGTGCCACCTGTTCTAAAAAGAGGCTATATGTGAAGGACAAACATAGACTGTATTGTTTGTACCCGGACCACAAGGCTACTGACTGCAAGATTTGTAGAACCTTCTCTACAAAAACCTTGAGGGACCGTGAGGGACGTCTGCTCACCTGGCTGCAAAAATTGAAGTCACGGAAATACCCTATTTCAAGTGACAGTGATGATGCCTCCTCTGCGACATCTTCGAGGAGATCACAGAAAAGAGGTAGGTCTTCACCTTCAACTTCCTCAGACCCCCCTGCCAAGGCCTTTCAAAAGACCTCTGATAGGTCTGACAGGCGTAGTCCCATCAAATCTCCTCACCGAGGTGTAAAGGAGTGGAAAGGACTGGTTTCTGAGGGGTAATCTGGTAAGAAGACGAGCCATGGGTCTTCTGTTTCACCTCAGCCTTCTGAGAAACAGAAATTTTTCAAAAAACCAGCCTCTGTCCCACCTGAGGGAAAAGCTGACCGGAAAATTCGTTCGTCGACGACCACATCAGTTCCGTCGATGACCGCTTCGAAAATTCAACCGACTTCGGCTCCGTCGACGGACTCGTCGACAAGCGCTTCATCGTCTCCATAGACTTCGTTGATGACGACTTCGACGATGCCACAAGCTGAGGTACCTTTTAATACATCGTCGACTCCTACGATGACTACATCCACGTCGACGAGGATGATGGTGTTGACGCCAACCACGTTGACGACAACGTCGACTCCTTCCAGTCTCATAGTGACGTCGACGGTGGCCTTGTAGTCGACGCTCCAAACTTTGTCGCCGGTGACTCCGTCGACGAATCAAAAAATGGCAATCTTGATAAGAAGACGTCATATTACCACGGAAATGACTTCCCCAAGGAAAGTAACACCACTGCCTCCTGCACTTCTTTTGGAAGAGGAGTTTTCAGAGGATGACGACGGCCCTTACAGGGATGCAAATAACCCGTCCCAATTGCATGTAAAATATCAGGACTCAGACTCTGAGGACTATTATATAGAACAGCAAAATTTGCCGCAATCTAGGTCCCAAGATCAGTATTAACAGGAAATGGTCTGCATGCCGTCCTCACTCATTAGCGACCTCCAATTCATGCTGTTGGATTACAGAAAGAGATTTCCGACTCAGTCTACCGGTCAAGAGACCGGACAAGTGCCTCCACCTCTACCTCCGACTCAATCTCCTTGTCCTGTTGCACCTCCGCTTCCTCAAACTCCTGTTCCGGAGCCAACGGAACCGCAACAGAATGTGGTCACTGTTCAGGATGACTCATCGGACGATAACCAGCGCACTGTATCAGTCCCAGACCCGGATAGGGAATGGGATGATTACATTATTCCAGATCCCGCCTCTCCATCTCCTGATCCAGCAGATTCTCCTCCAGCGGATATCTGAGGATTTCACAATTTAATGGAAAGAGCTTCAAAATGTTTCGATCTGCCCATTCCATCGATACAATCGGAATGTTTCTTATATGACTTCAAAGAACCTTACAGGAAGTCTGTTCGATCGATCCCAATAGTGGGCCATGTCTGGGATGAAGGGATAAAGGTCATGAAGTCGCCAGCAACTGTCATGCCTGTTCTTCCTCGACTGGAGAAGAAATACAAAGCTCCAGAGGATAGCCCTGCTTGTCTGGTCAGCCAGCCGAAACCGGACTCTGTAATTTCACAAGCGGCCCAAAGGAAATCAAAGAATCCGACGGCTCCTCTTACCACACCCCCTGGTAAAGAGGGAAGACGACTAGATAATGTTGGAAAGAGGTTTTCTTCTATGTCCAGCCTCCTGGTCAGGGCGGCCAATGCCTTGGCTATTTTTGGACGATATGATCGCCTGATGTGGTGTGATCTATCCCCGTACTTAGACCAGCTACCCGAGGAATCGAAGGCTGAAGCCAAGAAAATATTGCAAGAGGGATAACGTTCATCCTCTGAAATAATTGATTGTGCAATGGACATTGCTACTACAGCTTTCCGTTCTCTCGCAGGAGCAGCGGTCCTTTGGCGGCAAGGCTGGCTTCGGGCCACCTGGTTTCTTCCGGAAGTCCAAAACAAGATCCTGGACCTTCTGTTCGATGGGGAGATGCTATTTGGAAAGCACATTGACGAGGGGCTGCAGGATATAAAGAAGGACACGGAGACTACGAAGTCCCTTGGGACTTTGCAATACCGCAAGGTTCCTTTCCGTGGAGCGAGAGGACTAGGTTTTTCTTCGTACAGTAGTGGATACCAACAAAATCGCTATTCCTCCTATTCGCAGACCTATCAGTCTTACAGGCCTCAATATTCACAGCGTCAAGGCCAATCGTCGTCTTTCTCTCGACCATCTTCTAGAGGATGACAAGGGCTCCAGGGGAGGGATTCCTCTAAGCGCCATTAGCGGCTTTCCGGCTCTTCCTACTGTTACTTCGTCCCCTGTTACACCAGTGGGGGGCAGGATATCACAATACTTCCACAACTGGCAACTTATAACATCAGACCGGTGGGTCCTCAATATCGTCTTGTCGGGCCATACACTGGAGTTTCAACACCACCTACAATACAGAGCCCCTCGCACCACCGAATCCAAACATCTCCACCTTCTACGTCTAGAAGTCCACCAACTACTTCTCAAAGGAGCGATAGAGCCGGTATCTCTATCTCAGCGAGGCAAGGGATTCTATTCCCTGTTCTTTCTCGTTCCCAAAACCGTAGAAAAATGGCGCCCGATTTTAGACCTGAGGGAGCTAAACACCTATCTCATAAAGCTCTCTTTTCGAGGACAGTTTGCGGCTCCTCAATCCAGGGGATTACATGGCCACCATGGATCTCGAGGATGCATACTTCCATGTTCCCATCCACCCGGCCCACAGGAAGTTTTTACGCTTTACAGTAGCCAAGAGCCACTTCCAATGCAAGGTCCTGCCTTTCAGACTCCGATCCGCATCGTGGATATTCACGAAGGTCTTAGCCCCAGTCGCAGCGTTTCTCAGAAAACAGACTCTACAGGTTTTTCCTTACCTGGACGACTGGTTGGTGAGAGCACCGTCTTCTCAAGCAGCATCAGAAGCAGTTGAAAGATGCACTCAACTCTTCAGTCACCTGGGACTTCAGCTCAACAAGGAAAAGTCAGTCCTCTGCCTGTCCAGGTCGGCCACGTTTCTAGGTGCTATTCTGGACACAACTTGTTGCAAAGTGTTTCAATCAGAAGAAAGGCAGAAAAAACTGATAACTTCTGCCAGTCGGTTGCAAACAAGACGGTCTGTCTGTTCGCCTTTACATGTCTCTTCTAGGATCGATCTCATCCTGCATTCCCTTAATTAGGCATTGCAGGCTACAAATAAGCCCGCTCCAAGAGCAATTGGATTTGCAATGGCGCCAAGCAGAAGGCTCTTTCGACGTCAAAATAGTGATAAATCAGCTTATGAAAGAGGCAGCCACCTGGTGGACGATCAGAGACAATATCTCTCAGGGTCTCACCTTCACAGTCACTCCAGCTCCTCTAATACTTACAACAGACGCCCCTCTAGAAGGCTGGGGAGCAGTCTTACAAGACCTTCAGGTGAGTGTCTGCTGGCAGCCCGAGGAACGCCTTCTCCACATCAACCTGTTGGAGCTCAAAGCGATTCGTCTGGCTTTCCTTCCGAGAATCCGAAGATCCACCGTCCTGGTCCGTACGGACAACACGACGACTATGCATTATGTGAAAAAGCAGGGTGGTACAAGGTCTCGTCTGCTATCCAAGGAAGCTCAGGAGCTTTGGGAGTGGATTATCCAACATCAGATCTTTTTCGGCGGAGCATCTTCCGGGTGCCCTCAACAAGACAGTGGGAATGCTAAGTCATCTCAAATCTGTGAGCCAAGAGTGGGAATTAGACCAGCGCACTCTGGAAAGAATTTTCAATCTCTGGGGCACTCCGTCTATAGACCTGTTTGCCACTCTAGAGAACAAGAAATGCTGACTCTTCGCAAGCAGGGAACACCATCAGGGATCATTGGGGAAATGCGCTTTCGATGGCCTGGTCAGGCACCTTTGTTTACGCTTTTCCTCTGATTCCACTAATTCCAAGACTACCCAAGAAGCTCAAAGCGGAACGCTGCAGGATGATTCTGGTGGCCCCGCCAGTTTTGGTTTAGAGAGCTTCTCTCCCTGGATCGTCCAATTCATCTGCGTCCAATTCCCTCTCTGTTGACGATGTCCCAGGGCCAAGTGGTACATCCGGATCCGACTCGCTTCAGTTAACAGCGTGGCTCCTGAGCACAGAGAATTTCAAAACCTGAATATCCCACAAGAAGTAGAAGTGCTAGCACCAAGTACGAATAAGACCTTTCGCTTGAAAGGGAAGCGTTTCTGCCTGTGGTGCTGCCAAGAGAACATTCATCCTTACTCTTCTGCTCCTCATCAAATCTTGCCATACAGGGGAGGAGCCAAGATGGCGACCGGGAAGGCAGCGTAGACTCCCGGCTCCGTGAACCTCCTCATCCCGCACGGATATCCTGCACGAGATCCTCAACCTGTGCTACGCGGTCGTGTTTCTGAAGGAGAGTGGCACCCGACTGTGTGACTCCGAGGTTTCTGGCTGCGGTATCGCCGGAGAAACTTTCATTAGAACTTTGCGGCCTGTGCGGCCCTGGAGCCGGGGCCTCAGGTGGACGCCGTGGCCGGGTGGCAGTTCAACAACAGCGGCCTGTTGTGACTGGGCGGAGGCGGTCCACCGGAGCGGTGCCAAACTCGGCCTACATTTCGTCGTGGTCGTTTCTCCTGTCAAGTGTAGCGGACCGAGTGCATGCCCGTGGGTGCACTTCTCAGATCCTCCGGTGGCTGCCCCTGCCTTTGATGGTGGGCTGCCCGGCCGCCGCCCTTATCCTGCCCTGATCATTGCGGGCCGCCCCCGGATTTTTACGGGAGCGGGTCCGTAGTGGGGACGACTATTGCCCGTGACCACGCAACGGATAACTTTTCGCCTGCCCCCGGAACCCGGTCACCAGCGACGTGGCCATCGAGACGCTTGTCCCAGGGTCCCGGCCCCGGTGAGGGTCGGGCATACTTGGCGGCCATCTTGTTGCGATGAAGCCTACCATCCTGTCCGCTGGGTCGCAGCGGGCTTGTGAGAGTGCGACTCTTGGGAGTGTGGCGGCGCGATCGCAGAGAGCTGTGCTGGGGTACGGCGACCTCCTCGAGGCCCTTGGTGCTCTTCACTCCTCCTTGATTCATGGTGTCGGGGTCTTGGGGGGTAAGCTCGACGGTGTGGCGTCGGCGCTGGGGCAATGGCGGCCCGCCTGTCCGCATGTACACAGGGACTACCCACACTGCGCACAGGAGGACACTTTGGCGGCCACCCCTGAGGTTAGTGCACGGCCGGACACTCAGGCCAGTATGCTACAGTGTGTTCGTCCGGCTGAGGGCCTGATTTGTCCTGGAGGCATTGGACCTGAGTGGGATGTGGTAGCCTCGTCCCGTACGTGCCCTCCTGCGACCCAGGGACAACTCCAGCAACTATTGTCTGCTTTGGCTGCTTCTGCCTTCCTGGACCTTGAGTGCAGTGCATATCCTGGGGCAGCACTGGGAAGCCTGTTTCTCCACGCTGCGGACTGTGTTGATGCTCAGAGACTTCCACCCCACCTGTGTGCGTCGCTTCTCGGACGTTTTTGGGCAATCCTCTACCTTGGAACGTCGGACATGGTGCTGGGTCGAGGGGTAGGCATGGGCAGAATTCCAAAGAGTGGTCAGGGATAAGGCTGATCCTTCAGGGGTGGTCATCTAGTGGACGGGCGGGCTCAGGGGTTGCGTGCTCTCCTGGCATAGCTAACAGCATAATAGGTGCATAATGCTCCCCATCTTTCTCCGAGAAGATCGCTTTTGTGCTGTTTATTGTTCACTTTGGGGGAAACTTACCGTGCGGGAGGGAGAAGCCGGGGGTATGTTTTGAAGGCCCTCCTCCAGTTTATTAATACTTTCTCTACCCCCCGTCTGGTGGGGTTCTTTTCCTACTTCTTTTTCCCTATTCTCCTATATTTCGGGTCTGGTTCCAGGGCGACAGGCACACTGCTGGGGGGGGGGGGGCCGTACTCATCTGCAGAGGTGCAGGGTGGGGGGTTGGGGGAGGGGATTCTTTTGTCTTTTATCTCTTTTTCCATGGCCTCCTTTTTCTTCTCTGATTCTTTTTGTTTTTCTTTTCTGGGATCAGCGTGATACACCTCCTTTGCTATGACTCGTTGCCGCTCCATGTGTACCACAATTTCCGGGGTGCTCTCCGGGAGTTCTGGCGGGGGACTGCAGGCGCAACTGCTTATGATATTCTTCCTCATCCTGATGTTCTTGTGTTGCGCCATTGACTTAATAGATTGCTGTAAATCGTTTACGTCTATTACTCTGCATACCTGTAATTGCTGTTTGAAAATTGTCTGGCACCTGATCCTTCTGCCTCGTTTCATTATAAAACGAAAACCTTCTTCTCCTGGTGCCCTACCTACGCTGTTCACAGTATTAGCATCACGATTCTGCTACCCGATGTGCTGCCTGTGTCTACACTTGCCTGTTTGTGCTCTGATTGCTTAGCGGCCGGCCCCGGGGGGTTGTAGGCCCATACTTGTTCTCTATTGAATTGTCAATAAAGGTTTTCAAAAAAAAAATTTAAAAAAAAAAAAAAATCTTGCCATACATTTTGACTTTGGCTAAATCAGGGCTCGCTCATTCCTCTATCAAAGTGCACCTGGCAGCTATCTCTAGATTCAGACGTACATCTTCTGGCCCTTCCCTCTGGTCGGCAAGAATCGTGAAACCATTTTTAAAAGGACTTTTTAGAGTTTTCCCACCAGTTAGACCTCCACCACCTATGTGGCAGCTCAACTTAGTCCTTACCCAACTCATGAGACCGCCTTTTGAGCCAATTCATAGAGTGGATCTTAAATTCCTCTCTTGGAAAGTGGCCCTCCTTCTCGCTTTAACATCCGCCAGGAGGGTTGGTGAACTACACGCTCTCACTATCAAGGATCCGTTCTTACAGTTTAAAAAGGACACTTTGATTCGGAGGACAAATCCAAAATTTATCCCGACAGTCCTTTCGGACTTTTATTTGAATGAACCAGTCATTCTCAAATCCTTTTTTCCTAGACCTGCAACTCCAGCTGAAAGGTCTCTTCATTCATTTTCATTGGATGTTCAAAGGTGTTTAAAATGTTCTCTTCAACTCACCAAGGAATTCAGAAGATCTACACAGCTCTTTGTCGCTTACAGTGCCCCTCGCAAGGGTTTCCCTCTTTCGAAGCAAGGGATTGCACAATGGATTGCCAGCGCGATCCAGTACTGTCACCAAGCGGCCGGTTAGCCCCTAGAAGGGCGGGTCCGGGCGCACTCTGCAAGATCTGTTTCTTCTTCTGCAGCTCTCTTCGCTGGAGTGCCGATCAAAGACATTTGCAGGGCAGCTACATGGAGCAGTGCCCATACTTTCACGAGGCATTACTGCTTGGGCTCTTCCACGCGTAGTGATGCTGCAGTGGGACAGGCAGTCCTGAGAAATTTCTTCCAGTGAGCGGTGAGCTTTCCCTTCTAACCCGCCTTCCTGTTATTGGTTTCGCACATTTTGTATCTAATGATGTTTACTGACTGGTGTTTTGGTAACTTGTATTTCTTGTGATGATATTGGCACTGCAAAGTTTTACAATGTATTACACAAAATGTGTTTTCTTTCTAACTTCTGGCTATTCTGATACAAGCTATGGAAATCTATGAAAGCATACTTAAACGATTGATGTACGTAAACTGAAAGCTTCTGTGGAAGTTTTAATGCTCGTTTCTTTGCTAGAAGTTCTTTCTGGTTTCATTGCAGTGTTTCATTTTCTTTTCTTCCAGGTGTCCAAGAAAATATCAGCAATTGCAGCACCATCTCCCAAACGTGCTAGACTGGAAAAACCTTCGACAGCTAAAAATATTAGGAGTATATTCCCATTCTTGGAGAGCTGATCCTTGCTGAACTATTTAAAAGACAATTCTACAGTCTTAAAACAAGCATTGTGTAAGCTAGAGGAATACTATATAGGTTTGGAGCTGGGATTCACGACCATTCACTAGAGGTGTTGGAAAGCGCAAACTCAATTCTTTTGTTTTACTTTTTAAAACCTATGAATTTGGTTACGCTCTTCAATGAGCGAGCCAGGGCTGCTTTAAAGGGATTCCTGTAGGCCTTACCTTGGAGGTGAACAGATTTTTTTTTTTTTTAGGTGCCCACATTTCGTGGTTGATGCTAATTTGTCCACCACCTTAGTAGTGTAAGATCGCCGCTTTACTTCACCCACAAGGTTTGTGCAAGCTCACCAGACAAAGTAGTTCTTTAAGCAATGGTAACTACCAAGCACAGAGGAGTGTTTTCCCTTCCAACATGTTAAATAAGGTTCACGTGGAATTTTTGCCGGCATTTGGTTTGGGAAATAAAGCACTTTTTGATTGCTTCGGTTGGACTTTTTTTTTTTTTTTTTTTGTTAACGAAATACTGCTGATTTCCAGCATATCAAGTACTGTCTTGGACTGCAGAACCAGGTTCCAAGATGGTCATGATACTGGGCTGAAACTTGACAAGCATCATTTGCTTTGTTTGCTGGCCCTGCTAGACATGAGTGGAGCACTTTAACCAAACCGCCCTACCTTTTATTAGTGGTAAATAGGGGTTGGGAGATGAAACAAGGAAGAAAGGCATAAACACATGTCGTTACAAAGTCTCAATTGAAAAATGTGTTCCTTCAAACTGTGATTTTTGACTCCTCTTTAGTTTCCTACTTTTCCGTTTCACGATTACTAGTATGTATTCTTTGCAAAATGAATGGTTGTCCACACATGAGATTCCTCCAACCCTCAAGAAAGACCTATCTAAAGACTCCTGTGCAAGTGGTGCCTATCAGTTGTTACACAACAATAACATCCTTGTTTATAATTTTCAGCTACCTCAGTCTACAACGACAAGCTTCCTTTTTGTCCTTATTAACTTCGTTGTATTCTCAGTATATATTGGAGCACTGATTTTTGGTGGAGAGTACGATCGTTTCTAGTTTTTCAAACTGCAGCTGGTATCTTTATTTATGTAATAGTTGAAGCTAAGACCTATACCTTTATGAACTTGAGAATCATAAACCTGGATTATGCCTATTGTGGTTGCTGTTCGTATATACATTGTTGTGGGTGCAGGACCTCTGAAGTTTAACTAATGGAAGTAATTTAAAACTAGCATTAGACGCAGTTCAGTTAACAGATGATTTATAGACACATATAGCACTATTGTGTATTGGGGAAGTAACCAACTAGTTGTTTACTGAAGGTTGCCAGAAGGACTTAGCTGAGCGAGGACAGGATACACATTTTCTTAAATGATGCTGCTGCTGATTTCTGGGACTTGTGTGTTTACCTTTGTGTATGTTGGAGTTTAGTTTGATGCCATTGAGATTTTTATTCTAGAATTGCCTGACATTTGGTAGGTTTTCCTTGTTTTGTCAAAGGATGTATCCCTCTCCTACCATAGAGAACATTGTCTTTGGACCACTCTAAGATGTTGGTGGTGAAACTCAAGACATCACTCGTACACTTTTTAAAATAAAATGTCCTTATTTGATTTGTCTCCTAGTGCTCTGGCAATAATGCATTGTGCCTAGTACTTCTTTGTTTTAGTAGATGCACTTTTTTGCATTTTTATACTGAAACATCTATGTCATGGAACTTTAACGTAGCACATCACTTCTGGCTATGCAAACTGCCTCTGTAGGGTAATGTTTACATCACTGGGGTTTACAGTGAAATGGACTGCTTTTGGATTCAAAGCTCTAATCTCATTCAAACAGCCACATTTGTTTGTTCTACTGTTGTTCCTCTGTCACATTTGGTTGCAACTTTGTTGGAAATACATGGTCAAGGGGGAACATAGGCAGTCTGTGCACAGGGCATTCTCACAATTAAAGTGTCTGCATTGTAATCTTTGTAATTATTTTGCCAGTGGGAAAACACCGGTACAATCTTTGGAAATCCCTTAAGTTAGAGACTGTTTTAAAATCCTGTCTCTCAATGTACCCTTTTTCTTCATCCTTTTACCAAACGTTGAAATGACTGATATTATTCGGTGGGTGACTGGCAGATGTACATTTGTAATTTTGTAATTTTTCGTACCAAAATTTTAATGTAAATGTATTTTATCAATGACTTGTTTTTGTACATTGTGCATTTTTATAAATAAATGTGTTTTTCACGGACACTGGAGAAGCTGTGTTGGTCTTTTAATTTATTAAGAAACCCTATAATCTCAGCAGGCTGTAAACTCAGCAGTTCCTGATTTTTTTCTGACCAAATAGAACTCATTGGCTTTCCATTTAGATGAAATAGTAAAGAACACTTCACATATGGTCATAATTCTGTCATCTGCTTTTCCCCAATTGTTTTAAGCTCGTACAGTCATCAGAGCAACCAGAGACCTCCGCTAGTTACACCTGCCATTGAGCAGCACTGGGGCAAGGCATGTTTTGTTGTGGAACATCATATAAGAAAACGTATTGTATAACTTTAAGGCACACACTACAAAATACATATAATAGTACAATATGTAATCAAAACTCAAAATTGGCTTTCTCTTATTAGATGATTTCGTTTTCGCTGCTCTGCCTCTTGTTTTGATTAACTTGATTTATGCCTAAGACGACACATGTTTCGTCATCTTAGGGTATTCCCTATGACTTCATCAGGGCAAAAACAGAAAAACTACCACCAAGCCCTGTATAGTCACCTAATCCCTCAATGACATTGACATACTTTTGCCCAAACATTGCTTACAAAAGTTAGTCATATGTCCAACTTAGCTAAAAATCATGTCTTCTGATTGAAATCCATTTAGTGGCTACTTATATTCCCTATTGGCATGCAGAATGTATATATCCCTCAGTGTGATGGGGAAATTTTATACATGCCAGATCATCCCAAATTAAAGTGTAGCAAAAACCAGTAAAGGCGCGAAAACAAAACATGCAATTGTCTTCCAGGGGATACTCCTCAAAGTCATAAGCACTGAATAATCCCCGCCCACATGCGGGACCCAGGAGTACATACAAAAATACATATGTATGTTTAGGTAAGATAGTACAGAGTACCTCCAAAACATACATGTATACATATATTAACATGCAGCCTGTTATACTTCAAATAGGCTAATATGCCAAAATTAAATGGGTTTTTCATTAAAAGAAAATAATCTCACATATAAATACTGTAACAGAGAACATACACTCCAATAGTGTTCCAACACAGCCCTTTATCTTCAGAGAAAAAGGCAAGTAATAGAAGGCAATAAGCTCATATGCTGCATAGATGAAAAAACACAGTACTAAAAAACTGGCACCCTGCCTTTACAAATTCCAAGAACCTGGACACCGTGTCTTAAGGACCTCCAGGAGCTCCCTGCTCCCATCATGCACCACAGGTGACAGTTAGGTCAATACTTTTTTCTGGCTCCTTCAGTGAGGATAATGGAGCTCGTCAGTTTTTCATTATTTCTTGTCAGAAATTGGTTTTATTTAATCTTTATTATGTTTCATCTGGAAGAGTGGAAGAAAATAACAAAGGACAAGTGGGTGCTGAATATTGTGCAGAATGGCTATTTGCCCAGATTCAAATCCCAACCTCCATCAGTACCCCCGCGACAAAAAGTTCTCCAAAGACGCCACTTGTTGCAAGCGGAGGTGAACTGTCTTCTGCAGAAAGATGCCTTAGAAACAGTCCTAGCTTCACAAAGAAGACAAGAAATATATACTCAAAATGTTCTGATACAGAAAAAAGGCCCTACCTTAGAATACAGACCAATACTCGACCTTAAGGTTTTTAAACCAATTCATCCTCAAAAGAATTTTGGATGTTAGTGCTGCACCAAATCTTTCCTCATCTACACCAAGGGGACTGGATGTGTTCTATAGACCTGCAGGTCGCCTACTTTCATGTTCTGGTGTCCAAGAAACATCTGATATAGCTGTGATTTCAAGTGGCTCTCCAACATTTCCAATTCAAGGTTCTCCCATTTGGGTTCAAATCAGCTCCCCAAACTTTTTCTAAATGCATGGCAGTGGTGACAGCTTTTCTTTGCAAACTTAGGATATTCATATATCCTTACCTGGATGACTGGCTCCTGAAGAGCTAGTCACCCACTCTGCTTCAGCCATCCCTCATACTGCCTTCAACTACTGAGCAAGCTGGGCCTACAGGCAACTACAGAGTCTACTTTCAATCCGACCCAAAAGATCCACTACGTGGGTGCTTCCCTGGGGGAATGCTTCTTTGATGGCATGGTCTCAGACATTACTATACGCCTTTACACCAATCCCGGCTGGTGATCTTACCGTATTTGCTACATTTGGCCAAATCTGGCCTTCAGTTTTCCTCTATAAGGGTTCATCTAGCAGCTATCACTGCATACAGAAAGTCCCCTACACAAGTTTCCTTTTTCTAAATTCCTGCGGTTAAGGATTTTCTTGAGGTGATAAAAAAAGGTTTACCCACCGATCCGATCTCAATCTCCACCTTGGTAGCTCAACATAATTCTGGCTAAATTGGTGGGTGCTCCTTTTGAGCCTATTCACAGAGCTTCTCAATTACTGGGGGGCATTCTGTCGGACTTAAAAAAGACAACTGACAATGCTAAAAAAGAAGCCAAATCGGGTATTGTGAACGCACCAACAAAGCCACACTTTAGCCAGAAACGTGAACAGCCAGGGTGCTTAAATATGGCGGATAGGGGATATGATCCCTGCAGTCTTAGGAGTGGGGGAGACCCAATTAGTCCAAATAGCATGGAAAAAATTAAAAACTAATCCTACGCCGCTGTTGCAGGAAAACTCTCAAAGATGCCCACAGAAATACAAAGAAGGGATTGCTTCGAGCAATCGACCACACAGCCCAGGCATAAGCCGGGGCAACAGGGGAAGGTTCCAGAAATCACCATTCACCAAAGTCCTCACGGCCAAAGTATGGGGAAAGGAAGCCCGGAAAAACTCAGGAAACAAAAGAGGACGAAAACAAAAAAGGGAAGGGAGAAACAAGACCAGTAACATAAAAGCATTCTTTAAAGCAGTAACCTCGACTACAGAAGAAAAAGAAGCAGCAGTACAAAGTCTGAACACCAATTGCACAGGCGAAGGTACGAATAGCAAGCACCAAACAGAAACTACTCATCGAAAAATTAAGCATAATAATGACAAAAAGTTGGCACACTGTACGGATCCCTTAAAAAGAAAAAGGCTGGGAACGTCGCTAGCTGGAATCAAGGGAGCCCTACTGACACAGGGACCTTTGTCAGTAGAAGATACGGATGATCGAGACGTGTGGGTAGAAGAGCCATCATTCGGAAAGAGATCCGACGGGTCACTGGTCAATCCAGTCACAGAAGAACATAAACAACGGGACCACAGGCGGGAGGGAGCCGAAAGTGGTACAATTTTACTCATCCCGGAGTACAAGTCAAGAGGCAGAGGGGACATCCTCAACCGAGGTAATATTCTACGCTTAATATCCACTATCAGTAACCTGAGGGACATTAGCACAAATGACCTAGAATCCGTGCAGTTTGCACACTATAACTACCTGTCAGATCATGAGGTCAACAAAACAACATGGACCACGCAGGAAACAGCAGAAAGAATCATGGAGATGGAACCGTGCTTCCAAGCATGGGGGATACGCCTAAAAAGACAGGGAAACATAGGGTATCCAGATCCACTAAGTCAGGCACACAAAGAGAGAGAGAGGACTGTAGCTTCCAAAATAAACAAAAAAATAACTAAAACTGAAAGCGTCCTGAAGGGGAATTGAAGTTCTTCAATCTCAGACGGACACCAACTCATTGAGCCCAAGGCAAGCTCAAGGATCTTGTCGTCAAAAGGATTGGAACTGGATAGCAAGGACCATTAATACAAGGGCCTCGAAGACATGACAAAACATGCAACGAAATACCACAACAAAACATCAATTAAGAATATGTGTTTGGAATATAAACGGTTTAGGGAATAAAGTTAACGACACTCAGCTTTTACTTTACTTTCAAAAATTCGACATAATTGCTCTTCAAGAGACCTGGTCAGATAAACCGTGTCAATTACAGGGCTTTAAAGCATATCATCTACCAGCCATAAGAAAGGCCAAATATGACCACTTAAAAGGAGGCCAAACAATATACACTTCAATCAAGAGTATCAACGAAATAAAAAACAAAGACGCTAAACAGCTAGGCAATAACAGTATAAAAATAATAGAGCTGAACTTAGGGGGGAAAAGACCAAAAACAAAAGCTAACATTGCTAAATGTATACTTGCATCCTCAAGAGAAAAAAGCTGGGATAAAACTACTGATAGGAGAAGTGACAAATACTGTCAGAGAGAACAGCATCTAACCTCATAGTAACTGGGGACTTTAACATGTACCTTGGAGGGCCCCAGACAAGGGACTCACTGCTAGAAGAGCAGTTTCTGGCATGGGGCATATCAAAACAGGAGGCAAGCAAATGGGGCAAACATAACAGGCTGTCAAGGGATAGCCTAAAGGATTTAGAACATCTTAATCTTGCAGCTTTAAATGGCCGCTTCACAAACGATAGCACCCTGGCAGCTACTTTTCATAATCATAATGTAAGCTCAACCATAGATTTTACATTCTCATCTCTACAATTTTTCGGCAAAGTCTTGGACAGTCGAATAGGATCAATGACAGCCAGCGACCACTTACCGCAAGAGATTACCCTTAACACTTACGGGGTAGCGGTTACCCTGCCAGCAGTAAACCTGGAAGCCTCACTTTCGGTCTTACACAAAAGAATAAAATGCAATACGCATAATTTGGAAGGCTTTGAGAAGGAAGCGAAAAAACTGGGAAAAATGCACTACAACTCAGATAGACAACTTAAGCCGATGGGAGCTATTTACCAGCAGCATTGGGACTGCACATACAAGGAAATCAAAGTTCCCCACAACAACAGAAGCCCAAAACCAACAAAGCCACAAAAATGGATCTCATACTATGGAAGGTCACGACAAGTTAATAAAACGAAACATCAATCTAAAGCTCCTCAAGAGAAATATTAACAAACTACTGAGGCAATTACACCGAGAAGGACCGGACAATGTTGTCCAAAAGAAACTGCAAAAACTTAAAAGCACCAAAAAGAAACAGATTTGGAACTTAAAAAGGGAAGCAGAGGATGAGTTATGGGCTAAGTTACTCCACGATGCTAAGGGAAATCACACTAGTGGAAGATTCTGGAAAACTGTGAACAACCTGCAGACCTCAAGAAGACCCTGCATCAACTCTCATCTTACTGAAGAAGCTTGGCATGATTACCTTTTGCTCCACTTTAATACGGCTCCAAAAAACACAATGACTAGGGCACCAGAATTTGACAGAAAAACCCTAGATTGCTCCCCAACAGTAGAGACAACAACACTGGTCTTCACAGGAAAACAAATCATAAGTAGGATAGCGAAAGGTAAGACAGAGGGGGCACCGGGCCCTAACGGAATCCCCCCCATTCTGTACAAACAAAACCCGGAATACTGGGCAGCGGCGTTAGCTCCACTCTACAAACAGATTATAGAAACCAAAATAATTCCTGACTCATGGAAAGGCTCAATAATAGCTCCAATTCACAAGAAAGGCAACATAAATGGTCCGAAAAACTACAGATTGGTTGCCTTAATCGATAACGAGGCCAAATATTACGCTGGCCTGCTACTAGAGGAGCTCACAGAATGGGCGAATGAAAATGCTGTGATGCCCATTACCCAGACAGGATTTCGGAAACAAATGGGAACGACGACAAACATTCTGGCTGTATCACTTCTAATAGACGCTGTCAAACTCTCCAACCTCCCTCTTCTCGTATGTTTCATCGATTTTACTTCAGCTTTCGACAACATCAATAGAAAGCTGGCCAACAGGAAAATACCATCAACCCTACTAGCACAACTGATGTTATTACATACGGATACGTGGATACAAATTAAGCTGGGATCAGGCGACTGCCTGTCAAGGAAAATACGGACGACCAAGGGCCTCAAACAAGGTTGTGTGCTAGCTCTAACCCTTTTTAACCCCTTGAGTGCCCGCCCCTTTCCCCGCCCTGTGCCGGCCGTTGCATTAGCGGGCGGGGTTTATGACGAGCTGGTCTCGTCATGGGCACAGCGCAACCGCGGCCCATGACGAGACCAGCTCGTCATGGGCACTCAAGTGGTTAACATCTTCATGTCAGATCTCTCACAGAAGCTAGACGAAAGTAACGCGCATGCCCCAAACTTAGGAGGACTCAACCTCTCGAACTTGATGTATGCAGACGACATCGTGCTTATTAGCCGCACGCCAATAGAGCTACAACTTCTAATCGACACAACATTTAATTATTCGGCAACGAATGGTCTCAGTATTAACCTCTCAAAAACAAAAGCCATGAGAATAAACGCAAAGACGTCTTCACCCAAGTTTTGCTGGCAAATAGGAGGGCTAACACTGGAAACTGTGGAGGAATACAAATATCTGGGTGTAATCATTGACAGAAAAGGGACATTCCAACCACAGAAAGAAGCAACGCAAAAGAGAGGAACCACAATAGCTGTCGCACTGAGGAATCTTAAAAAGAAAGCTGTTGGTCGCAGCTTTACGCCATTATTACAAGTGATCATAGCAAAATTAACACCGGCCATTACTTACGGGAGAGAATGCCTCAGAGGGAGGGACGCGCAGATATTGGACTACATAATAGCAAGGGCAATGCGAATGATATTCAACCTGCCTAATTATACCTCGCAGGCACAAATAAGGCTTGAATTTGGCCTGAGGAATCAAAGAGTAGAAAGAATGGGCGCTTACGCCAAAAGCTGGCATAAAATACAGGGAGCCGAAGTCTCAAGCTTGAATCACCATCTCTAGAAGGAGTTAGAAAGAAAAAATACGTGTGCAGCTGCAAATTATCTAAAGCACTCGATAGACTCCTTGAAATTACAAGAAGCCTGGAAGAGCATTGGTTCTCATAATATCTTCAAACGATTAGTTAATAAATCTGTAAAGATAATTTCGCTAGTGGAAGATAAAGCAACACTAGCTAACAGGGCTCACGGCTGGATTCTCATCCAAAATTACACGAGCAGCGCCTGCCAAAGCTACCTAGGAGTTGGTTATACACGTATTACAAAGGAGAAGTTCATACGACTGCAGCTGGGGATTCTTCCATCACAATACCACCTTCCCCCGTGGAAACTAACCCAAACGATAACAAATTGTCGGCTATGCGGGGACCCAAAAGAGGATATCCTTCACCTAATATGCATTTGTAATAGACTGGCAAAGGAGCGCAGACTCCATTTAAAAGCAATACTAAAGAAATTGGGAATGAGAACATGTCGGCAGGCGGTCAAAGCATGCTTTGACCGGAAAAATATCCAACTAATAAGTCATCTCGTCAAATTTCTGGAAAAAGCGGGAAAAAAGCAGAACGCCAGAAGGGAGAGACTGGACGAAGTAAACCCATCAAACATTTGAGCCCAACCGTCCCACTCGGCAACGACCGGAACAACCCTCTCCATGTTAAAGCCTCGAAAGAAACGTCATTTGTCATCAAACAGTACAAGCTGTGTGTCCGGATACTTAGGCAGTACCAACTTTAATTCATAAAAAAAAACAAAAAAATAAGAAAAATTTGTATTTCAAACTATTCGTTTCTTAAAGTAAGTCTGCACATCTCCGTTACTGAGGACTGGTTACAACGCTACAAAACTGCAGACCTGTCTGCAACCAGTTACAAGCCTCCCTTGAAGGCCCATTTTTTTTTTTTTGACCGTCCCGCCTAACTGATGGTGTTGCTTAAACCTGCCCCAATAACCTGCAGGTGTGAACATTTTAATATAGACACTTTGGGCATATAACGTTCTATTTTTATCTGTTTCCTTGGACAGTGCCAAAGACGCTTAACTTTTTTTTTTTTCCATTTAGAATGCACTTTTTTAGCCTTATGAAATTTTGCGCTGTTTTATTATTTTTTTTTAATTAAATTTTAACAAACTGATTTATAAAAACTTGTATTTTAAGGTTGTTTACATGTATTATATGTAGCTGATTGCAATGGATTTAATTAACTGAGCAATAAAGAATTACTTACTTACTATTCACAGAGCTTCTCTGCAGCACTTGTCATGGAAGGCCACTTTTTTAGTGGCCTTCACCTCTGCCCGCAGGGTTAGTGAGATCCAGGCCTTGTGTTGTAAAGAGCCATATATAGTTTTTCATGCAAACAAAGTGGTTTTAAGAACCCACCTGAGCTTCCTACCTAAAGTGGTCTCAGATTTCCATATTAATCAGGCTATCCCTCTCCCCACATTATTTCCCAAACCCTCCAGAGAGGTCCCTCCATTCACTAGACCTGAAGAGGGTTCTGAAATTCTATTTGGACAAGATGTAGGCCTTGAGAAATTCAGACCGCCTATTTATAAACTATGGTTCCATAAATACTGGATCAGATAGACTACTAGCCGCAGATTCCTTCACGTAGAATTATCCCCAGGCATGAGACTGGATCCGGAAACTTTTTGCCACAGCATCCCTACGCGCCGGGGCGACATCACGCAATTCCGCCCAGGCGTCATACGTGACGTCAGCGAGGTCACATAAGACCCGGCGCCGAGGTGACGCCGCGATGGACCGTGCGGAGCCACAGAGGTCGGTGGTTCTCGTCCCGCTCAGGGTCAAAGGAGGACCCCTCGTCCCTCTCCGGGCCCCTTTCGTACCTCCTCACAGGCGGCTGCCTCGTTGGAGAGCGAGTCGGAGGTTGTATCGTCCATGGCGCCGCCACAGGGGTTGCTGGGCGACCTTCGCCTCCTTCTGGGCCGCGGAGGGCTTCGGGCCCCTCCCCGGGCCCGTCCCGTTTCCCCATGCAGGTGGTTGCCTCGGCGGGGGTCAGGCCGGTGCCGCTCCAGGGCCAGTGCGGCTCCAGCGCTACTCAGGTCTCCGGTGCGGGGTGATTTGGAGGTTCCTTGCCCGATGTCCTCCCTCAAGCAGCCGACTCTATGGATCCGTGCAGGGGTCGTACCGCGGATTCGTCTTCGGACGCTCCTTCTCCAGAGGCAAGCTGCATATTGGTATCGTCCTCCCCGGAGACTGGTCGCCGTGTGGTGTCCTTTACACTGGCATCGAAGGGCGGCTCCCCGCCCTTCCTGAGGCAGGGGTGTTCGTCGGAAGAGCGGCAGGTCACTCATTCTTCGGCCTCTCCTGACTTCCAGGTCTGACCCTTGCCCGCCCCGCTTGGCCTCGGGGATGGCTGCCTTAGTTTGCAGCCATCCCCCACAGAGGAGCTGCTTTCTCCACAGCGGGGCCCTTACGGATGCAGGTGCGGCATTCGCTCACGCGGTGTCCACGGCTGTGGGCATCCTACGCATGGGTGACCTGGTGGCTCACTTTCCGGCGGACCATCTGTTGGAGGTCCTCCACCAGGGCTCTGGTGGGAGGGAAATCTTACTTCCCTTTGAAGGTTTGCTCCTTTTGTGCCTGGACGGGGGCTAGGAGGCGTCCTGCCTCCTGGGACCCGGTGCCTCCGCATCTTCTGCATCGGCACCTTCCGACGCCGCATGACCCGGCGTGAATGTCCATTCACCCCTCAGCCGCCAGCCCCCTTCTGCGGACTGCTTTTCCCTCCCTGCCGCCCCTGTTGGCTCTGCCGTACAGAGAGGCCCGCTGGCTGGACACTTGGGGACGCAACATTTTCGCATTGACAAGCGCAGCCCTGTGGGCCCTTAACACCTTGTGTGTGCTGGCTAGGGCCTCCTCCTGTTGGTGGGACTCGCCTATGTCTCTGGGGTCTGCAGCGTCCCAGGAGTCTGCTCAGGTGGATTTGCGACACCATGCATTGGATGGCCGGGAGCTTGCGGCGTTTATTCTCCGCTCTGCTCTGGACGTCTGAGGCGCTGGGTCGGGCCATGGCTTCCTCGGTCGCTCTCAGTCGCCATGCTTGACTTCGGGACGGCGTCTTCCCCGAAAATATTCGGGAGAGGCTCATTGATCTCCCATTTGATGGCAGTCTGTTTCATGCCCCGGCCGACTCTGCCATCCAGAGGCTCTTGGCAGGGCTCCGTCCTCCTCCTTCCCCTCCTCAGTGACTTCTGAGTTAGGGTTGCTTCTAGGCCTTCTTAGGCCAGCTGTTATGTTTGTGGAGTATGTTTTTCTGGCCGTTTACGTCCTTCCTTGGGACTTTGGCATTGTTGGCTGCTGGATGGCCCTTTTGTTGTTGTGAGTTCTGCAGGAGTTGTTGCGCAGACTTGGGCCTTCTGCTTTGCTTGGGCTGCTGTCAAGCCTTTAGCGGGGGTGCTTTTTTTCCACCGTGGTTCTTTTGTTTCTTCCTCTGCTGCGGAAGTTCTTCCAAAGAGGGTTCCCATATCTTGGGACTTCACGTGCCCTATGTGGGGTTAGTGTAGCTGTCCTATGGGTTGCGCTCTGCTGGAGGGTTCTGGTCGCCTTCGGGTACCTGTTCTCCATGGTGTTTACGTAGGTTGCTTTTGCTTTCTGAGGTAGAGTGCGTGGCCACTCGTGGTGGTGGCCCGGGCCTCTCCTCCTCTCCCTGCTCCCGTTCTGTGGTCTGGGATGTCCCTGTGTTCTCCCTTGCCAGGCGTTGCCTACTTGGCCTTCCTGGGGCCTCGGGCTGTTCTTCTGGCCTTGACTGCCGGCATTGTTCTGGCTGGCAGGCTGCTCTCCATCTGGAATGGGCTCTCCTTCTCCTTAGTTTCCTTGGGCCCTCTAGGCTTCTTCTTTTTCTTCTTCTTCCGTCTTCCTGTCTTGGCATTCGGTGGAAGCTATGTTGCCTTATGGGTGAGTGGGGTGCTTCAGCCTCTCCGTCCTTGCCCTTGGTTCCTCTGCTGTGAGTGTACGAGCCTCTTCAGCCTTCTTTCCCTCCTACGTCCCATTGGGGTCGGTGGGGTTCTGCTTGTGGGGGTTCCCTTGGCCTGGCAGGGGCGAGGTTCTACCTGGTCCACAGATCTGGTCCCCTGTGGGGCCCTCTGCTCTGCATTGGCTGGTGGGGTCCTTTCGCAGACCCTTCTTCCCAGGGGGTATTGCTAGGGTATCTATTCTACGTGAAGGAATCTGCGGCTAGTAGTCTCTCAGATGTAAGAGTTACTTACCTTCGGTAACGATGTATCTTGTAGAGACGATTCTAGCCGCAGATTCCTTCACGGCCTGCCCTTCCTCTCCTATTCTGCGAGGACCCTTGTGTTGGTCTTCAGTACTCGCCTCCCAGTGGGGGGCTGTGTCTCCAAGTTAGTACACCGTCAAAAAGAACTGACCTAACTGTCACCTGTGGTGCATTATGGAAGCAGGGTGCTCCTGGAGGTCTCAAAGGCATGGTGGTTCTTGGAATTAGTAAAGGCAAGGTGCCAGTTTTTTAGTAGTGTGATGTTTTTTCATGTGTGCAGCCTATTATGACTTTTTCTCCGAAAATAAAGGGCTGTGTTGGAACACTTTGGAGTGTATGTTCTCTGTTACAGTATTTATAATTTTCTTTTAATGAAAAACCCATGTAATGTTGGCAGTATAATAGGCTGCATGTTTATATATGTATACATGTAAATATGTATGTTTTGGAGGTACTTTTTTACCTAAACATACACATATATATGTATTTTTGTATATGCTCTGGGGTCCCGCATGTGGGCGGGGATTATTCAGTGCTTATGGCTTTGAGTATACCCCTGGGAGAGAACTAGGATTACGGGTAAGTAACTTCTCCTTCCTTAAGTTATGTAAACACCATCAAAATGGTCCCTGTCTTGCCTAATATCTTTCAATGGCCGTTCCTGGAACAGGAAAATAGAAAACCACATCTACATGATCCACATCTTTGCAAATTATATCTCTAAATTAGCCGACCAATGCATACCTCGTTTTCCGGTTGTAATTCCAACCCGGAATGTCTGTTGCACAATTCACTGTAAGAATCTAAGTGTGGAAACAGACCAAAAATGTATTTGATTGTCTAACATTGAATTTTATATACCCGAAAGATTCCCCCAATCACTGTGATCATGTCAACTTACCAATATCCTGTGTCTGTATACATATCAATATTGTACCAATTACAGTTCCTTAAGTATAGTCTCACTTTTCAAGTAATATCGATAACTGTACAGTTCCCCCCTAATGAATCAAACATAAGACTAAACATTTGTAATATCAACAAAATCGTGAGGCCCTCTGAACCCCATCACATACTGTCCTTAGCTGCTTCTGTGCCAGTCTAAATTAAACTATCTTCAGTATCTGTCCACTGGATTACGTGCTAGAGTACTCCAGCTGTAGCATATAACATTGGCGCTGTTGTCAGTCGTAAATAAGCGTTGTAACAAGTGAAAAGGGACTGGAAGGAACCAGCCCGTTCATGTCTCTATTCACGACACACGATATCTGCCGCCATTTTGACCTAGTGGTACCAATGTTATACACCCAGTATTTATTAAACATTACCCCTAATCCTAGCTACTCACATATCATAACTATCCTTACATGTTGCCACTCCATAAATTGCAACACGTGGTAGCGCCTGACCCCTATTGAAATATTGTCAGTGACCTGCACAAATATATAATCTACCCATCTAATAAAGGGATCAAGTGAAAAAGGACTAGAAGGAATCAGCCCGTCTGGATCTCCATTCATGACACGCAATCCCGGCCGCCATTTTAACCTAGTGGTACTAATGTTATCAACCCAGCATTTATTACAAGACACCCCTAGTCCTCGCTACTCACTTGTCATAAAAAGTATCATTATACTTTTGCCACTCCACAAATTGCAACATATGATGGCGCCTAACCCCCATTGAAATATCATTGGTGACCTGTAAGAGTATTTACCCATCCAATAAACATATCACAGTCTGACCAGACTCCCATTAGTCTTGAGTTAAAAGAGCAGCTGCTGCATACCATAAATACTCTCTGCCAGTCCCTTGCAATGTCATATATTCAAAAGTGACAGGCACAATCGTCAGTTGGCCCTTCATCAGAAACCAAAAACCTAATTCCACTCTTTTGAGAAGAAAATGCCCATTGTCAAATGTCCACTAGAAAAGGGAAATAAACTGCGCTAGTCAACCAGTATCTAGAACATTAATATACATTCGCCTAAGAAATACTGTAGTTTGTGGTCAATGTTCAGTCCCTCTTCAAGCATATGATCACATTGCCTAACTCATTCTGAGATTCAATTCCCTGTTTCCCCCACGAGGGTCTCTAAACACGTGTTCAGTGCTGTAAAACCTGAAACTTTTATTTTGCCCTTGTGAGGCACAACTCATGACATGAACTGCTATGGGATATCTCTCGCCCCCCTGTATTTACTCACTCTCTCGTTTAAGGCTCTGATAGTACTTCCGATATAAAAACTTTCATATTAGCATATAATCGATATAACAAATCTTGTGTTACAACTGATATTGGAACGAATATCATACTTATTACCCCCTCACTTCCACAACTTTTCACCTTAGCCACTGCCCATTTACACATGTCACAATGGCCACATTTGTAAAAACCCAAAGTATGCGGACTCATCTAATGAAAGTGGGGATAATGGGTTAACGTGGACTCAACCTCGTTCTCAAAGATCTAACCCTACGACAGGTGAAGTTAGGTCTGTCTGCAATACAGTCTTCTAGAGACTTGTCTGCACGTAAAATATGCAATGTTTCTGCATACTCTTCCGTGGTGCATTAGATAGCCATGTATAGTCCGTGATCAATCCATACCATTTAAACAATTCAGAAATTAAAGTTCATTGCTATAATTCTGTGTTGCACGCATCATTTCCCATGTGGAATCGCTCTAATCTGGTATCTGGGTGCGCACTGAATGCATGCAGTATGGAATTACATGAGGTAGGTTTGCGATTCAGTCTACTGTCGGGGCTCGAAAAATCCACTCGCATTGTCGAACAAGATTTATTCAGGACGAACTATATTTAGGGACCACTTGCCCTTTCTGGCGAGCTGAAAATCCTCTAACTTCAGTCACAGAATAAAAAGTAAATGGAGGAAGACAAACTGATTTTTGACCTCGGTCTGTAGGAAGAGAAACTGACTTTTGACCTCTGTCTCTGAAAGCAGAGCAAATGTACCAAGATTTAAAGGCATTTTTATTGCTCACAAAGTGAAAGAGCAATAAAAATGTATTTAAATCTCGTTATCTTGTCACATTTGCAGGCTTTTAGAGATGGAGGTAAGTCAGTTTATCTTTCTACATTTAATTTTCTTTCTGTGACTGAAGTTAGAGGATTTTATAAAGTGAACTATGTGACAATTGAACTGTGCAAGGCATGTGAAATGAAAGGCTGTAAGATGTCAGGCTTTTTTCTAACACTGAAATAGCTAAGTGAACTGTTCAAACATTTCAAATATATTTCACTAGTTAAGAAAACCCATTTTTGTTATTCTGTGGTGAAAAAAATATTTTTTTATAGGATCAAAACAAATTAGAACACTTGGTGATGTGCAGATTTTAAATATTTTTGCTGAAATCCAATTGCCAAACGTTGTTTATGCACTATTATCAGTAAAACTACATGTTTGTAGGAACGTTTTGTGGCCATTTCAATGGAAAATATGCTATCTTTAAATGACCATGCACTACCACATCTTGCTTTGGTAATATATTCATGGAAAGTGAGTTTTTAAACATGAACTGGGAATTATTACTGCTCCTGCCCAGATGACAACGATATTTGTGAACTAAGAGGCAAGCCAGGAATCATGTGTACCCTATATATGGGCTTGATTCATGTTATACATTGAGCAAACATTTAGTCTAATGAATAAAGAGTTTTATTGTACAGCAGAAATCGTGAACTTGCATATTTTAAGATGCTCTCTTATGTGATAATAAAGAAAAAGGCGTCTCCATAAGACAAAATATTTGCCTTGGATCACACAATTTTAGGCCAGTTCACGGGTCAAGTACATTACAGTTAGGTCGAATAGATTATTAAAGTTACCAGACCTGCAGGTCTAATAGCATTTTTATCTTTTTTTTCAAGCCCTGACTGTGTATTGTGTTGTCTTGACTGAATAATTCCACATCTACAAAGACAATTTCATACCCACTGTGATGGTGTGTAAATCTGATATTTGCATCATTAATGATATCTTAAGATAATCACATAACTCCTGTAGCCTGTGTGCAGTACCTGTCTATATCATGAAACAGTCATCAATATAACGACCCCAGTATGAGATGGATTCATTCCATTTTGTGCCCCAGATCCACTCCTCCAGTCACCCCATTCAGAGTTTTGCATAGGAAGAAGAAAAATCTGGAGCCCATGGCCACACTTTGCACTTGTCTATACCATTCATCCGTATACAGAAATTAATTATTATTCAGAATAGACTGTCATTGACAGCAACATTTTAGTGTGTTCCCATAGGCTTGCTGATATGTCGTAATGCTATCATTCCTATATCAAGTCTCATGCTTGTGTACAGAGCCACAACATCCAGTGTCACCATTGGCAACACTGGTTCCCATTTTACATCACTGAGTATACTTGTTATGTGTTTAGTGTCCGTTATGTACAAAGGAAGATTTGACACCAAGGGTTGTAAAAATATATCTAGAAATTCATAAAGTCTCTCCATAGGTCCCCTGATGCTATACAGGTCAACCCGGAGGAAAGAGGAGATCCTTGTGAATCTTAGGAAGAGTTTATAAGCAGGGGTATCCTGGGCGGTCCATCTGCAGATGCATGTATTCATCATCCTCCAGCAAACGTTTGTCATGCCAAACTTTCAATTGCTTCTTAAGACTTTTCAGTTCAAAAGTTGTATTCAAAGCCAGTTTCTCATAGCATTCCATATCATTCCATTGCGACTGACCAGAATTAATAACAAGCAATTGAAAATTTTGCATTACAAATGCTTGCTGGATGTTGTGTCCTTGTACACGAGCATAAGACATGATATGCGAATGACCGCATTATAACATATTTTAGGCGCCAAATAAGCAAGCCTATTGAGGAGAGGATGTGGCCTAATGGCTAGACCAGCTGACCTTTAACGTGTGAAACTGGGTTCACGTCTCGGCAGGGACGCTCAGATCCTGTGATTGTGGGCAAATCACTTAATATCCCCATGCCTAACCAAAAAAGAAATTAATGTGTCGGTCTGTAATGCAACTTGTGCTCATGTAAAGCGCTCCTGTACCTTCGGGTCTAGTGCTATATAAATCGCCCCCTCTTACCAAAAAAAAGCACCGTGATTGACAGCAACATTTCAGAGTTGATTCTGAATAAAAAATCGTTTTTGTCTAAGGATAAATGGTAATTGACAAACACAAGGTGCGGTCATGGGCTTAAGATTTTCTCCTTCCTATGCAAGCCTCTTTATAGGGTGGCTGGAGGAGGAGTGGAATTTTGGCCCAAGTGGCACAAAATAGAATTAGTCCATCTTATACTGGGGGCATTATATTGATGACTGTTTCATGATATGGACAGGTACGACACAGGCTACGGGAGTTTTGTGATTATCTTAACACTAATGATGCGAATATTTACACACCTTCACAGTGGGACTAAACTGCCTTTCTAGATGTGGAATTATTCATTCAGGACAACACAATACACAGTTGACTGTATCGCAAACCTACCTTATGTAATTCCATTATGCATGCATCCAGTGCACACCCCAGATACCAGATTAGAGCGATTTCAAATGAGGAAATTATGCATACACGACGCAATTGTAGCAATGAACTTGAATTTCAGAATTTATGTGGAGGCATGTTTTGCACAAAGAGGATATAGAGCACAGAACATCAGATCAGCGTGCAATAGGATTCTCAGAGTGGCAAGGAGTGACGCATTACAATACAAAGAACAGGGCAAGAGACGCTGTCCGATTGATCATGGACTATACATGGTTATCTAATTTACTATGGAAAGTATGCAGAAACATTGGTATATTTTACAGACAGACAAGACCAATGTTCCCTCTAATTTGTTTCCTCTGTGTGTGGCAGTGTATGGTCTCTGTGCGCTGAAGCCATGGCCATGTGTGCCAGGAACCAAACGTTTGCTTAACCCTTTTGCTGCCAGGCCTTTTCCCCCTCCTGTGCCAAGCCTTTTTTGGCTATTTGGGGTAGTGTGCGCTTAGGCCCCTGTAACTTTTTGACCACATTAGGTATCCACGCCAAATTTGCGTCCTTTTCTTCCAACATCATGGGGATTCTAAGGGTACTCAGGGTTTGTGGATTCTCCTAGAGGGGTTACAGAAATGAGCCAAAATACAGCAACATTTGGGTTTTTTTCGGAAAAATGGGAAAAACGGGCTGCAAATGAAAGCATCTGGGTTTTTCCCTGCAAATGTTATAAAAAAAGGGTTTGTGGGGTTGAAATCACCATTTTCCCAGCTTTTCGGGGATACCAGACTTTTGTCAGAAACCCAACATTTTTTACACAGTTTTGGCATTTTTCTGCGACATAGCCTATTTTTGCTATTTTTTGTGCTTTTTACCTCCTTCGAGTTAATGGCAGAAATGGGTACAAAAGCAATAATGGATCCTGGAAAGCTATACATTTTCAAAAAGAAGACAACATTCTGAATTCAGCAAGGGGTCATTGTGTAGATCCATCAAGGTTTTCTTATAGAAACTAACAGTTAAATATAGGATAAATTGAAAATTAGTTGAAAAAAACAGCATTTTGTGTCAACGTTTTCACCTGTAACTTCGTCTAATTATGACAGCTCTTTGAAAGCAATATACCATTACATCCGCTGGACATTACTGGTTGTGGGGATATATAGGACTTGTAGGTTCACCAAGAACCCGACGAACCCAGAGCCAAAAACTGAGCAGCAACTTGCAATGGTTTTTTATTATGTACCGGGTATATAGTAGTTATTCTGTAAAAATGTGTACATGGAAAAATCGGTATGAAAGACAACTATGTATTTCTGAAATGGGAACAAAATATAGAGTTTAGAAACAATAGATATTTGCACATTTCTGAAATTGGGAATACTCATACTAGCATGAGAATTATCAGTCATTTTTTAGAATGACTTCTTTTTTACACAATATCTTTCATTTGGAAGGCAGAAATGCATCGAAAGTCAATAGATAATAACAGTTCCTTTACAAATCTGAATTACCCTAAGTCTCCCGATAAAAATGGTACCTCACTTGTGTGGGGTAGGCATAGTGCCCGCGACAGGAAACGGCGCAAAACGCAACGTGGTCACAACTCAATATCGCAGTGAAAATGTACCCTTTTTTGGCAAAGTGCCTAGCTCTATTTTTTGAACCCTAGCTCTGCGGGCACCTTGGGAAACCTAGCAAACCCATACATTTTTGAAAGCTAGACACCCAGGGGAATCCAGGATGGGGTGACTTGACTGCCTCCCTCCAGGGTCTGTTACCCAGAATCCCTTGCAAACCTAAAAAATTGTCAAAAAAAACACATTTTCCCCACATTTCTGTGGTGGAAAGTTCCGGAATCTGCGTGGATCCACAAATTTCCACCCACCCCGCGTTCCCCAAAGTCTTACGAGAAAAATGGTACCTCACTTGTGTGGGTCGGCCTAGTGCCCGCGACAGGAAACGGCACAAAACGCAACGTGGTCACACCTCAATTTCGCAGTGAAAAATGACCCTTTTTTGGCAAAATGTCTAGCTGTAGTTTTTGAACCCTAGCTCTGCGGGCACCTTGGGAAACCTGGGAAACCTAGTAAACCTTTACATTTTTGAAAACTAGACACCCAGGGGAATCCAGGATGGGGTGACTTGACTGCCTCCCACCAGAGTCTGTTACCCAGAATCCCTTGCAAACCTAAAAAATTTGTCAAAAAAACATTTTCCCCACATTTCTGTGGTGGAAAGTTCCGGAATCTGCGTGGATCCACAAATTTCCACCCACCCCGCGTTCCCCAAAGTCTTACGAGAAAAACGGTACCTCACTTGTGTGGGTCGGCCTAGTGCCTTGTGTGGGTCTGCCTAGTGCCCGCGACAGGAAACGGAGCAAAACGCAACGTGGTCACACCTCAATTTCGCAGTGAAAAATGACCCTTTTTTGGCAAAATGTCTAGCTGTAGTTTTTGAACCCTAGCTCTGTGGGCACCTTGGGAAACCTAGCAAACCTATACATTCTTGAAAACTAGACACCAAGGGGAATCCAGGATGGGGTGACTTGACTGCCTCCCACCAGGGTCTGTTACCCAGAATCCCTTGCAAACCTAAAAAATTGTCAAAAAAAACACATTTTCCACACATTTCTGTGGTGGAAAGTTCCCGAATCTGCGTGGATCCACAAATTTCCACCCACCCGGCGTTCCCCAAAGTCTTACGAGAAAAATGGTACCTCACTTGCGTGGGTAGGCCTAGTGTCCGCGTCAGGCAAGGGCCCAAAACCAATTGAGGAGACATCAAAATTACCTATCACAAAACAACCTGGTTTTGCAAAGGGGGTCCCATGAGTTTTTGGCCCGGTGCTCGGCGGCCCCCTAGGGACACCTACCAAACCCACACATTTCTGAAAACTAGACACCCGGGGGATTCCAGGGAGGTATGGCCTGCGTGGATCCCCCAACATTTCCTTACCCAGAATGCCCTGCAAACCTCAAATTTAGCTGAAAAAATCACCTTTTTCACACATTTTTGTGTGGGAAAGTTGTGGCATCACCGGGCTGACACAAATTTCCTACCACCCAGCGTTCCCCCGGGTCTCCCGATAAAAACGGTGCCTCACTCGTGTGGTAGGCCCAAGTACCCGCGACAGACAAGGACCCAAAACGTAGTGAGGCGACATGAAAATTGCCTATCTCAAAACGACCTGGTTTTGCAAGGGGGGTCACTTGGGTTTTTGGCCAGGTGCTCGGCGGCCACCTAGGGAAACCTACCAAACCCACACATTTCTGAAAACTAGACACCCGGGGGATTCCAGGGAGGTATGGCTTGCGTGGATCCCCCAACGTTTCCTTACCCAGAGTGCCCTGCAAACCTCAAATTTAGCTGAAAAATCACCTTTTTCGCCCATTTTTGTGTGGGAAAGTTGTGGCATCACCGGGCTGACACAACTTTCCTACCACCCAGCGTTCCCCCGGGTCTCCCGATTTTTGCTGAAGATCAGTCCAAGGTGGCGTTTATACTGTCGTACCTAACTGGAGATGCTGCTGCATGGTCTATGTCCCTGGTCACTAGAAATGGTCGAATTTGCACGGATATTTAATCATGGATCCGCTTCCCAAGCAGTAGATAATGAGCTTCTAGAACTCAAGCAAGGAAATCGTGATTTAGGTGGATATTTGGCTCATTTCAACAAATTGATCATCGAGACAAATTGGCCAGAAGAAAAGAGGGGAGCAATCTTCTACAGAGGATTAAAAGACTAATTGATAGATGCATTGGCCCAAATCCCGACTGAGGTGTCAGAGCTCATTGACTTAGTTTGACAGATTGATCATAGGTTAGGAGAACATCGCAATGAGAAGAAAAAAGATTTTCGATTGCCACCTCCTCGTTTTGATAGAATCAGAACAGAGGGGCATAAAACGTCTGAAAATTTGACTTCAGAAGAGCCTATGCAAATTGGTTCAGTTCGAGGACTCTTGACAAAGGAGGAAAAAGAACGTCGAAGGATGGGACATTTGTGCCTATATTGTGGATTATCCGGTCACTTTGTTAAAGTGGTCCCTAAGAAACCCAAAACAGTGTAGCCGTCCTTCACCCCTAGAAGGAACTGCACGGGTGGAAGCAGAATCAAAGTCAGTTCCAGTCTCTCAAGAAATCGCTAACTCCTTGCAATCAGCAGCTCCTCACTTGGTGGTCTCATTCACTGTGAAATTTTGTGAGACCGAAGTTCATGGAGTTTGTGTAATGATTGATTCAGGAGCTACGGGAAACTTCTGTGATATCAAGTATGCCCGGCAAATTGGAATTAGATTTGTAGACAAGAGATTCGCGGAAGCTGTCAGAGCTGTTGATGGCACTAATTTATCTTCAGGACCCATAACACATGAAACTGAGACAGTCCAGTTAACTGGATTGAATGGCCATACTGAGTTCATCACGTTTAACTTAATTGATGCCCTCAGTTTCAATTAATCCTTGGTCTCCCATGGTTAACTGAACACAATCCGCACATGGATTGGAATAAGAGATCTGTGGTAATGAATTCCTCATTCTGCAAGGAAAATTGTTTCGGAAGGCAACCAAAAATGTGTGGGGAATCCCCTGCGAGAAGTTTAGCTCAATATTCCGCTGAGATATGTACCTTCGAAACTAAGGAAATTCCTATGGAGTATCAAGACTTATCCTCAGTCTTTGATAAAAAAGAAGCCGAACGGCTCCCTCCTCATCGCCCATACGACTGCAAAATTGAGATAGAGCCTGGAGCAATTCTGCCTTGCAGTCGAATTTATGCCCTCACAGAAACTGAATATAAATATCTCAAGAGGTATCTGGACCAACATCTGGCTAATGGTTTTATACGCCCCTTCCAATCCCCAGTTTCCTCTCCTTTATTTTTCGTACCCAAGAAGGATGGAGATCTCCGCATTTGCATAGACTTGAGTGCCCTCAATCAAGTAACAAAAAAAAAACGCTACCCTCTTCCTTTAATTTCAGTTTTACTGGACCAGGTAAAAAATGCTAAGATCTATACTAAGTTGGACCTGCGTGGAGCATATCATTTGATTCGGGTTGCTCCTGGGCATGAATGGAAAACCACGTTCAGAACCCGTTATGGTTTGTTTGAATACCAAGTAATGCCATACGGGTTGTGCAATGCTTCGGCTGCGTTCCAGCATTTTGTGAATGATGTTCTTGGAGAATTTCTAGACAGAATCGCAGTTGTTTATATTGATGACATTTTGATTTTCTCCGAAAGCGTGGAAGAGCACGTTTCTCATGTCCGATCTGTGCTTTCAAAACTGTTAAAGAATCATCTCTACGTCAAGCTGGAAAAATGCGCCTTTCATGTGGAAGAAGTAGAGTTTCTGGGATTTGTGCGATCTCCGGAAGGAGTTAGTATGGATACAGCTCAGGTTAGAGCGGTTCAAGAATGGCCTTCCCCTAGAAGCGTAAAAGAAGTCCAGAGCTTCATTGGATTTTCAAATTTTTACCAAAGGTTTATCCCAGACTTTTCTCACAAGGTGAGTCCAATCACTAGACTTTTGAAAAAAGAGGTCAAATTTGTTTGGAACAGTGTTGCGGAAGAGGCCTTTCAACTCTTAAAAAGAACCTTTACGCAGGCCCCCATTTTGTTGCATCCTAGAACAGAAGAGCCTTTTTATGTCGAGGCCGATGCATCTGATGTGGCAATAGGCGCCATTCTTTCTCAACGCCACAAAAATACAGGTCAATTTCATCCTGTGGCCTATTATTCAAGGAAATTTACTCCTCCAGAATGTAACTACTCCATTGCAGACAAAGAGCTGTTAGCGGTGAAAAGTGCGTTTCTGGAATGGCGGCATTATCTGATAGGAGCAAGGCACAAGGTCACAGTGTTAACAGACCACCGAAATTTACAATTTCTCAAATCGGCTCGGACCCTCACCGCAAGACAATTGCGTTGGTCATTGTTCTTTGCAGATTTCGATTTTGTAATAACCTTTCGACCCGGCTCAAGTAACACCAAGGCAGACGCATTGTCTCGGATAAATTCAAATTCCTTGGATTCTGAGACAGAGTCGCAGGTCTATAATTCCTGAAGAAAAGATTGTTTCAACAATAAGTAACTTAGATTTTCCAACAGAAGTTAAGAAAAAGATGACAGACCAAGAAATTAGCCAATGGGCCCAAGATGCTGAGGGGAGACAACTCAAGAATGGCCTTCCCTATTATGATAATCAATTGTATCTTCCAACAAAGGAGCTCCAAGAAAAGGCCATGAAATCTTGCCATGATGACATCTTAGCTGGACACAAAGGTGCACAAAAGGCAATTGATTTGGTGGAAAGAAATGTTTGGTGGCCGGGACTTAAGCAGCAGGTGCGACAGTATGTCTCCACTTGTGAATGGTGTTTAAAAGGGAAATCAGATCGCCAAGCCCCACAAGGTTTGTTGATGCCGATGCCAACACCCCCTCATCATTGGCACACTGTCTCGATGGATCTGATTGTTGATCTTCCCCCCCAGCCAGGGATATAACACAATCCTAGTCATGGCCGACACCTTTACTAAGGTGGCGCACTTTGTTCCTTTAAAGAAGATTCCTCAGGCTCCACAATTGGCTCAATTGTTTTCTCAGCATATAGTGAGGTTACATGGGGTCCCAAAGATTTTGATTTCAGATCGAGGCTCTCAATTGGTCTTGCACTTTTGGAGGGCTTTCACCAAAAGATTAGGGATAGATGCTCGTTATTCTACTAGTTTCCATCCTGAGACTGATGAACAAACTGAAAGGGCCAACCAAGATCTTGAACAGTACCTTCGGTTGTACTTACTGGGACAGAGAGTGGAATGGTCTGAATTGGTTTGGGCAGCAGAATTTGCTTATAACAACGCAAAGCATTAATCTACTGGCTACTCCCCCTTTTATTTAAACAATGGTCGACACCCAAGTTTGGTTTTAGGAAAAGAAGAAGGTTCAGTTCCCGCTGTGGAAGAGTTGGTTAGAGAGGTGCAGAGTACCTTAAAACAAGCAAAAGAAAATTTGATTAAGGCAAAAAATTCTTACAAATTCCAGGCTGATAAAAAGAGATGAAATAATCCTATCTATAACTCAGGTGATAGGGTGTGGCTTTCTACAAAAAATCTGAAATTGAAAGAGAATCGCAAATTCCAACCTCGTTATATTGGTCCTTTTAAGGTGAACAAGATGATAAATCCAGTAACAGTTAAACTCCATCTACCCTCATACTTAAAGGTTCATCCAACATTCCATGTTTCATTGCTTAAAAAGAATCCTCCAAACATGAGATTACATTCACCACCCACGCCAATCTCAGTAAACTCAGTAGAAGAATTTGAGGTACATAGGATTTTAGACTCAACACTCAGAAGAGGCAAATTGTATTATTTGATTGACTGGAAGAATTGTGGCCCAGAAGAACGATCTTGGGAGCCCTTTTCTAATGTGGATGCTCCAAGACTTGTGCGAGAATTTCATAAAGCTAATCCAACAAAAACTCGGATGGGGGAAAGCTCTTTGGTGGGGGGGTACTGTCAGGAACCCCTTATCCGATGTCAGTATTTGTTTAAAAGGAGCTCTCTCCCCACCGCTAAAAAGGCCTTGGGTTAAATACCTTCGCAGAAAAGTAAGACTTCATCCTTGTTGGAGATCTTCCCTATGTACTGTTCTGCGCCAGTTAAGGAGATCTGCTGATTAAGGGAATGACTCGATCGCAACCACTTCCTGTAGGGGTTTGCGGTCTAGTCATTTTTCCCTCGAGACATTCCAAACCCATCATTGCGCCTGCGTGAGTATCGTGATGCGTACTTCAACTGGAATCCTATCCTGAGAGGAACGTTTCTTCAGCGCTCTTTCATCTCATCAGGAATTCCTCAGTTTTGCATTAGAGCGCAACAGATTTAGTTTGTTAAGGATAGTACAGAGAACTTGTTTCATGCGATACTGTGTTTCTTAGCTTACCCGTTGTTAAATTCCCTCGACAGAGAAAAGGCTGCCAAACGTTGCTGACTGACTGTGGGTAAATCCTTTTAGAAGAAGCATCTCGTCAAAATCCAGAGAATCATCAGGATCCCAGAAGTATTGCTACGTGAAGGAGGTGTTTGCCTTATGAACAAGGGAGCCGCTTCTGTGAAGAGAAGTTGACTCCCACTTTCCCAAGTAAGACTGTTTATTTTTGCCTTGCCTTTGTTCAACATTCTCGAGTTAAGGAGCAGCAGCATTGTTTAAAAATAACAGTAGTTCAGAGACTTGGAGATTCAACCCATTCTAGACTTGATTAAAGACTGAAAGAATAGTAGGATTTTCACAAAACTACTTTGAGGAGTATATCTCAGAATTTAAAGTGATGGCAAACTTTTGAACATTTCTCTTGGGCCATCTGCAAGAACAGATAGGATGGTCACTTCTCTAACCGAATAAAGAAAAAACTCTCCATACAATATCTGGAGATCTGTGATTCTCACAGTCAATCAAATACCACAATATCTCAGACAAAACAGATAATTTTGAGAGAAACTAGCCTCTGGTCATTTAACAGGTAACGGCTAAGACTAGAGAGAGAGAGAGCAATTATAGAAAAGAATTAGAGAGAGAGGGCAGGGTAAAATAACTGTACCTTGTGTTTTGCAGGAGACCCAAGATTCCAAAAAGGAGTTTCCGAAGAAGAAGTAGTGGCCGAGCAGTCTCTCTTGTTTTGTGTTCCACTTCCCTTTTCCCCCCTAGCTGAAGCCGGAGACAGTTGTCTTCACCTGTCGCTGGTTTCGGTGGAGAGGATTTGGGGGCAAGGTCATCTGCTCCTGAGAAGGTCGAGTTGCGTAGCTTGACAATATTGATCCAAACACAAATAGTAGCGGTTAGGGGGACAACCCCACTTTTATCACAATGAGATAATTTCATAAAGGACGCGCACTTGAATGGCTCCATTTAATACATTGATGAAATCCCAGCCCACGATCCCCCGAGCTCAGAGGCCACGTGAAGGAAGAAGGGTGTGTGGGGCGGCTGGTGTCAACCGAGCAGCCTGCAGCTGGACTCCCGGCTACCCCTGAACAGGCTCTGAGCCTGGGCTGACACAAAGCAGGGTGTAAGGGGGCTCTCCGTGTACCTAAACAGATGATGTGCACCCCACCCACTCCTCCTTCTTGACACAACACACTGTGACTAATCGCCCATAATTGAGGGGGTGGGGCGGAGGGGAGGGGCGAGTGGTCATCTATTGTGCCTAAAGTGCAAATGGTCAGCACACAAGGCGTCACTCCCTGCGCTCCTGATGGAGAAAAGGTACCACAGGAAAAAAACTGTTTTCTTAGGAAATCTCCAACGAAGTACCTTAGCAGAGGAGTAAGGCGTCAATTTTAATATAATGCAACACTCACACGTCAATTACAAAATCTGTTTTGTTGTCAGCTGTTACATTTTTAAAGTGACAAAACTATAAGTTATACCAAATTTCAAACACAGGCCCTGCAAATTGGGTTGTGAACATTGCAAATATTAGGAAATATAAGAGAAAAACAATTTTACGTAAGCGTTTATGTTTTACATATAACTCGGGTGAGGCGTACACTGCAAAGTAAATAAACAACATTCTACTGCTGAGAAAACAAGCACTGAAACACAAGCGCGGCCCCGAAAGATAATTAGCCCGCGAGTGGTGCGCGCTGGGGAGAGCAGTCTGCTGTTTTTCAAAGCACATACTCATGCTTGTGGCACGCCGCTGCGTACTCCCGCAAGGCGTATGCCGCCAGAAGCACTAGTATATGCTTTGTAAAAAGAGCTGCACAACGGCTAAAGGTCTCTTAATCAGTGCATGCGCACTGCGTAGGAGAGACCTAAAAAGGAAAGAAATACTACAATTCCGAACCCAACCACTAGATTGTAGAATACTGCACAGCATGTGAATCCATAAAATTCTTCAAGCTGCAAAAACTACACTGACAGGTAAGAAACTATTTGATCTGTGTTAGACAATTAAATGCATGTTCGGTCTGTTTAAATACTTAAATTCGAACTGCGCAAGACATTCGGGGTCGGAATTATAACTGGAAACTGAGGAAGGAATTGGTCGACTAATTTGGAGATATAATTTGCAGAGATGCGGGTAATGTAGGTGAGGTTTTCTATTTTACTGTTCCAGGAATGGCCCTTAAGGGATCATAGGTGAGAACGGTTTTAAATGGTGTTTACACAACTGAAGGAACTGCATGTTTTGTTTTGGCGCACTTACTGGTTTTTGCCAAGCTCCAATTTGGGATGATCTGGCAGGTATTCAATTCCCCATCGCACTGAGGGATATCTTAATTGTTCATGCCAATAGGGTTATATTAGCCACTATATGGATTTCAATCGTAAGACTTGAGTTTTGGCTAAGTTGGACATATGTTTGACTTGTGTAGGCAATGTTTGGGCAAAATTAGGGATCTGTGATGGGGGTTTTTTTAATAAAAAAAAAAAGCTTGTACATGGGTTTCTACTTTGATGCCACACAACGTATATGTACAACACACTGATGTCACTAATTGGGGGATGAGGTGGCTAAATTCAGTGCTTGTTTGTAGTACTACAATGGTAGCTTTTTCTGTTTTAGCCCTGATGAAGTCGTAGGGAATACTTTAAGATGACGAAATATGTGTTGGCTAAGGCATGAATCAAGTTGGAAAAGAAGAGGCAAAGTGACCAGAAATAAATCATCTGATAAGAGAGACCGTTTTGTTTTGTGATTACATTTTTTTTTATTATTATAATTCTTTTGAGTTTTTTAAAGCGCAAACTAGACCCGAGACATCTGGTATCAGATCGCTTTACATGAGCACCAGTTTCATTACAGATGGATATATTCATTTTTGTTAGGCACGGGAGATTCAGTGATTTGCCCAGAATCACAGGATGTTGAGCGTCCTTGCCGAAACTCGAACCCAGTTCCCCAGCTTCGAGGTCGACCACTCTAGCCGTAAGGCTACATCCTCTCCCATATTGTACTATTCCATGAATTTTGTAATGTGTGCCTTAAAGTTATACAATTTGTTTACCAATCCTTGATTGGGGTTGAGGAAGGTGGGTGGATCTTCCCTCTTTAAACCTATGTAGAGGCAACTGCGTGGCTTTCAGTGAGCGCCTTAGTCCTATCAATTCACCCAATTCATGTTATAGTTACTTTTATAAGAAAACCTCTTGTTCCTTTGAGCCCCACATCTAGAACCAGTGGCAAACCGAATCAAACTTTAACATCCAAACTGTTTAAATTCAATATGCTGTGCAGTTTTGGATCTGGAATTTGCAAGCTTGGATTTGTCAACCAATGGGTCTACTGGTAGGTCCCCTTGAGCTTCTCCCAGATCCTCTGTACAACTTGAACCATTTATGTGGGCCGGGCCATTGTAATTTGAGCTCCAGCATTACTATTTTGACAAGGTACCGGAGAAAATTCTTGATGTGAATATAAAAATCTTACAGTAAGGCCATATGCATCCTGGATATCCAGGGGTATGAGAGATGTGGATGTAACTCCTTTGTTGGTGTTGGCGTAGCTTATAACTGACATTCACCCGCTTATTCAATTCATTATTTCTAGTATAATGGTTCTTTTAGCTGTGAAATAAGTGTTGGTAACTATTGTAAAAAGAGAAGCATCTCTAGAAACCGAGTAACAGATTACCCTAACAGATGGTGAGGTAGAATGATTTTTAGTGGCATATTGAGAGAGACAGATATGGGTTATTAGGCCTTGGGCTATGGGAACATTTACTTAATAGAGGATGCATTCTGTGCTACATTTACAAATAGTCCAAACAACTAGCTTATGTAAACAATGTCTTTCATTCATAAGTTATTAGACTTCTGACAATCTGTCCTTCCAAACAGGGGCTCCAACCCTATGACGTATGTGGCAGGGCTTCTCTTATGACACATGCGTGTTGCTTACAAATCGGGCCCAACGGCATGAAGAACATGAGCATTTAACTCTTTAGAGTGTAAGTGAAAGGCGTAAGACCTAAAAAAACTAATGCGTTGAATGGTAATATTAGCTAACAGTCTGTGAGATTGCCATATTAATTTACAACCGGGTTGACGTTCAGCTATAGTAGTTTTAGGGATTAAACTTCTAGATTATGTAGGCACAGTAACTAAGAGAGTTCTTGGTAATATTGAAAGTGATACAGCAATAGCCATTCGCCAAAGATATGCTGTAATGACAAAACCAGAAAGTGGTGGAGCCACTGAAAATAATCTTGATTCTATAGCTCCACTGGGAGAGATAGATTAGAGGATGAGACCGCAGAGATCCCAATTAAAAACACGGGCAGAGAATGAAAAGATAGACAAAGTGTAACAATCCAAAAGCCATAGTGAGTCGAGAGTATGGAATTCTGAGGTAGATTTGAAAAACAGCCATAATTTAATCATAAAGATGAAGAGCAGGAAGTTTGGAACCCAAGAAAGAGGGGAATTGGAGTTCCAGAGAGAAATTAGTCCTCTGAGTGCTATTCTCCTTCTTCACTGGATTTTGGTAGATTTCAGAAGAGGTGCCCGCCCTTCCTCAGGACCTGTAAAAGGCTCAAACAATCAGCATGGAAGAGGAGACAGTCAATGGTCAGGAGCTTCAAAAGCACCTTTACATAGGAAAAGAGTAGCTGCTGCATGGAAACAAGATGCCTCACAGAAAGCTCTATTAAGGAACGTAATAAGGGTGGTGGTCATACGAGACAGTGTGACAAAAATAACTATAGCCCATCAAAAACACAAATAAAGGACAGATCACACCTATTGCATATCTAGCATCTATGTGATTTGCTCCGATAGAGAAAATGATTACTGCAGAGCAGCACACGGCAACACATTGCTGCGCAATGCCACATTTCAGTGCAAGAGGGAATTGCCCTGTGAAAGCTTCTGGATCCAGTTAAACGCCTGGGGATATTCAAAAGGTGAGGTATCTGCGGTTAGAATGATCAGAAGTAGGGTCTTTCTTTAATTGTACTTCAGTACTGGCCTGACTCAAAGCCCACTGCACCCAATGGAGGGCAATGCACATGAATTTGGAATGCTTGACTTACTGGCAGTTTTAATGGATCATTGTTAGAAATGGGGGTCTCTAGTTGGCAAGGGCTTGCATCTTTGTCCAAATAGGGACCCTTCTTCCTAGTCAGGATAAGGGAGTTACACTCCTAAAATAACCCCTGCTCACCCCCTTGGTAGCTTGGCACGAGCAGTAAGGCTTATCTTAGAGGCAGTGTGTAAAGCAATTGCACATAACCAACAGTAACAGAGTGTAAGCACTGCAAAAGGACACCACACCAGTTTAGAAAAATATCCAATATTTTTATATACTTAAGACAAGACCAATACAGTGCTTCAAAATCTTCTTTTATCAAAATATGCTTTAAAAATAGTTCCTTGATGTCGATAGCTCAGTACGGGGCTATCACGGTGTCGTGATCAAACAAACCCAAACCGTTCTGGCTGACCGCGGCGTCACGGGCCAGCTACGGTGTCGGGGAGACCCGCAAACAGTACCTTTTAGAAATGCAGGGCGTCGATGACCTCTCGTTGAGCTTCCGAAAACACGGCGTCCACAGGCGTCGGTTCCGGAGATCGGTGCAGGAGTCGTCGGGGCCCTCGAAGTCACGCGCGTTGCAGGTAGATCTCCTCTCTGTTGGAGTCAGGAGCGCTGACGTCGGCAGGCGTCGTGTGCTGCGGTGCGAAGTGCAGTGGTGAGGTGCCCTCAGGTTGCGGTGCGAGCAGCAGCTCGGTGGCGGCGTTCGCAGCACTCTCTCTCTCTCTAGTTGATCCCTGCTTGTGGATTTCATTCAAAGAGTGATCCCAAACATTGATCAACTCCACTAGGCCACAATGAATTATTTTGCAAGGAGCAAAGCAGCCCCTTGGGCAAGGGCCAGTGCTCACCCAACATCTAAAGGCAAAACTGTCTCTCGGCCCTCCCCTTGGGGTGGTTTGGGGTATTTGCCCTCAATCTGCCTCTCTGGGGGTGGGAGTGGAAAGCACACTATTTTGGTTTTCCTGATGAGGGAGAGGGCCCTTGGGCAAGGGCCAATGCCCCTCTCTAAGGGGGCAGTATTTCTGTCCCCCTTCAGGAGGCAGATTGGGAGGTTTGCCCCGAGGGGATAGAAAGCACACTAGTCTGTAGGGATTACTTTTTTCTTTGTGGGGGAAATGCTCCTTGGGGAAGGGCCAATGCTTCCCCACCCCTTTAAGGGCAAGACCATCTTTCTTTCACCTTTGGGAGGCAGATTAGGGTTTGCCCCTAGTCTTCTCCCTAGGTTGAGGTAGAAGGCCTACTGGACACCAGAGAATCAAAACAAATGCGGTATGTGCGCCCACCCTGGCACAGGAACATGCTCCCATCTCAAAGTGGGCAAATCAATCTTGTTGCCCCCTTCCCCCGGGGGTCGGGGAGGATGTAGAAAGCCCACTAGACACCAGAGAAATAATTTTGTGAAAAATAGGAAAGGGGTGTCGGTGACCCACCCTTGCACATGGCCACGCCCCCACCCTAATGAGGGTGGGTCAATATTTCTGCTTCTCCCCCATACCAGGAGGCAGGTATACGAGATTGCCCCCGGGTGAAGAATGCCACCACTAGGCACCAGGAAAATTGTTATTGTGAAAACAGAAAGGTGTGGTGGTTGCCCCACATCACACTGAGCTAAAAAGTGACAAAGCCTTTAAAACTCTGCTAGAAAAACAGACATTTTAGATGAGCAGATGTAGAGTGGTGGTGTGTTGTAGGTTGCTCTCCACCTAAACTTGGTTGCCCCACATCGCACTGAGCTAAAAAGTGCAAAGCCTCTGCATGTACGGAACTGGGCTAAACCTATTCTTAAAAACTCTGCTAGAAAAACAGACATTTTAGATGAGCAGATTTAGAGTGGTGGTGTGTTGTAGGTTGCTCTCCATCTAAACTTGGCTACTACCCAGAGTTCCCTGCTTACATTTTTTTTGTATAATTTATGCAGCACTCTAAACCTGTGTATTGTCTCCACTTTTACTGGGTGCATGTGCATTAAATTATGGATAATACAAGGACAATGACAATGGCCCAGCGCACTCACGCACAATGCCAGTTATCCATCTGACATACATGTTACAATTTACACTAAAGTGCAGTGGGTAGTATGAATAGAAAACCACAATCAGAATTAAACATGAATACTATCATATGTTCTGTTGCATTGACTTGCATTTCCGACAATATTGAAGAATCTTTCAAAACTTAAAACAAGTTGTCATGTATGTCATTATATTGATTCGGACATCTTCATAGAATATGATTAATAGGAAAACATCATATAACATATAATAATCCAGCAAAATTATTAAAAATTAAAAATAATGTTTGGCATAGGACCTCTGTCCAAATTTCAATTTCTTTTTGTTTGATTAATTAAAATCTTACAATATAGTAACAATGATTCCTATTATAATAAATATATTATTAATACAAGTTTGATTAAAAACTGTTAAAAACGTACATTTAACAAACTGATCGTTTTCATCTTTATGGTTAAATATAACAGCACTTAATAGTTCAGATTTCATAATGCAACTTTTCCTATTATATACATCCTATTTTACATCACGCCTTGATCTCAAATTAATCTTGTAATTCTAATTCCCTTCTTACTAGAAGGCCCTCTGTTAATTGCGTGTAGACATAAACGTAGCAAGTAAGTCCTGCAATTGTCTCAATACTGTAGATGCCAATACGTGTTCTTCAACTGCTGCTTATTCATCGTTGCAGAAAATATTATAATGTATCTTGCTTAATCTCTCAAAGTTATTATAATTAAGCATTAGACAATAATACATCTGAATTACATATCCTTCAAAAGACTGTAATAATGCTCCAAAACATTTGTTTGAGCTCAGCAGAAATTGGATCATAAGATTCAAACTTACTAGCCATCAAAAACCATTGGAAAAACTAAGGGGAGGGGGGGAGAGGAGGGAAGAAGAGCGGGTAACAGTTAGCCGAGATATTTTCAAAAAGTATTAATAAGATATTTTATATATGTAATCTACCACTTCCTTATAGTCTAGAAGGTTACAACTAAAATATAGAAGTATCACATCTTAGAGTTCCAAAACGTGCCAATTTCACTTCATGACACCAGAATTAATATCCACATGTGGTATTTCAATGTATACATTTCATTTTACATAAAGACTCTTATCTTGAAGGGCATCTCATATCTAAAAAGACGTAAGAACGATTAAAAAGGGGAAAACAATACAAGAGAAAAGAAAATTAATAATGATACAAGTTAAATACTTGAGGAGAGGTTCCTCATACAGGCCAAAGCCTCACCGAAATTATTCCTGCTTACCATAAGTTCACACGTCATTCAATACTAACTAATGCTTGCATCCAATAACTTGCTTCAGTTTTTTAAAAGTAACCGTCTCATCAATGAAGATAACCTCAAATCTAGCTGAAATAATAAAAGAAGACTAACTCGGAGCAAAGTAACAAATAGATCAGGGTTCTCCTAAATTGGTCTTGGAAGGAGGTATGCATGCCAGATTTTTAAGATACCTACATTTATCTAAATGGGGACATTCTACAAATCTGAGATACTTTCCACATTTACATTTACTGATGTCTCTTGTTCTCAGTTTGCTGCGCACTCCGTTCTGTACACTTCCTTAATTGTATAAGCACTGATATTCTCTCTGCTTCCCCGTTCTCATATATCTGCACATTCAGCTCTGTGCACTTCCTCAGTACCCGATAAACCAATTCTACTCTCGATTCCATGCTCAGACTCTGCACTGAACAAAAATTAGCATCAAGCTAACCTAATGCATATATCATTCTCTGTCCACCTCCATCAAATACCATTACATCATCTACACAACAACACACGAGTAGCCCAATTACCTCAAATAGGGCTTCCACTTCAACAACAAAAAGAACAATCAAGCTTCTAAAACAAGGTATCCCCCTTTAAATACCCACGTCAGTGATAACGTTTCCACGTGCCATTTGCTATTTTCTTTTTTTTTTTTATTTCAAAAGATTTTTATTGAACATTTTCAAAGGTAAATGAATGGAAGAGGGAGAAATAGCAAAGGAATACAAAAAGGTGCATATTGAAGAGACAAGACCTGGTATAGAAAAACCGGGATAGTAGGTTAACACAGGAATTCATGAACATATAATAAAACTAAGGCGGGTTACATCAAATCAGAATATTATAAAAGTCATGCACCCAACAAAAAGGGTGTATAAATCATAATAAACAATTAATCTGCTACCAGTAGGCAATTGAGTGAGAAGTGAAGTATAGAGAGGATCAGCATGCATAGATTACATGGTACATGGTGCCGGATATCTTGCAGTGAATAGCATAACATTAGGGAGTTAAATAGAACAGAGACAGAGATCGAGGGAAAAAGTGTCAGCCTGAATTGAGGAGCAGATAGAATGCCTGCTCAGGGCAAAAACATACATGAGGCGATAGGCAACAAGGAATGGGTCCACCTATTCACACAATAGGTTTTTAAGGAGGTTTGGTGGAGGCACAGTAATTATCAAGGGCTGTCAGAGGAATTGTGGACTATCCATGGAGAGTTTCGGAGGGAGAGGTTGTTAGAACCTCTCAAGAAAGAGACCCAGTTTAACCAAGAACGGAAAGAGGTGGCTGCTGTGATTTTCCAGTTAGGGAGTACTGTTTTGCAGGAAGCTGTTAGGAGAATATCAATCAAGAGGCTATCACTACGGGAGTTGATTTTTGGATCCAGGAATCCTTGGACCAGGGATAGGAAGTTCTTTTCTAGTTGGACCCCACATAGGGTGTGAATGAAGTTGAACACCAAGTCCCAGAATAGAGTTACTGCCTGCAGTAGAAGAGGAGGTAAGGGAGGTCACCAGTCGAGTTATTACAATTCCAGCACAATGGATAATCACTGAGGGAATAGCTTGTGAAGTCGGTACGGTGTCCAGAAGGATCTGTGCAGTAGCCAGACTTTCACCTGGGAAAGAGAGGGAGAGATTGTGTGAGAGACTACTGATTTCTATTTTAGGTTCCAGGTTTCCGAAGTGAAGGTCCCAGAGGGGTCCCACTTAGCATGAGTGCACGAGATTAGGTTATCAGATTTCGGGTTCAGGAGGCGATAGAACTTGAAGGCTAAGTGCCCAGACTTATTAAAGGTCCGAATGGCTTTGGTAAGAGATGGCTTACTGGGAGGAAGATTAAGTTTGGACGGACTGACTTTAAGTTTGAGGAAGTCATATAGATCTAAGTCCTGTAGGCTGAAGTGAGATCACAATTCTCTGAAAGAGCCTGGGAATTGTGGAGCTCCGAGATCTTTTAAGAAATTAATACTCTTAGAGGCCCAATGTGGCCAAAAGACCGGCACGCCTTGGATTCTTAGATTTAGAGATCAGTACCTCAAGGAACTTATCGATTTTCAGGAGGGCTCTTTTGATGGTGTTAAGAATGTATTTTCCAGAGGAAGGGAGTTTTGGGGCACTTGTTAGGAGGGAAATTGGGTGGAGGTCATCCAGTAGCTCCCTCTCAATTATTAACCAAGAAGAGGTGTAGTCCGACGATTGGGAGAACCAGATGGAGCCTTGACCCGCATCAAAGCTGTCTGGTATTGTCTGAAGTCAGCCAGGTTCACACCACCAAGATGGAGAGGAAGGCGAGGTTTTTTGATAGAAATTCTGGGGCGCTTGTTCTGCCATATGAATTTGTTTAATAATCTATCAACCTTTTGGTGGAAATCATCCGATAGAGCTAACAGAAGCATATTCACGAGATAGTTGATTATGGGGGTTATCATCATTTTGACAGACTCTATACAGCCCCACCATGCAAGGAATTTGGGATTCCAACACTCCAGGATCGATTCGATTTTCTTCAATGTAAAATTCTTGTTGTGGTGAAGGTAATCTAATACATCTGAGTTGAACTCCAGGCCCAAGTAATTAATAAACTTTGGTTGCCAGGTTGGGCCTGTGTTCGCAAACAGGGCTCTGGAGCTCAGATTATTCAGGGCAAGGATTTCTGATTTGTCTTTATTTAGTTTATATTTTGAAACTCTGGCATAGAAGTAATGGTCTGAAGAAGGAAAGGAATAGACTGTGAAGCCTCTTTGGTCATTATTAAAATATCATTGGCATAGGCCGCAAGCTTCACTGTATGCTTGTTAAAGAAGACACTGTGAATGTGGGGATTGGATCTAATCTTGTGGAGAAGGGTTTAGGATGAAAAGAGTTGGGGAGAGGGGGCAGCCCTGTCTTGTACCTCTCTTTAGGTTGAACACTGAGGAGAGTAGGCCCCCAGATCTCACTTTAGCCGATGGACCACTGTGGAGAGCCATGACCATTTTGGTAAAAGATTCGCCCAGATTAAATTTCAGTAACGACTTGCGGAGAAAGGTCCAGGAGACCCACTAAAAAGCTTTTTCAGCATCAAGGGTAACATCTACACTTTCACTAGGGGACGATTTGGTTCTTTCGATGACATGGCATAGGAGTTGGGTATTATCATTGGATAGCCTATACTTCATGAAACCCACCTGTGAGCGATCAATCAGCTGGGGAAGGAGATGTTCGAGTCTCTTACAAAGTATCTTAGTGTAGATCTTTGCATCTAGATTATTTTGGGAGATTAATCTATAGTTCTTAACCTGCGTTGGGTCTCTCCCATCTTTTGGGATTACAACTATGGTGGCTTCGCTAGTAGGGCCGAAGATGGTTCCAGAGTCAGCAAAAGTGCATGTGCTCTCCTTTAAACATGATGAAATTGGCTTACATCCCATTGGCACATTTAATTTACTTGTAAATCCCTATTAAAGTGGTGGTACTAGATGACCCCAGGCCCTGTAAAGTAAATGCTACTAGTGGGCGTGCAGCACTGATTATGCCATCTAACATAAGTAGACCTTTTAAACATGTCTCAGGCCTGCCATTGCAGCCTGTATGGTCAGTTTTAAACTGCCAGTTCAGCCTGGCAAATAAACCTTTTGCAAAGCCTAAACCTTTCTTTTTAATATATGTAAGTCACCACTGGTCTTAGGACCTAAACAGCCCTTAAGGCAGGGTGCAGTGTATTTAAAAAGTTAGATATATACTTTAAGGTTTTACATGTCCTGGTAGTGAAAAACTACATTTATTTTTCATTAGTGTGAGCCCTACCTCTCCCACAGGATCATGTTGGGTTGTCATGTTACATTTAATAAGTGCTTACTTTTGATTTGGAACAGGTAAACATTTCATGGTTGGAGTCTGGGAAATGTTATTTAAAATCTCTTTAATGGTAAAATGGGGTTCTAAGTTACAATTTTGAAAATCCCTCATTTAGAAAGGTGCCATTTTTCTGCCTTAATTATTTGGTGCCTTGTCCTGGGTCACATGACTGGGTGTAGTTGGCGATTGGAGTTTGTTTATTCCTCCCAGACAGGCACGCAATGGAGGGATTAGATGTGCACAGAAGGGCCATCAACTGACAGGATGGGAGGGTGGAACTGGGCACAGCCCCACTTGCAACTGCATAGGCTGTGCCCTGCCTTCAGACAAAGGACATTTCATAATTGCATTGTTCATGTAGCCAGCTTGGAGCCAGGGCAGGAGAGGCAAGAAATGTAAGGACTTCAAAGGGAATTCTCTAGAACTTCTCTTACTTCAAAGAAGACACCAGCTATAAAAAAAATAGGACCCACGCTTCAATACACTCCTGAACCCTTGGATACTACGGAAAAAGTACTGCTTTGCTGCAAAAAGGACTGCCACTCTTCTGCACTGTTGCCCTGCTGCCGTTCTTGCTGAGAAGGAAGCCTGTAACTGCACCCGTACACAACAATAGGGCAACCCACTAAACCCCAAGGGATTGGGTATACTAACTAGACACAAGAATAAACCTTGAGGATTTATTTAACTTATTTTTATCAATTGGATCGTCACCGAAGTGAACATTATTTAAAGGAACTCAGACAAGACCACAATTCATTCTTTTTGTGTTCTTTTTATATCAAAAATAAATCTTTTTTTAGAGTGTTTCAATACTTTTCATTAATCAAGTATAGAAACTTCATTCAATTTCACCATTGGCAACCAAAACCACTGTCTTGTTTCACAATTTAGGCAGTAGTCATTGACACTTTTACACAGATATGCACCTAACACAGTTGGTCATATGACATTAAACCAATTTACACATTTGTAATGTATGCAACACAACACATGAAAATTATTTTTGTTGAAGAAGTGTCACAGCGTCGACGTTTCGGTCTCTTAAACTTCAATTTCTGAGACCATCATCAGGACTCAAGTTGCACTTCGTATCTATCATAGAAATATACATAAATTACTAACGTTTTAAATCATCTGAGCTTATCAATTATTATTGTCACTACACTGAAGGAAAACAGATGTCTCCCATTGAGACCACCCAATAAAAATGTAATAAACGTGTCAGTCCACCTAGTGACCCAAAACACCAACCAAGTAACACCAAACATGTGCCGTGAAGTAAACAATGAAGTGTATAGTTTCAACCACAAATAATGTCTACCAAAAAGATGTCAAATAACAACTACGTCTCCCTCTATCAAAAACAGATACACTTACTTAAACTTTCATGTGAAGCCTTAGGCTCACGTAATCCAATTCTCTATGAGAGTGCTCAATCTACAACAGAATCGAAAACAGAATGGAAGTCCTAAGTCTCTTCACAGGACCTATTTCAGAAAGAAAATCAGTAAACATGCTATCTGGCAGTACTTACATACAGCGACAACCTTCGTCTGCGCTTATGTACTCTGAAATAAAATAAACCGGGTCAAACCAAGATCATCACCTACTCTTCTATGGAGGTTAACATTTAACATTGAGCTAAGGCGGTTTGCGAGGGTGCTTACGCTTAAATGATTCCCACACGTGGGGGTCGTGGCTTCTCGGATTTGTTGGGCGAGCGGTACGAAGAGAGCTGACTTGGTGGAGACGAAGTAAGCGCCTTTCTTGGGAGGGCTCTACAACCTCCATAGAAGAGTAGGTGATGATCTTGGTTTGACCCGGTTTATTTTATTTCAGAGTACATAAGCGCAGACGAAGGTTGTCGCTGTATGTAAGTACTGCCAGATAGCATGTTTACTGATTTTCTTTCTGAAATAGGTCCTGTGAAGAGACTTAGGACTTCCATTCTGTTTTCGATTCTGTTGTAGATTGAGCACTCTCATAGAGAATTGGATTACGTGAGCCTAAGGCATCACATGAAAGTTTAAGTAAGTGTATCTGTTTTTGATAGAGGGAGACGTAGTTGTTATTTGACATCTTTTTGGTAGACATTATTTGTGGTTGAAACTATACACTTCATTGTTTACTTCACGGCACATGTTTGGTGTTACTTGGTTGGTGTTTTGGGTCACTAGGTCGACTGACACGTTTGTAACTGCACCCTTCATCCCAGGCTGAAGTGACTCCAAGGGTCAGCTGACTGACCTGTCCTGTAACTGCTCAGCTGATCTGCAACTGGACCTGCCTGAGCCTTGCTGGTCTCTGTTGGAGTGTATTCCTAATCCCCAGGAGGAGCCTCTCAGGTGCTGGACCCTTGGTGTGGCATTAATGGAGTGCTCCCCTCAAGAAAAGGAAAAATCCTGAAGTTTTGGCCTGACCGCGCCAAGATTTTACTGCCCACCAACAGTAAGCTCCGGTAAACCTGACTCTTCCCACCACAGGGACTGCCAGCAATGTGATATCTGCACTTTGCGCTACAGCTTCAACAGTTAATGGTGACTGCCACCGCAAATCTCCAGCAATGACCATTCGTGATGCCAACAGGATCTTCATGCTACAGCAGTGACCTTCCGTGACACTTAGCCTGCTCTTAGCGCTACATTGATACCATCTGCAAAGCTCTCTCTGCTGCTTGTGGCCTCCTCCACCATGAATGAAACTCTTTGCATTGGACTTCTGAAGGTAACTCTTTCAGTGGGACTATCCTGGTCCCTGTAATTGGCCCATGCTCCATCACAGTCTGCCTGAACTTGTGACTTTCACCTGGTCTCACACGACCAGATAACCGCGAGTGGCGGTTTATGCTTTTAGGCACTTTACTGACCTGAAATTTATTGCTGCATATTTCCGATTGTACTGATTGGATTTTTATAGTTTTATTCTCAAATAATGTTTTCAAGTTTACTATATTTTTCTAAATTGGTGTGGGATTTTTTCTTATTGACAACCTCACTAGTGGACTGATCCTGATTGTAGCGACATGCACACTGTACTCTTATTCAGAGTCATGCCTGCAAAATTGGATAATTTTTCAGCCCTAGTTCTGAATATACCTTTGCCTTGTATATAGCACCTGCGCACCTTTGACACAATTCACTTTCACTGCACCATTCTTGTTGGAGCGCATATAGTATAAATAATGAGTTTTGTCATATTACATGGGTTATACACTTTTGTTTAGGCAGACAGGCTGGCATCTCAGGCAGAGAGGGAGAAGCTGTTGCCAAACCATTTATTCCGTGGGCATGTAGCCCCCCGAGGGAGCCACATCTCTGAGTTGGACAGAGGAGCTCCACACACCAAGAAAAGGGTTCTGCCATGTTGAGAGTGGGTAGAATAGTGCATTCTGGGTTAGCCAGAAGCCACACTTCGCAGGAAGTTGTCACTAGACATGAGAAGATCAAGTAGACCATTGGCAGTGCTCCGCTCTTGAAAACGTTGGCCCCAACCTCAGACACTGAAGTGACTCCAAGAGTCAGTTGACTGACTCCCTGTTAGAGCCACAGGACAACAAAAGCTGAGAAGCCTGCACCCTTGCAAGCCCAGTGCCAAGAAGCCTGCTTGCCAATGGACCCTTAAATGTTGCATCCAAATCTGATGGACTAGTAGAGTCTCAGTGCAGTTTGTTCACACAGCACATAAGTTACTGCATGTTAAAGGGAACTTCTGGTTTTACTGTAACCGAAGACTAGTAGACCAGTGGCAACTGGTTTTGTATTGGACTTTGTGGAATATTGACCCTTGGGGCCAAAGATGCCTCTGTGACTCGAGGACTTTGGGGGTTGCAGAGGAAACCCCCAACACCAGCCCAGCATCTTCAGCATCCTGTATCCCTTACATCAGGGCACCTCTATTGATTGCTATGGTGATTCACCCATAGAGCCTGGAACTGGACTGGAGGCTGCTTTCCTAGCGAGCTAACTGTTCAGTTGGGCCTGACTGGTCCCTTTGCTTTGCTCCCTGTCAGAGTTAACACCCCCAAGAGTGCCCACCTAGCCGTTTTCAAGTTAGTTGTTGTGGCTAACCCTAAACCCAGAGCCGCTGTAGATTTCAATGATTTAATGCACCTGTATGAAAAGCAGTGTTTTATCATTTACTTAACAATTAATCTCTCCTGACCCCTTCAGTGGATTTTGGTCGTTGAGGTGTCTATTTAAAGATAAAAATACCTTACTGAGGAGACCGTGGGGGGGGGGGGGGGGGCGGGGGGGTTTGTCGGGGTTTTCTTTCGTTTGCTAAGTTTTGGGGTTATGTTCATATGCGGCCTCCATTGCTCTGCCTACAGACACCGGGATCGCCAGCACTTCCGACATCGCTTGGTTTTACACTTGTGTGACTGATCTTCTCTACAACTGACTTCTGGTCACTTTATTCCTTCAGAAGCGGCCGGCCCTGTTGGGTTGTAGGCGACATGCTGTGTATAACCTTGTGTATTTCTCTCCTGCATTGTATCTTCGCCCGCTTACAGTGACATTGCTTGGTTGGCCCATTGGGTTGTAGGCATTTTCATTTTATGTTTTTCATATTTGGCCGTCAATAAAATGATTAATACTAAAGATAATAATACAGCCTATTTTATAAATTGGTGTCATGTTTCTATTGTGTGCGTTTTCTAATCATTCAATTGTTTTGTTACTTCTTAATGCATGACACTTGTTTCTTTCATAAAGTCTGACTACTCTGAGCTACAGCTACACAGGGTTGGACTAAGGTTTTTCAAACGAACCTGACTGGACCGGATACAGAGCTGTGTCATTACTAAATGGTGACGTCACTCAGCCACACCATATAGTAATTCACAATTTGTATGGGATTGTTTTTGTTCTCCAGCACTGGATCTTTCATAGATTTCATAGATTCCCATGATGGAATTCTGTCCTGCTGTCAGCCTTGGAGTCCCTGGTACTTTTAAAATAACAATAAACTGTGTTAAAATGGGCTCTGGCCCAACAACTGTTTAGTAGCACATCCACTTCAGTTGAAACAGCCCAAATTTCATCCAGTGAGGTTTGAAAGGCTGAGCTCTCTACTCACCCTAGCGGCACCTTAGCTCACATTTCTATGGTCCGTTATGTTGGTCCAGGGAAGAAGTTGGCTTTTTGTTACTTTCTGTCTCAAAATTGTGACTGTCTTTTAACACTTATGTTCATCTTCCCGGAACTAAAGCCGGCCCAGTTTCATCTCTTCTCAACTGTGACTTGTTTTTTGGCTTCCCTTTTACCCCTTTTCTGGCTGAGCAGAGAAATTCCACTGTCTTGGTAGCCAAGGAGAATAGGGCCTTCTTCAAGAACGATCTGCACATAGAGGGCCTGTACTGCCTGTAACCTAGCCAAAAGGGTTCTCACTGTGATATCTGCTAGACATTCAATACTAAGACTCTTTATAAACCAGAAACGGAGATCAATACTGTCTAGAGAGAAAGTTTCCCCTTTCTAAAAGGGATGCCTCTTTTTTGTGAAGGATTTTGAAAGAAGAACCACCCGAAACACTTCCACAGTGGCCGTGCAAAAAAGAAAGCATGTTGTCTTCAAGAGCTACAGCTTTCTAAGGAAGCCCCAGTTCAGCCTCAGTAAAAGAAGAAACTAAATATTTTCTTGATTTAAGGAGATGAAAATAGATCCATATCTCTCTTTGTATAACATGGTGCAATAATTGAGGTATTCTGAAATTTTGTCCACCTTAACACCTCCACTGTCATCGACACGAGGGCCTCTCTTTGTCCTTGAAGAAGACAGCACCATAAATGACCTCCCTATCAATGGCTCCAATGACTACCATCATGTCAGAATCCATGTCTCAACTTTCAGCTTCGTTGATGACCACCTCTTCAGTGAAGGGATGAATTACATTGCTGACCACCCTGTTGATAACAGTCCAGGTGGCAAGTAAGCCACTATATTGATGGTGACGCAGGTGGCACCACTATTCACCACCATCCCATCAGCGATACCATAGCCTCTGTTGACTACTTCTCAGGCCACTGCCATCTTACTTTCAAAGGAGGTTCCAAACATATTCATGGCTATATACATCGCCACTGAAGGTGCCCACACATTTACCCGGCCTTACCGTGGACTGCAAACTAGAAGCAGATGACCAGGATCAGGCTTTGGATTCTACCTATAGCCTAATTCAGTTTGATTAATATTTAACTGACTACAAAGAGGAGTATGGGTGCTCTTCAACAAGCAGAATAACAAGGAACGGTTTTTCAGAACACATTTCAGAGGGCCATGGGGCACACAGGGGTTACTGGGCCCAGCCGTACTGGTTGATGCCTTTTACTCCTGATGTCCTGGGGCCCGAACTACTATGGAATCAGCTCAACTGGACCAACTACCTCCTTCTTATCTTGACTCTCAGTGGTAGCTGTGATGGAACGGTCCAGGCTCCTTCGTTGAGGATGTGGCTATAGGTCAGTGGACATGACCTGTAACTCAAAGTGCAAAACGTATGAACAATAAATCAGTTTCCAGCCAAATACTTGCTTTAATAAGAAAAGGTAGTATTGTATTTCTAACTCTAAGCATGCAAAGTAATATGACATTCAAAAGCAATAACACAATACCTTTAAGGTCGGGGCTGTAGTAAATGTCAGACAAATCCCTGTCCCACCCTCCTTCATATAACATGCACAGGGTTAGTCCCCATTTACCGTGGCTGCATCAAGGAATACTCACTATTATGCTGCACTCAAGCGTTCCAGTTTGACTTTTCAGGATTTCAGTCAAAAGTGTCTGGTGCTGCAGCACTGTTAGCAGTGAGTACCTACGGGCCCAACTGGCCCAGTTCATGTCTTACCCGCTCTTGCACACGGAAGAGTTCAGTGGTGCAGTGGGTGCCTTTAACGCCACCTGCGAGTCCTGTTCAGTTCGGAGAAGTCTGGCTGCTTGCAGCTCATGTGGCGGCACCCGAAGGCGCAGGCTCTCTTTCCCGAGCGGGGCTGCCAGAGGTCTCTCAGGTGTCATAGCAGCTACCAGCTCGCGAAGACGCAGTAAGTTGGTTTTTGCCCTATGAGGGCGTTGGTGGGAGGGGATCCTTTCTTCAGCACCCGACTGGAGCGATCAATGATGCAATGTCATTCAGGGCGTTTCCGGCAGTCCTCAGTGGTGAGTCAGGGGCTATTCCCTTTCAGTGCACGGTCCAACCCACCAATCGTAACCTGTCTATTCTTTAGGCGGTGGCCTGAATCCTTTGAAAACGTTGGTACTGGCAGCTCCTCCTGGCATAATGGGCTGTCGCGGTATGAGGTAATACCAGCACAAGTGCCCCAGCCCAGAAGATCACATGTCTTGGCACTCCTCGAACTAGTAACATCTGGCATACGCTGTCACTGCAGCTCGATGGTATGGACTTAGCAAGACCTGCACGGTGTTTATCACTCGGCTCAGTTTATGGAGGCCCTCTCCTGACATACAGGGGTTTGCTGAATACAATCCTTCACACGGGCTACAGCCCAATCGGTGCACAGCCGGCACACACAGGGAGTCCTCGTGGTAGGGCTCCTCACTGGAGCTTGCTTCCTGCAATGCTCTCCTTTTCCTTTCAGGGCACACTGGTCTTGACAAGCAGGAAGGTGCTGCTGCCCCAGGCTTTAGGGCAGGTGATCTTGGTTTCCGTGGGTGCTGTCCCCTCACCCAGCAGAGATTCGCTGGCCTTTGCCTCCAGTCCTGGCCACAGGCAGAAGTCTTGAAGAGCTTCCCCTTCTCACACAGCTCGTCTGGCTGCTTGGCAGAAGACAAGGTTTTTGGGATGCAACCTCCCCTTCTTATAGTCCTTTTCCAGGCACCAAATATGATTTAAGGTCTGAGTCTTTGAATGTTTATGCTGGGGTTCTGCTTCTTCTGAAGGGGACACCTTTCTCTTTCTTCTTTCCTCATGAAAGATGTCTGTCATAGCAGGCAAGACTCCGAAGCTGATTGTCCCACAACACAATTCATGGGAGTGACCATAGTACACACCTGGATGTCAGCCACAGTGATATGTGCTTGAAGAGGTTAATACTTGAAATGGAATGGTGCACTGGGAAGGTCCTCTTCTCCAAAAGAACATTCAAAACAGTCTTTATAGATATTGTTTTTTATTTTGTTTTTTCTTCTTTCATGTTCAGAGTTAATTCCTCATATGAAATCCATGCACATACAAAAAAAATACAGCCAACGTGTTTCGATCAAAGTATCCAACATGAACTTTGTCAGGGCTCATGTGTATCAAATTTAAGAAGTGTTTCCAGGAATGACACTGATTCGTCAGTATGTATTAAAATGTAGAGCTAATACTCCTCCAATTTAAAGTGAATTATTTATATTCCTTATATCCTTAAGGCTTATTCAATCTATAAGTACAGAAGTGGGGGTTATTTGCCCTTCGGTAGTACCTCCTATTGCGCGGTACCTTCATCACACCGAAATCCATTTGATTCACTTTAAGGAAGCTGAGGAGATTGAAGTATTCCACAGTAATGACAAAGATGACAGTGATGAAGGAGCTGCAGTTTCTCATGCAATTAACATAAAATCTGTACATAAAAGGGAGTCTGAGGATGACCACTAAGCATGCTATCTAGAAGTTTTCACCACTGTGATTCTGAGCCTTCCCTTCTGTGGAAATTTGCCCTTTCTGTTAGGTCACCGCGATTTTTGTGTTTTTCTGATCCCTAATTTTGCTGCCTACAGTATTCTGTGCACTTTGCCCCTGATAACCAGTATATCGTGCTTATGCTCCTCTTTTCAACATGATAAAATTGGTATACTCAAGATTAGCATATTTAACTGACCTAGAAGTCCCTAGTGCATGGTACCAAGGGGTACCCATGGCCGGTACTTTAAATGTCACAAGTGGACTGTAGCACCCATTGTGCTGTCCTCTACAATGACCATGTAAACATGACTGCAGGCATGGCACCATTAGCCTGGTTGTGCAGGGTTTAACAGCAAAATCGCCCTGTCAAAATAGCCCCTTTTGACCGGACTAAAACCCCCTTTTCACTTATTTATAAGTCAGTCATAGGTAAGCCTTACTGCCCATCAAGGCAGGGTGTATGGCATTTAAAAGTAGGACATCTAAAGGTTAATGCTAAACATGTTTGTACAGTATTAGAACCTCAAGAATTGACTGTTCAATAGGAAAGCACAGGGATGCAATATTATATTTAATAAGTACTATATCCTCCTAGGAAACAGCAGCAAATTACATTTTTTGACTTCTGTGATTATTTATTACAAGCCCAATTCGCTTCTGAGGTTGAACTTGTATTAAATATTTTGGAAAGATTACTTTTAAAAAGTCACCTTTGCCCTGCCTGCGGTCCCTGTAAGCTAAATCTGCATTTTTCTCTCCCTATTTGCCAGCAAGTAATTAGCATTCCAATGGGTATAAATGAGGTGTGAGCTTGCCTCCAGGACAGGGACAAAAGGCTTTTGGAGTGGGGAGGTGTTGTTGTGCCCTTGAGTCGATGGCCTATAAGCTGGGCCCAAGTACTTGATGAACTTCAAAGAGGGCTATGCTGTGACAAGCAGATGTTGCTAACACCCAGACATGTACCTTTTGTTTGTCCCTCTAAGTGGGCTGCTTGTTGACATCACAGAGTCAGATCCTTCAGGGGTGTCAAGATCCGCTTGACAGGTTTGCTAGGCTTTTTCATATAGTATTATTATAAAATATTTATAGAGCAGCCAGCTACCGGCGTCCTGATGCTGACAGCAGAGTGAGAGCACATGAAGGATTTACGCTGCTCAGGTGAAAAGATGAAAAGATAGGTTTTCAGCTATTTCCTAAAGCTGAGTAGATTATTGTCTGATCTTAGATGGATAGGAAGGGCATTCCAAAGTTTTGCGACGAGGTAGCTGAAGTATCCCCCCCGCCTTGTTCTCCTGACTCTGGGAACGGTCAGTAGAAAAAGGTTGTTTGATCTTAAATCTCTGGCGGCACTGTAGGGAGTGACAAGATGTTGAAGGACATGTGGGCCAGGGGAGTGCTTTATCCTGTGAGCGATACATAGTGCCTTACATTTAATTCTTTGATTTATTGGCAGCCAATGAAGCTGCACCATGTCTGAATGTGTTGCTTGTGTTTTGCACAATCCTGTGAGAAGTTGGCCTGATGTATGATGTCACTAGTTATAGTGTACACCTTATATCAGTCCAAATACCCTTATGGTGATTGGTTGTAAAGTCAACCTTATAGACCAGCTATCCTAGTGGTAGCATGGACAAGAGCAGTCTTAGGCTAAACTCTGAATGGCATGTGAAGCCAGCTGTGATACCATATATAATCCCTTGAATACCAAATGAAAGGACACCACAACAGATATATATATAAAATAAAGTGTATTTATTCTAAGCAAACCCTCAGCACTCTTTATGAGATTAGAGGTAAGTACAACACAGTCTTATTAATGCATACAGTAAGTCACACAGGTAAGTAATACAGTTAGGCCCTAGGGGCCACGCAAACCATATACTAAGTAAGTGGTATAAGAACCACTGTCACGGAAATAGAGTAGGCCTAGGCCTAGGGAATCGCTGGGGCTACACTACACTAGCGTTAGTTAGGAAGTGGGAGGCCCACGGGATTCGTGTGCAGAGTGGAAACACTCACGCGTAATGCGTAAAAGTCAATAGCAATAGTACAGTTTAGAAACCGGTAGATTTAGGACACTTCCGGAGTAGCTAGGAAGTTGAGACTTGAAAACTAGACACTAGGATAGTCACTATCCTGATGAGCACCGGAGTACCCAAGTTACCTAGCCCACAGGCTGCGGGTGCATAGGGGTGAAGATGCGTCGTTTTCGTCGTCGACTCCTATGGATGCCTGAAGAAAGATGCTGACAGGCAGTCAGGGGAGAGTGTCCGGTGGATCCCAAGGCTGGGATCAAGAAGAGAAGAAACCTGCAAGCAGAAGGGACAGAGTCAAGGTCACTAGCCAGTGACCTCGTGGAACCAGGAAGGAACCAGGCGATGTCGTGAAGAGTTGCAGGTGAAGGTGAAGCTTGTCGCTGCAGCCAGGAGGACCAGGAAGTGTCGAGGACGACCAGGACCAGGAGGCGAGCTGTCCCACGAAGGCTCTTGCTGTCGGCGGCGTCGAAGTTGGCCTAGGACTCACCAAGCCTTGGCAAGCGGAACCCACGAAGAACAAAGGACTTGCTTCTGGTGCAGACCAGGAAGGTCTGGGGTGCTTCTTCTTTGCAGAGAAGCGGGAGCCAGTCTGGAGGAGCCAAACCAGCGCAGAAGATTTCAGGGTGCGTCGTCACAAAGGCCACTAGCCAGCGGGCAAGCAACCGGACAGACGCGGCAAGCAGGAAAATGCTGAAGGGCCCCACGCAGGACTCGTGGAGTGTGGGGGGCTGGTCTTCGGTGCAGATGGTGCTTGGGGTTGGGGCTTCTCAATCCCCGGTGCACAACTTCGAGGGTACCTCAGAAGCTGCGCTGTAAGTTACTAGCCACTTTTCCCAGGTAGCCGGTCCCACGTCGCTCGTCGCCTCCACGGATCTCAGCTCTGCTGCAGATGTGGATGAGGGTCGGAGAAGTCTGGAAGTCAAGGCTCTGGTCGGGCTCTGCAGTCGGTTCCTCGTAGAACGGTCGCAAAGCAAAGGGTAGTCTCTTGATGGTGCCTGTTTGCACAGGGTAGCCACTCCTTGGCTACAAGGGAGATTCTTCAGTCTTCTTCTTTCGTCGAATGTCGAAGGTCCAGAGTTTCTGTTCAGTTTTGCAGGTTCAGGATAATCTAAAGTCTTGAGGCCCAACTCCCACTCTTATACTAATCTGGGGGGCTGGGATACCTGCTAGGTCACGCCCTATGGGTGGGACCTGGGAGGGGGTGGTTACACCCACTTCCCTTTGTCCAGTTTCGCGCCAGAGCTGGGGCTGGAGTGCCCCAGCGCCGGTTTGAACTGGACTATGCAAGGAACACCTTGTGTGCCCCAGGCATGTCTCATTCCTTTCAGCCCACCCTGCCCCAATACACTAAAGGCTGTCTGGGGAGGTGCTAGCACCTCCCCAAGCAGGAAACCTATTGTCCAGGCCTCCCTGGCTGGGATCACTCCCAGCAGCAGGAGGTCAGACTTGTGTCTGTGGCAGCAGCATCCATTTTGTGATGCTGAGGCTTTGGTTAGAGATAAACAGCAAAGTAGGATTTTAACATGTCTCTCCCTCTAGAAGGGAGGAATAATATCCTCATCACCAGAAATGGTATGGGGGTATTATTCCAAAGTGTTAGACACCTTACACGACATGTTTTGATAAAGCCAAACCATAGTTACCATAACCGTTTAAGATTATAAGGCACTTTAAGAGTATATGGTAGGCTATATCATAGAACAGCTATAAGGACATGGTTCCGAAAGCTGCAGACAGGCTCAGCTCATGCTAGAGCACCATCTCACATGTTACCAAGCACTCTGCCTCCAGGATTGTTAAGGCCTGCCATAGGAGTGACTGATAGGTACACATGTGTCTATATATAAGGGTAGATATAGGCATACTATATCTAAGCAAGGGGTGATTACACGACCTTGCCCCAGCTGAGTGATCAGCCAGTTGTGTCTGATTGGAAGGCCAGACCAGGGGTGGCATAATACATGCTGCAGCCCCTGGGAGGCCTAGGGTACACCTATGCCCTGGGTACCTAGGGTACACTGTACAGGGTCCAATAAGGTGATCCTTACCAATTGTGTATGTACCTAGGGTACATGGAGTCCATTTTACAGAGAGAGCAGACAGCCTGAGACCCTGAATGGCAGGATCTCAGGCCAACTAAGTCGAAAAACCAGCTAGACACTAGGCAAAAAGTTGGGGGTAACCATAGTCAGATATCCACCTTCCTACAAATCCCATCAGTGCTCTGGATGCGACTTTCTGAGCAACCTGCAGGTTTCCGATAGCATATGAGGGGCTTCCCAGGTAGGGTGAATTGCCGTAGTCAAGCCTGCAAAGTATCAATCCTTGGATCACCATTCTTTGACACTACATGAGAAGCCATTTGAGTGTCTTCCGAAGAGACCTCTGGAGGCCAAAGCAATTTCCCGACACCTTCTTTGCTTCATTGGCAGGTCTTTGTCTAAGATGATGCTAAGGCGTTTTATTTTGGATTTGGGAGAGAAATCCTCCCCCAAGCAGGGCCGGACTGGTGGTAGCGGGCACCGGTGGGCCACTAGGGTTTGGGCCAGTATTGGCCCGCTGGGTGGCCGTTTTTGTTACAGGGGGCCTGAAATATCAGCCCCCTGTAACGCAATCGGCGAAACCAGCTCGAGCAAACAGCTCGGCCGCACCCCCCCTCCACCCCTAGGGGGCCTGGCCGAGCAGTTTGCCAAGTCCGGTTTCGGTGCCCAGTCCGGGCCTGCACCCAAGTATGGGGGCCAGAGGAATTGGTCCCAGAGTTCTGGATTATTTCCGGTCACCATTACCTCTGTCTTGCCCCCGTTTAACTTGAGGCAGCTAGAGGCCATCCAGTTAGTTACCTGTTCCAGGCAGATGTTAAGCCTGTCAAAGGTTGCAAGAGTATTGGGTGACAGCGAGACAACAATCTGGGTGTCGTTTGCATGGGAGACCATTGTGAATCCCAGGTCACAGATGATATCTGATAGTGGCCGAACATACACATTAACCATTGTGGGGCTCAATGAAGAGCCTTGCGGCACTCTGCACCTCAGCTGGTGTGTATCTGACAGAAAGGGCCCTTCAATAACCTGAAAGTTTGCAAGAAACGAAGTTACCCATTTTAGTGCTAGCTCTGTGATTCCAATACTTTCCAACCTCTGACATAGAATTGAGTGAGAGACTGTGTTGAAAGCTGCGCTCAGATCAAGCAAACAGCGCAACAGCCCTGCCCCGGTCCATTCTTCTCTTAAGGTCCTCCGTAGCCAGCATAAGGGATGTCTCAGTACTACAACCAGATTGGAATTCAGTCTGCGTCTGGTGCAGTAGACTATAGGAGTTCAAAAAGTCAGATAAAATGCCAGTGAACCATTTTCCCAAGATTTTACTGAACTCCGGAAGTAGCGAAATTGGCTGGTAATGTTCTGTCGTATTTAGATCCAAAGAGGGTTATTTCAATAATGTGCAGATGATCGCGTGTTTCCACGAGTCTGGAACATGCACGCTCTCCAGGGATAGGTTGTAAATAGGCATTAGAGCAGCTGTGACTGTCTCACCTCCTCTCAGTAAGGTGTCTAACGAGGCTGGGTCTAAAGGTGAGCCTGACTTGACTGTGGTTGCGATTTTCTGGACCTCTTTCTTATTAAGATTTGGAAAAGCAGAGTTCCACCTCAGGCTTTCTACTTTTATTATTATTGGCCTAAGTTTTTTAATTTTCCTTAGTTTGTGAGTCTGCAGATCCTGACAAAGAGTCATAAATAAGTCTGACCTTGCCTAGAAAATGATTGGCCAGCTGGTCACATCGTTCTATGGAAGAGGGGAGGTCGGCTCCTGTAATATTGTGTTTGATAAAGGAATTAACATTGGCATATATTTCTTTAGCCAGGTGTGAGGATTGACTATTCCTGTCGGCGGAATCTTTCAGCTTGGCTGTTCGAATTGCAAATTGATACTTTTTTAACGCTTTTTTATCAAGCACTTTTCCCCGCCTCATATTTGTGTCTCCACTCTCTTTCGAGTTTCTTACATTCTTTATTCAGTTCTTGTATCTCGGATGAGAATCATCAAAATTGGCTTTTGCCCGGGAAGTTTACAGACCTTTTTAGGAATTAATGAGCCTAGTTTTGAGCTGACCCACTCCTGAAAGGTAGCATAGGAGACGGCCACATCGTCGTCTAGCTCAGGGGCTCACTAGCGTTGTTTCCCACAGTAACATATGTAGCATTGGCCATTGCCCGATCAATAGGCTTATGATTACCTCTGTGTTAACTTGGATCTAATGTCTAACTCATTTCTAGCTAGGCCTTGCATCTCATTTGCTGCTCATAATTAAGAAGCAATTTTTAGTGTTCCTAGTTTTTCAACACTGAAAAAAATAACATTTTTCTGAGCCACAAGCGCATAAAGATGTGTTTCTCTACAGCTGCCTATAATTTCCGGTGGATCACAGCCTAGAACTCAGTATCAAGCATTTATGTAGGACCCAAAAAACAACGAAATAGGTAAACCACAGTTGCAGAAGAAGCAACTATTCATTCTGCCAGTCCTGTTGGATTTTAAGCAAGATTACAGTCACTTAAATAGTGCCTCTTTTAGAATTCAACGCTTCAGGTGATCTTGGGAGGTCCATACACTAAGACTCTAGTGGATATAAAACTATACAACATCCCCTTGAATCTAAAAGTGGTGAACCTGCCACTAAAATATATTCCTCTCTTTCTTCAAAGACGGTGTTCTTCCACCAGGACAATGGACCCTTCAGTGCCTACATCACAAATCGATCAGCTGTCCGAATATTCGGATTTTCTTTCTAGCCAAGACACTCCAGGAGCAAGCGTTTATTCATTCCGCCCTCTTGTGAAGTTTCATGTTCTTGGAGTAAATAATGAGGAATCAGACAAGTAGAGCGGTCTCAATTGTGCTTAACATGAAAGGTTTGTCCAAAAGATACGCTACTCCTGAAGCCTTCCTCACATAGGCTTATTGGCCACCAGTGCAACATCAAAGGGCCTGCAGCATTCTTTTTGGGAGCACCTATAAAGATCCATTTGTCTCCAAATGGATTTTGAGGGTTGGATTGAAGCTCTTGCTACCGCCTGGACCCCTCCACCTCCACACGATGAATATTTTCAAAATGCATCAGAGGTTGAAGAGCAATCGGATAAACTTTGTTATAATAACAAGGTTGCAATTTCTCTCAACCTCTGAAGTATTTCTAAAGTTTTAGCTTTCCCCAAGATAGTAGAGTAAGCTGATCATCCTTTGAAGGGCAACGTTTTGCTGTCAAAATTCCTCTTCTTCAGAAAGCCATACTCGTTCCTCGCCCCAGAGCCTGTGCACCCTTGCACTCAGAAGCAGAGCCACCTGTTCTAAGCCCACAATATATACCGGATAAAATATCCCCTGCCATACATTATAAGGATATTGCAAGTCACCCAGTAGTTCCATAACCATATAAAGGAATTAGTCCGAAGAACGAGTTCCTTCATAATGTTATGGAACTCCACGGTGACTTAAAATATCCTTATCACATACACCAGGGGGTACTTTATCCCATATAATACATGATCACACCAACACCTTTCACACAAACCACTTAATACCTTGGTTCGTAGCCCTTTCATATGCAAGAGTGTGCATGTTTGCAAACATGAAGAATAAAAATAAAAACGCTAGTGCAAAAATAAACATATCAAAAACGTGTAAGATATTTGTTGTAACCAGATCCTAGAAATAGTTCATTACAAGTCACTTTAAAAAATATATATAATAAAGAAGGTGCTCGGAACATGTAGAAACATGCAGAAAGATTTTAGCTTTTCTCTATTTAAGGAGTGCAAAAAATAAACATATTCTCTCTGCTTGTCATTGTAAGATATTAAAATAGAGAAGAAGAAAGAAATGCAACATTCCGTTTGTTGCTTTCAACAGCTGCATCAATTATGCTCTGAGACCTGACCTGTCTTTCACCTCGGCTGCTAGTTCTGGCAGCAGGTATTGTGATGTCAGAATTCAACTGTAATACTTTATAATACTCGAATTCTGACCTCTTTCCTTTATACTCAGCGACTTAGTGCGTCACAAGTCGCGGATTATTAAGTAATTAGTGGCTGGCGTTTATACAGGGTTTACAGAATCCCATATATTACTTATAACCCTATGTCATTCAGCAAGGTACCCTTAGTTATACGTCTTAACGTCATAAGCCTTCACACCCACCCGTATGCATTTGTATTTATTTCAATTTGTTAAGCACAAATATTAGGACCGAGCCTAGCTTCAAAGTGACAAAATACGCAGTGCAACTGCCCAAACAATAAGACAAATCATTAAAAAAAACTCAGAATAGAAAATGTAAATAATAAAATCAGCGTCATCTACAAACATTGAAATATTACTCTTCAGTGGGCTCTTGAAGCAGGTGGATGTAGGTGGCAGTCACTGGCGTGGCAAGGGTGCCATGGTCCCTCATGCCAGCAAGGGAAATAAATGCCTACCCTAGCAGCAAAAATACGGTCATATCTTGAGACCAGCGTACCACTTACTACCCCAGTCTGCGGTGCTCCTGCGCCTGCTGCACTGTCGTCAACTTTGACCCTGTAGACAGTTAATTTCAGAGTGTAGTACCCACCACCCCACTCTCACTGCCCAGGACGGGGTGCCCCTACACCTGCTGCCCTATTGATAGCTATGCCCCTGTAGGCATTTCGTTTCGGAGCGTGCCTCCCACCACGCCCGGCCCCTCCCCCCGCGTCTTCTGGCGTCACCTGGGGATATGTAATGAGTGGTCCAAGGCGGCTGGAAGTGGTGCTGAAGGGGGCATGTTTGAACAAATAGTACCTCTCGTTCGATCCGGTTTGGAGAGTCTGTGCTTCTGGGAATATCTGCAACAGAAGAGAACAAAAGATAGTTGTTCACATACCACTAATCATCGATTCTTTATCTTGTTCAGAGGATTATTAAATGGCTTTTATTGGTCTGGTCAATGCAGGCATGCAAGTGTATATTGGTACATTTTTTGTGTATAGCGTATAAACGCACATGGAATTAATCGTTTTATGTAATTATATCACTTAGCACCATCTGGGTGGCCTTATGCGTCCTCGGTGGGACATCAATATGGTCTTAGCAGTGTTATTGATACAAAAATCCTTTCGAAACAAAACACGCGTCTCTTCACAGTCAGCCAGAAGGCTTCGTGCTTCGGACTCACTCTCTTCTGCCTCAGAGCCGCACGTGCAGCTCCAGAGTTGGGCCCTTGCGCCTACTCTATTACAACTGCAAAATATTCCTCACTGTCCCCCGCCAGCCAACCCTCTCGAGGGCTCCATTAGTGCCCTCGCTGAGGAGACATCTGTCACCGCAGATTCTACTCGTCTTCGTGCCCAATAAATGAATGGACTTACTTCTGCCCCACAGGCTGCCCATGCTGAGTCCGCGAGAGCTGAGGCGGCGCCTTCTGCAGGCGAGCCCTGGTCGGGAAAACCTGTGCTCTTTCTAAATGTCAGTGGCATTAGAAGTTTTGGTGGCTCCTGTGCCATCAGACGACACAATTACCACAGATAATTGCTTCAAGTGAAAAAGGCCAGGTAACAGTTAATAAGACAGGTCTGCATAAGTAAACACAACTACATTTAACATCCGGGCCTCACTAACACACAGAGCGTATCCTCCAGGGCACGAGTCCTAAAAAGGGAAGTGGGGGTACTTACCAGGTTAGGCAGTATCCAAGTGAAATCATGACACGTGCCATCACAGGCCATGATGTCACGACGCGTGACATTGCACGTGACATAACAGGAAGTGACCTCACTGGATGTGACATCACAAGAAGTGACATCAGATATTAAGACCTCATGCATGTTTATCTGGTATATAACGAGTACTTTTCAGCACATTGGGAGATTTAACAAATGAGTTTTGCGTCTGGGTTGTGCCCAAAAAGTGGCACAACCCCGATGCAAAATCTGGGCCTCAACTAATATATTAATTTTTTTAAACACTATCACCAAGAAATTGGCAACAAGGAGAAGCATGGCAGTAGATATGTTCTGCTTAATTGGTTGCAAATTCTGCATTTTAAAATATTTTATAGGTTAAGGTATCTGCTGTGAAGGTGCCCAGTAAATCTCTGGAATAGTAATAATGGTGAGATAACTGAAGGTGAACACGTTTGTTGGAGAGATCTTTGTTTTGTGAAGTCTCAGATTTGAATCAAAGTAGCATAGCGGGTAAATGCGTCTCCTGCAAAGCACATCACGTAACATGCAGATGATGGATGTTTATGTTATGTAGATAATAAAGTGGGTTACTGCTTTTAACAGAGATCCTTGTGTTACATGCTGTTCATAAATTGTAATCCTTGCAATATAGCACAGTGAGCTATGAAGGACATGTGACTCCTACACCTTGTGAGCCTGTCTCATGTAACTCAGCTTGTACATTGATTTACACATGTACATGATTTATTGTCAATGTATAATGTGTATGTTACTTAAAGAGCCCTGCATTGGGTTGCATAGCGCTATAAAAGAAGTAAAATAGTGCTATTGAAATTGTTATTTCTGTAAATATTGGGACAGACCAAGACAGCTGATATTCTTACAGAGCATGCATCTCTTGTATACGGGGCCTGCACAAAGGCAAAATCATGCCTCTCTTAAGTACCTGTGAAGAGATAGCAAGCTGTGTGCCTTTGTTCCCCTCCTCGCATTTACATTTAAGTGTGAGGTTCCAGGCTGCCTCCGGGCAGGATATTCAAACAAAAGGAGGCCTGATGGCCCCTTAACTTCGGACTCGCTGGAGGGGAAAAAAAAGCAGCATCCTCCCTGCACGTTGCTGGCTGGGAATGAAAGCAGACAACGTACAGGCACTGCTGAATGTGTCCAGTGTCTTACACTGGGACAGGTTCAGCATATTTCTGTGGGGCCCAAGTTCTTGGCAGGGGGTGCGGCGTCCATCCTGTGAAAATAGTGGGAGGACGCCGTGTACCTGAGTGTACCCCCAACTTGTACCCTTGTATCCTCACACATTCCCTCCCATAAACTGCCTGGAAACTCCCATGGTTCCTGCCCCAACCAGATAAATCTGTTAAATCATTGAACCATCCCCCCATCATCTCTGCCCTGCTTCCTGCTGACCACCCAAAAACCTTGACCCTGCTCATCTTACCTTCCTACCCCACATCTATGCCCCATCCACACCTACTCCCACTTCCTTCCCAATGTGAGCTGAATTTATCTGCTCAATAACAATACAATCCTACTATCGACAACAGCACATGCTCTCCTCCAGCAGGAGCGTGCCCTATAGCGGCACTCCAACTAAACATCCAGACCGGTCCCCTCAGAGATGACAGCTAGCTCTGCTCCACCACCAATGATGCCAATACTTACTTCAGCACGTAGAGCAATCACCCAAGGAGTGGGAAGGAAGGCTGCCTTCTCCATCTTTCCCCAGCACATCCCCATACACCCCCAGCGTACTACACTCCGGATGAATTCACCACATTGTAGATGCACTGACCCAGGTGTAAACCACAACACCCCTCCCTCCCTCTATACTAAAAAAAATTGCAAAAACAAATTCAACAGAAATCAATGATAGTCTGTGGAAAAAGCAACTAGAAAATTGAGATGTGGAGCCCAAAAAGCGAATGCAGGACTGTATAAATAACCACAGGTATCCATTACACACAATATAATGCACTTTTCCAGTGACAAGGATAAGTATAAAATGACAGGAAATGCAGTGGTTCACCCACCCGTGTTAGGTTTTCCCAAAATCATTCATCCAAAAAGACTCTGCATTTGGCAGGAAAGTCAAAACACGTTGGATATTCCTACTTTGCCTCTTGTGAGAACAATCCTCCTGTAGAATCCTTTCCACGTCATATCTAACCATTCTGGACATGCTTCACGCATCTCCTCTATCCACCACTACCACATTCTTATTGTCCTTCACAATCGTGAGAGGCCCAAGGAAACCTGTTCCATCTTTCTTCATATAATGTGTCTTCACCAAAAAGGTTGTAGAGTAGGAACCTCGGAATGGCGCTACCCTTATACTTCTGTCCCACTGGAAAGCAAGCAACTGCTTAGATAATCATGAGACCATGCAATAGAATGTTTTTTTCTCAATTTAAACCTTTGAAATAAAAAGGAATAGTGAAAGACAAAAATATGGATTACTGAGAAGTCTTTACATGGTTTTTAACAGGCTATGTAAGAAATTATTGTATGGTATGGTCAGGTTGGTGCATGTGTATTCTCCACCAAAACCTCATCACCTACTTGCCAGTTTATGTCTTTCATTGAACAAACAGAAATACTTTTGAAGTTCCTTGACCCTGACAGGCAACTGACAACTCTCTCCTGTTTTCCTAGAACCACACCCCATCCAGTTGTGGACTCAGCTTGATGCTTGGTAAGATTCCCTTTATGCTAAAGAAAGGGGAAACCGCAATCACATAATTGGATGCTGCCCTACAAACCCACAAACCTTTTTTCTGGTACCCATTTGAGTTTTTTTCATACTCACCGGTCTCTGTTCACAACATTTGACCAGTCTATTCATACATTCAGTTAATCCATTGGCCTGGGGACAGTGCAAAGCAGTTTGTGTGATGGCCAGTTCCTCAATAACATCTTGCATTTCTCTAGATATGGACTGCATCCCATTGTTGGCTGCTACAATCTTAGGGATTACCCTCACTGGCAAATTCATCTCTCATAAACTCTAGAACAGGAGTGATGGTGATGGAGCTCACACACTTAGCCACTTTGTCTCGTGCTAGTAAGATAACAATCCTCTCGGAGAGCTGTAAGAGATCAAGTGGGCCCACTATGCCTATCCCTTCTTGCACCATAATCAAATCCTCCACTATTTGATCTATCTTGGGCCACCAGTATAACTGTCTAAGATAAGCCTATACCAGATTTCTCCCAAGATGACCCTCATGGGCTAAATTAGAATCCTTTTAAAGAATCCACTCGTCTGCCTCTCACCTATCCTTCCTACTCAACTCTCCTTCCAGAATGTGAAGAGCATATCTCATGACTAAAAACTGTTTCACTGAATCAGTCAAACTACCAATAGCAAGCCAGACAAGAACTGCTTCTTCATTCACTTTGTTTGGAACCTTGCCTGCCCTCCCTGTCTCATCTCACTCTTTTTTTCTCCACTGTCCCTTCACTTACCCACAAGATTGGCCTCACCTCATTGACAGCTTTAGGACCTTCTTCGGGCATCCTGGAAAGACAATCAACTGCCATATTCAATGACCCCATAAGAGAGTCCACAGTAAAACTATACTATACTATACTACACCATCTAGTCCCCTGCTGATTTTGGCTTTAGCCCTCTAACTGCTATTGCAAGAAAACACATTGAGAAGAGTAAGCTTCCTTCAAGCATAAACCTCCCAGCGGTTTCAAGTTCACACTTAACCACATACCGACCTCAGCCCTACTCCTTCCCAAAACAATTAACCGATTACCCTTAAAGCACCTATTCAGCCCAAACTTATTATAGCAAGGGCTGGAAGGAAACAGCTCTTACGCTAGCCTACCCCTGTCCTCACCAATGTGGCTAAAGAGGACAAAATGTCCTCTACCTACCCATTTAGCCCTATCGGAACCTCTCCCTTGGTCCCCACTGACCTATCAAATCCACCTAGGTCACTGTGGACCACACCACCTGTCAAAAAAACCCAGGGGGAGACCAGTGAAGCCTCTGCTCCCCTACGTTCCCATTCACTTTCCAGTTTCCTTCCAGTGCTTTCTTCAGGTATCTCTTCACATTACATGTCTTTAAATAGCTCATGTCCCACTCACAGTCTGCCTCCAATGGTTCCTTCCATTCTGATCTGTCTCCAGCCTCACATCCACCTCTTGTGCCTTCCCAGCACTGCGAGGATGCAATCTTATTCCTTTACGGCTGGTGTCTGAGTTTCTCCACCCAGCCTGTCTCATGGCTGTCTACTCATTCGAGGATAATCTATTTTACCAAACAAATGGGTCTCTTGCCCCAGCAACTTATACCACCAAGGTTTGGCCGGTTCTTCTTTCTGCACCCCTGTCATGCCACTTCTACAACAATATACCTCGCTTTCTGCCCCTGTCGGCATTTCACCTCCCTACCTAGCCACCACACAGTACTCTGCTCAAAGTTCCACTCCCCATTCTATTTCTCAAGACCCAGCCAGGAGCCAGATGTATCAAAGGGTTTTACCCATTCTGTGTCTATGGGAAAATGTGTTCATACATATGGCCCCAGATCTCTTATTCCTGAAAAATTGCACATTTAGGCTTTTGGCATGTGTTATGCTACATGTACATATGAACAACATGTGGGCTAGTGTGGGGATGTTGGCTGAGTGACAATTTAAATGTGAGGTGTTTGAGGTGGTATTTATAAACAAAGTAAGGATCAATAGTGAAAAGAAAGGAAGTGACAAAATGGGAAATCTGCAAGAACAAGCTGCTTTCCCACGAACTGGGTAAAAGGATTGTGTATTTGTGGCAGCAATGTGGAGCCCCACTCACCAGTGAAAATCTGTACTGTGAAACAATCCAAAACCAGAAGCACCCACTGATAAAGGTGATAACCGTGCCACGTACAGACAATGGAATAAATCTTCCCACATTAAACTCATACTTAAAAAAAACTCCTATCATTGAACGTCCACAAAACATACCAAAAGATCTGTGCTGCACTAAACAGCCAAATCTCAATAGAACCTCCAGCTCAGCAAACCAAATAAGAAAGAACCCTGGACAGACGATACAATCAACAAAATGAAAACCAAACTAAACATACTGCTGCGTCAGTGGAAAAAAATCAAAGGATGAAAAGGACAAAATCCTACTCCACTTATACAATAAAGCCTAAACGCAGGCATCAGAAAACAAACACCGCCACTACATGACACGTATAATGGACTCAGACTGCCTTTCCAAAGAACTCCACTAAATTCTAGCAATTTTCTGCATCCCAGAATGGCTGCACTTCTTTATCCAAAGACTTCTGCGCCAAAATGTTGGCAGAACACATCTCAAAAATATAAAAGATAATTGTTAGGACAAAACGGATGATATACAGCCTATATGTATGTATATGCAGCGGCTAGGCTACTTTGTAAGGTTCCTAAAACAGTTTCCATCTCAGGTTCCCTTAGGGATCTACATTGGCTCAGGGTTGAGAATCATATTGAATTCAAAGCCCTGAGCTATATGATCAAAATCAAAGTTGGTAAGGCCCCCCAATACTTAAATGCTTTAGTTCATCCTTACTTCCCACCATGTCTCTTACGTTCCGCCACTCAGGCAAAATTTACGGTGCCTAGGACCAGATTGTCGCGTATGGGCAGCCGGTCATTCTCTTGTCTAGGTCCCTCTTTATGGAACTCCGTCCCAACGTCACTTCGGACTGAAACTATTTACAAGCACTTTCATAAGTGTTTAAAAACCTGGTTGGTTAATAAGTAGAGCACTTTCTTTTTCCTTTTGTTCCTATCAGGCAGCGCCGGGAAACTCTTGGGTAGCTGTGCGTCTTATAAGATTTAAAAAAAAATCAATTGTAAACAGTTCCCCCTCAGACACAAACAATGGTAACCCTTCCATCATCACCGTCCATTAGCTCCTGGAAAATAGATTTTGTGACATCACTGCTGCTAGCAAACCATCAGGATCCCCAACATATGCTACACCCCTTAAAATCTTCAAGGAAACATTTCAGATGAAATGGCAGAGGAGGTAGCCAGTGTCTTATGAACATATTCCTTGAAGCAGGGATTTTTCCCCAAACAAAACTTACAAAAAAAACATATATCAGAGTACTGCTCAAGAACAAGAACCGCGACCCATCCAAACCATAAGCCTATCTCTGAAGCACTACTCAAAATGGTCGAAAAAGCAGTGCTCACCCAGATCTCAATTACTCGGAGGGCAGCAATTTATTATCAGATTAATAATCTAAATATAGACCTGGAAAAAGCACTAAATCATCTATGATATCCATATGGGAGAACCTAGCATTGGCAGAGTTTGACACAGTCGACCACCAGGCACTACTTAAGACTTTTCCACCTCAGCATAGGAGAAAATGCTTTGAAGTGGATTACCTGCTATCTCAAAGGCAGAAAAAGCATTGTCTTCCTACCACCAGTTCTGAGCAAGGCTATTTTAACAATGTGTAAAATGTCCGTTTTCATTCTCAGTACTAGGTGGCACCAAGAGTTCATGACCACAATTGAAGATAACTTTTTTTCCTTCATGCACCTTTGTCTTCTACTATTGCAGGTAACATGGCCTGATCTCTGGTGTGCTGACCTCTATATCCCTTTGGATTGTTAGTTTTTCAGTACTTCAACCCTTCTTCCAAGTGTTGTGCACAGCTGACCTTCCTTCTTGTCTCTCAAATTTGTGATTTTGTGTGAAGAGCAGCACCTAATTTGAGGGGTCTGCAGGCTATATCGGAACAATATGACCACCTGCCTCCACACACATACATCTGTAAAGTTTAGTCCCGCTGTTAGTCCAAATACTGTTGGTAATTTTAAGTTTCCCAATCAGTCTTTAAGTGGGTCGGGTCCTGAGAGGTCTCCCACCCAGCGGATATTAACCCTTTCGATGCGCCCGTCGGCCAACGGCCGTCGCGAGCACTACCTCCGTAGTGCTGCGCACGTCCGTTGGCCGACGCGGCCCCGCCTGCGCAAGAATCTACCCGCACCGCGGCGGATTTTACGACGCGGTCAACTGGTTAAAACCGACATTGAAATTAAACCGGGCCCTGTATTCATGGCCTTATAATTAAAGGTATTGATATTGATAGGCTTGATGCCAATGTTTATATTGAGCTCACACCAAAGGGGGTTAAAGGAAGAACTAGGCTACATACAACAACTGTTGACCTATATATCTTCCGAATTGAATCAATCTCACATAAAATATAGGGTAGCACAATGAAGCCTAAAAATAACCGTAGTCTAGGGCATGTGCCAATTATGGACGAAAACCCTCACTCACCCGAGGGTGACATGCTTCATCATAGGGTTCCTCCAGCACACGGGGACCGCAAGGTACCCCGTGTGGGATTCAACTTAACCCAAGAGGGAAGGAGCAGGAGTGCAAAAGCACGTGTTGGATCTACCAACTCGAAATGGTGATGAGGGGCAGAGTGCAAAAAGTGAAGTTAAAAACTGTCTATTTAGGGTCAACAATTTTATTCTTCCTGCCTAAATGATAGTCATTAAAAAGCAAGTGAGTATAGGGTTCAATCTACCCTATCTATTGATCAACATGTTTCTGCCTTGTTGACAAAGCTGTTCGTGGCATTCGTCAGGATCAATAAGAAAGTCACTCTGCAATCGGTGCTCAAATCATAAATAGTGTATACTTAGGCCTCAAATGCTTGACATTCATACGGAAAGTCATTCAACGTAATGGGTCAGTGGGCTCTACAGCATACTTCGTGTGTATCAACTCGACCGTCTTCAAAGACTTACATCACGCTTGATATGCTATTAAAATTCAAAAGGATGTACCTATATGTAAAATACGTCAGGCTCATAGTACAGACACCTTAATGTAAGAACACACCTTCTTAATGTTAGTGTAAAATAATCGTAACCAAACTTGGCAATTGCCTCGCCACAAATATCTACCACATGTGATAACGTATAATGTGTGGGCCATGTGGCACAAATTGTAATGGCTACCATATTTAGTTTGTGAAAACCTTTAACGAAGGCTCATGTAGTGAGTGCTAAAAAGTCGAAAGTTTAGTAAAAAACTTCGGTCGCAGTGAGTAAATATGATCATTCTGATCGATAGTATTAAATGCGGGGGGGAACCCAGTTAAACAACAAGAAAAGGGCATTAATACGAGTAACTTACTTGAAACGCGCGTGAAGCTGCTATACGAACTCTGCCGGGAGTACCGTATCGCTGAAGCTTGTGTGTATAAATGCGGAAGTGTTTCAAAAAACCCCCGTACCACGTGATTACGTCTTAAGCGTCACTCAATACGCATACAACGATCGTGAAAGGTACAAACTTAGAAACAACACACGCATCACAACGCGCTTAAGAGGATTCGAATGTCGACATATAGAATGTAAAGCGTCAACTAATCAAAAACCGCTTTAAATATTGTAAGCAAATTGTGGAAAGCTTTAAAAGAGTCAACAAAAGCCTATTTGAATTACGTGACAATTAATCTCAATATCACGTGATTAATGTCATTCTTGTTAATGGAAACTTAATCCCTGCATTCAAATATCAAATTATGGAGAACTGTTAAATGAATAGCAAGATGTGCCCATACTCATATCTTTCTGAGGTCTCAATTTATGAGCAGCATCTGCAGGAGTCATGTATGCAAGAAGTATATAGGTCTCTAAACTGCTCTAAAATGTTCTCACTACGCACCATATAAAAATCTATAGGTTTACTCAATATAACCTATAGATCTAATCATGCCATACCAGTGAATGGATGTAGTGTGCAGCAATAAAGTGTCAACATGGGTAATGTATAGCTATCTCTAGCCTGTTATTATCCCATATACAGACCCTCCAGGATTTCGCGATTTCGCGGCTTGCCGCGAAATCGGCACTTTTGTAAAAATGCCGCAATTTTTACAAAAGTTCCTGCGAAATCGGCAATGTACAACTCCTGAACCTTAGACTAAGATCCAGAGTTCAATGACAAAAGAGTGAGCTACCAAGTAAATAAAGTCAACTAGATTAAGTGAAAGGTTAGTAAATGCAAATAGCATATGAGGTTAGAGAGAAGCAAAGTGTACATTGTCACCTGCACGTGGAACGTGATATTTGGACATTAGTGAAAAAACAAAGCTGTGTCCAAGTGTTAGAAAAGAAGACTGTGTGCTTTATTTAGAAATTCCAATTAGCACAATCAACATCAACAGCAGGACATGAAGCTTGTCATGCTTATAGAATCACTTCTGCATGTTCAGAGAACAGACTCAAAAGTGGATTGTAACTGGGTACGAGAAAAAAGCTTGAAAATAGAGATTATGAGTAAGAAGTTGTATGAAGATACTACACATCTTTTCCATGCAGCCTTTACCTTTCGTGGTAAGTATATTAAGTTACGTGTATGAGAGAGAGAGAGAGAGAGAGATAGATAGATAGCGAGGAGCTAAAGAGAGAGATGGTGTCTGTGTGTGGAGCGAGAGAGAGAGAGTGTGTGTGTGTGTGTGTGTGTGTGTGTGTGAGTGTGTGGGAGAGTGTGTGGGAGAGTGTGTGGGAGAGTGTGTGGGAGAGTGTGTGGGAGAGTGTGTGGGAGAGTGTGTGGGAGAGTGTGTGGGAGAGTGTGTGGGAGAGTGTGTGGGAGAGTGTGTGGGAGAGTGTGTGGGAGAGTGTGTGGGAGAGAGAGAGAGAGAGAGAGTGTGAGAGAGTGTGAGAGAGTGTGAGAGAGTGTGAGAGAGTGTGAGAGAGTGTGAGAGAGTGTGAGAGAGTGTGAGAGAGTGTGAGAGAGTGTGAGAGAGTGTGAGAGAGTGCGTGGAGCGAGAGAGAGTGCGTGGAGCGAGAGAGAGTGCGTGGAGCGAGAGAGAGTGCGTGGAGCGAGAGAGAGTGCGTGTGCGTGGAGCGAGAGATTGTGTGTAGAGAGAAAGAGAGAGTGTGTGTGTGGCAACATCAGAAAACTCCAATAACATGCCAATACCATTGTTTTTAGCAGAAAACATGAAGCCGGTAGATCCAACTATCAACTAACACCCAAAACAAGCTCTTCTTGCAAGATGCGCCCCCACACTGCACATCTTCAGGAAGACCCTCAAGACCTGGCTCTTCGACTTACTGGAGATGCTTCCCCCCCTCCCCCCAACACCTTGAGACCCTCACGGTTGAGTGGCATGCGGCGGGCCCTGAGGAGCATATATTTGTTTCTAAACAAATGTTGGGCCCGCAACATGCCCGGTGTGCGGCGGGCCCAGGTGGCATTCTTTTTGGGCCCGCCACACACGGGGCACGCGGCGGGGGCTCAGGGGCATAATTTTGTTTTTAAACACATATATGTAGCCTTTAAGCCAAACAAAGTGTCTACATTGTAAATACACCAAATATACATAGCTTTAGCTTGTTAAATACTTTAAAAAACGAAGATATCTGTGTTTGTTGTAGGAAAAACTGCAAACTAAAATGCCGCAAAATTGCCGCTAAATTTCCCTATTTGTGCCGCTAAATTTCCATATTTGTGCCGCTAAATTTGCTAATCCATGCCGCTATATCCTGGGGGGTCTGCATATAACCTACTGATATAGACACAGATGTAAAAAGCTGAAAGAACTGTCGACATACTTGGAATCCCGTATCACGGCAACAATATGAATGGAAACATTATTCGGAAAGATTGTCAGTTATGGCAGTGGGAGTTAAGCGAGCACCAGGGTATATCATCATTGAGACCATTGAGATGGCTGCTCAATCGGAACACCCATTGTTGTTCTCTTAGAAATAAAACTGTCTCAAGAGGACCCATGTTCCTATGGTAATGGGGTTTGTCAAGAACTACCCATTTAAGATCCCTTTCAGAGTGATTTGCATCTAGGTAGTGTCTGGTCAATTTCGTGTTGGATTTTTTGCACTTGATAGAACTTTTATGTTCAATAAGTCTGGTCTTTACCTTACGAGTGGTCATACCTACATAGTACAATTTGCAGGGACACTCTATAAGGTAAATCACTCCCTCCGAATTACAATTGGTATGTGAAGTGAGTTGCCAAGGCGTTTTTAATCCTAGATCTAGTGTAAATGTGCGTGTAGTGAGATGACATACTACACAAGATCCACATGGGTAGTGTCCTAGAACTGGTGTGCCCATGTTGATGGTTCGTAACTGACTAGTGACATTGGTAACTCTCGGCCGAGAGTGTACCAAGATGTTGCCAAGATTCCTACTTCGTCTAAATGCGAAGAGCGGTTTCTCACAAGTCTTTTTGCCCTTGTTGAGGATACTCCAATTTGTATTAATAGCCTTTTTTATGGTAGTGCTCAGGTGGCTAAAGGTACTGACACAAACTAGGCGATCAGAGGAAGGTTTGTCAATTGTTTCTAACAGGGCTTCTCTGTTATTATTCATAGCTCTCTTGTTAGCCTTGCGTACCAGCCCTGATGGATATTGACATGTTAGAAGTTGCGCACTGAGATTAGCAGCATGTTTCTGGTATGTTAAAAGTTCAGTGCAATTTCTTCTTAAACGTAGGAATTGTCCAACAGGGAGATTATCCCGAAGTGCCCTGGGATGAAACTTCTATAGTTGAGCAAAGAGTTACACGCCATAGGTTTTTGATATAGTTCCGTGTAAATTTTGCCTTCATGAGGGTATAATCTTAGATCAAGGAAGGGCAGGGTCTCATTGCTGGCTTCCCATGTAAAGTTGAGATGGATATTGAGAGAACTGAGCCAGCACGAGAATTCCGATAGTGAATCTTTATCACCTTCCCAGATAATCAGAATATCATCGATGTAACGCTTCCACAGCAACAATTTGCTGTGGAAAGGATTGTGCTCAGGGTATATATGGGTGACCTCGAACCAGTGCATAAACAAGTTGGCCATACTGGGGGCACAAGTACTGCCCATCGAAGTGCCAATAACTTGCCAATACAGTTGTTCTTCGAAAGAGAAATAATTCTCTCTCATGGCTAGTTCAGCACACTTCATTACAAAGGCTGTCGGTGTTTGGTCACTACGAGGATGTTCTTCCAATAAGACTTTAATGGTACGGAGAGTTTCCTCTTGTGGAATGTTTGTATACAAGGCCTCAACATCAAATGAGGCCATGAGATGTTGAATAGGATTGAATTCAATTGTCGTCAGGAAAGATAGAACATGTTTCGTATCTTGTAGGTAAGGTGGCATCTGTGCTACCAATGGTCGTAAAAACCAGTCAACAAATTGCGATAATGGTTCTAGTATAGAACCAATACCGGATACTATGGGTCTACCAGGAGGTGGTATCTGATTCTTATGTATCTTGGGCAAGATATAAAATGCCGAAACCTTCGGATGTTTAAGGTTCAAGAATTCAGCTTCATTTCTGGTAATCCATCCTGCTTCCAAACCTTCTTGTACTAGACTCCGAATAGCAATCTGTAATCTCTTCGTAGGATCAAGTTTGATAGTCTTGTAGTACTTAGGATTGTGTAATTGTCTGAGACACTCTGTACGATAGGAAACAGCATCCATCAGCACTGTAGCACCACCCTTGTCAGCTTGTTTAATAACGATAGAAGAATCCGAACCAAGTTTTAACACACATTTTTAGGCTTCATTGTGCTACCCTATATTTTATGTGAGATTGAATGTTTATATTGATACATTCACACATAAGAACAAAATCCCATCACTATTATCAACTTTTTCCGTCATGAATTCTCCATCAACCCTGACTCAGAAATACGTGACCAGGGAGGGTCTGTGACCTAGGTCTGAGGTTACTGATTGACAGGTCACAGGTGGGGTATCGCGTAGCCTGCAGACAAACGCACGAACAGGAAACTCAGGTCCATCCCCCAGATACGTGCAGCAACACCACAATGGTCGAGGGAAATTGGCCCAAATAAACCAAACATGGCTAGAGGGGAGTCAACATTTCCAAAACACCATAAAGTCAGATGCTACATGAAGTTAGGAACACACAGCCAATCAGGACAAAGAACACACAGTACATGAAGTGATCACGCGCCCCTCATGCGGGACATCTGGACACGTTACCCACTGGCCCACATTGTGTCCAGGCAAGGTCGAGGCACACCTGCAATTGTCATCAGGGGCCTTATTTATGACTCCACAGATAAGGCCCGCATTCCCTTACCAATGAAGGATTGCCTGAAGTACTTTATGATACCCAAAGAAATGTACAAAACTCCGTCCAAGAAGGAACCTGGCACTTTTTAAAAAAAAAAAATTAAGCACTGGTTGGCAGGCCTGGAGCCAGACTGCGGATGACAGTGGTGTGGAGAGGTGAATGGGAGTTATTGAGAATCTCCGAATAGCACCCCTTCCACTGTCCTTAATGTTTAATTCAGTCACGCAATTTCAGATATTAAACATTTTCCATTTTAATTATTCACAACAAAATAATTGTTGCTAATCTAATACTGCTAACAAGCATTGGAAAAGCCAATATGTCTGGCTTGTTTTGGGTGTGTGTTCATTGAGCGATATGTCTGGATGTCATCACAGAAAGGAATCCAATAGCGACTGCTTATAGGCGCCACCTGTGATAAACCCAAGGTTGTAATTAATTTGTTTTAAGGCACCTGTTTAATTGAACAGGCCACACCTCTTGGAAAGGATTCCTAGTTGCGCTTCTTCGGCCACGCCCCTTTTAAATACCACTGTTCTCCCCCACACGCCTCTTTTTCATCCCATTTAAAGCACTGTCACCGATGGCAGCGAGCGCAATGTCCTGCTCAAACCCCAACAACACAGCACGGCGCGCCGGAGGCCTGCAGCCGTCCTTTCCCACCGAGAGGCTGCGAGTTGCACTTCGCTTTCCCGCCTCCGCTCCCCCCGCGCTGCGTCTAAGTAGCTGTGCCCCACTGTGACTGACGAGCGAGGCGCGCGCGCCGGTGTCACGAGGTAAAAAGAAAGTTATTAATGAACCCAATGGGGTGAGCCTGAGAGATCCTCTCCTCCCACTGCTTGTGCGGGCGGAAGGCGCATTAAATCAAACCTTAACGAGTTCCTAATTCCCTTAACATCTCATTAATTTAACACAGATTAGCACAAACCGTTAGTTCGCTCCGTGTGTACATTTTGCCTGCGATCGGGTTAATCCCCGCTGCTGAGACGGCGATAGACCGTGCCCGGGAAGGTGAGGTGAGGCTCTCGGCCACTCGCGGCGTCCCCACGTGTCATTAGGCATGTCTCCCCAGGGGAAGGGGCCGGCACTGTACAGCATCATTCTTTTGAAATCTTAATTTTAAATACTTGGTGTTTCTCTTGCTTAGTTACTTTTCTGACATAGGAGGCCTGTGGTGGAGCAAAGAGGGGGAAAGATGTTGGGATGCCTCGAAGGCCCATGTCGTCTGAATACATTAGCTCTTTCTTCTCGGAAAAAAACTCACCTAATCTTTATTTATTAAAAAACAGAGCGAATGTCTCCTTTGCAGTCTTTTGTGTTAGTCTCGCAGAGTCCTAATGCTGTCATACCAAACTTTAATCAAATTGGTGTTGGTGGAGCAGCGGGAGGAATGGCATTATTTGAAGAGGTGCTCATGGTTGCACTGCAGGCTGGAGAGTTTGGGAAGAGAAGAAGGTGCGCCTATGACTTCAGAGACTGGGCTAGCAGAATTGAAGGGCAAAGGGGGCATTTGGGACGCTGTTGCAAGATAAGTAGGGACTGTCTCGACAAAGGATGCAGCCGAGGCTCGAGTTTTCAGGGGTCTTAGAAGTGAAAACTAGGACTTTGGTGTCAATGGTCAAAAGTTTCACCTGACACCAACACAGAAGTTAACTCCTAGGAGCGTTGATGGACATGACCCACATGAAGGCTTTTACTCCAGCAGAGGGCTGTGGATATTCCAGGGAGGATTCTGATTTTTCGGACTCACATCTGCAGCCCAATTCCGTGCTTCTTACATTGGCTTGGTCTCATGGCCTTGTGCATCCTGTTGGTGCCTCACACCCTGAGCCACGGATGACTGCCCTTCACAGTGGTGCCTGAAAACACAGTTGCAGCAACATTAAGGGGCCTCTTGATTCAGGTGTAGACGTTCCAGGCAGCTCATCTGGATCTCCACTGATGGATGGCACCCTCCTTTCTTTTGGTGGGGCATCTTTTCAGTCTACCGCAGGCATAGTCATCAGCTCCGATGCCTTTCGGCTGGCTGTGGCGCCTTTGTTCCATTTTGGAATAGTGCCTACTTGCAAGCATGCTTGTATGGCATTTCTGCCTTCCATCTCAGGAAGTACCATTTAGATTCCGTCGAACAACACCATCACCGTCCATTATGTCAACAGACAGGATGGTGTGGGGGTCTGTGTTGGCAAGCGATTCACTTGTGGAAGTTGGTGTGGCAATGGGGATGCTTCCTTTTTAAATCATGCCTTACCCAAGTTATTGCCTGAAAGAATAACAATCATTTAAAATGTAATTCTGGTAAAACCGAAATTCTTCTGTTTGGCAGGAATTACATCTTTGCCGCCACAAACTGGTGGTTTGAAGGACTTGCCAAGCCTCCTCTTCCCACTCCTGTGGCCAGGAATTTGGGGGTCAAGTTTGATTCGGTTCTCTCCTTTGGTCCATTAGCAGAGACCTGTTTCGCTTGGATAACATCATTGAAAATATATTTGGACTTCTTGCCACTGGCCACTAAGAAGAAAGTTGCCAATGCTCTTATTACCTCCAGGTTGGACTACTGTAACAGTTTTGGTTACCTAAATATATGATTAACAAGCTGCAGGTTTGTTTAAATGCAGTAATTAGACTTGTTCTCAAATTGGTTGACAGGGACTTGGTACCTGAGTGCCTAAAAAGTTGCATTGGTTGCCAGTGGAGAGAGAGATTCTGTTTAAATCTTTGGTTATAACCTTCATAGCTCTGCATTGCGCCTGTACAAAATACCTCTCAGACAGAGTCACCCTATTTGCCCTATATTATGATATACCAACACCAATGTGTTGCATATGTCTAGGTTCAGACTGGCCACTAGAGGAGGCGGGACCACCTCCATTTTAGGGGCCAGAACCTGGAACCAACTTCGTTTTTTTTTTTAGATTGATATAAAATGTTCTGTTTTAGGAAGCTGTTAAAAACATGGCTGTTCTCCTTACTGTAAGGTCGCCACTTACTCCCCTGGTTATCTGGACAGTTGAGTTGCTGGCTAGCATTAAGACGCCCCTTGTGGCACCAGTGCAATTTATAAATCAATTTCATTCATTCACTCATAGTACTTACCTTGCAGACCTTTAGTGTGAGAGTGGATGCTGTCATTCACCGATCACTGGAAGACCACAACTGGGAGCTACACCCCAAATTGTAGAGGTGATCTTTTCGAGATTGGGGTGTCCATATGTAATGGACATATGTAAATCTGTCCATCACAGCCCAAAACAGGAAGTGTCCTCAGTTTTGTGCCATACACTTCTCCCTGCAGGTGTGCATGGGAATGCCTTGTGGTTCAGCTGCTCTCAGTGCATTCTGTACACATTTCGACCACTTTTACATCAGTCAAATATCCTGCGCTGCAGAGCAGCCAGAGCCTCGAACACAGCTGTTATTGACCATCCCAGACAGCAAAGAGGATCTGGTATGCCTATTTGCTGGTACTCAACCCCCTTTTCCTGTCCTGCAAAGGGTGGACCTCCTCTCACAGCAGGATGATCAGATTCTCCTCACCAATAAATGAAAACTGCAGCTGTACACCTGGAGATTCATACCAGCTAGACTTCGATTGGCTACCTGTTGAAAATGTCCGGCATTGGTCCCGGTACATTGATGATATTTTTTTCATCTGGACCGGGCCTCTTTGGATGAATACATCGAATGGATAAACAAAGCGGATGTGAACCTTAGGTGCACTGCGCATATGAGTACTATCAAATTAGAGTTCCTTGACGTTTGGGTAGAACATCAGGAATCTAAACTTCTTGTGTCCCTATACACCAAACCCACGGCTAGGAACACACTTCTCCATTTTGATAGTTTTCATCCGAGGAGTCAGAAGGATGGAATACTGTTCAGTCAGTTTCTACGCTTGCGTAGAAATTGTACTACCATCAATGACTATCTCTGCAATGCTGAAATCATGAAAGAGAAATTCATTAAAAGAGGATACCCTCCTAGAATGGTTAGGAATGCACTCAAGAGAGCTCGCTTCTACAACCGCGACTCCATGTTCCAACCCAAGAAACAGGATCAGACAGACAAACTAGTATGTGTCACAAAGCACTCGCTTATGGACAATAAAATCAGGCAGATCATTAATTCACAATGGCACCTTCTAAATCTGGATACTGAAACAGCTCAACTGCCAAAACCAGTGTTTGCATTCCGCAGAAATAAAAATTTGAGAAATTGGCTAGTTAGGGCTAAACAACCAGAACAAAAGGATTGGATACAAAAGTCGATTGATGGGGTCTCTTCTGTCAATGGCAATCACAAATGTGGCACATGCCATGCATGTGCCAATGCTATTGTTGGCAACCAAATTTGCATTAATGACTTCAATGTAAACATGAAAGAAATGACAAACTGCAGGACCGCAAATTGCGTGTATGCATCCAATGCCCCTGTCTGCTCACCTATGTAGGGGAAACTGCGAGAGAGGTTAGAATACGGATAGGTGAACATAAGTCCAACATTAGACGATCCAAGCGTTCAGCTCCTCTTGTAGAACATTGGACAGAAAATTTGCCATCAAAAAGGACTTGACAGTGACAAGACACGCAGTAAACGTGAAGTGTATTGGATCTTTGTCCTTAATACTAAGGACAAAGGATTGAACGAATCCCTTCCATGGGAAAATGCTATTCTATAAGTCCTTTATATGTATGGGTCCTCTGCACTTGAAACTAAGAATGCAGCGTGCTATGCATCCCTTTCTTGTAAATTTGTGAAACTGTTTAGATCCCTCTATACCTTGTTTTTGTCATCTAAACTCATTGACGTTGAGGGTTCTCTAAATATGATTCGGTTTAATATTGGAAAAAGCCGGTCGGGTTTTATTTTTGATTGTTTATTTCTATTTTTGGTTGATAAATTTGGCTTCAACCTTCTTTTCACTTTTATTTTATTTTATTTTTATTTCAATATTTGTTTGAACTTTCTTGGCTGAGCTATTTCCGGTAATTCTGGTCTCGATTCGTTTAGGCGGTAGCGCTTCTATTTAGTTTATTTTATCTTCGCTAATATATGGAATTGGACATGAATATGTGAATTTTGTCATTTTTTTACATCTTAGTCGACCTGGTATCGATATTGCTTCATATCTATTACTATTGGGACCTTGGACCTTTACATATTTCTGTTTCTATGCATTGATACCTTAGTTTGCGAAACGCCCCTTTTGATCACGTGATCATTTATCGGCCTATTTAAACGACCGCCAACATTTCACGTTTATCGGACCGCTTTTCGCTTTTCCACCGGAAGGACGCCCCAGTCGAAGTTTCCCTTGACCGGCGAGGACATATCATTTCTGCACTCCAGGTATTCCAACCAGGCGCACACGGCCTCTTCTTCCTTTATTTCTCGATTGTTTTTCGCGCATTGAGCACACCTGTGGTCTTACTTATTTGAATTTCACAGTTAAACTTAATTTTTTAAAATTTTGTTTATAATCTTTCAGCGTATCTAAATGCTGCTATTGCATACGATACCGTAGACTCAAGCCCGTATCTGCTTGCCGATCGATTTTTGATACCAAGAGATCATCATACGCAGGTATTTTTACCTTGTATTAAACGATTACATTGTGCGCAACAGATGAGCGTTTGAATTCACGTCCTCTTTTTATGTCTTTTATGTGTTGCTTGGTTCCCAGTAGCCCCGGGAAAAGAACAACTTAGGAATCCTCACCCTCGGAATCTATTTGAATACAGACCTCGTGTTGCTAATACCTTTAATTGGTGAGTTTTCAACCAAAGCGGCTAGATTATACCGTCTAGGAAGACACAACACATATGCACTCATTTTTCTTTGTAGTGAATGCGTTGACAACCAGATAATTCCTTTGGGTCTACAGAATTTCCTTAAAACCATCTTGAGTGTTTCCTATCATACCGGCGGATCTTGGGCATTCTTTAATTATCCATACCTGCTACGAACAAGCGGATTCGATCTACGAAGAGCGTTGTTGGTACCTTTGGAGGTCAGGACCCCCCTTTTCCTGCGCTGTTTGACGATTGAACCTAGCCAACCACAGTTTGAGCATTTCTTCCTATTCTATACAGGTGAGCGCGATTACTAGCCTCTTGTTTATTTCATCTTCTGCTCTGTTAGCTTGGTGCTCACTGTGTTGACTGACAATACATGAGCCTCTTTATTATTATTTCATACATTGTTATTTTTTCAGTATGGCTAGGATCTATTTACATCGGCCTGATTTTCTTGACTCTTCTTTTTTCCTCGTCATTCCTCCCCCCTTTTTTCAACAGTTTTAAACCAGAAAAATGTGTTTTTTGCTATTATAAATTTACTACACTGTTTTTTGCTGCAGCCTGTTTTTCACTTTATTTTTATACTATTCTGATTCGATTTAATCTTTTTTGAATTGGTGCGATTCCTATCTTGGGGTCTAGTGACTGGGCTTCAATGTTGTTTTAATCCTGAAAACTCTTTTGCCTTCTGACACTTATAACTGATGAATACTGCGCCATACGCGCTATTTAAGAGAGATGATACAAATGAGCTATTTAATGTTTTTGCTGTTAGTCAAATTTACATCTTGTATCTTTTTGCACCCGTCAGGTCCCAGTACACCGTTAACCGTCTCTATACGGTTTTAGGTACGCCCTGAGGAAGGTGGTACCCGAATTAGGGTGTGATCACCGAAACGCGCGTCGGCGCATTGAATGAGGCCTTTCTAACTTTCTTTCATCTTTCCAATATGGAAATCGTATTTGAAACTACAATATAATATGTACGATTATGCACAGTATTGAGCATCTATACATTGATTTTGAATATAGATTCCGTATATTGTAGGACCTCTTTTTTCATTTCATTTAGCTTATTGTTTGGTTTAAGTGTGATGCATGTATTGTCGGTGCGGTATGATATTGATGTGAGTATGAGAGTGTTGTTGTGAATGACGTTGTTTGGGACCTTTTCTTTGAGTCTGATCAACTCTTTTGTATACAAACCTTTTGTCATTTTAATGTGATACTATTCATAAAATTGCAAATATGTTATTGCATTGGAATTAATCTCTTTTACTTATACAAAAATGAAAAATAAAATTTAAGAACGAATACTTTCTTTCTTTTTTGTTAAATGGTACGTTTGTAGGCCCAGTCTGAGTGTCAGCGCCTAAATAAATGATACGTTGTACATTTTGAAACATACAGGTAGAGATAAGTTTTGCTCTTTGTGAAGTTGCAGAAGTCATCTTGGCTGCCAGGCAACCCGCCAACAAAATTCTTTAATGTGGTTTGCTGGAACAAGTCAAAAGTCATTACTTCTTTTCAATACTACCTTTCTATTATCCTGCAATTATCTCTGTCTCATGTCATGCACGGGCTGGCAGTAGCAACAGTTAAAGGCTATTTGGTTGCGCTGTCCACCTTAATGTGCCTTGCTGATCAGCCATGCTTGCTTAGATCGACTCTACCAGCACATTTTCTAAAAAGTTTACTCTACTTATTTCCTCCCACTCCGTTCATTGATCCTCAGTGGGCTTTGCACTTTATGTTGACTTTCCTCATGGCATTCCCATTGGAACTCATGTTGCGTTTTGACATCTTATTCTGAAGACTGTACTATTAATAGCAATACCTTCGGCCTGTAGAGTCGGAGAACTTCTGGCCACATGTCACGGTTTTCTATCCGGATAAGTCGGTTCTTTCCAGTTGCCCATCCTTTTTTACTGAATGTGGCATCTGCCTTTCATATGGGACAGTACATTTCCCTTCTATAATTTTCTACTCCTCATCCTACCAAAGAGGAGGAGAGGCTGAATACACTTGACCCCAGACGTGCTGTGTCCTAAACATCAATCACACTTTACAAGACAGAGTGGATGTTGAGCTGTTTAAGGGCTTCACCAGATTTAAAATTTTGCTAGACAGTGATCTAATGCACCATTTCTAATGAGTTTGTATCAACATCTTCTTCTACTCCTTAGCCAAGAAAGACTCTCTGAAGGTCATTTTTGCTTTTTCCATGGCTGTTCCCACAATTTTCAACAGGGGCATTCTGGTGACGGACATCTGCCAGATGTCCACGTGGTCATCTTTTTATACTTTTGCTAAACCTTAGTTTAACCCCAGAAAGTCAGCTATTTCCATTCGAGACCACGTTCCATTTCTCACCCCTTTGTATGCATGCATGCAGGAGCTTAAGAACAATCTACCAAATGGCTCTTGGCCTGTCGAAGTGCCGGGGGAGACCTATACTGGAAATGTATGTTCTGTAGCATGGTGCGAGAATCAGTACGTGTTCTATCTAAAGCATCGGATTGGGGATGGGGATGCACCATACTGAGCAATGCAAACCAATCCTCGCAACTGCTTATATAGGACAATGGCATGGACAATAGGTTCTCACTTTTATGGGTCACTGAGGGAAGTAGTCCACACACCCAACAATTACTTTTGTTAGACACATTATGAGCCTGATGCAACATTTGTATAAAAACATTATCCTTATAAGACTTTCAGTGCTCTCCTTTGTGAGGGGCCAAAGTGACAAACAAGTGTTCAAGGGGAACGGGAGGTGTCCCAATTAAAGAACGCGCAGAATACTTCTCCTCCAAGAACCAAGATATCCCTAATACAAACATCAATCCTATTGCAATTATGGATGCAAAAACTATTTTGCTTTTTGTGGACCCACCCCGCTCTGGGCGCGGAGGTGCAAACAGCTGTTCTTCTTCAGAAATGGGCCGACCAAACGGATACATTGTGGAACCAGGGAAAAAGGAATGCAATAAAACTGATGGCAAAGACAAGAGTTCCCAGTGTCCATCGGAGCCTCACTGGTAGACTCCTATTTTTCATCAACGTTGGCGCTCTTGAGCACTTGACGAAATCCCACGTCGTACAGGATAATGTACCCCCCTCCAGGGGAGCATGTTTGATCCATCCTGTCCAATGTCCGAACAATGCACCAATCTCGCCTCTCCCTAAACTACTGTTGGTAGTATAGGCAAAGTACACCCTAACTTGTGCAGTCCATCCCTGCTAATCTGACTTCTCCTTTGGTGCACTGTTCCTCCGTCGAGGGAGCAAATTGTACCTAGCTACTCCAGGCACAGAGGTGTCAGTTAAAAGGGGATCAGACACAGAGGGGCTAGTGGAAAGGGGCTCTTGAATAGCCTTGATCTCCGGGAGCACTGCTGCATTTAGTACCTCATTGTTCTCAGCTTCCGTTTGGATCCATGTGATCTTGGCATCCGAAAAGGGGACAAATTGTGGGACTTGCTCCAACTCAGAGTTCCCAATTCCTTCCTTGACCCACTGATCATAGAGCAAGGGTAGAGGCACTCTGCGGCAGTGTTGACTCTGAATCCAGTTCTTTCGGCCGGTGACCTTTACTGCAGTGCCGGTGGCAAGGAGGACCTGGATTAGTCCTTTCCACCTCGGCTCCGAGTTCTTCTTCCTCTGAAAATTGCGGATCAGAATAAAATCACAAGGTCGAATATCATGTCCTGGCCCCTCGGGAACTGGCGGGAAAGAATCCTGGATCTGTTGGTGAATAGAACGCAGACTTTAGTTAACTCATACAATATTCAGGATATTCAATTTCAGAGAATCTACCAGACATTTGCCTGGCGCCCGAACACGTCCTCGTAGGGTGACAGTCCTGTCCTAGAATGTGCGGTAGTTCTTGTGGACAAAAGGGCTAATGGTAAAGCATCTGGCCACTGCAACCCTGTGGTCTCCTGAATCTTTGCCAGATTCCGTTTGAGAGTACCGTTGTACTTCTCAACCAAACCGGGAGACTGGGGATGGTTTGCAGCATGAAACTTCTGTCTGATTTGTAGTCCCTCACAGACTAACTGAATTACTTTGGCATTAAATTGACTTCCATTATCACTCCAAATCAACCGGGGCAAGCCGAAGCGAGGAAACAACTCCTTCAGGAGTACTTTTGCAGTCGCTATTGGCTGTATTTTCTTTTGTGCGATAGGCCTCAACCCATTTACTGAATGCACAAACAACCACTAACATATATTTCAAATTGTTGACTCGATCCATTTCTATGTAATCTATCTGGAGGACCTCAAAAGGGAAAGTGGGAGGTTGAAAATTACCAGGTGGTGTAGGGGTGCCTTTTCCAGGATTGTGCATCATACACACCATACAATATTTGCCCAAATGTGCGGCAGTCTTTGGGATGTTATCATTTTGCCATACAGGGTCTAACAACTTACAAATACCTTTAGCACTGATATGAGCTGGCCCATGCGCCATGGTGACTACAGGAAGAACATATGCATCTGGTAACATCCATCTCTGTTTCCTTGACTTATCTGTCCAACATCCCTCCTCATCCAAACGTGCTGTGCTTTCCTGCCATATTGCTAATTCCTCATTCGTTGCCTCACTCTGAATCTCCTTAACATTCTCCAGCGTGTCCTCAAACATGGTGACCTCGGGCACCCACCTAGCAGGACCTGCTACCAAAATCCTTTTCATCTTTGTTCGGGCTGTCTCCTTAGCTGTCTGGTCTGCAAAGGCATTCCCCTTACCCACATTGTCAGTATTGTCTTGTGGGCGCTGGACTTTACTATCGTTAATTTCTTGGGAAATGTCAAAGCTGACAAAGGCCTATATATAAGGGGGGCATGCTGGATCTTCATCCCATGGGAAGTGAGAAACCCTCTCTCTGCACAGAGCCCCCCAAAATTATGGGCGACTCCGAAGGCATACTGACTGTCAGTATAGATATTGACAGCCAGTCCCTAAACTCGCAAGCTTGAATAAGGGCAACGAGCTCTGCAGCTTGGGCCGACTGATAGGGAACTCGTGACATCTCAACTACCATGTACAGTGTTGTGATTGCATATGCAGCGGTTGTAGTGCCTTCTGGTAACTTAAAACAAGAGCCATCGACATATAGTTCCCCTTGGGGGGTCAGATAAGGGAACATCCGTCAGGTCTACCCATCCTTTCATCTCTTCCTCCGTCCGGAAGATACACTCATGTATGTCAATTTCCTCACTCTCAGAAGGGAGGGGTAGTAACGTTGCTGGGTTCAGAGTGGCACATCTTTTAATCGTGACATGTGGTGCAAAGAGAGTTAGCTCATAACCGGTCAGGCGTGCACTGGTGCGGTGCTGTGTCTTGGTCTTATTCAAAAGGTTATCCACAGCATAGGGCACCATGGCTGTGAGGTCAGTATCAAGTAGGAGCCCAGCTGATTGCCTTATGGAGACGGCCACAGCAGCGACCGCTCTAAGACAACTCGGGAGGGCTCTTGCGACAGGGTCAAGGAGAGCAGAAAAATAAGCACAAGGCCGTTGCTTACCTCCAAATGCCTGTGTTAAAACAGAAAGCGCACAGCCAGCTGTCTCGTTTACGTACAGCACAAACGGCTTTGCATAATCAGGCGTACCAAGCACAGGTGCAGAGCAAAGCACAACTTTTAATTACTCAAAAGACTGCTGACATTCAGGTTCATGCACATCTTTAGTGGTTAGTGCGAGCAGGGGTTTTGTTAATAACGAATAGTTAGGGATCCATTGACAACAATAGGAAGTAATGCTACTAAAAGGGCGCACATCCCTTTGAGTTTTAGGGATAGACATTTTAACAATGGTACTGATGCGCTCAGGGGTCAATCTCCTACACTCCTTTGACAGTAGGTGACCTCCTGTCGACAACATTGAAATTTGGAAAGGGACACTTTATGTCCGTGGTGTGCCAACTGCAATAACAATTGAAAAGTACTGTCTTTATAACCCTTTACAGTGTCAGAAGCGATGAGAAGGTCGTCTACATATTGGAGCAATACATTACCTGAAGGAATTGCAAGGGAGTGCAATTGGGCTTTAAAAGCTTGACTATATATACTAGGGCTCTCACTATAGCCTAGACGAGCTCGACAGAATCTAAAGCTTCTGCAGCTAGTGTAAAACCAAACAAGTACCTGCTATCCGGATGGATCGGAATACTAAAGAATGCATTTTTTAGATCAATGACAAAGAATTTATGAATAGAAGGAATCATCATCAAAAGGGCAGTAATGTCGGGAACTGAGGAACTACTACTTTATTAATTTCACGTAAGTCAATCACAAAGGGATAAGCATCTGGATGATGATCAGAGGAGCCTGAAGGTGCCCTCTTAAGAATGGGAATAATAAAGCTATTACACACATTAGCAGTCATCTCCACAACTCCTGACTTAATCAGTTCCTGTATAATTTGCAACAAGGCTCGCTCCTCTGCTTGAGGTATTTTGTACTGAGGAATACGAGGCATAATTACATTGTCTTTAATTTTGATAGAAACTGGGGGTATCTGCACTAGTTCTACGTCCGTGTCACCCGTTGCCCACAACGTGGGTGGCACGTCCTTAAATTCAACAGGAAGGGGCGCATCTTTGGACAGACACTGCCTAATGCTAGCCACATTCGGGCTCATCGTCATGTAAATACCTTCTGAGGAACAATAAATAATAGCATGCAATTTCTTTAATAAATCTAAGCCCATCAGGTTTTCTCAGCAATTAGATGTCAGCAAAAATGGCAAATCCACAGTAAAAGGACCTATATTCAGTGTAAGAGGTTTGGAAATGGGGCTTACAACCGGTACAGCAGAAAATCCTACTGAAACATTATTGTGGCCAGACAGAGCTGCCCCGGGGACCAGTGAATGAGAAAAAGAGCTATTCATTGCACCTGTATCCACCAAAAATTCCTTAGCTGAGCCATGCAAATCTGCAGTAACGTAAGGACCGTGCTGATCTACAGGTATCTGAACTGGTCCCTCACCCTGTCCCTGGCTGTCCTAGCTGTGAGACATTCCTGTCACCTCGTCTATATCATAGTCATCATGATGATACTGTCTGCCCCTTTTGTCATAGAAGTAGTTACTATCCGGACGATCCTGTGAGGCTGCAGTATGCTGAGCTCTGTCCTGTCCACTAGCTCCACGACCCCCGTCCACGAGAACCTCGTCCTCTAGGGGCTGCAACTTTCTGCAACAACACCAGACACTCACTATGCCTGTGTCCCTCCTCTTTACAATACGCACACTGATTCGGCCCCACAGACGTAGTATTCCGACTAGTACGCGGAAGCTGCCTGTCCAAACTACCACGTCCTTTACCATTCCCCCAAGAAGCCTGTTGCAACAACACCTTCATCTTCAGGTCTTAATGCTTTTTCTTCATCTTCTCCTTGTCCTCATTTTCCCTATGCTCATAATACTGTGCCATGTTCAAAATAACAGAAGGGGAAGAAGTGGACCAAGTACTTTCAGAAGCCTGCAACCGAGTCCTGATCTCCGAAAGTAAATTCGACACAAACCTATTAACAAATAATCAGACACCTCCACCAACAGACAAATCCTGCCCACTGTAGTCCAGAAATACACCTTCAAACCGAGTGAAAAAATCTGACACACTCTCGTCTTTTTTCTGACGACAAGCTGAGAGCTTATCCCAATCTTCCCTTTCATGGCGGGATGAGGGAAGGCATATAAGTAATAATACGGCCTGGCAAGGCAAGTATCTCCATTCTAGGCTTCTCACCTGGCTTCCTCTCCTGATCCCATGCCTTTATTTGATACCAGGTACCCCCCAATTCTGCAACATGATCTTGTGTGTGCACTTGTCTCCAAAAATCAACCAGAACCAACAAGCCAAAGAACATTTCAATATCCATAAGAGTCATAACCGTCGAGGATGCAGCCTTAGTCATTTCTTTATAATATGCTGTCGGGTTTCTCCTAGGGTCAGGCAACTGAGTCTTAAGGGACAGAACTTCACTCCTTTTCCATGGAGTGTAAACCCTCTGTTCTTGGTGTTGGGTAATAAATCTTCCAACCCTCATCAGAGCCATGCAAAGCAAACAGACTCCAGCAGCCACAAAACACAGGAAATGTATTTGCGCCTTTCTTCTTTTATTGGCATGCCAAGGCAGAAGGCAGACGCAGTGTCACGTCTTGGAACAAGCTTCTTCTGCCCCACATAGATATTCAGGGGAGCATATATAGGACAGAAAGTGCTGTCATCAGTAAAATCCTTAGATGTGGACAAGGCCAAATACGGTTGTACGTATACAAATAGAATTGTCAAGACATAGAGCAAAGTAAGGACACAATGGGAACAGAAAGCAAGTTTAAGCGAAACCTGCAAGAATCGGAGGCTTTTGACAGCTGTTAACCCAGGACGTGTCAGAGAGGGCAATAAAAGGTCCTTGCGTCAGGCTGAAATAGATTTGTAAAGGAGGGGTGATTTTAGGAGCACAGAGCAAGCAGTTAGGTCAGAGACAGACATAGTTAGCTCAGTGGGTCTGAGATAGTGTGGGGGAGAATTTAAGATTGATTCACTTATTTGGCTGATGCAAACATGTAGATATATATTTTTCCTCACAATATCCCTCCTTTTTGATAGCAATATCAAATACCATTGTAAGAAAAATATGAATATATATACATATGGTAGAAATATAAAGTATCGATAAAGTACATATCTTTGAATGGCATTACACAGTGTTTAAATAATATGCATATATTGGTGTAGACACATCTAAGAGGTATTCATTTTTCATCATTGATAAAATTGTATACTAGTACTCATTCCATTTATATTATATATCTATAGCCATTAAATCAAATGTTTCTTTGTGTGCTTTCTCTACATCTTGTTGTATTTGGAGATATCTGCAGGCTGGCTCCTGCTCTGTAGAAGGTTGAATTTTAACTGCAGAAATTGAATGGATGCTTTTACTACACAATTGCTGTCCCATGGAGCAACAACACTGAAGACAACACAAAATATCACTATTGTTAAAAAGATACCCAGTAGTGCTAGAACTAAGTGCTTCAACCATCCTGTTGGTAGCCATGACCATAGCCAGGACCAGTCATCAGAATCTGTAATTTTCCCTGCTCCACGGAATATTTGAACTGCATTCCTAATTTGTGCCACATCCCTTGCTATGTTTCCACTTTTGTTTAAAAAATAACAGCAAGAGAAATTTAATAAAACACACAATCCTCCTTATTGTAGTGTCAAGAGGTCAAGTGCAATTCGATGTTGAATAGTCATGGCAGCTACTGAATTAATTTCCATTTGCAACTGTTGAAGTGCATCTCTTGTGGCATTGAATGCTACAGCTAGCTCAGCAGACATATAAACAAGGGCCAATTCTAAATCATATACCCCATATCCAGGAATAAATATATGCATTAGTTCAAAGAGTAGACCTCGTCTAGTTTCCAGAATAGGTGCATGTATATCTCTTTTATATCTATGAGCAAAACTCCCCAAATTTAGTGGCTCATGGGCTACAATGTGTGGCACGACTGAAATGTTTGGTGTAAGATAAGAAATAGCATGCGTCTACCCAGTGCCGGGGCAGCACTTTGTATACTTTAGTGCCACAAATAAAATACATTCCACCCTGTAACGGTATGTCCAATGTGTGATATTTACTGAGAGGAAGGCCTACCCCTTCAGGAAAAGTGTTTTGGAATTGATCACACCATTTGTAATCAATCCATTAAGAATTTATAAGCGTAACATTTGCCCATGGTGCCATGTATGAGCAGCGAGCTGACCATAAGGGGTATTCTAATATTTTAGAAATCACATTTGGTGCCCTAGCATTCTTATTGTTTTGCTCAATTAATGGATCATATAGAAGACCATCAGGTGTTATTAATAGTGTCTCTCCATCTGCAGTGATGTTCCAGTAAGGTGTAGTTTACTTGTTTTCCTCGTACCTTAGCTGTCCAGTTCCTACTTATTGTCTGTCTCCTATGTTCCAATTACCTGTGGTATTATCAAATTCTTATATGTTAGGACAATGGCTACTTTTTAAATGTCCTAAGTATCGGGAAGCTGGGTTACATCCTGAAACATGATGCTTTACACATACAGGAAATGCTTTTTCCTTGCCTTTGTATTCTACTGTAGGAGACACTTGGTATTGGGCTTGAATATTTGGCAGTATGGTACAACGTGGGTACCATCCAATCCTTCCTTCTCCACAATTCCAAGTTACGTTGGATATGAGGCATCCTATTCCTTGCCCATAATTTTGTATAGGCACAGGTGTTTCATATAGGCCAATTGGGTCGCTGGGGTGTCTGGATAATTCTCTACAAATCCAGCAATTTTGAAGACCTAAAGCCTGGGCAATTTTCTCATGTACTGCAACGAGGGGATGGTCAGCAGGTTGTTGCAATACAGGTAGCACACACATAATTAAGGTACTAAAAAATAGGGTTAGCATAATGCAATGCATTTGCTTGACAGTGGTAAGTATCACTTTCAGAATTTAAAATATTGCTAGGCAGTGTCTTTCTGTCTCAGTTCCAGGGTACTTTCAATAAGTGTCAATAATGAAAGTTCTTGTGGTGTGCTGTATCTGCTTCTCCTCCTGGTCTGTAGTCGTCTTGTTCAGGGGCGGTTTTACAGACCTGCCCTGCGTTGTCCTCTTCAGCCTATTTTTGGCAGGTGTAGACCATCACCCTTTTCTAGACTGCGTTGCGTGCTTCACTCAACAGCATCAGTTGGTGTCACCGTTCCTGGGACACTTGATGATGGACCCTCAGCGTTGTTGTTAGGAAAGGTCTGGTCCGTCTCCCCCTTGTCCTGTGTTTCGCGCTGCTCCACGGGTTGCCGGTGCTCATCTGTTAAAGGTGCCGCTTCCTCAGGCGTTGGTGCAGCCCTGCATCGTGTTCCATGCAGCCACTCGGGACGTCCCTGCACCTTTGGTGATGTTTTGGTAACCAGGAGCACAACGTGGGGTCCAGTCCACCTAGAAGTAAGAGAAACATTTTTTATTTTTCTCACCATGACCATGTCTCTAGGTTTAAAAGGGTGTTTTTCTTCTGAGGAAGGATGGGGCAAAGCTTCCTTCACCTGGAGATAGTGATGCCTCAAGACCACCGACAATTGTACAGCATAGTCAGAAATCTGCTCATCCGTCCACAGCAGTGCTGCTTGGGATGCTGTGAGAGGCAACCTCAACCCCACAGACATGGGCCGACCCATCAATACCTCATGGGGGGACAAGAGAGTTGTTCTAGATGGTGTTGCTCCTATGGCATGCAGCACTGAAGGCAGCACATCTAACCATTTCAGGCCTGTTGCATCAGTTGTTTTGGCTAATTTATGTTTTATTGTGGAGTTCATTCTCTCCACCTGGCCTGAACTTTGTGGGTGGTAAGGGACATGCAGTTTCCACTCTATTCCCAAACAGTCACACATCTTGTCCACAACTGCAGCCACAAATTCACCCCCTCTGTCACTGTTTATGCTCTGGGGAACCAAGAAACAGGGGAGTAACCTGCCAAAATATAATTTACAGGGTCCTAGGCGGATCCACTATTTGCACACAACTAGCCGGAACAGACAATTGCGATTGATTAAGCACTAACTTTTATTATTTTTTTGGGGGTAAAAAAGATGTGACATACATCATACAGTACATTTTTTAGTGATTATTCATCAAGGTCAAATAAATAGGACAAACTGAAAATATACAACGTTTAGGTTGTCAAAGCATAACATTTACATATAAGATCCCAGACACTAAAACAGACAACCAAGGGTTCAGTCAGACTCGCACACATACAGTTCTATCATACAACGTCAAGATCATTCAAAAGCAGCATAAAAAACAGTCGTATGCCACATGATGCTAGGGTGGATAGAACATTTAGGAATAGGTCAGATGCTATAATTCCAGCTGTTCAATGTAAAGAAACGCCAACGCGCGTTTCGGTGTCCAGCCCCGGCTGGGGCCACACCTTCATCAGGGCAAAGGAGGTCTGACAAGTAATAGGATCACCAGACAGGCCTAGGATCATAAAGAATACATAATCAGGATTGCAGCAATATTTAGAAGACTGTTATTAATCGTTAACATTAATAGTTATCCTAAGGCAAGGATCTGAACCGGAAAGAAAGATATACATCTTAATTTGTATTTTTTCTTTTTTACAAAAGGGTAGAAAATGGACCAGCCGGCTCCATGAGAACTAGAATAGAGTGCACCACATACTGGAGAATAAATAGAAGGACTTCAATAATAGGTCCAATTGCATGATTAATAGCAAAAGTTTACATGTTAAAGATCACAAAATGAAGAAATAAAAAGGCCCAGTGTGCTCATTTAAAAGTAGGTAGTGAGTAATCAAGTGCGCGAAATGTAAATACACCAGAGCCCAGATAGGAAAGACCCTCGAGAGATTAAGCCTGTGAAAGAGGCAGAGAGACATAGAATCCAACCAAGTGGATGAAAGAAACATGAGGCCAATACCTAAACGGTAAAAGTCATAACATTATCTGTATATATGTATTGTGGAGGGGTGTGGCTCACAGGTTAGAGGCGGCAGACCCGTAAGCAGAGAATCGGACAGGGACCAGGGTTCAATTCCTGACGCGGCAGGGTCGTGGACCAGGGTCAAAACGGACTCGATAATTCTCGCCGCGGTACCTACTCTAACCAGGAACACACTCGGCAACTCTGGGCATTAAGCTTGCCTCATCTCTACAACGGCCCCCCACAGACGCCGGGATGCCTGGTTTCACCTTGGAGATACCCAGAAAGGGACCATCTCACAGGGATAGCCAGGACGGGTTCCCCAGCGGTCTATAGCGCCGGGACACTTCCGAGTAGCTGTGCGCTGAATAAGTTAAAATAACATAACATAACATATGTGTCGCCCCGAGTCTACATCAAGGATGGAGCAACAGGTTCCAATTTGTAGATATGTCGACTGCATGGAGATCCAAATAAAGAATAATGACAAAAAAACAAGAACGTAAAATGAATCTAGAACTTAGGCCAGTTCAAAAACACAATACGGCATGTTAGATGTCGTCAGTTTCCGCTCAAAAACGCCCTTAGTACCTGTCGAAGGAGAGAGAGATGTCAGATTTTCAGGAGTTCATCCCCGAGTTCGTAGATATTGGCACTGATAGTGATTTCAGACGTGCCAGTGGCAAAGATGGACAAAGGTTCCAAAGAGGACTTTCAAACAGGTTTATTCGTAATGATAACTTCAACGTAGGGCAATCACGGAGATAAGCCGTCCGAGGAGGCTGGATCTGCATAGGGTAAACAATATATACCATATAAAGCCCACGTTGTTTAGCTACTCGCTTTATGCAGAGGGATATGTAATGCATACATTATTATCGGTGTTTACGGTGAATTAGGATCAAGTGCACGCGTCAGGGAGCCGGATACTAAAATGTTACATATAGAGCAGTCTCTTCACAGCGAAAAAAATGTCAAAGCCGTTCTCAACCAGAGGACGGTGAATAAACACAAAATCGGAAGAAACGGCTGAAGTACCCAGTATTCAAACTGTAGACCAATAATGCTACTTGTAATGCTAGAAGTTGCCGGAATTGTCTGCAGAATTCTCCGATTAGAGGAGAGTAAAAGTATCCAGACACGTTAAGGGCAACTTACCGATCGGCTCCTAAGGACGTCATGTCAGGCGCGCAAAACTCCTCGAGTGGGGCGATAGAACGATGCTTGGTCAAACAGATTTGATAAGGGGTGGGCCAAGTACACGTGTATCCGGCGGAAATCTGGGCCAGTCCTATAAGGGTAAAAATAAGGGAAGGACTGAAAAAACGAACAAGGAGAGGATTCCTGAAAAACGGCGTCGCCATGATGGAATATATACCAAAAAAGGGAGAAAGATAAAAAATACTAAGAATGAAAGAAAAATGGTTGGTGGAATGGATAAATGATCCAATAGTTAATCACTTCTGAAAGGATGGCGCAGGAATCGCACAAATTGTGATTTCAGCAAAAAACAATGAGCAGAAGTGGATACGTGATAACATAATATCATAGTCCAAATAGGAAGGATAAAATATATAAAAAGAAAAGAAAAAAGGCATATACGACAATGCTGAAACCACAACCCTTAGTGTGATGAGATCGAGGGAGAAAAAGGGGGCAGAAGTTTGATGAGCGCCCTTCTAGAAAAAATCAATAATGAAGAAGACAAGTAAATAATTAATAGAGAGGAACTCAAACAGAGGTAGAAATTTCTCTTGCCTAGTTAGTAAGCCATCCAGATTAAGTATCCGGATAAGATAATAAGTCTGAGGTTACCAACGGGCAAGATAAAGAGGTACCAAAGGCAGAGGTTCAGGTTCATATGATGGCATTTTCCCATGGGCAATGTTCATTAAGGCCTTTTTCAACAGAATTCAAGAGGAAAATCCAAAACACCTCTCTTTTTTTTGCGAATCACATTGGGATCTTTTCCAGGGATGGTGCAAATTTTTTCCAAGATAGACCAACGGAGGTCATTCTCAGAGTGTTTGAGATTGAGCCAGTGGGAAACAAGGGGGGCCGTGTGTTTCTTGGTTCGGATGTTGGACTTATGTTCACCAATTCGAATTCTACATTCTCGTCCCGTTTCCCCCACATATATCAGTTTGCAAGGGCAAAAGATTATGTAGACGATGTTGGATGTTCGGCAATTTGTCATGTTCTGGAGGAAAATCGAGCGGACGGAAATGAGAATAGTGTCACCCACAATGGCATTGGGGCATGCTTGGCATGTGCCACATCGATGGTTACCTTGAATTGGCCTCAGTCCGCATATGGACTTCTGGCGCAGGGGGACAGATTGCTCACATTTTCCTCTCACTAGATGGTTTCTTAGGTTTTTATTTCTCTTAAATGCAAATAACGGTTTGGGGAGTATGCAGTCATCATTACCCAAATTGAGGAGGTGCCAACAGGAATTAATGGTTTGTCTTAGTTTGTGATTGATTTTAGAGTGTTTCGTAATACAAACCAATTTGTCCATGGGTTCCATCTTATTGGATGAAAACATAGCTTCTCGGTTGAAGTATCTGGCCCTTTTGAAGGAATCCTTGACCAACTTGCGGGGGTATCCTCGTTTCAGGAGTTTTTCCTTGAGGAGGTCTGCTTGGATCAGAAAATCCTTGATGTTCGTACAGTTTCTCCGAATCCGAAGAAATTGGCTGAACGGGATGCTATCTCTTTGGCAGCGAGAATGATAACTGCCGTATTTTAGGAGGGTATTTCTCGCTGTCGGTGTGATAATTAGTGAGACTGAGAGTTGGTCCTGGTTGTTTTCTATCCAGACATCGAGAAATTCAAGTCTGCAGTCACTAGAGTGGGCTGTGAAGATAAGATTAGTGTCGGCAGCGTTCAGCCAATCAATGTATTCATTTAGGGAGGTGTGGTCACCCCTCCAAATAAAAAAGATGTCATCTATAAATCTAATCCAGGAACGAACATTCTCAAAGAAGGGGGCCATGTCATTAAAGATGTTAATTTTTTCAAAGTGTCCCATGTATAAACATGCTACACTCGGGGCACATGAAGCCCCCATACTGACTCCCTGTATTTGTTGATAGTAGGAGTTGTTGAACTCGAAATAGTTCTGATTCAGTACAATTTTGAGACAATCAATGATAAATGGGACATTGGTAATTTCAGGGTCCAGCAATAAAATCTCTTGTAGTTCGGCCAGTGCTCCCTTCTGTGGGATGTTGGAGTATAGAGATTCCAGGTCTAATTTTACCAATAATTCCCTGTCTGCTTCATAGGGGATACCCTCAATCTTGGAGATGAAATCTGCGTGTCCAAATCTTTCATCAAGCATCGCACAACAGTTGCTGCATCATTCTTCCTTGTGTCAAAGGCCTCCACCCATTTTGAAAATTGATCCACACATACTAGCAAATATTTGAATCCATTCACTGGGGGCATATAGTCGAAGTCTATTTGAATTTGAATGTTGGTAAAGGGACCCTCTGTTACTGGCAAGTGATCATGGGTAGCGGGGGACCGGCCTTTATCATGTTGGGCACAGACAAGACATTGGGAGCAGAATTGTGCAGTGAAAGCTGTTATCCCTGGTGCAAACCATTCTTGTCTAATCAAAGCATTCATCCCTCCTTGAACCATGTGAGTGGGTCCATGAGCAAGCCTTGTAAGGGGCAGGAACATACTGCGTGGGGCCATAAGCGTCCCATCCTGGTGGACCCACAATCCCTCATCATTCGGCTTACATCCAACTTCAATCCACACTCTTTCTTCCTCTGGTGGTGCAGACCATTGTGCTTCTTTCACATCAGCTAGCAACAATTGTCTCTGAATCAGCTGTATTTTTTGGAATACATTTTGCCATTAAAGGCACCATCTGTACTGGCTGTAACATGCTCTCTTTTGCTGCTGAGTCAGCCATGGCGTTACCTCTAGCTATCTCAGTATTAGCTCCTGTATGTGCGTCACATTTTATTACTGCTATTCTGTTGGGTAGTAGTATGGCCTGTAGCAAATTCTTTACTAAGGGGCCATTTTGAATGGGGCGTCCTGCTGCTGTTATGAAACCACAATACTGCCACTGCTGGCCAAAATCATGAACAACTCCAAAGGCATAACGTGAATCAGTGTAAATGTTAACATGTTTCCCCTCAGCTAGGATGCATGCTCTTGTTACAGCATACAGCTCGGCTTGCTGGACAGATGTGCCAGGGGGTGGGCTGCACTTTCTACTATGGTGTCTACTGTTGTTCTGGCATACCCTGCTCTGTAATCTGTGTCTGTTAATCTGCTGGAGGAACCTTCAGTGTACCACTCATAGTTCGTTTTTTCTAATGGTGTTTGCTGCAAATCTGGTCTGGGTGTGGTGCATGTCTCTAAAAGTTGTGTTACTGCAGATGACAACAACAACTGTACCGAATGTGGCACATAAACAATACAAGGGTAGTCCAACACAATGAGAGCTGTCCTCTCTACCATCACAGCTGCTGATGCCACTGCTCTCAAACAAGCTGGATGCACAGTTATTGCTGCAGGCAAAGTCATAGAGTAGTATGTCACAGGTCTTTTTCCTGAGCCATGCTGCTGTGTCAGCACACCGTTTGCAATGCCATTTTGCTCTGATACATAAAGATGGAAGGGCAGTTTGTAATCAGGCAGCCCCAGGGCTGATGCAGTGTACAAAGTCTCTTTAAGTTTCTTAAAACAGTCTGCAAGTTCATTAGTCCATACAATGTTGTTGGGAGCATCTCGTAGTGTACATTGTCGCAGGATGGCATCATAGGATCTGTACTTAGGGATCCACTGGCGACAGTAGTTCATCATCCCCAGGAATGACAGCATTCCTTTCTTGGACGGAGGCTGCATGCCCTGAATCATTTTTATCCTGTCAGGTGATATGCGGTGTGTACCTTTGGATACCACATAACCCAGGAAAGTCACCTCTTTTTGGCAGCACTGGAATTTTGACAATGAAGCTTTGTGTCCTCTCTCCTGGAGGTGATTCAGCAGTGCTACAGTGTCTTTTTCACAGGCCTCAAGTGATGGAGATGCCACGAGTAGATCATCAGCGTACTGCAAGATGATGCTACCACCTTCCAGGTGTAGGCTGTCCAGGTCTCTCTTCACTGCCTGCGCATAGACCGTAGGACTCTCAGTATAGCCTTGAGCTAGTCTTCTGAAAGTATTCTGTGTATCTTTCACTGTGAAAGCAAAAAGGTACTCGCTCTCTGGATGGACTCTAGGGGAGAGCTCAATGACTGAAAAGTACTCTGCCTCTACAGGTATAGAAGATAATATATATCATTGGTGTCATGCACAACGGGTGCTAAGGGAACCACAATGTTGTTTATCTGTCGTAAGTCCTGTATGAACCTATACTGCCCAGTATTGCCCTTGGGCAATGGAATGATAGGACTATTACAGGGGCTGGAGGTCTTTTTAATGATACCTTTTTGTAAGAGAGATTCAATCACAGGTTTTATTCCCTCCTCTGCCTGAGGTGACAGTGTACTGATGGACATAAGGTAGTTCTGCATTTTCTTTAAGTGTCAGTTCATGGGGAGGGCATGTTTTCAATAATGCTGCCTCATTTTTGTGTTTTGCCCAAACCTCTGAGTTCACTTGCTCGAGGACCTTGTTTTTAGTCAACTGTAAAGCCATATTCCCTTCAAGCTTGTCAAAAACTGCAGTCCTCTCCTTTCTGTTCATACACAACGTCCAACACCACCCTTCTCCATCTCCTAACACAGACACAATTCCTAAAGGAAATATAAAATCCTTAGTTCTAGGTAAGTCCTGAAGGCGTTTGACCATCTGGCCCAAATCCTTAGGGTAGTAACCTGGTGCTACAGCTATGGATACATTTGGTTCAGAATCTGGCACTTGAAATAACCTTATTTCCTGTGTTCCTAGTTCAATGCTCACTGCACACCCTTCTTTACCTACATATAATGTGTGCTCGAGCAACTCCATTGTCCAGGACAAATGTTTGTCTGCCCTGTAGGCGTACCATTCAGTCACTGCTCCTGTGAAATATGCTGCAGTACAGAGTATGGGCCCAGGTACTAATGTCAACTGCACTAAATGAGGGACCATTTCACTCTCAATGTCAGGGCTATATTTAAACAATTCTTGAAACATGTTTTCATAAAAATATCCATGTAATGGAGTCCATTGGTAACGTGTTGGAGAGAGAGACAAGATGGGGGGTGCACATAACACAGAGTCCTCACTTAATTTGCAAGCAGTAAGTGCTCTATTAGCCAATTCTTACCTGTCCTAAGGTACTTGTAAGTAAATCCCATTTTGTGAAAAATATAATGTTGCATGCAATGTACAGAGGAGGTCTCTCCCCGGCAAATTGATTGGTGCATCTGGTGACAGGAGAAACTGATGGGTCATTGTGAAGTCATCAACAGAAACTGGTAGGGGTTCTGACAATTCTTCATGCATCATCATTCCATTTACTGCTATAGTAGTGACTGTTTCACCACTACCAGGATCCAACTTATTTCTTACTGCGGTTAGTGTTGCACCACTGTCTATTAGGAAATCGATCTCTTTACCTCCTACCTTAATTTGGAACATGGGATTCTCCTCAGGTGTGTCTGATACCTTCATCATAAAGCACTGGGCTCTGGTTGCTGCAGTTTGTCCCATCGCTCTCTCCGCGAGTTCCTATGCTGATCCATGTTGCTCCTGAAAAGGATTCCTCAGGGAGTGCTGGGACTGCTTCAGGTCTCTGGGCATGGGTGGTGCAGATGGCTGGATCTCATTTCTGTCAAACCTTTCATTTCTTTTGTTTCTATCATTTCTATTAGACTGGTCACTTCTCTCATTCCAGTCCCTGCTACCTCTATTATTTCTACAATTGCATCCCCAGTGCCCATACCTCCGGCAAATATAACACCGATCCCTACTCTTATCTCTTCTCTGGTATCCTTCTCCATTATCCTGTCTATGCTGTGCCCCCTGATGATACATTCCCTCTGGCTCCTCCTCTCTTTGTACTTGCTGCAACATCATTCCTTTGTCATTTTTAGCGATGTCCTTCCTTACCCTAAAAATACCATCTCTTTCCATGGTTATGAGAAGTGTGCACAACTTGTGATATCCTTTAGCGGACCAATCAGGGTGGCACAGTTTACAACTGTGGGCCACAGAGGCTAGCAATCCATTCATAAGGGTTTGCGTAGCCAATACCTTATAGGCCTCTGTGGTGCGCGGTACTCCTGCACTGTTATTGCATGCTTCATTGTACCTTAAGATGTAATCAGCCACTGCCTCACCTGGCTTTTGCAACGTGGCAGTGACTTGAGAAAAACCACCATGTTTAACTACTAGGCCATTCATTGTGTCCCTGATAGACTCTAACCAGTTAATCAATCTATTTTTCGTGACATCCATAGTCAGTATGGTCCAATCTCTTTCCTGTGGAATTTGGAACAAACTTTTTACTAAAGACCATCTGCTCCCATATCCTATTTTTAATAACATTTCTACATCTCGAGGGAGGGGGGTATAGGCAATACATATTTTATGAAGCCACTCATAATATTTTACATTGGCAGTCAGTGAGTCAGGCGCGTCCTTAGTCATTTGGGTTGCTTTCAAGGGGGTCCATGGCTTTAGCATTGCTTTTCCCCAACACTATTTTTGGTGCAGTTATTTTAGTGTTCAATAGTATGTCATCAGTATATGAGTTCTCACCCTTTCTCTTTAGGGTCCGTGTGCATGACCGTGTATGTATCAGCCGTTCCCTCCTCTCTAGCTTATCCTGTAGTTTATTAATGGAGTGTTGTATTTCCTCCCTATCAGTGTTCACTTCTTCTTGGAACTCATCTTCCTCTTTCCTAAGGTGTGTCAACTGCTCGTGTTCCTCCACATTGGTTCTCTCTTTTGCACTCAGCCATAAATCTTCCTTCAGACCAAAAGTGGAAGTTTGGGCTGGGGATTCAAAAGCATTTAGCATGTCCCCTCCTAAGGATAAGCGCCCATTCAGGACTGGTGTTCTAAAACTGCCTTCCCTCGGGCTAGTTGGCATGTCAGATACCCTAGTTAAATCACCTTCCAGGAATATGTGGAAATAAGGTACACATGATAAGTTTGGTTGTGAAGCCAGTGCTTGCTCAGGTGTGTTAAGTCTTTCACACTGTATGTAGGGGCCTGAAAGTGATGGGTAAATTGAAGTTGCTAGAGGAGGGGCTGAGAATTGAGGTGCAGGAGAAACAGGCCCTGCTGACTGGATGTTTTTGTCCTAATGTTGGGTGGCTGTTCCCATTGTTGGCTCTATCTGAGACCCAGGAATTAAATTCACTATTTGCATCTACTCTCTCTCTTTTCCTTTCTTCCTCAGTAAACAACAAAATCTCCTCCTCAGTCACTCAGTCAATGCGCTACTAGGTATTTGCTCATTGTCTGTTCCTTCCCCCAGTTTGACAAACAGGCCTTGAGGCTTGGAGGCGATAAACAGTTTTTAAAACCAATCTATGTCAATATTTAGTTGGCAGTGCGTCCAAATACATAGCAAAGCAGCAGCCCTTCTAGAAGTAGTGGTATTTGGCATTTCTTTAACCCGGCCTGCTTCAATTGTTTAAAATCCACACTTTTGCCATAGTGACAACAAATGCTGTTCTGTTTGCACATAGTTACTTAATTGCAATAAACACTGGCTATAAGATGTGGGCCAATCCTTTGCTAGTTCTAGCTCTTTTTTAGTAGGCTTCTTGCACTCACTGTTTATCATTGCTATTGCAGAGCAGTCTCTGTATTCAGTGGAAGCATTCCCCTGGCCTTTCTTTTTTGAAAGGATAGCTTTATTTTTTGCAATTGAAAGCCACTGCTGTAAACAATCTTTCACATAGTGTGAATCCCATGATGGGTCACCCTTTAAGTGTATACTTTCTGTCAAGCGTTCAATATCATCTATCTCAAGAGAACCAAATCTAGGCCACAGCCCTTCATTCCCTTTCCACGTCCATACTAGCGTGCAAAAAGGAGTTACATATTTAAACAATTTGTATCGTTTACAACCTGAGCTGCAGGGCTATCTGCTGGTAATTTAAAATCCTTCTCTAATGACAGTTGTTTAAACAATTGTTTTGTCTTTTTCACCATGCGAGGTCTTACCACCTCCATGGTTCCTTTAGAAGTGCCGGTGCCCATTGTGCCCTTCACTCACTATTTTAAACCCTGAAAAATAAACACATTTGTCTCCGGGAAGGAAAAATTGGTTAAAAATTTGGATAGAGAGATTTGAGAGAGAAAAAAAAAATCAACAGTTGTGGACCACACAGACACTCCACAAAATAATTTGACTTCTCTGATGCATTAATGCACTATTGTTTTATATAACTCAAAGAAGCATTTCAAAGAAACGTAGCGGGACAATACTTTTAAAGATCAACACATTAACATTATTAAATACAGTCATTGATCAATGACAGAACAGTGCAAATTCGAAAATCATTTCTTGTGTTTTGCCGCCAGCCAATCGTCAATGTTTCCCACGCTACACTCCGGGAGGGTTGTTTTTATTTCTTCGTTACCCCTACCTTTGGGGTCATAAATTATTCTATAGCTAGGCTCTTCTGCTGTGGATTATGTGGTCCCGTAGACCACTGCCACATATCAATTCAAAAGGTATTGATACAGAGAAAGATTCTCAATTAATCTTTCTCTTCAGTCCCCTATTTAGATTAAATGGCAGTTACTACCCCCCTTTTTGTTTTTTTTCCCCCCAAAATAATACTATGTTCTAACTGAGCATTTGAAACACTGGAAGGTCACTCCAGCAAGGCATTTAGCGTTTTACAGCCTACTTACCAACTGGTGACATTACAGTCCTTCAATGCATCTCACTTCTGGCGCCATTCTGTTGGATAATAAATCTTCCAACCCTCCTCAGAGCGACGCAAAGAAAACAAACTCCAGCAGCCACAAAACACAGAAAATGTATTTGCACCTTTCTTCTTTTATTGGCATGCCAAGGCAGAAGGCAGACGCAGTGTCACGTCTTGGAACAAGCTTCTTCTGTCCCACATAGATATTCAGGGGAGCATATATAGGGCAGAAAGGGCTGTCATCAGTTAAATCCTGAGATGTGGACAAGGCCAAATACGGTTGTACATATACAAATAGAATTGTCAAGACATAGAGCAAAATAAGGACACAAGGGAACAGAAAGCAAGTTTAAGCGAAACCTGCAAGAATCTGAGGCTTTTGACAGCTGTTAACCCAGGACGTGTCCGAGAGGGCAATAAAAGGTCCTTGGGTCAGGCTGAAATAGATTTGTAAAGGAGGGGTGATTTTAGGAGCACTGAGTAAGCAGTTTGGTCAGAGACAGACATAGTTAGCTCAGTGGGTCTGAGATAGTGTGGGGGAGAATTTGGAATTGATTCACTTATTTGGCTGATGCAAACATGTAGATATATATTTTTCCTCACACTTGGAACCGGGCCTCTACCCATCGTCTAGTAACAACGTTATGCTGATCCTGTTGCTCTGGTATTTCAGGGTGATATATGGGGTGGACTCATCGGAAACTGTGATGCTGTTGTCTGGCTCTTCTCAAGCAGCCTACTCCAATAAGCAACCAACGCCGCAACATTACCAAAAACTTTACCAGGTGCCATATCAGCAGCATATACATGATCCCTAATATCATAAATAATCTGGGGTGCTACATCATTGCTACACTGTTCCCACATTCCAATCAAAGTAGCCGACATGTGCTTAAGGGCATGCTGTTGCACAAAAGGCTCAAAATCTTTCATCACCCTCCACACATCTTCCACACTGTAAATGGGGTTACGAACCCATTGGGCAGCTTGATTGGCTACTATCCTTTTGTCTTCATCTCCCACATCTGATCGTATCAATATCCGCCCCACTTCTTCCCTAGTAGTTGCCCTGTCTCTATCTCCTAGTCCACGTACCAGCGCTCCGCTGCTCAGTAATGTCGGGGGATGTAGGAAGAGGGAAGGAGTAGCAACAGAAGTAACAGGCACCAATGTCGCTGCCGGCTGCGACGTAGGTGTAAGGGCTGGCGAGAGAGATGCCGAAACAATAGGCGTAGCAGGGAGACTGGCAGTTATTGTAGACGCAGAAGGCAAAGTCAAAGAAAGGGCAGGAGGTGCTGTGGCCGAAGCAGCTTGATCAATAGCAGAAGAAACAGAAGCGGCAGAGACAGGAGGAACGGATGACTGAGGTTGTGGCATGTCAGGGTATATTCTCTGCGGGGCGTATGGAGGTAGAGATCGAGTATCTAATAATTTCTCTACAAATGTATCATTTTCTTTTAGGGCAACATAAGACTTCACATTGTAATTGAAATTTCCTATCAGCACACTCTATTCCTTTTTCCATTTTCTCTCTATCATGCTCTACAGCTTTTTGAGTGAATGTCTGCATTCTCCCCTTCCGGGCCTCTTTCTCTGCTTTCATTCATCTCTGTTTAGCCTCCTTGTGCAATGTTCTGAGGGAATCAAACATTGACTGCAGACTCCTTTTCACAAACAATTTTTCCTGTAGAAAATTAATTTTCTGTTCATCAAAAGTGCCCGTCAATGGCCACTGCAACTCGGCATTGTCCCTCGTATATTTGTGCCATAACGTACTAAACATAATAGGGCCAAGGCAATGTTTTACATACATATCGAAATTCGGGTTGCCTTCTGGAGGCGCTGACTGACTTTCTTCCAATCGAGCATCAGCAGAACAACAACGACAGCCCAAAGAAAACACCTTACTAAGGCACAGCATTTTTCAGAAGAAAACAAGTTCACTATTTATGCATAGCAGATATTTGCAAATATCTTTACCAAAGTCGGTCCTCAGACCTCATCAAATACAAATTAAAATGGTACCATGTTCATAAAGAACTCAAACAAATTCAAGCACTTGTCCAAAGACGGTCCTCAGACCATGTCAAATACAAATCAAAATGGGGCCATATCCACAAAGAACCAAAGCAAACTCACCTGGTGCACACAGGTCAAATGAGTTTATTCTCCACTGTCGACTCTTCGGACCAAACGGTCATTTCCAAGGGTTTTGCCAATCAGGACCCCAGTCGGGATGATTGCTGGACGAGGCACGGCCCGGTCAGGCAGACGGGGCAGCTGCGAGTACAAGACTCTCTTGTGCAGAGATCCCCGGTCCGCCTGTCTGACCTGACGTGGCCTGACCTCCTCACCCGTCTACAGGCAAGGATCGGTCACCCGATGGAGTCCCTGTTCGGGTGCCAAATGAAGAAAATGACCCGATTAGGGTCACTCGGGTCACTCACAACCACCTCTCAGCCTTCCTCACAAATGAAGAGTCGGTCAGACAGTAGAGAATACAAACAAAAGGTATTTATTAGAGGTACACTCGAGTGGAGTCCGGTCTGACCAGCCAACTTGGATTGCTGCAGAGGGGACTGACTTCAGGAGGCATAGCAACATATGAAATACAGTTCAGAACCAATAATGACACGCCCTTACTGGAAATTTCCACTTGGTAGCTGATGAACAAAGGAGGTACAGAAGGAAGGATGGGTCTAGGTCCTGAGATCGGGTACATGCTATCTCAACGCCAAGGTCACTCTGCCTGCGCCCGCTGCTCTAAGGGTGGGAGCAGGCCTATCTACAGGGAAAAGTATGCACTAGAAAAGACAGTGTATTCATTAGCACAGCGAAGCTCAGCCTTGGAGAAACAAAAATAGAACTATTGCAGCTGCTTTCAGCTGAAGCAGACAGAAAATTGAGACAGAAGTTAGTTTCGATCATGGCTTAAAATGGCGGCTGAATACAAAATGGTGCAGCGAATGATAACTTAAGTCGTTTAATGCATAGAGAATTCGGCTAAAAACATTTCTATTCTAACAGATCTGCTAGGCACATTAATCTCGGGTATTTCGGGCAAGTGAGTTCTGTAAACTCCGAAGTCAGCAGCTTTAGGAAGGGCTCCCATAGTTCCTGGAAAGAAGCTCCAGGATTAGAGAGTGAACAGGAATTTTTATCCATTCCAAGAATCCCCCACATTCTGTGGAGCCACCCAAGGTAGGTAGGTGTGTTTGCAGTACGCCAGTGGGAAAGAATGTTTTGCAGGGCCGCCCCCAGTGCCAATGCCATTTGCTTGCATCTCCGCGCTCCAAGTGAAAAGGTAAGGGGATGAGGAAGGCCCAGGAAAGTGTAAGCTGGGAAGCGAGGTATTTGGGTGTTGAAGTGAGAATCAATAAGGTCCAGTATCTGTTTCCAGTAGCTTGTCAGTTGGGGGCATTTCCACAGCATGTGGGTCAGAGTTCACAACGAGCCACATGCTCTCCAGCATTGGGGACTACGTGTTGGGTTGCCTCTGTGGAGTCGCAGGGGAGTTAAGTACCAATATGTGGCTATTTTTGTAGCCGTTTCAATGTGATCTATGTTGCGTGCTGTGTGACGGGCTCCATGGTAAATATCTGCCCACTCATTCTGCGAGAGCGTCCTGCCCAGTTCCCCCTCCCATCTCAGCTGTACGGGTTATTTCCCTGACCCAGGGTTGCACTTGAGGAGTTTATAAAGATCTGTTGTCAGGCGCGTGTCTGTGTATCTCGTGAGTAACAACTTTTAGAATGGAGTAAGGGGTCTCCCGACACCTTCCCATACCTCCGGCTGCATCACTCAGTGTCAAATCTGCAGGTACCGGTAGCATTCCATCTCAGGGAGATTCTGCATTGTGCGAAAGTCAGTGAAGGACAAGGGTCCTTCCACATCAAAGAGATGTCCAATTGAACAGAAGCCTTCTTTTGTCCATTGCGCGAACTCTGACGAGTCCAGCCTTGGGGTAAAGTCAGGGTTGTTAACTATTGGTGTAATTGGAGAGGGGAATGTCGTGAGCCCTCGTGAGGTGGCCACCTTATCCCAAGCTGACAATGTGGAGTGTGTTACATTAGAGAGGTATAGGTCTAGCTGCTTTAGTGAGGAAAGGGACTCCCCAGAGTGATTGTCTAGCTAAGGCCCTGCCCATAAACAACCAGTGCTTCTTGGACTCTGGTCGTGACCACTCCACCAGTGGCCGCAGCTGCACTGCCCAGTAGTAGTCCTGCAGGTTAGGGATCCCCAGCCCTCCATCAGCTGGGTCTCTCTAGCTTAACTCCCGGTGTAGTCTAGGCCGCTGATCACGCCAAATGAAGCTTTCCAAATCCCCCTGTAGTGAATGCAGTACACCCGAAGGGGGGACCAGTGGGAGTGTCTAAAACAGATATATTATCTTAGGAAGTATTGTCATCTTTATTTCCGCTATACGGCCCAACCACGATAGAGAGTGTGGCCTCCATCTGCAAAGGCAATCTCGGACGTGCCGCAGCAGCGCCGTGTAGTAAAGTGAGTTGGTTATCTGTATACTGGCTGTGAGCTGCAGGCCTAGATAGGGGATTGTTTCTTGAGCCCAGTGGAGGTGGTACATCCGTTGAAGCGTCTCCTGGGTAACGAAGCCAAGGGATAGATTGAGGGCCGGTGACTTGTGTGCATTTACCTTGAAACCCGATGCTTGTGCAAAGCGTTCCAATTCTGCCAGCAGGGCTGAAAGGGACTCCCCAGGCCTTTCCAGGGTGGCAACTAAATCGTCACCATAAAGGTTAATTTTATGCTCCTCACCTCCGAACTTCACGCCTAATATTAAGGGATCATTGTGCACTCGTTAGGCCATGGGCTTCATGGACAGGGCAAACAAGCGTTGCGAGAGTGGGCATCCCTGTCTTGTTCCCTCTTGGATGGGGAAGATGTGTGAAACTAAGCCGTTCACCCGAACTGAAGCAGAAGGATAAGTGTAGCTGCCAAGCACCCATTCTATAAAGTGCTGCAGCAGTCTGATGTGACTCAGGGTTGACTTGAAATAGGGCCAGTGCACCCTATTGTACGCCTTCTCGGCGTCCACCGAGAGTATCATGCGTTCGACCTTGAAGCATTCAGACTTATTTATTAAGTACAAGAGGCGTTTAGTATTGTCTGAGCACTAGCGGCCTGAGACAAAGCCTGACTGGTCTGGGTCTATCAACCCTGGTAGGTGGGGGGAGAGTCTCTGCGCTTAAATACCGGTGAAAATGTTCAGGTCCACATTGAGGAGGGATATGAGACCTTTCCTGGTTTGGGTATTACGGTCACTAGTGCCTCTAACATCGTGGGAGGTATAGGAGAGGGTGATCCAATCCAATTGTAGACCCTCACCAGCAACGGGGCCAATGCAGCGCAGAAGGTTTTTAAAAAGATGGAAGAAAATCCCTCCGGGCCCGGGGACTTTAGCGGTTTTAGTTTGGAACTAAAGGAGATGACCTCCTCCAGTCTAAGCAGAGATTCAAGGTCTTCGACTTGGCTCGGGACCAGCTTAGCCGTTTTCGCACCTTTCAAGTATTGGACAGGGGCATCTTCAGATAATTTCTGAGCCCCATACAAGGATGCGTAATATTGCCTAAATGTTTCTGCTATGCCCTGATCAGCAGTTTGTTCCTGCCCTAGTTGATCAATAACCATGGAGACGTTGGATGACTGTCTCTGTACCTTTAATCTGTTGGTCAAGAGTCTCCCACTTCTGTCCCCTCCCATGTAGAAAGCGTGCCTGAGCCTAAGGGCGGCATGTTCGGCCCTGTGGGTATTGAGGCCAGCCAGTTGAGCTCTCGCTGCTTTGAGTTACTTCCAGACTCTAGGTGCACCCATTCTCTGATGTATTCACTCTAATTATGTTACTGCACTCGAGAGTTGCTCTCTTTTCTCTCTCCGGACCTTATTGTCGAACGCGGATATAGCTAGGAACTCCCCCCGAACCACCGCCTTCAGGGCGTCCCATAACATAGTACTAGGAGAGTCCCTTGTATCATTAATGGCAAAGTAATCAACTATAGCCTTAGTAATCCGCTGTACCACTATGAGACGCTGCATCATTGTCTCTCTAAGACGCCACAGCCGGCGGGATGGACAATGGCAGGAGAGAGTTAGGGATATACACACTGCTGAATGATCGGACTGGGGGCATAAGAGTATCTCCACCGTTTGCGTCTGCTGAGTCAATGTGTCTGTTGTCAATATGAAGTTGATCCTAGCGTATGTTTTGTGGGGCTGTGAGTAGAAAGTGTACTCTCTGGAAGACGGGTGGTGGGACCTCCAAATGTCTGTCAGACCTGCCTCGCTCAGGAGTTGCTTCCCTTATTAGTGAGTGCCCCGGTCTGCCCCTGGTGCTGACAGGATCTATTTAAATTGTTGATCTGTTTTCAGAGAACCAGATAATCCCTGAATCGCCTCCCGGAGGAACTCCTCCTGTCTGTCGTTCGGGGCATAAACCGTAGCTATGGTGAAGGAGCGCTGGCCTAAAGTAAATGCGTGCACTAGCAGCCTTCCCCTAATCTCGGCCTGCTTGGGACCTATTTTACTCTGAAATTCAGCGAAGATCAGGATGGCAACTCCTGCTGTTTTTGAGGAATGGTAGGAGAACAATTATTGGGGGAAAGCCCTGGCCGGCAATCTGTAGGTGTCCTTAGACAGTAAATGCGTCTCTTGGAGGAGACAGATGTGCGCATCGGAATTTTCTAGGAACGACAGGACTCTTAATTGGGCTGTTCAGGCCTTTTACATTGAGCCATATTATTTTAAGAGTCGCAGCCATGGGAGTGGATTTCCAAGTGTGTCTGTGGGTCAAAGCACTGACTGGGCCCAGCTACATTTGTAAACATCCTAGCGCAAAGTGCCTAATGTCTATCCCCATCTCGGCTTCCACGAGCCTGAGCGCAAATAGGTGGTGGAGGAGATAACCCTATTAACCCCAAAACAATACAGTCAAAACTGAACACAAACCTACGAACTTTGTAATAGTCCTGGGTAGGAAGCCCTATGGAGAGACATGAGATGTCAGTAGGTTCCATTACACCCCTCCGTCCCGCCTGAACCCCAGTTTTCAAGAACCGGGAGGTGCAGCCACCACCCCCACTCCCACCCGAGTGACATTATTATTTAGGAATCACTCAGCGGCAGCTGAATCTTCTTCCAGTGAAGCAATGACTGCTTGTCTCTCTTTAGCCATAGTCTCAGGGTCCGGTCGGAGGTGCAGTGAATACCTTCCAACCCTTCGCCATCTCTCTGTCCCAGGGGGTCATCCTTTGGGGTCTTCCTGTGTTGAGTTCTGTTCAGCTTGATCCGTTGATCCGCCGGGGCTTCCAGTATGAAGCAAAATAATTCTGCCACGTAGGCCTTGATGTCTTGCCCCTCTACTCCCTGAGGGACCACTCGGATTCTAATGTGGTTCCACCGGGAGCAGTTTTCGAGGTCCTCCGCATGCGCCTGGAGGTCCAGTTGCTGATCTTGAAGGCGGACAACCTCCTGCTGGAGCTGATCAATCTCCTCGTCCCTCGTAGTAGCCTGCGTCTCCAGTGCGTCAACCCTGTCGCCCACAGAGTCTGTTTTTCCGCATGTCTCGGATCTCCTGGGTTATCTTCTTCTTCATGGAGTGGAAATCGCTTTTCAGTGAGGTGAATAAGGTTTCGAGGAAGGTACGTGTGACTGGGCTCACCGCTCCCCCTGCTCAGAGTCTGCGGGGCCCCCACTCGGGGACAGGGCCTCTTCGGCACCTCCAGCACTGGTCTTAAGGAGGAGGTCTTATACTGAGCGTACCTTCTTTGTTTTGTTGGGCGCCATGTCTAGGAATCGCACCTCTTACAATTACTGTGGCAGTTCAACGCTGTTAGAGAGTCGTCCAGGTCCCCGGGCCGCCAAAACGAGAGTCCCTGGTCTGCTTGTGTCGACCCCTGCTCAGTCTAGGCCACTGGATCTGGTCCTTCTTCTGCCCACTCTGCAGCTCGATTACTGGACCCTTTGTGGAGGGGAGGCCACGCTACGTCCCAGACCCCAGTTACCCCAGACAGGGGGAGGGGTTGTCATGTCTCCCTTCGCATTGCTTGTTGCCAGGCCTTAAGGAGTAAATTGGGTCTTGGCAGCATGCTAGGTATGGGCAACCCAGGAGTCACCAGCATCCACTCTTTGGGGGGAGCACGCCGGAGTGTTCCTCCTAAAGCTGCGCCTTAACAATATGGCGGCCTGGGGATCACGACCCCAGTTCTCACTGTTCATCCTCCCGTACCAGCAGGGACAGGTGGGAGCCTCCTCTCACACCCCACCGCGGCTCCCGTCAGATCACAGCACTCGGCCCAGCCTGTTCGATGCACTGGATCCCCCCGTTTACACAGGCCTCCGGTGAAAAGTTTGCCTTGCTCCGCCTCAGAGGGGGGAAGAAAGAGGAGGGCTCCGCTCACCTCTTCCGATGTCCGGAGGGACCGCCCAATGATCACTCCGGCCCCCTGCTCAGCCCGGTCACAGTCTGTGGGGTTTTTAGGCTAGAGTGGGCAGGCCGTTCTCAACGTCACGCTTGCTGTCTTTGCTGTGGAGCGCTCTCCGCCTGGGACAGGTGGGCCCACCTCTCTCGGACCGCCCGGTCTCAGGCCTTTAACACGGCTCGATCCGGCACACCAGGGCCTCTCCCGATAAGACTGGGACACCGGCCCATGTCCGCTTCCTCCTATGGTCACACCCAGCCAGCAGCTTCAGGCCCGGATGAGCCCCAAAGCTGCTATGTCGCACCAACTCAGGCTGCTGCTGCGGGAGGCCCAGCCCGTCCAGGGAGATTGTATGTGTCTGTGTGCGACTCACACAGTGCCTCCGGTGTATTCTTCTGCCCAAATAATCGCAGAATTGTCCTCGGGGAGAGCAGGCAATATCTCTACGCCACCCCCAGTCCGCTATCCACCGCTGTGTTAATGGAGCCCAGGTGTTGGATTGAAGCGGCGAGCAGGCACGTCCTACTCTGCCGCCATCTTGGCCATGCCTCGTTAATCCCTTTTTTGATGGACACATGTCAAAATTAGAGATCACTATGACATGGCCTGAGATTAAGATAGAACCAATTTCTGATTGGAGTGGTTTCACAGTTAAGGTTTTACTTGAAAAATAAATCTATTCTAGATTGAGTAGAACAAGTAGAGGGAATGTAAAGAGATGTCACTCTTATTAAGATTGCAAAGTCTCCAGAAATCAGGCACTGCACTTGAGAAAATGGCTCCATTTCAAAGGGGATCTCCTGTTGATGAGGAGTTCCATCAGTTAGTAGTTGCAGACCCCTCCCAATATTACATTGTCATCAGTGAAAGTCATATGTTTAGTTCAAAATGAAACATCAAAATTGTTGAAATCTTAAACATTCAAAATAGGTAAAGCAATCCCATTTTGTGTTTTTTAACAAATTTTATTCAGGTTTTATACTTGGTACAACATCGGCCCGAAGGCCTGTACACCAATAGCATTTCAATCTAAATGTCACCTTGTACCAGTTAAGAAAAATGCTAAAAAGGAGAAACGAGAACACACAGTTAATCAGTACTAAACGGAGCACAGTTTCAGCACCCCAGCTTCTCCTCACACCACCCATTCATTGACACAGAATATCAAACTGTGTAATTATATCAAATTTAAGGAGGCAACATTATTAGATTGCATTTCCCATGTTATAAGGGATTCCGGGGATTCTACCACTGGTAAGTCTATAACTCTATAGTCTGCCCACCATTGCCATATTTTTCCATGCTTTTTGCGGGCAACCTCATGCCTGAAACACTGCCAGATCCATTCCCATATACCAGTCTATGGTTTTTTTCCACTTTGCCAGGGTGGCACTCGTCCAATGCGGAGCAATGTCCCATTTAGCGAGTGTAAGCCCTAAAAATAAGAGATGTTGTTTGTACCTATTGCCCCCGATCCCGTCTGTACTGTGAAGTAGTACTAATTTGGGATCTAATGGGACATGCCATGATATCAGCTTGCCAAGACAGGTCAGTATCTTGTGCCAGAAAGGCTGGAGAGCACTGCAATTCCATACTGTATGAAAGAAGGTGCTAGGTTCACGGTTGCACCTGAGGCACACGGGTGACAGTTTTGCACCCATGCGCCAAAGGCGATGTCTGGTATAATAGGCTCAGTGCATGACTTTAAATTGAATCAGATTTTAGCGAGACGCTATAGCAGCACCACGAGGACTCGCCAGTGCCTCCGTCCATCGGAGAAATCAGTTATGTCGCTTTCCCATTTTTGTCGAAGTGTACCTAGTGTTGTATTGTTATGTGTGACTATGGTCTGATATATTTGCCTGATCTTGTGTGCGCCTATGTCCCCCATTAGTAATCGCCCTTTTAATGGATGAAATTCTGTGAGATCTGCAAGTGTTGTGATGTATGGGGTCAAAGCATATCTCAATTGCATGTATTCATAGAATTGGTTGCGATGGAGGTCAAATTCTTCCTGCAGTTGCTGAAAGGATTTAAGGACTATTCCTTTCATTACATCTCCTAGTGTGGATATACCAATAAGGTCCCACATGTGGAACTCGGGCAATGTCCCGACTTGTCGAATGTAGGTTCCCTGCCACAGTGGGGTCATCTGTGTGAACAGCCCATCTTCCGGACCACACGCCTCCACAATTGAATTACTACCTTCGTAGCAATGGTTCAAGCGACTGCGACTACACAGCAAATCAAGCAACAATTGGCCCTCCATCATGCTTCTCTTGACCGCGAATGCTAGATCCGTTTGGGAATTGTACCACCATTCATTGATGTTGAGAAGGTGGGAGGCTGAGTAATAAACGAAGATATCTGCAGCAGCTATCCTGCAGCAGTACGTGGATTGTGTGCATGTTCGTAGTGCGACCCGTGTAGCCCCGCCACCCCATATAAAGTTGGTGAGAATAGCGTTGACTTGTGTAAACCATGATTGAGGGATACTTTAAGGATAATTCTGAAGCTGGTACAGAATCCGCAGTAGCGAGATCATCTTGAAGATGGTGGACCTACCGTATAGGGATAGGGGAAGGGGGGGACCAAGCCTGCACCTCATCTATGATCTTTGGTATTAAGGGGTTTATGTTGCGTGCCCAAGACACTGTCTGATTGGGTGATATAAAGACGCCCAGGTATTTGAAGCCGCCGGATGCGTGTGTCAACTGTGATGCCCACGTACCTCTCCCTTGATCTTGCAGACTGGGAATAATATGGATTTGGTCAGATTTGTGCAGAGACCCGTCGTTTCCCCAAACACTCTAAAGATTTGCAGTATCCGTGGGCCTGTAAACCCTGGATCTGTGAGAAAAAACAGAACATCATCTGTATAGAATGCAATCCTGTCCGACACCTCCCGGGACCAATCGAATCCACGGACTAGGGGATCCAGTCGCACCCATGTTGCCAATGGTTCAATCGCAAGTACGAAGAGGAGCGTTGATAGGGGGCACCCCTGTCTCATGCCCCTGCTAATGGGAAATGGACCCGACACTGCTCCGGCCACATGCACAGAGGCAGACAGGTCGATGTATAAGAGATGAACGTAAGATAAGAATCTCGGGCCGATGTTTAGAGATTGTAATAGGAGAAATAAGTACTCCCAGTCTAACGAGTCGAAGGCTTTATTGATTTCTGCGAGTAGGATCGCCGTAGGCCATCCGAGTTTTGGTATCATGGCAAGGGTATTGTGCACTCGCCTGATGTTATGGCGTGTGGACCGATATGTGTCAGAAAGCCAGACTGGTCTGGATGGACTAGGTCAGATATGCATGGTAGGAGGCGATTCGCAAGGATCTTACCTAGGAGTTTGGGTCCTAAGTTTAATAATGAGATGGGGCGATATGAAGATGGGTCGTCTGGGGATACCATTTATTTTTAAGCTAAGCAATAATCAATAACCGTTACAATCATTCTCCTGAGACAATAGGTAAACACCGAGGGATTGATGAAGCAAGAATAAAACTCAATTTTTCTTTAATTTAGCAGATGAAGCAAAAATCTTTCCCACTCCAATTCTGTTTAGAGTCTGAGCCTTCACATCAGGAAAATGTGTCTGCTGTAGTAAGTGATACATGTCTTAATTTTAGATAAATGTCTTCGTTGGGTTAAGATCCTTCACATTACATAAAACACTTCTATTTATTCTGTACTAACAAGAAACGTAATATAAATACCTGATGAACAGTATTCCACCATAGGAAATAAAATATTAAGAATGAACACAATAATGTCTTTGGTAAGACACATTGTAAAAGAGATTAAAAAAAGAAAAGGCAATTAATAACCACAAGAAAATGGTTGAAAAATATACATAAGAGAGGCTACACTGGTATAAGGTCGACTGAAAGCCACAACATGACAGCCATTCTTCTTCTTCATTTACAAAACAGCCACATCATAAAGACACAAATAAAACTATGTAAGCACAACAATTGGATGACTGGTCACCTGAAAGACAAGAATTTAATATTAGCCAGAAAACGAAACAATTAAACAATTGAAACCTTTATAATTTAATATGGCAAACCACAATTCAAACTTCAGAAACTAGATTGCAGTCTATTTTTGAACAAGTCAAGATTATTCAAGTAGTCGTTGAAACTACTACAACTTCTCCCTTTCTTTGTGCACTTTACTTCAGCCTAATATCTCATCAACACTAAGTAACTTTTCACCACTAGCCAACTGTGATTTTATCACACTTACGACCTCTAGTAAGTCCTCAGGCTCCCCTCTTGAACCACTACCTGTGATTTTGTACAAATAACTCTTGTTATGTAACCTGAGTGGGACAAGGTCAATCATGAATGCATCTGTTTTAAAAGGTCATGTCCCAGAGGTTTTGAAAAGAGCCCATGGGACTCCCTACTCAAAAAACCCACTCTTTACCCAGAAGGTCTCTCAAACTACAGGCCAATGCCACAATTGCCATTTCTTGCCAAACTCTTTAAAAAGCGGTTTGCCAACCATTACCTCATTTTATATTGGAAGCGAAGTTACACCAGGCCCAGAGGGCTTTCAGCTTTGGCCATTGCACCGAACTGACTATAGTGTTGGCGCTTAATAACCTGAGATGTGTTTTGGGTGCCATTTTTCCTGCTGCTCTCATCCTGCAGGATCTGACAGCTGCTTATGATTACATAAAAAAAGTCCTTTATTTTTCCTAGATTTGCAGACTTGGAAATTAAAGTTTTGGAATTAAATTGGTCTTCTTAGTTTTTGAGAACAAATCTTTTTGAATATTTGGCCCAGCGGTTGACTCCACAGTAAGATCTTGTACCTGTGGAGTTCCCTAAGGACACCTGTTGTCTCTACTATTTTATAATATTTATTTGATTCCCTTGGCTCATCTCATCCAATCATTTGATTTCTTTTAGTATGCCAACAAAACTCAAATTATTGTGAAAATTACAGGAGACCCTCAGATCACAGCCATGCAACTTAATAACTGTCTATCTAGTGTTCATCTCTGGATGGCTGCCGATCATCTGAAATTGAATTGGAAGACTGAACTTTTGTGTCCTTTAAAACCTTTTACATTTTGCAAACTTCCCTTTGGGCCAGATACTCTGAGTCCGCCATCCAAACCTGGTAACCTGGTAAAAAAGCTTTTAGTTAAAATTAATTTGGCATTGGCACTATATGAACAATTATGGCTAAAACCAAGTCCTGCCTGGTCCAACTGCATATGTTAAGACGGATACTCTACCTTTTTACTCCAGCACAGAAAATTAAACTTTTGAATGTCATTGCCTCCTACTGGTTGAATTATTGTAATGTTGCATTTTTAGATCTTCCAGCTTTTTCGGCCCAGAATGTTCCATAGATCCAAAATGATGGCACTAGATTGGCCTGCACGGACCCTCATATTTCTCCTGTTTTAGACACATTACATTGGCTGCCTCTTAACGAGTGTTTTCTTTTCAGGCTGTCGAGAAGTCCTTCACTAAAACATTTAGTGCACGAGCAAGTTGTTAAAGTTCGGATATTGAGCCTTAACCAGCGTATCAATTTTCTCATGGCCTTTTCTAGTTATCATGCTGAATCAGGCCTCCATCATATACAAACAACAACAACCCGGTTGTCATCGGGTACAACTAAACAGGCCAAGGCCATCCGATAAATCTAACAAGGGCATCTAACATTTGACCAGCCTGATGCACTTGCTTCGTAAAGCCAGCCCCAACAGTCTCTTGGTATCTGGGGTAGTAAGCGCTATGTCAATACACAGTACAAGCTCATGCCTCCCTGTAGCTTGATGGCTTCCTTCTGAATTACCCTAACTTTAAGCAGACCTTTTAGCAAGATTCAGACCCTAACAGTTTCTGAAATGTACATAATTTTCCATCTTTTGATCCTGAGGGCCCAGTTAATACTTATTTTACGACTTGGAGGTGGTCAGTCAATCATGATTAGGGCTGGAGGACTTTTTAGTTTCTATGGATGTTAGCTAATTTTAATGTTCTTTCCAATTTGTTTATCAAACCATGTAATAACTATGACTGGGCATTGATACTTGTCTACGTGACAAACAACTGTTTCAAACTGCATCTGACTCAACCTTCACACCACCTCCTATGAGCCAAGCCTTGATTGCTTGACCAAGCCCCTTATTTGAGTTAGGATTCTCTAAAAGTCCAACTGCTGACCAAGTACGCAGCATCCAGCTCAGTATGGAACATGTGAAAAATTACATGTAATACGGTTAGGGAGTTCCTACAACTTTATAAGCTGGAAAAAAGACCGCTTATTTCTGACCTGGAGAGGGTCGGTCACACATGATTAGTGCATGTCACCTATACACCGAGCCAGAAGACCTGTTTGATTTGAGAGCGTCCTCATTGCTTCCCAGCTTAGACCCATATGCAACATTCTCCAATCATGATGATAGTCCATAAAGGATATTTGTGGATATTATCAGCTAAAACCTGTTGAAACCATTCCAATGTATTGCTTATTGAGAGTTAAACCACAAGGGCCCTCAGCCCTTGATCATCTTTGGTGCAGCTCCTTCAACAGAAGGGATCAGAAATGAAGGAACTGGTCATTGCTACGTCTAGCCTACCTGGCCCAACCTGCTGACATGATGAGGTGTCGCAAAGGCCCTCGTTGCGAGAGTATATTACATGATCTCAGGGAAATGCCATTTCCTCTGCTGCAAAAACAACAATTGATGGACAGAATGCAGAACAATGTCATACATTCACCCCAGTACAGAGATCTGGGCCTAAATCCATCGTTTTTTTGCTCACCATGACATTCCGGTTTGAACCCAGCCATATGCAAATCAGTCTTGACCCTGTGCCCCATGGGAACAGTCCTCTGCTGAACATTATCTTGTGTAGGTAAGTGACAACCACACTGAGAAGAGCCCTCTTTTCAAATACCTCCAAATGTTGGGAACTCATTTGAGTAGTAACTGAACTGCACCTTCCCGCAGGCCTTGGAGTTTCTTACTTCTCCCACACTTGTACCTGTGTGCGTACCATGCTAAGCTTTTTCTCATCAGTGACTCAGCACACATTTTATTATCCCTTGTCCAAAAAATGCATGTTAAAGTCCTTTTACGGAGCAGTTCCTTTCGCATCAAAATATAGGTACTGTGCAGGTTTATTGAAGCTCTTTTAAGAATTATATGTCCTGCGCGAAGACAATTCTACAAGACTGTAACCAAGCCCCTTTAAAGGGAGTGTAAGCAGAACCCAAATTATCAAACTGATCCTAGGAGTGTGGGGACCTTTTCTGGCCTATTAGTCCTACATGTTATTGGAATTTTAGAGAAAGTACCCACTGAAATCTATTTTTTTTATCTGCAGATAAGCTGTGAGATGTAGGACACACTAACGAAAACCGGAATTACAAGTATCGCAATCTTCGTGTTCATTTAATAAAGATTTTTTTTTTAAGGGCAACAGATCTAAAGCATACAGGCAGCTACATGCTTTCCAAATAACTTCTAATCTCTGATGGTTTAAACCTAAGAATACATTTTTTACACACCAGTGTGTAGCAAGGAACACTAACGGGGGCAGTTGAGACCCCAACTCTAGTTTTTGGGTTTTGTGGGGGCATATGTGAATTTGTTTGTAACTAAAACATGTAGCTTCAGGGATTCACGTCAGTCAAGTATTCTAGGTGGATTAATGCATCTTGTGTAGAAGCGCTTGCAGGGCACAGATGCTAAACCCAGCTCTCGGCAGAGCAGAGTGAGAGAGGTAAAGTGAGCGGTCAGCCAGGTCAGGTAGAAGAGGTGATGTGAATTGAGGAGACAGAGATAAAGCTTGATTTTAATTTAGTTGCCACCAACTGCCTGACCGAGTTGTGATTGGACAGACTGGACGTGCCAAACTGACAAATCAAAAATGTGTCTGTTTTTATGCAGGCAGTTATCACTTTACTAGAGGGCTGCTGGAAGGCGGGGCAGGGGGCTGGGGGCTGGGGAATTGTCCACTTTGTCTGTGCTCTAAATTTGTTCTGGGTGAACCCTTGATAAAGACTGCTTGTAAATAAGAGATGTCTTAGGTAATATTTTATTTGTGTTCACAACTCTGTCATTTTTAGGTCTGATTTAGGCCTGGATTAGAAAAAGGGAATATAAACTAGGATTGCCAAAGCACTGGGTCTAGCCTTGGCAAGCATCGAATGTTTTTTTTTAAACTTATTTTGCAAACTTGCAAAAAAATAGAAATAAAGGAGCAGCCCAGCAACCCATGCACTCCAGCCCTGATGCTGAAGTACACTCATTTTCAGACGGTTGTACACATGTGATCAGACCAAAAGCAATCATTCACTTGGTGCAAAACAATCAATGGATGGTCCACGCCACCATGCTGTGGCTGTGATAGTTGAAAGTGAAATGTTTTGTTATGTTAGTTTATATTTATACAGTGCCAAATCACCAAGAGGTCTCTAAGCGCTTGCAGCATAGACCAAGAACCCGGGAATCCCTTATTCCTGCTGGACACAGCACAAATTAGGGTGAACATATCCAAATGCCTCAGTGAACAAAATGGTCTTGAGTTTCCTCCTGAACGGGAGTATGGTGGCTTCCCAGCGCATACTATCCGGTAGCTTGTTCCAGAGCTGGGGAATCAGAACTGAGAAAGCCCGCCCCCAGGGTAGCTCTATTAAAGCACGGGCAGGCCAACAAGCTAGACTCAGATGACCGGAGACATAGTCCAGGCACATAAGGCTTCAAACTGTCTTTGATGTAATTGGGCGCCACTCCATACTCTGCTTTATGTGCGATGCACAGGCCCTTGAACCTGACCCTCTGCTTGATAGGGAGCCAGTGTAGCTGCTGTAGCAGGGGGGATCATTAAACAAACCAATGTGTGAATCGGGTTCACAGAAAGCCTCTGTGTATTTTTGCAGGTATGTTATATATATTTAATTTGTTTTTGTTGACATACGGCTGGCAAGGCAGCTTAAGCCTGGCCGAAATGTTAATTAATCTTTTGTTGCAAAATTGTCAAAATTACACACTTACGCACACCCCTAGTTATCTCTAGAGTACACCTAAATATTATATATATATATATATATATATATATATATATATATATATATATATATATATATATATATATATATATATATATATATATATATATATATATATATATATATATATATATATATATATATATATATATATATATATATTAATCAATCAGGGGTTTATAAACTGTGCCACTCACCCATGAGGGTCTCAAGGCGCTGGGGGTGGGGGGTGCAGCTCTGGATCAGCCGAAGAGCCAGTTCTTGAGGCTCTTGCTGAAGGTGTGCAGAGAGGGGGAGCGTCTGAAGTTGACTGGGAGCTTGTTCCAGGTCTTTGCTGCGACGTAGGAAAAGGCTCTTCTGCCTGCTCTGGTTTTGCGGATGCGTTGGGTCTCTGCCAGGGCGAGGTCGGCGGAGCGGAGGTTCCTTTTAGGTACGTGGAAGGAGACTCTTTCGTTGAGGTATTTGGGTCCGATGTTGTGGAAGGTTTTGTAGGCATGTGTGAGTAGCTTGAAGGTTACTCTCTTCTCAATGGTGAGCCAGTGGAGGTCTCGTAGGTGGTGGGTCAAGTGCTCGTGTCATGGGGTTCCACGGACGAGTCTGGCTGAGGTGTTCTGGATGGTTTGGAGCTTGTGTTGCTGGTTTTGTTGATTCCGACATAGAGGGCGTTGCCATAGTCCAGTCTGCTGGTTATGAGTGCGTGGGCGACGGTCTTTCTGCATTCGGGGAGGATCCACTTGAAGGTCTTGCGGGGGATGCAGAGGGCGTTGAAGCAGGTGGAGACGACGGCGTTGATCTGGCGGGTCAAGATGAGTGAGGAGTCCAGAATGATGCCGAGGTTCCGGGCATGGTCCATCGGGGTGGATGGGTTTCCGAGGGCCACCAAGAGCTGTCCCACGCAGTGGGGGAGGGTCCAAGGATGAGGACCTCTGCCTTTCCGAGTTCAGTTTTAGGCAGCTGTCGCTCATCCAGGCTGCGACGTCTTTCATTCCTTCTTGGAAGCTGAGTCTAGTGTCTTCGGGGTTCTTCGTGAGAGAAAGGATGAGCTGGGTGTTGTCAGCATAAGATAATATGCTGAGCCCATGCTGTCTGACGGTGGCAGCGAGGGGGGCCTCCATATATATATATATATATATATATCTATAAATATTTTGTTTATAACTTTGGTGCAGATTGGCGATTCTTCACAAAGCTTTCGCAAAAAACGTTCATCCACCACAGATTCTTTCTGGGATGTTTCAGGGCATTCGACAAACAGGGGCCGAGAAAAAAGAATGACACCAAATTTGGCAGATAACTAGATATGGGCCAGAAAGCATGCCTTTGTGATTTGTGTTAATCTATTCAGTAGTTTTTGAGAAATTATGTTTCAAAATGTAAGTATATATCACAATGCAGAGGATTCGCGGATCCAACAGATACAAAGATAAGATCTGATCAGCTGCCACCTCATCAACAAAGATGTGGTGGCAACCCTTTTTAGGACTCTTGCACTCAGTCCTCTGTCCTGTAAAAAGATTTTTTTTAAACATATAGAGGCAGGGTAGGGATAGCCACCACCCGCTATGCCTGGTAAAGGGTGCAAAAACGTTTTTTTATTAACAGGACTGAGGAGTCACTGTTAAAAGCAAAAATAAGCTCCCAGTGTGGGCTAGGACCTGAGGTGTTGGCACAATTATGTTTTTTGGGCGGGAGGGGTGCTGCCCACCTGCCCGAGACTTTACAATGTCCTGGTGACCCCATCCCCTGGGGCCAACATTGAAATTTAGTGGGGACATGTGCCTCCGCTCCCTGAGCCTAATTTAGTTGAGGTGGGCGAATCCCCCTCACCTAAATGTCAAAGTCAGGCCCAGGGGCTGACTTTGACATTTAGGTGAGGCGAATTTGCCCACCCCTCCCCAAGACATTCACTGGGTCCGGGGACCCCATTTCCCAGGGCTAGAACAAAGCTTTGTGCCGGAGACCCAATGACCTGAGACACAGCTGTTCTGAATGTAAATTTAAATCCCTGCCCTAACTATCTCAGGCAGAGGGCACAGCTTTGAACCTAGTTGCCGGGAGCACAGAAAAAAGCTACTCCCGCCTAGTCGGGAGCAAAGGATGGGTGCTGGCTGGGGAGCCGGCAGGAACTGCTGTTAGCCTTGGGGCTCCCACTAAACATTTACCCCACCCATTGTAAACATAATTGACGGGTTCCGCCTGCACCCAGCATGGGTGCTGGCTGGGAAGCCAGCAGATGTCACAGGGCTTTCAGGTTCCCCTTCCTTCCCCATCATTTGCCCATGTTTTGGGTACCGGGGGTGAGCACTGGGACCCACTGTTAAAAAATTTGCTGGATCTCGCCGGCACCCAGCATGGGTGCTGGCTGGTGAGTTGGCAGGGCCACAGGGGGGTTGGGGCTCCATTTGCAGACCCCCACATTTGCCATGGACACACATACAAAATAACAAAAATTTATATTAAATGATCCAAACAAGGAGCGCCCCATAATGTCCTGTGAGGGCTATTTATTTATATTTTTGGATCCTTGTGGTGCCCTATGAGGGGCAGGGGCACCACCAAGCATTGTTCTAATGTTGTGGAGGGCTGCAGAGAGCACAGCAGCCCCATAACAACATTAAAAAACCAAAGTAAATCTCCTGGGCATTGAATTCATGACTCCAGGAGAGCTTACCTTATTTTTTAAAGCTCCTCAAGCTGGAGCCGTATGATCTTCAGCTGGAGTGCAGGGACCAATTTTGGTTGGTTCTATGGCTGCAGTGTGGCCTGAAAAATGATTAAAAACTCAAAGACTTATTTAATGTTTTTTCATACAACGCTGTATTTGAAATTGTTTGTGAAAATTGCTATTATTATACACTGCAATATGTGAACTTATAAAATATACATTTAAATATAGTCATTGGTGACTTTTGACAAGGTCTGCTTTATATATGTTGATGTACTGCCCCCTTCGAGAAACCCAACAGGCCTGCCTCTTTTTATATTTTGGTGTTCTGACCCTTTGACACAGCCAGTAGGTCTGCCTTACTAAAAATGACACCCTTTATATTGTTATATGACATAGTCAGCTGTGTGCGTCACGGTGGTGGTTGGCTCCCAGGCCCTGCTCCCAACACCATGCTGCACCTGACCTTCGGGTGTGCGCAGTGGGGGGATAGGCAACCACAGACGGTTAGGATAGCCTTGCTTCCAACCCCACACAGCGATGGACATCTTCCTTACGCTACTTTACTTTATGATGAAATAGGATTTGGAGGGGGAGTCACTTTTCCCCTTACTAGTGCCCCTAGCAGACTTAATCCTAAGGTTCTCTTTCTCTAGCTCAGTAGTTATTATCTTTTCTTTGAAAGCTAATATTTCCTTCTCAAATTCTTTATCTCCTGCATTCTGTTTTTTGTCCTGCTCCCTTTTTCTTTATTCCTATGCCGACTCTTCCTCCCTATTGGTTTGCCTCCCCTGCTTTGCCTGGCGAGCTGGCCTCAGCTTTTAACCCTAGAACTCTCTTGCTCACTTATCGTCCTCAGCCTTTTCTTCTGAAGGGACAGCTGCAGAGAGAGGGTCTCTGCTCGCTCTAACTCTCCTGCAAGGGATATCTCTAGGATGATGAATAAGTAAACCCTAGGACTAGAGGCTTGGGTATGTCTTTGGGGTAACCTAGCGGATAACCCAGGGGACAACCTCCAGGGTAGTCTAGGGGAGGTCTTTGAGAGCCAGTGGCCACACCACTCTCATGTGCATTCTTTTTCATGGGTCCCTCTCCTGAGTTCTATGCCAACTTCTCACCCTTTCCGGTGAGACTGCTTCTCCTATTGGTTATTCATAAAATCCATTGTGATGCAACTATCCTTGAACCTGGGGCTCGCCATTCCCATTCCTAACACATATCTATCAGTTTATCTAGGGTCAGTTTCTGCAAGTCGTGTCTTCCCATCTCTCATCTGTCATATTTATGTGCAGTCTGTGTGCGAAAAAGCTGGACTTATAGCTGCTAATGGTGCTCACTTGAACAGTTCTCTAGTTGTCCGTCACTGCTAGCCACCAATTGTGGAAGCTTTATCAGGAGTCTCTGAGCAAACAGAAGTTATTGAACATTTTACCACTGCTGTCCACAATATTACCCTTCTGTTGACCCAAAATCTAAGCGCCTTTTTAGTACTTGACCCTGAGGGTAGCGAGGCAGTGAAGTCCATGGCTCACTTTGGGTCTCAGTTCATTTCCTTAGGATACGTGGATATGTGTGTGATTGTCATGCGCACTGAGGCCAAACAAATCCAAACTACCTAGAGTCTCAGGGCAGAAGTGCACACTCCAGAGCCAGACAGGTGACATTTCCACATCAACAGGTACATAAATACACCCAAAACTTGTAAAAGGCCCACGTTTGATAGTATTAGTGTCTTTGTCTTTAGAAGGCCATCTATATGTACTGCCTTGCCATACTGCTGAGTTCGAACCCTCTTAACCCCACTCAGGAGTCCAACATGAGAGACTGACTGGGTCATTGAGTTGGCGCTGTTATCCAGTAAGCTTAGGCGCTGTGAGCAGGCATCTCCGTTTCAGGAAGCAAAGCAGAAAAGGAAGTTCTGGAAAACTTCTATTTTATATGTAGAGCATTCCAGCACCATCTCGTTTGATATAGGTATTCTGTGGAATGTTTTAAAAACATCCCATCGACTGCTTATCACCAAAGATGGAAGACTGGACCCAGATCCATGGCCATATGTTTCTGTTTAGAAAGCTTAGTGCATTACAGCCGATCCTCCAGTTTCTGGTGGAAGAGGAAACTACAGAGGAGAACTCACTGGCTGAATATCATCTTCATAGGAATGCTATTGTGGTAGCTGTTCAGCTGTTGCTTTCTCCTCCTTACAGTAGTTCCTCCAGAACTTAGAGGATTACTGTCCACCCAACTCCAAACCAGGGCCAAAAACTTTAGAATGGGAATGAGAGGCTGGGTAAGGTTGTACCAATCTCTCAGCCACTGTACATACACTAACACCATACAGTACTCATCCATTCACTCTTCGCTTTCAGTCGATTTGACTGTCACTCTCACGGGGAAGGTTGTGGCCATCTCATTATATTTGTTTTATATTCATGTGTTTGCTCCTTCCCTATCCTGAAGTTCTCCCACGTTTGCTGCATAGATCTCAAGCTGCAACTTGCTGATGAGGCCCAACTAGGCTGAAACATGTCTGGCGAAGAGTTACCCTGGCAATCCAAGGTCAACTGTTCCTGTTTGAGAAGGACCAAGTGTGAGTTGCATATGGGCGATCTCTGTGTGTAATGGTACAAAGTAAAACCTTGGACAGTCCAGGGTGATTAGCAGGGATTCATTGAAGCATTCCATTCATCATTTTTCGTGCTTACTGAAAGGTTCTGTCTCCATTGTTGGGGCGAAACAGAAATAACTTGTCACTTGCCGTATTATTTTGTGCTGAACAAAGCACGTCATCCAGTGGCGTAACAAAACTTGAGGGGGCCCTGGCAGGGCCGGATTGACCGTAACAGGCATCGGGCATTTCCCCCGTGGGCTGGAAGGGTGAGGCCCGGTTTTGGAGTGGTGGGGGCGGTTTTTGTTACTGGAGGCCGGTTTTGCAGCAGTGCTGCAATATTGGCCCTCAGTATCAAAAGCAGCTGCGCTACGGGCCAGTTTAGTGAAGCAACAGTGCTTCACACTAGCACCCCTACCCCTCCCGGGGGCCAGTCCGATATAATTGCCAGGCCTGCTCTGTGTTCTCAGTCTGGCCCTGGCCCTCCCTGGCCCATCATCTAGCACTTTTGCTGAGGGGACCATCTGTAGTTTGGGGGCCCCCGCACTGCGGGGCTGACGGGGCTTATGTTAGGCCACTGACATCATTCAGAAATCGCTTTTGCTTGCTATGTCCCATTGTACGTAGCATTCAGCGCGAGAAAGGCCACAAATGTATGTTGTTAACAGGTAAGAAACACACTTTTTTATGAATAAAGAACATGTACTGTGGAGATTGATGGTTCTTAAAAGAGTAGAAGCTGGCACCAGGATGAGAAAAAGTATGCAGTCCTTTAGGCCGTAGCCGTCAATTTTATTAGTCCCCTTCGGCAACAGTGATGCACGACTAAAACTCTCTGCAATCGTCAATCTAGAGCAGTGGTCTTCAAACGTTTTAATGCCGCCCCCCTCGTGGGCAAAAAAATAAATCATTGGGGCACGCTCAGAATTTTTCACAATTGTTTTATTAAATTAGTAATGTTTAAATATGCAGTTAAATTCTGTCAAATATGTGATTGCCAAACATACTATTCTGGTTAGGCAGGACTTACTAACGTGTAAAAGTGTCCACAGTGTGAGTATTAGAAACAGGGCTGGGGGTTTTGAAGAATATGTGGAGTCCCTTCTCTTTTGAAACATACTCCCAGCTAGGATACACATGACTAAAGATGTTAATGATGGCCCACTACTTATTTATTTGCACTTAAACAAAGCACTGGTATCAGCATAAGGCTTCTTTTGGCCAGAGACTGGCGCCCCACAGTTTGGAGACCTCTGGTCTAGAGCCTTGCCAAACTTCTGTCTGCCCCAGAATTCAGTGCGGTGACAGTGCACACTCCAGTTGGCTCACCTCCTCCCACAGATGCCACGGTTCTATACCACTGTCGTTAGGTGATCACTGTTCCTGCAGCTGCATACTTAATTCCTGAAGAAACATCAGTTCACTGTTTAAACCCAGAGTTAGCTTTTCTGGCTTTGTTTCCTAGACCTCATAGTAATTGAGCTGTATAAACGTCTAGATCTTGTATGAATTTTTATTTTTTATAGTTTTGTATAGCGCGAACTCGACCCCAAGGCATTGGAGCGCTTTACATGAGCATCAGCTATATTATGCGTTTTTTTTTTGCATGGAAGGGATAAGTGATTTGCCCAGAATTACAGGATGTTGAATTGACTGTCGAGACTCGAACCCAGTTCCAAAGTCGGGAGATCTGGCCGTAACGCCACAGTCCTCTCTCACAAGCAGAATACGATTTGAGAATTTGCAATGATTTGGTGTTTATGCATGTTTAGTGCTCTGCAGTGGGTATGAGAAACTCCCAAATAAATTATATAGTGCTTGGAAGCCTGGGGTGTGGCAGAGCTGAAGGGAGGGGAGTAAAATAGGGCTGGTATGGTAATGGAAAGTCTCTGGAGGTGGTAATCTAGGTGCTCATCCTCTTATGAGGTCTTGTTTCAAGAGAGAAGAGAAGGAGCCTGGCAGATCTGAATTGGCATAACGTTGTACATCTTAGGAGCATACCAGGTGAATGCAGGGGCTTTGCTGTGTTCTTTCTAGTGCAGTGATCCTGTTGCAGTGTATCATGCGTACTCCACTTGAGGACGTAGGGGGTCATTACAATCGGCATCGTCTTGGGGAGTGGGACCACCCGCCTACAAGGTGGTATTACGATGTGGCCGGCACCATGGCGGCCGCAAGTGCCACACTTAACATTGTGGTGGGTGCTGCTGGCTGCAGCACCTGCTGCATTGTTAAAAATGCACTTTTAACATTTCCCAGCACTACGTGGCAGGCACCATGCGGTGCCTGCCACATGGTGCAGGGAAATGTAGTGGGGCACCATAGGTGCCCCCCAGTGCCTGTGCCCTAGGCCCTGGGATGAAGGGGGGCCTACTACGGGCCACCAAATCCATTTCCACCTGCCATTAGGTGGCGGGTTGACCGCCGTGAAACGACTGGCGAAAAGGGATATCATTATCCTGACGGCCATGCCTGACAGGCACCGCTGCAATGCTGGGCAATGCTGCTGCTGCGACAGGCGGTTAGTAAATGACCGCCTGATGCAACCGTGGCGGTCAGTCTTTCCAAATGCCACGTTTCCTCACACCATTCTAATCTGGCGGGCGGAAAACCGCAGTACGATGGCGGAGGGACCGCCACCGACAGGCTGTTGGTGGTGGGCTCTCCGCCATCGTAATGACCCACTTAATCTTGGTTGCCAAGTATAGTGAGGGAGTAGATTTTACCAGGTACAGTTGCAGTGGCTCCCCTATTATTGGTTATCCATGGTGGGAATGCCCAAGAAAAGCAAGCCTCCAAAGCTTCAGTTTATAATGGATTCATTTTTATATCTCCCGCTTTTATTAAATCCTTTTCCAGAAGCATTCTACGTTTGAGCCACAAAAGTCAAGACAAGCTATGTGTCTTTTTAAGAGAATGCTCCTTACAAGGAGATTTGTATTGCAGTCATGTGGGCTACACCATATGGATTCTGTATTCATTTCTGTGCTAACCCCATTTCCATAGTGGCCACCTCTTCGGACGCACTGTGTTTTTTATTAGGTCTCACCTACTAGACAGCGCCAGCAGTGTGGTAGCGAAAGGCTGATTGTAGGCTTACCAAGAACTTACACTGTGCTTACAAGCATTGGTTTGATTGGCTGACTTGTGTTCGTCCAATGCTCTCATTTATGGAACTACTTTTTTCTTTTTGGTTAATCACTCCATCAGAGTGCATGTGGTTTCTACATCGTGTACTTCAAACCCCGGCAAATACCCGAACTCTGAGTTGGTCTCTTTTTAGGTCTCGCCTAGGCAGCGCGCGTGTGCTGCTCTAGGAGGACCTTTAGCCATCGGTCTTCACTTTTCAAGCACTGCACTTGTGCTTGTGGCGGCATCCACCTTGCGGGAGCGAGCAACGGCGCGCCACAAGCACAAGTGCAGTGCTTGAAAAGGGAAGACTGCTCTCCCAAGCGTGCACGCACGCACCACTCGCGGGCTGACCTCCTGCTTCCCCTCTCTCTCACAACCTCTCTGCTTCACGGCACCATGCTTCATGTTTTATGAAGTGCGGCCACTCACTCGCTCCGCCCTCTCCGTCTCCTTTCTGCTCACGCACTCTATGCCAATGCTTGTTCTTCTTATTAAGGAAAAGGAGTGGGGGAAAGGAACTGATATTACCCAAACCTTCACCAGTGACACAGCGCAACAATAGGCTTTTACCAAAATAGAAATGGCTGTGTATCACCCTGTTCCCCCTGCCAACCCCCCATTCCCCTGACCCCATCAGACTTCTCTGTCGCTGGTTTTTCTTTACCCAGGAAGCCCCAAAGGCGTCTACATGGCAGGTCAGTTCACAGCGTTGCTCTCTTCCCCGGTCTTCCCTCCCCTTCACGATCGGCTCTGCGACATAGACTGCTGTCTGTACCAGGTCTGAGTCTCACGGTTTGTGTTCCTCGATCAGGATCCTCTCTTCAGAAAAACTCCTCTGGTGGTCCTTTGGTCTCGAATCTTCTCTGTTGTTCGGTCTGTGACAACGTTCTCTCCAATGACTCTGGTTTTGAAAGGTCCGCGCTCTCTGAATCCACTGTAATTCGTGTTCATGATGTGATGACGTGAGCATGCTTGGCCAAATAGTTTTTCATGTCACCCGAAGGCAAGTGAATATTTTGTTGATGTCTGTAATTTCAGACAGCTGGTGGAAGGTGCAATTAGGCTATGATGAAAAGGGCTGTCAATCATTGCTCCTAAGGACGAACAGAGGCCTCTTTTAAAAAAGCATTGGCATAGCCAATAGGTCTCGCCTTTGGGACCTGCTGCATAACTAAATACTTATAAGGTCCCAAAGGCGAAACCTATATGCGATGCCAATGCTTTTTTGTATGCTGTGCCATGTCTTTTTTATGGTTCTCCCCGCCGCTGTGTTTCTCTCTCTCTTTCTCTCTCTCTCTCTCTCTCTCTCTCTCTCTCTCTCTCTCTCTCTCTCTCTCCCTCTTTCTTTTTCTCTTTTTCTCTCTCTTCTCCCTTCTCCCCTCTCTCCCTTGTTGGTCTCTGCCCTCATGCTGTTTTCCCCTCCTCCCAACTTCATTTTCCTGCCAATGCCTTGTTGTTTCGCACTGACCTGGTGCTCTATATCCTACCGGCCCTAAAAAAATTGGGGAGGATGTGGCACCACATTCCCCTCCCATCTTACATAAAAGTGCTTTCGCATAACTCCACTTTAATTTTTTTATCTACCAATCCACCTGAGACGAAAAAATGGTGCACGCTTCTTTATGTAGGCTTGTGCATAAATTGTGACTTGTGAATGTGCCTGCATGATCAAACATTCAAAGCACCCATGTGCACAACTATGAAATTAAGTGTATGCCAGTAGCGGCAGCATCATTGCAACTTTTTTTCCTTTTTTTCCACTTTGACTGATGCTGCACGGTATTTGCAAAAATTGTTTTTCAGTGCTGCCCAGCATCACCAAAAAGGATTGCCAATAGGACCCAAAGGTGAGATCTATTGGCTCTGTCAATACTTGTTGCACCCTATTAACTTGACACATTGATTTAACTTGCTTACTCTCAACACTTCCGGTCAGTCTGTTCTTGCCATTAATTTCGGGGGAAAAAAGATCTAGATGACCTACTATGAAAAAGTAGATTACCCAGAAATTCCACCTGCAGGTGTTTCCTTTGGTCTGGCCATCATTCGTCATCAGCAAGATTCAGCCATTTATTAATGCTTTAGTGGATAGATTTTTAAAAATTAAATTTGGGTGCAGGAGCATTGCATCTTAAGGCCCAGGTCTTGTATTGTATTGCAACATTTATATAGTGCATACAACCCCTATGCGGAGGGGGGTTTGAAGAGCTTGCCTACATAGGTAGCACGCTACTCCTGGGAGATATGGAATCAAGCCACGGTGTAAGAGAAGCAGAGTTGCTCTTGTGGATAGAGTTTCTGACAGTGCTTAATTTGTAAATAATTAAGTGCCAGGGCCCTTCTCGGAAGGCCACCACAGCCTGCACAACCCATTGCCCCTGCCAGTGTTGCCAATGACAGTAACAACAGAACACCTAACACACTCACTCCTACAAGTGTGACAATTCAGACTAAAACAATAATAATGGTCATGAGAAGCTGTATTATTCATTTTCAATGTATGTTAACTTAATAAACATGGTTGTTGTGCTCATCTCAAAATTAAGAAAACAGCGCCACCATATTGCGGACTGTCACTAGAGCCGGTGCTGACATTTAGGTTCCGGTGCTGAGCACCAGAAAGCACCAGCTCAAATTAAGCTCTGGTTTCTGAACTTTCACAACTCCAGTTTACAGTTTCCAAGCTCTGTTCCCTAGGAAGTGGTTTAGCATAGCGAAAAAAACCTCCCATTGCAGTCTTGTGTATTTTATGCTCTGATTTGTTTCCATCGACTCTTCGCCTCTGCAACAGTAAAGAGGGAAATAATTGTACTTTATCTGAAGTACTTGCTTGGTGCATGATATCTAGTTTAAAATGCAAGTTAATCTCAGGTTAGACTTGTTGCTTCGATCTGAAATATCTTTTGAGAGCCAATGGGAAGTGATAGACAAAAGACACAGCTACAGAAATCAATGGCGTGCTGTTTGGTGTTGTGGGGCAAGTATAATGGCTACTGATAGTTTGCAGGTTCTTAGCTTGAACCATCCGTAAGCAGTAAATCAAGACTGAAAACATGACCTCCAGGAGATAAGATGAGAAAATTAGAGGTGCCTTGGTGTATTGCTCCAGCCCTCAAGCAGTGCTTAATTTGTGTGGGTGGTTGCTGTTGGTGGGCACCAGCACTCAATTTAGAGGACTGCGAATTTTATTTCATCAACAGATTTTGACCCAGAACAAGAGAGAGAAAGGCAGAAAAAGTAAAAAGATAGAGGGAAAAAATATAGAACAAGCATTTGCAATGCAATCGGTCTTGCCTTTGGGACCTTATATGTATTTAGCTATGCAGAACATTAGCCTGGGTGCTGAAACATCTACTGTTCTTTAATATGGAAGGAAAGTAAGAACCAAACTGCGTGACACGCCAGGTATGGGAACACATGGAGAGAAATATTGCCTTTTAGCGGGAAATGGTATGGTCCAAAGCTCTGTTTTTAATATAAAATCAGGGCCTTTGGTGGTCATATCACTGAAAATACAAGATTTGAAAAAAATATTATTGTCTACGGGTGCTCGTGGAAGACAATTTCTATGGACTGGAATCTAGAGAATGCTAAAGTGATTCTGGTATTTTACTGACCTCTTCTGGTCGTTTTCTAGCAAGAAAGTTAAATAGAGGCAGTTGCCAGAAAAAGAAAAAGAAGAAAGTCTCTCAGCAGAAAGCAATTCTGGTACTTTACTGACCTCTGCTGGTCGTTTCTATCAAGACAGCTAAATAGAGGCAATTGAGCAGAAAAAAAGCCCCTAAGCGGAAGCAGACAAGTCCTAGGGATGATCTCCAGAGCCCACATACTACATACACATATAAGTATATACTAAAGTATATACAAGAGGACTTGAATGCTCGACGTAAAAAAGCAACAGAGGGAGAAAGGAGGGAAACAAAAGAACACAGAAGAGTGAGATAAGGAGGCAGGAGGTGTGCAGCTATGCAAGAAAGAGACATGAACTGGAATCAAGACTAAGCAGCCTTGGTTTTTGGCAACTCCACCATTTGGTAAACACCTGGGGAGGGCTCTTCAGGAAACCTTCCCCCTTCTGCACATATGTTTGTACAAACTAAGCACTTCCTGCAGGATGTGCACAAACCTCATTTTCTCTTTTCCACACCATTGGATGGTAGGACTTGGGAACATCTCAAACATTTTAGGTCTGTCCTTTGAGACCGTTTTAGCTGTCTTGCCAGACTATTGTTTTTCTAAAAAACGGAGACAGACCATATACACTGAGTTGGTTTTGGTCAGTGGGCTTCATTCATTGTTCTGTTAAATTGCCACTCACATTTTGCTTCTGCCTACTACAGCATACAGCATGGGGCAATAGGTCAGCGCACTTTACCCGTTGACTTCCTTTACGTGATGGCATAACACCTAAGCACATTGTTCACTCCCACCCAAAAATAGTTCCTTTCTCTTCAGTGACAAAGCTAGTTTAAAGTGTGTTTTATTTTATTTATTTTTTATATTAACTTTAAATATCTGTTATTTATCTTTGCTTCTGGGTGTTCAGTTAGCTGCTCATTTATTTTCTTTTTTGGGGGGAATCTTTTTATTAACTTTTGCATCGTACAGCATGTACGAGTAGTGAATTCATTTTACATTTCAATACAACGCAGAGCGACAATTGGAAGGCATCAGAAAATGATGGTGCTTTATTTTCCATCTCTTCTTTAAAGTTGCTGTAATTAAGTGTTTAAGAGACACGGTAGTTATTCGCTTCGTTTGATGCTGATTTATTCTTGGCTACTTCACAGATAATAATAATAATAACAAAATGCAATTCTCGACTGAAAAGTTTTTTATTAAAAAACGTTTATTGCAAGTATATGGCAGCCCCTTTTAAGTGGCTATATGTTATGTTTGCATTAAACAAAATGAAAAAAATTAACTATCGCACCTGCAAAGATCAGTCATTTGGTTGTATGACAGAGGCATGCATGGTTAAACCACGCGTGCCTCTACCATGCAGCCCGAAACCAGAATGCGTATCAACAACGCATTCGTTGACCATGCATGCCTTTACCACGTACTTTTGTGGTAAAGGCATGTTTGGTAAAGGGATGTGTGGTAAAGTTCACACCCCTTTCCGTCCACCCTGAGTCCTAAAATCCTGGCCCCTGCTCTATAGCCTGATCCCCCAGCCCTAAAAATGACCTCACCCCTTAAACCTTAAACTAACCTGACTACCCCTGCCCTAAAAACTGCCCCCTTGCCCTGGAAACTGCCCCTTATGCCCCCCCCCACGTCCTGAGCCCTAAAACACTTCCCCCTACCTTAAAACCTACCCCGACCCCAGGTTCCCCACCCTGAGCCCTAAAATCGGTGCCCTCACTTAAAATCTTTCCCCCCTCGTCTCTCCACCCTGAGTTCTAAAACCAGCCCCCTCCCTTAAAACCTATACCCCCCAGCCCCAGTCCAACTTACCTCGTAGCGTCCCCCCCCTTTGTGCAAGACCTCCTTTACGGTGCCTCTCCCTGCCAGCCAGAAGCTAGAACGCCGATTGCCTTAATCATGCATATACGTGTTTCAGCTATATGTGTGGTTAAGGCAAGCAGTGTTCAGCTTGTGATTAAAAGGAACGGGTACTTGAAGCCGCGTTGTAAAGTCAGTTTCCCCAGACAAATAGGCTTTGCTAATGCTTGCTTGTCATTGTTTTCACTATTCTCAAATCATTTATGCAGCCTTAATTCTGACTCAAAGGGGATACCCTCCATTTACAACATTCATCACCTGGGGAACTATTGAATATTACTCTTAATTAATTCAATTGGGAGTTCATGATGTATAATGGCAATTCTCCTACACTTTCCCATGAATGTCCAACTTTTACAGGGAGAGGATCTTCTACGATTATTGAATATATTTTTATTTTGTCGTTTCTTGTTTAATTGATTTAAGATTGTAAGATCATGTGGCGTGGATTTAGCAAACATAACCCTATAAATCTTACTTTATGCCAGTAAAAGTATTGGGACACCTGCATGGCTCCTCTAACCGGAATTGTCCAATAAGGGTGTAAAATTAAGTGGGCTAATATTATCCTTGCCACTTTTCTAAGTAATTTAATTATCTCCTCTGCTGAGGTGTATGGTGTATGTCTCTTAGAAACTTTTAATAATTCTGAAACTTTGGCCACCTTTGAAATCATTTGTAGTAAGGTTATCTGTGATTTGTTATCTTATGGTTCTTCGCGACCAACTCCATATTGTGGCTGGTTTGATAAGGTATGTTCTAGGGCATGTAGGGACCTTCGTAAAGTATTGTGCAAGTTGCACAGGGACAGAGATGCAGTCCAGGTCTGTTGGCAGAGGTACAAAGCAGCTATTACCATTCGGACAAAGTTTTTAAGGGAGGAAGCCTGGGAGACGTTTATTCAGGCCAGTGTGGATGGTCAGAACTCAATCTTTTGGGAAATAGTAAATCATTCAATTCTTACCGAGCTTGAAGGGAATAATATATGTACTCACATTTCCTCAGTTAGATGGGTTAAGAACTTTGAAAGTGTCTATTGGGATTTTGACAGTCCCCAAAGAATCAGAGCTGTGAAGCCCTCTGAGTTCTTCGAAAATTTATTTTTGGTCTGGACGAAATTAGGGAAGCTTTATCCTGGTTGGCTAGTAACAAAGCCCCGGGACCAGATGGGGTACCTGCTGACTTATATATATAGCGGGCCTGAATTTATGGGCTAATCTATTAACACTGGTTCTTATTGTGGCTGCAGGAGATGGTATCCCTTCCTCTTAGACGTGATCAACTATCATTCCAGTGCTTTAAAAAGGTGATAAGAATGACCCCTGCTGTTACATACCCTTCTCCTTAATTGATTCTATTATAACAGCAGAAGGCAGATTAGTTTGATTAAGACTTTTAGATTGAAACAGAGGATAACCATGTAATAATATATGATTTGCAACATGGCTTTAGGGCCAGTCGCAGCATGATTAACTAATGTTTGAATTACATCTTCTTATTAATAAATATGTTGTGTCCAAACAAGGCAGTTACTTCACGTGTCTTTCATGGACCTTATGTCCGCTGTTGATAGGATTAACAGAGACAAATTATGATATTTAATGTCATCTATGGGCGTGGATCCCGACATTCTTCTTTTTTAAGGGATCATATGGATATGACACCTCTCTAAGATTTGGTATTGAGGGTCCACGCAAAAAAACTTTAAAATTAAGAGGTGGGTTGAGACAAGGTTGCGTTTTGGCACCTTTTTTATTTACATTATATATTATTAAGCAAAAGGTACAAAAGATCTTCCATAAGTAAGGGATAGGTCTATTCCAGCATTACTCTACACCAACGATGCCGTCTTATTAGCCCTCACTTTACTCAGGCTCAAGAATCTTATAGATTCATTTGTCTCTTTAATGGATTTACTTGGACCTCTCTACCAACTTTAAAAAGTCTCACATAATGGTTGTTGACCCTAAATCAACTAAATGAAGGTGTTACTTCATAAACTAACATGAAATTAGTAGGGTCTCAATGTTTCCCTATTTGGGGGTCTATTTTGCTGACTAAGCATCTTGGTCTCCTTTACTGGTTTCTACGAATAATCTCTAAAAGAGGACTGTCTCAGCAGTTTTTTTTTTTTTTTTTTTTTGGGAAACCTTTATTACAGAGTTCAAGAGATATACAAGTATGGGCCTACAACCTTCAGGCCGGCCGCTAGTAGACAGTGAGACCATGAAACACATTCATAAACACGAGCAGCAAGCAGTAAAAAGTCCCACAGATCAAAAAATATCATTTGCGGCCACATTGCCCAAACATCCCAAATGGCGGTTTCATTTTAAATGACAAACGAAAAACAAACCCACAAGGCGGCAAAAGTCTAGGCAACAGTATGTGCTCCCCTCGGGAGGGCTCTACCAATCTACAAGAATAGGAGGGGGGGGAAGGGCAGGGGCAGAAACAAAGTGGTCACGATAACACAGAATCAAGAGAATGTACAGACTAGGGAGACAGGGCCGCCGCCAAGTCGGGCGTCAGTGGCGGGGTACAGATCCCGCCGCGATAGGAGTTCCAGGGGCCCCACACCTTCGCCCATTTCCCAGGCTTACCTCTCGCCACATACACAACCTTTTCTCGGAACATACACCAATCCATATTTTCCTTCCATACCGAAATCGTGGGTGACCTCTGGGAACCCCATAATTGTGCTATGTCACGCTTGGCCACCATATATCCCAATGTCACCCACCACATTTGCGTCACCGTGTAATCAGTCGGCTCCCACACATTCAACAGACACCTCCTAGCCTCGGGGAGCAGCGCAACATGCGTGACCGCTTGCAACACCGCATGCACACCACGCCAGAATCAAGTCACCTCCGGACATTCCCACAAAATGTGGAGGAAGGTCCCTAACATGCCACACCCACGCTTACACATCCCATCCACTGCATATCCCATACGCATCAGGCCCGGTCCCGTAACGTAAACCCTGTGGAGTATTTTGAGCTGGACGAAACGAAGGCGGGCCGGTATGGCCACCTCTTTCGGGGAGGCCACCGCAGAGACCCAAGCCTCATCGTCCAGCTCCAATCCATCAGAGACCCATGCCTCACGGAGGGCGGCCAGCAGTCCCGAGCGATCGTTGATGAGCTTTTTATAGATCAATGAGATGGTGCCATCCGGTACATGCCCGTCTAGCACTCTATCTTCCAAAGGGGAGCACTCCGGGATGGACGCGACCTCCGGGAACACGGAAGACAACGCGTGGCGAACCTGTACATACCGGAAGTATTCCCTGTCATGCAACTGGTATTCCGCTTTCAGCACATCAAACGTTTTAAATCCCCCCTTCGTCCATAGATCGCCCACCCTGCTAATGCCAATCGTGTCCCACTTCTCAAAGCCTTCCGTCGTCCACAAACAACCCAGTCGCTCAGAGGCATACAGTGGCGTCGCCCGGGACAGCTGATCTTTCCACCCCATCGCCGAGTTTGCCGCATGCCACACCCGTACCGCGACCCGTGTCGGACCCGTCAAACGTGCGTCGAGCGATAGAGCGCACGATTATAGTCGCCACCCGGCAACAACAATTTGTCCATTTCAAAAGCCGGATTAAGGGCGGGCCCATAAAGCCCGTGGTTTATCGCAGCCAGCTGGGAGGCCCAGTAATAACGTTTGATGTCGGGGAGGGTGACCCCCCATCGTACCACGGGAGCGTCAGTTTCGCGAGGGCGATCCGCGGCCTCCCATCCCAAAACAGTTGGCGTTGCAGCCCCTCCACCTCCCGAAAGTAACTAGCCGGAACGACATCCATCGTGTTTTGTAAGGCATATAAAAACCGTGGCAACGACATCATCTTAAACAGCGCCGCCCGGCCGAGCGGCGAGAGCGGCAAGCGCCTCCAACGCGCCACATCCGCCTTCAAACGTTGGAGGGGGGGGAGTAGGTTCTGTGTGTATCGGGCCGCAGAGTCCAGGGTAATAAAAATACCCAGGTACTTAAATCCCTGTTGAGCAATCTGACTAGGACAACCCCGCGGGAGGATAGGAGCCTCCCCTGAGAGGACATATACACAGGACTTAGCCCAGTTAATGACTAGGCCTGAGTTCCGGCCAAAGGAATACAGCACATCCACTAACACAATCAACGATTCACGCGGGGAAGCGAGATACAAAAGAATATCGTCCGCGTAGAGAGAGACTCGATCCTCATACTCAGGAGTCCACCGGAGACCACGAATCGAAGGGTGCCACCGCAGCCACTCCGCCAGGGGCTCCAAGGTGAGCGCAAAGAGGAGAGGCGACAGCGGGCAACCCTGTCGCGTGCCCCTACCCAATTCAAAAGGAGCCTACACTCTACCATTCACCACAACCTCTGCTAGCGGTCCGGAATACAACAATTTCACCCAGCCAATGAATCCCGGGCCAAACCCAAACTTCTCCAGCGTCGCCCAGATATATGGCCACTCAAGCGTGTCGAATGCCATAGTGGCGTCTAGGGACGCCAAAATGGCTGGCTCACGTATGAACGGAACCCTCGAGAGCACCCCATGCAGACGCCGCAGGTTAAGCGCGGTGTTGCGATGAGGGATAGAACCGGACTGGTCCTGATGGATCAGATCGCACACCACGCTGACCAGCCGATTAGCCAGCACCTTGGCCAGAATTTTCGGTTCCGCGTTCAAAAGCAAAATGGGCCTGTAAGAAGTGACCCGATCACGCGGCCTCCCCTCCTTGTGAATAACCACAATAGTGGCTAGACGCTGGTCTAGCGGGAGGAAACCCGCCGCCCGGGCCGCGAGGAACATATCACGAAGATGCGGCGCCAATGTATCCGGTCGCAATTTGTACAATTCAATGGGAAGGCCATTAGGACCCATGGCCTTGCCAGAGGCGACTGAACGTATAGCCAGGGCGATCTCCTCAGACGTCGGAGTCGCGTCCATCAACGATTTATCCTCCTCCGAAAGGGAAGGCAACGCAATATCTTTAAGCAGGTCGCGGGAATCCTCTTCCGAGCGAGAAGATACCGGGGAATACACCCCGCGAAAATACTCTGCGAAGCAATCAACAATTTCACCCGGATCAGTAACATACACACCCTCCACTCTCTAAACCAGCGGAACAACTCGACTCGCTCTCTCCTTTTTATCCAGCCACGCGATCAGTTTTCCAGCTTTATCACCCATATCATACAGTCGCCCCTGCTGCTCCCTACTCAGGCCCCTGGCCGCTTCGGTGACTAGGGCCTTGTAGTCCGCTTGTTTGATCCTGAGAGCATGCAGTTTGTCGTCCGTGACACCACAATCCAGGTCACCCTCCAACTCAGTTATCTCAGACTCGATACGGGTCACCTCCTCCCGCTCACACCTCTTGGAATGGGAAATGAGGGACAGGGCTTCCCCCCGGAGTACCGTTTTGAACGCCTCCCACAGAGAAACAGCAGACGACACTGATCCCACATTATCTCCAAAATATTGCTCAAGGGATTTAATCAAATCTGCGCGAATTGCGGGATTACGCAGGTACCAAGGGTTGATCGGGACCACTCTCCCCTCCATCCCCGGGACAATATCAAAGTGCAACAAGAGCGGAGAGTGGTCTGAAATACCCCGAGCAAGATGCCGCACCTCCCCGACCCTCCCCGCCTGTGCCGCTGGCATCAGAACATAATCAAGTCTCGAAAGACTACCATGAGCCCCGGAATGAAAGGTGTATTGTACCTGCGCAGGATGTTTTAGCCGCCAACAATCCACCAGACCCAGGGTATCTAAGAGGCCAGACAACCAAGTTTGGGCCCGGGGGAGATCCCTGGGTGGGCGACGATCCTCAGTTCCGGAGACCACAGCATTAAAATCCCCACCAACCACTAGGATCCCCTCCGGCAGCCCAAGAAGAAGGCGCCCCAAATCAGCAAAAGTAGTCGTCTGCAACCCCGGCGGGACATAAACAGAAACCAAAACAACTACTTTACCCTCCCATCTACCCACCAGAGCCGTATATCGCCCCCTGTCATCATGGAGCACCTCGTCAACCTCCAACGGGAGCGAGGTTTTAACCATAATGCCCACACCCCTCGAACCAGAGGTGAAGCCCGAATGGGCCACAAGGCGATAGCCCCGCCTGTTCATAGCACAGAAGGAATTACCAATAAGGTGTGTTTCTTGCAAGAACACAATATCAGGTGAAATCCGTTTTAAAAACTGCAGGACCACCCCCCGTTTTATCCTGTCCCCCAGTCCGTTAACATTCCAGGAAAGAAGTCTCAGCCCCCTACCCCCCATCACAGCCAAAACCAATCAGTCCCCTCCCAGAGAGCACCTTGAATAGAACACAATAATATGTCTGCCTTGTGGTACAAACAAACAATACCCAACCCCAACCCAACATTCCAAACAAAACTCCCCCCTCCCTGCACCCCTGCATGAGCCCAAACAGCCCCCCCAACTTGCAGTGTGCCTGTCGCCCCTGCATGAACTAAACTACAAAGACCCCCTAGAGGAGGAAAGAGAACCCCCTCGAGACACACCACAACCTCCACGGGAGGGTGAGCAAAGCACGACAGTCAAACCCTGAGCACAGCCGAAAAGTGGCATCATCAGGAATTAGCCCCAGTGTCAATACCGCTGGCCCGGTCCAGTGGGCACTCTCCTCCCGCGGCCCCCACACCCTCTCGATCATGTCCCCTAGGCAAAGTGTCCAACCAGTCCCCGGCCGTCTCCGGACGGTCAAAGAAATGAGAGCGACCCCCGGACTCCACACGCAGCCTGCCCGGGAAAAGCATGGCGTATTTCAAGTTCATATCTCGGAGCCGCCGCTTGACGCCCATGAAACCCAGCCTCTGCTTCTGGACCGCCTGCGTAAAGTCAGGATAGAAGTTCACCTCCACGTTCTCCAGCTTAAGCGGCCCCTGCACTCTAGAAGCTTGTAAAATCGCATCCCTGTCCCGAAAGTTGAAGATATGGGCAATAAGAGGCCGCGGGGGAGCTCCGACCTTTGGCTTGCCACCAGGAACTCTATGGGCCCTCTCCACCGCAAAGAATTTACTCAAACCTCGAGGCTGCAGACGATTAGAAATCAGATCCTCCACAAAGAGATCCGCCGCCGAATCCTCCAGTCCCTCTGGCACCCCGATAATGCGAACGTTGTTCCTCCGGGCCCGACTCTCGGAATCCTCCAGTCGCCGATCCGTGAGCGCACTGGCCTGCCGGAGCCGACGTACCTCCGTCTGGAGGGCCGCCACCTCAGTCGTGAGACCCGACGCGGTGTGGGCCAAAGAGTCCACCCTGTCATTTGTCTTGGAAAGATCTGCCCTGACAAGGTTAACATCGATGAGAACCGCGTCGAGTTTGTGCGCCAGGGTATCAAATTGTTGACCCACCGAGGTCTTCATCTCCACGATGGCGCCCATGACGTCCTGCAAAGTCAGATCCGTCGGCAAATCCGGGGCATCCGCGGGGCACTCAGGAGACTTATGCGACCCGCCGGGAGAACCCTTCGGCAGGGTGTAGCGATCCATAATGTTGGCTTGAGTTGCAGCGCCACGCCGGGTCGATTTGGCCTTCGGCTTCTCTCCATCCTGCTTCGTCGCCATCGTCCTGTATCCCGTACACCCACGAGTCCTACCGCGGAGAGCGAACAATCGAGGCCAAAGACCCCAGAGGTCGCCTCAGAAAGGCGGAGCAGGTCCCCGCAGGGCAGGCAGGGTCCCCCAGCGAGGCAACCACCACACACAGAAGGGCCGTGATCCCACTCGCAACAATGGCAAGAGGGCTCAAAAGCGAAAGTGAAAGTGTGGGGTACGCGTCTCGCCAGGCTCGTCCCGCCGTTGTTATTCACTTCTCCACTGGATCACACCCCAACTCAAGTCCGGGGTCAGGAGAGGAGCAGGCCGCAAACTTCAATCGATGCCCATCACGGCACACGGGGTCCGATTGAAATACAGAAAACGGGTACCACCTCGGCTCAGGTTCACCAATACAGTCCCCTCAACCGAATCAGGATGAAGACAGGATAAATGTAGGAGGTCGCGGAGGTCCTCGGGAGCCTCGCACCTACGCGGCCATCTTGGTTGCGCGCTAGGCTCCTCCCTTGTCTCAGCAGTATTTGATTTTGTTTCAAGAATGGGCAATAGGTTGATGAAAGCTTTGCTTACAATGTATCAGGCTAAATGTGTTTAAGCTGTTTCTTATGGCAGTGATATCTGGGGTATTCAGGACATTTCTTCTTTACAACATATTGAGAACAACTTTGCTAGGTGCTTGTTGTCCCTGCCACTAAGTAGTATCCCTGCTTACATGTCCCATGAGAAGCTATGTTTGGGTTAAATAACTGATACGTGTGCATTGCGCCCCTGGCTCAGATGGCTTGAAGTTTGAAATAATGATGAATTCAAGTTTAATCAAGCCATATGGAATGACTGTGTTAATTCTGATGTGGCTTATAATGTTGTGTAGTTCCTATAGAAAATATTCAGGATCTGCGCGTTTAGACAACATACACTGTAGGATTGGTGTTAGACGAACTCTGATCACCCCCACCGGGTATGTTGGCCTTCTTATACCAACTAGCTCACAGTGCCACTAGAATCTCCTCTTACCAAGGAGGGAATAGTTCTTGGCAACCATCGAACATGACAACCCTGATCCCTCAGGACCGTGGAAACAATATATTACCTTTCGCTCAGTCACTTGTGCTTACTTAGTCTGTCTCAGAGAGATACACCGAATAAAACAAGCTGGGCGTTTTCAATAATCATTTATTGAACATTTGTTATTCTGGTGTAGAATAGATGTGCTGCAACAACTGTTAGTATAAGATATAAATGATTAACAGTACTATAAAGGTAAAAGGATGGTATAGTTCCACCATCTTACTAAAATCATGAATACATTCAAGTATATAAAACACATGATAAAAAGATGCTTATCCAGTATTAGGGGTGTCTTTCATAGATTCACATGCCTGAATCATTCCCCGTCGTCGGGACGGGAGCCTCCGGTACATAAAAAAGTAATGTCCTATAGACATACATAGAGAAAAATAGGCCCAAGGGCTTCTCCTTAGTGGCCTATCCTTGTCCTTATGTAAAAAGGACCAAACTCTCAGAGCCAGCCAATCAGCCATCACCTCCCTCTAGAACCTTCCTGGCAGGAGCCTCAGTCCCTCAGATTTTCTACCGCACGTTGTGCTAGGGAGTGTCCAGCCTGAGTTCTCCTCAGGATTTCTTTAAAACCAACTTGTTCACTTTTAAAAGTGACTTATTTCTTCAAGGACTTGAACAGAGATTGCTTCAGGCCACTTTTCACTGCAGTGAGTGGTTTATTTCTTCTAAAATTTTGGCATGTCTGACTCCCAGAAGAAAGCCCTTTTCAGGGCCTGCTCTTCATGTGGGAAGAAGAGGCTACATGTGGACGACAAGCATGACCTCTGCCTATATTGCCTTTATCCTGACCACGTTCCTAAGGACTGTAAAATATGTAGGTCTTTCCCTCACAAGACCTTGAGGGACAGAGAAGGTCGTCTGCTCATCTGGCTGGACAGGCTTAAGGACAGGGAGAGTGTGGTATCCTCAGAGGGAAGCTTTTCAAGGACCTCTGAAGTCTCCCTGAAGAGGCCGAGAGTGACGTCGCCTGGCCCCTCAGACACTCCTCCTATGAAGGCACACAAGAAGTCTTCAGAGGCAAGATCTTCAAAATCTTCAGTGTCTGACAAGGATTCTCAGACTTTTAAGAAGCCTACCCAGTCGGCCAGCAAAATTGCGACAACCTCCTCAGCGCAAAAAAGAGTTGGGGCGCCAGGTTATGTCTCCACAGCAACGACAACTGTGTCAACGATGACAGCGTTGTCAGTCTTCTCGTCGACGACGACTACTCCTTCATCGTCGTCAGCAGGTACACCTATTTCATCTGTTATACTGCTAAAGCCGTCGTCGACGTCCAAGTCCTCGTCGACGACGAAGATTGTCCCGTCGACGACGACATCGTCGATGAGGAGCCCCCCGTCGACGGGAGGGTCGATGACGCAGACGTCGACGACGAAGGCGTCGACGTCAAATGAATCGTCGACGACGAGCGCATCGTCGACGAAAGCATCGTCAACGAGGAAAACATCGTCGACGGAGACACCGTCGACGAAGGCCATGCCGTCGACGAGGGTATCGTCAACGGAGAAATCGTTGTCGACCATAGGTATTACTGAGCCATGGAAGAAATCCAAACTTGTAGAAACGTCGTCTATGACCCTACCACCGTCGACAACAACACGGATGACGGCAGGGGATCCTGTACAGGGTTCTGGATCTGGCAAACTGACCAGGAAACAGATAACACCAGAAACAACGTCTCCAAGTAAGGTGCAAACTCATTTGCCTATGGAGATTCTTCAGAGTGAGGAGTCTGAAGAAGAACTCCTGGATCAGGCTACTTCCCCTTCTGAGCTGCACGTCAAATGTCAGAGCACGGACGAAGAACAGGAGGAGATGAGCTGCCAGGAACTCCCTTTCCGGGATCAGGTTCGCACGGAGGTCACCCCGATGGTATGCCTTCCCCTGTCAATTGTTAATGACCTCAAATACCTTATCCGGGACTACAAACAACGTTTCCCGGAATCACCGGCACTTGAGACAGGGGGCCCGATGCCTACTACAAATCCACCAACGACAGCCCCAAAACAGACACGGCCAACTACTCAGGTCCGCCAGGAGAAAGTGCCACCTCAGGTGATAGAGTCATCGGATGAGGAGGCTGAAGAGGGGGAAGTCCAGGAGGACCAGACGGATCAGGATGAGGAGGAGGAGTATGTGGCATCCTCCCCAGCTTCACCGCATCCGCGCCAAGCAGATTCACCGCCAGTGGATATTGGCAGTTTCCATAAGATAGTGGAAAGAGCAGCGACGCGGTTTCATATGGTGATGGAATCGACTGAGACTGAGTGCTTCTTACATGACTTCAAGGAGCAGACAAAGAAGACAACGAAGTCGATCCCAATTATTGACTTTCTCTGGGACCAGGCAAAGAAACTGATGCTGACGCCGGCCTCTGTACCTGCGGTTGTTCCACGCCTGGATAAAAAGTACAAGGCTCCAACCACGGCGCCAGCTTGCCTTAATGGGCTACCGAAACCGGATTCGGTCGTAACCCAGGCGGCCCAGAAGAATTCTCGCAACCCTTCCTCTCCTCTGTCAGCCCCACCAGACAAGGAAGGCAGGAAGTTGGACACGATTGGTAAAAGGTTTTCTACCACATCGGCAATGACCATCAAGGTGGCCAACTCCATAGCCCTGTTAGGGCGTTATAACCGCCAGCTTTGGGAAGATATAGCCCCATATATAGCGGAGCTGCCAAGCGCAGTTCAGGAGGAGGTCAAGGCACTACTTACTGAGGGCCAAACCTCGGCGGCCGAGATCATTGATTGTGCCATAGATGTGGCCATGACAGGCTTTCGTCAACTGGCTGGGGCTGCAGTCCTGCGCCGTCAGGGATGGCTTAAGGCAACATCGTTCAGGCAGGAAGTGCAGACGAAAGTGCTGGACATGCCCTTCGACGGCCAACACCTTTTCGGGGATAAAATTGACGAGGCGCTCCAAGCAATCAAGAAAGACACAGATACGGCTAGAGCGCTTGGTACTTTGCAGGCAAGGAATCAGTCCTTTCGAGGCAACAAATCCAGAGGCCAGTCCTCCTACAGGGGATCCTATCAGAATAGGTCCTCGTATTCCTACCAGAATAAATCCCAGTACTAGCAGAAGCAACAACAAGGTCGTCAGACTTCTTATGGGAGATCAAACTTCAGGGGTAAAAACCAGAAGAGGGGCACCGGCGGACGCCAGTGACCAGTTACTCCAGCCAGTCCAGCGACTATCTCCCTCATCAAAGATTGGAGGAAAATTGACCCATTTCCTAGAAAATTGGCATCTTATCACCACAGATCGATGGGTACTTCAATTAATAAGATTCGGCCATTCCCTGGAATTCACCACCATCCCACCTGCAACCCCTCCCCGCAGGTTTCCACACAAACATCTGCGACTGCTACTCCGAGAAATATCTGTGATGTTGAAGAAAGGAGCGATCGAGCGAGTTCCATCGTCTCAGAGGGAGAAAGGATTCTATTCCCGCTTCTTTCTTATACGCAAGAAGGAGAAGAAGTCGAGGCCCATTCTAGACCTCAGGGCACTCAACTCTTTCCTGAAGAGTCAGTCGTTCAGGATGGTGATGATCCAAGAAATACTAGGCATTCTAGAAAAAGGAGATTTCATGACATCTTTGGATCTTCAGGATGCCTACTATCACATCCCGATACTCAGGGGGCACAGAAAGTTTCTACGTTTCGAGGTGGCAGGACAGCACTACCAATTCAAGGTCCTACCGTTTGGCCTCAAATCCGCTCCGCGGATTTTCACCAAGTGCCTTTCACCTGTGGCAGCTTTCCTGCGTCAAATGGGTCACCAAGTCTTCCCCTACCTCGACGACTGGCTGGTAAAGGCACCTTCAGCTGCAGGCGCAACCAAATCCTCCAACGCCTGCACCAATCTTTTTCAACATCTAGGATTGACTCTCAATCACCAGAAATCCTATATGTCCCCAACAAGAAGCATCACCTTCCTCGGGGCGACCTTGAACACGGAATGCGCAAGGGCATTTCCTTCAGAGGAAAGGAAAAACAAGATAATATCTCTGGCCACGGCTGTGGCATCAAGGAAGTCCCTAAGAGTTCGAACCTACAAATCACTCCTAGGAATGATGTCTTCTTGTATACTCCTCATCCCTCACTGCAGACTTCGGATGCGTCCATTGCAAGAAGCCCTCACGAACCAATGGACTCAGAGTACAGGTTCGTTCGAAGACATTGTGAGGATAATACCGCAAATATCCAAGAGCCTGGAATGGTGGAGAGATCACAGGAATTTGTCTACAGGACTGCCATTCCTGCTTCCAGCAGCACCGCTGGTGATCACCACCGATGCATCTCTGGCAGGCTGGGGAGCCGTCCTACAGGACCTCCAAGTAAGCGGCAAATGGACAGATCAGGAGCAGCAGCTCCATATCAATCTTCTGGAATTGAGGGCTGTGTATCTGGCGCTGCAAGCCTTTTTACCACGCATCCAGAACTCCCAGGTGCTCGTCAGAACGGACAACACCACGACGATGCACTATCTCAACAAACAGGGAGGAACGCGTTCGCTCACTCTATCACGCGAATCGCAAAAGATCTGGAACTGGCTTGTTCTCCATGGGATCACTCTCAGGGCGGACTATGTCCCGGGCAAGGACAACACCATTGCAGTCGCCCTAAGCAGACAGAAATCCCTCTCCCACGAATGGGAGCTCGACGAGAATACGCTGGCTCAGATATTCTCGGAATGGGGGGTCCCAGGAATCGACCTGTTTGCCACCAAGGAGAACGCCAAATGCCCAAACTACGCAAGCTGGCATCCCCAACCAAGGTCACTCGGAAATGCCTTTTCCATAGGTTGGTTCAGCGTATTTGCGTACGCTTTTCCGCCGTTTCCGATAATTTCCAGGGTCCTCAGGAAGATGAAGGCGGAGCCCTGTACCCTGATCCTAATTGCCCCGTTCTGGCCGAGGCAGCACTGGTTCTCGGATCTTCATCGCCTCTCCATCAGGACACCGATTCGTCTGAAACAGCACCCGAACCTGCTGACAATGTCCAACGGGCAGGTGCAATACCCAAACCTGCAATCGCTCAGGTTATCGGCCTGGCTCCTGAGCACAGAGAGTTCTGTCATTTAAACATCCCGCAGGAATGCAGGGACGTGCTGGCAAAAGCGAGAGCGGACAGTACCAACAAAACCTACTCTCTCAAATGGAAACGATTCTGCGTATGGTGTTTAGAGAAAGGCCTGAGACCACTCCATATCACACCCGAACAGATATTGCCATATCTACTACACTTGGCACAGTCAGGATTGGCGCATGCATCCATAAAGGTGCATCTGGCGGCCATTTCACGTTTCACCAGGACTTACAAAGGACCGTCTCTCTGGTCCAGTAGGCTTATCAAACAGTTCCTAAAGGGACTATATAGGTCCTTCCCAAGACCTAGACGGGTCCCACCGACGTGGCACCTCAATTTGGTCCTTAACCAACTCATGAAGCACCCTTTTGAGCCCATTCATCGAGCTTCCATCAAGTACATCTCATGGAAAACGGCTCTGCTGCTCGCTCTAACATCTGCCAGGAGAGTCAGCGAGCTACAAGCTCTCTCCATTCAGGAACCCTTCATGCAGTTCAAACAGGACAAGGTGGTGCTGAGGACAAATCCCAAGTTCATACCGAAAGTGCCTTCAGACTTTCACCTCAATGAACCGGTGGTTCTACGTTCCTTCTTTGCAAACCCTACCACGGCAGCAGAAAGGACGCTCCACTCTCTGGACCTCAAAAGGTGTCTAAAGTTTTACATAGACAAAACAAAGAGCTTCAGGAAGTCATCACAGCTATTTGTGGCCTACAGTAGGCCAAGGATGGGTATGCCTCTAACGAAACAGAGCATCTCACGGTGGATCTCCTCAGCGATAGCATTCTGCCATGACGGGGCCGGACGGCCTTTGGAAGCCAGGGTGGAAGCGCATTCCACCAGAGCGATGTCCACATCAGCAGCGCTGTTCGCTGGAGTGCCGATTTTGGACATATGTAGAGCGGCGACGTGGAAGTCACCGCACACCTTCTCCAGACACTACTGCCTGGATGCTGAACTTATGAAGGATGCGGCAGTGGGCCAGGCGGTGCTTCGCCATCTATTCCAGTGAGGTGAGCCTTCCAACATCCCGCCATCCTGGTATGCACATCTCTTGCTGATATAATGTATTGATGTATGCCAATGTTTCAAGTTTGCATGGTAATATGTGTATTATCTAAAATGACTATATGGCATGATTACATCGGAAATGTGCATGATGTATTGCTCACTACTCTGATTCAGGCATGTGAATCTATGAAAGACACCCCTAATACTGGATAAGAAACGCGTTACTTACCTGTAACAGCAGTTATCCAGTATTGGTGTCTTTCATAGATTCACATGCAACCCTCCCGCCTCCCCTGGAAGGACACACGTCTCTCTTTATTACGCCTACCTAGCTTGGTGCGTACGAAAATCTGAGGGACTGAGGCTCCTGCCAGGAAGGTTCTAGAGGGAGGTGATGGCTGATTGGCTGGCTCTGAGAGTTTGGTCCTTTTTACATAAGGACAAGGATAGGCCACTTACGAGAAGCCCTTGGGCCTATTTTTCTCTATGTATGTCTATAGGACATTACTTTTTTATGTACCGGAGGCTCCCGTCCCGACGACGGGGAATGATTCAGGCATGTGAATCTATGAAAGACACCAATACTGGATAACTGCTGTTACAGGTAAGTAACGCGTTTCTTACTCTGCGATGCCTCCCTAGCTAGATGTACCTAAATGTACCTAGCATGGGTGTAGGTGTTAAGCCAAGAATTCCTCTAGGATTCAGTCAACCCCATTACCTGAAGTGAGACTATGGGACCCCGTCCTGTTCTCGAGCTGGACACCCCGCGAGGGATGTTCGCCCACTGCGAGCTGGAGTGTCTGCATACAGGAACCTCAGCGTCTCTTGTCAGTGTGTCGGCCGTGAAGTCTCGATCTCCTCTTTCTAACTTAGCAAGAAGTGATGTATATATACCCATAGGTCTCCCCAGGGGTCCTACCTTACTGTATTACTGTGTCGGCCTAAAGATGATGTTGGGCATGAACTTTGTACATAGATTTTATACAGGAGATGGCAGTCCTGCTGTGCTTCCAAGAACCCTCATGCATAATGTATGAGATTTTGAACAAGGGAAAACCCGCGTTCTGAATGCAGTGTAATATCTAGGTTAAAGGTCAGTCCCTGTAAACCGTGACAAGTGTAATGTAGGGAGAGAATATAGGTGAAAGGTAACGAGTTTACTGAGACCTATATTGTAGTACCTATATGAAATATAACAATAATACATTATGGTTGAATTACATAAAAGTTACCTTCAATGGTTTGAATTGCTCTGGACTTTATAATAAACCTGATACCATTGTTAATAAAGATGTGAAATGTATCAAAAATATATTTTTTAAGTATTGCAGAGATAAGAGGGAAATCTGTGGAACTGATGAAATCGTCAGTTGGGGCCCATGTAAATCTGAAAACCACCGCGTCTGCCAAACCTTATTTGTTTTCAGTTCAGAAATAATGGTTATTTTTTACTCAGGTTTAGAATAAATCCTGGCCACAGTTTTCTTGCTGTTCCAGGTGGTGGAACATAGTTAAAAATGTGGGCCCCTATGAGTGTGATTTCTCTTTTGCACTTTACCCTGTTTTGTAGATTTTATGTTACTTTATGCTCCAAGTTCATCATACCAGTGCTAAAAGACATGAATGTCAAGGAAGACCAGCTTTGTTGTATTTGCAAATGTTACCCTCTGCCCAGGTCTGTTATGCTTTTGCTTCTTTTGTAAGTGGTGCTTTCAAGAAGTGGTCACTGGTAATGAATTCTTAAATATTTTATGTATTTTAATAAAAAAAATTAAGTTATGGTTTTAAATCTGTATAGACTCTGCGATAAATTCATAATGTGTTTATCTTTCATTTATGTGCTTTTATGGTTTGTTTAAACCGAAATAAATATACTTAACTGACTGACTGACTACCCTCTTAAGTGGTCCTTCTGATATGTTGTTGGGTAACTATTCAAATAAACACACAATTTTGCTGATCAGGTCCTTGGTGTATTCACAAAATCAATGAAAGGGTGAAAACACAGATGAAAGAATGAGGTATTCAATGTTTGATGTTAAAGCACAATAACCTTGTGCTACCATCAGAGAGGTTACAGTTTTCCTCTTCCCTCTATAGTGACAGCTGCTTGACAGGCATTTTGGATCCCTGAAAACATGTTTCTGTTGATGGCCTTTGATGACAAGCGACGTGAAAGCCTATGTTGAAATCTGTGCAACTGGTTGACGAGCAAAAAGTCAGAAAAAACACAGCTGCAGGTCTACTGAAACCACCGCATACACCTCCACGACCTTGTCATACTATTTCACTTGATTTTGTGGTTACTGAATGATCATGGGTTTACCTGTACATTGGTACTTTTAGATACATAGAGTAAAATGGTGCAATTTGTTCCCAACAAATGTTTTCCAAATTCTTCTGTATCACCACAGTTAATACTAGCAGCTGCACTGGCGTAGGTAGGGGGGGTGCGGTGGGTGCGGGCCGCCCCAGGTGTCATCACTGGGGGGGGTGACAAAAATTGTAAAAATATGGGTTTTAAACACATATTTTTGCCATTTTGTCAAGCCGGGGGTGATAACAGAAACCAAGGTGGCAACTAAATGATCGTCAAATTCACTTATTCACTAATTACCATGTTCAGCGGACATCGTCTTGGTCCTGGGACCGACCGACCTCGGTCGGAAAGTAAACTGAGGGGCCGATTACGATGCAGCCCTGAAGGCTCCAGAGCCTTTCCGGGCCACATTGTAATCGGCCCCTAAGTCTTTAATGGATGATGCCCATATTAAATTCTTCGAGGTAAAAAAACTGATTCTGTGAGCCACATCCAAGTTTATCCTGGAAGTTCGTGCATATTTCCATGGTAATCAACTTCTGATTCTTCCTAAATTATTTCAATGTTCACCCTCTCCAGGAAAAAGGCTCCCCCATTTATTGGATGTCTCAGTTTCTCTCTAGAAACATTTAGAGAATGTAATATATTGCTCTGCCTCTTATAGTCAGTCGAGCAAAACCCAGTTCGCTTAAACTGAGGGACAGAGGTATGTACAGTATGATGCCACAGGAAGACATTTATTAGAAGCCCCTGCAGGTAAGGTTAAGAGTGAAATTTTACAGGAAAAGTTACTCTGTGGTCAGCGTCAGGATCAAGTGTGAGGTTCTACTTTGTTGAATCTGATGATTTTGTTTAGATTATGTCTGAAAGTCCTTAGTCTGTGAGAGTGACCTATTTCCGTGTGACCATGCCCCATTTCATACTGGGTGCATGGACGTCATTTAGGGGGCACCAGGAGTCGCATCTGTGACCCCTGGCTTGTCCCTTGCTACTCCTGGCACTGCTTTTACGACTCCTGGCCTCAGAGGTGAGTGGGAAAATCAGTGCCTGGAACACAGGGGCAGCTCTTCCTAATGGACCCTGGTTAGAGCTCCACTTGCCTGGTTTCTGTCAATTGTTTTATAGTACAAATAGAGAAAAATTGTATTCACTATTTGTGTAATAAAAAATGGAGTACATTAGTTGTAATAAGACCCTATCAGGAAGCTATGGTAAGTAAAAAATGCTGTTAAATGTTGTACGCATGCTTGCGGGTCAGAGTGTGTTTATGTGTGCAAGAGTGTGTGAATGTGTTTGAAAGTGTAAGCATGTTTATCTGAGTCAAAATAAAGGTCAAATAGTGTGCAATGTCACTTTCGCTACCCTTGGCATTTTGGTGGATTGACGTCCATGACTGGGTGCCCGTAGTTGTTTGCTCTTATTGCTGGGGTTTCGCCGACTGCGAGTGAAAAAGTTACCGAGAGATATTCAAAAGTGCAAAAATGTATATTTTGGGCCAATTCACAAAGGTCATCTGCACTTGTGGAGGAGGACCCACTGTTGTGGTGGGGGGCCCACACTCATGGGGGGCCCTGCTTTGGTGGCAGCACCGAATAAAACAAGCTGGGCGTTTTCAATAATCATTTATTGAACATTTGTTATTCTGGTGTAGAATAGATGTGCTGCAACAACTGTTAGTATAAGATATAAATGATTAACAGTACTATAAAGGTAAAAGGATGGTATAGTTCCACCATCTTACTAAAATCATGAATACATTCAAGTATATAAAACACATGATAAAAAGATGCTTATCCAGTATTAGGGGTGTCTTTCATAGATTCACATGCCTGAATCATTCCCCGTCGTCGGGACGGGAGCCTCGGGTACATAAAAAAGTAATGTCCTATAGACATACATAGAGAAAAATAGGCCCAAGGGCTTCTCCTTAGTGGCCTATCCTTGTCCTTATGTAAAAAGGACCAAACTCTCAGAGCCAGCCAATCAGCCATCACCTCCCTCTAGAACCTTCCTGGCAGGAGCCTCAGTCCCTCAGATTTTCTACCGCACGTTGTGCTAGGGAGTGTCCAGCCTGAGTTCTCCTCAGGATTTCTTTAAAACCAACTTGTTCACTTTTAAAAGTGACTTATTTCTTCAAGGACTTGAACAGAGATTGCTTCAGGCCACTTTTCACTGCAGTGAGTGGTTTATTTCTTCTAAAATTTTGGCATGTCTGAATCCCAGAAGAAAGCCCTTTTCAGGGCCTGCTCTTCATGTGGGAAGAAGAGGCTACATGTGGACGACAAGCATGAACTCTGCCTATATTGCCTTTATCCTGACCACGTTCCTAAGGACTGTAAAATATGTAGGTATTTCCCTCACAAGACCTTGAGGGACAGAGAAGGTCGTCTGCTCATCTGGCTGGACAGGCTTAAGGACAGGGGGAGTGTGGTATCCTCAGAGGGAAGCTTTTCAAGGACCTCTGAAGTCTCCCTGAAGAGGCCGAGAGTGACGTCTCCTGGCCCCTCAGACACTCCTCCTATGAAGGCACACAAGAAGTCTTCAGAGGCAAGATCTTCAAAATCTTCAGTGTCTGACAAGGATTCTCAGACTTTTAAGAAGCCTACCCAGTCGGCCAGCAAAATTGCGACAACCTCCTCAGCGCAAAAAAGAGTTGGGGTGCCAGGTTATGTCTCCACAGCGACGACAACTGTGTCAACGACGACAGCGTCGTCAGTCTTCTCGTCGACGACGACTACTCCTTCATCGTCGTCAGCAGGTACACCTATTTCATCTGTTATACTGCTAAAGCCGTCGTCGACGTCCAAGTCCTCGTCGACGACGAAGATTGTCCCGTCGACGACGACATCGTCGATGAGGAGCCCCCCGTCGACGGGAGGGTCGACGACGCAGACGTCGACGTCGAAGGCGTCGACGTCAAATGAATCGTCGACGACGAGCGCATCGTCGACGAAAGCATCGTCGACGAGGAAAACATCGTCGACGGAGACACCGTCGACGAAGGCCATGCCGTCGACGAGGGTATCATCAACGGAGAAATCGTTGTCGACCATAGGTATTACTGAGCCATGGAAGAAATCCAAACTTGTAGAAACGTCGTCTATTACCCTACCACCGTCGACAACAACACGGATGACGGCAGGGGATCCTGTACAGGGTTCTGGATCTGGCAAACTGACCAGGAAACAGATAACACCAGAAACAACGTCTCCAAGTAAGGTGCAAACTCATTTGCCTATGGAGATTCTTCAGAGTGAGGAGTCTGAAGAAGAACTCCTGGATCAGGCTACTTCCCCTTCTGAGCTGCACGTCAAATGTCAGAGCACGGACGAAGAACAGGAGGAGATGAGCTGCCAGGAACTCCCTTTCCGGGATCAGGGTCGCACGGAGGTCACCCCGATGGTATGCCTTCCCCTGTCAATTGTTAATGACCTCAAATACCTTATCCGGGACTACAAACAACGTTTCCCGGAATCACCGGCACTTGAGACAGGGGGCCCGATGCCTACTACAAATCCACCAATGACAGCCCCAAAACAGACACGGCCAACTACTCAGGTCCGCCAGGAGAAAGTGCCACCTCAGGTGATAGAGTCATCGGATGAGGAGGCTGAAGAGGGGGAAGTCCAGGAGGACCAGACGGATCAGGATGAGGAGGAGGAGTATGTGGCATCCTCCCCAGCTTCACCGCATCCGCGCCAAGCAGATTCACCGCCAGTGGATATTGGCAGTTTCCATAAGATAGTGGAAAGAGCAGCGACGCGGTTTCATATGGTGATGGAATCGACTGAGACTGAGTGCTTCTTACATGACTTCAAGGAGCAGACAAAGAAGACAACGAAGTCGATCCCAATTATTGACTTTCTCTGGGACCAGGGAAAGAAACTGATGCTGACGCCGGCCTCTGTACCTGCGGTTGTTCCATGCCTGGATAAAAAGTACAAGGCTCCAACCACGGCGCCAGCTTGCCTTAATGGGCTACCGAAACCGGATTCGGTCGTAACCCAGGCGGCCCAGAAGAATTCTCGCAACCCTTCCTCTCCTCTGTCAGCCCCACCAGACAAGGAAGGCAGGAAGTTGGACACGATTGGTAAAAGGTTTTCTACCACATCGGCAATGACCATCAAGGTGGCCAACTCCATAGCCCTGTTAGGGCGTTATAACCGCCAGCTTTGGGAAGATATAGCCCCATATATAGCGGAGCTGCCAAGCGCAGTTCAGGAGGAGGTCAAGGCACTACTTACTGAGGGCCAAACCTCGGCGGCCGAGATCATTGATTGTGCCATAGATGTGGCCATGACAGGCTTTCGTCAACTGGCTGGGGCTGCAGTCCTGCGCCGTCAGGGATGGCTTAAGGCAACATCGTTCAGGCAGGAAGTGCAGACGAAAGTGCTGGACATGCCCTTCGACGGCCAACACCTTTTCGGGGATAAAATTGACGAGGCGCTCCAAGCAATCAAGAAAGACACTGATACGGCTAGAGCGCTTGGTACTTTGCAGGCAAGGAATCAGTCCTTTCGAGGCAACAAATCCAGAGGCCAGTCCTCCTACAGGGGATCCTATCAGAATAGGTCCTCGTATTCCTACCAGAATAAATCCCACTACTAGCAGAAGCAACAACAAGGTCGTCAGACTTCTTATGGGAGATCAAACTTCAGGGGTAAAAACCAAAAGAGGGGCACCGGCGGACGCCAGTGACCAGTTACTCCAGCCAGTCCAGCGACTATCTCCCTCATCAAAGATTGGAGGAAAATTGACCCATTTCCTAGAAAATTGGCATCTCATCACCACAGATCGATGGGTACTTCAATTAATAAGATTCGGCCATTCCCTGGAATTCACCACCATCCCACCTGCAACCCCTCCCCGCAGGTTTCCACACAAACATCTGCGACTGCTACTCCGAGAAATATCTGCGATGTTGAAGAAAGGAGCGATCGAGCGAGTTCCATCGTCTCAGAGGGAGAAAGGATTCTATTCCCGCTTCTTTCTTATACGCAAGAAGGAGAAGAAGTGGAGGCCCATTCTAGACCTCAGGGCACTCAACTCTTTCCTGAAGAGTCAGTCGTTCAGGATGGTGACGATCCAAGAAATACTAGGCATTCTAGAAAAAGGAGATTTCATGACATCTTTGGATCTTCAGGATGCCTACTATCACATCCCGATACTCAGGGGGCACAGAAAGTTTCTACGTTTCGAGGTGGCAGGACAGCACTACCAATTCAAGGTCCTACCGTTTGGCCTCAAATCCGCTCCGCGGATTTTCACCAAGTGCCTTTCACCTGTGGCAGCTTTCCTGCGTCAAATGGGTCACCAAGTCTTCCCCTACCTCGACGACTGGCTGGTAAAGGCACCTTCAGCTGCAGGCGCAACCAAATCCTCCAACGCCTGCACCAATCTTTTTCAACATCTAGGATTGACTCTCAATCACCAGAAATCCTATATGTCCCCAACAAGAAGCATCACCTTCCTCGGGGCGACCTTGAACACGGAATGCGCAAGGGCATTTCCTTCAGAGGAAAGGAAAAACAAGATAATATCTCTGGCCACGGCTGTGGCATCAAGGAAGTCCCTAAGAGTTCGAACCTACAAATCACTCCTAGGAATGATGTCTTCTTGTATACTCCTCATCCCTCACTGCAGACTTCGGATGCGTCCATTGCAAGAAGCCCTCACGAACCAATGGACTCAGAGTACAGGTTCGTTCGAAGACATTGTGAGGATAACACTGCAAATATCCAAGAGCCTGGAATGGTGGAGAGATCACAGGAATTTGTCTACAGGACTGCCATTCCTGCTTCCAGCAGCACCGCTGGTGATCACCACCGATGCATCTCTGGCAGGCTGGGGAGCCGTCCTACAGGACCTCCAAGTAAGCGGCAAATGGACAGATCAGGAGCAGCAGCTCCATATCAATCTTCTGGAATTGAGGGCTGTGTATCTGGCGCTGCAAGCCTTTTTACCACGCATCCAGAACTCCCAGGTGCTCGTCAGAACGGACAACACCACGACGATGCACTATCTCAACAAACAGGGAGGAACGCGTTCGCTCACTCTATCACGCGAATCGCAAAAGATCTGGAACTGGCTTGTTCTCCATGGGATCACTCTCAGGGCGGACTATGTCCCGGGCAAGGACAACACCATTGCAGTCGCCCTAAGCAGACAGAAATCCCTCTCCCACGAATGGGAGCTCGACGAGAATACGCTGGCTCAGATATTCTCGGAATGGGGGGTCCCAGGAATCGACCTGTTTGCCACCAAGGAGAACGCCAAATGCCCAAACTACGCAAGCTGGCATCCCCAACCAAGGTCACTCGGAAATGCCTTTTCCATAGGTTGGTTCAGCGTATTTGCGTACGCTTTTCCGCCGTTTCCGATAATTTCCAGGGTCCTCAGGAAGATGAAGGCGGAGCCCTGTACCCTGATCCTAATTGCCCCGTTCTGGCCGAGGTAGCACTGGTTCTCGGATCTTCATCGCCTCTCCATCAGGACACCGATTCGTCTGAAACAGCACCCGAACCTGCTGACAATGTCCAACGGGCAGGTGCAATACCCAAACCTGCAATCGCTCAGGTTATCGGCCTGGCTCCTGAGCACAGAGAGTTCTGTCATTTAAACATCCCGCAGGAATGCAGGGACGTGCTGGCAAAAGCGAGAGCGGACAGTACCAACAAAACCTACTCTCTCAAATGGAAACGATTCTGCGTATGGTGTTTAGAGAAAGGCCTGAGACCACTCCATATCACACCCGAACAGATATTGCCATATCTACTACACTTGGCACAGTCAGGATTGGCGCATGCATCCATAAAGGTGCATCTGGCGGCCATTTCACGTTTCACCAGGACTTACAAAGGACCGTCTCTCTGGTCCAGTAGGCTTATCAAACAGTTCCTAAAGGGACTATATAGGTCCTTCCCAAGACCTAGACGGGTCCCACCGACGTGGCACCTCAATTTGGTCCTTAACCAACTCATGAAGCACCCTTTTGAGCCCATTCATCGAGCTTCCATCAAGTACATCTCATGGAAAACGGCTCTGCTGCTCGCTCTAACATCTGCCAGGAGAGTCAGCGAGCTACAAGCTCTCTCCATTCAGGAACCCTTCATGCAGTTCAAACAGGACAAGGTGGTGCTGAGGACAAATCCCAAGTTCATACCGAAAGTGCCTTCAGACTTTCACCTCAATGAACCGGTGGTTCTACGTTCCTTCTTTGCAAACCCTACCACGGCAGCAGAAAGGACGCTCCACTCTCTGGACCTCAAAAGGTGTCTAAAGTTTTACATAGACAAAACAAAGAGCTTCAGGAAGTCATCACAGCTATTTGTGGCCTACAGTAGGCCAAGGATGGGTATGCCTCTAACGAAACAGAGCATCTCACGGTGGATCTCCTCAGCGATAGCATTCTGCCATGACGGGGCAGGACGGCCTTTGGAAGCCAGGGTGGAAGCGCATTCCACCAGAGCGATGTCCACATCAGCAGCGCTGTTCGCTGGAGTGCCGATTTTGGACATATGTAGAGCGGCGACGTGGAAGTCACCGCACACCTTCTCCAGACACTACTGCCTGGATGCTGAACTTATGAAGGATGCGGCAGTGGGCCAGGCGGTGCTTCGCCATCTATTCCAGTGAGGTGAGCCTTCCAACATCCCGCCATCCTGGTATGCACATCTCTTGCTGATATAATGTATTGATGTATGCCAATGTTTCAAGTTTGCATGGTAATATGTGTATTATCTAAAATGACTATATGGCATGATTACATCGGAAATGTGCATGATGTATTGCTCACTACTCTGATTCAGGCATGTGAATCTATGAAAGACACCCCTAATACTGGATAAGAAACGCGTTACTTACCTGTAACAGCAGTTATCCAGTATTGGTGTCTTTCATAGATTCACATGCAACCCTCCCGCCTCCCCTGGAAGGACACACGTCTCTCTTTATTACGCCTACCTAGCTTGGTGCGTACGAAAATCTGAGGGACTGAGGCTCCTGCCAGGAAGGTTCTAGAGGGAGGTGATGGCTGATTGGTTGGCTCTGAGAGTTTGGTCCTTTTTACATAAGGACAAGGATAGGCCACTTACGAGAAGCCCTTGGGCCTATTTTTCTCTATGTATGTCTATAGGACATTACTTTTTTATGTACCGGAGGCTCCCGTCCCGACGACTGGGAATGATTCAGGCATGTGAATCTATGAAAGACACCCCTAATACTGGATAAGCATCTTTTTATCATGTGTTTCCCGGAATCACCGGCACTTGAGAGGGCTCCAAAAAGTGCTACCAGGCCAGCCTAGAGCTACAGTGCATGTGCGCGGGCGCGCGCGCTTGCCGCGATTACTTTCACTTTCGCGGCCACACAGCCGCTTTGATGTTTGATAGCGATCACTTTCACGGCCGCTTGGCATAGCCAATAGATCTCGCTTTTTGGACCTTATATGTATTTAGTTATGCAACTGTTGCATGGCTAAACACTTATAAGGTCCCAAAGGCGAGACCTATTGGCTATGCCAATGCTTGTTTAGTTATCTGATTCGCTAATGGGGTCCTCCTTCTTTGGTCCGACGTTGGACAGCCTTCTCTGGTAATTCTCTCCAAGGGGATTAAAGTAAGATAGCACTAAAACCTTGGGCTCACTATAGGCACCAGGTTGGAAGGCACCTTCTCTGCTTGTAGTTTCTTGACAGATAATTCCTCGCTCTCTAACTACTTGGCCTTCTCTATGACAGATCTGTTATAAAGACTGGCACAAAGGTGCTGCTTTTGGGTTGGGAGATTGCCCAGCTGGCGTTGGGCTCTGAATGAACACCAGGCACCAGTGGTCTGTTAATGATAATTCCAGAGTGAGCAGCAGTTACCCACTGAGACACACACACAGGCGCACAGTGTGCGCCTGGGTGGAGTGAATCTAAACACCAAACCACACATACACAACCTCACCGAAAGGCTAAGTCAGAAATCTTTCTCTCTCTCTTCCTTTTATTTTATATTTATCTAACAGCAAATTGCATTGCCCTCTGAAATAATTTCCTACTGTGCACGTCTCTCACAAGATAATAAATTTGAACCTGGGACAATATGCAGGAGCATTATAAAGATCGTCACCTCAACATCACATAGGTATCTTCTCACCAACCTACATGTCCACACGGCCTTATTTCTGCAGTCTCCTAAAGAGACTTCCCCCACTTTCCTGCAGCTGACTTATTTTCCAATGGCTGTTATTCATGGGACCAGCTTATCTGCTACCGAACTAATGGGCTGGACCTCACCGCCGAGCCCTCGGGTTTCCGATGGACCACTAAACTACAGCTTTTCTGCACAGGAATTGCCCTGCTTTCGGACTGACCAGAGGCCTCGAGGCATGCTTCTTTCTTCTCCCACATTACACTGATGGTGTACTTTGTGCACCACCCCCTCCTTCGTTCCTGATGAAGACCATGGACTTAGGACACCAATGATAAAATGTTGAAGGCTAATCTCTGGACTGTGCCCCTGGTTCATAGCCCACAGCTTTAAACAAAAAAAAAAATACAATTTTGGGCCCTTCGCAAATTACTTTAAACACCCATCAGTTTTTTGTACCTCTCCCCTAACAGTGTCATAACTGTGTCTTTACCAAGAACTGTATATTTGTGTAAAGCACCTTGTGCACCATGTGCTCTTGCGCTGCCTTGTCATAGATTGATTTTTTTGACATTCACAACATTTTTCTGAAATGTATGATGAAGTATTTGTTTAGTTGGACACGGTTTCTGTTATCAGTTGGTTCTGAGTACTCCTTCATAACATTTTTTTTTTATCCATCGGCTTACATTTTTCCATTTTAACCAAGGAAAACCTTGTTACCTTCTGATAATATATCAATCTGCTTTCCTTTAAGGGGAGTATTAGACAGCTCGTGTTTCTACTAAATTTATTTTCCAAAGCAGTATTGGCTGGTTTTTGACATTTCAACTGAGGCCTCATTAGTCCATTCTGTTTCTTTTCTTTTTTTTAAAAACAAGTTTTATTGTGTAAAGTGTCAAGTACAGCGCAGAGCCCTGTACCCCAGAGGCTATCTGCTAGTTTAAAGCACAAAATATTGCATTGACATTTAATACAAACAATTATCAAAAAGAAATAATCATATGAACCCAACAAAATTCCCCCCCAATGCACTGTCTGTGCACTGCATCTCAACGTCCGCTCCACACCCACTGCATCAATGACACATTCCGCTTAGCCGCTGAACCCCTGCATCCCAGCTCCACCCGCCTGTCCCACAATCGCAGCATCTCCCACAGGAATAGGCTCCAAGGAAAGGCCTCTATAAACCGCTCGGCGCTTCCAGATCTTAGCATGCTTTTGTGGGCACCCTCGTGCTTTAACCCCTTCAGTGCCCCGCCCTTTCCCCGCCCTGTGCTGGGCGTTACATTAGCGGGCGGGGTCCATGACGAGATAGTCTCGTCATGGGCACAGCGCAACCGTGCTCCATGACGAGACTATCTCGTCATGGGCATAGAAGAGGTTAAAGATAGGAGTCTCCAAAATTCCAGACCATTCTTCCATGCAAACAAGAAGGCAGGGCCTCAGCCTTCCACTTCCCGCGCAATGTCTCGTTTGGCTACGGTGAACCCCAGCAACATCAAGTGGCACTTATAGATTTTTCCACCGACACCCTCCATTATATGTAACAGCACTAACTTTGGGGAGAAGGGGAGCTCCCAACCTAAAACCTCCGCCAGCCAGGCCAACACCCCGCTAGTCTATTCTGTTTCTTTTTATGTTTAAAACGTTTTTATTGAGACAAAACAAACCATGGGGGAGGGGGATAGGAGGCAGGATACATGGAATACAATCAAAGAAAAGGGTGCAACTCCAGAGGGTTGGCAATAGGTAGCGCGGTGAGGCAGGGGGAAAAACACAGTAAATGAAAGCTAGAAATGCAAGCTGTGGAATCCCCGCACGTGTATCCCACACCCCAATCTAAGCAATAAAAGCCAACAGCCCCTCGACAGAACACAATCCCCCCCTCCCCATCCCCCATCCCCCCAGTAACGAAACAACAACACCCCCCCCCCCGTCCTATGGTCCCGCATCAGAGTAATCCTAACCAGGAAGCCCCGCACCCCCCCCCCCCTCCCCGGGAGGTCCCCGTCTCACATATAAGCTAGTCCGCCGGGGTCGCCGGCGGCGTCAGCCTGAGAAGCCTAAGATACCTCGGGCAGGTGAGCTCCCGGAATTCAGTGGACAGCAGCGCTAGAAAGGGTTGCCACAGCTCTTCAAATTGGTCTATCTCCCCCGCAACCGTAAGCGACAGCTTCTCCATCCCCAGCACATGCCAGAGCCTATACAACCAACCGGTGATGGAGGGGACGGTGGTTGTGCGCCAGTGGATTAGAATGTTCTGAACCGCAGACCCCAGCGCGATTGCGATCTGCCTACCCCTACGGGACTTCAGTGGGTACATTAGGTCATTGGGGAGGCCCAACAGGACATACGCCGGGAGTCGCGGCAGCTCTATCCCAAAGTGCTTATCCACCTCGTCCAAGACTTCCTTCCAGTAGGCGGTCAGCACTGGGCAATCCCAAAGAATGTGTGAAAGGGTACCTTCCTGCCCGCAGCTCCGCCAGCACCCCCTGTCAGTGTGTTTATGCATTTCATACAGTCTCTCCGGGGTGTAGTACCAGTATGTGGACACCTTAGTAAAGGTCTCCGTAAGGCCCGTGTGGTATGCAGAGTGCCGCGCCCGATACGCAATTTTGTCCCATTCCTTGTGGCTGAGTGTCCTACCCAATTCCCTGTGCCAACGCTCCCTCCCCGGGTTATAGTAGTGAAACGGCGGGGGTTGTAGGTATTTGTACAGATCGGTGATCAGTTTAGCGTCGGAGGTCCGAGTAGCCAACCACCTCTCATACGGTGTAATTGGACGGGCGGCGGTGGCACGCACCTGGGGCTGGAGGGCCCAATGCCGAACCTGCATGTAACGCAGTCTGTCCAGCTCCGTCAGGCCGAACTCCTGGCGGAGTTGCTGAAAAGGAACCACTCCTTCCGGGCCATAGATCTGGAAGAGTGCCCTGCAGCCCACCTGCACCCAGTGGGAGAAAACCCCCGGCTCCATCCCTGGGGAGTAGTCCGGGTTGTCCGCAATGGGCGTGAGCGGCGAAGGGAAGGTGGTAAGGCCCCGGGCCTCACAGACCGCGTCCCACACCCGCAGGGGGACCCGCGTAACAAAGGAAGCGTAAAGATTAGGGGGGCGATGCGCGCGGCGCAGGAATGGAACCTCTTGTAAGGTGCGGCCCGCCACTGCCTGGTCTTGGAAGAGCCAATGTTTGTCGGACTCCCACCTGCTCCACTCCACCAGATAGCGTAGCTGTGCCGCCTGAAAGTACTTACGGAGGTCTGGAATGCCGAGACCCCCCGCCTCTGGAGCAAGCGTGGAGAGGACCCTCTTCATGCGTGGTCTGCGGCCCTGCCAGACAAAGCGGGAGATGTCAGCCTGCATTTGTCGTATCCAGCCCACCGGGGGTTGGAGCGGAAGGGCCCGGAAAAGATATAGTATCTGGGGCAACACCGTCATTTTGACCGCCGCGATTCGCCCCAGCCAGGACAGCAGGCCCTTGTTCCAGCGGCCAAGCTCGTCCTTGATCTTCCTGCTGAGGGAGGCATAATTGGCCGTAACCATCTCCGGCAATGTAGGCGCCAGCAGAATCCCCAGGTACGGCACCGTGGACGAGGACCACTGCATGGGGAAGAGCCGCTGAAGATCCCTCCTGGTATCCGCAGCCAGGGCCACGTCTAACGCCATCGACTTGCTCATATTCATTTTGAAGCCGGCCACCCCCGCAAAGGCGTCCAGTTCCCGGAGGCAAGCAGGCAGCGACCTCCTAGGGTCGTCCAAGGTCAACAGGACATCATCCGCGTAAAGACTGACGGTGTGGACGTACTGGCCCATCCGGACCCCGACAGCATCCGGATTATTACGGATCCTCTGAGCAAACGGCTCCATGTAGAGGGCGAACAAGAGCGGCGAAAGAGGGCAGCCCTGCCGCGTGCCGCGCTCGATGGCAAAGCCACCGGAGCTGCACCCGTTGACCCGCACCGACGCTGAAGGATGCTTATAGCAGTTAAATACCATGGTGCGGAACTTTTCGCCGAATCCCAGTTTCTTGAGGACCAGCTCAAGATACGGCCAGTGAACCCTGTCGAAGGCCTTCTCCGCATCAACGGACAGCAACATCCGCTCCCCCGAGATCCTTGAGGCCTTCTCCAGAACATGCGTCACCCTCTTGGTGTTGTCCACCGTCTGTCTGCCGGGCACAAAACCAGCCTGGTCCGCCTCCACCAGATCGGGGAGGTATGGACTCAGCCTGGACGCGAGAATCCCCGTGTACAACTTGAGGTCGACATTTAAAAGCGAGAGGGGTCGGTACGAGCCGCAGAGGGCCCGGTCCTTCCCAGGTTTCGGGATTACCGTGACCGTCGCCCTCAGGAGATCCGGAGGGATGGCTCCCGGTTCGGAGAAAGAGTTAAATAGCCGAGTAAGGACAGGGGCCACGGCCGTGCAGAAAGTCTTGTAAAATAGCGACGTGTACCCATCCGGGCCCGGGGCCTTGCCATGTTTTCAGCCGCGCGATAGCTGAAATCACTTCCTCAACATGGATGTCCCGCTCCAGGTGGTCAGCCCGAGCCGGATCCAGTACCGGGAGGGTCACCGACTCCAAGTAGCCGTCGGCATCCCGCGGCGAGGAGGGCTCCTCAGCATACAGCGCCTCGTAGAAGCCGCGGAAAGATTCCGCTACCTCCGCGTCCCCGGAGACAACCCCCCCGTCCCGACCAATTCTTTCACAACGCTACGCTGTTGCGCGACCCGGAGCCGGTGTGCTAGGAGCTTGCCACATCTGTCCCCCCCAGTGTAGTAGGCATGTTTCAAGCGTAGGGCGGCGTACTCCGCCCTGTCAAGATCCAGAGCCGACAGGAGCTTCCTCGCTGCCTTCAACTGCCTCCACACCCTCGGCGCCCCCGTACGGCGGTGGACCTGCTCAAGCTCCCGGACCTGAGCTGTCAGCTCATCCCTCTTCAGTTGCCGCTCCTTGTTTTCAGCTGCAGAGATAGAGATAAATTCCCCCCGGAGGACGGCCTTCAGTGCCGCCCACTGTGTCGCCTGCGAGGTGTCAGTGTTGCTATTGTGGGTGAGATAGTCCTGTATGACCTCCCCGATGCGGTGCACCACCGACTTTTTGTGTAAAAGGGTATCCCGAAGGCGCCACACCCCCCGAGAGGGGGAGGCCGCCGGCCACTGGAAAACGCCGGTGACTGGGGAGTGGTCAGACAGGGTCAGGACCCCGATGTCCGCCGCCGTGGCCGCGGCACGCATCGGTCCACTCACCAGGAGGTAATCTAGCCGTGAGTAGGTTCGGTGTGCGTGCGAAAAATAAGAGTAGTCCCTATCCGTGGGGTGCATGGAGCGCCAGAGGTCGTGCAAGTCCATTTCCGCAATCCGGGCCCTCCCAGCCCGGGACAGTTCCCCCGTCTGCGGGAAGCGCTGCGCCGATCTGTCCATCACAGAATCGAAGACAATGTTGAGGTCTCCCCCCAGGATAATGTGACGGTCGGGGGAAGCAGTAACATCCACCAGCGCGGAGTCTAGGAAGCGCTCTTGGTGATCGTTTGGGCTATAAACAGAGCCGACCGTAAATGCTATGCCTCCCAGGCGCATGCGATACGTAAGGAGCCTCCCCTTCTGTTCAGCACACTTATGCAAAACCTCCCCCCGAAAGGAGCTCGCTAGGAGAATGGCTACCCCCGCCGTCTTGTTCGCCGCCGAGGAAAAGAACTGGGTAGGGAACTTAGCAGAACGCATCCTATGGCAATCTCGGGGCAATAAGTGTGTCTCCTGCAAAAGGCAAATGTCCGCCTGTGTCCCCTCCAGCAGCGATAGGATCGCTCTGCGCTTCACCGGGTTATTCAGACCCTGAACATTAAGGGTCACTACCTTTAGGCCCGGCATTCCTCGCGGGGGTCGGGAGCGCCATGCAATGGGCAGGGAATCAGCGGGTGGGGCGCGCGGGGCCGCAGCGCAGGACAAGCCAAAACAAAGCGGGCATAGACAACATAGGACGGGACCTTCCCAACCCCAAAACAACCCCCTCCCCCACCCAAAACACAACCCTGGCAACTAGCCACCCACAAACTCAAACACCCCATTGTCTCAGTCAAGCCCCAAAACGGGCAAGTCCGTAGAAAGGAACGAAGTGGACGTCCAGCCACTCACCTCCATCCACTCCCCCCCAACCCCCCCGCCCCGTACCAAGCATGTAAAGAAGCTAGAGACATCTCCCCCCGGAGTGTGTATTAGGCCGTCAAGGCCACGCTAGAGGAGCCGGTCGAGTCCCCGGCTGCCGCCCTCAGGGCGTCGGCCATGTCCGCTCTGATGGTAGGGGAGTCCGGACGCCCCACACTGGCCGCCGAGCGCCGCCTCGTTGACCTCCGCCGGTTCCGTCTCTCCGAGGACCTCCACGACGGCGTCGCTCCCTCCTCCTCCGCCGCCGTGAGCCCCAGGACACCACAAACGTCCTGCAAGGAGCGTAGCTGGTGTAACACTCCATTCCACCGAAAAATCAGGCGGAAGGGGTGACCCCAAGAGTACGGCGTCTCATGCTCGCGCAAAAAGTCAGTGGCAATCCTAAAGGACCTGCGTTTCTGCAGCGTGATGGCGGAGAGGTCCTGGTAAAGCGCCACCGGCCGATCCCGGAAAGTCAGAGGCTGTTTCCTGCGGGCCTCAGCCATGATGCGTTCCTTTAGTGGAAAGTCGGGCAGGAAGGCCAGAATGTCCGGTGGAGGTGCCGATGACTGGCGCTGCCGGCCAACCCTATGCGCCCTGTCAATGCTGATGGGAAAGTCCGCAGCTTCCCCCAGGATCTCTCGGAACAGGGCCCGCAGGTAGCTCCCCAGGTCGGACCCCTCATCCGCAGTCGGCACACCACGCACTCGGATGTTGTTCCTCCGAGATCTGTTCTCAAGGTCCTCAGAATGGGCCTGGAGCTCCACACACTGTTCCCGGAGGCGAAGAACGTCCTGCTGAAGGTGGACTATCTCCTCCGCTCGCTGTTGGCCCTCCGTCTCCACCGCTTCAACACGCTCGCCAAGGCCCTCCACCTCCCTGCGCACTTCTCGGACCTCGCTGGCCACCTCCCGCTTCAGCGTCTGGAAGTCCTCCCTGAGGGAGCTAAACAGTTCCTCCATAAAGGCCCTCGTGACGGGTGGCTCCCCTCCAGTCATTTCCGCCGGAGCCCGGGAGGGCCCCGGCGAGGGCTGTGTCCTGTCCCGCAAGTGCTGGGCCCTGCCAAGCATGTCCGGCAGGGTACGGTCCCCTTTCTTCGGGCCGCCTCTTCCAGACATCGCTAGCTCCGCAGTCGGGCACCAATCCAGGCGCCCCAGGGATGCTCAGCCGCCGGCAAGCACTGTGTGTGAAGTCGCTGCGTCACAGGTGACAAAATGGCGGCCCAAACCGGTCACCGTTAGCCGCAGGAGCCCGTGTGAAACAACCAAGGGGGCCGCAGCGGGGGGGTCTCATCAGTACATCCCTCCGGTAGTCAGCCCCGCAGCAGCGGGGGTCGCTTGCATCCAACAGCCAGGACTCCGGCGAGGGCTGCCACCACTGCTCCTTCGGGGACAAGATGGCGGCCGGGCGGAGCAGGCCAAAACGACCAGGCCCGACGACACTACCGGGGCCCCCGAGGCACCCCACAGTAAAATAAGGTCCACCACCGGCCCCCGTCTGTCACGCACCGGGGCCCCGATGGTCCAATCCCATCAGGGAGTCCGCTGTACCTCGGCTAGGGGCTAGGGCCTCCACAGTGCGAAGTGTCGCCGTCACAAGTCTGAGTGCCGGGGCGCCCGTCCCAAGCCGTCCGCACCGTCGGGTCCCTTCCCACAAGGCTCCCTCAGTCTCCGTCGAGCGGCGGGCCAGATCCCCTCCAGATCGCAACTTTCAGCACCAGGCCCAGCCGAGGCGCCCGGACAGCTCTCCAATGCGCTCCGCCCCTCGGGCTCGCCGTCGTCCCTTGATCTCGATCGAACTTTTGGGGGGGTTCCCCCGAGGCGATCCGAACCAAAACAGCACCAATGTGCACCCCTGATGCTCCGCCACTCTCCTCTCCCGCGCTGAGCCTCAGCGGGGGGAGATAGGCGTAAGAAAAGGGCTCAAGCTTGCCGGGCCGGAGGAGCTACGGGAGGAAGCGTCCGCTCACCCCGCCATCTTGGCCACGCCCCCCGTCTATTCTGTTTCTAAGCACTTTTGGGTCACAGATTTCTTCCTGGAACTCCTTGGGGCGTCTGTGACATTGTGTAAGATACTGCTGGGGGAACATTCAGGACATGAAGAATCTTCAACAACTTAGCAGACACTTTGGTATATGTACCTTATGGTAACAGATGTATTTCTGGCTATAATTTCTCCCTTGCAGAGGTCACACCACTTACCTTTTTCTACGAATAGACATTGGCTACAAAAATATTGTAAAGAAAGTTATATATAGAGCGAAATAAAGATTTATTTTTCTTAACTCCACATCTACATATCTTGTGTGTGTTTGTGTATATATACACACGCACAGACACACACACACACTCACAAGGCCACGCTGCAGATAAGTAGAGAGTAGTATATCAAATCTACACTTACCTATATACACCTACTTTTGCAATATCATTGTAGTCAGTAGTTAGACTGTAAATTTTTGTAGAATTATATTCTGTTGAAAATTGAAATCCAGGGCACCTCCTCTTGGGTCCAGTTATGCTTAGGGTGATGTAATTTACAGTGCCACTGGTGACCGCTGCTGATCTCAGTTGACCCTGGTGCTCAAACTGCCTTCCAGTTTCCAAAGTGTGAATCCTAAAGATTTTTTAATAAGTAAAGAATGTTCTTATGATCCATAGTAACTAGTTGAACGCCTTTAACTGCGAGTAAGCAATTTGTTATTTCAGGCCAAGTAACTCAGAAGAACAACCCATTAAAAATATTTTTTCCTTTCTGGGTCGCCAGAGGTTTACCAATAATTTTCAGTGGTTTTCTTCCACTACCTGTCCATGGTAACGCCTTATGTCTATGAGAACGACCATATATGACTACCTGGAGGTTCAGTGGTCTAATGCATATCTCTGCCAAGCTCTGTTTGACCTCATGGTCCCAGATTCAAACCCTGGCGGGTCCACTCAGATTCATCATTCAAAGGCGGATAAAGTGAGTAACACTGAGTTGGGTAACAATAAACATCTGTTATTCAGCCCCAAGTTGCCCCAAGGGGTGCAGGTGAGCTTTACAAATGTACACATTATCTGTAGCAAGGCTCTGGCGTCTCGCTGCAGTTATGTTTCAGGCCACAGTCTGCACCTCAGTATCACTTCTAATTAAGTTCCTTCTGCCCGCGAAGCATTAAACCGCTAAATGACGCAGTAAATTGTTGGAATTGGAGCTCTGTGCGGCGAATGGCCTCTGATGTCCCTGGAAGGTCTGCTAACGAGCTGGGTTCTGTGTGTGCAGCCAGGCTTCGACGATGATTATAGCGACAGGACATAGCAGTCCTAATGTATGCAAACACTTCTTGTTAATTGCATTTCGAGATCAGTAGTGCGCTTCTGTCTGCGGAAGGCTGTACGTTGGCACAGATAGGTTGCCGTCAGCTTCTCTGTGGATGGACTTTTTTATAACCATGGCCTGTTTTTCTTCGTCAGATTTTGCATGTCACTGATGTTAGATTCCTCCCATAGATGCCAGGTGAGAGGACCTCCTCAACATTTAACAATGTTGGGGTCACCTTGTTGGCAGCATGTTGTTCATACACCATGGGGCTTAGAAATATTAGACGACTGTAACAGATTTAGCTCCACATGTTCCAGGAAGCAATCGCAGTGTTGACACCATTTAGAGGCAATGAATGAGTGGCGGTGCCCAAAGCTCTACTCAGAAACCGTTGCCGGTGCTTTTAAATGTTGGTGCACCGAATACCAAAGCTGGTAGTCTTCAATCCACCTCATACCTCTTCCATCCACTATCAGGCATTCCCCTCAGAGGGTCATCATGCTTTTTGCCATTTGTAAGTCACTACTGATCTCTTGGCAATGTTTTAGGACCTATTCAGGACTTCCGAGGCAGCAGAGATCGTGTAGGTTGTCTTGTGGAGTCTGCTTTACGATGCTCATACTAAGTCAGCGTTAACTCTGCTCTCACTCGAGGAGGCATTACTGCTACCCAAATTGGGTTAGTTTTTAGAAATCAGCAAATGAAGGCATCTACCTATATCAGTCCGGATAACTTGTAATTGCATAATCCCTGGAATTACATAACTCCAGATTCCAACCTCTGTGTAGATTAGGGTTAATAGAGCCCGAAGAATTGCCAACAGAACAATAGTGACTTACAAATGGCAAGAAACATGTTGACCCTCTGAGCTATCATAGATCTTTGTCTCTCTTGATAGCCATCACGTTTTCAACTGGACAAGTAGACTCACCCATTAACACTTCATTTTAAGGACTACTTGGTCTGTTTTAATACGCACGCACTTTTCACACACATACACATTTCTACACCAATCTACATGAGCAGCCCTACACTCACACTTCACATACTGCATTGGAACAAAAGATCTCTGGCAAAGAGCTCCTTCGTGAGTGCCCATCGGGCATTGTAGCACAGCCCCGACGAGAGGCATGCCCAATGATGAAGCATGACACCCATCTGGGTGTGTGAGGGCTCCTGTTCCTGAGGAAACTGACCCCCCAGTCTGATTCCCTAGTTTACAACCGACCGAATATTCTCTCTTTCTTTTTGCACCATAAGGAACTGCATACCCTTTGTTGAAAGACTTGATTCAATTAGGAGCACGTATACTGGACCTATAAGCACTTCTGGTTCCTTTTTTTGAAAGAATGCTGTTGGAAGTGTGAATATCCATTAAAAGGAAAACACGAACCAGGAATTGAGATACGACGTGATTTTAATAACACGTCTGCACAGGACAAGTTCAAGTTATCAATGACAAACCAACCCACCAGAACTCATGCCCAACCTTCCAACTATTTCGAAACTAAACATTCTTAACACGACACGAGTCAGTCACGAGCTGAAGCAAAGAACTCCGCTCGTGACTGCTCATGTCAGCTTACCTTGTTCCCAACAAATGCCTCAACCAATGCATCATGACCATCTGAGACAATGCAGAATCTATGACGAGTTTTAAAAAACGTGCCAGGTCCCCAATCCGCTACCATGCACAAAGGCCGCATGAGTAACTCAGCCAGGGAGGACCGTAACAGCATTATAAAGCTGCTACACAACTGTTGGTTCCCATCGATGGTGGAACCAGACCCAGACCATTGCACTCCACCTCACAACACACAACACATACAAAATTACCTTTGTGCCTTCTTAAAAGTTTTCACATGTTAACTATAGCTACGAATTTATATTACCACAGGTGCAGCTTATACCAAAAGATCAACCCAGTGATGGGGCTGGTTCACAGAGAATCTGTGACGACAAATCCACACAAACATAACCCAAAGAATGACTCACTGTCCTAAACATAACATCACACGTGCCACTCCTACTCAATAACAGTAACAGTGAATCCTCTACTGCGTTAAACATCGCAGGCCCACTGAGGGAAGGTTGTGAAATACATGACATGATGAGCCCTCAATAAAATGGAGAATCCGCCATTTTGAGTTGCTCAGGAGAACTAGCAGCCTGGGTGTGCGCGCGGACCTTCAGCATCACGCCCAAGATATCACATTGGCGCCGAGGAGAGTTTCTGTTCCGTATAATTTAAAATAATAAAACATGAGGATGGAAGCACAGAAGGCACAGGTTCTACCCCTGATATCCCGCACGAGGACTGAGACCTTGCGTGTGCCGTATTTATTGATAAAAGACAGAGCAGTGGCATCTCGCCCTCTCCTCTCCCCCTCCTCTGATCCTAAAGAGGTCTTAATGTGACACCTCATTAACTCACATCAAGAGAATCTTTTATACATATATCCCTTAATTACGCTTCTCCTTTTTCGGCCCCCCTCCTCTTTTCTCTGTGTTCTATCCATTTCTCCTAATGATTTCCTCTGGCGTGGTTTGGGGGCCTGAGGAGGAGGCGAGTGAGGAAACCCATCGTTAAAATTTTGTTTTAATGAATCGAAGTGTACTAGTGTTTAACCTCTTGCCGAGTTAGCGGGCTCCCAGGGGAGGCTGGGCGGAGTCCATGGACCAGGAAGAGATCTCTTGGTGTGACTGATGGTTAACAGCCTGAGAGAGACCGAGCGGAGCAGTGCTGCATTCGGGGGCCTGGTAAATGGAAAGCACATTTTGTATATCAGATCTGATTAAAAACAAGCAGTGGCTATAGAAATGTGCAGCCACCAAGCGGCTGGACTGGCTTTGCAATCAACCTGACGTTGCTTGGCCTCCTATTTGGTTAAAAGAACTGTTCATGCATTTCTTTTTTGGGGGGGGGGGGGGAGTTTTTATATAGCGCAAACTAGGCCCGAGTTTATCAGAGCGCATTACATGAGCACCAATTGTACTACAGACCGACATATTCATTGTTTTGTAGGCATGCGGAGATTAATTGATTTGCCTAGAGTCATAGGATGTCGAGTGTCCCTGGAGAGACTCGAACCCAGTTCCTTAGCTTCGAGTTGGACCGCCCTAGCCGTTAGGCCACATCCTCTCCCCATTATTCCCATTAACATGTAACCACGCAAATTACTTAACTTTGTATTATTCACGTTTGGATTGACAATAGGTATTGTAGGCATGTGGTTTAAAGTGGCTGACATTTGGTTGCCATCTTGCTTGAAGAAATATGTGAATTTTATTTCTAGGCGAGGCAGAAAGCCTAACAGTGCTATGTTTCGTTGTTTTCCTTCCTACATGAATTGTTTTTCTTGTAAATGCTAACCATTATATGTTCTAATCGATTGCGGCATTACACCTGCAGAGTACAAGCTCATCCAATGTATCCCTAAAATCTTACACCCCAACTCTCACCCTAACTGCCCTAACTCTCTGCTCAAATTAGGAGGGAAAGCCTCTGCTCCATGCCATTTTTCTTGGAATCTAGCAGATCAACACACCACCTGCACACACTGCGGATTTCAGCTCCATTCTGCCCTTCCAACCAAAAAAACGCAGCGAAGCATGTACCTCTTGAATTGTAGGTCACTCTCTAAACATATTATATAAATTTCCATGCTTTTAGAAGAGCTAAACCCAGATGTTTTATTTCTGACAGAGACCTGGCTCCATGTAGAGTCAGAACCTGATCTCATCCAGGCTCTTCCTCAAGGATATAAAATATTACGTGAAGACCGCACAACGGGAAGAGGAGGTGGCTTAGCAGTCATCTATAAGGACTGTTATGGGTGTCGCAGCTCCCCCAATCCGATATCAGACTGCGAAAGTCTCTCTTTTGCCATAGACTTCTCCCCCACTAGCACCTTTTCGGGGATGCTTCTATATCGCCCACCCGGAACTCTGGGACAATTTTCTAACACCCTTCCATCCACCATTGCTAACCTAGCATGTAGCCCAACTAATTTTACACTCTTAGGGGATTTTAACATCCATTTTGATGACACTACGGACCTTAACCGCCCTAGAAATGACCACCAGCCTCTCCACACTACAATTTAAACAACTAGTGCCCAAACCTACCCACACCAAAGGTCATCTTCTTGATCCCGTTTTTAGTAACTGCACAGATCTCCTAGTGGGAAATCCCTCCCCTCTTCCATGGACGGACCACTTCCTGATTTCCCTTTCCTGGGTTACTCCAGACCCCTACTCTTCCATCTCCACAGTTATTCGCAGGGAACGAAACTGGTCAAAACTCCCACAAGCTGGATGGTTAGCGGCTCTCGAAATCTCTAGACCACCCAACAACTCTGACCCTACTCTAGCCAATGAGAACTACAATAGATGGATTTCTAATTCACTAGACTCTGTACTCCCCATGAAACGCACCAAACCCAAACGCAACACCGGGACTGCTCCCTGGTATTCCTCTGGACTACAGGAAAGAAAACGTAACTGCAAAAAATTGGAGAGGAAATGGCGACTGGATTATTCTCCCTCCAGTAAAATTGCATATAGAGCAGCGATAAAAACTTTAAAAAACGAAATTAAAATCGTGCAATCGACCTTTTTCGAAAGAAAGATTAACGCAGCTGCCTCTAGGCCCAAGGAAATATATCGCATCGCGAAAACCCTCCTTAAGCACCCAGAAAAACCTCCAAACTCCCTTAATGCACAAACTCGCTGCAACAACCTGGCAGAGTCCTTCTTCCATAAAATGCATACCTCCTTCCCCCCTACTCAGACTCTGCTCCCCAAATCATCTGAATTAGGGCCCCAGTCCTTAGCCACACTCGAATCCCTCCCCCTTCTTGAACCCACCATGCTATAATCCATTATGCATCAGGTGAAATCCGGCTCCCCCAATGACCCGGCACCCCCGCGTACCCTGCTCCCAGTCACCAGCCACATCCTACCCACCATCCTTGATCTGCTTAATGCCTCTCTATCTGCAGGCACTGTCCCGCTTCCCTGGAAGCGGGCCATGGTTAAAGCCCTCCTCAAAAAACCAAACTTAGATCAAGATAACCCCAGTAACTACCGACCAATCTCCCTGCTACCTTGGCTAAGTAAGATCCTTGAGAAACATGCCAACATAGTATTGGCAGAGTTCCTACAGTCCAACCACCTGCTCAACCCCACCCAAATGGGATTCCGTCCCATGCATGGGACCAAAACTCTCTTAGTTGCAGTGACGGAGGAGGCCAGGAAAATCCTGGACCAAGGAGGCTCCGCAGAAATCATCCTCCTAGACCTAAGTGCCGCTTTCAACACTTTAAGCCACAACATCCTACTGCACCGACTTACCAGCTTAGGAGTTTCAGGAAAGGCAATTGCCTGGTTTGAATCTTTCCTTTCAGACTGCTCCTTCCAGGTTTTTGAGGGCGAATTCACCTCCCCAGCAAGCCTCTTGGCTGCGGTGTACCGCAGGGCTCTTCTTTGAGCCCTACGTTATTTAATATATACATGAGCCCCCTAGCTGAGATTGTCCACCCTTTCGGGGTAAAAATTATCACCTACGCGGATGACACTCAGCTAGTGGTGGCTCTCAACCAACTGCACACCGCGCCTAATCGCTTGAGGGACTGCTTAGAAGCAGTGACCAAATGGATGACATCGTCCTGTCTCAAGCTGAACGGAGACAAAACTGAGCTGATGCTCTTAGGTAACTCCTCCAATCTCACCATCGATTCACTGTGGCCTACCTGCCTTGGACCTGCTCCCACGCTTAAGGACACAATCAAGAACCTGGGCATCTGGTTGGATAAGTCTCTTAACTTTAATTGTCAAGCAGCTAAACTCTCAGCCACCTGTTTTGGTCTACTCAGACTTCTACGGAAAATCCTCCCCTTACTGCCCTTCCATGCGAGACAGATTATGGTCCAGGGTCTCATTCTGTCTCGTCTGGATTTTGGGAACGCCCTTTACTTAGGGGCCCCTCAGGTCACTTTGCACAAGCTTCAGATCACCCAAAACTGTGCAGCCCGAACCCTCCTTCAGATTCCCCATCGACTCCCAGTTAAACCCGGGCTAAAGAGCCTTCACTGGCTCCCAACCAGGTAAAGAATTGAATTTAAGGCACTTTGCATCGCCCACCGAGCCTTCTGGAAAACGGGCGCTGTCATCAATCAATCACTGATAACCCCCTATCACCCAAACAGACAGCTTAGATCAGCATCTTCCTTCCTCGCCACGGTGCCCAAGATTAAGAGAGTCAGCTGTGGGGGCCGTTCGTTCTTCTATAACTCGGCTAAGCTCTGGAACTCCCTTCCCCTCCATCTGCGATCAGAGCCCAAATTACTCCCTTTCCGCAAACACTTAAAAACCCAGCTTTTTAATAAACCAGAATAGCCTCTAACCATTCATCTACACGCGTTTTGTCTGTAGCGCTAGGACGCCTGAGTGTAGCTATCGCGCTTAACAAATGGTCTTTTCATTTCAAAAGACACCCCAATAACATGCCTACGAGTGGGTAGATTAGGGACGTTTTATGTTTTAAACCTCAATTTCAAGAAGCAATGTGTCCCAAGATAACGTGCGAAACAGCATATCAAAAATACAGTCAGATAATGAAGGACACACTCAATAAGTGAGTTATAGGGTGGAGTTAGAAGATTTGGAACAATGTCTTACAAAATGTATAAGGTACAATACAGATATTGTAGAGCGCCGATGCATAAAGTCCTTGTCAAGAAGGTTGTCAGCAATGGGGCAAAACAGAATAATAGGTAAAATGAAAAATATTCCAAGTACCAAATGAGCAGCAAAATCAGTAAGAAATTGGACAGCATCCTCATTTGCATCCTAAATCAGGGCCGGCTCTAGGGCAGAACAACCAGTACCTCTGCACCGGGCGCTGGCTTCAGGAGGGGGTTCCATGTTTCCAAGTATATTAAGGTTTTCAAAGCACCTCCTGCTGCGTTTCGTGTTTCCAGCAATTTTCAGGCAACAATAAAAATGTCAAGATAACTCAGGTGATTAATTTTCTTCCTGGAGTGAGATCGGAGTTTTGTCTAGTGGAAGTTTTGACTCATCTTAGGGTAGCACAGAGGGTTAATATGCCTGCTGCAAAGAAGGTGTACAATGTGGATCACAAAGTGCATATAATGTAAACAGGTCAGTGGGTTTATGCCTTTGTCAGAGATCCTTTTGTTACTTGCAGTTTATAAGTTAAAAATCTAATATAGAACAGTGAGCTTTTAACTGTCATCAAAGAGCTTCATGCAAACTGCAGGCTATATATTAGAGCGTTATGATTTTTCCCACAGTCTTTCATTATCTCAATGTTGCAAAAAGGGTTAATTTGGGTAGAAATAAATTGCTTCTCCTTTCACTGATGTGGTCGGTTATGACATGTGGCACATGTATGGTGAATGTAGTGTTAGTACGTAACACGCCTGGGGGGACGTGCTGTGCGGTTGACACCCTAACATGAGGGCACAGTAATTAAAACACAAGTTATTGTCTTTGTGGATGTGACACATCTTTTGCAACTAAATGTTGCCAAGCCTTATATTTGGTGAAAACCTGTATTCGAATCACGCCAAGTCAGAGCTTTGTGGGATAAAAATGGCCTGACCAACATCACTTTGGCTGCGTGGGAAGCTCTATCCGCTGATATGTTGAGACATCTTTTTCCCTTCATGGGCTGTCTGGTACCCCCCCACCCCAAATCTGATTCACAATCCTCTTGAGGTTTGAGTGCTACCCTCTCCCCCTGTGCTTTAAACCGGTCTTGCGTTGAAGGTGGTACTCCTTGTAAAGGCCATGGCTTTTGGACAGTCCCCGTTCACCCTTTTCCCAGTGGAGGACTGGTCTCTACTGAGGGCAGGACTCCTGAAGTCAAGAAGTGCAAGAGAGTCCACAGCAACAGCCAGCATTAAGTCTCTTTTGACCAGGTTAGAGTCCCCGGAATTTGCATTGATAGACTACAGTACCCAACGAAGTACTGTCCAGTAACCATTGACTGCCCCAGAATGTAGGGAATGCCTCATATACCCCTTCGCCCCTTTCTTCATATAACCGGGGTGCTCAAGTAGCAGTGTCAGTATAGACCAGTGGTGTAATTGGCATGGAACTCGACCTCTCCCCTTTCATACCACCTCCATGCAATAGATGAGGTGCCTTTGTGGATAAGCTTCCTTCGGCACTGTTCGACAGAGCTGTGGGTTAATGCACCCGCTGTGCAGAACGGTGTGCAGCTTGTATCTTACCAAGTCAGTTCTAAGGTTTATAAAAGAATACCACAGGTTCTCTTGAGATTTTCAAACATGGTACCTGAAGTCTAATCTTTAGGGTGTAGAAGATCAGGATCCTGTTTCATCTGCTACATATATACACACGAGAGTAACTGGAGAGTCAGTAGTCTAATCTAATAAACTGGTATCATTACTACTGAGTTCACCTGTTCACATACCCAGTGTATTTATTTCCTGGCCCAATCGCTGTTTATTGTCTCTATTGTGCCAGTGTCCGTGTACTCCCTGTCCCAATGTCGGTGTCAGGGGCTTAGCTTCATGGGGGTGTTTGGGGTGTTACACCCCCCCTAATAAATGTATTCTGTAGTATATAGTTGTGTGCAGGTGCTTTAAGTCAGGTAGTGTGATGTATTTATTATATTTCGCTTGGGAATTTTATGTACAAATTCAGACAAAACACACACTCACACTCTGTTATTTCACAACATATTGAGTTTAAGTGCCACCCCACAATCTTCACTCCTCTCCCTTCCTACTGCTCCGCAAGCCCCTCCTCCTGTCATGCTTTTCATATTATGTATTTTAACCAGTATGATTGTTGGGAGATATGAAGCTCAACACTCCCAATCTCACTGACCAAGCTACATGCCTGGTCGGTGTTCTCCAGGCTTGATCAGAGCATTCAGTATGTCAGTATATTCCATATATTGATGTACACCCTGGCCTGACAGTGGATCTGACCTAGAGTACTTATCTTCCTGTCCAAGAGCATCAGTGACATTTAGAAAGTGGCGGGCACTAGGCCACTTTACCAGGTCAGCGGAGGCTAGGGTCTATGCCCCCTCTATTTAGAGATCCCTGACTCGGTTACTGTGATGTTCATATCTGTTTCAGAATAGTTATGCCTTTGGTGCCGTCCCAGTACCAGTATCAGTGTTTTCTCTCCTCTCTCTAGTTCAGAATTGAGTGTCTCAGTTCTCCAGTGTATTCTTCCCTGTCCTGTATTAGTGTATACCTTCGCCCATGATTATGCGTTTCCCTGTCCCGATGTCAGTGTATTCACTGAGCCAGTGAATATTTCCACGTTGCAGTGTCTTCTCCTACTGTCTTTGTATTCCATATTTCTGTTTCATTGAACTTCTTTTTTTAGTGTCGAAATTTTTTATTTAGAAAAATTTATAATGATTACAGAAATATGAATACATAGGATTATAACTTAACATTTTAAGCTCAGACAATATTATTATCACGAAAAAGCAGAGATAGTGAGAATTACATAAGGGACCTTATATGATATGTAGAAGAGATTATGAAAGAGAACAATGTATAACAAGTTAATACATACATATATTTCAATCAATCAATCAGGGATTTATAAAGTGCGCTACTCACCCGTGAGGGTCTCAAGGCGCTCAGAGGGGGGGAGGGGTGTGCAGCTCCGGATCAGTGAAAGAGCCAGGTCTTGAGGTCCTTCCTGAAGGTGTGCAGTGTCGGGGAGCGTCTGATGTTCACTGGGAGCTCGTTCCAGGTCTTGGCTGTGATGTAGGAGAAGGCTCTCCCGCCTGCTCTTTTTCTGCAGATGCGGGGGATCTCTGATAGGACGAGGTCGGCGGAGTAGAGGTTCCTCCTGGGCACGTGGAAGGAGACTCTCTCGTTGAGGTATTCGGGTCCTATGTTGTTGAGGGATTTGTAGGCGTGGGTGAGGAGCTTGAAGGTAACCCTCCTCTCGATAGGGAGCCAGTGGAGGTCGCGTAGGTGTTGAGTCATGTGTTCGTACCGCGGATTCCCGATGACGAGTATGGCTGTGGAGTTCTGGATGGTTTGGAGTTTGTGTAGGAGAGTTCTGTTGATTCAGGAGTAGAGGGCGTTGCCCTAGTCGAGTCTGCTGGTTATGAGTGCATGGGTGATGGTCTTTTTGCATTTGGGTGGGATCCATTTGAAGGTCTTGCGGAGGATGCGCAGGCAGTTGAAGCTGGTGGAAGCAACTGTGTTGATCTGGTGGGTCATGGAGAGGGAGGAGTCGAGGATGATGCCCAGGTTTCTTGCGTGGTCAGTAGGGGTAGGGATATATTTCATTATATAGGTAATAATAATCATAAATATAAAATATAAAATTAAGAAGTTACAATTGATCCATGAGACAAAATGCATAAAGTGAGATAAATATTGAAAGATATGAGGAAAGTTGTTAGAGAATCAAATAAAAATAAATAGAAAAATAAATAAATAAGGAAATATATACATACACATAGATAGGGACAGTAAATGTAAGGGTAACAAATAAATAAATAAGTATATTAGTAAGTAGAAGAATATATAGATAGACATCAATATAAATATACGTTTATAAATAAATAAAGAAAAATATAGAGGTAAATAGAAAAAAGAATAAAGATAAATATAGAAAAATATAAAGCTGAATATAGATGTATGTAGATATAGATAGATAGTAGAATAGATACAGATATAGATATAGACTCCTTGTCCGGATAAAAGGAGGTAAAGGGTAAAGACAATATATGAGAGAAGGAAGAACGTGCTTAGGGATCTTGAAGAAAGGGAGCCCAGACTTGTTGGAAAATTTCCTCTTGATCTTGAAGTCGATATATAATACGTTCATGGGATGCTGTTTGAACCATTGTTACAAGCCATTCTTCATTCGAAGGCGGGTTAGATGATTGCCAATGTCTTAGGATACATATTTTAGCAGTGGAGAGTGCAGTGTGTAGAAGACAACGTTGCGAATGTGTAATGAAAGATAGAGTCCTAAAATCATGTAATAAAGTAATAGAAAGGGTAAGGGGAAGACGGAGTGATGGAATAGTTCTCTGTAGTGTGACCCCTATGAAAGTCCAAAAATCCAGACTGGAAGAACAATCACGAAGTAAATGGGGAAGATCACAATTAGCTTCAGAGCACCTCCAACATTTAGAATGCAACAATAATCCTGCTTTTTGCAATTTCAGAGGGGTCCAATACCAATCATGTAAAATTTTCAAAAGACAGAATTTCAAGCAAGCTTCTCGAGTGCCTTTGTCAAGATCTTCCAATATATCCGACCATAAGTTATCTTCAAAAGTAATGTGTAGACGTTCCTGCCATTTCATTTGAAGAGCTTTAGCAAGTGGTTGTGAAAATAAGTGAAGAGTTAAAACACCAAACAAGCCTGACATCGCGCCTTTGTGTCGTCCCCAGGTAAGGAGATAATCTAATATTGGTGAGGGGTTCAGTGTCCAGGGAGGAGAACCTAGACATCGTCTTAGACAGTGCTGCAGCTGTGAGTATTGTGATATTTGTTATGATGGGAGATCAAATTCTTCACAAAGCAGATCAAAGGGTTTTAGCTCTCCATTTGATATGACCTGATCAAGTGTTTGAATGCCACATGATATCCAACTAGACCATTGGAGTGCTTTACTATTTATTCGGATACCTTCCTTATTCCAGAGTGGAGCTTTATAATGCAAGCGGTAAGAAGTTTGTACAAGGGGATGTGCTCGATGCCAGGTTTAATAAGTAGCTTGCATTACCGGATGTGGAGGGGAAGAGCGTGGATGTCGAATACCATAGTGAAAAATAAGGCCATCATTTCGATTGAGAAGAGAATGATCTTTTTGAACCCACTGCGGTGGGTCGGTAGTGTTTGGGAGTAAATAAACTAATTCTGAAAGGTATCATTGAACTTCTGTCTTAATGCCGGAGTATTCACTGTCCAAGTGTCCATTTATTCAGTGTTTTAATACCAGTACCCTCCCTACCCAGGTTACATTGTATTCCTTGAAATGAAGTATGTTTTGCTCTGTCTTTTAATATACATATCTCCCTGTCCCATTGTCTGTGTCTTTCCAGTCTCAGTGTTGGTGGTGTACTCTGCACCCACTCAGTTGCCATGTTCCAGTATCAGTGTATTCCCCATCCAAGTGTCTTTTTATTCTGTCCAAGTTTCTTTGTATTACCTGTTCCAATATATTTCCTGTTCAGTATAAGTGTATTTCCTTTCCCAATGTCAGTGTACTCTCTGTCTCAGTGTCAGTGTATTTCCTGCCTTAGTGTCAGTGTAGTGTCCGTCCCAGTGTCAATGTATTTCTTGTCTTTGTGTCAGTGTATTCCCTTTCCTAATATGAGTGTACTGCTTGTATCATTGTCAGGGTATTCCCAGCCTTGGGGTCAGGTATTCCTTGTCTCGGTGTCAGTGCATTCTCTGCTTCATTGTTTAGGAAGCTGGTTCGCTATATGTTGCACTAAAAAGAAGTACAGTGTATATAGAGGCCAGTGTCTCCTCAATTGGTTTACAGAAGCTAAAGTAAATAACACTAATGCTCTCTTTTATGGTAGTGTGGGCGAGCAGTTAGGCTTATCAAAGGGTAGTGCTAAACATTTGTTGTACTCACAGAGGCAATAAATGAGACACACACACAAAGAATAAACCTGAGACCAAGTTAGAAAAATTACACTTCTTTTTATATATTTTGTAAAACCAAGAACTTGGTTCAAAAGTAAGTTCTTGGGTTCAGGGGTGCCACCTAAATACTCACTGTAGGGGCTACCTACCTTAAGGGTGTCTACACCCTCTATGTGACCACTTCCTGTAGGAAGTGGGCATAACCCTGACCCTAGAAGGCTAATTCCATCTAAAAAGAAAATGGAGGAATCTGAAATGGTGGTGTCCACTTCAGCTAGTCCACCATACGGGTGGAGCTGGGTTGGTGAGGGACACATCTCTTAATCTTACTAATTTTCCAGCCTGTCTTGCCACCAAAAGGGGGGTCTGGACAGGGTTGCGGGCATCTCCACTCTCTAGAGAGGCCGGGGTCGCATAAAAAAGGCAGCAGGACCCTTGAAGCCTCCCGCCCTGGTATGCAGGTCCTGCGTGGAGGAGGTGTAAACACCTCTGTACAGAGCAGCTCTATTCCTGACCCCCGTCAGAAGCAGTCATTCAACACATTAGTAGTTGGTAAGTTGTCAGGGAGCACCTCTAAGGTGCCCTTTGGGTGCATTTATTAATAAACCCTACACTGGCATCAGTGTAGGTTTATTAAGATGAGATGTTTGGTACCAAACTTCTGGGGGTACAGTGAAGCCACCAGGTCACTGGGGAACTCATAATCACGAGTGTCCAGCCCATGTACTCGTTATGGCTTTCCTGTGCACTTGTAATTCCTAAGAATGGACTTAGATATCACAGGGACTCATCCACTCATGTAGATATGCCCACACACCCTGCCTTAGGGCTGTAATGCCTGCTGTAGGGATTACTTACCAATACCACATGTAGTGGTTTGCAGGCATGGCACACAGGGATGTGTGCCATGTTGACTCTTCACTTTTCTCTGCACCAAGACATGCAGGCTACAATGGCAGTTTTGCATGAGCATGGTGAGGGGCCCTCTATGGTCGCCCAATTTGTGCTGCAGCCCTTAAGCACCCTCTTTAGTCCCAATGCCGTAGGTACCAGGAGTGCTAATTACTAGGGCCTTACATGGAGTCTAAAGTGGTGCAAATTGCGGAACAATGGTACAGTTTAGAGAAAGAACACTGGTACTGGGGACCTGGTTAGCAGGTTTCTAGTACACTTTCAGTCAAAGATGCATCAGATACCAGGCAAAAGGTTGGGAGAAACCTTGTCAAAAGGGGCACTTTCCTACACAGTGTCATTGGATTCCCTGCCCACTCTCAGTGTATTCCCTTTGCCAGTAACATTGTATTCCCTGTTCCAGTGTCAGTGTATTCCCTATCTCAGTGCAGTGTATTTCCTTTCGATGTCAGTATATTCCCTGTCTCAGTGCATTTGGGAAAGTGGGTTTCTGTTGCAGTACCATCTCACTTTTTGCCTGGGTTTTGATGCAGCTTTGACTGTAGAGTACTTGGTGCCTGTTGTCTAGGTTCCCAGTACCGGGAATCTTTCCCTAAAACTGTACCACAATTGGTACAACTTCAGACCCCCCTGTAAGTCCCTAGTAAATGGTACCTAAGGCATGGGGACTGAAGAGGGTCCCGTCACCAGGGTCATGCTAGCTGCCATTGCCAGGGCCATGCTAACTGCCACTGCAGTCTGCATGTCTTGGTGCAGGCAAAAACAACAAAGCTGTCATGGCACACTGCCTGTGTGCCTTGTCAAAGCAGCACTACCTAAGGTATGGGTAAACCATCCCTCTAGCAGGCTTTACAAGCCTTAAGGCAGGGTGCACAATATCTCAGGCGTGGGCATATCTGCATGAGCAAATATGCACCTACAATATTTAAGTCTATTCTTAATATTGTAGGTGCCAGGGAAGCCATAGAGAGTACAAGGGCTGGAGCTTAGATAACTTGAGTTCCCCAGCAACATGATGGCTTCACTGAACTGAGGAGTGTTTGGTACCAATAAACTCACATTGATGCCAGTGTTGGAGTTATTAAAACATGTACTCAGAAGGCACCTCAGAGGTGCCCCCTGAAAACCTATCAACCCTGGTGTGGTCTCTGACTGGCTTTAGGCAGCCTGCCACGACCAGACATGTTTTTGGACCCCTCGGTCATGATCCCCTGCTCTCCTGAGGTCCAGAAACAAAGCTCATCCTGGGAGGAGGTGTCACACCTCCTCCCCCAAGATGAGCACAGTGCTCGAGAGTGAAGCTTCAAAGACCTTGCCACCTTTGTAATACGACCCCAGCCTGGTAGCCCCCGGTTCAAACCCCCACTTTTGCGGGAGAACAGGCGGGAAAACTTAGTGAGAATAGAAGGTGGGCCCCCCTTTGCCAACTCCATCCCTTGGGTGCTGGAGATGAAGCGAGGCACATTTCTCAGTGCCCACCATCTTGAGGATGGTGGGATTTATTCAATCAGGGCTAGGGCTATGCCCCCCCTCCGAGAGGAGGGTGGCATAATAGCATGTGTAGACACCCCAGGTAAGAGACCCATTGGTCCCTACCTGTCACTGGCCTGTAACACCCCTAAATCTTCTATTTAGGCTGCATCCCCACACCCTGAAAGCAGATTATGACGACCTATAAAGAAGAGGACAAAGATGAGCCGTGCACCTGTCTCGGTGCAAGTGTATTCCCTTCCTTGGTGTCAGTGTATTTCCTGTCTTGGTGTCAGAGTATTTTTTGTCGGTATCAGTGTAATCCCTGTCTCAGTGTCAGTATATTCCCTGTTGGTGTCAGTGTATTCCCTGTCTCTGTGTTAGTGTGTTCCCTGTCGATGTCAGTGTATTCCCTGTCTCAGTGTAAGTGTATTCCCTGTCTCGGTGTCAGTGTATTCCCTGTCTCGGTGTCAGTGTATTCCCAGTCGGTGTCAGTGTATTCCCTGTCTTGGTGTTAGTGTATTCCCTGTCTCTGTGTCAGTGTATTACCTGTGTAGGTGTCAATGTATTCCCTGTCGGTGTCAGGGTATTCCACGTTTCGGTGTAAGTGTATTTATTCCCTGTCTCAGTGTCATTGTAATCCATGTCGGTGTCAGTGTAATCCGTGTCCGTGTCACTGTATTCCTTGTCTCGGTGTCAGTGTATTCCGTGTCAGTGTCACTATATTCCCTGTCGGTGTCAGTGTATTCCCTGTCGGTGACAGTGTATTCACTGTCCCAAGGCAGGGTATTCCCTGTCTAGGTTTAATGGTATTCCCTGTCGGTGTCAGGGTATTCCATGTTTCGGTGTAAGTGTATTTATTCCCTGCCTCAGTGTCATTGTAATCCATGTCGGTGTCAGTGTAATCCATGTCCGTGTCACTGTATTCATTGTCTTGGTGTCAGTGTATTCCATGTCAGTGTCACTATATTCACTGTCGGTGTCAGTGCATTCCCTGTCGGTGACAGTGTATTCACTGTCCCAAGGCAGGGTATTCCCTGTCTAGGTTTAATGGTATTCCATGTCTTGTTGTCAGCGTATTCTCTGTTGGTGTCAGTGTATTCTCTGTTGGTGTCAGTGTATTCCTTGTCTCAGTGTCAGTGTATTCCCTGTCTCGGCTTCAGTGTGTTCCCTGTCTGAGTCAGTGTATTCCATGTAGGTGTCAGTGTATTCCCTGCCGATGTCAGTGTATTACCTGTCTCGGAGTGAGTGTATTCCCTGCCTTGGTGTCAGTGTATTCCCTGCCTCGGTGTCAGTGGAATCCCTGCCTCGTTGTCAGTGGATTCTCTGTCACGGTGTCAGTGGATTCTCTGTACCGGTGTCAGTGTGTCTTCTGTCCTGGTGTCAGTGTGTTCTCTGTCCCGGTGTCAGTGTGTTCTCTGTCCCGGTGTTAGTGTGTTCACTGTCCCATTGTCAGTGTGTTCTCTGAACCGGTATCAGTGTGTTCTTTGTCCCGGTGTCAGTGTGTTCTCTGTCCCAGTGTCAGTGTGCTCTCTGTCCCGGTATCAGTGAGTTCTCTGTCCCGGTGCCAGTGTGTCCTCTGTCCCGGCGTCAGTGTGTTCTTTGCCCGATATTAGTGTGTTCTCTGTCCCGGTGTCAGTGTGTTCTCTGTCCCGGTGTCCGTGTGTTGTTTGTCCTGGTGCCAGTGTTTCCTCTGTCCCGGTGTCAGTGTGTTCTTTGTCTCAGTGTCAGTGTGTTTTCTGTCCCAGTGCCAGTGAGTTCTTTGTCCCGATGTCAGTGTGTTTTCTGTCCCGGTGTCAGTGTGTTCTTTGTACCGGTGTCAGTGTGTTTTCTGTCCAAGTGTCAGTGAGTTCTTTGTCCCAGTGTCAGTGTGTTCTCTGTCCCAGTGTCAGTGTGTTCTCTATCCCGGTGTCAGTATGTTCTCTGTCCTGGTGTCAGTGTGTTCTCTGTCCCGGTGTCAGTGTGTTCTCTGTCCCGGTGTCAGTGTGTTCTCTGTCCCGGTGTCAGAGTGTTCTCTGTCCCGGTGTCAGAGTGTTCTCTGTCCCGGTGTCAGAGTGTTCTCTGTCCCGGTGTCAGAGTGTTCTCTGTCCCGGTGTCAGAGTGTTCTCTGTCCCGCTGTCGGTGTGTTTTCTGTCCCGCTGTCGGTGTGTTTTCTGTCCTGGTGTCGGTGTGTTCTCTGTCCCGGTGTGTTCTCTGTCCCGATGTCAGTGTGTTCTCTGTCCCGGTGTCAGTGAGTTTTCTGTCCCGGTGTCAGTGTGTTCTCTGTCCCGGTGTCCGAGTGTTCTCTGTCCCGGTGTAGGTGTGTTCTCTGTCCCGGTGTCGGTGTGTTCTCTGTCCCGGTGTCGGTGTGTTCTCTGTCCCGATGTCGGTGTGTTCTCTGTCCCATTGTCGGTGAGTTCTCTGTCCCGGTGTCGGTGTGTTCTCTGTCTCCGTGTCGGTGTGTTCTCTGTCCCTGTGTCAGTGTGTTCTCTGTCCCTGTGTCAGTGTGTTCTCTGTCTCGGTGTCAGTGTGTTCTCTGTCCCGGTGTCAGAGTGTTCTCTGTCCCGGTGTCAGAGTGTTCTCTGTCCCGGTGTCGGTGTGTTCTCTGTCTCCGTGTCGGTGTGTTCTCTGTCTCCGTGTCTGTGTGTTCTATGTCTCCGTGTCTGTGTGTTCTCTGTCCCCGTGTCAGTGCGTTCTCTCGTCCCGGTGTAAGAGTGTTCTTAGTCCCGGTGTCAGTGTGTACTCTGCCCCAGTGTCAGTGTGTTCTTTGTCCCAGTGTCAGTGTGTTTTCTGTCCCAGTGTCAGTGTGTTCTCTGTCCCGCTGTCGGTGTGTTTTCTGTCCCGCTGTCGGTGTGTTTTCTGTCCCGCTGTCGGTGTGTTTTCTGTCCTGGTGTCGGTGTGTTCTCTGTCCCAGTGTGTTCTCTGTCCCGGTGTCAGTGTGTTCTCTGTCCCAGTGTCAGTGAGTTTTCTGTCCCGGTGTCAGTGTGTTCTCTGTCCCGGTGTCCGAGTGTTCTCTGTCCCGGTGTAGGTGTGTTCTCTGTCCCGGTGTCGGTGTGTTCTCTGTCCCGGTGTCGGTGTGTTCTCTGTCTCCGTGTCGGTGTGTTCTCTGTCCCTGTGTCAGTGTGTTCTCTGTCTCGGTGTCAGAGTGTTCTCTGTCCCGGTGTCGGTGTGTTCTCTGTCCCCGTGTCGGTGTGTTCTCTGTCTCCGTGTCTGTGTGTTCTCTGTCCCCGTGTCAGTGCGTTCTCTGTCTCGGTGTCAGTGTGTTCTCTGTCTCCGTGTCAGTGTGTTCTCTGTCCCCGTGTCAGTGTGTTCTCTGTCTCGGTGTCAGTGTGTTCTCTGTCTCCGTGTCGGTGTGTTCTCTGTCCCTGTGTCAGTGTGTTCTCTGTCTCGGTGTCAGAGTGTTCTCTGTCCCGGTGTCGGTGTGTTCTCTGTCCCCGTGTCGGTGTGTTCTCTGTCTCCGTGTCTGTGTGTTCTCTGTCCCCGTGTCAGTGCGTTCTCTGTCCCGGTGTAAGAGTCTTCTTCGTCCCAGTGTCAGTGTGTTTTCTGTCCCAGTGTGTTCTTTGTCCCAGTGTCAGTGTGTTTTCTGTCCCAGTGTCAGTGTGTTTTCTGTCCCAGTGTCAGTGTATTCCATGACTGGAGTGTATGTTTCTCTGTCTCATTTTCCATTCCATTCATCACAACACATTGCGTTCCCTAATATCCCATCACCTTTACGCCAAAGGTGTGATAATTGGTTAGAAAATCGTTCTTATTGGTAATTACAGTCAATTTTGTTGTCAAAATTACTATCAATGGTAAGTATTGTTGCAAATGCTGCATATAATAATATGTACATTATTGCAAATATCATATTTATTATGCAAATAACTATTGTAAATGTTGATAGTCGTGTTAATTTTATCATCCATTGTGTGCTGTTACTCTTATGCTATTCTTCCCCTGCTTTCTTGGTGTGCCTCCTCCCCTGTCCTAGATGCTGTCCGTCTGTCTCAGAGTGAATGTATTTCCTGACTCAGTCCATGTTTTCCTGACCCAGTGTTAGTCTCAGTGTATTGCTTGCATCGCATATGAAAATATATTTACATGAAGCAAGATTGTTATTATTGTTCGTGCTAACAATATTAATAGTAATTGTCTTACTGCAAGTATGCTTCGGCTTTTGTTACTATTAAGTGTGTTACTATTATTATTCATAAAAGTAACATTTTTATCAGTGATGGTCATGTTATCATCTCTTTTATTGCTACTTACATCATTCATCCTATTTTAACCGTAATAATGTTATGAATAGTCGTATGGCTGTAATTATGGCTTCTGCGTTGGTTGCTTACTCCTGCCCCTGTGTCGCAGGTGCTCCATCACCTTTCCTCCCGCCCGCACTCCTCTCTTGACCCCCCGCCCCTCCGTCTCGCACATTAACTGGACTTCAGCGTCTCATTTTCAAGCATTGATCCGTTTTCCCCCACAGCTACAGCGCTGTACAGTTCTGCTGACAGACAGCGAAAAATGACATTCTCTTCATCTCGGGCGGACAAAGGAAAATAAAGTTGCAGCGATAGCGAGTGGGGCAGGTTTCCAGGTTGTGCGGGGGCCTGGCAGCACGCCGCGGACGCGTACATAACTGACTTTCAAACCCGCGTGCACACCACACTCGATGCAGACAGACAGAGTTACGTTACGTTGCAGTTTTACGAACGTCGTGATATTTCGCAATCTCCCATAATGGCCCGGAAGCGGTTTTTGTGGCCGGAGATGATTTCCAAGAGGTTCCTAGGTTTAAATCGAAGACCAGTATCTGGTCTGACCTATGGATATTTGATGTCAGTAGTGTGGATGGGAATGTAACTCTTGTCAGGTGGGTGCGTCATCATAGGAGAGTTGTGCCTGCACAGGAGGGTTGTATCATATTGTTTCAGTAGCTTTTTTGCCAGTGTGTGGGTCCATTGAGGGACATATGTGTGGCAAGTGATTATAAGCACGATGTGCTTTTGAGCTCCATAATTGCCTATTTTGACTGTGTTAAGTGTTTTTGGGAGCTCTGTTATAATCAATCAAGATTGATAAGGCACAGTTTAAGCTGGGTCTTGACAGGCCCGTCAGAATTCCTGGACGGTCCTCCACTTCAGTAGATGCGGCAAGTGAAAGGGAAGCGGAGCGTAGTCTTCTCAATGGTTAGTGGAAGTTCAGGTGGTGGTTAATGTAGGTGGGAGAGCCTTGTGTGCTTGGGTCAACATGACTTGGCAACTCTTCTGTACGGGGAGCCAGTGGAGTTTTCTGGGGTGGGGTGTGCTATGGGTTAGTCGGGGTAGGCCGAGGATGAGTCTGAATGGTCTGAATTCTCTGTAGAAGGTGTGCGGTTATTCCTACATAGAGGGCATTGTTGTAGTCCAGTCCGCTGGTGATGAGGGCTTGTGTCACGATGCATCTCGTGTGTAGGTGTAGCCACCTGAAGATCTTACGTAGAATGGTTTCTGCTGTAGGAATGTATGCTGTTGTCAGCACAGGAATACTGAGAAGAATGCCAGAAAAAAAAATACCTTCCACTTTGAAACTCAAGCACTAACTGGTACCTGCATCAAGGTTGGGCTTTTGCGATTCCTTAATTGTGAATAATAAGGAATCGCAATTAATGAATCGCAAAAGCAAAAGCCTATCCTTGTAGGAATTGCAAAAAATTTGCAATTCCTACACATTCCTTAATTGCGACTCACAAATTGCGAGTCACAATTAAGAAATGGCTCGCCCATTCATTCCTATGGGCCTACAGGCCCAAGGGAATAAATGGAAATTGCATGCACAATTTGCGAGTACCCATTAGGTACTTGCAAATTGCGCATGCAATTTCAAGGGTGCAAGGGTACTAAAAGGACACCCTGTTGCACCCCTGAAATTGTGATGTGCACCCATGTTGCGCACACACATGCTCCAAGAGGATGTGTGTGTGTAACATTTTTCAAAGAAATCGCATTTTACCATCACCTTTCATTAGACAGTAAATTGCGACTCTTTTTACTTTATTGCATTGCATTTAAGGAATCGCAAATTGCGATTCCTTAAATGCAATCGCAATTAAAGTAATCGCAATTTTGCGATTACTTAAATTGCGATTTTTGCATTCGGGATGATGCATCCCAAATGCAAAAATACCGTTCGCAAAGGGGCAGATTCTGAGAATCTGCCCGTTTGCGACCGTTTTTTCCTTTGATGTATGTAGGCCTAAGTGAGGTAACCATGCAATTCTGACCCTTCCTAGGAAGGTCATCTTAGATTGTTTGTTCATGAAAGCAAAGTTTCCTCCATTCTGTGTTCCTTTCTTCCCTTCTCGTCTCTTTTTTAATGTTCTTTACTTTTACATCCCTTTACTTCTTTCGTATCCTCATTCCATTCATCTTGCACTTATATTTTTTCATTTGCAATGTTTAACATTTGCTGGTCTCTAAACATGCTTGATTACTTTGCCAGCCCATTGCTCCATCCCAAAGCATTGTATTCCTATATTCACTCATGCTGGTATTTATTGGCTTCTGGTCCATATTGTGACCTGAGTGACACAAATCAAAGCTAAGAAGGGCTTTTAACAACTATTTAATCTGTCCAGATGCATCCATGCTGAAGCTGGTGCTTCCATATAATGCTTTAATGAGGTCTTCTAATGTTTAGTAAAAAAGGAATGGCTGTTAATATGTTACCAGTACTTCTAGTTGAGAGAATGGCAGATGAACAAGGGCTAAATGCTGAGTTCATTCACAATCCAGTGCACAAGCTATGTTGGGGTGGACTTGACATTTCATTGGTTTGTTTCTTATGGCAACCTAGTGACGTTTGTGGTTTAAGTGCTGTAGCCGGTTGCAATGGGATTGGAAACGGCCTTAACCACGGAGCCTAAACTACGCATGGCTAAACAACGCAAGCGGAACCACGCACGTCTAATCCATGCATATGCCTTTACCACACAAATGCGTGGTTTAGACGTTAATGGTAGTTAGTGCTCTAGATTCGAAGCGAATGGGCAGTGGGTGGGAGATGTTGCAGACTTGGAGGGACTTCCTGCCCAGACGAGGATCGGCTTGGTGAGTACCTTTTCTGGGAGTGTTGGGGTCGGGGAAGTTTTTAAGGTTCAGGGCATGTGGTCAGGAAACTTTATAGGGCAGGGAGGCTGGTTTTAGGCCTCAGGGCGGGGGGCTGGGTAGTTTACATGGCCTTGTTTCAGGACGGGGGGTCAGACTACTTTTTAGGGATAGGGGGATGGTTTTAGGGCTCAGGGTGGGGGCTGGGGTCCAGGTACAATGGCTCAGGGCAGGAGGTCGGGTTCGTTTTCAAGGCTGGGGACAGGGTTTTAGGGCTCAGGGCGGTGGGATGGGGTGTTTTTAGGTCTGGCGTGGGGTTCGTTTTTAGGGCTGCGGTCCACTTTTAGGACTCAGAGAGAAGGGCTAGGCTGTTTTTAGGACTGGGATCGGGGACATACTCAGACCAGGAGGCTGAGTTTTAGGGCTCAGGGTGGGGGCTAGGCTGTAACCTTAACCAAAAATAGGCCTTTACCAATTATGCCATTACAACTAAATTAGTTGTAAAGGCATGCATGTTTAAGACTCGGTTGTTGTTAAGACCGCGTTGTTCATTGATTGGGGATTGCGTGGTTCTGACAGACAACCCAACGGGATTAGTGGATTAATGTTGATTACCGAAGTTCCAGGGGTAGCTGTGAGGGTAGGTTGGGTGTAGGAAGAGACAATGTGCAAGGATACAGGCAGAGCGTACTCGGACAGTGAGTGCGCCCGGGAGGTCCCTTCAAGGGGACTGAGCACCACCTGAGTAGAAATGAGGCCTTTTGAATGCAGCTTCAGAAATACGGCAATCTACGACAGAGGCAGCCTAACGAGCCTGAGGTGGCCCAACAGAGGTAATCCTGGTGAGCCAGACTAGGGCACTAGGTGCATAGAGCAATGTGTGTGACGATGTAGGGCCCCACCTAACTGACCTCCTTGCTTCACACTCCCAGTTAGGCCCATGACTGGTCACACCATTATCCCTGAACAAACACTGCTTTTCTTATCCACCACTCGATTCTCAGAAGCATAACGGCGGCATGGATGTCCTTTATGCTACCCAGATGCATAGAATGTGGCCAAACATTGAATGGCTAATTGTGATTTTCCTGTTCCGCCTCTTCTTCCCTCAAGATGAACAGAAAAAGGAAAGGAGGAGAACTGGTGCTAGAACAACTGTTGGGGCGTTGCCATCAATGTACATCACTGAAATCATAGGGATTATGAAAAATCAAAGCATCACACAAAGAACAGTGTAGAAAATAAGCCACACCCATTCTGCACGAGAGGAGTTAGTAGGGCTGGATTAACATGTAAACACAATACGCACATGCTCAGGGCATCATGGGAAAGGGGGCACCACAGAAATTTTTCATTGACGGATTTACTGTAAACCATATGGTGCAAAAATGCAAATGGTGCAGCTAAACCTCTAAATAAAGTGAAAGTACACAAGAAATAAACATTATTTTCCATCTTAGTTTTGTTTCATTTAGAAAAATACAATTTTATTTTACGGTTTATTATTGTTTATATTTTGAATTAGATATAGATGTGAACACCAGTATCTTTTAAGTGCTTAGGTCCTCTAAAGGTCTTAATCCAGCCCTTGGATTTAGGGTGTAGTATTTGTCTGGTGGTGCATTTTGAAGCACATTATCACACAAATATGACTAAAGCATGGTGTGGTAGCTCATTATCATTTACAGAAAGCATATTTTCTTTTGAAATGGACACTAAATTTGCATCAGACATACAGTTTTAGTGTTCAACCTCTATGGTGCACAAAAAAAGTGTTTTAGCAAATAGTTATAATTTGCATAATACACAAGTAAAATGCCATGTTTTTTTTGATCCTACAAAAATATTTGCTTCTGTCAAACTTCAGAAGTATATCAAATGTGCCTCATTTTTGCTTTCGTTGATGCTGTTATATTTTCTGGTATTTGTATAATTAAATCACAAGTATTCAATTTTGTTGTGCAAGAAATTAAAAAGACATCCTTCAACCTTTCCTTTCACAATCCCAGTACCCCAGCAAGATTATCACACAATTCACATTAAAAATCCTCTCACATCGCAGGTAGAGAAAATAAAGAACAGCAAACTCCAGTCTCCATATTAAAACTATAAGAAGCAATTTGACAGAAGACATTGCCTGACATTGGACCTCTATCTTTAAATACAGCAAATGTGAGTGACAACATTAAAACAAAATGTAAAAGCCTCTTTATTGTTAATTCACCTTCTGAACTCCATCATGGTTATTGAGGGCACTGTAGCACCTCCTGCACCCCTACTTTCAGTGCGTATGAAGGGGAGGGATTACTCTATTGGATTTTTTTTTTGGGGAGCAATCATCAGGCTTAATGACCTAGCCTTTGAAGTATTGTTTTGGCATGAAATCATTTATGCCCCATCTCTCAGAAAATACAGCTGCTCTCACAGTTACCAAGATCAGGAGTTTATGCCTAGAATCAGCCTAGCTGTCCTTCAGTGAGTGACTTCCTCTAGCATGACTAGATCTCCACCACAACTATTTCAATTTTATGGGCAATACATCAAAACACACCTACACAAAACCACAGAATATCCTACCTACACAGAAAGACACACAGAGGCGGACACTATATCCAACAATAAAACCACACACCATCATTCTAGTCTAAACAATAAATTGCCATATTCAACCAGTGCACACTAGTTATAAGTTTCTAGCCATCTTGCGCATAACAGAGCTCAAAAGCCAGTATGACACACCACACAACATAAACCCTTGAAACATGCACATAAAATTAGCCTGAATATAAAACACCCTTACAATATTGAGTCATAAGACACAAATCTAGGTTGTGATGCCAATTTGAAAATCACGAACCTCTGGCCAAACAATGGACAATTGAGCCCCCTGGATCGAGAGAAAAACAAAAATTATTTCCGCATACCCATACATACACATAAACATAAGGATGTACCCAGGTAGACCTCATTTTATTTTCACAGTGTTTCACACAAATCTAACAACAAAATAACTTTTTACAAACCTCATACAAACAAAAACCAGCAAAATTTCAGGCCTGCAGTTCGAGGGATGGCCTTCCCAGACCAGCTTCTAGATAGAGAAAGCTCTATGATGCCACATCAAGAATGGTGAACACTATACAACTGTGACCAACACATTTTTCTACAACTGAACTTATACATGTTTATGCTTTTAAGCAGAAAGATAACAAAAATAGAGAGTGAGAAGAGAACCTGTTCACCTCTCTTTATAAATACACTAAACAATGAAAAGAGAGGATGCTAGCATACTCTGCTTGAGATGTACTTCACACGTCCGTGTGGAAAAACCCTGAGGTCTTTTAAAAGACCCCTCACCTACTAACCTAGTTGTGGCATGCTTCATCATTGGGGTCCCACCCGAGACACCTAGCGCATCAAGGGTGTGCTGCGATGCCTGATTACAGCAGAGCTAGTTTTCTGGTGATTCTCAAGTGAGGAAAGAGGTGATTTAAAATTACCTCCAGGTTGCCAGCCAATAAAGGAATATTTAAGAGTGGTGACCTTGGGCAGGGTTTAAAAACAGTGGTGGATGTGCTCCGAGAAAGCAATGAACTCTTACATCCTGGTCGACATGTTTCAGCAATAATAATTCAATGCCCCTTGGGTCAGTATGGCTTTCTTCAGGACCAGTATCGCATGTCCAGTAAGGCATGCATCATAGATTTCACAACTCGTAACTTATGGTTGTCTGTGTTACTCCTTTTGAGTTATTGTGTTCCATATAAAACGAGAGTCATCATGGTTATAAAGTAGCAAATTATTAAAGGGAGCATAGGCATAGCACTCCCAACAGGAAGAACAACCTATATCAAAGAACAAGCCTAAAGAAAAAAGAGTGCACCGAAAAAGACATAAATAAACAAAAGAGTAGGGGAATATGTAACAGGGGAAGTAGACATGAAGTGAAAAAGACACCCAAAGGAGGGAGAAATAAAGCTAATGCCCCACTTAAAAGCAAGGATTTCCGAGCGACAGAAAAAAGAACCAATGAAAATGGTGGGCATGTTTGAAGCCCATAGATTAGATACAGCATGTCTTGGAAGAGACAGGCTAGACCTAAAAATGTATACATTTCTTAAGTTTACTCAAGTATTTAAATTAATGCTCAAGGGTGCTAGTGGATCGCCTTCTGTGCTGTTTCTGTAATTCACAGAATGTTTTTATGTTTGTCAATAAACATTTCCAGACTTTATATAGGAGTGTGAACACATTTATTTGCCACCAGACCACAATACTTTTCTGCATTCATCTTTCCATGATTACATTTTGGTCTGATGATGATTCATGGACCCCATGTCACTTATGGTTGAAATGTCAACAATCTCATGTGCTTTAAAATGTGGTCAACCTTACCCAACATGAAAAAAGCAACAACGTTTGCTCTTTTATTAAGAATTCAAACATCCCACTACTTGTATATAACTAGAAATCTATTTTTAACTGTGCAAAGTTTAATGAAGCATTTGAGCATATTTTTCTCACCTTGCTGCACTAGTTTGAATTTCACTTCTGTGTACTTTTAGCTTTTATACTTGATTGAGCATAGGTAGAAAAATAACATCTTGAAAGCTAGGAATTCATATCTGTCGTCCACCAAGTATCAATAATCAATAAAACCATTTCTGAAGTACATCTTTTGATTGCTGTCTCAGTAAGCTTATTGGGTTCCTTTCTGTCAATGGGGCATTTCTATGTTCTTTTCCTGTCATAATCCAGCACTAAGTAAAACACTAAAATAAACATTCGTACATAGCATGCAGATGTTTTTACCAAACAGCACAAAGCCCTTGCCTGTTGTCTTTACAGTGCCGATGTTATTATGATGTTCAGTTGTTTATGGCTCCTACAGGGCAGCAGAGGGTTTAATGGATGCTGGGTTGGCCAATTTACTATTTTAACTTCAGTTTTTGAATATATGGGGAATGTGCAACTTTCCCCAAACTAGTTCAAGAGGCCTATTTGCAATTTTAACTCTATTCCTGGAATATTTTGGGAAAAGTTAATTATTCCCCACGCATTTTGATTTTGAAGTAGAAACTGAGGTTTAAAGAGGGTCAGACAGAACATGCCTCTCTGAAGGCAGGCTTCATATACCTAAGTCTACTTACAGGGTAGATGCCACTCTATATGATTGCCGCCATTTGCGTCTGACTCCAAACTCCTTAAGTTTGGGGTTCCTCAGGGATCTGCCTTGAGTCGGACATTGTTTAATTTCTACATTGGCAACCCTGGTGGAATCCCTTGGAGTGCAGGTCATCTCTTATGCTGATGACACGTAGATCCTTCTAACTTGGGACGGGAGCATCTGTATCACTCAGTACAGATTTGAAGCGTGTCTGTCAGCGGTGTTTCAGTCAATCCGCTGGAGTAATCTCCAGTGCAGCACGAGAAAGACAGAAGTGCTGGTTTGTGCCCCGCGCACCTCTGCTTTCTGGAGTGGTGAAGTCAGGCCTTGTTCTACTCCATCTCCTCCGACTACGGCCAAAGTGGTTCAGAATCTCGGAGTGAAGTTTGATGATAATCTGTCTTTTAAGGCTCAGGTGGAGCGTGTAGTTGGGACTTGTTTTGACCTTCTTCAGTTTTTGAAGACGTTTTTGATCCTCCTTGCGGGTTACTGTCATGAGATGATGGTAGTCCATTCCCTCATATCTTCCTGGCTGGACTAAGTTAATGCATTACACCAGGGTCTTCCACTATATCAACTTAAGAGACTCCAGTTGGTGCAGAATGCTGCGGCCTGACTTTTGCTTAACATCCTGAGGAACATCTCTGTCCGGGCCCACCTCAAGGAGTTACATTGGTTGCCCATTCGGGAGAGAGTGAGGTTCAAGTGGCTTGTGTTTGCCCATAGAGCTTTTTTTGGCCTTGGCCCCAACTATTTAACTAAGAGACTCGTTCACTATTATTCCTCTAGAACTTTACGTTCTGCTGATGCATGCTGGCCGTGGTGCCTAGGCACCTCCTTCTTTACGTTGGCTGCTGCAGGCTGGAATACTCTCCCCTGGCACCTTCGTGCCATTAAGGATGCTGGTGCTTTTAAAGATGTTATAAAAGCGTGGTTATTTAACTGTACCTTTTAGTTCTGCCTCTCTCCTGTGAGATCTGTGGTCAATGTACCTGTAGCACCGGCACACTCTGTAGAGTAGCTATGCGCTTTATAAGTGCTATTGTTATTTGATTTGATTTGAAGGGCTGTAATCTGTGGAGCAAACTCTACAGGGGCTGCAAGACCTCTTTGTTTTTTGTTAATTATTTAGTTGCAGTCATTGAGATGTTGAGCTTCTAAAATCTGCTTGTGTGTCAAGCCAAGGTGAGAACAATTTAGGAAAGGCTGAACACCTCAATAACCGCAATTAATTATTTAGCTGAAAAACCAAGAGGTTTTGGAGCCATTACAGGTTTCCTCTCTTTAGGAGAGGATTGTGAAGTGCAGCATGATTTCAGATGGACATGTTCTGCTGCTGTGTTTCGTCCTCAGTGTCTGCGGAAACGTTCCAAACAGAGAAGCACACCTTTAAATCTTAATATGCACTCCTGGACCCAAATCCCTGCTTCATCACTTGACCAAATTGTGTGATCTGTGTCCCATCGCTCTACTGTATCATTTTCCTTAACCACTCAGTTTGAGAGTACTTTGAATTAATTCAGTGCAAGATCTGTGGTACACAAAACCTCCACTTACATTTGGATAATATAAAATAATCTTGCTTCACATTTCATATCAGAGTAGGCTATAAAAATAGAGAGAAACGGACACATTTTGGGTAGTTCGTGGAAAATTATTTTTAAAGTTAAAAATATTATTTTCAATAAACTTCACACAATTCAGTGATATTGTATATACTTAGGAACTGAGAAATGTTGATTTTTTAAACATTTTATTTTAAAGACTTCATCTCTTATTTCATAACGTGTTGCCTGGTTTACATCTTTTGGTGACTCGCCTCGTGCTTTGGCATTTGAGTCCAGCCAGACATCTGGTTTAGCTCTTCCCAAGGCTGTCCGAATCTACCTCCCGCAGCCCAACAACCACCAAACGTCTAGGGTCTCCTACCCACGTGATTGCCCCCCAAACCAGGTGCCAGCATTGACTTGGAGTCAAAAGACAGGACGAGGAGGGGCGGACACGCAAGTTTCACTTTACAGTACGTTTATAACTAGTGCGTCGCAGCCCTGTCGACCGTGTGTGAATCCTGAGGGTGTCTCCGTGTGCTGGGTGCATAACGACATTATATATTTATTTTCTTGCATTTTCTCCCCCGCAGACATGGTGGAGAAAAACTATTTGTTTGTCTTGTCTAATTTAATTTACGTTGTTTGTCAAAGAGACAGGCTATTTGAAAAACCCGATGTACCCGGGCAAAACTCCTCTGTAATTTCAGAATGTGAAAAATGAGATCAGAGTGGACATGCCAGGGAGAGAGTGTGTCTGCGTTTGGGGACTGAAGAGTGGGGTAAACAATACTTCCATTTATCCTGAACAATCCGTGACTCGAACAGGGGTCAAAGGGCGACCGACCTTCCCCTAGGCGCAGACTTGTTAAAACATATCAAAACTGTTTAATTTCTATCCTATTCAAAACACCATTAATTGTGTGTACTGTCTCAGGCAGCCTGTCCCTCCCAGGCGCTGCTCCAGCTGGCGGCAGCTCCCAAATGAAATATTTTTTTTTCTTTTTTCTTCACGTTCGTTTATATTGTGTGTGTGTGTTTTTTTTTAATCACAAGGAAGGCGAAAATAAAAAGTAGTCATTGTTGTCTGGACAACATTAGTCCTTCACTCAGAGGTAGGATTCAGAGAATGGTGTCAGAGTTCTCGAATATCCCAGGTCTATGCATGAATTGCTAATGCAGCCAAGTGTTTTGTGCTTAGCATTCTGGGACTAAATGTGACAATCACTATATTATTGATTGTTTGAAATTCAGTTAGCTTTATGTCTTTCTTGCACTCTATCAATTAAATGTTTCTTATATGTGTTCATAATGTTACTGAAGGAAGGAAAATGTACTTTGTTCAATTGAAGGCCATTTCCTTTGGCTGAACGGAGGTAGTTTATATTTTGAATGTGGTTTCATATTCTGTTGTAGGAAACAAGACAGCATTACGCACTAATAGTGAGGCAAAGGCTATGTTCATGTGATGTGTTTATTGTTTTGCTATTGGATAGCTGAATGTATCTTTTCATAATGTCATAGTGACTATATCATCATTTCTTTGTCTGAAAGTGTAAAAAAACCTCTCCATTTGGTAAGAGGCAAGATATTCTCTTGCTTTACTTAGGGGCAGACTTCACGTCAAACCTCTTTTTTATTCAAACACTCCGATTATTTTCCTTGAAAGGGGTTCCTTCCTGGTCCCCTTGGAGAGCAGTGCCCACATTAGTCTCTTCACTGATCTGTAGTTAGAATATTAGCAAGATATTTATATCCTGCTTATTTGAGCAGTTCTTATGACAATTTGCACTTTATTTGCTTTATAGACCAGAACCAGTTCTGGCTGTTGACTAGATTAGGGCTCAGCTTCCACTGCCAATGATATTGTGCACCTATTTGCATTATGAATATTTTGAATTGTATGGACTAACCATATACCTGTTGCCTCCCATAAGTCTTAAAATGAATACACCTTCATGGTTTGTACTTTGAACATTGTCTTGTGTGGGTTTTCCTGTATGGATTTTCCTATGTGTATATTCTCTGTGTAAAAATCCTTTACATTGTGTTTTGGCCTCTAGTTTTTAAAGACTCACACATAGCCCTGATCCATTAATCAGCCCTTTTGATGTAAAAAGCACTGACACATGCAACAGGGTTTCTAGATTGTGGTGAGTAACTGACATATTTTAGGACAGGCAAACCCAATTGACCTCTGCATGTAGCTGGTGATGAGAAAAATAGCACTCCCACTCTTGACTGTACACCTCAACCTGTACCATCACCGAGACCCCGCTTAGCATTGACTTTATACGGATTGCAGCCATCATTTATGAGTCGGAGGAGTATCACATAAAGTGGACAATGGCAGCTTTTCCTTCCCAGTCCTATGGGGAAGACTGATGGATGGTGAGAGGTGACTGATTGTCAGAGGCATTACCAAAAAATTAGAGGGAGCAGAGAGGAATTCTGGCCAAGCACACATCCTCCCTAACTACCCGTATCTCTAAACACTTGGGGGCCTATTAGCATGGCGGGCGGACCGCCACCGCCCGACCGGCAGTGGCGATCCGCCTGCCAAAACACCCCACCGGACGGCCATTTACCCCTGCCACATTAGCATGGCGGGGGGGTACCGCGGCGGACGGAAAGACCGTCTGATGCTTTTCTGCCGGCAGGCAATCGTCACGATTGCCTGCCGGGCGGAAAAGGCCCATAATATGGTGGCGGTGCCTGCAGGCACCGCCATCCATATTATGATGTGAGAGGTGGAATGCCTTTCCATGACGGAGACTCCGCCATGGAAAGGCATGCAAAGTTTACTTTGGGGGCCCGTTGCAGGCCCTGGGGGGGGGGTGGGGAGCTGGGGGGCTGCATTTGTGGGGTACCCATGGTACCCCCCACATTGCTACATTGGCATTCACAAGGTGGCAGGCACCGCAGAGTGCCTGTCAAGTTGTGCATGCCAATGCACAACATGCATTTTCAGCACAGCCCGCCCGCCACAATGTTGAATATGCGGGATGTGACTGCCAGGGTGGCGGTCGCATCCTAATTGGCAGTGCGGGACCGCCACACCACTGGCGGCTGGTCCCAGCACCGCTAGGGTGGTGGGCGGACAGAAGTCTGCCCGCCATCCTAATGGGGGCCTCGGTGTGGAGTTCCGTAGTGAAAGTCCCAGTTGCCCACTGTTGGTGCCCGGACCTATAGTGGCCATAAGAGGCATCTTCTTCTTGAAGCACAAGCCCTCACCCACCAAGAGCTTTCATGCTTCATCATTGGGCTGTGCTCCTCGTTAAGCTGGTGCTGCAATGCCCAATGGGCCCCTCAAGGGGGGTCTTTGCGTGAGATCTTTCATCTTGCCACAAGGTCTAGAGTTGCCAGACCTATGTATTCCAGATGTTTATATGGGGTAAGCCATATATGTTAGGGTTAGATTGGTCTGTGAAATGATAATTATAAATAAATAAAGGTCACCTAATAGAATACTTTATTACTGAGGCCTTTGTTAAGGTTAAACAACTGGGGGGGGGGGGGGTGGGACCTGATTATCCTCTCTGGTTTCCTCAAAATCGGGTCAATCTGTTTCATGCATTCATCAGCCTACTGGATTAGTGGCAATTCATCAGGACCTACCCATAAGTCTAATCTATTGAAATGGGAATCATATTTAGTGCATAATTATAATCCCTCCTAGACATGATCTGCAGAAAGTATCAGAAGGGTAAAAATTGTATCTTTTGTGACTCACATCCATGATTCTAATGTGTTGCCCAGAAGACGCAAATGGCTTAAAAAGAATACATACACAGGTCAAAATGACATAAAACAAAAAATCTGATTGGCTTATGTAATACTTGTGCCAATATTGTGCTCCTTTTTAGGTCTCGCCTGAGCCAGCGCATGCGCTGCTCTGGCGAGACATTTAGTAACAGCGGCTTTTGGAAGTGCTACCAAAGTGGCCAAGCGGCCACCAGCTTGCGATTACGCGCACAAGTGCGCGCCTCGGTCTGCCTCTGCTTTCACTTTTGGCACCGCGCGCGCGATGCTGTATCTGCTTTTACTTTTGGCGCCGCGTGCGCCACGCTGCATCTGCTTTCACTTTTGGCGCCGCACGCGCGACGCTTCATCTGCTTAAAAACTTCTATTTCTTTAATTTTGCTATAATCGCGGCACCCGCGCTTTACTTGTAATGTTAAAAGTAAAGCGCGGGTGCCGCGATTATAGCAAAAGTAAAGAGATAGATTTTTTTTCTATCTCTATCCTTTTGCTATAATCGCGGCACCCGCACTTTACTTTTAACGTTAAAAGTAAAGCGCGGGTGCCGCGATTATAGCAAAAGTAAAGAAATAGATGTTTTTTTCTATTTCTTTACTTTTGCTATAATTGCAGCACCGGCGCTTTACTTTTAACGTTACAAGTAAAGCTCGGGTGACGCGATTATAGCAAAAGTAAAGAAATAGAAAAAAACTTCTATTTCTTTACTTTTGCTTTACTATTTCTTTACTTTCGCTTGCTTTGCCCCTCATCCACTTCACCCATGGTTGTACTTTAGGGAAGCTGAGCGTGGTTCTCTCCCCTGCACTTTAGGGCCTGGCATGGTCTGTACAAGATGGAGCATTACTTGGTTCTCAGATGTGGGGGCTAGATCATTGTATGTTCCTGGCCCAGTGCATGCTTCTGCTGCCTGTGTGCTTGGGTCTTGCACAATGTTTCACAAGATTGTGCGCACACCAGTAATCCGCCTTGTGCGCACCCCAGTTATCCGCCTTGCGGGTGGTGCTCTATTTTCACAGCAAGCGTATTGACGCCATTGTCTGTGTTCATTGAGACATCAACTCTTCACCAGCTGTGCACATGGTATGAATCTTTCTTCATGCCTCGCTCACTTTGGCATTCGATTAGAAACTTCTGTTTTAACTTGTCAATGGGTGAAATGCAGAGCCACAAGGAGAGATCTGCCTCTATCGTGTTCTCTGCCCAGACTGCTGTCCTGACATTTCAACAGGCCCCGCCCACATTTCGCCTGGTGTGTATCACATCGTTACACTTCAGCTTTTAAAAGGTTTTGTCTCATCCCAAAGTCGTCAACATTCCTCCATGCCTCTTCATTTCGGTCAAAGATCACATTTACAAATGTGGCGCAGCACGCCGGTCGTCATAGTGACCGGGAGCCCGCTGAAAGCTCGGCCCGTCCGCGAGGCAGGGCTACCAGGGCCACTGTTTATGAGTAACTAGGAGACAATGGAGCTCGCAGAACACAGGTTCAAATTACCAGAGTCCGGACACTGTGAATGAGCGGAGCTATGCACTGCCAGCAGCCTTAAATATGTGCCCACAGGGTGGCAAAAAATGGACTTCAAAGAAAACATATTTTCTAAACACAAATGTCTATACCTTTGTCCATATTCAGACTGTGCAACCATTGAAGATATTTACTTGGAATATGCGTATGAAGAGAAAGATTTTGAGTAATCTTTTAAAGGTGGCTAAAGAAGAGCTTGTCCTAGTAGCGGGGGAGGGGTCCAACCCTGTTTCCCTACCAGAGAAAGCTTGCTCTTTTGTTCTCAAAGTAAATGAGCCCACCAGTCGTAGGCTGCAATGGATGGTGTCCTTCGGGGGACACGTCATCACGCACTGAGAGGTACACAGGCTGGTATGTTCACTCATGCACTGAGCTGCACACTATGAGCACGCTTTAAAGGGAAGCCTTTTACTTAAGTGTTCGGAGTAGGGGGGGCAATCTGTGACCCCAAGCTTATGAAGCTCTTTACCACTGTGGAAATGGCAGCCTAATTCCTATTCACTTCTTTGTTATAAACAATGTTCATTTGATGTCTTTTGATATTACAAATGTCCAAACGAAATATTTTCGATATATGACCAACTGTGGATGGTTCATTTGTGTATAAAAAGTGTCATTCACTACTGTTTATATGTGCTAAATTGACAGTAGTCTTGTGTTGCCATTGTATAAACGAAAATATTATTCCTTTGTGTATATAAAAAAAGCTTTGTTGTGTCAAAGTACTAAAACAATACATAAGATGAACTGTGGTCACTTTAAGAATCGTGTTTTTATCTGAGTTCTTTGTAATGAAGTTCACTACGGTGACTGTTTGATTAATGAATATAAGCTAAGTAAATCCTCAAGGTTTATTTTTGTCTGAACATAATATACCCAATTCCTTGGGGTTAAGTGGGTCGCCCTATTGTTTTGTATAATTCCTATTCAAACACTCCTTGTCAGAAGTAATTAAAATGCGCATTGATACACAAACAGTGCTCCGCCTAGCCTTTGTCGTCCGGGACACCGAATCTGCATAGGGACTATGCGCAGAGCTCTTCAGCGTAAAGGGGCCCCTGCTCCCACAGAGTGACATCCTGCGCTCGGCGTGGACGAGAGGCGTTTGCCTGAAGACTACTGGGACCTCTTCACACTTGAGAATCTGCACGCAGTGGGGGCGCCTTAAATCAGATTAACTAGTGATGCCCCTTCCACCCCACCGGTAGCAACATGGAACCACGCAAAGGTTTCTTTCATTATAAATGCATACAATGCGTGCACGTAAGATACTCGCATGCTCCACACCACCTCCCAGAATACTGAATGCACCCCCCTTGTACGTACACTCATCTTAGGGCTATTGCTTTGCTGGAGGAGGGAGGCGGACAGTAAAATGCAAGAACTGGGGGGTTGTGGCAGAGAAAAGCTTCTCACTCCTAAGCAGAAATGTGCACCCAGTGCTAGGCGATGGGGCTAGAATCAGTTCTGGCACAAAGGAGCAATGCAACCCCCCAAACACTAGTCCATATAACTGTGACGTTATTTCTCTTGCCGGGCAGTATCTACTCAAACTGTTTGTGCAACTTTTTCGCAACGCACCTAATCAATAAACTCGTTACAGCCCTCCGGCAGTTTCTAGCAGGAGGCCCGAGTTCCCGTTTAAGGGAGCTCGGGCTTTTGCAGTTACACAGAGGGTACCCTGCAGGTATGGGGATGTGACAGTCTGATGCTTCCGATTGTTTTTCAGGGTTTCACCCTATGTGCCAGCAAGGACACAGGGTAAGGTTTTCCTTTAGATCATGGGCAGCAGTCAAAGTGGAGCTGCAGCAGGGTTCGAGTGCTGCACCACACACAGCCGTGTTTCTTGCATCAGCAACTGGCAAGAACCCAATGAACTCTCTGTTCAAACAAGGAACTGCATGTGTAAGTCCCGCTCAACAGCTGTTTGAGGAGAAGGAACAGGAGGGTTGGCTCGGCTCGGCTGCCTTCTACAGTTTAGAAGCAGTGTAAAGTCTTGTACAGCGATAGTTCGCTTTCCAGGACTGGCCTGAGTTCTGAATCTGAAGGTGTCCACCTTCCGGGGCTGGTCTGGTAGCTCTGTAGACTAATGTTACACTGTAGAAGCCTGTGTTCGACCTCGTGATCACAGGTTTAAATCCCGGTGGGTCCACTCAGCCTTTCATTTTTCTGAGGTCTATAAAATGAGTACCCTTGAGTTGGGTAACAATAAACGTCTTTTTTTGTTTTGTTTTACAAATACACGTTTACCATCTCCATTTAAGCTTGAGCAAATAATTGTTTTTATATTGCTTAATCTGCACAGTTGTAATTTAAAGTACCGAGGCACAATCGAATCATCTTGTAACCTTGTATATCAAGCCTCAGGGAGCTGGGGACTGACTCAACCCAACACCCGGACGTGAATGAGAACCGTTTACGCTGGCTGTAGTAGGTCTTGATAAATGTAGCACCAGAGACTAAATGGATGGTGAGTAGGAGAAAATGGGAAATTAGGTGCATTCCCGATTAGAGGTGCACAGAGGACATAAATGATTTCCACAAAACACTGCAAGGGAAGTAAAGAAAACAGAATACAATACTGTAAACATTTGCACAGGAATCCGAACAAGTGTAAGGAAAACAGCATGATATTGCACACAAATAGAGAAAGTGCCACCCGCCTCTCCTAGCCCCAGGATGCAAAGAGTTGGTGGTGTCACCTTTGTGACCCAGCACCTTGGAAGTTTGCATCTGCAAACATTGCAAGGCACTGCATTCCTTTACAATGTTAAATCGGAATGATTTATAACTCAACCCAACCTGTTTATCTGTGACAATGGCACCGCAGGGGTTTATTTTTTAATGTAACTGAAGGACAAAGAGAACCGCGCACCATTAACATCCCTTAACGAGGCCAGAACGCGAGACACTGTGGCGTGCAGAAAATATACTGACGAGCGCGTGAGCACAGAAAACATAATAAGGTACGCAGGAATCGATTGAGGAGTATGTGGGTGTAGAAAACAGTGAATGAATGGGACATAAAGAAAAAAATACGAACGGAATATTAATAGGTGCATGTTAGATCTGGGGGTCTCCAGTTGGCAGGGTATGTACCACTGTCCAAGTAGGGACCCTTGCTTCTAGTCAGGGAAAGGGGGATGCACTGTTAAGATAAACCCTGCTTACCCTCTAGGTAGCTTGGCCTGAGCAGTCTAGGCTATCAAAGGCAATGTGTAAAGTATTTGTACCAACACTCACAGTAACACAGTGAAAACACCACAGATTTACTCTACACCAGTTTTAGAAAAATAAGGTATCTTTACTAAAAACTTCACAAGACCAAATACTACAGAAAAACCAACATACAATTAAAAAGGTTACTTTAAAGATAGTTCAAGAGTTTGTAGAAAGTGCTCCAGGATGTAAAAATCAGTGTCCTGCACAATGCGACTCTCAATGCACAAAATGCGACACTCTCGTGGCCAACAGTACCTGTAGTTGCGCTAAGGTTCCCAAAAGCTATAACAATGAAGATGGCAAAGGCGATGCGATACTCCTGAGACCTTGGGGAGGCTTTGCAGCAGCCCTGCTTCACGCAGCAGAGGTGGATGCGCCGGCTCCGATCTGTAGGGGGAGGATGCGATGACTTTGGCTTTCGTTGCGTAGGTTTCTTAGGGGGAAGCTTCACGCACAGGTACTGTGCGTCGCTCTTCGATGGGGCGCGATGCGCGGCGCGGCGTTGACTTCTTGCGCCGCAACCCTCGATGCGCCACGGGACGGGACTCTGCGTCGACGCACGCAGCGACTGGATACTTTCACGCACTGGCAGGGGTGCGGCCCGCAAACTGGTTCTGCGACGACCTTGTCAGTGTCAGGAATCTTCACGCACCGGGACGATGCTCGACGCACTCGGCGATGCGGGGACTCCGGGTGCTGCGATGACGCCGCAATGAAATTCTTCTCGCACTCTCGATCTTGCAACTCGCAACCGGATGATGCGATGGGTACCAGTTACTCTTGTTCACGCTTTCTGCTTTCCAGCTCCCAAACACAGCAAAACGACCTCCTGAGGCCCCAAGACTAGGCAAGCACTCCAAGGCAGGTCAGAACTCCCTCAGCAGAGTTCCAGGGGAGCTGGTGGTGAAGTCCTTTTGTTCCTGGGAATTCTTAACAGGGAGCCAGCTCTCCTCAGGCCCTTGGAATCAGAATTTAAAGAAGGTGACACAGCAGAGTCCTTCCCCTCTCCTTGGCAGCAAAGCAAAACAGCAAGCAGGCAGTCTTCTCCTCTTCAGTTCCTTCCAGCTCTCTCCTTGGCAGAGGTTCCTTTTTAGTTCCACAGTGATCTAAAGTTTAGGTGTCTGGGGTCCTCTTCTTATACCCCTCCAAGTCTTTGACTTTCTTTGTTTCAGTGGGGGGATTCCCCTGCTCAAACCGGTTCCTGGGTGTGCTCTGCCCTGGAGCACCTGGTTCCTTTCAGAGTGAGGGGCAGGGTCGTTGGGCGCCCAGCAGGAGGTGGAGCCTTCTTTGTGCTGGCAGAGGCAGAGTCCTCAGCCTGGCCAGCAGGGGGTGGAGCCGGCGTTGTGCTGGCAGAGGCAGCCCTATTCAAACCCAGGGGCTACTCCTCCCACCCATCTAGAGCAGATCTCCCTATTCACCCTGCTGCTGACTCATCCAGACTCCTGGAGCCACCTAGCCCATCACATGACACCAGTCAGCCAATCTGCACACAGGCACACAGGAAGGCTAAACAGGAGAATAGCTACTTTCTAAAAAGTGCTATTCTCACACAGTGAATTTAAAAACCATCTTCATAAAAAGATGTATAATTAAATTCTGAACACAAAGATACCAAACTTGGATTTTCTATCTTGCCTTTAGGGGAAGATAGGCATGTAAACAGCCTCCCCCATTCTGTCCTATGGGCAAGATAGCCTCTCAGCAGTGAAAAACGACACTGGCTGTAGTTCACTACCAGGGCATGTTACACACCTCAGTACATGCCCTACCTTTCAGATACACTGCACCCAGCCCAGGGGGGTACCTAGGGCCACCATAGGGATGCCTTACATGTACAGAAAGGGAAGGATAAGGCCTGGTTAGTGGTTGCACTGGCCAGGTCGACATGGCAGTCCGGGACTGCACATAGGCACTGCAAGCAGGCCTAAGACATCATTTTAGCGCTACTCCTGTGGGTGGCACAATCAGTGCTGCAGCCTACTAGAAGCATTTGTACTACCAGCCCTGGCACTCTCAGTGCACTTTACTAGGGCCTTGCAGGTAGAACAAATATGCCAAACATGTATAGCCAATTACATCACAATTTCCCTAGGGAGCACTTGCACTTTGACACTGATCAGCAGTGGCAAAGTGCCCAAAGCATCTATACCAGTAAAAACGACATCCAGCATAGCATCAAAAATACAGGAGGTAGAGGCAAAAAAGTCAGGGGTAACCACTCCAAAAGATGCCAGGTCTAACACGTGTCCCCTCCAGCTGAAATGTGGGGAGAACTACCCACCCTCTTGGGAGTTCTCATCACTAAGGCGGAAAAACCTGGACAGACCGTCAGCGTTGGCGTGGTCTGTACCGGGACGGTGTTCCACCGTGAAGTCCATCCCCTGTAGGGAAATGGACCACCTCAACAGCTTAGGATTCTCACCCCTCATCTGTATCAACCATCTAAGGGGCCTGTGGTCTGTCTGAACCCGGAAGTGAGTCCCAAACAAGTAGGGTCTCAGCTTCTTCAGAGCCCAGACCACAGCAAAAGCGTCCCTCTCAATAGCACTCCACCTCTGTTCCCTGGGAAGTAGCCTCCTGCTAAGGAAAGCTACAGGTTGGTCCAAGTCCTCATCATTTAGTTGTGAGAGCACTGCTCCCACACCATGCTCAGAAGCATCTGTCTGCACTATGAATTCCTTGGAGAAGTCAGGCGCCTTGAGTACAGGTGCTGTACACATGGCCTCCTTCAGGGCATCAAAAGCTTCTTGGCAGGCACTGGTCCAAATCACTCTCTTGGGTAACTTCTTGGAAGTTAGTTCTGTCAAGGGAGCAACAATGGTGCCATACCCCTTGACAAAACGGCGATAGTACCCGGTGAGTCCTAAGAAGGCTCTCACCTCTGTCTGGGTCCTGGGGGGTTCCCAAGCCTGGATGGTATCTATCTTGGCTTGTAGGGGCGCCACCTGTCCGCTTCCTACCTGGTGTCCCAAATACACCACTGAACCCTGCCCTATCTGGCACTTACTGGCGTTGATAGTGAGGCCTGCACTGTGCAGAGCCTTCAACACTGCGCAGAGGTGTTGCAAGTGTTCTTCCCAAGTGGAGCTGAACACAGCAATGTCATCCAGATATGCGGCGCTGAATTGCTCCAGCCCGGACAGTACCTGGTTGACCAGTCTCTGGAATGTGGCAGGGGCGTTCTTCAACCCAAAGGGCATGACACAGAACTGGAAGTACCCCTCTGGCGTTGAAAACGCAGACCTCTCTTTGGCCCCATCAGTTAAGGCAATCTGCCAGTACCCAGAAGTTAAATCAAACGTACTGAGGTAGTTGGCAGCTCCCAACCAATCCACAAGCTCATCAGCTCTGGGGATGGGGTGTGCGTCAGTCTTCGTGACCGCATTGAGCCCACGGTAGCCCACACAAAACCTAAGTTCTGGAGTGGCACCTGGCGCAGCAGCTTTTGGTACAAGTACCACTGGGCTAGCTCAGGGACTGCTGGAGGGCTCAATCACCCCTAGTTCCAACATCTTAGAAACCTCCTTCTTGATGCTGGCCCTGACCTTGTCAGCCACCCGGTAAAACTTTTGTTTTACAGGCATGCTATCTCCAGTGTCCACATCATGGACACACCAGTTGGTGATACCGGGGGTCAGGGAGAACAGAGATGCAAACTGACCCAACACATGGCGACAGTCCCTCTGCTGTTCCGGGGTCAGGGTGGGCGAGAGGACCACTTCATCCACTGACCCATCTTGCTCCTTAGCTTCCAGGAGGTCAGGAAGAGGATCGCTATCCTCCTCCATCCCTGCATCTGTAGCAAGTAGCATTGTTACTTCAGACCCTTCAAAATGGGGTTTGAGGCGGTTCACATGTAGACCCTCATGGGGTTCATGGGAGACCGCAAGTTGACCAGGTAGGTCACTTCACTCTTGCGCTCCACCACCTCATATGGCCCAGTCCACTTGTCTTGGAGCGCGCAAGGCTCCACTGGTGCCATCACCCACACCATCTGCCCAGGTTGAAACTCCACCAGAGTGGTATGCTGGTCATACCATCTCTTCATCTCATCCTGGCTGGCTTCCAGGTTCGCCTGAGCGAGTGTCCTGAAGCGCTGTGTCTGGTTGCGGATGGCCAGCACATAGCTGAACACATCCTGGGGGGTTTTCCCAGGGGATTTCTCCCAACCCTCCTTCACCAGACTGAGAGGTCCTCTAACAGGGTGCCCATACAAAAGCTCAAAGGGACTGAACCCTAGAGACTTTTGTGGTACCTCCCTGTAGGCAAATAGGCATGGCAAAAAGACGTCCCACTTCCGTCTCATGGGCTCTGTCAACCCCATGATCACGCCCTTCAGGGTCCGGTTGAACCTTTCAACCAACCCATTTCCTTTAGGGTGGTAAGGAGTGGTGAACTTATAAGTTACCCCACACTCCTCCCACAGAGACTTCATATACCTGGAGATGAAATTGGTACCCCGGTCAGATACCACCTCTCTGGGGAAACCCACACGGGAAAAGATCCCCATCAATGCACGGCCCACCACCGGGGCTGTGGTTGTCCTGAGAGGGATAGCCTCCGGGTACCGGGTGTCATGATCCACCAGGACCAGGATGAACCTGTTGCCCAAGGCTGTCCTGGGGTCCAGTGGCCCCACAATATCTATCCCCACCCGCTCGAAAGGGGTGCTCACTACAGGAAAAGGCTGGAGAGGGCCTTTGCACTTCCCTCCAGCCTTGCCACTTGCCTGGCAAGTCTGGCATGATTTACAAAAGGAACCGACGTCCGTCTTCATTCCGGGCCAGTAAAAGTGGGTGGCAAGCCTTTGTCGGGTCTTGTCCTGCCCGAGATGTCCTGCAAGAGGCACGTCGTGAGCCAGACCCAGTAGGTAGTCTCTGAACCCTGCGGGTACCACCAGGGTACGTGATCCACTGGGCTCAGCAAACCTAGGCTCACTGTACAACAAGTCATTCTCCCAGTAGAGAAAGAAGTTCTTTGGATCAGCACCTGCTGCCTGGTCTGCAGCCTGGTGCCGCAGACCTTCAAGAGTAGGGCATGACTTCTGCGCCTGGCAGAACTCCTCTCTGGAGGGACCACCCTCTTGGTGCCAATGGGTCAGCTCAGGTATGTCTCCCAGCTCAGCTACATTTTCCCCTGTAGGCTCCAGGGCATCCCCCTCAGGGTCTGCTCCTTCCTGGACCGTGGGAACAGCGGGGGTGGACGCACCACGCCCCTTGCCCTTCCTCTTTCAGGCAGGGACCTGGGCCACTGTTTCAGGCTCCAGGTCTGCTTCACAACCCTGTCTGTCTGCCATGGACTGAGTGGTCACACAGACCCACTCAGGCAAACCCAACATCTCCAAATGAGCCTGGCGTTCCACCTCCTTCCATGGGGAACTCTCCAGGAGGTCATTACCTAGCAGACAGTCTACTGGCATGGATTGACTCACAACGACTCTGAGAGGCCCTGAGACCCCCCCCCCCCCACTCAAAGGGAACATGTGCCACCTTGCAAAGGCGCACGGAGTTGTCAGCTGACACTACAGGGTGAAGTACATCGGGAATGATGAGCTCCTCAGGGATCCACTGACACCTGACCGAAGTCACACTGGCTCCAGTGTCCCTGAGAGCCTCCGCCCTCTTCCCATTGATGGTCACCCACTGCCTGTGCTTCTTAGTGTTATCAGGGACAGGGGTTTCCCGGACCATCTCTGTGTCTCCTAAAGAGACAAGGGACATACCTGCTAATCCCTTCAAATCACTAGAAATTAAATCCCCACCAAAAGCTACACTAGCTATACCCGGTGTTGGAGCACCAGAGGGTGCCTGGGATTTCTTGGGACACACAGGGGATGTGTGACCCAATTCCAGACAGTGATAACACTTAATGGGACCCCTGTTATCCGACCTGCCCTTAGGGGGCCAGGTTGGTTTGGGTTTTGACTTGGGGGGCTGGGACTGGTTACCCTGGGAACTGTTTTGCGGCCCTTGGGAGAACTCCTTTTGGTTACCCTTGACCCCCCACTCTTCTGCTGGGGACCCTGCCCACCTTTGGCTGTGGTACCCACAAAGCCCCTATGGACCCTGGTACTGACCCAGCGGTCCGCCTCCTGTGCAAGCTCAAGGGGATCAGTAAGCTTGCGGTCTAAAAGATGCTGGCGCAGCTCTGGAACACATATACTACTCAAGTGCTCCCAAATGATCAAATTCAACAACCCCTTATAATCATTCACCTTGCTGACCTTTATCCAACCTTCCAGTGCACATGAGAACAGATTTACACATTCCACCCAAGTCTGGGACCCCTCCCTCCTGGAGTTCCTGAACTGTACCCTGTACTGTTCTGGGGTTAACCCAAACCTGAGGCATAAGGCCTCCTTCATATGGGGATAGGTCAGGTTACCTGCTGCTTCCAAGAGCTCTAGAGCCCTCCTCCCTGAGGCCTCAAAATGCTTCCACAGACCTGCACCCCAATCTTCTTCAGGCACTCTATGCATCTTACAAGAAATCTCATAGGCAGAAAACCACCCATAGATATCATCACTCACTCTGTAACTCTGAACCACATCCTTGGGGATATATACCTTACCCCCTTTCACTGGCTGTTTGCTGCCACTATTTGAGCCGGTCTCCACCTCTCTGGCTTTGATCTCCAGCTCCAGCTCCTTCATGCTCAACTCATGAGCCAAAAGCAATTTTCTTTCCTCAAAAGCAAGGGCATTCTTCTTCTCCTCCTTTGCCATTTCCATTTTCATTGTCATTACTTCCAGCTCATGTTCTCTGATTCTTTGATTCTCTTGTAACTCCTCTGCTGGGGAGAGACCCCTGCTGGAATGGTGGCTCCCCGCTCCGCTGATGGGGTTGCCCACTGGCAAATCATTTGCCCCAAACCCATTCCCTTCATTATTATCATCTGCTCCCTCAGCCTATTTAGCCTCCCACCAGGTTTTCAGAAAACCTTCTGCAACTCTTCCTTTCTGAAGTTGCTTTTTATGGGACAACCAAAATCCTTGCAGAACTGCTTGAGCTCCTCCACCTTGTATGAATACAAATTCTCAATGGTGAACTCTAGCTCTCCTTCTACACTGGCTGCTTTCTCACTTGGAGCCATGATAATTCAAGAGTTACCTCAAAAATAGAACCAAAAATCAACAATCAGCAGTATGTGGCTGTGTAATGGTCTGCTCTCTTGGGGGCATATGTATCAAGCGATTTTTTACTCGCAAACGCTGCGATTCGCAAAAACAGCATTTGCGAATAAAAAATCGCTAAACGGTATGTATGAGCCATTTTTCAGCGCAAATTTAAGGAATCGCTAATTTTGCGATTTCTTAACTTTTCGTAAGCATTTAAGAAATCGCAAATTGCGATTTCTTAAATGAAATGTAACAGGCAACAAAGTTTTGCAAAAAATCCTTAAGAAATCGCAAATTACCACCAACTTCTAGTTGGTGGTAATTTGCGAATTCTTTTAAAAATGCACTTTTTTAAATTTTAATAATTGCCACGTGGCGCACATACATGCCCTTAGGGCATGTATGTGCGCCATATGTCCACACATGCTGATTTCAGGGGTGCATCAGGGTGTCATCTTGACACCCTTGCACCTTTGAAATTATTCTCAAATTGCGATTAGCAAATTGCGAATCGCAATTTGAGAATTACTTCCCATTCATTCCTATGGGTCTCCTGGCCCATAGAAATGAATGGGCAGGTATTCCTTAATTGCGATTTCGCAATTTGCTAATCGCAATTAAGGAATTTTAAGAAATCGCTAAATATTAGCGATATTTTAAATACATCCCATTTTGCGATTCTCAAATAGCGATTCTCAAAAAATCGCTATTTGAGAATCGCAAATTCGGGTTTTGATCCATATGCCCCCTAGTGATGTACACCAATTACTGTGGGTCAAGTACAAATACAAGTTCAATCCTCACCGCTGACCACCAATGTTAGATCTGGGGGTCTCCAGTTGGCAGGGTATGTACCACTGTCCAAGTAGGGACCCTTGCTTCTAGTCAGGGAAAGGGGGATACACTGTTAAGATAACCCCTGCTCACCCTCTAGGTAGCTTGGCCGGAGCAGTCTAGGCTATCAAAGGCAATGTGTAAAGTATTTGTACCAACACTCACAGTAACACAGTGAAAACACCACAGATTTACTCTTCACCAGTTTTAGAAAAATAAGGTATCTTTACTAAAAACTTCACAAGACCAAATACTACAGAAAAACCAACATACAATTAAAAAGGTTACTTTAAAGATAGTTCAAGAGTTTGTAGAAAGTACTCCAGGATGTAAAAATCAGTGTCCTGCCCAATGCGACTCTCAATGCACAAAATGCGACACTCTCGTGCCCAACAGTACCTGTAGTTGCGCTAAGGTTCCCAAAAGCTATAACAATGAAGATGGCAAAGGCGATGCGATACTCCTGAGACCTTGGGGAGGCTTTGCAGCAGCCCTGCTTTACGCAGCAGAGGTGGATGCGCCGGCTCCGATCTGTAGGGGGAGGATGCGATGACTTTGGCTTTCGTTGCATAGGTTTCTTAGTGGGAAGCTTCATGCACAGGTATGGTGCGACGCTCTTCGATGGGGAGCGATGCGCGGCGCTGCGTTGACTTCTGGCGCCGCAACCCTCGATGCGCCACGGGACGGGACTCTGCGTCGACGCACGCAGCGACTGGATACTTTCACGCACTGGCAGTGGTGCGGCCCGCAAACTGGTTCTGCGACGACCTTCGCAGTGTCAGGAATCTTCACGCACCGGGACGATGCTCGACGCACTCGGCGATGCGGGGACTCCGGGTGATGCAATGACGCCGAGATGAAATTCTTCTCGCACTCTCGATCTTGCGACTCGCAACCGGATGATGCGATGGGTACCAGTTACTCTTGTTCACGCTTTCTGCTTTCCAGCTCCCAAACACAGCAAAACGACCTCCTGAGGCCCCAAGACTAGGCAAGCACTCCAAGGCAGGTCAGAACTCCCTCAGCAGAGTTCCAGGGGAGCTGGTGGTGAAGTCCTTTTGTTCCTGGGACTTCTTAACAGGGAGCCAGCTCTCCTCAGGCCCTTGGAATCAGAAGGGGACACAGCAGAGTCCTTCCCCTCTCCTTGGCAGCAAAGCAAAACAGCAAGCAGGCAGTCTTCTCCTCTTCAGTTCCTTCCAGCTTTCTCCTTGGCAGAGGTTCCTTCTTAGTTCCACAGTGATCTAAAGTTTAGGTGTCTGGGGTCCTCTTCTTATACCCCTCCAAGTCTTTATCTATCTTTGTTTCAGTGGGGGGATTCCCCTGCTCAAACCGGTTCCTGGGTGTGCTCTGCCCTGGAGCACCTGGTTCCTTTCAAGGTGAGGGGCAGGGTCGTTGGACGCCCAGTAGGAGGTGGAGCCTTCTTTGTGCTGGCAGAGGCAGAGTCCTCAGCCTGGCCAGCAGGGGGTGGAGCCGGCATTGTGCTGGCAGAGGCAGCCCTATTCAAACCCAGGGGCTACTCCTCCCACCCAACTAGAGCAGATCTCCCTATTCACCCTGCTGCTGACTCATCCAGACTCCTGGAGCCACCTAGCCCATCACATGACACCAGTCAGCCAATCTGCACACAGGCACACAGGAAGGTTAAACAGGAGAATAGCTACTTTCTAAAAAGTGCTATTCTCACACAGTGAATTTAAAAACCATCTTCCTAAAAAGATGTATAATTAAATTCTGAACACAAAGATACCAAACTTGGATTTTCTATCTTGCCTTTAGGGGAAGATAGGCATGTAAACAACCTCCCCCATTCTTTCCTATGGGCAAGATAGCCTCTCAGCAGTGAAAAACGACACTGGCTGTAATTCACTACCAGGGCATGTTACACACCTCAGTACATGCCCTACCTTTCAGATACACTGCACCCAGCCCAGGGGGGTACCTAGGGCCACCATAGGGATGCCTTACATGTACAGAAAGGGAAGGATAAGGCCTGGTCAGTGGTTGCACTGGCCAGGTCGACATGGCAGTCCTGGACTGCACATAGGCACTGCAAGCAGACCTAAGACATCATTTTAGCGCTACTCCTGTGGGTGGCACAATCAGTGCTGCAGCCCACTAGAAGCATTGTGCATAGAATACATTGTGCATAGAAAACAATACTATACACAGAAAACAGACGAGGAGCCCCAGGTGCCCATGGACTTCTTGGAGCACTACACCACAGAATACAACACAGAGCAGATAATGCTTGAAGTACAAAGGAAACAAAATTATATCCTAAACCGAGTGCACGCACATAAGGTCCTTTCCTCTATTGTTATGAAAGGAGCGGGACAATTCTTACAGATGTGATTCAAACAATAAAAGATGCATGATTCCTGTAATGGAATTACGTATGCAATGTGACTTTAATAGCAGACCGTGGATTTCAATAGATCCTGATCTTCCTAAATCTCATTCCTTTCGTAACCTTCTGGACCACAAACTCGAACTCCCCGGCCTGCAATCAGTGTAATGTATCAAATGGCCTGATAAACCTCATTATGATCAGTGTCATCCACAGCTTCCCCCACCACACAATCCTGACTACCTTAAACGGTACTGTCCTAAATGACAGATGCACTGCTGGAAACTGCACTGACATCTCTGCAACCATCTTGACCATGACGTTGATATTCTTGTTCTAACTGATAATATGCTGAATCACTCCTCTCGGGTCATCAGTGACTCTCTCGTCCACCCTGAATTTTTATCAGGCAGGATCAGCTTAAAAAACCAAAGTGGAATTGCTGTGTTTCACAAAGTAATCTATACGGGAGAGGAGTTGGTCTGATGGCTAGTTTGGTCGATCTCGAATCTGGGGAACTGGGTTCGAGTCTTGGCAACAACGTTGAACATCCTGTGATCCTAGGAAAATCACTTAATCTCCCTGTGCCTAACAAAACAAGCATTGGCATAGCCAATAGGTCTTGCCTTTGGGACCTTATAAGTGTTTAACCATGCAACAGTTAATGTTGTTGCCCCAAAGATATTGTGCTGCATAACTAAATACTTATAAGGTCCCAAAAGCGAGACCTAGTGGCTATACCAATGCTTGTTTTGAATGGAGACCGCATGCACAAGGTGCACATATGCCCGATTCGTGCTACATGTGAAGTTGCATCAAAAGGACAATGTCTCAACCGGTGATCATTAGGGGGTCAAATTCAAGGAGCATATAGATCACTGGGGGGACGTGAAGAAAAGGGAGACCACAAGAAAGTAAGGTTTAATATGGATTCTTGTTCTTATTTGTAAGTAGTTGTATCAGCACTACAGTACAATTTATACAAAAGTAACCAAAAACACAAGTGTGTACGGCGTTTCGACCTGTTCAATTCCAGGTCATCATCAGGACAGTGGTTACTGATTTGAATATAGACCGAATTAACAATATTAGTACGCAGGCGAACGACAAACACGTCACAAGTTTCAAAAATGGGGTCCCCAACAGTGAATCCTCATCCTAACGAAGCAATCACGGATGACATGACACCTATCTGTCCTAGTACTTCAACTGTACATCTGTCCAACGGTCCCCTACAGTGAATCTTCATCCCAACGAAGCCACCACTGACAACACGACATCTATCGGTCCCAGTACTTCAAACTGTATATCTATCCCCATCTTCAATTTATCCAAAAGATATCCTTTCATCAGCTGAAGTCTCTTTCCTCAGCAAGGGCTTATCTTTTATCCCGGCTGATCGCAGCAACATTTTTAAGTTACAAGAGGATTTACTTCTGCATTCGTCTGAAACAATTTTTTGCAGACAAACCTGACACCAACAGACCATTTGAAAGGCAATTCCACCCGGCCTCTACCTTTCTTCCCCCTCCTTCTATGATGCCACCTGAAATTTTTACTTTTGAGAGACTTGTTCTGCATGAGATCAAGGAACAACAGCGTCACATATAATCTCCCCCTTACTGAGAAAGAAGCCTTAACTAACTTATGTGACAATCAACACATAGTTATAAAACCTGCAGACAAAGGTGGCGGCATAGTTGTTATGGATTCTGATAAGTATGATGGTGAAATTGTGCGACAGCTCACCAACACCACACACTACCGTGCCCTCACTTCAGCCCCACTTTCCAGGATCTGTAGACCGATACAAGATGTTACCAACCATGCTGTGCTGGCTGAAATCATAACCAAAAAAGTACACACTTTTCTTAACAACTCACACGCTAGAAAGCCTGTAATCTATGTGTTGCCCAAGGTCCATAAAAGTCCATCCGATCCACCCGGATGAACCATAGTCTCAGGATCTGGGTCCATTCTGCAACCCCTGGGCAAATACATCGATGCGATTCTGAAAGACTTTGTTCCACTGATTGATAGCTTCATCAGGGATAGTACACACTTGATCAACATCATCGAAGACAGACCATACAATAACGATACCGATTTGATGGTTGGTCTGGACATTGAATCATTATACATGAACATCCCACACACTGAAGGTCTAGCTGATATAGAACATCTCCTGAGCACACAGCCTAGACCGACTCGCATTCCATCTGAGTTTATCATGGACCTACGCATTGCATTAGCCAGCAACTATTTCCTTCATAAGGACACTTTTTATCTTCAGATCAAGGGGGTCTCAATGGGAGCTTGCTTCACCCCCAACTTCGCAGTTCTATATGTACATCATCTTGGAACGACACACATCTTATCCCTCCAGAATCAATTTTTGACACAAATCAACTTATGGCATCGCTATATAGACGATATTCTCTTACTCTGGCATGGCACTCTTGAAGACCTATCGTCATTCATCACCTGGCTCAACAACTGCCAACCACACCTCACCTTCACTTTGGATGTTAGGTTTAATGACCTCTCAGTCCTCAACTTAACCCTTCATGTGGAGGATGGTGCCATCGGTACCCCATTTATTCTGAAAACCCACAGAACACAACACACTCTTGCTGTTTTCCAGTTACCGCCCACAGGGTCTGCGGGACGGCCGACCATATGGACAGTTCCTCCGCATCCGGAGAATCTGTAAATGGCGTAAAGACTATTTTAGAGAGGCTGCCATCCTCTCTGAAAAGATGGTTAACCGTGGGTATCCCAAACGTTTAGTCTCCTGTGCATGTAAACGGACTTGGTACAGCCACAGGGAAGTGCTCCTCTCACCTTCGCCCAAGCGTACCAACTCACGCATCCCTCTTGTGTTAACCTATAGCCCCTCAAGCAACAAGGTTAGCAAGGTGATCAAAAAGAACTGGTCCATACTCCGAACCCATGCCCCTTTCCAGGAAACCCCCTCCCCTTCTCATACAAAAGTCCAGGAACCCCCCCTTCTCATACAAAAGGGGTAATAACCTCTCTGACAAATTGGCACATGCCATCACTTGGCCTGATAATGGAAAGAAAACTCAATCCGTTACCACCATGTGGGGCTTACCATCGATTGGAGGCTACTACAAGTGCCAATCCTGCTCAGCGTATGATCTACCATCAACACTAAAGAGTTCGTCACGAACGACCAGACATACCAACTTAAACAATTTTCCAACTGTCGCACGACTAACGTGATTTATGCCATACGTTGCCCGTGCAATTTACTTTATATTGGCCAAACCACCCAAATGATAAAGCAACGTATTTCCCAACATAAAAGCTGCATTAGATGTAACATCGAGACATCTCCATTAGTCTCACACTACAAAAAAAAAAACACTCTGAAACCGATCTAGTGTGGCAAGTTATCGACCACCAGGTACTTCCTCTTCAGGGTGGAAATTTGCAATTGCTTCTGAACAAGTGCGAGTGCCATTGGATCGCATGATGTGACTCTGTTAATAATAGTCTGAACACACTTGATGAGTAGAACACGACTATAAATGTACATTGACTTAATCTTTGAACCTCTGTCTGTTTATTCCTCACTTCATCCATGTGAATATATGTTTTTGTTCATTCAACTTGTACATGTACCTGCCCTTGATGCCCGCATTTGTAATGTAAAAAATGTTTTGTAATTTAAAAAAACCTTTCATCCTCTCCTTCCCCCCTCCCATCTTGCCTTCCCCCATTCTCACTGTTCCTCCTCCACCCCTCCGCCCTGTTTTATTCCACCAGTGACTGTGATACCTTTCACAATGTGTATGGGTTATAACCATATCATGATAAGCCGGGTAAGCTAATGTACTCCTTGTATCTATGGATTATACCGCCATTTTATTTATTTATCCCACATGTTTCATGCTAATAATTATTACCCAGTACCCATGTTATAATATCAGAAACAACCCACTCATAACTTTGCTGAACAAGGTGGTACCAACACCATCTGATGTGAATTGTTTCCAAGAGTTTGTTTATTTGCCTGAAAACCCACTCATTATTTTGTTGAACAAGGTGGTACCAACACCACCTGATGTGAATTGTCTCCAAGAATTAATTTATTTGCCTGAAAACGGTTTGAAATTTGTGTCACACATTCCCTCGTGGTGCCTGTCATTATTTATTTTTTTCCACCATTTTACTATTGGCGATACACACTTCCTTATCCCCCCGGGGCACTTTATGCAGTTACTCCGCCATGTACTAGCTCTCACGGCCCGCACACGTGACACCAATTCTTCATCTTCTGGCTTTCTCACCCCGGTACTCCACAGCACTTCTAGCTGTCTAAGATGGCGCTTGACTTGCCTGTTCGTCTCAATTGCATGAATTACCTTGCATGCCCACAACAGCTACATGGCCCCACCGAGGATCGCAGACCTCAACACAACCAGGTACAGCTATATCGCGCACTTCTCTCCCTCCCGCCCCCTTTCTCTCACTCCCTCACCCCGCCCCCATTTTTATTCCTACCCTTGCGGTCTTTTGCTAATTCCGCCCTCCCCTTTCAGATCCGACTAACACGGATCCCGGCAACTCATTACCCCGCTTATGGAACACAGATTTCCTTGCCAGATTCTTCACTTACAGGTAATTTCTCCACCTATGCCTTCTTTGACTCTTCTCTGCTCTGGGCATTCTGGACAGTTCATCCTGACTCTCCTCAGGGTCACCCTCTCACAAACTTAATTTCCCCCACCAGCGGTCCCCTCCGGAACCGCCCCACCTTCGCTTCTGACAACGGGCTTTCAGGATCCCTCGACATGATTGGCACACAACTACCCTCACCGGTAGTTATTTCCCCATTTTTCTATCCTCCTACCACTTCAAATCACACTCTAGTTTCCAGGGCCTCATTTCTCCTTTCTCCTTTTTGTACAGCACTATATTCAAATCAGTAACCACTGTCCTGATGATGACTTGAAATTGAACAGGTCAAAACGCCGTCGACTATCCAGCGTAAACCTTGGCGTTTTCACAGTCAACATAATCAGTCCAAATCAGGAAACCTACCTTGTATATAATCTTCATTGTATTGTTGATCACCTAATTATTCTTGTAATTCTCATTGCGCCGCTCACACTGTTGTCTCACTCCTGTGTCACTGCGCCGCTCACTGTCACTAGCACGTTTCGTACACACTTGTGTTTTTTGGTTACTTTTGTATAAATTGTACTGTAGTGCTGATATAACTACTTACAAATAATAACAAGAATCCATATTACACCTTACTTTCTTGTGGTCTGGTCTCCCTTTTCTTCACGTCCTCCCAGTGATCTATACACTCCTTGAATTTGCCCCCCCTCCAATGATCACCGGTCGAGACATTGTTCTTTTGATACATACTTTACCCGTGTCTCAACTGGGTCATGCGGTTTACTCCTGTTCTTCGATTACATGTGAAGTTGCTGCATCATACACATTTGTCATGGAGCGGGTGTAGTGGTAATCCAAATATTGTCGCACAATAATTCCACCTATCACATGTGCATATATATAGAAGTGGAGACTATAAAGTCTAGAAGCAATCAGAATTTAGAAAGTGAAACTTGGTATCTCACCCTAATCCAGAGGACTTCAATTGTTTTTGCTCTGAGCCCCCCTAAGCAAAATGTTTTGAGGCAGGGCCCCCTCCAAAACGTAATGGCAAGGATTGGGGGAGCAGGAGGGAGATGGTTGCATGCAAGTGGCAGGTCTTATGAGTTGATTTCAGGAGTACTTTTTCTTAGCTTATAAACTGCACTAAATATGAGACTAATAAAACAGCAAATGCATCAAACAAAAACATGCATTACCCCAAACACCAAACATACATATCCCCATAATTAGGGTGGTGTGAGCCTCTCACACTCTTGGACCCCAAAGCAACTACACCTGCTGCGCTATTGATATCTGTAGTCCTGAGTAGCAGGCTACTCCTCTGCATCTTTTACCTCTTCCCCACCATGACAGACCATCACCTCGGTCCTAATGCTAGAAAGGAAAATAAGCTGCCATGCCCCTTTTGTAAAGGTAGACAGTCATAATTGTGATGCAGTGGGCCCCTCAAACCCCTGGGCCCCAGTCCTGCTGCATCTGTTTCCTTAATGATAATCAGCAGTGGCCACTTACACTCCTGGCAGCAGCGCCAGCTTCACTAACGAATGAACCTTTTTAAAAATAAATAAAAAAACACTTATATTGTCCCCTTCTTTGGGGTATCTCGCTGAAAAAGCTGTCTCTTGCCATTTGTAAACATAAAAATTAGTTCCCATACACTGCTCCCTATTCTGGGCCTTCTCTTTGACAATATCTATGAATCTCACTCCTTTCATCTGTCTCTTAGACTATTACTGTGAGGCCCCAGGGATCAAGAGGATTAGGGCTCTGCATCTGAATGTAATCCTGCTGGCCTTCTACCTGCCACCCCATGGACTCAGTTTTCACAAAAAAAACTGCCCCTGAATGATTAATGCTGACCTTGAGGTGCCTCTGCCTGAAAGCGAAGGGTGTGGAGGTAGTGCAGAAAGTTAAAAAATAAACCAGCCGTTAATTGATTGAGTCGCTTAAAGCAAGGGTCACTGGAATTATGAGTTTCTGCAATAGCAGCAGCGTTTTCCACATAATTGAGTTTACCGCATTCGCTACATAATCCATAATCTGCAGATTCCAACAAAAGAAACTTGATTCTACCTCACATGGAACACAATTTACTTAAAACGTGGCCAAGTGTTCCAGAGCAGTGGAAGACCCTTTGCAAATATTGTCTGGTAATCTTGTAGTTGCTTACTGCTGTATTTAGGTGTTTTATAGATTTGACACATAATCCATCATCTGCCGCATCATCTGCTGATATTACCAAAAACAAAAAATGGTTCTAGGTCAAACGGTTCCAAAGTTAGTAAAAATGCTATGACACGTGGTGCTGCGCGGTGGAAAGCACGTTGCAAAGCTGGCCTGGTCTTCTTTCTGTTGCTTATAGTCATATTTCGATATTAAACTGGTCCTAATGAGGTCCAATCAATGCCCAGACAGTGTTACCAAGTTTTAAAATGAAAAAATAATGAAGCAATACTATTTAAAAAAAGTGCCGCATAACTTGCCTATTCTTGCCACATCATTTACTCAACTCTGTCTCATAATTTTGCCCTCTTCTGCCGCATAATTTCAGTGGCCTTGCTTATACCCTGGACCCCAAACTGAGCATTCTAGGTTCGTGTGAGGTTCAGGCGCTTACCAAGTCGAGAACTAGGCCCGGTAGCTCTCAGACCCCTATGACATGCCTACCGAATGTTAGAACTACCCATTCTTTGATGTGCGCATTTTAAATGTTATTAACTCTTCATCCCATTATATAATATGACAACCGTGAACCGAAACAAGTGAAAGCAGCAATCCCTCCTCGTGCTCAAAACCAATACACTGACCAGCAAGACTCATCCTCGTGAAACACAATCAAAAGCATAAAAAAATTAAACGATGGAAAGTGCAAATTACAAAAGTTGTATTTATTACTGCACAGTTAAAACGCACATTCAAACAAACTCTCAAACAAATATAGTTTTCACCAGGACAAACACACCACAAACTGATTTCACATTAAGTATTTGTGCAGCCTTTACTTATTGAAACATAGAGAAAATACATGTTTCAGGCAAAAAAAGTCTGTCCATTCATAATTACACAAATTGCAAACAACGCAAAATTGGTTCCTCTGTTTTTGTTGAGGGTCGTTCATTGACCAGAGCTTCTTTGATAATATATCTAAAACTCACTTAAATTTATGTACAGGAGTCAATAAACACGCTCATGTGGTTTCAGACCCGTTTCTTCATTTCACCCAGGTGCAAAAACCTTTATGTAACATGTACTTATCAATGCCTCTTCATCTATGCAGCGTTATGTGAGCAGAAAGATGAGCAATGGTGAAGGTGGATATGACATGTTTCTGCACCAGTGAAAATGTTCCCTGTTGGGTTTCACTTGTGTTGTGCTTAATACAAAGCTATTCCGATTTTAAACATTTATGCGCGCCCGAGAGTTCTTCTCCTACGTCTGTTTAATAAAACATATACATTATTTCAAGGGAGTTTCAAAGTCTATTCACGAACGGTCTTTAAAGGCTAATTGTGAACAGTAAGCGCTGCGACGCCCAGGTTTCCTGGCGACACCATCCATTTGCAGCATAAATAATACCCCCCCCCCCCAACCAAGTAACTGCATATTTAAGTAAATCTTAATTGAAATTGGTGTGAAAAATAGATGACATCTCAACGTGAAGAAAGAACGAGTAGTTGCAATGCAGTAGGTCTTGCATTTATGCGTGTTTGAGTATTGGCATTGTAAATGGCAATGCCTTTAATTTATGTTTTGGTTTTTAAAACATAAATAAAAGGCATTGTAATTTACAAGGCCAGTAGCTTAAAGCAAATGCAAGACCTATTGCACTCTAAATGCTTGTTAGTAATCTCTTTGACCGTGCCAGCCACACTCAATGACCCCTGCCCCCAGGGCACTCAAATCACTGCTCGGAATACATGAAGGCAGCCTGGAAATGCAGCAAATAGACATGGCTCGCACATTCAGGCCATCTTCATTTACATATACTTGCAGAGGCATCTGCGCCCCCCTGGAAACCCATCCATGCGCCCCCAGGGGGGCGTGCCCCACAGTTTGAAGACCTCTGCCCTAATCCCATAGCAAGAGGGCTACTTGGGACTCATGGGATCCGGGCTACCAAATCATCATCTAGGTGGTAAAAAGGGTGTAGTAAAAGTAGGAAAACAAAGTAAATGAAATAGTTAAGCCACGGAGAGCAGTTCTGCTTAATGCCATTTGTAGTATCAATTACTTGACCCGTCCGTAGTCGTTATACCGAATCTACCCAAATCCACAGTCCCAGAAGTCAAGACACATGGCTCATGTACCAGGTTAGATTGGGAAGGAGCCCATGTTCATTCGCAACCCAGAATTTTTGTGGTGAAGTTATGTATCAAGTTACACATTCAGTGCGTAAGTCTACAACCATTTCTTGGAGATGGTGCATAACAGGCGCCATGTTGGGCGGAGTGTGGTTAATCCATTCTTTCCATAAGAACAGTAATGTAAGAATAGGGGCCATTAGTTTTGTGCACTGCACAATTTATGGGTCCACATGTATGCCTTCACTGGAAACCCCCATTGTAGTGGTTGACTCTCTCTGGGTAGGGAAGCAGCGCAGTTCAAGATCCACTTATGGGAGGTAGTGTGGGCTAATAATCACCATTACTTCCTCATTCATCTCCCCGCTACAGTCCTTAACTGCGTGATTAAATCTCCATCCTGCTGAACCTCTTCCCTAGCTGATGTCAAAAATTGTCCCAATATGGCTGCTACTACCATCGAACAATAGAAATGGGAGGAAGTACTATCTCACATCCTTTCATTTTCCTTCTGCCATCCTCGACCCTAGCTGAGTCAGGTAAATGGATGTTTGTTTGCTATTTTTCATGTTTTTTAATGTTGCTTTTCAAATACTTGTAAGGTGTGCTCCAGGAGCATTTTTAAAATTGTGTTAGTCAAACACCTCGTTTTAGCGGGGGGGGACGCATGGTCAGTCATTCCCGAGCTGGAGCTTGCGCCAACAGCTTGCATGGCTAGGAAAGTTGGGGGCATGATTCGCATTCAGCAAGACTACAGATTTTGGTTTTCCACACCCCATATGACAGCGCTCAGCTTGCGGATATTTATGGCACTCACAAGCATTCTCACAAGATTTCTGGTGCTTAGAAACCAGTCGCAAACAGGAAGTGCGTCAGTTTCAACGTAGTTAATAGAGTACAGCAATGGAGTAGGCTCCAGGGTCCTCTTCTGGCACGCCATCTCTTGCTACAATTGAAGCTCTGAAAGAAAGAGCAGCGGAAGCTTCTTTCAGGGCTAGAGAAGTCCCTCCACCTGCTAAAAGGCAACTGTCTGAGTTGGTTAATCCTAAATTAGATATGGAATGGGGAAAGATAATTTAATTTCCCAATATATGCATCCTGAGACTGATTACCTTCCACTGCATGAATCAGGTATTTAATCATGAATAGAGGAATGTGGACAAGTCTTCTTTTCCTCCATTTTTGGCAGACGCTACCCTGTGAATGGATTTGCAGAGGGGTTTCCTGCAGTAGTCAAAGTAGACAACCTTATGGATGGGCTATTATCACAGGGCAACATTCTTGCTCAGGATGCTTCTCCCCCAGACTCGATTGACAAAAAGGTGGAGAGAGTTGTGAGAAGAGCTTATGCTACAGCTAATTTTGCTCTGCTACAACGCAGTATTTTACCAGGCATTTTTTACCTCTCATTTTTTTTACCATGCATATACATTTACATCGCATGCCTGTATCACAAAATTGTCAGTCTTTTTAAGGTAAGTATTAGTAAGGTAATATATATATATTTAAGGGAGTGACTGACACGGGAACCGTAGGGTGCTCGGGTGGTCACGACCAGCCGACGTGCAAGTAATTGCAACAGTTTATCGCTTGAAGTTCATAGCCGGGTGTGAGCTGCATAAGCAATACGGGTCATAAATATCACTGTAAGAAAAGGAGGGAGAGTCCCGCCATCCGCCAGTGACTTCCATTGCAGCCCAAACAAGCACAGCCGACACATGGAGAACAAGGTAGTATAATGGCATTTACAAAACATGGGATGGAGTAAGCTTGCATGGCTAGGAAAGTTGGGGGCATGATTCGCATTCAGCAAGACTACAGATTTTGGTTTTCCACACCCCATATGACAGCGCTCAGCTTGCGGATATTTATGGCACTCACAAGCATTCTCACAAGATTTCTGGTGCTTAGAAACCAGTCGCAAACAGGAAGTGCGTCAGTTTCAACGTAGTTAATAGAGTACAGCAATGGAGTAGGCTCCAGGGTCCTCTTCTGGCACGCCATCTCTTGCTACAATTGAAGCTCTGAAAGAAAGAGCAGTGGAAGCTTCTTTCAGGGCTAGAGAAGTCCCTCCACCTGCTAAAAGGCAACTGTCTGAGTTGGTTAATCCTAAATTAGATATGGAATGGGGAAAGATAATTTAATTTCCCAATATATGCATCCTGAGACTGATTACCTTCCACTGCATGAATCAGGTATTTAATCATGAATAGAGGAATGTGGCCAAGTCTTCTTTTCCTCCATTTTTGGCAGACGCTACCCTGTGAATGGATTTGCAGAGGGGTTTCCTGCAGTAGTCAAAGTAGACAACCTTATGGATGGGCTATTATCACAGGGCAACATTCTTGCTCAGGATGCTTCTCCCCCAGACTCGATTGACAAAAAGGTGGAGAGAGTTGTGAGAAGAGCTTATGCTACAGCTAATTTTGCTCTGCTACAACGCAGTATTTTACCAGGCATTTTTTACCTCTCATTTTTTTTACCATGCATATACATTTACATCGTATGCCTGTATCACAAAATTGTCAGTCTTTTTAAGGTAAGTATTAGTAAGGTAATATATATATATTTAAGGGAGTGACTGACACGGGAACCGTAGGGTGCTCGGGTGGTCACGACCAGCTGACGTGCAAGTAAGTGCAACAGTTTATCGCTTGAAGTTCATAGCCGGGTGTGAGCTGCATAAGCAATACGGGTCATAAATATCACTGTAAGAAAAGGAGGGAGAGTCCCGCCATCCGCCAGTGACTTCCATAGCAGCCCAAACAAGCACAGCCAACACATGGAGAACAAGGAAGTATAATGGCATTTACAAAACATGGGATGGATTAAGCTTGCATGGCTAGGAAAGTTGGGGGCATGATTCGCATTCAGCAAGACTACAGATTTTGGTTTTCCACACCCCATATGACAGCGCTCAGCTTGCGGATATTTATGGCACTCACAAGCATTCTCACAAGATTTCTGGTGCTTAGAAACCAGTCGCAAACAGGAAGTGCGTCAGTTTCAACGTAGTTAATAGAGTACAGCAATGGAGTAGGCTCCAGGGTCCTCTTCTGGCACGCCATCTCTTGCTACAATTGAAGCTCTGAAAGAAAGAGCAGCGGAAGCTTCTTTCAGGGCTAGAGAAGTCCCTCCACCTGCTAAAAGGCAACTGTCTGAGTTGGTTAATCCTAAATTAGATATGGAATGGGGAAAGATAATTTAATTTCCCAATATATGCATCCTGAGACTGATTACCTTCCACTGCATGAATCAGGTATTTAATCATGAATAGAGGAATGTGGCCAAGTCTTCTTTTCCTCCATTTTTGGCAGACGCTACCCTGTGAATGGATTTGCAGAGGGGTTTCCTGCAGTAGTCAAAGTAGACAACCTTATGGATGGGCTATTATCACAGGGCAACATTCTTGCTCAGGATGCTTCTCCCCCAGACTCGATTGACAAAAAGGTGGAGAGAGTTGTGAGAAGAGCTTATGCTACAGCTAATTTTGCTCTGCTACAACGCAGTATTTTACCAGGCATTTTTTACCTCTCATTTTTTTTACCATGCATATACATTTACATCGTATGCCTGTATCACAAAATTGTCAGTCTTTTTAAGGTAAGTATTAGTAAGGTAATATATATATATTTAAGGGAGTGACTGACACGGGAACCGTAGGGTGCTCGGGTGGTCACGACCAGCTGACGTGCAAGTAAGTGCAACAGTTTATCGCTTGAAGTTCATAGCCGGGTGTGAGCTGCATAAGCAATACGGGTCATAAATATCACTGTAAGAAAAGGAGGGAGAGTCCCGCCATCCGCCAGTGACTTCCATAGCAGCCCAAACAAGCACAGCCAACACATGGAGAACAAGGAAGTATAATGGCATTTACAAAACATGGGATGGATTAAGCTTGCATGGCTAGGAAAGTTGGGGGCATGATTCGCATTCAGCAAGACTACAGATTTTGGTTTTCCACACCCCATATGACAGCGCTCAGCTTGCGGATATTTATGGCACTCACAAGCATTCTCACAAGATTTCTGGTGCTTAGAAACCAGTCGCAAACAGGAAGTGCGTCAGTTTCAACGTAGTTAATAGAGTACAGCAATGGAGTAGGCTCCAGGGTCCTCTTCTGGCACGCCATCTCTTGCTACAATTGAAGCTCTGAAAGAAAGAGCAGCGGAAGCTTCTTTCAGGGCTAGAGAAGTCCCTCCACCTGCTAAAAGGCAACTGTCTGAGTTGGTTAATCCTAAATTAGATATGGAATGGGGAAAGATAATTTAATTTCCCAATATATGCATCCTGAGACTGATTACCTTCCACTGCATGAATCAGGTATTTAATCATGAATAGAGGAATGTGGACAAGTCTTCTTTTCCTCCATTTTTGGCAGACGCTACCCTGTGAATGGATTTGCAGAGGGGTTTCCTGCAGTAGTCAAAGTAGACAACCTTATGGATGGGCTATTATCACAGGGCAACATTCTTGCTCAGGATGCTTCTCCCCCAGACTCGATTGACAAAAAGGTGGAGAGAGTTGTGAGAAGAGCTTATGCTACAGCTAATTTTGCTCTGCTACAACGCAGTATTTTACCAGGCATTTTTTACCTCTCATTTTTTTTACCATGCATATACATTTACATTGCATGCCTGTATCACAAAATTGTCAGTCTTTTTAAGGTAAGTATTAGTAAGGTAATATATATATATTTAAGGGAGTGACTGACACGGGAACCGTAGGTTGCTCGGGTGGTCACGACCAGCCGACGTGCAAGTGAGTGCAACAGTTTATCGCTTGAAGTTCATAGCCGGGTGTGAGCTGCATAAGCAATACGGGTCATAAATATCACTGTAAGAAAAGGAGGGAGAGTCCCGCCATCCGCCAGTGACTTCCATTGCAGCCCAAACAAGCACAGCCGACACATGGAGAACAAGGAAGTATAATGGGATTTACAAAACATGGGATGGAGTAAGAGGAATGAATTGTGAGAACTAAAAACAGAACTCACGCTGGTCCGAACGGAAAAAGGTTACATTTATATGACATTGCGCTATTTGGAAACATTCGTGAAAACGTTTAAACATTATTGTTACTTGGAGCCAAGCATTGAAAAACAGCTTAATCAATCAATTAAGCACTATTTACTGATATAGAGTAATGAAGGACAAACAAACCCAGTCCAGGGAAATGGATGAAAGGCAAGCAAAATGGAAGTTGGCAGCAGAACGTACCTTCCAGGATGACACAAGCTCTGGGGGATCAGAGAATGCTGACACTGGAAGAAATTGGACAATTACTCAACTTGTGAGGGACCTGGAGCGTGCACGACACGCAGAAGCCAAACAATGGTGGGAAATGGCATCCCTTACTAAATATCTGGAATGCAAGAGAATACCACGGGGTTTTAGGATTATGTTACTGCCAACTTATGAGGACATGGACGAAGATTTAATCAATGATTGGTGCGGAAATACAGAGGAATGCTCAGTAAGATTGACAAAAACACTGATTGAGCATGCAAGAAGAAAAATGAAGTTGCAGTCAGAGAAAATTTAGATAATTGATAAAGAGTTGGAGAAACACAAGGAGAATGGCACCCTAAAAGATCAACTTAGTAGGATAGAGAAATCCTTACAGAAGTATGATGAGGAAATTATGGAAAGAAAATCTGGAAAATTCACGAGAGATAGGCTTGATTACCAGTACGGCCGAGTTTACACATTCGCCAAAAAATTTGATAGCTTGAGAGCGAAAGATAAATCCACAGCAATCATACGATCAGCACAGAGTGAAAGCAAATTGAACTCGGACGCTGGATCCAGTGCGGATGAAACACTTAGGGAAAAACTGGATTTTCACAAGAAACTGAGATTACTCCGAATGACAATGCGACAAGGAGGAAGGGGGCGTACACAAGTACAATCAAAAGAGGACGTAGAACAAGAAGGGGGAAGAGGAAGAGGCAGAGGAAGGAGCCGTAAATTAATGAAAAAACGACAGACATGAACTCAAACCCCATGGTAATCAATATCTCATCTGTAACATTGAACAACAATCAAATACGCCTGCTCAATCTTGGCTTAACATTCTGCCCAATATCTCCTCCAGATTTTGTAGATACGAGAATAGAAATGTATAAATACGTAAGGAAAAATGCGACGAATAACGGAAACCAGCAGACGCTCTTCATTTCGAATTGCAGATGTTCCTGATTTATTAAATATTCAAGAGTTGGAACAAAACAATATTATGGAGGACTTACCATTAGGGAAGCCTAATATGAATCAACCAATTGAGAAACTTCAGCATATGGGCCTCACGACCAATGAACACGTACGCAGTGGATTGAGACCTGGAAGCAAATTCTGTCCACAACTGCCACCAGGTAATCGCTTGGACCGCTTTCATGAACTTTTAGTCGACGATTTGAATAATATTCAAAAAGATTGGAAAGTTGACCACACCAAGAGCAATTTCTCACCCAGGGATTGAAAGATATTAACAAATTAAAAAATAAGCCTGCGCTCATCATCAAGCCCTCTGATAAAGGGGGAAACATCGTTCTCATGGATCAAACTACATATGTGAGGGAAGCACAAAGACAACTGAATAACCCACAGCACTACATCTGCTTAAAAACAAATCCTACAACAAAATTGAAAATAGAATACCATCGGAAATTGAATGATTGGTTTGAGAGAGGCCTATTGGACTGGGAGGAATTTAAATATCTACGCACAGAGAACGCAAGAATGGCAACCTTTTATCTATTGCCTAAGATTCATAAGAGTACAGTGAATCCACCTGGGGGGCCAATAGTGTGTTCCATTGGATCCTTACTAGAGAACAGCTCCAGATTTCTTGACTTATTGTTACAGGAATATGTGATCAAGCTCCCCTCTTAGATAAAAGATAGCACGGACATTTTGAAAAAATTAGACGACATCCCTTGGAAAAAAGAGTACATTATGGTAACAATGGATGTCGTCTCGCTGTATACTTCAATCAGACACGGAATGTTGATACAGGCCTGCAAGAGCTTTATGAAAGATTGGCCAGTGGAATGGTTAGAGCACACACAAATGCTAGTGGACATGTTGGAATACTGTCTTACACACAACGTGTTCACATTTGATGGGAAATTTTACATGCAAGAACAAGGAACGGCAATGGGCATCTCCTTTGCCCCCACCTATGCGAATCTCTTCATGGGTTGGTGGGAGAAGGAGGTTGCCTGGGCCACGGAGAACAACATGTTTATGGAACAAGTGGTGACATGGACGAGGTTTATTGATGACCTGTTTATTCTCTGGGAGGGCAGTCAGAAGGATCTGGAGCTCTTTATGAAAAAATTGAACATCAACCAGTATAACTTACAATTCACCTATACTTGGAGCAAACAACACTGCACCTTCCTAGACATCTGGAGGTCCAAGAAGAAATCTTAACCACTAGGATCGATAGAAAACCCACTGCAACCAATTTGATCTTATATTCCAACAGTGGCCACCCAGGTGCATTGAAATGGAGCATTCCGTACAGCCAAATGCTGAGAGCAAGAAGAATCTGCTCCACTGAAGCTCTATACAATGAAGAGATCAATAGGCTATCTGCAATTTTCAGACAACACTGCACCTTCCTAGACATACATCTGGAGGTCCAAGAAGAAATCTTAACCACTAGGATTGATAGAAAACCCACTGCAACCAATTTGATCTTATATTCCAACAGTGGCCACCCAGGTGCATTGAAATGGAGCATTCCGTACAGCCAAATGCTGAGAGCAAGAAGAATCTGCTCCACTGAAGCTCTATACAATGAAGAGATCAATAGGCTATCTGCAATGTTCAGACAGAGAGGATATCCAAGAAATGCCCTTGAAGTCGCTGAATGTAGATGTCAGGAAAAGTCAAGAAAAGAGCCCCTTTATTCCAAAAAGACCCAGGAAGAGGAAAGTAATGACACAAAAAGAATTTTTCTTGAATATAACTTGGCACAATCAACTGTTGCGTCAGTCCTCAAGAAACATTGGTGCATGCTGAAACATCTTTGAAAATGGCCCACAAAGGGCATAGTACGATCGCCCTAGGGGACATTTTAACTTCTAGTCATTTCATTCCCAGAAAGAGCCAGCAAGAAACAGGCAGATGGTTGTCAAAAAATCAGGAAGGCTATGTAAAAGTACAGCTCATGCAAGCCTGTGAGTATGGAGCTAACAGTAAGAACTATCTCATGATGGATGGGCGCACTGTGGCAATAGGAGAAAGAATCACCTGAAACATGGATTTTGTAATTTATTTATTAAAATTTGTGGCTCATTCAAAATAAAGATTTCCCTTTTGCGTTGTTGAAAGCTCCTATAGAGAGATTGTGTACATTATACAATGAACCAAAGAAAAAGTATATATAAATTCATAATATAGCAACACATGATCTTAATATATTGTAATTTTATTTATAGTACCTTTAACAAAATTTAAACAATATTGTATCCATTTAAAAACACTATACATTACACATTATAATATACATTTTCATTAAAAAAAACAGACATCATTAATAATATCTTTTTACAATAGTTCTGTTAGAAATTGTTGTCAGTAATCAGAAGAATTTTACAACAACTCAGAGCATATAAAAATAATAAAACATAATTGATTAAAAACAAATTGACTGTGTCCTCTTGTCGACGCATTTCGGTGTAATTTGTAGTTAACAACACCTTTTTCAGGACCCACACCATAAAAACAAACTGCTCTCTACATCAGATCAATAGATCTAAAGGTAAAAGATACATACAATTAGGTACCAAACGTGTGCTCGAAGGAAAATTTCTTTGGTTCAGTATAATTATTAATAGTAATTTTACAGGATGTAAATACAGTTGAGCCTCCATGTTCAACATTAGAATACAATTACGTAGATGCATGCTTTAGACATAATTGTGCCAAAATGTATCTGATATTCCAAAGCCCTATCTACCCAGTCAATTAATACAATCAAAAAGGTTATAGTCTTCATAACAATTATATTTTAAAATATAGCACAAATCAATAACCTACTATAGGGTTTAAGTGAGAAGTATGGGGAAGTTTCACAATATCATTATAGTAATCCCATTGTATATATCTCCATCTTCACCAAAATTACACATAAGATTTGTAATTTCGCTTAGTCAAACACCTATGCAAAAAATATATATGTGTGGCCTAGGATAAACTTTGATGTACTTACATTGAGTATATAGCTTCTATTTCTTATACATTTTAGAGACCAAAGGGGTATCAATTTCCTTCGTCCTATTTAATAATATATAAAATCATTAAATCAGTATGTTTAATGCACGACTAGACCTATTATTCAGTCCACTATTTTTATTACCTCACTCACCAGTAAAGAAGCAATTATTTTCACTATATTTACTTAGTCGATGCTTTAAATAAAAGTCGATACTGAGATTGATGGGGGCTGCAGATTTCGTTCACCCTATTAAATCAATAGATACATATACTTTAATTTGATGTACACAGTATCAATTTAACTTATTTCTTAATTTATAATTTTTATAAAGTCACTCACCCAAAAGACTCAAAATGTATTCCAAATTATTTATAGCCTTTTTTTTATTGGTAGATCCGGTGCAATATTACACTTGTAAAAGTACTACTGCCTTTATTCAATTCGGTCAGAAGTCGATTCCTAAAATTAAAATGAAAAAAACTCAAATGAAAAAAACTCAAAGAATCAATAGATCTCTATTTATTCAAATGTGTTTCCTTAAGCTATTGGTCTGACAATGACAGGCCTGATTAGCCGATGATTTCTCGATATTTTTATGAGGTTTTAGCACAGCTATCTATTCATATATTTCTAATTTCCAAAACTAGATATGCCATCAATGTAGTTTATGTTTCGAATGACCCTCGTATTTAAAAGTAGTCATAGTCACAAACAATACTTTCCTTCACTTTGAAGGACCCACTATCTCAATAATTCCCTAAACGTAGTCTACTATTGCAAGCGTGTTTAATAATGTTCATTGTCCGAGAATTAAAATATATTTAAGGTTGACTTGCAAAAGAAGTAAGAACAGTTAACCTTTCCTTACTGCTGAATAGAAGATAATACGCTTGACGAACGAACGTTCCACAGTTATATGTGTATGACTTTTAATGATAAAAATATATTTGAACTTCTCTTGCAGAGAGGTCGGAACAATGAGTCTTTTATTGGTACTACAAAAACAAAAACTTAAAATTGGAGAAAACGGCCCTAAAATTTATGTCTATCTTCATAGCCTGCCTCTAACAACATTCTAATCAATCTCCTTACCGTGTTGGACGCGTGGCATCTCAGCTACCGGGATTCTAGTTGATTCATCAAAGACGGCACCGCCGTGTCTCTCACGTTTAAATACTACGTTCTTACGTTGTCCTACGTACAAACATCACGTGAGGCCATTTTGGTAGTTTAAAACAATATACTATATGGAAGTCACTGCAAAAACTTTATTCAAACAAAGTAGTCACACGGCAGCAATCTTTTTACTATTACGTTGACAAAAAGGATTTTATAATATTCGTATTTAGCCTAATAAAGTTCACAGTGTTAGGCATATAACATTCTAACTGGTTATGACTATGGTATTGATATTCGTTACAACTTTTTATATATTTTAATGACATCTATATGTATTTTACAGTTCTTGAATAGATTGATCATTTTTAACAATGGTAGAACTTTTAGCAGTTGTTCCAATTTTGCCACTATTGGTTTTTAAGCAAAAACCTGGATTTTACCTAACTTCTGGTTCAATCGATAAAATATTTTTAACATCTTTTGTTACCGTCTGTTCATAAATTACAGACTTAGTAACTGTTCATGGCACCCCTACCAGCAAGCTGCTCTGTGTTCATCTAGCACCCAAGTATTCCTAGGGGTCACTAACAACAAAGAAAAAGAAAAAGTGTTGATCTCTATATATCCAATTGTCAAACTCGGTGTGCATCTTGGACAAGATTGATGTTTATATCCCCAATCAACTGTTGTTTTTAAATATTCTTACATTTGTTTTTTATTATTTGATGTATATTAATGATGTGGATTTTATAGTAATAGCATTTCATTATGAGAAAACTATAAATTAAAATAAATAATTTTTATATCACTTTTGTTGGTTTCGATTGAATGCTGGTGATGTGGATGGTGTATGCTTAGTGGTTGAAAATATTTGTATGCTTTATTAAAGGTGCCCAAAGGGATTTTGCCTTTGACAGAAGTGTCTTACCTTGGTGTCCTGTCCCTTTTGGAGAGTGGAACCCCTCCCTTTTTATTTTAAATTTGTTTCACACCCACCAGAAGGGCTTTCCAGTCTTCATCAGGCGTCTCCGTGGCATCCGGATCAGCCGGTTCCTGCATGTTCGATCTGGGGGCTTTGCGCTTTTCAAAAGGAAGCTTGGATTGTTTGGTACCCGTGCGCCCCATCGTGTCGCGAGGAGGATGAAGCAATGGGTCCACCCAGGAGCACTTGGGATGGTAACAGCAGCAGTGACCGCTACAAATCAGGAATGGCGCCTGTCACCCACCAAGGAAGGACAACAGACCAGCATGTGCGCACCCAAAAGCAAGATGCACAAGGACCTATGAGGCGAGATGTGGCCAGGCTGCTTCGCATGTGCCCCCTACAGCAGTAACGTAGTGTCCACCAGGAATGCAGACAAGGGGGTGTAACAGTGTGGCAAGACTGTACCAACAAACAGTGGTTCCAGGTATCCAAAGGCCCTCTAGGAAAGCCCTGTAGGCAGCCCAGAGGGGTAGGAAGCAACAAATACGTGCACTCCAGCCAATGAGGGTCAGCGTCCCCGCTGTAGCCGATTCAGATTCACATAGTCTCAGGGTGCACAAAATGGCTGCCAGGCTCAATCTATACCTCAGAAATGTGCAATGGGAGATATTTATGGGCACTTCCTAAGCCACGGGCTCAACAAACAGCAGGCAGTCGAGAGGAGGGGTCAGCCAGCAGACCACAGCCCCAGCCAGGCCCCAGGGGTTCGTATTCCTGCACTGGCCTGCTATAATCCTGTTAAACAAAATGGCGGCCACTCCATGCAGCATGGGCAAAAGCGCATCAATGCCGACACTGATCTCAGTTCATGCCATCAGGGAAGTGCAGGAAGCCCGTGATACCATTTAGTAAACCCTGAGGCTCCTTCTCCGCCTCCGCGAGTGCCAGCCCCACGGCCCCTCTGTGAGTGGTAGCACACCGCGGGCCTCCCGCTCCTCAGTGCCGCGCGTCCCGCGGCTGCGACGCCTGAGGCAGAGGTTCCGTTCGTTGCTCCCATTGGTGAATGGAGGCGCCAGAGTCCGCCTGCGCCGTCGCGCAAGCACCCACCTCCTGATTGCAGCGGTCCGGTGTGTACTTCAGCGGGCGCCCGGTCTCAACGCTTAATTCACGAAAGCGTGTTTCTGCCGCCTCCGCGGCCTCGGGCTCTCCCAGCGCGGACAGCCGCCTCCAGGCTTCAGATCACAGCGCAACGCTCCGCTGGCTGGAACCCACGTCGCTCCCCAGGCAGTTTTCCAGGCTCAATCCACAAACGTGGTATCCCCAGACTCAGCGGGACATCAGTCAGCTGTCGGTGATGTCTATACGTTATTTCGGCATTGTAGGATGGGGTAGAAGCATATTTTCCTGCTCGGCAGGACGTGAGCCTAACAGGCGTGCGGCCATCGCGGTAATGCGCCACCTAGCGCCCCCGTCGGAGTGCATATTTGTGCAATGAGAGGGCTGGTGTTGTCATATGGCACCATTTCTTTTGTGACAAATGTGTGGGTGGACGTACTGGCTACTTGCCTGTTACGTGCTCACCTTTGTGTTTGTGATGTGGCACATCTGGGTGTGCATGGTGGAGGCTTACATCCTGCCCAGTGGTGTCATAAGACAGAATGATATGTCTACCTACCTGTAGGTTTGTTTTGTGTACTGCAATGGCTTCCAACTGTTTCGGGGGGGAGTGCTCCATCCTGCTGAGGTGTGGGGCAGGGGGCATGGTGGGAGTAGTGGTACAGGCCTCTCACCCCCAAACACCCTCCCAGGGAAGATGGCTACCTACCTGTAATTTTGTTTGGTGTACTGTAATGGCTTTCAACTGCTTCTGGGTGGGGGAGTGCTCCATCCTGTTCAGGTGTGGGGCAGGGGGAATGGTGGGAGTAGTGGTACAGGCCTCTTACCCACAAACACCCTGCCAGGGAAGATGGCTACCTACCTGTTAGTTTGATGAGGGTAATGTAATGGCTGACACATGCTTCTGGGTGGGGTGGGGGGAGGGGTCCATCCTGCTGAGGTGTGGGACAGGGGGCATGGTGGGAGTAGTAGTACAGGCCTCCCACCCACAAACACCCTCCCAGGGAAGATGGCTACCTACCTGTAAGTTTGTTTGGTGTACTGCAACGGCTTCCAACTGCTTCTGGGTGGGGGAGTGCTCCATCCTGCTCAGGTGTGGTACAGAGGGAATGGTGGGAGTAGTGGTACAGGCCTCCCACCCACAAACACCCTCCCAGGGATGATGGCTATCTACCTGTTAGTTTGATGAGGGTAATGTAATGGCTGACACATGCTTCTGGGTGGGGTGCGGGAGGGGTCCATCCTGCTGAGGTGTGGGACAGAGGGAATGGTGGGAGTAGTGGTACAGGCCTCCCACCCACAAACACCCTCCCAGGAATGATAGCTACCTACCTGATAGTTTGATGAGGGTAATGTAATGGCTGACACATGCTTCTGGGTGGGGTGGGGGTCCATCCTGCTGAGGTGTAGGACAGAGGGAATGGTGAGAGTAGTGGTACAGGCCTCCCACCCACAAACACCCTCCCAGGGAAGATGGCTACTTACCTGTTAGTTTGATGAGGGTAATGTAATGGCTGACACATGCTTCTGGGTTCGGTGGGGGGAGGGGTCCATCCTGCTGAGGTGTGGGACAGAGGGAATGGTGGGAGTAGTGGTACAGGCCTCCCACCCACAAACACCCTCCCAGGGAAGATGGCTACACCTACCTGTTAGTTTGATGAGGGTAATGTAATGGCTAACACATGCTTCTGGGTGGGGTCGGGTCCATCCTGCTGAGGAGTGGGACAGAGGGAATGGTGGGAGTAGTGGTACAGGCCTCCCAGCCACAAACACCCTCCCAGGGAAGATGGCTACCTACCTGTAAGTTTGTTTGGTGTACTGCAATGGCTTCCAACTGCTTCTGGGTGGGGTGGGGTGAGGGTTCCATCTTGCTAGGCTGTGGGACAGGAGGCACGGTGGGAGTTGTAGTGCTGGCTGCCTGTACACTTGCCCCCACGGTAATGTTGGTAGCTACGTTTGGGGTGAATGGGAGTGGGTGAATGTTGGATCTGTGGAACATGTTTTTGTGAGTGTGTGGTGCAGATGAATGGAATTTGTCCTAGGTGGTGTAGCTTTGTAGTTGTGCAAGAAAGTACATAGCAGTGTGGTGGTAGTCATTTGTTTGTACTTACCAGCCTCCACTCCCCCGGCTACTCCTGTGAGACTCTCTGGATGCAGTATGGCAAGCACCTTCTCCTCCCATGGTGTGTATGGTTTTGGTGGAATGGGAGGGCCACCGCCAGTCCTCTGAGCCAGCTCACGGTTCTTGCTTCTCTTCTCCTTGACAACCCTCTTCAGGTCATGCCACCGCTTCATGATCTCCTTTTTGGATCTTGGGGTGGTCCCTACTGCATTGACCCTTTGGACTATCCTTGCCCACTTTTGTGTCTTTGTGGCTAATGGTGTCTGTTGGCCCAGGCTACCAAACAGTTGTGGTTCCATTCTGACCATCTCATCTACATGACTGTCAACTCACTCTCTGTGAATTTAGGCATCTTATTTGTTGCCATGGTGTGTGGTGTGCAAAGTGGTTGTGGGTGCAGGAGTGTGAGTGGTGGGTGTGGTTGTGAGGTGTATGGTGTGTGATGTGCGGAGGGTTAGTAGTGCAGGTGTGGAAGAGATGGTGGTGCTGTGTGTGGTGTGGCTATTGATGTTGTGTTCTTTGCCTCTCCTTTAAGCTGGGGTGTTTGTCCCTTCTCTACTGGAGTATTGCAAAGGATTGTGGTCAGGGAAGGGGCTGGTTTTATACTCAGCTATGTGGGTGTGTCCAAATGGGGTATTGCTGTCAGGTGTGTTGTCCTGGGAATTATATTTTACTTTTTGCCATGTGGTTGTGTCATTGGGGTGTGTTTTGTGTATTTGGGGGGCATGGCTAGTTTTCTGTGTGCACTTTTTGACCTTATTGTGGGTTTTTTGCTTCGTACGCCATATTTTTCACGGATTGTCTACAGCGGTGGCTATGCTGCAGCTCTTCCATTGGCTCTCCCATTCATCCCAGTGTGTGACCGCAGCTGTCAGAAACAGCGGTACGTACCGCAGGACCATCGGGGCTATCCTAATTTCCCTTGCGGTGTCTCCGCTATGCTTGCGGTGGGTTGGTGTTTTTCCGCTGCGTATCCGACTGCCGCAGACGGATTTTGACCATAATCGCCCGCTACGGACGGTTTTTCTTGGCCCCGTTCCACCGCGGTCAGTGTTTTTTGGCGGATGTTCCTAATTTGGACGCCGGTTTTTCCACGCTGCAGGTGGGCGGTTGTTTTCCGCTTCCATGGTGGTCGGAGTGGTTTTCCGACCGTCATCCTAATGGGCCCCCAAGTAAAAACGATAGCAATTGTAAAATATTTACTAATTAATATAAATGCAAAGATCGTAAAATAAAGCATTTTATGTTTCTTTCAGTTTGTTTGAAAAATTTTCAAACTTCTATAAAAGAGTTGAAAAACGCTGTTTTCGACAATATATATAAAGTGAGTAAACAAAACTATATACATTTTTTTTATCGTTTTTAATTAAATGTATAGTGGTGGGTTTATAATCACTATTCCAACTCGAAGGGATGCTACCTCAAGTAAAATGCTAGATAGTAATGGGGTCAAAACTACTATTCCAAATACAAAGGCTGGTTGCCTCAGAGAAAATATTATATAGTACGAGTTCAAATGACTATTTCAACTCCAAGATTTACCTGTCTCAGGAAAAATGCTGGATAGTGCTGTGAAAAAAAATACTATTCCAACTGCAAAGGATGCTTGCCTCATGTGAAATGCTGTATAATAATGGGGCTTGAATTACTATTCTAACTCCAACACATACTTGCCTCACAAAACATTCTGTATAGTGGTAGTGTTAAAATTACTATTGCAACTCCAAAGAGTGCTTACCTCAAGGAATATTCTGGATAGTGGTGGCGTTTAAATTATTATTCCAAATCCAAAAGGTGCTTGCATCAGGGAAGATGCAAAATAATGTTGGGTTTAAATTACTATTCCAACTCCAAGGGGTGCTTGCCTCAGGGAAAATGCTAAATAGTGATGATGTTTAAATTACTATTCCAACTCCAAGAGTTGCTTCCCTCTAAAAAATGCTGGATAGTGGTGGGGTTTAAATTACGATTCCTACTCCAAAGGGTGCTTGTCTCAGTTAAAAAAGCTGGATAGTGGTGGTGTTAAAATTACTATTCCAACTCCAAAGGGTGCTTGCCTCAGGGAAAATACTGGATAGTGTTAAGTTTTAAATTACTATTCCAACTCCAAATGGTGCTTGCTTCTGAGAAAATGCTGGATAGTGGTGGTGTTTAAATTACTATTCCAACTCCAAGAGATGCTTGCCTCAGGATAAATGCTGGATAGTAGTGGGATTTACATGACTATACCAACTACAAAGGGTCCTTGCCTCTGAGAAAATGCTGAATAGTGGTGTTGTTTAAATTAGGGGAGCTTCCCTCTAAAAATTCCTACTCCAAAGGGTGCTTATCTCAGGAAAAAAGCTGGATAGTGGTGGTGTTAAAATTACTATTCATACTCTAAAGGGTGCTTACCTCAGGATAAATGCTGGATAGTAGTGGGGTTTAAATAACTATTCCATCTCCAAAGGGTGCTTGCATCAGGGAAAATATTGGATAGTGCTTAAGGTTTATATTACTATTCCAACTCCAACAAGTGCTTACCTCTACAAATATTGTGGATAGTGGTACAGTTAAAATAACGATTCCAACTCCAAAAGGTGATTACCTCAGACAAAATGCTGAAAAGTGATAGGGTTTAAATTACTATTTCTACTGCAAGGGGTGCTTGCCTCAGGGAAAATGCTGGATAGTGGTGAGTTTAAAATAACTATTAAAACTCCAAAGGTTGCATACATCATAGAGAGTGCTGGATAGTGATGGAGTTCAAATTACTATTCTTACTCCAAAGAGCGCTTGCCTTAGAATAAATGCTGGATAGTGGTGGGGTTTCAATTACTATTGCAACTCCAAAAGATGTTTACCTCAAAGAGAGTGCTGGATAGTAATGGGGTTCAAAATACTATTCCTACTCCAAGGGATGCATACTTCAAAGAGAGTGCTAGATAGTGATAAGATTGAAATTACTATTCCTACTCTAAAGGGTGCCTGCCTAAGTGAAAATGCTGGATATTGAAGAAAGATAAATTACTAATCCTGTTCCAACATTAGCTTATCTCTGTAAAACATTTTAATATATCAACAGATTACTACTACATCCATCAACACCAGCAAAATGACAGCAATATGTGGACAGAAAATATATATACAGAAGACCTTCTGAAAAGTATATTACAAGGTAATTTACTTAAATATGTACACCAAAAAGAAGTAAACCAATGATACAGTATGAGAAGACAAATGTGCAAAATAGAATTACATCCTCATTACAATTTTTTAAACAATGTTAAAATATTTTTTCTTTCAGCTTTGAAATCTATCAACATACATCAATAACAAAAATATAACAAAATAGTTTTTACATCAATAAAATAGTTCAATAAAGTTTTGACTAATATTATTAGAATTCAATAAAATGCTCTTCTCCAAATCAAAAAATACCTTTTGCAGGTAAATACATTTTATACTTCGCTTAATAAATATGGCCAAATAAACACAAATGCATTTCTTCTGTGAAAAATGAAAACGTTTTGTAAAAACACAAAACATTCACCTGTTCTTCCTTAACCAAAAATCTGTTATTGTATTTCAGATAAAAATGTAAAAATATTTTCAATGTCCTAACAATGATTATTTTCTACTTTTTCCGACCACAATACAAAACAAGTTCATATCCAACAAAAACGAACAACCAAGATGTTTTTTAAAAAGGTAAAATTTCAAACACAAAAACTAATGCAAATACTTAGCTATGTTTCTCACCCTAGTAAACATTATTTAATTTATAAATGTCTAATAAAACACATCAAATCTTTATTATTTCTGAACCAACACATAAACAAAACAATACACCAAAGTAAAAGCATCAAGCAACATCTAATCCAAAGGTAAGAATCTAAAAATATTTATCAATAAAACAACTTAACCATTTTTCTCTCCCAATAAAGCTTTTTTAAAAAAAAAAAAAGTCATCAAACATAGAAATGCAACAAGTTGGAAAAAGTAAACATAACTTGAAAAGCATAAAGTTTAAACTGTTAAACTATTAACATAAAATGTACAGTATCTTTTTCCACTAAACAGGTATACACAAGCAATTATTAAAAGAATAAAAACATTTTCTTCTTTTTTTTTCTTTTCAGAACTGAAAATGTCTGCCACAGAAGCAAAATACATTACCTCCAAAAGAGGAAACAAACTACTTAATCATAATGGGTATGTATATTGTGAGGAGACACTATCTGAGCCCAGGTGTCTTTGGAGGTGTGTGCAATACTACTCAACCCATTGCACAGGCAGAGCGGTTACTCTTCGTGACAGTTTTAAGAACCACAGACCATAACCACTCTGCCTCTGCAATGGAGATTGAGGTTAGAGAAACAATTAATGAGATTGAAGATATTGCATTCCCCCACATGTTGCAAGTAGTATGCCCACCATACCTAATTTGTGAAGAATTATTCAACGTCAAAAACAGACAAGTAACCCACAAAGAGTAATACCACAAACCTACTCTGACATAATAATTCCACCTGAACTCTCTGTCACTATTACTAAAGAACATTTCCTTTTGCATGACAACCAAAACCCTCAAAAGAGAATACTAATCTTTAGCACACCCCGTAATCTTGTAAGGCTAGAGAACAGTGATATTTGGATGATGGATGGAACATTTAAAAGCATGCCCCATCCATTCACCCAAATATACACTATTCACGCATACATTAACAATACAGTAGTTCCCTTAGTTTACAGTTTACTCCCTGATAAACAATCCTCAACATACACTGAATTATTGTCAGTGATAAAATCTAAAACATCAAACAAAAGTCATAGAAAAGTACTAATTGACTTTGAATTATCTATTATTCATACAATAGCCATCACGTACACGGATACCCAAATTCAAGGATGTTTTTTCACTTTTCACAGGCATATTGGGGAAAACTTCAAAAAACATCCTTATTTGAGGATTATATATCAGATAGCAAACTACAGTTTGAACTAAAATAACTAACTGCCCTTTGCTTTGTTCCTCCTGACCTTGTAGACGGGTACTACACTTCAATTACAGAATCTGAATATTTTACAACAAGTGAAGAGAAATTGGCACCTATTCTAAATTATTTTGAAGACACATGGATTGGCCATCTAAGCAGGTCGGGTCACAGGAGGAGGCCACGTTTCCATGTGGAGTGGTGGAACTGTTACTCGGCCTGCTTAGAGGGAGGAGCAAAAACAAACAATGCCATAGAGGGATGGCACAACTCCTTCAATAAATCAATTGGCAAACCTCATCCTAATTTCTCTAATTTCTTGGAAATTTTGAAAAAGGAGCATAGTTTCCAAGAAATGAGAATATCGCAATCATTAACAGGTAGTCTGAACCCACGTATTTCTAAAAGAACTAAGGAAATGTCAGACTATTGGGTGTATCTCAACAGTTTACGTTGACATTGGCTTCAGACTACCTTGATAATCTTGCACACATCCTCCATTTCTAACACACACGATCTTTTTACTTGTCTGTTTTGCCCTAGAACAAATCCTACTAATTCAATTGGTTATTTCCAAACATTTTTAAATTGATAATAAAAGTCGGGTCAACTTACCTTCAGATGTTTTCTTTCTTCAACTCTTGGACGTACATTCCATCCATTAGTTCACCAAGAGTCCTTTTTTAAAAAATAAATCCATAGCAAATAATCAACAATGCATTGGGAAAATACATAAACCGATAAAAAAGATATTAATATGCACACAAAAACAGTGCATATCTCAAAAAATGCAACACATTCCAACGTTGCAAATCAATTATATAAAGACAGTGCCATCTCGATATCTGTAGAAATCCAAAATAAACACACCCCAAAAAAAATCTCAAAGCTTTTATTTTGTTACTGTTAAAAAACGCAACGAATTCCAGCGATGCAATCCATCTGGCAAGAAAATGCTTTCTAAAAATGATAATGAGCACATCCAAAATCTTTTACTTTAAATCACATTATAAATACATCTAACCACGACGATGATAAAAGTTAATATTTTTTTTAAATCGTGTCGCAAAACTAAAAAAGCACACCTTTCAAAACACTTTTTTTTTTTGGTAAGCAATTTAATTTTTTTGACAAAGAACAAGCACCAGCAGTACGACATTGGATAGTAACAATATTGACACATAGCCAATTGAAAGAGCAAATAAATTGCCTCTAAACCCCACCATGTAGCAATGAATACAAGCATTATGTACAAGGTTCAGGCTACTCCACGGCACCCAACCATTTGCCCCACACCCTCTGATATTTCTTAGGACACCCCGTGCTTCATACATGGGTTTTCCTTGTGCCGCGCACCAATCCACCCCCCTTCGCCATTTATCAGAACATGGTGGTGTGGGAAGCTTCCAGGAGGCGGTTATGTCCCGCTTGGCCACAACCATAGCTGTATTGAAAAGTAGTTTCTCGTTCCTGGACCCGTCTAGTCCATCCGTAATCCCGAGAAGGGAGTGTCGTGGATCATGAGGAACCTCCCACCCCAGGACCTCAGTAAACTCACTTTCGATCTCACCCCAGAACCGAGCCAGTCGGGGCAGGCCCATACCATGTGGAAAAAGTCAGCCGGGTCGTGGCCGCACCTCGTGCACGAGGCAGACGGGTAAAAACCGTCTCGAAGGAGGTGCCTCGGGGTTAAGTAGGCAGCATGTAAATAGTATAATTGGATCAAGCGGAGTTTCGCGGATGCGGTGACCATCTTGGGTGACATGAGGGCATCACGCCAATCTTCCTCGTCCAAGGGACCCACCCAGTCCTCCCATTGACCCCTGAGTCGATCTAATGAGGTCGAGGTGTTATTGATCAGTGTTCGGTAGATACGGGAAATACCCACTTTCCCCAAGTCACCTAGCATTGTTTGTGCCTCGGGGGCCTGTATTCAGGGATCCTGGTATCTTCTGATATGTATACGAGGAGGGCATGTCACAGCTGCAGGTATTTGTAAAATTGTGATGGATGCAGGGAGTATCTGGACTGGAGGTCCTTAAAAGAGCGCATGTGGCTGCTCGCCCACACATCACTGAGTTGAGAGATACCTATAAGATCCCACATACGGAACCCCTGCAGCCCACTGACCTCCCTGAGCCATGTACCATGCCATAGAGGCGTGTGTTGGGTGAGTTTGTGTGTCCACTGGGTATGTCGCAGAGCTGCCCGCCAGGCTAAAGCGCGTGACTTCAGGCAAGGTAGATGGGATGGATTCCCCGTACAGTAGGGACTGGATTTTGGGCAGGTCGAGCTCGGTTAGTTCAAGCCTATAGGCCGGGTCAGACTAACCCCCGTTAAACCAGTCATGTATATTCAATAGGCGAGTCGCCAAGTAGTATAGGTATAAATGTGTCATCCCCATGCCCCCATCGAACGATGGAATCCGGCAGGTATTTAACGGCAGCTAGGCCCTTCATCCCCCCCAGAGGAATTTAGTAGCCATAGTGTCCAGTTCCCGAAACCACGCCCGTGGAAAACAGAAGGGGGTGTTTTGGAGGACGTAAAGAAATCTGGGGAGAATCATCATTTTAAACAAAGCGACCCTCCCTAAAGGGTTCAGGGGTAGTGTCTGCCTCCTGTGGAGATCCACCTTAGCTTTCTTCACAAGCGGGGTGATATTCAGGGACCATCTCAATTCCGGGAGGAAAGCAACCCAGATCCCAAGATATTTAAAAGACTGACGCCTAAGCGGTATCGTGAACTGCCAGTCGTAGCATTCTCGGGAGAGATGTAACGGGACCAGGACCGACTTACTGGAATTCATTCGGAGGCTGGAGGCTTGCCCAAAGCTTCGCAGGATCTGGAGACAACGAGGACCCGACTGGGTGGGCTTGCCCAAAAAGAGCAGGACATCATCTGCGTAGAGTGCGATCTTGTCCACTTCAGAGTTGGGCCATTCCGATCTCTCGGACTGAATCAAGGTCGCTAGAGGCTCCATCGCCAAGGCGAAGGGAAGGGGCGAGAGGGGGCACCCCTGTCTCGTTCCCCTTTGAATGAGTCGGAGAGAACCCCATTGACCAAGACACGTGCTTGAGGCCGGGTGTACAGAACCCCGACCAGCTGACGGAAGCGAGGGCCAAAACCCATCGCGGCTAGCACGTCTCCCAGGTATGTCTAGTCCACAGAGTCGAATGCCTTCTCAAAATCGATGAGAAGGAGCGCCAAGTAAGGGCCAGATGCAGCCTCTGGAGACAGTGTCTGGTGCCCCGTCGGGGCATGAATCCACATTGGTCCGGGTGGACCAGCGTGGTAAGGTAGGGCTTCAGCGCTGGGCAAGAATTGCAGCATACAGTTTAACGTCCGTATTAATGAGGGAGATGGGACGATAGTCAGCGCAGTGGGGAGATGCCGGTTTTGACTTCGGGAGGACCACAATGGTGGCCATGTCCGTCTCGGGTGGGAAGGAACCTTTCTCCAAGGCCTCAGCATACAGGTCAGGGAGGTGAGGCACGAGGGCCTTGCGGTATGCCGCATAGTACTCCTGGGGGAGGCCGTCTGGACCAGGGGTCTTGCCTGACGAGGTGTGAGCAATAGCCTTGATAATTTCGTCATGGGAGATCGGGCGGTCAAGATCGGCCTGAGTAGCAGGGTCCAGCTGAGGGAGGTGAGCACCCCTAGCCTCCAGCAAGTCGTAGAGTGATCGTTCTGGGTTCGTTCGGCATAGAGTTGACGGTAGAAGGTGGCAAATGTGCCGGCCATTACCACTGGGGATCGTTGTGTCGACCCATCTTGATCCAGTATTTCTGGGATAATGCGGTTTGCTCTGGGATACGTGGCAAGCCTATGAAGGATTGTACCGTTTTTATCACCCCAGCCATAAACTCTGGCCATGGAAGATCTCCAGAGGAGCTTGGCGGCATCCAATGAGAGCTGTTTAATTTCAGCTTGAATGCTAGCAAGGTGCCGCTCTCGAGCAGCGTCACCATCAACGGAAGGGGATTGCTCAAGGCATAGCGCTTGCGCCGCCAGTGAAGTGATTTGTAGCAGTTGGGCCTGTTGCTGACGTTGGATGTGGCCTTTGGCAAAGCCACGCAAATAGTGGCCTTGCCCAGTTCCCACAGGGTACCCCGGGGAAGGAACCAATCCCACATTGGTTAAAATGTATTGCTTCAGTTCCGATCCCACCGCCTTCTTATAGTCCTTGTCCTGAAGTAACCAAGCGTTCAACCACCATATTGGGCGTGAGTAGGAGGAGGATACCTCTAGGGAGTATTCGGACATCTCGGATCGTGGTGCAGTCGGTAGACGGGATGAAGATTGCATCTATGCGCAACTGCGTGTGGTGTGCGGCGGAGGTGTGCGCGAACTGTTTAGTGTGTGGGTGCCAGATTCGCCAAGCATCGCAAAGGCAGGGATTCAGCCCAATTTGTTAACTGTTTCGCTTGCGCCAGCCTGGAGGTAGATAGGGGACCTGTCGTGTCGAGAAGCGGGGGTGGAAACCGCGTTAAAGTCACCTCCGTTATCAGTGGACCCCAGGGGAAGGGTGGTCAGCAGAGCGGTGGATTGTTTCAGAGTCACGGTAAGCATCGAGGGGGTGAGTACAAGGACACAAGGTTAAGGGGAGCGCCCCCTAGTGTACCGCAAATGATCACGAACGTGCCCTGCGGGTCATGAATAACCAGTGAAAGCACAAAGGGAAGGGTGCGTTTCAGCATTATGGCCACGCCCCGAGAACCTCGAGCGAAGCCGAATGCCAGACTCTATCGTAGCTGTATCGCGCTAGGACGGAGCAGTGATTACCCATCAGGTGTGTCTCCTGAAGCAGAAGCACTCCTATATTGAGGCGTTGTGCGTAGCGCAAGACGGCCGTTCATTTGTGACGGTCTAATAGACCATTAACGTTCCAGGGTAAAATATGGAGGGCTGCCTTCGGAGATGGTGTGTCAGTCATGGGAGCTGGAGGACGACAGACCTTGGAGAGCCGACGGCAAATGTTGGGCCTGGAGCAGGCGCGAGAACGCACTGGTGGGAAGGACCATGTGTGTAAGACCCATAGGGAGATGGATCAGAGTGTCGTGTGGGTGGTGGTGCAGCAAAACAACATAAAAATAAACCTTGGGAGAAAACAGTCCCAACTCCTTCCCCCACCCCTCCCCCCACCCTATACTTCAAGAACAGAAGCATCTGTAGACCCCCCTAGAACCAGAAAACCAAACTAAAACGCTTGGGTTGAGAAGCGTGGAAGGACCCCTCCATATGAGCGGATGTACAGTGTCTCGGCAGGAAGACGAAGAACCAGAGCAAACAGTCTGCCAGAACCCCGGATCCTCCGGAATTCAGGACCTGTCCTCAAAGTGCCAACCGCTTCAGCAGTCTCCCATCAGCACTTCAAAGAGTCGGGCTACGAGAAAGGTCAGTGTCTGCTCCCGGGTGGTCCTGCGGAGCCGAAGGTGGAGGGTCCACCAGCGGGCCACCAGAAGCTTGGATTCTGAGATGGGGAGGGGAGGCAGAGGAGCTGGAGTAACCTCGAGGTCTATGAGCTGTTAGGCTTGAGGATCTTTGGGACGCCATTTGAGACCGGAGTCCCCTGCTGGAGTGTGTGTGTCACTGACACTGGCGTCCCGACGGTCGGGGCTGTGCGGGCTGGGAGCCTGGCGGACCAGGGAATGGGATGCTTTGTTGCCCGAGGGGCCGCTCCTCTGTTAACCAAGTCCAGGCCACGTGCGTAGCGTTCTGAAAGATGACCCGTCAGCGTGCCAGGAATTGCACTTGGTATTGGAGGCCCAAGGATCTCAACTTCTTCTTGACCTCGATGTAGGAACGACATTGGTCCTGCACTTCCTTGATATAGATCGGGAATACCATAATGGTGTGGTTTTGGAACTTCAAAGGACCTTAGGAACATGCTTCGCGTAGGATGGCATCACAGTCTTTGAAGTTGAGGATCTTCAGGATAAAAGGGCAAGGAGTGGCCCCGGCCGGTAGCTTTGGCGCAAGAGATTGGTGGGCCCTCTCCACCACGAACCAGGCAGAAAGAGAGTCTTTCGGCATCCAGGAGGAAAACCAAGGCTCCACAAAGGCGGCCACCTGGTTCTTTTCAACCCCTTCTGGGAAACCCACCAGTTGGAGGTTGTTGCTGCGTGTGCGATTTTCCGCATCTTCAGCGCCACGGTGAAGTTCTCTGGTGTGGGAGCTCAAGCTGGCCACTTGGTCCTTAAGCTGGCGAATATCGTCCTCCGCTGTCGAGATTCCAGACTCGGCTTCAGTTATACGGGCCGTGACGTTACGGAGATCCTGCCAGAGGACAGACACATCCACTTTAACCTCCCCTATATTCCCCTCCACCGAAGCCTGTGAAGAGCTGATGGCCTGCAGGATAGTCGCAAGGTCCGTGCCCAGGATAGGGGAATGCCATCCGCTTGTCCAGGTGGATCAGGCCCTTGGGTGGTGAAGGGGTCCATTTTGGTTTGTGTAGGGTCGGTCGTGGACTTGGGGGCCCTGTCTCTTCCCATGATCCGCAACCGGTCGGGCCGCAGGGACTGCGAGAGCTGGAGTAGGGGAAATGTCAATCCCGGCCAAAGACCCAGTCGTAGGAGCGAGATTCTGGACGATCAACCACCGTGGCAGGGTGATCATTGACAGTCACGAGGAGGACCGCCCCGATGCCGCACACTGCCGCACTCGTATGATACTGGTGGGGAGAGGGGGAGGATGAAGGTTGCAGGCGCTTTCGGCTGGTCGTCTTCCATGGAAGGGCAAGCCACCGGAAGAGGGGACTGTCAGGCCGCGCCCCTCCGCCTGGAGTGGTGGCCGACAGAAAAAGGGTGGTAGTCCTGGCCCCGTGCTGAGTGTATGCTAGGCACAGCAGGCCTAGGCCTCGTGGCTCGGACTACGGCTACAGGCCAGGGGGGCCCCAGGCACAACGCCCTGTTCCACAGCCCCTCGCCGCAGCAAGGGCTAGGTCGATGGGGGGGGGGGCAGGGGCTCGCCGGGGCAGATCTGGCAGAAGTGTGCACTCTCGCTGGAGGCACGGCATCAGTAAGTTCCCCAGGGCTCCGCCGGGCAAGACCAAGTGTGGTGTCTCAGGCCGCTCTGCACCTAGGAGGGACGGGGGAGGAGCACCCACGGGAAGGCCCAGCGTCGAGCCCCCCAGCCCGCCACCCGGCAAGACAGCCGATCGCCCTGCCCACTCCCCACACACCGGTGCAGTCTTGCGTGTGTATGCTGGTCTGCTGCTACAGGTGAGACGGGGCCCAGGAGAGGCAAGAGGCAGCGCAATGATCAGCGTAGGCCGCCGGGTGTAGAAGACCGCCCAGATCAGGGGCGGTGGTTGGTCAAGCAGTGGGCAGTAAGGTGGGGCACCACCTCAAATGGGGGCGGCGTGAGGGAAGACAGGGGGCGCCCGCTGCCCAGTACGTGCAGCCGGTGAGTCCCCCAGTCACAATTTCAAGAAGGCAGGAGGCAGCAAAAGTAGAGTGGCTACAGCCCCCGAGACCGGGCCGGCGCCGCAAGGATGGCGGAAAGGAGGCCCCAGGAGGGCCGGACATCAGCTCCGCTCACACTCCCACTCTGCTACCCGGTATGGTAGCCGCCGCACTGAAGGCCCCTACTGGTCAACAGCTGCTCCTCTGCCGGCCTCTGAGCGTGCTCCAAGGCCAATGTTGATCAGGAGTGCCGGCGGCAGCCCCGCCCCCAACAGGGATGTGGGGGACCCGGGAGCGACTATGCGGTCGCCAGGCCTGGGCCGGTAGCCGGAAGCCGGCCCCTGCTTCGCCGGAGCACCAGGTGCTGCCTCTCCACCCCCACGCAGTGCGGGGGGAGCCAACAAGGCCGGCCGACCACAGGGCAGATGCCGAAATAAATTCCGAAGGCCAGAGGGCACAGCTAGCCAGGGGAGAGCACCAATACAGGGCCGTGCCCATAGGGCCGGAGCGCCAGGCCCGTCAGCGAGGCGCGATGCAGGCCGCCATGTTATCGCCCAAGGGTCCTGGAGAATCGAGAGCAGGCAGGACGCCCCAGGAGGTCAACACGGGCAACAAAAGAGCTCCGGACACTGCCCCGTGCCCCAGGAGTCAGGTCTGGCAGGTAAGAGTGGATGATGACTGCCGGAGAGCACAGGATGCGAGTCGGATGACGGAGGGGTCCAGGAGCACTCTTAGAGTGCGACCCCCATCGTGACGCTTCAGGCCATGCCCCCCCAACACTTTTGTTTAATAAAGTGTTTAATATATATATCATTAATCACTTCATTAAACAAAAATTGTTTCGAAAAAGAAGAGACCCGATGTGGGCCTACTACTGCAATCTGTAATGGCGAAAATAGTTGGTAAACACGCATCAAAAATACCTAAAACACATTTTCTACATCAAGCTACCTCCCTCCTCTCAATAAACATTACCACTACACTATGGGGCCTATTAGGATGGCAGTCGGAAAATCTCCCCGACCGCCATGGTAGCGGGAAAAGACCGCCGGCAAGGACCGCGGCATAACCTCCGGTCCAATTAGGATGCTCCGCAGTCGAAATCCGACCGCGGCGGTCAGATTCTGGCGATTAACATTGCAGCGGTTGCTGCCAGCGGTGTGAAAAGGAGCATGTCATCCATGTCACTGCACTGCGTGGCAGGCACTGTACAGTGCCTGCCATCTGGTACAGGGACATGTAGGGGGGTACCATGGGTACCCCCCAGTACACCCACACCCCCCAACACATAGGGGGCCCGCAATGGGCCCCCGGATACATTCTCCGCATGCCTTTCCATGGTGGTTCCACCGCCGCGGAAAGGCTGCACAGGCATCATTGTAGCGGTCCAGTTCTGCCTGCTAGGCATGCGTGCGGACTGGTACCGGTGGAAAAGTGGCGGGCGGAGATTCTCACCGCTGCGGTCGTCACCGCCATGCTAATGGGACTGGCGGTTTTCAGGGTTGCGATCGCGGGCGGCGGCGGCCATCTGCCCCCCATCCTAATAGACCCCTATGTATTTTAATCATTTAAATTTGTCTTACCTTAAAGCAGCTCTCCCTTGCTTCTGTTCTCTCCTGTGACGATCTCCGTAATGATGAAATTTACGTTTACGCGTCTACGCCATTCCTTTCTGTAAAGATAAAAAAAAAAAAAAATTCTCTCATTGACTTCAATGGAAAAGCGTGAGAAAAATGTACAAAAATGTGTTATAAAATGTAACTTTACATGATAAAATGGCAAACTATTTTTATAAAATGTTTGTTTCTACTCTATTTTTTTATATATATCTTTTAATTTATTTCTATAATTAAAAAATGTAAAATTATTAATAAAAATATGTGAGTAATGCATTACATGTCTTGTATTTCTTTATTCATATTTATTTATCTCCCAGAAATACAAATCTGCAAAATAATATTTTGCAGAATTACACATAAAAATGTATAATTTTTAATTTTTAATTCATTAATAATTTTCAATATATTACAATAACCCTATAATAAAATAATTGTTTATCCAAAAATATATTCTTAAAAATTACTAAAAATAACCTAGTTTTAAACCATGAATACTACTTTACATCTACTTTACATTAGTTTATATTTATAATTTTTTTTACTCATCAAAAAAATCCATCATAATATTTGAACACCAAAAGATTTTTTTAATTACTAATTATTAATATTTATAATATTTCTAATATATTAATATTAATACCTGAGTAATACATTAAACAATTACATAATTTCCTCATAACTTATCAAAAATTAAATAAAATATTTAACTAAATATTAAATGACACAATACCTTTTTTCCATTGCATATTAAGTATTAAATCGTATTATTAATTATTACTAATACATTTTTAGTTCATTATTAAAAATGTAGTATACATATGATTACCTGAGTAATAAATTAGCCAAAAATATATGTTTTCCATTAATTCTTTAGAATTATTTTTCAATTAAGTATTAACAATTTAGTATTAATATTAATACCTGAGTATTCGTTTAAAAAACTAACATAATTTACTCATAACTTATCAAAAACGTAAATTAAATATTTACTTAAGTATTAAAGTACACAATAACAGCCAATTTCCATTACACAATAAATATTAGATATTAATATCAAATATTAAATATTAACGTTTTAGTTAATTATTAAAAATGCAATATATATATATATATATATATATATATATATATATATATATATATTAATACCTGAGTATTAAATTATCAAAAAATCAATAACATGTTTACTATTAATTGTTTACCTAATTAATAACCGTTTAGTATTAGATATGAATACTTAAGTGTTAATTACTATCATTCTTCTTTATTTATTAATTAATACTTTATAAAATATTAAACAAACATTATCAACAACTAAAACATACACTTACCATCCAATACTTACCAATGCGTTGTAATGACATGCGTTGTAATGGTATATGCGTTGTAATAGCAAGCGTTGTAAAGGCATACGATGTAATGGTGTCTGTGTTGTAATAGTTGTATTGTAAAGGCATCGCGTTGTAATGCCTGCGTTGTAAAGGATGTCTCATATATATATATATATATATATATATATATATATATATATATATATATATATATATATATATATATATATATATTCACTTAAAAAACCATAGGTTTCACACAAGTTATAGTTAGCTGTACATTTCACTCGTAAAAAACCAATGAAATTCCACGTTATAGTTAGATCAGGTAACTATAACTTGCGCCCCCGCAATGCACTGCTGATGACGTCACATATTACATCACTTATGACATGGTCAGTGACATCACTCATGACATCAATGATGACATCTGAAATGACACATTGTGCATTGCGGTCGCGCAAGTTATAGTTACCTGATCTAACTATAACGTGGAATTTCATTGGTTTTTTACGAGTGAAATGTGCAGCTAACTATAACTTGTGTGAAACCTATGGTTTTTTAAGTGAATTTGCAAGGTTTTTTAAATGCTAATTCCTAACTATAACATGTGTTAAACCTATGGTTTTTTCAGTGAATTTGTACGTTTTTTTAAATGCTAAGTTATGTATTTATTTTGAATTTTTGCGCGCACGGTGCGCTTCGCGCACCATGCGCGCACTGTGGGCACTCGGTGCACTTCGCGCACCGAGCGCCCACGTTGCGCATTTCGTACCGTGCACGCCTCGCCATTTTTTACAAAATATCAATTGTTTTTTTCTCCCTTGGGGGTCCTTAGATTTATATATTAAATGTGATTGTTAATTCTTTTTTTTTTTTTACCGTACGCGTACGGTAAGCTTACCGTAAGCGCACGGAGCGCACCTATAGATATATATATATTGATTTAAATGCTATTTTCTCAGGACCTACTGAACAGATTTACACCAGACCTGCAAAAGGCACATCCCTGACCTGAGGACTACCTCTCTGCCCAATTTCAAGTAATTCTGTTCAGCCGTTCGGGCTGTAGCTCGGACTAAAGGTCCTATGGGAAAATGCATGGGGAAAACGCGTTTTGGGACCCCCTTTTTTTCTCAGCCCTCGCTTGACGAATCCCCCCGAGACTTTCAGGGTAGGAGCGGAGCGTAGCGCCCCATTAGTTTTGAAAAATTTGCGAGGATTCGTCAATCGGCGCCAAAGTTATTCCAAATAGAATGTTGCGGATTTCCTATGGAAACACGGTCCTAACTATAACTATCTACTGGCGACCGTCAGTAGATAATATATACATATATATATATACATATATATATCTATACATATATATGTATATATACAGTATGGGGTTCAGAGGCCTTGGTTTTCACTTTTGACAATGAAGTCCACAACTTTTTCATGGTGTTTCCCTCTACCAGTGGCGTAGGAATGTGGGTGCAGGCCGCCCCGGGTGTCATCACTGAGGGGGGTGACAAAATGGCAAAAATATGTGTTTTAAACACATAGTTTTGCCATTTTGTCAAGACGGGGGTGACAAGTGTCATCACTGAGGGGGGTGACAAAATGGCAAAATTATGTGTTTTAAACACATATTTTTGCCATTTTGTCAAGCCAGGGGTGACAAGAATGTTTCTGCCACGGATAGTACCTGACCTTGCTACACCACTGCCCTCTGCAGCCAATGTTTGGCAGTTTCCACTATTCGGACTCAGTGGGCAGCAATCCAAGATTTTAGGGGTGACGAATGAATGAATGAAAGCGTTTAAAAAGCACAACTATTGCCGAGGCGTCTTGGTGCTAAACTGCAAAAGGGAGTGGTGACTGGTACGTGGCAGGCAGAGATTAGACGGATATCGTGGGAAACAGCCAGGTTTTGATCATCCTCCTAAATATGACTCTGTCATGTTGTAACCTGATAGCGATCAGCATTATGTTCCAGAGTTTGGCTGCCTGGTATAATACCCAGGTTTCTTGTCTTCCTGTTGGCTACTGGGCAACACCCGGCATTTGCTGGCCACCATGAAGAATTCTAAATGGGAGGGCCTTTTCCAAATTCCACCACCTCCGTTTTTTCGGTGTTCAGCTTGAGGGAGTTGGAATGCATCCATTCAATGGTGTGTTTCATACAATTATGGAACCTATTCGCCACAGTTTCGATCTTCGTGGTTATGGATATCACTATCTGTGTGTCATCGGCGTACAAGGTCAAAGCGAAGTCATGTGCTTTAACAATCTAGCCGGAGGGGACACATAGATATTAAACAGGGTTGGTGCTAGGGCTGACTACTGTGGGGCGCCACCTGGAAGGAAGAAGGGTTCAGAAATCAGATCACCCCAACACAGAGGGTTAGATTGATTATTTCATCTGGTATTTATGTTTTTGGACACTTGGAATTGACAGAATGTGAGGTAGTTCCTCCTCCCCTTTCTACTGCCTGATGGGTAGTGGCAGTCATATTGGTAGGATTTTTTTACATCATCTATGGAACAGGTTCTGCAGGATGGAGATGAAATTTTGCAGGTAAGGACTGTATTGGGGAATTATCTGGACTCGGAGTAATGAAGATTGACAGTAAGTAACCGGGCATCCACTGGTATAAATAATAACACTCAATAAATGATTGTCCATTGTGTGCTTTCTCTTAGGAAAAGGAAAAGTACATTTATACACACACTACTTAATACTACGCAGTAATATACAAAAATATATAAGGCTGGTGGAAATACCTTTGGGAACATTACATTTGACCCCTAAAGTATCTTGATATCAAAAATCACATTACTCGCCTCCATATACCATACAGCACATAAACATAGAAGAGAATGTCACTTTAATTCAGGTCAGTGGTACCATGCTTAAAGACAGGAATCAAATGTCAAAATACCTCATCCCATCACTGACTTCAGTAAGTGAATCCATCGCTGCTTATTGTGAGTATAGAGCATTGCAACAATATGCACACATTATCATTAATAAAGCATTGCAGCTTTCAGGAATAAGCATTACTGTCAGCAACAATATGATATATTTAAAAAAGGCATTGTCAATAACCCATTTAAATAAAGCATTGGTTAAAGCATTGTACATAACACATTTAAATAAAGCAACATTTAAATAGAAGCCATGTGCCTGTGTCTTTATTACCATATTTAGGCCACATTGAATGCAGCCCTAGAGCCAACCCCAGAGCCAGCCCCTAGAGGGTGCTGCTTTCCCCACTGTAGAGCTAAAGCTCCTGCGTGAGGAATGCTTGAAAGTCTAACGCAAAGTGTAGGGTGGTCATCTTTTCTTTGAACATCTTAACTTAGGGTCACCTTTTGTACATCCTTTAAGTATCCTGGGGGGGGGGTGGCTGCAACACTCCTGCAGTACCCCTACACTCTGCTTCTCTCATTGGTGGCAGCCAGTATTCAGCACCGCAGGGCATTATGGGGCACTCCCTCCTGGGAGCGTAAATAAGTAAGTAGCAGGCCCAGTCGCAGCTTTATCTTTTTGATGTTGCTGCTCTGTGTGACTGCACAGCTTCCTATTCTTTTTTTATTTTTCTTGGGGGTGCCCAGTCCCTCCAAGGCTTCCCTCATGCTTTTAGTTGTTGGGAGCAGCTGGGGGTCCACCGTCAGCTGCCCAGGCTGGCTCCCAGCACAGCAGCATTCTTCCTTTGCTGCCACAGGAGCTGGCAGCACTTCTCAGGGAGTTCTGCACCATCCTTCCTCCTTTTTCTCCTCCGGTGCTTTTCTCCTCCCTGGTGCAGAAGTCCAGTTCTTCCTCCATCTAGTCCGTAGGGGGTGTAAGGGTAACAGCTTTCCTGGGAGCGACCCACTGATCCTGGGGTCAACTGTAGTCAGAGTCCTTAGTCCTGGTGGGAATCAGGGCGTTCATCCTTCCAGTTGTCCATGGCTGCAGCCTCCAGTCCCAATGTCCAGATCCTACAGAAAACACCCTCTCCCCCTAGTGCAAGACTTTTTAAGTGAGGGCAGAAAATTCGAGAAGCCAGGTACCCCAGGCCCATCCTTGGGTGCCACATCACCTCTCTGCCCCTGTCCCAACCCGCCTGCACAGCATGCTGGGACAATTCAAGATGACGTAATTCAGGAATCACTTTTCACACCTCTGGGGGCCTAAGGTTTGCCCCTCGGTGACATCACTGCCAGGGTCCTTCCTAACAAAACTTCAAAGAGGGCCCCCCTTCTGTGTTGGCTCAGGAGGTAGGGGCTCCCTGCTTTGTTCAGTGAGCTAGTGCTGTCCCATCCCTGGTACAGTGTGACAGCTAATTGATGGATGCAGATTTTTCTCCACACCCCTATTTTCCGCCTCCCAATGAAGCACTGTTTATTGCTCCTTTTGTGTGGGGAGGTCTTTGATCCTGCTGCTGGAGATAAAGGTAATTAACTTGGCCAGCAGGGTGACAAAAGGCCTGGGCTCTGATTCTGAGCTGAGCCAGAGAAATATGACAATTCTGTATGACCCATAACAGGTACAGATACCTTATTGGACTTTGCAGATTTGATCTTGGTGTACATGTTCTGCCTCATTTTGATATGTCACTAGACTTTGTAAGCCAAAGGGAAGCAAAACTGCACTCTAAGGCATATTTTCCCCCATGTATATAATAAAGTGTCACTGCAGACAAGACAGTAACTCACACCAACTGTCCCTATGAGTGTACACTAACATTATAAGGCCAACTCCAGGTCAATAACTACCCCTGCAGAGTCCCCCTTAGCCAGGCTACTTGTGCGCAGTTACCCGGGCTGCACATGATGGTAGTCTTACTTTCGCAGCCTGCGCACATGTGTTCAAGTGTCATCGCAGCGGCCTTATCTTAATAGGCAGACGCTGGTGGTAGACACACCCAATCCTTTTACCATGTGTTTACCGAGGGTGAGTCCCCAATTGTGAGGCTCACCCACAGTAAAAGACCAAAACCTAGGTGATTTAAAAGTGAAAGAATGGGCAGAACCCATTTTGTTACAGCTATTGACCCTAGATCTGATCAGTAACAAAAAATGGATTACGATTTTGGTCCGACAATTGCCCTGTAATGGGCAAAATGTGTGTGCACAATTTGAGTTGCTATTGGTGCTTAGATTGTGTAGGGACATTTTTTACTACAATTCATCGTCAGTAAATATGATTAAGTTCAGGGAAGTGGGCAGTTATTTTGGTTGCTGCTCTTCGAGATCGGATGTTGCTCTTGTGTTCATTTATACATGTTTTAACTGCTCTTGTGCTCCTCCCTACATACTTCAAATCACAGGGACAAGTAATTAAAAAAATACAATTCTTCGTGTTGCAGTTAGTTTGGTTGTATATTTGCCACTTTGCGTTGAAATTGATGTCAACCATGTCAACATGCATTGTGAGTTCACAGACATTACAATGACCACAGAGGAAATGGTCTACCATGAGGGGGAGGCCCCAACTTCTTGTGATACTAGTGTCAGGGGGTGATGGGTTTCACCTTCTATGAACCAGAAGGGCCTTCAAATTGCAAGAATGGAAAGAGAGGTTTTTCAATCTGCGTTCCTCTGCATTTAAGATATTTCATCTTCTATTGATGATCTTCTTGATGTCATTGGAGAGATGGGTAAAAGTTTTTACACATGTAAGCTTAGGTTGTTCATTTATAGGTCGAGCCTGGCAGCGCATGCGCTCCTCTGAGAGCCATGCTGTTTTGTAATATAGACTTGAAGCCCCGCATCTCTCTGCCCATATTTGTCATTAGCTTGTGTCATTGTCTTTCGTAAATGCTGGCTTCTGATTCCTTAATAGGCTTGTTAGTCCCTCCTTAGTACCGCCTTGCCTTCATTTGTAATGTCCCATGAGGACTGGCCCTTTTACTTCAGTTGTTACATGGTACTCCTATTTACTTTGTAAGCACTATTTTTTAAATGGTTTCTCCTACTGCAGACACTACATGATTTCCTGCAACATTCAGCGCATTCAGCATGCCATGCGTGCTTTCATGGGGCGTTTTTACAAAAAAAAGCATTTGTTTGTCAACTTGAAAAACAAATGCTTTTTTGGTAAAAGCGCCCCATACCGCTCTTTCACTTTAACAGCGGCTGCGGACCTTTCATTAGACACGCTCATCTAAGGAAAGGGGCATGGCCTCTAGTGAAAGCGCAGCATGGGGCGCTTGTAAACAACAAGCATTTGCAATGCAATAGGTCTAGCTTTATTGAAACTTTGACCTATTGGTATTGTAAATGACAATGCTTTTTATTAGTACAGGTTTTTTAAACACAGATAAAAGGCATTGCCATTTACAATACCATTAGCTCAAAATCTCACAATTGCAAGACCTATTGCATTGCAAATGCTTGTTGGCTCTAGTGGTGATTCTTTATTGTTATCCCTCACTGTTTTCTGACCTTTCTTATGATATTCTCAGGGTAATTACCTTTCCGCAATTTCTCAGATAGATTTTCTGCTTGCCTCTCATAATCCATTGTCTTACTGCAATTTGTCCGTACCCTGAAAAATTGACCAGGTAGGTTAGTCCTTAGATGGTGACTCTAGAATAGAGGTAGTCTGTTCCGGTCTGTTTTCTTGTTGTGAGTCTTCATTTTTAGTAACAAATCCACTAAGATCCAAGAAGGATATTTTGTCTGATACTGTTTGGGAAAACTTCAGATAAGGATCCAATGAATTAATCCACCCAAAGAATTCTTCTGAGAGAATTTTCTCACCTCTTCAGATTATCAAGATATCATTTATTAAGTGGCACCAAAGAGGAATCGCGCTCTTGTAGGAGTTTGTTTCGGAAAGGATGTGTATCTTCACAAAATGGTACATGTAGAGGCAGGCCAAAGTAGGGGCCAAAGTACTGCCCATCGATGTGCCTTGCATTTGCAAGAACAAAGTCTTCTTGAATTGAAAGACATTTTCTTTGAGGGCTATGGTGGCACATTACATAATGAAATGGGCAGGTGTTGGGGAATCCTAACCAGTGGATCTACGTAAAGCCTCAATAATGCCCAAAGTTATTAGTATACAGGGCTTTGAATATGAGTGTTATCAACAGGCCAGTTGAGCCCTCCTGGTATACTCTGTTAATCAGATTCAAGACACCTTTTGTATCTTTTAGAAAGGTTGGGTGCCTTCAACTAAGGGTCTCAAGAAGTGGTCACAGAATTTAGATAGAGGCTTTAAAAGCGAGCCAATCCGAGACACAATGGGTTTTCCTGGGGGGGGGGGGGGGGGTGGGATCATCCCTTTGTGAATCTTTGGAAGTATATAGAAGTAGGGGATTCTTTGCTGCTGGTTTATCAAGAAATCTGTATCCTTCTTTGTAATCCAGCCCGAAGTATCTGCTTCATTGACCATTACCTAGATATGACCATCCAAATTGGTAGTCAGATTGTGGGTAATAATTTGATAGTATTGGATATTCCCTAGCAATCTGAGACATCCATGTCTCTAATCTATTGCAGACAGGATCACAATTGATCCGCCCTTATCTGCGGGTTTGATGGTGATACTCTTATCATCTGAGAGGGACTTGATTGCTTCCTGCTGAGCTTTGGTAATTTTCTGAAATTGTCTTTTAATGCCCAGTTCCTGTATGTCATTCAATACGGCCCATTCAAAGGTAATACTTTCACTGGGTATAGATGCTGTGGGTGGAGTAAATGTTAAAGGGTTCCTCAGACCAGATATCCTTTGGTTGTTTGTCAACGAAGAAGGCTTGTAGTCTATTTTTTCTGAAGAAACTAAGTAATTCACGAATAAGAATGATTTGAATTTAAAGTTTACATACAACATGAACAAGAAAGTAACTGAGTGCTTGGATTTCCAACAGTGTCAGAGAGAATAAACTACATTCTAAGTTATATCAAAAGAGAACATCAGGCAATAGTTTACTTCCTGCCTCAAGGGCCCACCCTGCTAGTATGATTAACAATATTCCTTATGGGGAACTTCTATGGGCGAAACTTAACTGCAGTTCAGAGGCTGAGAAGAAGGTCATGAAACATATATTCACTGAGAGGGGCTATGGTTGAAAAACAATCTTACCTGCCATTCAGAAAGTGAAGACAGTAGAAAGACAAGATTTACTGCAACCTGATAAGGGAACATGCAAACAGGAAGACAATACTAATAAGATGAGATTCCTCACGACATTCAGTAGTAACTTATATCAGTTAAGGAACATACTAAAAAAAAAACATTGGCACACTTTACATAGGGATGATATTCTGACCAATTACTTGAAAGTATAACCTAGTATCACTTTTCAGAAAAATAGATCTCTGAAAGACTTACTCAGTAAAGACATAATAATCAAAGATATAACAAAGCAGCCTTTTGATGGTAAGAAAGGATTTTTCAAATGTAATAACTGTGAAGCCTTCAAAGCCCACTATTGTTGTATTGCATTTATTGATCCCCAGCAGCAAAAGAATATTCAAAATCTCTAAGACCTTACCTTGCAACTTGGATGACAGTGTATGCTGTCTGCTGTGCCCTTTAAACAAATTGTTTGTAGGCAGCACAATGCATCTGGTGAAAAAAGAATTTTAGAACACCTACACTTGCAATTAGAAATCATAATATTCAATATTCGGTTGCTTATCATTTCTTTCAGGTATACAAGCAGAATGACAACTTGCGGAGATTGTTTTACTGTTGACAGAATTCCAGGTAACATGAGAGGAGGAGACAGGACTCTTGATCTCCGTAGACTGGAAACAAGATATATTATAGACTTTGACTCTTGTTCCCATTAGGACTTAACTCAGATGAAAAGATAGCGGTACTTCTGGGCTAAGCCACGATGGATCTTTTCATACATGTACCCTCCGTGAGGAATTGTAGCATTAAAGGGGTAAAAGATGCCCACCTTCCCCACAAGCATACAGATAAAGTATCATCTAACATCCCTCTCCTGCGTATCTGTTTAGAGTTATTTAGCCTTTTTTTTAGATTTAACCTTATTTACATATCGTTTCCACACAAGAGCTCTTGGGTCAGTGGTGAAACACAAAGTCAGTAATTTTGTTATTGGTAATGAGACATTGACAATGGTGGTTCGAAAAATGAACCCACGTAGTAGTCTGTGTATGGGTAGTCCTTAATACCTCAGGATAGGGGTCCTGCTTCAGTCGCCTTGATTCAGACCTGGTTTGCAGTTAGCTTGAATGTACCATTTGTTTCTTTTTAACACCACCCTTGAGGTAGCAGTCCTTACTTCTAGATCACTATAAAGGTAGGAACTCTATGATCCATTCCAGCCCACTTCGGCTGTATATATGGTCTCTCAGGAGGGAATTTAAATATTAAGTCACACCTTTTGTAGAGTACAACAGTAGCAAGCTAATTACTGGCACATCCCACCTTCTATGGGCAGTTTTCAAGAAATTCAAGATGCAACATTCTTGATATTTACAAGAGGCTGTGACTAGAGGTATATTTCATAGTCACATCACCAAAAACATACCTGCAACCATTGATCAAATCTTGAGATGTGTTAGACAGAAATCATGAAATTAACTTAGTTATCAATTAATATGAAACAATGTCTTCTATGTTCACTGACATTTGTGGCATGGGTAGTTCAAGACTAAAAATAGGAATGTAACCGACTGTCTTATCAGTCAATATGAAGAATTGTATCCTATGTTCAATGACATTTGAGGTACAGGTTGTTCAAACGAATTGGCAAAATATATTATCACCTCATCCATCACAGCTTTTCTTAGATTCATTAATTTGAATTTCATTGTAAATTTTGATTGACACTTTATTGTCTTTTGACGATATGAATATTTGGGCAATTACTAACATTGCCCTAGTAACTAACATGGTACTAATGGAATGTAACACCTTTTAAATATGTCAGCCATCGTAACAAGGGCAGTGTCTTCAGTTGACTGTCACAAATGTCACTGGTAGTGGGTGTCGATTTATGTACATTCAGTTGGCTCACTCTTGACCAGTAAACAAGATTTTGGATGTAATGCGGCCGGGCAGCAACACATAACAATTTGCGGCAGTTTAAAGATGTATGTGACTTTCTCCTGATCTGATTGACATGAATATCTATCTATCTATCTATCTATCTATCTATCTATCTATCTATCTATCTATCTATCTATCTATCTATCTATCTATCTATCTATCTATCTATCTATCTATCTATCTATCTATCTATCTATCTATCTATCTATCTATCTATCTATCTAAATTATGAATGTTAATTTCTTTTAATAATGTATCTTTTGTTTCATGGTGTTGGGTATTGTAGGGGATTAGGATGCCTAGGGCCTGATTTGGATGTCGGTCGGAAAGCCTAAGGTTTAAACTCTGACCGCCGTCTTACAAAGATGGCGGTCAGAGTTTAAACCGGTCAGTTAATGCAACTGCGTTCCCCATCCTCCGGGGCCCGTCATTATTGTTTAGGGGAGGGGCGGCACGTGAACCCCTCCCTGGGCAGATTTTGGCCCCGTGGTCCTCGTCCCCCGGGGCCTATCATTATTGTTAGAATAAGGAGGGGCATTTGATGCCCCCTGCCTGGGCTGTTGTCGGATTTACACAAAAACACAAAAAGCACTCTTTCTGGACTTAGATTTAGCCTCCTGCTAATTTTGGTGTAAATCCATTCAGCGGTTTAGGCTGTATCTTGGTCTAAAGTTCCTATGGGAAAATGATTGGGGAAAACGCATTTTGGGACCCCCCTTTTTTCTTGGCCCCCACTGGACAGAACCTTCAATGAGCCAACTAGGCAGAAAAGAGCACTTTTTGGGAAAGTTTTGTAACGATTCGTCAAATGGCGCCAAAGTAATTAGCAATACATAAAATGCATTTCCTATGGAAACACTATCAATCCTAACTATAACTACCCAGTGGCAACCGCCACTGGGTTTTATATATATCTTTATATAAATCTCGGTTCATTATTGAGCTAGATAGCAAACATCCGAATGGTCTGAACAACACAGAAGACCTTCACAATTTTTTATAAAATAATAAAATCTTTTTTATAACCTGGTGAACTGGATATATATATAGTTTTTATAGTCTAAAATCTGCATACTGAATGACAACTCTATCACTTATGTACTGATCACGTTGCAACACAGCTAGCTTCCACGTGGGCAATAAGCAATACGAACAACATAATATTCAAGTCTATTAGAAATAAACAATGTTTATTAGAGTTCATCACCAGCCACTATTCCCCTTCACTTTCTCCTTTTTCTTTCTCTCCTTTTATATTTACAGTCATGCACCTGAATGTTATGCATTTATGTATTAGCACTTTGTAAGTTATTAAGGCAGCACTTAGCACTTTATTTACACTATCAAACTAAGAAAATTAGGACAAGCTATAAAGATAAGGAGTGTGACATTTATGCACTTTACGTCAATCGAATAGGTAATAACCTGTTGAATAATCAATCAATCACAGCATTTTGTTGCACCTAATTACAGTCCATAAATTTTTCAAGCATTTAAGCAATAATAGGCAAAATGTTGCACTATGTGTTTTTAATCTAACACATAAAATATATTTTGATAAATCTGTTTATATTTGTATGTATATATATTTATATGTATTTATATTATTTAATTTTGGTTTTAAATTAACCATGATTTTATCAAACAGTTTTTATTACTATTTAATTAAAGGACTATTGTATTCAGACAAATGAGATATATATGTGCAATATAATGACTGTGGCGTAAATACACACTATGTGCCTATATGTGTATTCAACTGTGTTTACCAACCAACTACAGTGGTAACATGAAATTCCACGACAATACCATTAGCGTATTATTAGCTATTTCAATTTTAAACAACATTCAGACTGATAGTGTTTTGTCTATGTTTATCACGGGTGAATTTCAGTAAAAGGTGTAAAAATAGAAAGCGGACTGCGTTTCCGCATGTGACCAAGGGCACTTTGTATGCCCGAAACGCGTCATATGGCTTATTGAATTAAAAAAAGTTTCAGCCACGAAATTTTGGGTCCGTGACTCCTTGTCCGCGCAAATCAGACAACTCGCAGGAGCCGTCTTGCAAATATATATATATATATATTCACTTAAAAAACCATAGGTTTCACACATGTTATAGTTAGGTGGATATTTCAGTCGTAAAAAACCAATGAAATTCCTCCGTTATAGTTAGTTCAGATAACTATAACTCGCGCGCCCGCAATCCACTGCTGATGACGTCACATATTACATCACTCATGACATGGTCAGTGGCATCACTCATGACATCACTGATGACATCATCATTGTGATAGAGTGGCGGCCATGCGAGTTATAGTTATCTGAACTAACTATAACGGGGGAATTTCATTGGTTTTTTACGAGTGAAATATCCACCTAACTATAACATGTGTGAAACCTATGGTTTTTTAAGTGAATTTGCAAGGTTTTTTAAATGCTAATTCCTAACTATAACGTGTGTGAAACCTATGGTTTTTTCAGTGAATTGGTACGGTTTTTTAAATGCTAAGTTATGTATGTATTATTATTTTTTTATATATTTATTTTACAATAAATTACGGCAACTATAACTCACGCGACCGCAATCCTCTGCTGATGACGTCAGATATTACATCACTGTATTTAGACACCTATTTACCCATGTCTTCTTCCATTAATCTTTAGCTATACATATATTACAAATATTTATTTTTCAGAAAGACACATATGTAATCAGTGATGTAATATCTGACGTCATCAGCAGAGGATTGCGGTCGCGTGAGTTATAGTTGCCTGCACTAACTATAACGGGGGAATTTCATTGGTTTTTTACGAGGGAAATGTCCAGCTAACTATAACATGTGTGAAACCTATGGTTTTTTAAGTGAATTTGCAAGGTTTTTTAAATGCTAATTCCTAACTATAACGTATGTGAAACCTATGGTTTTTTAAGTGAATATATATATATATATATATATATATCCATCCATCCATCCATCCATCCATCCATCCATCCCCCCAGAGTCGGTTTAGGAGGACGAGGTGCTGGCGGAGGTGAAGTGGGCTCGGCACTGAGAGTCTAAAGACTCACTTGGTAGGGATCTGTTCCTCTGCTTTAAGACCGCGGCCTCACTCAGGATGACACCGTAACTCTGGAACTAGGCACCGCGTTAAGCATCTGCTGAGTGGTAAGAACTGGAGACTTTTGGAGGGATCGGTCATTCCTGGCTCTGTGACTTGTTGATTCATGGCCGCCCTAAGATTTCGCAGCAGACAGTATTATGTACAGTATCGGAAGTGGTGCCTCCTGCAGGTCATGTTAGGTGATATTTGAGCTTCAGCGTGTGTGAGACTGTGCCACTCCAGGTCAGTTCATCTGTTGTATCGAATGGCAGAGACGGTTCTGCATTTTCTCGTAGCTTGAAAAGGAAAGGCGACCTGCCGTGCACATAACCACGAATCAGCCATGTTTCAATTGACTATTAATCACGTGTTTGGAAGAAAAGAGCGTGCTTGTCTGGTGCTGCTTATTTTCGCAGTAACATTGTTCACATTGTTTGTAACTAAATGAAATGCAAGGGTGTTGAGAGAAATGGTGGACTTCAGCACAAAGAGAGATCTAGCAGTTACCTGTAAACTTTTTGACACAGTGTAGCACGAGAGTTTTGTGATTGACAAGGGCACCCTGCGCATGAAAACATTTTGTCTCGAGTATCATGACTTCAATAACAGTTGTAGTGAACAATGATTTTAATTAGTTTGGCAAGGACTCATTTAAGTGGAACAAGTTGACGTGGCAGGTTGAGTCCAGCAACTATGCTGGGCCCTATGGTCTCAAAAGAGCACACAGTGTGACCTTGAGCCCAGTGACTTTGTATAACAGTACATATAGGAATGTTTAAAATGTCTGATATTTCTGTTTTTTATTAGTCGTGCATTTACACACCTTAATGCTGCTTAATCTTAAACCTTCTATATCTGTGATCATGTGAAGCTTTAGTACTACTGCCTGTGAGTATGCTCAGTATATTTTCTATGTGTATGACATAAAGAGCATAAAGTTGAATACAATGTAAGCGTGCAGCTTATTTTTATAGCGCCTAATACCAACACGTGTTTAAGCTTTCTGCACTTTCACAGATAGTCAGTTGCCGAGGATCACACACTGTAGTCAAATGGGGGAGCCAGGTTTGGGACCCAAGCCAGACTACAGCCCCCAAGCAGAGCCTTCCAGGTAACTCTGAACGTTTGGAATTCCTGCGACAGCACTGATATTTTGTGCTTTCCTGACACATGATTTTGGCTTTTTCGGATGCACTTGCCATTGGAGTGCATCTTCTTTCAGCTGCACAAGTTTAATTCGTCAGTTGTTCTGATATTTATTGTGGACTTTCTGGGGGGAATTAAAAAGCACTCCTTCTACTACTTATATGCCTACGTTTGGCCCATGGGCCTTTCTTTCAATAGGCAGGTGATTTGTCAGCATGCACTTCAGTGCAAGTGCGTTTAGAGGTCAAGGACAGAAGACATACATGGACACCAGAATCCACTCTTGTTTTTCTGCCCGCCACTTTCCCACTCTTGTTTCAGTGGGCATTGGTGGCTAGTGCTCGTTTACTTATGTGTTTTTGTTGGCAGTGGAGTGAGCACATAAGGGTTAAAAACATAGCCATTTAAAACGCCAATAGCTCTAACTCCCAAAAATACGAGACCGATTGCATTTCTAATACTTTTTGGAGAATGGGTGGCTTTTACTCTAAAAGAAAGACACTTGGGGGCATATTATCAAGAAACGGCGTTAAAATTATCGCTGCTTTAGCGGCAGAAAACTGCTGCTAAAGTGGCTATAATGGGCTTGATAATATGCCTCAGAGAATTCCCATAGAAGCCCATGTTCTGGTGTCATCATGGGCTTCTTTGGGAATTTTCTGCGGCATATTATCAAGCCCATTATCGCCGCTTTAGCAGCAGTTTTCTGCCGCTAAAGCGGTGATAATTGTAACGCCGTGCTTGATAATATGCCCCGCCGTTAGCTAAAGGTTCATTTTGTTGTTTGCTTAAAATGGAATTCTCCCCCTGTCCCATGTAGTCGATTTTTAGGTCTCGTTTACAGACAATTTTTTCAGCAAAAGCTTCTTGTAGACCGTACCAAAAACTTACATTGGGCTTGGAACCCTCCTACTGCTTACCTTTGGTTGGCTTTATTGGCACCCTTATTTGCTTGCTTCTTACTCAATGGCTTTTTTTCTCCTATTGTGTTTGTCTCTTCCCTGGGGCTTACCCTCTTTACCATCCTTTTAATTAGATGACTTGCTTTCGTCTACTGCTTACATTTGGGGAACTACGTTTTTCTTTCAGCATGCCTTGAAAGTGCACATGCTTCTAGCCCTCTCCTTCATGTGCTGCTCACCCCTAAAATCCCCCAAACCCTGTGTACTTTATGTTTACTCCCTCATCCCTTCTCAGGATCTCCTTTGCTTTTGCCGCCCCTCACTGTCTTTTTCTTTTTCTTTTGGCCTCCCACAGTCCCAGCCATAAGTGCCTTTATTGCCTACTTGCCTCCTGCCTCCACCCTGTTACTTTCCCCCAACTGTTGGCCCCCGAACCTCTTGTAGCCGATAACATTTTTGTTTATAATTTTAAATGTATGTTTCGTGGGTGGGCCCAGCAGCTGCCATTTACTATCATACTGCTCCACAGTCTAAAAAGCTCATTTGCACAACTAACATTAAATTTTTTCTTAATTTACCATTCCAAATGGAGTTAGCTATCTTGGATCAGTAAATCATTTTTAAAATAGCACCTACAACATTCCCTAGGTGCATGTATGTGTGGTTACATATCAGTGTGCATACGTCACATACGTGTGCATGCGCATTCCTAGGGAATGATGCGGACTCCAGCAGAGACTGACTCAACCTGCCTTTTGATTTTTCCCTTTTTTGATTTTTTGCCGATGCTACACATCATTGTCAAAAAATGCTACACAGCATCGGCAAATCATAGCATCAGCAAAAAACGTTTTTCTATTTGCTGAGCAAAGCCAATAGGTCAAAAAGGCAATAGCTATCAGCTTTGCCAATGCATGTGAAAAAATATAATGTTTTACATTATTAGGAAAAAAGATTTCACATCTCATGTATGTACGTTTTCGTTAATATTTCTCTAGATAACACAATTGTATAAATAATAGTGTAAATGAAATTGTTTCACTGCCAAAATCCAACATACTGCATAGCAGTTGTTGACTTATGCCATTATTTCAAGTCCATCTGTTGTAAACTAGTGCACCACAAAGCATCATGATGAGAATTTTTCAAACTGTGCAACCTTTAAAACTTATTGACGACAAGATGCGCATGAGAACAAGACACAGTGGCATATGTACAAGCCCCTAGTGCCACCGGAACGTCACTTTTTTTGACGCTCCGGTGGCGATCTGCCCTGCACCATATTTACAAAGCGACGTTAAGCCACATTGTAAATATGCAACTCTTTCACACAGGTATCTGCGTGGAAGGGGAGTGCAATGGGCATTGTTGTGGGCGTTCCATCGCAACACCCAGTGCTTTTTGACACTGCCCCAGATTTACAAGGAGGTATAAATCTGTCGCAACGCCATGCAAGAAAAGGTGTTAGAATGCCGAATGAGGAGAAATGCTTTTATTTCTCCTCGTTTCTGCTTTTTCTATGTGTGCTGCAGAGCAAAAATCTATTAATGATTGTTTATGTGCAGGAAGATGCCCCTTCCTGCACATAAACAATCATTAAATAATTACAATTTGCTACTTCTACGTGTGCTGCATTCTGCAGCACACATAGAAGTAACAAATAGTCATTATGGATGTTTATGTGCAGGAAGGGGCACCTTCCTGCACATAAAAAATCATTCCTTGCAACACAGGCACCCTTTCACTGTGGTGTAAGGGTGCCTGCTTTGGTGCTAGGCAGCTAATTTTAGCACCAGTGCTAGTGAAAACACAGGGGCATGGCGTATTACAGTAAATACGGCACATCCCACCGTTTTGAAAATGTCGGAAAGCGGCACTGCCAAATTTGGTGCAGCGTCGCTCTCCGACATTTTGTTGTACATATGCCCCACAGTCTCTGAGCACCTTGACTAAACATCTTTATTGATATTTCAGATTAGATTAAACGAGTGGAAGATTCTTACCAGGTCAAATTTGGGGTACCCAAGCCTCAGATAACTCACTTTAAACGTACGGTATACCAGCTTGATGTGTTGATCGCAGTCTTTAGGCCATCTCCTGATTTTCTGTCCAAATTAGTAGCCCATTAAATTCCAGGGAAGTCCCTTAAATCTAAAATAACCAACAAATTGTGGTTGCTTTAATGAGGCTAGATACGATGGCAGATCTGCCAGAATACTAGGGGCATATTTACATGGGAATTACGCCACCAGAGCGTCACTTTTTATGACACTCCGGTGGCGCAATGCACTGCACCATATTTACAAAGTGGCATTAAGCCACTTTGCATGGCTTAGTGCCACTTTGTAAATATGGTACACTTTCATGCAGTTTTCTGCATGTAAGGGACGTGCAATGGGTGTTGCTGTGGGCGTTCCACCACAGCACCCATTGCTTTTTTACGCTGCCCCAGATTTACAAGGAGGTGTAAATTTGAGGCAGCGCCAAAAACTAATTCCATGCAAGAGCAGGCATTAGATTGGCCCAGTGAGAAGAAATAATTTTATTTCTCCTATTTTTTGCTTTTTCTATGTATTCTGCAGCACACACAGCTAGAGCAAAACTCCTTTAATGAGTGTTTATGTGCAGGAAGGGACACCTTCCTACACATAAACAATCATTAAATAATGAAGATTTGCTACTTCTATGTGTGCTGCATTCTGCAGCACACACAGCTAGAGCAAAACTCCTTTAATGAGTGTTTATGTGTAGGAAGGGACACCTTCCTACACATAAACAATCATTAAATAATGACGATTTTCTACTTCTATGTGTGCTGCATTCTGCATTCTGCAGCACACATAGAAGTAACAAATAGCCTTTAAGGATTGTTTATGTGCAGGAAATGACACCTTCCTGCACATAAACAATCATTCCCTGCAACGCAGACACCCTTGCACTTGGCGCAAGGGTGTCTGTGTTGGCGCTAGGCAGCTATTTTTAGCGCCAGCACAAAGAAAAACACAGGGGTGCGAAGTATTGTTGTAAATACTTCACATCCCTACGTTTTTTTAAAAGACAGAGCACAGTGCTGCAAAATGTGCCGCGGCGCTGTGCTGCGCTATTTACTTGTAGATATGCCTCTAGGTCTGCAGCTCTGGAATGCCCATACAGCAGCTCTACACCACCCCTCCATTTTATTAGCAGTTTATTTATTTATTCAATTTTATATAGATCTGACATTACCCCAAAGTGCTAGAGCACTTTAAAAGAAAACAAAGTTCATTACATAAGGTCTAACATAACATGATTGTGGAAGGTTTTTCAATCAATCAGTCAATCAATCAGTCAATCAATCAATCAATCAATCAATCAGGCGCTTGTAGAGCGTGACTACTCACCCCTGAGGGTCTTAAGGCGCTTGGGGTGGGGGTGTGTGGGTTCTGGTCCATCAAGGTCCTCTGTCGAAGAGCCAGGTCTTGAGGTCTCTTACGAAGATGGTAAGCGATGTTATCTGTCTGAGGTGGAGCGGAAGGGCGTTCCAGTCCTTGGCCGCGAGGAAGGAGAAGGAGTGGCCTTCCGATCTGGTTTTTCTGGTGCGTGGGACCATGGCGTAGGAGAGCTGGGCTGATTGTAGGGTCCTTAGGGGTGCATGGAAATTGATTCGGCTGTTCAGGTATGCTGGTCCGGTGTCGTGGAGGGCCCTGTGTGCATGGGTGAGCAATAAAACAGAAGTCGTTATTTAAGATTTAGAATTATCAAAAGTCCGAAAAGGTTGTCATGTTACATATTTACAAATCAACATTGCCAAGGAGATAAAGCAGTTAAACTCTGGGCAGTGCTCAGAGGAAAAACCATAGAGACGAGGCCCCGCAGGAAAGGGAGGCTAAGCTGTCTTCAACTGAGATGCCTCTCTAAGAAAAGAGCTTTCGGCTTGAATTTGAAGATAGCCAGCGAGGTGGTGGTGCGTAGGTTCGGAGGTAGGGAGTTCCATGGTCTAGGTTAGTCGGAGCTTTAAACTTTTTTTTGTTCTATTGACCTTTGCCCTTGTCTTTTAGGTTGGCCCTCGACCTCCTAACACCGAGATGCCTACAAGCGCACGTGCGCTCTATAAATGCAAACATAGGTTTATTCCATGAAAACGTGGCGATAATGTTAACTTGCATAATGTGCACACGAATAGCAAAAGGCCGTAGATGTAAAAATGCTCGTGTGCTGTGCATATCATGCAACTAGGCGCTACTTTCTGAAAGGATGCGAAAAAGTGGCCCGGCGCATGTAATGTAAAAGGAGAGTGCCCGAGGAATTACAATGTCAATGTGTCTTGCCCTCAAGTTGTCCAATGTTTGGGGTAATTTTTTTTTTTTTTTTTTTTTGAAAACCTTTATTGAGATATAGTAAATGGACAGATCAGACCGCCGTAGGCACCCATTACAATGGGTTGCCCCCACAAGTCCATCAGAACCGATCCGGTGTCTCTCACACAGCCATTTAGCCGACATCCCAGAGGACCGGCGGCATTGCAATAATAACATCACATAAAACAGTCCAGACTGAATCACTACATAAGAGTGGATGGTGTATTTGCCCCCAGCCTGCACTTCAGCCTGACATGCCTGTATGACCAGCCCACTGTTGTCCAACCTCTACCGCAAGCCTGGTCGAGCTCCTAAGAATTTGTAAACCATATCTCAACGCCCACCCACCCACCCCACCCGCCACCATTCCACTGTCTCCTCCTTCGTTGCTTCTGCATGTACACGCTTTCGCATGCCCAGCCGCCAAAACTGACCAGCCACTGCGCCCCCCGCTTTCAGGCCATTCTCAACCCTGCAACTCTCGTTCACGTCTCACTTGCACACTTCTAGGAAGCGCCAGCCGCGATCGGAGGGCACCCCAGCGCCCCTTCCACCGACCAGCATCCATCCCAGTCGGTGCACCGGCATCACAGCCCATCACACTACAATAGAGTCCTGTTCTTGTGTCGCGCCCCCCTCCGTCCCTCTGTGAGCACCTGGGGCTTCACTCTGTGTCTCCCCCTGACCGGCTGCCTCGGGGCCTCCGGCAGTCAGGTATGTTCTATACAGCGCCCAAAAGTTCTTGGGGCGACTCTTCGGGGGTAACAGTTCGCTATACGTTTCCGTCTGCGTGCTGCAATACAGCATATCTCTAGCCCATCGTTTCTTAGTAGGAAGCGGCCCTCTCATCCAGCAGGCCGCCACGACGCGTCGCGCGATCAATAACGCCATGTCCGTCAGACGTCGCAGCGCCAGCGGGAGAGGCCTGGAGTAGCCCAGCAGCGCCAAAGCCGGATTAGGTGGGATCTCTTTTTCCAGAATCTGGCTCAATTCCCGAAACACCGCCGTCCAGAACCGGGCCACACCTGGGCAAAGCCAGGCCATGTGCAGGAAGTCAGCCACGGGGACATGACAGCGCTCGCTCTCCGCCGTGGGGCGCAACCCGTACCTATGTAGTCTTTCAGGGGTGTAATAGACCCGCTGTAAGAACTTAAAATGTATCAATCGGTGTCGACCATTCAAAGAAACCTTTTTGGTGCTAGAGCAGCAGTACTTCCACATCTCATCCGAAATGTCCATTTCAAGATCCGCCTGCCAGTCTCGCCGCGCTGCAGAGCACTGGTGTACCCTTTGCTGATCACCGAGTTTTTTGAGGGTCGAGACCAATTTGGACGGCGCCGCAGTTTTGATAACATAGGAAAGTTCCGGGATTTCAGGGGGTTCCTCCCCGCACGGCCCCAACAGAGCCAGCAGCGCGCCTCGGACCCTATGAAATTGAAAGCGCTGGAGTAACGTGACCTCAGGCTGAGTCGAGACGACACTCTCCAGTGTTTTGGCCACTCCGCCCTGAAACAGGTCCGCCATCCTAACTATTCCCAAATCGCTCAGCGCCTGCTTCACCCCTGCTTCCCGCAGAGGGGGGAGCCAAGCCGCCCATTCCACCCGCATCAACGGGGAGTATAAGAGATCTCGGCCTTGCGCTCTCATAACCGCATGCCATGCATGGTTTGTGGCTCTAAGCGAGTCCAACAGTCCCACCCTGCGATCCACAGTCAAAAAGACCGTCGCCGGGAGAGGGAGCGGATCCGCAAACAAGCGCTCCAGTAGCACATGCGGGATATCTGGTTTGGCATGTATCCACGTATGCAGATGAGACGCCTGTGCCACTCTGTAGTAACTTTCCAGATCCGGAGCTCCGAGCCCCCCCATCTCGTAGGGAAGCGTCAACACTTTCCACTGGACTCTAGGTTGTTTACCACCCCAGGGCAGTCGAATCAGGGTCTGAGTCAACTGTGCGAAGAAGGTCTTAGGGAGCACTATAGGGATGTTGTTGAAAAGGAACAGAAATCGCGGTAGGACGACCATTTTCATGATGGCAATTCTGCCCATCAGCGACAAGGGGAGCCTGTTCCACTCCTCCACCTCGTCAACAAGTTTGGAATAAGCTACTCCATAGTTTTCCCTCAGCAAGACCTCCGGGTCCCTGTGGAGCCGAATCCCCAAGAATCGGTTGAGTCCGTTGTCCACAGCAAAGGGTATTCCATAGGGAATGGCAATGTAGCCGGAGTCAACGGGAAAGCCAGCGACTTGTTCCAGTTAACCTTGAGGCCCGACAGCGCCCCAAACCGGACCACCTCCCGCAAAATGGAAGCGAGATTCTCCTCCGGGTCACGGATGTACAGCAGCGTATCGTCCGCGTAGGTAGAAATACCAATCTTATAGGAGGGAAAGTTAATGCCCTCAAATCTGTGGTATTCTCTTATTGCGCATGCTAAAGGTTCCGCCACCAGCGCGTATAGGAGTGGGGAAAGAGGGCAACCCTGCCTGGTCCCCCTGGAGATTTCAAACGCCTCCGTGACTCGGTCGCCGAGGCGCAGCCGGGCAGTGGGCCTAAAATACAATGCTCCAAGCATCTGCAAAAAAGGCTTTCCCAGTCCAAGTTTCCTCAATACCCTCACCATAAACGGCCATTCCACAGAATCAAACGCTTTCTCCATATCTAGGAAGAGCGCTAAGGCCTTACTCTCTGGGCGCACATGCTGCATGACTCCAAGGACCGTGCGGAGATTGTACGTGAGGTTCCTGGATGGAACAAAGCCTGCCTGCTCCGGCGCCACAAGCTCCGGCACCAGTAGCGCTAAGCGCGTGGCCAGCACCTTAGCATATATCTTGGCATCGACATTAATCAGGGAGAGTGGCCTATAGGAACCGCACAGGTTAGAGGGTTTCCCGGGTTTTAAAATGGTAACCAGCAGGGCCTCTCGCATCGTGTCAGGCATGCAACCTTCAAGACATATATCGTCAAAAAGAGTCATAAGGTGCGGGAGGAGCTGATCCTGAAAGGCCTTATAAAAGGCCACCGTCAGCCCCTCCGCTCCCGGGACAGTGCCCGCCTTCATACCCCCCAGAGCCTCCAGGATCTCATCCTTTTGTATGGGCAGCGCCAGGAATTCCCTCTGCGAGTTAGTCAAAAACGGCATTTTAATGTAACTGAGGTAGTCTTCTATCTCCTCTTCCATGTGAGAGGACTGAGATTTATACAGTCCAGCATAATAGGCCCTGAATTCTTCTATTATCCCCGTCTCGTCAGTGATCACATCGCCCGAAGCAGTGACAAGCTCGTCGATGACTAGGGGTCGCCTAGCATTACGGAGTATCCCCGCAAGTAAGGATCCCGGGCGCTCGCCTTCCCCGTAGGTACGAGCCGTTGCATACTTTCCCATATGTTGCACCTCTCGGTCCGCTTCGCTGTTGAACTCAGTGACCAGGTTCTGCATCCGCGCAGCTATCTCAGGGTCCGCAGAAATCCCCTGACTCTCCTCCAACCGCGCAATCTGCGTCTCCAGAGCCCCCAGCCGCTGCCGTATGGACTTAAGCACACCAGAATGCTTAGTCATTGCAACATCGCGAATATAAGCCTTAAACGAGTCCCACACCGTTTGGAAACTCTGGACTGAGCCTGAATTTACCTCAAAGAAAGATTCTATGTCATCCGCCAGTTCCCCCCGAAACACGTCGTCTAACAGTGAGTAAGGCGGCAGCCGCCACGTGAACGGCAGGACTCGTCCGTGCGGAGTAGCCATTACCAAGAGAAGGGGGGAGTGGTCCGACAAAGTGCGCGGTAAGACCTCGCAACCCCTGATGACCGCAAGCAATGACCACGACACTAACCAATAGTCTATTCTGGTATGCACGTCATGGAATGCCGAGTAGTGCGTGAATCCCCCTTTACCCGGGTGCCGGTGCCGCCAGACGTCTAACATTTCCAGTCTAGTTAATTCTGCCTGCATATGCAGGGCGGCGGTCGCCGGGCGGCGCATTTGCCCCGAGGAGCGGTCCAAGTCCGGATTGAATGTAAAATTAAAGTCACCACCCCATACCATGCCAGTGTGCACGTGCTGCCTGCATTGTGTCGCCAGTGCGTCATAGAACTCTGGAGAGTCGTAATTGGGGCCATACACATTGACTACAATTAGGTCATGGCCCTTCCCAGCGCACCGCGCAATTAAGTAACGCCCGTCCGGGTCGGTGGTCAGCGACGTCAACCGCAGGTTCGATCGTGGGTTTACCCAAGTAACCACCCCTCTGGAGTGTGATGTAAAGCCCGCCACCGCGCTATTGCCCACTAGCCCCTTCGCCGCTAACATTTTACTTATAAGGGGGAGATGGGTCTCCTGAAGTAGCGCCAAGTCAATGTGATGCCTGTGGAGATAATTCAATACTTTCCTGAGTTTGCGATAATCGTTCAACCCCCGAACATTCCACGTCAACGCCCTAATGGCCACTTCGCCAGTGTCACCCATCGGCTCTCCTAGTCCAGTCATCCCAGCAGAAACATACCGCAACCGCTGCAGCTCAAGGGCCGAGCGGGAGTCCCCGCCCACCATTCAGCTCCAGACAACATGAAACAGCCATACAGTGGTAGAGCAGAAAACCTGCCACTCAGCAGACAGTGTGGATCCCAGTTCCCAACCGCAGAACGTCCCCCTAACTTCCCAGCCCTCCTCCCACAGCCGACCGCCCCCAACCTGGCCAGACAGATCCCCAGTCCCACCCCCCTCCCTACCCCACAACAAACATACAAAACCGTCCCCAAACCAGCCCCCAGAGGGGCCATGTAAGCTATCAGCGCTGGGGCAGAGGCCGCCGATGAACAGCTACCCTAAAACTCTCAACAGGCCACCATATAGTCGTGCCCCCACTCCCATGCCCCAGGTCTCAGTACAGCTCGAGCTATTATCGCCTCCCCTCCAGTGGTTCTAGGGGAGTCCCCAACACCCCCATCGGAGGCGAGCCGTCCCACCTATCTAAGCTTGCCAGTCACGCTCAAGGCGCCCCCATTTAGACATCTAGGTCGGAGCCCATTTGTCTCATAGACCGGCCTGCACGGTGAGCCCTAGGCGCCACCCCAACCAGAACCCCGCAGTTATAAAGGCCACAGAACTATCCAGCCAATGACCAGTCAGTGTAAGCAGACCGGCCCCCACCACACCTCCGAGTCTAGGGCCCCGACACCAGGGCGCCCCCAACACATCAGAAAGTTCTCACCCAGCTGCAGCCTCAAAGTCCTCAGGGGTGGTCGCCGTCTCCTGCGCACCAACAATGCTCCAGCAGTCATGACTCCGCCAGGGAAGCAGCTGCTCCCACGACATGTCGGCAACCCCCTGCCAGGCGGCAGAGCGCAACCAGAGGCCACTACCAGCAACCTAGTCCTGCTCCCCCAGGCTGGAGGCCTCCGCTCGGGTGTCGATGCAGTCCTGTAGCCCGTGCCGTTGCTCCCTCGACCACTCCCTCAGGGATCGCTGCAGCTCCCTCGGATCCGTGAAGAAGTGCGAGTGCCCCTGCCTGTTGATCCGGAGCCTCGCCGGGTATAACATAGCATAGTCCAGGCCCAAGTCGCGAAGTTGTTTTTTGTAGGGTGCAAACTGCCTGCGCTCCTCCTGGACCTTCGCCGTGAAGTCGGGATAGATGGAGATGTCCATCCCCTCAAATTGCAGCTTCCCCTTTTCTCTTGCCACCCGCAGGGCTGTGTCTCTGTCTCTATAGTTCAGTAGTTTTGCTATGATGGGTCTTGCGGGTGCCCCAGGCTTGGGGCGAGGGCCCAACGAACGATGGGCTCTCTCGACAACAAACATAGGGGAGAACACGTCTTCTCCCAGCAGAGCCCGCAGCAGTTTTTCAACGAAGAGTTCCATTCGCCCGGTGTGCGTCGTCTCCGCCACGCCTGTTATGCGGACGTTCGACCTCCTCGAACGGGCCTCTAAATCCTCGGACTTGTCCTGTATGACCTGCAGTAGTTTACTGAATTGCCTGCGATCCGAGTCCCATGCCGTCTGGGCCTCCTCCACCTGCGTTATTCTCTGTTCGGACGCATCCAGCCTCTCTGAGTTCTTGTCCACTCGTTCCGACATGCGGTCCATGCGGTAGGTGAGCGCATCAAGCTTGGTGTCTATCGCGGTCAGACTGCCCTGTAGCCCTTTTTCCATGGCCGCCAGCATTGCTTTGATGTCGGCGCACATAGAGCTCTCCGAGGCAGCTCCATCGGGAGGCCGCGCCGGCGGTGCTTCATCAGGCCCCTTCGGCTTGCGGGTATCAAAAGACAGTTTGGGCTGGGTCTTATCGCTTTTGCCCATGGCGACGCTGAGGGTCAGCGGCCGCCGCGCGCCCGCCGCTCCGGGTCAAAGTCCAGATCCAAGGGGGGCCGCGCTACAGGTAACCCCAACGAGGCAGGCCGCTAGGCTCCCCACCACGTCTCGCCAATGTTCGAACCGCCGAATACTCCGAGTCACAATTCCACTCCTTGGTCTCTTCTCGGCCACAGTCACCAGTCAGTCCGCAGAGTCTTAGGCCAGCCGTTGCCACTCCCGGTGTCCGATCGCCACCGCGGGCCCGAGCGAGGGGGGGGTGCTCCCCACCCAGGGCAGCTGTTCCACGCTCCTCCACGTGCTCCGCCGCAATCCAGGACCGGGAAGGCACCCCTGGGGCAGTAGCCAGTGACTGCTATCCGCGAGGTCCACACACAGAAGGGCTGCGGCAGAAGACCGCTCCCATCCACACGATCGCCCCAATGGCCCCTCCAACTCACGCAGCCAGGCCGCAGCACAGGTCAAGGGATCGAGCTCTCCGGGCCCTCACCGTCGTTCACCGCTCCGTCCACAGCACAGACACCAGCATCCGGCCGAGCAGGGGGCAGCGAAGGAGGGCGCCGCACGAACAAGGCCCAGCACGGATCAAGAAGGAGCGGCGATCGCTCTGCAGACTCCACGGACCCGGATAATCGCCTGGGGAGCAGGGGGGGGAGAGCGCCACCACCCGGGTAGCCTGCAAGGGCCCACGTCTCCCGGGTGCCCAGTCTCGTCACCGCTGCGCTCCCCCGCCTTCTCCTGTCCCGCGGGTGCCCCTCGGCCAGCGCCAATCCTCAGGGGAGCCAGAGGGGGGGCCCACACCAGGCCGCCTGCCTCCCCCGCCGTCCGATGCAAGTGATTCTCGGGGCACCCCAAGTCCGGGGGAGTCTCCGGGTCCAGATCACCGGGGCACCAAGGGCTCCACGCGGCGCAAGCAGCCGCCGCCGGGGGGCTCAGTCAGCAATCCAGCCGGAGGGGGGGGAGGGTGGGGGGGAAGGCACCACAACGCACTCTCCTCACCCCCTACGGGTCCGCACTCCTCCGTCTGTGTCTCCGGTGCACTCAGCTCCGTAGCTCCGCCGTCTCTCGGTCTCACAGGCGACGAACCGGGCCGATCGGGTCCTCCCCCTCCAACTCTGCCGCACGTCGCGTGACGCACGTCGGGGAGAGCCGCAGGACAGCCCGGGGACCGCGGCCCTGTCCGCCTCTCTGTACGCCGCCCGCCGTTGTCGTCTCTCTGGGCCCCGCCCGCCGCCGCCGGGTATCCGAGGTGAGGCAGTTCGGTACAGGAGGGAACCCCCTCACCAGCAAACTTGTCAGCTCTGCCGTTCAGGATACTTTAGACGGATAGTTTGGGGCTTGGACCGGGAGCTCTGCGCTCACACGTCCACCATAGCCGCCGGCTAGCTCCGCCCCCCCAATGTTTGGGGTAATTAGAAAGGTTCAGAAGTGCGCGGGCTGTTCATCAGAGCACCTGAAGTAAACGGTGGCAAAAGTAATATGAAATGCACCAGCCAATTCAGTGTTTACAAGATATAAACAGGAGGAAGTAGAGTTAAGAAGGACAAATAATTCTGTTTGAGGAATAATTTAAAGTACAACTGATTTTCATAATTTTATGCGAGCACATAATAAGCAATGTAGGGTTTGAAAAACAGCTGTTAGGTCTCTAACCTGGCAAAATGTAGCTTATGCACATTAAAAAACAAGCATTGGCATCGCCAATAGGTCTCGCTTTTGGGACCTTATAAGTATTTAGTTATGCAGCACAATATCGTTGGTGCAACATCAACTGTTGCATGGCTAAACACCTATAAGGTACAAGGTTTAGCCATTCAACAGCAGATGGTGTTGCGCAAAAGATATTGTGCTGCACAACTAAATACTTATAAGGTCCAAAAAAGCGAGACCTATTGGCTATGCCAATGCTTGTTACAATTATGGGCGCGTTGTGCCCATCAGACCCCTCCCTCCCCACACACACACACACACACACTTGGACTACTGATGTGCGCAGACTCGGGTGGCTTCGGCACCCTCCACAAAGGACGGTTGTTGAGCCCGCGCTGGGCGGGCACCAGACTTGTTTACACAGACATGAGTGCAGCAGCACCCTCGTGCACACATCTAGAGGAGCGGCGCTCAGTGGTGCACGCTTGGTCACCATCACCCTTTAGATACACTCGTAGCAGGGGCGCAACTAGAGTCAAATTTCGAGGGGGCTAAGAAAAAATTTCGGGTGAGGGGCTGACTCTTCCAGCAGTAGTTAAGAGTGGGGATGCAGGGGCTCTGAGAAGGGGTGAAAAACAGCAAAGCCTCATTCACAAGCAAATGGTCTTTTAAAGATCTGTGAAGTACTCGGGTGCCCAGGAAGCCGTCTCAGCCTGGGTTGCCACACACGACGTGAGGGGAGTGGGGCTGAAGCCCTTTGATCCCAATGTGCGTTGCGCGCCTGGCTCAAAGTCATCTGCACTGTCCCTTACTGTTCGTACCCACCCACACCCCTATTTAGACATGTTAACGGGCAATATGTTTCTTATGTGCATACTCGTCTACACCCCTCCGGAGGAAGAGCCTCGAAAGCCCCTCGTGGTTTTGAAATGAATCATTTAAAATACTGGAAGCACTGCTTCGGATGGTTTTAATTTTTTCCGAGTTTTTTTGCTGTTGAAGTTTTATATAGCACGAACGCGACCCGAAGGTATAACAGCGCTTTACATGGGCACCAGTTGCATTACAGACCCATTCATTTTGAGGCGCGGTGATATTAAATGATTTGTTTAGTTATGATTTGGGGTTCGTTAAGTTTCTTGGGGAAGAGGGTGTGGTCCGTCGGCTAAACTGCCGACTTTGGTGCTGGAAACTCAGCCTGGGTTGCCACACATGAAGTGAGGGGAGTGGGGCTGAAGCCCTTTGATCCCAATGTACGTTGCGCGCCTGGCTCGAAGTCATCTGCACTGTCCCTTACTGTTCGTACCCACCCACACCCCTATTTAGACATGTTAACGGGCAATATGTTTCTTATGTGCATACTCGTCTACACCCCTCCGGAGGAAGAGCCTCGAAAGCCCCTCGTGGTTTCGAAATGAATCGTTTAAAATACTGGAAGCACTGCTTCGGATGGTTTTCATTTTTTCCGAGTTTTTTTGCTGTTGAAGTTTTATATAGCGCGAACGCGACCCGAAGGTATAACAGCGCTTTACATGGGCACCAGTTGCATTACAGACCCATTCATTTTGAGGCGCGGTGATATTAAATGATTTGTTTAGTTATGATTTGGGGTTCGTTAAGTTTCTTGGGGAAGAGGGTGTGGTCCGTCGGCTAAACTGCCGACTTTGGTGCTGGAAACTCAGCCTGGGTTGCCACACACGAAGTGAGGGGAGTGGGGCTGAAGCCCTTTGATCCCAATGTACGTTGCGCGCCTGGCTCGAAGTCATCTGCACTGTCCCTTACTGTTCGTACCCACCCACACCCCTATTTAGACATGTTAACGGGCAATATGTTTCTTATGTGCATACTCGTCTACACCCCTCCGGAGGAAGAGCCTCGAAAGCCCCTCGTGGTTTCGAAATGAATCGTTTAAAATACTGGAAGCACTGCTTCGGATGGTTTTCATTTTTTCCGAGTTTTTTTGCTGTTGAAGTTTTATATAGCGCGAACGCGACCCGAAGGTATAACAGCGCTTTACATGGGCACCAGTTGCATTACAGACCCATTCATTTTGAGGCGCGGTGATATTAAATGATTTGTTTAGTTATGATTTGGGGTTCGTTAAGTTTCTTGGGGAAGAGGGTGTGGTCCGTCGGCTAATCTGCCGACTTTGGTGCTGGAAACTCAGCCTGGGTTGCCACACACGAAGTGAGGGGAGTGGGGCTGAAGCCCTTTGATCCCAATGTGCGTTGCGTGCCTGGCTCGAAGTCATCTGCACTGTCCCTTACTGTTCGTACCCACCCACACCCCTATTTAGACATGTTAACGGGCAATATGTTTCTTATGTGCATACTTGTCTACACCCCTCCGGAGGAGGAGCCTCGAAAGCCCCTCGTGGTTTCGAAATGAATCGTTTAAAATACTGGAAGCACTGCTTCCGATGGTTTTCATTTTTTCCGAGTTTTTTTGTTGTTGAAGTTTTATATAGCGCGAACGCGACCCGAAGGTATAACAGCGCTTTACATGGGCACCAGTTGCATTACAGACCCATTCATTTTGAGGCGCGGTGATATTAAATGATTTGCTTAGTTATGATTTGCGTTTCGCAGCGCGAAAGTGAAAGCAAATTTGGCGTGTATGCTCACGGCGCGAAAGTGAAAGCAAATTTGGCGTGCGCGTTTGGCGGGGGCGGGGGAGCGCATTCCAGGCGGGGGAGCGGACCCTTTGAAGTGCTCCCAAAAAGCGGAGTGCATGGCGGCACCAAGCGTGTGATTGTGCGCGTGCTAGTAATGCAATCCGCTTTTTGGGAGCACTTTGAAATGTCCTTTTACAATAGTCTCGCTTTGCGATCGCTCACGCGATAGCAAGGCGAGAACTAAAAAGGCAGTTGTATACGGTTTCACTAAAGGCAGTTGCATACGGTTTCACTAAAGGCAGTTGCGGACGGTTGCACTACACAAATGGCAATATTGTAGCACACCGAAAAAAACCCATAATTTACATTTCGGGTAACTTTCTCTTTTTCCTTCAGACTTTTGTAAATCTGCTTTGAATATTGGCCATGCTAATGTGTTTCCGGTTAAAAGCTGTTATGATATATGTGAGACAAATGGGTCCCGACAGACTACGGCATCACAAAAGAAAGGAGCTGGTTTTGGGGAGGGTGTTACTACATATTGAGGGAGCTTTTGTCGTTTAAAGAATTATGCATTGATATTAATTGCTTTACATCTTAATACACATGTGCATACTGACATGGAGCAAATGCAATTGAAATGCAATCAGGAGTTAAAGCATGGGTACTCGCAAAGATTTTCCGAGGGTCCGCAAAGTTTGGTCTATGATGTAATCGAGAGCCGCACTGATGCCAGCAGGGTTGGTGTTCATGTTGGGGAGGAAGGGGTGTTTGGGGTAAGGTGGATGTAGAGAAAGGAAATCATATAGACCTAGTGTCTGAATTGCACAATGTGAAACAAAAAAACTCAGGATTAATCCCAGCTTCTCCACTTAACCAAATTGTGTGATCCTAGACAATTGTTTTATTTCATATTCCCTCCTTTTTCTTCATTATCACACATGAGGACCTTGAAATACATGACTTCAGGATGTATGCTGTACAAAAGCTTCTCCTATGTTTGATTTAATAAATTATAATGTTGTTCATGTATGATAGGAATACCACTCAAAGAGTGCACATAAATAACTTACCTCTTAGTTCATTATTAGCATTGTTGTCAAGGTGGGGAAAGAACGAACATTTCTAAATTCATGTTTGAAAACTATCCCCTTCAAATAAAATACTTCTCAATGCACAGACATAATCCAATGTACTAAGTTGAAACGGTTCTGCATGTTAATGAAGTACATTTTTTACATTTTGAACAGATTTTATCATACTTTCACACTTTTGCAGCAAAATATCTTTTAAAATGTTTATAGACCAGGGAGGGTTTTTTGAAAACAGGATAAATGGCGCTCAAGCAGGTAAACGGATAGAAAGTAAGACAATCAAAGAACAAATGCTTAACGGTGCAAACAGGTCAGGGGAACACCCAAAACCCCTGTGTAAGGTGTGGGCAAGAGCCCATGCCAGAACAATAATAAACAAATCCTGTGCACACGTAACAGTTCGGGTAATATAATCACAGAAGGAATAACAAAGTTCAAGAAATTGAAGTGATCTGCTTTAATTCAAAGGATGAATTTCATCAGTACAAAGGACGCCAGCCGACACGTGTTTCGTCAACAGTCGAAAAAATGGTAACTCTTCAGGGCAGGATGAACCAAGTCATCCGGAGAAACAAGGAAACGTAGGTATCGCGGGTAAAGTGGTCTTCCATGGGTCGATGCGACCAGGAAACTAACTGTGAGTGATGAAGTGAGTTGAAAAATCTTGCTGCCGAAGTGCGGGAGGAAAAAATGTTGGTGTTTCTAAATTTAGGCGGTTCAAGACACCATATTTACTTCCTTTCTTTAACTCCAGTTAACATTTAAATAAATGATTGCCTTTATATTTAATATTGTTTTTTTTTTCTTCAAAACTCTTTTTATTAAGTCAGCTGATATAGCATTTGTAAGCAGTACAAAGCGATGAAAACATACAATGTTCCATATATTGAATACCGAGCAGGTGACTATTATATAGTAATTGTAAAATAAGAAAATAAACCATTCAGGACCGTAAACGACAGCCCCAAACATTTTAACACACTGTGTCGCATACTGTAAATCAAAACCCGAATTATGCCCTGCACGCCCATCGATACACCTCAAGTCCATCGGAACAGCCACATGGCCCGATGCTACATCTCTATATGGTTTCGACGTCCACAGGGTGCGGAGGAGGTGGCTCCAGTACAAGGCCCCTAAAATCTACCCACCGTTTCCATATTTTATAATGTTTCTGAGGGCACCCTCTCTCTTTAAAAATAGGGTCCTTCTGACCTATACACCAGTCGAGACCAGCCCTCCAAGCGCTAAATTTGGGTGGAGATGGATCCTTCCATGCCTTTGAAATATCCCTTTTAGCTAGGGTGAGACCCAAGAACAGAAGATGCCTTTTGTATATAATACCCCCTATCTCATTTGTGATATGCAAAAGTACAAGTCTAGGAGAATAAGGTACAACCCACCCTAATACTTCAGATAGACAGCAAATGACCCCCCTCCATAACCGGCCCAAGGCTGCAGAACTCCAGGTTGTGTGGAGCCGCGTACCCTCCTCTCTATCACATCTAAGGCACATGGGGGAATCTATCATCTCAGCCCTCCACAGCCGATACCTAGTAAAATATGTGCGGTGCAGGTATCTAACTTGAATAAGCCTGAGACGGGAGGCAATCACCGCGTATCTCAGGGATTCCAGGGCTTCTCGCCAATCATCCCCATCCAAGGGGCACCAGTCCGTCTGCCATTTATCGCGAAGGAGATCTAAAGTCGTGGAGAGATTTGTCACTCAATCAAAAAGAAGAAGGGGGGGACCAGAGAGCCATTAATGGTCCAGTGTCCGTGCTCCCTAAAATCATATCAAAAGAAATAGAGGACACTGTTCCAAAGGTTGGATGTAAGTGTTCATCCATATACCTTCAAGAATAGAGGAAGACACTGAAGTTCTAGGTGGGGTGGTCCCATCAACCAAGGGAAAGAACATATCTTGCCTCTTGTTGCCCTCACACACCCCTAGGGGTGTCATGCTTCATCATCGGGCGATTGCTCCTCGTTGGGACCGGCGCTGCAATACCCAACGGGTCCCCCGAAGGGTCGCTTTATCGGAGATCTTTTGAGGCATGCCGGATGGTGCATGAGGGTGTGTGGGGTGTGTGGGTCCTATATAGGGGTAATATGAATTGTGCGTGCATAGTGATCTAAAACTGGCAAGGGGTGACCTAAAAAAGGTCAGAACAGGTAATTTCCCCCTTTGACAGAGTAAAAGACTCTGAAGTAGAGTATAATCCCAAAAGGGCATAATTATGCCTTGTTGTCACAAAACGGTCAACATGTTTCGCGCCTCTGTTGCCGCAAAAGGTCAATTGGCGCTTCTTCAGGAACAGGATTATGGAATAGTTGTGAAGTGCACGGGACAGTGATTAAAAAGTAATAAATACCCAAATTGCATGTCAGGGCGGGCCAATGTGCTGCTCCTGATCATAACCTCCCGACTAACCGAGAGTTGTTCCAATTGCTGAGAGCGTGAGACGCCCGCACCTTGCTGGGCTACATTGTCAAAAGATGCCTGGGCCTTTGCACCTAACGCGCCCCTCCACCAGCCGGTACGATTTGTCACTAACATCTGGTATATCTTTGCGGTTTTATGATCGCCCAAGTCCCCCATAAAGACTTTCGCCTCGACAGGGTTGAATTCGGGAAGGGGGTCTATGTGTGAAATATACATAGTTAAGGCATGTCTCAATTGCAGGTATTTGTAGAACTGAGTATGTGGCATGTCATATTCAAGCCTGAGGTCCTGAAAAGATTTCATCGTAGTGCCCCTCATAACATTACCCAACATAGATATACCTATGGCGTCCCACTGTTTAAATCCTGCTAGCTCAGTAACTTGTGGCATAAGGCCGCTCTGCCAAAGTGGGGTCTCCCTCGTCAAGCGCCGCAGCCACCCCAACTGACGCAGTAAATCTGTCCACACACCGAAAACAACCCGGGTAGCTCCCGGCAGCCTACACTGCTCCCTCGGCGCATAGAGCAGTCTGTGTGGCAACATATCTCCCATCAGCCATTTCTCCACTCGATATGCTGGGTTGTTGCTGATGCTGTACCACCAGTCATTGAAAACCAAAAGGTGGGACGCAGCGTGATACGATTGGATATCGGGGGTCGCTATGCTCCCACAAAAGGTCGACTGGACGCATGTTCTGAGGGACACCCTGGTGGTCTGGTCATGCCACAAAAAGCGGTTCAGCCTGGAGTTTAGCTGTCGGAACCAGGAAAGTGCGATCCAAAAGGGGTGAGTCTGTAGTTGGTATAGGAGACGGGGTAGGGATACCATTTTAAATATTGCAGACATGCCCAGAATAGAGAGGGGCATATGCGACCACGCCTCCATCCCCGCCTGTGTGCGCGTCCAAATAGGGTCGATATTTTTATCCCATGATAACGATTGTGTGTCCGAAACATATACATCAAGATATTTCAGCCCGGTCGTAGCCACTGTCACCTCCGCCGTCCAGGCGCCCATAGTCGAGCCCCCGCGCAAAGGCCAAAGTACAGATTTCTTGGCGTTCACATATAAGCCAGTATGTTGGCCGAAGATCTGCATGATGCAGAGAATACGGGGACCCATCTGTAGGGGATCCATAATAAAAAACAGGACATCATTCGCATAAAGAGCAATCCGATCCAAGAACCCACCCGCCCACTCAAAACCGGTAACCTGTGCGTCAATACGAACCCAGGCGGCTAATGGCTCCATAGCTAAGGCAAATAAATATGGGGAGAGTGTGCAACCTTGTCAAGTACCGCGTCCAATAGGGAATGAATCGGACACTGCGCCAGCGATTCTGACCAAGGCCGAAAGGTCAGTGTAAAGAAGTTTAATATAGGAGATAAGACGGGGGCCGAAATGTAAACGTTGTAAGAGAGCAAACAAATAAATGCATCCCAACTAGTCAAACGCTTTGTTGATATCAGCTAAGAGCAGGGCCGCCGAACCCTGAAGGCGATCAATGGCCGCAACCACATTATGCATGTGTCTAATGTTATGACGGGTAGCCCGCTGGGGCATAAAGCCGGCCTGGTCTGGGTGGACCAGCTCGGACATATAAGGGAGAATACGGCGATACGAGGAATGCTAATCTGGGGGTCGGCCCGGCTTGTGGAAAACCGCGATTTCGGCATGCCGCCAGTCCGGAGGAAGCTTCCCCTCGTCAAGGGCTGCATGTATTGCTTCCAAGTAATGGGGAAGGAATTGAGTCTGAAATGATTTAAAGAATTTGCAGGGGAAGCCGTTCGGTCCCGGTGCCTTTCCGGATCGTAAATCTAAATTATTTAATATCTTTTTAATGGTAGTGCTGAGTGGAGTAAACAGCAGCCCAGTTTTGTTGTTGACCAGGAGGCTGCATGTTAGGGTCAGGAGGGCTGTATGCGCCCCCAGGCCGTACTTTGAGTGCCACACAACATATCTCTAGGGACACATTGCCTCATAGACTTTTAGGTTAACATCGCCTCCGATCCACTCAATATTTAGGTGCACCACAGTAATGGAGATTTCCTAGCACAATATCGAGGATCTGGATTAGAATAGGTTGGTAACAAACAGTCATCTGATTTCTGTCTGAAGTCCAAAATCAAGAAGCAAATCCACCTGTGGAATTGTCTCCGCTATAGGATAGTATTCATTTATCTCTTTCTCCAGAAATAAGAGAAATTTCCGATACCATCAACTCTAAATCAGGCTCCACCTAATGGAATATGGGTGGGTGGAAACAGATTTATGCTCTGCAGAATCCGCTGCCTCACACCACTACACACAAATACAAACAGAAGATATTGTCCTTCATTGTGATGATTATATGTAGAAGCACTATTGTCAGTCCGAACTATGGACCACCGACCTACCACTCATGATAAGCAGAGACGTCCACCAACACACATGAAACACCACTGAGAACTGCTGAGGTCAAACTTATTTTACTTTAAGACTAACTATACAAAACAGTTTGATACTAAACAATGAACAAATTCCCTACTACCCACACACAACTACAACATCAACAAACTAGACGATCAAACAATAGTTCCTTTAGTTCCAAACAAAAACGCGCCAACCAGAATAAGCCCTATCCTGTTACATCAGTGGTTGATAGTACTATATAAATGACAATAACACACTGTCTCATTTTTACTTCATGGAAACTTGTAAAGACTGCTCGGGCAGGAATCAATGTTCGAAGTACACATTTCTTGCTTTTTCCATTTATGCTGTGATGATTGGGAGTAGAAAGTCTCCCAAATTCTCAACATCTTGTATTTCTCTGTGTAATTACTTCTGCATAATCTGCACTCTCCCTATTCCTATTCATCTCTCTTGAGAAATAACTTCATAGTCAATAGTGATCATGTAACTATCAAAAAATAAAATGATTGTGCATTAAGCAGCCAGCTGCAAATAAACCGTTTTCCTGTTACTTTTGTCACTGGCCCCAAGTCAGGGAGAGCTTAGCCAAGTAGGTGCAGTAGAGGGTAGGGACACTTGAGAAAGGTTTGACTACAGGGCCAACCCCCATACCTCCCACCCTTATGGGGCCAGATTCTCCCAGTTCCTGGGTTGGACCAGAAGTGGCAAGTATTACACTGCCAGAGCATGCTGTGAGGCTATTGCATGCCAAACAAAATAAAAAAATCATGCATTAGCCACATCACTGGGGGAGTGTTACACACTTGATTCCACCCTGACGAAAGCCCTGGACCTTTTTAGGGCTTTTACAGTAGGGCTGTAACATGTTGGTAGAGCAAGGGTCATTTGACGATAAAATCTACATTCCCTATCCATATTTTAGATTTTATTGTCCATTAGTTACACCCCCTAGTCTGTTGACTTCTGAGAGCTCCCTGGAACATGTTTGAGCCCACCCTGACCTCTAGGAGTCAGGGTGTACCCGATGATGAAGCATTACACTAATAGTGTGAGGGTTGTATATAAAAAAAAATGAATTTTTCCTTTCCCACCCCTAGCGGGTGGTGTTCAGGTGTGACGGGCATCTCTTCTCAACACATTAAGTATTGTGAGATCAGATGGGATACTCTATACATGATAATAATGTAAATATCATCAGCATTTACACAGTATAAAGCAAGGGTCTGCTGCACTGTGAGTGCGTGTAAGACAGATGTATTGACTGCACTGAATACATCTATATGGAGTTTGTCATGCTGTTGCTTAGTTGATTTTCAACCTTTGCAGAAGGAATTTTTGCAAAATGTTCTGAATCCCTTCCACAGCCATGGCAAAAAAATTAAAAGAGAGATGATTGTTTCTGGTCCCATGTTTGGTCGATAAACACTTTCAATTTACTAGAGTGATGGAACCAGTTAAGAACCTAACCGATCCCTTTCATTAGTAATGGCAAAAACTTAGAAAGAGAGGGTCAATTCCTATGATGTGTTCCAAGGGTGCATATATCTTAGAATTAGCGAAACCCACAGCAAGCCACTGTGGCAAAAGTAGCCCAGGCCACTGCTCTGATTTGAAGAAAAGGGAACTGTGATTTTACGTGTAGTATCTGCAGAACTGTAAGGACTAGAAACCCGCTTCAAACTTTTTCTGAATTCAGGATGGCCTCTTTCAGTCAGCTGAACCATATCCCATGCTGGCAGCTTGAAGACCAGTTGTCTCCTGGTCCTCTAGGGCAGAGAAAAGTTAGGGACAGGCACACTGCACACACTGGGACAACAAAGAGCAATGCAGGCACACCTTCAGGGTCAGACTGGGTGTAGCGGCACCGGGCGTTTACCCGGTAGACTGCCAGGGTGGGGGGCCAGTTTTAGACCCCAGGGGGGCTGTTCTTGGGGGCTGTTCTTGTTACCGGGCCGGTATATCAGCCCCCTGCAACAAAAGCTAAAAGTGGCACAAAGCTTTCCACAAGCACACCCCACAGCCCCACCCACCTGGCCAGCAGAGCTCCTTGCCAGGGGCGGTTTCGGTTCCCAGTCCGGCACTTCACGCCTTTCTTGATATTGAAGGCAATAAAGCAGGCCCTCAACCTAGCTGATGGTATTTCCTGCTCTGGCACCAGCAAGCTGGATGACCACGTGTCTCCTGGCAGGCTCTGGTCCTCAATCTTCGTTCATTGTGGTCCTTCAAATAATCATCTGGGAATTGAGCTGTTTTCCTGAAGATCATTTCCCATCTGTTGGCATATGAAGTCCAGTTCATCTTGCAGGCAGACAGGTCTCCGATGCTATGTTATGTTACGTTATGTATCTTGGTTCTTGATGATACGGGGCAAATCAACTCATTCAGTGAACACAAGGTCTTAAGCTTCTTTCCTTAAGAGATAGTGTGAAGTAATGCTCGTGATGCTTAGGGGTAAGACATTCCACAGTTTAGGAGCAAATGTAGAGAAAGCTTTACCCCCTAGTATTATTTCTTATAAGCAGGAACTTTTAGCAGATGTTGTAGGGTCATATTTGCTTATTGGTAACGTGAGAAAGCCAGTGCCTGAGCCAAATAAGCATTTGAGGACCCTGCAGAGTGCTTTACAGTGTATTATCTCCTTCATCTGGAGCCAGTGTCGATGGATTAGAATGGATTGTGCTCTTTTTAAATGGGGTACTGGGTAATGATTTTTGTGGTAGGATCTTCAATAGATTGAGGAGGCTCTAATGATGTTTTGCCTAACGCCAGATGTATTGCATAGCAATAATCGAGCATGGATTCAATCAAGGCTGACATGGCAGTTCTGTTCCCTTTCAAGGTCAAATAAGGAAGGATAGGTTTGTGCCTGCATAGCTGGAAGAAGTAGGAAAAAGTAAGTGTTGAGACCAGGCTGCCATTTTGAGCTGAAAATGACTTTTTCTACCTGGGTTTCTGTTGCAAATTCTGAGAGAAGGAAAAGGTCCACAAGACGTAGTCCAGAATTAAAAGGACCCAGCAGAGGAGTTTCCTTATATGATCTAAATCTCAGTTTTACCCATATTAATTAGAGCCAGTTTTCATCCATTCCGAGGCATTCTTAAAAAGTGGGATGGATTTACCAGTGTGTTCATTACATGGAAAATCATCTGTGTGTCGTCATATGTGCAAAAACAATATCAAAGGACATGAATACCGTGGCTAATGGCTTTACATATTTGAAACACAAGGGCACCACTTTACGATCCCCGTCATGTAAAATGGCTTTACATAAACACGCAGGAGCATATTTACAATACCTGGTGCATCCCTGCATATCAGCAGGGATGCGCCAGTTATTTTGCGTCACGGCAGACACCTCTTGCGCCACCATGGATGCACCGCATTTACAATGCGGTGCACCGTGGGGCAAGAATAGACAGATGCGTGACGCATCTGCTGCCGTAAAGGTGACGCATTGCTGGAGTCGCTTCGAAGCGCGATGCAGCTCCAGCAAGGCTCGGGGTGCCCCTATGCCTAACATGCTGCGTCAATCCTTACGCCTGCTCTAGCAGGCGCAGGGTTTTGACGCAGCATGGCCGTAAAAGTGACTGAGTGAAATCTTGTAGATTTCACTCAGCCACTTTTAGGCGGCGTTCCTGCACCGGAACGCCCCCCCCCTGCGCCGGAACGTCCACATGTGGTGCAGGGCTTTACAACGTAACGCATCTCCCTAGATGCGTCACGTTGTAAATACCCCGCAGCATGGCGCTGGCTTTGCACCGCCGCTGCGTCACAAAAGTGACGCAACGGCGGCGCAAATGTGGCATACGGGGCTTGTAAATCTGCCCCTGAGTGTTGAGAAAGGAGGAGTGCCGAGGGACACCCTTTCTTATTACTTGCTTAGAGGTATGTATGGACGTAATAAAAATTATTACAGAAAGGTCACTCAAAAAGAAGAAAAAAATGTTTAAGACTGGCCCGACACACGGCAGTAGAGCAGAGCCTATTTATCAAGATATTGCGATAAACTGAATCGAGGGAGATGCAATTTTTTCCTCAGCATTGTCATGTCGGTGAGTGCTGCAACACGATGACGGGGATACACCAACAGGACCACAGGGTATAAATGCATGGGGCCTGGTGTCGCACCAATCATCACGCAGACACAGTGATTGTGTGCATAGCCCCTGGCACAGGTCCGTCTCAATGACCTCACACCCGGCAGGGGTTGTATTTATTAAATGGGCACCACGTGGTGCAAAACCAAACCACTGCTACTAAAATCCACAGGGGATGACATTAAACACCCCTGTGGTTAGGACTCTAATTACAAGTCCCACGACGCACCTATTGCGTCACAGGCACACTACATTCCTCCTCAAAAATGAAAAGTGAAAAACATTGTCAACATAATTACAGCATCATAATGTCAAGGTCACATCTCGATTATACAAGAAAAACAATATCAACAATGGCTCCACATAAAACACTTCCCCTGTGTCAGAGTCACATACCTTATAGGTGACGCATTACCTGATACTTCACACGTGACACACAGACTCACACAAGATGGTCCCGCACTGCCCGCAGCCTCGTGGTGCGAACTGGATTACTCCACAGACTGTGTCGAGTGCAGGCACTCCGGTCAGCCAGCACACTGGAGTACTGAACAGGGGAGGTCTCCCCCTGGATGTCTCCTCCACTAGAACCTCTGGAATCTCATCTTTCGGCTCCGGTAGTAGTCCTTCCGAATAGTCCAATTCACCAGTGTACTCAGGCTCATATCGCACTGGAGTATACCATCTTCACCCTGGGACTGTCCTGTCCTATGATAAAAATGCTTGAAAGCTGAAACATTCTGAGTGATTGTCTCTGACCCTCGCCTTGCAGTGGTACAGGTGCCTTTCTGATGGATGATGGTACAAGGCTTTATCTCGAATGGCAATCGGAATTTACTGCCAGGGCACTGGTCTTGTACCAGCACCATCTCTCCCACCTGGAGGTCAGACACCTTTGCTCGTCGACGACGACTTGCTTGATCATTAGATTTCTGGCGCTTCATTTACACTCGACCGTCATCAACAGGATCTGGCAGCCACTGGGGATGATTCGGAATGGAATCTACAATGACTCGGCCCATAGAGAGGGGCCCTGGAGCTCGACCAGTGGTAGAATGCGGTGTCTGGCAATATTCTCGAAGGAATTAATACATAGCAAGTTCAAGAGGTTGGGGGCTCGCATATGCAATCTGAATTACTTTTTCAAAGTGTGCATAAATCTTTCGACCTCTCCATTGGCCTGGGGCCACCTCGGTGTGATCTTTTTGCTATTGATTTCTAAGGAAGTCAAATAGGCTGCAATCTCCTGCCCATGGAATGGAGGGACAATGTCAGTTCGCAATTCTTTAATCAGGTCATGAGTGGCCATTACTTTCTCCAGTTTGGGTATTACATTACCGGCGCTCAAAGAGGGTATGACTTCTACCTCTGATTATTTGGAATAGTCATCAATCATTACAAACATGTGTCTTGCATCTGGCAAACTCCCAAAATTAAGGCTGGCACACAACCACGGACACATGGGTGCCTTCTCAGTCAATACAGGTGCCATATACATACTGGCAAAAATGGTGACGCCCCCAGTAGATGGCTATTGCCTCCTTCTCAATTTGAGAATATCTCTGCTCTGTGTTTGTCAATGAGCGACTGGCAAACGCCACCGGGAGCCAATCGTCATCTCTCGACGATCGCTGCATTAGAATGTCTCCCAAACCTTTGGGGCCGATATCCACCGCTATGGTAGTGTTTTTACGCGGGTGAAAATAAACCTGCGTAGTCTCTTCAGAGAGGGCATCCTTAGTGGCCTAGAAAGCAGCTTCTTGAGCCGGGTTCTACGACCAAGGGACGGACACTTTGGTGAGCTCACGTAAGGGCTACATCAACGTAGTGAGATTTTGAATAAACCGTTCGCAATAGTGGACATCCCCAAAAAGCTGCATACTCCTGTCACCGTGGCTGGAGCAGGGTCCTCCTTAATGTCCCGGACTTTGTCAGGATCTGGCGTTACTCCCACAGCCAAGAACACATATCCAAAGAAATGCAATTTTTGTTGCAAGAACTCGCATTTATTGCGTTGAAGCGTCAAACCAGATTCTTGAATCCTCTGGAGGCCCTCCTTCAATCGCTTGTTGTGTTCAGTAACCGTCTTGGCATAAATTAGAATGTCATCACTGACATTAACGACACCAGGCAGGTTATTCAAGAGTTCCTGAATGGTGTTCTGAAACACCTCGGCCACGCTGGAGATGCTAAAACTTAAACGATTGTAGCGCCTCAGGCCGACATGAGTTGAAAATGTTGTGATGTACCTAGACTCCTCGTCCAGGACTAGCTGGTGATATCCTGAATGTAGATCCAATTTTAAAAACCAGCTGGCGCTGCTCAATTCTCCAATCAGGTCATCGAATGTTGAGTGTGAGATGTCGTTCCCTCTTTATCGCAACATTGGGCATGCGCATGTCAACGCATATTCTCACCTCACCAGGCTGCTTGGGTAATTGAGTTATCATGATGGGCGAGACCCAGTGGGTGGGTCCTGCCACTTTTTCAATGATGCAGGCTGCCTCCAGCTTGGCCAATTCCTTTTCCACTAAGTGCTGCAGGTGGAATGCTTTGCGCCAATGACATCGGGCTATGGGCTGCACTAATTTGTCGATGTGCAGATGAATCTCCTTTCCTTTCAGGCATCCGATTCCTTCAAATACTGCCGGGAATTCTGCCAGAAACTGTGTGATAGCCTCCTGATGGATTCCAAAAGCAAATGTTAGAATGCCAAGGACTTCAGCCGCCCTACAGCCTAGTAGCATACTGTGGCCTTTCTCCGCAACGTACACCTTAGACTCCACAGACTTGGATCCATAGGTGATGTTCGTCATGAATTTCCCTTGCATCACTGGCTGGAGGTTTGTCTTGACCATATGCGAACACCTTGATTGTCACCGGACTCAACTTGGGAGCTGGTTTCAAAGTTACGTAAGCCTCAGCCGACATGATGTTAATTGTTGCTCCAGTATCTACGACGGTAGTGGTGACCTGATCTCCGACACTTATCTGGCATTGTGGCAGCTGACGGGAGGTTTGAGCGGCAGTGTCAATGGTGAAAACGGAGTGGACGGTATGTTCCTCTCTGTCATCCTCATCCATGTTGCTGCCTCTTTCTCTCACAGGGTGAGGTGTTTCTTAGGAGCTGCTTCATTAATGGACTTGGATATTTTGTAAATGTGTCTTCCTCCTAGGAGAAGAATCATAACTCTCTTCCAGGCATAGCCCACTTTGGTGGCCTCAAGGAAAGGTAGTACTCTTTCTACCCACTCCTTCCACTTAGGGGCCTGTGCCGATGGGGCACCTTCCACTATGAATGGTTCCACAGACGGTATGGTCGCCATGGTGCAGGTGCGATCAGGGTGTTACCTGTACTGATTGTTGTCCTGGTGCCCTCTTGAGGGTGATTCTTACGCTTATTTTCTTATTTATTTACTGTTCTTTCATTGCAAATAGTATCCACCATGCTGCCTCAGCCTCCTCCTGGAGCACTCACAGTTCACTCTTGGCTGCTCATGACACTTCCTTTGTTTCCCACAAGCTTAGGCTTAGAGTGATGACTAAATGTCCTGTTGCAGTTCACACTCTTGTGTGTTCCTCACTGTGTTGGTCTATTTCTCTCCTCTGTTGTATTTTATTGTCTCATTTGTGTACAAATCCACTGTTTATTTTTTTTCCATGTATATCAATTCCCTACCAGAGCAGGACGGTCTGCAGGTCCTCGAGATGCCAGCAGATGGCGCTGCCTCAAGCAGTACTCACGATTCTTCTCCCCAGCGACTGTGCGGCCGAGATGGCCGGCCAGTAACAGGAGGCTCTTCCCCCGATGTGCATCAACTGGAGGTCCTCCACGGGCAGCACTGCACACGCCGAGTGATGTGAAGCCACAACGGGCACGTAGCACAAGCACCGCGTGTTGCTGGTAATAACACGCAGCCACCACACTAGCCCAGAGAGGCACAACACCAGCTCGTCACCAATGTTGTATTGGTGAGTGCTGCGACACGATGACGGGGATACACTAACGGGGTCACAGGGTATAAACGCTGGTGGCCTGGCGTTGTGCCAATAATCACGCAGACACAGTGATTGTATGCATAGCCCCCGGCCCGGGTCCTTTTCAATGAACTCACACCTGGCTGGGATCGTATTTATTAACTGGGCACCACGTGGTGCAAAACCAAACCACTGCTACTGAAATCCACAGGGGAAGACATCAAACACCCCTGTGGTTGGGACTCTAATTACAAGTCCCACGACGCACCTGTTGCGTCACAGGTGCGACACTACAAGCATATACAGGAAGATGGAGCAGGTTTGAAGAGTGGTGGATCCACAGGGATATCATTCTGTTGACAGAGCACACTCTTCATTGTATTCTTCAGGTTCGTTTTTTGTGCCTGGCTGCTCTGAAGTCAAACTTTACTGGGGTGGGGAGCAGCTTTATGGAACTGGAACGTCATTTCCTGTAATGACATCACTCAGATGCTGGGGGTGAGAGCTGGAGCATCTCCACTTGCTGATAGAAGAATTGTGGATGCTGTTTGCAGTCCTAAAGTACTTCACTATGACCAATCTGCTGTAAAATCAGTAATTATCAGAAAAGCCATTTCGAAGGTAAATAACGTGTTCCCTTTCTCTACAGGTAATTGTAGAAAGCATCATGTTTAAAGCATCAGTCATTTGAAACACCTCCCACCACCCATCCGTATCTCTTAGCATTAATCTCTGGTTACTTGATTCTACGTCATGACTCTCTATTCGGTTATGAAAAATGATTTCATCCCATAGGTATTCAACCACTAAACACAGAAGTAAGAAGTAAATAAAGTCAGTAAGCATATTGCTAAATCGTCAATTATCTGAATCCAGACACGCCTCTTTCCACATGGAAGGGTCAAGCATAAAAAAGGTCAGCATTATTTACGTTGCTATTTAATTTGACTGATCTGGGGTGGGATCTATCGGGGCTCAGTGTCTCTTGTGGGAATGCAGAAGTATTTCACATTACTTGGAAGGAAATGTGTTGCTCCTAAGGGAACCCATTCCTCCATGTTGGACCATAAGGAGTTTTAAGTTTCATGTTTTAAATGTATGATGTTTTGTAAGCAGTTGTTTCTTTTCGTCGGCAGGGATACTTTTATTTCAAACTCATCTGTTTCATTGTTCATTTTATACCATTGTCATCATCCGCCTCGCCACAGCAGGGCATGACCATGGTCAGTGTGGACTCCCCAAACTGAATAAAATACTCATCAGTTTCTGTTCCTGATCTTTCTTGAAAAACCACTGCTAAATAAAAGCATCTACACAATTCAATGGCATTGAGGCCATTATGGAAACGAACGCCTCATTCCACAAAGGACAATCTAGTAAACTCCAAAGCCATCGGATCAAACATCTTATGTAATTGCTAAGAGCTCCTCTTAGATTTGCTGGTAGGTCGCAGATAGGTAGGCGAGGATGGTCCACACTGACCACCTGTCGCTCAAAGCGCTGTTATGGCCCAGAATCGATCTGTGTTCAATGATGCTCCTGCTTCACAAGAGCGTTAAGAGTGACAGTACGTCACCAGCACAGGAGTGCCGAGGGTGAAATGTGGTCATGTTTGCCTCACCGAGCAGAGGGAGGGACGGGTGTGATGTTGAGTGACGAGAATTTTAAAGCCAAAAACCGGGACATTTCACAAAAATAGAAGGACTACAATTTTACTTTAACTCAGCACACAGAATGACAGCGCTGATCAGCATGGAATTACAGAAGAGGCAGTAAGAACATATATAAAATGAAAATGTTAAAACCAGTATAATGCTTGGGGGTGAAATGTGGCAGTTTTTGCCTCACTGAGAAGAGGTAAGGGCGGGTGTTTGATGGCACCTGATGCTTTATCCCACAAATCAAAGGTCTGACTACTGTTCCTTTAGACATGTCTCTGTGATAGAAACATGCTCAGCAGCCTCTTGGGAAACTCTGTCTAAAGAACCCTGCCCCTGCAGCTTGTAATATGATAGGAAAGGTAAACCGGGCCTGATGATGCCGTCTTCCACCACCACTTTCCTGCTGCTGACATCAATGTCGTCACCACATCTCCTAGTGTGGTGCTGCTTTTCTATTAGGGTCAGTGCTTTAAATGGGCCGGTACTGTCCGGTACGGAGTGCCGGTACTGTCCGGTACGGAGTACCGGCACTTGTTTATTTTGAGACGTTGAGTACTGGCACTTCTCAAGACAAATGCTATACGTTTAATTGGAAAGTACCAGCACTTCTCAAAAACAAGCAGATACTCTGGTACAGAGTACCTGCACTTCTATTTTTCCATTTCAAGCACTGATTGGGGTGAACCTGCCCGTTATTTACACAGACCTTCTGTTATTTCAGGCGAATGCCCGTTGCGTGAGTGTTTCCCTAACGGACAGCGTTTGTCTGTAATTTTAATTAATTTAATACATTTTTATGGAGAAGCCTTACGAACAGCTGTCACGTGCCGTAATGTTGTGGCGTACTTTTAAAAGTGCCATTGTTTATTTACATGGACGCCTCACTGATTTAGGACGTAAAGTGGTTAGTTTTTCTCCCGTTTAGGCTTAGCGCTTTCCAGCAGTCGTATAACAGCTGGCTCTTTTCATGGTCAGTAGTTTTGGGTTGCTGAAATAATCTGGTATATTTGCCTCAGGTTTTGGTTTTCTCAGGTCGAGCAGGCAGCACTGGCAACTATCAAAGGTGCAGCTGGTGAAGTGCCAGCGGACAGACTCACAGAAGATCCCTCGGAGGCCACCTCACGCATGCTTCCCCAATAGGCCGTGATGTTTGATGTTATTTGATATGTAATGTGTTTTTTAGGTGAAGCAACTTGCTGGCAACTGATGCGTGCAGTGCCTGACTGGCAGTGAAAAGACAACAGTGAGGCCTCAGAAGCACTGTGCTTCCAAGATCGCTGAGCTTTTCCACTCTAGGGTCTCCATACAGATTCAGTGTCAAAGTGAGGACTTGTGGTGTTAGTGCAACATGGTTCTTTGTGCTTCCCTACTCTGTCTTCAAGTGAGGAAGAGTCAAGTGTCCATTGCACCCTCGCTGGTCTCAGTCCTCTTGTGGAGTTGTTCCACTGCACCCCAAAGCATGAGGAACCCATCCTGCCACCGCCAGGAATATGTTTATTCATAAGCCATGATTTCCGGTGCAAGCTGTGAGAACTGGGAGAGATCTTCAACAGAATATTAGGACAGGCCATTCTAGGGTTCTCAATTTGCCCCTTGATGTAGGAGTAGCTCCAGAATGCAATACAAGATCGAGAACTGGAAAAACTACTCTTACCCAGTTCAGATTATTTCTCTGAAATCTTGTAGGAAATACCTTATAACAACATAAAAAGTACAAAAGGTCCCAGAATGCAAAGCAAAAACCTAGACTGCAAGAGCTTCCCACACTTGGACATTAAAAAAAGAGTTCTTTAAGAAATCCATTCACCCACAGTCTAAGAATGCTAGGAGATATAGTGACTAATCCTGTTTATGATGGGTTGCACTGATCCACAGCAGTCAAGGTTGGCATCCAGTAGCAAGTTTGGTACAGGGTGTCTCTCAGAGAAAGTGGATCCCTCCGGAGCACGGTGAACTCCTCCCAAGAATGGGGGCTGGCCCTCCCTGGCATTTGAAGTCTATCCTTTGCAGGTGATAATCGCCCCAGGTATACAGAAGCCATCCTTGACATGCAGTGGCCATCCTTGGCCTGATGGTGATGCACGTCAGGCTGAACTTGGCCACATGCAGGTGAGGTTTAACCTTCGTAAATGTTGGTGGTTAATAGAACAAGCATTTGCAATGCAATAGGTCTTGCATTTACACAAGTTTGAGCTATTGGCATTGTAAATGACAATGCCTTTTATTTATGTTTTGGTTTTTAAAACATAAATAAAAGACATTGGGCCATATGTAGGAAGAACCGAATTTGCGATTCTCAAATTGCGTTTTTTCGCGAATCACAATTTCGGAATCGCAAATTCCAATGTAGGCATAATTTCGCAATTATTTAGCGATTCCCAAAAAATCGCAGAATATAATTGCGATTACCCAAATAGCGATTCCTTAATTGCGAAATCGCAAATAAGGAATCGCAAAAATGGGAATCTGCAATTCAGGTGCAGAATGATGACATCACACCCAGGAAGTGTGACTGCCCATGCTGCACCTGATTGCCTGCAGCTGTGAGTGAGCCAGTAGCTGAGTCAGAGCCTGTGTGGAGAGGAGAACAGTTTTGCACAGCTTTTGGAAACCAGCCAAATGGAGTCCCAGGGGCCTGAGAAGCAGCATGATGAACCTGCAAGGAAGAGGAAACATAAATCCAGTGACAGGGAGCTGGAGGTCCTCACACAGGAGGTTGTCACCAGCCATGATCTCCTTTTTGGGAAAAGTTCCCTAAGAGTACCAGAGGCCAGAAAGCGCAAGATATGGAGTGACATCCAAGAGAAAGTAAATGCCATTAGTGTCACACACCGCAGTGTCGAGGACCTACGAAAAAGGTGGTATGACATGCGGCAGAGGTCAAAGGAGAGGGTGGCCACAAGACTTGCAGAGGCCAAAAAAACCGGTGGGGGGCCATCCACTGCAACAGACCCAACGCCCCTGGAGGAGCTGGTGGAGGGCACACTGCAGCCTGAGAGTGTGAGTGGAGTGGCTGACCTGGACAGCTCAGAACACACAGACGGCAGACAAGGTAAGATGCATGCCAAAACACCCTGATACCTCCCCAACCCACCCCCAACCCCCATAAGGCAACCTGACTGCAACTCCAGTACATGTCACACAGCACACCTAGAAATGCATTATGGGAGACGTAGTCACATGTACTGATAACTGTGCCAGTGAGACCCAGCCAGGTGGAATAGGGAGGACTCCATCATGCAGATAGTGACAAAGACAGATAGTACCCATGTGAATTTATTGTGTAAAACTAATGCATTACAAATGCCACACAGGACACAGAACTAATGTGTGCCATTCAATCCACAGCACCACCACCAACACAGGATAGTGAGGCTGAATGCGAGGTAACAGCTGAGATGGAGGACGAGGCAGGCCAGGAGGAGCAGTGCGAAGCCAGAACTGCAGGCACAGCACCATGCAGGTGCCGCAATGTCGTTCCACCACTACCACTGTTGGAGGCACAGGCACCAGACACAGCAGAGGAGCAACAGCCAGTGCACATGCAACGTGCAGAACAGCACCAACCACAGTCCCCTGAACACTCCAGAGTAGGGAGAGGGATGAGACGCAGGGCACGCCCATCCACCAGCACTGCTCCTGGTGAAGAGGACACAGTGTTCTCGGGCCTTGAGGGCAGCATGCTCAAGCAACAGCGCCTGCAAGTAAAGGGGATACGGTCAATCCAACGCCAAATGGATGCACATAACCACAACATGACCGAGTTGCGCGCAGGTGTAATGGCCATGACTGGTGCATTGGAGGGCCTGTGCAGGGAGATCGTGAGGGACAGGGCAGCCCGGCGCCGGGAGAGACATCGCCTACACACACGGCAGGACCTATACACCAGGGCAGTGAACCGCCAGTCAACCGCCACATCCCTGCGGGCCAGAAGATGTGTCAGCATGCAGCACGAGATGGCCCACTGCTGCCAGGACGTTGGCAGGGTACTGGTGCAAGTCACACATGCGGTGGACCAGATGGCATAGGCACACTTGGTGCCATGGACACTGATGAACAATAAAGCAGGAGCAGCATCACTCCCCCAATTCCACAGGACAGACGCCGGAGTGCACGCCAGGGCAGAGTGGATGATGACTCCAGGGAGGGCAGTGCGCAGGCACAGCGAGGCTCAACAGGCCGTGCACGGAGGAGGTGAAGGGACACAAGGGACTAATGGCCATGTGTGACGCAACACAGTCAATGATGACTCAGTGGCTGATGGTAGTTAGTGCACTGTGACACAAACAAGTGCATGCAGGGACTATAAAGTCACAATGTATGATGCCTTCATTCCTGAAGATAAGGAAATAAACATCCCTGTAAGAAAAAACTCAGTCGCATTGTGTCCTCATTACTCACTTAGAAGTAGTTTTGTGTGATCTCATCTCGCCTAATGCGTCCGGCAGCAGCACCATCACCACCTGCCGGATCGCGATGTGGTGTTGGTCCATCCTCATCTGATGATTCCGAGTCTGTCAGGTCCACTGGGGTTCCTTTTTTGGTAGCGATGTTGTGTAGCATAGCACAGGCAACCACAATTTTGCAACATGTCTCCGGGCTGTACTGTAGCGCTCCTCCACTCTTATGGAGGCATCGAAAACGGCTCTTTAGGATTCCAAAGGTCCTCTCAATGGCACAGCGTGTGGCTCTGTGTGCGTTGTTGTACCTCCTTTCACCTGCAGTAGCTGGATTCAGGTACGGTGTGAGGATGTAGTCTCGTACAGCATACGCACTGTCACCTGCGGGGCATAAGCAGATTCAGGGTCAATAGTGTCCTGCCACTGCATCACTCTACTGCCTCTGTGTGTGTTTGGCATGCATTTACCTAGCAGGTAGCCCTCTCCAAAGTCACCATTTGTGAGTCTTCGATGTAATGCACAGTGGCGAAACATAAATGAGTCGTGTGTGCTTCCAGGGTATTTGGCCACACTATCAGTGATTATATGTTGGGCATTGCACACTACCTGGACGTTCAGGGAATGATGACTTCCTGTTGCGAAATACATACTCATTATGTGATGGGGGAGAGATTGCGACATGGGTCCCATCTACGCAGCCAATGACATGGGGGAATTGGGCAATTTGGTAGAAATCCTGCTTGGTCTGATCTAGTGTCTGTGGTATGCTAGGAAATTGTATGTGGTGATGCAGCCTCTGTACCATTGCATCCAAGAAAGCGTGGAGGAAGCGCGACAGTGCACTTTGCGAGACACCACCTGCTGTGGCAATGACCCCCTGAAAACTCCCTGATGCCAGGAGGTGCAGTGAGCACGGCACCTGCACATGGGTGGGAATGGAGTGTGCCCTGCGTGTGGGGTGTTGAAGTATGGGTGTCAGCTCCTCTATTAAATCCAGGATGCTGTGTGGGTGCAGCCTGTAGTTCACATGGATCTCCTCATCGGTCAGTTGGAAGAGGGTGATGCGTGTCCTGTAGATCCTTTCCTGGCGTCTCCTTCTCTGCATGGCATCCCTGATTCGCAGCCTCCTGGCTATCACGTACAGCCCAGCCATGGTGTGAAGTCCCTGTGGCATTGTGGGCCTGTTTAAATAGGTTGCACTTGGTTACCACCTGCTCAGAGTTGGTGGTAATTGAGAAGAGCTAAACTGCGAATTTTGAAGAATCGCTATTTGCGATTTATTTGAACATCTGATTTAGCGAATACGCAATTTGCGATGTCGGTAACTGCGATTTCCGTAAATACCGCGATGCAGACTGCGATTACGCTAAATTATTCGCAAACTGAGCTTTACGCAAAGTTGCTAATCGCTAAATTACCGAACCGCTACTTTTTGATGCGGACACCTCTCCTACATAGGTGCAGTCGGTTTTGCGATCGCAAACACAAAGATTCTTGCAAATCGCAGTGTTTGCGATCGCAAAAGTGTTTCCTACATATGGCCCATTGTCATTTACAATGCCAATAGGTTCAACTCGCATAAATGAGAGACCTATTGCATTGCAAATGCTTGTTTCATCCCAGCTACTTGGTGCTGCCCTGCATGGGAATTACTACCGGATGCGCTTGCGACATATTCTGTAAGTCTGTAAGTCTGGGTATCGGGCTATGGGTGAAGGTGCAAAACCAAGAGAAATTCTTTTGATTAAATAAAAATACAACTGACACTAAAATTGACCAAGAAGACACACAAGTAATTTGTAAGTCTTTTGCCTTACACACGAGAACTAAACATGTTCAGACTAAAGGAATATTACATAACCATCAATCCAAAACAGGCCAAAATACAATAGCTTGCTAATCACTGTAAAGCGCTTCAACGCCTCGCCAAGTGTAGTAAGCGCTAAATAAATACAATTATAATGCTAATAAAACATCTGAAAACAAATCAGACTTCAGTCTGCATTGCAGAACGACAACCTGGACCACCTAAAGCTTAAAGGGCAATGACATACTGCAATATAAAACTGTCAAGAACCAAAAATAATAATCATTTGGCCTTAATAACTAGTCTCAAAAGAAACTGCGAGCACCTGGGTTTTCTCCTAATTAAGCGGAAGCCCAAAAAAACAACTCTTGTGTCAATCAGAAAACATTTGCAACTGGAATTCAGGCCCCTCAATATTACGCTTGCCTACCCGTGGATACACTAAGGCACAGATGGGGGGCACGTGACAGGTAGTCTGCAAGGTTTCATTGCTGAAAAACCGGCTCCTGTTTCTATAGAACAAGGTGATGCTTCAGTAGTGCATGGGACAGGGAAAACTTGACTACTTAAGTATACACGCCGGGTCCTTGATAATCATGGCTTCTCTTTCCCACAGTGTGACTGTAAGCGTATCTGCTTCACACAATCTAAACTAGCAAGGCACTCACAAAAATACAATGTCCCAAAGTTTAATGGGCAAAGTAGAAAATATACATTGCGCTGCTTATCCACACTCCCAGAAGCATGTTTCCAGTCGAATTACTCACACGTTTGACAAATGACTTGGCCGCCTCTCCCACTTTACAGTTGGGTGCCAGGGTGAGGGACATGTGGCTACAGTCTGATTACTCGTCAGTGGAGCACCCGTCACTCTGGAAGCCCCACTATCTTTAGATGAAGCCTCTTCCGGTGATGTGACACAGGCGCCTGTGGTAGTGAGGCGTCCCAACCAGGGGAATGCATGCACGCCTGTTTGTAAAGGCCACATTAAGAGACAAATGCTGCCATAGTGTGGAGCACTGAGCAAAAGATAAATCGAAAAGAGCCGCACGGCGCTCAGGTCCACTCAAACACCAACATGTTTTTAGGTCGACCCTAGCATTACGAGTTGGGTGAGACACGTGCAACGAGGTGCGCGGCCGCCATTTTTTAGCACATAAATAAAGAAACAAGTAAAAAAATCATACGAGTTCGTACTAAATAAACAAGCATTTGCTGTAAGATATAAATAAATAAAGTGAGCATGGTGTCCCTAGCGGGCGCCGCTCTCCTTGAAATAATCAAAAACATACAATTTAGAGCGCATAGCGCTGCAGCCGCCATTGTCCCCATCAGTGTCCATTTCCCAAATAGTGCGTGCTCAACTAATTAAAGGACAATGTGTAACGCTGCAAGTAAAACATCCAGTCGGGATGGGCCATCCAAAAAGGAGACAGGGCGGTAACAAAGAAGCCTCATTTTCAATCGGTTGCCGGCGTTTTGCATGAACAATGACGCCAGCCAATCAAAAAGATGGGCGTGACTTCAAACCCACTGCAGCAATGTTATTGATTACAAGACGCCTCGCAGAGCGAGGAGCGCATGTGCACTCCAACGCTAGGCGAGACCTAAAAATGGCAGTGTCTGCCTAAATCATGCTATAGTACATGAAGCTATATGTAGATTGCAATTTGGGGGCAAATGTCCAGTATTAAAAATGAAGATCTGGTAGTTGCTTTATTCCTGGGTGGTTTGAGTAATCTATGGTCTCTTAATAAAATGACTTGCAAATTAGTAGAGCTATTAATCGCGTCTGGTTTTCAGGTTATTCCCTCCACTTGGAAATCTCCAGACAATATTTCTCTTCAACAGTGGTGGAACTTGGTATGTCATAACCATTGATTGGATCGTTATAATTTACACTCTACCTCTTTATTGGCCAAAACGCGATGAACTGTGGGAACCACTTACCCGATTTTTGTATTCACTTGCAAGTGATATAGCCTAATTAACTACCAAGTTACAGTACTTTGTACGTAATATATTGTTTCGCTCAGTTACCACGCTGTCATCATGACCTTTTTGTCATTAATATGTTAATACACTGTTTCAGAAAGTTTTTATTGTTGCATAGTTCTCTTTTTCCTTTTCCTTCTCTCTATTCTCCTTCTTTTTCTTCTCCTTTTCCTTACTTTAGTCTCCTTTCAACATCTCTTAACAATACTTTTTAGGATTGCCATACATTCAGTCTTGTTTTAAGTCAAGCATTATTCTCTTTTTTATTCAATGTTAGAACATGCTGAATTACTTGCCTTCTTCGTTTTATAAAACCACTCTAACCAACTGGTACGCCGGAATTCATGTATACTTTTACTTCCTTTAAAAAACATATTAAAATTAAAAAAAATGAAAATCTGGTATTTTGTTAAAAAAATCTTTGTAATTTCAGAAACTTGCATGTTGATATGTGTATACAAATTGTCTGTGTTACTAAAAGAGATAATCTTTTATTTAACTTTCCACATATGTTTTCAGAAAAAAAAAAGATTTTTGTTTTTTCAAAATATTTTAAATTTGTACCAAAAAGCAAAATATTGTTTGTGGATAAAATGAGTGCATGTGTTGACGAGTGTGCCACTTTTGGTGAATTAGGGCCACATGTACAAAAATCTAGAATTGCGATATCCTAAATGCGATTATTACTGAGTCGCAATTAGGAAATCACACTTCCTGATGTAAGAAAGCTTACATCTTTGAAACAGTGATTCTTAGTGGGTTGCAAATCGACCTACCTCATGAATGTTAATATGGTGGGTTTCAATTTGCAACCCATCAGGAATCGCATCCATCACAGGGATCAGAGGTCATCAGACCACCATGTCTTTGATTGCTTTTTAATAAAACAATCTTTTTTTTAATGCAGCCTGTTTTCCTCAAAGAAAAACAGGATGTGTTTGAAAAGAAAATATGAAACTTTAAAGTTACATTTTTTAAGAGTAGGCAGTGGTCCTAAAGGGGAAGGGTTCTGTAATTCGGACCCATTCTACAGTAATACATACCATACTGATTTGGTATTTGGAATGGACGCCCTAAACCTACAGACTGAGGGCCTCATTTATGAGAAGTGACGCATCGCTGCGTGAAAGCAGAGATGCGTCACTTCTCAGTGCGCCCTCCTTGTGACATAACGGATGCGTCATATTTACTGTATGACGCATCATGTCGCAAGGAGTTACAGATACGTCAGTATTTCTGGCGTATCTGTAGACGCAAAAGTGACACTTTGATGGAGTGTGCCACAAAAGTGACGCAACTCCAGCAATGTGTCCTTTCACACGGGGCAAGCCCCCTGTGAAAGGGCCTGCGTCAGTCTTACGCCTGCCTCACAACAGGCGTAAGATATTGACGCATTTGCACCCTAGAAGTGGCGCAGTGAAATCTCGTAGATTTCACTGCGTCACTTCTATGAGGCTTACTTACGTGGAAACGCCCCCCCGGCATACATTATACCTGACGCAGGTATAATGTAGCGCAGGGGTTTACAAAGTGACACATCTGCTCAGATGCGTCACTTTGTAAATAAGGCGCAACAGCAGGCATGTTTTACGCCGCCGATGCATCAAAAAAAGTGACGCAATGGAAGCGCAAAACTGTCGCAAGGGCTCATAAATAAGCCCCTGAATCACTAACACAAATTGCAATTCGGTAACATGTTACTGAATTGCAATTTGTGCTTTTGTACATTTGAAAAAGCATTTTTGCAGTCGCAAACGACCGGATTCTGCGAATCAGGCCATTTTGGACCTAAGTCGAGGCGAGATAATGCCGCAAGGGGAAGAAGCTTCCTAGGCAGGGATGGGAAGAACCTCATGAAGAGGGCTGACCTATCCCCTATATTAAAGGTCAATGGGCTTCTGGATTACCTGAAATCGGTGGAACAGAACTATGCTACCTTTTGCAGACATATCTATCGAAACTCTTGACCAGATCGTCCCGGTAAAGAAAATCAGGAAGCTGGGGAGACCCTCCGCCCCGTGGTACAATGAAACATTGAGGACCATAAAAAAGGAATGTAAACTGGCAGAGCGGCAATGGAGGAAGGCATATGCAGAGATAGACAAAGAAAATAGCCAATTATAAAAAGAAAATTGTGAATGTTAAGGCAGATTACTACGCCGAAACTATCCTGAAGGCGCCCAATAGCACTAGGGGTATATTCAAAATCGTGAAGCATATTGCTAGTCCCAAATGTACAAATAACAGCATCCCACCTAGTCAGGAGCTATGTAATAGCCTAGCCACATTCTTTGAGGACAAAATAAGAAAAATTATAGAGGGGCTGGAAATTGACGATGCAGTCATATCTGGCGAGGTAGAGGGACGACCGTCAACTAGTAAGCAAAAGAGCTGGGAATGGGTGGCTGAGCCGGATGATCAGGCGGCCTGCCTGGATCATTTTGTGCTTCCCTCTGAGGAGGAGTTTAATAAGATAGCCTCAGGAGTTTCTTCTGGCTCTCCTTTGGACCCCCTCCCTCCCATAACTTGGAAGGAGTTGGGAGGTGAATTACTCCCAATACTTCGACAGCTGTGCAATCAATCATTGAGCAGTGGACAGGTTCCGGCGAGCTGGAAACAAGCAATAATTACACCTCTGGTGAAAAAACCCACACTTGATCCAGCATGCCCTAAGAATTATAGACCTATATCCCTCAACCCCCACCCAGCAAAGATCATAGAACGTTTGGTTAGCAGGGCACTCTCCCAGTTCTTGGAGTGTAACAACAAGCTGGAGGATGTGCAGATTGGGTTTCGCCCAGGCCATGGGACAGAGACAGCTCTGGTGACCATCTTGGAAGATCTTCGAATGCGAGCAGACTGGGGACAATCAGGTATATTGATTTTACTGGACCTGTCTGCCGCATTCGATACGGTCAACCACACAGTTCTCATGGCCAGGCTGAAAACAGTAGGGGTGGGAGGTGTGGCACTGGATTGGTTTCGATCCTATCTGACAACTAGACGACAGGGGGTGGCTCTCCCCCCTTATCGCTCAGATTTTGCTGAGATTAGGCTTGGGGTCCCCCAGGGCTCGGCAATCAGCCCAATACTGTTTAACACCTATATGAGCCCACTGATCGCGATTATTAAGTCATACGGGGTCAGCTTGGTAAACTACGCTGATAACACACAGCTTATTTTATCATTGGAGGGAGACCAAGTGGTCTCGCTGGAAAAATGTCATGCTTGTATGCAAGAAACGGTGCACTGGCTGAAAAACAACTCATCACAATTTAATTGCGAAAAAACTGAGATACTCTGCTGTGCAGCAGGTAAAGTCCCCTGTTCTCTCCCTTCGGGATTCTGACCCATTCCCACGGAGACACCCCTGCTACCCGTCACGACGGTACGCAATCTCGGGGTCAGTTTTAATGACAAGCTGAACCTTGAAACCCAAGTCAATAAAATTGTGGAAAGCTGTTTCTCGCTCATTAGGGTTCTACGGAAGATTCTTCACCTACTCCCATATCAGGTACGAGCACATGTAGTAAGGAGCGTCATTCTGAGTCGACTTGACTATGGGAATGCGCTACTGCTGGAAACCCCTTGGTACCTGATTGGGAGACTCCAGAGAATTCAGACGGTGGCGGCTAAGCTGACCCTATCTAGACCACGACGGTCATCCACATCCCTGGCTTTGGCGGAGCTACACTGGCTTCCGGTATTCCAGAGGATACAATTTAAATCACTTTGCATTGTCTTCAAGGCACTGCATGGGATGGGACCGTACCGCTGCAGTCTACGTTCAACTGGTACAACCCCACCCGTAGCCTTCGGTCCTCCTCGACTAATCTGGTGAAAATACTCAAGATTAAGAAAGTTAAATAAGGCGGAAGAGCTTTTAGATATGCGGCAGCACGTCTTTGGAAAAGTCTGCCAGTTGAGCTAAGACAGATGCAGGATCTGATGAAGTTCAGGGGAAAAATTAAAACTTGGCTTTTCCCTAGAGTACAGGCTTAGCCTAGCAACCTGCTAGCCCGGAAGCATGGTGATTGAGTATATGTACCGCAGCGCCATGATGCCCGTAGGGTTACAGTGCGCTATATAAGTCTGAAATACAATACAATACATTATAATACAAAAATGATCTGTACATCTGACCATTTGTGCCCTATTTAGAGTTCTGCAGACATGATACTCCATCAAAATGAGGAAATACAGATTATTCTGTTTATATATATTTTAGGTTTGCGGAATTCCCCGCCATCCTATTAACGCTTTAAAAGAGTCCAAAGGGAGCCAAGAAACAAGTACAGCTGTCTGCACAACTGAGACACGTAAACATATATTAAGCAAACAAGCAGCAGATGAAAGACAATGTGACTTTTATAACATTTATTATGTCCTCATTTTGTATTTTCCCCTGATCGCCCTGCCTTTTTTTAGTCTTTCACAGCGGCCCTTGTTTTTGTTGCATGATACTCCATCAGAACAGTGTCAGATGTCCCTTCTCCTGCATTACAAGTGATACGCCATGTGCAGCAGACAGGACATCCACCATATTTTGACAGAGTATCATTTAAGCCAACATTTAAATAAGGCGCTAAGTTAGCAAACCTGCTACTATGGTGGTTTTTCATGACTTCTGTAGAGACGCTTCACCCGTCCCATTGTCTCTTGCGGGTTAAAGCTTCCAGTGCTGAATAGGTACAGGGCCTATTTCTTTGCTTGTTTTAGGGCCCATGAAATCCTTGCTAAGCCACTGGGAGGTAGTTCATCAAGATATTTAAATACTTTGAACTGCAGGGTGTTTCCAATTGTTATACTGATACCCGTTGTCTGCATTTTTTGCTGAGTTGTTTAGTGTGTTTCCCATCTATGGCTTTGAGGATCAGCTGACTGTGATGCACAGGCACATTAAGGTCCAGGGGGTTTTGAAGCACAAGCCAGACCTGCTTGTGCGTGCACTTGTATGCTTGCAAACAATCTAATAGTTAACTTATGCAAAACTTTTTCTAGGAGTTCTCTGTCTTACGTCTGATATTATAATGTTCACAATCTAGAGTTGCGGAAAGCCCTCTTCCTTGGACTGACTTGTTTACAAAGAGATTGGTTTTTGAAAGATTCTTTGGGAATGAGGTGCCTCAGGCAGGGCCGGACTGAGAACGTAAAGCAGCCCTGGCAATTTTGATGGACCAGCCCTAGGGGTGGGGGTTGCAAGTGTGAAGCACTGCTACTTTTGTTACTGGGGTCCGATATTTCAGCAGTACTGCAAAACTGGCCCCCAGTAACAACAAGCATTTGCAATGCAACAGGTCTCGCATTTACGCGAGTCTGAGCTATTGGCAGTTGTTAGACCTGTCAGCCCTTTGGGTGGTCCCTCCTCATAATTATTTATTTTGTCCCCCTTTCTGCCTCAAACCCTGTTGTAATTTTTCCTTTTTGGGAACCACCAGACTTTTTAGTGTTGATGCAGGGTCGGGGAGCCATTTTCCCTACCCCTGGAACTTCTGTCTGAGGGCCTGAGACACAAAATGGTGGCCACCCATTGTCACCTGAGAAATAGCCAGAACTCACTGGAACCTACTAGAACCTTCTCCAACATTCTAGAACCCTGGGATAGAGGGAGGCAGTTTAGAATGTTGAGAAGCTATCTCAGGGAGGCAGTTGGCACCTGACTGGAGAGGAGAGAGGACAGAGATTCAGAAGGAGGAAGGAGTGAGGCAGCAGGGGTGGAAACCAGTGCTTGGAGTGGGGTCCAGAAACCCACCCTTGATGCTAGTCCCTACTGACCAAGCCCAGCCTAGAGCCCTGTGTGGGACCAAGACCAGAAAAACCATCTTAAGGACCTGAACATTTGGAACAGGCCTTACAAAGGAAGAACAGCAAGTTCCTGACCTGTACAGCAGTGTCCTCCTGGAGTCCTGACGTCGAGAAGCCTGGAGACCTGGAGCCCGAGGTGGAGAAGCGGCGCTGACAGAAAGCAGACGTCGTACCCGGAGCCGCCAGAGGTCGAGAGAGGGCGCCGACGGAGGTCGTGGAGAGTCACCGGAGGTCGAGTAGGAAGTCACCTGAGGTCGAGGTGAGGCGTCAACGGGGGAGTGAAGTCCGCCCTCCGGAGTCGCCGGAAACCAAGGTGAAGCGCGCAGGAGGTCAAGAGTGGAGGTCGCACTCCGGAGTCGCCGGAAACCAAGGTGAAGCGCGCAGGAGGTCGGGAGTGGAGGTCGCACTCCGGAGTCGCCTGAGGTCGAGGTGAAGCGCGCAGGAGGTCGGGAGTGGAGATCGCACTCCGGAGTCGCCTGAGGTCGAGGTGAAGCGCGCAGGAGGTCGGGAGTGGAGATCGCACTCCGGAGTCGCCGGAACCCGAGGTGGAGCCGACGGAGGTCGGGAATGGAGGTCGCACTCCGGAGACACCCGGAAGCGGGGAGACCGTGACCCTGTGACGCCGGAACACGACATCGAGCCAAGGCCGCCCAGCGACATCGATCCGGAGCCGCCTCACGGCACCGACCCGGCGTCAGGTAAAGCAGATCGACGCGACATCGAACTGAGGCCGCCCAGCGACATCGAACCGGAACCGCCAGACGGCATCGACACGGCGTCAAGTGGAACAGATCGACGCGACATCGAACTGGAACCGTCTCACGGCGTCGACTCGGCGCCAGCGGAGACGATATTCGCAGAAGGGACAGTAAGTGGTAGAAAGGGCATCTGAGGCCCTGTGGAGCCCTAAAAGACCATTCTAGGGGCTAGAGGGGTGTTAGGACCAGCCTGGGAGTGCTAGGGGGTGAACTGAGACTGGTGCAGTGACCTCTGTGAGGGGTTGTGTATTTTGGGAGAGCCAGATCCTTAGGTTACCCTCATTTTACCTCAGCTTAGGCCCCAGCCTTGACCACTCTAGGTGGGACATCCCCAGGCCACCCCAGTGACCACAAGCTGTACTTGGGCATAGTAAAACCAAACTACCTCATAAATGTGATCTGATTTGCAATTGTTATTGATTGCTTATATTAATTATTGAAGGCGTTTTATTTATTGTCTGACTGTAATTATTCCTGCATTGTATTTATTGTCTGACAGTATTTATTTGCCCTCTGTATTTATTGCACCCTTATTTATTCCTTGCTTATTTATGACCTGATCCTATTTATTGAAACCCCACTGTGGTATTATTTATTTGACCTGCTATTTTCAAGAAAAGTCTTATGGTATTGTATGTATGTTTTGAAACCTGCAACTAAGAGAAAATAAGATAAAGACAAACTACTTTCTTTCATAATTTTTACGGTGTAGTGTCGTTTTTGGAACGGATGAACGCATGGTTATTGTGAGGGTGTGACGTACGCTTAACACGGTGCCTGACCCCCGACCGCTCGAGCCAAGCTACCACGGTGCTGGGAACCTGGTGACTGCTAACCCGGCTGCCCGGTTTCCAACATAAAATTGGTGTTCAGTGGTGGGATAGAGCTGTGCTTGCGTCCACTCGACAATAACTGTGGGTAGTCCATAGGCCTACACCGGGAGTTTTCTCCAAGCGGACTTCCTAATTTTGAGTTTTGTTTTTCCAAATTTACTTCTGTTGGTGGGAGGAGGTATTACAAAAGGTACCCCCCTGCATAGCTTCTGTAAGCAACTGTCTTCTATCCTGAGTGGGCAAGATGGAGTTTGTATTGGAGGATGTGGAAACTTACACTGTGGCCCAACTCAGAGAGTTTTGTGAGCGAGAGGGGGTGTTTTGTCCCCAAGGTGCCAAGAAGGGTGAGCTCCAACCAGCTTAAGGGCTTGGGGGGAGGCACGACGAGAAATTAAGGCTGAAAAGGAGGACAGGGATGGAGAGACTGACCGCGAGGGGGCTGGTTTGTACCAACCTGAGGTGGGGAACCTAGTAGAGGGGCCCAGAACACTTTCAAGGAAGGGCAGCAGTGTCTCTAGTGGCGGCTTATCAGAAGTAGAATTAACTGACCGGAGGGAGAAAAGACAGCTCACATGGAAGTTGGCGGAGCTGGAGAAAGAGAAGGAGGAACGGAGGATGGCTCACGAGTTGAGGCTCAAGGAGATAGATCTCCAGATCCTACGAGTCGGGGCACAAACTGTTCCTAATGGTGGCAGCAAAGACAAAGAAATCACCAGGGAACCCAAACCCTATCTGCCAAAAGACATAGTAGCTAGCTATAGTGCAGGGGATGATATCGCCAAGTGGCTAGCAGCCTATGAGGTCTCTCTAAGAGCCCATGGGGTTCCAGAGAAATATTGGGGAGGGGGATTGTATAAATACATGCCTCCAGCTGACAGGGATACATTATTGGCCCTGGAGCAGGATGAGCAGACCCACTACCCCACCATGAAAGTGGCGCTCGTAAGAAAGTTTGGACTAACAGCCGAGAAGTACAGACAGAAGTTCCGGGGTAGCCACAAACTGGGCACACAGAATTGGGTGGATTTCCTGGACTATGCAAAGAAGGCATTAGAGGGTTGGATTCAGGGCAGCGAGGTGAGGGACTACGAGGGGTTGTTTGATTTAATGTTGAAGGAACACCTGCTCGAAAAATGTTTCCCCGAACTGCGTCAACACCTGGTGGATAGCAAGCTGACCAATCCCCGGAAGCTTGCTGAGGAGGCGGACATTTGGGCTAATACCCGGGTGTCCACAAGAGGGACTGGAGGGGACTCTCAAAAGACCGGACAGGGCGCCCCCCAGAAGAAAGAGGGAGGGGAAAAGAAAACGGAGTTCTCCAAAGGCCCCCAAAATAGTTTCCAAGGGAAGGGAACAGGATTCACCCCTAGGGCTAACCCACCCAGAAACCCTAATCCTGGCCAGAGTCAGCAGCCAAGGGTTGTCCATTGCTTCGAGTGCGGTGGTGTCGGACACTATAAAGGAGATGTGAAGTGCCCGAAAAGACCACCCCCTCCCATCGGAGGAAAGGCCCCCGGAGTAGCTAGTGTAGTGCTCGGGGAGGAGATGCCCTTAGATAAGGGAAGGGAGTGGGCGGGTGTCACTTTAGTGTCCCTGGGAGAACGGGAGATGGTTCCTAAGATCCAGGTGCCCGCAAATACCACAAAGTATGGGCAGTGGGTCACCATCAACGGCCAAAGAGGGGAGGCTCTGAGAGACACAGGAGCCAGTATGACTATGGTACGTAGTCAACTGGTGTCTCCAGAGCAGGTGATTCCCAATGTACTCCACCCTGCCGCGATGGCTGACGGCAGAATGGGCCACTATCCGGTGGCCGAGGTTCCATTTGAATGGGAAGGGGTTGCAGGTTCACTTCGAGTTGCCGTAAGCCCTGCCGTGCCAGTCGATTGTCTGCTGGGGAATGACATGGAGCATAATGCTTGGAAGGAGGTGGAATACCGGACTCATGCTGAGATGCTGGGTACACCTAACTGGGCCTGTGTCAGCACAGGGTCTACGACTACCCGGAGGGGGAGTTCGTTTAGGCTGGAGCCTGGAACAAAGGCACAGCCGGCTGCTGATCAAGGGAAGAACCGAGGACAGGAGGAGCCTGCCTCGGCATCCGCGCCCCGTGAGATGGATAGGCCACCGGAGGTGGTGGACCAGGAGTCCGCGGAGGGGGATGTTACCGAACTGGGAAACCTACCCATCCCGGCCGAGTGGCACGTGGAGGGAGGGCCGACCAGGGAGGAATTCCGCAAGGGCCAGAAGGAGTGTCCTACCCTTGAGGGACTGAGGCGACAGGCCGAAGCCCAGGCAGCAGGGAACGTTGAGGGGAACTACAATATTTACTGGGAGGATGGCCTCCTCTACAGTGAACCCAAGGCACCCATGCACGGATCGTCATGGGCCTTGGTTGTCCCTCAACGTTACCGAGCCTTCCTTCTGGAATTGGCTCATGAAATCCCCTTGGCAGGACACCTGGGGCAAGACAAGACCTTTGCCCGTCTTGTCCCACACTTTTATTGGCCTCAAATGAAAGTGTCTTCCGACACCTACTGCCGGACATGTGTGTCTTGTCAAGCCAGTGGGAAAACAGGGGTGAAGCTGAAAGCTCCCCTGGAACCACTTCCTGTCATTAGCACCCCCTTTGAAAGGGTGGGCATTGACATTGTGGGTCCGTTAGATCCGCCTACTACAGCTGGTCACAGGTTTATCCTGGTTTTGGTGGATCATGCCACATGGTACCCAGAGGCAATACCTCTGAGGACCATTACCGCACCTGTTGTGGCTAGGGCCCTGATGGGAATCTTTACCCGAGTGGGTTTTCCCAAGGAAGTTGTGTCCGACAGGGGGACCAACTTCATGTCCGCATACATGCGGGCCATGTGGAAGGAGTGTGGAGTTACCTACCGGTTCACCACTCCTTACCATCCCCAGACCAATGGTCTGGTGGAGAGGTTCAAGAAAACCTTGAAAGGCATGATCAGAAGTCTGCCTGAAAGCCTGCGGAGGAAATGGGACGTCCTCCTACCCTGTCTATTGTTCTCTTACAGGGAAGTGCCACAGAAGGGAGTGGGCTTCAGCCCCTTCGAGCTTTTGTATGGGCACCCTGTGCGTGGACCTCTTAGCCTGGTGAGAGACGGATGGGAAAGAACTCCCAGAAAGCTTCCCCAGGACGTGGTGAGCTACATGCTGGCCTTCCGGAGCCAAATGGCTAAGTTGTGGAAGCAAGCTTCTGACAACTTGGAAGCCAGCCAAGCGGTGATGAAGGCGTGGTACGACCACACTGCTCACCCGGTGGAGTTGGAGCCTGGCCAGAAGGTGTGGGTGATCGAACCAGAAGAGCTTAGCGCCCTCCAGGATCGCTGGTCAGGACCCTTTGAGGTGTTGGAGAAGAAGGGTAAGGCTACCTACTTGGTGGATCTGAAGACCCCTCGTCAGCCCCTACGGGTGCTGCATGCCAACCGCCTCAAACCCCACCATGAGAGGCCCGAAGTCATATTGCTGATGGTGACTGACGGAGCAGAGGACGTGGAAAGCGAGCCTCTCCCCGACTTATTTGCGTCTCAAGAAAAGGATGGGTCGGTGGAGGGAGTGATTCTCTCCCCATCCCTAACTCCTGAACAGCAGGAGGACTGCCGCCAGGTCCTGGGGCAGTACTCTTCGTTGTTCTCCCTTATTCCGGGTAGGACTCACCTGTGCATCCATGACGTGGACACAGGAGACAGCCCACCTGTGAAGTCAAAGATCTACCGGATGACAGACAAGGTGAAGGCCAGCATTCACAGTGAAGTCACTAAGATGCTGTAGCTAGGAGTGATTGAACCTTCTAGCAGCCCCTGGTCCAGTCCGGTGGTGTTAGTACCAAAAGCTGCACCACCGGGGGCCCAACCGGAACTGAGGTTCTGTGTGGACTACCGGGGACTGAATTCAGTAACCAAGACTGATGCTCATCCGATCCCGAGGGCGGATGAACTGATTGACCGGCTGGGAGCTGCCCAATATCTAAGTACCTTTGACCTTACTTCCGGGTACTGGCAGATCTCTCTGACTGATGGAGCTAGGGAAAGGTCAGCCTTCTCCACGCCCAATGGCCACTACCAGTTCTGCGTGATGCCCTTTGGGCTCAAGAACGCACCTGCCACGTTTCAGCGTCTGGTGAACCAGATCCTCACTGGAATGGAGAGTTTCTCTGCTGCTTATCTGGACGACATTGCCGTCTTCAGTAACAGCTGGGAGGATCACTTGCGTCACCTGCAAGCTGTTCTCCAGGCCCTGAAACAAGCTGGATTAACGATCAAGGCCAGTAAATGCCAGATCGGGCAGGGGTCGGTAGTGTACCTTGGACACTTGGTGGGAAGGGGAGCAGTGCAACCCCTCCAGGCGAAAATCGAGGCTATCATGGCCTGGGAACCCCCCAAGACACAGACTGAGGTCCGAGCTTTTCTGGGCCTCACCGGATATTACCGCCGCTTCGTGAAGGGGTATGGTACCATTGTGGCCCCCCTCACGGAGCTTACGTCCAAGAAGCAACCTCGACGGGTAGTCTGGACGGAGGCTTGTCAGCAGGCCTTTGTGAAACTGAAGCAAGCCATGTGCGAGGCCCCGGTCTTAAGGGCCCCAGACTTTTCCAAGGAGTTCATTGTCCAGACGGATGCATCGGAACATGGCATTGGGGCAGTGTTATCGCAACTCAATGAAGAGGGTCTGGATCAACCCGTGGTCTTCCTATCCCGGAGACTACTTCCCAGGGAACAGAAGTGGAGTGCAATAGAGCGTGAAGCCTTTGCAGTGGTATGGGCTCTGAAGAAGTTGCGGCCATACCTGTTTGGCTCGCACTTCCTAGTTCAGACCGACCACAGACCCCTTCGGTGGCTGATGCAGATGAAGGGGGAGAATCCCAAGTTGCTAAGGTGGTCTATCTCCCTACAGGGAATGGACTTTCAGGTGGAACATCGGCCTGGAGTGGACCACGCCAATGCAGACGGTCTCTCAAGGTATTTCCGCCTTAGTGATGAGAACTCCCAAGGGGTTGGGTAGCTCTCCCCACTTTCAGCTGGGGGGGACGCGTGTTAGACCTGTCAGCCCTTTGGGTGGTCCCTCCTCATCATTATTTATTTTGTCCCCCTTTCTGCCTCAAACCCTGTTGTAATTTTTCCTTTTTGGGAACCACCAGACTTTTTAGTGTTGATGCAGGGTCGGGGAGCCATTTTCCCTACCCCTGGAACTTCTGTCTGAGGGCCTGAGACACAAAATGGTGGCCACCCATTGTCACCTGAGAAATAGCCAGAACTCACTGGAACCTACTAGAACCTTCTCCAACATTCTAGAACCCTGGGATAGAGGGAGGCAGTTTAGAATGTTGAGAAGCTATCTCAGGGAGGCAGTTGGCAGTTGGCACCTGACTGGAGAGGAGAGAGGACAGAGATTCAGAAGGAGGAAGGAGTGAGGCAGCAGGGGTGGAAACCAGTGCTTGGAGTGGGGTCCAGAAACCCACCCTTGATGCTAGTCCCTACTGACCAAGCCCAGCCTAGAGCCCTGTGTGGGACCAAGACCAGAAAAACCATCTTAAGGACCTGAACATTTGGAACATTCCTTACAAAGGAAGAACAGCAAGTTCCTGACCTGTACAGCAGTGTCCTCCTGGAGTCCTGACGTCGAGAAGCCTGGAGACCTGGAGCCCGAGGTGGAGAAGCGGCGCTGACAGAAAGCACACGTCGTACCCGGAGCCGCCAGAGGTCGAGAGAGGGCGCCGACGGAGGTCGTGGAGAGTCACCGGAGGTCGAGTAGGAAGTCACCTGAGGTCGAGGTGAGGCGTCGACGGGGGAGTGAAGTCCGCCCTCCGGAGTCGCCGGAAAACAAGGTGAAGCGCGCAGGAGGTCGGGAGTGGAGGTCGCACTCCGGAGTCGCCGGAAACCAAGGTGAAGCGCGCAGGAGGTCGGGAGTGGAGGTCGCACTCCGGAGTCGCCTGAGGTCGAGGTGAAGCGCGCAGGAGGTCGGGAGTGGAGATCGCACTCCGGAGTCGCCTGAGGTCGAGGTGAAGCGCGCAGGAGGTCGGGAGTGGAGATCGCACTCCGGAGTCGCCGGAACCCGAGGTGGAGCCGACGGAGGTCGGGAGTGGAGGTCGCACTCCGGAGACACCCGGAAGCGGGGAGACCGTGACCCTGTGACGCCGGAACACGACATCGAGCCAAGGCCGCCCAGCGACATCGATCCGGAGCCGCTTCACGGCACCGACCCGGCGTCAGGTAAAGCAGATCGACGCGACATCGAACCGAGGCCGCCCAGCGACATCGAACCGGAACCGCCAGACGGCATCGACACAGCGTCAAGTGGAACAGATCGACGCGACATCGAACTGGAACCGTCTCACGGCGTCGCCTCGGCGCCAGCGGAGCCGATATTCGCAGAAGGGACAGTAAGTGGTAGAAAGGGCATCTGAGGCCCTGTGGAGCCCTAAAAGACCATTCTAGGGGCTAGAGGGGTGTTAGGACCAGCCTGGGAGTGCTAGGGGGTGAACTGAGACTGGTGCAGTGACCTCTGTGAGGGGTTGTGTATTTTGGGAGAGCCAGATCCTTAGGTTACCCTCATTTTACCTCAGCTTAGGCCCCAGCCTTGACCACTCTAGGTGGGACATCCCCAGGCCACCCCAGTGACCACAAGCTGTACTTGGGCATAGTAAAACCAAACTACCTCATAAATGTGATCTGATTTGCAATTGTTATTGATTGCTTATATTAATTATTGAAGGCGTTTTATTTATTGTCTGACTGTAATTATTCCTGCATTGTATTTATTGTCTGACAGTATTTATTTTCCCTCTGTATTTATTGCACCCTTATTTATTCCTTGCTTATTTATGACCTGATCCTATTTATTGAAACCCCACTGTGGTATTATTTATTTGACCTGCTATTTTCAAGAAAAGTCTTATGGTATTGTATGTATGTTTTGAAACCTGCAACTAAGAGAAAATAAGATAAAGACAAACTACTTTCTTTCATAATTTTTACGGTGTAGTGTCGTTTTTGGAACGGATGAACGCATGGTTATTGTGAGGGTGTGACGTACGCTTAACACGGTGCCTGACCCCCGACCGCTCGAGCCAAGCTACCACGGTGCTGGGAACCTGGTGACTGCTAACCCGGTTGCCCGGTTTCCAACAGCATTGTAAAAGAAAATGCCTTTTATTTATGTTTTGGTTTTTGAAACATAATAAAAAGTATTGTCATTTACAATGCCAATAGATTAAACTCACGTAAATGCGAGACCTGTTGCATTGCAAATGCTTGTGCATTTTATTTATTTGTAATTTTTTATTTTTGTATTACATGAGGCTGTCATGACCTATAAACAGACCAGTGGCTGAAGCAGGCTAACAAAAAGCCCATCCAACTATGTCTAGGTAAATTTATAAATGTATTTTTATTTATGATATTTTAATTATAAGAGTCTAGCAAGACTGTCTTAGGCCAGACCTAAAAGGTTTATTGTCGCAGCTTGTCAGTAGAGTGAGTTACATGCGATTATCCAGAAACAAACTAACACAGGCCTGGGTGGGTGACTTTGGTGATTGCAGGTAGATATTGCAGCAATTGTGACTGGATTCAGACTTATGGAGGTGTTTGAAAGAGAAACTGGGTCTGGAAGGGGCCAGCGAGAGCTACGACTGCTCACAGACCATGCCAAAGCCACATCACTGGGCCCTCGAACCTCACGTTATTCAGTCTGCTTGCCATCAGCATAGCGTCGAGATGTGCTTTTCCCCTGTTTAAGGGAGCGCACACCTTGCACAGCGTATTCACGTAACGGTGTAAGTGAAGGCAAGTCCTTTAACCGAGCCTTTTAAAAAGGAGGCCTTTGTTAGAGACTGGGCCACCCGAGCATCCTGCTGGACCTCATGTAGAGGATAGCGGAAGTCTGTGCATATGGTGTCCTGATGGAATTGTTCAAGCGTTGGGTGGAGAAGTTGCCCAGACGTACGGACACGCATATGTTTATTTTTTAAACTTGCAGGTGTGAGCATAATACCACACCACGCATTATTTTCTGGCGTGTCCCTTTCCTTGTCTCCAGGAGCTTGCACAAAAAGAGTGCTTGGCTAGTCAGGAAAAAAATTATTCCCACACGTGTGTTACCATTACCATAAATAAATGGAGATCAAAAACAACTGTTCAGTACACTGTGAGTGCTAAAATGTTGGTCTTGTGTTCAAAATCTTTACAAACATTAAACATTTAGATTGCACATTTTATTATACAAATAAAGTATACTGAAAACATCTGGTAATACACCCACCATAAAAGTCAAATATTTTTGAGTAAGAGTGAATTTTCAACAAAAAATGTTGGTTTTTTTCTCCATTTCTTATTTAAAACGTCTGAAATAGGCAGGCAGAGTGGGTTTTATTTTAATGCCGGATGCCAAAGACACAGTGAAAACTTCAGTTCGCAGTGACAGTTAAAAATATCAAGCATTAACATACACAAGCTTTCGCCCCGCGGCCGCGAAAGTGAAAGTGATCGCGATTGCGATTGCGTGCTGCGGAGGAAAGACACATGGTGCTGCGCGCGTGCACGTTCACGTACACTGAAGCTTTAGGCCACGGCAGCACTTTGAAAAGCCCGTATACAAAATGTCTCGGCCAGACCAGCGCATGCACTGGATCAGGCGAGACCTAAAAACGGCACCACAGCTGCAAAACCCGCCCCCACCCTTCCGGCCTCCCGGAGAAATGCCCAATGCCCGCCACGGCCTGTCCGGTCCTGGGTGCCTGCTGAAGAGCTCTTTATCTCTCGAGCACGGCCCAGAGTATAATAGCGGTAAGATAACTCTGGTGGTTAGTGCACTTCTTGGAGTGATTTGTGTGCACTGCAGGCGCACAACACCCATTGGGCTCACCGGGTTTCAGCCCCCCCCGTCATGTGGGTCAGCCCGGCTGCGACAGCTTCGCGGGCTGGCGTCCGTCTAATTGCAGCCGGACCCGAGTACTTCACAGGTCTTTAACAGACCATTTACTCGTTAATGAGGCTTTTGTTGTGTTTTCAGCCCTTCTTACAGCCGATTGTATGACATAATTTCGAAAGACAAAAATTCGACCTACAAAAATATCGCAACAAAAATATCGTGGTCAAGAATATCGACATCCTATCTACAACATGGTAAGTACAAAAATATCGATAATTTAATATCGATGTCAAAAATATCGTAATTCAAAAATATCGGTTTTTTTTTAGTTTAAAAATATATGTAAAATAAACCAAATAATACTTATAAATCAAAGAAACATAATTAAATATATTGTATAATATGTAAAATTTATAATAAATATATATAATTAAATGAAACTTTAATTAAACATATATATAATATATAATATATACACTTACTTAATAATTACTTTTAATAATAATTTCTATAACATATAAATTATTAAATATTTATTTAAATTACCAATACATCTATACACATAAAACAATAACATTAATAAATATTAAATAATTACATATAGCAAATAATAATCAATAATTTTAATTTGAATAATTTTTATTATTAATTATATATTACAATAGCTAAAATATTACAAAACATATTTAATATCAGACACAATAAAACTACTAGTCCAACTTCAACAAAAACAACAGTAAGGAAAATGTTGGATAGCGTAGGGGTAAAAATATCTATTCCAACTCCCGAGAGTGCAACAGTAGGGAAAACATTGGATAGCGTAGGAGTAAAAATTACTATTCCAACTCCAAAGAGTGCAACAGTAGGGAAAGTGTTGGATAGCGTAGGGGTAAAAATTACTATTCCAACTCCAGAGAGTGCAATAGTAGGGAAAATGTTGGATAGCGTAATGGTAAAAATTACTATTCCCACTCCAGAGAGTGCAATAGTAGGGAAAGTGTTGGATAGCGTAAGGGTAAAAATTACTATTCCCACTCCAGACAGTGCAACAGTAGGGAAAACGTTGGATAGCGTAGGGGTACAAATAACTATTCCAACTCCAAAGAGTGCAACAGTAGGGAAAACGTTGGATAGCATAGGGGTAAAAATTACTATTCCAACTCCAGAGAGTGCAATAGTAGGGAAAGTGTTGGATAGCGTAAGCGTAAAATTTACTATTCCCACTCCAGAGAGTGCAATAGTAGGGAAAGTGTTGGATAGCGTAAGGGTAACATTTACTATTCCCACTCCAGAGAGTGCAACAGTATAGAAAACGTTGGATAGCGTAGGGGTAAAAATAACTATTCCAACTCCAAAGAGTGCAACAGTAGGGAAAACATTGGATAGCGTAGGGGTAAAAATTACTATTCCAACTCCAGAGAGTGCAATAGTAGGGAAAGTGTTGGATAGCGTAAGGGTCAAATTTACTATTCCCACTCCAGAGAATGCAATAGTAGGGAAAGTGTTGGATAGCGTAAGGGTAAAAATTACTATTCCAACTCCAGAGAGTGCAACAGTAGGGAAAACGTTGGATAGCGTAGGGGTAAAAATTACTATTCCCACTCCAGAGAGTGCAATAGTAGGGAAAGTGTTGGATAGCGTAAGGGTAAAAATTACTATTCCCACTCCAGACAGTGCAACAGTAGAGAAAAGGTTGGATAGCGTAGGGGTAAAAATTACTATTCCAACTCCAAAGAGTGCAACAGTAGGGAAAGCGCTGGATAGCGTAGGGGTAAAAATTACTATTCCAACTCCAGAGAGTGCAACAGTAGGGAAAGCGCTGGATAGCGTAGGGGTAAAAATTACTATTCCCACTCCAGATAGTAAAACAGTTGGGAAAGCACTAGATAGCATAGTGATTCTATTAACATTATAACCAATTTAATAATTTCTTATAAAAAAATTGCATGTTAACAATGTTTTAAAAAAAAAAATATTATTAAATACCAATTATGTAAAATAAATATTTAAATAAATAAATTTTAATTACATCCCACACTATTCCCCCTTTAACACACAACACACTACACATAAAAATTCACATAATTAATTTAATTATGAATTAATCACTTAATAAAATTAAATCACCAATTAATTACTAATTAACAATTAATAATTAACTATAACAATAAAGAAATATTATTAATAAACTAATTATAATTTATATAATTAACAAAATAATAAAGTAATTTTACAATTAATAATTAATTAAAAATTAATTAATCTATTAATCACATTAATTACCAATTATTAATTGATTACAAATTAATTAATCATAAATACCAATGAAACAATACATATTAATTCATTAATTATAATTACATTACTTCCCACCCTATTCCCCTATAAACCCACAACCCACTACACATTAAAATTCACATAATTAATTTAATTATCAATTAATCACTTAATAAAATTAAATCACCAATTAATTACTAATTAACAATTAATTAATTAACAATAAATAAATATTAATAATAAACTAATTATAATGTATATAATTAACCAATTAATAAAATAATTGTACAATTAATAATTAATTAACAATTAATTAATCAATTAATTACCAATTATTAATTAATTACCAATTAATTAATCATAAATACCAATTAAACAATACATATTAATTCATTAATTATAATTAAATTACTTCCCACCCTATTCCCCTATAAACCCACAACCCGCTCTGATACTAAAACGCTAAATTAAATGTAAAATAATTATAAATCTCTAAACATTTATTTTTAAATGTATTAAAATACATTACAATAATCTTTCACATACAAATAAAATACATATTAAATGACATTACACTAAATAAATATCGATATTATTGACATCGAAATTTTTACTTACGATATTACTTACATCGATATTAATTACTTCGATATTATTTACTTCGATATTACTTACCTTGGGATCGATATTCTGTCCATCGATATTCTTGACTTCGATATTCTGTACCTACGATATTAAAAACACGATATTATTGTAGGTCGAAATTTAAAACTCGATATTTTGGCTAACCACCCTTACGGCCACTCTGCCCTGGTGCACTGTGCAGTCTAGTTTCAGGTTTGGGCCATAAAACGTAGAGGTTTAATGTGCCTACTGCTAAGCACAGCACATAACATGCAGGTCACAGATTTGTATTTTATGTAAATAGCGCAGTGGGTTACTGCTTTGTTTGCAGATATCTTTGTGTTGCCTGCAGGTCAGAAGTTACAATCCTTGTAATATAGCTTAGTGAATATTTCCTTAGTCTTGGTCAAGAAAAAACACCCGCAGATAGATGGGACTTTTTGCAACTCTTACGTAGAGCAGTCACCATGTTACAGGGGAAGTGTACCTTTTGTTTGTCTATGACATATTAATTGGGTTAATACCTTTATCCTGCAGCTTGAGGAGGTTGAATTGAGAGCCCCTAAGGTTCCAGTTATCCTCAAAATATTGATAAAGAATTTGAGGGACCCAGTGGAAAATCAGTTCTTTGGCTTTCTAGTTCAGAATTAACTCGCTTTCCATGAATCTGATTCAAGCACAACCATGCAGTGATTTTGTAAAGCATTTGGAATGCCATAAAACCTATTTTGTAATGTGGCTCGATTTTTGCTTCTGGTATTATCATTCATGATAAGGGGGCAGAATCTTATGGCAAATGTCCCTAACGTTGAAAGCCACATTTTGCTTAACTTGCATATGTTTGCTAGCTTTTCAAATTTTTAAGCAAAGCCAGTTACACATGAATGTTTGCTCAGTACTGTTCTGTACTATGCAAACGAAAGAACATAAACCTGGGTGGATGAAGGTGTTGGTATAGGTATAGATTAAAAGTGGTGTGTTCTGGTTCCATGTGTGAGGCCGGAGATGTGCGCAGACTTGATGCCGCGGCGTATAATAGTGCTTTCAGTGGGGCAGGTTCCTCCAGGTTTTAGACCCGGCAGTATTTGAAACTGGCATTGAAACGGGTCCCTACAGGGCCCTATATTGATGTCCTTAACTTTACAGGCAAAGACACTGATCAATTTCTGAGCAATGACTATAAAAACCATAAAGGAAAGCCATGTCAGCGATGTAGTTCCTGTTTACAATTCACACGTTTTAATTACTCTTGCATTCCCTAAAGTGTTTCTTTTTCCAGTACATTGTGTTCTGTATTTTTTTCATGCAGAGTATTACTCTTGCATGGCGCGTACTGTGAACTGAGTCTCCTATAGGTGTTTATGTGTGTGAGTTGAGGTTGTGGGTGGCTAGTTGTAATCAGCTATGATTGAAAGTTCTGACGGTGAGGCGGAAGACTGTGTGAGTTTCTCATAGTACATGCCAGTAGGTCATAAAAGTATTAAGCTCATCCATTCCTTGGCCTCTCTACAGATCCTACAAAACAATGGTCACATGTGTCAATTGTAATTGTGATTCTGTGCTACAGTGTGTGAAGGATGCACACAACTATCAATACAGACGGTGAAAATAAAAGAAAATGTACTGCTTACAGGTGTGTTGAGTGAGTAACGTGGCTAGTGAAGAGCAGAGAATGCTAGGAAGCACACGAAGGTGAGAGTCAGAAGAGGTTGGTGAAGAGGAAAGAGAGGAGGTGTGAGATGCAGATGGAGGATTTTAGAAAGATGTGGGGGAGAATAAGGGCGCAAAACTGCAGAAGAAAGTTGAGTTAAGGGAAGAACGACAGTGGGTTTGTGATATGTCTGAATGCAATTACAGAAATCTGAAAAGCAGAGGCGTTTACTTTACATGTTTCAAGCCACACCTTTCAATAAATAGCCAAGCCTCTTGAAAAGGTTTCCTAGTTCCCCTTCTTAGGGCATGCGCCTTTTAGCGATCCCCCACTTTTCCACTCCACTTAAAGTCATGGGTTGTTGCACCCTGATTTTGGAAACAATTCAAATTTTAGCGCCTTTCTAAATTCTAGATGGGTGTTGGTGAGTCACAATCATGATGGAAGCTTGTTCCAATGCTTCAAGGTGTGAAGAGGAAAAGAACTACCACCAGCTCGTGATGATGGGGCAGCAACAGGGCAGCGTCACAACACTCATGATTTGCATTGCATTTCTTTTTATTAAGCACGTGATTACCCAATAATAAGGTGTCCTCCACCTAATTCTGCAGATCAGAAAGACGTTACAGTAAATAGAAAGGGTTTTGTGTTGTTTTCGAAAACTACTGAGGCATGCAGTTGTACGGAGGGTGGGGGTAGGTATTCGTTATAGTCTTTGGCAGCGAGGACAGTGACATGGAGTTGAGGTGAACTCCTCAGAGACAGTTCTCGCCTCCACAAACATAATGACTCTCCCGCAGAGGGCAGCTGTCACCCAGACCTCCGATCTAACTGAACTTCAACTCATCATAGTAAATTCGCCTTTCATACAAAACCTCTAAAATGGATATAGTTCTAGAAGATAAAATGGAGTGTGGGGCGCGTCACTGAATACACCCCCCTCGCCCCCCACCCCAAAGTAATGCTTCTGTCCTTCTTTCTGCCTGTTGATTGGATGAGACGGGGAATCTATGCAGAAAAGTCTCTCTGACGTGGCAGTAGTGGAAACAACCTGGCTTCACGGAAACCAAACGCCTAACCCTTGAAGGTGTTCTAGAAATGATTTAACATGAACCATTTAACTAACAAATGCCTGTCTGTTTACCCCGGGTGCCGCCTATGCTCTTGTCTGGGCAATGTTAAGGGATGCAGCTCGGCTCCCTTCCTGCTGAAGGATGCTGTGCGGCCCGGTGACTAGGGAATTTTCAGCCTCCTAGCCATGGCAGGGCTATTTAGCCGTTCACATTAATCTGGCAGTGACAGGAGCTCGGGGACTTACCATCCATCTCTCGCCCCGGCACCGCAGTCTTGATGAAGTTAACACGGTGTCAAAAAAGGGCCCTCACCTGCCCGGCTCGCGCGCTTTATAGATGGTCTGAAATCAAAGAGGAAAATTGAAATTTAACACAGACCTTGCCCAAAGGGCTGGCCACGCCGCAGGCCTAGTATCGCTCAGCGCGCGGCCACTTGTCACTTTTCGAGCGCGCCACTTTACAAATACGTCAGGGATCGACGCCGTCAAGATGGCCGCGGTTTTACAATTATTTTGCCGATGTAGTGATTCGGTGGCGCGCTGAGCCTGCAGAAGTGGGTGGGCGCCTCTGGGGTACTTTTTAGGCGTGGGGTGAGTCGAGTCCCTTGGCAGTGGAACGCTGCATGTGGACCCTCGACTCCAGTTCTTCGTACCCGTAACCGTAATCCTACTAAGGCAGGCTGAGGCCATATGTGGAAGGAGGGAGCAAGAACTAGCATTGGGGCCTTAATCGTGTGGTATCACAATTTCTTGGTGTAAATATTCTTGGACAAAAATATTGTGGCAACATTATTGCTGACAAAACCATCGCCCCATTGGGGTTGAATAATCGAAAGTCTACACCCACTGCAGGGATATTTTTGTAAATAATATTTAGGACACAATATTTATGTCAGGTGATAGTTTTGTATCTATATTCTGTCATACAGCAGCTGCACCACGTCTAATAATAGCAGCAGAGTGAGAAAATGCCAACACTCCAAATACAAACTTCTTAAGATTGAAAATTTCACATTGCAAAAATTAAAAAAAAATGAAAAAAAATCATTATTAAAGAAACATAGGACTTGACTTTGACACATATGAAAGGTAACCACAAAGCTGCATACTGATTAACATAAATGACGGCAGAAATACCTGAATTGGCTAAATTGCAGGAAAATAGGTATTCAAAGTTGAACTTCAGTAGATCTGCCTGCTATCTGGGGCAGTAAAGGTTCAATGGCTTTTCACACCTCTTGACCACAGTTCCTAAAGCCAGGACAGTCTGTGGCACTGGTGACGCCATGTGCGATAATTTTTGTTGTCGTCCCAGTTTCCTCCTTCTCCATGGGCTGCCTCACTACCATCCTCCAAGGGTGCCCCTCATCTCTCCATAACTCCTCTCGCTCACGTATTTAATTTCTCTTATAGCGCTGCTCGTTCCAATCTATGGGTTCAGAGCACTTTATGTCACACATACCTTATACAGAGACAATAAATCATACAAGTATGTAAACCAATGTATAGGAAACATTGCATAAGACAATGAAGACTAGAAGGTGTAGGAGTCACGTGTCATCTATATTGTCAGGGAGTGTATTTTAAGAGTGCTTGGTCTGGAAGGGCACAAACTCAGGTTTTATAATTACGTACAGTGGCTGGGGTTGGCGTTACTAATACAAATGTGTTTCTACCCAAACAAACCCTTTTTATCAATGAAAGACTAGGGGGAAAACATAAGGTTCTAAATCTATACAATTGCAGTTTGCATGCAGCTCACTGGTGCCAGTTTGTAGCTCACTGTGCTATATTAGAATGATTGTAATTTACGATCTGGACGTAACAAAAGGATCTCTGTGACAGTAACACCTGAGCTATCTGCATAAAATACAATTCTGTGTTCTAAAGCAGGCTTATTAACCCTTTGTGCTACTTTATGATGAGTCAAAACTGACACTAGAGGGGGAGGAGCCTAGCGCGCAACCAAGATGGCCGCGTAGGCTTGTGGCTCCCGGGGGCCTCCGCAACCTCCCACGTCTATCCTGACATAATCCAGATTTTTTCGATGGGCTTTTGTTTATGATCTTGCGCTAAGGTGCCACTCGTTTTCCAAATCGAAATTGGACTCCGGGAACGTGTTTTTTGGCGATCTGAAGTGTGCGGCCTTCTCCGGCCTTGGTGCCGACCTCGGGTTGGTGAGGTGCCCGGCTGCGAATTGAACAACAGCGGCATGCCAGGCTGGGCCTGCCCCGGACCCAGTGCTTTCACTTTCGGTTTCGAGTTAAGCTACTGAGACTGATGCGTGGGACATTGGGAGAGCTGCGCGGAGTACGGAGTGCAAGGCCTAGTCTTGAACTGTAAACAGGCCACTTTCAGTTGGCGGCCTGGATCTCCTGGCCTTCCTCCGGGTGCTGGAGGGTGCTGACCTTGCTGATCGCTGACGATGACGACGAGAGTGGACGGCGACAAACTGAAACCCAAATCTACCCGGAGGGGAGCTTATTCCCAGGCCAACAATATGGACCGCTATGCACAGCCAAAGGGATCCCCTAGTGGATCGCGTAAATCGCCTGAGCCGCCCAAGGAGGCCTCGGGCGCATCATCCGAATTGACCCTGTTGGATGTCATGGGGGCCATTGAGGAGATGAAGGTGACTGTGAACCAGCAATTGGATACTCTGGCTAACAAATTGGACTCGGTGCTGATTGATGTCACCTTGGTCAGAGCGGACCTGTCGAAAACCAATGACCGGGTCGACTCATTGACCCAAGCAGCGTCGAGCCTAACGGTAGATGTGGCCGCCTTGCAGACGACGGTGCGGAGGTTGCAGCTCGCCAGTGACCTGACCGAGCGTCGCCTTGAGGACTCCGAAGGCAGGGCCAGACGGAACAACGTCCGCATTATTGGCGTGCCCGAACGGTCGGAGGAGTCTGCTGTGGATCTTTTTGTGGAGGATCTAGTGGTGACTCATCTAGCACCCAAAGGGCTGAGCAAGTTCTTCGCTGTGGAACGGGCCCACAGGGTCCCGGGGGGTGCGCCCAAGGTGGGTGCCCCCCCGCGGCCTATCATTGCCCGACTTTTTAATTTTCGGGATAGAGACGCTATCCTGCAGGCGTCGAGGGTGGCTGGGCCACTACGATTTGAGAACTCTAATGTTAGCTTTTACCCAGACTTTACACAAGCGGTTCAAAAGCAACGGATGGGATTCTCGGCCATCAAACGGCACTTGAGAGACATGGAGTTCAAGTATGCGATGCTGTTCCCGGCTAGGCTGCGGGTCGAGTTGGATGGTCGCTCCCACTTCTTCGACCGGCCAGAGGCGGTGGGAGAGTGGCTGGATGCCCTGCCCAAGAGTCGGGATCGGGAGGGTCGGATGGCGGAGAGCGGAGCGGGTTTGACGGAGTAGGAATGGAACTGTGATCCTGGTGATGGACTGTATTGGTAACGTTTTGCACCTGTGGCTGCACTGGACTCCAGTTTGTAACGATTTGCCCCGTGGTATTTGGAGGTTGCGGGGGGCTTGCTGGAGCCCTTTCCTCCTTCTGGGGTTTTTTCTTGTCCTTTTTCCATATTGGGGCGACAGGCACACTGCATGTTGGGGGGGCTGTTCGGGCTCACGCAGGGGTGCAGGGAGGGGGGAGTTTTGTTGGGGTTGATGGGGGGGGTTGGGGTTTGTTTGTTTGTTTCACAAGGCGGGGTAATATTTTTCGCTGTGCTATTATGATTGTGCTCCCCGGGAGGGGGATATTTTGTGCTGGGAGGGATGGGGGGTAGGGGACTTAGACTTCTTTCCTGGAATGTGAATGGGCTGGGGGACAGGATAAAGCGGGGGGTAGTCCTGCAGTTCTTGAAACGTATTTCGCCTGACATTGTGTTCTTGCAGGAAACGCACCTCATAGGGAACTCTTTTCATGCCATGAACAGACGAGGATATCGCCTCCTGGCCCATTCCGGTTTCACCTCTGGCCCGAGGGGAGTGGGCATTTTAGTCAGGGCCTCTCTCCCGCTGGTGGTGGATGAGGTGCTCCACGACGACAGAGGGCGCTACACTGCGCTGGTGGGGAGGTGGGAGGGTAGATTGATTTCGCTGGGCGCGGTCTACGTGCCGCCGGGCCTGCAGACGGCCACCTTTGCAGATTTGGGGCGCCTGCTACTTGGGCTTCCGGGGGGGGTTTTGGTCTTGGGGGGGGATTTTAACGCAGTGGTTTCCGGAGTTGAAGATCGACACCCCCCTAGGGACCTCCCTCGGGCCCAGAACTGGCTGGGGGGCTTTTTGGATACCCTGGGACTGATAGACTGCTGGAGGTTGAAACACCCTGGACAGGCGCAATATACCTTCCACTCTGGGGCCCACGGTAGTCTTTTGAGGCTTGACTATATGCTAGTGCCTGCGGCCCAAGCTGGTATGATCGGGGAAGTGCGACACTTGGCACGCGGTATATCTGATCACTCCCCTCTTTTGCTACACCTAGATATCGCCTTGGGGGCGGAGGGGAGGGTGGCGCCGATCAACCCCTGGTACCTATGAAACCCCACGATCCGTGCAGACCTGGTTAAGTCTTTGGAACACTATTTTAATGATAACGTGGGGTCGGTGTCTTCCGCCATCTCCCTTTGGGAGGCCTTTAAGACGGTGCTCCGGGGCCAGGCCCTATCTCTCATTTCCCATACCAAAAAATGCGAGGCGCAGGAAGTTGTCCGGCTAGAAAATGAGATCACCGAGTTGGAGAGTGAGCTGGAGCAAGGTGTTACGGATGATAGATTGCATGTGCTGGAGCTTAAGCAGGCCGACTATAAGGCGCTGGTTACTGAATCTGCCAGGAGTATGAGCAGGGAGCAACAGGGGCGATTGTACGATATGGGTGATAAGGCCGGGAAGTTGATTGCCTGGTTAGATAAGAAGGAAAGAGCGAGTCGAGTGGTGCCAGAGATTGAGAGGGTGGATGGTGTGCGTGTGACGGACCCCGGCGACATTGTTGATTGCTTTGCGGAGTATTTTCACGGGGTCTACTCTCCGGTCTCAGAGCGATCGGAGGAAGACTCTCAACTGCTGCTTCGAGACATTACTCTGCCTTCCCTATCTGATGAGGATAAAGTATTGATGGATGCGGCCCAATCGCCAGATGAGATTGCTTTGGCCATTCGTTCCATTGCCTCGGGTAAGGCCATGGGTCCTAACGGACTTCCCATCGAACTGTATAAGTTGCGCCCAGATGCGATTGCCCCGTATCTCCGGGACATGTTCCTTGAGGCTCGGGCGGCGGGCTCCCTCCCTTCTGACCAACGTCTTGCTACTATTGTTGTTATCCACAAGGAAGGGAAGCCGCGGGATCGGTGTACTTCTTACAGGCCTATCTCTTTGTTAAACGCGGAGCCCAAAATCCTCGCCAAGGTACTGGCCAATCGTCTGATCCGGGTTGTGGGCGACCTGATTCATCAGGATCAATCCGGTTTTATACCCCATCGCAATACCGCCTTGAACCTGCGGCGACTGCATGGCGTCCTTGCTTGCGCCCCATTCATTCGTGAGCCGGCCATCTTGGCGTCCTTGGACGCTACCATGGCGTTCGACACCTTGGAATGGCCATACATCTGGGCGGCGTTGGCGAAGTTTGGGTTCGGCCCGGGGTTTATCGGTTGGGTGAAATTGCTTTATGACAACCCACTGGCACAGGTAGTGGTCAACGGACGGGTGTCGGCTCCCTTTGTTTTGGGTAGGGGCACCCGACAGGGATGTCCACTATCGCCTCTTCTCTTTGCGCTTTGCTTGGAGCCCCTTGCGGAATGGTTGCGGTGGCACCCTTCGATACGTGGCCTTCGATGGACGCCGGAATACGAGGATCGTGTTTCTCTATATGCGGACGATATCCTCTTGTATCTTGCATCTCCGCGTAAATCGCTCATTGTCTTGGTGGATGTGTTGAGCTCCTTTGGTCGCAACTCCAGATTGGTAATTAACTGGGCTAAGTCTTGTGTATACGTTCTCTCCGGGGAGGCCCCCCCCCTTCCGCGGGGGTGCCCTATCCAGATTGCGGAGTCGGGGTTCACGTATTTGGGTATCTTTATAACCCTGGATCCGGTGGCCCGGTATGAACGGAATCTTCTCCCCCCCCTTCAGCGCCTAAGGGCGGATGTGGCGGGTTGGCGGCGGCTGCCGCTCTCGCCGCTCAGCCGGGCAGCATTGTTCAAAATGATGTCGCTACCACGTTTTTTGTATGCCCTGCAGAATACTATGGACGTAGTGCCGGCCCGTTATTTTCGGGAGGTGGAGTGTCTCCAGCGTCGATTGTTTTGGGATGGGCGGCCGCGGATTGCTCTTGCTAAACTGACCCTACCGTGGTATGACGGGGGGGTCGCCCTCCCTGACATTAAGCGATATTACTGGGCCTCCCAGTTGGCTGCCGTCAATCACGGGATGTATGGCCCTGCTTTGAACCCGGCTTTTGAGATGGACAAATTGCTACTGCCAGGCGGAGACTATACTCGAGCACTATACTCGGGGTCCCTTGATGCGCGGTTGACGGGCCCGACGCGGGTCGCAGTGCAGGTGTGGCATGCAGCAAATGCGGCGATGGGATGGAGGGATCGCTTGACTCGGGCTACGCCATTGTACGCGTCCCAGCGTTTGGGTTGTCTGTATACTACGAAAGGCTTCGAGAAGTGGGATACGATTGGTATCAGCACGGTAGGGGATCTCTGGACGAAAGGGAAATTCAAGACGTTCGACATGCTGAAAACGGAATACCAGTTGAATGATAGGGAATACTATCGGTATGTTCAAGTTCATCATGCCTTGTGTTCTGTGTTCTCAGACGTGGCGGCTATTCCGGAGCATTCCCCGTTGGAAGACAGAATATTGGACGGCTATGTGCCGGATAGTACCATTTCGTTGATTTATAAAAAGCTTATCAATGATCGAATGGGTTTGCTGGCCTCATTGCGGGAGACATGGATTGCAGACGGTATAGAACTGGACGACGAGGATTGGGTGTCAGCGGTGGCCTCCCCGAAAGAGGTGGCTAACCCGGCCCGATTGCGGTTCGTCCAGCTTAAGATACTGCATAGAGTGTACGTCACGGGGCCCGGCCTGATGCGTATGGGGTATTCGGTGGATGGTTTGTGTAAGCGAGGCTGTGGGCTACTGGGGACTTTTCTCCATATCTTGTGGGAGTGTCCGGAGGTGACTCGGTTTTGGTGCAGAGTGCATGCGGTGTTGGAAGAAGTCACGCATGTTGCCTTGTTACCGGAGGCACGTAGATGCTTGCTGAATGTCTGGGAGCCGACTGATTACAATGTGACGCAGACGCAATGGGTGACCCTAGGCTACATGATAGCGAAGCGTGACATCGCACAACTGTGGGGCTCCCAGAGGCCGCCAACGGTCTCCGAGTGGAAGGAACACATGGACTGGTGTATGTTGAGAGAGAAAACGGTGTATGTGGCGAGAGGCAAACCTGGGAAGTGGATTAAGGTGTGGGGTCCCTGGAACTCCTATCGTGGAGGTATTTGCGCCCCGCCCCAGACGCGTGAGATGGACGCCGCTCTGTCTCCCTAGCCCCCGCATTCCTGTATGCTCCTGCGACATGCGACTTTGTCGCTTCTGCCTTGCCCCCCTCCCCCCCCCCCTCTGTCTACCCGGGTTGGTTTACTCCCTCGATACGGGGAGCACATGTTTCTGCCATTGACCTCCTCTGCCTTGTGAGTTTGATGTTTTCTGTTTTTAAAAAAATATGAAACCTTTCCTGTTTGTTTAGGGACTGCGGCTGTGGCTGACTGTGATGATTAGCACTTTAGTAACTCTTTTGCTGCTTCATTGATGTGCATGTTAAGTCTTGCCTATGTTTACACTGCGTTTAGCGGCCGGCCTGTTGGTTGTAGGCCCATACTTGTATCTTTTCGGAATTGTAATAAAGGTTTTAAAAAAAAAAAAAAACTGTCACTAGAAAAAAAAAGACTTTTCCAGCAGATACATTAATCACCAGTTATCTTGACATTTGTATTACTGCCTGAAAATGTCTGGCACGCAAAGAACTCTCCAGTAAGCGCTTTTAATCTCAAACTATTTAAAAATGCGGCACGCCTGGATGTCGGCGCCCAATGTCATGAGACCTGTCGCACCGCCCTGAAGCCGGCCCTGCCTAAAGTCCCCGATCTGAGAAGCCTGTACAGAAACCTACAACCAATCGAGAAAGCATCATGTTACCCAGATCGCATCAAATACAGAGACAGCCCCGCCATGTTGTTTATTTCTGGCAGTGCACACTGGTGTCAAATGGGTCCTCCATTGTAGTAGCTCTGTGATTCCAAGCCCTTCCGCGCCAATCGTTACTTCCGGGTGTCAAAAAATAGGGAGGTGTTCTATACGAAGATATTTGCAAAAACATATGAGCCAGGGGGGTGTCAGAGAGAGGCAAAGAGAGCAGAGGTCTTATGATGGAGGAGAAAACATTTTTTGCCAAGTCTCGCATCTCTGCGATAGATTTCACTACAAACTTCTTGCTGAGTTTCCCTGACGGCAACCCATTGATTTTCAATATTTTATGATGTTCTCTCATACAGCCTGTCAAGGGCAAAGAATGAGTCCAGTTCCGGTATTTTTTCCCTTCGAGTGGAATTGATGAATGTTTTAGGAGCCCTGGAACATTAAAGCAGCATGTCCCTACCCACAGAACACATCGGCCTCCTGCCCCGTGAATAAAACAGAAAGGCTGGTGGTCGGACGGAGAAACGTCCCCTGCATGGCTATGGAGACAGTGAACCCTTGCCTCAGGTGCTTCATACCTGGGTATCGATTTTTGACCTCCACCTCTGGGCAAACCATGCGTGAGCAGTGGAGGCATTTAGGTGACATGGATTGAGGCCCAGAGTGGGGCTCTGTGATCTGAAGAGAGGACACCGTGTGCACCCTCCTTACAGAGAAAGACTGCTGTCAGCTCACTGGGCTGCAGAGTGGTGGCAGTGATGTATACTGGAGTGTCAAGGCAGGTCAGTTTTCACTTGTCCATGCAAGGGAAGGCTGCCTACTGGCCCCTCCCACCTTTTTTAAATTAGTCTGACTCGGCCAGTCCCCTGCAACTAGGTCCTTCGCCCATCCATGTTGGTCATGGATGCCGCAGATGTGTTTCTTTGTTTGTTTGTAGTAGATATGAGTGGGGCACGTGTGACACGTGGTAATAGCCACAGGGGATTCCATCTTCCTTTTGCTACATCCAAGTGGAACATAGGAGGGAGGGTTGGAAAAACACCAGTAATCAGATGTGAACTGCAGGGTTCCTCCAGGACATTTTAGGGATTCTTTCTAGTGGGTCAGATTTGTGGGTGTGGGGGAGAGAAGACAGAAGGCCCCTTAATAGTTTAGAGACTTTACCCTGCCATTCCTGGCCCATTGACAGGCCATCCCCACAAGGTAGGAGGAGACTCCCAGCTCAATCCACATCCGTGCTAGCACCTTGCAACAAAGCACTTGGCTAGACCAGTCAGAGAGAAAAAATCAAATATTGAGAATTGCGCAGAATGGGTTGCAGAGCTGATTGCTTGAATACACAGCGACTAAATGCAGCTTTAGTCTCAAGATAGTAGAGAAAATTCCTGCCAGTGAGCCATGATTACTTTACCAGATTCCAAGGTCTCCAGGCCAGTGGTGACCAAGAAACTCTGTATTCTAAAGTTGGGGTATTCACCACCAACACCCTCTGCCAGATTTGGGTCGAGCATACTACGCAACTTCAACCAAGACTGCTGGGGGGAGAGTCTGGGTTGGAAGAGGGGATGGGAAAGTCCAGCCTGAACCCTGCTATGACGTAGAAAGCTGACCAATTGCTCGGGAAGGGCATCAGGGATTCACGTGCATGAGGGTGATGCTGCTCCAAAGTAGAGGAGGCATGAAGGAGCCGAGATGGGAGGAGTCGAAGATGTCCCCTGCAGCATCAGAGAATGCCATGGAGGGCTCTGCAAGGTTGAGGCCAGGAGTGTCTGAAATGTCTCTACACTATGAGCAGACCTGTGTACACCTTGTACTCTGTGTGATTTCCAAGTGCTAAGAAGCTGTAGGGTGATAGGTGAAAGCAGACCATCATTCTCAGTTCCCGCAAAGTTAAAATAAGCGTGGAAGAGGAGAACTCCATTGACAGACATAACTGCACCAGAATCTAAATACTCACTCTTACAACTGAAGGAAGATGATGAGTTTTGTGTTTAGGCTCGAAGAAGAACTTAGTTTTTTCAGGTGGTGGGTTTTGTGTTTGGGCCACAAGTAGCAAGATCCTCAAAGCCGCACTACCCGGTGCTCTAGCGGGCAACAAAAGGTACTGTACAATTTGGGAAAACTCAGTAGTATGAAGTCCAAGGTAACGGATGGGGGGGTTGTGGTAGTAATTGCAAGTGCCAACTCACAACAAGGTGAGCCTCGCCAAGTACTTGCCTCATGTCACAACCCTGCAAGGAAGAATTACAGAGACTAATTGTGAGCAGGAGTATCATAAGTTGCTGCCCCACATGAACAGCCTAGGCTGTCTCCTCAGTAATTGCTGAAGATGATTATTAAAGCCCAGTATAATTTTCTATATTCTGTGATATTATGCACAGTAGTACATTTCCTGTGATTTGAAGAAAATACTTCTTCTTTTTCAAAGGCTAAGCAGTGGCTGGACATTGAGTTATTGGCTTCTATTGGTTGATTTATGGAGTTCTGAATCTCTAATACCAAGCCTTGGAAGCCTCAACGTTACTGGTTTGAGGGTCAAGTTCTAAAGTGGGTTACTTTGTGCTCAGTTTTGGGCTATAAGTAAGGATAATCCCCAGAACACTAGTGGTAAAAGGGTTTGATTATCAAACTCTAAGCCCAGTAAACCATGTTTGCCTGGGACTCCTGAAAAAGTTACCAAAGCATGTCACATGACATTGGAGCCAATTATCTCATGTAGTTGGGTACAAAACCCTCATTGGCTCACTTAAGGTCAGCAAATGAGGGAAGGCAGCAGTCTCAACGTCATCACAGAGTGGGATGGGATCAGCGAGACTGCAGACCCCACCCTACTCTGTAATAAAGTGTCACTGATTGACACTCAACCCTGGACACTTCAGGGCTTAAAACTGAAGCACCCAGGTGCGAGGCAATTAGTGATGCTACCCCTCGTCACTGAGGGGAGGGCCACAGGGACCTTTGTTGAGCTGAGGAGGTCACGCCCACAGGAACTGTGACTTCCTCAGCCCAGCAAAGTTCAGATCAGGCAGCCAGGAGCCTGCACATTTAGCGTATGTCTGGCTCCTGGCTGCCTGACCTGAAAATGAATAATGTCTGTTGGACTGACCTTTGTTCAGTCTGACAGACACTGTTTGTGAGGGGCAAAAGGTGAGGGAGCGGGGCCCCTCAGCCCCAATGGACCGACCGCGGCTGCCCTCGTCATCGTATTGTTAGAATTGAAAATGTTATTGTCCTATTGCTCGTGTTTTATTCTGTGTTAAGTTAGCATTCATGGTGCCATTTTATCAGTAGCCGCCATTCTGTTCTATGATAGAATCAAAGCTCCTGCCTCATACTGCTTGCCTCAGCAGAAAACTGCCTCCATGCATCTTTCCTCGTGTTTCTCCAGCTGCACTAATAAATGTACTCTCTATTGTTGCATACCTTTGCTGTTAGATAGGCTCGTTCCCACCTTCTAGAATGGTGAGCATGGGCGAAGTAACCTTGGAGCGGAGACAACATGTACCCGGTCCCAGGACTGTAGCTCATCTTTCTGTGCCTCCTTTGTTTGCTAGTGCCTGGACTGGAGTTTTCCTGCCTGGGCGTGTTCTTAGGGATTTAGAAATGTATAATATCCTATGTTCTGTTGGGGGGAGTCAGTCTTGGCAGCTATCTTGTGAGGCTGGTCAGACTGGGCTCCGCTGCAGCGAAATACTAATAAATAACTTGGGTTTATATTCTCTACTGTCTGATTGACTCCTCATTTGTTTGGAAGGCCGAGAGGTGGTCACGAGTGACCTGGGTGACCCTATTCGGGTCACTTCCTTCAGTGTGTCAAAACCCCCCCACCTCGCCCCCGCTCTTATCTGCAAGGGCCACGCCTGGATAATCTGTAGTCAATAGTACAGGAACGGCATACCACCCTAAGTACATAGGAACCATTAATGGTAACCCTTCCCACTCTGCTTTCAGTGATACTGATGTTGAAAGCAAATCACAACCTTCCTTTCATATTTTACTTTTGTTATACCACTTCTGAATGGTCACTATTTTTTAACCGTTTGTAAGACTCCTGTTGAGAAGCCCAATTTGGCAGTGGCATTAGGTGGATTCGCAAATCCGCTGTGCCACTCAGCGCGGCCCTCCCATGTAACATCATGGTGGTTTTGCGATTCCACATGAGAGCCCGTAAACCTAATTAACAATCTGGTGTTAAAGCTTGGTATTTATACTTTACTATGTAAAAAACTACTACATTTCAACCCAAACACTCCCTAATAAGCAATATTTCCAATCCACTTTGCTTCTCAGATTTACAATCTACTCTATTTTCTTCCCTTCCGTCCAGAACTTTTGGCTCCATTTCCATGGTAACCATGTTTAGAACACTGACTGCTAGCACTAGGTCAAAAATGAATAACCCTTTCTCTGAGCCCCATACTACCTTCAAATTGAACTTTAACAGGTGTGGTTAACAGTTTAGAATGGAAAAGCGTATTCCAAACAGCAAACCTTTTTTTCCAGAGATTATAACAGAAATAATTGCTTTTTTCTCAAAATAACTACCTTCATTTAGCTACCAGCAAATTAACAGCATCCCATCAGATATGTCATTTTTACATTTAGATGCTGTCCTCCATTTTAACCGCCTTTCATTTTCAAATCTATCTTATTCAATTACAGCCTTCTGCTGTGTGCTACTCCAGATTGCCTCTAAAATTGTTACACTCTGGATTGTGGGCCACAACTTTGTGTTTTGGGCCAGAGAGAGTTTTGGAAAGAGTAGCATTGACAGGGACTTGGGTTTACCTAATGGAGACATTACTTGGTTTGGCCAGAGAGGGTTAAAGTGGCATCAATTGTGTCCTTTGGTTGAAAGCATTTTGAATTGCCAACATCCAGACCTCATGATTGTGCACTGTGGTGGATTACTAACAACCTCCAATTCAATAATTGGCAGCAGTGGCTGACAGGATGGCTCCCTTTGATCCTCGCAGTTCAGGCAGCATTTAAACAATAATCACTCCAAGTTTCACCCATGAGCTGCTGAACTCGTGGCGGGTGCCATTCATCGCAGACGTGTGGGCAAAGTCACGTTAAGATATTCAGGCTCCAAAAGATGCAAAGCACTCACAGGACACATTTCAGGTGGATTTATTCAGCAAATGCATTTCGGCGTCAAGCCTTCCTCAGTACTTCTCGACTAGGCAATTGGCACTACACAGGTTTTAAATGCACATACCAAGATCTCATTGGAGGAACACAAAGTCATGTGTGTGTGTGTGTGTGTGTATATATATATATTTATATATATATATATATTTAGAGAGAGATGTGTATGTATGTACCCTTACAACCCTAGAATGTTCCTGTCAGCAACCCAAAACAAAGGAAAAGGAATGAGAAAAAAGGAAAGGAAATAATACCAACCTATCCTGATATATACAGGCTATGTTTTCAGTCACAGACATTCATTTTTCACAGATAACTGAATTTCATTGATGATGAATGTTATGACAATCCAGCAACTCTAAAAGTTTTACATAGAAACAATCAGGGGACCATTAAAGCGTGACACTTTTCCTTCTTATGTGCCCTTAAAAAAACAGCCAGAAGTCCTCACATTTGTAAATTAGGTCATTCAGGTGGAAGATAATCTCGTAGGAAGCCCTATGATGCATATCTTGTAGGCAGGTACCACTCCTGATCAAATAGCTCTGGGAGCAGTTTTAAGTATGCTGGAGTAATTAGAGTAATTTCAATAATTAATCATTATTGTTGTGATGCAAAATTACAGTAATTTCCAATGACGCCAGCTAGAGGAATTTGGGAAAAAAATCCACAGGAATTACAAAATAAGAGAGAGAGAGAGAGCAGCTGATGGCTACTGCTGGTTGTGTCCTGTAGCATTTAGTGCTATTTTCTTAGCGCAAAATGCATCCTCATGTAAATTTTGGGTGCAAGGGTGCAGTTTGCACTAAGAAAATAGCACTAAATGCTAGATAATACTTCTCACACAATTGTGTATAATTACGAGTAATTTTGCTTACGTCGGTTGCTCCCACCCCTAGTCTCAATGTTTTATGTGGCATCAGCCAGTTTTGTTGCACATCACCTCTGATATCGATGTGTGATTTCGGGGAACCCAGACAAGCCATACTACAGTTTGACCTAGTAATGGGCTAGATAACTCTTCAGTTTCACAAAGCAATCTCCCATGTTCGAGTAAAAGCCTCTCAACTTGGGACATTTCCACACCACATGCATAGCATAGCAGTCAGGATGAGAGCACCTCCAGCAGGAGTCTGTGTCACTTAAACCTGCAGTTTTTAGTCATCTGGGGGGGGGGTTCTGGTGCCACCTTTGAATTAGCTTGTAATAACCCAATTTTAGACAGGCTTCTTTCAACTGCTTAGCATGTTCTTGTAATATTTCAATCCAGTCCTCAACCGAGAAGCGTATTTGACCATCCGTTCCTTTTATCTCTTATCCACTGGTGTCATGAATATCTGGGGCTGTATTACACAAAAGGCGCATTTTCATTGTTTGCACCCTATTATGATGAATGCGCTGCACTCAGGGCAGCCGTGAACTCGTTTGTGACTAAAAAATGTGTTTGTACGTCTTGCTCAAAATCTTTATTCTCTTCAGTTTGTTAAGCATTAATATAAGTATTTGTAAAGGGACCATTGCAAAAATCTAATTTAAGTGTGATGCTATGTCAATATAGGTACATGTAAAGGGACCATTGCAAAAATATAACTTAAGTGTGATGCTAGGTTACTTTTAACAACCTGATCTTCCCCCCCTTATTGCTAGTTTACTATTTCGACCATTTTGGCCATATCTACTGTCACTTTCTCTAACAGCGGAGTCAAGTTGTCCTCCATCATGTTTTTTAGTACCTTATTCACAAGAATTCCTAGAAATTTCCAACATGGAGTTTTTCCATCGTAAGGGGAAGTTGGCCATCAATACCACTGTTGGCTCTGGTCAATGGAAGGGCCTTACATTTTTTCCAGTTGGTGTGGTACCACCAAAATTGTGAAAACCGGGAGATCTGCTCGATAAGGGCTTGTGTTGATACAGAAGGATATGATAACTTGCCAATATTGCATTTATATAGAAATTAGCTTTTCGCTTTCTTACAGACATTTGTATGCCTCTTATTTGCATGTACTGACTAATCGCTATTGATAAGGGTTCTAATGCCAGAATAAACATTAGCGGCCAGATTGGGCAGCCCTGTCTGGTGCCTTTCATAATTTTGAAAAGGCTAAAGTATAGCTATTACATGTCACCATCTCTGTTCGTTTTTTAAAAATAAAGCATTCTCAAGAGGGCTGCAGAAGAATACTGAGGCGCAAAATCTACTGGGTTGGATAAATCAAGTGAGGTATAACCATCAATTATACCTGTGTCAACCCCGCCATCAGTCGTTAGAGTCCACAACCTGCCCCTCTCCACAAGGTCAAAGGTACTAGACAATTCCATAAAGGCCAGGTGCAGAGCTCTGCCCCTGGTCCTCACATACTTAGCCATATTGTACCTCTAACAGGAACCCTTTGTCATCCGCCCAGTCCTCTAACTTCTGGAGAATTGTCCTACCCAGAATCTTGACAAAGGTGTCCAGCAATGAGATCGGGGGTTAACATGCAGGGTTTTTCCTGTCACCCTTCTTAAAAATAGGAACAATAGTGGAGCACCCTCAGCAGCTAGGTAATCCTGCCTGAGGAATGGCCCAAAACATATTTGCCCAGAATGGTCTGTTGTGTTTAAAAACATCAATTGGCACCCCATCTGGGCCAGAGCCTTCCCTGGGATGCTATTTACAAAAGTAACAGATACATCAGACACATCAATTAGATGCATGGTGAAGACAACATCTGTTCTTAGGGTTGCAGAGGAATTTACGTCGCAAGAAGGATTAGTTGGAAGATTAGGACCAGGGGACCTGAAAATCATAGAGAAGTGGAGCATCCAATCCTCTGGCAAGTCATGACAAGATATTTTAGAGTTTGAATCTTCTGAAAAATATGGATGATTAAGCACATCCCAAAATGCCTTAGAGTCTCTAGGTTTAGGAGCAAGCTGATTTTCATTCTCCTTGCCTCAAGAGTCAACCTGTAAACCCGCATTGCATGCCTGATGTCTCCCAAGTTCCTAGGGACAACACAGTGTACTTGCTTCAATTCCCTTTAAGTGTCAGAACAGGCCCATTTAAACCATCTGTGGGGGTGGGAGGAACTTCTGTGGTATTCATTTTAATGGACATCAAACTATATAATGAAACATAGAGGTTGTTAGAGCTTCCCAATACGGAGTGTGGATCGACTACCTCAGAAAGACAGCATATCACATGCTCGTTATTGGTGTTGACCATATCTGCAAAAAGTTTGTCCAAGTTTATATTTCTCCACTTCAGCCATAGCCCCTTATTATGACCAAACTGTATGGTATCAGGAGAAGCAGAAGGCACAGAGGGAGGTAAGTTATCGTAAAGATCTGGACACGATATGCAGATATTAACAGGATTATGGTCACTAAGGATGTAAGATAGAATGACTGAATCCAACACTTGAGGTGTTAGATGGAAAGAAAAAAGAATTAAATCAATCGTTGTCCCCCACCCCTTCTTGTAAAGGTTGGGAATTGCACTGCTTGACCTTTAACAAAATTCAAATTAAATAACGGATTATATTTAACAATGATTTGATTTAGAACATCTCTGTAGGGGTTGTGTATATAATGGAAAATATCTTCATTTTGCCAGCCGGTTATACCACATACTCTATCTCCAGGAAAAGGGCATTTTGTTATGTTAAAGTCACCCAATCATATAATAGATACCCTGTCAGGGTTGTTGGATATGGAACTCTCCAGATTCAGAAGCAAATCAATAGCAAAATTAGAAAAAAAAGTTGAAATAATAATTGATCAAAAGAAAAATTATACCCTCTGGGTAGGTAAATAACAAAATTTGATACCCGGGGATTGACTGCAGCCCTCCTTTGGAATGACCAGACAAAGAGGGCAACGTGGGAACACAATAAGATTGATAGGCATTCACATAAAAGGCATTTTGTGCCCAAGTCTCTTGGCAGCATACCACATCAAAATTACTTATAGTGTCAAACTAGTCCGAGTTATCTAATTTCTTCTTGATTCCAGCAAAGTTCCTGGAACAGGGACATAATGAGAATAACTTTAAATAGTTTGTACTTGAAAAATTGACTTCAGGCAACAAAGACATGTCAATTGCCCTCTTAAGACATGAACAGAGGTGGGTGTACGGCTTGAAAACAAATGTCCATAGACTAAGCAATGAGATCTCTTGGTACCAGACCGGATGACCCTACATCACAAGGAAAGGAATGTGAGTACTGCAAATCCCTTTTCCACTACTTAACTTTGGATTTTGATCATAAGGGGTGAAGGTAACTAAAAGATAAAATTGGATTCAACAAGGATCACATTGCTGTCCATGGTCCACGCAAGCGTGCCCCCTGCAGTATGGCATCGGGATCTCAAAACTTTAGTAGCCTAACCACCATGGTTCTTGGAGGCACATTTGGGTTCGGAGGCCTTCCTGACACCCTTTGAGCACATTCCACTGTGAACCATTTAGAGGTTTTGCCTTCCAGGACTACCGATGAGAGCCACTTCTCCAGAAAGAGCACCGCACTGGGGCCTTTGACTCTCTCAGGGAGTCACACTATCCATACGTTATTGCGGCAGGACCGGCCCTCAGCATCATCCGCCTTTCCTGCCAGCTTGGCAATTTCCTTCTCCAGGGCTCTAACACAGGTGGTGGTCTCAGTCACAGTAGGTCTTAGCTGCACCAGCATGGTTTCTACATTCAACACTCGATCGGCTACTTTTGCATGGTCTGCAGGTGGTCCAATCTGCGCTTTTCAATCTTCTGGCCCCTAACCCCTGTCAGGGTGGGCCTCACAATGCCTCCGTCCCCCCGGAGAGGCATAGTCCTTCAGAGCCGCCAGCCTATTTTTCTGTAGTAGACGGCTCGCCATGGTCCACGATAGTGATTAGGGAGGGGAAGGAAGGTGCATGGTGGTTCCCACCTCCCTTAGGCCTCCAATGGTCTCGCCTGGTCCCCGCCTTGGCACAGCTTGGCCTCCCAAGATGGGGGGCGTGTTTCACTCTGTGGCACGCCCGCTCTCTGTCCGGCACACTGCTGACCCTCTCGGCTGTCGTCGCTACCGATCCCTGCAGCACCCACCCCCAGTCCTAGATCCTCTGTGTGGCGGAGGTCCGAGGTCTCGGGGGGCAGGATAATCAGCTCATGGGCCACAGCATTGGAGCTCGGCACTCAGGCAGCAGTCTCCATGCTGCACCAAGCCACGCACCCCCCTCAGCTGTATATCCTTGATCTCCTGATGACATGCCATAGCCCATACTGATCTCTTCCTAGGCACATGTCTGGTCTCTCGCCGCCTCTAATTATTTACAGTATTGGGGATCCCAACACGCATAATATGATGAAAGCAACACCTGCCTACCCAAAGAGTCAAGGCCAGAACTGTTAGATGGTGTTGCTATCTTCTCTATGTTGGACTTGAAAAGTGAATCATCAGGTGGAATGTATCAACAGGTGGAGATGACACCTGAATACATGTTATTACACCATTCAGACTTATTTTGCTTTAAAAGGATGCCATTTGGGTTGGCCTCTGCATCCCCTGTTTTTCATAGGGCAATGTATCAGATATTCAAAGATTTGTGCTCAAGTCTCAATAGAATCATTATATGATTCTTGAAGAATTATGCTCTAGATTGCACCACAGTGGTCTCCTCTTGAGCTCTATGAAGTGTTCCTTATTCCAAACCAAAGGAAATTATTTGTGCCAAAAGGCATTGTGGCCAAAGCTGACCTAGTAGAGGCTAATGCAAGTTTCTCCACCAGATTCTAAGATGAAAAGCCTCCACTTTGCAGGGTCGTGTGAAAACCCCATTAGCTGTACATACAAGTTTGCTGAATATAGTATAGTGGAGTCAAGTAGTGTTATTTAGTGGTTTGTCGTATAGAGGAGTGGAGGATTGTACATTGTGGTGTCTTGTACAGTTGACTGTACTGTCGTACAGTACAGTTGAGTGTCTTACAGTGGAGTATTGTTGACTGTAGTGCCATGGAGTGGAATGTTGATGAGTGGCATGGAGTTGAGAAGAGCGCTATAGAATGTCATAGAGTGGAGCAGACTGTTGTACAGTGCAGTGTCGGGGCATACAGGGTAGTACTGTGTCGTTCACTGGCATAGAGTGTAGAATAGTGTTGTAGAATGCAATTTTATAGAGTAGAGTATTGTAGAGTGGAGCAGCATACATTGGAGCAGCATACATTGGAGTGGCATACAGTGGCGTACAGTTGGCTAAAGAGAGTGTTGTAAAGTACAGAGCAGTGGAGTGTAGTACAATGTTTTGGCATAGCATACAGTGGAATAAAATGTTATAGACGGAAGTGGCATGTCAATCAATCAAAATTTCTTTATTTCGGTTACAAAAACCATAAAAGAAACAACCACACAAGTCATGATTAGACATACTAAGCTAAAAAGAGCGTTCAGGAGACAAATGGGCAAGTAAAATATAAAAAAAAGCTCAAATTGACATAATAAGCCAGCCTGGAAAAAGGCATGGGTGTTACAATTCCCAATAATTCATAGTTGAGAACTCTCTTGCAAGACAAGCCAAGGCTATAAGGCCACATGGTTAAAAGACTAAAGTGCTAATGCATTAACAAATATTGTACAAATCAATTGCCAGATTTTTAATCCACATTAAACAACAAGGAATGAATAATTGCCCCTTATCCATAGATAGTGCTCTTGCGCTAAATCTACAATAAACAGGGTTAAAATACATAAAATCTTGGCATAAAAGCAGTGATTTACAATATAAAAAATAACATCATTGGGAATTAAACCACACTTGTCTGGTCAATACAGTCTCCATTTTGTCGATCAAAACCAGACAGCGGTGTTAGCTGCGCCCTCCTTCTAATCGCCCAAAAGTAGCCTAGGAATTTCGCAGTGGCACAGGCAAAAAGGGGTCTAGCATCTGACTTTAATATGCGCAAGGCCTCTTTAGAACTTCGGGTCCCTAATTGCCTGCACACAGGAGCTAACCATTTGCTCCTTGGTTTTACATAGGCTGTGCAGGCAAAGAAGACATGGCCTATGATTCATGTGGACATGAACAGGAAGGACAACCCTTGTGTTGGGATTTATTATTCTGCCAGGAGTTGGTAAAGGTGTTGATTGGTAAGCTACCGTGCCTAAACTGTATATACAATTCCTGTCAGCTGACACCTTGATGATATCCAAATAGCTTTCTAAATGACAATTAGTTTTCAAGTTAATGAAAGCATCTGTTAGGCTGCCTTGTTGTCTTTTCAGAAAATTGTTCTGATCAACCCATGCCCAGTACATAAGTTTTACTTGGCCTCTGGAGTAAGATGGTGGATGGCCGGTAGCCTGATTTGGCATGCCGATGCTGGACCGTAGAGCATCTACCGGTTTAATCCAGCCAATTCTTTTGGTAGTATCCAATTTAGAGATCTCGCAAAGGGCCGCAGCATAAGGTCCCAGATCAGGAGTATTAACCAGTCTGTGCCAAAACAGCAGTGGGTGAAGCCTCGCAAGATCGTTGATAAACTTAATACCCAGATCAAGCTTAAGAGGAAAGAGAGGGGTACTTTGGGCGAGGGATACCAAACTCCTAAGTGGCATGTCATGCAGTGGAGTGGTATGCCATGTTGCATAGTGTATGAAACTGTCGTAGAGTGGAGTACAGTACAGTGGCATAGAGTGAAGTAAAGTGTTGTACAATGGAGTGAGGTAGAGTAGACTGGAGTATGATAGAGTGTGCTACAATGAAGTGGCATATTTACGATTGTAGAGTGTAGTGGCATACAGTACTGTTCAGTGGAGCAGCGTACAGTGGAGTGGCATACAGTGAAATAGTGTAGAGTGGAGTGGTGTCCAATGGGATAGCATACAGTGGAGTGCCGAAGAGTGGCGTGGCATAGATTGGAGTAGTGTACAGTGGAGTTGCGTGTGTGGCGGCAACGCGGGGGGGCTGGGAGTCAAATTGAGCCATGTACTGCCCCGCTTGACTAACTGCCGGCCCGAGCCCCTGCTCCGGAGGGCCGGGAGCTGACTGCGGAGTGCAAGTAGGAAGTAGCTGACAACCACAGGATAAACACTGGATAAAGACTGACAAAGACTGGAGAGCACGAGGGACAACGGAGTACGAGCCATAGTGGCCAGCCCGCAGCACCACCAAGTGAGTGCCTTCAGCAATTCTGCGGTGGGAGCACGTCAGTCCCGGCGCAGCTAGAACTACAATCTAAAAAATAAGAAAAAAAATAAATAATTCCCGAGGCTCGCAGCCCCTAACTGCCTCCAGACCCTCCACAGTAGCAGAGCGCCTGGAAAGCCGGTCGCTTTCTCTCTCCACGCACAAACCCTTCTAAGTATGAGATCAGGGTGGGTGAGGAAAGCTCCAACAAAACCAGCGAAGAAAAAAAAATATAAAAGCGATGGCTTCCCTCGACAGCCTGGTAGCATCAGCCGAATACCCAGAATACTCTCAAACCAAGTCACCCATGAACCCATGTGCAAGTTTCGAACCTGAGCCAGGATCTGAACCCAAACTCTGGCAGCCCACAGCCCAAGACCAGCCGGACAAAACCCACCACCCGCATGCCATCGCGGGAGGGGCGGCCGCGAAGCTAGAACACCGGAAAAACGACTCACCAAAAGTAGGACCAATCGGCCCTCTACACTCAAACCTAACGATTAAACAATCATCATTAAGAGATTATTTCAGGAGTATTGTCCCGTCGGCATCCTTGAAGAAAAATTCCATTCCAGTTGACTCACATAAGGCTTGTTCTACCACGAAAGCAGTCCCAACATTGAATCAACTCCTGATCCAGCCCATGATCCACACGATTGAAGGCGAACGCTCAACAGTGCTGATGGCCCCCCACAACCTGGACTGTTCAGACACCCTGGAAGATAGCCAATCGCCAAATTCACCAAGTCACCCTCCTTTGGACTAAAAGATTCAGGGCCTTTCCCAAGTTTACATTACTAGAGATATCACTCCACCAGTTGCACAGCCACTTCAGTCCTCAAGCCAGGTTTCCCCTCCAGCACTAAAGCTGGCAACAGTCCCACCTCCAGACACCCTGAACAAGAGTGCCCATGTCTTGACCCCCCAAGTCATGTCCTACCCTGGGCCCCAATTCAACAATCTCAACCCCGAAAGCCTTCTAGAAAAGGCTGGCCAAGGCGATCTATCAGGCGCCTCAGAAGGGCTGAGAGAGAATGTTGTACTATCTCCCTTGGATTTCCTGTTTTTCTCAAATGAGTCTCAAAAACCCCGCCGCTCAGACACCTTTGTTGCCACTTGACCCCAATGGGCTCTGGTCCCAGCTACTGCAAACACTTCAAACATCGGCAGCCGCCTTAGCCTATCACTCAGATAAGATGGACATGCAAGTGCATCTTTTGAACCCGTTGGCAGTGTTCACTGCAGGAATCGACCAAAAACTCGAGGCACTTAATTTGCTCATCACTAAAGCTCAATCCCATGTCCAACTGGTCCAGTCGGTGTGCTGCTGTTCTCCAATCATTTACTCCCTATCATCTTTACCTGAATTTCTTTCTTTAATGCTATCAGAAATTAAGAATCTACCGTCGGCCGGAGAGCCAGGCTCTGCGCCTTCAGTTTCAACTGTAGCTGAGGATCCCATTGTCATTGAAAGTCAATTTCCATCGACTTCAACATACCCCACGGAGCCTGCAGACAGCAAAGCAACCCCAACTAATCCACTTGAACAACATAATGTACACAGGATGTCCAAATGGGAAAACAAAAAGACTACAGTAGAGCCGGAACAAACTTACAATAGAAACAAAAATCCCAACTATTAGTAGCCCCGCCAACACCAACGAAGCTCAAGCCCAAGGTCAGTTGCCAATTCTTGGAGGAAATCTGACCCCGGGCCTAGCAGCCCATGTGTCGCCCCCCCCCAACGTGATCACGCACACTTTACCATCCAGCAAACGGGGCACCCTCCAGATCAAGAAATCCATCGACAGAACCTCAAGCAAGCAATACCCGTCTCTAGCCAACCATTAACAACTGTGCCTACACCAGCAGTAGTGTGATTGGAATCAAAAACCCTTGTGACACTGTCGTCAGACTCCTGCTCCAACAGTGCATTAAAAGAGGCAGGCACCCACTACGACGTTTTGCAAACCTCAGCCAAAGATACCGCTTACCAGAACCCCTTAAATGCGTTAAGCGATCAACCAGTAATCTCAAAGAGTTAAAGAGCCCCCACTTTATCATCAATTATTAAATACTGTGAGGTGCCCTCTACACTGGCAGTAATTCGTACGATTAAGCAGGCTCCAACCGAAAATCCAAAGCAAACAAAACCCTCTGCAAGTGATGAAGCTTCCCTGCAGCCCACCACCAACTCAGGCACCACATTACTGCTAACCCCAGAGTACGTCTCGAGAGGCCCTCATGACATCTTAAATCGTGGGAACCTATTAAGACTCTTCAAATCACTCCCGGACTTACGCGCTATACAGTTTAATGACATAATTGCCATCAAATGTATCCCCTCACCAGGATCCATAGTGGGGGAATCAAGGGAACTAACGCTTGGATCCATAACAATTCGGGAATTGGTTCAGACAAAATCTGACCAATTTAAAAACTGGGGTATAATAATGTCAACGTCCAGCCCCCCCAATTACCCATCAATCCTGGAAAATTTCCAGACTCAGTATGAAAGTGAATGTTCAGCTCCCTACTCAGTACTAAAAACAGCCAGAAGTCGTTCGCCTGCAGCAATCCAGGAGCACATTACAAACCAAGAAAACCATGAAAAGGCTGACTGGTCCTGGCTTCCGGGGGCCCTAGCTAGGAACCAGAAAGATTGAAACACCCCCATTTCCGATCTATCGATATACTCCTGGAATATTAACTGTCTCGGTCAAAAAATCCACTCAGCAGCAACCCTTGGATTTCTAAAGCAATATGACATCATTTTACTGCAAGAAACCTGGGTAATTTACAGCATCCCCAATAAAGGCTACCTCGAATACGTAGCTCCCGCAACGAGACAGTCCAAGTTCGGCAGGCCGAGTGGGGGCATGGCAATATACGTGTCAAAATTATCTCAGCCCTCCAAACAACTTAACTTCGAGGAAGAATGGCTCTCTGGAATTCTGCTGGGTAGTTAACGGCCTGCTGACCAGCTGCTTCTCTTGAATGTCTACATATCTCCAAGCACTACCACGAAAAAATCCAAACTGGACCGTTTATTCAATATTCCTTGCAACTTGCTCAGCGAGCACGGCAACATCCCTAGCATAATCACAGGAGATTTTAATACTAACTTCTTCTGCAACTCCCTTGATGAGCAGGAGACCGACCGTCTACTGGTCCCATTACATCTAGCCACACAATCAATCCCAGTAGGAAACAGACTGTCAAAACTAGGCGAGTACGCCGTCACTCAGCTGGACAGTGTAGGCTACACCGTATTGAGTGGTCGTTTTCTTACGGATAAGCCCCCAGCCTGGACACGATCAGATGGCCGAACTCTCTCCTTGGACTTTTCATTAGGGAGTAAAGAAATCCTCCCACTGATCGGGAGTTTTCATATTGCACCGCAAGGCGAAAGTGACCATCGGCCACAAATTATATCTATTTCCATCAATGCCTTGCGCCACCAGGAGCTTGCTTACACTCACGCAGGCTCCTACACGGAGAACTTAAAACAAATGAAATGGTCTGATGAAACGGCCCCACTCCTGATAGAAAAATGTAGAGTATTTCTATCCCTTCCATCAAACATCGATCTCTCTCCTGTCAGCTGCTGGACCAACTTTATCAACCAATTACTAGAAGCAGCCCCACTCAAGAGAAGCACTGAGCAGCACGTATTTCATCCAAACATTTCACCAGCAACCAAAAAATTAAAGTTACTGAGAAATCGTGCCCTTCCGAGATCTAGGAAGAACCCAGACAATAAAACCAATTTTAACGAATACAAGCAAGCCCAAGCAGCCTTTAAGGTCACAGTGCGTAGGGAAAAACAAGTGGCTACTGATCAATTCTGGCTAAAGGTCTATCACGAAAGTAAGAAATCTAAGTCAAAGCGATTCTGGGCTCTGGTAAACAGGTCCCAGTATGGGGGAAGTGGCTCCGGCAGCGCAAACATCAGTGTCGACGAATGGTCTAACCTTTTATCATCTCATTTTCAGAGCAATAATAACAAAGAAGACAGCCCTAAATCTCTCAATAAAGTTACCGCAAAGGTACCAACTTCGGAGGCCACAAAGTCTTCCCCCCCTGGTCACAGCGTTTCACTCACCTCCGCACTTGTAGAACCAACATCCGTGGACTGCGGGATTCCTAATGTGCCACCCTCTGAGCTCATAGAGACAACGAAAGAACTAAAATACAAGATCCTGCGCTTAATAAAGAGAGCCAGAGCGGATGGTGCACCCGGGCTAAATGGTCTCCCGCAGGCTTTATTTAAATCGGATTCCGAATTCTGGTCAGGCAATCTGACCTCATTGTTCTCCTACTGGAGGCTAAATAATACCATCCCGGAGTCCTGGAGAGGTGCTATCATCCATCCCATATACAAGACCTGGAAGAGAAGCGACCCCAGCAACTATCGAATGATAGCACTCCTAGACATCGAGTCTAAATACTATGCCAGCATTTTGTTGGAAGAGCTGCTGGCCTGGACCAACGAAACAAAGCGCCTTCCTTTCAATCAGACTGTTTTTTTGGCTAACTCAGGTACAACAACGAATCTAATAACCTTGTCCGTCCTGATTGAGAAAGCGAAAGTCGAACAAACCCAACTCCACTGCTGCTTTGTAGATTTCAAAGCAGCTTTCGATCGAGTTCCCCGGGGTTTACTATGGCTAAAATTAAAATCATGGGGCGTACCCCGGTCCTTGCTCCTTGCCATAGTCGAACTTCATTCTGGAACATGGATTAGAATCAAGCTGGGTGCAGGCTCCCACGTTTCAAGAAAGATTAAGACAAGAAGTGAAGTAAAACAAGGCTGCGTGTTAGCTCCACTTCTATTCAACCTGTTTATATCGGACCTCTCGCTAACTCTTGACAGTGTCAACTGCAACCCACCCAAACTAGACGGAGTGCGCATCAATAATCTTTTATACGCCGACGACCAGGTGCTGCTTGGCCACACAAAAGTGGGCCTGCAGAGGCTACTCGACGAGCTGCTCGACTACACCACAAGCAACTTCCTAGAGCTGAACTTATCCAAAACAGAAACAATTTCCTTTGGGAAACAAAAGAAGATGCGTGGAGGGTGGCATTTCAACAAATTAAAAATTTACTCAACATCTCAATACAAATATCTGGGGATAACTCTCGACTCCAGATGCTCTTTCGTTAAACAGAAAGAAGCACTGAGGACCAAAGCCCTGGCCATAGAGGTCGCTGCTTGTCCAAGAAGCTACTAGGCTCTAGTTTTTTGCCAATGCTGAAAGTGATGAAGACAAAGATAACGAACGCACTGACATACGGCCATGAGATCATGATGGGCACCACAAATACTCTTTTAAACAAACTATCAATCAAAATTTTTAAACGTGCATTTTACCTACCAAAGTCAGCATCACCAGCACAAGTACGCCTTGAATTAGGTCTACTCGACCACCACGGCGTAGAAGCAGGCATATTTATTAAGTTCTGCAACAGGCTGCATCAAGCTCGGGAGGGTTCCTTGGAGGTCATTCTCTGGCAAGAAATCCAGAAAAGTCATGCCACCAACAAATATGGGCACCACCTAAACCACAGTTTACAACTGTTAGGTATCAAGGAATTCTGGGCATCAAATCCCTTGCAGTCGGCACTAAAAACAGTCATCAAGAAGAGCGTCAGGCTGTGGTCCTTTCACTCGGACAGGGCAACATTGTCAAAAAGGAAGCACGCCTGGGCAGTGATTACAAACTTCAAGCCAGGAGTCACATCGCCCTACTTGTTAAGCACGTCTGCACTTTCTTGGAAAAGAAAGTTCCTGGTTTTAAGGTTGGGTGAATGGCCTTTTTTAAAGAATTTACCACAATGGCACCACCCCAACTGCCAAACCCAATGTAGGCTGTGTGGCTACCATATCGAAGATATGGAACACATAGTCTGCATATGTCCCGAACTGCTCACCGCCAGACGAATTCTACTGCGTGAAGAATGGATCAGGCTTGGAATCCGATCCTGCCGCCAAGCCACAATAGATGCCTTAAATCCGGCCAACACGAAGTTGAACATCGGCCTAATTAAACTAGTCACAAAGGCACGTAAACTGTTGCTAACCACTGGTGCCCCCAACTAACTTTTAATATGGCAGTATGAAACCCCACCATCGGGTTTAGCAACTGCTATTGACTAACAATAATTTGCAGACTTTTAAACCCTTCCCCGAACTAAACACGGTTTGCCATGACGCCCCGCAGAGTTTTAAGTAAAATGTTAATTTTGTTTTCATCTGCAATTTTATATAGTGTTTTCTTTTAATTTTATGTCATGCTGCAAGACTTTTTAAATTGTTAGGGTTTTAACTATCCAACAATAACGTTTATATACATATATAGTGGAGTGTCATAGACTGACCTGGTGTACAGTGGAGTGGAGTAATATACAGTGGAGTGGGGTACAGTGGACTAGCATACAGTGGAGTGCCATAAAGTGGAATAGCATATAGTGGAGTGCTGTAGAGTGGAGTGGCAAACAATGGAATAGCATAAATTGGAGTGGCGTACAGTGCACTGCCATAGAGTGTAATAGCGTACAGTGGAGTAGCATTCAGTCGAGTTACGTACCCTGTAGTGGCATACATTCCTGTGGTGTACAGTAGAATAGGGTAATTAAAATAGCATAGCGTGGAGTGGCATACAGTGGGATAGTGTGGAGTAGATTGGCGTAGGCTGGAGTAGTGTACAGTGGAGTCTCATAGACTGGATTGGCATACAGTGGATTAGTATATAGTGGAGTGGGGTAGTGTGGAGTGGCATAGAGTGGAATAGCATAAAGTGGAGTGGCGTAGAGTGGAATGTGATAGAGTGGAGTGGCATAGAGGCGAGTGGTATGCAGTGGAATAGTGTATAGTACACTACCATATACTGAAATAGCGTAGAGTGGAGTAGATTACAGTGGAGTGGCATACAGTGCAGTGGCGTAGAGTGGAGTGTGGAACGGTAGAGAGGCATACAGAGGAATAGAGTACAGTGGTGTGGGGTAGAGTGGAGTGGCATACAGTTAAGTAGAGTTGAGTGGCGTAGAATATAGTTGCATACAGTGGAATACTGTGGAGTGGAGTGACGTAAAGAGGAGTAGGGTACAGTGGAGTGGCATAGAGTATATTGACGTACAGTGGAGTGGCATAGAGTGGATTGGCATACAGTGGAGAGGGGTAGAGTGAAATAGCGTACAGTGGAGTGTTGTAGAGTGTAGTGGCATAGATTGAAGTGTGGTAGAGTGGAATGGCGTACAATGGAGTAGCGTAGAGCTTAGTGGAGTAGAGTGGAGTGGCGTACAGTAAAGTGAGGTGTAATGTAGTGGCATACAGTAGAATAGCGTAGTGTGGAGTAGTGTGGAGTAGAATAGCATATAGTGGAGAGGCATGGAGTGGTGTAGACTGGAATGGCATACAGTGGAATAGCATACAGTAGAGTACCATACAGTGAAATAGCATACAGTGGAGTAGTGTAGAGTGGAGTGGCATACAGCAAAGTGGCGTACACTGTAGTGGCGTACAATGGAGTGGCATAGATTGGAACAGTGTACAGTGGAGTGGCATAGACTGGAGTGACGTATAGTGGAGTGGCTTACAGTGGAGTGGCGTGCAAAGGAATGGCATCTAGTAGAGTGGCCTACAGTCGACTGGCGTAGAGTGGAGTGGCATAGAGTGAGATAGCGTAGAGTGGATTGGTGTACGGTGCAGTGGCTTAGGCTGGAGTGTTGTACAGTGGAGCGGCATAGAGTGGAATAGTGTACAGTGGAGTGGCATCCAGTGCAGTGGCTTAGAGTGGAGTGTGGTAGAATGTACTTAAGTACAGTGGAATAGCATAGATAGGAGTGTTGTAGAGTGGAGTGGCATAGAGTATAGTGGTGTAGAGAGGACTAGTATGAAGTGAGGTACAATGTAGTGGCATACAGTGGAATAGCGTAGAGTGCAGTGGTGTAGATTTGAGAAGAGGAGAGTGGATCTGGGTAGAGTGTGGTGGGGTGGCCTGTAGTGCTGCACAGTGCGATAGAGTACTGTGGAGTGGCATACAGTGGAACAGTGTAGAGTGTAGTGGTGTAGAGAACAGTGGTGTAGAGTGGAGTGACATACATTGGAGTAGCGTTGTGTAGAGTGGAGTGTCATACAGTGGAATAGCATAGAGTGTAGTAGCATAGTTAATGATCTAGAGTGGAATGGGACAGAGTGGAGTGGCGTAGAGTGGAGTACTGTACAGTGTAATTTTCTTTTGGTAAATAATTTTTCTTTGGTTTTCAACGCATATGAGTGAAGCATAACATCATTATCAATCAAGGTATACATAAGAGCTTACACATGCAGTCGGCTTCAATTTCACATTATCTGTAACCCTGGGCGTAGTTCGCGAAGTAGCACTTCGCGAAACTACGCAAAGTGCAGTTCGCACTACGCGAGCTACGCGTAGCACTTCGCGAACTGCGTAGTACCTTGTTCGCACTGTGCCAGATGTCGTTTTCAATGATTGCACAGTGCGGACAAGCAACCAGCACTGAGCAATCATTGAAAATGGCATCTTGCACAGTGCGAGCTGTAGTTTTCTGCTGCTCGAGTAGATTTTTACTCGAGCGGCAGCTTTCTCAACGCAAACTGGTAGTTTCTCATCGTGAGCGGTCGCGAGCATACGCGACCACTCGCAATGAGAAACCTGACCTCCTCGCCTTGGGAATCTCGCCGGGAGGTTTATTTTCCATGCTCGCGATCGCCAACTTGATGTTGCTGATCGCGAACAAGGAAAAAGTCTCGCCGGGATGTCATTTTGCTTGCTCGCGGTCGCCAACTTGACGTTGAGGACCGCGAGCAAGCAAAAAATGACCGCAGCACTACGCAACACTACGCTACGTGTGTTCGCACTGTGCTACGTGCAGTTCGCGTAGTGCGAAGTAGCGCGAACTTCGCAAACTACGCGAGCGTAGCGTAGTGCTTTGCCCAGGCTTAATTATCTGCTGACATTTGTATGGTTTAATGTTCTGATTGGTACTCTGCCAATATTCTGCTTCCTAGTGGAGGGTGTAATTTCAATTTTTATATTGCAACTGATAGATGTGAAAATCAATTACTCAGGGGGATATAAAAGTAGTTAAACTGGGGGGATTAAACTGAACTAGGATTACACTGTGTATGGGGAAGTGCAGGATAGTGGGTATGGATGAGCATTGCTAAGAGTCCATGTTAGTGTTTGCACAGAGAGGCCACCGAAAGGGTAGGTGTCAGTGAGGTTCAGGGGGGGGGGCATTCGTGCTTGCCATGCATTCGCTGCTTAAATGTTGGGCTTGCTTGGGTGGATCACCTTGTCCACACTCGGGAATAGGATCATTTGGAGGGGTTTGTGGGAGATGTGGCGATGACTGGGGGGACCCAGTGTGCTCTAGGGTATATTTAAAGGTGTCTAAGAGTGTCTAAGAGTGTCTCACAATGCATGGAGATACGGCGTTTACGTATGCCTCGGACTTCCTCATATCACAGGGCATCTTCCTCCAAAGCTCCCCATTTGGAGACTGCTCCCATCTAGGCTGCTAATGGAGGTCCCGCTGGGGTTCTCCAGTGCATGGCAATTCCATGCTTGGCTAATAGGAGAGCCAGAGACACGAATCTCAGCTCGACATTGCGTTGTTTGCAACGTTTGAATATGCCCAATGCTTAGGCTTCCCATGTGGTAATGTCTATGTGCCCTGCTACTTCTTTCAGTGTAGTGTGTATTGTGTTCCAGTAGGAATGTAGTGCTGGGCAACTCCAGAACATGTGAAAGAAAGTTGCGCTGAGGGTGTGACATCTTGGGCATGAGAATGATGTGTTAGGGTAATATCGATGCTCAGGTGTCAAGTATGCGCGATGTAAGATGAAGTATTGTATGTTTTTAAAATGGGTAGTTACGGGATACTTTCTTTGGATACTCTAACGCTTGTTCCCACTCTTCGTCATGTAGTGGACTCTGGAGTTCCGCCTCCCAGTTATCCTGTAAGGGAGTGAGTGACATAGCATTTACGTCTCGAATGGCACTGTATATCCACGTCACTATATGACGTCCAGGGCCCATTAGCAAAATAGCAAGGAGGACTGGATGTGTTACTGGCTCCTTCTCTAGCATGTGCCAAGCTCGGTGGCAATCTGCCACCAGTTGACCATATAGGAGGAACTGACCTCCAGGAAAGCCTGTATTGGCTGCTAGTTCAGCAACGGGGAGTAGGTGACCATCTGTGAATATGGATCCTGGCTCCGTAAGTGAATGGTCTGGCGAGACTTGAAGGGTTCGTGTAATGCTCGCAGTCCTGGGGGAAGACCCGCTAGCGGTAGCAGGGGGGAGTAAAGTGGAGTTGTATATGACATTCGATGAATGCGTTTCATACAGGTGTGTGCCACTGTCACCTGCAGTGGATGGGTATGCCATGGGTTTGGATCCCGGAAGCAGCATGCGTCGGATCGCTGGGATTGATATTGACCTGGTGTCTGTGTAGGTCTCTCATTATGAGAGCTCCGCTGTCCATTGTAATATCCACTGATGTTGAGCCACTACGAAGTATGCCTCAAATGAAGGGGCTCCCAGTCCACCTCGGTTCACTGGTAGCTGCATTTTAGTCCGGGCTACTCGTCTACGACCATCACCCCAAATTAGGGTGCATTAGAGATTGTCTAGCTCCTGAAAGAAGGAGTGAGGGGGGGACTATCGGGAGATTGGCGAAATGATAAAGTAGTCACGGGACAAGAACCATTTTAGCCACTGCTATTTTGCTGAGAGGGTTAAGGGGAGGGTTTTCCAAAAACCAACGGAGGAGCGAATACAGTACTTTTCGGTGATTACCCTTGTATATATCTTGTGGGAGTGGTATAAGCATACGCCTAAATAGCATGGTGCATGTTTGCTCCATGCAAAATTGACTCCTCTGACATGCACCATTTGTGGAGAGAGATCGGCAGAAAGCGGATATATTGTGGACTTAGCCCAGTTGACCTTGAGGTCAGCTACTATCTCAAAGTCTGCCAGGGTGGCAAAGATTGGGGTAAGGTCTGATGTAATGTCCTGCACATAGCTTAGCAGATCATCTGCATACATTGATATGCTATGTGTGGTTCCAGTCAGCGGGATCCCCCACTGCCTGCCTTCTTCTAGGAGTCGGACCTCTAATGGCTCCATTGCCATGGCAAAAAGCAGTGGGGAAAGTGGGCAGCCCTGTTGTGTGCCTCTCAACACTACAAAAGAGGATTGTCGACCTAGCCTGACCATAGAGGTAGGTTTTGTATGTATCAGTTTAGTATATGCTTGCAGTCGTGGGTCCACTCCCATCCGCCGGAGCACTGCAAATAGGTATGGCCATGACAGAGTATCAAAGGCCTTTTCAAAGTCCAGGATCAGGCACGCGGCACGGGAATATCGGACCTGGACCTGATCCTGAACATGGAACAGCTGTCGAATGTTATGGGAGGTGCTTCTTCCCGGAACAAACCAGCATTGATCTGAGTGCACTACAGATGGGAGAACTGAAGCAAAGTGTTCCGCTAGTATCATGCCGCGCATTTTATAGTCTGCAGACAATAGGGCAATAGGCCGGTATGATCCTAGGTGGCAGGGGTCCCGGTCTGGTTTTAGAAAATATACTATTAGCAATTCCCGGAGGGAGTGCTGGAGTTCTCCCTCTTCCAGCGCTGCATCATACATGTCTACCAGTCGTGGCATTAACAGTGCGAGAATGTATGATACAATTCTAATAGTAGGCCATCGAGACCAGGGGATATTTACATCTAGGATGTCTTTATCGGCTGTCGCTATACATGGCAGCGGTTATGTAGCTAGGAATTGGTCCACCGCATCGGGATCTACCTGGCTGGGGGCTGTGTATAGTTCTTCATAGTATGTGTGGAATGCTTGCATAATGTCTGTCTGGGAGCGGACTGATGTGCCTGTGATAGTGTCCACTTTGTGTTTAGGGTAAGATATAATGTTTTGCCGGACAAGCCATGCTAGTAGTGTGCCTGCTCTATCTCCCTCCCTGTGCACCCTGGCTGCATGCGCTCTGACATTATATCGCCTAAGGTCCATAAGTATCCCCGCATATGCAGTTTTGGAATCTGCTACCTGGGCTAGTGTCACCTCATTTTTATCTTCTACTTGTGTCAGTGTTGCTAGCCTTCGTTTCTCATCTAATATATGCCATTTAAAGGTCTTATGGACTCTGAGATGTGCCGGAGGCATGCTCCTCTGATCACAACCTTAAACGCGTCCCATTCCACTCCTCTTGTGATTGCCGATTCGGTGTTTTCGTGGAAGTGTGAGACCGGCCTCACGGCGTATGCCCTCCCGATCATCCAGCCAACCTGCAACCACCCCCAAGACACGGCATCTCCGACTCTGGCCGCCCCAGCCACACAGACCCGAGGGCCGGCCAGAGCCCCCGACAGACTCGACACCCTACCACGCATGTCCAACCGAGGGAGCGGGAACACCCGAGCCAGACCAAGAGGCGCCAGCCCAGTCACACCTCGGGTCGCCTTCCCCCGGGAGGACTCGATCGGCCACCAGGCCCCTGGGGAGCAGGCGCCTCGTCTGCCGAGCGTCTGGGGTCCCTCCCAGACCCACCTGAAAAGACCAAAGAAACGAGCGGCAGGAAATCCCGCCGAACCCCCTCAGTCACCCAAGGCCCCTCTCTGCGAGGACTCCGGACTTCAAAGGGCAGGGGGAGTATAATAAGGGGTGCCGGAGGAACGAATGGCAGAGAAGACCTGGAACCATCGAAGCCTGCTGACGCTGTCGCGGCTCCCGAATACCGAACCACCCGGGCCTGCTGAGTGACTCGCGGCCCCCAGCCATTGAACCATCTGAGCCCTGCTGACGAGATCGCGGCTCCCGAACTCCGAACCACCTGGGCCTGCTGAGTGACTCGCGGCCCCGACCCTCGAACCACCTGAGCCCTGCTGACGAGATCGCGGCTCCCGAACTCCGACTACCTGTGCCTGCTGAGTGACTCGCGGCTCTCCCCTCGAGGACGAATTGGCAAGAGATCGCCCAGAGAAACAACACCCTCCAGCTCGAGGATTGTGAGCTATCCGCAGGGTACTTTGCAGAGACACTACCTTCAAAGACTGTCCCGCTACCCCCATTCCCCTACCACCGATTTGTAGTCTCTTGTGCCGCTGATGTACTACTTACCCCTTGGATCATAAAGATCCCTTGAAACCTTCGATAAAAGAACCTGTCGTCCTACAAAGAATACGTGTGGTGTCACTCTGTTCGTAGTGTAAGCTCGGGGTGTGCGCGCCTGGTTCGGCCTACTGGGGAGGGGTGGGTCAAAGGGGTGGGCAAGACGTGTATCGAACCCCCCTCCGGCGAACGCCTTTCCAACATTTGGTGGCAGACGACGGGATCCGAGCCGACACCGAAAGAGAGCGTGCAGTGAACGACTGACGCACTACCAAACAGAGATGGAAGGAGAAACCTCCCTGGGTGCCGCAGGTACCGAAATGAGCTCGACATTCCGAGAGGATCAATTGGACTATTATACGCATAGAGAATTAAAACAATTTTGCAAAGACCTTGGAATCGCTACCACCGGATTAAGCACAAAGGAAGACTTCCAGAAAGTATTGAAGACCTGGGTCGAGACGGGGCGCCCCCGACCCAAACGGAAGGAGACTCCGCCCATGAACCACAAAGCATCCCGGTGAGAAACAGCGGGCCAGAGGGGAACCTGTCCCCCGAGGAACTAGCAGACCGAGAGAGAGGCCGCAACCACGAACTTGAACTGGCCAAGCTGAAAATCGAGGGAGAAATAAAACTGGCCGAGAAAAAGTTAGCCGTCGAGCAGTTACGGCTACAAGGGGAACTCGAGGAAAAGAGACGCCAAAGAGAGCACGACGAAAAGAAACTCCAGCTGGAACATGAACGCAGCCTGAAAGAGATCGAGTTGAGGGCTAAAAGCGAAGAGTCACGACCTTCCGGGAATCTACCATCCGCTCCCTCCGTGGAAGCCAAGGTCCACATCCCCAAGGATGTGGTAAAGGAGTATTACAAAAACGACGATATCCAGCAGTGGTTTAAGGCCTACGAAGTCACCATGACCTCTCACCGAGTCCCGCAGAAGGATTGGGGGGCTGGGCTATGGGGCCGGTTCTTAAGCGAAGGAAGAGATACCCTGCTGGATCTACCCTCCACGGTCATGAACTCCTACAGCCACATGAAAGAAGCCCTCGTGGGCCGGTACGGACTCACCCCCGAGATGTACCGGCAACGGTTCCGAGATTGCAAAAAGATATCGGGCACCACATGGGTAGAATACGTGAACTTTTACAGCCGGGCCTTGGACGGGTGGATCAAGGGCAGCAAAGTCTCCACCTTCGAAGAGCTGTTTGATCTGATCGCCTGGGAACATTTAGCGGCCAATTGCTTTGTAGAACTGCGCCAACATCTCCTGGACAGTAAACTCACCGACCCTCTAAAGCTGGCCGCCGAGGCTGACCGTTGGGTGAACACCCGGGCCACCCGAGGCCCCGTGGGAGACTACGGTCGCCACAGTCAAGGACCCCCCCGCCAGAGGGGCGGAGGAAACCACGGCCGACCGAGAGACTTCCCAGGGGGGCCCCCGCACAGCCCTCCCAGCAACCCACCAGCGACAGGTCCAGCCCCGTCCCCAGCCAGCACCGGAGCCCCGGGGCGGCTAGGGCCACGAACCAGGATCACCTGCTTCCGCTGCCAACAGCCCGGACACTACGCCAATGACCCCCAGTGTCCCCAGTATCAACGAACCGCAACGACCAACCCCCCGGCCCGGCAGATGGCCTCCGTGGCCCTAGGGGAAGAGATAGAGGACTCCGAAGAGTGGGAACCAGCTGCCATGGCCCTGGTCTCCCTTGGTGATCGAGAAATGGTCCCCGGGACACCCTTGCCCACCAACACAAAGAAGTACCGACAGCAGGTGACCATCAACGGCCACCGAGTCGAGGGCCTCCGCGATACCGGGGCAAGTGTCACCGCGGTCCACCGCAACCTAATCTCTGAAGACCAGATCCTACCCGGTGCCCTCTGTCCGGTCATATCCTCCGACAATTCCGAGAGCCTCTGCCAGATGGCTCTGGTGCCTTTCGAGTGGGGAGGAGTCTCCGGAGAATTGAAGGTAGCCGTCCGAACATCACAGCCCGTAGACTGCCTCCTGGGCAACGACCTTGAGAGTTCCCCGTGGGGGCAAGTGGAACGAAGAGCCCATCTCGAGATGATGGGCCTACCCGAATGGGTCTGCGCCACCACGCGCTCCATGACCGCGCGATTGCCCCTCTCCGAGGGCGGTGAGGCCCTCCCACCGAACACTGTCCCCGAGAACCGGGACACCCTACCAGAAACGGACAACCCTCCTTCGGAAGGAGAAGAAGACACTAACCCGGGAGAAGGGCCGGAACCTTCCGCCCCTGAGGCACTGACTGAGCTCGGAGAACTGCCCGAGATGGCCCAGTGGCGCTGTGAGGGAGGTCCCTCCCGTGAAGAGTTCTGCCAGGAACAGGCCACCTGCCCTTCCCTCGTGGGACTCCGACAACAAGCCGAAGCACAAACCGCCGGTGACCGGACCGGAACCCACTGGGTCTATTGGGACAATGGCCTCCTATACAGCGAACAAAAGTCAGCCGAGCTAGGCGCAGCCCGAGTACTGGTAGTACCCCTGCGCTTCCGAAGCCTCCTCCTGGGCCTGGCCCACGATGTACCCTTGGCAGGACACTTAGGCCAAGACAAAACATATCAGCGATTAGTTACCCACTTCTATTGGCCCAAGATGCGAGCAAATGTAGAAGTCCACTGTAAATCCTGCCTCACGTGCCAGGGCAGTGGGAAAAGTGGCGGAAAGCGCAAGGCTCCATTACAACCCTTTCCCGTTGTGAGTACCCCATTTGAGCGGGTCGGCATCGACATCGTGGGACCCCTAGATCCGAAGACCGCCCAGGGCCACAGATTCATCCTCGTCCTGGTGGACCATGCCACCCGCTACCCCGAGGCCATTCCCCTCCGCACCGTGACGGCTCCCGTGGTGGGCCGGGCTCTCATGGGGATCTTCTCCCGTGTCGGATTCCCTCGCGAAGTTGTGAGTGATCGCGGCACTAACTTCATATCCCGCTACATGAAGTCCCTGTGGCAGCAGTGCGGAGTAACATATAAGTTCACAACCCCCTACCACCCCCAGGGCAACGGCCTGGTGGAACGCTTCAACCGAACCCTGAAGGGGATGATCCTGGGCCTCGAGGAGCCCCTGCGCCGAAGATGGGACGTCCTCCTCCCTTGCCTCCTGTTCGCGTACCGGGAAGTTCCCCAAAAGTCCCTGGGGTTCAGCCCATTCGAACTACTATATGGACACCCCGTCCGGGGGCCCCTGAGCCTGGTCAAAGAGGGCTGGGAGACAAGCCCCCGGGGGACCCCCCCTGATGTGTGTTCCGCTACATCCTGGCGCTCCGCAACCAGACCCGGAAGTTCAGAGAACTCGCAGAGGCTAACCTCGAGGCCAGCCAAGAAGAAATGAAGCGCTGGTATGACCAGAACGCAACTCTGGTCGAGTTCCAGCCGGGCCAGCAGGTTTGGGTCATGGCCCCGGTGAAACCTTGCGCCCTACAGGACAAATGGACTGGCCCCTTCAAGGTGATCGAGCGGAAGAGTCAGGTCACGTACCTGATCGATGTACAGTCCCCACGGAACCCCCTCCGGGTGCTCCACGTGAACCGTCTCAAGCCCCACTTTGTGAGAACGGAGTTGAGTTTGCTACTGGCCACCGATGATGGGGCGGAAGAAGTCACTGAACCCCTGCCCGACCCCCTGTGCGCTAAAGAACTGGATGGTTCCGTGGAGGGAGTGAAACTGTCGACCACCCTCACTCCCCAACAGTCCGACGACTGTCGCCAGCTTCTCAGACAATTCGCAGACCTCTTCTCCCTCATCCCAAGAGTCACCGACTGGTGTGTCCACGACGTGGACACCGGCGACAGCCCACCTGTGAGACACCGAGCCTACCGGGTGCCTGACCGGGTCCGCACCTGCATCAAGACCGAAGTACAGAAGATGTTAACCCTTGGAGTGATCGAACCCTCCGATAGCCCCTGGGCCAGCCCGGTAGTCCTGGTCCCGAAAGCGGCCGCCCCTGGGGTCGCCCCCGAACTAAGATTCTGTGTGGACTACCGGGGGCTCAATGCGGTCACCCGAGCGGACGCTCATCCTATCCCCCGCGCCGACGAGCTCATCGACCGCCTTGGGGCCGCTCGCTTCCTCAGCACCTTCGACCTGACCTGCGGTTACTGGCAGATTGCGCTCACGGAGGGAGCAAAGGAACGCTCCGCCTTCTCCACACCCGATGGACACTACCGCTTCAGGGTCATGCCGTTCGGAATGAAAAACGCCCCGGCCACCTTCCAGCGGTTGGTACACAAGGTCCTGGCCGGACTCGAGTTCAGCGCAGCGTACCTTGACGACATAGCCGTATTCAGCTCTCAATGGCACGAGCATCTCCAGCACCTCCGGCAAGTACTGCTGGCCCTGCGCCAAGCTGGCCTAACAGTGAAGGCCAGCAAATGCCAGCTCGGGCAAGGCTCCATGGTCTACCTGGGGCATCAGGTGGGCAGCGGGCAGGTCGCCCCCCTCCAACCAAAGATCGACGCCATCAAGTCCTGGGAGCCCCCCACCACTCAGACGGAAGTCCGGGCCTTCCTGGGCCTCACAGGATACTACCGGAGGTTCATTAAAAACTATGGTAGCCTCGCAGGGCCTCTCACGGAGTTGACCTCCAAAAAGCTCCCGAAGAAGGTGCAGTGGACCCCCCCGTGCCAGCAGGCGTTCGACGCCTTGAAAACCGCCATGTGCACCGCCCCAGTACTCAAGGCCCCCGACTACTCCCAAGAGTTTGTGGTCCAGACCGACGCATCCGAACACGGCATCGGAGCCGTCCTCTCGCAGTTCAACGACAAGGGCATAGATCAACCCATAGCCTTCATCAGCCGAAGGCTACTGCCTCGAGAACAGCGTTGGAGTACCATAGAACGAGAGACCTTCGCCGTAGTCTGGGCCCTCAAGAAACTACGGCCCTACTTGTTCGGAACCCACTTCCGAGTGCAGACGGACCACCGGCCCTTGCGGTGGCTGATGCAGATGAGGGGAGAGAACCCCAAGCTATTACGATGGTCAATCTCCCTCCAAGGGATGGACTTCACTGTCGAGCATCGCCCCGGGACGGATCATGCCAACGCCGACGGCCTGTCCCGGTTCTTCCGCTTCGGCGAGGAGAACCCCCCAATGGATGGGTAGTTCTCCACGCCTTTCAGCTGGGGGGGACGCGTGTGAGACCGGCCTTACGGCGTATGCCCTCCCGATCATCCAGCCAATCTGCAACCACCCCCAAGACACGGCATCTCCGACTCCGGCCGCCCCAGCCACACAGACCCGAGGGCCGGCCAGAGCCCCCGACAGACTCGACACCCTACCACGCATGTCCGACCGAGGGAGCGGGAACCCCCGAGCCAGACCAAGAGGCGCCAGCCCAGTCACACCTCGGGTCGCCTTCCCCCGGGAGGACTCGATCGGCTACCAGGCCCCTGGGGAGCAGGCGCCTCGCCTGCCGAGCGTCTGGGGTCCCTCCCAGACCCACCTGAAAAGACCAAAGAAACGAGCGGCAGGAAATCCCGCCGAACCCCCTCAGTCACCCAAGGCCCCTCTCTGCGAGGACTCCGGACTTCAAAGGGCAGGGGGAGTATAATAAGGGGTGCCGGAGGAACGAATGGCAGAGAAGACCTGGAACCATCGAAGCCTGCTGACGCTGTCTCGGCTGCCGAATACGGAACCACTCGGGCCTGCTGAGTGACTCGCGGCCCCCAGCCATTGAACCATCTGAGCCCTGCTGACGAGATCGCGGCTCCCGAACTCCGAACCACCTGGGCCTGCTGAGTGACTCGCGGCCCCGACCCTTGAACCACCTGAGCCCTGCTAACGAGATCGCGGCTCCCGAACTCCGACTACCTGTGCCTGCTGAGTGACTCGCGGCTCTCCCCTCGAGGACGAATTGGCAAGAGATCACCCAGAGAAACAACACCCTCCAGCTCGAGGATTGTGAGCTATCCGCAGGGTACTTTGCAGAGACACTACCTTCAAAGACTGTCCCGCTACCCCCATTCCCCTACCACCGATTTGTAGTCTCTTGTGCCGCTGATGTACTACTTACCCCTTGGATCATAAAGATCCCTTGAAACCTTCGATAAAAGAACCTGTCGTCCTACAAAGAATACGTGTGGTGTCACTCTGTTCGTAGTGTAAGCTCGGGGTGTGCGCGCCTGGTTCGGCCTACTGGGGAGGGGTGGGTCAAAGGGGTGGGCAAGACGTGTATCGAACCCCCCTCCGGCGAACGCCTTTCCAACAGGAAGTAATTCCGGATGTGTGTTTCTTGTTCCTGTCTGAACACTTGGTCTATCAGCCATTCGCGTGATAGGCGCCAGGTGGGGACTGGGGGTGGCCGCGGTTCCCATGCTAGAGTAAGCGTGTGCACATCGTGATCAGATAGAACCCGTCCTAAATATTCCGCTTCTTGGATCATGGCGATTATGTGTGGTGAGCAGAGGAATTAATCTAGGTGGACTCTGAGGTTATGCGGGATAGAGTGATAGGAGTTTAGTGTAGCGTTGGGGTATTTACTGCGCCATGCATCTACCAGAGCCCAGTGATCAACCCAGCCGTTAAAGCGCCTCATTTATGCAATGTCCATAAAAGCTGGGTGTGATGGGTGCGATCTGTCCAGGGAGATGTCCTGCATGCAACTATAGTCTCCTCCTAACAACCAAGGCATCGGGATCTACTGGGCTAAAGTGTGGGATAAAGAGACCCAATATTTTCCCTGTTCTGTGTTTGGTGCGTAGATACTGCCCAGTAGGATTGGTTGGCCATCCAGGAGTCTCACCAGGAGGGCAAAGCGACCCTCTGTATCTAACGTCCTGCGCAGTTCCTAGAACGCGACCACTGGCCGAAACCAGATGAGTGCTCCCTGTGCAAACACTGAGTATGTAGTAGCACAGAATGTACCTCCCCAGCGCTTTTGTAATTTGTCGAGTTCTCCTACCGTCAGATGTGTTTCTTGGAGCATCGCAATCTGTGCATTCTGCTGCTTTATGTAAGCATATACTGCATATCTCTTGTGAGCTGTGTGCATGCCTTGCACATTAAGTGTGAGGATGTTAATATCGCCTTTACGTGCCATGGGGAGTTATGAGGGTCATGGTCTAAGTGCCACAGAGGGGGAGAGTGATTGCTGTGTGTGCACCTCTCTTGGTCCGTCCTTGGTGCTTGTAGGCCTATATCTCTCATCTATCTGGAAACATACATGCAGTGCATGGGTGGGTGGCAGACTTAGGTATGTCAACTGGGGTGGGAGGTACTCCCAATACTGGGGACCTACCGCAATGGGCGGCACATCCAAACTTTGCATGTCACTAAAACTCTAATGTATTGCGGGGTCTAGTTGGCCACGTACTTACGCTGGTCCCACAAGTGGCATTTACAGGTTCTATTTATGCAAAAGGGCCCAGCATTTGTCTATCATTTGCTGTGTATAGTTCAAATTCATTTACATCATAACCTAGCAATTACGAATAAGTGATACAGACACATGTCTGATAATAGATGCAGTTCATATTAGTGTGTCCGCCGTTTGCGGCGTCACCAGTGATGGGGTCACTGAGCCTGTCCGGAATACAGTCCAGTCGCTGCCTTCTTCTTCTGATGTGAAGATGTATGGGCCTCTGTCTTCATCTGTTGCCATTGAGGCTGGCCCTAATTCTTCTGCTGCTTGTAGGGCTTTCCTGCGCTCAGCAATTATTTGTTCCAGGTCCGGGGATCCCGTGAGCTGGGTGCGGGTCATAGATTTGGAGCGTCTTTCGTGCCTTTTGGTGCGGCGATGTCTGTTCTTCACCATTTGAGGTTGTTCATTGCATTTTGAGGGTGGCGTGGGTGATTTTGGCAGATTTAATCCATCCAGTCATGGACTGCCTCGGGGTCACTGAAAAACGTGGAGGATTCCTCGTGCATGATCTTGAGTTGCGCTGGAAACAGCGGTGAATATTGATTTCCTTCTTGGCGGAGACGTCGCTTAACTTCCAGAAATGAGGATCGTTGGCGTTGTACTGCTCGAGGGCAGTCTTGGAAGAGCATTATGTGTTTGTCTTCAACTCGGATGGGCCCATGTGGCGTGAAGCACCATCTCTCTGTCTCTGTAATGTAGAAACTTTGCCAGGAAGGGGTCGGGGAGGAGATCCCGAGGTGGGCGGCGAGCCAGCACCCTGTGTACCCTCTCTATTGAGAAGAAAGTAGTAGGGTCCGTAGCCGGTGTGAAGGAGTGAGTCCAGGTTTCCATGTAATCGGTGGGGTTTGTCCCTTCTATACCTTCTGGAAGGCCTGGGACACGAATATTGAATCTTCTTGAGCGTCCTTTAAGGTCATCTGTACATTCCTCCAGGGTCCCCTCCTGGTCTAGCAGTGTCCGTAGCGTTTCTTGTTGCGTTGTGGCTTGTGGTTGTAGAGTGGCGATTGCCTTTTCACCATCCGCAACTTTATCCGCAAGTTTACGGTGGTCGTCGCACAGCAAGTTAAGATCTGAAGCCAGGGTGCCGAATCTTTCTTCCATTGAGACCCTGGAATGCTCAATGGCCTCCAAAACTTTGTCCAGTTTTTCTGACATAGTTAGTGCGGGGGTGCCTCAGCGTCTCTTTGCTGCTTTTTGGCAATTGTGGTGTTACTCTGTGTTGTAGAAGGCATCAGGGATCCAGCAGGAGAACGAAGCTTCCCCATTTTGTGGTGGATTGGGTGCATCCCTTTGCCTTCGGGTGGGCACGTTATCAGGTTTGGTCTCACCGCTTGTGTTTCGGTTGGGCCCGAGTGGCGGTGTGGTGGGAAAGTTATATGTAGCCGTAGGTGTTTTGTGTGCGGGTGTTACCACGCAGGGTCACACCTCAATGTTGGTGCCAAATGGCATGCGCCTTTAATGCGAGCTTTTTCATGCCAGGTCCCCATGGTGCATTGGGTTCTCCCACAGTTCTAGTCGTGTCTCTGAGCACTCATTGGGGGCTGGGCGGGGGAGGACCATAGAGCTACTTGTTGAACTGCTACTGTGGACTAACCTCCTGGCTTGTTGGGGAGGCAAGGCCCGGTTGTGGTGATTCCGGCTCCCGAGGATCTGACGAGGTCTTCTGGGTCATTAGGGTTCCATCACTGAGGTTGTAAGCCCTCGTGCGGGAGCTCCTGAGTGTCCCCTGTGTCTCGTCAGTGAGATGGGCTGTTGTATGACACTTGCAGTGGCGCTCTCAGTCGTTCTCTTTCTGGTGCTCGCTTCGTCTTGTGTAGACGCCTCGCTGCCTATTTCTAAATTATTCGATTGGGAAACAAGGAAACCCTACCCACAAGGAGCCTGGGTATTATGTGCTGTAAGGAAACAATAGCTCATGCGGATTAATACTTAACAATATAGTATGTAATCTAAAATAATAATCAAAAAAGAAACGGGGATTGTGAAAGATGTCAGAAGAAAAGGCAAAACCATACACGTTGGATCTTTTTTGTGAAGAATGATCTTCTTTTATATTACTAGAATGTTTACACAAAAGGTGCACATAGATTTACGATACAATTTTGACATTAAACAAACAACTTACAAATTAGTGTCCCAATGAAAAAAACCTTAAACAGACAATTAACATAACATGCGACATACAAACAAGGTTTCCATTTCACTTTACAAAGGCAATCACAAACAATTAATAATTCAAATTAACAACACTTAATTAATATAGGTGTTGATTAGTGATTTGCCTATCGCGTCAACGGCGTTTCGACCCTGTTCCAACTTAAAGGGTCTCGTCAGGACTGTCTAATATAGGGACACCTAAAAGGAGAATGACGAAAAATATGTGTCAAAAAAGGGGCCAAAAAGTTTAAAGAAAAGAAAATAGGTGATGCGCCTCTCTACCTTATCGTCCAGGACTGGTGTAGCGTGTAAATATACAGTGACACCGTGTTCAAAGTGAAAGGATAAAATACTCACAGGTACCCAGCCGGGTGCTGTGTGAGGACAAAAGAAAAACATTATTATCAACACCATGATCCAATCATTTACTTATCAGGTAAGTACCCGAATTTCTACTTATCCCTGTGAGAGAGAACTCACACGGAGGCAGTTGCCCACTGTAAATCAATGCGATTGTAATTTTACGTGATGTAAGGGTCCTTCAATATACCACACCAACCGAAGCTCCAAACTGCTGTATAGCTGTCACCTCGTATTAGCGAGTCCGATCAACTATAGCAAAAAATACAAGAGCGGAGGACGATGGTATTAAAAAAGGTTTGCATGGGAAATATGCCTCTTCGGTCTACAAATGACTTAAAACCATTGAAGTGGAGACGCAGCTCCTACCTCTCTCCCTTCTTCCGGGTTTCCGAATATCCCGCGAAGTGCTGCAGCAGGCGAACAAAGTCCTGTCTGCTTGGTACGATCACAGCGGTTGGTCGGGGTATAGAATACTTAAGCCTGATTCGCTAAAGAATAGCCAATCAGGAGTGTCGAACGATAATATGGCTATGACGCGAGCGTGGCGTTGCCTAGTGACCAGAACCTGCAGACACTCAATGTAGTTTGATTCAAAAGCTTATGAATGAAGTTAATTGTTATTCAAGGCGTTGGAAGGAGTGAACGCTGAACTCCGTTCTATACCGATATGTTAAAAATAGTGTTTGAGCTAATAAAAACCGGGACTGACGGATTAAATATCCTCATTACCAAGGTGATGGTAAACTTATAAGTGTACACAATCACTAAACTTGTCGGAAACGGTCCTGCATTCTACGGCGGTAAATAATCAGTAGGAACTTGGTAGGGGTTGTGATATAAAAAAGCAATTATCGTAACAATTATGTCGTATCATGAGAATACAGTGGTTGCTAATATCAGGCTTAATTGTTCGGACATTGGTTCTGTCATGTAGCAGTGGCAGTGACTCTAATTAATTGAACAATATACAGTGAATGTTACAATTCAAGGAACAAACAATGGTGGAAATATTAACTGGTTTGAAACAATAAGTAATAATGCACATGCATGACAAACACTACAGCAAGGCTTAAAATCGTTGTCTTATCCAAGACAATATGCTTCAATCAATAGTTAACTGTTCCGTCAAAGGCATTGTAGTACTGTACATTCGCTCTTACATAGGATTTCTAAGTAAGAAAGAGTTTGAATTCCTAAATATCGATTGTCCTAGAACTCCGGTTCTGTACACCCTCCCGAAAATACACAAGAGCATCACCCATCCCCCAGGACGTCCTATACTATCAGGATGTGGTTCAGTTCTTGAACCCATTGGTCAATTTATAGACTTTTTTATAAAAGACTATGTTCCTCTTCAGGAGACCTATGTAAGAGATTCGATGCATATGATTAATCTATTGGAAGATCGACCGTATGACATCACTAAAGACCGATTAGCGACACTGGACATCACCTCATTATACACAAATATACCTCAGCAGGAATGTATACAGGTGATCCAGGATTTACTTGAAACTAGACCAAAACCCCATCAGGTACCCACTTCTTTTATTGTCACACTTTTACAGATTGCATTAACACACAATTACTTTGTTTCGGAAGGCAAGTACTACCAACAATGCTCCGGGACCAGTATGGGTGCAATTTTTGCGCCAAATCTGGCGAATATCTTTATGGATAATCTAGAGCACAAATTTGTCCTCAATAATGCAAACATATACCACTCAAAAATCAATTGTTGGAAAAGATATATTGATGATATTTTTTTGATTTGGTCTGACACAGTTTCTGAGTTTAATAATTTTGTCTCTTATTTAAATTCAGTTCAACCACACCTTAAGTTCACATCCACCATACATGACTCTTGCATTGCCTTTTTAGATCTTAACATCTCACATGATGAGGGTAAACTCTATACTTCATTGCACAGGAAACCAACTGAGCGTAATACACTACTCGCTTACAATAGTCATCACTCTCGTGCCCTGAGAGATGGATTGCCTCATGGACAATTTTTGCGAATACGTTGCAATTGTACCAAAAAAGAGGACTATATGAGAGAGGCGTGTATTCTGCAAGACAAATTGTTGACTCGGGGTTATCCGAAAAAATTAGTAAAGAATTCTTTGAAAAGAGCCTGGTTCTGCCCCAGAGAGACATTACTAATTCCTAAAGAAAAAACCAAGGTTGACAAATTAATCTGTGTCACCACGTTTGGTATACACACGCATGCTATTCGAAAATTGGTCACAAAAAATTGGCACATTATTCAAAATTTAGACTCTAGCATTGACATACCAATGTTTGCCTTTAAAAGAGGCAAAAATATTAAAGACCACCTTGTAAGATCATCAATGGAGAGTCCATGCCAAAATCTAAGATCATTGGAATCAACCTGGGGCTTACCAGATGTTAAGGGTCACTTCAAATGTGGTAACTGTGTCGCCTGTGAATTTACAGCAAATACCAAAAAATTCACCCATGGAAAAGTCGATCAATTACTAAATTTCTTTGCCAACTGCAATACTAAAAATGTAGTATATTGTATACTGTGTCCCTGTGGGCTACCATATATTGGACAAACCCAACAAATTGTTAAAGCACGCATAGGCCCCATTGGTCAATCACTTTGAAGAGAAAGGGCACACTGCAAATGACATTCGCTGGCAGGTAATAGATAAAGTGATTGCTCCGAAAAGAGGCGGAGACTTATCGCAGATATTGCAACGACTAGAGTGTCGTTGGATTGAACGTACTAACTCCATACTACAGGGACTGAATACAGCTGAGGAATGGCGTGGGTTTATTACTACCCTTTCCTAATCAGTGTTGCTTGCGTACCTAGCATGTCTTTCAACACATCTTTCTCAATACTGTTCCAACTGAAATTCCAAAGAGGTTTTGTCATGCTTTTCCATAATTAGCCTGATTTGTACTTGTGTGACAATAAGTGATGTATAAAGTATATGGTTAGGGATCCACCGTCACATGTACTATGTAAGAGCAAATGTACAGTACTACAATGCCTTTGACGGAACAGTTAACTATTGATTGAAGCATATTGTCTTGGATAAGACAACGATTTTAAGCCTTGCTGTAGTGTTTGTCATGCATGTGCATTATTACTTATTGTTTCAAACCAGTTAATATTTCCACCATTGTTTGTTCCTTGAATTGTAACATTCACTGTATATTGTTCAATTAATTAGAGTCACTGCCACTGCTACATGACAGAACCAATGTCCGAACAATTAAGCCTGATATTAGCAACCACTGTATTCTCATGATACGACATAATTGTTACGATAATTGCTTTTTTATATCACAACCCCTACCAAGTTCCTACTGATTATTTACCGCCGTAGAATGCAGGACCGTTTCCGACAAGTTTAGTGATTGTGTACACTTATAAGTTTACCATCACCTTGGTAATGAGGATATTTAATCCGTCAGTCCCGGTTTTTATTAGCTCAAACACTATTTTTAACATATCGGTATAGAACGGAGTTCAGCGTTCACTCCTTCCAACGCCTTGAATAACAATTAACTTCATTCATAAGCTTTTGAATCAAACTACATTGAGTGTCTGCAGGTTCTGGTCACTAGGCAACGCCACGCTCGCGTCATAGCCATATTATCGTTCGACACTCCTGATTGGCTATTCTTTAGCGAATCAGGCTTAAGTATTCTATACCCCGACCAACCGCTGTGATCGTACCAAGCAGACAGGACTTTGTTCGCCTGCTGCAGCACTTCGCGGGATATTCGGAAACCCGGAAGAAGGGAGAGAGGTAGGAGCTGCGTCTCCACTTCAATGGTTTTAAGTCATTTGTAGACCGAAGAGGCATATTTCCCATGCAAACCTTTTTTAATACCATCGTCCTCCGCTCTTGTATTTTTTGCTATAGTTGATCGGACTCGCTAATACGAGGTGACAGCTATACAGCAGTTTGGAGCTTCGGTTGGTGTGGTATATTGAAGGACCCTTACATCACGTAAAATTACAATCGCATTGATTTACAGTGGGCAACTGCCTCCGTGTGAGTTCTCTCTCACAGGGGTAAGTAGAAATTCGGGTACTTACCTGATAAGTAAATGATTGGATCATGGTGTTGATAATAATGTTTTTCTTTTGTCCTCACACAGCACCCGGCTGGGTACCTGTGAGTATTTTATCCTTTCACTTTGAACACGGTGTCACTGTATATTTACACGCTACACCAGTCCTGGACGATAAGGTAGAGAGGCGCATCACCTATTTTCTTTTCTTGAAACTTTTTGGCCCCTTTTTTGACACATATTTTTCGTCATTCTCCTTTTAGGTGTCCCTATATTAGACAGTCCTGACGAGACCCTTTAAGTTGGAACAGGGTCGAAACGCCGTTGACGCGATAGGCAAATCACTAATCAACACCTATATTAATTAAGTGTTGTTAATTTGAATTATTAATTGTTTGTGATTGCCTTTGTAAAGTGAAATGGAAACCTTGTTTGTACGTCGCATGTTATGTTAATTGTCTGTTTAAGGTTTTTTTCATTGGGACACTAATTTGTAAGTTGTTTGTTTAATGTCAAAATTGTATCGTAAATCTATGTGCACCTTTTGTGTAAACATTCTAGTAATATAAAAGAAGATCATTCTTCACAAAAAAGATCCAACGTGTATGGTTTTGCCTTTTCTTCTGACATCTTTCACAATCCCCGTTTCTTTTTTGATTATTATTTTAGATTACATACTATATTGTTAAGTATTAATCCGCATGCGCTATTGTTTCCTTACAGCATATTTCTAAATTATGGCCTCAGGCTTGGACAGGTATGTGGCATGATGCGGTCGTGGGGGGGGTGCTTCCTGCGTTCCTTCGCTTTCACTTGCTGTTAGTGTCTGCTACGGGTTGGGTGCCCCCGCCATCGCTCACCTAATTTGTCCCCCGCACGAGGTGGGCTGCTTGGGGCCAGTGGTTGAGTTCTTCCTTCACAACACCCGGCTCCGACTGGGGTTAAGCCAGCCGCCCTGCGGTGCCTGTGGTCACAGTTTGTTGTGTCCAACAGTATTCCGCTGACTGCTCCCCCCGCATACAGGCCTCTGCGGTCACCCCCGCACAGCGTTGTTGGTGGTGGCGGCCCGTGCGACTCAGCCGGCTTACCACACCAGCAGGCTTCTGCCTGGTGACGAGGCGTGGTACGTCCGACGAGGCCTCTACCACTGCTACACAGTCAGCAAGCCCTTCTTCTCCCCTCGGGCGGCGCCATGTTGAATTCACGTCACTAGTGGGACTCACCTCGTAACTCACAGCTTTGGGACTTCAAGGCCAGTGGACTGGAGCTCCATTGTCTCCGCTACAGCACCGGGCTGATGGTGCCGTTTTGTGGCCCTCTGGTGCGGATTATGGGCGAGGCTTGAGCCGGCTCGCGGAGCCTCAGTCGGACACGTCCACCATCTTGGCTGGCTTGGGCATGGCCCCCTCGTAGTGTACAGTGTAATACTTTACATTGTTGAAGAGTGGAATGGTGTATAGTGGAGTGGCGCACAGTAGAGTGGCGTTTAGAGTGGAGTGGCATACTCTGGAATAGTGTATAATGCAGTGCTGTACATTGAGGTGGCGTGCAGTGGAGTGGCGTAGAGTACATTTCATAGACTGTAGTGTCATATAGTGGAGTTGCGTACAGTGGAAAAGCGTACAGTGTAGTAGTATAGAGACGAAGTGTGTACAGTGGAGTGGCGCAGACTGGAGTGTCATAAAATGGAGTGGCATAGAGTGTAATAGTGTACAGTGGAGTGGTGTTGAGTGGATTGGAGTGGTGTAAAATGGAGTGGAGTTAAGCAGAGTGTGGTAATTGAAACAGATGTAACATGAAAGTGTGTGAACGGATGTAGATGTAATGTGTCAGGAATATACATTATGAGGTGTAAATGTAAATTTTTGCAATATGTATGAGCAGTGTAACTACTGTTAAAGTTACAAGTTTAAAACACTTACTGGCACATGCATCAACAAAGACTTTTGCGATTCCTTAATTGCGATTTTTAAGGAATCGCAATTAAGGAATTGCAAAAGCCTATGCATGTAGGAATCGCTATAAAAATAGCGATTCCTACAAATTCCTTAATTGCGACTCGCAAATTGCGAGTCGCAATTAAGGAATGCCGTCCCATTCATTCCTATGGGCCTCCAGGCCCATAGGAATGAATTGGAGATTGCATGAGCAAATTGCGAGTACCAGTATGTACTTGCAAATTGCTCATGCAATTTCAAGTGTGCAAGGGTGTCAAAATGACCCCCTATTGCACCCCTGATATTGATCTGTGCACATATGTTGCACACACACATGCTCTAAGGGCATGTGTGTGCGCAACATGAAACTTTGAAAAATGCACAAAAGTGCATTTTTCAAAGTTTTTGCAAATTAACATGAAGTTCAACTTCATGGTAATTTGCTCCCCCTATTAGCGAAATCGCTAATTTTTTAACTGTAATGCATTGCATTTAAGGAATCTCAATTTGGGATTCCTTAAATGCAATCGCAATTTAAGGAATCGCTATTTAGAGATTCCTTATTTTTTTATTTTTTTTAACTTTCTTTATTGGCATTTATAGATAGGAAAACACGTATGCACATGCTATAGCACCATTATCACAGAAATTCACATTTCAAGCGCGCCCAGTCGTAGTTCTTACAATCCAGCGGCCTCTCGGCCCCTCAGGCCGTTCATCGCTGTTCTGAGTGGGGCTGCAGATGTGTGCCCGGGTCCAGCCTCTGAGTGTGCCCTACTGGAGTGCACCCTGATCGCCTCGCGGCAGGGATGCCGTGTAATGTGACTGAACCCCCTATTTAGAGATTCCTTATATTGCGATTTTTGCATTTGGGATGATGCATCCCAAATGCAAAAATACTGGTCGCAAAGGGGCAGATTCTGCTAATCTGCCCGTTTGCGACCAGTTTTCTCGTTGATGCATGTGGCCCTTAGTTATATATTGTGCCACTGTATACCGCTGTAGTGTTGCTGTATACCGTGGCAAAGGTGGATGAGAAGTCAGTACGTGATTGGTTAATGGCAGTGTTTACCAGAGGTAAAAGGCAGGCATGTAATTTTTAGCACACTTTGTTCTGCGTTTCGCTGTGTTCTGGGTTACAGTCTTAGATATAGGTAAATTGTAGGTTTTATTGTTGTTCACTACCTATTATCACTTTATTAAAGTGGTAATAGATAGACACATTTATTGATAAATATCTATATATCAGTTGAGAGGGAACTGTGCAATTAAAATAAAACAAAATTAAGTAGTGCGGTAATTTGTAGATATAACTGCGGTATGCGTAGAGCTTGTTGTGCATATTTAAATGTATTAAAAATTGAAAATAAACTGTAGTATGCTATATTTGACTTGACATCAGTATCTACTGTGGTACTTCAACACAACAACGTGAAATACAGCTACATTTTGCAAAAATACTGCAACAACAGATATCAGTAAGTTAAAAGTGATGTCATAAATAATGTCATAGAATATGTTGTGAGTGATGTAATATGTGAGGTCCTAAGCAGTGAATGGCGGGGCACAAGTTATGGTTAGCTCTACCATGGTACTCACCTGAGGCACCCACAAACAACTACATTGAGGGCTGTGGGAAAAACCCCAGCGGCCCCAGCCAGCTAACCGTGTGCTGTGGGAGCCAGCTTTACTCTCACCTGGAGGGAGTACCTATTATGCTGCTTCTTCCGGGAGTGAGCAATATCTCATTCTGTTTCCCTGCCCGGATCAGTGCGGGGTGGGAAACAGACTACAAGTCTGCTCCCAGCCGGCTGAAGCATTTTTAAAGCTTCCACCCACTGGGAGCAGACATTGGATTTGCTGCCATTAGTAGGAGATTAAAAAATGCTCCTGCCAGACAGGAGCAAACACATGTTTCCCTGCCAGCGCTAGTATCGGGCAGGGAAGCCACTGTGTCCCACAGATGGGCCCCCTGGGTCACAGCATGGGAGGCCGGTCCCGTGCGACGGGTCCCCGAGACCAGGTCACATGGTGTCCCTCCCTTTTAATGCAAGTGAAGGACCTGAGGAATGGAGTCCCCACTGCCTTTTAAAGGCTTGGGGGGACGGGCAGCGAGGCCTCCCTCCCCTTTGAACAAAATACAATATATTTTGGGCCCTGGGGGATTGGGTTCCTGGGTCCGAATACGGTTCGGCAGGGGGCATTATGCCCCCCCACCCTTTTCTAAATAGATTGGGCCTTCGGGATTGGGCCCTCAGGGCCAAAAACTGTTTGGGGAGAGGGGCCACTGCGTTTTCCTGGGGAAAAATTGGTTTGTATGGGTAGGAGTGAGGTATAAGCGGTGTAACATATAGAGTTGTAGATTCTTGAAGCAAGAGTTGCAGGATACCAGGCTTGGGGACTGTGAGGCTATTTCCCACTCCTTATTGTGCAGCGCGTGTCCAAACTTCTCCTTCCATTTATGTCTGATTGTGTCGAGGTAAAGCATGGTCAGTTCACGTATGACTTTATAGAGCCAAGTAATTAAATGACGACCAGAACCCATTGTTAAAATCGTCTGCAGTACAGGATGTGTTATGGGTTCAGTCATCGTAGCATTCCACAGGGTATTTATTGTAAGTCTGAGTAAGACAACAGTGTAAGAGAAACTGCCCTGGTGGTAAACCATATTCGGTTACTAGCTGATCGAATGAGAGAAATTGACCATCATGGTAAAGGTCTCCTGCTTTGTGAAGTGAGTATTCTGTCCAAGGGGCCAGGTCAAGCCTTGTATAGAACTTGGAAAATTTGGGGAGTCCAATTAGGGGTAGTGCTGGGGCATAAATTGGAGATTTGGGGTACATGCAATGTATGCGTGCCATGCAGGTGCGAGCCACAGTCACCTGTATGGGTGGTGAGGTGGAGGTAGTCCTCTAGGAAGTAGGGGGTGATGGATAACCGGGGATGTCATCACTCCATCTGTGTTGCAGGTCTTTCCAATTTATCTCTCATCAATCCAACGCGATACCCACTGCAACTTTGCTGCGAGATAGTACGCATAGAAAGATGGGGCTCCCAGCCCTTCTCGGTCCAGCAGGAGCTGTAATTTGCTAAACGCTACAGGACGCCACCCGTTGCCCCAGATAAGTTCGCCCAAAAGAGAATTGAGCTCTTGAAAGAAGGAGCAAGGTGGGATCACAGGGAGCTTGATAAAGTGGTAAAGTAGGCGAGGCAATATAATCATATTTACCAGGGCAATTTTTCCAATAGAGGCTAGAGGGAATGAAGGCCAGAATTGCATTTGTGCTTTAATACCCTGTATTGTAGTCCGGAGAGTGTGGTAAGTACGGATCCCCATGTAGCGCATTGTAATGGTGTAGAGCCCATGAGATGGACCTAGGCTGGTCGGGGTGAAGGGGATGTATCACTAATTTGCCCTAATTGACATGGAGTCCTGCAGCTATTGTAAACTCATTGAGTGTTATGCATATGGGCTGAGAGCTGATGTGATGTCCTTCACATAATGGAGGAGGTCTTTGGCGTACAGGGACACTGCATGCGTACTGTCCTCAAGGGGCATCCCCCAGTCAGTGCCCTTGCATCGTAAGCAGATAGCCAGTGGCTCCACTGCAAGGGCGAAGAGCACTAGGGAAGGGGACAGCCCTGTCTGGTTACTCTACCCACTGGGAATGGGGCAGAGATGAGGTGGCCCAGACGGATCTGGGAAGTCAGATTGGTATAAAGGAGTCACTTGTAAGCAAGGAGACAGGGGTCTGACACCAAATTAGTTCAGGACCTGGAAAAGGTTGTTCCACATTAGCGAATCAAATGCCTTCTCCAGGTCTAAAATTTGGCAAGCAGCCCTCGGGTAGCGCCCTCTAACTCGGTCCTGTAAGTGGAACAGCTGGCGTATATGTTTTTTAGGTGCAGTGCCTTGCGACAAATCCATTTAGATCTATATGTATGAGGTCTGGGAGTATACGGGCATAGTGGTCCACTAATATCTTATAATCAACGCCCAATTTGGCAATTGGTTGATACAATGAGGGTTGGATCGGGGTTCTGCCAGGCTTCCAGATTGAAAACAGGAGAGATTCCCGGAGTGATGACGGGAGTTCTCCCAAAGCCAGTGTCACTTCGTACGAAGTGACACTGGCTTTGGGAGAACTCCTGTCACCCTTTCACTTGCAGAATATCACTTCAATTTCTCAGAGATTTCACACTCCCGAAGTTGCAAAGAAAAGGTGCTATAATATTCGAATGGTATGCCATCAAGACCTGAGGTTTTAATACGAAACAAGTCCCTGAGTGCCTGCAATACATCATCAGTAGTGATTTTGGCATCTAACGTGTGTTTGGATGCAGTGGGAACACGGGGCAGTGTGATGTCTCCGAGAAATTGAAGTGATATTCTGCAAGTGTTTCTGGGGCCAATACAATGTAGAATAAAATGTGTAAAATTGTTGGAGGGTAGCCACCTGGGAGTGAACAGGGTTGCCTCTGGGTGAAAGGAGTTCGTTGTTTGGAGTGGGACTGGTGTCCTGTAGCGCAAGCCAAGCTGAGAGCTGGCCCGACTTGTCCTTCTCTCGGTGGATGTTAGCTGCATAAGCAGTAAAATGTAATTGACAAAGGTGTTCTAAGAGTTCTGCATAGGTTGTTTTTGCTGCAGCTAACTGTGGGAGCATCCCTGGACTCTGATCTGCTTCCTTACTCAGTTGAGCAAGGCGCTTCTCGGTAGCTCGTGTTTCATAATCTAGCATTCTGTGAACTCCAACTACCTGTTGTATGCTATGACCACGTATCATCATATTAAATGGGTGCCACTCCACCGCCCTGGAGGAGGCGGTGTTTTGGTTCTCCACAAAGTAGTGTAGGATATGTTTGCCTTGCTCCTTCTTGAAAACTAGGTCGTCAAGGCAGTCACTTTGGAGATGCCACATTGGGACCAGCAGCATGGGGGTTGCCCAACGGAGGTCTATGTAGTGGGCATCAGGGTCTGAGTCTCTGAGACCACATGCCCTAGATAGTCATAGCGACGTACGAGGGGAGTCAATGTCGCTGCGCACAAGAAGCACTCTAGCCTCACATAGAGACCGTGCAGTATGGAGTGGAATGAATATAGTTTGTGAGTAGGGTGATGAATTCGCCAAGTGCCTAGGAGGGATCTTTGTTGTGCCCAGTTACGCAGGCACACTGTGTGGGTGTGAGGAGGGGAGCCAGGGAGGCGGAGTAGGACCTATTGAGCTGCAGATCTAGAGTACAATTATAATCCCCGCCGAAGACCCAGAGGTACTCAGTTTTCTGGGCAAGTGTGGAAGAGAGGGTGTCCCAGAAGTTAGTCTGCCAGTATTGGGGGCATAAATGCTGCCGATGAGTAGGGGTCATCCATCTAGGCGTCCTTCTATGAGTATATAGCAGCCGTCGGGATTGATGGTGGTATCTAGAACTTGGTATAGGACTCCGGGCCTAATCCAAATTAGGGCACGGCGTGCATACGCTGAAAAAGTAGTGGCATAAACGAGTCCTCTCCAGCGTTTGCACAGGCAGGCCACTTGCGTCTGTGTGGTGTGGGTCTCCTGTAGGAGAACCACTTACGCGTGCTGCTGTTTAAAGTAGGAGTATACTTCATACCTCTTTTGGGCAGTGTGCATGCTTCTCACATTCAGTGGGATTAGCCGAAGAGTGTCAGGAAAGGATTGCATGGTGGATATGGTATGTAGGGTTAAACAGAAGGGGGAGAACCCTCTCTACGTTTGTCCTTACCATGTCCTTTTTCCAGTGCTTAATTAGGTTTGGCAATGGAATCCACGGAGCCATGTATTCAGTGCTGGGGTAGGGTAGGGTAAGGAATCGTATGTAACTAGGTGAGTGAAACAAGGGGGGCTACTGTAACTACAGTAGGTCCAAACATTATCATGTTTGTTACTCGAAGAGTGTGGGGGAGGTAGAGCAGCTTTGGAGGTAGAATGCCAAGCAGTAATTGCCCTATTGAGTAAAGCATGGGAGCCCGTGGAAACCATGGTGACCTCCGTGGGGTGGGGAAGAATATGTATGTTGAGGTCAGGAAGTGAAAATGTGAGTAATCTAGGTGGGGGGTACTATTCACGTTGCAGATCTCCACGGACTCACCCCAAGAAGACCGAAACAGGTGATTGCCCCAGGGCCAAAGGAAGAGGGAAGTAGGTGATATGTAGTGGGTCTAGTCTCTGACGCGGAATGAGTGGGAGACCACAAGTAGGGTGGAAAAGCAGGAGTGAGAGTGCAAAAGAACATTGTCATGAATGGGAAACATTAAGAGCCATTATCAACAACGTAGCAGGAAACAACTGTTCATCTGAATCATGTATGAGCATCTGCTGGTGGCGGTGGTATCACCGAATGGTTCGGTGAGCTCCGCTGCTAATCATGAGAGAGGAGGGTATCATCATTTGAAGTGAAGAGGGGAGGTCCTTGCTCATCGTGAGTGGTAGCGGTGCTAGGTGCAATATCAGCAGCCGCCCTCAGGGAATATCGTCGGTCTTTCATATCTGCTTGAGATTTGGGGGTGTTGCTGTTGAAGGATGATGAGTGCTCCATGTGCGGGACATCTGGTGTTTTTTTCTACTCTGCTTAGGTTGAAACTAAGGTGGGCCGTTGAAATCAGCTACTGCAGGACCATAATATTCTTCCACCCGGTCCCACACTTCCTTTGGATCAGTGAAAAAGTGAGTGGTGTTGTTCGCAATGACCTTCAAACGAGCTAGAAATAGGATCGAGGTCTGGGTCCCGTGTTGGCACAGTCAGTGCTTAACTCCCAAGAAGGATGATCTTTGTGCTGAACTGCCCTGGTATAATCGGGTAAAAGCATGCCCACTTTATCTTCCACCTTAAGTGGCCCCGCGTAGTGTGCCACACTAAAGAGTGTGTCTCGGTCTTTAAAATGGCCTGGGGAGGAACCTGGGAGGGGGTGGTGAGTAGGCACCCGAAGCGCCCTCTCTAGTGTGAAAAATGTAGTGAGCTCAGAGTCCGGGGTGAAGGATCTGAGCCAGGTCTTGAGGTACTGGATGGGGTCACAGCCCTCAACCCCCTCTGGGATGCCTATGAAGCACACATTGCTTCTACGGGATCTACCTTCGAGGTTGTCAGCTCTGTTTTCCAGGTGGCGGAAATGGTCCTGCAGCTCCCGGACGGTTTGTTAGGTATCCATAATGATCGGATGCAGGGTGGCCAGCTGTTTTCCCCCGTCTGTTACCTTGTCGGTGAGCATGCAGTGGTCATCGTGCAGGGAGCTGAAATCTGAGGCTAGGGCATTGAAATGTGTCTATATTGTAACACATGAGTTCTCTATGGCAGCAAGCACTAAGTCCAATTTGTCTGTCAAAGAATTCCAAGGAGTGGGGGTGGTTGGCTCGGCTCTTGCGGGTGTGGGTGCCACCACCATGGCTCACCTGTTAGCTACCGGGTCGCTTCTGGCATTGGGGCCTTCTACACTGCAGTCCATGGCCCAAGGGCCCTGCACCAAAAAGTGGGCCACAGTAGGTCCCAGCAGGACGTTGGCTTTCCAGTCAGCTGGTGGTCCTCACCTTCTTCTCCGCCCTAGGCCCACCGCAGACTGCACGGTCTAGTCTTGGGCCGGTCCCGCCATCCATGATGATGTCTGCAACCTCCATAGGGGGCCCCCGCGGGACAGGTGCACAGGCAGTGACCAGCGGCAGGAACCACAGGCTGTTACAGGCATCTCCCGGAGGTCATTGAGCGGGGTTCCTGGGCCGGACGATGATGGATGTGCGGGCAAGGCGGATGGGCTTCAGGGGCTCACATCCACCATCTTGGTGGGATTGGCCATGCCCCCATCTGCATATATACTATATGTATATATATTTGTTGGAAGTGAGGGTCCTTATCCCTCCCTGCCACCACCAAATGCTGGAGGCGGGAGTCCTTGTCCCACACCGCTGTCGCCAGTTGCGAGATCCAGACCCCTCGTTTCAACGTTAGGCTAAGTAAAGACACCGTCGGAGATAGCCCTGCTCACCCCCTTAGTAGCTTGGCACGAGCAGCCAGGCTTATATCCAAGGCACGAGTGTACAGTATGTGCAACCACACTCACAGCAACCCAATGATGTCACCACAAATAGACTCCACACAAGTTTTTATAAAACAAGTATAATCTTTATATAAGCAGATATACAATATGACCACACGATACAAAACCAACATATAAGGATGGGTAGTATTCCTTCCGGTGGATTGGTAGGTTCTAATTCCAACCACCACTTCTAACCAGCAGTTAAACTTACTTCTAACCGTTTCTAAAAGGTTAGGAAGGTCGTATTGCTAGGATCACACATGTTTGCAAAAGAAACGAAATACTGCAATGCGTAACAATATGCTCCTGTACTTTGCAAGAGAGAAACAATGCACTACGTAGCGGCACCGTCATGTACTTTGCAATAAAAGGAATAATGCAATGCGTATCACTACCAGCATGCCCTGTGCAAGGAAGAAACAAAGCAATGCGTCACGCTACAATCCTATACTCTGCAAGGAGAAACAATGCAATGCGCTACGTTATAATTATGTACTGTGCAATGAAGAAACAATGCAATGCGCTTCGTTACAATCATGTACTCTGCAAGGGTAAAATAACGCAGTGCGTAGCGCACCAAGCATGTAGGTTGTCAAGCACAAATATAGTCAGGCGTCATACGACAGTTTGATAGTTTGTTAGCAGCAATAATGCAAAGCGTAATACGACAGTCTAGATGCTCCGTTAACAGTTGCCCCCAATGCGGATCAAGGATGACACAAAAGTACCGCTTCTCACTCTGGACCTAGTACTGCCCCTCCTTGGGCCAGCACGGACCTAGATCAGAGCCGAAGCAACAGGCTCGCGCAGCTGACAGAAGCGAGAGGCCGAGAGAATGTCCGTCCGGGCCCACACCCCACCCCAGGTGTTGATCCACATTACCTGGGGGGGCCCGACCCCACTCTCCTCTCCTCCTTCAGCGACTTGGGCCTTAATCTAGAACTCCATCAATGGGCACAGCGAGCTCGGGCCGGTGGCTCAGCTCCTCCGGGGCTGCCGGTCCGGACTGCTACTGTTGAACTCCGAGTGCCTGATGACCTGGCCCTCCTTCCGGCGGTCTCAGTGGACACCGAGACCCGCCCTCAGCACTGTGGAGACTTACGTCGATTTCAGTACACACACTACCCAGGCACTCCTCACCGGCGCCTTGGGTTGCACCTCGACACGCACCCTGCGCGTCCGAGTCTCACCTCTTCGCTCGGTGCACACCACGACCAGGCACTCTTCACCAACGCCTTGGTTGCATCTTGACATGCACCCTGCGCGTCCGAGACTCACTTCTTTGCTCGGTGCACCCCACGTCCAGGCACTCTTCATCAATGCCTGGGCTGCACCGTGATACGCACCATGCGCGTCTGAGTCTCACTCCTTCGCTCGGTGCACACCACGTCCAGGCGCTCTTCACCAACGCCTGGGCTGCACCACGACATGCACCCTGCACGTCCGAGCCTTCTCCTTCTCCCGGTGCACACAACAACCAGGCACTCCTCACCAATGTCTTGGCTTGCACCACGACACACACCATGCGAGTCCGAGGCTCCTCTTTCTCCCGGTGCACACAACGACCAGGCGCTCCTCACTAACGCCTTGGCTTGCACCACGACATGCACCCTGCGCGTCTGAGACTCCGTTTACTTCCTGTGTGCCCACGATCACAAGGTACAAATTCCGAGAGTCTCAAGCTGCAAAAGCACGCGCACACCACGTTGCTTGGTACTTCTCCGGAGACTTTTATGTTCCTGTGTTTCCAAACAGGGAGCCAGCTCACCTCGGGCCCTTGGGATTCAAGACACAGTACAAAGCACAGTCTTCTTCAAGCAGGGGGACCCAGCAACTCCAAGCACAGTCCCAACAGCCTCTTCCTAGGTTAGAAGAGCAAACTGCAGACCAGCCCCAGATCACAAAGCAAGGATTGGTCTTTCCCCAGCAGTCTCTTCAGTTGCTCCTTCCTTAGCAGAGGTTCCTCTTGACCACGAAATGGGTCCAAGCCTTTTCAGTCTCAATCCATTTCTGTTTCATTTCAACTTTCAGGAGTTTCAGCTCTCATAGTTATACCCCTTCATGTTTTTGAAGTTTGTTGTGCTCATGGGTCCCTGACCCCGCCCTAAATCAGTTCTGGGTGTCTCCCTTCCAGTGTCACCTTTCTCCCTTTGATACTGGGGTCTGGTTCCTTAATCACTCAGCAGGAGATGGGTCAATTGGTTTATAGCACCAGCCCAGGCTTTTTCACCTCCCGGGCTTCTCCTCCCCCCTACTCTTCAGATGCAGGGCAGCCTGGTGCCATCTCAACCCCTCCCTGGGTCAATACCTCTCCCAGCTACTCTCACCTCTCAGATCCAGACAGTCAATCCACATTCAGCAGAGACACACAGAAAGGCTTAAAGCACAAAATTCAGCCACTTTCTAAAAGTGTGGTTTCTGAGTTCAGACATACTAAACTTCACCTCTCCATTTTAAACTTACAGGAAACTAGGCTGCCAAAACACAATACCCAGCCTCCCCCATTCTGTCCTATGGGCAGAATGGCCTTTCAGCAGTGAAAAACGAAATGGAGTGTTTTCCACTGTCAGGACATAACACACCTTAGTATATGTCCTGCCTTTTACTTACACTGCACCCTGCCCAGGGGTTACTCGGGATGTACCACAGGGGTGCCCAATGTGTATGCAAAAGGGAAAGTAAGGCCTGACAAGTGGTTGCACTTGTCAGGACAACATGCTAACTTAGCAAACTGCGCGCAGTCCCTACACTGCAGGCCTGAGTTCCCTTCTCCGCGCGCCTTTGCATTACTAGCCCTGGCACACACAGAGCACATCCCCAGGGACTTTACTTGTAAGGCAAACATACCAATCATGGCCAACCAATTACCATTACACTTTACACAGGGAACCCTAGTACTTTTGACACTGATCACCAGTGGCAAAGCACCCAAAGCATCTAAATTGGCTACTCTATGTAAGGAATACGGTCTAGAGACAAAGCAAAAGGTTTAGGGAACTTTAGCCAAAAATTCCAAGTCCTACAATATTCATGCCACAGCAGTGAACCTAAATGTGGCCCGATAATACATTATTTAGAACAAATGTGCAAATAAACACATAGTCAAGCATTTAATACGTCAATGCAAAAGTAAAATTCAAGTTTATTATCACAGCACAACAATATTGACATACAAAAAACACTTTTCTGTGCCTCACAGACTGCTTATAACAAATACTTTACACTGGGAAATAACTCTCCTAACAGTCAAAAGGTCTGTTCAATGTGATTTTATCATACTGAACAAATGTAACCTCTTGTTCCCTGGTTCTAGTTAAATAACTTTTGTTAAAACTAGTCTACACAAAAAGGTATCATGGCATAAACCATATATGCAGATATGAAGAGTATAATATGCTATTTATTACCATTGTTTAGGGAGGGAGGGACATCATGACTTACTGGTGTCTTGAGCTCCCCTGAGTCGCGGCCCCTCCCCACACCCAACAATTGTAATAAATAGGATATTACACTCTGAGCATCTGCATATATACTATGTGTATGAGTGCATATTTAAATCAGCCTATTTCTTCAACAACTTGTGCCACGCAACTTAATTGTTGATAAGAACCTGTGCCTCGCATTAGGTATATATTAATATCAACTTTACTATGCCCACAACATGTGCCTCACATTGTGTGCATATTAAATCAACTTCACTTTGCATACAACTTGTATGGTGTAAAGTATGTGTGTCTAAATCAGCTCCTTTGCCCACCCCTATGGTGCTGTCCTAGCTGAAATAATGGAAGCAAAATTATAGGGCTCGCATGGATGGGGAAGACATGAGTGTAAGTAGGGGCAGAAGATGTGTTCTTGTGCTGACAAGGAATTATCATCCTGAGCACTTTGTCTCACACCCTTGCATGTGCAGGGCGCCCATCTGGCTATGGTTTGAACCATGACCCGCATAGGGCTCGCCAATCGGTGAGTGAGTCTGCCTTTGGTAGCCATTAGGAGCATGAGAAGGGATTGAAGTGCAAATTCCTGCTCACAATGTTCACCTTTTCAGCCTATCAGGAGAAGGCGAAATCTGGGCCTTCTGTGGCTTCAGCTCAGATTGCCAAATGGGATTCCTCTTCACTTCTTTCGTTGTTCATGAGGTGTATTTGTACAGCATTATGCTGTATCCCTGCCTTTAAAAAATGAATTGCTGCTGTTTATGTGGCAACATAATTGCTCTTTTGGCATCATTTTCCTCTTTTTGTAGCATCTCTGCATTTTGTATGTTGCCTTGTTAATTACTAGGCCTTCGGTGATTTCGCTCTGTTGTGTACACAGCATGCCCTTGCCTCTCTGGCTAGATCAGTGCTGTGTAGTTACCTATATGTTTTAGCCTTAATTATAATTCTATTTTAAGCACCTATCTCTCACACCTAATACTCCATCACAACGCTAAGCGCTGAGCCCCTGCACAAGGTAACAGCACCTCTTTGATCACACAACACTAAAATGCTTCTGATGTAAATCTCATTAAACCAACTCTCAGCCAATCGTCCTGTTCCCCAGCGTGTAGCAAGCAAACCATCAGAAAACGCCCCACATAAGGATATGGACTGCTATATAAAAGGTACAATTCAATATTGTCCAGTTGCACCGTTTCAGATGGCCTGGGATCTGTCCTTGGTGCTGAACGCCTTTATATTGCACGTCTGTATGAGAACTTCACAGTCATGAGGTTATAGTTCTTGTGAGTCTATTGAAGTCTGGTTTGTTTCTTTAATGATCCTGGCGGCTTTTCCTGTGACATTATCTTTGCATTTAGATGGAAATACAAGCTAGTATGAAACTGTTATGTCTGAATTTCTGATGCGCTTGGTTGGTTTTGTTTGCTGCCCTCCCTCGAGTTCCTCTCCTGGATAGAGGATACTGGGAGGTGACATGGGCCTTCATCTCAATTCCTGATGGCCACAGTGAGAATTTTGTGATCCTGTGTCATCGGTGTTATGAGCTATATGGAAGCCGTAGAAGTTTTCAAATAGGTGCAGTTGCACCAGTGAACCTCACATTGACCGGTGAGGATGTTCCCTGCAGTTCAGGGATATATGAGCGCCAGCAAGGAAGCAGACCTTTCCTTAGAAATGTTAATACGCGCTGTGAGGGTGTGTAAACCAGCTATGACACCGATGTCAATAAAGATGGCAAGCGTGCACAGCCATGAACACTAGAAGGGGACCAAAGCCACACGACTGTCTCAATGATGTAAACTAGAGGCCTTGAGCTCTGGGACATAGGATGCACCACTGACAAAGTAAATGAAGGGGGTTGGCAGTGCAGTGAGTGTAAACCCAGAATTGCTGTGTTAAGCATTTGGCTCATCTGTACTTGTTGCTGTTGTGTTATTGTGTAGCTAGTCATTGTGCCTTTGTGGCTCGTCTGTCCACTCGTCAGGGTCAACTGCACACGTATCGCGGTTGTGGGCTGGCTCTGGCTCTCTCTCTTAGTATCTTTCGTGCTTGCAATTCAGCGGGCAGGCAGGTCATGTCCACTTGTGTAGGTGGATGACTTTCTCCAGCTCAGGGGTGTTCGACAGAGGTGCAGGAGGGCTGGCTCATGCTAGGTTTTCATGATACCAAGTACTTTAAATGTTCATAGTGTGAATCTAAATGGAAATTCTCCATATAGTCAGAGGTTATCCTGCATTCAGTCCATCTATCTGACCTTCAAGGACCAGTGCCTTTTTCCAGGTACATTCCTTAGTGAACTGGAGATTGTTGGTGTCATACCCCATCCAGGAGGCCCCATGGCCTGCTGAGGCTCTATCTGCGGTGGTTGAGGTTGTTGGCCACTGGTGTCCAACAGGGGGCTGTCCTACTATGGCTCTGTAAAATGGGCCAAGTACAGCCCTTCCTGCCCATTGCTCCCAGGGTACTAAGGCATATATTCATTGGCTTCTTGTAGAGATAGTGTGTGGGGCAGGAGCTCAGAATACAACCAACTTACACAATAACATGCTGTCCAGTCCAATGCTAGTCTTTTAAGTAAAAAAAAAAAACACTTGAGGGTTACTAAATACTAGATATTCCATGTGTGGTTTAGTTATGGAGTTGGATTCCCCTTCTAGAATCAAACGAAATGCAGGTCTCCCTATGGTGCCTGCTTCCCCTTTGACTCTGGCGTGAGAGTCAGGCACAGTCCCAGAGTGGTGCAACCAGTATTTTCACACTCTTGAGCTTTGTCGTTGGGGCAGGAGACTATGGGTGATGGTCTACCCCCCTTCAGGGACATGGGCACTAAGCAGCATGCTTGGCGGGCTTTTGTCAACATTCACAGCCTTGGGGCAACACAGACATGCATTTGTCTTTGGCAGTTTGGGCCCTTAGGGCCTAGGTACAGGTAGATGCCCATCTATGGCAGTTGCAGCTCTGAAGGACAATGTAGGTGGGCACTCGTCTTCAGTAGTTGGATCCCTGGAGTTTAAGTCTCCGCTCTTGCTCTTTTCCATCTCGAACGGAAGCATAGCCAGGCCCCACTGACCAGTTACAATGCTGCAATTCAGCATTGTGATTGGTAGGCACCCAGACTCCCCTGCCCAATCACAACGCTGCAATGCAGCGTTGTGATTGGTTTTGAGCGTCCTGGTTGGACGCTTAACCAGGGAATGGGAGCCTGGGCTTGTTTTCCATGCAGGCTGTAATGCAGTCTGTATGGAGAAAGGGGAAAGTACGCATGACTGGTTTGGGCGAACAAACAGTCTTTGCGCACTTAGGAGTGGGCAAACCACTCCTCCCCTGCCCTGCTCCGAGAGCAGAGCAGCCTCGCCCCCCCCCACCCGCAAAGCAGCAGGAGGCATAACATGATAATACCTTAAAGGTGTTATCATTATATGCTTCTTCTTCTTCGCACTGCCTTAAAGCAGTGGGGCAATGCTCCTCCCCCATAGCAGAGGAGCCGCCACTGGACTTCACTCCTTAGCAGTCAGCTACTACTGGGTGTCCCACACCTCAGGAAAATGTTAGGCTTCTCCTCCTGGACAATTTATTCTCGTATGGAGACTCCTAAGCACCTGGAGAGACCCTCAGCTTCTACGGTAAGTTGCAGATTTCAGGAGATGTTCCAGCACTGGTCTCCCAAGAGCCCTACTAGTACTCTGGGGTGGTGTCCTTGCCTTGGTTATGAAGGACTTAGAACTAGAACAAATGGAGATGATTTGAATCTCATATTATACATTTTTTCCAGACAGGGGATGTGGATCCTTTGTCTCAGGTTTCAGACCCGGTTTGGGGCAGTTCTCTTTCAGATATAGCTTCTGGGCTGTTCTTTAGACATAGCTATGTGCACAGGGTTGTTCTCACAGTTGGCATTAATAGAGCTAGCTCCAAGCAGGAGTATCCAAAATATGGCATAATGAAGTGTAAATTGTTTGTACCTAGCTGCCATCACCTTCCTGAAGCAGTAATCAGAAAAAGAAACTTCCTGATATATAACAACAGAAACTGCAGCCCCACACCTCACACCTTCCATCTACCAAATGGTAGTGCTGAGGAAGCACTAATCAGCAGCCTTATGCTAACAAGGCCTTCACTGAATTTCTAAAGGGAGCCCTGCATCCTTGCTCCACACTGAAGGGTCTGGGTCTCTGCCCGCCAGCACAGGTATGCGGGCAAAAAAACTTCCATGCCTGAGCAAGCTATTTTCACCTTCTATATTGTCACATGCTAAACCAGGGGCATCCTAAGTTGATCCCACTGACCTTGGTACCCAGAATTACACAACAAACAGTATTCTGTTACCATTCATGTACTAAAAAGAAACTACACACATACACACACACTTCACATAACTGTGTAACAAGAGTTGTCAGTAGACTGCACTCTCTCTGACACAGAGAAATGGCCTGGTCTGGACTATAGGTTCACAAAACACGGCATGCTGCCACCACAGCTTCTGTGATGTACGACTGGGAAGGACATTAGTTCATTTCCTAATTTAAATACATGTTGGGTGCGCCCCTCGATGTCACAGGATTGGTTTTGAACCTTATATTTTCAGAGACAGGCATAGGCCTCAGCACCTACGCTAGGTTAGCATGGCCCCCAAGGCCATAATAAAGGTCAGGTTACCAGTTTCACAAGCAATTGGGCACTCAGTGCAGGAATACACTCCTGTTTGCCACAGCTGTCCCCATACAGGGAAATCAACTCCATATTTGGCATTACCACTTTGACTATGGCTCTGGGAAGCAGTTAGTATACAGAAAGGGGGTAAGAGGCCCACATGATACATATTTGAACAGACTAATTGCACTCCTCGACCTCTGTAATATGGATTCTATTTTTTGGAGGGCACCAGACCTTCATAGTGGCTGAAACAGTATCCCTTTGACGGTGACTCCACGACTTTCACTTGAGAGAGCAGTAAGCATCACCCCAGGGTCGATCCAGCAGGCTCTTACTTAAACTACTAACTGGAATAATCAAGAGAGTCCCCCACAAGTCTGGCCATAGGGCGTTGGGTGAGATCACTCACCTGAGAAACAAGCATTTGCAATGCAATAGGTCTCGCATTAGTAAAAGTTTGAGCTATTAGCGTTGCTGATAATAATGCAACGCCAATAACTGAAACATGTAGTAATGCAAGACCTATTGCATTGCATGAGAGGGGGCCAGAGAGAGGAGAGGAGAAGAGGGAGGGGGACAGGGCAACAAGTGAGGGATAGAATGAACTCGTTAGAGAATGAGGGGGCAGAGAGATGCACTCACTGCACACTTGTGCGAAGCAGTCTATGGCCCTCTTGCCTATGTCTTCTGGGTTTGTACTGAAACGTTAGCACTATGCCAGTGAGTCTTTCACTGACTGTACAGTCAATTGCCGAGGCGCCTGGATCGGTATTTCTTGGCAGAAAATGTGCCTAAAACTGGATGCAGAATACTCCTGTGTAGGCTAATCCGGTTTTATGAGCTGTCACGCCAAATTTGCATATAATGTGGCACTTGGCGCTCCAGACATTTTTCCTCACGCTTGCTGCATGTGTAAGTTGCATAGTGCAGTGTAAGTTAAATACCCAAATTTTTCCCATTTGTGAATTGCAGCAACTGTCGGCATATTCACCAAAAGTGAAAGAATAACCACAACTCAGATGTGTTATTTAAACACTGCAATCGTAACTATGGCAAATGAAACCACTCCTCAATCAAAGATAAAAGAGACAGAGTGCCCGGTCTTGAAAACTCGAAACACATTCCATTTCACCGATGGAATGCAGATTGGAAACAGCCCTTCGCCCGAAGAGGGAGTGAAATCTCCAGTCAACAGCGGAGACTGACATTGGTAATTAACAATATGATCGACCAACTCGGGCGCTGTCCACCCCCCAAATGAACCTCAGGAATGTATTCAGAGTCGACAGTGAAGCGCCCTCCTCGGCTCATTGCTCAACATATGCTCTTGGAGCGTATGCACAGAATTAAAATTCATTCGATGGTAAACAAAGTGCATTGCACAAGAAACCATGATGCATACATGCCAACATTTTAGAGGAGGCAAGTGGAAGACATTTAAAAACATAACCAGGAAAATTTATTTTACCCTATTGGCTTTTACTGCATCAGAGGCCATTTCAAGCTGGAGACATCCAAAAGTAAGCTATTTTTGGCTTTAAAAATCGGCTGTCTCCCGCATGACTCCTATTGGCATGTATGTGATTGTCATGTGGAACAACGTAACCCTGAAAACAAGTGTGAAAACAATACGTATAAAAGAACGTACCTGGGATGAAATATAAAGATTTTATGGAATTGAAACCTCAGTTATACATGCCACGGCAAGTGTCTCTGGGGTCTAGCAGAAAGTTTTGGATTTGGCGAATAATGGGGGAAGGATGGAGCGAGGGCAGTAACATGATTTAAGTTGACCTTGAACAGTGTCATGTGTCAGGCCAGTAGCCTACCAACAGTTGCAAGTTTCGCCCTGGCATGTGAAATGTGAGAGACAAGCTGGTGCACAAAGCATGACCACAAAAGGTGTGCCAGGGTATAGGTCGTCTGACTGGTAGAGGCTTCGGCTATAGGTCGTCTGACTGCTGCTAGACCCACTATTACATCCGATTGGTTGGGAGTGACTCTTTTTATCTAGAGCGCGTGGATGCAGTAAAACAATGAAAATGCTATGGATGTAGTGACTGCCTAAATTATAGCGCCGCTCCAAGCCCCTGCAATTCAGAGGTCACTTTGCACCGGCATGCTGATGTCAGAGGACCATGCCTAGTTCATACTGTGCTGGGTTCAGCGTGTGCAGGGTTCAGTGACACCGGGTGGATTTAGGGAGATCAGAGTTTGGACTATGTTCCATAAATAAATAAATCGAACATTTATAAAAGCGGTAACTCACTGATGAGCATCTCGAGGCGCTGCCTGGTGTATCTTTATGTTTCACCACAGGCGCAGAGACGGTTCCAGCAGCACCTCCCCAGCCCCTTCCATGCTGAAATGAAACCAGTGGAGTGCGCGCACCACAGAGGAGCGGGGGCGGGAATCAAAAGCAGTGGTGTGCGCACACCACAGAGGAGCGGGGGCGAGTGAGCCTGTCGTCTGTACCGCGCTGATGCGCGTGCTAGACACCGGTGGGAATGGGCGGAGCAAAGGCAGGACATGCGCCCGCCTTTACCCAATTGCGTGCCTTATTTTGGCAAAAAAAACACGCGAAACCCAGTGGCAGCCGGCGAAAGCCTGATCACACGCAAGAGCGTGTGAGCAGCTTTCAGAACCCTGTACAAGAGGTCTCGCGCGGCGCGAGCAGTGCTGCGCACTGCAACGCAAGGCGCGAGACATAAAAAGGGGCTCTTTTAACAAACAAACTAGCTGCCAATGGCAGGCTCAAGATTTGGTGGGGATGCTATGGCGGTGGAGGAAGTGTCTTGGTCATCTGTCTGCCAAACTTTGAATAACCGGCTATAAGATTTGTCGAGAATAACAACATTTTGAAAGAGACCCTTCCCAAAACAAAGGTCAATGAGTGTGAAATTGCCCCCTGCCAACTGCATATGCCATTGTGTATTGTGCTTGAATATGCATTTTGATTGGACAGGGCTGCATCTCTTCATTCTAGTAAGACTTTTTATGCAGCAGCTGCAAGATGTGTTATCTTTCTTCCACTACCCTACTCTTCCTGCCTCTGTATTTCACACTAACAGTTTCTTTTTCATCCAAGTTCCATCCCTCTGTCACCAATTTTATGTCTTTCTTTTCCTCCTTTCTCCCTTTCTTGTCTGTTTTGATCTGGCTTTGGGCCAAAGTTTAATAATGAGAAATAAGTCAGGGTCCCAAAAAATGCTCATGCCGACCACCTGCAACCACTAGCACAAATTAAGCACTAATTTAGTGCCACATTAAGCAATCAAGTGCAAAGTGTGTGTCACATTCTCTCGTATTTTCTATTTTTACATTTCAACACATGTTGATACAAAAGCGACCCCAATACTATAACAAAAGCAAGTTTCGAGAGAAATAAACTATGGGGCATATTTACAAGCCTCTATCGTCACAGGAATGTCACTTTTTTCGACGTTCCTGTGGCAACACGGGCTGCGCCTTATTTACAAGGCAGCGTTAAGCCACTTCATGTGGCTTAACGCTGACTTGTAAATAAGGCACCCTCTCACACTATACTTAGCGTGAAAGGGGAGAGCAATGGGTGTTACGGTGGGTGTTCTGCCGCAACACCCATTGATTTTGATACTGCCCCATATTTACAAGGGTAGCGTAAATATGGGGCAACACCAAAATTAAAACCAAAAATACCTGGTCTTAACATAGACGCAATGAGGAGAAGTGCTTTATTTCTCCTTGTTTTTGCTGTTTCTGTTTGCTGCACACATACAAACAGCAAAACGCCATGCATGATTGTTTATGTGCAGGAAGGTGTCCCTTCCTGCACATACAAAATCATTAAAAAAAATTAGGAGCTGCAACTTCTATGTCTGCTGCACAATGCAGCAGACATAGAAGTTACAAATCACCATTTAAGATTATTTATGTGCAGGAAGGGACCTATTTATAGGTCTCAGAGTAAAAGTCTTCTAAAATGTTTTTTAAAAATTGTCTTTAGCAGAAAACAAAGCTACTTTTATACACTTCTAACAAGCGGTGTGTTTATTTTATCTTGTGCATCCCAGTGATGTCTTAAAGCTTTTCTTCAGGTTTGAGCTATCCATGTGGTCACACTTTAAAACCTTTGAAAGCACTTCTTTCCGTTAACAAACAGCACAGCAGAGGCGCATTGTATATTTGAAATATTTTACCTTCATGTCTCCCTCGAGTAAGAGCATGTTTGGAATCCTAAACCGCGAATGCTCTCTTGCAAGAGGCGATGCTCTGATGCTTGTATATGTGATATAACTGCTGCTTTGAGAACACTGTCTGTGATGTAAACACATTTTCATAAATATTGGGAACAAAACATATGCATGACAAAATATGAGTCATTCTTTCTACCTAGTATAAATGACATTTCAGCATGCATGATTTTTTATTTCCTGGTCCAGATACATGCTCTTTACTGACCCATCACCTTGGGATATTAACACAAACTGAGCGAAATTATGAAATTTTAAAACGCAACAACTAAAAGATGACCAATTGATTTTTTAGAAAGTGTCTATCTCACCTACCACCCTGTCTGTTGCATTCTTAATAACTTTTACTGCAAATCATTCAGCATTATTAGACTGTCAGTGAATCCCAAAAGCAGCCTTCACAGTTGATCTAGGCACTGGCTGCTACACAACTCATTTGGGGAGTTGTCTGGAATCTTTAAAGTAGCCATGCAGAGAAACAGGAATCAGAAGCCATTGCAATAGCGGTTTCAAAATGAGGGGGGCTTATTTAGAAGCCCATTGCGCCACCGGTGCACCACATTTTTGTTGCACCAGCGGCGCAGTGGACTTACCCATATTTACAAGGCCACGTAAAGTCACCATGCACGACTTTTCATGGCCTTGTAAATATGCACCCCTTTCATTCATTACTCTGCGTGAAAGGAAAATTCCATGGGTGTTGCTGTGAGTGTTCCCAAGCAACATGTATGGAACTAGATCCATTCCTAGATGTACAACATTTTGTAAAACTGGAATAGGGCCAGAATCATACACCTCCCCAGAGGATGAGTAGGAATGGCGCAACGAGGAGAAATAATTGTATTTCTTCTCGTTTTTTCCTCTTTCATGGCATTAACTATTGTTTTTGTGCAGGAGGGTGTCCCTTCCTGCATCAAAACAATCATCCCTGCAGTGCAGGCACCCTTGCAAAATGATGCAAGGGTGCCTGCACTGGCTCATGGCAGCCAATTGCGCGCCAGTGCAGGGGAAACCACAGGGATGAGTCGTATTGTTAATTGACTCATTCCTGTGCTTTGAAAATGATGCAGCAAGGCGCAGCTAGGGGCGTAACACAGGCCCCCCGCAGCCCTCGCTGGAAATCTGGAGCGGGGGCCCTTCCATGAGCGTGACAGGGGACCCCCTCAACTTTCGTTATGCCACTGGGCGCAGCTAACAGCTTATGGCACTGCATTGCATCATTTTCTTGTAGATGAAGCCCAAAATGTCAAAAGCCTACAATATCTTACTTGAGGGAGAGCCTCAGACCTGTGGTATCTCTTTAGTATTAAATAGTACATGTGTAAACTATTAATAAGTTAGGCTAAGGAACGTATGTGTTGCATTGCAACATTTCCATAGCGTTTACTGTCCCTATGAGGGGGCGCTGGGTACAAGGGTAACGTGGTACACTGTGCAGGGTATATGGTTGGAAGTGTTGTCTTTGTTTTGATCCTGTGTGGGAAGTGTTCCCAAGCCGTGCATGATGGCCACCACCGTGCCGTTACTGTGTTATGGGTCTCAGCACTTAGCGGCGTGCTGGATGAAGAAGTGTGAGAGAAATGCACGTGCAGTTTGTGGTTTTCAGTAAGCATGACAGCTTTCTTATGAACATAATCCATTTGGCTGGTTGCCTGGGTTGTCCATTCTGAGATATTTAAAGTTTATGGTCCTGAGCTGGCACAAGCTGGAGAGAAGCATGGCCCTCTCGAAGTAGGGGATAAACGGGGATACGTGGTAAAGAAGGGGTAGGAATAGAGCTAAAGGTAATCGTTGTTGAGTATCTAATAGAGTAGGCGAGGGCGTGAGTTTGCAGAATAGGAGGAGTTGGCAATATAAAGGCCACTATCACCCCCCCCCCCCCCCACCTCCCATCACCTCTAGGTTTTACATATCAATTAGCAGCTGGCAGACGGACAGTGAACGGCACGAGCTACAGATGTGGTCAACAGTTTTGCATTTCGTATTCGGCAGGTAGTAGAAGACAGGATAACAGGCACTAAGGTTAAAAGATCACAGATGCCAGTGTTGCCGGCTCCGCCCACCAGGGGGCAGTGGAGCCCCATCGATATCTCGCGGTGCCTGGCACAGAGGTGTGGTGTCAGGCCCCCAGGCTGCACGCAGTGTGACTCTGAAGAGATGCTTGCTTTGCTAAATTTAGGCATTTCTGGCTGAAAGAAATCTCAGTACTAATTGTTCCAGTGAAATACTCGAAGGTTTAGCAATCATACACGCTTGTGTTTTTCACTCCGTCTGTGCGCGGCGCACACAAAATCTGTCTAGGTGGAGAAAGCGCGCTTTCCAGAAAAAGAGGGGCTTTTAAGTAGAATATTGGCTTTTCAGCCGTATTTGCAACGGTAACAGCTTATTGTTTACCACTAACCGCCTTATGCTTGGAACTTTTGAGGTCTGTAAATAATTGGCGTTGTTATTAGCACAACTTGCAGTAAAGCTTGTCTTGCGATAATTCAAATGTTTCTTTGCAGGCTGCCACAGACTCAGCTATGCTGTGTCTGACTGGCAACGGGAGGAGATGTTAAACTATGGTCTGTGGACCAATAAAAGGGGCAATATTACCTGATAAATGACCAGACAAAACGACGGTCCTTCAAAACCGGGGTGGCACATTTATCAAATTTTTACGCAGCGCAACGCAGCAAGCCACCTTGCTGAGCTGCGCGCAAGGGCAGGAATAGACCGTAATTAACATAATACAGCGCATTTATCAAGGTTTTACCTCACCCTTGCGCCACACATGGCGTGCAAGGGCAATGCCAAACCGAAGTGAGATTTATCAAGCCACGCAAGGCCTCCTTGCTTTGCTTGATAAATCTAGAGTAACGCAAGGAAGCGCAAATCGCTGCCTTAAGTTACTCCGCCCCACCCATCCACCCATGGATTTTGCCGCATTCCCGCATTCCCAGATATTCCATTAGTGTTAGATCTGGGATTGCGTCAAAATGTTACGCCTCCTCAGGAGGTTATTTCTCCTCTTTCTATGGGTGCTGCATTCTGCAACACCCATAATAAGAGGAAAATCCATCTCAGGATTGTTTTGTGCAGGAAGGTGTACCTTCCTGCACAAAAACAATCCTGCCTGCAACACAAGCACCCTTGCAACATGATCCAAGGGTGCCTGTGTTAGCACTAGGCAACCAAAAGTGCAGTAGCACTGCGAAAGGATAGGATTTTTTTTTCTTCTTAGAGTTTTATATAGCACGAACTAGACCTGAGAAACCGGGTATCAGAGCGCTTTACATGAGCACCAGTTTCGTTACAGATGGACACATTCATTTTTTTTAGGCACGGGGAGATTAAGTGACTTGCCCAGAATCGCAGGATGTTGAGCGTCGTTGCCGAGACTCGAACCCGGTTCCCCAGCTTCGAGGTCGACCACTCTAGCCATAAGGCTACATCCTCTCCCCATTCCTGTCCTTTCACGCAGTGCAGCAAGGTGGTTTGCTGCATTGCGCTGTGTGAAAGATTGCTAAATCTGCCCCTTAGTGTCTTACAATGTGCTTCCCATTCAACATTTCTAAATCATGCAGTGTATGTAAGTTGTGTCGGCTGGATGCCATATTGAAGAGCTCTCTGGTGCAGTGTGTGGCACATCTTTTGGACTTGGAATGTGTACTAGTACTGATTGCCAGCAGCAGCCTCAGTGGGGACAATGTGGTATCCTTGCGCGTGCGTCCTCAGCATCACTTTGCCGGGGCTGCAATCAGCATGCTGTGATGTTTTGCACTGTTATTACAGGGTTGTTGTTGTGAGCTTGTGACGTAGGTCCCTCTAGTAACTTCCCAAGCAGGTGTATCCTTTCCAGAGAGACTCCAACTGAGACTGAAAGTTCCCTTTACCACTCCAACATCTTCCATGCCATAACTCAAACTGCGGGATTGCATGTGCACCCTATACTCATATAACTCCAGATCAGACATTACCACCCCATTATCTTCCTTACCAGCACTCCATTGGACTTATTACTAGCTCAATATCTTTCATACAAAATCTTCAACTGAGACATTATCACCATCAACATCTTATGCATAAGAGCTTCATCTGAGACGTTACTACACCAACATTTTCCTTCCCAGTTACCAAATGTGCCAGTGTCTTAGGAGCTCCTAAACTGGATGGTAATCAACTAGATGGTCACCGTCAAGTCCAAGCTTCTTCAGTAGTGGATTCACTGCACCTTTTTACGGTGCATAAGCTTCTTTCTTAGAGCTGGAGGAGATGGCCAGTATGAACAACAACCTAGATCTTCACCAAAGGTCTCTTTAATATGCCAGGACCGCCCTTAGTCCTCTTGCCCTTCTCCTGGGGGTGATGGAGGGGATGGATGGTTCCCGTACTGATAAATTGTTCCTAGGGACAGTCATCTTAGTGGCCAAAAGAAACATTGCAGTGACCTGGAAGGACTCAGCATCTCCATCTATTGCGAAGTGGCGTAAAGGAGGAGACTGGTGCGGCATCCAAGAAAAAACTGCATACGAGGCAAGAGGCTGTCCGGCCAAACACAAGTGCATACGGGGCAAATGGCTGGGCTTGATATGCTGAGGATTCATAGGCGAGGGTTGGAAGTTCTAGAGGGGCAATATGGGTCTTGTCCGTTTGTATTGGCCCAAAGGGAAAGAAATCTGATAATGTAATTTATTGTCTTACATGTCACAGTGATGCACTGTTCTACTTTGTTGCTCATAAAACCATTAAAATTGTTTATAAACAAATATGCCAGGACATGCATGGATTTTAATAATAAGCCCTCCAGATCATCCTAGCAGTAATCTCAGTGAAGGTTGGCAGAGGACATCGGTGTGAGGGCCTCAATGCCAAGAGGTGGCTCTGGGACTGGTGGTATTGAAACTGAACAGATCGTGTCTGTCATATAGCCTATCTTCATGCCAACCAGGAAATTGAGACTATACCTCATGGTGATAAACGCTCATTGACATAGGCAGTCCACCATCTGGAAGGGTTCCTTGCTTAATCCAACAAACTGGTGGTTTAAGTTTTCTTTGATGCATAGACCACCGTATACACAGAGTATTAAAGGCCTGATTTCAGTTTGGAGGATGGATTTAGTACCGTCGTCATGGAGGAGAACTTTACTCCCGCCATTGTGAGGTTACTCCACCTGCCACATTTAGAGATGTCCACCTGCTCAGCGGACACCGCTTGCATTTACAGGACCCACTATCACAGTGGTTCCTGTAGAGGCATTGGAAGTTTGACGGATGGCTCTGTCAACCTGACGCCCAACTTTGAACTTTTTTTTTTTACTTTCAAAAAGAAAATCACAAAGCAGGATTTTCTTTTTGGAAAGAAAAACCAATGACCCCTTTGACAAGAGTATCCTCTCTGCCAAAGTCTTAATCAGCTCCCAGGTGTGAAAACCTGCCTTGTAGGCATTTAGTTCTGTTCTGTCTTCGGAGACCTGGGATCCTGGAATATCAGGCGCGTTCACTCACGGCAGCGGTGAAACATCACATTTCTTAGCATTTTAAGCTACTTCTGAAAATCAATCAGTTGCACTGACTGTGTAAAATATTCTGTATGTAAAAGGATGATGTGCATGTGGGCTTTCTAAAACTTCGTCGATTAATTGAATTACGTTCATTTTGATTATTATTTATTTCGATTCAGATTAAAAGTAATTCTATGTGGTAATACTTAGACTTGTAGAAAGAAGCATGAGAGATGGATATTGAAGCCATAGGACGATCCCATTGCCTGCTCTCCTTTTTCGATGTGTCACCTTGATATAGTATTTTGGATGTTTCCTGGGCTTGTGTTACTTCATTTAGCTGATAGTCATACTGAGGCCAGATTAATGCGCAAGATCTGGGGAGTTGTGTGAGTTTCTTTCTTATTCTACTCTGTTGTATGTAAAGGATACTTACAGACAGGGCTTTAAGTGGGATGAAAAACTGGAGGGTCTCTCAAAGGGGCGTGACCAATGTAATTAAGGGCGTGGCTTAAAACCACAAACTAAAACATCTGTGCTCAGCATAGTGTGCCGCCCAACTTGTATTTTGCTATTTCTGTCATTGCATCCGGATATATGATACAACAAGTAACATCATACCTACAACAAGTCAGGACTATTGGCTTTGTCAATGGTTGTTAGTTGCATTAGATAAATAAGCAGCAACTATGGCTTGTTGTATATAATATTGAACAAGCTTCCACTTGAAGTCCTGGTGACACCACGACAATGTTGTAGCCTTGGACCGTGTCATGTATGCCTGTAACTTGCATGATCGAGGTCATTATTAGCGGCGATACTACGTGTCTCTCGGTCCTCTTTCAAGTGCTTGCCGTCCTTTTTCCCCAGCAACTCCCCCCCCCCATGGGCGGCAATCTGAGGGATAGCCCCGGGCGCCACAAGCTCTAGCTACGCCTCTGCACCTACTCTTATCATTTTCCACCTCAGTAGCCTACTAATTTTTATGTTATGTTATCAAGATTTGCACGGGGAGCTAATCACCTGGGAGGGTATCCAGGCACCCTGGACAGAGAGAGCTGCGCTGTCCGAGAGGAGCTTAGTTGAAAAGTCGGGCTTAGAATTTCGTTCTGATTTCATAGAGGGGAGCTGCAGCTCTGATGGGGGGAGGAGCTTGTTCCAAGTCTTGGGGAAGAAGGCGTGGCCTCCGGTTTTCCTGTACCGGATGTGAGGTATGTGGGTGAGGAGTCATCCAACCGATTTGAGGTGCATTTTAGGGGTGGGGAAGTGGATGCAGTTGCTGTGGTATGTGGGTCCTAAGTTGTGAGTGCCATCAAGGTGAGGAAGAGGAGTTTGAAGGGGGCATGTTTCTGAATCGGGAGCCAATGGAGATTGTAGTGTTGGCATCTTGTATCAAAATGTATTTTGATGTATTCTGCATGCTTCTTTAAGTATTTTTTTGTGGTAGAATTTTTAGGGTGAACGCTCTATTAAATGTTTCAATGTTGCTAGGTGTGAAAAGAATGTTATGATTTAAAACTGCACAGTTTTTGGTGAAGCTGTGGCTGGTTGAAGCAACCCTCCTTGCGTGCTCCACAACCGTGTAGCCTGAAGAATAAATCTTACTTTAAAGATCTTTTGCTTCCAGCGTCTTTATTACAGAGATCTCTTAGGAGTTTGGATATCTGTGCCCCCAGAGGGAAGCTGAGTGGGACTCTGACACCCAAGCTTTGAACTACTTGAAATCTGCAGGTGAGCTTGGCCGCTATGCCCATATTGAGGACGTTGCCGTAGTTTTGTCTGCTGGTGACGAGTGCTTGTGTGACTGTTGGGCGAGTGTCCAATGGGAGCCATTTGAAGATTTTTCTGAGCATCTTGAGGGTCTGGTAGCATGTTGCTGTTACCATGTTGACTTGGTGGTCTATGACAATTTGGCTGTTACAGGAAATCTGCCTTTTCTGTTTCATCACCAAGGATTTTTTGTCTTTTGCTGGACCATACATTTTTGCTGTCTTTAGAACTATGTGCACTTTACCCTTGCTACAGCAGTAAAGTGGCTATGCTCGCTCTTTTAGGTTCAAAAGGGCCTCTGAGTCCAGTGATGATGGTAACAGCGAAAATTAAGTGCGTAGGAGTTGTAAAAGAGTCAACGTCCACAAAGTCTTGGTTACCTAGTTATGTGATGGGGTGACAAAGATAAGTGATTTGCAGCGCATGAGTTTGGCCCTACATATGCATAGAGCGTACCCGAGGAGGACTGGCGAGTCAGTCTATGAAATCACATGCCATTGCTGGGAGGGATAATGTGTTGTCCCTAGAGGTAGATGACCAAATGAAGAATGCCCCCATGAAGGAAGCCCTATGATGTTCTGGGATAGCTAGAAGCAGTCACACAAGCTATGGGGGGATTATGTGGATTTGTTGAGCCAGGCACTTGATGTTTGGGTGAAGGGCATCAAAGTAAAGATTATGATGGGCTGTACAATTTTGTTATGAAGGAGCAGTAAGTAATTGTTTTACATTATAGTTGTGCCATCAGCTAATAAACACAAAGCTCACTGTGCTGAGAGAGGTCGGGAAGGAAGATGACCTCTGGAGTGACCACAAGAAGGATGGTTCATAATACCGTCCACACAGGGAAGGGGAAGGAAAGTATAATACAATGACATTCTAAAAAGGTTTTCCAAAAGAGATTTGAAGGGAAGGACTGCCCAGACCTCTTCAGAGCACAGGAGGGTAGGTTTTGATGGGGGGAAGCCCAGGGCACCCTTTCATTCGCCCCTGCGGTATGACTATCTCCCAGTCAAGTCACAAAAAAGGAAACACTCCATGTACCAGGAAGACCTCCCCCCCGGGTGGGCCCTACACAGTGGTGACTAATGTAGCCCTAGGGGGGGGGGCTAGTTGGGAGGTGAATCCAGAAAGTTATCTGGTGAGGAGTTGGCATCACTTCTGGGAAGTCACAGTGAACAGGGTCCCTGCCTCTGCTCTGTGGGTTACGTGTCCCAGCCAGACCATGGCAATAGCAAAGCTAGATTGCCCAGAACTGTATCTGCCAGGACAGATTTGTAGGATAATGCAGGCCCATGGGCAGGAGTATGTCCGTCCTATGGCCATTGTATCCTTAGAATGGGAGGGGGTACTTCCCCACGTACCCACATACTACATCCTTGGCAATGAGCTCCCACTGGCGAGAAAAAAGGCTGGTGCGCAGCTGCCCGGGCCACATCTAGCATAAATTCATAGGGGCATTGTCCATAAATAGAGGGTTCAAAGACTAAGAGTAAGGGATGGCGGGGGGGGGGATGCCATACACAGATTGAGGACCAGAGGTTTAGGGGTTACTTGCTCTGAGAGGCAAACACCCAAATCTGACCCTAGTAGGCCACTTCTTACCGTAAAGTGCAACCTATACTGTCTCATCACAACAGATAGGATACCTGCTCCAGGTTGATCCCAGCATAACACCACCAGAGTGTGTCATCCTTTAGGTGGACTGCATGTTCGCCGAGTAAGTCCTGGACTGCCACGCACATGTTCAGTCTTGGGATACAGAACTTGAGCAGAGGAGTCAGTCTCAGGATGTCACCCCTCAAATAGTAGAAGTGAGAGCGGGAAGAGTGTGTCTGGAATGCAAAGTTGTAGCTACTGACTTAAAGAAACCTAAGATGCCAAAGAGACTTCAGAATCAAGTTGGGGACTCCTTGCCAGCTCCATGGCTAGACTATGCAAGACCCTAAATTAGAGCCTCCACATAACCAGGGGCCTGGTTCCTAACTCCTGTCAGTGGCCTCAGTTGGTTATGGGACCTATGGGCAGAGCTTTCCCTGGGTTAGGGACAGAGCTGGGGACAGAACTCTGACCTAGGAGGCAGAATGGGCCACATAACCTTGTTGGCCATGGTGGTACTGTCTGCATACTGGGATTAATCTGTGAGCAAGCTAGGGTTAGTCACCTTACAGGTGGGGTCGGAATATGAGAAGAAGGTTTCCCAATGGACGGGGTTAGTGGCTCGGGAAGATATTGACAGAGGGTTACAGGTTGGTTCAGATGGGCATAGAACAGACAGTGCCAATGTAGAAGTGGCAAATTGTCCATGTTCTATCACCTGAGCAGGGAAGTCTATCAAGGGGTTAATTATCCTACCCTCGCTCTTGGTAGGTGGCCTGTGTAGGAAATCTGCCTTTTCTGCGTGGTCACCACAGATTTTTTACCTGTTGCTGCACCTTATAATTTTGCTGGCTTTAGAACTCTGTGCACTTTACACATGCTATCCAGCAGTAACTGCCTGTGCTCCCCATTTTGACATGGTCGCATTGGCATAGTAGTAATTTGCAATTGCATATTTAACTTGCCTATAAGTTCCTAGGATGTGGTACAAAGTGTACCCAGGGCGTGGAAGTTAAACATCACTAGTGGACTGCAGCACCTATTGTGCCATCCAATACGGTGGCATGGTAAACATGGATTCAGTCCTACCTTTATAGCTTGAATGTAGCAGTGTAAAAACTGCAAATCAACCTGTCAAAATAAACCATTTTAACAGGATGGAACCGCTCTTTTAAATATTAATAAGTCACCCATGTACCACATGTAGAAAGGTAATGTTAACATGTCCTTACAGTGACTAACACCCAAAAGCTCTTTACACTGTGGCAGGCCTATTCAGAATACCAGAATACAGATTAAAATACTTATATTGTATCTTGGGAATGGGACCTGCTAGAAAAATTGTTAGACAACTATTTTTAATAGTTATTAAAAATTCTATTCAACGGTGAAGTCAAATTTTAATGCATGTTAGGAAAAGTAACTTTTAGAAAGTTACCTTTTCCCTGTCTGTAGTTCCTGGAGGCTAATTTGCATTGGCCCTCCAACTTCTCCCAGCCAGTAATTAGTACTGAATAGATATGAATAGGTGTGAAATACCTGCCAGGAGCAAATAATATGCTGATCTGAATGGGCATAGACGACTCCTCTGAACTCCACAGAATATGCAAGTTAGGAACTATGGGCATCATTTTTGACGTTACAGTGTCAAATCCTGCTTGAAGATCGAATCCTGCTTGACAGGTCTGCCTGGTTCATTCAAAATATTTGAGGCACACGTGAAAGGTGAGAGAACAGGATACCAAAACAACTTGTGGGATCCACTATAGTGTTGCTGAAGGACTAGCAGTATCTTTAATCCTCAGGATTCGTGTGAAGCACAAAGGGTCCACCTCATAGCACCACCAATTCTGCATGCCATTTTGGCACAGAAGTTTGATGTGGCCGGGTGAAGTAAAGGGGTGTTAGGAAGGGAATAGCTGTGAGGAAGATCAGAAATAAAGACAGACCCTAGTTAATATCCCTAGTTACAGGCACTACTTATGTCTACCTGCATACTTGCCATCACCTGGAAGAAAGATGATTGTTTCCTTCTTTTGATTTACACTTCTCAGCTAGGGATTTCTGGAGAATGAAATTGAATTTTTCTAGCTGTGAGCAGAAAACACCTAATTAAACACCTTATTAAAATTAACAAACACCTCTCTCCTTTTTCTCTAGTAAATATCACACTCAAAATAGAAATTACATTAGAGAAGACTATAACATTCCATAACTCCAATCCTTTGTGGGACAGCTTCTAAATGCACAGTTAGGTCTCTTTCAATGGTTCTTTTATTTCGAGCAATAATCGGGAACTTTCCATAGATTATGTTAATTCTTACAGCAACACAAAAAACTAAATTCCTGTTGTACAAATGACTATGGGCTTGATTTAGAGTTTGAAGGACGGAATAGTCCATCAAAGACATGACGGATATCACGTCTGCCATATTACAAGTGCCATGGGATATAATGCACTTGTAAAACAGTGAACTGAATATTCGTCATGTTTGTGACAGAGTATCCTATCAGCTGAACTTTATATCAGGCCATATTTCCTTAGTTACCAGGATACATAAACTGTGTGCTCCCTGCAGTGTGAGTCAATAAAGTTATTATATACCAAAAAGTCACCAACAGCTAAATTCAGAATATTCCAGCACCAGCTCAGTCTTTCATTGTGCTGCAAATTAACTTCTTGATATTTCTTTGGGAAACGGCAGAAACCTACCTTAGTTCAAGGAAAAGACCAAGGAACAAAGAGAGCGCAGCTGCAATCTTTACCATGGGACCAGGCCGATCCCTCTGTTTAATTGCTTAATTTTATTTCACTCTTGACACAAATCAAGGAGCAGGAGCTCATCCACGAGGGTGTTGATTCTTTGTAAATTCCCAAATAAAGTGCACCGTTATTTGGATGAGGCTCCTTTTATAATAATGCCCTCCGCAAGATGGCCACCACTTTGCTATAGCGCTATGGAATCTGGCACATGTAGTCTATTGCAAACACTAAGTATTTTGCAAATACAGGACACGCCATAGTTTCCTTGTCAGTTATTCTTACCACAAATGCTCAGATTTGAGCTGAGGAAAAAAACAGTGGTCCATGCATCATCATGGGTGTGCACCAGCGGCGGCTGGTACGGAACCGGGGTGGCGGACAGGAGGGTGAAAAAATATATATGATACTTCTCTCTGCATGGTCGCAGTCTCTCTTCTGTCGTCTCTCCTCCTGGAAGCAGGAAGCACCCAGGCTCCCCTAAGCCAATCACAATGCTGCTGTCACCTGCATGCCAGCAGCATCATGATTGGTCTGAGCGGCCTGGTTTAGCACTCAGACTGGGAGTGGAAACCTGTGCATGTTTCCCAGCTAGGCTGTGCAATACAGCCAGGTGGAGAACATGCTAATTGTGCATGACTGTTTAGCTGGCCCAATTGTCATGCGCACTTAACTGCACATATTTCCTCCTACCCCTGCTCTGACAGTCCAACCCGCCCCACCCTAAACTGCCTCGCAATTAAAAATAAGATGAGAATGAAATCGTGTTATCATTTTATTTTTCCTTTTTTGCACTGCTGAAAAGCAGTGGGGCAATGCTCCTCCGCCTTAGTCTAGGAGCCGCTGCTGGTGTGCATCAAATTTTAACTGCAGTATATTAAATTGGCACCCTTTGTTTTAACATAATTAAGTGTTCAATACCAACTCTAGGTTTTAGATCTTAAACAGTACAGAGTGTTAGGAAACCAAAAGGCACTTGCAGAGCCAGAAAACACTTGGAGAGTGAGCGAACCTTGACAAGGACTCTGCTTTTGTCCTACCAGACTTTTGTCTCTGGTTGTACATATAACGCTTGGGGTATATTGGAAAGGGGAGATACCAGGATGCCAAGGCAAACCTGCCTGAATACTGAAGGAGTCTGCTTAGCCCTGCCAGACTTCTATCTCTGGGTTTGTTATGGGTACCGTGGCTTCCCCAAACTTGGGTGCCGATTCCGATCCGTTAAAAAAAATTACCGTACGACTCGTATCCGTATTTTTTTATGTACGAATCGTATAAGTCCCGTACAACCGGTGAAGTACGATTCGTACGTAAAAAACGTCCCCGGACAGTTTTACTGAAGTCCGAGCGTATGGAAAACGTCCCTTACGGAGTGAACTTTGTACGACCCCTACCCTGGGTACACTGGTGCCCGGGGTATGAGTCGTACGGCCCCCCCAGCCTCCCCCGCGTATGTCCACACTGTCCCCCCACCCACGTATATCCACACCGTACCCCGGACCGTACATACGCGAGGATTGGGGTACGCCTGGGGTACGGTGCGGACATACGCGGGTGGGGGGGTACGGTGCGGACATACGCACCGTACATACGCACTGTTGGCCTATGTACGGTGCGTACCCCAACAGCGCGTATGTACGCACCGTACATATGCAATGTTGGGGTACGCACCGTACATGATGACACGTACGATGTGGTTGATGGCGTGTACGTCGAGTACCGGGCCCCCTTTTTGTCGTGCATCGCAGCATACTTAGCTTTTCCGGCACTTTTTGGCTCCCGTAAAAAAATAGTCGTGCGGAGTGCTGTAGGTACGAATCAGACTTGCTGGTCCGTAAAACGCTGCCTGACTCCGTGCGGACGTCGCGTACACGCTGTCCAGGATCAGAATAGTAGGTATGTTTTAGCCGTACGGTGTTTTTTACGATTCGTACAGAAATGGTATTTCTGTACGAATCGTACTTGCTGGTTTGTAAGGTGGATTTCCCGGGTACGAGTCGTACCGAGAATACGCTCCGTACGACCATTCGTACCCGGGTTTTACAGGATCGGAATCGGCACCTTAGTGTTAGATGTGGGAGGACACTAGGATTTTCATAGTACACCTGCCACACACAACCCCAGCACCAGTGCTTAATTTGTCAGCACCGGGGCTATGATAGTCTGCCACATGGTGGCGCTGTCCTGCTAATTTCAGTATGAACACAACAACAGCAGTTTATTTGTTCAATTTACATTAACAATTATTGGTACCTGCCTCCCAAGCCATTCTTCTGGCTTTGGGGGCCTGGAATAGTCTGACTTGTCACATTTGTAGGAGTGTGAAGCTTAGTAGCTGTGTATGTACTGTCATTTGCAGCGCTGGCATGGGTTATGTTTGGTGCAAGCTACAGTGGTCTCCCGGTCGAGAGCCCCGGCACTTATCCTTTTACAAATTAAGCACTGCCCAGCACTAAGAGCCCAAGTTTAGTGTTTTGCCATCCTAAAAATGCCAAAGTGGGTAAGGCTGGACACAGCTCCTTTTATCCCAATAGTTAGTGTGCCCAGGGGTCATTCCCACCACTAGCTATTGACAGGCATAAATATTGTACATGAACTTCAGACAACTTTGTGGTTCTATGGAAGATCAAAAGAGGACAGGACCTGCTGTCTGTAACCTAAGAGGAGCCCTGAAGAACTGGACCTGCTCTCTTGTACCGAGACAAAGAAGTGGACTCCAATGGTCAGTTGGCGGTCCTCTTATGTGGCTACAGGGAGAAAACAAGTTGTAAGAGGCCCTTTCCTGGAAGTGCCCAGCTGACCTGTGAAAAACGGACTGGATCCTGTTGGCTGTTGGCATCTCCATTAAACCCTGTGAGACTGTAAGTGCCTCCCCTGAGGTCCTACGAAGATTTAGAAGTGTACTCAAGTGGTGGATTGAGACTTACAAGACCAAGGGCTCGATTGAAACTTTGGCGGATGGAGTAAACTCTGTTGGCCTGGCGGAGGACCTAACGTCCGCCGGGCTGAGACTACTCTGCCTGCCAAATTTTTAAAAGACAGCCAAGCTGGTGGTCATTTCAAATGCATTGGCAGGAACTGTTGTCACAGAAGCTCCTCTCAATGCTGTTGAAAGTTTGGTGCAGGAGGACTCAGTCAACATGACGGAGCACTGCACCAAACTGTTTTCTTTTTTATTTTCAAAAAGAAAATCCTGACGCAGAATTTTCTTTTTGAACATAAAAAGAAAATGCTTCCCTCCCCATGGCAGTGGTCTCCCATAATGAGGGGCATTTAGCAATTTTCCCTACCCCTTACCGCAAGAGTTTCCCTGGCGGTGACGGGCGGTGAAAACCGACCTTTAATTCCGCCCGTTTAAGTTAGGTCGGTGGAATTAGAGGTCTTCCTCCAATGGCCCTTACTCCACAGAACCATCAGAGGGTTTAATCAAGGCAGAGATAGAGTAGCCTCCGCCATGATTAAACCTAAGTTCTGCAAGCATCTAAAATTTGGAGTATCAATACCACCAACATATAAATCAGGCCCTAAATCAGAAGGTAGAACCTTTGACCAGAATGAACCTGGTTGGTGTATTCGACCCACACTCCATCGCGGTCAGCCTCAAATTGTACTTAGGCCCCAGTTTATTGCAACCGTTGACTGTTATTGGCACTTTGTGCTTGTTGATGCTATTTCTTTCTTTAAATCCATATATCCCTTACTGGATGTTTGCCATTTGTGTGTAATTCTGTTAATTACATTATATTCTATTTTTCAAATTCATTTTGGGATTTTTATTGTTTTGGATTTTAACTTTATTACTGTTTTAGTGCTGCATAAATACTTAATACATTGCCCTGAGCTAAGTTAAGCCTATCTGCTCTGTGCCATAGCTATCAAAGTGATGAGCACAAGTTAAAAAAGGGCTGTGATTATTCCTTGAGGTAGATTGTCACCCACCCCAAATAATGATGTAATTTGTTACAGCTGTCGATTAAGGTACAGAAGTTCCAGGCAGCTTTGTTAGAGATGTGTGCGGGCCGTAGGGTGTCGGGCCACCAGGCCGGGGTCTGGTCCACAGAGAGGTGTGCTTGGTGAACAGTACCACTTCAGGTGTATCGCAGTTAAGCTTGAGGCATCTTCTTGTCATCCAGTCTGCTATTTCAGACATTCACATTAGGAAGTTTCATTGTGCGTCTTCTGAGAGGAAGAGTATGACTTGCATGTATTCTGCATCTGAGATGATGCTGATACTGTATGACAGTATGATAAGGCAAAAGGAGTCATGTAGTCTGAAGAGTTGAGGCTCAAGAAGGAGCCCTGTGGAATTTCACAGCTCAGTTTAGTGGTGTCTGACTGGAAGGGGGCGAGCCTGACCTTAAAAGCATCTGGTGATGAAGGAGCAGATCCATTGAATTGTGGGTCCTCGGATTCCAGCCTCTTTGAGTCTCTGGATGAGGATAGGTTGGGAGATGGTGTTGAAGGCTGTCAAGAAGAGGAGGGTTGCCATGCCTCTCTTGTAGGTAATGATGTGTATGTCATCCATGGATGCGTTGAGGGCCATCTCTGTGCTGTGATCCCAACTGCGAGGGGTAGAGATGGAGGTTAGTCTCAAGGTAGAGAGCGAGGTGAGTGTATACCGGTTTTCTAGGACTTTGGTTGGGTAAGGTCAAACAGAGTTGGACCTTTAGGTGGCTGTAGTTGGGTCAGCCGAAGGTTTCTTTAGGAGGAGTAGTTTGGTGGCATTTTTGTTGGTGTCTGGGAAGGTGGTGGTTGAGACCTAGAGGCTGAGTATTGAGGAGAGTGCCAAGCAAATGAGGTCTAGTCCTTTAACAAAGATGCAGTGAACAGGGAGCTCCAAGTTTGATGGATCGCTTGGTGCTGGATGTTTATGTGTGGGAAACTTCTGCCCAGCACGATAGCTGGGGGCCTGGTGGTGCTGGTAGTTGAGTCAAGGGGGTTAAAGGATGCAGAATCTGGTTTTGGTGCAGAGTTGTTTTAGATGGTCATGATTTACTCTGAAAAGTGGATAGAGAGTTTTGTTTCTTAGGTCCTGGGAGGTGATGACTGCTGTGTAGCTGGCGTGCATGCATGCGAATTCCACCATGCTTCCAGCACCTTTGGCTGGGACTTTGTTATTTTATTGTTTTTATCAGTATTGCAACGGCCATTTAGGCATAGGTCAGAACAGTGGTGGACGGTGACCGTCAACACTGGACGTTAAGGGGACCAAGAGCCAAACTCAGTGGGGGCCAAAAAGATTTTTTTTTAAAGCAAGTACTTACCTGTGGTCCGCTCTCCTCCGTCTTTTTCTTCTTCCTTCTTTCTCAGCGCGACGGCACCTAGTGGAGCCTAAGGCAACCCCCTTCTGCAGATCCCGACCCTGCTCTCGTGCTGCAGATGAGCGGCATGAGAGCAGTGCCAGGATTGGCTGGAGCGGGCTGCCCAACGCTCCTACAGGCATAGTGTGCCTGCTCTCCACTCAGCTGTATGAGCAGCTGGTTGGAAAGGTTTACACTGCACAGGTCAGGCTGGACGTCGCAAGACGGACGGATAAGGTGACTTGCGCAGTTAAACTGGTGGAGTGAGCACCACGCCCCTGCTGCCAGTCAGCAGCTGCTCCTCCCCTAAACACTGCTCGGGCTGGTTTCCGTGAGGAAGAGCAGGTCAGATAAGAGGTTATTCTGGAAGTCAATGAAGTGCATTACTAGTACGCGGGAGTTGAGTAGCAGGTATTTGAGTGATTGATGTTCTTTGTGGTCAGTGGTTCTCTGGGTGGGCCTCGGATATGTGCGGCAAGTGCTGTGTGTCGATTTAGAAGGTGTTGGTGGAGGTGCAGGACGAATGGTAGGTGGCGCAGAAGAAAGCCCCTTACAACCGGTCAGGGGAGGTGCTGGCGCAGTGATAGGATGTGTGGCTGCGGTTGAGGGAGAGGAGTTCATGTGCTGAGTAGCGGTGAGTTGGTCCAGGGTTTGTGGTCCTTTTCTTATCTCTTTTGTCTTTGGATAGTGCTTTGAGGTGACCATTGAGCTGCACTGCCATTAAACAAAAACAATGAACAATAAATAAAGCAAACTTGTTTTTAAGGACCCTGATTGATATCACATCTGAAATACCTGATGTGGTGCCTACTTTCTGGGTTTGGGTGGCGTTCTCGTGCGTTTGACTTGAGCAGGCAGATGCTGATGAGCGGAGCCTTCTCCCTGGATTTATTGGCTCCATTAAGGTTCTTTGCTAATGAGATTTGGAGAACTTATGAGTATTGTATATTGTTTTTAGGTATTTACAGAGACTGGATTATGTTCTTGTTGCGGTTGGCGTGGCCAGGCTGAGGCTGATGCGGGCTGTGCAGATCTGCCACATGGGTTTGCTAGAACTATTAAAATGTAGAAGTACTGTGAACCAGTATGAACACTACATTTGCTATTCATTATTTGTAGGGACTCTGGCCAGTATTGTGGCTTCAAGTTGGAGCCCAATTTTCTGCACTGGTATAAAAGGCCAGACTTTTACTGTGTGAAGCAAGAGACAATGTTCACAAGGAACTCATTTTATACACCATTGTCAATAGAACAAGCAAAAAAATGACTCGCAATTAGTTAAATTTAAATTAACAGAAATTATGTTGAATCACGGCAACAGTTAATTACCAAATCCAATGATCGTAATTTAATACACAATTGAAGCCCAACAGGAAAATATCATTTACTTCAGCCGAAGTAAATATGATTTATTTCTTATTCATCAGATACAAAAATATTTTAATTATACTACAAGCACATATAGTGAAAGGGTGAAGTGAGTCCCAGTGAAGTGTTCTTAGCCTAAAAGGTGAATATCAGTGAAATTGAGAAAAGGTCATTAAAAACAAAAAAGAGGAGCTTCCAGTAATACTATGAATCTTTCTCGCCCTCTCTTTGTAATGTCGACAACGTTTCGACCCACTCTGGTTCTGGGGTCTCTTCAGGACAGCTTATCTGGGGACTAATATGAAAAGGAAATCAGTGCGAGTAGTGATAATGTGATGTTAGTGGGCTCGGGCGCTTAATAGCTTACCTATAGATTGTGTTTGGCTCTAAGTTTTGTGCCCACAGCTGGAAACAGGACCTCTGGACGATGCAGGGTTGTATTATGCCAATTTAATACAGGGCCTACACATAAGAAACACATTAAGTTTCTATTGTACATGTATTGATACAGGCACATCAACCTGATGACAATGACCAGCATTAACTAATGAATTGCTCCTAATAAAGTCCAATGTCTATCATAAGACAGAAGACAAAGTAACTATAAAAAGCCAATGTGGCACAAGGTGGAACAAGAGAAAATGGTCTCCTAAATTATATCAAGACTGGCATGATCCATGATGTCTCACAGTACTGCAACAAGGCACTTCTCTTATGAAAGCCGCATTCCTGCTGCTGCGTGTGATCAATTTGTGTTTATAACACGGTATAATGAATAATAGTTCATTATTAGTGGGTGGCCATCAGACTAATAATACCGCCTCAATTTCTATCAAATTAGCGTATCTTTTGCGGAGGAACATAACTGTACATTATCTATGGCACAGCCAAAATGCTACCTCATACGGATTATAGGAAGAAGGTCCGCTCATAGATGCATAAAGGGCACAAAACAATCCAAAATAGATCAAGAATAAGAAAGTTACTGCCACTTACGCATTCGAGTTAGCGTAACTCTGACGATACAGTGCAGAATATATAATGCGCCTATGATGAATCATACACTGCAAAAGAACAAACATTAACGTTTTTGTTAATGAAAGTCAGGATAGTCAATGCTTATTCATAATTAACAATGTCACAATGAATGTGACAAAAGCGGGGAGCTTAAAGTACAATTAAGCCGCCACTTACATACTAAGGGTTGGCGCTTCTCCTTAATTTATCAGTTTCATCATGGAGAACAGGATATAGAGGACGACGAGCTGGAACGACAGATAGAAGTAATTAATTGAAGTTCTAGATAGGGGAGTGATGGACATGCTACACGTAAGGTATGCGAATACTTACTTAAGCATCAGCCGGTCGAATATCTCTGCGGCGGGTCTCTGATAGACTTGAGGACTATGGTTACCCGGAAGCAAATAAGCAGAATTCCCGTATTACCACACATGCGCAATGAGTCCGACACGAAAAGTCATCTGGAGGACATCTTGGAATGGTCAAACTACCATTCTTCATCTGATTTATCACATATAGGGCCATATGTAGGTAAATTACATTTACCGATTCTTAAATACCGAATTTTACCGATTCGGTATTTATGAATCGGTAAATGTAATGTAGGTAGAAAAATACCGAATCGGTAAGTGTCGGTATTTTAGAATCGGTATTTACCGATTCGGTAATGGCAACTGGCTTCCTATTCATTCCTATGGGCCTGGAGGCCCATAGGAATGAATGGGAAGCCAGTTGCCATTACCGATTCGGTAAATACCGATTCGGTAATGGGGAGGCATCATCATGGGTGGCAGGGTGTCACATTGACACCCTGTTGCACCCCGGATTCCTGCATGTGTGCACATGTGGCACACATACATGCCCTAAGGGCATGTATGTCTGCCACATTGCACACTGCAAAGTGCACAAAAATGCTTTTTCACACCTATTCGTCATTTACCACCAACTATTAGTTGGTGGTAAATAACGAATCCACACAACACCCACACACTCCCCCTACATCTCATTTCATGATTCGGTATTTACCGAATCGGTAAAATTACCGATTCGGTAATTTTACCGATTCGGTAAATTACCGAATCATGAAATTGTCCCCCTAGATAGCAAAAGCCTAAATACCGGTCGGTAACGGTATATTTACCGAAAATCAGCCGTTACCGACCGGTATTAGGCTACCTACATGAGGCCCATAGTTACAAGATGGGTCCTAAAAACATGGCAATTTATATATATAACAATTGTATATAAAAAGGGGATAATTATATTTCTAAGGTAGCGCTAACGAATTAATCGTGGAAGAAATGACGAATGATATGCGCGTAAGTAAAATAATAGGTGTGTTGGATGATGAGGATTGTGTAGAATACACCCTGAGCTACGAATAATCACTGTTTAACCTAACTAACCGAGGGGACATGAACGAATTCTCCGTATTAGTCGCACAATTGCAAAGTGAACCGACGAGAAAGATCATCATACGGCCATCTTAAAGTGGCCCCACTTTTACTGTGGTCACATACCTCTAGTTTTAAAATCTAATTTATTCTCTATTTCTGCGAATCTTTGTATGTAGCTCACAATATCTATCTGCATTAGGGGTACAATTGCCTTAGTGGCAGCCCAGTTTTCCAAACATTAAGCATGTCAAAGTGTTATATTCAGGCAGGTGATGCTAAACATTCTTGCCTATATTGGAAATGTAATTTAAGATTTTGAAAAAGGCATGCCATTTCAAGAGTTCAGTCAGATTCAGTCGAAACAACGCACTTGTGAATACTTGGCTTGGTATTGCCATTGTTGTTTTTTGATTTAATGAAATAACAAGTAAATTTTGAAGACTAGACAGATAGGCCGGTCTTTCAATTGATTAGGTCTGGCTTGACACTAAAAATGTCTCCAGACCTATTGTTACCCAATGGACTGTGACTCCACCCTGAGTAGTAGGTACTCTCTCACCTCATGCTATTAACTATTTAGTGTAACATTGCAATGCACGAGGGACTATTTTGCATCTATAAGTACCTCCTAATCATCACACGTTACACATTACATTTATAGCATAGATGCACTGTATACAGAAAGCATTTTTATTGCATCATGCAGCAGGCTTTCTTAACGGTTTAGAGAAGGGCTCAAAATGCACACCAGACCTTTAGACTATGCCATTGCTTATTTTGCCACATTTTTGCAGATAGGAGAATTTAAGCACTGTGCGAATAAGTGATTTCCCAGGATCAAACAAATGGGTAAATGTGGATGCCTCGGTGAGAGCCATATGGTTCTGGTACAGACTGCCAACAATTTAGCCACAAGATACGCCTCTTTCCTGACGTTAAGTTCATCCCATCCAGGGCCGGCTTTAGGGCAATGCGACCGGTGCGGCTGCACTGGGCGCTGACCTGGAGGTGGACACTGACCTCAGGGGGAATGCTATGTTTAGCAATAACTTACGTGTGTCCTGATTTCAGGCAGCAATACACATGTCAAGATAGCCCTTATGGTTAATGTTCCTGCGAGAGAGAGAGAGAGATCGGAGTTTTGTCTAGAGGCAGTTTTGCCTCCTCATAAAGTAGCACAGAGGGTTAATATGACTGCTGCACAGAACAGGTCTGTCAGTGGATTAGTGAAGCCAGCCTCTGTACCAGCACTTTAAAACAAATGAAATGTATGCGAGAGGGGCTATGGAGAGATGAGTGGAAGTGAGGGAATCTGATGAGGTCATGGGGGACTAAAAAAGATTGCTGCACCAGGCGCCACCAGCGCTAATGCCGGCCCTGATCCTATCCACCATTTTATGCCTGTTTTTATCCGCAAGCCTCTATGGTGGTAAACGTTATTCTCATTTTGTCCGTTTTTTACCATATTTCTGTCCTTTGCCATTTTGTATTCATATTTTTTATGACCTCCATTGCTACTGCTGCTTCTTGACAATGTCTGGTTCATTTCTAGTGATGGGCGAATAAGACCAGTACCTTTTCATTGCCCACAAATATATTTTCCAAAATAATGCAACTGTTAGCTAGAATCGGGAAAGCACAGCTCTTTTTTTAACCACAATTATTTGTTTCTAAGATGATGTTGGTAATTGAGTCACTTGCAGGTAGAACATTTTCACCCAATATAACTGTGTGTAAGGCCCATTTCTGGTACCAATGCTTTGGAAATACATTTTGTGCAAATGTAACATGTGCAGGTGTTTGTGTTCTTTCATTAGGTTTCCGGAAACATTTGAAACACAAAAATGTCCACGTTTCTTGACAAATGAGATAGGTTCGAGTTAAATGGCTGTGAATTCCTTTCAGAAAAGTATTCGAGCCCTTGTTAAATTTTGGGAGCCGATGTCTCCTTGTGGGTAAGGTTTGTATTCAATCTTATGAATGTCTCTGTAGTGCTTTGTACCATCAGTATCGCACTGTACTGGTTGGTGTTGTTTAAAATGAAAGGAAAAATAGTTATATCCTGCTTAAGATCTTCTTTCGTGTCATGCTCATTGACAGATGTGAGAAAGTAAGGGCTTTGAATATGTGCAACTGGTGAGAGGCCATTTTGATTTTTGTTTCCTGTGACACAGTAGGTCTTTGCGCCTGCTTTGGAAGCCTTCACTCTAGTCACGGTCAATTTTTATAGTTTTTCTTCCAGGCATGGCAGCTGTTCCTCTTGTAGCAGTAGTTCTGGCTGTAGTAGCCTGGCATGTTTATACGTTTGTCAACATGATGGGTTTTTATTCCTCCATTTTGGTGGCTGTTTCAGTCTCCACAAAACCGAAACCCTCAGGGTTGGGAAAGCTTTGCAAGAATGTGCGTCACTCACCGTAGGTCATTTTGATAGTTTGTTTTCTTCAACGTGGGCGGACTGTCTGCTGTATCGGTGAACCCAGCGTTCTCATGTGGCAACTTGGTAGATTCTCCAGATTCAAAAATACTCCAGGTAGATGCTGTGTTATAGGAATGCGCGCACCTGGCCATTTTCAGTTTTCCTCCTCAACACAATAGTTTTTCCCCCCGTTTCGGTAGCCCTCTGTGTTTCAGCAGTGGGGGCATTTCGCAGAAGAGGGGTGAAAGGTCTCGCATCGCCCCCGAGGCGACAAGCTCTCTCTTTCTGGTTGAACATTTCACCTCAGCGATCTGTGAAGAGGAGGCCCAGGGCATTGGCTAGAACAGCCGTCAATCATCGCAACCCCCCGTGCACATTAACTGGCCTGCCAATCATCCCCCAGGCCCCCAAGGACCGCAGTGTCCCCTAGAAGCCGGCCGGGGCCACGGTCCTCTTTTTTCCCACTGACAGGGCAATTATAGCAGTAGTGCTGGCTGTAGTGTTCAGCCACTTCGCGCAGTTAGCACTGGGCCGGGTTATTGATTTTTTGGGGCAAGGGGGAAGCAGGATATTAGTCTCTGTCGTATTCTCACTCTCTCAGGTGGGAGACTTAAAAATCCATTTCAGCTCATGTCGCTGGATTTCTGCAGCCTGCAGCTCTTGTATCTTTGAATTACTATGTGAAATGGCAGAATTGTTGCAGCAAGCGCTATATAGAAAACACATTATCACCCTCACCATTATTCTATATGGCTTGCTTTTCTTCGGAAAAAAACGACATGTTGACACTGTGATTATCCTAATTGAATCATCAAATTGGAAATGTTGTGGCCCACAGTAGAACATCCCTAGAAGGACTTTATAAACAATTAAAACACACAGCCTCTCTCTCTCTCTCTTGCGCGCACACACACACACACACACACGCATGTACGCACACACGCGCACACACACTCTCTCTCTCTCTCTCTCTCTCAGGTAAATAGCGAATTATCTCTGATTTTATTTGTCCAGTGGATAAATAGTAGAACTTATTTACTATGTGGCCAGTAGCCGTGCAAATAGCAGCACAGATTCACTAATTACGTGGCCACGGGCCTAAATGTTGAGATTCTGCACTTTTTGGACAGCAATCGTGCAAAAAAAAAAAGGAAACTTCACTATCCATCCGGCAGCTGGTTATACAGCAGAGGTTATGTACTATATGTCGGTTAATAGCAATGGAACTTGGGGGCTCATTAAGATATATTAGTATGCAGGCGGGATGTTGCCTTTCCGTGGAGGCAACGTCGCCACAGAAAGGCAGGCGGTTTTTGCCATTGGGGGCCCGTAGGGGGCACCCAGGGATTCTGGGAGGTGGGGGGTGCACATGGGGGGTACCTATGGTACCCCGCTGCAGTTCCATGCACAACATGGCAGGCACCGCGCAGTGCCTGCCACGTTGTGCATGGAAGTGCACGACATGTCTTCTTGGCATTGCAGCGGTCGGTGCTGAGAGCACCGCCCGCCGCAATGTCAGGAATGCAGGATGCGCCCGCCAGTGTGGCGGGCGCATCCTAATGTCACCAACAGGACCCCCGCACCAATAGCGGGCGGTCCCATTCCACGACAGGATGGCGGGCGGACAAAGTCCGCCTGCCATCCTAATGACCCTCTTGATATTTAACTGGTCTGTGGCTCACTAACAGACATTTTGTACTCACTGATCAGTGGTCAAGCAAACAGCAAAGAAACTTCACTCATTACCCAGCTGCTAGCAAAAGAGTAGAAATTATGTACATTTTGACAAGCAGTCATACAATCAGCAAAAAAACGTGATTATTTACCTGACTGTCGGTTAAATAGCAGATATTGGGGCCGATTCCGATCCTGGAAAAAACGGGTACAAACCGTCGGTTGGAGCGTTTTCTCCGTCTGACTCGTACCCGGGAAAAAAACCCTACAAACTTGCAAGTACGATTCGTACGGAAACACCATTTCCGTACGAATCGGAAAAAAGACCGACCGACAGAAAAATACATACAAATGTGATCCGGGACACCGCGGACGTGACGTCCGGACGGAGTTTGGCAGCTTTTTACGTACCAGCAAGTACGATTCGTACCGACTGCAGTCCGGATGGGAATATTTTTACGGCACCCAAAAAGTGCCGGAAAAGCTAAGCACGCGGCGATGCGAGCTGATTAGGGGGCCCGGTACGCGCCGTACCCCCCCCCGCCCCCGTATGTTCGTGCCGTACCCCCAGCCCCCCGCGGATGGACGCGCCGTACCCCCCCAGCCCCCCATATGTACGGAGCGTACCCCCAGCCCCCCGTATATACGGAGCGTACCCCCAGCCCCCTGTATGTACGGAGCGTAGCCCCAGCCCCCCGTATGTACGGAGCATACCCCCAGCCCCCCGTATGTACGGTGCGGACCACCAGCGCTATGCGCTGGGGGTCCGCACCGTACATACGGGGGTGGGGGTACGGTCCGTACATACGGGGTGCTGGGGGTACGCTCCGTACATACGGGGTGCTGGGGGTACGGCGCGTACACACGGGGGGGGGGGCTGGGGGGGTGTTCGGCACGGACCGGGCACCTGTTTGGACATCTCCATGGTTGCAAAGGGAGTTCGCTCCGGACGGTCTTTTATCCATACAGTTGTACAGTTGGACGGATGGGACGGATCGTACTTGCGCATTCGGACTTCAGTTTTCCCATTTGTACGTAAAAATGTCCGGGGACGTGTCGGAGACTTTTCCCGACCTGAGGACGTGTGTGGGAATTTTCCCAATGCGATTCGTATGGACTTTTTCCCATACGAATCGTACTTGCCAGTTTGTACGGGACTTGTACGATTCGGTCGGAAAAAAATCCAGATACGATTCGTACGGGGAATATTTTTCCAGGATCGGAATCGGCCCCTCTATGTATTGTTTGGGCGTTGGCCTTGCAAACCAAAAAGAAACTTCATTATAGCAGACAGTATCCACAGCATTGCCAGCACCCATGCATGAAACAGAAAACACTATTTACCCGGCTGCTGCTTAAATGTTGTATTATTGCACCTTATGCAGATTACAAGAGTCACTACCAGGGGGAACTGCAAACAAAAAGTGAATGCAATTTGCATCAATCTCCTTATGCCAGTTAGGGTCCTGATGTTTTATTATTTTTTTTCAAAAAGTGGACGCAAAGTGTGCACAGACTTATGAAAATCAAATAGTATTTTGCAAACCACCTATGTACTATTTGGTCAGTTCATAAAATACTAAATTGCAGGGGCTTGCAGAACAGCCTGGATAAATAATATTCATTTGGCAGATGGAAATTTGTTACTATATAAAATTGTCTGTAATCGCAGATATAGTGACTGGCCTGCAAGGGGCAGCACACCACTATCTCTACAATTGCATTTGGGGGGTACGACTCGTACGTACACGGGTGTACATACACGGGTGGGGGTACGACTCGTACGTACATGGGTGTACATACACGGGTGGGGGTACGGTGCATACGTACACGGGTGTACATACACGGGTGGGGGTACGGTGCGTACTCACGGGGGCTGGGGGGGGTACGGCACGTACTCACGGGGGCTGGGGGGGGTACGGCGCGTACTCACGGGGGCTGGGGGGGTACGGCGCGTATGCGGGCACATGTCTCCATGGTTGCTATGGGAGTTCGGTCCGTACGGTGCATTTTCCATACGGTTGTAACATCGGACGCACGGGACGGATCGTACTTGCGCGCTCGGACTTCACTTTTCACATTTGTACGTAAAATCGTCCGGGGATGTGTCGGACACTTTTTCCGACCCGAGGACGTGTGGGGAAATTTTCCCAATGCGATTCGTATGGACTTTTTCCCATGCGAATCGTACTTGGCTGTTTGTACGCTACTTGTGCGATTTGTACGGTAAAAAGACCGGATGCGAGTCGTACGGGGAAAATTTTTCCAGGATCGGAATCGGCACCTAAGTGTATTAATTTATTATTAGAGCGCGTTGTAAGTTTATAGGAGAATAGGGTGGGAAGTAATTTAATTCTAATTAAGTAATTATTAAATGTATTTTTGCGTATTGATAATTAATAAATTTTTTATTAATTATTAATTGGATATTATTGTTTTAGTAATTAATATTTTTGGGTATTGAAAATTAATTGTTTGTTAATTAATTATTAATTGGGAATTACTTTTTAATAATAATTATTTTTTGGTATTGAAAATTAATTTATTGGTAATTAATTTGTATTTGGTAATTACTTTGTAATAATTATTTATTCGTGTTTATCATTCATTTTTTGTTAATTAATTATTAATTGGTAATTCTTTTCTATTAATTATTTATTGGTACTGATAATTAATGTATTGTTATTTAGTAATTAAAACATTATTTATTTTACAAAATTATTGTAATTATAATTAGGTTATTTTTACCCCTACGCTATCCAACACTTTCCCTACTGTTGCACTCACTGGAGTGGGAATAGTAATTTTTACCCCTACGCTGTCCAACACTTTCCCTACTGTTGCACTCACTGTAGTGGGAATAGTAATTTTTACCCCTATGCTGTCCAACACTTTCCCTACTGTTGCAGTCACTGGAGTGGGAATAGTAATTTTTACTCCTACGCTATCCAACACTTTCCTTACTGTTGCAGTCTCTGGAGTGGGAATAGTAATTTTTACCCCTATGCTATCCAAAACTTTCCCTACTGTTGCACTCACTGGAGTGGGAATTGTAATTTTTACCCCTACGCTATCCAACACTTTCCCTATTGTTGCACTCTCCGGCGTGGGAATAGTAATGTTTACCCCTACGCTATCCAACACTTTCCCTACTGTTGCACTCACTGGAGTGGGAATAGTAATTTTTTATCCCTACGCTATCCCACACTTTCCCTACTGTTGCACTCACTGGAGTGGAAATAGTAATTTTTACCACCACGCTATCCAAAACTTTCCCTACTGTTGCACTCACTGGAGTGGGAATAGTATTTGTACCCCTATGCTATCCAACACCTTCCCTACTGTTGCACTCATTGGAGTGGGAATAGTAATTTTAACACCTGCGCTATCCAACATTTACCCTACTGTTGCACTGTTTGGAGTTGGACTAGTAATTTTATTCCCTCACCTATCTAATATTTTTTGTATTAGTTTAGATAATGTAGTATATAATTAATTTAAAAAAATATTTAAAAATATATATATATTTTAATTTGTTACATATATTTATTAATTTTTTATTTATATTATTGTTTCATGTGTATAGATGTATTTATAAGGTATACAAAAAATTAAATAATACAGTTATTAAAATATTATGAATACATATTAAAAAGTAAGTGTATATATTATATATTATATGTATATATTAAATGTATTTATAAATTATATATACAATTTATAATTTTTAAACATTTTCAAATATTTTTAACTATGTATTATGTATTATTTACTTTATTTTACATTTTTTTTAACTTAAAAAAACGTTATTTTGAACAACGATATTTTTGACAACGATATTTTTGTACTTACCATGATGTAGATAGGATGTCGATATTTTTGACTTCGATATTATTGCTGCGATATTTTTGTAGGTCGATATTTTGAACTTCAATATTCTGTCAGTGATTCTTTAAAAGGACCTCACCCCCTTTGCAAATTAGTAACCACCCCAACTTAGGGATGGGGGTGGCAGTTTGTCAGTGGTGACCACAATTGCAGTACTGAACTAGTGATACATGTCTTTCCTTACTGGAAATAGGGGTGTGGGAGAACTCATTACATGACCCCTCTAATATGCAATTCAGCAATCATCTTTTTATAATTTGAATTTTTTTCCCACCTCATAAGAAAGATTTTGTACATAATGATAACCACTTTTGTGGTCACGAACTCTGCAATTTTGTGACACTAAGCCCTTAGTGCTAAAACTGGCTCAGATGCAAGGACTTATTCATGGGTCTATAGGTCAAAATATTTTAATGTTTCCAGGTTATTTTGAGATTTGGAACAGAATGTCACTCCATTACACCATGGGTCTTGACGCAGTGTCTTAGAAGGCCCTTTATGGAGCTATCTCATGTTCCACAAATGCTCAGTTTACCTGCACAGGTGGCTCATGATAAAGATGATTAGAACCTTTGCAAAACTAGGTGAAGCTGTTTACTCGCTCCTACTGACAATCCCATGGGATTACCAAAAAGACTCCATGTTATCTGAGCACCTCACTTCTGAAGAAAATCAGTGCATTCTGGAATTATTAAATATGGGAAGTTAAAGTAAACAAATTGGAATAAAACATGCGAAAACAATTCATTTGTACAGGCAAAGGCCAGAACTGGAAATGTTGTATCCCAGTAATATGGTGCCATCTGCCATTTAGGGGCCGATTCCGATTCCGGTCGCAAATCGTACCGACCGACACGGACCCGGACCGGATACCGACCGGCACGGACCAGCGCCGTACGACCCGTGCAGTATGATGCAACGCGTGTGAATTACAACCGACACGTACGGAATACAAGCCATACAACCGAGCCGTAGGGAAAATAGTGAACCGGACGGAAAACCAATGCGATTTTCACCGACCGACATGAACCCGAATGAACCCGACCGACCCGTACCCGCGATGTCCGACCCGCGCAGTACGATGCAATGTGTGTAAACCCAGACCGACTTGCACGGAGACCAAGCCGCACGACCGACACGCACAGAAAACCGGGCCCACAAGTAATAGAGATCTCCGCGACCGCCGCGTATGAAACACAGAAGATAGGCAGCATGAACGAAGTGGAGAAGCCCGCACGAGCCAACATCAGCGTCCGTTTCCGTCAGATGAACGTCTCCTTCATGCCTACAAAACCCAAAGAAAAAAAGACAAAAAAAGGACCAAACAAGCAATGACAAAGCCAATAAAGATCAAATAAAAAAAAACCTGGGACAAAGACACACCACAACTCCAACTATATAAAGGACTGCAATCACTACCATGATCCCTTGCAAATAGGAGACACAGCCAGCAGCAAACACCATTACACAGCAACCACAGACACACTCACAACTCACCCATCACACAACTCACACACCATCAGCACCTCATCCAAAAGCACACACACATACAGCCAACAAAACCATCACCAACCCACCCTCACTTGCACCCTCACACACACATCCCTCACCACCACCACCCATCACTATGCCCCCAAAGATGAATCCAAAGTTCACAGATAGTGAGTTAGAAGTGCTGGTAGACGAGATCATCAGAGTAGAGCCACATTTGTTTGGTACATTGGTCCAAAGGACCCCCATGTCACAGAAAACAAAGATGTGGGCGAGGATTGTGGACAAGGTGAACGCTCAAGCACCAGCAAGGCGCACAAAGGACGATATCCAGAACAGGTGGTATGACTTGCGCAGGAGGGTCAAGAAACTCATCGAAAAAGATCACGCCCTGAGTCAGTGCACCGGCGGTGGCCCTCCTGCCAAACCAGTCTACTTCAGGACCTGGGAGGAGAAGGTGCAGGACATCCTACCACCAGAGAGCGTCCATGGGCTAACAGACATACCAGAGCCTGGTGAGTACACAAACAACATACCCAAGATTGTGTGGCAAGGGGACAGTGAAACCATGCACCGCAAGCAAAGCTACAGTAACCAATAGATAATCATCCCAAGATGTGTATGCCAGTCAGACAAACACAATACCTGCCATCTCATAGTGACTTGGAACTGTGTCATGACATACACTAACCTACAAACAAATAGAGCAAGGCAGTGGCACAAAGCTAAATCAACACTGCCAGACAGTTTGCCACCACAAACACACTACCTCACAGTGCAGCTGACTGACAGGAAGGAATAGTGGTGATGCAGGTGAAGTGAGTGTATCCAAAAGCATGAAGGGGTCTGTAGTCACAGATAATGCTCCCCCTCCTGATTGGCCCATCAAGACCTCTCTGAAACATGCCCACATCACAGGGAGTGGAAAATGACTGACAAGATGGCTGACACTGGGTCCTGCTGTCGGGAGCACAAGGCCCTGGTAGGGCATGTGCGCAAATCAGAAGCAGGACACCACTGACTGACATCCTGAAAGACAACTTGCACGCCCTACAATGGAAGCACGTTTCATGATGGGAAGGAGGACTGACAGCTCTGACCATACTTACCAGCATGTGGAGACACACCCCCCCTCAACACAAACTCCACACAACTCACCGGGTAGAATGCATTGACCCACACCTCTGTGAAATATCATCAAAAGATACCCCGTACTGGGTGCTGCTGTGTGAAGCACAGGGGCTCTCTTTGGACTTGTAGCCAAACAAACACCAGGACTTCACAGTCAGCCATCTTGCCATTGCCGTCACACCCCCTCACAGGGAAGCAGAGTCTAGAGGGAGGAAGTATGGGCCTGCTGGGAAGGGGGGTGTAGCCAAGAGTATGATGGGAGTCGCAGTCACAGACAATCTACACCCACCCACATGGCCCAGCAAGCATACACTGAACCATGCTCGCCTCACAGGGAGTGGGAAGGGACTGACAAGATATCTGACACTGGGCTCTGTTGTGGGGAGCACAGGGCCCTGCTGGGAAATGGGCAACAACAATATCAAACTCTGTCCGTGACAAGCTGGAAAAAAACAGTGTACAGGCAGGCATCTGTTCGTACATTAGAAAATGTCATGTTTGTGAACCATTGATGCCTGTAGAAACATAACTCACATTGTGTGTCTCTTCCAAACACAGGTGGTGCTGGGGACTCAGCACCAAATGAAGGGGATTCCCAGGCACAGACTCTGGTGGACACTGAGCTCTCTGGTTTAACTCTGTCTCTTCGGATGACGACGACTAACCTGGCCCCTCCGGTGGGAGTCATCATGCAGCACCAGCAGCATCAACATCTGCACCCCCTGTACCCACGCCGCCAGCATCTGGATGCCGAAAGGGCACCCCCGCCAACACGTACAGACAAAGGCCACTGAACACCCACAGCACAGGGACACAGGACCCCCCGGAAGCTACAGCAAACACCACCAGTAACACCACCCAAGGTGTCCCAGTGTCACCTGTGCGTCCCGCCGCTGGTCCTGCCCGTGTGGATAGGGGTGCTGGGAGGGGTGGGAGGCAGAGGGCGCGCCTTGCAGAGGGGTCTGAACTGCATGATGACCTCCAACTGGCACGCATCATAGATGCGTAACAGGATAGCACTGGAGGATTTGTCCAGGTAGTGGGGATCCTCAAGAACATGCAACAGGAGCAGGCTGCCCACCATGCCCGTATGGAGGCCAAGTGGGATGCCCTTACTGCGGTGCATCGGGACATACTCCAATGCCTCTGCCAGATCAACACAAACCTGTCCACACCTCCCTGTGTGGCCACAACATCTGTTGCAACACCATCTGCCAGCACCACAGGGAGGGAGGAGGACTCTGGCGGAGAGTCCCCTGCACCGCAGAGGCCTGCACCTGAGGATTCCCCCCCCAGGAAGAAGAGGGGTCGCCCGAAGAAGGACATGTGAGAGGCAGATGTCCCAGCACATCCACCAGGGCCTCTAAACCTGTTCTGGACAATGTTCTTTGTGCGCAACCCGTTCAATCGCACACAACTCGCCCACATGACATGGAGGGTTCATATTGGGCCAATATAGCAGATGACTGTGGACTTCACTCTGGACATTTAATCTACCAGCACTTCCAACTCTAATGTGAACTTTGGAATCCAAAACCAATGTACAGCACCCACCATCCTGTGCACTTTCCTCACACATTTTCGAAAATAAACTCACCAATACACCATACTTGCCTCTGTTGTGATTCCAAATTGTCATGTGTCATGGAGATGTCGATCTGCTACACAACACAGTGCATGCCAAATACTGCAACAATGTGACCAACGTTAGGTGAGTCATGGTCATGTGACACATGTGAGGGAGACGCACCACTATGGTAACACAACACATACTCACCATGGCCATGTTACTCATCACACACAATGATGTTGACCTGAAACACATAGGTATGCACAACCACAACACCTATCCACAGTCAGTAGTAACAAGTTCACAGGTGAGGTAAGCAAATGTCAGTCAGATGTGCGAAGACAGACAACGCACCTAACAAAGCATAGCACAGGTTCGTTACACATCAGCAACATGTTTATTCAAAAATAGTTGCAAGGCAATTGTATGTTACGGTGGAAACACGGTCACAGAGTGTCTGAGAATTGTAGTCCAGGGGTGTGTGGCACATCACTTGATGTCAATTGACAACTCCCACACTGGTGTCGGATTCTGGGTGTTGGGGGTCAAACAACGGGCAAATTACCCTGGGAAGGACAGACACAAGACACAGTCAATAGCACAGTAAAACGGGAGAAGATGGCGGCCGGTCGATGAGTCCGGTCGGGAGCTCCGTGCTGCGGTAACAGAATGCAGTCGCACGATTGAACTAGCTGGGGGGGCTGCTGCTCTCTACCCGCGATAACGCTACCGTTGTAAATGGGGGAGCGCGAAGACTTTCCTATGCGTGTATTTTCCTAAGAAATGTTTTTTTGTGAAGCCTTGGACCTATTGACGCGCTTGCCTACATTCTGATTTTCTTACCTGCCGTCGGTGACGGCGTCGTGCAGGCTTGCTGGGGCATGGTTGTCGACTCTGTCTGTGCCTGTGTTTTCTTTGGGGTGGATCAGGCGGATTTACAAGCGTCTGCACGGTGCTCGTTTGCTCGTGGCTCCGTGTTTCAGTCTGGCACCGGTAGGTGGGAGGCGGCTTCTCTGGCTCAGAGAAACTACAGGAGAGCCGTGAGCCGGATTTCAATCTCTACTCGGGGGAAAGGAGAAAGAGATACTTCGAGGGGCTGCTTCTCGAACTCATATGCTTTTGATAAGCATACTGGCAGAGTGCTCCCCCAGATTTCTCAAGGTGCATGCCAAATTCAAGAGCCGGATGTGGACTCTCTGAGGGAGTTGGAATCAAATATTTTCAGAGCTAAGGATTCAGGTAGATCCTACTCCAAGTGCAACCAACACATGATTCGGGTAAGCAGGCTTTCTGCGGCAAAGGTGGAGGGGATTAAAACGAGCTCTAATAAAGCAGATAATACTTCCGAGAATTTTTCCAAGATCACTACTCTGCCCCTGTAGTCGAGGGACTGGTTAACTCTAATAAAGTGTCATACCCTGACTTGCTTTCTTCTCAGAGAGAAGAGGGTGGGGGAGGGTTCCAATCAGTAGATGAGGGTACAGGAGAGCCCCCCCAGCTAGAAAGATGGGCAGGCGCAAGTGGTAAGGTGAAAGGAGTTTCTTCCTATTGTTTAGGGAACAGGCAGTTTCTCAACACAAGCCTACCTTCAGCTGTAAACCAGCCCGTTATTCCACACATCACTGAAAGAGTCTCTCGTAAAGCCTCGAATTTACTCACAAACAAAATAAGTCACAAAAGAGGGCTCCTAGGTGATAGTGTGGAATTGGGGGAGGGGGGAAAAACTCCTAAAGTTAAGATTACTCCCTCTCTAAGGTCATATTTTAGGGTTCAAGATCGTGGGCAGAATCGGGAGATAAACAAAGCCCAGAGAAACCAGGTTAATCTTAAAATAGGAATGGAAAACCCTACAATCACGGTTGAGCCAGAAGGCTCGACAGAAGGCTTAGCAGGGGAGGTAGTTGATCACTCTGTTCAGATCCTAGCTCAAAATCATTCTCCGACCTCTATTCCAACTCAGTCCCAAAGTCCGATCATCAGTCCAGTACAGAGTCTGGTCACAGCCACATCCACTAGTCCAGATATATGTCTTTTAGAAAACTTAAATATATCCCAAGACAAAGTACAAAGCAGCACTGACATCTTGCTGGGCAGAGTGCTGGACGAAATAAAATCAAGGTTTGAAATATCTGAGGGGAATCAGAATAAGATTCAGGAAAAGTGTGAGTTGCTAGATGCGAAGCTAAATTCCCTGAGTGAGAGAGAATCCTCTGTGGAAGCAGAAGTTGAAGGATTGACTAAAAAAGTAGAAACAACACAAAAGGAAATCAGTGCTCTAAAGGCAAAGGATAAAAGCATTGACGAAAAACTGGAAGCGTTAGAGAACCAGTCTAGGAGATGCAATCTAAGACTTCTTAATGTTCCTGAAGGGCGTGAGGGCTCAGATATAAAGAAATTTATAATCTCACTCCTAGAGGAACAGTTTCCTTGGAGTAAATCTCTTGGTCTGGAAGACGACATTCAACGGGTGCATAGGGACCCTTATGGGAAAAGTAAGGAAAGGAAAAATCCGAGGAAGATCCTAATAAACTTCAGGACTTACAACATCAAAGAAAGATTTTTAACTGAAGCTTTGAAAAAGGGAACATATAACAAAGATGACTGATCCTTTAAATTCCGCTCGGACATTGCAAAGGTAACGGAAGACAGGCAGTGGGAGCTAGGACAGTTAATGCCAGATTTGAAATGTTTTGGAGCAACTGTTCAGATGAAATTTCCTGCTTACCTCAGGATTATGTGGAGGAATAAGATGTACAACATCAGAGACCCCAAAGAAGTCGAAGCTCTCCTAGGCCAAATGCGGGAGCGAGTCCGGAAATGATGGGAGCTATTGGCTCAGATGCAGATACAACATCAATATACTTTGCGGTAGTAAGTAATGAGTAGCAGCGTACCTTGAGACTTTTTTTGTTGTTTTTGTTTTCTGTTGCACGGAGCTCAAAGTGGGCTAATAGTAAAGCCCAAAGAAGAAAGGGAGGGTTCTCCAAGGGGGGTAACAGTCCCTTTTTCTTTTTTAAATTACTTAATGAAAGAAGGAGTGGAAAGAAGGAAGAAGAAGAAAAAAGGAATGCACGTGGGTGGGAAGCAAGTTAGGGAAAAAATTTTTTAAAATGGTCCTCAGTACATGGTATGTTATATAAGGAAGGGGGAAATTGGGGTAAGGCGAAGGGAGTTGGGGAGGTACCCAAAAGGTAGAAAGAGATGAAAAAGAATCTTAAATATGTAAAAATAACTTCTTGGAATGTTAATGGGTTACGTACAAAGAGTAGGCGAAGGAGGATTTTTGAATATCTGAGATCGATCGACACCGAAATAATAATCTTACAAGAAACCCACTTATTAAGAAAAGAATGGGAGGAAATCATGAAAACACTCCACTGGGTGGACTCTTTCATATGTACAAATCAAGAGTGCGTCGTTAAAGGGGTACCCATTCTATTTAAAAAATCCCTGAAAGTGAAAATAGTAGCTTCAGAGACCGACCCAAAGGGAAGGTGGGCAATTGCTAATATTAGTTTACTTACTGAATCTTTTACTGTGGTAGGCTATTATGGTCCAAACCTGGACGATCCTACCCCTCTCCAATCGCTATATTCTCATTTGATCACGGCTATAAATCCTGGGATTTTAGGCGGGGATTTTAACATTATTCTAGACCCGAAAGAGGATCGGTATCCCAGGGGAAGATCGAATAATCTCCCTAAGATGAGAGAATGGTTAGGATTCTATAAAAGGGACCTGGGATTAATCGACATTTGGAAAGATAAGGGAGACAAGCAGCTTAAGTGTACCTTCAGGAATAAGAAATTAGGAATACAATCTAGAATTGATTATTTCCTACTAGATGCTGGGCTTTTAGAAAAAACCCAATCAGTGGTCCATCTTCCTGCCCATCTCTCGGATCATTCGGCAGTTCAGGTCACTTTATATCTGAACGATGATATGGTAGCTCCAAGATGGACGATAGACCGCACAATCCTTCTGGACCCCCAAATTATTGACCAACTTAACCAAGAGACCGACATGTATTTTGAGAATAACAGTGAGGGTGTCGCTTCCCAAATTATATGGGATGCATACAAGGCGGTGATAAGGGGGAAGGTCTTCGGCTTAGCCTTTTTTAAATCTAGGGGGCTTAAGAACGAGATCCAGAAACTGGAGGGTAATATCAAAGCACTTGACCAGCAGATATTCTTAGATAGATGCTCTCCCATGTCTCAGGACCTAGAGTCTGAAAGATCTAAGCAAAAAGACTCGTTAGCTGATCTATTGGAAGTACGAATTAGAGAGAAATGGGAATGTAGCAAATTGGCCCATTATGAATATGGGGAAGGTTGTGGAAAAATGCTAGCCTGGAAAACCAAAACGGATCGAGTGAGAAATAAAATCGAGTGTATAGACCCTCGTAACACATCCCAGAATGGTTCAGAGGAGGCTATAATAAAACAGGAGTTCACCGCCTTTTTTACAGAGCTCTATACGGAAGATGGTAACCCTACTATCAGGGAAATAAAGAACTTCTTAGATGCCCAAAACATCCCTAGTCTCTCGTTAGAAGAGAAGGAAAAGTTAAATGCAGAAATATCAATGCATGAGGTAGAAAGTGTCATAAATTTTTTTAAAAGAGGCAAGGCGGCAGGCCCGGATGCCCTCCCTAATGAGTTCTACATAAAATTAAAAAATGTTTTGGTCCCCCCCCTGACGACGCTCTTTAATAAAATCTTTCTGCATAAGGGTAAAATTCCTGAGTCATGGAAAGATGCAACGATCTCCATCTTGTTAAAACCAGGGAAAAACCCTAAAAAGTGTGAGTCTTACCGCCCTATATCTATTTTGAACTGTGATTATAAAATCTTCACTCAAATCATGGCAAAAAGACTAGGAAGAATTGCAGGGATGTTGATAAACTCCAATCAAAAGGGCTTCTTGGCGGGACGATATTTACAGGATTTGACACAGGAGCTGATCGGAACAATAGATATTGCCATTAGTGAAAGGTTACCTCTCTCAATAATTACCGTCGACGCAGCTAAAGCATTTGATAGAGTGAACTGGTCATACTTAATTGAAGTTTTGAAGAAGTTTAATCTAGGAGATAATATTTTGAATATGGTAACTAATATCTATGATTCTCCAAAAGCTAAAATATTAATAAACGGCAACCTTACTGAGAACATCCATATAAAGAGAGGCACTCGTCAGGGGTGTCCTCTCTCTCCGTTGCTCTTCGACTTCTATATCGAGCCAGTGGCAGAAAGTCTCAGGATGCATCCTTTTATTCCTCCGTTTTGTTATCATGGCTGGAATAAAAAAGTGGCTCTTTATGCCGACGATCTTATGATCTTTACGTCAGACTTGAAAGTAGCCCTATGTGCATTAGAAGAGACCTTACTGAACTTTGGAAAAGTTTCGGGATATCACATAAACCAGGCCAAAACTGAAATCATGACTTGGAACGAACCCTTTTCGAGCCCCTACTGTAGGGATAAAATTAGATACTTGGGTATTGATCTAGTTAAAAACTTGGATAAAATATCTCAAATTAACATCCATAGAATTGAGGTTGAGGTGAAAAAGTTGTTGAAAGTATGGAGTGGTCTCCCATTAACGATCCTGGGTAAATCAAATATTGTCAAAATGTCAGTCCTGCCGAAGTTCACTTTTATTTTTGGTGCTATCCCGCTGGAGTTCAATAGGGTCACCCTAAAGAAAATCCAAGGAGAGCTGTCGAGTTTTATCTGGTCCTCTAAAAAACCAAGAATCGCCTGGGATAAAATTAGGAGAAAGAAAGAACAAGGAGGTCTTGCTAGCCCTGACCTCTTGGAATATTGTAGAGCCTTTCAATTTAAATAGTGCAGGACTTTGTTAGGCCCATATGTACACTACCCATTATACTTGCAGAAAATGACAAACAATACAAGCCATTTTTTATATAAGTTCGGTCACCCAAAATACTTCAAAAAAATAAAACTGAAGGTCTTGAAGTCTGCCGCAAAATTGTGGTATTGTGTAAGATCTACGGTAGATATTCCTCTTTTCAGTGATAAAGCCCCGATCTGGGATTCACCAACTACACCAGAATGCCTTAAGGACACTCTTGCGCTCCCCCTAATATCAGCAGGAATAACAGAATGGGGGCAACTGTTGTCTAGAAACAAAATATTAGACTGGGAGATACTAGTTGAAAATATGAACATCCCTCTATCAAAATTTTAATATTACCAACTATTAAGCTGGGCAAGGTCTCTTAAAGAAAACAGAAAGGGTAATTGTCCTTTAGAAATGAAGATGCTGGAGAAGGCTCCATTTAAGAAAGAAATATCATACTGGTACTGGTGCCTTATCGATGATGGCGAGGAAGTATTCCAGATCCCGGAGAGAATATGGGGGAAAGATCTGCCGACGCTGGATACGAATAATCTTTGGCAAGTATCAATGAGCAAATGCTGGTCCATTGTAACTTCTGCTGCACTAAAAAGAAACCACTTATTTACCACTCATAGAGCATTTTGGACCCCGAAGAAGTTATCTAAATTTAGTGGAGCAGCAGTGAAGAGTTGTCCGAAATGTGGACTGCAGAATGCAGACGACCTGCACATGTTCCGGCTGTGCCCCCTCCTCGATGATTTCTGGAGGGATGTGGGTAAGACTCTAGGAGAGGCAGTAGGAAGACAGCTAACTGTAAGTATTGATTTAGTTATCTTCGGGGTGTCAGCCGGAAATGTAGTGGGAAATGTAAATAAGGCTCAGGAGAACCTGATCTTTTTATTGATACTCTTGGCCAGGAGAGAGGTGTGTATAAAGTGGCTAAGTCCTTCTCCTCCACTTCATAGGGATTGGCTTTCTTCAGTTTTAAAAGTGTATAATTTAGATTAAAAAAAGAATCCATTCTCTAAGAAGTATACGTTTTGGGAGATATGGGAAAAGTTGCATATGGGCTAATTTTATTTTATAAATATATTTGGTTGTGACACCTACCTTGTTAGTTGGGTCGGCACCCCTCTGGAAATGTGATCACAAAGTCCGATGATTATGTGTGGGCAACACAATATTGATGAAGGCTTCAAAGAGTAGCCAGAATGGCTAGCTCACCCCCCTCCACTTTATAAGAAGTCTTTCCTAAAGTATCTGGAAGTAAGGGGTTCCTATTCTCTTTAAAATTCCGGGAAAATCAACCTTGCCAGGATGGCGAAAGTGGGATGAGGAGAAGGGACCCTGAGATCTCCTATACTATCAGGATTACACAATGAGGACTAAAAAAAAAGAAAGAAAAAAAAAAAGAAAAACAGGAGAGAAATGCAATACACATGCACAAAGCATGTCACAATAAACCTACACAAAAACAAGTTAGCAGTACTACCCTATTGTGGAGTACACACCACCTGAATGGACACATCACTGCACGCATCCAGTCAAGTGGCACACAGACACACTCAGACAGCAACAGAGCAGCCACAACACATTCCAGGCTATCTCCATACATTGACATAACAACCCTGGAAACTCACATTCAGGTGAAGAAGTTGTTGATGAGCTGTGAGCGGACGTCACCCTCATCCTCATCATCACTGGCATCTTGGCCCAGTCCGGGATCCTCCACAGGTGCCGGAGGTTGGTCATTGTCATCGTCATCCTGGATGAGAGGCACCTTCTTCCGCACTGCCATTTTGTGTAGCATGCAGCATACAAGGATTATTTTGCACACCTTTGCAGGTTCATATGGGAGGGCCCCTCCGGTCTTGTCCAGGCAGCGAAAGCGGCTTTTCAGGAGGCCGAACGTCCGCTCAATCACCCTCCTGCTCCGACCATGTGCCTCATTGTAGCACATCTCAGCTGGTGCCACAGGGTTCCTGAGGGGTGTCAGCAACCACGGCATGTTGGGGTATACGGAGTCACCTACACACATAAAAATGAACAAGTAGCTGAGTTTTGTAGGAGTGCGGAATACAACATTGACAAACACACACAATGATAAACAGTCAGTACACACCGACAAGCCAGGCATGCTGAGCTGGCATCTGTGACATCAGCGTTGCAATGCGACTACTCCTCATTATGTAGGCATCGTGCGCAGAACCAGGGAACCGTGCACACACATGTGTGATACACATGTCTGCAAGACATACCACCAGAGCATTGATCAAGTGGAAATGTTTCCTGTTACGGTATGCCTGCTCATGTGCCTGTGGTGGTATCAGGGCCACATGTGTCCTATCAATAGATCTGATGATGTTCGGCATCCTCCCCAGTGTATAAAAGACATCCTTTATTTCAGGGAGTTGAGCTGGACTAGGGAACTTGATGAACAGGTCAAGGAAATGCAACATCCCCTCCAAGACATCGCGTAGCACACAACTAAACATAGTTTGCAACATTCCACCTGCTGTAGCCACAGTGTACTGGAAGATACCAGTAGCAAAGAAGTGCAGGGCCGCCATCACATTCACCTCTGGGGTCAGTGCTGTAGGGTATGTCCGGCCAGGTAGCAGATGTGGCGCCAACTGCTCCGCCAACTCCTCAGTCAGTGGCCTGGTGAAGCGGTACAGTCGGATGCAGTTGCGTTGCTGCATGGTTGCAAGGTCTGGGAACGGTCGATGGACAGCTGGTGCCCTGCAGAACAGAGATGAACAAAGGAAGATTGTCGGTTCATCCACCCATGTGGCCATGACCAGGCTCAATATCACATGATAGATCACACAATTCATCCACCACTATTTGACAGGAGGACAAAGGAAGGACTAGAGTCTATCTAGCAATAGCACTACCTAACTTAAGTTCTCTAAAGCAAACTCTTACATAATCAGCCCAAGCGAACGCAAAGATTCAAACAAGTAAGAGTAGCGCCGAGCACCTGTGTCCTACAATCACAGAAGATTTTGAAACGTAATTTACCTGCAATGTAAGCAGCAGTATTCTTGTTATTCGGAAAAAAAATATACACAATACTTAGCATAAGTATTGTGTATATTTTTTAGCTACTCACCAAGCCACACGACCTCGACACCTAGCAGGTCCAACAGGTCCTGCTCCCGGTCCAGCATGTCTGACCACCGGTGGGCCAGCTGGTTATGGGTGCGCCGGACCCCTGAGCAGCGAAACACCTCCTGGTGCACCTTAGCCCACCAGCGGTGGCGCTCCTGGGGAGGGTACCCGGACCCTGGCCTGCCGCCTGCTGCCAAGGTCAAGGGGAGGTGGCGCTGCACAAAAAAGCACAAGGGCGGCCTCCTCCGCCTTGCAGAAAAGCTGCTGAGCCTGCTCCCCTGCAGGGCGCAGTCTGCCGCAAGGCAGGCGGCTCTTGGGCGCAGGCGCCTTGCCCTTGGAGCCGATAGTGCTCCCCTTCGCCATGGCTCTGGGGTGTGTGGGAGGCGGAAAGGAAAAGTTAGAACGAAAAAATAATGTTAGGGGAAGAAGTAGGAGCTTAAAGAAAGAAGTAATATAAAACAGTAGAAAAGCAAAAAAAACACAGTAAAAGTAGAAATAAAATACAAAATATAGACTTAGGGACAGAGAGAGATAGATGATGAATAAAAAAATAAATCAGAAAAACAGTGTAAAAAACGAAGGATTGCAAAGATTGAGGGAGGATAGAAAAGCAGGCCCAGAACCATAGCATAGAGTGAAAAACAAGATGGCCGCGCCCATCGCGACCGCCTGTGTAAGTTTGCACGATATTTTCCCCCGAGTACGCAAAAAGCGTCGCGAACAAGTAAAACGCGTTCCCGAACATGAAATCCGCATTGCGACCCGGAACAGGAAATAAGGCATCGCGAACGGGCAGAACAATTGAAAAACAAGATGGTCGCGCACCTAGGCCACCGCATGGGCACGTTCGCGAGATGCTATCCCCCGAGCATGCAAACAGCGTCCTGAACACGCAAAACACGTTCCCGTACAAGTAAAACTCATCACGAATGGGCGTGACAAGCAACTACGCCTGCTCGCGTAGATACGCGTAGCTCACGTAGCGCTTTAATATCTTCACATAGCATCGCGTAGCGCCACTACGCAAACTTCACCCAGGGTTACTCTTAACGCCGCAGCAAGGTTGGTCTCTGGAGCAAAAAGAAATAACGACATTCTCTGACCTTAAAAGCATTGAACTGGCTACCATATGAGGCAAGAATATAACTAAAGCTTGCCTGCATGACTCATAAAGCCCTTCATATCAAAACCCCCAGTTACTTAGCACAAAAGCTAGAGCTTTCAGGAGGTTGCAGACATTCGTGAAGTGCGAGCTCTCTACTACTCAAACCACAGACCTTCCACAAAAAGAGAACGTGCTGCAGAGCCTTCTGTGGTATCGCACCGAAGATATGGAACTCCTTACCACCAGATGCACGCCGAATCTCTTCCTCCTCCTCCTTCAAAAAAGAAGTGAAAACGCTTCTAATGAACAAATTCACATCCTAAGACTTTAAATCATACTTTACTGTTATCAATATATGTTATCTCATCTACCACTGTCTACATCTTAAACTGAATGTATGTATATTACCTCCTCAACCTTCTAATGTATCCAACTAGTGTAATGTAAGGCGCTCTGATAATCTCTAGGGTCATGTTCGCGCTATACAAAACTTTATAAATAATCAACCTGACCCTATGCAACGCCTGCGGCACAGCTGAGAGGCGGACCTGGGGGGCATGGATGACGAAGCCTGGCGCGACGCACTGGCTTCTCCTAGAGAGGTCGCTATTCCGATGAGACCGCACTTGGTCCAACTGATAATCCTCCACCGTGTATATTTTGACGCAAAGCTCCTGTTCAATCTAGATAGAAGACTTGATCCCCTGTGCCTTTGAAATTGCAACCAACCGGGAGCTTTCTTCCATATCCTATGGGACTGCCCGATAGTGAAACACTACTGGGATAGGGTTACAAAACAAATGGAGAGGGCGTGTGGTAAGACCCTGCAGGCCTCCCCCTAATTGTGCCTCCTTAACGTGTGGGAAGCCACAGACCTCAGGCAAATTGAGCAAACATGGGCCTCAAAAGGGTGGGCCATTGCAAAATGCAACATTGCGCAATAGAGGTGGGGGGAGGGGTGGGACGGCCCTGTGCCTGCGAGACTGGGCTATCGATATGGATAGGGTAATGATTGCCGAGAAGGATGTGTTCAAGCATAGAGGGTGCCCTAAGAAATGGGACCATAAGTGGGGGAGATGGAATAAATATAGAGGCGATATATGTGTATCTCCAACAACTGAACTGCAGCGGGATAGACGTTCATTGTTGGATGTGCCTGGGACGGCTATGGTGCCCTCGCGCTAAGCCACATAAGATACCTATACGATTACACTAGGACATCTGGGGGACGCGTATTGCTAGCCTGCTAATCCAACAAAGTACTAGATGCTTAATGATCATTGTGGACATTGTCATCCTGGTTCAACATGGGGAAGGGGAATGTGCTTATTGAACGCTCTCTGTATCACAATATGTGACTTTGTACTGTAGACCCGATTATCGCTTTGTCATTGCCTTGTACTTTTTCTTTCTTTCCTCAATAAAAATTGTTTTAAAAAAGAAAACATTATAAATAAATCAAAATAAAGACACCTGAAAACTTTTTTACACTGCCCAGTGTTCTCCTATGGGAAAAAAAATATTGCGGTTATACAGGTGAGTGTCAAACTTACAAATTCAGTCTTCAGAGCCAAGAGTGAGCAAGGGTTAGGGAAATACCAAAACTGCACCACCAGTGGCACAGGGGCAGCCAGGTACAGAGGTCAAAATCGGAGTTTGACCCTATGCTTTCCAATGGACACAGGGGGTGCCTGGAGCCACACTGCTTGCATCAGGCACAAATATGGTGACAATCACAGAGATGCAGCAACATGCACCTCTAGACAACAAATGGCATCAGATTGCACGCAAAACATACAGGTCAGCCTTGGAGTAAATCGGTTGCAGGAGCCAAGCTTTGGGTTTTAGGTTAAGCATGGGGGGCACAAAGCAGCACAAAACATATACCACCAGCGGCGCAGGGGCAGCAGGGTGCAAATTCGGCACCGGGCGCCCAATACTTTTCAATTAGAATATTGATGGTAAAGAGGTTGCAGGCGTGGCACCGGAGTTTGCCGGAGGAAGACCAGCATCAGCAGAGGTAAGTTGGGATGTGAGGGGTCATAAGGGCACTGCCTTTGGACGTCAGAATCTTCTTACTGTAGATGGTTGCGTCAGGGGCAGCCTCTGGATTCACACTGCAGGTGCTGTCGTCAAGGGCGGAAGAGAGGTCAGCCAACACTGGACACGAGGTAATGATTGTTAGGGAGACCACTACACAGGTGAGCCACTTAGGCTCGGGCTATGGGCATCGGGTGCAGAGTGGGCTGGAGACGCAGATCCGCAGTCTTTGGAGTCCGTTTCTTCTGGACAGGTCTGCTGTCCTCAGGAGATTAAAGTCTTTATTCAAGTCCACAATCCTTCCAGGGGTTTTGGTGGTCACTGTTGCAAGACATGTCACAGGCTAGTTGAAGCAGGAGACAGGCCGGTAGGGCTGGGGCCAAGGCAGGTGTCGTCTTTTGGCACCTGCTGCAGGGTGTCTTCTTTTTTCTTACGTCATCGCAGATCTGAGAGTCAGGTCTGTGGGAGCCTTTTAAATACTAAATTTAGGAGGCGTTTTAGGTTAGTAACTTGTAAGGCCAAGGGACAGCTTACCTGGGGTGACTACACCCTCTATTATGGGAGGGGGCATAGACCTGGCCCTGATTGGAGGGGTCCACCTATTTTCAAGATGGCGGGGACTGAAAAGTGTGCCTCACCTCGCTTCCCCCCACCTTAGGGGGGCTTGGCAGAGGTGGGCACACCAATCTTTTTTAATTTTCCCATCTGTTTTCTTGCCCAAATTGGAGGTGTAAACCATGAGCTGCCATCTGCTAGCAACAGAGGCTGGGTGGCGCATTACAAAGGCAGCAGGCCTTTCAGCCTTCCCTTCTTTGAGCACTGGCCCATCCTGGGGAGGAGGAATGACACCTCCGCCCAGGATGTACATTGTTTCTGTTCCCAGAGAGCAGAGGCTCTCTACATAGGGTTCCAGAAACATGTCTTGTGATTGCTGGCTGCCTACAACTGGTCAGAGACCACACAAGGGTTGGTAGGTTTTATGGCGCATCTCTGAGGTGCCCTCTGAGTACATGCTTTAATAAATCTCACACTGGCATCAGTGTGGATTTATTACAAGGAGCTGTTCGGTACTAAACACTCCTGGGTTCAGTGAAGCCATCATGGTGCTGTGGAACTCGAGTTGTCAAGTTCCCAGCCCATGTACTCCCCATGGCTTCCCTGGCGCTTACAATATTAAGGAATAGGCCCAGGGCCGGTCCTAGAATTTGTGGGGCCCTGGGCAGGATAGGAACATACGAGGCTCCTCTAATTTGCATAAGATGTAATGTCAAAGGGAGTGACGTCATAGGAAGTGTCAACTGACCATTAATTTCTGACAGTGTTGAAGCAGCTTTGCAAGAAGTGGCTATCACTGAGATGGATACCATTTGGGCAGCCATTATTGCGGTTTGCTAGCAGCATAACCACAACTTGTTAGTTTTAACACTACTATGCTTCACTGCATCCTGCCAGGCGCGGTGCGTCCATTGGGGCGTTGCCCCCCCGCCCGCAGCTGCTCCCTCGGCGTCTCTGAACTTAAGTAAACTCTCAGTTTGCTTAAGTTCAGAGATGCGAGGGAGAACTGACAATCATGTCAGTCAGCATGACGTCGGACCGCCCACCCCCTTCAGAGTCTGAAGGGGGTGGGCGGTCCGGCGTCATGTTGACTGACATGCATTGTCAGTCAGACGTCACCAGAGGCATGCAGCAGTAGTGCACAATGCACAAGTGCGCATGAGTGGGGACGTTGGAGAAAATTTCTCCGTGCCCAGTCATGCGCACTAGTGGCTGCACAGGCTGGCGTATGCCCATTAGGAGAGCGAGGGTTGAGCAAAGGCTCAAACCTCGGTCTCCTAATGGGCAGGCGGGCAGAGAGTAACCGGGCCCTCAGCCAATCCTGGCGCTGCTTGCAGCGCCAGGATTGGCTGAGAGAGGTTGCCACCCATTTGCCAGCAGTGATCCTGAGAGTAGGTAGGCGCCAACGGATCCGGTGAGGCGGCGCGGACCTGCCTGGTTAGGTAGGAATGGATTTTTATTTTATTTTAAAACTCTCCCGCACCCACGCGCGACACCACCTCACCCGACACACCCCCCGCGAATGTCTCCAGCCGCCACTGCTGACACATCTCAGTTTCTCCCATGGTAGTAGGTTGCCTGTCTCCATACTGTGAGGTCACCATGCTTATTACGTTCATGGAAGTGTTGTGTCATTTTTTCGGGTGTCAGAAACTAGGACCGGATTCACAAACTTTATTTGCAATGCGAAACCCGGCAGTGGTGTCAGCGCTGTCAAGTGAGTGTTACCTACTTTTTGGTAGTCAAATTTATGTTCCCACCGCTGGCTTTCTACTCACAAAACCTATTTTGGTTACCATGCCTCATATGCAGGAGAGTGATACATTTTGGGCCTTGTTATTCAGACCCCTGATTGTACACAGGTGCATTTTGCATTACGAACCTTCGTATTGTGTGATGATTTGGGGGAAATGTCACCGAGATCAGAGTAATTTCTCGGCTAATTGCGTCTTGTCTCCTCTTAATACCGCGCATGTAACGGTTTCATTACCTTCACCTGACAATCACAGGGTGCCCAGCCGGCACCTCTCTGGCACACCTTCTGCCCCTCCCTTGCTTGGCCTCTGAAGCGCCATGAGGCAAGCGTCATCTTTTATTCTTACAGCAGACAGAACGCTGGCCATTCATTGCCAATCTTTGTATTGTTAGGTTTATCTGTTGTTTATAACATTAATATCACGGCACTCTGGTCTCTTTGACGTAGTCCTTACAGCAGCTATACCTGGGACTCTTTGTATTCCCCTCAACCGAGTTTCAATTTCCCTGAAGACCATAAAATTATTATTGGTTCTTCGTGGACTAGAACTACTGATAGAGAGTCTTAGAAACTATGGTTTTCAAAAGTGAATTTGCCATACAGGTCTTTCCAATCAGCGCTGCTGTGTCCAGAGCTTTTATTATTGCTTTATTAATTTGTCTCTTAATACATCGTGTAAAGAGTAAGTGTGGACATGCGAGAATTAGTGTGAATCAAACAAGTGCACATGAAATTGAAATGTGAATATCGACAAGTGTGAATGAAGCACGAGTCTGTCACCGCCGTGTGAAAATGAGGGCAGGAGCGTTGCACCAATAAATAAAAATGGGGGCATGAGTGTGGCAGCAACAAGTGCTAATGAGAGCATGTGTGTGACATGACATGCTCAAGAGGAGCATGCGTGTGCCTCAAAAAAAGTGCAAAGGAGAGTACAGGTGTTGCACCAACACCTGCAAACAAGAGTCTTAGTTTTGCACCAGTATTGTATGCCTGCAAAGAGCATATGTGTCAGTAAAAACAAAAAGAGTACTAATTACGCTCAGTAATCCCTAGTTGTTTGTTTACATGATTCCCTACACCTTTTGTGCTATAGGTATTTATAGTGCTTTCTACCACAGACGAAGCGCTTAATCAGTTTGAGAAGGTTAACATACTACTCCTTGGCAGGCCAGTGTTGGTGATTTAGCGATGCTTGATGGTTATGATTTGCGATGGTATGTTATGGTATTTTAAACAATTTCGTGCATTATTTACTGATGGAAGTTTACTGGGAAGTTTTACAGAGAGGTTATTTGGGCAATAAGATGTTTAGTTGCATGGATAATTTTACACTTAGTTGTAGTTTTTGCACGAGGATATTACCGCCCTGTTGATTAAAGTTTGTTTCTCATGCTCTTAACTAGAAATTTTGAAACAGTCATTTTTAGGTTGTGATTCAGGATTAGGTAAAAGTGAGACCTCAGACATTGGGGAAGACGTGTAGGTTGTTCCGGCTCGCTCGCTACGCTTGCTCGCCACAGTGCAGTATTTACGCCCTACCACTTTCAAATGTCACCAGCCGCCACTGCGTCCTGCACGTCCCATCTGTAAAAGTAGCTTTAGAAGCCCCTCTGGGGATTGTAGTCCTAATGAGGTATATTGCCAGTAAGAGGTATTGTCCTGTGGACTACAACCCCTAAGAGCGCCGAGTCAATGCATGTGAGTCATTGGTGTCTGTTCCGTTCTGGCAAGTGCTTACTAAACTGGGTATACCATGAGCCCAGCGTGATGCCAGTAACAGTACCCATGCTCCTCTCCAGCGAAGATGGCTACCGTAGTCATAAATAAAACAGGATATATAGGGCCCTATTGTGAATGTGTCACTAATCCAAGCAGAGTGCAAAGTGCTCATTTAAACCTGCTTCACAGGAAGGGCCTTTCTCAGCTGACTCAGACTATCATACTTTATTTCCCCGTCCCCTTGCCACAGCCCTCAACTCCTCCCTGCTGCGAAAAAGTGGAGAGCGAAACCCCGGTACAGAGATGATTGCTTTCTGGTGCTTCACAGACGATCGCCTCGGCTTTATTGCATGGTCGAGGCACATGGGTTGACGGTGAGTGACAACCAGTTTCTATACTAATAAGAGTGTTGCTGCTCCTAAACATAATGCTCCATAACTCCACTCCAATGCCCATGCACCTTTTCCTGCCTTACCTCTCCTGTTTCTTCTATTCCTCTGGTCTTTCTCCATTCTCCTGTACCCTCCTTTCTCTTATTTCTTGCTCCTCCTCTTTCTCACATTATACTTCCACAGTCTGAAGTTGTCTTCCTGCCCCCCACTAATGCCCTGATCTCTCTGCCCCGCAGCCCAATTTACACCTCTACAACCCCCGTCAAATGCCATTTTTTTCTTCTTTGCCTTTGCGCCATCATTCCTCCCTATTGTTCCCATTATCCACCATGCCCTCCCCTGCTTTCCTACCTCCCCCCACCTCCTTCTACTCATCCTCAGCCCGCCCTGCTTTCTTTTTTTAAATCTCCAATCACTTGCTCCCTTCCTGCTAATAAGGCTGCTTTTCTGCATCCACTCTTGAAGGCACTATGCATTCTAAAATTGACGCACATGGTAAATCAGCAAGTAGCGTAACTCGCACTAAACAGTCATGTTTTGCTTGACCAGGTTATTTTATACAATGCCAATAGCTCTAAATCTTAAAAATGCAAGACCTGTTGCATTGCAAATGCTTGTTTTTGTTGTGAGCCTGGCAGGATGCTCTGATTTTCCTTCACGCAGGAGCAAGGCTCACTTAACACCTCAGGAGAGTTCAAGCATCGGCCTAACCGCTGTTATCATGCAGATGCTGCGATTAGGCTCAGAGAAAAAGGTGTCAGTAAAGGAAAGCTGATACTGGCCAGAAACTCCACCCTGCCCAGTCTGCCACAGCTGAAAGTGATGAGGGAGTCATATTGCCCTTTCAGCCATGGCAGCATGGCCCAGGAGAGGGGGCCCCCCTCCTTGGGTCTTTCACGCTTCACCATGACTGCGAACCCCAAGGGAGGGGGCTGCTCACCTAGAACTCGTACAATGGCACATTTTCAACAGGATGAAGGGCTCGTGGGGTGCCCCGTTGTAGTTAGAAGGCTGCGGGCCCCCGTTGTAGTTAGAAGGCTGCGGGGCCCTGGGCAGCTGCTCACACTGCCCATGCCTAGCGCTGGCCCTGAATAGGCCCTAATAAGGTAGAGGCATATCTGCTCAATCAGATATGCCCACACCAGGAATATAGTGCACCCTGCCTTAGGGCTGGTAAGGCTTGATAGAGGGGGGGACTTACCTATATCTCATGCAGTGCTAGCTGTCTTGGCACACATGCACTGTGCCATGCCGACTAGGTCATATTTTTACGTCACACGGGCATGCCAGTAGCAGGGGGAAGTGGCATGATCCTAATGAGGGGTCCCAGGGGACGCTCTTCAGCCTCCAGGCCCTATATACCTGGGGTACCACTTACTAGGGACTTACAGGGGGGCAGAAGTACCAATTGTGGACATGTTTTTAGGGAAAGACCACTGGTTGTGTGAACGTGGACAACACGGACAGTCAAAGTTGCCTCAAAAGCCAGGCAAAAAGTGGGGGATACAGCAACAGAACCCCATTTCCTCACATAAGCCCCACCCCTTTCAGCCTACAGGCCAGGGAGCTCAGCCACCATCTGGGAGAGCCTATCTAGTTTGTCAGGTGAGGAAAGGTAGGGAAAATAGCTGGGTTCTGGCAGGGCCTACTCTGCCTTACATCCTTCTGTCCAGGCAACCCCCCTGGGGAGCTGCCTACCTCAACAGTTTCAGAATCTAACTTCCAATGCTCCTTTCCTAACTCTTTAGTGATTTCACCCAATCTGTTTAGTTTGTGATCAGAGGTGCCCACTTCTTTAAATGCTATCTTAGCCAGCGCAACACCTAGCTTACCTAAAGAGGTTACCCACAGCTTGAGTAACCCCACCATGACCAACAGGGTAATGGGGCCTAGCTTGCTATTTGGTGTGGGGTCAGACCACCATGCCAAGAACAGGGCAGCCATAAACGCTAACACCCAGCAGAGGCCACTGGCAGCTTTCAGTGCCCAGAACCACACCTTTAGCTCTTTACTAGCAGGTGAAGGGGTTAATGTACAGGTTTCTCTGGGTTCAAGTTTCCTAATTGCTATTTTAGGGTGGAGGGTCACCAATCCTGCTAGTGAGCACCCTACTTTCACTCCCTTTTCTGTCGGCTGAGGGGCCACCAACTCAGGCTGGACAGTTGCCTGACTAGTCAGGTCTTTTTGTGGGTTAGGTAGGACTTCACCAGTGGCAACTTTGGGGTTCTCCCCTATTTGTGTAGAATCTCCCTTGCTACTGGAACTGTGGCTAACAGTTGCCCACCTTTCCTACATTTCTTCTTTTGGGGCTTCTCTGCACTACCTGCAGGTTCAGCCTCCCAGATTCTTTGGGTGACGCCTGGCACTGGAACAACCTCTGGGCGGACATTTCGAAGGAGTTAATCAAGGGAGAGGTCTTTACTGACTACCACCATTCTCCAATTAAGGGACCCATCTATCTCTAGGGCACTACAGCTACATGCCTAACATTGACTCCCCCTGGGATGGCCCTTAGTCTTCTTGTCTCTCTTGGGATGTACTGGTTTGAGACAACCAGCCTGTTGTGCACAAGTGTGTGACTGGCACAGGTATCTCTCGGGCAGTGGTTGAGATTCCATTCATCAGTAGGTGGTGGAAACGTCCAACTCACCTGTTGGGACTACTTTCCAGTTGAAGGCTAGGAGGACTTCCTCATCCATTGTTTCTGGTCCCAGAGAGCAGGGACTCTCTACCCAGGGGTCCAGAAACATGTCTGGTGGTGGCTGGCTGCATATAACTGGTCTGAGACCCACCAGGGTTGGTAGGTTTTCAGGGGGCATCTCTGAGGTGCCCTCTGAGTACATGCTTTAATACATCTCACACTGGCATCAGTGTGGATTTATTACAAGGAGCTGTTTGGTACCAAACACTCCTGGGTTCAGTGACGCCATCATGGTGCTGCGGAACACGGGTTGTCAAGTTCCCAGCCCATGTACTCTCTATGGCATCCCTGGTGGTTACAATATTATGGTATGTGAATCCTGACAAACAGCTCCTCTAAAGTCACTTATTTTGGCTGGTAAGATTCTTCACAGGCACATTTGTTTATATTTGTGTTTTTTGTTACAAAAACATTCATTGTATGCAGTTCTGCAAAGATGTGTCAAGGAAAAGTCAATACTATCCTAAATACTACATATAGAGTGCCATTATGTTTTTTAAACTAAATTGTCCAATCATAAAGACCATAGAAGCCATTGGGTATATGCCATTTGCTTTCTTGTGACCATGGAGGGGATTGCCCATCATCAAAAAAGAAAATACAAAACCATAAATGCCTTCATGTCTCCAGTGTGCCATTTCATACCTAAGAATTCAAATCGTTTATTTCACCCAAAAGTGTCATTACATCCCATTACATACTTTAATTCAATAACCTTTGTAAGTTGAGGCCACATCAGTGATGTAATTAGTGGTGTAATTGAGGGTGTAATTGTTGATATATTTTGAGATGTTATCTATGATGGCATGCTGAGTTATTAGCAGTGCATGGTGGGGGTGGGGGTTAATGGTGCATAACACAACAGGCCTCACACCATTCAGCAAACACCCCAACTCCCCACAATGAAAGGATCAGAATCTTATACTCGCCGCCCTTCCCTTCATTGCTTGCCAACCACTGGACCACTGCACAAGCGCTCCACTGCACAGCAACCACCATGAACCTTACTTCAGACACCCCTCACCACTGCATCCACCACTGCACACACCATACAACAAATGACACCATAGACAGCCCTTAATGTATACCACTGCCACATTGGTTTAGTCAGCCAATCCCAAACTCAACCCTATAGAACAAATGGTAACTACTGACAACACATTGGTACTTACTGTGGTTGGAGCCAAGGTGGAGACTCAGATGTCCACTAAGCAAACTCTGAAACTTTGCCATTCAATCACCATACCACATGCCTAAATGACCTGCAATGTGCCAGATTGATAAATATGATTTAATGTCATTAAATAACCTTTCAGGTGAAAAACCATCTCAGCCCTAAAAAAATCAACCATATTATGCAGGAGTCAGGCAATAACAACTTAGAGGTTCAGAACGGCCTATTTAATACTACTCCATCCCATACTGAAGCAAAGCAATAGGCCACATAATCAGAATGTTGCTCCTAAAGTCATCTTGAATACAGAGCATTTTGTACTCCTGCCCCCTACTTAAGACCTAAACTTTTCTACACTTCTAGATTCGCACACCTGGCATTGCAAACCGAGAAACACGATTGCAGTGAAAATATCTTGTTTGGGTTTGTCCAATCAGATGCTCGGCAAAAATCGCAAATGTCTCTTGGCCAGTCAGTTTCGATTTCATATTTACACATGTGATTTTAAAACTGGTTCTAGAACCTAAAGTACCAAAAGCACCGCGATTAAACTTTTTTGTATTATATTATATTGAGAAGATTATTCCGTGATAATTAATCCTGCCTTTTTACAAAGTGTGTTCAATTTTTGAAGTGGTTTTAGCTGTGCGCTTGAACAAAAATTCTTGCTGTACTTAAGGTTGAAATTTGCAAAATACACGCAAGGTGGCTTTGCATTACATCATAGATATGAGTGAGATGCCTGCGCCACCAGAGCATCTAAAAAAGTGACAATCCGATGTTGCAGGCCTCTTGTAAACAACCCCTAAGTTTACTGTCTCACTTTGACTCACTCAGTCTCACTAATTTATGCAGTCTCACTCATTCTACTCTGACCAACTCTGTCTCACTCAGTCCCACTCATTCTCACTCATTCTGAATACTCAGTCTTACTGTGCCTAACAATAACTAACATTCAGTTACACTCTCTGTCATTCTCCCTCACTCATTTATTCTCACACATACTCATACTTACTGTCACTCATTCTCACCCACTCTGACTTACTCCTTCATGGACTCTCTCACTTTCACTCACACACATAGTCACATAGGCATGCTCACAGTGCTGGAATAGTGCAGGCACCTTCATGCACCTGTGTCAGCAATCAAGCAATGTCACTGGCTGCCTCAGTTTGTTGCTGGACCCAAAGCGGGTCTACATTTTATTTGTAATTTATTTTAAATTATTCACTCTTGAGTCAATAAAAATGGACCACAAAACAAGGGAGTGTAGTGTGAACTGTGGAGCTCATAAAAGAGAGCCGCCACTGGTCTAGGCACATCCTTCCATCAAACCAATCCATCCACTCAATCATCCATTCTTTCACTTATCCCCCTTTCATCCATCCTTTCAATCATCCATCCATCCTTTCACTTATCCATCCATCCTTTCTCTCCATATATCTATCCTTTCACTCCATCCATCCATAAACCTCCCTTTGACTCATCCATCTATTCATCCTTTCACTCAGCCATCCTTCCTTAGACCCATCCTCCCACCCTTTGTCCCATCCATCGATCCATGCATTGTTCCATCCATCCATCCATTTATCCACTCATACATCCCTCCATTTATCCTTTCACTCAGCCATCCAACCTTTCACTCACTCATCCATCTATCCATGTATTCATCCACCCATTCATCCTTTCACTCATCCATCCTTTCATCCAGACATCAATCTACCCTGCCTTTCACTTATCCATCAATTACTTTACTCATCCATCTTTACATCCATCCTTTCACTCATCCATCCTTTCGCTCATCCATCCATATTTTCACTCCATCCATTCTTCCACTCATCTGTCCTTTTGCAGTTCCACTCATCCATCCATTCTTTCACTCAGTCTTCAATCCATCCATCCTTTCTCTCATCATCCATCAATCCATCCTTTCACTCCTCCACCCATTCACTCTTTCACCCATCCATCCATCCATCCATCCATCCACCCTCCCTTTCATTCATTCACCCTCTCTCCCTTTCACTCTTCCATTCTTGCATCCATTCTTTCACTCATTCATCCATGCATCTATCCATTCACCTTCCCATCCATCCATCCAGCCATCCACCCATCCTCCCTGTCACTCACTCTCCCACCCAAGTTCATTATGAGCCTTTGTCTGTCAAGCTGCAGACAGAAGAGGCCCAAGAACCCCACTCCCTCTGTAGCTGGGAGGAGGGGTGTAGTAACCGGCTGGTCACTGCTCTAGAATTTCTAAGTGTATGCATGTACCAGCCACTCCATGATGGCTGGCTCCCACCAGCACCCCACACCCATCCATCAAAGGTGTCACAGGTCATGTGACCATGTCAATAAAAGAGGCTTGGCACATGTGCCTTGGGCCAGTTCCAGATACCCTACCGATGTGTCTGTGTGATTACTTTATGTGCATTGGGGGGCCTAGGGCCCGACCAATTACAGGAGGTAGGGTGGGGCGGGGGTGACAATGCCCCTGATGCAGTCTTAACTGCACACTTACCTCTTAGTCCACTAGTGCAATTGTTGTCAGCAGCTGGTTCCTTTCTTCTCTTGGCTCTGCTCCATAATGTATTTTTCAAAGTGAAATCAAATGCAGCACTTAACACGTTACTGTTAGGAGAGCAGACCCTGCACCCCTCCTACAGCCTGCCCCTCTGTGATAATCAACAAATTGTTGCCACACACTCCCTCCTTGTCCTCATCGGCCTGCCCCACCCCCAGCCACTGAAGTGCATGGAGTTTTGTAACTCCTCTCTGGGCCACTGTTGATGAGCCCCAAAAGCAACTGGATCAATGGCATTCTGATTCAGCACTCCCTCTCATGTGACGTTACTGCTGTAGCTTGTGCCTTCAGGTCGAAGAAAACCTTGTCCTACTGGCTCTTGTTGGTGCTTGTAGGTCGAATAAAGCCTCGTCTGGCTGGCGCTTGCGCACTAGAACATCTGCAAAGTTCACTAGTGTTTACCCAGGAAATTAAGCACATCAACTCAGGGCAGTAATTTCTTTTAAGCTACTCTGTTTATTTTCCCTGATCTTGCCTTTTCCGCCAGGGGGGGGGGGCAGGGCAACGCCCCAATTGCCAATGAACACCCATCGCCCCTGCTTCTAAGATTTCAGACGTTCTTCATCTGGGGACAAATCCACATTGATATTAATGGCTGAGGATCACTATAACTTTAATTAGTCTGTTGGCCAGGGCTGTACTATTTCAGTATCCGTGTTGATCATTGTTAAGGGTGTTTAGTCACAGAGTCATATGTGTTCCTATCTGGATAAAGCATTATAATGATAGTGGCTTTCCTCATTGTATTCTGGAGTACCCTTGTAGTACAAGACTCCAGATTTAATGATAAGAGTTTTTGTCAGAGCAACCTGTTAAATTTGTGGTTCAAGTTATAAGGGAGGATGTTGTCTCCTGGGGTTTTGCCCCCTGGCACTTTCTGAATTGCCCTGACCAGTTCTTTCTGCAGTTCAGCCTCCAATTCCTACTGCAACTCTTCAGCCTCAGAAAAGCTTCAATATGTGCCTCTGAATTAGTGTTGAGCAATTTATAGGGCCACAGCCTTGTGGGAAGTCCATAGTAATATCTGGCCAAATCAGCTCTGGGATCCGGGATCTAAGTTTCTCTCGATTTCATTCCCATGTGTGAAGACTCCCTGATCTATCTCTCTCCCTATGGAGCCTCTATCCGCGTGTAAATTTGTCCAAGGCATCTCAGGTTTTCCCTAATTCCCTTTTTACTTCAATCACCTCTAATCTAGGTATTGGTTCTGCTGCCTCCCTCCTGCATAACTGAATCACGTTGCATTCCTGAGTTGTAAGAGTCTTCTCCAAATGGCATCTAGTGTTGTATATTTTATTCATGCATTTGCCCCTAAGAACTACATTCTTGATCTCCCATTTGTTGAATCTGTTGCCTGTCGACCACCAATTATACTATAAATAGGTGCTGATTGCAATTTGTATATCACCCAGTAAACATGTTGGAGGTCAACGTTTAACCTTCAAGTGGTACGCAGATGTGCACAAACACTCCCTCGTGTGTAATCAACATGGGAGTGATCTGCAAGGAATTTGCTTGATTTGGGGCCGCTTGAACTCTAAGTCAATTCGCTGCTTATTGGCACTGTTGGTAAACTGACAGGGGTCCCCCCACTGCCTTGTGATTTCGATTCTTTCTCCAGGAGCTCCATTTTCTTTGTGACTTCCTGGTAATAAAATCTCCTGTAGCATATTCCCCCACCCTAGGTAAGTACTCTAAAACTAACATGTAGGTGTCTTCCGTGATACAGTCTAAGGTCACCTAATCATTTGCTGGGGCGACCTCAGCCTCATTGTGCCATTCATTCTTAAAGCTTTCAGAACCATGGCCTCATGCACAACAGTGTGAAATTTTACTCAACGTACCCTCTTAATCAACCAAATAGGCAATGCGCAGGAGGGTTTTGTCCCTCACCGTGCTATCCACTTCAACTATAGATCTCCAGCGTCTGATAAAGATTCGGAAGTGTACCGCCCTAGCTTCCCTATGTGAGTAAGTGGTCAATTGTAATGACTTACTGTGTGTTTCTCATAGTCAACCATGTGACCCTCCATAGAGAGATCCTAGACCTAATGTTACCTATAGTTGTTCCAGCACCTGTCCCGCTAACCGACATATGGCTGATAAGCATCCTCTATCTCTCCAATTCGTTCTGCATCTTTCAGTCCGGAAGAAGTATGACAATCCTTTCTCTTTATCCTCTCCCTATATCTCCTCTCCCAGCAATTGATCTTTCAAATATTTGCCTTTGTTTAGGTTTTTCGGGCTGGTGATTGTAGTGAGTCCTCAACAGGCAGGCCTCATCCTTCCCAGCTCAAGGATCAATCCCTCAGAGGGAGATCAGTGGCCAGCATGCCGCATTCTTCAACAATGATCCTGGTGGCACACCCCCTCATGCCCCCTGTCGGCTCCCGATGGCCCACCCCAGGCCTGCCCAGGCCAGCTGGACTATCAGCAGGCCCCACGCCTGTGTCTGGTGCCCTTTGTACAGTTCGTCCTACTTGCTGCAAATGTTTGAGTTCTTCCCCCCCATCTCCACATCTCCATCCACTCCTATACTTTTTCGGGTGTTGTGAACAAGTGGGATTTCCCCACAAATTACTACTAATTTGGCCAGAAATGGTAACATATATGTCCGGTCCATCAATCAGTTTTTGTTTCACTTATGTCAAGGATTTCCTTAGGCAGTGTACATTCTGTCTAAAGCCTGGGACTCTACAGATGTTGTGTTTTTCAAAGGGAGAGTCCCCACTCTTCCTGGTTTGTTTGCGTATTACATCTCTGTGTTTGTAGTTAAAGAATATCACTATTATAGCTCTCGGCTGTGTATCTGGCAGAGGTGGAGAAGCCAGAGCCCTTGTGGGCTCTCTCTAGAGAAGATTGAAAGCCTGTTGAGTTTGAGAAGTCAGTTTTCTATTGTTCCAGGAACTGGTCTGTTAATTGGCATTCAGCCTGTTCTGGACAGCCCAGGAAGTATAGATAACTCCCGCTGGCCTTCCCTCCGCATCTTCGACTCTGCTCCCAAATATCTAAGTCGGGTCTGACAGCATTTTAAGTCTTGTACTTTGGTCTTCAGCTGGTCTAAAGTTTGTCTGTTTCTCAGGCCCTGTCTTTTGCTATTCTGGTGTTTACTTTGGTCTTCAGGGAAGGGCACAAGCTTTCAATGTCTTGTTGAGTCTGTGTTGAAGTGGGTCCCTCTGAGTCCTTTCAGAGCTGCAAGGTAAACCAAAGACCATTGTTCCCGGGCATCACAGTGTACCTTTCCATTTTGTTTTGTTGCGTGGGACTGTGGTGCTTGTCCTTCTAAATTGTACCTTCTTAACCACCATCCTGCTAGTTGGTGGACATTCTTTTTAGAGTTGTGGTTAATTAAAATGTAGGGGCAGATGCATGCAAAGAAAATCCTAGATGAGAATGAGACACTGTTAATCCAAGGCTGTGATAGTGAGGATTGGGGCCAAAATGAAATAATATGGTTGAACCTTTCAATTACCATCACTTGCCGGGTCAAGCCCCGTTCCCGCTCTGGTTTCTCTGTGCCTCAGGTGATGGATCTTTGCTACCGTGTTTTGATTCAAAGAGTTAGTCGGCATCACAAGCTAAACTTCAAATACAATTCCAAGTTCAGTCAATGATGAGAGTTTGAATAAGTTTTAAAAGCTTTATTCCCATTAACAAATTAGTAAGTGTCTTTTTACTCAAATTAGTCAATAAATCTTTAGTAAGTACTCAGAAATCTCATAAAAAGGTTTGATTAGAACAAATAGTTAAATAATGCAAGTGCCTTCCATAAATGAATAAAACCCTATTCTTCAGAACAGGACCAAAATGTCACATTTAGACAAACTCATGAAGTGTTTAAGTTCAAAGGAAAAGAGTGAGATCAAAGGAGCACAAAGCTCAAAGCCAAATGAAAACAGCCGAACCCATAAAGAGTATCTCATGAAACTCAGCTGAGTCTCAGTAGTGCAAGCAAATGATCATCCAGTTGCACTAGCAATCTGTAAAAATTAAGCATCAAAATGCAGTAAACATGAACAGAAGCAGCAGTAGCCACAACCGTCAGTCTAGAACAAGAAGGTAGTGAAAGAGTGGAGAAAAAGCCAGGTATCTAACTAGGAACTCACATTAATATAAAGACATGAATACATGTTGCAGACATGGTAGCAGGCTTCTTCCTTTCTGAACCCAATCGGATGGCAACGCTTGTCTGTGAGCAGGTTCCGCTCTTCTTTTCCCACAAAATAGCATGCAGCTTGCAAAGCTTTATCACAAGTTAGCTACAGACATTCTTGCATAGTTAAGTTCTGGAAACATAAACCTCAGTTCTCAGGGGCATCGAGCGCAGATTGGACTTCTAAATATGAAATTTTTCATTGCGTACACAATTAACTATGCTAAAGAAGAGAAACATCAACTTGCAAATACTGTTTAGCATTGCATTTCATTAACATGAACAAGAAATATTGTTCTAAATGTGCAACTATTCTTTTCAAGCATTATGTGAAATATGGTGAGAATCGGAAGTTAATCATTACAAATAATATGTTGTTTAGTAAAATAATACATTTATTAGAACCAGAACATTCTGCAGTTACGACAAACATTTCTAAGCCTGTCACATTAATGTCATACTTCTAAATTACATTTTTGCACATTTCAGCAATATCAGGATTACTGCGAGTCAAAGGAAACTTGGTTCTTAGCATTTCCATGGCCTACACATGTAGCTATGACTGCCTATTGCAGTTTGCACATTTTAAATGCGTCATTTCAGCTTTTAATTTTACATTAATCGCTGCACATTTTAACTGCTTAATCTAAATAATTTGCATTGAATTAATCAATTCTTTTAGCTGCAATAAATTATACATGAACAATCAACATATGAGTATACAGTCTACAAATTGGAAATGGAATTTGTGGACTACAGTCCTGGCCAAGGAAAATGAAGAAACCACTTAACGGCTCAGCCCAATCTGATGATGTTCCAGTAAAACTAACCCAGGTGAGAAATTTGTAGCTAAGCACTAGCTGAACTGTAGGTGTAATAAGTGATGATTAACAATATTTTGACTTGCTCAATTTTACACTGATTATGGTGTAAGAAAGTGTAACGGTAAGCATTACAAAAGAATAGGCCACGTTACATCGCTTGAGTTTACAACGCATGACATTACAATGCAGTCATTACAACCACCGCGTTGTTATATCGCATACCATTACAACGCAAGTCGGAACAATGACTTGCTGGATTTTGGAATAGTATAATTTACTATTCCAACTCCAGTCTGTGCAACAGTAGGGAAGGTGTTGGATTTTAAATCCAACACCTTCTGCCCCACTACAGCAAGTCGTAATTCTGACTTGCGTTGTAATGGTATGCGATGTAACAATGCGGTCGTTGTAATGACTGCGTTGTAATGGCATGCGATGTATCGCATGCGAGCTAAAACGATGTTTACCGTTCAAAATTCCCGTTACCTTCAAAATGAGTCAGCATTAAAATTTCTGTAGCCTCGAGAGTCAAGAGAGCTCGAGCTCAACGAATGCCTTCCTGTGATTGGCATGGCCTCATAAAGAACCACATCATCAGTACGTGGTCGCACATAACGGCATCATGGGCGAAGTCCATGTATTCCAGAAGAGGTTATTTATGTGGCCATGCTAATGTGACTTTATGTGCTGCCATTTTGGGGACAAAGAGGGTTACAAGTGTGAAGCCTCATCAAAGGCAAACTTGTAAGCCGGTACGGTTTGTTACCCAGAAGGCCTCATCAAATGCAATTGAGCGTTAAGAGTGAGGAGCCTCATCGGAGGCAAACCCATAAGCGAAATTGGGTTTTAGGGCCTCATTTCTTCAATATTAGCACAGTGGGCAAAGATACAAATGTTAAGCGCTCTCACAAGTATGAATTTTGGCCCAGATATATCAAGGCTTTTTACGTTCGCAAACAGGCCGATTCACAGAATCGGCTCGTTTGCGAATGCAAAAAGGCCTTTTGCAATTAATGTACCTTTTTGCATTCGCAATATAGGTAATCACAATTTTTTGAGATTAACTAAATTGCAGATGCATTTAGGGAATCACAATTTGCGATTCCCTAAATGCGATGCATGTAGCATTCGCTAAATGCGACTTTGCATTTAGGAATCGCAAACTACCACCAAATTCAATTTGATTCCCTAATACCGAATCGCAATTTGCGATTCGCTATTAGAGAATGTTAAGGAATCGCAAAATATTTTGCGATTCCTACATACATTGCATTTTGCGATTCCAAAATAGAGAATCGGTAAAATTCGCTAATTCAGAATCTCAAAATGCTTTCTTGATACATCTGGCCCTTAATCTCTTATTCTGGGTACACTATACATGGAACAACAAAGGTACAATTTGAGATTTTAATTACTCGAGTTCACGATTGTGAAGAAATAATAGCATAATATCCCATAACAAGACTCTGTACTTTAATGAGTTTACTTGACTTTGGATCTGAATGCCATGAATACGCTAAATTTAACACCCCCACAAGTCTCCATGCCTTTTCATGATGAACCTAGCATGAGATGAGAAGTGTGGTGATAGTATTTTAATAGCGAGATATCTACTTTTGACGACAAAGAAATGACACCAGGCAGTAAGAAAAGTCTTATTGCACTGTTTTGTCCAGTAGGATCAAAAATCTGTTAGCAGATGGAAAGGAAAATAATGAAACCTGATTAAAACATTTTTTTTAAACATGCTCTGGACGACCTCAACGCGTATTTAGCTCTAACAGTATGTGTGCCAGTGGATAGATGCCCATGTTTTCAAAGAAAGCAAGGAAAAACAGAAAATGTAGAAAAGTGTGTGGGTGCTTTAAAAAAATTGGCTATAATATGTCGTTTACAGTCATTATATGATATGATGATCTAACACATGATATATTGCCATGCATGCAAATAATCCTAATATTCAGGATAAACTGTAGGTCAATGGAGAAACACCTTTAAAGGCGGTAATAACATTAGTTCAAAAAGCAGAATTACCAAGACAGTGTGCTAGAGCAGTTAAGGCAGATGTGCAGGATAGTGGAGTGTGGGCTACATAAAAATAGGTGAGGATGATCAAACTGGACCTGAAAAATTGAGTGGTGCAAACTATAGACCCAAAAAGGTGAAAAATGAAGAAGACTATGGAAGAGGCTAAGGAATCACATAATATGTGTTATAGATGTGGCAGGACTGAGCACCTAGCTTGTCCAGCATATGATCCAATATGTTCAGCTTGTGGAGTTCTCTGTCATTTTGTGAGAATATGTAAGAAAAGAAAGGAAGTCACAGTGAAATGCATAAAAACACTATCACAATAGTGGCTCAGAAGAAAATAGAGAGGCAGAGTGTGTGTTAATGGCAGGAGAATAAGTCCTACAGGATTAAGGTGTAACCAGAAAAAAACTAAAAACAGTTTGTAAGATGATACTAGGTAGGGCGAAATTGGACATCGTAGCAGAACAAATTTTTGTTGTTTTTTTAACAGCCACGAGGTGGCCAACAGGACACAAGTCACAGGTATACCATATAATATCACAGGTACATGTTGCAACCATGAAAGCCAGAGCATATACACATAAATGACGATTGGTCTCCCAGGTGTGGTAATTTGGATATAGAGAGTCAAAAGCTCAGACACTTCCCCCACACACAACCATATTTCCGAGGACATCCCCTCACCTCAAACACCACCCTCTCCTGTTGGGCACACCAATCTAATCCACAGTGCCACTGTCCAATGGTGGGGGGAGGGGTTCAGCCATTTTGCCGCAATATCACGCTTTGCAACGAGAAGGGCCGTACCCAGAAAGGCCTTTTCAGCCCTGGTGCAACCATACCCTTTGAGACTTCGAGAAGGATTAGGAGGGGGGAGAGGGGAATTGCCCATCCCAGAACCTCTGCTATGTCTCTTGTGACTGTGATCCAGTATGTTTGTATTTTCGCACAGGACCATGCCATGTGGAAGAAGCCTGCCAGTGTAACTGTGCACCACAGGCAAGTGGAGTTGGCGTGGAGGCCTGCTCTGTGTGGGCGTGAGAGGGGACATATGCTGCGTGGAGGTAATATGTTTGTATAAATTGCAGTTTGAAGGAGATAGTAAGCTGCGGGGAGCCATCAGGGCATCACGCCAGTCTTCTTCTTCTAACGGACCTACCCAACCCGCCCATTGGGTCTTGAGGTGGCTAAGCGAGCCAGGGGTGTTTATTATGAGGCTTCCGTAGATTTGGGAAACTCCCCCACGACCCAGGTTACCCATTAGGATTTTGGCCTCTAGTGGACTAAACTCTGAGAGGGGCACTGTGTCGGGTATATGGCCCTGAATCGCGTCTGACTTAAAGATATCTATAGAATTGGGTTTGGGAGAGGGTTTATGACTATTGTAGGTTTGCGAAGACACGTATGTGTGTTCCTGACCACACATCTCCCAGTTCAGAGATCCCAATGATATCCCATGCTTTAAAGCCAGTGAGTGCTGCCACCTCCTTCAGCCAGGTGCTGTGCCATAGAGGGGTTTGTTGTGTAAGTTTACCATCCCAGTGTACGTGATGGAGGGCGGCTCGCCAAGCTAAGAATACTGCCCATGTGACCATGGGCATATGAGAGGGGACGGGGGAGCCATATAACGATGTCTGCAGGGCAGGGAAGCCCACCAGGGAATGTTCCAGTTTATAGGCAGGGTCTGACAACCCAGTTGAATCAGTCGTGGATGAGGAGGAGGTGAAAGGCGAGGTGATAGAGGTACAGGTTGGACATGCCCAGACCACCATCGAAGGGGCCTCATTGGCAGTGGGTGAGCGCCAGTCGGTGCGCAAACCTCACCATAGAAAGGTCAGTGTGTCTCCTTCTAGTCTTCGGAATCCGGGCCTCGGAACCTGGAGAGGCAGGATTTGAAATATTTAGAGGAAACGGGGCAGCACAAACATTTTGTACAGCGCTCTACAGCCCATTACATTTAAGGGGGAGGCTTTGCCATTTAGTTAGGTAATCCTTCACCATTTTAAGCAGCGGATGCAGGTTAAGGGCCCAGGTGAGATCTGGGTGCAACATCACCCACACGCCCAGGTACTTGAAGCTCAATCTGCAGAGGGGAATCAATGACTCCCAGTCGAAGCAGTCCCTCGAGGGAGCCAGGGGGACCAGCACAGACTTGGAGGGGTTCATTTTCAGGCCTGAGGCCTTCCCGAAAGCCTCAAGCAGCTGGAGGCATCGAGGGTCACTCCCCGCTGGGTCCGCCAAGTAAAGGAGAACGTCGTCCATGTAGAGGGCGATGGAATGCGATCTTCATGGTTGATACACCACAGCCACCCCTTGAATTGCGGGTCTCCACAGATTAGCTGGACCAGAGTTTCCATTACTAGGGTGAAAGGGAGAGGGGACAGGGGGCAACCCTGTCCTTTGCCTCGCCTTATGGGGAAGGAGTCTGATAGGACCTCATTCACACACACACGGGCTGAGGAGTGAGAGTAGAGGACACTGACCATGCCCCGAAAGCGTGGACTGACAAAGGAAGCCAGCGCCTTTTGAAGGTAATCCCAATCCACCACGTCGAATGCCTTCTCGAAAACAATGAGTAGTAAGGCTAGATCTTGTGGTAAGGAGTGCCGTTGGGCAAGGGCCACGTGGAGTCGTCGAATGCAATGCAATGCAGTGTGCTTCTCTGCGGCATAAAGCGGCACTGGTCCGGATGGACGAGAGTCTGCAGTACTCTTTTTAATCTGTTGGCCAGTATCGTGGCAAAAACGTTAATTTTTCAATTGAGTAGTGAAATGGGGCGGTAGTGAGCACAGGATGAGGACAGGGGTTGCGTCTTGGGAATTATTACTATCGTGGCAGAGTCCAGATCCCCCGGAAGGAGCCAAAGTGACATGCCTTCTCAAACAGTGCTATAAGGTGAGGGAGAAGTAAGTCTCGTTTTTTCACCAGGTACTCCAAGGGGAACCCATCCGGTCCGGGGGTTTTTCCAGGGCTCAGACCTGAAAGGGTGTCCCCAATCTCCTCCACCATTATGGGGTCATCAAGCAGTTGGGAATCCTCCCTAGAGAGTGTTGGTAGAATGGCTGAGTCCAGGAAAAGACTACTTGCCATCTGGTCCCTGTACGCCAGTATGGAGTATAGTTTCTTGTAGTAGAGGGGGAAAGCCTGGGTTATGTTTGGCAGGGATCGCTGTATACAGCCTGTCTCATCCATGATCTCAGGGACTAATCTGTTAACTTGCTGGGGTGAGGCCAGCCAGTAAAGCATTTTTATGTTTTTGTCACCCCAACCGTAAAGGTTGTCCATCGGTGCGCACCAGAGGAGTTTGGCCGCTTCTAGGGAGTGTAAGTGTATGTCCTCCCGGACAAAAACGTAACTGGCAGAAGATTTCTTCCTGTGGATCAGAGAGGAGGCGCTGTTCCAGGCTTAGGGATCGGGTTTCCAGTTGGGTGATGAGGGAGAGGCGCTCATGTTCCCGTGCCCTGATTAAGTGTTTCGCAAACCCTCGCAGGGTGGCTTTGCTGGCAGACCAGAGTGTGCTCACTCGGGTCCCCATTCCGGAATTGTTGAGAAAGTAGGATTGAAGCTAATTTTTCAGTGCTTGGACAAAGGCTCTCTCCTGGAGGTACCATGCGTTGATACGCCACATGGGTCTTGGTGCTAAGGAAGAATGCCCAAGGCAGAGGGCCAGGGGGGAGTGATTATATATTTCAATGTGGCTCAGCGCCTGGCAGTTCGAAGCAGGTAAGAGAATCAGGTCAATGTGGAAGTGCGTGTGGTGAGCGGCTGAAGTATGTGTGAATTGGTGGAGTGTAGGGTGCCAGGACCACCAGGTATCGCAGAGGCCCCAGGAGGAAGTACAGTCTACAAGAAGCTTAGTCCCCGGTCCCCTTGAGGTGGTGGGGCCGGTGCTGGCAAAGGCAGGTGTGGGTACTGCGTTGAATTCTCCCCCAATACAGTGAGTCCCTGTGGCAGGCAGGCAAGAAGTGTTGACAGGTCTCAAAGGCAGAGCGACAGAACCGTCGGTGGCACATAGATGGACAGCAGAATGATCACCTACCCCTCCGGGGTGCCCTCTAGTGCTATAAAATGCCCCTGAGGGTCATGAGTGACCCGCAGACTACAAGGGGAAAGGAACATTGCAGGAGGATGGTGACCCCTCTTGCCCCGTGAATATCCTGCACGGAAATCCCTGTCAAAGCCTTTACGGGATAGGAAAGGACAGCATTCGCCTTGAAGGTGTGTTTCCTGTAGGAGAAGGACCTCCGGCAAGTGACGATGGGCAAATACAAAGACCGCAGAGCGTTTGATCCGATCTAACAGATCAATAACATTCCATGATAATACCTGGAAGGTCATTGGGTGGGATCGAGTGTATTCGCACGGCCGACTGTGTATCTGGTGGGGGGCCTTCGGGGGGGGGGAGGCGACATGACAAAAAAGTGGGTGTCTGGGAGACACTGAGATTGGGCATGGATATAAGGTCATGGTCACATAGAATGCTATAAGGTGTGCCGGTACCTAGAGAGAAGGAAAAAGTGTAAACAATCAACAAGCACTTATGGAGAAATCCCCAGCCCCCAAGTCCCACCCCTCCCCATACTTCTACATCTGTCACCCAAAGAAACCAAAACAGTGGAGTCAACTTATGTGTTGACAGGAAGTATCAACACCAGTTGGCACAGAGAAACCAATGTTCATTCTGGTTGAAGGGTGCTAGGCGTGGGACCAACTCTGTCTCCATGGAATTAGGCGAGACCAGGTGATGTCCTCAGGGGCCGATTCCCAAACCTGAGGGCGTACAGAGTATTAGACTGCGGGAAAGGTCTGAATCTGGTTGTGGGACCAAAGTGTCTTTAGGAGAGGCGGATGGAGGGTGCTCGACTACCCGGGTGTTATCCTTCTAGATTGCTGCAGGTTCTCCAGTTTGGGCCCTGGCGGGCTGGGGTTGTGTCAAGGAAACACCCGGGGGCGAGACCAAGCGTGTCCCACCACATCCCATCCGGGAGCGGTTGCGTCATCCCCGGGTTCGGGATGTGTGCGGGAAGCAGGGTTGACAGCCGGTCCCCGGTTGTTGGTGGAGGGCAGAGAGCGTCCCTACAGTGGTCTCTCCTCCGTGAGCCATTGCCAAGCCTTCTCAGGTGTGTCAAAGAAGATGGATTTGTTAAGAAAAATTACTTGGAGTCTGGCTGAAAATAGGAGACGATACCGAAGGCCCATGTTCCTCAGCTTTTGCTTGATGTCTAGAAAGGATTACCTACGTTGCTGAACCTCCCTGGTGTAGTCCGGGAATACAAGGACTTTTGTGCCGCTATATTGGAGGTTGGGTTGGGCGCACGCCTCACCAAGGACTGCATCCCGGTCTCGGACGTTCAGGATGCGGGCGATGATCAGTTGTGTGGCGGCACCGGGGGGGGGGGCTTTGGACCCAGAGAGCGATGTACCATTTCGACCGCAAACCAGGGGGATAGGTGCCCCTCAGGCATCCAGGATTTGAGCCATGTTTCTATGAGGTCTGCCATTTGCTGCGGGGCCGCTCCTCCCACAGACTCAGAGACCTCAATGATACGGACATTGTTGTGTCGTGAGCGGTTTTCCGCATCTTCTGCATATGCATGAAGTTCCGATGTGTGGGCCACGAGTGTAGAGATCTGGAACTTTAGGGTTGAGACGTCGTCTTCGACTGTGGAGATCCGTGACTCCGTCTCCGTGATCCTGAAAATGGCATTTCGGAGGTCTTGGTGAAGTAGCGCCACGTCCATTTTCCCCTCACTGACCCTGGCTTCCACTGCTGCCTGGAAGGTCTGGATCGTCTGCAAAATGACCGAAAGGTCATTGGTTGGGGTCCCAGGTTTGTCAGCATCCGGGGGACTCGGGAGCAGAGGAGGCACTGCTGGAGCGGGTAGTGTAGTGGTCTATTGGCATTTGTGTTGATTCGGCACGTGAGGCCGTGTCTTTCCCCAAGGTAGGAGCACAGGAGGGATCTCATGAGATACAGCCAAAGGCCTCCCTGGAGATGGAATCCGGAGGGCACAGTCCTAAGGGTCCCGGGGAGAGGGATCAGCATTGCACAATACTTCAGGCACTATGCGTACCCTCTCCATGCCTGGGTGTCAAGATATCATCACTTCCTCTCATGCGTGTGGGGGGGCGAGCAGAGGCCCTCCCTTCTAGGGATTCTGCACCGAGTCTTGCTGCCAATCAACCTCATTGGCCCTGTTGGTGCTGTGTGGTAGCTGGGTCTCAACGGTGGGCCACCAGCCGTCCTCCAAAAGGGCCCCTGCCGCCTCCCATGGATCCCCAGGATACCAGGCATTGAGCACCAGACGGGGCAGGTGGGGCAGATGGGCCTGGAACCTGGAGTTACGGCGGCTCCTCTGTCGGGGCCTGGATCTGCCAGATCAGAGACAAACTGGTGCCCCAGTGTCTTTCTCCCCTGCATGGCCCAGGTTCTCCAGCCATCCGGCTCCAACTCCGTCACACCCCACTGGGGCAGACCACCGCGAGGCTACCCCCGCAGGGGGTCCACGCAGTGGGGGCAACTGCACCGGTCTGTGCAGTGAGAGCTCTGCAAGTAGGCAGGTGGAGGGGCGGCCTCCAATTCACCAAAGGACCCCCGCAGCTGCAATCTAGGGTCACATTGTCAGGTCCTGCCAAGTTTCCCAGGTGTCACTGGCTGAGCATGCGGTGGGGCGACTCTTTACCTCTGTGTCCCACCCACACATGCACCAGGGTCTCACCAGCTTTCAGGGAGCCAGGTCTCCTCCATATTCTGCAAGGGCCAGCCCTGCTGGTCTTCACGGGGCCTCCAGTCTGCCACCTCAGGGGAGATTCCAGGTGTAGGCCACTGCACCTATCTGTGCAGCGAGGATGTCTCCTGCGGCGACCGTTTGGCCCCAGCGTGCCGGGAGGCGCTGTTGCGTCGCCCATCACTGCCCAGAGCGGTACCGCAGCTTAGAGGCACCCTGCTCCTTTGACCGGGTCGGATCAGGCCTTTGTCTCTTCGCCCTGCCACCAATTGCATTGCCAGTCCCGTGGTCCCACAGGAGCCTGATCCAGCCAGACTTCCGAGGAAGGCCACCGCAGGCTGCAGTAGGAGATCAAGGCTGCGCACGGGGAGGGGTTGTGAGGGAAGGTTCTGCACCAGGCCGGGCAGCGGGCCCACCCGGTGTCTTCATTGGAGGTTCTTAGGAGCGTTGCTGTGCTCTGCTGTAGGGGGTCTATGGAGCACAGTAAAAGTCTGAGAAGCTGCGTTCGTCTGCACTTCTCCAGGATGCTACGGGTCGTGCCCCCAGGTGCCGACGATCTATTTCCCCCGGGGAAGGCTACTGGGCCGTGTCGCAGGCCCAACCTCCAGCCCCATGACTAATGCGGCTCCGCACCCACCCAGCAACCAGTTGGGTCCCCGGGAGTCACAAGGGCCTCCTCCCGGGACGACGACGGTGAAGGGGAGGCGGAATGTGGCAGCCGGTGAGCAGAATGAAGACAGGATCAGCTTGGTTCGTGACGGCGCTCGCACTACAAGTGACCACCATGATGGCCGCCTTGGCTATGCCCTTAGGCTGATTTATTTATAGAAAAGTTGGGTAGGCACTTGTAAAAATCTGCTATCAGGCAAAGGTTTTACAGGAGCCACAATAGAAATGCTAGGATTCAGGAAACTCTTGTTTGAGTTCAGGGATAGGAAAGCAGAGTGTAAACTGCAAGCAGCTGAAGAAGGACCATTGGTTTTAGGTTGGATGGACAAAAGTGATTTGGGAATCATGCTTGATCCAAACAGTCCTGAACCAGTACTTAGTGTGACCTAAGGAGAAATAACAGGGTGTAGGGTATTGGAGAGATGTTCTAATGTTTTCCCAGAGGAATTGATATGTGGAATGATTTTAGACATAAAATATGATAAAATCTGATGCTAAACCCAGTGTGCATAAGGTTAGAAACATTCCGTTCTCCATCACAGACAAAGTAACACAGGAGTTAAAAAAGTTACAAGTATCAGGCGTTATCGAACCTGTAGACTTTGCAGAATCTGTTTCTCCGTTAGTTGTGGAACATTGTGCCAATGAGAGGGTAGTACTGTGCGTGGACTTGAGAGAACTAAACAAGAACATTCTTGTAGACAAATTTCCACTTCCTAAGAATAGGGAAATGCTATCTCTTACTAAAGGAACCCATTGATTTTCCACCCTAGATTAACAGCAGAGTAACATGAAATCCAATAGCATCTATAGAGTAAAACGTTGACAGTGTTTCTTACACCAGTAGGTTGTTTTCAGTTCTTCAGAGTTTTGTTTGGCCTGCCATCTGCGACAACGATGTTTCAAAGGGTTATGAATGTTCTCTATCACGGAGGTAACAACATTGTCTTCTTCCAAGATGACATCCTTCTGACGGGAAAAAAAGATATGAACATGATGAGAAATTAAGACAAGTTCTAAGATTTTTTGAAAGCAAAGGTTTGACAGTAGAATTCAGTAGGTGCAGGTTCACAAGAAATCATATAGCATACTTTGGTCACGGAGTCAGTAAAGAAGGAATTAAACCCAAGAAAGTGCTGATGGAAGCCATGAAGGAAGCTCAAGCTGCTAGCGGAACGGATGATGTCAGGGCTTTTCTTGGCTTTGCAAAGTTTTATTCGAAATGTGTATACACTTTGCAGAAGAGACCTTTGCCATCAAACAATTGTTAAAAAAATATAAGGTTACATTTAAATGGTCTTAAGAGTGTCAAGAAGCATTTGATGCACTGAAGGAAGGTCTTTTAATGCTCCAGTCCTACAGTGTTTTAATCCAGAATGTGAAACGTATATTATCACAGGTGCTGGTAAGAAGGGCGTGGGTGCAGTATTTACGCAAACTGAGAAATTGTTACAGCTTTTGCCTCTCGTTCATTGACCCCCACGGAAGGGAGGTATTCCATGTTTGAAAGAGAGACATAGGCGTGTGTATGGGACTTGGAACATTTCCATGAATTTGTGTGGCGGAGGCCCATTGTGCTAAGATCCGACCATAAAGGTTCTTTTCACAGTGAGTTTACAAAATACATCTCCTCGGTTGGCACATGTTGAAATACATTCCAGCAGTTAAGAACACAGTAGTATTTTCAGGTCACATAACATTTCCTGTGGAAGAAAAAAAAACTTGAGAATGTTGAATTCTAAGTAGCTGGTTTGTGGGATGCAGAAGAGCATGTTAAAGCCATGTGAATGTGGAAGGAGGATTTGTTAAGAGACAACCTTTTGCAAGATGTTATGCTTTAGGTAAAGCAAGGATGGGTAGGAAAGAAGGATCTCAATCAAGATCTACATTTTTTGGAGATAAGGAACGATTTGGTAGTTGAAAATGATATTTCGATGAGGTGTGGTAAAGTTATACCGCTGTACGTAAACGTAGACGGACAGAATCCTTAATATTATTCTCCATAGTGGCAGTAGTGGGTCTCCTCTGCATTTGCACCCTTGATTGAGCTCTTGTGCAGTGCTTAATGTGTAATAAAATAAGTGCCATGGCTCTCCTCAAGAGGCCGCTGCAGCTTGCACCACACATGGCCTCTGCCATGCTGCCAATGATAGTAACAACACAATTACTAACCATCGCACTCCTACAAGTTTGACAATTCAGACTATTACAGGCTCCCAAAGCTATAAGAATGGCTTGGGAGGCAAGTAATAGTAATTTTTGTTATGTAGAATGAATTCATAATTAACTGTTGTTGTGGTCATCTCTAAATTAGCCTGGCAGTGCCATCTTGCGGCAGACTGTCACAAGAGCTAGTGTTGATAATTAAGTGCTGGTGCCGAGCACAGGAAACCACCAGCTCAAGTTAAGCACTGCTCTTTGGATGGGAACAGGTGTACTCTGCAAGCACAGAACTGAGAGAGAGTGACATAAGGTACCGTCCCCCATGTCTTCCAGTGATGACTATGCCCCACCTCGGCCAGAGTTGCAGAAAAAGCCCAAGAGCAACTCTGAACAAACCACACATCCCCAGAAATAGCTACCAGGGGGGCGTTCAAACTGCCTGCTGTCACAGTGGCTCCAGGGGTCAGGCCCTCTGTCCAAAGGATCCTCGCACTTCAACACAGTGGCTTACGTCAGGATAATTCGGCGGGGAACTTGATCTGTGTGATCTGCAGAGAGGCCAAGGATTGGATGAGCATGTATTCCAAACACCTTTATGACCCACTGACAGGCACTGGAAGAACCTCGCTCTGCCTTCAGCCTCAGCTCCAGCTGTTATTAGCCATGCCCCTCAAGCTCAACATGTTAAATAACAAATGTTCATTTCCTATTACACCTCTGGATCCAGTTCGTCACAGAAACCTGCAAGTATTTTGGGTAAACTTTTTCCGTTCATCTTTCTGATGATTATAATAAAGTTAGACTGGAGGGTAACGTGCAGATGAGTCGTTTATGAACTTTTAACATCAGGAATACTTAAACTCCCGTGACCATGTTGATTTGAATGTTCTCTGTATGCCCCTGCACATGCTATCATCTCCCTTGGAACACACAAGCTTTTCTTTTGCATAGGGTGAGGTCACTGCACACAGTGCGACCTGTGATGCAACAATCATGTGCCCTGGCACTGAAAATAGAAATGACTGCTTGATCCCCATCAAAAAATGGGAAATCTGTTTTGTTCTGCCTGTCACTTCATCTTAGACTGCCAGTGTGGCCCAAGGGCACGTTTTCTTTTTTTAAATATTCTTTTTTTTAAACCAGCTCATGACATCATTAGATAAATCGTGAATGCACATATAGATTGGGTTAAGGTTGACAATAGCATTATTACATAGCGGAGTCACGGGAGTACCATTACATTTACACAGCCAGGAAGTCCCTTCAGCTGTCCTAACTTGGGTAGAAAATGAACTGCAACCCGCCTACATGTACCCTGGAAGCTCAACCGGTTTCATGCCAGGAGACTCATGGGGCATATTATCAAGACCGGCGTTAAAATGATCGCCGATTTAGCGGCAGAAAACTGCTGCTAAAGCGGCAATAATGGGCTTGATAATATGCCCTGGAGAATTCCAATAGAAGCCCATGTTGTCACCAGAACATGGGCTTCTATGGGAATTCTCAAGGGCATATTAGCAAGCCCATTATCGCCGCTTTAGCGGCAGTTTTCTGCCGCTTAACCGGCGATAATTTTTAACGCGGTCCTTGATAATATGCCCCATAGTCCTCTATATTATCGCCACGGAGACCATATCTTTTCCCACTTCTTCAGGCATCCCTTTGCTTTTATATATTACTTCCTCCGCTTGTTGGCACCAATCTAAGCCAGATTCCCATTCTGCCGCTGATGGGGGGGAGGAATGCTCCCCATCGTCTCGCAATATTTCGTTTTGCCACCCCTGCCGAAAGTGCCAGACAGAGTCCCTTATATCTAGGCCAGCCCCCCTCCCCTTTAATCATCAACAGCAACCACCTGGCATCTAACAATATCTCCATCCCCATCACCCTACACAAGGGCCCGGAGATGGGTCGTAATATCACTCTGCGAAAATCGTTGGTAACATAATTTCCTCCATAAAATTCACTCCACCAAAAGAGTGTGTGCTGGCATATTGGTGACTCTCGGTGCTGTTATCAGTGAGTAAAGCACCATGCTCCTCCCAGTAAGGGTTGAAGATGACAGGAGACAGTATAGAACCCTGGGGGACACCACATGTGATGGGGGTCTTTAGAGATCTGGAGGTGCTCATGTGAACAAAACTGGTGTCAGTTGGAAAGGTCGGCGGAGAACCAGTGAAGGGCACTGCACCGTGAGTGACTGCATTTATTTCCTGGTCACATTTGCACATCTGTCTAAAAGTAAATGCATTCCATTGCAGGGGCTTGTGGGACAATTCTTTGCACTGGGAAAAAAATTCTTTCCATTCTGTCTTATCTGTTTGGTCTATCTCTAATTCAAAGCCAATAGTACCTTTTCTTTGCACAAATAAAAATCATATTTTAATGTGATATCCACTAAAACTAAAAAGGCCTGTTATGAAGCCCCTGTACTGTGGTATTAAAATTACATGTGATGGTTAAATCAAAATATATTTTTAAAGAATATGGCCACTACTTTTATGAATCAATCCTTTTTATTTCACTTATTGATACATACATACATCTTCCTATATCCAATGCTACCACTTTAAAATAGTACCAAGTTCTCTTTTTTTCTTGGATGGAGTGGACTTAGATGTGACTTGTGTATTAAGGTTGGGCCAGTGAGTTGCGGCTGGAGCCCTCACTCAGACAATGTGCTTAGCTGTAGTGACGCCTTTTTTGTGTTTCGTCATGGTGGTCTGCCACAAGGTCGAAATTAATGCACTGTGGCTCTAAGAAAATAAGCCCTAGAACATGTAGTGACAAGCCTCATAACTTACCTAGCATCCATGGTCTGAATGGCATATTGGGCTATCTGGCACTGCCAGAAGTCATGGTCTGATAGGACAGTGTGTGGATGGCGCTTTTTGGCTGATTGTGGGCCTGTCTTATATATGGCAGGCCAGTTTTTACTGTTGATTTCCCTGATATTATCACAAACGTATACAGTGTTTCTTCTCAAGTTCAATGCCCCAATTTGCAAATGTGGTCACTTTTTAGCTGTCTGATTCTCTAATAGGAGCCAGGTTCAGTATGGTGTCTGAGCCTGTTTTCTGTCCCTCTATGATCCTGGGCATCCCGAAACACAAAACCTCATGAATTGGGAATAATACTCTAGATGAGACCACCAGTACTGCAAAAATATTTAACAATACTGTTCTGGAACTTGATTCAACACTCCATATGTGGTACCCAGGAGTGAACACACTGCTACAGATGGAGCCTCCGTAACAGGAAACATTATACCAGAAGTAACCACCAGAAAAGGCAAAATATGTCAAATGTGACTTCTAAAGTAGTTTAAATACTCCTGGTGGGGGATTGTATTGTACTTTACTGTCAGATTTGTACAGCACTTCATACTACTGATGAATGGTCTGATTGGCATTGGTACCTCGTCTCCCTGTTTGGGACAAATGCTCGAAAGGTGGTAGAATATATGTTGTCCAACATGGCAGACACAGGTTGAGATGCATGAGGTTCCGAAACATACTCCAAATGTTCTGCAGCATGCACTGCAGAACTTAAGCATTTAGTGATGCAGAGAGTGTGAGGATAGATGCAGCCGCGCGCATGTGTACTTATTACTTTACTGACATAATTCAAATTCTGGGTCTAGTCAGTATCTATAATGTTGGGAAGAGCCACGTTCTCAAAGCTTTTTTGTAGTTGAGATGGATGTCGAGGTGTTGAAGTGCTTTTCGGCAAGTAGCACGTTACACTGGAACCCCAAAAAAATTAGTGGTGAGTTAGTTTGGGAAATATTTGCTAATTTGAGCAGTGGATTTGTGAGTCTGTTAGTTGGATTGAATAGGATAATGGAGGGATACAGGAGGGAAGATGTAGGTGTTATTTGGGAGATCATAGGTGTAAGACCCATGACAAGGCATCAAAGAACTATTTGGCAAGTAGCACGCTGCTCCGAAACCCAAAGAGGATTAGAGGGGGGTATAAGGAAATATGTGTAAATTTGAGCGGTGGACATGTGAGTGTCCTTTAGTTAACAATTTTTTAAAGGACGCACAGACAAAAAAGGGGCAAGTCTTGAGCACAGAGGTGTAAAATTATGATTATGCTGTCCGGCTTTAGGTTTAAACCGATATTAACTGATAAAACCCCACCGGAAGGGAAATAGCCGTCACCAGTGTAAACATATAAACACTGGAAAGAAAACCTGCACAACCACAAGCTAAATGCCATTCAAAGAAAGGAAAAGGAGAGTGAAAGAGTCATTTTTATGTCTTCCTGAAGTGGCCAATACAAAGTAACTTTGTTATATAAGGTAGCAGTAAGAAAAGACTGGGCTAACATTATTGCTTTAGTTTTGTTGTTTAGGTATTTCACTAAAATATTGTTTCTCAGTTTTGTGGTCTTTGGTCTAAAGATACAGGGGTTAGAGGCATGTTTTAGGTGTTGTTTATTTATTTTATAAAATATCAAAATCATGTTTGATATTTTGGCAACGTTTGAGTCTTTCACTGATAGGAAAAATGTAGGTTTCATAAGAATCTTTCCCAATATGTACCAACACTTACATTATTGACCGCTTCAATATCTCTGAGGGCATAATGTGCCAAGTTTAACGCATATGTTGCAGAACCTGTCGTAGAGAATCACAATCTTCAGGTGCACCAGTCTTGGCATAGAAAGCTATGTCAGTGGCCAGAGTTAGCAAATTGTATACTGGCTATTTTGGCGTTGCCTGTCTCAAGTGTCAATGTTGAGAGGGGCTTTTCACAGATAAAAGTTTACATGGGAAGGAAAGACTCAAAGAAGAAGTATTGTATGGTGTACTATGATAAGTTTGATTTGTAAAAATGTATTTGGACCTCATTTACACTGTACGGTCACTGTCTATACCATGCACTATCAGTGCAGAAAACAAGCAATAATAAAAGCAAAAAGTCCCATAAACACCGGAAAAACACTGTTTCTGTTTTTTATAATGGCGCTAATATTTTTAACCACTGATATCCACTGTATTTTCAACGTATTGAAATCACTTGAAAACACTGAAATAACCCCACCAGAATTTACCAAAAATAGAAACTGAAAACAGGAAAGCCTAGTTATGAAATATTTGGAGTCATTTTTGAAGGAAGAGTGGTCCAGTCATGTGGATTGCTCAGTGAGCTATGCACATTGCTTTCATCTTGCCACTGGGAGCCAACGTGGGGAAATGAGAGTTGGAGTGATATGGGACCTACCTGGAAGGTTGAGCAGAGGGCTGGTGCCTGCAGTTTTAGATTCCTGAAGTTTCTGAAGTATTAGCCGGTGCATTCCAAAATATATTTCATTGATGTAGCCAATTTGGATCAGTACAAGTGTGATAATGGCTTGGATTTACTCTGGAAACCCAAGTTATGGGAAATTTCACCTAAGCACTCTCATAGTGTAGAGGCGTTGCTTAGCTACTTTATGTACTTGTGTGATAAGCAACAGATTGGAGTCCATGGTCACCCCTTACTTGATTGGAGTATGGTGGTGGGGATCCAAGTTCCTGAGGCCAGGCTGATGAAGAACGAGGATTTTTCCATCTGGTGTATGTGAGAATCTCCATTTTTGAAGTGTTTCACTTTAGGTGTTTCACAACTACCTGGTCATCAGCTGCCTGTAGTCACTTCCCCGTGTCATAGGAGTCAAAATCAGATGAGCTTTCAACCTTTAAAATGATCTGCCTGTTATTAGTATACTTTTAGCCGCTGGATGTAAGGAATTAAATTAAGTTGGGTAGTGGCCTAAAGCAGATGTTGCCCCAGAGGGGAGCAATTATAGTCCCTTCAGGTGCTCTTCCTGTTGATCTGAAGGGTTTAGAGCTAAGGAAAGGTAGTGATCTAATGAGCATCTTGTCTGAGAGATGTGATGTAATCCATTTCTGGACGTTCCTTGAATCGCTGATTCGTAAAGTCTCTGAAGAGAGTGGAGTGGTGATCTAGAGAACTATAGGCAATACCCTAGAGATGACATCTGTGACTGAGCGTATTATATTGAATTTTGGATCTCAAGTATCAATAAACCCATTAATCAATGCCTGTTACATTTGTCAGAATGGATCCTGCACATTTCCCCAGCTATGCAAAGGTGTCATAATGAAGTAATTCACACAACCTCCTTCCTGCTCCCCACATGAAAAGAAGTGCCTAATTACAAGTCAGATAAAGCGCTAGCCCTAGGCGGGATACTTCTGTCCATGATAATGACTGGTCCTGTATCCCACACATGGGTTTCCAAGATGCGGGGACGCCAGACCTGATTTTATCAGCCAGTAAAATTGCATGAGGCTTTGGCTGCAACATCAACCTCCACCCCGACCACCCCAGCAGTAACGGGTAGGACACAGTGCTCCACCTGGACCACCACAAGCCTGCCCTGCACCCTCAACTCCCTGTCACCTGCAGCCCAACCCACAGAAACTTTCAACAGGCTCATGGCAGGCTGGAAATGTAAGTAGTTTTCTCCCTGGAATTGGGTAAAATGTGCAGTAAAGGTCCCGGCATTTCTGAATCTAGGCTGTTGTTCTCTATTTTGGGGAGAACGCTTGGAATAGCTGTGTTGCAGATGTTATGATACTAGCCGGAATTGGGGATTTCAGCACTCTGGTGTCCCAACACCAAAACGGACACACCTATAGTGAGGCTCTAAGCGTAGGGGTGTGCAGTGAATAAGGAATCGAATGTGTCCACAAATAGTGTCTCTGTCCTGTGTTCAGCCCATGGACCAGGTCTCTGTGAAACACAATCAGCCACGTCAGATCTCTTATGATGACCAATCTGCTGCCACTCTGCAGCATCAATCAATCAGTGTTCTTATAAAGCACGACTACTCACCCATGAAGATCTCGAGACACTGGGTGGGGGTGGGTGCAACTGCAGTTCAGTCAAGGAGCCAGGTCTTGAGGTCCTTCCTGAATTGCGGCAGCGGTGCTGATTGCCTGAGGTGTCGAGGCAGGGAGTTCCAGGTCTTCACAGCGAGGTAGGAGAAGGATCTTCCTCCAGCCGTGGTCTTGCAGATCATGTAATGCTTTATTGAGAACAGCCCCACTGCTGATTACCATTGCATGGATGGAGAGATCACATCATTTCCTTTGAGGGCTGCTAACTTGAAATAAGCAATGGCAAAGCCAACAGGTTTGAGCAAAACACACTGTGTACATGCGTGCAAAGTAACAAACCTATATGCATCCCTGCACACACATGCCAACATACAGAAAGAGCCACATAATGGATTCCATTCCGCTGAACCCCCAGGGTATGCAATGCAAGAATGGTAACTTTTGGCTGTGCTGATGCCAAGTGCACTGCTGTGGGTGGCCGGGCGGTTGGACAGGGAGGACGGCAGGAGCCGAGACTAGTTGGGAGTGTGCACAGCTTTACAATGGCGAAATTAAGCAAACTGAAAAGTGGACAAGTGTGTGCTTGAATCAGAACAGATAGGTATTCGGTGAGGAGAGTACTGGTTCGTGAAGAGCATGCTGCATCAAGGGGGTAATATATATGAATCCATTTAAGTTGTGTCTATCAGGCAGGTCTCGGTGACAGTGATGCGTTTGTGGGTGGGGCTGGTGCTGAAGAGTGTCACTCTGGTGACAGCCATGGGTTTGAACTTATCTTGAAGGGTAGTGAGGGAATGAGCAGTGGGAGAGATTCTCAGTGGCAGGCAGTGACTTGAAGAGAACTGCTGTGCATCTCCACAGCTGTGCCTAATGAGTCCAGCAATGAGGGCAATATATTCTGCTGATCTGTAACAAGACCGACCCACTGACAGGAAAGGTGCAAGGCTATTCATCGCCCCAGACAAACAACTAGCCTTTTTCCACTAGGGATAAGGTCCGTCTCTGACATTCTTTTGTTACTTGTCTTGACCTCATTACCAGTGGCTGGAAAAATGGGCTGGGCTTTCCACACCCCAGGATTCAACAATATAGAGTGTCCTGGGATTCAGAGGGGGAACAGGAGGTTGGGGAAAAACAGCCCTTTATGAGTTGGATTCTGAGGGCCCGCTGGGGCATCATTAATTCCAAATCCTAATCCCCGGGATTCCTAATTTTCCCCAGACTTTAACATGGCGATTTCAGGGGGTTTCTGCAGCCAGAAACTCAGTGTGAAAGTGAAAAACGCAGAACTCCGATGAACCATTGGAATTGGGATCACACTTAACAATGGTGACATGCCTTCTTTTATGGGAGATCCGGCACTGCCTAGGGTCGACTGGGACAGAAAATAGGCCCAGGAATCAAAAGTAGTGCTCATTGTGAATCAGAGAGCTAAAAAAAGTGGCCCACATTCTGCTAATCGGGGCATCTTTGAACTTGTAAAGACATGCTGTACAGGTGTTACCAAGGCATGGGAGACTGCATTCCCTGGGTATTCCCAGGTCTCAATCAGCCCAAATGGGGCTGGTGCCATTGCACTGGCTTCCCATAGCTAATATGGTTGAAATTAAGTCCTTGTACATTGCCCAGAGAATTCTTCATGGAAATGGCCCGCCCATCCTTCAACAGCTTATCACTCACTATGCCCCCAATAGGGCCCCTCACTCTTCTAACCAATATTTGGTCACTGCTCCTGGAGTTAATAGACCCAGAAAGGCAGGGCGCTCCTTTCAATTTAATGTTGCTTAGCTTTGGAACTCTCTTCCTTTGGTCATTAGGTATCTGGACAATGAGCTGCGTTTTTGCAAAGCCATTCAAATCTGGCTCTTTCCACTGTGATCTTTTTATGATTACAGACGTTCACTCTTAGGTGCGCTGTGCTTCCTCTCTCTCTTAGCGTTGGGATGCCTCTGGGTCGCCATGCGCTCTATAAATCCCATAGCATAGCATGTGTTTGTGCTTGCTGCAGACAATGTTTGCAACTGGCCCATCAGACCATAAATAGGCCCACTAAAGAGCCAAAACCAAAATGTGGCCCGCACTCTGACTACTCAGACCAACCCTCTTGACATCGGTGCCATATTGCCCTATAGGCCTGCTCGAGTCTGATGGGTCACCTTCGAGCTTGCAGAATACTGTGTTTGCAATTCATTGTTGTGCTGGTGACATAATTATGAGGGTCACCTTCAGCAAGGCCTAAGGAAGCCCTTGGACGCCATAGTGACGTCATGAGAAGAGTGACAAGAGAGACAAGCTTTAGGATTGGAACAATGCCACAGCCCTGCCAAGTATCACGCATCAGGCGTGACTCTAGCGCATTTCAGTGTGGTGGTCCGCATCACTGAACTGAAATGCATTGTCACGCATTATAGAGCCTCCTCAACTGCCAAGTGGAGTGCTCCTAAAATGTGCATGATCGACTAGGCAAGCTGTGAGCATGGTGGCACTTCTCCCAGCATGCAGAGTCTAAGAGGTGCTCGCAGCTCTGCGAGTACTGCAGTGCTACAATGTATGCAAGTGTTGTAGAGACACACCGCCCCCGGCCGACACACGTGGCGCCTAACTTAAACTGACGTCACAGTCCGTGCCCATGCCCAACGGTAAAGTAGACAGACAGCGACATTCAACCTAGAGCGCCGTTCACGCTGTAATTTGTGTTGGTGCGGCGCAGCCGAAAGGTATTATGTAAATGCATGTTGATGGGTTCAGCTTGAGGCGTGCGCTTTGGAAAACTTTGTATTTTGAAGTCCATTAGAGTGAGGTTTATAGACACTCTGTGCATCAATGGAAATTAATGTGTCAGTGTGCTTTTTCGAAAAACGTGTCTGTCTTCCTCCTGGTTCTTAAATCATGACAGCTAAATTGGTGATTTGGAGATCTGTTTACAAAGGTCGGTGTTAATTGTAGTGCGCTTTCCGGCTATGATGAAGCAGCTGTTCTCTTTCCGCATGATAGCGTGTTTCATAATATTACTCTTTTCCCGTTTTCCTACATAAGATGTTGATGTTTCTCGAGCATCTCTTTATTAAAAAAACATGTTCCTAAGCCATTCTGCTCATGGAGCCAAACACAGTGTTGTACAAATTACCATAAATAAGTGGTAACAACTTAAAAATATTTATGTTTGAATGCATTAATGAATATAATACAAATTTTAGTTGTACACACTACTAAACAGATGCTGTTAAACTTGAAAGGCACTCTGGGCCTTGACGAAAGTGCATTATAGCAGGATATCTGCCACCCTCAGCCTGTGCCCCAGCCCCGCCCCAAGTAATTGTTGTTGTCCCTGACACTACTAGAGCTCTCCTTCAACACGTGCTCGAAGTCCGGGAGAGGCTGAGCAGGTGGTGTTTAGAGCAGGCCCGCCTCTCACATTAGCCGATTCAAAAAGAACTATTGATGGACAGGATACCTTGATTCCAGTGGCATGGAGAGCACGGGACTCACGTCTGAGCATACCTGTCCCATTCGGGGTGACAAATGCAAAAAGAACTATTGATGGACAGAATGCAGAACAATGTCACACATTCACCCCAGTACAGAGATCTGGGCCTAAATCCATCGTTTTTTTGCTCACCATGCCATTCCAGTTTGGACCCAGCCATATGCAAATCAGTCTTGACCCTGTGCCCAATGGAAACAGTCCAGCCCGAACTGCCAGGCCAGGTCCTCCCTGGACTGGAAACAAGCATCCTAGGACCGGTTTCGGGGTTTCACCCCTCTTCTGCCAGTATAGCTTGATTCCAGTGGCATGGAGAGCACGGGACTCACGTCTGAGCATACCCGTCCCACTCGGGGTGACAAATGCAAAAAGAACTATTGATGGACAGAATGCAGAACAATGTCATACATTCACCCCAGTACAGAGATCTGGGCCTAAATCCATCGTTTAGCCGAGCAGTACCACTGTGACCACTTCTGCATTGAGCTCCTCACCACCAGCGTCGTGACTAAGGACAGACAGACTGACTTGGCGGCTGTACAGCAGCTGAGTGTATGCAGCCGGCTGAGCCAGTGAGTGTTACAGACACAGAGACACTTCTGAAGGACATCGGCAGCTGCATTATTTTTACCCCACCTAGTCGCAGCAATGTAGTGCTGTGACTTTACTAGACATAAGGTATTATTAAATTAAGGCTACCACAATAATGTCACACTGAGGAGGGGTTAAATATCCCTGTTAAAAGTACTTGACTGTACCAATGATGCAACGCATATTCCCAAAACTACCATTCGTTTACAAGGGCACTAGGTTAGTTCTCTTGGATTTCTGGTGATGTGCAGCAGGTTTAAGCTTTTCTTAGTTTCCTGTTGCTCAAATGGGTGTCATTTCTGATATGTATATGTTTTCCTCGTCTTTACTGCTTGATTTTGCTTGCGAAAAAGTGTCACTCATAGTGGTTGAAATGTCACTCATAAATAATTACACTGATTTTAAGAAAGTGTCACACATAGCAACCTGAAACCTTGGCAGCTATGATGCCATTGTGGTCGGACGTCGGGCCAATACCACATGATAGTGCTGCAGGACTGCTTTGACGCTGTAGACGTACGACTGAAGTTCTGACGCAGATTGCGTGACTGCTGGTAGGGTTGACGACGGTCCAGTCTGGTGCTTGCCCGTGTTGGTGTCGCCCCTGGGATATCTTGACGTTTCATGTATTTTTAAACTAGGCATCCCTTTTCTGAAGTAAAACAGTTCTCGGAATAAAGTAAACTTTGTTCGTTTTAAGGAAAACAATCAAACCGATCAACTGTAACTACGCATGTTACACTGTAACCGGTTTATGGCTGCGCCAGCTGACGCGCTGCAGTCACACGCGCGCGCGCGGGCGCTCACTTCCTGTCATGTGCTGCCGGCGCCGGGGGCCCTCGGTGTCTCGCCTGCCACGAGGAGAACCCTCGGTTTGTTTGGCAAGCTCTCGGGGACCACGCCTTATTTTTACAACCTTTTCATGGAATCCTCAATTTTTTTTTGTTCATTTCGTAAGAGAATGAGATGGACTTTGGCCGAGTTCCTGATGAAGGATTTAAAAGAATGATGCGTGAAGCTGGAGGGATGTGGTAAAGTTGGGAAGAACAGCCGGCTAGACAGATCAGTATGTTAATGCTTCCGGTAGACAAATCCGTATGTTAATGCTTGCGGTAATACTAGTATAATTAAAATAATAATATTGACTTGCTTTTTGCAGCTTTTCATACCACACTTTCCCAGCACTGTGACTAGGCCATTTTATTATTACTATTATTCAATTAAATCGTTCTCAATTTGCATAATGATGGAAGGTTGAGTTGTCCTTGCTGGGATTGGAATTGTTGATCGCCACTTCACAGGCCTTGTTTGTGACAAGCCTTTAATGCACACTGTACCTCCCAAACCAGTCACTCAAGTGCTTCAAGCAGATCATTGGCTCTTGCCTCTGAGTCCATTTCTGTCCAGAAGCAGTACAGGGGTGGAGGTGACCCACATGCATCAGCTCCCCAGCACACCAATCTTAGCAAGAGTTTTGTTCAGACAAGGAAAATGGGCGAGTGAAACAGGCAATGTGCCTGCTGCTCCCTCAATAGTAAGTTCACTTTAAAGGATGTATGTCAATCGTGTGCTCCTGCCCTGTGAGCAACCGGGTTGAAAGTTTGTGAGGAACTGGAGTGATATCACCTCAGGCGGGTGGGACCAGCAGCCCATAGAACTTGTGCACTGCCTCCCTGTCTACAGAAAGCTCCCACAATCCCTAGGCCTTTTCTTTCTCTACCACACTTCTTGAGGGGAAACTTGCATATTTTTCTATTGAAGGAGCGATGGAAAGGGCCCTGCCTAGAGAGCAAATGGGTGTAACTTCAAGATACTTTCATATCCCTGAGAAAGCGAGCAGGGGTTTTACCTGGACTTGAGTTTTCCAATCACATTTCTCAGAATGTAGAGGTTGAAGATAGTCTAATTGGCCTTAGAATTGGAAGCAGGAGATTGAATAGGGGCCCTGGCGCTCCAGCACACATATGTGTAGGATAGTGCAGAATACTTCGAGTTTGAGGCTTTCCTTTGGCCTTACCTCAGGACTGAGGGTATACAGCACCGGAGGCAGTGCTGGCTCTTACCAATGCTAGTAAGGCACTCATATATTGCCGCTTTTAGGTGACTAGGTGATCTAATTGGACTCTTCATGGCATACCACCTCTGGAGCACGTGACTGGTTCCACAGGCTCAGTTCTTCAACTAATTTAGAAAGCTCTTTGGTGACCCAGGCTCACAACTTCACTTTGCAGCCAGTCAGGTATAAAGTCAGAAGAAGGAAAGGGCGGAAGGGGTTTTATTTTTGCAGGATATGGTGACAACCTTCATGATGCAGTGTGTCTTTTGTAGCCTGAGCAGTCCCACTGACAGTGACTTTCTTGTGCTTGTTGGACCTGATGGTGTCTAACACTGGTGCCTCTGGCTAGATTGCTCATGAGATTGTGGATTCTTAGTGCTCAGTTGAAGCAGTTTTTTGAGGACCTTCGCGATTCTGACACAGTCTCTCACAGACAATAATCCAGAATCTACGCTGGTAAGAATCCTCATAAATCTCCATTTCGGAGCTTGATTCTGGCTGGAACGCCCTCAAAGGACTTGTTGCAGAGGCCTCCAGGTTAGGTTGGAGCAGTCACCTGATCAATGTTTTCCTGAATGGGCTCTGACTCTTGAGTGATTTAAGTATTTATTTCGGTGTTCTGGAGTTGAGATCCTCTCTGTCACCTCTTGTTGTCTTCCTCTCTGATATGCAGAACTAAATGCAGGTCCTTGTGGCAGCTCTCCCGTGACAGTCTTCTGTCCAGCCTGGCTGCATTCCGCCACCCTCTTCTGCCTTCTGTTGGTGTCTCCTCTGCTTCGTTTTCTGCTCGTTCTTCCCTCTATTTTTGCCTTTCTCTGCTCATTCTGCCTGCTATTTTTGCCTTTCTCTGCTCATTCTGCCTCTGCCTTTTTCTGCCCGTTTCTGTGTTTGCCTTTATCTACACGTTTCTGCCTCTATTTTAGCCTTTTCTGCCAGTCTCGCCCCCCTTCCTGCCATTTCCCTCCTCCCACCACCCAGCTCCCCTCCCTACCCCCAGGACCTACTTAATGGAGGCCATAGCATGACCCAGCTGCCAGAGCACCAAGACAAGCCAGCCAGCGCCTGTCCGCGCCTGGACCATGCCCAGCACCAGGACCAATGGTCTGCCCACCATCCCATCCGCCGCTGCACCACCAAAGAGCCCCAGGCCCTGAACCATGGACACTGCAGCAACAGATGCTTCACGTCCTTTCCACAATCAACCAAAGAACCCTTCACCCGCCACTTCTCCTGCTGCACCGAACCACAATCCCGCACTGGACTCCGCACCCCTTCCTCTCAGAAGACTACAAACAACCCGTTAACACTCCAATGCATCCTGCTCAACGTCCGCTCCCTATGCAAAACCACCACAGAAATCTGGGACACCATCACCACCCTCTCCCCTAACGTTGCCTTCACCACTGAAACATGGCTCAACCCCACCTCAAACTCCGACATCCCCACCACAACTCCCGGTGGCTACAAAATGATGCACCAAGACGCACCAATAAATAAAGTGGGAACACCGCCATCATCTTCAAGGAAACCATCTGATGCACCATCGCCAATGATGACCCTACACCTCTCATGGAACTCCTCAATTTTAAACTATAGACCAATGCTTAGACCACAATAAGAGGCACGCTTGCGTACAGACCCTCGGAATAATGACCAGCTTTCTGCGACACCAGCTCCAACCTCATCTCTCCCCTAGCAATTGACTCCCACCACTACATCCTACTCAGCAATCTCAATTTCCACATAGATGTCCCCAATGATGCCAACTCCATCACCCTCCTGGAGAACCTGAACAACCTTGGCCTCACCCAACTAGTCACTGAGCCCACTTAGAAAGATGGACACACACTCAACTCTATTTTTTCCTCCAGCGACAGAATCAAATTCAGCCATGTCACAGAACTCACCTGGACCGACCACGCCATTGTACACTTCACCATCTATGACACCCGGCATACCGTCACTAAGTAGCTCAGCTCCTCCCAGCTCAGCTGTGGCAAGGTAACCGGGACTCAGTGGACACAGGCCTTCAGTCCCATCCAAAGCAAAGCTTCAGCAGAACTTGACCCGGCCGTCCAAAATGTGTCCACATGGATCACAAAATGTGCCGACACAGTTGCCCCGCTGAGTCCAGTAAAAGCCAACATAACACCAAACAAAGCCAGCAGATACACCCTGGAGCTCCAAATCAGCAAGCACAACTGCTATTGCCTTGAGAAGCAATAGTGCATCACTAAGAACCCCTCCAACAGACCCGCTCACAAAGCAGCCCTCAGCAAATATCACCTGCGAATCAGCAAAGCCAAGAGTACAGCCATCACTGCCTTCATCAATACCATGGCCAACCACATGAAGGAACTCTTCAAAATAGCCAAGGAATTCTCCAACCAGACAGCCACAGAGAACCCATCCACGCCTTGACACCCTTTCCGACTACTTCCACAGCAAGATTGCTACCATCTATGACAGCTTTGACCCCCAAACCACCATTCTGAGTCTCGACAACCTCAACCAAACAAAGAACACCAACCGAACAATCATCACAAGGTCTCCGCTCACCACACAGACCAGCACTGCGATCATGTCATCTATCCACTCCGGGGCACGCACCGACCCTTGTCCCCACCATGTCTTCAAACTTGGAACCAACCCAATCAGCACCGAACTCACCAGCATCTTCAACACCTCCATCTCCACAGCAACCTTCTCATACAGATGGAAACCTGCAGAGGTCAGACCCCTCCTAAAGAAACCCTCGGCTGACCCCAGCGATCTTAAAAATGATCAACCAATCTCCCTGCCCCCCTACTCAGCCAAAGTACTCCAGAAAGCCATCAACTAAAAATTCACTGAACACCTGGACCAAAACCACCTACTCAACGCCTCACAAGCAGGATTCCATGCCAACCACAGAACTGAGACTGTGCTGATTGCTGCTACAGATGACATCAGAAGTCTCCTCAACCTTTGTGAAACCGTAGCCCTGATCCTCCTCGACCTCTCTGCTGCGCTCAACACCTTTTTCCCACCAGACCCTCACAGACAGACTCCACAACATCGGCATACAGCAAAACACCCTCAAGTCCATTGCCTCTTTTAATACAGGATGTACACAGAGCATACGACTGCCTCCTTTCACCTTCACACCCAAGGACATCATATGCGGTGCTCCCCAAGGATCATCCCTCAGCCCCACCCTGTTCAACGTCTACCTGACCCCCCTCGCAGATGTCGTCAGATCCCATGGACTCAATATAATCTCCTAATCAGATGACACTCAACTAATCCTCTTACTCACAGAGAACTCTTCCAACGCCAAAACCAACTTGTGCAACACCATGACCAACGTAGCCAAATGGATGAGAGACAACTGCCTCAAATTCAACTCAGACAAAATGGAAGTACTGATCTTTTGGCAGAACACCTCCGTATGGGACACAGCTAGAGGCAGGCAGAATTCGGACCAACACCCACACCAACAGACCACACACGCAACGATGGCATCATTCTCGACAGCCAACTAACCATGAAACGTCAAGTCAATGCAGTCCCCTCCTCCTGCTTTCACACCCTCCGCATGCTCCACAGAATCTTCAGATGGATCCCAATTAACACCAGAAAGACCATCACACAGGCTCTCGTCACTAGCCACCTTGACTACGGCAACACTCTCTTCACCAAATTTCCTCTCAGCGCCTCAGAAGACCCCACACCATACAGAACACTGCTGCCAAATTCATCCTGGACCTCCCCAAACGGACCCACATCACCCCCACCTCAGAAAACTCCTCTGGCTCCCAATCCAGAAGAGATGCCAGTTCAAGATCCTCACGCACGCCTACAAAGTTCTACACGATCAAGGACCGTCCTACATCAACCAATGACTCAACTTCCATCTGCCCGCCAGACACCTGTACTTCTTCTTTCTTGCCCTCACACCCCACTGTATCTGTTGCAGCCGTTCTTTTTCCTACATTGTCACCAAGAACTGGAATGACCTTCCCCTTCCACGTCCCAACAGCACCCTCCCTGGCAGAGTTCAGAAAGAAACTCAAGACCTGGCTTTTTGACGAAGACATGGCACCCTCAGCGTCCAGATACCCCTGGGGGTGACAGTGCAGTGCTATACAAATGCTGTTTGAGGGATTGATTGGTCAATTGATTGATTGATTGATTGATTGATTGATTGATTGATTGATTGATTGCTCAAGAGTTTACAGACAGTGTGATGCACTACTTGAAGAAAGGGAGCGGAGATGGTATAGTCTCTGTTCAACAAAGCAAAGATGCTGGGATTTGGGGCTCAAGATCACATAGTCAATATCTTGGATGCTTATCTAGCTGAGAAAGAAAATGTCAGGACGTATGCTGTAGTCAGTATAACATCAACAATCCATGAACAGGAGCACCACTCTCTCTCATTGGAGGCCACCTTTGTTGGAACTCTTTTCCACCGATGCCCATTGCAAATGTGCCTCTTTGCGCTGTTAGGAATTCCTCCCGGGAGGCTCTGTACGAGATGCACTCAGGTTTGTATGGGATTTTCCAGGGTTATTAAGCGTTTCCCCTGCAAATCTCTGTTTTCAGCAAATAATGACAAACATCTTGATGCATATGACAGGGGGGATGCTCACTGAGACAGTTTTGGTAAGAAAGACATGACTCTCTCATCTCCTTGAAGTCAGCCTAAGCCACCCTTATTTACTGCCCTTGAAGGATGATCTGTTCCAACCAGGGGATGTGGCCTTTACCCACACTTGCACATGTTTTTCCTTAGGCCTGGGGACTGAGAGATGTTCTCTAGCTGAGTAGCCCCTCTCTGGTGGACGTTACTGTAGTGGTAAGACATCCATCTACCCAATCTGTTCTTTAGGCAGGTGGAAGCGATTAACATTTCCTCTATTCTGAAATTGCTCTATGCCCGGTCTGGGATGGGCTGAAAGTGCAGACTACCCTTTCCTCGGAATGCTGAGACTGGCTCATCTTTTTGCAATGGTTAGATTGCTAGCAGTAACTACTGTTAGTTGCTTGCATTCTACGTTCAGTGAGAGTGCAGATCAGGGATCACAGAAAGTTTGCTTGTTTGCCTGCTTGTGGTGAGTGAGGTTAGGGGGAATATTGCTAATAGCCTACTGTCCACATGCATTTGAGCATCACCAGCTGTTAGCTGTACTTCCTCTCTTTATGGGCCCTGTTCTTTGGCACTGGTCCATAACTGGGGGCAGGCAATTAACAGTTCATATTGCCCTCTGAAGTGGGCGTTAACCATTTTTACAGCTTGAGTAGTGGTTAAGTAACAGCTTGTGAAAGGCAGTGTCATTTTTTTAGGTAGTACAGTTACAACCACTGAAACATTCAGTTTCTTAGGCAACAAGTACAGTAAATTACATACTATAGAGTAACGCATATTTTATTACTTACCAACATATAAACGAAGGGATCAAGTATTTGGCCAAAATCCAAATAGTTGTTTCTCCAGCCCTAGTTCTGAAGCCTTTCAAACACACATAATGATAGAAAGCCCTGTGCTATATCTCCGTCATGTTCATCAGTCTGATTAAATTACTCAAGAAATGAAGTAACAATTCACCGGTAAGCAACAGTTCAATTTTAATTTGCGAAAAGCTATTTTCTGGGTAATGGAAAGCATGGGTGCAGCGGGGGAGAAGCGAACTGGGTTTAGGCGGGCATTGGGGGTCCTAGCTGAGCTATGTCCAGAAGTGTTGTCCAAATGGGTACTCGAGGGCTGTCTAGGGCATTTAAACAGCATTTTGCATTGTTATGCAAATAATCTTCAAGATTACTGGACTGTTCAGTACAATGGCATTCTTCTTGGTAAATTGTTTTAAGACAATTCTACCTCCAATAGTTCTTCTCAAATTCTGTACTGATTTCGTTTGTAATAAATAGGACCCTAATTCATTCCTACAGTATGACTCAATCTGAATGCATTTTGGTCGTGTTTTTTTATCAGTACTTGAATTTCGCCTGTTTTACGAATACCGGGGCATATGTACAAGGAAATGTGGGAGCACGTAGCTGAGCCAAATTTGGCAGCGCCGTGCTCCGACATTTCCAAAACGGAGGGATGCGTCATATTTACAAGAATACGGCACACCCCTGTGTTTTCTATAGCGCTGAGGCTGAAATTAGCTGCCTAGCGCCAATGCAGGCACCCTTGCGACTGTGTTGCAGGCAATGATTGTTGATGTGCAGGAAGGTATCCCTTCCTGCACATAAACAATCGTTCCTGACTTTTTGCTCTTTGTATGTTTGCTGCTGCCATAGAAAAAACAAAAACAAGGAGAAATATAAGTATTTCTCCTTGTTCCGCCATTCTAGTGCTTGCTCTTTCAATGGCGTTTGTTTTTGGTGCTGCCTCAGATTCACAGATACTTGTAAATCAGGCGCACCGTCGAAAAGCAAAGGGTGATGCGGTGGAACACCCACAGCAACACCCGTTGCACGCCCCTTTGAGTACCATGGGCCTCATTTATGAGAAGTGACGCATCGCTGCGTGAAAGCACTCCTTGCGACGCCAATAATGCGTCATATTTATAATATGAAGCATCATGTCACAAGGAAGGACAGATACGTCAGTATAACTGACGTATCTGTTGGCGCAAAAAAGTGGCGCATTGCTGGAGTTGTGTCGGAAGCCTGACACAACTTCAGCAATGTTCCTTTCACATGGGGCAAGCCCCATGTGAAAGGGCCTGCATCACCCTTACGCCTGCCATGAGGCAGGCGTAAGGTTTTGACGAATTGGCGTCCTAGAAGTGGCGCAGCGAAATCTCATAGATTTCGCTGCGCCACTCCTACGACCCTTTCTTGCGGGGGTACGCCCACCCTGCATACATTATACCTGGCGCAGGTATAATGTAGCGCAGGGGTTTACGAAGTGACGCATCTACCTAGATGCGTCACTTCGTAAATATGGCGCAACATGGCGCATGTTTTACGCCACTGGTGCGTCACAAAAGGTGACGCACCTGTGGCGCAAAAGTGACACAGGGGCTCATAAATGAGCCCCCTTATTTACAAAGCAGCGTTAAGCCCACAAAAAGTGGCTTAACTCCACTTTGTAAATATGGAGCAGGGCATTGCACCACTGGAACGTCGTTAAAAGTGAGGTTCCTGTTACAATGCCCTTTTAAATATGCCCCACTCATTCGGGGCCGTCTTCCTAACACCTGGGATAATTTCTGTACAATACACTCCGCGTCGAGTCGCTGGACGCAGGTGCCAACTAAACCAATGGGAGGCAAGGCTGCATGTAAACGGAACTTGTGACTGAATTAAAACAACTCTGTCTCCGGCTTGGAGGGGAGGAGGGCTGTGATTTAACCATGAATTTCCATTGTACGTGGCCCGGCCTTCCCATTCGGTTGGCCGGCATCTGCGCCCAGCTGATCAGGACACCGTAAAAATTGAGGGTGCGCGTGCGGTTGAGGGCGGATCCTTTGGCGCTCTGACAGAAACTTCTCACAAGGCCTGACCCTTTCTTCTCAGCCCGTGATGCCAAAGAGACATGTTTGATGTGGTGGCTGAAAGTGGCAAACAAAGGCAAAAAAAACACCATCGTGACAGACACCGCCCCCAACAATGAAGTTCGGGACAATACGCTTCTTTTCACTGGGAAATCAGTTTCCGCCTGAACCCGTTACCCCATCAGCAGCTGCCCTGGCGGTCTCCTGGTATTTGCGTCATGGCTGTCAGGGAAATGCACGTGTTGGACCCAACTTGGCTGCAAAGCAGCTGTCCTCACTTTAACTTGTCGATGATTCCTTTCCAGAATTTTTAACCTGAGTGGGCACATCAGCGCCGCCGCTTTAAAGCGTCCTGAAAATACCTCAACCCCCCAAAAACCGGCGGATAAAGGAGAGGAATTGCCGGTTTGGGATAACTGTCCCAAAAGAAGGGCTTTAGAGTGGGAAGCATGAGACGGCTAGTGTCCCACCCTTAGGCTGGTTCCTGGGCTACTGCGTTCCAGGAGCTAGTGGATTATTGTAAAATTATGGATTGAATTCAGTGCTTAGTTTGTAAAAACTCGTAAGTGCACAGGGCACAATCCTAAAAAAAAAAGTGGGGGGGACTAACCTAGTTAGGCAGTATGCAAGTGACATCTGGCCGCGTGACATCACGGTGTACGATATCACGGCGCACGACATCACGCATGGCATCACAGGAATTGACATCATAGAAAGTGGCATCGCAAGCCACGAGTTTACAGGAAGTGGCATTACAAGAAGTGACAGATCTAAAGTCCTCACATATATGTTTAGCAGGCCTATAATGTGTACGTTTGAGCGCATTGCGAGGATAATAGCACAGTGAGCTATGGAAGATATGTGACTTCTACACCTTGCAATCTCCCAGTTTTATGTAACATTGTACATTCCTTTACAAACTTATATAATTTATTGTACATGTAATATGCACGTGTTGATGTAAAGCGCTCTGACACTCTGCATTGGGATGAGTAGGGCTATACAAGAAAAAATACAATAGTGGTACTTACATTATTTCAACACCTCCTCAGGGGAAGTAAGCTCTACATAAAGGCAATTTGTTTTGTGTAAATCCTGGGAAAGATCAACACATCTGACATTCTTACAGTGCATGCATATCTCCTAAAGAGGGACTGAACGCAGTTAAAAGCTGCCTCTCTTAAGTATGTGTGAAGTGCTGACAAGGAGTGAGCCTTTGTTTTTGCTCCGCTTCATTTGCATCAGGTGTGAGGCTCCTGACTGCTCCCAGCCAAGAGACTTGAGCAAAAGGAGGCCTGATGACCCCTCAAATTCGGCCTTTGTTATGGACCCAGCAGGAGTCTTAAATAAGAAAGTGCCGTACTTACCCGCCCACATGTTGTTGTTTGTTGCAGATGGAAAGCAGGCAACGTGCAGACGCTGCTGAAAGTGTCCAGGTGTTTGGAAATTACACCGGGACACGTTCAGCGCATTATTCAGTGGGGCCCAAATTCTTGCAGGGTAGACGGCGGTCACCCTGTGAAAATAGTGGGTGGACGCCGTCCACCCGCGTGTACCCCCGACTCGTGCCCTGGTGCCGAGGCCCTTGTCAGGAGACCACCGCAGTTTGCACCACACATTGCCAGTGTACTTACACAACTACTAACCATCACTCTGAAGTATGTCAATTCAGATTGTTGGAGGCCGCCTAAGCTTTAAGAACGGCTTGGGGGGAAGGTATTAGTTGTCTTTAATGTACATTGAAATAACAAACAACAGTTTTTCTGCCCATCTTTAAATTACACAAATAGCGCCACCATTTGGCAGCTGTCACTAGGGCAGGTTCAGACTATTAAGTGCCGGTACCCAGCAATGGAAACCAGTGGCTCAAATTAAGCACTGATTGAATAGGAAACTGAAAGGTGTGTTCTTGCAGGTGTAGTTCGAGTCCCATCTATGATTCGATGGAGACTAATCTACCAGATTACGATGGTTTGTAAAAGGAACACCGTGGGCTGTAGCTCTCCACCCCTGGTTGCATGGAGTTATCAGCTGCTTTAAATGCTTAGCTGTTTACCCTGGGGTCAGGCGAGTATAGGAGGACAAAGTTCCTATGCCAGGGTGCAAAAAGTCACCCATGCATCAGGGTGCAAAAAGTCACCCGTGCGTTAAACGAAAAAAGAAGAAAAAGTGGAAAAGAGAAAAAAGGAAAAGAAATCCTAGGTATAGAAGACCCAAATGTGAGAGGGAAAGTCATTCTACATCCTCTGCTTCCCTCACACACCCCAAGGGGTGTCATGCTTCATCATCGGGCATTTGCTCCTTGTAGGGCCGGCGCTGCAATTCCCTACGGGTCCCCCGGAGGGTCACTTTATCGGAGATCTTTTAGAGGATTGCCGGATGGTGCATGAGGGTGTGTGGGAGTGGGTCATAAAGAGGGTAATGAAAGTGCATGCAAGTGTGGTAGAATGATAACATTTATTCAAGGGTAAACATGCAGCGATAAGATTTAATAGTATACCATTGGCAGTCCGTCCCTCTAACGGTATGTTATTATCATTTTATTTTTCATGTAGGGCCACGCTCCTCTGCCTCAGCGAGGAGGAGCTGCTGCTGGTAACTCGATTCACTTGTACCGCTTGGGATAAATTGGGGTCCATTAACACTGCCAGGTTTTTCACTTCAGTTGATGTTTCCAGAGGAGGTCCAAGATCCTGGGCCAGATGGTCATGGGGTCAGAAGTCTCCCAGTTTCTCTTGTGAGGATCTTATCTTGAATTTTGATTAGCTGAGTTTCAGATTGTTGATCAGCATCCATTGGCCAACTATTCGGAGACAATGATATAGCCCAGGGGAGCTTATAATGGCTAGGTGTTCAGGCTTGAGAATGATCTGGTTGGCAAAACATTACATTGAATGACGTGATATGGGCCAATAAGTGTGCTGAGATATGCATTGAATACAAGTGGAGAGATGTTGGAACCCTGCAGGATGCCAGGGCTGTGTGAAATGGTGAGGAGATCATGTTTGTTATGTCAGAGAGACAAGGGGCCAACCAGTCTAGGATGTTTCCTTGAATGCCAAGATCTTCTAGCCTTAGTAATAGGCTGTGGTAGTGAATTGTACTGAAGTCGTCTGACTAGTCCAACTGTAATAGGGCAGCAAGTCAATTGATGTGGACTTCAAATAATCCCAGATGGCGATCAGGGTGGATTTGGTTCTTCTACCAGGCCAGGAAGCAGATTAGTGATCTGGGAAAAGTTTTTTCCTTTGAAGTTGGAAAGCTGGATGGCGGCTACTCTTTCAATGAATTTGCTGGTGAAAGACATGTTGGAAATTCATTGCTAACTTTCCATGTCTCCAAGATTGAGGTTTTGTTTCTTCTTGATCATCTTTATGCAGGAAGTTTTGGTGTCTTTGTTCTTTGTAAAAGATACCTTAAGGTATGGAGCAGTTGACAATGGTTCTGACCAGGACAGCAGCAGATATGGAGAGAAGGATTTCCTTGAACGCCTGAGGTGGGTGAGGGTCTGGATGGACTGCTGGCCTTCGGCAGTTCCTTAATTTGGATCTGTGAGAGTTGCTTGAAGACAGCACGAATGGTTGTCCCCCAATGGGTGATATTTTGAGTTTCTTCTACCTGAGAAGAGTTCCCTTTTGTCTTAGCGTTTGTGAGAAGGAGGTGTGCTAGAGCTGCGCTGGTGCTTGGGAGGAAGGGCGTAGGAAGCTGGCCGTTTATATGATATATCAAAGTAAGCTATGTCGTGCAAATAGTCCAGGTGTTCCCTTATAAGTGGACAGGGGTTTGCTTTAGCAATCCCAAGGTGCTCTTATAGGGGTTAGTGTGGTCAAGAAGCTTTAGGCTTATCAGAGACTAGTGTTAGACATCTGCAAATACACACAATAGTCAATAAATGATGCACACGACTCAATAAGGAGATCTACACCAATTCCTATAAATAACACATATCTTTATATATATTTAGGCACCAGAATCAATACAATCAGGTAAGTACAGCTTTCAAAAGAAATACTTTTGCATTTAAAAAGTCGACACAGTGCTTTTTCAGAAGCTGCAATGTTATTCTACTTGAGGAAGAACAAGTACGGCATTCAGGTACAGTACAGCGACTTACGGGACCAATCTAATGGACTGAAGGTGAGTGGGGGACAAGGTCTAAGACAGCACCAACAAGACACCACCAGCAGCACTAGGGTGGCTGGTTGCAGGGGTGCAAAACAGCATGGGGTGCCAAGTGTTAGTCTATGGGAATCGGTCTTCGCGTAATGAGTCTGTAGGCTTGGACTGGGGAGCCAGTCCGGCTGAACCAACAGGGCGGCTCAGGCCTCCTGATGTTCGGGACATAGGAACATCTTTGGTCCTCTTCTCAAGGGGTCAGGGGCGACGGTGCAGAGGTGTCTTTAAGCGTCGGGCTTTCCTTAAAGGAAGCAGTCGTTTTAGAGGGGGCCTGAGAACAGAGGCTGCAGGTGATGTCAGGAAGTCCAACAGAGGGAAAACCACAGTGAACTCTGTCTTTGGAGGGCAGGGGACCACATTGGCACCGTTGGTCCACTTCAACTTGGACGTGGAGCGACGGGTGCAGTGGTATCCTTAGGTGTTGGGTTTTTGCAGTCTTGGAGTCCTCCGAGGTCTCTTTTGGTGCCTACAGGATACAGGTAAGCAGCTCCACCGCTCCACTGGAGTTCTCGGTTCCTGGATGAACTGCTGGCAGGTCTCACAGGCTTTAGAAACACAGCTGCTGCAGGACAAGTCATCTTTTGGTGCACTTGTCGAAGTCAGCAGGCAGGCCGGCAGGGTTGGCGCCAAGTCAGTTGCTGGATCTTCTGTTCTTGCTCTCTGTGACTGTTCACATCCGCCTTCTTCTTTCAGGTCAGAAGGATCTTAATTTCTGGTGCCAGGGGCTCTCCTAAATACTATATTTAGGAGTGTTAGAGGAGTGTAGGGTATTAGTACCCTTGGAGTCACCAGTGGCGTATTGAAACTTGAGGGGGCCCCCTACAAACTACATGTAGGGAGCCCCCCATGCTCCGAACCCAGTCCAAAGTTCTCTGGCCACGGGTCTGCCAGTGCCAGAGGGGACCCCTGGAGCTCGGGGGCCCACCTGCACCGGCTGCAGGGGCTTTTGTTATGCCACTGGGGCTTACTATACCCACGTATGGCCACTTTCTGTGGGAAGTGGGCATAACCCTGTCCCATAGCTCCTAAGTTTGCCATCACAAAGATGGCCAACTCTGAAAAGTTGTGCCCACTTCAGTTAGCCCACCTTAGGGTGGTACTAGGCTGGGGCTGCCCATGCCTACCTGACTAGCTAAGTTTCCTGCCTGTCCAGGTGCCAAAGGGCTCTGGACAAAGGGGGTTGGCTTCCCACCTGTGAGGGGAGCCAGATTCGCATTTCAAAGTCTGTGGCATCTGTGAAGATCCCCTGCCATGGAATGCTAATCAGCAGGTCATCCTGTGGGAGGGGGTGTGAACACTCTCTGCCCGAGCAGGCTTTGTTTCTGACCCCTGAGAGCAAAAGCCTTCACACTTAGGGGTCAGAAACTCGTCTCTGGTGGCGTACTGGCAGAAACCAGTCAGTCAACACACTGGAGGCTGGTAGGTTTTCAAGGGGGCACCTCTAAGTTGCCCTCTGGGTACATGCATTAATAAATCCAACACTTGAATCAGTGTGTGTTTATTAATATGAGATGTTTGATACCAAACATCCCTATTTTCGGTGAAGCCATCACGTAGCTGTTAAACTCATTTTAGACCAGTACCCAATACATGTACTTAAAATGTCTTCCCTGATTACTTGCACTGGCAGCAATGGAATTGACCAGCACAGGATCATATCTGTTTGCGCAGACATGCCTGCACATGTAATATAAGGCAGCCTGAATTAGGACTGTAAGGTCTGCTGTAGGGGTGACTTACAAATACTACATGCAGTGTTAGGGGACATGGCCCACAGGGATGTGGGTCATGTTGTATTTTCACTTTTGTCTGCACCAAAACACGCAGCCTGCAGTGGCAGTCTTGCATGTGTTTGGTGATGGGTCTCTTGGGGTGGCACAATTCATGCTTCAGCCCTTAGGGACCCTCTTTACTATCTCAGGCCCTAGGTACCCAGGGTACCATTTACTAGGGACTTGCAGAGAGTGCTCAAAGTATTGCCAATTGGAAGAAACAATTGTACAGTTTTAGGAAAGAGATCTGGCACTGGGGACCTGGTTAGCAGGAATCCAGTGCACTTCCAGTCAAAATCACATCAGATAAAAGGCAAATAGTGAGGGTGACCATGTCACAATGGGGGACTTTACTACAGAGGGGTCTTGATAGTGGTGCATTCTGAGTTATGGAATTCTTAGAGGATCTTGTGGTGTTCCTTTAATGCTCATTTTGTCTCAGAGAACCGATGGAGTAGAAGGATCTTTTTTCTTTTTGTTGGCAGATGTGTACCTCCTTATATGTCATTAGAAGTGTAGCTTTTCATTGGGTCCTTTTCCCACTGATGTTCAAGGGTTCTGTTTTCTGACTCCAGTGCCTTTACATATTGTTAGAGCCAGGGATGTTCTGGACTGCGTACAGTAGTGAGGATGTTTTTACAGGTATCAATTTGTTGAAACATTCAGCGGGCCGGCTGCAGAAATGTTTTACTTCTGTAATGAGGTTTGTTGAGGAAGGGTGACCCGCTGGCATTCAAGAGTGATAGTAAGGCTAAGCTTGTCTATTACCTGTAAAGTGTATTTTCAGCCTTTCTTATAACAGTAATGGTACTGGTGGGTAGGTACGTGGTAATTTGGTAGAGGTGGTAATCACTGTTAGACCTGGCATCCTTGGCGTGGTTTTCCCCTGTCTTTTTGCCTCTGCGTCCTGTATTTTTTGGTGCGTTTTGGAGTTCATTTGCTTGTCTAGATGCTTTGGGCACTTTGCCACTGCTGATCAGTGCCAAAGTGCAAGTGCTCCCTGTGTGAATTTTGTTTATGGATTGGTGTTTCTATGATTGGCTTGTTTGACTTACTACTAAGTCCCTAGTGCAGTGCAATGTGGGTGCCCAGAGCCTGTAAGTCAACTACTGCTAGTGAGCCTGCCGCACAGATTGTGCCACCCACACATGCAGCTTTTCAAAGGGGTGTCAGACCTGCCACTGCAGTGTGTGCACGCAGTCTCTACTGCCATGTCGACCAAGTGCAACCACTTCCCAGGCCCTAACCTTCCCTTTTATTACATGTGAGTCAGCCCTAAGGTAGGCCCAAGGTACCCCTGTGGGCAGGTTGCAGTGTATGTGAAAGGTAGGACATGTACTGATGTGTGTGACATGTCCTGATAGTGAAATACTGTGTATTTCGTTTTTCACTATGGAAAGGCTACCTGTCCCATAGGATATAATGGGAGTTTATTTATAACATCTTATAAGTATAGCTTCCCATTGGGACAAGGTAGAAAGATGGAGTTTAGTATGCCTGAAATCAGAATATAAAAATGCATCTTTTAGTGAAGATTATTTCTATAATGTGTGTTTGAAAATACCACTTTTAGACAGTGGGTATTTTCTTGCTTAGCCATCCTATGTGCCTCTGCTGGTTTGTGGTTTCAGTGTCTGGCTTTGGAGTGACAGGGGCTGGGGATGTGCATTCTCTTCACAGCCACTGGGGGGCTTGAGGTGCATTCTGCCTTTCCTTGAGTAGTGGGAGGATATTTATTTGCACCTGAATAGGCCTGTTCTGTCTTGGACAATGCTGTCTCCAACTCCTGTCAGGTAGCTGGGCCAAAGAGGATAGATGTTTGGACTGAGCACAGACACTCTCTGCCACAAGAGAACAAAGGGAAATGTGGTATAAATATTGGGGCCCAGACCCCAGTACTTTAGAACTCTCTTGGATCAAGGAACCTGCCAAGAAGAAGAGCTGGGGAAGTTGTGAGGAGAGACTACCACTTTGCTGTGTGCTTTGCAGTGTTGGCCTGCAGTAGCTGCTTCTGTCTTGGGCAGAGAAAAGACTGGACTGAACTTTCTTCAACTTCTTTGTTTGAGTTTCTTCAAGGGCTTGAGGTAGAGCTTGCCCACTGTTCAAGAAGTCTCAGGAACAGCAAATATGTCACTTTCCTCTGGGTACCGCCTCTGGAACCGCATATCTCAGTTGCCACAGAGGAAAACCGCACCCCGATGCTGCCACTAAGACTGCAGGTGGTTCCGTGACCTAAAGGCACCCCAGAGGGCACCGCCACACTTTGCACCGCAACCCTGGTCTCACCAACCACCGCCACCGAGCTGCTTCTTGCACTGCATCCTGTGGGCACCGCATTCCGCACCGTCTCGCTTCACTCTGCCACCCTGGTCTTACCGACGACACTGTTCCCAGCTGACATTGCCACCGCGGTCTGCACTGTGTTCTGGAGGCACCGCTCGTAAGCTACAAGAAGCACCGCCTATCCCACACCGCAGCTGTGGCCCACTGACGCCAGCTCCCATCGACCGGCACCGTCGCCTGCACCGTGACCTATCAGCACTGCAACAAGCACCGCCCCACTTCGCACTGCTGCCCCGGTCTCACCGACGCCATTGGACGACCGTCACCGAGCCGCTGCCTGCACCGCGACCTGAGGGCACCACACGTCACACCGCTCCACTTCACACCGCACTCGTTGCCGTGACCTGCTCGCACCGACATGGCCAGAACCAAAGGTAATGTTTACAGGGCTTCTGACACCGACGCCGGTCCGCACCGACACGGTTGATCGAAACTTTTGGATTCGGTTGTTTTCAGCACCGCAGTTGCACCAGACGGAGCTACAGATTTTAAGGAACTGCAATTTTAAGGATATTCTTGCAAAGTGCATATTGTGATTATTGTATGTTGGATTTTTGTCATTTTTGTCTTATTTGGTTCAGATAAAGATTACTTATTTATCTAAACTGGTGTGGTGCCCGTTTGTACTGTTTTTACTGTATTAGTGTAATGCTTTACACACTGCCTTGGAGATAAGCCTGCCTGCTCATGGCAAGCTACCAAGGGGGTGAGTACAGTGCTTAATTTGTAAAATATTAAGTGCCGGGGCTCTGACCAGGAGGCTACTGCAGCTTGCACCACCCATCGCCCTTGTCATCGCTGCCAAAACAACTACTAACCATCTCTCTCGCATGTAAATGCGACAGTTCAGATTATTCCAGGTCTCCAAAGCTAAAGGAATGGCTGGGGAGGCAGGTATTAGTATTTCTTTAATGTATATTGTTTTCCTAAACAACTGTTAAACTGCTCATCTCTAAATTACATGAGCAGCGCCACCTTGTGGCAGACTGCCCTAAGTGTGGTGTTGACAATTAGGTGCCGGTGCTGAGCACCGGAAACCAATTAAGTGGCGGTGCTCAGCACCGGAAAGCTCCGGTTCAAATTAAGCACTGGGTGAGCAGGGGTTGTCTAAGGGCGTAACTTCCTTACCATACCTAGAAGCAAAGGCCCCTACTTGGACAAAGGTGCAAACCATTGCCAACTAGAGATCCCCATTTCTAACGATCACCCCAAATGATGGGCAATTTTCCTGTTACTGTGATGACTTGTGGTGGGGAGAAAATTGTGTCCAGGGTGTATCCAGTTGACTATTGGGTACTGGACACAAATTTGTAGTATAAAGGGCCTCCAGGTTTAACAGGAAGGAGTACATTAGATCTAAGTTTGGTTGGTCAAACCTCCCAGGGTGCAGAAGTTGTTAGTAATGGTGATGTTGGTGACAGCATTGAGGAAGCCATCTGCGAATGCTGAGTTGTTTGGTTCATTCCTGTATGTAAGCAAGAATGAGCATGAGTAGTTCAAGTTAGGTGAGCAGTAGTTGGGAAGTGAGTTGCCTTTTCACGTGATGAAATCTTGGGTCACTGTGGTCGGTGAGGAGTTGTTGAAGATTTCTACTACTCCACCACCAGTCCTTTAGGTGACATGTCTAGTGCCGCTTCTGGAGTCTGTAGAGATGTCCTTGTGAAGGGGGAAGCTGTGTCTTCTCGTAGCCACATTGTTGTGAAATACAGAAGGTCCAGGCTTGAAACAGATTATGGACGTTGTACATTGAGCAAGCATTGAGAAGCATGCAACTAAGGCAGTGGTGGGGTTAGGGGGCTAAGGTGAAGTGGGAGTGGTTAGAAAGGCATGGGAGGTTTTAAGAGAGAGGAGGAGGGGAGAAAGTGGCAAAAGAACCCTCTTCAGACACCAAAACATGAAGAAGGAACCTGACAGGGTTGTCTTGAGAGCCCATGATTTATTTATTTATGCATTTTTATATAGCGCGTACTTTACCCAAAGATGTCAGAGCGCTTTACAATAGAACCAGTTACGTTACATAAGGACTTCAGAGTACATGAGTTACATAAAAGATACAGACAGACAAGAAATCTAAACTCACATAAGCATGGTAGTAAGTACATATGTCTACTACAGAAACTAGTGGTTAGAGTTACATATATACAAGATGCAAATTCACTCAAGATTACATTTTAAGAAAAGTTAAAGCTATTAGGGTTGGACAAACATATATCACATATTAACACAGCATGATCTTCTCGCCATTGCTGAGGTTCTAGCGGTGCTCGTTCAGCCAGGCCTTCAGGGTGCTGTGGCACTCACAGGAGGTGTTCTTAGGCGTGGAGGGATCACAGAGCTGGTGCTGGCTGTAGGAGTAGAAGGCCGGGTGGCGATGGGTGAAGTCGGCATGCTGGATCCCTGGGATGTCCAAGTGGGCCCTCACTGTCCCACCACGGACCATCTGGGGGATGATCTCTGGCCCGCGGAGGCCACCAGATGAGCGCACTAACCTCCTCTTTGTGCATGTGGCCCTCCTCTGGTTTCTCCTTCAGGCTGCTTGAGATCTGGTGAGGTGTCTGTCCTCAAAACGCCCCTCTCTGGGGTGCCTCAGCTCCAACTAGTTCCTCTGTAGCCGCCACACTGCCAATGGGGCATCCTCAGTTCACAGCCACAGCCCCTGCTGCAATGCCCAGGGTTCAGGCCTCATCTGCCGACGGGCACTCAGTCTCGTCGGGAACTGTTCATTCATCCATCTGTAGGAGCCCCGTCAGCCATCTTGGGGTTCGCGTGTTGTGCAGCAAACTGCGATCGCCATCCACCCACGCCACCTCTGTTCTTGGGCTACAGCCCGATGCTCGGTGGCGGGAGCCCCACCAGATAAACAGCAGCTTACTTAGGCGGCCCCCTGGCCCTAGTAGTCCACAGGATGGTAATGGATGGGAAACTCCTGCGGGAGCTCCCCCCCCAAGCACCCTACTCCACTGACGCCCTCTTGCAGATGAAAAGAGGGTATGTTGAAAGGGGAAATGAAAGAGAGATTCAGTGTAGGAAGCCATACATGATTAACAAAGAGAGTTGGCTAGGAGCCTTTGCCACTTTGATGAAGGTGGAATGGAGAAGGTGTGTGTGAGTGTATGTAGGAATGGGGGAATTGCTGAGATCAGAAGCGCTGTAAATGTAAATCCAGTATTTGTAAAGCGCGAACAGTTACCCGAAGGCATCTCGGCGTAGAGGGCCGTCTGGAAGATTAAGCAAGCTATTGCCCAGAGTCACATGGTGCTGGGCTGACCTGCCGCTGGTGCTGGGGATCAAACCGTGATCCCCAGATTCCAGCATCAGTCGCCCTGGCCGAGGAGATATGGGTGGCACGTAAGGGGTGGACAGAATAAAGAGGAAGAAGATATTTGAGGAGAGTATCGGGGTTGGGGAGAGAAGGAGCATGTGAGAGAGGGAACTTTAAAGGGAGAGGGAAAGGAGAAGGGTGGAAGAGGTTTTTCTGTCGCGAGGTGGTAGTGCAGGATCGGTGCAGGATCGGGAGAAGCGAGCGAGCGGCGAGCGAGCAGCGGTTGACATCACCGCTGCCTGAGAACGCCCGGGGGCTCTGGACCATCCGCAGTCTGTAGACCGCAGTAGACCGCAAACCCATGAATCAAGGTCCGAATTAAGGTCCGAGATCCAGCTTGCGTCCAACGGCCCTACGGCCCTACAGCTGCTGCCTCCGCCTCTGCTATGACATCGGCGCCAGGAAGCCTGCGGTAAGGAGCGAGCAGGCTGCGCTAGGAGCCGGGTGGGGGCGAGTAAATGGGGTGGAGCGTGGCCTCTGCTATCGGAGGCCGCAGAGTGTTGTGCTCAGGAGCGCCACGGAAGCGGCCCAACCAGGTTGGGTGCAGCTGCGGCGCCCCAGTGTGCCCTGCTCCCGATCCCTTTTTTCGCCATCTCCTCTCCCCCGCAATCTGGGGGAAACATTCACCTGCAGCCCTACACCCTCTGCATCTGACACCGGGCTGCTGACAGAGGACAGTGGCGGATACCAGAGGGGGTCAGACGCCCCCAGCCAGCACTATCACCAGGCGCTGCCTTTACCAACAGTCACCAACAGTCACCAGAGTTACCAACACCACTGGAATCACCAAGCATTTTCAAAAGAGACCTAAAGAGAACCGCCCTGTGTCTGGCCATTTGTGGTTTTCACCTAAAGCCAAGGCCCCACCGTCTTGTCTTGCCCGTGCTATCGTGACTACATCTGAGTACATTTGAGTAAGACAGCACAAGGCAGTGCAAGTCTGAGGGGAAGAAGTCCACTTAATTTTATTATTTTCATTTTATTAAAACAACTCGCCCAACTTTAATGAATCTGGAAATCAAGCTACACAACAGGGAAAACAGGAGGCTCAGACCATCACACAGTGCACAGAGCGCTCAGAGCTGGAAACTCCCCTGGAAAATCCCCTATGAACTAAATTATCTAGTCCACCATAAATTAGAGGATAGACAGACGAAAAGCCACCTACGGAAAGGGAGGCAAATGACAAAAGGCAAAACCAACAGCAGGATGGGCAAGTCAACCAGCACATGTCCTGGCACAGGCACAGGCACTAGAACTAAGCGACCGACAAGGAGCCAAGTGCGGCTGGAGTCCACCCCTTCGGCACAATCATCACTTTTAAAATCAAATTCAAACCCTATATTAAACAGTAAGACAATCTGTAAATACTTCATGTCATTAACACCTGGTCAAAAAACACTGGGAACAAGTGAGACCTACAGTAGCGTATTAATACACTCAATCCCACATGTCAACAAGGAATCGAGCCAGATCCAGTCCCCAGGCGGGGAGCTCGGTACACAAGAAACTGGGCCACACCCGCCCCAAGGGAATAGCAGAGAAATGGTAAAAGAGGTGAAAGGACATGGAAACTCGGAAGCAGTTGAAATAACAAGACAGACCGAGCACCCAGCAGCGCAGGAGGGAAGGCAGAAGCAGTGGCAGGAAATACCTGACCTCCACCTATCCCAGGGAAAAAGGCAAGTCACACCAATGCAAGAACCAATGCAAGAACTCCCAGAAGTCTTGGAAATCTCATCAACATCACAGCACCCGGACCCCAAGGGCATAAGGATTGACGGAACGTGCCAGGGAAAACTGGATACTCTGGAAATGTCATCAACACTGGAACAACCTAATAGAAACAATCAATTCATACACGCAGAGAACACAGCAAACCAACATGCGGAGGATGGACCTTACCGGCATGATCTGTCCCCGTCCCCGGGACAGCTACAAAGCCTATCAGTAATCAAAAGCTTCACCTTCAATCAAAGTTCACCCTCAATGGAAGAGGAACGGAGAGAGAACATCTCACTGGGGGAATAGAACTTACTCCACACTATGGCAGAAACAAAATGTACACCTTACAAAAGATGCCACAACCAAACCTCCCTGCTATCCTCAATAAACTCTACACTAACAACGGCCGTTAACGCACTTACTTGGCAAACACAGAAATTAGAAATACAAATGGACACAATGCAGATGCTTGCTATAGCTATGATTAATACTGAAGATAAAATCGACGCCCTAACTGAAAAACTGGATTCAATGAGGATGCAACCGATTGCCAGATGTTTGTGCCTTCCAATTATGGAGAAGCTCAGCTCATTACCAGAAGTCCTAACATCTATTGTTACAGAACTAAAGCAAAGACAACAGGACATCATAGCCCAGCCCAATCAAAGAACAACCGAAAGTCTGCCAAAAGACGGTAAACAAAATGGAATGAATAACTATGCGGGCGTAGCTAGCTCCTCCAAAGCGACGCCGCAAACTGTAACAGAAATGAGGGGGGCAAATCCCCTTGAGAGCAAATTAGATCCAGTAGAATCGATCCTGACGCCTATGAATACACAAGTCAGTAAACAACCCCTGACGTCTAGGAATACACAAGTGAGTAAACAGGATCCGCGCAAGGACATACCCCAACTATCTTTGAAGTCGGCACCGTTGTCCAGCCAAAACATAGCCACTATCGAGGAATCCGTAACAGGCAAGACTCTACACAGCAATGCCGATGGAGCTACCAGCTTGGAGTACACCTCAGTTCCCTTTAAAACCCTCTCCAGAAGGGCTAAGAAACGCTTGAAAAAACAAGCAAAAAACACAATACCACAAAACAGGGCAAAGGAACTACTGTCAGCCTTGAGAGAAACCTATGACACTCGGCGCCAAAAAACGAACGTCAAAAAGGCTCTAACTCAAAAGAACCCGGGTTAACATAAACTTTTCCCGATTTTTCTAAAGGAAAGCTAGATAAAAAATAAACTTGAACCCAAACTAATTACAACCTCGATCATCGAGGAAAGTCCAGTACTACTCATAACTCCAACCTCCGAGAAAAGAACGGTCAAAACCATAGATAAACGACCACAGCAAGAATTAAAAATGACTTCGCAAAATATTACCACAGACAGCCACCCTGAGGAGCAGCACCAGGAAAACCACAGAGAAATTTGGCAGAAGACTCCAGAGGAGGGAACAACAGCAACCACATTAATGAACAAAACCGAGCCTTTGGTTTCACAGGATGCTAACAACGACTCGGGAACAATAGCAATACCTGCACAATACTGGGCATCACATTCCGCTGCCACTAGCCAAATGCCCCAAGTGCACAGGAACTTGGAGAATACCACCATAATCTTTACACCAGAATACACGTCACGGGGAATATCAGACATCCTAAATAGGTCCAACATCTTACAAATTCTAAATCATATCCCAGAGCGCTCCTCTATCGTGACGGAAGATCTCATCCAAGTCCAATTTAAAACGCTAGACAATAACACATCAAGAGAATCAACCATATTAAAATGGAACAATGGCTCCATCCGACAAAAAATCATGTAAGAGAGAGATCGATTTGCAAACTGTGGTATTAATGTCCATATGCCTAAAGAGGAGAAATACCCATTTATGCTAAAAAGTGGATTTCACCCTAAATTAGCACAGAATCCACGGAAGTCCATCTTAAAAGGGATAAATTATGTCGCTCGAACCACTACGTTTCTCAACTTAAGAATTCACTTCTCACCCTATTCCAGTCGAATAAGGCAAACGTGTTCCTAGCACTCACGGAAAGGACCATCTTAACAATAAATCGAGCAGATCCCTGAAAGTAATCTCCTGGAACGTTTTTGGGCTAAAAACCACACTAAATAACAAGGAAGCATTCGAATTTTTACAGTCTGGGGACCTATTATGCCTTCATGAAACCTGGCTACTTGCCCCAGAGGTGATACCCAGCTTCATGGAATTTCAGCAGCCAGCAAAAAAATACAATATATTCGAAAGACCTTCAGTGGGATTATCGATATATATGCGCATCAGTAGTAACATAAAAATAAAACCCCTACTCAAAACGGACACGGCTCAAGCTGTTCTATTACAAGGCATGGAAATAAATGGAGGTCCAATAAAGATTGTACTCTTGAAAATCTACTTTAACAGCAAAAAGTCTCTGAGACATATCGCTATGAGGGCACTAGTGGATATGCTTGAAGATCTACTAAGCACCCAGCCAAACTGTGGGATCATAATGGCTGGGGATTTTAACACCCAAAATCTTGGAACGGCACCAGACGAAGCACTGCCTATGGACAAAGCAGGAATGGTAATGAATTCATTCTTAAATACGTATAGATTACGATCAACACAAAAAAATCAGCAGCCGGTAACAGCCACAAATAACGTCCCGCAGAGGATGACCAAATTAATGATCGATTATATCTTTGTGTGCAATCTTTTGTATGGACAGGTGGCAGAATTTCAAAAGCCTTTCATCCAGAGCAGCAATCACCTTCCTCTGGCCATATCTATCACTTTAGAAGCGAGTTGGCTCCAGCCATTGTTCTTGCGGGCAATACAAATGGGGAAGAAATCCATGTTTTGCCGAGGAGACTAAAGTGGAACAAAATAGAAACATCAGTCCTAAACAGGTGAAAAAGCGATTGTCCGAAAATAGCTGATGAATTCACAAGTGGCAATATCCCTAAGAACTGGATCAAACTTTCGACCAAGGTATATGATCTCTTAACAGCCAAACAAAAAAGGCACCCCCAACATTTAGAGAAAGGCCTTGTTGCCAACGCCAACCTCGGTGTAAAAAAGCGGAGCAAAGCAAGAGGCTACTTAGAACCACCTTACGCAACCACAATCCTACTTTCTGCAAAAAAAACACACAGAAAAAATGTCTAGGATCACAAAAGGAAACAACAAGATTCCGAATGGCTGCACATCTTCACTTTGCTGACTCCAAGCAAACAGGCGGAATTTTGGACGTATAGTAACAGGCTCTCAAGGCACGGCCATGGTCGACGCAATGCGGTCGACAGTGACGAATGGATAAACCATGTAACCTCACTATACTGTGGAACGCAAAGGCTCTTCACCATCATGGGTTGGACTGACACGCCTCCCGTAGATACACCTGGACTACTCGTAGCAGTGAAACTAACAACCATTGAAGAAACATCTGAAGTATTGGTCACAGGGGATCGTGTGATGACAATTTTAGAAAATATTAGAAAAGATGGGGCTCCTGGTCCCAATGGCCTACCAGGCAATCTTTTTAAAGAAGGTTGCGACTTCTGGGGAACCGTACTCACGCCACTTTATCAGTACTGTATGACAAATTCAACAGTTCCGGAGACTTGGAAAGGCTCCCTGTTGCAACCCATTCACAAAAAGGGAGACACTAGGGACCCCGCCAATTATAGGCTTATTGCCCTGCTGGATATCGAGGCGAAAGGATACGCCAGCCTCCTCCTGCAAGACCTACTGGACTGGGCTAATGAAAAAGAAATTCTCCCTGTGTACCAAACCGGCTTCAGGCCAGGACCATCTACAACGGACAACATTCTAGCTCTGGCCTACTTAATAGATCAGTCACCTCCTCTCTTTGCATATTTCGTGGATTACTCTGCTGCCTTTGACTGGGTCAATCGGAGTCTGTTATGGCGGAAACTGTAAGACTGGGGGATACCAGCAAACCTGTTGCAAGCCATAATCAGTCTCTACACAGGAACTTGGGTACGGGTAAAAACCGTGACAAATTCAGCCACTAAAAAGATTCCAACAGAGTGAGGGTTAAAGCAAGACTGCGTACTGGCTCCTCTGCTTTTCAATCTCTACATGGCAGACCTCTGAAAAATTATATCTAATGCCAACCTTTTACCGCCCAAAATCGGCCTAAATAGATTATGTTTAATGCAGTACGCAGACGATATGGTTTTACTGGACCATACAAAAATAGGCATGCAAAGACTACTAAATGCACTAAACATTTACAACAACAACAATGAATTGCAAGCGAACGCAGGAAAAACAAAGGTAGTGATGTTTGGGAAATACACCAACAAACTCAAACAACAGTGGAGTCTGGGTAATTTAAAAATAGTAAAAGCGACCAAATACAACTACCTGGGGGTGTGACTGATGAGCAATTGGAAACCCACAGCACACATTGCCTCAGTTGAAACAAAAGTCAAAGCAGCAACGTTCGCTCTGTGCAAACTGTACTCCAAGCTAAGCAGCACGACGACCAAAGCGATGAGAAAGGTTATAAATGCCAAACTCCTCCCAGCAACCACATATGGTCAGATAGCATTCCCAGTGACTTTTATTAACACTATGGAACATGCCAATTGTCGCACATTTAAACACATCTTTCAGATTCCCGCCCATGCTCTCAATGCTCTGGCGCGACTGGAATTTAGGCTGAATAAACAGAGTTATGAGCTTTGGGCCTCAATGGCACGGTTCCATCGAGGGGTTTGCACAGCCCCCCCCCCCCCGTACACAATGAAGTCAATTTTAAAGATAATTTTTATGAGCGGGAACAACCTGTGGCGAGATGGCCTGCATACCGCCTGTAGCGAACTGAACCTCGACATGTCCAAACTGCAGTATTTTACTCACCAGCCTGGTATCCTAAAGTCCATACTGAAAAAACAAGTCAGATTATTATCAAAGGAAGGGGACTTGAAGGAACTGAATACATCCAGTAGCAACATTGGGATACTTGCGAAGTTCCTATGAAGCCCACCTATGACAACCATACCTCGACATGGCATTAAACAAGGCGATTTCAAAACAAATTTTTATGGTGAGACTAATGGCCTTGCCGATCAAAGACATTAACAGGCGCTGGAAAGCCTTGGCGGCAATAACAACTTGCAGACTTTGCCACCAATATGAGGAATCCTTGGCCCATCTGGTTTGCACATTCCATTGTTTGTTACACGCACTAAGCACTTTATTAAAACCCTTGTTCCTAAAACACGGGGTGCGAACCTGTACTGAAGCCATGAAACTGCTTTTCAATCTGGAGACTCCAATGGAATTGGCAAGGTTTGCTAAGTTTGCATATAAGGCCAAAGAACTCTTAGGTAAAACCGGCACAACGCACCTTTGAACTGAAATTATTTGGCGCGAAGAACTCATGCTTTATTTAGGATTGCACATCTCTTACTTCATTGAAATGAAATTGCCTATGTATATTTAGTACTCAGTCTATTTATGCCACCATCGGACCCATGTATTTTACAACATAATTGAAACTCTTTGTTTAAAACTTGGTTTGAACATCCCGAAGATAATTATGAATGTACTTATAACTCTGTGACTCCAACCCTCCCCTGCAAGACTTGCAAAGTCTGCACATAAGGGGAAGGACACTACAGTATTGAATTGATTTATTGTTTTATACCAGCACTTTACTGATTTTAACTGTTTTTAACCGTTTCCGCCGCGGTGCGGGCGTTTCCGTGCGCGGGCGGGGACGCGTCGGCCAACGGACGTGTGCAGCACTACGAAGTTAGTGCTCGCGACGGCCGATGGCCGTCGCACGCAGCGGAAGGGTTATATCCCCGTTTGTAAAAATCATCTTTGTTAATTTTAGTAGATACAATATATCAAAACTCGCTTGGTACGCATTAATTGTAACGAAGTATGTGAGATATTATTTGAATCTTTTGTAACAATTTTATGAATTGACACAATAAACACTTGACTGACTGACTAGGGTGGAAGAGCATGTGAAGGTCCGTTGGATCCACTCAGGCGCAGACCCACCCAAAGACACAAATATCAGGACCACCATTCATTAAACAATTACATAGGAACCGTGTGGTGCAACCCCAATGGATGATACCGCCTCCAAACCCTGCGTTATTGATACTCTGACTTAAGTGGGGCCCTCGGAATGGAGAGCATCCGACCCACTGCTGCTCCCCAAGAAACAAGGGCTTTTGAAAAGTTTATACTTTTTGACGGAGGTGGTGAGGGTCAAGTCAAGCGCAAGAGGCAGCTTTCCAAGAGCCCCTAGTAATTAAGAAATCTTTGGGGTCCACCACAAGCGGCAGAGGGAGCCCTCTGGTCTATTAGCAGTCACTGGGGTTCAGACTGGTGAATGAGGTGCACCCCCCAGGGAAGGAAGACGGTTTTAAAAAAAATGTTGTTTGCGAGTCAGATAATAGGGGAGCTAGAGAATAGACAGATGCTGTAAGCAGAACAGCTGCATGAATAGTATGCAGAGGAAGGCAACATGGACCCTAGGCTGCAGGATGGTTGCATAGATTAGAGGAAGGCGGGGCCAGCATCGGCCCCGCCGCCATTATGGTGGTCGGCCGTGCCCCCACCGGAACTGTGCCATCCCAATCCTTGTCTCTCGCTGGCGGACATGCCCCGGAAGTGATTGAATCACTTCCGGGTCACGTGAGGCTCCCCCGTGCCCCGGAAGTGATCTGATCACTTTCGGGGGCGTGGGCGACCCTCGGGTCCTTAAAAGCGGGGGGAGCCCAGGAATCGATCTCTCTTCTCCCCCTGGTAGCACATCAGGTGCATGTGCGTCACCTCCCTCGGGAGGAGCGTCATGCATGTGTTTTTGGCCATTCTTATGTTTCCAGGTTAGGCCGTTTTTTCAGGGCAAGCAATGGGGCAGCACGAGCACAGCGTTTAGGCTTCAGGGTTTCCTTTTTCGGCCACGGGGGCTTACGCTTTGACAGGTTCAAGGAACGGGTAGGTCACATGCTCACCTCTTTGGAAGCCCCTCCCGACGCCATAATTTTGCATCTGGGAGGCAATGATTTAGTACACCTCAATAGGAGGGTCCTGATAGAGACGGTGCTGTCGGAGTCGGCATGGCTGACCAAGCAGTGCCCTGAGACGGTTATCGTGTGGTCACACATGATACCAAGACTTGAACGGCGTGGGGGGTATCAGTGAAGGCTCTCAACCGTTCGGTGCAGAGGGTCAATAACAAAATAGACAGGTTGTTTAGGACCCCTAGATTACAGGTAATTGCTCATGGATGCATTAAGGGGGACATGTGCTACGTGCAAGACGGAGTCCACCTCTCTCGGTTGGGTAACGAGTTCTTCCTGGGCAATATTTTAGCTTGGCTGGAGGGTTTTCATTGGTAAGTATGACCGTGGTTTGGGGGGGGGGGCTGATAGTCGGTCTACTATGCAGGCCTGTGCGGTAAGGTCATAGGTTGGACAGACTAAATTGACTCATCTTTTGGGGCGTCTCATTACGTGGGCCGCCCAGAGGGGAGGGACATTTGGTTCTCACCAGACTCCAGGGGCAGTTACAACCGGTTGGTTGGAACGGTGCGGGGACAAAGGGGAGGGTCACGCTTTCCATTGGCTGGTTGGCCACCCCGCACGCGGGCGTAAGTAAGCTGCGCTGTCTGCATTGCCCCTTTATGGAGTAAGTCCTGAACGTTTGGGGGTTGCCTGGGGGTAAGTACTTCCGGGTCAGCTGGGCCTCCGGCGCATGCGCATCCCGGTTGGGGTGCGCGGGACAGTTTCGGTGTAAGGGGGAGGGGCCAGCGTTTTGACCTTGCCGTAGGCTCAGAGGAATACGCAGAAATGTGAACAGCAATGTGTTAGACTAGGATAGGAACATTTATGTATTAGAGTTTTGTTAAAGCTAGGATCTAAACAAATGTACCGAATCCTGTCTTGTCATTTCTGCGTTATGGTATTTTATGAATATAACTTGTTTTTGTATGTTAATAAATACGATCGGGGGTCAACGACCCCCTATTCCAAAAACAAGAACGTTATCTTGGTTTTTTGTCACAGTCAGGGGAGGAGGGGGCGTTAGGCCGTACCAGACCATAGAGGAAGGCGGGGCCAGCATCGGCCCCGCCGCCATTATGGTGGTCGGCCGTGCCCCCACCGGAACTGTGCCATCCCAATCCTGGTCTCTCGCTGGCGGACATGCCCCGGAAGTGATTGAATCACTTCCGAGTCACGTGAGGCTCCCCCGCGCCCCGGAAGTGATCTGATCACTTCCGGGGGCGTGGGCGACCCTCGGGTCCTTAAAAGCAGGGGGAGCCCAGGAATCGATCTCTCTTCTCCCCCTGGTAGCACATCAGGTGCATGTGCGTCACCTCCCTCGGGAGGATCTTTTAACTGCTTTTTTACCCCACCCACCATCCCTGAAATAAGAGTTTGTTGTAAAAATGTATGGTTTTTCTGTAAATTTTTTCCACAGGTTACCAATTTGTAGATATGTTGTTGATGCCTTTTTTGTCGTGTTTTTAGGCGAAATTCCATAGGCGAGCGGTAAGGTCATAGGTTGGACAGACTAAATTGACTCATCTTTTGGGGCGTCTCATTACGTGGGCCGCCCAGAGGGGAGGGACATTTGGTTCTCACCAGACTCCAGGGGCAGTTACAACCGGTTGGTTGGAACGGTGCGGGGACAAAGGGGGGGGTCACGCTTTCCATTGGCTGGTTGGCCACCCCGCACGCGGGCGTAAGTAAGCTGCGCTGTCTGCATGGCCCCTTTATGGAGTAAGTCCTGAACGTTTGGGGGTTGCCTGGGGGTAAGTACTTCCGGGTCAGCTGGGCCTCCGGCGCATGCGCATCCCGGTTGGGGTGCGCGGGACAGTTTCGGTGTAAGGGGGAGGGGCCAGCGTTTTGACCTTGCCGTAGGCTCAGAGGAATACGCAGAAATGTGAACAGCAATGTGTTAGACTAGGATAGGAACATTTATGTATTAGAGTTTTGTTAAAGCTAGGATCTAAACAAATGTACCGAATCCTGTCTTGTCATTTCTGTGTTATGGTATTTTATGAATATAACTTGTTTTTGTATGTTAATAAATACGATCGGGGGTCAACGACCCCCTATTCCAAAAACAAGAACGTTATCTTGGTTTTTTGTCACAGTCAGGGGAGGAGGGGGCGTTAGGCCGTACCAGACCATATAAGCAGCAGTGCGGCTCATTAGATCAAAAGTGTCAGAGGGTTCCCCCGGCTCTCTGTGCTCCTCTGGAGCTCCCTACCTCAGTATCCACCATGCCTATAGTGTGTCATTGGTTGACCAGAATATGCAGCACTTGTTTTTTTTGTATTGACGTCAAAATTGAATAAACAAATTTTCAAAAACAAAAGGCGGCAAATGGTTACAAGGAGCATCGGCAATGGATGGTTGCAAAGATCAGCCGTAGATGAAGGGTTTCATAGATCATAGGCTTGGGGTGGTTGCACAGATCAATGGTAGAGGAAAGATTACATTAGATCTCGGTTAGAATGGTTTCACAGTTCAAGAGTCAGTGGAGTGAGTATATAGACCAAGGGCGGATAGATGGTTGCACAGGCCATAGGGGAAGCACTGGTAGGTACACCAGTGGTGAAGGAATGGAAACATTAGATCTTAGGCAGAGGAATGGTGACATATGTTGTAGCTGAATGCTTACATAGATCCCAGCTGGCAGATTCTTTACATAGACTACAGGCGGCATAATGTGTGCATAGATCACAGACGAAGGAATGTGGGTAAATAGATCCTAGGCAGCAGAATCGATGCATATGCTGTGGAATCCTTACATAGATCACAGGCAGCAGAATCGTTTTACAGATAACAGGTTGCATAATGTTTCCATAGTCCACAGATGGAGAATCGGTTACATAGGTTACAGATTGAGGAATGGTTACATTATGTAATTGACATAGATCGCTGTCAGCAGAATAGGTTTATACATTGTGGAACGCTTACATACACCTTATGCGGAGGAATGGTCACACTGATCACAGGCAGTGGAATGCATACATAGATAATAGACGGAGTAGTGGTGACATAGGCTTTATGCCACAGAATATCCGGTATTTTGTACAGCGCTAACTAATCACCCCTAGGGGTCTCAAGGCACTGGGGCCATTCGGGAGATAAGTGAGCTATTACCCAGAGTCCCAGGGCGCTGAGCTGAGCTGCCGCTGGCGCCGGGGATCAAATCGTGAGCCCCGTGCTCCGAGTCAGCCGCTCTAGCCGCTACACCACACCCCATGGAATGGTCCCATAGATAAAAGACGGTGGAGCGGTGACAGAAAGAGGGCGTCTGTGATCGGCTGTATAAATTCGCCGGCACGCCTCAAATAAACAGCCCCGTTTCCAAAGGCTGGCAGACACCCACCGTGCACCTGTTGCCGCTAATCAGGCGATCTTTATTGGCGCCCCCTGTCAGATAATATTAATGTCGCCGGTCCCGGGTCGGGGGCGTCGCGGTTGACAGTCATTATCCGGGGTTGAGGACTAGCCTCCTCGGCGAACCCCCTCTTCTCGGACGCCCCCCGCTTTCTAAGAGGGGATGAATAAATCATTGTTTCATTGGCGCAGCTGCTTGGGCGATGCCCCTGTATAGCCCGGGCCCCCTGGCACATGCGTCGACTGCAGATCCCATTCAGGGCCTCTGGAGCATGGTAATTCGCACCGCCCGCGCGCCCAGCGCCCATTCAGGCGCGCATTTTTCGCACGAGCGGCGTGTAAACGGCCAATTCTCCGCTCTTTGTCGGCGGGGTTAAGTGGTTAAGTGTGTGTGTGTCTCCGCTGAAAGGCCTCGAGTCCATGAAAAGTTATATTGACATTGTAATGACCAAAGAACAGTTTAACGTGTGAATGGCGGGATTAAGCCGAGGCCTGGGTGCCGTGACACCGGCTGAGGGCGTCTCGGCGCTTCTCTGAAGGGCGCAGATTAGGGCGCTGCCAGCTGCCGTGCCCCCTGCGCCAAGGAGCGCAGCTTAGCACCTCGACTTCGCTCCTACGTCGGCTTTGTTTCGCCCATTTCTTGGTTGACACTTTAAAGAAGGAAACAGACCCCTAACAGATTGTAATCCTGGAAAACATTCTGATGAGTGGAGAGTGGGGGCTGTCGCGAAATCAACCAGAGAAAAATAAGTTATTGGCGCATGGGGTGAAATAAAAAAGGCCACAGAGGGACATATTTAGAAGCCCCATTTGCCACGAGAGCGTCACTTCTTTGACGCCCCGGTGGCGTAGCGCCATTTCCCATATTTACAAGGTGGCGCTAAGCCACTTAATGGGGTTTAATGCAACCTTCGAATGATGCCCCTTACCGCCGCAGTCCTCTGCGGCCAAGGGGCGTGCATTGAGTGTTGCATTGGATGTTCCACTGCGACACCCATTGCTTTTTGACGCTGCCCCAGATCTTCAAGGCTGAGGCAGCTCCAAAAACGAATGGCGATATGAGCAGAATTTATTAATTTCTCCAAATTTTTTGCTCTTTCTATGTGTGCTTAGAAAGAGCAAATCGCCTGCATATAAACATTCGCCCCTGCAGCGCAGGCACCCTTGCAACATGGCGGCAGGGTGCCTGCGCTGGTGCTAGGCAGCTTTTTTTTTTGCACCAGCGCTAGCGGAAACACAGGGGTGCACCGTATTCTTGTGAATACGGCGCATTCCCGTTCGGAAAAAATGTGCAGCATTGCCAAATTTGGTGTAGCAACTTTCTCCAACATTTTTTTGTAAATATACCCCAGAGAGCCTAACAAATATCTAGCTGTCCATCTGTATATAACTGTCAGTCTGTCTGTCTGCTTAGCTCTGTCTGCCTTTGTGCATTCCTGCCTGCCTCGCATTCTGCGCCGCAGCCCATTATGTCATTCCAGGTTGTATTATATTGCAACATTTATTTAGCGCTTAGTAACCTTTGTGGGGCGCAGAACCACTTGCCTATATGAGTGGCATGCTACAACTATGTAGGGTGTGTGTCTGGAAGGTGTTGTCTTTGTTTTGATCCTATGTGGAAAGTGATTTCAAGTTATGCAGGATGAGCGCCGAGGTGTGGTGATCGCGTTATGGGATGCAGCGCATAGCAGTGTGATGAATGAAGAAGTGTGAGAGATAGGCGCGCAGTTTATGCTTTGCAGTATTCCTTCAGCTTTGAGCAGCTCTGCAGGTCCCTTTATAGTATTTCTTATGATCATAGTCGACTAGCTAGTAACTGTACAGGGTTGTCCATTCTGAGATATTTTGTTAAACGTTAATGGTCCTGAGCAGGCATTGGTCGAAGAGAGAAATGGTGAAGAGATCTGCTTGGATGGACTAAGGTAATTAGCATCCCATATCCGATTGTCATTGTCAGATGTCATTAGGCGGTCATAGCATGTAGCTTGTTTTGAGCTGCAGTCGTGGACTGAATCAGAGTCCTCCAGTGTCCAGCACTATGTGGCACATCTCTTTAGTTATTCCATGCCTCTTTATCTGGGGATGCCTGGTTTATTGCAGTGGACTGTCTGAAACACTATTGGGTGATGGACATGACTTATAGCAGCTTTGTTTTATGTGACTGTAAAAGTGTCAGGAAGTATAAGGGAATTATTATGTAGCCGGTATGAAATACGGTTGGCTGCCTGACCGAGGAGTGTCATAGTATTGGAGAGGGCCAGGAGGGTTATATATGAATCAACATTACTATATACTACCCATGCTAGTCATTGGTCAGCTCTTCAAAACTTACCTGTCAACAAATATGACTTGTGAGAGATACCTGTGTAGGAAAACAACGGTCAGGGGGAGGCCACCTGGGTCCTCGTGTAGGCTAGGCTACTAAAGTATTTTAAACAGCGTTTAGTCTGGTAGAACAAAGTAATGTAATCCAGGTGGAACTGGTTATGCAATATATGCTGGGACACAAGTTTTGGTATGACATCACATTTAGTAACAGCATAAATGGAGTATCATAGTGTAATGTTTTGGTAATAGTTCTGGTGCTGACACAGACAGTGAAAGTGCGTGAAGTGAGGGGTGTTCGTGACATTACAATTTACATCGCATTGACAACATAATACAAAACTCCAAATTAATTAGTTGCAGTAATGGAGTTTTGGTTGTAAAGGTCGATGGTGTTTCGATCTCATGAATGTGAGATCATCATCAGGACGAGACAAGTGTGAGCAGGTAGATTTTATGCAGATTGATACACACCGGGAATTCGGAGGTACACGCTGTGCAAAGGAATTGCGAGCGGGAGAAACTTCCAAGGCCACTTGGTCCACAGCTGATGGAGAACCCGTGATTATTCGGGCGTGAGGTCGGATTGCAGTGAGCAGGGTGGTGAACCTTTCAAGGCCACGGGGGCCACAGCTAATGGAGAAGCCTGTGAATACTCTGGCTTGTGGTTGGACTGCAGCAAGCAGGAGAATAAATCTTTGTGAGTAACCTACTGGCGAGGAGCGACGAGTCTCCGTAGTTCGTGACCAATACGCTGAGTGTGAGAGATACCAGCACATAGCTAATTTACACAGGGCCGGACTGGAAACCGAAACCGGCCCTGACACACTGCTTGGCTGCCCCCCCCCCACTCCCCCGGGCGAGGGGGGGTGCAGCCAAGCTGTTTGCGAGGGCCGGTTTCGGACGATTTTATTACCAGGGGTGGATATTGCCGACCCCCAGTAACAAAAACGGCCCCCAGGGGCCCAAAACCATCCCCCACCCTGGCGGCCTACCGGGGAAATGCCCGGTGCCCGCCACAGCCAGTCCGGCCCTGAATTTACACAGCTGTCCCAGTTTTGTTTAGCGCCCACTGCCCCTATTGAGTCTGTTTTCTCACTTTTGGAAGTAAAGGTGCGTAGAGGTTAATGTGGCTTGCAAAGGATCACACTGGTATCAAAAGTCAGATCATGTCCGATAGAATAATATGTTTATATTCCTAATGTTTCTGAGTTACTAGGAGGCAGAGCAGTAGCTGCTATAGAAGTATGCAAGGGTGAAATGGATGTAGTGGCAAACTGGGGATTTCTGAAAGAAAACTTGACCAGGGTAATCCAGAGATATTATTTTACATTCTATCAAATCGCAGATGGTGCAGACAATGGTGTACAAGCGTTAAGCTAGTAAACAGGAGATATGAAAGCCATCCAAGGATATAGTTAAATGTGTAGGTGCCGGCAACTAATGGAGAGCTATGTGCACTGGTCACCAAGGGAGAGCTGTGAGTCAGTATACAAGGATGGAGAGGCAACTAATAGAGACCTGTGTATGCAGGAAAGTGGAAGTGGTGCAGACAAGCAACAACCTTGGAAAAGGCGCATTTATAGGAGACAAAAGTAAAGTACTCCGTGCAGGTAAACATGATGGTGCAGACAATCAAGGGAGAGATGTTCATATACGCAACCAAAGAAGAACTGTGTGTGCAGGTAAATGGGATGGTGCAGACAACCCAGGAAGGGAAACATAATTTACTACGCTGTCTTTACAATGACCAGCCTTTACAACAAGGTTGGTACCCCGCATGCGACGTTACCACGTGTTACTTTAGCACGCAAGTCAATACATGGAGTAAGGGGCGCATTGTTAAACTGGTGTTGGATTTTTTAAGTCCAACACCTTCCCTACTGTTGCATAGACTGGAGTTAGACTAGTAATTTATAGTATTCCAAAGTCCAGCGCCCCCTGAAGCAAGTGTGCTAAAGTAACGTGTGGTAATGTCGCATGCGGGGTACTGACTGCATTGTAAAGGGATATGGGGTAAATGGCTGCGGGGTTCCGTCATACAACCACCAAGAAAGGATGTGTGTGCTGGGAACCAAGGTGCAGGAAAGCAGGATCTGGTTTACATTGATACTGAGGTGCCTACGTGTGAAAAGATTGTAATATTGAACACACAGCACACGTTTGCTTTGGCAATGATCTTAGGGCGTACAGTGTATCCCCAGTTAGGAGTGTGGGTCCTGCATGTGATATACAGTGCACCATACACTGCAAATCATGTGTGTCTCAAAGGTTTGTGATCCCTTGCTGTTTTTCAGTGCTCCTGAAGCAATTTCATGTTCAGTGAGCGATGCACAAAAATAAACGGCACATTGCACCCAGCAGTATGAAAAATGCATGTAAAAGTGCTTCCATCTACTGTAAATCACATGTACTTTACTCTCATAAATGAACCCTCAAGCTTATAAGTGAGTTTAATTGATGACCAATGAGATCAAAAGGGAAGCACGTTTCTTCGGTACGTTTAAAGGGACGTTTTCAGTGAGTCAAAACGATTTTATGCATGTATTTTTAAAGTTATAATGCTTTTGTGCTCATGTTCACATACGAGTGGAGGTTGCATCAGTTGCAGCCACTTGTATGTCTTCTAAGCAACAATTAGCTTCGCTGACCACCCTATGTTTTCTGTGAGGATGCGGAGTCGTGAAGAAAAGTGTTTCCTGGACTTAGTTGATTGTGGCGAGCATTAGCTCCGTCCCCACCTCAGACCTCAGTGGTAGTAAGCAGTGTCAGGAGCCTCTTGATCCCAGGTCTTATGAGTCAAGTAAATCTGGCAGCCTCCAAGAAATTCCTGAAGGCAAGCCACTGCAGGGAGTCCCTTGCCTCACTTCTGAATGTGACCGGTACAACCTCACCTCCTTCAAGAAGAAATGGCACCCTGACGACAAAGAAAATTAGCTAGAGTAATAGTTATAACTTATGTTTATATCTATGGCTTTGTAGCACACCTCTGCCCTTTCTAAGCCCTGTAAGTTCGTCTCACCTCAGCAGCCTTCCTTTCCACATTACACGCCACCAGCTGTGACGCAGTAGCCCACTCTCTCTTCTACGCTACCCATTCTAACCCCCACTTGCATTTTTCAGCGCTGACTTGCTTTGAGGCTAGGGTTGCAGTATATAAGTTACATTTATATGCATAAAAGTTCCCTTTGGGCCTACGAATTTGTCTTCAGTTTCATCACAGCCACTCCCATAGCCTAGCATGAAGCAGTCTTCAGGTGGGATGGTGTGCGTAGTAAGTCACAAATGACACAACAAAGAGAAACTGATAAACGAATATCAATGTTTAGTTGTCATTTGCTAATTTTTCACACAAACGCGGCATGACACCGACTTTTCCGTATCTTTTCCCGTGATCTCTCTCGTTCATATTAATTTTGTGTCAACTTTTGACTTGTTGCACGTTATCTCACATTTGAGTGTATATCACCGCTTATCTAAAATTGTCTGTTATCCAAGGCTAGAAATGAAAGGGCCAGTACCACCAGTTTAAACTGGGGATTTAGATATTTCCACCAGTGATCCAACATTTGTTCCAAGTAGGCCTCGAGGATTTCTTTCAAAAGCTGCAGACACAGTGTGGCTATGCAGCGTCTGGGAAGCGCGGTGCTGTGAGCGTGTATACCACAGCCCAGAGTGCACCTCAGCAGGACTTGAAGCACTCACCCCTCACTGACTCCTGTGCACAAGCCACAGCTCCCTAAGAAAAGGACCACCGACCCATGCTCACCTTGACCCCAGCCCAGAAGGGCAGCGTGCCTGAAACAGGCTCGGGCCGGTCAGTGCGCCCTCCATAAGTTTACAGGAAAAAAACGGGAGGCTATTATGGAGCTAATAGGTACCCAAACTCTGAGAACCTGACCTGCCAGCTGAAAATCAGGCAGCTAACCGGCTAATTTATAATCAAATAATGTATGCTAAATACTGTTTGGAGGTAATAACTGCGCGCGGCGCACCAGCCCATCACCGCCTGCATGGAACTAAACGGTGAGAAAGCCCTGTGCCTGTTGGAGTGCAGGGGTGTTAAAATCTGGACTGTTCTTTGACCATTCATTGGATAAACATTTCCTACCCCCTGTTATCCTTTTAGGTAACATACTTGTAGAGGTCTGTTGTGAAACAGGCCCACCGCCTTCGATTACAATCCCACTAGGGCCTTTAATTGAGAAACATTTACGCAACCGTCCATCCACCATCAACTCTGTCAACCCACTTCCCCGAGCTCCAATTCCTTGTAATATCTAATCCATTCTCTAATTCCATCACACATGTACACCTACACACCACACTCAGCCCTTCGTAAATACGGACACAATAATTGATCAAAAATACATATATCTATCTCGTAGTTCTAGCTAGGTACCAGGAAGTTCATAACACACACGTCATGAGAACAGAGGAATTATCTGCAAAGACACATTTCTAAGGCTTTTTCAGAAGATGCAGTGGAAGAAGGTCCCAAAGCCTGGGACCTAATACCGAAATATTTTTGTTACATCTAGCAACACTAGAGGAGATAGACCTCTGACCAAAATGATCTGTGAAGTCGAAGCCAAGCGGTCTACTTTGCTAGGTAACTAGATGCCATAGAGACACTGGTGTACCAAGGTAAGGATTTTTAACTCCAGCTTGGCCTTCACAGGGTGGTCGTGCATACTCTTTCTCGGTTGCAAAACAAGGCTTCCTTTACAGAGTTTTAAAATTAGATGGATATCTGAGTTTTGGCAGACAAGCAATTCCAGCCGCTGGAAAACCCCCGAATAAGGCACCATCATTTATCTGGTTCAGAATTTATCAAAGTGCCCACTACAACTTTATCGGACTTCATAAGGAGAAAGCAGAGAACTCAGTGCAGGAGGCCCCTTCAATGCTACTTAGGTGTTTACAGTACAACTCCATTGTCATCAGTTTCACCCTGAGCTGTTTCTGCTCAATGTTCACCTTCAGAAGCATATTTCTACCGCCTGCCAAGGCGCTCCCAAATCGGGGGTACGGCACCTACGGCGGACACGCCAGGGCCAGCCCATCATGTTGGGGGCAGCGGCGTATGATGCTGCTGCCACCAAGCAATATCAGCTCCAGCAATTGGAGCCAAGGCGGGCGGTGACCAGAGAGGGGTTTTATCACTTACGGGTCCCTGCCAATCCAGTCTGCCCCGGGTTCTGCTCTTAAAAGGGGCAACGGAGTGGTGGATCATTCTCTTGTGGGAAGTCTGAAGTGCAAAGTCTTGTGCTGGATCCCTGTGTAACTCCAGTGTACGTCAAGGTGACAGAGTTGACGAAAGCGTGAGGAATAGGTCATTCTTGGATAAGCTCAAATCATGGCTACTGAAGGGGTGTGCACCCCCTGGGGTTGTGGTAGTGCATCTTGGTGGCAACGACTTGAAACTCACACACTCGGTCATTGTTTGATCCCACATAATCCAGAGGTTACAACGAAGAGGGGTATGGCTTGGTCAGGGCCCTCAATCGCTCTGTCAAGTGGTTCAATAAGTAGGTTGATAAGCTGGTTTGATAAATGTCCAGGATGGGGTCCACCTCTCAACTGGGTAATATATTTATTGTGAACGTCCTCCCAAGGTTGATACACCAGCCATCTGGATATGACCAACTTGGGTGGAGAGGCCAGACAGTAGGTAAACTATGCTGGCCTGTGGTGGAGTGAGGTCATGATTGACGGGGCACTTTGGGTCCATAGAAGGCATCCTTTTACTTGGGATAGGTCAGACAGTGATCTCACTGGGCCCCCAGGGGGTGCCTACAGCGTCGGCTAGAGGCTGCAGGGGTGTGAGAGTGCTCACTGCCAACAGGCATTTATGGCCAATCCTAGCACATGCGCATGGGCACGAAGCTAGCACAGGCCCTTGGAGGGATAATGAGGGTGTATTGAGGTGCCAGAAGTAGGTATCCAGGCGGGTAGACTGGCCTCCTGCACAAGTTACTCTGTGGAGGTATTCCCAGGGGGATGAGTGTGTATGGGTGTACCCAAGGGAAGTAACCTGGTTGGCAGATGCGCCTCCTGCACAAGTTACTCTGGGGAGGTGTTCCCAGGAAGTGGGGCCTCTCCTCTTAGGGAGGGGTCCACAGAGGTTGACCAGTCATAGTCTCACTCGTAGGCTCAACGCTGGATACGGAGGGACACTGTTAGATATGGTTAGTACTGGAGTAAATGTTAAGGTTTTTCACCAATCAAAATTGTAAATAAATCATGTTTATGTTTTATGGTGTTTCTGAGTATAATTTTGTGAAATGATTTGAATGCATCTTTAATGTTTTGTGGTTTGTTATCATAATAAATATGGCTGGGGGATTACGACCCCTAACCCAAAAGTTGAAAGTGATATTTGTGCTGTCTGTCACAGTAAGGGAGGCTGGAGGGGGGGATTCGGGTCACTCCATGGGAAGGGCTGGAGCTCAGCGATACCGGACCATATTAACTATAGCCGTTCCGGTCTTCAATTTTGCATAGTTAATATCTTCATCCTTGCACAACAAACTTTACGCCATCCACTTTTCCACTCTTACCTCCTTTCGCAAATTCTTTCATATTAACTTGGACAAATACACGTTCCAGGCTCTACACTTAGACACCCTTGTTATGTTTCCTGTCTGTTCGCAAACAATCACAAGGCCAGTGGCCTTCTGACACACTTGATCACTAGGTGAACAGGTAGCATCTTGGAACCTAGATGGCGGTTGTCATTGACCACATTAAGATTCAAGGTCCTCTTTCGTGCTGTCATGTGTGGCTGTGGGTTTGTAATATGTACTAAACGCATATAAGTAGCTGCATGCCATAAATGGATCAAAACACTTCTTATGTTCTGCATAAGTCTGTGCAGTCATCCTCGTGGTGCAGTGAGTTTGGGAGGCTGCTGATAGATTTTGTTCAGGGGCATGATGATTTACCAGCAGGTGGATGGGCAGCAGGACCCCCTCTGATGCACAAACACTCTATGTTCAGAGCTCAGCACTCTGAACTGTTTGCTGGAAGTGGCAACATGGATGAAGGAGAGGTAAGTGTGGCCGAAGTTCAGCATGACAGGGGAAGGGGAGATCCTGCTTATGTTATGGCAGCTGTCAGTCAAGCGTATTCAAGAGGTCTGCTTACTTTTTGTGCTGAGTCTTCAAACCACGGTTTAGTGGTGTGTGAGTGTAGCTTCAGTGAGTGATCTCCAAGAGCAGCTGTCGTCAAGATGGAGGCACATTTTTACGATTCTTCATTTTACGATCCCACAATTTTACGTTGTTCACTTTTGTATTGCCCTTTATTAATGTTACACAATTCTAATGTCTTGCTATCCTACTGAAAGTTAAATGTATTTGAACGATCAAAGACAAACTTTTGGGCAAAATCACCACGAAACCTGGAAATGCACGGTATGTTTTCTGTAATCACCCTGTGAATGCAAGGAATGTCGCCTCTCTGTGCTTGTCGGGTTGCTGGATTACTCTGTGCCAGCACTCACGGATCAATCGGTATAGTTAATCCTGTAACAAGAGTCTGCCCAGTGTGTTTTCACGCATCAAAGCTCTTGTACACCCAACCTGCATCATATGGGCTGCCCTGCCACTGTGCCCAGCGAGGCGCTAATCAGTGTTTCTCTTAAGTGCAGTGGGTTACACAGCACTCACCGATAGAATCAGTGGTTTGCACATCGCCCTATCTCAAGGGGCAGTGCTTTTCACACCCCTTCCCCTGGTTGTAGTGGTTTGCACAGCAGTCTATCCCGCCTGCAGTGGTTTGCACTGTGCCTTATCCATGGTACTGTTGTCTGTACAGCGCTCTGTCTCTTGGTGCAGTGGTATGTATAGGGCCTTGTTCCGGAGTGCAGTGGTTTGCATAGCATCTGTGCCTGGGAGGCAGTGGTTTGTACAGTGCTGTATCCATAGCTGCAGTAGTGTCTAAATCGCACTGCACTGTGTGCACGGCACAGGAGTCTGGGGTGCAGGGGTTTACACAGTACAAGTCTTGGACTGCAGTGGTTTGCTCAGGTCCATATTCTGGGGTGCAATGGTTTGCACACTGGCACCAGAACTGTGGGTGTAATAGTTTGCACAAGGCCTTACCCGGAGGTGTAGTGTGCCATAGAGCACTCGATCCCAGGTGCAGCTGATTGTGCAGCACACTATCCTTGGGTGTAGTTGTTTGTGCAGTGCTCACCTCTTCGTCGTGAAAGGTGCAGGCAGGTGTTTAGCGTGTTCACAAGGGTTGTACCTGTGTGAGGAGGTGTTTAATTGTTTTCTGAGCTCCCATCTTGAAGCCATATGGCCCGGTATCGCCGAGGGCAACCTTCCCAAACCACAAATCCAGCCCCTTCCTCCATCCACGGAGTTACAAGGAAGAGGCACAATCTTTTTGGATTATGGGCCATAAACCCCTGGCTGTATTTTATGAAACATAAAAAACATTATTGCAGAAAAACACACATTATTTCAATTATTCGTACGCAGTAACACTTAATATTCACAGCTTTATTTACATATGCTGATGCCTAACGTTAACAGAGACGCTATACATCAGGTTTCCTACCACTATCTAGACATGTTCCTCCATACTACAATTTGCCCTTGAGTGGAATCATGACTGGTCCCCGTGGTTTCTCATGGTCCTGACCCACCCTTTCCCTCCATTAGCCCTGTGGTGGGTACACCTTATGGGAGGACCCCACCCACCCACCCGCATCCCCTTTAAGGGGTACACCTGTGCAGTGGATCCATCTGCCTGCCAGGATACCTACCTCAGGCACCCCCTAGACACATCACTTCACTCCCCCCTCAAGGGCTAGTGCTCATTTTATGCCAATTGCGCATGCACGGGTGGTTTGCCAGAAGGGCCAAATGCCAGCAATCGCTCGCAACCCTCCTTCCTCTAGATCCTCCATTCGACTTCCTGACAAAGCCCTTGGAGGGCCCGTGACCCCGCTGTCATGCTTATGTAAGGAAAGGTATGCCGAATTGTCCACTCAATCATTACCTCAACTGCCTAAGGCCAGCATAGTTCGCCATCTATCTTGCCTCCCCAATCGGGCACCTCTACCTAGGGCGATGCAGTAGCCAGGCCAATACATTCTCAAGAAACATTTTGTTACTAATCCTTGAAAGGTACACTCCCTCCTGCAGGATAAAATGTTCACCTTTTATTTAACCATGGGGTATGGATGCCAGCTTAGGCGCTCTGAACTTCTTACTAACTTTATTGTTTATCCGCTTCACCGAATGATTCAAAGCCCTGACCGATTTGCCATCCCTCCACTGCAACCTTGGGATAATCTTATATCACGTCAACATCACCTAAGGGAATTTTTCAGTCAGCCAACCAATCTCAGTGATCAATAGCTCCAACAGCTGTCACCAGCGAACTTGCACCAAATCGTTGCCACCCAGATGTAGTATGACGACACCAGAGGGTATGAATCACTTGGGTAACCTCGTGTCCATAGAAGACCTCAGGTGGGCCAGCTGTAAGCCACTTCGACCATAAATGAGCAGGCAGTAACCAGCTTGTTGTGCCCTGGATAGAAAATACCCTGCAAAATAGCCCTCCTGCGCATGCCGAATGTATCAGTGGCGTACGACCCATATGTCTGTAATCTCTCCAAGTCACGTCAGCATGGACAGGGGCCGCCAAGAATTCTAGCTGCTCACTCGACACTTTGCACTGGCAACCTGCATAAACATGAAAAAAGGAAAGAGAGAAATCAGGGATCCGGCACAGTGCTCACAACATATGCAATCTCACGTAGCGCTTGAAACCGTCCGAAGACCACTTTCCAATCCTCCGACCAATGAGCCAGAAATCCCCATTACGGTCGCCTCAGTGGCAGCCCCAATCCTAAAGGAGTGAGACCCAAACTCTGATGGGTCGTAATCAGCTGCTCGCAGTGCTCTGTAAAGGATTCTGGAGAACTGGTACACAGACAGGGGAGTTCCATCAGCATAGACAAGTAAGGCCCCCCCCACACTCCCAATTCGGTGAGCTAAGAATCTCAACTGGGCAGCATGCGTTACCTCAACTGGGCAGCAAGATGTGGTCGCCTGGTCTGTCTTGGGCCTGGGGATATTAAGCGCCAGAGCCCCAGTGCCATTCAACCACTGAACATCTGCCAGTTGTAACCCATCACCTGTACCTTTCTTGTTCTTGGCTACCAACTCGCTCACCTTGAAGGCCCCATAAAAGGCGAGAGTAAATGCCGCCCTAAATAGACGGAGCTCGTACGGTGACCCACATATGTCTCCAAGGAACACGCAAATTGCTGCTAACTTGTCCGTATTAAAGGGGCACTTAGCATCTGGCTTTGCCCCCATAGGTGTTGCCATCCCCTTAAGGCCCTTTGAACTACGAAAGACTTGGTCCTGTCAGTGGGCCCCAGCATTCTTGCAAAACATGATATTACTTCTCTGTGCACCTGGCACAAGTCACCGACCACCCCTCGTCCCCAGTGCCCACAGAAATGCCATAACTGACGTGGAGATAAACCAAATTACAGCCTCTGCATGCCCCAAAAAGACACAATAGGTGCGGAACGTCCCTTCATAAGCACGCCTGGGCCTAGGAGCTAAGCTCGATGCCACAAGATCTGGTAAGCTTGGGCACCAAGCCCCACAGATGGCTCAGGAAGGGTTTAGATGAGTCCGTTGCTCCTGGGTGATAGAACTTGAAAGCCTGCATCTTGAAATGAGACAATGCACCAGCAGTTTTGTTTAAAACACCTGGTACATGCTTGGCTTTGAACAGCACAATTAGCTTCAAACACAGCAGACAATTTCCTTCAGCAGTCTTCGGATCATCTTGCATTTTGCAGACTGCTGATTAATGCACTCTACCACTGTCGTATTATCAGACAAGAACATGACTGACTGTTTGTGGAACTGCTCTGGCCAAATAGACAATGCCACCCAAATCGGAAACAGCTCAAGGAAGCCTATATTATTAAACAACCCAGACTGCACCTATTCCTTGGGCCACTGCTGCGCGCACCATGCTGATCCTAAAATAGTGCCAAATACATAGCTATCTGCTGCGTTGGTGAAAAGACTTAGCTCACTGGTTCTGGGTTGACCAGGCCACACCCCGTCCCGTTAAATTCTCCTGCCAATGACTCCCAAATTCTCATATCCTGCCTGACCTTGCTAAACAGTCTGGTATGATGATGTTTAACTTTTACGCCAGACATAGCTTGGACGATGGACTTTAAAAATGGGAGTCCCATAAGAATGATACACAAGGTGAAATTCAGCTGCCCAACCAGGACCTGCAACTGATGCAATGTGATTTTCTTAGGCCCCAGACATACTTGCAAACCTTAAGAAAAAGCGTTAACCTTCTCCTCAAGAAGCCTGGAGAACACTGCCACCGAATCCAGCTCTATTCCCAGGAACTCATTCATGGTGGGCCCCAGTGTCTTGCCCTGTGCTAGTGGAAACCCAAACTCACTCATCAATTCCTGAAAAGTTTGAAGGACCTCAGCGCATTGCCCCATCCCAAGTGGCCCCAGAAAGAGAAAATCGTTGAGGTAATGCAATACCCATTGATGGCCTAATCTTTTCCTGAAAACCCATTCAAGGAATTTACTGAACTTCTCAAAGTATGAGCAAGAGACTGAGCAGCCCATGGGGATACACCTATCAAAGTAGAAGGCACCCTCAAATTGGAAACCCAGCAGGTGAAAATCCAGTGGATACACCAGGAGTAAACGGAAAGCAGATTCAATGTCAGACTTTGCTAGCAAGGTCCCAGGTCCCAGCTCTTGCAGCATCTGAGTGGCCTGATCAAGGGAAGTGTACTTAACCAAGCATAGCACCCCATGAATAGCCTCATTCACTGACTGCCTTGTGCGAACGGACAGGTTATGAATCAATCTAAACTCCCTCTGCTCTATGTTAGGAGCCACTCCTAGAGGGGAGCACATGAAACCATCCAATGGGATCGCTTAAAATGGGCCAGACACCCTACCAAGACTCAAATCCTTCAGGAGTTTTGCCTGGTCACCCTCGGATTGGTTCTGAGTGACTTTTGGTTCCTACAATAGGGAGAGCCCAGGTAACCCTCTGCTGGAATCCTAAAACCTTCCCTGAAACCTTCATACAATGTTTCAGCTGCCAAATCATTATTGTATATATTGAGCCATGATAGCATTGCCGTCAAGTTAACTGACGAGGGAGCTTTATTCAAAATGGCTTAATCAATCCTGCTTCTTGGCACCCTTTTCTTTGGACTTTCAAAAAATACTTAGATTCTGGATGGGAGGCCAAACCACAGAATGAGCAACAGTGCTTAAACCTACACGTCCCCGCTGGCCTGGTACAGGTTCGCCTGTTGAAATCCCAACAGTCACCCTTCCTTGCCCCCACTGCCGGGTGCTAGTGGATCCTGGCCCTGCACAAAAGGGCTGACCGGCTGTAGTATCCACCTGGGGATGTTTCATGTAAAGGAGCAACGTGATGACCTCTATCTGATCACATGTTAAGGATGGGTTAGTAGACTTAATCCTCCTGACCTTCTTATCATATTCCTACCAGGCCACCCCACTATACACGTCACTATTTTGATAGCACACAAGTTGGGCGTCCATATTATTAAAACACTTTGCCAAAATGGCTGGGTAAATCGAGAAGCCGTTAACCCAGTTCCCCCAGGCCTCCTCAACTTTCTTCTTGTGGGGTCAATGGCCACAGTCCATAGAGTGTGAACATTCCTGCAACGCTTTGCTTCTTCCCTGTCAGATTTATCCACCAGTCACTCAAAGATATCCACCTACGCCCCCTTTCAGCTTTTTTCCTTTACCTTCATTGAAACATGCCTGACTAACTGCTCACGCTTGTGTCTGTACCTCACCCAAACCCATGGGCAGTAGAGGAGCCTCTGTACCTGATTCTGCTGTTCCCTGAGCAAGGGGGGACTCATCACAGTCACTGTAGAACTCCCGGGTGCAGTGCCCCCAGATGCGGAGGCCAATACCGTTGGCACCTGGCCCGCCGGCTGAGAGGCCCCCACTCCAAGTCCCATCGCAGTGACGGTCCCGAGCGCTCCCCCGACTACCCTTGGAGGCTACGGCCATAACCAGAGGTATCCCACAGACCCCGGTGGTGGCCCCTTCAGCTGCAGCAGTCCCTTGGGACCCATGCACCCTACCGGCACCATACAGGTGAGCCACCAAACACCTGACCCTTCTCAGGTCATCGCCATCAATAGTACCCACGAGGACCCTCCCACAACAGGGAGGAAGACAAAATCCCCACTTTAGAGAGCTACATCAACACACTCAGTAAATTAGCCACCAGATCCAACTGTGCAGGTACCATAGTGGGTGTAACCCTGACAGCCGCATACCTGTTGCCGTTCTGTACAATGCCACCACTGGCCGTCGGTCCGTCCCAATACCACTGTGACAGTATCTTATGCTGTAACTTAACCTGAGTCACCTAGCCCTGAGGTCTGACCCACCGGCGCACCTCTTAGAGCAGAGGCATCCTGAACACCCAACAACCCAGTGCCAACCGCTGTCTGCCCCTGCACAACTCCTTTACGCCTGCCCTGTGCCCGGGTCTTTTTTGGGACAGGGGAAAAGCCTCCTTGGGAGGCACTACTCCTCAAAGGTCTCTCAACCTGGTCTACAGGCACCATTGAGGGCTGCGACTTCAATAAAGCAATTGCTTCATCCATAGGTCAATTTTACGGACCAATGCTTCTAAAAGTCCTTGAGCGCTTATCACCCTTCTGTGCCCAGACCAGACATAATTGTAGTGTAAGACAGGCAAAAACAAACCGGAAATATAGCGCAGGCCGATCAGGCAAGGATGTTAAAAGCCAACTTTCTGCCCAGGCTCAGAGATCTCGGAGAGCCCCCCCAACACCAGCACCTATCACCAATGAGCCCAGCTGTCTTGTCAATAATTGAATGATACACCAGATAGGAGACAATACGAAGATATGCAGTAAAAACTATGCCAATATGGTCATTAGAAAATTCCCACTATACTGTACCAACAACAATACCCCACAGGTGCTGCCCCCAACGGGTGGCCACCAACCAGGCCCCACAGCTAACAGGGACCACAACAAACTTTCCTCGTGCCCTGGCAATAACGGCCCCAGTAGCGGTCCGTGGAGGGAGTTCAGTGGGGCGGTGAGGCGGGGCGGGGAAGGGGCAGGGTGGGGAAATGTAAACACCGGAATATAGATGAACAGAGGTAAGTACACATTTAAATAAATAAAATGAATTTCGTTGCACGCGCTGCATCGCAGGAGATGGCTGTGCTGTTGTTGCCACCGTGCAGAGTGCGGAGCGGAGCAGAGAGCGCTGGACCTGAAGAGGAGACAAAAAAAAACAAAGAACAAGAAAATAAAATTTCTCGTTAGGCAGAAGAGAGAGTAGGCGGCGTCCTTGCAAGGCAACGGGCAGGAGCAAAAACACCCACTTGCTGCCTTGCAGCCCCCTTTATGGACGGGGCCAAACGCACTAAGGGGCATATTAGCAACGGCCAGCGATAATTATCGCTGGCCGTGCTTAGCGATAATAATATTGTCGCAGGCTATCTCTGGAATTTATCGCCCTGGTAGCGCGTTATTAACAACGTGTTTCTCCAGGGCGATAAAAATTCCAGAGATAGCGAGGTTATCGCCCATTTGCGGGGAACATCGCTGGTTTTCCAGCGATGTTCCCTGCAAAACGGCGATAACCTTGCTGATACGACCCACAGGGTCGTATCAGCATAATCCACCCCCTATGTTAGGGGTGGCTAAGTCATGATTTTTGCAGACGTTAGATTTTGGCGAAAACGGCCGTTTTCGCCAAAATCTAATGTGTGCTAAAATCATGTGGGCTGCCTTGTAAATATCGCGATGTAAACATCAGCGATATTTGCAAGGTAGTCCATTGGGGGACGCCCAGTAACGCCCACTTTGCATCTCATTGGAGATGCAAATGGAGGCGTTGGGGAAAAGGGTGCTAACATGCGATTATGCATGTTAGCACCCTCTTGTAAATAGGGCGCTGGTTTTATCTCCGCTTTTTTGGCTTTGTAAGCCAAAAGAGCAGAGATAAAGTCGTTGTAAATATGCCCCTAAGTGCCTCCGTGGTCATAGCCCCACAGGGACCCAATCGTCGCCCGCTTTATTGAGCAGCAGCAACACTGACCCCCAATGCCGGCCTGTGCAGCTCCCCTGATATGGGGGAGCATTTGCCATTTTGCTTTCTTGGGTGTCCTCCTTGTTGGGACTACAAGAGACCTGGTAGTTCTTCCGTGACTTTGGGATAGACTACTATGTTTCGTATGGTGGTCAATGTGGGGGTGATATGAGGGGCACGACATGCCCATACTTTTTTAATTTAAAAAAAACAGTTTCCCTACTATTTGTGGAAAGACAACTGTCCTGGGACAGTTAATTCTGATGGTTGAAATGCTTTAGCTGAAGTGTAATGCACAAAGACTCCTGTGCTGTGAAACCGAGGGAGGGACAGACAGCTAAACGAGCCTTCTTGCTAGGATGCCTGCTTCCCTGAAAGAAATGTAAATGTTGAAACTGGGCAATCTGCAAAAGTAAAAGGTGCTTGGAAGCCAGTATTGGTTTATTTGGTATTACTAAAATCTATATTGCAAAGCACTTTTTTTATCTTTAACCTTTTTGTGCATTTTGCAGCAGCCTATCTTATACTGTGTGCAATGCAAGTTAAGATAACGACTTTCATGTTCACAGACCTTTCTGTCACAGGCTGGGACCTTGGAGCACTAAACATACACAAGTCACTATTTTCCACTGAACCAACGATGATTCAGTTCTGTGGTTCTTTGGTGCAGTGCATTAACTAACATTGTTTTGTAATGTACGATAGTGCATTTCCCGGTGATTAATATAATTTGTATTTAATTTTCATTTAAACTGTGTGTTATTTTATATGTAGTTACCTAAAGGTGAAAGACAGTAAAAAGTTACAGAATATTTTGTTAGTTTACCCACACCTTTGACCATGCCCCTACGCTCACTCACCCCGCCCCCATTGTGCGCAGCAGCCCGGTTCCCATATATTTTATTAATGCACTTCAACCAATGGTTACATACGATACAAAAATGGGATATAAAGGAAATCTTATCTGCCTAATAGAACCCTATGGTGCTTTAATTGTATTTAACAAAGACCATAGGCGGTTTATAAGTGTTAAGAGTGCATGATCACAGTGGCATAAATAAAAGATGGAGAGGATGGAGTGAGAGGTCGGAAAACTAAGGGTGATGGGGAGAGGCGATAAAGAAGCAAGGTGAAGGCCAGAATCCATGTTAAGGCAAAAGTTGAAAGCAAGAGTAAGGTTTTTATGTTCTTTTCGGAAGATGTTGAAGTATCATGTGAGTCAGAAGTCCAGGTGAGGGTAACTGTGCTAGATCTTTCAGAAGAGTTGTGGACTCTCGTTGTGTACTCTCGTGTTTGTCTGTTATTTAAGGAAAGTAAGAGTTCTGGGTTGAATATTGCTGCAAGCCTTTTGACTTTTGAACTCAGGTTGGGAAGGGAGCCTTGGTCCTTCTATTAGGGTCTCGTTATGAGTCAGGAACTACAGAGACATTTGTCACTTCTGGGGAGTAGGTGCAGGACTCAGCATTCATTACCGAGAGTACCACGAGGCTTGCCTCAGACATTAGGAATTACCAGGGCAAACAGGAATACCCCACGCGCAATTCCCCTGATAAGTCCTCATGTCGCCCTAAAGTTTCATGCGGACCTTTCAGCAGCCAAAGAGTCTAGGTGGAATGAATGGGATCTTAAGAGTTTCTGAAGTCTTGCCATTTCCATCAGACTGGTAACTAAGGCTACAGACCCAATCGGCATTACAGGGCGAATCGCAATGAAGACTTTAGCAGGAAGTGCTGAGCTCGAGTGGACGCCGACAGGTAGGCTCTGTGGCTATGAATCATTCGATTTTTGATTCTTTAGGGCTTGTCAGTGAGTAAGGTTGTAATATCAGGGTGTTGCCTAGCCTCTGATGGAGATCAGTGTCATGGAAATACATATACCAAGAGGTGCTGTGACTCTTGATGGCATCAGCGAGTCCTACTGAAGAGCAGGGGTGCAAGTGATGATCCCTGTGGGTCCCCTTGAGATGATAGATCGATGTAAAAGGTTTTCATTAATCTGTTCTGACAAAGTGCAAGGCAGACTTTAGCCAAGCAATAGCATGTCTGGCGACAGACATGCTGTGCTCAAGCCAAGCATAAGTATTTTTTGCAGGTGTTGGTGTGAAGCAGAATGATTGTGAACATGTAAAAGGGTGTGAGGATTTGGGGGTATGTTCCCCATAAACAGTAGTTTGTATCTTTGGTCTATTCTTGCACAGAAAACTCCTTCTATCTAATAGTGGATGTTTTTTAAGCATGTGGAGATGTTGGACTGGTTCAGGGAGATATACCTAGAAGTTTCAGAGTTAAACTTAAAACAGAAAGGGACCTCTACAAATGGCAGATCTCTGTAAACCTACACTCAGACCTAAATACACACGACAAGTAAAGTGCCTGATTCACAAACTGCATTTTGTGGTACACAAAGGAGTCCTACAGTGGTACTACTTACTACAAAATGCAATTCACAAAATTATGGTTGGAAATCTCGACCTCTCTCATCTTTTCTAAGGGGAGATCTCTATACATGTAAGTTTACTACTTAGGGCCCGATTCCGATTCAGTTAGGAAGGCCTCCTAACGGCATTTGCTCTGTCCGGATCGGGAACGTGTCTTTCCGACCGAATCAGAAAGGTTTCTGACCGACTGAGTATGATGCGAGTTAGGCATTAGGAATATCCCAATCCGAACCCTACAGCTTTTGGAATGACCGAGCCGTATGGAGCAGAATCGTACGTCTCTACAGGCCGTGTTTCCGAACGACCGAGTATGATGCTGGATTCGGACAGCCTTTCTGAATCGTACTGTCTGACTTGATTCAGCAGTCGGAATCAAACTTTGGGGGCCTGTAGCGGGTCCCCTTGCACCAGGATCCTTCCCAATTGGACCCCTGGGGGTACCCATAGGTCCCCCCTTACCAGCCATGCACAGTGTGGCAGGCACCAGGGGGTATCCGCCACAGGGGGCCTGATTTTCCCCAGCCACCCCATTCTTCATTGGGAGCCTGCATTCAATCGGAAGATAGGCTCCCATTGAAGTCAATGGGAGTCCAACTGAATCGTATCTGGAAGCATCCAGATGCATCGTACTCGGTCGGTCAGACTCTCCCAATCCGAGTCAGCCAGAAACCATTCCCAAACCGATTAGTTGGGAATATTTTGAAACCGCATCTGAATCAGGCCCTTTGTCGTAAATGTGTGAGGGAGCCAGGGGAGAGGGCAGAAAATGAGGACTGCTTACTACAAAATAGGGGGGGGTTTAAGGAGGGCTATGGCGTGGTTTTGGGAGGGACATGCTAATATAAACACCAACCCACAAAGGAGTAAGACCATTGCTATTCACAAAATACACTTTTAACATCGCTTCAATGGAAGAGGACACAAAAGAGTTGTAAATGTACTCCAGCTCAGCCTTGGAGTAAGTCAAGGACCACACACTGCCACTCACAAGCACTGCAACAGACTCCCATGGAAAACAATGGGGGCAGGAACTTAACCCCTTCAGCGCGGCGCGGATTACCGCGCTGTGCTGAAGGGTTCGTGCGCGGGCGGGGCCGTGACGGAGCGGTTCCGTCAACCGCACAGCGCGACCGACGCGCATGACGGAACCGCTCCGTCACACACATCGAAGGGGTTAAATAACACAACACACGAAATGTTAATAAATAAATTAAATTATTTAGACTTTTAAATTAAATAATTGGCATTAGAACTGGGGGAGCAAGAGGTTCTGCAGCACCCCTGAAATAACTTAGCAGGAGCTCAAAACAAATAGAATGAGCAAGAAAGAGGCATTTCATTTGTTTGTATCTTGTAACATTTGATGTGCATTCAAAGACAGGTCAAATGTTAGACAGTTTGTCCTGACAAATTGCTGTGTTGTCGAATTTTGTAACCAAGTGACAACCTTCCTGCACACAGAGAGTGTGAAAGAGCAGGCAGAATGATATCAAATATTTTCTAAAAAACTATTTAAATACTTGTAAATTAACTTTACAAATATTTAAATATGTTGTATTAGCAGCGAGCAAATAGCAAGTAACTACTGAAGATATTTCGAGTTGTAAATGAGGCTTGTTTTTTTCCCTTCTGTTTATGAAGTGTGATGGAAAGGAAGAGTTTAATGGCATTAATACAAATCAAGACAATTTACTTGTGTGACAAATATGCATAGGAACCACATTTCCACACGTTATTGTTTGGGCGCAATATGTAAAATGTAAATGTTGTAGACTTGTAAAGCGCACAGCTGCCCCAGCAACGGGGCGTCCCGGCGCTGTAGACCGCTGGGGAACCCGTCCTGGCTATCCCTGTGAGATGTTTGCAGTAAAACTGCATGACTGATGCAAATTTAATGGCCATTGCAAGAGTGCATTTAAATCGAAAATGTTCTCTTTGTACATGGCAGTATCCAACCACTCCTATATTTGAGACGACGTGCTTCAAGAGCACCACGGAATGCATATTAGAACCCTACCATTCTCCTCCTGGATAGACATTGCTCATTTGCTACAACTGTCTTTCACGCAGCACTTTGATGTTTCACAAATCCTGTGACTTCAATGAGGTAACAATGATGGCAGCACGCCCGCTATGAAAATTGTCCCAGCGCCGCTGAATTGAATATACATATATTTAATACTTTGTGTCTGCAACAAACAATTTCTATATTTTTCCAAAGCCTCGGCTACAGTGGCAAATTCCCATTTTCTTAACTTCCAATGGGGCAGACACAGCAGACTTTTTCAAAGGCTCTCTGGCATGGTTGTCCAGGCGCCATATTGTTTCGATTACCTACCCAACAACGGGTAATTGTGGGTTTCTGAGTCAGTCGACCTCTCCTTGCAGGCAGAACGTCGCCCACCTGGAGAGAATCTATGACCATATTTTGTTGTTGTTGAAAGAATCATGACTCTGTTCTCTCTGGAATCTGACTTATTGTGGTAAAAATGCGTCATTCACCCCTTCCTTCCCCAACGTCTGCGCCCGCAAAAAAAGTTCAACAAAAACAAAATGGCGTAGGAAGTTCAAATTGATCCAGAAATGCTGTATGCAAGCCCCAAGGCTAGCTACTGCGATCTGACTGTCAGTAACGTTTCTCAGTGCACTCGCCATGTCCTGTGAACCATCCCGTGGCTTTGCAAGATCTCTATCCATGGAGATGTCTCCCAGAAGCTGGGTAGGACAGTCACTGCCCTGAAGTAAGGCAGTCTCTTTCCTGTGGAAGAATACATCTGTTTACCCTTTTCCCTCTATCACAGCCACAGGAAAGATCCTGCTGGTCAGTAGGCAGACTGTGGCCCTTTTCCTCTAGCCACAGAAACTGGAGTGACCCCCTCTCTGGCCACTAAGCAGGCTGCAAGCTGCTTTCTGACCATAAGCTAATCCTACACGTGTGTCTGAACTTTGGTTGCAAACCAGGGGCTGGTGGTTCTGCAGACCATTAATTTGTTTTTTTTCTGGTGTTGTATTGCTAACATGTCCCCTCTGGTTGTCAGATCATACCAAATTATATTTTTGCTTAAATATTTTTATTGAGTTGTCGAGCACTGAATTGTCACTGGATCACTGCCCAGGCACAATGTATACAATCAATAAGATGTATCACAATGCCCTGGATGTTTGCAAGTTGACAATAAACTCTTAGGTGGGGTGATTTGAAACACATTATACTACGAATAAAGCAAGTGTCCCCCTTTACCCCAAGTGTTCCTCTCCTACCTCTCCGCAGTCCCCAACTTCGGAAGGGGAACCCTGCCTCCTTGTTTAGCCACCACAGCAAGGGCTCAATAAGGCATAAGTTACTCGCAAGCACATCATCTTAAATCTACATAACAATGCTTGGGTACAAAAAGCAACCTCGCATCTTACAGGCCTAGGGCCCTCCATCTGGCATGATGAAGTACAGAGTTTGGCAGGTCTTCCCTCAGCATTGCCAAGTTGTATTTTGAGGCAGGGAAAATTGCTTTTAGTGACATTGAACACAGGGCCACCCACACTCCTCCTATTTGGAGGTTTAGTTGTGCCCAAATGACAGGGAGAACCATGCAGTAACATTTTCATAAAAATCATCCAGGGAGCTTATGCACTTCACACGTGGTTTGGCCCCGGTTTGCGTCAAAGAAAGTGAGATCACAGGACTGACTGTTCACCAACATGATCACCATTGCACTTTTTATGGTCTTGCTTGAAAGCACAGCTGTCGCCAGACAATTATGTGAGAATCACCAGGAGAGGGGGGGTTTTGACTCCCACAGCATGCTGGGAGCCAGGAGTACATGTTTCGATTGGGTAAAAGTTGTACGCTTTCATAAAAAAAGTTCTTGCCTCCCACACCGTTGTGATAATTTTGTTTATTTATCCAGCTGCCTGAGCTTGAACTTTCAGGGGCACTCACGTGACAGGAAAGTGTCTTAGATAATTAGATAGTATATGGTGGTTTTTTTCTGGCAGCAGCACAGAGGGAAGGCATTACCATACATGGATTTTCGGGCCTGGGTTACCAGTGCAACTGTCACCTGATTGTTTAACCTACATAAATAGTACTCTACAGTTCTTCGCTTCCACACAAATTTGCATCCATTCCCATGCTTTATTCTTGTACTGCTTCACATTACCACACACCATTAATTTAAAGCCAGACCTTTGGGCATTGATAAAATGCTTGTTTATTTAAATAATCCGATTTGGAGACTTTAGACGGAGCGTGATTATAGACTGTGATTGATAATGAGCACAAACAAACTTTCTTTAAAACCAATTGAAACTAATGACATACTTTAATTTAAAAGATCACTACCCATATTAGTTAAATTACAGGGGTTTGAATGGCTGTTCCCAAGTGTCCTGAACACTGCTTCTTAAAGTGTTGTAAGAAAGTTTTATACCAGCTAGAGAGCAGTATGCAGCCTGTAGGCTTTGCCGATTCTAGGACATGGCAGGAAGAAAGGGAGGGATCAGCCTTCTCTATCCGGGCCTATTGGAAGAAGAAGGGGCTTGATGACGTGAGGTGTTCATGATGCAGCATTGTGGCCGCCATTTTGGAATCAGCATTCCCTATTATGCATCGGTCACCATTAGTATACTATGCAACTTGGGCCACCTTCAACAGTGGCACAAGGGAAGGTACCTTTTGAAGCAAGTTGGGTGGGGAGGAGTTCTTTTTTGTACCATTAACGGGTGGAGCAGGAGGTGTAATGCCTCAAAGAAAGAGATATACGTAACAGGTAAAGATTTCAGCAATTGTACAAGGTGTTTGCGCTCTTCGGGACTATTCCAACTTGTTGTCCCTCGTTTTAAGCTCACCAGATGGGGAGCCAGGGCTTTTTCAGTCGTTGCTCCACAACTCTGGAACATCTTGCCGATGGAGATGAAGACCTTACCCTCTCTAGCGCTGTTTAAAAAGGCCCTAAAAACGTGGTGCTTTTCTAGAGCTTCCACAGGTTGAGCTGCAGGGGCTTTGTTATGAGCTGGATTTGGAATTAGGCGCCTTGACGCCCATTGGGCTATGTTTGCGCATGATAAGATCCCTTTTATTATTATTATTATTATTATCAGGATGCCCCAGAGGTGTTTAATTGATGACTTCCAAGTGAGAGCCCTTTATAATAGTGTCATGTCATAGATGTAGCAGTGGCTACCCTTGACTTGATCGTAGGTGCCCATGGAACTGCCTGCTCGTTCCTCGAGCTTGATTCAGGAAGGGGGGGGGGGGGGGGCAGCGGAAACAGAAAGTGAAAGGTTTGGAAGATCCCAGTTTACTTTATATAGTTTCCACTCTTTGACCTGCCCCAAGTCCTTTTGAAGCAAATAGGAAACTACAGAGGGTCGAAGGATGGGGAAGGGCTCAACCCTGTGATGTCATCGATAGTCAAACTGCGAGTTGTGACACTTGGGCTACCCCTGCCATTTTGGTGAGTCAATATCCATACATCGTGGCCCTGCTGTGGCTAACCCAACCACTGGAAGTTTAATGTGCACCAGTTCTGAGTATACAGAGCCAAGGATGCAATTTTCAAATTGTCTTTATCTTGGAAGTACCAAGTATAAACCTCATCTCTGGCTTGCTCTGAGCGACTCGAGACTCCCCGGGGATCTCCTTTTGGTAAAGGAGGAAGCCAACAAATTCAAATGAATATCTTTGCCACACCGAGCCAGGGGTCTGGGTTGCCTCTAAGAGTCATGCGATATGTGTGGCATCTAAGCCACAGAAAACGTCAACTGAAAATAACATAAAAACTCCTACAAATTAAAAATAGGTTGTTTCTAGAACTCTTTTTTTCACTTAGTGCATTAGGCTATATAGCACTGTGTCAACATCTATTAAAAGTAGAGGTTTACGAACAAGAACTTTTCCCCACCATCAATCAATGTCCTGACAACATGGTCATGAGACAACCAAAAGAGGTTAGTCACGCGTACCCTATATTGAGAACATTATTGTGTATTAAACAATGCACTCGTAATTTTTTTTAATGTATCTCACATCCTGGCCTTAAGTTCCTTCAATGTATCTCAGATTTGACACTCATTCAGAATTAAGCATATTGAAACCAAGGGAATTGTACAGGATCACGCAGTTTGGGTAGCTGGGATTCGAACACAGGTGTTCTGGTCACACTTTCTGTTGTTCATCCATTAGACGAATATTTCCTTCTCGCTTCACCACCATAGGAAAATGCTTTATGTTCAATTTATTTCATGAGCTTTACCACTACAGTATGTTCATTTAGTACAAGTATCACATGTTCATTTAATCTTACACGATCAGTATATAAAGTGTCAAAATGTCTTTCTTGAAAAAAGTACAAAGTTAAGTACACAGGAAGGCTGGAGGGCTTTTTTATTTTGTTAATAGCGCTGCCAAACCGCGACTTATCAAACAGCAAAGAGAGGGCCGGCGCATCAATGACGGCAAATAAACTAGTTGGCAAAAGAAAGGCACTGTGACTTTCTCCTTAGCTACAGGTCTTCAGTGGTACACATGCAAACTAAGGCTCTGCTGGGCTGTAGGCACACACCACCAAAAACCACCTTTTGGAATTCATCTGCTTAGCTGCCCTGTATTTAGTAACTTCTTTCGGAATCCAAAGGGTGTGCCTGGGCTGCTTGGTTCGATCTTCCCCTCTCATTTGCAGAAGTCACTGGTACAACCACTCCCTAGCAGGCCCGACTCCAGGAATTTTCATCTGGATGCAACAGGGGTGCCTTCGGGTAGACCACAGCGGGCCCAAATGTTGGTCCCTCTGGAGGTAGCCTACAAGCAGCTGCCGGCGCCTCCGTTATGGTGGAGGTGTGTTGCCCCCAGGAGCGGCCAGTGCAGGTAATAGCAGTGGGGCGGGGTAGGGTGGGGGGAACTCAACAGAGGACGACGAGGGAAAATTAAATAAATAATTCATTTCCCCTCATCGTCATCTGTTGAGTCCCCCCCCCCCCACCCCCCCCACCTCGCCGCCCACTCTTACCTGCACGGGCCGCTCCTGGTCACCTCCGTCAGCAACTGCAAACACAAAAAATAACATGATAATAAAACTATTTTATTATCATTGTATTTTTCTTCAGGAGCCGAGTCTTAGGGGCAGGGCTACCCTGACAACAACACTGAAGGGGGAGTGGTGGCCACTGTTGCAAGTGTGCATGTTAGTTTGGCCAGCCTTCTTAGGATGGCCAAACCGAAGTTCACGCTGAGATCTCTCCAACCCGCTGCATTGCCGGGGGGAGAGAACAGCAGGCTCCCAGTACCAGTGGGACCGCAAAAACAGCCCACTCAGGCCAATCCCGGCGCTTCATTCATGCTGGTTAATAGTATTATCAGCATGAGAGCACCGTCTGGATTGGCCGTAAGGGAGTCCGGGAGCCTGTGCACTATCATCAGAAGAGCACTGAGGCGGTGACCAGCAGGTAAGTGCTTTTATTTATTGCTATTGTCATCCTCTCCCCCATGCTTGCCCACCACCTTTGTTTGATAGCAGCCACTACTGCCAACAAGCCCCAGATTACATCATATCTACTTCTAAACAGGCACCACATACAAACAGTAGGCTCTGTGCATAAACAGAGCATATAGAGGGTAGAGTAGTGGTAAATTGAACTAAGGTTCATTTTACTATAAAATTAATTAGACAAACACCAAATACCAATGATTTGTGAGTTTAAAATATACAACTGGAAACTATGTCCATATTTACATGGAGGAAGGTTGTCATCCTACATACAGGCGAACGCTTCTAGTACCTCGGGAAAACTTCCTATATGGAATGGAGCCTAGACAGAACTGCTGGAATTGGAATTGAAATCACCAACTCTCCAGGCTGAAATACTCATGTCCTTTGCACAGAAGTTTGGGGTCACCATATCATGTGGAACTGTTAAAACCGCATTTCCACCATCTCAGACAACTGAGTAAACGGAGTAAGGGAGATGAATAAGAGTAGATTACCGTAACAGAAATCTGCAAGAACTGGTGGCAAAGCAGAGACTCAAAACGTGAAGAGGTGCAGAAGAAAATCCTCAAGATCAAATGCTGAGGGTCCAAAAGAAGTGAGTGAACAAAGATTAACAGCAATCCACCTCCAAAGAGCCCCTATCCCATTAGGGTCAGTATGCCGTGTAATCATAATTCCAAGATGAGGCCTCTGAACAAGATGCCAGCTTTCATCCCAGACAGAATGCTAGCTGATTGCAGGTGGCGTAGCACACAACCAGTGGTTAATTTGTAAAATAAAAAGTGGTGGGGTTCTTCTCAGGAGGCTGATCTAACAGGAGAAATGTGCTGGTGCAAACTGCCTCCTGACTAGAGCCCCGGCACTTATTAACCTGGAGAGGACTTGGCCTAATGGGTAGAGCTGCCGATTTCGGAGCTGGAGAACCCGGTTTGAGTCTTGGCGTGGCTCAACATCCTGGTTGAGTGAGAAAAATCATGTGCCTTCTAAATAAGTGTGTCCTTAACTGGTGCTATAAGCCCCGGTGCCGAGGATTAGGTGCCGGTGCTTAGCACCGGAAAGCACCGGCTCAAATTAAGCCATGCACACAACCACCAGATTCATGGTAGCTCACTCTGGTTTAATATCTCTTTTAGTCTATTAGTGCAACTACACAAACCACTTTGCAGTGATGCTCGCTGTGGAGTAGAGCCAACAACAACTCATCAACACAAGCACCAGGCCTGCAACTGGCTCGCAGGTCAACCTACATCAACTTTAAGGCATTTGCCTCTTTCACAAGACTTGGTTGCCACTTAATGCAGGAGATCAAACCCTATGCCCCTAAGCAGGAGCTTGGCTTATACTAACAGATTCAAGCAACCACCCTCAATACACAATTACGTACAATGGTGACCACTGATAGTTCATTAAATGATCTGTGCTTTTCCACCATTCAAAGTCTAAAACAGCTGATTAAAACTTGTCTGTTCCACTTATGAATGTATGTTAAACTTTCCATTAATAAACTCCAATGTTCATTTTGTAATTTACATTTGAAAGCTGTGTCCCAGAGCACTTTAATTCTGCATATTTCTACACTGGTCATAGCTTAGAATAGAATGTTCAGAGGTGTAACCAGGCCTCTGCAGCCTTTCGTTACAGGGTGGCCCCTCAATCCTACAGAGGGCCCCAGTCATCCCAAGGCCAATGAATATATATTAGCAGCTCAAGGGTCCCTCATCACATTCTTCAGGGGGGCCCCATCATTTTAGGTTACGCCATTGGGAATGATTTGGCTCCATCAGGATCCAGCCAATCCCACCACACCAATCTGACGACCCCACTGCGGTCTTTAGAAAGGTGCACTGTGTTCTCACGTCATTAGACTTCCAATAGTTGAGGAAGAAGTTACAGTATTCGGCTGTAATAAACTTGAAACGCAAACATAAAAAGGCTCACCCCCCCAAGAGCCTTCATCTCCAGCTGCTGTCAGTGGCGTAGCCAGTGTGCCGTGGGTCCTAGTGCAAGAAACACATTGGGTCCCTTGTTTGAACTGTGAAATACAGCAATAATCAGGTTACAGTAGCCTCCTCTGGGCCCTGGTGCCACTGCACCTGCTGCTCCCTGAAATCTCCTGTCTTCTGCCGGGTGATGGTGAATAGTGTGAGAGAGTGCAGCATGAGTGGTGCGAGTGTAGGGTGAAAACTGTGCCGATGTGAGTGTCAAGTGAGCTGCCTGAACGGAATACGAGAGGAGGGCCCATGTGTGTGTCAGGTGAGAGTAGTGCGTGCAGAGTGAGAGGAGTAAGTGTAGGGTGGTTGTAAATGCAGGGTGAGTGGTGTGCCTCTGTGTGAGTGCAGGGTGAGCAGCAAGAATGCAGGGTGAGCTGTGGGAGTGACTAATGAGTGCATGGTTAAAGGAATTAGTGCAGGGTGAGTATTGTGTCCCTATGAGTTCTGTCAGACTGCTGTGCATGTATGCAGGCAGGGTGAGCAGAGTGTTTATATGAGTGCAGGCTGAGAGGTGTGTCTGTGTGAAAACAGGGTGAAAGGAGTGAGTGCAGGGTAAGTGGTGTGACTCCAGGGTGAATGATGTGCTTGTTTGTGTGGTGTGAATGCAGGGTGAGTGGTGTGCCCATGAGAGTGAAGGGTTCACTGTGGGAGTGCTTATGTGAGTGCATGGTGAGCAACGTGCCAGTATGCAAGTAGGTGGAGCAGAGTCACTGCAGGGTGAGTGATATGACTATATGAGTTTGGTTGCGGATGAAAGTGCAGAGTGGGAGGAATGAATGCATGTTGAGTGATGTGCTTGTCTGATTGAGACTTCACGGTGAGCAGTTAGAGTGACAAGTGAATGAAGTGTCACATGAGTGCAGGGTAAGTAGTGTGCTTTTGTGACTTCAGGGTGAGTGCAGGATGAACAGTGTGAGTGCATGGTGAGTGATGTGAGTGCAGTGTGATCACTGTGAGTGCAGGGTGAGCGGTGTGCTCATGTGACTGCAGAGTAAGTGAAGGGAGAAAAGAGTGAGTTCATGGTGAGTGGTGTGAGTGCAGTGTGGTTGTTGTGAGTGCACGGTGACTAGGGTGCTTGTGTGTGCACAGGGTAAGAGGAGGATGAACGGTGTGAGTACAGGGTGACAGCATTGAGTACATGGTGAGCAGTGTGAGTGCAGTGTGATCGCTGTGATGGCAAGGTGAGTGTGAGCAGTATGAATGCAGAGTGAGTTGTCGGAATGCAGGATGTATGCTCAGACACTTGGAGTAACTCAGCATATTATTGACTGTTGGCGAGTAAGGTTTCAGATATAAGTTAAACTATTGCTATTATGGCATCAATCAGGGATTGAGGATAGAGGAAATAAATAATTTGATGATCCTGTAAAAAACAAAAAATCTTGTGATTAGGGTTGCCAGCTGACTGGATTTCTACCAGCACCACCGGTATTTTGATGTCCTAGCCAGTACAAAAAGTACCTAAAGCTGTTTTTTTTTAAACCTTATCTGTCCACACTTCAAGCAGCACATACACATAGAAAGCACTTTTAAATGTGTTCTAGGGCTGAATTAATGATCCATGACTAATAATTAAAGGAAACAAAGAGTAAGTCATGTTACAAATGAATACATACAATTTTATTTACAGCCCTATGTAGTTCCACAGCCAGACCTTTGCAGACTCTTTAAACAACAAATGGCTGATATTTCTCGCTTGGAAAGATGTCAACTATACTCGTGAGAAACATTCTCTCTCTGTGGCAGTTAAAGTGAAATACAAATCTACCGATTTTGCATAGTGGAGACCCAAGGGGTACTGGAACCAGTGGAAAAAACACAAAGCCTTGTTATCCAGTTCACAAAGACATGTACATGGTCTTTTAAAGACCTGTGAAGAACTCAGGTGTGGCTGAGATAGGATGCCAGATAGTGCCCAGCAGAGGCCACAGCAGCTCAAGAACACCAGTGTTTTGTCCAATGGCATAGAGAAAGAGGAATTTAACATGCATTTTGCAATTGTCTTTATGCCATGACTGGGAGGGCCAAGGTTGATGTTTGGGTGGGCAGAGCCCACCCTCTAGAACCAGGCCTGCTCCTAAGCCTGGTTGAATGGTTTGTGCTTGTAACTTGCTAGTACAGTAGTGCTGGAGCTCCCTGCACCAGTGAGCGAGGACAAGCTTTAAGAGGGCCTGCTGCCTCACCCTGATAATGATTCAAGTTAATGGGGTAACCCTGTGTCCTTCAGAACCTTGGTATAAATGATATAGTCTACAGTGCATTCTGTTGGATAAAGGAATTGCTTAGAACCAAGGATAATTAATTAAACAACATTTATATATATATGTCTAGATACACCAAAAGAAACACAATCAATGTGTTCATGTATGTATTTCATTTGTTGCATAAGGCTGTCATACACAAACTAAATCCACAGAACATGAGACATATCAGTGATTGAAGTGGCATACAGTGCAAAATAATCTTGAAACCATTTACGAACTGACACAAAATACAAAAGACAAATTTACAAAAACATAAATAAAACATGTACAAGAAAATTATAATCTCCATCCTTGTTTAGTAAATAGAGTTCAACAATGGTCCTCTTTGAGGCTTTGTCATCTATTCTAGGGTCACAGTGACTCAGGTTGTGGACTGATAAAGCGTTGACGTTTCAACCCGGGTGTGTGTGAAACTAGAAGTATATCACATTAGGTCTTCCTCAGGACAAAATGAAATACACGGAGGCAGTCTAAATTAAAAAATCTACAATAAATGGGGTGTGTCAAGAAAAATAAAAAATGGCTGAATTACGTATATCCCTATATATTTAGGGGGCGGCCATGAGGCGACTCACCAAGTTATGATTTAGCAAAATATACTCTTCCCATCCTGAATGGAGTCTTTGTCAGAAAAAATGGCCAAACTCTCTATGAATCAAAAGTAATATTAGTGAAACAAGTCTCATCAAAGTGTTTAATAATGTGCTCAGGATTCCGAAGAATTGGCCAATTCACCGTTTAGGTGGATCCAATCAAATATTTCTTGTTTTCAAATGTTCCTTCTGCTTAGGTGTTAATTTGCAGGAAATTAGGGATTACTAAACAAGTGTAGGCGTATGGCTAAAAAGTAGCAATTCTGAAGATAAATTTCTTCGATGACTCACCCTTAATTTTTGAAAGCAGGTGCAAAGACACCAGACTCGTTTCTTTTGCCAAATGCAGATTGCATCCTTCTTCTTCTGTTTTGGTCTACTCGAAAGGGAAGGAGTAGTGAGTGGAGCAAACACAGGATTACATGGACATAATAGCCGCTGGTTATTAACCATTTTAATCAAAGTCAGCTTTTCAGCATTAAGACAGTTGGTGAAGTCACTGACCATGTCATGAATGATGTAATATGTGACATCATCAGCAGTGCATTGCGGGCGCACGAGTTATAGTTAGCAGAACTAACTATAACGGAGGAATTTCTATGCTTTTGTACGAGTGAAATGTCCAGCTAACTATAACACCCCTGAAACCTATGTTTTTTTCTGTGAATTTCTAAGGTTTTTTAAATGCTAATTTCTAACTAGAACGTCTCTGAAACCTATGGTTTTTTCAGTGAATTTCAAAGCCTTTTTAAATGCTAATTTCTAACTATAACGTCTCTGACAACCTATGGTTTTTTCAGTGAATTTCAAAGGTTTTTTAAATGCTAACTTTTAAGTGTAATAGTAGTTATACCTATTTTTTTGTACTGATTTTGTACTGTTTTTTAACTGTTTATTTATAAATATTTTATTCATTAAATAACATTATATATTTCTCTGAAAATTGCAAAAAAAAAAAAACTGAAATATTGTTTAATTTTTTGTTTTATTTTTTTATGTTAATATATTTATATTATTTTCTAATTACTATTGAAGGACCCCACCCATTTTATTCATTCTTGTTGCCCTTTTTGCTTGTTTTTTTTGGTGTTTTTCAAAAAATATCAAACAAAATGGCATCTGGACAGCAGCAGCAGCAGGAGGAAGTATCTGAAGAAGAATTCTTGCAGGAGGTACCATGTCCACAGAGGCCGGAATCTGTAGTGTGGAAATTCTTCACTTTTCCACCTGAAGAGAAGAAAGTAAATGCGAAAAAGGTGACGTGCAAAATTTGTGACCGAGTCCTGTCAAGAGGCAGTGAAAAAAAATACTCTTGTGGCACTGCTTCTATGTACAAGCATCTCCGGACCACACATCCCCTCAATGTTGCTCGGGAGGAAATGAGGCGAGCTGCTTTGAACCCCTCGCCTGCTGAGGCAAGTACATCGGGAGCGTCCTCAGGAACATCTGCAATGGACATTATGCCAGAATTCACCTTTCTCGAGCAACACTGTGTGAAATGTAAGAAACTTATATGCTTCGGTGAGCAGTCGGTGGATGCAGTTTGTGCTGCGCAATGCAACCATCGTTGTTAATTTTTTTGTTTTTTTGTTTTTGGAATGATAAGTAATTCCAAATGTTTCCTGTTTTATTCGTTCTTTTTTTTGTTCATTTTTACAAAATTGTTAAAAAAAATACAAAAGAAAAAAGAAAAAAAAAGTTCTTATCAGAAATACCTTATCTGGTTAAAGAAAGAACTATAATTGCAAGGTAATTTGTGAACGTTTGGTTGAATATATGTATACAGCATGATTGACTGAAAGGATGCATTAGTAGTGTATGGTGAATTTATAGGTGAAGATTTATGAGGCAGTACTGCAGCATGACACTGCAAGCTCTTTAGCTGCACTGCACTGTGGCGCTTCCGAAGCACAGGGATGTCACATATGTACATGAATATATTGCACGTCTGTACTTCCCTCTGCACGGCTGCACAAACTGCAGCCATGCGGTGATACAGGCACCATGGTGCAAGGATGTCTGTGTCCTGTTGAGATTGTTTTTGTGCAAGAAGGGACACCTACCTGCACAAAAAAAATCAGTAAAGGCATTTTCCTCTTTCATTCATTCATTCATCATTTCATAAGGCTTTATTCGGAGCATAAAGGCAATGTCCATAAAAGCACATACATTTACATTACATAAACAATACTCAATAAAAACCATGGTAGAAAATGCAATACAGAATACATGGTTAAAAACAGTTAAAAAATCTTACTAGTCCTTGCCTTAATAGCATGAAGAAGGAAAGTAGTGGTAAAAAAACAAACGTCAGGGTGGGGCATGTTAAAAGCAACTTCATGGTATCATGTACATTTCTAACTCCAAACTTGATGAAAATGGGTTTTAAAAACGCTGAACGAAAGTTACCGTAAAGTTTACACAGCAATAGAAAGTGCATAGTGCTTTGTGCTGAAGTATTGTCACATGGGCACGGACCAGTCGGATGTTTTTTGCAAAGGCATTTTCCACTTTCAATGTATGCTGTAGAATGCAGCATGCATTGAAAGAGGAAAAAATGAGGAGAAATGAAAACAATTCTCCTCGTTGCGCCTTGCTACACCAACTCTAGAATGGCGCAGCATTCACACACATCTCCAGATTTATGATTTCTCATAAATCTGGAGATGTGTCTTGTTCTATGGGTGTTACGTTAGAACACCCACAGCAACACCTATGGGACGCCCCTTCAGCGCAAAGTTCTGTGTATGAAGGGGTCGTATTTCAAGGAGAGGAAAAACCACGCAGGGTGGCTTTTCCTCTCCTTGTAAACATGAAGGAGTGCCTGGCGCCATCACTACGTTACATAAACTGACGTACTGGTGGCGCAGGGTGCTTGTAAATCTGCCCCATAAGTGCTTAGTTATTGGCAGACTGATACAATAAGAACATAGTGCTGGATGGGTGATTGAAGAATTGCATGAGACTGACAGGAGGTATCCTACGCTGCATGGGTACTACTTCAGCATTTAGTGGTGTGGACCAATAGTATGTATCTGTTTAGAGATTTGTAGGGATTATGCACAGAATATTTTATGTGTACTTGTGTTGGTGCCTAGGTCATTTTATAAGAATACCACTAGTAACTGGAATGATGACAGTGCTGCAAACAGAGTGAACACTTAACTTATACGTGCTTACGTATTGGTGGAGTGATAGGATAAGTAGATAGTGGTAGATAAGTGATTAAAGAAGTGCATGGGACAGACTGGACGATTCCTACACTGCATGAGTACTAACTGGGTATTTAGAAGAGTGTATCAATAGTATGTAGCTAGTTAGAGGTCTGCTTGGATAGTGCACAAAATATTATAGATGTACTTGTGTTAGTAGCTAGGCCATTCCATAAGTTTATGACTAGTAACTAGAATCATTACAGTATTACAACAGAGTGTATAGTGAATTTTTAAGTGCTTAAGTATTGGTGGAGTAATAGGATAAGTAGATAGTGCTGGATGGGTGATTGGAGAAATGCATGGGACAGACAGGAGGATTCCTACACTGCATAGGTACTAATTGGGTATTTAGAAGAGCGTATTAATAGTTTGTAGCTGGTTAGAGGTGTGCATGCATAGTGTACAAAATATTGTACCTGCACTTTTTGACTACGCCATTCCTTAAGTATATGACTAATAACTGGAGTAATTTCAGTGCTGCAAAGAGAGTGCATGCTAAATTTATTAGTGCTTAGGTATTGGCAGAGTGATAGGATACGTAGATAGCGTTGGATGGTTGAATGGAGAAGTGCATGGGACAGATAGAAGGATTCCTAGACTGCATAGGTACTAACTGAGTATTTAAAAAACTGTATCAAAGCTATGTAGCTGATTAGAGGTCTGCATGCATAGTGCATAGTGCATAGTGCACAGAATATTGTAGCTGTACTAGTATTGGTGTGTCTATGGTTTTGAGAATGGTAGTCTGTATTTCAGGGTGTGGGGTGCATCTGATGATCACGTAGATGATGTCATCAGTGATGTAATTTGAGATGTTATCAGTGATGTCATCAGTGATGTCACTGACCATGTCATGAGTGATGTAATATGTGACGTCATCAGCAGTGCATTACTTTAATCCAAAAAGCTGGCGGCCATATTGGCCTGGTCACGATGTGAAAATTCAGGTATTGTTACAATAAAGAAAAGAAAACTAGTGTTAATATGCACACAATGTCATTTCAGCATATCTTGCCCCGTGACCCCCATACATGTATGTTCGTCAACGTGACTTATTCATAATAAACATACTTAGAATTGCAAACATCAACATAAACAATGGACTACACATTACTTTAAAGTGAAAGGCTATCAGCTATATTAATCTGGGCACGTTGTGTATTATAATGGTTCTTACACGAAAGACAAGGAAAAAAAGGGGTGTTAATATACACACACTATCCCTAAATAAATTTCCAGCGATTATAGTTCCATTCTATTCACAGCTCATTAGAGATGTCATGAGTGATGTCATGAGTGATGTAACTGACCATGTCATGAATGATGTAATGTCTGAGGTCATTAGCAATACATTGCGGGGGCGTAAGTTATAGTTAGCTCAGGTAACTATAACTGCTGAATTTCACTGGTTGTGTATGAGTGAAATCTGAGTCTAACTATACCGTCCCTGTAATCTTTGTTTTTGTCAGAAAAGTTCCAGTTTTTATTTTAAGGTTAAGTAACATGCATATCACAATGGATGGTGGGGGGTTGGAAGCAGGGCCTGGCATTGTGCTGCCCCCACCCAAGCTTGCTGCTCCAGCCTTCCCTCCTCCTAGCCATCCACTGTCCAAGTCCATGTCCCTGCTCCCTTATTACAGCCCTGTGTGGCCGTTGTTCTGCCACTGGCCTTCCCGCCTTCTCTGAACAGTTAGCTTGCTGTCCCATCCACCTCCTCCCAATCCTCTGTTGTCTGAATCCATGGACTAGCCTCCTCCCTCCTGCCATGCATGGTCTGATGTGCTGCCACTGCCCTCTTGTTTGCATGATGTACCAGTCCACTCCTCCTGACCTCCATTGCCCATTTCTATGCCCCATCATTGACCTCCTGCTTAGCCTCTGTGCTTAGCTTGCTGCCCCTATTCTCCTTCCCCCTGCCCTCCGATGTCTTTGTGCATGCCCCTGCTCCATCCTTTTTGCCCACCATGTTCCATGGACCTGACACTCCTATCTAATCTGAGTGTTCTGTTGAGCTGCCACTCCCCTCCCACCTGCCTAGCATTGTCAGATGACTGTAACCTATCCCTGCCACCTCCACACTGCCTGTCCACATTCCATGCCCCTATCCCCTTCCTCCTCTCCTCCATGGTCCATTTTACTGCCACACCCTTCTGCCCTCCCTGGTCTGTTGTGCTGCAACTGCTCCTCCTGCCTGCCCCGCATGGTCTGTTGTGAGGCCCCTTCCCCTGAACTCTCTTGTCTGTCCCCAGGTCCTGACCCTCCCTTCCATCTTCCATGGTCCTTTGTGCATGCCCCTGCACCCTCCTTCTTGCCCGTCATAGCCATTGTGCTGCCACTAACCCTCCCGCTTGCCATGCATGGTCTTTTGTGCTGCCACGGCCCCACCCACCTTCCCTGTGTGGTCAGTTAGCTGCCCCTGATCCCCTCCCACCTTCACTCCATGGTCTGTGTGTATGCCATCATAGTCTCACTGTTGCTCTCCATGGTGAGTCTTGCTTCAAGTGCCCATCCTCCCTGACCTCCATGGTCATCTTGCTGCTCCTGCCCTGCCACCTTGTCCTAGCCCTCTGTTTCCATGTGCAGACCCCTATTCCCTCCCTCCTGGCTTGTCTGTTCCATTGCAATGCCCCTGATCCGTCCCTCCTGCCCTTTATGGTCTGTTATGCTGCAGCTTTCTCTCCTGTCTGTCCATTATGGTCAGCTAGCTACCATTGCCTCTTTCCCCTCTGTTCTCTGTTGTCCATGTGCATGGTTCTGTCCCCTCCCTATTGCTTTCTATGGATTGTTGTGCTGCACTCCCGTCCTGCATGCCCTGTGTGGTGTGTTGTGATGCTGCAAACCCTGATGCCTGCCCTGTAGGGTCAGTTTGGTGCACCTCTCCATGTCCCTCCTGTCCTCTGTTATCCGAGTCCATGTCCCTACCCCAATTCCTCCTGCCTTCCATGATCCAATGTACCATACTTGCAAACATTTTGAACTTGGTAAGAGGGAGATTTTGAAAACAAACTGGGGTATTGATTTTTCCCCTTTGAGTTACATTGAAAAAGAGGAGATTGTAGACAGGAGACAAATCAAATAAAGCCCATTTGAGCTTAAAAACATTGGACGTTTTCTGGCTGAATCGGGTCTGTTGGCATGTATGGTTGTACTACCACTGCCTCTTCCTTCTGCCCACAATGGTCTATTATATTGCCACAGCCTCTCTTGCCAGTCCTGTATTGTTGGTTTGTTGCCCCTGCCCCCCTTTCCACTTGTTGCCTCTGCACCCTCCTACCTGCCTTCAATTTTCAGAGTCCGTGCCCCTGGCCTCTACTTCTCAAAAGTATCCTAATGAACAACTAGAATGCTAACATTTTCTTTTTATTACAAAAGTGTGGAACGCCTGACGTCATCTTGATGTAATCAAAGCTGTAATACCTAGAGCATTTCCTTTAGAAATTACATATATGAGAGGGTCTTATTTACATCTAAATTATGGTTAGTGCTCTAAAAAACTAAAATGAGGACATATTTTCTGAGTTTTCAAATAGCGACAAAGCACTTTTAAATTATTTGTTATCTTTATGTTTTTTTATCCTGTTGACCACTTGATCAAATTTTGCACTTAGGGGAGAGGATGTGGTGTTACTTCCAGAGCTGCAGACTTTGCCACTGGGGAACCAGGTTGGAGTTTCTGCTTCAGCTCGACATTCTGTGATTCTGATCAAATCACTTTATCTCCCCATGTCTACAACCAAAATTAATTTGTTCTTGTGTAATGTAACTAATGCTCATGTAAAGCACTCCAATACCTGACAAGTCTGCACTACACAAAACTGCAAAAACACAAAAAATAAAAAAGCGTTTTGCCCACTTCTGTCATTGGGCTACATGTGGGCTACATGTGGGTGATACTTGTGCTGCATTTGGGCTCTTTTCTCTCTGGTGGCCATCTTGGGAGATTTATTAGTTATGAAGTTTCCTAATTTCCTCATTTACTGCAGTCTCCTCAGTAGGAAATGCTTTCAGTTTTTTACTTTGATTCCATCTAGAAGGTATTCAGATATGTCACACATTTGCCATACATTCTGAATGTTAGCACTCTAGTTGCTCATTAGATCACTGTAGTAAAGCTACTGCTCACCACGGAAGTCTGCTGCTGATATTAAAAGTGCATGTTTCAGTCTGCATGTCGGAATTTTTTTAATGAAATAGAAGAGGATTTGAGAAGTCACTCAAAATATGCCCTCATTTTTCTTTCTTCAGCACTAATCACAATTTCTATGGCAAAATTAACCCCCTCATTGTGTTTCTTTTTAAATTAAATGTTTTAAGTGTTACCACTTTATTCCAATCAAGATGGCTTCAGGTGTGCCATACTTTTGTCATAAGTAAGGCTGTTAGCGCTCTAGTTGTTCTTTAGAACACTCTGGGACATTCTGTCATTGGGCTATACTTGGGCTACATCTGGGTGATATTTGTGCTACATTTGGGCTCTTTTGTCTCTGGTGGCCATATTGGGAGACTTATTTGTTATGAAGTTTCCTAATTTCCTCATTTACTACAGTCTCCTCAGTAGGAAATACTTTCAGTTTTTTACTTTGATTCCATCAAGAAGGCATTCAGAGGTGTCACACATTTGCCATACATTCAGAATGTTAGCACTCTAGTTGCCCATTACATCACTGTAGTAAAGCTACTGCTCACCAGGGAAGTCTGCTGCTGGTATTGAAAGTGCATGTTTCAGTCTGCATGTCAGAATGTTTTCATGAAATAGAAGAGGATTTGAGAAGCCACTCAAAATGTGCCCTAATTTTTCTTTCTGCAGCACTAATCATAATTTCTATGGCAAAATGAACCCCCTCATTTTGTTCCTTTTTAAATTACATGTTTTAAGAGTTACCACTTTATTCCAATCAAGATGGCTTCAGGTGTGCAATACGTTTGTCATAAGTAGGACTATTAGCGCTCTAGTTGTTCTTTAGAACACTCTGGGAAGCTGCAGTAGAACACAAAGGAATCAACTGACAGTCTCTGCCCTTGTTGGATGTACATATTTTACTGAGAATGTCAGACTTCATTCTCACATGACTGAGAAAGATAATGTGAATTTACAGAAAATATGCTCTCAGTTTAGCTTATAGATCACCTTCCAAACCTCTGTGGGAAAAGCATGAGAAAATAGATTTCTCTCAAACATGATTCATGATATCCCAGCAGAAGGCTTTTTCACATAGTAGAATCACCTTAGAACACACCACAATTCCTAAAATGTTACAAATTCGGGAAGCAGCAGCATGCGATATGTTTGATAATTCCCCAAGTGGGGAAGATCCATCCAGTTCTACTAAACATCTTGCACCAGACACGAATCCCACCACACACGAGCTCTTCAGAAAACTTGAAAAACTCATGAAGGCAGAACAAGTGAAGTGGTGGGAGTACAGGTCTCTTAGTCGATACTTAGAAGTGGGACGTATACCGAGGGCACTTCGTATTATGCTCGCCCCGAGTTATGAAAACCCTGACCCGAGGATGCAGAGTGGGCTGTATGTAATTTGGAGTTGTCGCGCAGGTTGGTGGTACTCCTGGTAAAATATGCTGACAGTGACCAGGAAGCGCTCCAAAAAGAAATTGACACTCTGAATGTAGAAATCAATAAAGTTGAGGTTACAGCTTTGATTACTAAGTATATAGAGGAGATGATCGCACGCTTATCACGTGAGGAGGAGATAATAAAGAAAAGAAAGGCATTCAAGTTTCAGCGCGATAAACTTGATTACGAACACGGCCAGATATTTACCTTCTCCAAAAAGTAAGATAGTGTCAAAGCACACAAAAAGGTGGTTCCCTCCACATCATCTTCTAGTACAGCATCTAAAGAACTACCTTCTGCAACGTCAGTATCTGATCTTAGTTCCGCAATTGATAGTGGTTCTGACAATGAACTGACAAGAGCTCAAAGGTCGGGGTTTCACAAATTTTCCCTGGCCAGGACAGACGTCAAATTCTTCGTCCACGTGCACAGGGTGCAAAAAGCAACTCAAATGCAACAGAAAAAGATGGGAAAGACGACAATGTTGCAAACAACACAGGCAAAAAGCAGAACAGAAAAACAAAGAAGCAATGGAATCGTAAATGAGTATTAATATGCAAAATTGTGATGCACAAACCGTCATCAACCTTACAGATATTGCTCTAACCGAAAGCGAGACCTCCATGTTGTCCCTTGGTTTATCATTTAGCCCTAAGAGCGACTTCAACTACGCGCAAAGTCGCATAGATATGTATACATTTGTGCGTAAGTTAAAATTACAAAAATGTCACCTTATGCAAGGTCCCTTGAAAAGAAAACAAGCCATGGTGACAACTAACACAATCATGAGCCCTCCAATTTTAACAGTGGGTGACGTTGGGCTATTACATGATCTTCAAGAACTGCAAATGGAAGACGATAATGTTGTGGCTACTTGCAATCAAATGATAAACAGACAAGACACTGGCGCTTTGACCCCATTTAAACCGAAGTCTACTTTCTGTCCAGTAATGTTGAGGGACAATATTGATGTATTCCATCACAAGGTGACACAGAAACTAAAAATCCTCTACAAGAAACAAGGTGAAACTAAAAAACGTTACACTGTCCATGACTCCTATTTCAAATTAATGAAAAAACTGCAGCTCAATAACAACGTAATTGTCAGACAATCTGACAAGGGCGGTAACGTCGTTCTCTGGCCCCGTAATATGTATATGACTGAGGCCTTGAATCAATTGAACGACAAAGACTGCTACAGACGGAGTGATATGGCATCTGTCAAAACTTCTTGGAATTGTTTTTATTCTAAGTTACTGGCATGGAAAAGCACAGGTCTTCTGTCAATGGATGAATTTCGTTTTCTTAAGAATGATCATCCTGTGATGCCGGTGTGTATTTTATACCTAAAATACACAAGGATGTTCATACACCACCAGGCAGGCCAATAATTTTGGCATGTAACAGTATTATAGAGAATGCCAACAAATATGTTGATTTCTTTTTACAGGAACATGCAAGGTCATTGCCATCCTTTGTACTTGATACAGGGGATTTGTTACGTAAATTGAATGACGTTGTTTGGAATGAAGATTTTTTGCTCATATCTTTGGATGTCTTGTCACTCTATACAAGTATCCATCATAGAGATTGACTAAAGGCAGTAGAATTTTTTCTAAATTCACGACCTATTTGCTTCTATGAACACAACAAAATGTTATTGGCAATCATATCTATGTGTCTGGAGAACAATTATGTTTTGTTCCAAAAACAAGTGTACCAGCAGGTTAGGGGTGTGGCTATGGGTGCCTGTTTCTCCCCTAGCTATACTTGTTTGCATATGGGGCTGTGGGAGGAGCAGGTCCTCAGGCCGCCCTATGAGGAAATTATGAATAACCACATAATACGATCGTACAGATACATAGACGACTTGCTCATTATTTTGAAGGGCTCGGAGTTTGGAGCCCAGCAATTTATTGAGCAAATCAATGAGAATAATCTAAATCTGAAATTTACAGGCCAGTTGAGTCGTGAGGCAATCTGCTTTTTGGATGTCGAAATTCTGATAAAAAACACACAGCTGCACACCAGATTGCATAGGAAGGCGACGGCAGGTAACTTGCTGCTGCATGCGGCAAGCCATCATCCAGCGCATTTGATCCACAGCATCCCCTTTGGGGAGATGCTGCGTATTAGGAGAATTTGTAGCACAGAAGAAGACTGCATTAGAGCACAGACTGAATGCCGTACTAGATTTATTACACGAGGTTACACCCCTAGTGTAGTGGACAAAGCCATGGCCAAGGTAAACGAGCAGGGCAGATCCAAGGCACTGGCTAGCAAAACGATAACTTACCAGAGACAGTACAGCCCTCAAGACTCATTCTGACGTATAGTAATCAACATCAAAAATTGTCAATAAGAACTGGGAATTAGTAAGAAATGATCCAGTGCTAGGGGACAGACTAACAAAGTCCCCCAATCTAACATTTAGAAAAGCCTGCTCAATGAGCGACACATTAGTCACCAGTAGTCCTGAAGTATCACAGAACAAAACTTGGTTGATGGCCAGTCCAGGCTTTATTAAGTGTGCAGTCTGTAAAGCATGCAAACATGGAGTTAGCAAGAGAGTACACCACACCGTTTAAGAGCAGGCCAACCAAGATTGATAAAAACTTACCTGCAAAACTGAGTTTGCGGTATATGTGCTGGAGTGTCCCTGTGGCCTGCGCTATGTGGGCAGCACGAGGCTGCAGGTCCACAAGAGGATACTCCAGCATACGGGCAATCAACAATGGGGATACGTCGTATCCGGTCGCCCGTCACGTCAATGAATTGCATGCTAACAAATCAAGTGAGTTACGTTACTTTATGGTCGACTCGATTCCATTGTTAAGAAGAGGTGGAGATCGTGACAATCTTTTGTGAAAACTGGAAACGAAATACATTTTAGATATGGATTCAAAAACACCGAATGGGTTAAATTCCAGTGAGGATTTTTATGCGCATTTGTAAAATGTTATTTCCTCAATTGTTAAATAGAATGTACCCATACTTCCATGCTGCTGCTACCTTATGAGATGTTTTTAGATTCATCTTTTTATACGTTTGTATAATTTTTGCACACTAGGGTTTTTTTTAGGGATTTCTAATGTGACACTCTTTATGCACTAGCACTTTAGTCTAAGACTTGATTTACAGGAATCATTGCCCACTTGGGCTTTATATATTGTGTGTTGTTTACTCATGGTACTGTACCATTGTTTACAGTTTACTATTGTGCAATTTGATATTTGATACTGAGACTTTTAATGCTGCCACATCGAATAAGATTTAAAAAGTTAATATTTTTACTTTTTTAAGGCTTATGCATTTTTTTAACAACTGTACATATATTTATAATGGGGTATATGTGTTATTTCAGTTGCAGTATCTCTTTTTAAGCATCCCCCTTTTTTTTAATGAGGTTGTCAATAAGGGTTGGTTTTATCTGGTATTATTTCCGGGTTAAACAGAAAACCTAAGTGATATTTATATTTATATTTTTATTACTTCACGTCATTTTGCACAAAAGCTAGACTATAAGAGCTGCTTTGTTAAAAACAATTTGCGACACTCTACAAAAATGTTTTTTCTATGTCTATGTGGAAGTGCTGGTTTGATTGAGCACTATCACTTTAAAATGTGGAGAGTGTACCTGGTAATGTGTCATGTGATCAAGGTCCCACGAGGATCGAAATGTGTAATGGCGGCGGTGCTGGGCTCACAATAAAGAAAAGAAGCACTGCAATCTTGGGTTCTCTTAGTCTTTTCCATGATAGGAAGTTAGAGACGAGTCTACAGGATATACATATATGTATCTATGTATATATATTCAAAAAAATCTCCTTCTCACTTTCACAAAGAGTGCTGTCACTCAAGGGAGGGTGTGGCTGAGAACATTTATTTAATTATATGGCTGTTTAACCAGAGACGCGTTCCAACAATCTCTTGCCTTTTTCAATCTGGGTTTTGGAGCGTGCCGGTAAGTAAAGCAGTACACCATTCATTTCAGTCAAAATGAATACAGCACACAAAGTTAATTTGCAAACAAACTAGCGTCCTGGTAGACATCACTATCCAACTTGCTCAGTGCGTGTTGTTAATGTTCTGATGATATTGCACTGACACGCTCCCTGTTCTTAAAGATGTCACACACAGCACTTGCAGTCTTTTGTTCTCATCCCAGTCGGGCTCACCACTCACACTCTTCTTCGCTGTCAAACAAACAGTGCCCTCCTCCAAAGTCCTCCGCACACACGCACAAGCCCAGGGTAGAGGCTGAGGTACACGGAGTCTGCACATCTCGAGGCGAGCCCCACTGGCCTCTCCCTTAAGGCATGCCGCTGTGCTTCGGTACGGGGGCTGAAAGGTTGCTTGCTCCGCCTTCTCCTCTTTTTACGGTCTCCCTCTCAGCGCCTAAATGCAGGTGGTGCACTTGGTGGCACTACTGCTAACGCGCCAAATATTTAAAAAAATCTCCTTGTCACTTTCACAAAGGGTCCTGTCAACCAAGGGAGGGTGTGGCTGAGAACATTTATTTAATTATATGGCTGTTTAACCAGAGACGCGTTTCAACAATCTCTTGCCTTTTACAATCTGGGTTATGGAGCGTGCCGGAAAGTAAAGCAGTACACCATCCATTTCAGTCAAAATTAATACAGCACTCAAAGTTCATTTGCAAACAAACTGGTGTCCTAGTAGACATCACTATCCAGCTTGCTCAGTGCGTGTTGTTAATGTTCCGAGGATATTGCACTGACACGCTCCCTGTTCTTAAAGATGTTACACACAGCACTTGCAGTCTTTTGTTCTCGTCCCAGTCGGGTTCGCCACTCACCCTCTTCTTCCCTGTCAAACAAACAGCACCCTGCTCTGAAGTCCTCCGCACACATGACCAAGCCCAGGGTAGAGGCTTAGGTTCACGGAGCCTGCACATCTCGCAGCAAGCCCCACTGGTCTCTCCCTTAAGGCATGCCGCTGTGCTTCGGTACGGGGGCTGAAAGGTTTGATGGGGCCGGATTCTTGTCTACCCAATTATCTACAAGAACCCTCTCAGGTCGCGAGGATCTTTTTACTTGCCAAATAGCGTAGAGGGAATAAACACAACTATCAACATATAACTACCGCAAGTTGACATCATTAAAGGACTAAGGACTCAAGATCTAAAATTTCCGAGGTTTTATTATGAGCAAAAACATCTGAACATAAAGGCACCTTAATACAAGGCACAAAAGATAGATGGGCACTAACACAAAAGCCAGCCTACGAAGAATTCGCATTCGACTAAAAATAAAAAGAATTACAGATTCTAAAAGCATCAAATAGAAAATCGAAATACTGATGTCAATGCTGGGAATCATCAGTCAAAGCATTTCTGTCCCTACCCTATTCTAAAGTGGCATCCCTACTTAGCATTCCCTCCCACTGCAAGAGAATCACGGAAAAGGTGTCAGAAGTGAAACAACCTAAGAAGTCTTCACTTAGTGAGAGCTCGATCTTCGATGCTCCTTCTAGCTTCCCGCTTAAGCCTCGTCTGCCCGACCCACGGGGCACTGTCCCTATTACAAAACCCCAAAATTGTAGAACACGCCCTTTGGCACCCCTCTTCAGCCAGGTCTTCCTCTGGTAAGTTTCCATCCAAAGCTGTCCATCTTCCATCATCCGTTAGCTTGACCTTGGGTCCCAGGCACCTTCCATACTAAGAGTTACAGTTGCACATTCCAATGCACTCCCCTGTTGGCTCCACACCGTATCTCAACTCCTAAAACAAAGACTTATTCTCACTAACGAGCTAAATGTCCTTGCACCTGCAACAGAAACATGGGAACGAAAAGAAAAACTCTTCGCATCTTGAAGTTTTGCACTTTGCTGCAACTCAAACCTTAACCAAGAAATCCCTGCCGGCCTACAACATAGCTAAAATAAGAAATGAACAGGCCTTCTCTTCTACATATGTGGTTAGGCCGTACAAAATTAAACACACTACGAAATCACATTCTAGGCATTAATTCGGCATTTCCATCATGTGAATAAGCAACCTACAATTTTAATTCTATCATGACACGCATTTTCTCTATTACAGTATACATTCACGATAACTTGCAACGTTAAACTTCGCAAAACGTTATTACATTCTAACACTTCTATGTTACATGATTATAGCAAATACATTTCTATGACGCTTCTAGGTATACATCGATTATATGCGGGTGCCGACTAACAGTGAATATGATGCACCCCTACAAATCTCAGAATCACATTGCCCTCTATCAGGTTGCTATATATATACACATTTGAATGTTGATCATTTGACATCTGGAAAAGCCTTTCTGATAGAGAGCATTGCATAAATAAAACCCCAAGCCTTATTCTGAGAAGTCTTGGATGCACTTAATTTAATAAAGTGATATCCCTTTCCAGGTGGTGTTGTGTTTTGTTGATTGATTCTTCGTGTTTGAGCCTCCGTGTGGGAGATTGGTATCTTTATTATCTGGGAGTTGGAAGCAATACAGTGGCCATCTAGGATTGTTTGCTATTCTTTCAAGATGTCTACTATGTTGCATCAGGAAACAACCTGGCTGCCATCTTTGAAGTATAGAAAATAACATTCCAAGATTGCTGGATGATATTTTCCAAACTTTAAAAATTCCTGGCACATTGCATTTAGATACAACATAGCAGTTGTCTTGGAGGCATGGAAGGTAACCTTCCACAATGAATGGATGCAGTTACTCACCTTGTCAATGCTTGTAAAGTTGCATCTCAAACATTGGCAAAATGAATAGATGCAGCTAGCCATCAGAACTTGAGTTGATTGGGCTCTGGTACTTAACTTATACATGTCCCTTCTCATTTCCACATGGAAAAGGCCCCCTTGATGTCTTGGGAGAGTGTTTTCTCCTGCCATGAGTTTCCCACAGTGAGTATCTCATTTTCCTTTGTTTTTTTCTAGGTCTCAAAACACACCACAATTATGCATGAATGCTGATGTCCCATTGTGACACATAATACTACTCAGAGTTGAGCTCTGTGGTCTGGAGGAGCACATTGTAAGTGCTCTTTTTAATGAACTTCACTACCATTATCTTTCCGGGCTGTGGCGGTATTGTGAGTGGTAGACCTTTGTACCTATCATCAGTCTGTGACAGTTACCTGTTGTACTCTCTTGTGTTTAATTGATCTCATTAGTCCCCGCATCTGGGTCCTTTGTTCCATCCATGTGGGCCTTGTATGGCTCGGGTATGATTACTATCTGTATGTGTGTCAGATTGTACATGTAGCTTATGCGCTGAGAATAAGTGTGGAAGCCCAGGAATCTATTTTGATTTCCTGTGCATGAGTGGTACTTAAGACTGAGGTCAGAGCGAGTCTGGCAGACTGTAATGTGAATTGCAGGGCTCACCCAAAGCATTATACAGATCAAACTAGATTCTAGAGTGTGGATGGTAGGAGACAGGGGGTCCCTTGGTAGTATGGGGACAACCCTTGTCCCCTTCCTGAGCCATTCACCCCTAAAGGTGTTAACCCAACACACCGAGAGGTAATTGGGTGAGGAAGCCTCTCACTCGTTTTACCTTTATTTTGGGTCTCAGCTGATAGGGAGTTCCCAGCCCCAGCCCACCCCACATTCCTGCTGACACAACAGGACAAAGGCTATGGCTTGACCAGTCTGAAAGGAATACTTTTAGAAGTTGGTACTGTAGTTGGTCTTTTATGATGAAATACTATCAGAAGCTCTTTCTGCTGATATAGCTGTATACTCTATTCCGATCTGCACTTTAATGCATTATAGATACTTTAATCGCTCTTAAAATGAGAATTGGTAGTGTATCGTGTCTCTTATGATCTTTAGTCCAAAATTACTCTGGCTTTTATTTGGATTATGCATTCCTTTTTTACTCCTGAATATGTATGCTGTATTTATTGATCGGAAGTGCATTATTAGATATTGACACTGTGATATATAGATGAAGTTGTAAATTTGAACAGATCTCAATAAAAAAAAAAAAAAATAAGAACTGCTTGAAACGGGTCCAATGGGCAAGAAACAACTATTAGTTGTGCCATGCCTCCTCAGTAATCAGCTGCCAGGGTCCCATACCAGTAGAGGCTGGTAAAAACCTTAGAGCTTCAGGCCTGGTGTTGCTGACTGACAACTCCTGCTGGGTTCTTGATCAGGATTCTGTGAAACATTAAGTCCCGCCAAGAAGAGCTGCTTTACAATCCCCTTGTAGAAAGGAGCCCATGAATTGCTGAAATAGGCTATTGGAGGTATCCTTGCATGGGGAAATGGAGGGATTTGATGAGCTAGACAGACCATGGTTACTACCAGCCAACTGTAGCAGAAGAACCTGCACTGCCAGTCCTTGTGGTGAGGTCTCTTGTGCCCTGATCCATTTTCAGGGGGCTCAGGGTTAAGCGGCTTGCACCTCTAAGAAGGAGAACTTCCTCCGATTACTTCATGCTATTAAGATTTGCAACCGCATTCAACAGTTTCATGCTAGAGAATCTAAAGAAGTGATAGCTTGGCCCTAGAAGGAACTTCAAACTGCAGTCAGAATTTAGCCGTTGTAAAACTTGACCAGGAGCATTTGCTGCAACCCGGGTTGGGCTCTTTATTTGTTTAGGAAGTAGGGTTCAATTCCAGCCTGAGGATTCTCTAGCAATGAGGATTTTCACATGTGTACCGATGGTGACTATGTCCATGCATCTTGGACTACTAACATATGTGACCTTGAAACCTAAAGGTCGTAGCCTTGAGTCACATCACAGCGTTGAGGCAAAGGTTTTCTTCTCTGCACCCCAATCAGATATCAATGGAACATAAATAACCAAGACTTTTCTGCTTCAAATTGGCGTCCTTCCCTAATATCCAAGAAACACATTTCTTTACGCACTGAACTTTTCTGGGGTACCAGAAGTCCCAGAGGACACTGCCGCTTTTGAGGCGGCGGGGAAGTAGACGGGCTCAACTTGTTGAACGCTCACAATGCGACACTCTTCCGCGCTCTCTGTGCAGGGCAGAACTTTGCAGGGACTAGAAGTCCCAGATGACACTTTCACTTGTGAGGAGGGGTGGAAGACAAGGGCCCTTCCCACCTTGTTGCGTGGCAAAGCCCAGGCCGCACATGTACCCGTATTCGCCTCTCTTCGCTTGGAGGATTCTGGGCTGGGCCACACCTCTTGGCTTGTCCTTCTGAGCTCCCGGGTATCCAATGACTAGTGACAGTGCGCGCTGCCATACTTAATGGGTATGGAAGACTTGATTGTGTTGCTTTGGTAGTGTTTTTCTTTCTTCTTTACTATTGACATCTGTAATTGGCGCATGCACTACTGTAGTCCTCTCGGTAGCTTAAGTGAGGTCCATTGTAAAATCAACTAACAGCAAAATGGAAAAGCGCAAGGCAGTCGAATCACGATAAGGAAAAAAGTCCGACCCTACCTCACACATCATACACTGAAAGAGAAATTCTTATCGAGGAGCTGGAGTCACTGCTAGATACAGACAAGGCCCGAAATCAACGCCCTCCTCAAAAAGCCCAAGGCGGACCCCAAGGACCTCAAGAACTTCTGACCCATCTCCCTGCTCCCGTTCCCGGCAAAGGTCATCAAGAAAATCGTCAACATTCAACTGACCCGCCACCTCGAAGACAACAACATCCTGGACCCGTCCCAATCCGGATTTAGACGAAACCACAGCACCGAGACAGCCCTCATCGCCGCCACAGACGACATCAGACGCCAACTGGACAACGGCGAAACATCAGCCCTCATCCTCCTGGACCTGTCAGCCGCATTCGACACGGTCTGCCACCGCACCCTAAAGACACGCCTCCATGAAGCCGGAATCCAAGAGAAGGCCCTTGACTGGACCACGTCCTTCCTCTCCGGCAGAACCCAGAGCGTCCGCCTCCCACCTTTCCGGTCAGAAGCCACCGACATCATCTGCGGAGTCCCCCAGGGCTCATCCCTCAGCCCGACATTGTTCAACATCTACATGGCCCCCCTCGCACAAGTGGCCCGCCACCACAACCTCAACATCATCTCCTACGCCGACGACACCCAGCTCATCCTCTCCCTCACCAAGGACCCTCACACCGCCAAAACCAACATTCACGAGGGCATGAAGGCCATCGCCGACTGGATGAGGAGCAGCTGCCTGAAACTGAACTCGGACAAGACGGAGGTCCTCATCCTCGGACCCACCCCCTCAGCCTGGGACGACTCCTGGTGGCCGACCGCTCTGGGGACAGCACCGACGCCAACCGACCACGCACGCAACCTAGGATTCATCCTCGACTCCTCCCTCTCCATGTCGAAGCAAGTCAACGCCGTCTTCTACAACACCCTACGCATGCTCCGCCGGATCTACAAATGGATCCCGACCGAAACAAGAAGAACAGTGACACAGGCCCTCGTCAGCAGCAGACTGGCCTACGGCAACGCACTCTACGCAGGAATCCCAGCCAAACACCAACGGCGGCTACAACGCATCCAAAACGCCTTCGCCCGACTGATCGTCAATGCCCCCCGCTTCAGCCACATCGCCCCCCTCCTCAGAGACCTGCACTGGCTCCCCATCGACAAGAGGATCACCTTCAAGCTCCTCACCCACGCACACAAAGCACTCCACAACGCCGGACCAGCCTACCTGAACAGCAGACTCAGCTTCTACACCCCCACCCGCCAGCTCCGCTCCACCAGCCTCGCCCTTGCAGATGTCCCCCGCATCCAACGAACGACCGCCAGCGGCAGATCCTTCTCCTACCTCGCCGCCAAAACCTGGAACACCCTCCCAACCCACCTACGACAGACCCAAGACCTACTCGCCTTCAGAAGACTCCTCAAGACCTGGCTCTTCGAGCAGTAGCGGCACCCCACCCCCCTTCCCCCCACCCCCAGCGCCTTGAGACCCTCATGGGTAAGTAGAACGCTTTACAAGTTCCCCTGATTGATTGATTGATTGATTGATTGATTGATTGATTGATAAGGTTGTTAGCAACTAAGGTTAAAAGATAACACCACAGCTTGTGGGAATATTTAATGAAAAGCCAACTATCATATGAAGTAATACATATGCTTTCTTAGCAGGTAATTTATCCATACCAGATAATGACTTAGTTGCCCACACTGTGGGAGAGATTACTAACACTTTATCACAAAATGGCACGGATCTGACAATAGTCATTCACTCAACAGTAAAAAGACTTCAACCCAGGTCAGCGAGCTTACATCTATGGCAGCACCGTCTATTGACCTCCTGGGCATTGTGAGGGCTCCAGGGTTGGATTGGGATCAAAAATCAGCCCGGGCACACCAAAGAAAAGTGGCCCACATTTGTGTATTGGCTTTCCACAAAACACTGCTTCAGCGAAGTTTTATTCAAAGAAAGGGGGTTGGGGGCATGTTTTATTAACTTCACTTAGAAACAAAACAAATGCACAGATTAGTTCACACTGCTGAGCCACACACGAATGCAAGTGAGGCCACTTCTATTCAGGCCCCCCTGCCCCACTCAATCCGCATACATTAATGGGCCGGTCCAGCGAGAGAAAGGGAGTGATACCTCCGCCCATCTGCCTCTAGAAAGGCCACTCAGGCACCCACTGGGCCGCTGGCTGCATCCTCACAGCACAGACACCCCCAGGCTGCCTAAAAAAGCAGCCCACAGCTAGAATTCGGCTACCTGCCCTTCGGCTACTTCCCGAGTGCCCGCGTTACCAATCCGACCCTGGAGGGCTCCTATGCTACACAAAAAGCCTTACTTGGGAGGTAATATATCCCAAAAGAAGGTGTCAAACCCCATGGTACCGATAAGAGAGTACAAGTTACCCTCAGAGTCAGGGAGAAATCCCACCACACAACGTCAACAGATCCCTTCACATGATATGCCCCCCCTGTTAGGAGCAAGACTCCAGCTAGGGGTCCCGGCTTTATGCAGACTTCTACGAACCCACATAGACAACACTGCAACAACTTGTACATTGAGGCCTTTGGTCGACTGAGACAAGCAAAGGAATTCCCTGTACTAGATGGGCACCTCACAAAAGAAATGGAGAGCTGCAGGAGAACTCCCATCTTAGATAGAAGGTCCATATTCATGAACAATGTACCCAAAATTAGACACCACAAATGAAGACTTGGGCATATTATCAAGCCCCTTATCGCCGGGTTATCAGCACTTTTCTGCCGATAATGCAGTTATATTTGCTTCACCCTATTATCAAGGCAGCCTTAAGGCAATTAATGTGGCTTAAAGCCACGTAAATTGGATTAACGCTGCCTTGGTAATAGAGCCCCTTTCAAGATAAACTTATCGTGAAAGGGGGCGTGCAGTGGGTGTTGCGGTGGGAGTTCCACCGCAACACCCATTCACTTCGACGCTGCCACCTATTATGAAGCTTGGCGATAATAGGTGGCAGCGCCGAACTTAAGACCAGAAAAATTCTGGTTTTAAGTTGGCGAAACAAGGAGAAATTCTTAATTTCTCCTCGTTTTTGTTTTTTCCATGTGTGCTGCCGACACATGGAAAAAGCAAAATGTCAAGGTTTCTTTATGTTCAGGAAGGTGTCCCTTCCTGTACACGAAGAAACCTCTTTTTAAACATGCCAATTTGTAACTTACATGTGTGCTGCATGAAGCAGCACACCGATAAGTTACAAAATGACATTTAATGTTTGTTTATGTGCAGGAAGGAATTCCTTCCTGTACATAAACAAACCTTCCCTGCTCACAGACACCCTTGCACTCTGGTGCAAGAGTGCCTGCGCTGGCAATAAGTTGTAAAACTTATCGCCAGCGCAGGGGGAAACGCTAGGCTGCACCATATCCTTGGTAATATGGTGCAGCCTGGCGTTTCGGAAGTGGCGAGGAGAGGCGTTAAGCCAAGATGGCTAACGCCTCTCTTCGCCACTTTGTTGATAATATGCCCCTCAGATTCTGATTCTGATTAACAAAACTATCTATTGGTGAAGATCATTTTGCAAATTCTACTCTATTATATGTTCTGACATCCTTGAAGCTACCTGTCATTCCCAACCACTTTTTCAACACAGCAAATGTTATTATATAGAATTTTGGCTAAAAAGCAGGATCCTAGCTGACAGGCTTATCGGCCTTTATCTACGTAGAAGTTCTTCCAACAATTTGCAGAGTCAATTTAAATACAACTGGCCGGCAGCCTTTCTGCCTGCCACCCAAAATCCCATTATACAGACAACTATGTGCACCACTATTCATGACTCAGAATTGGCGAATGTGGATTGACTAAACTAAGTCCCCTCTATTCCATGAGGTTTTGATGTCAACACACCCCAAGATCTATATAGGCAATCTACACTAGCTACAGGTTGCACATACCAGGTCAAAGACATGACAGACATGGAGATGGATCAGATTTAGGGACAGATACCTTAAAAAATTCCTATCATGGAATTTAGCAGGACAGAACTCCAAACCTGCTGACCCTGAAGCGGAACGCTGCAAGGATTTGTGGTGGATGCGGGTGGTGTGGTCCGGGCGTCAGGGGACACCAATAGATGCGGGCGAGCAAGGATTATTATATGTAAGGACTGTTTTCCGGGTATGGAGGCTTGTGACTGGATTGTTACTGTGGGTGATACGAAGATGCCTGATGCACCTATTTGCAAATGTATCCTGTTATTGGAATCTTGAAATGCCAATAAAAATATGTTTAAAAAAAAACCTGCTGACCCTGAATGGGGTTCATTTATCGACCAGCATGATATTTGTATATTCCAGAAAACATAGTCAACTAGCATGGTATTTAGATCAGGGTGTATTTATACTACTGTATTACAGCCCAAACTAAGGTAGTGGCCCCTATGTAGGAGTAGCATTACGGATAAGAACAGCTCTAAATTGTAAGATTAAACAATTAGACATAGATTCGCACGACATCTTAGGAGTTTGAATCATCCCACACTTAGGACATTAAATCCTTATCCATAACATCTATAATTGTAATGTCCGGGGAAATAGGGAATACGAAACCTTAAAACAACTAAGCTACACAGACATAAATATTGGGAGGAAGTCCCTTCATTGTCATGGGTCACTTTATCACTACATTTGAACTCCTCCATAGTGATGAGATCCCAGTCACAGAGGAAGAGGAGGAGAATTACTTCCTATTAAAAAATGGACATCCTTTTCCCTTCAGATGACCTCACTTACCATGGCTCTGGGTCTCAAAGCCTGCAATGGTCGTTCTCATTCTGATATCAGTGGCTGTGTCAGAAATGGGCTTTCATCTTGGCTAGGGCACGTACCTAAGCCAGGCAGAATCCACCTCTCTAGTCAGGAAAAGAGGATTACACGTCTAAAATAATCCCTGCTCATCCACTTGGTAGCTTGGCATGAGAAGTCAGGGTTATCTCAGAGGCCATGTGTAAAGCATTTGCACATAACAAATAGTAATACAGTGGAAACACTACAAAAGGATACCACACCAGTTTAAAAAAAAGAGTATCCAATATTTATCTGTGTAAACAAAATCAAAACAATTAAAATCCAACATACAGTGATCATAATACTAATAATACAAAAATAGGCTTTATATACAGTTCCTTGAAGTCGAAAGCTCCGTCCTGGGCTATCACAGCATAGTGAACAAACAAATCCAACAATTCCGGCCAGTCGCAGCATCGCTGGCCTGCTACTGTGTCGGGGAGACACGTAAAACAGTACCTTTTTGAGATGCAGGGCTTCAGACCTTGCGGTGAGCTCTGGAGGAGTGGTGTTGGCAGGCGTTGGTTCCGGAAGTCGGTGCAAGAGTCGTCGGGCAATTGAAGTCACATGCTTTGCAGGTCGAACCCCATGAGTTTGCAGTCAGGAGTGCTGGTGTCGGCAGCCATCTGAGCTGTGGTGTGAAGCGGAGAGGTGCGATGTGTAAGGCCCTTAGCTTGTGGTGCAGGCAACAGCTTGGGGACGGTCGTCCAGTGCCTTTGGTGAGACCAGGGCTGCGGTGCAAAGTGGGGGGGTGCTTGTTGCATTGCTGACAGGTCACGGTGCAGGCAGCGGCGTTGTTATTGCTGAAGTGCTGTTGTCTGTAGACCCACGGCTGCGGCGTGAGACGGGGCAATGCAGTGTGCGGGACCCACAGGCCGCAGTTTAGGCAGCGGCGTCGGTTGACGAAATGGAGTTGATAGCGCTGGCATCAGAGGGCCAAGTCTGTGGTGTGGGATGGGGCGGTACATCATGCAACCTATGAGTGGTGCAACCAAACCATGGTGCAGGCATCAGCTCGGAGCAGCGGTGTCGGTGAGACCAGGGCTGCGGTGCGAAGTGTGATGGTGCTCCGTGTTCTCCATGAGCGGTGTCCACAGGTCACGGTGCAGGCAGCAGCATCAGTGATGACGTTGCATCATCGTCGGGGATACCAGGGTGGTGGTGTGAAATGAGGCGGTGCAAAGTGTAGTGCCCACTGGTCACGGTGCAAGCAGTGGCTCGTGGCGGCATCAGACGGCATCGTTGGTGAGACCTGGGTTGCAGTGTGTAGTGCGGTGGTGCCCTCTGCGGTGCCTTCAGGTCACAGAGTCGGCAGCGACGTCATTGATGGCATCCGGTTACCTTTTTTCCTCTGTGGCAGCTGAAACATCCAGTTCCAGAAGCCGGGTCCCAGAAGATGTTGAAGTCTTTGATTTCCCTGAGACTTTCAACAGGAGGTAAGCTCTACATCAAGCCCTTGGAGATACTTAGTATGCAGAAAGAACAGTCCAGTACTTTCCCTGCCCAAGACAGAAGCAGCCATTGCAGGCCAATCCAACAAAGCAACAACAGCAAAGGCGCAGTACTCCCCCTGGCAGCTCTTCCAGCTCTTCTTCCTGGCAGGTTCGTTAGTCCAGCAGTAATTTCAAATTCTGGGGTTAGGGCCCCAATATTTATGCCACATTTTGCTTTGAAGTTGGTAGAAACAAAGTTCTCCTGGCACACATAAACCAGTTCAGCCTGGCTCAGGCCAGGTTCACCATAGGAGGTGGAGACAGGTTTATGAGAGGCAGCCACAGTCCATTCAGGTGCAACCAACAACTCATCCCACTATCGAAATGCAGCCAGGGCTATTCAGCCTGGCTATGAGTCCCCCAGGAAAGGCATGATACACCTCACCCCCCGTGTCTTTCTAGTGTGAATGTACATCCCCAGCTCCTGTCACTCGAAACCCAGAAGGGGAATACACATATGGCGGAGGCACACAGGATGGTTAAGCAAGAAAATGCCCACTTTCTAAAAGTAACGTATGGTGTATCAGCACTTTCTAAAAGTGGCACTTTCAAACACACAATGTAAAAATCATCTTTACTAAAAGATGTATTTTTAAATTCTGAGTTCGGGAAGCCTAAACCCCATTCCTCTATCTTGTCACAATGGAAAGTTACGCTTGTAAAATGTTACAGTGCACCCCCCCATTATATCCTATGGTACAGACAGCCTTTCAATAGTGAAAAACAGTTTTTCACTGTCAGGACATGTAAAACACACTAGCATATGTCCTATGTTTCTCATACACTGCACCCTGTCTATGGGGGTACTTTGGGCCTCCCTGAGGGGTGCCTTACATGTAAGAAAAGGGAAGGTTTGGAAAACTGTGTGGCATGTCTGAGACACCTTTGAAAGGCTACTTGTGCGGGTGGCACAACCAGTGTTGCAAGCCCACTAGTAACATTTGATTTACAGGCCCTGGGCACACACAGTTCACTGTACTAGGAACTTACTAGTAAATCAAATATCCCAATCATGGAAAACCATTCATAACACAATTTACATGGAGAGCATATAAAGTTTAGCACTGAATAGCAGTGGTAAAGTGCCCAAAGTCCTAAAACCAACGAAAAGTTGGTCAAAAACAGTAGGTCAAAAAGGAAAAGGTCTGGGGGAAAACCCGCCGAAAAAGCCAAGTCTAACAGGCTGTCATACTAATAATAAACTACACAAAAAAAAAAGAGGGAGTGAAGAAGTAAAGAAAATTAGACGGTGGACTCTCGCTCCTCAATATGTCGTAAAAAACCCCAAAAGGAATCCACCTTGGATGAAGCGAAATGAAGATATCCTTCCAAAGTATTTTATCACTATTTGTTAATTGTGTGTACCCTACTGATGTATAGGGGAGCACAATGTGTTGTTAAAATAACCCTCACCCACCAAAAGGACCATCATCGGGTTCTTCCTGCCCCGCTGAGGGACGGGGCGTGCTACAACCAACGAAGACGCGGGAGCACTTAGTAGTGAATATACTATGTGTAATGCAGGAGTGAGAGTGGAAGGGTCAAACGTGTAGATAGTGAAGTATGATAAAAAATACCTGGCTATGTGGAAAACTAACATTTAATGTTCCTCCTAGCTGATATTATTAAAAATGGGGAGTGGAGGTACTGTGCTACAAGGGGCTACCACCTCCTTAGTCAACATGTTTCGAAGCCATCTCCTTGGCTTCTCATCAGGACCCTAGAAGATCCCTATACCACTCTTATGATAAAACAACAATGTGGTCTGCTATTGAATCAAGCAGGAATAATGCATATAAAATAACATGCACTTAATACTATACCCTGGTAGGTATGGTTTCTTAAATTAGTATGGAAGTATAAAAAAAATCAATACATTACAATACTTGAGACAATCTTTGGATCACATCACCCTATTAGTGGAAATCTGTAAGAGAAGTGATATATTTTTCTCTAAGTGCACTGCAATTGCTATGTTAAGTGGGTGCTGTGCTGCCTGTGAAGGACAAACAAAACAATACCAAACGTCACAACAAAGAACTTGAGGACCCTTTTCTTCGCCCACTAGTACAGAAGATCGACACATACCTTAAAGACACTAAAGACGTCGTGCGGCTTCTGCACAAAGTAGACTTTGATCCAACTAAGGAACTACTGATGGGATTAGACGTGGAAAGTCTCTACACGAGCCTTCCCCATGACGAGACCTAAAATCATAGAAGAAGTATCAAACACCCCGCAACATCGTCATGGAATGCTGTAACCTGGCACTAACAAAGAATTTCTTCGAATACAAAGAAACGTTGTACCTCCAGAAGATGACAACATATTGAATTTGCAAACACTCCAAGGACTCCAGTCACTTATAAATTGATATCTCGAGCTCTGTGATGGCAGAGGTTTGGAAACAAATTCCTCTAAAACTAAATATATGATTATAAATCCACATAAATTCAATCGTGGAAGGATTTCACTGGTTGGTACTGCTCTTAAAAGGTTATTTGACTTCGAGTACCTTGGGATTAAACTAACTGCAAACATGCCCTGGCGTATGCAAATTAGTAAATGCAGCTTAAAGCTCCAGCTGACCATTTCTGTGGTTCTGAGGATGTTTAAATCATCAATAACCAGTTTTATCACCCCAGTAATCATATTTATAAAGTTAAAGCTTTGGGTGCTGCTCTTTACGGAACAGAGGTCTGGGGACACTTGGGGTATACAAACTCACCATTGCAGAATTATTATTTTTTAGATCACTGGTCAAATTACCACAGAGTACCGCTTTGTTACCTTTATTCTTTGACTTGAATATGAAATCCATTTCCACAAGGGTGAATATCAGACCACTCATGTTTTTGACGAAAGCTATGGTGCACTACATTTCCGAGTCCAAGCATGGACCTTTAAACTGAACTATAAATGTATCAATTCTTTCCAGCACTTTTTTGATGTAATTACACTCCTGGTGGCTAGGCAGCTATATATACAGTTTCAATCTGATATTCATCCGATGCATAGCTTTTGTTCCAAATGGCACAATACCCAAGCCATGTCCAACATTTGCCCAGCCTGCAATTTGACAGAAAAAACGGTAGCCCATTTACTGTTCTTCTGCCAGGCATCTACATTGCCTCGAAGAAAATGGATCATACCAATATGTCGCAATCTAGGGGTTATGCAACATGTCGTTAAATTGAGGCTTTTGAGAACTGACATTAGAAAAACAATGGTATGTAGCATGGCAATATTCCTCCATTGCATTTGGTGTATGAGAAGGAAGTTAATGGACAGGACGGATTTATCACTGATTTAAATCTTGTGCACGCCCTGCTAAGAATACGCACCATTCATTGCATCACTGTCCAATGTGTTAGCTTGAGTAACTGTTTTTAGGTTTGTAATATATATTTATAAATCAATTGAGGGGAATTTAGTATTAATTAGCAGTGGCAGCCGGTATGACTCGCGGGTGGTGAGTGGGTGGGCACGGAGGTGGGGGTAAGGGAGGCGCAGGGGGCGCGAGGTTGCACAAGTAAAACAAAAGAATTAAAAACAAAATTACCCACTTACCTTTCCGCTGGGTCCAGCCGACTTGTATCTGCACCTTGCTCTTGCTCTCCTTGTGGGAAAGGAAGCCAGGAAGAACTGCCACGCTCCCCTAACCAATCACAGCGCTCCAATGCAGCGTTGTGATTGCTCAACCAGGGAACGGGGGACTAGGCTTGTTCTCCATGCAGGCTGTAATGCAGCCTGCATGGAGAATGGGGAAAGTGTGCATGACTGGTTTGGGAGGCCCGAGAGGGCTGACCAATCAGTCATTGTGCCCTTAGGAGTGGGCAAAGCACTCCTTCCCTGCCCTGCTTTGTAGGCAGAACAGCCCCAACCACCCGCCTGCCCGCAAAGGAAACACAAAATGATAATAATTCAAAGTTATTCTCATTTTATATTTCCTTTCCTTTACACTGCTCAAAAGCAGTGGGGCAACGCTTCACCGCCACAGAGGAGGAGCCACCACTGTTAATTAGCTATGTATCTGTGCTGATTCCAATATTGTCTTAATTATTTTGTAGGATCTTTCTTTTGTAGTTTTTAACTGAAATATAGATTGGATTGATGATGATGACATTTCTGTACTATCAAGAAATAACTAAATGCATTTTATTTTTCAGTAAGAATAAGAAACAATGTATGCAACACATTTACTTCAAACTCTACCAATGTTGCAGAAACCCACCTACTGCATGGACTGCAAACAACCCTTGTGGTTCTATATTTGTGCTTCTATTATCCTAGTTGCATTGCATTATGTTACAGATTTATAAAGTGCACTAACACCAATGAAAAGGCATTAATTAGAGTTTGGTTAAAGAGGGGCATCGCCCAAAAAGGCAGAGGGTGTCACGTCTGTTCTGTTTATAGAGTATAGGACGTCTGTGCACACTAAATAGGCCACACAGGATATCAACTGATTCACAGGATATAAGCTGATTCACAGGATATCAGCCCATTTTTGATTGATGTCCTGAATCTGCCAAAGTCTAAATAAGGCCCAAAGTCTCTTGCCGTGTGACTCTCCTGAACAGACGATATTTCTTGTTGAGCAGTTTGTCAGTAGGGCAGGCGGCTCACATTGGCCAAAATAATTAAAGGCAGCGGATTTCACGAACGAGCTACCATGATGGGGAAAGGACAACCTGTGGTCCTGATTTTAGCAGCTCTTTGCAGCTACAGATGCTCCTCGTCTGATCAGAGAGTATGTGTGCCCGACATATGGATCGGGCGGGGGACCAGGCTACGATTGTGGCAAAGACACTCTACGTCTCCACATGACTTTACTGGACGGATTTTCATACCAGTAAAATCTGGGTGTGGGAATATTGAGCCTCCTATGATGCGATGGAGGGGTATCTCACTTGGCGATACTCGTAATCAACGCCAAAATGGGAAGCATTACTTAATGCTTAACCTAAATATCTGGTCAAGATCATCCATTCTGGACAGCCCAACCTTGTTCTGACCTATGCCACTGATGGAGTTTAAAAGAAGCATCTACAGAGTAAGCTAAGGATTGGAAATGGAATGGAACTCTGTACATAGCCTTTACGGTTCATGTGAAAGGAACTGGTGGCAATACTCATGAATGCACTGTGCTCCAAAGACCCTCAGGGAGATGTTCATCCTATTAAAAAAAACTTTTAAATAACCTGTAAATAATTAAACAAATTCTACACTCTAACCTCATGAAGTAGTGGCGCTGTTCATCGCTGGGTCGAGAGCCACAGAATTTGAGCAGAGATTGACAGTTCCTGTTGGTGATTGGTGAAACCCCGAAACCGGTCCTAGGATGCTTGACTCCGGTCCAGGGAAGACATGGCTTGGCAGTTCAGGCTGGACTGTTCCCATGAGGCACGGGGTCAAGACTGATTTGGATATGGCCATGTCTGAACTGGGGTGGCGTGGTGAGCAAAATAACGATGGATTAAACCCAGATCTGTGACTGGGGGTTAATGTTTTGCCAATGTGCAACATTCCGTCCATCATCTTGTGTGTTTTGCAGCCTCATGAATCCCACACCTTGAGCCCTGTCCTCCATGTGCAGAGCCAGCCTTGTACTGGGCCTGTATTAAATAGAGTGTGTTATTCCCAATAGAATAACCTTTGTTTTATTTTCCTTTTGTCAGTCTTACAAAGATCTTCAGTAACTTCATATAAATATCCATAATATCATTCTCTTCTCCGATATATATAGAACAGTTCCAAATACATCCTTTGGTACACATCTTGATTGTATAACTTTATGGTCCAATTCAGTTTGGTCACTAAAGACTAATAAATACTAATGCAGCCAACACGTGTTTCACCCCTACATTGGCATGCAAGCCTGGGGCTTATTCAAGGCTAAAATTTGAGGGAATGCACAATATAATTACTGCCATTTTTATGTTGACACTATAGTGCCATAGTCAAAAGTGACATGCTATATGTATATGACCTGCAAACCGGTGATAACACCACACACGTGATAAATATCCAACAGGGTGTGTACCTTTTGTTTTTTTCTAAGTGAGCGTGTGATATTTGTGATGGGTGTGAAAATAGGTTATATTAAATATTAATATTTCATGGTTTCCTACTTGAATTATTGATAATAGAAAGTATTGACATGCACTGACCTAATATACAAATATTATAGTGTTACCTTCAGTTTCCCTTGCATTTGCCAACTGCAATAACCACTTAAATCTCTTCTTCTGTTGGAGGTCATTGAGATCCAAGGAAGTGAGAATTATCCTTAGTTAACCATTATCTTATTAGCTATGATGTGAGCGACTGGTTGCATTCATATACACTAGTTATTACCTTTTTGTTCCAGATTTGAATTATATTCCTGATTATCTGGCTCTGGAAAAGAAAACAAAACAGTGAAAGTGATAAGTATAAGCTTGGTGTGAGTACCAAGGATTGATATCTCCAAAGTCTGTGCATTATTGATGAAAGCAATTGCAAGATAAATTACCCAGCAAATTCGGGTAAACAATTGAAGTCCCGCTTTGGTCTAGCGGGAACGAAGAATATGAAAAAGTCAAAAGATGGAGCGTAACTAAAGCATACTTACTATAGGCACATTGCCATTTGTCTGGTCCCTGCGGTCCTCGAATGTGTACCAGCATTGTTCAGGTCAGAATCCATGTTTTATGTCTAAATAGGTGCTACATAGGTGTATGGATTCTGCCTCCTGTGTTGGTTTGTAGGTCTACGTGCGTCCTCAAGGCAGATTTATCAATGGGCGCCATATTTTTGTGTTGGAATTGGTGATATTGAATTGTTGGACTTATCATAAGGGAGTTATTCTAAATATTAATCCTGCATAGTCATTATGTATATTTTATAGCACATTTTTAATGCACTTTTGTCAGAGCCATTTTAGAATCATATACTTGATTTAAGGACAACATTATAAAGCGTATTTTTTGGTGAAAGTTGCTGTGTCTTCCACATAATAACAGATACACAGAGGTGCAGCAAGGCTTGAATTGGTTCTATTAGTCTTCAAGAATAGTCCAAATAACGAGCCCACGAAGAGCAGGCAGGAGCCACTGGAAACAATGCTGTCCAGTCAAATAATACAGATTGGAATGCAGTGGCGGCTGGCAGGGAACGGCTGTGGGGGAGGGTGGGGTGGGGTAGGGTTAGAAAAAATGAAAAGGACATCATACCTGCTCATTGCTGGTCACCAGCCGCCACCTCTCCTCCATCCTCACTGTTCTCCTGGCTACCGGCAGCACCCAGGCTACACTAGCCAATCACGACGCTGCTGTCACCAGTATGACAGCAGCATTGTGATTGGTCTGAGCACCATGATTCGGCCATCAGACAGGGAGTGTGAGCCTGTGCATATTCTCCACCCAGGCTGTGCAATACAGCCTAGTGGAGAACATGCTAAGTCCGCATGACGGTTTGGCCGGCCCAAGACAGCTGGCCAAGCTGTCATGCACACTTAGGGGCATGTTATCAAGAACGGCGTTAAAATTATCGCCGCTTTAGTGGCAGGAAACTGCTGCTAATGCGGCGATAATGGGCTTGATAATATGCCCTTGAGAATTCCAACAGAAGCCCATGTTGACACCAGAACATGGGCTTCTTTGGGAATTCTCCAGGGCATATTATCAAGCCCATTATCACCGCTTGAGCGGCAGTTTCCTGCTCCTAAAGCGGCGATAATTGTAACGCCGTTCTTGATAATATGCCCCTTATGGTGCACCAACCACTCCTCCTTCCTCAGGTCACATCACACGAGTCCAGCCCAGCCCCGCCCCACCCTAACCTGGCCCATAGTTCCATACTAAAAATCAAAAGATAAAACGTCTGTTATTATCATTTTATTTTACCTTCGGAGAGCAGCGGGGCGACGCTCCTCCCTCTTAGCGCAGGAGCCGCCGCTGTTGGAATGCCCAATGGACAACAGAGGAAACCAGGGCAACAGAACACATAAGATCATAAGTAAACAAGGTACTCAAAGCAACATACATAATAACACCTATATAATAAGTATAGCCCAATACATCAAAGGGTTACTAATTAGTAAACAAAAATATCAAAGAGTGGGGTGTCTAAATTAACATACAATTGTTTGATGATTATTAGAAGGCAGCTCAAACTACAATATTTGAATTGTTCATCCTTCATTTGTGTCTAGGTCTAGGCTTGACTACTATTAATACCATTCTATGCGTGCCTTCTTGCAGTGTTGTTGTTGGTGATTGTTGCATTTTCTATGCAGAGAAATCACTGAATATTTTCGAGAACAAGACAAAAGTATTAGAAGAAAGGATTTGCTTCGAGTATTAATCCTGCCTGGTCCTTTTATCCATTTTTGTACATCTGGCCTGATTTTCGGGCCATTTTGGAAACTGCGCCATCGGTGCAGTCTGAAAGGAACATCTGCAGCGTCAGCTAATGATTGGCAATGAAGGGAACTCTGTACATGGCTTTTACAGTTCACGTGAAAGGAACTGGTGGTTGCACTCATGAAGGCACAGCGCTCCGAAGCCCCCCAGGGCGAGGTTCACCCTATCTGAAAAAAACCCTATAAATAATTAAACACATTCTGCACTATACCCTCGTGAGGTACTGGCGCCATTCACGGCAGTCTGCAGAACCACCGAATCGTCAGCAGAGATCGACGGTTCCTGTCCCCGTGGCAGCCACACGAATCTCACACCTTGAGCCCCGTCCTCCATGCAGCCTGCCCAGATTTAAGGGGAAATGCAGATTTTTATTCTGGGGTCGACACACAGCTCTGATGAAAGAGGTTTTTTCGAATCTCGGACCTGATTGGCTCTGAAGGAAGAAAATGCGCCACTTCACTGACAGAAATCCCTCAGGCCCTCAGTGATCAAAACAGCTTTTTCATGTGTTTTTTTTGTTTGTTGCTGTTTTGTAACGAAGAGCACACGAGGCCTGCGGGGCTCTCTATTCATATTTTGACATCAGAGCCTTGAAAGGACCAAGGTGGAGGAGGCACGAGGTGGCGGCATGCTCTCCACCACATGACCACTCTGTCTCCATCATTGCCGGTGGGTGATTCATCGTCAGAGTCTGTGCAATCGCTTTGTTGTTGAGACTTTCCCCTTCCACCGCTGTCAGCTGATGATGGAAGAGGCAACCCTGGGTGATTTCCAGTTGTTACTATTAACACCAGTGGCGGCAATAAGCTCGGACCCAGGGCTTTAAGTGTGGCGGGTTCCTCCGGGTCTCAGACCTGGCAGTTATTAAAAACTGACATTGAAATGGGTCCCTATCGGGCACTATATGCATGCCCTTAACTTTATAGTCAATACCACTGATCAATTTTTGAACAATAACTGTAAAACCTCCTATGGGAATCCACGTCAGCCATGCAGCCCCTGTTTACATTTCACTTGTTTGACTGATTCTTGCATTCCCTGAGTGTTTGCTTTTTCCAGCATGTTGCTTTGTGTATTTTTTGTGAAGCATATTACTCTTGTATAGTGCATACTGTGCACCGAGTCAACTTTAGGTGTCTGTGTGTGTTCAGGTTGTGGGTGGATGTTTATGAAGGGGCATGATTGAGAGCTCTGAGGCTAAGGATAAAGGCAGTGCAAGTTTCTCATCGTGTCTATCAATGGGTCATAAGAGTGTTCAGACTACGTGCTCATCCAATTCTTGGCCTCTCTGCAGATCAGACAGAGCAATGATCATGTGTTCCAAATGTAATAGTGATTCTATGCAAAAGTGTGTGAAGGAGGTACACAGCTGGTGAAATATTGACTGGTGAACGTAAAAAAAATTGCAGTACTTACAGCTGAGTGGGTGCGTTGTGTGTGTAGGGGGATGGTAAAGTAAAGAAAACTCAAGGGAGTACCTGAAGTTGAGAGAGTGAAAAAAGTGCACTGAAGAGGTAAGAAATCATGTGTAAGAGATGGAGGTTTTGAGAAAGATGTGGGCAGAAAAAAACATTAGAAAAGGCTCATGCGAGAGACTAAAAAGGAATGTGGTGCCTGGCGAAGAGTAATTGAGACCCTCCGTAACTACTACACCTTCTGCAAGCTTAAAAATGCTTAATTGACAGGCTCTCATATTTTCAGAATTTAAACATTTTCAATTCTAGTTATTCACAACAAAATATTGTTATTACTCATTTAGCTGATACTGGAGACATGCATTGGCAAAGCCAGTAAGTATGACTTGTTTTGGGTGCATCTTCGTTACTGTGTTATCTGACTAGATGCAGTAGCAGAAAGCTTACAGCGAGACACAAAATCAATGGTCTAAGGGAAGCTCAGGATTTAAGTCTGCATTTTTTAAGCCATACCCTTAATTATATAAGCCATAGCTCTTGGAAAGGATTCCTAGCAATACTTCTTGCCCCTATTAGAGACCCCCCAACACTTTTTTCATCCAGCTTAAAGCCCTGCAGGAACCTGATGGTGTTCTACAAAATGAACAATGTTGTATTATTGATCTGTACTTATATCACCCCACAATTGTAACTACCAACATATCCTCAAGATAAGTAGTTAGCCCATACTGTAGAGTTGATACATACAGAGGTTGACAACATTGTTAATGTTATATAAAACTTAAAAAGAGGGTTTTGGACGGTACAGTATCTCAATATCATACTACCAAAATATTGTAGCAAAAATGTTGACAACCAAATTATCGACAAGGTAAGTATATATAGGCAAGTATGCAAGTATGCTATGTTTAACTTCACACTCACAAAGACACACATACAGAGACACAGTACACACGTGTGTCTACTATACTTCACACAGATGTGTTTGTGTGGAGTTAAGTATAATAAACTAACCTATAATATTTCTGCAAACAATATTCTAACATACAACCATCCTGGAAGAGGAGGTGCAGAAGTAACACTGTCCTTTAATGATTATTTATGTATTTGTTTTTCATAAAGAGTGGACTAAACCCAAGCAAGGATACAAGAGAGCTTAAAACTAAGATAGCAGTAGGTTTGTAGGGGCGGGAAGGGAAAGGTTTTTTGGGTAGATGGCTGATTTTTAATCAGGAATGGTTCTTCCACACCTTGAAGAAATGGATGTGGAAAAACCTACCCACTCTAAATCAGGCAGAATGAAATTCCATGCGGTAATTTCACTCCGCCTGACTGTGAATCGGGGCCTGTATAGTATAGCAGTGCTGTGTTAGATTTATGAGTGTTATTCTCTCTACTGTGTTTTGTTGGAAATTGTATGTTGTTTTTTAGTGGTTAGTGTAGGTGAGTACGGTGAAACCTAATTATTTGTAATATCTGTTCTGTGCCGGATGTATGTGTTTATCAAATTTTTCATGTTAGACCTTGTTTGCTATTTTCTAGTGGTTGTCTAATTTGAACAATTGTTGCCTGAGCACCATTCCTTCCTTCCCCACTTTACCCAGTTATCTGATATATGATACTTGGCAAATCAATTTATCTCTATTAGCCTCAGTTCCGATAACCGGCAAAAAACAGAAGTTCCCAGTGGTGGTTCTATTCTTAGTATGTATTAGATGCCAATGTTTGCTCTTTTAACAATTGTTCAGAAAAGTTATTTGTTGTATGTGCATGTAGATGCCTGTAAATCCCTCCAGACACATGTAGCCACAAATGGGCACTTCTATGAATGTAAATGTCCAGATTTTGTATAGTGCTCAATACTGGTGTCTAGCCTTTTTCTAAGAACTCGCAATTTTTGCAGATATAGCAGTTGCGGCTGCTGGGATGGAAATGTCCCTTGCAAAGTGATGGACGTGCACCCCTGCCCTGAATGCCCCAGCTGTAATGATGTCCGGATCCCTAATTATGGTTTTTGTTGTCATGGGCCAACACGGACCATGCAGGTGTTCCATGTGTGCCATGACACAGGCTTGTCTCATAGATTGTGGCCTTTTTGGACTCAGAGGGGTGCCCTAAGCTCTACCCATTTAGTGGTGAAAATATACTGCCTTTACCATGAGCACGGTGGTGCAGCATACTGTGCAGTGATCAGTAGGAGTGAAAAGTTCCTTTTTGGGTCGCAGCCTAGGTTCGCTAAAGACATCTAGGGGCCACTCAGAAAGCTGCTGTAGGAATGCATTCCACCCATTGCTTACCATTGGCTTTGCGGTTTTTAACCCACATTTTCTGGCTTTCTATTTGCTGGCTTTATTTGTTTTAGGCTGTTTAGCTTGAGTTCGTTCTTTGCGTTTCTCAAACCTTGTTTACTGTATTCTTCCAACAACACGCTTTCTGTAAACAGACCTTTAAATCTTGTTATTATCTTGCCACATTTGCTGTACATTCAAAGACAGAGGTCGAATGTCAAACTCTCTCTTCAGAGGGAGCTTGGTGTTTAGTTTCTTTCTCTGATTTCAAAATGAGAGAATTTATGTGACAATCCTGTTGAGTATCGATGTAGGAGGAGAGAGTGTAGTACTGATGTTTCCAAATATATCAGAATTAGTACAAATGAAGCACATTTTTTTGAAATACCAAAGTGTGGTGGAAATATTTGAATACAATCAAAATACATCAATACACTAGGTGATGACATATGCACACATTATCGTTTGTTTTCAGTAAAATCGTATTTCGGTGCAAATGTAATGGTTATTTCAATTGCAACTGTGTTGTCTGTCATGGCAGTGCACTACCACACCATGCATGCTCCACACTACACCACTCCCCTAAATGCCGTTTCGCTCTTTGCCATGCCACTCCATTCTACTACACTACACTCTACGACATGCCACTCCACTCTATGCCCCTCCACTTCAAGACACTCTTCGACAAACCTCACCACTCTACTCCACGCCACGCCACGCCACTCCAATCTACACCGCTCACTCCAGGACACATCACACCACTCCGCTCTATGCCCCACCATTCAACACAACTTACCCCACTCCACTCTACCCCACTCCAATCTACCCCACTCCACTCCATCCTATCTCACTCCACTACAACCTATCCCAATCTACCCCATCTTCTACAATCTACCCCAATCTACTCCACTCCAATCTAACCCACTCCACTCCACCCATCTACCCCTCTCCAATCTACCCCACTCCACTCCAATCTACCCCACCCCAATTTACCCACCCCATCCCCCAATCTACCCCACCACTTTTCCAATCTACCCCACTCCCCCACAATCTAATGAACTCCACTCAAATCTACCCCACTCTGCTTCTATCTTGTCCACTCCAATCAACCCCAATCCACCCCACTCCATTGAACCCCAATCCATTCCACTCCACTCCAATCTACCCGACTCCACTCTAGTCTACCCCACTCCACTCCAATATACCCCAGTCCAATTTACCCCACTCATTCCAATTACCACACTCCACTCCAAACTTCACTGCAATCAACCCAACTCCTCCCCATTGTAATCTACCCCACTCTACCACATTCTACCCCACTTCAATCTACCACAACCGACTCCAATCTACCACACTCCAAAGCACCCGGTCTAACCCACTCCACTATAATCTACCCCACTCTGCTCTACCTAAATCAACCCCACTCTCCTTCACTTCAATCTACACCACTCCAATCTACTCCACTCCACTCAAATCTACTACACTCCAATCTAACTCACTCCACCCCAATCCACCCCACTCCACCACAAACTATGCTACTTCAATCTACCCCTCCGTAATCTACCCCACCCCAATCTACACCTATCTACTCCACTCCAATCTACCCCACTTTACCCCAATCTACCCCACTCCACCCCACTTCAATGTACCCCAACCCACTCCAGTCCAACCCACTCCACTCCAATCTACACCACTCTAAACTACTCCATTCCAATCATCACTCTTAAATCCACCCCACTCCATTCCAATCTACCGTACTCTAATCCACCCACTCCACTCTTCCCCATTCTATCTCAGTCCACTCCAACCTCGACTCCACTCCAATCTATCCAACTCCACTCCACCCCACTCCAGTCTACCACACTCCACACCACTCCAATCTGACCCACTCCAATCTACCCACTCCAATCCACTCAATCTACCCCACTCCTCTCTAACCCAATCTACCACACTCCATTTCATTCTTCCCAAACTTCCCCACTCCATTTCACTCTGGTCTACCACATGACACCCAAATCTGCCCTTGTGCAGTCCAATCTAACCCACACCGCTCCAATCACCCCACTCCACTCTACTTTACCCCACTCCACCCTAAACTACCCTACTCTAATCTACCCCATCCAATCCGCCCACTCCAATCTACCCCACTCCAATCTACATCAATCTACCCCACTCCACCTGAACCCAATCTACCTCACCCCATCCCAGCCTACTCCACTCCCCTCGATCCAACTTCACTTCAATCTACAACACTCCAATCTACCCCACTCCAAACTACTCCACTCCTATCTCCTCACTCCAATCTACCCCACTTCACTCCAATCTATCCAACCATAATCCACCCAAATCTATCCCACTCCAATCAACCCCTCTCCCCCCTAATCTACCCCACTCCAATCTACTCCTCTCCACTCCTATCTACTCCCCTTCACTCCACTCCAATCCACCCCACTCCACTCCAATCTACCCCACTCCACTCCAATCTACCCTAGTATATCCCAATCCACTCTACCCCGATTCACCCCTCTCCACTTCAGACTTGCCAAATTTACTCCATTTCAACCCAATCTTCCCCACTCCAGTCTATCCCACTCCAATCTATTTCAGACTTTCCCACTCCACTTCAATCTACCCCACTCTACCCCAATCTACCTGACTCCACCCCACTCCAATATTACCCACCTTATCCCTATCTACCCCACACCACTCCAATCTAGCCTACCCCAATCTACCCCACTCCACTCCAATCTACCCAACTCCAAACTACACCAATCTACCTACCCCACTCCAAACTATCCCAATCTAACCTACTATAATCCACCCAGTCTACCCTACTCCAAACTACTTGACTGCACTTCAGTCTATCTTACTCCACTCCAGTCTACCCCAATCCACCCCACTCTTCCACAGATCTACCCCACTCCGATCTACCCCAATATATCCCACTCCACTTTATCCCAATCTACAGTGATCTACCTTTATTCCTATCTACCCCACCCTAATCAGCCCCAATCTACGCCACTCCACCTCAATCTAACCCACTGCACCCCAATCTGCCCCAATTCAATCTACCCCACTCCAATATACCACGCTATTATACCAAACTCTCCCACTCCAATCTACCTCACTCCAGTCTACCCCAATCTACCCCATTTTGCCTCACTCTACCCCATGCCACTGTATGCCAATCTACCCCACTACACTCGACCCCAATCTACCCCATTCCACTCTCCTCAATCTACCCCACTCCAAACTACCCCACGCTATTAACTTTTAGCCATGCTGAACAGCGACCACCCTAGTGTACATAATGGCTAAAACACATTGACAAAGCCAATAGCTCTCATATAGGTTAGACCTATTGGCTTTGCCAATGTGAATTACCTTTGTCACTGGAGTGAGGCCTACAGGCTCACTCATTTAAAGTTTTGATGCTGTGTGCTTAAATCACCTCTGGTCTACATCAGATTGGTGTGTAATGCCATGCATATGTGCTACACATGTGCTGGGTGTAAGAGTGCATGTCAGTAGTACAATACAGGGGTAATGCAGTGCTGTGCAGTGTATAAATATATTATGCATGTGCTGGGTGTATGTGTGTCTTTGAATGGTACAATACATGGAAGACTCCAGGTTCCATTTTGGGAGACCGAGGGCTGACTCAAGGAACATGAGAGAGGGGGCAGAGGAACCTCCTCAGAAGGATTTGTGGATTGATGCATTCTTGTAAGCTGGGTAGGACATACTGGAGGAAGGGAGAGTCATGCTCTTTAGTACACTTACTTCAAAGGGTGCTCTTTGATTCAGAGAGAGGCCACTTGGAAGGGGTCTGGGCATATCTCAGGAAGGAAATGTGGCTGATAAGAGAATCAGAAAGAGTATGGCTGAGGTCCTGACGCACCCTTTTGATAAACATATCACTGTGGCTGATATCCAGGTGTGAACCTCTGGTCACTCCCATGGCCTGTGTTCTGGGGCTATCAGATTTGGAGTCTCTCTTCCTGCGACAGAGGACGGGCAGGGCAGAGGAGAGGGCACTTCAAAAGGAAGAAGACCCCCAACAAAAACTTTAAGGACTTAGACTCTAAATCACATTTGATGTCTGGAAATGGACTATAAGTATGGGTACTCAAGGTCCCCAAAATTGTAAACAGTCAAGAAGCGAGTCAGGCTGTTCGAGGAGGAGAAGCTCTGCAAGACTTCTGCCTTTGACCGGGATTCGGGGCCAAGACCTGCCAGTCTCCCAGCAGGGTTAGGGGACATCACCCAGGGATTCCAAGACCACCTGCCCCTGGAGCCTAGAGCACCAGGGCCTGCTTGCCAAGACCAGTGTGCCCTGTGAAGAAGAGGCGAGAGCTGGAGGGAGTGAGGCCCAGTTGGGGGATCCTGGCTAATGAATACCGGTTGTGAAGTATGAGGAGACTGCTGCTGCACCAATTGGGTTGTTGTCTGTGCACAGGGAAGTCGGTGACTCTCGTATGTCAGAGAAAGGCTGCCGTGAAGTGAGCCATAAACGTGGCTGCAAGGAATGGGTCATTCCCTGTGTGCAGGTTCTAAGTTGGCGACCACGTATGCCAGGTGGGGTCACAGTGAAGAGTGCTGCTGTGCCGATTGGGCCGTAGCCTGTGTGCGGAGGTAAATCCGTGACCCTGTATGTCATGTGGGCCTGCCTTGAGGAGTGCTGCAGTGCCGATTAGGTCATAGTCCGTGTGTGGAGCTACGTTGTCGGGCCTGTATGCCAGATGGCACCACCATGAAGATTGCTGCTGTACTGATCGGTCCGTAGCCTGTATAAAGAGGAGGAACAGTGACCCCATATGCCACGGGGCTTCATCGGGACAAGGAAAATATCATGGTCTGGTTGAGACCATCTTTGGAGAAAAGAGACCACCATGGTGACCCGAGCGGGCCCAATCCATGACTGAGAACCAGCACCAGAAGCATTGCACCCTCGCCGACCTCTGGGGGGATCTGAAGGAGCATTGAAGACGCCCTGGCTGCTGCTGTTGCAGGACTGTGTGTGAGGAACTTGAGGACACCTAACCGTAGCCCTCCCAGGCCGTGAGTGAAAGACTTAGCGGGGACAGCTGCTGCAGCTTCAGCGCCAGCGAAGTGGGGTTTGTTCAGAGACTTCAGTTGCTCGGACCCTGCTGGTGAGGGTGAGATGGCCCCGATGGAACTTGCCTGCGAGATAGCTCTTCAGCACTGTAACACTTCTGACTTTAATAAAGAGTTGGAGTGGGACTCCTGAAACCCAGACTACTATTGGGCTTGACCTGAATATCCCCTATAGTGAATGGGAAATAATCACTACTGCTAGAGAGAGGGAGGTGGGACTCAGGGACTCGCCTATGAAACACTAGAACCCTGACCTCAGGGGACTGTGGGTATTGTTTGTTAATGTTGTATTTTACTTTGTGTTTTTATATAAATACTTCTCTTTTTCATAAAAATAAGCATTTGACTGGACAATCATTTATTACTGATGCTAAGCATATTTTGAGTTATTAGCTTGTGTTCACCTCCAAGTGTCTATATACCCCTTGAGAAGCTTTGACTTCTCGACCTGTGCTACCACTCAGAGCTAAGTGCTGAAGAGGCACTTGACCCATTTGCCCAGGATCCATAGAAGGTCTGTCTGGCCCCAGGACATCGGGAGTAAAACACCTCAACCTCCACGGTTAGGCCCAGTAGCTCCAGCTTGCCCTGTGGCCCTCTGAATGAAGTTCTGATAAGAGGCACTGCAAGATAAAAGATTTATGAAGTCAGGAGGTTAACATTAGAAGTAGAGTGTTCCACTTAAATAACCAAATACCCTGGAACCATTTTCTTGCATCAATGTAGTGCTTGTAAAAAGAGCCTGCCGAGGAGCATGGGAACCCCTCTGTTTAGTCCCAGGATAGAACCATAGCAAGCAGGGAAAATTTCCATTGATATCCTGGATAGGTTGGTCTGTGAGCCTCATCAGTCATTAGTTCAACCTATGCCAAGATGCTCACCTTCAGCCAGCTACTAAACCCAAGATAAACCAATGACGAAAATGTGACTACAAATGCCCAGTTTAATTTCCATAAAGATTTTGCCATTGAAGTTTGCCTCATTTGTAAGTTCTCCCAATTTTTGAAGCTAAAGAAACAAAGGCAGATGAAGATACATTTACTTGTGGAAGATCACACAATTTGGCCAGTATGGAGCTAAGATTAGAATTTGTTTCATTGAGACGGATCAAAAATCAAAAATGTAAAATGGCAAACAGGTGTTTTCTTGGCATAGCAGTGAAAGAACAGCTCTTTAAAGCTTTGTCTTAGTGTTCAAAGTACTGTTACCACCTTTCCTGAAGAAAAATACTTGCCATTTGTTTATGTTCTAAGATTCTGCAAAGGCCTAAGCATGATGCTTAAATAGGACTTTTAACGTGGATTTTCTCGCTTTGTTTCCTCTATTTTTCAGCAATGCTTAATTTCAGTCGGTGGTTGGAGGTGGGGCCCACCGGCACTCATTTTTGGAGACCAGCCAGTGCTCAGTTTATGAAAAACTAAGTGCCAGGAGGCCTTTGCAGCTTGCACCACCAATTGCCTCTGTCAGCGCTGTCATTGACAGTACCATCACAACTACTATTACTCTCCTACAGGTGTGGCAATTCAGACTATTCCAGCCCCCCAAAGTTATAAGAATGGCTTGGGGGCAGGTATCAGTAATATTAAGGTATATTGAATTGACAACTGTTGATGTGGTCATCTCTAAATTAAATAAACAGCATCACCATGTGGCAGACCATCATTAGCGCCGGTGTTGACAATTAAGTGCCGGTGCTGAGCACCGGAAACCACTGGCTCAAATTAAGCACTGGCCGACCTACACCTATTTTTCCTCAACAAACTTTGACACCAACTAAGACAGAGAAAATTTCCAAAAGGCGGGAAGAAGGAGGAACAGAGAGATAGAAGAACAGAAAGCAAGGATGAAACAGAATCTGCAAAAGAGAGATACAGAGAAAAGAGCGGGAGTGTATGGTGGTGGGTTAGAGCAGCATGAGGTGGATTTAAGACTAGACAGCCTTCAGCACCCGTTTTTTGATAACTCTGGAACTGAAGTACTGAACGAAACTTTAGGCCCTTTACTTTTTTTAGGTCTTGCATGGTGTTAGCAGCGCACATGCGCTGCTCTCGCCATGCGAGGGCTTCTTGGAATCAATACGGTTCCAGAAGTCGTGTCTTTGCTCCGCCCGTACTTTTCATTGGTGTGCGTCATTAGGCGTCATTGAATATGCTGAACAGAGTGTAATGATTGTACCAGAGGCTTTGTAGTCCCTCCTGGTTGCCACCGTGTCCACTTCTGGCCCGCCCCTCGGGACTGGACCTTTTACTGGCGGTGTGACACAGTGGGTTTTATAATGACTGTTGGCACTTTTTTTTACCATTGTTTGCGTGTGGGCTGTGCGTTTACTCGTGGGTGACGTTTAATATTGTGCTTTACTTGAGTACCAGTTATCTTACATTGGAGCGCTTTACATGAGACCCAGTTACGTTACACAAGGACACATTCGTTTTTGGTAGGCACGGGGAGATGTAGTATTTTGCCCAGAATCACCGGATGTTGAGACGACACCAAGGATCGAACTGTTTCCCCAGCTCCAAAGCGCTGTTCTGGCCGTAAGGCCACAAGTCGCTGCTTGCACGAACCACGGCTGTGGGAAAACTCTGCACCCACTGTGGTAGGCTGCCTGATTTCCGCGCTCTGTCAGTACTTACTGCTCCAAGGAGAGTATGCCTCTCTGCATCCCTCTTGGGGGTCTTCAAATGCTGCCTGTTTATTTCAAAATTACAACTGAAATCGTGCAATGTCTTGGTTGCTTCAATGTTCTGCTGACGGGTCGAGTGTTTAAAGGGACAGCATCTTTACAGTGTAATACATTCACCCGCACCGCGCGCTGCCACATTACTCAAATCCTCCAAACTGTGGGATTAGCTCACTCAGGGGCTGCACCGAAGTGACGAAAGATAGGTACGTCCCACCGTAGTACTGTTCCGTGCACACGACTGTGTACATGGTCTTTAGCTTTACCCACCAGCTAAAGTTATTTTCCCTGTTTATTTTCAAGCGGTGAGGTGAACTTCCCACTAGATCTCACCCAAGGTGAGGGGTCCCCCAATGGGCAGGGCGGGGACAACGAAGCCTGGAACTGCTCAGTAGACAGCCTAAATAGTCTCTATGGTTAAAACGTAACTCACGATATCACGGGACACGCACTCTTGACATTATCGTGCACTGATTCCCTGCGCTGTCTGCAGTGAGTATTAGCTGCAAAATGAGCGGCCTTAAGGGTGGGAGGCCTTCTTACTGGCAGATATTTACGATTCACCTCTGTCCGTTATTATCACAAGCATCATTTTTGAAGCAATAAATGGCTTTTTATGTCTCCCGCCTGAAATTGACCCTGCTTCGATATAAGTCAATGCAAAAATACACACACCAGATTTTCTTTTAAATCTCCCACTTTCGAGTTTTAACATGTTAAATGTTGGTATTTATGCCACTGCTGGCAAGTTTTCATATGGCTTATGTGTGACATTCCTGTGTTACCAGTATGATTTGTGTGACATTACAGCAGGGTTGGATTGGGATTAAAAATCTACCTGGGCACACCCGGGCACGCTAAAAAAAGGGGCCCACATTTGCATATTTCCTTTCCACAAAACACTGCTTCAGCGAAGTTTTATAAAAAAGATGTGGCCTCTCACAAAAGTATGTTTTCTTAACTTTACTTAGATTTTTTAAAAAACACACACACCTGAAAACAAGTGAGCCCACTTCTGCTCAGGCCCCCTGCCCCCGCTCAGTGTGCACACATTAATTGGCCGGCCCTGCTAGAGAAAGGGAGTGACACCCCTGCCCGTTGATAAAAGGGAGGTAATGGACACCCATCTGCCTCCAGAAAGGCCACTCAGGCACCCACTGGGCCACTGGAAGCATCTGAACACACCAGACACCTCCCAAATCAGCCCCCAGGCTGCCCAAAAAAGCAGCCCACAGCTGGAACTCGATACCGGTCCTTCGGCAATTGCCCGAGTGCCCCCCTTCCCAATCCGACCCTGCATTACAGTAATTGGCGTAGCTCTTACCTGCGGCCGCCGCGGGGTTGCAAACTCAGGGACCGCCATGGGCTGCAAATGGTCTAATTACGCCACTTATTACAGTTCCATTTGTGTAACACCCTGGTTGAGACTTATCAGGGCTTTAAGTGGGATGAAAAAATCGGGGGGTCTCTCAAAGGGGCATGGCCGATGTAATTAATGGCATGGCTTAAAAATATATAAACTGAAAATCTATGGTTAGCATAATGTGTCGCCGTACTGGTATTTTGCTGTTTCTGTCATTGCATCCAGATATATAATACAACAAGCAACATTGCACCCACAACAAGCCAGGACTATTGGCTTTGTCAGTGGTTGTTAGTTGTATAAGATAAGCAACAACTATGGCTTTGTTGTATATAGTATTGAGAATGCTTCTGTTCTGAAATGATGAGCTTGTTAAAGAACTATACCGAGTCTCTTTGAAGTTACATCAAAGGCAGTGAAGGGTGGTACTGCTGCAAAGTTAAGATTTGTTTTTCACCCTGATGGTGAGGGCAAAAACGTAGAGCCCGATAGGGACCCGTCTCGGCACCTGCTTTTTAGAACTGCCAGTGCTGAGCACCGGCAGGACCAAGCCCACTTAAAGCCCTCAGACTATCACCAGTGGAGCAAAGCAGTCATGTTCTTGTAAATAGATACATTTCACAAATGACTCTCTTTGTTACACTCGGAGGTCTATGAACCGCCTTAAAACGTCCGCAACGCTCCTGAAGTACTTATGCTATGTCTGCAACAAAATTCCTTTTTCAAATTCTGTTGTACTGAAAACTGTAAATGTTTGTGGCACCAGCATAAACAATGTAAATGCAGTACCCCAGGAATTAGGTGGGATGAATAAACTGGGTGGTCTCTCAGAGGGGCGTGGTCTATGTTACCAAGGGCGTGACTTTAACACATAAACTAAAAATCTGTGCTTAACATAGTGTCCTGCCCGACTGGTATTTTGTTGCCTTTTCCCATTATTGCACCCGGATACAATACAACAACTGATACTACACCTGAAACAAGCCAGGACTATTGCCTTTGTCAGTGGTTGCTAGCTGCATAAGATAAATGAATAACAACGATGACTTTTTTGTAAATAATATTGAAAATGCTTCAATACTTAAATTATGAGACTGTAAAATAACTAGAACTCTGAATTAAGAATGGTGAATCAAACTCTGTACAATATTGACTTTTATTTATTGTGGTCTTGAAAAATGTCTAGAAGCTGCTAATGCTGGGCAGGAGGAGCCCATGCAGGAACTTTATCGCTGTAGACCTGCTACATTTCGAGTCTGAGCTTTGCCCTTTGCCCCTCCTGCCCCACTGCGGATTCCACGGCGCGCGCTCTCAGACCACTCTCAGGTCCTCATACCTTTCGAATAGCTCCGGATTGTGGCAGCACGCTTAACAAAGGAGTCTCTTCACAGTAACACCAGAGGCCAGTGATAGGTGCTACCGGCACCATGTTAAGATTCTTTTTTCAAGGGGAGGGTAAACATGGGGAACCCGATAGGGACCCGCCTCAGCACCTGCTTATTGGAACTGCCGGTGCTGAGCACCGGCAGGACCCGGCCCACTTAAAGCCATGCAGTAATCTTTCAATGGGAAAAGCGAGGTGTGGGCTCAAAGTTTAAGACAAGATCTACCAGAGTTCTACTGAATTCCATAGAAGTAACACCTATTACCTGCAGCGCTTAGAAACAATAGATGTGCAGGATGAAGCACTGTATAAAAAACAAGCCATTAGGGGCCATTTTCACTTTATAATGTATTTCAGTTTACGGATAATGTTGCACAATGTACGACCTTCATTGATGTACATAACATTTGCCTCATAATTAAGTGAAAGGAATGCTGTGCAGCCGTGGTAATGTTTACTCATATCAGCAAAGCATAAATGCTTTTATCTCCACCCCCTGCTTAGGGTGACCAGATTTTCAGAATGAATGTTTTGGCCAGGGCCGGATTATGGTCAGCCCCATATTCCTGCCCACTCTCCCATGTGTTTCAGACTGAGAAGTGCAAAACTCATGGTAAGTGCACACTTGGAAGAAAGTCAGGTTAAAAGGTGAACTGCGGCTCTTCTTCGAAATGTCTGTAACAGTCTGCCCCTGGTACTAGCCACATCCTCCTTCCGCTGCAAGGGCTGTTTGGCACAAAAAAAAAATTACCAGGTGCCAACCCTGCTTACCCTTTACCTATTTAGTGAATTTGATTGTCTTAAAAAAAAAATTGAAGTGCGCACTGTCTAAAATAATTGGCTTGATCGCAGAGTTCTACAGTCTGTTCTCGTGACTTCTCAGACACATCCTCCCCTGTCAGGGGCCAATCATGTGACGCTTCTTAAGATGTCTGCCCGCTCGCGCTCAGCGTGCATCGTGACCCCATCACGCGAGTCGGCACAGGCCACGCCAGAAGCGCTGAATGGGCCCGATTATCTGCCTCGATTCGCCACACATTTCTCCCGACAGTGCGAATCAATTTATCGCTGAAAATAGATTGGCACCAATTGGTGTTTACAGTACGTCCCAAGGTCTAAACAATACCGGGCCAGTCTTGCCGAATCCCGGCTGCGAATCGCGCGGCCTCGTGGAGAATTCGTGTTTTTTTACTGGCTAAGTCTAACTTTGATGCAGATAGAGTGTTCATGGGAGCGTGGCGGATTTATAAGTAACCCAGATTTTGATGTTATCTTCTACATTTTACCAGCAAATTCCTGGAAAATCAATTTCCTCTAGATAAGATGCGAGTGATTTGCTCCCCATTTCCGGCTCAGTTTCAGCAGAGTGGATATGGAGTGAGCCAGAACTGCGGCCGCTGAGGCCCGTATGTGAGAAGAGCGTCACAACACAAATTTGGAACTCGTGACAAAAATAGAAGTGGTACATGAACTACAACCTCCTGCGTGTGACTAGTCAAACCACCTGATTCGTGCAGGAGTCTCCCCATTTTTGAAGCAATAAATGGCTTTTTATGTCTCCCGCCTGAAATTGACCCTCCTTCGATGTAAATCAATGCAAAAATACACACACCAGAGTTTCTTTTAAATCTCCCACTTTCGAGTTTTAACATGTTAAATGTTGGTATTTATGCCACTGCTGGCAAGTTTTCATATGGCTTATGTGTGACATTCCTGTGTTACCAGTATGATTTGTGTGACATTACAGAAGGGTTGGATTGGGATTAAAAATCGTCCCGGGCACACCCGGGCACGCTAAAAAAAAAGTGGCCCTCATTTGCATATTTCCTTTCCACAAAACATTGCCTTTGTCAGTGGTTGCTAGCTGCATAAGATAAATGAATAACAACAATGACTTTTTAGTAAATAATATTGAAAATGCTTCAATACTTAAATTATGAGACTATAACTCTCAATTAAGAATGTTAAATAAAACTCTGTAAAATATTGACTTTTATTTATTGTGGCCTTGAAAAATGTCTAGAAGCTGCTAATGCTGGGCAGGAGGAGCCCATGCAGGGACTTTATCGCTGTAGACCTGCTACATTTCGAGTCTGAGCTTTGCCCTTTGCCCCTCCTGCCCCACTGCGGATTCCACGACGCGCGCTCTCAGACCACTCTCAGGTCCTCCTACCTTTCCAATAGCTCCGGATTGTGGCAGCACGCTTAACAAAGGAGTCTCTTCACAGTAACACCAGAGGCCAGTGATAGGTGCTACCGGCACCATGTTAAGATTCTTTTTTCAAGGTGAGGGTAAAAATGGGGAGCCCGATAGGGACGCGCCTCAGCACCTGCTTTTTAGGTCTCGCCTGACCCAGCGCATGCGCTGGTCTGGCGAGACTTATTGAGAGGGCTCCAAAAAGTGCTACCAGTCCAGCCTAGAGCTACAGTGCATGTGCGCGGGCGCGTGCGCGCCGCACTTTACCGAGATTACTTTCACTTTCGCGGCCACAAGGCCGCTTTGATGTTTGATCGCGATTGCGATCACTTTCACTTTCGCGGCCGCACGGCCGCTTGGCATTGCCAATAGGTCTCGCTTTTGGGACCTTATAAGTATTTAGTTATGCAACTGTTGCATAGCTAAACACTTATAAGGTCCCAAAGGCGAGACCTATTGGCTATGCCAATGCTTGTTGAAACTGAGCACCGGCAGGACCTGGCCCACTTGAAGCCATGCCGTAATCTTTCAATGGGAAAAGCGAGGTATGGGCACAAAGTTTAAGACAAGATCTACCAGAGTTCTATTGAATTCCATAGAAGTAACACCTATTACCTGCAGCGCTTAGAGACAATAGATGTGCAGGATGAAGCACTGTATAAAAAACAAGCCATTAGTGGCCATTTTCACTTTATAATGAATTTCAGTTTGCGGATAATGTTGCACAATGTACGACCTTCATTGATGTACAAATAACTTTTGCCTCATAATTAAGTGAAAGGAATGCTGTGCAGCCAAGCTTGGAAAATAGTAATGTTTACTCATATCAGCAAAGCATACTTAAATGCTTTTATCTCCACCCCCTGCTTAGGGTGACCAGATTTTCAGAATGAAAAACGGGGAAACGGCAATAGAAATCGGACTATGTTTTGGCCAGGGCCAGATTATAGTCAGCCCCATATTCTTGCCCACCTCTGTAACAGTCTGCCCCTGGTACTAGCCACATCCTCCTTCCACTGCAAGGGCTGTTTCGCAGCGCCCCCCCCCCCCTTCACCCCCCTTCCCCACTGGGCTGCTCTTACTGAATGAGACTGCAACAGACGGCTGTCCTGGGTGGACGTGACTGCCTCTTCACCGCAGCTGTCTCAGCCATCTTCTCAACTGAGACTGCCACAGCTCTCCTGGGCTGATGTGACTGCCTCTACACCAGAGATGGTCTCAGCATCTTCCTGTCAGAGGCAACCACAGGCTGCTCTTCTGGTCTCCTGGGGTGGCCTGACTGTCTCTTCTCCAGTGCCCATCTCAGCCAGTCTCCTTTGTGAATGTCGTAGGTGTTAGAAGGGCGACCTCCGGGGAGTCAGATGGTGTCGGACTGACCACCCCGAGAGGCACCGTTCTGTAAGGAAGTAGCCGAGTGCCGCTGAGAAGCCTCCTGGGCGAGGTCCTTCTCCTAGGTTCGTACAGCCAAGTAATCCCCCCCCACCACAAAGGGACACAACAAGGGTATCAAATCTCACAAGTCTTTTTCGGTTGTAAAAGGGCAGGTTTCTGTGGCAATATTTACAGGCGGATCGAGGGATCCCAAAGAGTCTCGGGGTCGTTCAGGGACGGGGTAGCGGGACAGTCTCAGTACCAGCCTGGTACGGGAACACCCTGCGCTCAGCTCTCAATCCTCGTGCTGGGGGGTTCCGGGAGCCGGGACTTCGTCCGCAGGGCTCGGAGGGTTGCCTCGATGAGGTTGAGCCGCGACGAGTTCAGCAGGGCTCCGATGGTTACTTCTGCGAGGTCGAGCCGCGACGAGGTCAGCAGGGCTCCGATGTTCCGTGAGGTTCTTCTTCTCAGCAAGGGGAAGCCGCGACGCAGTCAGCAGGGCTCGAGTTCTCAGTTCCAGGCAATGAGTCTTTCTCCGTAGGGTCAGCCGCGATCCGATCAGCAGGGCTCTGGACTCCAGGATACAACTGCCGTCCTGGTTGTGGACTGCCCCAGATATATGGCTGGAGCCCTTTGATGTCCGGACCCTCGCGCCTGGGGGGCCAGAGGGGCCGGGATGAGAGAGTCCAGACACCCAGCGGGGGGGTGGAGCCATCGCCCAGGGAGGCCGGAGGGCGTTCGGGCCCAGGTGTCGGGGGCCGGCGGGAGGCCCCATCGAAACTCCCCTCCTCCGGGATCTGTGGAGTGGCCACTCGACCCCCTTGGGTCGGGTCTTGGCGCCTTGATGTTGGGGCTTCGCAGGGACCGAGGCCCGGGCGGGCCGCGTCGCGAAGGCTGGTGCGGGTAGCGGGGTACAAGCTCGGGGGGCCCCGAAGGGTTGGGGTTGCCCCCGTTTGGTCTGGTAGGAGGGTTCAGGACCACACCACAAGGCCGGGTCCAACAGGCGTCCCCCCCAGCGGAAGGCAGGGAGAGTCACCCATCCTCTTGGGTGTTCTCCTCGCCGAGGCGGAAGAAGCGGGAAAGGCCGTCAGCGTTGTCGTGGTCGTGGCCGGGCCGATGGTCTACAGTGAAGTCCATCCCCTGCAGAGAGATGGACCATCGCAACAACTTCGGGTTCTCGCCTCTCATCTGCATTAACCACCGCAAGGGCCGGTGGTCGGTCTGGACCCGGAAGTGGGTGCCGAAGAGGTAGGGCCGGAGCTTCTTGAGGGCCCACACCACGGCGAAGGCCTCTCGTTCAATGGTGCTCCATCTTTGCTCCCGGGGCAGTGTGGAAATTTAGCCCGCAAACTGAACATTATCTGCGCCATCTTGCCCCTCCCCAGCACCACGCGCAGCGAATGCACAGCCGCCATTTTAGGCACCCCACTCTCTCCCCGCTCACTCTCGACCGCCAGCGCTTTCCCCTGGCGCTGCAAGCATCCCCCGCGCGCCGGCCACCCCCCCCCGCTCTCTCATACAGGCCATAAACCCTCTCCTTCTGCGCGACCCTGCTACGGAACCACTTCCAACCGACAACCCATACATGGTCATGCCTCTCCTTTGATAACCCCCTTCCTCTGCGCCCCATTGTCTGAACTGGTCCCAGGCCATCACCTAGCCCTGCGGATGCAGTTTACGGCCCCTACTGTAAGGGAAACACCCCACATCAAAGGGATTACAGTAGATCAAAGCCCCTACCCCCTGAGACCCGGCCAGTTGCACACACCCCCGGGAATTAGCGGAATTCCCTGCTGCGCGATAGCCATCTCCCACTGCGGGTAGGGTGGGAACTTCTACTGTATCTATGTGTGGGATCGGATCTGAGCCGGGGCTTCAGGGGATGTTCTTTCAGACATCAAGGGAATCTCAAGAATGTACTATATGTAATAAAGCAATAAACCAGTGTATAAGAGACCAGGTCTCAGAGATGCAGTTAGAGCACCTCGTGACGATACCTTGCTGTCTGATCTGATGTGTTCTGCTCCGACGGAATAAAACTTGTTTCCTGCCTTCCAGTCTCCGGCGCCTGCCTCTTTCATTGGTAAATTATCGAGTGGTATAAGAGGCGATTACCGCCGGGCAAATACTTGAAAGGTTATCGACTGAAACTGCCGCTACCATTTAACAATTGGCGTCCCAAACGTGGGGCCCATCAGCGACACGTGGATCCAGTGGGAGAGGTCCCGACGACAGAGTGAACGACTGCAACGATCGGGAGAGCTCCTGCCCAATAGACCCTCGTCTGGCAGCCGATCATCCGAACTTCACTGGTTCCGAGCAGACCTCTCTCGAGTGATCTACGGTCCTGACTGGGAACCATCAGGAGTGCCGCGGCAAATACGGAGAATAGAGGACGATCGGGCGCTGGAGGCGGAAGACGAGAAACTGTCCACGCGGTCCGGGTAAGGTCGTGAAATACGACAAAAGTGCGAAATAATTGATTGATTGTTTGAATACTAGTATTGCTCATTGATTGTGCTCATTGATTGTTCTCTTTGAGATATTCGCTGTCTACAAACGGGGAGGAGTAGAAATACTCTCTCTCTCTCCCTTTGCAGATAGTGAAGGGTAGGTAACGCAGACTTTTGTCCCCGTTGAAACCCGTCGTGCCTATCTTTATCTCCCCATTGATTGATTGTCCGAACATTGATTGTTTTGAAGAATAGTGCTTTTGAGATATTCTCTGTTTGCAAATAACGTAGAATAGGAATATTCTGTCTAGTCTTTGCAAATAGTGAAGGGTAGGTAACGCAGACTTTTGTCCCCGTTGAAACCCGTCGTGCCTATCTTTATCTCCCCATTGATTGATTGATTGATTGTCCGAACACTAGTTGTTCGATATTGGTTCTTTGGAGGTATTCTCTGCTTACAAATAACGAAGAATAGAGATATTCTGTCCAGTCTTTGCAAGCAGTGAAAAGATAGGTAGTGCTGACTTTTGTCCCCGTTGAAACCCGTCATGCCTATCTTCTCCCCACTGATTGGTATTTGGTTCTGCCCGGACCGCTTATTAGAGGTGAACCATCCAGCTCCACTGGAAGGCACCCCTAATAAGGACATGTTCACTAAATATGGACTAGTCGCCGTAGCTTATAGCAAGCTGTGGCATAAATATACCAAGAAGGACCCCGAAAGTCAGTGGCCACTGATGGGATCCTTCGACGACCGCAAGATAGAAGCGCTAGAAGTAGCTCTGCGTAGCAATAAGACGACGCCTACTATGCTTGACAGTATTGGCATGTGGCGCAAAGAAGCGACGCAACGGAAAAAGAGGGAAGAAGTAAAAGCAGAAAAGGAATTACGAAAGGCAGCTCACCTTGCCGCTAAAAAGTTAGAAGAAGACATAAAAGAGAGAAGGGAAACTAAACTAAGACAGGAGCCCGAAACCTCAGGCCAGTACGCTGTTAGGACCCCCTCTTTGCTCTACCCTGAGTTGTCCTCCAAGCAGCGAACGAATGACGAATTACTGTTAGGTCCCCCGATCATTTACATGCCCCCTCCGTATGCACCCTCCCAATCAATAGTACAACACCCACAACCCCCGAACACGAGCGAAAGCAGTACAAGGGCCTCGGCCCTCACGGCCTCCGCGCCGGCTGAGCCTCTTGTGCCGAACCCAACGTCGACTACAACGCTAGACGACCATGAGATAGGAAAGAAGGAATCCACCAGAATGAATCGATTAGCTAAGGATGAACGAACAGGAATCGACAAGATAGTAAAGGCACTGGTAGGATCCTTTTTGACCTTACAAAAACTAAAATAACGCTAGGAGTTAGCCCTTTGTGGGACATATGAAACCAAGGGAAGGAGTCAAGCTCACGGTCGAGACGACCACGAGGTAGCCCGACTCCATTACTCTCGCTACCGAAACATGTCTGCCCTACTGCCCACCCCGCCCAATAAGCGTGACAAAATCCCGCACAAACGGAAGCCTGCTGACACCCACCATCGACGTCACCGAACTAGGGCTAGCTCGCGCACAATTGGGCTATGTTATTTTTCCGATTGCACAGTCACCTCCTGGTGCTCGTCATCTGACTACAAATATGTACAAACACTCCAACGAAGTAATGTAGTTATAACATTTTAATAACTTATAGGATATAACAAACACACCAACAGGGTAAACAGGTTAAAACACGTTTTTAAACAACTATTTACATGACGGTCTGCTGCAACCTCCATCCCAAAGCCTTAACGTCCACGTGACACCGTCCTCGCCTCTCCTTCCTCGAAGTTGCAACATTGGCCTGTTTTGGGCGGTCCCTCTTAGTTGACTTTGGGCTATAAAAACCATGCAAAAATCCATTGACATCAGTGGCGAGCGATTGTGCGAATAGGCCGGAGGCTATACGAAGCGCCGAAGTTCTGGCAGCACCAAGGCGGAGCCCGCCACGCTGTGCGGACCTTCCCGTTTTCTTTCTTCTTTCTTCAATTATGGCTGCTGCCCTGGCGGGGGGAGGCGACGCGGACGGACCTCCCCCACCTCCCCAGGTGGAGGCTTGCCAGGCACCCCAACCGCCTTTGACTCGCCGGCCAGCTAAGCTGCACCCAACCGTCTTTCACTCACCGGCCAGCTAAGCTGCACCCAGCCATCTTTTTCATCGGCCTGCTGAATTTCACCCTGGCACGCCGTGCGGATCTTCCCATTTGCTTCTTCCTTCAATAATGGAGGGTGCACTGGCGGGGGGAGGCGACGCGGACGGACCTCCCCCACCTCCCCAGGTGGAGGCTCGCCAGCAGATGAGGGCACCCCAAACCACACCTTTCACACGTCGGCCAGCTGAGTTGCGCCCTGCCACTTCATTCGCCGTTCGGCTGAGCCGGCACCCCTGCACGCGGCCGCCAGGCAACCACCCAAGCACCGGGTTCACCAGGACTGCCGCTAGCGCCCGACGTGAGGAGTGGGCCCCCGCAGCAAGGTAATCGGGGACCCACCCCGGTGGTGATACCATCCAAACTGCTGTCGTCACTGCTACTGGAATCACCCCGGTGGCAGCACCACCCGAACTGCTGCTGTTACTGCTGCTGGCTCCTCTCCGGTGACTGTACCGAAGAGCTGCTGCTACTGCTGCCCTTGAACTCCGGCGGTCGACCCCTCCGGTTCCAGGCCTGGCCCACCGTGAGACAATTCTGGACTCGAAAGCTTGTTTGCTAGGGCATGGGCCCCACCCTTGACAGAACGCTCCCCTCAGCCTTGCAGAATTGGTTGGAGTCATTTGACGTTCGACTCCTGCGGACTTCCGGTAAGGACAAAACCACCACCATTGCTCTTTTTGCCCCCGGGCGACAGCCACCTTGCCTCCACTTGATACAGTGAGACAGTAAAGCGTCGGCGGAAGAACCCGCCTGCTGCCCCGCCCTAAGAACAAACCGTGGCATTGCTACAAGGTTGCAGTGACGCAAAGTTGACGCTAACGAAAGTTCTCGAACTACCGAAAGGGATTCTGGTTCAACTGCTAATTCATGGAAAGGCTTAGACTGTGCACTGGCCCGACCCCGCCCTAAGATGGCGCTGATGTAGGAGTGGCCTACAACTCCTTGTGGCGTTCCAGCCACGTGACATTCGTGTTAAAAAGAGATATATATACATGTATGCGATGCTTTCACACATGGCGGTGGGGGAGAGGGGGGAACCGATTTGTATGTTAATCCAGTGTTGCTCATGTTGCTCGACGCCTCACACACCGTGGCCGGTCTGTGGCGGCTGTAGGCCCGTATTTCCATACTGACATTGTTTTAAATAAAGGGCTTCTTAAAAAGGAATTACGAACTCAGTGTCATGACTAATCATCTAGGTTGTTGAAGGTTTTTCTTTTGAATAAATGATTGTTACTCCCTAGCGAAAGCATACAGATAATACAGACACAATTTGCCTAAAAATCTTTTTGTTTAACGGAATTTGTACCCATCACGCCTGCCCTTTTTCCAAGAATTGTCAAATCAATAATGAACTATAACTTAAGGTATATGTCGCATGCAAGGTATGGTATCCTGCACCATAATACACGACCAATTGAGAAATACATGCGCGACCAGGGAACGCGAATTTAGGAGATGAATGAACTAGAGCATCTTTGCCTCAAACTAAAGAATAATGGGTCCGTGGTATTACCCAACCCTGCGGCTAGCCTGGTACATGGTAGGTAGAACCTTTCGTGTCTGCACGCGCTGGGGTATTTTGAATACTGCACCTCCCCTCCCCTCTTATTTCCCCTCTATAGGTCACGACGAAGTTCCGACTGAAGAGTGGAGTGGACATGGACCGCACCAAGTTCAATATCAGGGAAAACATAGACAAACGTTGTGAGATAGTGTGTAAAATTACAGACCACCATTGAAAACATGAAAAACCGTATGATATGATTGTGCGTGTGTACTACGATTATACGATATGAATGTGTATGCATTTCATGTTCGGATCACTTGAAGAGAGCGTCATTGTATAATTGAAGTGTGCGTCCACCGATCAAAGGGGGGAGAATAAAGGGTCAGACAACCCACAAGATGAACTACAAAATACTGAAGGTACGCAACATGCATAGGAATAGAGGACAGGAAAGGAGAGGTCCCCGTGCTCGACGCAGCCCTGAGTCTCCGTCTTGATGCATGTACTGTCACACCCTATCCGGCATTTGTGTGTACGTGATCACCGAATTTCTGTCTTTTCCCCGCTTGTGTTTTCTTACATGGAACAGACCCATGCTACTCCATGTTGTGTGTGCACCAAGTGGCCTATTATCTTACCCATCTCTCTCTCTCTCTCTCGTTTTGTGTCGTATGTACGCCAGAATAGCCTACTTGATGCACACGTCTCTCTCTCTCTCTCTCTCTCTCTCTCTCTCTCTCTCTCTCTCTCTCTCTCTCTCTCTCTCTCTCGCACTCTCTCCCCCTCCCTCGCAAAAGGCTCTTTCTTGCCCTCTTTCTTCTTGAATAAATTAACGACATACACCTCTTTGGTAAGTGTATAATTGGCCTGAACACAGTGGTGTCCGAACAAATTGATAGAAACAAAAACGACCATACTTTACCACGTAACTACCTCTCCTTTTTACAAACATTAAGCCTAATCGGCTGAGAAGGAAAGGACAGGTAAGACGACTGATGTCTCCCAATCTGACCCACAACACGGGGACTATATGTCAGTGGTTTTTGTTCTTAAAGGACACCATCTCCACCACCCAGAATTACCCCTGACCAATTGGCCCGGAATAGAATGTCTAAAGCACCCTGTTCTCCCAAAGATAACTCCAGCCCTATACTAGCCGTCTCAGAGTATCCCGAACGAAACAGCTGATGGCCCCTGTTTTAAACTGATAAAGGGTCACCTACTGTATGAAAAGGATACTCGTGAACGCATGACCATAGCACCTCGCACTTACGGGTATTACCAAACCTTGCATTATAGGGCGCAGAAACTGACACCTAGAAGGCCAGACGATGGACAGGGACACCCACAGAACCCTGCACCACAGCAGTAATTATTAGATTAGTAACACGCACATTAACATCAGAGTTAATAGACACCAATCATATAGTAACAGATAAGAGCATTTCCGCAACTACTCAGTGGTTGGGAGAGAGAATGAAGTATGTAAATGTCTTCCCTGCCAAGATCTCTAAGACTTTCGTTTCTTATAACCTATTCAAGGATAACCTGCAGCCATCAGAAGAGAGGGGTCGGATGTGACGCACAGTCTGGCTGCGGATCATAAAACATCTATGACATCGACCAAGGGGGAAGCGGCGAAGCAACGAGGGTGTGAGACGAGGCACCATTATCAGAACGATGAGCGCGAAGGGCTACATCGAGGCCCCTGCTCACTGACCAGCGTGCCTGAAGTCTTAACCCGTCGGGCCCGATTGATGGGCCCAGTGCTGAAAAGATTCTGCTCTCCTTGGTCCGCATTTTTGATCTGATCCCATGCCACCCCATTCTCTCTTCCTCTTTCATTTGGACTATGACTTTGACCTACTACCGAGGAACAAAAGGCCGGCACCCTGTCTCAAACGTACCTGTGGTGAACTGTGTTAAGGAACAGGACTGTGATCAAAGAACAGTGAGTGGTCACACCCTGCCACGTGAAGAAATCGGATTTGAGCCGGACCTTAGTTCCACCGCCGGTGCTCAACAGTGCCAACGAAAGAAGAACAACAATGAGAGCTTACCAGTGATAGCTCTTTATAAACAAGGACACTGGAAAGAAGAACCCATGTCAAAGTTGAAAATCCTCTCCCAACCACCTTATTATATTAACTATCTTCTTATCAAGTTTTCATGATGTTGCATCAATCACTTCCGACTGTACACTGAGAAGTAAGAAAATGTAACTTTGTATAGTAACATTCATACAACACCAGCCATGTACACAACTATACTGCAACTTTGAATGTACTTCCTCCTCGCCTGCTTCATCAAACTGTATGAGACAATGTACAAATGTGTCAGATTACTCCTGCCTACCCTAAAGACTCTGTATCTTTAAATGTGTGACGAACATTGACGATACTGTAACTGAAAGGCTAACAAAGGCGAATATTGGCCGGACAAGCTGGCGAGATATGTTAAAAGGGAGGACTGTGGAAATTTAGCCCGCAAACTGAACATTATCTGCGCCATCTTGCCCCTCCCCAGCACCACGCGCAGCGAATGCACAGCCGCCATTTTAGGCACCCCACTCTCTCCCCGCTCACTCTCGACCGCCAGCGCTTTCCCCTGGCGCTGCAAGCATCCCCCGCGCGCCGGCCACCCCCCCCCCGCTCTCTCATACAGGCCATAAACCCTCTCCTTCTGCGCGACCCTGCTACGGAACCACTTCCAACCGACAACCCATACATGGTCATGCCTCTCCTTTGATAACCCCCTTCCTCTGCGCCCCATTGTCTGAACTGGTCCCAGGCCATCACCTAGCCCTGCGGATGCAGTTTACGGCCCCTACTGTAAGGGAAACACCCCACATCAAAGGGATTACAGTAGATCAAAGCCCCTACCCCCTGAGACCCGGCCAGTTGCACACACCCCCGGGAATTAGCGGAATTCCCTGCTGCGCGATAGCCATCTCCCACTGCGGGTAGGGTGGGAACTTCTACTGTATCTATGTGTGGGATCGGATCTGAGCCGGGGCTTCAGGGGATGTTCTTTCAGACATCAAGGGAATCTCAAGAATGTACTATATGTAATAAAGCAATAAACCAGTGTATAAGAGACCAGGTCTCAGAGATGCAGTTAGAGCACCTCGTGACGATACCTTGCTGTCTGATCTGATGTGTTCTGCTCCGACGGAATAAAACTTGTTTCCTGCCTTCCAGTCTCCGGCGCCTGCCTCTTTCATTGGTAAATTATCGAGTGGTATAAGAGGCGATTACCGCCGGGCAAATACTTGAAAGGTTATCGACTGAAACTGCCGCTACCATTTAACAGCAGCAGGCGCCGGCTGATGAAGGCCACCGGCTGGGCAATCCCCTCAGAGTTCACTTGGGACAAGACAGCCCGACTCCGTATTCCGAGGCATCAGTCTGTACCACGAACTCCTTGCTGTAGTCGGGAGCTTGTAGCACGGGGGCGGTACACATCGCTGTCTTGAGGTTCTCGAAGGCCGCCTGACAGAGGGGCGTCCAGTGCACCTTCTTTGGTTGCTTCTTTGAGGTGAGCTCCGTGAGGGGGCCCACAATGCTTCCGTAGTTCTTAATGAACCGCCTGTAATAGCCCGTGAGTCCCAGGAAGGCCCTCACAGCAGTTTGGGTGGCTGGGGGCTCCCAGGCCATGATGGCGTCGATCTTTGGCTGGAGGGGAGCCACATGGCCGCTCCCCACTTGATGTCCCAGATAGGTTACGGATCCTTGGCCTATCTGACATTTGCTGGCTTTTATTGTGAGCCCGGCCCTTTGGATGGCGGTCAGAACCTCCCAGAGGTGCCTCAGGTGTTCGGCCCAGTGGCTGCTGAACACCGCAATATCGTCCAGGTAGGCGGTGCTGAACGCTTCTAGGCCGGCCAGTACCTTGTTCACTAGTCTTTGGAAGGTCGCCGGGGCATTCTTCATGCCGTAGGGCATCACTCGGAAGTGGTAGTGGCCATCGGGAGTGGAGAAAGCAGAACGCTCTTGGGCGCCCGGGGTGAGCCTGATCTGCCAGTATCCGGCGGTGAGGTCAAAGGTGCTAAGGTAGCGGGCTGCTCCTAGGCGGTCGATCAGTTCATCTGCCCGAGGAATGGGATGGGCATCGGTTTTGGTGACGGCATTTAATCCCCGATAGTCCACGCAAAACCGGAGCTCCAGGGTGGTGCCCGGGGCGGCAGCTTTCGGCACCAGGACCACAGGGCTGGCCCAGGGACTGTCGGAGGGCTCGATTACCCCCAGGGCCAACATCTTGGAGACCTCGGCGTGGATGCAGGCCCGCACCCGGTCGGGGACTCGGTAGGCTCGGTGTCGCACGGGGGGGCTGTCCCCGGTGTCGACGTCGTGGACGCACCATCGGGTGACTCCGGGAGTGAGGGAGAAGAGAGCAGCGAAGTGATGCAGCAGTCCTTGACACTCTTGGCGCTGCTCCGCAGTCAGGGTGGCGGAGAGGATGACTCCCTCGACGGAGCCGTCCTTTTCGGAGGTTCTCAGGAGGTCGGGTAGGGGCTTGGAGTCGTCCTCGGCCCCATCGTCCGTAGCCATCAGCAGGCTAAGTTCTGTTCGGGCAAAGTGGGGTTTGAGCCTGTTGGCGTGGAGAACCCGGAGGGGGTTCCTGGGGGACTCCATGTCGATCAGGTAGGTGACGGGGCTCTTTTTCTCTACCACCTTGAAGGGCCCGGTCCATTTGTCCTGGAGAGCACAAGGGTCAACGGGCGACATGACCCAGACCTGCTGGCCTGGCTCGAACTCGATGGAGGAGGCGTTCTGGTCATACCAGCATTTCATTTCCTCCTGGCTGGCCTCGAGGTTGGCTTCGGCCAGTTCCCTGAATTTCCGGGTTTGATTCCGCAGGGTCAGGAGGTACCGGTAGACGTCGGGCGGAGCATCCTGGACGGTAGTCTCCCAGCCTTCTTTGACCAGGCTGAGGGGGCCCCGGACAGGTTGTCCGTACAAGAGTTCGAAGGGGCTGAACCCCAGAGACTTCTGTGGGACCTCCAATAGGCAAACAGGAGGCAGGGCAGCAGGACGTCCCATTTGTGTCTTAGTGGCTCCTCCAGGCCCTTGATCATTCCTTTCAATGTCCTGTTAAATCGTTCGACTAGTCCGTTCCCCTGGGGGTGGTACGGGGTGGTGAACTTGTAGGTGACCCCGCATTGTTGCCACAGGGACCGCATATATTTTGAGATGAAGTTCGTGCCTCGGTCGCTCATGACCTCCCGGGGGAAACCCACTCTGGAGAATATTCCCATTAAGGCCCGGCCCACTACGGGGGCCGTCACTGTTCGGAGAGGGATGGCCTCAGGGTATCGGGTGGCATGATCGACCAGGACGAGGATGAAGCGATGTCCTTGGGAGGTGCGGGGGTCCAGAGGCCCCACGATGTCGATCCCTACCCGCTCGAACGGGGTGTTTACTATTGGAAAGGGTTGGAGAGAAGCTTTGACTTTTCCCCCACTCTTCCCGCTGGCTTGGCAGGTCAGGCAGGTGCGGCAATGATTGTCCACGTCCTTCCGCATTCGGGGCCAGTAGAAGTGGGTCACCAGGCGGCTGTAGGTTTTGTCTTGCCCCAGGTGCCCGGCGAGGGGCACATCATGCGCCAGATTGAGGAGGAAGTCTCGGAATCGGAGGGGGACCACCAGCACTCGGCCGGCCCCCAGTTCTGCGGTCTTCTGCTCGCTGTAGAGGAGGTCATTGTCCCAATAGACCCAGTGGGTCCCCGTTTGTTCTCCGGTGGCCTGGGCGGCTGCTTGCTGTCGGGTCCCTTCGAGGGAGGGGCAGGTTTTCTGTTCTTGGCGGAACTGCTCCCTGGTGGGGCCACCTTCTTGGCGCCATGGGGTGAGTTCGGGTAGGTCGCCGAGCGCGGCGACCTCGTCCGGGGGGATTTCTGGCGGCCCGGACTGAGCGTCGGCTTCTTCTTCGACGGAGGGGGGTGGCGGTTCGGGCCACTCCGGCTCTTAGGGGGGAGCTGGTATGCTCGGCTGGATGGCCCGGGCGGTCGAGGACCGGGTGGTTGCGCAAACCCACTCGGGCAGTCCCAGCATTCCCAGATGCTCTCGGCGCTCGACGTGGGCCCAGGGGGAACTTTCCAGGTCGTTCCCCAGGAGGCAGTCTACGGGGGCGTCGTCGCGGACGGTCACCTTCAGCATGCCCGACACTCCCCCCCACTCGAAGGGAATCCGGGCCATCTGGCACAAGCTCTCGGTGTTGTCTGCCGACCGGACGAGGCACAGTACATTAGGCATGATCTGTTCGGGGGTCACCAAGTGGCAGCGGACGGCTGTCACGCTGGCTCCGGTCTCGCGGAGGGCTTCGGCCCGGTGTCCATTAATGGTGACCCACTGTTGGTACTTCTGGGTGTTGCTCGGGATGGGAGCCCGGGGCACCATTTCCCGGCTGCCCAGGCATACCAAGGTCATGGCGGCGGGTTCCCATTCGGTTGGCTCTGCGTCGTCGTTCTCTTCATCTTCTCCCCCTTCTCCCAGGGCCGCGGCCGCCAACTGGCGGGGGGGGTGGCCCGGTGGTCCCGGCTCGTCGGTTCACGGGGCAGGTCGGGTCACTGGCATAGTGCCCTGGCTGTTGGCAGTTGTAGCACGTTACCGTCGGTCGAGGCCCTGGTCGGGCTAGGGGGGTCCCTCTTCGGTCAAGGGACGGGGACGTGCGGTTCGGGGGCGGTCTCCGGGGAGGACTCCGGGGCAGCCCTGCTGGAAAGTCTCTGTTTCGGTTCGATCCCCCTCCTTTGCCGCGCTGGTGGGGGGGCCCCGGGTTGTTCCGCTGGTACTCCCCCATCGAGTTCCGAGGGACCCGGGTGTTCACCCATCGATCGGCCTCGGTGGCGAGCTTCCGCGGCTCGGTCAGCTTGCTGTCGAGGAGGTGCTGTCTCAGCTCGATGAAGCAGTTGTTGGAGAGGTGCTCCCATACAATGAGGTCGAACAGCTGTTCGTAGGAGGTGACTTTGCTGCCCTTGATCCACCCTTCCAGGGCTCTGCTGAAAAAGTCTACGTATTCCACCCAGGTGGTACCGGGGAGCTTCCTGCAGTCCCGGAAGCGCTGGCGGTACATCTCTGGGGTGAGACCATAGCGGGTGAGCAGGGCCTCCTTCATATGGTCATAAGAGGTCATCACTGCGTCTGGGAGCTGTAGCAGGGTGTCTCTGCCTTCGCTGAGGAACCGTCCCCATAGGCCGGCACCCCAATCTTTCCGGGGTACCCGATGGGCGGTGATGGCTACCTCGTAGGCCTTGAACCATTGTTGGATGTCGTCGTTCTTGTAGTACTCTTTGACGACATCCTTGGGGATATGTACCTTCGCCTCGGCCGGCGGAGGGTTGTCCCTGTTTCCGGGGGCGCCGGTCTCTCCATTTTTGGACTTAAGTTCAAGTTCTTTAAGGCCCTGCTCATGCTCGAGGGTTAGCCTCCTCTCTTCCAGTTCTCGGTGCCGTTTTTTCTCCTCTATTTCTTCTTGCAACCGTAGTTGCTCTAGGGCCTATTTCTTTTCTGCTAGTAGGAGTTCGCCGTCCAGGCGGAGTCGGGCGAGCTCTAACTCGTGGGTCCGGACCCTCTCCCGTTCTCGCATCTCTTCCGGGGAGAAGCCGGTCTCCATGCTAATTCTTCTCCCATCTGCTGGGGCTGCGGCTGGTTGCTGGTGCACGCTCGGCACCGGGTTTTCTTCTGTTTGGGGGGAAGCCGCTTCGGGCTCTACCCAGGCCCTTAGGGCTTTCTGCAGGTCTTCTTTTGTGTTTAATCCGGTGGTCGCGATGCCTTTGTCTTTACAAAACTGTTTTAGTTCCTTATGGGTATATTCCTCCAACCGTTCTTGTTGGAACTCCGCGGTTGGGGTGGTCTCTTGGTTGCTCATAGTTACTCTGTGTCTGGGTAGGTAGTGGGTGAGTTACTCGCTGTACGATTTGCGTCGGGCTCGGATCGCACCGCTGGCCACCAATGTTAGAAGGGCGACCTCCGGGGAGTCAGATGGTGTCGGACTGACCACCCCGAGAGGCACGGTTCCGTAAGGAAGTAGCCGAGCGCCGCTGAGAAGCCTCCTGGGCGAGGTCCTTCTCCTAGGATCGTACAGCCAAGTAATCCCCCCCACCACAAAGGGACACAACAAGGGTATCAAATCTCACAAGTCTTTATCGGTTGTAAAAGGGCAGGTTTCTGTGGCAATATTTACAGGCGGATCGAGGGATCCCAAAGAGTCTCGAGGTCGTTCAGGGACGGGGTAGCGGGACAGTCTCAGTACCAGCCTGGTACGGGAACACCCTGCACTCAGCTCTCAATCCTCGAGTTGGCTGGGGGGTTCCGGGAGCCGGGACTTCGTCCGCAGGGCTTGGAGGGTTGCCTCGATGAGGTCGAGCCGCGACGAGGTCAGCAGGGCTCCGATGTTCCGTGAGGTTCTTCTTCTCAGCAAGGGGGAGCCGCGACGCAGTCAGCAGGGCTCGAGTTCTCAGTTCCAGGCAATGAGTCTTTCTCCGTAGGGTCAGCCGCGATCCGATCAGCAGGGCTCTGGACTCCAGGATACAACTGCCGTCCTGGTTGTGGGCTGCCCCAGATATATGGCTGGAGCCCTTTGATGTCCGGACCCTCGCGCCTGGGGGGCCGTAGGGGCCGGGATGAGAGAGTCCAGACACCCAGCGGGGGGGTGGAGCCATCGCCCAGGGAGGCCGGAGGGCGTTCGGGCCCAGGTGTCGGGGGCCGGCGGGAGGCCCCATCAAAACTCCCCTCCTCCAGGATCTGTGGAGTGGCCACTCGACCCCCTTGGGTCGGGTCTTGGCGCCTTGATGTTGGGGCTTCGCAGGGACCGAGGCAAGGGCGGGCCGCGTCGCGAAGGCTGGTGCGGGTAGCGGGGTACAAGCTCGGGGGGCCCCGAAGGGTTGGGGTTGCCCGCGTTTGGTCTGATAGGAGGGTTCGGGACCACGCCACGAGGCCGGGTCCAACAGTAGGCTATACTCCTGGGCTGACACAAATGCCTCATCACCATGGTCTGTCTCAGCCAGCTTCCCATCTGAGACGTCACTGGCTGCTCTTTTGGGGTGACCCTACTGTTTCTTCGCCAGGGCATGTCTCTCAGCCATGTTCTTGACTAAAGTGTTCGGGGTGCAATATCACTGGCTGAGACTTTGACCCCGCCATCAGAAGTTTATACTGCATGGCCCAGTATCACACATCTACTTGATGTGGTCAGAGCTGTGGGAGATGGACCTACGAGCAAAACTACTATTGTGCTGACAGGGCTCTGAGGGAGGTTTAAGGCCCAAATTGTACATGTTTAAATCTCGGGAAAACTTGTCATGTGGGACACACTAGAACTAAATGGCCAGACTGGGAAAAAAACAAGTACAGTAAAGACAAGATGAAACCATTCACATTGTGACCTGAGATTCATTTGGGGGGAAATTCACTTTTAAAATGTTTTTTATAACAATTTTATTGGTAATAGACGATAACATGTCAGACATTACAGCTTTAGCAGTGGCAAGGCTGAGGATACAATAGGATACAGTACCAGTTATACAAGTTAACAGTACACTGGACATTGCGTCCAGACCGGTGTCCATGGCATCCATTACAGTGGTTCCCTCTTTCCGGAGAGCAGAAACAATGGAGAGCAGGTGCGTATTATAAGACCCTATAGGGTAATAGGATTAGCCACACAATGGTTACGGCCCAACCGCCCCATCCCGCAGTTCCATCAGTGTCCTCATTTCCCTTCTCAATTCCAATGTGGGAGAAATACATATGTCCCCTCTATATTTATCCACTTACCCCACTTACTATCCCACTTTTTGGGACATCCAGGTCCCTTGAACACTGATTTTTTGGCTACCATGGCATAGTCCATGTCGGACGCCCAATCTCTCATCCGTGGTAGCACGTCGGATCCCCACTTTTGAGCGATATTACGTTTAGCTATGGTCCACCCCATAGTAGCTCATGATTGTTCCATCTGGGTGAGGTCCGTGGTGTCCCAAATATTCAGAAGGCAGACCCTGGGGGAGGGGTGGATGGGTTTGCCGCAGGCCCTAGTAAGCTGCCTAGTGACATCTGTCCAGTAAGTTTGGATGTGAGGGCAGTCCCAGAGTATGTGCATAAAGGTACCACTCTGGTTGCAGCATCGTAAACAAAGTGCGTCCGGTCTCCTACCCAGTTGGAACAATAGCGTTGTGTCGAAGTAGACCCTGTGGAGCACCTTGAGCTGAATCAGTCGGAGTCTCAGCGGAATCGCCACCTCCCTAGGGGAAGCAAGTGCCTCCCGCCAGTCATCGTCGTCCATCTCCCCCAGGTCACTCTCCAAACTTCCCATCAATTTCACCATAGGGTCCGTCCTGTTGTTTACAATTTGTTTTATAGGTGAGGGATATAGCTTTGCGATCCATGGGGTCTAACAACAAGTGATCTTCCAAGGGGGAAGAATCTGGAAGGGGGGCATCTCTGGGGAGGGCTGAGTCTATGGCATGGCCATTTGGTAAATATCTAAAGGTCTCCGTGGGGGCAAGTTGATATTTGGCTTGTAGGTCTGCAAACGTGACCTTTTTACCCTTGACCCACAGGTCCCCGACCCTGGAGATCCCAATCAAGTCCCACTTATCAAAACCTGGACATGCACTAAGATGGCCCAAGATGTCTGGTTCCCATAGCGGCGTAGCTTTGGTAAGGCGTTTATGCCACCCGAGCTTACATTGGGCTTTATGCCATACCTCCACCGTGCGAGCCGTAGGACCGGTCAACCGTAGTTTACGATAGTTTGTATAGAGCACCCTGTTATACCACCCCTTCCCCAGCAGCCATCGGTCTGTCCTGCAATTAGGGTCGTCATGGGGCCGAATGCCCATCTATTGATGGCAACCAGTTGTGATGCCTGGTAGTAAAGGCATAGATCCGGCAGACCTATACCCCTGTCATACCACCCCATAGTGAGTTTAGTAACGGCAATCCTTGGAGGGTGACCGTCCCAAAGCAGCTCTCGCACAACCCCTTCAATTTGTGAGAAGTAAGAGTCTGGAATCGGGTGAGGAGCATTCTCCAGGGCATAAAGAAAGCGAGGGAGGGCGAGCATTTTGAATAAGGAGGCGCGTCCCAACAGGGTGAGGGGCAGCGACTTCCAATGCGTAACATGAGACTTCAGACGTTGCAGAGGGTTCAGGAGATTCCATTCGTAGAAAAGATGCAGATCCGGAGTAAGAAAAATACCTAAGTAATTGAAGCCCTGGTCAACAACTGGAATGTCATACCCCCTAGGGCTTGAAGGGGGATCGCCCTACAGGGCGTACATTTGGAACTTGGACCAGTTAATCTGATAACCAGAGTGTGCCCCAAATATGTGGAAGATGTGAAGAGCCCTCCGCAAGGATCGTGCAGGAGAAGCCAGATGCAATAAGATATCGTCCGCATAGAGCGATATACCGTCCTCGTGGTCGTGAGTCCACCTGAGACCTCTAATTTCGGGGTCACTCCTCACCCAGACAGCCAGGGGCTCCAACACCATGGCAAATAGGAGCGGCGATAGTGGGCAGCCTTGTCTCGTGCCACGTCGGAGGGGAAAAGAGGCAGAGCAGTGATTATTAACCAGGACATGCGCCGTGGGTTACTCGTATAGTAGCCTGATCCACCCGATCAGCTTGGAACCCAACCCCATGCGGGCCAGTACAGCGAAGAGGTAGTCTCAGTCTACCATGTCAAACGCCATAGTGGCATCAAGTGATAGCAAGATTGCATCCTCCTCGATCATGTCGATTCTGCCCAACACCCTGTGAACTCAACGGAGATTTCTGGCCGTATTCCTACCAGGCATGAAGCCCGATTGGTCCAAATGGATAAGATCGGGGAGGTATGGGAGCAGACGATTGACCACGAGCTTGGCTAGGATTTTCGCTCCAACCGGCAACAGTGAGATAGGACGGTATGATCTACATTCTTCTGCCAGTTTGCCAGATTTGTGAATCACCACGATGGCTGCATTGCGGATGTCGGACGGTAACAGACCCGATTCGTAACATTCATTATATAAATTCAATAGATGGGGCGCCAACTTTGGCGTCATGGGTTTGATAAGTTCAATAGGCATGCCTTTGGGGCCCGTAGCTTTACCCGACTGGACATCAGAAATTGCTTTTTGGACTTCGTCCACCGAGAGGTCTATATCTAGTTTCTCCCTACCGTGCGGCGAAATACAAGCCACTTCGATAGTAGCTAGGAGCTCCGCCGCCCACGAGGACTGCGAATTCTGTGGGACCCGATAGACATCTTCGAAAGGCACAACAAACGCATCAGCAATCCCCTGAGGGTCCGTAATCAACGCCCCATTGGGGCCTGCTATTGCCCCAACCCATCTCGCTGCCTGCTCCTAGCATTCCAGCCACACCAGGAGCTTACCCGTGCATTCACCATGCTCATAGATGCGGTGTCGCGCGGCCAGGGAACGCAGAGTAGCGTCCTCCAGCAAAAGTTGTTTGTAATCATGTCTTTTTATGCCTATACGGTGTTGTGTATCCGGGTCCGGGTCTTGGGCAAGGGCCCTCTCCAATTGTAAAATGTCCGTTTCCAGTTCAACCACTCTCCTGTTATGTTCCGCCTTGTGGCCTATCATCAGTGACAATGCCCTCCCTTAGATGACCGCCCCATATGCCCCCCAGAGTGTGACTGCTGACCCGACTGGCCCCACATTTACTTCGAAGTAAAAGTCTGTGTCTTGCCTGAGGCCTTCGCGGATATGGGGTATCTACAGTGCCCTCGGGTGTATTCTTATTACACCAGGACGCCGGAGTTGCCGCATTCCGTAAACCGCCATCACAGGGGAGTGGTCGGATATACCATGTGCCAGCATCCGTGGTTCCGTGAAATCGTATATATTTTGGGCATGTGTAAACAGATAGTCAATTCGGGACTGGCTACCATGTACACCGGACTGGTGTGTGTAGTGCGTATATTGAGGGTGCGACCATCTCCATACATCTACGATCCCTAGCCCATCAACAAACCCCTGGAGGTGGGAGCCCCGCGGAGGATCAGGTCTCGGCGGAAGTCTCTCATGAGGGCCATCTAAAGTTAGGTTGAAATCTCCCCCCAATATCCGGGAGCCCTCCGGCAAGGCCAATACCAGCGTCCCTATCTCCTGCAAGGTTGGGCGTTGCAAGCCTGGGGGGGCATACACTGACACAACATTGACGACTCTCCCTTCCCAGAGCCCTGTAGCTGCTGCATACCTACCCTGCACATCCGTCCAGGTGTTTTGTACCACGTATGGGCAACCTTTACGCATGAGTATCCCCGCTCCCCTGGAACCAGTAGTGAACCCTGAGTGCATGTATTTCCAATCAAGTGGGTCTCTTGCAGCATCACTACATCGAGGGCCTGGCGGTGGATATAATGCAGGACTATACCACGTTTAATTTTGTCCCCCAGGCCATTCACATTCCAGGTAGCTGCTCTAAATCCCTGTCCAGGAGCCATCAGGACACAAAAAGCGAATCATCAACAAAATGAGCTGGGAAACTGCACCCACTGCACACCAGCCACCAGCGAATGCTGACCCGAGGTGATCCTTTACAATGCTCCCACCTCATAATTGAGTACCCCTGTTCATCACACCATTGCCACTTAGGATATGATCCATCCCGGAAATTACACTGTGAAACCAACACCACCAACAACAAACTCCCCCCAACATACCCTATCCCCCAAAACCACCCCCCCTCCCTGCCTCCCTGCAAAGCAAGACTAGAGCCGCCCGCCACCCCCAACACGCAGAGTGCCTGTCGCCCACCCATGAAATGAAATGAAATTAAATTAAATATTTATAAAGCGCACGGATACTCACACGGAGTGTCCCAGCGCTAATCTCGTGGCAGAAGACCTCAGCACATACTTATGTACAACTTCAGGGAACGTGCGCTAACCCCCACCCCATCCAACCACAATCAGTTAGGAATTACGTCATCCCCCGGCCCGATCTCCACCCCACAAAACAATGTTTAATACAGTGATTCAATGTGGCCCCAGAAACAGCTATTCTGCCGTGTCAATGTTCCGGAGCATTGCGATAGCAAGTCCCCAGAAGAAAACAATAAACCTCATATTATTAGAACTGATTAGGCAAGCCCATCAATCTGAATCCCAGGTGGGTCGAGCGTTCCCCCAGGGCAGTCACTTGGACCCGTGTTAGTAACAGCACATGTGGATCAGGATACTCCCCACGTCCCCCACCCAAATATACACCTCAGCAACTCTATATCTGGAGGCCATGTCTCCGAGATCATGCATTGCAAGAACCCCCAGGCGCCAGGACCAGCCCCCGCAATTTTACCAGACCTCAGCATTAGTGTCCACCTGTATGTCCCTGGGAATCCGTGTCCGAGTGTGGAGGAGAGCGCCTCTGTTGACGCCAATCTGCTGCGTCATCAGCAGCCAAGAACCCCTTTTTCGTCTTCCTCTCGACCGTGTGCCAGTCCTCCAGCCAGTCCCAGGCTTCTTCTGGATGTGTGAAGAACCACGATTTCTCATTGGCTTCCACTCGCAGCTTGGTAGGAAACATCATGGCGTACTTGATTTCTTGATCCTGGAGGGCCCACTTCACGTCCAGGAAACCACGGCGCTGTTTCTGTACTCGCAGAGTGAAGTCCGCGAAGAACATGATCTTGCTATTTTCAAAGGTAAGTGGTGGGGCCACCCTCGCCGTCTGGAGTATCACATCCCGGTCCTGGAAATTGAACACCCGAGCAAGGAGAGGACGAGGGGGCGCACCTGGCATTGGACTGACCCCCGGCACCCGGTGAGCTCTTTCAATCGTGAAACATTTGGAGAGGCCCCTTGGTTGAAGATGTCCACCGTTTGTCCCTCTGCGCGTTCCGGCACACTAATAATGCAGACATTGTTGCGCCGCATTCTTCCTTCACAGTCGTCCAACTGCAAGGCCATTGCCTCGTGGGAAGCTCGTAGTTCCGTGACTTGGGTCTTGAGCAGAGTAGTATCACCGGCCAATTCCTTCGTAGTGCTCTCAACAGTGGCAACCCTCTCCACTACTTTCTTCATATCTTCTCGGATCAGCACCACATCCGTTGCGACTGTGTCAATTCTGACCTCGAGGGAGGTGCGTATCGCAGGGATAGCCACGAGGAGGTCCTTATTCGAGGGTTCCGCCACGTCACCTGGGATCAATGTCTCCGTTCGGTCTTCGGCCTGTTGCTTCTGCCAAGCGAATTTCTCGAGCTTGGATTGGGCCGGCGTCCGATTTGAGCGCCCGGTGGCCATGCTTCCTTACGCCGCAGCCCCTGCGGGCATGACAGCTACTCCCCGCCGCCTGCAGTGAAGAATTACACCCGACCTGTCGGTTTCCGCTGCAAGCACCCTTCCCTGGGGGGTATATAACGGGTCCCGCTTCACCGTGAGCTCCGCGACGGACATCACGCGCACCAGTCTTTTGGAGGTGGCCAACCAACACCAGAGCAAGCCTTAGTAGTCGAGGCCACCGCTTCACTCGCCCACCTCGTGCATCCAGGTCAACCAGGGAGATCGCACAACACCCCCAGGGCAGCCTGTCCTCCACACAAGGGAACGAAAGCAGCAATGGATTCAGCGCAGGAGCAGTCTTCGCACCCCCATACAGCAAGACTACCCAGCAAGAAGGGCGTACCACTGGTCAGGGTGTCCAAGAGCGCACCACAGGGCAGGATGTCCAGGCAAGATACGGCATTCAGGCCGTGCCCTACTAAGGTCAATGCAGGCAATGCCTGAGACTGGCGCAGCCTCTCGGGAGCAGTAGTCCAAAGCGGAGTCCTCAGGCCACCACCCCAACGCAGTGGGCTGCAACAGATAATATTTCCAGATGTGGCAATCTGTCCCCAGGGCCGATCACAGCCCGCACCCCGGGTAACTCCTGGTTCGGTCGCACTCACCACCTACGAGGCTGCCTTCACCTTAGATGTCCTACGCCAGGCCGCGGCGTTCCAGCGGGAGCGACCGCACCACGATGCGCACTCCCCTCCGCGACCTGCACCTCAGAAACAGCACAAAGCGCCGGATCCCAGGGCTGCCGCAGTTCACACTAGGCATCGGGGGTCCGCCACAATCCAGCCCCCGGAGACACAGGACCAGTAAGTTCACCTGCCTGAGCACGCCAGTCTCCTCCAACACGCTGCCGAGGTCATCTCCGGGGTCTCACCTTGCAATCAATCCGCCCCCTTTGCTCCAGGGGCCACAGGGAAGGTCGCCTCCGCCACACTCCCGCTCCAATACAAGCACCTCATCAGCTGGGTCAAAAGGCGGCGAGCTCACGGAACCTCGGTGGGACAGGCCAGAGCCGCCGTCTCGCGTACCAAGAGCCCGCCGCGCACACAGCACCTTCAGCTGCGGGGCATCCGGCGAGGACTCGGTCCACGGAGCCCGTCCTGTGAAAGTTCACCGATTTGTCCCAAACTTGGCCAGGACAAAACTGGGCACCACGGCAGCCCCCCGAGGGCACCAGGGTGAAGATCGGCCAGCGGGAATTGAGGATATCAGGATTGTTTGGGAGTGGCGCTCCGGAGCGAAGCTACCGAGCAGCCATTCCCGTCGGCGGTTAGCCACACCCCCAAAATTCACATTTTTAAATGAAAAACATAGATGCTCCTTGAGATCGTTTTCAACAGATACACACCAAATCACAGCCACCCAGAAAGCACATTTTAGTTGCGAGTCAAGATTTAACTTTTGCATGGTAGGGTGCCCTTTCGGTGTCTTTAGACAAGACAGACTGCCTCCGAGTCTGCACTTTCAAATGCAACTCAGCTTATACTGAAATCCTGTGAGGGGTAGGTGCGATACGCAGCAAATGTGAGCAGGTAACATCCACAGATTATCATGCCATACGGTATTCAGTGTCACCTCGACTCCATGATCATGGTACCTGCAGTGGGGAAATCCGTACCAGGTGCTGCTCCTGATAGACACAACCAGCACTCTGTATAAATGAATCACTTCATCTTGTAGAGCCTTTTGCCAAGTATTCCACATTGCATTGCAAAGTCGTGTTCTTGTGGGGATGTGAGATAAATACTAAAATATGTTAGTCTGACCTAAGGTGTGTGGCACTTCGCATGGTTGACCACTTTATTTGGCTTGGCATTAGCCAAGACCTTTTGATTTTAATAAAATTAGATATAAAATATATTCAGAGTCGCTTTCAGATCGCCCTCTACGTCTATTAATCGGGTATTGTGTCTTTCACATTTTTGTTCTGCCCATTACAAGACATGCTTTGTTCGCCATAAGTTGGCAGGGTATGCTCAGACGTGAGTCCCTTGCTCACTTTGCCACTGGATTCAAGCAAGCCTGGCTGAAGACGGCTGAAATGCCAGAAACCGGTCCTAGGAAGCTTGTTTCCGGTCCAGGGAAGGCATGGCTTGGCAGTTCGGGCTGGACTGTTCCCATGAGGCACAGGGTCAGACTGATTTGCATATGGCCATGTCTGAACTGGGGTGGCAGAGTGGGCTAAAGAACGGTGATGGATCAAACCCGGATCTGTTGACTGGGTGGGAGTGTTTGATTGGTTCTGATGCTCCGTCCATCACCACCCCCTTTTGTACCGCTTTGTTCGCCATAAGTTGGCAGGGTATGCTCAGACGTGAGTCCCTTGCTCACTTTGCCACTGGATTCAAGCAAGCCTGGCTGAAGACGGCTGAAATGCCAGAAACCGGTCCTAGGAAGCTTGTTTCCGGTCCAGGGAAGGCATGGCTTGGCAGTTCGGGCTGGACTGTTCCCATGAGGCACAGGGTCAGACTGATTTGCATATGTCCATGTCTGAACTGGGGTGGCAGAGTGGGCTAAAGAACGGTGATGGATCAAACCCGGATCTGTTGACTGGGTGTGAGTGTTTGATTGGTTCTGATGCTCCGTCCATCACCACCCCCTTTTGTACCGCTTTGTTCGCCATAAGTTGGCAGGGTATGCTCAGACGTGAGTCCCTTGCTCACTTTGCCACTGGATTCAAGCAAGCTTGGCTGAAGACGGCTGAAATGCCAGAAACCGGTCCTAGGAAGCTTGTTTCCGGTCCAGGGAAGGCATGGCTTGGCAGTTCGGGCTGGACTGTTCCCATGAGGCACAGGGTCAGTCTGATTTGCATATGGCCATGTCTGAACTGGGGTGGCAGAGTGGGCTAAAGAACGGTGATGGATCAAACCCGGATCTGTTGACTGGGTGTGAGTGTTTGATTGGTTCTGATGCTCCGTCCATCACCACCCCCTTTTGTACCGCTTTGTTCGCCATACGTTGGCAGGGTATGCTCAGACGTGAGTCCCTTGCTCACTTTGCCACTGGATTCAAGCAAGCCTGGCTGAAGACGGCTGAAATGCCAGAAACCGGTCCTAGGAAGCTTGTTTCCGGTCCAGGGAAGGCATGGCTTGGCAGTTCGGGCTGGACTGTTCCCATGAGGCACAGGGTCAGACTGATTTGCATATGGCCATGTCTGAACTGGGGTGGCAGAGTGGGCTAAAGAACGGTGATGGATCAAACCCGGATCTGTTGACTGGGTGTGAGTGTTTGATTGGTTCTGATGCTCCGTCCATCACCACCCCCTTTTGTACCGCTTTGTTCGCCATAAGTTGGCAGGGTATGCTCAGACGTGAGTCCCTTGCTCACTTTGCCACTGGATTCAAGCAAGCCTGGCTGAAGACGGCTGAAATGCCAGAAACCGGTCCTAGGAAGCTTGTTTCCGGTCCAGGGAAGGCATGGCTTGGCAGTTCGGGCTGGACTGTTCCCATGAGGCACAGGGTCAGACTGATTTGCATATGGCCATGTCTGAACTGGGGTGGCAGAGTGGGCTAAAGAACGGTGATGGATCAAACCCGGATCTGTTGACTGGGTGTGAGTGTTTGATTGGTTCTGATGCTCCGTCCATCACCACCCCCTTTTGTACCGCTTTGTTCGCCATAAGTTGGCAGGGTATGCTCAGACGTGAGTCCCTTGCTCACTTTGCCACTGGATTCAAGCAAGCCTGGCTGAAGACGGCTGAAATGCCAGAAACCGGTCCTAGGAAGCTTGTTTCCGGTCCAGGGAAGGCATGGCTTGGCAGTTCGGGCTGGACTGTTCCCATGAGGCACAGGGTCAGACTGATTTGCATATGGCCATGTCTGAACTGGGGTGGCAGACTGGGCTAAAGAACGGTGATGGATCAAACCCGGATCTGTTGACTGGGTGTGAGTGTTTGATTGGTTCTGATGCTCCGTCCATCACCACCCCCTTTTGTACCGCTTTGTTCGCCATAAGTTGGCAGGGTATGCTCAGACGTGAGTCCCTTGCTCACTTTGCCACTGGATTCAAGCAAGCCTGGCTGAAGACGGCTGAAATGCCAGAAACCGGTCCTAGGAAGCTTGTTTCCGGTCCAGGGAAGGCATGGCTTGGCAGTTCGGGCTGGACTGTTCCCATGAGGCACAGGGTCAGACTGATTTGCATATGGCCATGTCTGAACTGGGGTGGCAGAGTGGGCTAAAGAACGGTGATGGATCAAACCCGGATCTGTTGACTGGGTGTGAGTGTTTGATTGGTTCTGATGCTCCGTCCATCACCACCCCCTTTTGTACCATTACAAGACATGGCACTTGGCAGTGGGTCAGCCCACTTCAGCCATTGGTTAACTTCACTGTCTCTGTCAAAAGGAGCACATCCACATGCAAAGTAGTATGCGGGACTAGGGAGGATGCATTTTGAGACCAGCAAATCATTTTTAGGTCTCGCCTAGGCAGCGCGTGCGCTGTCTCTTCAAGACGTGCTGTATTCGGCATATCAGCTTTAAGCTCCGCCCATGTTCCGCCTATATTTTTAATTGGCTCCTTTGACTGTCTTTTCCAAATGATTTTGTTTCTTTGGTTATTAGCTTTACTTGTACCTCCTTACTACCGCATTTTCTCCATTTGTACCCTCCCAGAAGGACAGCCCCTCCTACATGTGTTGTTACTCAGGATCAGTTATTTACAATTTGTGAGCACTATTTTTTTAATTACTTTATCCTAGCAAAGCAGTGCATCACGTCACACAGTGGTGGCTGCGCATTCTTAGTTTTATTATGGGCGGCTCGCCAAACTTTTGTAAGCAGACTGGCATGCGCGTTTGAGAAACAAGGGCGGCACGGCTCCAGTATTAGCCAAGGCGCCCGCTTCAGGAATGCCTGCTTGATATTTCGGTCTCTCATTTAAATGCACAACAAAGCTGAGTGATCACTCTCCACGGCTTGAAAACAAGCCAGTAAAACCTTCTATTAAAAAATGCCTCTGTGCCGCCCCTCCCATACATTACTGCCTGTTATTTTCAGAGACTTCATATCCCGTGCCGTCAGCTCTCCATCCATTAATTTCTCTCCCACAATTACTTTGTGCAGCCCCTACTTGTCTTCCCCCTTCCCGATCACCCTTAAAGGGATCCAACAAAAAAAAACACGAACAGACAATTTTCCAATTCAACATGTTGTACTGCCCTCCTCGACTCATTGGAGTGTTTTACACAAGCACCTATTACATTACACAAGGTCAGATCCTGCGCATCTTTTGTATGCATTTATTTACTTACGCTGGAAAGTGCATTATAAGGTCGCAAAGGCCACTGGACTGCAAACCAAAACAAATAGATAAAACACATTTCCATTTACGGCTTTAGCTCCAACTCTTGCAAATACGAGACCTATTGCATTGCAAATGCTTGCTGTTTTTAGCCAATTAGCTTTTATTTTGGCCAGGACCAGGTATCTCCCCACCAATATTATTTTTATAAAACATGACAAAATAAGCATTAACTAAGCCAAAAGTCTCATAGCCAACGCCAGACCTATTAACTTTGCCAATGCTTGCTATGTGTTTCTGAGCAGTGACTTTTACTCCCTTCATAATGGTTTGAAGTGAAGGTATAAATCGTTCACCTTTCCGCAGATAAGAGGGTGTGGTGAGTGTGGTGTAAATGAGGGGGAGTTGGGCTCACAGAGTGAAGTCCATGCCAGCGCCTCAGGCTTTAACTGGAGAAACTCTGCCTTGCTTGTCAGCCTTTTATGCTTAGACGAGAGACATCAGGTGCAATTGTCAACCTCTCATCCTTACATCGGGCCTAGAATGCCTTTCATTCATATACAGGGGTTATAAAGTGCAGTTGTCAGCCTTTCATCCCTCCACGAGTGTTCTGAGTTGTCTTTTTCAACTTTTCGTCAGGCTTCAGGCGTTAAGGAGAACCCAGGAAGCATGGCAGCCTTTCCTCTTTCCAGAGGGACTGTACAGTACCCATGTTAACCTTTCTTCCTTCCATATTGGACTGACACATAGTATGGTATTTTATGTCAGAACGGTTACAAAATTAAGAAAATCAGCAAAATAGGTATTTTGTTCCTTACACTTTGAAATGTAAACGTGACAATGCAAATAAATAAAGAAATCACAGCCAAAGAATTTAGGGTTTTCCATACGATATGGAAAACAAAACCAGACAGAATTATGCACAAAATCATCTTTACGTTCAAATACTTAGCCCTTTTAAAGTCTGAAAACATAAACAAATTGATGTTTTTTCTTTGAAAGCTGTCAGGCTCCCTTCCATGGATTTATGATGTATAATTGTCAACCTTTAATCAACGCACGGCTGATGTGGGGCTCAGTTGTCTGCCTTTCATCCTACTTTGGGGATGAGAGGTGCCACTGTCAGTCTCTCATCCCTCTCTAGAATTTTGAGGTGCAATTGTCAGCCTGTCTTCCTTCCATGGAGTTCTGAAGCATAGTTGTCAGCCTTCCTTCCTTCTGTGGAGTTTTGAGGTGCACTTGTCCTCCTTTCTTCCTTCCGTGGAGTTTTGATTTGCAGTTGTCTGTCTGCCTGTCTTCCTTCCGTGGAGTTTTGAGGTGCAGTTGTCTGTCTGCCTGTCTTCCTTCCGTGGAGTTTTGAGGTGCACTTGTCCGCCTTCCTTCCTTCCGTGGAGTTTTGAGTTGCAGTTGTCTGTCTCCTTGTCTTCCTTCCGTGGAGTTTTGAGGTGCACTTGTCCTCCTTTCTTCCTTCCGTGGAGTTTTGAGTTGCAGTTGTCTGTCTGCCTGTCTTCCTTCCGTGGAGTTTTGAGGTGCACTTGTCTGCCTTCCTTCCTTCCGTGGAGTTTGAGGTGCAGTTGTCTGCCAGCCTTTCTTCCTTCCGTGAAGTTTTGAGGTGCACTTGTCCGCCTTCCTTCCTTCCGTGGAGTTTTGAGGTGCAGTTGTCTGTCTGCCTGTCTTCCTTCCGTGGAGTTTTGAGGTGCAGTTGTCTGTCAGCCTTTCTTCCTTCCATGGAGTTTTGAGGTGCAGTTGTCTGTCTGCCTGCCTTCCTTCCGTGGAGTTTTGAGGTGCAGTTGTCTGTCTGCCTGTCTTTCATCCGTGGAGTTTTGAGGTGCAGTTGTCTGTCTGCCTGTCTTCCTTCCGTGGAGTTTTGAGGTGCACATGTCCGCCTTCCTTCCTTCCGTGAAGTTTTGAGGTGCAGTTGTCTGTCTGCCTGTCTTCCTTCTGTGGAGTTTTGAGGTGCAGTTGTCTGTCTGCCTGTCTTCCTTCCGTGGAGTTTTGAGGTGCAGTTGTCTGTCTGCCTGTCTTTCATCCGTGGAGTTTTGAGGTGCAGTTGTCTGTCTGCCTGTCTTCCTTCCGTGGAGTTTTGAGGTGCACATGTCCGCCTTCCTTCCTTCCGTGAAGTTTTGAGGTGCAGTTGTCTGTCTGCCTGTCTTCCTTCTGTGGAGTTTTGAGGTGCAGTTGTCTGTCTGCCTGTCTTCCTTCCGTGGAGTTTTGAGGTGCAGTTGTCTGTCTGCCTGTCTTTCATCCGTGGAGTTTTGAGGTGCAGTTGTCTGTCTGCCTGTCTTCCTTCCGTGGAGTTTTGAGGTGCACATGTCCGCCTTCCTTCCTTCCGTGAAGTTTTGAGGTGCAGTTGTCTGTCTGCCTGTCTTCCTTCTGTGGAGTTTTGAGGTGCAGTTGTCTGTCTGCTTGTCTTCCTTCCGTGGAGTTTTGAGGTGCACTTGTCCGCCTTCCTTCCTTCCGTGGAGTTTTGAGGTGCAGTTGTCTGTTTGCTTTCTTCCTTCCATGGAGCTTTGAGGTGCAGTTGGCTGTCAGCCTTTCTTCCTTCCGTTGACTTTTGAGGTGCACTTGTCAGCTTTTCTTCCTTGCGTGGAGTTTTGAGGTGCAGCTGTCAGCCTGTCATCCTTCCATAATGTTTGAGGTGCAGTTCTCAGGCTGCCATGCTTTCAGGGACGTCTGAGGTGCAGTTTCCAGTCTCTCATCCTTCAATTGGGTTTTAAAGCATACACTGAGGAACAATTGAACGCTTTTCATCTTTCTGTTAAGAAGTAAAATGACTAATTGCCCGCCTTTTATATTTTCACAGGAGACATAAGAGATAACTTACAGCCTTTTATCAACCTAAGGCGAAGGATGATGGCCAATGAAGAGCGTTTACCCATTTGATGCTGGAAATGAGAGTCCACCACCAGCCTTTCTTCATTCCAAGGAGAAACCAAACTACCACTTGTCATCTTTTATTCTTCTATTGGAGAACAGGATGGAGTTTGTGGGGTGAGTACCTGCTTTTATCCTTTCATTCCTTCAAAGAATCTACAATGAGCCCCATCTGCAAGCCTTCATCCTCTCATAGAAAGTATATAACAGGCATAAGTTGGTGCTTTTCAGACTTCCAACAGACATACAGTGAGCACCGACTGGCAGGCTTCTATATTTCTGATGGAGATGAAGTGAAGCTCAACTGGCAACCTTTCATACTATGTAAAGAGATATAAGGAGGTTCATCTTCCAACATTTCGTAATTCCAAAGAAAATAAAATGCAGAACAATTGAGCTTCTTTTATCACTTCGTCAGAGATAAAATGAGCTATTAACCATTTTGTTTGTTCACCACTGGACTAACAGCCTGGGCGCACCATGCACAAATAGTATTGCTACATACCATAAGGCTACAGCTAGCTCTATGTTGCAGTGCTTGTATGTTGAATTGCTGTTCCCTTAATGATCAGTATTCTACTTTATGCATAGTGATCTTGTCAGTGGTGCAGCAATCAGTCACAGTGGCGTAGCAAGGGATTGGGGGGGCGGTCCACCGCGGGCGGCATGAGTTTAATGGGCAGCGGCCTCCCCCCGCTCTTACCTGCGGCCTCGGGGCAGCAAATGCAGGGGCCGCCATGGGCGGCCATAGGTCTAGCTACGCCACTGATCAGTCATTCAGTAGATCTACCATATGCTTTGTAACTATGAGTTCCTCTGTTTTGGTGCCACCTCTTCTTGTCCATGCCACATGATCTTGGACAAATGCCGTAATCACGGGGCATAGGTTGTCATGTTTTTATTTAGAGCCCATGAAAACAGACTGCACACCCAGCTCCTGCCGTTGTATAACAATTGAAACTAAGGGTCTAATTACGATGGTGGTTGGCCATCGCAGTGAGTCGGAAAATGACCGACATGTAGTCGGCGGTTCCACCTGCCCAATTAAGTTGCAACTGCTGTGTAGGCAGTTGGAAACATCACAATTTCCGTAAAAGGGCCGCCGCACATGCTGCAGTGAAAAAGTGGATGTTTTGAAACAACCATGCCCTGTGTGCCAGGCACCATATGGTGCCTCGCACACGGGGCATGGATGTTTAAAGGGGCAGCAGAGGTGGGCGCCAGGCCTCATAACGGGGGCCCAGGGGTTACGGAGGTCCTCCCAGGGGCCCCTAAAGTCCCTTTCCAACAGCTTTTCTATGGCCGCCAAGGAAAGGCTGTTGGAAAGGAACATCGTAATCCCTATGGCGTTGCCTGAGCAGGCTCCGCCCCTATTGGAGGGAATATGATCCGACCGACAGTTCAATGGGCTCCTTGAGCCCATCAGAAGCGTCAGTCAGTCCCTTGGACCAATGCGATCCGACCGACCGCATCATAATGCGGCGGTCGGACCGCTCTGCCGGGGTTGTGTGATGGAACCACGCATGCTTTTACCACGCGTGCCAGTTCCACGAAGTCTCAACAACACAAGTCTTTACAACGAATTATGCGTTGTTAAGGCATGTATGGTAAAGACAAACCTGTGGTTAAGACTGGCAGGTAAGTCTTAACCCACCGACCCCTGCCCCCGACCTGTGTCCTAAAACTACCCCCTCCCTCCTGAAAACCAAACCCCTCCCCCAAAGCCCTAAACACCTCCATGCCCCTCAGTTCTAAAATTTACCCGCCTTCCCCTACGCCCTAAATAACTACCCAAATCCTGCAGCCCTAAAAAAGACCCCACCCTCGCCTAAGTCCTAATAGGGCCCTCCCCCCGAACCCTAAAAACGACCCGCCCTCCCCTAAGCCCTAAAAACGACCCCGACCCCCAGCCCTGAAAACTACCCTGACTCCCCAGCCCTGAAAACTACTCCGACCACCCCCCAAACCATATAAACGAACCCCCTCCAAAACCTGGCCCTAGCCCCAGGCCCACTTACCTCACGAGTTGTGTCCTCTCCTGATCCTTCCTGCCTCCAGCAGCCAGCAGCTAGACTGCGCACTGCCTTAACCACACATTTGCGTGGTCAAGGCATATGTGTGATTTAGGCAAGCGTGGTAGTGCTTGTGAAGTTGGAACACGCGTGGCTCTGCCTGCATTGTTCTGACTGTTTCCCCTCTGCTGCATGTCGGTCGGACCACCACCGATGGCCTGTTGGTGGCGGTCCCACCGACATCCTAATCAGACCTAAAATCTGAATTACCAAATTCTTCTCTTGAGTTGATGCACAATCGGTTCATATCATTCTGTTGAAGCTATCCCCTGTGTTCTTGTAAAAAAGAAAATACTTTCTTCTTTAGACCTAGGTTTCTACAGGAGCTCCTAATCTTTCAAATGTAAAAGTTATTCTTAATTTGTGAGCGACTCTGCTAACTTCAACTTCCTGTCTCTTCTGGTCAATCTTCAACCTCAGTCTTGATGCCTTTTGCACATCAATGGGCTTCAGTCAAGTCCATTCCTCTGGGGTCTCTTCGTGTGGAGCTCTCGCGTTCTGTGTTCATGGATTCAAGGACTTCCTCTAAGCACAGTTATCATTTGCTGCTTGTGGTTCTGAAGTGGGAAATCCCTTTGAATTCTACTGTCAAATGGTCAAAGAGCCATATCATGCTGTCTGTCCCAGCCCATCCTCCAGTGGGACATACCATTGCCATACTTGAAGGTTAAGACCCTTGCAGTGATCTGCACAGCGTTTACCTTGAGATCAGGGTGAATATTCCGTGTGATTGCTTTAACAAGGGCTCTGGATTGCATGTTGGCAAATGTCTCCCCAAACTCTTCTGGGAAGAGCTGTTTCTTCAGCAGCCGCCATCTTGTGGATTCAGACTGCTTTGTACTCCGTTTGAGCGATCATTTGAATTATAGGAAGATCAAGTGATAGAAAGAGGTATAAAAGTGTCTAGAATGCTCCGTGGTTGGTGTCTTCTATCGCGCTTGCGTCCTCTGCTTCTAAAGAATGTTGTAGCTCTTGTACTTTTACTCCAAAAAGGAATTTTAGATTGTGTTCTGAGCCTGGGCTTTTATAGTTTCTGTGGCATTGTTGTGATGGTTGGGTTTTTGGTCTCAGTGACGCTGAAGAACTAGAATCAATAGCGCCCTGAAAACAAGTATTCTGTGATGCTGTAGTTAGTACAAGGGTAGGTGAATGTATGGTATAGATTTGTAGCATTTGTATACTGCTTACTGTCCTTATGTGGAGCGCTTTAGCACTTACCCACTCAGATTGAAAGCTACGCTTTGTAGGATGCTTGGTTGCAAGAGAATGGTCTTATTTTGACCCTACAGAGGAACTGTTTTCATGTGTTAAACGATGTACACCAAGGCGTGGTTATCATCTTATGGGATGCAGCACCTGGCAGTGTTTTGAATGAAGAAATGTGAGAGATAGATGCAAATTGTTTTGCTCCAGGGCCTCTCAGGTTAGCTCTGAAGGCCTCGTCATTGCCTTATAATTTTTAGGTCCAGCCTGAGCAGCGCATGCGCTGCTCCGCGAGGCATGCTGTATTCGAGTATGTAGTTGAAGCCCCGCCCATTCACTGCCCATATTTGTCATTGGCTTGTGTCATCGTCCTTCGCAAATGCTGGCTTTTGATTCGTTATTAGACTTGTTAGTCCCTCCTTAGTGCTGCCATGTCTTGTAACCTCCCATGAGGACTGGCCCTTTTACTTCTGTGTTACACGGTATGTCTTATTTAGTTTGTAAAAGACACACAATTGATGGACGGAATGCAGAACAAATCAAATCATCCTCCCCCCGTCAAGAGATCTGGGTTAAATCCATCATTCTTTTGCTCACCATGCCACCCCAGTTTGAACCTGGCCATATGCAAATCAGTCTTGACCCTGTGCCTCATGGGAACAGTCCAGCCCGAACTGCCAAGCCAGATCCTCCCTGGACTGGAAACAAGCATCCTAGGACCGGTTTCGGGGTTTCACCCCTCTTCAGCCAGGATAGCTTGAATCCAGTGGCACAGTGAGTCCGGGACCTACATCTAGGCCTACCCGGCGCACTTAGGGCGAGAAAGCAAAAGACACAGACCCGGGAGCAGAAGTCGGCCCGGGACCAGGGTTCGCTTCCTGACGCGGCAGGGTCTTGGGCCAAGGTCAGCGGACTCGACAATTCTTGCCTCGGTGCCTACTCTAACCATGTATCCCACTCAGCAACTCTGGGCAACAGCTTGCTTAATCTCCACTTACGGCCCCATCAGCGCCGGGGATGCTTGTCTTCACCTTGGAGATGCCCAGTAGGGACCATCTCACAGGGAAAGCCAGGATGGGTTCCCCAGCGGTTTACAGCGCCGGGACGCCCCGTTGCTGGGGCAGCTGTGCGCTTTACAAGTCTACAACATTTACATTTACACAATTGATGGCCGGAATGCAAAACAAATCAAAACATCCTCCCCCAGTCAAGAGATCTGGGTTAAATCCATCATTCTTTTGCTCACCATGCCACCCCAGTTTAGACGTGGGTCCCGTGCTCTCCATGCCACTGGAATCAAGCTATCCTGGCTGAAGAGGGGTGAAACCCCGAAACCGGTCCTAGGATGCATGTTTCCAGTCCAGGGAGGACCTGGCTTGGCAGTTCGGGCTGGACTGTTCCCATGAGGCACAGGGTCAAGATTGATTTGCATATGGCTGGGTTCAAACTGGAATGGCATGGTGAGCAAAAAAACGATGGATTTAGGCCCGGATTTCTGTACTGGGGTGAATGTATGACATTGTTCTGCATTTTGTCCATCAACTGTTGTTTTTGCATTAGCGACCCCAAGTGGGAAGGGTATGCCCAGACGTGGGTCCCGTGCTCTCCATGCCACTGGAATCAAGCTATCCTGGCTGAAGCGGGGTGAAACCCCGAAACCGGTCCTAGGATGCATGTTTACAGTCCAGGGAGGACCTGGCTTGGCAGTTTGGGCTGGACTGTTCCGATGAGGCACAGGGTCAAGACTGATTTGCATATGGCTAGGTTCAAACTGGAATGGCATGGTGAGCAAAAAAACGATGGATTTAGGCCTAGATCTCTGTACTGGGGTGAATTTATGACATTGTTCTGCATTCTTTCCATCAACTGTTGCTTTTGCATTTATTTAGCATGTAAGCATTATTTTCTTTAATGAGTTTCTCCTACTGCAGGCACGACATGCTTTCCTGCAACATACAGCGTGCCATGCGCGCTTTCACTTTCCAAGCAGTCAGGGACAATGGCGGTCGCTTCCTTGAAATGCAATAGGTCTCACATTTACAAGAGTTTGAGCTATTGACATTGTAAATGACAATGCCTTTTATTTAAGTGTTAATTATCAAAACAGATAAATAAAAAGCAGTGTCATTTATAATGCCAATAGCTTAAACTCTTGCAAATGCGAGCTCTATCGCATTGAAAATGTTTGTTACGTTCTACCTCCAGTGTCCTGTCCTGGCTCTGGCAAGAGGATGTCCACTGTCACAGCTTATGGATCTGGGTGAGGTAACAGGTGTATAAAAGAAGCAAAGAGAGCCAGAGGTCTGACCTGAAGGACTGCGTTACAGTCCTCCTTTATTTGATTGTCTTTATGGGCGTCAAGTAGTGCAACGTACCAAGATGGACTGCGTTGTGTCGCCCGAGCATTGACATGGTACGATGACACTGTCTAGAGCATGAGACTATTTGGGAACTGCAGGGTGGAGCAAGTTGGAGTCCTCCGGTGACAAGTATTCTGGCAGCTCCCCCCAGTCATAGCAGTCCTGTTCGCAGTCCTTTCATACATCATACCCCTATCCCATTAATATAAGGTATCAGATCATTTATTACAGAAAAATAACTTTTGATGTGGGCCCCAAATCCATGTTTGTGAAATTGAAACCAAAAGAAATGCTGGCCTTGGGGCTGATCCTTATGCTTTGTTTGCACTGAAACCACGGCTAGTGCAGCTGCAACTTCCCTAAACTCTGGTACCTGCAGAACCTCGACATCACCCGACTGTCAAAATACCCAAGTCACGAGAGTGCCTCTCAGTCCTGTTTTCTTAAATTAAGAATGAGCAACATGCTGGGCCTTGTAGTTTAACCAATCTAAACTATACATACCTATTAGTCCCAGCATGCCTAGTGCTACTACTTGAAAAAATAATACTGGCTCAAGTTCACTCTAATGCCATGTGACAAGTTGACGGCATTGAGCTCATTATTTCTGGGATAGAAACCAAGAGACTACTTCCCTTCATGCATTACTGCCAAAGAAAACACACATCTCTTAAAAAAAAGGATGACTATGGTGGGAGCCAATCAGCAGTCTTCATAGGGTGGAGAAGTGCATCTTTTGGGAGCAGGTGTTACAGCGAGAAGTCATTCTTCACATCCACTTCCAATCACTCGGGCATGGCCACTGATTGAAGTGTCTTATGCCACCTTTCATGGCCATTAGAAGCCATGGGGAGGTGTGATAGCAGAGGGGCAGGATCAGTTTGACTTTTCATCATCTCTTGTGTTATACTCTTTACCTTTTCCTCTACTCTCTCTCGTGTTTCTGCTTTGTATTATACATTGAATTTGTATTTTATTTTACTGCATGTCATGTTGTAACTGAAAACATCAGTAAAATATTTTGAACAGAAAAAATAATGGCTTTGTATCTTTATTGGATCAGAACCCTGTTTTCCCGGTGTTGGCCTGTGGTGTGGCAACTTTGTTGGCAGTTTGCAGCTCTGTGAGTCACCAATAATCTTAGTATCTACACACATAAACGTTTTCTAGTAGCGAATTTACAAAACAGGGTTGTGAGTTTAGTCCTAGCTTCCCCAGTTGATGAATAGTCTGATCGTAGGTAAAATACTTCATCCCGCTGTGCCTCGAGGCTTTCTTTTATCCGACCAACCCCGAGATCTTAGAAACTGGCCAAAGGACAGAGTATTTCCACAATTTTAGCCAAAGAGTGGCGGTAACCCCTAGAATGACCCTCCCTCACCTGTGAAACACGTCAGAGCGGCAGCAGCCCTTTCAGGAATGCCTACTTATAACAAATGGATAGAAATGCAGCGTGCTGAGCCGTGATCCAATGATCCTCGTCTCCTCCCACCCTTCCTCTCGATTCTTTGTAATATCCCAGGCAATTTCCTAAGCAGACATATCTGTCTGGAAAGTATTAGTGACTCAGAGACAGGCAGGAAGTGGGGATGCCAAGTGCAGAGTCGCTGGGGAGGAGGGGGCCGTGTGTCCTGAATCCCCCCAGCAGCTGATCTGAGAATTAATGGCCGAGGAAGCGTCTGAGGATATCACCGAGTACCTCTGCTTCTTTCATTTGAAGGGGAGTCTACCTGCACTTCTCAACACTGTTACAGCACTTTTAATAGGAGAATGCCAGCACTTCTTAGGTGCAAACAGGTTTTCTAAAGAGTGAGTACCTGAGGCCGCGGTGTTCAGGCGGCCGGACTTCCAAACTCGTAATCAGGCCTTTAGTGAGTCAGTGCACCCCATACCAAAGCTGCGTAGTCTTGAATTCACCTCATGCCTCTTAAATCCAGTTCCAGGCATTCCTTTCCTATTTATCACAATCTTGTAGGTTTCTATTTTCTTCATTTATGACGTGTTTTTCCTCTTTCTCTTCCTCCGCCTATCTGCTTCGTGTGTTTTTCCTCCTCTTGCTATTGGTAAATGTCTGATGCGGTACAATAAGTGCTGGTCCCCCACTGGCAACTGCTGGCTCAAATTAGGCACTGGAGTCCACAGTATGGTTCGAATCTTTGATATTTTTATGAGTACAAATTTGCGGTATCTTATTGTATTGTAGCATTTGTATAGCGCTTTCTACGACTATATGGGAGGCTGCAGTGCTTATCCACCCAGATAGCAGACTACATCATGTAGGGCGTGTGGTTCAAAATGTTTTGTTTTAGTTTTGAGCCTTGGAGGAAGTGTTTTCATGTTGTGCGTGATGACCACCAAGGTGCAGTTGTCCTGTTATGAGATGTAGCGTCTGGTGTTGTGGGCGAGGGTGTGTGAGAGATAGATGCATGCATTGTAATTGTAATAGGGTCTACAACACATAGGCAGATACAGAGTACCGTCCGAGCAATAGGGTTATCAGGATGCTATGTACTTGTACACCAAAAAAGCAGAATAATCAAAGAAGACCCGGTAATTCATATAGCAACATTCACCAAGCAGAAATAGAGCTGTACAAGTAAAAGGGTGCCGAAAGGGCATTGCTGACATGAGCTCTTGCCAGGCACATTTTTTAAAGGAAAGAATACTGTCTATTGCTGAACAAATACACCCGGGAAGGAACTGGAAGAGAAATCAAGGCTGGAAACTACTATGTAAAAGACCCAAATTCCACCTACTCCTGCTAGACCAAAGGAAGCAAAAATGTTAAGAAAGGATTCACATTCCAAGCCCCTCTCAAGCTCCCGAAATCTCCCAAAGGAAGACAAGCCATATTTGGGAAGCCTTACTGAGCTCTCGGCTCGGACCCTAGCCAGACTGGCACCCTGCTCATGCAAGCGAGAGAGACAAGGCACTTGGTTGCTTGCTGCCCTGACCTCGCAAGAGCAGATTGGCCTGCCTCGATGTACTCTCCTATCCTCAACCCTCCATGCGAGTGCAATGCTTTCCGTGGATGTCAGAGATGCCTTAATCCTTTCTAGTTACCTAAGGTGGCATCTTCTTGACCTAGAATTTGATCTCAGAGCAACTTCCTCCTTATTAGAAGTGATTGATATTTTAGGGCAAAAGGGAAACAATGTGATGAAAAGAGACTTGCCCTGCTTCTTTTGTGTGAGCTAGGACACCAGTAAGTCACAGATTTGTAAGTTATCATTTCGTTCAATCTTAGCCCAGCTCTTCTCTATGATATATGAAAAATGATTTAGTGTCAAGAGTAGATTTTGAACACAGGTAACATATTTCACTCTGTGCAGGTAGGACAATAAGCTTTGTCAAGTCAAAATTATTGGGTATTCTTCCTGTTCAATGTGTATTGTTATATCCAATACTTGTTCATTCTGGGAGACGTTAACACATTTGTGAATTAGTCCAGTTAGTAAAACAAGTTTTAGTCATGAGTTGCTTTGGTCTGTAAAGGAGAAAATACTTAGGGACTTATTACGAGTTGGGCGGTGGCGGTCCAAGCGTGGAGAGCTCAGCGGTCTGACCACTGTATTACGAGATGGGCGGAATGGCTTTGGGAACACTGCTGAGATCACCAGCAGACCTCCAAACGCCGGGTTCGCGATCAGGGAAAGGCAGCCGCTACAGGGTGGTATGGGGAAGCTGCATCGCCATGCATATTACAAGTTTCCTGATCTATGAGCGGACCGGGCAGTCCAACTCCCTGCTTCAAGGTGGCGGTGACGAAGGATTTGGGGTGCATACTCACCCCACTCTTCTTCTTTCAGGCAGAGTCTGACCTGGATCCCTTTCTCCAGGTCCCCCCTTCACAGCAGGATCTTCACCCCGAGGATTACAACCCTGTGTGCTGTGATATACAGGTGAGTCTTTTTTGTACCATATACCCATTGCAAGGACTGCCCACATATGGGCTCAAGAGGGTATTTTTTCCACATATATCATGCATATGTGTGAATCTGATACATAAGCAGTCGAAATGCACTCACAGATATCAATATATTTGGAAAAAGTTCTCACCACCACCGCAAGATCCCCGCCTCCACACCTCCGGCCCTGTGGTCAACTCCTAATATGTCAGTCTTTGGACCCCCAGTGCCGTGGGATGCTGGCGGGGGCAGACACAGTTTTACGGCGGTTGCACCGCCAAACACATATTAAGGTCCTTAATGGTGAGTTAAAAGTTATATTATAAAAGTGACTATGGTCTGTAACCTTCAACAAGTTTTAGAAGTTAAAATGGTCTAAGACACCCAACACATGTTAATAATGAGTTATGGTGATTCATAATGTGAAAACAGTTGCAATTAGAAGAATTAATAATTTGTAACACGCAACAAGGTTGTGTTGTGAGTTATGAAGTTCAGTAATTTACAGCAAATGTCTGTTATAAGAGTTAAATTGTTCTGTAGTTCAAATCAGCTTTTTAGTATGAGAGTTCAGATGGTCCATGCAGTGCATATTTTAGTTATGACTTCCCATGATCGTTGATCCGCAAGAAGTTATAGTCATAAGAGTTGATATGGTTGTGAATGTAGGACGAGTTTATGTATAAGATTTCAGATAAATTGACACTACCTGGAATGTCTCTGATATACGTTTGTGTATCACACTTAACATTGATATTTCGCCTCCCAATTATGTTATATAAGGGAACTGTGGATCAGGCTGATGAATTGAGTTTCCATTGCTGAATAATGCGGTAAAGGGAGGAAGTCTGGATTACCCCCAAGTGATGGTTAGTTTCAAATTGGTGCACTATAAAAATCTATTTATTTAGTCACACAAATTCATAACTAACGTCTCTTTGATCTAAAGTTGACTTTACAAGTGGACTGCAACTCTTCCTCTCAGGTTCTATTTTGTTTTTCTGCTGCCTCACAAGAGCACACAAAAACTCATAAAAATACATGTTTCAAGACAAGTCTTAAACTGTCTTGTATACATTTCTGAAACTGGACACTCTCAGTAGCATAGCCAGTGTGTCATGGGTCCTAGTGCAAGGAAGGAAATCGTCCACTTGGCCACTGTTTAAATAATAAAATATTGCAATAATTAGTATTCAGTGTGCTCTCAGACCTCTAGGCCCCGGTGCAACTGTACCTGCTGCACCAATAGAAGCTACACCCTGGAACACTCTTGCAAGCCGGGACCGGTCAATTAGTAAATTGGCCAATCAATCATGACCACAGGCCATAGTGGAGTCTGTGCTTTCAGCAGACCTGCGCCATGTTCCAGTCAAGGTGATGTGGTATAGCTCCACTGATGTAAGAGGCTTCTACTTTACCTAGAACGAATGAAAGTGCAACAGGTACACAAGATCAGGCGGGAGAACAGGGCCTGTACACAACACCTGAGGTGTGCATGTAACACACCCAACACTCCAAGACCACACCTGGGTTCTGAGGTACGTCATTCTTGCCCACTTTTATAGTAGCTGCTCAGAGGTCCTCTGCTATTGTCCTTATGTACAGTTCGCAGTACGCCCAGAATTCCACAATATTCCCAATGTTATTTTTCACAGCAAAAAACGATCCGATCAATGGGCCTTAATTATCAATAGACAGTTGCCACTGAAATTTTTTCCACTGCTAGCTCTACAACTAGAGAGTTGAAGATTTTTTAGCATCCTACTCATTGTATATCAAAATCATCTTAGAATATGGCTGAAATTCCAGAGAACTAGCAACTCCGCCCATCACTTAGTACCATTTGCAAATGGCGGCCATACGACATTCTTCCCCTCTGGGACGACAGTGTTCGCATAATAAAGCAGTTTTTGAATTCAGGGGGCAAGGTTGTGGGTCGGAGCCTTGGCAGAGTTCAGATTACAATATGATAATACTTGGTAGACGCTGCAACTATCCATGCTGACTGGTATCAGTTCGTGAAAGGGAAATTTAAATTGGTCAGTGATTCAGATATTGTGCCCTAAACGGCTTCATCGCTGATACCTAAATTAGATATATAATTAGTGCTTCACTCCAGTTCATGAACGTATGCTCACTCGCACTCAGTGCTGGATTTGAAAAAAATTACCCCTGGAACCCATAATTTGGGGACAATCGGGCTTTGGGGGATAGCAGACCGAAGGGAGGTCTGTCACCCAGGGATATTGGGGGAAGGAAAGGTGCATTCTAGTAGACTAGGTGCTTTGGGCTACATCTGGTGAAAGATGTAGCCCAAGGGATATATAGTCCACCATTTTGGGCTGCCACCCACCATTTTGTTGTAGGTGTCCACAGTGGCTGCCCACTTTAGAGTAGTGGCAATTTTCTCAATTTTTACGAGCGTTAGCAAGGGTAGGTGCTGCTCATTATGGTGGCTGTGCTCGTTTGCCCACTTTTAGTGAATCACTAAGTTGCCGGTTACACAACGGAACATGAGAGTGTGTGCAAAGAGCTCCGGCTGCTCTCTGAGATCTGGCAGACAGCAGCCTGGGCGTGCGTCTTGCGGGGTAGCAGCTGCCATTCTGTCCTGCTCGCCGCCTCTGGACCCTGAATCGGCCCAGGTGAGTGTAGATGCCGCACGTGACCTCACGGTGCATAACACTGGGAGGGATGGGTGGGGTGAGGGAGGGGCTGCAGGGCATAAGTGATTTATCTCCAGATCACCAGGGCCGGGGGGGAGGGGGGGGGCTGCAATAGAGCTGGCAGCCAGGCTTGGAAAGTGCCCCGGGGTTGGAGCTCGGACCTTCATGGTGAAAGCCCCGTGATTGTGGGAGGGGCAGAGGGGGACCCCTCTGAGCATTATGGCCAGGTAGTGGAGATTCATCCTGAAGGGGGGTGTGCAGGGGGCCAGTTTGGGGGCATTGATCTAGTGCTGGGACAGGCCCGAAAACGGGACAGGAACCTATTGTTGCCCTTTAGAGGGCTAGAGCTTGTTGTCCAGGGGGGTGAGTTAGAGACAGGTGCCTGGGAGGGCAATGGGGAGTAGGGGGTGGGCTAGGCAGGACCTGTTTGGGGAGTGGGGGAATGGTGAGGACCGCAGAACAGGGTCCCCCAGTAGATGGCATGCATGGAGGTGGTTGGGGGATTGCAGGCACCTGAGTTTGGGTCTGGGAGCAGGCTGCAAATCGCCCCTTAAGCGAAGGAGGATTTATGGGGTGGGTGTAGTGGTTGTCAAGGGTATTTAGAGAGCGGCGATGCCAAACAAGTAGCTTAAAGCGGCAGCGCTCCTGCAATCGTGGCAGCCATGCTCAAGTGGAGTGATGACGTGGGATCAGAGGGGGAGTGGGAGTCCTCCTCCCTAAAACCGTACAAGGTGTATGCTAGACAGGATAACGGGAGCCAGAAGGGTCAACAGAGCGACATGGCAGTGCAGTTTCTAGGGGAAGAAGTGGACAAGGAGCAGTCGCCAGTTTTTTCAGGGGGGTGCACAACAGGCTTGCTTTCATCATTCCAGGTGTGAAGCGGGCAGCAGGTTCCAGACCCAGGAGAGCACAGTACAGCTCGTACACCCGAGGGGAAGAGATGGCATGGCCCAGAACGCTCAGCCTGACTGCGTCATGGGACCCAGCAGCATATGGCACTCTAAGGTCCAGGGAGGCCTCGCCATGGTGCACACAGAAGAAGAAAGAAGCACCTCTGTGTTTGGGAGCAGCACGGGGCCCGACGGCCCACATTGGTGGAATGCCTGAGTGGGTTTTGTTCAGCTCCTCAGGGATTCAGTGAAGGTTAGCCCTGAATTTGGGCGCCAAGAGCCACAAGGTGTGGCTGCAAGGGCAAGCGGGGCAGTTGGTCACCCAAGGCACAAGGAGTTTTTGGATTATGGAGACAAAAGTCTTGAGGAAGGAGAGATTTTGTATAAAGAGGGCATCCCAGTGCCACCAACGGAGCAGGTAGGAACTACCTGGGAGGGGGTTCACCTGATATAATCCCACATCTAGTGCTGTTTTTCAAGTACCCTTCCGGGATAAGGGATGCCCGAAGAACAATCCGAAGGCGCAAAAGACGCATAAACTGGCAAGGCGGCAGGCTTCGTAGCGGGCATTGTCCTTACGCCTCGTAAGAATGCCAATGAGTCACTGGGCCCGATGATGGTGTCAATGGAGGTGGATGCAGGTGTGAGTGAGAGCAGGAGGCAAGACTGAGTAAAGGTAAGCATGTTAGGGACATGGGAGTAGGTACAGAGGAAGCAAAAAGATAAGGGGTAGATGCACTGCAGACGTCGGGCACAGATCAGGAGACGTGCCTAGAGGCGGCACAGGATAAGTAAGCGTTCACAAAGGCAGGGGAGGATGACAAGCAGGGGTACAAAAGAAAGGCGGAGGAAACAGTAAGGAAAGAGAGTAAGGAGCTCAAAATACGAACGCTCCCATATATGGGCATTATGAATCCGCTGGGGGTACACCTGTTGTTGTCCACAAAGGAGCGAATTTGGAATGGCGAATATGTAGAAATGTTTAAACTCCGACATAAAGAACTGAGGGCAAAGGAAGGCTCAAAAGAGGAGGAGTGTGAACTGGATAAGCACCAAGGGTACCCATGACCAGTGAGAAATGGCTGGCGGCGTTCCTCATAAACGCCAGTGTGTTCTGCAAGAAGTATTCAGAGAGTAATGCAGCATTATTCAAATATTTGGATGTCATACGCAAGGCACAAATATTCTTTGGCGGTAGCACCTGGGCCCAGTATGACAAGGAGTTTAGTGCATGCATGGCATGGGACCATGAGGCCCGATGGGGGAGTTGGACTCAGACATATGGCAGCAGACGATGGGATCAGCTAAATTTGGGAAGACCATATGCACGGCCAGTGGTTTGCCAGTTGTTTACTGCCCTTTCATGCCTGTCCCACCCGGGGAGGGGTGGGTAACTCTAGTAAGACCCAGGTGGGAGCACAAGGGGCATGTTGGGATTTCAATAAGGGTATATTCACAAGGGCGTATTGTTGATTCCGGCACGAATGCTCCAAGTGCTCAGGGGGACACCCCCTTTTTCAATTGCTATGGGACCGCCAGGTGGCATCAGTATCTCAGCAGGGAGGCTAATGTTCGCAGTGGCAACATAATTCAGGGGTCCAGGAGGGTTCAATGCGAGTAGCTACAGGTGGGAGAGAGCTGCACAGGGACCGGGGAAATGCTTGTATGCCAGTTAAGTTAGATAGGCTCCCATTTTGGTTAGGATTTTACCCAAACGGGAGGATGCCTGTACCTTGCTGGAAGGTTTTCCATTGGGTTTCAGGTTGGGGTACACTGGACCGAAAGCGTGGACCTGGGCAGAGAATCTGAAGTCAGTTAAAACACATCCACAAGTAGTGCTTGATAAACTAGTGAAAGAAGTACCGGAAGGGAGGATGGCTAGGCCTTTTGACACGGTCAGAAGGAGACAGGCCAATTCTGGCTCATCCAACACTTGTCGTGGCCTGAAAGCCAATCAGTTAATGATTTAATTGGGGAAGAATTAGCCTTAGTGTCTTACTCATCTGTGGATTTGGCTATGGCCATGGTAGAACAAGCTGGGTCGGGAGCCTTTATGGCAAAATGTGACATAAAATCAGCTTTCTGCTTACTACCAGTACACCTGGATGAATTTCCATTGCTGGGTATCCAATTTGAGGGGGTCCTAGTATGTGGATAAAGCCCTCCCGATGGGATGGACGATTTTATTTGCTTTATATCAGCGCTTCAGCACGTTCCTGCAATGACTTTTCATGCAAGGAACTGGTCACGAGAAGGTGACACACTATCTCGATGACTTTTCATGGTCATGGACTCTGGTTCCACGGACTGCCAGTGGCTGCTAACTCGTATTTAGGAGCTAATGGAGGACATGAGGGTCCCTCTGGCCCCCCCAAAAATGGTGGGACCAGTAACTACCATTTCCTTTCTAGAAATCAAATTGGATGCAGTGGCAATGATTGCATGCCATTCACAGAAAAAGAGGTTGGGCATGCAGCTCCTATTGGACATGATGCTCTTGGGACACCTACATTTTGTATGTAGAGTGGTGCGGGCAGATAGGACCTTCTGCAGAAGGTTTAGCGCTAGCAGGGATGTCCCAAACACACCATAATGTTAGGTTGTCTGAGGGGGTTAAGGCAGACCTACAGATGTGGAGGAGTTTTTTGGACTCATTCAATGGCATTCAGATTCGCAGGAGCTTGACTGGGACATGCACATTTTTTCAGATACCTCAGGTGGCATAGGCTTTGGTTTGTATTGGCAGGGATGGTGGTGGCCCGAGGAATGGCTGAATGGCTGGAAGAATGGAGGAAGTTGCATTGCATTTCTCGATTTTTTCCCATTAGTGGTAGCTGTTACACTGTGGGGTACCTGGTTACAACACAGGAATCTACTTTTTAGAGTAGACAATATGGCTGTGATTTAAGTAGTTAACAGATAGTCAGCTAGAGATACCCAGGTCCTTAAGATGCTGAGGGTGTTCGTGCTTGAATGTTTGCGACAGGATACTCTTCTTAGAGCTAGACATCTACCAGATATGAACAATGACATTACAGACGCTTTGTCTCGTTCACAGTGGGAGGGGTTCCATGGATTCGCCATGAAGGCGGGCAGGGACAGAACTCAGATGCCACCGGAGTTATGGACAGTGGGAGACAGAGGATGTGTCAACTGGTACTAGGGTCCCTGGCAGAGTCTACGCGCAAGGCATATTACCAAGCTTGGGGTGGATTTTTTTAGCTCAGGGTCTCGTCACCAACAGAGGGAAAGAGAGAGAGTTAAGGACGTAGTACAGTTCTAAATGCAGCTGACAGAAAAGGTTTATCCAGAGTCTCTATTTCAGGAAAGCTGGCAGGCATTGCCTTTATGGGGAAACTGTTGTGGGTTTATGCACCTTCAGTGGGAGAGTTGGGTAAAAGGATGCCAGAGGATTGGGCTAGGGAGCAGTGTAGGTCTGAACTGAGGAGGTAGCCTCTTTCTTGGCCAGGTTTTTGTAGAGTGAATCATAGTTTGCCAGGGATTTGTCATTCAGCGTTAGAAACTGTTTTGTTTTCCACACTAATGTCATGGATCTTTTTGGGGCTTTTGGGGTATTTGAGTTATTGGGAGGGGGCGAGGTGTGCAAGGTTTGAAATAGGAAGAAGTAAGCTTTAGGCAGGACTGCCTGGAAATTTGATTGCTCAGGTCTAAGACTGACCAGCGGTCGCGTTGAACCACAATGTTATTGCAGGTTCAGGTGGAAAGGTATGCCCGGTAGCATGGGGCAGAAAACTCAGGGGACAGGCTAGGGGATAGGAAGGGTTAGTGTTCACCCATCAACAAAGGGGTTGAGTGACTTCCTTCCAGTTATTAAAAAACTTAAGGAAAGCTGTGATGACGTTGGGTCTGGTGGCTGCAGACTTTGGTACGCATTCCTTTAGGATCGGGGTAGCAACAAAGACAGGTAGAAGAGGGTGGTCTAGGGGCAAATATTGCGGCCAGGCAGGTGGTCATCAGAATTTTACCAGAGGTATGTTAGAGCTGAGGTCAGGCAAAGGGGTACATCTTTGTCCCAATGATGTGTTTTTTCAGGTTCAGTTCCATGCCCTTTGGCTACTGGCTTCTTGGTGTGGATTGTCGTACATTACTTCATAAGGTGGGCGGAACAGGTGGCAGGGAAGAGTGGGTGGGGTAGGAACTTGGGTTTTCTCTATAGCTCTTTGTCCATTGAATGGTTTGGGAGAGGGGGCATGAGGTGGCTGGAGTTGTTGCCCATGCTCAACAAGTTGACGAGGAAGGATACTTGTCAAGATATATTGCTGATTTATCTGGGAGAGAATTACATGGTAGTGGAGAAGGGCCTTCCGTTCTTACAATCCATGAAATAGGATTTGAGAGAAATAAGAGCACAGTGGTCAGGGTGCTTTGTAGGCTGGACAGAGTTTATCCCTAGGAGGTGTTGGAGAGGTGAGGTCAAGCCATCAACTATAGATAAAGTCAGGAGAAAGGTGACTAGGGAGATAAGACATTTTTGTAGGGACGCAGGTATAGGATGGTTACAACATGTGGATCACCGTTAAAAGGAGGTTGAGCTTTTCAGGGATGATGATGTGCATCTTTCAGAGTATGGGATGAGGTTATATTTGTTGGAGCTGAGGGAGTTTTTAGTTAGGACCTTGAGGAGGCAGGAATGAGTTGTCGGTATAGTGGTGGGTGGGGGCAGAAAAAGTCAGTTAGTACACTTTTCTGGTAGTGGTTGGCCCACAAGTTTTCAGGTCTTTACTTAAGCTTATGTTGGTTAATATAGGCTAAGCGGGCAGAAAGGGCCGGTCTTAGGGAACCCAGACCAGAAGTCCTGGGGTTACCTCATAGGAATATCAAGTTGAGCACAGGTTGATTTGTTCACTTCTAGGCAGAAGGGGAAGTTTAAAGTGAGACGTTAAGAGAAGTACAATAGGTCAGGATGTCAAAGTTGAAAGGGTATGTATATGGGAGGTGGGGTTAGGGGAGGGGGTATGGAATGTAGCTTATTGAATGTATAGTGAGGTTTTAGTTCAGTGAATCCTTAGGCCGAGGAAGCTTATGTGATACACACCTGTTTCAATAAAGCGCCCTTCTCCAAATATATAAGAGTCAGTGGACTGAATTTGCCCCATTTCACCCAATCAGGCTTTGAGGGACAGCAGACCAAAGGGAGGTCTGTCTCCCAGGGATGTTGGGGGAAGGAAAGACGCAATTTAGTTGACTGGGCACTTTGGGCTACATCTGGTAAAAGATGTAGCCCAAGGGATATATAGTCCACCATTCTGGGCTGCCACCCCCCATTTTGTTTTAGGTGTACACGGTGGCAGCTCACTTTAGAGTAGTGCCAATTTTTACTCTCGCCCACCCAACGCTTGAGGGTTAGCGATTTGCGAGAAGAGTAGGTATTTTATGTTATGGTAGTTACAGCAGATGTGTAGGGGTAGGGTTTATTATTGGTGGTCGCTGTGAGACAGGTGCTAAGTACGGGCAGTTGGCCTACAAGTTTGCAGGCCTTTACTTAAGGTTATGTTGGTTAATAGAGGCTAAGCTGGCAGAAGGGAAAGGTCTTAGCGAACTACGCCGGAAGCCCTGGAGTTAAAATGTTACGTCATAGGCATATCAAGTTGAGCACAGGTTAATTCGTTCACAGCTAGGCAGAAGGGGAAGTTTAAAATGAGACGATAAGAGAAGTACAATAGGTCAGGATGTCAAGGTTGGAAGGGTTGGGATTGGGAGGGTGTGGAATGTAGATTATTAAATGTATAGTGAGGTTTTAGTTCTATATGGCCTTAGGCCAAGGATGCTTATGTGCTACGCACCTGTTTCAATAAAGCGGCCTTTTCCACACACACAAGAGTCAGTGGTCTGAATGTGCCCCATTTCACCCAATGGGTGGCATAAGAAAGAGGGTTGAGTCACAAGGGGTATATGTTAGAAGGTGGTTCTGACACTATGGGCCGCCCAGATTGTTCGCTTTTTGAGCACCTAATTGTTGAACTTTTACTGTGGGGGAGCCTCATTAGTTGGGACTCACCCACAGTGAACTCAGGATGTAAGAGACTGCATAGGGATTTTACTGGTGTTCCACTGGCTTGACCAGGCCACTGTTCAGCAGCTGGAGTAAGGGACACCGGGCTGGTTACATGCAGACACATGTGTACATGCGTGTGCACATGTGTACGGGCTGCGCAGGGGAGATTCCTAGCGTGCGCAGTCCAGGAGCAGCTACAAAGTGAATGGTGTGGCAGGACTTATACAGTATTGGGTGGTGACATGGAATAGGCTTTATACACTGGAAAGAAACATGCCAGGGAAAGTCAGTGTGTCTTTCACTTCATTACTCCCCTATGGGAATGGGGCCCATGGCTAGATTAACTTCCATTAGGCCTACAGATTCCAGACACGCACTTAAGTCCAATGTAGCTAATGTGAAAATAAGTATTCTGCAGAGTCCAAAGTCATATTTGTACTGCTTTTGGGTCATCCAGAACTGTCATATTTCTCTGAGCCAGCCATGATCAGATCCAGGCTGAGGGCTGACCTCAGCTGGATGGATTGATAACCTTTCTTCCACAAGTGAGTGCCTCCTCTCCATGAAGAGATGATGGGTGGGGCTACAGGCTCATCCATCACTAGGTACCAGGCACCAGGCTGCACCAAGGAGGGAAGGCAGCGTGGGGGATGGGGCTCCAGACATGTGGCCAGAGACCCTGGACGACGCCATTTTGAACAAGCCCAGAGGCTGGACAAGAAGGAGGGAGCAGGGGCATGGACGTGATGTGTCGCTGTTTGGACCAACAGAGACTTCCTGCCAGCCCCCTACTCAACTTTTAAAAAGTGCTTGCACAGGAAGAGAAGCTCACTCTGGGGTGTGGTCTGCTGAGGCTGAAGGTGCTGGAGCCTGGCGCAATGGGCAGTTGGAAGGAGAGACCCCCTGACTGCCACCAGGACCCTATCAGGACCAGAAGAAGAGCCCAGGACTGGTGCACAGAAGCAGGGGCCTCTGCGCAGGGAGAAGAGAGGCCCAGAAGGAGAGCCAGGCGAAAGGCTGGCGCAGGGAGCCAGTGAAGACAGCACACTGCTGAATCTACCCTCTCAGAGACCCAGAGGGCAGAGGAGAGTGTTCCCAGTGGCTGGGGCTGGTAAAGAGGAGTATGAGGCGCCCCATAATGCCTCGCCAGGCATTTGGAATTCTGCCGTTTTGGTGCTTTGTGGCCCCCAGAGGAGGGGGTCACCCTCACTTGTGAAAAGGTGCTGGGGGGAGCTGCTGGAGAAGCACAGTCTTCCTCCCCCCCAGCACGAAGAAATCTGCCGTTTTGGTGCTTTGTGGCCCCCAGAGGAGGGGGGTCACCCTCACTTGTGAAAAGGTGCTGGAGGAGCTGCTGGAGAAGCGCAGTCTTTCCCCCCAGCACGAAGAAAAGTCCCACCCTCAGTGTCATGGGGACCTAAAGGAAACTACCCCTCAAGGACGCAGCTAGCATTTAAACACATTCTAGGCTGGAACTTTTGTTCTACAGCTGAGGGTGTGTGGAGAAGTGCGTCTTGAAGGGCTGAGTTGGGGGATGTGTGAAGAAGTGCATCCCCTGGAGGTGAAGTGCTGTAATTGCACTGAAATGCATTTACTAGTGGTTATTTCTTTTTAGGTGGACTGAAAGTCACATGTGTAAAGTGAAGTACCTGTGTAAGGTGATGTTAAGCTAAATGGAGTTATGTTGCTGGACCTTCCTGCTCGGGGGTCTGGCTGTATGTACGTAATCCCATGCTTTTACCTGTGATTCCTTTTAAAGTGAAGAGGCGCACTCCAGAAAAAGTGTAGTTGCCAGGAGTACTTCTTTTGAAGGGACTGTAAGTCACATGTGTAAGGAGATGTCATAAGCCAAGTGGGGTTATGTTGCCAGACAGTCCTGCTAGGGTGTCTGGCTGTATATGCGTAATCCTGTGATTTAATCTGTTATGCCTTTAGGAGTTGTAATTGCAATGCATTCAAATGATCAACCAAGGTGATGAGTACTGTCATTCTAAAGTGTGCGTATACATGGATTCTTGCTGCTGCGCTTAGGTGAAGACCCCAGACTGCTAGCCATTAAGATATAGAGGTGCATACGTTATGGTCAGTAGGAGATGCTCAGTCAGGGTCATGTGTCACCAAGGCATGTTTACTCCTTTTTAATGCTTGTTGAGGTAACGATCTGGCACTGTTAATTGAGTCGATTGTTCTGAGCCCTCACACATTGAATTGAAATACTGCACACAAACATATAACTTCTAGAAATAAGATGCCAGACTAATCGATAGGACACTAGGCCTGGGCGGTAAATTCCGTTCTGCTTGCGGAATTTGCGGATTTGGGTAAGTTCACGTTCTGCGGAGAACGCGGAATTGCCAAAAATTCCGCGGCTTCGCAGAATTTTTGGCTTGTTCGAGCTTTCAAAATGCATACTCGCAAGATATTTACCCCCGAGCATGCAAACAGCGTTAGTGAACAGGAGAAAAGCATCACAAGCGGGTGAAACAAGCAATTCCGCGTGTTCGCGGACCTCTGCGTGCTCGTGGAGATTTTTTACCGTTTCGCGGAGCTTTGCGTAGCGCGACTATGCAAATTCCGCCCACCCCTAGGACATTGCCATCTTAATTTATCAATACCAGGCATTGGCGTTTTCACATGTCTATAGCACATTGCAACAGTTTTAGAAAGCCATCACTACTATCTGCCCAGTGCTTTTCCTCACTGCTTACCTTTTGAGCCTGAATAATATTGTGATACACTTGACAGCTACTTAATTGTATTTGCTTCACTTGAAACTAACTGGCCTGCCTTTGTGTCCTTCCTCAGCTCCTTCTGCTGTACTTGTCTAATTCCCCTTCAGTCTCCTATGAATCCAACTTACGCATACTTTGTCAAAAGGAACATGAATCACACTCTCCTGTGCCCCCAAAACTGAGTTTCCATCCATCGGCAGGTCTGAAAGAGAGTGCCAAAATCATCTTCTCCATGGTACATGATTTTGCCAATTTGTCCGTCAGACAATATACTATGGTGGATTCCATAGCTTAAAATCCACCCTGTACTGAAGAAACCTACTATTGAACCATCCCATACTGGTAAATTGTCTCTAGGGTTTGACTGGGACAGAAATTTGGCCTAGGAACCAAAATAAATGTGGCCCCCCATTAGTGACTTGCATTACTAAAGACATGAGAACAAAGCGATAGGTAACATTTGCCGGAGTTTCGGGTCCTCACTAGGTCTGTTGTTAAGTCTGGTTCTCTGCTCGTCCCTGTTTGATTGCACCAGAAGCCCTTCACCTCTCCAATCTCTACGTTGTATAGTTTTCATCAAACGGCCTTTCCAATGCAATAGGTCTCGCATTAGTGAAAATGTGAGCTATTGGCATTGCAGATGCTGATTTGTTTTTCGTTTAAAATGATGCCAGCAGTAGCATAATAAGAAAAGAAATTCCTTTATTGAAGGAAAGGGTGCCGTACCATAGGCTGTTGCAAGGTACTTTCCTTCGTGAAAGGAATTTCTTTGCTTATTATGCTAGTGCGGGCATAATTTTAAACGAAAAAAACATTAGAATTTGCAATGGCAATGGCTCACATTTTCAATAATGCGAGACTTATTGCATTGCAAATGCTTGTTTAAATTGGGTCTTGTGTCTGTGACGAAGAATGCGTCCATTTTCCATAGGGACGAGGAGACTGCACCTTTAGAATGTACTTCTCCTAACACAACTTATTTACATTCGCAAGGTAAAGGGTGGTTTCAAACATTTATATATCATTCTTTGTACATCCTACATTGGTATTATTGTAACTGAGGAGAATCCACCATTGGTGTGTTCTAGTCTCCCAATCCGATCCATCTCACACAGTCTGTCCAAAAATGTGTTCATGGTTGCTAGGCTCTCTTGCCTTTAACCTTATGCAACCTAGTTTCCGATTTCTAACAATCCATCATGGTATCTTGCATCTTCTCCCTAGTGAGGGAATCTTTCAAGATCCAAGCCTTAGTAATGCACAGCGTGGCAACCACCAAGACAGGCAGATTGGGAGATCATGTTCTCCCCTCCAAGTAGAATTAACTGAGGTGAAGTATTTACAGCAGTGACGATGATTGAAGCTTGTCAGATATTCAGGATCAAGTATTTGTCAAGACAGGGATTGTGGCAAGCATGTTTATTAAGCCACTCTCTTCCCCACGTCATTGTTTGCAAGAGGAGGGCGCTCTGCATCCCCACTTAAAAATGTACTGCAGCATATGATCTAACCGAAATATAGTTTTAAAATGTTGGACTTTAGATTACAAATAATAATAAATCACCCATAACAATACTATAAATAATTGATATTAATATCTAACTTTACAGTGTCCTTGATGCCATCCCAAAGCTGCTTACACATGCCTACAAGCCCTCCACAACACCAGGCCCCAATACCTCAACGAACGAATCTCCTTTCATGTCCCCAAGAGAAACCTCCGCTCAGCCGACTTCGCCCTAGCCACCGTTCCCTGTTTCTACAGGGCCAAGCAGGTGGTAGATCCTTCTCCTACCTCGCAGCCAAGACCTGGAACGAACTCCCCCTTCACATCCGATGAAGCCCGGCACTGCACCAGGTCAGAAAGGACCTCAAGACCTGGCTTTTCGAATGACCCCATCGTAGCTGCTCACACCTCCCCCCCCAGTGCCTTGAGACCCTCACAAGTGAGAAGTGCGCTCTACAAACCTTGATTGATTGATTGAAGCTGTTATGTAGATGTATCATCGATCAAGTGAATCATAATATTTCTATCCACACCTGGCAAAACATCAACAAATTTGGCGTTATCCTGCCTTATCAAACAAGCACTGGCAAGCCAATCAAGCTGCGTCAACACACAGCCTTTTGGTTTTGTCAGTGCGTGTTTTGTTTTTTTCATGGTTTTTGCACAACTTTGCTGTTTGGAAGACTGCCAGGCGCTTGTCAATGTTTAAAAAAAATTGATAAAAGCAATAATATCTTTTTAGTTGCAAAAAGCATACATTGTGATAGTAGTCGCTGGCACTTAAGGTAACTACTTTGTGTGTGGATGCGCTGCTTGACAACGGTAGAATGCTGTCGCTCCCAGTGAAGTTAGCCAATGGCTGAAGTGGGCTGACCTATTGCTCTGTGCTGTATTACTGCAGTGGGAGGAAGAAAAATGTGAATGACACAACAACATACCAATGGATGAAGAAGGCTGACTTAAAGCTCCTAAAAGTGTATAGGAAACAAAAGAACATTAAAAAGTTCTGGGCTAACGCCAGAACGAAAAATACCATACCTGAAGATATTTATAGAAGCTGGCTCTGGGGTTGGCACTCGAGAAGAATCGATAGTTTATTAGCTCTGGTTCTACGAGGAGTATGCCTGTCATCCAAATCCACTCTGAGATGATGGCTCAGAGTCACGGTGTCCATAGCTTTTTGTTTGGTTGGGTAGGAAGATATCTGGAGGTCCTCAAAGTTGTTCGATCTAATGGGCATGTCTGCCAACTGGGCAGATGCACAGGGGGCTTCCTTGGCAGAGATCTACAGAGTGACCACAGTAGTATTATTCTCATATGGTTGTCACCTGTTAGTGGCTTTAGGTGTGAAACTCATTTAAGGGGCATTATCGGAGCTGGCCCTGATGGCTTTGGTACATTGTCTCGTAGTAAGGATGGGAATGAGTAGTTGATTATGAAGTAAGGTTTTGATTAGTTAGCAGTCATCTCATACCCTACTATTTCCTCTGCTCAGTTCATGCTGTTGGCCCTGCGAGAGTCCAGTTTTGATGCATAGTTATCAGAGGAAAGCCTGGGTAGGATGCAGGTCAAAGGGAAATACTATATTTTGGGTGGGGGGGCAGCAAAAGCATGGGAGGTGGGGATATCTCTGAGGCTAAGTAGTGGTATGAAGAAAGAAATCAAAGTAATGAAATGACCAGTAAGTAACCAACACCTTAATCCAATTGCTAGATTACTATAAAGCCTTCTTTGTTCCTCCATCATAGTGAGGGTCCCAGACATGATCCTCTGAGGATGGGATTTATTAACCCCTGAGTAAAACATGCCTTAACCTGTGGTCTAATTGGAGTCACAGCACTCCGTGTTTCTAAGAAACCCAATATTGTGGTATATCCCTGGCAAATCTCTGCACATTTAATTTTCTTTTTCTGCCATTCTCCTTCATTGTTGTTCAACATATGACTCTGCTGTGCTGGTGAGGAAGGATATGCTGGTAATTGGCAGGAGGGATTCCTCCAAGGACAGAGGCTTATATGGGTGGAAACAAACTCTTTGGCAGGTATTTAGTTAAATTAACTGTGTAAAAGAAGAGTTAAACCAATGTTCAGTTCAGTTCAGTTTATAATTTATTGCACAGTTAATTAAAACCAATGCGATACAATAACACATAATAAAATTCATTAAAATCTGCAGCATAGATAGTTAATCTATGTAAGTTAAATCATATGTCCTGTTTGCTGCTTAATCATGAATCAATTTTTGGTAGTTTTTTTTCTACTACTTTTAAAAATTTCACAAATCTGCAGCTCAGCTGAGGATCCTGTGCTGAGAAGCAGGTTAACACTGCATTCCTTCGTGTGCGTACCCCCTGTAGAATGAAATGGTGTTTCAGCAGGAGCTTCCTTTCTTCTTGCAGTTCCTCACACGAGCATAGCAGGTGCAACATGTCTTCTGCCCCAGTGCCGCATAACCTGCATAATGTTCCTGCTTTCAATCTCAGCCAGTGAGGAAGATGTAGGATGCATGGTAGCAGGCCCAATCTATATCTTAAAAAACACAGTTTGATTTTTTTTGTGTAACCTAGGGCAAGGTAAGGCTGGGAGGCTTGTGTCAGGTATGTATTTAATACCATCCAAGCGTGAGATCTTTTTGATAGGATGGCTTTATCCTGAACCCATGACTGTAGCTTGATCGATTATTCCACCAATTTGTTGAATGTTTTATGATCTGCAGGGGACGCCCAGAGCTCCGCCAGCCCGGTGTTCACTATGCTTTTTTCCAGGTATTTTGCAGCTGGTGAGTTTTGGGTCTGCTCTAGTTCTTTCCATAGATATTCGTTCAGCGTCCCTTCGGTCATTTTTCTTACTTTATCCCAAGAGCAGATATATGCCCCCTGTCGTGCCAAAAGCTGTGACCGAATTCCAAACTCCAGTCTGATCTGTGCTGGGGAGGATTGCTTTGGGAGGCTGAAAATGATTCTATATGCCGACACGATTGTGCTGTCAAGTGTAACGGCATCTCTGCCTCGGTGGGCCTCACTCCCATATGTTAGTGTTGGTAACAGTTTGGCACGTATGACATGTAGTAAGGGGGTCAGAGAAGGGCCGGAGAGGTTGTTGTTTAGTGTTTTTAAGGCGATTGCCAGAACGGGCCTTTGCCTCTTATGCTAGCCCTTTGTTCGCTAACTTGGCCACCACTGTCTATCTTCACGCCTAGATATTTATACGACGAGGTGTCTTTGATGCGGGTGCTTTTCCAGAACCACGAGAAAACTTTCTTCTTTTTGTTGTTGCTGATTGTCATTGTTTGCGTTTTCTCGAGGTTCACTGTTAAGTCATTTAACTCAGAATATCTCTGGGTCGTATTCAGAAGATTTTGAAGCCCAACTCTTGTATGGCTTACTAACACCAGGTCGTCTGCATATAAGAGGCATGGTAATTTGAGGCCTCCTAATTTTGGCGAATGTGAGTTGCAGTTGTTTAGTAGGGGCACCAAGTCCCCCAAGAACAGGTTGAACAATGTGGGGGCCAACACGCAGCCCTGCTGAAGGCCGTTATTAGTTTGTATCCGCCTTGACAACATTGAGCCGTCCCCCACCTTGATCTGAATCCAAGTGTCTGTATGTAAATTAATTAATAGCTCCAACAAACCTTTTGGGATACCCCAATCATTGAGTTTTGTCCATAGTAGGTTGCGATTAATATTATCGAATGCTGCTTTGTAGTCAATATAGCAGAGGTGCAGAGGCAATTTTTTCATCTCTGCCTTATCAATAAGCATACCCATCGTCAGTATGTTTGTTGTAGTCCCCACTGCTTTAACAAAGCCTGTTTGATTGACAGGTATGAGAGATTTCCTCATGGCCCATTCCTTTAGTTCTTCCAAGATTAGACCTGCAAAATACTTCGCATCGTTATCGATTAGAGCAACTAACCGATAATTTTGAGGAAGGCCCCAATCTCCTGCTTTATATATGGGGGCAATGATGAAGCCCTTCCAAGTATCTGGCAAGATGTTTGTATGTCTGATCTCCCGAAAGAGAGGTTCAAGTGCCGTTGCCCAGTAATCCATATCTTGTTTGAAGAGGACGGGCGGGATCCCGTTTGGACCCGGCGCGCCTTCCCTTCCTCCTTTCTTTATTTGCCGCTTTATTATGGGTACCAATGATATATGATCTGTGTCCCCCACCGTGTCCTGGTCGATTGGGCACCATTGTAACCTATTGCCGACGTCCTGGGCTCGCACAGGAAAAGGTTTGCTCATGTTCTGATTGGCCAACAGATCTCGGTTAAAATGGTTTTCGAGATATGCTGCCCAAGTTGCCTCTGTGATGTTTGATGTTATCTCCGTTTTTGCAGGGTGCGTTAATGAATTTATTGTTTTCCAAAACCTTGCACCATCATTCTTTTTTATGTCCTCATGAAGGGTTGCCCAGAGTTGTTCCTCTAAGTTTCTATTTGCTTCCCACTTAAGTTTTTTTAATGAGGCTTTTAGTTCAGAGAGTTGATACAGCATCCTTTTGTTGTTGTGGTCCTGCTGTGATGTTCTCCTTAACCTGGAGATTAAGCATTTTGTTTCTTTAATTTTCACTCTGTATGGTTGAGGAAGGGTGCCCAGCTTGTTCGTCCTTGTGCGCAGTTTGGGTTTTGTTGCATATTGCCCCAAGGCGGTAGTAAACTGCACCCATTTCACTACTTCATTAGGGCCTGTTCGCTCCATATAGTGTTGTTTTGCCAGTCCAGTCAAAAATTCGCCCATTGCGGTAGAATACTTGATCTTTTTAAAATTTTCGGTATAAATGGACTCTTTAGGAGCTGTCGAACGCTCGTAGGTTGGCTTAGCAAGGTCCATAGTGATTTCCTGAGGGCAATGATCGCTATCTGCTTGGATACCTATCTGATAGGATATTACGAATTGGAAGAGTGGAAGTGACATGAAGGTATAATCTAGCGTGCTATTCGCTTTTTTTGAGTGAAAAGTTGAAGCTGGCGGGTTCTCCCCTGCAAACCTGCCATTTAATGCCCTGATGTTAAAGTTTTCTAATGCCTCAAGCACCTTCTTTCCCAATTTTGATTGAATGGCTGTTAGTGGCTTGTTTTGTTGTGGTAGTGCCCAGAATGTATTTTGTGCCATGTTACCCTCTTCTTGTGTTGTTCCCGTAAGATTGAGGTTGAAATCCCCAGTGAGTACTAAATTCCCTGTTTTTTCCCCCGTGATACACTCTTCAATATATGCATATAACTCCTCCGCTGCTTTTTTCTTTCCTTTGGGGTGAATATAAGCATTAACCAAGATGCAGTTATTAATTGTTTTACCTAGTCTTGTTGTCAAAGTCAGATTAACTGCGAGTGCAGCTGTCGCCGAGTGCCCGGTTTCTTTGGCCATCGCAAAGCTGGTTGTAGCTACATATGTTACCAAACCTCCTCTTAAGTGACCATACTTAGCTAAGCTCTTTGCGCCGGAGAAGAAACGTAGGTATCCTTGCAGGTGCGGGGGCTCGGCAAGCCAGGTTTCTTGTAGCGCTATTAAATCAAAAGATCGAATATAAGCTATGAAGTCTGAGTCAAGCATTTTAGATGCTTGGCCATTTATATTCCAGGAACATAAGCGCAATTGGTCCTATGAGTTCTCCTTTATTGGCCACTGCACTTGTCAATTGCTATTTGTTATGGTTCCCACAAACCGACTTTGTTCCTGCCACCCGTTTGGAGCTTGTCTTCCATGTCGTACTCCGAGAGTGAGTTCGCTCGACCCGTTACTGCCACTACGGCTTGGCCCGACAGCACCCCTGAGAACCGAGATTTTGCTGCCTTCTGTATGCACCCTCGGGTTCGGGTTTCTCTCAGAGCACAGTACATCCGGGTATCGTGGCTTTGTGAAGGGCTTCAGCGGGATGCCCCAGTTTTTAAAGATCTCAGATTCCATAAGGATCTTTTGTGCCATGTCTGCCGAAGCCCAGGTCGCCTTCGTCGCTTCTTTTCATATGCAATCCACAGCTATGAATTCGATAGTCTGCAGGTCCGAGCTTACCACAAATGACAATGAAGGAATGTGGGCCAATAATCGCAAGATATTGCCTCTGTTAAGGATGTCATGACTTCCTTTGGAGGTAAAATCCGGGATGAACCATGTGGCATCCGAAGCTTCCCCTTGATCGGTAGCACCTCCAAATACGTTGTCCTTGTTTGGTGTTGCTGTCCGCTTCGTGTTACTAGTTGTATTTACGGGGTCCCGATAGCCCTCTCGGTTGTGTTCCCATACTGAGATTAGATCCCTTACACCATTTGTTGGATCAGAGGTTTCGCGGCGTGGAAGCTGTTTGTTTAAAGTCAAGATTACAGGGGCAATTGTTTGACACCGTTTCTTTGGTGATGGCTGATATTTGATTTTCGGTGAGTCCTAGATCCTGTCTTCCTGTTTTATCTTCCCTTGGGCTTATAGGAGCTTTTGGGCTTCCCATGGGTTTTGTGCAAGGCTGGATGTTGTGTGTTAGTCGGTTCCAAGACCCAGGGTCGGCCAATAAAGTGATGGACCCAGAGTGTTGGGGCACCACAGCTTGTTTGTTATTATCTCCGTCCTGTTCTCCCCTGTGTCCTGGATTTTTGCTTCCGTTTTTTGATGGTCATGCCCACTAATCATTGTTGTTTCATCGCGCCGTTTGGCAGCGGTGTCTTTGCCGAGGGTGGCGTCAACCTCAGCCACCCCTATACGTGCAGTAGACTCTTTGCCGGGTCCGTTTGATTTTTGGCAACCCAGTACACCACTGCTGATCTTCTGGCTAAGTTCGGCAGATCGTTTAAGATGTCCGCATAAATCTGACATTAATGTTGGCAGGGTGGCCAGTTTGTCAATGATTGGGCCACATTCACAATCAATGTCGTTTCTCCTTTTGATGTCCACAAGTTGGTTCAGTTTGCTCTGAAGAAGCGAGTTCAACATGCCCAGCTTCCCGTCTATTGCGACTACGAATACTGCCAGCGTGTCTAACAACGTTAGTTGGGCGTCCATTTTCTCCGATTGATATTGTGCTGCGTCCACCAGGAGTTGTACTGTGTTAAGGAGACTGGGCCATGCGCTTTCTTGTCTGGCCAGAGCTGAATATGCATCCTGGTTCCCATCCCACTCTTTGGGCCCCGCTTCTTGGAGCGCGGATGACACTTTGAAGGGTTGCGCTGTTTCTGGCCCCTCCGTTCCTGCTATGTTTGTCTGCTGGTGGGCCGTTCCACATTTTGGTATCTCACTGGCCAACCTACTTGTGCTCAGGTCTTTGGGGTATGCCGCCATGAGTTCCTCCCACTCCTCTTTCCTTAGGTAAGAAGAGATTTCGATCACTTCTGGAGTGCAAATCTTCTGGCTTCCATCTTTTTTTCCCGTCAATTCTGACGCCTTAGGTACTAGTGTTGCTTCGTTGTTTTTTGTATCAAGGACTACTAATGAGGGTTCCATCTCTGATGACCTTGCTGGAGCGGTTTCAGGTTCCTCTTTTCTCCTGCCCTCTTCATTATTGCTTATGCCCTCGTGACCCTCCTGGCCTAATTCATTGCTCATGCTGACATTTTCGATGTTAGTGTTGATATTAGAAATATTCTTCTCAAATTTTGATGGTAACAAATCCATGGCTTCCTTTGGCCGATGTATTTGTATTAAGTTGGCATCTATGGTCAATTTCCGTCTTGCCGGGATGTCTGCCATCTCGAGCTTTTGCCCCGTTTTGAGATTATTGCGCTGAGGTGTTGAAGTTTTTTGGGGTGATATTATAGATGTTATGCTTTTGTCTTCTCTGCTGTTGCCGATGCTGTTGCTGTAGCTGTCATCCAATCGGCCCTGACTGTCGCTGGGATGGTGGTTTAAAGTTGGTTGGAACGGTTCAAGAGGTGATTGAAGGCCTGATACTTTGTTGATCTTAGAAAATATAATGTCCCCTGGATTCTTTAAAAAGCAAAATTTTGTATAAATTTTAGGCTGAACCAAGGTTATGTTCATTTTATTTCCCCCTTCTTTGCTCATCGTAGTTCTTAATTGTTTGGTTGTAGTTGTAGCAATATGGACCTGAATTGGCTCCGCTGACTCGCTTGAGACTGTTAGGTCAATTATTTCTGGTGGGGGGGTCTCCTCTGTAGGTTTGGACACGTCTGTCTGAGCCTCAATCTCCCCCTTAGTCCTTTGTTTTCGCTTGTTTGGTCCTCCCTTATGCGTTTGGCTCCCTCGGATCTTACCAGATCTCATGTTAGATTATTGAGCCTGGGTTACAAGGACCGACAGACGGTGGAAGGTGGAAGGCGGAAGCTGGGTAGAGCTGGGGCAGCTTAGGGTGCACACTGACCGTGATGTTGTTGTCTCAGTGGCAGAACACTAGTCCTTTAGCTCCCCCCTCCCCCTCGCACCCCAAACCAACACACCAACACACCACTCACCGGTTTGTCCTGGTGTGTGTCCGGTCCCTCCCGGGGTAGTCTGGTGCTAATTGTGAAGAAAGCGGCTTCACAGGGTGGTCCGTGCAAGGTTTGAGCTGAAGGGTTAAATAAATCGATTGTCCAATGTCCCCTTGCTCCCCTTTTGGTTGGTTGGTTCGTTGATCTCTCCACAAGATTTTGCTTGCTTTGCTTGCTTTGCTGAGCTGTACTGAGGCTATGCAGTGCTGTGGCTAGGGGCTGTGGCTGGGGGGCTAAAAAGCCCGGCTGACCTCAGGTCACACTTTTCGACTCACTCCGGTCACGCTCCGGTCTCACTCCGGTCTCACTGGTTTCTGGTGTCTCGCTGTTGCAGTTGCTACTCTGCTACTGATACTGGTACTGTACAGCGCCGCTTTTCACCGGTTTCGCAGCTCACAGTTTGCTTATCCCGTTCAAAATTTTCCTAAACTGTAGAGCACCCGAGCTTTCTGCCTGAGCTCTCCCCTGCTCCGTTTCCGTCGGCAGGAATACCGCGGCTGCCCGCCTCTCCCCTGTTCTAACTTGCTCAGACTCTGTTCCCGTATTCCTGTGTGCTTTGCCAAAACGCCGCCCAGCAGGCTTTTCCACTGACTCCCCGCAGGCTGGAAACCAGGGACCCGGCACTTTTTTTAACCGGCTACCGGCTGCCGGATAACGTGGGCAAGCAGGGCGCTGGATGAAAGGCCCGGGCATTCAGCTAAAACTTGTCTGCTCGCCTGCTCCTCGCTCGCTGCTAACTGCTTGCAGGCGTGGAGAATGGGGAATGGCGACTAGGATCTGCTTGCTGCTGCTCACTGCTGCTCTCTGCTGGTCGGTAACCAATGATAACGTAGAATGAATAGTTGTTTTTATTAATAATGTGTCAAAAAGATTTTTTTTTTCATTTCTGTCATTTTTTATTAATTTTGTTTTGCCCCACAGTCAAGTCGCCTTCAGACTGTTTGTTGCACGTGCAAACCTCAACATTTTGGCGTTGGGAGAGTGACTCGATTCTTTTGTGTGACCATGGAAATGGAAATTAGGTCTCTTACGGAGTCAACAATCACCAGGATCTCAGTTTTTACCCAATTTAGAAACAGATATATGCTCCTTATCCTGTGGATGATGTGCCTTTTGTACTTGTTGACTTGACCTGCTAGTCTGGATTTTTTCCTAAATTGTATGAGGATCAGTGCCTTGTCGCTGCACATTTGGAATTTGGAATTGTAGCAAGTATTTTGAATTTATATCTGCATTGGCTACATGAAGGAGGTCAACATATCGAATAACTGAGGTGTCAGCAAGGAGCATTGATGAACTCTTCTGTTTAGCTGTTTGATTGATGGCGTTCTGTTGCCTTTTATAATTTGTTGCTTCTTATCTCACAACAAGGAACCACATTGATGTACAGCTGAACCAGAAATCCTAGTGTACTTTTGAGATGGGGTAGAGAATGCCGACTGTGTCATGTACATGGCTGACCTTTCGAGACGGTTCACCCATGTTGATCAATTATAGATCATCCCTAGAGCGGATTCAGTGGCCCGGAATGCATCACCTCTCTTTCTATGATTTTGTTTTTGACCAGGAGTTTTCCTGCAGTCCAATAGGTTTGCAGGATCCCAGGATATGCAATCAACCTTTTCAGCACAGATATACTTTTTATGTCAAAGGCATCCAGACAGCGCAGCTAAAGACATCTTGAGGACATTCGGAAAGCTTCCCTGGAAAGCATTCTGCCCATTGCTTACCATTGGCTTTGTGGTTCATAACTTGCATTTGTTTGCTTTCTATTTTCTGGCTTTATTTGTTTTAGGCTGAGCAGCTTGAATTTGTCCCTTCCATGGAGCATAGCCTGTTTACAAGGTCTCCTTGTATTCTTCCACAAAATAGGTCTTTACATTTTGTAGTTATCTCGTCACATTTGCTGTGCATTCAAACAAAGTGGTCAAAAATCAGTCTCTATCTTTCGAGGGAGCTTGGTGTTTACTTCTCTTTTTCTGACTTCAAAGTAAAAGGATTTATGTGACAATCCTACTGGGTACCCATGTGTGTGGAAAGGCTGTACAATGTTATATTTTTAGCACACAACAAAATGTAAATGTCTGTAAATGAACTGTGCAAATATTTCAGAACATATCAGAATAAAGAAAGCACAAACAAAGCACATTTTTTTTGTGATCCTAAAGTGTGCTGGAAAAAATATTTTAATAGGATGAAACAAATCAGTACACTTGGTGATGCCATTTCCACACATTATCGTTTGTACACTGTATAGTTTTATCAGTAAAACTGTATACCTGTGCAAATGTAATGGCCATTTCAATTGAAAATGTGCTTTCTGTAATGGCAAAGCACTATCTCACCATGCATTCTCCACTCTACGCTACACAACTCTACTCCATTCTAAGCCACTTCACTCTAGGCCACTCTACCCCACTCTATGACACTCCACGCTGTGACACTCCACTCCACTCTACGCCACTCCATTCTTTGCCACTCCACTTTATGCCACTCCACTCTGACACTCTATGCTACTTTACTCCACTCTGCGCCATTCCACTCTATGACACTCCACTCCAGTCAATGCCCCTCCACTCTACTCAACTCCACAACACCCCACTCCAGGACACTCTACAACCCTCCACTACACTCAGACACTCTACAACATCCTACTCCACTCTACTACAGTTTACTCTGACACTCCACAACACTCTATGCCATTCTACACCACTCTGATCTATGACACCTTAAGCCACTTTACTCCAATCTTCACCACTCCATGGTATGCCACTCCACTCTATGACACTTTACTTCACCCTAGGCCACTCCACTCCACTCTGCAGCACTCCACTCCACGGCTCTCCATTCTACTCCACTCCATGAAACTTTACTCCACTCTACGACACTTTACTCCACTCTACACTATGCCGCGCCACTCTATGTCATCACACTCTATCACTCTACGCCACTCTACTCCAACCTAAGCCACTCTGTTCCATTCTATGACACTCTGTGACACTCCACTCCACACCCCTCCACTCTATACCCCTCCACTTTATGGCACTTTACCCCACTTTAAGCCGTTCGGCTACACTCAATGACACTGACCCCCACTCTATGACCCTCTACTCCTGGACACTGTACTCTGCTTCCCTCCACTCCACGCTACGCAACGCCACACCACTCTACTATACTCAACTCCAATCTGCATCTCTCCACTCTACAACACTTCACTCTACATCACTTTACTCTACTCCATTCTACGACACTACACCCTTCTATGATACTTTACTACACTTTATGCCACAACATTCTGTGCCCCTCAACTCCACTCTACACCCCTGAACGGCCCTCTTTTCTTCTACCCTCTACTATATAACCCTCTACACTGCGACTGTGCTCTATGACACCCCACTCAACGACACTCCACACCACTCTACTCCTCTCTACCACACTCTACGCTAGTTGACTCTATGCCACTCCACTTTATGCCACTCCACTCTATGCCACTCCACGACACTTTTCTCCACTCCATAACACTTCACTCTAAGACACTTTACTCAACTCCATGCTACACCCTTACATCGTTCCACAACACTCTCCTCCACTCTATGCCACAACACTCAATGCCCCTCTACTCCTCGCCCCTCTACTCACTGTACGTCCCTCAACTCTACGCCCCTCCACTCCATGCCAATCCACTCTATGCCACTCCACTCAATGCCACTCTACTCCACTCTATGCCACTCTACTATAATCTATGCCTCTCTACTCCACTCCACTCTACGACACCTTACTCCACTCTACAACACTTTACTCCACTCCATGCTACACCACTCTACACCCCTCCACAAACTCTACTCCACTCTGTTCCACAACACTATATGCCCCTCCACTCTACTCCACTATACACCACTCCACTCCACACCACTCCACTCTAATCCACAACGCTCCATTCTACGACACTCTACGACACTCCAGTCTACACCACCCCACTTGCCTCTACAACAGAAACATTTTGCCATGCTGAGCAGCAGCGACCCTGATGTACAATGTGATTAAAAACACACCGGCAAATAACTCTTGCATAAGCGAGACTTATTGGCTTTGCCAATGCTTGTTCTGTGCTTAAGGTTCTTTGGGGTCGCATTCTATTTTTTTTAAAAAGGAGAATTTATACGCTCAACAAAATTTAGGGTCAAGGTTTAGATGCGGTCTTTAATTGCTGGACAAGGCTAGGTCCACAGGTGGGACGCTTTATTCTTTTCAGACGTGCTGAGGACATGATGTGGGGTCTCGTTGGCATGAAAGGGGTCTCCATACTAAGAAGTGTTATAGGAAGAGGAAATGGTGCTTTATTAAGTGGTTTTCCGGATGTTATTTGACGTTTTTATGATTTTATCTTCAGGAATCCCAGGTTTCCACGGAGATGAGAGTCCGGGGCGATGCGCACGGGGGCTTTTCTTTGCATGACGGCGGTCGGACACTCGGCAGAAGATTTTGAACAGCTCGCTGGGTTGATTTACCGCCTTGTTGATTTGAGTGGCGTAAAATGCCTTCGTAGCCCTGCGGACAGCCGTATGGCAGGCCGCCTCTGATGTGGCTTTGCAGCGGGCTTTATCAAGTCAGTGCCGAGTTTTCCTCCGGCATTCTTCCACGTTGCATGCTAGCTTTTCTTTTTTTATCTCCGCTAAATCCAGTCAAACCGTTTATTTGTAACCTTAGGAAGGTAATTACATTACGGTATTTACAAAATAAGGTAACAAGTCATGGTGGGTCGTTATAGGATGACTGTGGGCTTGAGGGACGGACCCTCCACCCGGCAGACGTCCCCGCGCCCAGGAGAGGCCTCTGGGAGCCTCTGTGCTGTTCCCTCCCAAGCAGCAGGCCCGCTCTGGAAGGACGCTAGGTGAGGCTTGCGGGGCTGGGGTCGGAGCTCCTGGAGGTGTAACACAGCGCTGTCGGCTCCCCCGTCCCTGTACTGTGACCACAGCTTCAAGGTGGGGGGCTCCTGTTTTCATGCACGGCCGCAGCCGCTTGTTACTCGGCAGTACGCACGAGACATTTTTTACCGCTGGCCGAAGATGAGTTCAGTACTAAACTGTATGGTTTAGTGTGTCACACAGTTCTCTTCCCAATAAATAATTAATTGTACGGAAAGGTTCGCTATCCTTTTTTAAGTTTTTTTTAGAAAACATGACCTTTCTTTCTGTTTTAATGAAAGGTTTCTCATATTTTATAATATATCGTTAATGTATAGTTGAAATACTTTCCAATTATTTTGTATTTTTGTTTCTTTATTTTGCGTCTTTGTTTTACATCTCAAAGTTGTGTTTTTTATAAGACAGGCACGCCTCAAGAGTAGTGGACACATGCTTAGCCTACTCCACCCATGGGAGAGCAGTGGAAGACATTTTATGCTCCTTACCCAGAGGAGATCAGTAGTAGCTGAAGTTAGCATTCTTAAGGCTGCCAAATGACGTCATTTTTCCGGTCATAGGGGCATATTAGCAAGGATGGCGTTAAAATTAGCACCGCTTTAGCAGCAGGAAACTGGGGCTAAAAGCGGCGATAATGGGCTTGATAATATGCATTAGAGAATTCCCATAGAAGCCCATGTTCTGGTGTCAACATGGGCTTCTATTGGAATTCTCTGCGGCATATTATCAACTCACTCTCATCTAAACTAAAGGAAACCACGCCTACAGTTAGCGTAGAGTAGAGAGGTCTGAAGTAAGGCTGCACCACGGGGGCCAGAACATCCCCAGCAGCATTTCAAAAGATGGACACACCTCTGTCTAATGAAAGCTCGAGAGTGGAAGAGGGGTGTCTGGGTGCCGTGGAGCCATCAGGGTGCGCTCCCTACCAGGGCCGGACTGGGAACCAAAACCGGCCCTGGCTAAGTGCTCGGCTGGCCCCCCGGGGGTTGAGGGAGCCGCCGAGCTCTTTGCCAGGGCCGTTTTTCGTCCAATTTTGTTACAGGGCCGATTTTGCAGCTATGCTGCAAAAACAGCCCTGTAACAAAAACGGCCCCCAGGGGCCCAAAACCGGCCCCCACCCGAGCGGCGCACCGGGGGATTGCCCGGTACCCGCTACGGCCAGTCCAGCCCTGCTCCCTACTGACCCCAACGCAGGCACGAACAGCCTACACTGCTGCCTACGCCCGATAAAGCAATATAGACTATCTTCTCTCCACTAACATAGCCACCACTCAAATTACTTTCATATTTCACTATACTAATTCACCACTAATCCTTTATTGGTTCCGCAGTAGCGTGCAACTCGCCGAAAACGCGCTTCGACCCCTCGTCAGGGGTAATAAGCGCTATATAAATGCAATTACAATACAATACTCTGTCCCACCTGCCCTCATAACTGGAGCCATGTTGTAGATTCACATGAAGTTAACTATGTGACCATGGCCAGCTCCGTGAGACCGCCTCATTCCCCAAACTCCCTCCATTCGGGAATCGGTTCCCGGAGCCCCCCACCCCCAGCGTTGGGTCTCGCATGGGAGAAGAGCTCTTCCCACAAAATCCAGAAAATGTTACCCCAATGTGTTTACAATTAAACAAAAAACGTCAAATCCGTCTGTGACCGTAAGAACAGACTGGAGTCAGATGCCGGGCAGTGAAGGAGGGGGTCGCAGGTCAAAACATTGTTTACTTTAATTTCTTTCGGAGCATTTTAAAAGATTCCGCCCAAACGCCTCCTCGCCGACTTTATTAAATTCAGATGACAGGTTAGCAATGTATTTTTTTCTTGTTATTTAAATATGTATTACTTTGTTATTTGGGTCTCATGTGGTTCTTTTATTCATCTTTGAGTTTTAAGCCGTCCTGCTGCTTGTCCATTTTATTTTTTAGCCCAGTGTGAAGCAATAACTCGTGCCTACTGATGTCCAAGTGTTTGGTGAAAAGGGAATTATATGGCAACACCCCAATGCTGACACGCTATAAATTAGTTTGTCGTCATCTGAAATGATAAGAGGTACCACTTCACCAGTGGTCGAAGTGGGCAGGATCAGAGTGACACGACATGCCTATACTTTTTTAATTTATAAAAAACGTTCCCCTACTTTTTGAGAAAAGACAACATCCTGGGATTTTTAAATTCGATAGTTTAAATGCTTCAGCTGAAATGTCATTCAAGGAGTCCACTGTGCTGTGAAACGCAAGAAACAAGTCTTCTTGCCAGGGTACCTGCTGCCTGGAAGAAATGCAAATTATGTACAATCTGAGTATTACTAAAATCTATATTTTGGAAGCACCATGTTATCTTAAACCTTTCTGTGTATTTTGTAGCAGCCTATATTATAGTGTGTGTATAGCAAGTTTAAAATAATGACTTGCATATTCACAGTGCTTTCTATCACAGGCTGGGACCTCGTAGCACTGAAAATACACAAGTCACTATTCTCCACTGCACCAACCAAGATTTAATTGTGTGGCTGTCTGGTTACACTCAGACCTCTGCGGTGCATGAACCAATAGAGGTTTCATAATGTAAGACAGCGCATTTCCCACTGATTACCTTAACTTTTTTCATTTATTTCCCATTTAAGTTGCACATTATTTGATATTTAGCTTTCTTAAGGTAAAAAAAAAGAAAAAACTTACAGCATATTTAGTTTTTTTAGCCACACCCTTGACACGCCCCCACATTCACTGACCCCATGCAGCATCACAGTTCCCATTCATTTTTTAAATTCACTTCGACCGCTGCACCAAACAAATCAGCTTCTGCACAAAATGAAGGTCTAGTCTATGGAGAAGGAAAAAGCGGCTCTGGGGATGTCTCCCCGATTAAAAAAAAAAAAATAGGAACTTAAAGATGTTTTAGTTATTTTAACAAGTAGCTACTGTGATTAGTAGCTATTTTGTTTGCACTGTAACTCACTAAGTACTTTGTGATTAGCTGTTTTGAGCATGTGACTTCTAGCTGCGTACTTTTCTCCTGAACAGGCTGTTTGATATGTCTTTTAAAGGAAAACATTATTAAATGCCACCCAGGCCGTATTATGGAACGTACCCCAGGGGCACAACGGGCATGTGCACCCGCTTTGCACGCCTCCAGGGCACTTTGGTATTACGGAAAGAGCTGCAGACGCTTGTGAGGACCTTTCTGTAATACAGATAGCGCTGGCATACATATATCGCCAGCGCTATCACCAGAGGGTGTGCCTCCATTTGCATGCAGGCATGGCCCTATGCAAATGAGGGAATCTCTTTGCCTCTGCGCCTGCGCCGTATTATGGTCGCCGGTGCAGATTCAAAGAAGCTGTGAGGAGGTACACTGACAGTGCACCACCTAGAAGGTGTCACACTGTCAATGTGCCCCCTAATAGCAGCCCTCTGAAGGGGGAAAAGGGTATCTTATGAACCCCTCAGACATACTCTTACAGGCAGGTGCAGTCACTCACTGTACCCGCCTGCAAGAGGATCTCTAACCCCCCCATAAAAGTGCAGGTGGGTTGCCATCTGCACGGTGGAAAACAGAGTGGCTACTTCAAAGCAGCTCCGTATTTCACTTGAATTCACTGCCTCCAGGGCAGAACGACTTTGCGGCTGCCATTGGGGCTGCTCATTCAATATAATATATAACACGGGACACTCTCCTTGTTTGCGCTGGGCGCACCTTTTGAAAGGTGCACCCAGGGCAAACAAAGAGAGTGTGTTGTATAATGCAATATGGCCAGAGGTGTTGCATAAAACCACTTGTAATAAGGTCCTGTAATTGATCAAAAAGGACCATGTGTAGGATGTTTCTTTTTCATGTATCAAGGAAAATTGATCAGTGTCTTCATTCTGTTAGGAATTTCGGAACGACCGAATGAGAGAGGGGCCTGGAGAGACATTCAGCCTATGAAGCGCAGAATGGCACATGAGAGTCTATCTGTTCTGGTCCAGGTGGAGGTAAAGATTCTTAGTCATAAACAAACATCTCAACTGTCACAAATGCCCATTCTCTTCTGGTGACTACAGCCTGGCCCTGCCAGGCTGGGTGAAACAAATACAGTGGTCAAATCTAGTCAAGTCAAACATTTCTGTGCTGCTAACATACCCAAAGGCACCTAACCACTTGTAATCGAGAAAGTACAGGCCACTAAGAGAACTGTATTTTCATTACCTTCCTAAAATGAATCTTGGTCTATTCTAAAATTCTCAAAGAGGGTGTTCCTTATGGTGCCAGTCAAGTTTGGAAAGAACTTCCCACCTGCTCTGATCCTTTTGAGTTTTCCTAACCTTCAGAAACACCTTCTTGCGGGACCTTAAATATATTCTGGCTTTAACGAATTAGAGTTATTTTTTAAAAATATTCAGTTGTTGTGCCAGGCAAGGACTTGTTAATCAAAATAATCTTTTAAAAATCTGATCCAATCTAAAACACAATAGTCCATCAGATGTATTTTTGATGGCCTTGAGGGAGGTGAAAAACTGATTCACTAGGTCTGTTTCCACAGCCCCCAATGGCCACCAAAAAGTCAATCAAGTGTCCACTTGCACATCTACATCTGCTAGATCAATGGAGAAAGACATGACATCACCCAAACATCAAGTCAGAGGACTGACTCCCATGGCGAACGACCCATTGAGGAATCATCCACTAATAATTGTTGTATTTGTTCATAGTTGTGATCGCCTAGCAGCTGTCAAGTCACCCATCTCATAAGTGGAGAGCCATTAGTGTACAGACACTGGCTTCTAGGGAATTAAGCAGCCAAGCTGATTTTAGGGATTTGTGTAAAATCATCTCCATTAAATGGTTTGAAGATACTACCTTGGGGAAAACAAGTCGGCTTCAGCATCTTCAACATAACTGTCAAACACCATCATGGTGGCCTCCTGCATTTGTTTCCTATGATGAAAATAACTGATTAACGGAGACGAATTTGCTTTAGTGAAAAACAGATTTGTCAATAATTTTAACCTTTGTAACATGCAAAAGTGGACTTTAAACGGTGTGCACCTTAGAGCCTCATACAGTTGATAGTCGCATTCCTTCTTAGCCTTTCCTCCCAGAGCATCCAGCCAGGGTATCCAGGTGCAGGGTTTAGAAGCTACGGGCCTCTGCCCTGTATGTAAGCTGCTTCCTTTACCTTGCCCTTCTCCAGAAACTCTTCAACTGCCTGGCTTGGCAGCTCTCCTTCTTTAACCCTATTTGGACCTACAGACTGATTCATTACCCTTTGACATTCATCCCACACCTATCCTTCCACTGAATACTTCTCTTCTCAGATTCATTTAAACTACTAATTTTATTCCTTCTACAGCTCCACCTTACCATCAGCACTATTAGTACTTCGCGTGACAGACACCCACAATGTTGTTGCCATCTGGTCACTTCAGAGTCACCCAGAGGGATGCCCTAGCTGTCTGTCACCAGTGCATACCATGGACTCCACCTCAGTCACACCAAGATGGTCCCTATGTAGTTTTTATCAAGGCTGCCTCTAATTAGTTCAAAATATGGCCTACTCCTCAGTTGCTTTAGGGTGGACTCTATAGAGTGTTAATCAAAAAATGTATACTATTCGTCATTCGAATTTTCAAATCTATTAAGGACACGGAGGCGAAAATTATGCGTTCCCTTTTTCACTGTTTATTACAGCAGCAATGCAGCCGTATAGTAAAACATAAAAGAAAAAATAAAGAAACTACAACAACCAGATAAAGTGCAGAGTTACAAATCTCAGGATTGCAGCATTAGCTTGCCAATCTACATAGAGATGTCCATATAAATCTTATGAATATGAAATCTTTCATCTTCTTGCTGTGGGGATGCAAGGACATCTGAAGCCTACAACTTTGAGACTTATTCTTGCTTTTGGTCTGAAACCAAAAAAATAATGGTGCTAAGAAACAAATATACTGCAATAAATGTAATAATAATAAAAGGAGGGAGAGAAAACAATAGCAGTAAAAACGTAATATCAGCAATTCATTACAAATACAATTACTGCAAGAAACCTTAAAGTTGGGAGAGATAATCTTCGCCTACATGTCCTTAATAGAATTGAAAATTATTTTTCACGAATGCTATAATATTTACAATCCTATGTCAGGACTGGAGGACTCAGATTATGCAAGTTCAAAGCCAATCTGCTATTAAATAAAAAAGGTTACTTACTGGTTTATAATAGAATTCTTTAAGCATTGTATCAGAAGACCATTCTACTAAAATCTTTTTATCCTCACAGCCCCATAGACAGAGTGAGCTCCAAAAATAGAAGTGTCAATGCCTGCTTCAGAAAGAATCCATCTGATCCAACACGCTGAAGTTGGACAAGAAACGAGCATATGGTTTTACACAGGAAATTAACAATTGTTTTACATGTGCAGATCTGAAATCAGCGGTTAAAGATGAATAGGTTTTTAAACATTGAACTACACACAATTTTTGACAGATGGAAAAGCTTGAAAGAAATCAGTTTGGTTGCAGATTTAGTTCTCTTTTAAATTTAAAAAGTTACTCCTTCAGGAGTGAAGTACCTACCTGTTATATCCAGAGCTCAAATATCTTAAACTCTTTTATAAGAGGCCAAACATAATGAAATAGAAAGTTTGTCGGATAGTTGTTTCTTTGACAAATATTTGTGTCTTTGACAAATTTTTGTTTTCAGGCCAAATCCGAAGAAATTTAAGTATGATACAGACTTCCCAATAGTTGAATATTCAGGACAAGGAGGTAGAAGTAAAACAAACACCTTTATGTAATTTAGAAACCATAGGATGTTTATCTACAGAATGGATTGGTATAGGTAAAGGTAGAAATGGAGATCAATAAGAATGTATTGTTCTATAAGACCTTCAGCAGCAAGAGAAGCCAAGACATTTACAATAAATCTTACATCCGTTAAAAGGGGATCCAGATTCCATTCCATGCACCAACTAGACCACCTGTTCCATGCTGATCTGTATCTCTTGTGTGTGTAATCCGACCAATCTTGTCAATAAGGTCAAGAGCTTGTTTCAAAAGTCCTTGCACTTGCAATCATCTCCTGAAAGTCACCAAGCTACTAGACGAAGTAGATGTTGGAAAATGATATGGTGAGAATGACCAAAGTGTCTAGAAGGAAATCAGAAGAATATGGTAGAATTAGAGGACATTCACATGATAATTCTATCACATTTGGAAACCAGCTCTGAGTTCTACAAAGTGGAGCTATTAGAATGAGCTTTGCTTTTTTTCTCCTTGTCTGAAGAATTACTCTTGGAATTATGGAAAAAAGAGGGAAGGCTTAATTCAACTCTATGCATTCCTGAAGGAAAGCATCCATACCCAGAGCTAGAGGGTCAAGCCTCCAACTGTAAAATAGCACAAATTGGTAATTCAGGAGGGATGCAAAAAGATCTATTTTGCATTGACCCCAAAAGTTCATTAACTGGAGCAAAAGAGAAGATTTTAATTTCCAATCGCTGGGATCTTTGAGATGACAAGAAGTCCAGTCTGCAACATTGTTCACTTTGCCTGGGAGATAAATTGCTTAAACTGAAATATCATGGGAGAGGCAATAATGCCAACAGTCTTTCACGTTATCTGCAAGAAGACAAGATTTAGTTGCCCTTAACGATTGATATATTGCACTGCTGAAATATTGCCTATCCTTCGAAGGAACAACAATGAGAGGTTGGAGAAGAAAAGGAACATATCGCAAAAATACAGTTGATATGAAGAGATAATTCCACTTGAGACCATCTGCCTCCTGTCGTTATTTCTCCACACGTTGCACCCCAGCCAAAGCGACTAGCATTTGGTTTGATCACAAGGTCTGGAATAAGGTCAAAATGGCTCTTCCGTTCCAGGCATCCATGTGATCGAGCCAACATTGAAATTCTTGTTTCGCCTCTGTTGTAAGTTGAATTTGATCTACATATGGAAGACCCTTCCTGAGATGGAGAATTTTTAATCTTTGAAGTGCTTGATAGTGTAAAGGTCCTGGAAAAACAGCCTGAATAGAAGAAGCCAAAAGGCCCATCACTCTGACTAACCATTGAAGTGTTACTCTTTCAAGAGAATTTAGTTAATCTCTCTTTTGATAATCTGAATACTTTGAATTGGTAAAGACAGTGGCATTGGAATGGAATCTGTGGAGAACCCCAGAAAACACATCCAATTTGTTAGAAGGAGAGCCAAGTCTTGTAGATTTATTAGGTAAGCAAGATTTTAAAGAAGAGTCATAGTGAGATTGTGATGAAGGAGCAAAGTGTTCCGACTCTGAGACATGATCAAAATGTCATCCAAATATTAAAACAAACTCCTAGAGTCCCGAGAAACTATTATTGGTTTCAGAAGCTTGGTGAAACAACAAGGAGCTGAGGATAGACCAAAGGGAAGAGCCTTGAACTCATAGGTTCATTGACATCATTGGAACTGAAGAGAAAGACGAGGAGGAGGGTAAATGGGAAATGTTAGATGTTGAATTTTGCCTGCTAAACTCAGAAAGAATGCCATAATACAACTTACCTGCGAAGGTAGCATTTGTTGAATTTCTGCTGTAGTTTCCACGTTAGTAATGACCCAGGAATCCATGACCTCTTGAAGGAATAACAGGTACCTCTTTGATTACTGTTCCATTAACTCCTCTTTCTGAAGGATCCACAAAATGGGGCCTTCCTCTGCCAACCCTGCCAAAAAACGGTAGACTGAAAAACTTTTTGGAGAGCAAGATTGGGCTTGTTTAGAGAAGTGAATGTATTTACAAATGTAACAACTTCATTAACAAAAAGAATTCCTTCAGCAGAGGGACACACTTCATTAGTCACAAACTCACATAATTTAGGATCAATTCTAAGAAGAATTGATCTGCGACTTTCTGCAAAGCAAACAGATAGCTTATTGAGTCCAGCCTGCTTATATGTCACGATCAATAGGAGTACCTTGATCCTTGGAAGAAAATTCTAAGTCCAGAATTTCTGAAAGAGGTCCCGAAGGGTCTAAAAGTTTATCATGACATGCCATCCCAGATCGATGTATGCCTTTTTTGGAGTCTTAAATGAATTTATCTAAAAAAGCAACCAACGAGGGGGTTAATATCTGGAGGAGATGCAATTTTGCCAGATAAACTTGGACACAGGCATTCAGCACGAAGTTTATTTCTAACCCCTTTAGATTTTCTCATTCTATTTTGTTGTAATCCGCAGCTTTGGGAGTAGTTGTCCATTCTGATGAGCTGGACTGTATGATTTCTTCAGGGTCAAAGGTGTCATTTAGAAGTGGCGCCCTTGAACCTAAATTAGTTGATGAACCTTCCCCAGCTTCCACATCAACATGCTTTTTCCTTTCAGCAAGAGGACTCCAAGACCTTTCCTCATCATCATCAGAAATATCAGACTCCAACTGATCTTCTCGTTTATCAGGGGAGGACATAAAGGTATCACCATCTTCCTCATTATTAGAATTTAAAGGATGGTGGAAGAAAACACCTAAATATGCTTTTTTAAAGTTCTCTAAGGCTTTCACCTTTGAACAAATTTCATATTTTTTGAGAAAGAGGAATTTATGAATTATTAAATAAATTAACTATGTTTCTCAATTATTAAATCGTGGGCCTCAAGGTAGAAGATAATGATTTTTTGTATATTATTTTTTACATTTTGGTCAAAACCCATCTTATTCAGACCGGAAACATTCTCAGATGCCACATCTATAGGAACTTAGGCATTAGAATGTGACATTTTATTAATTAATCAATATTCTTGACAGTATCAACTTAAGTCCCTAGAAAAAAAATGGACACACAATTAATTAATTAAATAACTCCCACCCTTAAAATGCAAAGGGGTAACTTGTTTAAACTGACATAGAAAATAACGATGAGGGGAAATTAACCTCAGCGAGCTCAAAATAAATATGCTGATTTAGGCCAAACCATGGAAATTCCCTCTGCTAACGCTGTGTTCAATAATTATTGCTCTCTGAAATTCAGGGCATCTTCACATATAAACAAAATTGAATCAGATCCTGAAAAGGAAACTGCTATAATAACCACACAGAAATAGGGGTCCGTGAAGGTGTGGTGATGGGCAGGAGGAGGCGGGGACAGGGCGGGCTGAAGTGGCGAGGAGCATTGTTCCCTCACAGCAGTCGAAGGCGGCCGAGCGTGTCCAATGTTTGAGATGCGCAATCAGCTATAAAAGGAGTGGGAGTCAGCAGAACAGCACAAAGAAGAGCATTAGACCAAGGATTGTAGGAAATCAAGACGAAAAATCGGTAAGATTCCCTCTGAATGAAACAAAATGGTGGCATCAAAAGAATGTAAAAGAAAGAATAGCGGACATAGCGATCCACAAGGTCAAACCAGCAGGGACAAGTAATTAAAGCATACAACATTGCCAACTTGGTCAGTGTGACATTGGAACCTAAAATAGCAAAAAACCTGAAAACAATCAAAATAGTTAAATAAATAAGCATATATAACAATTACAATAAAAGAAGAGAAAATTTACTTAAGCCTGGTTATTACTGAACAACAAAGAAGAGGAAGAGATTGCATATTCATAAGACTGTATGGGTCATCTCTATGTTGATTGGCCAGCTAGGGTTGGAATCTTGGGATTTCTAGTTCTATATTTCACCTGGGTATTGTAGTTTCTTTAGTTTGTTCTTTTATGCTTTACTATACTGGCTGCTGAAATAGACAGTGAAGAAAGGAATGCATGACCTGAAACCTCTGGTCTTGAAATGGAATTAAGACTGCCTGCAATCAGTGCACAAACATGGGATGCTCCTCTTTCACTGCTGGGTGGGCCCATTGTGCGTTATCCGTCCACCCATAATCAGTGCATTCCATGTGCTGCTGCTCTGTTACCCTTGAGTTAGCCCTATGTTCATTAATATAGCTACCTGTAACTAGTGCATGCTGCAGGCTGCTACTTTAATGTTCCTGGAGATTGTGATGGGCATTTATATTGGTTGCCTGTAACCAGTGCATGCCATGGGTGGCTCAGTCGTCGCTCTCGGGTTGACCCTGTATTAGTTTATCCTGAATGAATGTAACAAGTGCATGCAACATGCTGCTCCTCTGTTACTCCCAGGCAACCTAAGGGCCTCGTTACCTGCCTGGTGCTTCAGAGGCCGCCAGAATCACGGGGTGCGCCGGTGGTGATTTTCTTACAGCCCTATTATGACCAGGGCGGTGGGGCCACCCTGGGAGTGCCGCAACCGAGGCGCAGTAGTCTTGAGGCCGCAATACATTTGGCAGAACTGCTACGGTCCCACCAAGCGTATTACCAAGTTTCCTCTCCACCACGGGTTTCATGGTGGAGAGGAAACAAAGGTGGCCCTACAGGCCCCCTGTTGTTTCAGGGCCATGGAGTGCATGCATGGGGCACATGCTGTGCCCCCCTGTGTGCATGCACCCCAGTACCTGCACGGCATGGACTGCAACAGTACTGATTTTGATGTTCCTGTTGCGGTGCCTATTTCATAGGCATTGCTGTGGGAAAGCCAAAGAACCGCACGCCAGGCAGGAGAAAACTCCTCACCTGGTGTCAGGTTTAGCTAGGGGTTTAGCGGTGTGGGAGCGGGGCAGTCTCGCTCCCGTACTGCCAAACTCGTAATGAGGCCCTAAGTGTGAAATCTGCTTGGCACTGCCAACTCTTGAAGGCAAAGGGGTTATTGCCATTTATAAGATGGGAAGTAAGCCGTAGTCTCAACTTGTGACTTCATACATTTGTCTCATTTTGTCTGTAACCATTGCATGACTGTGGATTCTCCTCAATCACTCATGGGTAGACTCTAAAGAGAAGTCACCACAGACACATTTTTCCTGAGTGTGCCCGAAGCTTCACTTCTCCATTCATAAAAGAGATTTTTTAGATACTGTATGATGGCTAAAGTATCCGGTGCATGCTGTGGCATTGCTTCTTAATTGCTCCTGGATAGACTCAATATGGCATTTATGACGGGTGTCTTTAACCCGTGAATGCCCATTGGCTGCTCTCCTCTTCCTCCTGGGTGTCCAGGATGCCCTTTTCCAATGCTGGACATGCGACTAGCAAGTGTCCAGGTCCTCATAATGATGGTTTTGTGTATGCAATTAAATAAAGCTGTATTTGCAGATTTAAAGCCACATTCTGCATCATTATGTTATTTCATAATGTTTTTTGTCATTTGTGTATTTTGAAAGCATTGGGAAAGGTTAGTCCCCACAAGGCAGGTATCCATACATAGTCCCCACAAGGATGGTAAAATGTCAAAGTGTGTGTCTGTTTAGGCCTTTGTCGATATCGCCCTGTCTCAGCGTCCAGGTTACCATGTTCCAATGACTGACATGCGAGTGACTCTTCCTCAGCCCCAGTGGCCTGCCACACTCGAACACCTATGGAAGAAATCTCCCTTTTCCCATGTATCCCTCTCTTTTCAAGCTCTCCGTCAGCTCCATCATCAAGTTTTGACCATCCATCCCCAGAGAAGACATTATTTAAAGAAAAAACACTTCATTTGGAAAAAAGGGAGGGCTTGTTACATACAATAAAATCCATTTTTTAGCTTAAAAGGCAAAAGCAGTTTTTTAACGTACCACGTATTTACTTTTGGCTGAGTTACACAAGCAATTTATATTTTAGCAGCAAACATTCAAAGACAAGCGCACAATACTCCTTTATTCCGCCAGTGTTTCTGGTTCAACATGTGATGTTCCCTCCAGGCGTCGCAATAATTGCCATTGTTTGATGTTCCCAAAACCCAAAAAAGTACAGAGAGGGTCTGGAAGCCGCAGCATAAGTGACCCATTGACGAGACCCTCTTGGGCCGCTCTTTATTGTGCTGTAAAAAGATTTCTGAACTCGCCTGGAGGTTGAGGGGGTGAGGGTGTGAAGAGACCCGTCCACTGAAGCAAAGGAAGGGGATGCAAGGCGCTCCAACGTGTACCTTGTCCCAGGATGTCCCAGAAGAGTGAACAACAGATGGGACATAGAGTCGGACACGCAAAGACGAAGACAGTCTCGTAAGCACGAACCATGAGCGCATGCGTGAAAACCTGAGCGCTACCAAATAGACGAGGGCGCAATCTCGCAGATAAGCGCACAGGCACACTGCAACGACAAAGCAGGGGCGTAACGCAGGCCCCCGCATCCCCCGCAGTGCGGGGGGGGGGGGGGGGACAACCTCCAGGGGGCCCCCTCAGCACTGCACTTCGGCCGCCGGGGAACTCCTGATAGGGTCCAGAGGGGGCCCCTCCACGTACCTTGCAGGGGGGCCCCCTCAATTATCATTACACCACTGCGACAAAGCACAAGGTCGCAAGCTCATAGACAAGCAGGAGCGAAGCACACATGCATCAAGGCAAACACATAGACAGAAATACAGGCGCACCAACACGAATACAGTTGTGTGTATATGAAGACTCACACTAGCCGCAGACAGCCGCACAAGCTTGGAGACAGGTACATAAGCATGCAGCCAGGCGCACAAACCAAACAATAGGAATATGAGGATCATAGAGACGCTTTAAGGCATGGGCAAAGTGGGCTCTGGCCCAGGGCGCAGCCTTTCAGAAACCGGTCCTAGGATGCTTGTTTCCAGTCCAGGGAGGACCTGGCTTGGCAGTTCGGGCTGGACTGTTCCCATGGGGCACAGGGTCAAGACTGATTTGCATATGGCTGGGTTCAAACTGGAATGGCATGGTGAGCAAAAAAACGATGGATTTAGGCCCAGATCTCTGTACTGGGGTGAATGTATGACATTGTTCTGCATTCTGTCCATCATTTGTTGTTTTTGCATTTGCCCCCTGACAGAGCCAGCTCTGTTCTGCAGAGTCTTGCCCTGATGACCTTGAAAAATTCTTAAACATATTGTTTTAAATACCTTTTTCCTTTAATTTATTTTAATGTAGGTGATGCGTGAGAATCTATCAGAGTCATTGTGCAGAGAAATGTTTTCTTAATGATTCATGAAACATCCATTAAAAAAAGTTCTTTTAGATCACAAGAGGACCTCACTATCCCCAAGTATTAGATATAAACACATTTAGAATTTGGACAAGTGTGTCTGTGCACCCGTCAGTGATCTGGCCAAGGACGGCATGAAAGAGTCTGTAGCATCTTACGAGTTTTATGATCTTTTGGTTCCTACCGGACTCCGTAGAACTGTGATTTAGGAGTTAGAGCGGAATGCAATGAAAGCTTGGTTTAGAATGTTGAGTTTGCAGTTAGACAGACAAATAAAGACGTGTAATATTAAGCTCTGTGTGTGGCGTACTCACAGGCTGGGACGGACACTACACACCAGGCGCGCAACACCCATTAGACGCAAAGGGCTTCGGCCCCCCCCCCCCCGGTCGTGTGTGGCAGCCCGGGATGAGACAGCTTCCCAGGCACGCACACAGCCACACCCGAGCACTTCACAGGTCTTTAAAAGACCATTTGTATGTTAATGAGGCCTCGCTGTTGTTTCACACCTTCTAAGAGCCCCTGCAGCCCCACTCTTGCTTAAAGATTCAGTCCCCCCCGAAATTTTTTCTTAGCCCCCCCCCCCCCCCCGAAATTTGGCTCTAGTTGCGCCTCTGCTACACACTTAGTGACCGGTCCAAGGATGGCATGAAAGAGCTGAAACTGGATCATAAATTCAAAGCTGTTCCGAACAGGGGCTCCCAACATACGTTTGGCCCAGGGTCCCCAAAACCCTTTAGATGTCCCTGTGCAAGACAAAAACAGGCATAGGCCTAGGAGGCGGCCAGTCATCCCGGCACTGGCTGCCACCCAACCGAAACAATGACTGAATTCTTAAACCATTTTTTTGGGCTTGCATACTGGCCATACTTATTTTGAGCACAACAACAGAAAAAAAAAATGAAGGCGCTTCAAAAACAACAGGTTTACAGCAGAAATCTAAATTGTAATACAACAGAAATTCACTGTCAGTATCTTGAACTAACCTAACAAATGTCAACTACGCAAATCAGTATGCCCTCAACCACAATATTTACATCTTCTGGCGGGAAACCACAGCAGTAGTCCAATCTCACTAGCCTCAATCCATCTAGCCTTCATACAGGCAAAACTACACAAGTCCTGAGGATGTGATTCCAGACCAACACAAAACAGGTACCTGTCTTGGACCCATCCCCTACAGCCACCAGACTAGGGATCTAACCCCAGCAGTCTGAAGCCCTGTAGCCCACCCCGCCACACAACAGCTTGCACCTACGACTTCCACGCTCTGGGAATAGATCTTAACATGGAATGAAAATGTGCTATTCAAACCTTAGTTCCTTAACAACTTGTAATACTGAATTGGTGTAGAAGTTAATTCTCCCCAGACCCTGGAAGTTATTTCACTGTGCTAACTTCTCTTCCCGCAAAATTGGGGCTGGGAGGGTCAGATGTGTTCTGATGCTTTTATAAGGTCGGGTCATGTTGTCCGCAATCACGAGCTGGACCCGAAGTCACCTAAATGTGCTCTTAACTTCCTGGAAAAGGTCCCTCACTCCCCTCTGCCCCCTCCGTTCCTCTTTTAAGGCCTGTGCATGAAGAGACACCTGCCTGGGAAATCAACATGCAGGAAGGCGAGCTGTGTCCTGCACCATGTTGGCCACAGCGTCGAAGGGGGGACGCAGAACCAGTCACCCCCTGGCCTAATCTTGGACCACTGAATCTGCGGTGCTCTTAGGGTACGGTCAGAGGTAAAAACAGTGGCGGCTCCTGCGCTAAGGCGGAGGAGCGTTGCCCCACAAGAAAAATAAAATGATAATAACACCATCTCGGGAATCCATTACCAAAAGGGCAGGCAGGCAAAGTTGAGGCCCACCCCCTTTTTTGTTTCTTGCATATTTTACTGCACAGTATTGTTGCGTGAAGTTTAAAGTTGAACCGGGGTAAAGAAGTAGTTTTGCCATGATAAGACAGGTTGTAGCATTATCAAGGCTGTCGCATACCTGCCAACTTATAAATTAATGCCACAGTGTGAGGAGGGGGTGCGACCTTGAAGTGGCCGAGAGGTACCTAAGAGGCACTCTGCGCCGCACCAATGCACCCCCCACCTCTGCGCCTCTCCCAGAAAAATAAAAACAAAGGGTCATTGAGGCTGTTGCCAATGTCACACCTCTCAATGGACATTGGCTGCTTACAGCTTCCGAAAACGAGCTGAAAATCCACTGTTTACAGTGGGTTTCAGCTCATTTATCCTGCCACTATGTGATTTCGGCTCCTCACTGGGTGACCGTGTGAAGGGAGCCGAAATCATGTGACTCACGGTGGCATTGTATGAGTTGGCAGGTATGCTGTAGTTTTGGGGCAGTGGAGAGTCTGGTGTGGGTGTATCCACCCCTCAGGAGGAGGGGAGCAAGGATAGGGAAGCAGAAGAGTACATTTAGGCTTTGGAACAACACCAGGGGAGTTCGCTTGGTGATGCTTTCTGGGCTGTGAAAGAAAGTGACTGAGAAATGCGAGGAAAAGGCTGTGAATGGAAGAAGAAAGGAAAGAGGTGCAAACATATGGGAGGGTTTGTTAATGCAATGTTCACAAGTTGGGAGTTTAAGTGAGGGGTGAATGAGAGGAATTTAACGTATTAATGAGGTTCAGTTATAATGAATTCTATAATGTGATGAAATGATTCTATAAACCTGTCTTAATAAAATAATCTTTTTTGCTAAAAAGCCCACAATCAAGAAGGCAGGAGCACAAGCATGAACAAAGGAGGGCAGACATGAAGACAAGCAGACAGTCTTCAAGAAAGACGCACACGTAATGTGCAAGCATGAAGAAAGATAAGCAAGACAGGCGCTGAAGTACACACACAGGCCCAAGTGGGAGGGTAGTCACCAAAGCAAGAAGACAGGTGCACACGGATACAAGCACAAGATACAGGCACAGAAGCACCATCATAAATGAAAAGACAAGGTAGACAAGCACAAAGACAGAAACACAAGCACATACACACATTAAGATAAGCACAAAAACAGATACACAAGTGCAAAGACAAGTCCACAAGGGCAAAGACAAACACATTGCAGGCACAAAGACAGGTGTGCAGGCACAGACAGGTGCTCAAGCACAAAGATAGGTGCATCTGCACAAGAGCACAAAGACCAGCCCAAAAACATGAAAAGAGACAGACAAGCACATGCGCATGAATACAGATGCACAAGCACATATGCAAAACAAGCATTTACAATGCAATGGTCTTGGCATTGGTAAAGTTAGAGCTATTGGCATTGCTCATGACATTATTTTTGTTTATGTTTTTGTTTTTAAAACATTTAAAGAAACGGCATTGTTATTTACAATGTCAATAGCTTAACCCCTTGAGTGCCCGCCCCTTTCCCCGCCCTGTGCCGGGCGTTTCATTAGCGGGCGGGGTTTATGATGAGCTGGTCTCGTCATGGGCACAGCGCAACCGCGGCCCATGACGAGACCAGCTCGTCATGGGCACTCAAGAGGTTAATCACTCTCAAATGCGAGACCTATTGCATTTGCACCCACACACAGAGCCACCTACACACACACACTGATTAAGCTATTGACATTGTAAATAACAATGCCGTTTCTCTACCTGTTTTAAAAACAAAAACATAAACTAAAATAATGTCATGAGCAATGCCAATAGCTCTAACTTTAACAATGCCGAGACCGTTGCATTGTAAATGCTTGTTGCTGAATGGCTTGTATTCTTTCATGCTCACATTCAGGGAGCTACTCTTTTCTTGTGACTTTAGCACTCCAGGCAGGCGCGCAACGCCCATAGGGCTCAATGGGCTTTAGCACCCCCGTCGTCGTGTGTGTCAGCCCGGGCTGAAACGGCTGCCCCCCACACATACACAGACAGTTCTTGAGCTGCTGTGGGCTGTCTGATCTGGTGTCTTCTCACAGCCGCACCCGAGTATTTCACAGGTCTTTAAAAGATATTTTACTTGATAACGATGCTTTGTTGTTTTTTCACCCGTTCCTACAGCCCCTGCATCTCCACTCTGCCTATTTCTTAAAGCTGCAAATTACTTTTGCTGCCACAGAGAATGCATTTCCTGAAACATAACCTTAGGCTTCGTTTTTTTGCAGTTTTATGCAGCTCGAACTCCACCCGAAGGCATTGAGGCACTTTTGCATGAGCAGAAGTTACATTATACAAGGACACATTGCGGGAAGTGTTAGCCCCTCACCCCAGAAATGTGGCTCTAGTTGTGCCCCTGACTCCAGGGGAGTGCAAGTGTTGGGTTGCTCTCTCCCGAGGTGCTGCTTTCCCTCTCACATCCCCTGCCTCCTGGTACTCTCTGTGATGATAGCGCATCGGTTGCTTCCACCTCCCCCACTCAGTTTTTTTGCCATTAAAAAAAATATATGTAACCCACCTTTTCCATTGCACCCCCCGCCTTGTTCACAATTTCTTACATCACTTGTTGGCATTTAATCCCCCGCCCCATCTCCCCCGCCGTTCCCCCGTCCCTCCCAGTTGCATTATTTAATTCCAGTTTTTCCTTTTTGGGAGGCCCTACACTTTGCTGTTCTGGCCATTTAAAAATACACTTTCACTCACATATAATTACATTTTATTTTATTTACCACTCCAAGCCATCCACCATTTTGGAATGGAAAATGAAAAACAGCTAAAACAGCTTCTATGAGGAGGAATGTGTGTGCATGCGTCCTGGAGTTAAGATACTGTATCGTCATGACACCTACGTGTACATCAGTGACGATGCATGTATGCGAGCGCTTCATCATGCTTTTCCTTCCTGGTGATTCTGAAAAGCACTGGAAAACAGCAGTGGCAAAACCAGTAAGTTTGCATTGTAAAATTAAACATGCAAGACCTCCTGACTTTGCTAACTAACACCTGTTGTTCTAGGCCACACTTTTCACTGTCTAATTTCCTTCCTACTTCAGAGGCGATGTTGCACTATTGACAATTGCAAGATATGATTCCTGACCACAACTGTCATGCACAAAGCAGATTGCAACACAACTGGTTAAAGAACAAAGAACAGAAGCAGGGGTTGTTTATTTCATTCCTATACAGAGCAGTGAAAGTTACCAGTAGCTTCAGTCAATACCAGGTCTATCCAACACCACCAACACTAGCGACCACAGGTCCAAACCAATCCTTGACTATCCAACACCAGCAAGCACAGCTCAGACTCGAACATGTCCATCCAACACCAGCGAGCACAGCTCAGACTCGAACATGTTCATCCAACACCATGGCGGCGTTCGCTGACAATATCCCGGCATCCGCCTCCCGGTGCACAGGCGTAGCTCCGGGTCGAGGAGACCTCGTGGCGTCGGCCGAGGGCAAACAAATATTATTAATAAACAGTGGCTGTAGTGCGGGGGTAGCTAGGGACTGAGCCTGCCAACGGTCCATCCTCTCTCGGTGCGCAGCACACTATCCTAGCCCATGGCTGCAGACAAGATGGTCGCGGCGGGATAGGCAGAAGGGAGCTGAGGAGAGGAAGGGGACCAGTAAGGGCTGAGAGAACAGGCCGAGGGTGCGGAGGAGAGCCGGAGTGAGAGGAGCTTAAGGGAAGGAGCCAGTGCGAGGCAAAGCGCGACCGAGAAAGACGCGGGGAGGTCGGAGGAGGCGGCTTAGGAAAAGGATAGAAAGCAAAACACCGGGCGCACGAAGATCCTCAGAGGGGCGAAAGGCCGGGCACACGGAGAGCTGATGGGAGAGGCCGGCCCTGGGAGAACCGAGGGGAGAGAAGTTAACCGAGGGGAGCCAAGCCCGAGGGACTGAAAGGAAGGGAGACCTGAGGGGCACAAGCCAAAGACACCGAGAGTAGTGGGGGAGAACAGGCGGCATCCGAGCCCTAGGAACGGAAAGGAGAGAGGGGTACACTGAGGTGCCAGTCCCGCGGAGCTGAGGGGAGAGAAGCTGGACAGGAGGGATCTGAGGGGGGAGAAGAACCGGTGAAGACTAGAGTAGAAAGGAAACAAGGCAGAGCAAAAGGCAAGCACACCACTGCCTTTCTCCGAGGCAGAGCAGAAATGCCTCGGAGAAACGCAGTGGCGGTTTCGAATTCGGGGGCGTGTTTTCCTTTACTCTCCTCTTGCCATTGGCTGGAGGAGATAATTAGACTTCTTGAAAAAAACACGCCCCGAATCCGAAAAGGACGGGGCCTAATCGGAATGACGGACCTCTTCTCCAATGGCTGGCCAGCATTCAAGAGGCCAGCCAATGGAGAACAGGGGAGAAGAGGGGCGGGTTCAAGCCCCTCTTCTCCAAGTCATTAAATCTCGGATTGAGACTGCGCACGCGCAGCCTTCGAGCCGAGACCTAAAAAGGAGTAAGGAAGCACACTAGCATGAAGACACGCTTGCAAATATGAAGACATGCTCACACCCACTAAGACAGGCACACATACATATGTGCAGAAGAACGCAAGCAAGAAGAAACAAGCATAAGCATATAAGTACAAAGAGTCTCCCAAGCATGCAAGTGTGAAGGCGAGCACACGTGCACAAAGGCAAGCACAGAAAGTCACAGACATGTGCAAATGCATGCAGGCAAAAAGACAAATCCTGTTCTGTCATAGAAACTTTCACTAGTGCATAGAGCAAGTCCATTTGCACAATTTTCATAGTTGTGCAAAACAGTATGGTGCAAAATAATTTTACCGTTTTCTATAGACAGTGTTTGCACCTGTGCAAAAAGGAAAACAATTTGACCATGAAATAACAGGGAAGACACATCCTGCGTATTTGTCCTTAATGTTAGTGTTAGGTATTTTAAAAGAAATCTGATTCCATGAATGACCCTTATCAAGACAAATTTGGTACTTATGTAATAACAAAAGGAACAAACGAATTTTGCCTCAAACATAGACTAATATTTCACATTTGAAAAGAGGAGGAAATGTGTTTTTTTATCAACATATGATGAAAGAAAAAACAGTGGGAACCCAGATTCCACTGTGTTTTGCTGCTGAGCAGTTACCATTTGTTCCACTCCACATTAGAAAAGCAGCAAAATGCTACCAATGATTTGAGGTTTTTTTTGCACCAGCTTCTGTGACATGTCCCTTTAAGGGGGTTGAGGACTCTCACATACGTGTTCATAACGCACAGAATCCACCCTAGACGTATCTTCTGCTCTGACAAAACACTGACATCCTCTACAAGCAAAACTACTGCACCAGCTCTCAGAGACCTCTTTCACTGCCACTCCAAGGCCACTTACAAAGCATTTGAGATCCCATGTCTTTGAGCCTCCCAGTTAAGCCTCTCTTTCCCCTAGAGTCTGCAGGCCTGCTCAGAATGTGCTACACAGGTCTCTATGCAGGCTCATCAGTCTTTTGTGTAAACTGCTATATGTAAAGTTGTTTAAAGGGTATTTGTGGAGTGTGCATTTCTCCGTTGCCATGGCCTCTTGGCACTTTAAGATGCCCGGGGACCTTCCACACAGATCCTGTGTTATCCTTTCAACCCCAAGTCTGATCCAGCTTATGATTGTGTGTTACGGGGTACGTTCTACTCATACACTTATGTGTGTGTGTGTCTACTTTTCTAGGCAGTGGATGGAGAAGTGTTTGGGGCTGTAAAACGTTTGTGATTGCTTATGCATCTTTTGGGTCGATAGACATGCCCAGCGATGGATATGTGTTTCTGATGGTGAGTGCTGTTGTGAACTGATAGATATGGCCTCATTCCGAATCGGCTGGTTTTAAGATGGGAGATACAGAGGCTACAATACTGATTCCAGATTTTATTACCTCACCTAAATCTGGCTATTACGAGTTTAGGACCCATCTATGGGGAATAACCTGTGGCCCCTGAATTATCAGGTCCTTTCTCACAGGTTTTACCCGATTGTGTGGGCTCTTCTGCTCAGTTTACATCCAACTTTGAGCAGGTAGTAGGCCGCAGCAGGTCGCTGTGCAAGCGGTGTTGTTTAGGAGGGTATCTGGCATCAAGACAGGCCTTGGTGGCTACTGGTGGAAGCCTTGCATGCTTCCGTTTTGTCAGGTTAATTTGCACACCAGGTAAAACTGGGCTTGGTGTTCCGGCACCCACTACCCCTGGGGATGAGAACATCAGGCCACAAGGAAAAGGGTGGGAGGTATCTCCCTGCACTCCACACACCTCATAATTGGCCCTTTTAAGGTGACTCTGGGGCATGTTGGATGTATGTTAGGAGTTTTGTCTCATATAATCTACTGTATGTTGTGGTATGCATATTTTGGTGGGAAATGCTGGTGTGAGCACTGTGATAAGAATACTACATAGCTTGTCTGGGTCGTATTGGATGTATTCTTTTGCAACATTTATATGGTGCTTACTACCCCTTTTGTGGAGAGCTTGCTTATGGGTAGCATGCTACACCATGTACGGTGTATGGTTGGGAGGCTGTTGTCTTTGTTTTGATCCAATGTAGGAAGTGTTTCAATGTCATGCTTGATGCCCATTGGAGTGTGGTTATTGTGTTATGGGACGCAACTCATAGCAGCTTCGCGGATGAGTAAATGTGACAGACAGACACTATTTTTGGGGTGTTTAGTATGCTGGCAGCTTTGAACAGCCCTGCAGGTCCTTTTATGCTATTTCTTAGGATTATAATTTGCTTTTCTGATTAGTACTTTGGGTTGTCCAATCAGAGATTTTGTGCGTAGTTGTGTTCCTGAGCTGGCATGGCTGGAGGGAGAAAGAAGTGGAGAGATCTGTTGGGATGGACATTGGTATTATCATTCCATCTCATGTCATTGTGAGATGTAAAGAAGCTGTCAGAGTGTATAGATATGTGGTACCTGTAGTGTTAGACTATATTAAAGTTCTCCATATTGTCCAGCAATGTGTGTCCAATCTCTTCAGTTATCCTATGCCTGTTCATTTGGTTATGTTTGATTTTGGGCTGTACAGTGCTGGTAATGGACATCCTCCGTAGCAGATATGTATGACGTGAATGTAAGAGTTTAAGTTTCAATTTGCTGCTGATCATTGCATATTATGGTCTTAGTATTATTGTGGAACACAACTGTTATATATGCAAGTACATATTTATATAATGCCATAGTGAACCATAGGCTATCCCGTTTTAACTTACCTGCATTTCAAATGCAGTTTGCTCGTTGAGTTGCTTCCAATCTGTGGGTTGCAAGCTGAGGATTGAGTTTAGGGGTGCAACTGCCTTTCTGGGGATATATGCAGAGTGGCCTTACTAATGTGTCCTTTTTGGAAGTGTTGTGTGTTGTTCCTTAGTGGTTAGTGCAGCTGCGCTGGCCAGATTGCTGACTATATGGTGTAGTTGTTATTTGTTGGATTTATGAACGGTATTCACTCTAATATGTTATGTTAGAATGTATGTTTGTTGCCAACTGTGGCATTGCACTCAGTATGGTTTGGTTGCAAGTATTTGCATTATTTGCTTGATAATAGGCATCTACAGAATGTAAATCTGCCCAGACGGGCGGTGCAGGGCTGCATGTTTGTTGAGTAGCAGTTGTATAGCATAGACACAGAAAAAACACACAACCGCAGTTCATTCTGTAATCCAAATAGTGACCTGAGCAGGGATACTGCCCGTTGAGTTTTATGTATGCAAATTGAGCAAAAGTAATAATTAGAAAAAAGTTGTTGACATGACTGACACTTATGCAACCTTTTAAGGGCCTAGATTTCACAGACTCGTCCTAGGCTTAAGTCAATTGTCAGCAATGGTATGTGCCCCAAACCATTCCCATGCTCTCAAAGGCAAATTATCAGAAGAAGATGAAACCCTCAGTCCGTCGTGACTGAAACTCTAGACAGAATGGTACCATGCATGTGAGAGGGTGAGATACGAAATGTTAGACATGTAATGCTTCTGCCCTGATAGAATAAGACTGGTCGGACATGCCATATATCACTCTCACCCCTCTTGTCCTTAATCTGGTCATCTGTCCAGTTACACTGCTTCTGAGTCATTTCCTAGGCCAAAACCCCAATAACCATCTCACCACCCAGAAATCCCACAGAACCCACTGGGACATATACTTTTACCTAAAGGCCCCCCTTCCTCGCCACCTGAGAGCTACCACTACTCTGAGCATCTTTATAAGAGCCCTCAAACAGCACCTTCAACTCAATGTCCACCCCCAGGTAGTAGGACAAAGTAAGCTCGGCCAGTAGTTGTGCTCCTTTAAGAACTAGCCTCTAATAAAGGCTGCACATAGATAGTGCTCGCTCCCCTTGTTCTCAGGCAATCTTCACATTCTTGGAGGGAACCACCACCACCAAACGGTAAAAACGGGTAACGACGTTCACAATATGGGCTTAGAAACTGTTTCCTCCCATGACTTGCATTTTTAAACCTCTGAACACTTAATTGGGCAGAAGAACACACCTATTTCCAGGCACAAATGCTAAATACAGCATAGGCTTGAAGGGTCTGATCCTTGACCCTCTTAATTTTAACTTTGAAGTTGGTAGGTTTTATAAAAAATGTCACTCGTCCACCCAAATAATTTGAAAGATCGGTCTAAGGGTATAACAAAAGCAGAAAACTCGCACATGCTGACCATCACACCCATAGCGAGGACCCGACTCCTGTCATGAACCAAGACAGATGGCCACTACCATGGTTGCAGCTCAGTGCTAGATGATGAACCCTATAATGAAGCATGCCAGACTAGGTGGGTGAGGATTCTTCACCCAGTGGTAGATAATTGACATAAGGGAACGACAGATGTAATAAGCTTAGTACTCTACAGAACTCATGCACCTTTTTCTTATGGTGATATGCTATTTGCACCAAGGGTACATGTGGCCACACAAACCACTCTGGTCCAAATGACCTCCTGAAGAGCATGATTTAGAGATGAAGGTAACGTATGATCATCTGAAAAGAGGTGGCAGAGTAATTTCCTCTATATGCGTAATTTCCAACAGAGAATTCTCTGGTGTAGATGGTCGTTGTAGTTCCTTTGGAAGAGAAGTGTCGAAAGGAAATAACACTTTGGGGGAAAATTACACTTCTCTAATAAAGGCCCTACATCAAGTTTGGACTGGCCATTCTGACACTCTTCATATTCCTATGTAGGCAGCAGACTAGGGGCTGGCTTTCAGAGCAAGGTGGGCTGCCATGACCAAACCCTACCTGATGGGCCCATTCTGGTTCCGGCTTTCTGCAGGTTGGGACTGGTTGGAAAATTTTTACAAGGTAGGATTTTTGCAGTCCACTACTACCCATTGTTGATATATATAGTTTAATTCCAACTGTAGAGAAGATATCTGCTTGAGATGTTCATAAATAAAAAAAATGCAGGTGTCTGTATTTAAGACTTTTAATTATTGTACATTTATGTGGGTCCTTCTCGGCCTTTTTGGACGGATCACATTTTGCTGTGTGAGGCCATCTAAGGAAGGTAGAAGTAGGGATGTGGAATTTAATAAAATATCTACTTCTCCATGGGGCAAGTTGCTTCATAAATCTACTTGTCCTGTAACAAAATCCACTTGTCCATTTTGTGCCATGTAATGCGGCGACAAATTATGGCAGCAATCTCATTATATAAGAGCTCTGAAATAGCCTCTCTGTTTATGCCAGGGCTCCTTCCATAGTAGGGTTTGAATACTAGCAATTCCCTTATGTTGCTACGTTTCCACAGATCTACATACTAGGGCTGAAGATAATGGTAAGCAACAATTCCAAGTTTGGAATGCCCTTTTGAGTCAGTGCAAACCTACTAACTTGTATGATTTAAGGGTTTTCACCCACTTTTCTTTAATCTTTTTCCCTACTGAGAAAGGTCGGAAATTTACTCCTGACAATGGCAGACATAAAACTTCATATGTGGTTGGGAAAAAAGTGGTTGGAGGGAAAGTGAATTTGCAAACACACCGATTTTTGCCTTGACAAATCTACACCTGCATATTTGCACATGCTAAAATGCAGTTCACAAATATTTTCTAGGAGTACTATTTCTTGGTCTAATTCTGTAAAGTCTTGTGAATTCATGAAAGCCGTATATCTGCACTTAATGCAAGGACATGGTTGCACTTTCAGACTTTAAAAAAAAAAAATGTATTAGCATTTTCCAAAAATCACAAGAAGACTAGAGGATCATGTCAGGAGTCATATATTGCAATTTGTTACAGTAGCGTATTCAATACATTCTTTTTCAAGGACAGCTTTTCAATATTATCAAACATGTATTTTAGAGCGTGCTACAGGTTCTGAAACCAGATATCTTGTTCATTGCTAATTATATAAATCTGAACAGTTAACGTTAGTCTTGCCATGCTAGTTCCGGGTTCTAAGAGCCAGACCTCTATCTGTGCAGTCTATGTGTCGGTACCATTCTCAGATATTGTGGAATTCCTGTGTACCACTACTGTCTCTGGTCTGCCCTGATCTGCCTGTGTCTCATCCGTTTCCTCCAGAGGGAGGTCATCCTTCTGTGTTATGTCAGTGATCATGGCGTACCATACTCTTGCGTCCTCTTCCAGTTTATCATCCCTCCTGACTCTTTTCATTCTGATTAACTCTGCAGTGGCCCGTTCGTGCATGTCTTTGCTCCAGCTCTCCACCGCAAGGGGATCTGGACTCATCCATCAGCTATCCGCTGTTTGGCTAGCACTAACCCCAGCTGGAGGAAGTTCCTGGTAAGTTTCTTGGCTTTGGGCTTAGGGAGAAGCCCCAGTATCACCTCCTTGACTGTGCATGGTACCGTCCAGCCCATGTCAGTCTGTAGGCATTGTATCACCTGCCCCCAGTAAGGTGTCAATTCCGGGCAGTCCCAGATCATATGTAGAAAGTGAGCATCTACTTGTCTGTATTTTGGGCAATGAGAGGGTCGGTCTGGGTATATTTTATGGAGCTCCCGCGGGGTCAGGTAGGTTTGGTGTACTATGTTATATTGTGTAAGTTTAAATCTAGCATTGGAGCTAATCTGTTTGACCCCCTCGTGCACTTTTTTCCACTCCGCCTCCGTTAGGGGTTCCTCTAATATAGTGTCCCATTTAGCATGGATTGGGAGGGGAGATCCTCTCTGAGCGCTTTATAAATATTTGAGACCAGTCTGCATCCTCCCGCCAGGGTGGTTATTGCCTGTAAGGTTGCCCTGATGTGTGGCTCCTGTGGAAATGTCGGCCACAGCTCGCGTGCAACCGTAGTGATTTTTGCGTACTGCAGGTATTGACCCCTACCTAGCTCAAACATATGTTCCGCTTCTTCCCTTGTCAGGAATTGTTGGGTTGCTTATAGGTCTCCCATCATATGGCAACCTCCCTCGGTCCATTTAGTGATTACTTTTGAGACTTAATTTAATAATTGGGCCCCTAATTAGGTCTGGTGTTAACTATTACCTTTTGTGTTTACTAAAATGCTATCTATCTCTCTCTCTCTGTCTATCGGTTAGCTTCATTGTGAGTGACAGCATTCTGTTCTTTCACAAGGAGTTTATTGACACAGTTGTATCGTTCAGTGCCAGGAACTACTGTGGCAATGTTTGCTTTTTGAAACCAAACCAATTTTTGCTTTTGCCAATGTTTGTTATGATGGTGAGGGCCTGGCCATGCCAAAACAAGTCACACATTGACAAAGCCAAAAGGCTGACCAACAATTTCAGACCTACTAACTTTACCAATGCTTGTTTCTTTTTATATTTCCCGTAATCTTATTAAACCTGGTTACACTGATTTTCCATTATGAGTATTTTTGTGAAATACTAGCATACATCAACACATTTTACTAAGGTATGTTTTGTAACAAATTGTATTTAATAAAGTTCTTTATGTAGCCAATAGTACCTGTTTCGCAGCTCTTTTGATTTTTGCAGAAGTGGGAATCTGGGCACTATGTCATTAGTGCAGGGTAGCACACTTTGGCAGTGTAGAGATTTCCCTTCTGGACCCACTTTGGTTTTCCCTTACTTTTGCATCTTAGACGTTTTAGGCTGCCTCTCCTCTGCATAGCCACATATAATACACCTATATTGCGACATTATTCTAGGAATACGCTGTACATGTTGTTTGTTATTCAGGCACTCTTCTTGGGATTCAATCTGCACATCTTGTACAAAGTTGCTCGGAATACATAATAGCATAGTGTACTCCTTTCTTTGCTTGTTCAGCAACAGATCTTAATGTTTTAGATATAACAATGTCGCACAGCTGCATTCAACACAGTAGTTCTTATCATATAAACTGTGGCTCATCCCCTTGGGGGTCAGAGGGGAGAATTCCGGCAGAGAGAACTGTTCTGGAAAGACAGCAGTGCCTGACATGCAGCCCAGTGTAAACTAAGTTAACACTCATTATGCGGACCACCTAACTACATACACCAGGTATGGGGTCTGAGGCCAATCCCAGAGATCACGTATATATCCCTATATTCACCCAATAAGGGTGGACCTAGTCTGATAGATATTTTGCCATGGTTGGGATGTTTGTCTTACGCACCCTGTTAGTAATGCTAATTACCTTATTTAGTTACATCTGACTAATGATCGCGGCAACCTTTCTTCACATTAGACTACGATAGTTTCAATAAATGTATTGTGAACTTTCTTAATCTTTCTTATGTTTACTATGGGCATGTATGAGTGAATAACGAAAGGGGAGGATCTGTTTCCACAGCTCCCTTGTGGACTAGAGGGTCATGTTCGAGGTTTCCGAAATTACCTGATACTCTGGAAAGGTTAGGAGTTCTGGTGAGGCACTGTGAGCTTGCTAGGATTTGGCCCAACAAGTACTGACGTTGTAGAGAGGCTCAGTCTTCACATTCTGACGTCCTGTCATCCTAACACACATTTCTGCTTTAGCAGCAGAAGCCATGCAACACGGTGCTACCAACATTGGTCAGGTACTTATTAAACAGGTCTCCTGAGTAGTTCTTTTGTGTGCCTTTAGTACCTTGTGCACCATAATCGGAAACATCCGTGGTGTTAGGAATTTATTAGGCCTGGGTGGTAAATTCCATTCCGCTCGCGGAATTTGTGAAATTTGGGTAATTGCCCAAAATTCCGCGATCCGCGGCTTTGCAAATTTTTTGCTTGTTCGCGCTTTCAAAATGCGTGTTCGCAAGATATTTCTCCCTGAGCGCGCAAACAGCGTTCACGAACAGGAAAAAAACATTCGAACGGGCGGGAAAAGCAATTCTGCGTGTTCGCGGAACTTTTGAGTGCTCGCTGAGATTTTTTACCGTTTCGCGGAGCTTTGCGTAGCGCGTCTACGCAAATTCCGTCCACCTCTAGAATTTATCCTCCACAGTATTGAGGAAGCACCTAAAAATAATTCTGTTGGTTGTTCAAGCTTGAACCATTAAAAGGATATCCATATTGCTGTTTCCGCTCTGTTTCCTTTACTTTATTAGTAATGGCGGCATCGCAGCCTATACCCATAGTTACTAATTGCAGACCTGCGGTCTATGCACATTTAACTTTACATGGACTTTGCAATGCGGGAAGTGATGTAACCTTCGTGGTTGAAGCTCACAATGCTTATCGTTTGGAGGGGTTTTATTTTTAGGTCAATTTTCTAGTGGGGGATGCTAACACACAGACATTTCCTTCATACACTTACGTTGCACCACCACAGCAATATAGAGAATATCAGCAGTTAGAAATACCACTATCTGTTTGGGAACATCAAAATTTGTTCCACTGTTCACTAGTACATGTCCTACAGCATGTACGCACAGGCCCACTTTGTAATGAAGGGGCACCTGGCCAGCACTAGTTGGTTATACACCATACCTTGACACACAAAACCTCAATGCTAATGAGATACAGCAATTATATAATGGTCTAGTTAGGCTATAATGATGCTTAACTCAGTATGTTTAGAGCACCTTACTAGCTGTCCCAGCAAGGGTAGCAGGGCACAGACAGTTGTCCGCTGTACCGACAATTAGTCCTGTAATTATACATGCAATTATGGATAAGACCCCCACAAAACGGTATGAAATTCCTTTTTGGATAGCTTAACAAAATAATCAAATTGAAGCTGTTTTCCGCCTTATAGGACCACAAGAAAAACATAGAATATTAATTATGTGCTTACCCCTTGGGATGGTTTCTCAAATAGGTGACTGTGCCACTTGGGGCACAGTCTTTGCTGCAGTCTATACCATAACACATGATACTCCATCTATGTCAGTCTTGCTGGAGGTGTTGAAACAAATACAGAATGAAGACGAGGCAGCTTCTACTCTGGATTTGGATGAAACTGTGGTCTCCTCAACGATTCTTGCCAACATTGAAGGCGAAGCAGCATTTTTGGCTATACTCCAACTGCTCGTGCAGGTTGCACCAGTCAACCAGAAACATGAGCTGCCTATAATTATAGCTGAGGTATATACCTTTATAGGTTGAAATATTTGGGGGCCAGACCAAATGAACCACATCTTAGCAAACCTGGTTCCAACAAATACTCTGCCAAGCAGAAACCGGAGTTTGCTGGCAAACGTTGGGAGAAACCGAATCCTAAAGAAAAATCTAGGTCATGGGGGTGGGGGGGGAGGGGGGGGGGTTGCGTGATTGCACACAGTTGAAGCCACCTGATAGGTATCAGTATTCTGATACTTATCCTTCTCGTTCCTTTCAAGAGTCATCGGATAAACAATATGAGCGAGGAAGGCATTCTGAGCGCAGACAGGAAGAGTACGTGAAACCAAAAAAGGACTGACATAGAGATAAAGAAGGAAAAGAAACTTCTGCAATTCAAACCCCAATTTTAGAAAGGGAAAGCTGATTCTTTAACTACTAAATATGCCACAAACACTGAGAACTCTCCTCCTAAACATGGAGGTGAGGAGGTACTCTCTTCGACACCGTGGCAGAGATCACTGTAGTGCGCAACAAACTCCAGGAGTTTTTGGTGGTGGAAGCGACTGATAAATATATTACAGTTGAGATTCCAGACTGTCGCGTAGTAGGCCCTCCAGATAGGTTATATAATTTGGATCTACAAATTAAAGGTGACATACAACTCGCCATACAGGCAATATTTTGGGAAATCTTAACAATATCATATGGCATTCTCTTGGTGGAGGTCGATTGGCTCCCGGAGTTTGCATGCACATCCCCACAAGGTAAGGATGTAATAATTCCTTCATTTTCTGAGCTGGTCCCTCATGAGTTCAAACAAGCGCATGAATCTGAATGAGCTCTTTAATGTTACTATGATAATCACGGCTGCGGGATCTATTGCTCTAGACTGTATAGACAATCAGTGGATGGGGCACACCGGTGGAAGAGGGTGGGGTGGGAGGGGAGTCAGCTTATTTTTTGTTATATTATGCAGTTACCATGGAATGGGCACCCCTTGATAGCTAGCAAGGGATGTGCCTCTGTCTGTCTGTTGTAAACAGTACTGAGGTAGGGCTGGTGAGAGGTAGCCTTCAGATTGTACGCATATACATCACGTGATAATGACGACAGAGGGCAGCAAAATTCTTGACTGGGGGAAGGTTACCATGATGAGAACTGAGTATAGGTAATGCTGGGCTATTTGTTTGTTGTTGTATGGAAAAATCAATAAAACATGTTTTAAAAAAAATATGAATCTGAATGAGCTCTTGCACAAGCCCTGGCTTTGTACCGCAATCATATTGGCTGGGATAAGGATTCTCCTTATCATATAATACCCATAAAGGCCAGTACGCAAGTGCAACCACAATACCCAATCAAAGGGGTTGCTAAAGCATCTGTTAGAGAAATACTCTCACAATTAGAATACCAGGGAGTAATACAGCCCTGTATTCCAAAATGAATAACCCTCTTATTCCAGTGGTGAAGCCAGACCACCCATACCGTATAGTCTTGGACTACAGACATTTAAATAGTCATATACGCACATTTGTGATACAAAATACACATAGTATTGCACTTATCAATAATATATTCCATAAAAAATATAAAACAAACTTAGATCTTTCCGATGTTTTTTTCTGCCAGAATATAGCACCTGAAAGCAGGAATTGGACCGCCTTCTCGGCACTAGGCTCTCAAGGTCGCTTTTGTTGACTCCCCATGGGGTATAAGAACAGTCCAGGACTGTTTGCTGCCCGCATTGTATAGATTTTACATGATATTGACCCCGACGCATTGTCCTATGTTGCTGATATCTACCTGACAGACGATGAGTTAAACACACATTTAGCCAGAGTATATCTCATAATATTAGGATTTGCTAAATGTGGCTACAAATTCAACTTTAAGAAATCTAATAAAGCACTTCTAAGTGTCTTATTTCTAGGATTTGGGCTTACACATGAGAGAAAGAGCCTTGCACCACACTTTTAAAAGAAGTGTGCTCTGCTACCACTACCAAATACTCTTAGGAACCTGCAATCCATATTAGGGTTCCTTAATTTTGCCAGAACTTACATGGCCGATTATGCACAACTCATTAAACCATTATATTAATTAATTCATCCTGACTTATCCAATTTATATTGGACATCAGACCACAAAAACATACTCAGATCCTTACAATCTGACTTACTTGCTACATGACACTTACATGCACATGTCAATACTCCAAACCTGGTCATCCGTATAGTCGCGGATGCCATTGGCTCTACATCTGTCAACTTTAATGAAGGTTAAACAGTGCTGATTGCATATAAATCGCATTTATATTCCAATGCGGAAATGCGTTTTTCATCCACTGAAAAAATAACTGATTGCAGTTCAGATAGCTGTCATTAAGGAACGGCCACTTGCTCAAGAGACTGACATTATTTTTGTTACTCCCATTCCAGCCTTAGAGACTGTCTTAAAGTAAGAGGTCCTAATGCTAAAGCCCCACATCCACGTTGGATACAATGGGCAATGCCCTTAACAGCTACAGACGTAGACTTGGTCTTTGACCCATCTTTACAAACACAAGAATTTCTCCAATATGAGCATGTATATCCCATGCCCAGAAATTGTTTGCCTCTTGAGCAGTATAAATATATTGTTTATGCTGATGGTTCAGCCCAGCCTGCTACAGGCACCAAGCACCAATGTTATGCAGCATTTGGCTCTGTTCATGGTGTGATGTTGGATGGTAAATTCCAACCACAACAAACTCGCAGACAGTCCCGAGGAGACTGCACTGCCCAGTTGGCTGAACTGAAAGCAATAATTCTTGCATTTTGGAGGGGACTCGAGGCAGGCTACCTTACCAGCGCCGTGAGGGCAACGGCAGGCTCGCAATCTTCAGAAGGGGCCCACATAGCCAGCACCCATCAGCCAAATCGACCCTCAGGTCCGCCGTGAGGGCAACGGCATAAATCAAAACTACAGCACCCAGACTCCCCTGGTCGGCGCTCGCAGGTGACGTCAGTGGCAGGCGTCACCTGCCTACATCAACACAGCGCGCCTACCGCAGCGCGGGACGCATCTTGGAGGGGACTCGAGGCAGGCTACCTTACCAGCGCCGTGAGGGCAACGGCAGGCTCGCAATCTTCAGAAGGGGCCCACACAGCCAGCACCCATCAGCCAAATCGACCCTCAGGTCCGCCGTGAGGGCAACGGCATAAATCAAAACTACAGCACCCAGACTCCCCTGGTCGGCGCTCGCAGGTGACGTCAGTGGCAGGCGTCACCTGCCTACATCAACGCAGCGCGCCTACCGCAGCGCGGGACGCGCGCGGGCAGCGCCCGGGCCAAGGGCGGGCGCGCCCTTGCCCGTCAAAGACCGGACAAGACTGGACTGGACCACCCCCCTTGCATTTCAAGTAAGATTCTGGGAGAAATCAATTGCAGAAGTGTGCAATCTTCATGTGTCTATGTTTTGCCATGCCTGTACCCTTGATGATTGTAGCGACCTGACTTGTAACCAAAGGTAGTCACTCCTTCCTAGGGGGTGTGCGCAATCGGGAGTTCTGAGAAACTGAGTGGACACCTAACAATTGCCCGGGACTCACGGAGTAAACTGTTATACAAGATAAAGTGTTTGCCCAGCTATCCCCTATATCCTGTGGCTTTATTAATCCCTAGGAAACTGGTCAAAGAGTCACCGTCGCTGAGGGGCAAACAGTGTTGCTCGATTATCAGGGCGGCGATGGGTAAGCGGAAAGCTACTGAACCTATGACTGGCAAAAAGAAATTAGCCAAAATGCACAAACAAGCTAAATCAGTAGTAAATAATTGTACATTGGCTGAGATCGATAATTTAATAGAAGAGGTAGAGATTATGTTGTCTAGCGACAAGGGGGTTAGCAACAAGGGTAATAAAATCTCTTCCTACTACGCCAAAAAAGAGAAGGCGCCAAGGGCAACGCCCCCAGAACCCATCGTCATAGTACATGAACCCCATTCCCCCCCACAGTTCCAGACACAATCCCAACCCTTAACTCCCCTATCCCCAAAGCAAGGAAGGGGGCCCACTACAAAGCCTCCCTCCGGCCCTGAAATACCTGACAATACGGAGGTCGTGGCTAGGCAGACAAACAGTCCTATATGTAGAGAGGTAATCACAGTTGAGTGCTCTAATAGATTTGCACCCCTGTGTGAGAACACGGTCCCTGACATTTGGTCCTCCGCGAGAAGTAGCGATGAAATAATTCCTAAACATCCAGTTGAGACGGGGGATAATTCCCAGGGACACTTACCAACAAACCCAACAGTACTGGATACATACTGTTTGGTAACCACCTTACATACCAAACTGGATGTTCTCCAAGAGGAGGTCAGCTCAATTAAAAAAATGCTTGAGATCTTAATGTCCCATTCACCGATTTACAAAGGGGCCCCATCCCCAACTACGGGTGAAATCGATGCTCCCGGAACCAAACTAGTAGACATGCCCAGGGGTAGTCAAATTGCACAATCACTGCCCCGAGCACCTAATAGCCAGCGTGAGCATCAGAAACCTTTGCAGTGTAAAAACCCAAGTACATATACACTCGTCCAGACCAATGAGGATAGAGCACAGCCCAATTACATTGAAAATCCCATTAACTTTATCCCCCAACACCAGGCCAGACACACCCAGGCAAATCCGAGTACCTACCATAAAGACAGACCTCCCCACACTACCTCCTGGAGAGGGACCATGGATAATGAGCCAGTGCACAACCGACACCTAGATCAGGCCAATTATACTGTAACAAGGGAAGACCCAGAGCTACACTGTGTATTCCTTACAAATGTTCCAAGACTGAAGGAGGGCAAAAGGGAAGACAAGGATTCCCTACTAAATAAAGCAATCCATTGGATCAGAAAGGATAGACAGTGTTTATCCATAATAAGATCTGACTTAAAAAACGTTGAAAGGATCCAACAAGACAGGGGTGACCTGGACGATATCAAGCTAACCTTCCACTATAAAAACATCGCAGAAAATTTAATAACTATGAACCTGAGATCTCACTCCTTTTTCAACTCCAGCATTGGCATTAGACAGAAAAGAACCTGTCTAGTTGGTAGGGACACAGTACACCACACCTCGGGGGGCCTCTCGAATTTATCAGATCCGGACTGACTGACTCAAGAATGGACTGGCAATTTATTACAAAAAATTCCCACTGCACCCCCTCCCGTACCTGAGAACGATAAACACTGTGAAAAATCCCATTCGGTGGGAGGACTAGGCTCAGAAGTAGAAGGGGGGAATTTGGACAACACTATTGAGACACTATTGTGCCATATTCAGACAACCCAACCAGTAGTAGTCTGTAGCCCCCCCACCATCACTCATACCACCTCAAATGCTGTGAAGATAGTAAGCTGGAACATAGCCGGCCTCACAAGGAAGTTGCAGGAACCAGACTGGCATGAATATATAGACACTTTCGATCTTTGTCTGTTTCAAGAAACGTGGGCCAGGGAACCTTTGTATAAGGTGGGCTATAGAACTTACAGTGTAGAGGCGCGACAATCAGCTAGGGGTAGACCATCAGGAGGTCTCCTTATTTGGGTTGCAAATAGCATCAACGCGTCCATAGGAATAATACAATCAGACTCAGAGGACATCCTGGGCTTAAGCTTAAAATTTAAAAATGACTTGAGGCTATCATTATTTAATGTTTATATCAGGCCCAGAGACAATACCAAAGAATCAATGATAGTACAGTTATTGGAAGAAGTCCTAGCCCCCTTACTCCCTGTTGGCCCCATTCTAATTGCCGGTGATTTCAATTGCTGCTATGAACCCCTGTCAGGCCTGAAAGACATCTTTGAAGATGAAGATACTGCTATGGGCATACCTCTTCTGGGAATAGTTAATTCCTGTAGAAGTTCCCAATCTGCATTACAGTTACTGAATTTTACCATAACAAATGGGTTGAGATCTTGCAATGGTCGAACACCTTCGGACCCCCATGGAGCAAATACTTTCTCAAGGGGGTCCGCGACATCCAGGATCGACTATATAATGTTAAGCTCGACCTACTGGGCTTACGTTAAAGATTTTAAAATAGATACCAGAAGAGAAAGTGACCACTTCCCACTCTGTTTAGAACTCGCAGAAGAATCATTTCAAAAACATCCAACAATACATTTGCGATCTGGCCACGAATTGATCCAGCCCATAGTAAGCAATAACAGAAGGGCAGTAAAATGGCCGTCCATAATGGGTAACGTCCAATCACTTACCCACATTTACAACAGTTTTAGTGATCTTGTGTCGTTGTATTTAAATGAACCTTCAGGGTCAATCCTGATAACACAGATCCATTCAAAACTGGTAAAAAGAATTGAATCAGACCTGACAAAACCTGGGCATGCCAAGTTAAAAAACCGCGCAAAGGCTGTGAAACCAAATCCCTGGTTTGATAATGATTGTGTGGAAAAAAAACAACTCTTAATGAAGGCTCTCCACGCAAAGGATCCCTTGCTCATTAGAGAAGCAAGGATATCATACAACAAAACTTTGAAGGTAGCCCGTAGAAGTTGGGAAGATTCAAGCTGGGGAGAATTAGTAAAGGCAGCAAAATTGGGCGACCAATTTACATTTTGGCAGATTATTGCAAAGAGTAAGAATCCAGGCGCCCCGGCTCCTGATCTTAACTTGGATCCAGGCACCTGGCACAGACACTTCACCCATTTATACGCCTCACAAGTCCCTGTGATGGATGGCCAGAGTAGTGCTACTGGTAGTTTTATATCATCAACCACGATTGCCCCATTGTGTTTTAGCATCGAAGACACTAGATTGGCCCTGAACTCAATCAAGCCCTCAAAAGCTCCGGGACCTGACAAAATCCCAGGTGACCTTTTTAAACACGCACCAGAGGTATGGGTCCCATACATCAATCTGCTAAGCAATGCAATCGCAGGAGGCCAGCCAATCCCTGATTCCTGGAAGGGGGCAGAGATTGTGCCAATATATAAAAAGGGTGGTAGGGATGACCCGGCTAATTATAGGCCAATTAGCTTGTTGGACATACTACGCAAAACAAATTTTGGAAAGTTTAAAAGATTGGATATCTGCAAATAATATCATTTCTCCTTATCAAGCAGGATTCAGGGAACGGACAAGCACTATAGACCAGGTGTTTCGTCTGATAGTAATAGCCTGGAAATACACCAGGCTAAGAGATGGCCATCTATACGTGGCCTTTATAGATCTAAAGGCCGCTTTTGCCTCAATCCCTAGAGAGCTCTTGTGGTCAAACTTGTTGCAACAGGGAGTCCCTAAAAATATTCTAATCCAGTTGATCAGGCTCCATGAGAACAATTATGCCAGAGTACGCTGGGGTCAGGCGGGTGAACTCACCGAAGAAATAGTAGTGAACAGAGGAGTGCGCCAGGGATGCGTCCTGGCGCCAACACTCTTTCTTCTTTACGTCAATGACATGGTTGAGTTCATCCTAAAATCTAGTCACGATGCCCCGAAGCTGGGGGGGAATCATGTTTGCGCTTTAACATTTGCAGATGATACAATATTACTATCGCAAACTCCAAAGGGCCTGCAAAATCTTTTGAACTCACTCAACGATTATTGCACATTAAAGGGTCTGGAAATTAATCCCGCAAAGACAAAATACATGTCAATTAGACCCCACAAATGTTTTAAGCGTAATCTTAAATTAAATGGAATGAGTTTAGAGTGTGTCCACAATTTTATTTATCTGGGTGTGAACATTGACTCCAAACTTTCCTGGAAGCCACAGATCACTAAATCAAGTACAATCTTAATGCAAAATTCAGCCCCAATCTTAAAAAAATTGCACGCAACAACGTCCAGGGCAATTACGCCAGCACTGGAAGTCTACAAGGCAAGGGCCCAATCTGCTGCGCTGTATGGATCAGAGCTTTGGGGGGGGGGCCCGCTCAATGCCTTAACTAAGGGGGAAAATAAGATACTGAGGAGATTTGTTACCCTCCCACAAAACACACCATTAACCCCCCTTATGATGGATTTAGGTATTAAACGCCTGGGCCACAGAGCTGTGTGGATGTCCCTGTCTTACTGGATAAGAATGTGGACGACAGAGGAACTCTACATGTATAAACAATCTTTAACTGAACTTCTGGCCCTAGATACTAACCTCAGTTTCCCGTGGTTGGGACATATTCGCAAATGGCTGCTGGATTTGGGTCTGAGCAGGTTCTGGGCTAACCCAAGCCTGCTCAATTCTGACTCAAAACAAGAAATAAAAAGTATCTATTGGAACTTTATCACGCACAATGTCAGCCTGAACTGTGATGCTGGTCCCCTCACCTCCCAATTCATGATGTTTAAAACAATCCCCCGTTTTGAGCAATTTTTGGACGAGATCGAGCCACAGCTCGCTAAAGTGCTATACCTTAAATTTAGGTATGGAACTCTTCAAATTAAGTCGTTCACATCTAAATGGGGGCCTGTCCAGAGAGAGAGAGGAGTAGCGGAAGATAGGTGTTCTCAATGCAATGCAGGGACTAAAGAGGATGATGCACATGTTTTATTTTTCTGCCCTCTTTACAGAACACCTAGATCCAAATGGATAAAACCCCTGGCCAGAAAATTATGTGTTGGAAGATACCTCGAAATGTTGCGTATTCTAAAAACTGACTCTTCAAGACTCATTGTGTTTGGTACTAGCAGATTTTTATTGTCAGCCTACTTCATTAGGACTAAAAGGGGACTTAGATTTTAAAATTATTTTATTGTGATCTATGGGATTTTTTTAAATTTTGTAACTAGTGTGTATTTAAAGTTTTCGACTGAATGTAATTATTTTTAGGGAAGTCATGTCTACACTCTTTTAAAAAAAACTTTGCACTTTATGATAAAGCACTTTGCACTTTGCACTCTGCATTCTATGAAAGTTAATCCTGTTTATATATTAACGCTAAGCCTAGAAGCAGGTAATAAGTATCTTATAAGTCATGTTAGGGTCCCAGTTCATTGTACCTTGTATTATCATGGGCTTTTAAATTGTCAATAGGCGTTTTCCCACGAAGGATCCCCCCTATTATTGTAAATAGATCTTATATATTTTATATTTCTTTTGTTTTTTATGTGTAATGCTTTTATGATTCTGTGAATCGAATAAAGATCTATTGAATTGAAAATAATTCTTGCTCTAGAACATACTGATCATGAATTCCCCACACTTATAGTGTTTGATTCATATTATTGTGTCCAGTCTTTTAATGATAATTTGCATTATTGACGCCAGAATGGATTCAGAGATTCCAAAGGAAACACTATAAAGCATAAATTGTTCTGGATGAAGGTGGCGGACCTTCAAAGATAAGTGGCTGCAGACTCATGTAATTTATACATTGAACCATCAGCATGTTGGAACACACGTTATTGGGAATTCTTTGGCAGATGAAGCTGCCAACTCTGCAGTTTCAACTGCAACAGTTGCTGTGATTACTCATTCTCGGGTAGATGATGACATACAGGCTACTGTTGAAGCTATACTTGACAGTACCTCTTTGCCTAGGGGCTTTCCTGATAAATATACATGCCCTTTAAGTGAACAAAATATTCCCTTTGCTACAATTCCAGGAGTTGTTGATCGAGTGAATCCGAACCAAGAACGCAGGCTAGCCTTAGTGATAGCTGCGCATGAAGGGGTTGGTTCTGAACATGCTAGTGTTGTGGCCACAATTTCATTTTTACAACAACATTATTGGTGGCATGGCTTATACAAACAGGCCAAGAAATATGTCCTTTGTTGTGATATTGCTCAAGGTTCCACGGGGTGTGGCCACAACGTTCGGCTGATGCTTGCACTGTTATTCAAGATTTGCAAGTCTCTATCAGAACATATACATGCACTAAATTCCACTCATACCAGGCCCCTGCTTTTGCCTTGAAACCATTTAAGGATTCTATGGCTTCCGTGGTTGTAGAGGATGCATTATTCCCTCCCCCCCGACCATCCTGAGGGAAATTCGGTAGTTGAAAGGATGAACAATGACTTAAAGCAGTCTTAACAGCTAGAGTATTAGGTTCAGGACGTAGTTCGGTCCATCACTTATATGGGGTACAAAGAGCACTTAATAACCTCCCCAAATGTTCTCTGGGTGGCTGGACCTCATACAAGGTCCTTTTTGGCATCAAAATGTATGTTCCATGCCATGACGGTCCAGACATCGTAGCAGCAGCCATGCCCTTTGACATAAATGATCGTTCTGCTGTCTTGCAGGATTTGCAACACTTCTGTGATGGGCAAGCTAGCAAACAGTTGAAGACGTGTACCTCTGCTGGAATCAAGGTGGAATTGGATAGGCCTTCTACATATGAATTTGTATATATTTATTGTATGTATAATCTTTGTCCTTTACTTGATCTCCTTCACGAGCACTCCTTTCAATCACTTCCTTATTCACTTTTGAGCAACTTATTATAAAGTAAATTAGATTTATGATCAAATGTATGATAAACGTCTGCAAAAGAAAAATATATTTATGATCAAACGTATGATAAAATCCAATAAGTTCTGCAATATTCTGAGTGTCTGTTTTCTATGTTTTGGATACTGTTATTTGTTCAAATAATCCCATTTGGGACCAACTATTTTTGTACTACTTCATACCCAGGTCCTGTGGGGTTTGTCTGGGTTTCCCCATTATTTAGTGATTGAATCAAGATGCAGCCAGCACTGTCTGGCTAGATTGCACAAGGGATCTCGATCTTGAAAAAATTGCGGTGAAAAAGAAATTTGATCCCTCATACTGAGCACCGGTGCCCGTACTTGGCGTTCAAGGTACAAGAACTGTGATATTGCCACTACTAGCTGGTTGTAAAGACATTAATTTTGACTCCATTAATCAAGTAAAACTACATCATGTCGGCAATTCTAAACAGTAGGACTCCTAGGTAGTTCCCTAACTCCTCTCGCTACCACACAGGAATTTCTCTACAGCTTGTGAGCAACATCGAAGCTGTTTCTCCCCAGCTGGTGAAGGCGCGGAATGGACTTCAGTTAATTCCTGCTTCTGCCACAAATGCCAGCCATACAACAGAAATTAGTACAGTACTTCCTACTATGTAGCTTGCAGATGAAGTTGTTTATGATGATCCACCTTTTGAGGTATCTACCAGCTCTCTTTCTTCACCTGTAACTCCTGTTTTTTAACAAATTGCGTCTGGTTATTTTGGAGTACCAGAGGGTTTTTCATCGGACTCTTCTGACACTTCGAACATTTTAGACCCTACACATGCCTGTGTTTTCCTTTCATGGCTGAAATGCACTTATCTGGTCCCACCTTGGATATATATTTGGATAACACTTTCCTTGGTTTTTCTATTTCTTTGGATTGTTTTTGTGCCTGTTTTTTCTTGCTAATAAATAGACAATACCTTGCCGAATACTCTGCAACAGAACTGGTGGATGAGGTGTGAATGCCTCACTTCTCAAATAAATCAAGGAGAGACCTGTCCCTAGTGAACATTTCAGCTGCTCCAGTAACTGATGGAATTGTCTGGAATAAGGTCCTCTATGTCATTTTTGGTCCTACAGAAATTATGCAGATTCCTCATGTATTTAAGGTGTCTAACAGTGATGTTATTATACCTGGGTTACATTCTGATGACTGAGATGTTGATACTGTTAAATCCATGCTCAGAGCTGGAATACTATACTGTTGTTAAAAGTGAGGACTTGTATCTAAATTCTGCTAATTATGGTGAAATGTTTTGTTATTATCATTACACACATCATTATTTACATAGAACCAGTATTCAGTGCACACGTTTTAATCACACACAACACAATGGGAACATTGTTCAACTCCCCAAGAAGGGAGTTCAAAAACATATAGGGATAAGTGCACATATTTTTCTGGCCATTATTCATTAGACCCGAAATCCTTTTGTTTTAAACTTGTCCCTCCAAAGATATATATGCTGATGCAAACCAAGCTATTATATACAGATTTGTTTGTCAAACCATTAGCCTTGAAAGGCTATGAGTATTGGGAAGATACCATTGAATTGAAATAAATTTGGGGTACCAACTATTGGCAGGTTCAGGGAACAGACACCTTATTTAAAGTGTGCTTGATTCCAACACAAATTATTTTTCTAAATGACACAGCTCAACAAACTACATGTCTAGGACTTGCTAAAATTAAATACATGATTTCACCTAACATTCCTTCCATTGCCCAATTTGACAATTGGCAATATTTAACAAATTACAGTGAAGAACAGCTCAATGGTATGGTGCAGAATGGTACAATTAACTCTACACTTTCAGCTCCAGACAAGTGGTTATTGTGGCCAGTGGACACGAATGGCTGTTACGCTTATTCTTTTTTATTCCATGCAGGGATTTAAGGCAAGCACATCGGACTCTTGTTATTCACAGTCTCAACACTCAGGGATAGTCACCAGCTATTCAGTAGGGAAATTGTGCCAACAATGGTTGGAACATTCCACACTGTCTGCAGTAAAAGAACATCTATCCCTCCTGTCGGATGACATGAATCCATCAGATTTCTTGTTGGGTCCTACGTCTCCGTGCTCTAAAATAGTAATTTATGCAACTTACAAGGACATTTGGAAATTGTCACAAATGGATGCACCTGCCTGTTTGAGGCAAATAGATCAAGATAATTGAGATAAAGTGCTTGATGTTGTTGATGATAGCATTAATGCGTTGACTTCTCACATTTAAAATTAAGAACAACATTATGTCATCTGTCATTGATATTATGCAAAATGATATGCCTTTATTATACAATGGGCAAAGTCAGCTTATATCTATTATGCAATTTGGTTAGACACTTCAGGTGCTAAAATCTGGCCATGGCATTATTTAAAATTTACAGAACTATTCTTGCCTTTTAACCTGACAGGTAAACAGCAACACATGGCAAAAAAAGATGCCACTTACACAATGTTCCACATCAAAATATTGGGACAACTGCCTTTCACAATGGCTGAAACACCTTCCGCAGTGTGGTTCATAGATGGGGTAATATCTTTGCCAATTTCAACATTCCAATTTACATGTTGCATGAAACATTTCCCGATAGGCAGATATGAACCCCTGGGAGGGAGCTTTATCCACGAGTTGTGGTCACTTCCTTTTCATTACCAATGTGAAAGGGCGGGCAGAGAGGTATTGCTTACTGGGAATGAATGTGATTCTTCTGTCAGCCACTCACTTGTTTGTACACACATTATAATGCATGAAGCATGCAATACTTTGGTAGCAAATTTGGCTTGTTTTTTAAAAGGAATATCAGCTTGGTCAATTCTCCCCCTCATTACTGTCCTTTACAATGGAAGTTATTTGATGTTAAATGACTGAGATTGTTGTGGGATGAAGGCCGGTATTCCCTATGGCCTGTCTGTCTCACAGATATTTACTGTAATAACGTGCTTTTCCCTCTGATGCATGAGGTTTCTGATATTTCCTTGCGGCCTTCAATTCCAACTTTAAAAGCAGATTTCAACAAGCTAAGCAGACTCCAAGCCTTGCCCACAAAACCTTTGAACTATGGGTAGCAAGGACATCCATCGAAATACAGTTGCTTTTAAGCACTAACCTTCCTCTGTATTTTGGTGAGCTTTTGCATTTTTAACACTTCTAATACAACTGGTAGAGCATACCTTTTTTAAAGCAATCAGCACTGGCTTAGTCAGTACCTTCCTGAAAATCTTTGGAGTAATACCGGCCTTTCTACATTCTCTATTTTCGAGGGCAAACCCTTGGTGTTATTCATCATTTGCAGCATTTTGGTTCTATTTTTGCTGCTCTGCAATGGATGTTTTGTTTCAAAGCCCACTGGTAATGGAATTACCACCAGCCCAGCTGTGCCATGAATGCATGATACCATTCTTTGAAGCCCCTCAGCGCCAGGAACTAAACACTCACTGGTCATTGTCATTCAGATCTGTCTGGTTTAACTGCGTGCAACCCATGTCTCATTGCCTATGGTGTTCCTTCGAGTGGGCACTCGATGTTTATCTTGCAATGCAATTGATTGTTCCTATGGACATGGACTGATTGATGTGTCCAATAATGACCCATTTCTGGAATTGTCCCATAAACGTACTGCCTGGTACGAGCTACTTCCTTCTTGGGAGAAGGGGGCTTTGGCTCCTAGACTTTTGAACTTTGACTCCAATAACACAGATGCAACCGATGAAAATACTTCCTCAGCATTGGCTGATAACGAGGATCATATCTGTTCTTTGGAGCTTTTGAATAGGGCTATTGAGGAATCATTGTCTGTGGAAGTCGAATCCATCCTAGATTTCCTAAACATTGACTATGTGGAAAAAATCTTTGGTGCCTCCATTTCTTGTTAATTCATCCGCTTTTCTAAATTTTCAATCCCGTTTATTATAATGCCTACAATTTTTTAATATTATATAGAAAAACACCGCATTGAATTTGCTTGTCTTGCGATTTTTAATATTATGTTAGTAGATGTGTTGCTCTCATGACCAAGGAGAGAGTTTGGAGGTTCCCCTCCTGGACCCACTTTGGTTCTCCATTCGTTTTGCGTCTTAGACATTTTAGGTTGTCTCTGCTCTGAGTAGCCAAAGATAATATGTTTGTTTTTTTACATTATTCTAGGAGTACGCTGTACATGTTGTTTGTTATTCAGGGATTCTGCTTGGGATTCACTGTGCACATCCTGTACAAGGTTGCTCAGAATACATAACATAGTGTACTGTTTTCTTTGCTCGCTAAGAAATAGCTCCTAATGTTTTACACAACATGGTTGCATTCAACATGGTAGTTCATATCATATAAACTGTGAACCGTCTCCTTGGGGGCCAGTGTGGATAATTCTGGCAGACAGAACTGTTCTGGAATGACAGCAATGCCTGACATGCAGCCCTGAGTAAACTAAATTCAGACTTATGATGCGGACCACCTAACTACATACACCATGTATGGGGTCTGAGGCCAATCCCAGAGATCACATATCTATCCCTGAACTCACACAGTAAGGGTAGACCTAGTCAGATAGATAATTTGCCATGGTTGGGATGTTTTTCCTATACACCCTGTTAGTAATGCTAATTACTTTGTTTAGTTGCATCTGCCTAATGATCGCAGCACATTTGCTTCATAATAGACTCTGATAGTTTAAATGTATTGTAAACTTTCTTCGTGCCTTTCTTATGTTTACTACGGGCATGGATGAGTGAGTGAGTGAGTAACGAAAGGGGAGGATCTGTTTGTTCCCTTGGGGACTATAGGGTCATGTTTGAGGTTGCTGAATACACCCGATACTCTTGGAAGGTTAGGAGTTCAGGTGAGGCACTGTGAGCTAGCTAGGATTTGGGCCGACAGGTACTGACATTGTAGAGAGACTCAGTCCCTAGATTCTGATGTCCTGTCGTCCTAAAACACAGTTCTACTTTACCATCAGAATCCGTGCAATAGTAGGGTGTGAGGACTGGAGCATGGGCCAGACGTAGGCCAAGGCCAACGCTACCTAGACCACCACCTCTCACCTCCTCACAATCCATAACTCCCTCCCTTGACCTCTGCTCTGACCTATCCAAATATTTTCATGACAAAATCAAACTTACCTATGATATCTATAATAACTTTCAACCTCAACCCTCCCTGGACTCCCTTGACTTCATCAACTAGGCCTCCACTGACCCGAATGGAGCATCTTGTCCACCCTATCAACAATCTGGTTAAATATCTTAACAGGACCATGCTATCAGTCATGTCAGGCTCACCTAATGACCCCTGTTCCACCACAATTTTTCTCTGGGACACAAGCTCATAGGGGATGCCACTCTCTTTAATTTTGCGTTCTCCTCCGCTTCCTACCCCACTGCATGGAAACACCATGGCCCAGCCTCTACTCAAGAAACTCTCTGCCGCCCTCAAAGTTCTGGCCAACTTCAGACTCATCTCTGTGGTCCGACCAAAGTACTGTAAAACAAACTGTCAATCAGCAAATCAGCCACTCCCTCAAGATCAACAACCTTCTTGCTGCCTCTCAATCAGGCTTTAGAACCAATCACAACACCTATAAGGCCCTGATCGCAGCCACAGATGACATCCGTCTTAGCACTGATAAGGGAGCTACCATGGCTCTGAACCTCCTGGACATAATGGTGGCATTCAACATGGTATCCCATGTTATCCACCTCGAGTGCCTCCATAACATGGACATTTGCGTTCCAGTCCTCCACTGGTTCCAGTTTTAGGTCTCGCCTACCCAGCGCATGCGCTGGTCTGGTGAGACTTTTTGAGAGGGCTCCAAAAAGTGCTACCAGGCCAGCCTAGAGCTACAGTGCATGTGCGCGGGCGCTCGCGCCGCGCTTGACCGCGATTACTTTCACTTTCGCGGCCGCACGGCCACTTTGATGTTTGATCGCGATCAATTTCGCAGCCGCACGGCCGCTTGGCATAGCCAATAGGTCTCGCTTTTGGGACCTTATAAGTATTTAGTTATGCAACTGTTGCATGGCTAAAAACTTATAAGGTCCCAAAGGCGAGACCTATTGGCTATGCCAATGCTTGTTTCCTTTCCTACCAATCTCAGTCACTTCCTCTCCCCTTTCATTGATCCTGTGCAGCATTCCACAGGGTTTTTACATCAGTCCTCCCTCCTGAATATTTACATGGTGCAGCTTGCAGCCATTCCTCAGATTCGTAATAATTTCATATGTGCATGACATGCAGCTGATCAGAGAAAAATGCCAGGGCCGGACTGGTCTCTGGGCATCAGGCATTTCGGTGGGCTGGCAGGGTGAGGGCAGGTTTCACTGCCGGTGGGGGCTGGTTTTGTGACTTAGCGGCCGACAACGTTCCTACTTGCAGCACTTCTAAATACATAATGCAAAAACAAATGGTTTTATAGTACGCTTCAAGCACGTTTTAAAAACATTTATTTTGTTTTGTTTATTTATAAGCGCTGCAAATAGGAATGTGTTCGGCAGGTTTCTAGTAACTATGGCAGTGAAACCGGCCCCCATCCTGCCAGCCCACCAAACTACATGGTAGCCAGTCCGGCACTAGATACAATCCAAGTACAATTACCCAGGCCAACTTTTCCTGTTGCATGACAATGGGAGCCAAGTGGATGAGCAACTACTGCTCCAAACTCAAAAGCGATAAAACTGAGCTAGTCTTATTTGGAAAGGTATACATCCCTTTGGTCCAATGTCTGATGGCCTACAGATTTAGCGCCAACCTTTAACTGACGCATTCTGCCACAAATCTTGCATCATCTTGGACAAATATAAACTAAAAGAGACGGAGCGCAATTGAGGTCCACCATACATGCTCCCTGAATCAATCTATAAACAATGAGTATGTAGTTCCTATAACATCACAAAAGGAGTCTCATAAATCAGAAGCAAGAGCGCTCATACACCCAGTTAGGTGGTGTGCTTCATCATCGGACAGCTTCTTGTTGGGCTGACGCTGCAGTGCCCAATGAACCCCTTGAGGGGGCTCTTTGCCGGAGGTCTTTCAAAGATGTTATTAGCCGTGATGAGTCATGTGTGAGAGTGCTGTGTGTGGAGATTAGTGAAAATATGAGAATAAAAATGACTAAGAATTACCTTTTAAGTGCTTTATTAAGCTGGTATATCTTGTCATGACTAAAAACAATAATTGGTGTAGGAGATAATGGTTCTTCACGGCTCAAATGATCTTGTTAAAAACAAAGGGTCAACATGTTTCTTGCATTTATAAAGTCATGAATGATCTAGGCAGTTCTTCAGGACCCTATGAATCTAATCTACAACTGATTCGGTTTATAATCAAACGTGTATAAGGGCCCAATCATAAAGTCACCCAACTACTGTGGTGATATTGATACCTTATATAGGCTAGTTCTAAATAGTTCGACCTGGAAAGTGGAAATATCAACAAAGATGAAATATTGTCACCTGAACAGATGACTCAATCATAGCACCCATTAATGATGCAGGTCAAAGATAATATATGTATTAGGCAGCACTGTCCATAGATATACAAAAAACAATTAAAAAGATCTGTGGTAAAGAGCTTCCTCTAGAGGCCCATTGGGCAGTGCTGCGCCGGCCCAACAAGGAGCTGCCCGATGATGAAGCAAGCCACCTATACGGGTGTGTGAGGGCTCTTGCTTCTGATGTATCAGACTCCTCCGACCTGTCTTTACAATAGGGTTCCCCCTTTTGTGATATTATAGGAACTGCATACTCCTCATTTATACATCATCCTGGACAGCCAGCTCGCAATGACTGACCAAGCGACAGCCATGTCGGCCTGCTGCTCCGGTACTCTTAACGTGCTCAGAAAAATATCCAAGTAGCTGACCCTGGATGGCAGAAAAACTCACCGAAGCCCTCATCACTAGTCTCGCAACTCTACAGATGGGGCCAGAACGCGGCTGCAGGCTTATGTTGAATCTTCTTCACTGTGCTTCAGTCTCCAACCGCCTGCAAACCCTTCATTTGATTCCCATTCACAAATGTGCGACCTTTAAACTCCTACATTACACTTATATCTTCCCAGTCCATCCCTCAAATTAGCACACACACCATGTATCTACAGATCCATATCTCTGGGTCGCTCCTTTCCATGGCACAAGTCCTATAAAAAGAAGTGGGGGGACCAACCAAGTAAGACAGTATGCAAATGACCTCATGACGTCAGGACGTAGCGCTATAAAAGAAATAAAATAGTGCTATTTAAATTATTTGTGTAAATACTGGGACTGACTAACCCATCTGACAGTCTTACAGTGTCTGCATTTATATACAGGGACAGAACAAAGGCAAAAGCATGCCTCTCTTAAGTACCTATGAATAGAAGGCAAGGTGTGTGCCTTTGTTTCCCTCTGTTGCATTTACATTTAAATGTAAGGTTCCAGGCGGCCACCTGTCAGCATAAACAAACAAAAGGAGGCCGGATGGCCCCTTAACTTCGGCCTAGCTGGATGTGAAACAAGCATTTACAATGCAATGGTCTCGGCATTGTTAAAGTTAGAGCTATTGGCATTGCTCATGACATTATTTTTGTTTATCTTTTTGTTTTTAAAACATTTAAAGAAACGGCATTTTTATTTACAATGTCAATAGCTGAATCTCTCTCAAATGCGAGACCTATTGCATTTGCACCCACACACAGAGCCACACACACAAAGCCACCCACACACACAGAGCCACCCACAGAGCCACCTACACAGAGCTATTCACATAGAGCAACCCACACACAAATAAAGCCACCCACACAGAGCCACGTACACACACACAGTTACCCACACACAGACAGAGCCACCCACGCATAGAGCCACCTACAAAAAAAGCCACACACACAGAGGCACACACATACATACACACATAGAGCCTCCCACACACACACAGAGCCACCCACACTTACACAGAGCCACACACACAAAGCCACACACACAGAGCCACACATACATACACAGAGCCACATACACACACAGCCGCACACACACACACATACAGAACCACACACAACTCAGGCATAGCCCTATCAGGAGAGCCAGCCGTGTACGGCCATCGCCCACCTGGGGCTACCCGGGTCCAACTGCAGCAGACAGGGAAGGGTGACGGGGGTGACCCAGGAGATGGGAGGCGCCAGGAGTGAACCACCGAGGGGGGTGTGACACAAACAGGTGCAAGAGCATCCTGCACGCAATCTCCCAAACAAGCAGGTGTACACACATTACACATCTCGAGACCCTGCTGACCCTGAGTGCCTGGTTTTACTTACCTGTGGTGGGGCTGTGCTTGCAGCGTCGCTGGTGTGCGGCGTGGTCATCGGCAGCCTGTTCTCTTTCACCGCTGTGGTCCCGGCCCCGGACTACAACTCCCTACTGCCCTAGCGGCGGACCCGGAACCCGCCGGACTTCGTTTCGCGCCTGGAGGCGCATAAATTGCAACTGTGACCCCGCATCGCGGGTCCGCGCGCGGGTCGGCGCCGGGAGAAGCCCGGTACAAGGGCGGGACAGTCTGTGACAGTCCGGGACTGGTTCGGGCTGGGCCGGACCATATCGATCGATCGTGGATTTCCCGGACTTCCCGGATAGAGGGGACTTCTCTGTGGTAACGTGTTGATCCGGGTTCGAATTCTTGTTGTGGTCTATTGCCTTAGGCCATCTTGCTGGGCTGGACATTTACTTTATTGGGTCGGGGTACACAATGCCTATAGGCTCAAGGGATACACCGACGCCAGGGATAGGTCCCCTTGATAATTACATGGTGAAAAAGGTAAATAAAATAATTAATGAAAGAAGGGCCTCTTTGGGAATGGTCAGTCCTCCAGGAAATATCCAAACTTCATTGACATCAGTAGAGACCCCGTTGGTACATGGCTTGTGTGACCAGGCCCCTATAGCCGCTCCTACGGTTACAGTCCAGGTCCACTCGGATCCTATACCTCTAGATTCATATATGCTGAGTGATACAACAGATGAAGTCACCCATGTTGGTAGACCAGTCAGGAACTGTAGGAAGCAAAAAAGCAAGTGGGGGGGGGGGGGCTAAATCAACTAATAGGGTTGACATCACCGAACAAGAACAGGTTAATTTAGACGAGCCCTCACATTCTCGTGTTGATAGTGATGTCACAAATAGCCCTTTATGCCCTGACCAATTTGCCCAACTACTTAGTTCCCTAGAAGTGATATTGGAATCCAAATTAGAACAGTTGGTGCAACCCCTAATCCAGAAACTTGATTTGGTGGTCGATGAGGTCAATAGGTTAGGAGGGTTGCTAACTAAACATCTAAAATTATTAGATAGCAAAAATAAAAAGGTGACGGGTGCAGTTGGACATGTGCCTACAGAAGGAAATCAACAGCAGATAGCTCAGCCCCCCATTACTACACTCCCAGTCATACCTTCTTTACCGGCGTCAACCTCTGCACACAGAATTGATATTCCAGTGCCAAGGGGGTTGGTTCCGGCTCCTACTAGACAGGAAGAAACAAAATCTAGTGTCATAAATTTACCCCCGGCATGTTCCCCATACGTTGTGATTTTAACTAATGTCCCGCCCCAGGATAACGACTTAGATTCACATGACTCCCTTAAACGTAAAACCGTTTCTTGGTTGCATAGGAAGTGTGGATTTCCACTAAATTTTGCCAATGACATCTTAACTACCAGACGAGTGAGTTGGATTGGGCCCACAAAAAAATCTTGCACAGGTGATTGTGTAATAGTTAACTTTAGACATCCACAACATGTGGCTACCGTCTTACTGAGGGCCGCTTCTTTGTCACAAGTTGTAAACAGCATTCAGGTGCATCCCCTAGGGTTTTTCTATAATCTTCCACCTAGATATCCCCCGTATAGTTTAAAAATGAGTACTTTTATCCCACCGATTGTCTAGCCCCCGTCTGTCATTCAGGGTCCTGGAGGAGAAAGCTTCTTTAAGTATGGGTCTAACATCCCCACGCGAAATCGTTTTGAGGTTTTTTCCTCCTTAGACACGTGTGATTGACAAAAGACTGATGAGGGAACAGGGGACGAGTCCAGCCCCCTATTGGTTCCTCAGGAATTAGTCCAAGCACCCACGATCCCTTCTGAAAATAATTGTAGTAAAACGTCACGTGGAAATTCCAAGGAGACAACTTTTAAGTTGTTAACCTGGAACGTGGCGGGTTTACGCTCAAAGAGAGATAATCCCTCTTGGTTAAGTTTCTTGGAAGATTACAACATTATGGCATTCCAAGAGACCTGGGAAATTGACTGTGATTTCTGGTTGAACGGTTACACATCCTTTTTTGCCCCAGCTTTAACACCTGTATCTGGAAGGGCTATAGGGGGCTTAGTGGTCCTGGTATCAGTGAAACTAAGAGGGACAGTCAGCAGGTTAACTTGTCCTTCCAATAATTTTCTTATCCTGGAATTTAAATTCACTGATAATACGAAATTACTACTAGTGAATTGTTATAATTCCCAGCAAGGGGACTTGCCGAATGTTCATTTGGTTTGGTTATTGAATTTTTTAAACACTTATACTTTAAAGCAAACCCCTTTTTGTCATTATATTTTGTTAGGCGATTTTAACGTGCATTTATGTAGTCTCAATTGTATGATAACTGACATTGATGAGCCTGATTTTTTATCCCCGCAACATTTTGAGCATTCAAGCAAGGGGGAAGCACTGGAAAAACTCTTAGCCGAAAATGCATTGTATGAACCGGGTTTCCCCGATCAAAGGACATGGGTTCCTACTTTCAAAGGCAGGGAAAATGATACAATAATCGACTACATATTTCTTTCTTCTAGTCTTTTAAAATTTGTTGTGTCATATAATGCTATACAGTCAATTTTTAGTGACCATAACCCGGTGACAATTGAACTGATTGATGGTTTCTCCTTTTTAAATTCTTGCTCCCCTCATCTGACGGTGGTTGATTTGAAGGCAAAGGATCAGGGGAGGAGGTTGAACTGGAGCAAGGTAATTCCAGAAGAGTTTTTTAATATTATTACTTTAGCCGTGGCTTCGGATCTGGATATTTGTGGAGATGTCCACTCCACGGGGAAACAAGTAATATCCTCGTATGAAGCTATTTGCTCTATAGTGGCAAAAGAGCTAACTTGTAAAAATAGACTAGCCACTGATAGTACAGCCCTGGGTTGGTTTAACCATAAATGTACCAAATCCCATAGCGATCTTAAAAGAGCTCTTCAGGCATTCCCGAGGAACAAAGGCTTGGTGTCACAGCTCAGAAGAGTTTATAAAAAAACGTTGCATGATAGGAAAGAAGAAATTAAACATAATGCCTGGGTCGAACTTATGGATAAAGCCACCCTAAAAGATAGTGCAAAATTTTGGTCAATAATAAATACTCCACTCTTTTCTAACGCCAAAGATAGTGTGCTGGAAACCAATATCGCCGAGGCAGATTGGCTGAGTCATTTTGAAACTATATATGGTAGTCACCTTGAACTAGAAACTTTCACGGGACCAGTCCCTGACCCTATCCCTGCGCCAATTAGATTCCATATAGGAGAGGTCATAAAAGCGATTGAAGACTCTGCAGGAAGAAAGGCACCTGGTCCTGATGGTGTCCCTACTGATATGTATAAAGCCAACCCTTTGTTTTGGGCCAATATATTGACTAATGTATTTAACCATTCAGTTTGCTCTGGTTTCCCAAAATCGTGCTCCCGGTCGGTCATAATACCGATTTTTAAGAAGGGTCAAAGGGCAGACCCCAGATGTTACAGGCCCATATCCCTGCTGGATTCCTCTATAAAAATCTTGGGGAAAGTCATCCTAGCTAGGATAACCCGGTGGGCCTCTGACAATAATATTCTGTCAGATGCCCAATACGGTTTTCGAGCTGGGCGGAGTACGGAGGACCAATGTTTGAATCTTCTTTTAATAACAGCCAAATACACCAAGGCGACCAGGGGCTCCATCTATCTGGGTTTTATGGATTTGTCCACAGCTTTTGACCTTGTCAATAGGTCTAAGCTGTGGACAATGCTCCTGGATATGGGACTTGATGTATCCCTCGTACATTTTCTCGCCGAGCTCCACAAAGACCTGAACGCCTGTATTAGGATGTCGACCGATGGGAAATGCACGTCCAGCTTTAAGTCTAGTAGAGGGGTACGTCAGGGTTGTATATTAGCCCCTATGTTGTTCACATTATATATAAATGCCCTGGAACAAAATCTGCTGGCAGTAACGCCGGATATTCCGCGCATGGGAGGTACCCCGATCCCGGTCCTCCTGTACGCGGATGACGCCGTTCTTCTGGCCAGGACCCCTCTGGCTCTCCAAAGATTGTTGGTCGCGTTTGGAGACTTCATGAAAAGTTTGGACCTGGTAGTTAACAACAGCAAATCCCATGTAATGTCGTTGGGCCCAACAAAGAATAATGTTAAGCCTTTCTTTTGTGGGGGAGAAGAAATCTCGAGAGTAAAGGTTTTCACCTATCTGGGAGTGGTCTTTGATGACAAAAGCTCCTGGTCCCCTCAGCTGTCACTAAAGGCTAACTCCGCGAGAAATTCTTCTGCGGCAGTTCTTGGTTTTTCAAAAAGATTGGGTGGAAAACCGGTCGAGGCTATTTTAACTGTTTACAAAGCAAAAACTATTTCTATCGTAAGGTATGGGGCATCTATTTGGGGCTACATCAAACATGATGTGATCCAGACGATGGAAAATAAATTTTTGCGCTCTCTTCTTGGCCTTCCACACTCAACTGCTTCCCATTCAGCCCACTCGGAACTCGGGATTGGATATATAGCAGACATAATTACATTAGCACCTTTACTGCTTTGGATTAAAACTTGGTTAAACCCGAATCTCATACTTAACCACAAAATCTTGTTGGACTGTATGAGATTAGACAACAGGAATAAAATCCAGTGGTTGGCTAACATTGAGATGTTAGCTGCATACCTGGGGAGACCTGATATTTTTTCCAACCCAGAATCCTTATGTAAGGCTGACTTAGAGTGGGTAAAATCCAACTTTATTAAATTAAAGGAGGCCGAGCGGGAGGGAGTTGAGCTTTGTAAATCTTCAGTTAGGGGGCACGTCTTATTAACTCCGTCCTCAGGGATGCCCCTATACCTGTCAACAGTCTCCAATCCCTTCCACAGATGGTTATTGACCAAATTGAGGTTTAACCAAATACACATGATCCTCTGGGACGTGGAGGGCTGGAGTAGACCGGAAGAGGTTGCACCTTGCAAGTGTGATGATTTCTCCCTTCGACACGATGCACTTTGTATTTTTTTGCTCATTTTTTAAACAGGCTAGGAAAAAGTTTATTATTCCACTGTTGAAAAATTTGAATTTTGTTCAGTGTAAGCCAGCTTTAATGTTTTTAGCTTTATTAGAATGTCCATTAACCATGTTCTGTGTTGCCAGTTTTTTAGCAGCTTCAGTTAGAGAGAGGAGGGGCAGACTAAAAATTATTCAAGATACTGCCCCCCCCCCCTAGCTATTGATAAATGAGCTTCCTTTAACTGATTAACTTGGTCATGATTTTTTTTTTTTTTTTTTAAACCTTTATTACAGAATGCAAAAGATATACAAAGATGGGCCTACAACCTTCAGGCCGGCCGCTAGCAAACAGTGAGAGCATAAAATACATTCATTAAACACAAGCGGCAAGTGATAGAGGTCCCAGAAGTCGAGGGAAGCGTTGGCGGCCACACCGGCCGGACCCCCCAAATGACGGTTCCCTTTTTTATAAGAAACCACAAACAAATCCACAAGGCAGCAAAAGTCAAAGCAGCATTATGAGCTCCCCTGGGGAGGACCCTACCGATCCACAGGAATAGGGGGGGGGACAGGCCGGGACAGAAACAAAGTAGACACAATGCCCAGAACCAAGGTGACAAGCAGACTAGGGAGACTGGGCCACTGCCAAGTCAGGCGTCAGCGGCGGGGTACAAATCCCGCCACGATAGGAGTTCCAGGGGCCCCACACCTTCACCCATTTCCCAGGCTTACCTCTCGCCACATACACTACCTTCTCCCGAAACATACACCAATCCATGTTGTCCTTCCACACCGAAACCGTTGGTGACCTCTGGGAGCCCCACAATTGTGCTATGTCACGCTTGGCCACCATATATCCCAGAGTCACCCACCACGTCTGCGGCACCGTATAATCAGTCGGCTCCCACACATTTAGCAGACATCTCCTAGCCTCGGGAAACAGCGCCACATGCGTGACCGCTTGCAACACCGCATGTACACCACGCCAGAATCGCGCCACCTCCGGACATTCCCACAAAATATGGATAAAGGTCCCTAACAAACCACACCCACGCTTACACAGTCCATCCACGGCATATCCCATACGCATCAGACCCGGCCCCGAAACATAGACCCTGTGGAGTATTTTGAGCTGGACGAAGCGAAGGCGGGCCGGTATGGCCACCTCTTTCGGGGAGGCCACCGCAGACACCCAGTCCTCGTCATCCAGCTCCAAGCCATCGGCGACCCATGCCTCATGAAGGCCAGTCAGCAGTCCGGAGCGATCGTTGATGAGCTTTTTATAAATCAATGAGATAGTGCCATCCGGTACATGCCCATCTAGCACTCTATCTTCCAGAGGGGAGCACTCCGGTATGGAGGCAACATCCGGGAATACAGAACACAGCGCGTGACGAACCTGTACATATCGGAAGTACTCCCTGTCCTGCAACTGGAATTCCTTCTGCAGCACATCGAACGTTTTGAATCCCCCCCTCGTCCAGAGATCGCCCACCCTGCTGATGCCTATCATGTCCCACTTCTCAAAGCCTTTCGAGGTCCACAAGCAGCCCAGTCGCTCAGATGCATACAGTGGCGTCGCCCGGGTCAACCGATCCTTCCACCCCATAGCCAAGTTTGCCGCGTGCCACACCCGTACCGCGACTCGCGTAGGGCCCGTCAAACGTGCGTCGAGCGATGTAGAGTAAAGCGCACGATTATAGTCACCACCCGGCAGTAACAGTTTGTCCATTTCAAAAGCCGGGTTAAGGGCGGGCCCATAAAGGCCGTGGTTTATCGCAGCCAGCTGGGAGGCCCAGTAATACCGTTTGATGTCTGGGAGGGTGACCCCCCCGTCATACCACGGGAGCGTCAGCTTCGCGAGGGCGATACGCGGCCTCCCATCCCAAAACAGGTGGCGCTGCAGACCCTCCACCTCCCGAAAGTAGCGCGCCGGGACGACGTCCATCGTGTTTTGTAAAGCGTATAAGAAACGTGGCAACGACATCATCTTAAACAGTGCCGCACGGCCGAGCGGCGAGAGCGGCAAGCGCCCCCAACGCGCCACATCCTCCTTCAAGCGCTGGAGGGGGGGGGGAGTAAGTTCTGTTTATATCGGGCCGCAGCGTCCAGGGTAATAAAGATACCCAGATACTTAAATCCCTGCGGAGCAACCTGGATAGGACAACCCCGCGGAAGGATAGGAGCCTCCCCAGAGAGGACATACACACAGGATTTAGCCCAGTTGATAACTAAGCCGGAGTTGCGGCCGAATGAACGCAACACATCCACTAAAACAATCAGTGATTTGCGCGGGGAAGCAAGGTACAAAAGAATATCGTCCGCGTAAAGGGATACGCGATCCTCATACTCGGGGGTCCATCGGAGACCACGAATCGAAGGGTGCCACCGCAGCCACTCCGCCAGGGGCTCCAAGGCAAGCGCAAAAAAGAGCGGCGACAGCGGGCAGCCCTGCTGCGTGCCCCTGCCCAGCTCAAACGGCGCCGATACTCTACCATTCACCGCCACCTGCGCCAGCGGTCCGGAATACAACAGTTTCACCCAGCCAATGAATCCCGGGCCAAACCCAAACTTAGCCAGCGTCGCCCAAATATATGGCCACTCAAGCGTGTCGAACGCCATAGTGGCGTCCAAGGACGCCAAAATGGCTGGTTCTCGTATGAACGGGACCCTCGCGAGCACCCCGTGCAGACGCCGCAAGTTAAGCGCGGTGTTGCGATGAGGGATAAAGCCGGACTGGTCCTGGTGGATCAGATCGCACACCACGCCAACCAGCCGATTAGCCAGCACCTTGGCGAGAATTTTCGGCTCCGCATTCAACAGCGAAATGGGCCTGTAAGACGTGACCCGATCCCGCGGCCTCCCCTCCTTATGAATAACCACAATAGTGGCAAGACGCTGGTCCAGCGGGAGGGAACCCGCCGACCGGGCCGCGAGGAACATAGCGCGGAGATGCGGAGCCAGCGTATCCGGTCGTAATTTGTACAATTCAATGGGAAGGCCATTAGGACCCATGGCCTTGCCAGAGGCGACCAAACGTATGGCGAGGGCAATCTCCTCAGATGTCGGGGCCGCGTCCAACGACAATTTATCCTCCTCCGAAAGGGAAGGCAGCGCAATGTCTTTAAGCAGGTCATGGGAATCCTCTTCCGAGCGGGAAGATACCGGGGAATACACCCCACGGAAATACTCAGCGAAACATTCAACAATTTCCTCCGGCTCAGTGACACACACACCATCCAGTCTCTCAATCGACGGGACAACTCGACTCGCTCTCTCCTTTTTATCCAGCCACGCAATCAATTTACCAGCCTTATCACCCACATCATACAGTCGCCCCTGTTGCTCTCTACTCAGGCCCCTGGCTGCCTCCGTGACTAGGGCCTTGTAGTCCGCCTGTTTGAGTCAGAGAGCATGCAGTTTATCATCCGTTACCCCACACTCCAGATCACCCTCCAACTCAGTTATCTCAGATTCGATACGGGTCACCTCCTCCCGCTCGCGCCTCCGGGAATGGGAAATGAGGGACAGGGCCTCCCCCCGGAGTACCGTCTTAAACGCCTCCCACAAAGAAACCGCAGACGACACAGACCCCACATTGTCTTCAAAATATCGCTCAAGAGATTTAACCAAATCAGCGCGAATTGTGGGGTCACGCAGGTACCAGGAATTAATCGGGACCACCCTCCCCTCCCCCCTCGGGACAATGTCGAAGTACAACAGGAGCGGGGAGTGATCTGAAATACCCCGAGCCAGATGTCGTACCTCCCCGACCCTCCCTGCCTGTGCTGCTGGCATCAGAACATAATCAAGCCTCGAAAGACTACCATGAGCCCCGGAATGAAAGGTGTATTGTATCTGCGTAGGGTGTTTCAGCCGCCAACAATCCACCAGCCCCAGGGTATCCAAGAGGCCAGATAACCAAGCTTGGGCACGGGGGAGATCCCTGGGAGGGTGACGATCCTCAGTTCCGGAAATTACAGCGTTAAAATCCCCCCCAACCACTAGAATCCCCTCCGGCAGGCCAAGAAGAAGGCGCCCCAAATCAGCAAAAGTAGTTGTCTGCAACCCTGGCGGGACATAAACAGAAACCAAAACAATCACGTTACCCTCCAATCTACCCACCAGAGCCGTATATCGTCCCTTATCATCATGGAGCACCTCATCAACCTCCAACGGGAGCGAGGTTTTAACCATAATGCCCACACCCCTCGAACCAGATGTGAAGCCCGAGTGGGCTGCAAGGCGATAGCCCCGTCTGTTCATGGCACGAAAGGAGTTTCCAATGAGGTGTGTTTCCTGCAGAAATACTATATCGGGTGAAATTCGTTTTAAGAACTGCAGGACCACTCCCCGTTTTATCCTGTCCCCCAGTCCATTGACATTCCAGGACAAAAGGCTCAGTCCCCTACCCCCCATCATAGCCAAAACCGATCAATCTCCCCCAGAGAGCACTTTAGCGATAGCACAACAATACTTCTGCCTTGTGGTACAAATAAACAATACCCAACCCCAACCCAACATCCCAAACAAAACTCCCCCCTCCCTGCACCCCTGCATGAGCCCAAATAGCCCCCCCAACTTGCAGTGTGCCTGTCGCCCCTGTGTAAACTAAACTACAAAGACCCCCTAGAGGAGGAAAGAGAACCCCCTCGAGACACAGCACCACCTCCAACGGAGGGGAAACAAGACACAACAGTCAAGAAACCCTAAGCCTGGCCGAAAGGTGGCATCATCAGGAATGAGCCCCAGTGTCAATACCTCATACCCGGTCTGGTGGGCACTCTCCTCCCGCCGCCCCCATCCCATCCCGATCATGTCCCCCAGACAAAGTGTCCAACCAGTCCCCGGCCACCTCGGGACGGTCAAAAAAGTGAGTGCGACCATCAGCCTCCACACGCAGCCTGGCCGGGAAAAGCATGGCGTATTTTAAGTTCATGTCTCGAAGCCGCCGCTTAACGCCCATGAAACTCAGTCTCTGCTTCTGGACCGCCTGCGTGAAATCAGGATAAAAGTTCACCTCCATGTTCTCCTGCTTAAGCGGCCCTTGCAGTCTGGAAGCTTGCAAAATCGAATCCCTATCCCGAAAGTTGAAGATACGGGCAATAAGAGGCCGCGGAGGAGCTCCGACCTGCGGTCTGCCGCCAGGAACTCTATGGGCCCTCTCCACCGCGAAGAATTTACTCAGTCCTCGAGGCTGGAGATGGGTAGAAATCAGGTCCTCCACAAAGAGATCCGCCGCCGAGTCCTCCCGTCCCTCGGGCACCTCGATGATGCGAATGTTATTCCTCCGGGCCCTGCTCTCGGAGTCCTCCAGGCGCCGATCCGTGAGCGCACTTGCCTGCCGGAGCCGGCGCAGCTCCGTCTGAAGGGCCGCGACCTCAGTCGTGAGGCCCGACGCGGTATGGGCCAAGGAGTCAACCCGGTCATTTGTCTTAGATAGATCTGCTCTAACAAGGTTGACATCGATGAGGACCGCATCGAGTTTGTGCGCCAAGGTGTCGAATTGTTGGCCTACTGAGGTCTTCATCTCAGCAATGGCGCCCATGACGTCCTGCAAAGTCAGATCCGTAGGCAAATCCGGGGCATCCGGGGGACACTCGGAAGACTTGTGCGATCCGCCGGGAGACCCCTTCGGGAGGGTGTAGCGATCCATAATGTTGACTTGAGGTGCGGTGCCACGCCGGGTCGATTTGGCCTTCAGCCGATCTCCATCCTGCTTCGTGGCCATCGTCGCGTATCTCGCACCCCCGCCAGTCACGCAGTGGAGAGCAAGCAATCAAGGCCGTGAGCCCCGGGGGTCACCTCAGGAAGGCGGAGCGGGTCCCCGCAGGCAGGCAGGCAGGGTCCCCCAGCGAGGCCACCACCACACAAAGAAGCGCCGTAGTCCCACTCGCGATGACGGCAAGGGGACTCAAAAGCGAAAGTGAAAGTGCGGGGTACGCGACTCGCCAGGCCCGGCCCGCCGTTGTTATTCACTTCGCCACTGGGTCACCCCCAAACTCGAGTCCGGGGTCAGAAGAGAAGAAGGCCGCAAACTTCAGTCGATGCTCACACCGGCCCCCGGGGTCCGATTCAAAAACGGATAACGGGTACCACCTCGGCTCAGGTTCACCGACACAGTCCCCTCAACCGATTCAGGATGAAGACAGGATAAACGTAGGAGGTTACGGAGGTCCTCGGGAGCCTCGCACCTACGCTGCCATCTTGGTTGCGCGCTAGGCTCCTCCCCCCTTGGTCATGATTTTTAATGTTATCGGAATAGCTTTTATCTGTATATTTGTTATTATTAAGTTTTTAACACTTTGCACTTGTATAGCTTACTTTTATGATTTTAATTAATCGAATAAAGTGGTTTTGACTTGACATCTCGAGACCCACGCATCTCGGATAGGCAACGCCACAGAATGTCCTGCGCGCGCCGTACATGCACACTGCTAGGGGAGATCGGGCATGTTTTATACACACGTGTGAAGGTCTACAGGCATCTATAGGCGGGACACGGGCAGCCATCGAGGCAATGCAATCCCCGGTAAAATACAAACTTGGTGTAACTGATATAGTTCTATCACTGATGGTAAAGGGCGCGAGGCAGTGATGTGTACTAGAGGCTGGCATGACGGCACCCCACCGCCTCGAGTACCAGGATGAACCCTTAGGTGGCAGCGGAGCGCGTGTCGTAGTAGAAGCCGAATGGATACTCCTAAAAAATCAAAACCACATACCCACGAGTTCCCTGTTAGCACCGTGAAGGGGCCCCAAAACAATGTTGAGGTACGTGAAGGAGTGCACGCTATCTAGGAAACTTGCGGGTCTTGTTTGCAGATGGTGGGCGTCCGCGCTCACTGTGGACCTGTGACATGTTCATCACCCCACTTTGACCCACAGCAAGAGAGAGAGAGGCAGAAAAGGGAAAGACGGGGAAGCAGTGACACAAGAAGATAGAAGGGGTGAAAAATAACCCACAATGGTGAAATAGGAGGGCATAGTGTGAGGTCGTACAAGGTGGAATCAACACTAGGCAGCGGCCTGTTGATCGGCAACGCCAGCATTGGGTACGGCCGGCGGGGGCTTCACGAAACCCTTCTGGATCCTGCAATCCTTCATGTATACACACGAAGAACTGTCTTTAGGCACTTTCGAACTCAGTCCGTTTTTATACACAGCGCATGAAGCCCGCTGCATGTTAACTATCAGGACTCGCCGGAAGGGTACTCCCGCGCCCGCGTCCACTCCCCCCCAAAATCAAAGAAGAATTCCAAGATCAACTCAGTCTCACTTCAACGAAGGCACAGTTCCACCCATAACCACCCCGAAGCATCTGAGTAACTTCAATGGAGTCTCGCCCCTACTATACCACTCTGAAACATGCAAGAGACGGCAATGGAGGCTCACTCCATTCTACAGTATCACCCATCGTCACTCTGCATGTTCAATCGAGTCTCGCTCCATAGTACAGTCTCGCCCCTAACTACTCGCCCTGGTACACTCGGGTTCGCATGCCTGGACTGCCGCTCCGGCTGTCCCTGAGGCGGCGGCCAGGCACAGCATCCTTAGCAGTGGCGCCCGGGCGGCCCAGCCCCGCTCTCCACGCCGGCTCCCGGACGCCGGGCTTCTGCCGCCCGGCCCGCTGTAGCTCATGGGTGCCGCGTCCTCCTCGCCTGGTCAGCAGCGACCCTGCACACCTAGCGCCTCCCGCTCCGAGGCTCAGTGCATGCTTCGCCCTCCGCTCAGCCCGGGCGCGCAACTTGGCTCCAGCAACTGCAACGTCGCCGCGCACACAGTGGGCTTGGCTCGATCAACTGTACGCCCGTCCTGTGACCGAGGGAGCCGTCGTGAGAACAGAACCAAAGCACTCCCCGCCAACAAAAGGACACGAATAACGTTCTCCAAAGCCACCTATGATTGTGCATATTTATATAGCGCAAACTCGACCCGAAGGATCAACATGCGCAGCCTTCGGTAGCCAAGACCTAATAAACACGAGAACGTCCCTGTAAAAAAAAAAAATATACAAACACGCCCACCAGTGTAAAAGGGACGGGCTTCAAAAAGAGAAAGAAGCGAAAAAACACGCCCCCGAATCCGAAAAAGATGGGGCTTGTTTCGACAGACAAAGCTCTTCTCCAATGGCTGACCAGCATTTAAGAGGCCTGCCAATAAAGAAGAGGGGCGGGTTCAAGCCCCATGGCTGAAAAACTTTAAATCTCGCAAGCGAGACTGCGCAAGCGCAGCCTTCGCTAGCCGAGACCTAAAAAGGTGCTGCTGCACCTGTCCTGGTGTCTGACAATTACGCCGGGACAAGTTCAGCATATTTCTGTGGGGCCCAACTTCTTGGCAGGGGGGACAGTGTCCACCCTGTGAAAAGAGTGGGGGGGACGCCTGTACCTGCTTGTACCCACGACTCGAGCCCTGCTCCTTTCCTTATCTTGCCCTCACTGCCTGAAACAAGCTTTCTCTCGCCACCCACGGCACCCACTCCCTGCAGGATCTTAGGGAAAAGCTAAAAAGTTGGTTACTCCAATCTTACGTCTCTTATAAGAAGATTCCTGACCAGCCTTGCTCCATCTGCGCCAGGACAACCCTGGGGTGAATATGTGCACCTCACTTATACAGATAACCTAACATAACACAGAGTAGGTCGGAAGACTGCCTGACTCCATCTCGTTCAAGGGAAGGTATCTCATTAGATCTTGTCTACCCCAGCCCCAGCGCCTCGAGAAGCACAGGCTTATGGGTATTCCGCTAGACCAAACAGACTGTGTACGTGAGCTGATCGTGGTGCTGTGGGAAGCAAAATAATCCAATACTCACTCCACTTCCATGGAGAATTAGACGCTCTGTAAGCAAGAAATTGGCGTGAAACTGCTATTATAAGGAAAGCGCTTTCCAATTACCCATGGGTTCCTTTGAGCTCAGTCACTGCCCGGCCACACCCCAGCACTCAGTGGCAGGGAATTTCAGCCAGTGAGTGGAGCGGTGCTTGTAGGCAGCTACCTCGGTACTGTGCAGTACAGCTTTTGCAGGCCAGGAGCCTCGAACAATCACAGGGAAGTCTCTCTTGACCGTCCGGCACTGAAGCCCGTCTTTTGTATCTAGTACAGTGCGGCATCCCTTCCCAGTAACTAGCGTCTCCCCTCCTCCCTCCCGTACAAGCAGCAGCATCTCTCCTCCGCGCAGCGCCGCCCACACTCTCCCCTGTGCGGCACCGTCTCCCCTCCGTGGCAGCTCTCCTCTCTGATGTACACAGCCTCCCCCAGATGCTGGGAAGGAAGGAAGTGAGATCGGACTGACGTCTTCCTGCCGCTGTTGTTGTGGTTACCGTTTCCTCTCCAGAACTGCGGCAGGAGGACACCGAGGGGACCCGGGAGGAAGAGAGGGCAGCGGGCATCCAGAAGGGGCATTGCTGGAGGGTAAGCGTCCCCCGCACCATGCAAGACCCCACCTGTGCCCCTGGGGGCGGGGGCGGTTGAAGGGGTACTTGTCACTGGGCGAGTCATATGAAACACAGAAGGCGGACTGTTTATGATATGTCCGTATGTGTTAGCATGTGGATGTGTCTGCGCAAGGCTTATCGATACTGGTCTGTCTTCGTAGGTGAGTGTGTTTCTCTGCGTGATATCGTCTGTGCGCCTAAATCAGTGTAAATGATTCCTCTGTGTCAGAATTGTCAGATCTAGGTGTATGCGGTGTATTATATTCAAACATCCATGCGATTTTGGTGTCCTGCGTATGTGTGTTTGTGCAGTGTGATGGCATCTGCATTTTGAATGTGGCTCTGCGTAGTGTACACGATGCCTCCGGTATGCGTGTGTGCGCGCGACCTTGTATTATATAACATATATCGTTTGCACGTGCTAGCGGATATCAAGGTCGGATCTTTGAAACATTCGTTTTCTATAGATAAATGCTTTACGGGGAGACAAGGGCGGTGGTCGTCTGCTACGGAGGATGTTTGTGTTTGTCGCTCAAGTGGGCCTTCCTAGCAGTTTTAAACCTTCTACGAGGTGGCGGTGCTGTACACCACCAGTGAGTCCTGGTCTTTACCCAATGTTGTGCTCGGGCACGGAGTGTTTGTACAGCGCCTATCCCCCAGTTGGCAGTGGCAGTAACATCCTTGGCGGGTGGGGAAGACTTGAGTTGTTCTGTGATATATTCAGAGCCACTGGAATTATGTGACAGGAGACGGCCAAATTATGCAGCAAGAAAAGGCAAATTATGTGGCATCATGTGGCACATTTGTAACAGTATTACTACATTTTTAGGTTGAGCCTGGGCAGCGCATGCGCTGCTCTGCGAGGCATGCTGTATTCGAGTAAGGACGTAAAGCTCCGCCCACTCTCCGCACATATTTTTCATTGGCTTGTGTCATTGTCCTTTGTACATGCTGGCTTCTGATTCGTAAATAGGTGTGTAAGTCCCTCCTTAGTACCACCTTGTCTTCATTTGTAACCTCCAATGAGGACTGGTCCTTTTACTTCTGTTGTTACACGGTACGTCTTATTTAGTCTTTTTTTTTAATGAGTTTCTTCTACCGTAGGCACAACATGCTTTCCTGCAACATTCACTGTACCATGTGTGCTTTCACTTTCTTAGCAACGACCGCATCTGTAAACCACTCTCATGACTATATACCCTACACCCTACAAAGTGCTCCCACGTCTCAGTTGGTCGTAGCACTCCCCATCCCGCAGAGGGGCGGGAAGAACCCGATGATAAAGCATGCCACCAAGGGACCTTTTGGTGGGTAAGGGTTATTTTAAGAAAACTTATAGTTTTCCTTAAATAATAGTTCTAGAAGGATAGTTTTAACAGGAAGACATGGTGGACTTTCTTTGGTTATTCATAGGAAATAAGAATAACAATATTTTAAGTAAGAGCCCAGGTTTTGGTCTACTGGTAGAATGTTATGCTATCTACGTAGACCTATTGGCCCTCAAATTTGTGGACATGTACACAGCAGTCAAGAAACAAGCATTGCCCGTGCTAGCACTGCTAATGATAGTACCACAACACAGCTACCAACTACCACACACCTACAGGTGTAACAATTTGAATATTCCAGGCCCCCAGAGCTATGAGAATGCCCTGGCCGCCTGGTATTAGTCATTTTTTAATGTATATTGAATCAATAAAGAGCTGTTGTTGTATTCACCTCTAAATAAAACAGCACCACTATGTGGCAGACTGTCGTAAGTGCCAATTAAGTGCCTGTGCCGACCACCGGAAACCACCAGCTCAAATTAAGCACTGCAGATGAGCCTCTATTTCCTCCTTCCTTTTACCAACGGGGCGGAGGTGTCATTCCCAGTCTCTTGCTGGGCCTGCCTTTAATGTATGCAGATTAAGCAGGGGAAGGTGGCCTGCTCAGAAATGGCCTCACTTATATTCATGTGTGGCTCACCATTGTGACCTAATACATGCACAAAGAATCCTGGCAACATTTGTGTTTTTTTTTTTTCTCTCTCAGTGAAGTTAAGAAAACGTGCTTCTTTTAGAGAATCCCCCTCCTTCTTTTCACAATACATAAAACACTGAAGCAGTGTTTTGTGAAAATGCACAATCTGCAAATGTGGGCCACTCTTTTTTTAGAATGCCGGGGCCTAGATCCCAATCCAACCATGGTAGTAGAAAGGCCGTGGTGATTGATGGCAGGTCAATGTTACTTTAAGGTGATGTGCAGCAGCAATAAGGATGAGGCATAGATGATTAGTGTCATTAAGACTATGACAGGAGTGGATTGGTTGCATGTTTATGTGGTTGTATGTGGCAGTAGGAACGTGTTGGCATTGGCAAACATGGTTGGTAGCAGCAAAGTGTAAAGCAGTAAAGTGTGTGTATTGGGTCGTGGCAATGATGATTGTTGGTTGAAAGGTCCTGACTGGTGCTTGGTATAGAAAAGCCCTGGCAGTGATAAAAAATGACAGTTTCACCTTAAGGTGGTGTGTAGTGCCAGGTAGACGTGGACAGTAGTTGTTAAAGTCAGAAAGCAATATCAGTGCTGAAGGCTAGTGGGATAATTATGAGTGAGCACCAGTAAGTCATACACAAGGGAGGTCCAGTGGCCAATAAAGGTCCAGCACACAAGCCTCACGGTATGAACTATCAATCACGAGGTATGCTGTTCCTAACAGAAAGAGGGAAATGATTTCGAAGGTCTAAGTGGAAAGGGGATAGCTCCTATAAGGAGCAAGGGCCCTCACACACCCCGGGGGGTGTCATGCTTCATCATGGGGCAGCTCCTCATTGGGCCGGAGCTGCAATGCCCAACGGGCCCCACAGGAGGGTTCTTTGCCAGAGATCTTTTCCCTGTGATTTTAGCCGTAGATGAAGTCGGTGGGGGAATGTGGTATATGTACAAAGGTGAGTAGAGGGTGGGGTGGAGAAAGTTAAAAATGACTATGGGAACTAGCTGTGTTAACTTTATTTAGCTGGTTCCATGTCATGATTAAAACCTGTCATACTTGTATAAAGAGATTATAATGGTCTCACCAAGCGTTATGAGTCCTGGATAATGGTCAACATGTTTCATGCCCTGTGCGTCATAAAGATCATGGCATTTCGTCAGGACCTAGGTACCCTACTTGCTACTCATAGATGGTTGGTATGTGTATAGAATTTTTTTTTTAAACCATACCGTCACCAAAATACACCAACTGCAACAAGGTTCCTCCTGAGTAGGTGACAGGGGGACGGGGCAGGTGCTCTGGAGTCACAGGACGCTCACTGGTGTCACAGCCGACTCAACGATGGAGGTCGTACTGTATCACTGACCTATCCTCCGTAGATCTGGAGCAGTGGTTTGTGGTGGCCCTCGCTCCTTATAGGAGCTACCCCCTTTTCCGCTTAGACCTCCAAACCAATTTCCGAACAGCATACCTCGTGATTGATAAGAACCAGTAAGGACATTGTGGTTGTGTTGACTGCTTAATTATAGCATGGAAGTATGGCATCTAAGTGTTACAGGTTGCACTAAGTTTCTGGTATAGGTGTTTAGTGGCAGTTTGGGTCTGTCAGTAGTGATTGGAGCATGGCAGCTTTCAGAGCTGTGTTTGGTCGCAGAGAAGCTTTATCTCTTTTAATTGTTGGCAACAAAAACTTTGGCTGTTGTTTGCGGCAGTAGTGAGGCCTTGAAATGGTTGCATAACCACAAAAGATATGGAGATTAAGCAATGCGAGTCCTATGTAGACACCATCCTAGGACCAACAATTCAATATAAAATCAACTTATTGGATGAAGGAGGAACGCCCACAACATGTGGCATGCGTCATCATAGTTTTTCTCACCCCACCCTGGTAACATGATACTACCAGTCCTGAATCAACTTAGGTCTGAGGTAGTTATTTATAAAAAAAAAAAAAACAACTGGATAAAAACAGAATCTAGAAAAACTCTACAAATAACTCGGGGCAAACCTAAAGAAATTCTCTTTATTCAGCGGTACCTCAGGTATGGTTAAAAATACATTTATGGATGGTTACAGATATAATGGTCCAGTGATCCTAAGTTTGCCAACACGTTTCTGCCCATACTAGCTCCTAAAAGGTCAAAGGCATTCTTCGGGGCTCAAAGGATCCCTAATCCTGTGATAACTAATTATCTCACATACATTGGGCAAAGAATGACGAATGTGGGACTACAAAGGGTGCTCTCTCCATCCAGACCATGAGGCCCTAACAGGCTCTAGTTAGGTTGAGTCTGCCCTGGTAGTATCATCTTAACAGGGTGTGGAGGAAGACGATGATGAAGCATGCCTCATGATGTGGATGAGTCTTCCTCATCCAATATGTTGATATATGTATTGATGTGTTGATCCTAGGATGGATTCAAATTTTTCATCACTGTATCTTTTGTGATTATGCATTGATAGGGAGGATGTACAGTGATTGTACCACATATTCCCTTGTTGTGCTAGATATAGGCCTTGAAATGGTACCTTGTGGCAGTATAGCCTTCAAGAGCTTCTGTAGCAGTAGTAATGCACTATCAGTAGCGGTGAGCCTGCAGCTGTATTGGGAGCCTTGGTGATTGATGGTAGACATTGGCTGTGGTGTGTGTGCCAGCTGAAAGTGGTGATTAGTGTCAGCTAGGCCATTCATAAAGGTGCATAAAGACCCAAATAGTGGCATTGTAGTGGAGCCTTGGGTGTTGGTTAGCAGCAGTATACCTTCTTGTGCTTGTGTGGCAGTAATAACGCCTTGTTAATGGTCGCTATGAAGGTGACCCTCAGAGCTCCATGATTGGCCACAGAAAAACAGACTGAGATCAAGAACTTCTTTTCAAGTTAGAGAAAAAAACTTCAGGCCGTTTATATTGGAACGAATGGCATAAGAACGGAAATCTCACAATTCAAAACAAGGCAAACTTTGTTGTAAAAAATACCATTACAAATCTGCAAATTTTTCTGTGAACCCAATACTGAGTACACTAGACCAGGAAGTTCCTAATCCACCTCCATCCTTGGCATGCATATGTTCATTTTTGTGTGGTCATGGTCTGACTCCTTCTCTGTTTCCCCTTGTATCTTCCTAACCGCACAGTGGCCCAACCCACTCAGGATTGAGAGATGGTCCACCTAAGTTTATATTCCCTGTAAATTTCCCCTGTAAATGTGAGCAAAGGCAGACTCAGATGCGACCCTGGTTATCAATGCCAGAGGCAATCCCGCCAGGCCTAGGGAGCTGCCTAGCACCTAATAGAGAGACTGTCTGTGCAACTAGGCCATAACGTGGTTCCCTGGCACAGTCCTCATCTCACACACTGCAAAGCATCACAGAAGAAAGTGGAGCACCAGTGATATGGAAGACCAGTAACAGTCACATCCGTGTCCGACCCCAACCCTTTTTGAAAGGTTAAAGAACCGAAAGGCCCCGTTTGAGGTCCATATGGTACCACCGATTGGGTGTCTTATTCTCTGGAAGATGCTGCGATTACCCAAAGTGATTGTGCCAACAAAGCGCCCACCCCCAATACAACAGCAACACAACAATGTTAGAAGAAAAATTAACAACATTAGACCCTGCCTCCCCCCGCCCCCAAACACAAACTCAAAGGGCTGGGTATGTGGGGGAAAAGTTGGAGGTGGTCTCAATGGGCGATTCAGAGATGAGTTTGTGGTGTTGGCTGTGAGGGCTGGCGGCAACAGAGAGCGCACTACTCTGGGCCCTACTTTTAAAAGTAGTCAGACCATGACCCACCACTGGCACCAGACCATGCAATATTGCCCATCAGAAGGACACCTTGACTTCCTTGGCAGGCCAGATTCCAAAGGGACTTCCGCTTCGTAGCCCCCCATTTTGCTGGCACAGTCATTCCTGGCACCGCCACGACCCTTACCATAATGCTGGCACCTCATGTCTTTGGGGCGCTTCACGGTATTTGTGGCAGTCTATCGTAATACGTCCAAGCTTCAAAAGAATAAAATGAAGATTGCAAAAGGTAGAATAGAACACTGCTTTTCAGAATATACAGATTAATTTCCCATGTACACCACCGTGCGTCTCCCACCTATCGCATACAGTTTATTCTTTTCCTTGGCCCTTCTTATAAGCAGTGGCTCCTCCCTCTTTCACACTCCTCCACCCACCGTTCATATGCTCCAGGCAGATCGTCTGGAAAATTTTATTTTGCTTTTTGTTCCTGGCGATTTGTGTCTCTTTTTGCACCATAACATGTTGGATCAATTTTACATTGAAATATATTTTCTTTTTCACACTGTTTTATTTGTGATATTTTTTCTATATATATTCACTCTGTGCATCCTGGCTATGCGTGTTGGTGGAAGTAAGCCTCAGGATGGTGTGTCAGTAGTAAGACAATGTGAGTGGTAAAACACGGTCAGCAGTGTGGGTGGCGATAAAGCATTCTGCATTGAGTGGAAGCTGTGGGACTATGTCTGACTGTTATGGGCATTGGTAATATGGCACTGGGCTGGGCGATGGAAGCTCTGGGCTTTGGCAGTGGTGGTTTGCACCAGTGATGCCTTCTGGTAATTGGTTACAGTAAGGCCTTTATTTGGTTGGCAGTATCAACGATAGTGGGTCATAAGGAATTATTCTGGTAATCCTTCTTAAATTTTTGCAAAGTCTCTAAAAAAACTTCCAAAGAGATACATCTTTACACAACTTTAGCAGATAGACCTGGCAATCATAGGCTTTTTATGAATTTGCAAAGATATTATAAATTAGTAGTGCTTCAGATAATATTGACTGTGTTGTGCATGTGGAAAGTGAGAAATGTGGAAAGTGAGAAGTGTGATATGCAGACGTGCCCATTTAAAATATATAAATTATAACTCGCTGTACAATATATTCTCAACAAGAAACAATTGTATTGAAACATATTCGTCTGTGGTCTACAAATCTTTTAAAAACAGTCCAAGAAATATATAGTGTCAGTGTTTCGACCCTACAAGTGGAATGTGGCTTAGATGGCTGGATCTTCATTAGGACTGAGAGACATGCTGTCTGTGCTGTCGGCAACCGTGGGAATTGTGTGGTTTGTGGTTGTATGGCCTCAAGGTATAGTTTGTTAGATGGAGGTATCTGGAGCGGTGGTTGGGGGCTTATTGGCTCCCGCAGAAGTGAGCGGGGTCAGGAAGGCCTCGATGTGCTATGTGGTACTAGTAAGAGAGTTCCACAGAAATCTTTGGCATCATGAGGGAATCGATAAGGGAAACTAAAGTAGACACATGGCAGTTGTGGTTGGTTTCTGTAATATTTGGGTCTGGTGGGTGACAGAAATTTGGCTCTGTTAGTGGAGCATTGTGTCTGTGATATTCGGAAAGGTGTGCAGCAGAAATATCTCTCTGGTGGCGGTGGTTGGTGTCTGTGATATCCTGATCTAGTGTGTGGCAGAGGTGTTCCTCTGGTAGCGGTGGCTGATGTTAGTAAAACTCCAAGCCAACATGCTGGTGGCCTTTTGGCCTTATCTTGATCAGCTGGAACCGGATTGCACAACCAAGAAGCTAATTAGGAACATAACCATAGATGACCCCTGGCTGGCAGGAATTGCTCTGCAATGTCGGGGCCCAGGTCCATGGCAAGGACACTTCTTGCAAGATAGAAAAATGTGTTTTCTGTTAGATCCTATGGACACCAAATGTATCATGAATTATGACAAAACTGCCATGAACGTTTTATTTTATGATCAAAACCATTCAATGGACTGTCAGCCACAACTCATTATTACCTTGAGCTGTCATCACATATAACAGACACCCTAGTTTATGCTCTGTAGTGTTCAGGTCTACAACATCTCTCTAAAGTAAAGAATCGGCAATACACACAAAATCCAACAAGACTCTAACACACCAGCAGAAAGGTGTTTTGACGTTGCTGAAGAAAGACGGCCTGTTGCGTTTTACAGAATTGAGACAGAAGGTGTGTAATTGAAGTGGTGACTCACCAAAGCATAGGTGCCTTGAACTCTGCAGTGTTTTGCACGTGATCTGCTACAGACCGAGATCCAGTCAATCAACGACCACCATCTTGTGACCTAAGGATTCATTATTATACCACACTGCACCCTGGCTTCGCTCCACATGCCAGGACCCCATTGTAACTATGCAGTCATTTACCTATGTACGGAAGCAAATCTGCTTGCCTCACTCTTTGATCAAACCATTGTGTGCCCACTTATTTCCTTGCTTATAGACCTACACTGCATAGAACCTCTCCACCAGCTTCTGCAACTCCCCACAGGTATGGTTGTCTCAGAGTACAGGCAGCAGTGGTTTCTTCATGAGGGCAGAGGAGCGTCGCCCCTCCACCCATTGCAAGCCACGCGTAAATGTGAAAAAGAAAAGGGCAATTAAATCATTTCATTGCCATTTTATTTTTCACTAATGTTCGCCGCCAGCCTGGCCCCGAGACAGGAGAAATGTGGGGCATGTCCTCTGCTGCCGAATGGCAGCATGGAGGACTGGAGCAGTGGCTCGCCAGACACTCCAAAGTGCGCATGTCATTGTAGCCGGCTGTCTTACAATGGCCAGCTTGACAATCGCACTTTGAAGCTCTCCAATCCGAGCTGTCTTAGACAGCTGGGTAGAGAGCAAGCACAGGCCTCTAGGGCCTGAAGGAGCATCAAGTCAACCCCCTCCATCCAATCCTGGTGCTTCACTCAACCTGGTTAATAGCATGATGGCATCGTCTGGATTGGTTAGGGGAGCTCTTTGTGCCACAGACTGAAGAAGAACATCGTGGAGGACGTGCAGCCCTTGGGTAAGTACCTTTTAATATAATTGTATTTATTGCAAACGTTAGTGTAATGCATTTCAGTGTAGTTTAGTTTGTGTTTATGTTGATTGTTGTTTTATTTCGGGCTTTTGGAGGGATGGGTTATTTTATTTTGGACTTTTTGAGTGAGGGGTTGTTTAATTTTGGTTTTTGAGAAGCGATTGGGCACTTTGCTTGCCTCACCACTTTAAAAGTTTACCAGCCGCCCCTAAGTACGGCCATATCTTCAGGCCCGTACAATCCTACCTCTAAATAGGCACACCTGAAATCCTCAAGGCATGGAAATGTGTAAAAAAAAAAGCCAGCATGTTTGGAGTGTATGCACATGTATAGACTCTAAATAGTGCAGATGGGACAACCACCGATTTTTGGCAGATGTTCCTCATCTATCAAACTTTAAATATTCCCCTAAGATCCTGAATACAAATTGTGCAGAATAGGGTGTTGTGTTTACCACACCCAGTACATACCATTGCCCTCTGGTGCATTATTCACCAGATGTGGTAAATACCTCCTATTCTGAGGTTTCAACTTGAAGGTATAATGAAGTACAACATACAGAGGTGGCATTAAAAATGCTGAATTCTTCATGATTGGCTTTTTTCCAGAGTTTTTCTCCCAGTAAATTTCAATAGGTTTGACCTGCTGGAATATACCAGGAGAATACTGTGAGGGTGTGATAATTATCAGATAACTGGTAATTCTGATCCCTGTGCAAACTCTTGTTTGCAGAGGTAATTGGAATTAAGCCCTTAACTTCTACTCATGATCTAATTATTCAATTTTTCCACAGCGTCAAGCTTTCGCTAGCTCACAACCTCAAGGCACGGTGCTGACTAGATTTCCTATCTCCCTGCCGCTCATTACTCATGACAGGCAGCAGAAAGACCTTGCTGGTGAGGGTGTGTAACAATATGGCCTAGAGGATGTGTGTGGAAACACCTTTGGTGGTTAAAGACTTGATTGTTTTGCATGGTACTGTACTGTAGCATTTGTATAGGTCTGCATACACCAGGTAAAGCCCCAAAGTATTTTGGGTGGATAAGTAAGGGGCTACTCCTGCGCTTGGGTGGTGTATGTTAGGTTTATAGAGTTGCATATGTGGGATGAGTTGTTTATAGAGTTGTTCCAAATGTGGCGTGCTGAACTCGTAACTGCATTTACAAGACTGGAAAAATTAAGATCCATTGGCAATCTGGCCCAAACAACTCAGAACACCACCAACAACTTCCAAAGGAGTAACTTATCATATATCCATCCCTTATCTACGAACCCTCAAGTTAAACAAGTAAAAGAAATCTACATTTCATACCACAAGGGCATTCCAACATGTCTTCCAGCATCTGGGATTCCATCAGAACAGCCTAGTCATTACTTTGTTTCTTATATGAAGACTGAATTATGCCAGCGGTTCATACCTCCGAATATAAACTTCAGTTATAAGATGCCTCTAATGGATCCCAAATGCATCAATAAGACACCTCCTACACCTAACGCTACGAGACCACATCTCCCCTCTCTTAAATGTTCTTTACAGTGTCTGTGCTGCTAGATCTACATTCAATATAATCTGCAATACACATAAGACAGTATAAAGACCAGTTTTTTATTCTACAGACAAAGCTTAAGAGATGGTCTCAAAAAAGGACACTGTATTCCAGCCTGGCACCCCATTTAATCACTGTGAGAAAGTGCCCTTTTTTGACGTGATCACCCCCGACTATGATGCACATTTTTTAAATCTCTGCACTGGGACAGTGCTAATCAGGCCTAGTGCCTTTGTTCTTACCCTTAAAATCTGATAACATTTGCTAACTCCTAGTTGACCTATTTAACTTTCCTATAAGGCCATAGTACATGGTGCAAAAATATACCCATGGCATGGAAAGTTAAATACAACCTGTGGGCTACGGCACTTATTGTGCCATCCAATAGAGCGACAAAGGAAAACATGGCTTCAGGCCTACGGTGGTAGCCTGAATGCTGCGTTTAAACATACAGTCCGACCAGTGAAAATAACACTTTTGACAAGGGAAAAATGTCCTATTTAAATACGTAAACTGTGGGCAATGTAGCCCACATGGCAAGATGCATGTCATTTAAAAGAGGGACATGTTGAAATGTAATATTAGCATATGCCTACAGTGGCAAGGCCCCAAAAGCTATTTTCACTGTGGAACGCTCTGGCTGTCTTTTGAGGAAAGCCAGAGTACAGATTACAAACTTTTCCCGCTCTGAGCTTTTTCTGCCGAAACCAACGGCTTCAGCAGGATTTCGTCTAACCGCTATCTGGCTTGGAGAGGATATTCGTGGGTACAGCTTGCAACTTTGCCCCGCTGAAGAATTTTGACTTCCGTTTCAGAGACTAAGTCGGAAGGTAACCCTTGTATTTGAGACACATCCACTTGGTATATCCAACCCGCTCTCCATCGCGATCAGCTTGAAAGTGTGCCTTGGTCCTGGTCACTTGTTTATAGTACTTTCTATTGGTGCTTTATTTTTCTTGTTTTTTAATTCACATCTTCAGTTCCCTTATTGGATTTTTGTCATTTTGGTGTTATTTTTTGTTTATTACATTTTGTTCAGTTTTTATAAATTGGAAAGATTTTTATTGTGTTTGTGTTTTTGACTTTTTAAGTGCTTTGGTACTTCTAAATGTTTACACTTTATCTCTAAGTTAAGCTTATCTGCTCTGTGCCACAGCTACCAAAGGTTGAGCTCTGGTTCAAATTATTGAAGCCTTTGCCTGAACCTAGAACTGAGATTAACAGGGTTTTAGATTAAGACAATCATCCAACTATCGATTGGTGCACACGACTAATTGTCCATATCATACTCAGTACATCACCCTCAATTCTGGTGAATAATGCCTCAGGAAGTCTGAACGCTACCAGGGGCTGTATTAAGGAAAGTGCCCCAAGGGCTCAACGGGCATGTGTGCCTACTTTGAACATCCCAGTGGCACTTTGGTATTACAGAAAGGGCTCCAGGCGCATGTGCGGCCCTTTCTGTAATACAGATAGCGCTGGCGCACATTTAGCGCCAGCGCTATCACTGGAGGGTGTTCCCTCATTTGTATGTGGGTGTGGCCCCATGCAAATGAGGTAATCTCCTCGCCTCTGCGCCGTTTATAGACGCAGGTGCAGGGCCAAAGAAGCTGTCAGAAGGCGTACTGACAGTGCTCAACCTTATCGCAGCCTTCTGGAAGGTTGAAACGGGGTCCTAGGGACCCCCCCCGACATCCCCATGCAGGCGGGTGCAGTCACTCACTGCACCTGCCTGCAAGGAGATCTCCAATCCCCCTTAAAATTGCAGGTCGGGCGGCCGGCAAGGCACGTGGGTGCGGGCACGGGGTGGGTTGGTTGGGGGTTCCCATATGTAAAAAAAATATACACTTACCTTGCTGCCGGGTCCCGCGTCTTTGCTCCTACTCTCCTCGTTGGACTCCTTGAGGAACAGTAAGCACAGCCAGGCTCCCCTGACCAATTACGATGCTGCAATGCAGCGTTGTGATTGGTCTGAGCGTCCTGGTTCGACGCTCAGCCAGGGAATGAGGGCCTGGACATGTTCTGCACGCAGGCTGTAATGTTGCCTGCATGGAGAACAGGGAAAGTGCGCATGACAGTTTTGGGCGGCCCGAGAGGGCTGACCAAACAGTCATATGCACTTAGGAGTGGGCAAACCACTCCTCCCCTGCTTCGAGAGCAGAGCAGCCCCGCCCACCCGCAGAGCAGCACGGAAACATAAAATGATACTAACTTAAAGTTATCATTTCATGTTTCCTCCACTTTGCATTGCTTAAAAGCAGTGGGGCAACGCTCCTCTGCCATAGCGGAGAAGCCGCCCCTGGTTGCCGCCTGCACAGTGAAACACGGAACGGCTTTGAAGCAGCCACTCGTTCTGTATTTCACTTGAATGGGCTGCCCTGGGGGGCAGCGCATTCAATGTAATACGGTGCCTTCTCCGTTTTTAGTGCCTTTTGAAAGGTGCCCCCGGCAATAATATGGCCCCAGGTCATTGAATTTTAGACTCTGGCTCGAGTAGCCCTAGATGACGTTGTGGGCAGGCGAGTCTTGCATCACACAAACTCCAGCGGGTCCCCCAACCTGAGCACCTGGTAACCTTAGGCACCACATATAGTAGGAATGAACTGCGTCCTGGTAAAAGCCGGCAGACCTCTTGGGCTACATTGAACCGGCTGAAACATTTTGGCCAAAGGATGTGGGAGCCGATAACTACTTTCTTTACACCCTATCCTGTTTTAAATTAGCAAAAAGTAACCTAAATAAAATTAGAAGAGTTTACCTGCAGTCAATTTTCAAATTTGCAGATCCCTCCTTTTTCATTATCAACAAAAGTACTACCACTCCAAAAGTTGTGCTGCACCCGTCAGGTGATACTAGATGTACTGAACGTAGGACTCCGTAATGAAGCATGCTGCACAGTAGTGAAAGTGAGAGGCCTTTTAAAAAGAGGAAACACCTGAACCAAGTCTTGGTGACTCAGGTTTACGCAATCCCTCCACCTTCACTCCAACTACCAACAAGGTACCAGTAGAAGTACTGACTTTTGAAAGAGAGGTACTTAAAGAACTTGAGAAAGGGGCCACACCGGTCCCCTTCCACAACCTGTCCAACCAAGAACGTGCAGCCATTAAAATACTCACAGAGGCTGTCAGTATCACGATCAAACAAGCTGACAAAGGGGATGCTACTGTCATACAATCTACCAAAGATTATGATACCAAGTGCTTACGCCAACTACAGGATAGGAAATTTTACACACCAATAACAGTGAATCCAACAACACGCCTGACCAATGAGATTGCAACCATGGTCTTTGAGGCAGAGAGCAACGGATGGATTAGCAAAAAAGAAGCAGAGTTCCTAATCACTGAACAGCCCAAGACTCCTTATTTCTACACTCTCCCCAAAATACACAAGGGGACCACCCCAGTCCCAGGGAGACCGATAGTCTCAGGGACAGGCTCGTTGTTAGAACCCACATCCAAATTCTGTGATTTTTTTCCTCCAACCTCTGGTAAAACAAACCCCCTCATACGTGAGAGACACCACTGATGCCTTACGTATCATTGATGGCTTGGAAGATACCACGGATATTGACTTATTAGTCACTTTGGATGTGGAACAACTTTACACGAATATCCCGCAAAGAGAGACACTAACGGCAATAGAAACGGCCCTGAGAATCACCGAATGGGTATCTCCCACTCCCATTCCTTTTATCATGCAGTGTGCCACCATTGCACTCACAAATTTGTTTTTCGAATTCCACACACATCTTTTTCCATCAGTCTCAGGGTACTTCGATGGGGAGTACCTTCGCTCCGAGCGTGGCATGCCTGTACATGGCAGCCTTTGAGCAAGAGGTGATACAGCATGCGAGCAACCCATTCAGAGATAACCTGAGACTGTGGAAGAGATATATAGATGATATTCTCATCTTCTGGAGTGGAGACATGCAAACATGCATGGAGTTCTGTGAGTGGATCAACACCAAGAACCACTATCTAAAATTCACCCGCACCATCTCCAGTACCGAAATCCCATTCTTAGATCTGACCATCAGATTACAAGATGGCAAACTAGACACAACCCTCTACAAAAAACCCACTGACATGAACAGTTTGCTGCTTTACAGTAGTTACCATCTTAAGACATTGAGGGATAATCTCCCGTGTAGCCAATTTCTACGCTAAAGGAGAAATTGTAGTTCGACACAGGACTACAAAACGGAAGCTGAACTTTTGTCCTCCAACCTACTGAAAAGAGAATACCCTAAAAATCAAGTTAGGACTTGTATGAAACGCGCCCGCAATAATCATCGCGAGTGCCTTCTAGAGGTTAAAGAAAAGGAACCTGACAATACCCTTACCTGTGTGACCACCTATACACCCAGGTCACAGATTATCCAGAAAACTGTGAATAAGCATTAGGGTATCTTCAATATGGGGGACCTGGAAATTGTGAAACCCAGATTCGCATTCAAAAGAATGAACAATCTCAAAGATTTTTTAATACACACAAGACCCAAGAATAAACCTACAACTAACCAGAGACGCCTATGGGATCTCCCACCTTTTACAGGGCACTTTCCTTGTGGAGCTTGTGCTGTATGCCCACAGACAAAACCGACTAAAGAATTGAAACTCACAGATAATTTCTCATGGAGAATGACAAAGCACACTAATTGCAACAGCACACGTTGCATATACTTACTGACGTGCCTCTGTGGAAAGTACTATGTGGGCATGACCATGAGAACTGTTAAAATCAGAATAACGGAACACAAAAGCAACGTTCGTTGCCATAAAAACAACACCAAATTCTCCAGTCATTTCATGGAGAAACAACACCCCCCTGAGAGCATGAATTGGGTGGTACTTGAAACCCACCCACAGATCACACATGCAGTCCTTTTCAGATTGGAACAGAGATGGGTATACCGCTTGGATGCAGCTAACTGCGGCCTCAATGATGATATTCCTTGGGGTACCTTAAATGCTCAATTGTGACCCCTCTTCTACGTAACTGTGGTAACATTATCGACCACTATGACACCCTTCCCTACCACACCTAGACACGGACCTGTGGACACCGTTAGGAACCAGGGTGATGAACCCACATAGTCCCAGTTTTCCGCGACAACATATCGAGACTCGCTTTGGTCTCTGATGATATTTTAGTTAATGTAGCATCACCCCACAAACACTCAGGTTCATGTCCATCTGACAGCAAACTCTACTTCGACCCGTTCATCCCCGCTCCCTTGAGCTTTCAACACTGAGGCCCAGAACACGCTATTCAGATACCTATTCAGAAACCCACACATTGAGCTCGAACACAATGATGGTATGACATCGAGCCTGGGCATATAATAACTCATTCTACCCATAGAGCCCAGTACAGTACAAGACTGGCTAACGATTGGCATATGACATGACGGCACACCTACATTTACTGCTAGATATTTGCCTCCACTTTAATTTTGTTGGTACTTTCACTTGAACCAAGTACAGTACAAGACTGTCTGATAACTGGCGTATGACCTTAGGGCATATTACATTTACCGCTAGACATTTGCCTTCACTGTAATTACGTAAGCACTTTTACTCCCCTCATGTCTACAGGGGCTGCACCAGCACATAAGGGATGCTTATCCAAGTTGAGGAAAAGAGGTAACCTATTTCCTCAGGGCATAGCGCTACCACAGCACTCCATTCCAAGATGGCCGCCCTATTTACGTGATCATGTGACCACTACACTCTACCACATGACACGTCTCAACTCAAGCTACACCCACTCGACCGCCCCGCGCGCGCTCCGATGACTACCACGAAGGACTTATAACGCTACCTTCGGCTGAGCAGAGTCACCTTCCTGGGAGCGGTGTAACAGGGTAGGTCGGCCGACGGGTTCCAAATAGGAACAGGTGAGTCTCTGTTCGTGGTTGCAGGCTCCGCATGTCGACGCCGACAGATGGAGGTAAGAGGGTTGTAGGCTGGGACTTGAAGATGTACCCGCAGTGGGAGCAAGCAATCGCATCCTTATGCCTCAATGAAGGGTTCCCCTTTACACTGCCTTGACTACAGGGCTTTTGTACAGGGATACCACCACCATGGTTGTTTTGCCCGCTAGACCGCAAACTGTGAGGTGGCCTTTGCCTTTACAATAAGTAAATAACCCCCCGCAAACCCGCCTCTACCAGCCATCGGTACGTGCCTTGGGACACGCTTTAAGTGGAGTTCGGATGGGATACTACAGCACCCGTTCAAGTCACTGACGAGCTAACCACGATCCTGTTAGCTTCAATTGTGTCTCTGCAATAGACAGCAGCCACAGAATCATGACACTGACCCCTGATATATGGATGTGTGTCTCTCTGTTGGACTTGGCCCTTTTTCCCTGAATTCTTTCGTTTTTTATGCATGTTAGACCAAATAATCAGTGTTAAGGTGCAGGTGCTCCCTTCTCCCAAGATGGCTGCCACAGGCCCCTGCTACTGCGGAGTGGTCTTCATTAGTAGCACCCTAGCTGCCAGAAGCTGGCTGGAACCCCACAACATTGTTGCAACACCAGCCCGCCTTTTTTGTCCTATACTTAGAGTGGGGAAGCTCCTGGAATGTGCTGGAACCTTCTAGAAGGGAGGTGTGGTTTTTACTTTTGCCGCCTTGGATAGAGGTCACCTGACCTGGGGCTACTTAACAGAGGGAGGGAACTTTTTCTAGTCAGTTGGCCAGTGGGGTAAAGCAAAGCTGGAGAATCCACGCAGGAGTTTTAGGCGGTAGGGCCTAGCCAGGGACTTATGCCTCTGAGAGTGACAGGATTTAGGTGCTGCCTCTTAAGTGAGTGAGGGATCCTGTAAAGCCCACTGATCTTGCCCAGCAGTAGGAGGACCCAGGGAACCTCTGCCCAGCCTGACTAGGAAGGACCTAGTCGCCAACTCAATCCCTACCCCCCAGGAACAGAACCCCGCAAGGGCGCCAGAGACATCTGCGCCATCAAGACTTCATATAGCAACTTATTGCAGAAACTGAATGATGAACCCTCATGACACGACCGCATGCTGAAACTGAATGCTGAGACTTCGTGTCAAAACCTGAACACGGAAACCATATGCCAAGCTGATTGTGGAATTGCTGGGGATCGACCAGGTATTAGCGCTGGGACCCCTGCGCTCCCTGACCTGGCCTGGGATCCCCTGCAGCCAGCCCCGTCGAGCGCGGAACTCTCCGCTTAATTTGACCCCCCCCTGGCGCGGGGGATAGAGCGCGCTCACCGCCGCGGCTCGGAAGCCTGAAGCGTGCCCCCTCATCGTGTCGAGGCCCGTGGAGAAGCCCGGGGCCCCATCGCTGCCGTCGCAGCTGCTGGAGGAGGTGCGTGAGGCCGTGGCCTGCCCCCCTCGCGGAAGAATCGACTGCGGAGTCCGGAGCTGGGGTTGGACGCCTCAAGACATCGAGATCAAGGTAAGCCGGGAGGCTTGGGACGGACCCCGGTGCGCCCCCTACAGACCGGGAGCAGCACCGCACCCTGAGACCCTGGTTCCCCTCCGTGGGAGTTCCCCCGTTCACCCAGGACTGTGACACCCCTCCGAGGGATTGCCCCTTCCTACAAGACTGTCGAGTATCGTTGTGCTCCGTGAACTGCCCAGTAGTGCCGGACGCTTGCATATTACGAGTGGCGCTGTGGTTGTAGGCTCTGCTCAGAAGTGCTTCATTCTGGTATATTACGAGTGGCGCTGTGGTTGTAGGCTCTGCTCATAAGTGCTTCAGTCTGATAAATTACGAGTCGCGCTATGTTCGCAGGCTCAGCTCTGAAGTGTTCAATGCTTAGATGTTACGAGTAGCGCTATGTTCGCAGGCTCTGCTCCGAAGTGTTCAATGCTTAGATATTACGAGTAGTGTTATGATCGTAGGCTCTACTCAGAAGTGTCCAATGCTTAATTATTACGAGTAGCGTTTTGATCGTAGGCTCTACTCAGAAGTGTCCACTGCTTAGTTATTACGAGTAGTGCTGTGTTCGTAGGCTTTGTCCACAGTGGACCAGGCAAGATTGACGCATATAGCGCGGAAATCGCCCACTGAGGCGCGAAGGGTACCAGGGGTAGCGGTAAGCCCGCAAAGTCTGCCCCGAGTCCCTGCTTGTCCCCAGGTGTGGCGCTACAATCCCCAGTTCTTACAACCAAGGTTAGGATATACCAAGGTGGCCTAGGGCCTCTGGGGAAAGTGCTGGTGAATATTATGCTGGTGAATATGATGCTGGTGAATCAAATGCTACTCTATGTGAGCCATGCCATTGTCATCTCATGAACTGCATTTATATCTCATGAACTGCATTTATATCTCATGAACTGCATGTATATCTAAGGGACTGCATTTACATCTAACTGCTTGGATAAACTTGAGTTATTTGCATACATTCTACAGTGTGGCGTCCCATATTGTGTGCGTTCCTTGCTTCAGAGGATGTGTGTGTTGTATGGTCGCTTTACACATAAGCCTTTGGGTGCCAAGCCGCTCGAGTCACGTTACCCCCTTAGGGCCTGGTGACCCCAGGTCTTACACTCTCCTTTTATGTTTTTTTAGAGATACCACAATCGGTGTCTCATGCACTCCGCTGCACCTGATGAGGCTAAATTACATATCTAACTAGGTGAGTCTACACAGCACTCACCCCCACGGTGTTGTCACAGATGTTTCATCTTTAATCCCAAGAGGAATGCTTGTGAAAGTCACGTTGTTTTTAAGAGTTTTTTGGAATACATGAACAGCTAAGTCTCTTTAATTTAACTATTCTATTTCAGCACACCTCCATCGCCGAATATGATACTTACGTAGAATGTTGTGTTTTCTCTTGTACTACAGATCGCCTCACCTCTCCAAGGGTTATGACCCAAGGGGACAACCAGTGGTAGGTAGCAACGCACCTCACCACCCACATGTAGGTAGTTTTTTCTTTCTCACACGGTCCTGAAGAATCGCCAATGATCACTCTTTGAGAGTATAGGGCGAGAAACATGTTGACATCCTGGGAGTTGAGTACGCGTTCTGTCACATTATAACAGAAAGAGTTACCCCTCCCTATTTTTTATTTTAATCAGGAAGAGTCCCTCGCAGAATAAAATTACATCACAGAGGACTCCCTCACCTATTTTAAAAGCACCATTCCTTACATCTACACTCACCTAGTTCCCTCACACCCACGGCACCCTTACGGCAAGGAACAAAAGATCTCCGATAAAGAGCCCCTTTAAGGGTGCCAGTCAGACATTGCAGCGCCGGCCCGACGAGGAGCAGGCTCATATGATGAAGCATGACACCTAGCTTGCTGGGTGTGTGAGAGCCCTAGTTCCGAAAGGAGGAATTCCCCTCCTTTTCGTCTGTAGTACACTTAAGTTTTATATAAGAAGCTAATGCTTTTTGTAAGTGATTATTAGATCACCTAGGAACTTCGTACCCTTCTTTTGTATAGTACGTGTGGGGCATGTACGTTGGACCTACTTAAGCCCTAGCCATCCCTCCATTTTGTTACTACTTTTAAAAAGAGGACCATTTCCTAGGAAATAGGTTACACTTTTCGTTCATAGAAAATAATTCTCAGAAGTAGGCTTCCTGTTAGTAATCACTAACTCTCACAGAGTAGCGTGCTACCTGTCCACCTCTTCCTGGGGATAAATTCCAATACCAACTGAAAGAAGCAAAGAAATGTACAAGAGATGCAGTCACCTTGAGTTTGTAGGAGGTGACTGCAGGTGAGGCTGTGATGGCAGTATGCCTTTCGGTTCCAATGTGATCGCCAGGATACATTAGCAGTTCTGCGTGGTGACAGAATGGCCTTACACTGGCATGCAACAGCAGAAAGTACCTTTAAGAAGTTGACTAGTAGGAGTGCGTCCGTTGTAGAGGTATTTGCTACTGTAATGTAAGGCATTGACAGTGGTGGGCTGAAGCAGTCGGACCCTATGAGAGGTGACAAGGCAGTGCTGGCAGTGGTTGTTGATAGCAATGATGCCTTAAAGTATTGTATGGCAGCAGTAAGAGCCTGAGCGTGAAGGTTCATTTTAGCAAGGCCGTGTCAGCATTAGACGGAGGAGTATGGCGGTGAGGTATGTGCTAACAGTAAGGTCCTGACTGTGATGGTTGATGGTAGTAAGACACTGGCACTGGCGGTCTTTGGCAATAAGACCCTGGTAGTGAGGATTTGTTGAAGTGCATTTTTGCCAGCAGTTGTTGGTAGCAGTAAGGCTGTGATATGATGTGTGGCAGCAGTAAAACTCTGCCAATTGGCTCGAAAAGGAAAAAGATAGTTCTTTGTTCCATGGATTAAATGAGGTGTGGTATATTGGAAACGGAATTCGATGCTTCAAATACATCTTAATTTAGAGCAATATAATGTAATATGTGGAAAAATAAAAATGCTGTGTTTGAAATGTTAGAAAGGTAAAAAGAATCTTTTTTTTTTAACCAACTTAAATTAAAAAAAACACGAAATCCAATCATAAACATTATCCATTCTGTGGGGTCTCAGGACAGCTAGAAATAAACCAGTATTATCTAGAAGAGTTCCAAGGACACGAGGAATAGGCCTGGCGGCATGCGACCACTGAGTAGAACATAACATTCCGTAGACACTAAGCTATATAAACAGAGGTCCAAATAACGGTGTGCACCCTGTGAGGGATCGTATAAAAATAGTCCGGTAGAAGGAGGATCACGACACTGGTAGTTTAGGGCAGTAAGGCTTTGACGCGTGGCAGGACTGAGGCCCTAGAAGTTATGTTTTTTAGCAAAATCCTCACCTTGGAAAATGGAGACTTCAGAAGATTATGCCACACTACAGAAGTAATTCACGTGGGAAGATCTGGAGAATGGAGAGGCATATCAGGGTAATGTCTGTTGAGAGTGTAACCTGTGTGACCTTATGATGAGTTTCCTAGAACAGGCACAGATGTGAGGGTGGGTCGGGTAGTAAACCCTTTTCTGATCTGGCCTTACATGACCGCCTGGGCTTGCATTACCTCTCCTTGTACATTCTCCTTCAGAATAATCTGATTTTCAGCAGATCTTAGTATTTGGAACATCCACTTCTTACCAGCATTTCTTTCTAGAGAGTGCACTCTCCTTAAACACACCTTATTCTCACCCATTGCTTCACCTCTTGCAGCCATGTTGTGAGGATTCTGAAAACACAATTTTTCACTGTTTGCCTGCCATGCCGATAATCTACAAGGGTGACCACTCGCCCTTGAGGAGGTCAACCCTAACATCACAAAAGTATATGCATCTGCTCTGGTTTAGAGGATAGTTACATTTTGATACCCATAGCATTCAAGACTCACCACACATCATCTCAATCAGCCCATTATAAATAGCTCCCAGCATGTTTTTCGCATGCCATACTTGGATTTTTATTAGACACCCAACAGCACTCTAGATTCAACAACAGAACCACTCCCAATTGTTGCAATCTCACTTGCAACTGGTCATATTCAGACGTCACGCGCTAGATAGAACTCTATCAAGATCACGCGGAGACCAGGCTCCAAAGACTAAGAGTTGTCAAAGCGCTGCCAACCCAGTGGCACTGTCACCACCAGCCACACAAACATCCTATACACACGCAGATGAAACAGGCATGAAATGAATGCATCCTTGTGCACACGCCACATCAAAAGAAACCAGCTTCTAATGTGGTGCATGTGTAGAAAGAATGTTTTAGGTCAGCAGTGCACACCTAACTCCAGAATGAAAGAAGAATGTAAAGTTCTTTGGCGCACCCACCCATAAATCTAAAATATGAATATAAAACTGCAGAAAGATCTTCAGAGACTGAACTCACTTTTACACTAACTCGGGCAAACCACTTTGAAACTTAACTTTGAACGAACTATCTACTAACCACACACACAAACGCCAACAACACAACATACACTATCAAAAAAGTTTTCCTGCATCCGTACGAAAAGGCACCTAGGCAGAGTACGCGCCTACAACCCATAGTAATTTATGTTATTGCTATACAAATCATAATAACAAAACACAATTATTTAATCAGAATTGTGACAGCAAGCTTTTCTGATCTGCTTTATCACAGTTTTACTTTATATTTTGGTCATAAAACACTTATTTAAAGTTTTTTGCATGTAAATTCATTTATAATGTAACTTTTATGGTATAAATATAATACAAGTAATAATGCATCAGAATATGAAAGACATCACCTTTTTTTATCAGCAATAACTTAAATGGCACCGTTTTACTTTTTGTATAGAATGACACGAACAGGGTAGAAGGTAACAGCCTAGGACCCAGAAAATACATCAAGCAAACTGTTCATTAAAAGTTAGTCACATATTATCATATATCATAAACACCGATAGGTTAAAGGGTCTGAGGGAAATTTACAGACCAGCGCGGACAAATCCCCAATCCACTAAATCTATATCAACACAAAGTCCACGGGTCACATGAATCAAAACTGAGAGCTAACTGTTATAGCGACAAGACAACAAGTTTATGAGGAAAGTCCTCTTAAAGAGGACGGAATCCCATCACCCACGAGGTGGCATGCTTCATCATTTGGGACCTCCTCTTAACCGCTCCTAGTGCAGTTAAGGAGCTACAACTCCTTGCTAGTGTCAAAAGGAGGAGCTCACGGATGTTTTTTAAATAAGAAAACAGAGGGCTAGATCTCCTAAAGATCGATGAAGCTACCTAAGATGTAGTGAAAAATGTGTAATGAGCGTGCAGTGTGTATAGACAGTGTATTAAAATTGACTACCCAAAGAAAAATATGTTTCTTCAGTATCTCAGGGTGTCAAAGTGTAAAAAAACAAGAAAGCGTGTTCTCGGTAAGTATCCGAACACGCTAATAACAAATGCGGTCTACATGTTTCAGCCAACTATGATCTGACAATATGATCATGGCTTTCTTCAGTACCATGTGATAATACTACTGCAACAAAAAATAAAGTGAGAATTGTCAGAAAGCCAAAAATAAAAGGAACAATACAACCAACTAGTATACCTGCGTATTCAAAGATAGGCGGGACTGCAGGGATACAAGGTAATCACCTGTTAGAGAAGACAAAAAACAGGAGAAACGACAAATTTCACATGTTGTGTTGGGTCATAACAGTCAGTAACTCAAACAGCTATATTAATGAACAACTGTCATGTAGATGTCTAAAATTGACCTTTTTACCCGCAAAAAGTCAGGGATAACACCCTACACTCCTGGTAGCAACTCAGGGCGTGAGGCAACGCTCTATATAAGATATAAAAAAGAAGGGAAAAAGCTTGTACCACAACAGAACCAAGTGCAAAGTACTTAGTTCCTCTTGATAGCACCTCTAAAATAAACAAAAAACACAAAGGACCCAGGAAATCACTCAGCGGGACTGTCATGACCAGGATACTGCACCTGGAGCTTATAGGTTATACTGACCCCACTCAGAGCGAATCAAAGGTAGATAAGCCAGTATTGATGAACAACATTCAGTAATGAACAGCCCTTGGATCAGAGCGTCATTGTAGTCGACAAGCTAAGAGCCAAGACCCAAAACTTGGAATAGAGGGCCAGTACTCAAATGAGCGCATACATCTCTCAAAAGTCGATAGGTCTAGGGCTCGGATGTAGCGCCATGACTGTGATAATTGCACCAGCAACATACTGCCATTTAAGCATGCCTAACCACATCCAGAGTTGCCTAACAAAACTAATGGTGTGCTCGCTTCCTTACCTGTCCGTCGTTACCCCGGGCGTTCTTCCAGGTTGTTCCGAATGGTAACCGGACAGGAGCGAGCGCGTCATTTATAAAGACCAATAATTCGAAACACCTGGGAACCGGCATACGGGATATATGCGTGAACCTCGTCACATGACTAGGGCATCTCATCGTATCACGCTCGTACGTCGAGGATCCACAGCAGGAATGATGGGAAATGTAGTATCGAGCCAATGTGGTAAAGTGCGAGATTCTGAATATGCACAAAATCACTAAAAATAAAAAGCATAATCATCAGGTCTAAGAGGGAAAAATTCCGCCAGTCTAAGCGCACTGAAAGCTTTATAAACCATAGAAACAGAACGTATTCACATGCATGCTTCTCTCTGAAAGATCACGTAGTCAGAAGAGCTGTATTAATGGACAAAGATTGAAAGTGTCACCCCTAACCACAAGTAAATAAGCCATAAGTGCGAAGTACACCAAAAAGATACGCCGGGAGTATGTCAAAAAATCACGATCGTGTAAAACAATGGCGATCGTGTAAAAGCATGTGCATAACCAAGGTTGTTAAAATCATAACACACTAAAGCACAAGTCCATCGCAAACAGACATTGAAGGTTGATCAAATTAAGTGTGAGGAGTTGAGCTCACCTGTCTCTTTCATTATGGATTGTGCCAGGCTGGCCATGACTGAAAAGTTTTTCAAGTATGAGGACCGGATCTATCTCCAGATCTCCAGTACTTCAATGGGCAGTGTTTTCACCCCCAGCCTGGCCAATCTGTACGTATAACTTTTTGAACAAAATTGTGTACTCAATACAGACAACCCCTATCGTAGCTGTATTGTTGAGTGGAAACGCTATATTGATTATATTTTCGTCATCTGGAGAGGGGATTTTACCACCCTTAATGCCTTCCATGGCTGGTTGAACATTCAGAATAATTTTCTTAACTTCACCATGGAATCCAGTAAGTTGAGTTTACCTTTTCTGGATCTCCGTATCTTTCCATTAGGCAGTGGCCTCGAAAGTGAACTTTACACTAAACCTATGGCCAGAAATTCCCTCCTTTCGTATGAAAGTTTTCATCCTAAGGCTTTGCGGGCAGGCTTACCGTTTTTGAGACGGAATTGTTCCACGATTAACAATTTCAGGAACCTCCGAGCCAGGCAATATCCTTCTAAACTTATACGACAATCTTACAAACGGGTTTCTAATAACAATCGGGAAGCTCTGTTGGAACCCTCTGTACCCAAAACATCTTTGGACAGACTAACTTGTGTTAATACTCTCAGCACCCAATCAAATCAAATTCAAAAGATTGTACATAAACATTGGCGTATTTTAAATATTGGACATGTCAAACTCCCTCCTCCTCTGTTCTCTTTCAAGAGAAGCACCAATTTGCGTGACACACTAGTTCACACTTGACCTAGGAATGTAGTTGTTACTTCTATGAATGCTCTCTGGAGTATGCCGCCTGTACAGGGACATTTTGCCTGTGGCAGCTGTGCAGTGTGTCCACAAACAAAACATACCACGGAAGTTGACATTGGTACTGCTAAACCATGGCGACAAACAAGACATACAAATTGCAACAGTGACAAGGTGATATATTTAATCACATGCCCATGTCACAAGAGATATGTTGGGATGACGACCAGGAAAGTCAAGCTGAGAATTATGGAACACAAAGCACCATTAGGTGTAAAAAAACAATCTACTCGCTTGACTAACCACTTTGTGGAACTCAACCATAAACCTGAAGAAGTCTTGTGGACCATCCTTGAGCAACCATTTATCCCCTCACATGTCAGTGACATATCAAACTTCTTGTTTAAAAAGAACAGCGCTGTTTGTTCAAGCTACATAGTGATGTGGTGGGGCTTAATGATTCCATTCCTTGGACCGCAATGCGATGAAGTAACACACTTGGTCTTTATTGGTAGCTTGACTGTGTTTTGCAGCACCGATATAAGAGTTCCTGACATTATTGTGATAGAGCTACTGGCCACAGGCATGACACATAACATGTGACTTTCACTGGGACACTCAATTTGATCAACCTTCAATGTCTGTTTGCGATGGACTTGTGCTTTAGTGTGTTATGATTTTTAACAACCTTGGTTATGCTCATGCTTTTACACAATAGCCATCGTTTTACACGATCGTGATTTTTTTGACATACTCCCGGCGTATCTTTTTGGTGTACTTCGCACTTATGGCTTATTTACTTGTGGTTAGGGGTGACACTTTCAATCCTTGTCCATTAATACAGCTCTTCTGACTACGTGATCTTTCAGAGAGCAGCATGCATGTGAATACGTTCTGTTTCTATGGTTTATGAAGCTTTCAGTGCGCTTAGACTGGGGGAATTTTTCCCTCTAAGACCTGATGATTATGCTTTTTATTTTTAGTGATTTTGTGCATATTCAGAATCTCGCACTTTACCACATTGGCTCGATACTACATTTCCCATCATTCCTGCTGTGGATCCTCGCCGTACGAGCGTGATACGATGAGATGCCCTAGTCATGTGACGAGGTTCACGCGTATGTCCCGTATGCCGGTTCCCAGGTGTTTCGAATTATTGGTCTTTATAAATGACGTGCTCGCTCCTGTCCGGTTACCATTCAGAACAACCAGGAAGAACGCCCGGGGTAACGGCGGACAGGTAAGGAAGCGAGCGCGTCATTAGTTTTGTTAGGCAACTCTAGATGTGGTTAGGCATGCTTAAATGGTAGTATGTTGCTGGTGCAATTATCACAGTCATGGCGCTATATCAGAGCCCTAGACCTTTCAACTTTTGAGAGATGCATGCGCTCATTTGAGTACTAGCCTTCTATTCCAAGCTTTGGGTCTTGGCTCTTAGCTTGGACTACAATGACGCTCTGATCCAAGGGATGTTCATTACTGACTTTTTTTTTTTTTTTTTAACTTTATTTTGGGAATTTCCAACAATATACATCATAACACAACACAGTCATTACTGAATGTTGTTCATCAATACTGGCTCATCTACCTTTGATTCGCTCTGAGTGGGCTCAGTATAACCTATAAGCTCCAGGTGCAGTATCCTGGTCATGACAGTCCCGCTGAGTGATTTCCTGTGCCCTTCGCGTTTTTTGTTTATTTTAGAGGTGCTATCAAGAGGAACTAAGCACTTGGTTCTGTTGTGGTACAAGCTTTTTCCCTTCTTTTTTATATCTTGTATAGAGCGTTGCCTCACGCCCTGAGTTGCTACCAGGAGTGGAGGGTATTATCCCCGACTTTTTGCGGGTAAGAAGTTCAATTTCAGACCTCTGCATGACAGTTGTTCATTAATATAGCTGTTTGAGTTACTGACTGTGATGACCCAACACAACATGTGAAATTTGTGTTTTCTCCTGTTTTTTGCCTTCTCTAACAGGTAATTATCTTGTATCCCTGCAGTCCCGCCTATCTTTGAATACGCAGGTATACTAGTTGGTTGTATCGTTCCTTTTATTATTTGCTTAGTGACAATTCTCACTTTATTTTTTGTTGCAGTAGTATTATCACATGGTCCTGAAGAAAGCCATGATCATATTGTCAGATCATAGTTGGCTGAAACATGTAGACCGCATTTGTTATTAGCGTGTTCGGATACTTACCGAGAACACGCTTTCTTGTTTTTTACTCTTGGATACCCTGAGATACTGAATAAACATATTTTTCTTTGGGTAGTCAATTTTAATACACTGTCTATACACACTGCACGCTCATTACACTTTTTTTCACTACACCTTAGGTAGCTTCATCGATCTTTAGGAGATCTAGCCCTCTGTTTTCTTATTTAAAAAACATCGGTGAGCTCCTCCTTTTGACACTAGCAAAGAGTTGTAGCTCCTTAACTGCACTAGGTGCGGTTAAGAGGAGGTCCCAAATGATGAAGCATGCCACCTCGGTGGGTGATGGGATTCCGTCCTCTTTAAGAGGACTTTCCTCATAAACTTGTTGTCTTGTCGCTATAACAGTTAGCTCTCAGTTTTGATTCATGTGACCCACATACTATCATATACCTTTTAAGGTTTTAATATGCACTACACATCGCTACAAAGCAACTGCTGTTAAAACCCACATGCAAAAAATGCTATTGAACCTCCTTATAATCCTGAAATCGGAGAAATCCAAATGAGAAACCAGATGTGAAAACGTTGGTGAAGCCAATTGGTTTGAAGTTTGTATAGCCAGAGGATTGGGCTTGTGCATGCTGTACAACCATCGAATGCCAATGCTTGTTTGCCCGGCAGCAGCACTAGAAAGCTAGCGCAGACAGAAGCATGTGAAAAATGGATGCTACAGAAAAAAACCGCTTGCCTTATTTTCTGTAGCATCCATTTTACATGTGCTTTTATCTGCACTCGCTACCCTGTGCTGTAAGGTAAACAGTGGACTTTGGGGGCAGTCGAGCTTGGGAGGTGTGCCCTCGGGGATTTTGGCAGATGGGACAGGCCGGGCTACATTTGGGCTGGTGGCCCTTGATATAATCGGTCATTTTCTAGCACCGGCCACTATTTTGGGTAAAGTGACACAGTGCCCGGGGCTTAGTTAGTAGGAGTTTTCCCACCCAGCCTCCCTCTAGGAAGAGGTTTCCTGTTAATCCATGGGCTGTAGGCAGTTTTTGTTGGGCACAGGTGGGCAGGTGAGGATGGTTTGTAGTTGAAAGGCGGTTGGCAGTTTAAGTTGCCATGTTGCTAGATTAGGATCATTGTTGTGAACATATGTGAATCAGGACAATGGAGGTGGCAATAAAGTTACACCTAGAGGAAGTAAGAAATTTAAAGTTAAGGTTTAGGATACTTAGATGGTAATAGATGTAGATTAAAGGAGTAAAGGTCAACAGTTTCATAACAGAATAGGATGTACAAAGGTGCAAGATAAAGGATGTAAGGGGAGGGGGATTACTAGAGGAGGAGGTAATGCCGTAGGTGATTTGGTATATAGTAAGTTGTAGTTTTGTAAGGCTAAGGCCTAGGGGTAAATTTGTGATGTGCATCTGTTTTCAATAAAGCAGCCTTTTTCATACACTAAGACAGCGAGTATGTGGTCTGTGTTGCTCCCCTTTATGGCGAGTATTGGCAAATCCAATACGTTTGACGTTTGTGCGGTGCATGCATGCTCAATCTGCCCACCACACACACGTTAAACCTATTGTTTTTCCCATGCCTATCTCTCCTGGTTCCTCTTTTTCCATCACTTGTGTTTCAGGTGATATAGTGGTGGCATAAAGCATCTTTACTCCCTCATTCTGCAATGTTGACTCTCCCACAAGATAGACGCTGTCCTCAAAACAATTTATGCCGATAGATGTTGGTAGTGGGCACTGGCACTCATTTTTGGGGACCGGGATTTAGTTTTGTTCATCAAACACTGACGGTTGTACTACTGAATATTGAGCCCAAGAATATCGACATACAAGAATACTGTGGACAAAATATCGTGGGACAAAATATCGAAAGCTAAGTGCTTATAGGGAAGTATATATTTACTGTTTCTAACTTCACCTCTACGTACCTTGAAGATATGTCACCAAGTCACAAATATGTGGAATCGGGTATAGAAAATCTATACTTACTCACCTTTCGATGTTTTTTTGGATTCAACATTTTGTTGTTGATATTTGAATGCTTTGATATTCTTGATTTACTATGCAGGGTGCACACTAACACTGACCCACAGCAAGAGAGAGGAAAACAGCAAAAGGGAGAAAGATAGAGAAACTGTGGCCAAAGGAGGAAGTAGGGATGAAGAGAACCAGAAAGCGTGAGATAAAGACAATAACTGTAGGATGGTGGAAGAAAGAGGTATAAAGGTGAAATCAAGACTATGCAGCAGTGGTATTAGGTACGTTTGCATTTGGCAGTGCTGGGAATAGACTGCTAAGAAACTTTGGGCCCCTGCACTTATTTATTTAACGCATTAAGCAGTGGTGGCGAACATTGGGCAGATCTCATTGTAAGCAGGGCTTGTGCAGCCTGGCAGTCTCCAGCTACACATGTCCGTTAATGTCGTCCTCTTTTAGCTGCCTTTTTCAGATACAAGGAATAAGGTACCAAATATGGATACCAGGCACTACTGCTTATGTAGAGCAATGAACGGCATCTCAGATGGGCTTGATCCTGTGGTTAGATTTAGGTCAGCATGCATTCTTGTAAGTGAAGTGTATTTAATGGTAGTGTGTACAAAACAACCACTTCCACTGCTTGAATTGGCATGGTATGGTGTCATGTCTGCTTCCTCTTTTTCACAAATATACTTTAGACGTGCCAGGAGCATCAGCACATGTTTGCTTCTGCCTTTCAGTTGAAAGGAATCGATATTTCTCACCGCTTGGAGGTTGCACCATAGGTACTTGATCATCCCCTCTGCAGTTATTTGCTAGGAGAATTCTGACCGAAAACATGCATTCCGACCCCTGTCATTAACACAGACGGTGGTCATGGGCAATGACGACTAGTCTCCCTACAATTATACTTCACAACTGCAGTGTGTCATCCTCTAGGTCTCCCACAAGGAAGTCACACATCCTGGAGTAGGACAAAGTGACACTTATTGAACAATAAGCTCTAGGGAAGATATTCAAGAGGTGACGGTTGAGGCTTATGGGGTGTATCACAAGATGTAAAGCAACCAGGCACTACAGGACACAAGGCGAATGCTCTGAACTATGACACAGGTGAATTTAATGGAGACCAAAACCATAAGAATTTTTTCTACCGGCTGCTCTAGGCCGACAGGCTTTTTTATTCCTGCTGACTGAAGGAATCTGTGGTACTACAGGTATTTACAAAGGGGACAAACTAGTAAACCTATATCCTCTCTTATTTACAAAGTCAATGAAGCTTACATGAGCGCTGTACAGATGGTTAATATATTTATCTAATGATATCTTTCCTTTCTTTGCTAGCACTGAAGGAGATGCTTGCTGTTCACAAGTCCAACATGCCCCAGAAGTCAATATTTCAAGAAGTGAAGTGGGAGCCCGCTGCTGGGAACTCCTTCCTCAGTGAGAAGGAGATGAAGCAGGACAAGAACTTTAACATTGTGGAGGAGGCCTGTGACCGCAACAAGAACTGGAACCTGGCCAGGCCCCAGAGCGATGAGAAGGCCGGGGAGCAAGAGTGCACTTCTTCCCCAGATGACAACCAGAAACAGAGAGTCAAACACATGTTGAAGGACCTCTCACAGGCCATGAGATCTGAAGGCATCGGTCTCTCATCCGAAGAGGAGGTCCGCAGCCCACCTGAAGGGGCAGAGGTCAGGATTGTGGAGGAAGTTGCTGAGACCGCTGAAGACACAGTCAGAGTGTGTGAGGACTCTGCAGGGTCTCCAATGGAGGACAACGGATATGCTAGCAGCTCCCTCAGCATTGACAGCCCGGACAGCATCACTGGGAACACCTGGGATCTCCCTGCTGCCACCACTATGAACGAGCAAAAGGCTTTAGTTGAGGATCATGAACTTATAGAAGCAGATGCCGAGACCTCCTCTGACTCAGATGCTTACTTCCCATCCCTGGCCGAGGCCCTCCAGGACAAAGAAAAGCTGAAGCGGCAGGAGAAGGAGAAGCATCAAGTCCACCTGACAATGTATCGCCGTCTGGCCCTTCTGCGCTGGATCCGGGGTCTCCAACAGAGGGTGGTGGACCAACAGAATCGTCTGCAGGAGAGCTTTGACACCATCCTGGACAATCGCAAGGAGCTCCTCCGTTATATCCAGCATGGTGTTGGCTGCTCCAAGGAGAGCACAATGGAGACCCTGTGATCTACCCTTATCAAGATCCCAACACACCTCTGCCAAATCAGTACACCCTCGGTGTGCAATATGGATAGGCACCTGACTATCAAGCTTGCATCCCACTGCATCATGGTCATTGTAGTCCTCTCTTCATTGAGTAAACGAGCATGCAAAAGCCAAATTGCATGCCAGTCAGAAAACCAGGTCCAGATGGCACACTTATAGCGTGTGTTGAACATTACTACACTACAACCTTGCAGACGTTAGTGGATGCCGAATGTTGCTAAATCCTGAGGCTTCCTCATTAAGCAGCGAGCTTCAGTCATGTATTACACTTCTAAAAACTCAAGACTATGCTGGAAAGCTGCATGACTGTTAATTGCGATTGGCACATATGTTTTCATTTTACTGTCTGCCATGAACATTGCATATCTAGAATAATCTCTGTTATTATGTATGGTGCTTTGTCTAAATAAGGCGCGTCTGGCCTTTTCTTGTTTGTCAGCAGTCTTGGTAATCAGGCTTAATTTCAATGCCAAGGAAAAGTAATTCTTCAAGTCCGAGCCAATGCAGGCGCCATTTTGCCACCCCACCACTGACATTTGAACATTATGTATTGCTGTTGGGTGGAATCTGTCTCGCCTATAGATAGCTTGTTACCATGACCGTATTGCTTTTAAACATGCCGTATCTACTAGTCTCAAGATTAAGGTTACAAAAAGGATCTTTGTCCCCAGGGGCATCTTATTCCAGTTCAATCTTCCCTTCTACAAACTACTGTAACCTGGAAATTCAGTGTAATTGGTTCAGTGGTTGAATCAGGATTGCAACTCCCAGAATACACTGGGTTGTAAAATAAAATCCAGTACTGGAAAATAGTGTCCTTGGTGACATGGATCATCTGGTAATCTTACCCAAGAGCAGCTGGCGGGGATGGTGTCATTACGAGTCCTGCCGCCACTGTCAGTGTAGCATCCACGAGCCCTTACTGCAGGTCTAGGTCTCCACTGGTTACTCAGTAGAGTTTAGTGGGAAGAATTGTGGAACCTGTTATATCTTAAAGCATCATTTACAGATTCCAAGTTGAACCATGTGCACTGTGTATGTTGTGCATGGTGTGTATTCACAGCTCCATAACCATGGGGCTGCTCCTTCCCTTTGATGTCTCTTGGCTGTGCCACCAGAATGGGCAATCAGCTCCACCGATGGGCAGAATACCGCTTGGATGCTATGAGTTTCTCAGATGCTACTTACTCGAAAAACTCCTCATTTGGGAAGTAGGTTCTGCCCTCAATCAGCTACCAAATGGGCCTGCTTGCTTCAGCCAGGAGTCTGGCACTCTCTGTATACTCTTAAGCAGATTAAATACTTTTCCCATTTCTCTCTTGGCCATTAATGTGCTTGTATCATCTCGCCTTGACTGTGGTCTTCCGAGCTATGCCATCAGGGACACCCAGCGTGCTCAGGGCATGGTTGCCAGAGTAATGCTGAAACTGCAGAAATTCGGCCCAATGTCCGCGCCTCTAAAATTCCTTCATTGGGTCTGGAGCAGAAAGGATGATGATAAAAATGATATGCCTGGATCTTTGAGCTAATTTGACTCTGGATTGCTGCTTCTTGTGCAGTCCAGAATAATCCTCCTTTCCTAGTCCTGCGGTCTTCTTCTTGTTGTCTTCTGGTTATTTCTTCTTTCATACAGGCATGACTTGAAGGTAGATCTTTTAAGGATTAATATCACTTGCTCAGGAGCATGTCTTCTAAACTCTGCACAAGGAATGTCATCAAATCTACCAAGGATATATAAACAGATTATCATTCTGTATGGCCAATGATTCAACTTGCATTCTCTTTTAGAGAAGGCGGCAAATGGAAAAAATCCCTAGTTCTGAAAGCAATGTGCAATCACTGCATTAGAAATGGTGGTAATATTGTATCATAGTGCTGGGCAGCGATGCTCGTTAGCAACAAGCATTGACAAAGCCAATGGGTCTGGGGTTGTATGCCAACCTTTTGTTTTGTCAATTCTTGCCTTGTATTGTCATGGTTTCTGCAAACCTGTATTGTTGGGAAAACTGACGGACACTCGTCAATCTGAAAAATATTTGGCTAAAAGCTAAAATTATTTTGAATTTTTGGTCTCAAAAAGCACTCCTTGCCATTGTAGTCCCTGGCACTCAAAGGAACTACTTTGTTTAAATGCGCTGCTTGTGAAAGGCAGAATGCCGTCACTCGCAGTCAAGTTAGCCAATAGCTGAAGTGGACTGAACCACTGCCCCATGCTGTATGCTGTAGTGGGCAGAAGAAATATGTGAATGGAAGAACGACAGACCGGTAGATGACGGGGGCTGGGAGAAAGCACCAAGAAGTAAGTATATTATACATATAATTTTAGTAAAATCAAAAGGTCTAGGCTGACGCCAGACATAATGAGCTGGTGCATTTAAATATAGGAAAAAACCAGATACACAGGTTATGAATGGTATTCTCCATTTAAAGCTAAATTTGCAGTAATGCAGTAAAACAAGGCAGGGTAATTCAAATTCTGGCCATCTCATTTCTTTGAATGATGGCAACAGTGTTAATGTGCTTTTGATATAATATAATGTAATGTGGTATAACATAGCATAACATATAATATAACAAATAGGTATCGAATGTATGGTATCTTTTGTTGATCTGCTGAGATCTGGTCCTATTTTTTGCCTAATTGCAATCAGACTCGGTTTATCAGATAAAGAAAGGTCTTTAATTGAAATATGTTGCCATTTACCTGTACTGCCAACTAACAAGACAGTATTCACTATAAGAAAAATAGCCATTTTAAAATGTAAATATGTTTTTATTTTTATGAGGATTAGCTTTACTCACATTAAGAAATTATGATTAAAATGGGCTTGCATCAAAATCTTATCTACAGGCTTGTTTGTGTAACGGTGAGAGCCTTTGTTTCTGATTTGACGGTGCTCTTCTCTGCAATGTGCTATTTTTTAGAGTATGTTTATTCAATTTACAAAAGAAAAATTCTATAAACCATGATTATTTGCTCTCTACCATCACGCCCTCCTCCTTGCAGCCTCCTCACCTGAGGCGAGTTCTCACCATGTAGGCAGGCAGCCTGCATCTTTGGCTTTTCGCTGGTCAGTTTGATTTTGTTCTTAAATAAAGTCCACCTCTTCTAGAGTGCCCAGATAATGGACCAGATTCACTGCTTCCCCTTTTTTGGGGTATTTCACTAGTTCCCCTTGTTTAGGTTGTCTCAGAAAGGAGATGAGTTCCCGTATTCTCTGTGACATTGGGGGGATAGTGTTATAAAATCTCTTCCGTGGCCTTTGGTTGATTTGGGGTTGATTTTTGCATTGTAGTTACTTGGTCTTGACTCTGATCTCTGCGGAGCGGCTTGGATAAACTACTTTTGAAAAGAACCCGCTTTTCTGGCAGACATTTGGATCGTGGCCCTGAAGAAGGTGTTGGTTCAAGATGAGATGGACCATCCCAGAAAGGAAAGCTGTCCTTCTCCTTTAGGTATCGCACCCTTGTTGGGACATTCAAACACCACGTGGCCTTGGTATCCATTTCCCATGAGGCTTGCAACACTGAGCTTGCGGCTCCTAAGTGATTCGGAGACCACTTTTGCCGTATAGGAGTCTTTTATGTAATGACAGTGCACGCGTCTGTATGCGTATTGAGGAAAGGCAGACCTGTGTAACCCAGTAGTACAGTACAGTGAGAAGATCCATTTGGGGCCTCAGCAAGCATGTTTATAACTCGAGAGTTTTTTTACTCTGGGGACCAAGATTCCGTTCTTTTCCTCCTCAAACATGGAAGCCTGAGTGGGGAAATACTAACCAAGAAGTGGCAATTGTCGCCAGCCCCTTCTTCTGCTCCCCATCTTTTCTTATACCAAGCGAGGGATGCCATACATCCCCACACAGTCTGTACATCAAATATATACAGTAGAAAGAAAATTCTGTTCAGGGCTTATTTAGATGTACGCTCTATAGCGTTGAGGCTTGGAATTTAAACAGCCCTTAATGTGAATGAATCCCACCAAATTATGCGTAAGCAGAACTGTTAAATTAAAAAAAACATTGTTTGTTGACCCTAGTGGTCAGACCTGCATCTTGTGCCTCCTAGTCACAGAAATCTCAAGGTATGGTTTATGTATTTGAAGTATCCCACACCTGTGGCAAAAAACACAAAGGTGAAGCAATTCACCACACATATGTAAATAGGCATTTGCTTAGCAGAAGCACACATTGAACTTCTATTTTATACATACAAAACCAGCAATAGTGTATTTATAATCCGAAGTAGGTCCGTTTTACCTAGCGGTGGGATGGATCTTGCATACCCTAGCCCAGTTATCCATCTCCTTGGCCTAGTGCTCCTGTCCCCAGATTACAGGCGATATTGGCCACACCCTCCAGTTTCATCATCCACAGGCATCTTGATTGTTCAGGAGGTACTCTGACCCAAGTGAGCATTTTATCAGGGGGATGAATACCAATACTGTGCAGGATGCTGCGCTTCAGCAAGCAAATGCACCATATTCTGGCTTCATCAAATCCAGGGCACCTGTGGTAATCAGCAATAGGATTTTTTCTTTTGAATCAATGTTAATTGGTTCCCCAAAGTGAAACCACCACCAAATTACAACATTATTAAAAGTCCCTCAGACACTGTGAGTGTGTATTTGATGATCGCAGATAGGTAGGGATAATAACAATACAGATTTAATAAAGAAGCGTAGAAAAGCGGCTGAGACTGGTGTTATTATTGGAATAATTTTACATGGCAGGGCTCACCATCCCTCACGAGTGTGCCATATAGGCATGGGGTTGTGAAGCTGCATCGAAAAACATGACCCACTGTCAGCTGTGCTGCAGCACTTACAAAAGAAGGGGTGATGCAGAGTACATTGTGCTTAGGTATTCCTTTACGAGTCCTGTGCCGGAATGTGGGATCCAACTTATGCAATTGTTGCCAACACTACATTTTCAAAGGATGTCTGAGGGGCTGTGATATAACCCACCCTATTGCTCCCCTACGCAAGCGAGAATAAGCAAACTAGTAAGGTCGAGCTGCAGGGTACTGTGTCATAACACCAAACAATTCTCAGTCTTATCGGTTAATTTCTGAATAGGATAAACAGGACTGGAGTATCCTGTCCCTGGAACTGTCTGAAAATGCTTAAAATACATACAAAGAGGAGAGGTGAACCAGATGCCGTTACCGCTGCCCGATGATCTACGTAAGACATCACCTTCCCTTATGCTCCTGAGCCACACGTAAAGCGTCACTGGACTCTGTGGCATAGGGCGTGCAATCAAATAGTGGTGTTATTCCACGTCATACATTCCCAACAAGGAAGACCAAAAGCAGCTATCGGGACATAACTTAAAAAGCCTAAATAGCAGACACATGGCTGTTGCTCAATGTCTTTTCTCTGCATAAGAAATGCAAAGAACCTCCACTATGCAAGTACTCGCCATTCCTTGTGACCATTTCTTTCTTCCAATTGCCTCAATGCATCTGTTGTGGGAGTAGAACAAGCTTCTGATAGACGGGGCTAGTTCATGTGCTTCCCGGGAGTTTTCTCGAATGCTGGCTGCTATGGGTCTCCATTCTTTTCCCTTTTTTCTCTCACCTACGAGGTGGACTTGAACCATAAAATGAGAAAAGCGGAACATAAATCCATTAATCAATCAATCTATCACTTATTTGTAGAGCGCGCTAATCCCCTGTGAGGGTCTCAAGACGCTGAGCAGGGGGTGGGGGTGCAGCTACTGCTCGAACTGCCAGGTCTTGAGAAGTCTCCTGAAGATCAGCAGGTCCTGGGTCTGTCACAGCTGTGTGGGGAGGGTATTCCATGTCTTGGCAGCGAGGTAGGCGAAGGATTTGCCGCCGGTGTAGGTCCTGTGGATGCGTGGGACGGTGGCGAGGGCGAGGTCGGCGGAGCGAAGCTGCCGGTTTGGGGTGTAGAAGGTGAGACGCTTGTTGAGGTATGCTGGTCCGGCGTTGTGTAGTGCTTTGTGGGCGTGGGTGAGGAGCTTGAAGGTGATCATCTTCTTGACTGGGAGCCAGTGCAGGTCTTTCAGGTGGGCAGTGATGTGGGTGTGGCGAGGAATGTCGAGACATTCTAAAGCGTTTGCAGCTGAGGGGAAGGTGTGTTCCAGTGCTACCACCAGGACCCACATTCAAACTTCATCTTTGCCACACTGTCTGGATGCCATCTTCTAACAATTAAGCAAATATTACAGGATGTCAATACTCAAGTCTATTGCACAAATATATGGTTTGGAGAGATTTCTGGAAGATATTCAGAAGTTCTTCAGACCAATTCCCTGTTAATCAAATCTAGCAATTGGTGTTACCCTACCTTCACAGGGTGCCTGCTGGAGATGTAATTATCAAAAATGTTGAGGCTACCATCAGGAAGTGATATGCAAAGTTGAATGTGCCTTTCAGTCATTGCTGAAAGAACTTTAGGCAAATATTGTGGTAGTTCATGACAGCGTACAATGTGCTGCTCGGCTCAAGATGGAATCTCAAGTACAGTCCTTATCTGATATTGTTTTTGATGGATTTTGTCCCGTGGCTTCAGCAGTGGGAGTCTCATTTGACCTTGAGGTTGTGAATGAAAGGTCGAATACTGTCAAAGTCTATGTTGCCGATTCCTCCATTTCTTGATCATAAGCTATTCTGTTTCGATCTGAATGATAACCGTGTTTTCATTTTTCTCTCCTTCTTCAAGGAATTATTTTAGATGTCCTGGCCTTGGAGAGGTCGAGGCCTCAAGGTAAGAGTTTTTCCCTTCATGGCCATTTGACTTACATGAAGCAGTGGCACTTTTGATTACTCTGTCAGAAGTGCTTGTTTTCCTTAGCTATTTCAATGCATATTACATTGAATTGCTTAAAATGGGCACTGATTCCGATCATTGTGCCCTGGGAGGGTTCAGCAACTATTTTGCCATCACATTTGTGAGCCTCCAGACCAAGTTTGGGCAGTAACTTACACTTCTTCGCCTTCATCAGGTCACTGTTGGGGCCCAGCTTGGGGAACAGGGTCCGGTATTTTATTCTATCATGTTCTTTGTCCAGAAGGTATAGAGACATATGTGTTCAGCGCTAGATCTAAACTGCGCCAACATGTTTCTAAAGATAATTTCAAGATGGATTCAGTCGTTCAAAATGAAATATATTCTGCATGGTGAGTGGCATATACCCCTGCCAGGAGTATCTCTGGTACTTCCTAGAGTGGTTTATGATATCACTTGACCTTCAGGAACTGAAACTTCTCAGAGTTTGTAAAACTGCAGAACTTTGCTTCTGCAAATCATGTGAATTTTTTTAGAACTGTAAGTTTGATGAAACAGACAATAAGTAGATAAAAGTATGTTTTGTAGCAAACAAAATGCAGAAACATACTTCTTGGGGGACAAATATCCAACATTCTTCTTGTGATACAAATATCCCACAAGAAAGCTTTTTATAGGAAAATCCTTCTACAAAACCCTTTTTTTGCTGCACAACTTTGCTAGCAAAGTACACAAGCAGGTCATTTAGCAGTGTGCGCTCACCTAGTTTATGCATGTTCATATCCATTCATGTAATCAATCCTTCTTGAAGATCATCATCCAGACCCCTGAATGACAGGTGTCATACAGTCACTCTTGGGTGAGGAGCTTGAAGGTGATCTTCTTCTTGAACAAGTCACTCTTGTTTCATCAAGTGAAGGTGGACACACAAGTGGTTTTCAGCATTCTTCAGATGTAATGGTTGCTTTTCAGTATGACAAAATATTTCCTGACAACCTAGAATTCTTCAAGCCTCTTTTTTAACAGATCTGGGTGCATTTCTGAGGCTTGCGGAGCTGCAGGTGTCTCTCACACCGGAGGTGGGTACCAGTTCAGGCGGGCAAAGGGGCCTGGATATTCGTGGAACCTAGAGCTGGTTCATCTAGAGCCTTGGTGAGACACTTTCACCGACACTAATGGCCAGGGTCTGTGGATATCAGGAGTTAGTTCCAGCATCTCCTACTGTTTACGGTGCTTTGCTACAGTTATTGGACCCCTCTATCCTTAAAAGACCTTGCTCTATCTTCCCACCTCCATTTGATTAAACAATTGACTCATTTCAACTCAATAGAAGTAGGAGTGATGGTCTTCCTCACGCCCTGCTTATGAAGGGCCTAGCAGTAATTTTATAGTCCCTTCAGATGTTTCCCTGTCCACTGATGGGCTTTCCCATCCAGATCCAAATGGATGCCATGCTTCTGCAAACCATAGGAAGTTTTTTTAAGAACTGCCAGTTTGATGAAGCATACAATAAGCAGATAAAAGTATGTTTCGTAACAAAAAAATTCAGACACATACTTCTTGTGGGACAAATATCCAGATCTGAATGGACGCCACGGTAGTGAATTTCATGATAAATGGTCACGCAAGGGTGACTTTTCAAATCTATTTCTGAAAAGAACACCTGATTACTTGGTTAGTTGTTAACATCCGTGGGGAAGGGTGGAGTCAATGTGAAAGTGCAGTACCCAAGCAGGTAATTCTGTAAGGCTGCTGCAGTTTCTCAAAGATGTTTTGTCAATTTTGCAGGTGATTCAGATCTTCCTGATTGCAGTATTGTGACAATCTCTGCTTTGGTCCTGGAGGTTGAAAGAGGAGAAATCTAGAACTGTGATCCATCAGTGGTGATCCAACATTTTTACCATTCTTCGACTGTGCAGGTGTAGGTCTACTCTTGGTCCTATTTCCAGCCCAGCGGGCTCCACGGGGATTCTGGCCTTCATGAAGAGGCACCTATGTGCTTCCGTTTTTAATAGATGGTTTTCTCTTTAGTCTTGTTGTGATCACTTTGTAAGGCCAGTGTGCTGCAATTTACACTTTTTATGAACTGTAGAGAATGAGTATTTACAGTCCCTCCCTTTCATAATTAAGGAGCTTAACTCTTTATATATGGGTGATTCCGTGTTCTGCAAGTAAAAGAAAATAAATCTTTTCATTTCATCTAAATCCAAAGATTATGTTACAAGTTGTTTTATGTGGATCTATTTGGCAAGGATTTCTTGGATTTGAAGCTTCCCTTGGTGACTCGTAGTGTATGGTTTTCCATGGTCAGCTCTACCACTTGCGCCCACACACGTTAGCTCACTCTCCTGGTTCATGGTAGATCCACTAATGGAGGAGCTACTTGCTTTACAGAATATAAAGTAGTCCTCTTGCCAGACATTCGTAGCATAAATATTTGGGTTTCCACTTCTAGTTAAAGTTGCAGAATGGGGATCATTTGAACTTTGGGCCAATGTTCTCCATGCTGGACTTTACTGATTGTTCTTTTAATGTGGGCTGTGTCCCGCTTACTGGTGTTATTGCTGCCGTGAAATTCCGTCTGGTACGAGATAAGTATGATGAGGAGATGGCATTAAGTTGTAATGACCATTAATCTCCTTTTCACCAGGTCTTACGTTTTTCCTTCCTTCCTCTCTGTGTCTTGGTCTCAACGAACTTTGGAGACAATGTTATTCTAAAGATAAGTCCTGCTTAAGTGTGGAAAGGGAGATCAGCGGGGAGGCTGTGTTCAGTGTGCAGACACATCTCACTAGGACCTCACCAAAATGATTACGACTCAAATTAATGAAGCTGTCTGGTAACCAATCAAGTCTGGAAGGTTGTAGTTGAAAGTCAGGGCAATATATTCTTAGGCCAAAACATACAGACTTTCTGTAGCAGATGTGAAACTGTTGTCCAGAAACATATTAAATTTGCAAAAACTATTGCCATACAGCATTAATGTTTCTAGTTGGTGGACCAGTAAAGGACATTTGTCTGCAAAATGAAAAAGATCCTTCAGTGTTTAAATGTTATTCAAGCAGGGTAGAAATGAAGACTCCTCCTTTGTCATGAACATTTTTTAAGCTCAATATTCATGTAAATTTATGTTAGGCCAGAGGGACTATTCTCTGAGCAAGACGTTATTCAGAGGTTATTCAGAATGTAGAAAAATCCTCAACATTTTACATATCTTTTAAACTCATGATGCATCTGTAATGTACAATACGGATCTGCAGGGCTTTTCTTAAGAGAAAAGAGCTGCTTCTGATCTGGACACATATTAAAACCCAAACTGAAGACCAGGTCTCAAATATAACTCGGATATGCTGAATAAAAGAGACATTTCTTTAGTTTTAAGAAGGGTACTCATGCTGGCAAAAAGTCTATTTGTCCACACACACTATTTCATTCTTGGAGGTGGAAGAGATGGTTGTTATAACATTATGTTCCTGTGCTTCCAGGCAAGACAAACTCATTATTTCTTGGTGAATTACATTTTTAGTACGATCTATGAATGTGTATACTTTTTGTTCCTAGAAAACATTAGTATTTTGCTTTGTTTGGGTTCTTTTTGTATCAATATGTTTTCATGATCACAAAATAGGGGGGAAACTATGACACAGATTGTGTTGCATAATGCCACACAATTTGCCTTTTCTTACCGCATCATTTAATTAATCCTGTCACACAATGTGGTCCTTCGCTACCGCATTATTATAGTGGCCCTGCTTATATGCCAGTCATTTCATTTCATTAGTCTTTATTCGATTAAAAAAATCATAAAAGACACAACATCAACAAGATATACAATACTATATCATAGAATACAATTAGAAAGAAAAAACCCATCATCAATAAATTACGTTAAAAAGATATTAAATATTCCAAGACTAATGTAATAACAATAAAAACAATACAAATCAATAATCCATAAGATCCTAATGTTAATTTTGTTTATGACCCAACGCGAAGACCACAACTTCGCCACTGCAACTACAATAACTTCCTTTGTGTCGCACTTAAAAATGCGCAGGGCTGTTTGCGCAGAACTTATACCTATCTGTTTACACAAGGGCTTGATCCACTTCAAACGTGGAACTCTATATGCAGGACAAACAAAAAGAGCATGTGGAATAGTCTCTGGAATCCCTGGGCAACAATGACAGGAGGTATCCATATTTGAACCCAAATTCTGACCCCATTTTTTGATAAATGATTTTAAAGGTAGGGATCCGACTCTGAATTGATGATACAACTTCCTATCTCCAGTTCCAATGATGATGTCCCAATAGGGTTCCAGACAGTAATAAAGCTTATGGTCCATAAAGAGGTCAGTTAATGAGCCCCCAGTGATCTGGGCGTAAGATTTAAGTTGGAACATCTCAACATACAGTCTCTTAAGCTCTATCTTCGACGGGAAGGGATTCCCTACTGGGTCTAACCAAAGTTGTCCAAGGTTCATTGCCATAAGGACAGCTCTAATTTTATAGAGCCAAGGGATTTGGCGAGACTTGTCCACCCCTATAAGATGTTTAAGAGCCAAAGCATAAGATGCTAGCTCTGGGGTGGTCCACAAGCGTCTCCAATAAGCCAGTGGTCTAAAACCTGCTATCTCGTCAAATGATACACTCCCTAGGTCCTGCAGCAATGGTTTTAGGGTTGTAGATTGAGGTAGGCCAGTCAGGGAACGAAGGAACTTATTTTGGGCAAGTACCAGGGTTTGCAGGTTTTCAAAACCCCAAAGTTCCGCACCATAGAGTATTGACGCTCTAACCTTCCCGTGATACATCTTCATTACTGGAGCTATAGGTTTGGTTAAAGAGGATCTGTGTTCTTTTAGGAGTGCTCCCGCTAATTGGTTATGTTTAATTACCGAGAGATCCAACTGGTGGTTCCAATTAAGTCTCCGTCCCAAGGTCACCCCTAAATAAGCAAAAAAATCTGTTTGTTCAATAGGGGCATTATTCATTCTAAGAGATGTACTAATTTTTTTCCTCTTATGAAAGACCATAAATTTAGTCTTCCCAACATTAACCTCCAACTCATTATCACTACAAAAAAGTTGGAAGCGATCCAGGGCACGTTGGAGGCCATTTTTAGTTTTGGACAATAAAAGAGTATCGTGCGCAAACATTAATATCGGTATTCTAGATCCAGCGAGTGTGGGGGCATCCGTTGGGTAATCAGTGAAATAGGGGACGACATTGTTAATAAAAAGAGAGAAAAGAGTGGGAGCAAGCACGCACCCCTGACGCACTCCTTTAACCACTTTAAAACTATTGGTAGTCTCCCCTTGCCCTCCCCATCTCACACAGGCAGAGTTATTTTCATGGAGCCTAACAATGAATGATAAGATTTCTAGTGGCATCCCAGCCCTTTCCAAAGATTCCCAAAGCTTATTCCGTGAAACCAAATCAAAGGCAGATTTAAGGTCCACGAATGCTGCATAAAGAACACCGCCACCCAGCACTACTGTGTTCCAATACAGCATCATGAATCTGAACACCTGGTCAATGGTGCTGACATGGCTCCGGAAACCAGCCTGGTATTCTGATAATATGTCTTTATCATCTATCCACCCTAATACCCGATTTAGTACTATTTTAGCCACCAGCTTCTGGGTGGTATCAATCAGGCTGATGGGCCTATAATTAGATGTCAGGGCCCGATCACCCTTTTTATATATTGGGATGATTTCAGCCCCACGCCATGAATCGGGTATGGGGGCTCCTCCTGCAATACCATTAGCCAATATATGGATATATTTTACCCAATTTGCACGATCAATTTTAAAGATATCGGATGGAATTCCATCTGGCCCTGGTGCTTTCCCGGCCGGTAGGCTTTCCAATACATGCTCCACCTCTGCATGGGAAAATGATAATGCCTAGACCTATCAGGTCTACTTCCAGTTCAATACTTTCAATTAAGATTCTTACAAAGTTTCAATCTGATTCAAAATCCATTGTATTTTATTTCATTCTTACTGACGTTCTTTGTTTTTCACAAATTCCTTCTTTGCTGAGACGTCAATATATTACATTTTCACAACAACCCAATGCATTTCGGGTCAAAAAATGACCCTTCCTCAGGGGTCTATAAATGGAAAAGACAAAGAAATATTTTGAGCTACTCAGCCATTTTTTGACATAAAACAATTTAATAATTTTTTTTTTAAACATCTATTGTAATTGCATCACTGTCTGTTGAGTAAACTGTGTCACAACAGTCTAATTATCATGGATTCCTAATTCACCTCAGTTCCCATTGTAATGTAATACTAAACTATCTAGATCAAATTGGTTCCAACTGTATCACTCTCAAACAAAAATCAAATTGTAAAGGTCACCTGCGATATAACGATTTTAGTTGAAAAAAACAAGTGCTGTTGATCATGTTTTCTACGGCGGTGATAAAGCCACTATTGATAATCTGGTGCTCATGCAGTGTTTGTTATAAGACAGTGCGCTCAAATCCTTCGTGTTTTACAATATTTTTCTGTCAGCGTTTAGTTGCACATAATGAAACCAGCTTGTGAGCCTATTTTAATCGTAAAAAACTTCCCAGGCTACTACAACAGTAATATCGTAGCGGTACTCTGATAGTGTTCCGCATTGAGCACTTACTTCCGTGTGAAAAAGTCTCCCGCGTCTGTCTTCCAATCAAAATCGGGTTTGTAAACCTCGGCGTAACCTCACTATTTATTTGCTAAGTGATTGGTCCAATCGCGGTACCGTGGTTGGTCCCGGTCAGTGCAAAAAAATAAACGATTTAATAAACATTCGTTTGACACTGCTAAGCTTCCTAGATACTTTATAATCGCATCGGTGATTGTCAACGGTAACATTACACCTTATAAACACTCAAATATTCAGAAATCGTTTCATAATGAAAACATAGATTTTAACTAGCGTATATCAAGCACAGTGATATAAAATGATTTTGGAACCCTATATAAACAATAACACCCGTGTCCGAGAACCATACTCCAGTGGTTGGTGAGGTTTTAGGTTTGTGGAGTTTTCCCACTACGGAATCGACACTACAAATTTAGTGCTCTCCCACCCTGGCCTCGATTTCATCACAGCCTATGAGGGTTGTGTTAATTAACTTTTGGTACCACACATTTTTAGGGTGCTGTACGTGTGGCCACCATTGATACCTCTTAGAGGTTGTGACCACCACCAAAAAAGTGTAGGTAGCCTTATCATTTTTGGTCCTGAAGAATTGCCAATTAATACATTACCAGGCAAGAAACATGTCTACCCTTTTAGCACATTGACTCACATACCTAAAGGTGAGAGATGTACGTTTCACTTTGGTTTTAATCAGGATGGTGACCATGCTTTATTAAAATAGTTTGAAGTGGATCACCTATCCCTGATTTAGTTCACTCACCTCACACTTCACATGCACCTACACCAACTAGTAGAAGTAACCCCTTACACACCTCACTCATCGGCATTGGAAATAAAGATCTCCGTTAGGAAGGCCCCATTTGGGTGCCTGATCGGGCATTGCACCGCCGGCCCGATAAGGAGCAAGACCCGGTGATGAAGCAAGACACCCGCTTGTTGAGTGTGTGAGGGTCTTCTTTTCCAGAAGGAGTGATCTTCTCTCCTGCGTATCTTATCACCCTCAGTGTCACCTTGGTATCTTCTAGTGATACTAACACACCCTGCGTCATTTTCAGGAACTGCATACCTCTTTGTTTTCGCTATGGAAGGAATAGCAGGGACTCTGTACACTTCAAAGCTTTTCTCCCCACTTCAAAAGCACCACTGAGTACAAGTACTGGACCTCTTGACACCATGACTTCAGTACACTTCTGGACCTGTGACTACGCTGCCAGGAAGAACTGCTGTACTGCTGAAATGATTGCCACTCTGCTGGACTGCTGCTTTGCTAGACTCTGCCTTGCTGTGCCCATGCCTTGCTGAGCTGCCTTGGTGCCTGCTGTTCTACTGGCTGGGTGGAAAGGACTGGACCTACATCACTTGAACCCTGAGTGACTCCAAGAGCATTCTGGCTTTCCTCCTGTTCCCAAGTCTTAGGGATATCAAAGACTTCAACTACATGCATCTGCACCTGGTCTCTGTAAGCCGTGAGTCTGCCCTGCCAAGTGGTGCCACCCCAGTCCTGGACCCTTGGAAGTGAGGCCTAAGGTGCTTCTTCATCCAGAAACCGTGCATCCCCATCTGAACCGGTGCATCTTCGCCTTTGCATGAGTTGGAACCAGAGCATCCTTGTCATTGCAGGGAGTTGACACGGCGCTTCACTCTCGGAACCGGTGCTCCACCTTCGACGCATCGCCTACCAGGGGAGCAGTAGCCGTGCATCGCATCCGGAACCAGAACTCACACTCGGAATCGCTGCAGTTGTGTGGAGAAAATTGATGCATCTCATCAACTGCATGACTTGACACTGACGCATCGCCTCAGCTGCACCTCGCATCCATTGTCGATGATGACGCATCCTGGGTCAAGGTACTTTGGTTCAGCGGGCCCAAGTGGGTCCCTGTATCCCGCCCACACTACATTGTGGTCGGCCTGAACTTTTGACTTTGCCCAGGTCTAGCGCAACCATTATTTTGACATTTATTCTTTACGAATTCCTATCTCGACTTCTACACATTGGATTTTTTTTTTTTTTTTTTTTATTTATAAAATCATAAACTGTTTTTCTAACCTGGTGTGGAGTCCCCTTTTGTGGTGTTTTCACTGAGGGTGTCTCTGACGCATTCATCCAGGTGGCGAGGCTGCAGTGTTGTCACAGGCTCAGCTCCATTATATCCAGGCCTCACTGGCTTGCGCCACTTCTTACTGGAGGTGAGACAAGGTTCCCTATCAAGGAGGCTCAAATTACAGCTGAGATGCTCTCTTGCTCATAGCACATGCAAGTCATTAAGGAACATATCAGCGAGGCCTTTTGTGTTCATGATCATGTTGCGTGCAGTCATTTTTCTTACAGACTGCAAGCAGCATCTCCGACCCCAAGGTCAGCAGAATCTAAATTAATCTATGTACAAAATTTAGGTTCATGGAGGAAATTCCAGTTGATGACTTCCAAATGATTTTAACTGATTTTGTTGTGGCATGTGAATTTTGAATAGTGCATTAAAATGTCCTGTAAAAAAATACAGAATGGCAATCCGATACATTAAGGAAACATCCTTGCTGCAGCCAGTAAGCACCTACAGCCAGTTCCAAGAGGCAAATAGATTCTTCCCAATAGCAGTTTATAACTTGGCCTAGTCCTGCATGCTATCAGCACAGTCCAGGGGAAAACATTAGTAAATGGTCAACTGAAGTATGCAAGGACTGGAAACATATTAGCCCTGGCCAAACTGTTTAAACCTTTCTTAAATGTGCTTGAAAATGTACCATGTGTCAACTCTTTTTTTTCAAAATTGTTGCAGGGGAGAACTTCCCCCAGGCCTCCCTCATGGCAGTTGGGCTCATTCGGTGTACTAGGTTCTATGTGCAGGATCGCGATGTATGTCCTGTATTTAAAGGCGAGAGGGGGAAGCCCCTCTTCGGGAACTAGAGCCCTCACACACCCAGCAAGCTAGGTGTCATGCTTCATCATATGGGCCTGCTCCTCGTCAGGCCGGCACTGCAATGCCCGATGGGCACCCATAAATGGGGCTCTTTATCGGAGATCTTTTGTTCCTGCCGTTTGGTGCAGTGGGGGTGAGGGGCCAAGTAGTGTAGATGTAGTGTAAGTGAGTTAAAACAGGTCAGTTAGTCCTTGAACTAACTTTATTCTGGGTTATGTGTCTAGATATCTACATCCTACTCTCACTAGGTCGCATGTTTCTTGCCTTTGTTGACAGAGGGATCATTGGCAATTCTTCAGGACCAGAGTAAGGAATGCTATCTACACACAGTGAGAGGGGAAACCTACCTCCCACATCGTAGTACAGTGGGCAATGTCCACTGTACGTGACTGGGGACGTCCTTTCGATCTTGCCTAATGCAGTTTCTATGACCGCTAATGTTGCCTGTTGGGGAATATTCATGTACAGAGCCTCCACATCAAGGGTCATGAGGTAGTCTATTTCATTGCTATTGGGTACCTCCTCTATGATGCGGAGGATGTCAGTGGTGTCTCGTACGTAGGATGGTGTCTGCTTTACTAGAGGTTGAAGAAAGTGATCGCAGAATTTGGACAAAGGCTCGAGTAATGAGCCAATGCCTGAGACAATTGGACGTCCTGGGGTCGGTGTAATGTTTTTGTGTATTTTAGGGAGTGTATAAAAGTATGGTATTCTAGGTTCTTTGGCAGTCAAGAATTCCGCCTCCTTTTTACTGAGCCATTCGTTAGTTTCTGCTTCATGGATCATGCTGGTAATTTTAGTTGTCAATCTGTTAGTGGGGTTGTCTGTTATTGCAGTATAATACTTAGCATTTTGTAGTTGTCTAAGACACTCTGCATCATAGTCAATGGTTGACTGAATGACCGTGGCGCCGCCCTTGTCGGTCTGTCTTATGGTAATCGTCATGTCATCAGCTCCTCCTTCATCAATGCTATACGCCACTATTCTCGTGAGAGCATTAAATGGATTGGCAATGACACATTGACTTACCAGTGTACTTGTACCTTTATCTTAAACAGGACACTAACTGTTGGTGTCCATTTATCACGCCGGATACTGATGAGGCTTAACTAATTAGGCCCTTAGGTGAGTATTACACCACACTATGCTCGACTACTGTTTTTAATGCTTTATAATGGTTTTAATCGTTTTCAAGATACAAAGTACTTGGTCTTTCACTGTATGAAGCACCTAGACACTGTAACTGCGTGAGATATCACTATGGAATGCACACCCCTTTGAACACTTTGTGTGCATCTTTCATAAGGCAAATAAGATATACGATAATATATGATGATGCATATAATTTATATAATATCTGTTACTTCGTCTCAATCTAGGTTCCGTGACAACGGTGGGACATTGCCCACTGTACTACGATGTGGGAGGTAGGTTTCCCCTCTCACTGTGTGTAGATAGCATTCCTTACTCTAATCCTGAATAATTGCCAATGATCCCTCTGACAACAAAGGCAAGAAACATGTCGACCTAGTGAGAGTAGAACGTAGATATCTAGGCACATAGCTCCTAGATTTACGCACTTCATATATATTTTTAATCACTGTTTGCCTTCCAGAATAAAATTAGTTCAAGGACTAACTGACCTGTTTTAACTCACTGCACCAAACGGCAGGAACAAAAGATCTCAGATAAAGAGCCTCATTTATGGGTGCCCGTCGGGAATTGCAGCGCCGGCCCGATGAGGAGCAGGCCTATATGATGAAGCATGATACCTAGCTTGCTAGGTGTGTGAGGGCTCTAGTTCCAAAGAGGGGCTTCCCCCTCTCGCCTTTAAATACAGGACATACATCGCGATCCTGCACATAGAACCTAGTACACCCCTGACCTTGTATATCTTAATGCCCATAGGAACTGCATACCCTTCTTTAGTACATTGCCTTGGGCACGTATGCTGGACCTAGAGTAAAAGCCCTATTGTCCCTCTTGTTGATTAAAGTTGGGCTCATTTGCCATAGGGCATTCATCACCAACTTTTACACCCACCACTTTCAAATGTCACCAGCCACCACTGGACCTGTGTCAGGAAGAACTGTTGTGCTGAGAACCAGTGCATCCTCGTCATTGAGTGGAGCGGACCCAGTGCATTGCCCTCTGAACCAGCGCTTCGCCTTCGGCATCGAAGCATCATCTACTGTGGGAGCAGCAGCCGCGCATTATATCCGTAACCAGTGCTCACACTCTGAGCCGCCAAAGTTGTATGGAGAAAATCGATGCATCTCGTCCACTGCATGACTAAACACCAACGTATTGCCTCGGCTGCACCTTGTATTGTCGACGAGGAAGACGCATCCCGGATCAAGCCACTTTGGTTTGGCGGTCCGAAGTGGGTCCCCTCAATTACAGTTAGCCTGAACTGTTCAATTTGCCCCAGTCTAGCACGACCATTATTTTGACATTTATTCTTTAAAAATGATTATCACGACTTCTGCACATTGGATTTTTGTTGTTTTGGTCTTGTTTCATTTATAAAATCATAATCTATTTATCTAACCTAGTGTGGGGGTCTTGTAGTGTTTTCACTGTATGAATGTACAAAGTGTTGCACAAAAACTTTAAACACTGCCTCTTGAGTTAAGCCTGACAGCTCTGTGCCAAGCTATCAGAAGGTGAGCACAGGATAATTTAAGGTGTGTTATGACTTACCCTGACTAGGATTGTGGATCCTGCCTGGACAGGGTACATACCTCTGCCAACCAACCAACAAATTTGTAAATATGTATCCTGTCTTTTGCTTAGAAATGTAATATTGATTAGTATGCTAAATAGGTGTTTTTAGGTCTCGCCTAGCGCTGCAGCGCATGCGCTGCTCGCTTGGCGAGATTGATTGTGAATGAGGAGTTTGATAAGAGGGCTTGAAGCCCCGCCCCTCGTTTCCATTGGCAAGCGTCACCGTTTATGCTAAACGGTATCCTGCCATTTGAAATTAGGGCTTTTTGGTGATGCCCTTTCGCCTCCGATCCGGACTGGGTCGCCTGCTTTGCTGCTGTCGCAAAGCACTTTCTTATCTTTATGGGGCCATGTCTTTCTAATTAGAAACACATGGCCCCGTAAAGACAAGAGATCGATGCTTGTTCTCTCACTCGTGTTTAGCAGCAGAGAAGGGGCGTGTGAACCCTCCTTTCTGTAACATGCTTGCTCTCCCTGCTCTTCGGTTGGGGTGAGGGGGCCAGTTTCCACCCATGCTCCAGCTGCAGCGCGGTCCTCTTTCACTTTCGGGACTGCGCTTGATTATTTAATTAATTTGCAGTGGAATTTACCAGTCGGGCCGTTTTCATTTTTGCGGCCGGACCGCGCTTGTTTTTTTTTTTTAGTTATTTGCAGCGGCCTTGTTTGTTATGGCATGAGCTAAATTATTGGACAATTGTAATAGTAGGCCAGATTTTCGAAAGAAAGCGCTTAACTCCCATATTCGAAGAAGCATGATATTAGAGATTTACATAGACCGTCTCAGCTTCTCAGCTTTCCCTTGAGAATTAATTGTTAGGGTGGGATTCTGAACGAATGTAATGTGGAATAATCATAACCATTTTTACAGCACTGCAAAAAAACAAGCTCATTTTACTTTCATACTCGCTTGTTAGCCAACACTGTGGTTTTTGTTTGTCTACTTCGGAAGGATGGAAAGCTAAGGAGGCCCTGTATGGATTCATACCTTTCACCTACAAATATTTGGAGAGAGCGTTTAACCAACTAAACTATCTTGCATGCTATTACCATATGTTTTGACTTTGGACCACGTCTTTGCCTTTCATTTGATTAACTTCTAGTTTTCCCCTGCAGCGCAGGGGGAGGTGGGGGCACATCGGCGTTTCAGGGTCCTCTCCCCACTGTTGCAGGGAACTTCCATAATTGTAAGTTTGGCTACTATTCCAGTCATCTCCGTCTCTATGGAACGGGACATAATCAGGAAATACTGTCCTTCCAAAACCGCACTGCTGACATCAGCACATTTGTTAAACTAGACGACAGCCTGCCAAAGCATCGTGACATAGCGCATTGAGTTGAGTGCTACTTGCGGATATTTGCACGTTACTGGATTACATCCCTTTGTGACCCTGTCTACCTTTCATCTTTATACGTCGGTACAACCGATGCCTCTACTTTGGGTGTTGACACATGTAATTCAAGCAGCACCATGACGCGATTCAGTTTTTGCTTTTTGCTGCTGAAGTAAAAACGCCAATCAGTGCTCAGCACGGACGTGTAAGAGTGGAGCCGTGCATGGCGTGGACTTTCTCATACCCAGTGGAGATGGGCTCCCTCCTTCCACCTGCTGCAGTATTTTGTTTCTCTTACCGCCATGAAGCTTAGGCATATGTGCGCTTTACAAATAATGAACGACAATAACAAGATTATAACTTTATGCTTTATGGAGAAAGCTGCCGCCCTCCTGCATTTTAGGTAGGCACGTCAATCCTGCACCGAGTACCGCTGCTGACACACCGCTGCTGACACACCGCTGCTGACACACCGCTGCTGACACACCGCTGCTGACACACCGCTGCTGACACACTGCTGCTGACACGATGTTGCTGACACGCCACTGCTGACATGCCACTGCTGACATGCCGCTGCTGACACGCCGCAGCTGACACGCCGCTGCTGACACGCCGCTGCAGACACCACTGCAGACACCACTGCTGACACGACATTGCTGACACGCCGCTGCTGACACGCCGCTGCTGACACGCCGCTGCAGACAGGCCGCTGCTGACACGCCACTGTTGACACGCCGCTGCTGTTACACCGCTGCTGACACACCGCTGCTGACACGCCGCTTCTGACACCACTGCTGACACACCACTAAGACTAGGACAAAATCCATTTGATCCCAAATCAGAGTCAAGCGGGCGGGGGATAAGAAGGTGGGTGCAACTAAAAGAAGTGGAGTAGGAGGAGGCAAGAGCTCTTATGTAAAGAAACAACTAGCTCCGTAGAGCAGATGGACGACAAAGGGTGCTACCGGATGGATGAGGCTTTACAGAGCAGATTAAGGCTGCTCGGCCCTCACTAAGGATAGTCGCAGGTGCAGGTAGAAGGGATGTTTGGCAAGGATTGTAGGGGGAGAGGACATGGGAGAGTTACACAAATAGAACAAGCATTGAAAATGCAATAGGTCTCGCCTTTGATTAAGTTAAAGCCATTTGCTTTGCTAATGGTATTGTATAGCAAACCAAATGGCTTTAACTTAATGAAAGGCGAGACCTATTGCATTTTTAATGCTTGTTGAAAAAGGTGTTGGGGGGGGGGGGGGTAAACTTCCTGATTGATTACATTATTTTTTGCTCTTGTTGAGATGGTAGCATAAGGTGATGGGATGGCGCTGAGGACAACTCTGGTTTTAATGTTTCTGTTGATAGTTCTGGTGATGCCTCTGGAGTTGGGACTGTTGAATCCTCTTGCCTCATAAATTGCAAAGTATAACATTATTGTGTGATAGAAGTTGTTAACCATGCCCCATGGTCTAGCTTGTCTATAGGTGAGTTAACTTCTGTGGTGGTTGATGTGGTGACTCCTCTGGATTAGACAGTAGCAAGATGATATGGATGGTTGGTATTACGGGAGTGGGAGCAGTAGGGTGATGAGGGAGAATGAGCTATGGTCTTGTGGCAGGAGCTCAAGAGATGAGGGGAAGGTTTGATAGAGGAAGTCATGGAATGGGAATGGTGGATAGAGAGAAGAGTAGGTACAGGGGTGATGCAGAGGATGTAGAGCAATGAGGGGGTGCCTCTCAGGAAGTTGATTTCAAAGACATGATTGTTTGTGGTAAAGAAGCATGCAATGATTCTTCTTATATACAAATTGTTTGCAACTGTGTATATCCAGAGCAATTGGCTGGATGTATGGAGACGGTGGAGCAGTAATCTACCTAAAGTTTTTAATACAGTGTTTGTGAGCTGGCGCGGCCGGTACAGGTAAGAGCGGTGGGGCAGGGCAGGGGGGGAGTCGACATACGACAGGATAGCGAAAAATAAAATAAATAAAACCACTTTCCTTGCGCTTGCCGCATTGCCGAGTGGGCGATGCGGCGAGCACAAGGTAAGTGGTTTAATTAATTTTATTTTCCCTATCCCATCGTATGTCAACTACCCCCACCGCTCTTACCTATACCAGCCGTGCCTGCTTGTGAGTCCTGCAATCTAGTTGGTAGTGTAAGTTGGAACAGTTCTTTCACTATGGTTCACTTAAGTACTCTGCTAATGATCTTGTCCAGTGACTCCTATAAAGTATTGTGTTTAGCTATATAGCTGTCAATGCTTAGCTAACGGAGCCACATGGACTCGTAAAAGCTTTGTAGTACATTTGTAGGTTTAGATTTTCACTTTATATTGGTATGGTCTGGAGCAGCAAAAAGCTCAACTACCAGACTCCTGGGAACTTGGATTGTTTGTTTTGTGCTGCTCTAGTTATTCATTGCTGTGTGTGCGCATGGTTTAGCTCTGCATATGGAGGACACTTAGCTATCAGAACCACTCGGCTACTTGGAAGTTTGTGGTCTATTGGAGGTTTGAAAATTTGATGTCTGGTGGTTTGCCACAAGACAACCTATAACTATCCAAGATTGTCTTGGACAATTAATAGCTTGCAGTTTGTGGTATGTTCTGAGTTCTATTAGTGTGCTGAGGTCTGCTACAAGTTTCACATGGATATTTGTCAGTCAGTAGTTTCCTTTGTAGGGTCTGAATGCTAATGTGCGATGATTTGGGTTGGGGCACTTGAAGCTCAGCTACTAGAGCCACATGGTGAATTAGTAGTTTGTAGCCTGTTGTAGCTTCTAAATTTAGATAAGTGCAGGTATGGTGAAGCGTAAGTGATTCACTGAACGTCCCCCAAAAGCAGAAATACCCACCCAACACGGCGTCCATATAGAAGTAGCGTTGATGCAACCCAAAGATAACCAATGCCAACACAGCAGCTTCCGAGTGTAGCTGTGTGGATCTGGCGTTACCCAGTGGATAACTACTCGCACTGCTGTAGTGGGACTGAGGAGTCAGCACTAAAGTGGAAATACTGCAGCAGAAGTATAATCCCAGACCCCACAGTGATGAATGTATGGGGCTCACCCAGGCGTGGAGATGGCGCAACCCAAAAATAGGCACTGGCACCACTGTAGCGGTCTGTGAATTGAGTCTACCCAGAGGTACTGAGACGTGACCCACAAGGGAGAGTGCAACTGGAGAACAGGCGTGTGGAGGAAATAGAGTATGGTCCTGTGCACTCTTGCAGATAAGGTAAGGTAGGAGGAAAAAGGAAAGTGAAAACAAAGAAGGGTTCTCAGCCCTACCTCTTTTCCAGGCCCTAGCCGGCCCAAACCGAGAAGTCGCCACTTGAAGTCACCCTTATCCTCTCTGAACTGTGCCTGGATGCCTGGGCTGGACACGCTAGGAGCATAGCTTCAATAGAGTGGAGAGCGTAACCACTAATGAGGTAATGGATCGGAAAAACCATAGCAATATCACCAAATGTTCGTCGATGGAGATTGTGGATACTGGGAGTTAGGTGAAGGTTTGAAAGGGATCATGATACGCACGAGGGTCAGAGAGGAGAGCAAAAACATGCCAGTGAGCACATTCAGCAGTGAAGAACAAAGGAGAGAACAAAAGAGACACCCAGCACTTGGGCCAGAACCAGAGATGGAAAGGTGGAAGTTTCCTGACGGTTGAGAATGTTTACAGTTTGAGGATGTCTCTTTTGTGAGATCGGTTTGCGAGGTAGTCTTGGGGTGGCTGAGTTCAGATCCTCCCTGTGAGAAGCCCAGATGAGACACAATTGAATATTCTTTGAGAACAGATGTAGAAGGATCGTGTTAAAGTGCCCATTGGGTGAAAGATGTCACAATAGGTCTTAAAATCCAAGCAGACATCGACAAACAAAGGAACATTCTAGAATGCTTATTGTTGTTGCTTGCCAGTGGTGCAGGACTGGATAAATAGAAATGGCCTTTTTTTCTTCATGGGAGCCCCCCTTTAAACTTTGTTTTTTCTTGAAGTTTGGAATCGCCACCTGGAGCTTCTCTTTTCTGGGTGGCACCCAGGACTTTCTAAAGATAAGTTTGTCAGTCACGTGTTTGGGTGGGCTTGGATGAATGAATTTACTAAAGGGACCAATTCGGTGAATGATGTCAAAAGAGGTCTAAAAACCCAAGCCAAACGTCATTAAACAAAGGAACATTCTGGAATGCATGTGTATTGTGAAGGGGGGGGTGAAATATTGGGTGAAGAGAAATGCAGTTCTCTCTACATTTGTAGGTCACTTTAAAGATTAGACAGGTGGTCTGATATGCTCATTCTTTTGAAAATTATAAAATAACTCCAATTGAGTTGGGTAATAATAAGACATGGTATCACAGTGCCAGGAGGTATTCAGTATGAGTGTGGGGTATGTGCATGGTCCGCATAGTTACATTTGCTGATGTGCATTGGGATGAGAGACAATGTAAACTGAGGATGCTGGGAGTAGGCTAGCAGTTGCATTATTTACTGTCTATACACTGTAAGAAATGACCATCTTTTGCATTGTCTTCCCCCAGATTTTTGCCTTCTGTAGATAAACCAGTGTTTGCTCGTATTAGGACGCGAGGCACTTTATCCCGCTTTATCCCACTTTATCCCGCCAAATAGTGGTGTATGTGCATGATAAAACTAACATATACAAGATTGACACATTTAATTTACTTATGTGTCCCTAGTATATGCTACTACCTGTACCGAGGAGCTGTAAATTAAATGCTACTAGTGGACAGCAGCACTCATTCTGCCACCCACTAAAGTGCATATCTCAGGCCTGTCATTGCAGCCTGTAGGGTACTTTTAAACCACCCATTTTACCTTAGAAAAACACCTTTTGCCAAGCTTAAATCTTTCTTTTCAGTACTCATAAGTCACCCCTAGGTTGGACCCTAACTGCTTATAGGGCAGCATGCATGGTAAGTAAGAGTAGAGCATGTATATTTAATGTTTCACAAGTGCGGGCAATGGAAAACCTCCAAAGTCGTTTTTCATTGTGGCATGGCAGGCCTCCCATAGATTAGCACTGGTTTACCTTATTACATTTAATAAGTTCTAAATTCAGTTTGGGAACAGCTAGTAAAATACTTCTTCCACTCATTTTAATTGTAATTTAAAATCCTATTTAATGATAAAGACAGATTTTACTATTTTGGAAATGCCACTTTTAGAATGTTGACATTTTCCTGCTTAAAGTTTCTGCAAAGGACGCGGGGGGTTCTGTGAGTGTCCAGGTGCCTTGGACTGTTGATGGCTCCTCCACTGGGAAATGTGTATTGCGCCCAGACAGTGGACAAAGGGCTTAGGGGTGGGCATGTACTGGCCTTCCCTTGACAGGATGGCATGGGGGCTGTGCTCCAGGACTAGTTGCATTTCAAAGGAGGCCTCTTCAGTCACAGGCAGATGCAACTAACACCTAGGCCTGCATCCTCCTTTGCCAAGCTAGTAAGTCAGACTCCAATTACAGTGTCTGCTTTAGACATTTTAGTGACATTATGGCTGGAGGATCACATATAACACCTGGGGCGCACTTCAAAGGGGTGAAGACAGTATACTAAAACAGCTCCTATTATTCCCTGTCTGGCTGTTGAAAAGTCAGTTTTTGTTTTATCAGACTGCCGTCTCTGAACTTTTGGTGGATACAAGGATTGCCTCAACCTGGATTTTAGGGTTTGATGTGGAAGGGCACTAGGAATACCATAGTACACTCCCCACACACACTCCCAAGTTTAGTGTGGCTGAAGACTTCCGTCATCTTGAAAATGCCCAAAGTGGATAGGGTCAGCCCCATTGGTTTGGTTGTCCCTATGAGTCATTCCCATCCTCTAGCTCGTGCCAGGCATAACTGTGGCCCTTCAGGCATCCAATTCAGATCACTTCTGGACCCGTGGAAGAGGAGAAGAAGACTGGAACCTGCTGTCTGTGACCTAAGAACAGCCTTGAAGACTGGATCTGCTGCCTTTCTTGTACCCAGGACAAAGAAGTGGACCCTAAGGGTCACAATGCTGACTTCCTGTTCACGGGAACACAACAAGCTACAAGAGGCCTTTTCCTGCAACTGCCCAGCGGACCAGTGGCAACTAGACTTAGAATGGACCCTGCTGTGGCCTCTATCTGCCACGCTGTGAAACTCTAAGTGCTTTCTCATGATGTCCTGGGGGCCTTTAGAAGTATACTCCCGTGGTGGATTAGGCAGGGGCGGCTACTGCCTTAAGGCGGAGGAGCATCGCCCCACTAACTAAATTGACCCAGAGATGAAAAATTAAAATGATAAAGTTAATTTATTACCAGTTTATTTTTCAATAACCACATCCTGAGCTGAGCGGGGCAACTGCTGACTGGCAGCAGCAGAGAGCAGTGATGGGCAGGGCACCTTAAGTTTGAAGTGCGGGTGTTTCTTTGGCCGGCCATCTTGCGAAGGTCAGCCAGACGTGCATTTTAAATCTCTCTAACCCAGCTGTCAAAGACAGCTGGGTTAGAGAAAGCATAGGGCTTCAGTGTCCTCGGGAGTGCTGAAGGAGGCCCCTCCCTCCAATCCCGGTGCTTCTCTCATGCTGCTGTCTAACAACACTGGGTCTGGCTCTAATCAGCAAGGCCGAGCCGCCAATCAAAACAACAGAGAAATTGCCTGCACTGATCCTTATTCTACAACAAATATCATTAAAGGTGCAGAAACCAAATTACTGTAAACCTCCTTGGAATTTATTCAAAACAATGCATTTTTTATTTTATGTCCTTATCAAAATTCATTATGTTTTCACATATAACAACATAATTCAATCATATTAAACATTACACCACAAAACCAAAAGAAAACATTAACCCCAGTACAAAGACTAAATGACTTTAAATCAATACACAGATCATCAACAACATTGAAGACAAATCACTCGCACAAAAGACAGCAAACAAAATACATATACTCTAATAATTTTCTATTCAGAGCGTTTTCAAAAAAGGGTAAAACATTCAAGGAAAAAAACCAAAACTGTGAAATTTTAGACAAAAGAATTTCTGCACTGTGCCAATACATGGACGTTATTTTTACAATTAAGTAAACCAGCCAGAAAATGTCTTTACATTAGACACACTTGTTTTACAAAAACCAACAAAGGGGGGAGGTGGTCGACAAACCTGATGGTGTATCTGACCCCCGCGCTCTCGCTGTCAGCATCGAACGGCGTCTAGGTCCTGTTCTGCCATGACCGTTGACTATTATTGGCATTTTGTTCTTCTTGGCGCTATTTTTACATAAAACTTTAGAAATTCATAACTTTAGTTCCACTGATTGGATTGTTGTCATGTGGTTTCATATTGTTTATTAAAATATAAGCTACCTTTCTAATTCATTTATAATGTTAAGCATTTTGATTTTGTTACTGTTTTAGTACTGCATAAATGATTTATAAATTAAGATTGACTGCTTTGTACCAAGCTACCAGAGGGTTAAGCACAGGCTTGCTTCGATCCATCCTTTACAACGCTGAGAGGCCCTCTGACAGGAAGGTTAACGTAAGATCGAAGGGACTGAAGCCCACTCCCTTCCGAGGCACTTCCCTGTAGGCAAGCACCAGGCATGGTAAGAGGAGATCCCACTCACACCTCTAGGGCTATGACAGGACCATAATCCTGACTATGAGGGTCTTGTTGAATCTCGCAACAAGCCCATTGATGTGGGGAACTTTTAGTTTATCCCACATTGACTCCATGTATGCTGTCATGATGTTGGTGCCCCTTTCAGGCACAATCTCCTTGGGGAAACCCACAAGGGTAATTATTCCCATCAGTGCCCTTGCCACTACTGGAGCAGTCACCAGCATCAGGGGTATGGCTTCAGGGTATCGGGTGGCATGGTCCACCAAGACCAGGATATCCTGTTTCCCAAGGCTGTCTTGGGGTCCAGAGGCCTCACAATGACAATTCCCACCCTCTCAAAGGGGGGGGGGGGGGTCACACAATGAGGAATAGAAGCAGGGGAACCTTCCACTTTACCCCTGACTTCCCACTAGCCTGACAGATAGTTCACAACCAACAGAATGTGTCTGTGTTTTTCCTCATCCAGGGCCAATAAATGTGGGTGACAAATCGGTCATAGGCGTTGGCCTGCCCTTGATGTCCTGCCAGGGGTACATCATGAACCAGTTCCAGTAGGAAGGCCCGGTCGCACTGGGAGACCACGAACACATGGGTGGACCCAGGCTCAGGGACTGTAGGCTCACTATACAGGAAACCATTCTCTCAATAGATAAGGTGATCCCAGAGGTTATGCCATTTGCCTGGACCTTGCCCTGCTGCTGTAGGCCCTCAAGAGTGGTGCACTCCCTCTGCAACATGCTTGCATGCTCTGCTTGGGAATGTCTTTCTTCAGCTTGGCATCGGGTTAGTTCAGTAGGACTCCCCAAACTGCTTTGTCTTTCCGCTGTAGGTTCCCCGGGCATCATCTTGATGTTCACTCTAATCTGGACTGTGGGATTTTCCAGGGTGGTTCTCCGGCGCCCCTGCCTTTACACTTTGTGGCAGGTACCTTGGCTACTTTTTCAGGCTCGAGGTCCTCGATTTCCCCCCCCCCCCCCTCCTTCTGGGCTGCCATGGACTGTGAGGTCATAGCGCCTACTTAGGTAATCCCATTATCTCCCATTTTGACCTGAGTTCCACCTCCTTCTCGGCAATGTGCTCCAGGTCATTTGCCAACCGTTGACTGGCATGTCTTTTAACCAGTTTCCCTCCTCCTTCTACAGCGGGTTAACTGTTCATCTTTCTTTGGGTCTGACTCAGTTACCTTTTTGTGGACCCTGGTGTATCACCAGAGGTCTACTTCCTTTAGAAGCCCTCAGGGTACAGGGAACTTGTAATCAAGTAAGTGTTGGCTGAGTTCTGGAAGTCATTTACTGAACATGTTCTCTTTCATTAAATGATTTATAAGTTGTCATAATTTCTCACTTTATATCTAACCCTGGGCGTAGTGGGCGTAGTGGGGCTACGTGGAGCAGCGCGTAGTGTGGCAAAATCTACGCACACTTGCGCGCTCCGCGCATGCGCATTTGTGTGAAGAAGTTGCCGGCAAGCAGGAAGAGGGAGCCCCGGGACACCGCGCTGCAGGTAAGGTAATTTATTTACTTTTTACATTCTTTAAATTATTTTAAAATGAGGGCGGGCGGGCGGGAGGCGGGTGGCGGGCAGCTCTGCTTCGCAGCGGCGTGTGCGTAGCGCTGCCTGCTACGCCTACTTCGTAAACGGCGAAGCAGGCAGCGCTACGTGCACTCCGTGGGCAAAGCGGAGCACGACGCCCAGCCTTATTTATAACCCTTCACCCAGCCATCCAGTGCCTTACTAGAATACTCTACAAAATCTACCCAAGACTGGTTAGACAAATTCTGACTACCTATAAATTTAAACCTGCACGTTTCTGGGGTAAGACCATACTTCTCAAGCAGGGATCCTTCATTAGGACATATTGCATCCAGTTCCCCTTTCCCATGACTAGTTGGGAATCTCTCCCTGAATTGGACATATGTTTCCACAGATTAACCCCCATTCCTCCTCATCAACTCTGTGCATGTCTTAGGCTACCTCATAGGCCTCAAAGCATTTATCAATATCATCCCCCATTACAAGGCTAGGCACCAGGTCTTTGGGTATATTGACCTGCTTACCTTCCTTATGCACTCCATTGTTGCTACCACTATTATCTCTGGGCACTATGGCCTGTCTTGCCTTCAAGTCCACTTCAGGAGTCAACAAGCCCCTCCTCCAAGGCTAAATCTGCTGCTACCTTCCTTTCCTCAGCAGCCAGCTTTTTCCCTTTCAAGACCCTCGCTGTAGCTTCTTCCTCCATGGCTAGCGTGGCCAGTTGCAATCTCAGTTCTCTCTCAGCTTTCCCGTCCTCCATCTCTTTAGGGATCAGGTTATGAGAGGACGCACTGCTCTCTGCTCTGGATCTAGCAGGGGACCTCACTCAAGTAGGCCCTCCTCTCTCCTCTGGGGCCATTACCTCTCCATTCTCCTCTGTCTCATCCTCCTATGATGTAGACTGCAACATGCAGACTTCTTCCCAGGCTCTGAGAGCTATTTGCTAGTCATCCTCCTTAAACCCCTTCACCAACTTAACCCCCTCTCCTTGCAAAGCATCTTCAGCTCTGTTACCTTGAGGGTGTCAACGACGCTCAGACCCACTTCCAGCCTTGCAAAAATCCCAGGTGCCAAATAGGAGCATGGGAATTAAATTTTGGAAGAATTAAAACAAATACCAATAAGTAATAAGAGGAGAATTTAAAAATCAAAAGTCGATTTTGATGTCAGATTAAATACAGTGAGCCAGCTCGCCACAAGAAAGATTTGTTACTATAAAGAAAAAGTTTCAGGGCCTTACGAAAAGAGGGTTTGTTAGTCAACTGACATAGTTCAAGTGGGAGGATATTCCAAAGTTTGGGGGACCAAAATAGACAATGAACGGCCTACCCAACGAGATCTACAGATCTTAGGAACCTGTAGCAAGTGTGCTGAAGAGGATCTCAGAGACCTCCCAGGAATGTATAGGGTGGCTAACGGTCTTAGCAAAAGGGGGCCTCTCTTATGAAGTGATCTGTGCAAAATACATAAGGCCTTGAATTGCACTCACTGTTCCACGGAGAGCCAGTGTAGATCTTTAAAGGCCTTTTGCAGATTGGTGCCTTGGGAGGTTCATGAAGAGCTGTGCAGCTGCATTCTGAGTGGCCTGCAGCCTTTTGATCACATATTGGGGCGAACCAAGGTATAATGCATGGGTACTCACAGTACGGCCCACGGGCCGCCAGCGGTCCGGCAAGCCTTTCTTGGTGGCCCGCGGACCTTGCAGACATCGTACCTGTGCTTTTTTTTTTTTTTTTTTTTTTTTTTTAAAGAGTGTCAGCAAACACCGCCGGTTGCAGCAGCGCGGAGCTATGGGGGCCGGGCGATTCTTTTAAAGACCATTCACTTGTTAATGAGGCTTTGTTGTATTTCACCTCTACTTGGCGCCCCTGCTTCTCCCCTCTGATTAAGTGGAGAGCAGGGGCGCTAAGAAGAGGTGAAATACAACAAAGCCTCATTACCAAGTGAATGGTCTTTTAAAGACCTGTGAAGTACTCGGGTGAGGCTGTGTGTGTGCCCGGGAAGCAGTCTCAGCCCAGGGTGACACATGCAGGGTGAGGTGACAGAGGGTGACGAGTACAGCAGGGTGTGAGAGCAGCGGGCTGCGGGTGAGGTGACAGAGGGCAGCAGGGAGTGAGAGCAGCGGGTGAGGGGACAGAGGGAGACAGACTGAGGGAGACCGATGGGGACAGAGAGAGGGAGATGGAGGGAGACAGAGGGAGAAAGAGAGAGAGAGGGGGGACAGAGAGAGAGGGAGACAGAGAGAGAGGGAGAGAAAGGGAGACAGAGAGAGAGGGAGAGAGGGAGGGAGACCGAGGGAGGGAGGGAGACAGAGGGAGGGAGACAGAGAGAGGGAGACAGAGAGAGGGACAGACAGAGGGAGACAGGGAGAGGGAGGGAGGAAGACCGAGAGGGAGACAGAAAGAGAGGGAGGGAGACAGAGAGAGAGGGAGGGAGACAGACAGAGAGAGAGGGAGGGAGGGAGACCGAGAGGGAGACAGAAAGAGAGGTAGGGAGGGAGACAGAGGGAGGGAGGGAGACAGAGAGAGGGAGGGAGGGAGACCGAGAGAGAGAGGAAGGGATACAGAGAGAGAGTGAGAGGGAGGGAGGGAGACAGAGAGAGAGGGAGGGAGACAGAGAGAGAGGGAGGGAGACAGAGAGAGAGGGAGGGAGACAGAGAGGGAGGGAGACAGAGAGGGAGGGAGACGGAGAGAGAGGGAGGGAGACGGGGAGAGAGAGAGAGAGAGGGAGGGAGACGGGGGAGAGAGAGAGGGAGACGGAGAAGAGAGAGAGGGAGACGGAGAGAGAGAGAGGGAGGGAGACGGAGAGAGAGGGAGGGAGACACATAGAGAGAGAAGGAAGGAGACAGAGAGAGAGGGAGGGAGACAAGCAGAGAGAGAGGAAGGGAGACAAGCTGAGAGGGAGGGAGACAAGCAGAGTGAGTGAGACAGAGGGAGGGAGACGGAGAGAGACAGATAGATAGATAGATAGATAGATAGATAGATAGATAGATAGATAGATAGATAGAGAGAGAGAGATGTGTGTATGCTGGGTCTGGTGGCTCAGTGGACGAAGGCGTCCGCTGCAGTGGCCTGTGTTCAACCTCATGGGCATAGATAGTTTTTATTTTGCTCTAGCCCCGCCCCCCTCCCCCACTGCCCCTGCCCCCACCAGTGCGGACCTCGGCCATAAACCACACTGTAAAGTTGGCCCCCGAGAGAAAGTTTGTGAGTACCCATAGTATAATGCATTACCATAATCAAGGCGTGAAATAATGAGAACCTGGACAATAAATCTTCTGGCTAAAAAGGAAGAAGATTAAAAACCTTTCTTAACAGTTACAGGACACCAAAGCAATTAGCAGCCACCTTTTTTGCTTGGTGGCCCATTGTGAGGCTGGAATTCGGCCACAATCCAAGGCTCTTTATCACACATTTGGGGCTGGGAAGCCTATCCTGGAATTCCGGCACAAGGCTTGGGACTCTATTGCTGAAATTGTTACCCAATAGCAAGACCCCAGTCTTGTCTTCATTGAGCATCAGTTTACTGTTAGTTATCCATCTGGCTACTTCCTGAAGGCATTCGAACAGACAGAGGTGACGAGCTGGGGTCGGGGGAAATTGAAATCACCAGCGGAGTGTCATCAGCATATGAGAACAATGACAGCCAATAGGAATGCACAAGCTCAGCTAGAGGGTACATATAATGATTACACAGGGTGAGACTCGGAAGCCCCCTGAGGCACCCTGCAGCTCAAGGGAGACTGTTGGAGTAACAAGAGTGATCTAACTCCTGGAACGTTCTGTTCTCCAAAAAGGAGGAGAGCTATTTCAGTGCACGGCCATCAATGCCCACTTTTGATATCCAATGGATAAATCTGACATGAGCTACCATATCGAAGGCCGCACTGAGATTTAAAAGGATAATGGCTGACAAATCTCCTTGATCCAACAGTCATCCTAATTCCTCACCCACTGGCAGCAAAGCTGTTTCTGTGCTTTGCTGTGGTCTCAACCCCCTCTGAGTGGGGTGGAGCATTTTGTTAGACTCAAGGAAGGCAGAAATATGTTTCTTGACATGGTTTTCCAGGTGCTTCGAGGCTCGTGGTAACAGGGAGATTTGCCTGCAGTTACTCTGGCAAAGGGGGTTAAGACTGGGCTTTTTAAAAAGAGGCTTATCTACTGCATGCTTCCATTGCAGGGGAACCTGCCCGCTAATGAGGGAGCAATTAAGCAAGTCCATCAAGATGGGGCGATACTATCAGACTCTTCACAAAGAATATGAAGGGGAATAGATTCAAGAGGTGAACCTGATTTCATTGCCCTTTGGAGATCTGTAAGACGGCTCACAGTGAGATTAGGACCAACTGTGAGAGTCTCTCTTCTGACTGCACTAGAGGAGGCTTTCTACCTGAGGAGTCCTCAATGTAATAACCGTCGGGGAAGGAGGAGTAGATTTTCAATATCTTCTTTTGAAATAAAATGCCAAATGATTGCTGTGCTCTAGCAAGGCTTCTGAAATAGAGCCTACTGACTTGTGATCTGTGATGTTTTTGAGGATCTGAAAGATCTCTTTCAGGGAGTTAGCTTAGTACTCAGTATTAGAGAAGAAATAAGCTGATTGGAAGGCTTTTATTTCCGCATGATAGAGCCTAATAACACTCCTATACCCCAGTTTACTGGCTTTGTTGTAGGACTTTCCGGAAGTTCTGCGTCACAGCGCTGAACACCAATTTGGGCTTCATCCCTTCAATCAGGGATTTGTAAAGCGCACTACTCACCTGTGAGGGTCTCAAGGCGCGGGCGGTCTCGGAAAGTATACTTCATCCAAAGAGCCAGGTCTTGAGGCTCTTCCTGAATGCTTGCACTGTGGGGGTTTGTCTTATACTGAGGGGGAGTTCTTTCCAGGTCTTGGCCGCGATGTAGGAGAAGGCTCTTCCTCCTTTTCTGGCTCTGCGGATGCGAGGGACTTCGGCCAGGGTAAGGTCTGCGGAGTGGAGGTTTCTCTTGGGGGTGTAGAAGGAGATTCTTTCGTTGAGGTATTGGGGCCCGGTGTTGTGGAGGGATCTGTAGGCATTTGTGAACAGTTTGAAAGTGACCCTCTTTTCGACGGGGAGCCAGTGGAGGTCTCGTAGGTGCTGGGTGATGTGGTGTTGTCGTGGGATGCTGAGGACGAGTCTAGCTGAAGCGTTCTGGATGGGCTGGAGTTTAAGGAGCAGAGATTTGTTGATTCCGGCGTAGAGGGCGTTCCCATAATCCAGTCTGTTGGTTATGAGTGCGTGGGTGATGGTTTTTCTGGATTCGGGGCAGATCGATTTGAAGGTCTTGCGGGGGCTGCGGAGGGTGTTGATGCACGTAGAGAATACAGCGTTGATCTGTTGGTTCATGGTGAGGGAGGAGTCAAGTATGATGCCGAGGTTGCAGGCGTGGTCCGTGGATGTGGGAGGGTTCCCGAGGGCCACCAGGTGTTCTTCCACGCGGAGGGGGTGGATCCGAGGACGAGGACATCCGTTTTCCCCGAGTTAAGCTTCAGGCAGCTGCTGCTAATCCAAGATGTCAGGTTCCTTGGTGAGGGAGAGGATGAGCTAGGTGTTGTTGGCGTAGGATACTATGCTAAGTCCATGTTTTCTGACGATGGTAGTGAGAGGGGCCATATAGATGTTGATGAGTGTGGAGCTGAGTGAGGATCCTTGGGGTACTCCGCATCTGATCTCTGTGGGTTCAGAGATGAAGGGCGGGAGTCTGATTCGTTGAGTTTGGCCGGCGAGGAAGGAGCGGATTCACTCTAGGGCAGTTCCCTGTATACTGGTATCGTGAAGTCTGGTGGCTAGTGTGCGGTGGGAGTCTGTGTCGAAGGCTGCTGAGAGTTCTAGTAGAATGAGGGATGCCATGTGGCCTTGGTCGAGGAGAGTGCGGATGTCGTCCGTGGCGGCTAGGAGGGCGGTCTCGGTGCTGTGGTTGCAGCGGAATCCGGATTAGGATGTGTCGAGGATCGAATTGAGTCTATGAAGTTCATGAGCTGGTTGTTGATGATCTTCTCAGTGACTTTGAACTTCTGTTTAGCCATCCTGCCAGAGGGATTCTCAGCGATGTAAAGTATGGTTGAGAGCAAGCTACAAACCCCCCTCACTCCCACAAGATGTAGTTATCTGCATGCTAGACTTCCAGTCTCAGAGGAAGTGCTTCTGGAAGAAGGCCACTGAAACCCAGCCAGGAAATTATGAAACACTGGCATGACAAGAAGGCTACTGGCCAAAAAGTATGGGTAAAGGAGCCAGTTGAGCCCCAGGCCTTACAGGACCGATGTGCCAGGCCCTATGAGGTCAAGGAGGGGAAGGGGGAGGCCACCTGCTTGGTGGACCTCCAGAACCCTAGTATTCTTTTAAGGGCTCTGCATGTCAATCGCCTCAAGCCCCACTTTGTGAGGTCCGAAGTCCCCATGCTCTTGGTGACAGATGGATGTAAGGAGGAGGAGTAGACCGAACCTCTCCCAGACCTCTTCTCTTCTAAAAAGCTAAATGGTTCAGTGGAGGGTAGGCTCCACTCCCTAACACTGATTCCAGATCAAGAGAAAGAGTGTCACCAATTGCTGGGTCAATTCTCCTTACTGTTCTCACTTATCCCTGGGCTCACCACTTGGTGTACCCACGACATTGACACGAGGAACAACATGCCTGTCAAGAAAATAATCTACAGGCTGTCTGACAAAGTGAGAGCCAGTGTTAAGAATGAGGTGTCCAAGATACTGGAATTATGAGTGATGGAGCACTCCAGTAGCCCATGGTCCAGTCCAGTGGTACTAGTATACCAAAGCTGCCCCAACTCTGTGTGCCACCCCATAGCTTGAGTTCTGTGTGCACTACCAAAAGCTCAATTCAGTCACCAAAACTGATCCTCACCCCATCCCCTGAGCGGACGAGCTCATTGATCAGTTGGGTGCAGCCAAGTTCCAGAGTACTTTTGGTTTGATGTCAGGGTACTGGCAGATTGCCTTAACCGAGAGCGCCTAGGGGATGTCAGCATTCTCCATCCATGAGGGCCAGTTTCACTTCAAAGTGATGCTCTTTGGGTTAAAGAATGCTCCTGCCACCTTTCAGAGGTTGGTCAACCAGGTCCTGGGTGGACTTGAGGACGTCAGTGCCACCTGCCTGGACAACTCTGCTGTCTTCATCTCCAGCTGGGATGACAACCTGTACAACCTCCAGGAAGTGCTTTAGGCCCTGCAACAGGCAGGCCTCCTATCAAGGTCAGTAACTGCCACAAATAGAGGGTTCAGTGGTGTACTTGGGCCACCAAGTCGATGGGGGCAAGGTGCAGTCCATTGAGCCCAAGATACAAATCATTTTGGTTTGGGAGCCCACCTAGACCCAGACCCCGGTGAGAGCTTTTCTAGCCCCAAGTGGTTACTACAATTTGCATCTTGACTTTATTACTGTTTTTATACTACATACATACTTTACACTTTGACTCTAAATTAATCCTGACTGCTTTGTGCCAAGCTACCAGATGATTAAGCACAGGTTGATTTAGTGATTGTTGTGGTTTACCCTCTACAATAATTGGGATTATTATTTGAGGTGGGGTTAGCCGCTATCCAACACTTGTCTTTGGGTGTGTTCATGGGGATTCAGTAGTTGGGTATTTTAAACCACAGAGATTACAGATCAGAGTCACATCGTGATAAAAGGAAGATTGCAAAGTGAGTTAATGCAGAGGTTTGTGTATACAATCTGCAGATCGCAGGAGCGCATCCCGACAGGGACTGACTCAATCCATCAGAGGGTAATAAGAGTACCAAGTCTGTATGGTAGTACCAGTTTTGTAAGTTTACTGTGACGTTTGGCAATCTGAAGGTAGGACTGAATGCTGTATGGGGACATTGTGTGGCATCTTCAATTAGAAAAAAACAAATTACACCCTAGTGTACAGGAGAAATCAACTTCCCGAGCTCCACAATTTCGCCGATACGTTGGTCTAACTACTTTAGTCCTTCGTGGGCACCAGTACACATGCTTACGTAGTTCCAAATTATTGATTATCACTTTTAATAGAGCCGCATCCAAGATACCAAGAGCACATCTCATGTAAAGGGAGGCCTTATTCACAAAGGGACCCCAATCGAGATCTTTGGTCACTCTTTTTTTTATTTTGCCTCAGTGGAACACACTTCGCCGTGATTCCCTGTTGTATGTTACAAAATGAACAACCTGCCTCGGACTAGGAAGAAAAAGGCCCCTCTAGCATCTTCTCCTAAGTGTCTATTCTGTGTCCATATTACAGTTGTCTGTTGTGGGTGGACACTATTTGTCTTCAATCACCACCTAGGCTAAACCAGAAATGTTGTCTGACAAGCAGACAGCATCATTCTTCTATCTCCTTAAGACATCAGCATCAGACCAATGTCTTGAAGAATATAAAGCACTTACCGCTCATAGTCATCCTCACCATCCTAGCAAACCCAGAAGAATTCCTGAAAAAGGAGTAGGTAGAAAGCTCGTACAACATCAGGACAATGAAATTTACTAAATCCAGCACAAACTGGTTTCAGACTAAATTTTGTCATAGAAGCAGAGCTAGTTTAACTCACGGAACAGTTCCATATAATTGAGTGCCATTGAACAATCACAGCCTTGTAGCCTAACAGTTCACAGCCTTGTAGCATAGCAATCACAGCCTTCTAGCCTAACAATCACAACCTTCTAGCCTAACAAGCACAGACTTGTAGCCTAACAATCACAGCCTTGTAGCCTAACAATCGCAGCCTTGTAGCCTAACAATCACAGCCTTGTAGCCTAACAGTTCACAGCCTTCTAGCCTAACAATCACAGCCTTCTAGCCTAACAATCACAGCCTTCTAGCCTAACAATCACAGCCTTGTAGCCTAACAATCACAGCCTTGTAGCCTAACAATCACAGCCTTGTAGCCTAACAATCACAGCCTTGTAGCCTAACAATCAAAGCCTTCTAACCTAACAATCCCAGCCTTCTAGCCTAACCATCCCAGCCTTCTAGCCCAACAATCCCAGCCTTCTAGCCTAACAATCCCAGCCTTCTAGCCTAATCATCACAGCCTTCTAGCCTAACCATCACATCCTTTTAGCATAACCATCACAGCCCTTCTAGCCTACCAATCACAGCCCTTCTAGCCTAACAATCACAGCCTTCTAGCCTAGCAACCATAGCCTTCTAGTCTTAACAATCACTGCCCTTCAGTCTCACCCATCAGACACCAAGAACATTCTGCAACATTTCACTGAAATAGAAGCTTTCACTATACATAGGAACACACTCAGTCACGCAACTGGCAGCACAACTTCGGCAAGTCGATTCAGACTTCAGTCTGTGACAGAAACCTCAGAACCATTGGGAAAATGACCACTGGACTACAGAAAGTGCTGTGATGTCGTACTACTGCAGTCTGTGCACTATGCGTATGCCAATAACACAACTAAGCAGAACCAAAAACAGCTCAAACAGATACAAACATGAACACTCCTTATCTCTTTTACAAATGACTTCTCCCACATTTTAATTAACTTGAAAAAGAGAGGGAAATCGTAGGTCTGGACAATTGGCCCGAGACATCCAACTCTGGATGGATAGAACTTAGTGGGTCTTGGACAGAACTCTTGCTAACGGGAAGAAAGGGGCCAGTTCTAAAAGATCTTACCTCTAAGATTTCCAGCCCCTAGCCCAGTGCAACCAAAAACAAAATGCAGGTGCAAATTGGATATCTTTTCTTTAAAAAAAGGAAATTGACTGTTGTAAAAGTATACCTTTTTAAAATGCCCCTCAGAAAAATCAGAAGAAAGGCTGTATGTATGTCTACTTTTTTAAAAGGTCCCTGATGCCCCAAAAGAGAGGTGACTTAGTACTCTCATTACCCACTCGCCAGTATTGTGCACCACAATAATTGCATAAGGAGCTTGAGCTACTCTATAGAAGCCTCCAAGCAAAATTAGCATTATAGACCTTCCCATCCCTCCCCAATATGGCTGACTTCCTCTTTTTACATCTTGAACCTTAAAAGTAAGCCATAACCACCTCACTTCCTGTTTTTTGGTTCTGCTGCGTAGACTCTTCAAGCAAGTTGAACAGGTAAGTGGGGTGAGGTTGCGATGTAGCAGGCCCTGAGACCCCGTAGGAGGTCCAATGTATGCAGACTCACTATCAGGCACATGCATCAAAAAGAGAGTTTGCGAGTCCTTATTTGCGAATTTTAAGGAATCGCAAATAAAGACTCGCAAAACACGATGCAACAAAAAAATTGCGAGAATATTGCGAATCGCTAAAAATCGCTAAATAAATTGCGATTCCGGCATTTGCGAACTCGCTATTAGCGATTTCGCAATTAGCGAAATCGCTAATACCGAAGTCGCTGTTTGATGCATCCTGATGACATCACAACCAGGAAGTGAGCAGCACCAGCCTCATTTCCAGTGCACAGTGTCAGGGAGAGGAGGGAGCTGGCTCTGGGAGCAGAACAGGAGTGTGACAGAGACAGAAGAGAAACCTGTGATATCAAATGGAAGCCTCACAAACAGCAGAGGAGAGCCAAACAGGCAGGAAACGCAAAATTAAATTTGCAGAAAAAGAAATTGACACCCTCATTGAGGGAGTAGTCCACAGCCATGACAAGCTGTTTGGAAAGGCATCATTGAAAGTGGCAGAGCAGGAGAAAAGGAAAATCTGGCTCCGGATCCAAAACAGGGTCAATGCCATTGGGGTGACACACCGCACCATTGAAGAACTCAAAAAACGATGGTACGACTTGCGCAGTCGGGCTAAGGTGCGCATAGCTGACCGCCTGAAGGAGGCAAAGAAGACAGGAGGGGGAACACCAACAGACACTGGGAACACTCCCATGGAGGACTTGATTGAATCCACCATCCAGCCAGAAGCTGTTGTTGGTGTGACCCAGCTGGACACGTCCGGAGCAGCAAACACATCTGAAGGTAAGATGAATGTATGTTTTCTTAGTGTTACAAAATGTAAAGGTAGAACTCGACCACAGTACAGCCCAAGTGCTGACCCTGAACATCCAGTACACAATGCGTTCAGTAGGTGAGGGGCATTATGGGAGATGTAGTCAGGTGAAGCAGTTAAAATGTCAAATCTCAGAGTAACAACCCAAAAAAGCTTAATAGAGTATAAAATCATTTACAAAGGCAGATATTTATTACTGTGCAATTAATATCACAGACATGAAATAATACAGTGTTGCACTGTTTCACCTCACAGATGCGCAACGTGTAGAAGATGTGGATAGCGATTCCCCAGACATGCAGGACACCAGCGCAGGTGAACAGATGGACACACCTGTGGTGCAAATAAATCCCTCAGGTCCAACCAAGTCACGCAGGGCTACTGTTCCATCCCTAGTCACCATGGAGTGTGAAGATGATGAGGCTGATGCAACACCAGGTGGCAGCCATGGCCAGACAACTTCCATCACAAAAACACAACCACAGGTCCCCAGAACTAATCACAGAGCCCGGCGTAGGAGAGGAAGAGCACTCAGGACACAGCAGGAGGAGCAACCAAGTGATGTCTGGGGTGGTCTTGAGGGACAGATGCTCCGTATGCAGCGCCTGCAGACAAAAAACACACGATTAGTACAATTGCAAGTTGGCAAGATGGCTAGCAACTTAGCAGTACTGTCAGAAAGTGTGCAGCAACTGAGCAAGGTGATGCATGAGGGAAATGTATCCCAGAAGAGACAGCATCGTCAACTAATGGTGCAATTGAAAATGTTTGCTAAATCAAACAATAGATTGGCCACGACAACTGCACTGCTGGCGCGTAGGTCTGTGACCATGCAAACTGAAATGTGCCATTGGAGCGGCGATGTGGCTAAAGCACTGGACCAGGTCACCAATGCAGTTGATTTGCTAAATGCTTCCACAATTGCGGCCAACAATTTGACGCCCGAAGAGGGTAGTGAGGGTGGCTCAAGCCTAAGTAGTGTGGCTGTTCCAGTCCGCACTGCAGGAAGACGCAACACACGCAGCAGTACCCCCGCCGCTTCCAACATAACGGATGACAATGCTGGGTCTGACAGGCGTCTGGGTGTTCGTGGGAAAAAGCGCTAGACTGGCATGTACAAGTGCATTCCACTATGGTGACGTAACCATTTATTTGGATTTGACTTTTCACAGACTGACAAGTGAATTGACATTTGCAAACCACTTATGTCCTTTGCACTGGTCAGATTACAAGTGTGCTTGAACACTCATGGCAATTTTATTTAATTAAAGAATACTTTGATAGCAATAGTCAGTTTCTGTGTCATCATTACTCACCTCAGAAATAATTTTGTGTGATGTCAAATCTTCTCCTACGCCCTTCTGCTGCGCCTGCCCCTTGTGCTGCATGGTGTTGTGGCACTTGCTGGTTCCCATCCTCCGAATCGCTGTCAGACACCTCGATGTCCATTCCTCCCCTTGTCGCTATGTTGTGCAGCATGGCACATGCCGCTACTATCTTGCAGCATTGTTCAGGGTTGTACTTCAGTGCTCCACCGGTCTTATGTAGACATCTGAATCGGCTCTTCAACAGCCCAAATGTGCGCTCTATGATGTTCCTTGTCGACATATGTGCTGCATTGTACCTCTGTTGATTGGCAGTTGTGGGATTGAGGTAAGGCGTCATTAGGTAATTACGCAAGGCGTATGCGCTGTCACCTACATGTAATGGAGCAAAGAGTCAGTGGCAGCTTCACATTGACATACGTACAATGACAGTGATAAACTATAACACATATTTACCAAGCAGATGTCCCTCTCCAAATTCTCCCCTGACAAGACGGGTGTGTATGCCACTTTGCCTGAAGATATAGGAGTCATGTGCACTCCCTGGAAATTGCGCAACAATGTCAGTGATAATGTTTTTGGCATTGCAAACGACCTGAATATTGAGGGAATGGTAAGATTTCCTATTTCTATATATATATTCCTGTGTTGCAGGGGGACATATTGCAACGTGGGTGCAATCAATACAACCCAAAACATGTGGGAAACGAGCTATCTGGTAGAACTCCTGTTTGGTTTTTGCAAGGTCAAGCGCGGTGGTAGGGAACTTGATATGAGACCCGATCACGGCCATCATGGCATCAAGGAATGCTTTCAATATTCTTGAAAGTGCGCTTTGTGACACACCTCCCGCAACAGCAATGACCCCCTGAAAACTGCCTGACGCCAGGAGGTGTAGGCAACATAGGACCTGCACATGCGTTGGGATGGCATTGGTCCTACGTGTCTGTCGTTGCATTATGGGGTCCAATTCATTGATTAGATCATGGATCATTGCTGCATTGAGCCTATACTTGTCGTATATCTCATCCTCTTGCTGGCCTAGCAAAGTTATGCGGACTCTGAAGATGCGCTCATTCATTCGCCTCCGTCTGTGTGCGGCAGCCTGCAGCCTCATCCTCCTCGCCATCAGGTAAATCCCTGCCATTGTGAGCAGTGCTGGCTCATTCTGGGTGTGTTTAAATGGGTTTCAGTTGGTTGTCACCTGTCTGTGATTTGCACTCATGATTACCACCTGGTTGTGATCCTTCTTATTTAGCGATCGCTAAATTGCGATTTTCATGGAAATCGCTATTTGCGATTTGTCATGCATACATTTAGCGAATCGTTGTTTGCGATTCGCTAATTCGGACACGCTAATACCGATTCGCTATTTGATTCGCAGAATGTTTTGCGATTCCTTATATTTGCGAAAAAATGGATTTTCGCAAATATACAGTTGATGCATTTCAACACTGACTTTTGCGATCGCAAACGGCCTATTTTTGCGATTCGCACCGTTTGCGATCGCAAAAAGGTTTGATGCATGTGCCTGTTGATTCCTTAAAATAAAATCATGGGGTATTAAAGTACTGCTTTAGTGGACGCTTACCGGGAGAGAGGTATGACTTGTGCTGGCTTCGAGATTGCAAGCGGACAAGCATTGCGCTAGCAGGCTCATTGTGTGGTCAGTCAAGGGCTCTGAGAGAATGCAGCGGTAGTCAACAGCGCTGCAGGTTAGGTGAGGGTGTGCACGCACTGTGGGGCATGTTTTTATAAGTTGCAAGGCAGCAAGGACACTAGCAAGATTCCCATCATCCTGGTTCATAGCAACTATATATGCAGGTAACGCAGAAGTGTTTTCAACATATTCATACCGGCGTGATTATGGAGGAAGCAGGTCCTAGTGGTAGTGGTGTGCAAGGGCCACCTGAAATGCTGACATTACAGGCGATTCACCAAATGATACAGGCTGGGGTGGCTGCAGCATTTAAGGAGAGAGAGGGACAATCATCTCTTAAAAACAGCGTGTGGATCCCTCCACCAGTGCTGATCTAGATGAGGAGGATTTTTTGAGGCATATATATGCAAGGTCAAGAGTTAATGTAGGTCTTGCAGCATATCAAGAACAACATGGCTTTTGTAGTTCCTCCGGTGACAGAGGAATCTGAGGATTTGTTTCATGCAGTATCAGAGAAGGGAGCCAGAATCACTGCATATGCATGCTTCTATTAAAAAGGTGGTTGAGAATGAGTTAAAAGACATTGATAAATCAACTTTTCCTAGGTATTTGACAGAGAGATATGGCATACACGTGTTTACCAAAGACTTTCCGCTTTCAGTTGAGGTTTGATTTATCATCCAAAGATACTATTATATCAGAGGATGCCTACCCGTCAGATCCTGTGGACAAAAAGGTGGACTCTGCAGCTAAGCGATCTTATACCGCCACTACATTTTCCATAAGAGCTTCCACATGCTCGTCATATACATTTCAATCCCTTCTTAAGCACTATCAGAGTCTAGCAGAGCTGATGGAATAGGAGTTGCATATTACTCCAACTTTAGCAATCATGGAGCAACAGACCAGGGTGTCGTATGATATATTACATGGTACCATGGGGCAGCGGCGGTGTCAGCAGGTGCTGCTATTCAAGCCAGAAGATGAGACTGGTTACGGAATTGGAAGGCAGATGCTGCGCAGAAAGCGTTGCTGATGAAGATCCCATTTTCAGGTGTTAAGTTGTTTGTAGCGCCATTGGAGGAAATGGCAGAAAAGTCTGCAGAGGACAGAAACATTTTAGCCCTGACACGGCCATCCATGGGTAGGTTTTTGGTGGGCAAGTGAGCCTATGAACAGTCATTGTCTTCACGGAGCACCCAGCCCTTTCAAGGAAGGGGTGTTCATTTCACAAAAAACAACTGGTCTCAGCAGTCGGATGGAGGGGCTCACCAGCAAGCAAAGTCCTCCAGCATACAGATTCCAGTCGAGGGCAGATTGACGAGGTTTATACAAGTTGGAAGAGATCAATCTAAGACCAGTGGGTGTTGAGAGTCATAGAGGAAGGCTACACCATCATTTTCAATACTTCATCCTGGGTATTTTGTGCACACACCTCATCCATCCAACCAGTGAAGCGTGTGGCCCTTCTGACTGGTGTTCAAGATTTGCTTTCCAATAGGGCGATAAGACTGACTCGTCATCGTCAGAAGAGTCAGGGAGTGTATTAAATTCTTTTCATGGTAGGAAAGGCACTAGGAGATTTCAAACCAGCCTTGGACTTAAAGAGTGTCAACTCTTTTATCATATTATGTTAAAAATGCTGTCATTATAGGACATTCTTCCCTTTCTGTATAAAGGGGAGGTGGTGGCATCGTTGGATCTGTTGAATGCGCATCTCCATGTGGCGACACATCCCTCCTCCCAAAGGTTTCTCAGATTCTTCTTGTAAGAACAACACCACCAGGTTCAGATACCCCATTTGGGTTAACATCTTCTCCTAGGGTTTTTACTAAAGTATTGGCACCTTTGTTGGGGGTCATTCATAAGATGGGAATACAGGTTTTCCTTATCTGGATGATTGGCTTATCTCTGCTGCTTCCTTTTCTAAGGCGACCAGCCACATCCAAGAGGTATGCAGGACCCTGCAAGTTCACGGTTGCCTCATTGTAGAAAGCTGGCTCTGTATATAGTGGACCAAAACGAGGTACACAATGTAGAGAGTCCAGGCAATCCTTATTGGTTTACAGAGACAAAAATTATAACACTAAATGCTTTCTTTTGTGGTAGTATGGGTGAGCAGTTTCGGGTTATTAGAGTTTAGGGTTATTAGAGGGTAATGCTAAGCATTTCTTGTACTCACGAAGGCACTAAATGAGACATACACTCAAGAATAAATCTGAGACCAATTTAGAAAAATAACACATAATTTTATATACATTTTGATACCAAGAACTTTGTTATCAAGTAAGTATATTTTTAACTAACGATTTTTACAGGTAACCTAAATGAGTCTTTATGTAGCAATGCTTTCCTATGGAAAAAAGGCATATGTTGCATACAGCTATTTACGGTAGGTTTGCGGGGGTCTCCTTATGAACTAAATGTCATAGACGATCAAAGTCCAAAGTACCACCAGCAGTTACTTGTTACTTGCCCTGGGGCGTCTGGGTCCGGTTGGTAGCATTACGCTGTGAAAAGGGGGGGGGGCACCTAAAAATAGGCTACAGAGGGTGACTTGCGGACAAGTTTGGTAGCTCCCAATGACAAGGTTCCTGGGAGCAAGAAAGCACAGCCGTCTCTTGGGTATTTTGTTACCGAGTAGATAGGTTGGCCAGGGCTCTGTGCATCAAAGGCCCTGGCAGTTGTCGGACTCGCCGGTTGAGAGTGCAAAAATCAAGACAGCTAGGCCACTCTGGAAGTGGGTCTCTGCAGTTCTGATGTCCCTAGACGGCTGCTCGGGCTTGGTGCAGTTGGTGTCCGGAGTATGGATTGGACTCACATGGGCTGTGTTTGCTGCAAGGGGTCCTGTACCCCGGGAATTGGTGCTGTGCAACTCCAGGAGATTGCTGACAATTTGTAAAGGGTTGGCAATCTACCGGGGTTCTTGGCAGATGCTCAGCTGCAGGATGAGTCACTCGGTCACGATTGTCAAGACTGGTGCAGGCTGGCAGGATTTTGCTCAATACACAAAGAGCCCTCGGGTCTTATGGAATGAAAAAACACAAAAACGGGCTGACTCAAAAGGAGACGTCACTTTTAAGGACGGTTTCCCTCACCCACCAGTGGTGGCATGCTTCACCATTGGGTGCCTCTTTGCACCATGAAACCTAGTCATGTTGCAGGCTACAACCTCCTCGCTGCGAGGGAGGAGGTCAGGGTTATTACTAAAGCCCAATGTGAGCTTTTAGGGTGTTGTGACGGGCGCAGTGTAGGTGAAAATGTGAATTAAACGTAGCTACAAGTTTCACCACATGACCTTTATTCTGGCTTCCTTGTGCTAGGATTAAAAACAGAAGGTACTACAGAAACCATTAGATCCAGTCATACTAGACAGTGATTAACATGCTTCAGACAATGACCTCGGAAGTGTCGTGGCTTTCTTTAGGATCTCTTAATAGCTACTGCCATGACTGTAAAAAAGTGTGCAAAAATAACCATACTAAGCATTGCTTTGGTATATACAAAACCAGTGATCCAAGGTATTCAAGATGATGGATTCACCGGTGGTACCTGTTGGGAAACATAAACAACATACCGAGCAGTTGTCAATTTGTAACACTGTGACATACAGCAACCCATATTTGTCAAATCAGACTCGTACAGATTGTCAAGACATGATTATTCATACATGCGTTATGGAAAACAAAACATCCCAAAAACACCCAGATGATTTCTGCTCATAAAGGGTATTGTGCAATTTTAAGGGGAACTGAAACACTGCACAGGGTTATCTATGATGGGAGCCACTCGCCTGCAGTAGTCAGGCAAGGTGTCCCATCTGTCCTTGGCAAGAATGCCTAAGGTGCGAACGCTACTCCAACCTGTCTCGGAGAGGCTGGGGCGTTAGAAGCAATGTTTCAATGAAAGTGATAGCCACAAGCATAAAATGGAGGCAGAGACCAAATCAACTCTGTATAGGATAGAAACTGTAAAAACAAATGTGTCTAGATGCCACATTCAGTACAACTAACTGTAGAGCAGTGACAGCTGTAGCAGTTGTGATCAAAAAGCAGTCCTCAGTCTTTATCAATGGGATGCATAAAGTAGGGTCCATTAAATACCCCTTGTGTGTTAATAATCAGATTAGGGTTGTTCACACGAATTCCGTCATCACTGAGAATTCACAGTCAGGGCCAAGTAACAAGAGGTAATCTAAATTACATGAGTGGGTCAATGGCCCAAATAAGTCACTTACCAGAGTGATTCTTAAAATAGCAATCCATCCTGTATAATTTTTTTTTTTTTTTTTTACTTTATCATTTTCCATCCATGTTTACAGACATAGCATGGTAACTCACTGCTACTTTACAAACCAAAAAAAGAATATCATCAAAGAAACTGTGTTCCCACATATAACGCACAATTGTCTCATAGTAGCATATATATCATATTTTGTAGTACAAACATCCGATCAGCCCAAGCAACAGAGCTCTCCCCAACTGTCCATCCCCCTCCCTCCTTGACACAATAACCACAGCTATTTAGAAGGCTAGTAGTGCGTAAATTACCCCACCCCAGTAGGGACTATCCCTGCGGGCTGGTGTGAAGTAGGGGTAGAACCGATGTCCAGCAAATAGCTTTCAAAAGGCCCCCAAATATCTTTGGGTCGGGATGCTGTGGGTTGAGTTGTAGCATAAAGCTCACAGTTTGTATTACAAAATGTGAGCTATTAAGCCAAGCTTTCACTGTGGGCGAGGCTCTACTGCCCCATTTGAGAGCTATTTCCCTCTTAGCGAGCGGGCAATGGCCGTGGATTTGCGCAACTTCTTAGGGAGGTCACACACATATCCCAACAAGCCGACCTCAGGCGTCGGTCGGGTCCATCTCCAGGTGTGTCATTTTTGTTAACAATCTGAAAATGGCTCTCCAGTAATCCCCATTCTTAGCGCAGTTCCAAGTCAAGTTAGCAAAATCGGCTTGCGGACCACCGCACTTAGGACACATGTGCGGCCGGTTGGGGTCAATAGAATATATTTTCGCCGGGGACATGTAACACTCTCCACAAATATTTAAAATGTATTAATTTGTGTCTGCTGTTTAGGGACACCTCTTTAGTCTTGGTACAACAAAAGGACCAGTGGGAGTCCTGAATTGGGTGCCCAAGGTCTCGCTCCCACGTTTCCCGGATCTTGGCATCTCTGCTAGGGACTAAAGACATACATGCTGTGTATAACTTAGAAATTAGATGATTTCCCCTGGCATTCGTGATTAAGAGAGTCAGTGGTGGGAAGGACTCGGGCTACAATGGGAATTCCGGAATCTTAGCTCTGAGTGCCCAACAAACCCGACTGAAGACAAATTTGTTCCTTAAACATTGCCTCACTGAACCTCCCTTCCTCTGTGCTAGAGAAGACATGACCTTCTGGAAACAGATCCCCAATTTTGTCTAGTGAGTATGAAGTGAGTGTGCGCTGGACCAGTTTTTCTTTCATAATGGGGCGCCATGGGTTATTAATGATGGGGATTTCGGAGGAGTATAGGGCGTTACCGCCAGTAACAAGTGCCAACCTCTGCCAGGCCCAGCTAGTGGTGGATACTGTTTGAATATATCGGTGGTCTCTGGGAAATCCCTGTGGCAACATCTTACGTAGGGGAGCTGGCAGCACTAGATTGGCCTCGGGTCTAGTGTTGCGGATCCGGGTTGTACCAGGAATGTGCAGAGATAATAAATTTGAAAATTGGGGACCCCAAATCCTCCTTTTTCTTATGGTAAGGACATTGTGTCCCAGCTAACCCTAGGCCTCCCGCCCCCTTACCCCCCAAACCAGTCTGATGAGATGGGATCTGAGAGTGCAAAAAAAGCTGTTGGGGAGCGGAATGGGAATGTTGTGAAACAGATCCAAGAATTTTGGAAGGACAACCATTTTTATTTAAGTGCGACGCGACCAGCTAGCAAAAGAAGGAGTCTCATCCAGCACTCAATCTGCTGCTCTAGGCTATGCAATGCTGGGCGGTTGTTTAGCAGGATAATCTGTTTAGTTTCTCTATGGATCTGAACTCCCAAGTATTTAGCAGACTCCTCACACCACACCATAGGGAACCCCCAATGCCACCGAACAGTACTCTGCGTCAGGGGGAACATTTCCGACTTGCCCCAAATTATACCCAACCCAGAAAAAACAGCAAATCGGATAATCGCACTAGGGAGCTCTTCCAGGTTCTCCTGGGGTTTGCGGACATATAGAATGATATCATTCGCGTACAGAGAAATAGGGAGAGGACCCATTTTGAACTGGAGACCTCCTGAATGTGTCGAACCAGATGGTCCAAAGCCATTACAAAAAGCAGCGGGGAGAGTGGGCAACCCTGTCTGGTGCCGCGGGTGAGAGCAAACGGAGGGGACAGCATGCCAATCAGTCAAAGCCCAGCTGTGGGTGCCGTGTGAAGCAACGCAGTAAGGTCAATGAATCCCTTAGGGATGCCCAACTTCCTCAGTACTGCTAGGAAAAAAGGCCACTCCAAGCAGTCAAAGGCCTTTTCCGTATCAAGTAGGACTGCAGCCGCAGGCACTTCCGGTGAGATTCAATGTATCACCGCAAACAGTGTTCGCAAATTCAAGGCTGTCGACCTGTGAGGGACAAAGCCAGACTGGGTCGGGGAGATAATACGATCCAGCAGCAAAGCCAGTCTCAGCGCAATCATTTTGGCAAGAATTTTGTGATTCAGGTTTGAGTGGTATCGGCCTATACGAGCCGCATAAAAGCAGATCTTTCCCAGCTTTTGGGAGGAGAATTATTACCGCTTCACATGGATTGGGGGGTAACTCCTTGCATCCGGGAGCTTCATTATAAACCTCATGCCTGTGAATCCATCCAGGCCCAGGGCAGTTGACCCATTCATGGCATCTATGGCGCTGAGAATTTCCTCAGTGGAGAATGGCTCAGCTAAGAACTGTTGCATGAACTTCTCAAGCCACACCATGGCAATCTCTGCAAGGTAGTCCCTTCAGTCTACTTCACTATGTGCCACGCGCATCGCGCATCGCTTATAATGCGGAGTAATATGTTAAAAATTCATCCCGTATGTCTGGGGTGCCCATCAAGGTCTGCCCAGTTGAGGAGCGGATACAAGATACGTAAGATCGTCCGGCCGAAGGTCTCAAACGCCGCGCCAATGTGCGCCCAGGCCTGTTACCCTCCCCGTATCGCTGTGCAATGGCATATTTACTTAGAAAGTGAGTCTCACTTTCCGCTGCCTCCCTAAACTCTGTCAAAAGCGTCAATCGCGGCCAACCCGAGACGGATCAGGCTGTTCAACTTGCTCTCTGTCCAGTGTATCTAGTTCTTGTTCAATACAAGCTAACATACCTCTCAAGTCTTTCAGCACCCCAGTGTGTTTAGAAATGCAGAGTGTGGCCCAGGAACTCACTAATCCTTTGATCGAAGTATTCCCAGATGGCCACCCGAAGTTCAGTGCTGAACATTTCGTCCATCAGTGCCTGCCTGGGCAATCTCCACTGTCTCTCACAGCCCTCCAGTCTGGGGACCCAGACTTGCAATACTACCAGTGAATGCTTAGAGTATGTGTTAGGGATATGCTGAGATGACCCATACCAGGTTGCCAAATTAGGAGTAACAAGTCAATAATCTAACCATGTCCAGGTGTCGTACTGAGCAGAGTAGTGAGTATATGTGGATTCTCCTAGATTGCGCTAATGCCACAGATCTGCTAGGCTCACAGAGTCACATAGATCCAACATCGCGTGGCGTGCGCAGGGTTTGGTGTCCGGTCAGTTGGATGTACTGTCACGTGCAGGGTCCAACAGGAGGTTAAAGTCCCCACCCATGCATATATAATCTGCATCTAGTTGTAAGAGCTGTGCGTGAAGTCCATGGAAGAATTCTGGGCAGTTCATATTAGGCGCATATATGCAGACAAATGCCATGCGATGCCCCATCAAGTGACCAACTACCATCGAATAGCGACCCTCGCGGTCATGATGGACTTTAGAAAATAGAAAGGGCAGGCGTTTGTGAATCATTACGACCGTGCCCCTCGCATATGTGCTGTAATTCGCAAAATAGCGATGCGGGCCCCAACTCAAGGCGAAGTTGGTGGGAGCGGACTTGGGCAAGTGTGTTTCTTGTAGAAATGCAATATCAACCTTGTGGCGCTGTAACTAGTGTAAAACCTGCTTCCCCTTTCTAGCATTGTTGAGACCCCTAACATTCCAGGTGATAAGGGTCAGATCAGAAAAAGTGGACACCCTACCCCACACCGACATTCAAACAAATTAACAGTGCTTGTAGTTGTGCATCGCAGTTAGAACACAAGGTGCTGCAGTGAGTAAACTGAGATAGAAGCAATGGTAACCAATGATTGCAAACAAACCCACCCACCACCCATCCCTGTGCATCCCTTCACAGGGAGTATCCCCATTGACCAAGCAGTAACATGCATCATGTAAACACCCTAGAGAGTAAAGAAGGAGCAAAATGAGATACATATCAACTATTGAACAAACTTAAAGTGATATACACTTGGGGTGTGGCGATGCCAAGCCAGTTTCCCAACTTTGCCATGATCAATAAAATCGCATAATTCGCTCTAACACAAAGATTCACACAGTACTTAGTCGTATCACTCCAGTGCGGACAGCATGGGTTATTCAGTGGAGAAGAGCTCCACACTTGCCACCGAGTCACTGTGAGGGGAAGAAACTCTAGATGTGTCATTATTCTTGTGGCTGCCGCTCCCTTTACAGTCCCTGCAAAACTCTTGCACTGCTGTGGGGGTGTCAAATATACGGGAGCGTCCCTCAACATCCATCCGGAGGCAAGCTGCTTATATCATGATATATCGGAGCATTGTCTTCACGCCGGTGTATTTCCGCCTCTCCTCCTGCACCATGGTGGTAAAGTCTGGAAACAGTGCCAACATCGAGCCCTGCCAGGATATGGAGCCCTGCTCTTGCACCAGCCTTAACATTGTATCTCTGTCCCAAAAATTTAGAAGGAGGGCAATAATGGGTCTAGGCGGGCAACCCGGGTTGGGGCGAGGGCCAAGCGAGCGGTGGGCACGCTCTACGAGGAAATTGGAGGTGAAGGCCTCTTACCGAAGATGTCTGTGAGCAGGGTTTATACAAATAGGTCCATGTGCCCTGTGTTGGTCCACTCGGGGACACCCAAAATGCGTACATTGTTACGCCTACTCTGCGCCTCCAAATCCTCGTTTTTTATGGCATCACCTTTGAGGATCTTTTCCATGCGGTCTAGGTGCTTGGTGGATTGGGCCGTGCCATCCTCTAGGTCAGACACCCTGCCCTCCACATTGTCCAGGCGCTTCTCATGTACATTCAATTTGGCGCCCATGCTGTCTAAACGCTTTTCAAGGGTATCAAAGTGACCATCAAAGGCCTTGAAGCCAGCTCTCAGTTCCAGCAGCAGACCACCCGATCCTGAAGGGGCATCGCTAAAATTGGCCTCCTCTGCTCCCCCCTCAGCCATGTTGCCTCCAGACTCCACAGTCTTCTCAGATGGTTTGTCAAATTGTAATAGCCTTTGTTTGGGTCTTTGTGACCCATAACATTCCCTGCGACACTGATGTTGGTGGCCAGATTGTCCCCAGATCAATTATTTGGCTGCAGGAGCCGTATACTATAGACTCGATATTTGCGCTTGGCCTATGGCAGCCGAATTTCCTCTTGTGGCCTAGCCGCAGGCAGCACAGGATGGCAGGAGACTGTGTACCTGTCAGGATCTACAACAGAGGATTCTTACTGTGTACTTGCACAGGAACAGAGATGCTAGTTCCCAATGCCCCCTCCAGGATTCCTCAGAGACCGAAATGGATCACGTCTCTAAAACAACCCCAAAGGGGGAAGGGGGAATGGATAAAATAATAAAAGAGAGAAGAGACTGGTTCAGGATTCTTCGGATCTCCTCCACAGCACCCTTTTTCTGATCAGCCCGTTCTATAGACCTTCACTTGAGCGTTGCCTGTGGAAACTAACAGAGCACAATACTTAACACCCTAGTCTACTCTGCACCTGACTAACTAACTCTACACCCTTGGAAAGGAACGTACCCCTCAATCCTTTTTTAACTAGCCTCTCTTCGTGTGGTTGGTAGTAGACTGCCTGGAGATCTTTTCTCTTATTCGTTCTGCGCAGTTCTACCTAAGAAACATGAACATTCAGTGAATTAATTCCGTTGCCTAATCTAATTTTAATTATTACTATTATTCAATTTACCTGCTCACCTACCAGTATTTTTAATGAAGTGTCCTCTAATCTTCTCTATATTATTGTGGTAGGATTTCGCTGTCTTTTTCTTCACTAGGATTTATATATATTGCGTAGTTGTTTACTCAATGTTTCCTCAATTAGTTTTTGTCTCCTAGTTATTGCATTTATTAAATTATTTAATCTTTGTTTTCATTCTTTCTTTTTGGCTTGATACTTTAGCGGAGATCTCACTATATTCAGGTAAGTTTTCCCTCCTTATGGTTTGCGGCAATGTCTTTTATTTATTTATTCTGCTAGTGATATATTTCCTGCATTATTCGTTCTACAAATAGACAACATGTAACTTAGCTTTTCGAAGTTGACTCTGTGTTCTTCTTCTTTCTGACCGCTAGAGTTAACTCCAGACAAGAGTTGCTGAGGCGGAAGAATTACGTCATGAAGAGTTCCTCACACGAGTCTTGAAGTCTCCTGACTGGGGAAGAATATCGGGCAGGAACAAGATAACTATGCTATGACTCTCAAACACCCTTACTGTGACTAAAAATTATCGTTATCATTTAAGTTCTAAGAATTTTATGGAACGCGCAAGTTCAGCTCCGACCTTGGGCGACGCTTCGGTGAAGTGCGCACTCATTAGGGAGATCGCATTCCACCAAGGCTCCACACAGGTGTGAAGATAAAGACTAGACCGCTACCGCGATTGCACCGCGGCGGCCATCTTGGAATTTCTTCTTTGCAGCAAAGCACTCCAAGCGCGATCTTTTGCGCATTTTCCACATCTCCTGTTCCAGCTTATTTTCGGATATGCGTAAACCGCATTAACCACTTGTGTCAAAGGCCCAGTGGTTCTGACAGTACCCTCATGAGCCTCGTATCATTCCGCGGGGCTGGCCGGGATCCTCGCTGTGCTGTGCAGGTGCAGTCGCATCTCGATCTGGTCTCGGAGTGAAGGGCCACAGCACACTGGCAATGTAAGGAGTGGCGGCACACAGATGTATGTGCGCTGTGTAAAGATGTGGCCGGCGCTGCGCACTTCTTAATTCACCGACCCCGGTGTACAGCGGTGTCTGGCAGCGTCCATACCCCACCCTACCCGGCCAGGCAACCGCAATCCCCCAACCGGCTCGTCCAGCTGGCTGGCTTGCCCCAAGGCTCACCCTCGGCCTCCAGGAGCAACGTGGGCCGGTCCGCTTTAAAGTTGCAGGAAGGAGGCTGAATCGGGGGAGGTGGGGCAGTCCTCAGGACGCGCTCACCTCAAAGCCAGCAGAGGTCAGCCGTCTCCTCTGCCAACCGGATAGTGCTGCCGGAGCACATGGGCCAGTCGTAGTGTTCGGCGTGGCCTCGCTCCAGGCCGCGCACCACTCCGTGTTCTAGCGCCACCCTCTCACGCCCGATGGCCTCCATGCGTGGAATCCTCAACAATCCAGCTGCCCAGGACTGCTCCGCGGCATGTGAACACCTTCCTTTGTCCAGGGCAGCTGCCCGATGGATAGAGGGGCACGGATTGGAAGCAGGATGGGGCTCGGATGTCGGGATTCCTGGAGGAGCTTCAGCGCTGCGTGGCCATCTTGGTCGGCAGCCTGGTCAAGCCCCATCCCGTATAATTAGTGCCATTACCACCAGCATCCAAATGTATTAGGTAACAGCCCAAAACACAATCGCGATGCAAAATTGTATTGAATATCTCTAACAATAGCGTAGATGGTGGGACTATTGTGAAAGTATGTATGGAGTTATTTCGTGGCACCGTGCAGTGTCTGTGCCGGAGAGCCTTTAATCTAGCGCCATAGTTTAATCACTGAAGAACCATTAATGCTGGAATTAAAGGAGGCATCTTTTAATTGTACCTTTCACACCCTGGACCTTACTCTTGTATATGTCACAATGAAGTGGGCCAAATAAGCCCCTCTTTGTTTTTGATGAAAATAATAATGCGGCCAGCATGCTGAACTAATTAAACCCAGACGGGTAATCGTGTATACATACTGATGAAAATATATAGTGCAGTTCACTCAAAACAATGCTCAAGCATACTGAGTGGCGCATGATTATTCAGCCACTTAAAGCACAAGCCTAAACTCAGTGCTGTAATGCAGAAGGATCTCCGGCGCATTTGCCCTGGACAGAAAAGTCAATTAGCGGTGCGAAACGACAGCTCGTTAAAAGAATAAGAATGACCCGCCTCCAACTACTTCCTAAGGTTAACGCGAGGGATGCCGGGACCTGTAGTCTTAAACGGCAATCCGGGGTTAACGGTGCAAATATTATCCTGAACTCTGGGCAATCGTAGCCTGATATATATTAGACGGATGTATGAATCTTAACAGATGAGTTTGTTGTAAGACTTGTGGACTATAATGAAGCCAATTGTAGAATGGTCAGGCATTAATGAGCCTCATTACTATCAATTATTAAATCATGAAAAATTGTTCATCATAATGAAGGTATTTTGTAACCGAGTGAAGCCTATGCCATGAGTCGCTTGTGCTAGCACATATAAGTGGCAGACGCATAAAGTCTTCAAAATACATAGCGGAATGAACGACAATTCAAAGGAAGTAGTTATCCGCATAGAACAATTATGTTAAATTTGCAGTGTTGGTGGTGTATGCTCTCTCGTGTCGAGCACCAATAATGGATTGATGAGGTCCAATTGACAGTGTCGCACATATGTGATCAGGGTGGTGAGTATGGTATAATGGAATACTAATGTGGAGAACATGCATGTGCGCAACTGTAGTGTAGCCCCTTAATTACTATGTTCACATATGGTAAGTCTCATCGAATATACGGAATGTTTTCTATCAGGGTAAAGGCAATGATTAGGTTAGGGACACCCAAGGTATCTCATCGTAAAGCCCTCTTTATGCTGTGCCCTGCCTAAACACCAATCTCTGCTCGATTCTCAATAGCCTCTTGCTCAGGTTGGGTGTCACAGGAGACAAGTTAGGCCTATCCAGGACCATCCATCTCAGATCGTCCGCTTTATGGTTTTTCTCCCAAAAATGTTCGGTAATTTTTGTTGCCTGCTTCTCGCACCTGATGGTGCTTTTGTGTTCGGATATTCGGATTCTCACTTTGCGAGTGGTCATGCCAACTTACATCAGTCCGCAAGGGCACGTAATGAGGTATATCAATCACTCACTGTTAAAATTTGTGTGGTACCTAAGTATCCAGGGTTTTCCAGTGCCTATGTCAATAGTCTTGGAGGCAACGGTCTGCGCACATACTCCACATGAGTCGCACAGATAATGTCCCAGTACTGGTGGCAGACCCCAGAGAGTATTCTGCTTGGTTGTCTCAGCTTGACATGGTCTGGTATGTACCAGGCTATCTTTCAGATTGCAACTTCTTTTGATGGCAAACATTGGTTTTTGTAGAGACTGTTTGCCTTTGTTCAGGATGTGCCAGTTCTTGTGAATCACTTTTTTTTATGTGATTTGATAGCAAACAAAAAGTATTCACACAAACAAGCCTTTCTTGGGACTCGTTGTTTGGTGGTTTGTCTAGTAAGATGTCCCAGTTATTGTTAAGGGCTCGTTTGGCTGATGTCTTAACCAGGGATGGAGGATAATGTCTCTCCAGAGGCTGCCTCGTAGCTTGGTGGCGTGTTCTTTATATTTCTGTGTGCTTGAGCAGTTCCATCTTAATCTCAAGAACTGCCCGAAATGCAAATTGTCTCGCACAGACTTTGGATGGTAGCTGTCATATTGTAAGAGGGCATTTCGAGCCATGGGCATCTGGTATAGCTCAGTTTCTAGGTGGCCAGCACAGGGGACAATGAGAAGATCAAGAAATGGTAAGCATTCTTTGCTGTACTCTCAATTGAACCGCAGATGGATATTATGAGTGTTGAGCCAACAGTGAAATTGACCAATGGAGGTTGCATCATCACGCCAAACCACCAGACTAACGTCAATGTATCCCCTCCCCAATACAATCTCTGATCTGTAAGGATTGTTTACTGCGAGGACCTTCTCCTCAAATACGTGCATATACAGATTCGTCAGACTAGGAGCGTAGTTACTCCCCATTGAAGTCCCTGATGTTTGTAGATACAGTTGCTTTTCAAAATGGAAAGAATTCTCTTTCATGGCTAAAGTAACATATCTCATAATGAAAGAGATCGGAGTGATGGTATCCGGTTTGTTAACATGTAGGAGGCCCTCCACTGTGGTCAAGGTATGATCCTGTGGGATGCACGTATATAGGGATCCGACGGCAAAAGATATTAAAAAGTCGGTCTCAGTATCAAAAGAGATATCCCTCAATAGGCGCAGAACATCTTTGGTGTCCTGTAGGTATGTTGCCATCTGTTTCACCAGGGGTCTCAGAAAAAAGTCCACAAATTGAGATAATGGTTCAAGAACTGAACCAATTCCTGAGATGAGAAGCCTGTCTGGAGGTGCTCTTGAGTTTTATGAATTTTTGGGAGGATATAAAAGTATGAGGTGAGACGCTCCTTGGTTCTCAAAAATTCAGCTTCTTTGGATGTTATCCACTCATTATCTAAGGCATCCTCTACCATGGATGATATTATAGACGATAGCCTATTGATTGGATCGATCTGTAGGGGACGATAAGACATGCCTACCCCAAGTTGTCGCAGACATTCATCCTGTATGCAATCGTATCCATTATGACCGTAGCTTCTCCTTTGTTGGCTGTCTTTATTACAATGGATTTATCTTCGCTCAAGGATCATAAGGACAGTTGTTCCTTCTTAGGTAAGTCGCGGTAGACTGGAGGCGTTGTCGGCAATTTTTGTCCGAATGTCATTCAAGACTGCTTTCTCAAATGTTTCTACTTCTACAGGTAGAAGCGCAGCGGGTGGATTGAATGTAGACTTAATACACAGATTGGTATTGGTTGTGGCCGCTTCTGTGATGTTCGTTGTTCTCTCAGCGAAAAAGAAGTGTAACCTTAATTTGCAGAAATATTGGTGAACCTTCTGATGTAACTGGAAGAGGTCCCCAGTAAGTGTGTGTACGAATCCAAGTCCCCAGTTGAGTACCCGTTCTTCATCTTCAGTCAATAACTGTTGACTCAGATTGACTACTAAGTTGGATCTCTGCTCGACCCCGGTTGTGGCATGTTCTTTGTGTTGCGTGGAGACATCGGGGGACTCCAGTGCATTTGTTGTTGCTTTCTTCCTCAGGACCGTCCGTGGCCCTGTCCTAAAAAAGACTGGTTGTATCCTGAAGGTGGCGGCCTTTGTGGTCCGAATCCCAAAGGTTGGAAAGGAGGGTAGCCCCAGGGGTTTAGAGTCCACCACTGGTTCATCGGAGGGCCTGCACATGGTCCACGCCATCTCCTTTGTCCTCTGCTTTGTGTATTTTGTAGGGAGTTGTCTGTGCTTGAGTCAGAGTCACTGGACCATTCGTCTCTGTCTGAAGACGAGTAGTTAGAACCGTAACGTCGACCTCTGTGACTGAATTCCGGTGGTTTACAATCATCACTCGTACAGGGGTAGACCTTTTCAAGAGCAACATTTGTAAGGTCTTTTTTGAACTTGTTGATCTTTGTGATAAATAATGATTCTTTGTACTCTTTTGTAGTCTTATTGGTCTCTTCTGAATTCTTCTTAAACAGCGTGGCTGTCACTGTTGTTTTCAATTGTGCTTCTAGGGTTTGAACTGTGCCATGCCCTATTTGGCACTTGCTTGCCTTGATATTGAGGCCCTGCATCTTGCAGAGCCTTCAGGAGCTTCCCAAGGTAGATCAGGTGATCTGCCAAGTGGAACTATAGACAGCAATATCGTCCAGATATGCTGCAATAAACGTCTCTAATCCAGCAAGGACTATATTCACCAAGCTTTGGAAGGTGGCAGGGGCATCCTTTAATCCAAAAGGAATAACAATGAACTGATAGTGCCCATCTGGGATCAATAATGCTAACTTCTCTTTTGCTCCCTGGGTCAGCCCAAGCTGACCGTGCCCTGATGTCAAATCAAAAGTACTGAGAAATGTAGCTGCACCCAACCTGTCAATTAGCTCATCAGCTCTAGGAATTGGGTGTGCATTTGTCTTGGATACTGCATTGAGGCCCCTATAGTCCACACAAAACCTCAGCTCCGATTTTCTACCCTTGGAACGAGGTTTTGGAAATAACACAACTGGGCTGGCCTAGGGGCTCTAGAGGGTTCAATGACTCCCAATTCTAGCATCTTGTTGACTTTAACTCTGATGCTCTCCTTAACTTGGTCAGACTGTCTTTATTTTTTGTTTTTTACAGGTGTGTTGTCTCCAGGGTCCACATCATTGGTACACCAGGTTGGCTAACCAGGGGTTAGGGAGAAGAGCTCAGCATACTGCTCAAGGAATTGCCTGCAGTCAACTTACGGTTGGGCAGAGATGGTGTCTGAGAAGATAACTCCATCCACTGACCCATCTTTTGGGTTGTAGGAGAGGAGGTGAGGGAGATGTTCACTCTGCTTCCTGATCCTCATCAGTGACTATCAGCATGGTCACATCAGCCCTGTCATAGAAAGGCTTCAGGGGTTGTAATGGATGAACCTATGAGGGCTTCTTTAAGTGCCTAGGTCGACCAGATAGGTGACCCCACCTTTCCTCTCAAGGATAGGGCAGGGTCCACTCTACTTGTCCTGGAGGGCCCTATGTGCCACAGGCTCCAAAGCACATACCTTCAGCCCTGGTTGGAACTCCACAGTGCAGCATTTTGGTCTTACTAAAGCTACTGGATCTCTTGCCAGCCTCAAGTTGTTTTGATGCTTTACCCATGTACCCAGTCATCCTTAAATGTAGGCCATGGATATAGTCCACAATATGTTGTTTAGGCTCCTTGAGAGGTCTCTCCCAGCCTTCCTTAACTAGACACAGTGGCCCTGTTAGAAAAACCCCACTCCCACACCGGAAAGGGTGGTGGTAACGGGGTCTCTCCAGACATACACAGTGGTAGCTTGGCTCGAGTGGTATGGGGTCAGGCACCGTGTTAAGCATACGTCATACCCACACAATAAACATGCGTGCATCCGTTCCAAAAACGACACTACACCTTAAAAATTATGAAAATATCTCTGTGTTTATCTTCTTTTCTCTTAGTTGCTGATTGAATAAATAATAATACAATCACAGAACACAAGGCTTCTCCTTAAAAAGTGCAGGTCAAATAAATAGTAACACTTTACAGGTGCAATAAATAGGATCAGGTCAAATAAATACTGTGAGGGAATAAATACTGTGCAGGAATAAGTTAGCTCAGGACAATAAATACATTACAGGAATAATTTAGATAAATACAATAAATACAGTACCCTCAATAAATAATAAAAGCCAACAATGACATTTGTAAAATCAGATCACATTTAAAATACTATGGGCTGATTTGGCCCAGTCACAGCTTGTGGTTAGGTGGATGGCCTGAGGGTGTCTCACCTAGCTTGGGTAAGGCTGAGGCTAAAACTGAGGTAGATCAAGGGTAATCTAGGAATCTGGCTCTCCCAAACTACACAACCCCTCACACAGGTCACTGTATCAGTCTCAGTCCACCCCTGGCACTTCCAGGCTGGTTCTAACACCTCTTTATCCCTTAGGATGGTCTCTTAGAGCTCCACAGGGCCTTAGGCGCCCTCTATTCCACTTACTGCCCTTTTTATGAAGCTCCGACGCCGCTGGAGTCGTGTCGACGCCGTGAGGCGGCTCCGGTTCGATGTCGGCGGCCTCGGCGCAATGTCAGTTCTTGACGACGCCGGTAGGCGGTTCCGGTTCGATGTCGGCGGCCTCGGCTCGATGTCGACCTCCGGTTCGATGTCGGCGGCCTCGGCTCGATGTCGGCCTCCGGTTCGATGACGTCGGGCTGTCTTGGCTCGATGTCGACTTCCGCCGGCTCCGGAGTGCGACCTCCACTCCCGACCTCCGGCACGATTCTCTTCAGGTTCCGGCGACTCCGGAGTGCGATCTCCACTCCCGACCTCCGGCACGCTTCACCTCGGTCTCCGGCGACTCCGGAGGGCTGACTTCACTCCCCCGTTGACGCCGCTCACTTGACCTCAGGTGTCTTCCTCCTCGACCTCTGGTACTCTCCACGACCTCCGTCGGCGCCCTCTCTCGACCTCTGGCGGCTCCGGGTACGACGTCTGCTTTCCAGTCAGTGCCGCTTCTCCACCTCGGGCTCCAGGTCTCAGGCTTCTCGACGTCGGACTCCAGGGAAACCAATAAACAGGTCAGATTCTTGCTTTTCTTTACTTCTAAGGCCTGTTCCTGCTGTCCAGGTCCTTAAGATGGTTTTTCTTGCTTTCTCCCACACAGGGCTCCAGGCTGGGCTCAGTCAGTAGGGACTAGTATCAAGGGTGGGTTTATGGACCCCACTCCAGGCACAAGTTTCCACCCCTGCTGCCTCACTCCTTCCTCCTTCAGGTTTCTGCTGCTCTCTCTTCACCAGTCAGGTGCCAACTGCCAGCTCCAACTGTCAACTCTGGCTTTAGCTTCTCAACATTCTAAACCGCCTCCAACTGTCACAGGGTTCCATAATGTTGCAGAAGGTTCTAGTAGGTTCCAGTGGGTTCTGATGATGTCACAGGTGGCCACCATTTTGTGCTCCAGGCCCTCAGACAGAAGTTCCAGGGGTAGATAAAATGGCTCCCTGAATCTGCATCAATACGAAAAAGTCTGGTGGTTCCCAAAAAGGAAAAATACTAACAGGGTTTGAGGCAAAAGTGGGACAAAATAAATAATGATGAGGGAGCACCCAAAGGGCTGACAGGTCTAACACGCGTCCCCCCCAGCTGAAAGTGGGGAGAGCTACCCAACCCCTTGGGAGTTCTCATCACTAAGGCGGAAATACCTTGAGAGACCGTCTGCATTGGCGTGGTCCACTCCAGGCCGATGTTCCACCTGAAAGTCCATTCCCTGTAGGGAAATAGACCACCTCAACAACTTCGGATTCTCCCCCTTCATCTGCATCAGCCAACGAAGGGGTCTGTGGTCGGTCTGAACCAGGAAGTGCGAGCCAAACAGGTATGGCCGCAACTTCTTCAGAGCCCATACCACTGCAAAGGCTTCACGCTCTATTGCACTCCACTTCTGTTCCCTGGGAAGTAGTCTCCGGGATAGGAAGACAACGGGTTGATCCAGACCCTCTTCATTGAGTTGCGATAACACTGCCCCAATGCCATGTTCTGATGCATCTGTCTGGACAATGAACTTCTTGGAAAAGTCTGGGGCCCTTAAGACCGGGGCCTCGCACATGGCTTGCTTCAGCTTCACAAAGGCCTGCTGACAAGCCTCCGTCCAGACTACCCGTCGAGGTTGCTTCTTGGACGTGAGCTCCGTGAGGGGGGCTACGATGGTTCCGTACCCCTACACGAAGCGGCGGTAGTATCCCGTGAGGCCCAGAAAAGCTCGGACCTCAGTCTGAGTCTTGGGGGGTTCCCAGGCCATGATGGCCTCGATCTTCGCCTGGAGGGGTTGCACCGCTCCCCTACCCAGCAAGTGTCCAAGGTACACTACCGACCCCTGCCCGATCTGGCACTTGCTGGCCTTGATCGTCAATCCAGCTTGTCTCAGGGCCTGGAAAACAGCTTGCAGGTGACGCAAGTGATCCTCCCAGCTGTTACTGAAGACGGCTATGTCATCCAGATAAGCAGCAGAGAAACTCTCCATTCCGGTGAGGATCTGGTTTACCAGGCGCTGAAACGTGGCAGGTGCGTTCTTGAGCCCAAAGGGCATCACACAGAACTGGTAGTGGCCATTGGGCTTGGAGAAGGCTGACCTTTCCCTTGCTCCATCAGTCAAAGAGATCTGCCAGTACCCAGAAGTAAGGTCAAAGGTACTTAGATATTGGGCAGCTCCCAGCCGGTCAATCAATTCATCCGCCCTAGGGATCGGATGAGCATCAGTTTTGGTTACTGAATTCAGTCCCCGGTAGTCCACACAGAACCTCAGTTCCGGTTGGGCACCCGGTGGTGCAGCTTTTGGTACTAACACCACCGGACTGGACCAGGGGCTGCTAGAAGGTTCGATCACTCCTAGCTCCAGCATCTTAGTGACTTCACTGTTAATGCTGGCCTTCACCTTGTCTAACATCCGGTAGATCTTGGACTTCACAGGTGTGCTGTCTCCTGTGTCCACGTCATGGACGCACAGGTGAGTCCTACCCAGAACAAGGGAGAACAACGAAGAGTACTGTCCCAGGACCTGGCGGCAGTCCTCCTGCTGTTCAGGAGTTAGGGATGGGGAGAGAATCACTCCCTCCACCGACCCATCCTTTTCTTGAGACGCAAACAAATCGGGGAGAGGCTCGCTTTCCGCGTCCTCTGCTCCGTCAGTCACCATCATCAAGATGACTTCGGGCCTCTCGTGGTGGGGTTTGAGGCGGTTGGCATGCAGCACCCGTAGGGGCTGACGAGGGGTCTTAAGATCCACCAAGTAGGTAGCCTTACCCTTCTTCTCCAACACCTCAAACGGTCCTGACCAGCGATCCTGGAGGGCGCTAAGCTCTCCTGGTTCGATCACCCACACCTTCTGGCCAGGCTCCAACTCCACCGGGTGAGCGTTGTGGTCATACCACGCCTTCATTACTGCTTGGCTGGCTTCCAAGTTGTCAGAAGCTTGCTTCCACAACTTAGCCATTTCGCTCCGGAAGGCCAGCATGTAGCTCACCACATCCTGGGGAAGCTTTCTGGAAGTTCTTTCCCATCCGTCTCTCACCAGGTTGAGAGGTCCACGTACAGGGTGCCCATACAGAAGCTCGAAGGGGCTGAAGACCACTCCCTTCTGTGGCACTTCCCTGTAGGAAAAGAGTAGACAGGGTAGGAGGACGTCCCATTTCCTCCGCAGGCTTTCAGGCAGACTTCTGATCATGCCTTTCAAGGTTTTGTTAAATCTCTCCACCAGACCATTGGTCTGGGGGTGGTAAGGAGTGGTGAACCGGTATGTCACTCCGCACTCCTTCCACATGGCCCGCATGTACGCTGACATGAAGTTGGTCCCCCTGTCGGACACAACTTCCTTGGGAAAACCCACTCGGGTAAAGATTCCCATCAGGGCCCTAGCCACAACAGGTGCTGTAATGGTCCTCAGAGGTATTGCCTCTGGGTACCGTGTGGCATGATCCACCAGAACCAGGATAAACCTGTGACCAGCTGTAGTAGGTAGATCTAACGGACCCACAATGTCGATGCCCACCCTTTCAAAGGGGGTGCTAACGACAGGAAGTGGTTCCAGGGGAGCTTTCAGCTTCACCCCTGTTTTCCCACTGGCTTGGCAAGACACACATGTCCGGCAGTAGGTATCGGACGACACTTTCATCTGAGGCCAATAAAAGTGTGGGACAAGACGGGCGAAGGTCTTGTCTTGCCCCAGGTGTCCTGCCAATGGGATCTCGTGAGCCAACTCCAGAAGGAAGGCTCGATAACGTTGAGGGACTACCAAGGCTCGTGACGATCCATGTAGGGGTGCCTTGGGTTCACTGTAGAGGAGGCCATCCTCCCAGTAAACACTGTAGTTCCCTTCAACGTTCCCTGCTGCCTGGGCTTTGGCCTGACGCCTCAGCCCCTCAAGGGTAGGGCACTCCCTCTGGCCCTGGCAGAATTCCTCCCTGGTCGGGCCTCCCTCCACGTGCCACTCGGCCGGGATGGGTAGGTCCTCCAGTTTGGTAACATCCCCCACCGCAGACTCCTGGTCCACCACCTCCGGTGGCCTATCCGTCCTACGGGGTGGGGACGCCGAGGCAGGCTCCTCCTGTCCTCGGTTCTTCCCTTGACTGGCAGCTGGCTGGGCCTTTGTTCCAGGCTCCAGCCGAAACGAACTCCCTCTCCGGGTAGTCACGGACCATGTGCTCACACAGGCCCAGTCAGGTGTACCCAGCATCTCGGTATGAGTCCGGTATTCCACCTCCTTCCAAGCATTGTGCTCCATGTCATTCCCCAGTAGACAATCGACTGGCACGGCAGGGCTTACGGCAACTCGAAGTGAACCTGCAACCCCCCCCCATTCAAAGGGAACCTCGGCCACCGGATAGTGGCCTGTTCTGCCGTCAGCCATCGCGGCTGGGTGGAGTACATCGGGAATTACCTGCTCTGGAGACACCAGTTGTCTACGTACCATAGTCATACTGGCTCCTGTGTCTCTCAGAGCCTCCCCTCTTTGGCCGTTGATGGTGACCCACTGCCCATACTTTACGGTATTTGCGGGCACCTGGATCTTAGGAACCATCTCCCGTTCTCCCAGGGCATCTCCTCCCCGAGCACTGCACTAGCTACTCCGGGGGTCTTTCCTCCAATGGGAGGGGGTGGTCGTTTCGGGCACTTCGCATCTCCCTTATAGTGTCCAACGCCACCGCACTCGTAGCAATGGACAACCCTTGGCTGCTGACTCTGGCCAGGATTAGGGTTTCTGGGTGGGTTAGCCCTAGGGGTGAATCCTGTTCCCTTCCCTTGGAAGTTATTTTGGGGGCCTTTGGAGAACTCCTTTTTCTTTTCCCCTCCCTCTTTCTTCTGGGGGGCGCCCTGTCCGGCCTTTTGAGTATCCCCTCCAGTCCCCCTTGTGGACACCCGGGTACTAGCCCAAATGTCCGCCTCCTCAGCAAGCTTCCGGGGATTGGTCAGCTTGCTATCCACCAGGTGTTGACGCAGTTCAGGGAAACATTTTTCGAGCAGGTGTTCCTTCAGTACTAAATCAAACAACCCCTCGTAGTTCCTCACTTCACTGCCCTGAATCCAACCCTCTAGTGCCTTCTTTGCATAGTCCAGGAAGTCCACCCAATTCTGTGTGCCCAGTTTGTGACTACCCCGGAACTTCTGTCTGTACTTTTCGGGTGTTAGTCCAAACTTTCTTATGAGCGCCACCTTCATGGTGGGGTAGTGGGTCTGCTCATCCTCCTCTAGGGCCAATAATGCATCCCTACCAGCTGGAGGCATGTACCTGTACAATCCCGCTCCCCAGTACTTCTCTGGAACCCCATGGGCCCTTAACGAGACCTCATAGGCCGCTAGCCACTTGGCAATATCGTCGCCCACTCCATAGCTAGCTACTATGTCCTTTGGCAGGTAGGGTTTGGGTTCCCTAGTGAACTCTCTTTCTTGGTCTTTGCTGCCACCATTAGGAACAGTGTGTGCCCCGACTCTTAGGATCTGAAGATCTATCTCTTTCAGCCTTAGCTCATGAGCCATCCTCTGTTCCTCCTTCTCTTTCTCTAGCCTTGCTAAGTCCCATGTGAGCTGTCTTTTCTCCCTCCGGTCTGTTAACTCCACTTCAGACAAGCCACCGCTAGAGGCACTGCTGCCCTTCCTGGAAATGGTTCTGGGCCCCGCTAACAGGTTCCCCACCTCAGGTTGGTACAAACCAGCTCCCTCACTGTCGGGCTCTCTATCCCTGTCCTCCTCCTCAGCCTTGCTTTCTCGTCGTGCTTCCCCCCCAAGCCCTTAAGCTGGTTTGGAGTGCACCCTTCTTTGCTCCTGGGGGACAATACACCCCCTCCCGCTGACAAAACTCCCTGAGTTGGGCCACAGTATAGGTTTCCAGGTCTTCTAGCACAAACTCCATTTTGCCCACTCAGAACAGAAGACAGGTTTTTACAGAAGCAATGCAGGGGGGTACCTTATATAATACCTCCTCCCACCACCAGAGTAAATTTGGAAAAAACAAAAACTCACAATTAGGAAGGCCGCTTTGAGAAAACTCCAGGTGTAGGCCTATGGACTACCCACAGTTATTGTCGAGTATGCGTAGGCACAGCTCAATCCCGCCGCTGAACACCAATCATGTTAGAAAAACCCCACTCCCACACCGGAAAGGGTGGTGGTAACGGGGTCTCTCCAGACATACACAGTGGTAGCTTGGCTCGAGTGGTCAGGGGTCAGGCACCGTGTTAAGCATACGTCATACCCACACAATAACCATGCGTGCATCCGTTCCAAAAACGACACTACACCTTAAAAATTATGAAAATATCTCTGTGTTTATCTTCTTTTCTCTTAGTTGCTGATTGAATAAATAATAATACAATCACAGAACACAAGGCTTCTCCTTAAAAAGTGCAGGTCAAATAAATAGTAACACTTTACAGGTGCAATAAATAGGATCAGGTCAAATAAATACTGTGAGGGAATAAATACTGTGCAGGAATAAGTTAGCTCAGGACAATAAATACATTACAGGAATAATTTAGATAAATACAATAAATACAGTACCCTCAATAAATAATAAAAGCCAACAATGACATTTGTAAAATCAGATCACATTTAAAATACTATGGGCTGATTTGGCCCAGTCACAGCTTGTGGTTAGGTGGATGGCCTGAGGGTGTCTCACCTAGCTTGGGTAAGGCTGAGGCTAAAACTGAGGTAGATCAAGGGTAATCTAGGAATCTGGCTCTCCCAAACTACACAACCCCTCTCACAGGTCACTGTATCAGTCTCAGAACCAGCCTGAAAGTGCCAGGGGTGGACTAACACCTCTTTATCCCTTAGGATGGTCTCTTAGAGCTCCACAGGGCCTTAGGCGCCCTCTATTCCACTTACTGCCCTTTTTATGAAGCTCCGACGCCGCTGGAGTCGTGTCGACGCCGTGAGGCGGCTCCGGTTCGATGTCGGCGGCCTCGGCGCAATGTCAGTTCTTGACGACGCCAGTAGGCGGTTCCGGTTCGATGTCGGCGGCCTCGGCTCGATGTTGACCTCCGGTTCGATGTCGGCGGCCTCTGCTCGATGTCGGCCTCCGGTTCGATGACGTCGGGCTGTCTTGGCTCGATGTCGACTTCCGCCGGCTCCGGAGTGCGACCTCCACTCCCGACCTCCGGCACGATTCTCTTCAGGTTCCGGCGACTCCGGAGTGCGATCTCCACTCCCGACCTCCGACTTCACTCCCCCGTCGACGCCGCTCACTTGACCTCAGGTGTCTTCCTCCTCGACCTCTGGTACTCTCCACGACCTCCGTCGGCGCCCTCTCTCGACCTCTGGCGGCTCCGGGTACGACGTCTGCTTTCCAGTCAGTGCCGCTTCTCCACCTCGGGCTCCAGGTCTCAGGTTTCTCGACGTCGGACTCCAGGGAAACCAATAAACAGGTCAGATTCTTGCTTTTCTTTACTTCTAAGGCCTGTTCCTGCTGTCCAGGTCCTTAAGATGGTTTTTCTTGCTTTCTCCCACACAGGGCTCCAGGCTGGGCTCAGTCAGTAGGGACTAGTATCAAGGGTGGGTTTATGGACCCCACTCCAGGCACAAGTTTCCACCCCTGCTGCCTCACTCTTTCCTCCTTCAGGTTTCTGCTGCTCTCTCTTCACCAGTCAGGTGCCAACTGCCAGCTCCAACTGTCAACTCTGGCTTTAGCTTCTCAACATTCTAAACCGCCTCCAACTGTCACAGGGTTCCAGAATGTTGCAGAAGGTTCTAGTAGGTTCCAGTGGGTTCTGATGATGTCACAGGTGGCCACCATTTTGTGCTCCAGGCCCTCAGACAGAAGTTCCAGGGGTAGATAAAATGGCTCCCTGAATCTGCATCAATACGAAAAAGTCTGGTGGTTCCCAAAAAGGAAAAATACTAACAGGGTTTGAGGCAAAAGTGGGACAAAATAAATAATGGTGAGGAGGGACCACCCAAAGGGCTGACAGGTCTAACACGCCCCCTCAAAGGATGCCCAAACAGAAGTTCAAAGGTGCTAAACCCATTTCCCATCTGAGGTGCTTCTCTGTAGCGAAAAGCAGGCATTTCAAATGGACATCCATTGGAACATTTACACAATCACTGGGGCAGATATCATGCGTCAGGTTCATTACGAGCTACTGCAACATTGGAGATATTGCAGGCCACGTGGTAAAACATACTAAGGAGTCCCAGTTGGGTTGGATCTCCCATTAGTCTGGATGAGGAATGGAGAGTCCCCCGGTGAGAGGTACATAACTAATAAGAGGGGGTAGAATACAAACTGGAAGACGACGGATAGCATTGCCCTGTTGGTGAACCTGGTTTCTCCTGTCCATGGGCCGTACAATAGACCAAGAGTTAAAAGGTTACGTCTGCGGCCCCTTGTATGGTCGGAATATGGGCATGGATAAACCAACAAGAAGAGCGCAGGCCAACAAAATAATGCAATATACAGTACCAGGCCCAACAACATCTGAGCACAATAGAAGAGAACCTGAACAAATGCTGCATCACAAAACTATGGCGCAAGACAAAACAGAGATTCTAGAAGCTTAAGGACTCCCGAGTAGCGCTTGAAACAAAAATGGACACTATGGCAATGGATATTAACCACTTGAGATTAGACTTGCAGAAAGTGGAGTACCAAGTCACTAGCACAGAAGGAGAGTTGAGATAAGAAGTCCAGAGGCTATGCACAACGGTGTCCTTGCTCCAAGACCAGCCCAACTGCCTAGAAGAGAGAGCAGAAGACGCTGAAGGGAGGTCGAGAAGGAATAACCTCAGATTTCTTGGTTTTCCAGAAAAAGCGGAGGATCTTTTTCTTGAACAATGGGTAGGGTCGGCGCTCGCGAATATCAAACTCTCCAAAATGTTTGCCATGAAAAGAGCTCATCGTGTCTTGGGGCCCCCACCGAGGTCAGGAGCTCCTCCTAGAGATATTATTGACCGTCTACTTAATTTTAGAGACAGAGATGCTATTCTTCATTACGTACGTACTCATGGCCCTCCCAAGTTTGAAGATTGTGACATTCATATATACCCGACTATACCAGGAAAGTACAAGATCTTAGAAATGACTTCTTGGGGGTGAAAAGACGGCTTAGAGACCTCAACATTAAATACAGCCTGATGTTTCCTGCCCGGCTTCGACTACAGTATGAAGGCAAGGTCTACTTTCATACAACACCACAGGAGACCACAGATTGATAGACTCGATCGGCCTCGCAGGACAGGACCAGAACCAAGGGTGACGAGAACAACGAAGACGAGGTAGACAGAAGGGCTGGCGTTGCAATACAGGAGAACAAAGCCCTACACCCCAGAACGTACCAGAGCTGGGACGTATCCTGGTGGGCCCGGACGGCACCCTACGGACAGAGTCAGAGGGGATAGCAACACACAACCAGTTCTCCCCACTCTGTCTCATAAAGAGACCCAGTCGCAAGAGGAGGGTACCCAGTCTAACTGAATAGAAACCTCAGAGGTATAGTGAAATGCTTAAGGGGGTGCTGCTGAAGAACGGTATGAACAAGGAAACTGTGAGTACAAGACTTAGCAGTATGGAAACATGGATGGCGATAGTGATTAAAAGTCGGGAAAATAATCCCAAAGCCCTAAGGAATAAAGAATGGAATCCAGGGGTTGAGTCGCAGTTCCGCCACAATCCAGTTTAGGATGATCCAGCTGTGGTGCACTGTAGCTGCCTTGCTAAGCCTTCGTTGGGCGGGGTGACATGATGCCGGGCAGTCTGCACGTTAATCAGGACCTAGATCTTTGGGGGGAATTCATCTAGTGAATGTGTTGATTGCAATGTTGGGAGTAGGGATGCTGGGTCGGGGAGGGGAATCAATGTGGGGCGGAGTCTTGACTCCTTAGACAAAGGTTGTGCTAGGGGGATCAGTTACTACTGCCTGAGGAAGAGGGTAGGGTATTATTGGAGTTTGTACAGTTTTGTTCCAAAGTTCAATACCGGAAATGAACAGAGAAGATATCCCATAAAAGCTATAGGTTCATACGAGATGATTGCCTGTGCTGTTAGGATGGTTCCCTCCCAGCAAGATAATGAGAAGTTACACTGCATTTTAATACAATTATGAAGGAAGATAGACAGTACTATTAGTTCATAACATTGAATGTTAGAGGGCTAAATAATATGGTTAAAAGGATCCGTGTGGCCGCATATCTAAAAGGATACAACGTGGAGATAGCTTTTTTTCAAGAAACACATCTCTGGGGAGATTGCCTTAAATATGTCCAACGAAGATGGAGAGGTCAGTTTTTTGCGACAGCCTATTCAGAAAATGCGAGGGGTGCGCTGATATGGGTGGCACCCGGAGTCCCATTTAAAGTGGAAGATCCATCCCAGATTTACTAGGAAGATACGTGATAGTGGAAGGAACACTAGATGGGCAGAAGGTTTGCCTGATAAACAAATATGCCCTGAATAGCAATGTTGGCAAGTTCCTAGGTTCCGTTATGCGACAGATGGATCTGGCACCGGATGTAGAACTGATTGTTGCAGGGGATCATAACTGTGCCTTAGATGGTACGCTGAATAGATATCCTCCGAGACCAGAGGCCAATCCTAAAACTAGAGAAGCTAAATGTCAGATGTTGATAAATTACAAGTTGGTGGATATATGGCGGCATCGCAACCCCCATTAGACAGTGTACTCAGGCCACACGCCGCTATTAACACACATAGTAGATTAGACTACTTTTTTATACAGGAAGGGGCAGCTAATAGAACTGAGGAGGCGCAATATCTGGCTCGATATTTATCGGCTCACTCCCCTCTACTGATAATATATACTATGGGCAGGCCAAGATGCAAGATTCCGCTTTGGAGAATAAATACCGAAGCATTAACTGATCCAGTATATAAGACGACGATTGGCCAGGAGCTTCAGGGGTACTTTGATAGAAATTGGAACACCGCTAGTACAAAAGCAGTGGAATGGGATGCCATGAAAGTAGTGTTAAGGGGGGCATGTATGTCTACTGAGACAGAAGTTAAAAAAGTGTTAGAGAAAAATTTGAAGCGTCAGGAGCAACAGTTGGTTATCTTGGAAAAAGCACTTCCCACAGATACAGGGGGACTTACTAAATGGACAGCGCAACGACAAAAGATAGGAGAACTATGGGATACACTTGACAAATATAATAGAAATAGGAGTAGGAAGAGATGCTACACGGAAGGGGATAAAGCATGCCATCTACTGGCACGCCTAATTAGTATGGAGACACGACCACAACCGATCCTGTCAATTAGAAATGACCAACAACGAATGGTCTATACACAACATGAGATCAATAAGGCATTTGAAATCCATCTAAATACAATATACTCGGAGTCCCCAAACCCCTCACATACTCTGACCATATAAACTTGCCTGTCGGATATAGAGACACCCACCCTGGACACTGAGGCTCAGGAAATATTAGGGGGCCCAATTGGGGTAGAAGAAATAAAAGCGGCAATATCCCATTTGAGAACGGCTAAATCTCCAGGAATGGATGGCCTAACGGCCACATTTTATAAAGAATACACTGAGCAGGTGACTCCCAGGTTGTTAGAAGTAATTGAAGAAGCGGAGAACAGGGGAGAGCTTCTAGATTCAATGCGGGAAGCATTAATAGTGATGATCCCTAAGCCGGGGAAGGACCTGTCGATGCCGAATACCTATAGACTTATATCGATGCTAAATGTAGACCTTAACATTATTAGCCAGGTGCTAGTGGGTAGGCTGCTTCCCCATCTTCCACAGCTGATACATGTGGATCAGATGGGGTTGATACCCGGAAGAAATACGCTGAGGAACATTCGCCGACTCGCTCAAATAATGCAGGCTCTTGGAGAAACTGCAGAGGAAAGCACGCTTGCGTTTGTTGACATCGAACAAGCATTCGACTCGGTCTGATGGGAATATCTCTGGCAGGTTCTTCTAAAAATGTGACTGGGGTCTGGGTTCGTAGAATGGGTCAAACTACTTTACGCTAGACCCATCGCGAGAGTCCGTACGGGACGGTATGTATCCGATACCATGATGCTGCAAAGGGGCACACAACAGGGGTGCCCGCTGTCTCCCTTGTTATTTGCTCTCGCAAGAAAGCCACTGGCATGCCACCTCCGGATGGAGTTGCAGGGTCAAGGTATTCAGATTGGTCAAACAGAGCATATAGTGTTGCTGTATGCAGATGACGCATTGATTTATTTGTGGCGCCCGTCGCATTAAAATCCCGTATTGCTCCATGCATTAGATAGATTTTCTGAGGCCTCTGGTCTACATATCAATAAACCAAAATCACAATTATTTCTGATAAAAAGGGTAGATGTGAGAGAGGTGTCCCACCTTCCTGAGATGGGTCTTACATGGGAACTAGAATCGGTACGATACCTCGGGATACGAATTACCAGGGCGAAAGAAGCCTTCTGTGAATATAAAATGGGTAGGATAATAAAGGGCTTGCATGGCAGTATAAAGTTCTGTAATACCATAAAATTACCCCTGATGGGAAACATTGCTTTAATTACAATGGTGATAATCCCTAGATGTCTTTATACGATGCAAGGATCATTCTAGGAAATCCCACATAGAGTTTTTAAAGAGCTGGACGCACTTCTCACCCAGCTGCTCTGGGATGGAAAGAGGTGTAGGGTAAACTTGGAGGTGATGAAAAGACAGTGGGGTAAAGGAGGTCTAGAAATTCTGGACTTGGAGTTATATTAACTGGCGGCCCAATTGCAACATGCAATAGCATGGCTAGATACGGATCCCTCATGGGAACGATCCCTGTTGGAGGGTACCTATGGTAGACAACAGCTAGGAGTGCTTCTCTGTACAAATAAGCAGCATCCGAAACAATATCCCCCTTGGACTAATGGCCAAAATATGGGCTAGAACAATTAAGAGAATTCTCAAAGGTGTGCCCTATGCACCAGAGGTGGATATTTGGGTCATGCCACAGTTTACCCAAATAGAACGAACAATGTCAACTGGAAAATGGAGACAGGGGGTTTGTCTGATGATGTCAGACGTATACCCAGAGAACAGGTTCATTACCTATCAGGATGCGGTGGATACATTTGGGCTGGGGCAGGACAATTCCTATAGTATGCCAAAATAGCAGCTATAGCCTGGCAACTCTGGCCGACTTTTCCGGAGGCCCCGGAACATACACATACACTCGTCACTATAATTACAATGGCGAAGGGGGGAATGTGTTTCTCACTTATACAGGGCGCTGAGAGAAGATAAAAAGACTAAACCCCTGAAAGTAGAAGGAAAATGGCAAGAGGTCAGTGAGCACATACTAACGGCTAAAGACTGGGTAAAGATTCATGAAAGTATCTGTACAGTATCAATATGCAATAGATTTAAACAAATACAATATAACATAGTCCACATGACTTACCTTTCACCCAGGAGGCTTTACGCTATAAACACAGCTAGAGACCCCAAATGCCCCCGCTGTCAACATATACATGCAGATTTTGTACACATGATTGGCATTGCCAAAAAATACAAATATATTGGGCTGAAGTTTTAGAACAACTGAATAGAATATCAGAATGTGAAATAGCCTCAGAGATAAAAACCTGTCTCCTTGGGTTGATCCCCCAAAATCCCAAACGTAAAACTATTAGGCAATTTTTGATATTGGGACTTATAGTAGCCAAGAGGAGAATTGCAATCCACTAGTTGTCCACACAGGCCCCACAGTTAGAAAAATGGAAGAAAGACCTAAAAGAATGGGCAATGGCCGAAGAAGACCATATGGGAAAGACTAGGAAGTATGATAAGCTCCCGGAGGTACTGATGGCCTGGGAGGCAATGGTACAAGAGATAGAAGGGACGGCCCCGCAGACTCAACCTGAACAGTAGGATGAGGAACATCACAGCATAACAGCTACACAGAGCTAGGAAACATGGGCATAGACACCTGAAAGATTACAATAGATATGGATTTAGGGTATCATCTGACCAGAACCGGTAGAGGGGGGAGTTGCTTGTTATTATTTGGGAAGATTGTTATTCAATGTAAACTGTGTTCCAGGATTGTCACTTTGACAGGAGGAACTGTAATCAAAGCTTGTTTTTTGCTCCTGGTATAGAGGAACTAACTGAGAGAATTCCTTGTTTGTTCTCTTTGCTTGCTTAGGTAATGGAACTATAATGAAGCGAACAAGACAATGCTGTACAATGTCTATTGAATATGCCTGTTTTGGAAAAATAAAGAAAATGTCAATAAAACTAAAAAGAAATAATAATCTTTGCACGCTACACCATTGGAAAGAATGGGGGGAACCTAAAAAGAAGCTGCAGAGGGAGACTTGGGGACAAGATCAGAAGTTCCAAATAGGGGGCTCGGGTTACAAGGCTCCTGGGAGCAAGAAGGCATATTTGATTCTCGGGTACCCGGGCCGGGATGCTTGAGTGTAGAGAGTAGATAGGTCGGCTGGGCTTGCTGCGTTAAAGGACCTCGTGTTTGTCAGTCTTGCCAGATGATGGTGCAATAATCAGGACAGTTGAGCCACTCTGGAAGTGCGTCTCTGCAGTGCTGACATCCCTCTATGGCTGCTCGCTCTTGGTGCAGTGGGAGTACGGATTGCACTCACACGGGGTTTGTTTGCTTCAAGGGGTCTGGTCCCCCGGGTATTGGTGCTGTGTGGCTCTGGTTGGTCCTGGTGTCTTCCCACTCGGTGGGGGGGGGGGGGGACAGTTCTGACCTTTTGGGGCACAGGTACCTCTTCCTGGGTGGCTGTTGCGTCGGGCTGGCCAGGGAGCTGCAACGCGATGAACTGGTCTTGGCTTCTTTGGTGCCTGTGAACCGCAGGGGAGTAGTTCCTCTACTCCAAGGGAGATTGTTGGCAATTTGTGAAGGACTGACAGTCTACGGGGGTTCTTGGCAGATGCTCAGCTGCAGTAAGAGTCACTTGGTCAAAATTGTCAAGACTGATGCAGGCAGGCAGGGTTTGGTGCCAAACGTCCACAGCAAGTCTTCAGTTCTCATTTTCTCGTGGCTCTTCTTTGGATCCATCGAATCTGAGTTCCTGGCATCAGGGATTCCACCTAAATACCCAATTTAGGGGTGTTACGGGGAGTGACAGGTAGTAGCCAATGGTGACTACAACCCCTATATGACCACTTCCTGTGGAGAGTGGGCAAACCCTGACGCGGTGAGCGTAGAATTTCACAATCTTGGTTTCTGCAATGTCGTTCAGGTGGCCAGGGGAACTGCTGTATGCATTCCCACCAATTCTGATGATTGCCAGGGTGATACACAAGATTAGACTGGACAAAGCCTGTTTTTTTTTTAGTAGTACCAAGGTGGATTGGATGACCATGATATCCTTTTCTGATGACTCTTGAGGTGCAGCACCATTGGGAGATCCCAAACCATCCCTATCCTCTGACAGAGCTACCACTTCCGGCAGGAATGCTGCAGAGATTGCACCTTCAGGCCTAGCTATTGCGAGGGTGAATCTCTTGGCTAGGGGTTGTTCTGATGGAGTGGTTGAGTTGCTCCTGAATTCTTGGCATCATACAACACTGCGATCATATTCTAGGCATTGTGGATCGTTCTCCCGCTGGTGTATGGAGAGACGACTGGACTCGGGGGTCAGTTGAACCTCTGAAGGTGTTCGATTTTTTTATCGGATGGTTTCACATTGGGTTCGGCTCCTTCTACGATAGGGGGCCAGTGGGTGGCTTTGAAGGCTTTCAGAAGCCGACATTTGGATCATTTGCATCACTTAATCTCCAGAATGATGCAAAGTTTCTTTCTTCAAAGGCCAAGACTGGTGTGTCTGGCCCCGGCATGGGATCTTCCATTGGAGTTGCGAGGTCTTCAAGTGCCACCTTTTGAGTCACTGGCAGAAGTGGATTGACCTTAAAAACGTTTTTTCTGATGGCTATTGAGTCGTCAAGAAGAATAGGGGAGCTTGGTTCATTTCTCAGGACTCCACCTTTTCTGAAGGTCTTGCCTGATAAGATTATTTTACGGTCTGATCCCAGATTTTTACCCAAGGTTGTGTCCTTTGCTAACAGATCTAGGGAGATGGTGCTTCCAGCTTTCGATCCATAACCTCAGACTGAGGAAGATGAATATGTGCATCTTTTGGATATCAACCGGATGGTGATGTTGTATCTGGTGAGGACAGAAAACTTTCTAAGAGCAGACAGCTTATTTGTGACATTTGGTTCTGTTAACAGTGATCTTAAACCTTCCATCTCCATGTTGAGTAGGTGGATTAAGCAGGCTGTTTTACTTGCTTAGGATTCTCAAGGGACAAAAGTAGGAAACTGGGTTCATGGGAGGTCCATGTGGAATATTTCTGTTTCTTGGGCTGCCTATAAACTGGTTTCTATTGAAGACATACGCAATGCGGCCACATGGGCTTCCCGCACATGTTTCTGGACCATTATCGGGTGATTCTGGGAGGTGCTGCATGCATGGATTGCCTGAGCAGTGTTGAAAGCAAGCACTAGATGTTCATGGGGGGTTATGACATACAGTGTAAATTTGTGGCATGTTGAATTGTGATTAAAATATTGTGTGTTACAGGTAAAGTGGATGCTGGTGTACGTTATTTATGTCATGGAACCGAGTTGCGAAGAAGCCTAGTGAACAGGTTACTTACCGATAATCTTCATTACTCCGTGTCTAAATCTTCCTCACCACACTGGGTTTTCCATCCATCCCTCCCTTCCCTTTTTTCCTTTCCCGCTTCATGTGTTGTGGGGCTTGGGAAAGGAACAGGAAGTGGGGTGTGTCTGGCTTCCTTTTAAGGTTCAAGACGTAACAAGAGGAAGTCGGCCATATTAGGGCGGGATGGGAAGGTCTACAATGCTAATTTTACTTGGGTGGTTCTGTGGGGGAGCTAATGAATGTGGTAAGGTAGACTTGGATTCAGAGTAATGAAGATTACCGGTAAGTAACCGGGACATGAATCTAGTAGGAGCACACAACCTTTTCTGGCACCTTCGACTAGCCCCAGAAACAAGCACACACAGGGTCCAGACACTCAATTTTAGAACAAACCTAAATCTTGCACCGTAGACAGGAGTTAACGTTCCTCTTCCCAAGCTCTACCCTGGACCAGGGAAGCACATGTGTGCTCGATTTCCAGCGGCGGTCTCATTAGCAAACAGTACTATTAACCATCAGATTCTGCAGTGATACCATGAAAGTGAGGAAAAAGGCTAAAAATCAATGCCTTGTCAGTGTTGTAAAATAACGGGTGTTTGAGTGTCAAGCACGGCAGTGTCTGACAGCCTGTAAAAGTGCTGCCCCAAGCAGAACAGCGAAATAATAATCATAAATATGAAAGGAGGTCACTGACTGGCTGAGTGGACATCATTGCTGAACCGGTGAGCATGATAAGCCACCTCGGACTGGGAAATAAATACATCACTGACAAGAATGTGCAGAGGTTTTGTTTCTATTTCCCTTTCAGTTTTTGTCCTTTGCCTTGACTGCTTTTTTCTTTCTTTATCTTTTATTTCCATCCTTCCTCTTCGTTCTTTCTCTGTGTCCGTTAATTTATTGCCTTATTCAGTTTTCATTTTCTTCCTTTCTTTCAATTGTTCTTACTGATTCATTATTTAAGTTTTCGTTATAACCCTTTACTTTTCTGTTTTATTCTGCCTCCCTCTTTTTGTTACCTTGCCTCGTTTCATTTCAGAATTATTGTGTTCTCTTTTCCATGTATTCATTCTTTCTATAATTCCTTCCTTCCTTCCTCCCTCCCTCTCATGGATATCAGTTCAACAAAATGCTGGGGGTAGCGGAAGTGACATCACATGCCATTTGACCTTCACCTTCACTCACACACATGCATACATACATACACACACTCATATAAACAAACTCTCATCCTCAAGCATACCCACAACATACATTTAAAAATATTTCTTTATGTACCTCAGCTGCCAGAGAAGGTCATGTCCCAGCTAATTGCACTCTAATTTTATTACAGTGAGAGTGAATAATGTACTGCTATTCACTGGTGTACTTAAAAAAAATGTCAGAAACCTAGGAGAGGGAGCCTCAACCAATGTAGATACGGTCGAGCCGTCTCTGAGGCCTGGGGTCGCAAAATAAGTGTCAGAGGTCGCAAGAGGGCAAGCAGCCAGGGGTTGCAGGTGCAACCCCAGGTGACTCCTAAATGACACCCATCCTCTCCTGCTCCTTACCCTTTCTTCTTTGTGCCTTGCCGTCTTCCACTCCCTGTCCTTTCTCCCTCCTTCATCCCTTTCTTTTCTCCCTTCTTTCCACATCCCCTATTTTTCTCCCTCTTCCCTTCTTTGCTACTTCATTGCTCCCTTATTCCTTTCCTTTACCCCTTTCACCCTCTTCCGCTCCGTCCCTTCCTTCGCTTCCCCACCGCTTCCTTCCGTCCTGTGGTCCAATGCTATGTTTCTATTTTCTTCTTCCTTTTCTACTAAAAACAGCGGAATGTCTGTAATCGCACACAGCCGCCTTAACACTCCCCCGCCCGCCTTCTGCTACCTTCATTCCCGTCTAATTTCCACGATTTCTTTGCAACAAGGAATTCAACAGCCGAACGTGCGCCGGCTCCAGCCTGGGTATGTGTGGGCCTCAGCTCCCCGCAGCACTGTATGCTACACTGACCCCCGAAGTCCGCTTTCAGTAAAAATAAAATAAATATGTGTGGCGCAGCTCCCGGCCCCCCCGCCGCCGCGCAGCCCACGGGCCCGGCCCCCTGACATGCTGCTGGGCCGAGAGCGCCTCTCCTCTCTGATGAGCGCACAGTGTGAGCCGCATCCTTTAATGATTCTCTTTGAGACGCTCCTGCTTCCGCACTTCCACCTTCAGGGGAGAAGGCTGGGCAAGAGCAGCTCGGCTGGAAACTCCCATTGTTTCCCTGTCTGTTTTCATTTACATTTTAATGATAGAGGAATCTTATCAATTGTGCTGTTTTGTGGCTTCGCTCTTGAATGGGGGGATAGAGGCAGAGCAGAGAAAAAACATACACTGCTAGAAACTTTTCTAGGTGTTTTGTTGTGTGATCGAGTTCCCCACTGTTCAGAACCAGGAGAGATCCTAATGCTTGGGACCGGTCATATTGCACGCCAGGAAGGTACCCGCTGTTGTTGCATGTGACGAAGGTTCCAGGTCTCATTACATGTGACGAAGGTTCCAGGTCTCATTACATGTGAGGAAGGTTCTCGGTGTTATTGCACGTGAGAAAGAATCCTGGTCTCTGCATGTTAGGAAGGTTCATGGTCTTATTGCGTGTGAGACAAATTATTGGTCTCCTTGCATGTGAGGAGGGTTTCTGGTCTCATTACATGTGAGGACATTGCAATGTCTTATTGCACGTGAGGAAGATTCTTAGGGGCATATTATCAAGCACGGCGTTAAAATTATCGCCGCTTAAGCGTCAGAAAACTGCCGCTAACGTGGCGATAATGGGCTTGATAATATGCCGCAGAGAATTCCAATAGAAGCCCATGTTGACACCAGAACATGGGCTTCTATGGGAATTCTCACGGGCATATTATCAGGCACATTATCGCCGCTTTAGCGGCAGTTTTCTGCCGCTAAAGCGGCGATAGTTTTAACGCCGTTTCTTGATAATATGCCCCTTAGTCTCATTGTGCTTGAGAAGAATCCGTGGTCTCATTACATGTGAGGAAGGTTCTTAGTGCTTTTATACGTGAGAAAGATCCCTAGTCTTATTGCATGTGAGAAAAATTCTTGCTCTCATTGCACGTGAGGAAGATCCCTGGTCTCACGGCATATGAAGAAGGTTCCTGATCTCATCACATGTGAGGAAGTTTCCTGGTCTCGTCATATGTGAGGAGGTTTCCTGGTCTCGTTGCATGCGAGGAAGTTTCCTGGTCTTGTTGCACGTGAGAAGAACCCCTGGTCTCATTGTACGTGAGGAAAGTTCTTGGTCTTATTGAATGAGAAGAAGGTTCTTGCTCTTATTGAATGTAAGGAATATCCCGGCCATTTTATGGAGGAGGCAGCGGGGACATCAGTTCAGAATGCGGGGGGTAGTGTAGCAGCATCACGCACCCTTTGGCTCTAATAACAAAACACGGTTGAAATTTGTCCCTCCCCAGCCTCTCAACAGCTTCATGTTTGCTGCTGATGGGCCCAGGGAAGTGAAGGAGTGGAAACTCTAGAGACATACCCAAGGTTGCAATGCCCTGTTTACTTTCTTTGCTGATCCCTGAGGCTGGGCACTAAAGGGGCATCAGAGGCAGCAGACTCCCCTTCCCATGACTACCCCTAATGGGCAGCAGACTCCTAATCTTATGGCCTGAGTAGAATATCCCTGCTCCTGTGACCAAAGCAGAATATTCCTGGCCTGATTGCCTGGAAGGAGGATTCTTGGTCCTATTACAGGGGAAGAAGATTCCAAAGCTGATTGACAGGCAGCAAGATGTCTGCACTTATTAACCAGAGGAAGTTGCCACTTTTGTTGCCAGGAATTAACTATTCTGCTCATGTTGACTCTGAAGTAGATTCCTCTAGTTTTTTTAAAGAAGGACGATTCTTGGCTCTGACCAAACGCTTAGCTTTGTTGTTGTGAGGTAGATTATTGAGCTTACTGACAAAGAGAAAGAATCCTGATCTTATTGACTTGAAAAGAGTTTCTCTGATTTTTTGCCTTGGAGGACAATTCTAGATGTTACTGACAGAAAAGGATATTCTTGGTTCTACTGACTTGAAATACATTTCCAAGTTTTATTAATGGGTAGGATAAATCCCAGTCTTGTTGACATTTAAGTTTGTTTCCCGGTCCTATTGCCTGGTTGGCAGATTTCAGATCTTCCTGACACAGAGAATGATTGCTGTTGTTATTGATGGAAGAAAGGAATTTCTGGTCTTATTACCATGGAGGAAGAGTCCTTGTCTTACTACATTGGCGGGATGTTTCTTGGTCATATTGACAAGAGAAAGATCAACAGTTTTATTGATGGGGGAAATCCTGGTTGTGTGGTCTGGAAGGGAGATTCTATGTACCACTGCTTGGTGAGAAGATTGTCTTTTTGGAGAAGAAGGTATTCCAGGTCTTCTTGTCAGAGAAAAAGTCTCCTCTTCTTACTTAGGGAATAGAACATTTATGAACTTTGAGACAGATTCTGCTTCCTAATGTCTGAGAGAACGATTTCTAATCTTGTTCATTTGGGAGGATGAGTTCCGGAATTTTTAACTTCTAGGCAAATTTCTAAATTTTTTAATAATGTTGGCAAAAACCTTGTCTTGTCAGTGGTGGAGGAAGAGTATTTATTGATTACTAGCCTTATTGGTTTCATTGCTGAGCTTACTGAAGGAGAGCAACGTCTCCTGGTCCTCTCGATTTTTAAATTGATTCCTTTACTTATTGCGTGAGGAGAAAATTCTTGTCAAATGCTGCTGTTTTCCTGAAGCACGTAATGCTGTCATCAGTGATACCGCACTGGAGGTTAATTGACTAATGCGAAGGAATTGAGAACAAGGAACTCATCATCGTCATCAAATGAGCTTTATTCGGTTTACCAAGAACCATTAAAGTGTACAGATAAAAGGAACTCATTTTATAGGTTTCCCTTTTTTTATCTGTAAATCATGGGGATGGTGTATTTTATAACACTTCCAAACCAAAATTCATGGGTGTTACTTAATTCCAATTGCTTTTGAAATCCCTTTTGTTCATGCATTGATGACAGCAACTGGCACCCTGTGTTACAAATATTTGTAGCGTCACTATGCCTCTCGGTTCCCATGGGTATCGGGTCTCTTATACAGTCCAGGCCATTTTCAATGGTTTTGACACTCATTCAAGTACTTAGATTTCTGGTTGTCTCAATAACATCTCTGAGTCCAGGCATTCGTCCTAACCAAAAGAGTCTATGACTTTTGTCAGTGGGTTTAGATTACTCAAAGATTACCTAGGAAGCTGCCCGGCAAAGGGACATTGTTTTTCGCAGTATTCGAGGTATAACCACATACAAAGAATTTCCCAAGATATTTTCAATCTAGAAAATAGCATGGTTTAACTCTCCCCATACCCACGTTGGAAATATTTAATATAAGAGAGGTGTTAGGACATGGCTGCATTGGTTGAGTCTTTGTGCCAGTAGTTCCTCTGGGCGTATCAGGGCAGCGTGTAATGTTTATTACATATGGATAGCCAGGAAAAAAAAAGCAAGACTATGATGAGTATTTTGAGCTTTGGTTGGTGGGGGGCTCAGCGTAGGAGTCGCGGGTGGATGGCGGCTGAGTGATACCAGTTCCCGTGTGTGAAGCAAACATAGCTAAAAAAATAAAAGTTGTGATTGTCAGAGTTTGCATCTTTAGACAAACCCTAGATGTGTCACCATTGTCACAGTATAACGCCTTTCAATTTTACTAAAGGTGATGCAAAAAAAATCAATTGATATATACTGCCCAACTGTGTCTGATGAACAGCGAATCCAGAGTTGAGGAGGTACGCAACTCCAGGTAGACGCACAATGGATGGGCTCATTGTCTAATATTCTGTGCTGACTTTGCAAGGGAAAAATAGAGACTGGGACTCTGAGGTTGTGCCAGAGCCTTTACGATGCTACAGAAGAGAAAAATAACTACTGGGTTGTATAGGGTTTAAAAGAAGGGGCAAACATCAGAGGCTGTAGGCAGGCCAAAGGAGGGGACTGTGAGTACAGCTCCAGGAGGAGGGTCCTCTAACACTGGATATTCAGGACTGTACAAATCCGAAAGTAGGGAGAAGCACGTGGAGCAAGAAGATTAGAATAGAGATGCTCAGAGTACTCGACGTGCAAGAGATGCAAGTGGTCTGGTTACTTCTGGTCTCTACCACCCCACTACATGATTATTCATCCTATGTGGCTTTGTTTCAGCTAGGCCGCTCTCCTTTGGATCTTTAAACACCATTAGCTGATGATGTGATGATTTTGGATAAGGCAACAAATTTCCTTTGACATAAGCTCAAGAGACGAAAGTGTGGTGGGAGAGCCTTTCTGACTGCCTGATCGCCCTGTGGCCATCTCTTTAGTACACTCAGCAAACATCAAGGGAAGGTCTATTGTTTTTCCAGCATTGTCACCACTCACGGAATCCAGGACAATTGAGTACTGCAACGAAAATATTCTGGGTTCTTTGCCTTAAGGCTGATAAATCTGACACGTAATTGGTCAATGCAACAGTATTCATCACAGCAGCCAGACAGGAAGGCAATTGAATTTGGGGGATTGTTTCTGAAAACTGAAAAATAGAATGTCCATGATGCAGAAAGTTTTTACTTTAGGTATCAGGCATTTCTGCTTTTTCGCCTTGCTTGGCAGTTGTGAAGAGGAAAAATCAGCATTGTAAGATCCACTCTACATAGTGTGAAAGAGTGATAGTGCATTGTGGGTAGTCAAGCGTTGGCATCTCGCCAACTAAGAGGGAGCAAAAGAGGCTAGGAATGAGCAGGTGAGGCTGGAAGGGAGCAGGAGAGAAAATGGGGGAAGAGATGAGCAGAGCAATAATTCAGGACCTGGGACACTGGGAGTAGTTGTTATAAAGTGAAGAGGCCATGAGTTGAAGAGAGCCTTTATTAAGCGTCATACTTCATCAAAGGTTCCAGTCAGCTGTGGAATCTCCACAAGACAGTTGAGTATTGCACATTTCAAAGAGGAAGGGAGGGGGGTCAGAATGGACCAACTACAGTAAATTACAACACACCTCCCTTGGCAGGGAGAGAAAAATAAACTCATAGTAAAATTCTGAGCCTAACACACAGAAGAACTACGCATGGCTACCCCAAAGGTGAAATTAATTTTGTAAGATAATACGTTTAATGAAAACTGTACAAATCAACCGCCAAGTGCTAGAAAAACGATTACAATGGTTACTATAGGTCAAAACGTACACATGTAAAGCAAGCATAACCAGAAATGTAACTTCTCAGCTCAACTGCACCCTTGAATCATAAGCACAAGCATGAACCTAACAGAATAAAAACGTAGCACAGTATATCACAGGAGAAAAGCATAACAATAATACATTCATTTTATAACATAATCTCCATGCCATTTAGGAGCAGATCTTGTTCTCTGGGATTTCCTGGACTATCTTGAAACATCTCTACTTGCTCTCTAGTTAGAGTGTGTCTCTCCTGCTCCCTTCCTAATTGAGCAGGTCTATGGGGGACTATTTTGTCCACCCCAGGTCTGCCCATTCCCCAATTCCACAATATTTTTCCCTAACCGAGTGATTCTTAACGGCACAGAAAACCTGGAACAATCCCTCCTCCGTGATTAGGGAAGGTATACACATACCCAATCTCAGTCTCTGAAGGATGGAATTTTTTCATGTTTAGTAATATTGTATCCGTTTTTGTATTTGTCTTGGTGTAAGGATATTTACTCTGACACCTCCCTTCTGTCCACCACACATGTCCTCCTTTCCTTCAACCATGTAGTTGTCGTCTTAGTTTTGGGGTTTCTGCCCTTCAAGGACACGAAAGGAGAAATTCACATGACACAATTAGGCGCAGTGCAGTAATCATAATGAAGGAAGTGACCCGATTAGGGCCACCCGGGTCACTCGCGACCACCTTTGACTTCCATACAAATGAAGAGTCGGTCAGACAGTAGAGAATACAAACCAAAGTTATTTATTAGCAATACACTCGAGCGTAGTCCAATCTGACCAGCCTCTTTAGAATGCTGTAGAGGGGACTGACCCCCGTCCACACGGTAGCACAAAATATTCATTTCCAACATCTCTAAAGTCCCACCCAGACTGGAATATTCCAGCCTGGGCACTAACGAACAAAGGGGGGGGGGGGTACAGAAAAGCAAGCTACCATCTTGAGAACAGTTACATGCTATCTTAGTTTCAACGTTACTCTGCCCGTGCTCGTCTCTCTGAGGTGGGAGCAGGGCTTACTCTAGAGAAAACCATTACAAAAAATGGGGTAACCCAAAAATGTCAAGGACCTGGGTACAATGTAATACGAAAAACAATGGTCCCGGACCATAAATCAAAATAGGTAGTAGTTCCTAACTTAGTGATATCATTCACATATTCTGAGCTACATATAATCTATTTTGGTAGCTCTTAGTACCCAATACAGTATTGCTCATAAGGTCAACCATGCAACAAAACAATATCCACAGTAAGTAAAGCTTTTTATTCTTTTTTATCAAAGATTTTATAAAATTTCCATTAACAATTGTGTCAAGGTTGTTCCAAGGGGAACGTGCAAATAGTAAGGGTGCTTGAGTAAAGAGAGTGAAAAAGGAAAGAGGGAATTATTTCAGAGATTGTGACATAAGAAAAATTTAAATTAGTTAAGCAATGGACTGGTTGTCATTCACCATCCAAGTGCAAGAACCTGGTCACGTGTATCGGTTTATAATTAAATCAAACGATTATACATTAATTAGAAGCCAATTCTAATAGAGCACGTGGGCAGATAGGCGTATCCCAGGTATGTATGTATGGGGCGTCGACGTTTCGATCCGTCTTGGTGGCCTAGTGGTGGTTTGAACCTTGGCCTTGCGGATCTTCCTCAGGACTGGGGAACAACCTGGAAGGGTTGGGCCTAGTAGGTTGCCCGCTGCAATGCGCGATGCGAATCCCTTAAATGGAAATCCAGTGGTGTACCACATATGGCTGTCCTCCGTTAGTAAGGTGTCGCACAGTGGGGCTGGTGGGGGCTCAGTTGCGAGATGCCACCCACTTGCGTTCCAAAACGCGTTACGGATGGTTGCCGGATCTTAACGGCTAAGCCCGGGATTGACTCCAAACGTGGTGAAATAAGAACAAAAGAAACAAGTTTTGGAACGCAAGTGGGTGGCATCTCGCAACTGAGCCCCCACCAGCCCCACTGTGTGACACCTTACTAACGGAGGACAGCCATATGCGGTACACCACTGGATTTCCATTTAAGGGATTCGCTTCGCGCATTGCAGCGGGCAACCTACTAGGCCTAACCCTTCCAGGTTGTTCCCCAGTCCTGAGGAAGATCCGCAAGGCCAAGGTTCAAACCACCACTAGGCCACCAAGACGGATCGAAACGTCGACGCCCCATACATACATACCTGGGATACGCCTATCTGCCCACGTGCTCTATTAGAATTGGCTTCTAATGAATGTATAATCGTTTGATTTAATTATAAACCGATACACGTGACCAGGTTCTTGCACTTGGATGGTGAATGACAACCAGTCCATTGCTTAACTAATTTAAATTTTTCTTATGTCACAATCTCTGAAATAATTCCCTCTTTCCTTTTTCACTCTCTTTACTCAAGCACCCTTACTATTTGCACGTTCCCCTTGGAACAACCTTGACACAATTGTTAATGGAAATTTTATAAAATCTTTGATAAAAAAGAATAAAAAGCTTTACTTACTGTGGATATTGTTTTGTTGCATGGTTGACCTTATGAGCAATACTGTATTGGGTACTAAGAGCTACCAAAATAGATTATATGTAGCTCAGAATATGTGAATGATATCACTAAGTTAGGAACTACTACCTATTTTGATTTATGGTCCGGGACCATTGTTTTTCGTATTACTCTAGAGAAAAGGCATGCAGACCCAGAACGATCTATTTATTAGTGCAGTGAAGCTCATCCTTGAATATGATAAAGAAAAACAATCAAGGCTGCTTTCTGCTCAGGCAAACATTATGAGACAGAGCTTATGTTCAATCAGTGTACAAAATGGCAGTGGAATACAAAATGGTGCCGCAAATGCTAACTTAACTCGCACAATGCTAGAAGGAGTCAGCTAGACACATTCTCAGTCCAACAGACCCTCCTTTTATCATTTGCTAACAATTTTGTCTAATGCTAGGAGGGCAATAACTACTCATGTAATAAGGAAATAATTAATACAGGATAATACACACACTGTTAATATTAGAAAATGCCCTCGTCTATTGACATCAAATCATGGACAGCCTGCATCATCATGGCCGTAGACTTAGCATCATGTATTGGTGTTTTCGGTGTGGGTGTCAACTTTCCAGCACAATCAGCACAACAAGTAGGAAGGCAATGTACGCATAGGCTACATGTAAATTTAACACCTGCAATTGCTATTAGGAAAATAATTTTCCATCCCCAAAAAGTTATTAAACCCCAGAACCAACCAGAAAAACTCCAGGTACCATTCTCTTGGTGGATGTCAGATGCAAGCGTATGCCGCTTCTGTATAGCAGTGTATACATCCGGAGCATGGTCCGGTATGTAAACACAGCAACTACTTCCAATGATGAGACAAGCCCCACCCTGATCAGCTAGGATGACGTCTAACACCATCCTGTTATGTAATGCAACAAGTCTCGTAGCCTGGAGCTCATCTGTTATATTGGTCAGGATCCCCGCTGTGGTGTTGATAACCCCTTCCACCACCCTAGTGAGCCTACCAATGTTAAGACTATTGGACATAGGACCCCAAAAAGGAACAATACCCTTTATAGCATCAGTAAACTGCTGCAGAGCACTGTATGTCTGATCTATGTCTTCTGTGTTAATAACGCTATAATACGAGACAGAAGAGCGCTCCTGCGCTGTAGTCGATGATGTTTATGGTGGTTGCATGGTGCTATATACACTGGGGGAAGGAGGAAAGAGATATAACATATGTCAGACCATCCCAGAGGAAGTCAAACATAAGCTTGGGACCAACAAACAAAATATACATTATGAAGGGGTAGCAGAGGTGGACTACTTTTCGGGCTCAATGCGAAAAGAATATTTGATGGACAAAATGCAGAACAAAGTCATACATTCACCCCAGTACAGAGATGTGGGCCTAAATCCATCGTTTTTTTACTCACCATGCGATTCCAGTTTGGACCCAGTTATTTGCAAATCAGTCTTGACCCTGCACCCAATGGGAACAGCCCAGCCCGAACTGCCAGGCCAGGTCCTCCCTGGACTGAAAACAAGCATGCTAGGACCGGTTTTGGGCTTTCAGCCCTCATCAGCCAGGATAGCTTGACTCCAGTGGCATGGAGAGCACAGGACCCACATCTGGGCATACCCGTCCCACTTAGGGTGACAAATGCAAAAAAGAACAATTGATGGACAGAATGCAGAACAATGTCATACATTCACCCCAGTACTGAGATTTGGTCCTAAATCCATCGTTTTTTTGCTCACCATGCCATTCCAGTTTGGACCCAGCCATATGCAACTCAGTATTGACCCTGCACCCAATGGGAACAGTCCAGCCCGAACTGCCAGGCCAGGTCCTCCCTGGACTGGAAACAAGCATCCTAGGACCGGTTTCGGGCTTTCAGCCCTCATCAGCCAGGATAGCTTGACTCCAGTGGCCTGGAGAGCACAGGACCCACGTCTGGGCATACCCGTCCCACTCGGGGTGACAAATGCAAAAAAAACAATTGATGGACAGAATGCAGAACAATATCATACATTTACCCCAGTACAGAAATCTGGGCCTAAATCCATTGTTTTTTTGCTCACCATGCCATTCCAGTTTGGACCCAGCCATATGCAAATCAGTCTTGACCCTGCACCCAATGGGAACAGTCCAGCCCAAACTGCCAGGCCAGGTCCTCCCTGGACTGGAAACAAGCATCCTAGGACCGGTTTCGGGCTTTCAGCCCTCATCAGCCAGGATAGCTTGACTCCAGTGGCATGGAAAGCATGGGACCCACGTCTGGGCATACCCGTCCCACTCGGGGTGACAAATGCAAAAAGAACAATTGATGGACAGAATGCAGAACAATGTCATACATTCACCCCAGTACAGAGATCTGGGCCTAAATCCATCGTTTTTTTGCTAACCATGCCATTCCAGTTTAGACCCAGCCATATGCAAATCAGTCTTGACTCTGCACCCAATGGGAACAGTCCAGCCGGAACTGCCAGGCAAGGTCCTCCCTGGACAGGAAACAAGCATCCTAGGACATGTTCCGGGCTTTCAGCCCTCATCAGACAGGATAGCTTGACTCCAGTGGAATGGAGAGCACGAGACACACTTCTGGGCATACCCATCCCATTCGGGGTGACAAATGCAAAAAGAACAATTGATGGACAGAATGCAGAACAATGTCATACATTCACCACAGTACAAAGATCTGAAATCGGTCCCAGGATGCTTGATTCCGGTCCAGGGAGGACCTGGCCTGGCAGTTCGGTCTGGACTGTTCCCATGGGGCACAGGGTCAAGACTGATTTGCATATGGCTGGGTCCAAACTGGGGTGGCGTAGTGGGCAAAAGAAAGATGGATTTAACCCAGATCTTTTGACGGGGGAGAATGTTTGCATTGTCAGCATTCCGTCCATCATCTTTTTTCTTTAAACAGACTTAATTGGTATTTTCAGTTCTGTCTAGACATTCACAATACAAACCTTATTCTCATGTCACCGGTAATAGCATTCTAGTCAAAGGTTACTTAGCTAGAGCATTCCGTCCATCATTTGTTTGCTGTAACACTTTTTGCTCTAAGTGGGATGGGTATACCCAGACATGGGTCCCTTGCTCACTGTGCCACTGGCTTCAAGCTAGCCTTGCTGCAGAAGAGTGACATACCCTGAAACCGGTCCAAGGATGCTTGTTTCCGGTACAGGGAGGACCTGGCCTGGCAGTTCGCTCTGGACTGTTGCCATGGGGCACAGAGTCAAGACTGATTTGCATATGGCTGGGTCCAAACTGGGGTGGCGTAGTGGCGTAGTAGGCAAAAGAAAGATGGATTTAACCCAGATCTTTTGACTGGGGGAGAATGTTTGCTTTGTCAGCATTCCGTCCATCATTTATTTGCTGTAATAGTTTTCGTGCTCAGTACATATGTGTAATTGCAATTACTCTCTCCCACTGCAACCTTACCAAAACCCTGACCACAAAAACACAGCTGTTGTATTTACTACCGGCACTAGCATTGCCTTATCCTGATCGATATTGCGCATGTGGAAGGACCTAAAATACCCATTGACATTAAACCCCTGAAAATCCAACACTTCATTTTGAAGCCATGTTACATTTTTCTCTCTCTCATATATTTTCATGCACGCTGTCGGGGACAGTGTATCAGGGGCCCCTTGTTTTCCTCGGGGTAAACCCTTGGTGAACACGTATATACTCTAAAACAGTGTCATAATCAGCTGAGGTCATATTCAAAACATCAAAATGATAATGGGTATACACCATAGTAAATAATATAAACCAGGCCTCACAGCTCCCGAGGTAGGAGAAGGGCATGGACAGTAACACATCAGTTTTGTGCATTAAAGAAGGGAGCAGTCCACAAATCCAGTAATTCGTGACATTAGACGTTCCATGCGCCTGATGGAGCATCATTAAGAATATATTATCTACATATGTTTTTCTATGTTCACCTTTATGAGGGGCCAGAGTGATAAACGTGTTCGGGGGACCAGGTGTTGTACCGATCAAAGAGTGCACAGGATATTTCTTTTACAGAAACCACATTATTTCAAGTATTGCTAACAGAAAAATCAGAAGAATCACTATGAAAACTATTTTACTCCTTTTGGACCAGGCAGACCAACCAACCCCCTCCCATTCGGGACGTGGGGCTGCAAAGGGCTGCTCCTCCTCAACAATGGGCCGGCCCAAGGGATACATGATAATCAGAAGAAAGGATAGGCGATGGAGCCAATGACAAGAAAACAGGAAAAAGGCAAATGATCCCTGTGTCCTTCAGAGCCTCACTGGTAGACTCCTATTGTTCATCAGTTGGCGCTGTTGAGCACCGGCGGTGGAGCTGTCCGACCAGCTCTTGACAAATCCCATGCCGCTCAGGCTAAGGCCCCCTCCTCAGGGAAGCACACTCCATTAATCCTGTCCAATGTCCGAACAATGCACCAATCTCGTCTCTCCCTATGCTACTGTGGCCTGACCGAGTCCATCCCTACTAATCTAACTTTCCCTTTGGTGCACTGTTCCTCTGTCGAGGCTGCAAATTGTACATAGCTACTCCAGGGACCGAGGGGTCTGCAAACAGGGGCTCAACCTCAGAGGGGCCAACAGACTGGGGCTCAAGCACAGATGGACCAGCAGATTGGGGCTCCTGGATGGCCCTGATCTCAGGAGGCACTGGCTCATTCAATTCTGCGTCACTTTCACTCTCCGTTTGAGCCCACGTCAGCCGAGCATCCGAGAATGGAAAAAAACGAGGCACCTTCTCCGTTTCGGAGTCGCCCACACCTTTGAGCACCCAACTATCGGAGGACAACCGAAGGGGCACCCTCCGGCAATGATTAGAATGAATCCAGTTCCTGCTGCTGTCCACCTTCACTGCCGTGCGAGTGGTGAGGACGACTGGGACAGGCCTCTTCAAACGTGACTCCAAACTGCCTTTCCTCTGAAAATTCTTGATGAGGATGAAGTCCCCAGACTGGATATAGTGGTCTGGGCCCTCTCGAGCTGGTGGTAGGGCTTTGTGGATCTGTTGGTGAATAGAACACAAGCTTTTAGTCAACTCATATAAGTAATCCACAAGTAAGGGTGTTCAATTTCTGATAACCGTCGAGGTCGCGGGACGCCCCAGACATTCACTGGGTGTCCAAACACGACCTCGTACGGCGACTATCCTGTCCTAGAATGAGCTGTAGCTCATGTAGAGAAAAGAGCCAATGGTGAAGCATCTGGCCACTGCCATCCTGTGCTCTCTTTAATCTTTGTCAATTTCAGTTTGAGAGTAACGTTGTACTCCTCAACCAAACCTGCTGACTGGGGGTGATTTGCAGCGTGAAATTTCTGCTTGATGTGCATACCGTCGCACACTTGCTGGATAACCTTTGAATTGAAGTGACTTCCATTGTCACTCCAAATCAAACGGGGCAAACCAAAACGCGGGAAGAACTCCCTTAAGAGTGCCTTCGCCGTCACCATGGCTGTGTTCTCTTTGGTGGGGTAAGCCTTAATCCATTTACTGAATGTACACACAACTACTTACACATATTTCAAATTGTTTATTCGTTCCATTTCAATGAAATCCATCTAGAGAACCTCGAAAGGTAAGGAAGGCGGTGCAAAGTTACCAGGTGGTGTAGGGGTGCCTTTTCCAGGGTTATGCATCATGCATACCATACAGTACTTTACTAAGTGAGCAGCAACTTTGGGAATGTTGTTGTTCTGCCATACAGGATCTAACACTTTGCAGATGCCCTTTGCACTAATGTTGGCTGACCCATGCGCCATAGTGACCACAGGGAGGACATATGCATCTGGTAACATCCATCTCTGTTTTCCTGACTTATCCGTCCAGCACCCATCTTCATCTAAGCGTGCTGTGCTCTCCTGCCATACTGCTAACTCCTCAACTGTTGCCTCATTTTGAATTTCTTTCACTTTCTCTAGAGTATCCTCAAACATGGCGGCCTCAGGTACCCACCTGGCAGGACCCGCTACAAATATGTTTTTCATCTTTGTTCGAGCTGTCTCTTTAGCTGTCTGTCTGCAAATGCCTTTCCCCTTCCCACATCATCCGTAATTGCCTTGTGGGCACTGCACTTTACCATAGCCAATTTGTGTCAAGGTGGTCAGAAGCCTATGTATTAGAAGGTCATGCTGAATACGTGCCCCATGTGATGTAAGGAACCCTCTCTCTGCCCAGAGCCGCCCGAAATAAGGCGTACTGGCTGTCAGTATTAACAGCCAGTCTCTCGCTCAATTCACAAGCTCTAAAAAGGACGACTAACTCAGCTGCCTGTGCGGACTGATAAAGAACTCATGATATCTCAACTACTGTATGCAGTGTAGTAAGTGCACATGCAGCAGTGGTGGTGTCATCTGGAAATATGAAACAAGAGTCATCGAGATATAGCTCCCCTTGGGGGTCAGATAAGGAAACATCAGTCAGGTCTACCCATCCCTTCGTTTCTTCCTCTGTCCGAAAAAGACAATCAAATATGTATTTTTCCTCACTCTCAGAAGGGAGGGGTAGTAACGTGACAGGGTTCAGAGTGGCACATCTTTTTATCATAATATGCGGTGCAAAGAGAGTTAGCTCATAACCGGTTAGACGTGCACTGGTAAGGTGCTGTGTCTTGGTCTTATTCAAAAGGGTGTACACAGCATGCGGTACCATGACTGAGGTCAGAATCAAGTACGAGCCCAGCCGATTACCTTATAGAGATGGCCACAGCCGTGTCCATTTTAGACAGCTCGGGAGGGGTCTGGCGACTGGGTCAAGCAAAGCAGAAAAATAAGCACACGCCCGTTGCTTACCTCCAAAGGCCTGTGTTAAAACAGAAAGCGCACAACCAGCCATCTCGTGTACATGAACGGCTTCCCGTAATCCGGTGTGCCAAGCACAGGAGCAGAGCAAAGCACGACCTTTAATTGCTCAAAAGACTGCTGACATTCATGCGTCCAAGGCAGGGGCTCATGAGCATCTTTAGTGGTTAGCACTAGCAAACACTTTATTAGTAATGAGTAATTAGGAATCCAATGTCGACAGTAGGAAGTGATGCAAATGAAGCCGCGTACATCCCTCTGAGTTTTAGGGACGGGCATTTTAACAATGGCGCTAATGCGCTCAGGGGTCAATCTCCTACCCTACTTCGACAGTAGGTGACCTAAATAGGTGACCTCCTGTCGACAATATTGAAATTAGGAAAGGGACACTTTATGTCCATGGTGAGCCAAATGGAGCAACAACTTAACTGTACTGTCTTTGCATCCCTGTTCATTGTCAGAAGCAATCAGTATGTCATCCATGTACTTGAGCAATACATTACCTGGAGCGAGCGGAGTGAATCCAATTGTGCTCTCAAAGCTTGGCTATATATATACTGGGGCTTTCAGTATAGCCCTAGGAGTGCGACAGAATCTAAAGCTTCTGCCAGCTAGTGTAAAACCAAACAGGTGGCGGCTATCGGGATGAATTGGGATCCTGAAGTGCACATTTTTCAGATCAATGACAGAGAAGAATATGGCAGAGGAAGGAATCATTGTTAGAAGGGCAGTATTGCCAGGGACCACCGGGAACTGAGGGACCACTATTTTGTTAACTGTACGCAAATCAATCACAAAATGTTAAACATCTGGTGTGTCATCGGGGGAGTCTCGGGATTCCTTCTTTAGAATAGGAAGAATAGGGCTGTTACACACATCCACAGCCGTCTCTTCACCACTCCCCACTCAATCAGATCCTGTATAATGTGTAACAAAGCTCGCTCCCCCGCCTGAGGAATCTTGTACTGGGGAATACGGGGCAAAATACCGTTGTCCTTAACCCTAATTGAAATTAGGGGAATCTGCAAGAGTCCCACATCCATGTCACCTGTCGCCCACAACATGGGCGGCACATCCTTAAACTCAGCAGGAAGGAACGCATCTTTAGACAAACACTGCTTAGAACTGAACACATTCGGTCCCATCATCATGTAGACACCTTCCGGAGAGCAACAAATTGTCGCATGTAACTTTCTAAATAAATCTAGGCCCATTAAATTTTCTCCACAATTGGATGTCAATAGAAATTGTGAATCCACTGTAAAAGGTCAGATAGTCAAGGCAAGAGGTTTGGAAATGGGGCTTACAACTGGTACACCTGAAAAGCCTACTGAAACATTATTTTGGCCAGACATAGCTGCCCCGGGGACCAGTGAACGAGAAACAGAGCTATTCATTGCGCCTGTATCCACCAAGAGTTTCTTAACTGAACCTTGCAAATCTGCAGTGAAATAAGGACCGCTCTGATCTACAGGTATCTGGACTGCTCCCTCACCCTGTCCCTGGCTGTCCTTGCTGTGGGACGTCCCTGTCACCTCATACAGATGCGACCCTGCAATGTTCTATCCTCCCGAAACCTCTCTGGGTCACTTTCTTCTCTACTCTGTCCACGAGAACCTCGTCCCCTGTGAGATGCAACTTTCTGCAATAGAAATTGGCACTCACTATGCCAATGCCCCTCCTCTTTCCAGTACGTGCACTGGTTAGGCCCTACTGGCGCAGCGTTCCTGATAGTGCAAGGAAGTTGCCGGGCCGGACCAGCACCCCGTCCCCTGCAATTCCCCCTAGACGCCTGCTGCAACAACACCTTCATCTTCAACTCCCTGTGCTTCTTCTCCACCTTTTCCTTCTCCTTATTCTCCCTGTGTTCATAATACTGTGCAATACTCAGAAGGGGAGGACATCGTCCAGGTGCTATCCGAAGCCTGCAGATGATCCGCTATCTCAGGGAGCAGATTTGTCACAAATCTATTGACAAACAATCGAACACCCCCTTCCATCGACAAATCCTGTCCACTACAGTATAGAAGACTTCTTCAAACCGGGTGAAGAAGTCTGACACGTTTTCACCTTTCCTCTGACGACATACCGTTTACTTATCCCAATCCACCCTTCTCGGGGGAATGAGAGAGTTCACATACGTAATAATTCGACCAGGCAAAGCTAGTATCTCGGCCTTAGGCTTTTCCCCAGGTTTCCTAGCCTTGTCCCATTCTTAAATCTGTTCTCAAGTACCACCCAAATCCACAACGTGGTCCTGCGTGTGCACCTGCCTCCAAATGTCGACAGGCACCAGTAGACAAAAGAATATCTCAATGTCTGCAAGCGTCATTACAGTCGAGGAAGCTGCCTCAGTCAATTCTTTATAATATGCAGCTGGATGTTTTCTTTGGTCAGGTAACTGGGTCTTAAGGGACAAAACCGCACTCCTCTTCCATGGAGTGTAGACCCATTGTTCTTGGAAAGGGGCCTCTACTCTCTGTCTAATAACAATGTTGTGCTGATCCCGTAGCTCCGGTAGTTAAGGGTGATTTATGGGGTGAACTTCCCTCATCGAAAACTGGGACACTGTCTGCCTCCCTTGATAAGCTAACAGCATTGCAACATTACCAAAAACCTCCTCAGACGCCATACCAACTGCATACACATTGTCCCTGAATAAATAATCTGAGGCGCTGCAGCATTGAAGCACTGCTCCCATAATCTAATCAGTGTAGCCGACATGTGCTTAAGGGCATGCTGCTGCATGAACGGCTCATACTCTCTCATCACACTCCACACATCTTCTGTACTATAGATGGGATGTAGAGCCCACTGAACTGCCTGATTGGCTATCGCCTTTTTCTCTTCGTCTCCTACATCCAATCGTATCAATATCCGCCCCAGTCGCTCCCTAGCAGTTGCCCAGTGCCCATCCTCCGGTCCTTCCAACTCAGCATTGTCCCTCGTATATTTGCGCCATAATGTACTAAACATAATAGGGCCAAGGCTGTGCTTTACATACATGTCAAAGTTGGGCGCACCTTTCGGAGGCGCAGGCTGACTCTCTTCCAATTGAGCATCAGTAGAACAACAATGACAACTCACACAGCTAAATTTACTCAAACAAGACATTTTCCAAGCAAACTTTCACTATTTATGCGAGCAGATATTTGCAAATATCTTACCAAAGTTGGTCCTCAGACCTAATCAAAACCAAATCAAAGTGGTACCATGTTCATAAAGAACCCAAACAAATTCAAGTGCTTATCCAAAACTGGTCCTCAGAACGTACTAAACACAAACCGAAATGGCGCCATTGCCACAAACAGAAGCAAAGCAAACTCACCTGGTGCGCACATGTCAAATGAAGTTATTCTCCACTGCCGACTCTTCGGCCCAAACAGTCAGATCCAATGGTTGTGCCTTTCAGGACCCCAGTCGGGATGGCCACTGGCCGAGGCACCGCCCGGTCAGACAGGCGGGGCAGCTGCAAGTACTAGGCTCTATCGTGCAGGGAACCCCGATCCGCCCTTCTGACCCGAAGTGGCCCCATTCTCCCCACCCGTCTGCGGGCATGATGGGTCAACCGATGGAGTCCCTGTACGGGCGCCCATTGAAGGAAGTGACCCGATTAGGGCCACCCGGGTCACTGGCAACCACCTCTCAGCCTTCCATACAAATGAAGAGTCGGTCAGACAGTAGAGAATAAAAACCAAAGTTGCTTATTAGCAATACACTCGAGCGGAGTCCCATCTGACCAGCCTACTTAGAATGCTATAGAGGGGACTGACCCCCGTCCACACGGTAGCACAAAATATAAATTTCCAACATCTCTAAAGTCCCGCCCAGACTGAAATTTTCCATCCTGGGCACTAACGAACAAAGGGGGGTACAGAAAAGCAAGCTACCATCTTGAGAATGGGTACATGCTATCTTAGTTTCAAGGTTATTCTGCCCTTGCTCGTCTCTCTGAGGTGGGAGCAGGGCTTACTCTAGAGGAAAGGCATGCAGAAACAGAACGATCTATTCATTAGTGCAGTGAAGCTCAACCTTGAATATGATGAAGAGAAACAATCGAGGCTGCTTTCTGCTGAGGCAAACATTATGAGACAGAGCTTATGTTCACTCATAGTACAAAATGGCGGCTGAATACAAAATGGTGCCGCAAATGCTAACTTAACTCCCACAATGCTAGAAGGAGTTGGCTAGATGCATTCTCAGTCTAACAACCACACTGTGTCTAGAAGGGTAGATTTGGCTGAGACACCCGTCACTTCTGCTCTTTGCAAACACTCTTTCACAATCCTGTTCATTCTCTCCACTAATCCATTGCCTGGGGAGAAAACAAAGCTGTCTTGTGATGTTGAATTTATAGTTTGCTGAGGAACTCAATATTCTCACAATAGGGAAACTGAGGAAAGGAAGGAAGGAAGAGAAGGCGGAGGAAGTTCGAGGGGGCGTTACTTCCCAGGCCTGCCAAGGTGTCCAAAGATATTGAAATAGACGCCTCACTCACTTTATCATGACATGTTTCATCATTCGCGCCTATCCACACTCTGATAGGATGATATCACCAGGCCGGACTCAACCAAAAAGATGGAGGTTCTTAGATAATGTCTTGTTGGTTAGAAGGGATCCGGATAAAGAAAAAAAGTTAAAAAATACCTCGAGAATTACATTTTTACAATATTGAATCTGTCTTTTAATTGTTTACACAGTATTTTGGTCTACCACCCACACAGAGAGTGATAGGTAATTGATAAAGACTTAGAAACATTCATATGGGACAGCACTCTCACTTAGTATTTTGATTGTTTGCACAAATATGGTTAGGGAAGGTGTTCACAACAAGGACAGGTACTACCCAACTCCTAAAAATTAATAAGGAAATTGGAAAATCAACCCGCCCCCTAAATTTAGAGTGGGACACATATCCATGTTCATGTATAACAGTATTTGTAAATGCTTTAATCTTCTTCCCTGCTGACATGCCTTTTTTTGTTTCTTAGGTATGCTTCATTGGCGGAGTATTAATTCAGGTGGGAGCCTTAGGCCTCACATGGAATGCAGGCATAGTAAGGCAGAGATACATAACTTAGCCCTGACAACGGCCCCAAGCATGGTTGTGCTCTTGTTGTGGGCCGAAACAGGTTGGCATTGACATATTAGGGTAAATTGAGAAAATAAGTCTCAATAAAAACCCTCCAACACTTTTTATATATACCCCAGGTACCCTACAAATAAAGAATTTGTTTGGGTATACCTCTAGGTCTTTTTTAACTTTCTTTCTTTATCTGGATCCCTGATTATCCAGCAAGACAAGTACCCCCTCCCTGTCATTGCTTGCCCCGCCCCCTGACCTCCTCCCTGTGTTGTTACTTGCCCTATACCTCTTTACCCCTCACCCTGTCATTGCTTGCCCCGTCTCCTCGAGCATGTTACCCGTTGTTGCTTTCCACTTTCTCTGCACCCTGTCACCATATCGCTTTCTCTGTCCGCCTGTCACCCTCTACCTCTTGTTGCTTACCAATGGGAACAAGGCACTGCCTGCTTCAGCCTCTGTCTACAAAATGCTGCTGTCCACCAAGGACAGTGGTAGCTGACACCTGCCCTTGCACCTTGTTCGCTATTGCAAGGATGGTGCAGAAGCCACTGTCAGCTGTCCTAGGCTTTTTACACCTTTTTTATGGTGAAGATGTCCTGAGGCAGCTGAGATCTGGGGCAGTGCCAGTTGTCGCCTGTCCCATTCCATCTTGGGCTGGAAAATGGTGCCCACTAAGGAGGACAAGCAGCTGACAACACCTATTTGCTGTGCATGGGTATAGGAGTATCAGCTGTATGTAATAAGCTGTCTGAGTGAGTATGTGTGTTTCTAATCAGCTGTATTTGTGTATGATTGTGTACCTGTTTGTCTGGGGGTTTGACTGAGTGTGCACTTTGGGTGTGGATATATTAGAGCCTTTTGTAGTAGCTCAGCATGTGTTTGACTGTCACATCCTGTGCAATGGTGTGTGATAATGTGCCTGTTTGTCATTGACAAGTAACATTATGCATGGCTGTTCGATAGTGTACACAGTTGTGAAATCGCTTACTCTCACCCACTTTCCTAACAGGCGAGGGGTGTGATTATTTTCCCACTCTTGCCTTGTTCATGGGCATGGATATTGTACATATTACTCCACTACAGCTTGTCCAAGGGCATGTGAATATATTTTCCCCTCCCCCTGTCTGTAGAAAGGTGTTCATTTGCCTCTCCTCAGCCTTGCCCAAGGGTTATTGGTGGGTCGGGACCTTTGGGGATTCAACCCTGACCTTAACCTTGGGTAGAGTGATTATCATTTCTTACTTCTGCCTTATCCAAAGGTAGTATATGTACCTTATCACACTGCCTTGCCTAAGGCTGGGAGGTTGCTGACTTACCTACACCTGCCTAACCAAAGGGAACTGGTACGGTGTATATTTCCCATTCTTTGTCCCAGGGTGAGGGTGTAGTTTTGCCCCATTCTGTATCCACAACATTGGCCATTCGAGGGCTATACTTTGTTGACCCCCAACCCTGTGGAAAGGCATGCAGTTGCATTTTGTGGTTGGGGGCAGACTACTGCAGAATCCCGGACTTCCTCAAGGGTATGGTGCATGTTAACCAGCAGACCATGAGTGCAGTGTTGTTAACTCACTCTATTTCCCCGCATTGCCAACTGTGCCTTGACGAAATGCAGGGGTGTCGCTTTGCCTAGCACTGCACCCATATGCACTGGAAGTTAGGTGAATGAGCAATAAAGATGACTTAGAATTTTGTGTTTATCTTGTCTGATTTGCTGTGCTGTGGTTCATAGACAGAGGTCAAATGCCAGGCTATGTCTTCTGACAAATTGATACTTATGTTTTTAACCTGGAGATCTGTGTTTTCTTTCTCTTACTGTAAAGTGAAAGGATTTTGCAAAGTGTACTATATGACAATCTTGCTAGGATGCAGAGAGTGTGAAAGGAAAGGCTGTAGGATGTCAATATTTTTTAACTCCCAAAAAAATGTAAATACCAGTATGTGAATTCTACAAATATTTCAAACAAAAATGATGCATATTTTTTGTAACTTCGAAATGCAATGGAACCAAAGACTGTAATAGGATCAAAACAAATCAAGAGTTTTCCTTGGTGATGCTCAAATGGTAGCTGAACCCCAATTTGCACTCATCTTTTGTGTGCTAAATGGGTTTATCAGTAAAAATGCATGTCTGTGCAAATTTGGTGCCCATTTAAATGGAAAATGCATTGTCTATAAAACATAGTATACTACCACGCAATGCTTTTCTAATATAGTTGCGACCATGTGCTTCAAAATGTACCACTGGTTACATACCCAATCCTTACCACTATCCCATTTGCTACATTTGTTCTTTGTGAAACACTTGGACCATGCACTACCCCTACGCCTTCAGTGATGTAACATGGATGGCAGCATCCACACTCTGAAAACTGTTCCAGCACCACTGACTCCACTGTGCCTTACCGGGTGAGAAGGAACTGACCGCAAGGCTCCTTTCGCCTTGCCAAAAGAAGGGGAGCGACACCCCCTTCTTAGCCAAAGGGCACTGGGAGCTTTTTACCTTTCTCACCTTCCTCAAATAGACAAGTACAGGGGCACCCAGCAACACCTCCTGGCTTTGCTAATGACAGAGAGTAGTTATGCCCCCTGACTAATGATTTACCTAAGGAACAGGGGGCTGAATGGAAGCCCCTCACACCAAGGCTGGAGGTGCACCTTGCCTCCCCCCCTTATGCTCAAGTTCTGTGGGTTCAATATTTACCAACACCACCCATTTTGCGCACAGGCGGGAGTGGTAGGGGGAGGGCAGCTTTTTCCTTCCTAGCAATGTCTAAGTGTAACATGTACTAAATTTTAGGGGCCCTGCACTTGGCCTTGTGCACATTTATGAAGAGGGCTGCAGGACAGCTGTGAGCTAACTTGGCATTCCTTCACCCCCACAAGCTGGTCATGGTTGGGTAATGTTTCAGTTACTTACTGGTAATGTTCACTACTCCTGGTCCTGTTTGTCCTCGTTCCATTCATTACTAATGAGATGACCTCCATCTCATGAGACAGAAAAGAGAACAGGAAATGCAAACAACAGTTAGGAACTAGCCTAGTAATGAAGTGAGACGAGGACAACAGGACATGGAGGTAACAGGAAAATATATTCGCAGAGCCTTTTTGATTTGAAAACCTCTACGCGAACATCAGGAGAGAGACACACCATTTGGAAAGTTGGCCATGTCAGGACTCACAAACTTTTTTTAAAAATTACAATGCTGATTAAAACAGCGGGTGTCCGTGACAAAATTGCCATAAAATGTATACATTTTACCTGTTGCAAAGATTTATATGCATACCGCATATTTCCTGTAAGATAACTCACTTTCTTGGAGAGAACTGTATGCCAGCTCTGATCATCAGACATTTCAATCACTATAAAATAGCTTCGAGAGGATAATGTGCTTCTAACATCTAGATCCCAGATTGGAATTTCATTTAACAGAACTCAGGGGGTTAACGTTTTTGTTGCAGCGGCCCTTGTGTTACCAGCAGGTGGTAATTTACAATCCTGGTACAAAATCTCAGTGATGTATATACCTGCTTCCTGCAACCTGCATGACATAAATGTTAAACCTAACCGGTTTTAACTCAGTCTTTCCTACTTAATTCTATTTTAAAAAGTGTTCGATTGGTTGTTGATTGTCCACCAAGTGAGGCATTTGCAGCCTCCCACACTGACAAGGAAGTAGGAGCTCCCTGTCATCTAGCAGGTTGCTTCTTGCATGGCCTAGCGCACAATGAATATTTGCTTGTGTTTCGATGTGCTCACACTTAAGGGGTACATAGGTGGTGTGATTATATGGGGTGGTCCCAGGACCCAGGTTCGGCAAAAGAACAGCTGCTGAAACCAGAATCCGGCTGCTTCTATCTCCATCCCAGCACTGGTCCAGGTAGATAAGCTATTCACACCCACATTTGGTATAGGTGAGTTCTTGTATCAGAATATTCCACCCACAATATTGTGTATAAAAAACACACAAAAAACATGTCTTTAATAGCGTTTACAAAACTATCGCCCATTTGGCTTGATAATGGAAATTGTACATTGAATAGGAATATATTTTTAAACACAATATTTAGGACAAGGTTTGAGAGAAGATCTAGCCCACCTGCTCTTGGCGAAGAAGGGAGGAACACACATCACAACCACCCTTGGGATAGATGGGAAGCAGATAAAGAACAAGCCCCCCCACATTGGGACTGATGTAAGCTGTGCTCAGTATTCTTCCCCATTAAAACAACTCTGGTGAAGGAGGGCTGGGGCACAGTGGCGTGGCAAGGTCAGGTGGTACCCGGTGCGGAAAATTTCTTGTCACCCCCGACTTGACAAAATGGCAAAAATATGTGTTTAAAACACACATTTTTGCCATTTTGTCACCCCCCTCAGTGATGACACCCAGGGCGGCCCGCACCCACCGCACCCCCCTTCCTATGCCACTGCTGGGGCAGCCTGGAGCCGACACACCACCCTCTTCACCTACAGCGATAAAAGAGCTTTACGTCTTAAAAAATACAATGAAATTACCTTAAGCAATAAAATGTAAGGGGGCATATGGGTGTTATGGTGGTCACAGCACAAAACCTGAAATGACCTGAAATGCATATATTAAGGTACTACCTTGACCTGAAATCCCACACCGTCATACAACACTTTTTACACCTGCACATAATGTAAGATGTCACGAGCAACATCTATAATGAAAATGTATGGATATCCACATTTAAAAAACAACCTTAACAACATAATGCAGTGTGCATATGATATACCTCCATATAAGGAGCCAATTAAAAAGTATGATTACCCCTCATGACCATAACAGCAGCCAGCCACTGCTGTCCTCCATCGCGGACAGTGACACAGAATGACAATAGTGTCACACACAATCCCAATTTCATATCTGCATCACTCCAACTAATTAGTCACACCGTAGTTGAAACTCTTACACACTCATCCACGCACTTACCCAGTCTCTCATTCACATCTCATTTTCTCCCAACTTCCACAAGTAATGGGCGGCGGGGGGTAAGGCTAAGTGAGGATGGTGGTGTGAGGAGAGGTATGGTTGGTTGGTTGAGGTTAAGGTAGTACCTTAATCTGTAAATGTCATGTCTTTTGAGGTTTTGTGTTGTGCAGCAACCATTTCACCCCAGTCAACCTTTACCAACCTGCCCACTTGTAACTTTATTTTTTTCAGAGAGATATGGGCCTGAAATAAAATAACAGAGTGAAGGGACTGCAATGAAGTTGGAGGAAATCTTTATGGGAGCAGCGCACAGGGGGAGGGTTTTAAACATTAATGGAAAAGCAGAAAGGCGAGCATCATCTCCGATGCCGTGGGCGCCGGTTTAGCCTGTTCGGTGTCGATATAGTATTAAGCCGCACTGGTTGTCCATGGCTGGAGGGGATGCAGGGGCTCCCGGTGGAAAAAGGCACAACTACAGCGGGGAGCGTAAGGATAACCTCCTTAGGGGGGTGCTGAGTCAGGGTGCCCCCAATTCTGCTCCAGGCCCACAAGCCTGCCTTTATTTTGGCGATAGCAGTAAAGCCAGGGCTGCCAGCCTTGGGGCAAAGTGGAGAGAAAAGGGCTTAAAAAGCCTCCCTTCATTCATGAGGCAGCTGAGGCTAAGGGGAGCAGGGGATTAGTGACCGGGGACATTTGCACTTCGAACGCTCTAGGCCCTGTCTGGTTCAGAGCACGTGGGAACAGGGACTCCTTTTCAAGGACTCGGAAAGCAATGAGGTTCTGGAGCTTACCAGAGACATAATGGCTTATTAACTCAAAAGTTGTAGTGCTAATATTATTACTGGTGATAAAACTCTTGTTTTTATTATTACATTATTATTCATATGATTATCATAACAAAAATGGTCGCCTATTTTTTATTTATTCGTTTTAGTATTCGTATAGTTTTATTATCATAATTGTTATCCTAGTTTACCAATATTATTAGTAGCGCAGTGATAGAAGTAACAATAATCAAAATAATACTAATAATATTTTAATTGCCGTTATTATTATGACGTAATGTATTGCCACCTCTAGCGTCCCCATCGTTAGCACTGCACATCACTAACGTAAGCCTTCACGCACAGCGTGATTTCAGACACAATAAACTACTCACAGAAAGACAAGTAAACTACGAACGAGTTCATAAATAGCGAGGTATGCAGTCAGCGGAGCGTGCGTTGCGCGGTACGGCCCTTCTCATGATGCTAACCTGAGGGCACGCCGCGTGCGTCACTGCGTGGAAGCGTCTCGGAATGTCTTCCTCATTTCGTCTGTAATGATTCGACAATGTTGGGTTGGGTACTGGGTTTTAGTAACAATTATGTTGCAGCCACGGCATTTAAAAGTATAAAAATGTGGTTACCCCTTAGGTTTGCACTGTCGCCTAGCATTCTCATTGATTGATGTTTTCTTTTTTCTCACTGCTACGTCAATTACACGTTATACCCGTTACACGTTATTTTGTGTAGTTATTTTTGTTTTTAAAGCCCTAAGGATGAAAGAGGGAAATCATTCTAGGTAGAAAAGTCAAAACTATTAAAGAATAAGTACATTGAAAACCAGAATTAGCTCCCTTCTCGCTCAAGAAGGGCTTCAGACCAAAACCTTATCTGTGCCCTACCCTATTAACACCGGCTTTAATTATAGAAACATCTATCTATCTATCTATCTATCTATCTATCTATCTATCTATCTATCTATCTATCTATCTATCTATCTATCTATCTATCTATCTATCTATCTATCTATCTGTCTGTCTGTCTGTCTGTCTGTCTGTCTGTCTGTCTGTCTGTCTGTCTGTCTGTCTGTCTGTCTGTCTGTCTGTCTGTCTGTTTATCTATCCAGAAGGCAAAACAACCACCCAAGAAAGTGGGCAAGACCTTGGAGACTGACGTCTAGATGCGAAGCGTTGCGGAAGTGTGAAACCTCAGTACACAGCCATATGTACTAAAATTGGCATGCTGCTGGTGCCATCCCCCTGTGCTGGGACTCGTCTTTTGTGAGTGACACAAATTAAAGAACTTCTATTGCATAGACAAACTGTAATTTTACCAGCATCAAGTAGGCAGTAGTTTTTGAGGTAAAGCCCGTCAAGCTTTGCATCAAAACCTATGGGTGCTGTGACTGATCTGGGCCAGCTACCCTCCTTTGGTGGAAACTGATGGAAAGCACTGCAAAATCATATATCCACTCAGGGCTGGACTGGTCGTCATTTTCCCGGGAGGCCGGTTTTGAGATGGCGGAGGCCGGTTTTGCAGCGGTGCTGCAATATTGCCCCCCAGTAACAAAAGCAGCAGTGCTTCACACTGGCAGCACCCCCTGCCTCTAGGGGGCTGGTCTGACAAAATTGCGAGGGCTACTTTGTGTTCCCAGTTTGGCCCCGTATCCACTGAGAAAAGGGCACAGTTCAAGTGCCAAAGACTTTTTGAGCTGGACAGTAAACAACATGCAGCCTTTTGCACTGTCGCAAAAGTGTTAGTAAATCTGTGCCTGAGTTTTTTAATTTAATTAGAAACAGACATCAAAGACCTTTGTCATGTTACCGCAATTTTTTTTCTTTAAAAGTGACATGTTTCTCCACTATTTCAAGTGAGTAGTTGGAAGTTCTGGGGCTTCATTACACAAAGTGCCCTGGGGATGCACCATGCGTTTGTTCCTGCTTTGTGCACCTCAAGGTACATTGGTATTACAGAGGAGATTGCAGATGCTCTTGTAATGCCAGTGTTTTCGTGAGTAGGCATTCCCTCATTAGCAGTGGGGTGTAGCCCCAAATGAGAGAATTACAGACGTGGGTGCAGAGCAAACATGCCCTTAAAAGGCACACTGACAGTGCGCCACAAAAAAGGTCAATCAATCATTCAGGTGGCTTAAAGCGCAACAACTCACCCATAAGGGTCTCAAGGCGCTGGTGGATGTGGGGTGGTTTGAGATGGGGGCAGGGAAACAAATGGTCCATCGAAGGCGCTGTGGTTCAGTCAAAGAGCCAGGTCTTGAGGTCCAACCTGAAAGGCACCATTCCTTCTCTTATATCTTGTCCCTCTCTCATTCCCTACCTGTGGATGGAGACTGCAGCTATTGGTAAAACTGAAATAAATTAAGCAGAATTTCTATTGAACTTCCAAGTGCCTACCTACTAGCACACAAATGATCAACTCCCTATGCCCCATATAGATGTGCAACCTTGCCAGTTCCTTTTTTTTAAGCCATTAACATAGAAGATCATCAGATTCTGCAGAACTCAGCAATCAGCTTCGACATGAGCCAGCACCATTTGCCTCTGTTTCTTTAACCTGACCTGCCAGGCCAAGCTGAGGCGCTGAATGGGAATGATCACACCCCTCCACTAGGCTTCAACAGAGGCTAAGATGTCCCAGTAACATCACTAGGTTCCTGCCATCCTTCTTGGCTCCATCTCAGATGGCTGACTTCACTTCAGCAGGGGACAAAGTGTTTTCTCACGCGTCATAACTGGACTGATCATCACAGAAGCATGCACCCTCTCATGGTGTGGAATGACTAGGCCTTACACTTCCCACTAGCGCTCTCAAATAGGGCACCTCTGCCCAGTTTGCAACCTTTCATCATCCATTTGGAGTTCCTCTTTTAGGAGCATCACAATCAGCACCACTCTCTGAAATGGGGACATGGATAGTTCTCCCATTACTTTATTGTATGAGAAATGGTCGAGGGCCCAGTCCCAGCCATAATCCTTATGATATGCACTAGCTCCTCATGCTGCAGAAGTTCATTATGCTTTCTTTGGCTCAGATTGTTGCAGTTACAGAAACAAATCATCCTCATTCATGGAGTCTTTTTTTTGCAGCACTTGGAATTGTAGATCACTTAATTCTGTTCAACATCATGACTTCAGGTATGGTTTTGGACAGTATCACCCTACTTTCTACTTGATCATCACATTTCGGGGCATATTGACAAAACATTAGGCAACACCACGCTCTGACATTTTTTAAATGCCGGGATGCGCCGTATTCACAAGAATCGGCGCACCCCTATGTTTCCCCTAGCACAAAAAAAGCTGCCGCCATGTTGCAAGGGTGCCTGTGCTGCAGGGACAATTGATTATGTCCAGGAAGGGACACATAAACAATGAATAATGGCGATTTGCTCTTTCTATGTGTGCTTCAGAATGCAGCACACATAGAAAGAGCAAAAAACATGGAGAAATTCATAATTTCTCCCTTGTATCGCCGTGCTAAGACCAGGTATTTCCTGGCCTTAGCTTTTGCCACTGCCTCAGCTTTGTACATCTGGGGGAGCGCTACAAAGCAAAGGATGTTGCGGTGGAACACCAACTGCAACACCCATTGCACCCAGAGGAATGCGGCGTAAAGGGGCATATTCACATGGTGGCGTTAAGCCACGATAAGTGGCTTAGCGCCACCTTGTAAATATGGGAAATGGCGCTATGCCACCAGAGTGTCAAAAAAAGTGATGCTCCGGTGGCAAATGGGGCTTGTAAATTTGCCCCTTCGTCTTTTGTAAACAAACTCCTCAAGATCAGAACGTACACTGGTGTTCTGTTGTGGAACCTAACACACAAATCTTCATTCTGTCTAAGTCATTTACAATCTCTACACAGAATCTCTGGGTATATGCGTGTCTGGCAAGAACATCAAGATTCACCAGTGAGAAGATGACACAGCTCTACTTCAGGATCTCATCATTAGTAATTTTACCTACAGAACTGCTTCTCCACCCTACAAGCTTGGATGCTGAACCCTTAGAAAATGTAGTTTTTTTGGATATAAAGGAACAACAAACAAGATCCAGTACAGTTCTCTGCCGTGAACCTTGATGGATTCATTCCCCTAAACATGTCAGCAGCAACAAGTACCTTGTATTTCATAGTGACAGCAGACTTTGGTGCATAACCCACATCACTAATAAGAAACAGATAGCATTTCACCAGCTATCGCTTATCTTCAAAGTAAAATCAAACTTCCATGAGCAGATATACAGAACTGCAGATATACAGAACTGCTATCTAGGCTTTAATCCTGCCACGCCGACATAATACCAACAACCTGCTCACTGGCATCAGAGACATCCACCTCACACCACTGAAGACCATCCCCATAGAGCAGCAAGATTTATCAATAGACTGAGAATGTATGACTTGATCACTTCCTCATGCTCCAAACACAACATTAACTCCACCTGATCCCCAAACCACCTTTAAGATCTGTTCCATTGTATGCAATACTGTCATGTGTCACTGAGCTTCAAACCAAGAAATGCAAAAATGAAAAGAAAAGACAGGAATTATTTTGTTGAGCACTGTTAGAAATGGGGTCCCTGGTTGGCAATGGTTTGCACACTGTCTAAACAGAGACCATCACTCTACTCAGAATATCCCGGGCTCACCCCCTAGGTAGTTTGGCATGAGCAGTCAGGATTATCCTCATAGGAAATGTGTAAAGTATTTGTACAGACACACACACAGTAATGCATTGAAAATACCACAAAAGGGCTCCACACCAGTTCAGAAAAATAGCCAATATGTATTCTATATATATATATATACATAGAATAAATGCATATATATATATATAATGAAAGGAGCGTATAAGTCATATACCACAATCATAAATCAATTATTATACATTATTCCAATTAATTCCAACTACAGGCCAATGATTTCCAAATTCCTTTCGATATTGAAAATTTTATTCATACAAGTTCATTTAAGTCAATTCCATATTCTTCACAAATTTGCAGATCAATCCATCAATTCTTTACAGTCATAAATTCTTAACAGCCACAGCCTACGCGTTTAGTCCTGAAAATCATGTTGACAACATAACTGGATGGAAACCATATTTCAGAAAAGCATGTCACTACATGTTAAACCTACCTTTATAAGAAATTGGACCAATATACAATAAGAGGTCGTGAACTACAGATTCACAATATCAAGGCTGCAAAAATTAAGGTAATAATATTAGTAATCACTTGGAAATAGAAATTATTGACTAAGGGAAGCCCCTAAGGGTATCAACTAAAAGATACTGTCAATATATTGGATTTGTGTTATAGTATGAAAATAAGATATTGTTCCTTGGAATAAAGGGTATTGGTGTATATACAATACTATGATATGGTCAACCATGAGAATGTTTTGTATAATGAAGGTAGATTTAACATGTAGTGACATGCTTTTCTGAAATATGGTTTCTATCCAGTTATTTTGTCAACATGATTTAGAATGGAGATAGGCAGGCCATACCGGGTTAAATTTAATGGACAATAGTGTTCAAATAATTTATATAATTTTAATGAACAGTACACTGATGAGTGCATTTATTTTGGTTTTTCACAGCCTGATGAAGTCCTTTTCAGGACGAAACACGTAGGCTGTTAAGAATTTATGACTGTAAAGCATTGATGGATTGATCTGCAAATTTGTGAAGAATATGGAAGTCTTAAATGAACTTTTATGAATAACATTTTCAACGTCGAAAGGAATTTGGAAATCATTGACCTGTAGCTGGAATTAATTGGAATAATGTAAAATTGATTTATGATTGTGGTATATGACTTATACACTCCTTTCATTATATATATATGCCTACTGTGGAGTGGGCTTACTGCGGTGGACACTGAGAGTTGAACGTGGGGATTGGTTTGACAGGATCAGAAATATTGAACTAGTGCACACAGAGCTTTAAAACCTTTACCACTGTGGGTAGATGATTAGAATAGAATAAATGCAGACAGCGGCGGTTTCTTCATTAGGGCGGAGGAGCATCACCCCTCGCCTGCTGCGAGCTGCACATAACAAATGTGAAAAATAAAATGGCAATGAAATAATTTCATTACCAATATATTTTTCACCAATGCGCAGCCTGCCCAAGCTGAGTATGAAGCGGGTGTGTCCTATGCTGCTGATCGGCAGCATGGATGAGTTGGTAATGGCCAGACACTCCAAAGTATACATGTCAGTTTGGCCAGCTGTCTTGCGACAGCCAGCTTGGCATGAGCACTTCTGCCCTCACCTATCCAGCCAGCAGCTGTTTAAACAGCCAGGGATTGTCCTAGCTCTCAGTCTCAATTGGAGTGGTGGGTTAGCCTGCTCCTTCCAATCCCGGTGCGTTTCTGATGCTGAAAACAACAAGAGAGCACCAGCAGGATTGGTTAGGTTTGCATTGGCGTGACCCGGACTTTTGATCCGACCTCGACCAGACTCAGACTACAGCCTTGGAGAACCTCAGTTGCAAAAAAAAGGTAAACGTAACTCTATTTCTCCTGTGACAATGAAGCATTGATGTTTTCTTCATTAACAGAACTGTTTGCTTCAGAAAGCCGACTGTTTGCTAATTTTTTAACCTTTTTTAAAATCTATGTGCATATTGGGCTAGACATGTTGCAGTCGGGGCAAAAATGCACTTCACCTGTGCAAAGGGTATGGACCGTGGCCCAGTCACTTTTCCCACTATAGAGACAATGCTAGTTGTGATTTTCGTGTGGCAAGTCAGTTTTTGGGCAATTATTGTCCCTCATCTGGTTTCAGTTCATGCTGTGTTTCTCCATCTGAGCTTACTCTGCACAGCGACGCTTTGCTGCAATGCACTTAGAATTTCACTGGCTTTGGCTGCTGCAGGGGAAAGTTGTATAACTGGGTGAACATTAGGATGCAGTGCTGGTGAATTACGTTTTATATGTCCGGGGCACTGTTTGCATCATTTCTATACTTATAGTATGGCGCAATATTGTATAGCATGTGTTACATATCACTCCAGCAGCAGTGAATTGTGAAGTACATTACTATCTGACATTATTACAAACGTACTACCAACTTTAAAGAAACTTAGGAGAATAGTCTTGTACAGCCCCAAAGTTACTAAACAACCCTCAATTCACATTCAGTTGGATGGGTAAAACCTCTGTGCTAGCAAGGGATGATGGTTTCTTGCTATGCCAGCAAGTGTCTTTCATTGTATTGTAACTCTTGTATAGTGCCTTTTATCACTGACAAGGCTCCAAAGGGCTTTTGATTTTAAGGAAAGAGGCTACTCTCTTTGTTGATAAAGCTACGGAAGAGGGACCCTGAACAAATTAAGTAGGTGAGAAGTAATCAGGGAAATGAAAATATCAACAAAACACACTAAACTCCCTTCACGTATATGCTTCAATAATAGGCAATATATCCATAGAATTAGTCACACCCACAGACCAAAAGTATAAAAAAAGTTAATTAATTTATTATATAATTTTTTCAAAGTTTATCATTTTCATAATGTTTATGTATCCATTTTCTTCTTTATATATAGTGCAAAGTAAGCAACGATAGTAGAATAAAACACATCCTGACCCAGCACACAAAGTGATTACAAAAGTCAATAAAATGGAAAGACATGGAAACACCAACATCTACAAATAAGAAACAACAACGTTACAAAACAATAAATGACAAAACATCACACATTAAACAAGTACAATAGAATAAACAAAGACAAGCGCAAATTGCGAGTCGCAATTAAGGAATGCCTTCACATTCATTACTATGGACCTATAGGAATGAATGGGAGATTGCAATCACAATTGGTGAGTACCAACGGGTACTCACAAATTGCGCATGCAATTTCAAGGGTGCAAGGGTGTCCAAAGGACACCCTGTTGCACCCCTAAAATTGCTATGTGCACACATGTTGCACACACATGCCCCAAGGGCATGTGTGTGTGACCTACAACTTTTAAAAATGCACTTTAGTGCATTTTTCAAAGTTTTTGCAAATTACCATCAAGTTCGGCTTATAGGTAATTTGTGCCCCCTAGTAGCAAAATCGCTATTTTAAAATGGTTCTTGCATTGCATTAAAGGAATCGCAAATTGTGATTCCTTAAATGCAATCGCAATTTGAGAAATTGCAATTAATTGTGAATTCTCAAATTGCTAGTGCCTTGAACCTTGATGCATTTCAAATGCCCTTTTTGCGGGCACAAACGGCCGATTTTTGCGAATCGCACCGTTTGCGCACGCAAAAATGGTTGATGCATGTGCCTGATTGTCTCTTTATAATATGTGTGTGATGTAACCCACTCTGACACCCTGCTCTACATACTTGGAATGAGTAGCACTATAAAAGAAATTACATACACATGAGAGAGTATCTATGTGAAGATGACGGGCACCATTGAAGGATGGTAGCAAGCCCAGACTGGCCATTCCCAGCATTGGGCGTTTCTCTGGGAGCTTGTAAGGGTGGGGGTGGGGGCGGGTGGGTTTGTTACTGGAGGCTGGCACTGCGGAGTTCCTTGTATATCCAGCAGTTTGCATGCAACAATAAAAGTGTCACAATAACTCTGGTGACTTATGTACCTGCTGGAGAGAGATGGAAGTTTTTTTAGTGGCAGGTTTGAATCATCTAAGGTAGCACAGAGGGTTAATATGCCTGCTGCAAAGAATGTGTACCATGCATATCACAGAACAGTATTTTATGTGCAGAGCTCAGTGCGTTATTACTTTTGTCACTGAGATTCTTTTGTTACTGTTCAGTTCATAAGTTACATAAGTAATCTAGGACAGTGAGCTATGAACTGCCATCAAAGAGCTGCATGCAAGCTGATTGGTACAGGTTACAAAGTTATGTTTTCTTCCCAGTTTGTCATTATTCTGATGTTGCTAAAAAAGGTTTTTTGGGTAGGAATAAATGCTTATCATTAAAGTAAACGCTAACTACTTTGTTATGTTCTGAATCCTAATTTTACTTCTTCAGACCAAGCATTCTTACCAAATGCCTACCGGTATGGGTGACATGTGCATCCTAGACCTTGTAGTCCCCGTTGCCTTATATAACATTTTCTATATATTGATTTACACATTTATGATTTATTGTCTCTGTATGTGTGTATGATGTAAAGTGCTCCGACACCCTATACTGGTAAGAGAGGTGCTATAAAACAAATGAAATACATGTGAGAGACAGGCACTGTTGGTGATAGCGAGGGAATCATTGAAGAGCCCCATAAAAAATTGCCGTCTCCTGCTGCACAGTAAAGTCATCATTTACTATGCTTTAGAAGCCAATACAATTGATATATAATGACAAATGTATTGTACAATGCCCCATATATATTTCAAATGTTCTTGGGGGTGCGAAAACAAAGTCTGTAAGCTGTCAGTTTGTAGCACACAACTTTTAAAGATCTGCAAATGAACTGTGCAAATGTTTCAAAACATACCAGCAGTCAGGAAACCACAAATGGACCACTTGTTTGTAATTCAGAAGTGTGCTGGAAACAGAGTTTTAATAGGATCAAAACAATCAAGACACTTTACTTGGTGATGTTCAAATGATACATATTTGCTGAAACCACATGTCCACACATTAGTATTTGAGCGCTATTTAGTTTTATCAGTAAAACTGCATGATGGCATTTTGCCTCCATTCAGTAGAAAATGTTCTGTATGTAAATGACAGTGCCTCCTTCTGCCCTACAATTATGCCTTAACAGTGTATACAGTCTCTAGTCTGTAGCAAAACGTCTGTGCATCAGTAAGAATCTGCAGTTTACAGCTCACAGAAATGAAACAGCCCAAATGGTATACTATTTCCAAAATATAGGTAAAATAAGGAGGGCTGTTATATGGCCAGCCAGGTCATTATATAGTAATGTCAACTCCTATCTAACCGCTCTGAGCCACAATAATACCATAACACTTAGCAGTGTGCAGCCAATTACAGCTCATGCAGGTTGGTTAATAACTCCCTTTTCCCGCATAATGCGCCAACCCTCACACAAGACCTCTCCGCTATGGGTCTTATCCATTACTCAGGACTGTACCAGCCCCTGTACCGGTCATCACCAGCTGAACAGAAATGGAATGCTTGAAGCGATCTGACACACAAAACTGGCCACTTGGAGGACTGCACTCTAGTCCGGCACTGCAGGTCCCAATTAGCTGCATTCTATGCGCGTCACTTTACATCTCTCAATGGCACTGATTGGGTCTGTAAAACTTACCTTTTGTCCTGAAGTTTTGTGCTGAATTTTGACCTTCTTTCCTTAATTTTTGTCCTGAATTTTGACCCTTTGTCCTGAATTTTTACACTCACCATCCTGAATTTGCACCCATGCCAGTTGGTCACCCTACACATACCTTGAGTCTGTGTCTTTTCATCAGCAAACCGAAGGTGCACCTCTCTGTTGTCCATTTTGTCTGAATGAGCCAGAGGGTGCACTCTGCAATCATGAATGAACCATAACAGACGCCCAGCCACTGATGCTTTTGCACCCCACCTGAACTCCAGGCGTGGACGCCTCACTTCTTGGATGGACAGCAGGGCCGGAAGCAGCCAGGGCAAATTTGTGCAGATCAGCTCCCATACAGTACAAAGTGCGTAAGCCCAACACTGCAAAGATGATTTGGGGGACTTACCCTCCCGCCCCAGGAAATGTTTGAAAAAAATTGTAAAAATAGTACATTTTACAATATTTTAATGATTATATATTCAAAAAGTTTAACTTTTAAATCATATTAAATGATGAGCGCATTGCTGGCACCATTTCGATCTGTGTAATTAGAGGCACAGCTGTTCTGGCTGACACCTGCGCAATCTGTGACCTGAAGGGTAACATTACTGTCTAAAACCCGAACCTGAAAGTTGGATAACTTGAGGCCTAGGTGTGATGTGTGACTTCTGGCCCCATTAAACCTCTGTAACCAACGGTCTGGCCCTGATAGGTCTGTGTAACCCAAGAAAAGGTTCAGTTGTCTAAATGCCCGAGGCTGTAACACTTGCTTTACCTGAGGAACTTCTACTGCCCGAGCACTCTGCAACTCATACAGTTCTGTGCAAGAAGCCATTCCTAATGGGGTTCCACATAGTAATATGTGGTTCAGTCAAGAACCTTTTCACCTCACCTAATTAACCCCTCAAGCCATACACATTCCTCACACTTACAAATTAAAGTTTTGTAAACACTCCTTATCTTGCTAAGTTCAGCACTTATGTTCCACAACAAAACTGACATCAAAATGTGCACAGTACAGACGGTACTAGCAGCTGAGTCTCAACAGAGAGCCCATGGAGGCCATGGATTGAATGGGAATGGAATGTAAACTCGCCAATTGAAAGCTTACCCTCTTACTGAGCTTTATCAAGTCTTCACCCTTGGCATTCCAAAGAAGGAGTTTGCCGTATGTATAAGAAAGACAGACCCCATCCCCACACTGAATAGCAGAGACCCAGATTTTGAGCATACTTTCAAGATGCATGAGACGCCACCAGTCTCATGTGGTGGATGGAATCTCACATGTGGAGTAGTCTCAATTTTAGTTAGTCCTAATGGCCCAAATGACTTAAATGGAGGATCACTCTTGCGAGCAAAATCTTTGTGTAGAACTCTCTGAAAAATAAAATGTCTGCCCGTGCTCATGGGTGTTTTTAAAGTAAATTAAACCTTCCGAAAAGGAAGTAGAACAAGATCTGAAGAAGTCACAAACCTCAAGCCAAGCTTTGTCACTCCCCTGTGCATTAGCTTAGACGTTTTGGGGCATTTTTATCAAGTAGTTGCGTCGCCCTTGTGCCACGAAAGGGGCACAAGGGCGATGCAACTGCTAAGTTAGATTTATCAAGCCATGCAAGACCACCCTGCATGGCCCTGAGTGGCTTGATAAATCTAGAGTACAGCAATGCAGCGCAAATCGCTGAGTTTCATTCCTGTGTCCTAGGGAGGCATTCTAGGGGTGGTGTGTGGGTGTTCCAGAGCCTAAGCTACATTAGTCCCCTCACACGTATGAGCCCTTGTGCCACTGCACCTCCTGCACTGTTGATAGCTGCGCCACTGTCAAGCATGTCAGGTGGTCACTCAAGGAAACAACAACAAAAAGATCTCTTTCCCCTGTGGTCCTGCAATTAACTGGGTGGGCTCAAACACCGGTGGAGCCAGCCAGGATGCGAAATTATCTCTTTGAACTCAGATATGAATCCACATCCATTCCTGAGTACTGTTGCGACTCGTGTCACTCGGGCTTCCTGTCAGCCGTGCCCGAGGCTGCCCTTAAGTTCCTGAGGCAGGCCCCCTAGTAGCAGACCTGCCCAAACGGCATGTAGGCTGGTGCTGCTCATCTTCTTTGCTGCCGCAGCCACATCACAGAAAGCCTTTGACAACTTCAGTGGCTCCCAGTCAACAAGAGAATGGCCGATAAGCTCCTCACACATACCTACAATGCTCTCCACACCATCAGGACTAGCATATCTGAACCACTGCCTCTCATGCCACGTACCCGCAAGACAACTTTGCTCCACCCAACTTGCCCTGGCCACCATCTCACTGATTCACAAGACCAGAACCGGAGGACGATCCTTCTCTTACCTCACTACCAAGACCTGGAACACCCTGCCCCTCCAACTCAGGCAATCCCTGTCGCTAACCCAGTTCAGGAAGGATCTCAAGACCTGGCTCTTTGACTGAACCTCCACGCCCAGACAAATCAGCAGCACCCTCCCACCGCCTCAGCGTCTTGATACCCTCACCGGTGAGTAGCTGCGCTATACAAACTCCTGATTGATTGATTGATACCTGCAATCAACCCCATGGCTCCTCAATGCATATTCCCATTTCCACTGTTGTGTCTACGCCTACTTACTACATTCCACACCTCCCATATGTGTCCTTCCCCATCGCTCTTCTCCCTTCTCTGATGGTCCTGTGTCTTTCTCCTCATCATCTGCATCTCCAGCTTATTGTCTTCTTCACCTTAATTAAACTTCCTGTCGCTTCTGTCACCTACCATCATACCCACCTTTGCTTACTTTGCATCATCACACCCCACATCACCCTTCGTTTCCCTGCCATCACTTCATGCTGCTACATTCAGGGCAACTGCGTAGCAAATGTGACATGGACCCTAATTCAAGCAAGGAAAATGGACAGTCATCTCTTGTTTTTGTAGCAAAACAGGTATATTTGGAGTCCGGTGGACCCCTTGCACTCCTGGGCTCCAGTGTCACTGCACCACCTGATCCCGGGGCTGCGTGCTTTGGAGCTTTGTATGAGAAGTAATGGGCTCAAGAACAACCTAAAATGGCCACACACATACCTTGTACCCGCTCACGTGCAGCTGGACAGGTGGCCTATTCTGGAGCAGCAGCAAGGAGAATAGAAGAAACTCCAGCACTGCGTCACATTCCTTCCCTGCTTCATGTCCGTTTTCTACCCCGAAATTGCTTACCCTACCCCCGCCCATCATTTCTTGTAACATTGATTCCACACCTCCAGCTGTCTTCTCTCCTGCATCTCTTCAACCTCCCTGCCTTTCCTTCCCCCTGCATCGCTTCAGCCTTTCTTCTCTTCCATGCAGTACTTCATTCTCTGCAGCTGTCCTCTTCCCTTCAACAATTCATCCTCCTGCTGGTCCAGCCACCGGGTGACACAGGTCCCCACGGGTGGGTAATAAGGGAGATCTTTACAGACCATGGGGCATATTTACAAGGGGATATCGCCACATTTAGTGACGTTTCAATGGCTATATCCCCTTTGCCTTATTTACAAGGCGGCGTTAAGCCACTTAATGTGACTTAACGCCTCCTTGTAAATAAGGCACCTTCACTTCACTTCACTTAGCTTGAAAGGGGCGTGCAATAGGTGTTGCAGTGGGCGTTCCGCTGCAACACCCATTGCTTTAGGACGCTGCCGTATATTTATTAAGGATGGGGCAGCGCCAAAAACTAAGGCCAGGTAAAAGCTGGTCTTAGAGTGAAATTAATAATTTCTCCTTGTATTTTGCTAGAATGCAGCACACATGGAAACAGCAAATCGCCTTTAAAGATTGTTTATGTGCAGGAAGGTCTCCCTTCCTGCACATAAACAATCTCCCCTGCATTGCAGGCACCCTTGCAACATGACGCAAGGGTGCCTGCGCTGGCTCTAGGCACCTTCTTTTGCGCTTGGAGAAAACGGGGGTGCGCCGTGTTTTTGAAAATACAGCACATCTCTGCATTTAAAAAATGTCAGAGCGCGGCGTTGCCAATTTTGGGGTAACACCTTGCTCCGACATTTTATTGGAATTATCTCCCCATGTATCATGGAGTTACCCATCTGTTTAACTTATCTTTCGGAGAGACCAGATATTAATGGTTGAGTTAGCCTCTAGCATGATTTACTCTAAAAGTATAGTTGGTTTCTCTCATCTACACCACAAGTGTGCACTATTAGACTCACAATCAGTAAATCACACGTACACAGATAGCAAATGCATAGTGTCACAAGATAATTATATTCATATAGTTGACACCATGCAAAGACTCTTCAGTTCATCGCTGCACAGTTATCTTCCAGACAGCCAGCAAATCTGTTTAATACAAAAACAGCAAGGATGGGATGTGGTACTTTGTACTTCTGGAGGGCGGTCCCTTCCCCTGTTTAAGGTGCAATAGAGATCTTTTAAGACGTGCTGATGGGTGACTGTTCCAGCAATTAATTATTGGACCTATTCACGGTTTTGCTCCTGCAGTGACATGACCTTGTGGAAACAGATAATATATTTGTTGCCTTGTTTGATGATGTATCTTGATCCTGTTGTAGATAAGTATATATGTTCACTGAAGTGTCCTCTTTTTCGTAAGTGAATCATAGGCAGTACATGACAGTGTTATATGGGAGCGTGTACTCTACACTCTACGAATTCTATCATAAACATAGAAAAAGAATGGCTAGACAGGTACATGGAGTGACGTATGTCATTCCAAGAAATGAAAGATTTGGCCAGGCTGCAGAGGTCAGTTGTCCATTCTTCTGATTGAGCGATATTGTTAGCCATGAATAAAGAGAAATCAAACTGCAAACCACCAGTCACTTCCTGCCAAGCACGTAAGTGAAAGTGACAGCGAGAGCCTGCTGAGGGCTGCCCGCGCCCGGCCCCGCCACACTCCCGGCAGAAAGAAACCCGCCATGCGGAGCAAATCCCGCCCGACAGCAAAATGGAGGCGGGCCTGGAGGAGAAAGAAATCAATGTAGGGGGATGTTAGTAGGCCGCGCACACGACGCCGCTCCCAAGGCCTGTTTTTGGAAATGGCAGAAGTGTGGATGCAAAACAAAGGAGAGGGGACTTGTCCTCACAGGCCGAATTCCCAATCACCTGAATGTCTTACAAGCATTCAAGACTGCAGCATTAATACATGAGATGGATGATTGAAGTAGGTGCGGTTAAATTACAAAGACTGCAATTGTAACCTATACCGTGATGCATCAGCATATCTGTTTATTTCTTTCTCTTTTGAAAAAGTCAACTATATATATATTACCTACTGGCAGTCGCCAGTAGGTAGTTATAGTTATAGTTAGGACCAAGTTTCCATAGGAAGAACATTTTTTGTTTTGCTTATAACTTTGGCGTCGTTTGATGAATCTTCATGAGATTTTCCAAACTAATTCTTTGTTCATATCAGCTCCTATGTGGGAAGTGTGGGGGTGATTCGTCAAGGGGGGGGCCGAGAAAAAAGGGGGTCCCCAAAATGTGTTTTCTCCATGTTAATTTCCATAGGAAACTTTAGACAAGGCTACAGGTCAAACGGGTGAACGGAATTACCCCAAATTTGGCAGGAAGAAGGGTCTTGGTCTAGAAAGCATGCTTTTGTTGTAAATCCGTTTAGTAGTTTTTGAGAAATATTGAATTTACAGATATCGATATTTGGGAATTCTGCCACCTGAGGCTGAGGCGTTACGAGCATGAGCTTGCTGCTTATTGGCTGTGAGCGCTGCTAGCGGTTGCAACTAGGAAGTGTTGGCTGCCACTTTGTGATTCCGTTGAAGCGAGTAAGGGGAAAAAAGGGTGAAAAAAGTGGGAAAGAGGAGGGTAGGAGCACTGTAACCTCTGTGGGGTGTTTAGGGTGTGCTATAGATGGGGTGTGAAGCGAAGTATACACCCCATGCGGTGTGAAAGTGCTGGGCTACGGAAATTAAGTGAGGTATTGCCTAGAGTCTAATGCTGCTAAGGTGAGCTGGTGCGGGAGTCGGGGATTAAAGCGTGAGCCCAAATTGTGTGTCTTATGCTGTGAAGTCATGTGCCGTGGCCGCTGCACTACACCTGTGGAAGTAGTGTCAGCATGTGTTTTTACCTACTAGGACGAACTACTGACCTGTACTAGTCTGAAAAGTCCTGGGGTACGGAAAATATGTGAGGTATTGTGTACAGTCTCATGGTGCTATGCTGAGCTGCTGCCGGACTCGGGGATGAAAGCGTGAGTCCAAACAGTGTGTCATATACTGTGAAGTCATGTGCTCTGGCCGCTGTGCCACATCTGTCCAAGTAGTGTCAGTATGTAGTTATACCTACTCGGAGGAACTTTTGTTTCGAACACTGTAACTTGTGTATGGTGCTTAGGGGGTGTTATACAGGGAGTGCAAAGGTAAATTTGCTCGTATCAAATCAATTCGGTATTTGTAAAGTGCAAACTACTCACTCCTACGGGTCTGATGGCGCTGGGGGCGTAAGCTGAGCTGCTGACGGACTCAGGGTAATGCCGGTGAACTACTGACCCCTACTGGTCTGAAAGTGCTGGGTACGGAAATTAAGTGAGGTATTGCCTAGAGTGTCATGCTGCTAAATTGAGCTGCTGCTGGACTCGGGTATGAAACCGCGAGCCTGTGTTTGCTATGCAGCGAAGTCATGTGCTCTGGGCGCTGTGCCACACTTGTCCAACTTGTATATGGTGCTTAGGTGGTGTTGTACAGGGAGTGTGAAGGTAAATCAATACGGTATTTGTAAAGCGCAAACTACTCACCCCTATGGGGGAGTAGAGGTGGTGATCAAAGCGAGAGCTCTGTGCTGCAAAGTCAGATGGTCTGGCCGCTGCGTCACAGCTGTGTGGAGAATACATTTTGGCGAGGGTCCGGGATTTGCCGTTACCTGGCCCTAAAATAGCGGGCCTAAGTTGTCAGTTATAGGGTGGCTCTAAAAAGAGCCCTTCTGTTGATTAGTTAGAGCTGCATATAAGTGCGAATGCACAGCTTCAAGTTATGCAGGAAATCTCGATTTCCGTGATCTGTGAAGTGTACTCTATCACTTCTGTAGATATCAGCCATATCAAAACGTATGTTGTTGTTGTAGATGGACCCCATTTTGTGGTCTCTGAGGTATGCAGACACAGCTTTGTTGAGTTTCTTCCTAGATTTTTCAATTTAAGGACAACATTTTTTGACCATTTCCACTTCTGTCTTTGGCATATATTGGAATATATAAAGACAGCTTGAGGGAAAAGTAACATCAATTGTCCATAGGTGTCCTTCATAAGGATTTCCAAACCTACCCCAGTCAATGTGCCTAGGTCGTTTCCACCACAGTGCACAATCATGAGGTCAGGGTGTTGGAGATGCAAACAGGTTTAAACCAAAGGCAATAATTGGTGCCACTTCAATCCTCTCTGTGCAAACCATTTAATGTCCACATTTTGTAAACCTAGGTCTAAGTCAATACGTTTCTGTTCTGCATACCTCTTGCACCAGAAAATATAGCTATGTCCTACGATCCACACTAGCATTTTGAAGGTATGGAAAGATGTCTGTAGCTCATGCAGTTCCTTGGTAGAATAAGAGATATGTTTAAAGATGGGGAACTACTTTTTATTGCCATACAAAATGATACGTGATTGGGAGATGAAAAGCATTCTTTGTTAAAAGTAGGGTGCACATTCGTTTTGTGGAAAAGCATCTTTGTGATTGGTTAAGAAAAAGCAGTTTCAACGTGGAGTACATACCATAGGATAAAAGTTGTCAACTCAACCACACCTGCTACTTGCATTTGGAAGGCACTGTTTGACCTTAAAACAATCATGAACTTTTAACCTGTATGTGCCGTTAAATGTTCAAGAAAATGTTGCAAAAAAATATGGTTACATTTAAAAAGATTGATGAACTTTTACCTGCACGTGTTGAAGAATGTTCTAGAGAGTGTGTTGATAGAATACGTTGCACTTCTGACTTCAATGTGTTGTTGAATATAAAAAAAACTGTTTATATGGAAAATTAAAAAGAAACCAAGAGAGAGGTTTTGAAACTATTCTAATTTGTTCTTTACATGTATTTATGTGTGGAGCAACAAAATTATAGACAGAACAGCACCAGGAAGAGGAAGAAGCAGGGAGTAGGGGGGCGGGGGGAGACGGGCAAAATGGCAGACATGCACAATTAAGTATAGGACAAGTATAGAAAAACAATGGCCAAAATGAAAAACACCAACAAGGAGCACAAGTCACACAACTCACCAACATCATACCAGTGAACGAGCATAGAAGTGAAAACTACGCTACATATATAGAGGATGTGTACAAAGGCGGGTCGTTGGTGTTGTGGTATGTCTGCGACCGTGGTCATCATGGATGAGATGCCCAGCACGTGACACATGGGCGAGTTCACTGTCTGTTACGTGGCAAACAGCTGCTCCTCCCTCCCACGAGCTCCCACTCTTTTGTACGGTGCGCTGTTGTATCTCGTGCACTCGTACGGCACACCATTGTAATGCCTATATGCGCATGTGCTGCTGCATTCGTACTACACCAACACAGTGCCGTTTTGAAGTGGTGCATGCCATTTTACAACATCGACTGCTGCGTCCCTGGTGGCAGACCACACCAGACCACAGAGACACACTTACCGCACTTCCTGTACACCGAGATGTCCGAGACACCCTGTTCCCATTGTCGAATAGGTACACCCCTGCGCTGACCTGTGTACTCCGGACCTGCACATGCCGGTTGTGCATGCAGGAGGATGCGTGCGTAGCTACATGTCCAGGCTCACTGCCAACGCTGAGGTGATAGCACACTGTGATGTTGCAGGGCTGGTGCCTATCATGTTAACACAATGACCAGAGGGTCACACTTGCTCAGATGTGGGTTTGGGGGGCGCTGGCATCCCAGAGTTGTTCCGAAGAGTCTTGTGGCCCTCATGGGTATCCCTGTATCATGCCCATTTATTTTATGGCACCTGTGGGTGTTGTGGTGTGGCTCTTCTCTGTATTCTCTTTCATGGTGCAGGTAGTCGTCCTGCTTAACACCATCAGAAAGCAGGTGTAAAATCCCTGGTGCTAACGTGGCTTATCGCCAGAATTTGTTTCGCATTGCAGTTGGTGTGAAAGTTGTGATCTGATTTTTGGCGTGTGCTGGACAATATACGAACTGGGCAGAGTATCTCGTCAAGATCCAGCACCTGACGCCCGATTCCCAATCAATATAAATACAATGAGGTTTTGTAAATGATTTTGTGTGTACACTGTGAGTGCAGCCACTACGTCAGTGCAATTCAATACAGGATTTTAGTATTTAGAATAAATCGCAAAGGTGCACCTCGTGTCTTTTTGCACGGGAGCGGCTAGTCTGCATGTCATTATCAGCACTTTAATGGAAGTAAAGTTGAGATAAATCTAACACACTATTCAGAAGTTGGTGGAAATTGCAGACATCACCAGTATTCCCGCGATAAGTCCTCCAAAATTTAAGACCATTGTGGACTTCATCAAATAACAGTAATAAGAACAAGAAAGAGTTACACAGCAGTTAAGAAAACAACCAGAAACTTTATAAAAAAAAAATTCAAACTTAATTTTTTATTAACATATATCAACGATAAAGTAATACACAAAATATATCCCAAAAAATACCAAATAACAAGGTGGAACACTGCTGCGGGTACCATGGATGTGGACGACAGAGCCTGGAAAATAAAGCACAAAATAAGGACGTGTGTAATGCGCATATCAAAGGAGAGAGACATAGAGAAAAAGAGAAGGAAAAAAAAAGTCAGAGAGAAAAAGAGAGGGAAGGAAAGAAAGGGAGTGAGAACGGGAGAAGGAAGAGAGAGAGTTAGAGAGATAGAAGGAAAAGAGAGCGAGAGAGAGAGAGAGAGAGAGAGAGAGGGGGGAGAGAGAGAGAGAGACACTGCCACCCCTGCGCATCTATGAGCAAATAATTACCTGGTGCCACCGGAGTGTGCAGCAGTGGGCACTCCACGTGCCCGTCAAAACTCATCCCAGATATGTCTCTGAGTCCTGAGTAATGAATGGCGGAGATCACAGCAGGTGCTTGGCGGAGTCGCACAGATGTCGCTGAGTCCTGAGTCATGAATGGCAGAGACCACATCATATTCTCCACGGCCCGGCAGATCTCACACATGTCACTGAATCCTGAGTCATCAATGGTGGAGACCACATCAGCTTTTGGGGCCACTAAGCCTTTGGAAGTTAAGTTCGTGCCACGTGGTGGTAGGCCCCTGATGGCCATATGAGCTTCGGGTGGCACTAACCCTGTGCATCTGAAGTCCGCGCCAAGGGGGTGGTAGGCCCCTGAGGCCTATACAGATTAGGGTGCGAGTAACCTTCTGCGTAAGTTTTGAAAGACTCTTTATGGTTGAGACACGTGGAGCGTCCGGCATCTAGTCAGCACCGGCAATAAAGGATGTGACGTTGTCGATCTATTATATTTGCGTGGTCACATGGCCTGTGACGCATGTGCCGGGCGGGTGTGGTGTGTGGGTAAAGCTTCCCTCAGGGAGTGGGCGGGAGATGTGGAGAACTAGACCACTGACCTGCACAGGAACAGTGAGTATGCCTGCGACAGGTAGGTATGTGGGGCCATCGTCGGAACGTAATCTGAGTGGCGTGGCGTGGTGTACGACGGAACAGGGCAGGGAAAGCTACGAGCCGCGGACGGCTCGTAGTACTGCGTCTGTGAGTGGAACGGATGGGCCATAGCTGTCCCTCTGCGAGCCTGGGTGCGAACTGTTCATAACTCACACTGCATAAGTTTTAAAAAATCCTTTTGTGATTCAGTCCGTCAGCTGCCATTTGTCCGAGGTATTTGTGAAAACACATCGGAGTTCTTTCTGTGATAGATACCCCTTTGACGCTGCCTCTCACCACATCAGCAGGTAACGCACCCTCTTCCCACATTACCATCATACCCCCAACAACCTTCTTGGGCCCGGAAGTGTCCCTGTGTGGTTGCACAAAGAAGAGTCTTAGACATGTATAGATTTACATATAAAAAAAAATATTTAAAGAAAAGAATAACAAATAAGACTGAAGGGAGTCTGGTGCTGTGTTTGCTGCCACGAAGTTGGGGTGACTGCCATTCAGGATTCAGGACACAGTTACACATGTGGGATCGGTTTGTGTTAAAGAGGGTTAGTGGGACAACGTGTCGCCGGCCTTGCATATCGAAATATGCCTCACAAATCGAAGGGAGTATGTTGTGTGGTTGCTGCCTCGGACTTGGGGTCACTGCCATTCAGGACTCAGGACACAGTTACACATGTGGGATCGGCGTCTGTTAAAGAGGGTTAGTGGCACCAGAAGTATTGACAGTGTATGAGCCTGTGATGATGCTTGGTGTGGACGGACCGCACTGGGAGCAATATGTCTTGGCTATAGGACTGTGTCATGTGGAATCACGACTATCTGAATTGTGAGGCCTGCTGATTGTAGTGTAGGCTAGAGGTAGCGGTCAGCAAGGGCCCACTGCCACATGCATGCGTTGGTGGGCTCACCGGCCTGCGTAGTGCAGGTTCAGTGGCACCACTTGTCGCCAGCCTTCAATATGAAAATACTCCTCACTAATTTTCTGAGTACAATCTTGTTGTTAGAAATTAGCATTTAAAAATTGAATTGCGAGCTGTACTGCCTGCAGTGTAGACTGCTATTCCATTTTAGTTTTCATTTGAAGATTAATTTGGTCATTGTAGTAAAGCTATAACTGATATAAAAAAAGTTCTTGAAGCAAGGATACTAAAAGGATAATATGTAGGGTATAGGACTGTGATACTTACTTCCCTACTGGAGTCTGTAGTTGCATATGGAAATACCCCTCACTGATCAAAGGAAGTGTGGTGGTACGGAGTTGGGGTCACTGCCATTCAGGACTTAGGACACAGTAACTGATCAAAGAGAGTATGCTGCTGTGGTTGCTGCCACGGACTTGGGGTCACTGCCATTCAGGACACTATTACACAAGTGGGATCGGCTTGTGTTAAAGAGGGTTAGTGTGACTACGTGTCGCTGGCCTTGCATATCGAAATATGCCTCAGTGATCGAAGGGAGTGTGGTGCTGTGGTCGCTGCCATGGACTTGGATTGACTGCCATTCAGGACTCAGGACACAATTACACATGTGGGATCGACTTGTTTTGAACAGGGTTAGTGATAGTACATCTACATTCCTAGTTTGAATTTTATAATGAGTACGACGGCAATAAATATAAACATAGTTGGGATTTTCACCAGAAACTACTTTAAACTTTATTTCTTTTTCAAACTTCACAACAGTATTATCTTCCATTTGTTGATCAACACCTAGACATATCCAACTGTTATTTTCTGTACAGTTCTCTTGACTAGTAAAGAAACGTAAATCTATATCATCACAAATTTGTTTTATAACATTTATATTAAAACTCGATTTCGTGCCGCAGGAAAACCTAGACTTATCCAGATGGTTCCTGTTGACTTTGAATATAAACTTGCAGATGTCTATCGATCCGAACATTGGTAGGATCCAATTTCTCGATGTGAAAGTATCTTCAAACTGAAGGTGTAAAAAATGTTCCTAAGTGTCTTCTCCTGTGAAATTTCTTCCCACATTTCTTTCAATTCTGTCTTCTCAGAGTTGGTAATATATGACGTGACATAGTGAGAAACAGCAATTGAGTTATGTGCATCATTTTGTATGTTCATATTTGCATTTCACATCTTCAAAATCTCTGTATTGTAATCATTATTGTACTTCGATGCTTCTGTCGCCGGTCTGCCATGTGGAAATACCCCTCGGTGATCAAAGGGAGTCTGGTGCTGTGGTCGCTGCCATTAAGGACTCAGGACACAATTACACATGTGGGATCGGCTTGTGTTGAACAGGGTTAGTTGGCACCACGTGTCGCCAGTCTTCCACAGTGTAGGCCGGAGGCAGCGGTCAGCAAAGGCTCACAGGCAGGTGACGTTGACTTGAACTGCACAGATTGGGAGCATTTGGTCTTCTCAACCCATTATAGTCTCTTACACAATTTGCGTTGCTACTAATGTTGAATTATGAACCATGTAACTCCAGTGTAGGGCGGAGGCAGCGGTCAGGATGGGCGCACAGCCATGTGGCATTGAGTTGAGCTGCACAGTTAGTGGCACCTGGAGTACTCAGCGTGTGCGCACCCTGCGATGAGACGTGGTCCTGGCGGGACGCACTGGGAGCAATGTGTTTTGTCTAATGAATTCTGCGTTGATAAGGCCACGTGGCGATGACTTATGGTGCAGTGAGCTAGTAGTACCTGAAGCACACAGCGTGTGCGCACCCTGTGATGATGCGTGGTGTGAGTGGGCCACACTGGGAGCAATGTGACTTGCGAACTGGACTGCGATATCTGTAATCGCCCCTACATCTGAATTATGAGCCGTGCTGTCCATAGTGTAGATCGAAGGCAGTAGTCGGTGCAGACATAAGTCTGCGGTGCTGTGCCGCTGGGTTTGCAGGTGCCCTGTGTCGAGGAGGCCCTCGGTTATGGCGGCTTCCACGTGCCAGGGTGTGGGCTGCCGTTCTGACAGACTCGTTGGTCTTCCCACAAGTGAACCACGCCTAGGGCCTGGTCTATTTATTTATACTCCTACGCTGGAGTGGCGTGCGTTGGAGCAGCCCACTCCGCTCCCGCTTCCAGGGGGGACAACACAGCTACATGACTGAGATCTTCCCCACTGCCTGAGGTAACATGGTTGCGTCCACTGTGCACTACACTACAAGTATCAATAGTTTATCTCCACATGGAGAGGTTTGTGCTTTGCATAGTGAGGTCTGTGCAGCACATGAGCGTTACACTTGGCATTGTGTGCTTTATCAGTGAGGGGTGACTTGCCTCCTTCATATATAGTTGGTTGCTCATCTCCCAACATTCAGCTATTGTGTGGCTGAGGGGCATGGCGTTTTGGGAAGGACTGTTGTTCTGTTTTGTGCTGCCTCAGTGGTAGTAGGGGGGTGGTCCGGGGGGGAGGTTCTGGTGGTGGTGGTGGTGGGGCTGGGTGGCATTGTTGGGTGTCGGAGCTGCATGATCAGTAGCTGTGTAATGTGTTGGTCTTTAGATGTGGCTGTGAGTTGGCTCGAAATAACGGAGTAGATAGTCGACCTTACACCAGTTAAAGGTTGATGGTAATTTGTTACTGCTAACTCGGCTTATTGTCTGCTTTTTGGATCGCATTGCAGATTTGGCTGGTTGTTGAAAATATAGGGATGTGGTGTTTTCGTGTTTTTTTTGCATGGGAGCGCCTACTGTGTATTTCATTAGCGTTAGATGTGGCTCTTGTTTGTGGCGATTTTGTTTGTCTAAGGTATTGATGGAAGAGTGGTGAGATTTGCAGTTTTCACCAAGTTGAGAATGGGATGATAATTAAAAACACAGAAAAAAATATAGGTTTAATGAACGTTATAAATAGAAATTAGCATTTAAAAAACCTTTGAAATTCACTGAAAAAAACATAGGTTTCAGGCATGTTATAGTTAGAAATTAGCATTTAAAAAACCTTTGAAATTCACTGAAAAAACCATAGGTTTCAGGCACGTTATAGTTAGAAATTAGCATTTAAAAAACCTTAGAAATTCAGTGATGTCATTTGAGAGGTCATCAGTGATGTCATCAGTGATGTCACTGACCATGTCATGAGTGATGTAATATGTGATGTCATCAGCAGTGCATTGCGGGGGTTCGAGTTATAGTTAGCTCAACTAACTATAACAGGCGAATTTCTCTGGTTTTATATGAGTCAAATGTCCAACTAACTATAACGTCCCTGAAACCTATGGTTTTTTCAGTGAATTTCTAAGGTTTTTAAAAATTCTAATTCCTATCTATAACGTCCCTGAAACCTATGGTTTTTTCAGTGAATATATATATATATGTAGAATGCAGGTTTGTTTTTTGTATACCCTTCTTTTGTATTTCTATCTGATCCTTATTGTGTTTTTGGAACCATTGATTGCACATACAATTAGATGAAGGCATGAGTTAAGGAAAAATGTTTATAGGAAAGCCTGTGACTTGGCCATCCCATCGCTGGCAACCAACCGATTTAAAGTGGAAATCCTAAAAAATAGTCACTTCCTCTTGTGCACCCTCTCCCATTGTCTTAAATTTGATAGGCTATGGGGCGGAAATAGTTTACTTACAAGATGGAGTACTGTTACTGACTCGGCAACACATATTATACAAGTTTCGACTATCTGAAGGCTGGTGTGCTTACCCAAAGCATTTATGGATGGGCAAGTCCATGCTGGGGAGAACATTCTATGCAAAGGTGGAATCAGGTGGCCACTGCCACATATCTATGGATTTCACTGTAGACCGTGTAAAGGGGCCGAGAGGTGTGAAAACAACTGCATCCACAACATATTTCAGTGGCTCTCTAGGTTTGAGAATGCTTCCATGTTGAAGGAAGTGGACAATCAAAATGGCTTCTCTGTAATCCTCGAGCACCAGGGAAGGCTCCCACTACCCACCATATATGGTGTGTGTTGTGACGCTGACTACTCAGATGCTGACATGGATTCTAAGCCCTGGATCAGATACATTCTTGTTTTACAATTCATTTGAGGTGCACACTAAAGGCGATGGAAACATAGTGATGTCATCCAGGGGAATTTTACATTCCACTTCAGTTAACGCTCCGAAATATTAACTCACCTTAATTTAAGTAATTCAAATATATTTTCTAGAAACGTTTTTACAGAAAAACACAGATGAAACTTTCCTGCCGAAATTGTATTTATGTGTTTGGAATAGGGGTCATCTCAATGTAAAATGCTGCATTCAGGACAGTGCCATAGTTCACCGGATACTACATAGCTAATTGGTAAATTGGGCGGTAAAAGGAAGAGCAAGCATGATGTAAATTATTACACTGAAATTACTAGAAGAAAAAGATTGTCAATTTAGTTCAGCTTTTTTGAGTAGTTAATTTTTAATTTTAAAAAACGAAATGGGAATTACACGAAATTCATACTTTTTAATGAAAATAATTTAGATAAATAACTGGTGGCTTAAGATCTCAATGACGTAATGAGGTGATATCCTTTAGACCCCCATCCTGGCACTTCTTGTTGCACAGGATGACGTTACCTTGTAGACTAGAGATGGTCTAGACTGCGAACAGAAGAATATTTTGAGACAGGTCAGTATTTCTAAGACACCAGCTGGGTTTGGGAAGAGGACACCCAAGAGCAACTAATGAGCGGCCCTGTTTAGCAAAGGGATTTTGGCCGTTGGAAGCATCAACTTGCGTAACAAGCATTGGCAAAGCCAATAGGTCTCGCCTATGCAAGAGCTATTGGCTTTGCCAATATATTTTAGTCGTGTTGTACACCAGCCTGGCTGCTGTTCAGCATGGCTAAAAGTTAGTGGGGTAAAGGAGAGTGGAGTAATATGGAGTAGAGTGGAGTGTTATGGAGTGGCGTAAAGTGTCATGGAGGGAGCAAAGTGTCGCAGAATGGAAGGGAGAGGAGTAGAGTTGAGTGGCTTAGATTGGAGTAGAGTGTCAGAATGGGGTGGCATAGAGTGTCGTGGAGTTGTCTAGAGCAAAGTGCAGAGTTGAGTGGCATAGAGGGCGTTGCGTAGAGTGTTGAAGAGTAAAGTGGCGTAGAGCACAGTAGATTGTTGTAGAGTGGAGTGGCATAGAGTGGAGTAGTGTAGGAGAGTGGAATGGCAGAGTGTAGCAGAATGTTGTAGAGTAGAGTGGAGTGGCATAGAGTGTCATAGAGTGGAGTGATGTAGAGTGGAGTAGTGGAGAGGAGTAGAGAGCAGTAGTGTGTTGTATAATAGGTGGAGTAAAGTGGCATGGAAGGGCATACAAAGAGTTGCGTAGAGCGTCATAGAGTGAAGTACAGTTTAATGGAGTAGAGTGGAGTATTATAGAGTGGAGTATCGTAGAGTGGAGTGTCGTAGAGTGGAGTGTTGTACAGTGAAGCAGAGTTGCCTAGAGTGAAGTGGCATAAAGTGCAGTGGTGCATAGTACATTGGCGTAGGGTGCAGTGGCATATAATTTTTTAGTAAAGGGGTGTAGAGTGCATTGACAGAGTGCAGTGACGTAGAGTGGTGTAGAATGCATCGGCATAGAGTAGAGTGGTGGAAAGTAGATTGTAGTGGCGTAAAGTGCGGTGGCATAGAGTGCAGTGACATAGAGTAGATTGTTTCAGAGTAGAGTGAAGTAGCTTGAGTGGAGTTGTCAGGGTAGAGTTGAGTGGTGCAGGTAGAGTGTAGACGTGTAGAGTAGAGTGCTGTTGAGTGCATTGGCGTGGAGTGCAGGTTAGATTAGAGTGCCTTAGAGCGATACAGAGTGTAGTGACATAGAGCACAGTAGAGTGGCGTAGAGTTGAGTGGTGCAGAGTAGAGTGCAGTGGCATTAAGTGCAGTGGCACAGAGTAGCTTGGTGCAGAGTAGAGTGGTACAGAGTACAATCATGCAGAGAGCAGTGGCATAGATTACGGTGGTGCAGGGTAGAATAGAGTGCCATAGAGTGCAGTGATGTAGAGTGTGTGGTGTAGAGTGGTGAAGCCTGCGGTGGTGTAGTGTGTTGTGACGTAGAGTGCAGTGGTGCAGAGTAGAGTGTTGTAGAGTGCAGTGACATAGAGTAGAGTGGCGTAAAGTAGACTTGCACAGAATAGTGGGGTGCAGAGTAGAGTGGTGCAGAGAGCAGTGGCATAGAGTACAGTGGGGCACAGTAGAAAAGAGTGCTGTAGCATGCAGTGGCATAGAGTGCATTAGTGTATAGTGTTGCAGAGTAGAGTATAATGGGGTAGAGTGCAGTGGCATAGAATGCATTGGTTTTCAGTAAAGTGGTGTTGAGTGCATTGGTGTAGAGTGCAGTGGTTTTGGGTAGAGTGGCGTAGAGGGCAGTGGCATAGAGTAGAGTGGTACAGAGTACAGTGGCATAGAGTGCCACAGTATAGACTGCAGTGGTGTAGAGTGCAGTGCCACAGAGTGGAGTAGAGGGTTGTAGAGTGCAGTGGTATAGAGTAAATTGTTTCAGAGGAGAGTGAAGTGGCATAGAGTAAAGCAGTGCAGGGTAGAGTGGAGTGATGCAGGACAGAGTGCAGTGGCACAGAGCAGCGGCGGCTCCTCCATTAAGTGAAGGAGCGTCGCCCAACCTGCTGTCAATGCAGCAAACATGAAAAATAAAATGGTAATAAAATCATTTTATTACCATTTTAATTTTGAGTGCAGCTGGCCAGCCTGAGCCAAATGTTGGGGTGGCCATTACTGCTGACTGGCAGCCTTAGGGGAGGAGTGGTGAACACTTAAAGTTTAAAGTGCACCTGTAACTTTGGCTGGCTGTCTTGTGACTGCCAGTCTGACACACACACTTTAAACCTCTCCAACCTGAGCTGTCTCAGACAGCTTGGTGGAGAGCAGGAACAGGCCTACAGTGCCTATAGGAGCACTGAGCCAGCCCGCTCCGACCAATCCTAGCGCTTCTCTGATGCTGCTTAACATCATGAGATCAGCGTCTGGATTGTTTAGGGGAGATGGCTCTGACCTGAATCTGTGGCCGGGATCGGAGAGGAGTAGATAAGTTTTGTAACGATTTAATATTTTTTTATTTTGTTTTACACACTGCCAGGCAGTTTGAGAAACTCGCACTGCCTTCAGCCTCAACTCAAGAGTTTGTAATTGTGGCCCGTTCTGAAAACTGTTTATAATGGACCTCAAGTGAGAGCTCCGAGGTTGCGCCTAAGGACATTCCTGGAGTGCTTGAAAGTGGGTCGATAATATACACCTGATTGCCCCCCACCACTTTCAAAAATAAGCAGCCACCACTGGCGTAGAGTAGGGGTATTGAGCGCAGTGGCATAGAGCAGAGTGGTGTTGAACAGAGAAGAGTGGCGTAGAGTGCAGTGGCGTAGAGTAGAGTGGAGTGGTGCAAGGTAGAGTGCCATAGCATACAGTAGTGTGAATTAGCATAGAGTGCAGAGTTGAAGAGTAGAGTGGCAGAGAGGGGAAGAACTTTAGAGTGGAGTGGCCTAGACTGGAGTGGTGTAGAGTGCAGTGGCGAAGAGTGCAGTGGTGCATAGAGGAGTGGGGTTGAGTGCACTGGCATGGAATAAAGAGGTGCCGAAGCGAAGAGAGGCATAGAGAGAAGTAGCGTAGAGTGCAGTGTCATAGAGTGCAGAACATAGTAGATTAGTGTGGCATAGAGTGTAGTGGTGTAGAGTGCATTAGAGTTGCGTACAGCAGTGCGATGCAGAGTAGCGTGCACTGGCACACAGTAGAGTGGTGCAGAGTAGAGTGGCATGGAGTGAATTGTTGTAGAGTGCTGTGGCGTAGAGGGATACAGAGCAAAGTGACTTAGAGTGAAATGGTGTAGGGTAGAGTGGTGTAGAGTGCAGTGCCACCGTGTAGAGTGTTGTAGAGTATAGTGGTGTACAATGCAGTGGTGCAGAGTAGATTTACATAGAGTGCACTGGCGCAGATTTTATTAGTTTTGAGAAAAGTGGTGTAGAGTGCATTGACAGTTGCGTAGAGTGAAGCATCGTAGAATAGAGTGGAGTGGCATAGGGTGGATTGCAGTGGTGTAGAGAGGAGGGCACATGGTAGATTGCAGTGGCATAGAGTAGAGTGCAGTAGTGCAGAGTGCAGTGGTGCAGAGTAGATTATGGTGATTTAGACAATTTAGAGTGGACTGGCATAGAGTGCAGTGGCGTAGAGTGGAGCGATGCAGAATAGGGTGGCATACAGTGCATTGGCATAGAGTGCAGTAGAGTGGCATAGATTTAGAGTGGTGCAGAGTGGAGTGCAGTGGCATAGAGTGCAGTGGTGCAGAGAAGAGTAGCAAAGAGTTCATAGCGGAGAGTTCAGTGTTGCAGAGTAGAGTGGCATAGAGTGAAGTGGCGTAGAGTGGAGTGGTGCAGGGTAGAGTGGAGTGGTGCAGGTGGTCCCATGGCATAGAATAGTGGCATAGAAAGCAGGGGCATAGAGTAGAGTGGTGTAGAGCAGAGTAGAATGGCATAGAGTGGAGTGGTGCAGGGTAGGGTGGCGTGGTGTAGGGTACAGTGTTGTAGCATAGAGTAATGACACAGAGTGTTGTGTTGCACAGTAGAGTGGCATAGAATGGAGTGACGTACAGTGCAGTGGTATAGAATAGATTGGCGTAAAGTGCAGTGGCGCAGAGTGTATTTGTTTTGAGTAAAGTGGTGAGAGTGTATTGGCGTGGACTGCTGTGGTGTAGAGTGCAGCAGTGTAGAACAGAGTGGAGTGGTGGAGGTATATTGCAGTGGCGTAAAGTGGAATTGCACAGGGTAGATTGCAGTGGCGTAGAGTGGAGTGGAATAGAGTGGAATGACATAGAGTGGAATAGAGTGGCATAGAGTAGAGTGCAGTGGCGAAGAGTGCAATGGTGCAGAGTATATCAGAGTGGTGTAGAGTGCATTGGAGGAGAGTGCAGTGGCATAGAGTGGAGCGATGCAGAGTAGAGCAGCATACAGTGCATTGGTGTAGAGTGCAGTAGAGTGGTACAGAATAGAGTGCAGTGGCATAGGGTATAGTGGTTCACAGAAGAGTAGCATAGAGTTTAGTCGTGGAGAGTGCAGTGTTGCAGAGTAGAATGGCGTAGAGTGGTGCAGTGTAGAGTGGAGTGGTGCCGGGCAGTGTGCAGTGGCAGAGAGTGCAATAGTGCAGAGTAGATTGGCGTAGAGTGCATTGGTTTTGAGTAAAGTAGGATAGAGTGTAGTAGCACAGAGTGGTGTAGAGTAAAGTGGCGTAGAGTACAGTAGTGCAGAGTAGAGTGGAGTTGCAGAGTGCAGTTGCAGAGATTGCAATGGTGCAGAATAGATTGATGTAAAGTGCATTGGTTTTGAGTAAAGTGGCACAGAGTGCAGTGACATGGAGTGGAGTGGTGTAGAGTGGCACAGAGTGGAGTGGTGCAGAATAGATTGTTTCAAAGTAGAGTGGCGTGGTGCACAGTAGAGAGCGGCGTAGAGTGAAGAGTAGGTTAGAGTGGCATAAAGTAGATTGGCATAGAGTGCACTGATGTAGAGTGAAGTGGTTCAGAGTAGAGTACATTGGTGTAGAGTGCATTGGCATAGAGTGCAGTGTTACAGAGTAGATTGACAGAGTGAAGTGGCGCAGAGTAAAGTGGTGTAGAGTGCAGTGCCGTAGAGTGCAGTGGTGCATAGTAAATAAGTGTGGGGTAGAGTGCATTGGCAGTAAAGTGGTGTAGAGTAGAGAGGCGTAGACTGGAGTGGTGCAGAGCGGAGGGGGGCAAAGTGGAGTATGCATATGTGGTAGCGCACTGCCATTACAGACAACCCATCGACAATGACCCTTACTTTTGAATATACATACAGTTCTACTGATAAAAGTATACAGCGCTCAAACAATAATAAGTGGAAGTGTCATCATCACCTAGTGTACATCTCCTAGTGTATTGATTTGTTTTGATCGTATTAAAATATTTGTTTCCACCACGCTTCAAAATTACCCAAAAATGTGCTTCATTTGTTCTTTTCTAAACCTAAAATATTCTGAAATATCCGCACAGTTCATTTACAGACATTTAAATCTTGTTAAAGAAAAAAAAAATAACATTATACAGCTTTCCTCAAGCACACCCCCAGCAGCCAGCATGATTGTCACATAAATCCTCTTACTTTGAGGTCAAGGAAAGAAAAGTAGACACCAAGCTCCCTGAAAGACAGAGCCTGACATTTAACCTCTGTCTGTGAATGCACAGCAATTGTGACAAGATAAGGACAAGATGTAAAGGCTTGTATACAGAAATCTAGTACTGGTGGAGGAATACAGGAAATAGGATTTGGGCAACAGAAGGGACAAACTCGAGCTAGACAGCCTAAAACAAATAGAGCCAGCGAAGAGAAAGCAAATGTGAGTTACAAAGCCAATGATAAGCAATGGGGGGAATGCTTGCTCATGGAAGCTTTCCAAATGTCCCTAAAATGTCGTTAGTAAGCCAGACAACTGTGCTATCTGGTAGGCTTCCATCTAAAAATCTCTTGAATTGCTGATAGATTGATCCACATGTGATACATCAAAAGAGTTTGTTGTATGATGAACTGAGCTATGGGCCAAATGGAATGATAAGGCATGAGATGCGGTATTCCGAATGTCTGGATCTTGTCATGCAAAGAAACTATATCATCACCATGTCAACAACTGCTGCATGTGACCTGTGTATATGTGATGCAAATGAATTTTGTAATCACACTAGATATTTTCAGTGGTATTTCGAAAATCACATATGTTCAATCCATTCCACAAAACACATTGGGCATGCAGGAAACCACCCAGTCAGAGGTGTACTTTGATGTCTTTATTGAAGATGGAGTCCCTGACAAACAGAACTGTAATGTATGCCCAGCACAACATGCTGCTTAGTGCCTGTTTATCACTGTAGGCTGTGAACATTCCTGGTCTGCAGTAACAGGGATTTGTACTTCACCATTTGAATCTGAGAGAATGGGATTGGTGGAGTGGTGCACCGCTCGTTATTGTGACATTGGTGGTCAAATATTCAATAAGTCTTGAAGAGTAGAGCTGTCCGCTAAGTGGAGAAAGTTAGCGGACAGCTCTACTCTCAGCCCGCCTGACAGACTTTGCGCATACAGGCCCTTAACAAGGTGGCCCCCGCGCTGAACACTTGCCACCTTACAGCTCCGATCAAGAAAGAATGCTTACACATGCCCTGAAGAAGTTCCTTACATGAACGAAACGCGTTGGCTGGCAAACTGTTTCTTGGAAAATAAAAAAGACTTACTATACATCAAGACTATTGAATATTTGACCACCAATGTCACAATAACGAGCGGTGCACCACTCCACCAATCCCATTCTCTCAGTTTTCTGCATAGCAGTTGGCACTCAACGCCGGCAAGTGCTGGAGTTGGTTTATGCACGCTCACCCTACATTTGATTACCAGTTGACAACAAGGGAACAACACAGGGTAGTGCGGCCACTGTGTCCGCCGTTGTCTGGAAACACAATTTTACCATTTGAATCTGAGCACATATCTGTGAAAGGTCAGACTAGTTCAAGAGATGTACCCTGGTCTTGATTCTTTGAGTCCATCGCTTTCTTTTTGACTGAGCATCTCCTACTTGCTTTTCCATCAACATATGTGATTCGCTTCACCCATGTGTTTTGTGGTGTCATTGAAGTTCTACCCTGGGTCAACACACTAGTGAACAGTCACTTGATGTTCATCCTGTCTGTAAGTAGTCAACAAGTCATTTTATGCTTGTATTGTAACAGGTGCTTATGTAGTTTGCCTTGCCTGTCATTAGAGCATACCTGCACTGTGATAAAATTGGGAAAGATTAGAGAAATGTAATTAACATTTCCAGTGAATGCAAATTCCCAGGCTTCCAGATGGACCTACCTCTGCTCTCACATTAGACTTGCTTTATTTATGTTTTTACATTGCGTGAACTCGACCTGAAGGTATTAGAGTACTTTGCATGAGCATCATGTTATGCTACACAAGACCACATTCATGTTTTTTAGGCACTGAGAGATTAAGTGATTTGCCCCGAAGTATAGGATTTTGAGCCGACACTGGGACTCGAACCTGGTTTCCCAGTTTCAAAGTTGGCAGCTCTGGCTGTAACACATCCTTGCCCTGTTATTCTGTATACACCTTCACCTCCAAGAATGGCTATATGCACCACTAGAACCATAACACACCCCACAGACTATTGCAGCAGGAATGACCTTGTATTTGAGTACATTGGGACAGATGTTGTATGTCCATAATGTCCCTTGATGTATAAGTTCCCAAACCAGTTTACAAGTCTGTTCCAGAACCACCATTTGATTCGAAATACAAATTGAATTGCACGTATGTTTCTTAAAGCGAAGTTTGGTGGAATTCCATTCAGCAGCTTTGGTGTAGCGGAGAGGGACATAAAATAGAAAATGCTGTTTTTCGATCTCCCCAAGATTACTTTGCTCTCCTATGATCATTCTGCACGAAATATGAACGAGAGAACTTTAGTTGAACAGTTGGCCAAATTTGGTGATGAATTGAGAAACAATACTAAAATGATTTAAGGTAAACCGAGGAATAGATAAAAATTAACCCTTCCAAGTCCACCCTACACATTTTAAACACTTGTTTTGTCATTTAGAAGGCCTTTATGCCGCTGCTTTGTCACTTTTCAGTGATGTTGCGGCGGTGTAAGCACTGCACCCTATTTAAAAAGTGATGCATCGGGGAACAACCTTTACAACGCAACTTTTACAACGCACTACACTTACAACGCATTTTTTACAACGCAACATCCACTACAACGCATGCCATTACATCGCAGGACACTACAACGCATTTTTAAAAACTACCTTTACAACGCATTCCATTACATTGCATACTACCTTTACAACGCATACCATTACAACGCATAATATTATATTAAAACCCCTACACTATCCAACACTTACCCTACTGTTGCACCCCCTGGAGTTAGAATAGTAATTTTTACCCCTATACTATCCAACACTTACCCTACTGTTGCACCCCCTGGAGTTAGAATAGTAATTTTTACCCCTATACTATCCAACACTTACCCTACTGTTGCACCCCCTGGAGTTAGAATAGTAATTTTTACCCCTATACTATCCAACACTTGCCCTACTGTTGCACCCCCTGGAGTTAGAATAGTAATTTTTACCCCTATACTATCCAACACTTGCCCTACTGTTGCACCCCCTGGAGTTAGAATAGTAATTGTTACCCCTATACTATCCAACACTTACCCTACTGTTGCACCCCCTGGAGTAAGAATAGTAATTTTTACCCCTATACTATCCAACACTTACCCTACTGTTGCACCCCCTGGAGTTAGAATAGTAATTTTTACCCCTATACTATCCAACACTTGCCCTACTGTTGCACCCCCTGGAGTTAGAATAGTAATTTTTACCCCTATACTATCCAACACTTACCCTACTGTTGCACCCCCTGGAGTAAGAATAGTAATTTTTACCCCTATACTATCCAACACTTACCCTACTGTTGCACCCCCTGGAGTAAGAATAGTAATTTTTACCCCTATACTATCCAACACTTACCCTACTGTTGCACCCTCTGGAGTAAGAATAGTAATTTTTACCCCTATACTATCCAACACTTACCCTACTGTTGCACCCCCTGGAGTTAGAATAGTAATTTTTACCCCTATACTATCCAACACTTACCCTACTGTTGCACCCCCTGGAGTAAGAATAGTAATTTTTACCCCTATACTATCCAACACTTACCCTACTGTTGCACCCCCTGGAGTAAGATTACTAATTTTTACCCCTATACTATCCAATACTTACCTTAACCCCTTCAGTGCCCATGACGAGCTGGACTCGTCATGGGCTGCGGTGGCGCTGTGCCCATGACGAGTCCAGCTCGTCATGAACTCCGCCCGCTAATGTTAAGCGCGGCACTGGGCGGGGAAAGGGGCGGGCATGCAAGGGGTTAAATGCAATGTAATATTATGCGTTGTAATGGTATGCGTTGTAAAGGTAGTATGCGATGTATTGGAATGCGTTGTAAAGGTAGTTTTTAAAAATGCGTTGTAGTGTCCTGCGATGTAATGGCATGCGTTGTAGTGGATGTTGCGTTGTAAAAAATGCGTTGTAAGTGCATGCGTTGTAAAAGTGTGCGTTGTAACGACGTACATCCGATGCATCTAGACAGATGCGTCCCTTTGTAAAAACCCTGCGCTACATTATACCTGCGACAGGTATAATGTATGCAGTGTAGGCGTTCCAATGCAGAAAAGCCTCATAGAAGTGGCGCAGTGAAATCTATGACATTTCACAGCGCAACTTCTAGGGCGTCACTGCGTCTAATCCTTATGCCTGCTTCAAGCAGGCGTAAGGGGTGACGCAGGGCTTTTCACAACTTGCTGGAGTTGCGTCTGTTTTCAGATACATTACAGCAATGCACCATTATAGCGTCAACAGATACATCAGGATTACTGATGTATCTGTTAATCCTTGCGACATGGAGCGCCGTACTGTAAATACGGCGCATCCATGGTTTCGCAAGGATGGCGCACTGGAAAGTGTTGCACCGCTGTTTTACCCCAGCAATGTGACACTTTTCATAATAAGGACGACCTTGAGTTTTTTAGGTAAGAACATCGAGGGAGAGAATATGGTACTACAAAAATATCATGGCTTTATTATCAACTGCATAAAATGTTGCGAAAGAGAGTGAAATAGATCTGAAGTACTACTCTTAACTTCACTGAATATTGATTTTTAGATCCCCCAAATAACTTTTAGGCTCCCTTGGTCAATCTGTCCGAAATGCGAAAGGATGAATGTTAGGTAGACGAGTCGAGTTGCTTTCAAATTTCGTACTTATTCACTAAACAGTGACACACTTATTAGCAAATCAAAAATTCAATTAGTCTAAGCTTCTCAACCATAACTGCAGAGTCACTACCGCGGACTCTATAAACACAGAGTTGGTGACAGTGACTTGGAGATATGGTTACATTGCTCTTCTGATGGGATATTACATTTTTAATGTATAAGTTAAAGACCTTTTGATTTTACTAAAATTTTATGTATAATATACTTCGGTATAAGGGCTTTCAGCAACCTCCCACCATCAGTTAGTCTGTTTTGTATCATTCACTTCTTTGTCCACCTGCTACAGCATACAGCAGGGTGTCAGCTCCTGTCCACCACTGGCTAACTTCACCGTGAGTGCATGCTTTCTGCTCGTCATCCCCACACGCAGTAGCTTGTTTGAGTGCCAACAAGCGTTGACAAAGCCAAAAGACTGGTGGCCATCAGCTGGCCTATTGGCTTTGCCAATGCTGGTTAATACTTTGATGCTAGTATGATTGAACTGAATGTTTGGTTTTTATATATGCGCATATATAGAGAACCGTTTGGGCCACACATAACTGGTCGTCGGGTAAACTGAAATACCTGAGGAAGGATCCTTTAACGCCACCAAACCATTCCTCTGGCCTGCTGTGCATAAGATACATCTTCGATCATGTACTTCTTTTGTAAGTGTGCATTTGGTTTCCGCAGTAACCGCACAATGCAGGTCAAAGGGCACACTTCACTGTCACAGGTCAAAGGGCACTCTCTTTTAGTCACAGAAACAGGGTCGAAAAATACAAAGGCCCCTTAAAGAGTCGAGTGCTGTTCATGAGTTCATTGTTACCGCCCCTCGACCCCCCTCCTTCACTCTCAGCTGTCCGCTCTTGAACCTTCGCGCGTGGGGGAAATGAAGACGTGTGGTGAATGAGCTGAGGGTGGGGGTGGGATACAGTCACTCAGAGCCTCTCCCTGCCATAGCCCAGAGTAACATGGGAAGGGTTCATAAGCAGCGGACTGCTGCCCGAGTGGATCCTCGGGAGGCAGGGACAGGCGGTGACTAGAAAGGTTAGAAGGACTGGGGCGGAGTCATGCCCGCAGAGCCCTGCATTGTCTGAAGGACAGGTTCCCGAAAAGTTAGGGAAACTCGGACAGAGCTCTTAACGGTGACTTACAGAGCAGAATTTTTGTGACAATCGCCACAGAAAGGCCATATGTGGATCCTAAAGGGGCCGGGATCGTTATATACGTTCCCATGGGTGCGTTAGAAAGATGCCCTCACACTTCCACATTGCAGGTTGTGTGGGCCAGCGACTATGCTGTTAGGCAGAAGGTAATCAGATCAGAAGAAAGGTTTCATCGAATTCAGGTGGGGACAAGGAGAGGAGCTGTTGGCACGTTGGATGATTCTGTGGAAAGTTAAGGGGTGGACTGGGTGATTGCCCGCTACAGATCATGCTGTATCACCCCAGTATAGACTCTTTCTGACCTGCCGCAGGCTTCTCGGTGTCATCCTATTGGTGACTGCATTGAATGTGTGACAATGGGTTTAAATCTCGTGGGGCAGGAGCAATGGTTCCATAAAATGTTGTTCCCTCAATTCCTAAAAAATGGATTACGTCCATTGCCGTCAGCACCACAAGAAAGGGATCTTCTATCTCCAATCAGCGCCACAGGGAAGGGATGGAACACGGATCTTCTCTCTCCAATCAGCGCCACAGGGAAGGGATGGAACACGGATCTTCTATCTCCAATCAGCGCCACAGGGAAGGGATGGAACACGGATCTTCTTTCTCCAATCAGCGCCACAGGGAAAATGTGGAAATATGGATTTTTCTGGTCAGTTATGTCCCCTATCTTGGACCCCAACGGTTCTATGTGCATATCACAAGTACATGTATGTTCCCTCCAGTTCCAGTTATGAAGACGCAAATACATGTGCGTCCAACGTCAACATGTCCTCTGTCAGATCCGCCATGAATAGGCCGGATATTCCATTCCTAAATATGAAAGGCCACCGGCTTTATATGGTTCACTTATGCCATTTTACAGTCCAGGCAAGCAGGCCCTGATTCTGTCATCAAAACTCTTCTTGCTTTCTGCCTCTGAAAGCTCCAGTCTGAGCCTGCATCTGTGACCATGAACTTTGTCTCATTCTCTGCGAGGCTCACGAAGCCTGACATCAGCCTATTCTCTGCCAAAAACTGTATTTCACCTTCGAATTATCTGCTTTCCCCCTCAGCCGATGCATTCCTGCCTAGTAGTTTAAGTAAACATTCTTCCTGTTACCGAGCAAAAGGCCCGGCTTCTCTGCCCTTATGCAAGTAATTCATAGCCCTGTCACCATGGAATATTCCTACCCCCTCGCATTCAGTGTAGACACTTAGACGCTTGTACACGCACGCACAGTCAGTATAGAATAGATTCTGTCCGAGAGTCCTTCTTTCTTGGATAACATAGTTCTTTAAACATAGGATGTTAGATATGATTTGGGATTAGGTTGACTTGACCCCCCAGACTTTTTGTCTCCACATGTAGAGCTAAATGTCAAGTCCCCTTCACCCCCTAGTTACACGTCAATTACACGTCATACTGCTGCGCGCGCATCTAGGCCAAGTATTATCTTATAGATCCACCTATATATGACATCATAACCAATTATGTTCCTTTTTACTCTTTATTACACCCATTTCTGGTTACGCAGAACAAATCGTCATTTTCCTTATCAATTGTTACGCCTACTGCATTCGCTTCATTGTAATGTATGTACTATAAAAGTTACTTCTTGTCAATAAAGTATGTACTTCACTTCCTGAACCCCCGTGGTGATGGAACTTGGAGCAACCGATTATAATCGATCACTGGAATAAAGCCCATTCCGAAACTCTAATATCACGGATTCTGCCTCTCATTTTACTGAGCTATTTTATAATGTTTCTGTATCAAATTCAGTCCCGGTAAAGGAATTTTATTTACCACATGATGGCGCCCGAACAGGGACACTTTCTCATCTCACGCGCCGGCGGTGAGTTGCAGGCCCGGTCTCCTGCCACAGCTGGACGGACAATAACGCGTACCAGCAGGATTTCCTGTATCTCCCTCCGGTCAAGCGGGGGCGACTGAGACTGCGATCAACACCCAGACGAGGCGGTGAGAAGTGCGAAGTATCCCGACCAGAGCCTAGCTGAGAGAGCAAGATCCGAGGTATACAGAGATCCACCAGTTCGAAGTCAAGCCCAGTGTCCGACGAGTCAAGTCGAGTCCAGTCCGGTTCAAGTTCAAGTTACCGAGGCCTTCCGTTTCCGAAGCTACCCGGTGAGTACCATTACTGGGGAGGCATTTCTGACGTGCACATAGGTTGTGCCGGTCAAGACGGGTTTGGGTACACAAATCCGGTCTGCACTGTTTTAGCAGTGTATCTGTACTGTTTAGCAGTATATCAAGTATTCCGAAGTATCTAGTTAGTGTCAAGAGTTATGCTTGGTGATTAGTTATGCAGACGATCATCATTGTTGTTTATTTTAAAAGTTACAAAAATGTTTAATGTTTAATGTTTAATGTGTTAAACGTCCTGCATATTGTGGTATGAATGATTGTTCATTATTGTGCTTTTGTATTAAGTGTGTTCAAGATTAAGTGTCAGATCAGTTGTCAATATGCCGCTCTTTTCGAAATTAAGACAGATCACTACTAGAAAAGGGGTACTCGAAGAAGCCGTCCCTATTCCTCCTAGGGATACTCCAGGGCACTTCATGTATCACAAACATGGCTTAGACGCTATATTATTTCTTGATTTATGGGTAGACTATACCAAGGGATTACCAGAAAGTCAGAGGTGGCCCGCAGCGGGGACCTGGGATGCAGAGTGCATCATGAAAGTCGAGGAAGAGTTATGGAAAAGGAAAGTCAGACAGTCACAGAAGGACGCCGTTGAGTTATGGCGTAAAGAATCTCATAGACGTACAGAAAAAGCACGTAGACAGGAAGAAAGGAATAAAGAAAGTTCAAATAAAGTTCAAGGAAATCTATTAATTGAGGAAGGTATCCGAGTGAAATCAGAACAAGTAGACAGACAAAGAAATGCCCTTATGAATGGTATGTATCCCCTTCTGGCCGAAGGATTACCTAAGGCTACTCCAGAGATACCGAAAGACTTGCCACCCCCATTATTCCCAATCAAGGTACATCCTAAGGGGCATCCTAGAACCGCAGAAGATGTTTTTCTTTCCTCATATTTAGATGACGCAGCTCCCGAGTATGCTAATTCCGCTCCACATAGACCGCATATCAGGGAGGTCCTACGCCAAGATCCAGCACCCGTATCCCTACAGCAACAAATCGAGTCACAAGTTCCGGCAAGCACATCTGTTTCTGTATCTGTTCCTACAGCTACTTCTATAGCTGTGTCCACACCTATAGTTGCTGTGTCACGTTCAACGAATCCTTTCACACCCGACGCCCCAGATGGGGCCACGGGAGGTGCTACCAATATCTTTTCTACGCCACCCAGAATAAATAAACTTACTTTTCAAGAGTCAGCGCATTCACGTACACCCAAATTCGTAAGTGCCCGTGCACTTAAAGAGCTTCTCGTAGATTGTAGATATGATCCGGTGCCCGGTATAGAGGACGAAATGATCCTGGCATCATTGCGTATCAGACGAGCCGCAGTGTATTTAGCGAAGTTACCAGGAATGACTGCGCATCTAGACGAAATATATCATTTTGTCCAAACAGGGCGAGATCCAGAATGTATTAACAGAGCTATGGAATACCAGAAAGTAGAGATACAGGGGGAACTGTTACGTTTCCTCATAAACTGTGTGATCAGAAATGTAGACCGACCGGGGGTAGACCCGGAAGCAATGCAAATTCTTACCAGATGGAGTCAGAACATATCAGAAGGGAGACATGACAAGCAAAATTGTATAATAGCCATGTGCCGAAAGATCCGTAAAGAAATAGAACGCCTACACGAAGAGAGATTAGAGGCAGACGAGTTCGAACAAAACGGGGAAGAAGGGTCAGGACTGCCCGCAGGACAGTCGGACACCATAGCCTATGTAGGTAGAGGAAGATCTTGTAATAAGAATCAGACTAGATGTCTTACTGACTCAATACATCCGATATGTCCAGATAATAACAGGAATTTTCAAATACCTATAATTAATATAAGGTCTAACGAGCGTTCGTTCCAAACCGCCGACAAACTACTACGAGAACGAAGGGGTTATCATTTTCTCGATTCTATGGACGAACAAGATTTAGCCAGGGCAGCTGTCCATTGGGTGGACAGTCCCGGAAAATATAGTGATGATACAGTAGTACGCACATTTTTGAATCTCACCCCAGATGAACAGAGGTTAGCTGGGATTTATATGATTCAACAACTCATTATACTATATCGGAGTCAGCATTCGGACCCTGGTCCCTTACCTGACATACTGACTGAATTGCTTATGAATAAATGGAGAGGTCCAGGTACTAAATTAATTAAAGAAATTCTAGAATCAAGAAAGCAGTATATTCTTTTTGTATGCTCAGAGCAGGTCTCAGTGCCCGTCAAGGAAAGAACCACGTATCACATGGATAGACAGAATCCGTTACGAGAAGTGCACCCAATAAAAGGCGAGGACAACGAGTTTAAGCGCGTATTTGTATATACGCCCATATCAAAAATAGAATTGTTACAAATGAAGAAAGTGGTACCCAGTCATGACAAAGATCCAGCGGGTTTTCACCGAGAAATTAAAGACATGTTACTCATGGGAGAGTATACCTATCCCGACATTATGACAATATTAAAGGTATTGATGCCTGCTGGCATTTATGAAAAACTCAAGGAAAAAGAGTGGGAGGTAGGTGACCAAAAGATAGAATGGTCAGTGTTAGAAGCGGAAGAAAAGGCCCGAACTGCAGGAGCAGGACTTGGGGATAAAACTAAAGCATTACCAGGTTTACTAGTACAGGTACTGCCACGTTTATTAACTACGAAAAAGGAAGATTGGGGAACGATTTCAGCCTGTAAGCAGAAGCAAGATGAAGACACTAGTGATTACTATGCCCGATTTGAAAAATGTTTTGGTATAAATAGTGGCATAAAAGCCAGTAGTGAATCATACCCGCATCTGTTTGTAACAAAATTAGTAGAAAATGCCCTGCCCCCAGTAAGGAATAGAGTATTAAAATTCGAGAGTACCTGGCAAGGTAACACTCCATCACAAATGTTACAAATGCTACAGTACCATCACAATAGAATTAGAGAGGAACAAGAACATGAACACAGACGCATGAAAGACACGAAAATGAAAATGCTAGTTTCCCAGACAGTTCCAGCGGAAGGACATAAAAAGGGTATGACACATTCCGATTCAGCAGGACCTGTAAAAGGGACATGCAATTATTGTAAAAAGCCAGGTCATTACGTACACGATTGTCCAGTTTTAAAACATAATATCGCCATAGGTAAAACACAAGAAAGATCACGGCCGCTCAGACAAGATCAGAATGAACAAGGAGCTATGCAGCATGCCCAGGCCATGCCAGCCGCACAACAGCCAATACAGTTTGTGCCAGCTGCATCACCGTTGCCTGCTGCTGCCACACAGACAACAACACGACAAATGTATCAGACCGCACAGTATGAATATCCTGAGTATCAGCGTTACGCATGAACTAGCCTAGAGAGGGAAATTGACTTACCCCTTATCGAGATTCCTGTAGATCAAGAAGGACCTTATGTACATAGTGAATTATTAGGCCAAGATAGGAAATTTTTACTCGATACAGGGGCAAGTCGAACAACTATAAAACGTAGTGAAGTTCCAGGGGCACCCCTCTCAGGCTCTCAGAATATTTCCCTTGGTTTTTCAGGAAAACCTATTGTTAATGAAGTGTCACAACCACTGCCACTTACGATAGGACCTCTGACCCGAACTACAGATTTATTGCTTACTAAATCATGTCCAGAAAATCTGTTAGGAATTAAAACCCTGAAAGCTCTAGGAGCCATAATATGTTGTTCTCCGGAAGGTGTAAGGTTGTTTTTGCGTGATTTTAAAGGTCACTATGTGTCTAGAGACATGGATCCCCGACTGCAGATTTTACCTACACATCTATGGGCACAAGGCCCTACTGATGTTGGTTGCATGAATATTACACCATATCGAGTCACATTAAAGGCAGGAGTGGTGCTACCACGAATGCGACAATACAAGTTACCACCAGATGCTGTAGTGGCTTTACTACAAATCATTGACGAGCTCATTGCCCAAGGAGTAGTTGTGGAAACAGACTCCAATGTATGTAATTCACCGATAATTCCGATTCTTAAACGAACGGATCCAAAGGCCCCGCCAGTATATCGATTGGTTATTGATCTGCGCGAATTAAACAAGTGCATTGTGCCACAATTTCCTGTGGTCCCAGATATCTCGTCATTACTGACAGCCATTGATTCCGAAGCAACATTCTTTACTGTAATTGATCTCAAGAATGCCTTTTTCAGTGTCCCAATAGATCCGGAAAGCCAATATTTGTTCGGATTTAGTTTAAATGGACGTAGCTTTAAATTCTCACGCGCACCTCAAGGATTTACAGAAAGCCCCAGCATCTATAGCCAAGCACTGAAACGAGAACTCGATAGTATCCACATGCCAGTTAACACTGTTCTGCTTCAATACGTCGATGATCTGCTGATCACCGCAAGAAGCGAACCGGAATGTGAAAAAGCATCACTGACAGTTTTACAATTTCTAGCCGAAAAGGGGCACAAGGTGTCCCCTTCTAAGCTGCAATTCTGTGTCCAGCGAGTTGTTTATCTTGGACACTCGCTGTCCAAGGAGGGAAGGCAGCTTACACCCGACCGCATTCAGTTAATAGCTAACATGCCTATACCCAAGACACAAAAGGAGGTACGAGCTTTTATAGGCCTCACTTCATATTGTAGGCAGTGGATCCCTCAGTATGCATTTCTAGCAAAACCACTCATTCAGTTAACCACACAGGAGGCAGCCACATCGACTGTTCTCCCTTGGACTCAAGAACATACACAAGTTTTTGAAAGCCTAAAGAAAGCTTTATGTCAAGCACCTGTTTTAGCAACACCATGTTACAGAAAACAGTTTACACTCTTTGTTACAGAACGCGAAGGTACTGCCTTGTCAGTACTCACACAGGATCAAGCAGGAGCACACAAACCATGTGCTTATTTTTCTAGTACATTAGATCCCGTAGCTCAGGCTTTGCCTGCATGCCTGAAATCAGTGGCAGCGACAGCTTTAGCAATCAGACAAAGCGATGCCATAGTGTTAGGACACCCACTGACAGTTCAAGTACCACACGCAGTAGAGGTTCTTGTAAATAGAACACAAACACAACACTTGACTATAGCGCGACTTACAGGGTACGAACTTACATTGTTTCAGCCACATATAGAAATCAGACGCTGTAACACATTGAATCCTGCCACACTTTTGCCAGTAACCGGAACAGACCCACTAGCTCATGACTGTATTGAAGTTATTACTATAACGACAAAACCCAGACAAGACCTGACAGATGTTCCATTGTCCGATCCAGACCTGACGTTGTATGTAGATGGTTCATGTATGAGAACAAGTGCAGGAGAATTAGTGGCCGCTTACGCAGTCACAACAGATACTGAAGTCATTGAAACTAATCGTATAAATACTTTGTCAGCTCAAGCCGCAGAGCTCATCGCTCTGACACAAGCCTGTATTCAAGCCACAGATAAAAAAGTCAACATATACACTGATTCACGTTATGCATTCGGAGTTGTACACGACTTCGGCGTACTGTGGCGAGAGAGAGGTTATTTAACTTCCCACGGTGCCCACATTCAGAACGGACCCCTCATTCATGCCTTATTAGATGCGATACATCTACCCACTGCAATATCTATTATGAAATGTAAGGCTCATACAAAGATTACTGATATCATTTCCCAAGGCAATGATCTAGCCGACAGAACAGCTAAACAGACTGCTCAAACTCAAACCCCCGACATGACAAAGACAATAGTCCCGACACCGACACATTGTATGACAGTTAAAGATCCTACTCTTGACGTGATTGACATACAGACACATGCTACACCAGACGAAATAAAGAAATGGACTGAATTAGGAGGGATCCAAACGGACCAAGGATGGATGATGAAGGAAAAGTCTGTATGGTTCCTTCCTGATTCAATGGTCCAAGTTATAATTAACACTATACATAGTCCAGCACATCTAGGAGAAAAAGCTATGCTAGACAGCATTCAACACATTTGGTTCAACAAACATTTACGAGCAGCAGCCAAACAAAAGGTCCGTACCTGTATGATCTGTTGCCAGTTTAACCCAGGAAAAAGCGTTCCCGTAGAACAGGGTGGATTTCATCCTCCTAATAATCCTTTTGAAGTACTCCAGATGGACTATATCCAGATGGAACGATGTCGAGGATTCAAATATGTTCTCGTAGTTGTCTGCGCTCTGTCCCGTTGGACAGAGGCGTACCCGGTTTCAGATTACACTGCCCCGACTACTGCCAAACAGTTGGTTCGAGAATTCTTCCCACGATACGGTTTACCACGTGTTGTCCACTCAGATAACGGCCAGCCGTTCTCATCCGAATTAATGAAACACGTTTCACTTCTGTTAGGTTATCAGTGGAAATTCCACTGTGTTCGACACCCCGAGGCAGCAGGTCTCGTAGAAAGACATAACCAGATACTGAAAATCAGATTGTCCAAAATATGCAGAGAGAAAGGTGTCGACTGGATAGTAGCGTTACCAGTTGCACTCTTTTACATGAGAATGGTAGCACACTCTCGAACAGGGCTATCCCCGTATGAGGTGATCTTCGGTAGACCACCAAATATGTGGGGGACGCCCGTACCACGCAAAATAACTGATATTGACCGCAATATGCTGACAGATTACTTGGCTTCCTTGATGTCTGCACTACAATCTTGTCGTTCACAGGTAGCTGCAGCCTTTCCCGACAACACCGAGGTGAAACCCCATGACGTGGTTCCAGGGGACCTGGTCTTTGTGAGGAATTTCGACCGAAAGACTCAGCTGGAGCCCAGGTGGAAAGCACCCAAGTTGGTCCTGCTGACCACAAGGACAGCCGTGAAGATCGAGGGCCGCAAGGGCTGGATTCATTCAAGTCATATCAAGAAATTTCATGGACTATCCTCGGATATAGACATTGTGCCCCGCACTCCCTCACAGACTGATTCAAAACTTCCTTTGGTTGAAAAGACTGAAACCGAACTTTACAAACTAAAGCTTAGGCCCAACAAGTCGAGCAATTTGATTGTTTAAGTCCTCTCCAAGGTGAAGCGGTTGAATTGTCTCTGACATGTATCCCTTGGACCTGAGTAGAGAAAATACCCGGAAAATGTTGAAACGACAGGCGTATTGTAAATCACTGCGTAGCCACTGCATAGTGACATTATTAATTCTGTTTTTATTAAGTCTTTTAATAATTGTTACAAGTATGTTGTTGCACATATATTACCCTATTTCTAGACATGTTTATAATATTGCTGCTGAACATTCTTTTAGTGACTTACCTCCACATGAATTGTCTTATAGACTTGCGCTGCGCAATAACACTTTCATTAGTATGTTACATCATTCCCATCAGACTAGTAATGCTACTAATTGTTGGGTGTGTGGTCGGCTCCCTCCCTATCAGAATTATGAAGGAGTCCTGCCATTCTTTCCACACCCATTTACACACAATGGCTCCTGTGGAGCATGGTTTAGTTTAATCAATTCCATAGACTCAGACACAGCAGTTTACCAAGATCATTGGGTATGGGGAAACCTGAACCTAGTTTTACTCAAGGTCTGTTACCGCGACAAGGAGGGTCGCCCCAAAAGAACAGGAACTGATCTAGAAAATGAAGTATATGGATTAGGTAATTTTACACCTAATCTCATGATTCTAAATGTCGTATCCGAAATTGAACTAGTCTTGCCCACCATGTCAGTATTCCCAGCGAAGGGTGAATTATGTGTAAGAAACGTTGGTTCCATACATATGGGCCATAGTAAATGCACCACTACAGTAGAATTCAGTGATCAAGGCAAATCTTTATTTAGAGCTTCTCGCCATTCCTACTTTGTATGTGGTCAGACTGCATATATGCGTTTACCTCTAGATTGGGATGGTACCTGCTACATTGCATTCCTTTTGCCACCTGTTTTCCTAGCTCCTCCTGATTATTACAGAAATATTCATTTAGTACACAACAGAGAGCGGAGAGATCTCCCCATTGTCGATTACACTGAGACGGCATGGGACAAGTATGTAGATTTTAATAAAGGCATCTTTCCCTACATAGGTACCGTTACTAATAGTAAGCTGATACGTAGATTAACTAGAACCCTTGAAGCAGTAGTGAATGAGACTATTTCCGCCTTAGGCAATTTAACAGAAGAGCAGTCTGCTATGCGGATTGTTGTGCTTCAAAATCGTCTTGTCCTTGACGTCATCCTGGCTGATAGGGGCGGAGCTTGTAGGGTCATCGGATCAAGCTGCTGCGTATTCATACCAGAAAATTCGCCATCTGTATATAAAGCCATCACTCGCCTTCATAAAATTGTAAGCCAGATACACCAGAACCCAGGGACTTGGACTTGGTCCAGTTGGTTTTGGAGTGTGATATCAGCCTGGGGATGGAGAGTTTTATCCTTCCTAGGTATTGGCCTTCTCATACTATTCAGTTGCTGTCTATGTCTACAATGTGGACCAGCGATCTGTGGTCTGTGTGCCACATCGTGTATTCCACCACCAAGATTTCATTCGTCACGGAAGAAGAAAGAAGAACAAATGATGCTATATGAACAGATCAATGGATTAATGAAGATTGATATCTCTTGAAGGGCAAGTAGGGGACAAGGAGGGAATGTGGAAATATGGATTTTTCTGGTCAGTTATGTCCCCTATCTTGGACCCCAACGGTTCTATGTGCATATCACAAGTACATGTATGTTCCCTCCAGTTCCAGTTATGAAGACGCAAATACATGTGCGTCCAACGTCAACATGTCCTCTGTCAGATCCGCCATGAATAGGCCGGATATTCCATTCCTAAATATGAAAGGCCACCGGCTTTATATGGTTCACTTATGCCATTTTACAGTCCAGGCAAGCAGGCCCTGATTCTGTCATCAAAACTCTTCTTGCTTTCTGCCTCTGAAAGCTCCAGTCTGAGCCTGCATCTGTGACCATGAACTTTGTCTCATTCTCTGCGAGGCTCACGAAGCCTGACATCAGCCTATTCTCTGCCAAAAACTGTATTTCACCTTCGAATTATCTGCTTTCCCCCTCAGCCGATGCATTCCTGCCTAGTAGTTTAAGTAAACATTCTTCCTGTTACCGAGCAAAAGGCCCGGCTTCTCTGCCCTTATGCAAGTAATTCATAGCCCTGTCACCATGGAATATTCCTACCCCCTCGCATTCAGTGTAGACACTTAGACGCTTGTACACGCACGCACAGTCAGTATAGAATAGATTCTGTCCGAGAGTCCTTCTTTCTTGGATAACATAGTTCTTTAAACATAGGATGTTAGATATGATTTGGGATTAGGTTGACTTGACCCCCCAGACTTTTTGTCTCCACATGTAGAGCTAAATGTCAAGTCCCCTTCACCCCCTAGTTACACGTCAATTACACGTCATACTGCTGCGCGCGCATCTAGGCCAAGTATTATCTTATAGATCCACCTATATATGACATCATAACCAATTATGTTCCTTTTTACTCTTTATTACACCCATTTCTGGTTACGCAGAACAAATCGTCATTTTCCTTATCAATTGTTACGCCTACTGCATTCGCTTCATTGTAATGTATGTACTATAAAAGTTACTTCTTGTCAATAAAGTATGTACTTCACTTCCTGAACCCCCGTGGTGATGGAACTTGGAGCAACCGATTATAATCGATCACTGGAATAAAGCCCATTCCGAAACTCTAATATCACGGATTCTGCCTCTCATTTTACTGAGCTATTTTATAATGTTTCTGTATCAAATTCAGTCCCGGTAAAGGAATTTTATTTACCACAAAGGGATGGAACACGGATCTTCTATCTCCAATCAGCGCCACAGGGAAGGGATGGAACACGGATCTTCTCTCTCCAATCAGCCGTGCGCTTGGAAAAGAGCATTGAGGACCTCAGCATGCAGCAGTAGCAGCATCGGGAACAAAGCAGTCCTGGCACCACTGCATGTATCATTGTTGAGACTTCTTCTGCAACACTGTGTCCAACTCTGGAGGCGACATCAGAATTACCGCAAGGACACAATCAGTGGAATCTGAAGTCATCATGTGGGGTTTCTCAAAAGAACATGTCATGTCTCAGTGCCACAACTTAAGTGTCTCAGGGTTGTGCCCAGTTCTGGAGCATATAGTTGAAGTATTGTGTCCAGCTCTAGAAGGCACATCTGAATTGCCCCAAGGGCACATTAGTGGTATCTGAAAGCATCATGCGGAGTTCCTCAGCACAAACAGTCAAGTCGCTCGATGCCGTATCTGAGGTACCAGATTCTGAATCAGTATTGTGTCCTGTTCTGAAGAATATATCTGAAGTATTGCGTCCAGCTCCAAAGGTCACATCTGGGGAATCTCAAGGACACCTCGGAAGTACTTGAAGGTAAAAAACCCTCCCAACCATACACTCTATATAGTGTACCTTGCTGCCTATGTAGGCAAGTGCTTCAGTGCACTCCATAGGAATAATAATCGCTATATAAATGCTACAATACAAAACTATTTACAATGCCTGAAGTTGTACTGGTCTTTGCTCACAGCTTCCACTGGGGATCTGCTACCATGGCCTAGAAAGTTAGGCAGATCAAACATCTGTCAGTAGTTTAAGGCATCTGCTGGAAATCTGTGGAATTTCCAAACTCTGTAAGATGTACTAGCCCTCTGTAGGGCATTGAAGCGCTTGATTTTAAGGGCAGCAGGCTATGCCACATAGGGTATGTGGTTGGGAGGGGCTTGTCTTTGTTTTTTTAATCCTATGTGGGTAGTATTTCCATGTTGTGCGTGATGACCACCGAGGCGGGATTATCATGTTATGGGATGGAGTTCTTAGCAGTGTGATGGATTAAGAGGTGTGAGATACAGATGCAGTTTATGGATTTCAGTAAACTGGCAGCTTTGAGCAGCTCCACAGGTCCCTTTATGGTACTTCTTATGGTCAGAGTCTCCTTAGCTGGCTACTGCATTAGGTTTTCCAACCTGATATTTTGTTTAAAGTTTTTGGTCCTGAGCAGGCATTGTTAGAGAGAGAAGTGGTGGCAGGGATGGGCTTTGTTACCATCATCCCATATCTGAATATTACTCAGGCTAACCTTAGGTCAGCCCTTCTTAGCCTACCTCGACATAGATTGTAGTGTACTGTTTGGGTTGTTCTATATCTGTGGGCTATAAACAATAGAGCGTTGGCCATGAGCAGGCATTGTTAGAGAGAGAAGTGGTGGCAGGGGTGGGCTTTGTTACTATCTTTCTGTGTTCTAACCCAGGGTTGAGAGATGATGTAGTTATCTTGGCAATAACCATGTTTTCATCGGTCTTCTGAAGTATATGTGCTCCTGAATGCTTTGAATCTTGGCTGGTAGTGAATTCCATAGCTTGACGGCTTGTACTGAGAAAGCGGTCCCGCCTGTGGATTTCTTATGGTAAGGTGGTTTGATGATCTATGCTGCAAGCCTGGAGAATAGTGTCATGTTGTGTTTGTATTGCTTGAATGTAACTTGTAGGTATAGTGGTCCTTTCTCTTGGGAGGCTCTGTGGACAATGCAGAGTTCCTCGAACATTGCCCTTCTAGTTTTAGAGAGCCAATGGAGTGAACGTAAGACTGGAGTCATGCGTTCTTTTGGGTGAAGGTGGATAAGGAGTTTTGCAGCAGAATGTTCCGTCAGATGTATTTTGCATATGATGTATCTGCGTGTGCCAAGATTTAGGCTGTTGATATGGTGAAGGTTGCTGATTACAAGTGTGAGGATAGCTTGTAGTTTTTGTTGGTTTCCAAGGTGTGAAAAGATACGTCGCAGTGTTTCTATTGTGTGGAAGATGCTCTTTGTGATGTTGTTCACGCGTGGTATCAAAGATAGGTCTGAATCCGTGGTTAGACCTAGGTTTCTGACTTCTCTTGATTTTGTGGGAGGGGCCGTGAGTTCCTTGGGCCATATGGCGATATGCTGGTGTTTTTGCCTTTGTCGCAGGTCATGATCTCTGTCTTTGGGGTGTTGAGTTTTAGATGGTTACTTAGCCACGTTTTGTTCATTTAAATGACAGTTCAGATGAGTTGCAGGTAGGACAGAGGACTGAGTACTTTCATAGTGAGTCTGTACAAGAAAGCTGTCAAACCCACATCATTATCCATTAAAGGGTTTTTGCTGTTGGTGAATGCTGCAGGTGTGTGCTAAGTGAGCTGTACAACCAAAATGAAGAAGGGATGAGGAAAGAGGTGTGCGAGTGCAGATGCAATGGCATCAAAAGAAAGGCTGCTAAGTGATTTGATAATGTGGTCACACTGGAGGGTGACTGAAAGCTTGAAATCAGCGAGACAGAGGCCCTACACTTGTAGGTGTGACCTGATTGCCTATAATACCTATTCTTATCAATTCTTTAAACTGAGTGGGCTCCACAATGAATGGTATATTTCTCTCACATCATGCTGTTGGCTATTGCAGTGCATGAGAAACTATGTTATAATTTAGGTTTTTTATATTTCAGTCAGGACTCAAAACGGAAGGCAGAGCTATTCAGTGGTGTCCGGCACAGATCAGGGTAAGTGGGTGGGGTTGCGGGGTTGTAAAAAAAAAAAAAATTGTACCTGATTGTTGTGTTTCCCCTCTGTCGTCTCTCCCGGCCAGAACAGGAAGCAGGAAGCACCAAGCTCCCCATAGCTAATCACAACGCTGCAATGTTGCGTTGTGATTGGTCTGAGCACCGTGGTTTGGCGCTCAGACAGGCAGTGGAAGCCTGGGCATGTTCTCCACCCAGGCTGTAATGCAGGTTGGGTGGAGAACATGCAAAGTGTGCATGATTGTTTTGCAGGCCCGAGACGGCCAGCCAAACATTCATATGCACTTGGAGTGGGCAAACCACTCCTCCACCTGCTCCTGTGTGAGCAGCCCAGCCCAGCCCCGCCTGGTAATCTGCTGCAACAGGAAAACATAAAATGATAATAACATCAAGTTATTATCATTTTATGTTTCCTTTATTCCACTGCTGCAAAGGAGTGGGGCGACCCGCTTCCGCCTAAACGGAGGAGCCGCCACTGGAGCTATTTCCTGTTCAGTTAGCTTACTTTCTAAACATTCAGGGAAGCCGAAAGCGAACTCAGTGAGTGCAGGTTGGTGTAATTTGCCATTAGATTGGCATTGATCTAAGAAACGTTAGCAATGAGTCATGGATTTCTCCAGCAGATTATTTCACCTCTTTCACATATTTTCCAACACATTTAGAATACCTCTGCTCAGGACATGACGCTTTTCGCAAAGGCTGAGGAATAATGTTTTAAAAGCCTGAGGTAAAGACAGAGTAGCTATGCCTGGCAGTTTCCATGCAGTCAGCCAGGGCTCGAGTCGGGGTACCACGCGGGTGGACGGCGTCCCCCCACTTATTTTACCAGGTTTTTCCGGGTGGACGCCGTCCCCCCTGCCCAAAAGCTGGACAGCATTGTGTGAGCAGAGAGCCCGGGTGGGAGGGAAGTTTCCCGTAAATTACCAAAGATATGCTAATATTTGTAATTGGAGACTTTAAGAGGCACCGGTGGTGTGTGCAGGCTGGAGTGATTGGGAGGCGGAGCGAGCAGGCGTTGGCGGTTGACGCTTGGAATGTGTGTCCTTCTGTATCTTGTGCACTTTTGAGCACTTCGTTGTGCAACTGGGGCACCCCCTCGGGGGAGTGGGGGGGAGGGGGGGTTGCAAAGGACATCGAGGAACAGACCAGGGGTAGCAGTGCTGTGAAATGCCCCGTCATCTAAAGGCATATGAATACTCATGAGATTCCTGTTGTGACGTCCCTTCCGGTGACAGCGTCCCCCCACTTCTTTTCATGAGATTCCTGTTGTGACGTCACTTCCGGTGACAGCGTCCCCCCACTTCTTTTTTTAGGACTTGTGCCCTGCAGTCAGCATCTACATGTCCATTTGTCTCCTGGCTTCAAAGGACTGCCTTGTGTCCTATTGGTATTTATGAAGGATATGGGGGCATGATTGTGCAATTACAAGGAAGTTGTCATGTGGAAAGTAAAGCATGAGAGAACCTAGCTGTTTTGTCTATTGATTGCACCCCCTGTAACATCATGCACTGGCGGCCTGGAGGGATAGCAGGGAGCGGCGCTTGTCGCTTTGGGCTAGGCCGCACTCTTAAAATGCCGCCCAAGGCCTCCCTTGGCCAATGGTGTTTTGAACTTGTTAACGCTGAGAAGTAAAGCTGAAGACGCCCCTCCGCCCCCACCCAACATTTCCCCGCTCCTCCCGTCATCCACGGTTTTTAACGTGCGACAAAGGACGTCTGCTCGAATTCAAATCCCTGAAGGAAAAGTTGGGGAAGAAACCGCTTAAACCTCCATCAAATCGGATCCGTCAATAAAAGCGACTTAAAGACAGAGGGGGGCGAAGGGTGGTGTCAAGGCCCTTCGACAAGGTACCGTGTCCTCGCGAGACTGCTTATACGGCCCATTTGGAAGAAACAGTTAAAACCGCTAATCCCGACGAGCGTGAAAGCCGCTGGCCGCGATCAAGCAGGTGGACGCTTCCCCCTGCGACGGACGTGGCGCGCGGCAGTCTGTGCCCGCGGGGCTGCAGCGGGGGGAGGGGGCGCCCAGGGGCAGCTGCAGCAGCGGCCTGGACGGATTTCCGTCCCCTCAGGAGCACCCAATTCACCCACTTCCCTCCGCCCCCCTTTCCTCGCTCGTTTTCCACCCCATTCACTCAACTCTCTCTCAAAAGGCAGCAAAACGGTACATGGTTTTACAGGGCAGGCGCTAACCACCAACAAAGGCCCGGACAAGGAAGGCTTCACATGCACAAACACACGGCGACCGAGGGTCTGCCGGGAGCCAGGAGAACGTCCAGTGACCGTCTCTCTATGGAACACCAACAACCTTATGGGGTCCGTCAGGGTCGGACTGGCACATAGGGCAGTCAGGCGGTGCCCCGATGGACTGCTCTGACAGAACAGTGTGTGGGCCATTTTATAGCAGTATGTGTTCCTGTTTTATGGCCAGATGGGCCGTTTTTTCACTGTTGTTTCCCTGATTTTACCACAGTATTTCCTATAGTCTCCACAAATGCATGCAGTCACCCACAGCCTTGTAAAACACCCAGACATCGTGTCTTTACAAGTTCAACCCTGGTCTGATTTGGAAATGTGGCCACTTTTTTTTAGCAATTTGGTTCACTAATGGGGGTCGACTTTTATTTTGGTACCCAGGCCTATTTTTTGTCCCAGTCCGACCCTGGGGTCAGATGAACGTTTCACATGGGGGGAATATAACAGGTTAAACAAGCATTTGCAATGCAATAGGTCTCACATTTGCGAGAGTTTAAGCTATTGGCATTGTAAATAAAAATGCCTTTTATTTATGTTTTTAAAATCAAAACAGAAATAAAAGGCAATGTCATTTACAATGGCAATAGCTCAAACCAGCATAAATGCGAGACCTATTGCATTGCAAGTGCTTGTTACAAACTGACCTAGCCTTGGCCAAAAGTCGGGGAGAAAGGTTTTATCTTCACAAGGATAAGAAGCACCTTCATTTCTTTAAAAGAATTAAACAGTTTCCTTCATCATAGTTACAAAAATCTGCGTTTGTGTGCCTCTCCTGTGTGGAAAACCGCCTGCAAGGCGTATTCCTGTACCCGCGATGTTATGCATTTGTGGGTGTTTACCTATTTAGTAGGTAGGTTCGCACAGCAATGTCCACAAGCCCACTCCTACTGCTACTTTAACAATGAAGAAAATCCATTTTATTGGTTCGATTTCCACTTTCGCAAATGCCCTTTGCAAGTGTGAAATTCCCCAGCTTCTTATGTTGTGAACCAGCATTGGGAGGGTATGCATTCAAATGTTTTTTTGTGCGACTTAGGTTCTCCTTCATGGTCAACAAGGGTGATGCCCACCCCAGCTGATTCTGGGTGAGATGTTTTTCTGCAACATGAAATTGCCAGGTGCGGGGATATTGGCCCAATTTACCAGGTGTAGAAACACACCTGCAAAAATCTCCAGGGCCCTGAGTCAGAGGAAGAGTGCATAGTGAGCCACTGCCCAGGCCCCTACGCGATCCCCTTTAATAGCAACAGCCGAACAATGAAAGATGGAACCATGAAGGCTCCTCCAAGCAGAGTACTGCCTTGATCTGCCCGTCACACCCTCCAGCTTGTCTCACTGTAGGTGGTAAATGTGAGCAGACCAGTCTCGGAATCCAGGAAAGCATGCATAAAATTATCCTGAAATATAGGGTTCTGCAGGTTAATCCCCGTTCGGGAGACTAGAACTCGGAATGTGCATATTTAGGGGGTGATAACTCTTGGTAATTCTGGTCCCTGATTTTCACCCTCTTAAATCCGGGCAGCTCGTACTGATGAAGCAAGTGATACTTAGATAAGCAAAAAGGTTTGCAAATCGGGCCTTAGGTGACAAAACAAAAATCTCCCTAACGAAAGAGAAAACACAGACTCTTAGATTGTTATAGGTGCCCTACCATGAAGTTAAAGGGAAAGCATCACATCCTATGGAGAGGATGCGGTCGATCAGCTAGACTGCCGACTTTGGTGCTGGAAACCAGGGTTCGAGCCTCGGGTCGCGTCCACATCCTGTGATTCTGGGCAAATCACTTAATCTCCCCGTGCCTGAATATGTAACGTAACCAGTGCTCGTGTAAAGCGCTCCAATACCTTCGGGTCGAGCTCGCGCTATATAAATCTGCAAATAAAAAAAAATGATGTTACGTCCTGTGACATGACGGCATTTGATAATTTAGCTCCTGACACTTCTGTTTTAGGAGTGGTGCCATGGCAATAAGGGTCTATGGCAATGTGAGGAGACAACTCAGACATTTTTGAAGTGCTACATGAATAACCGCACGTGAACAAATATGTTTGCAGTGTGTAGTGAGTAAATTTAGTGGCATGACATCATCTTTACGTACAGAGGAAGGGAATTTAGCACCCTGCTCTAAACAGAAGGAAAACTGATGTAAAACATCCACTCTCCTAAAATAGGAGCGGCAGGCTCAAGTTCCGTTTCTCCACAATGTCCTGAAATGCATTTACAAATAAACTGACACAATTCCTGATCGCGTTTGGAAAGAAGTCTCTATCGTTTAGCTTGCCTCCCGAAAACGAAAAACCTTTTTAGTGAACCCTCCACAATCTGAGGGGGATAAACAAAGGCAAAGGTTCCGCTTAAAATGATTATTTCTAAAGTAAATGAAAAATTACATTGTCTTTGTTCGTTCATTCAACACCCCAGCTAAGCACTTGTTCAAGGCTTATGGTCAAACCGCAGTGTTTTGAATTTCAGTGTAAGGTCGATTCCGACCCCGTAAAAAAAACCTGGGTAAAAAGGGGTTAAGCATTCTGCACTGTGGTGGTGTACATTGCCTCTGCAGGCCACCTCTGATATGAACCTGGGTGGTCTTTAACAAAGTCTAATGCTGCAGTCTATCAGGGGTATCTTGCAGTGATTTATGCAGCTGTCAGGCGGGCTTCATCATTACAAGTGAACCGTGGGCACCGCCAGCTAACGGCCCTGCACTCCCTCTTAAGATGCAAAGCAAACCTGGGCCCAAGCGAAAGACAGGCTGTCGCCGTGAAAGCGCGGGGCAGGAGGGTTGTGCTCAAACGACGCGAGCCTTGCACATGCACATCGCCTGTCCGGGCGCGTAACATGTCCTGTCTCCCTTCGGCACAGAAAGTGGCAACAATAGATCTCTCCAAGGCAAGCAGAGCGCATGCGCTGCGTCGCTAGGCGAGACCTAAAAACTAGAGAGGTGGACCCACTGTCCAAGGGAACAGGGCACTGTAAACCAGTGAAAATAAGGAGCTGCCCTTGGATAACTATTCTTGCATTCACATTTTTTCCAATTACCATTCCTTTCACACAATGCACACACCCTTATGTTTAAACCACAACTTTGAGACTTTTTATAACAAAAGTATATTCAAAAAATGAGATGTAGTGCTAAGAAATGTTTATTATATTATATCATAAAAAAAGGGAAAAGCACTAGAAGTTTAAAATCATATATAGTACATCAATAACATTCATACATCACAAATAATCCATTGTCTAATACAATAAGCACTAAGTGCATTAAAAACCACAATAAGAAAATACATTTTTACAATGAATTAAAACCATATAGTACAATTTCAAGGAAACCCTATAAGCACAGTTCACCATGAGCTGTTACATACAATGATCCACCATTTGATATAAAACAGAAGAACTGGTAGGATTATTATTCCTTTTCCAGAAATTCGTATGGTTGGATTCAACCCAATAGGCGTCAACGCGTTTCGGTGGTGTATGAATCTATTTATCAACCACCTTCAGCAGGACTCACATTCAGGGATTTACTCCTCCTTTGAGCAATATGTTACTTTATATCTACATTTAAAAAGTGAAACATTATAACATGACGTATTTTCACACAATAAATTCATTCAATAAACCTTACAAGTCCCATTTAATTTCAAAATGTTGCATCCCCTTATCTCTAGCAAAAACATTCTATTTATATATAAATATCCGTTAGCACCACATCTCAGTTTGACGAGGGGGAGAGAAAAAACATTACTATTGTTACTTAAAGGTATACCCATTCAATCTACTCTCATTCTTTCAAAAAAACTCATCTACGTGTATCACCATTCAGACAATCACTCACCATGATCGATATTTCATAATAACCCTTGTACCAGGGCTCTTATTTGGCCTCTATGTGTAGAATGTCATCTCAATTGGTTGACAAGGAAACTTATTTGGGAAATATCTATAGGAGAAAGATAAAGATAAACAGGAACCCATTATATATATTTTTTCTTTCTGTTTTCTTTTATTTCCTTATCTCCTATTTTAGGGAACATATATTGTCTTACCTTTCCCAATTTATTATATATTTCTCTTTTAGATGGATGGTCTATGTTTATTCTTTTTTAATTGATCGTATAGATGCCTGTGCCTGGCCTTGATGAATATCTATACTTTCATACTGTGTGTCAACATTCAAGGAAGACAATGTGTTGTCCCTAAAAATTACAGAGAAACACTAGTCATGGGGCATTCGAGTATGTATTCTAGGAGCGGTTTTATAAGCTAGCCTACTGACCGCTTACCTTTGTTGCCCTCTTCCCAGGGATGTAAAAGTTTATTTGAAATCTATCCTCTGTGACAGGTTCTTCAATCACCGCCCTTCCGGTCCGGTGTTGAAAATATCTATGAGGGAACCATAGTGTTGTTCTCATTATCAAACCAAATATAAATATATTTATATTTTACACCTATTTTGTTTCACTTTATTAATAACCTTTTCAAACATTCCGTGATATACTAATATCGTTAAGGCGGTCTGTTAAACAAATATATGCAACAGGACCGTTCCATGATTCTACCTATTCTTTATACAACCATATCTTCGTTATTCAGAAGCTTAAAAGCAGTATCTTTGTTGGTTAAGTCTACGGTGTCACATGATTACTGAATAAACCTTTTGGGCCCGATTCACAGAACTAACTTAAGACAAAATCCTAAACTTACTACCATTTTGGTATTCACAGAAGGCACTTACTCATTTTGGTATTCACAGAAGGCACTTACTCATTTCGGTATTCACAGAAGTTAGGAGTCCTAACTTTAGGACTCCTAAATGCCTTCTGTGAATACCGAAAGTCTTAAAATTAGGATTTTTCTCAGTTTAGTAGTAGTATAGTTAGGACTCCTAACTTTAGGACTCCTAAATGCCTTCTGTGAATACCGAAAGTCTTAAAATTAGGATTTTTCTCAATTTAGTAGTCCTAAGTTTAGGACTCCTAACTTTAGGACTCCTAAATGCCTTCTGTGAATACCGAAAGTCTTAAAATTAGGATTTTTCTCAATTTAGTAGTCCTAAATTGAGAAAAATCCTAATTTTAAGACTTTCGGTATTCACAGAAGGCCTTTAGGAGTCCTAAAGTTAGGAGTCCTAACTCTACTACTACTAAACTGAGAAAAATCCTAATTTTAAGACTTTCGGTATTCACAGAAGGCATTTAGGAGTCCTAAAGTTAGGACTCCTAACTTCTGTGAATACCGAAATGAGTAAGTGCCTTCTGTGAATACCAAAATGAGTAAGTGCCTTCTGTGAATACCAAAATGGTAGTAAGTTTAGGATTTTGTCTTAAGTTAGTTCTGTGAATCGGGCCCTGTGAGTCCAGATTCTGTCTTGTGTATAAATAACAGAGATCGACTAATTTAACAAGGCGATATCACGCTTGTAAACAGTATAATAGTTAATTAGTGATTTCCAAGTTGTGGAGGCATTTGAAGTAGGTTTTTACAAAGTTTCTTTGTTGTTGGGCCACTCTGAAGGTTGAGGATTTCAAGAAATGTGTTGTTGGAGTGATACATGGATAGATGGTAATGATCCATCTCAAATCAGCAGTGCATTGTTTTCTGTTTAAAATCAAGATTCTCTAATTTCTCCACAGATTTAAAAACTTTCCAGCAGATTTTCTGTTTTTGCTTTACTATCTCGGCAATACGTAGGCTAGCAGTACCAGCTAGTACAGACTAGAGAATTGTCTCATTACTGTGGCAGCTTAGCAGAGTGGCAGTCTGGGCTGCTGCATAGCTTCAGCCAGAGCTAGTATGTCACCCATTGCGGTAACTGAATATGTGGTATTAGGGGCACAAACATGGACATGGGTTGTAAAGGTAGGGTGTAGTAGGGTGCAGTCCTTTGTCTCATGGCAGATAATAATAATAATTTGCATTTGTAAAGCGCGGACACATCATCCCCTTAAGGGTTTCAAGGCGCTAGGCGTCGTCAGGGAAATTAAGTGAGGTATTGCCCGGAGTGACATGATGCTGAGCTGCCGCCGGCGATTTAACCGTGACCCCTGCACTCCGGAGTTAGCCACTCTGGCCACTGCGCCACACCTCTCCCTGAGCTGGTGAGTGATTAGATTTTAGCTAGAGTAGCATAGAGACTTTGGCGTCTAGATGCACAGATGAACAGCTGAGGAGATGTTTACATATGAAGCTATGTGTTTTGGTTTGGTTGCTTGTTGAACAATCTCAAATGTTGACAATAAAAAAATATAGTGTGCACAAATGTATTCGAATTGTTTGATTAGTTTTGACATTACATTGGCATTAAGTAGAATCAATACACATTTTCGCAGTTCTTAGGATTTCACTGCATAGTTCACCTTTTGTGCAGAATTTTGATGACATTTTGGTAAATTTGTAGATACATTTCTAATGGAACTGGGGTGCTTTTAGTAATGAAGTTGGATATATCTTTGATGAAACGTGTGTTGTATCCTTGGGGGTCTGTAGATCAGGCAGAGCATTGTTTACTGGGAGCACGGAGTAAGACGTGACAGGCAAGGAGATCCATTGGCTTCAGTGTTGTTCTTGAAGGGGACCATGGGTGGTCATGCTGTGTCCCAAAAATCTTACAGCTCAATAGCACGCCTAGGAGCTGGGAGGAAAGGAGACGGTGTTAACCTTGAACCACAGTGCAATGTGTTCCAGAGTCTAGGGGCTAGATGTACGACTATTGTTAGCTGTGGCAAATGAGAAATTGGCCCGTTTGCGACCGCTGAAACGGGTTGTAGCATGTACCAAACCTATTTAGCGATTCTGTAACCTGTTACCCACTCGCAAAATAGGTTTTGCAAGTCACTATTAGTAAGGAGTATGCCAAGGACGTCCCTTGCTAATAATGAGTCGCAGGGGGATGTAAGATTGCGACCCCAAATGCGGTTGCAAAACAATCACATTTACCACTAATTTCAAATTCATGGTAAGACAGTCGCAAATGGTAAGTGGTCCCCAGGGGACCCCCTACCCCTTTGTGATTGGCAGCGAACAATCTTTTTAACAGCAGGCAGTGGTGGTCTGATGGACCACTGCCTGCTCTTAAAAAATGAAACTGAAACGTTTCATGTTTTTTCAACACGCATCCCGTTTCCCTTTAAGGAAAATGGGCTGCATTAAAAAAAAGTTGAAGTAATTAAAAAGCAAACACATACATGGGGGTCTGCTGTTCCCAGCAGCCCACCATTCCCGTGTTATTGCTCATTCCCAATGAGTCACAAATTGCAACCTGCCTCATGAATATGAACGAGGCAAGTCATTTGCAACCCCATTGGGAAATGCAAAATATGCCTGAGACAAATAAGTACATTTCCTTTGGCAAATCGCAAATTGCGAGTCGCTAAAATTCGCAAAGGGCGAGTCGCAAAAGGAAATGGTCATACATCTGGCCCTAGGTTCAAAACATAATTTCAAAATACAGTCAAATAAAGAAAGGACTGTCTCAGAAAGTGAGTTCTAATGCAGAATTTAGAACAACTATGAAGGTTTATTACACAATTCAAAAGGGTACAACACAGAAATAATGAAATGCAGAAGCTGCTGAGTAACATAGAACACCGTTGCCATAAAGGTCTTCAATGCAGTATAATACAAAATAGTGGCAAAAATCTGAGGAATGCTGAGTCCCAAATGGGCAGCAAAATCAATGAGAATTGGACAAACTTCCTAGAGGCGTAGGGAAGGTCTTTGGCTCACCCCCAAATTCAACAATTTATATAGCCATTTTCTCCATAGACAAGAATTTGAGCTGCAAAGTCACTGTGTTGTGGGCAAATAATTAAATGTTCAATAAATCAAATCACAGAAATATGACATTTCACATAACTCTATCACTTTAGCACTAAATCACTACATGAATATCGGTTCAGCCCCTCTGATCTAATGTCATTGGGAGGTGTCAGAACTAACAAGTTACATAAACAACAGTGAACCATTGTGAATGAATCCAATACATGTGCAAGCGGAAGGTCCTTGATTTTATTTTACAATATGCCCTCTAGCAGGCCTTCTTCAAGAGCACTGTCATTTAGAAGTAAACAAATCAACATCTTGCTTGACTATGTGCAGAAGAAACACGAACAAAGAATGAACACGATGTTGTGACATCTATTTTAGACAAGTCATCTAGGCCTAAATGAGGCCTAGTTAGCATAAGCCAGGAAAACACACTTTAACATGTCAGAACAAATTTGTTTCAAATCCATTAGCTTCATGTCAGTATACACATGTGAGTTCGAGTGTAGATTAATTGTTCAGCACGCTATTGATAATGCATGTTTTCAATAATATGCATAAACACGTCATCACATGCCAGGTAGTTTTGCAATGACATCAAGGCCTCCTCCTGTTGTGCATATGTTCAAGACTGGATGGGAAATCAACATCAGTCCTGGAAAAAAAATTCAAACCAGTCCACACTGCTAGAGGTAGTAAATAGAAGGAAGGGGGCAGTAGGGGCATCGTTAGCCTACGGCAGCCCTTCCTGCTCTGAGAGAAAGCCCCCTAGCCTGCAGACCATTGAGGAAATGCCACAGTTAACAACGGGCAAGTTCATTCAGTGCGTTGTATTTTAAAACCTTTGGGGATGAGTTATTGAGGTGAGACACGTTTCTGTGATGAAGACATATCAAGAGTGTGTGTGGCGATGGTCTCTGTGATGTCTGCGGCATGTTGTAAGTAGAATGGGGATTGTGTATTAATAAGGATCCTGTTATTACTGATTCTTACATATAAATAAAGGTAGAAAACACCTACTTCTATGTCTGTCTTTTGTTTAAAAATGGAAAAATTGGTCTTTTTAATGAACTTTGATGCTATCAACATGACTGCTATGCAAATAGTTGTGCAGGCTCACAGACAGGGGAGTTAAAAAGGGAACAGTTTTCCAAAAGAAGGTTTGAACAGTTGAAGCTGTGCATGTGTTTGTACTAAAACGATAGTGCCATTCGAGTGTATTGCATGTGACTGAGGTATTATATATGGATAGTATAGCAGCAAAACCTTTCAAGCACCCAAATACAAGTATACCTTTATTGGTTAAAAATGTGGAAATTTACTAGTTTGAGGTTCATTGTTTAACAGCACACGAAGAAATATGACTAAATATGGGCAAGGAGAGCAGTATATATATAGATGAGCACAGGTGGAAATGTCTAGAAAATAAATACCATATAACCAGAAGTCATATGCGAGTTAGTTTTCTGCTGTTTCTGTGTGGGAGGGTGTAATGTTAATGGGGTTGGTGGTGCAAATGCATTTAGTGTGGAAAAGGGGTGTATGTACAAACAACTGTGGCGATTGCAGTGGTAACAACAATATTATTGATGGTTTTTCTATGTTTACTATGAAAAAGAGTCCTCTTCTTCAACAGAATAGTAGTTCTATTTTGTTAGAAAATGGCTCCAGAATAGAATCACTTGTCCCTCAGAGCTAAAAACACCAGAGACTCGTCCAATCCAACGAAAGTAGTACGTGTCCCATTCGCGTTGTCAGCCACCTACAAGCCTGTGGCCAAAAGCCTCAGCCACTTCCAGTTCGAAAGTGACTCGCAATGGCCAGATCAGATTAGTTATCAGCACTTCCTACTTCTGTCCCTCCTACTGAGATATATTATCCTCTTTGCCTCCATTTCCCATTCTGACAGGCAATATCGAAGGCTTCCACCCTCCCGCCTCAGTGACATCAACTACTTTTACAGTGGGCTACTAAAACATACAATCCTCTGCATTCAAGTGTTCGACACTGGTAAATGGATAGAAGCCCCTTCACACCATGTCCTTGCTAATACCCAAAGTTATCTTCCAGCTCCTCTGCTTCATTCTCAAGGGCATCCATTGTAGAGCCCCAAAATAACATAGCAACAAAATACAACACTATGTTTAAGGTCACTTCCTGTCCTCATTGAGGCAAAGCCTACTCCTCATCCTAAGGACATGATGCAGCTCAAAAAGAGGTAGACATTTCACAGTTGAAAGGTCCTGATGTGGAAAGCACCACCTTTCAACGTCTTCACAGACGACACACATACAGCAGGGCACACACTTCATCTTATTTTCACATGCAACATTGAACATGATAAGCTTCAGATCCAGCCTGAAAAGTGGTCAAGGCATGCCTTTATCTCCCTACATCTCCCGAACGTATGATACCAACTATTCTGACTCAGTAAGCATCAACGAGGCAAGGTTTGCCAAATCAAACAAAGTATCTGGACACTTAACTGTACCCAAAAAACACCCAAAATGTGTAACCGAGGACATTTACCAACGTATCACTGTCACCAGCTTGCACCAATAATGAGGAAACACAGCCAGGGCATCAAAGTAACCAGCAAACAGATCAATCGTGATCTACCAGTACTGAAAAGTAAATTCTGAAACCTTGAAAGCAGATAGCACAATCACAGGGAGAAAGAGCAAAACTACCTTTAAGATTAGAAGAAGAGGCTATCAAAATGCCATTTGGTGAACAAAAAAGCTTATGTAGCCAATTGCATCAATGACTCAACAGTCGCATTCACTTCCACCAACCTTCCAGACACCACTGTTCTGCCGGTCTCTGACTAGCACACACCCCACACCCCACACATACACAAAAGCAGAGCAGGTGGCCATGCCTTCTCGTACCTGGGCTCTAAAGCCTAGAATAGCCTCCTACAACAAATTGGAGTCACCTCCTCTCTTCTTTACTTTCGCAAGAAGCTAAGTCCTCCACACCAGCTACAGAACGCTTGGATACCCTCACAGGTGATTTTCCTTCTATAAAAACACCGATAACATAACTCAGTAAGTGAAAGGAAATGTTCATCATCTACAAAGAACTGACACCCCCTGAAGCCCTCTGAAATATTCCACTCGCCAGCGCACAGCATAAAGACACGCTGCAATCTTTCGATTAAGAAATAAAGATGTGTGATGCAACTGTAAATAACCACCACCCATCTCCATAATCTCATGTCTACATTGATCCTCTGATTCATTCTTGATCCTTTCAACCTAGCCTATAAGGATGAACTATTCGAGAATGCCTCACGGATCAAACCATCTAATCTGGCAATGGAACCATGGCGTCAATCCTGCATGAAGAGAATCCTCTCCTTCCTTACTGATGACATGACCAACTAGATGAATTCTTCTTTGTCAAGGACCAATTATCATCCCCACTCACAGCTACCGCCCAAGTTCTGCCAGTCTATCATCCGATCTTCCATATCCCAGCAAAATGCTGGAAAGAATTGTTTCACATAAGCTTCAAAAATATGTACAACAACGAAGGCTGTTGTGGTACTGTAAATTTCGGAAATCATGTTGGTAGCATGGTCCTACCCTGCCGATTTTGGTATCAGCGAACCGCAAATGACTAATGCGGTATGTATGAGTGTTTTCCTCATATGTCACCGATGAATTCACCGTGTATACGATACAACATGTCGAACCCTCGGGTTCCATTTTAAAAGGGTAACCATTTTGTGGTTGCCCTCACATAGGCTACGCTTTGAGGCCATGCCTAGGCCTAAAGGACATGCAATCTTTCTTTGACTTCTTTGTGACCTATGCAAACTGACTCCGCTGCCCGAGGTCAATCCTGTCCGGCCGGTTCCTTTTACTGCGGCCTTATGGGATTAGCATCAGGGCCCGACACATCATAAAGTCGTGTATCCCACGCCACTTCTGACTAATCCCTTTCACACCTGACTCTGTTTCCTACTTTATGGCTTGTTTTATGAGGAAGAGGTGTCCGTTTTATTGGGGTCTGCTGATATCTGATGAGGGTTCTGAGCCTCGCTGGGTAAATAATTATGTGCTGACCGAGCTGAAATGTGGGATTATCATCATGACTGTGCTCTTTCTTTGAAGCGAAAACATGTGAACGACCACTTGTAAAAGAGGGGCGGTGTCGCCCAGAGCGTAATATTCTGTATATAAGAAAAGACTGGTTTTTGGTTGGGAGCAGTCTCCTGAGAACATACATCGTGTTGTACTTCTCGGATACCTGTGATTGGTCTGCAGCCAATAAATACGATCTTTGACACCTAGAAGACTCTGTGTTTCTGTGGTCCAAAACAGGAAGAACTCGAAGTCTTCGGGTGTGTCCCCTGGCACCGCTGGGTTGGTTCTGAAAAACCCAGTACTTCAGTTGGCGCCCAACGTCGGGCGATTTCAGCGGTACCGGTCCAAGCCAGAGGTTCGTGAGGAGCTTCGTGTGAAAATTCTGGAGGAAGGCCGTCACTTCATCGACCCCTGCATGTCGACGTGGTCCGAAAGTCTTTACTGCGAGGTTCTCCGCGTCCCGACGGCTACAAAGGACTGCTGCCCTGACTATCGCCCTGTCTTGGACCCTTGATGATTTGGTAGAGCAAAACGATTTAACGAGTCTTCTGGTGACGTCATCGATACCTCAGCGATACCTCAGTTAAGTATATGTGGAGCGTCTCCCAGTCCTTAGTTTGGTTTGGTATCCCTTCGGGATCGCTTTGATTTGGAACTTGCAAGTGCCAAAGCCGAAGGACTCGTGTAATCACGAGACTATCGTATTCGATAATCCTTTGAAGTTTGAAACTAGACTAGTGAGCGACGATGTCTGGTTCTAGTATATTTGGAAATTTGCTTTGTTTGGGTTGTAATAGGGACTCCCGATTAGAGGATTCGTGTCCAGTTCCTCCAATTGGAACTCCAACGTATGAGCTTTATGTGAAACATGGCGTGGGCCCCATTGCGTATAATGAAGTATGGATCCGATACACCAGGAAGGATGGTGTTTTAAAATGGCCCCAAAATGGTAGTTTCGACACAGAAATCCTAGATAACTTAGAGGTTAAATTATTTAAAAAGAAAGCCCGGCCGGCGATGTTTGATTCTTTCCGCCTATGGCGAAAGGAAGCCAAGCAAAAAGAAATTAAATTAGCCAAGAAAAATAAAAGCGAGAAAGGTATGTCGATAATGCAAGCAGCCTTGCAGTTCAAAGATAATGAAGAAGAACAGATGAATGAGCAGCTGCACAGGCAACGTAAATTAGTGATTGATAAATGCTACCCAGTTTTGCCCCCCCTTCAGCAAGGTGCGTCAGAAGAAATGGAGAAAGATCCCCTAATGTCACATTTGCTGAGTTCACCACCCCCGTATGCGCAGAGTGCTACAGCGCCTCCGCAGCCTTTAAATGTACAGCCTCTAGTTAACTTGCCGCAAGCTTTCCCGCAGCCGCCAGCTCCTCCTCAGCCGGCTCCTATGCCTACGGTGCAGCCCTCTCAAGGGCCGCCGGTTTCGCTGCCTATCTCTTCTGCACTTCCTGCGACATTACCTAGTACATCAGCTGCCTCCCTCGACGCTCTCCCTGATACGACCCCTGTACCTGTATCTGCACCCGTTTTTCTTCCCTCTGTCTTTCCCCCTGTTCTTGCCTCAACCTCTCCTTCTACACGACAACGAAGCTAGTGCGGTCACTAGTTTTACATCGCCTCTCTTTGGGTCATCTAGTATGACCCCTGGTTCACAACGTACGCAGTTGCGTAGTCAGCTGCCAGGTTCTGAAGAGAAAGAAGTATTAGACCGCATGGCATATAAATGGATTGTTTTTCCTTCAAGATATGATGTAGAGTCTGTTGTAAATGTTTTTCATCAATGGGAAGCACCAAAACAGAGATACGTTTTTGAGAAAATGTGTGAATTCCTCTGTGAGGAATTGGAAGATCATGGTTTGGACTTAAGCCCGCAGGAATTGTGTCATGTACGGTTTGAATTTGGAAAAGGTACGATTGTGGGTCCCGATGTTGGGAAAGCAGTGGCGACATTATTGTCTTTCAGGATCGAGGATCCTTCTCAGTCACTGTTTAAACGTGACTCCTCTGATAGGAAGGTTAGACAATACCCTATGAGAGAAGTCCCTCCGGTATGGAAGGACGCGGTTGCGGCTGACGCCGTCAACGGTATTGCAGCTATGCCAGCTCATTTCCAGCGTGTTTGGGTACATGTTCCTTGGAAGCGATCAGAAGTTTTAGCCCTTAAGCAGACATTGCCTGACCCCCTTAAAAACCCCGCAGGATATTATAAGGAGTTATCACAGACTGCAGAATCGTGTGTCATGAACCTAGCTGATATAGATATGTTGTTCGGGAATGTCGTTCCGCAGCCCTTGTGGGGGTTGATTCGTAATGCAGATCATGCTGCAGAGTTAGGTGACACATGGGCTAATATCACTGCTACAGACACTAGACAAGTTGGTGGTGCGAAACCTGAGCCCCTAGTAGCAGAACTCCCTGGTAGAATTATTACCTACATGAAGACCTTAATGCCAGCGATGCGTGTGAATTGGGATAAATTATCCGCATGCAAACGAAAGAAAGATGAAACAGTGTCTGATTTCTTCACCAGGTTTGAAGAAACATTTGTCGACCACAGTGGTCAAGACATGAGTACGGAAGGTGGTCAACGGTTATTTGTTGATAAATTTGTGCATAATTTGCTACCCGAGTTGTGTAAGAAATTAAAAGATTCAGAGAGTTCTTGGGCTGTTTCCTCATCAGCGCAAATAATGGCTACTGCACAGTATTACGAAAATAGGGATAAAGATGAGAAGGATAGAGCAGACAAGAAAACAAAAGAATTAAAGACGAAGGTTCTTTTACAGCAGGCTTACCCGCCACGTGGAGATCAGAATAACTATAAGCAAGGTCAGAGTAACTATCAACAACCCCAACAGTTTCAGAGTAACTCGCAAAGGTTCGGGTATTCCCAACCGCGTATTCATGTGGGTCCCAATCAGTGTTCGTATTGCAAACAAGAAGGTCATTTTAAGTATAGTTGTCCTATATTGTTGCAGCGCACGAATAATGCTTATGGCGCGAGAGGTAGAGGTGGTCAGCAAGCTCCTAGAGGTAGAGGACGTGGGAATGTTCCCCAGAACGCGTGTCCTCTTCCGCCTCAAAATACGATGAACAGTTTTGATCAGCAGGCCAATGTAACTAGTGGGACAGCTCAGTACTATAATAACGACTATTATGCAGAAGATGGAAATGCGGAAGGTAATGATTACTAGGACAGCCGTAGACAAAGAGAGGGAGTTGTTACAGTGCCAGTGAATCAGAGTGGACCGTATGTTAAGGTGACTACAGCGGGTGTGATAGAGCCTTTTCTATTGGATACTTGTGCTGCAAAGAGTTCAATATTATGCACTCAAAACTCCCTGGTGCACCTTTGTCTGGCGAAATGAATGTTTCAGTAGGTTTTTCTGGCGCCCCGGTTAGGAACCCGATCTCTAGTCCTATGCCCCTTTCTGTTGGACCTTGTGAGCTGAAAGCACCCCTTATCCTAACGACAGGTTGTGGTGAAAACCTGTTAGGATTAGATTTGTTAAAGAGATTACATGCAACATTATATTGTTCCCCCTCGGGAGTACAACTTACACTGGGTAGGGAAGTGATTTCTCCAATGTATTTGTCGAAGAATAAACTGCCAGCTGAATTGCCATCTCTTCCGGATGTCCTTTGGGCTACTGGTCCTAATGATGTGGGTCTCTTGGAAATATCGCCATATGTGGTCACTTTGAAAGCCAATGTTAAATTGCCCCGCATTCCCCAGTACAAGATCTCTAATGAAGGTGAGAAAGCGTTGTTAGCGATCATCTATGACCTGATTGAAAAGGATGTAATTGAAGAGACAAGAGGCAACGTTTGCAATAGTCCGGTTCTGCCTGTTTTAAAACGTACTGACCCTTCTCAGCCACCTGTTTACAGATTTGTGATCGATCTTAGAGAGGTCAATAAGATAGTTGTGCCACAGTTTCCGGTTGTCCCTGATATAACTGCCTTGTTAACTATGATCCCAGCTTCCGCTGCTTGGTTCTCAGTGATTGATTTAAAGAATGCTTTCTTTAGCATTCCGATTGCAGAGGAAAGCAGGGATATTTTTGGTTTTAGTTTAGGAGGTCGCAGCTTCCACTTTAAACGCGCTCCGCAGGGCTACTGTGAAAGTCCATCAATATACAGTCAGGCTTTAAAGGCGCAGCTTGATACAATTGTCTTACCTAGTGGTGCTACCCTTATTCAGTATGTTGACGATTTACTAATCGCCGCGGATACTGAGGAGATTTGTAAAGAAGCTACATCGTCATTGTTGCGTCATTTGTCTGCCTTTCATCACAAAGTATCTCTCTCAAAACTGCAATATTGTCGACAAGAAGTGACCTACTTAGGTCATCTCTTGTCGAAGGAGGGAAGGAAACTGACCCCAGAAAGAATTCAGGCCATTGCACAATTGAGCGTGCCAAGAACACAGAGAGAAGTGCGTGCTTTCTTGGGTATTACTTCATACTGTAGGCAGTGGATCCCGAGTTTTTCTTTGCTGGCAAAACCTTTGATAGCATTAACATGCAAAGTTACACCGAATCCCGTCCCATGGTCTGAAGAGTGTCAGAAAAGTTTTTCGGAATTACGTAAGGCATTATGTTCGGCTCCTGTATTGGGTACCCCCGACTACAGTAAACCTTTTACATTGTATGTTCACGAGAAAGAAGGTTGTGCGTTGTCAGTGCTGACACAGTCTTTTGGAGACAGACAGCGTCCATGCGCGTATTTTTCGTCGACTTTGGATCCGGTAGCCAAGGCATTGCCAAGTTGTTTGAGAGCGGCAGCAGCTGTTTCTATTCGACAGTCTGCTGGGTTAGTAATGAACAACACGTTGATTGTGATGGTGCCACACGCAGTGGACACGTTATTAAACAGGACCAAGACACAGCACTTAACTAGTGCTCGATTGTCAGGGTACGAGTTGACACTGCTAGCGAGTAATGTGCACATAAAGAGGTGCAATACGTTGAATCCAGCTACTTTATTACCGATTTCAACAGACACAGATGAGATTGAACAGCATGATTGTCTGTTCAGAACAGAAGAAGAAACAAAAGGGAGAGTGGATCTTAAAGATACTCCCCTGGTTGAGTGTGATGGTACCTTATGGGTGGATGGTTCGTGCTTCAAGCTTCCGAATGGTGATACGACTGCAGCATATGCTGTCACGACTTTGCACACGATTGTTGAAACTACACGTATACCACATAATTCGGCTCAAGCAGCAGAATTAATTGCACTTACAAGAGCATGCGGTTGTCGAAAGGAATGAAAGTGAACGTATATACTGACAGCCAGTATGCCTTTGGCGTGGCCCATAGTTTTGGGCGCTTGTGGAAAGAACGTGGGTTCCTGACTTCGCATGGAACTAAGATTCAGAATGGTCAGTTGGTGAATGATCTCCTTGAGTCGTTGACCTTGCCATTACAAGTTGCGATTGTAAAATGCAGTGCACACAAGAAGGTTATTGATGATGTTGGTCGTGGTAATGCGTTTGCTGACAAAATCGCGAAAGAAAGAGCAAAAGATGTGACGAATCGAATGTATGTTGCAGGTCCTGCAAGATGGGTTGGTGATGTTGGAATGTGTGAAGACACGATAGAGAGTGTGAAGTCCCTTCAAGCTGAAGCCACAGAGAAAGAATTGAGCATGTGGAAAGAAAGTAAGGGTAAATTGGATGAAAATGGTTGTTGGATTGATTTGTCAGAACCCCGGCGATGGTTGTTACCTGATGCATATGTGCTTCCAGTGGTCACGATGGCACATGGAATGGCGCATATCAGTGTGAAAGGGATTTGTAAGTTGTTGGCTCCAGTATGGCAGAATGCTGGAATTCCCAAGTGTGCAGAGAATGTGGTCAAAAATTGCATGGTATGTTTGAAATACAATCCTGGTTAGGGAACCCCAACTCCAGCTGGTCATTTTGCGCCTCCAACGTATCCGTTTGAGGTTTTGCAGCTAGATTTCATCCACATGGAAAGGTACAACAATTTGAAATATGTACTTGTTGTTGTCTGGGCTTTTTCAAGGTGGATAGAAGCATATCCCCTAAAAGACAACACTGCCTTATCCACAGCTAAAGCCCTTGTCAAAGAATTCTTCCCTAGGTTTGGAATGTCAAGAATGGTATGGAGTGATAATGGGAGTGAATTTGTGGGACGAGTGATGAAGAATGTATGTGAGGGACTAGGCATAAAGCAGAAGTTTCACGCTGCAAATCACCCCCAATCAGCTGGATTAGTAGAGTGCTATAATGGCACATTAAAATTAAAATTGGCCAAGATTCAAGCGAGTTCTGATCTTAAATGGCCTGACGCTCTGCCCTTAGCACTCCTATCAACAAGAATGACTGTGCATTCACGAGTGGGACTTAGTCCCTACGAAATCGTGTTTGGCCACCCGGCCAATATATGGGGAGTGCCAAGATCTACAAAATTCAGTGAGATCGAACACCCCATACTGCTTGATTATTTGTATGAATTGACGGCTAAATTGCGTGTTTTACACCAACAGGTGCATGATACTCTGCCTCAGGTCTCTGAAGCCCCAGGACATCCTATCAATCCTGGATCATGGGTGCTGGTCAAAAACTTCAAAAGGACAAAGAATGACGAGCCCCGTTGGACCGGCCCCCATCTCGTCCTTCTTTCCACGAGATCAGCTGTTAGAGTAAAAGGGAAAAAGAACTGGATACACGGCCTTCACTGTAAGAGGGTCCCTTTGCCTTTGCCTTACGACCAGTGGGTCCAGAAAGGGATCGCTGATTCAGAGACCGAGACTGTGCCTCGTTGTCTGCTGTTTAGCGATGCACGAGTAAAAGGAACGCTTTCTCAGAAGGAAAGCGATGACATCTTGCAAGAAACTGTGCCACCGTCAATTCGATTGGACACTACAGAGCCTGAACTCTTGTTTCAAGACCAAACAGTACCTACAAGAAGTCGCTACAATCTGAGGCCGAGAACTATGGACAAATAAAAAGTCTTTTTCTTTGATATTTTTTGAGAAGTGCAGCTCTCTCTTCCATCTGAAAAACATTCTTATTTTAGCTTTTTCGAACCACCATCCGGGTTCAGCTGCAGGGTCGCGGTGCCAAGACTTTGGGGTACAAGCCGGAGACGTTAGGTCAACGGTCTGGTTGGTCTAAGGGCGTTCCCTGGACTGACAGGTGTACTCCTTAGCAGAATACACTCATCCGCCGTGAACAGCACGGTTAGAGGATGGAGTTTTTCGAGATGAAGAGACCCGCTGAGGAAATAAATTTTAAGAGCAGAATATGTAAAGCAATGAATAGCAAACATTTTGTAATATTATGTCTGTTTGTCCTATTTAGCATGATGATGTTTTCTGTAGGTTATGTATTATTGTCTTTTCAAGTGCCGTTGGCACCCACTATACAGCCCATACCTCCTCCTACTGTTTCCTCACACTCTTTCCACCCTCTGCCTGAACACGAACAAGCTAGACGTTCTGAGTTCGTAAACAATTTGTTTATTCAACTCCTGCACCAACACCAACTAGTTTTGAACACAACAAATTGCTGGGTGTGTGGTTTGATGCCGCATACCATTGATAAGAGTATCCCGTATCTAGTGCTGCCGTTTAGCTACAATGGGTCATCATGGGCATTCCAGACTATGTTTCTTTTTGCACTTAAGACCTATTCCCCATGACCACCGCGTTCCACTGGACCTAGCACGAACAATAAAGCCTTGATGAGAGAGTTGCTGATATGAGTAGAGATATCGATGCATATTCATCTATTCCCAAGGATGAGTTGCGAGCTTATGTGGGTTGGAACGCGACGGGGTATAGCATTAGTCTGGGCGAGAAACAGCGTAAAAGTTCATCCCCGATTTGGGTCGTACCCCACATGGGTCGGTTCTGTTTACAAGGTATTGGTCAGAATCCAAGAGCTCAATTAGTCAGTGACTGTGCTGAAACGTACATTTTCCCATAACAGTTTTCCCCTGCGTTTTTGGCTGCCAAGGGTACATACTTTGTTTGTAATGATCGAGCATATACATGGTTGCCCCCTGATTTCTCGGGCACGTGTTATGTTGCAAATTTGCAACCGCCGACATTTACTGCCGCCTCTGATTATCACAAGACCAGAGTTGTGAGAGGCGTTGTTAGTAAGGAGGATACTACCGGTCAGGAAGCGGGAGACTTTTTCCTGGGTTTCCTGCCGTATTGGGGACCAATGGTCAATAGTAGGAACCTGAGACAACTGACTCTTGTAGTTGAAACCACTGTTAATGTAACGGCTGGTGCCCTTGGTAACTTGACAGCTGAGCTCCAAGCGGATCGCCTCATGACGTTGCAGAACCGTATGGTTCTAGATGTCATACTTGCAGACTGTGGTGGGGTATGTAAGGTTATCCAATCAAGCTGTTGTATTTTCATACCAGATACCGCTCCGACAGTCTATCAAGCCATCTCCAAACTGCATAAGATTTCCGAATCCATCCATGTGGATAAAGGAGATTGGTCGATGACGGGGTGGTTCTGGGGACTGATATAAGCTTGGGGATGGAAGATGGAAGATTCTAATAGTCACTGGGACGATCTTAGCCATTCTTTTCCTGTTCTGTCTATGTGTACAGTGTGCTCCTGTAATGTGTAGCCTCTGTGTTACATCATGTGTAAGGAGACCTGCATCAAGGGACGAACTAAGCAATAGGATGATGCTACAGCAACATCTTCATGACTTTATGAATATAGACCTGGACTCAGATTAGTATGAGTATAGTTATTGCCTATGTAAGGGCAAAAGGAGGGTCTGTGGTACTGTAAATTTCGGAAATCATGTTGGTAGCATGGTCCTACCCTGCCGATTTTGGTATCAACGAACCGCAAATGACTAATGCGGTAGGTATGAGTGTTTTCGTCATATGTCACCGATGAATTCACCGTGTATACGATACAACATGTCGAACCCTCGGGTTCCATTTTAAAAGGGTAACCATTTTGTGGTTGCCCTCACATAGGCTACGCTTTGAGGCCATGCCTAGGCCTAAAGGACACGCAATCTTTCTTTGACTTCTTTGTGACCTATGCAAACTGACTCCGCTGCCCGAGGTCAATCCTGTCCGGCCGGTTCCTTTTACTGCGGCCTTATGGGATTAGCATCAGGGCCCGACACATCATAAAGTCGTGTATCCCACGCCACTTCTGACTAATCCCTTTCACACCTGACTCTGTTTCCTACTTTATGGCTTGTTTTATGAGGAAGAGGTGTCCGTTTTATTGGGGTCTGCTGATATCTGATGAGGGTTCTGAGCCTCGCTGGGTAAATAATTATGTGCTGACCGAGCTGAAATGTGGGATTATCATCATGACTGTGCTCTTTCTTTGAAGCGAAAACGTGTGAACGACCACTTGTAAAAGAGGGGCGGTGTCGCCCAGAGCGTAATATTCTGTATATAAGAAAAGACTGGTTTTTGGTTGGGAGCAGTCTCCTGAGAACATACATCGTGTTGTACTTCTCGGATACCTGTGATTGGTCTGCAGCCAATAAATACGATCTTTGACTTCACCTAGAAGACTCTGTGTTTATGTGGTCCAAAACAGGAAGAACTCGAAGTCTTCGGGTGTGTCCCCTGGCACCGCTGGGTTGGTTCTGAAAAACCCAGTACTTCACTGTGGGAGTAGAGGAGTAAAGTCAGCCGTGGCAGAAACAGAAAATGAACTCCTCATCATTCTTAATGAAGGCCAGCAAGCTGGATTTCATCTTGTTGGCTTCTCTGTAACTTAGCACACCGTTGACCACAATATGCTGGAGACCAGATAAGAAGACTGCTGCAGGGTTTCTGGAAGAGCTCTAAACGGGTTCCGTTCATTCCTCAGTGACCACACTCAACAGATACTTTAAGATCTTGAGAATCCTCCTGTTTTGGGTTAAGGTATAGTGTTCCCCAGGGCTATGACTCTCCTCATCACTTTTTAAAGGGCGCATGCATCCATAGTCACAATTGCTAGTCCAGTATAAGATCCAGTTCCACATGAATGGAGATGATATTCAAATCTATATCTGTCAAGAAAATAACTCAGTGTCTATTGAGTGTCGATGAATACCTATTCGACTTGCAGCATTGGATGAAAAGATGTATCCTGGACATAAACTTTGTTTTGTTATTCTTTTTATTGTGTAGAATAAACAACAATACAGATAGCACATAGTACATTCTTCAAATCACATTAATGATGTCATGGAACTTGGGTCAATCTTTCATAAATAACATTTCCCTTGGTCAGAGTAACCCTCCTCGTTACGAATCTAGGTCTTCCTGGGACACTTGTGCTGATAAGCTGGGTGGAATACATATGTTCCCTCTGTAATCATTCCACTTGCTCCATATTTGTATCCACTTGGTCAGGCACCCCCTGGATATGTATACTGTTTTCGCCCGAAACATGCACCAATCCATGTCTTTTTTCCAGTGCCTTACTGTCGGGATCTCTCTCACTCCCCATTTCCTAGCCATATTCCTCTTAATCACCATCTGACCCAGCGTTACCCATGTTCTCTCTTTACTAACCAGATCCGTTGGCTCCCACACATTCAGTAGACATCTTTTGACCTCGGATATTAGTCTCTTCCCCCCTGGACATAAACTTGAAAACAATGTGAAATTCTAATCTTGGGAGAATATAAACCCAAATCTCTCCTCTTCAACTCACCAGCTAGCCTAGGACTCCTTCTTTCAACCACACTGAAACCTAAAAACTTTGGAATCATCTTTGACTTGGACTGGTCTTTCACCCCCAATCAAGGCAACATTCAACAACGATCATGCTTTGAAAAATTCTACCTCGCCTTTAAACTGCCACCACGGTGAGATAAGGTAACAAGACTACTATAATGTGGGGATAAAAGTATATGGAAAAGCAGTTCTGAGGGAGTTTAAGGAATGGGCCAATGAGAATGCTTTAATCTTGTTAGAGTAGGGAGGGTTTAAGGAAGGTCATTCCAATATGGACCACTGTTTTAGCTTGTGGTCTATTACAAATAAGGTAATTGAGAGCAAAGGGAATTTATATTGTTGCTTTGTCAATTTCAGGACAGCTTTTGACCTGTTAAACCAGGAGATTCTATGGAGTAAATTAGAAAAGCTAGGAGTCTCAAAAGGGTTACTATGGGTCTTGAGAGAAGTCCATACAGGTAATTGGGCAAGAGTAGAACTGAACAAAATACAATAGTCTTTCAGAGAAGGTTGAATAAAGAAATGTACTGCAACAAGGCTGTGTCCCGGTCTCAACTCTATTTGCACTTTATTTACGAGATCTACTTGTGTCTTATCAGGGACAAAGTCCTTCTCCCCAAAGATTGGGGAGACGTGTAACATGCCTACTTTATGCCAATGACCTAGTAACTATGGATAGGACCCAGGTGGGCCTCCAGAGGAAATTGGAAGCATTTGCCCATTACTTCACGGAAAAAACATTTGGTGATTAGTATGGAGAAAACAAAAATAATGGGTTTTGGGTGCCAGAAGAATAGTTATAAATGGTACCTAGGTACAACAAAGATTTTGGAAATAGACACTTACAGATACCTCAGTATGCTTTTTTCATCCAACTTAAGTTGGATAAATCATAGTTAAATGGTAAAAGTAAACTCTCTTCCTACTGTCAGAGGATTCTGTAAGGTTAGAGGGGAATACGGAGTCGAGATATGACCCCGGTATTTACAACTTTTAATGCACTGGTTAAGACCAAGTTTTTAGGTCTCGACTGACCCAGCGCATGCGCTGGTCTGGTGAGACTTTTTGGGAGGGCTCCAAAAACTGCTACCAGGCCAGCCTAGAGCTACAGTGCATGTGCGCGGGTGCGCGCGCCGGGATTACTTTCACTTTCGCGGCCGCACGGCCGCTTGGCATGGCCAATAGGTCTCGCTTTTGGGACCTTATAAGTATTTAGTTATGCAACTGTTGCATGGCTAAACACTTATAAGGTCCCAAAGGCGAGACCTATTTGCTATGCCAATGCTTGTTATATGGAGCTGAAATGTTATTCCTAAGTGGTACCCAGAATAGGGAAAATATGTAAGGGCAGTGCTTGAAACATATCTTGAATTTACAAAAAGTCAGCCATGGTCCAAGCAATAAGGTTGGAGATAGAGCTTACTTCATGGTTTAATCTCTCTGAAAACGCAGCTTTGAAATTTTGGAGCAGGGTCTTAGAGTCTGTGAATTAGAAGGTGGTTTCCTACGGTAGAGATGCCATTGTGAAAAGTGATATAAAATGAGCTGCAAGTTTAAGAAGAAATGTTTTAAATATCAAAAAATGTTTTGCTCTGACTCTCTCATTATAACAGCATTATTAAACTGCCCTCAAAGTGAAATCCGTCCAATAATGGACAAAAACCTCAAGAGGAAGAAACCGTAGGTATATGTTGACCAAAAAATCGAGTATTTAATCGTGGCCTGTGTGGCAACGATCATTCCAGTGTCTCTCGTTGCTGAACAACTATGATATGAGACAGGAAATGTTTAAGTATAGGTTTTGAGTTAACCTATTTTATACTAGTTCAGAGACAGTTGTGATCTGAAGGGAGAATGGAATGGTTTGTAATTGTGGGTTGAAGATGAAATGCTCAAACTCTCATATTTTATTGGATTGTTTTTATTTTGGCAGAAAGACAAGGAATATTAAAGCCAATTTTAATAAAGTATTGGACGCCTAATTGTAGTGAAGCCATTAAAATTGGATGGGTAGAATGGAATAATCCAAAGTAGAGTGGGGCGTAGAGTAGTAGTGGTGCAGGGTAGAGTGTAGTGGTGCAAGGTAGAGTGCTGTATAGTGTTGTGGCATAGAGTGCAGTGTCTTAGAGTACAGTTTTGCAGAGTAGATTAGAGTTGCATAGAGTGGATTGGCGTAGAGTGCAGTGGCGTAGAGTGGAGTGATGCAGCGTAGAGTGGCATGTAAAGTCTAGTGGCCTTACCGTGCAATGGTGTAGAGTGCAGTAGGATGACACAGAGGCAAGTGGTGCGGAGTAGAGTGCAGTAGCATAGCGTGCAGTGGTGTAGAGTAGAATGGGGTAGAGTTCAGCGGCAGAGTGTGCAGTGTTGCAGAGCAGAGTGCTGTAGAGTGCGGTGGTGTATACTGAAGTGGAAAAGAGTGCAGTGGAGTAGAGTGGATTGGCGAAGAGAGCAGTAACAAGAGTACAGCGGTGCACAATGAAATAGAATGGCACAGAGTGTGGTGGTACATAGTAGATTGGCATTGAGTGCTGTGACACAGAGTACATTGGTTTTGAGTCAATTGGAGTAGAGTGCAGTGGTTAGAGTAGAGTGGAATAGAGCGCAGTGGGTAGTGTAGAGTGGTGCAGAGTAAAATAGACTGCCGTAGAGTGCAGCAGCATAGATTGCAGTGGCATAGAGTGGCGTAGAGTGGAGTGGCGTGGTGTAAAGTGGAGTATGCCTGGTGGGATAGCGCACTGCCATTACAGACAACACATCTTCAATTGAAATTACCATTACATTAGCACAGACATACAATATTTCTGATAAAACTATATAGTCCACAAATGATAATGTGCAGTAGTGGCCTTTGCCCTGCCAAAGTGGCGGGCGGGCTGGAGGAGGGAGGTGCAGGGGGCGGGTTTGGTGACAATTTTTTTTTTTTTTAAATAAAAAACTTATCTCAACGCCGCCACGTTTTTAAGTCTTCTTCAGGGCACAGGCTTCCAGACTGCACTGCGGCCAATCCTGACGCTGCATGAAAGCAGCGTTAGGATTGGCTTGAGCTATGTCAACTTGTGCTCCCAGGAAGACTGGGGGCCTGTGCCTGCCCTCGAAGCTGGGGCTGGAGAGAGCTTCAGTGCACATGACGGTTTGGCCGGCCTGAGACGGCCGGCAAAACCGTCATGAGCACTGTAACATTGCCCACCACTCCCCCACCAGCATTGTCATCCCCTGTTCCCTCCCCTAAGACTCGTCGGTGTCCTGGGGGCAGGTCCAGGGGATTCAAATAAAACGATAATAAAACAGGTTTAAACCCCATTTTATTATTGTTTTATTTGAGGGTGGTGGCACGGGTATAACACTCCTCTGCCCTAATGGAAGGCCACCACTGATAATGTGTTGAAATGTCATCACCTAGTGTATTGAATTGTTATGATCGTATTAAGATATTTGTTTCCACAACACTTGAGGATTATCAAAAAATGTGCTTTGGTTGTGCTTCCCTAGTTCTGATATATTCAGAAATCTCTGCATAGTTCTTTTACAGATATTTACATTTTGTTGTGTGCTAGAAAAAATACCATCCTACAGCCTTCCTCCAGCACGCCCACAGTAGCCAGCATGATTGTCACATAAATATGCTCACTTTGAAGTCCGAGAAAGAAAGGTAAACGCTAAGCTCCCTAGGAAGACAGAGTCTGACAGTGGACCACTCTGGCCCCTTCACAGCCGCCCTCCTGGAAACCGTTTCCTCCGCGGCACACCTGACACCTAACTTCCTTATAACAGGTGACCTAAACATCCATCTCGAGGATCCCCTTGACACTGGGGCAACCGACTTTATTGACGACCTAGCGGCCTTGGGTCTGCTTCTCGCCAACTCTGAACCAACTCACACGAAAGGGCACCTTCTCGACCCGGTGTTTTCCAACATCCCTTCCCTCCTTTTCATTAACTCCCAACCCCTCCCGTGGACGGACCACTTTCTAGTCACGACCCATCTCCCTGGAGCTTTCAAAAAGCCTCAAAAACCCCCCACCTTCACCAGAGACAGAGCGTGGGCCAGACTCTCGGTGGAGGATTGGTCCACAGCCCTGGACGCTTCGACCCCCAGTCTTTCTGAGGACCCCTCCACCGCCGACTCCCAAGTCAGAGACTGGATATCCTCCACTCTCGATAATCTTATCCCCATAAAAAATCGGGAGATCAAAAACAGGATAAAAGGCCAGGCCCCCTGGTATACTCCTGACCTCAGGGATCTACGCAAAGAGTGCAAAAAGGCCGAGAGGCAGTGGAGAAAGGACTGGCTCCACAGTAACAAAGACCTCTACAATAGTGCAGTTAGACGCTACAAATCAGCTCTCAAACTTGCTAAGGCAGGATTCTATGACAACAGAATACAAAACGCCACCAATTCCACAAAAGAAGCGTACCTGATTGTCAAAGAACTCCTCAACATTCCATCAGCACCCACCGTTTCCCATGCCCCCCCAGACAGAAGTAATGACTTTGCCTCCTTCTTCGACTCTAAAATCTCGCGAATATTGGACTCTCTCCCCAGCATCACCCCCCACATCTCCACTGATACTGAGGTCTGTATCAACAGCCCGCGGCTGTCCTCCTTTAGAGCAACCTCCCTCATTGAGGTCTCCGCCACGTTAGCCAAAATGAAAAGCGGCTCTCCTCTTGACCCAGCCCCGGCCAGACTATTAAAAGCTGCCGCCCCCAGCATAGCCTCCACCATCAGGGATCTCATTAACATCTCCTTGCGCCAAGGCACAGTGCCGCCCAACTGGAAAAATGCGGTTGTCAAAGCCCTGCTAAAGAAACCCCATCTGAATCCTGACGATATGTCTAACTATAGACCCATATCACTCCTTCCCTGCATCAGCAAGATGGCGGAGAAACTAGTTAATTCCCAACTCTCCCAATTCCTTGAGACCAACAAAATCCTGCGCCCATCTCAAACTGGCTTTAGGCCCGGCCAGGGCACGGACACAGCCCTCCTCTCCGTCATTGAGGAATCAAGGCGCATTCTGGATTCAGGAGGATCAGTGGCAGTGATCCTCCTGGACCTCAGTGCCGCCTTTGACACGGTGGATCACCGTGTCCTTCTACATCGCCTGGCCAGGGCAGGAATTGTGGGCTCAGCACACGCCTGGATTAACTCCTTCCTATCAGGCCGTTCATTTCAGGTGTGGGACGGCAACTCTCGCTCAGACCCCCTCCCACTGACTTGTGGAGTCCCGCAGGGATCCTCGCTTAGTCCCACCCTGTTTAATGTTTACATGGCCCCCCTGGAAGACGTCGTGACCCCCTATGGGATCAAAATTGTCAACTACGCTGACGACACCCAACTTGTCGTCTCCCTCTCCCAGCTGGACAAACACCCAGACAGCCTGCGGAACTGCCTCCAAGACATCTACTCCTGGATGTGCGAATCTTCCCTAAAATTGAACGGTTCTAAAACCGAAATTATGCTCCTGGGCAACAAATGGTCATCAATCCCCGCTTCGGTGTGGCCGGACACCTTTGGTGAGATACCCACTCCAAAGTCAGAAGTCAAAACGCTAGGCGTTTGGCTGGAACCAAGCCTCACCATGAAGACCCAGGCAACCAAGACCGCTGGATCATGCTTTGGCCTCCTGCGGTCAACCCGAAAAATTCTCCCTCTCCTTCCTCCAATATCCAGGAAACTGCTGGTTCAAGGGCTCATCCTAGCCAGACTCGACTACAGCAACGCTGTCTACCTCGGTGCACCGGAGTTTACCTTAGCCAAACTCCAACGGGCACAAAACGCCGCGGCAAGGATTATAATGGACCTCCCCCCCAGAGCCTCTGCCAAATCAGCCCTCAAGGCCCTGCACTGGCTCCCTGTCCGCCAACGAGTTGAGTTTAAGGCAATGTGCACCAGTCACAAACTCATTAATGGTGCCGGCCCTGCCGCCCTGAAAGACCTTGTCGCCCCCTACAAAGCCCCTAGGGCACTGCGCTCGGACGACGAGCATTTGGCCATCGTCCCTAAATTTAAGAAGGCTCGGACCGGTGGCCGTCGCTTTTCGGTCAAAGCCTCCTCAGGCTGGAACGCACTGCCTCGCCACTTGCGTCTGGAACCCTGCCACGCCCTCTTCCGGAAAAAACTAAAAACTTTCTTATTCCCCAAATAATCCTCCGGTCCCCCCTCCTCTTGGGATATCACAGTTCTATAGCGCGGGGATGCCTCCGGGTCACCAGGCGCTTTATAAATTTATAAATAAATAAATAAATAAACCTCTGTCTTTGAATGCATGTCTTAAAATAATAACAAGATTTAAGGCCTGTTTACAGAAATCGAGTACTCAAACGGAGCGAGCAAACAAGGAGAGTCCACGGGAGGGACAAACTCAAGCTGGAGAGCCTAAAACAAATAAAGCCATCAACTAGAAACCAAGCAAATGTGAGTTACCAACCACAAAGTCAATAATAAGCAACAGGTGGAATGCATTCCCTGGGAAGCTTTCTAAGTGTCCCCAAGATGCCTTTAGCCAACCAGACAGAGCAACTCTCTGGTAGGCTTCGACCTAAAAATGCCGATGTTCCAGGACACTTCTAAAAAATTAACAATTCAGAATTCCTGCTGGTGGATAATGCCTAGGCTATCTGGTTTTAAGTTTAAACCTATAATAACTGATAAAACCCCACTGAAAGGAAAATAGCCATCACCAGTGTAAACATATAAACACTGAAAAAACACCTTCATAACCACAAAGTGCCAATCAAAGAAATGAAAAGATGAGTGAAAGAGTCATTTTTATTTCTTCCTGAAGGGGCCAATACAATGTAACTTTGTTATACAAGTCAGCAGCAAGAAAGAATGCGCTAACATTATTCTGCTTGAGTTTTGTTATTTAGGGATGTCACTAAGACATTCTCTCTTCTTTCTGCTTTTTTCAGTTTTGTGGTATGTGGTCTAAAGATGCCGTGTTTAGAAGCATGTTTTAGGTCTTATTTAGTTATTTAATAAACTGTAGAGAACGGGAAATATCAAAATCATATTTTAGCTTCATTTGATTTCACTGATAGGAAAAATGACTGGTTTCATAAGAATCTTTCCCAATATATACCATCAAATTTACTCACAGACAGAGAATTGGTGAAATCCTTTGATACATCAGCTCACTTTTCTAGCGAGTCAGTATTGATTGTAAGTGAATTGTCAAACACCCCAGGCTTTAAACATTCAATGCAAGGTGTAGTGACAGGTAAATGTGAAAAGAATGTTGTCACCAAGCATCTGAGATACTAGTGAAAACATGACAACAGACGTTTGGTAAACATGGAACGCAGTGTTACTTGGAATGGTGCTGCAAAAAGTTCCGACCAAGTTCAATAAAGATTGGAGTGATATTGTTTGTATTTGCAGTAATTCACTACGTATATGAAAGAGTTGTATGATGGCCTGTCAAAATCGATACCTGAGCTGAAGTGCTTCCCTGTAAGAGATCCTTGTCACTTGCTAGATGGTATGCTGAAAGCATCTTTACAATCTTCAGAGTTAATGAAGAATGATACTGACTTTGTAGTCCATTTTGGTGCACTGTTTCGTTATTCCCGGGAACTAAAATGCAAATATTTTTCCTTTTGTGCTTTGTGTGGCATCAAAGAAAGAGCCATACTAACTGTGTTATTTAGCCGGTGGTTCTCAATCCTAGAGGCCATGAATGAAATTTTATCCATGTTGCGACTGTTTACAGAATTGTTACTTAGTGATGATGTCAAAGGCAAGAAGTGTGATGATCTTTGGTCACATATTGATAGTGATGTGAAAAAAGTACAGACTATCGCATGCTTAGGTTTTTACAGGAAAACGTGACTGCTGTAGTGGACATAATCAAAATACTAGGGCCTGATTCACAGAATTAACTTAAGACAAAATCCTAAACTTACTACTTTTGGTATTCACAGAATGCACTTACTACTTTTGGTATTCACAGAATGCACTTACTACTTTTGGTATTCACAGAATGGATTTACGACTACTAACTTTACGTCAGCACTCGGGCCGGAGCTTCCAGCCGGAGGCAGAGCTTCTGGCCCGGAGGTGGGGATTCCGGCCCAGAGGTGGGGATTCCGGCCGGTGGCGGAGATTTAGCCTTTTCACAGAGAAACGTTTACATAGGAAGGAAAGACTCACTAAAGAAGTATTGTATGGTGTACTACAATAAGTTTGATTTATAAAAAATTATTTGGACCTCATATACCCTGTGCACACGGTCTCTATACACAAGCACTATCAGTGCAGAAAGCAAGCAATCATTAAAATGTAATTAAAATTCCAAAAACACCGGAAAAACACTGTTTCTGTTGTTTTTAATGGTGCGAAAATGTGTAACCACTGATAACCACTGTTTTTTTAAGGTATTGAAAAACCCCACCAGAATTTACCAAAAATAGAAACTGAAAACAGGAAAGCCTAATAATGCCAGATGGCATATGCGGGCTCTGCAGTGGGACCTGAAGTTCCAGTGGGCGCAGCATCAGGGGAATCTTTCCAATGTCGCCCATATCTCAGAGGGAATGCAAGTCAGTTGCATTGGTGGCTCACACACCAGGATTGGGTCAACAGCATATCCCTCTCCCTTCCCCAACCAGAGTTCACAGTGGTGACAGATGCGTCACTCCTGGGATGGAGCGGCCACATGGGAGAGGCGGAGATAGTGGCCTCTGTTCTCTGGCGGAGTCCGGGCTCCACATCAACCTTCCGGAGCTTTCGGCAATCCATCTTGCACTGAAGGCATTCCTTCCATCAAAGGAAGAGTAGTGCAGGTGTTCACAGACCACACCACCTCCATGTGGTACTACAACAAACAGGGCCGGGTGGGGTCGTTGACTCTATGTCAAGAGGTTCTTCGCCTTTGGACATAGCTGAAAAATCAGGGCATAGCCCTGGTGGTTCAACACTTGGCAGGTTCCCTGAATGCCAGGGCGGACAAACTCAGCTGACGGTGCATGATGGATCACGAATGGCGTCTTCACTCGGAGGTGCTGCAAGGTCTCTTTCAGCAGTGGGGAGAGCTTTGGTTAGATCTATTTGCCGACGAAGAGAACGCGCAATATCAGCAGTTCTGCGCTTTGGAGTTTCCAAGGCGGCACTCGCTCGGCTACGCCTTTCATCGCTAGTGGAATTGCGGCCTTTCCGGCTGTACCACTTCTACCCAGAGTGCTGAAGAAGATCAAGCGCAACCGGGCACAAGTCATTCTTGTGCCTACGGACTGGGCACGTAGAGTCTGGTACCCCGAAGCCTTGAGCATGGCCATGGATCCTCCGATCAGACTGCCGCTTCGGGAGGATCTTCTGTCTCAGCAGCAGGGGACGGTCCCACCCAAACCTATCCAGTCTCCACCTCGTTGCGTGGAGATTAAGCGGCGACAGTTGACAGCTTTTGACCTTCCTCCTGAAGTCTGTAGTTGTCATCTTGGCAGCCAGGCGTCCCTCTACTAAAACGGTATATGCCTGAAGTTGGAACAAATTTGTGGCATAGTGCACAGCAAAGGCTGTGGATCCCCTTTACGCCCCTCTTTCAGAGGTTCTCCTCTTCATTCTTTCTTTGGCCCAGCAGTGCTCTGCTCTAGGCACTCTTAAAGGCTGTTCTTCGCCTTCCTAATCAGCCTTCTCTTTTCAAGTTCCCTATTGTTAACAGGTTTCTGAAGGGCATTACTCATCTCTTTCCTCCTTCTCCTTTCGTAATGCCCTAGTGGGACTTGAATCTTGTCCTCACTTATCTTATGTGTGCACTCTTTGAGCCACTTCATAATTGTCCTCTTCGTCTCCTTACTTTAAAGACTGCTTTCCTGCTTGCCATCACCTCTGTTCGCAGGGTGAGTGAGCTTCAGGCTCTAGCTTCCAAGCCTCCCTTACTTGCTGTCCATCCGGACAAAGTGGTCCTTCGTACTATGCCCTCTTTTCTGCCCAAAGTGGTTACCTCTTTCCACATAGGTCAGACCATCACATTGCCCACCTTCTTCCTGCCTCCACACCCTTCCACAGAAGAGGAGAGACTCCACCGTCTGGACCCAAAACGTGCACTGTCCTTCTACCTTGACCGCACTAAAGACTTCAGGGTGGACGATCAACTCTTTGTGGGTTATGTGGGCACCAAGAAAGGTCTCTCGATGGGTTGTCCTATGCATCAAGATCTGCTACTCTATTGCAAAAAAGGAAACTGCAGTATGACTGCGTGCCCACTCTACCAGGGCGACGGCAGCCTCTACTGCTTTGGGACGTAGAGTTCCGCTGGTTGACATCTGCCAGGCAGCCACATGGGCATCACTGCACACGTTTACAAAGCATTACTGCCTGGACAGCCAAGTCCGGAGAGACGACTTTTTTGGCCGTTCTGTTCTCCAGGACTTCCTGGTGTGAACTTAATTCGCAGACCCACCTCTGGGGTTGGTACTGCTGGGGTAGCTATTCTAAGGTAAGGAATCTATACCTAATGGTCTCTTTCAGATGAACAAGTTACTTACCTTCGGTAACAATGTATCTGTAAGAGGCATACATTTGTTATAGATTCCTTACTGCCCCACTCATCCTCCCCGTTCTGCCAACTGACTTCTAGGGATAGGGACTCCCTTACAGGGCCTGAGTTTTGTGCACCAGTAGTCATATGGCCTGGTATTGCCGAGTCCCCTCCCAGGAAATAATCAGTTACACCCTACCCCTGAACCCTCTCTCCCCCGAGGTATCGATAGTAAAACATCCAACACAATTCTTTTGGATTAGGTTTCAGATAACCCCGGCCGCATTTTATTAAAATAATAAAACATAATAAAATTTCAAAACACAATAAAAAAAATTAAATATACACAGAAAACCACAACATATTTAATCACATTTTTTAATACAGTTATTTGACACGATTTATGGCTATCCTTAACATGAATCTAATACATAGCCATACCTAACTTAAAACTGGAACATGTACATTTGTTTTCTGCGTATCCTGGATGAGCCTATGTGCAAGGTCATGACTGTTCGCCACTAATTGCCAGGTCCCCCTTTACCGGAGTGACCTTGCACAGGAGGTCCGTGTGCCCAGAAGATTCTATTCGTGGGCACTCCCTACGCCCTTCCATCCTACCTCCCAGGGGCTGATGTTATGCCACGTTGGAGCCCAATGCGCCTGCGCAGGGGTTGGCCCAAGCGGCCTACCGGAAACGGAACTCCCTACCCCCTACACCCTTCAGCCTACAGGCTGCCAACGCCCCCTGGGGTGTGATGGGGACCACTCCCCCCCCAGGTGTCCCCGTTAAAGAATGGGATGCCTACTAAGAGATGTAAAATATGACCTAGCAATCATGACCTTACCGCAGACCAAGAATACTCAGACATAAAATACGACAAGTGAAAATTGACCTTAACCTGTATCAATCAATCAATCAATCAATCAGGGGATTATAAGCGCGCTACTCACCCGTGAGGGTCTCAAGGCACTGGGGGAGTAGGGGAGGGGGGTCAGCAGATCCGTTAGCCAAAGAGCCAGGTCTTGAGATTCTTCCTGAAGGTGTTCAGGGAGGGGGCACGTCTGATGTCCGCTGGTAGCTCATTCCACGCCTTGACTGCAATGTGGGCGAAGAATCTTCCGCCTGCTCTGGGTCTGTGGATGCGTGGGGTTTCGGCCAGTGCGAGGTTGGCGGATCTGAGGTTTCTTTTGGGTACGTGGAAGTTGATCCTGTCATTGAGGTATTTGGGTCCGTTGTTGTATAGGCATTTGTAGGCGTGTGTGAGGATCTTGAAAGTGACTCTTTTCTCCACTGGGAGCCAGTGGAATCCACGTAGGTGTTGGCTCATGTGTTCGTGCAGAGGAAGAGTCTGGCGGCGGTGTTCTGTATCATCTGGAGTTTGCGGAGTAGGGACCTGTTGATGCCGGTGTAGAGAGCGTTTCCGTAGTCCAGTCTGCTGGTGATAAGTGTGTGGGTGACTGTCTTCCTTGATTCCGGGGGATCCATTTGAAGGTCTTGCGGAGGATGAGGAGAGTGTTGAAACAGCTGGAGGTGATGGCGTTGATCTGTCGGTTCATGGTGAGTGATGAGTCGAGTCAGGGGTAAAGTAATGTAAAACATAATGAAATGGTATTCCTTGACAAATAATGACAACCCACTTACAGACTTAAAACCTTATAAGCAAACAACAGATTAACACAAGCCTGACAGAACTACTTCCTAAAACCTCGCTACCTCAGGGGATGGTGTGTGGGGAAACAAAAACGGAGGCTTCAGGCGCCCTGTGCGCGTGCTGGTGAGGTGCTGTGATCAGGGGGCAGAGCGGCAAAGAAGAGACTCTCCCGCCGCTCTGCTGCTCTTTTTGAAGAGCGCTGCCCCCTAGGAAAGAGGCTCAAACAGCTCACGGTTAGATCCGGGACCCGTTTCCATTGCGTTGCCCCAGAAGCACATGAAACTTCTTCCGGGGCACGCCTTCATTAGCCAATGGGTGAGGGCGAGGAAGGTGGGCCCCACGCGTGTCACCAGCGCTGGCCCCTCCCCTCTCCGCCGTGAAAGTGCGTTGGAGACCGGCACAACCGCCATATTGGCGGCGTGACCGAGTTCCCGGTTGCGCCTTCATAGTGTATTGCATGGCACTGCGCTTCTGGCTTGGAAAGTCTTGTCAGAACTCATGTCAGCACGCAGGGGCAGCGCGACATCATCCCGGCGACCACGACCCGACGACGAATGTGGAGTCGACCGACACCACCTACCCACGCACAGGGATACTGCTACGCAAAAATTTCTCCGGATCCAGTCTTGCGCCAGGGGGTAATTCTAAGGTAAGGAATCTATAACTAATGTATGTCTCTTACAGATGTGTCTGAAGGTAAATAACTTGTTCTTTAAAAAAATTAAAAACACCAGAGAGTGTATGTTTTTGTCTGAGTGAGTATTTACAAATCCCAGGTGAAACCGAGAGGCACCTTACCATTGCCGACTGAAAGCTTTTGTACCCAAATATTTTTATTAAAAAGTATATTTATTAGGGGAGGGTAACATCCCAAACACCTACCTCTGAAGCCTTGCCCCTAGACTTGTGTTATGCCCCTGCCAGTGCTCCAATTCACTCCCAGGATCTTCTCATGTGTGATGTTTCTGTATTACCTTTTAGGAACACACTGGACCTGCCCAAGCGGATCCACTCTGCCATCTGTGTGATGTATGTGTTATTCAGAGAGAAGGTAACACAACATATCACATGCATGTACTGACCCAGAATCCAAACCATGTTCACTCCCAGGAAGAAACAAGCTTTCAGTCATGTTTACTGCTACTTTCACTACTTGACTTGTGTACTATATTGTAATTGCCTTTCTGTAGCTCTTACAACCCCTGGCAAAGCGTTGTAGCGCTTGATGTGTGCTTTCCCCACAGATAGTATTCCAGATGACTGAGGCGCCCCTTAAACAAAGAAGGGGTGTGGTGGACAGCTTCGGGGAGCAGGGTCAGAGCCCCCTCAGGCATGGACGGGCAGCGGGGCGGTGATACATTTCTCAAGGCAGCTCTCGGTTGGCTCGGGCCCGAGACAAGCCCCCATTATCCCTTGATTAACATGTTAACTAGTTCCCTGCCGCCTGTTTACTTTCGGGAGTGTGCTGCGCTGTCCCCAGTCTGGGCTGGCGGTGTTAAGTGACCACAGGCTGCCCCCTAATCTTTACTTCTCTTTTTAATGTGTGTGTGTTTTTTTTTGTTTCCAGTGATTAGATTCGGCCGAAAAGCCCGGTGTGTCCCGGGGCTATTGCGGGCTCAGACCCGCCTTTCAGCAGATTAGCGCCCCGAAGTTTGCAGAACACATCGGCTACTTTTCTTTGCAGCCCCGAGCCCTGCAGCTATGCAGGCACACCGCGCTAATCTCATTAAAGACAGAAGGTTGGATCCTCAAAGCATATTCATAATGGGATAAGACAGGGAGGCGGGGCTGGCTCAAGTGCCCCCTTCTGCTCTGTTGCCTTTCAGGCCGCACAATCGAGAGCGGGGGGTTCGATTAGCTATTTATTTAATCATTGCTTTAAAATGTTTACATAGCTCACCCCACAAGCTGTGTTTTCTTGGCGCGTTATAACATTAGTTGCTATTTTAATCAAACTCTGTGGTACCGTTTTTCACGATATCCGGAAATAAGCCTTTCCACCTGCAGGCCAATGGATAGCTGCAGCAGGTGCATTAACCGCCCGAACTATCTCAGCTGCGGATGTAGCGCCAAGCACGTCGTATAGCTCACAATGAACAGCGACGAGCATCATGTCCGTTTTCACATAATAGAAATAAAGGAATCCGTCCCGAGAGTGAGGGTGCTATGCCGCGGAAGTTGACTGTGTAGAGTGGGCGTTGATGACGTGATCTCTGTATACCGGGCACACGTTTGCGAGGGGGGACCCAGCCTTTCTGCTTCTGACGTCGATAACAAGTTTATGTAGCGCTTAAATACAAGAGGCACCCACAGGTGCTTTCCGGGACTCTGCAGTTGTGTAGGTTGGGTGGTGATAGCAGAATATGTTAGTGACGCAGTGATGCCGGCGGTCACTTTGGTGGTGGAGAGTTGTGTGGGACGGTGGTGCGAATGGTGGTGAAGGCGCTATAGGATGGAGAGTGGCTCTTTTGGGCAAGCAGTGGCGGTGGTGGTGGTACGGAGATGAGGGTGCTGGTTGGGGTGGGGATGGGGGCTGGTTTGGAGTGGTGCCTGCACTTGTTATTTGGGGGGGGGGGGGGGGGAGGGCTGTGTGCGGGAGGTGGGAATTGTGGCTGGGTTATGGTGCTGATGGTGAATGGCTTGTCAGTTGGGGTGGTGGCTGTGATAGTGTTGGGGACGTGATAATGACGCCCTATGTGAGGGGTGAATGGATGGGATTGGTGTGGTGATGGTGGCTGAATTGCAATGGTGATGGTGGCTGGGTTGGGTTGGTGATGGTGACTGGGTTGGTGGATGTGCTAAAGAACGGTGGCTGTGGTGGTATGGGGAAAGTGGTGATGGTGACTGATGGGATGAGTTGCTAGGATTGGGGTGGTTATGGTGGCTGAATTACAATGTTGGTGGTGGCTGGGTTGGGTTGATGATGGTGATTGTTGGTGGATGGACTGGAGGTGGTGGGTGTGGAGGTATGGGGGAAGTGATGATGGTGACTGATGGGATGATTTGCTAGGATTGGGGTGGTTATGGGGGCTGGGTTGAGTTGATGGTGACTGAGTTGGTGTTGTGATGGTGCCTGTGATCACGAGGTGGAGGTGATGATGGTGATTGATGTGGGGGTTAGTGGCTGAGATGGGCTGGTTCTGATGGCTGGGTTCAAGTGGTGATGGTGGAGTGGGGTGCGGGTACTGTGGGTGTGGTGATGGTGGCTGGGTTCGGGTGGTGATGGTGGAGTGGTTGGTAGCACCATGGGTGAACGATCAGGGGTGGGGTGGGGTGATGATGGTGAAGTGGGTCGGCAGCCCTGTGGGTGTAGTAGCAGGGGTGGTGATGGAGTGTGTTGGTGGCACTGAGAGTGTGGGAATGGTGACTTGGCTGGGGTGGTGATGGAGTGTGTTGGTGCCGTGAGTCTGTCTATGGTGACTGGGGCAGGGTGGTGATGGAGTGTGTTGGTGGCACTGAGAGTGTGGGAAGGGTGACTTGGCTGGGGTGGTGATGGAGTGTGTTGGTGCCGTGAGTCTGTCTAGGGTGACTGGGGTAGGGTGGTGGTGGAGTGGATTGGTGGTAGTTTGGGGGTGGTGATGGTGTCTGGGGTGGTGGGGTCGGGTGTTTATGGAACAGATTATTTCAGCTTCCTCTGTAGCCCTCCTCACCCCACTCCGCCCCGTCCTCCGCCCTCTCACCCTCTGAGACCCCCCCTGAGGTTTCCCGCCCGGAAGCTGGTGGTGCCGCCCAGCCTCTTGCAGTCGCTGGGAGGGAAGGAGACGGTGACGAGCGGGTTAGGTATGTGGGAAGAGGTGTGAGGCTGTGGGGAAAATGCCATAATTGAATGTTCTGTGAACGTGCATGGGTGAGAAAGTGAGGCCTGCCCTCTGTGACTGAAGCCGGCTGTTCGGAGGCAGGGAGGGAGGGCGCGTAGGGAGGCAGAGAGATACCGGAAGAACAAATACACGATTGGAGAAAAGGAGGGAGGAGAGCACGACGAAGAAAACAAGAGACATCACGACAGAAGAAAAATGGGGAAGACTGAAGAAAAATTGAACTGGGGAGAGAATTATCTAGGGGAAGAGAGAAAGGAAGACATTAAGATAGGGAAGAAAGGAAATAAAATGAGCGTAGAGGCAAGGGTAAGATAATTCACATAAAGTACATAGAACATCCGTTGATGCCTATATAATGACGATGGGAAATGAAAGGAAAACACATAGATGTTTAGCCCTAGACTATATGGACATCCGGTCCGATGTTTCCTGTCCATCTCCTACCCGCTGGACCCTGGAGCGCCTCAAGCTGCGAGCTCTCCAGCCCTGTCCCTGCTCTCGTGCGACGACGAATGTCCCGGGCCTGAAGCGAGAGAATGTTATTATAGAGAAATAAACAGAGAGGAATCCAAACGGGGACGGGGGCCTGATTACCGAGGACAAGAAGTAGCCGAAAGGTGGTGAAAGTTGGCTGGCCAGAAGGAAAGCATGAAGCAAGCAAATCAAGAAACATAGGGGGACAGAGGCAAAACGTGATAAAGGAATGGGAGGGAGATAGCAGAGAACTAAGAAAAGGGAGAGAGCTGTAGAAAGTAGCCGGGTAAGTAGGGCACGTGCAAGCCACGAGACCAGTGAGAGGCCTGATTGTTGGATGCATTCTGAGGTTTAAGGTCCTGCATTCTACATTTACGCACACCGTTTCCGTTTTTTGATGATTTTGATACCCAAATATAGACAGGGAATAAATATGTTTAATTGGCTATATTTATTTTTAAAATGGAAATAAAACGGAAAGGAGGTCTTCTTGCGAGTGTTTGTATTGCCAGGTATCGCCGAGCCCCAGCCCCTTCCGGGTCGTGACCCGGATCACCAACCTACCCTCCATCATCCCCCTATTGCTAGAGACAGCACACAACATCAGTTTAACTTTTGGGTTAGGGGTCGTAAACCCCCGGCCGCATTTATTAAGACAACAAACCACCCACCCACTCATCCCCCTTTACAAGATAGAGGTGCTATAAAACGCGCCCACTCAATGGGCCTAAACACACCAGGTGATTTATACCCAAGTGGTTCATTTTTAGGGAGGCCCAACAATCCAGGGGATGCTCCAACGCCCATTCTCGAAATGCGCCTGTACTACCAACTCAGAGCCATATGCAAAACACTGCATAGCCCGTTTCCAGAGGCCCCAGCCACACTGACACCATTAGAAAATGCATTAACCATCTCTTCGCCTCCTAAGCTAGTCACAAGGCTTTACAATTTAACGCAAACATCCGCAACTCTCACCACACCTCGTGCACTGGAGCAGTGGCGGGAGGACCTAGGCGCATCCCCCACAGACGGCCAATGGAACTACTGCTGCTCCCAGCCCCGGCACCTATCACAAACTACAAATTGAGGCTCATTCATTTTAAATTCTTACACATGTTGTATCGCACACCCTTACAGTTGCACAACATGGGATTACGTCCGAATGCGAACTGTTGCAAATGTAAACAAGAACAGGCGGCGTTTCTGCATGTAGCATGGTCCTGCACCCCCATAGCCCGATACTGGGAGGGAGTATACGAGATCATACATGAAGTCGCGGGATTCAGACTGCAGTGCACACCGCTAATTGCTTTACTGGGCCATGTCGGGGAGGTCCCCTCTGGAGTGGGTCGACTCACAGCTATGATTTTACTACTCGCCAAACGCAGGTTAGCGATGCACTGGGGTGCAAACACGGTCCCTAAAGACACCTGGATACATGACATCACACACTGCCAAGAACAGTTGGGGGCCTTCTAGGACTTAAGGCCACTAGCGTCTCGTCCGAAAGATATTTGGGAGCCATTTATGGCATGGGCCAGGGAGATGAACACGACACTGTCAGACACCCCCCAAGGCGCATTAGATACAAAGCCATCAGCGCTTCTGAGTCGGATGCTGCCTCTAGTCACAGAAGCCTCTGTGGGTTGTAAGTCACATTAGCCTACAGCATGTCTATACGAAATACTACACACGCTCATGCCTAATGCGTTGCCCGAGTAACCTGTTAGATATTTTAACTGTTGCCTGGACGTACAGTTTTGCTGCTTTTATAAAAAGGTATGCCGTGATGTTGTCCTTACGTTACATGACAATTCTTTTACAGCGGTGTGGTAATATAAACTGTAATATCGTCTAAGCTTTGGTCTATAACAAGACATGACGCCTTGCTGTGAAATGTAACACGTAGTACTGTAATTTAAACATGGCTTGTAATGTTTACTCATGTTTTACAAAACAATAAAAAGAAATGTACAAAAAAAAGACAACAATCCACAAACATAAAAAATGCACTCAATATAATTTTCAAAATTATACGCAGAAACATCATACATCGGTTACATGATTATTTAAAATTTTTGATGGATGGCTAACCTTAACATCGACTAATACACAGATGTTCCTAACCATATCTAGCGTTGTCCCTGCGTATGCAGCGTTGAGCCTACGAGTGAGATCCTGACTGGTCAACCTGTGAGGGGCCCTCCCTAAGGGAAGAGACCCCACCCCCCGGGAGTACCCGTAGTAAAACCTGTGCAGGAGGCCCGTCTGTCCGCCAGGTTACCTAACTCAGGCACCCCTACACCCTCATTATCCCACCAAGGCAGACTGACAAAGGTGGTAGTGAAAAAAAGGTGAAACTTCTGAACAAAACTTCAATAGATGCAGATGTGCACGTGTTTGTTGTCAAATATCAACAGTATCAGGTGCGTATTTTTGTTTAATATATGGCAGCTTATAGCACTAACCCTGTTCAGGGATCCGAGGGTGTCTGGTACATGTGCTGGTGAAATAAATATGGACATACAGTAGTTGCTACTTCTTTGTTTTACAGCCTATGAAATAAATATGAATACACATATAGTATGAGTTCAAATAAATATGTAGCAAATAAAAAGTACCAACCCAGAGCCATATATATTACAAGATAGCCAAAACTGCAAGAACCAGAAAACAAAGGAAAGACAGTGGCAAAGCAAACAGGTCTGGCACTGATAGGCCTGGATTTCTTATTACTTTATTTTTGCAAATGTGTAATAGACATTAAAACAAAAGTGAAACTGTTGTCATTTAAAAGTGGCTTACATATATTTGCAAAAATCAAGTAAAAAAACGACTGTTGCAAGAAAGAAAAGCAGATATTTTCTTTCAAGCCCTGGCACTGAATTGGGATGTTTTGTAAGCATGTGTGTACATGTGTGCAAGCAAAATGCCATCACTGACAGCGAAAAAAGCTCCTGACTAAGTGGTCTGACCTATTGGCCCATGCTCTATGCTATGGCAGGCAGAAGCAAAATGTAAAGGACCCTCAACAGATCAATGGATACAACAGGGTACATAAGGGGGAACCGTGTAATAATATAGTCAAATTATGCCATCTACTGAAGCAGAAGTGGAAGGCGCTCCTTCTCCCACATCACAGCAAAGACCTGGAACAGCCTCCCCAGCCACCTCTGGACCATCACCTCACTTCCTCCAGGATTCTGAATGGCCTTTCAGAGCTGGCTGTTCAAATAAGCCTCCGGGGCCTGCAAGTGCCTGGATACCCTATCGGGTGATTAGCCACGCTTTATAAATCCTGATTAATTGATTGATTAATAGAGAGGTTCTGGTGACATCATAAACCATGAGGCGGAAGGTCTGCAAAAGTCACCAGAACCATGAGAATATAACACCATACTGCACGCTACCTGTTATGCATTTTGTTTTACATAACATGTTTATTTCAGGGTAGTTCTTTTGAAAAAGCTGTGTTTTTTAAAGTGTAACTAACAATGGGCACTGATTGGATTTAAAATGCTTAGGTTTATAAACTGTTAGGAAACGTTTGATAAACATTGGACAAATTTGACAACCAGTCGCTTTATGCAATCTTATGATTGTATCCTTTACAACTTAATTATGAATTTATGTCACTTGCTATATCATTTGCCATACATTTTGCAGATTTCATCAAAATCGTTGTTTCTAGCTGAAGTGGATGAAAATAATGCTTCCAGAGAATGTGCTGCATAATTTGCCCTTCTTGTAGCATAACTTTGCCGCATAATTCTAGTGGCACTGACAAAGGTAAAGCTCTGCAGAGTGGTCTGGGGCTGTCATTATAATGATGAAACCTGTATTTCACAGGGAACCATGGAGTATTTTCTGTGTTGCAAGGTTTCCTATGAAATATGGATTATTATATTACAACAGGTTGTGAAATAAAAGCACACCACCTATGTACATATATATGTATGTGTGTTTATATATAGACATATAAATACACATATACATGTGTGTGCCACACGTTGCACTCTGAGTCCCGTCCTTCAAACTCCATGTATGGGACCCAAGGAAAACAAGCGGCACAACTCTGATCAGGTAACAAATTTGTATTTTTCTTTTATTTATCATCACAGTATAAGAACAAACCTACGCATTTCGGCCGTAGCCTCAGGGTCATAGAGAAAATGTGTGTAGATAGTCCCTTTTAAAGGGAAACCACCACCATTACCATACGTGTTTAAAAACCATTTAAAGCAGCCAAAACAATGTTATGGTATTTTCTAATGCACCAAAGTTCTAAGCTCGACTTATTGCTTTTCTCTTTTTTTAGTGTACACAATTCACTTGTAAAGTACTCATGAGACAATTTCCCAGCATTATCTCAGTATAATTACAAACGATAGAGCAATATTTACCATTCGGTTCGTTACAGGATTTCTGAATTATAAAGCCCACAGTGCATTTTATATAATTAGTAAATCTTATTTGTGGTTAAAATATATATATATATGTGTGTGTGTGTCTGCATATATCTATAGGGACAAGGCTGAAAAGTTTCCCATAAAAATGCAAGTAGTGGTGAAATTGAAATATGCTTTGACTCTGGTTCATCAGCAGATGAAGGCCCTAGTGAAAAGATCAAATTTCAGAAGAAATGAGACTTGTACATATATCAACAAAATAAAGAGGAAGACAGAACACGAAGGGGGAAACACAAACTCTGGTCGATAAAGAATTTGGGGAACATGGATTGTATAATGTAATTACCATCTCATCTAATCACAAATCCAGAGAAAAATGCAAAATACGGGGTTAAGTTTCTGCCCCTCGCCATCCTTGAAATTTGTGAAATTGATACTATAACTATACAAGTTCATATGAAAATTTGAGTTATATAAACATTTTTAAATTAAATATCCAAACAGTGTGACGAGTAGATCCCAGCCTTTACAGGTATGGATATTCCAGAGTTACTGATATTACAAAGTCTAACAAAGGAAGTAGAGGGTCAGAATTTGGAAATGGGCACCACATCCCAAATAAGATAGGTGGAAGTTTGTGAGAGACTGAGATTTCAAACAGATGCATCAGATCCTAGTGGCTATAAATAAAAATCCCAATTTATTTGTTCTTGTTTTAATATGTGGCTGTATTGCCCCCATATACCAGGGACACAAACAACTTCCTTTCAAAAATCAATCTTATACCTTGGAAGGCACCATAAAATTGTGAGCATGAATTTTGTGTCCTTATGTAGGCCTATAAGCCATAATTATGGAATCAATGCTTGTAAATACTTTTTAAGAGCCAGACTCATTGACTTTCTTCAGCATACAGAGACGATTCTGGATATGCTGAGGTTCTTCCTGATCCATAATGTGTTGTTATTTGATGACATGCTGTATCTACAGAAACAAGTAATGGCCAGGGGGCACCTCCTCCACTCCAACATGTGCCAACCTTTTTATGGTATGGTGGGAGAAGAAGGGGGCCTTGGCTGAGTACAATAACTATTTCATTAAACAGGTACTACTCGAGGTCAATTTAATTGACGACCTGTTCATTATCTAGGATGGTGATCCTGAGGAATTGAATGAATATATACAAAAGCTGAACATGAATGAATTTAATATCAGATTGAATAGCAACGCCAGCTCAATGAGTATTGCTTTTTTGGTTGTCCACCTCTATGTCAAAGAAAATGAACTATGTACTAAAATCTCCAGAAATGCAAACACAAGCAACTCCATTTCATATGCCAATAGTGGGCACAAAGTGCTAAAATGGAACATTTCAAATGGACAATTGCTTAGGGCTCGCAAGATTTGCTAATCTGAAATGGATTTTGACCTGGAGGCAAAGTTAATGATGGACAGGTTCACCAAAAGGGGGTACCTGAGAGCAATACTGAATAATGCCTATTAAAGGGTTAAGTTTAAAAAAAGAGATGACCTACTTTGTAACACTTGTAAAGAAGAAGTACAAACAAGTACTGGTCAGAGTTTGGAATGTAGATTCATCATTAAATATAATAATGAACTTCAGGAAATGAAAAAAAAATTGTACAAAAATGTGAATTTATTGCACCATGATGAGAATCTTAAAAATTGTATAGGACCACATCTGATCATTACATATAAGCAAATGGCTTTTCTTGGTGACTTCCTAATGAAAAGCCTTTTACCAACAGGTAAACGACTAAATGGATGGCTGCAAAACGATCAGAATGGTTTCTGGAATGTGGGCAATGCATAGCTTGCAAAAATGGCTAAAAAAAAAAGGAGTATGCAATATTCGCCAGAAAAAAAGACCCAATTAAAGAAAGGATCACATGCAATACTGAATTTGTTAAGTAATTTTTGGGAGTACAAATACGAAAGTAAGAGTACTACAACATCTAAGAGCTGCATAAAAGCGGGATAAGAGCTAGCCCATGGCTAAACATCTTTGGGACCAACATAATGGTGACGTGAGAGGTATGGTATTGTGGAGTAAAGCACATTAAGATACTCCCCAGGTGTGGAAACCATGAACTCGATTTAAGAAAACAAGAATCGCCTTGATCCTCTTAATAGGAATTGAAAGCCATGGGTCCCACAATATGGATGTTGAACTTCATATGCATCTGCAAAAACTGGAGTTCTGTCTTTTAAAAAGAGATTGTCAAATGATAACTGTAACTCAATATCAATCTATGTCAAGCCCTGTGGCGTGAAGTATAGACTAATAAACGTTTGCCTGCCTGGCAGTACCTGGGCCAGCCAATTGAAGACCTGGCTCTTTGTTCTTTGTTGAAAAGTACATTGCGGTCAGAATCATTTAAAAAATCTGTCAATAGTGTTTTGAAAAAAATGTCTATGGTAAGAGATAACGAGGCCCTGTCATCTAGATCACATGCATGGACAACCTTAGGCGAATACTAGGTTCTCAAGCGTCAGCCCTATTTGGAGGATGGGTGGTCAATGCATCTAAAATGACTCTTTTTGCGACATCATTTTGGCTTCCTCCCCGGCCTTATTCATGCTTCGCCTTGGCTTAGGATTTCCAGCGACATATCCTACAGACTGGGTAGGGTTGACGTGGAGGATATCATTCGCACAACAGGCCGGTGCCCCAGTTTATTGTCGGAAAGAAGGAGATTTTTAAGGCCTTTGTTTAATCAACGCGGCATACGATCATGCAGGCAGGGGCGGTTATTGCCTGCCTCAGGGCATCAGACCCTATTCGGAACTCTAGTTTTACAAAAATTAAAAAGCTTGATCTATGATGTAACTCTTTTTTTCTGTCTATCAAAAACCTATAAACAATTGTGGCGCCTGATACTTGCTGGTAGTTCATGTCTTCTTGCGCTGGAGTTTCTAAATAGTTTTTTTGGGTCGGGCAAATAGGCACTATGCTGTTAGTATGCTGTTTAATAGTATCTTGAAACAACAATCTATGAAGCACTCTCTAGGGAGAGTTCTAATGACCTTTCGCACTAAAACCAACTTAGACAGTACACGCCTTTATTCAGGGCCATGTCCAAAGCGACCCCCTCATATAAACTCTCACCTGCAGCTTAACTTGCACTTTACCCCCGTGTCTTGGAGAGCGGTTCCCTTACTCTAGTGTATCACCTGCACTATAATTCATGCGTCAGTAGCCCTCCACTCCGATGATTCTGAGAAGTACCACAGGGATGCATTTGTGCAAATTGTTCTCGGCAGCCACTGATATTTTTGGGAATATTCTTAGCCTATGCCCTTTTACAGTGGATGTAAAATAACTAGTATGAGATCCTGGTGTCTGAAAGCCTTGAGTGTTGATATTAAGTGACAAGTGTTTAATCAATGACGCGTTTCCATGATCTTACTAAAATGTTTTATTCTGTTGTGTACTTTAATGGACTTAAGTGTCTAAATAAAAGGATTTCACTATCAATATCGGATACAAGTTCAAAATGCCTTATGACAGACAAGCAGCGGATAGAAACACTCCACACCTAAATTGTGATCACTATAAACCGATGATTAAGTGGATGGCATAAGTGTAAGAGATCATTGACTGGCTTGCAAGGTGATAGAGGACAGATTATTTGTTCATCAGGTTTCACAATAATAAACACTGAAGACCTTTACAGGGGCTTTCATGTGCCATTTTCTGTATTATAATACCTTATCGTGCTAGTTGCATTACGTGGCAACCATATAGTGCCCCTGTAGAAAACCTGATTGGCTGTGAGGGACAGATTTTAAAGGAATCTGAAATGTAAGTGCTCTATGACTGCAAATATGTATCCAATGTGTAGATTCATATAGAAAAGCCTCCCATGCACTCAAGGACTCCCATGATATAACAGTAGCGGTTGTAGGGGCTGGAATCATGAGCGAATGGAAATGTAAATTTAGGAGCTGATGGGCACATGATTTGTATTTTCATGGAATGTACAGGACACTTTACGGATTGTGTTGTGTATGGAAATTAGTAATGGTTCTCAGATGATGAACATCGAACAATGCACAGGTCACTTTATATGTCACAATATGAAAATAAGGGCCCAATAAATTGGACCAATATAGAAGGCATAAGTCACTTTAAGAGTTTAATGCAGTTGCCCCACTCGTATATGTCAGAGGGATGGTCAGAAAAAAAGTTTCAGAGGCCTGACGAATTTGCCAATGATTGCGTTTTATTGATAGGGTCTTAGAGTATAGAAAAGTGGGCTTGACAAAAACATATATATACATAGTTTGGCACAGTCCCCAAAATAACATATATAACTATTGCTATTTATGTCAGCTCTCCTGTCTTCCTTGCCAAGATGTGTGTTGTCATTTGTGGTTCCACTCTTAACGTTTCCATTTTCTTCTTTCCTTACGCCCTTACGCGTGAATATAGGCGATGCCACCAGAAAAACAAATGCCCTATTGGGAAGAACAATCTACCAGGTTTTCATTATCTAATAGTCCTGAGTTGTGAGATATGTTGGCATACTTCCCTGCCCAGAAAGTGAGCATGACACCTAAGTGTCGAATCGGAGAGGGGAAATGAGGGAAGAAAGAGGGAAACCAAAGGTCCTTGTACGGCTCTACGCGAGGGATCCAGATATTTTCCGCACTAGCTTTGCCCTCTCAATAAGTGTGTTAAGACCCCAAATCCTTTATCCTGCTTCTCTTTAAGTGCACCCTCTTGGGTTTATCTCACCACGGTGGCGCCACACCAACGCCTCAAACAAATAGTGAAGCAGAGATACCAGCCAAAAGAAAACAAATAAAGGAATACATCCACATCATTATGCTCACTGCAACCGCACACACACACACTCTCCTGAGTTGTGACATACTCTGTGTTGGGGCACTACCAATATGTTACAAAAAAGTTGTGGGGGGCCGCAGGGAGAGTAGCAGCCCTTCAAAATCATTTGTTAAAAAGTAACCTTATTTTTCCTAGGATGTATGCAGCATGACCCCAGGCAAAGATTATGGTGTTTGCATGCATTCCCATAACTGGGGCCTTTGCTCAGGAGTGCATGGATCTCTTGTGATTGGTCTTATGGCTGCAGTGTGTTGCCTGAGGAGTTGAAAGGTAAGATTCTAACAGGTGTTTAATGTTGTTGACAAAGTCAATAGGCTTGTTTACATAAATTGATGTAGTCACCCCTTGACAAAGCTGATAGGCTTGCCTTGTGTAATAAACCGGTGACCCCTTGACAGAGCCAATAGGTTTTCCTTCTATATTGATGTGTCCACCCCTTGACAAAGCCAATAGGCTTGCCTTCATATACTGATCATGTTGCGTGGCCCCCTTGACAAAAGCAATAGGCTTGCCTTGTATATTGATGTGGTGATCCATTGACAATGTCAATAGGCTTGCCTTCATATAATGCTAATGATGTGGTGACCCCTTGACCAAGCCACTAGGCTTGTCCTGTATATTGTTGTGGTTACCCCATGGCAAAGCCAATAGGCTTGTCTTGTATAATCAAGTGGTAACCCCTTGACAAAGTAAATAGACTTCCAGGATGTAAGGATGTAAGGAGTTACATTTTAGAACAGATTATAACCCTTCAGTAGCAGGAGAAATGTAACGCAATACACAGCACTGCTGTCTTTGTTGGCTCGCCTGGCAGACAAGCTGCAAACGTGACCATTTTAATGAACTATATACCTGCAAAGCAAACGTGAAGGTTTCCTCTTTACTTCTGATTTTCAGTACAAATGCAGCACAAGGTGATGATGACGAAGAATGGGAGGTGCCACTATCCCAAGAAAAAACTTTCTTGGGATAGTGGCTTCTGTGGATAAGGCTGACCCAGAAGAACGGATGGAGAACATGCTAAAAAAAACATGAAACAGGCAATGCCAATGAAAAGATGATTAAGTTAGCCATATGTGGCAGGAGATGTGAATGGTCTTGGGGTGAAAAGACGTATGCGTGCATCGCTTATAGTTTGAAGAACACGGTGGCTGTTTGGTGGTCTGCCACCGATGGAGAGCTAGAGGATAGAATCGAAGATGCGCACAGGGGCGTAGCTTAGTCCGTAATATTAGGAGGATGTGAGTCGGAAATTTTCCAACTGACACAACGTGATGCACCCATCTAAATGCACACAGGGTTGGCCTGGGCGGTGGAACAGGGTAATGAATATGGTTTGGGGAATTAGTTTGGAGTTCATTGAAAAGTCAAGGCATGCTTGGTAGCATTAATATATAAAATAATTATTTGAAAAGTGCTGTATACAATATCCTAGATTAAAAATTTCAACCGCACAAGCATCATTCCATTATAGCTTCTAACGGTTTAGCTGCATGGTTCACTGACGTGATTGAATTGTGGTAACAAGTATAAAAGTTGTACATAGCTGCTACTTTACTCATGAAGCTTTAATGGAATTTCTTTAACATCTGCTCGATGAACACATGTGTTCTAAAGTATATAAATGTTTTAAATGTGTTCTGCCTATATTTTAATGACATAGAGATCCTGCATAAAATGGGGTATTCTGTCATGAACTGTTGCTTGTTTTCCTATTATAGTTTTGATGTTTTTCTTTTGCATTCATCTCTACAATTTCAAAAGATTGTCTTCAAATTTGCCTGCTAAGCACCTATAGTCATTCTGCCAACCAAGGTGGTGTTAGACAGTGACAAAGAATGGTGGAAAGACTTTTCAATGTCATTGTTAATACCATCTCATGTAGGTTAGCAAGTGGGTGACAGTATACCTAAATACAGTTGCTGAGAGACTTTAAATTAACACTCATTCGTAATAAGCCAGTGATGTGCTTTGCTAAAACTATTGGTATAAGCCAATCTGATGAAAGAATATGTTAGATGACATCATAACGCAAGTTCTTAAAGCATTTTTTTCAATGCTATCCATATTTTAGTGAAACCTCTCACATGTTATGATGTCTGAGATCAGCGTTTGCCCTTAAGACTACTAAACTCTAGGGCTGGAATGTCTGACTTCCAGTTCCTCCCCAGTTTTGGACTTAACCTGGCTCAAGACCTCAGAAAAAATAGCTTTACGCTGCCTGGAGAAAAGAATGCTGTCTCCTGAAAGATATGGATTGCTGGACTCCACACCGCACAGGTCAGTCTTGCTCTGGAGTCATCCACCCATATGGAGTAATCAAGACTGTGCAAGTTAGTCAGGAGTCCTGTATCCTACTAGAAGTGCTGCCTGTCCTGTCTGGAGAGACGAATCATATTTGTTGTGAAGGACATGTTGAAAGCACACCCCTGCCGAAGGAAGATGTTTAGAAGAGGCGACCACTACCCAGCTGCCTGGTGACTACAGAGTTGTACAGAAAGAGCAAAGAACCATCAACACTGCATGTGGCCCACTGGTAGGATGATCTCTTCAAAGGTGTCTGTGGTGAGCTTCCTCTGTCCCAGAGCCCTCACTAGTGTCCCCCATCTGGACCTTGTGATACCTTGTGGACCTACCTAGTCTGTCAGCGATTTGTGTGGTTATTAGGTAGTCTTTTCAGAACTCCAAAGCCATGCGTAAATCTATGCAGCTACTGCATACATATTGCACTTTGAAGGCCCACCACTCTTGCCTTCCTACTGTGGTCTTGCCGGCTTGAGGAAAAAGTAAATCGTGATCAATCACAGTTTCAGAGGAAAGCTCCTTTTGAGTATTGTGGCATACATTCATAACAGCATTCAGCGGATTCCAATATATTGCTCATTTTCAGTTTCATCCACTGCAGCCTGGGAATTGCAAGGCACAGGCAGTAAGGGCCACTATAGTTATCCATCAGGTCTCCTGCTCTGAGTATATCCTGCTTAAGCCCCTTCTTCCCAAGGATCAGTGATTGTATGCTGGGGTGAGTGACAGCTGAATCTCCAAGAGAAAAACCATAGAAAACGCCCGGAAGATTCCCTGGTAGATAAGATGGAGGACGGGGTAATGGAAACTGCGTTTATGCAAGACAGGGCCTTCATGGTCATTATTAAATGTAGAGTGCCCCAGCGGTAGAGCTAGGGCCAGTCAGAGATGTTTTAAGGCATGGGCAATGTGGGCTCTGGCCCAGGGCCTCAGCCTTTCAGGGGGGCCCTGATGGTGTCAGCTCTATTTTGCAGAGTCTTGCTCTGATAAATTCAATTTTAGAAGAAAAGTAGCGTGTAAAAGTCCATCCTTGATTTGTCTTTCCAAAATCCAAAGAATAATACTTTTCATTCCTTAATTATCATCAGTCTATTAAAAAAATAATCACTTGGGAGTCTTGTGTTTCTTAATGGATCCAATTTTTTTTATTCAATCAATGCTTTCCATCAAAAGCAGTCAACACAGCCCAGCCAACGCGTTTCGTCCCTACAGACATCATCAGGGCTCAATATCACGATTCAGTCAGAAGACTGCGTTAATTCCTCTGTTGTGTCTATCAAGGTGCAGCACAATTCACATAAATGTTTCATATCTTGTTCTCATTGATCTTGTGCTGTCAATCTCAACAACGTGTTCATGGAGACCTCCTGACTGCTGCTCATCCAGTATCCATCTAGCTTTCTTGCTCTGATGACCTTAACGAATTCTTAAACAGATTACTTTTATTGTGAGCGAAATGTGAGAGTATATTACAGACACTTGGCAGAGAAATGTTGTGTTTATGTTTCGTGCAACATCCATAAAAAGTTTCCTTTAGATCAAAACAGGACCTCACCTATGAGAAATGGGAGGGTGTCACAGAGGTTATTTGCACTAATATTAGTGAGCTGCTACTGTGTTACAATATTGAAAATACACGTCCTATCCCTGAATATTAGATGTAACAACTTTAGAATTTGGACGAGTGCGCCTGTGCGCTGTCAGTGACCTGACAAAAGAGGGCATGAAAGAGCTGAAATTGGATCATACATTCGAAGCTGTTCCAAATAGGGGCCCCCAAAATACGTTTGGCCCATGGACACCACAGTCTTTAAGATGCCCCTGGGGCCAGTAGATATCAGAGGCATTTCAAGGGTGGTAGACATAGAGCTGTATACAGATTATGTTTGAACTGAGAGCATGTGTCTAGCAACAGCAGCTTTTACAATGATTTCACATAAGTTTGCGCCCAATTTAGTTTGGATACGTTTATTGGTTTTCCCTCCTTAGTTCCCTCGGTCCCTCCTATGAACTTGTCCTTATTGACAGTACTCTTGGTGTTTCATTCTGTGTTATCCCCAGTACTTGCTGTACCTTCAGCTCTTTTGTGGTCCTGTTTTGGATATCCTGCATAGCTCAGCAGGGCCCTGTGGAGTTAGTCCATTTTCATGCCTTGGCAAGTTTCCTAGTTTGCCTAGGGGCTAGTTACAGTGTAAAGCCACATGCCACTAGGTAGGCCTACAAATCTTGTATCCGTATTGTTATATCATTTTCATTTTGATTTTTAGATATACTTATTGCCTTTTACTCAGCATTGTAACAAATAACTGGACTTCATATGCGTTGCAGTGTCTCCTGTAGCCCTAAAAGTCCAGCCCAGGTCTTTTACCATCCAGCGGTGGCCAACACAAACAAAAAGTGGTGGGCTGGTGGACGGGGTGCGGGAGGGAGCACGGGAGGGGGAGCACGGGGGATAGTAATAATAAAAAAAATAAGACTTATCTGAAGCAGCCAACTGCCTTGTGCCTCAGTGTTCCTCTGCTTCCTGGTCCTAGCAGACACTGAGACAGCATCAGAGACAAACTGCTCTCATTCTGTTACCAATAGCATGACAGCAGCGCAGGTATTGCCCTGAGTGGGCTCGCTCAGGCACAAGGAGTCTGTGCTGTTTCTCCACCCTAGCTGTGTAATACAGCTGGGTTGGAGGAACTAACTGCGCATGTCTGTTTGGCCGGCCTAAGATGGCCATCCAAACCAGCATGCGCACTTAGAAGTGCACATACCACTCCATTCCTCCTACCTCCCATGGCCCGTCCCCTCCCCTCTCTACACATGCTGACTCAGCCAGCAGCTGAAAAATAAAACTATAGTAAAATATCAATTTATTTTTCAGCTGCTGGCTCTGAGCCAGTGGGGTGACTCCCAGCCTCTCACGTTGAACTACCCGATTTACCAGATAGGCCACTCTGCACTTGGACTGAGTGCGCATGTGCACAAAAAGTTAACTCTTCCCTCCCTTTTTTACAGACAGGCGATAAACCGACTAAGGTCTGTATACTAAAGTCTCTGTGCTAAACCTAAGAGGCATTGGTTTGAGCATGATGAAAACCAGTAATAAACATCAAATAAAACCATAATAAAACCAGTAATAAACTGCATTGTGGAAACACTTTTTCCAGCTGATAAAGCACTCTAGTTCGGGAGGGAGCTAGAGGGATCTGGGCATTCTTTCCTTAGGTCTTTTAGCTTTGTATATGTGTAATGTTTAGTTGTATGTCGCGATTAGAGCAATTATTTTCAAATGTAAAACCACTGGTTGGATCCTGACTTATTAATTGTACTTGTACGCTTTGCTGAGTTCTGAGTGTCCAACCCACCTCGCCTCCTTCGGTAAGCCTTAGACAGCTCTGCTTTGCCTCCCTGAGGCCAAGTACTTGTTGCCCAGTTTTTAGTCCAATAGTAAAATGGCCCCCAGGGCAGCAGAGATAAAAGACTATCACTGACACAATTGGAGACCACCTACTCTGATTGGCCTTTGACCCCTGAACTGGTTCTCCACAAGGAAACACACTGATTGGCAGCTTGAATTGATGCATGTTAGCCCACTCCTGTTAGGAAGGTGTCTTGTGGCCAATGCTTTGCGTTCCCCTTCATCACAAGAGAGTGTGTGGTTCCAGGCAGTGTGGGGAAAGGCGAAAGAACTATGGGTAAGGATGTGTGATTCAAAGGATACCTAAGGTTGCTCCAGGGTGCTTCAGGCTCAAAGAGTAGGGAATGGGGCCTGAAAGAAAAGGAATACATGATATAGAATTGGTATATAAGAGTGAGGGTATAAGGGAACACCATGCTGTGTCATGTTTGTTTAGATAATGCCCTTGGCCACTTCAAAGTGCTATAGGGCCAAATAAGAAGGAACATATGCAAAAAGATGAGAAGTCCATGTTATGCCAGAGTCCTAAAAAATACATATTTCTCTACAGATGTGCAATAATGTTTTGGGTGATAGTACCCCAATTTACCCATATCTCTAAGAGAGGCACCCAGTCACGTACCTGTATCTCTATAGCTGAAAGAGTGTGGAATTACTATATTTGTACTGGTGGCATCACCATGCCGTAAAGGTGGATTGGAGACACATATCGCAGTCCCACAAATGTTTATCTACATACCTGTTGGCCATACAACGTGCCTACTTCTTTTGTCATGCATATGTTTGCATAAGTGCCACCCTGTATAATTGTACATCCCTACATGAGCTCCACGTCATACCTGTTCTCTATAGGTGTGAGCCTCAAGTCATATTTAGATCTCTATAGTTTTTACCTACGAGTGCCCTTAAGGCTCTTGAAACCTATCTATAATTCGCATATCTTGGAATACGGTACATTTCTAGTTAATGAATGCCAGCCTTGGAGCACTCCTATGGCAGTCAGTGATCCTCCCTCACTGGTGAAACGAGCAGCAGTCACTCACATATTCATCGCATTCATGTCATAATATGGATGCTGATGCAGCGGCCTCTACAAAATGGCTGCCTCTGTCACCCCCGGAATAGCTTGAAAGGCCCAGTGTGCCACCAACCCACAGACTCCTGAACAGGAAGGAGGGCATTGTGTCTAATCCCAGGCCATTTGTTGAGGAAGGGGGTGCATGTGTGTGGGGGTAGGCGGTGGGGGCGTGAGGGTCTCAGCCTGTGCTCCCCCAAGGCCTCACCTAATCACCATCTCTCTGCATTATTACCCAGCCTAACGCGGCATGCTTTTAAATAAAATATGCAAAGATTGCTCAAATTATTTCCCAGGGGCAAGTGTGCTTTCTATCTGCGCTCGAGCATGGTAATCTGAAAAATGCAAATTTCGCACACACTCACACACATTCCCGTCTGTTGGGTTTGGGCCATTTATTAACTTTTTTAATGTTACTTTTTTTTGCTGCGAACCAGTGAGCTTATCTCTTGCACCATGTTTTTTTATTCCATTTAGAGGAAAACTGTTTTTTAATGGAGAGGGTAATAAAAATTGCCTGGAGGTGAAACAGGTTCACTTTCCCTTTGACGTTTAGAATTTGAATCTGTGGAGAGAAGAATGAGTCTCTTTAACGGAAACTGACAGGAACCTCTAAGCACCTCGGTGAGTACGATTTCAAGTCTTCTTTGTATGCATACAACGTCTAAGCGCTAGAGTTTACATTTTGTACAAGTGAACGCAGCACTGCACACCGGCATCATCTTGAGTGATTCTGGAACTTCCAAGCAGTGGGTGTGGTACTTTATTCGGCCTAAAAGGGCAGGTTGGACAGCCTGCCCCGTTTATCCTTGGCCTCTCTGCTGGGAGTGGCAAAGAAAATGCCAGTAAGGGACAGCTGTGACGTGCTGCCGGTCAAGACTGATAACCAAAAGTTGCCTGGAAAACCTTTTCAGACCTGCCCTCATACTGCACATAGCAAGTGAGCACAGAGAGCACATCTGGCCACTGCATGGGGTGTTTAGGAGGGGGGGGGGGGGTTCTCCCCCAAGAAAGTTTTGAAAAACTGCAAAGTTGGTGTGTTTTACTCCACATTTTTCAATGTAGAACCTTATCCAATCATTGGATGGATGGCTGGAAATTGGAGACATGGCTGCATGGCTCAATGAAGGAGTGAATAGTTGGGGAGGCGAGAAGTGGGTGGATTAATTATTTGAAGAATGAATGAAGACTTATAGCTATGTGGAGCAAATGGTCCCAGTGCATAACATTGATGGCAGCACCCCTAGTGTAAATATTGTAATAGCTCCACTGGCTGCATGCGACTAACCTGCAAGAGACAGGAACCAACCAAATGTAAAAACAAATGGGTTTGAAGTGAGTGTGGTGTGACCTGCACGCTTTAACCTTTTAAGTGTGGGTGTTGGCCATTGATGGCCAACACTGGGGAGGTAAAAGCTTCCTGAGCAACAGGATTTTGTTTTTTTTAACTCCATTGAGGTTTGGCACGCAGGGCGCACTGACGTCCTTCCACAAGAAGTGAAAGTAAAATGAGCGGGCTTTCACTGAATCAGTGCTCAGGGGATTATCTCAGCCTCTCGAGCACTAATTCTCACAGGAGAGGCATCGCAGGAAAGGGAAGAATGTCCTATGCTCAGTGGATCCCTGTTAGGAGATCGCCACAGGACAGCGATCCCCAAGCAGGGATCCACCCACTAGACACCAAGGATAGGGGGTGGCCCCTGGGGCATGGGCTTGTGCCCCACCATGGCAATTTATATATTTTAGTCTTTCTGCACACCAGGGGGGGCAGTTGTGGGCAATTACTCCAAATCTGCCATCCTCGGGGAGGCAGAAAGCCCACTAAACACCAGAGATTTTTTCAAGTCATACAAAATATAGGGGTGGGGAGTAGGTGTTCCGGTTTTCATTTTAGTAAATAATTTCTGCACAGCGCCTCCCTTTCTTTGATCAGGGCGGTGGTGGTGGGGGATGATTGTTTCTATGTCAGGATTGGACTCACTTCGAATGATTGTCACTCAATGCAATGGTACCATTTAATATACTAAACTGGAAGATGCTGCAATGGGCACATCATGGAGAAAAACACTGTTTTGAAATGCGCTGTTTTATCATGTATGCACCGGACTCTCTGAGCCAAGCAAAAGCAGACCCCCTCTCCACTTTACACTTAAAGTCCGAAAGGTCAACGTTGCATGCATAGGCGCTGGAAGTAGGGGTGCTGCAGCACCCCCAAAATAACAATGCTGAGTTCAGAAGGTGATTGAGCAATAAAGATGCCCGCACTGTACATTTTGGCCACCGGTGCGTCACTCTTTGTGATGCTCCGGTGTCGCAGGAGCCTACTCTATATGTACCAGGCAGCACTAAGCCACGTTTTTTGGCTTAGTACTGCCTTGTAAATATTGTTCCCTTTAACACAGTTTTCTGCAATGGGTGTTGCTGGGGGGGAGGGGGGGCATTCCCAGCAACATCCATGGCATTTGACACTGCCCCAAGTGTATGAGAAATCATAACTGAGGCAGCGCCAAAAACGTACACCTCCCCAGGGGAGGCATACGGGAGGCACAACGAGGAGGAATATCTTTATTTGTCCTTGTTTTTTCCTTTTTCTATGTGTGCTGCATTCTTTCTGCACAGAAAGAAGAAAAAGCCTCTTGTGATTGTTTTTGTGCCGGAAGGTTTTCTTTCCTGCACAAAAATAATCATCCCCGCAATGCAGGCATCCTTGCACCATGGTGCAAAGGTGCCTGCGTTAGCGCATGGCAGCCCATTGTGCGCTAGCGCAGGGGTAAACAACTGGAATGCGCTGTATCTGATATTCGTGATTCGTTTGAACACGGAAGATGCCACTATTTCGCTGCGTGCGAATTTGTGCAGACGCCGTACTGAAGATGCCCTATGAGGTTAGCTATCTATAGAGGCTGATTTGCCGCGTCTGGAAATACTGAGTCAATTACGCCTTCAAGATTCTTCCCTTCTAATTTTGGAAATTGGAACTTTATTACATGTTGACGTCTGTGTACTACGAAAGTGAGCTACACAAGGGTAGTCCACCTTCAGGCAACTTTCTTTAATCTTACAAAAAGAAAGACAGACACGCTCCGAATTATAGGTGTTGGTTTCCTTTTGTCCCAGTTCTGATGAGGCCCAAATATACGGGCTGAAACGCATCAACTCCACATTTTGGAGAAGCCCAACAAATTATGAATGTATCAAAAGAAATTGGTGCACATTCTTCTTTAGGAAGAGGGTTGAAGTTTCCCCTCCAGTGTGTCTTCTTAGCGCTATCTCCCTTTTTTTGTACGGCTGTACCTGTAGTTATTGTTTTTGTATATATTAGCATCCGCAATACAAATTTGGGTAATAAGGAATTATGTGTATATCTATATCAATCCGCAAAAGTTACCAGACTTGTTTCAGGCTCCTGCCCTTAATCATTGGCTTTGGATGTCTGTATGCAGGAAAACATTTTGAGCACCTGAAATTTGATTAAGACTACCGCCCCAGTGGGCGCGGCCGCTCGCACGGCCTTCTGGTCATTGTGGTGCTCCAACTCTGTGTCGCTACAGTGAGCTGTTGAACCTGCAACAAAAATAAAGTCCAAGTGTTACCACAGTGGGTCGCCGTGCCTTCCTCCATCATTTTGACAAACACCTCGCTGCCTCGAATCAAAGCACCCGTCCTGCTTATAGTGAATACCATTTGGCATCACTCAGGTCTGCGTTGCCGCAGCAGGACTCCTCCATGACTTGGAAGACCGTTTAACATCAATCCGCAAAAGTTACCTCAACGAAGGAGCCCAACACACGGGTAAGTATTAGCTTTCACAATTTATTCAAGGCTGTTTGGCAAACTTGGTCGGATCCGCACAGCAGTCATTACGCCAGACGCGTTTCGGGCTCCTGCCCTTAATCATTGGCTTTGGATGTCTGTATGCAGGAAAACATTTTGAGCACCCAAAATTTGATTAAGACTACCGCCCCAGTGGGCGCGGCTGCTCCAACTCTGTGTCTCTACAGTGAGCTGTTGAAACTGCAACAAAAATAAAGTCCAAGTGTTACCACAGTGGGTCGCCATGCCTTCCTCCATAATTTTGACATATATATATATATATATATATATATATATATATATATATATATATATATATATATATATATATATATATATATATATATATATATATATATATATATATATGTGTGTTTGTACTTTTTGTATATATAATTTATGTAGGGTTTCATTTAAAATATTAAAATATTATTGGACTACGTTTTTGGTGGTGGTTGCTCAGTCACAACAAATTAGTTGACATAAATTGTGGTCTATGTGAGTCTATGTGAGGGATCAATTAATTTTTTTGCTCTAGTAAAAAAAACCTTTATCTATTCATTCCTCTACATTATTGTTTATATTTCCATTGGTTTCTTTGCCCAGATGGGGCTGGATTAACAGGGCAACCCCATTTATATCAGAGTCAGAGTATCTGATAGATACAGCGCATTCCTGCCCTTTTCTTTTGCCGTAGGGCTGCGCAGCAGCAAGGCCTGCGGCGCTTCCCTGCGGCAAAAACTCATAAATGAGGCCCTTTGTTTTTACCCTGTCATATTAGCTGTGCTTTCAGAGATAGAGGTCAAATGTTTTCTGCCTTCTAACAAATTGCTGCGTATTCCTTTAAGGTGGAGATAAGTGTTTACTTTTCTCTGAATTTTGTTAAATCAACTATGTGAGAAACTTGCTGGTGTAAAGAAAGCATTAAAATGGCAATAGTATGTCATTTTGTTTAATTAACAGAGAACAACATTTAAATACCTGTAAATTAACTGTACAAATATTTCAAAATACATCAGCAGTAATGAAAGAGCAAAATGAATCATCTTTTTTAATTCTGAAGTGTGATGAAAAAAAAGATTTTAATAGGATGAAAACAAATTGAGACATTTGGTGATGCAGAAATGATAAACATTTGCAGAAGCCCTTTTTCCACACAATATCGTTTGTGTGCTGTATAGATTTACCTATTAAACTGAATATGCAAATTTAGTGGCCATTTCAAAGGAGAGTGGGCTGTTTGTAAATGAGAGTGCACTACTGCATCATGCTTTAGTAATGTATTTGTGACAGTTTGCTCCAAAATGCATCACTGGCTACACACTACATTCTTATGATGCTTGGATTTTTCGCAATCCCTAGAATGCCAGTGACATAACATTGATGGCAGCACCCCTAGTGTAAATATTGTAATAGCTCCACTGGCTGCATGCGACTAACCTGCAAGAGACAGGAACCAACCAAATGTAAAAACAAATGAGTTTGAAGTGAGTGTGGTGTGACCTACACCCTTTAACCTTTTAAGTGTGGGTGTTGGCCATTGATGGCCAACACTGGGGAGGTAAAAGCTTCCTGAGCAATAGGATTTTTTTTTTTAACTGCAGTGAGGTTTGGCGCGCAGGGCGCACTGACGTCCTTCCACAAGAAGTGAAAGTAAAATGAGCGGGCTTTCACTGAATCAGTGCTCAGGGGCTTATCTCAGCCTCTCGAACACTAATTCTCACAGGAGAGGCATCGCAGGAAAGGGAAGAATATCCTATGCTCAGTGGATCCCTGTTAGGAGATCGCCACAGGACAGCGATCCCCAAGCAGGGATCCACCCACTAGACACCAAGGATAGGGGGGTGGCCCCTGGGGCATGGGCTTGTGCCCCACCATGGCAATTTATATATTTTAGTCTTTCTGCACACCAGGGGGGGCAGTTGGGGGCAATTACTCCAGATCTGCCATCCTCGGGGAGGCAGAAACCCCACTAAACACCAGAGATTTTTTCAAGTCATACAAAATATAGGGGTGGGGGCATGGCTATGCCCCCACCCTAAATAAATGGTGCAACAATCTCTCTGCACTCCTGGGACAGATTGGGATAATTATCCCCGATCTGCACACCGGGAGGGCAGGGATTGTTTTTTATAAATATAGGGTGAGAGTTGCCCAGCAAGGCATGGCCATGCCCCCAACCCAAGTAAATGGGGCAACAAGGAAGTTTGTGGCTCCCCGCAGATTCCAGAACTGTCCATCACAGAAATGTGAGGAAAATGTGTTTTTTTAGTTAAAGTTTAAGGTTTGCAAGGGATTCTGGGTAAAATAACCCAGTAAGAGCTACACAAGTAACCCCACTCTAGATTCCCCTAGATGTCTAGTTTAAAAAAATATACAGGTTTGCTAGGTTTCTGTAGGTGAGCTAGGGTCCAAAATTCGCAGCTACCCACTTTGCAAAAAACAGATCCGTTTTGAGTGGAAAAGTGAGACCCATGTTGCGTTTTGGGCTGGTTCCTGTTGCAGGCACTAGGCCTACCCACACAAGTAGAAGACATATAGGAGTATAGAATAGTAGAATATGTGTTATTACCAATTGGATTTCGCCAAGCTAGTGTGTAAGAAAGAAGACATTTTGAAAAATACCCTCTAAACCATATATTCTTACAGGTAGCTACAAATTCATAGATTAAGAAATAATCACTGCTCCTAAACTCCATATCTTGTTCCCATTTCAGAAAGACATAGGTTACCTTGATACCTATTTTTCAGAACACAATGAAAAACCATTGTACGGTGCAGCTCAGTTGTTGGCCCTGGGTACTTCGGGTTCTTTGAGAACCTACAAACCCTATATCTACCCACAACCAAAAGGTTCTAGCAAAAATAATGGTACATTGCTTTTATAAACCGGCCATTGTGACGAAAAGTTACAGATGAAAACATTGTCACATATGGCTGGTTTTTCCAACTCATTTTCAATATTTCTTTATTTCAACAGTTACTTTCTTTGAGAAAACATTGAAGGATCTACATATATGACCAGGGGCAGTCGACCCAGTGGCTCAGAGCCAGAAGCAAAAAAATAAAATTATATTTCAAGATCATTTTATTTTTAAGCCGCTGGCTCTGCCAGCGTGTACAGGAAGGGTGGGGTCAAGGCATGGAAGGGGGAGGAGGAGGAGTGCTAGGCGCACTCCCTAAGTGCTCATGTGTGTTTGGCCGGCCGTCTCGGGCCAACCAAAACTCACATGTGCATTAAGGTTTCTCCAGCCTGGATGCATTGAGCAGCCGGGCTAGAGAAACACCACAGACTCCCTGATCTGAGCAGGGTGTCTTTCTAGCCTGCTCAGGCCTCTGCAGCGCGAGGATTGGACAGGAAGTCTGTGACGTAGTCACAGTGTGTCTGCTGGGACCAGGAAGCCCCAGCACCAAGGCGGAAGGCGGCCAGCAGCTGGTAAGCGTAACTTTTCATTTCTAAATATTATTTTAAACACTCCCCCGCGCCCGCTCCCGTGCACCACACACGCTCCCTCTCCCCCCACCCCATCTGTTTTTGTATATGGCCGCCACCACTGCATATGACCCCTTGCTGAATTTAGAACTTTGTCTACTTTCCACAAATATATAGCTTTCTTGAATCACCTATGGGTTTCACACTGGTTTCCACCACAAACTGGAAGTAGGTTGTAAGCACAAAAAAAAGGAAAAATGGGCTACCTTGTTGAAAAATGCCAAAATTGTGGTAAAAATATATATATTTTTTTTGGCTCTCCATGTTCTTGAAAGCTAGGAAGATGGTGACTTTAGCACAGCAAACCGTTCGCTGATGCCATTTTTATGAGAAAAAGCAGACACTTTTATCCAGAGCACTTTTTTTCCTAATTTTTCCCCAAAAATACAACTTTAGCTATATTTTGGCGTTTTTCTCAGTTTGCTCCAGAGAAATCCACAAACCCTAGGTACCTTTTGAATCCCTAGGATGTTGTAAAAAAAGAATGCACATTTGGCATGGATACCTTATGAGGACAAAAAGGTATGGAGGCCTAAGCACAAACTACTCTAAATAGCCAAAAAAGGGTTGAGCACTTGGGGAATGGTCAGGGGAAGGCCCATCATCCATCAGTTAATGAGTTAAAAATAATTTCCTTTGCATTGTTTGCCAAGTGTGGAAGCACCAAAGGCAGGAAATGCATCCCTTCCAGCAACAAAACCTCACACCCTCAGCAGTAAAACAAACGCCGCCCTGTCCTGCCAGCCCACTGGGAAAACACCTGGTGCCCCATACGGCCAGTCTGGGCTTGCATAGATGTTACATTTTTGGTCAAAACTGACCCTCGTACCAGAAAAGTGATCTGAGATTGCCAAACTCTGCTGAGAGAAGTGTGAACCGTGTAACAACCATGAATCTTGGCCTGGGTCAGATTGAATTCTCATTGGTGAGGTGATGAAAGGGTTCATGGGCTGTGTGTCCCTGAGAACTCATGTATCCCCCTATCCTAGAGAGCTACATTGGCTTCCTATTAGGAAGAGGTCCACAGGGCTCTTCATCAGTCTGGCACAGGGCAACTCAGAGCAAGAATTTGCTTTTATGCTCCTTCCAGGCGTTTGCGTTCAGCTAACCTCTTTCTATCCAAAGTCCCTCTAGCATTTAACGGTCCAGAACGGGGGGCAGGTCCTTTTCATTTTTGGGACCTTCACTTTGGAATAAACTCCCTTTGGAGTTAAGGTGCATTTCATATGCCCCCCAGTTCAGGAAGAAACTGAACGCTTGGCTTTTTCAGCAAGATTAATGTTGCTTCTGTCAGTTACATCTCACTTGAGGTGCAGCCAGGACACTCCTTGGAGTAGCAGTGCTCTTTGGAAATTTATTTTACTTTACATTACATTACATTACATATGCAGAACATTCTCTTTACAAGGTGTAGTTTGCTGAATAAGCAGTTGACATCCGAGGCAGAAAGATTTATCCCCAGCTGAAATAGGGTTCTCCTGCCTAACTCAAAGCCAGACTACTCACTAGCATTAAATGCTAAAGAAAACTCAACCTTTACATGAGTAAACCTGCTCCTACCTGTTCTTTCACGCATTTGCTCAGTACCCTTACCTTGGCATCAGGATTCATTATATATTTATATTGGAATACCTGCAGGAGCGGCTCCTCCTCAGGAGCAGAGGAGCATCACCCCACCTGCTGAGAGTGCATCAGGCAAACACAAATAAATAAAATGGCATGCCAATGCCATTTTATTTATTTGCCACTGCACCAGCTCACGCTGTGTACAGCGCAAGGGTGGGGCCAGGGCTGAATCCTGCAAATATTGGATGGCAGCACTGGCCTTCAGTGCACATGTCGGATTGGCTGGCCATCTTGCAATGGCAAGCCAGACATGCGCACTGTAGACCCAGCAATCCAAAGGCTGTGAAACAGCCTGGGGATTGCTAGCACAGGCTCAAAGCTTCAAAATGAGCTCTGGGTGAGCCTGTTCTCACCAATCCTGGAGCTGCTTTCACTGCATGAGAGCAGCTCCAGGACTGGTTGGAGATGCATTCCACAAACAGGAAGGACGTCCTTCTTTTTCCTTCCTGCTCTTGTGGAAAGCGAAGAGGAATGCTGCAGTGGGCGTACTTACAAGTTTATGGTGAGTTGTGCACCTTTGCACCTCACAATTTTTTATTTATGGTAACCACCACTGAATACCTGCACGTTTAAACTGTGAGAGTGCCTCACACATACCCTTATTTTCAGGAGGCGAAGGGGAAGGAGGAAGGTTGTTTGTCAGAATATCGTCTGCCATAAATTTCGTGACCTAAATATTGTTTACAAAAATATCACTACATTGGCAGTAGATTTTCTATTAACTCTCAAATGATATTTAGGATACAATATTTTGTCAGACGATATTTAGGCCACAGTATTCTTGTACCACACCGGTACTGGTTAATGCCCAGGCCCACCCTTTCTCACCCACACGTTTCCCCCACTGGAAACTCCCACTCTTTCCTGAGCTTACAACAGTAGACTGTTTAACCCTGGCAGATTTCCAGCAGAAGTAAATACCACCTGTGCCATTAAACATCCCCATATCCTATTTCTACAGATTGGGATTGGTCGTTTGTGGTCTCAAGTGACACGTTCTGCGCACCTCGTGAAAATTAGGAGTGTAAACAATTCTAAAAATCGAGTCCCTAAATCACTTACAATTTTTACCAGATTTCATTTTCTATTTCTCTTTTACATACTGCTTTGCACCTCTGGCCACCAACTCATGTTATAACCACTGGAAAGAGGAAAGGCTGAGTCAGAGTTTCTCTGAACCTCTGGTCGTCAGGTCTCACACAGACTTGGTAGACTGAACTTATTTTTTCATCATCAGCCTTTGACCCAGAACAAGAGAGAGAGAGAGGCAGAAAGGGGAGAAAGAAGGATAGCAAGGAAAATAGGAAGAAGACTGCAAAGGAAGAAAGCAGGAAAGAAAAATAATCTAAGGCATATATTTCCAAGGCAGACAACATTAGCCTCCTTGCCCACCTGGTCAAAAAGGCACACTGGCGTAATATTCCTTCCCTGCTCCTCTCATTGGATGCCTAGAAGGCCTTTGACAGGGTTAGCTGTGCCTTCCTTATGGAGATATTGGGTAAGATTGCACTGGCGCTGAAAATGATCTCTACGATCAAGGCTGCATATGCATCTCTGACTACCTTTATATGTCTCAACAGCCAATGCACCTTCCTCATTAAGACCAAGAGGGGTACAAGACAGGGTGCCCCCTCTCTCGTCTCCTCTTTGCTCTGGTGCTGGAGCAAGTGGGCATTCGTATTCGAGCTTCTCCCAAGATATCAGGTATTCCCTTTGGTGACTTCACTCATAAAGTGAATATCTTTACAGACAACCTTCTTCTCACCCTAACGAATACTTCAAACTCTCTATCGAAAGTGGTCAAATTGCTAGACACATTTGAATGGGTCACTGGCTTTAAAATCAACAAAGACAAGTCTCAGGCCCTCAACCTTAATATTCTTGATGGCTATATCCCCCACCTCAGGTCCCTCGTCCCCTTCCATTGGGCACCCCACTCCATCCGCTACTTTGGCCTTACTATAACTCTTCACCTTGATGGATGTACCATGGCCAACTAGCCAGCCCTTCATCACAACATCCTGTAGGACCTACGGAGATGGAGACATCTATGCCTTTCATTGCTAGGGTGCCTTAATGTGGTAAAGAGGACTCTAGCTTTTGCAGTCCTTGCCCACCCCTATCCCTGAATCTGACATCAGAAATCTCCAAACCAAATGTTGTACTTTTATCTGGGGAGGTGCAAAGCCCCACATTGCTCATAAACCTTTGATGCTGCCATCTCACATGGAGGTTTAGTCTGCCCCAACCTGGTGGAGCATTATTTGGTGGTTCATCTACAAAAAATCTTGGAGTGGGTGGTCCAGGAGAGTGAAAAGACATGGCTACACATGGATCGAGCAGTGGCGTGCAGATATTTATGGGACCTAGCTTGGCTCCCCAAACATAGTCACCTCAAGAGTGCATACTAGCATATCAAAGATATTGGGACTGTCCCGCCATCATCAGAGGACTCACCAGTTTCCGCTCACCTAAAAATCCCATTGGGATGCAACCCTGATTTTTCACTGGCTCTCAACCCCAAAGCGTTCTTCTAGTAGACCCAGAGGGAAAGTGGAATCCTGAATGATCTTTTTCACAGCCCATCCATCAAATCACTCGAGCAATGTAAATGTGAATTCAGAATCCCGGAATCCTGCTGTCTTCACTACTACTAATTGCGCCACTAGGCACTGCATCCTGAAAATCCTTTTGTGGCAAAGCATTCCCATACTCCTCTTTCGATAGCTGATCTCAATGACCTTCACCACTATTCAAGAATCTTAGCTATGCTCCCAGCATCCATACCAGATATGATAGGAAAAAGATCTGGAACAACCAATTCTGGATAAACAATTGGACTTCCGTTGGAGGGAGAACCCTAAAATCCTCAGGAGTATTCCCCATGGAGAATCAGAATTTAAATTCATTTTCCAATGGTATCTGACACCGGTTAGACTTTCTGGCATGTTCCCTATCATCTCCATAATACGCTGTTGCTGCTGCCAAGCTACAGGCACGTTCCTTCATATCTGGTGGTCATACTTCATGATCCAAACGTATTGGAAGAATATTCTGGGGTATATTAAAGGTACTCTGGGCTATCCTCTCTGAGCCAATCCCACCACTTTGATTCTCGACATATAACCCATCAACCTGTAAGGTATGACCCATGTGGACTGGGCAACACTTCACCTCATGACCGGAGCTGCAAAACAACTTATTGCACTTGTCTGGAAGAAGATGGAGCCCCCTCGCATGCGTTGTGGTTCCAGAAGCTATGGCAGACACCAGCTATGGAACATGTGACTCGTGCACTCTCCCTTTCTGAACAGAGATTCAATTATCTCCAGCACTGCCTTTCCAAACCATAATTTCTATGATTCCACACTCCCAGACTCGGGGCGGACAGACGGAACAGGGGAAGAGGTGTGGCGCCGCGGCCAGGGCGACTGACACTGGACGCTGGGGATCACGTTTCGATCCCTGGCTCTGGCGGCAGGGTCTGCCCAGCACCATGTGACTCTGGGCAATAGCTCGCTTAATCTTCCTGACGGCCCCCAGCGCCGGGATGCCTTCGGGTAGCTGTTCGCGCTTTACAAATACTGGATTTACATTTACATTTTACAATCGGGGTCCCCGCCTAGCCACCATCAGTGTGGGCCCCGCTAGGACCCCCCCATCCCCTGCCCTGGGGGAGCCTGGGCCTCTTCCTCACGTTGCAACCACCGCTCGACGCCTGACCCGCCCACCTCCCCTGGTTCTTGAGGTGGGACCGTAGAAGACATGGACATCCCCATAGTTGCTCTTAGTGTTCCTTTCTTTGCTTGATGTTGATTGTTGACTTAGACGACACCTTACCTCACCTTTCCCTCTCTCGCTTCCCTTCATTACAACATTAAGGGAAGAGGACTCAGAGTAATGCAATTACCGGTAAGTATTTGAAGCAAAATGATACACAATGCAGGAGTGTCACTCGCAACCTCCATGAACTGTCACACCCTTCGGCTACCCTCTGCGAGTCTTTGTATGAGTGGTCGCATTTGCTTATCAATGCGCCGGTCCAATGCTCCATATAGTGTCTTGTCATATTAAAATGTACCTATAAAGGTATCTGCAAAAAAAAGAAAACAAACATGGGCCCAATTTACAAAGGTAAACTGAGACGGTAGTCTAACTTTACAACTTTTGATATTCACGAAGGGCAGTTACTACTCGTAAATACCCTTTGCGAACACCAAAAGTTGAACTTTGCGACTTTCGGTATTTACAAAGTGCACTTACAAGTAGTAAATGCACTTTGTGAACACCGAAAGTCATGAAGTTAGACTTTCGTCTCGTTTTACCTTTGTGAATCGGGTCTGAGGCTTCTTCCTTCAGCTGTGTATGTACACCTGTTTTTAAACTAAGTGTTAACTCTTTCAGATGAGTGTTTATAAGTATGGCTGCTTATAGCGCTAAAACCTGAATGGTATCCAAGTGTGAGCGTACATTTATCAGTTAAATGAATGAAGAAATATATTAGTTACAACGCGATTTTTTTCACAGTATGATAAAGAAATATGGTTATACATTGATAAGAAGAACAAAAACTAAGGGGCAGATTTAGCAGCTCCATGCGCCAATTTTGCGTCACTTTTAACATGGGAAAAGTGACGCAAGGAGCTTGTAAATCTGCCCCTAAAAATGTTAAAGAAATGAAACACCCAAAAACTGGGAGCCCTATGTATCCATCTATAACCTAGTGGCCGGGAAGAAGACATCTTTCCCTACTTTAATGCTGAGATCATATCTAGCTGGTTGCAACAGAAGTTGTTGAATCCTAAATCTCAGCTGGGGAGGCTGCAGAGAATGAGTGCAATACACGGTAAGTTTTTCTTTTGTCCTTTGAGTGATTGTGGTAATTTCTGTTAATGTCTTTATATTTCGAACAGCTATCCTTAAAGGCGATCATGTCCAATGTAGCGTATCCATGTAGCAGCTTGAGTCCTGCAGCAATATGGAAACCGTCTGACCATTGGTATTTGTGCCCTTTCTGACCATCTTGAGTGTTTGTTTTGGAAATCCAGGTAGAGCGATTCCTCTTGATGCAGCCTCCAAATATTGTGCACTTTGGATATTCTGATCGAGTACCATATTCTATATTTCCGGGACAGTACCAGAATATTGTGGCCTAAATATCGTCTGGCAAACAAGTGTCTCCTAAGTTTTGTGTTTCAAAAACATTGGATTTAATAATAGAAAATATCTATTTATCAGAAGCTTGTTTTGTAATTCCTCATTGCTACTGCTAGTTTTTCGTTGATGTACTATTGTTTGATGATATTGACGTACAATGTTAAGTTCCTGAGCTTGGATATGGCTCACACTTACCGCCTTGATTCTGTATTAGAACTGGATGCTTTTGTGTAATGCAAAAATCAGATGTTCTGTTTTTCTTGTGCCTTGTCTAATGCACTGATCATATTAAGCATATGTTTTAAAAAAAAGAAAATATGGAGCTATATTTTTGTAAATGATATTAAGGCCACACTATTTATTTCAGAAGATATTTTTGCTATGGATATTCTGGCATGCAGCCAGATAGCCATCAGGGTAAGCTCTATGGTCATTCTAGTCATATGTGCTGATGGACGCAGGGGCACGAGTGATGGAGAAGTGGAGGCCCACACATGCATCTGCTAGGGGTGCAGAATTGCAGTCTAAGCAAACTTTCATCTGCAAAGACGACTGGGGCAAATCGTATGAATCCAAAGATGGTGTTTGTTTATTTATTTTTTATTAAGAGTGTATTTGAAGACAGTTCCTCCAGGACGAATAAGCTCTTTGGGTTGGTGGAATTTGGACCATTCTTCTTGTATGGCGCAGTGACTTGCTGAAAGAGATGAGGAAGTAATGAAGAGAAGTCTTGGCTGTATTCCATCACCTTCTATGTGGTTTCCTTTTTTCTGGTATTTTGGGGGTCACCTGGAGGATGTTCAACTGCTGATCCTGAAATCAGCCGCGGTCCGTGCAGGTAACAACGGTGGGGCGGTGGGGCCAGGTAAGGGGGTATTTCGAGGGACGATGCAGAGGGAAAATTAATTATTTCTTTAATTTTCCCTCAGCATCGTCTCTCGAAATCCCGCCTTAAGCAGCCCCACCGCCCCACCGCTGTTACCTGCACGGACCGCTGCTGCCTGAAATGTGGAGTCACTGCAGAGTTGAAACAGACAAAAAACGTTCGAATATTTTTAAATGTACCTTTTCAAATATGGGTAGGTCTGTGGCGCGATGGGACCAGTAGCCACCAGGTCACAGGATTCTTGAATACCAATTGAACAAGGGTTGCCACCTTTCTTACCAGCCTCCATTTGAAGGTATAAGCCAAACTTGTAGAAAAACGACAAGGTGGCAATCCTCACTTTAACAGGCAGCCATCTGAAAGCAATGTAGGAACATATGCTTGTCTTAAAATGTGTAGATACGTTTTGTCCTCGTTAACAATTGTAGTTTCTTGTCTTGCACACACTGCCTATGTGAAAATCGATGCCTCAACCAAAGTGAGGAAAGACCTCGCGGCTAGTATCCTTCATCTAGTAAAAAGCTTTTCCCCTCACACCCTCAGGTAAACCATACACTCCAGAGCGTTCTTGTTATAACAATACTCTTTTGTTTCTGGTCTGACTTACCAAACTCATACTATTAGCCACATGAAATCTAAATTTCAAATGTGTTGCTATTTGGATCGATAAACTTAATATAAGTTAAAGATAATCTATTGATGGACGCCTAGAAAGCCACATTATGTTCTCTGTCTTAGTACTGTGCTGCATCCAGCTATGTTTCATCTACCTTTGAATACCCAAAACATAAACACCTGTGGCTGTACATATTGATCGCCTGGTCCTTAGCGACAAGGATAGCAGCTGTTCAAGGTAAGTATAGGTCAATGTGAGAAGAAATTGGCATCCCAAAGACATGTGCTTAGGCTAAAAAGGGATATTTGGAGCTAGGTTGTTTTTGTTGCATTGGTTTACCACTTTAATTGATGGAGTCCATGCGTTTGCCTGCAACAGGGCTGATTGAGTGATGTCTTAGGTTTTCTAAAAAGAATGAGGGATTGTGTAGCATAGAGTTTTCATGGTATCGAATTCTGGGTTTTGAGGAGTCTAGCTTCTAGTGTGAATATACAGAATTTTGGGACTATACTCAGAGTTTTGTGGGATGATATGGTGAGTTTATGGCTATCAAACCTTTTTTCTTTATCAAATAGTGCAGAGTTCATGTCTTTGAATATTGTAAACGGAAGTATTTTGTCAAACGGTGGTGGGTGAAGGAAACATAAGACAATGTGTATTTCCCTAAAGCAACAGTCTGTGCTGATATGTTCTGGACTTTTTGGACTCTTCCAATAATTATTTTTGAGAGACATCTCTTAAGTGCTGTTTTTCTTCCGTAAAAAAGGGAAGACTGTGAAGTTTATGCTAGATCAGAGCTTTAGGTGCCGATTACGATCCGTTAAAAACCGCGTACGAACCGTCGGTCGGAGCGAATTCCCCGTCCGACTCGTACCCGGTTGTAAAACTTTACAAACATGGAATTACGATTCGCACGGAAACACCATTTCCGTACGAATCGTAAAAAACACCGACCGACGAAAATATACATACGAATGTGATCCGGGAATGCTGCGACGTGACGTCGGGACGCTTTCAGGCAGCGTTTCACGAACCAGGAATTACGATTCGAACCGACAGCAGTCCGGACGGCAATATTTTCACGGCACCCAAAAAGTGCCGCAAAAGCGGAGTACGGCGCGAATCGACCAGAGTAGGTGGCCCGGTACGCGCCGACCCCCCCCCAGCCCCCGTAGGTACGCGCCGACCCCCCCCCAGCCCCCGTAGGTACGCGCCGACCCCCCCGTGTGTACACCCGTGTACGGTGCGTACCCCCCGTGTACGCTCGAGTCGAACCCCCCCGTGTACGCTCGAGTCGAACCCCCCCGTGTACGCTCGAGTCGAACCCCCCCGTGTACGCTCGAGTCGAACCCCCCCGTGTACGCTCGAGTCGTACCCCCACCCGTGTATGTACGGTGCGTACCCCCCCGTGTACGCTCGAGTCGGACCCCCCCGTGTACGCTCGAGTCGAACCCCCCCGTGTACGCTCGAGTCGGACCACCCCGTGTACGCTCGAGTCGAACCCCCCCGTGTACGCTCGAGTCGGACCCCCCCGTGTACGCTCGAGTCGTACCCCCACCCGTGTATGTACGGTGCGTACCCCCCCGTGTACGCTCGAGTCGGACCCCCCCGTGTACGCTCGAGTCGAACCCCCCCGTGTACGCTCGAGTCGGACCCCCCCGTGTACGCTCGAGTCGAACCCCCCGTGTACGCTCGAGTCGAACCCCCCGTGTACGCTCGAGTCGAACCCCCCCGTGTACGCTCGAGTCGAACCCCCCGTGTACGCTCGAGTCGAACCCCCCCCGTGTACGCTCGAGTCGAACCCCCCGTGTACGCTCGAGTCGAACCCCCCCGTGTACGCTCGAGTCGTACCCCCACCCGTGTATGTACGGTGCGTACCCCCCCGTGTACGCTCGAGTCGGACCCCCCCGTGTACGCTCGAGTCGAACCCCCCGTGTACGCTCAAGTCGGACCCCCCGTGTACGCTCGAGTCGAACCCCCCCGTGTACGCTCGAGTCGGACCCCCCCGTGTACGCTCGAGTCGTACCCCCACCCGTGTATGTACGGTGCGTACCCCCCCGTGTACGCTCGAGTCGGACCCCCCCGTGTACGCTCGAGTCGAACCCCCCCGTGTACGCTCGAGTCGGACCCCCCCGTGTACGCTCGAGTCGAACCCCCCCGTGTACGCTCGAGTCGGACCCCCCCGTGTACGCTCGAGTCGTACCCCCACTCGAGCGTACACGGGGGGGTCCGACTCGAGCGTACACGGGGGGGTTCGACTCGAGCGTACACGGGTGGGGGTTCGACTCGAGCGTACACGGGGGGGTCCGACTCGAGCGTACACGGGTGGGGGTTCGACTCGAGCGTACACGGGGGGGTCCGACTCGAGCGTACACGGGGGGGTTCGACTCGAGCGTACACGGGGGGGTCCGACTCGAGCGTACACGGGGGGGTTCAACTCGAGCGTACACGGGGGGGTACGCACCGTACATACACGGGTGGGGGTACGACTCGAGCGTACACGGGGGGGTCCGACTCGAGCGTACACGGGGGGGTCCGACTCGAGCGTACACGGGGGGGTTCGACTCGAGCGTACACGGGGGGGTCCGACTCGAGCGTACACGGGGGGGTTCGACTCGAGCGTACACGGGGGGGTCCGACTCGAGCGTACACGGGGGGGGTTCGACTCGAGCGTACACGGGGGGGTCCGACTCGAGCGTACACGGGGGGGTTCAACTCGAGCGTACACGGGGGGGTACGCACCGTACATACACGGGTGGGGGTTCGACTCGAGCGTACACGGGGGGGTTCAACTCGAGCGTACACGGGGGGGGGTTCGACTCGAGCGTACACGGGGGGGTCCGACTCGAGCGTACACGGGGGGGTTCAACTCGAGCGTACACGGGGGGGTACGCACCGTACATACACGGGTGGGGGTTCGACTCGAGCGTACACGGGGGGGTCCGACTCGAGCGTACACGGGGGGGTTCGACTCGAGCGTACACGGGGGGGTCCGACTCGAGCGTACACGGGGGGGTCCGACTCGAGCGTACACGGGGGGTACGCACCGTACACGGGTGTACACACAGGGGGGGTCGGCGCGTACCTACGGGGGCTGGGGGGGGTCGGCCCGTACCTACGGGGGCTGGGGGGGGGTCGGCGCGTACCTACGGGGGCTGGGGGGGGTCGGCCCGTACCTACAGGGGCTGGGGTGGGTACGGCACGTACCGGGTACCTGTTTGGATGTCTCCATGGTTGTTATGGGAGTTCGGTGCGGACGGTCTTTTCACCATACGGTTGTACATTCGGACGCCCGGGATGGATCGTGATTCCCCGGTCGGAGTTCACCTTTCACGTTTGTACGGTGAATCGTACGAGGACGTGTCGGACACATTTTCCGACCCGAGGACGTGTGGGGAAATATTCCCAGTGCGGTTCGTATGGACTTTTTACCATGCGAATCGTGATTGCCAGTTCGTACGGCACTTGTACGATTCGTACGGTAAAAAGACCCGATACGAGTCGTACGGGGACATTTTTTACCGGATCGTGATCGGCACCTTAGTCTTTTAGATCTCCGATTCATAACATAGCAAAAGACTTAGCAATGCCTCTCCATCTGCATCACATAGTGTGTGCTTCTGAATACTGTGATTGCTGGCACATTTATGACTTTATAGATGTCCTCATGATGTCGGTGAAGGTCTCTAAATAGTATTGAAGGTCTCTTGATGTCATGAAAAATGTTTTGAAGTGATTGAAGATCTCCTGAGTCAATCAAAGGGCTCTTGACGTCATTGTGCCATCCGTTTCTTAATGAATGTACGATGTATGTTTCTGGATATAATTAAAGACAATGTAATGTCACCAAATGTCTTTTTTGTTTATTATGATATCATCAGTTTCTTGGAATCATTAAAAGTCTATCTGTATCCTTAATGTAATCGAAAGCCTCTAAACACCGTTGGTAGGTCTCTTTCATCGTGTACTTTTTTACATCATTAATGATCTCTTGTCATCATCAGAGCTTCGCAAACGTCCTTGATAGGTCTCTTGATGTCCTTTTGATGTAATCGAAGGTTGACGTCACGGGAGGTCTCTACCTTCATTGTCTTTTAGATTTATCCAAGTTATGTTGACATCATCAGCGTACTCCGGCCATCAAAGTCCTCTAATATTATTAGTAGGTCTTTTGGAGTCCACAGCTTCCAAAAGAGATTGATACCACCCTTGGTCTCTTGAAACCTCAGAAGATCCCTTGACGTCATTGTTAACCTCTTGATTTCATCATCGAAGGTCTTTTGGAACTCGAGCTGGACAGCCTAAAGCTAATAAATCCAGTCAATAGAAAGCCAGAAAATGTGAGTTACAAACTACAAAGCCAATGTTAAGCAACAGGAGGTATGCATTCCTAGATCAACTTTCTGAATGTCCCCAAGACGTCTTTAGCAAACCAGACAGCTGTGCTGTCTGGTAGGCTTCGACCTAAAAAAAAAAGGGCTTATGTACAGGAGGAGAAAGTAGAGATTGCCATCTTTACAGAAGCACAGATTAGAGACTGGCGTCTACTCAGAAAACCCCAAGCACTGGCTCTTCTGTAATGCAGTGAAGAACTCGCAGGGGCGCATAGCAGAAAGGAATAGAGCTGGGCTTTTGTATAGGAGATGAGAACTCAAAGTGGCTTCTGCAAAAGATCTGAGAACAAACAGGGTCATCTGTAGAGGAGCAGACTGTTGAGAGGGGTTCAGTACCATAGTAGAGATTAGAGGTGTGTTATCAGGACAGGAGCAGGGCTTCTGTATATGAACCCATAACAAAGAGGCACTTCTTACAGCAATATAGTGGGCTTGGCACTGGGTGACATTACAAGTGGACACCGACACACATACAAGCCTACATACACACTCAGCATGGCACATGCATATGCGCTTGTGCACACACCCACACAGGATGTCCCAAATTTTAAAGAAAAATGAAGCCCATTACCAGTGTTAATTCTCTTACAATTGTGTATCTCTGCCAAATGCCAAACAACCTTCTTCCATAGGGGAGCACTCCACATTTGGTCTTAAGTAAATGACACAGTAGTTTTATTTGTGGGGGTTCAGACAGTGCTAAAACCCACAACGTGAAGCCTATGAGCATTAGTGGGGTGCATCCAATGGTGAAGACATGTGTCGAAGCCGAAAGACAGATCAGACATATTAATGACAGGAGAGTGTAATGCTGGGTTTCATGGACATCGCTGTTGGTGGTTTGTCCTCATGTGTCTACAAAGATGGGAAAGCTCTCAAGTGTGATATACCAAATGGGGGTCGATCGTAGGTAACTGACCAACTGGGATAAGTAGACGTTGCAAGAGAAGACCAGGAGCCGGTTATGAGCTAAGGCTTTAGCCTGATGAAACTGGGCAGATCTTTAAATGCAAGAGCCGTATTTTCTGGTCTCTTCTGAACTTTAGTACATTTGTTTCCCTTCTCAAGGTCCGTTACAGAATGTGGAACCATGTGCAAGGAGGGAACTACCATCACATCTTTCAGCCTTGGAGGTTAGATGGGCAGTAGATTTGCCACAACATTTCTTAGGTTGTGTGTTCGTGGGCAGTGTTAGAAAACTGTAGGAAGATAACCGACGTTGGCTGTGGAGGGATTTGTGATTAAAACAGAGGATCTTCAGTGGTGATCTCTCATTGGGAGTCAACGTAGAGATCTATGGCGGCAGTGATGTGATAATTACCAATCAAACCACAGATAGGAGGAAGAGCAATGGTTTTGGACCCTGGGTAAATTGCCAATTATTTTTAAGAGGACCCCAAAAGGATGCTATTGTAGTAGTCATGGTGAGATGAAACCTTAGTAATCTTTTGAAGGAATAGTAGTAGAGGATCATGCCAAGAGGCTACACAGATAGTAGAAGATTCTCTTGTTGATTACATTCATCTGAGAAATAAAAGGGAGGCTTTTAAACAAACTAATCATTGTTGCTTCAAATCGAGACTTGTTTGTGACCAGTGAAGAGATAGAGGGTCCACCGGCACTGCAAGCATGATCCCCAACCTTTGACAAATCAGACACAGATAGTTTTGTGCTTTGTTGCTTTCTGTGTAGGGCCTTCTTGAGGCAATTGGGTACTTTAATATGGATACGTTTATCATCTATATATAGGTGATGCCTCAGTTCATAGGTATACCTTGAGTGGGACCAAGTAAATGTTGAAGATGCAAGGTGAGACAGAATACCTTTTTAGAACTCCACACCTTGGAGGAGTGGTAACAGGTTAGGTGTCACCCAGTTTGACTTGATGACTGTGAACGGAAAGGTAAGATGAGACCCATTTAAGGTGCCCAGAGCTCCAGAATAAGCACCTGATATTCAATCAGAATTTTGTAGTACATTGTTTGCAATGCTCACAAGAGGTCTTATGGAATCAAGGGGCAGGATTGTCCCTTGTCTCCTCTTGTGACATGTAGCTCAGCACTAATGTTCAATAATTTGCTTCATGCCACTTCCTACAACATTTCCCTCTAGAACAGGGCACAATGCTGTGGCCCCGCCAGAACAAGACAGAAACTTGTGAGGCCATTTCACCGATCCTGAAGTTGTGGAAATCACCCATCTATATCAAGAACATGTGTTCCGTACCGGCCAGGATGCTGTGCACCTGTTCTGAGACTATTAGATATGAGGCCCCAAGAAGTGGATCCAATAATCTGGATGGTGCATCCAGCAATGGATACAGCACTTCATATGATTCCTGCAAACCAAACCTGGGCATTTTCTCCATGTGGGTCTACAAGAATTGGTCAGAATGCTGCAGAGGGATCATTGTGGTGCTTGCAGTAAAAACACCGATGCATTTGTTCCCACAAATAGGCCTCTGTTTTCCATTTTAGCATTCCCCTCCCCTTACCTGTGACTTTGTCATTCTGTTAAGCCATTTTAAGATCATAATACGTATGACTCCAAAATCTATTTTCTGCTCAATGACCTTGCTCTTCACCTCTATGGCCAATATTACTTATGAACAAATTTCTGCTCTAGGTCTCACAATTTGACTCAGTATCTACACACATGAGTATTATTTGAATGTTGGATCATGTGTTTTGTCATGTGGGCTTGGTCCTGTGGAGTTAACTCTCCTCTATCTGTGAGCTTACACAGTCTGTACATCTCTTGATTATGTTCTTGTTTGCTTTCATGTTTCTTCCTTCCCATCATCTGTAAGGTGCTCCGATACCCTCACGGGTCGTGCTCGCACTATATAAAACTTTATAAATAAATAAATAAAATACATTTCATTTATCTGTGGAGGTCATTTAAGGTCTCTTGATGTCTTTGTAAGCGCATGGACCATTTGTCTATTCTTAATGTCAGCAAAGGTCTCTAGAGGTAATCAGTAGATTTCTTCATTATATTTAAAAGACCTGAATGTCGTTGAGGGTGGTGTTGTGGCATCATTTAAGGTTTCTTGCCATCACTGAGCGCTTGACTGAATGTAAGGTCTGTTGAAGCAATCAAAGGTGCCTTGGCTTGTATGAAACTTCTTGGTGTCATCATCTGGAACTTATATTCATCCCAAGTGACTTAAGTTAATCTGTCTATTTACACTGTTGAAAGATTTTTAATTTCCCTGCTGTGTCCATCGTTAATGCACTTCTTTGACAAATGTGTCTCTGTGTTGTATGTATTTGAGACCAGTGCATCAGCTCTTTCACCGACCCTGAAAGTAGTGTGGCCTGTTCATCACTCAAATCGCACAAGGAGATTTTGTACTTTGCAACTAGAAGCACACATATATAAGGTTTTATGCAGAGGAGACTATATTGGAGAAGAAGGATCTTTTACTTTCCCACATGTTAAACACACTCAAACCATAGACATATCTGTAACACAGACACACACCACAGGCTGAAAACGAACACAGATACACACATACATATGTATCCACACACCATTACAGGCACACACCACTAAAACATCAGCACAACATGCACACATAACACCTTATATCACACACCATATATCACACACATCACAGAGCGTGTACACACCACATGTTATATTATGTTATGTGCATTTGTAAGGCGCAGTATTACCCACGAGGGTACCCTGGCATTGAGCAAGTGTATGGCTAGCCCTGGCTATGATGGGTGGGTTAACTGAAAAGCCAGGTCTATAGCTTCTTGTGGAATTCGTGAAGAGAGGAGGCTCTGATGTGGAGTGGGAGGTAGTTCCATGCATTTGGAGCTATGTAAGAGAACGCTCGTCCTCCTGATCTGGTTCTGTGTATGTGTGGGACGTGTGCGAGTAGGAGTCCTGCGGAGCGGAGGTGTCTGGATGGGTTGTGAAAGGAGATAAGACTCTTCAGGTAGGTGGGGCCTGAGTTGTGGAATGCTTTGAATGTGCGTGCGCCCCAAATCACACTCATTACTGCTCATCCTATGTGAACCATGAGCACCTAACTCTTGCTAAACCTGATCATTTTAGACCACTGTATGTATGAAAAGTGAATGAATAAAAATGGCTCTGAAGAATGTAGCTGGCTGTCGTGTAGAGGCGCATCTGACCTGCACTGGCAATCCGCACCAGCAGCACATTGCCTGACAGCCCTTTTACATGGCAGCCCTATGGGTCCATGCCATGTTTGACCCCTTGTATGAATGATGAAAAACAAATGAATAATTGAATGACAGAGGCATTCATTAATCCATTGTGTCTCTCCATGTCATGTGTGGCAGCTTCAGGCTGAGACAAGCAAAGTGATGACTGTTGTGCTGGAATTAATCTCAGTCAAGTGGAATCCGTCTGTGCTGCACTGTTTGTTGTTTACTGTGCCACTGCACACAGTGACCAACCATATGCAAATCAGTCTTGGCGATGCCACAAAAGGAACGGTGCTTTTTTCAGTACTAAGACGCGTGCTGGAGCCCGAGACCACCCCCTCCCCACGTATGTCTTGGTGGCCCCCATCAGTGCGGTGCAGCTTGCCCGCTGTGTCACCGTGAGGAGTGACTCATGTCTGGCCACACTTTCCCCACGTCTTACTGAGAAACCCATAAAGTGGGGGTCGAGTGGCTGCATTAACCTGTCACCGGTGATTACGCTGGGCCGCCTCCTGACCAGCGTTGTTGTTCTTGAAATAAAGCGCAGCCCACGGGGATGGCTCGGCCCGGACTTCTAATGTGGACAGGGAAACTAAAAGTCACAGAGTTCAAGGAGATGAAACGTCAGGATTGGCAGAAGGTGTCACACGAGAAATGGAGCCACTTGGCAGCATTAATGCCTCTTCATACACCTGGGCTTATCTCCGTGACCCCCTGACCTCTGGCTGTGGAAAATACCAGCGAAGGGAGGAATGCGAGCGCTGCCTCCCAGCCTCCAGGCACCGGCAGTCCAGGAGGAGCACTCACGGAGGGGAGAGGAACGCAGAGCAGGTGTTTACCTGCCCAGGTAGCCTGAAATGGGAATTTCTCACCCCAAGGCCTTATAACTTCTATGACAGAAAAGTCGGCAGCTGTGCACATTCTGAAAGGCGGGGACGAGCCGCAGGTTTTCCAACTGGCCACACCCTTAGACAGGTTGATGGGGCTGGGTGTGAGTCAGCCACATGGGTTAACGTCCCCAAGCGTCCCAGGGATAGATAGTTGAATATGAGAACAGCAAAGACTCAAGAGGACTGACTGTTCGGCATTGGAGGAGATACCAAAAGGTCTACCTAGGATATTGTGGCTGTTCATATCTACTGCAATATGAGGCTTTTTTATTTTAAAGAACAGATTCAGCAGTCCTTCGCTGTATAAGGACTGTGAAGGGAAGCGGGAGGCTTCCACCCTCGGATAAAATGCACCCCTCACTGTCTAACGATGCCGTCTGCCACCCGAGCGACCCTGAGCCCCTCACACAAGCTACTGCTCCCCCCCCCCACCTAAGCAGGCCCGAGGGATGGTACCAGACTATCCTAACCAAAAATGTCTTTTGAGAGGAAAAGTGCGTCCAAAATATTTGACCCAAGTACTGCCACATTGGAGTTAATTACAGAAAATCTACACCTCATGGGGCGATATTTGTAAACAATATTTAGGAAATAATATATCTGTCACACATTTTGTTGATAATTCTGTTCTTTTAAAAAAAAAATTGAATACTTTTTATTTGGTTGTAAATAGCAGCAACTAAGCATAAAGTAGCAGATAAGAAACCTAACAGGCAAAGAGAAACAATTACCAAAAAATACCATACATATTATAGTAAGAATAAAAAATCAGACCAAAAGAAAAAAACAAGAAGGTAAATGTATGAAAAATTGATAGGTGGGGGAGAGTGTGCGCAAATAAGTCTATTCTTAAATACACCCATCCTGGGTGAACCTCAATTCACCTGTCCTCAACACTGCCGCTCCCCGTTGCCTGCCCTCACTTTGAACCTCTGTGGGGAGACATTATTGCCACAACTTTTTTGACGCGGTACGTCCCACCCATGGTTTATCCTCTAGTGATAAGTCCTGCCTTCTAGTGGGAGAGGCGGGGTTCATTTTGTCTCAGGCGAAGTTTACCCATTAAGAAAGCAAAGTGCATACCTTTCCCACACCCTGGTATTGTGATAAAAAAAAAAAATCCAAAATTCGGCTACTCTTCTCCTGCATCATATTTTTTATACACATATACGGAGCATACGTATTGCAACCTGCTGCTTATTTATTTCTGTGCTTTTTAAAAGCATGCACTTAATTACTCGAATGGAAGGGTGCCCTGGTGCTAAGCGTGTAGCATTGTTTTTGGTCGAGAAATGACTTAAGAGACCAAATTGTTGTCCGAAGAGATGTGTTTCCAGCAGTACTGTAGCCAGTGTGTCATGGGCCCGAGTGCAAGGAAGGAAATGGGCCCCATGGCTGTTGTCTGAATTATAAAATACATGGTGAAGCAGGTTCAGTGGGCCCCTCAGGCCTCTGGATCCCAGTGCCACAGCACCTGCTGCACCAATGGAAGATAAGCCCCTGGTTTTTAGGTGTTTCCTAAACCTCATGAGATCTGGATTGGCACGCCTAGATGCTGGCATGGAGTTCCAGGCCTGGCCTGTGAGCACTGAAAAATATGTTCCTCTCTTCTGAGCTCTTGACAAACAAGGAAAAGAGACAGGATTGGCTTCCACGGATTCTAGTGTCCTTGCAAGGACGTGGCAGGTTAGATCTTACATAGGTAGATAGAAGAGGATCCTGCCTTGTGACATTTCATCATTATACAGCTTGGTGTCATCAACAGCTAGACCTTGGCTTGAGCTGCTTTTCTCTTTTGATGAAATAAAATCAATTTATTTCTGAAAAGGTAAGTTTGCAAGGGGAATTCAGGCTGTTGCATGTAGATAATTTCCCCTTTTCTGACGCTAATGCTTTTATTTCTGGAGGTTGTTCTGATAAAAATGGGACGAAGGAACATTAAAAGTGTTAATGTATGATCATTAAAAGCACAAATGTTTTATTCTGCTTTTATTGTGTTTTTTAATTTTAGAACTTAAGTAGAAAAAACCATTTACCCTTATTTTCAACTCTTGCTGAATACTTGACAAATTCCTTTTTAGGTTTCTCCTGAGACAGCACGCATACACTGTCAGCGAAATCTTTTGTCACAAAAAAAACCTTTAAAACGCATTTAGAGCCTGCCAAATAGCTCTTGCAGATGCAAGTGTAATTTGCGTTTGTTTAATGTTTTTTAGACATATTGCCCTGCAATGTGGGCTGCTGTGTAACCTGGCCTAAATGAAAAAAGCACTAGAACATGGTCAACACTGGCCGTGTAAGATCACTTTTTTTTAACTTTGTTATGTTGTTCAGCCACTTGCGCTGCTGTGCAACATGTCTAAAAAATATTGACAAAGTCAATAGATCTCGTATAGGCAATACCTATTGGCTTTGCCAATTTCTGTACATCTAGATTCTGATACGTGCTGTTTAAATCTCATAATTGTTCAAATAATGTACACAAAAATGACATGGGGTCTTATTTAGATCTCGACGGATGGAATACTCCATCACTTATGTGACAGATAGCCCGTATACCATATTACGATCTCCATAGGATATAATGGGATTGTAATATGGCAGACGGGAAAGCCGTCACATTTGTGACAGAGTTACCCTCCGCCGAGATCTAAATCAAGCCCTTGGTCTTTCTGCTTCTTTCCATGCTTAAGGGCAACCTCAAAATTGGCACAACATATTTGGAGCATCTATCCAACCTCACACTCACAACCCAAACTCGTCTCCCACTGGACAGTGTATAAACACTCCCTTCTATCAACCAGAAGAAATTCAAATATGAAAGGAGAGGCGTTAATCGAAAGTTTTATTTCAAGGTCAACATTTTTATGAAGGGGATTAGGAACATAAAAGACTTTATGAGATAGCATAATATCTGAGAATGCCGAGACTGTAGAAAAAAACATTATTGCTTTTGAGATTTGTACCAAGAACGAGGGGAGCAGTCTGTCTACTGACAGGATACTTCTAGAACACCACTCAGCAAGGACAGCTGATTGGTTTGGGTTAGAGAGTAAAGTAACTGCTCCATTCGAATAGTTCTTATATCAAACAGCATAAGGTGGTAATGTGGCAAACATGGGCAAAACTGGAGTTACTTAATGTCAACTTTACTTGAAATAAATATAGTACTTTAAAAACATAAATTGTGGAAGATTGTGTTTTTCACACAAGTTTTTAAACAATTCTTATCAACATACTTTACTTAAGCAGTGCAGGTTCTGGGAAATTATCTACTAGTTGATAAAGACGGTAGCCCAAACTCATATTACCTCTAGGATTGATTACCGTACTAGTTTCTATCTAGGCATTTCAAAATACCTAGTTAACAAGTTACAAGTTGTACAAAATGCAGCCGCGAGATTGGTGCTCCAGCTCCTTTGCAGGAGTTCCACTTCCAAGGGGCTAAGGACACTTCATTCGCTGCCGGTTCATAAACGGGTTCTATTTAAATCCTTGACTATAGTTTTCAGAGCTTCCCATCAGACCAGTCTGAAATACCTTTCTGACCGGTTCCTTTGTTTCAATACTTAAAGGGTTCTGAGATCTACTAACACAAAATTCCTTTGAATCCTCATTTTCAGGTTGAGAACCAGAGGAGGTATATCCTTTTCTGTTCGAGGAGCTAAAGCCTGGAACCAACACTCTCTTTCTTTGAGACTAGCTGAAAAGGAGGTTGTCTTTAGAAAATAGTCTTGAAACTTGTCTATTCTCCTTGCTGAAGGAGTTGATTGGCCGACTTTTTCATTTCCCTTAATTTCCCTGTTCCTTTCTGTTACAAATGGGGTCTCTAGTTGGCAGAGGTAGGTACCTTTGTCCAAATAAGGACCCTTGCTTCTAGTCAGGGTAAAGGGGATACACACTTTAGATAACCTCTGCTCACCCCCTTGGTAGCTTGGCACGAGTAGACAGGCTTATCCCAAAGGCAATGTGTTAAGTATTTGTACCAACACTCACAGTAATACAGTGAAAATACCACAAAAGGACACCACACCAGTTTAGAAAAATAAAGTATCTTTATCTAAACTAAACAAGACCAAAACGACCAAAATCCAACATACACAGTTAAACATATGACTTTCAAAAGGTTTCAAGAACTTATACCACAGAAAACTATGGATGCGTGACTTTTTACTAAAGTACCTGTAGATGCGTGAAAGTTCCAAAAGCCAAACAGCCGCAGAGTCGGAAAACAAAGAGATGCGACACTCCTGAGACCTTGGGGAGGTGATACGATAGTTCTGCGACATGCAGAGGAGGAGGTGCGCCGAATCCGGTCTGTATAGGGAGTGATGCGTTGATCCTAATTGATGGTTCTGGTTCGCAGGTGATGCGTCGGGAAAGCGTGCCTCAAAGGTACGATGCGTAGAAATCTGGGATGCGTTGGCGATCAGTGTGGCGGAGTCGAGAAGTGCTGTGTCGGTCCTCTTCAGCCACGATCCCTCGATGCGTCGATTTTAGCAGTTCTTCACATTTCTTCTTTCTTCCAGCTCCCAAACGGCAGCAACAACCTCTGGAGGCCAAAACTGGCACAGGCACCTTTTGGCAGGTCAGAACTCACAGCAGCCAAGTTCAGGTGAGCTGGGGGTGAAGTCTTTGTGTCCCTGAGACTTCAGAACAGGAGGACAGCACACTTCAGGCCCTTGGAGATCTCCTTCAAGCAGGGGATACAGCACACAGCAAAGTCCTTCTCCTTTTCTTAGCAGAAACAGCAACTGCAGGCCAATCCCAGACACACAGCAAGAGCAGTACTTCTCCTCAGTCTCTCCAGCTGTTCTCCTTGGCAAAGGCTCCTCATGAATTCCAGGACTGATCTAAAGTCTGGGGTATTGGATCTGTGGAAATATGGATTTTTCTGATCAGTTATGTCCCCTATCTTGGACCCCAACGGTTTCATGTATGAATCACAAGTACATGTATGTTCCCTCCAGTTCCAGTTATGAAGACGCAAACACATGTGCGTCCACCGTCAACATGTCCTCTTTCAGATCCGCCATGAATAGGCCGGATATTCCATTCCTAAGTATGAAAGGCCACCGGCTTTATATGGTTCACTTATGCCATTTTACAGTCCAGGCAAGTAGGCCCTGATTCTGTCATCAAGCTTTTCTTTCTTTCTGCCTCTGAAGCTCCAGTCTGAGCCTGCATCTGTGACCATGAACTTTGTCTCATTCCCTGCGCGGCTCACGAAGCCTGACATCAGCCTGTTGCCTGCCAAGAAACTGTATTTCACCTTCGAAATTATCTGCTCCGCTCCCTGCCCAATGCATTCCTGTCTAGTAGTTTCAGTAAACATTCTTCCAGCTACCGAGCAAAGGCCCGGCTTCTCCGTCTTTATGCAAGTAATTCATAGCCTTATTATTATGGAAGACTTCTGCCCTCGCATCTAGTGTAGACACTTAGACGCTTGTACACGCACTAACAGTCAGTATAGTCAGTATAGAATAAGATTCTACTCTAAGAGACCTCTCTTTTGGATAACGTAGTTCTTTAAACATAGGATGTTAGATATGATTTGGGATTAGGTTGACTTGACCCTCCAGACTTCTGTCGCCACATGTAGAGCTAAATGTCAAGTCCCCTTCACCCCCTAGTTGCACGTCAATCACACGTCATGCTGCTGTGCGCGCATTTCTGCCAAGTATTTCTGCTGACATTGCGAAATTCTTTCATGGAACCACCCTATTATGACATCACACCTGATGATGTTCTTTAGTCACACCCAGTTACACCTACTTTTGCTACGTATGTATGTCTTATCTACACTATCAATTGTTACGCCTCTTGCATTTGCTTCACTGTAATGCCTATTGTATAAAAGTGATTAATTATTAATAATGTATGTACTTCACTTCCTGAAACCTTCGTGGTGATGGAACTTGGAGCAACCGATTCGAATCGTCCATTGGAATAAAGCCCATTCCGAACCTCTAATACCACGGATTCTGCCTCTTATTTACTGAGCTATTTTTATTATGTTTCTGTATCAAATTAAGTCCCGGTAATTAAATTATTTACCACATGAATGGCGCCCGAACAGGGACACTTTCTCATCTCACGCGCCGGCGGTGCGTTGCAGGCCCGGTCTCCTGCCACAGCTGGACGGACAACAAAGCGTACCAGCAGCATTTCCTGTATCTCCCTCCGGTCAAGCGGGGGCGACTGAGGCTGCGATCAACACCCAGACGAGGCGGTGAGAAGTGCGAAGTATCCCGACCAGAGCCTAGCTGAGAGAGCAAGATCCGAGGTATACAGAGGCCCACCAGGTTCCCGAAGCTCAGAAGTGTCCGAAGTTTTCGAGTCGAGTCCAGTCCGGTCCAGTTCAGTTCCGTCCCGAGGCCTTCCGTTCCGAGCTACCCGGTGAGTACCATTACTGGGGAGGCGTTCTGACGTGCACATAGGTTGTGCCGGTCAAGACGGGTTTGGGTACACAAATCCGGTCTGCACTGTCTCAGCAGTGTATCTGTACTGTTTAGCAGTATATCTAGTATATCAAGTATATAAATTCAGAATAATCCAGATAATGCCGAGTATTATGTTTAGTGATTGAGTTTTCCTTAGATCGTCATCATCATTGTTTGCTCATTTAAATGTTAAATGTTAAATGTGTTAATACGTTCTGCATATTGTGGTATGAATGACTGTTCATTATCGTGTTTATTGTATTAAGTTTGTTCAAAATCAAGTATCAGATCAGTCCTCAATATGCCGCTCTTTTCGAAATTAAGACAGATCACAACTAGAAAAGGGGTACTCGAAGAAGCTGTTCCTATTCCTCCTAGGGACACTCCAGGGTACTTCATGTATCATAAACACGGCTTAGACGCTATATTATTTCTTGATTTATGGGTAGACTACACCAAGGAATTACCAGAAAGTCAGAGGTGGCCCGCAGCTGGGACATGGGATGCAGAGTGCATCATGAAAGTAGAGGAAGAGTTATGGAAAAGGAAAGTCAGACAGTCACAGAAAGACGCCGTTGAGTTATGGCGTAAAGAATCTCATAGACGTACAGAAAAAGCACTCAGACAGGAAGAGAAAATTAAGGAGAATTCAAATAAAGTCCGAGAAAATCTATTAATTGAAGAAGGTACACGAGTGAAATCAGAACAAGTAGACAGACAAAGAAATGCCCTTATGAAGGGTATGTATCCCCTTCTGGCCGAGGGATTACCTAAGGCTACTCCGGGGATACCAAAAGACTTGCCACCCCCATTATTTCCAATAAAAGTACATCCTAAGGGGCATCCTAGAACCGCAGAAGATGTTTTTCTTTCCTCATATTTAGATGACGCAGCTCCCGAGTATGCTAACCCCGCCCCACATAGACCGTCGGCCGGGGAGGTTCAACGCCAAGATCCTGTATCTGTATCTCTACAACAACAAATCCTGACACAAGTTCCGGCAAGCACATCTGTTTCCACATCTGTTCCTACAGCTGCTTCTACAGCTGTGTCCACACCTATAGTTGCTGTATCGCGTTCAACGAATCCTTTCACGCCCGATACCCCAGACGGGGCTACCGGAGGTGCTACCAATATTTTTTCTACGCCACCCAGAATAAATAAACTTACCTTTCAAGAATCAGCACACCCACGTACCCCCAAACTCATAAATGCCCGTACGCTTAAGGAACTTCTTATAGATTGTAGATATGACCCTGTGCCCGGCAAAGAGGACGAAATGATCATGGCATCATTACGTATCCGACGAGCCGCGGTGTATTTAGGGAAGTTACCAGGAATGACTATGCATCTAGATAATATATACCATTTTGTCCAAACAGGGCGAGATTCTGAATGTATTAACAGAGCTATGGAATACCAGAAAGTGGAGATACAAGGGGAACTGTTACGTTTCCTTATAAATTGTGTGATCAGAAATCAAGACCGACCGGGGGTAGACCCGGAAGCAATGCAAACTCTTACCAGATGGAGCCAGAATATATCAGAAGGGAGACATGATAAGCAAAACTGTATAATAGCCATGTGCCGAAAGATTCGTAAAGAAATAGAACGCCTACACGAAGAGAGATTAGCGGTAGACCAGTTTGAACAAAACGAGGAGGAGGAAGGATCAGGACTGTCCACAGGACAGTCAGAAACCATAGCCTATGTAGGTAGAGGAAGATCTTGTAATAGTACTAGATGTTTTACTGACCCGATACGTCCGATATGTCCAGATAATAACAGGAATTTCCAAACACCTATAATAAATATAAGGTCCCCCGAGCATTCGTTCCAAGCCGCTGACAAATTACTGCGAGAACGAAGGGGTTATCATTTTCTCGATTCTATGGATGAACAAGAATTAGCCAGGTCAGCCGTTCATTGGGTTGACAGTCCCGGAAAGTATGATGATGATACAGTAGCCCACACATTTTTGAACCTCACCCCAGATGAACAGCGTTTAGCTGGGATTTATATGATTCAACAACTTCTTATACTATATAAAAGCCAACATTCAGATCCTGGTCCTTTACCTGATATATTGACTGAATTACTCACGAATAGATGGAGAGGTTCAGGTACTAAGCTGATTAAAGAAATACTAGAATCAAGAAAGCAGTACATTCTTTTTGTATGTCCAGAACATGTCTCACTGCCCATCAAGGAAAGACCGATGTATTACATGGACAGACAGAATCCCTTACGAGAAGTACACCCAATAAAGGGCGAGGACAATCAGTTTAAACGTGTATTTGTATATACGCCCATATCGAAAATAGAATTGCTAGAAATGAAGAAAGTGGTACCCAGTCATGACAAAGACCCAGCGGGTTTCCACCGAGAAATTAAAGACATGTTACTCATGGGAGAGTATACCTATCCCGACATTATGACAATATTAAAGGTATTGATGCCTGCTGGCATTTATGAAAAACTCAAGGAAAAAGAGTGGGAGGTGGGAGACCAAAAGATAGACTGGACAGCATTAGAAAATGAAGAAAAGGCCCGAGGTCCAGGTTCGGGGCTTGGGGACAAAACTAAAGCACTACAGGTTTACTAGTACAGGTACTGCCACGTTTATTAACTACGAAAAAGGAAGACTGGGGTGCAATTTCAGCCTGTAAACAAAAGCAAGATGAAGACACTAGTGATTTCTATGCACGATTTGAAAAATGTTTTGGTATAAATAGTGGCATAAAAGCAAGTAGCGAATCATACCCACATCTGTTTGTGACAAAATTAGTTGAAAATTCCTTACCCCAAGTGAAAAATAGAGTATTAAAATTCGAGAGTACCTGGCAAGGTAACACCCCATCACAAATGTTACAAATGTTACAGTATCATCACAATAGAATTAGAGAGGAACAAGATCATGAACAAAGACGCATGAAAGACACGAAAATGAAAATGCTAGTCTCCCAGACAGTTCCAGCTGAAGGACATAAAAAGGGTACGACACATTCCGGTGATTCAGCAGGACCTGTAAAAGGGACATGCAACTACTGTAAACAACCAGGTCATTATATACACGATTGCCCAGTCCTGAAGCGTAATATCGCCACAGGTATTACAAAAGAAAGACCACGGCCACTTAGACAGGATCAGAATGAACAAGGAGCCCCGCAGCATGCACAGTCCATGCCAGCTCCACAACAGTCTATACAGTTTGTGCCAGCTGCACCAGCGCTGCCTGTTGCTGCCACACAAACCACGACACGACAGCTGTACCAGACCGCACAGTACGACTACCCTGATTATCAACGATACGCATGAACCAGCCTAGAGAGGGAAGTTGACTTACCCCTTATCGAGGTCCCTGTAGACCAAGAAGGACCTTATGTACATAGTGAATTATTAGGCCAAGATAGAAAATTTTTACTCGATACAGGGGCAAGTCGAACAACCATAAAACGTAGTGAAGTTCCAGGGGCACCCCTCTCAGGCTCACAGAATATTTCCCTTGGTTTTTCAGGAAAACCTATTGTTAATGAAGTATCACAGCCTCTTCCACTTACGATAGGACCCTTGACCAGAACTACAGATTTATTGCTTACTAAATCATGTCCAGAAAACTTGTTAGGTATAAAAACACTGAAAGCTCTAGGAGCTATAATATGTTGTTCTCCGGAAGGAGTAAGATTGTTTTTACGTGATTTCAAAGGTCACTATGTGTCTAGAGACATGGATCCCCGACTGCAGACTTTACCTACACATCTATGGGCACAAGGCCCTACTGATGTTGGTTGCATGAATATTACACCATATCGAGTTACACTAAAGGCAGGAGTGGTACTACCACGAATGCGACAATACAAGTTACCACCAGATTCTGTAGTGGCTTTACTACAAATCATTGACGAGCTCATTGCCCAAGGAGTGGTTGTAGAAACAGACTCCAATGTATGTAATTCACCGATAATTCCGATTCTTAAACGAACAGATCCAAAGGCCCCGCCAGTATATCGATTGGTTATTGATCTGCGCGAATTGAACAAATGCATTGTGCCACAATTCCCTGTGGTCCCAGATATCTCGTCATTACTGACAGCTATTGATTCCGAAGCAACATTCTTTACTGTAATTGATCTCAAGAATGCCTTTTTCAGCGTCCCTATAGATCCGGAAAGCCAATATTTGTTCGGATTTAGTTTAAATGGACGTAGCTTTAAATTCTCACGCGCACCTCAAGGATTTACAGAAAGCCCCAGCATCTATAGCCAAGCACTGAAACGAGAACTCGACAGTATCCACATGCCAGTAAACACTGCCCTGCTTCAATATGTCGATGATCTGCTGATCACCGCTAGAAGCGAACACGAATGTGAGAAAGCATCACTGACAGTTTTACAATTTCTAGCCGAAAAGGGGCACAAGGTGTCCCCTTCTAAGCTGCAATTCTGTGTCCAGCGAGTTGTTTATCTTGGACACTCGCTGTCCAAGGAGGGAAGGCAGCTTACACCCGACCGCATTCAGTTAATAGCTAACATGCCAATACTCAAGACACAAAAGGAGGTGCGGGCTTTTATAGGCCTCACTTCATATTGTAGGCAGTGGATCCCTCAGTATGCATTTCTAGCAAAACCACTCATTCAGTTGACAACACAGGAGGCAGCCACATCGACTGTTCTCCCTTGGACTCAGGAACATACACAAGCTTTTGAAAGCTTAAAGAAAGCCTTATGTCAAGCACCGGTTTTAGCAACACCATGTTACAATAAACAGTTTACACTCTTTGTTACAGAACGCGAAGGTACTGCTTTGTCAGTACTCACACAGGAACAGGCAGGATCCCACAAACCATGTGCTTATTTTTCTAGTACATTAGATCCCGTAGCTCAGGCTTTGCCTGCATGCCTGAAATCGGTGGCAGCAACAGCTTTAGCAATAAGACAAAGCGATGCCATAGTGTTAGGACATCCATTGACAGTTCAAGTACCACATGCAGTAGAGGTTCTCGTGAATCGAACGCAAACACAACACTTGACTATAGCGCGACTTACAGGGTATGAATTAACATTGTTTCAGCCACATATAGAAATCAGACGTTGTAACACATTGAATCCTGCCACACTCTTACCCGTAATCGGAACAGACCCACTAGCTCATGATTGTATTGATGTTATTACAATCACGACGAAACCCAGACAAGACTTGACAGATGTCCCATTGTCAGACCCAGACCTAACGTTGTATGTAGATGGTTCATGTATGAGAACAAGTACAGGAGAGTTAGTGGCCGCTTACGCAGTCACAACAGACACTGAAGTCATCGAAACAAATTGCATAAATACCTTGTCAGCTCAAGCCGCAGAGCTCATCGCTCTGACTCAAGCCTGTATTCAAGGTACAAATAAAAAAGTCAACATATACACTGATTCACGTTATGCATTCGGAGTTGTACATGACTTCGGCGTGCTGTGGCGAGAGAGAGGTTATTTAACTTCTCACGGTGCCCACATTCAGCACGGACCCCTCATTCATGCCTTATTAGATGCAATACATCTACCCACTGCAATATCAATTATGAAATGTAAAGCTCATACGAAAGTTACTGATATCATTTCTCAAGGCAATGATCTAGCTGACAGAACAGCTAAACAGACTACTCAAACTCAAACATCCGACATGACAAAGACAAAAGTCCCGACGCCAACACATTGTATGACGATTAAAGATCCCGCTCTTGACGTAATTGACATACAGACGCATGCTACACCAGACGAAATAAAGAAATGGACTGAATTAGGAGGGATCCAAACGGATCAAGGATGGATGACGAAGGAAAAATCTGTGTGGTTCCTTCCTGATTCAATGGTCCAAGTTATTATTAACACCATACATAGTCCAGCGCATCTAGGAGAAAAAGCTATGCTAGACAGCATCCAACACATTTGGTTCAATAAACATTTACGAGCAGCAGCCAAGCAAAAAGTTCGTACCTGTATGATCTGTTGTCAGTTCAACCCAGGAAAAAGCGTTCCCGTAGAACAGGGTGGATTTCAGCCTCCTGACCACCCTTTTGAAGTGCTCCAGATGGATTATATCCAGATGGAACGATGTCGAGGATTCAAATATGTTCTCGTAGTTGTCTGTGCTCTTTCCCGTTGGACAGAGGCATACCCGGTTTCAGATTACACTGCCCCGACTACTGCCAAACAGTTAGTTCGAGAATTCTTCCCACGATACGGTTTACCACGTGTTGTCCACTCAGATAACGGCCAGCCGTTCTCATCCGAACTAATGAAACACGTTTCACTTTTGTTAGGCTATCAGTGGAAATTCCACTGTGTCCGACACCCCGAGGCAGCAGGTCTCGTAGAAAGACATAATCAGATCCTGAAAATCAGATTGTCCAAAATATGCAGAGAGAAAGGTGTCGACTGGGTAGTAGCCTTACCAGTTGCACTCTTTTACATGAGAATGGTAGCACACTCTCGAACAGGGCTATCCCCGTATGAGGTGATCTTTGGCAGACCACCAAATATGTGGGGGACGCCTATACCACGAAAAATAACTGATATTGACTGTAATATGCTGACAGATTATTTGGCTTCCTTGATGTCTGCACTACAATCTTGTCGTTCACAGGTAGCTGCAGCCTTTCCCGACAACACTGAGGTGAAACCCCATGATATAATTCCGGGGGACCTGGTCCTCGTGAGGAACTTTGATCGAAAGACTCAGCTGGATCCTAGGTGGAAGTCACCGCAACTGGTCTTGCTCACCACAAGGACAGCCGTGAAGATCGAAGGCAGAAAAGGCTGGATACATTCAAGTCATATCAAGAAATTTCATGGACTACCATCGGACGTAAACACCACACCTCGTGTGTCTTCACCCATTGACTCAAAACTTCCTTTTGTTGAATCAAGTAGTCACGAACAATATAAACTAAAACTCAGATCTAACCGGTCGGGAAATTTGATTGTTTAAGTCCTCTCCAAGGTGAAGCGGTTGAATTTGTCTCTGACATGTATCCCTTAGATCTGAATAGAGAAAACACCCGAAAAATGTTGAAACGACATGCATACTGTAAATCACTGCGTAGTCATTGCACAGTGACGTTATTAATTTTGTTTTTCTTAAGTCTTTTAATAATTACTGCAAGTATATTGTTGCACATATATTATCCTATTTCTAGACATGTTTATAATGTTACTGCTGAACATTCTTTTAGTGAATTACCTCCGCATGAGTTGTCTTATAGATTTGCGCTGCGCAATAACACGTTTATTAGTATGTTACATCATTCCCATCAGGTTAGCAATGCTACAAATTGTTGGATATGTGGCCGACTCCCTCCCTATCAGAATTATAAAGGAATTCTACCTCTCTTTCCATACCCATTCACACACAACGGCTCCTGTGGAGCATGGTTTAGTTTAATTAATCCCCTAGATTCAAATTCTGCAGTTTATCAAGACAACTGGGTATGGGGAAATTTAAACTTAGTTTTACTTAAAGTCTGCTACCCTAACAAGGAGGGACTTCCCAAGAGAACAGGAACTGATCTAGAAAATGAAGTATATGGATTAGGTAATTTTACGCTTAATCTTATGATCCTAAATGTCGAATCCGAAGCTACTCCAATTTTGCCCGCCATGTCAGTATTTCCAGTAAAAGGTGAATTATGTGTAAGAAAGAATGGTTCCATACATATGGGCCATAGTAGATGCACCACTGTAATAGAATTCAGTGATCAAGGCAAGTCGATATTTAGAGCTTCCCGCCATTCCTATTTTATATGTGGTCAGACGGCATATGTACGTTTGCCTCTAGATTGGGATGGTACCTGCTACATTGGATTCCTTTTGCCACCTGTTTTCCTAGCTCCTCCCGATTACCACAGAAATACTCATTTAGTACACCATAGAGAAAGGAGAGATCTCCCAATTGTCGATTACACTGAAACAGCATGGGAAAAATACACAGATTTCAATAAAGGTCTCTTTCCCTATATAGGTACCGTTACTAATAGTAAGCTGATACGTAGATTAACTAGAACCCTTGAAGCAGTAGTGAACGAAACTATTTCCGCCTTAGGCAATTTAACAGAAGAACAGTCTGCTATGCGGATTGTTGTGCTTCAGAATCGTCTTGTCCTTGACGTCATCCTGGCCGATAGGGGCGGAGCTTGTAGGGTCATCGGATCAAGTTGTTGCATTTTCATACCAGAAAATTCGCCATCTGTATATAAAGCCATAACCCGCCTTCATAAGATTGTAAGCCAGATACACCAGAATCCAGGCACCTGGACTTGGTCCGGTTGGTTTTGGAGTGTATTATCTACCTTTGGATGGAAGGTTCTATCCTTCCTAGGTATTGGCTTTCTCATACTATTCAGTTGCTGTCTATGCCTACAATGTGGACCAGCGATTTGTGGTCTGTGTGCCACATCGTGTATTCCATCACCAAGATTTCATTCGTCCCAGAAGAAAAAAGAAGAACAAATGATGCTATATGAACAGATCAATGGATTGATGAAGATTGATATCTCTTGACGGGCAAGTAGGGGACAAGGAGGGAATGTGGAAATATGGATTTTTCTGATCAGTTATGTCCCCTATCTTGGACCCCAACGGTTTCATGTATGAATCACAAGTACATGTATGTTCCCTCCAGTTCCAGTTATGAAGACGCAAACACATGTGCGTCCACCGTCAACATGTCCTCTTTCAGATCCGCCATGAATAGGCCGGATATTCCATTCCTAAGTATGAAAGGCCACCGGCTTTATATGGTTCACTTATGCCATTTTACAGTCCAGGCAAGTAGGCCCTGATTCTGTCATCAAGCTTTTCTTTCTTTCTGCCTCTGAAGCTCCAGTCTGAGCCTGCATCTGTGACCATGAACTTTGTCTCATTCCCTGCGCGGCTCACGAAGCCTGACATCAGCCTGTTGCCTGCCAAGAAACTGTATTTCACCTTCGAAATTATCTGCTCCGCTCCCTGCCCAATGCATTCCTGTCTAGTAGTTTCAGTAAACATTCTTCCAGCTACCGAGCAAAGGCCCGGCTTCTCCGTCTTTATGCAAGTAATTCATAGCCTTATTATTATGGAAGACTTCTGCCCTCGCATCTAGTGTAGACACTTAGACGCTTGTACACGCACTAACAGTCAGTATAGTCAGTATAGAATAAGATTCTACTCTAAGAGACCTCTCTTTTGGATAACGTAGTTCTTTAAACATAGGATGTTAGATATGATTTGGGATTAGGTTGACTTGACCCTCCAGACTTCTGTCGCCACATGTAGAGCTAAATGTCAAGTCCCCTTCACCCCCTAGTTGCACGTCAATCACACGTCATGCTGCTGTGCGCGCATTTCTGCCAAGTATTTCTGCTGACATTGCGAAATTCTTTCATGGAACCACCCTATTATGACATCACACCTGATGATGTTCTTTAGTCACACCCAGTTACACCTACTTTTGCTACGTATGTATGTCTTATCTACACTATCAATTGTTACGCCTCTTGCATTTGCTTCACTGTAATGCCTATTGTATAAAAGTGATTAATTATTAATAATGTATGTACTTCACTTCCTGAAACCTTCGTGGTGATGGAACTTGGAGCAACCGATTCGTATCGTCCATTGGAATAAAGCCCATTCCGAACCTCTAATACCACGGATTCTGCCTCTTATTTACTGAGCTATTTTTATTATGTTTCTGTATCAAATTAAGTCCCGGTAATTAAATTATTTACCACAGATCTGATACTTATACCCCAAAATGTCTTTGTTCTCTTTGTGCAAGGGGCTGCTCTGAGCCCAGTTCAACCAGTTCTTTGGGGGGGGGGCACTATGCAAGTGCACAACAACATTTATTGTCATTGTGAGCCTTGGCTTTAGACACACCACAGGGGGGGCGGAGCCAGTATTGTGGAAGGCGGGTACAGCCCTATTCAGGTACTGGAATACTCCTCCCACCACTCCAAATGCAGATCAGGTCTATTCAGCCTGGTGCTGACTCATCCAGACTCCTGGAGCCACTGCACCTCCCCAGCCCCTTTCACTCCAAAGCCAGACAGTCAATCCACAAACAAGCAGAGGCATACAGGATGATTGAACAAGAAAATAGTCACTTTCTAAAAGTGGTATTTTCAAACACACAATTTAAAAACCATCTCTACTAAAAGATGTGTTATTAAATCCTGAGTACAGGGGTACCAAACTCCATTTTTCTATCTTATCGCTATGGGAAGATATGCTTGTAAAATGTTACAAAGCATTCCCCATTCTGTACTATGGGGCAAGATAGCCTTTCAATAGTGAAAAACTAAATTGGCAGTATTTCACTATCAGGACATGTTACACACACCAGTACATGTCCTACCGTTCACATACACTGCACCCTGCCCAGGGGGTACCTTGGGCCAACCATAGGGGTGCCCAATGTGTAATAGAAGGGAAGGGTAGGGCCTGGAAAGTGGGTGTACTTGCCAAGTCGACATGGCAGTTAACAAACTGTGCACAGGCACCGCAGTGGCAAGCCTGAGACTTCTTTTCAGGGCTACTCATGTGGGTGACACAACCAGTGCTGCAGGCCGGCTAGTAGCATCTGATTTACCAGCCCTGGCACACTCACTCCACTTTGCTATGGATCTACTGGTAAATCAAATATGCCAATCATGCATAACCAATCACAATAAAAGTTTACACAGAGAGCATACACACTTAAGCACTGATTAGCAGTGGTAAAGTGCCCAGAGTCCTAAAGCCAACACCACGGGTCAGGAAAAATAGGAGGAAGAAGCAAAAACATTTGAGGACAAGCCTGCAAAAAGGGCCATTTCCAACACTTTCTCTTTGCCCTCTTTTTAGTAACCCCGGGCGTAGTACTCCGCTTCGCCCACGGAGTGTATGTAGCGCTGCCTGCTTCGCGGTTTACGAAGTAGGCGTAGCAGGCAGCGCTACGCAGACACGCAAGGGCGAACCAGAGCTGCCTGCCGCCAGCGGCCCGCCTCCTGCCCGCCCTCATTTTAAAATAAGGTAAACTATGATAAAAAATAGGATAAAATGCCTTACCTGCGAGAAATGCACTGGCGCGGGCGTCCATGCATGCGCATTTGTGAAAAGAAGTTGCCGTCAACGAGGAAGAGGGAGCCCCGGGACGCCGCACTGCAGGTAAGGCATTTTATCTTATTTTTTATCATAGTTTAACTTATTTTAAAAGGAGGGCGGACGGCGAGTAGTGGGGCTATGCGGAGCGCGCGAGTGTGCGTAGATTTGGCCACACTACGCGATGCTCCACGTAGCCCCACTACGCCCAGGGTTACTTTTTAGGTGGGTCCTGGGCAGCGCATGAACTGCTCTGCGAGGCATGCTGTACTTGGGTATGGACTTGAAGCTCTGCCCACTCTCCTCCCATCTTTTCAATTAGCTCCTGTTGCTGTCCTTTCTAAATGGTTGCTTCTGATTTGTTAATAGGGTTGTTAATACCTCCTTAGTAACGCCTTGTCTGCATTTGTAACCTCCCATGAAAACTGGACTTTTTACTTGTGTGGTTACACGGAATGTTTATTTAGTCCGTGAGCACTATTTGTTTTAATGACTTTTGTCCTACTGCAGACACAACTTTCCTTCAAGGCTATTAAGATGTGCACAAGGCACCTTCAGGTTCGAGAACGGCAGCCCCTTAATTCTTTTGTTATACGCGGCAGCCTAAATTAACACAAACTCACCAATGGCACCCATGGCTCGTAGCCCCTCATTTCCTTCCCATCCCCCGGGCACTGCGCTATACGTTTTCAGCACAGCATCCCCTTTAAAATTATCAACATGTGCGCCAGCTTTCATATTAACACGGGCACCTGCTTTCTATCCCCCCAATACACGCATTTGCAATGCAATAGGTCTCACATTTTTGAAACTTTGACCTATTGGCATTGTAAATGACAATGTCTATTTTTATTGCAGGTTTTTAAACACATAAAAAATGCATTGCCATTTACAATGCCAATAGCTCAAAATCTCGCAAATGTGAGACATATTGCATTGCAAATGCTTGTTTAGCAGGAGACAATGGAAGATGGTTATGTGCTTGCAATAGCGGCAGGATGCTCAGTTGGTGTAACAGTGCACTTAATAAATAACCTTCTCACCTCATCCATTCATCACATGCATGATTTTCACATGAAACCGAGTTAGGGGGCTGCACGAGCAGTATTGAATCAGCCTCAAAGCACAAAGGACAGTCAACGTAATCAGCCCTGTACGGTGACTCGACATTTTAAACTTACTGTAGATTTTATTTAAAAATTGTACACTTACAGTATTGTGAGTCCACGTGGAAGCACAACTTGAGAAAGTAAGGGAGGCTGTGGCAGAACACTCAAAGTAGGAGGAACTAAATCCCTCACCCATTACAGTAAAGGGAGGTGGCAAAGTGAATATGAGCAAAACGATTTGACCTTTCGAATGCACATGCAATCACAGCAGCATGTGCACAGGAATGTCTGTTTGGAAAAAAGTCAAGAACACAGGAGAATGTAAAGGAGAACAAATATTAGCAAAGCATTAAGACTGGCATTGGCTACCAGCCTGTTGGCCTTGCCTCGGCTTCTTCTTTTAATGTTTTTGTACATCTTTTCGACAAAAGCATTTTAAACAATTGCCGCCTGCTTGTGCAAACGAGTATGCACACATAAACAGCTGTGCATGAATGTTTTTGTAATAAAGTTTTACTGAAATATTAAAATATGGCCACCTTTGCATGTGTGTGCGTGCACGCGTATAGGTTGGCATCTTTGAACGTTTTTGTAATAAAGTTTTCAAAATCATTCAAAGATGACCACCCCTGTGTGCACACATTCAAACACCCAGCATTCAAAGCTGGCTGCTCATGTTTGCGGATATACTTGCAGTGGGCGAAAAGGCATCCATCTTTGAATGGTTTGAAACTCCATTTACAAAGATAGCGGCTGCAAGCAATGAACGCATGGGACACACAATGAAGTCGCGTACAAGTAATCGTTCTACGACACAGATAACCTACCGGCCAAAGAGGGAGAAGAGCACGTCATTGACCAGAAAAGAGATTTTGGAGTTTTACACCTGATGATCTTAAGATGGCTTAGCAGTATGACAAAGCCATGGGAAAAGGAAGGGGAATGCTCAAATGGAAACAGAGGCCTATTTGTGAGAAAACTGCACCTGTGTTTTTACTGCAAGCACCACAGTGAGCCTTCCTCCGCAGCATTCTGACCAATTCTGGAAGGCTCACATGGAGAAAATGTCCAGGTTTGCAGGAATCATATGAAGTGCTGTATCCATTGCTGGATGCACAATGCAGATTATTGGATCCACGTCTGTGGGCCTCATATCTAATAGTCTCAGACCAAGTGCACAGCATCCTGGCCGGTACGAAACACATGTTCTTGATATAGATGGGTGATTTCCACAACTTCCGGATCGGTGAAATGGCCTCACAAGTTTTCTGTCTCGTTATAGGGGGGCCACAGCATTGCGCCCTGTTCTAGAGGGAAATGTTGTAGGAAGTGGCATGAAGCAAATTATTGAACATTAGTGCAGAGCTACATGTCACAAGAGGAGACAAAGGACAATCCTGCCCCTTGATTCCATAAGACCTCTCGTGAGCATTCAACACAATGTACTACTAAATTATGATTGAATATCAGGTGCTTATTCTGGAGCCCTGGGCACCTTAAATGGTTCTCATCTTACCTTTCCATTCACAGTCATCAAGTCAAACTGGGTCACACCCAATCTATTACCACTCCTCTAAGGTGTGGAGTCCTCAAAAGGTATTCTGTCTCACCTTGCATCTTCAACATTTACTTGGTCCCACTCAAGGTATACCTGTGAACTGGGGCTTCGCCTACAAGCAGACGATACATATTTCCACATTAAAGTACCCAATTGCCTCAAAAAAGGCCCTACACAGAAAACAACAAAGCACAAAACAATCTGTGTCTGATTTGTGAAAGGTTGGGGATCATGCTTGCAGTGCCGGTGGACCCTCTATCTCTTCCCTGGTCAGAAACCAGTCTCAATTTGAAGCAACGACGATTTGTTTGTTTGAAAGCCTCCCTTTTATTCCTCAGATGAATGCAGTCACCCAGAGAATCTTCTACTATCTGTGTCTATCTCTTGGCATGATACCCTACTACTATTCCTTCAAAAGATTATTGAGGTGTCTTCTCACTATGACTACTGCAATAGCATCCTTTTTGGCTCCTCTTAAATACAATTGGCAATTTACCAAGGGTCCAAATCCATTGCTTATCGTCCTATCTGCAGGCGTGATTTGTAATGATCACATCACTGCCGCCATGGATCTCTACGTTGACTCCAAATGAGAGATCACCACTGAAGATCCTGTATTTCAATCACAAATCCCTTCACAGCCAACGTTGGTTATCGTACTGCAGTTTTCTACCATTGTCCACGAACACAAAACCTAAGATATGCTGCGGCATATCTACAGGCCATCTAACCTCCAAGGCTGAAAGATATGGTGGTAGTTCCCTCCTTGCACATTGTTCCACATTCTGGAACTCACCTTGAGAGGGGAAACAAATGAACTAAAGTTCAGAAGAGTCCAGAAAATACGTCTCTTGCAGTTAAAGATCTGGCCAGTTTAATCAGGTTAAGGCCGAAGCTCATAACTGACTCCTGGTCTTCTGCAACGTCTACGTATCCCAGTTGGTCAGTTACCTACATTCGGCCCCTGTTTGCTATCTCACTTGTCAATTTTTGGAGTCATATGAGGACAAAGCACCAACAACGATGTCCATGATACCCAGCATTACACTCTCCTATCATTAATATCTCTGATCTGTCTTTTGTCTTACACACGTGTCTTCACCATTAGATGCACTCCCATAAACACTCATAGGCTGCATGTTGTGGTTTGTAGCACTTTTCGAACCCCCACAAATAAAACTACAATGGGCCCGATTCACAGAACTAATTTAAAACAAAATCCTAAACTTACTACCATTTTGGTATTCAAAGAAGGCACTTACTCATCGAAGAGTAAGTGCCTTCTGTGAATACCAAAATGAGTAAGTGCCTTCTGTGAATACCAAAATGAGTAAGTGCCTTCTGTGAATACCAAAATTGTTGTAAGTTTAGGATTTTGTCTTAAGTTAGTTCTGTGAAATGGGCCCTGTGTCATTTACTTAAGACCAAGGAGCAGATTTACAAGCCCCTTGTGACACTTTTGCGCCGCCTTTGCATCAATTTGTGTAACGCAGTGGCAGCGCAAACAATGCACCATGTTGCAGCCCATTTACAAAGTGATGCATCTAGGGAGATGCGTCAAGTTGTAAAGCCCTGTGCCACTTTATACCTGCGATACCAAAGGGGATGATGGACGGAGCGTTTCAGCAAATCAAATACTCACCCCCAGTCAACCGATCTGGGTTTAATCCATTATCATTCTTTTGCTCACTCCACCACCCCAGTTCAGACATGGCCATATGCAACTCAGTCTGACCCTGTGCCTCATGGGAACAGTCCAGCCCGAACGGCCAAGCCATGTCTTCCCTGGACCGGAAACAAGCATCCTGGGACCGGTTTCGGGTTCATAACCCTCATCAGCCAGGCTATATTGAATCCAGTGGCAAAGTGAGCAAGGGACCCACGTCTGGGCATACCCTGCCAATTTAGGGCGAACAAACCGATACCAAAGGGGATGATGGACGGAGCGTTTGAGCAAATCAAACACTCACCCCCAGTCAACTGATCTGGGTTTAATCCATCATCATTCTTTAGCTTACTCCACCACCCCAGTCCCCTTTGGTTTTGCTTTGTTCGCCCTAAATTGGCAGGGTATGCCCAGACGTGGGTCTGTTGCTCACTTTGCCACTAGATTCAAGCTAGCCTGGCTGATGACGGCTGATTAGCCAGAAACCGGTCCCAGGATGCTTGTTTCCGGTCCAGGGAAGACATGGCTTGGCAGTTCGGGCTGGACTGTTCCCATGAGGCACAGGGTCAGACTGATTTGCATATGGCCATGTCTGAACTGGGGTGGCGGAGTGAGCTAAAGAATGATGATGGATTAAACCCAGATCAGTTGACTGGGGGTGAGTGATTGCATTGTTCAACACTCCGTCCATCATCCCCTTTGGTTTTACTTTATACCTGCATCAGGTATAATTTATGCAGGGTAGGCGTTCCCGAGGAAAGCCTCGTAGAAGTGATACAGTGAAACAGTGAAATATAAAAGATGCGCCACTTCTAGGACGCCACTGCTTCAAACCCCTGCGCCTGCTTGAAGCAGGCATAAGGAGTTACGCAGTGTATTAGGAATAGACCTTCCCATGCATTGATGGAGTTGCGTCATGCTTGCATCACAACTCCAGCAATGCATGACTTTTGGTCGACAGATGCATCAGAAGTTCTGACGCATCTGTCAATCTTTGCGCCATGGTGAACCATATTGTAAATACGCCGCATTCATGGTGGCGCAAGGGTTTCGCACGCAGGCTCAGGGAAACTGGTGCATCTATAGAGGTGCATCAGTTTCTTTTAAGTAAGCCCCCTAATGTGTTGCGCTCCCCTATAGAAGGAGATTGATTGGCATATGATAGAGACACACAATTGTAAGGGAATTAACGCTGGTAATGGGCTTAATTTTTCTTCAAAATTTGGGGCATCTTGTGTGGGTGTGTACACAAGCACATATGCATGTGCCATGCTGAGTGTGTATGTAGGTGTGTATGTATTCTACTCCTGTCCTGATAACCCACCTCTAATCTCTGCTGTGGTACTGAACCCCTCTGTACAGCCTGCTGCTCTACAGATGACCCTCTTTGTTCTCAGATCTTTTGCAGAGCCACTTTGAGTTCTCATCTCCTGTACAGAAGCCCAGCTCTATTCCTTTCTGTTATGCGCCCATGTGAGTTCTTCACTGCATTACAGAAGACCAAGTGCTTGGGGTTTTCTTAGTAGATGCCAGTCTCAAATATGTGGTTCTGTAAACAAGGCAATCTTTACTTTCTCCTCCTGTACATAAGCCCGTTTTTAGGTCGCAGCCTACCAGACAGAACAGCTGTCTAGTTTGCTGAAGACATCATGGGGACATTAAAAAAGTTGACCTAGGAATGCATTCCGCCCATTGCTTAACATTTGCTTTGTGGTTTGTAGCTCACATTTTCTGTTGGATTTCTATTGGCTTGTTTTATTTTCTTTAGGCTGTCCAGCTCGAGTGTGCCCCTCCTGTTGCCCAAACCTTGTTTACTGTATTCTTCAATGTACTTGCTTCTGTAAACAGGCCTAATTCTTGTTCTTATCTTGTCACATTTGCTGTGCATTCAAAGACTGAGGTTAAATGTCAGGCTGTGTCTTCCAGGGAACTTGGTGTGTATTTTCCTTTCTCTGACTTCAAAGTGAGAGGATTTATGTGACAATGAGGCTTGTTCCTGGGTCTGCTTGAGGAAGACTGCACAATGTTGTTTGTTTTCTAGCACACAAGTTTTTTAAATGTCTGTAAATAATCTGTGCTGACGATCAAATCAATAAAATTGGGTGAAAACATTTCCACACATTATCGCTTGTGTACTCTATACTTTTATCAGCAAACTATATGTGAGTGCAATCGTAATGTTCATTTCAATTGAAGATATGCTGTCTGTATTGGCATACTTCATGTTTCCCCACTCCACTCTACTCTGCACTACTCCACCCCATTACACTCTACTCTGCATCACTCTATACTACGCCTCTCCACTCCACACTGCATCACTGTACTCTTATCTACACCACTGCACTCTACTCTATGCCAATGCACTCTACCCCACACTACTCTACTTTGTACCACTGCACTCTACACCACTCCACGCCACTCCACTCTGTGCCACCCCCCTCTGCAACACTGCACTCTAGCCAATGTACTCCGTATCACTCCACTGTATGTCAGTGCACTCTATGCCAATCCCTTCTACGCCACAATCTACTCTGCACCACTGCACTCTACTCTGAAACAACCTACTCTACACCACTGCATTCAACACCAATGAACTCAGCTCCACTCCATTCTACTCTGCACCACTCTACACCACTGTGCACTATGCCAATGCACTCTACATCACTTTACTTAAAAGCAATGCACTCTATGACAATCTACCCTGCACCACTGCATTCTATGCCACATTAATTTACACCACAGCACTCTATGCTATTGTGCTCTGTCACTGCACTCTAAGCCACCCTATTCTACTCTGCATCACTGTACTCTACGACACTGCTCTCAATGCCACTCTACTCTGTGCCACTACATTCTACGCCAATGGACTTCACACCACTCTTTTATACACCACTGCAGTCTACGACAGTATACTCTGCAACACTGCTCTCTCTGCCACTCTACTTTATGCTACTCTACTTTATGCAACTGCACTCTACGTCACTGAACCCTTCGCCCCTCTACTCTGCACCACTCCGCTATACACCACTGCCCTTCATGCCAATCAACTCTAAACCATTCTAATCTACTCTTCACCACTGCACTCTATGCCACTCTACTCTATACCACTGCACTCTGTGCCACTTCACTCTACTCTGGAACATTCTACTCTATGCCACTGCACTCTATGCCACTCCACTTCACACTACACCACTCCATTCTACACTGCTGCACTTTACTTTACTGCACTCTACACCAAAGTGCACATCACCATTTTACTCAAAACCAATACACTCTACAGAACTGCACTATATGCCGATCTACTCTGCACCACTGCACTCTATGACAGTCTACTGTGCAGCACTACAGACTGCTACTGAACTCTATGCCACTCTACTCGATGCCACTGCACTCTACGTTGCACCACTCTACGTCATTATACTCTATGCCACCCTAATCTACTGTGCACAACTGCACTCTGACACTGTACTCTATGCTGCTTCCCTCTGTGCCTCTCTACTCTACTCTATGCACTGCACTCTACACCACTCCAGTCTAGGCCCAATCCATTCTGCATGACTCCACTCCACTCTACGACACTTCACTATGCAGCACTTCACTCTATGCCAGTACACTCTACGCCGCTACTCTATACAACTCCCCTCTACCCTGCACCACTCAACTCTACATCACTTCACTCTGCTCTAAAACAATCTACTCTACGCCACTGCACTCTATGCCACTGCACTCTATGCCACTCTGTGCCTCTCCACTCTACACTCTACACTGCACCACTCTACACCACTACACTCTACGCTAAGCCACTCTACTCTAAACCACTGCACTCTACTCCAATTCACTTTACACCACTTTACTCAAAACCAATGTACCCTATGCCACAGCACCTATGGCAGCTACTTATCACCACTGCAGTTGTAATGTAAATTGATACTTGTATAGCGCACTACTCACCCGCAAGGGTCTCAAGGCGCTTGTACGAATACCGCTGTGGAACCCTACCTGGCTTTCCCTGTGAGGCATCCACTCCTGGGCACCCCCAAGGTGGAGGACAGGCATCCTTAGCGTTGTGGGGGCCCTTGTGGAGATTAAGCAAGCTATTGCCCAGAGTTGCAGAGTGGGACTCTATGATTGGAATGGCACCGAGGCGAGAATTATCAGGTCCGTGGAATTTTTGAGCCCAAGACCCGCCGAGGCGGGGAATTGAACCCTGGTCCCGGGCTAGACCTCTGCATCAGGGTCTGCCGCTCTAACCATTGAGCCACACTTCTCCACAGTTCGCCCCACTATACAACATTCTACTGTATGCCACTGCACTCTACTACACTGCACACTGCATCACTCTACACCACTGCACTCTACGGCACTGTATTCTACTATCACCACTGCACTTTACGTCTCTGCTCCCTTCACCACTCTACTCTGCACCACTATACCCCAATGTACTCTAAAGACACTGCACTTAATGCCACTGCCCTCTACGACAGTGCACTGTACATCAGTGCACTTTATGCCACTGCTCTCTACGCCAGTATACTCTATGCCACTGCACTCTACACAACAGCACTCTCCACCACAACATTGTATGCCACTACACTCTACTCCACTACACTCTGATACTCAACTCTGCATGACTGCACTTTATACCACTGCGCCCTATACCACTACACTGTGGCACTCTACTCTTCATGACTGCACTCTATGCCTCGGCACTCTACTCTGCATCACTCAACTCTGTCACTCTACGCTACTGCACTCTACTCTGCACCACTCTACTCTAAGCCACTGCACTCTACCTAGCACCATTCTATTTTACTCTGCACCACTCCACTCTATGCCAATGCATTCTATGCCACTTTACTCTGCATCACTCCATTCTAAGTCACTGCACTCTACCCAGCACCATTCTACTTTACTCTGCACTACTCCACTCTATGCCATGTCACTCTATGTCACTCGACTCTGCAACACTGCTCTCTCCACCACCGAACTCTATGCCACTCTAGTCTGCATCGCTCCACTCTACCCCACTGTAGTCTTTGCCAGTCCACTCTAAGACACTCTAATCTACTCTCTACCACTGCACTCTACAACATTCTACTTTATACCACTGCACTGTATGCCACTTCACTCTACTCTGAAACAATATGCTCTATGCCACTCTAGTCTACGTCACATCATTCTACTCAACGCCACTCCATACTACGCCAATCTATTCTACAGCACTGCACTCTACACCAATGCTCTCTACACCACTTTACTCAAAACCAATACACTCTATGCCACTGCACTCTATGCCAATCTACTCTGCACCATTGCACGGTATGCCACTATACTCAACTATATGCTACACCATTGTACTCTGTCATTTTACACTGCACCACACTACCCCACTGCACTTTATACCAAGGCACTCTACCTCACTCTACTCTGCAGCGCTGCCCACTCGGCTACTGAACGCTATGCCATTCTACTGTGCACCACTTTACTCTATGCACTGCACTCTACTCTGTTCCACTCTACATCACTCTACTGCACTGTAAGCCAATGCACTCTAAGCACTACTCTCCACACCACTCTAGTCTACTGTGCATCACTGTACTCTATGACACTGTACTATATGCCACATCACTCTAGGCCTCTCTACTGTACTCTACACCGCTCTACTATTTGCCATTGCACTCTACCCCACTCGACTATGCACCACTACACTCTTCACCACTGCACTCTACACCATTCCTGTCTAGGCCACTCCGCTCTGCACCACTACACTATGCGCCACTCCACTCCACAACAATCCACTCTACACCAATGCACTATAAAACACTACTCTATACCAATCGACTCTTCCCTGCACCACTCCACGCCACTTCACTCTACTCTGAAACAGTATACTCTATGCCACTGCACTTTATGCCACTGCACTTTATGTCACTCCACTCTGCACCTCTCCATGCCACTTCACTCTGCAACACTACACTCTATGCCAGTGCACTCTATATCACTACTCTATTTTACTGCACTCTACCCTACACTACTCTACTCTGCCCTACACCACTCCATTTTACACTTCTGCACTTTACTCTGAAACAATCTACTCTGTGCCACTGCACTCTACGCCATTCTACTCCACTCGACTCGATGCCACTGCAATCAACGATGCACCACTCTACTCTATGCCACTGCATTCTACCCCGCACCACTATAATCTACTCTGCACCACTACACTATACTCTGAAACAATATACTCCATGCCACTGCATTCTATGCCACTGCACTGTGCTCCACCCTACTCCAATTTATGCCACTGCAGGCTTCACTGCACCACTCTACGCCTCTGCAGTCTACGCTATGCCATTGTACTCTAAACCACTTCACTCTACACCACTTTACTCAAATGCAATGTACCCTATGCCACTGCACCAACGCCAACTACTTGCACCATTGCACTTGATGCCACTATACACTACAACATTCTACTCTGCCACTGCATCCTAAGTCACTCTGCACCCTGGCACTCTATGTCATTGCACTCTATGCCACTTTCTTCTACTCTGCACCACTGTACTCTACGTCACTGCTCTCTACACCATTCTACTCTGCACCACTCTATGCCCCTGCACTCTGTTCCCCTGCACTCTATGCCCCTGCACCACTCCACTCTACTGCACTCTACATTACTGCACTTTACGCCAGTACACTCTACGCCTCTACACTCTACACCACTTTACTCTGTCACTTTCCTCTACACCTCTGCACTCTACCCTGCACTACTCCATTCTACCCTGCACAACTATACTCTATGGCACTCTGTTCCACTCTGCACCACTCTACTTTATGCCATTGTACTCTATGCCACTGCAGTCTACTCTGCGCCTCTCTACTCTATGCCACTGCACTCTACATCACTGCACTCTATGCCAATGAACTCTATGCTACTTTATTACTAACCAATGCACTCTACGCAACTGCACTTTATGGCAATCTATTCTACACCACTATAATTTACTCCACTTCACTCTAGACCACAATACCATACTCCATGATACTCCACTCTATGATACTCTACTCCATTAAACTCTGCTCCTCTGACACTATAATCCACTCCATGCCACTCCACTCCACAGCACTCTACTCCACTCCAGCCATTCTATTACACTACTGCACTCTACAAAGCTCTATGCAACTCTTATCTATGCCACTCTGTTCTATTATACACTACTCCACTCTACTGTATGCCATTCCACTCTGACACTGTATGCCACTCAACTTAATGACACTTTATGCCACTGCACTCAAAAGCACTCAACTCTACAACACTCTACTGCACCCAATGCCACTCCTCTATAACAATCTACTCCGCTCTGTGCCCCTCTACTCTACAACACTCTACTCCATGCAACAATCTCTATGCCACTCCACTCTATCCCACTGAAAATCAACCACTCTGGTGTATAACATGGCTGAAACATATTGGCAAAGCCAATGGCTCTTCTATAGGCGAGACCTATTGGCTTTGCCAAATGCTTGTTGCTCACTGCTTCTGGACAGAAGCCCCTTTCTGTTCCCTGCTTCTGTACTGAAACCCCTCTCTATTCTCTAATTTTGTACAGTAGGTCCTACCTGCTCCCTGGACTCTTTTTCCGTTCTCATGTTCCCTGCGTTCTCCACCGTTGTCCTGAAGCCCCTCTGTGTGCTCTGTTCCTTTACAGATCCCCATTACTGTTCCCTGCACCTATACTAAACCCATTGAGTTATCCGCTCCTATACAGCAACCCCTGCGTTGTTCGTCCCTGCACAGGAGACACGTGTTTTCTGCTCCTCGGTCACAGTGGGGTAATGCAAAGTGAAGGGCCCCCTGCACAATGTGAAGAGGGGCCCCTTAGTCTTCCATATCTCATAGATATTCTTTGGCCTTCAGCCTCTTAGGGGTCCCCTGATGCGTTAGGAGCCCCCTGGAGAGCCGGGACCCCTGCACCGCAGGGGCTGCAGGGGCCTGCGTTACACCCCTGGCCCCTGCACCGAAGCCCGCTGTGGTCCTGACTCCAGCACCGAAGCCCCCTGTGCTCCCCGCTCAGTGCACAGACCCCCCATCCCCCCCACCCGCCCCCCGTTCGTTTGCTGTATGTCTGGAAGCGGCGCTGCCACTCTGAGAAATGATCCCTCCTTTTCCCATTTCTGCGCTTTTCCCCCAGTCTTCATCATCTGTTCAGGTGAACCTGAGGCGCCGTCATTAAATCTCTCCCTGACACCTCAGCTGCTTGCAGCTCCGGGGCGTTTTCCCGGCTCCTTCCCTCGCATGCTTCCCGCTTCTTTCTGCTTTTCACCCACTCTGGGCCTGCCCGATCAGCAGACCGAAAACTGAGGCAGAGGCCTTGCTGAGACTCACCCGGCCGCAAATAAGACCTGAACATGCCATTTTTATCTTTCACTTGAACCTCAATGTTTTGAAGATAGAAAAACAAGAATTTGCAAAGCCACTGCGTCTGAGTTACCACTGAAGGGCGCTGGAAACTCTCATCCATTCAATGACACATCCATGCAGCCACACTCTCATTCTCTCATCGTTTACGCACTCACTGGTCTTTTTACTCTTGAATGTCTCCATCCACCTATTGACTCATTCTTACATTCATCCTTTCACCCACAGTACCACACACAAACTCGACAATCAACAAAGAGGTACTTTCACGTAAAAGACAGCCCTATTCGTTTTAAGGGCTGTGAGAGTGCGGTTAGTAATCTGTGACTACTAGTCTGTTAATGGTGTGAGAGTGCTGTCATTAGTGTGAGACTGCTAGTGTGTGAGGGGTCAGTTTGAGTACTGTCGGTGCTGGACTACTTTGTGAGTGTTGTGAGAGTGCTTCTGGTAGTATGTGACTCGTAGTATGGTTGGGGTGCGAGAGTGTATCTGGTAGTATCTAACTGCTACTCGTGGGCGAAAGTGCGCTCTCCACAGGTTGAGACTGCTACTATGTGACATGTGCAAGAACGCTTCTTGTAGTGTCTAACTATCACTCTGTGTGGGTTGTAAGAGTGCTTCCGGTAGTCTGTGAGAGGTGTGAGTGAGTTCTTGGCTTTTAGGATGCCTTGCTTTTCCACTATAACTACATGTAACAGTTGAAAAGTCTTACTCCTGAAACGGTGCTGTAGCAATTGTTCCCAAGTAGGGTCCTTCTTTGTTTGTGAGCCTCGGTTGTCTGCTTTCCCTAATGATGCTGCCCAAAGCTTGAGAGGGTCATTAATGACCCACTCTGTCCATTTATTTATGTTTGAGAATCCATGCCCAGTGATTGCCCCAGCCCCCTGGAGCGATGCCACCCATCATCTGCTCAACCAGTTGTATTTACGTTTGTCATCAAGCACATTTTACTACAGTTTCCAACCAAATTCCCCCCCACCCCTTTCCCAGGGCCCTGCAGTGCTTGCAGATTCTCACCCTCTCCTCCAGGGTTCTGCCTGTAGCCTCACGTGACCAGCTTCCCATCACTCTTTATTTAGCAGTAGTTGATGCTGGTCCCCGTACCATCCCACAAGCCAATCCTGAACACTGTCAATGTGCACACATTTGCAGCAAAGTGGCATTCGTGTGCAGGGAGCGTTCGGGGTACTTTGAGATTGATAGTATGCCTGGGCGGTAAATTCCGTCCCGCTCGTGGAATTTGCGGAATTTGCGTAATTTCGCGTTCCGCGGAGAACACGGAGTTGCCTAAAATTCCGCAATCCGCGGCTTCGTGGAAGTTTTAGCTTGTGTGCGCTTTCAAAATGTGTGTTCGTGAGATATTTCCCCCGAGCACGCAAACAGTGTTCGCGAACAGGAGAAAAGCATCGCGAACGAGCAGAACAAGCAATTCTGCGTGTTCGCGGAACTCTGCGTGCTCGGGGAGATTTTTTTACCATTTCGCGGAGCTTTGCGTAGCGCGACTAAGCAAATTCCGCCCACCCTTAGTTGATAGTAGGTTGCCTTGCTTTTCCACTATAACTGCATATAACAGTTAATAAGTGCCCTTAGGTAGGGTGACCAGAATTTTAAAGACAAAAACTGGGACATTTCAAGAAAATAGAAGAAGGACTACAGTTTTACTTCAAGCGAGCGCACAGAATGATAGCGCTCCTCAGCAGAGAATTACAGAACAGGCGGTTAGAACATACATAAAATGCAATTTTTAAACCCAGTAGCTTGCCTGTTAATTAAATTACTTTCTTGAAACAACTGCTAACTATCCCTGCTTTGTAAAACTTAAAAAAGCACCTCCCACAGTTTTCAGTCGCCCCTCTCTAAAAACTGGGACAGAAGCTACATTTCCTGAAATATGGCGGGACAGCAGGTGAAAAACTGGGACCGTCCGGGCAAATTCGGGACGCCTGGTCACCCTACCTTAGGGCAAGTGTGTGCTACACAAGTGCACACTCACCTTTTTTTAGGGGGGGCTTCAGGGGGGCCTTAGGCCCCCAGGCACCCTTGCCTTTGCATTTGCAATATGTGATTACCAATTTGGTAATCGCAAATTGCGAATGCAACACCAGTCATAGGAATGAATGGAGTCACATTTCCTATTAGCTATTCGCAATTTGTGAATCGCTATCAGGGAATGTTGAGGAATCGCACAATTATTTACGATTCCTACATGCATAGGCATTTGCGATTACCAAATAGCGATTCCTTAAAAATCGCTATTTGGTAATCGCAAATTGGTACTGAGATGCAAGTGGCCCAAAATTACAGATGTACACATGGAAAGCCAGACTTCTCTAGTTCACGCTGAACTGGAGATCTATTTAAGAAGGTCACTCGGGGAGGAGGAGCCTAGCGCGCACCCAAGATGGCCGCGTAGGTGCGAGGCTCCCGAGGACCTCCGCGACCTCCTGCATAAATCCTGACCGAATCCTGTCCTAGATGAGGGGACTGTGTTTCTGAACTCGAGCTGAGGTGACGCCCGTTTTCCGTTTTCAATTCGGACCTCGGACACCGGCGGGAGCACCGATTAAGGTTTGCGGCCTTCGCCACGCCGGCCCCCCGTACTGGAGTTGTGGGGCGATCCGGCGACAAAGTGAATAACAGCGGCGGGCAAGGCTGGGCGACTCGCACACCCCGCACTTTCACTTTCGCTTTTGCGCCCTCCTTGCTGCCAGGCGAGGTAGGGTCGCGAGGCGGTGTGCGGTGGTGTGGCCTGGTTGGGGTGCCCTGCCGGCCCGCCGGCTGCGGTCCGTCCTGTGGAGCGGTGGTCGCCCCCCCCCGGAGCCCTTGAACGGGATTGTCTACCCCCTTCTTGAGGAGCTTGGCTCGATTTGGGACCGCGACCATGGCCACAAAACAAGATGGCGACCGGGCTAAGGTGAAGTCGACCCGTCGTGGCGCGGCCCATCAATCCAACAATATGGACCGCTACACCCTCCAGAAGGGATCTCCAGAGGCGCTGCGTAGATCCCCTACGGGCCCGACTGACGCTCCTGCTCTACCCGCGGACCTGACCCTCCGAGATGTCATGGGCGCCATCGCCGAGATGAAGGCCTCGGTGGACCAGCGCTTTGACACTCTGGCGCAGAAGATCGACTCGGTCCTCGTGGACGTGGGCCTCGTGAGAGCCGATCTCTCCAAAACAAATGACCGGGTCGATTCTTTGGCCCACTCTACTTCGGGCCTCACATCCGACGTGGCGGCCCTCCAACAGGAGGTGCGCAGGCTTGGCCAGGCGAGCGCCATGATGCATCGTAGACTGGAGGATTCTGAGGGTCGGGCCCGGAGGAATAATGTCCGCATTATCGGGGTGCCGGAGGGGCGCGAGGCAGAGGCAGCGGATCTGTTCGTGGAGGAATTGGTCCTCACCCATCTCCAGCCTCGGGGGCTGAGTAAATTTTTTGCAGTGGAACGTGCCCACAGGGTCCCCGGGGGTAGGCCTAAGGTCGGAGCCCCTCCGAGGCCTCTCATCGCCCGGATTTTCAATTTTCGGGACAGGGACGCTATCCTGCAGACCTCCAGGCTACAAGGGCCGGTCAGACTGGACAATATGGATATCAATTTCTATCCTGACTTTACTCCGGCGGTCCAAAAGCAGCGACTGAGTTTTCTCGGTGTCAAACGTCGCCTACGGGACCTGAATATCAAATATGCGATGCTTTTTCCGGCTAAGCTGAGGGTGGAGGTGGATGGCCGCACGCACTTTTTTGATCGTCCCGAGGCGGCCGGGGACTGGCTGGACACTCTGCCCGGAGATCGGGGCCGGGGAGGTGGGGGGGGAGCGGTTGGTGGGGAGGGCCCGCCGGATCAGGACTGAGGGACTAATGGTAGGCCTTGCTCTGGACTGTGTTATTGTCACCATTGACTGTTAGGGTAAGTTCCCCTCCTGCGGAGGTCGTGTGGAGTCTCTTGGGGGATCTCCCTCCTCCTCTGGGGGACTAGTTAGTTTTCTTTCCATGGGGCGACAGGCACACTGCACTTTGGGGGGGCTGTTTGGGCTCATGCAGGGGTGCAGGGTGGGGGGAGTTCTGTTGGGATGGGTGGGTTGGGGTGGGGTGTGGTTCGTTTCTACCGCAAGGCAAACCCTTTATTGTATTGGTTTTTTTGAGATGCTCTCGGGGGGACTAATGATGGCTTCTGTGCGTGATGGGGGGTAGGGACCTGACTTTGCTGTCCTGGAACGTTAACGGACTGGGTGATAGGATTAAGCGGGGTGTGGTCCTGCAATATCTGAAACGGATTTCGCCTGATGTGGTCTTTTTGCAGGAGACACACCTCATTGGTAACTCCTATTGTGCCATGAATAGACGTGGTTATCGTTTGGTGGCCCATTCGGGCTTCACATCGGGCTCGCGAGGGGTGGGCATTATGGTCAAGACCTCGCTCCCGCTAGAAATAGACGAGGTGCGCCATGATGAGAGGGGACGCTACACTGTCTTGGTGGGGAGAATGGAGGGCAGGGTAGTCGTCTTTGTCTCAGTGTACGTCCCACCGGGGTTACAGTCCACCACCTTTGCGGACCTGGGACGCCTCCTGCTTGACCTTCCGGGGGGGCTTCTGGTGGTTGGGGGGGACTTCAATGCGGTGGCTTCTGGGACTCTGGATCGTTATCCCCCTAGGGACCTCCCCCGAGCACAAGCGTGGCTGTCTGGCCTTTTGGACACGCTGGGATTGGTGGACTGCTGGCGTCTAAAGCACCCCGCTCAGCTGCAGTACACCTTCCATTCGGGGGCCCATGGTAGCCTTTCGCGGCTTGATTATGTCCTTGTTCCTGCGGCCTATGCCGGGAGAGTGGGGGAGGTGCGCCACCTGGCGCGGGGTATTTCAGATCATTCCCCACTCCTGTTGCACTTTGATGTCTTCCCGAGGGGGGAGGGCAGGGTAGCTCCAATCAATGCCTGGTACCTGCGCGATCCCACTATTCGTGCTGATTTGATTAAATCCTTGCAACGGTACTTTGAGGAGAATGTGGGGTCTGTCCCGTCTGCCATTTCCCTGTGGGAGGCTTTCAAGACTGTGCTTAGAGGGGAGGCCCTCTCCCTTATTTTCCATGCCCGGAGGCGCGCACAGGAGGAGGTGACCCGAGTGGAGGCCGAAATCACTGAACTGGAGGGTGGTCTGGGGAGTGGGGTGACTGACGCTGCGCTGCACGTTTTACACATTAAGCAAGCGGCCTATAGGTCCCTCGTCACGGAGGCGGCCAGGGGCCTCAGCAGAGAGCAACAGGGGCGATTGTATGATGTGGGTGATAAGGCTGGTAAGTTGATTGCGTGGTTGGATAAGAGGGAGAGAGCTAGTCGTGTGGTCCCGCTGATTGAAAGAATGGATGGTGTACGTGTCACTGAACCGGAAGGCATTGTCGCCTGCTTCGCGGATTATTTCCGCGAGGTATATTCCCCGGTTTCTCCCTGCCCGGAGGAGGATTCTCATGCCCTGCTGCGTGACATCGCGCTGCCCTCCCTCTCAATGGAGGACAGGGAATTGATGGATGCCGCCCCCACCTCGGACGAAATTGCCCTCGCCATCCGCTCGGTCGCTTCTGGCAAGGCCATGGGCCCGAACGGCATTCCTATCGAGCTGTATAAATTGCGACCGGACGTACTGGCACCTCACCTCCGCGCTATGTTCCTTGCGGCTCACTCGCGGGGCTCCCTCCCGCCGGACCAGCGTCTGGCTACCATCGTGGTTCTCCACAAGGAGGGTAGACCGCGGGACCGGGTTACATCCTACCGGCCTATCTCGCTTTTAAACGCGGAGCCTAAAATCCTCGCCAAGGTGCTCGCTAACCGGCTGGTCGGCGTGGTGGGAGATTTGGTCCACCAAGACCAGTCCGGCTTCATTCCCCATCGCAATACGGCCCTTAATCTGCGGCGCTTGCACGGGGTGCTCGCGCGTGTTCCGTTCGTGCGGGAGCCGGCCATCTTGGCATCCCTGGACGCCACCATGGCGTTCGACACGCTCGAGTGGCCCTACATCTGGGCGATGTTGGCGAAATTCGGATTTGGCCCAGGATTCATCAGTTGGGTCACATTGTTGTACTCGGACCCACTGGCACAGGTGGTGGTGAATGGTCGAGTCTCGGCCCCGTTCGTGCTGGGACGGGGCACACGATAGGGTTGTCCCCTGTCGCCGCTCCTTTTTGCATTGGCCCTGGAACCCCTGGCGGAGTGGCTGCGGTGGCACCCTTCTATCCGAGGTCTCCGTTGGACCCCCGAGTATGAGGACCGCGTGTCCCTCTACGCTGACGATATCCTTTTGTACCTAGCCTCCCCGCGCAAATCACTGATTGTCCTGGTCGATGTTCTGCGCTCCTTTGGCCGAAATTCTGGCCTTGTCATCAACTGGGCTAAATCCTGTGTCTATGTGCTTTCCGGGGAGGCTCCTGTCCTCCCTCGGGGCTGTCCGATCCAGATTGCCTCGCAGGGATTTCGATACCTGGGGGTCTATATCACGCTGGACCCGGTGGCCCGCTACGAGCGAAACTTGCTTCCCCCCCTCCAGCGCTTGAAGGAGGACGTCGCGCGCTGGCGGCGCTTGCCGCTTTCGCCGCTCGGCCGGGCGGCATTGTTCAAGATGATGTCATTGCCGCGCTTTTTGTACGCTCTCCAGAACACTATGGACTTGGTCCCGGCGCGCTACTTCCGTGAGGTGGAAAGCTTACAGCGCCGTCTGTTTTGGGACGGGAGGCCGCGTATAGCCCTGGCAAAATTGACGCTCCCGTGGTACGACGGAGGGATTGCCCTCCCGGATATTAAGCGGTATTACTGGGCCTCCCAGTTAGCTGCAATTAATCACGGCTTCTATGGGCCCGCCCTAAACCCGGCATTTGAAATGGACAAAATGCTCCTGCCCGGTGGCGACTACAATCGAGCGCTCTACACTAGCGTGCCCGATTCCCGCTTGACGGGACCCACGCGTGTCATGGTGCGAGTATGGCACGCGGCTAATGCAGCTATGGGATGGAAGGACCGTTTGACCCGGGCGTCACCGTTGTATGCGTCGGAGAGGCTTGGCTCTTTGTGGACCTCGAAGGGCTTCGAGAGGTGGGACATGATAGGCATCAGTACAGTGGGAGATCTCTGGACGAGGGGAGGATTCAAGACATTCGAGACGCTGCAGGCGGAGTTTCAGCTGCAGGGCAGTGAATACTTTCGCTACCTGCAGGTCCGTCACGCACTGGGTTCCGTCTTCCCAGACGTGGCCTCCATCCCGGAGTCCTCCCCCCTGGAGGATAGAGTGCTAGATGGCCACGTTCCGGACAGCACGATCTCCCTCATTTATAAGAAATTGATAAATGACCGCTCGGGCTTACTGACTGGCCTCCGCGAGGCTTGGGTTGCCGATGGGCTGGAGTTGGACGACGAGGACTGGATTTCCGCGGTGGCCTCTCCGAAGGAGGTGGCCATCCCGGCTCGCCTTCGCTTCGTCCAGCTTAAGATACTCCACCGGGTGTATATGACGGGGCCAAGGCTTCAGCGTATGGGCTATGCCGAGGATGGATTGTGTAAGCGTGGGTGTGGTGCTTTGGCGACTTTTTTACATATTCTGTGGGAGTGTCCGAGGGTGGAGCGCTTCTGGCGTAGTGTGCATGAGGTCCTGCGAGCGGTTACACATGTCGCGCTGTTGCCTGAAGCGAGGAGATGCCTGCTGAATGTGTGGGAACCGACTGATTACTCGGTTCCGCAGACGCGATGGGTGACTCTGGGATATATGATAGCTAAACGTGACATTGCTCAGCTGTGGGGATCTCAGAGGCCCCCGGCGGTGTCGGCTTGGAAAGAACATATGGATTGGTGCATGTTCCGAGAAAAGGTGGTATATGTGGCGCGGGGTAAGCCTGGGGCATGGGTGAAGATATGGGGCCCCTGGAACGCTTACCGCGGGGGTATTTGCGAGCCGCCGTTGTTGCCTCCTGCGTCACCAGCTCCATCCCCATAGTTGACCCCCTCCCTCAGCCCTGGGCACATTGTTCTCCCAGTCCTGGATTAGTTTCCCTCCCCCCCTCTGGCTTTCTTTTGATGGTTGGGGTTCCCCACTTGAGGAGCACATGTCATTTTTGATCGTGGGTTGCCTTGCGGGTGTGGTTTTATGTTGTTGTGTTGTAGAAAACGAAACCGTATTGTGGGTTCAGAGTTATGTGGCCCACGTTGTTGATACCTCCTGCTTTATCGTCTATGCAAAGCCAAGTGCCTTATTAGTATGTATGTCATGTGCTTCTGTCACTTTAGCGGCCGGCCGGAAGGTTGTAGGCCCATACTTGTATATATTTGAGATTGCAATAAACGGTTTCAAAAAAAAAAAAAAAAAAAAAAAAAGAAGGTCACTCGGGGTTCAGCAATGTAAAGGCATGATACAGTCTGACTTCCCTGCTCCTAAGATGGCCACTGAGTCCAAACATAATGAGGTGGCAGTGTATGGAGTGGACTGGCATGTGGTGCGTTCATATGGTATTTGTCACAGAGTTCACAATATAAACCTCCTTTGCCTTGTATTTGTCAGAGTTCAGAATGTAAAACCCCTCCCTGGTGTATTTGTCATGGGGTTACAACACACAAAGCCTCCCACTATTGTTTTTGACATATGGTCCATGTAATCAATGCTGCTATTAATTATAACAAATGGTACTATTTCATAGACCTGCTAATGCACTGCTCATGCAGCTACTACCTAATCAACAAAGGATGAACAAAGGGGAAGAGGCAAATACCCTACCTCTGGTCTTTTTTGGATTTAAATGAGCTCTGTTAAGCAGCCAAATCTGTCTCTAGACAGATCAAAAACTGTACTCCACAACCCACTGTAATGTACAGTGAGACACATCAGTGTATACAACACAACCCCTTGGACTTCAATTCCCAGCGCTACCAGGGAATGTAGAGGGACATTGTGTCCTCTTAGACCCCAGATTACATCACAGATATTAACTAGTTGTCCCACTCCTGGTCCTTAAAAAAGCTTTCTATTTGCAGTACAGCAGCTCATGAAAGAGGAGAGAGGCAACTACAGAATATGAACTTGGGGGCATATTATCAAGAAACGGCGTTACAATTATCTCCGGTTTAGCTGCAGAAATCTGCCGCTAAAGCAGCGATAATGGGCTTGATAATATGCCCTGGAGAATTCCAATAGAAGCCCATGTTCACACCAGAACATGGGCTTCTATGGGAATTCTCCAGGGCATATTATCAAGCCCATTATCGCCGCTTTAGCAACAGTTTTCTGCCGCTAAACCGGAGATACTTTTTAACGCCGTCCTTGATAATATGCCCCTAAGTTCTTAGAATGCTGTTAATTTCTGTACCTGTGGCTGCGTTTATGGGTCCTCAGAGAAGTGTAGCAAGGGCAACAAATGGAGTACCAAAGGGCAAATCAGCTGTAGTAATGTCTACCCCTGCATTCTCTTACCTGAAATGGTTGCACCACTCCCCTGTCATACTCTGAAGGTGGTCTCACTTTGAACAAGACTTTGTCAACAACGGCTAGGTTCCACTCAAAGGTTCAATAATTAGAGTCGGGTTTTCTCCTGCTTTGGTGATCCACAGTGTTTCGTCATTGGAGTGCTTTAAGCGTACGATAATGCCCAAGTGGTACCTAATGTCAAACTATCCCGAAGGCTGACAGATTTGGGCAACTAGTGAAACGGCCTCACTTTGATATGCTGTAGAAAAGATGCATCATCCCCACCTGAACAAAGCCAAATCGGCGATAGAGCTTGGTGGAGAGCGGAGCGGCTCCGAAGTACCATCTTGTGATGGTTTCAGTGAGACTGACTGTGAGTGTAAGCTGAATCTTGAGTGCAGGGACACCAAACATTTTGCTTGTATTCTGGGAAACTATCTACCGCTCCATCCTGGAAACTCCAGACAATTCCATATAACTGAAGTCCTACTCCATTCCCTGCATGTATGATTTGGGGTACAACAAGGGGGTTGTATATAGTGTGAGTTTAAAGGGTTAACAGTACATGTGGTGTTTGAATGGTGTGTTCTGTGAGGCTTTTGTAGACGTGACACCCTGCACGTAGCTTCATCCCGCAAGCCCTGTGGCTGTCTGGGAAAGTTGTCGAAATCCACATTTCTGTGCTTAGGAATAAAGCATTGACCAAAAGTGATCTACCCTCCTGGACAACCCTGCCCTTAATCTCTCCAGTGACAGCTTACCTTTTGAGATTTCTGTACCATGTCCTCCTAATACACATCCGAATGGACATCTCATGCCTCCCCTGTTGTCCTTAGGAGCTGTCTGGGGCTGGAAAGATCCTCCTTAGGGAGTTTAGAATGTGTTTTCAAAGTTTAAGATCTATGAACACAACATGCTGTAGATCCGGACATTCTGCTACAAGATAATTGGAGGACGGTCCCTTCAGGTACAAGGTGTAGCTCTATGGAACTCACTTCCACTGCATATAAAAATGATTTTCTCAGATTCAGAAGGTGGTTTAAACTCACCTATCTAGCCAGATCTACAGATGTCCTTCTCGTAAGCTGGCCATTCAGCATACTTCCATTTCCTGACCTGCTGGTTAGATCCATAAAAGCAACTCAAACCTTCAGTCTCATCTTAGACTCCTTTGTCTGTTCTGTAAGGCGTGTGGATCGTGTTATCAGCATACTTGGTTATATTGGTCCTTGAAGTCAACTTTTATTGTTCTTGAACTGATGGTCTTACTGATGTATTTGACCCATATCGATCTATGACTACCTACAGATGGTTGCATTGCTAGTCAAAGCAATCTCAAATGCATAAATGTCAGCACCCACTAAAAAGCTACAAGAGGAGGAAGTGTTCCATATTGCGGCTGGAAATTTAGTTTGCCACCATTGGAACCCTGTGATTGGTTGTGGCTTAACGCTAGTGCCTACGTGACCTGAATAAGAACTGACCATAAAGAGACAATTCCTTGTATTTGTCTTCAGTTCTGAAGAAGCTCTGAAGCACCAGTTAAGACAGATGTTTAGCCTGAAACACATCTTTGGAAACTGCTTTCCTTGGAAGGCGGGACTAAGCCTTGTGCACAGATGAAGCCTTGATACTATACCTTGCCTTGATTAAATGATGTTGGATTGGCAGAGAGGCACCAGGAGCTCACAGGACCTGAGAGATAAGTGCAAGACCCATTTGACTGAAATCTGTATGCAGGGCAGACCAAGTAACTGGCCTTGTCCCGATGCCACAAGATTCTCCAGCCCTCTTGTCATGAGTGAACCTGGGGGCATTTGTTTCAGCTTAGTGCTGAGGAAGTGCTACAACTAAGGGAGGACTGCACCTGTTGGTGGGCCGGCAGTGTACACTCACCAGTGGATTGTGTGGTAACCTGTATCACACATCTTTGAATTCGAGACGCGCTTAGTTTTTCTCTTCTACTGAATGTCATTGGGTCAAATCTCATTGACCGGAGGATGGCTGTCCCCATTCAAGAACCATTTGAACATAAGATATCTCAGGGTAACTGCAGCAACTTCATCTTAGATTATTGCTGGAAATTCCAATTCTCATGTGGGTGGTGAGTTTTTGTTCTATGGATATTTTTGGCAAGTTCTCAACCACTTGGGCTAAACTCACTGAGATGTCCTTACCCGAACACATGGTTATTGAAAAACTAGGGCAAAGGCAGGGCAGATAAAGCTGCTTTATCACAGCACCTGTGATGTGTTTTAAACTTTGAATGACGAATATTGTCATTGTGATGTAAGACTCGTTGTTGACATAATTCAGAAAACCGCTGTAAAAGTCGTTTCCCATTTTATCTTCGCAGGTTGTTTGTGAAGTGTGTTCTCTGCTGCTTCCAAACCTCCCGCTGCAATCGACATCGCATGCGGAGTATTTTTTATATCAGCTTTTATCATCTTATTAACTTTAGCGGATGGCTTTGCTGCGTGTTTTTTTATCCCAATAATAAAATGAACGATGGTGAGGATAAGCTCACCAGTGTTAGCTTGAATCCCAGTGCTTCATCCTACCAGGGTGATGGAAAGCCAGCGCTGACCTTGAAAGTCTGTTATTTGAGGAGGAGACGATGCTGTTTTGTGGGATAGGACTGGAGATGGTCATAACTAAGCAATAACACTCAAGTACAGCACAGCGCAGGCCCCCCTCACGGGAAGCGTTTTACTGACAAGCTTTCCTGGCACACTTGCTCTTGAAACCCTGGATTCCCACAGTGCACCACCCTGCTCGCGCGGGTGGCGCAGTGTTTCTGCGTGCCCTCGCACGCTGCACGTTCCTCATCACGGGCCTGGGTGCCAAGACTGTGTACGTCGCGCCGTCGCCATTATGATTCCGCGCCCCCACGTTTTGTCTTTCTGTAATTAAAAATGGTTCCCCGCCAAGTGCCCCAGCTGTCACTGCGCTGCTCGAAAGTCTGGCTGCGCGAAGGCCTTCCGCAGATGCCAAGAGAGAGCTTTTCTGCGAAGGAGCCAAGTGAGGGAATCGAAAAGTATAAGAAGTTTTGGGTGAATGGACGGAGGAACGTGGCTCAATCAGGGTCCTGTCCTGTTTCTTAATCCAGAGAAACACGCCCTAATAGCAACATCTCACTGCATACCGGGTGACAGGCGCGCAAATCTCTTTGGGGGCAGAGTTGTAGAGAAAAAATGAACGAAGTATTCAAAATATAAAGCACATACCTTAAATAAAAAATAAATGTCAGTATACTCCGAAGGAAAGGCATTTTTTTAAATCTATGGAAGCTGAAATAGTTAATGAGGTCACTGCAGATGTCTGTCTGTGTGTTTAACCAGACAGTCACACAACTGAATCCTTGTTTGGCATGGTACATTAGGGAGGTGTATTTATAGTGCTAAGAGGTTCCAGCCTGCGACTGAAAGCACTATAAATATGCAAGTCATTATTTTAAAATTGCATTACACACAGTATAAGAAAGGGTACCACAAAATATGCAAAAAAGGTTAACGGGCAAATTAATTTTAACCTTTCACGGAACACAGCACAGCAACCAAAGATGTGCTGCGTTTAGAGCAAAGAAGAGTAGAACGCAACACATCTACTAAAATATGGCAAACTGCGCCATGCCTACTAAGATATGGTGTTTTCTTCTCTCCCTGCGCAGGCGCACTTTAAGCTGACATGTGCCTACACTTCAACCACCAAGGTCATCTAAAGGCCATTTACTGGTAGAGGAGGCTTTGTTTGTTTTCCATTGCTTCTCATACCTTATGGTTTTGCACTACTCTGCGTACTCAGCCCACCTACAAGATGCCCATAAAAAGCATGGGCCTTGATTAGGAATTGTGCAGAGCGGAATTCCGATGTGGAAATCTATTCCACACAATTATAAAAGGTCCAGTGGCCCTGCACCCAGATTTACTGGATGTGGGACCAACAAACCTGATAACAAACGGGAAATTAGGCAGCTAAAATTACTGTAGGAAAAGGATGCATTGTAGCCAGATCTCTTTATATGACCCCTTCCCAAAATCCAGACAAGGCAGGGAAGGAGTGCTACACACTCCCCTGCCAGCCAACGTTCTCCACTTCTTCCTTCACCCTCCTCACTGTCTCCCTCCAAACAGCCTAAAAAAAGCCCTTACATACTTTTACCACATTTCCATGCACACTTTGCCTGCTGAATGCAGGTGGTAACTGTGTCCATTAAATTCCACGGAAAAGGAAGAGATGCTATGCTGAATACTGCCAGGTACATCGGAGTCCTCACAGTAATTCCCCATGCTGTGGGGCAATTCCACGCTATAGGTGGGTTGATACCACCTGGTCCCTGTAATCGGGGATTTGGTGTCCTACTTAAAGTGCCTGGGGATATATCTACGAGGATGAAACGCCTAGTTATCACATTCCAACGCATCTACAAGTACACAGGAGGGTAATTTATCAGAATTTAACTTCACCGAAAAGACAGAGAATGTAAGATTTCATCATAACTTGCATGTATAGGTTTTCAGTATATTTAGTGGGTGCCTCAGGCACTAAAATCGGGGCTGGTGGCAAATGTTAGATGAAATCAAGCAGTAATGATGGGTTCTGGCTTTTGTCTTTTGTAGATAAGAGCATGCGCACCTGACCTATGGGTTGACTGAAAGAAGCCCCAACAAATAACTTATGTCTAACAAGAGGTACACCTCTCCCTCTTAAAGCAAGCACCTCTATGATCAGTTTCTCATGCCAGGGTGCATTGTAAAACAGATGCTGAATTTGCTTTAACATTTACCTTGTATGTTTTTTCTCCAGGATGGTGTCTATTCAGAGGCAGTACACCAAATGAGTAGCCAGAAAATTAAAATACCCCCACTTTGAACCAGAGCATTATGTCACCGAGCAAACAAAGCAGGTCATCACAACCCTTCCCAGAAAAGCTCTCTTGTCTCTTCCATCAATGCATCTATCCATTCATCATTCCATCCACTTGCTCATATCCACAATTTCACTTTTATATTCTGTTATCCATTCAACCTTTCATCCATCATTCAGTCTTTAGCCATCCAGTCCTTCCCCCATCTATATCCAAACCTATGCATCCGTCTCCAAGCCTTTCCATACATCCATTTATCTATCCATCCATCCACTCTTTCACTCATCTATCTATACATCCATCCATTCACTCATCCATCCTTCTTTTCTGTCACCCATCCGACCATCCATCCAATCACCCATCCATCCATCCTTCCACTCCAGCCATTCGTCCTCCCTCTCACTCACCCATCCATCTACTCTTTCACTCAGCAATCCAATCATCAGTCCTTTCACTCATCCTTCCACCCAACTACTCATCTATCATCCATTTGCCCTTTCACTCTTCAATCCATGCTTTCACTCATCCGTCCATCCATCCACCCACCCTGTTATGCACTCATCCATCCATTCTTTCACACATCCATCCATCTGACCTACCTTTCATTAATCTATCCATCCTTTCACTCATCCATCCATTCTTTCACTCATCCATCTATACTTTCACTTATCCATCCACACTTTCACTCCATTCATCCACCCTTTCACTCCATCCTTCTGTCCATCCTCCCTTTCACTCATGCCATACATCGATCCATCCACCCTCTCTTTCACTCAGCCATCCATCCTTTCACTTACTCATCCATCTGTCCTTTTACTTGGCCATGCATCCATTCACCCATCCTCCCTTTCACTCAGCCACCTATTCTTTCACTCATCTATCCAGTCTTCCATCCATCCACCCTTTCACTAATGTATCCATTCCTTTACTTATCTAACCTTTCATCCATCGTTTAAGTCATTCATCCATCCATGTACCCATCAACCATCCTTTAACTCACCCATTCATCCACCCTTTCTCTCACACATCCATCATTTTACTCACTCACTCCCCTTTGTCTGCCAAACAGCAGACAGAAGAGGCCCATCAAGAACTGCACTTAACTGTAGCTTATACATTTGGAAATTCATGGTGTCTCAGCATTTATCCTTTCACCCATCCATCCTTGGGTGCATCCATCTATCCACTCTTTCAATCCGTTCATTATCCACCCTTTCACTTCACTCATTCATCCACCCTTTCACTCATCCATCCATTTACCCTTTCATCCATCCATCCATCCATCCATCCATCCATCCATCCGTCCGTCCGTCCGTCCATCCATCCATCCATCCATCCATCCATCCATCCATCCATCCATCCATCCATCCATCCATCTCCCATTCATTCATTCAGTCATTCATTCATTCTTTCACGTATCCATACATACACACGTTTATCCATCCATCCAACTATTTAACCCACTCATCCATTCATTTTTTTCGCTCATTCATCCTTACACCTATCTTTTCACTCATTCATCCAACCATCCACAGTTCCACTCTCCCATCCACCCTTTCACTCACTCACCTATCCAACAGTCCTTTCACTCACTCAACCACCCGCCCTCTCACATTAATAAGAGCCTTTTTTCAGCCACATTTCAGACAGAAGATGCCCATCACAAACTCCATCCATGCTTTAGCTGATAAAGAGGGGGGGGGGGGTTCACTACGCCCCAGCAGTACACCCACACTCCCATGGTGTAAGCACTGCATGGCTGTGTAATACCTCTTCAAACTAGTGTAGTTTGGCAGCAAAAGACTCGTGAAACCACGTTCTGCTGCCAAACTAAGCTTCATCTGTCAAAAGCAGCATAACTCCGAAATTGGGCCAAAAGCACTGCACAATGAAAACACTACTTTGTGTACTACTTATTCCAGTGTTTCAATGAAAAACTGGTAGCCATGTTGTCTATCTGGTTTCTCACTTATGGCCCATTCAAGGTTGCCCCTTTCTCTACCCAGGCCAGGCTAATTGCAATAATAATGATAGACGTTTAGGGACAACTAATACATCAAATATGATCATTTTTTTCAAAGGAATTTTAGAGACATTCATAACAAATGTTGCATTTTATAATGCACATTGCCCTTGCTGGTTTTAAAAACAATATTGACATTTTAGTGAATTTCATACATCATGTGCTTTGGTTTCAGAACAATGTTAAAAGCATGGTTGATATATGCTGTTGAGTGGAGTTATTATAACGTATTCTGTTGGGGTGACCGCTTTTCAGGACATTTCCGAAGATGAAATTGAAAATATTTCATGAGCTCATCAGCTCTCAGAAGGAACGTTTTGGAGAATTGGCAAAAAACGGTGATGGATTAAAACCATGATCTCTTGACTTGGTAAGAGTATTCTGCATCATTCAGAAACTCTGTCCATCACCACCTCCTTTTTCCCAAATCGATTTTATCCACACTCAGTGTGGGAGGGTATGCTCAGACGTGAGTCCCTTGCTCATTGCACCATCAGGATTCAGGCAAGCCGGGCCGACGAAGGCTGTGATGCCAGAAACCGGTCCCCGGAAGCTTGTTTCCTTCCCAGTATAAGAATTGGCTTGGTAGTTTGGTTTGCCCTGTTCCCATCATGCACTGGGACAGGTACAGACTAATTTGCATGTAGCCTGGTTCTGAGCTGGGATGGTGCAGTGAGCTAAAAAACGGTGATGGATTAAAACCATGATCTCTTGACTTGGTAAGAGTATTCTGCATCATTCAGAAACTCTGTCCATCACCACCCCCTTTTTCCCAAATCGATTTTATCCACACTCAGTGTGGGAGGGTATGCTCAGACGTGAGTCCCTTGCTCATTGCACCATCAGGATTCAGGCAAGCCGGGCCGATGAAGGCTGTGATGCCAAAAACCGGTCCCCGGAAGCTTGTTTCCTTCCCAGTATAAGAATTGGCTTGGTAGTTTGGTTTGCCCTGTTCCCATCATGCACTGGGACAGGTACAGACTAATTTGCATGTAGCCTGGTTCTGAGCTGGGATGGTGCAGTGAGCTAAAAAACGGTGATGGATTAAAACCATGATCTCTTGACTTGGTAAGAGTATTCTGCATCATTCAGAAACTCTGTCCATCACCACCCCCTTTTTCCCAAATCGATTTTATCCACACTCAGTGTGGGAGGGTATGCTCAGACGTGAATCCCTTGCTCATTGCACCATCAGGATTCAGGCAAGCCGGGCCGACGAAGGCTGTGATGCCAGAAACCGGTCCCCGGAAGCTTGTTTCCTTCCCAGTATAAGAATTGGTTTGGTAGTTTGGTTTGCCCTGTTCCCATCATGCACTGGGACAGGTACAGACTAATTTGCATGTAGCCTGGTTCTGAGCTGGGATGGTGCAGTGAGCTAAAAAACGGTGATGGATTAAAACCATGATCTCTTGACTTGGTAAGAGTATTCTGCATCATTCAGAAACTCTGTCCATCACCACCCCCTTTTTCCCAAATCGATTTTATCCACACTCAGTGTGGGAGGGTATGCTCAGACGTGAGTCCCCTGCTCATTGCACCATCAGGATTCAGGCAAGCCGGGCCGATGAAGGCTGTGATGCCAGAAACCGGTCCCCGGAAGCTTGTTTCCTTCCCAGTATAAGAATTGGCTTGGTAGTTTGGTTTGCCCTGTTCCCATCATGCACTGGGACAGGTACAGACTAATTTGCATGTAGCCTGGTTCTGAGCTGGGATGGTACAGTGAGCTAAAAAACGGTGATGGATTAAAACCATGATCTCTTGACTTGGTAAGAGTATTCTGCATCATTCAGAAACTCTGTCCATCACCACCCCCTTTTTCCCAAATCGATTTTATCCACACTCAGTGTGGGAGGGTATGCTCAGACGTGAGTCCCTTGCTCATTGCACCATCTGGATTCAGGCAAGCCTGGCCGACGAAGGCTGTGATGCCAGAAACCGGTCCCCGGAAGCTTGTTTCCTTCCCAGTATAAGAATTGGCTTGGTAGTTTGGTTTGCCCTGTTCCCATCATGCACTGGGACAGGTACAGACTAATTTGCATGTAGCCTGGTTCTGAGCTGGGATGGTGCAGTGAGCTAAAAAAAGGTGATGGATTAAAACCATGATCTCTTGACTTGGTAAGAGTATTCTGCATCATTCAGAAACTCTGTCCATCACCACCCCCTTTTTCCCAAATCGATTTTATCCACACTCAGTGTGGGAGGGTATGCTCAGACGTGAGTCCCTTGCTCATTGCACCATCAGGATTCAGGCAAGCCGGGCCGATGAAGGCTGTGATGCCAGAAACCGGTCCCCGGAAGCTTGTTTCCTTCCTAGTATAAGAATTGGCTTGGTAGTTTGGTTTGCCCTGTTCCCATCATGCACTGGGACAGGTACAGACTAATTTGCATGTAGCCTGGTTCTGAGCTGGGATGGTGCAGTGAGATAAAAAACGGTGATGGATTAAAACCATGATCTCTTGACTTGGTAAGAGTATTCTGCATCATTCAGAAACTCTGTCCATCACCACCCCCTTTTTCCCAAATCGATTTTATCCACACTCAGTGTGGGAGGGTATGCTCAGACGTGAGTCCCTTGCTCATTGCACCATCAGGATTCAGGCAAGCCGGGCCGACGAAGGCTGTGATGCCAGAAACCAGTCCCCGGAAGCTTGTTTCCTTCCCAGTATAAGAATTGGCTTGGTAGTTTGGTTTGCCCTGTTCTCATCATGCACTGGGACAGGTACAGACTAATTTACATGTAGCCTGGTTCTGAGCTGGGATGGTGCAGTGAGCTAAAAAACGGTGATGGATTAAAACCATGATCTCTTGACTTGGTAAGAGTATTCTGCATCATTCAGAAACTCTGTCCATCACCACCCCCTTTTTCCCAAATCGATTTTATCCACACTCAGTGTGGGAGGGTATGCTCAGACGTGAGTCCCTTGCTCATTGCACCATCAGGATTCAGGCAAGCCGGGCCGACGAAGGCTGTGATGCCAGAAACCGGTCCCCGGAAGCTTGTTTCCTTCCCAGTATAAGAATTGGCTTGGTAGTTTGGTTTGCCCTGTTCCCATCATGCACTGGGACAGGTACAGACTAATTTGCATGTAGCCTGGTTCTGAGCTGGGATGGTACAGTGAGCTAAAAAACGGTGATGGATTAAAACCATGATCTCTTGACTTGGTAAGAGTATTCTGCATCATTCAGAAACTCTGTCCATCACCACCCCCTTTTTCCCAAATCGATTTTATCCACACTCAGTGTGGGAGGGTATGCTCAGACGTGAGTCCCTTGCTCATTGCACCATCAGGATTCAGGCAAGCCGGGCCGACGAAGGCTGTGATGCCAGAAACCGGTCTCCGGAAGCTTGTTTCCTTCCCAGTATAAGAATTGGCTTGGTAGTTTGGTTTGCCCTGTTCCCATCATGCACTGGGACAGGTACAGACTAATTTGCATGTAGCCTGGTTCTGAGCTGGGATGGTGCAGTGAGCTAAAAACGGTGATGGATTAAAACCATGATCTCTTGACTTGGTAAGAGTATTCTGCATCATTCAGAAACTCTGTCCATCACCACCCCCTTTTTCCCAAATCGATTTTATCCACACTCAGTGTGGGAGGGTATGCTCAGACGTGAGTCCCTTGCTCATTGCACCATCAGGATTCAGGCAAGCCGGGCCGACGAAGGCTGTGATGCCAGAAACCGGTCCCCGGAAGCTTGTTTCCTTCCTAGTATAAGAATTGGCTTGGTAGTTTGGTTTGTCCTGTTCCCATCATGCACTGGGACAGGTACAGACTAATTTGCATGTAGCCTGGTTCTGAGCTGGGATGGTGCAGTGAGATAAAAAACGGTGATGGATTAAAACCATGATCTCTTGACTTGGTAAGAGTATTCTGCATCATTCAGAAACTCTGTCCATCACCACCCCCTTTTTCCCAAATCGATTTTATCCACACTCAGTGTGGGAGGGTATGCTCAGACGTGAGTCCCTTGCTCATTGCACCATCAGGATTCAGGCAAGCCGGGCCGACGAAGGCTGTGATGCCAGAAACCAGTCCCCGGAAGCTTGTTTCCTTCCCAGTATAAGAATTGGCTTGGTAGTTTGGTTTGCCCTGTTCCCATCATGCACTGGGACAGGTACAGACTAATTTGCATGTAGCCTGGTTCTGAGCTGGGATGGTGCAGTGAGCTAAAAAAACGGTGATGGATTAAAACCATGATCTCTTGACTTGGTAAGAGTATTCTGCATCATTCAGAAACTCTGTCCATCACCACCCCCTTTTTCCCAAATCGATTTTATCCACACTCAGTGTGGGAGGGTATGCTCAGACGTGAGTCCCTTGCTCATTGCACCATCAGGATTCAGGCAAGCCGGGCCGACGAAGGCTGTGATGCCAGAAACCGGTCCCCGGAAGCTTGTTTCCTTCCCAGTATAAGAATTGGCTTGGTAGTTTGGTTTGCCCTGTTCCCATCATGCACTGGGACAGGTACAGACTAATTTGCATGTAGCCTGGTTCTGAGCTGGGATGGTGCAGTGAGCTAAAAAACGGTGATGGATTAAAACCATGATCTCTTGACTTGGTAAGAGTATTCTGCATCATTCAGAAACTCTGTCCATCACCACCCCCTTTTTCCCAAATCGATTTTATCCACACTCAGTGTGGGAGGGTATGCTCAGACGTGAGTCCCTTGCTCATTGCACCATCAGGATTCAGGCAAGCCGGGCCGACGAAGGCTGTGATGCCAGAAACCGGTCCCCGGAAGCTTGTTTCCTTCCCAGTATAAGAATTGGCTTGGTAGTTTGGTTTGCCCTGTTTCCATCATGCACTGGGACAGGTACAGACTAATTTGCATGTAGCCTGGTTCTGAGCTGGGATGGTGCAGTGAGCTAAAAAACGGTGATGGATTAAAACCATGATCTCTTGACTTGGTAAGAGTATTCTGCATCATTCAGAAACTCTGTCCATCACCACCCCCTTTTTCCCAAATCGATTTTATCCACACTCAGTGTGGGAGGGTATGCTCAGACGTGAGTCCCTTGCTTATTGCACCATCAGGATTCAGGCAAGCCGGGCCGACGAAGGCTGTGATGCCAGAAACCGGTCCCCGGAAGCTTGTTTCCTTCCCAGTATAAGAATTGGCTTGGTAGTTTGGTTTGCCCTGTTCCCATCATGCACTGGGACAGGTACAGACTAATTTGCATGTAGCCTGGTTCTGAGCTGGGATGGTGCAGTGAGCTAAAAAACGGTGATGGATTAAAACCATGATCTCTTGACTTGGTAAGAGTATTCTGCATCATTCAGAAACTCTGTCCATCATCACCCCCTTTTTCCCAAATCGATTTTATCCACACTCAGTGTGGGAGGGTATGCTCAGACGTGAGTCCCTTGCTCATTGCACCATCAGGATTCAGGCAAGCCGGGCCGACGAAGGCTGTGATACCAGAAACCGGTCCCCGGAAGCTTGTTTCCTTCCCAGTATAAGAATTGGCTTGGTAGTTTGGTTTGCCCTGTTCCCATCATGCACTGGGACAGGTACAGACTAATTTGCATGTAGCCTGGTTCTGAGCTGGGATGGTGCAGTGAGCTAAAAAACGGTGATGGATTAAAACCATGATCTCTTGACTTGGTAAGAGTATTCTGCATCATTCAGAAACTCTGTCCATCACCACCCCCTTTTTCCCAAAACATCCTTTACAGGTTTTTCTCCTACCTTTCTAACCAATGGCAGTTTGTTCACATGGGCACTGGGAAGTCCCTGATGATCCCCATCTCCTCCAAAGTCCTACTGTGCTCCTTTCTGTCTCACGTATCTCTACATGGCGCCTGTTAGTACTCTACTCACTGATAACAGCATCAAAATGTATTAATTGGCCGATGATACTCAACACCACTTGAAAGCCTTCTCCTCTTCAGACATTCAATATCCACTGCATGCACCTTATTCAGACCTGGTGTCAAGTAGCTACCTGACGTTTAATCCCACTAAAATATATTTCCTTACATTCACTAAGAACAGCAAGCAACAACAAGTCCATACATGGTTCAACAACATGAACCTGAACAAATTCAAACCCCAACTTTCAACCAGTACCAAGTCACTTGGATTCGCCATTTACACTGACCTACTTCTCAAGGAATTCAAGAAAACCAAGATTGTGTGGTACCATCCTTCTGTACTAAAGAAAGTAAAACCATTTGTCCCAGAAAGCGACCTCACTACTGCTGTTCAACTACTTTTGCACTTGCATCTGGATGGTGGCAATGTCCTGTTGCACAGCCTCCCATGTGCTTACCTTGGCCGCCACCTCAGGGTTCTCAAACAGTGTAGCATGCCTTGTCAGTGGCTTGAAGAAATACAAAACTATCAGCCCCCGCCAGATGGAACTGTACTGGCTGCTCTTGTGGGCCTGCACCGTCTTAAAAACCAGCTGCATCTAATACAAAGCCATGATGAATATTGCACACACCTAGGTGGCTGAGAAAGCCCACCCCATTAGTGCTAAGCACACCTGAAAGACACCTTCAGACTAGAGACAAAGAACTGCAAAAAAAACAAAAAGTAAGACATCAACCCTGCTTCATCCATGCCCCCATGATCTGGAGAAACATCACCGTATCCATCAGACCAGCTCCAACTTAGGAAAGAGCTGAATACTTGCCTCTTTAAAGAACACTACATCACAACAAAGTAACAGCCCACCTCCAGTTGCAGAACTCAGGTACCCATATAATCTCTTGTTTATGATAGCTTTACTTTTGACTCTTTACAATGCTCTGCTGCTTTTCACCTTGATTTGCCATCATATACATACATGCAGTGTTTGCCAGGTGGATGTGAATGTGGGTGTCATTAGTCAATATTTGGAATTAAACCTACTATGAATTGAGTAGCTGCATCAAGGGAAACATACAGAGCTTGAAGAGCAGGACAAAAGAGAGGAGCCCTCTGTTACTATGCAAAGCAAAACAAGAATGAGGCAGATGATCCAATTTGCATCTGCAGGCTCCGTTTACATAACATTGACTGACTTCATTGGAGGGCCAGATATGATACCACTTCCTCAGTCACAGATTGTTGTGATCCATTGTATCCTAGGATACCAAGATATCAGAAGAATCAAGGCCGCTTGTTTGTATTCATAAAGGATCATAAGCAGGACCTCTCTAATTTCATCCAGGGTTATTTTTTGTGTCTTGCAAAGGTTTGAAAGTTTATTGGCGGTCGTTAATAGCGAAGAGCTGCTTCATGTATGCTTGGACTTGTCTTTCCAAGATTTTGCATGGATACAGGAGGTCAGAATTTGGACAGTAGTTAGCAAGCACTTGGGGATCCACTACTTGTTTCTTCAGGAAGGGGGGTTGATAATTTTGGCTGTGCCAGTAAGATTGGAGGCATTGATGTGCATTGTAACATCCGCTGAAAGAGTCAGAAAGGCTTTTTGATTTGCACCGTCAGGCATCGATTGGTGGCGTTTATCTTCTCAGCTAGAATTGAAACTTCCTTCTTTAACATAGACCTGAAGGAGGACATAGAAGCTTAGAGCAGAGGTGGAGTCTTGGGTTTGTTAGGTGTCTGTACTGTAGTGTTAGCATAGGCTTTCCAGATGTTTTGGATCTTTGACTCAAAGAAGTTCAGTAGATTTCACAGTGATTTTAGTGTCAAGTTTTGGAAGAGGTCCTTTGTTTGGTCTAGGGCTTTGAGGTAGGCTTCATTTTCATGTTTTAACAGGTTTGTTGTATCTCCCCCTCTAAATCTTACAACTGGTCTTGCCTAATCTGGCAAAGACGACTGCCATTTGTGTTCTAGGTTATGGTATTTCCTTTTCATTTCAGTAAGCTTGCTATTGTCCCAGTTTATGGAGGAATTGTTCTAAAGTTCTGAAAATGAATGTTGTTAGTTGGGTAATGGGTAGTTGTCAATGTCACTGTATTCATTGGGAATATGAAGCCTTGCAAAATAATGGTGTATGCGCCCAGAAATTTGATACTCCCTAGTGTTTGTTTCAAGTTGTTGTTTTCCAAGAATATAGCTATCTAGTATAATGCTAATATCAGCAGCTGGCTCTCCAATTGTTAAGCACACTGTGACGTATGCTTTTCCAGTCATCCAGCATTATATACCATTCCATTATTGGATGTTTGATTCTGTCTGTTATCAAATTTTCATGTGAGCGCCGCTGGCCTGATACTGCGGATATGGGACAAACATACAATAATTTTTCTATTGTGGTGCATGTTGAAATCAACTCAATCCCTTTCAGGTAGCACCGTAATGAGATTTAGTTTGCTATGCCTACTAACAACTCAGCATAGCCCACCATATTGTAATGTAGCATTTATATAGCACTTCATACCCCTGATAAAGTTTATAGTATGATTCACCATAAGACAACACAAGGCACAGCACATCACATTGCATACTACGTCACTATATGACACAAAGTACAATACAAAACAATACACAACCTAGCAAAACAAAACATACAACACAGTTGAGTACACTACATAAAATATAATTCAACAGACAATAACATTACTTGGCATATAACACAACATACAACAGGCATTATTTCACAGGGATGAGCAATTATAAATCTTTAGCAATACTCACTAATTCACAATTATGCACTATATCAATAAAGTCTTAGATTATTCTTAGTAATCAAATTGATCCAGTGAGATTTTTCCACTTGTGCTTTAAAGCACTATCATTACTGGGTCATAGAATTGGTAATAGCCTTTACGTTTTTAGCAAGAATTATTAAATATATTCATTATATGTAGCTCAAAAACAAACTCTAACATGCTATTCTGAATCTTGTTTTGTGTTTATGCGTCCACAAATATTTTAGGTAATAACTGTCGCATTTCAAGACATTTTGCTGTCCTATATAGAGTAAGTAGACTGTTGTGCTGCAACATCTCTTTACATCACAAACATAAATAATGAGATTAAGGTAGTATGATACATATATTGAGTGTTAGTGTTAATGTTGTAATCCCAGATAGTGTCTTTAGGAAGTAATTAATTAGAATACGTTTTGAAACAGACTATTTACTTTAGGGAAACTATAACCTAATCTGTAGATTTATTTAATTTAAATCTTTCCCAACAATTGTAAATATGTGAGCTGTTTATACTTATGATGTGGGAAAGGTAAGAATTACATTGAGGTTATCCATTTTTTAATAGCTATAATAATACTAATAATAACACTTTGCATTGATAATATGATATATTACCTACCAGTAGGTAGTTATAGTTAGGACCAAAGTTTCCATAGGTAAAGCATTTTTTGTTTTGCCAATAACTTTGGCACCCCTTGACGAATTTTCACAAATATTTCACAAAACCTCAGCTGCTGTGTACGTTTTGGGGTGATCCATCAGTTGGGGGCTGAGAAAAAAAGGGGGCCCGAAACACATTTTCCCCATGTTATGCCTACGGGGATTTTTCATTTTTTTTTTTTTATTTTTTTTTATTTTTAAAAACCTTTATTCGGATATTTCAGATACACAGCTATTCAGCCGACAACCCGGAGGTTCGGCAGCTCGTCAATCAACATATGTAGTCTTCTATAGCTGTCATGCAGGAGAGAAAAAAGGTTTCAATTTTTAAAGAAAAACATAACGAGCAAGGCAATATACATCATGTGTTCGCGTCAGATCCCACCGATGAGGCGGCCCCATATCCACCATCAGATCAGCCCTCAAGTGTGGAGGGGAGGGAGAGGCAGAGGCACTAACTTTCTATCAGATTTCATCCGCAAAACTCAAGTCGGAAGTGGGGCTAGGGGGAAAGGTGCTCCTCTGGTGGGTCAGTGGCAGGAGGCAGGCAGATGTACCCCCTATACTGGTTCCACCCCCCCCACACCTTGTGCCATTTCTTGGGCCTCCCCCGTGCACAATACACTGTTTTCTCCCGAAGATTTTTCATTTTTTGAACACGACTACAGCTCGAACTGCTGAACGGAATTACACCAAATTTGGCAGAAAGCTAGATGTTGGTCCAGAAAGCGTGCTTTTTGTGATTTGGTGTTTTTGAGATCTTTAAGTTTAAAAAATATGGATATCTGGGGACACAAGTCCTTGCAGGGGACTTGCGGATCCTACTAAAACATGGTTGGCTGCCAACACTTCAACCAGGAAGTGTTGGCAGCCATCTTGGGACTCGGCTTGAAGCTGAGACCCACAAAAAATGTAAAAAAGAAAAAGGGGGCAGATTAGGAATACCCTGACCCCTTTTTCCCCCATGAGGCACCCCCGCACCAGCACCTCTCCGAGGCAAACAATAATAATGAATGTGGGGAGGCCCGCATGGTTGCTCGCAGTCCATGGGGGCCACGAGCTCTCCGGGGTTATTTTGTAGGTTTGTGCAGGGGAGGCCCAAATGGCAGCCACCTCCCAGGGGCTTAAATTAATACAGTGTGGGGAGCTGCTCAGACCCTCCAGCAGCCCAGTGAACCTCCACCTCCCTGGGTTTTGAATGAATTCAGTGCGGGCCACGAGGACCCCCCCCCTCGCAGCCTTGGGGACCACCACTTCCCCGGGGCAGATATAACAAAATAATGAAGGTGGTCCATCGTGGCCCCACGGGCCCTGGGACCACCACCTTCTGGGGCTAAAGTACAGTTGGAGGGATGTCACGCGGCCCCCTTCTTGGGGCCATGCACGGCCCTGGGGTCTACTACCCCCCAGGGCTGGCTCCTGCAATGTCCTGGGGTGCCCAGCCCCAGCACATTGCAGCTTGCTGTGGCTTGGTGGTAGCCAAGGCACAGTAAACGCTCAGCTTTCAGCAAGCGAGAGCTCAAAAATGCTCTAGCGTGCTGAAAACGGAGCATACATCGGTTTCCCTGCCTGCTGTCAAGCGAGCAGGGAAACAGGCGCATTGTTTTGCGATCCAGGGATCTGCATGTTTAGCAACTCCCTGGGTTTTAAAGCAATGCTGGCTCCTGCAGGAGGCGGGGAGCCGGCAGGGACCGCAAGGGCCTTGAGACTCCCCTGTGGTCCCCAACAAAGTGGCCAGGCTCCAGGGGATGTGGTACCTGGGGCCGAAAACGGTCTGGGGAGAGGGGCCGCCCCTACCCCTTTTTTAAATATAGAAATAAAGGCCAGGCCCTGGGGGATCGGGTCCCCGGGGCTGTAATTGGCCCAGGGATATAATAATAAAAAAGAAAAATCAGATAAAAAAGTTTGGGCCATGGGGGATGGGCTCCCCAGGGACAAAATTGGTCCAGGGAGGGGGCTGCGCAGCCCCCTTCCCTAACAAAAAAAATTAATGCGACCGGCAAGTCACTGGAGGCCTGCCCCCTTTCTGCACCACTCTGCAAAAGCACCCCCTGACGCACTACTGTTTGGGGGATGAAGTCCCCTTTGATGTTGAGGGTCCTTGGGGGACAGGAACCCCTTCTGTTACCTCCAGCAAGTCCCAGACAGTGGGATTGCAGAAAGGTATTTGAAGGCTCCACTAATCTGCACATGCACCTCCAGAAAGTCCACTTTACTTCTGAGGGTCTTTGGGGGTCAACCACCCCTCTTTTTGCCTCCAGTAAGTCTCACACAGCAGGATTGCTGAGAGGTTGTCGGTGGCCACGTCCCCTTTCTCCACCACTCTGCAAACTTGCCTCGTAACACACTGCTAGTTGGGGGATGAAGTCCCCTTGGCTGCTGAGGGTCCATGGGGCGAACAGCCCCTCTTGTTACCTCCAGTAAGTCCCACACAGCAGGATGCTAAGAGGTCTTCGTAGGCCACACCCCTTTTCTCCACCGCTCTGCAAACTTACCTCCTGGTGCACTCCTGGTTAGGAGATGACGTTCTCTTGGGTACTGAGGGACCTTGGTGGCCAAGAAGCCCTCCTGGTACCTTCATTAAGCTCTACACAGTGTGATTCCTGAGAGCTGGTTGGAGGCCCCGCTCCTCTTCTCCACCACTCTGCCAACGCGACTACTACTTAAAAAAACCATAGAAATTCACTGAAAAAAACAAAGGTTACAGGGACGTTATAGTTACGAATTAGCATTTTAAAAAACCCTCGAAATTGACTGAAAAAAACGGAGGTTATAGGGAAGTTATAGTTAGGAAATGGGATTTAAAAAAAAGTAGAAAATCACTAAAAAACAAGAAAGGTTACAGGTAAGTTATACTTAGGCTCAGGTTTCATTCACATAAAACCAGTAAAATTCAGCAGTTATAGTTAGCTGAGCTAACTATAACTCTCGCCTGCGCAAAGCACTGCTTATGACCACACATATTGCATCACTGACCATGTCATGAGTGATGAAGTATGTGAGGTCATAAATAATGCATTGCGGGGCGCGATTTATAGTTGGCTCAGTTAAATATAACTGCTGAATTTCACTGGTTTTGTAAAGTCCCTGTAACCTTTGTTTTTTTCAGTGAATTTCTAAGGTTTTTTTAAATGCTAATTCCTAACTATAACATCCCTGTAACCTTTGTTTTTTTCAGTGTGTATATATATATATATATATATATATATATATATATATATATATATACTATATATATATATATATATATATTATGATACAAAGCGGGTTACAGGTTCTTTGCCCGGTGCCCCACACTCTAAGACACTGGTCCCCGCCAGTGTTATTCTTATATTCAACACAAACAAATCTGAGATATCCACATTATCGTAATCTAGCCATTAATAATGAAGTGAGTCTTCTTTATCCATTCCTTTTTAGAAGTTTATTCTCTTTTTTCTTTGAAGTCAAAATTACACAGAAATGCTATAGAAATGCCAACACGTGTTTCGCGCACACTGCGCTTCTTCAGGGCTTTAATCGGTAGCTAATCCTAATTCTTGAAATATATCTTAAAGTAAATCTTCCGTGGAGTTGTTGAATCTCCTTTGTAGTCATGGATTCCTTGACAGTTATTGCAAATATATTACTGAATACAAAGCGAATCTTCAAAGTATGTGCTTGTTCATAGTAAATCCTTAGTCTAGCACTCCTTGATAAGATCGCTAGGCATACCAGCGTCGCAGGAGAAACGGTCGGACGGACGTTGATATGCCTAGTGATCTTATCAAAAGCCTATGTGTGTTGCCAATGCTTGTCTTATGATAGTCTTCCCAGTAGTGATTTGATATATTCCATATCACCATATCATATCATTAACCAATTCATTATGTGGAGCCTCACTGTTAACGGGACAGGCATATAATGTATGACAGGACCTGTGAAACTTTTCTAGCAACTGGATGGCAGAGATAAAGTCTATATAAGCTCCCTTACATAATAACCTCGCAATCCTAACTGGACAGGCCCGCTGAGACTAAAGAGATCTGCCAGAGATTGCCGGACTATAACAAAGCCAACCTTTAAGTCCCAAATAGTCACACTCTGAGCACTGACATTCTATAATGACAAAAAGGCTAATAATAACACAAATGTGGATGCATAAGATCACAGAGTAGACAACCTCCTGCCACAGTCAGGATATGAAATTGGATCAAGATGATACAAGATAAACTACAAACAGAATAAAGAGACTTGAAGAGCTAATGACAGCTGCACGGATAGCACATATTATAAAAATGCAAGTTTATCTCTCACATTACCTCAACTGTCTGCTAAGCGCTGCAACCCATAACCTCAGTGATGATCATCCACAGCATTGAAACTCTCCCCACATAGGCTCAAAGCAAAGACATCACTCTTCCAACCGCGCACCTACTCAGTATTGCACGCTACCATTCCAAACAAGTGCTTTAGCGCCCCACATAGGGTACTATTTGCTGTGGAAATTTCATAATACAACACAATACAGGTATGCACATAACATGTAAGAAAAGACACAATAAAATATTACCATGAAACACAAGGTAACACAATAACACAATAAACCGAAATGAGACATGTACAGCACAACAAAACATGTATCAGCACACAATATAAAAAACATGACATAACATTACATATAACCACCCACTGTTTTGGGACCACCCTCTCATTAGTAGCCACTGAGTAATCACTTCTTCACTTCCAAAAACACCATTCTTCTTTCTATAGCGAAAACTAATCCGTCCTAGTGGCCATCTTTTCTTCCCTTTCTCCTATCTCTAAATTTGAGCGTCTCTCAAAATGACTTGGGGCTAACTCCAAGCACCCTCTTCTAACAGTTTCTTGCAATACAGTTCCATACAGCGTCTCTTCCTTGTTCATCTAATTGTTTCCTATAATCTTTCACAACGTTCTTCTTCTGAGCCATGTTAATGTATTCCTACTATAAAACATTTAACTTGACCCGCCCTGTCCTGTCAACTTTCATTCTAGCTTTCTATTGCCCAGCTCTCTTTGCTACTCGAATGACTCAACTGCACTGATCCCATTGAACTGAATGTTTTCTGCTAAAGCATGCAGTGATCTGTGAACCTCAAGTTCAAACCTGGCCATGCTGAAAGGCATAGCTTCGTTCAGATCCCTGAAAATCTAGTACCATTAAATTGAGTAATAGTAAAACCTGTAATTTACAGCACTTAAAAGCAGCACAAGACTGGTATGACGTACTATAAAAAAAGTTATTGTTATTATTTTAACTCTGCTCTTCCTCTCAAATTTCACTCTTCTCTGATCCTCCACCTTATCCTTCCTCACGTTTTTCTCTCTGAAGTACCTGCATTCTTTAATCTGGGATAATTCTATTGCAGCTCCCTCTTCGGGCCTACAAGGATTCTACCTTCTCTCTCTTTTCTTGCACATTCCTTCAATTTATGTTGTGCATAGGTCTTTGGCCTGAGGTGCCGTCCAACAAACCTGCTGCTTTCAATATCGAGTGATCTTTGGGTCTGCCCATTTCAGCCAATGGCTTTCTTTCACCAGTCTCTTTTAGCCAATGGCTTGAGACGTTAGAGATCGTGTCTTGGCCAGTGGAGGCTCCTCCGCTAATGCGGAGGAGCGTCGCCTCACAGCGTTGCAGCAGTAAAGGAAGGGAAAAATCAAATGATAATAACATGATGTTGTTATCATTTTATTTGTTACTGCAGCGGCAGCATGGGGGTGGGGCTGCTCTGCTCACAGAGCAGGGGAGGAGTGGTGGGCACACTGACATGCGCATGATACTTTGGCCGGTAGTCTCTGGCCAGCCAAACAGTCGTGCCACCTTAGCATGTTCTCCACCCAGGTTGCATTACAGCCTGGGTGGAGAACATGCCCAGGTCCCCAGTCCCCATATGAGCGCTGAATTACAGCGCTCATACCAATCACAATGCTGCATTGCAGCGTTGTGATTGGTTCAGGAGAGCCTGGCTGCTTCCTGTTCGGCCGACAGAGGAGAGATGATGTGGGATACAGCGATGAGGAGGTAAGTGTATTTTTCTTTTTTTACACTCTCTTATGCCCTCGCCTCTTCCCCGCCACTCCAGATCCGTGCCGGCCGCCACTATTCATGCCTCAGTCCAGTGCAGTATTCGTATCTCAATGAATTATATTTGTTGTTTGGGTGTATCCTTCTGCCTCTACTCCAGTGATTGAATTGAACTGCATGAGGGACTATAACACTAGAGTCCTTTCTGTTGTCTTATGCTTACCCCCTCGTGTTTGTCTACAGCTAAAGTGCAAATGTTGCATGTGTTAGCACAGAAAACCCAGATCTATTGGTTTTGTCAAGGCTTGTTTTTACACTGCATTCTTCACAGTTTTGTACAGCTAGTGTCATAAGCTAAGCGCTGAGGCAAAAGTACTACATACAAAATGTAATTAAATATCACAACTTTACCATAACATGCACCACTTACCCCACAATAGCCTAGCCACACAAAGCACAGCATAATTGCACACCACATAGCACAGTAAAAACAAAACCCTTAACACATTACAACACAACACAACATGTAACGTACTACAGTGCAACGCACCACAACATAAAGCACCATGCTACATCAATAGGCATGCAATCTAATAAACAAAATTGCATTATCTGATTCCTCTTCGCAAGTGAGTAGCAGAGGCTCGGAGGGAGACAGTTGCTCTCAAGTTCGAGAGGAAAATGCGCAAAAAATATTGTGTTAATGGGCTCCATATGTCTGTATTTATAAGCCGTATCAGCGCGCTGCCACAGCAGATGCGGAGCCAAGGAAGAGCAGGTGCAAATTCTGCGGGAGTTCACTTGAGAATATTTCAGAGTGGAGAAGACTTATAGACAGGGTACCTAGAGTAATGTGACTCCATAGCCATACTAACATGCTTACATATTTTCAAAACAGCAACGTACTTCCCAGATTTAAACACATAAACCGAGCTCCGACGGATGTAAAACTCAGCAATGCCTCATGGACGCGTTGGAGCCCCTGCGGCTTTGTTAAAGGTGGCTGGTCGCTTTAAATGCAGCTGTTAGTTTCTGCAGACAGGCACCTGAGGTGGTCATTTAGGTAAGATGGCGTAATAGCCCCCAGTCGTTGGCTTGTGGAGGGGCTTTGCCAAAAGCAGGACACATCCATACTACAGATATATTGTTCACTCTTAGCCCTGAGAATATTTTAACACTACAACTGGTTTGTTTTCTTTACAAAAAAAGAGACCAAGGGCCTGATTTATCAAACGTTTTTACCACTCTGGGTCTATGAGAAGACACTTTGGTACATATGGACCTAGGGGTTCATGTATATGCCCGATGCGTTTAATCCGGCACATTTTGAGAGTGTCATCAAAAGATAATGCCTACTGAAACAATAAATAATAAACATAATGATATTAAAAATGCTTTAAGCTAGTATTTACTTTAAAACTGGTCGTCAACTACGGGCTTGAAGTTAAGAGTGCTATGCATGATCCACACATTACTCAAGTGTGAAGTGGGCGGGGCAAGGGAACTGTCAGTAGGGGGTGCAGATGGGTCCTGTACTCCCATGACCGGGCAGTGCCCGAGCTGCCTGAAAAAAATAGATGAACCTCAACTCAGACTACCCCTCAGTGAAAGGTACCCTGGGTCTCCTCTAGCTGGAACCAAGACATCACACCAGTGACCTACCAATGCGAGGCTCCTTCTGTAGGCCTTGGCGCGGCCAGCGGCTCCTGGGCAGGACCCACTATCTACACGCCATGGATACTGCCCATTAACCACGGACTGTCTTGGAAAATAGGCGTTGCCGCATTGTTATAGAGAACCTGTAGGCGGCTCGAAGCGCTCCTTGTAGTAGTGCTTCTTCTAGGCCGACTGCCATTTTAATAATGAACATATGAAAACAGGGACGTCAAAAGATGTAAATTCTGAGTAATATGCAAACATCCACCTATTGCACCTCATATCCACTTTTTTCCCCATTATACATTTTCCTAATTTTATGCAAATAAGGTAGGTGAAAGTGCCAGATGATAACTTGTGCATCACTCAGGATCAAGCAGTTAAGAGGGGAACCTGAGATTAGTATCTTTGTTCCAAGTTTAACCACTTAGACACTGAACTGCATCATATGCATGCTTCCACCCCCGTGTTTTAATTGATAATTACAGAAGAGCAGCATGGTGGCGGCATGAGATGGGATGGAACGGGACAGATGCATGGGATAGGCTGGAGGGCGGGGGGCGGGCTGGAATGCGATGAGTTGGGATGGGATGTAGAATGCATCTGTGAATAAATCTGTGGACATCAGGTCAATCATCAGGCACAAGACATGGACTTCCTGTCTGGCATCTGCCATTGCTAGATATGGAGTATTGTGCTCCGCTCTAGAGGCCTCCTTTGAAGTAGTGTGCCCTGTACTGGAGTCTGGAGGCCTCATAATAGAATCTAACCAATGAGACACAAGTAGAGCTATAAGGCCTGATTACGACTTTGGCAGTGTGGTGCCGGGTCTTCCTCGCTGCCGCACTACAAAAGCCATGGTCAGACCGCCTGCCAGATTAGGAGTTTCCTTCTGTCTGGCAGACGTTCCCACGGCGGTGCCTCTAAAAATGGGCTCCGCAATGGGATCACCAAAAACAGTTCTTGCGCGGCATGGACTGAATAGTCCATGATGTGAAAGAACTGGGGTGCATGCACACAGGAGGACACATGTTGTTCCCCCTGTGTGCATCCCCATGTGGAGGAGGCACAGGGGGCACTGCAGGGCCCCCTATGTTTCCTCCTTGCCAAGGTGTTTATGGAGGTGGAACCTCCATGACACCGCTGGCAGAGAGGAAACTCGTAGTATGCTTGGCAGGACAACAGCAGTCCCGCTACGCATATTGCACCCTCCTGACCGCCGCAACACGGGAAGGGAACAGCGGTTCCCGGCGGCGGGGCTGTGGCGGTCCCACTGCCGAGTCATAAATGGGCGGTCAGGAGACCACCTCTGCCGCAGCCCTGCAAGTCGGGCGGTCCGTAGACCTCCATACTCGTGATCAGGGCCATAATGTCCAGTTTATTGCAGAAACAGGAGAATGCATGCAACACCGCTCACAATGACATGCTAGAATCTTCAAGTGCATAAATGATTGGGAATGACAAGAGAGTCTAGATTTTATTGAAGGCACACAGACTAGCATTATGCGTTACTTCTTTTATTGCCACGCCTCACAGCAACTTTAAAGTAACTCAACATTGAAAAAACTCTACTTCTGGAATCAGAATGCTCCACACGCTGCATCACCAACTCTCCTCATCTCTTGAGAGCCGCTCCTACATAGATAGGTATTTCATCGGCCTTTCGTAAGGAGACTGGCTTGTGTAGAAGGTGCGGAGTTCAAATAATTTAAATTAAATACATTAAATAATTTAATTTAAATATCAGGTTATGGTAGAAAACATTAACATGCTTTTAATTTATAGGAGTAGATCTTTAAGACTTGAATACAAAACCTGTGTTTAAAAATAACAAGGTTGGCCTTATGACAAAGATTTAACTTCAATGCTTGAAAAGTATTTGTTTCAGTTAAAAGGTGTGCACCAAGTAAGATGCGCGCTTTTAAATGTTGAGGCAACATTGGACTGGTTATCGAGACTTACAGCACGTGTCTTAACATCCTCTTGCAATGAGTAATTTACTTTTGATTTGGGGCTCACAAGGGTTTGTGAAATGAATCCATTAGCGGCCTCAATTAAACTGGGCCTAAGTGCAAGAGTGGAAAGCCAGCACAAACAGTTGGTGGGGATCAGAGCTTAATTTGAGCCCGTGGTTTCCGGTGCTTGGCCCCAGCACTTAATTGTCAACACCAGCGCTTGTGACAATCTGCCACAAGGTGGCGCTGTCTGGCTAATTTAGAAATGCCCAGAACAACAGTTGATTATGAATTCAATATTCATGATAAATGACTATTACCTGCCATCCAGGACATTCTTATAGCTTTGGGGGCTTGCAATAGTCCGATGTGTCACACTTGTAGCAGTGTGATGGTTAGTAGTTGTGTTGTTAATATCATTGGCAGCATGGAAGTGGCAATGAATGGTGCAAGCTGCAGTGGCCTCCTGACGAGAGCCCTTGCACTTATTTTTTATTTTTATTTTTTACAAATTAAGCAGTTGGGGGGATGCTGCGAGATGAAGACACATTCTTGTGCTTATTTTAGGAATAAGCAGCCATCGCTGGATAGGGTTAACATCAATGACAAATAGTAATTGGAACAGTGGCACAGGTGTCGTCAACGTACCAGCATGTCAAAACCAACTAGTAGGAATCCTACTCATTGGGGAGAAAGCTCAGAGTAGTTTGGACTGCAGTGAATTATAATTGGAAAGGAAATATTTTGATTAAGAGGAAAGGAGGAAATAAAGATATATTCTATTACTGGAATGGGTTAGGTTGTAAAGAAAGTTCAGAATATCAGTAATTGATGGATCCAGAAGCACAATCTCGAGAATCTAGGGAAGTAAATAATGGTAAAGCCTCAGATCAAAATGTTTGTGCTCTTACAGATCGAGCGAAAGAAAGTAGAAAAGGGAACAATGTTCAAAAAGACAAAACATTTAAAAAAAGATAAAAAATACAGACTCTTGACATCAAGTGAAAGAAGAAGATGGTCTTGGCACCGTGAAAGGGGAGGGTGTTCAATGAAGCTCACCGTGGTGAGGTTTTTTGAGACACACAAAAGGATCAGGACAATGAAGATGAGTTGAAGCAAATAGAGAACCTGTATGAGGAAGGTTCTGAGTTTGAAGAGCTTGTGTGGGATTTAGATGATACTGGAAAACAGTGAAAGGAATTCTCAATGGAGTAAATGGTGAAACCTGTAAAAGGCACAAATATGGATCCAAAGTGGAATGAAATGCATAATGCAGATATAACACACCATCCACGTATTGCAGACACGTAGCCTATAAGTCACATGAGTGATTATATCAAATAGTATCTACAGAAACCATTACTACGGAGCAAAAGCGTATTATGATGGTGGAGTGATTGAAACCTGCTGCGGATATGGTTCGCTGTACTCCTAATTTCGATCTGGAGTTGATAAATTTTCCTTGTGAAGACAAATTATTGGATATACTAAAGCCTCTAGTAAGGATCCTCAATATATGGCATTGGAAGCGCAGTTTAACAGGGTTAAAATGGATGCATCACTATCAGGAAGCTAGACCTAGAGAGCAATTTGTTTGTTGGGAGCTACATGGTGTCTTTAATTTCAGAAAGAACATCAGCAGGTCTCTTGTGCATCAATTCCAAATTAGAGGTTTACAAAGACGTTACCTTAGAGGCTAAGGATTGTTATTTGGAGAAGGGATGGTGACGTCAATTGAACAGTATGTTAATAAGTTTTCAACTTTAAGTAAAGCTCCCCAAGTTTTTGGATATGGAGGTGATTTTGGAAGGATCGAGATAAAAGGCCATTCATCCGGCCGATTGTATCAAAGGTTTAAAGAAAGACGTGGATTATGGGGCTTCCAGGTTGCAACAGGACCCTCCCCATGTAGGCGGGGAAGTACCAGGGAAGAGCTGTAAATGGAAGAGCTTAACAATATAGAGGGTGGGTAAAGAGATTACTTCCAGTTCTTCCATGATAAAGGTGGGAGCCAGATTGAAGGAACTGTGGGCCAGATGTACGACCCTTCCATATTGCGACTCGCAAATTGCTTCATTTTGTGACTCTTAAAATGGAATTTACATAAGTGTCTCAGACACTGTTTGCGATTCCCAATGGGGGTCGCAAACGACCTGTCTCATTAATATTCATGAGGCAGGTCACAATTTGCGACTCCAATGGGAATGGCCAGCACTCACAGGGATAGTGGCCTGCTGGGGTCAGCAGACCGCTATGTCGGTGACTGCTTTTTAAATAAAGCAGTTTTTAGGTCTCCCCTACGCAGCGTAGGAGGACCTTTAGCCGTCGCTCTGCTCTTTTTGGAAGCACATACTCGTGCTTGTGGCGGCATCCACCTTGCGGGAGCGAGCAGGGGTGCGCCACAAGCACGAGTATGTGCTTACAAAAATAGCAGACTGCGTGTGCACGCACCACTGCTGGGCTTGTTTTATATAGCGGCCCGCGCAGGGGCTATTTGGTTTTCGATTGACATTTCCCTCAACAATTGTTTTTCCTTGCTACGTCCACGCAGACGTGATGGCGCACAGGGCTGCCGTTCAGTCGCTCTGTGGCGAGAACCGTTGGTGTTTGTCGACTGTAGGGAGCACCGGCCACAGCGTTTGCAGGTTTGAGGAGCCCTCCCACACTCTCCCTCCATCTTGCTATCTGCCCCGCCTTTCTCTTACTTCCCTTTTCCGTCTTCTCTGTTTATATCTGCCTTTTCTCCCTCGGTCTCTGTTTCTCTCACTTTGTCCCGTCTTTCTGTCTCTTTGCTTCCTCTCTTTGTCTCCCGCCTAACTGCCTCCCGTTATCTTCTGCCATCGCTCTCTTTCTTTCGCTGTCTCTCCATAAGCCGCTGGCACTCTCTTGTCCTCTCCCTCTATCGACCCTCTTTTCTTTATCGACTTTCTTTTCGTTCTTTGCCCCATTATCGTTGGTTGCCTTGTTGTCCGTTCTCACACGGAATTACGTTTGCGCTAATTAGAGGCAGATTCAATTCGCCAACTTACAATTCGGAACAGTTTCATAGCCATTCCGCCTACATTCGTTTTCAAATGCACTGCTCGCAATAGAGGCTTTTAGCTGGCATGGAGCTGGTGTTTACAGCTCCTTCTTTGACACAGTAAGCCTTCTTTCTGTGGCCTGTATATAAATAGAGTACTTAAAAACAACAATATGGCGAACGATGTGAACGCCGTCTGTACCATATGATGCATCGAAAGCGGACGTTTTCGGTAAGTGTCCATGGGGGATCTCCGGTCCATTCAACCTTGAGTTTTGTTTTCATAGTTCTTTGCTAGTTTGTTGAATGTGAGATATGAGCACTTTTGTCAATTTATTTTGAATGTAAAGAATGCATATATAGATGGCTTAGCTCAGCAGTTGTTCCCATTATTTTTCAGCCTTTCACAATTTTGACCCACAAGGGATCATGGAATTACTTGAGCTAACGTTTGGACAGTGTTTACATAGTTCTCACAGTAGCGGACTTACATGTACCGCACTAGTATGCAGTGTCGTCCTTGTAATACGAGCGCGGCGTCACTGCAGTTTGTTTATAGAAGGCACAGCCAACCAGTTGTTCCTATTTTAATTGTTTTTCATTTTTGGTTTGCACAAAGTGTGATTTTTTTTTTTTTTTTACCACGTACGGTACGTATTCTGGACCACTGAATCACTTCAACCAGTGTTCATCACTGTAACTGGTATTCCCACCATATTCACTTGGCTCACATAGCGGACGGCATGCCCCATGCATGGTTTTCACAATAGCAAACTTGCATGTATCGTCCCTATAATCTTTTGAGGTTTGGTGAACACAAAATATGAGTGTGACATCACAGGAGTTCGTTGATACAACTCACAGCCCACCGGTCGTTCCTTTTGCTTTAACGTTTGGATACTCAGTATAGGTGATTCTCTGCACGGGACCACAGAATCTCTTTAACTAGTGTTCACATTATTTTCACATAGCGCATATAGCTACTAACATGCCCCATACACCAGATCTGATGATCAACGCACTTCCTTTTAGATTCAATTTAAAACACACAATTGCCATCACATACATCCACTCCAAAAATAATAAGTAAAAAACATTTACTACATCAATAGCTCTAACTCTAGCAAATGCGAGACGTATTGCATCGCAACACTGCATGACCCAGTGTGTAGTAATTGTATAGCTCTTCAATCCCTGGTGGCATAGCACCCAGAATAATGACCTACATGGTTAAGCACTTAAAAAGTCCCAAAGGCGAGACCTGTTGGCTATGCCAATGCTTGTTTTTTAATGCAGCCCGGTTTTCGTACAGGAAAGCGGGATGCATTTAAAAAAAAGAACAATGAAACGTTTCTGTTTCATTTTTAAGAGCATGCAGTAGTCCCTGGGACCACTGCCTGCTCTTAAAGAATATTTTCGCTGCCAGTCACAAAGGGGAAGTGGGCCCCTGGTGCCCCTTTCGGTTTACGAGTGGCTTATCACCTTTTTTAAATGGGTGGTAAACTGCGAGTGTTTTGCGACTGCAATTGCGGTCGCAAAACAATTGTACTTTGAAGTGCAATTCGCTATTAGGAAAGGACGCCCTTGGCACGCCCCTTCCTAATAGCGAGTCGCAAACCCTATTTTGCGAGTCTGTAATAGGTTACCGACTCGCAAAATAGGATTTGTACATAGGGCAGACCTATTTTGCGGTCGCAAACGGGCCGATTTCCAGTTTGCGAATGCAAAAAAACGGGCATAAATCTGGCCCTGTATCACAAATGTCACAAATGGAAGGAGATATCAACAAATCCTTGGGTATTGGACATTATATCAGGGTTCAGAATATAAAGTGTGGAAGTGCTGAAACAGAGGACAGACCTAAGAGACATAGATTGCCAGAATGTGTAATTGCACGACTGAATGACAGAGAATCTGGTGACCAAGCGCGTGAAGAGGTACGTAAACACACTGCGGACAGTCCCGAAGAGAGCTACCCAGACACCGCAAAGTGAGCAACAGGAATCCTATGATGAGAAAAGCGAGGAGTTCAGTCTTTACTGCCTGGAGGAGCGAAGTATGACAGAGACATTCAAATACCCCGGGATATAAACACAGTAGGAGAGCTTTTTGATAAATCAAGAGAGGGCAGTTCCAGAAGAGGGAGAGGAGGAGAGGTTCTAGAGTCGCACAAGGGAGATCTTCACCTAAGAGGTATCAAATGCACGGAATCACATCTCATTAGGGATGTTGGGGGCAGTATCAATAACAAAAATGGAAGTTGCGGAGACAGATGCAGGGGAATGATTGTAGAATGGGAGCAAAGACACAGCTGGAGATTGAGCAGAGCATACAGTAGCACAACAGAAGGGGACTGGACACACTGCCTGGGCCTCACCCGACCTCAGGATACTGGAAGACATGCTGCCCGGTCTGCACCTCTCCCCTCCCCTGCACTGCTGACTGCTGCTATGCTCCTGTCTCCTGCAACGAAGGTAGCAGCTCCAGCCCAGGGGCAGAGTGAGCTCACTGGGCCATTAACAGCAGCGGCAGGAGATTAATGCCCTTCTGCCTCTCAACTCTTCCTTCTGCTGCAGCCTTCATGGACGGCCAGGAAGGAACAGCTGCCAGGTGTGATTTGTGCCTACATTTCAGAACCAGAGGAAGAACACCGTGCCCTGGCATGAGCGACTCTGCTTTCATCAAAGACTACCATTGCATTGGGTAAAATGTACACCTAGCAACAATAGTAATTAGAATTGTAACACTTTATTATTATTTTTATTATGAATAATAATTGGAGGGAATGGCTGGTATCTATAGGGAGAGGAGGGGTAGGCGCGCAGGCAAATAAAAATAAAAATTAAAAAAAAAGAAGCACCTACCTTGCACGTCTTGCACTCAGGTCCTCTCCTTGCTCGAGTGTGGGCTGCGGGCTTGAGCAAGCTCCCTTGCCCTATCCTGGTGTTGCTCACATGCAGCATGTAAGCAGTGCCCTGACTGGAGGGAGCAGACTCACTCGGCGCTCCACAGCGCTCTGGAGGCCTGCACTTACTCTCAACCCAGCTGTCTTGAGATGTTTAAAGTGCACGTCTGGCTGGTCATCCCAAGACGGCCGGCCACAGAGACATGTGCACTTCCAATAGTGCAAGGGCATCCCTCTGTCCACCACTCCGCCCTGCTGTCACTCAGCAGCAGGTCCCGCCCCGTCCTGATGCCTGCTTCAGGACAGGATGATGAAAAATAAAATGATAATGAATTACCATTTTATTTTTCAATTGGGGGGCTTTGTGGGGCATTTAAGTGAGGCGAAGCTCCTCTGGTCTAACAGAAGAGCTGCCCCTGTCCTGATCCAATGCCAGTGCGCTTGAGTCATTGAAAGAAGTGTGAGTTTGCGCGCACAGAGATGACATTGCAGTTGTGCAGCCACCAAGAGCGGCAACGCTGAGCCATGAAATTGTCAGGTATAGGAAGAAACAAAGGGAAATAGGAGCATAGAAGGCAGTACATTGTGAACAGTATCCAGGGTTAAGAGCCTCACATGGAGTCAAAAGAGCACAAACATGATGTCTGTTGAAGGTGGGAACATTAAAACTAGGAAAAGAGACAGTGTAATTACACTTCTGGGTCAGGGGCAGAATGTCCAGAGCATGTATGGCAGAGTAAGTACCTAAGATGTTTACAGGAACTGGGTGGGTGCCTTGCACTATTCCTAGTTGCTTCCATGTCTCTGTGTCAAACCAATCATCACACAGCCTTGCATTCCAACACTCTGTTATTTGCTCACTTGTGCCCAGAGGCAGCTCCTCAGCTATGGCGGCGGAGCGTCGCCCCACTGCTTTTAAGCGGTGTGAAGAACAAAAAACATAAAATTATAATAACCTTAAGTTATTATCATTTTATGCTTTGTGACGTGTCCTGCTGCTTTGCGGGTGGGCTGGTGGGAGGAGCTGCTCTGCATGGAGAAGATACCCACCTCTCCAGCCCATGGTTGAGCGCCATGTCACGGCGCTCAAACCAATCACAACGCTGCATTGCAGCGTTGTGATTAGCTAAGGGGAGGGAGCCTGGCTGCCTGTTTCCTGTTCCAGTTGTCAAAGACAGGAAAGCAGGAGCAGCAACGCGGAACTGGCCTCATGGTAAGTTTATTTTATTTTTTTATTTTGCCCCCACACAACACCTCCTGGGACACCATCCCCCCTAGTGACCCCCGTGCCCACCCGCAAGCCATGCCGGCCACTGCTGCTTGTGCCATTTCCCTCCGCTCCTTTTGACCCTTGGTACTCTGGCTCTCCCCTGGCTATGTAGGACTTATTCCCCTCAAAACTCCACACACTTTGCCTCTCCTCACCTGCACTTGAGATCGTCAGCTTTTATTAATTTCATCCAAATGGAGTCCTACTTTCACATCATGTCCTGAGCACTGCTCTCCACTTCTCAGCATCTGTCGGCTCTGGGCTACATCCTGGTAGGGCCCAGGCTGTGTAAAGTCCTCCTGTGCTGGGCAAGAGGAACATCTAACACTATTGATTCATGTGTGAGGCATTTCATTGTTTGTTTCCTAACTGAGGTACTACTACTTGGTAACTTGATTGGAATCCCGCAGCAGCCACTTACAGCGTCTCGAGACCCTCATGGTTGAAGCAGCTGGGCTATACAGATCATGACTGATTGATTGGAAAAGGTGAATGGCAGAGACTTTCAGCTATGTCCCTTAGGGAATTTTATCCTACAAACAAAGCCTGACAGTTTGCCAGGTCGATACCCCTCCCATATCATGGAGTCTGCTAACAATACCCAACAAGTTATAATGGCTCATGCCATTTCCAAGACTCATAATGATGTAGAGTCCCCTCGACAAGAGCAAGCAATTTTGTTATTGCTGAATAATCAACTAACATGGGGGGGGGGGGGGCTTGACGCCCAGCGAAGATGGCAGCTGTTCTGTGACTCGCGGAGCGGCAGTGCAGGTCGACGATCCTTCACGGGCACCGTGACCTACTAATGTCTTGAGACGTAGGTTTCGTAAGGAGAAGCACTTGGCACCCGGCGAGTGATCTTTCTGTCCCGCTGCAAGTGGAAGAATAGTGTTTTTCCCCTCCGGTCTTTGCCTACCTCAGAAGCGGCCGCCATTTTGTAATACGGTTGCTTCGGATTACTTCACAACAGCATTGAAGGAACAGCGCAGCATTAAAGAAACAGCGCTCCAACTCGTTATGACCTCATGCACTACAGAGGAAGATGCCTGGAAATTCTCTTAAAGGTACAGGCTCAGATAATTTTTAAATGAGCTCTTCTCTAGTTTTTCTCTGATGCTCCAGTCATTCTGGTAGTCTTCTGGTCTTAGACTCTGTTTTTGATACCTGCTCATCATATTTAACCGGAATTTTCCTGTTTTCTTAACTATTGGCTTAAGTCACTGTCTCCCTTTTTTTCTTTTTGACCTCCTACACTGTGTATGGGTAGAATAAGAAGACAAAGTCCTGTCATCTTCTCCCCAGCGTGCAAACTCGTCAAAAATTCTACAATCTTCTCAAAGTTTGCCAAAATGGAATCCTCATTAACTCCTCAGTCAAAGAATGGCACGACTGCAACTACGGCAACTGCTACTACTACTATTACAAATTCTGGGAAGGCATCTACGAAGCGTCTGAAGAAAGACCCTCCATCACCAGCAAAAACTCCACCTCCTGTTTCGCTAGACCTCTTACTGGAAGAGATTCGTGACATATGACCTTTTATGGAGGAAACGGATACCAAACTTCAATTCCTTACTGACAGGTGGGCTCAAATGGATGAGCGTCTACAGACTGTGGAGCAAAATGTTTCTTCCTATGGTATAACTGACAGTAAAGTCAATACTCTTCAATCGCAGGTCTCCTACTTACAAAAGCAAGTTGAGGATTTGGAAAATAGGAAAAGAAGAAATAACCTGTGCATATATGGTCTACCGGAGAACACGGAGGGCTCAGACCTTCTCTCCTTCTTCAAGAATTTGCTTCCTGCTAAACCTGCCGGAAGGCACTTCCTTAAACATTCAACATGCTCACAGATTAGGTCACCAACAAGTTACTGCCTCTAGCTCTAATCGCCCAAGAGGTGTCATTTTATCTTTCTTAGAATATACTGACCTTCTTAAAGTTCTTTCGGCCTCTAAATCACCAACCCGTATATCTTGGTTGAGCCTGTTTTATATATCTCTCAGGACTATGCCAAGAGTACGGCAGACAGATGCAGAGAATTTCTAACCATGAGGCCAGACCTTCATGCTCTTGGTGCTCGTAATGGCCTTTTTCACCCTTGTCTCTTCAAGGTAACATCCAGAAATAGGACGACCACCTACGAGGATCCAATTAGACTGAAAGGTTTCATTAACTCTTGCAAAATAGAAACCATGGATACTTCGGGCGCATTACAGTCGCACTCTGGTTAAAAATTCCTAAAGCTTGTTGGCATTCAGTATTTTTGCATGTTTTTTTAATCTTTTATGATGTATTTACTCTCTTATGCAATTTCTCATATAGCATGAAGATTCTAGTGTTGATGTTAACTTCTAACAAATAATCTGCTTCATTTCGCTTCTCCTTTTAGGTATCCCATGTTGTGTGCTTTTCGTTGTCTCACATCTTGTCAAATACAGTCGTCCATGTACCCCTCCTGTGAGATCTGGATGCTTAATCCTCCCATGTGGTTTCACCCTCCCCATCTTTTTTGCATTTTTATAGGTATGTGTTAATTCTCTTATGTTTTCTTTATCTCTCTCTTTTTGTTCTTTCTGAGTTCCCTTTTTATCTCCTCTTCATATTATCTTTCTTTCTCATTTATCCTTCACTTCTATTTTCTTTCCCTGTTTTTCTCATTCCTTCTTCTTCTATGTTAGTTCTTGTTGTGCTTTTTCTTATTACATGCAACGTTGTGGTTTATATTTTCTCAGTATTACATTGTGTCTGGTTTACTTAATTTTTTTTATTATAACGAATAGTATATGCTATTGAATATTGTTTCTTGGAATGTGCAAGGCCTGAATTCTCCAATTAAAAGACAGCGTGTTTTAACACATTTAGCTAAATTAAAAGCTGACATAGCATTGATTCAAGAATCACATCTTACAGAAACCGAAGCCTTAAAATTGAAAAGCGATTGGGTAGGTGCCGTTTTATTTTCTCCAGGGGACGGCAAAAGAAATGACGTTGTCACGTTATGTCATAAATCTCTCTGTGTTAAACTTGTGTCTCAGGAAACGGATAATGTAGGTCGCTGGTTAAATGCAGCATTAAAGAAACAGCACTCCAACTCGTTATGACATCATGCCTTACAGAGGAAGATGCCTGGAAATTCTCTTAAAGGTACATGCTCATATAATTTTTAAATGAGCTCTTCTCTAGTTTTTTCTCTGATGCTCCAGCCATTCTGGTAGTCTTCTGGTCTTAGACTCTGTTTTTGATGCCTGCTCATCACATTTAGCCAGAATTTTCCTGTCTTCTTAATTAATGACTTAAGTCACTGTCTCCCTTTTTTTCTTTTTGACCTCCTACACTGCGTATGGGTAGAATAAAAAGACAAAGTCCTGTCATCTTCTCCCCAGCATGCAAACTTGTCAAAAATTCTACAATCTTCTCAAAGTTTGCCAAAATAAAATTCTTATTAACTCCTCAGTCAAAGAATGGCACGACTGCAACTACGGCAACTGCTACTACTGCTCAGGCGAATTCTGGGAAGGCACCTACGAAGCGTCTGAAGAAAGACCCTGCACCACCAGCAAAAACTCCACCTCCTGTTTCACTAGACCTCTTACTGGAAGAGATTCGTGACTTACGACCTTTTATGGAAGAAACTAATACCAAACTTCAATTCCTTACTGACAGGTGGGCTCAAATGGATGAGCGTCTACAGACTGTGGAGCAAAATGTTTCTTCCTACGGTATAACTGACAGTAAAGTTAGTACTCTTCAATCGCAAGTCTCCTACTTACAAAAGCAAGTTAAGGGTTTGGAAAATAGGAAAAAAAGAAATCACCTGCGCATATATGGTTTACTGGAGAACACGGAGGGCTCAGTTTTTTTTTCTCCAGGGGACGGCAAAAGAAATGACGTTGTCACGTTATGTCATAAATCTCTCTGTGTTAAACTTGTGCCTCAGGAAACGGATAATGTAGGTCGCTGGTTATTTACTGAATTGTTGATTGGGAAGGTTCCACTGTCTTTATTCAATATTTACGCACCGACTACTGGTGATTAGCTTTTTTGGTCCTAGCTTACAGAAGAATTGTAACACTGTCCCCATGATAATCTCATTTTGGCAGGAGATTGCAACTAAATCATAGATCCCTTCATTGATCGTAATTCCCTGGTTTCCTTCATTTCAAATAAAGCTCATAAATCATTTTTGCAATCTATTCAGCAAAGAAAATTAATAGACGCATGGAGAATATGCAATCCCTCTCTAAGAGAATATACCTATTTTTCCCCGGCTCATCAGACACAATCACGCATTGATCATATTTATATTTCTCATAGTATTTCTCGATCTGTGCAATCTGTGGAAATCGGCTCTATATTTATCTCTGACCATGCCCCCGTCTACATTTCACTGGATATTCTTAACAGGCCAAATGTCTCCTGGAGATGGCGTTTCAATAACTCACTGCTATTAGATCCTACATTCACCTCCTCTTTTACCTCTTTTTTTGAAGAATATGTACTTTTTAACGAAACAGAAAGCCTACCATTTCATACAATATGGGATGCTTTTAACGCAGCTGCTCATGATTTTATCATTAATTACGTATCTAGGAAAATACATATAGCCCGCAAACGAGCTACAGATCTATTTGCAAAAATAAAGAGATTGGAACACTCCTATTATGCTACCAAATCCAAGGAATGTTTATAAGAACTCATAGCAACTAAACTTAAGTTTAATAAAGAGTCTACTGCTGAAATCCAGTGCAAAATTTCATGGTGGACAGAATAAGTCTGGCAAACTATTAGCAAATTATCTCAAAATCAAACAAAATAAACTAAATATTGTTTGATAATTGACGATGAACAACTGCCTAGATACAAGGACTCTGAAATTTTACAAGAATCTTTTCGACTCTATGAATCCTTATACACACCGGAATCCTTTTTTACAAACAATGACATTCCTGAGTTTCTCTCTTCCATTGAAAAATCTTTTGACACACAATTAAGCCTTGACCCATTGGAGCTTGATATTTCATTGAAGGAATTACACACTGCATTGCATACACTCAAAAAAGATAAGGCCCCAGGACCAGATGATTTCACTGTAGAGTTTTGTATACATTTCTCGCATTTGCTCCTACCCAAGTTAAATAATCTTATAGTCTCTTTTACACAGACAGGTGCTTCTTCTGGATCCTTTCTGGAAGCTTTAATTTGCCTCATACCCAAAGACGATAAAGATCCCCGTTACTGTAGAAATGACAGACCTATTTCTTTGGTAAACATTGATTATACATCTTTTTCTAAAGCCTTAGCTTTGAGATTGGAATCCTTTCTCCCTGACCTTCTTGGCAAAGAACATTCTGGTTTTGTTAAGGGTAGTTTCTTTGCAGATAATACTCATTTATTCTTTGACTTACTTTCCAAAACATCTCACAAATCTGACTCTATAGCGGCCATTGCACTAGACGCAGAAAAAGCGTTTGATAGAGTCTATTGGCCTTTTATTTTTTCAACACTTAAATGGTTTGGTTTTGGTCCAAAAATCATAAGTTTAATTTCTCTCTTATATTTAAACCCCAAAGCGGCAATTTTTGCTAATGGCCTTACTTCCTCATTCTTTAATTTGGGAATAGGTGTACGGCCGGGATGTCCCCTTTCTTCTTTTCTTTTCAATCTAGCTTTAGAACCTTTTTTATCTCGAATCCGCCAAAATCCGAATGTTTATGGTTTTACATCCAATAAGGTGCATATTAAATTGGCAGCATATGCGGATGATATTTTATTATGTCTCCCGCAGCCCCACTCTTCCCTTCCTGCATTCCTACAAGAAGTAACGGCTTACTCCTCTGTCTCAGGGTATAGATTAAATAGTGACAAATGTGAGATATTACCCATAACTAAATTCTCTTTTAAAGAGGACTTTAAAATATCCAAATTTTAATGGAGTCCCAATCATATAAAATATCTAGGTATGTACTTCATTTCATCAACCAAATCATCGATCCCCATAATGCAGATAAATGTTCACTAAAAGTATCTGCTTTAATAAATAAATGACACCCTCTCTATCTTTCTTGGTGGGTGTGTCTAGACACCATCAAGATGATGCTGTCTCCCATTATACTTTTCACTATATCTAACATACCAACCCCTATATCTCAAAATAAAAAAGAATCTTTATTATCTTCCTTTCTCTTGAATAATAAGAAAGCCCGCATGTCACTATCAAAACTCATATGCCCAAAATTAGAAGGGGGAGTCAACTTTCCTGACTTTCCTAACCATCACAAAGCATTTCTATTACGTCAATCTTCTAGGTGGATGCTAAAATCCCCACTGGAATCTCCACTATGAGTTGCGCTTGAACAATCATACCTTGTGCACTTCTCTTTTCACGAATATCTGTCATTTACTCCAAATCCCCAACAATTATTTACCCCCATTGTTAAACACACATGCAACCCATTAGATGCCTTCTTAATAGATCAACCCGAGAGCACTGAAGAACTCCTGAATTCTACTATATGGCATAATAAACGCATACTGATCAAAGGTAAACCCTTTTACTGGAAAACATGGAGACAAAAAGGCTTAATATGGGTTAATCAATTATTCAACAATAATAAGGTTATATCCTTTTCTCATGCACGCTCCTTGTTTAATCTTCGTCTCTCCTTTCAGAATAAATACCAATCATTACAAAATGCTCTAAGTCTTGCTTTTGATCAGACTAACCTTACTCTCTCACAATATCACCAATCAAACGCATAAGTTTCTCAGTACTTGCCCCAAAGCTTAAACCATATATGCTTGCTTACGTAAATCAAATGTTACTAGAGATAAGGCTACGATAGAACTAGCATGGGAACAAGACTTTGATACAGACGGGCCCATCTACTTATGGAACAAAATTTGGACTAAAATTAGAAAATCTTTCAGAGTAGCGAACGCTACACATATACTTAAAAAAAAATATTTAATAGATTACTTCTTTCCCCCACACTCCTTCATAAGATGAGCGCTGACATATCTGATACATGCTGGTCCTGCTCCCTAATACATGCAGATTTCAAAAATTTGCTTTTCAGCTGACCTTATGTACATACGCTCTGGAAACACGTTTGGAATCAGATTACTCTCATGTTTGAACCTACTGTACCCTTTTCTATTACCAATATTTTTTTAGGAGCTTTATCAGAAGATTGGACCAATTGTTCGTTTAACATGCAAATTCTGGATTTGATTTTAGGAATGGCCTTCCAACAGATTACCAAACACTGGAAAGACTCTTCTAAATTATCATTTCAAGCTTGGTAGTATGCAGTTTGCCACAATCACCGAATAGATACAGCATATGTATATCCTGTTTCCCTTGCCACAAAACGCTTATAATGATGGTCCTCAATCACAAAGTTTATTGACTCTCAAGGTAGACTCTCCTGCTCACAGAGTGTCTCAGAACAAGAAGTGCTGAAGCCTCCTTGACATTCCATAATATGTATCTTTGAATATTCATGCATGTTTATTATAGGGTTATTGTTGAAGACTTTAGATTAGTTACCAGACCTTGTCTATATCCTTTATATACTCTTATGCCCTTCCTTCTTTTCTGTATCGACTTTATAAGCATAACTTCATGAATGATTATTTGTTCTTATCCCATACTATGTAACTATAGTTTATTGTTTCTTCCTTTTGTTCTTTTTCTTTTCTTGAATAAACTTATTTTTGAAACGTACTAACTTAAGACAAAATCCTAAACTTACTACCATTTTGGTATTCACAGAAGGCATTTACTCATTTTGGTATTCACAGAAGTTAGGAGTCCTAACTTTAGGACTCCTAAATGCCTTCTGTGAACACCGAAAGTCTTAATGTTAGGATTTTTCTCAGTTTAGGAGTAGTAAAGTTAGGACTCCTAACTTTAGGACTCCTAAATGCCTTCTGCGAATACAGAAAGTCTTAAAGTTAGGATTTTTCTCAGTTTAGGAGTAGTAAAGTTAGGACTCCTAACTTTAGGACTCCTAAATGCCTTCTGTGAATACCAAAAGTCTTAAAGTTAGGATTTTTCTCAGTTTAGGAGTAGTAAAGTTAGGACTCCTAAATGCCTTCTGTGAATACCAAAAGTCTTAAAGTTAGGATTTTTCTCAGTTTAGGAGTAGTAAAGTTAGGACTCCTAACCTCCTGCCTTCTGTGAATACCAAAATGGTAGTAAGTTTAGGATTTTGTCTTAAGTTAGTTCTGTGAATCGGGCCCATTGACTCTGCAAAAGGATATGCCCTTAGTTTGTCTCTACGAACCCAGGATAGCCACTGAGGGGGGAACCAATGGAGAAAGTGCCTCTCTTCTCACTCACAGAAACAAGCATTATGAATGGACTCTGAATATTTTAGCAGCACCTGATAGGTTTTCGAGTGAGTCTTTTTTTTGTCAAGAGACACCTGAAGAGTGGCCATCCTGCTATCATGTTTTTTTTATAAACACATTTTTTATTGCTTTGTATACAAAACGGGTGCAACACGTCACAGTGAACTGACACATATCTGCACTTTGAGGCTTACATTTAAGGATTACAATGGCAACAAGAGGTTTCATCCCATATCTTTGCGTAACAGTAAGCACATACCCCTTTTCACATTGGATCCATCTCCATCGTCCCCTACCACCTTCCCCATACTTTTGCATGTTTGGCCGAGCATCCTCGCCCCTAGTAGATGGGTTTCTCCTGCTAAGCGCACCAATCCACCCCCCACCTCCACTGCACCAGGGTCAGGGGCCTGGAGTTCTTCCACCTGGTGGCAATATCATGTTTGGCTACCAACAGTGCTGTCCCCAAGAATGCTCCTACAGCACGGATCCTTCCCACACCCTCAAGTACTCCCAAGAGGATTAACAGTGGGGAGAGGTCTGTATCAATGTTTAAAACACCAGTGAGATAAGATATTACCCTTTCCAAGTAGTGGGTGATGACTGGACAGGCCCACACCATGTGAAAAAAGTCAGCTGGAGCATAGGAACAGCGGAATCATGATGGAGCAGGAAGCAGTCCGGCCCTGTGCAGCCTGTCTGGGGAACGATAGTCATTATGTAAGTAGTATTTTTGCACCAGGTGTAACCACGAGAATATGGTCATCAACGCATCACGTCAGTCCGAGTCATCCAGCGGGTCTAGCCAACCCTCCCAACATGTCTTTAGCGCCATCAACTTATCTGTGGCATTAATGATCAATGTCCTGAATATTTGGGACTCCTCCCCTACAAGGCTCCTAACATAATCTTCGCCTGTACCGGCTAAACTATGGGATTGCGGCATCCAAAGGAGTGTGTACTCGCAGTGCATGCTGCAACTGTAGGTATTTATGGAATTGCGTGCTCGACAGGAAGTACGTCTGTTGGAGCTCATGAAAGGAGGACATGTAGGTGCCCTCCAAACATCTCCCAGCAGTGTGATCCCAATGGCATCCCAGCGGCTGAACCCCTCCAGGGAAGCAACCTCTTTCAAATATGTGCCATGCCATAAGGGTGTCTGTTGTGCCAGTTTGGTCCACCACCCAGTGTGCCGCAGGGCCGGCCTCCAACCAAGAGAAATCAGGCGGGTCACTTCAGGGATCGAGGTGTGAATGGAGCCACCATAAAGCATTGTTATGACTCGGGGGAAACCAGCATGTGCAGTTCCAACCTGCTATAATTTTTAACTAGTGGCACTTTAACGTTGGCGCTGCAACTCATTTTAAATCAGATTTGCTGGTTTAATAATTCTGAGCAATTTCTCATGTACTTCCCGGAAGTATTTTTGCAAAGAAAAGCTAAGCAAGCCCACATAGGCCTTCCAACACTTCAACAAGGAAATCAAGATATGATTACCTACATGAGCCAGTTCAAAAAGCTTCCATCAGAGGCATCATGGAGCGATGAAGCAGAGGCTGCTGATTTCTATCGAGGTTTAAAAGAGGAATTCAAAGACCGCAATGGTAGTAAATGGATCTGTAACTACGGCTGGCCTTATTGATTTTTTTCATTTTTATTCAAAGTTATACACACATAGTCATTCCTCTATTGACTTACAAACATATTATGACAGGTCTCATCTCTCATGTAGCTGGATTGTTACCCTGTAGGTCTTATATTAGAAATTTAGATTGCATCCCTGGAACTATATACTTTGGTCCGCAAACTTCCAGTGGTTTCTCCTTCATGTCAATCACAGTTATAAATCTTTGGGTCTCGATAAAAGTTAATGTCTTGGAATAACACTGCTTTGTGGGAGGCATTAGTTCACATTTCCCCTTCTAATTTATTTATTTATTAATTTAAAGATTTGTAACACGCCCAGATACCCCCAGAGGTTTTCCAGCGCAGAAGCAGTAAGGTGGAGAATGTAAAAGTGGCAAATTAAAAACGCCAAGTCTTCAAACCCTTACGAAAAGCAAGCAGCGAGGTACACGTTCTCAGGTGTTCTGGAACGGAGTTCTATAATTTTGTGTCTATATAAGAGAAGGATCACCCTGTCATACGGGCCAGTCAGAACCTGGGCACATTAAACAGAGCTTGATCCAGAGATCTCAGAGCTCTAGATGGCTGATAGGGCACCACGAGGTCCTGAATATAACGAGGTCCCATTCCATCTTTGGCCTTGAACATATAACATGAGGCTTTAAATGTAATGGGGCAGATTTACAATAACTGGCGCGTCCCTGCATATCACCAGGGATGCGCCAGTTATTTTGCGTCACGGCAGACACCTCTTGCGCCACCATGGATGCCCATGGCGCAAGAATAGACAGATGCGTGACTCATCTGATGTCGTAAAGGTGACGCAGTGCTGAAGTTGTGTCGCAAGCGTGACACAACTCCAGCACTGCTCAGGGGCACTCTATACTAGCTGTGCTGCGTCACTCTTTACGCCTGCTACAAGCAGGCGCAAGGTTGTGACGCAGAGGGGTCGGAAAAGTGACCTTGTAGATTTCACTCAGCCACTTTTCGAGGCGTTCCTGCGTTGGAACGCCCCTCCCTGCGCCAGAACACCCACATGAAACCTAACGCAGGTTTTATGTGGCGCAGGGCTTTACAACGTGACGCGGAGATGCGTCACGTTGTAAATACCCTGCAGCATGGCGCTGGCTTTGCGCCGCTGCTGCGTCACAAAAGTGACACTGCGGAGGCGCAAAAGTGGCATACGGGGCTTGTAAATCTGCCCCAATGTGTTTAGAGATTGTGAGTCAGGGCAGCTCGTGGAGAAGATGAGAGACCAATACAATATTGAGGTTTGCAGTTTACAGCCAACATTTGAAAATAATTACTGAAAAAAAACTGGTGGCAAATACTTTCCTTCTGCATCTTACCATTCACAAACCAATGGGCAGACAGTGAGACAAAATCAATCTATAGAACAATATCTTAGATGTTTTCTAATGGATCATCAAAAGGATTGGAGCAGACGGATCTCTCTGGCAGAGGTCACCTATAACAACTCACTAGACACTTCCGTGGGAACATCCCCTTTTTTTACTTCTCGTATCGCATTCATCCATGCACCTTCCCTGCTTGCATCTCTCCCCCCTCGGCACCTTCTGCCACATATCCGTTAAATAATATGAAGGAGGTAAGGTTTATAAACATCTCATCAGAGACCAGGCATGTCATAAAAAACAGGCAGATCAACATCATAGACCAGCTCCTATCTATCAAATTGGAGACAAGGACTGGCTTTCCACTAAACACCTCCATCTGCCAGCATCCCATGCAAATACTGTCAATAGTTTTGTGAGCCCTGTTTTCATTCTAAGGCTGGTGGTTTCTCCTGCAGTAAAGCTAAAAGATGAAAGTGTTCTTGATGACACCAATGTGAGTTTGGAGACCTAGAGGAAGGCACTTTATATATGTTGAAACTGTAAAACGTGCAGAAGAGCAAAAATGTAAGGGAATATTAAACTGCACAATAAGAGAACGACAAGTATGCAACCACTTATTACATGTGGCTCAGACTATCTTTACATCTAGTTATGCCACTGTAAACTGAGATGTGTAGGTAGCTCTATACATCCTGTCAGGAGGAGAATTCATGAACATAAGAGGACTATTAATAATAATGACAAATGTTACCCTGTAGCAAGACATTCTCATCAGTACCACGAGGGGGGCAGAAACAAACTCCAACATTTCGGTGGGGACAGAATCCCATCCAACAAACGGGGGGGATGGGGTGATAGAAAACTACCTCTGAGACGTCTAAAGTATAGGGGCCCGATTCACAGAACTAACTTAAGACAAAATCCTAAACTTACTACCATTTTGGTATTCACAAAAGGCACTTACTCATTTTGGTATTCACAGAAGGCGCTTACTCATTTCGTTCTTCACAGAAGTTAGGAGTCCTAACTTTAGGACTCCTAAATGCCTTCTGTGAATACCGAAAGTCTTAAAGTTAGGATTTTTCTCAGTTTAGGAGTCTTAAAGTTAGGAGTCCTAACTTTACTACTCCTAAACTGAGAAAAAAACTAACTTTAAGACTTTCAGTATTCACAGAAGGCATTTAGGAGTCCTAAAGTTAAGAGTCCTAACTTTACTACTCCTAAACTGAGAAAAATCCTAACTTTAAGACTTTCGGTATTCACAGAAGGCATTTAGGAGTCCTAAAGTTAAGAGTCCTAACTTTACTACTCCTAAACTGAGAAAAATCCTAACTTTAAGACTTTCGGTATTCACAGAAGGCATTTAGGAGTCCTAAAGTTAGGAGTCCCAACTTTACTACTCCTAAACTGAGAAAAATCCTAACTTTAAGACTTTCAGTATTCACAGAAGGCATTTAGGAGTCCTAAAGATAGGAGTCCTAACTTCTGTGAATACCGAAATGAGTAAGTGCCTTCTGTGAATACCATAATGAGTAAGTGCCTTCTGTGAATACCAAAATGGTAGTAAGTTTAGGATTTTGTCTTAAGTTAGTTCTGTGAATCGGGCCCTAGATGTATTATTGTGTTAAACCCTCGGGACCTGATTCACAAAGGTAATTTACACTTTTGAGTAACTTACATTTTTGATCGAGTTTACTATGTTTGGTTATTCACAAAATCCAAAAGCAGTTTACCACTAAAAAAAAGAAGTAAGTCCAGCACCACACATGACCAACCGCTGATACTGCAGCACCTCCCATAGAAAATAATGGAGGTAATGAATTAAAATAAAGCCCCATAGCAAATAATGTTATTGGAATAATCATATGTACCCTGTTTGAGTTCTCCTGAATCCAGCTGAATGGAACCACACTATTTATGGAAATGAACAGTCAGCAGTAAAAGAAACATGTAGTCAATGAATTAAATACTGAAGAGACAGAAAGGTCCTGTGAAATAACACTGACCACAGAAATGTGCTGTGCTTAATATCTGTGAAATGCATCTATCAAGAGCAGCCCAGCTAGATATTTTTTTCATCCTGCCAGAATGATCACTCGTGGTACCAGATATCCATGTGACCCATGTTCAAGAATACAGAAACAGTGACGATTACGGCCCTCGAGAAGGATATGCAGTGTGGCACCTGTGTACGACTGAGAAGTCTGTTTGTTGCTTGTACACTGTCAGTGGAATAGTGATGTTGGTTTCTGTTTGGGAGATACGTGCAATGGGTGTGCCTGCTTGGGGAAGCCTGATACTCCACAGCGACCTGTGGTTGAGTGGTTGATGCACAACTGTGTCAAGTGGAGCTGTAGCTAATATGTGAGGTTGCACACTTGTCACCACCAGGAAGGAGGCTAAGTCACCTCGTGTGTTTGATTGTGACATCCTCATTTGGGTTAAACCACAGAGGACACTAAGCCAAATTTTGTTGGGACACAATGATGGCTGTATTGTATTCCATTTAGCATGGGCCGTGATATGAAGTGTGATAGGTGCATTTGCTCTACAGAGACACTACCTATGATGATGAGGTTCCTGTCTAGGGCAATGCAGGAGAAAGAATCCAAGCCCAAGTGGACACCTTTCCTTGAACTGTGTCTATCATTTTGAGCCTACAAGAGTTTCTTACTGCTGTTTTGCTGCAGAAGTTACCCTTAATGACTGAATTACTTTTGATGAAGTGATTTAAATGTTTACTAGTTTAGGTACCCATTAAGGGGTCCTAATGGGTTGGTTAGATCCTGGCAGTGGCCCATCTCCATATCCTACTTGGTCATAGTATAGTACATAACTATTCGTGTTAACGTTGGTACTTGGATGTTTTCTGTGTTGTTACAGAGAGATGCCTTTGTGCTCAAGCATCTGGGACCCGCAGGAAGTGCGGCTGTCTGCTAAGCAGAGGGAAGTGCTTAACACTGTTGAATGTTCTATCATCTTCTCTGTGCCTTTAGTCGCCTACACGTGAACCTCATGCTGTTACCTTCTTTTTTTCCCTGAGAGTGGTGCCACCTACCCTTCGTTGTCTGTCTCTACATGCTGCCAGCTTCTCATAATTTACTGGAAGCGCTGACACCTCCACTTTCTTGCTGCCTCCTTACATCCTTGAAACATTGATTGCATTTACAGCCTACTTGACCAAGTAAAGTCTGCCTCACCATATAAAATAATGTATTGCCTGCTACCTTCTGGTAACACACAACAGGGAACGGGGAATACAACTTAGGTGCAGAAGGGCTGGTTCATTGACAGGATTTCAGGTTAACCACTGACTATATAAATGTGTTTCGTTTGGATCCATTGTTTATTAATCTTATGTCAGTTACCCTGCCATTTAAGCATGGATTCGACCCTCCTGGCCTTGCATTGGACTCTCCCTGTGCCCCAGGGTAAGCACCAAGGACACATGCCAGTCTGCTGTCTGTCTTTGCACCCAGGTATGCTGAAGGGGGGCATACATGGGAGCACAACTTGAGTGAAGTATGTAAACCATAGTCCAAGTGCAAAAGTATATTCTCTCTATAGAGAGGATTTAGCCGAGCCCTGCCAACAAAACACATTGCAGTGGATTGTGGAGAAGAGAGACATTAAAACGTAACTGTCTTTGCACTTGCATTTTTACATCCTATTTTTTTTATCAATCTTTCCTTCTTGATTTGCACCTGTCGCATTCTGTTTTCCTTAACCTGTCTCTTTTCCTATTGCTTCATTCTATATTTTATTCTTTACTATATTTCTTATTATATTTTCTTCCTAATTTTGCTCTTTAAGGCCTCGCTTAGCTGTCTGTTGCCAGAAGCACAACTGTAGACAATATCAGTACTTAAAGTGGGGTCTGGGTCAGCTCTTTGCTTAACATTGACTGGCTTTCTTGTCAGTTAAATATGCTTGTTTCTTATTCATTGGCTTTATTTCCTCCTCTTGTGTTTGTCTCTCCTCAGGAGCATAATGTCCTACCATCCCTTTGATGGGATAACTTGTATCCTTCCATTTTTTACATGCAGAGAACTACTTTATTCTTTTCCTTTTAGCCCTCCATTAAAATGCATGTATTTTCCTGCTCTCCCCCACCTTTGTGCGTTGATCCCTCCCCCTTTCCTTTTTTTCCTTCTTTCAGTCTTTATATCTCCTTTTCTCTAGCTCACCTTTCCTTTCATTCCTTCTTTTCTTTGTTATTTCTTATTCTCTCTCCATTCTCTATCTCTCTCTGTCTTTCTGTCACATTCTGTTTAACTTACCCTCTGAGTTATTCTTTGCAATCAGTCTCTTACTCAGCTTTGCTAATTTACTACATTTTTCTTTCGTTTGCTCTTTTTCAGTATTTCCTTCCTTTCTTTCTCTAACTCGTTAAGACATATTCACTTTTCATTTATTACTTTCATGCTTTCTTTGTCCTATTTTGGTTTCGCTCAGGTTTTAAGGTTTTAAAGTTTCATATTGCTTGAAGAGTAAAATTTCAGCTCATGCAGTCTAATCACATGCAATAGAAAGGAAGACAAAATAAATTGTCAACCCCTACCCCCATGTTATGTCAGAGCCCCTCCGACTCTTCCCGTCATCCTCCCTTATGTAAAAGTCTTTCTCTTTTTTTGTTTTTGTTTTGCAGTTTTATATAAAGCAAACTTGGCCTGAGGGCATTACAGTACTTAACAAGAGAACCAGATGGTTCTACACATTTTTTAGCCACAGCAAGATTAGATGATTTAATCTTGCCTTACAGAATCACAGGATGTTGGGCCGCGGCTAGGATTCTAACCTGGTTTCGCAGTTCCAAAGTCACCAGTTCCAGCCATCAGACCATTTCAACCACTTCCAATCCAGCTTTTTCCAGAGCTCATCCCGGACACCATCTGCAATGCGTAGGATTATCATTCTTTTCGGACAGCTCAGTTCTTGAATGCCCTGGCTAAGTATCTCCCAGTATCATCCAAGTTTTCATAAACATTTTGGGCTAGATGTATGAAAGCATTTTGCATGGATACGGACAAAATGTGTCCGTTTTCAAAACACAAAATGGTCTTTCCTTATGTATGAAAGGCTTTTGGATTTGCAATTATGTAATTGCAATTTTTTGCGATTACCTAAATTGCGAATGCAAATAGGGAATCACAATTTGCGAATCCCTAATGCACATGTAAGAAGCCTTTCGTAAATATGAAGTGTGCATTTAGGAAACACTAATTACCATCATCTTCAAGTTGATGGTAACCATGTGCAAATTTTGAACAATGCACAAAAATGCACTGTTTCAAAGTGCCATGTTGAACACACATGCCCTCATGAATGCGCTTTACATGTGCACAATTTAAATTTTGCAGGTGCTTTGCATTCGCTAATTTTCGATTACCAATTAGGTAATCACAAATTAGCTAATGGAAAACCATTCGCACCTATGGGCCTTATGGCCCATAGGAACAAATGGAGTCATATTACCTAATAGTGATTTGCTATTTACCGAATCACTATTAGGTATTATTAAGGAATCGCAAAATATTTTCCAATTCCTACATATAGCTATTTGCGATTGCAGTAAAAATCGCTATTTGAGTTTTGCAAAAGGCTCTTTTGAAACATTTGGCCCTTTATCCTTCTCCTGAATAATATGTGCTAGCTTTTCCATCCCAGTGGGAACCAAATCCCGACCCACCATGTTCTTATATTTGGGAACGTTGTGTTGCCCCATATCATTAGTAGTTCTTCGCTTGCTGCTAAGAGTTTATGTGCAATACGTTTATCCTTTCTTGAGTGTCCACGATACCTTCCTTTCAGTTGACATCCTAGCAAGTCCACTTCTCAGCATTTCACTATGTGGTTTCCAGGAGGAGTCTTCACTACCTCCTACCAAAAGCTTGTGAAGATATGAGAGCCCTGTTCTCACGCCACCTCCAGTGCTATTCTGACCGTGCAGGATCTAATAGCTGAAATCTTATCAGTGCTACTTCTCTACCTTTTACATGATGAGCATGGTTTGTTGTTGCCGCTGTTCCTTATCTAGCTGCTCTCTTAGCACCTTCTCCTAAGCTATTTGAAAGGTAGCCACGTAGCCTGGTAGTTTTGACTTCAAGATCTTGTACAGTCTACAAATAGAGTGTCTCTTTTGTTGCCCTGTTCGTGGATGCACTTCTCAGTGCCGTGAGATTTCTGTTTCCCCCCTTTTCTGCTCCGGATGACTTGTGCGTACCTGAGGCGTTCCCCTTCTGTCAGTGCATATTCCTGATTGAGATCTTCAAAGCTCTTCAGTTGCCTTCATAGAAAACCCTCACCCCTTTTGCATCTGCTCTGTCATCCATTCAGCTAAGATCCTAAATTGAGGCGCCTTGTAGTGGGTGGCAACTTTAGGGACGCCTATGCTCATTCCCCAGGTTGTAGTGAGCTTTTATCAACTTCGTTCTTGGTTTTCTATCCCCCCACATGTATTCATTGGTCAACTTCTACAGTTGAATAAGATTGGTTTTCCTTAGACATAATAGGAGCACCTGGTGTATATTAAATATTTTAGGGAGCTCTATTATTTATTATTTTGACCCCTGCTATCCGTCCTACCCAAAACATTGCATATGTGCGCCAATTCTGTAGCGTCACCATAGCTGACCTATAAAAGACATTGTAATGTCTTCTAATTATGTCTTCCAGATTTACTGTTATCTCGAAGACCAGGTATTGTATATGAACCGTGGACCACTTAAAGGTCATGAAAACTTTCCTCTGCTAAAGTGCTATGCTATTAGGCCTCAGACTTGGTCAAGTTTATTTTAAATCCTGCTGTACTCTGCAGTTGAACTTGTTCTCATAGTAGGTTTTCTGAGGTTCTAGCAGAACAATAAAATAATGACTGCAAATAATATGAATTCAAATGTATCGATCCCTAAAGAGATTCCTGTTAGGTTCAGGTTAGCCTTGATTTTTTGTGCCAGTGGTTTGAGGTAAAGCACAAAAAGGGGTGAAGTCATATTTTAACTGGTTTCAACAAAAATCCATTCACCCTCACTTTTGTACTCTGTGATTCATTACCTGCTGGCATCCCTTTCATCAATTCATCACAAAGTCCCATTTTTAGTAGGACCACCTTCATGAACGTCCAGTCCACCACATCGAATGCTTTTTCTGAGTCCAAGAACAGCAGAACCATTGGTTTCTACTGTTTTTCAGCAATGTTGCAGCACTTTTTTGGTATTGTCACCAGTTTACCTTTCTCTTATGGAGCCTGCTTGATATGGGTGAACCAGTTTTGGCATTATTCTATCCACTGTAGATGCAAAGATCATTGTAAATAACTTATATTCTACATGCAATAAAGACATTATCCTGTAGGCGGAGCAAGCAGCTGGATCTTTCCCTGGTTTCAGTAGGAGAGCGTCAGTGGCAGGCTGTATGCTAGGTTGTACCTGATAGGGTGATTGATTGGATCATTATGATAGAGCAAATAGCTACTTTGGGAACGAAGTGTCTTGGCACTTAGTATAATAAGCTTCAGGGAGCCAGCTGGAAAACTCCATGTCCTAATCGGTCTCGAGAAAGGAGTTAAAATGGACTCAATAGTTGTAACAGAAGAATCAGCAAATTAGGATGTTACAGGAAAATTGGAAGGTCTTAAGATTTTTTGCTGAAGGTAAAAAGATTTGGGTTGGAACAGAGATCAGGAGGGAAAGCAAAGTTTTTGTCCCCACTACAGATAAACAGCCCCTCCCCCATTCTGGCCTTAAAAAAATTGGGAATGACCACCTGATAAGCATGTTGAGATCTTAAATTGTGTGCTGGTAAATACCAAGTAAATAGAGAGTCTAAGTAAGAGTGCTGGTTGTGTTTATAAAGAAATTTGTGACACAGACAATGCTTCTAACAGACACCTGATCAGAACAGGGAGCCAAGGAAGGTTCCCCAGCTCCTTGGATATGGAAGAGGCTCATTTCAGACCCGGCGCCAATCGTGCTGCTCAAATCTGAAGCAGTCGGAGTTTGTACAGGAGATACTTTGGAAGGCCTACTGAGGAGGAGTTACAATAATTTATACTGAACAAAATTAAGACTTGCACCATATCGTTTCCTGCTGAGGATGGGATGATCGGGAGGATTTTCTTCATATCTTCAGGAGCATAAAACCTGTTTTGCACGTGGAATTAATATGATCTTTGAAGGACAAGTTGGGCCATATCCAAATCTCTAAGTTTCAAACCTGAACCGATGCTGTAGGTAATGGGCCAAAAGAATCGGGACACCGTTCTTGGGTCCACGATGAGGCAGGGCCGAGGACCCCCACCTCAGTCAAGGAGGTGCCCTTCATCCAGTCAGAGATCTCTATGAGTCCATTCCTAAAACTCCTAGTGGCCTCATGTGAATCTTTCTTTAATCTAATCACTAGTTGGGTGTCTTTAGCATAAGATGAACAAATAATGCCGAAAGATTTGATCAGTATGCAAGTGGGGACATAGAGCTTAAAGAGGGTCAGGCTCAATATTGAACCAATTGGTACTCTAGTGGTATTTGTCTTAAAGGAATACCTGATCTCTCCCAAGGCCACTGCTTGTGTCCAATCAGATACAAATGAGGTAAACCAAGTGCGTACTTTACCCCAATCTCCACAGATTATAACCTCTGGAGAAGGAGAGGGGGGAGAATGTTGATAAAAGCCGCTGACAGATCGAATAAAATCAGAGCACCCACCCCTCCTTCATCCATGATGTTTCTAAGATCCTGAGTGCCAGCACTGTTTCAGCAGACCTTTCCAGAACCAAGATTGAACTAAGTGTGGTAAGTAGTTTTCAAGATAAGAGACGGTGGCAGATTTACTAGATTCTCACTGCAGTGCACTGCAGCAGCAGCAAATGATATGCTGCGTGAGAAGAGAGCAGGAGAGCGCCATTTTACAGACATATGGCACTCTCCTCCCTTCTCCCTAGCACCAGTGCAGAAAAATGCTGCAGTGCACCACGGAGACACCCTTGCACCTTTGCACCGCAGTGCAAGGGTGTCTCCATGAGTCTGCATAGGTTTTGTACTGAAAGAGAAACTTTCCAGTACAAAATACTATGCTAGGACTAACTTGAAATATTTTCCCACTTTGTATGTGTGCGGTACAGTGCAGCATACATACAAAGTCGGAAAAGAAAGGAGAAAGAACGCATTTCTCCTTCATAGCGGCTATTTGAAATGGTCACTATTTTCTGACGCTAAACCCTTTCTACTTTATTTATTATGCTCATGCACCACCCATGGTAGGCCCCCTTGGCGCTAAGTAATGCAAACCAGGACTATGTGCTGCTTTGTGTTACTTTCAAGTTCTTTTCCAGCGTAAAACTGGTTTTGATGAACATTTCAGTACCAGGGAGATTAGGGGTATCACTATGTGAGATAAGTAGTTTCTCTTTATAAATGCATGCTTGTAAACCCCCATCATGTATTTTATGTCTATTCAAAAATCGTATTGGATCGCCTGACAGCACAGCTAATGAGATTGCTGGTGAAGAGCTTTTGTTTCTGTTAGAAAAAACAGTCAAGTCTGTTGTGCAAAGCCAGTTCAAGAATTTAAGAGTGCTCTTTGGCCAGGGATCTGACATTGCACAGTAAACAATTTCATACAATAGTACTATTATTTTTACACTTAGGGCCTGATTATGAGTCTCATGGTGGCGCTGCGATGGCGGTCCAGCCACCGGCAGTCCGATCACCCCATAACAAGTTGGGCCGTTTAACCGCCATTGTACTGCCGCAACCACTAGGGATCAGAGATCCCTGGTGGTGGAACGGCGGTCTTGAAGCAACAATATGTATGGCGGGACCACCGTGGTTCCCCCAAGTATATTACAAGTTTCTTCTCTGCCACAGTTTTCATGGCGGTTCCTCCTCCATGAAAACCGTGGCAGAGAGAAAACTAAGGGGGCCCTGCAGGGGCCACTGTTGCTACTGGCCCATGGGGTGCATGCAGGGGGGCACCTGTACCTGTATGGCATGGATTTTCACCAGTCCATGCCCTGCAGGCACTGCCTTGACATTCCCATGGCTGTGCCTATTTCGTAGGCACCACCATGGGAACACCAAAGAACTGTGCGCCAGTGACTGAAAAAGTGATAATCTGGCAGGCGGTGCACACATGGGTTTGGCGGTGCAGGAGCAGGGTGCCTATGTGGAGCTCCTGCTCCCGCACCACCAAACTCTTAATCAGGCCATTAGTGTGGAGGGCCTTCAAATAAATATTAGGTAGTCTATCCAAAGGGTAGTTATGGGATGCTGTGTTCTGTATAAACTGCAGATTATTATCCATTGCAAGGAGCTTATTGAGGGGTAGGCAACATGGTGAAACTCAGTGGAGAGCCAGAATAAAATCCCACCATACCTCAAATTCTGGAGAGCCAGGGTTCCTGCCCCTGGCCCAGTCTAGGCACGGATGGGTGCAGACGGACTTGGCTTTGGTGTGCATTCAGTGCACCATCAGCACACGTTTGATGTGCGGATTAACAGTTAACAGTTTAGTAAAACAATCCATCTCCAGTATTCATTCCTAACATACACTATCCTAAAGTAAAGCAGCATCGAAAAAGCACCTGGCAAGGACAGCTGAATAAACATTAAACTATTGGATGGACAGTGTCCATGTTTGATAGCTAGGGGGCAGATTGACTATTGAGTTCCTCCATATTAAAGTAGAGTATGAAAGAGAGGAATTCCTAGACCTAATATTCCCTGCACTAGCACGAAAATTGTATATGCAATTTAGGCTAGGTACTCTCCCGCTTAGAGTGTTTTCTAGTAAGTGGGACAAAACTACGAGCAAGGAGTGCCCTGCCTGTGGCTTTTATTTGGAAAATGAAATTCATGTTTTCTTTTTTTGCCCAGCATATCAGGGTCCACGCGAGCACTGGCTAATTCTAATCTGTAGAAACCTAGGGTTTCGCCAGTGTGCACATGCATTTAGGGTGTTAAAAAAGGATACCCACCCCCCCAAAATTTTTGCTGTCTCCCGCTTTTTGAATGCAATATGGCACATACGGAGGAAATTGATTACCGAACCCAGCACTGTGCACAAGTTTCTTGTTTCAAATTAATATAACGTTTGATAATGAATTTCAAGTTTAATCCTTGTTTTAATCGACGTATAGTATTGTATGTATATGTAAAATTGTATATGTAATGTATTTTAAATGGTATTTTTATTCATTAATTTAAATTTTGTACTACATGTTTTTTATGAACTTTTATGGTCCTTGGTGGCCGAAATAAAGTTATCGAACGAACGAACGATAATCTGGCAGGCAGTGCACACATGGGTTTGGCGGTGCAGGAGCAGGGTGCCAGTGTGGAGCTCCTGCTCCCGTACCACCAAACTCTTAATCAGGCCATTAGTGTGGAGGGCCTTCGAATAAATATTAGGTAGTCTATCCAAAGGGTAGTTATGGGATGCTGTTTTCTGTATAAACTGCAGACTATTATCCATTGTAAGGAGCTTGAGGGGTAGGCAACATGGTGAAACTTAGTGGAGATCCAGAATAAAATCCCACCATACCTCAAATTCTGGAGAGCCAGGCTTCCTGCCCCTGGCCCAGTCTAGGCACGGATGGTTGCAGACGGACTTGGCTTTGGTGTGCATTCAGTGCACCATCAGCACACGTTTAATGTGCGGATTAACAGTTAACAGTTTAGTAAAACAATCCATCTCCAGTATTCATTCCTAACATACACCATCCTAAAGTAAAGCAGCATCGAAAAAACACCTGGCAAGGACAGCTGAACAAACATTAAACTATTGGATGGACAGTGTCCATGTTTAGATAGCTAGAGTCGGTCATAAAACTAGACCACGTCAACTTAGATGAAGATGGGGAAACCCCTTCCAAAATGTAGGTAATATTCTGCCCTGCCCACTTACACGAGACTGGACAAAACAGACAGCCCAACTATTGTTTGCAACAGGTAAGGAAACAAATCAAGAATTGGAGAGTTCAAAACATATTAAAAATGCGTTGTCACTTAAAGGTGTTAAACAATTCCGAGAGGGTTCCCAGCAGTTCTGAGGTAAATGCTTTCTTAAAACTTGTCATGTACTTGTCTGGGCCCAGTGCCTTTCCTACTTATAGACTGTTCCACCTGCTCTTTATCGTCCCTCCAATAATATGGGCAAGGGTATAGAACGTAGGTAGTCCCTACTAGCTTTAAAATATATTAATTAAAAAAAAATAAGTAACTTTATATATAGCAACAAAAAAAGTAATATATTAAAAATATATATACTTAAATGTAAATAAATATATAAATATATAATAATAAACAATACGTAACTAAATGACATTATTTTTTACAAAATATAAAGCAAATACTTATAAAATCTAAAAAAGATTAATTGCACAAAATGTATACATTTTGAAAAAACATTGAAAACATATTAATCAATATAGTTAATTTAATAAAATTACATTTTACTATCACAATATTACAATTAATATTACTCACAAAACTTACTAAATAAAATAAAAAATATTAAATTACAATAAAACTACACTGCAAAATAAATCTCTAAAAAAACTGAAAAAACAACAAATACAGAACAATGATTAAAAACATTAGCAAAATTAAACATTTTAATACAAAAAAACTACAATTCATAAAAAATAAATATACCTCAAACAAAAAGGGAAAAATAAATTAACCAACATAGAAATGTAATTAAATATCAAACAAACGATTATATTCCATTAAAATAAAAAGAAAACCCAAAACATAAATAAAACAAAATTAACAATTCAAATTCACCTAAAAAAAATACATTTTGAAAATAAAACATACTACTTTCTTTTCAACCTAAAAACAGCAAATAAACGATTCCACTCCAAAAAGATATATTTCCACTCCAACCTAAGCTACAAAAGGGAAAGCATTGAACTTTGGACGGCCAGATTTATTATTCCCACTCTAATCTAAGCAACAGTAGGAACAGTGATTACATTTTTTTTAAAGAAATTTGCAGTCAAAAACATTTACCACCCTACTCCCCTACAATCAAAATACTTTAAACAATAACATAATTATAGAATTAAAATTAGAACATTAACAATTACAAAATATATACATAAACAAAATTACATACCTGATCATATAATTGACCAATTACAAAATAAAGAATTATGAGTAAATCTAATAAAGTAGCAATTTTAACATTTTACATAATTATTAGTTTAATTAATCAAATACATTTTACGAATAGTAAAAACGTTTAAAAATTAAAACTCCCCTGCAAACCCAGAAACCCATCAATAATGTAAAAAAAAAAAATACTCAAAAACAACACTTTAATAATATTACCAAAATAATAACACTACTTCTAAAAAAAAAATAAACTACAATTAGCATATAAATAACTTATAAAACTCAAAATCATGAAACATTGCAAAATAAAACAAAATTGATATTACGTACAACTGTATTTGAAAAAAATGTGAACGTTGAAAAAACTATATTCTTACTTGTGATATTCTGCACTACGATAATATTGTAACCACAATCTTTTTTGTCAATATTTGTATCTAACAATATTATTGAAATGACATTAATGTTGTGCACTTCCCTCTTCAGAAGTACTCTATTGGCCCTCTGCATTTCGTTCAGGAATGTAATTGCACGATCGTGTGACCCTTAGTTTGTTAGCCAATAGTGCCCCAACTTGGTTCCTCCCTTGTAATGCTGAAAATGCATGCGGTTAAGGGCATATTCCGCCTTGTCCGTTTTCATTATTCTAGTCTGACCCCTTAGTTCAACAAACTTTTGCCAAAAACTCTGTTATTCCCATTTATATGGTGTTCTTCCAAGGTCTTTAGTTAAACCAGTTGGGCCTTTCTCTTTTCAGCCTTGCTGGCTCCTGCATGAAGCAACCTCTAATTTGTTCTTTCATTGCATCCCACCTCATTGTTATGGAAACCTCTTGTCTCACATTATATCATAACTATTCCCTAAAACTATTTCTAATATTTTGCACTGCTGATGGATCTGTAAGCAGCTGGTCGTTGAGTTTCTTCGAGCTCTAACACTTATGTTGCCCAAGTCCTGCAATGTGATAGGTACAAATCTGTGTCCCAAGAGTGTGACTGGTCCTAGTTTTTATCCCTTTGCTGGGACACTAACAGGCACTTGTCCAGCAAGATTAAGTTAGTTCCTGCATATGGCTTGCATGTGAGTAGTGTGAATCGTCTTGTAATAAGAGGAGTTTATAACTTCAACACTGTGGGATTCCTAATCCCTATTGCGGTCCCTTCCCTTTTGCTGTAATAACACGTCCTGCCATGTTGCTGGCTATTCCAAGCTGCTTCTGCTTACATTGCCATGTTGAGGTCTCCCCTTATTATGATTGGTCCTGCCACTATTTCTGCCATCTTCTGTAATGAATTAGAGAGAAATTCTTCCTGGTCCACATTTGGAGCATAAATTGCAGCCAAAGGTATCTGCACTCTATTGTTACACTACAATTTTGAATGTTTTTCTTTTTATCTTTCTGCCTTATCCTCTCTTTCTTTCATTTATGTTTTCTCTTTATTTTGTTCTCTCTCCCTTTGCTTTGTTGCTTACTACCGTTCTTTCTTTCATTCCTTCTTTCTCACTCTCTTTCATCCCCTTTCTTTGTTTATAGTTTTTCCTTTCTATTATCCTTATTTTCCTTTTTTGCTGTTTACCTCTCTTTGTGCCCCACTTCCTTATTTTGCTTTCTTTCTTTCACTTACTTTCTATTGTTCTATCACTTTCTTTAGCTCTATCTTTCCTTTTTTTCTTTTCTATTCCATTTTCTATATTTTTCTCTCGTTCGTTGTATTTCCTTCATTTTTTTCCTCTCCTTCTTCTTTGTTTTTTTTTCTCCCAGCCCCCATCACACCCTCCTCATTGAACGTTTGATTTTGGTCAGTGACGGAAAGAATGGTTTTCCGCACCAGTGGGTTTTTCCCTGAAATAATCTTAGCAAAACGAACACCTTGATCAAGGGTTTTACCTCCTATGACCCCTGACCTCTGCACTGCCCGTGCAGAATGCGGACCGGCAGCTCAGCGACAGGCCCTGGCTCGCTCTGGGATAAAGTGGAACCGATCGCTCCCTTCTTCTGGGTTCCATTAAATACAGTTCCTGTTCCTTATCTTTTAAAGCTGATTACCTGCCGACTCCATTTACAGCATCAGATTTAACACCGCAATTCGTCCGGCTTCCACTCAATCTCTATGCAAATTCGCTCCATGTAATTCCGTTAACACAGTCTCTGATGAGTTTAATGAGGTTAGACACAGTCGCGTGCCCTTAAACAAATAACCTTTATTCACAGAAGCAAAGATGAAAGGGCCAGCAGCCTGCAGCAGGTTGTATGTTTGCGTGAGACCACCACACCCTCTGGCACGCCCCAGCCCTCTCTGAGAGGACATTCGTTGCCGTTCAAACGTGCACAGGACAGCAGCCGCTCACAGAGTGCTAAATCGTCGATGATTGTTGGATATCTTTGAAAGTGCTTTCCTCTTTTAATGGAGATATTATGACGTCTTTTCCTTGTGACCATGTGCTCACCAACACACATTTTCTGCACTCTTTTGTATGGTGGGGTAGCATTGCTCCATAAAAACGCTGTAGTGTGCACTGTTTTAAAATTGAGAATATTATTTCAAACTAGTCGAAGAAAGAAACCAGAAGGGGTTACCTTTTAGGTCTGGCTTGGAGACAGCTTTAGAAGAATTTAGAGCCTCATGTTATTAAAACATGTATTATAGAAATGCATACATGTATTTATTCCAAGGCCCTAATGATGAGTGCCCTGCAGAGGTAGGTTACCACACTCAATATAATACGACTCCCTTTGGTTTGGAATGTATCGGGTGTGATACATTTCCCCTATCACGTTTTGGGGGATTAGCATGCATATATTGCGTTTTGCTTTCCACACCAACATTTGAATGCCACTGTAACTACCGTGTACTTTTCTCCTGTTGAATTCCAGCAGGTGTGACCTACCAGAATTTAACGGAGGGTGTGGTAAACCTGTACAACTTGAAATTCCAAACCCTATGCAAACAGGATTTTGCACAGAGGTTCAAAAACTCTAGCCCACTCATAAACGGAGCCATATCAGAGTGAAGTTTGCAGGCACAGCAAACAGCACAGTCAGCCCACTTAATCGAATGTCTACCTTGATTAAATAATGCCATTTGCCTGATCACCTGCGCACATCGACCTGAAAATGTGCCAGGAATGGTGTACCTGGGTGGCTGGAGCACTGTTTTATTTTATATATTTTTTATTTGTGCTTATTGCATATGTTTATTAAAAAAAGAAAGTTTAAAAAACATTGACCGCTTACCAAGGCCAGGCCTATTGGTTTTGCCAATGCTTGTTAAATGTGTGGTAAAAGTATTGAACAGGTTCTAGCCGGCCCTTTTTATCCATTGATCTTTGTGACTTACACATGTGTACTACCATTTTTTCAGCATTTTTCTGTAGTGTGGCCAAGAGCCTGATTATGAGTTTGGCGGTGCAGCGCCAGGTTGTGCCCCCCCTGCATGCGCACCATGGCCCTGAGGCATAAGGGAGCCCTGTAGGGCACCCTTTGTTTCCTCTCCACCACAGTTTTCATGGTGGAGGAACCGCCATGAAAACCGTGGTGGAGAGGAAACTTGTAATATGCTTGGCGGGACAAGGATGTTGCAGCCTCAAGACTGCCACTATACTGCCAGGGAATGGTGGTTCTCTGGCGGCTGCCGCGGGGCAATGACAGTCCGACTGCCCTAATTTTAATATGGTGGTCGGAAGACCGCGACTGCAATTCTGGCGGTTTGTGGACCACCAGACACATAATCGAGCCCAGAGTGTTTTATGATAAGAAATTAATTGCAGGGCACACATCAGGATGGATGCGGGTGGATGGATTCCCCCCACTGTTTTGAGAGAGGGTTTGTTCCCCTTAGCCAAGCCCAAAGGATGCTGAGAGGTGTCAGGTTGTGTCCCTGCACTGCAGCTGCTTGTATTTACAAACATCGTATGCCTGTAACCTGGCCTCAGGGTGTTTTTAAACCTCCTTATATTTGGCAACAGCCCTGTATTTGTGAGTTATTTTTGTATCTCTTATCTGAGATGTAACAGAGAACTCCATACCATTAACCCTTCTTTCATCTAATGAACTGCAATACTTTTAAGCTTTGAAACTGAATGAGGAACACCAGCATGAAACAAACAAACATTAACATCAAGTTAACTGTTCACAAAATACACCCAGCACATTTTGCTTACTCTCTAAACATATTTTAAATAAGTTATTGCAAGTTCCTCGTGTCTGTTTAAAAATAGTGTCCCTTTTTATTAAATTTCAGAGCTCTCTTACACATTGGTATGCAGAAAACCTAAATAAGAATTATAAAAAGTAAAACAAATCAAAAAATGTTCTTTTTGTATTTCTGCATGATTTCGTTAATGAGAAGGCCAACACCAGCTCTCCCTATGGGTCAGTGCCAGGTGAGAGTGCCAGCTCTCCCTTCAGGTCACTGCCAGCTTCCCTCTGCAGGACCACCGGACTGCCGCTACTTCAGGAATCAGCCCAACATCCAGCAGACTCTGCACCAGCTCCTGCACCCCTGCACTCCAGGTCCAGGTTCCAGTGCCCCAGGCACCATCATGCCCCTCTGGCCGTTGCTCCCCCATGCCTTTTTCCTGCTCTTCCCATCTCCCCAGGCCCCTCCTCAACTTTTTAATGCAAGCTGCAGTGCGGCTTCAGTGAGCAGGTCAGTGCCAGCTCTCCCTACGGGTCAGTGTCAGGTGAGAGTGCAAGGTCTCCCTTCAGGTCCACCGGACTGCTCTTACTTCAGGAGCCAGCCCCACAGCCAGCAGACTCTGCCCCAGCTCCCGTGCCCCTACACTCCAGGCGCCACCTTGCCTGCCTTGTCGTTGTGCCCTGTGACGTTTTCCTGCTCTTCCCACCTCCCCAGTCCCTCTCCTGACCTATTTAATGCAAGCCGCAACGTGAGCAGGTCAGGTCAGTACCAGCTCTCCCTATAGGTTAGTGCCAGGTGAGAGTGCCAGATCTCTCTTCAGTTCACTGCCAGCATCCCTCTGCAGGACCACCGGACTGCTACTACTTCAGGAGCCAGCCCACGGCCAGCAGACTCTCCCCCAGCTCCTGTGCCCCTGCACTCCAGGCTCCAGTGCCCCATGCGCCACCATGCCCCACCTCGCCATTGCTCCACCGTGCTGTTTTCCCACTCTTCCTGCCTCCCACCTCCCCAGCCCCTATACCCCCTTCTGGCCTATTTAATGCAAGTGCACGCAGCCGGGCGCCAAAGGCAAGCCCGTCTGTGTCTGAACCATGACCAGTGCCCGAAACCCTGGCCCTTCGGACTCCCACAGGTACTCCGCTGCAGACCACCGTGCCCTGGACCCCGGATGCAACAACAGTGCTGTTGTGCATTGCCCCACTCCACAGCTTAACCGTCCACCTTCCTCTGTTGCAGGTTCACCTCCATCCCAGGACTGACCGCCCTCGCTGAAACCAGTGTCACGCCCTGCCCACCGGCTGATACCTCCCAGTAACCACTTCGATGTCGCCTGCTCAACATCAGATCACTCTGCAAACATGCCACGCAAATCTGGGACACCATCTCCACCCTCACCGCCAACGTGACCTAAGGCACTCTTGCATGCAGACCCCAGGATCATGAACAGGCCTCAGCGACGCCATCCCAGAATTCATCACCCTGCTATACATCGAATCTGTAAACTATGCCTTCCTGGGAGATCTCCACTTCCACCTCAACGATCGCACAGACATCAGCTACACTGACCTCCTGGAATGAATGGACAGCATCAGCCTCACACAACTAGTCCCAGACCCCACACACAGAACAGGACACACGCTGGACCCTATCTTCACATCCCGCAACAAAGTCAGATATAGCCACACCACAGAAGTCACCTGGTCCGACCATTTCATTGTACATTTCACCATCGCTGACCCACCTCGCACCCACCTCAAACACTACAGTGCCCCTTCCGCAGCTGGGCCAAAGTCGCACACCACCAATGGAGCAATGCCCTCAGCATCACCCGGCCGGACATCTCCACCAACCTGGATCAGGTATGAAGTCCAACTTCCACGACTGCCTGAAGAACGTCTCAGTCTGGATGAAGGACAACTGCCTGAAGCTCAACATTGGCAAAACTGAAGTGCTGATTTTCGGCAGCCACACCGCTCTCTAGAACGACTCCTGGTGGCCATCTGACTCGGACCCACACCCACACCGAAAGATCACACCCGCAACCTCAGCATCATTCTGGACAGCGAGCTCTCCTTGAAACGACAGGTCAATGCCGTCTCCTCAGCCTGCTTCCACACTCTCCGCATGCTCCGCAGAATTCTCAAATGGCTCCATGGTGCAGGCCCTCACCACCAGACATTTGGACTATGGCAACGCACTCTATGCAGGCACCACCAGCGAACTCATGAGAAGACTTCAGACAATAGAGAACGCAGCAGCCAGACTGATCCTCAACCTGCCCAAAAGGACACACATCACCCAGCTACTGAGAGACCTCACCTGGCTCCCCACCAAGCAAACTCCTGACTCATGCCTATAAAGCCCTCTACGACCAAGTGACCTGCATACATGAACATTCAGTTTGAACTGCATCATGTGGTTGGATAATGGGCATTTCCCGTCCAGTGTGGTGCGCAAAGCAAGCAAGAGTACTGGGTTAGGCAGGTACAGTTATTTTTAGTAACAGCTCTCATCTCGTGAGAAGATACCCAGAGCAGTAACCCTTTTACATAGCAGCCAAGGAGTCTGCCAAGTGCTGGAATTAGAAAGCACTCAGAGTAGAGTGAAGAGGCAATACAGAGGAAATGATCATGATTCCTAAAGGTGAACGCACTGGAGTCATTATGTAGGTGAGTCAGGAAATGCTGCCATGCCAGGACCTCTGACTATAAGGCAGGGCTTTATGGTGACACTGAAGAGCAATTGGAAGGAGGGCCAAAAGAAAAATATGTTCAATGCGGTCTGCTATATGAACTGTTGGAGCACATTTGGGAATTCATGAAATTTGAGGAAAAACCACATCAGCACGAAGATGAATTTTTTGCTCAATATGCAGCATCACATATTGATTCATTGCCACTCCATGAGGTGGTGAAAACATAGTAATAAATGAGTGGAAGAATATTGACAAAAGTTTGGAGCATATGTACAAGCAAAAAATGCATACGCCATGCTCCACCGTTCCGAAAACACTGGGATGAGCTGTATTTACAAAGATAAGGCATATCCCTGCGTTTACCCTACAGCTAAATTAAGCTGCCTAGTGCCAACACAGGCACCTGCACTATAGTACAAGGGTGCCTGCATTGAAGGAATATTTGTTCATGCTAAGCAACAGTGGCCGGCACAGATCTGAGGTAGGGGGTCAAAAGCGAGAGGGAGGGTGAGAACGGGAGGGGACAGGACAACGGGGGAAGCAGATATAAAAAAAAAACATTAAAACGTACCTTCTTGCCGTGTCCCTCCTCCGCAGTCCTACCTTGCTCGGCCTCAACAGGAAGCACACTCAGGCTCCCAGTCACCCAATCACAATGCAGCAGCATAGTGATTGGTTTGAGCGCCGTGTTTCAACGCTCAGACGCTGACTGGGGGCCTGGGCATGTTCTCCATGTAGGCTGTAATGCAGCCTGCATGGAGAATATGCGAACAGCGCAAGACTGGGCTGGCAAAACAGTCATTGCGCACTTAGAAGAGTGCTACCACTCCTCTCCTGCCCCCGCCCGCAAAGCTGGCGAAAAGGAGAAAATAAAATAATAACACAAGTTAATATCATTTTATTTTCCCTTTGGTTCACTGCAAAAAAGGAGTGGGGCGACGCTCCTCTGCCTTAGCGGAGGAGCCGCCACTGATGCTAAGTGTAACGTGAAAGGGTGCCTTATTTACAAGGCGGTGTTAAGGCACGTTAAGAGGCTTAACGCTGCCTTGTAAAAAAGGCACAGCCTCTATCGCCAGAGGAACGTCGTTAAAAGTGATGCTCCTGTGATGATAGGGGCTAATAAATATGCCCCTTCATTCCCCAGGATACCCCGTGGAGAGTTTTGATGACGAATTTCCACGGATGCCTAAGGTTACCTCAATAATGGCCAGCTTGGCATTGTCTTTGTCATTGGTTTCAGAAGAAGTGTCCTAACTGGTTGCGATAGAAAGTATAGTGAAAGCAGGGCACGAGTCGGGGGGGTACACGTGGGTGGACGACGCCCCCCCCCACTTTTTTCACAAGTTGGACCCCTCCGAAAAAGATGCTGACTTAGTCCCGGTGTAATTTCCAAACACCGGGACACTTTCAGCAGCGACTGCACGTTGTTATCTGCTTTCGATCCGCAACAACGTGCAGGCAGGGACGGGATGGAGCTCTCTTATTTCTGACTCCTGCTGGGCCCATAACAAAGGCCGAATCTGAGGGGCCTTCAGGCCTTCTTTTGTTGGAGTCTCCTGGCTGGCAGCAGTCATGAGCCTCACACCTAGAAGCAAATGCAGCAGAGGGGAGGCAAATGCAGCAGAGGGGAAACAAAGGCTCACACCTTGTTAGCACTTCACACATACTTAAGAGAGGCAGCTTTTCACTTTGATTCATGCTCTGTTTAGGAGATATGCATTCACTGTAAGAACATCAGCTGTGTTGATCTTTCCCAGTATTTGCACAAATTAAATAGCATTTATATAGAGCTTACTACCCCTGAGGAGGCATTGTAATAATTTAAACATCACTATTTCTTTTAAAGCACCATGGCTAGAGAAAGCTTAACGCTGACAAACGATAACTGTTTTATGTGTGGCATACAAAAGTGTGAATCTTCTGCCTAAATCAGGAGGGTTTGCAAGTATACACGAAACGTGCTCAAATGTACTCATGATACACCTGCTAAACATATATGTGAGGGCATAAGATCTGATGTCACTTCTTGTGAGGCCAGTTCCTGTGACGTCACACGCTGTGATGTCACGAGTCGCGATGTCACGCACCGTGATGTCACGCGCTGCGATGCCACTTGCATACTGATTAACTAGGTTAGTCCCCTCACTTCTGTTTTTTAGGACTTGTGCCCTGAGTGAAAGTGACATTGAAACGAGCGTATGTGGCAGCACACTTCTCTTTTTAAACTGGTACCTGTGCAGTGTATGCATCACAAGCATTATTACGTTTTGTTTAATTTCCTACAGCAGTATAATTACCCTAAGGAGATCCTGGGAAAAATTGAACTGTTATCACAGTTCCTTTCGGAGTCTACATTTGACTCCTTGTGGGCATCAGCCACAGCAGCGGGGGCTTCCATAGTAGGGAGAAGTCTGCTATGGCTCAAATTCTGGAAGACAGACCAGAACCAGAAAGCATTGATTTATCGTCTTCCAATTCCAGCTTGTAAGCTGTTTGGCAATCAGATAAATGCCAACATGGTCCAAACGTCAGAAAGAAAAATATTGGTTTTCTGTTTTTCAGTATTAAGGTTAAAGCACTCGCATGCTATTTTTCTGTTTTTCAGTACCAGGGTTAAAGCACTTGTATGCCATTAAAAATAAAAAAAGATGACGGCCGGTTACCAAAACCGCGATGTGCCTGTCGAAAAAGAAAAAAGTACAACTCCACCTGTTTGGGAAAGTTCTGCACACATATTTTTAAAAAATGTTGGAACTTTTCGTTTTTTAAATAGACCTTTTTGTTCTCAACCTTTTATAAAAATTAAAAATAAACACACATTTTGCATGTTTGGCTAATTTAGAAGAAAAAAGCACACATAAATTGTTGCTACCATGACAATTGCTTTCTTTTGGCAGAAAAAAGTAACTGCCTCAATGAACTCCACTCAAGCAGTGACTAAAGCTGTCTAAGTGATGAGGATGAACTTACCTTTAGGGTACAGTATTGATAAATCCTCCTAGGAAAATATAATAATGCTCAACAGCTTTATATATCGTCCAGTGCAGCATCCCTTCAGAAAAGCATAGTAAAGGCACAGCATGTAACCAAGGCCATGCTGACTGATGATCTATGTGGCTCATTTACAAGCTCTGTGAGTCACCAGAACATCACTTTCTGCGGCGTTCCGGTGGCACACAGGGCTTTGCCATATCTACAAGGCCATGTAAAGCCACCCTGCTTGGCTTTTCATGGCCTCGTAGATATGGTGTGAGGCAACACAGCGCATCGTCACACTACGATGGGGAGTTATGTCATGGGTGCTATGGTGGGTGTTCCCAGGTAGCACCCATGGCATTTAACACATTCCCACATTTACAACAAGTTTTAAACCTGGGAATTAAAAAAAAAACTCCCAGGGGAGGCGCAACGAGGAGAAATAACATTATTTCTCCACGTGTTTTCCTCTTTCTATGAGTGCTGCATTCAGCAGCACACATAAAAAGAGGAAATCACCACCATTGATTGTTATTGTGCAGGATGGTATCCCTTCCGGCGCAAAAACAATGATCCCCACAACGCATGGTGCAAGGGTGCCTGCATTGGTGCAAGGTAGCCAGTTGAGTGCCAGCGCAGGGAAAGAGGACAGGAATGCACTACATCTGATAGAATACGCAAATATGAGGGAGATACCCTAATCTTTAAGAAAAGGCATGGGTATGCAAAGCACCAAACAAACAAATTCCCTTTTCTGCTTAATTTAAAAAACTCGTTCTGAACTGATACACTCTAGACAGATCATGTTTTATAGGTACCTTGTATGGGATCATTCAAACACCATTGGCACATTGAATACAACATTTATTTATTTAATGTTCCAATGGTGTTTGAATGATCCCATACAAGGTACCTATAACACTTGATCTTTCTAGAGTGTATCACTACATCTGATTGATACATCACATTCCTGCCCTTTTCTTTTGCCATAGGGCAGCACAGCAGGAAGGCTTGTGGCTAAGCCTGAGCGTAGTTCCGCGTAGTGCAAAAAACCCTCTGCCGCGCAATGCGGAGCTCCGCGAGCAGCGGAGTGCATTAAATAAATGCCGTTTACGGTGATTTTCAGCGCCAGGTGCTTGTCCGCACTGTGCAATCAACGCGAACGGCACCATGCACAGCGCAAGTGGGCGCTGCTTCCTTTCTGCCGCTCAAGTAGATTTTTACTCGAGCGGCAGCTTTCTCAACGTGAACGGACGGTTTCTCAACGCAAGCAGTCGCGAGCATACGCGGCCACTCGCAATGAGAAATCTGACCGCCCTCGTTGAGACATCTCGGGCCGATTCACAAATGTAATCTGAGACAAAATCATAACTTTACAACTTACGGTATTCACAAAAGGCATTTAGGAGTATTAAAGTTAGGAAACCTAACTTTACTACTCCTAAATGCCTTTTGTGAATACCGAAAGTCGTAAAGTTAGGATTTTGTCTCAGATTACATTTGTGAATCAGGCCCCTCGCCAGGAGGATGATTTTCCATGCTCGCGCTCGCCAACTTGATGTTGACGATCGCGAACGAGGAAAAAACTCACCCGGAGGTGGATTTTCCTCGCTTGCACTCGCCAACTTGACGTTGACGAATGCGAGCGAGGAAAAAAACTCAGCGAGCTCTACGTAAAGCGGAGTGCAGAAAACTCCACAAGCGGAGTTTAAAGCCAAGACTTGTGGCACTACTTTACGGCAAAATATTGTAAATGAGGCCCCATGTGTCAGTATCCAATGCTATACTTGAAGACCCCTGAAAACTGTAAGCTCTGTCCCATTCTTCTATTTGTAGGTCTCGCCTGACCCAGCGCATGCGCTGGGCTGGCGAGACTTTTTTGTGAGGGCTCAAAAAATGCTACCATGGACAGCCTAGAGCTACAGTGCATGTGCGCGGGCGCGTGCTTAGGAGCAGAGGTTGGCAAACCTCGTCATGCTCATTAAGCGCCCGCGATCACTTTCACCCGCGATCACTTTCGCAGCGCCCCTTTGATGTTCTCGTTCAAAGAACATCAAAGAACATGTTGTGTTAATGCTTTGCTGCGCCCGTTTGACGTACAATGTGCTTTCTCTTTCCACAAACTCGATGTTTGTGTTCCTTTATTTTGAGATGCTTTTAGTATTACTGTTTTGTGACTTAAAGAAATGTTTGTGTTCCTTTATTTTGAGATGCTTTTAGTATTACTGTTTTGTGACTTAAAGAACATTAAGGAAATGTTACTGTGAAACTGGACAACGTTCACAGTGTTTATTTCTGATAGCAGCGGCTGCTTCATGTCCGTTGCACCATTCAGGAAGTCCTTTCGTTGTCACTTTCATGAGGACATGATGAGGAAGCTGGAAACTTTTGGCACATTCTCTTTAAAAGCACAGCATGTTGGCGACTGGTTAAGCGATTAGACCTATGTAGCGCTTTAGATCTAAAAGCTCTATGGTGGGTGCAGCAGTTACAACTCACTCACAAGGAGGGGGCAGGTTTGAGTGCACATTGACTGCAATCAAACTCTTAAGATGATGGGCTGTGTGTATCCATTATCAGCACTCAGTCTTCGCTAAGTGATCTTATTTGTTTTGTTGTTGTGTTAATGCTTTTCTACGCCCGTTTGACTTACAACATGCTTTCTCTTTCCACCAACTCAATGTTTGTGTTCCTTTATTTTGAGATGCTTTTAGTATTACTGTCACACACACAACCACAACCACACACACAACCACACACACAATCACAACCACACACACAACCACAACCACACGCACAACCACACACACAACCACACAACCACACCCACACACCCACACACAACCACACACAACCACACACACATGTACAACCACACAACCACACCCACAACCACACACACACAACCACACAAATACACACAACCCCAACCACACACACAACCACACACACAACCACAACCACTTACACAACCACACACACACAACCACACACACAACCACACCCACAACCACACGCACACAACCACAACCACACACAACCACACCCACAACCCCACACACACACACACAAACACACACACACACACAACCACACACACACAACCACACACAACCACAACCACACACACAACCACACACACAACCACAACCACACACACAAAACCACACACACACAACCACAACCACACACAACCACACACACAACCACACACACACAACCACACACATAACCACAACCACACACACACAACCACACACACAACCACACACACAACCACACCCACAACCACACGCACACAACCACAACCACACACAACCACACCCACAACCACACACACACACAAACACACACACACACACAACCACACACACACAACCACACACACAACCACAACCACACACACACAACCACACACACACAACCACAACCACACACAACCACACACACAACCACACACACAACCACACACACACAACCACACACACACAACCACATACACACACACAACCACACACACACAACCACACACACAACCACACACACAACCACACACACACAACCACACACACACACACACAACCACACACAACCACACACACACAACCACACACACAACCACACACACACAACCACCCACCCACACACACACCCACACACACACCCACACCCACAACCACACCGACAACCACACCCAAAACCACACCCACAACCACACACACACAACCACACACACACAACCACACACACACACAACCATACAACCACACAACCACATACACACACAACCACACACACACAACCACACACACAACCACACCAAGCATTGGAATAGCCAATAGTTCTCGCCTGTGGGACCTTATAAGTGTTTAACCACGCAACAGTTGATGTGGTTGCACCAAGGATATTGTGCTGCATAACTCAATACTTAGAAGGTCCCAAAAGCGAGACCTATTGGCTATGCCCATGCTTGTTTCCATTGTCCCAGGGGTTTGCTTCTATTCTTTATTTCTGGTTAAGCTATGGGCTCCTAATCTAATGGACTTCCAAACTGCAATTCTGATGCTTCCCTGGGACACAATTGTTGTACTCTGGGACAGCGGAAAAAATAAATCGATCTTCCATCCCATAGTACTGAGACGTATCCCTCAATCCCATAGTGTGGAGGTGTCTTGTGGCATAATTTTCATGGTTTTAGGGATGGGGTGAACTATAAAGACTAGGACTAGGCTGATGCTCCCAGGCCTCCACTCCTGGTGACCTGGGCCAAGAATAGGCCACCAGCCAGACCTGGCTGGAGGGCTCTATGTAGCTATACATGGCAGCATAGAGGCCCCAGGAGATGCAGAGTGCCTAGAAGCCCTCTTTACCTCTCACCATAGACCAGAAGAGAGCTGCCCATAATAAGACTACAGATGCAAGAGAGCTGTGTGCTGACTCTGTTCGATGAGGTCACGTCTGCTCTGTGTCCATATTTGTTTGCTTTACCTTTGTTGGACCCCCCAACTTGCCCTGACTTGATGACAGTTAACATCCAGCTGACATGGCATAGGCCTGTCACTACTTTCAGTGCCCTGGGTCTCAAACGATTGTTGTAACACAGATGCATCGACTCAAGATGGCTGCCACGTCCTTGCGTGTGACTTGGTGAGCCTGTAACCCCAATTTCCCATAAGAGTCAGAACTCCATCGGACCCCTGTCAATATCTAGATCTGTCGTTCCTGGAGGTGGAGCCACTGACATGGCATTGCTATCAGTTTTAGGTTACGAGATTCTGAGATATCCACCTTTTAAGATATTGGGAAACACCAGAATACATAGGATGTTTGGCCATGAACTCAGAGTATTGTATTGCAATTGCATTTATATAGCGCTTACTACCCCTGACGAGGCGTCAAATTGCTTTTTCGGCCACTAGCACGCTACTCCGGAAGCCATAAAGGATTAGTGGTGAATTAAAATAGTGAAATAGGAAAGTAATTTGAGTGGTGGATATGTTAGTCAGTTATTTGGATTGAGAAGGATAGTGGAGGGATAGAAGAAGGAAAAAGGTTTGCATTTATGTAGCACTTGCTACCCCTGATAGGTTGTTGAAGAGCTTTTTCCGTGAGTAGCACGCTACTCCAGAACCCATAAAGGATTAGTGGAGAATTAGGATAGTGACTTATGAAAGTAATGTGAGTTGTGGATATGTTAGTTATTTGGATTGGGAAGTATAGTGGAGGGATAAAAGAGGGAAAAAGGTTTGCATTTATATAGCGCTTGCTACCCCTAATGAGGTGGTTAAGCACTTTTTCGACGAGTAGCACGCTACTCCAGGACCCATAAAGGATTAGTGGTGAATTAGTATAGTGAAATATTAAATTAATTTGAGTGGTGGACATGTTAGTCTGTTATTTGGATTGAAATGGATAGTGGAAGGATAGAAGAGGGGAGGTCTCAGAAATCTTTTTTTTGTTTGTTTTGGAGCTCATAGCAGTAGGAGGAGGCTTGGGATGAGTAAAAGGGAGGTGGAGGGGGAAGAATCAGAGGGAAAGGTTTAGAGAGTCTTGTTTTGGGGGATCCGAATAGCAAAAGAGGTATGAGATAATGCAAAGAGGGGCTGAGTAGGGAAGACTTGAGAAAGTGTTATTTTGGGGATCATAGTACATTTACATTTACATTACATTTACATTTACATTTTGGGGATCATAGTAGTGGTATGGGGTTTGGGATGAATGGGAGAGTGGAGCTAGAGGATATATTGATTGAGGTATCGGGTGAGAAATAGGGTAGTGCATTGGAAAGTGTTGTAGAAAGAGGTTTGATATGAGTCAGAGAGTTGAGGTAGAGGATATATTGAGAGGAGTTTAGGGTGAGAAATAAGGTAATGTATTGGATATGCTGAATTAGAAAAAAAGGTATAAATATATAGATCCATAAGTACATGGAAGGTATATAGATGCATACAGGAAGGTAGTATATGTAGATTAAAGATGCATTAAAAACATTTTGACCTTTAAGTGTTGTTGTACTTTAAATTAGTTTTATTTATTTATATATGTGTGTATTATATATATATATAGAGATAGATATATATATATGTATATGTATATGTATATGTATATATATATATATATATATATATATATATATATATTCACTGAAAAAACCATAGGTTTCACACATGTTATAGTTAGCTGGACATTTTACTCATAAAAAAACCAATGAAATTCCCCCGTTATAGTTAGTGCAGGCAACTATAACTCACGCGACCGCAATCCTCTGCTGATGCTAATACTGTATTTAGACACTTATTTGCCCATGTCTTCTTCCATTAAATTTTAGCTATACATATATACAAATATTTTTTTTTCATAAAGACACATATGTCATCAGCAGAGGATTGCGGTCGCGTGAGTTATAGTTGCCTGCACTAACTATAACGGGGGAATTTCATTGGTTTTTTATGAGTAAAATGTCCAGCTAACTATAACATGTGTGAAACCTATGGTTTTTTCAGTGAATTTGCAAGGTTTTTTAAATGCTAATTCCTAACTATAACGTGTGTGAAACCTATGGTTTTTTCAGTGAATTTGTACGTTTTTTTAAATGCTAAGTTACTTTACGCCGTTCGTGGCGTGCGCGCCCACTTAACGCAGTTCGGTACGTGCGCGCACGGTGCGCTTCGCGCACCGTGCGCACACAGTGAGCACGCGATGCGCTTCGCGCACCGCGCGCCCACTTTACGCAGTTAGTGCCGTGCACGCACGGTGGGCACGCGTTGCGCTAGGCGCACCGCGTGCCCACGTTACGCTGGATGGGCCATGTACGCACGATGCGCTTCGCGCACCGTCCGCTCACGGAGGACATATTATGCGCTTCGTTCTGAAAGGTAATCGCATAAATGTTCCGTTATGTGATATGGCATGCACAAAAGGTGCTCTACGGGCACCTTTTGCACACGGGGGTGGGAAAGTGTGGATATATTTTTTTATATAATTAATTTTTACCGTACGCGTACGGTAAGCGTAATCGGCGTTTTGTGGAAAAAAATTAAAATTGACTTTTTGGCCTTGGGGGTTCTTTTGGGACACCATGAACAAGGCTAGGTGGTTGGGAGCTGTCTAACCTGCCCCTTTACATGTTTTCACCCTTTGTTTTTCCTCCCCCCCTCAGAGTGCGAGAGAGAAAATGGCGGCCGGCGCTTCCTGGTTTCGACCGATTCGAATGTTTACTAAGATCTAACAGCCAATCAGAATCGCGCTCGCGCACGGCACCGTACGCGTACGGTAAGCTTACCGTAAGCGCACGGTAAGCGCACCGTAAGCTGCCACAGATATATATATTGATTTAAATGCTATTTTCTCAGGAACTACTGAACAGATTTACACCAGACCTACAAAAGGCACTTCCTTGAACTGTAGACTACCTCTCTGCCAAATTTCAAGTAACTCTGTTCAGCCGTTCGGGCTGTAGCTGTGTCTAAAGGTCCTATGGAAAAATGCATGGGAAAAACGCGTTTTGGGACCCCCTTTTTTCTCAGCCCCCGCTTGACGAATCCCCCCGAGACTTTCAGGGTAGGAGCGGAGCGTAGCGCCCCATTAGTTTTGAAAATTTCGCGAGGATTCGTCGACCGGCGCCAAAGTTATTCCAAATAGAATGTTGTGGTTTTCCTATGGAAACAGGGTCCTAACTATAACTACCTACTGGCGACCGCCAGTAGGTAATATATATATATATATATATATATATATATATATATATATATATATCCGTTACTTTCCGTAGTTTGCGTCGCGTCCGCCCGCTTCTGGTGCCAGTCCACAACAATACAGACACGGACCTCGGTCTTCAGTGCAATTTTTTTATTTATAAATCTCGCGTGCTAGTCGCCATAACGTTTCGGCTCCACCTGAGCCTTGTTCACATGACAACGTGTTGAATAAAGAACCACCCTTATGTAGGCGTAACTCACTCTGCACGTGATGCTGGCACAGACGCATAGACATGGAAGAAAGATTGCGAGTAGTGCATCATTCATATGAGGAATACTCTTACCACAGGTAAGTGTAAAGAGATTACAACACGCAAACATACATTTGTGGCAGTTCATGAAAAGACCGTAACATAGTTAAATCCAGGTTACAGATATGTGAATACATTATTATCTTCGTCAATTCACTGCTGTCAATAACATATATTGTATTGTATGTTCAATATGCCTTTCGTGTTGGTACTTTCAAACTATATGTTTGATCTCATCTATGAATGACAGTTTCTGACGGGATCAATCCCTCTATATTGCCACTGTTTAAATTAGCATTTGCATCAATCTACTGATTCCTGCAGTTATGTCAGCCTGAAAGGGTGTGATAAAGTGCCTAGTGATATGTGCAAATAGCGAAAAAAGAGAACCAACCTAATGTGCCATTAGTGTATTTTTACATATTGTATTGATTCGAATTTTAACAATTTAAGAATTTTTTTTAAACCATTTAAAAAATTTAAAAACCAGGATAGCAGCAATTACCTGTTTCAGGTAATAAATATAGTGGGTAGTCTGAGCCCAGACTTACCTCCAGTATATACATGTATAAATGTGCTATCAGTAGATAACTTCTCGATGAACAGATGAGAATAGTGGGTCTTATAGCTTCAATCTTTGCTATTGCTAGTGGTCATAAGTCACTGTGTATGTAGACAGATACTTTGTCAATCACGAGGTTAAATTAGAATAAATTAGAATAAAGTGTCTGCAGTGCTAAAGTGCAGAGTGTGCAAATGTGCAAGGGTTTATAAGGTATCACGCATTCATTAGTTGTAACTCAATATGTAAAACCGCCTATAGATCATAAAAATTCATTGCCTAAAATAAAGAATTGGTAAACATTATTATACCTAAAATGATAAATAGTACATAATACATGAGAAGATAAAATGTCAACCTCTGCATTTTTAAAAAACCCTTAAAATATTACTAAAATGTTCCATAAAATATTCCATAATATAATTCATAAAATATTCAATAAGACATTCCATAAAATCAGTGTGCACATTTGGACCAATATATCAAGAAGTTACAGTAAAACAGCAGCCTTTCCTAGTTATGTACATTATAGCTAGACTACTAATTCTAGTGGAGGCCAGTATACAAATCCTCAGTAACATTTAAACCAGTAGGCCATTTACTGTCAAGACGGAGTATATATTTTGTTTCTAACTTGCGAAGCAATGCTTCCCTATTGCCTCCTCGTCTGCTAGCTGGTATTGCATCAATAACAAAGAATGATAATTCTTTGTTGTTACTGTGGTGTGCCTCCCTGAAATGGCGGGCCACCGGATACGTATTATCTTGGTTCGTGATGGCCCTAAGATGTTGCAGAATACGTTTGTGTACTTCTAGCTTAGTGCTGCCCACATATCTAAGTGCACAGGGGCACTGAAGGACATATATAGCATACTCTGTTTTACAGGTTAGTACCTTCTCAATTTTGTTTTTTCTTTCACTGAATCCATCTTTGTAAGTTTTTGTGTTTACCCCGTGTGTACAAGCCTTACATATCTTACATTTATAAAAACCCCCATTGGTTTGCAGCCACGTGGATTTTTCTATGGTCTCAGGGTTGGTATTGACAAGGCTATCCCTCATTGAGGGGGCCCGACTGAAGGTGAGGGTAGCCCTTCGAGGCAGATTAGGACCTAGTACCGAATCACTTTTTAATGTTGGCCAATTTCTGTTAATTATACGGTACAATTCCCGATGTTGATTATTGTACCCCGTAATGAATCTAAATTCATTAGATAGATTGTCGGTATTGACAGGTACCAGATCACTGATAGCAGGTGGACCATATTTCACCAATAGCCCCTGTCTCTCCCTTGCCTGAGCTTTGGTTATGGCCTTGTCAATCACTGATTCAGAGTAGCCACGTTGTAGAAACCTGACCTTACTGGATGCCTGAGCTTTATTCCATTCTTCCTCATTGCTACAGATTCTACGTAGGCGCAGCATCTCACCAAAAGGTATGCTTGCAATTAGGTGTTGAGGATGAGCACTGGCCGCATGCAAAATGGTGTTGCCGGCCGTGGCTTTCCTAAAAAGTCTGGTTTCAATTATTCCCTTATTTATATAGACCTCTGTGTCTAGAAACATAACATTAGTTTGGCTCATAGTTACAGTGAAATTAAGGTTCAATGTATTGATATTAATGGCATTGACAAAGGTTTCAGCCGATTCCCTGTCACCCTGCCAGATTACAAATAAATCATCAATATATCGATACCAAACAACAATGTTGGATCTCATAATCTCTTCATATTGCACCCTGAGGACCAGTTCCTCCCAAGCCCCCATGTGTAGACAAGCGTAGCTTGGGGAAAAACTGGCCCCCATAGCTACGCCCTGTAGTTGGCGGTATAGCAAGTTATTGTACATGAATACATTGTTGTTCAAACAAATATTGAGCATTTCCAATAGCATAGCGGTATGATCACTGAACTGTTCCTCTCGTCTGGACAGGTAGTACATAACAGCTGCTATACCATCTTTGTGCACTATACTGGTGTAAAGTGATGAGACATCCAATGCTAGCATCCAGTAATCGTCTTTCCATTGTACCGCTTGTAGTTTGTACAAAAAATCCCCTGTGTCCTGCACATAGGAGTCCAATGACTTCACTGCTCCTTGTAAAAAGTAGTCTATATAGACTGATGTCTTTTCCAATAACCCACCTCTGGCAGAGATAATAGGCCTGCCTGGCGGGTTTTTTATGTCTTTGTGAACTTTGGGGATAAAATAGATAAAGGGAGTTATTGGATGCTCATTTCTTAAAAATTTGTGTTCATCATCTGACAGCATAGCCCTGTTTTTCCATCTAGACAGTTTCTTGTGGTATTCGGCTTGCAACTGCTTCATCTTGGATACATTGCTCCGTTCGTAGTGTTCCCTGTTATTAAGCTGGGAATACGCCTCACGATCATACATTGTCTTGGTCATCAATACGATGTTTCCTCCTTTGTCACTTGACCGTATCACCATTTTCATATCCTTACTCAGTTTGTGAATTAAAGTGTCGTAGTGCTTCTTTCTAATATCAAATTTGGGTTTCCTGTGACTATTTTTCTTGTGCATTTCTTTGATTTGCGAAATCACATTCTCATTGAATATGTCGATAGAGTCCCGTGCCAAAATTGGGGTGAAGGTTGAGGTAGGTTTGAAAGGTGTAACTGGTGCTGTTTGTTTCAAAGAACTCCCACTGATTGGAACATCCGTTCCCCCAGATTGGGTCTCCATAGCATCCACTTCTTTACCCATCCACAGCCCTAGTATACCACTGGGTATTGTCGACCCTGATGCTGTGATGTCCCCAGAGAGCTCGGGTTCTGCTGTTTCAGCCATGGTTTTATTTTTCAACAAATGAAATTTGCGGAGTTTCAATTTGCGTACAGCTTTGTACATGTCAAACCTTGTATTGATGTAGTTCATGTTGGTAGGTGGGGCATAGGAGAGGCCCAATTTTAAAATACTCTCTTCTTCCTCGGTAAGTATTGTAGCGGTCAAGTTGATTATTGAGGTTTCATCGATGATTACTTGTTGCCTCTCCATTGTCCTCTGCCTCTTCTCTTGTATGATGTGCCCCCTCCTTGCCCTGTGCCTCTGCCTGCGCCTGTAGTTTGCATATTTCCTCCGTAGTTCTTTTGGACACGGGGCCGTAGGGTTTGCATCCGTTCCTGGCATAAAAAATGAATTTCATCCCCCGGTCGTGGTTTGGCCATATCATTAGATGCTGATTGCCTCTGGTCTGAATCCGACTCACTGCTGGTCGCCGAACTTATGTCGGACCTCGTAGACTCCCCTTGTTCTTTGTTCCTTACTCCAGATTTGGATTGGCCTAGGGTTTTATTTTTATTGCCACGAAAAGCATCATATTTTTTAGAGAAGGTGAAGATCTGTCCCAGCTCATAATCATTACGATCTCTCTGAAATTTATATGCTTTCCTGTCCATTATTTTTGTTTGTTCTTTCTTAAGTCTGTCCTTCATTTCTGTTGTTAATTTTCTCTTTTCCTCATTGTCCTCAATTCCTTCTAATTCATCCTGGATCGTGGCTATTTCCTTTAATAGTTGCGCTCTGTCAATGTCTGCGTATTTGACTAAGATTTGTACCAATCTACGTGAAGCTTCTAGATATATATATATATTCACTTAAAAAACCATAGGTTTCACACATGTTATAGTTAGCTGGACATTTCACTCGTAAAAAACCATTGAAATGCCCCCGTTATAGTTAGTTCTGATAACTATAACTCGCGCGCCCGCAATCCACTGCTCATGACGTCACACATTACATCACTCATGACATGGTCAGTGGCATCACTCATGATATCACTGATGACATCATCCTTGTGATAGAGTGGCGGTCACGCGAGGTATAGTTATCTGAACTAACTATAACGGGGGAATTTCAATGGTTTTTTACGAGTGAAATGTCCAGCTAACTATAACATGTGTGAAACCTATGGTTTTTTAAGTGAATTTGCAAGGTTTTTTAAATGCTAATTCCTAACTATAACGTGTGTGAAACCCATGGTTTTTTAAGTGAATTTGTAAGGTTTTTTAAATGCTAAGTTATGTATGTTTTATTATATTTTTTATATATTTATTTTACAATAAGCTACCTATGTATATAGTTATAGAATGACTGTATCCTGTAATATGGAATAACTCGTTTAAAATGTTTTTTTTTTTTTTAAGGTTTTTCACCGTGCGCGCACCCCGTGATTTTTTGAAAAAAAAATAAAACTTTTTTTCACCCTTCGGGGTCCTTCAGGGACCCCTGACAAAGGCTAGGGGGTCAGGAACTCTCTACCCTGCCCCCTTTTCACGTTCTCCGCCTTTCTTTTTCACTGTCACACACAAAAGGCACAAAATGGCGGCCGCCACCTCCTGATTTCGACCGATTCGAATGTTGACTGACATCTAACCACCAATCAGAATTACGCTCGCGCACGGCACCGTGCGCGCACGGTGCGCGCCTATAGATATTTATGTACTTTTAACTGCAATTTTCTCAGGAACTACTGAACAGATTGACTCCATATATGCAAAAGGCACATCCCTGACCTGAGGACTACCTCTTTGCCAAATTTCAAGTAATTCTGTTCAGCCGTTCGGGCTGTACCTTCGACTAAAGGTCCTATGGGAAAATGCATGGGGTAAACGTGTTTTGGGACCCCCCTTTTTTCTCAGCCCCGGCTTGACGAATCACCCCGAGACTTTCAGGGTAGGAGCTGAGCGGAGCGCCCCATTAGTTTTGAAAATTTCGCGAGGATTCGTCAACCGGCGCCAAAGTTATTCAAAATAGAATTTTCAGATTTCCTATGGAAACTCGGTCCTAACTATAACTATCTACTGGCGACCGCCAGTAGATAATATATATATATTTCCGAAATCCAATTTGCGGTAAAAGTGGCATGCTGCCAGATCGCTGGTGGTGCTCGAAAGGTAGCGCAACCGCAAGCGCTAGTTATGGACAAAAAATTATCCCCAACCTTCATATGATTGAAGATCCAGCACTCGTGTTCAATGGGTTTCTCCCGTTTATAGCCTCCGTTACATTAGACACACAAACATTACAGGGACACGTTTCAGCAGTCACTCTGCCTTCTTCGACCTATATATCAGCAGAAGGTCCAGTAGTGGTTGCAGGCAGCAAAGAACACATGGGCACAGACCACAGCAGCAGGTGAAATGGTGAGTTTATTCACAACATAAACAGGTCCACGTAATGCGTTTCGGCCGCCGACCTGCGGCCTTGATCACATGATATATATATATATATTGTAATTCAATAGTGAAGCAATTGTAGATAAATAGTTAAGATACAAGATTTACTTATTTATGCAGTCACTTTTACACATGTTAAAAACATAGAATAATGTAACTATCAGTAATATGAAATGAAATGAAATGAAAGGACATTTGTAAAGTGCATGGCTGCCATAAGGCCTCCCAGCGCTAGGCGAACACTCATAATCCGATGGGGCATCAGGGTTCAGGGAAAAGGAGGGTTTTGAGTTGTTTCCGGAAGGCGAGATGACCAGTCTCTTTCCGGAGATAGAGGGGCAGAGCGTTCCAAAGCCTGCCGGCATTAAGAGAGAAGAGTCAACCGCCACTTTTTGCTGTCCATTTGTTTATCAGAACTAAAGGATATCCTATACGTTTATACAAAGCAATACACATATATAGGTACATATCTATAGTACAAATAAATGCTGATATATAGAGGGATATGCCGTATATTTCTGTTTGTGTATGGTGGTTATGTGGGGAAAAACCAATTCTTGAGTAGTTTTCTGAAGATAAGGTGGTTATACATGGATCTTATGTTGGGGGGTAAAGAGTTCCATAGTTTGGCTGCTTGAACAGAGAAGGATGTGCCACCCATGGGTAAATTCTTGTACGTTGGGATTTTGAGGCAAGGTGCCATCTAGAGCAGAGGTTCCTTTGTTGAATGTGATTGGTGATTTTATTCCTGATGAAGAGCGGTCCTGTTCCATGTATCGCTTTGTGGGTGATACAAAGCAGCTTGAATGTGGATCTTCTGGCAACTGGCAACCAATACAGGGCTTTTAAGGCAGGAGAGATGTGGTCTCGTGTTTGATATGCAAGAGTAGTCTGGCAGCCGAGTTCTGAATCCTTTGTAGTCTTTTTATTGCCGTTAAAGGTGATCGGTGGTAGAGGCTATTGGCGTAATCGAGTTTGGACAGAACAAGGGCGATGGTAGCCTGGACCTTGTGTGGAATTCCCAAATAGGGGAAGATTTGTTGAAGAGATTTTATAGTAACAAAGAATTATCTTGCTAGTTTGTCTACTTGGGCATTCATTGATAGCTTGGAGTCCATGATCATTCTGAGGTTTCTTACCTCCTTCGATACTTCAGGTGGTGTTCACAGATCATCAGGCCATGCAGTGAGTGGGTCATAATGTTTCCAATCGCCACATGTGAGTATATCCGTTTTGGAAGTATTCAATTTGAGATAGCTCCACGTCATCCATTGATCCCCGGCTCTGAGACAACTGAAAATTGGCAAGTTTCCAATGTCTTTGGGGCATTTCATTTTAAACAGTATTTTCATGTCATCTGCATAGTTATAGCACATGAGGTGAAATTGATTGATCAGTGCTGGTAATGACTTCATGTAGATATTGAAAAACATGAGCGAGATGATAGAGCCTTGAGGGACCCCTGCTTTTGTGAAGTATGATTTGGATGAGAAAGGGGGTGTGTGAATGACAATAGTTCTGTTGCCAAGGAATGATGTGATCCAATCTAGAGCAGTCCCATCTATACTGGCTTTGTGGAGTCTTTGTATCAGAGTGTCATGGTCAACCATGTCAAAGGCAACTGAGAGGTCCAAGAGATGTAGCGCGGCAACCCTATTGCGGTCAACTGTGTTCTTCAGGTCACCCCAGATGACAAGGTGCGCAGATTCTGTGACCCTTCCCAGACGGAATCCCGTTTGGAAGTCTGACAGAATGGCATTATCTTCAATGAATTAGTTTGCCCAGGAAAGATTCATTGGTAATCTGTCTGTAGTTGTTAAAGTTCAGCGGGTCCAAGTTTGTTTTCTTCAGTAATGGGTGTATGTATGACTTTTTGAGTTCTTCTGTAATATTCTGGTTGTTGAGGAGTTGTTGATGGTTCGTCTTACTGGAGTGGCAGCAGAGGTTGTTATAAGAAGTGTCTTGAAGGTTTGCAGTGAACACGGGTCAGAAGGGCTGCCAGCAGATCTGCTTGCTTTGACCAGGTCCATAAATTCATTGTGTGAAATGTTTTGGGAAGAATGGAGAGGCTGGGTTAGAGTATTCTTGGATTGTAGCTTTGTTAAAGGGTTAGTGCTGATGCTTTGTCTCTGTTTTATATATGAATTCAACGTATCTGCTTTGGCTGTGTAATGATTTGCCAGTTTGTCTGTGATATCTTGAGTAACGGGATGAGCTCCTTCTAGGTAATTTGGTTTACGAAATTCATTGAGAATTTTATAGCATTCTTTATTTGCACCTTTAGCATTTTGAATTCTGCCTGATTAGTATCTTTTCTTAGCTTTTTTGATAGCTGACTTGTATAATCTATCAATTTTCTGTAGACAAAGTTTGTCTTGATTGGTGTTTGTTTTGAGCCAGGCACATTGCAGCTTTCTAATGTGATGTTTTATCTCTTTTATCTCTGTATTTCTCCAAGGAGCTTGTTTTATTTTGTTCTGTTGTGTGGTTTTTAGTGGTATTAGGATATCAAAAGCTTCCTGTAGCCACTCATATAGTTTTTTTACAGAATTTATTTTGTCTAGACCTGCACTGGATGTTAGTTGTGTTTCTAAGTGTTCCAAATTGAATTTGTTCCATGGTCGATAGGTGGATGCACGTAATGTGGTTTTAGGTGTGTCGCTTAGTGTTGTTTTATGTTGAAGGCAAGCAAAGGTTGATCAGATCATGTGACTGAAGTCATTGTTTGAAAGGTAACTAGTTTTGAATTTGCAAAAATTACATCTTACCGTTTCTTGCTGTAAGCGGGATGCTTTACTGCCCGTCAGTCGCAGGCCACGAACATCCGCACATTCAGGAATTTTTGGTAGCCGCGTATTTAAACATCCACAAGATGGAGCAATATTCTGTGCTATGAAGCTGTTTTTACGAGCACTACATAGGCAGATATCCTTGACATGGACTCTGCAAATACTTTCTTCAGCTGCGCGGCAGAAGGAAGGTCTTTGGCTGAGCGCGCTGTCGCCATAACATTTCTGAGAATCTACCCCCTCTTATCCCAGTGGTTTTCTCTAATGATAATCATCCATAATCTGCACTGCGGTCCAGCTTACCCAAACAGATAAGCATCAACTTCCAGAGTGTCTCTGATACTACCTCGGCTACATCTGCCCCTTTTTAAAAAACAAATAGCTGCTTCGGCCTCTAGGATTTTTTGCATCTTTATTAGTATCCTTCCATTCGAGCACATCAGGTCCCACTGCCTCTTCTAATGAAAAATGTGTTACATGCGCCCTGAGAAAGTTGATACCCCAAAAGAAAAAAGGGTTCCACCGGAACACGCGTCGGCGCTCCGAAACAGTTCCCTCTCTTACTTGTTCTGAAAACTGAGTTACCGGGCTTAAAAGTTCTTTGTTGATCCGAAAATTTTGTTGGGCAATATTTTTGTCTGATCATATTTAGATTAAACTGTGGTTTGTTCTTTGACATCAAATTAACGGTTAAACTAATTTGTTATTTATTGTGTTTTTCTATTTGAGATAAAATTCCTTTTGTACACTGGTATCCACTGCGAGGGGACTGGGTGCATATTTTGCGTTTTTGGTATATATGTGATGTATGTATTTGTGGGTTTGCGTGAGTATGAAGGTGATTGCATGTTGCTGAGTGAGAGTTGAGCAATGGGATCTGATCTTTTTAGTCATGATATGTATTTATGAATGTATAAATGTATTTGTAGAGAAAAGTAAAAAAAAACTAAATTAAACAATGGCTACATTTCTCTGAACGATGCCTATATTTGCGATGGTCAAGCAAGAGTGGTCAATGAAAACATATGACATATAGCATAGAGGCTTCCTTTGTGTGTTTTTGACATCTAGGATGTGTCCAGTGTTGTATGTGGGTTTGTAGATGATCTGATGCAGGTTCAGTGCGTCTAGGCCAGCGATGATTGTTTTCTAATGGGGCATATTGGGTTTGTCAAACCAAATGTTGAGGTCACTCAGAACACATAGGTTTGAGTGCAGTATTATCAGGTTTGAAACTATGTCTAGAAGTGTGTATGGGAATGTTGTATTGCTGGGTTGAGGTCTGTAAAGGAGCAGAAAGTTACAGGAGGATTACATCCGGTGAAAAGGGCCTCACAATATTTTATGGAGACGTCGTCAGCTTTAGTGATATGTAATGTTTGTCTTAACACAACAGCTAGGCCACCTCCTTTTTTGCCTAAACGATTTAGGGTGATCGTTTGATAGCCTAGAGGAATGGCTTCATGCAGGACTGAAGCCATATCATCTCCCAACCATGATTCAGTCATGAAGAGTATGTCAGATTTTGTGTCAGTGAGAAGGTCGTAGATTTGATGTTTGTTTTTAGAGAGCGATCGAGCATTTATTAGTAGAGTTTAGAGAATGTACTTTGGCGATAGTGCAATTTTTTTTGTACAAGAGAAAGCAGTATTTTGTCAGCTTGCAGCAGGTGTATCCCTAGTGTTGGTATTAGCTGTATGAGAATAGCAATCGTGTAGCTGTTCTGTATTGTGTTCCTCGTCCAGCAGGCTAAGAAGGCATTTTGATGGGTCTGTGTCTGTAGGTAGTGGAGACGGTGGTTGAGAGTGAGTTGGTGTGCTGTGTTGTTTTTGTAGGGTAACCTTGTTGTGCAGTAGACATGGAGAAGTGAAGTTGTGAGGTGTGGAAAATTGCTTATTTTGTTTGCGTCTGTTTAGGGCAGAAGGTGTATGACTTGGGGTGGTGGTGTAGCATGTGGGTCATGTAGTAAGGTTCTAATTTGTCCAATGGATGAGAGGCAGTTAAAAGAGAATTGATGTGTTGTTGTATATGTGTTAAGTGGGGTGGAAGAGAGAAAGGTTGGCATTGGAGTTTGTTAATTTGTGTAGTCTGAAAGGTGGGTGTATGTTTGTATTTTGTGACCGAAAGTATTATGAGGTGTTGAGATTGAAAGATTTTGTTGTGCTGGTGTGCGTGTTATGTTTTGTTTTTGAGGAGTAGTAAAAGGATGTGCTGATGTATTTGTTTTTTAGATGGATTTGTTTGTATAGTATTGTTTGTGAGTGGAAGTTGTAAGTTGAAGGGGGTGGTGATGTGTTTGTGAGTAGACTGTATGTTGTGTATAGGAGGGGATGAATTTAGAGTTAAGAGTGTCTTAGACTTGATCACTGCAAGAGGCAATATGTGTGGTGCAGTGGAGTGTAAGTGTTGTGGGGTTGTGTTATTGTGGTAGAAAGAAGAGGGTGTTGATTGGAGAAATGATGAAAGACTGAGTATAGGTTTGTTAGTGACAATAAGGGGTCTTTTAGAAGTAATTAGAGCGGGGAGTGTGTGTCTGGATGGGATAAAGTTATGTATGGTGTGGATTTGGGTTGTGTTAGTGATGAGTGGATTGGTTAATGGTATAGGATAGAGTTGTGTACTTTGATATTCATATTTTAATAGTCAGCTGAAGTTCCTCTCAGGTGTTGTTCATCATATTGTGACGTTGATTGTCATTTTAATAATGATTGCGACATGTATTGCAATTTTGGCAGGGAAGCAGCTAGTCATATGTTTGTTCTTTGTGTCCCATGAGAGTGGATCACTGTACTTTGTGATTGCTGATAGTATATTTTACATTTATATTTTTGTTGTTTACAGTTTATTTTAGTTTCCACTGTTTGTTTTTACTTTTTATTGTTCGTATGTGTTTTTTGCCCATTTAAGGTGTCATTGAAGTGCTGTTCTTTTAACTAAATAACACCTCTGGCTGCACAATCCATCTTTATTTTAATTATGTTACCGGTACAGTATGTTACACTCTATCTAGTCTCAACTTAGCAACACCGTCCAAAAAGTAGGCCTTGCTGCTTGATCAAGCTACCCGAAAGAGTAATGAAGGGTTTGAAGGACCATGTTAATGTTGCAGTCCAAGTACCCAGTAGCCTAGTCGTCAGGAAACATATCCAATCTCAGATATGATATTGACAGGTGGTCAATACAAGTTCACAGATCTAGAAAAAAGGCAGAAAGCAGAAGTGCTGCAAAGAAGTGCGAGCCTGACCAATCCCATAATTTCAGTCTTCTAAGATCCTTCTATAAGTGTGTTATATTATATGGCAATGTATAGAACTGTAATGTCTTAGGTGTGTTTCCAAGGTACACACTGCGAGTTGAAGCACCACTAGATGCTACCAAAATAGGAAAACCTCAAGAGCCGAGGCTGAGTTTGTTAGAACATTCAGATGATAACAGTGAGTGGTAATAAGGCTTGAAAGTGAGTTAATAATAATGAGTGGATTAAAAGTAATGAGAAGCTGTAGATTTTTGACCGCCACCTCAGCACGCATAATAATCATGTAATTATGTTTTTGCGGTATGGATTGAAACCCAAAGCTGGGCTCTGTGTTCTGGAGGGGCACACTGTGTGACCCTCTTCACAGAATGTGACTACTATCAGCTCACTGGACTTTGGAGGACTGACAGCGGTGAGTAATAACATTTATAGCGGAAAGTCAGGTTTTTTTACTTGTCCAAGCTAGTGACAATTGACTACTGGCCTTTCCCACTAGTCCCTTGCAACGGGGTCTTTCACCAATCAATGTGTGATAAGAATGTTACATATGTGTACCTTTCTACGTGTATAGAAGATGTATGTATGGTGCTTGTGTGACATAGGTGGCCATAGCCATAGTGGAATCCATTTTGTACTTGCTACATTCAGGTGGTCCATACACTGGAGGCTGTGAGAGAGCCTAGGCAGCAGAGGAGAATTGTTCGGCCCCATCAGGACATTCCAGGAATTGATCATAGTGTGTCAGACTGTTAGTTGTGGGGGAGAGGAGGCAAAGACACTCTTTGAATTTTAGGGAGTTCCCCTTTTCCTTTCATGGCCCATTGTTCTTGGAAAGGCTATTCCTCGCTACTTTGCCCCCTCCCCCTTTCTGGGAATAACAGGTAGTTAAGTAGGACAGCCTCGTTCACCTGTGTGGCCTTGTTGACTAAAGGGACGATTACGTGTTTGGGGGTCCATAGAACCACCAAACTCGCGGTGGAGTTGTGGTCCGGTCATGGACCGCCGCACCAGTGTTACAAGTATGGCTGTCGGACCGCAATAGGACCACCGCAACCACCAGGGATCTGCAATCCCTGGCGGTGGCACAGCTGTCTGAGGGCTGCAATATGCTGGCAGTACCGCTGCAGCACCACCAAGCAAATTACTAGTTTCCTCACATCCACCCTTTTCATGGAGGTGAGCCCCCCATAAAAAAGGTAACGGTGAAAAACTTAGGGGGCACTACAGGGCTCCCTGTTCCCTCAGGGCCATGGGATGCATGCAGGGGGGCACACGGTGTGCCCCCCTGTATGCATGCACCCTCTTTCCTGCACGGCATGGACTATATAGTCCATGCCGTGCAGGAGCAGGCTTTGGTGCTCCCTTTGACGTGCCTTTTTAATAGGCACCGGCGTGGGAATGCTGAAGGACCGCCCGCCAGACCATGAGATAACTCCTAATCGGGCCGGCGGATGGCGATGAGGTTTGGTGGTGTGGGAGTGAGGTGGTGGTGTGGCGGCCCACTCCCACACCGCCAAACTCATAATCAGGCCCTAAGTCTACGGGATAGGTAAAATTGTCAAAACTGCCAAGAACCAGTTTCATGGCTGCCTGTTGAGATACAAAACTACTTCCTGCAACGTCCAGCCAGCGTGCCAAGGTTCCTCTACTAGGAATTAAGGGTCCTCATAATAGAGATGACAGAGTCTCTGAGCTCCAGGGTTGGGGTATTTAGTGACAACTCCCCTTGCCAGGAATGGGACCTCAAACTCAGGAACTTAGACAAAGGCTGCCAGAAAGCACTGCCTGACTCTGCTTCGAGGAAGATAGTTAATTGACTGCACAGGAGAGGCAATGGATGTTCCCTTGTATAAGAAAGAAGCTACTCAGAAGGAGAGGGCCCATGAAGGAGCAGAGACGGGGTGATCCTAAGACGTCCCTTGCAGGATCAGGGATGGACTTGCACTGCTCTGTAAGGGTGCAGCCAGGGATCTTATAATGATCCTGTGCAATGAGAATGTGTCCCCCCCATTGATGGAGGGTACTGACGAGCTTCTAAGCAGTTGAATTCTATTGCAAGACACTAGCAGCCAAGAAGCCACAAGGTGCTAAGAGATGGACTACAGTGCGTGGTCCCCCTGAAAGAGAAACTAAGAGTGCCAGGGGAGAACCGTATCAACTGAGAAACTTTTAACAAACGGAAGGAACCTAGCCTATCTCTGTTTGAGTCCAAGGAAGAATGCAAGCCACAAGACCTGACAAGTTGCGAGCAATGTGACTCCTCTACCACCTCCATGACTGGTGCAGGTGGTCCTTTGCTTATCCGCTGCACTGCACCATAGCCAGGTATGGTGGCTTAATGGACTAATGCGTCCACTGTAGGGGCCTGTGTTCGACCTCATGGTCACAGGTGGAAATCACGGTGGGTCCACTCAGCCTTTCATCCTTCTGAGGTCCATAAAATGAGTGCCATTGTGTTGGGTAACAATAAACATCTGTTATTTGGCACAGAGATACCCTTGGGTGAATGAGCACTTTACAAATGCAGGTTATGTTATGTCACAGTTACAGCTTGCACACCACAGTCGGCAAGGCCAGTTGAAGAACACACCTCCTTGTGCTTTGCGGGTCACGTGGTGCACACCACATAGAGTGGCACTGCCCCACCCATCAATGCATGCACTGCCTGCACTTCCATAAAACAAACAGGCAATAAAAGGTGCTATGCAAACCTAGGAGAACTCGGGCGGAGGGAACGAAGTCCTTATTAACACAGAAGGGAATATCTCCAACTGTAGCTTCAAATCCAGGTCAGCCTTGCACAGAACCAGGTCAGATTACACATATTCCATACCCTGCACGGGATGCCCCAAATGGCCCATTATGAACTGTTGAAAAACCAAACGGTCCATTCCACGGCAATAGCCAGGCTGTGGCTCCAGTAATAGCTGATAATTATGAGTAGTCCCAGTATAATTTAGTATCCTTTGTGATGTTGTGTGGTATTGCAATATAAATGTTGTGAGGACTTTTTAAAAAACCAAGCACTGGTTGGACATTGGGTTATCTATGTGTATCTATGTGTATTGGTTGATGTATCGATGTTTGAGTCCTTAACACCATCCCACCTCTCTGAGAAAGTTTGCTTCCCTGAGAGTCAAGTTTTAAAGGGGTGTTCTTGGTGCTCGGTTTTGGGCTCGCCAGCGCATCAATTGTAAAAGGCTCTTATTAACTGAACCCAATAACTCCTGTCTTCCATGGGACCACTGCTTAATTTGAGCAGGTGGTTTCGGAGCTCGCTACCAGCGCTTAATTCTTAACACTGGCACTAGTGACAGTCTACCACATGGTGGCCATATCTGGTCAATTTTGAGATGAGCACAACAACAGTATTTAATAATTCAATCTACATTACACGTGACAATTCATACTATTCCAAGCCATTCTTATAGCTTTGGGTGGCCTGGAATAGTCTGAATGTTCACACTGCACCCCCTCTTGTTCATCAATGCCCAGGATTGCCAGCTACAGGTTTGGAGTAAAAGTTTATCCTACTAGGGCGCAAAGGGTATCATGAATAGTGGGCCAGTATGTGACAACAATGAGACAATCCCAAATCATGTGAAAGAAACCCATGTGTGCGCTAGCACCAAGGCAACAGTTGTCTCGCCTCCTTCCTATGTGCCAGAGCCTGTGAGGGCCATGGTATACCCTTGGAAAAAATTGAATTGGACAAACAGCATGTGCCCCCCTCCCCCCACTGTGTGCATGCACCTCCAGTTCCAGCGCAGCATGGACTTCACAGTCCATGCCATGCTGGAACTTCCTTTGACATTCCCTTTGCGGTGCCTATTTTATAGGCACCGCCATGGGAAACGCCCACCAATGACTAAAAAAGACATTAAACACAGTTTGTTTATGGCGCGGTCCCACCGCCACACCGTCAAACTCGTAATCGGGCCCTAAGTGTTCTTTTTCCATCTTGTTAAACGAGCACACTGGGAGGCCGTCCGCTATCGGATTGCACATTCTACCGGGTGTGGGGAGCCAACAGCGTATAGGGCAGAGTAATAGCCTCAGCAATAAGAGTGGCCTCATGAACGAGTTTGCCATCTTCAAGGCCATGGGGAAGGTTGTGACAGAGTGAACGGAGACAACATTATTATCAACGTATGTAGAGGACACCTTGCGAAGACAAGCAGTTGCCTTTGACCCACCAGGTGTTGAGCCATCAGTCACCAGGCATGGCTGGCTTGTCTTTCCCCAAGCACAGTTCTATGGGGGAATAGTCGGAAAGACTGCACGGAAGGATGGCGACCTCCCTCTCACTGGGCAAGCTGAGGGCTGGCAGGAGGAAATGGTCAATGTGAGGGACAGAGGAGTGGGAGTGCGAGAAAAAGGTGAACTGTTTGATGTTTGGGTGCCATTTCCTCCAGACATCCTTGAGCCTGAGGGAGGTGGCCCGGTTGGCGAGTGGTGTTACTCTTGAGGTCGACCTCCTGCTGAGTGTGCGCAGTGTAAGATGGTGCAGAGGGGAGAGATGCCACATGGCCCTCAAGGCTGCCAGCAAGGAGTCCATCGGTGCTGGGGACATATACAGGTTAAGGATAGACCACGGATGTCCCTCTAAAGTGCCTGTAAGGAGGAGATGTGTTACATTCATTTTTAAGTTAAAAAAGGTTATTAAACCTTTTTATAAACACATAATAAATATGTACTAGTATGCTATACTTCATAACTTAAATTATAAATATTTATATATTTTTATCTGCTTTAAATTTCTGACAGTCCAATACCTTTAGAAGGGCAGTCACACTCTCTAATTCAGTATAACAAGGATGTTGTCTAAAAAAAATGCATGCAAAGTACAGCAGAGAGAAAAGAGAGCCTGAGAGACTCTTGAGTACCTTGGTGTGGAAATATGTTAGAGGAGGCAGAGGGGAAATATGAGAAGTTATTTAAAATCTTTGATGTATACATACCCTTTTTGCTATCAGTTTATGGGTATAGGGATGGGCGGAATTTGCGTACTCGTGCTACGCAAAGCTCAGCGAAATTGTAAAAAATCTCCGCGGGCACGCGGAAATTCCACAAACACGCGAAATTGCTTTTTCGCGATGCTTTTTTCCTGTTCGCGTGCTCGGGGGAAATATCTTGCGAACAAGCATTTTGGGAATGCGAACAAACCAAAAATTCTGCAAAGCTGCGGAACGCAGAATTTTGGTCAATTCCGCGTTCTCCACGGAAGGCGAAATTACCCAAATTCCGCGAGCGGAACGGAATGTACCGCCCAGGCCTAATATCTATAACTGGGTCTGTCACTCCCTTGCTCTCTATCTTGTACCCTCATTTTCTCTCTTCTGGTTTGTCTTTTCCAAACGTCCCTCACCTCTCCGCTCGTTCATGAGACCTTACGTGGCATAAAGTGCTACATCAACAATTAACATAACACGACGCTTTGAAATCCTATGTAAGTATCCCAACAGACCTCTCCTGAAATCAGAGACTGTTGTCCCCAATTGAAGATGTTCAACATAATTTCATGCTTTACAGCAGATTTTATGCAGATTTTTTTGAGTTCATGACACATAAGGCAGGCCACGCCAGGTGGAGCAGAATGCCCTCACCTCACAGGAACACTGTGAGCACTGAAAGGGATGTCACGGCGAGTGACGTCAGCGGCAGCGGGTACGCCACCTCATCGCTCAGTTAATGCATGCACGCCACAGATTTTTTAATCCCTTGGCACATGTGATTTGAGATGGCAGCCATTACCTCCTCGTCCAGTCTTCCTCGCCACAGTATTCACATATGAGCCTCCGGCTCCACACAGAACTCCAAGTACAATTAAAAGAGCAGCGCTCTAGTCTCCCCTCCCTCCTCCAATATGGCCCCCAGTGTCTTCAGCCAATCCCATAAAGGGATAAATAGCATTCAACACGACCTGTTCTTTTTTTCTGCACTTCTCCGAGTGCTGCGTTGCCTGTTGATCAGGTGAGTGGGGCTGGGTTCCTGCTTCAGCAGACCCGTTATGCCCTGGGGTATCTAGTTTGGGGGAAGTAGTATATTTTTTCAATGTTGATTCGGTAGTTTAATTAAATGTTTGTTTACCTCCTGCTACTGCCTTCGCACCTCTGGTCCTGCTTCAGCGGACTTTCAGTGGCGTTCGTTTGTGGTGAGTCATGCTGTGACTCTGAATCACCTCCTGACGGTGGTTTCTTTACTTTACCGGCCGCGCGTCCTGCTAAGCGGACATAGCGCGGCCGGATGCGTTTAAACTGGGGGCCGGAGGCTCCCGGTAGCGTTAATACCTCCTTACAGGGCCGCGTGTATTTGCTGTGGGGGCGGGTGATTCCCGTTGGCATTTCTTGGACTACAGGTTCGGTGCACGTTCCTTACAGTGGTAGGGCGGTGTTCGATCTGTCTCCATCCTCACACGACAGTCTCTGTGTTACATCGTCTGTCTATGGGCATGCGCGCGGCTGTTTCCTACGACATTTATGTTAATTTGTCTGATGCATGTATTGGCTTGTTAGGTTGCCTAGCAACCCCGGGGCCTTTTATGACAGGCGTGTTGTCTTCTTACTTGCCTGTGTTTCACTTCATGCGTTCACTGGTGTATAGCTATGATGGAGAGTGGTTCTGTGCCTGATTCTGCTCCTGTGGCTTCTGGTTCTGGTGTACAAATCCCATCTATGGACGTATTGCAGCAGATGATCAATTCTGCTGTGGCTGCTGCTATGCAAGGTCAGATGCCTGTTCCTCCTGCGAAGCGGGCTAAGGTTGATGGCGCTGCGGCTGATGTTTCTGACATTGAGGAGGAGGTTGATGTCAGAGGTCGTTTTGTGCAGGGTGCCGACCTGAAGGAGGTGCTGGGTCACATTAGAGAGAACTTGGTGTTTCCTGCTTCTGTTGTTCCTCTGGAAGACGATCTATTTGCGCAATACCAGCGTCCTGAACCTGATTCTTTGCCTCTACACTCTTCAGTCTTGAGGGTCCTGGAGAATGAATGGAAAGATGTAGATAAGGGTTCCTTTCCACGCTTTTTGAATAAAAGGTACCCGCTACTGGACTTTGATGTGAAATTTCCTTCCTCAGTGAAGGTTGATTCCTTGTTGGCCAGCATGGCGTCTCATGGAACTGTAGTGTCTGAGGATTCTTCTCCTGCTGACCCGGTTGATCGTAAAGTGGATGGTGCGGTGAAGCGCACTTTTGCGGCTGCAAATTTCTCTATCAGGGCGGCTGCCTATGCTTCTTACACTATACAATCCTTGCTTAAGGATTTTCAGTCTCTGTCTGAATTGTTGGACCAAGGGGAGGATGTTTCTTCTACCCTGGCTATGATGGAGCAACAAGTTCGGTTGCTTTCGGATGTCTCCTTTGACTCTTTGGGAGCGGCGGCTGCCGCGGCTGGGTCTTCGGTGGCTGCGAGACGCCGGGGTTGTGGCTTCGTTCATGGAAGGCTGATGCTGCGCAGAAGAATCTACTGATGAAGATTCCTTTTTCTGGGGTTAAACTTTTTGGGTCGCCTCTGGATGACATGGTTAAGAAAACTGGCTCCTGAGAGGGCGGGTCACTTCCGTTCCTTTGGTTCTCAGAGGGCTTTTGGCCCTTCTCGGAGGGGTAGAGCTGGTCCGCCCTTTCGTGGGAGGGGGCGTGGCCGGGGTGCTCCTTCCTTTGAAAAATCCCGGTTCTCCGGTTCTTCTTCCTCCTCCAACCCTGCACCAAAGTCGTGACTGGATCGCTCCTGGTATGGGTCCGGTTGGGGGTCGCCTCAGTTTCTTCCTGGAGTCTTGGAGACTGACTGTTTCGGACAAATGGGTGCTGCAGGTGGTTTCAGAGGGCTTGCGTGTTGGATTTATCCAGACTCCCACAGACTGTTTCAGGGCCACTCCTTATCCCAGAGATCCTGTACGGAGATTGGTGCTTTTGGAAGGCATCGAATCCCTGGTGGTCAAGGGTGCGGTGATTCCTGTTCCCATCGATCAATTGGGGTTGGGTGTGTATTCCATCCTATTCCTGGTGTCAAAGCGCACTGGGGATCTTCGGCCTGTGATGGACCTGAAGTGGGTGAATACTTACATCCCTCACCAGAAGTTCAAGATGGTTTCCCTTCAGTTGATCCTTCCTCTGATATCTCAGGGCGACTTCCTTGCATCGATAGACTTGAGGGATGCTTATCTCCATATCCCTGTTCATCCAGATTCTCAGAAATTTCTCCGGTTTTGCGTGTTGGGTCGGCATTACCAATTCCAGGTAATGCCCTTTGGACTCTGCTCTGCTCCCAGGGTCTTTACTAAGGTTCTGGCTCCTCTTATTGGCCTTTTGCATGGGGAGGGCATTAGTGTTTTTCCTTATCTGGACGACATTTTAATTTCTGCTTCTTCTCTTCCTAAGGCGGAGTTGCATGTCCAGAGGGTGTGCCATGTCCTGGAGCATCATGGGTTCCTAGTGAATGTACCGAAGTCCTCCCTGGTTCCTGCACAGGAATTGACTTTCATTGGGGCTCTGTTCAGGACTCGGTTGGGTATGGTGTTCCTACCTCCTCCCAGGATTCTGTCCCTGGTGTCTGCTGTTCGTGCCCTGTTGGTGGGACATTCTCATCCTGTGAGCCTATGGCTGAGGGTTCAGGGTCTGATGTCGGCGTCATTGTTGACGGTGCCGTGGGCTCGACTACACATGTACCCGGTGGTGTCACACGTTTTGTCGCATTGGGACCCCTGTTCCCTAGATATGACTGTTTTGGTTCCTATGTCGGAAGAAGTTCGGGTGGTCCTGGGTTGGTGGTTGGACGAGGGTCATCTGTCCAGGGGCCGCCCCTTTCTGATTGTTCCCACCCGCGTGGTCACTACCGATGCCAGCCTGCTGGGGTGGGGTGATACTCTGGGGGATTCGACGACTCAGGGGGTTTGGCCTCAGTCGGTGTTGTCATGTTCCTCCAACTACAAGGAGCTGAAAGCCGTACTTCTGGGTTTGTTGGATTTCTCGGATCTGGTTCAGGGTCACCATGTGCAGGTCCGAACGGACAATCAGGTTGTGATGTCATATATAAACCATCAAGGAGGGTGCAAGGTTCAATCCCTCAGTTGCCTCAGCCGTCGAATTTGTTGTTGGGCGGAGTTGCATCTGGAGTCCCTATCTGCCATTTATCTTCCTGGCACGGAGAACACTGTGGCGGATTGTCTGAGCCGGGTGTTTCCCTCCATGGGCTCTTTGTCCCTGACACATGTGATGTTCAGGAGGTTGCGGCGGATGTTTGGTTGTCCGATTGTCGACCTCTTTGCTTCCCAGGACAATTTCAAGATCCGTTGCTTTTGCACAATTATGCCTTGCCGGGATGCATGGAGGGTGGATGCCCTGTCGTTCCCTTGGCCGACGGGTCTCTTGTATGCCTTTCCCCCTGTTCCCCTGATTCCGGCGGTCTTGCAGAAGATCAAGAGGGAGGGATCCTTTGTGCTTCTCATTGCTCCGGGTTGGATGCGTCGACCTTGGTATCCCCTGATGTTGGAATTAGCTGTGTCTCCGGGGTGGGCCTTGCCTTTCAGTCCTTATCCTCTGTTGGGTCCTCTTCTTCCTCTGCCTGTGTTCCGTTCCCTGGGTCTGCGGGCCTGGCTCTTGAGAGGGATTCGTTGATGCAAACTGGCTGTTCATTGGCTGTGGCTGGGGTCATTCAGCAATCCAGGAGACCTTCTACTCTTAAATCCTATGCGAAACACTGGGATCATTTTGTTTCTTGGTGTCTGTGTCGCGATCTGTCGATGGTTTCTTTGGATCCGGCTCGCGTTTTGGATTTTTTGAATGATGGTTTTGTGCTGGGCTTGGCCATTTCGACTCTTCGGGCTCAGTGGGCTGCGATTCAGGCGTTCCATGTCCTCCCTTTAATTTCTATTTCGCCATTGGTTGCTAGACTTTTTAAGTCTCTCTCTTTCCAACGCCCCCGTCCTATTATGTGTCCTCCACCTTGGGACCTGCCTTTGGTTTTGCGCTCCTTGCAGTTGGCTCCCTTCGAGCCTTTGGAGTCGGTGGGGTTGAAGTTTTTAACACTCAAGGTGGTGTTTCTTGTGGCGATTGCTTCTGCCAGACGTATGGGTGAGTTGGGTGCCTTCCTTCGTTCTGCTCCTTTTTTGTTGGTTTTGTCGGACAGGGTTGTATTGCGCCCTCATCCTACGTTCGTTCCGAAAGTGGATTCTTATTTTCACAGGTCTTCTGAGGTGGTGCTTCCTTGCCTTTGTCCTGATCCTTCCTCGGATGGGGAATCCCTGTTGCACCTCTTAGATGTTCGGCGTGCTTTATTGATATATTTGTCACGCACGTCTTCCTTTTGCAAAGTGGACAACTTGTTTGTCAATTATGGTTTGTCGCGTCAGGGACTGAAACCCTCCCTGTCGACGATCAGTCGCTGGATTAAGGAGGCCATTTTGTTGGCATATGCTTCGGTTTCTGATGTTCCCTCCCTTCCTGTTCAGGGGCGTTCCACCCGCTCTGTTGCTGTGTCTTGGGCCTCCTTCAAAGGGGTGTCCATGGAGGATGTTTGCCGGGCTGCTACTTGGTCTTCGCCTCATACATTCATGTCCCATTACCGCCTCCAGGTTGGGGGTGGGGGTTCTGTTTCATTTGCATCTTCTGTTCTGACTGCGGGGATGCCTTGAGAGGTTGTCTTGATTGCTGTACCTCTGTATATTACATTTTGTTTTTCACTGCACTTTGGTGTGGTCTTTTTCCTTACATGAAGCTGGTTGCTTTGGTATCGGCTCATATGTGAATACTGTGGCGAGGAAGACTGGACGAGGAGGTAATGCCCCGATTACTTACCGGTAATCTTCATTACTCCGAGTCCTAGTCTTCCTCGCCACAGTATAGTTTCCCTTCCCTCCCGGCCCTGGTGGTGGCTTCATGTCTGCGGCTTTGTTTATCAGGTCGTGTTGATTGCTATGTATCCCTTTATGGGATTGGCTGAAGACACTGGGGGCCATATTGGAGGAGGGAGAGGAGACTAGAGCGCTGCTCTTTTAATTGTACTTGGAGTTCTGTGTGGAGCCGGAGGCTCATATGTGAATACTGTGGCGAGGAAGACTAGGACTCGGAGTAATGAAGATTACCGGTAAGTAATCGGGGCATTAGTGGTGCTCTGATCACTGTGGAGATTGGGCAGTGTGGAGGCTGCTATAACCCTGCTTAGGGCAATAGGGAGACTGCAGCCTGTGACTGAAAGAACAATGTCCGTGGGGGTCTCTGCCAAAAGGCTTGTGCCTTGTGGTTCCCATCCCAGAAGGGACAAGAGCTGTGGGGCCCATGTGCAGACACAGGGGACCCCTGAAAGATAAATCAACAAGCAGGTTGTGTCTCAATGATGTGAGGTCCCAGACCATCCCCAAGAAGTCCAGGTAAAAGGTAGGTGCCCTTGAGGCAGATGGAAGCAGGCCGGGTCTCAACAGTGCAGAGGTCGGGGTCTCAACAGGACCACTCACCTCCAAGAACATACATACTGAGGGGGTGGGCCCCAGGACAGACCCTCAGCCTATCAGGCAAGTGGTCCCAAATCAACAGCAAGGTGAGGCCATGACGGAAGGAGCAGGCCAGAAATGGTATTGACATGATACAGAGGCGGGGGGGGCATGGCTAGATGGGAGTAACTAGGAAACATCCTATCACAGCGTTGGAGAAAACAAGTCAGCTGCAAATATGGGCACCTTAGGTGAAGAGGGCCTTCTTTTCAGATGCAGAGGGGCTCATTTACAAGGCCATTGCGCCACCGGCGCATCGCTTTTTTGTAAACGAGGCCCCGGATTCCTATTAGAATGTACTGCAGTGGCGTAGCTAGGTCTTTTGCTGCCCGTGGCAGTCCCAGCCTTTACCGCCCTGCAGCAGCCGTAAGAGAGGGGGGTGGGTGTGTGGGGAGAGGGGGTGCTAGCGATTAATTCCTTCTTTTGTCCCCCTTAAGAGCAGGGGGCGCCACCTTGAAAACTCTTGCCGCCTGGGGCGAACCCCCACCCCCTCCTTGCTACGCCACTGAGGTACAGGGTTACAGGTGCTTGTGCCTCAGCTCAGTGTTAATAGCGCCGAGCCCCAATGTGGCAGCCCAGAGTAGTGCAGACAGTAGGGGGTAGGCAGACTGCCATCACCTCAAGAAGAGTAGCCATTGAGGAACAAATAGAGAGTGGAGGTTGGAAGTTTGTACAGACCTGCTGGTAGAAAGAGAGGGCTGTGAGAGTGGACATACAGGGCAGGCGAAGATGGAAGGACATAGTACTGGCCAAGGGCCAAGGGTTGGGTGCATTGTGCCCAGGACAGTCTTTTCATGGAACGACCACAGAGCTACCTGGTGAAAATGGATTAGAAATAATTTGGTAGGTCCACCCTGGAGGGTGGGAGCTATTCACAATATGAGGGGATAGAGAAAAACAGGGAAGGAGCAAGGGAAGAGTTTTCTGTGGCTTCAACAGTGGTGGCACCCCGCCTAACGAGTGAGGGCATGGGGTAAGGTGGGTAAGCCACAAAGTACAGAGGAAAAGAGAAAGGGGTTGTGCCACAGCCCCACAGAGACAGAGGGGTGTGCATGCGAGAGAAAAGAAGCAGCTGTCACTAGGAAAGGTGCCAGAGAGGAGTCAGTAGAGAACAGGACAAGATTGTCCAGTAGGACTAAGGCGCGAGGGTTTTCGGCGGAGTGTGTTTATGAAGGGAATTGATGGGAAATATGGGGGCAGGAGAGGAATGACAGCAGTGACCTGAGAAGTCCCAGGATGAGAGAGCCGGGGGCGGAGCTGAGCGAGTAAGGCCATTTGCTTTTCGTAAATCCTAGTGGAAATCATGTGACACCATTCTTGAAAAGAGAGAACAGACAGAGCGGGCCATGATGGTGTGGAGGGGGAAAGAACACGGTCTGGACAGAGCAGAGAAGAAAGAACAGGCCCAGAGGCAGGAATGAGGGACAGAGAGTTAACAGAGTGATAAAAGAAAAGTAGGCAGGAAAGCGCTGGAAGAGCAGGTGGGAAGGTCAAAAGGTTAATAAGCCTAAGTAAGCAACACATTTACAGGGATCCCCCCAACACGAGAATGGAGCTGCCCTACATACGGCAACTGGACAACGAGAAGCTGTCAGCGGTGTGGCATGGAGTAGGGGATACGAGGTGGGGCCAACACTTACCCATCCGGTGGAAGCTGGGTCAGGACGGCCACAGCCACAAATTGTACTGATTTACCTAGGGGTGAATTACCTGGCACAGCTCACCGGGCTACAGCTGCTGAGGATGAAGAACAAGGACTTGAAGGGCGAGCAGGACAAGTGGGAGCACACAGACATATCTTGGACCCCATTGCTACCCAGGACAGTATGGAGGTGGACTTGCAAGCTTGCGTGAGTCCGTCATACAAGCAACCTGGAGGAATAGGAGTCATTGATGTGTAAGTAAGAAGTATTTGGCATTAATGAAGAGAGGGAGGTTAGACATTAGGAGGAGGTCTATGTTTAGGAGTGGGGTGATGGGTCAGAGTTCAGTTGTTAGTACAGTTTTAAGGGCATGTAGCAGGTATAGCTTTGCAGAAGTTTGTTTTACTGTGACCTTTTTCAGTTTTTGAATAAAGTAGCTTTTTCCACAAACCAGACAGTACCAAGAGTCAGTGTTTCCCAATTTGTCATGTTGCTTTCAGTTTCTGCTCTTTTACTAAAAACAAGAGATTTGTTTGAAACGCTAAATAAATGCATTAAGTTGGCTCTTGGCTGGTCGTCTGTTGAAGGCGCCCGCCGCCAAGCTTAGCCTGGGCTGACAGAGGTGGCGGGGTCGCTGTCTGTCAAAGTGAGGGTGACACAGGAACAGGCTGCTCAAAAACAACTGTAATGGGCGCACATAGCCCCTCTGATAGACGGGGGTGGGCTGCTGCCTCCTCTTCCTGTGCGAACAGCACTCCTCTGCTAATGAAGTCTTTTGATTCTCTTGCAGGGTTGCAGAATTCATTGTTTTACATTAAAAGTGCTTCTAATCAACTGCTCGAAGCTGAATAGAATGAAATGGGGGGGGGGGGGGTGAATCAAAATGGTGGCTCTGGGGAAAACTTTGCATGCAGACTCCAAACACCTGGGCGGTATAAAGAGAGATACCAATTATGGGGCCTAAAATAATTCTGTATGGGCACAAAAAGAGCTCAAAGTGCTTCTAGCGGGCAAGACAGATGGTAATGTTACTTTGGAAGTGCGTGCAGATTTTTTTTTAGTACATGGTGTCGATAACTTGTTGTCTGTATATTAACATTTCCTTTGGTTGGGGACCCTGTTCACCTTGGTTTGTCCCATTCATATCTGCTACATAAAATACGTAATCAATTGAAACTCTGCAACATATATGTGTATGCTAAATGTAAACGTTTATATGAAAAAATGCCTGCCACTAAAGCGTTTGATCACATAATGTTTGAATGTTTCTAGAGAAAGCAATGTGTGAAGGTGGTTTAGATAAGGGTTAAGACTCTTCTATGTTAGGGCCTCAGGACTTTTTTGGTCGAGCCTACTATACAACCTATTTTTGAAAGACATATTGTGGGTTTACCAAGAACATATCGGGTCCTAGAGGCCAGTCACTGTTTACCATCAGTGGGCTTTCCTGTTATTGTAATTTGCCTGCTTCTTATTTGTGGCCCGCTTGTCAATTTTGTGTTTCTCCCTCTCTTGGATCTTTTAGCCTTTTTACCATCTATTTTGATTGGCTGGCTCCTATGCTTCCACTGCTTGCTTTTCAAGCACTACTTTTTATTTTTGGTTAAGTACTCTATTGGTGTGCATGTGTTTCTCAGTTGGCTCTGTTGTATACTTCTTTCCCCCTGCACTCCATGTTGCTGTCTGTTGTCTGTTTCTTTTTGCCCCCTCCATGTTATACTTGCCATCATGTCCTTTCCCCGCTGCATTCTCGCCCGTGTCCATTAAACTGAAAACAGCCAAATAGTGCTACACATTTTCACCAGAGGTTATCTACTCCTGTTAACCAGAGACAAACATTACCCGTATATCTCTTTAATTGCTCTTCCACCAGGCCTGAAATTTAGAGGATCTGCAGGGACATCGGTCTTTCCACCTCCATCTCTTCAAGTGGCACATTTGGCTGGCGGTACCACCCACTCAATATCTGCAGGGTCCCACAACCCCACCTCAGAATCCCCTTGTCAAAGACCCTGATCAACATTTTGTATCCATCAACAGCTTGCCCACACTGCTCTTAAAAACAACTGAAAGAAAACTCTGACTTTTACCACCCCAGCCTGGCCTATCTCCCTAGAACACCCCATAGTGCCTGCCGTGGGCAGGCTTTAGACACGCAGGCTCAGAGGAGACAACTGAGTCTTGTGCAAATTCCCCTTCCTTGTTTGATGAGTCTGCCCCACTGTAGCTAGCTACAACCGTAGCTCAAAACACCCCTAGCCAGTATAGTGTACATGCATGTGCATTCCTGCATGAATTTCCCGGCCCTGCACTGGAGAAAGAGCCCTCAATTTTGGGATCAGCTCTCTAGCTGTTACTGTTGCGTAAGTGACTCCGCAATGCCCAGGTCCATCGTACTTTACAATGGTAGGACCCATGGAACCATCATGCCTCCATGCATGAGGGGTGAGCCACCAGCGTGGGTGAGCCTAAGGCTTCCTGATTGAAACCATAAAAGTTCTTTGCTCAGTGCACAACCCAGCACACTACAGCTGACTCCTTCACTCGCAAACCCACTAAAGCCTGGCAGGCCCCAAATCCCCTCCAGATTCAAGCCTGATGGCCCATTGATACCTCTCTACTGTAAGGTTCTCTACTGGACCTACAGGCAACTATCTCACTATATGTGTTGCTGTCTCAATCTATATAAGCATGGCACCATGTTTCCAGTTCAGCTTTTTCTCTTATAAATCACTGTTCTCAGTTGAATTAATCCAATTAATTCAAAAGAAGCACCCATGACTCAGACTCCCGGAATGCATTACTCAGTCAAAGCCCAAACCTGAAACTGGGTGTCCTGATAACATAGAATAAGCAAGGCAGCCTCCTGAAGACCTTCAAAACTGCTTTAAAGAGCTACCTATTCTTAAGGGAACATCCTTAGTATGTTTGTCATGGGCATCTGTATAGTGCATAGTACTATTATCCTGGCATTCATAGTGCTTTCTCAATCTGGGTGCTTTATCATGCAGACCTGGGGAGTGTCATCAATTAAATAGGCCTGTTGTGTGTAGGTGTTTGGTTGCATGATGGTAGTAGAGAGTTTATTCAATGTTTAGCTTAGAATTGGTTTGCCAGCTTGTATGCTAGTAAAATTAATTCAGTCTCAAAAGATCTTTGTAGTGTTTTATATATATGGATGGGTGCATTTAATTCCCTTTCTGGTTCCTTGTTTGGATTTGGTGGTTGTACTTTTTATGTGTGTTGCACATGCAAACACCAGATCAGCAATTATGATACCTTTTTGTGGGCATGAAGGTTATTGTGCATACATGCTGCTTTTACTGGAGTAGTTCAGTATGGTTAGTGGAAGCTTGTGCCAGGCTCGAGCGTGATGCCTGTCTCAGCTCGAGGTCCTCCTTGATCTTCGAGCCTGAATCGAGCCGAGCTTTCATGTGGCTTCTGCATTCCTCCTTCACTCTACCTCTCGCACAAACAGTTAAAAGCAATGCATTCACATTTAAGGGGAAAAAGGAAATACACATAAAAATCCATTAAGAATCTCATTTGTAAAAAGTGATACCAGAAAACATGGGATTAATCCCGGGTTCTACACTTAACCAAGTTGTGTGATCTAAGGCAAATATTTGATTTTGCCAGTCCTCCTCATTCTTCCTTTCCGCATAGGAAAGCACCTTCAAATATGTGACTGCAGAATATACCCTGCACACAAACATATTGTGTTTAATTTTAAACTACTATAATCTTGCTCCAACTTTAAGAATCTTCGCTACATACAAGTCTGTACATGACAACTGATTTTCCTCTTAGTTCACTAATGGCATTTTCACCAGGGCGGGGGCAGGAACGGTTCTAAATTCATGTTTAAAAACGATCACTATTAATAAGTACCTCTCAGTGCGGTAATATACTGTGCCATATTAATGTCAAAGTTTCCACATGTTATAGAAATACACTTTTTTGAATTTTGAAGAGACGTTATCAGACTTTACGTGAAATTTGCAGCATGATTTACATATTAACATTTTCAGGGCTCGACTCGTGCACAGGCTTTAAAGCCAAGCCAGAGCCAGGTACGGCTCGCCCTATTGATTTGTTGGCTCACCCACCTCTACCTGTGGTGCACAGCGGTACTGTTGAGTATGTAGCACTTTGCCAACAGTGTGGCTTTAGTGTCCTGGTATAAGCAGGAGTGGGCAGTGGGTGTCAAGTAGCACCGCAGTACGGAACCTGGTGCTAGTGAGCAAACCTGGGCATCTCTCAAATTGCCTTTTATGGCAAAGAAAACCGGCACCGCTCGCTTCTCTATATTTAAACTGTTTTAATGCTATCTCCCGTACAATCACGTATTCGTGGTAGTTTTGGTCTTTCTTTTGGTCACACGTCTGGGTTTGATTGCTTGTGCGCGTGCTGTCTCGAGTAGAGCCGCGGATCACAACACGGTCCAAAGACGGTGGCGACGAGGAAGGCCTCTGCGCGCGCGCCCTTCCTTAACGAACTGGCAGCGCACGCTTGACAAGTGAAGCTTGCTGCCCGCTGATTGGAATATGCTGCCAGTTGTTTCTGAGTGTATTAATGTATGCATAGCTGCACCCGCCGGTAGCTAGTGTAGGTACGGCCTTATTAGATGAGGGTGGCGGGCCAGCTAATGTACTTCCCGGGTCAGTGGAGCGGCAGCGGCTTCCTTCCTGCAAAGGCCTCAGCGCAGTCGCCGAGCTTGAAAATCTAAAATGGCCTCCGGGCGTCGACTGAAGTAACGCTGGAGCAGGCATCCAGCTGGCAGCGGAGCCATCTCGAGGGTCTCGCCCGGTCACAGTGAACTGCCTGAGCAGGCAGTGCCGGCGTGAAGTGCGGTCTATAGAGAAAAATAGAAGATGCCTCGATATCACGTGACCTCAAAGAGACTTGGAGGGAGGTGCAGAATCAGTCACACGTCGCTGGCCTTTAATTTCTTTTGACAATGAACTGGAGCTAACACGCTGGGAAGTAAAAAGTTCGTGAGATTTACATTCAGCAGCCAGTTTACAGAAAAAGCGCCATGACACAACATCTGTATACCGTCTATAAAACAATCTTTATAGAAAATGGGTGGGTAAAAAGATGTACTTATTTTTATAAAGTAGCTCAGTTAGTTGAGTAGCTGCTGTAGTGGTCTGTGTGTAACCTGCGGACGACAGGGTTATAGCCTAGCAGGCAGTGCTTTAAATGGGAAAATAGGAGTGCAGATACTCGCTATTTAGAGTACCTGTTTCCCCCTGAGAAGCACCCCTACTCTCCCATTAAATGTATTTCAGCACTGCTGAGAAGTGCAGGTACTCTCCCTTTCAAATGATAGAAGTGCAGGTGCTCAGGACTGGACAGTACCTGTCCATTGAAAGCACTGCTAACATGGAGGACTCAGCCATGCACTCTTTGAAGGTCAGACCCCCTGATAAGGAGTCAGAATTATGAATTGCAATATAATGAAACAGGTTTTTCTTTGGCGGTACAAAATGCTTCTTTTAGACAACTCAAAGGCTCCGATGAAATGGCAAATTTGGATTGGAGCTGGAATTGGATGATTTTATCGGGCATCTTGATCTGCCCAGGAAGGCTGGTGTTGTGATCTTCTGGATTAAAGGTCTAGGGGTCAAAAGGGACACGTGAGGCTGTCACCTCTTACTCAAAAGAACATTTGATCAATTGAATGTCTCACCTATCAATCACATTGGCCAGGTGTCTCTGTCCGTATCTTGATCTGGAATGGCTTCACGGAACAGGTGCTGATGGTCCTTGATGGTTTTTCTAAGGGCCCCCTGATTTTAGGAGTGGATTTTAACCAGGCTGTAGATGCTACACGGACTCGGCGAGCCAAGTCCCAGGTGATCTTTAGGGTAACGTGAAACTGTAGAGTTCACAAACACCTTTTACAAAAAATCCTGACTCTAGAACATGGACTGCCAATATGTTTTCCTCATGTAAATAGCTCCCTTGAAATAATTTGTCCTTCACTTAAGGCCACTATCAAGAACTTGCCACCAAATGTGTTAATCCTATCATAAAATATGTGGGAAGTGTGTTTAGCTGAATGTAGGCATTAAATACAGGTCTTAGTTGCTGAAAGCCTATATTTTTGTAACAAGTGAGATTTTGTCAGTCGATTTAGGAGTCTATGCTTTTGTAAAAGCTTGTTTTTGCAGTTAATGTTTTCACGTGGAACCCGATGTCTGACCTCTTAAGTGGACAGAGTCTATCCAATGTAATAACATCTCTTCATAACAAGACCAGGTTACACCTACTTGCTCCTGTCACATGGTTCATTCTTCAGTATCTGCCCTATCCTCATGACAGGTGACTTATTGTCCCAGCTTTCGTCCACTGACATGGGCAAAAGACTATGCCGTTTTGCTGATGTCTCCTGTTTGACTAAGCCCAACGTGGATAACCGATTCAAAGTATAAATATAGTATTTTGCCTTTTACCACAATAGAGGCATTTCTCATGGAGTGGTCTGGGATGCAGTTGAGGTGACCTCCAGAGGTATACTTATTAGAATAGGGCATTCATATCTAGATCCATATACATAAGCGTTGTTCCTTTGCCCTCTACAACTGATCATCACTACTGAGGTGCAACAGTCAGTTGACTATGTTTTCATGCAGGGCCCAAGAAGGGGATGATTTCACTGTCTTATTCTATAAAATGTACAAGAGAACCCTAACGCCACACAATTATGGTTTAAAGCACCCGTATCTGGGCCCTGCCTGATTACCACTATGTTTAAGGCCTTAATTATAGTTATGTACAAGGATAATAAGGACCCAACTATGGGCTTGGGTTCAAGACCTTTATCTCTCCTCAATGTAGAAAACATTCCTTTGGGGTCTTAGTCATGATTAGCCTGAACACGACCGTACCCAGATATCTGTAGAGACCAAATGGGTTTCTTTAGCAAGGAGTCAGCAGTGGGATACTGTAACAAGCACTCTGCAAGAGCTTTTGGCTTTGCCAATATGTATTAACCATGTCGTGCATCAGCATGGCTGCTGTTCAGCATGGCTAAAAGTTATTAGCGTAGAGGAGAATGGCATGAAGAGGAGTGGTGAAGAGTGGTGTGGCAAAGAGTGGAGTTGGATGTCGTAGCGTGGAGTGGAGTGCCATAGAGTTTTGTGGAATCAGGAGTTGCGGTGTAGGGTGGAGGAGAGTGTCATAGAGTGGAGTGGCATAGAGTGTTGTAGAGTGGAGTGGACTAGAGTAGTATAGAGTGGAATAGAGTGGAGTAGTGTGTCATAGAGTAGAGTGGAGCCGCATAGAATGGAGTAAAGTGGCATCAAGGGAGTAGTATAGAGTGGACAAGAGTGTTGTAGAGTGGAGTGTCATCAAGTGGAGTGGTGTAGAGTGGAGTAAAGTGCTGAAGAATAGAGTGGAGTGGCGTAGAGTTGCGTGAAGTGGCATAGAGCATTGTGTAGTGGAGTGGCGTATATTGGAGTTGCGTAGAGTGGTGTATACAGTGGAGTGGCGTAGAGTGGACTGGCATAGAGTGCATTAGGGTAGAGTGTAGTGGTGCAGAGCAGAGTGGTGTAAAGTATGGTGGCATAGAGTGCAGTGTTGTAGAGGCCAGTGGCGCATAATGCTGTGGCGCATAATGTTGCGGCATACAATGAAGCAGCATAGAATGCAGCAGCGTCCGATACAGGGGCGTCCAATGCAAACAAAAAACAATGGTTCTGTTGGGAAACACGTAGACTTATTTCAGTATGTACTCAATACAACTAATCAATGAGTCAGTAATCATTCAGTAAGAAACAACGAAGCACACACATGAACCTAGAGATTCAGAAATTGAATTCAATTTACTCTATGATGTGTATCAAAATATTCAGCAAAATATTTACAGGACTAACCAACCATAGAACACATAAAACATAAAACAATCAGTGACTCAGCGTGTCTATTAACATACAATTGACCACAAATTCACATATAACATATATATACAATAACAATAGACTGTGATATACAAACGGGTCCAAAATCAAGAGCATAGACCACAGCAGGATATAATTTTCTTAGTTCTGAATGTGGAATTGCGTAGACAAATAGGACAAGTAACGTCGACGTTTCGACCCTATGTAGTAGTGCCGAATTGTGTGCATCTAGAGCGGGTCTTCATCAGGACAAAGAGTTGGCTGGCGGCCTGGGATCAGAATTTATTATAGGATATGGTTTCCTGGTATCGCATTAAAGGAGATATCAGCCGACATCTAGATTAGGCCTGGGCAAAAATTTCGTTCCGTTCGCGGAAATTGCGATATTTTGACATTTTTGCGTTCCGCGGAGAGCGCGAAAATGTCAAAAATTCCGGTTTCCGCAGCTTGGCGATAATTTGTTTCTTGCTCGCGCTGTAAAATGATACATTCTCGCGCGCGCGCGATCGCCTTACCTGAATCCCTGCGTTCGCCGACAAGTTTTCTTGATCCGGTCGCGTTCTCCATGAGATGTTGTATTGTTTTTAGCCATTTGCGCTGTCTCGCGACAGTTCGCGCCCGCAGTGACGTCATGCGTCGCGCGATCACGTCTTTCTTCTCGCGATCATGCACCGCGAGAACAACTCAAAACAAGATGGCCGCGCCCGCAAGCAGCCACATGGGTAAGTTGGCGACCCGCAACCATGCAGAAAATCGCGCGAACATGCCGGAAAAAAACTTCCGCATCTTCGCGATATTTCTGCTTGTTTGCGATAATTTTAAACATTCTCGCGATAATTTGCGAAGGTTAATTCCGCAAATTCCGCCCACCCCTAATCTAGATTGGTCATAAATTCTTGACAATAATTTACCCAATTTAGGAAGAAAGTGGTGCCGTATTGGAGTTGCGTAGAGTGGTGTATACAGTGGAGTGGCGTAGAGTGGACTGGCATAGAGTGCATTAGGGTAGAGTGTAGTGGTGCAGAGCAGAGTGGTGTAAAGTATGGTGGCATAGAGTGCAGTGTTGTAGAGGCCAGCGGCGCATAATGCTGTGGCGCATAATGTTGCGGCATACAATGAAGCAGCATAGAATGCAGCAGCGTCCGATACAGGGGCGTCCAATGCAAACAAAAAACAATGGTTCTGTTGGGAAACACGTAGACTTATTTCAGTATGTACTCAATACAACTAATCAATGAGTCAGTAATCATTCAGTAAGAAACAACGAAGCACACACATGAACCTAGAGATTCAGAAATTGAATTCAATTTACTCTATGATGTGTATCAAAATATTCAGCAAAATATTTACAGGACTAACCAACCATAGAACACATAAAACATAAAACAATCAGTGACTCAGCGTGTCTATTAACATACAATTGACCACAAATTCACATATAACATATATATACAATAACAATAGACTGTGATATACAAACGGGTCCAAAATCAAGAGCATAGACCACAGCAGGATATAATTTTCTTAGTTCTGAATGTGGAATTGCGTAGACAAATAGGACAAGTAACGTCGACGTTTCGACCCTATGTAGTAGTGCCGAATTGTGTGCATCTAGAGCGGGTCTTCATCAGGACAAAGAGTTGGCTGGCGGCCTGGGATCAGAATTTATTATAGGATATGGTTTCCTGGTATCGCATTAAAGGAGATATCAGCCGACATCTAGATTGGTCATAAATTCTTGACAATAATTTACCCAATTTAGGAAGAAAGTGGTGCCGTATTGGAGTTGCGTAGAGTGGTGTATACAGTGGAGTGGCGTAGAGTGGACTGGCATAGAGTGCATTAGGGTAGAGTGTAGTGGTGCAGAGCAGAGTGGTGTAAAGTATGGTGGCATAGAGTGCAGTGTTGTAGAGGCCAGCGGCGCATAATGCTGTGGCGCATAATGTTGCGGCATACAATGAAGCAGCATAGAATGCAGCAGCGTCCGATGCAGGGGCGTCCAATGCAGCAGCGTGGAATGGTGTGGCAGAGAGGAGAGTGGTGCACAGTAGAGTAGACTGGCCTACATTGCATTGATGTAAAGTGCCGTGGCATAGAGTGCATTGAGTGCAGTGACTTACAGTGGTGCAGATTAGAGTGGAATAGAGGGTAGTGTGGTAGAGTGCAGTGGCTAAGAGTAGAGAGGTGCAGAGTGGAGTGGTGTAGAGTAGAGTGCAGTAGCGTAGAGTGGAGTCCTGCAGGTAGAGTGGCATAGAGTGCAGTAGCATTGAGTGGAGTGATGCAGATTATAGTGGCATAGAGTGCAGTGGCATAAAGCACTGGTGCAGAATTTTGCATAGTACAGTAGAGTGGCAAAAAAGAGCAGTGGTGTAGAGATAAGTGGTGCAGAGTAGAATAGAGTGATAGAGTGGCGTAGAGTTTACTGGCTTAGAGTAGAGTGGTGCAGAGTAGAGTAGACTGCAGTACCGTATATTTGAATGCTACAGAGTAGAGTGGCGTAGAGTGTAGTGGCATGGAGTGGAAGGTTGCAGAGTAGAGTGGCGTAGAGTGCATTTGCACAGCGTGCAGTAGAGTGGCATAGAGTGGTGCAGGGTAGAGTGCAGTGGCACAGAGTGCAGTGGTGCAAAGTAAGGTGGCGTAGAGTTCAATGATGGAAAGTGCAGTGTTACGGAGTAGAATGTCGAAGAGTGCAGTGGTGTAGAGTGGCACAGAGTCCATTGGCATAGAGTGCAATGGCATGGAGTAGAGTGGTGCAAAGTAGAGTGGCATATAGAGAGCAGTGGTGTAGAGTAGAATAGAGTGGCATAGAGTTCAGTGACAGAGTGAAATAATGTAGAGAGCAAAGAGAGCAGAAGCATATAGTATTGCAGTATAGAGTTGAGTGACATAGAGTGCAGTGGTGCAAAGTAGATTAGAATGGCTTAGACTTGATTGGAATAGAGTGAAGTGGTGTGGAGTGGTACAGAGTAGAGTACATTGGTGTAGGGTGTATTGGCATAGAGTGCAGTGGCATAGAGTGCAGGGGTATAGAGTACAGTATTGTAGAGTAGAGAGGTGTAGAGTGGTGCAGAGAAGAGTGGAGTAGTGTAGAGTGCACTGGCATAGAGGGGAGTTTTGCAGCATAGTGTGAAGTGGTGCAGCGTGGAGTGGAATAGAATAGATTGTTTCAGATTAAAGTGGAGTGGCGTAGAGTGTAGTGGCATACAGTAGAGTAGAGTGGTGTTGAGTACAGTGGCATAGAGTGAAGTTGTGTAGAGTAGATTAGAGTGGTGTAAAGATGATTGACATAGAGTGGAGTGGTACAGAGTAAAGTGTATTGGGGTACAGTGCCGTGGTGTAGAGTGCAGTGACGTTGAGTGCAGTGTTGGAGAATAGAGTGGTGTAGAGTGGAGTGGTGCAGAATAAAGTAGAGTGGCCTAGACTGGAGTGGTGTGTAGTGGAGTGGTGAAGAGTGCAGTGGTGCAAAGCAGAGTAGAGTAGCTGAGAGTGCATTGGCATAAAGTAGAGTGGTGCAAAGTAGATTAGAGAGGCATAGAGTGAAGTGGCATAGAGTGACTTGGCATAGAGTAGAGTGGTGCATGGTAGAATTCAGTGGTGTAGAGTAGAGTGGCATTGAGTGCAATGCTGTAGAGTAGAGTGCCGTCGATTGAAGTGGAGTAGAGTGCAGTGGTGCTGAGTAGATTAGAATGGCATAGAGTTGATTGGTGAAGTGGCATAGAGTTGAGTGGTACAGAGTAGAGTGTATTGGCTTAGAGTGCCGTGGTGAAGAGTGCAGCGTTAAAGATTAGAGTGGTGTAGATTGGAGTGGTGCAGAATAAAGTGGAGTGGCCTAGACTTGAGTTGAGTGGTACAGAGTAGAGTGTATTGGTGTAGGGTGCAGTGGTGTAGAGTGCAGGGGCATAGAGTGTAGTGTTGCAGAGTAGAGTGGCGTAGAGTAGAGTAGTGCAAAGTGGAACAGAGTGGTGATGTAGAGTGCACTGGAATAGAGAGGAGTGATGCAGAATGGAGTAGAGTGGCGTAGAATGCAATGGCATAGAGTAGATTGTTTCAGAATAGAGTGAAGTGGTGCAGGGTAGAGTGCAATGGTGTAGAGTAGATTAGAGTGGTGTAAATTGATTGTTGTGGAGTGGAGTGGTATAGAATAGAGTGCATTGGTGTAGAGTGTATTTGCGTAGAGTGCAGTGGCATAGAGTGCAGTGTTGCAGAGCAGAGTGGCATAGAGTGAAGTGGTGCAGAATAGAGTTGAGTGGTATGGACTGGAGTGGTTTAGAGTGCAGAGGTGCAGAGGAGAATAGCATAGAGTGCCTTGGCATAAAGTAGAGTGTTGAAAAGTAGAGAAGAGAGGCATAAAGTGAAGTGGTGCAGAGTGGAGTAGAGCAGGGTAGAGTACAGTGGCATAGAGCAGAGTTGCGTAGAATAGAGTAGTGTAGAGGGCAGTGCTGTAGAGTAAAGTGGGATCGAGTGCAGTGATATGGAGTAGATTAGAATGGCATAGAGTTGATTGGCGTAGACTGAAGTTGCACCGCGTTGGGTGGCGCAGAGTAGAATGCATTGGTGTAGGGTGTATTGGAGTAGAGTAGAATGGTGCAAAGCAGAGTAGAGTGGTGTAGAGTGACGCGGAAAACTCTTTGCCATTAGCGCCGTGAGGGAAACGGCAGAACTCGTGTAATCGCTGCCTGCCTGCATCGCACTTCCTGACATCCTGCAAACGCGCCGTGAGGGAAACGGCTGACCGGGCTGAACTATACCTCCCAGAGGCTCCCAGCGCGAGGAGCGCCACACGGCATTAGAGGGCGCCAGAGGCCCTTTAAAAGGACTACACGCTTCCTGCTGCGCGGAAAACTCTTTGCCATTAGCGCCGTGAGGGAAACGGCAGAACTCGTGTAATCGCTGCCTGCCAAGGGCGGGCCCGTCCACGCCCGTCAGGGGCCAAAGGAGGCCGGGCTGGGCCACGTCCCTTTCTTCTGTTACTGGAGTTTTGTCGACTTGGAAGGTTCCCTTGGGGGCGCATATGGACTTCACGACTCTTGCGTCCCGTTCCGCTACTCAGGTCATGTTTTAATAAGTTGCATGTATGATTCCCACTGTCTAAAATATTCTTTATTGGGGTTGTTGTGCCCAAAAGCGGTTCTTGTGTGGGAATTTCGAATATCAGGCACCCGACCTTCTCACATTTAACCCAATACAATAGGGTGGGGTTTTCGACAGGGCCAGGTAGTACTGCTCACCCCGACTATGGTCAAGTCAAAGAACTCTCAGCTTAGGACGGAGGGAGGGGTAAAGGGTACCCTTGATGCCTTCATCATACGAGCTGAGACGTTGCTAGCACATGAGATCCAGCTGACTGAGCAGAGACTATCATTGGACTCCCTAATTGCAAAGAAAGAGTCTTCCCTGGGCAATATTGCTTTGTGTCCTACGCCCGGTGGAGGAGTACATTTAACTCAAGCAAATCTAGCCCATACAACTCAGCCTGACTCCACTGACGTATTAACGTCGGTTGACTCTAACTCACAGGGGGACGCTGAGATAGTTGGCTCAACTGGGCTGGCCCCCACTAATCAAAATACACCAAAGCGAATGCCCAGCATCGGTGACACCCAGCGGGTTATTTTACATAAAACATCGCAAGGGCAAGATTCGAGGGGGGGCCCTAGCGCTCAACTAGCAGTAATGGACGCTGACCTCATACGGACCCCCATTAGGGAAGTAGTCACACGCTCCAAAAGATCCCACATTTCGGCAGGGCTCTCAGACCCAGGTGGGTTGCACTCATCAACTCGTGCTAGTAAGCCCAGTCGTAGAGGGCCGACAAAGTCCAACAAGGGAGCTAATAAGAACCGTGAGAATACAGTATGCCCAACCTGCCAAAATGTAAGTGGGGAGGAAAGGCTTCATGAAGTCATCTCAGCATTTGAGAAAAAAATGGAACAGCTTTTACTTCAATACTTGGGTCCAGTAATGACAGTAATTTCCAATCTGGAAGGGAAAATAAGCAGTCTGGTAGACCTTGAGAGGGGACAGCCACCCAGGAATACCCCTCAGAGGAGGGAGGGGGGGCCAGTAGTTGTTGACTGTGGGAGAAAGGACGTAATTAACATTGACCCCGAGACTAGAGACAACTCTGGTGCCAGCATATAATAGCATTAGGAATCTGCGCTGTAAGGCCCCGGGAAACATGTGGACTCCTTCTGACCCTAGGGATAATCACCTGGGACTAAAGGAGCCTGATATGGCTCATAAGAACAATAGCTTTGACTGTGCCCAGAGTACCCCAGGTCTTCAGACACTGGATCTACCTCCTGCATCGTGCCCCTACTCGATAGTGCTAGTAGGCGTGCCTGGCCTTAATAAAGACAGTGAATAACTGACCAGCACACTGATAAACAAGGCCTCGCATTGGTTACATAACAACACATTCAGTAGGGAGATTTCAGCAAAGGCACATCCTTATGGCCAAGAGGGTGGCGTGGATTGGGACTAGTGAAAAAAATTTGCAGGTGACTGTGTAGTTGTAAATTTTAGACATCCTGAGTTAGTAAGAGACTTGCTTGATAACCGTCATGGGGAGAGTGCAAGTGGGTCCTGCATAAGGATGTTACCCCTGTATTTCTTTTACAGGGATAGCGCCCTAGAGTTTGGGCAGATATCGCAGTGGCCTTGGGTCACAAAGAAAGGTAGGGAGGATACCCTTGGCAATGCAAGGAACAGATTTGCCCCTCTCTCTAGTATTTCTGCTCTGGACGAACAAGACTGACTGATGAGAATAGGGAGCGGCGAGATTGAGAAAGAACAAGATATCCGTTGTAAACCTGGAGATACAAGCCCACTAGGGGCACATGATCTGGAATTAGCAGTGGGCAACTTAGCAGGGCATGTGAGGGACGTGGAAGTCACGCTCCCGACAGCAATTTCTCAAGAATTGTGCCCCCCATTAAGAAAGTTGACTGGATGGAGTAGTGGCCTTGACCTAACCCCCAAGGAGCTGAGGATGACCTCCTGGAATATTGCAGGACTTGCAGCCAAGATCCAAAATATAGAATGGTTAGATCTTATTAAAAAATACCACGTCATTTGTCTCCAGGAAACATGGGAAATTAATAATAGCGCGTTATTTCTGGAGGGATATAAAATGTTCTTTGTCCCGGCCCGGAAATCTTCAATGGGCCGTGCTAAGGGTGGCCTAATAATGTATGTGGCATTGACGTTGCAAGGGAGCTGGCAAGATCTGGGGTGGGATTCGGGCTGTCTCCAGGGTATAAGATACTCTAAGAAGGGCTTAAAGCTCACTTTTATAAACTTTTATAATGCGGGACAATCTTTGATGAATCTGGTCGAGCTGGAGGAGAGAGTGGCCAGTTTGTGAGACACAGGGGATTCTGGTACTCAGTTGATTATCATGGGGGATTTTAACTGCCATCAGTGCCCTTATTTGAAATGGAAAGGAGGAATCTGGGATGCATGTCCCTCTACCAAGGGATCGCACCCTGAGCACTCTAAAGAGGGCATGGCATTAAGCACAATTCTGGGCAAGTTTGCTTTAAAGCATACGATGGATATGATCGATTGTGGGTTGCCTAATACATTAACTCCCTCCTTTAAGGGAAGAGGAAGCGACTCAATCATTGATTACATCTTTATATCTAACGTATTAAAAGGCAGGGTCAGCAATTTCAAGATAGTGCCCAGTGCGTTTAGTGACCATAATCCCCTGGTATTGTCATTAAGGGACACAAACCGCTCCACTAAAGAGGATAAAAGGACTACCGTGGGCCAATATAAGGCAAAGGACCAAGGCAGAAGAATTAGATGGAGTACTATTGACGTAGTAGAAATTCATAGAGCGCTCCTTGCCAACACTGTCAACCATACCTGGAGGTGCCTGGACCCCACCATAGAGGCGAGCGATTTGATCGCAGCGTTTGAGGGCACTGCTCAGCATATAGATAGCCTCTTGAGGAGCAAATCAAAGCCGCAGGTTAATTTTTGCCCCAGATGGTTCAACAAGGATTGCTCAAAGGCCCACAGGGACTTGAAGCTGGTACACAAAACAGTCCCAAAGGATAGAGTAAAGATTGCTGCCTGTAGGACTCGGTATAAAACGGCCACCAAGTTGCGGAAAACTTCCCTACAATTTCTGGCTTGGGAGTCACTGAGAGAGGCTGCAGAGTGTCGAGATATGAATAGCTTCTGGAGGGTAATAAATGATCCGTGTTTTCAACCCCCAAATAAACCACAAGTGGCGTCCCACATTTTACCAGAAGCATGGGTGGTGCATTTTACAAGCTTATATAACCAAGGTGAATTAGAGGAGCAGCCAACTCGAGTCACAGGACTTCCTGTCTGTGATCGGACGCTCATCTTGGTAGATGAGGTCAAAGTAGGAATAGATGGCCTGGTAATGAGAAAGGCGCCAGGGCCTGATGGGATTCCCTCCGATCTATTCAAAAGCCAGGTAGACCTTTGGGCTCCCATACTGACCAGGGTATTTAACACAGCAATTGAAGTAGGCATGCCCAGGTCTTGGTCCACGGCCGTAATTGTGCCAATTTTTAAAAAGGGAAATAGAAATGAACCTCAATGCTATCGCCCAATATCCCTTATAGATGTTACGGCGAAAGTCCTGGGGAGAGTCATTTTAAACCGTTTAATGGTTTGGGCGGACGAAAATAACATTATCACAGACGTTCAGTATGGGTTCCGAAATGGGCGCTCTACGACGGACCAATGTCTCAACCTCTATCACTTGGTGGCAAAGTATACCATAGCCAGGGAGGGCACTGTTTATCTGGCATTCATGGATCTCTCAGCAGCATTCGACTGCGTCAATCGAAGAAAGCTGTGGGAAATTTTGGGAGCCATGGGTGTGGATCCAGGATTGATCCATGTTTTACGAATGCTTCATCAAAACACCACAGCACGGGTTAGATTTACTGATGAGGGGGACCTCACAGAAGATTTCAGGTGTCGGGGTGGGGTGAGGCAAGGATGTATCCTTGCGCCTTTTCTGTTCACGCTTTATATAAATGGGCTAGAAAAGGAGCTTGCAGCTTTGGAGGCAGACTGTCCCTGCATTGGAAGGAGAAGTATACCCGTCCTCTTATATGCAGATGATGCGGTCCTCTTAGCGCGAACAGGAAGGAGTCTGCAGGTTCTCATCAGTGGATTTGTCAGCTTTATGGCCGACTTGGATTTAGTGCCCAACCTCTCAAAGTCATACATTATGGAAGTGGGTAAAACGCCTGCCAAGAACTGTAGTTTTACTATAGGAGCACACAAACTGGAAAAGGTAAAGTTGTTCAACTATCTGGGGATTTTATTTGATAAGGACCTTAACTTTAAACCTCTAGTAAGGCACAAATGTAGCCAACACCCCAGCGCGGTGGGGTCGATTATGAATTATGCGACTAGACTCGACCGCTGGTCACCTAATGAAATAGCGCAATATATAGCTCTGTATGTTGCGCTAAGACTTTGTACGGGAGTGAGGTGTGGGGCTTTACTGATAGAGAAAAAATCCAACTGGAGGAAAATAAGTTCCTAAGAAGACTTCTACAAGTGCCTCAATGTACCCCTTCTTATATTGTCCATGAGGAGTTGGGCATCATCTATCTCAGTGACAGGGTTTGCCTTAAACCCATTATCTGCTGGATTAAAATCTGACAAATCCAGAGGCAAGTCTAAGCAGACAAATCCTGGAGGACTGTATGAGGGGGGATAAGGGGTCCCAAATACCCTGGCTAAAACACGTAAGGGATGTCTTGAGTAGATTGGGCCACGTAAACTTTTTTAATGAACCCTCTACATTAGTTAGCAGAGACAAGGGTGTTATAAAGTCAGATTTTCTGCGGTATTCAGCCAGGGCCAGAGAGGACAGAGAAGGGCGGAAAACTACAGTAAGACAATATCAGCTCACAAAATCATGCTTGGGCATGGAATTTTATCTCGCCAACATGCACAATAGACAGGATAGATTTCTGATGACCAGATTTAGGTTAAACCTTTTGCACCATATCCTGTCAGTACCAGCTGGTTTTGTTAGCGATGTAAGTACAAAAGGGTGTTGCGGCTGCGATCTAAGATCTCCGCAAGACACCCTTCATTTCGTCCTAATTTGCCCCTTCTATGCATACCCAAGGTCTCTGTTTTTGAAAACCATCCTAAGACGTTCCAAAATTAGACAGGCCAAAGTGGTTCTTTTATTTCTTAAACTGTCCCCTGACCCCTTTGTTTTATTTAGCACAGTACAATTTTTGCGATTGGCTGTAAAACTAAGAAACACTAGAGGAGAGGACTAACTGCGTTGGTCCCAACACAGGTTGGCAGGATTCAAAGACTTTTATCTAGACTTGGCTTGTAATCCTTGTGGTGAGGCATGTGTATTATTCAGGGTTTCTCCCTTCTTGCTATTGGGAAACCCAATATGGTTGAATGAATTGAACATTGTATATAATTGCCCCGTTTTAAACTGTATGTATTTCTGGGTTTTTATCATCATTTTAGTTATGTGTAATGTGTACTTTGATCCAAACATTTTTAACGGAAGTAGGACTGTCTTATAATATGTATCTTTTATGGATATTTTTAATACCCGAATAAAGATTATTTGAATTTGAATTTGAATTTGACTGGCATAGAGTGGAGTTTCGCAGCGCCAAATAAATGGCATGGTGCAGAGTGGAGTGGCGCAGAGTGGAGTGATGCAGAGTGGAGTAGAGTGATGTAGAGTGTAGTGGCATAAAGTAGATGTTTCAGTGTAGAGTGAAGTGGTGCAAGATAGAGTGGAGTGACGTAGATTGCAGTGGCACAGAGCAGAGTGGAGTGGCATAGAGTACAGTGGCATGGTGTAGAGTAGAACAAAGTGCAGTAGCATAGAGTGCAGTGTTACAGAGTAGAGTGGCTTACAGTGCAGTGGTGCAGAATAGAGTGTAGTGGTCTATACTGGAGTGGTGTAGAGTGCAGTAGTACAGAGTAGAGTAGGGTGGTGTGAAGTAGAGTGGTGCAAAGTAGAGTAGAGAGGCATAGAAATAAGTGGCATAGAGTGCAGTGGTGTAGAGAGGAGTAATGGAGAGGAGAGTAGATTGCAGTGATGCAGATTGGAGTGGTGTAAAGTGTAGGGGTGTAGTGTGGAGTGGTGCAGAGTAGAGTGGAGTAGCCTAGACTGGAGTGGTGCAAAGTGCAGTGGCAAAGAATGCAGTGGTACAGAGTAGAGCAGAGTGCACTGGTATAAAGCAGAGTGGTGTAAAGTGGAGAAGAGAGGCATGGCGTGGAGTGGCATAGAATGCAGTGGCATAGAGTGGAGTGGTTCAGAGTAAAACCACAGATTGGAGTGGTGTAGAGCGGAGGGGCATAGAGTGGAGTGGAGTGGCGTTGAGTGCAGTGGTGAAGAGTAGAGTAGAGTGCAGTAACAGAGTGCAGTGATGTAGAGTGCAGTGTCGCAGAGTGGAGTTGGACAGAGTGGAGTGGCATAGAGTGGAGTTGTGCAGAGTAGATTGGGTTGACGTGGAGTGTGCAGAGTAAAGTGGAGTGGCATAAACTGAAGTATAGTGTGGTAGTACACTGCATTTAAAGGCGAGACATTTTCAATAGAAATGACCATTCGATTTGCACAGGCATACAGATACATTGATAAAAGTGTTAGAGAAAAGTATTTCCTTTTATGGTAATATTTGCTTTCACGGCAAGATTGTCACATAAATCCTCTCATTTTGAAGTCAGAGAAAGAAAAGTAAGCACTAAGATCTCTCGAAAGACAGATCCTGACATTTGACCTCTGTCTTTGAATGAACAGCAAATGTGAGAAGATAAGAGCAAGATTTAAATGCCTGTTTACAGAAAGCGTGCACTTGTGGAAGAACACGAGAAGCGATGGAGGTTGGCCTACGATCCTGTAGAGAGGCAAAAATATAAACACATTTTGAGTAAATATAAAAAACTGGTAAAAAGTGAAAAAAACATCTATTGTTCCCAAAAAATAGAGTGCTAAAAATTCCGCTAAGGAAATATTTAGTACAGTGTTGTATCTTACTTCTCCACACACTCCCAAAATTGTAGCAACTCAACCTCTGTGTGACTAGATTGCCTTGCACTTTCTGCATAAAGTGGAAAGTATTTCCAATGAAGTAGGCAAACATAGAACCAAGGACAAACAGCCTACTTCTGACATCAGTCGTATGTAGGTCCGCAGGGGAGCTGAGCTTTGATAAGTTTGCCGCTCTCGATAAGGCACAAGTTGAGGATCTAATTGCTAAAACAAAATCTGGCTCGCCGACTGACCCCTGCCCAGAGGCGGTGGTAAAAATGGCGCAAGAGATGATAGCGCACAAAGAGTCAAATGTTTTAAATCTATTCTTTAAGACAGGAAATGTTCCTAAGTTATGGAAAACCGCATCCATTCAGCCTATTTTAAAGAAACCCAACCTAGATCCAGAGGACGCAAATAATTATTGCCCTATTTCGTGTCTTCACTTTCTGCAAAACTCCTAGAAAGGGCCATGAATAATCAACTCATGGAAAATGTCAATGCATACAACTGGCTAGATGAGACACAACACAGCTTTAGAGCTGACCATATCACCGAGTCAGCCCTGATTAAATCAGTCGAGGAAATCATGGAAGCATTGGATAATGGTGGGAGGGCCAACCTCATTTTATTAGATCTGTTGGCGGCCTTCGACACTGTCCACCATACTATTTTGGTGGAAAGATTAGCAGCAATTGGAGTGCAGGGAATGGCACTCCATCTGCTCAAATCTTTTTTTGGAAGACAGGCGCAATTTGTAGCCATGGATCCGTTCAAGTCCAATTTTTATCAGCTCCCATGTGTAGTGCCTCAGGGCTCATCTATTAGCCCTACTCTTTTTATTATTTACATTGCTGCATTGGCCCCAGCCTTAAGATCCTTTGGCTTTGCCTTAACTTCTTACACCGACGGCACGCAGATTGTCGTGGCAGTTATGAAACAACCTCATACCATCAGCAAGCAATTTAACAAGTGCATAACAGCAGTAAGCTCCTGGATAAGCTTTAACTGTTTAAAGCTGAACTCTAATAAAAACGGAGGTCGTGCTCTTTGGAAACGATCCCTCATTTTGGTCCACCAGTTGGCGGCCACCGAATCTAGGTGACCTGCCTGAACTGGCTGAAAAAGCGAAAAATCTGGGGATAATTATTGATTGTACGCTCTCCTTTGCCAACCAGATTAATGCCTTGACATCCTTGACATTCTCCATTTTAAGAAAAATCAAAATGATTTTGGCATTCATCCCAGAAAACTCTCAAAAGTTGGTTATATCAGCCCTGGTGCTGGCCAGATTAGACTACTGCAATGGTCTATACCCAACGTCTAAGAAAACTTCAGGTACTGCAGAACACAGCAGCTAGAGTTCTCACACCTTCCCCAAACATGTCTCAGTGAGGAAAACCATCAAGCAGCTGCACTGGCTGCCAGTAAAGAAAAGGATTACATTCAAGGCTCTGTGCTTCGCGTACAAAGCCTTGCATAAACAAGGACCACACTATCTAGGCCAGAAATTCAGATGGTACTCACCTAATAGACAGCTGAGATCCTCCAACTTATGGACTATGGTGGCGCTAAAATTCAATAGAATGAATTGGGGCGGTAGAAGTTTTTATCTAGGAACCACAGCCATCTGGAAGAAGCTGCCATTGTCCATTCGATCAGCCACTTCCTTGCTCAACATAGCTTTTCAGCAACTCAGATTTCTGGTAATGATATCGGCCTTCTGTGCCTGTCATCAAGCTAGCGCCAGGACACCATATGGTAACAGAGCGCTTTACATATCTCCTACATCATTGACATTATATTGATGGTAAACAGGCAATGCTCCATGTGATGCACAAAGACATGATAGCCTAAAACAAATAAAGCCAGCAAATAGAAAGCAAGCAAATGTGAGTTACAAACCACAAAGCCGATGGGTGGAATACATTCCCAGGGAAGCTTTCCGAAAGTCCCCAAGATGTATTCATCAAGCTGCACTGCCTGGTAGGCATTGACCTAAAAAGGTCTCTAAATTTCATCTTCGCGGAGCATCTAAGGAGGCCATAGTTTGCCTTATGTTGCTTCATAGAGATATGGTATTCAAGATGAAATTCGAGGACATTTGGTTTCAGCCCCTCTTTCCTTGTTTGGGTCCGGGCTCTATACGTCAACATGGAGACACTTTTATCAATTAAGGGTGTTATTTCTTGGGTACCCTCTCTTGCTAGTTCTCCTTGAGAAAAGGCATGATGAAAGGATGCCCCTGCTGACTTCTGCTTTTTGCCATTCTCATGGATCCCTTTTCTGCCAAGAATATGACCAAGTCAAATATCCGGAGCACTGCTGTTAGTTCATCAATGGACACAATCATGTTTTTTGTCCACAATATACTCCTCTACCCATCTTGACCCCAGTCCTTTCTCAGGGCGGTACTTCAAGTGATCAGAACATGAAGTGGCATCTCACATCATGAAGTGGCGTCTTGCATTTCATTCAGTGTTACAAAATCTATCATTCCTTTAGTAGCAATATCTAAGTAGAAAGGACAAAGGATTTCCCCTCAATTCCAACTCATGTTGACAGACTCTTTTTTTGAATGCCTGGGTGTCCATGTACCATAAGACCTCGCTAGACTCTATGACATAGACCTCCTTACCTGGTTCTAGCAAGCAAAGAAAGAGTCTAAACTGTGACAGGACGTAACAGTATTCCTAGACTGCAAGAATGATATCTATTAAAATGATTATTCCCTTCCTCTTCCCGTTTATGTTTACCGATTGCAGATGCTGATTCTAGTTTCTTCCAAGGCCAAGAGGAATCCATATCTGTATTTGTCAGGTGTGGCAGAATATTTTGAATTGCATGGTCTACCTTTGGTTTACCCAAAAAGGAGGGTGATTCTGGTCTACAACAGTTCTCCTTGTATATGGCAACTCAACCAGGAGCAGACATTTATGATCAATCCTTTAAGGAGGGAAAATGGTGAACTGAACTTCCACCCACAAATGTATCCACCTATTTTGGTCTTTATTGTCCTCTGTAGATATAAAAGTGGCAACACATCAATTCTAAGGCCTTTATACTCCACTCTTCAAGTCAGTAGTTTGAAGCAGACTAGCATCTTGTGACCCTCTCCCCGATACTCTGAATGGCTCTGTCCCATTTCCCAAAGTAACCCTTCCAGGTGTGATAAGTGCCAAAAGGAGGTGTGTGGCTCTACTCAAACAAAACATTTTTTCTTGAAGGTATTTCTCAGGTGCATGCTCTAGGGTGAAAAGGCATTTAGTGGCCTCTGTACTTCTCAGTTTTTCAATAACATTATTGTACTGATGTCAAATTCGGTTACATTTCCGCAGTTGCATGTGCTTCACTTTAACTTCAGAAGGGGAATGTAGCAGAAATGAAAATAGAAATTGTATTTGCTCCAAGTATTATGAATAGTCAGTGCCATAGTACCTTCTGCAAGGAAGTGCCTCTCCTCACTATGAACCATGGGGCCTCCGAAGCTGTTGAAGTTTTCGTACATTCTGTATTATTGTGCATTATTATCAACATGCAGAAAGTGGATTCACTTTCCAAATTTACATGTGCACACTGACGTGGGGCTATTGCAAATTAAATACATTTGCTATAACTTAGAGAAGTGTGTTTTTCTGGCTTATGTTAACTAGGCCTCAATTTAGGCCTCAACGCCATCTTTTTCAAAATGAATGGCTCCTCCTGTATGTTCTCTGTTCAATATTTCTGCAACACACAGTCAAGTATAGTCATGTTTGTTTATTTCCATTGATGTTGTTCTTGTTCTGCCTTGCTCACTGGACCGTATTCATTCGCAATAGTTTGCTGTTGCTCATGTAACTAGTGTGCCTTGCCATCTCCTGATGGTGCTAGCATAGAGGTGCCGATTAGGATCCTGGAGAAACCGGGTACGAACCGTCGGACGGAGGCTTTTCTCCGTCCGACTCGTACCCGGTTGTAAAACTTCACAAACATGCAAGTACGATTCGCACGGAAACACCATTTCCGTACGAGTCGTACAAAACACCGACCAACGAAAATATACATACGAATGTGATCCGGGAATGCTCCGACGTGACGTCGGGACGCTTTCAGGCAGCGTTTCACGACCCAGGAAGTACGAATCGAACCGACAGCAGTCCGGACGGCAATATTTTTACGGCACCCAAAAAGTGCCGGAAAAGCGAAGTACGCCGCGAAACGACCAGATTAGGGTGCCCGGTATGCGCCGTACCCCCCCCCAGCCCCCGTGAGTACGTGCCGTACCCCCCCAGCCCCCGTGAGTATGCGCCGAACCCCCGTGTATGTACACCCGTGTACGTACGAGTCGAACCCCCACCTGTGTATGTACACCCGTGTACGTACGAGTCGTACCCCCACCCGTGTATGTACACCCGTGTACGTACGAGTCGAACCCCCACCCGTGTATGTACACCCGTGTACGTACGAGTCGTACCCCCACCCGTGTATGTACACCCGTGTACGTACGAGTCAAACCCCCACCCGTGCATGTACACCCATGTACGTACGAGTCGAACCCCCACCCGTGTATGTACACCCGTGTACGTACGAGTCGTACGCCCACCCGTGTATGTACGAGTCGAACCCCCACCCTTGTATGTACACCCGTGTACGTACGAGTCGAACCCCCACCCGTGTATGTACACCCGTGTACGTACGAGTTGTACCCCCACCCGTGTATGTACGGTGCGTACCCCCAGCACTACGCGCTGGGGGTAGGCACCGTACATACACGGGTGGGGTACGACTCGTACGTACACGGGTGTACATACACGGGTGGGGGTTCGACTCGTACGTACACGGGTGTACATACACGGGGGTTCGGCGCGTACTCACGGGGGCTGGGGGGGGTACGGCGCGTACTCACGGGGGCTGGGGGGGGTACGGCACGTACTCACGGGGGCTGGGGGGGGTACGGCGCGTACTAACGGGGGCTGGGAAGGTGTTCGGCACGTATGCGGGCACATGTCTCCATGGTTGCTATGGGAGTTCGGTGGGGACGGTGTTTTTTCCATACGGTTGTAACATCGGACGCACAGGATGGATCGTACTTGCGCGGTCGGACTTCACTTTTCACATTTGTACGGTAAATCGTCCGGGGACGTGTCGGACACATTTTCCGACCCGAGGACGTGTGGGGAATTATTCCCAATGCGATTCGTATGGACTTTTTCCCATGCGAATCGTACTTGGCAGTTTGTACGGCACTTGTACGATTCGTACGGTAAAAAGACCGGATACGAGTCGTACGGGGAAATTTTTTACAGGATCGTAATCGGCACCAGAGTGGGCAAAATCAATTTTCATGTGGTGGGATAGTGTTTAGATGTTTAGGCAATCTCAGGTTTCTTTAAATAGGGCTTTAATGTGCTGAGATTGCAATTCTTTTGCTCACACCATGATGATTTTGCAGAATCTGATGATTTCTTAAGCAAGAAAACTGTATATAAACTCTTAATTGTGACGGTGAGCCAAAAGAATTTCTGATGCTACAGGGGATGCTGTCCATTTTCTTATCAATTTTGCTGCTCACTCAGGACATGGATTTATTCTGATTTTGCAGTCTATTCTGTATTACTTTATTTACTAAGAACCTTTATGGCAATAACTTCATGTCTTGCATTTATGACAACTATACCGCAGTTGAATATTTAAAAAAATCTTTACAACTTCAATTTCCCTATAGAACTTAATTACTGAGTCTGTCATTACTTAATTGACTGTTTTTAGGTCTCGCCTAGGCAGAGCGCATGCGCTGCACTAGGAGATGACCTTTAGAAATCAGTCAGCTCTTTTCAAGCACTCGTGCTTGTGATGGCTTCCACCTTGCGGGAGCGAGCAGCGGCGTGCGTGCTAATTAAAAACAGATGGCCCGCGCGACGCTGCTCGCTCCCGCAAGGCGGATGCCAGCACAAGCACGAGTGCTTGACAACAGCTGTTGCTTGTTTTAGGTTTCTTTCTGTTTGCCTCTCAGCGCCGCTCGTTTGTCCGCCCTCTCTTGTTTTAGGTTTCTTTCTGTATGCCTCTCAGCACTGCTCGTTCGTCCGCCCTCTTTCTTTTTTCATCCATTGCTTAGATGCTCCCCTGTGCACGTCTTTCTAAGTCTGTGTCACTGCCCGTCTCTCTCTCTTGTTTTCCCGCTCTTTCACTCTCCCTCCGTCTCTCCGACTCTCTCTCTACCCCTGCAGCCCTCGTTACCCTTTGTCGCTCTCCATCATCCTCGCACTTTCATCCTCTCTCTCTCTCTGTCGTTGGATGTCTCTGCAACTCTCTGTTTGTGACTTTCAGATGCTGCATCCGCGTGTTTGCTTGTCCTTTTATGACCTTTCCTGACGTTATATATTTCAGTGTAACCCCGTCTTTCTTGTTCTCGCTCTCTCTCTCTCTTTCTCTCTCTCTCTCTGTTTGACTGTCCATGTCTCATCCAGTCTCTATCTCCCTCTCCCTCGCTCTCTCTCCCTCTTTCATTGACTGTCTCTGTAGCTGTCTGACTGTTACTCCTTCTGACGCTCTCTTGACCTGTGAGTCTGTGTGTGTGTGTTCTTCTCTCGCAGTATTTCAAGGCGCCTGCCTCTCTGTCTTTCTTTAGATGTATTTCTATCTCTCTCTCTCTTACTCTTTTTCACTCTCTATCTTCCAAAATCTCTTTCTCCCTCTTTCTATGTCTCTGACTTCTTGACTTCCTGACTGTTCTCGGGCATATTTCGTCTTCAACTGTTGATTTGTTTGAATGTTTCGGGTCAATAGAGCTTCAACTCTGTGATGGCCGCTATATAAATGACAGCACTCACCCCCTTACTCAAAGTTTCTTTATTTACATTCGCTCTGTCTCTTGTTAACTCTCATTGCGCACTCACTACAGTGTCTCTTTTTCCCTCTTCCATTTCTCACTTCCACTCTTTCTTCTCTCTGTCATGGTTTCCTGGTCTTCCTCTATTGCTTTATTCCAAAGGATCTGTCTCTATGCCCTTCCCTTCGTCGCTCTCTGACTTTCCCTTTGTACAGGTCTGTGCCTACCTTCTTTCCCTGTTTGTCTGTGTCTCTTCCTATCGCGATCCCTTCCCCCGCGTCACCCTTTCACCTCTATTTTTCATTCTTTAACTTTACCGCCTCACTTTGATCTCATCTTCTCACTCCATTCGTCTCTACTCATTTTTTTGGTGTCGGATTCACCTGTTGCCTCTATCTCAGTGGCGCTCTCTTGGTCTCTTTTCTTTTTCTGTACCTCTGTTGCTGCACTTTCTTTGTCTTTCTCAGTTCTTCCCACCCTCTTTCACCTCACAGATATATGGTGCTCTATCTCGGCGGTGCTTTCTTTTTCTTTTTCTCTTCCGTTCTACTTTCTCTGTCTGTCTCTTTCTTTCTCCCCCCTCGCTTCTTCTTTACCTTCTGACTACCTGTCCCTGTCTCAATCCATGTGACTCTGCGAGAATCCCCTTTCTCTACATCTGTCCCGTTGCCTCTCTTTCTGCGTGGCTGACTGTCACACTTGCTCTCTCACTGTCCCGTACCTGCCTTTCTGTGTCCCCATCACCGTCTCTTCTCTGACCTGCTCTCTCTTCTCCGTCGGTTGATCTTTTTTGCTCCTCTAGGAATGTGACCATTCTTGTTTATTATAACTCTTCAACATGCTGCACAGCAGCCACGCTGTTCTACTACATAGCTTAAAAACAAATGGCAAGCCAAAACCTCTGGCTCAGCACTTAAAAGGTCCCGAAGGCGAGACCTATTGGCTATGCCAATGCTTGTTTTATATGCTGCAAGGTGCCTTTTCTCTGGAACCATTGCCTCATGAACTTGAATTTTAACACTGTCTCTGATTCATTTACCCATGGGTGTACTGTTGAAGTAATATTTTGGGGTGTAAAATGTTTGGGGATCCCCGTGCCCACAAAGGCAATTAGCTAACTTTCATAAAGAGCATTAAGAAAAGTGAACAATTTGTCAAGAATTGCAGAAACAAAAATTAATTTCACTCTAATGTGAAAAAATGAGTACAAGAAAATACCAAAAATGTCCATGTCTTTGGAGGGCACAAACAATGGAAATGACAAAGCAAGCTGATCAGCTTGTTGGCAGTAACATTTCTCTTTAATGGTTGATAAGTGGAAGCGACTGATCATTAATAGGGTCTTCTAATTCTGTAGTTAAGGCCAAATGCTTGACCATAATTCCCACATAGGACTTTTCCCCTGTATAACCATATAATTTTGACCTACCTATAACTCAAAGGAGAACTTTGTAAGCCAAAGGAAGGAGACGGCTTTATCCTCAAACCACAAGCCTCTAGAGAACATGTTCGCTGCAAACAGGTTTGACAATGGTTTGATCTCCAGACCTACCATACGCTAATGACTTGTATACTCTGCCTGGCTCACAAAACGAAATTGACATAGTAAAGTCTTTAGGAGCCATCTTTGGCAGGTGAACTGTTGGAAGCCTTCCTGCAATGGGGAACCACACCTCATTAACTGTTTAATAAATCAAGAATTCGTTTATTCTTTTTGTTAATCAGTAAGTTCTAATGCATTTTTGGAGTATCAGGACAAATGAGTTCTAAAGAATATGGGATGACAGCAACTCATGCTCTGTCTTTACCCAACGTCTTTGTTGCACTATTAGCATGTGCCAATTAGGGGTAGCCAAGGGGAGCGTCTGAAACCAATTGCCTACAGTTCGGTACCTCTGACTCTACTCTTGCTGCCACAAGGATCATGAAGGCAGCAGAAGGAACAAAAAGTAAACAAGAGTCAGTGGGGCAGATGTACAAATATTCGGTCGCAAAATACTGGTCTCAAGCTGCGACCAGTATTTTTGAAACCAGTAAAGATTTTTAAGACCAGACCTATGTGTTGATACGTCGATTCCTAAAAAATCCAAATCTTACTGTGTCGTAATCTGACCTACCTCATGATTAATAACGAGATAGGTCACAAACTACGACTCAGTATGATTGGGAGAAATCCCAGGGGTGGCGGCCTTCCTGGGTTAGCAGACCATCCTGTCAGTAACTGCTTTTTAATAAAGTAAACTTTTTTTTAATGCAGTCTGTTTTCATAAAGAAAACGGGACTGTGTTAAAGAAATGTTTACCTTTTTTATGTTTGTTTAAGAGTTGGTAGCCGCCCACTATTCAACAAAGCTTTGTTTTTTACATTCACAAAAGGAAGGGGCGCCAATAAGACCTCTTCCCTCTTTGCAAATGCATTACCACCTTGTTTGGGGTGTCGGTAAAATACCAATATTTTGTGACCATATTTCACTCAGAAAACATTGATGCAGAAGATATTGATTCAGTATTTTGAATGGACGCCTATAACACACCACGTTGGTATCCATTCAGACTCCCATTTTAAGATTCGGCAAAAAAATTCTGACTCCTCAATGGGATTAGTACATAAGAAAAATAATTTTAACAGTTGTAAATGCCAATTGGAGCGTTTGCGACTGTTCAAATACTTTGTACTGCTTATCCTAGGTTCCTTGATCACTTTCCCTATTTCTGCTCCTTGCTTCCTCCATCCCTTCAGCAACAAATAGTAGGCTCTTGAGAGGCTAAGGGTGAGACACGGAGTCAATCATGTGAAACCTTTTGGGGTCAAAGGGTGTGTGGTGCCACTCGCCTTACTGCTGGCATTTTGATGAAACAGCGTGGATGACCATTAGCGACATCTTTGCTCCCGAGATATAATCACAGCTGATGGGCTGTTGGGGTTCATTGCTGAAAATCTGTCATGCCTAACCAATCGCACCTGGTTGTTTAACATTGTTGCTTAAGCCCTTCACCAACCCCTCGCTATACTCTCACATCACTGTTGATGGATAAGAATACATTATGTTGGTTCATATTATATTTAGGTATCTGGCATTTATGATTGGTGTTTTCTATATTGTCAAAGTTGCTAATTTATATTAATATTTTGTATATTTTTTATTTGTGCCTTGCTGTTTTCGTTTAGATTTTTTTTTTTAGCATATGTGTTGCCAGTCGATGTTACTAAGTCAATGAACTGAAGCTAATGGAATTTTCAACAAAAAACATATTCAGTCAATTAAAGCCATTACAAAAATAAATGCACTGATTTGATGGGGATTGATATAAAATTAGTGGTCATACAAACCTGAGAACGTTTGATAAAGGGTATGTAAAAGGCCAGATGGAGCACAATTCACAAACTAAAAACCCTTGCTGTCCAAAATCGCACATGGAAATAATTGTTGACTAACAGGACCAAACCTCGTGTACAAGGCTATATTTCAGGTGATCTCAACCCTCGGGCCCGCCCCATCACAGTTGTAAGCAATCTTTAAATAGGAAACCCAGGCCTCAAAACTTAAAACTATCTACCAGTTGGACTCAACATAAAGGCCTTCTCCATCACGTTTGTCTAGCAATATATACTCTTTATTTCACGATGAACCATAAATGAATAGTATTAAAATGTTGTGGTAACATAGCATTAAAAATGCCTTTACGCAAGGTCGTATCTATGCAAACAGCAATGGAGTTGCAGATGGTGGCAGGGTCTGGTTTTGTGCAGTTGAAGTCAGTTGCATTTCTTTTTTTATTATACTTTATTTATGCTTTTACATAACATGTATAGCAGAGAACAAAGACAGTGACCATCACAAGCCGGATCCATCATGTCATTAGTTGGCAAGATGCCCGCTCACTCCACCTGTGGTTGCTCTCTCTTACATTGGTGCACCATCCTTATCTCGTCTACATGCCTCGACTTAAATACCTTTCATGCCTCATTGTTATCTTGGCCTGTGGATGTACCTGAGGTTCCTACTGCATGTCATAGCTGTTTGAGGTTGTTCTATCCGTGAGTCTCCTGTGGAGGGTAAAGCCTCCTCAGCAGCCTCAGACCCTGATCTAACCTCTGCCCCATGTCAGCCCTGTCGTCTGTTGTAGCCGGCCATACTACCACTTCCACCCAGTAGGCATGCACCTCCCTACAGAATCACGCCATATTTCAGAATGTAGCTCCTCCATGTCCACACAGGGCATGCAATAGAACGTCTCACATATATTATATTGAGTTAAAGGGGTGTAAGATATGTGCAGTGCAGCTAGAGTGTAGTTGTTTAAAACAGGCATTTCTGGAAACAGGCTTAACTAAGGCACAGGTATGTTTCCATTCCATGTCCCTGAGTTGTCTTGTTCCCCCAGGTCCGCCCCCTATGCCTCCCTAACTGCTGAATCAGACACTGTATTACAGCTTGTCTACACGATCTAATTTGTAGGGAATTAATGTGTCTTCTAGACAGTTGCCCTCTTGTGGCAGTCAAAGTGGAGCATATACACAAAATATGGAGTAGTGGCTAATCTTTAGGGTCTGCAGTTTATAGCGGGGCAAGTTTGTTTCCACTGCAGATTTAGATTCTTAGCTGGAAAGCTTCCCAGTGTGTAAGAAAGGAATTTTTTTTTAATGTATGATGAAATGTTAATTTTCAGGAAGTGCTCTTGGGATAATTGATTGTAGTAACGTATTACCATCCAGGAGTGGGCATTTTGTGCTACCTAGGTTTTGTCTTATGACGAGGAAAAGCTTTTTCCTACTTTATTTGCAAGTGTTTTGATAGAGGCTTGGGGGATGGACAAGTTCCACTGGTCTTTAAGACTTAGGGCCTGATTCTGATGCGGTTTGGAAAGCTTCCCGACCAAATCGGTTTGTAAATGGTTTCCGACCGAATCGGATCGGGAGAGTCCAACCGACTGAGTGCGATGCATTCGGATGCTTCCAGATATGATTTGGTTGGACTCCCATTGACTTTAATGGGAGCCTTTGTTCCGACCGAATGCATAGGCTGCCATTGAAGAAAGGGGTGGCTGGGGAAAATTGGGCACCTGTGGCGGGCACCCCCTGGTGCCTTCCACACTGTGCATTGCTGGTAAGGGGGACCCATGGGTACCTCCACGGGCCCGTTTGGGAAGGCTCTACGTGCAGGGGGGCCCACTATGGGCCCCACACAGTCTGATTCTGACTGCCAATTTGAGTCGGACGGCAGGATTTAGAAAGGCTGTCCAAATCCAGTATCGTACTCGGTCGTTTAGAAACACAGCTCATAGAGACGTACAATTCTGCTCTGCACGGCTTGGTCATTCCAAATGCTGTCGGGTTGGGATATTCATAACTCCTAACTCGCATCATACTCGGTCGGTTGGAAACCTTTCTGAGTCGGTCGGAAAGACACATTCCCAGTCCGATTTGGAAGGAGCAAATGCCGTTAGGAGACCTTCCTAACCTCATCAGAATCAGGCCCTAGGATTGTACATGGATGCTTGTAGGTAGGCTGACCATGGATTTTGTTCTTCCCGTTTGGTAATATCTTCCCATACTGGGTAATCCAGAGAGTATTGTGGCGATTCTCACAACGTTTTGCAAATCTTAATAAAAACACCCTGATGGGCCAGCTACTGCTTTTAAAGCCCAAACTGTAAGTAGATCTGTCCCTGGGATGTAATGGTTTGCAGTTTAAAGAGCCCCTGTAGAATTTTACATGAAGCATGTCCAAAATCTTGAAGTCTCTCCCTCTTAAGATTTTAGACCTGTAGCAAAGAGTTGTTAATAATTTGCTGCATCTTCTTGTGCAATAATTTGAAGCCAAATAATAGTGATCTTGCTTTGGTTTTTATTGTGTCCAAATGTGGCTTGAAGTTTCAACTATTGTCAGCGGTAACTCCCAAGTATGTATAGGTAGATGGTGTGGTCAGCTCCCGCGATGCATAGTGATATTATCAATGATGTTAAAGGAAATGTCACGAGTAGTGTAATATGAAGGGTAATTAGCAGTGTGTTGTAATGGTATATCATGCACTTTGCTATTCCTTCTATGTTAAGAATGTTCCATACTGTAAGTTTCGTTGTAATCCCAGCGTATGTATGATTCTAGCTTCAGCAACTAATCTGTGGCTGGCGAAATCGAGGATCATGTTGTTACTGGCTCCAGCATTAACAAAGACTACACCATTTCCTGTAGCTTGGTATCTCCATCATAACATTATTGGCGAAGATAGACAGTCACATCGGGAGACACCTTTAACAGAGAACTTTGTGATTGGTGTCGGAGGCCCGAAGGGTTGATGAGCTATCAGCGACACTTCTGCACATGTGCAGTGGCTTTGCGCTACCGCAGGCAACAGATTGCCTAAAGCTGTTCTATAGTCGCCCTTCACAAAGGACATCCTTGGTGAGGTGATAAATTTGTGAGTAGCGTTCCCTTTCAATCCTAAAGCGCTGTGGCCTTGTCGGCCCAAGCGTTGGCCACGTGCCGCTCTCGGCACTATCAGCTGGTTCATCTGGGTGTGCTCCTCGCTTGCCTAGCTTTGTGCTCCACAGAAGGTCAATCACCGTTTTCCCGTTCCTGAGTTTTGCTACTTCTCACCTATAGGATCCAGTGGCCTTATTAATACGGTGGGGCTCCTCTTCCCTTACTCTGCTGTTTTCCTTGGCTGCTCTGTCAAAGATAGAATTGCATCACAGCCCATTTGACAGTTAGAGGAATTCCCTTAGCAATGGCACACTTTGGGTTGGGTGGAAGAATGTAACCCTTTCTAGACTGCCAAGAAGTTGTTTCTTGTTTTTAGTGTGCGAATTGATTATATAATAGCTAGTTCAGCTATGGCAATTCCTTCACCTTTCTTAGCTCATCAAGGCTAGCCATCTATCCAAAGGGAAGAGAGGATAGATCTTTTTGGCAATTATACAATACCTCTTTGTGAAGAGGGAGCAGGGGCGGTGCGTCCATTGGGGCGTTGGGGCGTAGCCCCACTAAGCCACTTGGACGCACCGTCACTCAAGCGCAATGTGACCCGCTGCCCACAATCATTATCTCGCTGAGAATATTATTATACGCGGGTCTCGGTACCTAGTAGTACCGGGACACGCCCGCGGCCAGACTGAAAAAAATGCGCTGCTGAAGCCAGGGGTTGGGGCAGGGGCTGGGCTGCAGCAGCTGAGCCTGAGTGACAGTCCAGACTCATCTGCCTGCAGCAGTAGAGACAGTGCGCGCATGTGCATTTTTGGGCTAGGACCAGCCCGAACATGCGCGCAACAATCTTCCATTAAGAGGAGTCAGGGACCCAAAGGGGTGCTGCTACATACAGCAGCGCCAGGGCCGCAGCCCCCGGGTCTCATTATGGGCAAAGAGTAACTGTGCCCCCCTAGCCAATCCTGGCGCTGCATGCAGCGCCAGGATTGGCTGGTCCACCGCGTAGGAATGAGTCAATCCTTTTATTGGGTGCCGCACCGCGGGGTGGTGGCACTGCCGCAGCCGCACTTATGTATGGCCAATCACTGTGTGACTTCATGTGAAGCCATGCAGTGATTGGCCATTTTCGGGTGGTGATGTCACGTCCAGGCTCAGGCTGAGGCTCGCAGCGCAGCAGCAGGCCGACTCGACGTCGACGACCCCCTCACGTGTTTGCCGCCACTAGTGAGTGTCATGATTGAAGAGCCTGCCTCGGAATCGGATGCCCAGCTAATTGTGAATTTGTGACTGACTGGCACGCAATTGTGTCTCCTCACGGACCTCCGCTCATGTAGCAGGTGCCAGGTAATCTATGTATTGTTGCTGGCCTGTGAGTGTTTTTGTTTTAACTGACTCCCGACCGAGTCCCGCAAACTTTTTTATAAGGATGTATGACGTTACAACGCACACTTTTACAACGCATGCACTTACAACGCATTTTTTACAACGCATAATCCATTACAACGCATGACATTACAACGCATGACACTACAACGCATTTTTAAAAAATACCTTTACAACGCATTTCCATTACAACGCATACTACCTTTACAACGCATACCATTACAACGCATAATATTAAATTACATTTAAGGTAAGTATTAGATAGTATAGGGGTAAAAGTTACTTTTCTAACTCCAGGGGGTGCAACAGTAGGGTAAGTGTTGGATAGTATAGGGGTAAAAATTACTATTCTAACTCCAGGGGGTGCAACAGTAGGGTAAGTGTTGGATAGTATAGGGGTAAAAATTACTATTCTAACTCCAGGGGGTGCAACAGTAGGGTAAGTGTTGGATAGTATAGGGGTAAAAATTACTATTCTAACTCCAGGGGGTGCAACAGTAGGGTAAGTGTTGGATAGAATAGGGGTAAAAATTACTATTCTAACTCCAGGGGGTGCAACAGTAGGGTAAGTGTTGGATAGTATAGGGGTAAAAATTACTATTCTAACTCCAGGGGGTGCAACAGTAGGGTAAGTGTTGGATAGTATAGGGGTAAAAATTACTATTCTAACTCCAGGGGGTGCAACAGTAGGGTAAGTGTTGGATAGTATAGGGGTAAAAATTACTATTCTAACTCCAGGGGGTGCAACAGTAGGGTAAGTGTTGGATAGTATAGGGGTAAAAATTACTATTCTAACTCCAGGGGGTGCAACAGTAGGGTAAGTGTTGGATAGTGTAGTGTAATATTATGCGTTGTAATGGTATGCGTTGTAATGGTAGTATGCGTTGTAATGGAATGCGTTGTAAAGGTAGTTTTTAAAAATGCGTTGTAGTGTCATGCGTTGTAATGTCATGCGTTGTAATGGATTATGCGTTGTAAAAAATGCGTTGTAAAGGTAGTGCGTTGTAAAAGTTGCGTTGTAAAGGTTGTTCCCCTTTTTATAAAGTTCAAGTCCATGTTGTTGTTCCCCATGATCCCATCCCCAGTCTGCCCCAAGTTAAGCCGGTTGGTCGGGTCTTCTAATCTTTACCAGCTACCAGGGGGAGTTGAGCCAGGCCCTCCAAAGTGATGTCACGAGGTCCGACCAGCGACCGCGCTAGCACCAGCTGCAGAATCTGAATGGAACCCCTGAGACAGACAAGGCCCTCCAATGTGATGTCATGAGGTCCGCGCTAGCACCAGAATCCTGTGATTCACAGGATTCTGCAGCTGGTGCTAGCGTGGAGCTCGTGACATCACATTGGAGGGCCTTGTCTGTCTCTCAGGCTGTGAATGGAACCCCTGTGACAGGCTGGGCCCTCCAATGTGATGTCACGACACGTCACGAGGTCCGCGCTAGCACCAACTGCGTGCAGATTGCAGAAGGGCATATTTAAAAAATCATGACATTTTTGACTGTACTTCGCTATAGCAACTCCCCATGTAAAAATCTGTGTATTCCCCATAAAAGATCATTCAGTCTTCACTGCATGACTGTAGTTTGTTGTGTATTTCGTGTATGTATTTTGTACGTGGTGCACGTGAGCTGTATGGTGTTTTCCAGTCTGAATCCTCTATGAAGACATAGGGCATGCGGCACAAGATGGTGGATCCCAGCATAGGGCAAAGTGATCCATGCTTCCCTATCCTTCAAGCAACCCACGGTTGCATCACAGACCCCACAGCAAGCTAATACCTGTCTGGTTACTCAGCCCACCACCCAACCTAAATGCAACAGACTGAACTAAATTGGTCTGGTCACCTGGGAAAATCTGAGAGCATACCTACCTTGAGGTATCCGACATCTGCTGGAAGGTGACTGACTTGTGTGAGGTCTAATGCACATCCTAACATAACAGCTTCCTATACATAGTGCACAGCTAAGGGCCAGCCAGAAAATGCAGCAAGAGTATTCCCTCCTTTGGGAGGCCCAGGACGAAAGTCACTAAAGAAGTCATCTACTTTGATTGTCTGGAATTGTGATTTTTTTTGTTTTTTACCTGAAATATAGTTTAGCTGGCCATAGCTTCCAGTCAGTGCTCTCAGTTTGCCCTTAACATAAGCCTCCTTGAGGCAATAGGGTGTATTCACATTTGGAGAAATGCTTCGGCATCCACACTGAGGGATGTCTAACACGAAACAGGCATCTAAAGTAGTTTTTGCAAAGGCTGGAAACATGTTTAGGGCTTAAATGAAGTCCTGCTGCTGTGACCTGGCCTGAAAGAACAGGAAGGTGGAAAGATGCTTGCACCTGACTAGATCAACTGCTCAGATGGGCGTAAACTGCCTGGATGTCAGCGCGAGGAAGGGAACCATGCATGGGCCTGATGACAGGAACTGCTGACATCTGTTTTGGAAATTGCTTGAAGACCTGCAGGAGACAGCAAGTGGTGTTAAACTGCGTCATCCTTACCCGCTGTGAAACTTACCAGACGCTTTGAGAGTTTAATTACTCTATTACGCACCCAAGAGTAACTCTTTCATACTATACATTACAGCAGTTGACTGAGGTTGTTTGCTTTAATTCTGGAACCCTTCAAAACCATTTCCATTGCTCACATGATCTGTATCTATTGGGATTTATCGACACGCCTCAGTCCAAAACCTAAATCCCAGTTTCACCATTTTTAGAGGGACCAATTTTTCCATCATGTGTCCCTGCCATCTGGAGTCACCACCCATGATCATTCGCCACTTACGGGCCTCAATAGTAAGGCACCAGCACAGGAGCTGCTGGGAGGCTCAGGCCCACCCACCTACTAATTTCCATCACCAACAATCCTGTTGATGTGACTTTCTTGAACTACTGGGACTAGAATTCTCCTGCTGCTGACCACTGGAGCTCAGTTAAATGAACCCTGAACTTGGGTGGGGGTGGAAACTTTGTAAAATTGTTCCACCACAATGTAGAATCTTTGTAAAAGTGTTCGAGATTGCATTTTATCGCCATCAAAATTCAAAAACCGTCTGGTTTGGTTTAATTGTCATCATTCACACTACCCTGCATTTCCTTTGTACATCTTCATAGCTATTCTTTTTGAAAACAGTATAGCCGAGACTGACTGGACATTGAAGTTTATTATTATGCGGACAAATGTGTCATACTACCAGTGTGAATGGAACACCTATGACAGGCCAGACCCTCCAATGTGATGTCACGAGGTCCGCGCTAGCACCAGCTGCAGAATCCTGTGATTCACAGGATTCTGCAGCTGGTGCTAGCGCGGTCCTCGTGACATCACATTGGAGAGCCTTGTCTGTCTCAGGCTGTGAATGGAACCCCTGTGACAGACCGGGCCCTCCAATCTGATGTCACGAGGTCCGCGCTAGCACCAGCTGCAGAATCCTGTGATTCACAGGATTCTGCAGCTGGTGCTAGCGCGGTCCTCGTGACATCACATTGGAGAGCCTTGTCTGTCTCAGGCTGTGAATGGAACCCCTGTGACAGGCCGGGCCCTCCAATCTGATGTCACGAGGTCCGCGCTAGCACCAGCTGCAGAATCCTGTGATTCACAGGATTCTGCAGCTGGTGCTAGCGCGGTCCTCGTGACATCACATTGGAGAGCCTTGTCTGTCTCAGGCTGTGAATGGAACCCCTGTGACAGGCCGGGCCCTCCAATCTGATGTCACGAGGTCGGAGGTCCGCGCTAAGTGCAGAGGGGAGACCTCTGCCGCAGTAGAGACAAGCAGAGGGGAAGAATGTCGGGTAGGCAAGGGGTCGTCTTTTTGAGTTTTTCGCAGGATAATTCCCCCCTTACAATGCAACACCTGTCATTGCCCATAAATAAACCGGTGATGTATGATGGCACGTTGAAAAGTCTCTATTGTGACCGTGTCCTTGGTATAAAAGGCTGCCAGGCTGGTAACCAGGCAGCCTCAGCACTGCACTCATGAGCACCGGACAGAGAGGGCCACTGCTGGCGGCTGAATCTGAGGCCTGCGAGAGGCGGGAGCAGCAGGGGCCTATCAGGCTCCAGAAAAGAAGTGGGTGGGGATGGGTCTAAAGCCAGGACACAGCGAGTATATAAACCAAACGAAAACTGAACTGAAAACCGAACTTGAAACCAAACTGAAACCAAACTTGAAATTGACTTGAAACTGTCTTGAAACTCAATTTTCCTTCCCTTCTCTTCCTTCACTTCCGATCAACTTCCGTTCCGTTGCCTTCGCTTCCATCCCTCTTCCTTTTCTTCCCCGATCTTCTCCCCTACCCTTCCCTTCTCACCTTTCCCTCCTCATCTTCCATCCCTTCTCGCCTCCCTGCTCTCTCTCCCATCCCCTTCCCTCTCCCTTCTTCACCTCACCCCCTCCCTCCTCCCTCCTCCCTTCTCCCTTTTTCTCCTCACCCTTCCCTTACCCCCACCCTTCCCGTACCCTCTCTTCCCCTTCCCTCTCTACCCCCACCATGTACCCTCACCCTCCTCGTTCCCCTCTCCCTCAACTCTCCACCTTCCAATCTCCCATTCCCCTCCACCTTCCCCTCTAACTCCCTCATCCTCACCCTTGCCCTCTTACTCTCCCTCCCCTTCATCCTCAACCTCTCCCTTCCCCTCTCCCTTCCCTTTCCCTCACCCTCACCCTTTCCCTCTCCCTTCCCCTCTGCCTCACCCTCACCCTCTTCCATTCCCTCACCCTCTCTCTTCCCCTCTCCCTCTCCCTCTAACCCTCCCTCTCCCTTTTCCTCAGCCTCTTCCTTTCCCCTCTCCCTCCACCTCTCTCCCTCTGAACCCCCTCTCCCTTCCCCCTTTTCGTTCCCCTCTCCCTTTCGGCTTCATCTCTCCATTTCAGCTTCCCCTCTCCCTCTCCCTCACCCCTTCCCCCTCTTCCCTCTCCTTTCCCCTCTCCCAAGTTAAGCCAGTTGGATCTTTACCCAAGCTACCAGGGGGGAGTTGAGCTCATGTTAACTTAGCGACTGGGGATCCTCCCGGACAACGGTGGCGGCGATTGCTTATGGTGGGTAAGAAGTCACTCTCCAATTAGAACAATGTAAAATGTTTAAAAGATATAAGTACAGGTGACTTAATAAGAGAACGTAGGCACAATAGTTTGCTCCAAATCGAGAATTAATTGTGTTGCTTTTTAGCAGAGCCAGCTTTAGGGCAGCGAAACTGGTGTAGCTTCACCTGGCACGGATCTGGGGGTGTGGTTCAGAAGCACCGGCTGTAGCATTCCTCCCGTTTCCAGCAGTTTTAGTGACAATACAAATGACAAGATAACTGGTGATTCATGTTGACTGGAGAGGAGCTCTCTAGAGACAGTGTGACTCATCACAGTGCAGAGGGTGAATATGCCCGCTGCAAAGAAGTGGCTTGCAGATCATAACTAGGTCAGTGGGTTATAGTTTAAGATCCTTTGTTTATAAGTAACAATCCTAGTCTCAGGGACCTGTGAACCGAGAGTTGAATGGTATAGATCAAAATGTTGTTCCCCAGTCTGTCATTATCTTAATGTTGGTAATAGAGGTCGTTTGGGAAGAACCTAATTAGGAAAGCCAACCACTGCAGTATCAGTATGTATAAAATCCCTTAGTTTACGTTCTCCAGAACATACTCTTAAAATACACTGCCTAGTAGGATGGCAGACTTGATTCCTACACCTTGTAATTTTTAATTTGTCTCAAGATTTACTATAGACCTATTTACACATGTATTATTCAATGTCTCTGTATAATGAGAAGAGCTGACACTACACTGGTAGGAGTAACACCACAAAAAAATGAAACAAAAAGGTGCAATGAGCACTGTTGGTGGGGTTGTGGTTGGAGATTAAAAAAGAAGGGTTGTACTGGGCACCATCAACACTTAAGTCAGCCTTGCTCTCTAAATGCATGAACAGCAGCAGTGTTAATGAACACTCACTTGTCGTCAAGCACTAGCCCAATTATGCAGTCCTGAGCTGTTCCATTGGTAGAATCCAGAAAGAAATGCAGTTTAAAATCCGGCGTCAAGACAATACACATACAAGTAAACTGATGTGCGTGGGTGGTCTAGGCCACATCCACACTTCCAATGAAGTATTGCACTTTAAATAAGTAACTTAACATTCTCAGATACATTTGCTGCCAATAGTGACATTGTCAGAAGTCATTCACCACATAATGCATCTAATACCTGAACAAATAAAACCTCACAAAGCATATCCAAAAAGTATATTTATTTCTCATAATGCATTTCCAAACAAAGACACAAACTCCATGAACACACAACATAAGCCGATCCCTTTTCAAAGGCCCCACATGTTGAAGCTTGCCATCCTCCGTTACTCTCATGCGTTCCTTTCCACACCCTTATTCGCTTTTAGGTTGATGTTTTTTACAGACTTTTGGAGAGACTTAGGAGAAAGTGCGATCTCCTCCACCTCTGGCTTTCCATGTGCAAGTAGGAGGCTGGCTGAGCAGACATTTCTGGTATATGTGTGGAATTTGATGTAGCTCCTAAGGTAGGAGGTGCCCCTAGGCTGTCCAAGGCCTTGTGTGTGTGAGGAGTTTGAGTGCGTGTTTATGAACAGTGAGCCAATGGAGGTCTCTTGAGTTCTGAGGGGATATTTGTGTGTGGGAGGAAGAGGGAGGAGGATGAGTGTGTGTCTGGCTGCCACGTTTTATATGGTCTGGAGTCTTCTAGTCAGTTGCCGGTGGTGCTGACAAAGAGTGCATTGCCGTAGTCCAACCTGTTGGAGATGTGGGCCTGGATGAAGTTCTGCATGTGTTGATCAGGACCACTTAAAGATTTTCTGAGGATCTTAAGGGTGTAGAAACAGAAGGATGTGACTGAGTTGACTTGGCAGGTTATTCCAATTTGGTTGTCCAGCACTTTTACTAGGTTCTTGGCTGGTTGGGCAAGGTGTGGGTCCGAGATCTGCTGACCACCACGTCGAGTTCCATATTGTGGTGCCCTTGCTGGAGAGTATCGCTTAAGTTTTGTCTGTGTTGAGTTTCAGACAGTTGGCCTTCATCTAGCTGGTGACTTCAGACATGCAGACAGCGAGGGTGCTCCGGATGCTGGATGTTTTGTCAGAGAGGGAAAGTATGAGCTAAGTTTCATTGGCATAGGAGATGATGTTGCTTCTTTGGATCTGGGTGATGTTAGCGAGAGATGCCATGTGGCGTTGAACAGTGTGGGGCTGAGGGAAGCAAAGCGCTTTAGCAAGCGGCCTCCTAACGAGAGACAATAAAAATGTTATGATAATGCTGATGGTTAATGTTCTTCCTAGAGAGAGATCCGAGTTTTGTCTAGTGGAAGTTTTGACTCATGGAAAGGTAGCGCAGAAGGTTAATGTGCCTGAAATGAAATGAAATGAAATGAAAAGTAAATTTATATAGCGCGGTTGCTGCCCAGAGGCGTCCAAGCGCTAGAGGCCAGAGTGAGTTGCTTGCCAGAGGAAAAAATAGCGGGAAGTTAATGAGGGGCATTAAACAAAAAAGTCTTCAGCTGTTTTCGAAAAGAGGAGAGGTTGGAGTTGGACCTAAGATGAAGAGGAAGTGAATTCCATGTCTTGGCGGCATTATAGGCGAATGTCCTGCCGCCAGCTCTTACCTTTTTTATTCTGGGGACTATGGCCATACATGTCTGGCCAGAGCGGAGGTTTCTGCTGGGTTGGTACAATCATCGGTCCTGTGTCCCAAAAGGCCTGGTGAGAAATACACATGGCCTTAAAGGTGATTCTGTGTCGCACTGGTAGCCAATGCAGCCTGCTCAGTCCAGGTTTGGCTGACTGTCTGCGCGGCAGCTGGAGCAGTATGCGAGCCGCACAATTCTGAACTATCTGTAGTTTGCGCAAGGTGTATTCCAGGGCACCGAGATAAAGGGCATTGTTGAAGTCTAAACGGGACTGAATCAAGCCTTGAATGGCCACCTGCTTTGCCTCCACAGGTAGAAGAGGGAGGACTTTCTTCAACATCCTAAGAAGTCCGAAGCAGGTAGCCGAGAGTTTAGTAGCCTGGGTGTTAAATGAGAGGGTTTTATCAAGCCAAACCCCAAGGCTCTTAATATTGTCCTTGGGTATAGGGGGAACACCTAAACAAGAGGGCCACAAGGAGATGAAGAAGGTGGGATTTGTGGGACCCAGGAGCATCAGCTCAGTTTTGTCCCCATTGAGCTTGAGGGAGGAGGAAGTCATCCATCCCTTTACCTCCTCTAAGCATTTTATTAGCCCACCTGAAGATGACAGACCAGCCTCCTGCGCCAAGGAGACCACTAGCTGGGTGTCGTCCGCGTAAGAAATTATTTTAACCCCAAACGGACGGACAACCTCAGCCAGTGGTCTCATGTAGATGTTAAAAAGCGCGGGGCTTAAGGAGGAGCCCTGTGGGACTCCACACCTCAAAGGTCTGCTCGTGGATACTGTATCTCCATCAAAAACTTGGAAGGATCTGTCACTCAAAAAGGATTTGAGCCATAGCCATGCTCCATCAACTATTCCGACACTCGAGAGGCGGCTCAGCAAGGTGTCGTGGCTGACCGTATCGAATGCCGCACTTAGATCAAGGAGGATCACTGCCACTGATCCCCCTTGATCTAAGATTTTTCTGGTTTCCTCAGTGACTGCCAGTAGGGCAGTCTCTGTTCCATGTCTGGGTCTGAAACCCGTCTGGGTGGCGTCTAACACCTGGTTGTTCTCGAGAAAATTCACCAGATGGAGGTTGATGTATCTCTCGAGAATTTTGCTCACCCATGGAAGTAGAGAAATCGGCCGGTAGTTACTGAAATCAGTGGGGTCCAGATTAGTTTTTTTTAGCAGAGCCCGAACCATGGCCCGCTTCCAGGCTGGAGGAACAGTACCAGAGATGATGGAGGCATTCAGGAGGTCCATGATGGTCGGTAGGATAACCTGAGATGCCAACAACATGACTTCTGGAGGTGCTGGATCACAGGGAGACCCAGATTTTACCTTGCGTGCTATAGAATCCAAAGATTCAGGGTCTAGTGGAGGAAAGTGATTCAATGTTATCAAGGATTGAGATGGAGTATCCCCCAAATTTGTCTGACCCTGAGCTATGGCAACCATTGCTATAGAGGGGAAAGATTAATTGATTTTATTAACTTTCTGGTGGAAAAATTCTACCAAGTCATTGCAGTGGGCTGTTGTTATGTCCTGATGCATGCTAGAAGAGGGAAGTTTAGTAAGATTTTTCAATATTTGAAAAATTTCCTTAGGCTTGGACTTGGCTTGTATGATTTTATCAGAAAAGTATACGGATTGGGCAAATTTAACCTCGGTTTTATAGATTTTAATTGCCTCTCTATAGCAGACTTTTTCCTCCAAAGAGTAGTCTAAACGCCACCGTCTTTCCATTTTCCTGCAGTGGCGTTTCTTTTCCCTAAGCGCCTCTGAATACCAGGGGGCCGTTTTATGAGAACGTTTCAACGTGATTTTACCCAAGGGGAGAGTGGCTTCAAGGGATTGTGCGATCCAGTCTTCATATTCCTGATTGGCCAAACATGGATCCTCATTGTAGGAGGGCTGGTCAATCGCTAGTCTACTTGCCCAGGCATCGACAGGTAGCCGCGCCCAAGATCTGACATTCCTTACAGTGGGTCTAGAGGGGAGTGGCTTGAGTGTGGTCCAGGTGAAAGGCACAAGTAGATGGTCAGTCCAAGGGAGGGAAATAGGCAGCCCGGCCACAAGGTCTGTACAGTTACTGAACACAGGGTCCAGTAGGTAGCCCTTAATGTGAGTAGGTGCTTTCACTCGTTGGACTAATTGTAGTGCAGCTAGATCATCTGCAAGTGTCATAGCAGTGCGGTCCAGAGTAGTATCAAAATGAAAATTAAGGTCCCCTAGCAGAGTATAATTAGAGGCAGTGCTAACCCGTTCAGCCACAATCGACGGAAGAAGATTGTGAAACTGTTTAGGGGGTCCCAGGGGGCGATATATGACCGTACCTGAGAAGCAGTTGTTAGGGGAGAATTCCAGACTGAATGCTAAGCTCTCGCATTCTGGAATTACTTCAGAAATTACTCGACAGTGGAATTGCTCTTTATATATAATGGCTAGGCCTCCTCCTGTCCCTTCAGGACGATCCAACCGAGTAATTTGGAAGCCTTGAGGGAGGACTGTCACTAAGACAGGATCAGAGTCCGACGCAAGCCGCGTTTCAGGGAGAAAAACTGCATCTGGCATGCGTTCCTCTAACAAAAGGGCAATTTCCACCCTATGTTTTGGCAGGGACCTGCAATTTAGCAAAAACATACAGTAATCCTGTTTCACATCCCGAACCTGAGTAGGTTTGAGGATTTGTTTACACCTCGGACAGATCACTGGAAGCTCCGAAGCATGATAGAGGTGCGAGCCACAATCAGTTCCCAAAGACCTCATACTAAGCAGAGCTTCCGCGCTATAATGCCTGACATATTGTGGCTGAGATGTAGGGGGCATGGCCCTCGGCCCTGTCCAGGCGCGGACGGGCGCAGATGGGCTTGTCTTAGGCGAGCCTTCGACGCGCAGACGGCGCGCCCGCTGCGCTCGTCCGCTGCACGTCAGGGAAATGCACATATTTTATAATATACGGGGGAGCGTGGCCTGACGGTAGTGGGCGTGGCCTGTGTGCTCCGGGGAAATGGCGGCAAGCAAAATAGTAACCCGCGGCAGCGCTAGAGTCCGCTGCGTGGGGATGCCCAGGGAGAATGAATGGTAAGTTAAAACACACAATATTACACCCAAATGTTTAAAAGCTAGCAAGCGTTTCTCCCGGCTTCCGCCTCAGGAGATTAAAAGGCCTGCTGCAAAGAACATGTACCTGATTCAGATCACAAAATGCACATGATGTAAATAGGTCAGTGAGTCACTGCTTTTGTCAGAGAGATCCTTTTGTTACTTGCAGTTTGTAAGTTAAAATCCTAACATACAACAGTGAGCTATTAACTGTCATCTAAGAGCTGCATGCAAACTGCAAGGAATAAATTGGAGCGTTATGTTTTTTCCCCCAGTCTCAGATTACCCTAGTGTTTCAAAAATAAATTGTTATCTTTTTATTTACAGCACCTGGTAAAGCCTGACAACCTGAAACATTACCAAATTTTGGGGCAATTTTTCAGCGAAGAACAAGAGGCCCCAACCTCCTTTGCTGCTCTTTCACCCCGGCTACGACCCAGCAAACACCAGTGTTAAAGGTAACGAAACTGATGCTATATTTCTTTACATGGGAGTTAGAGCTATGTATGTGGTCACTCTCAAGGCTTTCAAGCAGTGTCTGTTTCAGTGCCTCCAGCAACCACTATGGCACAGAGAGGCAGCAGGCAGTAAGGCTGTATTTTTAGCAGTCATGTTGTGCAAAGGGGAGCTGTTGAAGATTTATTGCAGTACTGCACAAGATATATGTATTTATACTGAAATATGAAATTATTGCACCGCACCTATACGTTGTACTTTGATTATTGACAGGTTTCTTTAATATATATTGGTAAGGCCAGCATCGGCATCATGAATACAGTACAAGAGCTGATTACAAGGTCATTCCAGGCACGGCCACTTGAAGAGAAACTACATTTAAAGCAATTAGGACCTCATCAGCCTGACATAAACCTACAGAAAACTTCCCAGGACAGAGGAAAAATGTCCAAACGTACATTCTCAAACGCCTGGTACACAAAAGCTGATTGGCTTACAGGGTGGCCTTTAAGAAATTCTCTGTTCTGCTTCCCCTGCTTGCTGTTTGGTGGTGAGTTTTCTTGGACAAATCAAGGAATAATAGACTTGAAGCATTTGTCTGAAAAAATAAAGAAGCATGCATACACAAGAAAGCATATGGAAAATCTGACGAGACTGGGAATTTTGGGGGAAAACGCACCTATTGAGCAGCAGATAAACGATGCATACCGCAAAACAATACAGAAACACAATGAAGCCGTTAATAGGAACAGACAGATTCTATCCAAAATAATTGATTGCATTCGTTTCTGTGATGCTTTCGAACTGGCATTGTGAGGCCATGATGAATCAGAAAGTTCCTCAAAACCTGGGATCTTCAGAGGCCTAGTGGATTTAATGGCAAGCATAGACAAGGAATTGGAAACACATTTAGCAAGTGCTACAGTGTTTAAGGGCACCTCTAAAACGATACAAAATGAACTCTTTGAGTGTATGCTCGAAATTATGAGAAGCCATATTGTGCAAGAGTTGCAAAACACAGACTTTGTGGCTATTCAGGCTGATGACACCACTGATGTGGCCACTAAAACACAATCCGTATTAGTGTTTCGGTACATTGACAATGAGAGAGAAGTTGTGGAGAGGTTCTATGGTTTCACACATTTAAGAGACTCTAGTGCAGAAACCATTATTGCAGCTATACTGTGTCAACTGAACTTAATTTTTCCTGAGCTGCCTCAAAAACAAAAACTTATCGCACAAAGCTATGATGGTGCATCCGTAATGAGTGGAAGCCTTAGTGGAGTAGAGAAAAGAATTCAAGATGTGTACCCTAATGCTCATTATGTGCACTGTTACGCCCACCAACTTAATCTTATAATGCAACAGGTAGTATCAAAGATCACAGAGACACACATTTTCTTTCAGGATGTAGGAGGCATGGCAGCATTCTTCTCACGTTCCCCCAAAAGAACGGAATCACTTCATGAGATTGTGGACAAAAGCGTTCCAAGAGGATCCTCAACTCGTTGGAACTTTAACATCCGTACAGTCAACCTAATCTATGAACAATGGGAGGACCTTCAGAAATGTTTTGCCACCATAGAAGCCAATAATGAGTTTAATTACAAAAGTCAGACTGAAGCCCGTGGCTTTGCTAGAACACTACAAGACAGAGAGTTTCAGTTCTTACTGTTTTTATTTCATGATATAATAGTTGCTGTCGACCTGTTATACCATCAGTTACAAGCACGAGAGATAGATACTGTCAAAGTGCAAGTATGTACCGCTATGTTTGTACAAAGCATAAGCAAAGTGAGAGATGGGGTTGACAATTTAGACAGCAAACTGCCAGAGCATTCTACTTTTTCAAACCGCAGGAAAAACAGCACCACTCTGGTCCGAATTGCAAAGGAGATATGTGACATTGTAATTATGCAGGCACAAGACCGTTTTTCTCTCACTAAACATTTGGTGAGTGCCACATTATTGCAAACTGAAGAGTTTGCAAAATATGATGAATCCTTCCCGGAGCGTGCTCTGAATGAGGCTGTGGAAGCTTATCCAATGCTCAAAAAAGAGCAGCTGAGAACTGAGTTGACTGTACTGTACGCAATGCCTGTGTACCGGAAGGCCACAAGTGCCTTTACTTTGCTGGCTTTAATACATAAACTTCATATGGAAAAGTCATTTACAGAGACAGTGACTTTACTCAAAATTGTCATAACCACTCCTATGACAACATCCAAGTCTGTACTATGTTTTTCAGCCTTAAAGAGGATTAAGACATTCCTCAGGAACACCATGCTTGAGGAAAGACTCAATGCTTTGGTGGCAATGCTCTCTGTAGAGAGCAAGCTAGTTCAGAAAATCCTGGACTTTAACATTAAAGTTATTGACAAGTTTGCTGCTCTTAAAGAGAGACGTGCTGATTTCATTTACAAAAAGTAAACAATGTTGAATGCTGCTACTTTGCGACCAGTTTAGTTGTTTGTTAAATAAAAAACATCTGTGAGTGAGGTACTCAGAAATGCATTGTATCTCGAAGTCTGTTATGAAGCTCTGTGGTTATAGTGAATAAGCAGCTACCTATGTTATATGACATCTCTTTATTAATGTAATAACTGCACTTTCACAATTGCTTTATTAACCTTCCTGCTTTCTCAAATTTGCTTGAAAATGCACCATTTTTCTTCTTTTTTTTCAAAATGTTCTCGGGGGGAGAACACCTCCCCCGAAACCCCTTATGGTGGTATGCCAATCATTCTATGCCCCACCACTTTCAAATCTCACCAGCCGCCTCTGAGAGGGAGACCCGACATTGACCTCCCACCTGCCCCACTTGCCGTATTTACCCTTAAATGCCAGAGCCAGTGTCCCAAAGAGATTAGAGAAGCAAGGGTTAACTCTCCCCGATGTCTCTCGTGTACAGGAAGAAGACCGGCCTCTTGATAGCAGAAGCCAATAGAAACAACAGACAGAGGCAGAGCAACCACCACGTAAGGAGGACCCAGGAAACCCGGAAGACACCAAGATCCTCGAGGGAAGAAGGAGCCTAGCTGCATCGAGGGAGGTGGATGCTGTATGGGACACGGAGAAGAACCCAACTGCATCCCAGAGGTAAGACAACCAGGCAGGAGCAGAAGAGAGCCCAGTTGACTCCTTGGGAGGGGATGAAGAAGCTGACGAAGCCCTCGAGACCTTATGCGAGGACTGTTGGATGCCCCCGGAGGATGCTTTCACTCCTCCGCAACTCAGGGGAGTTGCGGCCCCTGCGGTACGTGCCTCCCTATGCTATCCGCTACCCTATGTTTGTAATCCTGGGGGACCTGAATCTACATTTTGATAACAAAGGTAGTCAAGAAATTTGTGAGTTTACAACTGGATTACAGGCCCTAGGCCTGGAACAGCTGGTCCATGCTCCTATGCATATTAGGGGCCATACATTAGATAATATTTTCTCTAATAATTCTCAGGTGGGAGCTTTGCCACTGGTGCCGGTGGTATGGTCTGATCACTCGATTCTTTCCTAGAAAGGTCGTTGGCCAACGGAAATAGCCTTTGGAGTCTAAATGGACCCGGACATGGTCCTTACTAACCCTGATTCCTTCACGGCCAAACTGGCCTTGAGCACACCAGAACTGGAGGCCTCAACCCAGATAGCAGATAAATAAATCTCTTCTTGGATTAAGGAGGCAGTAGACTCCTTAACACCTCTGAAGCTCTGTAATAGTTTTAGCTCAAATCCCTCATCGGAATGGTTCTCAGAGGAGTTAGTAATGTCTAAGAAGGAATGTAAACGTCTTGAACGCTGGTGGAGGACGTATTATCTCCCAGAGAACAAGTCAAAGTATCTTGAAGCGCTACAACACTATTATAAACAAATCAGGAGAACATGTAGGGATTTCTATACTCATAAAATTTAATCTGCCAAGAACGCCACTAAAGACATCTTTCGTATTGTTAAAGAACTTACTTCCTTGGAGCGCGTTACAGCAGGGATGCCAGCATCTACGGAGTACAGTAATAAAGTAGCTAGTTTCTCTTCAGAAAAAAATAGAGAAGATATATGCCAGCTTCCAAGGAACGAGTAGGAATTTTTCCGTCACTCCCCCAAGGAGTTAAACTTTGCAGAAGGGAATTTTTACCTTCCAACCACCAGTCGAAAGAGATTTTTTTTTTGCAAAAACAATTTTTATTGCTTTACCCGATTACAATTGCCATCATCAAACATCATCACACCCCTGGTCATATCCAGCATGTAGGAACCAGTGCATAATACAGTCTAAACCACTTCCAGCTAGTAAGTCACTGTCCCCCAGCACCCACCAGTCGAAAGAGATATACTACAGCTTATGTCAGTAGTAAATTCGGGCTCTCCCATGGATATTATCCCCCCAAAGATGCTATTTCGAGAGAAGGATGCCATTGCACCAGCGCTTACAAATCTTAAGAACTTATCTTTCAGCTCGGGCATGTTTCTATTAATTGGAAACACGTGATGGTGGTTTAGCTATTGAAGAAACCACCCTTAGATCCTACGCTCTCTGAAAATTTGAGACCAGTTTCTCTGTTACCTTTTCTTGCAAAAATTGCAGAGAAATGTCTTAACTCCTAACTGACTAAGTTTATGGAAGAAAACCAGGTACTTCATAAAACTCAGTCTGGTTTCAGGCCTCTATTTAGCACTGAATTGGCTCCACTCCTGGCCTCTGAGTCGCTAAAAATAGCAGCAAATAGGGGTAGGACTGCAGCACTGATCCTGCTAGATTTAAGTGTGGCTTTTGATACGGTATCCGTTGCCCTTCTTTTGGAATGGCTATGGGATGCCGGTATCAGAGACAGCACATGGGAATGGATCAAGCATTTCCTACAAGACAGATCCTTTCAAGTCCTACAACAGCCCTTTAAGTCGGAGACCCATCCCCTGTTGTAAGGGGTGCCACAAAGGTTCTGCACTTAGCCCAACGTTATTTAACGTGTATATGAGCCCACTAGCAGACATAGTACTGTACCATGGGGTGAAGCTGGTGTCGTATGCTGATGTCACTCAGCTGTGCGTCACGTTGGAACAGAAAGATTTAGAGGCTGCACCTAAATTCAAAGCTTGCTTAACAGATCTGGCTAACTCGATGAATCTTAGCTGTCTTCATTTTAATGCAGGCATGACTGACATCATGGTAGTTGGTAAACAGCCCTCCAACTGGTCGTATATCTGGTGGCCGGAAGAGTTAGGGTCGACCCCAGTTCCCAAACCTAAGATCAAAAATTTGAGAGTATGGTTTGATAACACCTTATCTTTTATGGAACAGATATCAGTTGTGGCTGGTTCTTGCTTTCGACTCTTAAAGATGCTACGGCAAATCTTAGATCTTCCACCTGTAGATGCTAAAAAGACCATTATTCAGGCTTTGATTACATCTTGTTTGGATTACTACAACATTCTTGACCCAGAGGTCACTAAAAGCAACATGAGAATGTTGCAGAAAGTCCAGAATGCTGCAGCCCGGATGTTATTGAACATCCCAATTCGAACCTCGGTAGGAGCGGCCCTGAGGGAACTACACTGGCTACAGGTGCAGGACAGAGTTACCTTTAAAGCTCTGTGCATCTGCCAAAGGATTCTAAAAGAGAAGGGTCCTAGTTTTCTGCGACCCTTACTCATCCCCTACAGACCGATTCGGAATCTTAGGTCTGGGGCACCGCAAAGTTGAAAGTGCCCATAATTTAAAAGGCATGGTTAGGAGGCCGTTCCTTTAGCTTTTTAGCAGCAAAGGCCTGAAATCAACTGCAGCTGGAGGTGAGGATGCAGCCTTCAGTAGTACTGTTCCGTTGAAAACTCAAAACGTGCTCCTTTCTGTCACTTTCGATGGATTGATTCTAATTCTTTGTGTTTCCGGATAGGGCTCTACTTTACTGGCAATTCGAATTCTTAGGGCGGGGGCACTCCATTAGATCCAAGTGCTTTACAAGCTTATAATCAATCAATCAGTCAATGCTAGCAGGGGAGGGGAGTAAGGGGCTGGGTGGGATATTAAAAGGGAGAGGGTGGGGCACGAAGGACAACACAGGGAGTTTAATTGTGTATGCCATTTGTAAACCTCTGAGCACTTCCCATGGCACTTGAACCGCCTGCATGAGCATGCCCAAATCGCAATTCAATGCCATGACAGTTTATTGACATATCAACCTAAAAGATTTGGACGCCCGTACAGAAAAGGGAGACTCCCTTGTAATATTTTGCATGTGCCCTCTCCCGTTGAAAGAGACAGCCTATTATTTTTTTGTGCATGTGCCTGCTCCCTAAAGATAAGGGACTGGTTGTCAGCTGTCACAGGATGGGACCCTCTATACTCTTTGGTTCCTTTTTTTCTAGCTTGGTTTGTTGCACACCCTGTCGCATGGTACCCTAACAATCCCAGGGATGGTGAAGGGCTTTACCCTCGAAACCCTGACCCACTCAACAATAATAATTGCCGCTTTTTTCTTCTTTTCTTCCTGAGACTTCTGGGGACGTCCTCTCAGTGGAAGCTCTTCATGAAAGGAAGAAGACCCTGGAAAACCCACAGAAATGAAGAGAAGACCCTTAACTTTTCCATTGCAATTTTTGTTTATGCGCTCCTTAATAAAACCACCCCAAAATTGATCCTCACATTAAGCCTCTGAGATTATTTTTCTGCCCGTCCCCCACACACTCTTGATGGCTTGAATTTTGCACCTGAAACGAAGGTGGCATTGTCATTTGGCACCATGGGAAAAGTAGCTCACCACATATTTAAGTATTTACCTCAAATGCTTGGAAATGACAATCAACCAATATGGGATGTGTTTACAGAGGCTAAATTGAGTCTGGAGAAAAGCCTCCCTAAAGAGGAACACATTGTATTGTCTCAGTACAAGTTCACATAAAGCCACAGAAACAAGGCGAATTGTTTTAGAACTTTGTTTCTACTCTACGTGAACTCTCAGTCAAATGTAAGTTTGGCCAAACAATGGATGAGCTAATCAGAGACCAACTTATCATTCATTGTCAAAGCAAGGAAATTCAGCAACATCTGTGGGCTGCTAAGAACCCATCAATGAAAGATGCAATTAGCATTGCGAAAGTAGCAGAAGAATTTGAACAATGCATGAAGGTGATGAATAAGAAAGATTTATTGGTTGCGGAGGGAGAAGTTGTTGTATTAGGGAATAAAGATGAAGGAAACTTGAGAGCAATCAACAAGTGTAATAACAAATCTCTAAAGGGTCTAAGCAAAAAGGGAGCTCAAGGTGTGGGAGTGGATTAGACCCTTGCTTAGAAAGGGTCTAAGCAAAAAGGTTGCTCAAGGTGTGGGAGTGGTATACATTCCAGTGAGTCCAAATGGTGTTTTGCGTCTAACAAGGTTTGTAGGAAGTGTGAGCATTAAGGAATATTATACTTTCATGTGCAAACTCAATAATAATAAATCCTGTGTAGCAGGAAGGAAAGGAGTGGGAGGACTGCAACAAGGACCGAGTATTGATTGTTCACCCTGAATATGAGGAAAATGAAAGGAAAATCAGACCAAAGCCGTCTTTTGGGACTCTGGGCAAGGTTGTGAAGTTAATGGTAGACTTTGGTTCATTGCACACCATTGTCCCCGAAAAGTTGTGCAGGAAGGAGTGGTCACATGTTGCTTTGTTGCTTAAAGACAGAAATCCAAATGGTTGCCAAGGAGGTAGAGTAGGTGTGTTGGGGTACTTCAGTTCGCCAATTGAATTTAAGTCACAACGTATTGCAGGGCAGTTCTGCATGGTAGTTCTGCATGGCAAAAGATGGACCGCCAATTTTAGGATGGGCGCATCAATATGACTTACACATAGTTATTGAACTGCACACTCTAGGCAAAGTGTTCGCTGTAGGGGACTTAATTACAGAGGATCTATTATATGAGATGAAAGATGTTTTTAATGAGAAGTTGGGAGCAAAGAAGAGGATCCCTGTGGTGGTACGGCGAGAAGTAGAAAAAATTATAGATGTTGAAAGAGGGAGTCATAGAACCAGTTGAGGCTTCTGCTTGGGTCTCTTCCGTAGTCATGACAAAACAAAGGGATGGCAGACTCAGATTCTGTGTGGACTTACGCAGACTTAATCATCATGTCGTGACTGACACTTTTCTGCTCCGTAACATAAGTTGCTCTTGCTGCTCAAGGGTGGTAGCTACTTTTCTAAACTTGATTTGAAAATTGCTTACCACCAGATCAGACTCCATGAGGAGTCTAGAAGTCTTACAGTATTTGTCATGATGGATGGTATGTTCCAGTTTATGAGTATGCCTTTTGGGTTATCCTTGGCTGCAAGCGTTTCCCAATGGATAATATCTGAAATTTTCAAAGGGGTAAAAACGTGAATTTCTTTCAGGTTCACATTCTGGTCTTTGGAGAGGCGGTGCAAGAACACAATAGTGTTCTGAGGGCAGTGTTGGGCCGACTAAGGGAAACAGGGCTCACATCGAGGAAGGATAAATGTAGGTTTCTGGAAGAGGAAATTGATTATCTTGGGCTTACCATCTCTGGCGAGGGTGTCAAACCAAAGGACATTTTGTTGAAAGCAATCAGAATTGCACCTGTCCCTCACTTTAAAGAGCAATTGCGATCCTTTATGGATCTCATCGAATATTATTCCAAATTCGTAAGCAATTTCGTGCAGAAGACTGAAGGAGTACGACTATCATTGCAAAAGTGATGTATATTCATTTGGGGTGATGTACAAGGGGCTTTTAATGCTGTGAGAAAAGAAGTGGGTGAGGCAGGGATTCTAGTCCCTTTTCATAACAAGCTCAGACCAATCTTAATAGTGGACGCAAGTGCTTGTGGAGTAGGAACTGTACTTTCTCAGAAGCATAGGGGCAAGGAGAAAACTGTGACCTTTGCGTCGCATTCCTTAACTGAGAGTGAATGTAACTATTCTGTTATAAAGCGTGCAGCATTGGCTGCAGCATGGTCAGTGGAACATTTTAGAACCGTCTTCTGGGGCTTGAATTTTTGTATCCGCACAGATCATAAGGCCCTCACCAAGGTCTTGAGCAAGGAGTCTGCCAGGTTTGTGAGGTTAGCTTCCAGATTGCAAGAATATCACTGCAGGGTTGAACACATACCAGGCTGGAAAAAGGTGCAAGCTGATTGGCTGCCAAGCTTGTCGTTAGAGTGTGCAGAGGTTGACGGACTTGGTATTTTGGCTAAGAACAGGAGGGTGCAGTGGTGTCATTGTGTGATGTGCAAGAATGTGTTGGAGGGACTTTTACACCGGAAGAATAGAGTAGGAACATGAAATGCAACAGGGTCCTCTAAAGATTGAACAAATGATGTTGAGAGGAGGACGAAGAGAAAGTGCTGTGGCTCCTTCTGTACGGCCGTTTGTAAAAATCTTAGATGACTTGACCCGTACTGGGTTATTATGAGGAATGACAGGTGTGTGCAACCGGATGGATTGAATGGAAAGATTATAGCCTCCAAGGGTATTTTTTTGGGGTCAAACCATGACAAGAAAAAGAGTGTTGTAGAATTTTTGGTGGCTGTGTATCGATGATCAGATTACATCTTGGGTGGAAAAGTGTGGAGTATTGAAAGAGAGTGAGAAAGGACTAAATATTGCTCTTCATCGGGAAGGGGTCACATTGAAGACCCTGGTACAGCATGGAGTACAGTGTGCTTATATTTTATTGGGCCTATGCATGAGATGAGAGATAACATGAAAAATGTGTTGGTAATAGTGGATGTACATTCCAAGTGGTTGATTGTAAAATCTATGAATAAAGTGACCAGGAGAAGTACATTGAGATGCTGAAAGGAGTATTCTTGGAAGAAGGGCTTCCTTGTATCTTGATTAGGATAATAGGACACAACTCACATCACATGAAAAGAAGGATTTTCTGGATAACTGTGGAATAAAACACCATCGCACTGCATTGTACAACCCTCAAGTGAGTGGTATGGTTGAGGGGGCAACTGCTTGGTCAAGAGTGACAAATCTATGGCCATACAAAGTGGAAAAGATGTTATGGTGTTGGTTGATGACATGATGTGGGCCTATCGCACCACAGCATTGTGTGACTAATGTTACTCCATTTGAAAGAATGCGTGGGAGATGTGGGAACACTACATTGACTCCAGCATGGTTGAAGCAATGTAGCCACAATAAAAGCGCACAGGAATGAGAAGATAGAAAACGGGAGATGAGAGGCAACACAAGCTGTTTAGTATGAGAATACAGTTTAGTGTACAGTTGGAAAAGCAATACATCAACATTTTCGTTGTAGTCTTTTCGCTCCTTTATTTCAAGTGTGCTTAGTCTAAACCATATGGACAGCCAACACGTTTCGCCCAAGCATGGGCTTCTTCAGGGCTGTAATAGCATACAATGTAAAGGTACTTTAGAAATCAGTAGTGAAAGACAACATTTCTAGAACGAGAGAAAAGTAGAAAGGAGAATGGTAGGAAGGGAAGATGGTCAAAGCGAGTGCCAACCGTAGAGTGTGGTTTTGTGAGAACAGGGTGAGGGAACGTAAGTGAATAGAAAAAAGGGAGAGAATGGTGAATGAGAAAAGAACCGCAACAACAACCCGTTGTACATATGCATGGTTAGATGAGGCCCGTACAAGTGCGTAAGGGAAATGGAGGAAAAAAGTGTGTGGGGGGGAGATTCCAACCCATAGATTCATTAAGGTTTAGTCAGACGGCAAGTACATCACACACCCAAGTGTCTAAGTGTGAGACGCAAGAATATGCAATATAGGCGAGGGCCAGCTTACCAGAGGCAATGTTGCCAGAATCTTGCCAGGTGAAGAGGATCAGTGATCCTGAGATCAGTGTGAAACGTCCGTTTCAGAACGTGAACTTCAGAGATAACGGTCTACGGAAAGAAATTCAGTGTGAATTACAAAAGTAATGGGCACTACCATATGTAGTGAGTCAAAGGTAGAGTGTGTAATGGACAAACCTCTAGGCCAAGGAACCGCCTGTACGTCCATAAGGTGGTAATCCTAAGTCAGTAAAAGGGTGATAAGTCCAGTGAAATCCGATGTAATATCGTGATCTGGGGAAAAGATAAGACTAAGGTGATACTGTAGCTGTGGGACGGGCAAGGTGAAAGAAATTAAAAGTGTAATACCCTGCACATGCAGCTATAGACTTTTATGGTAAAGAGCTGGGCTTTGTGGTAATAATGTATGAAAAGATGCCCGTAGCACGCTTGCTAGGCCGGTACGGCCACCGGTGAAGGCTGCCAGTGCCCAGGTACTGTAAAGGTACTCAGCCTGGTAGGGTCCAGGTGTGGGCTTTCTCTAGACTCCATTATACTAGGTGGGGTATTGAGAGCTGTAGTCTAATGAGTCTAGAAAAACTCCTCTCAGGAAACTTACGCTTGTTAAAAAGGACACATATGTTAATGGACGGTAGTATATTGAGTCTGGAGAAACAGGAGACCAGGCTTACTTTTTTACAAATTTTTGCTGCAGATCCGCCATGAATTCACAGCAAATTTGTTTTTTCGAAGATGTTTTTGAGCCCAGGCGGGGTCCCTCTGCGACCCCACCACAGGACTAGGGGGTCAGAGTATTCCTACCCTGCCCCCTTCTGTCTTTTTTCTCTCATTTGTTTAGGACTCAGGGCTGAGTCCTGAGTCCTAAGATGGCTGTCATCACTTCCTGGTTGAAATGGTGGCAGCCAATCAGATTTCAATTTCAGATCTCTCCGGATCCGTGGAGCATCCGCATCCCTAGATATAAAATGTTTCTTTTTTATTAATTACTCAAAAACTGCTGAATGGATTTACACCAAAACACAAAAGGCACTCTTTTCGGACCTAGAGCTAGCTGTCTGCCAAATTTAGTGTAAATCAGTTCAGCGGTTTAGGCTGTAGCTCTGTCTAAAGTTATTAGGGGTAAATGAATGGTGAATGGACCCCCTTTTTCTCTGACCCTGTTTGATGGATCACCCCAAAACATTCCATGTGCAAACTAGGCAAAAAAGAGCACTATAATGGAATAGTTTGTGGAGATTCATAAAATGGTGACAAAGTTATTAGCAACACAAAAAATGCATTTCCTATGGAAACACGATCCTAGCTATAACTACCCAGTGGCGACCACCACTGGGTAATAATGAACATTCATTCCACTGCTACAACAAACTGAATTGTTTCTAATTGTCAGTGGCATACATTTTTTTTGATTTGTAGCTGTAGCCTATTCCTGGCTTACTCTTGATTTACGAAGGACATCTCTGAATTACTTTTGCCTCACTCCTCAATCAGAAAACGTTTAGAGCAGTAAATCTGCTAAAAGGAAAAACATTATTGGAAAGGAATAATATATATTTAGTTTCTTAATGTCTCTTTTAGCACTATCGTTTTAGCTTGATAAAGGAGATGAAACACAGAGAAATAAAGCGGTCTGTAGAGAATGGCACAGTGCGGCCAAACAGGAAAGCCAAGATGAGGACTTAGGCCTCCTTGACCCACTATTGACAAGTTAAGCGCATATTACTTAAGCTAACTTACACCCCACTGCATGCTGTTACACCTTTTGTACTCCTAGGACTCATTCTCGAGGTTTTATGCCTAAATACAAGTACCATTCGCAGTGGTCAGCTGACTTCAGTCCTACCTTCACAAAAACGTGCCAACAACGCTTGGAGGCTTAAAAAAAGCCAGAAAAAGATCAAAACGCAGGCATATTTCGGTTTAGTGGCCTCATCGCTGTCCAACCGACCTAGCTACGTCCCGTGGAACACTTTCAGTAGTTTGGTATACCTAACAACACTTTGAATTCTGGGAACTGTAGTTTTGCTTTCCCCTTTACACATGAACCAATATGTGAAAAGCCATTGCCTAAGAAGCCAGGACTGGCTGGAGGAGTCAGAGCTGGCATAAGGCCAATTGGCAGTTGTGAGTCTGCTTTCTACTGGCAGGTATCACCAACTTGTGTCATGGCGTTAATACCAAACAAAAAAAAACACCTCATACACAAAAATGAAACTATGAAATAATCAATCAATCAATCAATCATTTAATTTGTAAAGCGCACTACTGGGGGTGGGGGGAGGTGCTGCTGCTACTGGTCGAAGAGCCAGGTCTTGAGTTGTCTCCTGAAAGTCAGCAGATCTTCGGTTTGTCGTAGGTAGAGGGGGAGGGTGTTCCAGGTCTTGGCGGCGCGGTGGGAGAAGGACCTGCCTCCGGAAGTGGTTCTACGGATGCGCGGGACCGTGGCCAGGGCATGGTCAGCAGAGCGGAGTTTCCTGTTGGGTACGTAGAAGGAGAGTCGACTGTTGGGATAGGCTGGTCCGGTCTTGTGGAGTGCCTGGTGTGCGTGGATCAGGAGCTTGAAGGAGATTCTCCTGTCAACAGGGAGCCAGTGCAGGTTCCTCAGGTGCGGGGTGATGTAGTCTCGGCACGGGACGTCGAGGATCAGGCGTGCAGAGGCGTTCTGAATTCTTTGCAGTATGTTTCAGAGCTTGGACGAGGCTCCAGCGTAGAGGGCGTTTCCGTAGTCGAGTCTGCTGCTGACTAGGGCCTGGGTGACTGTTTTCCTCGTGTTTGTCGGGCTCCATCTGTAGATCTTGCGGAGGGTGTTGAAGCAGGTGGAGGAGACTGTGTTGACTTGTTTGGTCATGGTGAGTTTTGAGGCGAGGATGACTCCCAGGTTGCGTGCGTGGTTGGTGGGGGCCGGAGTGGTCCCCAGTGATGCGGGCCACCATGAGTCGTCCCATGCTGAAGGGTTGGACCCGAGGGTGAGGATCTCCTTCTTGTCTGAGTTCAGCTTAAGTCAGCTTTCCTTCATCCAGTCGGCGACTGCCTTCATTCCCTGGTGGAGGTTGGATTTGGCGTTGAGAGGGTCCTTGGTGAGGGAGAGGATCAGCTGCGTGTCGTCGGCATAGGAGATTATGTTGAGGTCGTGCTGTCGGGCGATGCGTGCTAGTAGTGCCATGTAGACGTTGGACAGCGTCGGGCTGAGGGAAGATCCTTGTGGGACGCCGCAGATGATCTCGGAGGTCTCGGATCGGAACGGGGGAGGCGGTCTCTCTGAGTTCTGCCGGAGAGGAAGGAGGTGGTCCAGTCCAAGGCCTTCTCCCGGATCCCTGCGTCTTGGAGTCACGTGCATAGTGTGCGGTGGCAGACGGTGTCGAAGGCGGCGGAGAGATCCAGGAGGATGAGGGCCGCTGTCTTGCCGTTGTCAATAAGGATCCTGATGTCGTCTGTGGCGGCGATGAGGGCGGTCTCGGTGCGGTGGTTGCTGCGGAATCCTGATTGGGAGGGGTCCAGGATGTTGTTGTCTTCGAGGTGACGGGTGAGCTTGGTGTTAACTATCTTCTCGATGACCTTTGCTGGGAACGGAAGCAGGGAGATGGGTCGGAAGTTCTTGAGGTCGCTCGGATCCGCCTTGGGTTTCTTCAGTAGGGCGTTGATCTCTGCGTGCTTCCAGTTCTCAGGGAAGGTAGCGGTCTCGAAGGAGAGGTTGATGATTTTGTGCAGGTGGGTTGCGATGGAATTGCTGGCTTTGTTGAAGATGTGGTGTGGGAGAGGGTCGGACGGGGATCCGAAGTGGATTGTGCCCATGGTCGTGATTGTGTCCTCGGTGCTCACGTTGGCCCAGGTTGTCAGGGTGTCGTGGGCGGTGGGGTGCGGTGGGTTCGGTGCGACGAGGTCTGAAGGGGTCGTCCGGGGTTTGAAACTGTCATGGATGTCGGTGATTTTCCGGTGAAAGAAGGTGGCGAGGGAGTCACACAGGGCTTGCAATGGCGGGATGTCGTTGGCGCTGGAGCTGGGGTTGGAGAGTTCCTTCACGATGGTGAAGAGCTCCTTGCTATTGTGTGCATTGTTGTCAAGGCGGTCTGTGGAGGAGGTCCTTTTGGCGGTCCCGATGAGGTGGTGGTGGTTGCGGATGGCGTCTTTGTGGGCAGCGCGGCTGTCCGGCGTCTTGTGGTTGTGCCATATGTTCTCCATTTTCCGGCAGGTGCGCTTTGAGCCGAGGAGTTCCGGGGTGAACCAGCTGACTCTTTTGCTGGTGTCTCTGTTGGTGGGTTTTTTCAGCGGGGCTACGGTGTGGGCGCAGTCGTTCATCCAGCGTTCGAGGGTGAGTGCACCATCATTGGGGTTGGTGGGGTTGGTCGGAGGGTTGAGTGCGAGGCTTGTCTGTAGTTGTTCTTCAGTGACTTTGCCCCAGCAGCGGCGGGGTTCTGTAGGGTGCGGTGGTGTGTGAGGTGTTTTTGGAAGGAGAAATGGATGCAGTGGTGGTCTGTCCAGGTGAGTTCGGAAGCGTGGCTGAAGGTGACGTGGGGGCTTGAGGAGAAGATCGCATCAAGCGTGTGACCGGCGATGTGGGGCGTCGTCGTGACGAGCTGTTTCAGTCCGAGGTTGGCGAGGTTGTTGATCAGGGTGGAGGAGTTGTTGTCGTTGTTGTTCTCCAGATGATAGTTCAGGTCTCCGAGGAGGATGTAGTCAGTGGAGGTCAGCGCGTGCGTGCTGATGAGGTCGGCGATGGAGTTGCAGAATTGAGGCCGGGGTCCTGGCGGTCTGTAGACGAGGGTGCCTCTTAGGGTGGTCTTGGGTTCCGTGTGGATCTGGAAGTGCATGTGTTTGGCGGTGCTAAGGGTGTCGTTGGTGTTTGTTGAGACCCTGATGGTGTTTTTGTCGACTATGGCGATTCCTCCTCCGGCCCTGTTGGTGCGGTCTCTGCGGGTGATCTTGTACCCGTCGGGGATGGCTATGGCGATGTCTGGCGAGGAGGCTTCGTTCATCCAGTTCTCGGTCAGGAAGGCGATGTCCGGTGATGCGGTGTCGAGTAGGTGTCAGAGTTCGACGACGTGTTTGTGTGCGGAGCGGGTGTTGATCAGGATGCATCTAAGCTGGTTGGGTTCCATCGTGGCAGGTGTCTCGGCGCTTTCGAGGCAGGTGAAGCTGCAGTTCAGGCAGGTGAAGGACCGTGGGTGCGCTTCGGGGCGGCCTTGCAGCAGGTGTGGTTCCTTCCTGGGATGAGAGCGACGAGGGTGTTGGTGTCGTAGCGGCGGCGGTCTTCGTGGCTGCTGCAGGGGGCAGAGGTTCTGGCGCTGGGCGCGGTTCAGGCGAGGACGGGCGCAGACGGCGTGCCTTAGGTGCGCCTTCGGCGCGCCAGCGGCACGCCCGCTGCGCACGGCTGCACAGTGGCCGCCATATATGGGGAGGAGGGGAGGGAGGAGCAGCTGGGAGGCGGGAGGTGTGTTAGCAGGGGCAGCGAATGGGCGCGGAGGGGGTGGGGCCACAGGGGAAGCAGCGGCGGGGAAGGGGCAGGGAAGCGGAGCGGAGCGACCTCGGGAAGGAGACAGGCACGGGCAGGGATCAGGAGGGCATGGAAGTCAGCAACGGGGCACAGAATCAAAGGTTGCAACAGCAGAGGAAAACGGGGCACAGAATCAAAGGGGGCAACAGCAGAGGAAAACGGGGCACAGAACAGAGTGGGGGGGGCAGGGGGCCACAGAGGAGGAGCGGACAGGCAGAGAAGGCCCAGTAGAGCGGATACAAACCAAGGCCACCACTGGCCACCAGGGATGAGGCGCAGGTGGAAGCCTGCGGGTGGTGGAGGGCCTCGACTTCGGCGGCGATCAGTGCACCTCAGGGGGGGGTGCAGGCGGAGCGACCTACCAGGAAGGTCAAGGGTATAAGAATATACTGGCTGTGTTTGGGCTCTGTTTTTCGTGTGTGTCCATTTTTATTAAGACATTGTTTTAATAGCAGCCATGCGACTGATTCTCCACCTGTTTTTTAGAAGCATCGGGCCTTTTGGCAAATTTCTCAAATTTCCAGTAAGCCAGTGTAGCCTAGTGCGAGACAAGCTCTTCTCTGGCCCTGCAGTCCTTTCAGCGGCACCACGCCCCTAAGCAAATCCCACTGTTCCCTGACAGGTCAGTCTCCTGTTGGACTGCGGAGAGGGGATGTCGGGCATGAAGTCATACATGTAGTGATGGGCACCGTGCCAGCCTCCTTAGGGTGACAACGCTGACTGGACGCCTGGCAGAGGCTCGGCGCTCAAAGGGTTAAAGCCCACACTTCACCCAGAGCGATCCGATGCCCCCTCGACTGAGACTGCCACTGGGGGAGATTTAAACGAGAAGAGAAAGATCATCTTAATTAATTTTGAAATGCTGTTAATTAGCAGGCCGGCTGCATTAAAATCTGCTTCAGTGACCAGGCTGCGGCTCACAGCGGATGAACCCGCAGTGCCAGGGCCCCGCCACTGCCTGGACCACTGCCAAGGCGCTGTCCCGATGGGCTCAATAGATGTGTACAAGATATACACCGGAACAGTGTAAATAATTATAACAAATATTGCAGATTAGTCTAGTGTTTAACCATTCGGTCGTGGAACCTGGGGACCCGTGTTCTAATCCTGGCTTCACCACTGGCGCGCACTGTGTACTCCTGAGAAAATTCACTGTACCTGCCAGGGCTCCATGTTCCACCATATGTCAAAACGTAATGGCCTTAAAAATAGTCTTAACACCTATTTTAACTGTTATATAAACCACCTTAAACTAGGCATTTAAAGGGCACCACTATGCCATCAGCGTTGAAAATGCGGGATCAGCAGCCACTGGAAGAGTGCATACAGGTAGCCTCCTCAACTATCAAAGAAATTAACCCTGCACACAGACAACCTCTTTAACTACCGACCAATCGCCATCCTTCTATTCATCAACGCCAAACCAGCAAAAATAACCTCTTTTGAGACCACCACTCTATCCTCAGACCAGCCTAGAGTAAGTACACGCCTGACGCCACCCTTTTGATCAATGACAGCAGGAACTCAGAACTCCTGATCCTTTTCTACCTTTCCGCCCCTTTGACTGAGTCAGACACCAAGCAACGAGTAAGGCCTACATTTCTCCTCGTTTTTTACGCTTTCCACGTGTGCTACATTCTACAGCACACATAGAAAGTGGAAAATACCTTTTGTGAATGTTTTATGCAGGAAGGTGCCCCATCCTTGCACTCTCTCCCCTGCATCCTGAATTCCTGCCTAAAGCGGCGCATTTAAAGAGGATATAGCTGCAGTTGACCCCAGCCGAGCTGATCCTGGCCAACGACCCAAACACAGAAATTATGGATGATCAGCACTGACACAGCCCTTCAACAGTTCATCTCCTGCCTCACCCAGCACCTGGATAAACTCTTTGGTGAATGGTGCGCCATATAAATCAATATCACATTAAAGTATTCACAGCACACAACATTTGCCTCGCTGATACCTGTGAAAAGAAATGGATGAATCAATATGTAATAGCACATGTTAAAGTAACATAGGTCTATTTTTGTGAATTTACATTGAATGTGTTATTACTGTTTTCTACTGATCCTCATGCTGTAACTCTTTAAAGCGCTCTGATACCGGCCAGGGTCATGTGTGCGCTACAAAAAACTTTTAAATAAATAAACATCCAACCCAGAAGGGGAACCAGCCCTGCACCTGCAAACCTCTGTCATACTACATACTAATACAGTACTGTAGTAAGTACTCTGAGAACTCCAGAAGACATAGACGTAAGTTTTAATCCATAAAAGAGTTACAGGGTAGCAGGACTCCACTGCCAGCACCGGTTTTCAATACAATGCAAAGGCCCAACATTTTAAACTATCCCCCTACATGACAGCATTCCGATGATAGAACTAACATCAACTAAAACTTTAAATGCAGTATTACAGATACCCTGTCTCAACCTCATCCCGCCATAGGCTTCATTTCTTCTGTTTTTCCAGCACAAAAAGCAGCCTCAACTCCAAGCGTGGCTTTCATATATGAATGCAGATGCCACCACGCCCCATGCTTCTTAGTTCACATGCATCACTAAATCACTTGGACTCTCCCTCAACAAAAATCACTACATCAAAGAATATATTGAGGAAAAACTAAGTCAGCTTGGTATTTGCTCTTAGTTTTGAAGAAAGTAAAACTCTTCCTCCATGAAGCTGAGTTTCAAACCAGAGTCTAAACCGAATAAATGACGTTACAATGCATACATTTACAATGCATGCCTTTACAACGCAGTTTTTACATCGCAACATCCTTTATAACGCATGCCATTACATCGCATGCCATTACATCGCATTTTCAGAAACTACCTTTACAACGCATTCCATTACATCGCATTATACCTTTACAACGCATACCATTACAATATATACCATTACATCGCATTTAAGGTAAGTGTTGGATAGTATAGGGGTAATAATTACTATTCTAACTCCAGTGAGTGCAACAATAGGGTAACTGTTGGATAGTGTAAGGGTAATATGCGTTGTAATAGTATGCATTGTAATGACTTGTGATGTAATGCCTGTGTTGTAGTGACATGCGTTGTAATGACATGCATTGTAGTGACATGCAATGTAATGGCTGCGGTGTAAAGACATGCAATGTAAAGGTTGTTGCGATGTAATGACTGCTATGTAAAGGTAGTGCGATGTATTGACTATGTTGTAAAGGTTGTTTCCCGTCTAAACCCTGGTCTTCCTCTAACTAGACAGAGGCATGGTCCTACTCTACAGCTACCCTGACAGCACACCAAACTCCCTCTGTAAGGCATTATACTTACTGCAGCACATATCATTATAGGCAAGTCCATTGGAATTATGCGGCAAGGGAGGACCAAATTAAGTGGCAGGGTTAATTAAATTGTGCATACTGCGGCACATTTTGTGGTAGTATCAGTTCATTATTTTGTTATTCCTACATGTGTTAACACTTTCTGGACAAAGGGTTCACCTTATTAGCATTAGTTTAACTCTCAAATACAGCAATATGCAACTGAAAGTTGAACAGTCATCATTTGCGAAGTGCCGCCTACTGCACAGCAACACGTGTTGCCACATTTTTAGTAGCTTGTGACCCGCTTCAGCTAAAAACAAAATTTGCTTTGTAAAATATGCAAATTAGGCAGCAGATGATGGATTATGTGGCAAATGCTGCAAATCCACAACTATGCGAAAAAACTCAGCAGTCACAGAATCGTATAATTCCAGTGGCTCTGATTATAGGTGTTGAAATGTTCAATCACATTGCCTCAAACTTGTTGGAACTCCCTCCAAGCCCACACCCTCTTCACATCCAGCTGTATCACACACATGACCACCAGAAACTGCACCCTTATGTACCTGACAAATAAATTAACCACCTCAGGTGGACAGTGCCACACCAGAATCCAAAACATAATCCAGACTGGAAACAAAGAACTGCAAAAAGAGAAAACCAGAGGAAAGGCTTTTCTTCATTCTCCAAGTATCTGAAACAACAACCCAACCAACAACAGACAGAAATGAAGCAATCCTCATGCAAACCAGAGAAAGAACAAGAAGCTTCACCAATTCAGAGAGCACTACATGGCTACATTTTAGTATATGCCACCTATGTATATTCTACCTATTGTAAACTACTCTGAATCATACCTCGGGGGTCCCACCCATGTAAACCCTGCCTTTGCTCCTAGCTAGGTGTACACTATTCATATTCTCATAGACAGATACATATATTGATCACTCCTGCCTTCCACTCCTCCCTATAATAGTCCTTTGTGGTTTATCAGTGTCTCCAATTGATTGCTTTCTGTTCTTCCTTACTCAGTCCTAAGTGGACACCCATATATACTACCTGGTCATTTAAATGTGACTCCAATAGGATGCTATTCAGTTGCTCTTGGGTACACCCTATACAATACTCCTTGGTTGTATTGTTTTGTATTTATATAGTGCTTACTACCCCTGACGAGGCGTCAAAATGCTTTTCCGCGAGTAGCTCTCTACTCCAGAACCAAAGGATTAGTGGTGGATTAGTATAGGGAAATATGAGTTAATTTGAGCAGTCGATATGTTAGTCTGTTAGTTGGATTGAATAGGGTAATGGAGGGATAGAAGAGGGACGAGTCTAGAAAGTGTTATTTGGGAGATCATAGTGGTAAAATGAGGTTTGGGGTGAGCATAAAGGTCTAACAATGCCTCCAATGTGTTGCTGTTCTCTTGCTCCTCTGAAGATCCTAGGTAGACCCTATATAATGCTCCTTGGTGGTTTAACAGTGCTTCCAGTGTGTTGCTCCTCTGTGGCCTTTGGGTACACTTCTTACAATACTCCTCAGTGGTTTAACAATGTCTCCAATGGTTTGGTCCTCAGGTAGTACTGGATGAGCTACATACACTACACTGGACTCCACTGATGCACATTAGAAGTAGTTTCGAAATATGGCACTGCCCACCCCAAAGATTGTAAGAACTTCCATGCAGGGCTGCGTCTACTCTCACAGTCTCAGCAACACTCACATTTATGTGCTGTGATATCCAGGGCACTGTGAATCCACATCATCAAACCTCATGCACCGCTCTGTGTCCCATACAGGCTAAACTACTAGCATAAGCTCATAGGAGCGGGAGAATGACCTTCACTGAGCAGGCTGAAACAGATTATAGACAACCCTAATACGGGCAAAGGCATTCACCTTTTTTTCACCATTCAATCCACTGGCTCTAAATATTTGTGCAACTCAAGACACCGCAATGTTCATTAATCAGTACACTTCCTTCTCTCCATCACTTTCAAAATGCTCTACAGTGCCATAATCAAACTTTCAACCATCATAGTCAACAGTAAGATGAAGGAAGCACCCTTGCATCTGGTAATGCTGGAAATTCAGATAAAACAGATTCAGATAAACATGGTAATCAGTAAGGAAGAGACAAACACAATCAATATAACTTCAAGCATTTTCACACCCCATCCACCAAAAATAATGTTCAACCATTATCAGAAGTTTCACCCTTCATCAGCAGTATATCCTTAATACTAGTACTTATTTTATGAGTTTGAGGGATTTCAACTTAGGTGAAGATTAGAAAAAGGATTGGAGCAAATTGTTTGGGGATGGCCGCATTGAACTCACTGCGTCCCACAAAAATGTTGCTGTTTCTGACCTCATAAACCAATACTTGAGCATTAAATGCAAGATGGTGGTAGTATCTGTTGGTCAGCCAAAGGTATTGTCAAGTCAGCAAGAGTAACACGAGTTGTGTAGTTGCCACATTCAGAAATATAGTGTCGGTGTAATTGTTGTATTGCTCCTTCCAATTGAAAAGTACTGGGATCATTGGCGCACCCTGCGCTGGAGTCAGTGGGCACACAGGAGCAAAGGCAATGTGAAGAAATGTTCCCTTCCTGCTTGTATTGATCCAAATGTGCAGGAAAGTATTATCTTTGCAGACCGAGGGGCAGATTTACAAGCCCCTTGCACCACTTTTGCGTCATTTTTAACATGGGAAAAATGACACAAAAGTGGCGCAAGGGGCTTGTAAAGCTGCGCCTGATAGTTTATTCCAGAAATAGGCAGTGGGCTCCATATGTTTGTTTCTTTTGGACCCACCACCTCTCCTCCCCACACAACCACGAGATGATCCAACCAAACAAGCTTGCAGCGAAGAGGGCTGGCATGACCCAGTGGGGATCAGGCATCTGGGAGGATTCCTACTTATGGGGCCGTACGCCTTAGCCACAGGCAACAGGATAAGCTGCATTCTGATCAACTTTTTGTGGTGTATTTCCAGGAGCAGCAACTTTACTTTTGGATGCCTCCTCTTGAGTTGACTGATGGGCAGTACATTTGACAACAGCAACTTTCAGGAGCGGGGGGTGCATCAAGCAAACCTTTGACATTCCATCCATTTTGAATCAGGGTCCCAACTGAAGTAAGGAGTTCATGATGCATCCAGAAACCATGGGATTGCCATAATGCAGCATTTCCCTAACTGTGGGTTATTTGTGGGTCGGTAAAGTCTGAGCAATAAATGAAGATGCCTTTAATTTCTCTGTTAAACTTGTCCCATTTGCCGGTATTTCAATGACAGAGGTCAAATGTCAGGCTGTCTTCTGATAAATTGATACAGGATGGGAATCAGCCTTTACAACGTGGTTGTTATCACGCAGAGCCTTTACCACTCATGTGTTACAGCGCATGCAGTTACCACGCATAGACTTTACCACTCATTGTTTTACAACGTATATGCCTTTACCACGCATGCCGTTACAACAAATTAACGTTGTTAAGGTATGAATGGTAAAGGCATATACGTTGTACTGGTGGTAATGGCATATGCTGGTAAGGGTGGTAAAGACACTGGTGTGGTCAAGGAAACACAAGAGGGTCACTTTCATGTCGCTTGGTGCCCATCCAACCTTCTGAATATCTCTCAACAATTCCTCAAATACAGGGCAATCCGCAGAAATGTAAGGACCAATTGCAAACAGTTTTTGGAGGGTATAACCAGGCCTACCTGGGGTAATATTAATCAATTGCTTTGTCATTGTGCCAGGAATAGTAAAAGACCAGCTGATCATGAAGATCAAATGGCCACAGCAACCTCCTGAGCTGTTGGGCTATCGGCGTCGTTAGAAGAAACAGAGAGACCCTTCCGCTTCCTCTTGATGACCTGTGCCGCGCCTCAGAAGAGTTGCCTTGTCGTCCTGTTAAGGTAAGGGGGATTGGGCCTGGGCGGGAGGTACGGATTTAGGGATTTAGACTGGGGGTGTTTTTTTTTCTTGGTACTAGGGACCATGGGGAGGTAATGCCGGGGTATGACTTTATGGTTCAGGGCAGGGGCCTAGTATTTTCTTAAAAGGCGGGGGGCTGGGTGGGGGGGGTCTGAATTTAGTGCAGGGGCCGGGTGATTTTGAAAAGGGCTGGGGACCAGGGAGGGGGGAGGCAGGGTCGTGCAGAGGTCCAGTTTTAGGGTGCAGGGCAGGGGACAGGTATTATTAGCAAGGGGTAGGGACCGGGAGGGGGGTCACGCTGGGATCTAGTTTTAGGGCTTAGGGCAGGGGCTGGGTATTTTAAAAAGGGCTGGGGGACAGGGAGAGGGAACTGGGGACCAGTTTCAGGGCTGAGCGCCAGGGTCAGGGAAAACCTTTACTATGCATAGGCCTTTAACATACATGCCTTTACAAATACATTCGTGGTTAAGAGGCATACTCGTTGCATCGGAATGAATTATTCCATCATACATCCTCACAGGATTGGGGTTTACATTTCTTTCTCTGACTGCAAAGTGAAAGGAGTTTTTAAAGTCAATTTTGTGACAATCCTGCTGGGGTACAGGGAATGTGAAAGGAAAGGATGTAGGATATTGTGTTTTGCAACACACAACAAAAATGCAAATACTTGTAAATGAACTGCATGCGCTCAGCAGTTAGGAAAGCAAAAGTGAAGCACATTGTTTTCTGTAATTCTGAAGTGTGTTGGAAACAAAGAATAAATACAGTCCATGCAAGTCAATGCACTTTGCTTGGTGATGAACATATTAATAATATTCACAGAAACCCAATTTCCACCCATTGTCATTTGTGTGCTATACAGTTCTATCAGCAAACTGTATTTCAATGTAAAGTTAATGGCTATTTCAATGTAAAATTTGCTGTCTGTAAATGACAGTGCGCTACCACAGGAAGCTTTGGTTGTATTAAAAAAATCACCCCTTCTCCTTCTCATTAAAGGTAGGCGGGTTGCGAAAGTATGTCATTCTAAAAAGTGGGTCATGGTTCTAAAATGTTTAGGAACCACTTCTCTAAAGCGTACTTATGTCAGTGGAGACAGTTACAGATTTCTGACTGGCTAGAATACAAACATGTGTAACAGCAATCATATCAGCTACCTGGCCAGAGTGCCCTTGAGGTAAACATCGAATTTCAACACTGTCATGTATGGTGTAAACAGCTTAATTGGCAACTGGTTTCCAGTCATTTCTGAGGCAAGAAACATCAATATAGTATACAAGATCACAATTTTGTGCGTTTGTCAGTGAGGGCAACACTGGATCTGATAAGGTGAGCAGTGGTAAGAAGACAATCATATAGTTCTTCATCGAGGGGTTATTTGTTACTAACACATCATATCTATGGCACTTTTTGGTCTACAGGAATCAAAGCAGTTGACACCCCTCGAGCTGTCCTAAAAAGTTGGATATCGATTCTGTGGGAGAGGAGGGAAACCAGACTGTTCTCTTTGTTCCTGTGAGTCCTGGGGATCCAGTGATCTAATGCACCTTTCAAATGAACAAGGATCGGAAGGAGCTTTTTCTTTGTTTTGTGTACAATTGTCAATCTTGGTCCCACCAGTTTCATTGAGACGCACTTCAACAACAGAATTCAACAAGGTATCTCTAGCAGCAGTGAAAGCAGCATCATTCTCAGGAGGTTGCTGTGGCCATTTGATCTTCATGATCAGCTGGTCTTTTACTACTCCTAGGACAATGACAAAGCAATTGATTAAGATTACCCCAGGTAGGGTTATACCCTTCAAAAACAGTTTGCAATTCGTCCTTAAATTTCTGCGGATTGTCCTGTATTTGAGGAACTGTTGAGTGACATTCAGGAGGTCAGATGAGCACCAAGGGACATGACCTTGACACTCTTGCGTTGGGTCAGTGTATTCTTGCAAGGGTAAAAGGGCATCAGCTTGGAAATGCAAACAAAAATGCACATCTTCACTGTTTTCATCACTGAGAAAGCACCCATTTTTCAGTCTGAGGCACATATTCAGGGACAGGCGCGCAACGCCCATTGGACTCAAAGGGCTTCATCCCCCCCGTCGTGTTTGGCTGCCCGGGATGAGACAGCTTCCCGGCGCACACACAGCCTCACCCGAATACTTCACAGGTCTTTAAAATACCTTTTGCTTGTTAACGAGGCTTTGATGGTTTTCACCCCTGCTTAGAGCCCCTGCAGCTCCACTCTGCCTTTTGCTTGAAGAATCAGCCCCCCCCCGAAAAATTTTCTTAGCCCCCCCTGAAATTTGACTCTGTTCAGGGACTCTGTTTCCTGCAGTCAGTATTAGACAATCCCAGGTAATAGAGAGCATGTCTGACTGCTCCAAATAAGAGCTTCAGATCGGTTGGGTAACGAATGAGCTCATAATATAGGTGGTAATGTAGTGTTCTTGCGCGAGTCTTACATTTCCTTCTAGCACCTGGTATGCTACTTTGATTCGCTGCACCACTTGCCACGCTGCCACTCAGTGCGCTCGCCTTAGTGATCCCTACCTGCACCCTATCCACATGCCCTTCCGTAAGTGTTGTAGGGTATCTGGGTGCAATTGGTGGTGCACCCTCAGCATCACTTGCCAGACCTGGAAAGCTCAAATTTCTAATATGTCCTCCTGCTTTTCCTTTGTCAGGTCAGTAATATCATTAGGTGAATAAATATGGAGGCACTGTTGAAGTTGCAGTACAGGCTTATACTCTGTCTCTCAAATTACTAGTTTGATATCTCATTTTCTCATGGATGTCTTTGAGACTGCACCTGCTGGCATTTAATGACCTCGTCATAGTAATTCAGAAAAGCGAACCATGTTCTGAAGTAGGTTTAGTTTGAGATACTATCGAATTTTCCTAAGATTATTCAAGAAGTCAATATCAAAGGTGCCTACTTCGGGAAAGGATTTTTTACTGTCGTCCATAGCAGGCGCGCAAGGCCCATTGGGCTCAAAGGGCTTCAGCCCATCCCCCGTCGTGTGTGGCAGCCCGGGCTGAGACAGCTTCCCGGGCGCACACACAGCCGCACCCGAGTACTTCACAGGTCTTTAAAAGTCCATTTGCTTATTAATGATGGTTTGTTGTTTTTTCACCCCTTCTTAGAGCCCCTGCATCCCCACTCTGACTGTTGCTGAAAGAATTAGCACCCCTGAAGTTTTTTCTTAGCCCCCCCCCCCCGAAATTTGGCTCTAGTTACGCCTCTGGTCCTTAGCGCGCCATCCCCACTTCCCTATATACTTCCACATGCTCTTACTAATATGATGGCCCATAACATGGGTGGGAGTCCTTTTAGGTATGGTTTTATTCAACTGGGATTCTCGAGCCGTCATTGCCTTACTACACCCTCATCCACAGGCAAGAAAACAGTTGGGTAGCCCTCAGCATTGAGCTGCAGCTGATCCTGCAGAGGAGGTGGGTTAGGAAGGTAAGAAAGTAACGGGGGAGGGTCAGAAAGTTCATTGTCACTGGCCCCCTTGCATATGGAACACCTACGGTTGCTGCCCTTGCATGCTTGCAGAAGGTCTGTTGTGACTGATTCAGTGTATGCCTTTCAACATTTTCATCCATTATGATCTGCACTGAGGATCTGGGTAACCCCTGCATCCCCTTGTAGCGCATTCTGCTCTTAGGCCACTTTTCCTTCACACTTATCCATCTTAGGTTTTTTAAACGGCCCATGTACTTACCAGAATTATTTTATTCTTGTGTTGGACCTGGCCCTTTTTGCAGGGTTTTCCCCAAACTGTTTGCCTTCCTCCTGTATTTTTCTGCATTTCGTTTTTGGGCCTGTAGCACTTATTGTGCCACATGCATGAGTAGACCTGCAAACATGTCTCAGACCAGCCACTGCAGTGGCTGTGTGTGCAGTTTTGAACTGCCATTTCGACCTGGAAAGTGCACCCACTTGCCAGGCCCAAACCTTCCCTCTTACTACATGTAAGCAGTGGGGGCTCCTCTGTAATGGCAAAGGAGCGTCGCCCCACTGCAGATGAAAAACAAAAGGATAATAATAAAACAATGTTATTATTGTTTTATTTTTCACTGACAGCTGATGCTGCTAAGTCGGCCGGGCGGGCTGGGCTGTCCTCTATGGGCAGACAGGAGCACTGAAATGAAATGAAAAGGGAATTTAATAAAGCGCACTGCGGCCAAGCGGCTTCCTGGCGCTGAAAACTCATCCAAGCTCACAGAAAAACCCAAGAGGACTAGCTGGGAAAAGCCTGAGAAAACAGGAAAGTTTTGAGGGCCTTACGGAAGTGAGTGTAAATGGGGATGGAACGAATAGAAAGGGGAAGGCTGTTCCAAAACCGAGGGGCCAGAACGGAGAAGCGGGTGCCCCCGGTGCGTGTTTTGCGAAAGCGGGGGACGTGAAGCAGAGAAAGTGATGAGGAACGGAGAGTTCGACTGGGGACGTGGGAGGTGATAAGAGAATTGATGAAGTGTGGGGCGGAGCGATGATGAGCCCGAAAGGCCAGGCAGGCGAGTTTGAAGAAAGATCTGAGATGCACAGGGAGCCAATGAAGAGACTTAAGAGCAGATGTAATGTGAGAAGATTTGGGTAGGCGGAGGATAAGTCGAGCCGCCTGATTTTGAATGGCCCGAAGACGACGGGTTTCATAGGCGGGGATGCCAACATACAGGCCGTTCCCATAGTCAAGGCGAGAGATGATAAGGGCGAAGACTATGGTTTTAAGGGCATCAACAGAAAAAAAACGGGAGATCTTACGGATTAAGCGAAGAGAAAGAAAACACGAAGAGACAGAACTGATTTGTGAATGCATGGACTGGTCATGGCTGACCTTGATGCCCAAGGTCCGGACAGAAGAAGCCGGTACCGGGGGTGGACCAAAGGAGAGGGGCCAGTGAGCAGGGGACCAAGGATTGGAGGGACCACCGGTGAGGACAAGCTCCGTTTTATCCGGATTGAGCTTCAAATGATTGAAGCTCATCCACTGAGAGATGAAGACTAGAGTGGAGCAAAACTTAGGAAGGGAAGCAAGAGGGGATGAAAGATCAAAGACGAGCTGGAGGTCATCAGCGTAGTTATACACAGAGACCCCCAGCTCGAGAAGAGAGGAGACAAGGGGGCGGATATAGAGATTAAAAAGAAGAGGGGAAAGGGACGAGCCCTGCGGAACCCCACAGGTAACCATCCGAGGGGGAGCGGAGAAACCGGAGAGGTGAACCGCTTGCGTCCGGTCTTAGAGGAAGGACGCGATCCAAGAATAGGCAGTGCCCTGAATGCCCGCTGCGCTGACACGATCGAGAAGAATCGCATGATCGACCGTGTCAAACGCAGCGGACAGATCGAGGAGGACCAGAGCTTGGGGGAGATTGATGTCGGCTTTCCCCTTGAGTTCATCCATGACCACAAGCACCACTCCCTCAGTGGAGTGGCCTGGGTGGAAACCCGCCTGATGGGAGGCCAGGAGATGATTCTCCTCGAGATAGGTGGACAAGCAAGATGTAACATAGCTTTCAAGGATCTTCCCGAGATAGGGGAGCAAAGAAATAGGCCTAAAGTTGGATAGAAGAGAGGGGTCAAGACTAGGTGTTTTGAGAATTGGGAGAACAATAGCAGGTTTGAATGAGGAAGGGACAGAGCCCAAAGTGAGGGACGCATTAAGAAGGACAAGAGGGGGGACGGGGCAGCTAATATAGAGTGCTCTGAGGATCCGTGCGGGAGCACAGTCCGCAGGAGAGCCAGACTTGATCTTAGCAAGCAGGTCCAAAAAGAGCTGAGAAGAAATAGGTTGGAAATGGTTCAGAAAAGAGGAGGGTAAAGGAGGAGAAGCAAAGAGTTCAGGTTGGGATACAGAAGGGATGTTAGCCTTAATGTTGAGGATCTTGTCAATGAAATAGTGATTGAGTGAGGAACATAAAAATTGGGATGGAACAAGGGATGTGCAGGTGCGATCAGAAGTGGCAAGGTTATGGACTAATGAAAAAATTTCGCGAGATTTATTAGCGGAGAAGGCCACTCTCTCAGTGAAGTATTTGGTCTTAGCCGCTAGAATGGCTCTTTTATAATCGTTCAGGAGGGTTTTATATTTAAGCCGGAGAGTGGGGCAGTAGTTCCGTCTCCACTGACGTTCCGAGCGTCTGAGATCTAGTTTAAGGGCTTTTAAGTCACTAGTAAACCATTTATGGGCATCGTAGTGTCGGACGGATTTAACCTTCTTAAGCGGGGCAGCCTGATCACAGGAAGAAGAGAGCCAGATGTTGATGGCATCAGCCTGATTTTCCAACGACAGGTCAGTCAAGTCAGGGGCAGATGAGGCTAGAGAGGATAAGAGAGCATTAAGATCAGTCCGGTTCCAACTACGAGCCAAGATGGTTTTAGGAAGAGGAGCTTTCATGGCAGGGCCCAGGTGGATAGAAAAAGAGATCATAGAGTGATCCAACCAAACGCAGGGCAGAATAGAGGTAGATGATATATTGCAGCGTGAAGACCAAATTTGATCCAGGATATGACCCTGGATATGAGTGGGGGCCGAAACATGAGAAGAGAAATTAAGACACTGAAGTGTGGCAGTGAAGTCTTTGGATGATGAGTCCTCCCTGGGGTCACCTGGCCAGAAGTTGAAATCACCAAGTAGTAGCAACGATGAGTTGTTAACCACCAGGGTGGCCAGGAGATCCTGCAAGATGGACACAAAAAGCGGCATAGCTTGGGGGGGGCGGTACAGGAGGACGACAGTGAGGGGTGAGGGAAGAATGAGGGAACGGGCCACCAAGTAGTCCACATTGGGTATGGGGGGGTGAGCAAGAAGTTGGAATTTCAGAGAAGAGCAAATTATCATAGCCACACCCCCGCCAGCTTTGCCGTCCGGGCGGTCTGCTCGGAGGGCATAATAGGTGTCAGGTAGGATGGCCAAAAGATCAGGAAGAGAGTCAGAGGAAAACCAGGTTTCTGTAAGAAATAAAAAATCAGGAGAATCAGCGTGGAGGAGAGTGGAGAGAGCCGTTTGATTTTTGGCTGCAGAGCGGGTGGTGAGCAAAATAGCAGAGGAAGGAGGGGGCCCAGGAGAGGGGCAAGTAGCAAGGGGGGTATGAAGCAGGGGAAGGGTAGAGCTAGATGCAGCGGGAAGGGAACAGGGGGAAAGGTGAGCATTAATACCCAAGATGTCTAAGTGGTGCAGTAAGGAGGGGGAGAGAGGAGGGGTCGTGAAATGTGCAGACAGTTGGGCCGAAGTATAAACCAGAGGAAGAGCAGTGTCTGTGGCCCCTGGTCCCGGCCCGTCGCGGACGGGCGCAGATGGGCTTAACTTAGGCGCAACTTCGGCGCGCCTTCGTCGCGCCCGCTGCGCCCGACCGCTGCGCCGCCAGGGCTGATTAGCCAAGATATAGGGGCACATGAGGGGGAGTGGCAAGGGGGCGAGGGGCCAAAAAGCTGCAGCGCTGACCCTGAGCCGCCCAAGATGGAGGGCTCGCCCGTCTCTACTCCGAGCAGCAGCCCAGCAGGAGGAGGCAATCAGCGGCCGGCGCTCAGGGGGGCGTGCAGGAGAGAGAGGCGGCTAAAAGAACAATGCGCGAATAGTCCAGAGCGCAGCTGGAAAGCACAAGGATTCGTGGACCAGAGGTCAGTGTCCAAAATAAAATGAAGCGTTGCTCCCGGCGAAGCCTCGGGAGATCTGTGGGAGGAATGAGGGTAGGCGCGATGACCACTGGGCGCCTGTAGTACTTGTCGGGGGGGAGGGGCCAAAAAGCTGCAGCGCTGACCCTGAGCCACCCAAGATGGAGGGCTCGCCCGTCTCTACTCCGAGCAGCAGCCCGGCAGGAGGAGGCGATCAGCGGCCGGCGCTCAGGGGGGCGTGCAGGAGAGAGAGGCGGCTAAAAGAACAATGGGCAAATAGTCCAGAGCGCAGCTGGAAAGCACAAGGATTCGTGGACCAGAGGTCAGTGTCCAAAATAAAATGAAGCGATGCTCCCGGCGAAGCCTCGGGAGATCTGTGGGAGGAATGAGGGTAGGCACGATGACCACTGGGTGCCTGAAGTACTTGTCGGGGGGGGAGGGGCCAAAAAGCTGCAGCGCTGACCCTGAGCCGCCCAAGATGGAGCTCGCCCGTCTCTACTCCGAGCAGCAGCCCGGCAGGAGGAGGCGATCAGTGGCCGGCGCTCGGGGGGGCGTACAGGAGAGAGAGGCGGCTAAAAGAACAATGCGCGAATAGTCCAGAGCGCAGCTGGAAAGCACAAGGATTCGTGGACCAGAGGTCAGTGTCCAAAATAAAATGAAGCGTTGCTCCCGGCGAAGCCTCGGGAGATCTGTGGGAGGAATGAGGGTAGGCGCGATGACCACTGGGCGCCTGAAGTACTTGTCGGGGGGGAGGGGCCAAAAAGCTGCAGCGCTGACCCTGAGCCGCCCAAGATGGAGGGCTCGCCCGTCTCTACTCCGAGCAGCAGCCCGGCAGGAGGAGGCGATCAGCGGCTGGCGCTCAGGGGGGCGTACAGGAGAGAGAGGCGGCTAAAAGAACAATGCGCGAATAGTCCAGAGCGCAGCTGGAAAGCACAAGGATTCGTGGACCAGAGGTCAGTGTCCAAAATAAAATGAAGCGTTGCTCCCGGCGAAGCCTCGGGAGATCTGTGGGAGGAATGAGGGTAGGCGCGATGACCACTGGGCGCCTGAAGTACTTGTCGGGGGGGTGGGAGGGGCCAAAAAGCTGCAGCGCTGACCCTGAGCCGCCCAAGATGGAGGGCTCGCCCGTCTCTACTCCGAGCAGCAGCCCGGCAGGAGGAGGCGATCAGCGGCCGGCGCTCAGGGGGGCATGCAGGAGAGAGAGGCGGCTAAAAGAACAATGCGCGAATAGTCCAGAGCGCAGCTGGAAAGCACAAGGATTCGTGGACCAGAGGTCAGTGTCCAAAATAAAATGAAGCGTTGCTCCCGGCGAAGCCTCCGGAGATCTGTGGGAGGAATGAGGGACTGTAAGTGTGCATGTCAATTTGGCCGGCCGGCTTAGGATGGCCAAACCAACATGCACATTTAGATTTCTCCAACCCCGCTGTATTGTACGGCCGGGTGGAGAAAAGGCACAGGCTCTCAGTCCCTTAGTGAGCGCCTAATCAGGCCGCTCAGACCAATCCTGGCTCTGCTCTCATAGCTGGCCCTTGGACGTCTTGCGGGAAGAAAGGAGCACCAAGGCAGCCATCAGTGGGAGCGGCAGGTAAGTGGGGTTTTTAAATTAATATTTGCCCCACCACTTTATTTTGGCAGTAGCCGCCCCGCATGTAAGTCATTCCTAGGTTAGGCCCAAGGCAGTCCCATGGGTAGGGTGCAGTGTATTTAAAATGTGCGACATGTAATGGTGTGTTTGACACAGTGGTCGAAGTGGGGGGGGGAAAGTAGGGGAACTCTGGGTGGAGACTCCGAGGGCGGAGATAACCCAAGGATTAGATCAGTGGTCGGAGTCAGAGGTGTAGGGAGAATGTGCAAAACATCCCATTTTTAGTATTTGTTTGACATTTCACTGACCAGTTACAGCTTAGTGTGTTATTTAATTCAACCAATAGATACACTTGATTATTTAAGGTTTATAATGAGTTATTGGCATTTAAATACAGTCACAAAATGGGATACATTTCCAATCACTCAATGTCCCAAAAATACGCTTAAAAGTGGAATCACTAGCCATTTGTCTCGGGCCATGCAGTTTCTGTCATTAGCACTTCTCCTCCCTTCTTCCACAAGAGCAGTTCAAACATGATTGGCGAAATATCCTAGTTTGCAAATGTTTTCTATTTAATTATGGCTCTGCCATATTTGCCATGTAATACATCATCCACTGCATAGTCATACAGTTTTAACTAATCATTTTTGTAGCTCAAACGGATAAAATGTTACTAAAAAACGTGACGTGTTGCTGGAAAGTGGACGGTACTTTGCAAAGGTTGACTGATCAACTTTCTCACTGCTACATTTGTATGTTACACTGGTACTAATGAGGCAGAATCTTTGCAGAGACTTAACATGTGTAAAAATGTCAAAATAATAAAGTATAAGAAAATATATTGCATTACGCTGCAGCCTTTTTTTGCTGCATAATTCAGTCAACACTGCTGCATAATTCCAGTGGCCCGAGAGCACGTAGCACATGTAAAAAGTGCTTGTGCATGAAGCAGAGAGACTGCAAACTTAGTTTGGTGTGCGTGCAAATCCTGCATTGCCAAACCCTGGTGAGTTGCAGCTACTACTGTTGAAACAAGGCCAATGGAGGTACCAATGGGTGAGGCGGACTGGCCGAGGGCAGATCCGTCTTTAGTGCTGGTGGCGCCCTGTGCAACAATGTTTGTTGGTGCCCCCAATGACCGCCTATGCCTCGACTCCCTCACTACCACCCTTTAACTGTGCCCCCCAAGTCTCCATAACCACATTCTTTCTCAGATTCATTTAATGTGATTTATAGCGCCACTCATACCAATGTAAGGTGTCAGTGCACTTTACATCTCACACACTACACAGAGACAATCATTAATACGTTTGTAAATCACTGTATAGGAAATGTTACATAAGACAAAGGACTACAAGGTGTAGAAGTCACATGACAACGATACTAGTAGGCAGTATAGTTTAATAGCTCACTGTTCTATGTTAGGATTTTAACTTATAAACTGCAAGTAACAAAAGGATCTCTCTGACAAAAGCAGTAACCCACTCACCTAGTCAACATTATGTGCACTTTGTGATCTGCATGGTACATGTTCTTTGCAGCAGGCACATTAACCCTATGCGCTACCTTTCCAGGAGTCAACCCTTCCACTAGCCAAAACTCCAATCTCTCTCTAGGAAGAACATTAATCACCAGAGTTATCATGACATTTTTATTGTTGCTGAAAATTGCTGGAGGCCAGGAAGGAGGTAGCAAGTTTTTTTTAAACCATAATATATTTGCAAACACTACGCCCCCACCCGAAATAGGTGCCCAGTGCGGTCACACCGTTCGCACTGCCCTAACCTGCTCAAGGTTTCTGTGATCCCAGTGACAGAGTCTCAGTGACTGGATTACTGTTGCTCTAGGGTTTGCTGCTTCGTAGGCCTGCCCGCAAGACTGGAGATGAACTTCAGTATTGATTGTGATGGACAGGCCTTCAAGGTCAACCCACAATTGACACCGCTAGGGTACACCTGCTTGTGCTAAAACACCAGGGCTTCTAAGGTCTAGTGGCGCCTTTTAAGGTCTAGCATGGGAATGTGCTACCTCAGGAGAGTGGTCTGCTGGACTGGTCATGAAGGCTGAACCTGATTCCCCAGTTCCAAATTTGGTAGCTCTGGCCATAGTGCCACATCCTCTCCCCCACTGAACACCATACAGCCCCACTGAGATAACTTGCACTGCCTCCAGCTACAACCTAATTGTGCCTGCTATAAACACCTGGATGTGACTCAATTCAAATTACGCACTAGACAAGAGTAATATTCTGCCTATAAAAAAAGTAACAACATCCTGGAAAAAGCAAACACTCATAGGGAATGCCAGATTAAGCAAAGCATGTGAAATGTAAGCAGAAACAACATGGTTAACGTAATGCATTTACCCTCACTATGCAGAAATCAGTGAGTGCTTTTACCTGAAAAGTTAAGGACATGACTACCGGGCCCAGAAAGGACCCGTTTCAATGTCCATTGCTTATATCCTTACAAAACGTAAGCAGTCTGGTTTTAAAAGACCACATCCAAAAACACAGAGCCGTGGTACACATTTTGTTTTCCAATCCACCCATCACCCAGGAATGGTGCACTTTCCCCCTGGGGAAAACAATGCTGTTCAAACCAAGACAAGAAAGCAAAAGTAGCAATTCACTAGCTAACTCTTAAAAGTGAGGCTGATGTGTTTGGGTGTGAATAAAATCAATCTGGCCACTTTGCAACCATTCTGTCTTGCTTTATTTCGTTATGTATTTATTTTTCAAATTTTAAACCTTGTATTTCTCTCCCTTGGAGGCTGCACTTTGGAATAGAAAAATGTCAGAAAAATAGGGCATTTCCATCAAATGGTTTTTTTTCTTTTTTGGATCCATTTCACAGGGAAGCAAATAAATGAAAAAAGGAAAGATAGTTTGTGAACCGTTCACGGTTTTCAGTAAGTGACGAGGGGCTGCTAGACAGAAAGAGAGGGAATAAGAGGAAGAGAGTAGTGGGGGAGGGCAGCTACCAGTGCAGAGCAGAAGTGGACATTGTCCGAGTCTTCTCTGGGCAGGAAGGAAAAGACAGAGTCCTTTTCCTTCTCTGCCAGTCCTGTCCCTTCCCGAACGCCCACGAAAGTCGAGCCTTATCTGAAGGCCTTGGCTATTTCTGCCATCCTGGGACACAGTTTTGAAAGGAAAAAGTAGGGGAACTGAATCTTTTTAATAAAAGAAGTAGGGGCATGCCGTGCCCTGCCGATCCCACCCACTTCCACCACTGGTTTTACATGTCCTAATAGTGAAATACTGCTAATTTTGTTTTTCACAATTGCAAGGACTATCTCTCCCATAGGGTAACATGGAGATTGCCTTGAAATATCTTTTAAGTATAATTTCCTATTGGGAGCAGATAGAGATTTAGAGTTTGGGGTTTCTGGACTCACAATTTAAAAACACATCTTTTGGTGAAGCTGGTTTTTAAATTGCGTGTTTGAAAATGCCACTGTTAAAAAGTGAACCAAACGTGAAAATGGGCAACCCAGTAGACCCTTGGAGGCTTGGGTGATATATGCATTCAGGTAAAGATGCCCTCAAGGGATTCTTTTCAGGTTCTACGCTGTTTACGATTTCCAAAAATACATTGGATTAAACCCTAAATAGTGCCTCATTTACAACCAATGTCTAAATCAATTGATAAATTATGCAGCAAATCAAACGCAAGAGAGGAAAAGATTCAAAAGAGTTACTAATTTCGACACGGGTGTATACTTCAGAAAATTTACATTTATATAAAAAACTGTGTAATAAAAAGGGTACAGATTGCAAATCACATAGGAGCATAAGTAACTGGGATGGACATTCATTCATATATATCCCTTAACATGACAAACTTTTGCCCTGGCCCATTTCATAAATTATTTCACAGATAAACCATCTTTGATATTACAATGAATGATTCCTGAAAAATTGCAGACATTGTAATTAAGCCACTATTTAGGGTTTAAGATAATGTATTTTTGGAAATCATAGACAGCGTAGAACTTGAAAAGAATACCTTAAGGGCATCTTTACCTGAACGTGGACATTTTCTTGCTGAACCATTCTGTGTCTCTGCCTGTCTGTAGAATCCACTTCTGGGTTAGGATGGCAATTGTGCTCTTGTGCATTCATTCTAGACAGTCACACAAAGGGAGCTGAGGTGTGCCTTGCATATCCTTATGGACCATAACCAGGCTGCTGGGCCTTCCTGAGGTAGAGTGGTGAAAGGAGTTGTCACTGACACCTGAATAGGGCTGTGTCTGTCTTCATACAAGTGGTGGCTCCTCCACTAAGGTGGAGGAGCCACCCCACTGCTTTCAGCAGTGTAAATAAAGGAAAAATAAAATGATAATAACTCGTCGTTATTATCATTTTATTTGTTCCTGCTACGGTGTCTTTTTGGGGCGTGGCTGCTCTGCTCTTAGAGCAGGGGGGAGGAGTGGTGGGCACTCTGTAAGTGCTCAATGACTGTTTGGCCGGCCCTCCATGGGCGGCCAAACAGTCATGCTCACTTTGTATGCTCTCCACCCAGGCTGAATTACAGCCTGGGTGAAGAACATGTCATGGCTCCCAATCCTTGGCTGAGCACCGAACCACAGTTCTCAGACCAATCACAAAAGCTGCATTGCAGCGTTGTGATTGGTCTGGGAAGCTTAGGTGGGTTCTGTTCCAGCGGAACGGAGGGATTACATGGAGAGACGACAGAGGAGAGATGCAGCGAGGAGGTAAGTTTAATTTGTTTTTCTTTACCCTCTTCCCCCCACTGTACTCCACCCCCTACCCCCCCACCACCGATCCGTGCCAGCTGCCACTGCCTCACACAGATCTGTCTCCACCCCCCTGTAGTGTGCCTGGAGCCAAGTCAGGAAAAGGCAGGGTCTTGTTTACTACAAAAACTTTCCTTTGAAGTTTCCTACTTCAAAGGCAGAAAGGGATATAAGTATTGAACCTCTAACACTCTCAAATCGGAACACTTCCGGATGGAGGACATTCTGCCAGGAAGAAGAGCTGTGTTGCTGTCAGGGGTGACTACTACTTTGCTGTTTGCTTGCTGTGTTGGCTTGCTGCGTACTGCTTCTGTTTGGGGCAGTGAAAGGACTGGACTTTGCTTTCTACATCCGGCTTTCCAAGTAGTTCCAAGTGCTTGAGTTGAGCTAGCCTCCTGTTGGAAAGTCAGGGATATCAAAGACTTCATCCACATCTTGTTACCAGCATTGGGACTCTTCTACTTTGAGTCCCGCGTGCCAAGTGGTGCCAAAAACCAGTTCTGGACCCCTGGAATTGGGTGGTTGTGCTGTAACCTCCAGAAACGCAAACCCAAAGTCGACCCAGACGCCACAGTCTGACCCGAAGCCCTGGTCACCGCTCATGAGGAGTACTACGCATCAACCGCAACGGCATTGTATCCACAGCCTCACCGACGACATTGATTCACGTCGTCATTGATACGGCTGCCTGCACCAAAGCTAAGAGCAGAGCTTGTGAAGAGTACGGCGCATCGCCTCAACGACATCGCAGCCCCGAGTGTACCGACGACAGCGCCATCGACTCCGACCCCGTCTCCAATACCACTGCCTGCACTGTAGCTGAGGGTACCGCTCTTGAAGAACACAACACATCGTCCCGTCTCACATCGCAGTCCCGGGTCTGCCGATGACTGCGCTCAGCACCGACACCGTGCCACTGCCTGCACTGAAGCCATGGGCACTGCTCGGGAAAAGCACAATGCATCAACCGTGACGGCATTGCAGCCCTGGGCCTGCTATCGCCAGCTTTCCTGACCTCGACATCACGGAGCTGGATCCCCAGCGCATGTGACTCTAAGGTCTCATTGACTTCGGTGCGACTTGATCAACGAGTCAAACGCCGGGTCATCCTCTACCCAAGCTCTCCACAGAAAATCCTCTGTCTTACCTTGTGCTTGGGGCTATTGTGTAAAGGTCCAGTCCAACTCCAGTCATAACATCAGGTCCAGTGCAAGTGTTCCCAGCCAATGTACCAGTCTCTTTAAAATACATTTTCTCACACACTGGAGGAGCCTGAAAGGGTATACTGACAAAATGAAAAACAATGGACTATGAATCACAGTGTCAGTCTATAAAGGCATGTCCCTCATTTGACTGTTGGAAACAAGCATGGCTAGTACAGGCAAGACTCATATTCATTCTGTATTACACACACATTTCTAGTATTTGGTGATATGGTAAGACTTCATTTAAGACTTCATGCAACAATATAAGCAGGTGCCTAGTTGAGCTTATGAGAATAGGAGAGCAACCTATATGTAGTAAATGAAATATAAACAGTTTTCAGCTGAGCAAGGTATTCAGATATTTCTCACCTCACATCTATCTATCTATCTATCTATCTATCTATCTATCTATCTATCTATCTATCTATCTATCTATCTATCTATCTATCTATCTATCTATCTATCTATCTATCTATCTATCTATCTATCTATCTATCTATCTATCTATCTATCTATCTATCTATAGGTTTAAGCTTAGTTATAGTTAGAAAAACCTAATGTATTACACCTATACAAAACAAACTAAAGCTACATAAACCTTAGAAATGATACATATGTAGTTATAACTTAGTTATAATTTGTGCCCTGGCCCAAATGTACTATAACTTGCACACCCACGAGCACAGTGTTGTCAACTTGCTAGCCATACTAGATTAACTATAACTTGGCCCTCTATCATGTATAGTGTTATCACAAATGATGTAATCTGAGATGTCATGAGTCTTGCTATGAATGCTATCATTTAATGTGCTGTAAGTGATGTAATATGAAAGGGTAAAAGCGGTGTATGAGGAAGGCGTGAGGTATAGTTAATGTAATGTGGCTTCTTGTGAAAGTGTATATTTTTCTTGAGTAGGCATCATTTTCTTTGTTGGAATAGCTAACTGTTAATGGTGCATTGTTAATTGCTTCCTCTTAACCTTTATACCACTAAGGTTAGAAACATTTAAAAAATATTTAGTTGACTTAACAGCATTATTGTTTTTCTGTAGGTGCTCTCCTTCTCTCTGTTCAATTTCTTTCTCCCCTCTCTGTTGTACAATTTTCATATTTGCCTCTGCATGTATTGTTTTGTAGGCAATGTGTTCAATGTGGGCAAATATGTTTTAGAAAAACACATAAACAAGAAATGGTTACATTATTAACGGTCCTAATACAAGTGTAAAATGTATTTTCTCAAACATTATTCCATAAATAAATGTATCTGTTTTATGTAGAAATGTACAGATGAAGGTGATGAGGTATAATTTTTAATTTTTCTGTTATGTCTTTGAAGAAGAAAATGCAATTGTATTGCTTTCCAACAGTCAGCAGAGTCTCTGTTGGTGTTATTTAGTAGTGTTGGGCTGTGTTTATAGCCTACTTTGTGTTAATAACCAATCACATAATGCTTTACTTGTTCATTTTATTTATTATCTAGTTTTCTATTGGTTACTCCAGACTAGTTTATTTTCTAACCTAATTTTCGGTAGTATTGTGCTACATTAGTAGCCCAAATTGTATTTATGCTAATAATTGAACTCCTGTCAAAATTCAGTTGTTGATATGATGTACTTTCCTAATTGCCAATCATCTAACTCTGTATATTTGTTTATCTGCCTCTGTGTTCCTCAGTTACAACAACAAGAAAGGCTTCTTTAAGCATCACCCTATATTATGTGTATTTGTATTTTGTGACTAACTTTTTTTTTAGATTTCAAAAGTACCATGATGCTTCCTAGATAATTGCGCATGTCGTAGTGTCGTAGAGTGGAGTGGTGTGTCATAGAATTTCTTTTTTCATATATATTTTTTTATTTTTAGTAAGTACCACAGTACACCGTAAACTTAAAAAAAATATATATAAATCAATAAAAGTACTTTTCCTTAACTCTATACACTTTACTGAAGTGCCTCATTTCTTCCTACACATCACAAAAATATTTCAGGTTGAAACACAGAACAAAGACAAAGTGTGGCCTAACCAATATGGCTGTATTTTCATTTTACAAGGACTTCGATTAACCAATAATATTACGTTTCGTTGTTGCCATGTACCACGGTTTAATATAAAGGTACCGCTGCCCAATATATCACTAACAGTTTGCCCTTGATTACTTAAAAACAACTCAACAAATTCAGATAAAAAAACAAAAATGACCGATTCCACACCATAATCTATATTCCTGCCAAATTTCATGTAAATCCGATCAGCCATTTTGTTACTGTATCTGAGTAAAAAGTCTATGGAAAATGCATTGGTGGAAGAAGGTGTTTTAGGACCCCTCTTTTTTCTTTGCAACTCCTTAACTCAGTGGTTCCTAAACTGTGTGCCGTGGCTCCCTGGGGAGACGTCAAACCAAGCCAGGGGAGCCACCCACAAGCACTTTAATGCATTTAATGTTGAAGGTTCTGTTGGCTTCAGTTAAACTAATTAAACTTAAACGCATGATGTCGATGATTTGTAAGTGACATGCCTAAAGCTGTAAACGTAGTGCTTAATTGATGGCATGTCCATATTTCACTGGATCCCCACGTTCCAACACTCCGAAAGTAAGCGAAAGATGCCTGATTTATTTTATTAGACTCGTTAATAGTTTCATTTTTTTCCAAATGTATTTTACACCAATGCCAGTCATCAGGGAAGTACAGTTTTCCTGTCTGTTAAACACACTAAGTATTATGAAGTATTGACGTTTGTACTTGAATCATAGGTACTTTCAGTACACATTTTGTTCAGTGCACACACATTTCCAGACAGGCCTGCTCTCTCCTTGAGCACAGGGAAGTAAAACACCATATACGGCATAATACCAACATTTTCTGTAAGCAAGAAAGAGCGACGTTTAAAAAAAAACAAATCAGAGGAATTTATTACACATGCATTGATTTGGAGGCAATTTTAGGGAGGAGACAGCAAAAATAAAGCTGTATTTGGTTTGAAAAATCGTGAGTCACCCTGCTGAGACAGGTGTTTTGGCACTATGACATTAGTAGAAATGGAAGTTCATGCAAATATTCTTCAAGCGCAGAAACACTTTGGCAATGGGGCCTACATGCATACGGGTGCTATCTAGCACTGTAAGTGGGATAAAAAAGTTTGAGATGGTACTCTAAAAAAGGCATGGGCAGAGAAGTGTAACTAGGAATATTTTATTAGAGGTGCTGCCTTAGTAATATGATTAACCTTGCGTAAATGATTATAATACCTTCATCCCAATTATTTTCAGGGAGAAAAATGCAAGTACTCCCAAGGCAGGGCTTACATCCCCCACCCTCCAAAAAAGTAACAGTGGGGACCCACACCAATGGGTCAAAAGAGCCACGCGTCAAAAAAGTTTGGGAACCACTGCCTTAACTAATCAACATGAAACTTTGCATCATGATCCACTGTAAACATGAACAGGTATGCAAAGTTTCCTGGAGATTTGTCAACCAGTGACAAAGTTATTACCATTCAAACATCCGAGGAATTCCTATCTATCTGTAGCCACTGAAAAAGTCAAAGGTTAAAGGGATGTTATTATTTTTGGAAGTGTCTGTTAAAAAATTCCATTTTAAACTAACAAAACCACTGAAATTCACAAGTTATAGGTATATCAAGTCCCTGCTTCTGCAGCCAACCACATGTCGCAATGAGGTTGGCTCAGGGCCTGGCCGTGGGCTGGGTGTTGGGGCTGAAGGGGGTGTTGGGTGAAGGGCCTGGTGCCCAAACCTCGACTGATGCGCACAACTGACTATGTGATGTTAAAATATAAACTGCGTTATTTTAAGTAACACTGACTGAACACCAAAATATAAAAAATGAGCCTATTGGCTTTATGGAGTCAGCGTATCAACATATAGAAAGCACACTTATTGTCTTTCTCAAAAAAATCACCAAAAATATAATCAAATATATGTTTCATTAATTCACACATTGTAATATTTAATAAATGTGATTTCTTAAAAAAATGAATTAGGTTTTATTGTTTTTTAAATCAACATGTCCTTAAATCTTTATTTAAACAATTTTCAAGCTACAAAACGCAGCTATAGAACCAACCACAATGGTGCTTTGCACTCTAGGTGAAGAGCACAGAGGTCTATCTAGGAGTTCTTTGAAAAATATGGGAAGCTCCCAAGGGGTCATAGATTTAATGACTCAGGAGACTTACTGTATTTTTTGTACTGTTGCTGAGGGGCTGCTGCTCTTCCTGCAGCCTCCCAAGAATCACAAAAATGATGGTGGTGCCAAAGCCACCGGGAACCAAAAATAACTAATTAAGCGCTTGCAGGGCATTATGGGGCACTCACCATGCAGAAACCCACCCCTCACCGCTATAAAATATATCAGTTGGTCCCATGGTATGGGGTCCCCAGTGCCTCGGACAGGCATTCACCCCCTCCCCTTCTTTAAAAAATTGGCCCTGAGGATGGGTTCCCGGGGCCATACAAGGCTCAGGGAGGGGTGCCGCACACCCCTCCCCTTCAATTAATGTTTCAGGCTCTGTGGGGTGAGGTCTATGGCCCTGAACTTAGCTCCGGGAGGGGGGTGGCAAGCACGTCCCATCCCCCAATTATAAAGGATTACATATTTTTTACTCTTGGGCCCTTACCCATCCCGGAGGACATTGTAATTGAGAAACAAATTGCGGCCACTAGTTTGTCCATCTGGGACCCCCCGACAAGGGCTTAGGCAGTAGGGTATCCTTCACCTCCCACCCTATATTATTTTTTTTAAACATTTTTGAGACACGCAACTAAGTTCTCGAGTCCTGTAACAGCGGCCGCAACATTTATTTTCATGTTGTGACCAATCAATCAAAGCGCTCGCTTCTGCAGGACCCTCACTCCCATGGCAGAAAGGAGGATGAAGGGGAAAAAAGTCTCCTTGGCCAATCAGAGCGCTCTGTTTTTAAAGTTGTGCTTGCGGATTACTCTTGAGAGTCTCATGAACTCAACAATCTAAATGTGGAAATATTTTTTAACCGTAAATTCTCGGAAACTACTGAACGGATGTGCATCAGATCACAAAAGCACGCTTTCTGGCCCAAGATCTAGCATCCTGCCAAATTTGGTGTAATTCAGTTTAGCCGTTTTGGCAGTAGCGCATTCCAAATATCCCTATGGCAGTTGAATGTGGGTTATCTGTTTTGTAATATGCCCCCCACAGCCCCCCCTCCCCCCACTTGATGGATCACCCTGAAACTTCCAGGAAGGAGCTGAGCAAAAAAGAGCACCTTTTTGGAGAGTTTTTTGAAGATCCGTCAAACGGTACCAAGTTATTAGCAAACCAAAAGGGCCATTTCCCAGGGGCGGTTTCTCCATTAGGGCTCAGGGGCTGTGCCCCTCTGAAATTCCTACACATTTACATAAAAACATATTTAATAGATCGATTTATTTAGAGATATGACCGTATCTGTAAATAAATTGATGTATTTAAGTCTGGGCTCTCTGTTTCAGGCTGCCTGCCCCGCCTCAATCTGAACCAGCAGACGGAAGCTAAGCATTAAATCAACTTCCCGAACAACTTTCAGATATGTGATGCACAACACGGGGCTTTCTGTTTTAAAGCCCTTCATTGCCATTGTGGTCTGTGGTTGTATGCACTCTGTAGGCCAGTAACACAATCAGCTAATGTTGTGTTATGTATATTGTGCTGAGACACCCTCATCACACTAACCTCCCCCATTACAACAACCCCGGCCCTGGTTGCAGATTGCTCCCTCCTGTAGAAGTGGAGCTGCTGTATTTGTTCCCCAGCTAAATGGATCTAAATTCACAGACTCACTATTTCAGAATTTAAACATTTCCAATGTTTAACTATTTATAACAAATAATTGTTGTTACTCATTTATCTGAAACAGCTAAAACCCATTGTAAAAGCCAATCATACTGACAGGCTTTTGGTGTATGTCAGTTGTTGTGTCATTTATCTGGATACAATTACATCTCAGAGAGAAACCAAATTACTGGTCAAGCAACACACTATGGGACTCGCAGACATTTTTTTGACATGTTCCTTTATAGAGAGCCCCCACTTTTTCATCCCACTTAGACCTGTCTGCACATGTTTCTATGTGACTGGGTGCAGCAATCAGCTGTGGGTGCTTCTCGAAGTCGGGTTAGGGCATATTTTTCCAAAGCTAATGCTGCATGCAGTGCAAGACACTGGGCAAGCATACATTTTAAAGGGCTAGACTTGTCATGCTGTACAATTTACACATTACAGTGACTGTTGAACATATTGATGCAGGAAGATATGGGGCAGTTTTTAATGTTTTTAATATTTCAAGACTATACGTTCTCACTGCTTTATAAATCTTGCTTTATCGCTACATTCATTTGCTTTAAAATTCACCATTTGCCAATCTTTTTTTTCATTTCTTTCTAGGGACAGGGACTCACCCTGGACCCCAGGTTTGTCCATTGAACTTGTTCACAACGCTCGCTGGCCAACATTTCCCCTTCACCACTTTCAAATATCACCAGCCGCCACTGCCATTTCCTACAAGTAGATATATATATATATATAATATGTTACAGGAAGGTCGTGCAGTATTCACAACACCTGCATTCTATAGGGAGAATGCATTGCAATTTATATTTGCACTTTATATTTATACTTATATATAATGTATCCAATCTTCAAACTTTTATACTATTTTTTATATATTGCTTTATAAAATTCATAACAAGTAGTGGATGGGTATTACTTTTGGAACATATAGCCCTGTTACTTGAACACAACACAAAAACACAGAAGAGGCACCTTGCACTTTATTTATTTATTTATATTTATATTTATATACATGCAATATTATAATAGTATATAACATCTCTATTTATCTGTGTAATATTCAATAACGTGTATTCATTTGGCACTTTATCTCCCCTCTCTCTTTTTTGCATCTATGAAACTTTAAGTGATCCAGGAGGCGGTGAGTGAGGCTAGAGAGGCGGTGGCGGTTGAAGTGGAGAGGCTCCGCAGCTTCGACTACAAGAATTATATGGTGAGGGCACACGTGGAAGGGGACAAAGCGGGAACGCTGCTGGCTTGGCTGGCCAATCCCGCCAAGCGTAACCAACCGATCTTGGCCCTAGCACAGGGGGGGGGCGGAGTGGTCACGGCTCAGATGGACATATTGGATAGTTTCTGCTCGTACTATGGGACGCTCTACAAAAGCGCACTGGAGGGGCCGGAGGACGATATTGACGGCTTTCTTGAGGGACTGCAACTGCCGCGACTCGACCGGGAAGACGCAGAGGCCTTAGGCGGGGATATAGACCTTGCGGAAATCAGGGGGCAGTGAAACGAATGGCACGGAACAAAACCCTGGGCCTGGATGGCTTCCCCATAGAATTTTATGGTAGATATTTGGACCAACTGGCCCCAAAGCTCCAGGAGGTGTATAAGGAGGCCAAGACAAGGGGTAGACTGCCACAATCCATGTGCGAGGCCCTGATGATCCCGTTGCTGAAGCCGGGAAGGGAGGGAACAGACCCCGCCTCTTATAGGCCGCTGTCGCTGCTGACGACGGATTATAAAATCCTGAGCACCATACTGGCGACCCGGTTGCTGAGGCACATGCCGAGACTGGTTCATAGTGACCAGTCGGGGTTCATTCCCTCGCGGAGCACCACTGCCAATATCCGGCGACTTGTCCGTTTGCTGGGAGACCCGCAGGAGGACGCACCAACGCCACTCGTCTTATCTGTAGATATAGAGAAGGCTTTCGATAGCCTGGAGTGGGGTTACCTGTACAAAGCCATGAAGCGTTTCGGCCTCGGGGAAGGATACATCGGTTGGACGAAAGTCCTGTACGCCTCGGCGGTAGCTAGGGTGAGGGTGGGATCTTTGGTATGGCGGCAGTACCGCGTGGGCCGAGGCACCAGGCAGGGGTGCTCGCTTTCCTCGCTTTTGTTTGCACTGGCAATAGAGCCCCTCGCGGCGGAGGCTAGAACAGGCCGCTATTACAGGGGGCTGGTTTACAGAGGGTCCCCGCAACTTATCTCCTAATACGCAGATGATCTGCTCCTGTTTTTGGACGATGCGGCGGGGGCGCTGGATGGAGCGGAGAGGCTTCTAGCGAGGTTTGGCAGGTTCTCTGGACTACGAGTGAACTGGTCCAAGACCTGTTTGTTCCCGGTGCGCCAGGGCGAACCGCGACCGACGGTCCGGCCACTGCTCACCTGGGAGCCTAACTGCCTCAAATACCTCGGAGTACATATCTACCATTCTGCCGCAGATATGCTGGAGGGCAATGTGGGGCGCTGTATGCGAGCACTGAAGGGCAGTATGTCCTCCTGGGCCACACTCCCGCTCTCGGTGACGGGGAGAATCTCGTTACTGAAAATGATAGCGATGCCACGCCTCCTGTATTATTTCCGCACGCTACCGGTGTGGATACCGGGCTCTATTTTCCGACAGTTGCGATCATTATTAGTCTCGTTCCTATGGGGCACGGGACGGCGAAGAGTGGCGATGGCGACTCTGACCCGGTCGAAAGATGAGGGGTGCCTGGCGGTGCCTGACTTTGAGCTTTACTATCTAGCGGCGCAGCTACAGATCTTTACCCAAGAGGTGGCACGGGTGTACCGAGGACTGGAGCAGGACAGGGAGGGAGGCACCCCTCGCCATGTGCTGGCGTACATTATGCTACAGCAGAGGCTGGTTGTTGGGGACTTGTCCCTGGAGGAACGGACGTTCCGGCATTGCTGGAATCGATCGCAGCGTCGAGCGGGAGTGCGATGCCCGTATGCGCCGGAGATCCCGCTGGGAATGGTGACGGCGCTCCCGCACGGCAGAGACTGGTCGGGACTGCAGGTGTGGGAGGAGGCGGGCCTCCAAATGTTGGGCGATTTATACGAAGAGGGGACGCTAATCCCTTATCAAACTCTGCAGGAGCGGTTCGATCTTTTGAGGGGAGATTACCTGTTGCACGCGGCGGTGACGGGAGCGATGCAGGCGCACTGGGGAGAGGGGCTCCTGGAGCCTACTACATCCGCGGCTTGTCAGTATACCATGATGTCTGCTGGCACTTATAAAGCGGTAACTTTTCTGTACTCCAGAATGCTGCGCGAAACCTTGCAGCCACTGACGGCACTGAAGGTAAAATGGGAGCTGGATATACAAGCTGAGATCCCTGACACCACGTGGGCAGGTATAGTGCAGAGGGCCAGGAAAAGTACCAGGAACGCACGCTTCCAACTGATACACTTTTATATCCTCCACAGGGCCTACCTCACACCGGGTAAACTTGGGAAGTATTTCGGGGTGGCGGATGCGGCGTGCCCTCGATGCGGTGTTGTAGGAGCGGAGCTCGGACATATGTTATGGGACTGCCCTCACCTGCGCGCATACTGGAGGGAAGTGGGCGAAACACTGACTGAGGTGACGGACAGGGACTTGCAATACACCAAGGCGGTTTGTGTCCTGCACTGGTTTCCTCATACACCCAAGAACAAGACCACAAGTACATTTATTGATATGGGCCTCCTCCTGGCAAAGAGAGAGGTGACGCGACTCTGGAAGTCAAAGGCGGGCCCCACACATGGCAGGTGGATTAAGGAACTGCAGAAATGGGCGGCGAGTGAAAGCACGCTTAGATACCAGCTAGCGACTCGCAGGGCTGATGATAGAGCGCTGGAGGCGGCCGCAGCGTGGGAGGGCTTGGTGCAGGCCCTGCGCGGCAGCGTGGCGGAGGAGGATGAGGCGCCCTCTGAGCCCGATGTTGTTCCCCGGAGCATTCCAACCACACAAACACAGTAAATGATTATGTACCTCTGAGATGTACCCCAGACTATACATTAAGGCCAGGAACAGTCACAGTTGTAGGCGTGGGCACTGGAGGGTGGAGAGGGTGGGGGTTGGGGGATTGGGACTGGGATGGGCGAAGTGATGGGGGGAGGAGGGAGAAGGGGGAGGAAACTTCAAAGTGGAACGCAGACACCCTACTATGTTCGCGGCAAATGTACAGATTGAAATATGTTTCAATACAGTGATTTCCTTACCACCGCTGCCCGGCCTCAGGGATGTGGGCTCACCAGCTGTGTACGACTGCCTAAATAGCCACGTATGATATGGCACTGGCAATAGCGGTGCAAGAATGTTATGGCTGTACGCTGCTTATTACATTACATTGATCTGCAATAAAAACGGTTTAAAAAAAAAAAAAAAATGAAACTTTAAGTGACCCTTATCGCTGTAAGACGATATCAGACCATCTGGAAATGCAGATTTATGTCTGTCTGTCATCATGTGTGTCTAAATCGATGTGTTGTGAAAACAGCTCAGTTCAGAGGTTACGAGGTTTATTTGTGTACTTTACAGTGATTTATTTGACCATTTGTCGTAGTGATGATATATTTCAACTCGAAAAAAACACTTAAGAAGAAATAAACATATATGTGTTTTCCCCTTTAAGATGCACAAAAGGTGGTTTTTAATTGGTGATGGGTAAAGGGAGCAGCTCTCCCTTTTAAAGTGACACTCTATGTACTAAAACTTGATGACCCAGTAGAAGGCTATGGCCGACACGCGTAGGTCAGTTTTGGGATTTACCTGCACCTTACCCTTTCCGTTTGACTGCAGAAAAAGAAAAAATGGAAGCAGTTGAAGTATGAAAATAAGTGCTTCTCTAAGGATTCCTGTGTGCCATCCTTCTGTTTCGCCTTTGAGTATTGTGTTTGTGATCTGTCGATGTGTGTATATATATATATAGATATTTATATATATATATTATCTACTGGCGGTCGCCAGTAGATAGTTATAGTTAGGACCGTGTTTCCATAGGAAATCTCAAAATTCTATTTTGAATAACTTTGGCGCCGGTTGACGAATCCTCGCGAAATTTTCAAAACTAATGGGGCGCTACGCTCCGCTCCTACCCTGAAAGTCTCGGGGGGGATTCGTCAAGCGGGGGCTGAGAAAAAAGGGGGGTCCCAAAACGCGTTTTCCCCATGCATTTTTCCATAGGACCTTTAGTCCGAGCTACAGCCCGAACGGCTGAACAGAATTATGTGAAATTTGGCAGAGAGGTAGCCCTCAGGTCAGGGATGTGCCTTTTGAAGGTCTTGTGTAAATCTGTTCAGTATTTCCTGAGAAAATAGCATTTAAATCAATATATATATCTATGGGCGCGCTCCGTGCGCTTACGGTAAGCTTACCGTACGCGTACGGTACCGTGCGCGAGCGCGATTCTGATTGGTTGTTAGATCAAAGTAAACATTCGAATCGGTCGAAACCAGGAAGTGTCGGCCGCCATTTTGTCTCTCGCAGTCTGAGGGGGAGAAAAACAAAGGAGGATAACGTGAAAAGGGGGCAGGCTGGACAGTTCCTGACCCCCTAGCCTTTGTCAGGGGGTTTCAGAAGGACCCCCAAGGACAAAAAATTAATTTTATTTTTTTTTTTAAAAATCGCCGAATGCGCGCAGCGTACGCGCACGGCGTAAACGGAGAAATTCCGCGGAGAGAAGTTCCGCGAACTTCGCATAATTACGCGTACCGTGCGCGCACGGCAAAAAAAAAATTTCAAAAAGGAAAGCTTAAAAAAAATAAAAAAAATTGTGAGGTAAGGTTGGCTCTTAAAAGAGCCGTTGGGTTAATACAGGGATGGAGGAAAGAAAGAATGGGAATATTATGAGCGTCTACAAACGTGCTGATCTATCTTATTGTTAATAAGGGGAACACTGGTCTCCCCAAAAACAATAAGACCAGAACACGTTATACACCTCATTACAACCCTCCCAAATCGAGGGTTAACGTCCAGAGGAGCAGAAGAAGGTGATGCTCCCACCTCAGAGGAAGGGCTCAGCTGAGCTGCCGATGATGTACTCGGCTGAGCTTCTGAGGTTGGGCTCTGGTGACTTACTGAAGAGTTTTCTCCAGGATGTCGAGCAAAGGTCCTGGGATGTCTATCCCTAAGGTGTCTCATCATAGAGTGATTTCCAAAGGAATACTTCTTCCTTGGATTTCCTCTAGATAAAACATGGTCACAAAGTGTGCAAGTGACCAATGGAGCATTGACCTTTTTCTCCCCCTCTGGAAAAGTAAAATACTCCCATACAAAAGAATTCTTTTGTTTCCTCCTTCTCTGGATGATGGTGGTGCTGCTAGCCTCAATCTCAGAAGAGGTCTGCTGTTCTGCCATTGTATCTCAATGTCAATTCAGCTCCTTCTCCTAGGGGATCTCAAGCAGTAATGAGGGGAATGGGTGTGGTGTGGGAAGTTTCTGGAACTGAAAGTAGTTTCAACCAATGAAAAGTGTTATTTGTGGATCACATGACCTACCGTGCGCGCTCCGTAAGCTTACGGTACGCGCTCGCAAACAAGTACGCATGCGCAAACATGACGCTTACGGAGCGCTTACGGAGCGCGTACGTAAAACGCACTCGCGCATGCGCATTACACGCCCCTGCGTTACCGCGACGTTGCTTCCGCGTGTACGCGTACGTCACATACGTATCACGTAAGCGCGCTGTACTTATGACGTGCGGAGCGCGTAGCGTCAGCTCACCCTACGCGCATCGTATCACCTAAGCGCACCGTACTTATGACGTACGGAGCGCGTAGCGTCAGCTTACCGTACGCGCACGGAAAAAAAATGCATAAAAAAAAAATTAACCATTCCATAATGCAGGATATAGTACATATATTGTTTTATACATAGGTTTACAAAAAATCTCCCAAAAAAATTTGCATTTAAAAAACCGTACAAATTCACTGAAAAAACCATAGGTTTCACACACGTTATAGTTAGGAATTAGCATTTAAAAAACCTTGCAAATTCACTGAAAAAACCATAGGTTTCACATATGTTATAGTTAGCTGGACATTTCAATCATAAAATACCAATGAAATTCCACGTTATAGTTAGATCAGATAACTATAACTTGCGCGACCGCAATCCACAATGTGTCATTTCAGATGTCATCATTGATGTGAAGAGTGATGTCACTGACCATGTCATGAGTGATGTAATATGTGACGTCATCAGCAGTTTATTGTGGGCGCGCAAGTTATAGTTACCTGATCTAACTATAACGTGGAATTTCATTGGTTTTTTATGATTGAAATGTCCAGCTAACTATAACATGTGTGAAACCTATGGTTTTTTCAGTGAATATATATATATATATACATATGCTCGCCAGTAGGTAGTTATAGTTAGGACCATGTTGCCATAGGAAAAGTGTTTTTTGACTTGCCTATATCTTTGGTGCTGTTTGACGGATCTTCACGAAATGTTCCAAAACAAGTGCCCCTGTGAATCTTGTTGTGTATGTAAAGTTTCTAAGCAATAATGAAGAAGGGGGGTTAAAAGTGCATTTCCCATGTTAATTTCCAAGTGACCTTTAGTCAAAGCTGCAGCCCTGGACGGAATTACACCAAATTTGGCAGAAAGGAGGATTTGGTTACATAGATCACGCTTTCAATTATTTTGTGTGAATCTGTTCAGTAGTTCTTGGGAAATTTAAGAAAATAAAGTTAGTGATATCTGTGGCTGTGGATATTTTGCGACAATTTAGTGATTATTTGTGAATACGTGCGCCAACAGGAATGCCGTGATTGGCTGGCTGCAACCTGAGCAGAAAGTTGTGGCTGCCATTTTGGACACAGTCCCGAGGGTGAAAATTCACCACAAAAGTGGTAGAATGAGTTAGGGTAGAGGAACCCTGCCTTCATATTTAACTTATAGGGGTGTCAGTAAATCAAGTTATGTGTCAAATATTCTTTTTTTTTTTTACACATGATATTTGCGAAGGCATCGCGACCATTAGCATGTCCTCAAGTAACAATATGGGGACTTTGCGAAGATTGTGACGTCTTCGCGAATATTGGTGAAAAATGCAAAAAAATTGAAAATACACACATCCACTCTCAGTTTTGCTTACCCGCTCACAGACCCACTCACAAACACTCACGCACCCAGTGACAGACCTATTCAGAGACTCATACACCTACTCACAGTCCCACTCTGACACTAACACACCCACTCACAGACTCTTTCACCCACTCACAGACACACTTACAGACTCATGCACACACTGACAGACCAACTCATGCACTCACTCATGAACCCGCTCAGAGACTCATGCATTCACTGACACTCCAATTCAGACACTAACGCATCCACTGACACACCCATTGAGAGAGTCAGTCAGCCACTGACACACTTGGAGGCTCATACACCCACTCACACATACACTCAGAGTCTCAGACATTCACTCACAGACTAACGCAGGCACTGCAGCACCCACTCACAGACCCACTCAGACACTCAGACATCCACTCACAGACCCACTCATACACTAATGCACCTACTGACACACAGATTCAGAGACTCTTGCACCCACTCACACACACACTCAGACACTAATGCAGCCAGTCACAGACCCACTGAGAGACTCAGACACCAACTCACAGAGCCACTCAAATGCTCACGCACCCACTCACAGACCCACTCAGACACTCATGCACCCACTCACACACCCACTCACTTACCCAGTGAGACACTTATGCAGGGGCTCCCAGACCAACTCACATACTCACACACCCACTGACAGACCCACTCAGACACTCATGCACTCACTCACACACTCACTCTCAAAGGTTACAGGTTACAGCTCAGTAATAAAACATTTTAAACCTTAGAAATTTCCTTAACCCCTTCGTTGCGCACGTCAGCCAACGGCCGTCGCGATCACTACCTCGGTAGTGCTGCGCACGTCCATTGGCCGACGTAGCCCCGCCCACTCAATGGAACGCCCCGCATTAAAGGGGTTAAAAAATCAGAGGTTACAGGGACGTTATAGTTAGGAAATAACATTTTTAAAAATTTCGAAATTCACTAAAAAACAAATGTTACAGGGACATTATAGTTCGGAAATAGAATTTAAAAAAACCTTAGAAATTCACTGAAAAAAACAAAGGTTACAGAAATGTTATAGTTAGGCTCAGGTTTCACTAGTACAAAACCACTGAAATTCAGCAGTAATAGCTATGTGAGCTAACTATAACTTATGCTGCTGCAATGCACTGCTTATGACCACACATATTACATCACTCATGACATGGTCAGTGACATCACTGGTGACATCACTAATGACATGTCAAATTACATCATCTGATGGCATCATCCAGGGAGTGTGTTTTCTAACAGTGTAAGAGTGTTAAACATATATACTAAGCTACTACAAAAGTTTAATTCTATATTAGGTGTACTAATAATGAGTGATACTACTTTTAACATATAATATGTGAGTAACTGTGTGTAGCCATGTGTGTGTGGGAGTCTGAGTGGCTATATGGTTGTGTGAGTGGCTGTATATGTAGTGAAGGTAGTGGTTTAGAAGCATACATTGCTATGTTAGCATGAGCGCGTTAGCTTTTAGAAAGCCATCTTGCCACTTTTGCTGCTTTTGCAAGTGACACTGCAGATACGTTATTATTTGAGAACTGATTGCTTGCCTTTTCTTCACATGAGAACTGTCTGTTGTTCACCTCCCTAGACGTGCACTGCGACCTTGGTCTGAACATTGTGTGCAAAACACTTTGAGCAGCCAGACAAGGTATGCTTTTGAATCCAGGTTGATCGGCCCACTCTCTAGTCATAATATGCACACAGCTGCAAATACCTGAATGTCGAGAGTCTTTAATATTACAGTTTGCATGCGTTTGAAACACATTCTAGAGGAGAACATTTCCAGGCGCAGAGCAAAGCTGATCCTGTGATGTGATCCACATAAAGCAGATCTTTACGGAATGGGGTTCCCCATTCAAGCCTAGAGACCTTCTACTAGTCTAATAATATTAGTTTACTAGCGAAAGGAAGGTGGCTGTATGCCACTGTCATTTATACTATGATTTCTCCTTTAATTTTCTATGGCATTGTAACAATGCTGATGGTTTTAATTATAATCATTTGTCTGCTTATGTTAGCCAAAGTACTGCATCTTAGGAAACGTAGTTTATAAAATAAACCTTTTAAACTTTACTGTGTCTTTGATTACTTTGTTGTGGATTGATATATGTATAATAGCGAACAGGTATTTCTGATTCCCACCATTCCTGAGAATACTCTAAGTCGCCTGTTCTAGGTTGTCTATACATTGGGACCTCCGAGATAATACGGATAACGAATGGGACAATGATGCTGGTCGGATAGGGGTTCTGGGTACTGAGGTGAGTTTTTGGTACACCACAATTCACTGAGGTCCTGGTTTCCTGTGCATAGTTCTGTGCATGAGCTGAATCCCTGCAACATGGCGCACCTAACATTTGGTCTTTTGATTTGAGACGCCTTAGTAGCGCTTGTATTAGTCCACAACACCCTCACTCTTGTTTCCGGATAACGGGAGTGACGGATTTCACCTACCTGTTAGTAACATAATAGGTTTATACAAGCTTGTAAATTAAAAAGGTGTTTTATATTTCTGAACCCGTGTGCTACTGTAAAATCCATTGTTGTTCTTCTCTGTGTCCTTATGGCGGTCGAAATTGCAGCGCATAGTCGTACGCCTTTGCGGCATCATTTGACGCAGTATAGGGTACCGGACGATGGGATGGCCGTTATTTTTGTGGTGAGTGCTGATGGCTCCCACCCTTATGAGTTGTTTTACTCTTGGGTGACGCTCCCGGCAGTGAATGCGGATGATAATACGTTTCACTCGTATACTCACACACGGGTCCCAGCAAATTATACGCCATATAGGACACTGGAGATTCCACTTTCAGCCTGGCAGCATAGCATTTGGTTTAATGGCGCCCTTCCCCATGCGGATGCACCGGCTAGACTCGGCCCTTTGTCAATTCCAGGGGCCACATTGCCGGTGCTGGCCGGATTTACGCCTCACCCCCGCTATTTGACTATTGCGGTGGATGAATTGCGTACACTCCATACAGCCCTTATTACGATATATAGGGCTTTGGTGCAATATGTTTCGCGCAATGTGCAGGTGGGGGCAACTGCTGTTGCGGGTCTACCAGCTGGTCATCCTGCGGTTGTTATTAGCCCAGTCATAGTTAATTCGGTGATGGGCAAGCGCCCCAGAATAAGGACGATTTGCCTTATTGGCTTGCCGAGAAATGTGACCAACTGGAAGCAGTGTTTCCACACTCTACGAAGGTGGAGAAACACAGAATCCTCACCATAAGTTTACCGAAAGACTTGGTCCCGGAAGTGTCAGATTGTGACACCTGGGGTAAGGTTTTCGCCGCGGTCTACTCGAAGTGTTTTGGCACTCCGTCTATGGCCCTGCTCCCCTCCGTTATTAAACGTGTTCAAGATAATCACGGTCCGGAGGCGGCGGTTGAGTTGGGAATGCGACTTGTCGGTGTGTTCGACATAGTTGCCTCTCTTGTCCTTTGTAACCTCAAGGGAGATGCGGTACAATTCCAAGTGGCTAATGGCTTAGCCCGCGTTGATGAACTCGACAAGCCGAAAGAGTTGCCTAAAATTATTGCGGAGGCGTATAGAACTATTGGCCGCAGTAGTTTAGAGGTTAAACCAACTATAGTCATTCCTGACCTGATACAACAAACTAAGGTGAGTTCGTCTGTTAAAGACGATCATCCTAATTTTCCAAAGCAAAATTAGCGACAAAAGAAACAGGGAAAGCAGCAGCAGAAGCAGGGGTCTCGTCCTGCGTCTCCCACTCAGCCACCTAGTGAGCGCACATACGATTTGCGCGATCGCACTAGTATTAAGTCACCTGATAGATTTCAGGTTACTGAACATTCTCCTCGTTCTTCACAGGAAACATTGGCCTCGCAGTCCGGTGGAGGAGAATGTGGCAAAGGTCAGGGTGCCCAGCAATGTCATGAGCAACCCCGTTAGGCTGAAGGTAGAGGCAAGCAAGAAGAGTTTGCACGTCAACGTCCCCCGTTTCAAAAGAAGAAGGTGGCTCTATTAACAGCAAGGTATGCCACAGATAGTAAAGACGCAGCTTCGGAACCTGACATGGGCGATAACGCTGCTCGACAGCGCGGCGGAGGTTACAGTAGTGCGGCAAGCACTACGTCCATATCTGGACGCGACAGCAACTGACACGTTCATTACTGTAGAAACTGCAGATACTAGAGTGGCTCCCCCTGACAGACTATATGACATAGTCCTCTTAATAGAAGGTGACATACAATGCACAATACAAGGGATTTTTTGGGATAATCTGACCTCTTCCTATGACATTCTCTTGGCGGAGGCGGACTGGCCCCCGAATTTCATTTTAGATGCTCCTAGAGGGTTAGATGCTCCTAGAGGGGAGGAGGTTATCCTCCCGTCCTTTGCGCATACTGTGCCAAAGGAGCATGCTGAAAGGTTTGCCGCGGAGTGGGCTCAGGTGCTTGCACCGGCTTTGTATCGTACTCAGGTAGGCTGGGATAAATTGTCCCCCAGCCATGAGATTCCATTGCGATCTATGCCCAACCACAACCCCAATATCCCATGCGCCGCAAAGCTAGATCTCACGTCGCGGAAATCCTTGATCAATTGGAATATCAGGGTGTTATTGAAACATGTGTGTCACCAATGAATAATCCTTTATTCACTGTAACGAAGCCTGATGGGTCGTACCGCCTAGTTTTGGATTACCGGCACCTAAACTCCCATTGCCGGACATGTGCGGTACAGAATACCCACAGTTCTGCCCTGGTGGACAGTCTTGTGTTTAAACGGTTTAAAACCACACTTGACATATCCAATGGCTTTTACAGCCATAACCTGTCCTCACTTAGTAGTCAGTGGACAGCATTTACATCTGGCGGCAAGCAAAAAAAGTTTGGGAACTTTTGCGTGTGGTACCTTTCATTCTGAACAGGGCCCTGCATTCGCCTCTAAGGCGTACAAAGAAGCCATGAAAAATTTGAGGGGTCCAAGTCAAATTTTCGTCTCCATACCGACCTGAGGGTAATAGTGTAGTGGAGCGAATGAACCGTGACTTAAAGCAATCCTTGACAGCTAGGGTTTTAGGCACTGGTCGGAACTGGCTAGCCCATTTGTATAACGTCCAACGTGCACTTAATAATCCCCCTAGAGGGTCTCTGGGTGGGCAGACCCCATACATGATGCTCTTTGGCATAAATATGTTTGTCCCGGACCTTGATGGTCTAGACATGGCGGCGTCTGCCGCACCCTTTGACGTAGATGATCACTGTGCTGTATTACAGAATCAACAAGAGGCTAGAGATAGTCTCATGAAGGAACACATGCCCTCCACATCTGATGCTGCGCTTCAGATTCTGGTAGTCGGCTTGCTACCTCGAGTTGGTGACCTGGTCCGTGAGAAGGTGGAGAACAAGAAGGAGTTTGGCCCCTCTTATCGTGCCCCGGTTCCAGTGCTCGGCGTGCAGGGTACAAGAACAGTAATTTTACCTCCACTTCCTGGTCGCAAGGATAACAGGTACATCTCCATTGACAATGTCAAACTACAGCGAGTGGCCGATTCTTCTTAGTATGACTCCAGCGGTCTCTTGCCCTGCGATGCTGAGAAATTCTGTGTTGGCTCCAGCTCCTAACACCATGCCTGATGTTGCCATCGAGATGCATACAGTTACTGATCCTTTATTGCTACCACCGGCTGGTGGTCCACCTGAAGATACTGAGTATGCTTATCCTGCAGATGTAACATTACCTGTTTTACAATCAACCGCAGTTACACAGTCACGTTACTCTTTTGATACTAACTCTATGACTTCCAGGGCCCCGTCAAAATTTCTATTTTTGCTGTTTGGTTTAAAAGACATTTTTTGATTCCTCCTTGGACTTACATTAGGCTGATGCTCATATGCATATGTGTTTTTTTATTTATGTCCATCGGATTTGTAGTGGTATTTTTTCGTCTAGTGAATGGACACTACCTAAAAGAAAGATCTACAATTAGACTAATTGATGGAACTTTAGCCCCTCACTCCTCATCACACATCATGAAAAGAGACCAGACTTTTGTGAATATTACTGCCTGGCCTGTGTTAGATGGGATTGCGTGGGATGCTGTTAAATTTCAGATTCATGGTCCAACTAAGGTTATCAATGTACCAAATGTATCCCCGCGCATATCTCCTAGGCTTGATTCCGCGGGACCCGAAACGCAAGATAAGCAGGCGGTTCCTGGGGCTAGTTATAGCCAAGAGGCGTATAGCAATTCACTGGTTAACACAGCAAGGACCGCCATTGGCTAAGTGGAGGTCAGATTTACGGGAGTGGGCCCTAGCCGAGGAGGGGCACATACGGAGTACCAGGAGGGATGCCAAACTGCCTGAGGTGTTACTGGCATGGGGAGCGATGATGCAGGAGATAGCGGGACAGGCCTCCCAAGTCACCATATCCAGTGCAGCTGAGATGTCCGTCAGAGAGGGGGGGACCCCAGGACAGGGGAGGGAGACAGAAGGCGGCCCAACATGAGTACTTCAATGCATGGACCTCGAGTTACGTTGACTCGGCAGAGGGGGGGGAGGGCATGAGGGGGGGACGTTGAGTTGGGGGCAGGGGATGGGAGGCGGGAGGGGGAATTTCCTACAGTTGGATTTGATAATGCATATTAAACGAGACACCAGAAGATAATGTTGATGATACTGGACTTTCCACGGTGGTGAACTCGGACATTGTTGTTCTGGATTAGGCCACTGGAAACTCACAGCGATTTGTCTCAATGCTTATTATTTTTTCTGTGCTTCTTTGCTGAATCTGTCTGCATTGAAATGTTATGATGTATATTAATGACGGCCGAAGTTGTAATATCCAGAAAACCATTAAACTATGTTTAAAAAAAAATCAATGTACCAAATGTATTTCGTGTTTCTATGGGTGATGTAGTTAAACAAAACATCTGTTCTGATGATTGGGACGTTCAGGCCATAAAGGCACTGTTTTCTGATTTGAAATATTATGCCGCATTTGAGGCTGAGGATTGGTATATAGATACTGCTAATTATGGAGAGCAGTTTTGCTATCAACATTATGGCAATCATTTCCTACATAAAGCCAATACATTTCGTAATTTTGTAAATTATACACAATGGGAACATTGTCCAACGCCAATGTTAGGCAGCTCAAGCACATTGGTGAACAAATTTGCCTATTTTACTGATTTCGGTATTTCCGAACCTGCCGCCTTTTATTTTAAAATGGCAGCAGAGTCTGCCTCGAAGGTTAGGCTGACACACACTAAATTATTATATTCCAAATCCTTTGTGGATGATTTAGCGGTCAGGGGTTATGATCTGTGGAAAGATACTATTGATCTTAAGTCTGTCTGGGGTTCTAAACCATGGCAGGTACAAGGAACAGAAGCTTTGCATCGTGCCTGCCTCATCCCGAACCACATGTTGTTTTTGAATTCGACTATTTTTCAGACCACCTGCTTTGGATTGGCTACTTCTAAAAAACTGAATTCCCCGGCTATTACGGATCTGGATGCTTACCCGAATTGGGATAATCATACAGATCTGTCCCTTGATGCGTTGCAGTCGTCCGTTACTAATTCATCCTTCAATATTTCTAAGTTCGACTCTGAAGGATGGTTGACTTGGCGGACGAGTTCAGATTCCTATAAACATTGTTTTTTGGGTCTGAAGCCTGGGTATACGCAGGATCGTGTAGACCCCGCTTTGAATCTTCTCATTCTGTTACTACCTTATCTGTTGGGAAGTTATGCCAGTCATGGCCTCAACACTCCACCTTAGCATCTGTTAAAGTTCATTTATCTAAATTACATGACAAAATTGATTTGAATGATTTTGTTAAAGGTCCTGTGGGTGGCAGGTCCAAGAGATGGGTGTATGCTATTTATAACGAGGTTTGGAAATTATTGCTTCCAGATTGAGAGCTATTGATCAAGCCAATATGGAAAGTGCTAGCTGTTATAGATAATAGCAGTAACACCTTTTCTTCCAGAATTTACACATTAGATAATATTGTTTCATCTGTTGTTGATATAGTGCAGGATGATGTGTCTGTTTTATATCATGGTCAGAATCAATTGCGTTCTACAATGCAGTTTGCATGGACATTGCAAACGTTAAAAGCTGGGAAAGTCCCCTGGGACTATATGAATACTTCATCGTTATTCCTTCCTTTTAATTTAACTGCGAAACAACAATTCATGTCCATAAAAGCTGCAACATATTCATTACTGCATATGGAAAAGTTAGAACCTTTACCTTTTTCAGCGGCCGAATTGAACACAGCTGTGTGGCTTATCCACGGGTTAATCACATTGCCATTTCCATTGTTTAAGTTCAGTTTGTGCATGAAACATTATGCCCTAGGCAGATATGAACCATTGGGTACTGCTTTCCTGCATGAAGTCTGGTCACTCCCATTTACATACAGGTGCATGAGAGACGGTAAAGAGGTCTATTTGAAAGGTGAGGAATGCACTTCCACACCTGATCACTCTGTAGTCTGTAGGCACATCCAATTGCATGGCGCGTGCAATGTGCAAGCGCCTAATTTAGCATGCGTCCTGAAAGGGATTCCAGTGCCAGCTATTACACCTTCTTTCACGTTGCTAGCTAACGGTAGTTATTTGCTTTTGAATAACGAGGCTTGCTGCGGAATGCTAGTGGGAATTCCCTACATTGTGACTGTACCACAGAGAGTAGTCTGCTGTAAAAATGTCCTTTTCCCACCCCGCATGGGCGGCTGGATGTATCCATCTGGCCTTCCATTTCAACCTCGAAAGCAGAGTTCAACAAGATGAGCAGAATAAGAGCTCTACTGTCTCAAAAAGAGGTCGCTCTGACTTCGTCCCGTGAAACATTTGTACTTCACGTAGCTAACACCCGTACCGAGGTGCAGGCTCTTTTAAATACTGATCTCCCAATTCATTTTGGGGCCCTGATTCAAACTATATTCAACGCCTCGTCAACAACTGGCTTGGTGCATTTTTTCAAAATTGTGGGTTCCGGCCTCGTGACCTCCTTCCAAACTGTTTTTGGTGTGATACCGGCCTTTTTTCATTCAATTTTTTCCAGCGTCTTTGGAGGGCTCCCATTGATTCTCGCTCTCGTGGCTGGCATGCTGCTGTACTGCGCATTGGCTGCACACTGTGTGTCACGCAACAGCCTGGCCCGGCTCCTCCATCTTCGTAACCGGATGCTTGAATACTATGGAACTTTACCACTGGCAACCCTGAGCATAGCCTATGGATTATCTTTTCGGTTTGCCTACTTCACATGCGTACAACCTGTTTTTCATTGCCTAGATTGTCCTTTCGAATGGGCTCTGGATTTGTGCTTGTCAAACTCGGTGTCTCCAGCCCCGGATTATGATCGACTAATGAGTCCATTAGTGGCTCATGAGTTGGACTGTTCTGGTGTCAGTATTATGGCCTGTGGAGTGGCACATGGAGTCCTTGGGAACTGGGACATCGGAACGGCAGCATATGACTTCTTGGCACGAAGTTATTTAGAAGAACACGCCAGTTGTCATTTGAACGTGCTAGAGGCTCCAGTGGTCGAAGAACATGTATGTTCATTTACCTTGCTAAACTGGATGGCGGAATCTTTTGCATCTCGTTCCAATGACTTCCTTTTGGAAGCTGTTGCTACGTATTGTGCTTACACGTTTATGGATTGACTTCATTATCGTCCAGATTCCCTTGCACAAACCACACATTTTTTTTGTGTGTGTTCCTACATCTAGGCTCGTTGAGCTTTTGCATGATGTATTGACTTGCCATTTTTTTCTTTTTTCCCTTCATTTTGTTTTTTTCGAACTTTCACTGCCCTTTATGGATATCCAATACATGCACTTGGTTCTGCTCTGTCGAACTTGAACTCTGCGTTCCTTTTTGTATCCCTATTTGTTCGTAGTCCGATCAAGGGGGGGGTGTAGTGAAGGTAGTGGTTTAGAAGCATACATTGCTGTGTTAGCATAAGCGCGTTAGCTTTTAGAAAGCCATCTTGCCACTTTTGCTGCTTTTGCACGCGACACTGCAGATACATGTTATTATTTGAGAACTGCTTGCTTGCCTTTTCTTCACATGAGAACTGTCTGTTGTTCATCTCCCTAGACGTGCACTGCGACCTTGGTCTGAACATTGTGTGCAAAACACTTTGAGCAGCTAGACAATGTATATTTTTGAATCCTGGTTGATTGGTCCACTCTCTAGTCATAATATGCACACAGCTGTAAATACCTGAATGTCGAGAGCCTTTAATATTACAGTTTGCATGCGTTTGAAACACATTCTGTAGAAGAACATTTCCAGGTGCAGAGCAAAGCTGATCCTGTGATGTGATCCACATAAAGCTGATCTTTACGGTATGGGGTTCCCCATTCAAGCCTAGAGACCTTCTACTAGTCTAATAATTTTAGTTTACTAGCGAAACGAAGGTGGCAGTATTCCACTGTCATTTATACTATGATTTCTCCTTTCATTTTCTATGGTATTGTAACAATGTTGATGGTTTTAATTATAATCATTTGTCTGCTTATGTTAGCCAAAGTACTGCATCTTAGGACACGTAGTTTATAAAATAAACCTTTTAAACTTTACCGTGTCTTTGATTACTTTGTTGTGGATTGATATATGTATAATAGCGAACAGGTATTTCTGATTCCCACCATTCCTGAGAATATTCTAAGTCGCTTGTTCTGGGTTGTCTATACATTGGGACCTCCGAGATAATACGGATAACGAATGGGACACTGATGCTGGTCGGATAGGGGTTCTGGGTACTGAGGTGAGTTTTTGGTACACCACAATTCACTGAGGTCCTTGTTTCCTGCGCATAGTTCTGTGCATGAGCAGAATCCCTACAACATATGGGTGTGTAAGTGGGTGTGTGAGTGACTGTGTGGGTGAGTGAGTGGCCACAGGGACCCCATCCCCCAGTGCATGGACTCTTCCTCCTGGGTACCCTGGAGCCTACCCAGAGAACCCAATGTGCTACGTTGGGGACTGTGGGGGATGCCCAATGTCCCCACGGTCCCTGACAGCTCTCCGCCTCCAGCGGCAATCGATATTGTTCCTGCACATAGGGAGCAGCCAAAAATGCTGCACCCTGCACTGCGAGCAATTCTTTCATCTATTTGCTCTAACTTGTCAAACCTCCCGTCAAGCGAGAGCAAACAACTATCCAGGAGTGAGCACCCCGGGACATAGGGAGCTGGTCCAGGGAAGTGGTGGTCCCTGGGGCTGAGAATGGCCCAGGAGGGGGTGTTTCGTGCCCCCCTCCGTCTAAAGAATTTTAAAAGCCGCTGGGAGGTGGCAGTCCCTGGGGTCATACATGGCTGGGAATGGGCTACTTGCCCTCCCCCTTTAAATTCAATTTGTATCCCCGGGGAGGGGGTTGTCCCATGGGCCATAAAGGGCATGAGAAGAGGTTCACCCCTCCATTTTTTTTATAAAGCCCCGAGGAGGTGGTGGTCCCCGGTGTGCTTGAAAGCCTCCTGAGGGGGGCCGCACTCCCCCCTCCACAAAAAATTACATCAGCCTTGTATGTGGCAGTCACCGGGGCCAAGATTGACTTTGGGGAGGTAGGCCGCATGCACCCCTTCCTCCCCATTTTATTTATATAAAGAAGCCCCGGACTTGGGCCCCCCGGGGGCTAAGCATTAAGCAAGCGCGGGAGACCACACAGTTTATTTTTTTTATGTTTTGTCACAAATTCACAAATACTCATGAATTTGCAGCAACAAAAAAACCATTATGCTTTATTGCCCTGGCGGTGTCCCTGGGGGACCCTAGCTCCTGATCTACGGGGTCGGGGTATTCCTAACTTGCCCCTTTTCTTTTTTCATGGGTTTTTTGGGGACTAGGCCTCAGCCGAGTCCCATGATGGCTGACAACACTTCCTGGTTAAAGTGTTGGCAGCCTAACAGATCTCTGCATGAGATCGTCAATATTCATGAAGAATTCACAACACTAGATATACAAATTTGGAATTTCTTAAATATCTCGAGAGCTACTGAATAGATTTATGTCAAATCACAAAAAGGTCTCTTTCCGAGTTTTGGGCTATAGTCATGTGTGAAATCCCAATGGGAATCAACATGGGAAACACACTTTTTTTTAGCCTCCCCCTATTTTTTGGCCCCTGCTTGACAGATCACACCAACATTTTCCATTGAGAAATGGAACCAGCTGGGTACTTCTTTGGGAAAATTTCTTCAAAAAAATGCTTTTCCTATCGAAACTAGGTCCCATCTATAACAACCTGCTGGCAACCGCCAGTAGGGTGAGTGAGTGAGTGAGTGGGTGGGTGGGTGGGTGGGTGAGTGAGTGGGTGGGTGGGTGGGTGGGTGGGTGAGTGAGTGAGTGAGTGAGTGAGTGAGTGAGTGAGTGAGTGAGTGAGTGAGTGAGTGAGTGAGTGAGTGAGTGAGAGAGAGAGAGAGAGTGTGTGTGTGTGTGTGTGTGTGTGTGTGTGTGCGTGTGTGTGTGTGTGTGTGTGTGTATATTTATATATTTATATATTTATATATTTATTTATGCACAATGGTATCCCAAAATGAGTTGCACTGGACACAGATGGACGGTTACCAGCCTTTATTAATGGGTACGGACGGACTCCTTGTAGCGAGAATGAGATGCAGCTTCCCCTGTGCCTGACGTGTTTCAGGTTTCCCCTTTATCAAAGGCTGCCGGGAAGAACGTGCGTGGCGGGTAGGCAGTCCCTCAATTAAAATTCATAGTCACGCCTCTGATTCGGCAAAATGCAAGAATTGTGGGAAATGTAGTGTCCCGTTATTCCTCCATTGTTGCGGTGCACTTATCACTGCAGTCTGAAGAGGCCCTGAGTGGGCCCCCGTGAAAGTGTCCATCCTAAATCCCATACCACTGCTCCACATTAAGGGTGGTGAATCCAACCTCGTGGCCCCGTTAAAATCCTGGGGTGGTGCAAACTCAGCAGAAGGACATCCGCCTATAGATTTATGCACAATGGTATCCCAAAATGAGTTGCACTCGACACAGATGGAAGGTTACCAGCCTTTATTAATGGGTACGGATGGACTCCTTGTATCGAGAATGAGATGCAGCTTCCCCTGTGCCTGACGCGTTTCAGGTTTCCCCTTTATCAAAGGCTGCCGGGAAGATTGTGCGTGGCGGGTAGGCACTCCCTCAATTAAAATTCATAGTCACGCCTCTGATTCGGCGAAATACAAGAATTGTGGGAAATGTAGTATCCCGTTACTCCTCCATTATTGCAGTGCACTTATCACTGCAGTCTGATGAGGCCCGGAGTGGGCCCCTGCGAAAGTGTCCATCCTAAATCCCATACCACTGCTCCACATTAAGGGTGGTGAATCCAACCTCGTGGCCCCCTTAAAATCCTGGGGTGGTGCAAACTCGGCAGAAGGGCATCCGCCTATCGATTTATGCACAATGGTATCCCAGAACTTTGGCGTCGTTTGATGAATCTTCATGAAATTTTCCAAACTAATTCTTTATTCATATCAGCTCCTATGTTGAAAGTTTGGGCTGATTCATCAAGGGGGGGCCGAGAAAAAAGGGAGGGTCCCAAAATGTGTTTTCTCCAAGCAATTTCCATAGGAGACTTTAGACAAGGCTACAGGTCGAACAGGTGAACCATATTACCCCAAATTTGGCAGGGAGAAGGGTCTTGGCCTAGAAAGCATGCTTTTGTTTATTTGGTGTAAATCCGTTCAGTAGTTTTGGAGATATATCGAAATTTGCAGATATCGATATTTGGGAATTCTGCCATCTCATTGGCTGAGGCGTTACGAGCACGAGCTTGATGCTTATTGGCTGCGAGCGGTGCGAGCGGTTGCAACTAGGAAGTGTTGGCAGCCATTTTGTGATTCCGTTAAAACAAGTAAGGGGGAAAAGGGCGAAAAGAGTAGGAAACTGGAGGATAGGAGCACTGTAACCTCTGTGGGGGAGTGCGAAGCGCGGTGTTGCTCAGAGTGACATGGTGCTGAGATGAGAGGCTGCTACACTCGGGTATGAAACCAAGAGCCTAAACCGTGAGGTCATTGCTGTAAAGTGATGTGCTCTGGTCTTTGTAGCATACATGTGGAAGTAGTGTTAGTAGGCGTTTATACTATACAGGGAGTGGGAAACAAACTACTGACCTCTACCGTGCGTTTATACTATACCGGAAGTGGGAAGCGAAGTACTCACGCCTACCGTTGTGAAGACTCGGGGATCAAACCGAGCTGATTGTTGTAAAGTATGTCCATAATATACCTCCATAATCCTTATTCTGCCCCCAGCTCCACCACAATTTCTTCCATACCCACCTCGCCTTACACTGGCACTGCCTCACCCCAGCCTTCCCACATGCCCCCTCACCCTCCACTAACACTCCCCATCTCCTCAACCTCACCTTCGCCCATCCTATTTATAGTACTCCCCTCCCCACTTCCCTCTCCATACCCAGTAACTTCACTGCAGACTCTGCTCTAATCGCTCATTACAAACCTACTCCTGATCAGCCCGCAGTCCCATCTTCCCCTTCTCCCTGCACTACGAATCTCACGGTCCCTCTGCCTTCTGCTCACATCAACACCCCCTCCTATCCACTCTGTACTCCTCCCTATTCAATGAGTGCCATTCAGAAATCCTGCCTTACATCGAATCAGATCCTACTAAAGTACGCATCAATACCCCGCCACGTCCCCTCTCCACCCCTCCCCCTACAGACTATCACATTGGTAAACCACCTTACGTCAAACTAGCTTTCGGCACGTCCCTGGACCCCAAACAAGCAATAACCCCTCCTCAACTAACCACAGTCCAGGCTATTAACACGACAGCCCCTACATCTGACCACAGACTTGATGTGATACTATTATCCTTACGTCAAATCAAAGAGGACATCCAAACCCTTCACGACCTGATTCTGCAACAACACAAGCCACAAATGAAATTCATTCATCGGCCATGCACTAGCCCCCCGCCTCAGTTGCCCCCCAGATGGAAAACAGTACCTTACCCTAATGCCCCATCACGTCCTACCAGGAAAATAATCCCCATATCACCGAAAGATCTTACCTCCCTACTTCGCGCCTATGAACTCTCACCCCCTCCCCATGAACCTGTGCAAACGGACAACCTGCAAAAACTGTCCTTTATCTAACCCATCCATCCAAATGCCTCTAGAGTCTCGAGACATACTCCCAAAGGTATTGTTGAAAACAACCTCAAAAGAGTCCCCATCCTTCACAACCACAACACTACTCCCACCAGGACCCAGCTAAAATGTCTCCTACTAAACTGTAGATCTGCATCACGTCATGCCACGGATATAGCTGACCTCATAATAACTAATGAACCCGATCTCATAATTTTAACGGAAACTTGGCTAAACGATTCATCCACGCCCCTTTTAGACATACTAGATCCCCCTAACTATTACATTACTAGACTAAACAGACTCGATAGGCCAGGGGGTGGCATTGCCTGCATCCATAGGAACTACCTCTTTGTGAACCGCATCAACAAACTGGTGTTCTCCTCCTGTGAGTACCTTTGCCTAGACATCACAAGCAATAACAAGCCTCTATGCTCTCTACATTCTTTTTACCACCCTCCTGGAAACAACCCCATCTTTATCGAACATGTAATGGATATCCTAGCTGCAAATGTCGGACAACAAAATACTCAGATCTTCCTGGGGGACTTCAACCTCCACTGGAATGATCCTGACGACCCAGAGGTCAATAGCCTCAAAGCTTTTCTGTCCGACCTTAATTTGTCTCAAACCTGTGACAGCCCCACCAACGAAAAGGGTTCAACCCTCGACCTAGTAATTGCCAAAACAGACTCTACCCAGTTGGAATCGATCCTCCCTTCCGACTGGTCTGACCATCACATAATTACTTTCCACATCAAGGAAGAAGTCAAACTACTCTCTGTCCAACCTACGAGAACGAAAATTTGGAAGAGGAACCTAGAAAACATTAGCCCTGCTTCTCTCGCAACCGCTAGTCACACCCTCACACCCCACACTCCCACTGGATGGATTAAAAGATGTACATGTTCTAACCAATCACTACTTTCACTCTATGAACCAGGTACTCGGCAACTTAGCCCCCCTACAACTGAAAAGAGTCACAGCAAAAGGATCAAACCCCTGGTATGATGGTAGGCTAAATGAAGACAGAAGATCACTAAGAGCAATTGAAAGACAATGGAGAGCCGCTCCATCCGCTGCCCACCTCAAATTGCTAAGAAGCACGAGAAATTCCTATTATAGAAAGATTAGATGATCAAAAGCTGACTTAATTCGTCAACAATTAGACCAAACCAAGAATCGTCCCAAAAGACTATTCAAAATAATCAAAGTTCAATCTAAGGGTGTCCCCCACTCTCCCCAAGCTAATCCCGAAACACTCCCCAATTGCGAGGAGCTTGTATCCTACTTAACGATCTATTATCACATACAGACCCACATTTGAGAGCCTCACTGACCACACCAAGTACCCCGATTATCTGTTCTACAAAGCTCGAACTCAAAAACAATGCCTCCTGGACCGACTTCAGCTTTTACAATGAAGAAACTATCTTTAAAATGCTCACGGCCCTGAATCCCTCCAATCACTTCACAGACCCTCTCCCAGCAACCCACTTAAAAACCTTCACTTCACTGCTAGTGCCCCTATGGACTAGGATTATAAACACTTCTCTTCTACAAGGAATCATCCCAGACATCCTCAAAGCTGGTCAGGTATCGCCCATCCTAAAGAAACCATCGGCGGACTCATCTGACCTGAATAACTATCGCCCAATTTCCAACATCTCGACCCTGGCCAAACTGCTACAAAAATGTGTCCACGTGCAGTTTAGTAATCACATAGACCACTTCAACCTGCTCGATCAATTCCAATTAGGCTTTCGATCAGAGCACAGTACAGAATCAGCCATGACCCACATAATTGATGACGCACTTCCAATATTGGATCAAGACAAGGCCTGCCTGCTAATCCTGCTTGACTTATCCTCAGCCTTCGACACAGTCAAACATAACAACCTTCTAGACCTCCTGAAACACAGGATGGGACTATCTGGTACTGTGTAAAACTGGTTCACTTCCTTCCTCCAAAACAGAACACAAAGATTCAAGATTAACCAATCGTTATCTAACGCCTCCCCGGTCACTTTGGGTGTACCCCAGGGTTCCACCCTCTCTCCGACACTCGTCAATCTGTTTATGGAACCTCTCACTGAGCTTCTCAACTCATCAAATATCCAATATCACATGTATGCCGACGACACACAACTCTACATTAAGATCCACTCACTTGGAGACATCAAGTCCCTTAATACAACACTCCATAAAACAAAGATCTGGCTGGCAGAGAACCATCTAAAACTAAACACCCTAAAAACAGAATTTATCTTAGTCGCTCCTCCCAACCAAACAACCATCATCCGCGAATGGATGAAGCACATTACAGCACTCGATGGTCAACCTCTCATCATTGATTCCGCTAAATCACTAGGAATAACCCTGGACAATAAGCTAAATATGCAGAAGCTGCAACTAAAGGAGCTAATTTTCAGATTAACACCCTGAGAAAATTGAAACCCTTCACACCGGCAAGTGACTTTAAACAGGCAGTTCAATCTCTAGTAATTCCCAGAGTGGATTATCTGAGTATTGCTCTTTGCGGCCTGCCCAGATCAACGACCGCTCCTCTAAGAGCCTCAATCAATACAGCCGCTAGACTCATTACAGGCTCCAAAAGAAACTGCCACATTTCCCCTGACCTTCGTGCCCTCAACTGGCTACCGTTTGAGGCCAGAATCCATTTGAAAATCGCCTGTATGACACATAAGGCCTTACATCACAAAACACCGAGATACCTAGCGGAGAAACTGGTACTATTGGGTGGTAACAGATCTACTAGGAGCTTTAACAATCTTCTACTTAAACCACAACGTTTCTCCAAGAAGAAAACATACTACCGTTCCTTCTCAGGAATGGCTCCCAGGATTTGGAATGCCTTGCCCCCAGAAACGAGACTTAATCCATCCGCAACTTTTTTTTAAAAAGAAGTTAAATCGATTCTTCTGGACAAATTCACTTGAATCATTTAAATCCTCTTGTAAATATGTGCTGTTCTCTAATGTTTACCATTATTGTATTCAACTAGTTCACGGTATTTTTACGTTTTTATGTTGATATATCTGCACTGTAAAGCGCTCTGATACCCGCGTTTATACTATACAGGGAGTGGGAAGCAAACTACTCACCCCTACTGGTCTGAAGACTCGGGGATTAAACCGTGAGCTCATTGCTGTAAAGTGATGTGCTATGGGCACTGTAGCATACCTGTGGAATAGTGTTAATTAACGTTTATACAAAACAGGGTCTCAAGACTCGTGGATGAAACCATGAGCTCATTGCTGTAAAGTCATGTGCCCTGTGTAGTATTCCAATGTAAGTCATAGTAGAATGTTAGTATGTAATGCTACTAGAATGTAAGTATGCAATGTTAGAATGTAGGGCTGTCATGAGGGGAATCTTGGGGAGTTTGTACATGGTGCTGGAGAAGACGGTTGCCTTGCTGTCTGGTCCTGTTGGTGGCTGTTTAAGCTGTCTTCTTTTCCTGCAATAAATCTACTTATCGGATCCACTGCTGTCTTCCTCTTCACTACATAAATTTGGCGACGAGCGGGAGAAGGTAAAAAGAAGGTAAAAAGAAGGCAGCACTCACCAAGATTTTGAGCTTGCTTGCGTTCTGCTGAAGACCCGTTTTCTTGGTGAAGCTGTTTCTACTCATCCCAGGGTCGTCAGCTCATCGAACTATGTGATCCTACCTCTGGTAGGATTTATATTTTTTGATTTTGGGCTTCCTGTGCCTCTTCACTACACTCTGGTTGCTTTACTACATGTGTGCAAGTAGTGTTAGTATGCGTTTATACTAATTCTGTAGTTATGCATTAACCAATGTATCATGGCTCTATGGAGCGCCACCTCCCAGGCGCAGGTCATACAATGTCCCTGGGTGTGCATCCGCGGGACATTTATGTTTACTATTACAGGGCGGGAGCATTGCTTCCACCCTGTGATAGTAAATTCTTGTTTGCCTCGTTGAAGCAAAAGGAGGAAAACCTTGTATCGCTTCAATAAAGTGGATCCAGATGGTAAAAATGGAGAAAACAAAATGAAGCGGGGTCTCACCCGTTGATTTAAATGAGCCCACTGGTGGGTAATATTCCGGGGCCAATGTAAATTAGGCGCGGGAGGGCACAGAGACGTTTTGCAGACTAGGGGATCAACACCTCCCCGGGTATTGTTTACGAATTGTTCGGGGGGCTTCGAGGCCAACTCAAGACCAGGGATCGGCAACCTCAGGGGCTTTACTTAAATACTCAGCGTGGGCCTCGCCAGTCCTTGAAGCCTCGGTGGCCCTAGGCAGTGCTTTATTGGTTCTGTAATCACACGGGCAGTACTCATGGTGTTATAAAGTGATGCACTCATAGAACCCTTGCCGTTGTAGAATTAACCAGGCTTCATTTATGCAATAGTTTGTTGGTTTATATTTGGTAGGTGCACCGTAAAATTACAAAAGTTTTCCCTCATAACCTCCTATTAACTGCTGATTTTCACAATAAACTACAGACAAGTGTTGTCAGAAAAAGAAGACCCATACACTCACTTATTTATTGGTAAAAAAAATAACTTTTATTAAAACAACACAAATAAATGGAAACGTAACTTTATTTGAACAAACAACAGTAAAACATGAAAGAAGTGGGTGGGACTCCTCCGGAAGAAGCATACAAATCCTGCAAGAGAAAAAAGAAACATAAGTATGTGTGCCATGTCCAAGAGAAAAAGAAAGGTAGTCAGAATGAAAGGAAGAAAGTGAGAATGGGACAGAGAGCGAGTGGGTGGAAGGGAGAAGGGGAGAGAGAGTCAAAAGAACAGAGGGAGGAGGAGACAGAGCGTCGGCCTACTGCACCCAGCCCTCACTGTTCACCTCCTGTCACCCGTGTGTCTGGGATGCCGGGGTCCGAGAGAAACAGTGCGGTCCAGCAAGTCTTTAAAATGAAACAGAGATATGAATGAGGCCAGAGATTATATTATTATCTACGGCAACATCGTTTGCCTGCACCTGTGCACTCAGGCTGCTGGACCCCAAGCCCTTCCCCCGCACTGAACTCAAATGCAGCTCCTGCGTACCGAGGCTTCACTGCTCACAACCGGTGTGTCCAACGTAGTGCCGGTGCGAACTCCGACTCTGGGGTGCCCCTCAGGGTGGCACAGCAGGTCTCCGGTCTGGGACGGTGTCTTGATACCAGGATGGAAGGCATCAGAAAGGCTAGAGCATCAGCACCGGTTAAGCACCTGCTGCGTGCTTTTTCGTGCAACTAACTCGGGGGCATATTATCAGCGATAAAATTATCAATGCTTTAGCGGCAGAAAACTGCAGCTAAAACGGCGATAATGGGCTTGATAATATGCTCTATGGAATTCCAATTGAAGCCCAAGTTAGATGTGAAGGACATCTAAACTGTGCTTCAATTGGAATTCCATAGAGCATATTATCAAGCCCATTATCGCCGTTTTAGCGGCAGTTTTCTGCCGCTAAAGTGGCGATAATTTTATCACCTGTCTTGATAATATGCCCCTCAGTGTCTGAAAAGGGAGAAATAATGTAATGGTGGAAACGTCTTAAGGTAAATGAAGGTTTATTTTAAGCTTACGAGAGAACACCAGGTGAGTGCATCATTCCTTCTTGAAGTACGATCTACCAACTGTTAGTGGTAATCGTGGTTCAAAGAGGAGTTGGAGTGCACGAGAATAGACAAGGGTAAATAATAATAAGTTATGCCAACATTCACATACAAAGAAACAGAGCGCATGCTAGAAGCATAATGTACGTGCGCAATGCAGTGGCGCAAGCCTGTGTGCATGTACACTTAGTAGTCAGCTCACTACAGTGCCCCAAAAGCCAACCCCACGTGTCTGTAGGGTAGCGCTGCCCGCTGGCTCAGGCCTACAGTACGGTCCAGCAGGTCCTTAAAATGAGACAGAGATGTGACTGAATGAGGTCGGAGATCACATCATTATGCATGGCAACATCGCTTGTTTGCACCTGCGCACCCAGGCTGATGCACCCCACCCCTCCCCCTGCACCACGCTCAATTGCAGCCCCAGTACACCCAGGCCCCACTGCTCACCTGCTGTCATTGGTGTGTGTCCAAACACGATGGCCAGCAGAGTTCAAAATTTAGATGTAGTTTTGATTGCCAGGATGATGTACACCTCATGGATCCCTTTTTTTTATTGCGCATTGTGATATGCGAGGTGGATGCGGCCCTATCACCTGAAGCAGTGTGGAAGAACTGGGACATGTGGCGTCGTCGTTATCCTATTTCTACGTACGCAAAGTGGGCTGGGCTTGCGTACGGCAGGCCAGCGTAGGGGTGTGAATAATTATTCCGGGGACCTGGGCGTTGTTCAGTTCCTGCCTGGCCAGGAAGTGTACTTATTTGTGTGTCCCTTTTGTAGTTTTGACTTCGCACAATCCGCAATTTACATTAATGTAGCATGTACCGGGAGGGCAGCAACTATCGCTAATTAGATGCTGTCCGAAAACATTGAATGGACAACATCACATGTCGTTGTCAAGCTTGTGGATATGCGCAGACACGCATGTCGATGGTGTGCGGTATTATTGAAAGTGTTGCTATCACGAAGCGCACACATGTGAATGTGCTCGGATGGAGGGAGGATCACCAGTGATGCTACGTCATACACAGTGATAACGCTCATTACAGTCAAGCAATGCATGTCAAACGTGAATCTGAAAGTCTCACATATGACACACTACTATACTGGTAAAGCCTGACAACAGAGCAAACTGCAACACAAATCTACACATTACTCTTTACTGTTTGTCACATGTGATCTAGGATGTGCATTCTGCCCGAGGCTGATGATACCCCTTCGAGCCATCAATACCCAGGCCGAAAGGCAGCACAATAATGCGCGCACACACACCAGGGGCATCTTGTAACTCACATTTGTTTTTTGATGTAATGTTTCAGATGCATGGCTATCACACGTGGAAGGCTACTGTACAGAGCATGATTATTAATCAAGATGATCGTTGCATGTTGTGTGTACTAGAAGATATGTGTACACAGCAAAAAAAAAATCAAAAAAGGTCTGTAAGCAGAAGAGGTGTCTCTCATCAAACGGTGTAGAGAGAATGACTAAAATGGGTGGGGTCCTCCAACTGTTACAACAGGAAATGTTATGAACCAATCAAAAGCTTTTTTTTAGGGTCACATGGCAATCGCGCACCGAGCGCGCAAGGAGGCCGCACCCGACGTGACTTTGAGAAAATATATTTACCATAATATGAGTTTATTACAGTTAGAAATATATAAATGTGGAAAATATTTTAGATTATCGCTTGCTCTCATATAGACTTTAAACTTATTTAGATATAGTTTTGAGACATAAAAAAATAAATGAGGGACTGGCGTACCCGGCGCTATGCCATACATCTATGACGTAACACAGGGCCTGGCAGCGTGCACTCGTCGCATACGGAACGCGCAGCCGGCGCGATCCTCTATGTAGATGACGTAACGCGCGTATTGGTACCGCGCAGCCGTCGCATACCAAACTAGGAGCTGGCGCGACCTTATTCGTATATGATGTTAGGGAGGACATGGTGCTACGAAGCCGTCGGATATGAAATGCGCATCCTTAACGAGTTTCGCAATATGGCAGATAGGATTCGTGAGGTGATGAAGCTTGGTACACTACCGGTACGGGAGTCTAGTTTTCTAAAAAATAAAATATATATATATATATACATACTTTTTTTTGAAGATATAAAAAATTACATAATTTTTCAAATTAAAAAAAAAAGGATAAGAGAGTTCCAAAATATTACAAAAAAAATTAGAAAAAATATAGGTTTTATAAAATATTAAAATATGAAATTAACATTTAAAAAACCTTTGAAATTCACTGAAAAAACCATAGGTTTTAGGGACGTTATAGTTAGTTGGACATTTGACTCATAAAACCAGAGAAATTCGCCCGTTATAGTTAGTTGAGCTAACTATAAGTGGCGCGCCCGCAATGCACTGGTGATGATGTCACATATTACATCACTCATGACATGGTCAGTGACATCACTGATGACATCTCAAATGACATCACTGATGACATCTCTGATGACATCATCCTCGTGATAATCTGATGCACATACTGATGGCCTAATATAAACTTTGATACATGCACTCTAAAATACAGACTACTATTTTTGAAACCATACACACAACAATGCCAGATACTACATACCACCCACTATTTCTTAGGTCTACATTCACATCCACTCACTTAAACATGCAGTTACTCATCAATACAGTACTATAATATGCACTCATACACCTATACATACAGTCACAGTCCGCCACTCATCCATAGAGTTACTTACACACCTAGTCAGTCATGCAAAGAATCAATCACATAGCCATTTACTCATGTACACAGTTATACACACCAACTGCGTTATTTATACGCACACCACATCACTTATTTATGCAGATACTAACACATACTTACTGTCTTATACAATCACTGATACAAGCAGACACTCTTTTATACACTCACTCTTCAAATAACTTACTCTCATGTATAGTCATTTATATACTCTAACACTCACATATACTGCCCTAAAACATATGTAGTTGCTTACACATATACCAGTGAGACATTCATTCACTCGCCAACACACCCATACACACACTAACTCACCAATACAGCCCTTCCCAGATGCACTTTTTAATCCATACAACCAGTGAATCACCCACTCAGACATGTATGCACAGAGTCACACACACCCCCACCCACCTATACAGACACTCAGGCACCAATACAGATACTCAGACAACAAATCAATAACCCATATAGACACTCATGTAGCTACTCACCAACCCATGCAGCCGCTTATACACCAACTGAAACACTAATACAGACTTTCACACAGTTTAGTCACTAACCCATACATTCAGTAACACATGTTCAATCACTCACTTATACAGTCAGTCACGCACCTACTAAATAATCCATTCAGGCACTTGTAAATCCACTCTCTCTTCAATACACCTTGGCATAGATATATATGAAAAATATTTAGACTTTACAGAAACACACATTCACTGGATGATGTCATCAGTGATGTCATCAGTGATGTCATTTGAGATGTCATCAGTGATGTCATCAGTGATGTCACTGACCATGTCATGAGTGATGTAATATGTGATGTCATCACCAGTGCATTGTGGGCGCACGAGTTATAGTTAGCTCAACTAGCTATAACGGGCACATTTTTCTGGTTTTATATGAGTCAAATGTCCAACTAACTATAACGTCCCTAAAACCTATGTTTTTTTCAGTGAATATATATATGTATATATATATATGTATATATATATATATATTCACTTAAAAAACCATAGGTTTCACACACGTTATAGTTAGGAATTAGCATTTAAAAAACCTTGCAAATTCACTTAAAAAACCATAGGTTTCACACAGGTTATAGTTAGGTGGATATTTCACTCGTAAAAAAACCAATGAAATTCCCCTGTTATAGTTAGTTCAGATAACTATAACTCGCGCGACCGCAATCCACTGCTGATGACGTCACATATTACATCACTCATGACATGGTCAGTGGCATCACTCATGACATCACTGATGACATCATCCTTGTGATAGAGTGGCGGTCGCGCGAGTTATAGTTATCTGAACTAACTATAACGGGGGAATTTCATTGGTTTTTTACGAGTGAAATATCCACCTAACTATAGCCCAGGCGCGCAACACCCATTGGGCTCACCGGGCTTCAGCCCCCCCCCGTCGTGTGTGACAGCCCGGCTGAGACAGCCTCGCGGGCTGGCGTCCGTCTAATTGCAGCCGCACCAGAGTACTTCACGGGTCTTTAAAAGACCATTTACTCGTTAATGAGGCTATTGTTGTGTTTTCACCCCTTCTTACAGCCATTCTGCCTATGGCTGGAAGACTTAGCCCCCCCCCGAAATATTTTTCAGCCCCCCCCGAAATTTGACTCTAGTTGCCTGCCTGCTATAGCCTGTGTGAAACCTATGGTTTTTTAAGTGAATTTGCAAGGTTTTTTAAATGCTAATTCCTAACTATAACGTGTGTGAAACCTATGGTTTTTAAGTGAATTTGTACGTTTTTTTAAATGCTAAGTTATGTATTTATTAATTTTTTTTTTTTGTCAAGGTTTTTCACCGTGCGCGCACCGTGCGCGCACCGTGCGCGCACGTTGCGCTTCGCGCACCATGCGCGCAGTTTGGGCGCACGGTGCGCTGCGCGCACCGTGCGCGCACCCCGCTAATTTTTTCAAAAAAAATAACATTTTTTTTCCCCTTGGGGTCCTTTTGTGACCCCCTGACAAAGTCTAGGGGGTCAGGAACTCTCTTCCCTGCCCCCTTTTTACGTTTTCCCCCTTTCCTTTTCAGTGCGAGAGACAAAATGGCGGCCGACACTTCCTGATTTCGACCGATTCGAATGTTTACCGAAATCTAACAACCAATCAGAATTTCGCTCGCGCACGGCACCGTGCGCGCACGTGCGCGCACTGTGCGCGCACGGTGCGCGCTTATAGATATTTATATGCTTTTAAATGCTATACTGAAATACTGAACAGATTGACACCAGACCTGCAAAAGGCACTTCCCTGACCTGAGGACTACCTCTCTGCCAAATTTCAAGTAATTCTGTTCAGCCGTTCGGGCTGTACCTTCGACTAAAGGTCCTATGAAAAAATGCATGGAGAAAACGCGTTTTGGGACCCCCCTTTTTTCTCAGCCCCCGCTTGATGAATCACCCCGAGACTTTCAGGGTAGGAGCTGAGCGGAGTGCCCCATTTGTTTTGAAAATTTCGCGAGGATTCGTCAACCGGCGCCAAAGTTATTCAAAATATAATTTTGAGATTTCCTATGGAAATATGATCCTAACTATAACTATCTACTGGTGACCGCCAGTAGATAATATATATATAATATATATATATATATACATATATATATATATATATATATATATATATATATATATATATATATATATATATATATATATATATATATATATATATATATATATATATATATATATATATATATATATATATATATATATATATATATATATATATATATATATATATATATACATATTGACAACACATGGTATCCCAAGACGAGCTGCACTCGAGACGGCATGTAGGTTACCAGCCTAAATTACAGGTACTGATGGACACGTAGACTGGTACTGTGAGCAGCTTCTCTTATGCCTGACGCGTTTCTGGGTAATCCCTTCATCAGAGGCAACTGGGAAAAGATTGCGCTGCTGGTAGGCAACAGCTCTTTAAGTGATTATCACGCCCTTTATTCACGTTAATGGAAGTCTGGGAGTTGTAGTGCCTGCAATACCTTCCTTATTTTCTATAGATAGATAGATAGATAGATAGATAGATAGATAGATAGATAGATAGATAGATAGATAGATAGATAGATAGATAGATAGATAGATAGATAGATAGATAGATAGATAGATAGATAGATACTGCAAAAACAAAGGCAAAAGTGATGCTACTGACCATTGAAATTTTCCATTGTAATTTAGTGAACTACAATTTGCACCCCCCCCCCCGCTTCATTTTTGGTACCAGCAGTCCAGAGCGGGCGTGTTTCAGGTATCCACGAGTGGCGTACATTAAAAAATACACCACCCCCTCTGTGACCAGCATGCCGGTATCCCCTAAAATTTAGGTAATCAAGTTACCCTTATCCAGCTCCAGGCAGGATTCTACTGGGTTTAAAGGGTAGCTCACACTTTTTCAGCATTGTGTGTTAGTGACTAGTAGAGTCAGGATATCTAGTCTTAGGGATCCATTAGCCCAGAAGAATACCCCAGACCATTTAGGCTACCAAATATGACCAGAAACATGTTGGCAGATAATATATGGGTTTGAGCCATTATTCTCAACATACCCATTCACATTTGGATTTTAGTCATACCTAGTGTCCTGCTGAATAAAGGTATTAGCCTAGGAACACTAAGGTATTTTAGCTCGATCTGGATCCTCCTTTTGTTGCTTTGTCCAGTAGAATGTATCTAAGAACTCCCTCCTTCTGCTACAGTCTTCAAAGAGGCTGAGTCCGCCCTGGTGGCATTGTCCTACCAGGGTGGGGAGAGGATACCGATGATGAAGCATGACACTATTAGGTGTATGAGGTTTCCTCTTCCTTTAAGGATGACTTTCCCTAGACAGGAGGCAACATTTCAGTAATATCCATAGTCTGGATTTTTGTATTGGACCTAAATTCTGGTATACAGTCACTAATTTATTTGTTCCAATTGCCACCGTACTCTTGCTTGTAATTGGTTTGAGTCTTTGAAGGGACATACGGTGTCTTGCCCTTCTCCTCTCCATCTATTGGGTTTTCATTCATCAGTGAGGGCAGTTACAGTACTGCAGTCCACCCCCTCTTGTGCAAGCAGCATTTATCTGACCCTTGAGCAAGGGCGTGAATGTAGAACATTCATGTACACTTCCCGAGCCATAGGCAAGTCCAGGGACAGCATACAAACCAGTTTCTCACACTTGGCAAGGCAGGGGTTGTAAAACAGCTTCATCCCTGACTGCTTGGCAAGGCCGTGAAGGTTTAATTTATTTGTACCCCACCCTCACAGGCCATTGTGTAGGTGTAGCCCGATGATTCTGTGTTGTGAAGAACAACACGAGACGGGTGTCTTAAGGAATAAAGATGCTGTTTATTGCAGAGGACAGCACACGGCCATTCCAGAAGCCTGTCCAGAAAAGCCCAATTGTTGTCACCAGAACTCTCCCAAAATGTCTGTGGCAACATTCTACAACAGGTTCCATATAGGAAGCTACATATAGAACAAACCATGATATCCTGGCCAGGTCAAGAGGTGTTTTTAAAGGCCCTATTTTCATGACATCTCTTCCTGGCCTGTATGACGGTCTGGGAAGAGATCTACCTAAGTGGAAGGACCTGACCCACTCGTTTATGCTTCAGGACTCAATGATTATCGCATTGTACTACCTGTTTCTTTTCTCTTCTGACAGTTTTGACAGGCCTAGGGAGGATGGGAAGGCCTAACAATTGTGTGTGCACTTTTTTGTATGTTCATTATTTGCAGTGGATTCTCCTTTAGGTTGGAGTTTTCACAGTACAGCTGAAAATCAGTCCAAATGCTTACAATATAAAGAGTGGGCTTTGTGTACGCCCTTTAACTGTTGTTTTATCGTATCGGCCTCTTTCAGCCTTTGGCTTGAGACTTTGTCAGTCACATCTTGGATAAACTCAGTGGAGTTTATGTCTTTCCCACCATATGCTATTGGTTAATGGGTATATCCTTCCACCCACCCTTATCCTTGCAAGGCAAAGCATGAGGGATTATTTTGCAAGGGAGCTTTCAATATAGGCATGTTTTGTTTCTTGCATGTCTGGTTTTAATGCGGCAGTGCTGTGTCTGCCTGCATTAGCACAATAAACCCAGACCTCTTGCATGTCTGGGTTTGATGCGGCAGTGTTGTGTCAGCATGCATTAGCAAAGTAAACCCAGGCCTCCTGACAATGTCAGTATTTGTTTCCAGTGGAGATCGTGAAAAAGAACAAAATATACAACTAAGGTGCATTAACTATCCAAATTCTTCCTTATATCTCAGGAACAGCTGGACAACATTTCACTAAACCAAAGTCACTGAATGATAGACAGGTGACCATGCCTTTAAAATGTTATGATCTTTTGTCCTGCACTTTTGGATATCTGTGTGATGAACCTTTGCTGTGACAAAATCCACAGTAAATGGAACAAACATTGGCAATTTCAATACTTCTGGATTTAAAAGAATACTGTGTGGTAATGTGAAGCGTTAAAAGTAAATATCATAGGAATTAATATGTATTTGGAAGCAAAGAACTGTAGAAGGACATTGGTGTTGATTAAAAGGTCAGATGACAGCTGCGCTGCCAAGCCAGGCCTACAAATCCATGCGGATTAATGGCTAATTTCAAGATTTTAACACCTTTGCAAAGACAAGGAAGCAGCATGGATGCGTTTACCTTGGCCAAAAATCGACAAAATAAATACACATCAGCACACCTCAGACCGCCATTTTCAGCATATCCAACGCCCTCCACACTTTATGAGAAGTAGAGCGAGTTCATCCTGATGCCGACCAATCAAGGAGGAGCTTGGAGTCACTTGTGCCCCGGTTATATACTGTGCGTAATGCGCACAGTACACTAGTCCTTCCCTGCTGAGCATACTTCAAAAGAGGGAGAGGGAATAGAAGGCCACCACCAGCACACACGCCTAGCAGATGGTTGAGGGGGATCTGTCTTCAACGTATTGGAAGAATATAGCTGATTTCGAGATTCCCCAGAAATGGTCATGCGCACTGCGCCAATCCACAGCCCATGTAACCAAATGATGTAACTTATCTGAGATCTTCAAAGATTTGAATGACAAATCAGCATTCTCCCCAACATGGACCCCTCCCGCTCCAGCTATCATAGGGGCAGCTAGCCCTTTCACACACCTGACAACTAGGACGAACTAGTTTATGCAAACTGAACAACTGCAAGGACCCCTACACCTGTCTGCCAAAACATCAAACCGCTACATACGGTCCAGAAAAGAGCAGCTGCGATAATACTGAAAGAAAGTCCTTTTTCCTTACTCTTTTACTCCAGAGATGAAATGACCAAACTTAAAATGTTCTACCTGATACATAAAGGCATCTGCGACAGACATTCCTAATAAGTATTTGAAAAATCCATGATGTTATACAGCAAGTAAGATTGCACGGTCTCATAGCAAGTAATGGAAATTACATAGTTCTATATGTATAATCTCTATATGGATGACATAATTTTTGACCCAAATATCTTTGTCTCTCTCTTCGAAATTCCATCAATCATGAGGGGGCAGCTTTGGAAATTCAAGATCTGAATGTTCCATATTTGGTTCTGGTTAGTCTAATGGTTCAAAGATATAAAGGTGTGCCAAACCTTGTCATTTTTTATGGTCTGGCTTGACAGAGCAGCTGTTGCCAGACAATTATATGAGAAACAAATTCTAGAGAGGGGCTTTGGCTCCGCTAATGTGTTAGGAGCCAGGAATACATGTTTTTTATTGGGAAAAAGTTGTATGCTTCCACAAAAAAGTGCATGCCCTCCTCCAACTGTGATCATTGTTTATTTATCCAGCTGGCTTGGCTTCAACTTTCAGGGGTCCGCACATTACATTGAAATGCAGTAAAGTGTCTTACATAACTAGGTACTTTATTGTGCTTGTCTTTCTCTGGCAGCAGCACAGATGGGAGGAATGCAGTCCATACACTGATAATGTTTACGTTCAGCAGTAATTTTGTCCAGAGATTGAACAGTATACAGGGAAACTCAGAGATTTCCGGATTCGCTTGTGCGGACGAAAGGCCATGAGAGCTGTGGTAATGCAAGGTACATTAAAGATGAGCCCACATTAAAGGGAAACCAGCCATTTTTAAAGAAAACAATGTAAACGGGCAGAGATTTTCCATTAAGAAGACAGAAAACCATAGCAGCACAAACCCAGGATAAGGGGGCAAACATTCTACTCTGTTAAAAAAATGCGCGAACGAGACAACTTCTTGTCAATCTTTGACATCCTCGCCGTATTTCGTGATAGTACAGTCTATTTCTCAAAAAGGGCACACCTTTACTCCACCTCCTTTTTATTACAAACATTCATCTTTAATACTTTACTCTAGGCAAGTGAAGTCCTTATCGGAGTGCGCGCGCCCGCCCAGCCACTCCTTTCCGCCATTGCTTGTTGGCTAATGAGGACTCAGAGACCCTAATATTAATCCCAAACCCACCGCTATGCGTGCCCTCCAGATCTGGGGGCCGACGCAATCAGGCCCGCCAACGAGTAAACTTTTTCCCCGCTGGGGAGCCGGGCTGGGCGATGGAGCAGGCCCCTTCGACAAGAGCGTCATTATCCGCTCCCGCCAAATACGGTGACTGACAGACTGGGCCATGGGCGCAGTATTAACGAAGATAGAGCGCCGAAGCCATCCCATAGCTCTAATTATCTTCCACACCGCTCTGTCCCCTCAAGACACCTTTTAAATAGCAGATTTTCTGGGTCAGTCCTTGAGATGAATTTATTAGGAAACTTTGGCGTCGACAGTTTTTTTTTCTCTCGATTGCAAGAGAGCGGTGCCGTTTGGCGCGTGCACCCCGAGGAGCTTTTTTTTCCGTGTGCTAAAGTGGCCACTTAGGTGAGAGAGGAGCGCTGGCAGATGCTGGGGGTCATTATTTGATTTTATATGTGTGTAGCGCCAAGAAGTAGGCCTCTGGCACACAGAGTCGGAGAGTCAAGGCATCGCACTGGCAGTGTGCCACGAAAGAGATTTACGACAAAGATGGTCTTTGGTGGGAGCATTTATCTCTGCCATAAGCAAACTGCCTTGAAAGTCCAGGAGTGCAGGGTCAGTCAGTCTAATGTGAAGTAAGACTGGACACCTTTGAGGTATGTGCAGAAAAAAGTGCTGCATGTTTCCTACCTACAATTTTGCGTGATGCGAAACTTGATCATTCCATTCCACTTTAGGAAAGCAACATAAATAATACAAAGCACCTACTGCTAATTCTTTTTGTTTCAGTGCAAAACCTCAATTAATTGCCCATTTGATTACTCCAAACCACATGAAACTTGAAACCCACTGAATTTCAGCCAATCAGATTGGCTGTTTCCTCCCAGTCATATTAGCCTAAATTGCATGTTATGTTATGCTATGACATGCCATGTTAAGTTATGTGTATTTATAGTACAAATGGTGGTAGGGTAAATGAACACCCTGAGGTAGATGGGCTTTTGCCAATCAAACAACGGCGCACTGAGAGCACCATTTCCTCACAAGATCCGCTTGATATGGATTGTTCTATTTTTGTCGACCCAGATATTAGTGGGGTTTCAGGAAGCAACCATACTCTTTCTGGGAAGAAAAACATCCTGTGTAACATTAGGTCGCTCTCGAAACATAGTGCTGAAGTTTGGGACCTAATCTCTTCCAAACAACCAGATTTATGCTACCTCACAGAAACGTGGTTGAAACCACATTCCACTCCTGCCATAACCTTGGGAGTCCCTAGTGACTATAAAATAGTTAGGCTGGATCGCCCCACTAAAATTGGTGGGGGGATCGCAATTGTACATAAACAGGAAATTGGTATATCTGTTTTAGATGAAATAAGTACCCCAGAAATTGAATTAATAATTTTTAAAATAATACTGCCATCTAATGATACTCAAAAGGGTGCATTAGTATATCGACCCCCTGGATCGTACAATAATTTCTCTAGCTTATTGATTGAACTACTTGCCCCATATGTCAATAGTGACAGCGAGTTTATTTTAGTCGGAGACTTTAATGTACACTGTGATAAGTCGGACTGTTGCGAGGCCCAATCCCTACTTCTTGACTTGTCCTCATTGGGCCTTATGAAACGCAACTCTGGGCCCACACATCAGGCGGGCCATACCCTTGACCTGGTATTTTCCAATTTTATGCTGGTCTCTTGTCCACCAGCAAGGCAGGTCAATTGGACAGACCACTATGTTTTGGAATTCCTTACTCCCTACCCGAAACGTATCTCCTCTCGAACTAAACAGTTACCGAGGATACGTAGACAGTGGCATAAAATTACCGACACCATTTTTAAAAATAATTTTTATTGCCCACCTTTTGTTTCTAACGAAAATATTGATACGGCCGTTAAAAATTGTGAAAAAGCTATTGTGGAAACTATTGACAAGATTGCCCCTTTTAAACAATTTAAACCCAGACCTACAAAGAAACAAGAAATTTGGTTCACTGATCAACTTAGGACGTTAAAATTGCATGCCAGGAAACTTGAAAAGAGATGGAGAACCTCTCATTTGATCGAGGACAAAAATATATATTGGGACTCACTATCTATATACCACAAAGCCATTCGTGTTGCCCGCAAAACTCACATAGCATCGCAAATTACAGCTGCAGGAAACTCCTCAAGGATTTTGTACCAAGTTCTACAATCCTTTGTTAAACCGGCAGCATGTGAATCTTCGGATCTTGCATCCCAACAGCTGTGTGACGACATCTCTTGCTTTTTTACGAACAAGATAGATACTATCTATGACAAAATAGTTTGCACTAATAACAATCTGACCACAGATATGGCACCTTTGGAAATAGATGCTGACCCCAACCTGAATAAATTTATGTTACGCTTTTTTCCACCCATTTCTTTACAAGAGACATCTGCACTAGTATCACGGATTAAAAGTGGTAGCCCTGACGATATTATCCCAGCCAGGATTATGCCTGTCCTGACTGACGAGCTGTGCCCCATGATCCAAAGGTTGGTGAATCTTTCTCTGGGCTCAGGCACTGTCCCAAGAGAGTGGAAACGTGCTCTTATCAGGCCTATTAGGAAGAATACTGCTATCCCATGGTCCGATCTAACAAATCTCAGGCCCATATCCCTTTTACCATTCTTAGAGAAACTGATCGAAAAATATGTTAACGGTCATCTGTCCAATCATATCGAACTTGTTGGCGGCCTGGACTATTCACAATCAGGGTTCAGGCCGAAACACAGCACAGAGTCTACCTTGCTGTCTGTTATGGACGACTTACATATGTATCAGGACAAGGGTTTTTCAGTAATCCTAGTCCTTTTAGATCTTTCAGCAGCGTTCGACACCGTGTCCCATACCATTCTTATTGACCGGTTGTCGAACGCTGGTATTGAGGATAAAGCCATTGATTGGCTAAAGAGCTTCCTATCAGGGCGCTCCCAGAGAGTGATCATGGACACGTATCGATCAGCGGAGGTGGAGATATCTAAAGGGGTGCCACAGGGCTCTTGTTTAAGCCCTACCTTATTTAACATCTATGTGGCACCCCTGGCAAGAGTGATGCGCAGCTATGGATTCATCCCAGTATCCTATGCTGATGACACGCAGCTCCTCTTCCCTTTTAAGACCATGTCCGCAGAAATTAAAAACTCCTTTTCTGCGGGCATGAAGGCGGTGGCTAATTGGATGTCTTCCAACTTCCTGCAATGCAATGTCAGTAAGACGGAACTAATGTTGTTTGGAGAAGCCAAACTATTGTGGACTCCTGATTGGTGGCCTCCCGATTTGGGAGTAGCTCCAGAATCTAAACAGGTTGTGAAGAGTTTAGGGATTCGGATGGATCAAGACCTGTCATTTGGACAGCATGTTAACCATACTGCTGGAATTTGCTTCCATACGATTGGCCTGCTACGCAGAGTCTTTCCCTTACTACCGGACTCTTTTAGAAGAACTCTAGTCCAGACATTGGTTCTGAGTCGTATTGACTACTGCAATGGCCTGTTGCTTTCTGCCAACGAAAATGTGCTGGCCAAGCTTCAGGTCATTCAAAACACCGCGGCTCGTCTCGTCCTTAATGTTCCTCCAAGAACTGCGTCCAAACCTCTTCTGGAGAAACTGCACTGGCTTTCCATTCGCCAGAGATCTAAGTTCAAGATATGCTGCTTGATCCATAAATGTTTAAATGGACAAGGGCCTATTTATCTTCAGAACAAATTTGTTCCTTATGTTCCAAGTCGTTCACTTAGGTCCAGTAACTGTCTTCTTCTGGTGACTCCCCGTGCAAAGAAATCTAGACACGGTGGTAAAGCGCTATCCATCGTAGGCCCTACCCTATGGAACAGACTTCCTCTTCATCTGAGACAGTGCAAAGAACATCTCACTTTCAGGAAACTCCTGAAGACTGTGTTGTTCAGAAACGAGATCTAGCTCCTATTATTCCTCTGTTTCTACCGGCTCCAGAAAGCGCAGAGATACTCCAGCTGGAGTCGATTCTAGCGCTATACAAACCCACAAATAAAATAAATAAATAAAATAGTGCGCACATATCACCAGGGCAGGTATCCTTGTGCCTGGAGAAGGGGGTGCAGACCTGGATGGGGCCTATTGAAAGAGACAGGTTTTCTTCTTTTTCCCAGAATTCTATGACTGCAGCTCAAATTTGCAAGCGGAGGTCGTGCCAGGCTTTAGGAGCCAGGTACAAGAAGGCGCGGCCGCCGACTCATGCTCTTCAGATACGGGGGACTTGTCAAGCCGTAGGCTGGTACAGCGAAGATGTCTGGTGGGGGGTGTGGAAGCTGATGCAGCTGTTCAGGGAGGCAGGTCCTTGGTTGTGCAGTGCTTTGTGAGCAGTTTGAAAAGGGCGCATCTGTGAATGGGGAGCCAATGGAGGTCTTTGAGGTGCAAGGATATGTGGGTACAGGTTGTGAGTTTGAGTCTTTCTACTGCTTTTCGGATGTCCCAGGAGTCTCCTGGTGAGTTGTGTGGTGAGTTGTACGGAGATTCTGATGAAAAGTGCATTCCCGTAGTCCTGCTTGCTGATGATAAGGACTTACGTGATGCTTTAATGTGTGTTGAGCAGAAGTCATCAGAAAAAAATCCTTAGTAATTTGAGGTTGACATCAAGATTTGGTGTTTGATCATGATCGCAAGGTTCCTGGCTTGGTGTGATGGTATACTACATGGAGCGGTAAATTGGATTGGACCTCACTATAAACCTCACTCGAGACATCGCTATAAACCTCCAATGCCCCTACTCACAAGGCATCTCGTGGGACAGTGAAACCCCTGACAATGCAAATTTCAGCTGAGCCCGCCATCCAGTAATGGGTAGAACTTTTGTTCACTTAACTGCTCATTGGAATAAAAGAGGGTAATTCTGCCCACTTCTACGTGTGACGGTGTCCAATCCGCATCAATTCGCCATAAGGACAGTTAAGAGTGTTGACATCACCTAGAAGGTGCTGCACCACATAGCTGCCATTTTATTGGCAACAGCTATTGGGGCAGAATCTAGCTAGCTGCTAAAATGGGATGGATCCTCTCAGAGGTCATGTCACAATACATCATGATATTCTTACCTCGAAGAGATTTTCTGTAGGTCTGACATTTTTGGAATTTTTCATCAGACTAATCCAACCCAGTTCTTTATTTGCACAGATTCGCCATGGCAAAAATGCTAATTGAACTATATAATAAAATAATTCACTATAAATACAGTTGCAATCTAATCACATAATAAATAAAATATGTTGTAATAAAAATATGAATGTTGTAATCCTGGAATACCATAGTATCAAGTTATCAAGAGGTTTGACTTTATTAAACATTCACCTAAGGCATTTACTTATGATATTAGTAGTTTCTTGAAGGCTTCTTCCATGGAGGGATGTTACAAGGGCTAGTAAATAGACTCATAATCCCTCTAATTCTGTCATGATACATTTATTTCTTGTGTGCTTTTCTTCCAGCTCCCCATGCTCTCGCAACAAACTCGACCATAGCATGCCGCAGAAAACAACCCCCACTCGACATACTCAAGGAAAATACTCAAAGTAGGTTTTAAATTCACTATACATTGAATACTGGTTTACATCATGTTTGCCTGAATTGCCTGGGCAAATAAAACAAAGTTGTAGTAAATTTCAAATATCCCCTTGACTAGTTTTCAATTTCTGTGTTATCGGAGGATTACACAATCTCAGCTGCAAAACCAGCCTTTTTATTTCAGAATTACGTTCACAGATGAGTGTTTCGTTAACCCCCAGAAGATTTTTAAATCAAAATATTTTACGGTTGGGCACTATTTTCTGCTTTTCTCTTAGTAAATGCTTTGTCATGTAACCAATACTCGGTTGAAGCTCTATCTTAGTTCTCCTTCGAGGTGTGACCTGCAGAACTCCTTGGTTGTTATATATGTAGGAACAGGATCCACACAGCCCTGGGACGTTACATTATGTTCAATACCTGTTCTTTTAGGGAATGGGGCTCTTCCTCATCGCAAATAAGTAGCCATGACAAAGGGTTGAGTAATATGGATAAGAGCTTCAATTGAAGCTCAGATTCTTATTGCTCAACCCTTTGTTATGGATCATGGCATAGCCTGGCCTGTACATTGAAGTAGCTTTTTCAAAATGTGCAAATGTGACATGTCGGGTAATTTTTATTTTTTTTATTGTATTGTTTTAATGATATGATGCGCATAGTCATAATTGATGAATTAATGATGTTGCACTTGAAACAAATTAAATGAGTCACTTTGAAATGTAATTAGTATTGTGAAGTAGTTATGCCACATTTTCGTGTGAGACACCATTAATTTTGGTATGGATGCAGTTTCTGGTGGGAAACAGCCTTTACAACAAGGTTTTTACCTCGTTGTGCCTTTACCACGCATTTGTTAGTACGCATATTTTTACCACGTGCATGCCTTTACAACGCATGCCTTCACCACGGATTTAAGGTAAGCTGGGAGTATGGGGAAGATTCATCATCTAGCCACTTGATTAAATCATTGTTCATTTGATCTATTTTGTCTTTTCTAATAATTTACTTTGAACACTAATTATTGTCATTATTGTGTCCAGTCGATATGCACATGACTGTTGATAGTATTTTCTTTTTTGTCCACCTTGTGAGTTACGTTGTGATGTTACTGTTTAGCACTTAATGTTTATGAAATTATTTAAATATTTACTATGATCATCCTAAAGGAATTTGTATTAACAAAATTAAGTTTTATTGAATTGAAGTGTACACTGAGTCTCTAATATCATGTCGGTGCTTTATTAGGTCTTATATACTGTTTAGACTGATAGTTGCCTAGGGTTTTTTCTTCAATTATTGTATTTTCCCTGCCCTGGGAATCTACATTAGTAGCAGGGGGTCCTTGTTTTTGACATTATATAGTGATTCAAAATTAACCATTTGTTAGGAATTGTGTGTTGTGAATGAAGCTTCTATCACGTACCCAAAGTATCATATTCAAGGACTTCCACTGGAAGTTCCACTGAAGGAGTGCTCATTCTATGACCCTTTGTGTGAGAAATGTTTCATTTTGTGCTGATCATCTATGGAGTAATAATAAAAGCAACAGTGATCCTCAAGAGAAGGGATGCTTGACAGATAAATATAGTACACAATCGAAACTATATTCTAGAAGTCCAGCCGGACAACTGATTTAATGATTCAAATACATATACAATCTTCAAATTTCAATACGTGTGGGACACAGTCCTGTGTCCAGAGAGAACATTTGACATTAACAAAACAAACAAGGCATTTCAGGCAAGACAAAAAATTGGAGCTTTTTGAGATTATTCGGTGTCAAAAGCTTTTACGAAACAGCGAATGCACTTTCATAACACAATGGAACAACGTGCATGCTATTTAAAGGGGTCGACGACGTTTCGATCCTTTTAAGAGAATTACAGGATCATCATCAGGACTGAGATGTGTACATGCCTGATTTGAACGAAATTGCCTGTGGGGAAAACAAAGGGGTAGATATAGAGAAAATGGAGGGAAACTTGTTATTTACAGGAAGGGTTGGCTAACCGCTAAGAAGTATGTTTCTACAGGTGCATGCGACTTATGTGAGCATGCGTGAATTTAAATAGAACAAGGGTAGATGTGAGACGCGTGTGGTGGAACAACGCGAACAATTTGCTTGCCGCTATGAAGTACTTTCCATGCCAATGAGCTATTCCCCACACGAGCTCTCTTGATAAATTCCGTTCACTCATGTCCTAAATACAATTAAGTAAATGCTACTTTTTACTTTGAGGCATCAAGTTTCTTTTTAAATCAGAAATTTATGTCTTGGTCTGTCAACTCTCCCGCTGTATTTCCTCTCTTTCTATTTTTCTTCTCCAAAATGGCGCCGTATTTCACCCGCTCTAGTTCTCAGACACATATCGGTATTTATTGGTTGAAGCACACGCAACGCCTCCACTCGGTTCACTGTAAACCGTCGGAGCAGGCTGTATCACGGTAAGCGTTCAATCTCCCGACCGCTCCCCTCCCACCACCTTGCTTGGAAAGTGTGCTTTGTGCTTACATCGCCCGTTCTTCTTCCCATGTAGTGCATTGTCACGCCGCATTAATCAAGGGTACCTCTCAACCGGATGTTCCTTTGGTTTGGCAAATTCCAGGTAAACTACTTTCCATACACGCCTACTTACTCACGACACCCCCGTCACAGACCAGTAACCCTAGGTCTCCCTTTTTCAGTGGCCGCTCATCGTTCACTTTTACTACGCGTAAGTCTGCCCGGCTCAGACCCTCGAGCCTCCGCAGCTGCCGCCGTCATTGTACGGATTCCCTCAATGATTACAGGTCAGAGCCTCCAGCATAGTGGATACACCACCTCTGCACGTTTACGGGTTCAATTCCCGCGCGTTACCGCAACACACTGTTCACTGTACTCAGCATTAATTACACCGCCCGAGATCGCACCCTGTTCTAGACCCCTTCGGCTGATCACAGGCGCTATTCCAGCATGTCTATCACCGTAGTCTCTACTACTCATTACCGGTGTTTGTTTATACTAGTTACATAGGTATTGACACCCTATACCATTATCACATCACCCATGCGTGGCACTACCGCGATGTCTATCCGTGTTCCATAATTATTCACGCATGCCCATACTAGTCGCATGCACTTGTAGAAATATACTTCATAGCGGCAAGCAAATCGTTCGCGTTGTTCCACCACACGCGTCTCACATCTACCCTTGTTCTATTTAAATTCACGCATGCTCACATAAGTCGCATGCACCTGTAGAAACATACTTCTTAGCGGTTAGCCAACCCTTCCTGTAAATAACAAGTTTCCCTCCATTTTCTCTATATCTACCCCTTTGTTTTCCCCACAGGCAATTTCGTTCAAATCAGGCATGTACACATCTCAGTCCTGATGATGATCCTGTAATTCTCTTAAAAGGATCGAAACGTCGTCGACCCCTTTAAATAGCATGCACGTTGTTCCATTGTGTTATGAAAGTGCATTCGCTGTTTCGTAAAAGCTTTTGACACCGAATAATCTCAAAAAGCTCCAATTTTTTGTCTTGCCTGAAATGCCTTGTTTGTTTTGTTAATGTCAAATGTTCTCTCTGGACACAGGACTGTGTCCCACACGTATTGAAATTTGAAGATTGTATATGTATTTGAATCATTAAATCAGTTGTCCGGCTGGACTTCTAGAATATAGTTTCGATTGTGTACTATATTTATCTGTCAAGCATCCCTTCTCTTGAGGATCACTGTTGCTTTTATTATACGATTACCCAAGGTCCTCAACTACCTTTCTGGGTTCCCTTGTTCCAAAAAATGTGATCATCTATGGAGCACCGTTGCTGCGAGAGTAGGTGGAAGATTTCTCTTACCTTAAGAAATGGGTTAGTGCTAAAGATTCTTAAGACTATGTTGCTGTATCTGATTTGCCAGTGCGACCCTAACCATGCTGAATGAATAAGATTTGTTTATAAAAACACTAGGACGACTTCTTTTTGGGGGCGTATTCATTTTGGTTTCACTTTTCACTTTTACAGTTCCTTTACGGCTGCTGTTGCTGGGGGTCTTTGTGATTTTTTATGTCTATTTGACTAAAGCGTTCTTATGGAGATGTTGTCAGAACTCTTTATGAGTTTGTCTTGAATTCTGATTAACTTGTTCAGTTGGGGCTACGTTTTATGATTCTGTATTTCTGTAATTGAGCCTTCATGGCATTTAGTGCATTTCCCTCTATACCACATTTTCTTAAATTCCGCAGTAAATCCTATTTTCTAAGCTATTTTTAATATAAAACTCACTTGTTGGAACTACCTCATTTATTCTATTTATTCAGTTGACGTGTATATTTTTGATAAGGAGTGTAGTCTCTATCCGCAAGATCGATTGGAGATTTTGGAGTCAACTAACGGGGTAAAAATCAGGGTGTTCAAAATACTGGGATTCAGATGATTATTAGGGTTTGTCTCATACCTCACACACATGCAAATTGTTGTTTAACCTTCCAAGTGTCTCAGAAATGTATTTTCTGCTTTCACAAATTCCTAGAAATGTAAGATTCTTCAGATTTCAGTCTATATGGCCCAGCCGGTAGGACCTTCTGTCTATTATCCTGTAACCATCCCCCCCACCTACCCCAAATTTGTGAGGAAAGCTGATTACATCAGTTTTGGTTTGATTGTTTGTGGCAACCACCTCAAATTTTCTGCTTTATGTATGCCAAATGAACAAAAAAGGTATGAACCACCAGCCCGAGTTTACAAAATAAAGTATACTTAGATTTTTCTGAAGTTATCCACCAGTCTTTGGGGCATATTATCAAGCCCCAGCGATAATTAACACTGAGCGCGCTTAGCGCGCTTTTTATTATCGCCGGCTCTCGCTGGAATATATTGCCAAGCAAGCGCTGTATTATCAACGCTTAGCGCTATAAATATTCCAGCTATAGCGGGAAAAGGGCCAAACATTGCTGAAAAACCAGCGATGTCCCTTTTAAAACGGCGATAAGCTTGGTGATAAGGCTCAGTGGCCTTAACCCCATAATCCACCTCCCATATTAGGTATGCCTTAGTCAGGAATTTAGCAGATGTTAAATTCCTGCGTTAAGGCAGAGTTCGCTCGATTATAATTATCGCTACGCCTCGTTGTTAATATCGCAAAGCTGACTTAGCGATATTTTCCCGTGTTGTTTTGACAGCCACGCCTACTTTGCATCTCATTATCGATACGATGCGAGTTGTGACAAAAATGGAAGCTAAATCAAGGAAACACGCGCTAGTGTGTCCTTGTTAATAATGCAATAAAATTATCGCCACTTTTTGCCCGAAAACGGACGCAAAAGCGGCGATAATTCTATCGCCAGCCCATGATAATATGCCCCTTTAAGTCTAAAAACCTTTAAAAAAACTTTAATAGAGCAAAAAAGGAATTTTTCTGTGTGGGCCAGTAGAACTTCATACTCTGCAAAACACATACATGGTTGCATCTGTCACCCACCATTGAAGCAGCACTTTTGGCTTTAATCAGAAGTCCTCGGAGCCCATGACGACTTGGTTAGACAATGCGAAGGCCAGAACACAAATCTTCCTTAACCCCTTATTAACATTAACACATTCTCTCATCACACCATTGTTCTACTATTGACCTTTAGTGGTATTGTGCACTCGTTTTAAAGTTGCTTCTGTCAAGGTGAAAGCCTTGTTTCTTCAGCGATGCCGCAGACAGCTTGCGATTCACAAAATCAGAAGCCTGTCTTAAATCTAGGGGTGGGCGGAATTTGCGGAATTAACCTTCGCAAATTATCGCGAGAATGTTTAAAATTATCGCAAACAAGCAGAAATATCGCGAAGATGCGGAAGTTTTTTTCCGGCATGTTCGCGCGATTTTCTGCATGGTTGCGGGTCGCCAACTTACCCATGTGGCTGCTTGCGGGCGCGGCCATCTTGTTTTGAGTTGTTCTCGCGGTGCATGATCGCGAGAAGAAAGACGTGATCGCGCGACGCATGACGTCACTGCGGGCGCGAACTGTCGCGAGACAGCGCAAATGGCTAAAAACAATACAACATCTCATGGAGAACGCGACCGGATCAAGAAAACTTGTCGGCGAACGCAGGGATTCAGGTAAGGCGATCGCGCGCGCGCGAGAATGTATCATTTTACAGCGCGAGCAAGAAACAAATTATCGCCAAGCTGCGGAAACCGGAATTTTTGACATTTTCGCGCTCTCCGCGGAACGCAAAAATGTCAAATTATCGCAATTTCCGCGAACGGAACGAAATTTTTGCCCAGGCCTACTTAAATCTGCCCTTTTAGGTCCACATATTTGGTTAATATTAATATAAAGAACATGATTTGCCATGAGTAGTGATAAAGCTGTCTGATTCTGCCTAGAAATGTGTCCTCAAGCTCTTTCAACTGCAGTCTGGGAGACTATCTGATAGTAGAGACAGAGACAGACCTCCCATGTTACTCCAGCATGCACAATATCCTGATGGCCTAGAATTTCGACCTCAGCCCTTCCTTGGTAAAATTATGAAAATCTGGCGCATAATGGATCCTACACTTTTAGTCATTCCTGGTCTTACATTGTCCCTTCCTCCTTATCTCCGAGTTGCAGTGGCTCACTGCCGGATCTCTCCAACTTCGAGAAAAAGCCTGCAGCTCTCTACCTTTTCTGCCCCTTCTGCTACCTCTGCCAAGTCGTTAACATTAACAGCGGCATCAAGGAGCTTCACCAACCCCTCAAGCTTTCACCAACACTCTTTTGCACAACTCATATTTCCCTCTGCACCTAAACACGACATGGTCTCTTTTCTGTTGAAGAAACTGGCGTCCGCTGTCTTATTTGACGCGTGCATTAGAAACCTACCAGATTTGAGAAGTCAATGAACGCCACCTCTGTACTCCCAATTTCCAAAATATAAAGCTGAGAGGGGCACAATCATCCACTTCTACCGCTAAATGTCACTCGCCACACACATTACGTGTGGTTGCAAGCCACAAATGTCCCATAACTGAGCCAAATCAGATACTCTTAACATGAGCTCAACCTTGCACTCCTTTCTGAGCCTGGGCTTACAGCACAGCTCTCTACAAGGCTTACTGTTGCCAATTCATTAAACTTCGGAAAGAGAGGGCTTTGGCTCTGCCCAGAGGAGTATTACTTCTCTCTCACCTCATGCTAATGACTGCTTGGTGCCCCATTCCCTCTTCCTATGGAGTACTTGTATTTATTGCAATGCACGAGGGACTATTGTACATCTGAAAGGTACACCTAATCGTCACACGTTAAATTATTTTATCTCATATGTGCATTGTAAACAGAAAGTCATCGGTTTTTACTTTATTTTTTCACTGGAACAGATTTTAGTGGTGTGGTTAGGACACAAAATGCAAGTCATATCTACTTGATTTGGCAGTGCTTGCTTTTGCTTGTCTGGTGAGGTGTTATGTTTGGCCTACACTCACCTTTTTTGGTCACAAAGCCACCTCCTTGCCCTGGCTCTTGTTCTCTTGAAACAGTTGCATTCTATCATAAGTAGGCCCGCATGATGTATTGAAACTAGGGGCCTCAATTACAAGGCCTCTAGCAGCACTTTTGCGTCGCCGAAGCGTCTCTTTTTTTACGCTCCGGTGGCGCAAAGTTGCGCAACATATTTTAATGGCCACACAAAGCCACTTTTCGTGGCTTTTCATGGCCTTGTAAATATGTGCCCCTTTCACACAGAACACTGCATGAAAGGGGCGTTCCATGGGTGTTGCTTTGGGTGTTCTCACGCAAAACCCATGGAATCTGAAGCACTCCCAGATTTATGGGGAATCGTAAACCTGGGAATGAATCAGATTCTAACGCAACCCCAGGGGTGATGTTAGTGAGGTGCAACGAGGAGAAATATTCTTATTTCCCCTCGTTTTTAGGTCTCGCATGACCCAGCGCATGCGCTGGTCTGGTGAGACTTATTGAGAGGGCTCCAAAAAGTGCTACCAGGCCAGCCTAGAGCTACAGTGCATGTGCGCGGGCGCGCGCGCCACGCTTTACCGCGATTACTTTCACTTTCGCGGCCGTACGGCCGCTTGGCATAGCCAATAGGTCTCGCTTTTGGGATCTTATAAGTATTTATTTATGCAACTGTTGCATGGCTAAACACTTATAAAGTCCCAAAGGCGAGACCTATTGGCTATGCCAATGCTTGTTTGCCTTTCTATGTGTGCTGCATTCTGCAGCACACATAGAAAGAGGAACATTTCCCTTGTGATTGTTTCTGTGCAGGAAGGGGCACCTTACTGCATAAAAACAATCAACCCTACAACGCAGACACCCTGGCACCATGGCGCTAGGGAGCCTGCGTTGGTGCATGGCAGCCCATTGGGCACCAGCGCAGGGGAAAAGAACAGGAATGCATCCTATCTCATAGATGCAGCGCATTCTGCCCTTTTCTTTTGACTCAGGACAGTGCAGCAAGATTCCTTGCTTCACTGCCCTGCAACTAAACTTTCTAAATGAGGCCCTAATAGTCTACCAAACAGAATCCCATAGCTGGTTCCAAGGCTGAAACCAAGGGATGAGCACCAGACACCATCACTACTATGTAACAGAGCCCAGTCCCAAAAAAGTCACCTTCAAGGAATGAAGAGTAAACCATAAAAGGACAAACCTATCTCCAGAGTGATGTTCACCAATTCACTTCTGGCTTGCCCCCTGCTGTGGGTGAAACATTCACTTCCAACCTAAAATGGATGCGCAGGTGGCATTGCTTCTCGGTGCTGGACAGGACTCTCTGCAGCGCCCTGCCCCACCATCTCTGTCAATATGAAGACCATACAGCACTGGGTACTAGAAACAACTAGAAGACAACCATGGAAACAGTCTTTCCTCGCCTTGTAAGTCATGCCACATCCGTGCAGCACACCACGCTCTCAGGAGGGGTGAATCAGTCTCACAAAAAGCCACCAGCCAAAGTTAAGCCTACCCGTGGGGCCAATTACAGCATGGGGCAGGTTTTTTTTTCTTTCCTAAATTGTTTCACCCAACAGAGGTTTTCACTTATCTATATATCAACTCTTAAAATGGTTTCCTTTCTTTTTGAATTCCATGGAAAATTCTAAAAATAATTGCATCACAGGGCCCTGGGCATCTCTCCAACCCCCAGGCACCTCATAAAAACACACTCCAGCTTATCAAGTCCTCTTTTTCATTTGTTTTCTGGTACTGGTAAACCTGTTTTCCCATCATAATCTAGGACTTCGTCTCCCAGAATGCAAAGGAACTGACTGCATCAGTTGCTCACGTGTGACGTGAGACTACTTGAGATCTCATTTTTGTCCTTAGCCAATCAAAAAATTTCGAAGTGGAAAATGCACAACCCCAAAACTGCAAGGTTTTTAAAAATCTTTTTGTGTAATCCTTCCATAGGTCAGTGAGGGTGTGCAGCCTAGTCCTACATTGGTTGGCGGTGTATTGTTGTCATCCAGCGTCCATGAGGACTAGAAACGACTAGTCCTAGGTCTGTGGGCGTCCCAGTTTTAGTTTCTGAAAATATGGCCACCCTACACTGACTACGAGCTACAACGAAAACAGGCCTCCGGTTGGGTAGCAAAAGACAACCATAAGCGAGGCGGAGTCGGCCCCTCATGGCCCTCCGTCCCGGTGCTGGACCAATCGGATGTGTTCATTGGGTTGGGGAGCACAGGCCTACTTCTGCTGTAAACCTGGGATACCTTCCACGTCTCGTAGCACCGCCTTTCTTATCTATTCACCCCCAGCTGAAGCAGATCTTTTCAACGCCACTATGATGTGCGGCTGTTTGTCTATTCTGATTGGTGAGTGTAGCTTGTACTGTTCCTGCTTCTGTTACACCAATGCAGTGAGTGACAGAAGCTTGCACTGCTGTTGCATGTGATGTGATATGCATCAGCTGTGTATGAGGGGACTTGGACTGTGCAGCCAGCACTGTGTCTGTCCTTTGTGCAAGGGAATCATGCACTGCCTCTCTTTCTGCACCACATCTAGGTTGTGTGTAAGAGAAGCTTGCACTGCTGCTGCCTATGATGTACGTCACCTATGTGTGAACTGACATTGCTCTGTGCAGCCAGCACTGTGTCTGTCCTAAAGGCAAGGGAACCATGCACTACCTCTAGTTCTGCACCTTTGGTGTGTTGAAAGGAAGCTTGCATCGCCGCTGATTGTGATGTGCATCAGCTATGTGTGAGCAGACATGCACTGTGCAGTCATTGCTGCAACTCTTCTCTGTGGAAGGGAGTCATGCACAGCCTCTTTATTTCAGTACATTTGGTGTTTTGAAGGGTCTCGTGCACTGTGTCTGTATTTCTGCACCTTGGCTGTGTGCAAGGGACGCTTGCATCGCTGCTGCCTGTGATGTGCTTCAGATATGTGTGAGCAGACATTGCAGTGCGCAGCCAGCACTGTAACTGACCTCTGCGTAAGGGATTCACGCGTCACTCTGTATTTCGGTACCTTTGGTGTGTGCAAAGGAAGCTTGCACCACTGCTGCCTGTGATGTGCCTCAGCTATTTGTGAGCAGACATTGCAGTGTGCAGCCAGCACTGTAACTGACCTCTGCGTAAGGGATTCACGCACTGCCTCTGTATTTCGGTACCTTTTGTGTGTGCAAAGGAAGCTTGCACCACTGCTGCCTGTGATGTGCCTCAGCTATTTGTGAGCAGACATTGCAGTGTGCAGCCAGCACTGTAACTGACCTCTGCGTAAGGGATTCACGCACTGCCTCTGTATTTCGGTACCTTTTGTGTGTGCAAAGGAAGCTTGCACCGCTGCTGCCTGTGATGTGCCTCAGCCATTGGTGGGCAGACATTGCAGTGTGCAGCCTGCACTGTAACTGTCCTCTGTGCAAGGTATTCACGCGCTGCCCCTGCATTGCTGTTCCTTCTTTGTGTGCAAGGGAAGCTTGCACCGCTGCTGCCTGTGATGTGCCTCAGCCATTGGTGAGCGGACATTGCAGTGTGCAGCCTGCACTGCAACTGTCCTCTGTGCAAGGTATTCACGCGCTGCCCCTGCATTGCTGTTCCTTCTTTGTGTGCAAAGGAAGCTTGCACCGCTTCTGCCTGTGATGTGCCTCAGCCATTGGTGAGCAGACATTGCAGTGTGCAGCCTGCACTGTAACTGTCCTCTGTGCAAGGTATTCACGCGCTGCCCCTGCATTGCTGTTCCTTCTTTGTGTGCAAGGGAAGCTTGCACTGCTGCTGCGTGTCTCCCGGAGTTCAGGAACATATTTTCACAATACAAAATTCAAAACGATTATGTTTGACAGCGCTTCTTTCAAACAGAGCTTTAGCAACAGCACTGCGATCTTGATAAGCGAAGTGTCAATCTGCCTGGCCGAGGTGTCAGGAACGGGGCGTCCTCTCAAGAGCCGAGCGACGCCCCCTTTCGGAGCAAGCGGTTAATGGTGCAATGATACCACCTTCCACAGAATTTATGTTAAAAAAACAGTGGAATAATAATTAAAAGATGCCTCGAAACCCTCTCGGAAGAGCATAAATTCTGAAGATGAAAGTAAATGATTAAAATAATTAAATACTTCAAGTTGACAAGCAGAAGCGGAGTTTTGCCAACGGACATTTGTCGGTAATTAGTTAATTAATCCTAACACAAATTATGAGCCGTGGCGAAGCAGTCAGGCTGAACCGGCCCTTCTGCTCGGAATTAAACTTCCCGACAAGGCAGAAAAGGAAAAAGAGGGGGAAAAGTGAAGTTCTGGTGATTTTTTTGTTTAGGTTTCGAAGCGAATATAATTGTGAAGACTAACAGTCTCTGGATTTAATGTAGTATAATTTAATATAATATATTATAATATAACATAACAACGCGATATGGACATTTAATATGCCACACTGCGCAAACGGAGTTTTCTCTTGCAGCACTAATGTTAAGCGTTATTGTTTCTCGAGTGTATTAGATTTATCAACCTCCAGGTGATGAACACTTGTGCCACCCTCGCCTGGATTCAAACCTCTACCAGACTGAAGCCCACACAGGGCACTGCCAGGGCTTAGAACCAACCCAGGGTCGTAGTCTTCAATTTAACCAGGTTACACTTAGGGCCTTGGAGATGGTGCTCAACCTGCTGAGCTACCGCTGCTGCTCATCCACACACAGCGCGCCGACCCTTGCTGACGGCTCTTCCCTGCACACCTCTTCTCGGTAAGGGCCCCCTGTCTCTCATTGTGAGGGAAAAGATTCTGCATCAAAAGCGATGCGATAGCTCAGTGGACTAATGCACTTGCTGAGAAGACTAAGCACAATCCGTGAGTCACAGTTGGAGTCTCAACTGCCCTACACTCTGAAGAGGTCGAAGGAAACCGTAGCATGGAGCAGTGAGTAGTAACACCTCTGAGACTCTGTGCGATTATATAAAAAGTGTATCTCTGTTTCTGTGATGTCATTGGGGTGAGACCTTCCCATCCTGCACACGCGCCGCGGCCAGGGTGACTGACTCCTGAATCTGGGGATCACGGTTCAATCCCCGGCGCCGGCGGCAGATTAGCCCAGCACCATGTGACTCTGGGCAATAGCTTGCTTAATCTTCCCAACGGCCCCCAGCGTCTAGAGACCCTAAGGGTGATTGTTCGCGCTTTACAAATTTGGATTATATTACATTATACATACAGTATGCAGATTAGGTCGGACAGTCCCCATTTTGCCCAGTCCTTCTTTGGAGTCTCCCTTTGTGGCCTTCGAAATGATGTCATCAGCAGTGGGCAGTCTGATGAGTTCCCTCCAGGTGCGTGCTCAAAGGTAGTCCGATGGCCTGGGTGCAAGCTGCATGTTTGAATTTCAGCAGGATCGCTCCTTTCATCATGCCCAGTTCTGGAGGCAGTATCTGGGATATTTCATCCAGCTAGAGACACCGCTATATTTAATATTGCATCCAAGACTGGAGGCCAAATATAGAACGTGTCAAGTGCTGGAGACCTGTTCTGGAGGGCTGCATTCCAGGTCAGGGATGTTATGCCCAGTTATGGAGACCAGGTCGGAGGACCCATCTCAAGTGTTGTGTTTAGCTGAGGAGGTTGCATCTGGATGGTTGATTCCACTTCTGAAGGCTGAAGGGAAGCCCGTGAAACAGCCTGAAAAAATAGAGACTATATAAAAATATGGATTCAAAAATATAGATCGAGAACCTTTATTAAGCCCTTGCCCCCAAATATGTGAGGACTGAAGTTAGAATAATGAGCAGACCCTGTCCTACAATATGTGGGAAGTGTGTTTGGCTGGATTTGGGAATTTAAGACTCAACATTTTTTAGGGAAATCTTAACGTAAAGTTCATGTTTCTGAAGTCTATATTTTAGAGTCTGAATGTTTTTTTCAAATCATTTGGCTCAAACCACGTGTAATTCGAACCAGATAATTAGTCTGTGCCAAGTAAATGCCACCACATTTCCCTTTTATTTTTGTTTGGAAAGTACTCTTAAATTAGAGGCCATTGTATGCTGCTGGATGGGCTGTAGTAATATTATATGGTATCACATGGAAAAGGCATCAGGGAAACGAAGCAACCTATCGAAACGAGGATGGGGTACAGGTAAAGAAGGCACACATGACGCTTTATCCTTATTTACTAATGACGTCAGAAGCCATGCGCCAGAGAGAGTAACCCGAGGCAAGGCTTAGGCCCAAGCATCTCTCATAGTATCTATCTGCTATCAGTTGCAAAAAAGAGCCATGTTAAGAGGCCTCGAGGAGGACGTGCGTGAGACATAGTTTCAAAAATTATTTTTGTCACATGATTTGTAGTTTTGTTAATTCGACGTTATAAGGTTTTTGGGAAAATTTAGATTTTATGGTTTAGGTCTGCCATAAATGTAAGTAAAGAAAGAGGAAGCATACTGTTCCGAGTCTCTGTCCATAAAAGAATCTAGAAAGAAAAACAAGGGGGGGAGTAGAGAGGTTCCACTCAACGAGTGGTGGAGGTGGATACTTCCTCCCAACAAAGCGTACTTAAACAAAGGGATCCACCCGCATGTATAATATATCAAGAGACTCCCGTTCATACCATGTGTGTCCCACGGTCGTGGAGAATACACATCAGTTGTTAAAATACCCCTCACACACCAAAAGGGCCCTTGGTGTCATGCTTCATCATAGGGGTCTTCCCGCCCCTCTACGGGACGGGGCGTGCTACGACCAGCGTATACGTGGGAGCACTGTTCTTGGTAGGACTACTATGTGTAGTGCAGGGGTGTGCAAGGAAGGGTCAGGAGTGAGTGGAGAGTGATTTTAAAAAATACCTGGCTCACTGGACTAGGAAAAAAATTTTATTCTGCCATCTAAGCTGGTATTAGTAAAAATGTGGGGGATGGAGGGTGTATGCCTCAATGAGCTTAACCTCCTGGTGTCGACATGTTTCGAAGCTTACCCCAAGCTTCTTCGTCAGGACCTAAGAAGATCCCTTCTAAGGAGCCGACCGGGGTGGTTTTTTGAGCGGGACACTGATCCTAGGAGGCGTAGCCTATTTGGCACTTCAACCACCCGGTAAAAGAGCTCATGAGGAAATTATCCTCTTTGCAGCAAGTTACGAGGAGTATGTAAGACCCAGTGGGGCGGTACCAACTTTTGGAGGCTATTTACCTCCTATGTTTATTATTTTTTCACCCACTATTTTTCACCACATCACAGTGCATCGTTGGAAGGGATCTTCTTAGGTCCTGACGAAGAAGCTTGGGGTAAGCTTCGAAACATGTCGACACCAGGAGGTTAAGCTCATTGAGGCATACACCCTCCATCCCCCACATTTTTACTAATACCAGCTTAGATGGCAGAATAAAATTTTTTTCCTAGTCCAGTGAGCCAGGTATTTTTTAAAATCACTCTCCACTCACTCCTGACCCTTCCTTGCACACCCCTGCACTACACATAGTAGTCCTACCAAGAACAGTGCTCCCACGTATACGCTGGTCGTAGCACGCCCCGTCCCGTAGAGGGGCGGGAAGACCCCTATGATGAAGCATGACACCAAGGGCCCTTTTGGTGTGTGAGGGGTATTTTAACAACTGATGTGTATTCTCCACGACCGTGGGACACACATGGTATGAACGGGAGTCTCTTGATATATTATACATGCGGGTGGATCCCTTTGTTTAAGTACATAAAAGAATCTAGACTCCCCTTGAGGGTAGCTGGGAAAAGCGACATTGGTGTGAGAATAAAGAAGCGATGGGACTGGGTTAAACTGGAGGCCTTGATGGGCCTATGTGTCGAGGGTAGGCCAGGAAACTGCTACTGGAGGAGCAAGGCTGTTCTTATCTCCCCTAAACCACTAAACCACGAGTGTCGTAGATCGCATCAGCAGGAGGGGCAGCATTTTAACTTCAAATAGGTTTGGGCCAGGTCATTTCAGAATGTACATATATTTGTCCAAATGGCTTACATTTATCATTTCAGAGCTGGATACTCGTTTTTTTTTTTAAAACATAGTTTATTGGTTTTTTGTACAACCAGATATAGATCCATACAAACTGTTTTTGCCTTGTTTTCCACATGCTCCCCGAGGATTAATCACAAACCCCCGGCAGTCATACAGTGCATAATACAAGGCCATGTAAATCTCTCCAGAGCTTATGCGTCAAACAAAAAAAAAACCCTCCACACCAAATACCCTACCCCTAAACACTATGAAAATTATAAATTCCCTCCCCCTCCCTCAGTCCTCACCAACAACTCAGGTGGCCGCCTCTGTCCTCTGGTATCCTACATTCCGAGGAATATCTATGTGTTGAGTTATATGATGTACCCAGCTTGTTCCGGGGCTATCCCCTCATCCCCGACTAGGTCTCCGCCATCAGCATACGGTTCATAATCTCGTAGTGCCTGTACTAACGCCTCCCATGCAGCTGCCGCTTCTAGCGCCTTATCGTCGTTGCGTCTGCGCGCCCATTGATACCGTAACGCGCCCTCACTGGTGGCCCATTTAAGAAATTCCCCTTTCCATCGTTTACTAGTGGGACCCACTGTTGCTTTTCAGAGCTGGATACTGGTGTAGGTAGGTGCTCCTTGTAAATTTTGAGGTCTACCTCATATGAAAAATCCTTTTAGTTTAGCACTTTATCTAATCCTCAATAAACGAGTTCTGTTGACGAAAATAAGAGATACAATACTTGGGAACACATAGTATCTTCATTGTAATTTAATACGTTTTTAAATGTGGCTTAAAAAGCCTATTTTATTACATGTATTTACTAACAGGTCTGCATGTCCCACATATGCCATTTCTTCCAATACCTGAACACCTATTCATCTTCATGGCGAATGCTATGAACGTACTCTGTGGGTCACTCTAAAGGCCAGACGTTCTGTCCGTCTTCTCTGTGATGATTGCTTTTGGCACAGGGCGGAAGTTCTCTTCCAAGAGCGCAATGTGTTGACGCATGCCCGCCATCTTGAGACGTGGCGCCTGCCATTGGCAGATGGTGTTGGAGTCAAAGTTTGGCTGCTTCTGATCGCGAAATGCGGTCTTTGCTTCGTAAATAGTGGCGGTGTCAAAGGAAATATGGGATTTTAGCCAGGAATTGGAATAGATGTGACATTTGCTGCCTGCTGCAGTCAGAGCGCAGCGGCTGTATTACGTCTACACCCTGGCAGCGGGGAGCAGCTGGTACTCTGGTAGGCCAGACTCAGCATCACAACGTAGTGATGCTACCACGGCCTCGGAGTCGGAGCAGGCCTGCGACTCAGCATCACAACGTAGTGATGCTACCACGGCCTCGGAGTCGGAGCAGGCCTGTAGAAACGGTGAACAGGCAATATACGGGCAGCCATGCAGACTGTGGTGACAGACAGTTTGTGCAAAGGATGCAGTAGGCAGGGTAACGGATAGTGAGTGAGGCAGGGTCAGAGCTCACCCGCGTGAGCCATATACAGGCAAGGTAAGCATAGTGTTGCATGCAGGCACGTGTAGGTCTGTACAGGCCGCGCATAGGCGTAGTAGGCCTGGTGACACAAGCAGACTTACAGCAGAGGCAGAATGGAAACAGTAAGCCATAGCAGGCGTAGAGTTGATATCAGCATGGAAGCAGAGGGCGTGTCTGAAGTGCAGGCAGGGAGTGTTTTTACACACTGGCGGGCAAGGACCATCTTCAGCTAGTAAGGGAACAAAAGAATGCACTATGCTTTTACATACAGGCAGTCACACAGCAGGTCTGGCTAGGGCAGGCAGTCGATGAGCTGTAGCACTGTTGCATTCAGAGAGGCGCAGAGCAACACAGGATAAGACAGGATCAGGAGTAAAGGCAAGAGGCACAAAGCTGACAAGAATAGGAAAGGTGCAGGCAATGCAGGCCGAGTGAATGTACACGCGCAGGCACCTACACGGTGCAGGCAGTTACAGTGCAGCTGTAGTGGTGCTGCATACAGGATAGATAAAGAGTATACAGGGTGAGCGAGAAAACTGCTGCTGCCTGCGGAGGCAGAGAGGCTCCGGATAGGCGGGGTCCAGGTTGGGCACACATAGTGGTGGCTGCATGCAGAAAGGCACAGTGAAGCCCTGTATATAAAAGAGCAGACAGTGCTCGCATAGTGTTGTATATGCATGGAGGTACAAGACAAGGAACGTGCAGTGCAGGCACATGGATGTTATATGCTGGCGGGCACGGGCGCATTTGGCTCCACAATATTCTGTAATCGATATTCTAGCAGAATACATTTGACCGTCAAGGTCACTTAAATAATCTTCATGCAAAGAAGCACAAATAATGTATATGAAGCTGGGTGGTAGAGAAGAGATCTTGGGTTGCGACAATGTATGGGATTATAAGAATTATATACTACAGACTACTGACTGGTGCTTTCTCTGTGGCGACAGTTTCTGTATGTAAACATTATGCAATGTTGCTTTATAAAAAGTATTGTTTGAAAAATAGACTGGGAGGATGCAGTGCAAGTAAACGGTTGCTACCTGCAGGGAGGCACATGGCATGTCAGGATAGGCTGCTCACAGGCACAGCATGTTAAGAGGTATTGTGAGCAGGTAGCAGGAACTGTGCGAGAATCTCTAGCTCCCCAGGAAAAATTCTGTTTTGACCCTGGAGCACTCCCCATGCACAGAAAACTATCATTTTACTGTCTCTTGCCGTTATTTGATGCCCACCCCATGGCCAAATAGGTCTTACACATAGAGAACAGATGCATTGCCTTCCCAAGTATACAGGCGCAGCGCGGCTCATGTTCGGCCAGATTGAGGCAGTGCAGGAACACTATAAACCTATCCTCCAGAAGCAGATTCCCACCCCAGGAGGGAGTTTATGGGATCAAAACAGGGAGGACTGTATGTTGCCAGTGATGCAGATATTCTAGGAGGGAAAAGTTAACAAAAGGGAGAAAGCCAGCATTTAAAAAAAAAAAACATCGGAAGCCTGTCTTTTATAAGGATGCGCTGCCGTGTAAGATTTTGTGTGTATGTATGTCATGGCATCTTTACTTGTTTCTGTATTGGCCATCACTAATGTTCCTTCTGTCACACCATGTAGATATTCATAGAAGTAGCAAGGTCAGACTATCCCTAAATGCAGATGCACAGATATATGTGAGGGACTCTGGCCATATTTTCTTTGACACTTAAGTCCTCCACACACACACACCACGATGCCTACAAATCGCCTCAAAATGTACCATTCTTTACATATTAAATCAACAATCGACCTCACACTTGAAGTAGAGCACCCTTAATAGACCTATTTCGCAACATCCGTGTAATCATGTGTTACATCTGGAAGTTTAAAAGCAACGCACATGTAGAGCTAGAGCACGACAAGAGGGAAACTCAAGAGTGTAAGTAAAATCTAGGACTGGCAGCGGGTTCATCAGGGTCTGACATTGAAAGGAACCAAAGTCAGACAGTGAGTCAGAAATCAGGGTGTGACGCTAGGACTGCTACCAATCACATCAAAAGAGTTGAAGAATTTTAGTGGAGTCAGAGACACTCTCGCTTCACAGTCAGGTCAATAAAACAAACAGATTGCTTTCTTTTGGATAGGATAATCCCTTACCTAGGCCTGTCGCCCAGGATTCGGGCTGGAATTGCTCTTTTGTAGGTCTTGCTCCAGCAGTGTGGGGTTAGGCGAAAGGTCTTCTTTTTGGATTTCCTAAAACCACTCATAGCCATTGATAGTGCTTGAAATGAAAATCTAAATGTGCAGGTACTCACTATCCCAGAGTTCCTGTTTGCTACTGAGAAGTGCAGGTACTCTCAGATTCAAAGTATTGCATCCCTGTTAAGAAGTGCAGGCACGCTGTACCCATGAGCACCAGTCCATTTAAAGCCCAACAATGGGTTCAGAACGTTGCAGTCATTCAAGTCCTAAACTTGGATCACTGGTTCCGATTCACCTGTCCGTCAGAGCTCTATACAAGCTACCAAAACCAAGAAGAATCGCTTAAAAAGCTCAACATCATAGAGGAGGCGATACCTGTGAGAAAAATCACCTTATAGTTGAAGAAATATACAGTCAAAATAGAAACCGCATATCAAAAGATGGCTCCACTTCTGAGTATCCTCTTTAAAAAAAATGATGTTAGCTTCGCTGCTTAGACATAGGGGCTTATTTACAAGCCCATTGCACCACCAGTGCATCACTTATTTTGACACATCGGCAGCGCAATGGGTTTGTCCATATTTAGAAGGCCACATGAAGTCACCCTGCATGAGTTTTCATGGCCTTGTAAATGTGGGCCCCTTCACGCATTACTCTGCATGAGAGGGGTGTGTTCAATGAGTGTTGCTGTGTGGGTTCCCATGCAGCATCCATGGAACCTGATAAATTCCCAGATTTATATTGTTTTATAAAGCTGGAAATGCATAATGGTGCAACAAGGACAAATACTTTTATTTCTCCTCGTTTTTTCCTCTTTCTATGCAAACTGCAGCACTCATAGATGGAGGAAAATGCCACCAGTGATTGCTTTTATGTAGGTAGGCGTCCCACCATGCACATAAACAATCAGCCCTGGAATGCAGGCACACTTGCAACATGACGCAAGGGGGCCTGCGCTGGCGCATGACAGCCAACTGTACGTCAGCGCAGGGGAAAGCACACGGATGCGTCATATTGTTCTTCATATGGCACATCCCTGTATTTTCTAAATGACGCAGCTCGACGCAGCAAAATGTCTTGCAGCACCAAACTGGGTCATTTTGTAGTAAATAAGGCTCGTAGGGGCAGATTTACAAGAACTGACGCATCTCTGCATATTAGCAGAGATGCGTCAGTTAATTTGCGGCACGCAAAAAACCCTTGTGCCACCATGGATGCGTTGCATTTACAATGCGGCGCACCGTGGTGCAAGGATTGATAGATGCGTGATGCATCTGTTGACGTAAAGGCAACACATTGCTGGAGTCGTGTCGCAAGTACGACGCAACTCCAGCAATGCTTCGGAATGCCTATTCCTATTATGCTGCGTCACTCTTTACGCCTGCTTCAAGCAGGCGTACGGTTTTGACGCAGTGGTGTCATAGAAGTGACGCAGTGAAATCTTGTAGATTTCACTGCGTCACTTTTACGAGGCTTTCTTACGTCGGAACGCCCACCCTGCATAGATTATACCTGACGCCGGTATAATGTAGCGCAGGGCTTTACAACGTGATGCATCTTCCTAGATGCTTCACGTTGTAAATGTGTCGCAACGTGGCCATTGTTTACGACACCGCTGCTTTACAAAAGTGACGCAACGGCAGCGTAAAATTGTCGCAAGGGGCTTGTAAATCTGCCCCATAGACTTTTGGAAAATGCTTCCAATGAGACTGTGGATCTCAGCAGCCATCTAGAATATTGGACAGCAATAAATTCCTAGGTGTTACCAAAATCTAGACTCAACTACCGGTGAAACTATAGGTCCACTCTGGTTTTATACACACAAAGCGTAAAATTATCCGCAACGTTACATTCTCATTCGTGGCACGCATGATACGCTGTTGCGTGTCTCCACTACATGTCGGGAGCACGTTTCCTGGCCTGTTGCATGACATCAAAATAGACTAGTCGTAGTAGACACCTCAAGCAACACCATACACTACAAACAAAGTAGCTACTTAGAACCCAAACGAAAAGCGTCTTGAGGCCCCATAGAAAGGGGGGAAAGCTCTATGGAAATGCTACAATACAGCGCCACCGTATATGTGTGTGTGTCCTTTGCGCATGCCTTCATATGTGTGTATGTGAGAGAGAGATGTGTACTGTGTACATGCCTCAATGTACGTGTGTGTGTGTTGAGCACTGCTAGCATTCCTTCATGGGTGTGTGTGTGCGTGAGGTGCGGCAGTGCACGCATGCCCTCGCATGGGCGCTTGCAGGAACGGGGGCTCTCCGGAGTGTTGTGCATGTGCCGGGCCGTGTGACCTTCAGAGACGAGCAGACGGAGTCTCTTCTCCCCCCAGGCTGACTTGTCATGAAATGTCTGTCTTTCTTAATAATTTCAGTGCGGATGACAGGGGATGGGGCATTTCGCTCGGAACGAACGTACTGTAAAACCTGTCAGAAGGAATCTGACTCAAAAAATAGCTATTTCTCTCTTTTGCGCCCTAAACTGCAGTGCCCGATGACCTGTGAGGGATCTGCCCTCTTGTCACCCCAATGCCAACCTACCAAAGGTTAGTGCGCACCCCAACTTGTGACATCCAAGCCCGTTTGGACCAAAATTGGTAAAACGTATTAATTTATGCATCATTCAACTAAAACAAAATGTATCTCTGTCATTATTGGGTATGTTAACTCCGAGCAAATATAGTTCTTGGTGAATTGTGGCACCTACAACCGTATTTGCTTTGTAATTTTCACAGTGTGCGATGTAGCTATTGGAAAGTTTCAACTGTAACTTTTTTTTTTAAATGATTATTTTGGGGTTTTATGGTTTTTCAGTGTGTGGCGCTTCAAACGCATCTTGGCGCAAAGAGTTAAGGCCTGTGGCAAGGGGCAGTGAGTGCTGGACACTTTATCCCTGATTATAGTTGGGTAGAACTGGAAAAACCTCAGACAGGTGCTAAATTTGGAAGGGAGTTTACCCCACCCTTAGAGGTGATGGGTCACTGAAAGCTCTGCTCAGGCTCCAAACAGGAGTCTGGCTCTGGCTGGGCTCAAGGTTCTCTTTGAGCCTCAATCCCAAAACGAGCCGAGCTTTCACGCGGTGACTGGCCCGGCTGCCTAAAGCCTCTGAACATGGGATCCCAGCCCCTGAATCCCAGAAAATCTCCCTGCGCTGAAAACAACATATGGTGCAACATAGTGTGTGCTTGTGTTGAAGCGCTCTTATTTCTTAGGGCAACGTTTGCAGTGCTTAATTTGTAAAAAACATAAGTGCCAGGGCTCTCATCAGGAGGCCACTGCAGCTTGCACTACACATTGCCACTGCCATGCTGCTAATTATAGTAACAACACAACTACTAACCATCACATTCCTACAAGTGAGACGATTGGGACTATTTAAGGCCTCTAAAGCTATAAGAATGGCCTGGGCGGCAGGTAATAGTCATTTTTAAAGTATATTGAATTAATAATGACCTGTTGTTGTGGTCATCTCTAAATTTTCCAGACAGCGCCACCTTGTGGCGGACTGTCACAAGTGACGGTGTTGACAACTAAGTGTGGGTGCCGAGCACTGGAAACCACCACCTCAAATTAAGCACTTGTTTGTGCGATGTAAAACTGCCAAAAATATGTGAATTCTGCCTGTAATCCACACCCTTATCTCTTCTTTAAAAATTAAGGTCACAACTATAATCTTTGATGTCAGAAAGAGATATTCATCTAGTTGCTAAATTGTACAGTGTAACACTGAGCATTTTTAGGTCAATCTAGACTTCTCTGCTTGATCAAAATGTGTGATCCTAGGGAAAAATTTTATTTCTCCAAACCTCCTTTTTGCTCATTCTCACATGAGACCACCTTCACATATGTAAGTTCAGGATGAGCTCTGTACAAAAACCTCTTTTGTGTTTAATCTATAAAACTATAATGTTGCTCAACCTATAAGAATCTAGGCCACATATAGGCTTGCCTCTTAGCTCACTAAAAGCACTGTCATCGGGGTGGTGGAGGACTGTTTATCAGTGCATGTTTAAAAACTCTCACTTCTAATAAATATTTCTCAATGCTAAGATATAAACAAAGTATGAATGTAAAATGCTTCAGATTCTTAAAGAAGTTCACTTTTTCGCATTTTGGAGCCATTTTATCATGTTCTTTATTGTATGATGTTTCCAATGATCGGCCCACCCAGGCTGACCAGCAGCCCTCTCCTTACCCCCTGCACATTGAGACCCTCACGGGTGAGTAGCTGCGCTTTACAAGCCCTTGATTGATTGCTCTGAATGCCAAATATTTTAAATGCTCAGCTCGTGCACTGGCTCTTAGAGCAGAAGCCGACAGTTGGCTCGGCTCTGCCTCGGCTCTCCATGATAATTTGCTGACTTGCACACCTCTACGCACCATACTGTGTGTAAGGTAAGTGGATCTATTGCTGATATCTGTGTGCCACCAGCTACGCCCCTGCTGGTCTGCGGTAGTACGTTTCTCTCCCCTCTGTGAAGATACCCACCACAAACACCGTTTGTAGCAGGTGTTACAGTGTTAAAAAATAATGGGGAGTTTGAGGATGGGACCCCCCTAACAAAAGCACAAACAGGGAAACAGAAGCATGACATGGCTTAATTTCCAGGCCATGGCCCACCACCACCAGCCAGCATTGGAATATTCTCAATATTCAGCACTTTTTCAGAAATGGGAGCATTTTCCATTACCATCCAATGATATATGAATGGTTGGGTAATAGATGTGGATTGGGGTGCAGATGGGGGTTCCCCTGCCCTGACAGTGCTAAGATTTCCCCCACTTCTTCCAGGCCATTACAAAACTGTAAAGCTCTCCCTAAACATAGATATTTCTGCCTATGGTTCGCATAATAATGAATATTGAGTTGCTGTTGGCGATAGGGCAATAAGGGGTTTTAGGTGTGTGCTAAAGAGAGGTAGGGACAATGGGGATGGTTCTGTGATGCCACATGAAATGAGTTCCAGAGATGAAGTAAAATAAACCACTCTAACCTGCCGGGTCCTGTTTTCTAGAACTGACCTGGACAAGTCAAGTCCTCTCAGAGACAGATGCAGCAGAGGTAAATCTTTCCAAGAAAACATCATTTAGTTGCCTACAGAGGCAGAGAAATCAGCAGGGTCCGTTCACCCCTTTCTTCCTGGAAAAGAAGATTTATTTACCTAGTTTTATAGTACTACTTTTAACATGATGCTAGGAGCAGATTATGGGTCCCAAAGCAAATAAGACAACACAATAAAAGAAACATTGGACTTTCCAACTCCTTTGGTTTTATCTAAATCCTGGCGCAGTTCAGGTGGAAGGGATTCCAGGGATTCTAGATCCCTGAAAGCTTTTCCGCTACAAACCCATCTGAAACAGGGGAGGAAGTGTTCAAATGAAGCAGTAATCTGGATCTCAAAGGAACATGGTTGATCAAGAAATTTGACAGGAAGACTGGCTATGTCCTTTGATATGCAGCATGCACAAAGAAAAATGCTTGAAGTCTTTGCTTCACAGGAAGCCAGTGAAGAGCGTGATGAGCTAACCAGATGTGGCCAAGGTCACAGAGCCTACATGCAAGTCTAACCACAATCATTTGCATCTTTGCAGTTTGCTGCCTAGTTTTTCTTCTCGAAAGGAACAAAAGGATCTTCAGCAATAGAAACAGTTGTAAGCAACATTAAGATCACACCTTGTTAACCTGGCCATCGAAGGATAGCTCTTGATCAAATACGAAACCCAAGTTTTTTACTTTAGACATTGAAGTGGGCATAGGGCCTAGTTAATTTTGTTCAGGGTGTGGGCTCTCTGGTTGGTAAACCAACAGGAGAGCTCACCTGTTATATTCAGGATATCTGTGTTAACGTAATTCATCTTAAGGTAGTTCAAGCCATCAATTTTTCCATGGCAGTAAGGCACTCTACCAGCTGACTAAGAATCAGTAGACTGATGGTCAAACTTCGGTAACAGCTGGGTATCATTGGCGAGACTGTATTACTTACTCTAACAGATTTGTAAACTGGTTTATTGAATGGAGGAGGGCATTGAACCATGCAGGACTACATCTATGATAGATAATTTGTAAGAAAATTGAATATTATTTGTAGTGGGTGACTATCCACCTCAAGGACTAATCACAACTCTTGTCAGGGTGAACTCTCAAAGTCACCAAATTAACCTGAGTTTACCCACCTGGCAATTATGGCACAGAGGAGACGGGCTTAATTTAGGGCAATGTGCAAAGTATTTATACAGCACCAAAACAGCAATAAAGGCAGAATGCAAGAAAATAAAAATCCGAAACCGAAATAGAAAAATAGAGTAAAACTGAAAAAAACAAAATGATTAAAAAATCAAATAATGTAACTGGAGAAATTATTTTTTTAATAGTTTTAAGTAAAAATAGTGCCAATGAAAGTCAACGGTCACATAGACTGCGATCTAGGCCGAATCAGAGACTGTCTGCGATGGAGTGTGGGTCAAATACACCTACAAGGTTTGTCCTGGCTAAAATTGTTACCTTCTGACTTATTTAGTGATCATCAGATGGGTCACTCCATCACAAAGTTCACGGATATTCCGTCCGCCGTTTTCCGGGTGCTATTGGATATAATGCACTTGTAATAAGGCAGACAGGATTTCCATCCCGTTTGTGATGGAGTAACCTGTCTGCCAAACTCTAAATCATGCCCTTAGTTTATTAAGTCCCAATACAACAGAGAACTACACTTGTAAAGTTCTAAGTACTTTAGGGGAGGCACTTAGAGACTCAAAGGATGTCAGGCAGAGGCCAACTACAGGGTCTAGTCTGGATCTAACTGCCACTGGTCAGATGAGTACTTCCAGTCAAAGGCCTCTTGTAGCTTGTTGTATCCCCGTAGCTTGAACAGGAGAGTAGCCTTATGACCCTTGGAGCCCATTTATTTGTCCTAGGTACAAGAGGGAGCAGGCTCAGTCTTTCAGGGCTTCTCTCAGGTCACACACAGCAGGTCCAGTCATTTTCCTATCTTCCACAGTTCCAGGAAGTGGTCTGAAGTGGGTGCTTGGTGGGGCACAAGCACTTTACCTCTAGTTAGTAGGGGTAAAGTGCACAGAGTTTTTAAGTCAGCAAAAACATGGGGTCCAGCAAAAGGTGAACAATCCAGGGTGACCATCCAGGAAGGCAGATTTCTACATTATTCATCAGTGTAAAAAAGTAATTCCTCGGTAGACCCACTAATGAAAAATTGAAACCTTTCAAAGGTACCCCCTCAATCAATCAATCAGTAGATTTGCAGAGCTCTATTTGTCACCCGTGAAGGTATCAAGGCACTGGCAGGATCCAGTTGATTAGCTGAATATCCCAGTCTTCAGGGACTTCTGGAACTCTGGAAGAAATGGGGAGGTCTGTAGATGATAGGGTAGCTTGTTCCATGTCTTCGCTGCTAGGTAGACTTCCACATCTGCCGCTTCGCATGCCGGGGATGAGAGTTAGAGAAAGAGACACAGAGTGAAGGTGTCTGGTGGGCTGATGGAAGTTCAGGCGGTGGTTTAAGTAGGCAGGTCACAGTTGTGTAGAGTCTTGTATTAATGGGTCAGGAGCTTAAACTGGCTACATTTCTCTACAGGGAGCCAGTGGAGTTCCCTGCATTAGGGGATGAGGTGGATTCATCTAGGGAGATCCAGGATGAGTCTGGCTGTGGTGTTTTGTATGGTCTGTAGTCATTGTCGGAAGTGAGCTGCGATATCTGCATAGAGAGCATTTCCGTAGTGCATCGGCTGGAGATGAGGGCCTGGGTGATGGTGCCTCTTGAGCTTTTGGGTAGGCGTTTAAATATCTAATGAAGCATGCGGAGGATGAAAAAGCAAGAGCGTTATGTTCAGCTTGTTGAAGGATCTCTAGGTTCCTAACGTAGTCCGCCAGGATAGGAGTAGGTCTGAGTTCTGAGGGCCACCAGTATGCGTCCCATGGGGAGCTTTTGTTTCTGAAACCAGCCCCTCTGTGTTGTCCATGTTGAGCTTCTGGCACTAGTCCTTCATTCTGATGGATACATCTGCCAGTGGATTCCTCACCTTGTGAATATCCCCTGCGCCAGCATTCCACGGAATTTTTCTTCTCCAGCACTCCACGTCGACGTGGGCGACGTCATAATACATCGGCTCCGCTCGCGACTCTGTATGACGTCACCGGAGCCATAAGAGGCCCACGTCGGCGTGATGACGTCAGTTCCCTTTTTTCCGCGCCGTCGACGCGCAACGGTTTTTTCCAGTACTCCTGCTACTTTGTAGATGTAAGGTGTTTCTGTTGCAAAATTCTGCGATGTCTTCGACGAGGAAGTCGGGCTTTAAGCCCTGTAGGGAATGTGGCGGACATATGTCCATGACGGATCCACATGAGGACTGTTTGTGTTGCCTTTCGTCGGACCACGATGTCGAAGACTGTGCATGCTGTAGGAGGATGAATCCTAAAGCATTAAAGGAAAGAAAGGCCAAGCTGTTTATGGTGAAGATCGGTAAGGAGAAGAGAGAGAGAAAGAAAGAGAAATCGAGGGCGGCGTCGTCGACTTCGAGGTCGTCGAAGTCAAGGAGACATCATAAGAAAAGAAAACACTCTTCACGACGCCGGTCCTCGAAGAGCAGGAAGTCGAGGTCGACTTCACCTCGGCGTCATCGGAGTAAGGACATTTCACCTTCTCCTTCTCCCTCTAAGACTCCGGGAGGTTTTTCGTCTCCGAAGCGGGCTCTAGAGCGTTCACCGGCGCAGTCCCCGGCACAGTCCCCGGCGCCGTCTCCGGCGTCGTCTCCGGATCAGGTGCAGTCGCATGTTTCGGATCAGGAACAGGAGGAAGAACCGACTCCGGCGCTTGAAGAATCTATGGCTCCGGTGGAGGACACTACGGCGCCGCAGCCAAGTACTCCGCAGAGGGATGCAGGTTCAGTGCCTTATCCTCAGTTTCCTGCTCCAGGTACTGATTCTACTCAGTTCTTAAATGCCATGTATGGTATTTTTAATAGAGCGGCCTTCTCATCCGGAGCACCAACTGGTCCCGTGGGTCCCGTGGCTTATACGTTGGGGGTGCCGCAGCATTATGCTCAGGCCCCCTTCATGCCCTTTCTGCCGATGGCGCCTTCGTGGCAGTTTCCGGCGCCGTCTGGGGATCCGTCACGACTTCGGATGGATCGGCCTGCTTCAGAGCCTTCCTCGATGCCGCTGCTGACTCCATCGGCGCCGCGTCCGGCGCCGCCGTCTATGGTGCCGCCGACTCCAACACCTCTGGCTCCACCGACGCCGCGTACGACGTCGTCGACGCCGGCTCCCCGGATTCGATCGAGAAGGGAGGCCCAAAGGGTGTTGGAAGAAGGAAGGTACAGAGAAGAGGTGGAGGAAGGTGAGGTGGACACATCCTCTGATGATTTTTAGGGCATACAAGAGGCTAGTGGCCTAGACACCACCCCAGAATGGGAGCACACATCGGCAAGATCCTCTCCACCACAAGAACTGGCTCCCTACCATACTGTTTTCAAAAAGGCTGCAGAGCTGTTAGATTTACAGTTGCCCTCAGCAGAGTATAAATCGAACTTGTTGACAGAGGTTCTGCACTCTCCTGCTTCCACTTCCACTTCAGAGCCTTTACTGCCCTTTAATGAGGCCATCTTGGAGCCTGTTTTGGAGGTATGGCGGAAACCACTTTCTTCTCCGGCGGTTTCCAGACAGGTGGCGCCTGGGGATACGGATTGTCTATCTATACACCCGTCTCCAGAGAGCCTAGTTGTGCAGGCATCCTGCTCGAAGCATGCTTCGGGGGCTTTCCTTCAGTCTCCCACAGATAGGGAGTCTAAGAAGGTGGACCAGGCTGCTAAAAAGACTTTCTCTTCGGGGAGTATGGCATTAAAGTCTTCCAATGCCACATGCTTGCTGGGGCGTTACGTGCACGCATTGATGGACTCAATGAAGACTTTGGCCCCTAAGCTGCCGGAGGGCGATAAGGCGTCCTTCTTGGAGGTGGTTACAGACACTCAGGCCGCTGCCAGACAGGTGATCCAGTCGGGATTGGATACGGCGGATTCGGTGGCAAGGATTATGGGCTCGTCCATAGCTGCAAGGAGGCAGGCATGGCTCAGTTCGTCGGGATTCTCCGCGGATGTTCAAGCCACATTAGTGGATTTGCCATTTGATGGGCAGAAGTTGTTTGGTGAAAAGGCAGATTCTGCTCTACAAAGATTTAAAGACAGCAGATTAACAGCAAAGTCTTTGGGTCTGCAAGCTCCTGCAAAGGGTTCTGTTTTTAGGAAATTTAGGGGCTTTGGAAGGTCATCTTTTCGCTCCTACCGACAGCCTCAGCAGCAACAGCAGCAGCAGCATAAGCAGAATCCCCTCTATAAATCCTATAGAGGGTGACAAAGGGGTCGGAGAGGTTCTGGACGCAACCCCTCTTCTTCTTCCTCTTCCTCTGCTCCCAATGAGGCATCAGAGAAGCAGCCCTAGATCCCCCATCCCGGATCATGTAAGACCTGTGGGGGGTCGGGTGTCCTACTTTCTACGGGGTTGGAAATCTGCTACGACAGACCTTTGGGTTTTGAACCTCGTAGAGACTGGGTACGCCCTTCCCTTTCAGGAGTTTCCTCCCCCTTACCCTCCTTGCCAAGGTTACTGCTCAGAGGACCATCTGCTTCTACTTCAGAAAGAGGTTCTAGCCTTGCTTCAAAAGGGTGCAATAGAGGTGGTTCCGGAGCAGGAAAAGGGTCAGGGATGCTACTCCCGGTATTTCCTGATTCCCAAAAAGGACGGCAGATTGCGTCCAATCCTGGACCTCAGAATCTTGAACTTTTACCTGAAACAGGAGAAATTCAAGATGCTGACCCTTGCGCAGGTTCTTCAAGCGTTGCAGCAAGGAGACTGGATGGTGTCGCTCGACTTGCAGGACGCGTACTTCCATATCCCAATCCTGAAGTCGCACAGGAAGTATCTCCGTTTTACGGTTGGGTCGCAACATTACCAGTTTGCGGTCCTCCCGTTTGGTCTTACTACCGCACCTCGAGTCTTCACAAAGGTGATGGCAGTGGTGGCTGCTCATCTCAGGAGGTCGGGGATTCCAGTTTTCCCCTATCTGGACGACTGGCTTCTGAAGGCAGAGTCCCCAGAGACGGTGCAGCATCATCTGCAGGTAACATCTCAGCTGTTATTCGACTTGGGTTTTTCGATCAATGTGCCCAAATCTCACCTGGTGCCCTCTCAGCGCAACCTGTTTACAGGGGCGGTACTGGACACTACTGTGTGTCGAGCATTTCCTCCTCCACAAAGAATTCTCGACATTCAGGAGATGGTCCCTTTATTCCACAATGGAGCGGTTGTTCCAGTTCTGAAGGTCCTTCGCCTGCTCGGTCTGTTCGCTTCCTGCATTCTGTTGGTCAACCATGCACGCTGGCACATGAGGGCACTCCAGTGGTGCCTCCGCAAGCAGTGGTATCAGCACAACGGGGATCTCAGGGAGTCGATCAAGATCTCCAGAGAAGCTGCAGCGGATCTATCTTGGTGGAGCGTGGAGGGCAATCTGTCCCAAGGAAAGCCCTTCCATCTACCTCCATCGGTGGCCACGGTGATAACGGATGCATCCACCTTAGGGTGGGGTGCTCATCTGGGGGATCTGGAGATCAAGGGTCTTTGGTCTCCAGAGGAAAGGTTGCTTCACATCAACCTTCTGGAGTTACGGGCGATACGTTTGGCGCTCAAGGCCTTCCTCCCTTCCCTTCGCGGTCAGTCGGTTCAAGTCCTGACGGACAACACTACCGCGATGTGGTATGTCAACAAGCAGGGAGGAGTGGGGTCGCATTGTCTATGCAGAGAGGCTCTGCGTCTATGGTCCTGGGCTCAGGACCATCAGATTTGTCTGATGGCAAATCATCTGGCCGGGGTGTTGAACGTACGTGCGGACAGTCTCAGTCGGCAGTTCTCCGCTGACCACAAGTGGAGGCTCCATCCGGGAGGTGGTTCGTCGCGTCTTTCGGACGTGGGGGACACCTCGGGTGGACCTGTTTGCCACCCGCGAGAACGCGCACTGCCCGTCATTCTGCAGTCTCCAGTTTCCGATGCAGGGGGCGTTGGGGGACGCGTTTCAGTTGAATTGGGGCTCACAACTCCTTTACGCATTTCCTCCCATACCCTTGATTCCTCGGGTTCTGAGGAAGATTCGCCAAGACCGGGCCCAAGTCGTATTGGTCGCCCCGGATTGGCCAAGAAGGGTGTGGTATACAGATCTCCTCCACCTCTCCTCGTGCCCTCCGCTCCGTCTCCCTCTGAGGGCAGACCTCCTCTCGCAGTCGGAGGGGCAGGTTCTACACCCCCACCTCCAGAGCTTACACCTTCATGCCTGGAGATTGAACGGGGCAACCTGAGTTCTCTCTCTCTCCCACCTGATGTGGTGGACGTTATTTTATCGGCCAGGCGACACTCCACCAAGTTCATTTACTCCTACAGGAGGTCTAAATTTGTAAAATGGTGTGGAGAGAGGTCCATTGACCCTTTAAAGGCCCATCTTTCTAATGTGCTGTGGCCACGGTCAAGGGCTATCTTTCGGCCTTATCGGCTTTTCTTTGCCTTCCGGATCAACCGTCACTGTTTAAATCTCCGGTTGTTCTGAGGTTTATCAAGGGCCTTACAAACATGTTTCCTCCCACTCCTTTTGTAATGCCACAGTGGGACCTTAATCTTGTTTTAACCTTTCTGATGGGGTCCCCATTTGAGCCTCTACATAGCTGTCCTTTGAGGCTGTTGTCCTTTAAGGTGGTCTTTCTTGTAGCCATAACCTCGGCAAGGAGGGTGAGTGAGCTCCAAGCTCTTAGTTATAAACCCCCTTATCTTACATTACATGCTGAAAGGATGGTTCTTAGGACCAGGGCTGCCTTCCTGCCAAAGGTTGTTACTCCGTTCCATTTGGGCAGTCTATTACTCTCCCTGTTTTTTATCCACCTCCTCATCCTTCCAAAGAGGAGGAAAGACTCCATCGCCTGGACCCGAAGAGGGCTGTGAGTTTTTATCTGGACAGGACTAAACACTTTCGTCTAGATGATCAACTCTTCATTGGCTATGTTGGTCATTCGAAGGGTAGAGCGGTGCACAAGCGCACACTATCGAGATGGATCATCCTTGCCATCAAGATCTGCTACGCCCTGGCTGATAAGACTCCTCCTGAGGGCATTATGGCTCATTCGACTAGAGCAAAATCATCTACATCTGCTTTGGCCCGGGGTGTTCCTATGGCAGATATTTGTAAAGCTGCGACTTGGGCCTCCCTCCATACTTTCGCAAAGCATTATTGCTTGGACTCCGAGATGAGGAGGGAGGGCCACTTTGCGCACTCTGTGTTGCAAGACTTTCTGGTATAGGAAGGTGGACACCCTCCTCCGGGAGTGGGGACTGCTGTGGGAATCTATTCACAAGGTGAGGAATCCACTGGCAGATGTATCCATCAGAAGAACAAGTTACTTACCTTCGGTAACGCTTTTTCTGGTGGATACAGTATCTGCCTGTGGATTCCTCACTGGCCCACCCACCTCCCCGTAGTCCACCTTTGTATACCATGAAATAGGTCTTGTTTGAAATGCTTGTACATTTGTTGGAAATGCTTGTTTATTTAGCATCCTTTTCCTTTGTATACTGTGTATATGTGTTGGTATACTGTAAACTGTGTATACTTTGAGTTTGTCGTTGGTTCACCTGTTTGCCTCGAAGACACGGAAAAAATGGGTGGAACTGACGTCATCACGCCGACGTGGGCCTCTTATGGCTCCGGTGACGTCATACGGAGTCGCGAGCGGAGCCGATGTATTATGACGTCTCCCACGTCGACGTGGAGTGCTGGGGAATAAAAATTCCGTGGAATGCTGGCGCAGGGGATATTCACAAGGTGAGGAATACACAGGCAGATACTGTATCCACCAGAAAAAGCGTTACCGAAGGTAAGTAACTTGTTCTTCAGTTGGCGACGTCTGTCTTGCAGTTGTGGGAGTTTTTCTTGGTATAGGTGGTGTCTTTCGAGAGGATGCGTTGTGTGTCATAAGCATAGTATATGATGTTTAGTCCATGGATTTTGGAGATGCTGGCCAGAGGTGTCATATAAGTGTTGAAGAGGGTGGGACTCAGGGAGGATACTGATGGTACTCCACAGATGAGTTCCTTGGGTTCAGCGGTAAAGGGGATGAGGCAAACTTTTTGCATTCTTCCATTGAGCAAAAAGGTAATTCATCTGAAAGCAGATCATTGGATGTGTATGTTGTGCAGCCTTGTGATGAGTATGTGTTGGGAGACCGTATCGAAGGCTGCCAAGAGGTCTAGGAGGATCAGAGCTGCAGTCTCTCCTTGATTAAATAGGGCTCGGATGTCGTCGGTAGCTGCGATGAAGACTGTCTCGGTGCCTCGGTTGCTGTTAAGTCCGAATTGGGAGGAGTCGAGTAGGAGGTACCTTTCCATATGTGAGGAGAGTTGTTGGTTGATGCCTTTTTCTAATACTTTTGCCGGGAGCAGGAAGATAAGTCAATTGTTGTTGAGTTTGTTGGGGTCTGCTCATGGATTCTTTAATAGGGCATTGACTTTTGCATGTTTCCTTCCTCGGGGAAGGTGGCCATGGCAATTGAGGTGTTGAATAAGGTGATGAGTACGTGGATGATTCTGGCTTTGCCAAGGTTGAAGTTGTGGTGAGGACATGGGCTGGTTGGGGCTCCTGAGCAGACCAAGTTCATGATGGAGGCAGTGTCCTGTGGGTTGAGCTGGCTCCATTTGGTTAGTCGGATGTCTGTGGTGGTAGTGGGGTTGTTGTGTTGCTTGAAGATTGTTGCCTTAGGTTGGGTTTGACGTTTCTGTAGATGTTGGCGATTTTGTTGTTTAAGAACTTTGCAAGGTTGTCGCAGAGTTCCTGTGAGAAGGTAATGTTTGCTGCAGCTGAAGATGGTCTTGTCGGTCATGTCCATTCTGGTGCGCTATCTCCTTTCCAGTTGTTAACAGTTTCGTGTAGCAGTTCTGAGGTCCTCACTGTACCAGCTAGCCTGCTTGGTGGACCTTCTGTGGATGTTGCCGCCAATGGGAGAGTCGCTGTCGGCACAGTTGGTGATCCAATTGCTGAGGATTCTGACGTTCTGGTCCAGGTTGTTGGAGGGAATGAGTGGATGGTGCTGAGGGCCTCACAACTAAGCTGCATTGACATGGCAGAACAGACTAACATGACTGATGAAATTGAACGCAGCAGAGAGATCCAGTAGCAAAAGTCACGCATGCATATCCTTGTCCCCTGTTACCCTTATCTCATCCTGTGGGGCAACAGAATCAACTTCATACCATGCTTAGATTGACAACTGACTTGGGATCAGTCACTAAACTCAGAGGAGACAAAAAAGCCAGAAAACCTCTTAGCCATGTGTGTTTTCATATTCTTGGAGATTGCAGGCAGGAGCGTCATGGGTCCGTAGCTCTTCAAATAATTCAGATCCAATTGATTGGGCATATTTACAAGGCCTGTTCGCCACCCTGCGTAGTTTTCATGACATCGTAGATATGGTGTAAGGCAACACAGCGCAAGTCACTTTGTCGCCTCGCACTGTGTCAGGGAGGCATGCCATGGGTGTTGCGATGGGTGTTCTCATTCAACGCCCATGGTATTTGACACATTCTGAGATTCACAATGCTTCGTAAATCTGGGAATGCGTCAAAACCGTTTCGCTCCTCACGGGATGCATAACGATTGTTTCTGTGCAGGATGATGCCCTGTCGTGCAAACAATGCAGACACTCTTGCACCATAGTCTTTCTTGTCCACAACTTTTATCTGACCAGGTCCCCAATCTTCAGGACCAGGCAGGTCTTGCCAGAACAGCTCTCACTTCCACAGTGGCGGTGCGTTTTACTTTGATGTCGCTTTGTAATGCCCGGAATTCATTGAGTTCCTGTAAAACAGCCAAACGATCATTAATGTCAAATGCTTTTTTTCCCGCCACTCTGCTGCCACTATTGAGATCGGGTACCCGCATTCTTGTCCCAAACAGGACCTCATTTGGAGTATGGCCTCCTAGGGAACTTCTTGGCATATTATTAAGTGCCCTCTGGACCCCAAATAGGTGATTGCCCCAACTGCCACCCAAGCCTAATACTCTTGCTGTTAAGGATTGCTTTAAGTCTCAGTTTTTCCTCTCCAAAATAGAAATTGCCTCAGGATGATATGGATAGGAGTACCGCAAGACCACACCAAAACTTCCAACAGCTTCTTTGTAAGCCAGAGAGCTAAACGCAGGGTCGCGGTCAGAATTTAATGTGCCAATTGTGTATGTACTTATAAAGACTTGCAAATCTTTCATAACAGTTTGAGTGTCAGCCAAGCGCTGAGGCCAAACCCACAGGAATCTAGACCATGAATCCACTGCCACCTTTGCAGTTGTCATGGCTGTATTGTCTTTAGAAGGGTAAGCCTCAACCCATTTACTGAACGCCCAGACAACCACCAACACGTACTTCAAGTTGTTGACACTGTCTAATTCAATGTAGTCCATTTGGAGGACCACGAAATAGAAAGTGGGAGGTGCAAAATTACTGGGTGGTGTAGGGGTACCCTTCCCAGGATTGTGCATCATGCACACCATACAGTGGTTCACTAAATGTGTAGCTGTCTTCGGAATGTTGTCATTCTGTCATACGGGGTCTAACAACTTGCAAATACCCTTAGCACTGATATGGGCTGGGCCATGAGCCATCCTGACTACAGGAAGAACATATGCATCTGGCAACATCCATCTTTGCTTCCCTGACTTGTCAATCCAACATCCCTCATTGTTCAATTGTGCTGTACTTTCTTGCCACACTGCTATTTCCTTTGGCCTCACTCTGTATTTCCTTCACATTCTCAAATGTATCCTCAAACATGGTGACCTCAGGCACCCACCTAGCGGGACCAGCTACGAATTTTTTTTTTCATCCTAGTCCGGGCTGTTTCCATAGCTGTCTGATCTGCAAAAGCATCCCCTTTACCCACATCATCAGTAACTTTCCTATGGGTGCTGCACTTTATTATTGCCAATTTCTTAGGGATTGTCAAAGCAGACAGAAGCCTATATATGAGATGACCATGCTGAATTTTTGTTCCATGGGAAGTAAGGAACCCTCTCTCTGCCCAGAGTCACCCAAAATTATGGGCGACTCCGAAAGCGTACTAGCTGTCAGTATAAATATCAACAACCAGTCCCTCACTCAAATCACAGGCTCGAATAAGGGCAACAAGCTCTGCAGCTTGGGCCGACTGATAGGGGACTCGTGATGTCTAAACTACTGTATGCAGTGTAGTAATAGCATACGCAGCAGTTGTATTGCCATCTGGTAATTTAAAACAAGAGCCATCAACATATAAATCCCCCTGAGGGTCAGATAAGGGAACATCAGTCAGGTCTACCCATCCTTTCGTGTCTTTATTCCGCCCAGAAGATACAATCATGTATGTCAATCTCCTCATTCTCAGAAGGGAGGGGTAGTAACGTGGCTAAGTTCAGAGTGGCACATCGTTTAATCTTAATATGTTTTGTGAACAGCGTTAGCTCATAACCTGTCAGACATACACTGGTGAGGTGCTGTGTCTTTGTCTTAAAAGTGTATCTACAGCATGGGATACCATAACTGTGAGGTCAGTATCAAGTACGAGTCCAGCTGATTGTTTTATCGAGACAGCCACAGCCGCGACCACTCTTAGACAGCTCGGGAGGGCTCGTGCGACAGGGTCAATCACAGCAGAGAAATAAGCACACAGCTGTTGCTTATCTCCGAATTTTTGTGTTAAAACAAAAAGCGCGCAGCCAGCCATCTCATGGACGTACAACACAAACTGCTTAGCATAGTCAGGGGTGCCAAGTACTGGAGCCAAACAAAGTGCACTTTTCAATTGCTCAAAAGACTGCTGACATTCGCGTCTAGGGCAGGGATTCAAGCACATCTTTTAGTGTCCAAGCAAGCAGGGGCTTAACTAACAGCGAATAGCTAGGGATCCACTGTCTGCAATAGGAAGTGATGCCTAAAAAAGCACGCCCATCTTTCTGAGTTTGCGGAATGGGCATTTAAACAAAGGTACTGATGCGCTCAGGGGTCAATCTCCTACCCTCCTTTGACAGTAGGTGACCTAAATAAGTGACCCCCTGTCAACAATACTGAAATGTAGAAAGGGATACTTTATGGCCATGTTGAGCTAAATGTAGCAACAATTTAACCATACTGTCTCTGCAACCTTGTTCCATATCCAAGGCAATGAGCAAGTCATCGACATACTGAAGCAATACATTACCTGTGGGGAGATACAAGGAATCCAGCTGACTTTTCAATGCCTGACTATAGATACTCAGACTCTCTGTATAGCCTTGAGGAGCACAACAGAATCTAAAGCTTCTACCAGCTAGGGTGAACCCGAACAGATACCTGCTGTCAGGATGAATGGGGATACTGAAGAATGGTGGGATACTGGTGGGCTCCCCGCTCCATCAAGAGGCCACGCTGATGGAGCAGGGAGCCCACCAGTTGATCGTTTTATGGACAACCAGAATGTTCATAACACTTACCAACCCACTGAGGTTCACATTGGTTATTTATTCTTTTCCGAAGCGGCAGGACCCACCTGGTAATGATCGTGATGTGAAATGCAATTACCAAGAGGCAACACTGCCTACGCCCACAGGGGCGGGACTAATTAAATAAAAACAGACGTCACTGAATGCGCTTGCTGTTTCTGAAATTTATTTGCCTATGAGTAAGGATGGAGAACGTCCGAAACGGGTCAGGCTTGTACAGAGGAGAGTGATGACATGCAATGTGCTTGCTGTTGCCTTCAACAAAGGAGGAACAAACTCCCCTGGAGTGGCATCGCCATGAAGGGTAACCTTTGTTTTGTGGATATATATCCTCACATACAATAAACAAAAGGATAGCTTGAGGAGAATTGTCAAAAACAACTGGCATTTAGTGCAGAATGACCCAATAATTGGAAAGAAAATGCTGGCCATTCCTTTAATAACATATAGGAAAGTGCCGAGCCCAGGAGACTACATAGTCAGCAGTAGTCCCGAAATATCAAAGAGCACTAATTGGCTGTCCAACGGCAAAGGATTTGTTCGTTGTTCACTGTGCAGGGCATTTAAATGGGGTGAAAGCAAGACCTCATTCTCAAAAACATTCAAGGATAGACCTACAGTCATAAACAAATTCCTGATATGTAGATCAGAGTTCGCCGTGTATGTTCTGGAGTGCTCTTGTGGACTGCGGTATGTGGGAAGCACAAAACTGCAGGAACACAAGAGGATACTCCGGCACATACAGGCCATCATCAACAAAGATACGAATTATCCGGTGGCCCGCCACTGTGAAGAGGTCCATGCTAGTAGTTTGGACCATTTAAAGTATTATGCAATTGACAGCATCCCCCCACCAAGGAGAGGAGGAAATAGGGAGGCTATGCTAAGGCGGCTCGAAACCAAATATATCCTTGAATTAGACAGTAAAACCCCGCATGGAGTAAATACGACAGAAGATCTACACACCTGGTTATAACCGTAGTTATGCAAGTTGAGAGTAACAGTATCTGATGTCAGTTGATACACAATAAGAAATTATTAGAACAGAATTTTATCTATTAAGATTTTAGGATAAGGAAAGCTAATAAATTTTCCCCCCAAAAACCCCTCCTCCCCCTAGCAAATAAGATTTTTTTCTTTGTTGTAGTTGTAATACATGGGCTCATGTAACAACACAAAATTGTTTTCACAAATAGCACTTGATATAGGTGAATGTCAACAGGCACTAGCACTTTTAAAAGCACTTTAAAAGCAGTATTTGCACCTACGGGTTATTAGGAAGAAGCCAATTGTAAATAAATTCTATGATGTTTACACATGAACGCGTAATTTGCACAGACATTTATATGAAATCATGATTTTATCATATTTTGGGCACATCTTTTTTAATAAAAACAATGTATTTATACAGTTTTTAGAACCTAAATGTGTATTTTGCACAGGGTTAGAGATGTTTTGCTTTGAGTTTATTAATCATGATTTTAAGTTACACATAATATAGTATGAACGGTGACTGAAATATTAGCGTGTGTAAAGCAACAGATAAATGTATTGCTGCAATGTATTTATATAGATATAAAAACAAACATAGGTTTTATAAAATCTAAATTCACACATTAAGTGTTGATGCTTTTACATATTCATATTGAATAGCACTGTTCCGAATATAAAGATCCCTTGAATGTGCAATATGGACAACTGTCGGGTAGTCTGTTTACCAGCTTTACTATGTAAAAAATGAGCACCTAGCACTTTAAATAATGGGAGAAAACTATGGAATGTCATGTGATCAAGAACCCAAGAGGTTTGAAATGCGTCATGGCGGCTATGCACTAACAAAAGAGTAAAGAAATATGCACTGATAAAGTGGAGTTCGTACCTTATTCATGGAAAAACGGGGAACCGATTGGAGAAAGGAGTATATATATATATATATATATATATATATATATATATATATATATATATATATATATCCACAACGAAACACCCCTTCCGATGAAAAAGGAGAAGAGGCCACTTGGGGAAACTATGGGAGCCGTTTATTAAACCAGTGGGACAAGATGCATTTCGGCGTTGTAGGCTTCTTCAGTTGCCACTGCATCCGCGATGTAGCTCCACCTACGCCTTTTATGTGTCCTGTAATGCCCTCATAGGAAGATAAGTGAGTTTCGACCCCACGTCACATGATTGTTCTCCCGATGTGGCCCAGATACAACTACACCTCCCAGAAAGCAGCGCTCCCCGGTAAGTGTAACATGGAGAAGGAACATCTATGTTCAGGGTAGAGACGCGGTAATGAAGTGGAGTTAGGCGGTGAAAAATGAAATCAACGGACTCCCTCAGCATCGCTATATGTTCCAGCCCCCAGTATTAAGTCCAGCTGGGTCATGAGACGAAAGTACAGTGACAACAACACCTTGGGCAGTCATGAGCTATAAGAACGTGTATATCTCGGACGCGCAGCGAACGAGCGCAGCGGGCGCGCCGTCAGCGCGCCGCAGGCGCGCCTAAGGCTAGCCCGTCTGTGCCCGTCCGCGCCCTGATGGGCCCCAGGGCACGCCATGCTACAGGGCGGATCACCTACTCCCGTGAAGAGCTGCTAGCCACTAACAACGGCCAGGGCCACCTGTATGAGTCATCACGCAATCGAGCCCAGAGACTGGGGCTCCTAGTCAACCGCTCTACCATTCTTGATAACGCCACTTCGACTTCTGTCGGTCCCATTACTCATACAGCGTCCGACTCTTGTCCCCATTCCCTGTCTATAGCTTATCTAAACACCCGCTCCATGGTGAAACACAACCTGGACCTTTTTCTTTTACTAGGCGAGGATAATCTCGACATTCTCTTACTTACCAAGACTTGGCTTACCCAAGACTCTGCCCCAGATATCATAGCAGCACTGCCACCAAACTACCGTATCATTCACGCTGACCGTGGATCCGGCAAACCTGGCGGGGGAGTGGCAGCAATCGTCCGCCACGACCTGAGCGTCACCGCCTTGACCTGCCTGAATCTCTCAGACACTGAAAACTTGGTTCTAAAAATTGATACTTCCTACACAACTATGGCATGTGTCCTTCTTTACAGACCCCCTAACAACATGCCGTCCTTCCCTTTAGCGCTCAGTGAACAAATTGCCAACCTAGCCATTGATCATGCCAGGATTCTCCTGGTGGGGGACCTTAACTACTGGTTCAACGATCTTCTGGAAGGTCCTCAGTCGCGTGAACTCACTGAGCTTCTTACAAATCTAAACTTCGAACAACATGTACAATCACCAACTCACTGTAAAGGCCACATTCTGGACCAGGTCTGGACCAACTCTCTTCTAGTTACGACCCCGGTCACCTTTCCGTGTCTCTGGTCGGATCATCTTCTTATCAAATTTAATCTCATCCATCCCCCTAAAAAGTCCACCGCCACAGCTATGGGTGGAAGAGCTAGGAACTGGAATTCCCTAGACAGGCCGGAATTCCTACAAACTCTTGCTACTTCCATTCCCTCCCACAACCCTGATATCAATATAGCAGAAAACAATCTTTCTCTCTGGCTGCAATCAGCCAGCGACGTCCATGCTCCATACAAGATGATCAAATTGGCCCGACGCGCCGATGCCCAAAAATGGTTCTCTCCTGACTTAAAAGCAAAAAAACTGGCCATTCGACAACTTGAGCGACGTTGGCGTCGCAACTATGCCCCTGACGCTAAAACTCGATACATCGCTGCCAGGAAGGACTACATGAAATCTATTCTAGTTACTAAAATTGCTTACTTTTCCTCCCGTATAACCAACTCAACCAATAAATCTAAGGACATCTTTTCTATTCTTAATGAATTAACCAACCTTGACAATGTTCGGCCCAGTTTGCCCCCGACCCAGGTTCTCTGCAATTCACTGAACGTTTTTTACTCCTTATATCTTGAAAGACTGCCTATCAGTTATTCCGGCTCCCGCCTGTACCCTTCTAAACAACTCTTTGGCCACTGGACTAGTCCCCCTCGCATTCAAAGAAGCTATCGTAATACCCCTTCTGAAGAAACCGGGTGCAGACCCGACCTCCAATGCAAATTATCGTCCAATCTCCCTTCTTCCCTTCCTTGCAAAGGTGTTGGAGGCTCATGTCGCCAACTGCCTGTCCAACTTCATAGAGACATCAAACTGCCTTGATCCACATCAGGCGGGCTTTCGTCCAGCCCATTCAACAGAGGCGGTGGTAGTGGCAGTAATGGACACCCTTAGGGACTGCGCAGACAATCGCATTCCACAGGCTCTAGTGCTCCTGGATCTGTCAGCCGCATTTGACACGGTCGATCACACCATCTTGATCGACCGTGTCTCTCAGGCTGGCATCCGGGGCACGGCAGCCGGCTGGCTGAAGTCCTTTCTAGCAGATCGTTCCCAGGCAGTTCACCTGGGTAACTTAGCGGGCACCAAGCAAGCCATCACATGTGGTGTACCCCAGGGCTCGTCCCTGTCACCCCACCTGTTTAACCTCTATATCTTCCCTTTAATCCAAGCTCTTAGAGACAAACAGGTAACGGTGCTGAACTACGCGGACGACCTACAGCTCCTATTCACAATTGACAACTCAGACACGTCCATCTCCTTCCAATCAACAATGAGGTTCATCCAAGCTTGGATGAACCAAAATCATTTGAAATTGAACCCTGGAAAAACCGAGCTGGTCCTGACTGGGGACAGCGCTAAATACTGGGGCCCACATTATTGACCAACAGAAATGGGTGAAGGTCCGATCTCTTCATCTTCGGCAAAGACGCTTGGCATCACCCTAAACAGCGACCTTTCTCTAAAAACGCAAGTAGGCCAGGTGGTCTCCAAGTGCCTCTTTCAAATGAGAAAAATCCAGAAGGTTCGCCGCCTTTTGACCCACGAAGCCCTGATACAGGTGGTGATCGCAACTGTGATCTCTCACATAGACTACGCTAACTCGATATATTTGGGCCTCCCCCAGTTCCTTCTGAAACGACTTCAGATGGTGCAGAATCAGGCAGCAAGACTGATTTTGAACCAGCCCAGATGGCATTCTGCCACCCCTCTTCTGAAAACACTTCACTGGCTCCCGGTCGCCCAACGCTGTACCTTCAAAGTCAGTTGCATGATCTTCAAAGCGCTCCACTGCAAAAGCCCTACCTTCATCACAAAACTCATTATAAAGTATGCCCCGTCCCGTAGCCTTCGCTCGGCCCAACAATGCCTTTTACAAACTCCATCCTTTAAACGTAAACGCTCGGGCGGCTGCAGATTTGGCACTTTGGCACCTCGTCTGTGGAATGCCCTCCCTCTTGAGATCCGGCTATGCCCTAACCTCATATCATTCAGGAAATCCCTAAAGACCTGGCTTTACCAACAAGCATACTACTAATCCCGCAGGCTTCCAACTCTGACTGTTCTCTGTCTCTACAGCGCCAGGAAACCAACCGGTGTCAGTGCGCTATTCAAACTATTGTTAACATAACATAACATGAGCTGCACATGGCAGTAGTTCCTGGCTGAACATACGCTTGAGGCGGGGAGAAGTTGTTCTGATCCCTCGGAAAGAAAAAGCGAAGCTTCGACAGCTGGTGCCAGCATCTCTCCTGCCGCTTAGCGGAACGGGGCCTCCAACACACCTCTGGCTAGTGTACAAAATGAATCCACAGCGAAACACCCCTTCCGATGAAAAAGGAGAAGAGGCCACTCGGGAATACTATGGGAGCCGTTTATTAAACCAGTGGGACAAGATGCATTTCGGCGTTGTAGCCGTCTTCAGTTGACACTGCATCCGTGATGTAGCTCCACCCACGCCTTTTATGTGTCCTGTAATGCCCTCATAGGAAGGTGTTAGAACCGGCGGTCTCTAGTTGGCAGAGGTATACACTTCTGACAAATAGGGACCAACCAACTCTAGTCAGGGCAAGGGGATTACACACTCAGATAACCCCTGCTACCCCCTTGGTAGCTTGGCAGAGCAGACAGGCTTATCTCAGAGGCAGTGTGTTAAGCATTTATGACCACATACAGTAATAAAGTGAATACACTACAGATGGACACGACACAGAAGTTATTATAAAAATAGTATTTTTTATATAAGGCTTAGCACAAGACCAAATAACGACAAAATATACCACAGACTTAATAAATACTCTTTGGAAGGAAAAATAATAGTTCAAGTAAGGTTTCTTCTTGGCAAATAGTTCTTTAGCAAAGTATTCTTCTGAGCACAGTTCTTTGGCAAAAATGTAACCCCCACAGGAGTCACACGACGTCGAGTCTACAAGATTCCCAAGGTTCGGCGTCGACCGCGAGGAGCGCTACGTCGAGCCTGGAGTTGCAACAGACCCCACAAGTACAGTACCTTGAGAAACGAAGAAAACGATGATCCACGACGTCGAGATGTCGGCGTCGAGGTCGGCGTCGATCGTGCCTCGGAGTCGGGTCAATCCGCAGCGGCGTCGAGGGATGTCGGGCCGGAGCAGCGCTCACGGCGTCGAGAAGGGCGTCGAGTCGATGCGATCAGCAGCGGCGTCGGGACGGGGTCGCTTGGAGGTAGAGCCGATACTCACTCCTCACTGGCGTTGATACCGGCGTCGAGACGGGGTCACTCGGAGCCGGGGCCGATACCCACTGCTCACTGGTGTTGCTGCTGGCGTCGATCGGGCCCGGCGGCCGGCGTCGAAGGCTCGGGACACTGGAGCCGTTACTCACGATGTCGAGCTGGATTCGGCGGCGTCGGCGGCGTCGAGACTGCAGAGTTTCCCTTGTGTACTGGAAACAACACTTTCCAGCAATTCAGCAAATGGTGAAGTCCTTTGGCCCTGTGACTTCAGCAGGAGACTGGCACTCTTCCAGTCCTTGGAGATTTCCTAGCAAGTGTTCAGAGAGTACACACCAAGTTCCTCTCTCCTTGTTCCTTGGCAAAAATAAAGAAGCAGCTTTCAGGTTCCTCCACAGCAAAACAGCACTCTGGCAGAAAGGGGAGGCAAGTCCTTAGATCAGCAGGCTTCTTGTCCTTGGTACAGGTTTCCTTGTCAGAAGTGATCTGAGTTCTTGGTTCAGGGGTCCTTCTCTTATACCCCTTTTTCCCTTTGTTCCCTTTGTCCAAGCCGGGCGATTCCCACCATCTCAGGTTTGTTGTGGGTGTTGCCAGGCAGAGGCACCTGGCCTATTCACTGAGCAGGGCAGAGTCCTCAGCCGCCCAGCAGGAGGCGGAGCCAGTATTGTCACTGGTAGGAGCAGGGCTATCAGTCGCCCAGCCGGAGGCGGGGCCAGTATTGTGTCAGGCAGGGCAGGCTACTCTTCCCTCACTCTACGTGTAAACGCCCCATTCACCCCACACTGACTCACTCAGACCTCTGGAGCCACTCAGCCCCTGACACACACACCAAACCAGCAGAGACCGGTAGATAGTTGGACAAGAAAATAGCCACTTTCTAAAAGTGCTATTTTCAAACATAGAATTTAAAAACCATCCAGCCTACAGGGTGTGTTATTAAATTCTGAGTTCAGGGATACTAAACTCGACTTGCTACCATGCTCCCTGAGTCAGATAGATTATAATGGAGTTAATAATCAGTCTGCCCAGTCTGGCCTATTGGAGGCAGGTAGCCCTTCAATAGTGAAAAACGAAAATGGCTGTAATTCACTATTAGGTCATGCCACACACATCAGGGCATGACCTACCTTTTACCAACAATGCACCCTGCCCTAGGGCCTACCATAGAGGTGTCTGAAAGGTGGCAAAGTGAAGGTTTAGAGACTGGCAAGTAGGTTTCCTTACCAAGTCGACATGGCAGTCAGGGACTGCACGCAGGCGCCGCGGTGGCAGGCCTGAGACACATTTTGCACGCTGCTTCTGTGGGTGGCACAACCAGTGCTGCAAGCCCACCAGCAGCAGTTAACTTACACGCCCTTGGCACGCGCAGTGCACTAGACTAGGGTCTGAACAGTAAGTCAACCAAGCCAATCATGGTAACACCAATCAACGTACCAATTTAGCATAGGGAGCACTTGCACTGTGGCACTGATCAGCAGTGGCACAGTGCCCAAAGCAATAATCCAGCAAAAACATCGTAAACAGAGGAGGCAAACAGAAAAAAATGGAGGAGAGACTCATGCCAATGATGCCAGGTCTAACACGTGTCCCCTCCAGCTGAAATGTGGGGAGAACTACCCTTCACCCAGGGAGTCCTCATCACTAAGGCGGAAAAATCTGGACAGACCATCAGCATTGGCGTGATCTGTACCAGGGCGGTGTTCCACCGTAAAGTCCATCCCCTGTAGGGAAATGGACCACCTCAACAGCTTTGGGTTCTCACCCCTCATCTGCATTAACCATCTGAGGGGCCTGTGGTCCGTCTGAACCCGGAAGTGAGACCCAAACAAGTAGGGTCTTAGCTTCTTCAGCGCCCAGACCACAGCAAATGCCTCACGCTCTATCGCACTCCACCTTTGTTCCCTGGGAAGTAACCTCCGGCTGATGAAGGCTACAGGTAAGTCTCGGCCCTCCTCATTCATCTGTGCTAGAACAGCCCCCACACCATGCTCTGAAGCGTCCGTCTGGACAATGAATTCTTTTGAAAAGTCGGGTGCCTGGAGGACCGGTGCTGTACACATTGCAGTTTTCAGGGTGTCAAAGGCTTTCTGACAGGCGTCAGTCCAGATCACAAGTCTCGGCTGCTTCCTGGAAGTCAGCGAGGTCAAGGGGTGCACAATGTTGCCATACCCCTTGACGAACCTCCTGTAGTAACCCGTGAGACCCAAGAAGGCTCTCACCTGAGTCTGGGTTTTGGGCGGTTCCCAAGCCAGGATGGTATCTATCTTGGGTTGCAGGGGGGCCACCTTGCCGCTCCCTACTTGGTGCCCCAAGTACACCACTGAACCCTGCCCAATCTGGCACTTACTAGCCTTGATTGTGAGGCCTGCTCTGCGCAGGGCCAACAACACTTCCTGGAGGTGGCGCAAGTGTTCCTCCCAGCTGGCGCTGAACACTGCTATATCGTCCAGGTAGGCGGCGCTGAAATCTTCCAGCCCGGCCAATACCTGGTTAACCAACCTCTGGAATGTGGCAGGGGCATTCTTCATCCCAAAGGGCATCACACGGAACTGGTAGTGCCCATCTGGTGTGGAGAATGCAGACCTCTCTTTTGCCCCATCAGTCAAGGCGATCTGCCAGTACCCAGACGTTAGATCAAACGTACTAAGGTACCGGGCAGCCCCCAACCGATCGATGAGCTCATCAGCTCTGGGGATGGGGTGCGCGTCAGTCTTGGTGACTGAATTGAGTCCTCGGTAATCCACACAGAACCGAAGTTCTGGTGAAGCACCAGGCGCTGCAGCCTTTGGGACCAAGACCACTGGGCTGGCCCAAGGACTGCTAGAGGACTCAACCACCCCTAAGGCAAACATCTTGGAGACCTCCTCCTTGATATATGCTCTGACCTTTTCAGTCACCCTGTAGGCCTTGTGCCTCACAGGAGTGCTGTCCCCAGTGTCCACATCATGGACACACCACTGAGTGACACCAGGGATTAAGGAGAACAGATCAGGGAATTGTACCAACAGATGGCGACAATCTTGCTGCTGCTCAGGGGTCAATGTGTCAGAGAGGACAACACCATCCACTGACCCATCTTTTTCTTTTGCACACAGGAGGTCAGGAAGAGGCTCACTCTCCTCCTCCATCCCAGCATCTGTGGCAAGGAGCATGCCCACTTCGGACCTTTCTAAGTGGGGCTTTAACCGGTTGACATGCAGGACCCTTAAGGGGTTCCTGGGAGACTTCAAGTCCACCAAGTAGGTGACATCGCTCTTTTTCTCCACAACCTCAAATGGTCCAGTCCACCTGTCCTTGAGCGCACAAGGTTCCACAGGGGCCATGACCCAAACTTTCTGACCAGGTTGAAGCTCAACCAGAGTGGCATTCTGATCGTACCACCGCTTCATCTCTTCCTGGCTGGCCTCCAGATTTGCCTGAGCAAGATCTCTGAAGCGCCGAGTCTGGTTCCTAAAGGCCAGCATGTAACTATATACATCCTGGGGAGGTTTCCTGGGAGATTGCTCCCAGCCTTCTTTGACCAGACTCAAAGGTCCTCTTACCGGGTGACCATACAAAAGCTCAAAGGGGCTGAACCCTAGAGACTTCTGTGGCACCTCACGGTAAGCAAACAGCAGGCATGGCAAGAGGACGTCCCATTTACGCCTCATTGGTTCTTCAAGACCCATGATCATGCCTTTTAGGGTCCGGTTGAATCTCTCAACCAGCCCATTACCTTGAGGGTGGTAAGGAGTGGTAAACTTGTAGGTTACCCCACACTCCTTCCACAGAGACTTCATATAATTCGAAATGAAGTTGGTGCCCCGGTCTGACACCACCTCTCTGGGGAACCCCATGCGGGAGAAAACACCCATCAGTGCCCGTCCCACCACGGGGGCCGTCACTGTGCGGAGAGGGATGGCTTCCGGGTACCGGGTGGCATGGTCCACCAAGACCAGGATAAACCTGTTGCCCATGGCTGTCTTGGGGTCCAGTGGCCCCACAATGTCAATTCCCACTCGCTCAAAGGGGGTACTGACGACGGGAAAAGGTTGGAGGGGAGCCTTCTGCTTCCGCCCACTTTTCCCACTTGCCTGGCAAGTCTGACAGGTCCTACAATGGATATCTGAATCCCTTCTCATCTGGGGCCAATAAAAATGGGTGACAAGCCTGTCATAGGTCTTGTCCTGCCCCAGATGTCCAGCTAACGGAACGTCATGAGCCAACCCCAGTAGGAAGGCTCTGAAGCGCTGGGGTACCACCAGCACACGGGCTGACCCAGGTTCAGCAGCCTTAGGCTCGCTATACAGGAGGTCGTTCTCCCAGTAGACCCAATGTGATCCTGACTGATCACCTGTCGTTTGGGCTGAGGCCTGCTGCCTCATACCCACAAGAGAAGGGCACACTTTCTGTTCAGCACAAAATTCCTCCCTGGAGGGACCACCATCCTGCTGCCAATGGGTCAGCTCGGGCAGGTCTCCCAGTTCGGCCACTTGTTCTCCTGTCGGTTCCAGGGCATCCCCCTCAGGGTCTGCTCCCTCCTGGACCGCGGGAACGATGGGGGACGGTTTCCCGCGCCCCCTGCCTCTTCTCTTCACGGTTGGGACCTGGGCCATACTTTCAGGCTCCAGGGCCCCATCAACACCCTTACTGACTGACATGGACCGGGTGGTCGCACACACCCACTCAGGCAGACCCAACATTTCCAGATGCGATTTTCTCTCCACCTTAGCCCAAGGGGAGTCCTCCAAATCATTGCCCAAGAGACAATCAACAGGCATGGCGGGCCTCACAGCAACCTGAAGAGTACCTGAGACCCCCCCCCACTCAAAGGGAACTTGAGCTACCTCACACTGACTCTGTGAGTTGTCAGCAGCTACAACGGGGTAGAATGCATGAGGGACCACCTGCTCTCTGGACACCAAGTGACACTTGACAGCTGTCACACTCGCTCCGGTGTCTCTGAGAGCTTCCACCCTATGGCCATTAATGGTCACCCACTGCCTATATTTCTTAGTGTTACTAGGCAGAGGGGTTGGAGGGACCATTTCCACGTCTCCTAAAGAGACCAGGGACATTTCTGCGGGACCCCACCCACCGGGGGCACCCATCTCCTCCCCTCCCAGGGCTACACTCGCTACCTGACGAGGGGGTGCACGCGGCGGTGCATTCGAATCCTTCATGGGACACTGGGGATCATAATAACGGTGTCCCACCTGCTTACAGGCATAGCAGGTCATGGGGCCCCTGTGAACAGGTTTACCTGTCGGGGCCTCTGGCTTCTTTACAGGGGGAGGCTGGGAACCCTTCCCTTGGTTCCCTTGGGGACTACTTTGGGGCCCTTTCTGAAACTCCCTCTGTTTACCCCTGTCCCCCCCACTCTTCTGCTGGGGACCCTGCCCACCTTTGGCTGAGTCTCCCACTGGACCCTTGTGGACCCTGGTACTGACCCAGCGGTCCGCCTCCTCAGCAAGTTTTCTAGGGTTAGATAGCTTGCTGTCAACAAGGTGCTGGCGTAGCTCTGGAAAACAGTTATTAGACAAGTGCTCCCAAGCAAACAAATCATAAAGAGCATCATAACTATCAACCTTGCTACCCTTTATCCAACCATCCATGGTTCTGCAGAAAAAAGACACATATTCAACCCACGTAGTACCAGGCAACTTCTTACATTCTCTAAAGGTTTGTCTGTACTTTTCTGGAGTTAAGCCATATCTCAGCATTAAAGCATCTTTCATATGAGTATAAGACATCCTATCCTCAGCAGGAAGGCTCAACAAGGTATCTCTCCCCTCGTTTGTAAAGCGGCTCCACAACCCCGTTCCCCAATCCTTCTCAGGGACCCGGTGGGCCAACAATGCTAACTCATATGCTTTAAACCATTGGCTAATATCTTCATTCTTACTGTAATCTTTGATCACATCTTTAGGAAAATAAAACCTACTTTCTGCAGGCACAGATGGAGTGCTGCCACCAGAGGGATTCAACTCTAAACTCTTAGTTTTAAGCTCCATCTCCCTCACCATCTTCTCACGTTCAAACGCTAATTTCTCTCTCTCAAAATCTAATCTTTTGCTCTCCATTTCAGCTTCTCTCTTGCTTCTCGCATTCTCTAATTCCAACTGCCCTCCTAATTTAAGTTTTGCCATTTCTAACTTGTACCCCCTCTCCTTCTCCCTGTCTTCTAATTCTTCGGGGGAAAGGCTCCTAGAGGACGCACTACTGCCTGGAGATGACACTGGCCCACCTGTGGGCTCTTCCTCTTCCTCTTCTTCTTCCTCTTCCGGTACCACCACCGGATCAGAGGGATTCCTGGCCTCTACCCAGGCCTTCAGCGCTTTGAGGAAGCCCTCTTTCTTTGAGACACCTGTGGTAGGAACTTTAAACTGCTTGCAAAATCCTTTTAGATCTTTTAGCGTGTAGGAATCTATCTTCTCCTTATCAAATTCCCCCACAACATTCTCCACAGGTGTAGCAGCTCCGGCATTCTCCATGGTCAAAACTGGCAGTGTTTAAGAAAATAAGCTCCAGGAAAGCGGAGAACAAAAATAGGATATCCTACCAAACGGACTGTGGCTGCGTTATGGTCTGCTTTCACTATGTAGCGTACACTAATCACTGCACCTGAGTCATAAATGCAAAGTTCAAATCCTCACCGCTGACCACCAATGTTAGAACCGGCGGTCTCTAGTTGGCAGAGGTATACACTTCTGACAAATAGGGACCAACCAACTCTAGTCAGGGCAAGGGGATTACACACTCAGATAACCCCTGCTACCCCCTTGGTAGCTTGGCAGAGCAGACAGGCTTATCTCAGAGGCAGTGTGTTAAGCATTTATGACCACATACAGTAATAAAGTGAATACACTACAGATGGACACGACACAGAAGTTATTATAAAAATAGTATTTTTTATATAAGGCTTAGCACAAGACCAAATAACGACAAAATATACCACAGACTTAATAAATACTCTTTGGAAGGAAAAATAATAGTTCAAGTAAGGTTTCTTCTTGGCAAATAGTTCTTTAGCAAAGTATTCTTCTGAGCACAGTTCTTTGGCAAAAATGTAACCCCCACAGGAGTCACACGACGTCGAGTCTACAAGATTCCCAAGGTTCGGCGTCGACCGCGAGGAGCGCTACGTCGAGCCTGGAGTTGCAACAGACCCCACAAGTACAGTACCTTGAGAAACGAAGAAAACGATGATCCACGACGTCGAGATGTCGGCGTCGAGGTCGGCGTCGATCGTGCCTCGGAGTCGGGTCAATCCGCAGCGGCGTCGAGGGATGTCGGGCCGGAGCAGCGCTCACGGCGTCGAGAAGGGCGTCGAGTCGATGCGATCAGCAGCGGCGTCGGGACGGGGTCGCTTGGAGGTAGAGCCGATACTCACTCCTCACTGGCGTTGATACCGGCGTCGAGACGGGGTCACTCGGAGCCGGGGCCGATACCCACTGCTCACTGGTGTTGCTGCTGGCGTCGATCGGGCCCGGCGGCCGGCGTCGAAGGCTCGGGACACTGGAGCCGTTACTCACGATGTCGAGCTGGATTCGGCGGCGTCGGCGGCGTCGAGACTGCAGAGTTTCCCTTGTGTACTGGAAACAACACTTTCCAGCAATTCAGCAAATGGTGAAGTCCTTTGGCCCTGTGACTTCAGCAGGAGACTGGCACTCTTCCAGTCCTTGGAGATTTCCTAGCAAGTGTTCAGAGAGTACACACCAAGTTCCTCTCTCCTTGTTCCTTGGCAAAAATAAAGAAGCAGCTTTCAGGTTCCTCCACAGCAAAACAGCACTCTGGCAGAAAGGGGAGGCAAGTCCTTAGATCAGCAGGCTTCTTGTCCTTGGTACAGGTTTCCTTGTCAGAAGTGATCTGAGTTCTTGGTTCAGGGGTCCTTCTCTTATACCCCTTTTTCCCTTTGTTCCCTTTGTCCAAGCCGGGCGATTCCCACCATCTCAGGTTTGTTGTGGGTGTTGCCAGGCAGAGGCACCTGGCCTATTCACTGAGCAGGGCAGAGTCCTCAGCCGCCCAGCAGGAGGCGGAGCCAGTATTGTCACTGGTAGGAGCAGGGCTATCAGTCGCCCAGCCGGAGGCGGGGCCAGTATTGTGTCAGGCAGGGCAGGCTACTCTTCCCTCACTCTACGTGTAAACGCCCCATTCACCCCACACTGACTCACTCAGACCTCTGGAGCCACTCAGCCCCTGACACACACACCAAACCAGCAGAGACCGGTAGATAGTTGGACAAGAAAATAGCCACTTTCTAAAAGTGCTATTTTCAAACATAGAATTTAAAAACCATCCAGCCTACAGGGTGTGTTATTAAATTCTGAGTTCAGGGATACTAAACTCGACTTGCTACCATGCTCCCTGAGTCAGATAGATTATAATGGAGTTAATAATCAGTCTGCCCAGTCTGGCCTATTGGAGGCAGGTAGCCCTTCAATAGTGAAAAACGAAAATGGCTGTAATTCACTATTAGGTCATGCCACACACATCAGGGCATGACCTACCTTTTACCAACAATGCACCCTGCCCTAGGGCCTACCATAGAGGTGTCTGAAAGGTGGCAAAGTGAAGGTTTAGAGACTGGCAAGTAGGTTTCCTTACCAAGTCGACATGGCAGTCAGGGACTGCACGCAGGCGCCGCGGTGGCAGGCCTGAGACACATTTTGCACGCTGCTTCTGTGGGTGGCACAACCAGTGCTGCAAGCCCACCAGCAGCAGTTAACTTACACGCCCTTGGCACGCGCAGTGCACTAGACTAGGGTCTGAACAGTAAGTCAACCAAGCCAATCATGGTAACACCAATCAACGTACCAATTTAGCATAGGGAGCACTTGCACTGTGGCACTGATCAGCAGTGGCACAGTGCCCAAAGCAATAATCCAGCAAAAACATCGTAAACAGAGGAGGCAAACAGAAAAAAATGGAGGAGAGACTCATGCCAATGATGCCAGGTCTAACAGAAGGTAAGTGAGTTCCGACCCCACGTCACATGATTGTTCTCCCGATGTGGCCCAGATACAACTACACCTCCCAGAAAGCAGCGCTCCCCGGTAAGTGTAAAATGGAGAAGGAACATCTATGTTCAGGGTAGAGACGCTGTAATGAAGTGGAATTAGGCGGTGAAAAATGAAATCAACGGACTCCCTCAGCTCTCCTATACGTTCCAGCCCCCAGTATTAAGTCCAGCCGGGTCATGAGACGAAAGTACAGTGACAACGACTCCTCGTGCAGTCACAAGCGGCACCTGGCAGTAGTTCCTGGCTGAACATATGCTTGAGGCGGGCAGAAGTTGTTACACACACAAATATATACACACTTATATATATATATACATACACCCACACACACATATATATATATATATATATATACACACACACACACACACACACACACATATATATACAAGCATATATCTATACATACACACATAAATGTCCCACCCCAAAGTGGTCCAGGTATGGTTGTGTGCGCTTTCAGTTGGTGCCAGCGTGGGAGACATACCCAGCTTCCCAAAACTTTCTTCTAACAAAATCCACTACTCTCAGGAAGCCTATATTAACAATAGTTTATTGCATTTCCAACAACCATCAATGCATTTTGACTAACAGTTCTTTATTACGGTTGTACACATAAATTACCCTGCCAAGACTAAAATATTGGAAAAGAAGGGAGATATAATATCCATCATGGATTAAAATGGGTTCCATGCTGATCGAAACAGAATATGAGTGGGAACTGAAAAATACTTTATCTAATGAGGATCGACATTTTACCTGATCATCCTCAGAGAAAAGTAGCGTCTCTTGGTGATTTGCTGACAATACAAAATTAAAACAAGACAATTGATTGAGTAAAGGGCAGGTAACATTCTGGAAGTGTGTGAAATACAAAGCATGTGAACATGGAGGCAAAAGATGCATGTACAACCTCTTTAATGGACAAGAAAGAAAAACCGAAGAACATATCACATGTGAAAATGAATATGTGTTGTGTGCTTTAGAAAGAACATGTGGAAAGAGCTATGTAGATAGCACCACCAATAAGGCAAAACGTAGAATCCTAGAGCACATCAGTGCAATAAACAATAAAGGCTTTTTCTATGCTATTGCTAAACACTTTTGGGAATCACAAATGCTGATAAAATTGATTTGTAATATTTCGGAATCCAACATATCCCAAAATGTCCAAGAGAATGACATTGCGAGCAAAAGCTCAGAAGAGCGGAATCTAAACTAACTGTGACTGTGGAACAGAGATGCCCTGGGGTTACAATTTGGATGTGAAAATGCATGTTTATTTATAAGTTACTGATACAGATAAAGGATGGTTTTGATTTAATGATTTTCATGAATGGAAAGAGAAAATTGGGTTAGAGAAAAAGGATTGTTAAAAAAGGAAAGCACTGGTTCATTCCTAAAAAGAAAGAAATGTTGGAGACTGTTTAAACTGAAAGACATGGAATACTTTTTTCATACTTTATGGTTATATGAAAAAAAGATCATAATTCATTATTTTGCACCGGTTGTAGCACCTTTTTGAATAATGGTTAAGTTGTTGGCTAATAGGAATGAATAATCAGATATCTGACTGTATACTATGCGCATGGATTCTCAATTGAAGTGGTTGCCGAATAGGATCATATGTTTAGACTCTTGGGGCCAGATGTACGACCCGTTTTTGCATGCGCAAATGAGTTTGCGAACCCGTTTGCGCATGCAGAAACATACTGGGCCATGTACATAGCCTATTTAGCAATTCGCAATTTTCTTGCGACTCACTAAAAAGGTTTTGCGACTTGCTATTTGGAAGGGGCATTCCCATCCGAATAGCGAGTCGCAAAACCATGTACCAATTACCACCTACTTCAAGTAGGTGGTAGTGCATTCGCAAATGGGAAGGCGTCCCCAGCGGACCCCTTCCTCTTTGCAAATGCATGCAAAATTATTTTTTAAGGGGAGGCAGTGGTCCCAGGGACCACTGCCTGCTCTTAAAAAATTAAATGAAAACGTTTAATTTTTTTACAAAATGAATCCCGTTTTCCTTTAAGGAAAACAGGCTGCATTTTTTTTTCTAAAAACTGCTTTATTTAGAATCAGTCTCAGACATGGTGGTCTAGAGCCCAGCAGGCCACCATCCCTGGGAGTGCTGGCATTCGCAATGGGTTCGCAAATTGCGAGAGGCTCATTAATATTCATGAGCTTTGAAATTTGCGACTCCATTGGGAATCGCAAACAGTGTTAAACACACTGTTGTACATTTCATTTAGCGCCTCGCAATTTGCGACGCGCAATGTGTCGCAGAATTGCAAGGTGCTAAATGAAATTGTCGTACATCTGGCCCTTAATATATACCTAAAACATAATGGATTCAGCATGACAGAATAAGGGTTCTCAATATTTGATTAATTGGAAGTATGTATTAAGCACCTTATTCCTACTGACACTTCGTTAAGGGCCCATAGAGGAGAGAAAGATGCGTCTTTCAAGCATGGCCATTCATCTCTTTAAAGCATGATATGCTGCTACATAACTGGGGGTTGCACTATGCACTTTACATATATAGATATATCGGATCTTTTTATGGATGGATGGGACAATCCTAGCTTTTTTTCATATATATAGATTTTATAATTTACTGTATTTGCCATTTTGCCTGTTATGTACTGTCTGAAGTTAGAAAAAAATAGCAGAACTCTATATATTCTATATAACAATGTCACTGAAGGAGGTCTATAGATAAAGTCCATATAAAACATTAACTACATTTGCATTTTATTGTGCCATGCACTTTCTGCACTCTGAAAATAACCTGTACGACAACAGCACTTATGTGGTCCACAGAAGAGGCCTGTATAGAAAATGAATTGTATTTTCACTTTACTTGTTATACACTTTGAGATTAATAACACGACTACATGCACCATGTATGGCAACAGTATGTTATTTGACCTACATAGTAATATATAACGATGGCCCTACAAAAAGGTAGTTACTAAATCATTTCAGACAATGATGATTATGACGGCGCCGACAAAGGGCTTAATGTCATGGTAGAAAAGATAATCAACTTATGATGACAAAATTAATGTTTTAGTCTTTAGTCTTCCACGTTTGTAGGAAAAGAAAAAAAATATGAAGGAAAATTAGTATAAGCTGAGAGAAGTTCAAAAGAATTTAAAAATCAACTCACTGAATTGAATGCTCAAGTATGGAGTTTTTACTATTAAGAGAAAGGAAGTACTGGACTATAAACCAATGCGATCAATTGAATTAATTTTGGTGAAAAAAGAAGTTGTCTGCCTTCATTTGGAGCCAATTACTAGTAGTTTGTCAGGAATGTTGCTGATTTGCATCAATAGCAGTACAATCTAGATAGCATCCCAAAATCATCAGGGATTTTTTCACTCTGAAGGACATATCGATTGCCATTTATACAATAGTCCAGTCAAAATACCAAGCCCTGATGGGATACCTGCCGATATTTTTCTCTGGGACACCTCAGGCTGGACTCAACACATGAATGTGCTATTTAATGCCATGGCCAATGGTGCCTCCATCCCAGAATCATGGAGAGGAGCAGAAGTTGTGCCATTGTTTAAGAAAGGTGACAAGTCTCTCCCTTTTCTATATCGGCTCAAATCGGAAAGTTTTTAGCAGGTCACAAAATTCAGACATGGGCTACTGAAAATGAAATATTATCCCCATATCAAGCAGGTTTTAGAGAGAAAACAGGGACTGTTGATCAGGTGTTCCACTTTCTTTTACTTTGTTGGAAAACAGTGATAATTGGGAAGGGTAGCTTGTACTTTGCTTTAATCGATCTTAAGACGGCATTCGACCTTGTTCCTAGGCAGAATCTGTGGCAAACCCTTATGGACATAGATATGCTGGAGGAAATTATAAATATGTTGATCTGTCTACGTGGAGGAAACTTTGCTAGAGTACGTTGGGGCTCTCAAGGCCAGCTTACTGACCCAATCCTTGTTAACATGGACATGCGCCAAGGTTGTGTCTTGGCTCCAACACTTTTTTCTCTGTTTATTAACAATGTTGTACAATTCCTTACAGCAAATCTAACTGATGTACCCATGCAAGAGGGGGAGAGTAGTAACTCTCTTCTTTGCAGATGACACATTGCTGGTGTCAAAAACACCGGGTGGGTTACAGCGGCTTCTCAGTCGTTTTGAAGAATTTTGTGACGTCAAGGATTTAGTAATAAACACAACTAAAACCAAGTTTATGGACCTGAACCCACATTAATCTTACAGGGGCTGTCCTTACCTTGGAGGAACGCAGCTTGATAGAGTTAGCGACTTCGATTATCTAGGCCTAAAGCTGTTGGACAATCTGTCTTGGAGACCCCATATCTCAAAGATGGTTTTGAAACACAAGCAGTTGATTTGGGTCTTGGGGAAAGAACTATGGGGCATATTATCAAGGACGGCGTTAAAATTATCGCCGCTTTAGCGGCAGGAAACTGCTGCTAAAAGCGGCGATAATGGGCTTGATAATATGCCACAGAGAATTCCCATTGAAGCCCATGTTCTGGTGTGAACATGGGCTTCTATTGGAATTCTCTGCGGCATATTATCAAGCCCATTATCGCTGCTTTAGCGGCAGTTTCCTGCCGCAAAGGCAGCGATAATTTTAACGCCGTCCTTGATAATATGCCCCATAGATTATCCCACACTAAGTCTTTTGGGCCGGCCTTGCAAGTATATGATGCCAAAGTGGTGAGTTCTGTGATGTACGCAGTGGCATTACACAGGCCCCCGCAGTGTGGGAGGCCTCCAAGCTCCAGGGGCCCCCCTCAGCAAAGTACTCTGGCTGGAGAGCTCCTGATTGAGTACAGAGGGGGCCCCTCCCCATTCCTTGCAGAGGGGCCCCTCAAGTTTTGTTACGCCAGTGGATGTACGGAGCAGAGCTGTGGGGTTTGGAGCATATATAGAGGAGCTTCGTAGCTCAGACAACAAATTACTTAGGAGCTTAGGGATGTTACCCCGGAGTACTCCTCTGCATCCACTCATGTTAGCCATGGGTAGACATTCTTTCATCTCCAAACTAAGACTTCGCCCCTTGCTGTTCTGGTTAAGGATTAAGTCGACCCCCGAACTATTGCCAAATGCCTGTGCCCTGGAGGATGTAAAATCCAGGGACACCGCTAATAAAATCAGCTGGCTAAGCGGCTTCAAGAACTTGCTCATAGCTATTGTGTTGGTCAATATTTGGATTATTTCCCACAGAAAAGTGAAGTAAAGGACGCCTACTGGGAATGGATAATCCAGGAGGAAATTAGCAGTAGGGTATGGAGGAGGCTTACCCTAGATTTTATTGCCCATAAATTGGATCGTTCCCTGGAGGGCTATTTAGATCTCATAGAACACCCTAGGGGCAGGAAATTATATATACAGTTTAGGTTTGGCACCTTACCCCTGCATGACTTTACTGGAAAATGGGACAGCGGCTCTGAGGGCACAAGCCAAGGAAAAACTGGTTGACCTCGATTTGTAAGCAGTTAAGAACTGACAACCACAGGACTGCCTTGAGAATCCTGAAGTCCGATGCCAGGCTATTGTTTGCGTGTGAGGTGGCAAAGTTCCAGGGCCAAATGTGGGAAATCAGGAGGGCCCAGAGGGTGAATGTTAATTTAATGATTTTAATTGGTCTAAAGACCTTTTGCATCCACAGAAGGTTACTCTCACAGCTTTATTGAACGTATTTTGCCGTAGCAATTTTTGTATAAAATATTATTTCCCAACAACAAGAAACACTGCTAGGTAGCATTGAGGAGTGGAGGTGGAGAAGGGTAAAACCCAATGTGATTATTGTAAATATTTGATTGTATGAATGTATATTTTATGGATGGCCTCTACCTCAACCAACATTATTGGCCACCTTTTACTGATTTTAATTAGGTTTGCGATTAATGCATGTATTTTATTGTAATATTTAATTACGTAAATTGTATATCTTAGCGGAACTTTTATGACATGACGTTGAAATAAAGTAAATACAACAACAACCACCTGCTTTGCATACTATTTGAATGTTTAAAGAATGATTTTTTTGCAATTCCTATATAAATATTCAGTGACACTAAGTGGAAAAATTTAAACATGCGTTCCATGCACACAGCCTATAACATGTAGAAAATTAGCAATTCCAAAAAATTATAATTCTGTTTGCTGTAATTCCTGAGGATTATTAGGAGAGGCAATGTATCTATTTATGTTAAGCAGCATTGCATCAAGGAAATTACAGAAAGTGAGTTCTTGGAAACACCGCCTGCTGTGGCTTCTACATCCGGATAGCTGCCTGATGCTTAAAGGTGAAGGTAGTAATGAACTTGAACGTGAGGGGCTGGACACCCTTCTGTGTGTTTCCCTACATAACCCTGAGTCTAATTCTGCAGTGACATCCAAAATAATATTGCTGCTCAGACTATATTGATCATAAATCTTCCCTTCACGCTTCTGCAATAAAGTTAATCTAACTCTAAAGATGCACTCCTGTCTTTGTCTTCTCTGCTGCTGTGGGGCAAAGCCACTCATTCTCCTTACCAGAGTATACAGAGCAGCCATTGTAAAAGAGAAAACACGTGTTTTCTCTCCTTTCATACTTTCCACCTGATTACCACCACCTGGTCCCACTTGATGCAAATTTGTGAATGCTAAAAGCTATTCTTGCGTCCATTCGCAACTTGCGAATGGTTTACACATACCGTTTAGGAAAACAATTTGGAAATCGGGAATAGGTAATCATTACTATAGCCTTATAGCCCGCCGTAGCGGGCTATACCGGCTGTTAAAGGCCCGCTGCAGCGTTAAAGGCCCGAGCCGAAGGCGAGGGACTTTAACAACAGCAGCGGGACTTTAAAAGCCGGTATAGCCCTGCTACGAAGGGCTATAAGGCTATTAGAACATTCTGCCACTAGAGGGCAGAATGTTCTAACAAAACGAAGCCTTCAGGGAGCGCGAGGGGATTCAAATCCCCTCCGGCTCCCTGAAGTCTTTGTTCACAGCCAGAGCTGTGAACAAAGACACATTGGAATGTTGGCGCTCCGGGCTTATACCAGCCATTATAAACCCGGAGCACTCCATTGTTTTCAATGGAGCTGCCAACATTCTAATGTTCTAATTCCTGATGCAAAAGTAGAGAGTCAGTAACATTCGGCTTGCATCACTATTTTTGCTCGAAATGGATCTGAGAAACACTTTGATACATTTTCAAAATTACCTTTTCGCGGTTGCAAACCATTTCCTGACAAATTGGCAACCCACAAAAGCTTCATACATATGGCCCTTGATGAAGAAGAAACAAAATCAATAAGGATGAATCCAAATATTGTTGGAAATGCGGATGATGATTCTCATATAGACAATTTCAATTGTGCAGAAAGTAATTTGACGATTGTAAATTTCTCAAACAGAGAGCTGGATAGTACTGAAATAAAAGTGTTACGCATAGGATATGACTAGTGTCTATCTCAAAATTGTAATTTTGTTGATCTTTTCAAATTCATTAGAAAAATGAATCTTAAATATGTCTTTGCTCAAATTGCAAAATGACCAAATCATTCAGGTTCCGTAGCTGAATAGTTGGCACTGTTTAGGTTAGACTGCAGATGGGCTACCAGGTGGGAGAATTAGTGATTGATAATCCAGATATTCAGGCAATTAAAATAAACTCTGAACATGAGCCCAATTTTATATTGATTAATGTTTATGCGAGAGGGATGGTTGGTGGGAAAGCCTCAACAACCATCTCTAGCCTGGATTATTTTATCAAATCACTAAAAGGAACTAGTAATTGGGTTATTGCGGGGGATTTTAATTGTATGTTTGAACCACTCAGTTTAGAAGATGGTCGTCTTACTAGTGATGAGGATGCGATTTGGGGTGTCCCGTCGTTAACGCTCCCCCCAATTAATAAATGGACAGAGGCAGCCCTGCAATTAAAAAGTTTAACTTTGGAGAGAGGGCTCCGGGCTGTTAATGGAAGAACTAAATCTGATAGTAAAGACAATTCCACTTTTAATAATGGGTCAAGAAGCAGTAGGATTGATTACTTCCTTATCAATTTAGAATTTTGGTCAAGGTTAAGAGATATGGAGGTTCTGAAAAGACCAGAGAGTGATCATGAACCCCTGACTTTGACATTGGAGGTAAAGGGTTGTTTACACTCGAGGGGCAGTACGGATATTGTAACGGCAGACGTAGTCATGTCACACGACTGCCATAGACTAAAATGGGCACGTGTGTCTGAAGATGAGGGCACTATGGCCCAGATAAAGTTATCCCTTGAAGAGTCCCTCTTAGCACCTCTCTCACCTTGATCCCAGTGAGGCTAATTTTTTAACGCTCACAGAGGCCCACGAGGCCCTGTTTGCTAATTTGAAAAGTTATTTCACAAGAAATATAAAAAGATCTAATATGCACCCCACTTATAAATCAGCTAAATGGTATTATGGGGCATGCAAGAGAGCCTTTAGACAATTGGCGCAAGCCATAAGGGTAGGATCCATGCAGGGGGTTAGGGAATTAAGGACTGAATATAAGGCAACTCAACTTAGGGCAATGAAGGCTTATGATGAAAATAGATGGAGGGACTTGCTAGATGCAAGTAATGGGAAAAACTGGTGTCGGTTTTGGGATTTGATTAAATGGGGTGGTGGTAACGCCAGCCCGGTTCCAGTTAATAACGTCCCCCCAGAAGTCTGGGTCGCACATTTTCAGGCTTAATTTTCATCGGCCGATGATAGCACTAAGTACCAGCCTTATGTAGTATCGGATTCAGTCCTAACCTTTACCTCGGCTGAAATTGAGAGGGCTCTTGATGGTGTAGCAGTAGGAAGGGCACCTGGACCGGATTGTATCCCGGCGGATATATTTAAATCTGACCGGGAGAATTGGACAAAATATATTTTTATTCTTGCTAATGGTGTGGGTAGAGGTGCCCCTATTCCGGAATCCTGGCGTGGGGCTGAAATCATCCCCATTTATAAAAAGGAGTATCACGCCAGTCCAACTAATTATCGGCCCATAAGCCTCATAGACACCATACAAAAAATTGTGGCTAGACTAGTGTTAAGTAGGTTAAATAGGTGGATAGATGATAATGAAATACTATCCACCTACCAAGCAGGATTTCGTTCCCACGTTAGCACCATTGACCAAGTTTTTAGATTCATGTTGATACATTGGAATACTGTAATCTTTGCAGGGGGGACACTATATGCAGCATTTGTTGATCTCAAATCTGCATTTGATTTAGTGCCCCGCCTGAAGATGTGGGATACATGTAGGGATGCCCGCCGACATCTTATCATTTATTGTAAGATTACATGAGTCTACATATGCGCAAGTACGATGGGGCAACAGGATGAGCTAACAGATTACTTTCCTATGAGCAGGGGAGTACGGCAGGGGTTTGTTTTGTCCCCTACCCTCTTCTCGTTCATAAATAATGTTATCTCATACTATATGGAATATCCCACCGACGCCCCTACTCTTGCGGGATCGAGGGTTCCGTTATTAATTGCAGACGATACCCTAATTTTGTCTAAAACGCAATCTGGTCTGCAACGAGCCCTCGATAGATTTACTTTGTTTTGCAATGACCATGACCTAATAGTTAATGTTGACAAGACGAAGTTCATGGTCTTGCATAAACACAAAATAGTGAAAGCCAGAGTAGAAATTAATAATGTGTCCCTGGAACAAACTCCTTTACTTATTTGAATGTCACTATGGGCAAACGGATGAATTGGAAGCCACAAATAGATATACTAGTCTTAAGGCACAATCAATTAGCTGGGGCCCTTTTAAAAGAACATCGGCTGTCCCAAACCAAACCAGTTGGACCGGCTCTATCTATATACCAGGGTAAGGTTAGAGCGTCAATAACCTATAGGGTGGAACTATGGGGTTTTGAAAATCTAGCTCCATTAGTCTTAGCCCAGAACAAATTTTTGAGGGTATTGACCGGCCTTCCTCAATCATCACCCCTTAGACCTTTACTTTTAGATCTAGGTTGTATCTCTTTTGAGGAAGTAGCAGGTTTTAGACTACTTGCTTACTGGCGAAGAATATGGACTACTCCGGAGTAAGCACCTTATGCAAAAGCTGTCAAGTTTATTAGAGAAGCTGATAAATCCAACAAAATTATATAGTTACAAAAGATCAAGATTACGCTATCAGAAATGGGCCTCATTCACTTGTGGGAGGACCCAGAAGGGAGTTTGTTTCCTTCAAAAAAAGGCTTTAAAGTCTTGTTTAGGGACTTGGTTTATCAAAAGTTTTTGTCTTTGGTCATTAGTGCTTCCCTTACAAGCCTCTTTCTTGTTCATAAGAGCGAATGCAAGTTGGAGGCATATTGGGACGTTATTTCGTGCCCTGGTGATAGGAAACTCTTTCACCAATTTAGGTTGTGGGCACACTCCCCATAAAATCCTTTATGAAAAACTGGGGGGATGACCAAGATACAAATTGTCATACTTGTCTAAGTCAGGAAGAGACTGTACCACATGTTCTGTTTGTGTGCCCGGCATATAAGGGCCCTCGCCAGAAATGGCTCAAACCGATTTGTAATAAGATCGGGGCAAGATCATGCCAAACGGCGCTACGCATTTTATAAACTGATACTTCTGAAGTTGTAGTTATTGCTATGGCTACATTTTTGAGCTGGACTTGGGCCCTTAGAAGGAATAATTTGCAAGGTATTATGTAACCCGCTTACATTATAATGTTCTCTCGAATTTTCTTAAGCAAACTTGCTTAAAGCAATGAGACTCCACTAAGTTTCCGCCACCATAATTTTGAAACCTTGGTATTATGAAATTTTCCCTTTTTAAAATATATTTATTTATATTTTCCTTAGTATTTTTATGTCTGTTATATTCTTTTAAACTAATAATGGAATTTTATAATGAAATGGTTTTTAACAACAAAAAAAAAATGCATTAAGCCATCCTATGTTTTATTATATTGTATTGTTATATGTGTCTTTTATGATTGATAATGATCGAATAAAGACGGAAATTTATTTGAATTGAATAGTTGGCACATTCAGTGGCAGATATAAAAAAATTCAAACAATCCTATCAGTTGACTCCGATGAACTTGACGTGATTGTAGAATCTATTTTATGTGATCTAAGTATTGATGAAGATTTGAGTTGTGACTGTGGTCTTAAGGACCCGTCTAAGTTGACACTTCAGGGACTTAACATAACAATATTGACCTTTTTTGAAAGAGAGTGCTGGAAAATATGTATCAGTTGGCGGACAAGGCACACTAGCCGTGGTAACAAAAGGAATAATCTAACAATTGCGGAGAAAAGGGCACTTTCTAGCCTAATTATAGATATATCTATAATGATCCAGGAAGCAGCGAAAGGACGTAATGTTGTTATAAAAAATAGGAATTGCACTGAAAGAGAGAGAGAAAGACAGTAACCTTACAGCATGTTATAGAAAATTAACAGACAATCCATTCAACAGACAACTCGAAAATGCTGAACTGAAAGGCAAGAGGGCTGACTAATGAACTGGAGTATAGATATCTTAAGTTGATTTTCTCAGATATCTGTGTATAAACATATTGCCTAAAGAACAGAAACAAGCTTAGTTCCCCAGAGATAGACAAATCATTTCGAGATTGGTTCGCCAACTGAACATCTTGCTGAATACATTGAAATCTTTTTACAACCATTTGTGCAAACTTTGCTATTATACATTCGAAAAAGTAGGAAAATCCTTTGTGAATTTTAAGTATCACTTGATATAAACAGTCTATATTTGTGATGTTACATGTATACAGGTGATATACATACATCAAAAAAGAGTCATTTTCTGTCAATACAGAAGGCCAATTATATGGAATATACTGAAATGCTGCTTGAAATGATGAATATCATCTTATCTTACAACTTCTTCTATAACTCAATCAACCAACTGTGCTTATATGGTGTGACGTATCACCCAAGACGGTATACAGGCGCTGGGCTGAGGGTCTCAGTCAATCAATTCAATTCAAAGACTTTATTTCACACTAAAATTTAAATGCATAAAAGTACATATAAAAATCACATCATTAGATACAAGTACCAATCTTCATGAAAATAATTACGATACAAAATCCATTTAAAAGTGAGACTTAAGAATTCATATTAGGATAAAAAAGCGTAGTTTGTGCAAGACATGGAATATCATCGAGGAAGACAATATTTTCAATAGGTGACAATCATAATTTTAAAGTTAGAGTTATAACAAACATCGTTACAGTACGGCTGAGGTCAGGCTAAAAACCTTATGGGTTTTTGTAGCAGAAGGTAGAAAAGAGGCCAGAGCATAACAGACAAACGGAGTTTCTAGTTGATATAATAGGGAAAGAGCGAATGCTGAACAACACATGGTACATTTTTTCAACAATGTAATAATAAAATTGTTCCTCTCTTCTGTATAAAAAGGGCAGAAAAATAGGATGTGCGAAGTCGATTGGGTCGGCTTGTCATCGCATGGACAGAACGGTAGTTCACTTATTGAAAATAGACTTTCATAAACCTTTACAGATTGTTTCCCTCTGTATTTTACCCTCTTATCGGAGGCCACTTTCTTATTAAAAATATTTATTAGTGTTGATTCCGGAAATTGTTCACAGAGAATAGGTGTAGTGTATAGATACTCACGCCCCAACGATAAAAGGGTTTGTCTGACATATAGTATCCATGGAATTTTATAAGCCTGGTCTGAATTCAATCTATCTTTTAAAATCTTTTGGTTCAGATCAACAACGCTCCTTTTCCACACGTACAACCACAGGGAAAGTGGGGTAGATTTAATAACATCAGTAATAAAGGACATACTTACTTCTTTATGTGCACTGACATTATTGCATGCTGGTGGAACTGATAGTGATCTTTTAACAAATGTATCTTCTAGAACTCGGAGTGCTGTCACATCTGTAGTGCCCCATGTTGCTGCCCCGTAGGTGGCAATTGATCTCGTTTTGGCCAGGTACATTTTGTGCATTTCCTGTTTTGGCTGACAACACAGTTTTTTGGAGACTCTAAATATTGCAGCAATACTTTTGACCATTTGATTTTCTCTGCTCTGTAACATCTCTTTCCAACTTAATTTATAATCAAAAACAACCCCATAGTAGTTAAAACATTGAACTTGCTCAATTTTTTCCCCAGCTAGATGGTATCTCATCGGTTTCTTTTTAGTACCACCCATCGCCATGATAAAAGTTTTAGTTTTATTTACATGTAGATCCAAATCGGTCATAAAGGCCGAGTATTGTGAAATAAGGTTTTGGAGGGCCAAAGGAGTCCTTGCCAGCAAAACTGCGTCATCCGCATTGAGCAGAATTGGGAGGGAAGACGTCAATACTTGGGGGGTATCTTTCGATTTGTTAGTCAGGGTATTGTTTCAGATATTTCTATAAATGGTGAACAAAAACGGGGCCAAAACACACCTTTGTCTGATGCCCCTTTCGGTTTTGAATGAGTTTGTACATTCGACTAGCCTCCCGAAGTGGACCATGGCAGTGACATCCATGTATAACTCCCTTATAAAATTGATTATAGCGTCATACACTCCCATTTCCTTCATAATGTGCCACAGTTTGCTGTGTACCACACAATCAAAGGCCTTAGACAGGTCCATAAAGGCCATAAATATTTGCCCCTTTTTAGACAAACAATACGTTCCCGGTATTAATAGCCGGTTGAAGCATTGATCAATGGTTCCCCTGCTGTGTCTGAACCAAGACTGTGCTTACACAAGGATCCTATTTTGCGCTGCCTAGATTTCCAATTTATTCAACAACAGCCTTCCCATAAGTTTGGCAGTACTGTCAAGCAAAGAAATGGGGCGATAATTGGCAGGGACAGCAGCATCCCCTTTTTTATAAATAGGAACAATCACGGATTGTTTCCAGAAGGGTAGGGGTCCGGTCTTGGCTATTGAGTTAAAAACCACAGTTAGTAGTGGTGACCAAAAAGGAATATTTATAAGAAAGATATCCATCGGGCCCTGCTGCTTTCAGAGATGGTGAATGGGATGGAGCGGGGGCAAATATTCAATGAGTGCTGCTCACCTGGTTTTTTGAAGATATCCTGAAAGTACCTAATCCAGGAATCTTCATCAATATGTACATCCAGAGTAGGAGCACCCTAATCTGTCAGGAAAGGTGAATTAATCACCTTCTAAAAAGCTTTACTGTCATGGAGAGAAGATGCTTGCTTTAAATTGTCCCAAGCCTCGGATTTAAGCTGTCTCAGCCTACTTTCCCTTGCTAGTTTATAGAGGTTCCTCAGAGTACGAACATGATCCTTATCTCTGGGAATAATTTTTAAGGCATTGCGGAGCTTTAATGAGGCTAATGCGCAGTTCTTATCAAACCAGCGATGCTGTGGAGAGTCTGTAACCTGTATCGGGCGCACAAATTTAGATTTAATATTGGTAACAATGTTACAGAACGCATCAATCACCTGCACATGATTTAGCAGTGGATCCAGGCACACTTATGTATCCTCATAGTTTGCCACTATAAGGTTAGTAAAAAATGTGGTCTCATCAGTTTTATCCCATTTTAAAACAAAACCATTCTTCTTAAGTAGGGTTGGTTTTGGCACTATGATACCATTGCATATTTTTCAAACATGCTAGTGTAAGGCGCATGAAAGCATAGTGTGATCGCTAAATTCTGTAAAATTGACCTTGATCTTAGTAATACTTGTACTGAGGGTATCAGTTGAAATTATTCAATCAATCGTAGATGAGCATTCTGCTCTTTGAAAGGTGGAGGGAATTGCCCCGTAACTGAGTCTATTTCGTTACGGAGCTCAAGTTGCCATTTCATCAATAGGCTGTTTAAAACGTTCCCCTGGGGATCATGATGAAAATGGGAAATAGCGACATCCCTGTGATCTACGATCTGACATAAGACCACATTATTCCTTGGGCAAACTTTTAAGTTAAAATCTCCCATCCAAATAAATTGTATAAGGTTTGGGTGACGCTCCACTAGGTCCTCTATAGTACTATCTAAATGCTATGCCGCCACCTCAGGACTTGAATAGTTGTTATTATAATAATTCACTAGCGCTAAGTCCCAAGTATCATGGTCTTTAATTACTAGGATGTGGAAATAGAGTGAGTTATTAATAAAGTTTAAGATATTAAATACAACCGTGTTAGATATCAGTGTGAGTAGGCCCCCCAGCTCTACCCCCTTTAGATGGTGATGCGTGTGTTTGAAATGATCGAAATCCATTAATGAAAATTGGTGCAATCTCCCAGGTTTCTTGCGCACAGATGATATGAAAGTCGACCATGACGTTAAGCCACTTCTCATTGCTCCGCTTACTATTATAGTCGCCTATATTCCGGGAAAGGAGAGTATAGAATAGTTTATTTAAGCCGGAACTAAGTTCCTTAACGTCTTTATAAGATAATTCTACGGAATTGGAGCCATTACATCCACCCTACTCTACCTCCCCCTGGAACATCCTCAGTGCACCATTTGCCTCTCTCCCAGTACCCTCTATTCGGAGTAGCGTCTGGGATCTCTGGTTGCTAATCTCAAGTCAATCGCAGGAATCCAGGCCTGATAGTGGGGAAAACTTGTTAAATGTGCAATGATTCATGCTTTCGTTCATCAGCTGTCTGGTCTCACTTATAAGGAGTTCAAAACCAGTGTTTAGTGCCTTTATCTTTTAGGGAGCTCTGTGGTTTATAGAAAAAACCAAGGGATCCAAGGAAAATCTGGGTCGCTGCCTTATGAACTGGTGGGGTTTGGTAAAGTAAGCCGCCCATGATCTGTGGGCTATCGAAATTTAATACAATACAGCGTCCTTCATAGGCCTTTGGAGTTGGTCCTACCCAAGGTGTTCTCCTTGTCATTAAAAGATGATTCTGGACTAAGTGCCCTGATCTGGTATGGTTAGAGAGCCAATGTCGAGATTTGTCCATGAGCTGAGTGGTGGATTCTTTTTGTGTTGGTCTAAGCGCTGGAACGTTTACCAGGACTAAATTGAAAGGGCAGGCCGTGGGCGGAAGTTTGAGGATTGGTTAATTAATTTCCCTCTGGTACTGAATAGGTTCACTATGAGTTAACTTAGTGAAAGTTTTGTTAGGATTAACACTACCGTCAGCAGTCTGCTAGGAACGGGCCTATCCATACGTGAGGTTGAGGGAGAAAGGTCTGAAGGTGTTTCAACAATGGGCCTTACTGGTAGATTATAATCTTGCACGCATGTTGTGCTATGGGATTGTACGAATGTGCAATATCAATGCGGGGTATCTTTTCCTGAGCAAGCCCTGTTTTGCCGGCTTTAGTGCACGTGTCAACCTGGGGATGTGGAGTTGTAGCTATTGGAGGGTTATTTTGTGAGTGTTTGGACTGGATATTAGAAACAGTATTTTATGTTGAGACTGGGGTAATTTTTAATAACTCTTGGAGTTTCAGTTTGATATAGTCTAATTGTGATTGGGTGTAACAGAGAAGATAGCTTAACACAAAAATCCTCAGCAGGGGTAAGATTCCGCAGTAAATCAGGAATATCTTTTCCCAGATCTGTAGTGATCAAGAATGGTATTGATTTCCTTGGTTTCTTTGGTTTTGATGGGGCAAGTTCCTTAAGAGGGCCTCTTTTCCTCTTACCATTTGCAGCCGTAGTAGTCACAGTCTTCGTTGCAATTGTTAAGGAATGGGAAGAAGTGGAAATATTCAAGGAAGTCGCCTGTACAGCTATTTGCGAACTGGTAATCTCTGACGCCCCCTGAGCTACAGCATTAACAATGGCCCCGTCGGGAGACAGTGTCCCTTAGTTTCAAACAAGAGCACCATCCCCCAGAGAGAGTCTTCTCCCTGCCATTGCAATCTCCTTGGAAATAGCATTAGTTAAAAATTAATCGAGAGTGGCTATAGTTACCCCTGTGGTAACCGGGAGAGTTGTCTTCTTCTTTCCCATCACACTACTGTTTACAGGTGGAGCGAGGAGCAAGGGGTCACGCGTTAGGGGGGGCCCAGCCCAGCCTCATCTGGGCTCTGAGGGCATGGACAGGCCTGGGCGAGTCCCGTACCGTGGGACTGCTTCGCGCTTTTATGTGCAGATGAAACAGAAGAGGATCCTTGGACTGGTAGTCCCCAGCGGTGACCAGCTGACTCCCTCTTCCCCAGCAATGGATGACAGGCAATGCGGTGGTGGTAACCCCGGCCACAGGACTGTGTCGTGCTTTTATGTACAGATGAAACAGAAGAGGAACCTGGGACTGGTAGTTCCCAGTAATGACCAGCACGGCTCCCTCTTCCCCAGCAATGGATGGCAGGCAATTTGGCAGCGGCAAATCCGGCCTCTGGACTGTGTGGTGCTTTTATGCGTAGATGAAACAGAAGAGGATCCTGGGTCTCATAGTCCCCAGCGGTGACCAGCATGGCTCCCTCTTCCCCAGCAGTGGATGGCAGGCAATGAAGTGGTGGCAAAATCCCAGGAACCTGTGAGGAGCGAGGCACGGAGTGTACACCGCCCGTCCCTAGCCTGCGTGAGATCGGCACAGAGGTTGCAGCCGGGACCACAGACGCTCTTCTTCTCCTGCCACGGGAACTCTCAGGACTAGAGCACCCATGGGTTTCAGTCAAAGTGCCAGGGCTTGAGTCCCTTCTGAAGGGTGATGTTCGAAGGTGGAGGAGAAGGACCTTCCAGGATTTGGTGGCAAACTGGGCGAAGGATTGTCTTCCGGTGCGGCAGTGGCCATTTGAAAATTCTGCAGAGCATGCAGAGCGTATGGAAGCAGGCTGAGTAGAAGGCATTGACCTGTCATTCCATGGAGAGTTTGCCATCTATGATACCGAGGTTGCGGATATAATCTTTGAGAGTGGTTATGGGTCCGAGTTCTGATGGCCACCAGGAGTCTTTCCAGAGGGAGGTGTGGCTGCCGAAGACCAGTACTTCGGTTTTGTCCGTGTTGAATATCAGGCAGTTGTCTTTCATCCATGCTTAGACATTCTTCATGCAGGTGTGAAACTTGGTTTTCATCATAGTAGGGTCCGCTGAGAGTGAGAAGTGTTGTTGGCATAGGAGAAGATGGTGATGTCGTGAGTTCTGACGATGCATGCTAGGAGCGTCATGTAGATGTTGAAGAGGGTGAGACTGATAGACGAGCCTTACTGGACGCCACAGATGGTGTACTATGACTCTGAGGTGAAATGAATGTGACACCCCCCGAGAAGAAGGATGCCATCCATCTAAGAGCGTCGTCTTTGATTCTGCTCTGGTACAGTCGGTTGATGAGTGTGTGGTGGGAGACGTGTAAAAGGCAGCGGACAGGTCGAGAAGGATCAGGGTGGCTGATTCCCCTCTGTCGAGCAGAGTGCGGATGTTGTCTGGCACTGTGATCAGTGCCATTCTGGTGCTAAGGTTTGGCTCTGAATCTTGATTGGGAGGGGTCTAGAAGGTTGTTTCTCTCCAGGTGTTCGGTGAGTTGGAGGTTGATGGACTTCTCCAGGACTTTGGTGGTAAACAGGAGCAGCGAGATGGGGCAATAGTTCTAGAGGTCGTTAGGGTCTGCGGAGGGTTTCTTGAGGAGGGGTCGGACGTCTGAGTGTTTCCAGACATTGGGGACGATGGCTGTGGTGATGGAAGTGTTGAAGATGGTGGTGAGCTGGTGGCTGATCTCGTCGCTTCCGAGGTTGAAGAGTCGATGGGGGCATGGGTCGGTGGGTGCTCCTGAGTGGATGGAGTTCATTAGGGCTGTATTGAGTTGTTCCTATGTGGTGACCAGATGGTTGGCGGCTGTCTTCGCAGGAGTGAGGATGCTGAGGAGGTCAGTGGCTTGGGGATTGAAGTTTCTGTATATGGTGGCTATCTTGTTGTGGAAGGCGTCAGCAAGAGCATCGCAGAGTATATGTGAGGAAGGGATTGAGTTTTATGTGGCTGATGGCAGGGGAAGTCTCTGACAACGGCGAAGAGTTCCTTGGTCTGGTTGCGCTGGCCGCAATGCGGTATGTCAGGGACTTCTTTTTCGCTGCTGTGAGGAGGTGGTGGTAGTTGTTGAGGGCAGACTTGAAGATGGCTCGATCACTGTTGTTTCTGCTGTTGTGCCACTTTCTTTCCAGTTGTTTTCAGGTGCATTTCGCCACGCTGAATTCTGGGGTGTAACAGCTGGCTCATTTTGTGAGTGTGTTCGTTCTGGCTGGTTTGGTGGGGGCGACTTAGTCAGTGGTGGAGGTGATCCAGAAATTGAAGTTCTCTACTGCTTGGTTCAAGTTTGTGGAGGCATCGGGCTGGGCGAGGCTGAGGGCATCGATCTATTCGTGTTGAGTGACCTTGGTCCAGCTGCGGAAAGGTGCACTGTGGCAGTTGGGCGTGGTGCAAGGGGATCCAGTGATGGTAAAGTGTACAATGGAATGATCGGGCCAGGTGAGTTCCATGGTGTGGCTGTATCTGATTTTGTTGCTGGACATTAAGATGGAGTCCAGGGTGTGTCCAGCTCTGTACGTGGGGTCTGAGACGAACTGCATGATGCCGATGTTGTCCATACATTCCAGGTCAGTGGAGTTGGAGTCTGTGAAGTCCTCTAGGTGAACATTGAGGTCTCCCAGGAAGAGGAAGTGTTCGAATTTGATGGCGATCAATGAATTCTGTGATGGTGTTGCTGAGGCCAGTTCGTGGTACTAGGGGTCGGTATGCGAGGGTGCCTCTAATGGTCTTGTTGTCATCAGTATGGAGCTGGAATTTCAGGTGTTCCATGAATGGCGTGGCTTTGTCTTCAGCGGTCGTACAGATAATTGCTCCCCTGTGTACATTGGTGATGCCGCCTCCGTGTCTGTTGGTGCGGTCGCAGTGTTTCAATTTGTTACCGCTGGGTGTTGCAGTGGCGATTTCTGGGCTGATGCTGGAGTGAGCCCGGTCTCTGTGATGAAGATCACGTTGGGGCGAGGATGGAAATGGTGTCCCGGACTTCGGTGGTGTTTTGGCACATCTATCTGCCCCTGCTCAGGAAGTATCTGAGTTGATCCAGTGGGGTCCCGGCCAGCAGGGACGGTGTAGTGCAGGATCCAGCAAAGGCGGTCGGTCCTGGAGTGGAAGTGAAGCGGCAGAGGAAACAGGTGACTAGATCGCTGTGGAGCAGGGAGATGTGAGGTAGCAGTTGTTGCATCTGAGGTTTAGCATACGGAGATCATCAGCAGAGTACTTGTGGGAGTCCGAAGATCCAGGGTTCCTGATGCTGGGCATGGTCCAGGTGTGGACGGACACAGATGGGCTTGCCTCTGGCACACATTCGGCGTCCTGGCGGCGCAGCCACGCTTCAACCTCCATTACGTAGGTACTGAGAGGGGCGCTGGGGAGAAAGAGAGGGCAGTAAAAACAGTAATCTTTGGATGGCAGAAACAAAATGGTGGCAAGGCTCCTGGGGCACTAGAGACCTTGAGGGTATAGCAGCGCTGGGCCAGAAGTGTCCTTTTTCCAGCACTTACTGCTGCTGGCTATCTGTCAGGGCAGGAGTCCAGACACTGGCAGCAGACAGGAAGAGGTGACTGACCTCGTGGGAGCTGATCTGGACAAAGTCATATGGTACCACCAAGTACAGGGTACTGCCATGGGTACACCAAGTGTGTCTGTCCTGTGCCAACTTTTGTATGAGTTGGTTTGAGATAAGGCAATCATGGGGCTATGGTGCCAAGCAGTGGACTGATTATATCTACTTTTGGTATTGAAATATAGACAATATCATTTTGATATGCACAGGGGCACACCAACAAATGACTGATTATTTTTCTTATTTGAATGACAAACTATTCATTAAAAACTTAACCATGAATTTAACTATGAACAACATGGAAATTATAGAGGCGAGGAACATGGCGGCCGGCGAGAGGCGGGTCGCGGGAGAGCTCCAAGAGTGCCAATATGAACTACTAGTAAAGAAAAACAAAATGTTAATCCAAGGGAAACGCAAATTCTAATGAGGAGGAGATAACTAGCATTGTGAATATCAAGAAAAAGCTCCTTTTTTGTATCTTACCTCACGGAAAGCTGTATGGAACCACGGACCCCCGCTGGCACGAAGCAGGCAAGCAGCAAGGGAGAAAGTGGGTCACGGGTAGTGGAGCAACCACTGCAGACAGAAACAAACAACCCTGGGTGAGGGCCGCGCTGTAGGTGCGCAGAGGATGGCGCACGGCTGCTAGAATCCGCTTCCGGGGTAGAGGAGGCAGCGGTAGCAGCAGGACTGAGGACGTGTGAGCAGTCAGCCGGCAGGAGATTGAGGAGCAAGGTAAGTAAGAGACAAACCCGCTGCTGCGTGTAATTTGCCAGACGAAAGAGCAGGCACAACTGAGTCATGGTTGCTATATGTCCATAACTTTCTGAGAGATGTAAACCTGGAATCTTTTTTCACGTTCCCTGAGACTACAATGGAAGTATCACGCAAAAATCTGAAAAATGCGTGTTTATCTCATTTACGTGAGCTTCGTTTAACAACTGAGATCATAAAGCCCACAAACCTCCATCTTGCTTCGGTACAAGTCTCATCTGGGATCCAGCCGTATTTACTATCCAGTGTTAATCCCTATGAAAAATATCTTTTAACACGATTCCGGTTTAATACTTTCCATCGGCTGATAACTTTCCCGAAGACAAAAGATTGGTCTAGTAACCTAACTCCTTGTCCTTGTAATGGGCAATCAGAACAATCGCTACTGCACGTAGTCTTTTTCTGTAGTTATTACGAATAACCACGTAAGAAGTGGATTATTCCTTTATTAAAACTCATAGGCTTACGCCAGTGTCGCCCGGCCCTTCTTGCCTTACAATGTTTGGACACTGAGTATAGCATTTTCCCAATAGCCCGTTTTTTAAAAGTCTGTGTTAAATACCGTGCAAACTATGATTTACTATAAAACGACAGATCGTGATTGGGATCCAAACTGAAAGTAATAATGTGTTATATACTTGGCGTTTTTATCATGCACATATAAGAACTTTTTCTGTGATCTATATTAATTCTTTTTAAGATTTTAAAATTTTGTTTTTAACCTTCGTATATTTTTATGGACACAAAATTTGTATCCGAATAAAGTTTTAATTGATTGATTGAGTCAAGTAAGAACGAGAGTGAGGGAAAGCTGGAGAAAGCAACTTTGGAGGTGGAGAAGGGGTTTTCCAGGTATGCCATGTATGTGCGGGGAGAGGAAAAGAGCTTCTGGACCAGGGCACTGGTGGGGTAAAATCGTTTGCTGGAGGGTTGGTGGGGGACAAGAAGGACAAAAAGGAGGTTATAAACCCAGCAGTTATTAATAAGTTAGCCCTGGTTAAATCTGTAAGTCATAAAAAGATAATAAAATCAAGACAGGGTAATTTAGAGGATTAGGATCACACCCTCCCTCAGAACATTCTTTAAAGTCCTGCCAAAAACATTAATACTAGTTGAAGGAAATATGTCAAACAAGGAAGATCAACAGAGCCAGATCAACAGGGGGCTACCAGACTACTCGGGGGGACTAGACATGTCCGAGTGGGCTAAAGACAAAAAACCAAATCGATTTCAAGCACTAATGATAGATGACCCAGCAGTCTCAGAGGTGGGGGCAGATAGTGACCAGGCAACATCATCTGGACTGCTAAGAAGTCCAAGACAGCTCATGGAAGAAAGTGATCTGAAGGAAAAGGAGAGAGGAGACGGTAATATAAGCAGCGAGGAACCTTCGGTAGGATCCCTATTAGCACCTCTCTCTTCAGAGATCAAGAGTAGTTTCGAAGTATGAGAAACAAATTAGAAAGAGATAAGGTTGGCATGTGAAAATTTTGGGAAAAAAATTGATGATCTCACAAACAGAACGGCCATTTTGGAGAAAACTGTTAGGGATCTCAGAAAGTCTGTACAAACAAATAGTGCGGAGATTGAAAACCTAAGAATGAAGGAGCAGGAGCAGCAAGACAGACCAGAGAGAATGGGGAACTTTCAGAGACCGAACAACCTGCGGATTTTGAAGTTACGGGAGGGGAGAAAGGGGGAAGAGCTTAAGACTTTTGTAGTTAAGCTGATCAAAAATGAACTACAAATGGAAGAGTCTGGATTCACAGAGACCCCCTCAGACTGAACACCAACAGAACTAAGCCAAGGAGAATATTGGTAAATTTCCTCACTTACTTGTTAAAAACATGGAAATTGTAGATTTCAAATTTTAGGTGATAGATGATAAAACCCAAAGTAAGATTTACCGCAGAGTCACTGAGAGTGACAGAATCTTACAAGCGGGAAGAACTCACCAAACATCAGCAATTCATAATATTACATATTGTGAAATAATGAGAAAGTGCTAAAACTGTACTCAAGATAATATGTTTGAGTCAAACATCGTATGCTTGAAAAATCGCTTACAAGTCAGGGGTAGCAATAGGCCAGTTATAAAGAAAGCTGAGTCCAGGATTAAACTCTTAAAAGATCAGAAATGTTATTGGGGCCTAGGAGTCAAAAACATGTACCTAATTTGGCTTTCATTAACAAGAATAATACCCTAAGCAGCCAAATATATAGGATACGGAACAAACATTGGTTACGCCTGAAGGGTGTTACAGGATTGACAGAATCAATTGCACAAAGAACAAAAGTAACGTATTGCAGTAAATCAACTATCAGAAATCTCTTCAGTCCTAGTTATTTGCCAGCTGTAGAGTCTATCAACAATTGGTTATCTGATACACCCAGGGGTTCTTTACATGCAATGGATGCAGTGCCTGTGCTTTGGGTAGGATCAAAACTACTAAGGTCAGTTACAAAACTGTCTACTAATATAAAATTAACCAATGTATTATTTTTAACAGCACTTTTGTTGTTTATGTGTTTCTTTGTTTATTCAACTAATCTATGTTGGTAGCACCGGCAGGCAACTTAAAATCTCAATACAAGCACATAGCAGAGAAGTAAAAAACAGAGGCTCAAAAAATACTTTGAGGACTCACTATATGGAATATCAGAATAGAAAGGACATAATAATCTTACATTTCATTGCATTGATCAAGGAAGTCCTGCAGTAAAAGAGAGGTGGATAAAGAGAACTATATCTGAGACAGATAGTGACAATGTTGACCACATTTGAGCAGCTGAAAAGGGCCATAACACACACCATTGGAACCATTATTTTTTAGATGAAAACCACAGAAGTAATAGATTGATCCCAGTTACCAAATTTGCTCCATGTGGTCTATTAACTATTGTCAAAAAACGTAATTAAGGTATTGTAAAACTCTGAAGGAATGATTTTTCTTTAATCTCTTCATTTATTCTGGACAATTGTTTCAAGTGAAATTATTTAATGGATACTTCTCTAGATGACTGTCCTGGTAGTATGTTTTCGGTTTCAACTTATGATCAGTTATATATTATATACTGTGATATGTCTGAACACAATGTACACAATAGGTGATAATATGGAGCATATGCTTGTCACTGCACTGAATCTACAGTTTTACTTTATTGGAGTTTTTCAAAACATTGACCCTGAACTATTCTATAGCTTCTTTTCTGCATATATTTTAGAGACCTCAATACTAATAATGCATCCCGCTAACTCTCTGAATAAGTCATTTAAAAAATATCTATGACACAAATGTAGACCCGTCACTCTTCTTCTAAGTGGTGGGGTTTTTATATGGCTGCTGATACCAAAAAAAAGTACCAACATGGCAATTGTGTATTTTTCTTCTTTTAGAAATCTTGTCATGAAGCATTTCACCATAACACACTCAGATATGAAATATCCTTGAGAGTTCAAAAAGGTACTAAATAAGAACACCTTTTTGTACGTCCATGTTATCTATGGGGCATAGATGTATGGCATTGACGACTTCAACTTTGATCAAACATTATTCATATTAGAACTAGTTAAGGGGTTCCAATATGATAACCATGGTCTTTTTTACTTTTCACAAGCTTGGGCAGAAGTATTGCGTCATGATGTATTAACATGGCAATTTTTTTAGAGATGCCAATATTATGCTTAGCAAGGATGGCTTCATCTAAGTGAGTTTGATACTTTGAAAAGGTATTTTTGCAAATATGTATAATCTTTAAAAGATGCAAGTGCCTTTTGCAAAAGTTGTGGGGAAGTCTGAATATGCATGAGATAAATGAGTAAAAGGGATGGTGCAAATGGTAATGGTGATGTAACATCGATTGTTAGTGCTATGACACATGGTAATGATGTAAGCTTAGTGCATAAAGGTGCCAATAAGACTCAGAAGGAGGTAGCATCAAACCAATAAGCAGGTTGAGACAGAGGTGTAGGAGCAGTTTACATGGGGGAGATTCAAAGTCTTGCTTTGCCATTAACAGAGATTACAGAAAGTATGGGTGTAAAGCTAATTTTGCGCATTTGTGCAGGAAAAGTAGCAGAGCAAAAGTAACAATGATGGGAGCATTAAGTGGTGGTAAACTTTCTGATGGCATTTTGAGTTTAGATCAAGATGATGGTGAAAAGAGAAGCAAGTTTAGGCCAAAAGTTACATTTTAGGTAGAAGGTAGAGCTGTGGATCTTATTGTTGATTCTGGGTCAATGAATACAATTGTACACAAGAATGTGTTTATAACCGAATAGCCTGGTGTAGAGTTATCTCCTAAGGACATCTGTCGGGGGGGAGGGAGGGTATCAAGAAGTAGAAACTGATATTTTAGGGTACTTCCTTACTACCATAAAGTTCATGACTATAGACGCTCAGGACAGGGTGTATGTTGCATCGGAAGGAACACTGATACTTGGAGGCAGCAATATGACTTACATATTGTTATAAATCTGAGAGCTCCCAACCAGGTGATGGTGGTAGATGAGGTTAGCATTTAAGACATACTCATTGGAGCAAGAAATGTGTTAAAGGGGCAGTTGGGTTGGTTGCAAGGATATTTACATAAGATCGTGGTTACACCTGATGCTATCCCTATTAAACATGAGGTGTAAAGAGTTCCTGTGGAAGTCAGAGGTGAAGTAAAAAAAATGTTGGAAGAGATGGTCATGTAACAAAGTATTAAAGCTTCTATTTGGGAGTCGTCTGAAGTAATAACTGAAAAGGCTGATGGGTGGTTAAGATTCTGTGTAGACCTTCAATAAATCTTATATATTCACCCTGCAATGGTGACTTCAAAGTCTGTCACCACAGAAAGACTCGGCATAGATCATGAAGAATATAGGGTAAGGTTCAAACAAGAAAGATAAGTTAGGAGATTCCCGAAGAGCACTCTTCTATCATATCAAGGATATGGTCGACAAGTGGATAAAGTCAGATATCACCTCTAAGGAAGAAATAATATTAGATATTTTTTATTTAGGGCATTTTAGGAATGCTTTTAGCCAGTTGCTTCAGCTTTCACTAAAACCCAGAAAGGCAGAAGTTATACAAAAGATAATTGGGTAAAAGGAAAGGCACAGGGCTAGGAAGAGGAGGAAAAACTTTTCTGGGAAATACTGTAGTTAGCTCAAGTAGAGCTGATTCTCAAGGAAATATAAATAACATTGGACTGACTTTGTAGTGGCACACAGCTGTATAAATTTGAATAGAAAGGTGCACTAATGGCGTGTATTTGCTTAAACATTGAACATTTGCATATGACAAAAGGTTCAAAGAAACCAACTATCAGGATTTTTTATTTGCTTGTAAATTTTTGTTTTTAATTGTATATATTGATATTATATTTTATACATGATGTACAGTCCTGGAGACATTCCTAGCCTAATGGAACAAAATGCATTGGCAGACGCTGAGTGGTGATGTTTTTCATAAGAATAAAGAAAATAGAGACTGGTCCCGCAAAAATATAGTGATGTGGAACTTTGATTAGTGCATTCTAGGATATAGAATGCAACATTGTTTGTGTTTTGGAGCAATATGGACAGGGCCATTTTGTGGAAACTAATATATATGTGGACTCTAAATCGGTACAGTTCTTGCTAAGTGATCGAAATTGGATTAGGTCTATCATACGAGGAAGATATGACATTGTGCTTTTTGTGAGTGAATCCCCACTTGTGATATATAAGTCTAGTGTTACCCTAGGACAGCACTTAATATTAGACGTGATTGGCATCTGGGCCCAGGGCTAGGGGGCGCGTTGAAGCTCATGACGTTACTTTATAATACTAGCTGGGTAGTGCAGTGTGAATGCCCACAGCTGCTTTTTGTGAATTGAAAATTGTGGAAAATCAGAACCACAGTTAAAGTAAGAATTGACCACAATGCTAAAGGAAATTGTTAGAATTACTTACCTGCACATTTCTTTCACTTTTCACCTGCGGGCGGGAGAGGAGTCTCTGTAATGGTTTTCTCTGTGGTGGATTCGTTGTCATGACATACTGCATTGAGGGTACAGAGGGTTCACTTTTAAGCTAAATGTGGTTGGGGTTTTCATTCTGAAGCATAGTAGTTTGTAGTGCAATGCGATGTGCGAGTTCCTGATGGAAGATGAATCGGAATGAGAAAATGCTATTTCAGCGGTATGTGAATTATAAAATATCTTCTATACCACTGTTTGTATTGAAGAATCTTAGAGCACTCCAAAGCTTTTGTTATGCTGATCTGTGCTGAAGATGTTTTAACTCTCAGTGGCGGCTCCTCCACTAAGGCAGAGGAGCGTCGCCCCACTGCTTTTTTGCAGTGAAACAAACGGAAAATAAAATGACAGTAACTTGCGTTATTATAATTTTATTTTCCCCTACTTACACAGCTTTGCGTGGGGGGGCGGGCGCAGGGATGGAGTGGTAGGCAGCACTCTCCTCAGTGCGCAATGACTGGTTGGCCGGCCCTTTCGGGCCACCCAAAACAGTCTTGCGCACTCTGCATGTTCTCCATGCAGGCTGCATCGCAGCCTATGTGGAGAATATACCCAGGCCTCCAGTCTGCCTCTGAGCACCGAAACACAGTGCTCTGACAAATCACAACGCTGCTAGCAGCATTGTGATTGGTTGACTGGGAGCCTGGGTGTGCTTCCTGTGGCCGAGCAAGGGAGGACTACGGAGGAGAGACTCAGCGAAGAAGCGGCGAGAAGGTACGTTCTTGTTTTATTTTTTTATGCTCACTTCCCCCAGCGTGAATAGGCCACATTACAACGCATGCGAAACATTGCATGCCATTACAAGGCAAGTCGTTACAACGACCGCGTTGTTACATCGCATACCATTACAATGCAAGTTGTTACAATGAATTGCTGTAGGGGGCGGTGGATGTTGGAACAGTATAATTTACTAGTCCAACTCCAGTCTGTGCAACAGTATGGAAGGTGTTGGATATTAAATCCAACACCTTCTACCCCCTACAGCAAGTCATTCTAACGACTTGCGTTGTAATGGTTAGCGATGTAGCAACACGATCGTTGGAACGACCGCATTGAAATGGCATGCGATGTATCGTATGCGATATAAACAATGTTTCTGCACTGCGTCCTCTCCCCTCCCGCCCCCCTACCTCTGAGCCTAGCCAACCTCCGCCGTTAACTCTTCAGTTCTGGTCATATCGCTGGAAAGCTGCCGTGAGGCTCTCATTACATGTGGCCTGCTAGAAATCCAGTATGTGTACTCCTCTCACCTCATCTTATTGCCCAAGGCCCTCATTTCCAATGTCTTGTGATGTGGTGCACATGAAAACCCACGTTATTTCCAAAAATTCTATGATAGGTGGTAATTATTGCACCCAATAAAATCCAACACCAAGGTGTACTGACTTTAACAAGGACAATACTTATAATCTTTTTCCTGGTTTTGGGGAATAAAATGCAGATTTTGGTGCTTAGTGCACCAAAATCCACATGTTCTGTGAATTACTGGGCAGTTCCTCCTGCCTCTGTAAATTGTGGAAGATTTGGCCTGCAGAGGTTTACCTGGGGAAAATTGTGGGGTTGGTATTTCTTGCAACACTCATAATTCTGGTATGTGTGGCAACAGGTTCATTATGCTCCATGGATTTGGCTGGGCAGAGTATGTTTCCAGTGAAATATGTTCACTGTTAGCTGCCGAACATTGCTCCAAGTGGGCACCAGTGAGAACGCAGCAGATACACCCAAGGCAGTGGTGTTTAACGTAGGTGCAGGAAGGCCACAACCATACCATATTTTCAAGATAATTACGTAAGATAAAACACTGAACCTGAGTCAAAATCATTATGGACTCAATTTATATCTTGGTGGGCAGCCTGTGTTTCTGCCAGGGTGATGGTGTAAATTATTCTGTTGCGCCGACGGGGCTGCCGGCCACCAAATTTAGAAATGTTCATTTACCCGGCTGACATTTCTAGCATTGGCAGGAACTGCTGTCATGGCAGTTCCTGCCAATGAATTGTAAGTCTGACAGACTTCTCCGTCAACTTAACAGAGCCGTCCAGAAAACTTACAATGTTTTTTATATTTTCAAAAAGAAAATCCTAAAGTGGGATTTTCTTTTTATAAATAAAACAATAAACAAATGCCCCACCCTGCCATCAGAGCTCCTCCCAGGGAAAGGAGGGTATTGAGCACTTTTCAATGCCCCCTACCACCATGTTTTTCCTGCAGTTATGGGCATTGAGAATTGGCTGTATGTCCCACTCTTTAAATTAGGTGGACAGACATACAGTCAAACCTCCGGCGGCCCTTAGTCCGTCTGGCCATCGGGGAGAGGGAGGGGGGTTTGATCACGGTGTAGACGGAGTAGTCTCTGCCATTGTCAACCTATGTTGTGCACGATTCTAAATCGTGAGAATGGACCATAATGTTGGTGGGAAGGGAACTCTAATGCGACGGAGTTTCCTCTCTGCCAACATTTAAATCAGGCCCTTAGTCGCTAATTATCCTAAACACCTTGCTCTGAGCCAGCCTCCTGGATCTACGTTAGACACAAATGATATAGAAATTCCCAGACAAATGTTCTGCTTTTCACAATGTTGGAGTGGTCTACTGTGAAGATTAAGAGAGTTCTCGCAAACCAGTACTTCTAGAAGGCTGTAGCAAGGTCAGGCATCTGACCACCTCTGTCCCAGGCCCTTTGGCCTTCAAGAGGCATTGGCCTGTGGGAATTCATACAGATTCCCAATGAGTCAGTTCTTCAATAAGGTTTATCTATTTACAAATTTCACAACACAGAATTGCCCAAGGGATTCTGATGACCTCAGTTATATTTCTGCTGGTACCTGTGCAGAGTAGAAAAATATGCTGTAATCTGATTCCCAGATATTTGTTACACTTTGCATCCTCACAATACATCTCCAGTACTATTGAAAGAAGTTGTGTTCATACCAGGAACTATCATGGTAATGCAGAGGAGCCCTGGAAGTTCTTAGTCAAGTAGTTGGCAGTTTTTTCATGCCAGCGAAAGGTTGTAAAACCTCCAGAAATTCACAGATCTTAATTTTCCCTGTTCCGTGCATGAGTAGATCATCCCATCCACATGTTTCCTTTTCATCCTGGGATGTGTAGCCTTTTTGGTCCTATTATAGTGTCAGGACTACAAGTCCCAGAATACATAGAAAAAAACCTATATTGAGTGACCTACTCGTGCCTGGGCCCAGGAATCCTTAGAGCTCTTGGAAAGCAACGCTTCCAACTGCTAATACCCAAGTTACTGGGCCCAGAAGTAAACAACAAAGCAGAATATGCTGCTGGCAACCATTACCTGCTCAGAAACTTTTCCCTTGTTCTTATTCAGTGTTCCATAGGACTCAAACTGCACTCTAATGAAGAGGCACAAATAGGCCCAAACCGGTCTAGGTTAGCTTGTGGTGCCGCTCAGAGCGGCCCTGGCCTGGCAGTTCAGACTGCACTGTTCCTATTGGAGCAGGGCCAAGGCGGATTTGCATATAGCTGATTCCTGTCAGCGGTGGCTTGATGGGCAAAAAAAGGACGGACAGGATTGAAGCCCTAAGTAATTACCAGTGACTGAGATCAATTCAAGAAAGTCGCCTATCACTTCTTTGCCTTCCTGGGTTCTTTACTAGGACCGAAGTGTCAGGCTAGTGTGACCAGGCCTCCCGGTTTTTCGCCAGCTGTCCCGGCAGATGACGCCTGTCCCGGTTTTTAGAGGGGTTCAACTGAAAACAGTGAGAGGCACCTTTTAAGTGTTCTCCAAAGCTGTACTATTTAGCAGCAGTCATAAGTAATCAATTCAATTAACAAGTATGACGCTGGTGTTAGAAATTACATTTTATTGTTGAGAGCTGTCATTCTGCACCGCTCCTTTGATGTAAAAGTGTAGTCCTTCTATTTTTGCAAAAAGGCCCAGTTTTTGGTTCTCAAGATCTGGTCACCCTACTTCAGGCGGTACACAGGTGTTTCCAGAAGGTGCATTAACACACTGAGCTATCTTTCAAGTCCAAGAGAAAACAGCCCAAAACGGAAGGCGATAATATATTGAATGTCGTATATTAGGTCTGGCTAAAACGCGCTCGGAATAGGCTGGGCCCTACCCAGGCTGGTGGCTGGAAGTTTCGCACCTCGGTATCGATTGATCGGGCTTGGATATGGTGCTAATCGGGTCCATGCGCGCGACGTCCGGCGGGCGCAGCTAATTTGCGCCGGTGATGGGCGGTCGATGGATGCTTCATCCGTGAGCCTTGGTCTGAGCGTGAACACAGCGCAGGGGGAGCCTCAGCAGAGGGGCCGCACTATCGACTCCAGCCGCTTCCTTGACAGCACCGTGTTTTGTCAAATGTGCTATAAGGTTGTAACTTTGAAACTGCCACCTGGGGAAGCGGTGTGGACTGTCGATCTAGCTTCGATCGCTGGTGATGGGGCAAACCTGTGTCATTCGTGTGCACCCTGATGCGATTGCTTCCTTCACTGCCGATGGCTTAGTTCGAGTCGCTGTGCGGGACCGGCTGGAGGCAGAGCAGTCTAAGGGAGAAACTGAAACTCACTGAGCAGAGACACATTTCTGTAAAACCAGAAAGAAGCTCTAAATCGAATCCGTCAGATGGTCTCTGTCTCCCTAAAACTGCAAGGGCAAGTTTTCAATATTAGTCAGGCTGAGATCTAGTCAGTCACAGGTGGTCCCTTCTGTGGGATAAGAAGGGCTGGGGTAGAATCAGTCACAGGACAGTGCTTCTGAAAGCCTGGACAGGCATGGCACAAACATACACATGGCAGACACAAGGTTGCCATCCTATGCTGAGGCTCCATCTGTTTTTTACTGTCCAAGATGCAGGTTAAGGGGTCTCAGAAGGAAAACTGAATCTTACTTTGGGTAGCTTGCTTTGTGATGTGGTCAAGATTTACTGCACTTGTGGTAGTTGGAGGATTGAGTTAAATCAGGAGCAAAGCGCCTGAGCGAGGCCTAAAGTCTTTACCCCATGTGGGCCTTGGATTGGGATGAGGATGTCCGCCCTGTAGCCAAGTCCCATCAAATTTTTGAAAATTCTCAGAAGTGAGAACTAATTAGCAGATTTGATGACATATCACACATGCTTTGACATTTATCAATCAATCAATAATCTTTATTCTCGATCGTTTAGATCATCAAAGATATAGGTACATAACAGTTTGTTAAAAATTTTAAATTTCAATACTTTGGACAATTTCATTTGCAAGTTAAATTCAAAATGAAAGGGAAGTCTCCATAAGTCAAACATTAAAAATCATAAAAAGATAAACCAATATCTTGTAACTTCATACTGTGCCCCCCTCTTTTAGAATGCGAGACCGAACGTGCCACATGGCCGTTAGGTACTTTGCCACAGCAAAAACCATCGGAGGTGACAAATCGGTTTTGAGGATTCTAAATGCAGGGAGGTATTTCCTAAAGCCCATATTTTTAAGGATAGGTAAGAGCCAATACCTCCTTGCTCTTTGGTAGGCTTTACAAAAAAGGACCACGTGTAGATCACTCTCCTGGGGATATGTGCAGGCTGGGCACTGCTCTGTTGTTAAGGGGCGGGACCAAGAGCTAGTGAAGGCCCTCAGAGGTAGAGAGCCATACCTCCACTGTAAGTAGAGTTTTCTTGTCAACACAGGACCCATACCATCTAATACAATTTCCAATTGATAGGAATCTTTCAGTTGGATAAATGTGTGGGTCAAAGATCCCGCACGTGTGTTGCCTAGATCGGTAGTCAGCCTTGTCTGATAGTAAAGTTGTGTAAGTGCCTTTCGAGAGATCCTCTTACTTGAATTAGCAGGGTCAGTCCATAATTCCGGGAGACCTAAACTTTCACATGTGCTCCTTATATATTTTAGCCAGGGGATGTTATTAGCGTTTGGTAAAGCCAGGAACTCCTGGAGCTCGCTTCTATAGTCACTGAGATCCTGGCTGCTCCATATTCGTCGCCAGAAGGCTAGGGGCTTTATACCTAGCTCCTCGGCAATTGGCCTTAGACCTAAATCCAGTCTCAGGGGGAGCAGTGGGGTGCTGGAAGGGAGGGCCACTATTTGTCTGAGGAATTTATTCTCTGTAGTTGTTAAATTTTTTACAGGAACATGGCCCCAAAGTTCCGCCCCATATACAACTGAACCCCGGGCTTGAGATTTGTAAATCTGTATCATAGGGCCCAATGGGCGATATATAGATTTACCCGTCATCCTTAAAATGCCCCCCGCCTTCTGCAATAATTTCAGATTTGCCTTGGTCGTATGTGTCCTCCATGTCATCTTCTCGTTCAGAGTTACCCCCAGGTATTCAAATGTGGAGACCCTCTCCAATCGCACCGTACCCAACAAAGGGTTTGGACGTGTTGAGGGGGTAGGGTTTAGGATCATGAATTTTGTCTTGGAGGCGTTGATTTCTAAGCCCCTCTCGGTACAAAATTTCAAGAACCCGTCCACTATCCGTTGGATTCCCATGGGGGATTTGGACAGCAGCAGGGTGTCATCTGCAAACATTATGGCAGGCACCCTGCTGCCATTCAGTTTGGGAGCATCAATGTCTTTCAGCCTAGACAGATGGGCGATTACCCCGTTGACAAAGAGGCAGAACAGGGTGGGTGCGAGCACACATCCCTGCCTCACCCCCCTGTCAACGGGGAATCTTTCGGTTAGACCCCCCATCCTGCCACACCTGACCCGCGCAAAGTTATCCTGGTGTAGTTTAATCAGAATAGCCAGGATATCTGGCGGGACTCCCAGCTCACCCAGGACACTCCAGAGCTTGGATCTAGGGACCAGGTCGAAGGCGGTCCGTAAGTCCACGAATACCGTGTACAAGCTGCCGCCTTCGACAAGTGCCGTCCTCCAGTAAATGAAATTGAGGCGAAAGATTTGGTCCATAGTGGAAACCCCTTTCCTGAACCCGGCCTGATAAGGGCTCAAAATAGCTGCCTCCTCTATCCAATTCTGTAAGCGGTCCAAGATGAGCCTCCCGAAGAGTTTTTGCGACACATCTATCAGGCTAATGGGCCTGTAGTTGGATGGGAGCAGGGGCGAGCCTTTCTTGAAGATCGGGACCACCTCTGCGCCCAGCCAAGTACAGGGCATCTCCATGCCCCTTAGAATCGCGTTAAACAGCATCAGGAAATAAGGGGTCCATATGTCCGGCTCCTGTTTGTAAAGGTCGCCCGGAAGGCCATCCAGACCAGGTGCCTTTCCAGTTGACAAGCCTGTTATGGCAACCCGGACCTCTCTAAGTGAGAATGGGTCCCCTTCCACAAAATTGTGGAGCGACGAAATAGTGGTGCAGCCCCCATGGCCTGGCTCCTCTGTATACAGAGACTGAAAGTGCTCCTCCCAGGACTTGGAAGAAATATTTGGCTCTATTGCCGGGGCAAGTTCCCCAGAACCTGAATTGACAATTCGCCAGAACTTCCGTGAGTCCATGGACGCTAGGGAGCTAGCAAGCTCTTCCCATTTATTCTGCTCCCAGTCAATCTTTGCATTGACAATCAGCTTTTTGTATTCGCGTCTCCTGGCGTGAATTTCCAGCCTACTTTTACAAATCTTGATACTCAGCAAAAGATCTCTCCTTGCTCTACGGCACTCCGCGTTGTACCAAGTACACTGGTTCCTTCCACCCCCCCTCCTTGGACCGTTATTAAATAGATCTGCAGACAGAGTCTTTATGACTTCTTCGTGGTTCAGCCAGATTTGTTTATTAACGTCCCCTGTATTTGGTTCCTCACTTAAAAACGCCATATTCTCTAGAATAGGAATAACGTTTTTATAAAACTGTGGGAGTTTGGCTGTGCTTGCTGCAATTTTTTCCCACTTGATTCTTCTCCTATTACTTTCAAGGACTAAATCGGGGTTTGTCTTGGGTAATTCTGCTTCCCCAAGGTCCCGTCCGGGAAGGAGAAAGTCCAATTCCAAGGCATTGTGGTCGCTGTCTTCTCTATCAGTGACCCTAAAATCAATGACATGCGACCACGAGGATAGTTGGACTAAGATATAGTCTAATCTCGATTCACTGCCTTTGCGATTAAATGTAGGTTTACTCGGGATATCTGATTTAGCTCGCCCGTTACAGGCCCTGACCCCATGTCTTAAAGTTAAGGCAGTAATCTGCACTGCCAATGGACTCCAGGCTTTGGGCGGGATAGATACTAACGATGGTACTCGCCATCTTGTCTCTTCCTCTAAGAGGTCCCCATCTAGAAGACCTGGCAGGGGCTCATAATGTGAGTTCAAATCCCCACCCACTACAAAAGGGAAACCCTTAGGGAGTTCAGTCAAAAGATCCGCTAATTCATCTATGGTAGGTGACTCCTGAGAAATGATTACCGGTCTCGAGTACACATTCACCACCGCTAGTCTACAGCGATGAGACCATTCCAGTAGAACCACAAGTATATCTTCTGATGCCACTGGAAAACGCGTAGCTTTGCATCCCAGGTGCACTGCTACCCAGGTTTCAAGTCCACCCGATGGGTGCCCCCTTCCTCCCCATTTCGCAGGAATGGAGAATACTGCAAATCCCTGCCTTGCATGTTCCTCTCTCTCCCAAGTTTCCTGGAACATGCATAAGTCTTTGGAGCCGATGTATTCAATCCATTCCTGGAAGTCAGACTTATTACCCAGGCCCGCCACGTTCCATGACAATATTTTTAGTATGGGGGGCCCATCATTCAAAGTAGTGGTATATGTGTAGTCAGTCCTTTTATTGCTGGTGTTGATCTCTAATGGTATTAGGGGGGTACTTAATTGTTCCCGCTCATTATGACCTGCCCCCCCAGTGGAATCGCCTAAGGCCCCTTGATATTCTGGGGTGTTGGGTGGCCCCATTCCAAGACTGGTTCGATCCACATCCTCCCATACTGAATTGCTCAGAGCCCCATAATGTTTTATGGTATTGGGCGGCTCTATCTCTTTAAGCTAGTTTCATCCACAGCCTCCCATACTACGGAGTTGGACTGCCTGCCCATATATATAGGCAGTCAATCCACCATGTCTAGTTGGCTGTACCTATTGTGGGTTGGAAAGTAAAATTGCTGACATTGCTGGAGGGGTCTCTGGGGATAGTAATTTTGCCCACCTGCACCCCAATTGCCGCCTTTCCTATGGCAAAATTCCCATCCCTCGTTGTCCATATTGGCGGTGTAATGGTCTAACTCCTGCCTTCGAGAGTTGGGTGGTTCTCTCCATCCTCTTAACAACCCTCCACCCGATCTCTCGGAATATGTGTATTGTGCATGGATTTCAGGGTGCTCTTGATATTGGGTTCTGGGGTGATGGTAAACTTCCCTTCTTTTGAGATCTCCCCACCCGGTCGATCTTTGTATCCGATCCTCCCTAATCTCATCCTCTCTATCATATGCTAGAGGGGGATAGAAAAAAGAGAGGGGTAGGGATTGAACAGTAGTCCTATCTCCCTCTGAGATCCATCCACATATATGCAGGACGGTCCTATGATCTTTAAAGTTGACTACAACACAGTCACCATTTATGGATTTAGTTGAACCGCCCAACCATGGGACCCTTCGTACCATAAGAACGGGGCTCAGTATACCTTCCGGGAGCGGTCTATGTGTATGAAGCCAATTTATCACCTTATTTTTAAGGGAAATGGTGGATTCTTTGGAGGCAGGATTCAATTCTGGTACCCCTGCCAGGACAACAGTATATGGGGCTGCCTCTGGCGGAAGGTGTATTGGTCCCGGATCTAGCCTCTTACTCACACCCCCCGTCAGTTGCTCCCCATTATTCGGTGCATTGGTGGGAGCACAATCACTTATCCCCGCTTGGTTTGCCCTGTTTTGGGGGGAAGAGGGATGATTCAACTGAGCTACATGATTTTTTGATACTTTTGCCTTCGGGTGAGTGTTAATACTTAGGGACGGAGTAGATAATGCCTGGTGCACTATGTGTGTAGTATTTTTAGTCCCATTTGTTGCCCTGTCTGGAGCCTTGGTCCCACCATTGTTCGTTGTTTTCAGACTATCAGCTAGTTGGACTGACGATTTTTCTATAACCACAAGCCTAGCTTCTATTTTTATTAGCCTTTCTTCCAATGGACTTAAAAGGTTTCTTATAAGGGCGCCTATATCTGCCAGGGTAACATCCTCCTCAATGGTCTCTGGCAAGTTCGATTCAGCTTGATTACTTGTCTCTCCCGGGGAATTAAAATGCAGGGTCTCAGCTCTATCTTTTTGCGTTTTTTCCCTAGTATTTAGGGAGAAACTTTTTAACAGCGGATTCAGGGAGGGTTTTGAGATGTTTGGCTTTCACACATTCTTATTCTTACTTACTCCTCTGTTTTTCGGGATAGTTCCTTCTCTGGTCCCCTTGCGCTTTGTCATTTTTAGGCATGTGGAATTGACATTATCAAGATCTGGCGTGGGATTTATGGTAGGTATGGGGTGGGGTTGAGCAGGAGGGAGGGTTAACATACTCAAGTCGACAAAATCATCATTGGGGTCCTTCCTGCTTAACTGGGAAGTACAATTTGATATGTCCAATGTCCCAGAAAGATTTATTGTGCCATCCACCCCTGTATCCAGCGTAAGGAGCTCTGTGCTTACCACAGGTGACTTTGCCAAAGCCAAAGGACCCATGGACGATCTCCGCACCCAGTCCAGTTCTTGGGATATTCGTCTCTCCAGGAGCGTTATATCCTCAATTAGCAGGGACCCAGCTTTCACAAAATAATTTGACATTTATTACAACAAGAGAAGTGACATCAATAAAATGGTTAAAACAAATCAGTGTAAAACCAAATCAAATCAAAATTTCACTAAAGCAGTCTCATGACTTACGAAGGTAGTGGAGTGGTACAAGGGTCCAAAGAGGCTTCTCCTATCACCTGAAAGAGCCTGCTGAGAGGTCCAATTTGTATTGAAATTGCTTCTTGAATGGCCGCGCTGTGAATAGAGTTGCACTTAGAGTTCTTGTTCTAGCTCTTCTCATCAGGTGTGAGACATAGACTGCTGTGAGTGAGAGCTCAGCTTGACCTCCATAAGTGTGAGTCTCACTCGCAATGAGTAACACTTGTGGTCTCTGCCAAAGTTTCTCGCTGCGTGCGTGTAGGAGACACTAAATGTCTGGTGAGAACTGTGACCGCATCAAGACAGTACCAACACAATCAAATTGCTGGTGATTTACTACCCAAATTGACGCGTCCCTATAAACCACTAAAGATAAAAATAAAAAAAAACGAAAGATAAAAAACATACAGTTTTGAATAGAAATAGTGAAAAAGGGAAACAAACTGTAAAATAGTAATTGTTTACAACTATACATTTGCAACTGAAAAGGAACTGCTGCTGAAGCTTATAGTACGTAAGATCCTAAAAGAGTAAGAAACCTTAAAGATGGAGGGTTCTTCAAGCACGGTCAAAGCGCTTCTTTAAATCTGAAAATTCATTGAATCCTAAAGCACTGAGGAAGCATTACTGGGAAAAGGGGCCACTGACAGAGACCTCTGCGACGGAGAAGGTATTTACTGAGGATGTTGGCACTATCTGCCATTCCACATTACTTAGACAGTATTTGGGGAAGGGTACACTGTGGATCCCTCTAGCACCTAGAAGGCACTGTCTGAGGAAGTTGACACTATTTGGCATCCTACAGCACTGAAGGGGCATTAGTGTGGAAAGACCACACTGTAAGATCCTCTAGCACTTAGAATTCACTGGCTATTATTAAGAGACTAGCACAACGTGGGGTGCTCTAGTACTGGAAATACACTTCTGATGGAAGGGCACACTGCAAGTGTCCTTGCTACTGAGAAGGAACTACTGGAAGCAGCTCACACTGCCAGGGCCGTCTAGCACTGAGAAAGGCCTGCTGGTGGAAGTCAGCATTCTCTGTTATCTTTAATCAGGGAGAAGGCATTACTGGAGGATGATGCTACTGCATTTGTCCTTTAGCACTGATAAGACGATGGAAGGTCACACTGCTAGAGTCTCCTAGCACTAAGGCCGGGGAAGCCGGTATTGTCTGGAATATTTAAAAAAAACTAATTCTTTTTATTGATTTTTTAAACAAAAAATAATAAACAAACAATCAGCAATCACATTGAGTTGAAAGTCAGACATGGTTGAATATGGCAGTTCATTAAGGCTACAGAACAATTACGGGAATCAGCACTATAGCATATCAAGTACTCATGGAGACGTTAGGTCATCATCAGGAGGAACAGTAGGCTCAACACAGATACCCCCCCTATACAAATTCCACTTGGCCCACACTCTGGACCATTTCTGAGGGCAACACCTTGCCACATATACAGTCTTCTCCCGAAACATGCACCAGTCCATATTGCGCTTCCACACTGCGATAGTTGGGGGTGCTGACCCTCCCCATAATTAAGCAATGTCCCTTTTGGCCACTGTGGCACTAAGCGTAACCCACAATTTCTCCGCTCCTACCAAATCAATGAGCTCCCACACATTAAGTAAACATCTTTTGACCTCAGGGCTGACGGATTTGTGCAAGACCTCACTCATGACACTATGGATTCCTCTCCAATATCTCTGAATGTGTTCACATTCCCAGAGAATATGTATGAATGTGGCCACCTGTCCACAGTGGCGCATACAGGTCATATTGTCACCACGACCCATACGGGCCAGCTGCGGTCCCGTAATGTAGATCCTGTGGAGAATTTTCCGTTGTATCAGTCGGAGACATGCAGAGATCGCTACCACTCTGGGGGAGGCCACCGCTTCCCTCCAGTCTTTGTCATCTAATAGGAGGCCGTCCGCCTACCACAACTCACGCAATTTGATTAGGGGATCTGGTGCGTTATTGACAAGTTTTTTGTAGGTCAAGGAGATGGCTTTCTGAGGGAGTAGCCCGTCCAGTAATCTATCTTCCAGTGGGGAGGAGTCAGGGAGGGGGGCTCCCCACTGATGGCGGTGGTCAAGGCATGTCAGATCTGGAGATAGCGGAAGAACTCTGTATCCACGAGTTCGTAGTGTTGTTTCAGCTGGTCAAAACTGAGCACTTGACCCTGCACCCACAGGTCACCCACCCGAGAAATGCCAATGAGGTCCCACTTATCGAAACCCTGAGAGGAATGGAGACTACCCAGTTGAGCTGTGTCCCACAGGGGGGTTGCGAGTGTCAACCTATGTTCCCATCCTAAACTTTTGTTAACTGCATGCCACACCTGGACCGAGTGGGATGTGGGCCCAGTCAGGTGCAGGGTCTTAGGATTTGCATAGAGGGCTCGGTTGTATGATCCGCCCGGTAGTAGCCATCTGTCCATGGCATATCCCGGATCTCCCGGAGTTCGATACATACCCTGATTGATGGCAGCGAGGCGGGCCGCCCAGTAATATTTTGTAATGTCAGGAAGGCTGATACCACCATCTTACCAATTGAGGGTTAACTTATGGAGTGCGATTCTAGGTCTCCCGTCCCATAGTAGCTGCCTCTGTAGGCCTTCGATCTCATTAAAATAATGCGCTGGAACTGGAACGGGGTAGTTCTGAAGGGCATAGAGGAAGCGAGGGAGGGACATCATCTTAAAGAGGGTGGCGCGCCCGAGCAGCGAGAGTGGAAGCGCCCTCCAGGCAGTCACATCACGTTGCAGGCGCTGCATGGGCAGGAGCAGATTTCTTTCATACCGGAGCCGGGCATCAGCTGTGAAAAAATCCCCAAATATTGGAAGCCGTCGGACACCACTTGTATTGGACAGTCTCTAGGAAGAGACGGAGTCCCACCAGACAGGATATAAAGTAGAGACTTCCCCCAGTTGATAGAGTAGCCCGAGAATCTCCCAAAGGATGTAAATATGTCTAAGACACATCTGAGTGATTTGGTGGGTGAAGCCAGATAAAGCAGAATATCATCTGCGTAAAGGGAGATACGATCCTCCCAGTCCACCGACCAACGCAAACCTCTAATAGACAAGTCACGCCGGATCCAGGTGGCCAAAGGCTCCAAGGATAATGCAAAGAGTGCCCCTACCGAGAGTGAAGGACCCAGATCGTTTGTTGTTGACCACCACTTATGCAAGAGGAGCGGAGTAGAGGAGCCTGACACATGAGATGAACTGCGGGCCAAATCCGAATTTAGAAAGTACTGCAAACATGTAGGGCTATTCAATGGTGTCAAAGGCCATAGAGGCGTCTAAAGATAAGATGACAGCGTCCTCCTGTATCGTTCCGGCCCCCTCTATCACCCCATGAACCCGTCTCAGATTTAGAGCAGTTTTGCAATGAGGCATAAAGCCTGACTGATCAGAATGCACAAGGGAACCTAGCACTCGTGATAGGCGGGTGGCTAGAAGTTTAGAAAGTTTTTTAGGTTCGGCATTAATCAAGGAGATGGGTCGATAAGATGTGCACCTGTCCTTTGGTTTTCCTTCCTTGGGGATGACTTCTATCGACGCCAGCCGTTGGTCTGGTGGAAGCTCTCCCGCCTCCCTACTATCCTCAAACATGGCACGCAGATGTGGGGCCAATTTGTCTGGACACATTTTGTAAAGCTCAGTGGGTAACCCATTAGGCCCCATCGCCTTACCTGGTTTGAGAACTCTGATCGCTTGCGCGATTTCGTCATTGGTCATATCGCTGTCCAAGTGGCTCCGATCATCTTCCGAGAGGAACGGGAGACCGATGTCTTTGAGGAGATAAGCCGAATCCGCCTCTTCGAGAGATGACTGCGACTGATATACCGCGGTATAATGTGCAGCGAATTCGCCGGCTATAAGAACCGGGTCTGTAACCCTCGCACCCGAGTCGGTTGTGAGTTCAGGTTCAAGGCGGCCAGCTCACTCCTTCTTATCTAGCCAGGCAATACGTTTCCCAGCTTTGTCCCCCCATTCGTACACTCTACCATCTCTATCTCTTCCCCATGACGTAGCACGATCCGTGGCAATAGCCTTATATTCATCTGTTTTTAATTGCAAAAGATGCTCAGCGTCCGGGGTACCCTCCCTCCCCACCTCCGCCTCCAATCGTATTACGTCCCTTTCAACCGCCTCGAGCTCCTTGTAGTTCTCCTTCCGGACCCCAGCCACCAGAGAACGGGCTGCCCCTCGAACAACGGACTTGAACGCCTCCCAAAGCATCTGAGGGGAGTCCACGAGCCCATCAACAAACTACGCAGAGTGCCTTTCGCCCTAAAAATACCAACACAAATTAAATGCGGGGATTAAGGACCCCACCCACTCGACCACCCCCCTCCCGAAAAGAAAAAAAGAACACAATGCATTAGTCCTGAAAGAGGAGACTATCCCCGGTCAACAGTGAAGGATATATAGTCAGTAGCGTCAGCATGCCCAAGTTTGCGGTGGAGCACCTCCTGCAGGCTCCGAGGTCAGGACATCTAGAACATATATGAGCCCCACCACAGAGTTAGGCTACTTTCAGGCCAACAGAACACAAATGTCAATAATCACCAGTCTCAGCATGGGGAGTGTTCCCTGGCATCTCTCCAGCCCTCCAGCCAGTCCGCCGCCGTCTCTGGATGATCAAAAAACCAGGTCTTCCCATTTGCCTCTATTCTAAGCTTGGTGGGAAAAAGCAAAGAATATTTCAGCCCTTTGTCTCTCAAAGTTTTCTAAACTGCCAAAAATGATCGTCGTTGTTTCTGGACAGCCTAAGTGAAATCCGGAAAGATGGTTACAGTTGAATTCTCATACTTAAGAGGCGGTGAGTTCCTGGCATGCTGCAGTATCACATCCCGGTCCCTGAAGTTCAGAAGTCTCGCCAAGATGGGCCGGGGCAGAGCCCCCGCCTTTGGGTGACCTCCCGGAACTCGATGCGCTCTTTCCACCACGAAGAACTCCGAGAGGCCCTTTGGCTGGAGATGGTTGAGCACCAGGTCTTCAACGAACAGGTCCGGCATCTGCCCCTCATATTTTTCGGGAACACCTGCAATGCGGACGTTGTTTCTTTGCGAACGCCCTTTGTATTCATCCAGCTTACCTTCCGCAAACTTTTGGAAGGTGTGTAAAGCCTGGACCTCGGTCTGTAGCTGCGTGACATCATCCACCAGACTCTGAGTAGTTATCTCCAACTGCTTGTCTTTTTCATGGGTTTTGGCGAGATCAGCCCTAATCAAAGTCATCTCCACCGTGATGGCGTCGGTGCGCTGCTCCATAGAGTTGCGCACCCCTGCTATGGCATCCATTACGTCTTTGAGGGATCGTTCAGGGAGCGCGCTATCCGACCCTCCAGTAGATACATGCCGGGCTGGATGTTCGGAGGCGAGGCTCTTGGGGCAAGCACATTTGTCCAACTTGCTCTGCTGCATCACCTTTGTACCCCTGCCACTTGCCATTGCGTAAAATCCTCCCCTACTTACCCATCGCACATCGGAAAACCCTGGTTCAGGCCATGGTGATTTCCCGCCTGGACTACGGCAATGCACTATTGGCAGATCTGGGTCCGACATTGCTAAAAAAACTGCAGACCATACAAAATACAGCCGCACGTATGATTCTGAACTGCCGTCCGGGCACGGCGTCAGCCCCTCTACTGTCTGACCTTCATTGGCTCCCGATAAAGAAACGAGCATTCTTCAAGACCTGCTGTCTTACTTACAAGGCCTTAAATGGGAAAGGACCTCAATATCTTTCACGCAAACTTTCGAAACAAACTTCGTTCCGGCACCTTAGGTCAAATTCCTTAGGGCTTCTGCAGATCCCACGTATCCGCCTTGTCCGTTCAGGGGGAAGATCCTTCTAATATCTTGCCCCCCGCTACTGGAATATGCTCCCTACATCCATACGCTCTTGCTCCTCTCTCATCCTATTCAGAAGAAAACTGAAGACCTTTCTATTTTAATCCTCCGTTCCTTCTTAGGTCTTTAACAGGTATAGCGCCGAGATGCCCCCGGGTGATTCGTTGCGCTCTATAAATAATCATAACATAACATAACAAATAATCATAACATTGCGTACTCCACCAGGGGGTACAGCAGTGTATATGTGCACTCAACCACAGGGCTCCCCACTGAGACAGTCACAGGAAAGTTATTGACCAGTAGGGGAGATTTGAATCCCTCACCGATTGCACGGTTGCAGTACCCCGTGGATGCTCCCCGGGAGTCTCAGGCCAAAGGAAGAGATCCTCCCCACAGGTCACCAGGCTCCAGACACCCCTCCGGGGGTCGCTCTGGGCAGCCAGCGATGTGTCCACTCACTCTCCAGTCCCCAATGGCAATATTCAGGGCCTCCCTCAGTTATCCACAAGCCGGGCCGCGATGAGCAGTCCCCCGGGGGTGAAGAACTCACTGTTTCACTGATGTGGCCTTCCGCTTGTGAGCCCGAGGCGGGCCGCCTCCAGAGGTGCTTCAGGAAATCACTCAGTTGGTGTGACTCGCGGACCAGGACGCAAGCCGCGACTTCGAGCCGGCGCGTGCCCGCCCCACGACACAAGCACGGTGACACCAACAATCACCGTGGACCGCGGTCTCCCTCTGTTGACAGGCCGCTACTTTCTGCAGGCAGTATTTCGATCCTTCACCATAGCCGGAGACGGAGAGCAGACCGGGAGGGGGGGGTCACAGCACCCAGGGCAGTCATTCCCCACTTCAGGACTTGGATTTATGAGGCGGATGGAGGGGTTTTCTGGTCGGGCGGAGCCGAGCTGTCCTACAACGCGGCCATCACGCAGTCGCACGTAACCACGCCCCCCCATTGTCTGGAATATTAAAAGCTCTGTGGACTTACCTATTGATGAAGCTTTTATTCTGAGGTCATGGTGCACTGAGAACACACTTCTGGATGAACCTGACAATGTTCCTTAATTACTGAGACAGCACTGATGGGAGAAATAGAATGTGCATACTCTTGGAATCTTCTAGTGCTGAAAAGGCTCGAGCAGTGGTTCTTTAACTTGTGTCTTTTGTGAGCCCCCACTGAATCATTACTGGGATCTGGGGACCCTCACTGAGTTAATTATTGGAAACCGGGGCACCCTACCCTAAGCACTTTCTATGATTTCAGCCTCAACACAAAAACAATATTCATCCAAGAAATGCTAAAAGATCGCATTTTTTAGAATTCACAATCAAATATATAAAACGTTGTCAGTTGCTGACCCTCTGAGTAGGCCTCATGGTCCTTGAACCACTGTGGAGCAAATTATTAATAATCTGCTGGTGCAGGGTCACACCACTTCACCACGGGTTCTTATCAAGTAAGGAGGAAACGACACTGGAGCGAAGTCAAACCATAGGTCATTTACTCATTCATGAATGGGTCTCCATCCGACAAGTACCATCAAGATACCCAAGGAGAGAGCACACTTGAACGATGGTTACATGGGTTTTTATATGGAAGATAACAAACAAGGAACGCCCAGAGGTAAATAGAACTTTGGAAAGAACACACAAATGAGGCAAGGCAAGAATCGACAGCCTCAGTATCTTGTGCAATTGCTACATCCTAAAGCTGGACAACAAGATATGCTATTCTGAGTAGACTTTACTTGAGGATTAACCATTGCCTGAAAACCTTCGAGCAAGCTGACTCTGCATGTTTACACGGCCTACAATGTCACAACCTGCAATTCTTTACTCATGTTTATACAGAATGCGGTGTAAAAAAGAGAGCCAGGCTGAAAGTAGGGCAGGGGTGAAAATGGATGAAGCGCAGCTTAATCAAAAAATGAAAGAATCAGATCTTACATTTTAACAGCCCTTCCTTTTCAGCGGTGCTGAATCCATTCTAAGAGCTACACGTATTATTAGTGTACATTAATATTCATCAATTCATATATTTCAGTATGCATCATCATTTCTCTATTCAATTCATGAATATTAATTGGGGAAGGCTTGATACTGTTACAAGTAGCTATATAAGCTGTACATATCACAGGGGCATGCTGAATGCAGCAACAGCAAGTGAGAAAGATGGCTCCTATAATCACTATTTCCATTAATAATTTCCAGCCCCAAGCAGAAACAATATCTCAAAACCATTCTGACCAAGTCCATGCTCTTTTTTCCTGGTGTATTTCTGCAGCTATTTGGTGAAGCGTTTGTGTGGCTCAATTAACATTAAGGGTGTTTTATGTAAATATTGAACAAATGTACTGTGCTTATATATTTGGCAGTGTGAATCCTTAAGAGAGGACAAGGTGAAGTGATAATGTTCAGATGCGGTAGGAGTAGGGGGCACTAGGCTATGAACAGGGTAATATGTTTCAAGTCTCCAAAATAGACCCAAAAAATCCCAATACTAACAATAGAAAACATACAAATATCCCTATTTTTCTCATTCTAATCCAAAACTGTCAGCTTTTAGCGGGGGCATTCGGGGCAAGTACTTCTATTCCTCCTATTAGGTAAAAAAAACCTTCCCAAAGGGCCTTAATGGCAGATCAACAACTCTACCCATTTCAACCTAATCTATATACAAATACCTATTTCAGAAGAGCACCTAATACTAATTTCCTATACTGATCTTGTATATTCAACCTGTATGTTTCTCAACCTTCCTTCCTCTTACTGTAGTATTTGTTGTTTGATTGCCAAGGTAACAAAGTAGCGTAACGATCAGCCAGAAACACAGCAATGTAATCTCAATTCTCCCAAAATTCCCTTACTACACTATCAGAGAGCATTAAGTCCCAAGCGTCTTTTGCTTCAAAGCCTCACTGGCTGGCTTATGTACCGGTCCGGACGTTGGCAGTCTTGACCACCGGCATGGGTTGCTATCTCTTCAGAGATAGTTTCTTCAATTAAAGTCTATAGTTCTTTTTGTCCCTTGGACGCATTTTGTATCAGGGCTGAACAATGTCAGGATGTTCAAACAGAATCTATTCATCTGGGTCAGGCATGATGGCAGCAAGTTATTGTTCCAATGACACAATTTCACCATGTTTCAAAAAGATCACCATCCCCAAAAAGCACTTGCTGAGAGATCTGATCATATTCAAAATCAGGTATTCCTCTTGATATCCACTGATCATAAGGCAAAGGGAGTGGCGCTTGTTTTCTCCACATCATTGGCATGGATCCAGTGTCTGTGCCCTGTGCATTTAACAGCAGTCTGAGTGGTGAAGAATACTTGCACTGGCTTCTGAAACTGTTGGGTAAAGACACCGTCTCTAGGCCTCAGCTTGTGACCTGGACTTTTAAGACTGGGAGAGACTGGCTTTCACCTGTGAATGGATCAAATGCAAATCTTTAGTCAACACAGTAATCAACAAGAATGGTAATTTCAATGTCAGATTGTCCTTGATCTTGGTTGACCCTATATATTTTTTCTGGCCTCCCCATAACCACCTCAGCTGGTTGCAAGACCTCAAAGGGCAGATCTGGGGGTGCAAAATATCCTGTTGAAACGGGGTACCTTTTCCTGTGCTATATGTATGGCACATTATGCACCTCTTGACATAGAACTCTGCCACCCTGGGAATCCGATTATTGAACCATACATGATCTGACATGGCCACTATTCCTTTAGCACTAATGTGGGCTGAACTGTGTGAGCCATGGTAACAATAGCATTCACATAACAATATGGAAGCATTCATATCTGCTTTCCTGACAGATCTATCCAACATCCTGTTGCATCCTGACACCCATATCTTTTACACTGTTCCTTCTCTTCCTCCGTAGCTTCGTCCTGTACTTCCCTAATGCAATCTAGAGTCTGATTAAACATAGTCACTTCTGGTGTCCATCTAACTGTCCCTACAATATACATTAAACTATACTCCAAATAGGCTGATCGTTTAGCTGTTTCATTGGCAAAAGTATTTCCCTGTATTACCTCATCTATAATGTTCTTGTGGACAAAACATTTAACAATAGCAACTCTTTTTGGTAACACCAAGGTATCCAGTATCTTTACTATTCATTCCCTATACTGTATCTTATCACCATGCAAAGTCAAAATGCCACCTTTTGTTTTTAGAGTCGTCCGAATTAGAGTGGGCAACTCAAAAGGCAAATATATTGATATTTACAGTCAAATCTTTACTTAATTTACAGGCTCTAGTCAAAGCTGTCAGCTCCACAGATTGCTCTGACATTTGTTGTATTTTACATAACTCAACCACAGATTTCAAGGGAGTAACTGTATAGGCCGCTGTACTAGAGCCACCAGGTAGTTTGTAACATGCACCATCCACGGACAGTTCCCCCAGTGAGTCAGATATAGGGATATCTGGCAGGTCTACTCATCCCTTAGTCTCCTTCTCAGTAATAAATATGCAATCATGCTTCTCATCTTGTTGGGACTCAGAAAGGAGCAGTACAGTGGCTGGATTCAAAATGTTACAGCATTTCAGAGTGATGTTTGGAGCAAAAAGTGTCCGCTCATACCTTGTCAATATCGCACTGGTCAGGTGCTGGGTCTGAATTATTTTTTTAGATATCCACTAAATGCGGTACCATAGCTGTCGAATTGTGACCTTAAATATACATTTCAGATTACTTTATTGCAGTGGGGTCCAATGTGGAGGAGAAATATGCGAATGACCTATTCCTTCCTACATTGGACCGTGCCAAGCTACAACCATCTTTTGCATGCACACATTTGTAATAATCAGGTTTCACCTAAAGCAGGAGTATTACATAAAGCATTTTTCAATTGCAAAAAGACAGCTTCACACTGATTAGTCCAAGGAAGCGGCATGCATACTTGCTTTAATGTTAAAGCAAGCAGGGGTTTTGTAATTGGTGAAAAATTGGGTAATAAATGCACAGATATTAGATTGAGTCAGTGGTTTCTGCAAGTTCTGCACCAATTATATCCTATGTTGGTGAAGCGTCTTACCCCTCTTCGACAGGAAGAGACCTAAATAGGTAACCTTCTGTTGACAATACTGTAATTGGAAAAGAGATACTTTGTCCCAAGGAGGCTAAGTGATGCAATAATTTCACTGTAGTCTGCTTGCAACCTTCTGCTGCATTGCTACGTCTCCAATGAGTGGCTTGTGAGCTATTAGTAGATCTCCAGGTACCTGTGAGTAGCTCTCCTGGTTGCAGTCCAACCTGTATTTTAAAAACAAAACTCATGCATTCAAGACAACATTTCTTTTGTATTTTCACAACTCATAAACTGATGTCTACAGAAAAATAGTTGAAATTTTTAAAATGTACTTACAGCTATTATTTCAGTTGGAGATATTTATTACTCATAATTATATCTTGGCGCAAGGGAGTATTGCAGCTATTGTTTGTATCTAGTACCCATGTAATATTTCAGTTCAAATTGTCAAGGCCCCCTTTTTTTTTACTGCTGAAAACCCTGGCTAATGCAGCAATGTGATCACTACTGACACTTTTGGATGGGGTGGCACTTTTTCATCACTAGAGACTTTTGTTACAGAAAATATTGGAGACCCTTGTACTAACATTCAGTTGTTGTGAAATAGGGCTTTGAACGGGGATGCCAGAAAATCCCACAGGTGTCTTAACTTTACCTGAGAAACAACAGGATATTGAGGGACTGCTATCTTGTTACTTTCTCTCACAAATTGAAAAACTTTTATCCTGTATTCCATCCCCTCTTTTAAGGACAGGAGGAATAAGGCTATTAAATACATTAGAGGAAACTTCCTCAAAGCAAGTAAAGAAATCAGGGACAGACTCACCCTGTCTTTGCTTACAAGCAGTAAGGAGCATCCAATCTATTTTCCGTGTCAGAATTATCATTTTATATAAGTTAGTATGTTGCCAGGGAGGCCCAGTATGAGCTGACTAGGTTTCTGACCAGGTCTCCTATCCCTATCAGCTGCTATTATGGCAGTCCAATCTCCTCCCAAATCAAAAGCATGATCCTGTTTCCGGGTAAGTCGCCACATATCTGGTGGCAGGATCATAGCAAAAAAGAAATATCAATATCTGCTAAAGTCATGATACAGGAATCAATGGCTGCCTGTACACTCTCATAAAATCCTCTAGGATTTTTCCGTATGTCTGGTAAGGAGGCTTTTAAAGTGAGTACATTCGTCCTTTTCCAGGGCATATATATCCAATTATACAAAAATGGGCTCTAGCATTAGCACTATTTGGGTCACCATTGTCTGCATTCCCTCTTCCAGGAATGAACTGTGTCGCAGCTGCCCTCATAGGTCTAATTCGGGGAGAGGAAGAGAGTTCATTACGGTATCCGATTATCATTGCTATGGCAGTATTAACTCTATTTACAGGGAAGACCCCTATCTAACATCTTCTGGGCCATTCTGTCCTGTAGTCATCTCCCAATGAACGATAAATTGATGAGAAAGCTTATTTATCAGACAAAGAAGTTCGCCCTCTGACAAATCCTGTATCTGATCTATCATTTCTTCTACTTCCATTTCTAAATCACTCAACCACTTCAGTACTGTCAACCTTAATGCGTTCTGATGAAACTAAGGTACAGTAGAATGAAGAATTCAAGGGGTAGAGACAGATACAGGAGGTACGGGATCATCAATCATTTCAGGGGCAGTGGCCTGGGATGGGGGTGCAGTGGCATGGGATGGGGCAGGTAAGGGATGTACCAGTACTGGTTGGAAAATAGGGAGCTGGGCAACCGCAGGCAAAGGAGGAGGGGCCAGGGGTACAGAGGGGACGACATTTGGTGGTCCAGGGGAAAGAGGTGTTAAGGGTACATATGAGAGCGAGGGTCGTTCTGTCAACAATCCATCAATAACTGAGTCCACATCTTCTTGGTGGACCTCTACTGCTACTGTTGGTCTAACTATATATTCTTTAGATGTTAATAATCTATGCTTTCTATCTACACATTCCTTTTTCTCCTGAACCTCCTTATCCTTCAATTCCTTATACTTCTGATACGCTGTCTTCCTTTCTTGTTTCCAATGTACCTTCTCTGCCTTGAGCTGCCGCTCCTTCACTTCTTTCCTCCACATACGCAAACTGTCAAACATAGCTGGCCTAACTTTCTTTAAAAACAATTGTTTCTCTAAATACTCGAGTTTGTGAGGGTCCATGGTTCCCTCTAATGGCCATTCTAACTGGGGATCCCCTTTTGTATATTTGTTCCATAATGCATTATACATGATGGGACAAACACCATATTTGATGTACATCTCAAAATTTGGCGTACCTTCTGGTGGAGCCGGCTGACTTGCTTCCAAAATGCTCTGCTTATCGCAGCAGCAACAACGAACCTTCCAAAGAGTGCTAAACACAGGCATGTTATATAAGATAAAAAAACATGGAGAGAAATAAAAAATATTCTCACATTACCTGTAAGAATTTTTTTTAGCAAAAACAAATAGCAAGTTCCAAAACAGAGCCTAAGTTTCAAAATACCAAACATATCCTAGGTTTCAAAATGCCAAACAGATTCTGAACGGAGTACCAATTCCGAACGGATTACCAAACAAATACCAAGTCAAGACGAATACCAAGTTAAGCAAATATCAAACAAGTCCTAACCAAATGAACAAATGAACTGGTTCAATATAGATTTGCCTCATGCGTAGTCCTCAACTCCCACCTGTTGATCCTCCCTGATCCAAAAATGACCGTCCGAAGATCCCGGTCAAGGCCAGCAGCCGCCAGGAAGATCAGAGTCAGAGAGCTGAGAAATCACCTTGGACCATGAGCAACAATAGTCTCTTCAGGTGGGGCGCCCCTCAGCGAAGGTCATCTTACCTACACTATCACCCCCCCTGGTCCGACTGCAAGCCTTTGATGGGGCCACGCGTTCAGGCACCAATTTGTTGAGCAAATTATTAATAATCTGGTGCAGGGTCACATCACTTCGCCACGGGTTCTTATCAAGTAAGGAGGAAATGACAACTGGGGTGAAGTCAAACCATAGGTCATTTAATCATTCATGAATGGGTCTCCATCCGACAAGTACCATCAAGATACCCAAGGAGACAGCACACTTGAACAATGGTTGCATGAGGTTTTATAGGGAAGATCACAAACAAGGAACGCCCAGAGGTAAAAAGAACTTTGGAAAGAACACACAATGAGGCAAGGCAAGAATCGACAGCCTCGGTGTCTTGTGCAATTGCTACGTACTAAAGCTGGACAACAAGATATGCTATTCTGAGTAGACTTTACTTGAGGATTAACCATTGCCTGAAAACCTTCGAGCAAGCTGACTCTGCATGTTTACACAGCCTACAATGTCCCAACCTGCAATTCTTTACTCATGTTTATACAGATGGGGTGTCAAAAAGAGAGCCAGGCTGAAAGTTGGGCAGGGGTGAAAATGGATGAAGCACAGCTTAATCAAAAAATGAAAGAATCAGGGGTGCTTGAAAAACCTGTCTGACTGCAACCTGACTGCAACCGTGTGGGACAGACTGTCAAGATATATGTCTGTCTGCTTCAGTAGCCTGGCTATGTGTTCAGAGGTCTCCCGAACTATGCTTACCTCTCTTGACTTGCCATGCTCAGGGCTTCTTACCTGGTGTACCTGCTGTGATGGTGGTGCTATAGACTCAGGGAGCCCCAGAGGCCACAGTCAGAGATGTGTATATGCTAGGCTGTGCCGACCCATTCTTCAATGCAAGTTGCTGTGTTTAGCAAAGAAACGTGGCCGCGGAACTTCTCAGAAACATTGGTAATCACAATCACTTGTTGTTCTGGGTACTCATGACGGAAATATGTGTCAGGGACTCATCTTCTGCTTTCCACCATGAATGTCTCACTTAACACTATTTAAGTAGCCTTTCCTTGACAACAATTCTTGTGCCCGATAAAAAAAAAATGCTTTTAGTATTTAGCAGTGCAAAAGCAAAGACTGGAGCTGGCTGAACAGTTTCTGTGAAAATTGTACTTCACAAATTCAATGCTGCCATTGAGCAAAACTATTTTGTCATACAAAGGGGCATATTCAAAAGGAACTATCACCGACAGCACTTTATCGCAGCAGCCCACAGCACCAGTTTACCCGCGATAGCAGCCGCAAAAAACATCGCCACAGAGGCCCCCGCAACTATCGCTAATGAGATGCAAAGTGGGCGTTACCGTGCCGAAAGCCGCAACAACATCACACCTCAACATTCTCAAAGACCAGACAGAACTGCGATAAAAACACAAAACAGGCGATAAGGCGCGTTAGCACCAGGAATTCTACACCTGCTCTGACCTGGTGTAAAGTTGGACGGCAGCCTGCACAACAAAAGGGAACACAGCCCAGGGCCACATCAGAAGGGCAACAGATGCCATGGAGCCACCCATCATGCGGCCCAGACACCGAAGAGGGCCACAACACCCCTTGACACCACCCCAGGATCACAACCCACACCCGGAACACCCCCTCCGGACCACCACAGACGCAGCGCAGACAAAGACAGCGGACCCCCCGGAAGCGTACCAGCCGCACATACCCAACCTCTGACAATGTCACCGTCCACCACAGGCTGAAAGGGACAACCATCCCACGCATCCCGACCATCATCGACCAACAGGCCTACAGCACCAACACAGCGGACAGCCAACATCCCACCTCACACCGAGCTGCTGGCTTGGCTGCACCTGTTGGCCCCTGGCACCCCCCAACCAACACCCACCAGAGTCGGAGGAGTCTCACTGCCAGCCACATCCAAGTCCCTCACACCTGTCCTGGACATCACCATCACCCTGGTTCCCCAGTCCCCATACGTCCAACACAATGCGCAGGTCACGCTGGAGACCAAGCAAGGACCATACGCCATAGCAGGATGCACGCAAGTGTTGGGAGCAATCCACAGCACACATGTCCCACCTGTGCCCCCTGGTGGCACAGCACACAATCACCACAACAGAAAGCACACGTCCCACCCCAATGTTCAGGCAACAACAGAACACCGTGGAACCTCCAACAATGTTGCCTTCAAATACACAGCCAGTGTGCATGATTCCTCCATGCTCCGACAGTTCATCAGCAACCAGCGTTCCCAGGATGGCACCAAGGGAAATGCACAGCCCCTTGGCAAGTTCCAAATGAACACCCCACTCACTTCAACTCCACAACCATGCAAATCACAACTCTGGCAATGCACACGTCACAAAATCACAACCAACATGCACAACAACATGCCCACCCACCAGACACAACAGAAGAACTCACAATGGTTACCTGGCCAAGCAGTGAACAGGAGCCGTCAACGGCATGGCACCTCAGCCACACAACAGCCAAATGTGGGGAGAGGTGGCAAGCAGGCATGTGTGAAGGATGCAGTAGTACCATGATTGGGAAAGTACACAATGCCAAGAGTGGCGGAGATGTGCTGGACAGACCGCAGTATGCAGTACACACCCATATCCATGGTGACATACACCTCTGGTGTATGGAGTGTAGTGGACAGTGGACGCAACCATGTCACCACAGCCAGTGGGGGACCTCGCGGAAATCTTGCCTGTTACGCCCCCCCCTAAGCGTGACCGGAGTGGGATGGCCCGGCATATGCCACGCCAGCATAGGGGTGTGAATAAGAAGCACGTAGCCCTGGGCGTGGTCCTCTTCCGGAAAGCTCAATGTCTCTGCCAGGGCGGCGCCTCTCACCCCGCCACGAGGCCGACGCCGTCCTCTAGAGCGGAGTTGCCTGCGATGCTGTGCGCCTGCCGGACCCCGGCACGCTGGACCACGAACCCATCAGGCCCGCCCCTGCACAGCCAGGCCTCACTGATCACCTGCAGACACCGGCGTGTGTCAAGGAGGGCCCACCACGTTCCGGCGCAAGCTCCAGGCCCGAGTCCCTCGACCGTGGCAGCCTCCTCAGACCATCACGGCCTCCACGACACGCGCCTGCTTTAGTCCTTTTTCGTTGACGTACTCTACTGCCACCTCAGGCCTACTCCTCAGCGCAGTAGGTCCCATGTGTGAAACTGTGTCCTGAGTCATGAATGGCAGTGACCCCAAATACGGGCCAGCGGCAACAGCACCAGGCCCCACCCGATCAGTGAGGCATAGTTCCATATGGGCTTCTTGCGACACGTGGTGCCACTAACCCTGTTCAACGCCAGCCGGCGACACGTGGTGCCACTAACCCTGTTCAATGCCAGCCGGCGACATGTGGTGCCACGAACCCTGTTCAACGCCAGCCTGCGACACGTGGATGAGGGACCAGGACTACCCTGCGAACCAGTAGGTCCCACATCCAGCACCTAGGCACAAATCACGAATGGCACACCAGTGGTCGCACGGAGAGGAGTAAGAGGAAGATGCGGCTCAGTCCGGACGAAACCCGGGTCACATACACGGAGGTGTCCGAACACGTGGTGCCACTGAACCTGAACTACGCAGGCCAATGGTGCCATCCAACCTATGCCGGCGACACTCGCTGAATGGTCCGTGCTGACCGCTGCCTCAGGCCTACACCACGGTCAGGCAGGTCACAAATTTGGAACTGAGCCTTGATTACACCATGGCAGTGAACACCATTTAAGGCATAGGACAAGTCACTATACTCACTTCGATGTGGTGCCAACAAGTCTGTGCATGGCATCACAACCACACGTGTCTGTGGCCCTACGTGGACTACTGCCCTCGGCCTATGCTGCGCACGAGTGGGTCACAGATTTGGAACTGAACATTGGTTATTCAAAAGGCAGAATACATGTCATTGCACGCATGGAGAGGTGTAAGAGGATGACGCTTTGCAGTCCGGAGGGAACAAGATCATCATTACTGCGGTGATCGAACACTACCGACAACTGCCCTTGTGTCACTAACTCTGTGCCTCACCGGCCAACGACACATGGCTGAGGGCCACTGCTGACCGCTGCCTCCGGCCTACACTGCGGTCCAGTAGGTCACAGACTCTTCATTTTGCAATGGCTTAGTTCATATCAGCGAACCGGCATAATCGCAGACAGCATCTCCTCTCAGCCCCGGTGCCACTAAGTCTGTTTCCCGACAATCATGGACACTCTCTGGTCGAACTTTGGTGGCGTCTGAGTCTATGGACTAAGGGGCAGTTTTCATCCTCATGTAGCTGATACCGAAATGGTGGTGGCAACGAGGCTGTCGCATTCCACTCCTCCATTTGCTGCTTCCGGATAAAATCAAACCTTTCGGCGTCATGCCCTGGAGGACACTTTCCACTGTCCCCCGAAACCCTCCGCAACATACACCTCGGACATTGATGGTGACCCGCTCAGGTCGCATGGCCCATCTGACTGCACCGCAAGTCACCGTCCCGTGGCTGGGTGCCTGTGCCCGCTGCTGTGCATCCGGGGCCACTAACTCTGTACTTGTCAGGTCCGGGACCCCTTCTTCTGAGATATTGGATGGCCCCTGAAGCGTTGGCCTTGGGGTCATCAATGCCATTTCTCTGTGGCCCTGCGCTGTACGCAGCCTCCGGGCCCAACAGCGTCCCACCAGGGCTCACACACCAAATCGAGTCCTGACCGGCCCGGACGTGGCATCACTGCAGGGGGCACACGCCACCACAGCAAGGACCACCTCCAACAGCCATCTGCCACAGTCGACACGGTGGTCCTGACAGACTTACGGAGTTGCTCAGACCTGTCGTAGATGCCATCATCGGCCTGATACCCTGCTCAGCACTCCAGGTGCCAGTGACTCAGTGCACCACAAGCCATTGTCCGTTACTGATTGAGTTTTGAGCTGTGGAGAGGTTGCGCAGCTATGTCACCTCAAACAGTGTGGGGGCCCTGAGACGTTGATGGGGAAGATGATGCAGGTATGACACACCCCACTTCATCTGCATCAGGTATCTGTCAGAGGGACATAATCTGAGACTTTTTCTTCACATGGGCGCGCTCATCTCTAGTGTCCCATCCCCAGTGTACTGCAACTCACGGACACTTCTGTTTGCATGTTGGCTGTCCTCTGGACTTTCTCCGGCTCCCTCCATGTTGCTCAGCAGTTGACTCTTTTATGCATGTGTTTTCTGTTTCCATTGCACTGGTGTCTAATGTTCAAGTGGTTGCCAGCACCAGACATTCCGTGCGGAATGGCTTACACTCACCCCACACACATCCAGCACAGGCGTCACTGTACATGTGGCCCTGCCAATAAAGGGGCCGGGCGCATGTGCCCGTAGCCATTTCAACATGATATCTGCTTGTGTCCCTGTGGTCTTGTTGTATGCATGAGGGCCCTGGGCCCGACGCCATTACATTGTGCTGTGTACATCGGATGCAGACGTGTCACCGCAGGCAGCGGGTTGGAGCTTGGGCATGTAGCTTTGTCATCACCCACTCAGTTCGTAAGGGGAGTGGCCAGGGCCGTCGTACGCAGAGCCAATATGGGTGTGTGACTGTTATTTGAGCACCCCTGCCCGTGGTTCTGTACTGTGAATGTGCATCTGCATGTGTCTCTATGGCAGTGTGGGTCTCCTTAGTGGGGTGTTGGTGGCCCTTGAAGAGTGATAGACACCTACATATGTGTCCTGGTTCGCATTTCATGGGTTTGGCCCCCACCCATGGTGGGTGAAGTGTCGTGAGCCAGCTGTGCTTGCGGGTGCTTCCTGCTGTGTGGTCTGTTGCAGGCTCTGTGTTCTCCTCTAAGCAGCTTGGCTGTCCGGGTCCTGGTGGGGGGTTGTGTGGGATATCCATGTGCTGTTGTAGGGCATTGGTGTCAACGGTGTGGTGGTCCTCTCCAGCATCACTGATGTGTTGTATTCTGTGCTCTGCTGAGGCTGTTGTGTGCCCCTCTGCGATGTGAAGGGGAGATGCGTATTGACTTTGTGTTGACATATATGTTGGCGCATTGTGCAGGTTTGCATGCAGACTGAATGGCAATGTACATTGTGACTGTTTGGGGGGTGCTGGATTCTTCTGCGGGACAGTGTACATTTGGTCTACATGATGGATGTGAGGTCGTATGGATACATTTCCATTTCACAGTTTCCAGCTCTGTCAGATGGAGTAGGCATGTTTCTGTGCATGTGCGGAGCCAGTTGTGTCCTCTGTTCTGCAGTGTTGGCTATGCGCGTTGTTCCTCGTTGTCGTCAATGTGGGTGTGCTGCTTGTGCTATGTGTGTGTGCTGCAGTGTGCCAAGGGGGTCGGGCTGATGGACCTGGGTGATTGTGGGTGTGCAGTGTGCTACACCTCGTTGTGCATGTATGCCATTGTGCCCACTCCTCCGATCCCCCCAGTCCCTGGTTGTTGCACTCCCTGTTGATGTTGTGTCAGGTCCTCTCAAGTTGTGTCCGTACTCCCTACTCCTTGAACCGTCTCCACACTGATGACTGTGGCCTGGGTTTCCTTCAGCTCCTCCGGTGGCGCTGGACAGCCACCTCCTGTCGCCGTTGCTGCCTTCCTGTTGGCAGCGGGTTTGTGCCTGGTTTAGGTAGTCACGTCATGCCGGAGCCTAATGGCCTCCTGGATTGGCCTCCTCGGCACTCCGACTGCAATCCAGGTGGCCTGCTAGTGGGTCAGTTGCTGGTAGTGTTCTGTCAACTCCATGACGCTGGTCTTGTTTTCCTGCGGTCTGCACCCCGTCTTCCTCTCCCGCTTCCATGTTACTATGCACTTTGGATTGTTTTTGGTGTATTTTTTCTGTGGTTTTTATGGTGCATTGTTCCGCCAGACGCGAGGGATTTGCAGGCCTGTGACTGGTTTTCGCTACTTTTTGTACCACGGTTGGCCTCATCGCATGTTTTTTTGCGTTCGCGTATCGCATTTATGCGGCGTGGCGTTGATTTTCACGCGGAGATTTGGCACGTTATCTGGTGACTATCACATGCCTCCGCCTTGTTGTGAATTCCACGTTCACACGGAGTTATTTCCCCGCGATAGGCTGCGATTTTGAAAGTTGTGTTACGCTACTCTTTCGGTAGTTATCACACATTCTTGTGAATATACCCCAAAGTGTCCTAATTTGTGAGCAAAAGATGATCCTTTTATTTTGTTAACATTTTTTTTTAATTATTATGAATTTTTTTAACAGTACATAATAGCCAATATGCATATTATACATCTCCATTCGCATGATATCATTTTACATTTCAATGCATTTATGGCATTTTACAGTTGTATCACCATCGCTATATTGCAAATCCAGTATGAGGTGAACTGACATTATGTCTTGATGATAAAAAACGAAAAAGAAAAGGGGGGAAAAGTTTAGAACAGAAAGAAAATCTCAACTGAAACTAATATATACAATTACGTTGAGTAACAGGCGCTCCATCTGCTATACCCACACATATTTTGAATATGCATCCCCCCATCCAAATGAACTGCAAACTTAGTTACATGCCATTGAGTTGTTCCGTGAGCAAAAGATGATCCCTTGATGTATTTTCTGCTTGTTGACAATGGGAGTTTTCTTGTTGACTAGGGTATACACCCATGCGAGGCAGAACCCAACATTCAAGTCAGGGTAAGCTAGGAACACAACTAAGATAACCTATTCTCACCCTCTGGTAGCTTGGCACAAAGCAGGCAGGCTTATCATGAGAGGCATAGTGTAAAGTATTTGTTCAACATACCCCACATTAACACAATGAGTACACCACAAAAAGACTCTACACAGGTTTATAAAAAATAGGTTGTTATATTATGAACACATTAATGCCAAAACGACAAAAATCTAATGTATACTTTTCAAGTTTTGACATGGAAGGCATACAAATAAACACAGTGCTAGAACACGAGCAGGTTGCAGGTTTAATGTTCCTGATCCAAGCAATGGATCGCTAGGCTTCCGCGAAGTGCCTGCAGAGTATCGTGCCCAACCAGCACTCGTTGAAAGATCTGTACGGGTCCCTCGGGACTGGGTGTGCAGGAAAGTTCAGTGACCCGCAAGCGTACAGGCGGCTTCACAGACGGCGCAGGTCCGATACACAAATCACAGTACCTTTTCCTTGGGCAAAGTAGAGGAGGTGTTGGCCTTGTGGTTGGCGACCCTGGGGCTCTCCGGTGTCGGAAGGTGATGCATTGATGGGCCATGCCAGGCTGTCCTAGAGGAGTTGGGTCAGGTTCGGCGGTTTGATACTTGGCAATGGCACAGACTTGGCAATCTCACTCCCAGTCGGCCCCTCCCACTGGCATTGATGGCAAACAGCTGACATCTTTGGAGACCTCTGCATTGGCAAGGCAACCTGGCAAGCCCGCACTGGAAGGGGCTTCCCCCAGTGCGGCAGCATCTGTCAACACAGCAGAAAGCTTGGCCCTTCAGAAAACACTGGCGATCAGGCACGCACTGATCCTGGGTGAAGCGAGAAGCGCTTGATCTTTATCAAGGCAGTGTTAAGCCACTTAAAGTGGCTTAACACTGCCTTGTACATAAGGCCCCCTTTCAAAGGGGAGGGCAATGGGTGTTATGGTGGGCATTCTGCGGCAACACCCAGTGGTTTTGATGCAGCCCTGTATTTACAAGGGAGGCGTAAATATGGGGCAGCGCCAATATTAAGACTGCAATAAACCAGGTCTTAACATGGCAAAACGAGGAGAAATGCTTTATTTCCCCTGGTCTTTGCTGTTTCTATGTGTGCTGCAGTGTGCAGCACACATAGAAACAGCAAAACACCATGCATGGCTGTTTATGTGCAGGAAGGTGTCCCTTGCTGCATATAAACAATCATTTTAAAAACTGCGAGTTGCAACTTCTATGTATGCTGCAGCAGCACACATAGAAGTTACAAATCACTATTTAATATTGTTTATGTGCAGGAAGGGACACCTTACTGCACATAAACAATAATTCTCCCCAACGCAGGCACCCTTGCACTGTGGTGCAAGAGCGCCTGCGTTGGAGCTAGGCAGCTGTAATTAGCGCCAGCGCAGGGGAAAACGCAGGGCTTCACTGTATTGTGTAAATACGGTGCAGCCCTGCATTTCCAAAGTTGCGGAGCGTGGCGTTAAGCCAAGAAGGCTTTTAAATATAACCTTTTGGTTCTCCTTTAGTTGCACATATTAACTGTTTTAGGCTGCCTCTGCTTTGCACTGTCACACATAATACATTTGTTTTGTGACATAATAAGATTTTCAAAATACACTGTACATATCAATTGTTATCCAGTGACTCTTCTTGGGATTCAGTTTGAACATCTAGTACAAGGTCAAGCAACAAGGTGTACTGTTTTCTTGTGTCCGGCCACCAACATCTAACGTTTTTAATCATAACACGGTAGCACAGCTGCAGTTTTACAACACAGTAGTTCTTATTATATAAGCGTGTCTCGCCCCCTTTTGGGGGCAGAGAGGAGAATTCTGTAACAGTCCTGTAACGGAGGCAGCAGCCTTGCGTAAACTGAGTTTACACCTATGATGCGGATCACCTAACTATGCCAGGTATGGAGTCCGTTGCTAATCCCAAAGATCACTAATATACCCCTGTGCTCACATAGTGACGGTAGGCCTGGATAGATATATTAGATGCCATGGTTGGGTTGTTCATTGTATACAGGATGCTAATATTGTTCATTATGTTGCTCAGTTGTAATTGTTTACTTATTGCAGCTCACTTACTTCAAAATAGACTATGATAGTTTCAATAAATATATTGTAAATTTCCTTTGTGTCTTTCTTTCGTTTACTATAGACATGCATGAGTGAGAAACAAAAGGTGATGATCTGTTTCCACAGTTCCCTTGGGGACTAGAGATTCATGTTCTAGGTTTGCTGAAATCACCTGCTACTTTGGAAAGGTTAGGAGTTCAGGTGGGGCACTGTGAGCTAGTCGGATTTGGGCCTAGAGGCACTGAAGTGGTAGAGAGACTCCCACATTCTGGCGTCCTGTTAACTCAAGGCACAGTTCTGCTTCCCAGTAGAATCCCTGCAATATACCCAGTCCATAGAATGCCTGATGTAAAAAGACAAAGCATTTTCAAGTTGACCCATTAATTGACCTGAAGCAAATACATCCGTCATATGCTTCCGGAAACATGGTAACGTTTCCGAACTCCCTTCACAACATGACTGCCTTAGCTTAGATTTTGCTGCAACTTGGAAATGTCAGAGGAAGGCAGCCCAAATAACTGGCATTGCCAATTTAGCTTAAAGAATCAAGAAGATAGGAAAAGATACGTACTTATTCAAATAAAGGCCTTGGTTTATTACTTTTTTGACTGTGTCGGAAGTTTATCTATGAAATGGATTCACAGAGACTGCTTCCATCTTAGATTTTTTATCAAGAGCCAGAATTTCTGTTTTTTCCCCTGTTCAATTTAAGGAATTGGTAAATTGATGTGAAACATAAGCATACAGAGGACTCAAGCTGAGTGAGTAGTAAACAGATGCGGATCTGATCTTTGAAAATTAGGAGATGTCCCTACAGTACCTGTCACCGGAAGTCAAGCCGAAGTCTACAAGGTTTAAGCCTGGCAAGTAGTCTATGTCCAGGATGAGCCTAAAGCCGCCGAGGGCAGTCACAACAAACAACTGTGTCCTTTTCCCTGAGATAATAATTATAGATTTTAAAAGTCTATCATCACTGCCGTTGCTTGCGATAGATCGCCTGAGATGGGTATAATCTTAGAGATATGGCAGCAGCCTTTAACTTTAAAACCTCTGTAATCTAAGCATTATCTCGTCTGAGCAGGGAGGATCTGTTGTCTAAGACCTGAGATTGCGAGATCTGTGTTACTTTTTAGTTCACATCCTGCCCCTTTCAAGTATATTCAGTCATATTAAATGATTGATGTTTTAATTCAAATTGTAGAACAGGAAAATGAAAGGACGTTGAAGGGAGAAGTGAGGGACCATACCATATATATTTTTGAAAAATTGTAGGAGGCAATGTCAAATTGCGTAGCTAGATCATTTGAACCATATGTAAACTCCATGGATTCCTGAGAAATCCACAATTTCTCTCTAATTTTTCAACATTTTCTGTGAGCGTGCCCCCTAATACTCTGAGAGAGGTCCTAGCTTTGTTGCCACACCAGTAGAGCACTAGAATATTTTCTGGGCGCTCCCTTCAGACCTTCCTACAAGGCCCATGACTTTTTAACCAACTGTATTGTAAAGGTATTCCAATGTGTTTTATGATTTTCCAATGGAAATGCCTTCAAACCCTTGCTGGGGTGGAAGGTGGTCATGCTCAGTGGTCACTGTAATTCGAGTTGGCAATTTAAACCCAGCTCTTTGAAATTTAACCAGTCCCCACTGATATTGAGTGGTCTTTTTGATGACAAACAATGTTTTTTACACTGTCCAAAATTAAACAAAAAAGATTTCTAGAGTTTATTTTCCGCTTGGCCAGTTGTATGTATGAATTTTTTTTAAATGCTTCTGGTGCATGCCTAAAATGTGAAATAGTCACCGACCCTCCTCCTGCTTTTCCTCATTGAACCAAACTTCAGGTCAAACATTTCTAGCTTCTCCCTTTTATCTCCAAGCCTCAGTCAAACTGCCCATCAGGCACCCCCACCCCTGTCTTCAAATTGGTTAAGTGTAAGTGAAAACCCGCATCTTTGTTTAGAAGTGCAAGAAGACATGAGTTGGGTGTTTTGTTTCATACAACAGACAATAACAGCAAATACTAAGAGAAGATGATGGCAAAGTACAGAAAACAAAGAATAACAAATTTGGTAAAACCTTCAATCTTTAGCATTACACTTCCGCTTCCCCCCTCTGCATAGCATCTGTGTGCCCGTACACCTAATCCGGGCAACTGCTTCTGTAATTATAAAGTACTTGTCATTTAATTTCTTTACAATCTTTTTAGAAAAAAATAAGATTTATTTTGTGTTTTCAAACATTTTCATGCACTTGAATAACTGTGATATATTAAGGTATGAGTATTTATGTAGAGCTTACCACCCATGACAAGGGGCACTGGTACTTTACAGAACGGTAGCAGATTGCTATGTGGGAACCGAAGTAGTAATTGTAAGTGTAATTGCATTTATTTAGTGCTTACTACCCCTGATGAGGCGTCAAAGTGCTTTTCGGCGAGTAGCACGCTACTCCGAAACCCAAAAAGGATTAGTGTTGAATTATTATGGGTAAATATTAAATTAATTTGAGCTGTGGACATGTGAGTCTGTTATTCGGGTTGAAAAGGATAGTGGAGGGATAGAAGAGGGAGGGTTTTGCATTTATGTAGCACATGGTACCCCTGATGAGGCACCAGAGCGCTTTTCGAGGAGTAGCACCCTACTCCGGAACCCAAACAGGACTACTAGTGCATTAGTGTAGGGAAATATGAAATTAATTTGATCAGTGGACATATGAGTCTATTAATTTGATTAGTGATTCAGTGTTATTGATTAATCATGCATGAGTTACAGTTTACCATGTTGTTTTCATTGAATGTCATGCATTATGCAATATGCATCTCATGCATTGTTGGGCCACTCCTCATATAGGGAGGTTAAATTGTTGTGTGTTTTGCTAATATGAGATGATCATACCGTTTGTGACTTTGATACGCATATGGATGTTACGTCATGATGTCTGTCCAGTAGTTGTGGCAGATTTACATTTCTCAGTTAAATAATGTTATTGCTGTTCGAGGATATTCTTATGCAATTTATGGAGCCTCAGAAAATGCACAGAGTGGCAGAGCATATAACATGTGGCTTAGCAGAAGAGAACACGTCACAGAGCAACTATCATAACCTGAGTAATTTCCACTGTTCGCTCTACTCTCACTTTGAGGTCTGACCTGGTACCAGAGAATTCCTGTGATCCTATTACATGACTTCCAGGCTGACATGGTGATATTTTTGCTTCTTTTTTTTATTCAATATATGGAGGTGCTATGCATTCTTAACTAATAGTAGCATCAAATCTACTATCCTCACCTATACCTACTTTACCCTTCAGAAGGTTCAAGTATTTTGCTTAAAAATACTTTTGTTCAAGACTGAACCTCATTCTAAGCTTAATTTACAATTACTCATTTAGCTCCAGACTTCTGGGATTGGGGTTGTATGTCAGAATGCTGGTGCAAGAAATAAAGTCTGACATCATTATTGTGTCCTAAATACCACCTACAAAAATATTGTCTTTTTGGAAGTCAAGTCAAAAAGGCTTTATTTCGATAAAAACATATCATAAAAGCTGAATATAAATAAAAAAAAATCCATTTTAAAAAGCATTTACAAGAACCACTAGATTCCATAAATTTTCAACGAAGAAATAAATACATTCTACACAAGTTAAAAGCAATTAGCAATTTAACAATAAAAACGAATTAAACATTAATTTTAAGCCTTTTACTACGTAAATACCAGGCCCATGATAAAAATTTAGATAAACCACAGACATAAAGTGGGCGTGAATCTGACGTTAAGATACGCAAGGCCTCAATGTGTGACCTAGTGCCTAAAAGCCGACACAGTGCTTTGAGCCACTTTTTCCTGGGTTTTACATATTCCGGGCATTGGAACAAAAAATGCGCTAGGGTCTCGGTGCAAGTTGTACAAAAAGGGCAAAAGGCAGTTGTCTGTGCCGGAATTTTCCACCGTGCTGTAAACGCTCTTAGTGGGAGAGTCCCAACTCTAAACTTGAAATAGAGAGCTCTATCAAACGGTTTTTCAATAATGTCCAGATACAGTTCCCGAATGGGTAAGTCCTTGAACTTCAAGAAGTCCTCCGTTAGTTTTCCCAAAGACTGATCAACATATGTTCGGGACATAACCCAATTCCAGTATAAAGTCTTTAGGGTTGCCTTTGGTGGAGATGATCTATTATCCCATGCTTCACTTAATCCAAGAGCGATAAGTAAAGCTTTTACATCTCTCAACCACTTTATTTTGTGCCATCCCGGTGATGCCATTATTTCGGACAACCCTTTAGCGTATTTGGCGAGTTCTCGGACTCGCCACAACCGGGCCCATAAAACCAATGGCCGGAGTTTTGCAAGATCAGCTATAGAACGACAGCCTAAATCAAACATCAACGGTAAAGTTGGCGTGCCCTGAGGGAGCAACATCAATGATCTACAAAATGTGTTTTCCGACTTGGAAAGTTCATCTATATTTTGGGTACCCCATAGTTCTGCTCCATAAAGAGCAGAACTAACTCCTCTTGCTTTATAAATGTCTACAACCGGGGCTATCGGTCTTATTATGCAGAGACGCTGTTCCTTTAGTAGGGCCCCTGTCACCCTCTTATGATTTAGAAGCATTTTGGTTAAATGGGGGGTCCATTGCATTGTTTGGGAGATGCGTATTCCTAGATAGTCAAATACCCTCTCCCTACCTAAGGATACTGAATTCAGGACAGGGGATCGGGCGAGTTTTTTTGGGGGATTCATCACCAAGTATTTGGTTTTGTCAGTATTAATGACCAATCCCCGCTCCAAGCAAAAGGTCTGAAAGTTGTTAAGGAGCTTCTGAAGGCCCATTGGGGATTTGGATAACAAGAGCGTGTCATCCGCAAAGAGGAGAGTGGAAGTAGATTTTTGTATTATTAACTGGAACGGGATCATATTTTTGTAAAGTAGATTTATGTCAGACGATATTCTCACAAAGATTTCTGGTACCAAACACCTACTGGTCTATATTTTTTTCCAATGTGGAAGAATTTACCAGCTAACTTAATCCATGATGCGCCCACCAAACGATAAACAATAGATCTCTTAAATATAACGTACTGTTATGCTAGAAAGTAACACATTATAACGTTTTATTATGTAATGCGGTAACTAAATGCAATACAATGCACACATTTTAATGTAGGCACTGTAAAGCAACAACTGAATGTGTTAATTTATTAACCTTATAAATCTCATGCTCTCCAGTAATCATGGTTCATACCGGTAACTCACAAACACAGACATCAGAACACTTTACTCAGCCTGCAACATACCTTCACGTGCACCATATGCCACCAAAGCCATGTAGGTGGCAAAGTGATTTGTCAGCCCCACACAATCCTTACTTATACCAATGTCCACATTAACAACAGAACACGCCCAACCAAACCCTCACAAGCACCTCATCATGCTAACAGAGTGTAGTTGGCAAAGCAGTGTTGCCATAAAAGCAGATCCCTGAAATAAACTATTGACACAGAAACCATCACGCACATGCAAGAGACCACAAAAGACCTTTAAATACAAAGGGCGATATTTACAAGGGGATATCACCACCAGAGTGTCACTTTTAGCAACGTTCTGGTGAAGATATCCTCTTCTTATTTACAAAGCAGAGTTAAGCCACTTAACATGCCTTAACGCCGCCTTCTAAATAAGGCCCCTTTTCACGCTTCACTTAGCGTCAAAGGGGGGTGCAACGGGTGTTGCAGTGGGAATTCTGCAGCAACACCCATTACTTTTTGACACTGCCCTATATTTACAAGGTATGAGGGAGTGCCAAAAACTAAGAGCAGGGACTTCCTTGTCTTAGACTGGCGATACGAGGAGAAATTATTAATTTCTCCTCTTTTTTTTGCTTTTTCTATTTGGGCTGCATTCTGCAGCACACATAGAAAGAGCAAATCACCTTTCAAGATTGTTTTTTGCAGGAAGGTGTCCCTACAGCGCAGGCACCCTTGCAACATGGCCAAGTGTGCCTGAGCTGGCGCTAGGCAGTTTTATTAGCCCCAGCACTAGGAGAAACACAGGGATGCGCAGTATCTTTGCAAACACGGCGCATCACAGCGTTTTAAAAATGTCAGAGTGCAGCGTTACTAATTTTTTTGTAACACTGCGCTCCGACATTTTGTTGTAAATATCCACCACAGTATCATGCCACTGTGATGCACTGACTTCCAAGTGAGGCGACGAGCTACCTAGGAGGAATGCCTGTGGCAAACTAACAGTCGGCGTTCTATTTGATTCTGGCCTCTTAGCAACTTTTCAGTGTCTGTCAGAGACACTTCCTGCATTATGGTAGAATTTTTTTTTTTTACATCTTTTTGTTGATACATGTTATTTTTCAACATTTACCATAATCTTTATTCTGCATCTTCATAAGGCAGATACATCATTTGCCAGGTAGGGCATCCTTGCTGCGTTATGGCAGCTTAGTGAGATCTCTGCGCTCCATCCATGGGGTTACATTTTCACTAGACCATACACAGTCTGTGTTTTGCAACTACTGTTGACACTAGGGACCACAAGGAGGGCAGTGACTCTTTTCTATAAAGTATTTCTTACTGAATACAAATCTAACTCACAGTTATGGGGCAGATAGTCTCATGGTGAGGGGAGGGAATTAACTGAGAGTGACTGGGTTCAATAGTGTGGCATATAAGGCCTCTAGGAATAATCACTTCAAATTACAGCAGTTCAACTTGGTTGCATCGAACATATTTGACCCCAAAGACATTGTCCAAAATGTGCCACACTGTGGCATAAACTTGCTCTAGATGTGGCATTCCAGAGGCTGATGTTTACTATATGGGTTGGGCATGTCCAAGGACTGTTGGATACTGGATAAAGATAATGGGTAAATTAAAACAGACCGTGGGCTGAAATAGCATTCCTAAGGCTGGAGATGCTTGGACCACAGCCTCCGTGTTAGAAGAATAAGTTAGGCAACAGGCTGCTTGACCTGGCCCTGGTGGTGGCCAAGAGACGTACAATGTAGACCTGAAGGTCCCATGAGGATCCCGGGCACAAGCGTTGGAGAAGAACATTACAATCATGGGCCGCCCTTGAATGAGAGTTTCCCTACTTGAAAAGACTCAAGGGGGAGGGCAATAGGAAATAGTGTCATCTTTTATAAATGCTGCTAATGGTGATGAACCACCCTGAGCTATCGCTGAAGATGAAGCTTAACGTTTATGCTTCCACTCGAACACTCCCACCTCCCGCCAAATAAAAATGAGCTTTATTGATGCATCAACTAGATCTCTTTAAACAGAATGAACACTACCTGCTTCCCCTGCTCTAGGTGGCCCTTCCAAAGAGCTCCTGTGTGGCTAACTGTAGAGCCGACAATGCTATCAATACACGCATGCCTGTACGCTTGTGTTCACCCACTCTCCTGTTTGTGGTTGTAAGGTTGTAATGCAAGTCAAACTGTTGTATTGCCTAAAGAATTTGTAATACATGCAGGACTTTTTGACTTGATTGTATTTACGTGCAGTCTATGAAACTACTGATTGGATTGCAATGTTATTAGTCAATCAGCACTACTATATAGATCTCATTGTTTACATGAAGCTCAATAGAATATATTGCCAAAAAATGTACGACCGGCGACTTGATCCTCACCGCCAGAAACAGCACATTTCTAACAGTCACCAAAGCCACAATAACAGCAGAGCACAGTAGGCGACCCACCTGAACCATGGCAGTACCAAACCCTTCGATGTGACTGAACAATCAGTACTAACTTCCTAGACACATCCTAGACACTTACCAACACCCAAAACAACAGCAGAACACATTAAACCACCCACTAGCACCATCACACACTACACACCGCCAAAGCCATCTAGGTAGAAAAGTCATGCTGCCCCAACAGCACATACCGAACACAGCCATTGATGAAAAGTGATAAACAGCAAAGTCCCCTGACACAAACAATCAGCTTAAAATTGCAATGACATGTGATTGTTTATTTAAACTACAAAAGAATCACCTCCAACCACGTAAGTGAACAGATCCATCATTAGTACTGTTCCCACTAATACAGAGCAGAATTGGACAATGGTATGGAAAGTTTTACAGCGCGTTTGGTGACTCGGACGATCTCCACAGTTTCTGTTGCCGCCCACCGTTCGAATCGGTTTTGTGGAAATGTGTGCAGTAGAGTGAGTGAGAGTGCGCCTGTGTGAGGTGAATGTATCAGGTTAAATGAGTGGTCGGTTTCTGTTTGGTAAGAATGGAGGTTCGGGAAACAACGACACTTGGCACAATAGCTCTGGTCAGTAAAAAAAACTGAGAACTCTTATAAACAGCAACCGAGTAGCCAACGTTTTCAATAGAAATTCATATAACATGTAACCCCCCACCATCGTCTAACATAACACATGCTGCATAATATGTAAGATAGAATATCACAAAATAACTTGACATAACGTAGCACTGAACACCACCAAAATATATATGAAGTAAAATCCATGACGTAACACACCGTGGAAAATGTTCCTGCAGCGTTGACTAAAACACCCAAAAATTAAATATAACATATTACGCGAGATTTTCTCAAAATAAACTATCAATGTGAACTGATTTGCAAAAAAAGATGATTTGGCTGTGCCTTTCTATGTCATTCTTTTGTTTAAATAACCACGTCCCATGTGTCTGCCTTTGCATGTGTCTGCCTGTAGGCATGTGCGTGTTCTTTGTGGGCTTAGTTGGACAATAATCAGTTAATTCCAGCAAATGCTGCTTCTTTTGATTGGCAATAAATCTGATTTTCCAGTTTAACCCCTGAACATCAATTCTGTTGCAGTGACGTTTGATATTTTATATCGGTTTGTACGGAAAGCCGGAAGGTCCCGAGACACCGCAGGCCCCGAAGGGAAGAACAACACTATGCTTTCAAAGTATGTTATTTAGAAGTCTTTATATTGCACAGAGCAGGGCCCAGAGGTCATGTAGCGCCTAGAAACTGTAGGGTTAGTTCAAAGAAAGTGCCCTCAAATTCTAGTTTACCAAATTGCTAGAACCTGTTCAAATATATATTGCTGATATGTTGGATGGTATTAAAACTCACTGAGGACTTTGTGAATCTCTCCTTAAAGAAGCCATATGACGTATAATGTCATGCTCTTAAGGGCCAGGACAGGAACCATCCCAATATCGAGCGGTACCAATATCTGTTGCAAGACGTGTGTAACTAACAATGCCTTGCAGTCCTTCAAACAGCCCACTTACACTAAAACACATTGACTGAGGTTGCACGTGCCACTAATGAGGAAAGTCTATTCCATACAATAACTGCTAAAAAATGTAAAAAAAGAAAAAAAGAAAAAACCATTGGCAAAGCCAATAGATCTCTCCCTTGGGGGTATTGGCTTCGCCAATGGTTTTTAGCGATACTGTACAGAAGGGGTCCTCAGACTGGGGGGGCCTTAATGGAGTCCTGGGGGGCGCCAGGCTCTGGTTAAAAGAAGCATCATGCTGATAGCTGTTCTTTGCTTTAAGCTGAAAACAAATGTGTTCCAAGGATGAAAGAAACGCTGATGCAGGTAAGAACATCTTTATTCCACCTCCACAGTTCGCCTAAACAGCTGCTCTCTTGAGAAGGTTAACTCCAACATTCTAAGGTAGCCTCTCGGCCAACAGTAGGAATATACCAACAGCGGAAGGAGGAGAGGGGGGGGGGGAGAAAGGGAGGAGAGAGGAAGGTTACAAGGGAAGTAAAATGTATTAGAAGGAGGAATAAAATATATAAGGTAAGGGAATGTAATTATAACAAAATGCAGTAAGCCACTCTGCAATGGGCCATTACTAACATCTTTTGTCATTTGTATCTGGCTGGGAGTATGTGTCAGAGGGGAGGGGACTCCAAATATTCTTCAAGCCTTCTCGCCCCGTTTCAGATAGTCACACTGTGGATACCTTTACACGTTAGTAAGGCCTAGGTAACAAGAATAGTAAGTTTGGCAATCAAGTATTTGATTGCATTTTTAAAAGGTTTAACAGAACTGTGGTGTATAAGTAAGTCTAGACAGATTTAACATTGTAAATGTAATAGAATCGTTGTGAAAAATTTGAGTGGAGCCCAAATATATATTTTTTTATCCAGGGAGGGCGTGGCATAAAAGGTTAAAGAATAAACAAATAAAGGTGCTATACCGTGTCCACCCTCCTCATTTTTTAGACGGCGCAACATGAGCGCCTGCGCATACAAACTGAAGCAGACACTTTTTTACATTTCTCTTTACTGACAGGAGTTTCTTTTTAAAAAGTAGTGTGAAAGTGTATTCTTCATGTTTTGAGGCACAGGTAGGGGGAAGCAACATTGAGGGCACAGGATGAGGGAAGCAACACAGAGTGCTGATGAGCAAGGAAACAATAAGGGGGAAGCAACACTGAGGGCGCGGGTGGGGAAGGAAGCAATGCTGGGGCGAAGCAGTACAGGGGCAGAAGCAACACAGAGGGTGGGGGTCAAAGCAACATGGAGGGCACAGTTGGGGGAATCTGGAGTTGGGGGACTAGAGAGAGGAACATGGAGTTGTTGGGGGAGATGCACGCAAGAGCAAGAATAACACAGTGTGGCGGGGGAAGAGCAGTTCACGAGAGAAACAGCTGGAAAGAACTTGAACTCTATTTGAGTGCTTAAACAAAAAGAAAAAACAGTGCTTCAAAGATAAGCAGAGATATGACATAAGTAATACATACATGCTCCTAGAGATGCACAAACACAAGAAGAGGAAAGAAAGTGATGAATAACAGGCAAGCCCATAATAAGAGTGAAAAACAAAGTAAATTAATGGTAAACAATGGACAGACTTTAAGCCCGCTGTAAGCTGACAATAGCTCTTTTCGCCAAAAGACAGCTTGCACTGTCTGGTGGGCAAATCCTAAAAACTGCAGAGTAAAAGTGCTCACACTGCTTTTTTCTAAACTTAATTAATGTCTGCACTTCCTAAGATTCTGTGGCTAGACATGCCCCACTTACATATATTTATTAAATCCCCTCAATCTTTTAAAAAATAAATAACATATGGTCAGTTTGGTGCAGTTCTCAAACATGATCCATTAGTATGAGCCAGGCTGGAAATGTGATCTAACTATTGCGGGCAAAAACAACAGGATGATGGACGGTGTGCTGAAGCTTTTTAACTACTCACCCCCAGTTAAGAGATCTGGGTCCATTGTTTTTTTGCTCCCCATGCCATTACAGTTTAGACCCAGCCATATGCAAATCAGTCTTGACTCTGCTCCTCATGGGAACAGTCCAGCCCAAACTGCCAGGCCAGATCCTCCCCAGACCGTAATCAAGCATCCTGGGACTGGTTTCGGGGTATCACCACTCATCATCCAGGCTAGCTTGAATCCAGAGGCGCAGTGAGCATGGGACCCACATCTAGGCATACACTTTGCCACGTAGAGCAAACATAGCAAATACAACAAGATGATGGATGGACTGCTGAAACTTTTCAAACACTCACCCCAGTCAAGAGATCTAGGTTAAATCCATTGCTCTTTTGCTCACTACGCCACCCCAGTTTGGACCCAGTCATATGCAAATCAGTCTTGACCCTGTTCCCCAGGGGAACAATCCAGCCCGAACTGCCAGGCCAGGTCCTTCCCGGACTGGAATCAACCATTCTGGGGTGGCCTCGTGAGCAAAAGAACGATGGATTGAACCCAGATCTCTTGACTGGGGGTGAGTGGTTGAAAAGTTTGAGCACTCCCTTCATCATCTTGTTGTGCTTGCTATGTTCACCCTAAGTGGGATGGCAATGCCCAGATGTAGGTCCCTTGCTCGCTGTGCCACTGGATTCAAGCTAGTCTGGCTGATGAGGGGTTAAACCCCAAAACAGGTCCTAGGATGCTTGTTTCTGGTCCAGGGAAGACCTGGCTTTGCAGTTCAGGCTGGACTGTTCCCATGAGGAGCAGGGTTAAGACTGATTTGCTTATGGCTGGGTCCAAACTGGGGTGTCATAGTGAGCAAAAAAACGATGGATTTAACCCAGATCTCTTGACGGGAGGTGAGTGGTTGAAAGGTTTCAGCACACCGTCCATCATCCTGTTTTGCTTGCTATCTAACTATTGCTGACTGTCTCTCTCTATGTATCTGTATGTCTTTCATTTTCTGTTTATTTGTCTATCTGTGTATCTATACATCCATCATGTTGGACGGAATCAATAGTATTTTTTTCTAATTGGCCAACTCCACTTAAACAAGATGTGTGATCCTGGGCAAACCCAGTGGTCGAAGTGGACGGGATCGGCAGGGCACGGCGTGCCCCTACTTCTCTAATTTCATAGAGTCCGTTCCCCTACTTTATTTTAAACATGCCTCCCGGACAGCAGAAATCTCCAAGGCCGATCGTTAAGGCTCGGCTTTTGGGGACGGGCGGAACGGGCAGAGAAGGAAAAGGACTCTGTCTTTCCTTTGTGCCCAGAGAAGACAAGGACAGTATCCAGTTCTCCTGCCGCTGGCAGCTGCCCACCCCCTCTCTTTGTTCTCCCTCTACCTTCTCTTTCCGTCTTGCGCCTTCTCATTTAGTGAAAACCGAGACTTCAAGAAACAGGTATTACCTTCTCTTTTCTCCTTTCATTTATTTGCTCCGCTTTGAAATGGAACCAAAAAAGAAAAACACTTTTGCTGGAAACGTCTTCTTTTTCTGACATTTTTCAATTTCTAAGTGCAGCCTCGGGGTGGAGAGAAATACCACATTCAAAATATGAAAAATAACTAACTAAAGCAAGACAGAGTGGTTGCAAGGTGGCCATATTGATTTTTTCACACCTAAACACATTAGCACCACTTTACAGTGTTTGCCAGTGAAACGCTACTTTTGTTTTCTCGTCTCCCTTTGAACAACATTGTTTTCCCTGGGTGGGAAACTGCACTATTCCTAGAGGTACTGAAATACCTGCTTCATGGATGAATTGGAAAACAAAATGTGTACACGAATGTGGTCTTTTTAAACCATACTGCTTACGTTTTGTAAAGATATAAGCAATGGGCATTGAAACAGGTCCCTTCTGGGCCCTGTAGTCATGGCCTTAACTTTTCAGAGAAAAGCACTCACTAATTTCTGAATAATGAGTGTAAACGCGTTGTGGTAACCATGTTGTTCCTGTTTACTTTTCACATGCTTTACATAATCTTGCATTCCCTATGAGGGTTCGCTTTTTCTAGGATGTTGTTAATTATTTTTAGGCAGCCTATTGCTCTTCTCTAGTGCGTAATTTGAATTGAGTCACATCCAGGTGTTTATAACCGGTCAGTGCAGTGCAAGTTTCTCTCAGTGGGGCAGTATGGTGTTCAGTGGGGGAGAGGATGTGGCACTATGGTCAAGGCTGCTGAATTTGGAACTGGGGAACCAGGTTCGGCCTTCATGACCAGTCCACCAGACCACTCCCCCTGAGGGAGCACATTCCCATGTTAGACCTTAGAAGGCCCCCTCAAGATCTCAACATCCCTGGTGTCTTAGCACCAGCAGGTCGACCCTAGCAATGGCAAGTGTGGGTTAACCTTTAAGGCCTGTCCGCCACAATTCATTCTGAAGTTCACCTCCAGTCTTGCAGGCAGGCCTATGAAGCAGCACACTATAGAGTGACAGTGACTCTGTCACTGAGGTCACAGGACCCTTGAGCGGGGTGGCTGTAGGGCAGCGTGACCGCACCAGGCGCTGACCAGCTGTGGTCCATGCAGGTAACAGCGGTGGGGCAGAGGGGCCGGGTAAGGGGGGATTTCGAGGGACGATGCGGATGGAAAATTAAATAAATAATTAATTTCCCCTCTGCATCGTCCCTTGAAATCATCCCTTACTCTGCCCCACCGCTGTTACATGCACGGACCGCGGCAGGCGCTGCCTTCAGGTGGGGCGTCGTGTTTGCTAGTAAAATATGGTTTTAAAAGCACTTGCTGCCTCCTTCCTGGCCTCCAACAATTTTCGGCAACAATTAAAAATGTCATGATAACTCCAGTGATTAATGGTCTTAGTAGAGAGAGATGGTGTTTTGTCTAGTGGACGTTTTGACTCATAGAAAGGAAGCGCAGAGGGTTAATGTGCCTGCTGTTAAGAACATATACCATGCAGATCACAAAGTGCACATAATGTAAATAGGTCAGTGGGTTACTGCTTTTGTCAGAGAGACCCTATTGTCACTTGCAGTTAATAAGTTAAGATCCTAACATAGGACAGTGAGCTATTAACTGTCATGTAAGAGCTGCATGCAAACTGCAAGGTATAAATTAGAGCATTATGTTTTTTCCCCAGTCTTTGATTATCTTAATGTTGCAAAAAAGGGTGCATTTAGGTTGAAATCAATTATGATTATTAAAGAGAACACCCAACCATGGTATTACGTTTTAAATTCTGAATTTGTGTTTCTCCAGACCAATCACTATTAAACTATGCTGCCTACTTGTATGGTTGTCATGTGACTCCTACACCTTGTAGTCCTTTGTCTTATGTAACATTTCCTATACAGTGATTTACACAGTTATCATTGATTGTCTCTGTGTAATATGTGTGATGTAAAGTGCTTTGACACCCTACACTGGTATTAGTGGTGCTGTAAATTTTCTGATACTTTGTTATTTTGACATTTTTATACATGCTAACAGTCTCTGCAAAGATTTGTCCTTATTAGTACCAGTGGAACATACAACTGAAGAAGTGAGAAAGGTGACCAGTCAACCTTTGCAAAGGGCCTTACACTTCACAGTAGCACAAGTCACATTTTTTAGTAACTTTTGATCCGTTTGAGCTATAAACAATTTATTAGTTTAAACCGTCAGATTATGCAGCAGATGATGTATTATGTGGCAAATATGGCAGAGCCATAATTATGTGGAAACGATTGCAAACTAGGATATTTTGCCATTCATGTTTTAACTGCTCTTGTGGAAAAAGGGAGGAGAAGCGCTGATGACAGAAACTCCATGGCTGGGAGACAAATGGCTTGCGATTCCACTTTTAAGGATATTTGGGATATTCTGTGATTGAAAACGCATCCCACTTTGTGAATGTATTTTAATGTCAATAACTCATATTAAACCTTAAATAAACATGTGTATCCATTGGTTAAATTAAATAACGTAACAAGCTGTAACCGGTTAGTGAAATGGGAAACATATACTAAACATTGGGATATTTTGCTCTTTCTGCCACACCTCTGACTCCGCCCACTGATCCAATCCACGGGTTATTCCCGCCCTCTGATTCTCCGCCCCCAGTTCCCCTACTTTTTTCCCCCCACTTTGACCACTGGGCAAACCAATGTATCTACATGCACACCACCTGTTTTATCTACCAGAGTTGGGAGTACTTGGAGTATCCACACAGTTCAAGTGGTATATGCAATATCGCGTCCTTTCTACATTTGTAGTGCGCCTCTTTGCCTCTGTTCAGGTTCCGCAATACTGTTTTATTTTCACTGGTTTTGCCCAGCACTGAGCGCATGTGCACTGCTTATACGCGAGTGCATAGGAAACCGCGCGTTTCTGGCACGTGCTCTTGCATGAAGCCTTTGGTGCAGGAATAGGTTTCTTTTACAAACCAAGGTTAATTGAGCAGGAAGAGGGTCCTGGAACCGAGCGCTGTCCCCCAGCCAAGCCCAGGCTCGCGCGAACAACAGCCTTCGGAAAGTTCCTTATTGGGTAACTCCTGGGCCCTGTTCTCTGCGCCTAGCCTTGGAACAGGAGGGGCCTTCGACTTCTCTCCAAGCTCAGACACTTGCAAACCTCTTTGCTGATGTCGAATCCTACGTTCGTCAGTTTTCGTGGTAGACAACCGAGAGCATCTGTCCGAGCACGCAGGAAATTAATTTTCGAAAGACATTTTGCTTTTCCTTTGAACAAACAAAGCGCATTGATGAGAGGGTGCAGTCCTGCCAGACTCTTGAAAAGTCTGCAAAAGGATGCTTTAATGTGACAGGTCTGAGTTAAAAAGCGCACACCTGGCAAACCGCCTTACAGGCTAATCCATTACGTCACTGATACCTGACGTAACCCGGACCACCCTCACCTCAGGTGAGGTCCCTGTATCCGGTGCTGGAAAGTAGGGGGGTCGCGCCGGATCCTGGTTGCGGCAGTTATCTCTGGTCGGATCTGGAATCCATCTGGCCCAAGGAAACATGCCGAATTTGTTTGGTTCATTTTCCGACAACAGGACACATTTCAGAAGCGCATGCGCGTTGTCTGCTTCCATAAGGCGAAGCAATGAGCAGGCGACGAAGGGCCTTTCCTATTTTTAAACTTCCAGCCAGGCAGGTAACAAAGGGCTGATTTAAAGGGCCATCAGCCCTCCTTTTGTTTGAGAGTAATACTGGATGGGAGCTATCTGGAGCCTTACATTTAGATACCAAAGCAATGGAAGAAAACAAAGGTGCACAGCATGTTACCACCTCATAAGTAGTTAAGAGATGCCTTGACTTGGAGGCAGATGTTTTGTTTTGTTCAACTCCCCTATGCAAGAGATGTGCTTCCACTGTAAGAATGCACGCGCTTCTGTCTGTGTGAGTAATTCCACAAATATTGAAGTATAATGGCACCTATGTTTTAAATGTAATTCTTTTATAGCACTACTCATCCCAGTAGAAAGTGCCAGAGAGCTTTACATCACAGTGAGAGGCACAATACATCATACACGTGTGTAAATCAAAGTACAGGAAATGCTACATAGGACCACGAGGGTTATAACTTATAACTTAAGGTGTAGGAATCACATATCATTCATGCGTGTAAACATTATATGTTAAGAGTGAATAGTCCAGAGAAACATGAAGTCAGGATATAAAACGAAACATAGTGATTGTGGTTGCCTGTACTATTAAGAGTTAGGGCCTTATTATAATGGTCTGCCGTAGCCACGGTGACAGTGCAGGCAGTGCCGCATCCGTGGTCCGACTGTTGCATTACAACTTGAGTGGTCTGACCGAATTGAAAGCTCCACAACCTCCAGGGATCAGACCTCCACAACCGCCAGGGATCTCATTCCTGGTGGGGTTGGGGCGGTCTTGAGGCCGCAATATATACTTGGCGGGGCCGCTGCAGCCCTGCCAAACATATTACGAATTTCCTCAGCACCACACTTTTAATGGCGGTGCGAGCACCATGAAAAATGGGGCAGTGAGGAAACAAAGGGGGCCATAGGACCCCCTTGTTTCCCTGCACCATGGGGTGCATGCAGGGGAGCATATGTTGTGCCCCCTGTCTGCCTGCACCCCCGTTCCTGCAGGGCATGGACTTGATAGTCCATGCCCTGCAGGAACTGCCTTTGATGCTCCCATGTGGTGCCCTTTTCAAAGGCACCGGTATCGGACCATCAAAGAACTGCCCGCCAAAGAATTTAAATGTTGTACTCTGGCAGGTAGCTTTTATGGCTTTGGCGGTCTGGAAGCGGGGCAGCGGCCCTGCTCCGACACCGCCAAAGTCATAATAAGGCCCTTAATTACTTCACAAAATAACCCTACTTCGCAATCTTAGAATAACAACAGATTGAGAAAAAATAAAGCTCTAAACCCATGACTTACAGTTTGCATGCAGCTCTTTGAGGCAGGTAAATAGATCACTGTGCTATATTAGAATGCTTGCAACTTATGAACTGGAAGTAACAAAATGATGTCCGTGTCAAAAGCAGTTGCCCACTTACCTATCTAAATAAAAACAAATCTGCAAGTAAACACTGTGTGCTTTGCAGCACGCACATTAATACTCTATGCTACTTTATGAGTCAAAAGTGTGACTGGATAAAACACAGAAATCTCCCAGAACTGGTTTAAGCACTAGAGTTACCTTACCACTAATCTAACCCCCCAAAATTGCTGGGCACACAATGATCTCTGCAGCAGGTGTCTTAATCCTGTAAGATATTTTAAAATGCAGCTATTTTTTTTTTAAATAAATGTATAAGTTGACTGTCAACTCCACTTTTCAAGCTTTGCCCCTCGTTACTCCACAACCTTTCCTCTGCCACAATTTGACCCCCAATTTTTGGGTTACCGGAGTAAACTTTTTCCAGTTCCAGCACTTCTCGCACCCCCATATTCCTCCCTGCTATTCTCCTATGTCACTGCCTGCCATCCCAATGACATGTAATTTGGTAGAAAACTTCCTGGCGTAGTCTCCCCAGGAAAAAAACAGGAATTACATTGGGTATTCCAGAAATAAAAAATAAAAAATTATAGAAAACAAAATGTAAATCAACAAGATTAATTACCCAAGATTAGACTCAAATGATTAATTGACCCAAAATGAACATATGGAAGCACTGACCAACCACCCTGAGTCTTTCCACGCTAAGGCCTATCAATCCTTTTTATCGTCTCCCTGCACCCTCTACCCTGCTTGCCTATACCTTCTGATGACTGGAGTTTAGAAGCTCAAAAAATGCATTCCCTCGGGCCCTGTGGCATATGGAGACCCCAACTCCTCAAGGGAGTCTGCTCCAGGCCAGTGAATATCTATGAAATTTGGGATGCTCGGGGACCCCTCATCACATTCTGCAGGGGAAGCATCATTTTGCGTTATGCCACTCCCTTCCCTGGTTCCCAGGTTGGCATGTCTGTCTAAGAACAACGGCTAACCCTCCAGCAACAACCTTATAAACAACTCCACAGCTAAGTCTTGTTAACTCCGGCCTAACCTACGTGTCACTCCTGCATGACACATGAAACAGTGGGAAACAGTTGCATATACAGCAAATACTCTTGCCCAAAACTGTCCACTAAGGCGACCGTATGAGCAGAAGCAATTCATTGTATCCTGCCCATTGCAAAAGAAAGTACATTACTCAGCGGAAAAACACATTTCCTCATGCGCAACAAAAATGTGCAGTTGCACAGGCAGGAGTGGGCCCTCCCAAAACGGCAAAGGTCTTACGGTCACAGAGACCCAGAGATTCTGAGGAAAGGAGCAGCCTTGTGTTTGAGCAACCTAAGGCAAGGGCCTGGAGCCCCTGCGGTGCAGGGGCCCCCAACCCTTCAACGGACCCCATTCAGCCCCAGATCAATGAATGTGAGACTTGGAAGACTCAGGGACTTTGGACGTTATTTAGGGGTCGCCAGAGTTTTCAGCTACGACCCCTGGCTTGCCCCCTGCTCCCTCTGGCACTGCATTTCAACCCCCTGGCCTCAGAGATAGCAAAATCAGTGCCTGGCACTCAGGGGCAGCTCTTCCTAATGGACGCTGGTTGGAGCGCCAATTGCCTGGTTTTCTGTCAATTTTTTAATTATGCAAATTGTGCATAAGATTATTATTCACTTTTAGTGTAATGAAAAATGGAGTACATGAGCTGTAATATGACCCTATCTGGAAGCAAAGGTAAGTCAAAAATGCTGTTAAATGTATGTTGTATGCATGGATGCGGATGAGAGTCTGTTTATGTGAGTGATAGTGTTCAAATGGCGTTCATGTCACTTCCACTACCCAATGTATTGTGGTCACTTGACATCCATGTCATAGACCCCTGATTGGATTCTGCAGGGGGGCCCCATCATTTTACGTTACGCCCAAACCCACCCAAGTGACTCCTTGGTGACTGCTGGAGAAACCCCAGCGTGGGGCGCATGTCTGGTTCCACAGGCAATATTTTCTGTGGATTCTCTTTAAAATTGGTGGCTTTTTTGATACCAGCCAAGAATCTTTGACATCAATTGAACAATTTTTTCAGTGGATTTCTGATGTTTATTTAGTGTTACATTAAGTTATGTTCAGTGGTGTAACGAAAGTTGAGGGGGCCCCCTGCAAGGTGTATGGAGAGGCCCCGCTCCAGATTTAAACAGGAGCTTTCAGGCCAGAGTACTGTGCTGAGGGGGGCCCCTGCCGCTTGGGGCCCTCCTGCACCACGGGGGCTGCGGGGGCCTGTGTTAAGCCACAGGTTACGTTATCCGTAATTGTATAGCGCACAATCTATCACTGTCTGTGCACTGCAGCGCTTTTGTCATTGCGAGACGACTTTACAAGTGGTCGTGAGGCTCCCATCACAGACTTGAGTGTGATTGGCTCCTGACTCAGTAGCGGCAATGGTATGTTCCGGTGCTGGGGTGAGTATGTCCGCTTCAGTGAGCTATGAATGTTCAGTGGGTAAATGACTTCCTTGGTGTTTGATGGGTGATGCAGCAGAACGGTACAACATTGAGACACTCGACAGACTGCACGCGTTCGTGAGCTTCGAGTGTACTGTCAGCGTTGCACTATTTGTACCGTGAGTAGCTGAACTGCTATCAGGGAAGGAATGATTAATTCTAGTACTCGTTGTTTGAATCTTTGCTGTTGACGACTCTCTTTTATTCTACACAGTGCCCTTCCTGTTATTCCTCGTAACATTACCATCACATTAGAGTGTCCAAGTCAGGGCCGCTTTAGGGCGGTGCGACTGGTGCGGCCCCACTGGGCGCTTACCTGGAAAGGAGCACTGACCTGGGGGGTGGGGGCGCTGTGTTGAGCAATCACTTACGATTGAAAGGCCCCTGCTGCAGAGTTCCGTGTGCGTCCAGCTTTCAGGCAGCAATAACAATGGCAAGCTAGCTCTTGTGATTAATGTTCCTGCCAGATAGAGGGGTTGGAGTTTTGTCCAGTGGCAGTTTTGAGTCGCCATAAAGTAGCGCAGAGGGTTAATATACCTGCTGCAAAGAACAGATCTGTATTTTTTGTGGAAAACTGAGCGAATTAGTAAAGCCAGCCATTTTACCAGCACTTTAAAACAAATGATATGTATGTGAGAGAGGGGCTATGGAGAGATGAGGGGCACTTTTGCAGGGTGGTAGTGAAGGAATCCAAGGTGGAAGTTATGGGGGGTGCCAAAAAACTTTGTCACACTGGGCGCTAACTGCGCTAAAGCCTGCTCTGGTCCAAGTTTAAACACATCAACTAGCCAGAACTAAAAAAAACGAGACGCCTGAGCCGTCCCTTGCCACCAAGCAGGCTCGTGCACCCAAAAGAGCTACATAATACCCACTCTTAATAGGGGCAGACAGGCAAGTAAAAGGTTTCCACGACTGCTATTGCTTTCCAATGACGCCGGCGCACAGCAGAGCTTCCCGCTCAGATTTGTTGACAAGACAAATCAACACCCGATAAACCCACCTGATGGCTTTTCCTGTCCTCCCTGCTTGTCAAGCAGACACCAGCATCGTTTCAGCCAGGCGCGGCTCTTCAATACTTTCTTTGGGAGGGCCGTAAAGAAGCATGGGTGGGCCATGAAGATGAGTGGGTGCTGGCCAAAAATCAAAGTATTTCATCGATCTGATATTTTAGACATTGGCATCTGTCCGTGTTTGACATTTTTAACACACTAATCAGCACCAAAGGAGCTACATATTTCACTTTCACTGATGTGCTTCCAGCTTTGGGGAAGGGGCGGACCCTGCTTGACACATTTTAAGATGCAGAACTTTAAGACTGCAACATGCTCGTGGTCATATGTAGCAGCAGAATTCTTTCTGCTGCCATACAGAGCCACTTTACAGCTTTTCATGTTTTTAAAAAACTTTGGCAGTTTTTGCTTTGCAAAGCATACGCTGTGTACATGTAGACCCTCCCTTTGGTTCTCCTTTGAAAATAAAAACAGACTTAAATCAAAAAACGAGGCAATGATCCCAGAATCATAATTCATTTTTCAGGATATCCATGCTGATCATTTGTGCATCATAGCAGCTAATTAACTCTGCTGACTTCACACCTCTCCCCAGGCCTGAACTGATGTCAATGGTGTTTATCATTAAAATAAACGATAAGGGAGAGCCCGTGGGGCTGCACATTCCTGTTAAACATTAAGGTGACAAACGCTTCTTTTTTAGTTCTGAATGGCCTTGGGTGGGCCAATGTATTACTTGGGTAGGCCCACCTGGCCCACCCTCTAGAACCGGGCCTAGTTTCAGCCCTGAAAACTGAAGTCAGCCCTTCTTCCAGTACATCTCAATACCTGCCACTATGCTAAACTACGCACTCTCTGCCCGAGGAGCCCGCACTGGTGGCGCGTCTGTTTTGTTGTGCTTGGGGCTGATGAGGGCCACAGTCTGGACGTGTTTGCAGAGTGAGCCTGAGTAGACGGTGCCTCCAACTAACCGCTCAACTCTGGTGAAAAATAGGCATCTTGCTCAGATTTAAAATGTTACGTCCACAAGGTGGACATAAGTGTGCGTAGTATACTGCAACCTGCCCTCCCAGGATAACATGTGTTTGTTGCCTCAGATCTGCCAGGAGCACTGAAAGCAACATGGATGATGCCTGAAGGCCTCTTTGATCACCTCAGCAGCTCTTACCAACCTGCCACGATTTATCCACGGCATGGGCTACAACATGCACAGGCAGATGGCCCCCGATCACTTGGGTAAAATTGCTAGAGATATCAGTATTAGCGCTGAAAAGGGCCTGACTGCCTCTGGAAAAGCATCTCATCAACACCTGTTCCACCCCATCCTCCTCAAAAGGATCATCTGTGGCTTATCCTGGGACTCCCATACAGCAGATATCCCAGATCGAACCGACAATTTTTAGGTCTCGCGTGCGTTATACAGCACAAAGCGCTGCTCCGCCTCTGCAAGAGATTTTGTAGGAGAGGATTTTCAGAAAAGGGCTTTAAGCCCCGCCCCTCATTTCCATTTGCTGGCATCATAGTTTAAGTTAAACGGTGACCTGCCATTGGAAATGAGCTTTCTGGGGTGCCTCCTTTTGGCTTTTTGTTCCAGCCCACCCGGACTGGCTCGCCTGCATCACGGCTGTCGTGAAGACTTCTCTAATCTGCTTGTTTATTTAACAAGCAGATAAGAAAAGTCTTCACGACAGCTGTGAAGCAGGCACAGAGCTCAGAGGCGTACGGGGTCACGGGGAGGATAGGGGGATCCTGGCAGATTCTGTGTTTTCCTGCCGAGGCAGCAATTGCATTTCCCATCATACCTAAATGCAGTTGTGCACTGATTAGTATTGGCTTGGATTCCAGATCACAAAAGTACTCATCCGTCAGCATGTTAAATACTGGCAAGTATTAGTTGCAATCAATGGAGCACATGAACCGACCTTTCAAGTTGTAGCACGTGCATTCCAAAAGTATCGAATGTCTCCTTGCATTAATGATGGCTCAGATTGACCCGAATGCGGACTGCACGCGCAGCTCAATGCGACAATAGGCTCGGGTTGCAGGCAAGCATTGTTTGGTGACGTGACATGTCTTACCTTTCTGCTCTGTGGCATAAACACGTGATAAAAAAAGACATCTTCTACAAATAGTGCAAGCTTACAAAAACCTACCAGGCACCAGTAGACATGTTTTCATGCAAGTGATACGACAAGTTTTACAAAACCTGCATTGACAAGGAGGATTTATATTATAGTGCTGTGTACACAGTAAAATGCAGCTTTTTATGATGCTTTCTTTCTCAAAGTACCAACAAACAGACAATTCGGATGGGTGGCAGGCCCTGTTCTGCCTTAGCCCACTCCTGCCCCAACCCTTAGAACACTCTTCCACTGACAAGTGAGAATTCATTTCTTAAGTAACTAAAAAAATGGCTATTTTCAAGAGATCACCCCAATGTGCATACTTTTAAAATACAATAACACTGCAATTTCTGCTGTTTGGTGCCATGAGGCGCCTAGCCTAATACAACATAACATAGCATAACATAACAAAACATAGCCTAGCCTAACATAACATAACAGCATAACATGACAAAACATAGCCTAACATAACATACCATTACATAACATAACAAAACATAGCCTAGCATTGCATACCATTGCATAGCATAACATAACATAATTTAACAAAATTTAGCAAAACATAACATAACAAATCATAACATAGCATAACAAAACATAACATAGTATAGCATAACACAACACAGTACGGCAAAACATAACACAGTATAACATAACATAGTATAACATAACAAAACATAGTATAACATAACACAACATAACAAAACAAAACAAAAACATAACATAGCAAAACAAAACACAACACAACACAGCACAACCTAGCCTAACACAACATAACACAGCCTAGCCTAACACAACAATAACATAGCCTAGCCTAACACAACATAACATAACAAATCATAGCATAGCATAACAAAACATAACATAGCATAGCATAACAAAAACATACCATAACACAACAAAACAAAACATAGCATATCAAAGCACAACAAATCATAGCATAGCATAACAAAACACAACAAAACATAGCATAGCATAACAAAGCATAGCATAGCATAATAAAGCATAGCATAGCATAACAAAACACAAAAAACATAGCATAGCATAACAAAACATAGCATAGCATAACAAAACAAAACATAACATAGCATAGAATAGCATAACAAAACAAAACGTAGCATAGCATAGCATAACAAAACAAAAGATAGCATAACAAAGCATAGCATAACAAAACATAGCATGAAAAAACATAGCATAGCATAACAAAACAAAACATAGCATAGCATAGCAAAACACAACAAAAGATAGCATAACAAAACACAACAAAACAGAGCATAGCATAGCATAACAAAACACAACAAAACATAGCACAGCATAACAAAATGCAACAAAACATAGCATAGCATAACACAACCAAACATAGCATAGCATAAAAAAGCATAGCATAGCAAAACAAAACATAGCATAGCATAACAAAACACAACAAAACATAGCATAACATAAAAAAGCATAGCATAGCAAAACAAAACACAACAAAACATAGCATAGCATAACAAAACAAAACATAGCATAGCATAACAAAACACAGCATAGCATAACACAACAAAACATAGCAAAGCATAACAAAACATAGCATAGCATAACAAAACACATCAAAACATAGCATAGCATAACAAAACAAAGCATGGCATAACAAAACACAACAAAACATAGCATAGCATAACAAAACAGAGCATAGCATAACAAAACAAAGCACAGCTTAGCAAAACACAACAAAACATAGCATAGCATAACAAAACACTACAAAACATAGCATAGCATAACAAAACAAGACATAGCATAGCATAGCATAACAAAGCATAGCACAGCATATCAAAACAAAACATAGCATAGCATAACAAAACACAACAAAACATAGCATAGCATAACAAAAGAAAACATAGCATAGCATAGCATAACAAAACATAGCATAACAAAATGAAAAAGCATAACAAAGCATAGCATAACAAAACACAACAAAACAGCATAACAAAACATAGCATAGCATAGCAAAACAAAACAAAACATAGCATAACAAAACACTTCAAAACACAGCATAACAAAACACAACAAAACATAGCATAGCATAACAAAACACAACAAAACATAGCATAGCATAACAAAACATAGCATAGCATAACAAAACAAAGCATAGCATAACAAAACATAGCATAGCATAGCATAACAAAACAAAATATAGCATAGCATAACAAAACACAACAAAACATAGCATTGCATAGCATAACATAGCATAGCATAACATAACATAAGAAAACATAGCATTAAGTTTGATAAACTCATAGTAGCGGGCTAGCTAGCTTTAACGGGCAGTGACTGTAAGCAGCTCCGTCAACCCAGAAGCAGTCACTCGGTCACCTTTGCTCTTGTTTGTTAAACAGTGCCCATATTTATACTGTTAGGCTGTTAAGTTCGCGCTATATAAAACCCCAAGGATAAATAAAAAACATTGCCATTTACAATGTGAATAGCTCCAACAAATACTTCTTCACCGGGTCTCATCCTGATCCCCATGCCCCCCCCCACCCCCCGCCCCCCCCCCATGGTGCAAGGGTGCCTGTCTTGCAGGGAGTTGTGTGTTTGTGCAGGAAGGGATAAAAAACAAAAACAATAATTAATGGCGTTTTGCTCCTGCAGCACACATAAAAAGAGCAAAAGAGATGAGAAATCAAATTATTTCGCCTCATTGTGCCACATTAACGCCTCCTTTTGAAAGGTGTTAGTTTTTGGCGCTGTCTCAGATTTTCAGATCCTTGTAAATCTGAGGCAGGATAAAAAAGCTATGAGTGTTGCATGGGAATGCCCACAGCAGCACCCAATGCAAGCCGCTTTGCCTCAGAAAACTGCATTGAGGAGACAAAGTGACGTTAAGCCACGCAAAGTGACTTAGCACCGCCATGTAAATATGGAGCAGGGCACAGCGCCACCAAAGCGTTGGAAAAAGTGACACTCCAGTGACGTTATGCCCTTGTAAATATGCCCCTGAGTGTCAGACTTAGAATTTAATTGAGTAAAACCAACCATATTGCACTGGCACTATAAGCACGTAAATGGCTTACAGTTGTGCAAGAATCAAATTCCAACAGGCATTGGCAAAACCATGTGACCTGCATTTGGGATCCTGACTGAAACATAAAAAAAGCCTGCTGTAGTGAAATAATTGAAACAAAAACAAATAAATTCTGTATTTAATGAATGTATGTTTTATTTTGTATGCATGTATATGAGATAAAGAATTTAATGGGCATTGAGTCACTGTACTTTTGAGATGTAAAATAGTCCCTCATGCATTCCAATACAAGCACGCCTTGCAAAGCAAAATGATATTCCAAACAGCCAACTGCATAAGATGAGAGATAAATAATACTAGACCCACTACTCTATGCATATTTTAAAAAATTGGTAACAATAGGCCTGCTGACAGCTGCAATGTCAAACAAGACCTAAAAATTGCGCAGCATCCACAAAACTTAGGCAGTAAGAGACAACAGCACCTAAAAACTCTCACTCCACACTACCACTCCACCTAAAACCTATGATTCAACAACACTAGACCAACCTGTCAGATCAAAGCTACCAGAAAAAATACAAGGGAAAAGCCATCAAGGGGTCTTGCTCCCACTTCATGAATTTTAAACCCTACTGCAGAATCTAGCCGACGCCCCTGTCTTCAAAAATGCTAGAAACAGGTGTCTCTAAGGAGGACTTTGTCATTGCCATCAATTCAATAATATGGCTGGGGTAGAGGAATTGATGTCACGCATGCTTTGATTCCCAATAACAAGAGGGTTGTCCCATGTTCCCCAATCTTAAATCTGAAATAGCTTCCTATTTGCTGGCAAAGGAATACGGGAAGCGCCTGGAGTTGAAGGCTCTAGTCCCCAACTTCATGATTTCTGAGACAGGGGTACCAAAGGAGAAGTCTCGAGTATCATAGCAATTCCTACCCTGGCAACCCCTAATTGACGTCTTTATTCCTTTCCCACTTAGCTGTTCATACGGGGGTCATTCCCTGGACACCAATTCCTCTAACGCTCTCCCAGTCTGAACTTGAGGACGGTGATACACATTATCAACATGGGGGACACTTATCTGTGACTTCTCTGGAAGAGGCAAGCCTCTCACTGTGACGGCTAGCTCCACTGCATTGAGCCTGCAGCGTGAGACGCTGGGGTCAATCAATGTACAAACGAGTATAAGCAGCAAGCTGCAAGGGTTTTGAAGAGATACTGGCCAGCATTAAACGTGCATTAATTAACCACCTAACGGTGTTTCTCGATACAGATTTTTACTGACCCTGATATTTTTATGCTGAAAAGTTGTCATGAATTATTCAAGTTGTTATTAGTTTAACATTATGCTTGAGTATTTGGGGACACATCAATTGCTACAAATGAGAGTTCAAGACCCCAGTAGGGATTATTAGATTCATAGTTTCGATTTTGTATGGATAAGTGCCTCTAAGAAAAACAATGTATCGTTGTTAGGTCTCGCCTGAGTCAGCGCATGCTTTGCTCTGCGAGACATTTAGTAAGTGGGTTTTGTAAGTGCTACCACAGGCTTTTTCTGGCCTCAAGCTTGCAGTTACGCGCGTGCGCAGCCGCCATCTGTCTTTCCTCCGCCACGGGTCATTAAGTGCATTGCAATCACTTTCACTTTCGCGGACGCATAAACTTTCACAGCCGCGCGGCCATTGCTTGTTATTTTTGTTTCCTTTTTAATGCCTCCGTAAATGTATCTCCATTTAGCACATCTTTGGGCATGCAGCGTGCATTAGAACTGTGAATTCAATCTTTTTCTAATCCTTTTAAGAGAAGTAATAGTGGGGCCGTTGTGTTTAAGCGGATTTATATGTCGGTTTATTTAGTTGTTGTGGCTGCCGACGCGCTGCCCTTTGGCCTCAGAGGGTTTTAGACACTGCAAGCGCACGGAGCTGCAGAGAAGAAATATCTTCGATTATATAATGCAAACAGGGCAGTAAATCGCACGAGAACCGTGCATCGTGGCTGAGTGCACGTGTGTGTTGTGCTCCTGGGCGGGTAGACGCTTATCGAAGATTGATGGGCATAGAAAGACAATTCAAGCCAACTGGCCTGTAGCGCCTAGACTCACTACTTACTCTCTGACAGCACATCAGGACCCCCTGGCAATACTTTGGCCATTAACCTACTTTCTTTTTAAAGCCGATGTTAGCGTTGTGAAGTAACCTAAAAGGTACACGCAGCACTTTACAAAGCTCCTAAATAAATATTTAATTTTTAGAATTCAGATTCATTTAGGTCCTCTTCTTCCTTAACCTTACTATTTGGGCTCCGCCAGCTCCTTTTCAGAGACGACCCACCTGGCTCGAGGGGCACGCTTCCCGCTGCGTGGAGCGGCCACATAAAGAGGCTTTAAATCTGGTTGACTTGTAATCCTATTTTAAGACGTTTTGGCTTCGCGCCTAATGAACGCGTTGAGATGCAGGGGGTGGTGGGTCTGCGGGTGGGAACGCACCAGCTGCAATAACTTATATGGCCGTTGGGAGAGCAGATGATAGATTGCGCTTGGACGAGAGGGGGCCAAGGCTAGTAATTAGATGCCCCGCATGAGCGGTTGCAATTGACTAACTATCGGTTCTCGCGAGAGGTGGCCCTGGCTTTATTACATCCGGTGCGCTGTGCCCACCTCACTTGCCCTGCTGCCAACGTTAGATTGTCTTGCCTGGTGCGCGTACCTTTGCCTATGACCCCTTGAATGAAAGTGAAAATACCGCCGTCTACGGTGGGCTGCACATGCAAAACAAACAAAAAAAAGACCCTTCGCAAAACTTTATTCAACAAGGGTTGGTAAAGCGAATAGTTCCGGAATTGGCACCAGCCTTTTGGCTTTGTCAACGCTTATATTGTTATGTTCTTTGTTTTTTTCACATTGTTGGGAGAGCTGCTGGGCTATCTCCAATATATTTTATATTTACAAAATATTGGCTAAAGGTAAAATATTTTTGGTCCCACAAATCGCAGCCTACTGTAGTAGACTCTGTCACTGAAGTGTGTGGATGCACTTTTGTGAAAGGAGAGAATGCTGTCACTCACAATGTACTCATCCAATGGCTGAAGTAGGCTGCTCTGTGCCGCCTGAACCATGCTGTAGTGGGCGGAAGAAAAATGTGATTGGCACAACAATATACTGATTAATGGTGAGGTCTAGCTTAAAGCCCATATTAAACAAGCATTGGCATAGCCAATAGGTCTCGCCTTTGGGACCTTATAAGTGTTTAGCCATGCCACACTTGATGTTGTTGCACCAAGGATATTGTGCTGGATAACTAAACACTTATAAAGTCCCAAAGGCGAGACCTATTGGCTATGCCAATGCTTGTTTTTAACTTAGTGCTAAATCTGTGCTGTATCCAAACAGTGGCCTTGTAGCGACGGAGGAGGTCATTCGTTGCAGATTGATACCATCAATTTGAACTTCATAACATTATTTGTGAACCTTCAGTCTGTGGTTCATGTACATACTGGGAGGACATACTGTGTACGAGTGATTCCTGCATATACTGTGCATCAGCACCGCTCTGCAGAGTGATTCTCGGATATTCTGTGCATTAGAGTACCTCTGCAGAGTGATTCTTGGATATATAGTGCATTAGCACACCACTGCAGAGTGATTGTTGAATATACCGCACATTAAAGTACCTCTACATAGTGATTCCTGCATATACTGTGCATTAGCGCACCTCTGCAGACTGATTCTGGAATATACCGTGCATTAGCGCCCCTCAGCAGAGTGATTCTTGCATATACCGTGCATTAGCGCTCCTCTGCAGAGTGATTCTTGGATATACCGTGCATTAGCGCACCACTGCAGAGTGATTCTTGGATATACCGCTCATTAGAGTACCTCTGCAGAGTGATTCCTGCATATACTGTGCATTAGCGCACCTCTGCAGAGTGATTCTTTGATATACTGTGCATTAGCGCCCCTCTGCAGAGTGATTCTTGCATAGTCTGTGGTTCATGTGCATACTGGGAGGACATACTGTGTAAGAGTGATTCCTGAATATACTGTGCATTAGCGCCGCTCTGCAGAGTGATTCTCGGATATTCTGTGCATTAGCGCACCTCTGCAGAGTGATTCTTGGATATACCGTGCATTAGCACACCACTGCAGAGTGATTCTTGGATATACCGCGCATTAGAGTACCTCTGCAGAGTGATTCCTGCATATACTGTGCATTAGCGCACCTCTGCAGAGTGATTCTGGGATATACCGTGGATTAGCGCCCCTCTGCAGAGTGATTCTTGGATATACCGTGCATCAGCGCCCCTTTGCACAGTGATTCTGGGATATACCGTGCATTAGAAGCCCTCTGCAGAGTGATTCTTGCATATACCGTGCATTAGCGCTCCTCTGCAGAGTGATTCTTGGATATACCGCGCATTAGTGCACCACTGCAGAGTGATTCTTCGATATACCGCGCATTAGAGTACCTCTGCAGAGTGATTCCTGCATATACTGTGCATTAGCGCCGCTCTGCAGAATGATTCTCGGATATTCTGTGCATTAGCGCACCTCTGCAAAGTGATTCTTGGATATACCGTGCATTAGCACACCCCTGCAGAGTGATTCTTGGATATACCGCGCATTAGCGTACCTCTGCAGAGTGATTCTTGGATATACTGTGCATTAGCACACCACTGCAGAGTGATTCTTGGATATATCGCGCATTAGAGTACCTCTGCAGAGTGATTCCTGCATATACTGTGCATTAGCGCACCTCTGCAGAGTGATTCTTTGATATACTGTGCATTAGCGCCCCTCTGCAGAGTGATTCTTGCATAGTCTGTGGTTCATGTGCATACTGGGAGGATATACTGTGTAAGAGTGATTCCTGCATATACTGTGCATTAGCTCCGCTCTGCAGAGTAATTCTCGGATATTCTGTGCATTAGAGTACCTCTGCAGATTGATTCTTTGATATGCTGTGCATTAGCACACCTCTGCAGATTGATTATTGGATATACCGTGCATTAGCGCACCTCTGCAGAGTGATATTTGGATATACTGCGTATTAGCACACCTCCACAGAGTGATTCTTCTCTGGGGCCCTTTCACTCCCTCACAATCACACCAAGTTCCTCAAAAGATCTCTCTCACACTCTTACACCAACTGACATCCTTACACCAACTCAGGAAAACTTACCCACACACTAACTTACACCTAGTCCCACAAATTTAGTTACACTTTCACATCAACTTATGCTCACACTAATACTATTAAATCAACTCACATCTGTTCTGTCACTATTCCACAACAAATTACTCTGCAAATCACTCAACGCACTCACCTTACACAAACTCACTAACATATTCACACCACTTTATACTCTCACAATCTTAGACCAACTTACGCAAACCTATGCAAACATGCAACCACACTCCCACCCGCACTATTCACATTGCACTAAATTACTACTGGCTGAAACGAGATATACATATCTACTAAAGTAATGTAACCTCTCACTTACACAATCTCTTACACTAGCATACACTCACCTTCACATACACTCACAGATGCACTCATAATGCACACAGACGACCAAACAGAAAAGCAACACGTGCACAAACAGACTCATGCAGAGTAAAGGGAGTTAGACCACTGTGTGCAGCACCCACTGTAACTTTGTCGGAGAGAGATGTTATTGTAACATGTCAGGTATGAGAGTAGCCCATCTAGTCCAGTTTTTAGATCTGGCGCTATCATAGACCTTTTGTTTTTTAAATCTTTAAGAAATACATATTTATAGGGTAAGGAGTTTTAAGGAAACCCTCTTAACACATTGGTCTGTGTAGTGTTACTCGCATTTTTTCTCTCACCTATCAAATCATACAGTATGGGGCAATGAGTCACCCAATGTCGGTCATTGACTCCCTTTTGTGTGTTGTCACACACACAAAGGAAATAGTTTCCGTTCATTTCCAGGAACTTGTAGACCAATGTTTTCTTCAAAAATATACACACAAACACACACACTTTTAACAGTTTTATTTTTTATTTTGAAGGGACAGTCAGCTCCCTAGACACTGCTATTAGGCCCTGGCTGTCGCTTGAAGGTCAACACATCATGCGTGGTTACTGCAAGCATTGCCTATCTTTGAGGGGAAGGGGGGCCTTAAAACAATACATAGATGGCCACCTACGTGGACCATGCACCCATCTAGACACACCTACGTGCCCGTCCTTGAATGTTTTTTATTTTTGTATATAACATTCAAAGATGGTTGCCCACATATGTGTGTGATAGGACATGTGCACACATGAGTGGCCATCTTTGAACGTTTTATTACCAAAGTAAAAAGCATTTAAAGATGTCTGCCCATGCGTCCCATTAGGTGGTAATCTTTCAATGGTTTTGAAAAAACTTTATAACAATAACAGTTTCTAGAGGATTGCCCATGCATGTGCACACGTGGGCAACTATCTTCAGCGATGTTTGTCAATACATTTTACAACAACCATTTCCAAGGAAAACAAGCCTTGGCAAAATCAAAACGTCTGCAGTCAGCCCCAGACATACTTGCTTGCCAATGCTTATTTTCTTCTCATGCTGGAAAAGCAAAACTACAAATACCATCAAGCAAGTTACAAAAAAACTGGATAAGCCGCTCCAATCTGGCAAGAGACAACTTGGGATCTTAGGAGCCCTTTTCAGACACAGAGGTATGCACACCCACACAAACGCATGCGCATACACCCAGACGCTTTCACTCTCTTACATACCTCTTTGATTCAAACCTGATTGTCTTAAGACACTGTCAGACATTTTTTAATTAAGGAAAAATGAGGACTGGTTCCTGCGGTTAGTCCCGAGCCCTCTTTTTAGAAAGAGAATGAAAGGATGGCTTTGTCTGTGCTGAGCTGGACCCAGTCAGTGGCCCTTTGTTTGAGGCTTTGGGGACTTGCCATTTTCTTCATTGGTGGCAGGCGCTATTTTTATATTTACGAGCTAATATTTAATTTTAAACCGAGAAACCAACAGAGTTTTCCGTGTGAAAATGTACCAGTGTCCTGTTTTAGTCATATCCGCGTTTGGTGTCATGACTTTGGCTGTTAGACCAAAAAAAAAAAATACGACTTGGGAAACTAATGACATGTAGAGAACTTTGCCACATATAGGTAATTTTGCTCTGGAGGTTTGGCTGCCCCGAGCCACAAAATGCCCAAAAAAGCTCCAAAGCTGCAGATTGGGGCTCTCATAAGCTAAATGTCTCTTCGGGTCTAAGATCCAGCGCCAACAACATTGGGTAGATATTGGGCAGCAAATGCCACAGGCTGCACTGCAGTAAGACCCAACCTCAACCACGCACGTCATCTATTACTATTAACTCTTCCTGTCCTACCAACTGAGCTCTCCCACGGCTTCCATAAGCGCCATCCCCATGGGATTTCATTATGGGGGTATAATTTCATTATGATCGTGTTGTTTTGTCATGTTGGTCAATGGCATGGAGAGGAATGCTGGGAATGTGATTGAATTCTTCCCACAGGGCACTTTCGCATACAGTAACCCATTCATCAGACATACATCTAAGCTACCATAGATGTACCCTGTAGATGACCATCAAATACCTCCTAGCAGCAGTAGCCTGTAAGGAATGACACACACAAACATTCAACAGAAGACCTCTCATACATCTCAGACATCATCACATGTATGTCATGTACTTGTCATGACTGCTTCTAACATAACTTTCCATCAGGATACGCGACCCCAAACAGCGCAGCCGACAGTTGCCTGTAGACCAAGTTCTTGCATTCAATCTTGCATACAGTTCAACCCAGATACCCCAAGCAATCGGCTATCTTGTTGCCCCAACATTGCTTGTCACCAAGAAACACCACACAAAACATACAACAGAACACTCTACAGAGTACAAGTCTCATACAGTGAGCACAGAGCCTATACACCACAACCTTCACAGCAGCACTAACTACCAAATACGCAAACGCAACATAATAATTCCATATTTAACTTAAAGCTACAGAACACATTGGAAATAATTTTTCAGACAGAACCACCACACCATAAACCTGCCATGTACTTGCCTGTCAAATCACGTTTTACTGCTCTAGCCGCTGTCAAACATCACCCAACCACAACAAAGGTATCTTCAGCTGAGTATCCCAATGCACTAATTAAATAGCAACTCAACATATGATGTGGGAAACCAATGTAGACAGAACAACACTCACCTGCATCACAAGCACAACAGTACATTAGAAGGACAGAAAAACAGGGCCTTATTTACAAGAAAGTGCCGCAGCGCGGCACTCCAAGCCCTTTGGCTGAGCCACGCTGCAGCACTTTCAAAGCACAGGAATGCATCATATTTACAACAATATGATGCATCTCTGTGCATTCCCCTGCATAGGCGCACAATCGGCTTCCAAGCGCCACACAGGCACCCGTACGCCATGGTACAAGGGTGCCTGCGTTGTGGGGAGATTGTTTTCGGCCGGGAAGGGACACCTTCCTGCACAAAAACAATCACAAGAGGTGATCTCTTCTTCCTATGTGTGCTGCAGAATGCAGCACAAATAGCAAGAGGAAAAAACGAGGAATAATGTAAACATTTCTCCTCGTTGCGCCTTGCTTCGCCTCCCCTGGGGTGGCGTAGCATTCTGACGCATTTCCAGGTTTACGAATTCTCATCAATCTGAAAATGCAACAGAATACTTGGGTATTGCGTGGAAACACCCATAGCATCACCCATGTCATGCCCCTTTCATGCAAAGTGTTGCGTGAGAAGGAACCATATTTACAAGGACACAAAAAGCCACGCAGGGTGGCTTTACGTGTCCTTGTAAATATGGGGTAGCAGATTGCGCTGCCAGTGCTTCACAAAAAGTGACAAGCCGGTGGTGCAAGGGGCTTGTAAGTAAGCCCCACAGTTGGGCTATGTCACAACGCTAGGATCCACATTCAGGAAATGTTGTGAAACAGGCATATCTACAGGCATAGTTGTGCAATCCATTGCAGTGGGCATCCAGACACTCTTCATTACCGCTAAAACCTACATCATTGTTCAATGAATAAGAAACTGCCACGGAACTAGGGAGTGAGCCAGAGCAAAACACCGGTAGCACACCATCACAAGGTGCGTAAGATTCTGGTCTGCAGTGGAAACCTGCGCAAAATGACTCTGACTACCAAAAGCATTAGAAAGCCATACTAATTAAATGCTGTTTATTGTGTACAAATGATAATAACATGCATTGTATTCAAATATTTGTTCATCCTATTAAAACCATATTCAATAATAACTTGTTTTTTTATGTAGCCCTTAAAGCCGCTGCTCCGCTGTAAACAACAAGTATTACGTAAAAGCACAAGAGGACCCTGCTGGGGGCCCCAAGCACGCTTTCCGAAAGGGTTTCCATGTCAGACAGGCCGGCATGGAAAACATCGTAATCTCAAGAGCGGAATGGCCCGCCCTTGAGATTACTGGCCGGCTTCCGACTGGTTGACGGGTTCCTGGAGCCCGTCGGAAGCCAGCCGGATGACCAGCCGGTTTACTTTCCGACTGCCTAGATCATAATTAGGCAGTCGGAAAGTATACCGAGCGGCCCATTACAATGCGGCCCTGAACTTTACAGGCCAATTCGTAATCGGCCCCTATATGTTTTTGATACTTGTGACATTTTGACTCTGTACATTATGCGTAATCACCAGTCTGGTTAAAATGTTTATGTTTTATATTTAGTACAAACATGGAACTTTATGGCAAGTTCAGCACACTGTGAAACACTAAGAATGCCGAAATGGCAAGCATTGTCAAAGTAAATAAATTTGTTTTGGCGGTAGGTTTTTAGCTTTGTCAACTCTTCATTTGTTTTGACATATTTTATGTAAAAAATTATTGTTGCAGAACAGTTGCCAGGCCCTTGTCATTCTAACAAAAAAAAACATTGGCTAAAAGCAAAAATATTTTTGGGGGTCTCAAAAATACCTTGCCATTACATTATATAGTAGTCTCTGGCAGTGAAGAGAACTACTTTGTGTGTGGATGTGCTAACAAGCAGAATGCCATCACTCACAGTGAAGTTAGCCAATGGGTGAAATGGGCTGAGCCATTGCCCCATTCTACATGCTGTAATGAGCAAACGAAAACTGTGAATGACACAATAACATACCTATGATGAAGACTGCTGGTGGAAAGCCCCTGTAAGTATACTACACATATATCCAGCCAAAGGTTTGTTTTGATACGATTTAGGATGAATATTTTTTATGGTCTAACTAGCTTTCCTAATGTAAACAATTGCTCACAAGACTTGGTAAAATGCTCCTGTGGTAACATATCCACCCAGAGCACCATGCACATTGTTTTGTTTTGTAAATATTATTCAGATCAGAGACAATGTTTAATTAAGCCATTGTTAAGATCTTTAAACTTTGTGCAGTGTCGACCAGATTTTTTGTTTTTACAACCCATTCTGAGTCTGTATGTCTGTGTTGTCTTGTCACGTTATATCTGGGCTGATATTACCCATAGAACGTTTTTATAGTTAGTTTTATTATTTATGTATAGCAATTATCAGTTTTATCTGTATTGCACATGTTTTTCTCATACTTTTTATACAGAATGTGTTTAACTAGAATAATGAATTAATTTTTCTTTATGAATGCTTTTGGGATGTACATTGTGAAATCGAAAAAAGCTTATTTTCTATTCGATTCGCTTATATACTACACATATTATTTTAATAAATGAAAAAAAATCTTGGCTAACGCCAAGACAAAGTGCTGTTCAGACAGTTAAAGATCACAGAGTGAGCGTCGTGCAAGAGTAGATGGTGAGAGATGATCCTCCTCCTAAAATACTAACTTTCCTCATGAAAATACGCTCCTGGCGCTTATTCGGATGAGGATATATCTCAGTCTTAAAGTTCTCTTAGTGCAGGACCTCCTCCCTGGACTATTGTGGACACTATGTTCATCTTAGACTAAAGAAGGGCTCTTTGTATAATCCAGATCTCCCCCTCCCAGGACTACCGTAGCCCCCTTCTCTGCACACTTCAGTGATTTGAGAGCATGAAATCCCACAACTGTCTTTTACAATGTGGTGGGGACAGAGGATTCTATGCCCTCTCAGAGGACAGCTTCCAACTTTTAAGGACATCATTCTAGCATTATCAAATGTCAAAAAATGATTTAAATTGTCTACATCTATGTCTCCCTCTTTGAGGTTAAAGCTCAGGCCAAATGGCTCTCAAGGCCCATCACCTAAGGCTTCCAAAGGCAAGGGGGATAATTCTATATCCTGTACTACATCCTAGCAAAAAGGCACTAATTTGGCCTCAAAATGATTATCACTTCACCCCTAACATGATTTGTTTTATTATGTCTTCGAAAGAGAAAGCATGCTACTAACTCTGTGTGGCTGCTGCTCCTAGGTGTTGAATGGGAGTGAGGGGAGCAGGCAGGATGATCAGTGACTGGCTCGCCCACTTGCACTGACTGTCATCCGCTTTTCTGCACCTCCCTAACTTCCTCCCATTCCTTCCCTTTTGTCAACACTTGCCATCATTCCTGAGAAGAACTGTTATGATTGTAATTATTTTGTTCAGATGTTACATCTGAAATCTCATCCAATGGGGTTTTCCTTGTTTCAATCAAGTTTGATGACTTCATTGTACAGATGACTCAACCCAACGCTCTTCTTTCGGTTACAGCAGAACTATAAAAAAACACAGAAAGATGTCCAGGGAAGTTCGAGGCAAATGGACAGGAGGTCCCTCAACCATCTTCAACCCCCTCTTGGCTAGGGAGAATTGATGGATTTAAGCTGAATTTACATCAAAGGTTAGTAACTTTAACTTAGCCCTGTCCCTTTATGGATCTGAACAATACTTGCCATAGCACCAGTGTACAATTGCATAGTGTGCATTTCCATGCGGGGTAAACAAAGGTAAAGGAGGGGTCAAAAGATGTCTTTTCCCTTTTTAGCTCCCAAAGGAAAATATGCTTGCAGTCATAGAAAAACTGCTAAATGAAAGTTAGTATGAAAGTAGGATTTTATTCAGAAAGCGTAATTTTCATGGTTTGGCGTACATTCATTCTCTAGTTTTTGAGATATTAGCATTTGAAAAAAAGGCCACGGGCTTGAAATTGTTAACGCTTGTGCACATCTTGTCAGTTGAAAAGCCATTTGTTGATCTTCTTATAACTTTGGCACCATTGAAAGAATATGCATGAAGTTTGGTAGGCATTATTACGTTGAGATTACTCTTGGTATTTTCAAATCCATGCAGTTCAATAAAGGGTCTATATAACACTACCGTGAGTTTGGTTGGGAGATGCGCTTTCTTTGCGTGATACTGGTGCTTGAATAATACACCTATACATAGTGATCAATAAAGTATCCACAAAGATTTACATGTCTAGACTTGTGTCAGTTGACATCGGGCTTACAATGAATTTACTAATAGTTAGAGACATCAGACCAAAGAATGTGGTGACTTGGTATATTCACAATCATGCATCCAAGTATACACAGATATTAGACAAATTATGTCTCGTGTATATGGCTGTTACACCAAAATTACAAAAAAATTAAAAGCGTGACTTAGTGACAAGGTGACACAGTGTAGACACATTAGTCTAACAAATAAAGATCAAAACACCATAAATACCACCAATATAATACAAGACAAAAATGCAATGGAAAAATGTCAGTTTTTTCAAATGTCAATTGCTCAACTTCATATAGCCGATGCTCTTACTGGCACATTTTCTAGGCTTGGTGGCCATGAATATGGATCATCAATGTTATCGCCGACGTTTTGACCCTGTAGGTATGTGTTAATTGTAAAACATCACAGCGGGTCTTCCTCAGGACTTTACAAGTGTGAACAGTCTATGTGGAGAAAGAATCAGCGTAAGACTGTGTGTGGTGTGAAGTGTTAAACATTAAATTTCGTAGGAGAGCTCAACTGCGACTTACCTAGGTCCAAGATGTTCGGGGATTGGTTGTTATGGAAGTAAAACTCCTCCAAGCCTGGATGAAGTAATGAAATGGATCGAGTATATCACAAGATGTAGAGAATACTCCTTTCGAAAAAGGATTCCCATAGGGGACTCCAATGGGAAAATGAATTGATTTAATAAGAAAACATACTCCTCACCATGGTTGTCTGATTAATAAAGACAAGTAGTGCTGCTCGCCAATAGATGCAGCTGCCTAAGTTCCTTGTTAAAAAATCTCAGCGCTAAGTGCAGGGTGACATCCCGGTCCTCATTGGACTCTGTAGGACAAGAGGATAAAATCCTTACAAGACTGTGTAGTATTGTAAATTAACGCTTTAAAAATCAAGGTGTTTAAGCAACCTGTTAAACACCTTCAAGGTTTACCTTTAAAAGGGTTAGCGCAGACGTTCTCTTCCCTTTGGTTGATAGAAGCAAATGCGGCAGGGAAGACACGTCTAATATAGACAGAGGGCACAGCTCCTAAAAAAAGAAGCAAGGGGACTAACCTAGTTAATCAGTATGCAAGTGACATCCGGGCGTGTGGCATCATAGCGCGTGACAATACGGCACGTGACATCACGGCGTGTGACATTACAGGAAGTGGCATCATAAGAGGTGACATCAGATCTTAAGCCCTCCCATATATGTCTATCATGTGTACATTGGAGCATATTTAAAGTATATAGGAAAACCCTCCTGATTTAGGCAAAGATTCACACTTTTGTAAGCTACGCAATGTTGCCTTTTGTCAGCGTAAACTTCCTCTACCCATATGGCTTTACAAGAAAAAATTGTGATAGTTAAAATATTACAACACCTCCTCAGGGGTAGTAAGCACTATATAAATTCTATTTATTTTGTGTAAGTACTGGGAAAGATCTACACATCTAACATTCTTACAGTGCATGCATATCTCCTAAACAGAGCCAGAACAAAGTGAAAATCTGCCTCTCTTAAGTATGTGTGAAGTGCTAACAAGGTTTGAGCCTTTGTTTCCCCTCTGCTGCATTGGCTTCTAGGTGTGAGGCTCCTGACTGCTGCCAGCCAAGAGACTCGAACAAAAGGAGGCCTGATGACCCCTTAGATCCGACCTTTGTAATGGGCCCAGCAGGAGTTCGAACTTAGAAAGCCCCCTCCCCGCTTGCACGTTGTTGCGGATGGAAAGCAGACAACAACATGCAGGCGCTGCTGAATGTATCCCTTTGTTTGCAAATTACACCAGGACGAATCCAGCATATTTTTCAGTGGGGCACAACTACTTGGCAGGGTGGATGGCATTCACCCTGTGAAAAGAATGGGTGGACGCTGTGTACCCGCGCGTACCCCCGACTTGTGCCCTGTATAGACGGGGTGCCGCTGCATCAGTGTGCACGTTTTTGAATGCGTTACATGACGTTCAGATACTTTCATTTAAATGGAAATCGGTGCTCTCAAGCTTGAGGAATGTAGTGTGTCATCACGTACATCTCGTATTGAGTGAGCCTAAAGGATACAATGTATCCAACGTAGCTAATGCGTGCTGTGGTAGCGAGTCTGGGGCCTAGTGAAATAGACCGCAGCTAAAGTGATATGATACATTATTAAATCACCAGAACCAGAACAAATAAGGATCGCATCAAGAAAAAAGCGCACATAAAGTTAAGCCGCCATCTAAAGTGTGCATCACTGGTGGCATAAAAGGGGGCGGGGCAACTAAAAAGAGGGTGGGGTAAAAAAAGTGTACATATGCTAATAACTTAGATACTTTGTAATGAATCCACACAGATTTGGTAGAATGTTGGAAGAATTAGATTTTTCTTAGTGAGTCAAGTTTTGTGCCACTCCATTAAGGATGGGGGTGGTGCAAAGCTAAAAGCAGGTAAAAAAAAAACTATTTATTAGCTTCTAACTTTGAAGCTGTTCTGAAGAAACTGCATCAAATGTGGCAGGCATTTAACAAGGCACACCCTGTTTAGGTTTTGTGTAGATCCAATGGGGAGGAGGCAAAGTAAAATGAGTGGGTCACATCTTTTTTGCATTACTAATAACTTTGGCAAGGTTTGATGAATCTGTGCAAAATGTGGCAGAGAATTAGCACGTTTAGCCTAATCTTTGTATTTTCAAAACCATACAGATCCACCTGGGGTCACTTAAGAAGGAGGTCTGGGGGGGGGGAGGGGGCAGGAGTGTTACTTTGCTCATAACATTGGCACTGTGTGACATATCTGCACAAAATGCCCCTGTGGTATGGAATGAGTAGTTTTCTATCAGTACGTCAAGGTTTGTTCCAATTATACAAAGGAGTACTGTTTGATGAATCTGCCTCAAATGTGGCAGATAGTTAGCAAGTTACAGCCAGTGCATGAATTTCAGGTTTGGTGCAGATCCAATGGGGGGATGATCACAGTTAAGGGAGAGTGTCAAAACACTTTTGATTTACTAATAACTTTGGCACAATTTTATGAATGTGTTAGAAATGTGGCAGAGATTTAGCATGTTTGGCCTAATTTGGTGTTCTAAAATCCACATAGGTTAATCAAGTCAATGAGGGACTTAAAGGGTGAGATCAAAGAAGAGTTTAATTGCTAATAGAGGTGTCACGTTTTGATGAATCACAGATAAAGGTTAGTAATGCTTCAGCGAACACAAACTTGAAAAAACCCTATAATTTGCCAGTAACCATGACCACACCAACCACTATATATATATATTCACTGAAAAAACCATAGGTTTCACACACGTTATAGTTAGGAATTAGCATTTAAAAAGCTTGCAAATTCACTGAAAAAACCATAGGTTTCACACATGTTATAGTTAGCTGTACATTTTACTCGTAAAAAACCAATGAAATTCCACGTTATAGTTAGATCAGGTAACTATAACTTGCGCACCCGCAATCCACTGCTGATGACGTCACATATTACATCACTCATGACATGGTCAGTGACATCACTCTTCACATCAATGATGACATCTGAAATGACACATTGTGGATTGCGGTCGCGCAAGTTATGGTTACCTGATCTAACTATAACGTGGAATTTCATTGGTTTTTTACGAGTAAAATGTACAGCTAACTATAACATGTGTGAAACCTATGGTTTTTTCAGTGAATTTACAAGTTTTTTTAAATGCTAATTCCTAACTATAACGTGTGTGAAACCTATGGTTTTTTCAGTGAATTTGTACGGTTTTTTAAATGCTAAGTTATGTATTTATGTTAAATTTCTGTGCGCCAGTAGGTAATATATATACATATATATATATATATATATATATATATATATATATATATATATATATATATATATATATATATATTCACTGAAAAAACCATAGGTTTCACACATGTTATAGTTAGCTGGACATTTTACTCATAAAAAACCAATGAAATTCCCCCGTTATAGTTAGTGCAGGCAACTATAACTCACGCGACCGCAATCCTCTGCTGATGCTAATACTGTATTTAGACACTTATTTGCCCAAGTCTTCTTCCATTAAATTTTAGCTATACATATATTACAAATATTTTTTTTTCATAAAGACACATATGTCATCAGCAGAGGATTGCGGTCGCGTGAGCTATAGTTGCCTGCACTAACTATAACGGGGGAATTTCATTGGTTTTTTATGAGTAAAATGTCCAGCTAACTATAACATGTGTGAAACCTATGGTTTTTTCAGTGAATTTGCAAGGTTTTTTAAATGCTAATTCCTAACTATAACGTGTGTGAAACCTATGGTTTTTTCAGTGAATTTGTACGGTTTTTTAAATGCTAAGTTACTTTACGCCGTTCGTGGCGTGCGCGCCCACTTAACGCAGTTCGTTCCGTGCGCGCACGGTGCGCACGCGGTGCGCTTCGCGCACCGCGCGCCCACTTTACGCAGTTAGTGCCGTGCATGCACAGTGGGCACACGGTGCGCTATGCGCACCGCGTGCCCACGTTACGCTGGATGGGCCATGTACGCACGATGCGCTTCCCGCACCGTGCGCACATGCAGGACATGTTATGCGCTTCGTTGCGAAAGGAAATCTTTTTTCATTTCATAAAGTATGTATTATGCCATGCACAAATGGTGCCCAACGGGCACCATTTGCACACGTGGTAGGGAGAGTGTGTTTAATTTTTTTTTATTTTGGTAATTTTTACCGTACGCGTACGGTAAGCGTAATCGCCGATTTTTCAAAAAAAATTTAAATTGATTTTTTGCCCTTGGTGGTTCATTGGGGACACCATCATCAAGGCTATGTGATTAGGAGCTGTCTAAACAGCCCCTTTGCATGTTTTTTCCCTTTGTTAATCCTCCACCACTCAGAGTGCGAGAGAGAAAATGGCGGCCGCCGCTTCCTGGTTTCGACCGATTCGAATGTTTACTAAGATCTAACAGCCAATCAGAATCGCGCTCGCGCACGTCACCGTACGCGTACGGTAAGCGCACCGTAAGCGCACCGTAAGCTGGCTCAGATATATATATTGATTTAAAGGCTATTTTCTCAGAATCTACTGAACAGATTTACACCAAACCTACAAAAGGCACTTCCTTGACCTGTAGACTACCTTTCTGCCAAATTTCAAGGAACTCTGTTCAGCCGTTCGGGCTGTAGCTGTGTCTAAAGGTCCTATGGAAAAATGCATGGGAAAAACGCGTTTTGGGACCCCCCTTTTATCTCAGCCCCCGCTTGACGAATCCCCCCGAGACTTTCAGGGAAGGAGCGGAGCGTAGCGCCCCACCTATTTTGAAAATTTCGCGAGGATTGGTCGACCGGCGCCAAAGTTATTCAAAATAGAATGTTGCGGTTTTCCTATGGAAACAGGGTCCTAACTATAACTACCTACTGGCGACCGCCAGTAGGTTATATATATATATATATATATATATATATATATATATATATATATATAACAAGATTCGTCTCCAACTTCCACGTCTCCTCGGAAAGACGAACACAGACCCAAAATCAGTGCAGAAGTTTTTATTTCATGTCACCCAGCACTGCCGCCATTACGCGTTTCGGCCTGCAAAGAGGCCTTGATCACATATATCAAGGCCTATATGTATATTATATATATATATATGTATACACATACACACACATACATACATGTATATATATATATTCAGTGAAAAAACCATAGGTTTCACACACGTTATAGTTAGGAATTAGCATTTAAAAAACCTTAGAAATTCAGTGAAAAAACCATAGGTTTCACACATGTTATAGTTAGCTGGACATTTTACTCGTAAAAAACCAATGAAATTCCCCCGTTATAGTTAGTTCAGCTAACTATAACTCGCGCGCCCGCAATGCACTGCTGATGACGTCACATATTACATCACTCATGACATGGTCAGTGACATCACTCATGACATCACTGATGACATCTCAAATGACATCACTGATGACATCACTGATGACATCATCCTTGTGATAGAGTGGCAGACCTCCTCTTCCCCTAATATAACCTTTGATACACGCATTCAAAAATAGAGACTAAAATTTTCAAAACAATGGACATACCAATAACAGTTACAACAACCTCTTCAGTAATTCTAAGATCCACATACACATCCACTCATTCACCAACAGTCCTATACAGTCACTCATACATGTACTCACTTATCATATGTACTCATACACCTATACATCCTGTTACACAATGCCACTCATCCATAGAGCTACTCACACACATAGTCACTCATGGTAATAAAGAATCAAACATACATTTACTTGCATATACAGTTATACACACACCACCACACTTACTTCTACGGAAACTTACACATACTTAGTCTTTTAAACAATCACTTATAGAAATACATACTTATTCATACAGGAACTCTTTCAATCTCTCACTCTCACATATACTCACATATATAAACCAATAGTCACATATACTAGTTTTAAACATATGTAGTTACTCATAAAGACACTATTGAGACAGTCATTCACTCACTAACACACCCATACACACACTCATCCACCCATGCAGTCCTGCACACATGCTCTGTTCAACACATACAAACAGTGAGTCACTCATTCATGCACCTATGCACTACGTCATACCCCCCACCGAACCATGCAGACACTCAGACTAATACTCAAAAAACCAACAAATAACCTATATAGACACCCATGTAGCTACTCACCAACCCATGCAGCCACTTATACACAAAGTGAAAAAATGATACAGATATTTACATATTTAAATATTACTCACTAAGCCATGTATTCACTATGATACACTTAATCAGTCAGTTACACAATCATTTTTTCAAAAAGAAATCATCCATTTAGACAGTAATATACCTATTTATTCTTCTATCAACCTTGAGATATACATATATAAAACATATTTAATTTTCAGAAAAACACACATTCACTGGATGATGTCATCAGTGATGTCATCAGTGATGTCATTTGAGATGTCATCAGTGATGTCATGAGTGATGTCACTGACCATGTCATGAGTGATGTAATATGTGACGTCATCAGCAGTGCATTGCGGGCGCGCGAGTTATAGTTAGCTGAACTAACTATAACGGGGGAATTTCATTGGTTTTTTACGAGTAAAATGTCCAGCTAACTATAAGATGTGTGAAACCTATGGTTTTTTCACTGAATTTCTAAGGTTTTTTAAATGCTAATTCCTAACTATAACGTGTGTGAAACCTATGGTTTTTTCACTGAATTTCTAAGGTTTTTTAAATGCTAATTCCTAACTATAACGTGCCTGAAACCTATGGTTTTTTCTGTGAATTTCAAAGGTTTTTTAAATGCTAATTTCTAACTATGCCTACAGAGATAGGACATGTGAAGAAAGAAGAAAAAATGCACAGAAAGAAACAAAAGAAGTGCAGAAAGAAGCAACAGAAGTCCTCAAATACGAAGATAAGTGCAGGAAGAAGGATAACGTGCAGAAAGAACAAAAAGAAGAGCAGAAAGAAGCCTTGTTGCAAAATCATCCTGTACCCTCAACTTTTTCAGACGAATACTGGTGGTAACTGAGTCTGACTAACCAGTCCTAGAGCCAGTGCTATGTTAAAAGACACTTAGAATACAGTGAAAACACCTACATACACTAGGGAACATTATGCGTTGGGGTCCCCCTGTGATTAGCATCACCTCCTCTGTAAGCCCCTAGTATATAATAGGGCATGGGGATTAAAACTACCTCTTAAAACAGGCCACAGGGCGTTTTTGCACACGTTAACTCAGGCCCCGTCCCCTCCATTCACCACTGTGTAAACACGCCCTGTGTCCATTTTTAGTTGGGAGATTAAGTTCATTTGAATCCTGAGGGTCCCTAGGGTCCAACTAGCCCACTAGGTACCTCCAGTAAGTGCCACAGAGCTGCGTTGCAGAGAGGTGTAAAAAGTGGCACGGCCTGGACCACCTCTCTGCAATGCAGCTCAGTGGCGCTTACTGGAAGCACTTGGTGGGCTAGTTAGCCCCCAGGGGCCCTCAGTATTGAAGGGAAATTATATCCCCAATTTAAAACGTGCCATAGTGCGTGTTTGCACACATCACCTCAGGCCCCGTCCCCTCCCTTCACCACTGTGTAAACGCGCCCTGTGGCTGTTCTAAGTTGAGAGATTAAGTCCCCTTGAATCCTGAGGGTCCCTAGGGTCAAACTAGCCCACTACGTACCTCCAGTAAGCGCCACAGAGCTGCGTTGCAGAGAGGTGTAAAAAGGGGCTTGGCCTCAGAACACCTGTCAGCAGCGCAGCTCCCTGGCGCATGCTGGAGATGCCTGTTGGGCTAGTTGGCCCTCAGGGACCCTCAGTATTGAAGAGGAATTAATTCCCCAACTTACAATTCGCCAGGGGGCGCGTTTGCAGAGTGCTGCAAGGAGGGGGCGTGGCCTCCGGCACGATGCCAGTCTTTTATTTATTTTAATTTTTTAAGAAGGGGGGCTGTGTGGTTCCCCTTCTTATTCTAATTTATTGGCCCTGATGACCCCATACCCCAGGGCCTGTCTCCTAATTATATTTTTTTGACCCCAATCCCCAGGGCCGGCCACTGTTTTTTATTATTTTTAAAAAATATATATTTATAAACACACCTAGGACATGCTGGACAAACCGTACGTACCTATCACCATGACGATGGAACACTGCTGTGTGGAGTTATGTCAGAAGTTCGCCACACAATGTTTCAATTCCACAGAGCAAGAGTGCTTGACTTTTCAAACCTAACAGCAAATCCATAGTACTGTTCTTTGGTAACACATTTTTTTGTACCAATACAAAACATGCTTCTATTAGTTTACACATACAGCCTAGTTTTTATTCTAGAATGGTATGAAACAGCCAATCAGTTCTTTTTGTTTTGAAAAAAATATGTATGCCTCCATTTCCAAACTGTCTTTCTTTTCATATTGCCATTCTACTGAAAGACACCTCCTGAGTGCATCCAGTTCTCCTTTGAAGATGTTCACAGTGTGGATTGTAGGGCACAGCTATGTCTTCTGGAGTGAAAAGTTTGCAGAGAAAACAGATATGGTGAGAGACCTTGCTTTGCCAAATGTAGACATTAAATGGATTGGTCAGAGAGGGTTAAAGTGGCACCAATTGATGCCATTGGTGAAATCCTTCATGCAAATCCAACACCCTGACCTCATAATAGTGCACTGTGGTGGCAATGACCTAGGCACTTTGACTGGGGTAGGTCTGGAAATGCTTATGAAGGACACCTTTGCACAACTGTTTTCACTTTTCCCTAAAACTGCCTTTGTGTTTTCCAACATATGCCAAAGGCAAAAATGGAACTGGTCCAATCATTTCTGTCCGCAGATTGACAAAGCAAGAAAGCACGTCAACAAATCTGTTTCTGCTTTCCTCCGTGACTATGGTATGGGTGCCATTTACCACAACAACTTGCGTTATGACATGCAAGACATTTATAGAGGAGATGGTGTGCACTTCAATGATAAAGGGAACAGAGTCTTCCTCTTGAACCTTAGACTCTGCATCGGTACTTACTTGTAGGTACCACTAAAAAATCATTTCATAAACACAACGGCTCTTTTTAGAGCCCCCTAATATCTAAACACTTAAATCTGAATTTCATTTATTTTTTTATTTTTTTTTCTACCGTACGCTTACCGTAAGCTTACCGTACACGTACCCCGTGATATTTTTAAAAATCAATAAATGTTTTCTTTGTACTTTTCAGTCCTTCTTTGACCCCCTCACAAATGTAAGGGGGTCTGTAACTCTCCTCATTGCCCCCTTTTCTTGTTTTCACTCTTTTTTTTCTGAGTGAAACACACAAAATGGCGGCCGCCGCTTCCTGGTTTCGGCCGATTCGAATGTTTACTAAGATCTAACAGCCAATCAGAATCGCGCTCGCGCACGCCACCGTACGCTTACCGTAAGCGTACGGTAAGCGTACCGTAAGCGGGCTCAGATATATATATTGATTTAAAGGCTATTTTCTCAGAATCTACTGAACAGATTTACACCAAACCTACAAAAGGCACTTCCTTGACATAGGGACTACCTCTCTGCCAAATTTCTAGTAATTCTGTTCAGCCGTTCGGGCTGTAGCTCGTTCTAAAGGTCCTATGGAAAAATGCATGGGAAAAACGCGTTTTGGGACCCCCCTTTTATCTCAGCCCCCGCTTGACGTATCCCCCCGAGACTTTCAGGGTAGGAGCGGAGCGTAGCGCCCCACCTATTTTGAGAAATTCGCGAGGATTCGTCGCCCGGCGCCAAAGTTATTCAAAATAGAATGTTGCGGATTTCCTATGGAAAAGGGGTCCTAACTATAACTACCTACTGGCGACCGCCAGTAGGTAATATATATATATATATATATATATATATATATATATATATATATATATATATATATATATATATATATATATATATATATATATATATATATATTCAATGAAAAAACCAAAGGTTTCACACATGTTATAGTTAGCTGGACATTTCACTCGTAAAAAACCAATGAAATTCCCCCATTATAGTTAGTGCAGGCAACTATAACTCACGTGACCGCAATCCTCTGCTGATGCTAATACCGTATTTAGACACTTATTTGCCCATGTCTTCTTCCATTAAATTTTAGCTATACATATATTACAAATATTTTTTTTTCATAAAGACACATATGTCATCAGCAGAGGATTGCGGTCACGTGAGTTATAGTTGCCTGCACTAACTATAACGGGGGAATTTCATTGGTTTTTTACGAGTGAAATGTCCAGCTAACTATAACATGTGTGAAACCTTTGGTTTTTTCATTGAATTTCTAAGGTTTTTTAAATGCTAATTCCTAACTATAACGTGTGTGAAACCTATGGTTTTTTCAGTGAATTTGTACATTTTTTTAAATGCTAAGTTAATTTATGCCATTCGTGGCGTGCGCGCCCACTTAACGCAGTTCATTCCGTGCGCGCACCGTGCGCGCACAGAGAGCACGCGGTGCGCTTCGCGCACCGCGCGCCCACTTTACGCAGTTAGTGCCGTGGATGGGCCATGTACGCACGATGCGCTTCGCGCACCGTGCGCACATGGAGGACATATTATGCGCTTCGCTGTGAAAGGTAAGCTTTTACATTTTCTACAATAGTGATAAGCCATGCACAAATGGTGCCCTTCGGGCACCATTTGCACACGGGGTGGCGCACACTTAACGGAGTTCGTTCCGTGCGCGCAGTGAACACGCGGTGCGCTTCGCGCGCCGCGCGCCCACTTTACGCAGTTAGTGCCGTGGATGTGCCATGTACGCACGATGCGCTTCGCGCACCGTGCGCACATGCGGGACATATTATGCGCTTCGATGTGAAATGTAAGCTTTTACATTTGCGACACAGATTTACACCAAACCTACAAAAGGCACTTCCTTGACCTGTAGACTACCTCTCTGCCAAATTTCAAGGAACTCTGTTCAGCCGTTCGGGCTGTAGCTGTGTCTAAAGGTCCTATTGAAAAATGCATGGGAAAACCGTGTTTTGGGACCCCCCTTTTTTCTCAGCCCCCGCTTGACGAATCCCCCCGAGACTTTCAGGGTAGGAGTGGAGCATAGCGCCCCACCTATTTTGAAAATTTCGCGAGGATTCGTCGACCGGCGCCAAAGTTATTCCAAATAGAATGTTGCGGATTTCCTATGGAAACGTGGTCCTAACTATAACTATCTACTGGCGACCGCCAGTAGATAATATATATATATATATATATATATATATATTCACTGAAAAAACCATAGGTTTCACACATGTTATAGTTAGCTGGACATTTTACTGATAAAAAACCAATGAAATTCCCCCGTTATAGTTACTGTAGGCAACTATAACTCACGCGACCGCAATCCTCTGCTGATGCTAATACTGTATTTAGACACTTATTTGCCCATATCTTCTTCCATTAAATTTTAGCTATACATATATTACAAATATTTTTTTTTCATAAAGACACATATGTCATCAGCAGAGGATTACGGTCGCGTGAGTTATAGTTGCCTACAGTAACTATAACGGGGGAATTTCATTGGTTTTTTATCAGTAAAATGTCCAGCTAACTATAACATGTGTGAAACCTATGGTTTTTTCAGTGAATTAGCAAGGTTTTTTAAATGCTATTTCCTAACTATAACGTGTGTGAAACCTATGGTTTTTTCAGTGAATTTGTACGGTTTTTTAAATGCTAAGTTACTTTACGCCATTTGTGGCGTGCGCGCCCACTTAACGCAGTTCGTTCCGTGCACGGTTTTTATCAACTTTAATAAGCCCTGTACATTTGGTGGCCTTCGGCCACCAAAAGCACAGGGGGTGAGGTCAATGTGGATAGTGTTTTTTTTATTTCGATTTTATAATTTCATGTTGCCAAAATTACGTTTTTTTTCTCTATTAATAAGCCCTGCACATTTGGTGGCCTGCGGCCACCAAAAGCACAGGGGGTGGGGTAAGTGTGGATAGTGTTTTTTTTATTTTTATTTTTTTACCGTAAGCGTACGGTAAGCTTACGGTAAGCGTACGGTAAGCGTACGGTAAGCGTACCCCGCGAAATTGCCGAAAAAAAAATAAAACCGTTTTTGCTCTTGGGGGATGTTTGGGGACTCCCTCAACATGACTATGTGGGAGGGGGTTGTCAAAACAGCCCCGTAACATGTTTTTGGCCATCATGTTTGATAAACAACACTCAGTGCGAGAGACAAAATGGCGGACGCCGCTTCCTGGTTTCGGCCGATTCGAATGTTTACTAAGATCTAAGAGCCAATCAGAATCGCGCTCGCGCACGCCACCGTAAGCTTACGGTAAGCGTACGGTAAGCGTACGGTAAGCGTACCGTAAGCGGGCTCAGATATATATATTGATTTAAAGGCTATTTTCTCAGAATCTACTGAACAGATTTACACCAAACCTACAAAAGGCACTTCCTTGACCTAGGGACTACCTCTCTGCCAAATTTCTAGTAATTCTGTTCAGCCGTTCGGGCTGTAGCTCGTTCTAAAGGTCCTATGGAAAAATGCATGGGAAAAACGCGTTTTGGGACCCCCCTTTTATCTCAGCCCCCGCTTGACGAATCCCCCCGAGACGTTCAGGGTAGGAGCGGAGCGTAGCGCCCCACCTATTTTGAGAAATTCGCGAGGATTCGTCGACCGGCGCCAAAGTTATTCAAAATAGAATGTTGAGGTTTTCCTATGGAAACGTGGTCCTAACTATAACTACCTACTTCGACCGCCAGTAGGTAATATATATATATATATATATATATATATATATATATATATATATATATATATATATATATATATGTTATGTTATCCGGATTTGTAGAGCGCACAGCTGCTCCAGCAAAGGGGCGTCCCGGCGCTATAGAGAACAGAAAGCCGGACACAAGTAATACCACAAACAGAAACACAACAGTACTAGGATTCCAGAGGAAAGAGGAAGGTTTTAACAGCCTTCCTAAAGGCAAAAAGTTTGTTTATTGCACGGATATGAACAGGTAGAGAGTTCCAGAGCCTGGCAGCAAGAACTCTAAAAGAGTGACCTCCGGCCCTAGCTCTCTTAAAGCGCGGAACTGTGACCAAATAGTCACCTGAGGATCTGAGAAGGCGCGAGGGAACATAAGGCAGAATGAGATGCTCCAAAATCTGAGGAGAAGAGTGCTTCAGAATTTTAAACACAAGGCACAAAGATTTAAACTTAATCCTCTGAACAACAGGGAGCCAATGCAGTTTAACAATGGTATTTTTGGCCGAGCAAAATCTCGGTAAGCCAACCAGAGCCCTGGCGGCAGCATTTTGAACGCATTGAAGTCTGGAGAGTTCAGCCAGATTAGCTCCCAACAAAAGAGAGCTCGCATAGTCCAACCTAGACAAAATCGTAGCTTGAACAATAAGCTGTCTGGTTGGAGCGTCAAAGAATTTAAAAATAGGTCTAAGCCCCCCGTAAGATCCCAAAACACGTAGCAGCAATTTTCACATATATATATAATTTTTTCAGTGAAAAGAACCAAGGTTACAAAGTTAGGTGAAAATGTCAACTGTAACTTAACATTTTAAATGCTACAAACACTGAATTTCACCAGCTGTAATTTACCAAGCTAACTATTACTTGCCCCCTGCCATGCACTGCTTATGACCCCACATATTACATCACTCAGGGCATGTTCAATGACATCATTGATGACATCACTGACAACATCATCCAATGAATGTAACAGTTTACTATATCCTTGAATGTCTTTATTAAGGTACATTTAAAGGACATTTTGTATACCTATTCTACTGCTAGTGAGTATATGTTTTTGCAACATACTTGGCCACCTAAGGGAGATTGGTTGTCTGGAAGAGTGAGTTTTGAAGGGTTTTGCACAGAGCAAACACTGTGCATATGAGGGGCTTTACTATCTAATGGGGCTTGGGTGTCTGGAGGGAGTTGTGGCTTGTGTGTAGTAGGGGCTTGGCCACCTAATGGGGCTTGGGTGTGTAGAGGGAGTGGGCTGTCTTTGAAGAGTTGTACACAGGGCGAAGGCTGTGCATAGTAGGGTTTGGGCCACTTAATGAGGCCTGAGTGTGGGGACCATCAGTGCAGAGCTATGCACAGGGTGAAGGCTCTCTATAGTAGGGGCTTGTCCACTGTAGCAAGGTGGTAATATTATGTGGTGTGGCTGGGAGGCCTCACCATCTAATATTGACATGATACCCAAAAGTGGAACTCAAATTCATGCTAGTAATCCTTCCCTCAGTCCTGGTAGAGTGGCAAAGTGCACACAGGATTACTTACAGTAACATGCGTAAAGCGCATTATAGTACCAACAATGATGATAAGTAATTGATACAATTCGAAAGATACCCGTCAATAATTTATATAAAAATAGAGATTATTTTCATACAAATTTAGACACCAAAATGAAGTCAATAGAAGGCGGATAACCACAGTTATCGATTTTAGTGTTCAAGAGATTAATGCTTTGCAGAGCTGTCAAACCTCATCATTGCTGTCAATGGGGAAAATCTCAGGTGAAACTCGGTCACTTGTGGGGTGAGTGCAATGGAACCCTCTTAGATTTAAAGTCTTTCTAGTGCAGAGCCAAAACTGCAACAGTCAGAACGATTTTACCTTTCCCAGGGAGTCCAGGTGCAGAGCTGACTTGGTGGTGCTTGATGCTGAATGCGAGCCGCAGGAGCTATCAAAAACAACATTTGTAAAAACAATTCTTGCAGGTTGAGTTCAGAGGAACCCCTTTGAGGTGAAGCTTGGAGGGTTCCTAGACCAGGAATCACCAGGCAGAACGGCTCTGCCTAGCTCATGTGTCTAGGCTGCAGAGGTGTACCTGGCTAACCGTGGTACAGAATGGTACTCCGGGTGCTGGCTTTATCAGGCGTGCCAATCAAGCTGTCTTTCAGGTGCAAGAAAGCGACAACTGTGACACAGAAGTGGAGGAGGGATGATGTAGATTGTTACCATCGTGTGGGGCATTTTGTGAAGCAGTTAGTAGACAGCTTGACTACCAACAAGCCTTGGTCCCGGCAAAGTTCACAACTGGGTCAATCTGGTTCCTGAAGTCCTGGGAACGCTGTAGATGGCTGAGACTCACTGAGGTTCAGGACTTTGCTTCTCAGAAGGCACCTGAATGGTTACTTTTGGGCTGGTCCATGACAGAGCCCAGTGGTCAGTCCTTCTTGGATCTTGGAAGTGAGGTTTGTGCCTGCCGACTGCAGGTGACTAGTACATCTAGTCCTTGGGAGTCCTGGTGAAGTCTTTGGGTAGCAGAGGGGTTCATCTATCTTTTGGAACTGGTCTCTGATCCTGGATGAGTCGTAGTCTGGCAGATGCAGTGGGCTGCCACAGGTGCAGTACTTCGCTCCTCTTCTCTGTGGAGTCCTGCCTTGTGCTGACATGTTCTCTTCTTTGTCCATTTCTACTTCAGAGCAGATCTGGAGTTCAGGTGTCAGGAGTGCCCCTTAAATCCTGGATTTAGGAGGTGTTTAGGGGTGTGAGGGTTAGTTACCAATAAGCTATTAGTCCTGAGGCTAATCTGCCCCTGAGGTGACCACATTGACGGGGTGTATGCCACCAAACTACTCAGAACCCACTATTCTTGGGGCTTTTCAAGATGGCAGGGGCCATCCTTGGCTGTACAGACCCATTAGCCCACACTAGAGGTGTGGCTAGCCTTTAGAGGTGTACGCCTCCTAAATACCTAATTTCCCACCTGCTGACAAACACGAGTGCCTGGGGGCAGGGAGGGGCCTTTGTCTCCACTGGGTGACAAGTCACTTACATATCAGAAGCGGTGAAGCCTTTGAGACTCACCACCCTGATGGGTCATTTACTAGCTATCCTGGGAGGGCGGAGGTGTGGACTCCTTCCTGCCCAGGCCTTTTGTCTCACGTCCTCTGGGAGTGATAGCACTCACCAGCAGGAGGTTAGACTCCTGTTTTAACAGCAAATGACTCGGAAAGCCCACCAAGGCACAAGGGAACTCAGTGTCTCGGTGGGCAATCTCTAAGGATATCACTTGGATGCATGCCAGCTCACCACCAACTTAAGAATCATGTAAGGGGTTAAAAAGCATGGTGTTTGATGGCAAACATGATTAAATTAGGTGGTACCATCGTGGAGCTGGCTATCAAGGTCTTGTCTGGTAGCCAGTCCACATTAACCTATGGACTGCCGTTCACTCACAGTGAATTTGAATTGCAAGGTTACTGTAGAGGTATATTTGTTTGTACATATATGCCTTCACCTGTAGTGAGGACAGGGTTTTATGTACACACATTGCTATGTTATCATAGGCGTTTTGGAGGCTAGACGCCATCTTGCCACTTTGCTGCTTTTGCACACGACACTACAGGTAGCTGTTATTACAAGTAAAACTGCTTGCTTGCTTTTTCTTCACATGGGACCTGTCTGTTGTTCACATCCCTAGACGTGCACCGCAACCTTAGTCTGAAAACTGTGTGCGGAAGCCGTCAAGGTCAAATAACAGTGTATGCTGTTGAATTCAGGTTGATCTGCCCACGCTCTAGACACAACACGCACACAGCTGCAAATATCTGAAACTCGGGTGCCTTTAATATTGCATGCATGATTCAGACACTTGGAGAAAACCTTTCCAGACACAGAGAGCAGAGCTGATCCTGTGATGTGATTCACATAAGCTGATCTTTGAGGTATAGGGTTCCCCATTCAAACCTAGAGGTCTTCTATCACTTTATAAAACTAGTTTACTAGCCAAGGGAGGGTGGTTCACAAAGTATTATAGGACTTGTTTTCCACTATCATTTTTAATGATTTCTACCTTCATTTTTATGGTATTGAAACAATGCAGATGGTTTTGTTTTTAATCATTTGCCTGCTTATATTAGCCAAAGTACTGCACCTTAGAGCACGTAGTTAAAAATAAACATTTTAAACTTTTCTGTGTCTCTGATTACTCTTGTTGTGGACTGATATGAGAATAATAACGAAAAGGTGTTTCTGATTCCCACCATTCCTGAGAGTACTCTAAGTCGCTTGTTCTGGGTTGTCTAATCATTGGTAGCTTCGAGATGATACGGAGAACGAATGAGACACTGATGCTAGTCGGATAGGGGTTCTGGGTACTGAGGTGAGTTTTTTGGTACACCACAATTCACTGAGGTCCGGGTTTCCTGTGCATAGTTCTGTGCATGAGCAGATGAGCAGAATCCCCGCAACATGGCGCACCCAACGTTTTGGTCTTATGATTGAGACGCCTTAGTAGTGCTTATATTTGTCCACAACACCCTCACTCTAGTTTCAGGTTAACGGGAGTGACGATTTAAACCTACCTACATAGTTAATATATAGATTCCCTCAAGCGTGACAATTAAAAAGGTTTCATTTTAAAATATACCCTTTTGTGCTACAGTTAATATAGATTGGTTTTCTTCTCTGTATCCTTATGGCTGAAGTCGCTATTGCGGCACATAATCGCGCACCTCTCCGGCGTCACTTGACGCAGTTGGGGTGCCTGACGGCGGGATGTCTATTATCTTTGTAGTGAGTGCCGAGGCATCGTTTCCCTATGAGCTGTTTTACTCTTGGGTTACTTTGCCAGAGGTGAATGCGGAAGATAAGACGTTTCACACATACACTCCTACAGCAGTCCCAGCAAATTACACGCCGTATAGGACGCAGGAAATTCCTATTTCCGCTTGGCAGCATCGTATTTGGTTCAATGGCGCCCTCCCCCACACCGTTACACCGGTTCGTTTGGGTCCCTTGTCCATTCCAGGGGCCACTTGACCAGTCTTGGCCGGGTTTACACCACACCCACGTTATTTGCAAGCCCCGCTGGATGACTTACGTCAACTCCATACCGCCTTGATTATGGTACATAGGGCTTTAGTGCAATACGTCTCTCGCAATGTCCAGGTGGGGGCACCTGGAGTTGCGGCGCAACCAGCTGGCCCGGCCGGGATTACTATTAGTCCCGTCATGGTTAATTCGGGAATGGGCAAGCGCCCCCAGAATAAGGACGATATGCCTTATTGGCTTGCTGAGAAATTTGACCAGCTGGAAGCAGTATTTCCGAATTCTACTCCTGTGAAAAAACACAGGATTCTTACCATTAGTTTGCAGAAAGACTTGGTCCCAGAGGTAAATGATTGTCAGAACTGGGGTAAAGTGTTTGCAGCAGTCTACTCGAAGTGCTTCGGCACACCGTCTATGTCTGTACTGCCCTACGTGATCAAGCATGTTCAAGGTCAACACGGTCCGGAGGCGGCGGTCGATTTAGGAATGAGGCTTGTCGGTGTGTTCGACGTAGTTGCTGATCTCATCCTTGCTAACATCAAGGGAGATGCGGTTAACTTTCAGGTGTCGAATGCCCTGCGCCTCGTCAACGACGTCAATAAACCCCGACAATTACTGAAAATTATTGCGGAGGCTTATAAGATCATTGGCCGCAATAGTTTAGGGCTTAAGCCTTTTGCTAAAACAACAGCGCAACCGCAAACTCAGAAGGTTACGTCTACTAAAGATGACCATACAGCTTTTCCTAAACAGAATTGGAAAACTAAGAAACAGGGGAAGCAGCAACAGAAACAGGGGTCTCAGCCCATGTCACCAGTACAAGTGACTACTGAACGCACATATGAATTGCGCGATCGCACTAGAATTAGGTCTCCTGATAGATTTCAGGTTCCTGAACAACGTTCTCCTCGTTCTTCACAGGAAACATCGGTCTCACAGTCCGGTGGAGGAGAATGTGGCAAAGGTCGGGGTGCCCAACAAGGACGTGAGCAGCCCCGCCCGGCTGACGGTAAAGGCAAGCAGGAAGAGTTTGCACGCCAGCGACCCCCATTTCAGAAAAAGAAAGTTGCTGCACTAACAGCGAGGTATGCCACAGATATTGAGAACGCAGCTTCGGAACCTGACATGGGCACTAACGCTGCTAGACAGCGCAGCGGAGGTTACAATAGTGCTGCAAGCACTGCGTCCATATCTGAAGGCGACAGCAACTGATACATTCATTACTGTAGAAACTGCTGACACTAGAGTGGCTCCCCCTGACAGACTATATGACATAGTCCTCTTAATTGAAGGTGACATACAACGTACTATAAAAGGGATTTTTTGGGAAAATCTGACCTCTACTTATGACATTCTATTAGCAGAGTCGGACTGGCCCCCAGCTTTCGTTTTGGCTGCTCCCAGAGGGGAGGAGGTAATCCTCCCATCTTTCGCGCACACTGTACCGAAGGAGCAAGCTCAGAACTTTGCAGAAGAGTGGGCCCATGTGCTTGCTCTGGCGTTGTACCGTACTCAGGTTGGGTGGGATAAATTGTCGCCAAGCCATGAGATTCCATTACGGTCTATGCCCCAGGCACAACCCCAATATCCCATGTGCCGCGAAGCTAGATCTCACGTCGCAGAAATCCTTGAACAATTGGAATATCAAGGTGTAATAGAAACATGTGTGTCACCCATGAATAATCCTCTTTTCATTGTAATCAAACCTGATGGGTTGTACCGCCTAACTTTGGATTACCGGCATTTGAACTCTCATTGTCGGACCTGCGTAGTCCAAAACACCCACAGTTCTGCCCTCGATAGTGTCGTGAGAAAAAGGTTTAAGACCACACTTGACATCTCCAATGGCTTTTATAGCCATAATCTGTCCTCTATTAGCAGTCAATGGACAGCCTTTACTTCTGGCGGCAAACAGAAACAGTTTAAAAGATTAGCCATGGGCTACAAAAACAGCCCAGGTGTCTTTGCCGCACGTGTAGTCTCTCTGTTAGAGAGCATTGACCCTGATGGGTACTTGTATGTTGATGATATCTATCTCACAGACGACAAACTATGGCCGCATTTGTGTCGCATTGACCGCATCATTGTTATGTTTGCAGACTTCGGTTACAAATTCAACAACTTTGCAAAATCACACATTGCAGAGTATACAGTGTTGTTTTTGGGCTATGAACTCAACAACGAAGGTCGAGGTTTAGCACCTCACTTCCTGGAGAAGTGCGCATGTTTGCGTGCTCCAACAACTCTGAAAAAACTACAATCTTTGCCGTTTTTTAAAAATGTCGTCCGTACTTACATTCCCGATTATGCCCAGTGTTTCAAGCCGCTATATGCCTTGGTACAACTAACTTTTTCCAAATCGAGCTGGCTGTCAGAACATTCAGGTATCCTGCAATCTTTACAGGCTGATCTTCTTGCTTATAAATACTTACTGATACGTGATAACCACACAAACCTGGTAATAAGAATTTTGCCGTGGGTTTCACGTACTTAACGTTCAATGAGGGAGACAAAGTCCCTATTGATTACAAGTCACACCTGTACACTTCGGCTGAAATGCCCTTTTCCACTGTCAAAAAAGTTTTGAATGCAGTGCAGATGGCGATTCTGAAAGAGAGAGCGTTGTTGCAAGGGAAACGCATGTTGGTTGTCACACCGTATCCTGCCCTAGAGGCAGTAATGAAAGCCAGTGTATCAAATTCTAAAGCTTTGCATCCGCATTGGATACAATGGGCCACTTCTTTGACATCTCCGGATGTCACTTTCATCTTTAATGCCTCATTGCAGACTCAGGAGTTCTTGCAGTATAAATTTGTTCATCCAACTCCTCTGTCCTTGCGCCCGCTTGAGGATTACCATTGTATCATTTACACTGACGGTTCGGCGCAACCGGCGACGGTTTCTAAGCATGCTTATTCGGCGACCTGCGCAATAGCGGCTGGTACTTTCGTGAATGGTGAATTCAAGACTGATGTCGTGCACACGCAGACATTGGGTGATTGTACCGCCCAGTTGGCAGAGCTTCGCGCTCTGGTGCTTGCACTGGAATTTGCTGATCCTCGAGTGACTACTCTTATTGTGAGTGACTCTTTTCACTATGTTCAGTCTTACAACGACAATTTATTCTTTTGGTCTCAAAATGAGTATCGTGAATCCAAAGGTAGCACAATCAAGCATAAAATGCTTTGGGTTTGAGTGGCAGAACTTAAACAACGTCTGCCGCTCGTGAATGTAATTCATACTCTTGGGCACCAGCGCGTAGGTGTCCACACTGTTGGCAACAGTTTGGCTGACGAAGCAGCGAAAACAGCAGTGGCAACATATCTAGTAGCAGCAGTTATAAGATCCAAAAGTAAGATTGATGATGACATCTTGGCGGCAATTGCTGCGACGGACAAGGGTGATAATTACCCTTGGGATTTCCCTTCTAAATACTCTTATCATTTAAGTCCTGATAAAGTTCCCTATGTGAGAATTAACGATATTGGTGACAGATTGATTCCCAACGTGGACTGCAGACTTTCCTTGACAACAGCCACTCACCAAGGTATGGCTTCTGCCCATGCCAGCGTTTCTGTGACTGTTACTATCTTACAACAACGTTACTGGTGGCACGGATTGTATAAACAGACTTGTGCTTATGTTCTTAATTGTGACATCTGCCAGCAGATTAAACCTTCGGATACTGCGCGTCCACCTCAAACACAGTTGTACATATCTAATAAACCACTAGGGTGTGTTTATTTAGATCACTGAGGTCCTTTCTCCTCTGATACTGCGTATAAGTACATCTTAGTTGCAGTGGATTCGTGCACACATTTTCTATGTGTCTGGCCACAACGGAGTGCTGATGCTCGAACTGTCCTCAGGGATTTGCGTGTCTTTGTAGGAATTTTTGCATGTGGTACCCTTTATTCTGACCAGGGTCCAGCGTTCGCCTCTAAGGCGTACAAGGATGCCATGAGATCTTTGGGGGTCTAAGTCAAATTTCCATCTCCATACCGGCCTGAGGGCAATAGCGTTGTGGAACGAATGAACCGTGACTTAAAGCAATGTGTGACAGCTAGGGTTTTAGGTACTGGCAGGAACTGGTAGGCCCATTTGTATAGCGTTCAACGTGCACTTAATAATCTCCCTAGAATATCTCTGGGGGGGCGGACCCCATACGAAATGCTCTTTGGCATAAAGATGTTTGTCCCGGACCTTGATGCTCTAGACATGGCGGCATCGGCCACACCCTTTGACGTACATGATCATTCTGCTGTATTACAGAATCTATAAGAGACCAGAGACAGTCTTGCAAAGGAACACTTGCCCTCCACAACTGATGCTGCACTTCAGATTCCAGTAGTTGGCTGGCTACCTCGAGTTGGTGACCTGGTCCGTGAGAAGGTGGAGAACAAGAAGGAGATTGGCCCCTCTTATCGTGCTCCAGTTCCAGTACTTGGCGTGCAGGGTACAAGAACAGTCATTTTACCTCCACTTCCTGGTCGCAAGGATAACAGGCACATCTCCATTGACAATGTCAAACTATAACGAGTGGCCGATTCTTCTAAGTATGACTCCAGCGGTCTCATGTCCAGCAATGCTGAGAAATACTGTTTTGGCTCCGGCAAATACCAACAGGCCTGACGTTGCCATAGAGATGCATACAGTTACTAATCCTTTATTGACTCCGCCAGCTGGTGGTCCAGTTGAAGATACTGAGTATACTTATCCCACAGATGTGTCGTTGCCTGGTTTACAATCAAGCGCAGTTGACCAGTCACGTTTTTCATTTGACACTAACTCTATAACTTCTAACGCCCCATCGAAAATTGCTATTTTTGCTGTTTGGTTTAAAAGAAATTTTGTAATTCCCCCGTGGACTTACATTTGGCTGGTGCTCATAACCATTTTCTTGTTTATGTCAATTGGATTTGTGGTTGTATTTTTTCATCTAGTAATTGGACACTATCTCACCGAAAGATCTACAATTGGATTAATTGATGGAACTTTGGCATCCCACTCCTCATCGCACATCATGAAGAGAGACCAGACTTTTGTTAATATTACTGTCTGGCCTGTGTTAGATGGGATTGTATAGGACTCTTTGAAATTTCAAATTCATGATCCCACAGAGGTGATTAATGTCCCCAATGTACTTTGTGTTTCTATGGGGGATGTTGTGAAACAAAACATACGCTCTGATGATTGGGATGTCCAAGCCGTAGAGGCTCTTTTTTCTGATTACATACAGATGCCTGAGAGAGGGAAAAGAGGTTTATTTAAAAGGAGAGGAATGCACTTCCACACCTGATCACTCAGTAGTCTGTAGGAACATCCAATTGCATGGCGCATGCAACGTTCACGCACCGAATTTAGCTTGTATTCTGAAGGGAAATCCTGTGCCAGCAATTACACCCACTTTCACATTATTAGCTAACGGTAGTTATTTGCTTTTAAATAATGAGGCATGCTGCGGGATGCTAGTGGGGATTCCGTACATTGTAACTGTCTCACAACGCGTAGTCTGTTGTAAGAATGTCCTTTTCCCACCCCCGCATGGGAGACTGGATGTATCCATCTGGCCTTCCCTACCAACCTTGAAAGCAGAGTTCAACAAGATGAGCAGAATGAGGGCTTTATTGTCTCAATAAGAAGTCGCCATGACTTCCTCTTGTGAAACATTTATCCTTCACGTGGCTAACACCCGCACAGAGGTGCATGCGCTTTTGAATACTGACCTCCCCTGTCATTTCGGTGCTCTGATTCATACTATATTCAATGCCTCGTCAACAACTGGCTTGGTGCATTTTTTCAAAGTTGTGGGCTCCGGCCTTGTGACCTCCTTCCAAACAATATTTTTTCTAGCGTCTTCGGCGGGCTTCCGTTGATTCTCTCCTTGCTGATGGTGTGCTGCTGTTGGTTTGCTTGCTCCGCAATGGCTGCACGATTTGTATCACACAACATTCTGCCCCGGCTGCTTCAATTGCGTAACCGATGCTTGACTACTATGGAACATTACCACTGGCCACCTTGAGCGTAGCCTATGGATTATCCTTCTGGTTCTCATACTTTACTTGCGTGCAACCTGTTTTCCATTGCCTAGATTGTCCATTTGAATGGGCTCTGGATTTGTGCCTGTCAAACACGGCATCTCCTGCCCCGGATTATGATCAACTAATGAGTCCCTTAGTGGCTCATGAGTTAGACTGCTCTGGTATCGGGATTATGGCCTGTGGAGCGGCACACGGAGTCCTAGGGAATTGGGATATATATGCGGCGGCATATGATTTCTTGACGAGAAGCTATCTTGAAGAACACGCAAGTTGTCCTCTGATAGTACTAGAGTCTTCGGTTATCGAAGAACATGTATGTTCATTTACTTTACTTGACTGGATGGCTAACTCTTTTACTGAGCATTATAATGACTTCCTCTTGGAGGCAGTTGCACCTTATTGTGCCTACACGTTGATGGATTAAATTGGCAGTTGTCCATCTTCCGCACGTCTTAATCCAGATTTTTAAATTTTTGGTTTTTTCTCCACATTGGGCTGTATACCGCCCCTGAGTAATGTTTTCATTTTTTCTCTTTTCCCAACAAATTTTTTGAATTTTTACTACCAATAATATGGCTTAGCAATACATGAACTTGGTTTTGTCTCGCTCGAACTTGAACTCTGCATTCCTACATTGCTTCCCTATTCTGTTCGTGGTCCGATCAAGGGAGGGTATAGTGAGGACGGGGTTTTATGTACACACATTGCTATGTTAGCATAGGCGTTTTGGAGGCTAGACGCCATCTTGCCACTTTGCTGCTTTTGCACACGACACTACAGGTAGCTGTTATTACAAGTAAAACTGCTTGCTTGCTTTTTCTTCACATGGGAATGGTCTGTTGTTCACATCCCTAGACGTGCACCATGACCTTAGTCTGAACACTGTGTGCAGAAGCCGTCAAGGTCAAATAACAATGTATGCTGTTGAATTCAGGTTGATCGGCCCACGCTCTAGGCACAACACGCACACAGCTGCAAATATCTGAAACTCAGGTGCCTTTAATATTGCATTTTGCATGCATGATTCAGACACTTGGAGAAAACCTTTCCAGACACAGAGAGCAGAGCTGATCCTGTGATGTGATTCACATAAGCTGCTCTTTGAGGTATGGGGTTCCCCATTCAAACCTAGAGATCTTCTATTAGTTTAAAAAACTAATTTACTAGCCAAGGGAGGGTGGTTCACAAAGTATTATAGGACTTGTTTTCCACTATCATTTTTAATATGATTTCTTCCTTCATTTTTTATGGTATTGTAACAATGCTGATGGTTTTGTTTTTAATCATTTGCCCGCTTATATCAGCCAAAGTACTAACCTTAGAGCACGTAGTTAAAAATTAACATTTTAAACTTTTCCGTGTCTCTGATTACTCTTGTTGTGGACTGATATGAGAATAATAACGATAAGGTGTTTCTGATTCCCACCATTACTGAGAGTACTCTAAGTCGCTCGTTCTGGGTTGTCTAATCATTGGTAGTTTCGAAATGATACGGAGAACGAATGAGACACTGATGCTAGTTGGATAGGGGTTCTGGGTACTGAGGTGAGTTTTTTGGTAAACCACAATTCACTGAGGTCCAGGTTTCCTGTGCATAGTTCTGTGCATGAGCAGAATCCCCGCAACATACCATTAAGATAATACACCCTGCTTCCTGGGCTTTAGGAGGCCTACCTTAGGGGTGACTTACATACTTGAAGGCAGAGAAGTAACTCCGTCATAAATGGTAAGTGCAGCGTCATGCTTGAGCAGAGAAGCTGCTCATGCAGGCTGTGGTAGCAGCCCTGCAGATTTTACTTTTACTCGGGTCACTCAGGGTGGCACTCATAGTGCTGCAGCCGTGGTGACCCCTTTAACACCATTTTCCTGCGTACCACTATATCCTATACCAGGGATATACAATGGGGGGGGGGGGGGTTAATGTATCTTGCTAACTGGATGTACCAATTCACATTACCTTTTGAGGGAGAGAGAGCACTTGGGACTGGTTAGCAGGTTCCAGTACACTTTCAGTTCTGAAACCACAGCATCTAGAGCAAAAGGTGGGGGAGAAAGGGCATGGTGGTGACCATCCAAAAAGGGCACTTTCCTACATGACTCCCACTCCCCCAGACGAAAGGTGAGGAGCACAAGCATACCTCTTGGTAGTTCTCATCATCTAAGCCGAAAAACCTGCATTGGCATGGTCAGTCCCTGGTCTCTGTTCCACTACAAAGTTCATCCACTGTAGGAAAATGGAACACCTCAACAACTTTGGGATCTCTCCTCTCATCTGCAATAACTACTGGAGAGGCCTGTGGTCAGTTTGAACTTTGAAGTGAGTCCCAAACAGGTATGGTCGTAGCTTCTTCAGGGTCCAAACCACAGCAAAGGCTTCCCTCTCAATGGCACTCCAACACTGCTCTCTAGGGAGGAGTTGCCTTCTAATATAGGGTACTGGCTCATCCTGGCCCTCATCGTTGGTTTGTTACAACACTGCCCCAATCCCATGTTCAGAAGTGTCAATTTGAACAATTAACTGTTTCCCACAGTCTAGTGCTTTTAAGACAGGTGCTGATCACATGGCTGCTTTCAGGGTGTCAAAGGCATTTTGACAACCTCTGGTCCAAATTTCCTTCTTGGGCTGCTTATTTGAGGTAGGCTCAGTGAGAGGAGCCACAATGGTACCATACCCCTTCCTTAACCTCCTCTAATATCCAGTCAGGCCAGGGAATGCCCTGAATTCAGTCTGGGTCTTGGGAGGCTCCGAGTCCAGAATGGTCTGGCTCTTGAGTAGGGGAGGTCTCAGTTGTCCTCCACCTACATGCACAAGATGGCCCAAGTAGCCAACAGTTCTCTGCCCAATCTGGCACTTACTGGCCTTGATTGTAAGGACTGCCTGTTGCAGGGCCTGCAAAACGTCTCTCAGGTGGACCAGTTGTTTCTCCTAGGTGGACCTAAAGACAGCAATATCGTCCAGATATGCTGCACTAAGTCATCCAGCCCTGAAAGAACTCAATTCACCAACCTGTGAAAAGTGGCAGGTGCATTATTTAGTCAAAAAGGCATCACTTTGAATTGAAAGTGTCCCTCTGGGGTTGGAGAATGTAGATCTCTCCTTGGCTCTCTGGGTCAGACCAATCTGTCAGTATCCTGATGTCAAATCAAAGGTATTGAGACATTTGGCTTGCCCAGCTTATCAATAAGATCATTTGCTCTTGGTATGGGGTGAGCATCAGTCTTGGTTACTGCAATAAACTCTCTGTAATCTGAGGGGGCAGTGCCTAGCCAGGGAGCAAGATGGCCGTTCGGCAGAGAGACTCTGCCGGCCGACCTAGTATTCAGCACTTATCCTCCGCTAATGGGCTAATTCAAACTAACTTGCTTGTTCCCTATAGCAGTGTGCCCATTAGACTAAATTACTCGAGGGACCCTGCTCCTTATCAACGGCCTGCACGTCGGCTGTAATCGACAGCCTGTAATCTCTGCTACACGCCTGCTTTTGGCCCTGGGTCTGCTTGTGCCCACCCGAGACACTGCTCAGGGTGTGGCGTGACCCAGGAGTGGGAGATCAATGTTCGCCCTAGACTTCTGACCGGGCTTGAGCTGTTAGGTCACTCAATACTACGTAATTGAGTAGTTCTCATGCCCATCCTACCTACACTAGTCAATGAGCTGTGCCCCACATGAAGGCACAATTGGCAAACAAAACACACGCCAATCAAAAGTTTCATTTGAAGGCAAGAGACATGCTCAGCAGGTGAGTCAAGACCCATCGCAAGAGGAGCAGCCTGATACAATTTGCCTGGCAGTTTGGGCTGGACTGTTCCCAGGAGGCACAGGGTCAAGACTGATTTGCATATGGCCTTGTCTAAACTGGGGTTGCATGGTGAGCAAAAGAACAATGGATTTAACCCAGATCTCTTTACTGGGGGTGAATGCTTGATGTTTAATTTGCTCTACATTCCTTCCATCATCTGTGTGTCTTTTGCTTTCTCACCCTAAGTGCGCCTGGTATGCCCAGACGTGGGTCCCAAGCTCACTGTGCCACTGGATTCAAGCTATCCTCTCTGATGATGGGTGATGCCCCGAAACCAGTCCGAGGATGCTTGTTTTTGGATCCAGGAAAGACCTGGCCTGGCAGTTCAGACTGGACTGTTACCATGAGGCACAGGGTCAAGACTGATTTGCATATGGCTGGGTCTAAGCTGGGGTGGCATGGTGAGCAAACGAACAATGGATTTAGCCAAGATTTCTTGACTAGGGGTGAATATTTGATTTGCTCTGAATTCCGTCCATCATCTGTATGTCTTTTGCTTTCTTGCCTTAAGTGCGCCGGATATATGCCCAGAAGTGGGTCCCGGGCTCACTGTGCCACTGGATCCAAGCTAGCCTGGCTGATGAGGGGTGGTGCCCCGAAACCGGTCCCAGGGTGCTTGTTTCTGGTCCAGGGAAGACCTGGCCTGGCAGTTTGGGCTGGACTGTTCCCATGAGGCACAGGGTCAAGACTGATTTGCATATGGCTGTGTCTAAACTGGGGTGGCATGGTGAGCAAAAGAACAATGGATTTAACCCAGATCTGTTGTCTGGGGTTGAATGTTTGATTTGCTCTGCAGTCTGTCCATCATCTGTGTGTTTTTTAACGCTCGTGGGGCTGCTGGACACGATGATGACCTTTCAAAAAAATGTTTGTGGAAGTTAAATCTATCCTACGAGCAATAGATGCTAAGCTAGATCTCATGCCAAGCCGACTAGACCGCTCGAAGGAGAAGGTTGACAAACATGAGGATAGGCTAGATCATCGGGAAGTGTCAGATGTGGACAACACACATGCTACAGCAAGATTACATCCCGTATGAATGGACAAGGTCCTTGAACTTATTAAAGCAAAGAACGAAGTTTTGGAGGCGCGCTTGTGATGTAATAATCCCAGAATCAACAACTCCAAGAGCTCTTTGGAGAGGCTCAATCCCCGGTTCTTATTGTGGAATGCGCCCACTGCACTTTGAATCCACGACCACCTTGTGGCTCCACACCTCGACCTATAGTCGCCCGGCTGCTCAACTACAAAGACTGAGACACAGTCCTTTGTGGGGCTCAGGAGCACCGGGAGGTGCAATACCAGGGAAACACACTTTCCTAACCTGATTTTACCCCCACAATGAAGGATGCATGAAGAGAATTCTTGCCCGGCAAGAGAATTTTGCATAAATGAAACATCAACTACGCACTACTCTACCCTGCTAAGCTGCGCATACCACACAAGAGGAGATCTCACTACTTCACCCAACCAAAGACCGCCCTTAAATTTGCCAAGAGCATTGCAGCTAGTGCTGGGTCACCTCGGGCATCCCCACAGAACACGGAGGAGAATGGAATGGATGACAATGACTGATCTCATGAAACTGATGATTTCCCACTGAGATGTATACCCCCTTCCACCAATGGGGAGCATATACAACGTCCCTCAGGGGTCGGATGTGCGATCATACTCTGCTGTTTCCCTAAAAGTCATACCAGGAGCTCTTGGACGTCAATACCGAGTACATGTGCTCCATGGCCACACAGTCCGTCCTGACTGGGCAGTTCTCCTAGGGATTATTCCTACACCCACTGGTTCTCTATAGGATGAGGTATGGGGTGGGGGTAGGGCAATTGATGTTGGCCATGTTTGGAGGCTGGAGTGGGTGAAGGTGTAAATTTCTTCGACAGTTTTTGATTGTTGTTTTTGTTTTTTCCTCAGGCAGACCAAACACCCAGCACTTGAGACTACTTCAACTCCCACACTGGCAATTTCCTACATCCTAGACATATTCCCCCATCATCCACATTTCCTGGCAGCCTCCTATTTACTGTCCCTGCAGGTCTCTAGTGCAAAGCCCCGAAGACTAGCCTATCCATTCTTAGATACGATTCCCCAGAAGATATAACGCCAACAATTAAATGTCTAACTTGGAATGTGCTGGATCAGCACAAGGCCAGACTAATACATGCCGACGTTGCCAGGCACCCCATTGATCTATGTTTCCTTCAGGAACTCCATCTCACTCCACTGACATCCTCCCACCTCAAAGCGGGGTGGTGCGCTGAAACGCACGTAGCTTTCTATTACAATTATGAGCGAGGAACAGCCATACTCATACACAAGGGCCTACCATGGCATCTGACCCAAACAATTAGCGACACGGTGGGACACTATGTCATACTAACAGGCATACTACTCCATCACCCAGTTATACTTGTATGTATATTTGGTCCAAACAACGACTGCCATGAGCTTTTTCAGATGTATGGTGGAGAATCATCACTGTAGGACCAGGTGATATGGGGTGGGCGATTTTAACATAGTACTGGACCCGGCGGTGGACTGCTTGGGCGCTTCCTTACGGCCCCATCCTAATGCGGCAGCTCAGCTACACACTTTAATAAATGATAATTGCCTTATAGATGTTCAGAGATGCTTACATGGGCGAAACAATGAGGGCACATGCATCACGTTGACACACGGTACGTGTTCACGTATAGATTATTGGTTAACCACCCGAAATGTTCTTACGTGGTCCATTGCTGTCACTCACCTACCTTGAACACTCTCAAATCATACTACAGTGCTACTAGAACGCTCCCCCACACATGCTACTCAAGAGCAGTTACGTGGTGACTACTTCCTGGGGCCCTATGAGATTTGTTTCTTAGGTCTCGCCTGACCCAGCGCATGCGCTGGACTGGCGAGACTTTTAGTGAGGGCTCAAAAAATGCTAGCATGGCCAGCCTAGAGCTACAGTGCATGTGCGCGGGTGCGCGCTTAGGAGCAGAGGCACCATATGGCAAACCTCATCATGCTCATTAAGCGCCCCTTCATCACTTTCACTTTTGCCCGCGATCACTTTCGCGGCGCCCCTTTGAAACATCAAAGAACCTGTTGTTGTGTTAATGCTTTGCTGCGCCTGTTTGACTTACAATGTGCTTTCTCTTTCCACAAACTCGATGTCTGTGTTCCTTTATTTTGATATGCTTTTAGTATTACTGTCACACACACAACCACAACCACACACACAAACACACACACAACCACACACACAACCACACACACACACAACCACACACACAACCACACATACAACCACACACACAACCACACACACACAACCACACACACAACCACACACAACCACACACATACACACAATCACACACACACAACCACACCCACAACCACACGCATGCACAACAACCCCACAACCCCACACACAACCACACACACAACCCCACACACAACCCCACACACAACCACACACACACAACCACACACACAACACAACCACACACACAACCACACACACAACCACACGCACAACCACACAACCACACCCACAACCACACACACACACAACCACTCAACCATAACCACACACACAACCACACACAACCACACACACAAACACACACAACTACACACACACACAACCACACACAACCACACACACAACCACAACCACACACACACAACCACACAAACAACCACACACACACAACCATACCCACAACCACACCCACACACAACCACACACAACCACACCCACAACCACACACACACACAACCACACACACACAACCACAACCACACACACACAAACACACACACAAACACACACAACCGCACACACACAACCACACACAACCACACACACAAACACACACACACAACCACACAAACAACCACACACTCACAACCACACCCACAACCACACCCGCACACAACCACAACCACACCCAACCACAACAACACACACAACCACACACACACAACCACAACCACATACAACCACACACACACAACCACAAACACAACACACACAACCACACACACACAACCACACACACACACAACCACACACACACAACCACACACACAACCACACACATAACCACACACAACCACACACACAACCACACACACAACTACAACCACACACACACAACCACAACCACACACACAACCACACACAACCACACATGCAACCACACTCAATCACACAACCACACACACAACCACAACCACACACGCAACCACACACACACAACCACAACCAAATACACACACACAACCACACACAACCACACACACAACCACACCCACACAACCACACCCACAACCACACACACACACAACCACACACACACAACCACAACCACACACACAACCACCCACAACCACACACACAACCACACACACAACCACACACACAACCACACACACCCACACATACAACCACACACACAACCACACACACACACAACCACCCAATCACACACAACCACACACACACAACCACACACACAACCACACACACAACCACAACCACACACACATCCACACACAGCCACACCCAACCACACATCCACACACACAACCACACCCACAATTGCACCCACACACAACCACAACTACACACACAACCACACACACAACCACAACCACACACACACAACCACACACAACCATACACACAACCACACACACACCCAACTGCACACACACAACCACACATAACCACACACACAATCACACACACCAACACACACAACCACACACACACACACAACCACACACACACAACCACACACACCCAACCACACACACAACCATACACACACCCAACCACACACACAATCACCCACACCCACACACACAACACACACAACCACACACACACACAACCACACACACAACCACATCCACATACACAGAACCACACACACACAACCACACACACACAACCACATACACAACCACACACACAACCACACACACAACCATCCACACAACTACACACAACCACACACACAACCACACACACAACCACACACACACAACCACACACACACACAACCACACAACCACAACCACACACACAACCACACACACAACACACACAACCACACTCAACCACAAATCCACACAAACACCCACAACCGCACCCACAACCACACCCACACACACAACCACACAAACAACCACAAACACAACCACAAACACACAACCACACACACACAACCACACACACACACAACCAGACACACACACAACCACACACAACAACACCTACAACCACACCAAGCATTGGCATAGCCAATAGGTCTCGCCTTTGGGACGTTATAAGTGTTTAGCCATGCAACAGTTGATGTGGTTGCACCAAGGATATTGTGCTGCATAACTCAATACTTAGAAGGTCCCAAAAGCGAGACCTATTGGCTATGCCAATGCTTGTCTGTACTGAGGTCTGTGCCGCAGACTACTTTACTCTCAACGAAGGTTCGTTCTCGTCTCCATCGGACTTGTGGGAGACTTGTAAAGCCATAATTCGAGGAGTGTGTATCACGAAACAGGCTGTTGTCCATAAGTCGATTAAAACGCACCTAGCAGTGCTAGAGTGCCAGCTCCTAGGACTGGAATTGGAGTATCATGCATTTAAGTTCCTTGGCACTAAGGCAACCTTTCATGAAACCCTTACTGAATACAACGAAGAAGGAGCATGAGAGCTGAATGAATACAACGAAGAAGGAGCATGAGAGCTGAATTTTCTAACCTGTGAGGTAATGGTGTGTCGATACTGGGAGGGCGCCCGACCCGGCAGAACACTAGTCAACATGCTACGCAGGCCTCAGGCCACAGACTATATGGTGGAACTGCTAGATGACCCAACTGAGATGGAAATCCACCCCCACTGAGCTGCTGAACACAGTGACCTCCTTCTACGCTCGTCTCTACTGGGCTGCGGCAATCCTGAGCCAAGAGGAACTTGAGACCTATCTGAACACAATACAGTTGGTCTGGCTTGACCGAGCTCACCACTCATTTCGAGACTCCCCTTCACGGAGGAAGAAATATTACAAGTCATAAAAAGCCTTTCTAGTGATAAGGCATCAAGTCTTGATGGTTTTACCACCTTTTATAAGGAATGTGCTACCCTCCTGATCCCAAATTTACAAGCATTGTATGAAGCCTTCCTGACAGCGGGTGAACTACCCCCATCGCTCTGAGAGGCGGTCATTGTAACTATACTTAAACCCGATAAACCAGCAAACCGATCCGATTCTTACAGGCTGCTCTCAATGATAAATGTTGAAAATAAAATACTCGTCAAACTTATTGCTAAATGCCTACTCGCCCTCCTACCGGACATAGTCTGCCTGGATCGGTCGGGATTTGTGTCAGGCTGATCCACGGCGCATAATCTGCACACATTGTTTGCTGTGCTCCACAGCATGGACCTTGACTTGGCAGGCGTTTCTGCCCTGCTGGACACCACAAAGGTGTTCAACTCACTGAAATGTTCCTACGTATTCTTCCTCCTCTCTCACCTGGGCCTTAGTCCACAGTTCCTGCACCTTATGCGGTTGCTTTACCCCTCTCCAACGGCCAGATGGTGCTTAAATGGGATGATATCAGACCTGTTTCCAATAATGTGGACCACTCACCAGGGCTGTCCCCAGTCCTTTTTGCGATTGCGATGGAGTGCTGGCAGCCCAACTGAGACAGCACCATACCCAGCCAGGGCTCAACATTACAGCGCACACATTTTTATCTTGATGTACACAGATGATATTGTACTATATATCCAGGACCCACAAGACAACCTTGATCCCATCATACGAGAAGTCATTAGTTTTGGAGACCACTCTGGAATCCACTTAAGTTGCGCAAAATATACCCTTTTTCCAATTAAGGACAACACACTCCCGGTTGACACTGAATTTCCCTTGGGGTGGGCGCTGGAGCAGGTGTGCTTTATAGACACAGATTAACTCTGGCGAGTTAACTATGGGAGAGCCATATCTTGGCTGAAGGAGAAAATTCCAGCGTGGAATCGACTACCTTTATCCCTAACAGAAAAACTGATGATAGCCAAAATGGTAGTGCTGCCCATATTTTTATATCTTTTCATGAATATTCCCATGCCGCTCACTACTCATTTCTTACAGTGACTGCATTCCAATTTAATATCGCTGCTGCGGGCCGGATAGTAACCGCAAACAGCATAGGAAATATTCACACTTCTTTTACGACAAGGTGGCCTCAATGGACCAGACGTGCCATTTTACGCTCAATACCTGCACTACTGACTATATCCTACACAGTTTCAACTCATACAGCAATAGAGGCAGATGTTGTATCTCTCTGGCCACTAACTACCACACTATACCATACCTACAAGCCTCCACTTAAGGAGACTAATACAGTTGAATGTGCTTGATGGGCATGGGCTGGCCTGCGACGCCGAGCCAGACTGCACTGTATATATGTCCTGTCCATCCTCTTGGCCTAAAACCCAGTGCTGCCCGCCCTCCAGGATGATTGCTCTAGAGCATGAGCATGTAAGAGAAATCTAACCACCTTTACAGTTCTATACCCTGAATGCCACGTTCTTCCCCCTCCACCCTCGGCAAATCCCCACACCTCACTGCGCTAGATATCATGTTTTACCATCCGCTAGGCGCCACATGCAAGGCACTACACAACACCTTTCCTGAGCCTCCACCTCTGCTACACGCCCTTGCACATATGTTGACCAACACCTCCTCCAACAAATTAGTCACTCCATTATGCACCATCATGCAGGTCAAGTGACGTAATTGTATCCCAATAGCCCCAGCTATCTGGGCACGAGACATAGACCCTCCAATCACAGGCGAGCAGTGGACATACTGCTGCGAGCAGACTGTTGCCCTCTCGCCCAATTATAGACTGAGACTTATCATTTTAAGTTCCCTCACTTATTATATTGTACAACAGCACAACTACAGTGTATGGGATTGGTGACGTAGGTGCGTTGTGTGAGATGCCTGACGCCTCAGGTCTCCTTTCTACTCCTTGCCTGGGAATGCCCACGGGTGGGGGAATATTGGCACAAAGCATGTTATATGCTGCGACAGATCACAGGTCACCCTGTGCCGCAGACCCCCCTAATTTGCCTTTTGGGTTATGTGAAGGACCTTCCATCTGAAACTCGCCGCCTTGTGGCTATGCTTTCATTCCTACCAAAACGCTGAGTTGCTATGCATTTGGGCAAGAAGACCTGCGCTAGCTACAAAATGCGGCCTACTGTTAGGAACAATTGGCTAACTACTGGGAACAAATGTCATCAACATCTCACCCTAAACATATCTGGGAACCACTGTTGTCTTACTTATGACTCCGGGACCCCCCACCACTATTGCCTCTAAACGTCCGATCCCTGGAACCTGTGAATATGGAACCTCTATAGATGGAGATGCATTACTGTGGACTGTCTGATCCCCCTTGACTAGTTTGCATTGGCAGACTGCAACATCTACCATTTGAAGTTGTCTGGATGTCATTGGAGTCCGATTTTGCTCTACGGAATCAATAATCTCATTATGCTCTGATTCCAGCCTTTGTCAGCATGTGTCATTCTAAAGCTGTGACAGTCAAATTCTGACACACGCTTACCCCGCTTCCCCTTTCCCCCTCCTCCCCTACCTCTTTTTTCTGTTGATGAAGACCACAGTGTTTTTTGTTCTGAGGCTGTTGCCTCTGAGATTTTCACTAATAAATTGCAATAAAAACAATTTTAAAAAAAAACCTCTGCCATCCACGCAGACCCTCATCTCAGGTTTCCCACCTTTTGAGTGAGGTTTGGGGGATCAGTACCACTGGGGTTAGAGGGCTCAATCACCCCTGACTCTGGCATCTTGCTTACTTCAGCTTTGATGTTGGCTTTAACTTGGTCAGACAGTCGAGACATCTTGTTCTTTACAGGGAGGCTCTCTCTGGTGTCCACATCATGAGTACACCAAGTTGTCTGTCCAGGGGTCAAAGAAAAGAGCTCTGCAAACAAGCTGAGGAATTGCCTGCAGTCAGTCTGCTGCTGTACAGTGAGAGTGTCAGGAAGGACTATACCCTTCACTGTACCATGTTGTGGGTTGGGTGATAACAAGTCAGCGAGTAGTTCACTTCCCTCCTCCTGCCCTGTATCAGTGGCCATCAACAAAGTCATGGGAGCCCTGCCTTGGTGTGCTTTAAGCGATTTACATGGAGTACTATGTGAGGAGTGCTGGGAGTGCCTAAGTCTACCAGGTAGGTAACTAACCCCTTTTTCTCCAAAATGGGGTAAGGCCTAGTCTACTTCTCCTGGAGGGCCCTGGAAGCCACAGGCTCCAACACCCACACCAACTGCCCTGGTTGGTACTCAACCAGTGCTAACATTTGGTCATACCAGTTCTTGAAAAGTTCCTGGCCTACAAATGCTTGTTTGCTTTCTTCATGTACTTTGCAATGAATGAGTGTAGGCCTAGCACATAATCCACTAATATGTCCTGTTTGGGTTGTTTGAGAGGCTTCTCCCATCCTTCCCTCACGAGACTCAGAGGACCCATTACAGGACGATCAAACAGAAGTTCAGAGGGGCTAAAGCCAACCCCCTTCTGAGGCACCTCTCTGTATGCAAACAAGAGGCAGGGCAACAGAACATCCCATCTTCTTCTGAGCTTACCAACCCATTAATCTTGGAGGGGGTAGAGAATTTGTAACTCACTCCACCATCATCCCGTGTTGAAGCATATCTAAAAGGAAATTGTACGGTGCTGCTGTAAATTTTGCAGCGCGGCACTGCACGATTTCCATAATGCAGGGATGCACCATATTTACAACATTATGGTGCACTCCTGTGTTTTCCCTAGAGCTGGCACTAAAAATAGCTGCCTAGCGCAAACACAGCACACTTGTGCCATAGTGCAAGGGTGTTTGATTTGCAGGGAATGATTGTTTATGTGCACAAAGGTGTCCCTTCCTGCACATAAACAATCAATAAAGGCGATTTGCTACTTCTATGTTTGCTGCAGCATACAGCACACATAGAAACAGTACAAACAAGGAGAAATAAAAGTATTTGTCCTCGTTGCACCAAACTAACACCTGCTTTTACATGGAGTTAGTCTATGCGCTGCCTCAGATTTACAGATCCTTGTAAATCTGGGGAAGTGTCAAAAAGCAATGGGTGCTGTAGCGGAATGCCCACAGCAACACCCATTGCATGCCCCTTTCAAGCAGAAAACTGTGTGAAAGGGTACCATATTTACAAAGCGGCGTTAAGCCACAAAACATGGCTTAACGCCTCTTTGTAAATATGGTGCAGGACATTGCGTCACCGGAACCTCTGTAAAAGTGACGTTCCGGCGGCACAATCCCCGTGCAAATATGCCCCATAGTTTTTAGGTATGTAGACATGAAGCTTGTCCCTCTATCACTGACCACCTCCTTAGGAAACCCAACACTGGTGAAGATGCCAAAGAGGGCCTTTGCACTGCAGGAGCAGTTGCATTCATGAGGGAAATTGCCTCTGGATAGCTAGTAGCATGGTCCACTACCACTAGAATAAATCTTTTCCCAGATGCAGTAGGAGGGTCGAGGGGACCAACCATGTTGATACCTACCCTCTCAAAGGAAGTCCCAACCACTGGTAATGGGATTAAGGGAGCCTTTGGTTAGGTACCTGTTTTACCACTGACTTGACAGGTCGCACAGGAGAGACAAAACTCATTTACTTTCTCTAAAATCTGGGGCCAATAAAAGTGGGCAATCACTCAGCCTGTCCCAGGTTTTGGTTTGTGCCAGATGTCCAGCAAGGGGGATGTCATGGGGTAAAGTTAAGAGAACTCTCTGTTTACCTGCAGGACCACCACTCTCACAATGCCCCTGGTTTGGAGTCCCTGGACTCAGTATACAGGAGCCCATCCTCCCAATAAACCATGTGAGTGCCACTAGCATTTCCCTCTTCTTGCCTGGCAGCTTGCTGCCTTAGGCCCTCTAGAGTAAGGCATCTCTTTTGCTCTAGGCATAGGTCCTTTCTCGAGGGTCCCACTGCATCAAGAAGCTCTGCCAGATCATGCCCAAACTCCTCAGCTGCCGTTCCCTCCTCAGTTATCAGGGTATCTCCCTGGGAAGAAGTCTACCCCCGATCTTGTGACCTCGGAGAAACTGTGTCACCAGTCTTCTTGCCCTTCCTCTTGTTTCTGAAGTTTTGGCTCCAATCCTTCTGGACTCCCCTGGTGTGCAGTCTGTGCCCTAGTTGTCACACACACCCACTCAGGTAGACCCAGCATTTCTGCATGAGCCCTCTTTGCTCCTTCTGCCCACGCAGAAGTCTTGCATAACAGACACTCTACTGGTATGGCAGGAGACATAACTACCTTCTTCTGTCCAGTACCTCCTCCCCACTCTAAGTTCACCCACGCAATTGGATGAAGCCTAGTTTAATTGTCAGCACTGGTAGTCTGGGGAAACAAGTCTCTGGACACTGTCACCTGTATCCCTCAGAGCCTCTAGTTTAGTCCCATTGATTCTTGGACTTTGTCTGTACCTTTCCAAACTTGGGGGTAAGCCCACCAAGGCATCAATGTCCACCCCTCCCAGGTAAACTAAAGTAGCCTCAGTGTAGCCTCTGGTCTCTCCAGCGTACACTTCCACTCCCATCCCAACACTAACTCCTCCCTTGGATTGTCCACCAGTAAGGGACATCTTGGTGCATATTGCATTATCCTTCTTGTGCCCTGGTTGATTACTATCAAAGCTCATGCCAGCCTTCTTGGGATCCCAATTTTTACCTTGATACCCCTTTTCTTTGGACTGGTAAGAATCTTGGGGCCTACCCTCCTGAGAAGTCTTATGGGGGCCTTTAGAGAACTCTTGCTTTTTACATTTGTCAGTGCTCACCTCCTTCCCCTGTTGGGAAGTCTGTGCACCCTTCCTCCTCAGCTCTCTGGGAGAGGACAGTTCAGAATCTACTAGATGCTGTTGCAATAGCTCTGTGGTACAATTAGTCAGGATGTGCTCTTTCGTCAACAGAGTACACAGCCCTTCATAAGTGTCCACCCTATTACCTTTTACCCAGCCCTCTAGTGCCTTGACTGATGAGTCAACAAAGTCTACCCAAGTTTGGTTTTGGCCATTTTGGGTCTCTATAAACTTGAGTCTGTACTCCTCTGTGGTAAGTCCAAACCCTTCTATGAGAGTCTCTTTCATGTGCTGGCCGGACTCAGCCACATCTTCTTTAAGAGTCAGAAGTCTAGCTCTTTCCTTCAGTAAGAATAACTCCCAAAGTTGAGATCCCCAGTGTTAGCGGACTACTCTTCTCATCTTACAAGCTCTCTAAAAAGCTGCAAAGCATTTATCAATGTTGTTTCCATCACTGAACTTGGGGACAATTCTTTTGGGGATCTTGGGGTCAAAAGACTGCTTTTTTCCTTTTTTACATTGCTGCCACCATCTTTGGGAACAAGGCCCAACTTAGCCCTTTCTACCTCAAGGGCTAGTCTCCTCTCCTCTAGTCAAGCTTGTCCTCGAGGTGTCCTACCACCCTTCCAGTAGGAGGGTACCAGAGTGACTTCTGTCACTTCCCACTGGTGAGAGGGGTCTAAGGAAGGGTGCAGAGTTTTGGTCTTCACCTTCTTCCCCATTGTCCCTTTGGGCTAAGTGGTCATCCTCTTCTTCTATCTCAGCCTCAAAGGTATGGCTGTCCTTGTCCTGTTCTTCCTCATTAGCACTGAGTGCTTTCTCATGGGCCTCCTTTTTGGCAGTAGATCTAAAGCTAATGCCTCCAACTTTGCACAGTACAATCAGATCATTCATCTTGAGATTTGAAAAAATGGGCACATCGAGATTCCGTCCATCCTCCATTGTGCTTACTTTATGTAGGAAGTTGGGATCTTATGAAAAATTACTAGGAACATTTATAACACTTTTATCCTAACTTTCTAAATCAACGGAACTTGAACTTGTGCTTTTGGATGGGGGTCTACACAGTGGCTTAGCAATTCCAATGAAACTTTGTTTTAGAAAAATCTAACAAAAACTTTCTAAAGACAATTTTGAGGATTTCTTTGTGCACAAAAAATAAAGTCAAAGTCAAGCGGTACTGTGAAACACAAGTTGTAGATCCCATCACTGAAACACCAATGTAGAAAGGTGGTAATATTATGTGGTATGTTTGGGAGGCCTCACCATGTAATATTGACACAATACCCAAAAGTGGACCCAGGATTCATACTTGTAAGCCTTCTTTCAGTCGTGGTACATTGGCAAATTGCATACAGGCTTACTTAGAGGAAGATGTGTAAAGCATTTTACAGTACCACCACTGACGATCGGTAAATGACACAACTCGAAAAAAATCTGACACTCATTTTTTAAAATAGAGCTTATTTTGATATACATTTAGACACCAAAATGAAGTCAATACAAGGTGGATAAACGGAGTTATTGATTTTAGGTTTTAGATCTATTTGTATTGTTGATAGAGAAAACATGTAGTATGACAATGTCCCACCTACATCCACTGGCTGGTTGTGATTAAGTAACGAAGAAACGTGTAAGTGGTAATAGAGAAGGATAGCACAGGACTATCACTGGCCATCAACATGGTCATGGGAGCCCTGTCTTGGTGTGCTTTAAGCGATTTACATGGAGTACTATGTGAGGGGTGCTGGGAGTGCCTAGGTGTGTTGGGGAGGAAAGGAATATGATACCACTCAAAATGTTTACTGGCTGAGAGAGTGGTTAGCGTGGTAGCAACGAGTCCAAATGAGAATCGCCTGGAGATGTTAGTCGGAGAATCTGCAAATAAAGTGGACAGGTCAATTCGCAGAATTCGTATAACAGATATTGAATGCATGGTTGCTGCATCATATCAAATATGGGGAGGGTATGTGTGGCCACAGCTGTTAACTTCTCCATTCCCAGTAGTTCCCATAATTTATGAAGCCAGGCTAAAAGTACCGGGATGACCTCAGTGCCTCATCTACAGAGAATAACTTGTTTTGCGGCACCCAATGCTAAGGCAATTGCATTGCCTCTACATGATTTCAAAGGATGCATTAGAGGGGTTAGGGAGATCCAATAGCACGTAACTGGGAAATCTAGGGATGTTCGTATGGAATATAGCATTGACTGCTTACAGAACCCCACCCTAAATGGTTTCCAATTTGGGGCACTGCCATGGCAATGGGTGAGAGTGCCATGCAGTCCACATTGGTGCCGTCTTTGCTTGGATCCCAATGAGTGATCCTAGCTGGGGTGAAATACCAGTAGTGAGCAATCTTTAAAACATTGCCTTAATGGTGGTGTTAAGAGCGGTAGCACGGATGCGTTGTGAGATAACACTCCATTCAGTATCCGTAAAAGGATGTCCCACCTACTTTGTGCCGTAGATTTCAGCAGGGTCCAATAGGTGAGAAGAAAGGTGCATATGTCGCACAGTATCCTCTTGTTGGAGAGGCATGTAAGAAATCATTTCTCAAAGGGTGTCAGAACTCGGCTAGCATGGGGACGAACCAAGGCCACATCACCTAATGAGAAACAGCCATGTTATGCCTGTAAGCTGTGGTGGGAAGGCTAAATGCTGATTGGAGTATTGGGAAATCCATAAGGCCATCCTCATCAAAAAGGTCTCCCACTCACTTGCAGTTAGAGTCTTGCCAAACTGTAAACGGATTCCCCTTTAGAGCTGAAGGGAAATCTGGATTGCCTATTATGGAAATTTTTGGGAACAACAGGGTGGAAAGGCAATGCTTTAGTTGTACCTTATCTCAAACCCCCACCGTAGCACGCACCACCAGGTAGATATAAACTCCAGCAGGGCTGTGGGGCTTAGCCATCCAGGGCACTTTCCAAATGGGTATGCCGGCAACAGCTTGATCAATGAAGCACCATCGTTTTTTGGTGTACGGTCAGGAGCACTCTACCATATACCTCAGCTGTGCAGTTTGGAAATAGCACCTCAGGTTCGGGGCCTCGCAGACCACCAGCCGACTGGGGAAGGTATGCAGGAGCCTTAGCCATACGCACCCGTTTGTTCTCCCAGATGAAGTCCTACATAAGAGATTGCAGTTTATCCAATATTTGCGGGGGAGGTTGTAAAGCAAGTGTTTGCATTATATACAAGATTTTAGGTAGCAGCATCATCTTGACCATCGCTATGCATCCCAACCAAAATAAGCCATGGCCCCTCCATCCAGTAAGGTTTGATCCTGTATTTGCCAGGAGGCCGCCATAGTTGTGCTCTGCAGTGCGTTTGGGTGTGGAGTGTATCTGCAAGCCTAGATACCAAAGTCCCTGATCTGCCCATCTAAAGGGGAATTGGGAGGTAAGACAAGCTTATACAGCGGCGGGGATGGTTTTGAAGCCAGATACTCTCCCAAAAGCCACCAATTCTGTCATTACCGCCTCTAGCAAAGAGTGAGGGTCAGTTAATGTCAGAAGGACATCATCCATTTACAGCATAATTTTGTTCTCGTTACCACCCATTCAAATACCCGCAATCTGGGGGGTGCCCTGGATCCGCTCTGAAAATGGCTCCATAGGTAGAGCAAAGTGCAGGGGCGCTAAGGGACAGCCCTGTCTTGTTCCACGGGCGATGGCAGAGGGGGTGGATAGCAGACTGTTCACCCTCACCCTAGCCTTAGGGGATTTGTAACAACAATGAACCCACCAACGAAAACGTAGACCGAAGAGTTATCAATTTTAAAGTGTTCAAGAAATCAATTCTTTGCAAAGCTATTAAACTTTACCAAAGTGGTCAACGGGGAAAATCTCAGGTGACACTCGCTCACTTGCAAGGTGAGTACAATGGAACCCACTTGGAGTTAAGGTCTTGCGGATCCACGGACAAAGCTGCTACAGTCAGAACAATTTAACCTCGCCCAGGGAATCTGAGTGCAGGGGTGACTTGGCTGTCCTTGGTGCGGTACAGGAGCCACAGAAGCTGTCAAAAACAACATTGACAAAACAATACTTGCAGGTTGAGCTCAGAAAAGCCCCTTGGAGGTGAAGCTTGGAAGGGACCCTGGACCAGGATCACCTGGCAGAACAGATCTGTCTAGCTCAGTGATCTCATGTGCAGAGGTGTACCTGGCCATCCGTGGTGCTGGGCGGTACTGCTGGTGCTGGCTTTGCCAGGTGTGCCAACAAAACTGTCTTTGGGATGCAAGAACTCGAAAAACTGCACCACAGAAGTTGAAGGGGAATGATGCAGAAGGCTCCCCCTGTGTGAGACGTTGATTGAAGCAATTAGTAGTCAGCTTGACCACCATCAAGCCTTGGTCCCGGCAATGGTCACGACTGGGTCAATCTCCTTCCAGAGGTCCTAGGAATGCTGTAGAGGGCAGAGACTTGCTGAGGCTCAGAACTACGCTTCCCAGAAGGCAGCTGGCCAGTTATTTTTGGGCTGGTCCACGACGGAGCCTGGTGGTCAGCCCTTCTTGGATCTTGGAAGTGCAGTTTGTGTCTACCGACTGCATGGGGACTAGTGCCTCTAGTCCTAAGGAGTCCTGGTGAAGTCTTTGGGTCGCAAAGAGGTTCACCTTCCTTTTGGAACCGGTCTCTGGTCCTGGACGAGTCGTACTCCGACGGGTGCAGGAGGCTGCCACAGGTGCAGTACTTCACGCCTCTTCTTTGTGGTATCCTGCCTTGTGCTGGCACAGTCTCTTCTTGGCCTTTTCTTCTTCAGAACAGATCTGGAGTTCTGGTGTCAGGGTCCCCCTTAAATCCTGGATTTTGGGGGTGTTTACGGGTGTGAGGGCTAGTTGCCAATAGGCTTCTAGTCCTGCAGCTAATCCGCCCCTAAGGTGACCACATCTGGGAAGCGTATGTCACCAAACTACCCAGAGCCCACTAGTCTTGGGACTTTTCAAGATGGCATTGGCCATCCTCGGCTATACAGACCCACTAGCCCACTCTAGAGGTATGGATAGCCTTTGGGGTGTAATCCTCCTGAATACTTAGTTTTCCACCTGCTCGGAAACTCAAGTGCCTGGGGGCAGGGGGGCCTTTGTCTCCACTGGGAAACAAGTCACTTACATATCAGAGGCAGTGAAGCCTTTGAGGCTCACTGCCTTGATGGGTCATTTATTAGCCATTCTGGGAGGGTGGAGGTGTGACCTTCTTCCTGCCCAGGCCTTTTGTCTCATGTCCTCTGGGAGTGATAGCACTCACCAGCAGGAAGTCTTGGTCACAAATGGCTCGGAATGCCCACCAAGGCACAAAGTATCTCAGTGGGCAACCTGTAAGAATACCACATGGTATGTGCAAAAACAACAGTTGATGGACAGAATGCAGAACAATATCATACATTCACCCCAGTACAGAGATCTGGGCCTAAATCCATCGTTTTTTTCCTCACCATGCCGTTCCAGTTTGAACCCAGCCGTATGCAAATCAGTCTTGACCCTGTGCCTCATGGGAACAGTCCAGCCCGAACTGCCAAGCCAGGTCCTCCCTGGACAGGAAACAAGCATCCTAGGACCGGTTTTGGGGTTTCACCCCTCTTCAGCCAGAATAGCTTGATTCCAGTGGCATGGAGAGCAAGGGACCCACGTCTGGGCATACCCTTCCCACTCGGGGTGACAAATGCAAAAACAACAGTTGATGGTCAGAATGCAGAACAATGTCATACATTCACCCCAGTACAGAGATCTGGGCCTAAATCCATCGTTTTTTTCCTCACCATGCCGTTCCAGTTTGAACCCAGCCATATGCAAATCAGTCTTGACCTTGTGCCTCATGGGAACAGTCCAGCCAGAACTGCCAAGCCAGGTCCTCCCTGGACTGGAAACAAGCATCCTAGGACCGGTTTCGGGGTGTCACCCCTCTTCAGCCAGGATAGCTTGATTCCAGTGGCATGGAGAGCAAGGGACCCACGTCTGGGCATACCCTTCCCACTCGGGGTGACAAATGCAAAAACAACAGTTGATGGACAGAATGCAGAATAATGTCATACATTCACCCCAGTCCAGAGATCTGGGCCTAAATCCATCATTTTTTTGCTCACCATACCGTTCCGTCCATCATCTTGTGTGTTTTGCTGTTCGCCCCATGTGGGAAGGGTATGCCCAGACGTGGGTCCCGTGCTCGCTATGCCACTGGAGTCAAGCTATCCTGGCTGAAGAGGGGTGAAACCCCGAAACCGGTCCTAGGATGCTTGATTCTGGTCAAGGGAAGACATGGCTTGGCAGTTCGGGCTGGACTGTTCCCATGAAGCACAGGGTCAAGACTGATTTGCATATGGCCATGTCTGAACTGGGGTGGCGTGGTGAGCAAAATAACGTTGGATTAAACCCAGATCTGTGACTGGGGGTGAATGTTTTGCCAATGTGCAACATTCCGTCCATCATCTTGTGTGTTTTACATGGTATGTGCAGCATTGTGCTTGAGCAGAAAAGCTGCTCATGCAGGCTGCGGTACGTTTTCTTGGGTCACTCCTGGTGGCACAAATAGCGCATCCACCCTGGTGGCCCCTTTAACACCCTTGCTCTGGGTACCACTGGTACCATATACTGGAGATTTACAGGGGGGGGGGGGTTAAAGTATCTTGCCAATTGGGTGGACCAATTCACTTTACCTTTTGAGGGAAAGAGCACTGGGGACTGGTTAGCAGGTCCCAGTGCACTTTTACTTCTAAAACCACATCTCGCGCAAAAAATGGAGGGTGACCTTCGAAGAAGGGTAAGTTCCTACAGCCACCTAATGGGACTTAGGTCTCTTGAGGGAGTGGACTCTCAGCGAAGAGCTATGCATACAGTAAAAGCTGTGTGTAGTAGGGGCTTGGTCACCTAATGGCGCTTAGGTGTCTGGAAGGAGTGGGCTCTGCATGAAGATGGGTGCCCAGGGCGAGGGATGAGTGTAGTAGGGGTTTGGCATCACTTGCATAGAGTAAATTGAACAATAGCGGGGTGCATGATGTCATCAGTGATGTCGGTGATGCCATCAATAATGCCATTGAACACGATGATGCAAGTAATGTCATATGTGAGGTCATAAGCAGTGCATGGTGGGGGCACAAGTTATAGTTAGCTCAGTAAACTATAACTGGAGAATTCCTGTCGTTTTTTTCCAGGTTAAAATGTTATGTTATTACTGAGATTTTCACCTAGCTATAGCCTTACTTTAACCTTTGTTTTTTTTCCAGTGAATTTCGTGGCAGGCCCTGTGGATATTCTGTGATCAGCCAACACCCTCAGAGTCTTTTATACATTCTTTAGCTCAGTAAACTATAACTGGAGAGTTTCTGTAGTTTTTTTCCAGGTAAAAATGTTATGTTATTACTGAGATTTTCACCTAGATATAGCCTTTCGTGGCAGGCCCTGTATGTATGTATGTATTTCAGACTTATAAAGCGCTCTGTAACCTTACGGGCATCCTGGCGCTGCGGTACAAATACTCTACCACCATACTTCCTGGCTAGCTGGTTGCTAGGCTAAGCCTGTACTCTAGGGAAAAGCCAAGTTTTTATTTTTTCCCTGATCTTCATCAGATCCTGCATCTGTCTTAGCTCAACTGGCAGACTATTCCAAAGGCGTGCTGCAGCATAGCTAAAGGCTCTTCCTCCAGATTTAACTTTCTTAATCTTGGGTATATTCACCAGATTAGTCGAGGAGGACCGAAGGCTGCCGATGGGATTATACCAGTTGAATTTAGATTACAACGGTATCGGTCCCATCCCATGCAGAGCCTTAAAGACAATGCACAATGATTTAAATTATATCCTCTGGAATACCGGAAGCCAGTGCAGCTCCGCCAACGCCAGGGATGTAGATGACCGTCGTGATCTAGATAGGGCCAGTTTAGCCGCCACCGTCTGGACTCTCTGGAGTCTCCCAATCAGGTATCTAGGGGTTTCCAGCAGTAGCGCATTACCATAGTCCAATCGACTCAGAATGACGCTCCTTACTACGTGTGCTCGTACCTGATATGGGAGTAGCGGAAGAATCTTCCGGAGAGCCCTAATGAGCGAATAGCTGCTTCCCACGATTTTGTTGGCTTGGATTTCAAGGTTGAAACTGACCCCGAGATTGCGTACCGTCGTGACGGGTAGCAAGGTTGTCTCTGTGGGAATGGGCCAGAATCCTGAAGGAAGAGAGCAGGGGACTTAACCTGCTGCACAGCAAAGTATCCAGGCATGACATTTTTCAAGTGGGACTGGTTGGTTTCCCTCCAACGATCTCAGCATAGTTTACCAAGCTGACCCCATATGATTTAATAATCATCAGGGGGCTCATATAGGTATTAAACAATATTGGGCTGATTGCTGAGCCCTGGGGGACCCCATGCCTAATCTCAGCAAACTCCGAACGATAAGGGGGAGGGCCACCGCCTGTCGTCTAGATGTCAGATACGATCGAAACCACTCCAGTGCTACACCTCCCACCCCTACTGTTTTCAGCCTGGCCATGAGAACTGTGTGGTTGACCCTATCGAATGCGGCAGACAGGTCCAGTAAGATCAATATGCGAAAGCGCTGTCTCTGTCCCATGGCCTGGGCGAAACCTAAACTGCACATCCTCCAGCTTGTTGTTGACCGGCCAACACCCTCAGAGTCTTTTATACATTCAAGCTGCATAATTTAGCCATACCACTAAGTATCCTTACTCTCCAGAGTCAGGGAGTAACATCTCCAGTTCTAGGAGGGGATGAAAATAATGTAGCCTTACCTGGGAATCATTCTTTGAATGTCCCCAGAAACTTAGGGCAATGTTATTAAACATTTCTTTGATGGGCTGCAGTCCTCCACAATACTTATTTAATCTGTTGAACCATTGCCATCCTTTAAGCACCACTTGGGTAGGTAACTATTGAAAATAACCCCCTTTTGAGCATTATGGGGCATTCCTGACTGTGAACAGTTAATATGCAATGATCGTCTCTCTCCGCCTTCTGTCCTTTTGCTGCTGCAACCATTTTTTGTTCCCTACTTATTTTTATGAGTGCTCCGGTCCCACCCGGGGCATCCACCAACTCAGGGGATTTTTGGGAGGCACAGGTGGAGTCCCAAGGCCACTGCCCCAACCAACTCCATTTGCTTGTGCGCCGTGAGCCGGAGCCAGCATTCTTGATTCTGCTCCTGCACCACTGGAGAAAAGTCTTTTCTGTGTTCCCACCCCCAGCAGAAGCTGAACAACGTCCCCTGCCTGCATTTCAGTTGCTTAAACGGCCTTGTTTACACACACAGGATTACTGCGTTTAAACGTGCTCACGTGATTATTAAATACTGGGAACGAAAACAAATTACATTTCTTCCCCAATCACCCCACTTAAAAGTGCTAAGTGCGAAAAAGAACTCAATAACAAACTTAAAAATTATACAACACATTTCATTCATTTTTTCACTAATATTCATAATGTGATACATTTATGAATTACTATTACATTGAGCATACCATATGCCAATCAAAAGTGTGCCAATAAAAATGCATGATCACATTGTTTTATTCACTACTTGTCCGATAGACCATAATTTCAATACCAAGTACTGTCATATGTACCTTTCAACATAACTTGAGACCTAATCTTTTCTTACCCAGGTGGGTCTAGAATGTTTCTCATCAACCTTCAATCTATAACCTGAATATATTTATGAACTGTCTCTATCTGACACAACAGCATGAAATTTCTGATTTTGAGGGAACAGAATTACAAATGCTTATACAGGTCTTCACCCATGTAAAGTCCACCCTGGGTCTTGTTAGCCAACTCTATAATGCACTTAGACTCAAGTTTGCCCAATTATCTTTCTCTGTTCCCACCTCTGTACTACCTAGTGATGGCATCTATCACTCAATATGGTAGTACCTTGTCATTACTTGCATGCACTTCCTCAAAATGATGTGCCAATGTGTACGTTCTTTCTTCTTTTAAAGCCCTGATATTTTGTAAGATCTGCTTGTGAACTTGGTGGATAGTACTACTCACATATACCAGGGCACACAAACAGGTCAGTATGTATACAACATGGTATATTCTACAATTGTACACCTCTAAGATTTTCATGGGCTTTCTTTACAGTGGGTAGCAAAACGTAGTTTTATTAATACCATAATGGCAGGCCTTCAATTTCCTACACATTATGAAACCACAAACACTCTCCAGCCAGTTGAATCTGACAGCCATTTCTAAATTGGACCTCACTAGATCGTCCCTCATTGACCCATCCCTTCTGTGTTATCCCTGGTCTTCTGAGAACCAGTGGGCCAATTGTAGGGTCATTCTTGACCAAATGCAAATAATTTCATATACTTTTTCTGAGTTAACCTTCTTCATTGCAGTATACTGTATTGAATCTAGTGTGTTGGGCAGCAGCTCCATCTCTTCTTCTCAAACAGCCATTTCTCTCTCCTTTGCTGAATAGCTCTTTGTCTGGCATCTTCCACTACCTGCTCTGAATACCCTCTTTGCTGGAATCTCCTCTCGAGCTGTACTTGTGCAATGATTTGCCCTTCTACCTCCCTGGCATTCCTTTTTCATACACAAATGTTCCCCATATGGTATGTAAATCTATAGTCTTTATGGTGGAAACTACTTGCATGCAAATTTCCCTGCAGTAGGCTTTCCATATGCCTTGGACTGGATCATTTTCTCTTTCATGTAGACTGTTAGGTCAAAGAAATTTACCTCTGTAGTACTGACAGGACTTGTGTAATGTTAATTCAAGTTTTTGACATCGATCTTTCTCACAAAGTTATGCAAACTTTCTGTTGACCCTTTCCATATGACAAACAAGTTGTCTATAGTTCGTGCCCATAATTCCATATGCTGTGACCACTCTATATTGTATTCTTCCTTGAGCATCTGCATCGCCTACCAGCCCATATGCAAATTAGTATAGCTGGGGGGTGAATTAGATGCCCGTACCTGTCTTCTGCTGGAACACTTCATTGTTGAACAAAAAAACGATTTGCGAGACACCAATTATCCAGCATTTTATATATTTCAATAAATATTTTTAAACTATATATTGTTATTTCTTATTAATATATTTTTTACATAATTATGGAAATGTTTAGAAATATTGTAGTGTGTTGCAAATATTAATATATTAATATTTTATCAAACTTGGTATGAAATATATTTAAAAAGTTATATGGATAACAAACATTTTCATTTATGATGTTTGTTTTTACTTGGAATAATACTGTTTTTAATAATTTTTTACATAGGTGTTTGAAAGCTTAGTTGATATTGTGGTGCTAATAGTAAATATTATCTTTCTAGTTTGCTATATTTTGGGTTACTTATGTAGTAGTGGGGGTATTGTTATTGTTATCTATTTAGCGTCCAACACCTTCCCTGAATAAAGTTAGATTGTAGTGGGAATTGTATATGTTGCCCCTTTAGTGTCCAACCCCTTACCTGAGTTACTTTATGTCAGAATGAGAATAGTACATTTAACCCTTTTAGTGTACAAAACCTTCCCTGAGATAAGTTTTATTGCAGTGGGAATGGTGAATGTTGCCTCTTTAGTGTCCAACAACTTCCCTGAGTTGAGTTAGATTGAAGTGGGAATAGAAAATGCTGCCCCTTTAGTGTCGAATGCCTTTGCAGAGTTAGTTTATGTTGGAGTTGGAATAGTAAATTCAACCCTTTCGGTTCCCAAAACCTTTCCTGACATACGTTCTATTGCAGTGGGAATAGTGAATGTTGCCTCTTTAGTGTCCAACGCAATTCCTGAGTTAAGTTAGATTGGAGTGTGGATAGTAAATGCTGCTCCTTTAGTGTCCAACATTTTCCCTCAGTTAGTTTATATTGGAGTGGGAATAGCAAATGTAACCCTTTTAGTGTCCAACACCTTTCCTGAATAAAGTTAGATTGTAGTGGGAATTATAAATGTTGCCCCTTTAGTGTCCAACACCTTCCCTGAGTTACTCAAAGTCGGAGTGAGAATAGTACATTAAACCCTTTTAGTCTTCAAAATCTTCCCTGAGATAAGTTCTATTTCAGTGAGAATGGTGAATGTTGCCTCTTTAGTGTCCAACAACTTCCCTGAGTTAAGTTAGATTGGATTAGAAACAGTAAATGTTGCCCCTCGGTGTCCAACAGCTTCCCAGAGTTAGTTTATGTTGGAGTGGGAATACTTAATTCATCCCTTTTATTGTCTAAAACCTTCCCTTACATAAATTCTATAGCAGTAGGAATGCTGCCTTTTTAGTGTCCAACACCTTTCCTGAGTTAAGTGAGACTGGAGTGGGAATAGTAAATGTTGCTTCTTTCGTGTCCAACACTTTCCCTCAGTTAGTTTGTATTGGAGTGGGAATACTAAATGTTGCCCCTTTAATTGTCCAACACCTTCTCTGAGTTAGTGTATGCTGGATTGGGAATAGTAAAGTTAACTCTTTTAGTATCCAAAACCTTCCCTGAGGTAAGTTAGATTGGAGTAGGAATAGTAAATGTTTCCCCTTTAGTGTCCAAGACCTTCCCATAGGTAAAATCTGTTGTATCTGGAATAGTGAATGTTGACTATTTAGTGCCCAACACCTTCCCTGATTTAAGTTATATTGGAGTTGAAATAGTAAATGACGCCCCTTTAGTGTTCAATATATATATCTACGAAAAAAGGTATCAAGGAAAAAATATACATCAATCATTCATGAAGAGAGCACATTTAATTACCCCTTCAAGAGTATCAAATAATCATTTAGAATACATCTGGCATCGTTTTCTAAATATCACAAGAACACAGGCGTTTATACAATGAAAGATACAAAAACATATATCACAGAACATCAATTAAATATATAACACACAACAATTAACCCAAAAGCAAATAATTTTCATCAGTGTCCCCTTCTAAGTATCAGGCGGACCACTTGGAGGTAGTCAAACTAAAGGTGGGAAACACAAGCAAGGGGGGCAACAATGACCCAAAAATTATTTCAGGTGTCCCAACGACAGTCTGTGAATCACTGAAGCTCAGGTGACTCCTCCATCCAATGTCTGTCGACGTGACCACGTTTCAGCCAAAGTAAACTTAAGGCCTCTTCAGGACAGGGGTTGAATGACAACTATAACAATAAAGGGGGAGGGGGACAACATTAATCATGTCCGCAAGACCCCAAGACTAGGAGTGGTGACCATGCCGTGCACACAAATCCACGAACCTACAAAAGGACCCCTCCTCAGTGAACCAAATACACCTTACATCCCATCAACCTCAGTGAGACTTATTAAGGAAAAAAGCAAGGAGGTGGATACGTGCCAAACAAAACAAAGTGACAGAGAGTACCTAGTTACCTCCCTCACCATTGTGCATATACCAACTAATTAGAAAAGGAAATAACAGCATCCGAAATTGTATCTCAATGGACCACCGTCCTCATGAGCCTTATATATGTCCCAAATAACGAGACCGAGACTTAAAGCCTTATATCCCTTCACCTAAATAATGTCCTGATACACTTACATGTATCTTCTAAATGTATCACTTCCGAGGCTGCTCACTCGATATAGAACAAACGTTCTGTCAACACAGGGGAAAACAGAGCAACAAACTGTCACAGGGGCTGCATGGATAGCTAATCAATATACACAGGATAAATAATCTTTGCCTATGTCCCTTGTAATATACAGTCATCAAGCACGTTGAAACGCACATACCTTTTAAAACGCTGCGCGCGCTTCTAGTCTGCTCCTTCCCTTGAGATCCAACCACCGGTTCTCCACTCTGTTTCTAAGGGTAATAGAGATATACTAACTTGTAGGCTCCGCAACTCTTTTCCCATCTCTAGCGGTGTTACCGAGGCTAAAAATACACTTACTTGGTCAAAAGTCGGGTCAGTCTCTACGCGGGAATCTTCATTAACACGCCAATCCAAACGCACAAATGGTGACGGAACTATAGGACGTAACGCGTCCTGTCCGGAAATAAGAACTAACGTTCTGCGCAGGTCCCTCCCTCTGCCTGCAGAAACATAGACAGAGGACTAGGGAAGGTCATAGCTCTTCTCAGTATTAGTTAGTCTGACGTCCTCAAGTGAAAGGAAAGATAACAGGCACCCGTGACTACACCCAACAACGGAAATATATGTCTAAAAGTACGCAATACGAACACTAAATATAATAAAAAATAATAATAAAAATAATGAAGCTAAATCCATCAACTATACCGATATACCAACTAAATACGCCCCTATTATGAATAGGGCCGGGCGAAAAACCTAGTAAGCATTGTAAGCACGGCAAGGTCATCACACCTGGGGAAAAGGGGAGGAAAGCCCACAGCTCCCTACTACACACAAAATCTATACAATATATACATATATACACTATACAATTATACATACATTTAATATGACCCTAGCCAAAATGTGGAGGAGAGCCCTACGGATGACTCACCGAGGGTATACATAATAAGCATTCTACAGTCTGCATGTAACAAAGACAGAGTGGGTAGCAAAATCCACGGACTTTCATACACTGGCGCACCCTTTAGAATTGCGCACCCTTCCGGTATTTACCTTGGGGAGACCCAAGTCTAGTACTTACATGGCTAGGGTCATATTAAATGTATGTATAATTGTATAGTGTATATATGTATATATTGTATAGATTTTGTGTGTAGTAGGGAGCTGTGGGCTTTCCTCCCCTTTTCCCCAGGTGTGATGACCTTGCCGTGCTTACAATGCTTACTAGGTTTTTCGCCCGGCCCTATTCATAATAGGGGCGTATTTAGTTGGTATATCGGTATAGTTGATGGATTTAGCTTCATTATTTTTATTATTATTTTTTATTATATTTAGTGTTCATATTGCGTACTTTTAGACATATATTTCCGTTGTTGGGTGTAGTCACGGGTGCCTGTTATCTTTCCTTTCACTTGAGGACGTCAGACTAACTAATACTGAGAAGAGCTATGACCTTCCCTAGTCCTCTGTCTATGTTTCTGCAGGCAGAGGGAGGGACCTGCGCAGAGCGTTAGTTCTTATTTCCGGACAGGACGCGTTACGTCCTGTTGTTCCGTCACCATTTGTGCGTTTGGATTGGCGTGTTAATGAAGATTCCCGCGTAGAGACTGACCCGACTTTTGACCAAGTAAGTGTATTTTTAGCCTCGGTAACACCGCTAGAGATGGGAAAAGAGTTGCGGAGCCTACAAGTTAGTATATCTCTATTACCCTTAGAAACAGAGTGGAGAACCGGTGGTTGGATCTCAAGGGAAGGAGCAGACTAGAAGTGCGCGCAGCGTTTTAAAAGGTATGTGCGTTTCAACGTGCTTGATGACTGTATATTACAAGGGACATAGGCAAAGATTATTTATCCTGTGTATATTGATTAGCTATCCATGCAGCCCCTGTGACAGTTTGTTGCTCTGTTTTCCCCTGTGTTGACAGAACGTTTGTTCTATATCGAGTGAGCAGCCTCGGAAGTGATAAATTTAGAAGATACATGTAAGTGTATCAGGACATTATTTAGGTGAAGGGATATAAGGCTTTAAGTCTCGGTCTCGTTATTTGGGACATATATAAGGCTCATGAGGACGGTGGTCCATTGAGATACAATTTCGGATGCTGTTATTTCCTTTTTTAATTAGTTGGTATATGCACAATGGTGAGGGAGGTAACTAGGTACTCTCTGTCACTTTGTTTTGTTTGGCATGTATCCACCTCCTTGCTTTTTTCCTTAATAAGTCACACTGAGGTTGATGGGATGTAAGGTGTATTTGGTTCACTGAGGAGGGGTCCTTTTGTAGGTTCGTGGATTTGTGTGCACGGCATGGTCACCACTCCTAGTCTTGGGGTCTTGTGGACATGATTAATGTTGTCCCCCTCCCCCTTTATTGTTATAGTTGTCATTCAACCCCTGTCCTGAAGAGGCCTTAAGTTTACTTTGGCTGAAACGTGGTCACGTCGACAGACATTGGATGGAGGAGTCACCTGAGCTTCAGTGATTCACAGACTGTCGTTGGGACACCTGAAATAATTTTTGGGTCATTGTTGCCCCCCTTGCTTGTGTTTCCCACCTTTAGTTTGACTACCTCCAAGTGGTCCGCCTGATACTTAGAAGGGGACAATGATGAAAATTATTTGCTTTTGGGTTAATTGTTGTGTGTTATATATTTAATTGATGTTCTGTGATATATGTTTTTGTATCTTTCATTGTATAAACGCCTGTGTTCTTGTGATATTTAGAAAACGATGCCAGATGTATTCTAAATGATTATTTGATACTCTTGAAGGGGTAATTAAATGTGCTCTCTTCATGAATGATTGATGTATATTTTTTCCTTGATACCTTTTTTCGTAGATATATATATTGTCCCTTATACCCAGGTATCATAGGGTGATTTGGGTATACCCCTGTTGTTTCTGGCCCCTTTAGTGTTCAACACCTTCCCTGAGTTAGTTTATGTTGGAGTGAGGATAGTAAATGTAACCTTTTTAGTGACCAAAACCTTCCCTGACATAAGTTCTATTGGAGTGGGAATAGTGAATGTTGCCTCTTTAGTGTCCAACACCTTCCCTGAGTTAGTTTATGTTGGAGTGGGAATAGTAAATGTAACCATTTTAGTGCCCAATACCTTCCCGGAGGTAAGTTATATTGAAGTTGGAATAGTGAATGGTAACTATTTAGTATTATAGATATGTGTTTAGTTTGTTTGCAGTGAAATGGGAATAGTAAGTGTTATGTTTGTAGTATTAAATACTTTGTAAAAGTATTTTTTGTATAGGTATAGTAAAATAGTGTAACATTTGTAAGTATTTTTTTTACATTAATAAGGGCCTGATTACGAGTTTGGCGGTCATGGTACTTCTGTTGAAACGGCGTCTGCAGTCAGCAATTGGTCATATACTTAATACCACATCATGCTGTAATCATGATCAACTAATGCAGCTATGTTGCACCAATATGTACAGTAGCAGGAAGAAGGTGACATGGAAATGCTCATTTTACACTGCTGACACTTCCAAATTGAAACTTCCTCATATGTCCACTGTCAGAATAGTCTCATGAAAGCTGTATTTAAGTAGTTTTGCTATGTATGACATGTAGCACATAAAGGTAGACTGGAGATTATCTGGCCCAAATATCTGGAAGATTTGTCTAACAATATCCACAGCATAATGAATCAGTTAGGCCTAGGGACATACCCAACCCAGATTGGTACTGAAGAGAACACCATTCTTACATTGCATACCGAAAAGCCAATTGACCATTGAAGGTTGTTGAGGCTCAGGGAATCTCCATTACATGAAGAGGTGGTTTAACCTGTGTCCTAATGGAAAGGCACATCACAGTACGTTTTTGTCTCACAAACACAAATTCCAATGTAGTACCGAGTGTAGACACTCACATATGATCCCTACATTTCTGCATGTCACTCCCTGATGCATGTTACCGGTCAGTGAATGAACCTTGCCAAATCAAAATGTGCAATTCACATAACTGAATACTCCCACATCAATGGCATGGAAATTCACATTATGACAAATTGATGTAAGTCTACCTGTCATGTCCTTCATTGCTTCAGCAATTGGGCCTGACAAATGACATTGAGTAATTGCTTAGGGTATGTGTGACTAGTGTCACCCAATGTCTACACACAATCATGTCTGTGGTAATACATGAACTGTATACCCATCACAAATAACTATTTTCAGATACAGATTGGCCTACACACATATTTGTGATGGAATCAGACATCAACCTATGAAGACACATAGATCATGTATGAAACAGAAGTGCAGATGATACTACAACAGGGAAAGATACACATGCCAACATTTAGGCACTCATACTGATGGCACCAGTGAAATTTGTTATCTCATGTTACTGTGCATTCCTCACTTACCAAGGAGACGTATTGCTCAGTGACTGCATCCAAAATGCACTGTATGCTATGTCACATGTTTATTTATTTGAAAAGGTTTATATAGTACTGGCTAGACCCGGAGGTATCAGAGCGCTTTACATGAGGTAGGACATTATTTCAGAACATTGTTACATTGCTACATCAGTTGTTGGAGTTACAAAAGTTAAGAGTTACAAAAGCATAGCATAACATTAGAAAAAAAGGTAAGGGGGAAAGTACTTCTGGAGACACAGAGACATCAGGCTGGAAAAGGGGAGGCAGACAAAGAATCTCAGAGGGAGGAGGTGGGGGAGGGAAAAGAAATACAACGGGGAGACGAGGAAAACAATGTCTGATGTCCGGCTGGGTAGGTGACGGCCGAGGGATGAACCAGAGCCAAACTCCTCTAAAGCTGCATAGGACAGCTCCACCGGGCATCAGCCAAGGTTGCTCGGGCACTGCGGTGCATACAGACAGTTTTGGATTCCGCCTATGGGGCATCGTCAAAAGTTCCATCGAGAGCGCTGGTCACGGTGTATGGTGCTGCAATCCCAGTGGTAATGGGACCACTCCCAATCCTCTACTGAGTGTGTCTCTCTTGCCGCTGTGATCACTCTCAGAGAGGACTCTGTATCCCGGAGAACAAATGCTGGATCCCTCCCCAACAAGGGGAGAAGGAGTGCTTTTGTGGGAGGCCCACTCGTGGCGGCCATCTTAGTGACAGTCAGGCTGGTAAGAATGACCCCCACTGCTGTAGGGGTAATTGATAGTTGGGTCGCTGATTCAGTTGCCTGTGAATCTGCAGCCCCAATACAACAAATGTTGGTGGTAATGATATTGCAGGTAAAGTACAGCAATTAACATGTGCTGGGGGCCATTTTGTTCATAGCTCCTTCAGTTGCTGCTACACTCCTGGACTAAAGTGAGTGAGTTGATGTGAAGGATGATCAGCCCAGGCCGGACCCGACCTTTGTGCTGCGTTGTACGGCCCTGTGTGCTGTGCAGAATCAGGCGCTGTCCCCAAGGGGCCTCGTTGCAACCAGGCTAGTCCATGATGGCCACAACGTGAGTAGCACAGGAAAGTCCTGTCCATGCTTCTCTAGCCCAATCCAGAAGGGAATCCTACCTTGTATTCTCTGTTCCTACCAATTGGAGCACATAATAGTTTATAGCAGCCAGACTATTCCAAGATGGCCGCACCTTGCGAATAACAGGCAGTCCTATCTTTGTTTCTCTGGCCCCAAACAAGAAGGATTTGAAATGTAGTCTAGTGTAGGTAAAGCAAATGAGAGTAGGTGATCTTCAAAGAAATGCACGTAACATCAATAATCCACATGCAAGGGGAGAAGTCACACTGTGGAAACTAGCTGCAATAGCTGTTAGCATCAGCTGAAGCCATTTTGTTTTTGGCAGCCATTTTAGTTAGCCATGTGCTCGCCATGTGCTTTCTCCCTCCTCACTATTGCCTGCCCTTGTATTCTGCTTGTGTCATCTATTTGAGTTAACTCTTTCAGCACTGAGCCAGAGCCTTGCACATGCTCAGAAAGACCTGTAGCTGCCAGAATGCACCTGCTCTTAGTATATAACTGTCGGGTTGTTTTTACTGAGGTATGAAGAAATGTCTCCCCTCCCACTTTGTTGAGCAAGCAATTTTTGTACACTCATATTAGTCAATAACTATTCTTGTATGTGCCAGTACCTCCCCTTGGTCTCATGCTGACTATGCAACAAATGTATATATAAGACCCATGTTCTCTGTACTCCTTATACTGTCTCATTACAGTGGCCTGAGGGTAACGTGTTGACGCAGTCTCCCTCATGTGCGGTTAATAAACTTGTGTTTTACTATTCGAGCTTCCGTGCCAATCTCTTCTTTGTTGGTTTAAGGACCAGGTGCATCGGTGAACCCCTTAAAAGGTTTTTGATTTCTACAACCTCATTGGAGAAGTGGCTATTCAAGGGAGTGGTCTTGACGGAAGACAGGAATCTACTGAGGAGGACAGGAATCTACTGAGGAGGTACCCTGCACAAGGAGAATCTTTGTCTTTGCAGATAACGTATTTTCCAGTTTTCCCGTTCTGACCCTCCAGGTGTTAGCCGCTCCCGACAGAGATTTTCTTTGGCGTATTTTAAAACAACCGTTAGGTCACTCAGAACTTGGCAGAGGAAGCTGGAGACTTTGGTTTGGTAAGGTTGCTGTGGCAACACTTTTTGGAATGACCTGGCCAAGCTCTTGTTTGATTGTTTGTTTGCTGCAGCAAATGAAGGCAGGTAATGAGGAGATTTTTCTCTAAATTTTGAAAACTTGAACGATACACATTGAGTTGAGTGCCCCTTAGTGAATAATATTGTATATGCTACAATATTCTTGGCATGCCTGTTTTTAGCACACTTCATAGAAAGTGTTGCTGTCTTGGAGGTACCTATATAGATTTAGGAAGTACTCAGCTGATTCCCCTAGAGGGGATACCTAAATAGGTTTAGGTATATTAAAAAAGGTATTTCTTCCATGCTGACTAGTACAACATGGAACAATATATATATATATATATATAGAACGGATCCTGATCTGCGCACTTAGTAAAATTAGTAAATGGTGACATGGAGCACTTTTGAGTGTTTTGCCAGTCAAGCTGGTAATTTGGTGTATTATTGGAAAAGGTTTGAGGCGCGAGCCTGTCTTTTTGAACATGGCAGTCTTTTGGCTGTCTATTTGTCTTGGTGTAATCTCTGTACCTTTTTTTGAGAGTTCTATCGTTTGTAAATATGGCTTACAATTGGTATTTACAAATGGTTTGGTTTGAGTACAGTCTGTGGACTGTCTCTTGCTTTGTCCTAAGTGTTGATTTGTGGGTTAATTGTTTTTTTTGTTGTTGTATGTGGTTGTGGACTGACATACTTGTGAAGTATTTGTTTCAGTAAGTAAACTATGTTTTTTTGTGTGAGAATGGCTTGCTTTAAACAAGCAGTGTGGTGTGTTCTGAGTGTATGACCCCCTTCTTGAAAATGTCTGGAATGAGCTCAATTTGTTTGCAGTTGGAATTCTGTTATGCAAATGTCATTGAAAAAAAAATAGGCCTCATAGAAAGGAAGAAAAAACGAAACTGTGTGTTTTGCAATAGCTAGGACTAAAATACAACATGTTACAGCATTCTCCTTAGATACATTGTATTAGATATTAAAAGGTATTCACATTATTTGAGTAATTAGTTGCTGTAAAATAAAAACGCCTCTTTTGTACCACATTACAAAACGATAGATTTTGACTGGCTTGCAATGCCTGAGTTTTAAATACACTAAACCGTGCTCACATTTCAGCACCAAAAAGAGAGCCTTTCTTTTTGCAGCTGTTCAAAGCTGTCTGTACCGAAGGAAGCTGTCTGAACTGCAGAGGTTAGAAATGGTTTGAAAACTTTTTCAAGACATTACAATACAGTGAAAGGGGTTTTCTCCTGAAAAAGCTTAAGACGTTGACGCCTGCTGTTCGTAAAAAGCACAGCTGAGTAAACAACACATGGCTGGCCACAACGCTACAGATCAGGCTGTGGGAACTAGGGTTTAAATTAGTACAGCATGATATGAAGGTGTCCGTTAAAAGACTGCTGATTTTAAAAATTCGAATTGCAGTTATTATTATTTTGGATAAAATAGAAAGGATTAAAAGTAAGGACTTTCTTTCTAGTTGCTTTTTACATAAGTACATCTGTGGTTTTGATGGTAAATAATTACTGCCCTTTAAAAAGTGGCGCAAGCTATTTTAGGTTTCAGTAAAGCTTCTGTGCTTAGTGTTATAAATAAATGCATTTAAAGGCGAAAGGAAAGGAATGAGGCTTGCTTTTCATAAGTGGAAACATCAAAAGGGTTGGTGATCATTATTAAAAAAGAAATTTTTGACTATATGAAGAAAAAAAAATCTTTATTGAAAATAATTGCACTAAAATCGTTTTTGATCTTTGTAATGTCTAATAATCATACTGTGAAATATAAGCTCCTAGCATAAAAGTTAAATTTAAGAAGCACTTAAGGACAATGTGGGGAGTGAAATTTCACTTTACCCAGGCGTATAAAAACTCATTTTTTAAGGGTGTACCTTATACATTTCTGATCCCCCACCCCTGGGATATCTAGGGGATACCCTGGGGGTCCCTAATATGCAAAAACATTGTAGGTTATCAATTTTTAAGTGCCCCTACCACCAAAGTCGAATTTGGGCACAATTTACTTTTTAAAAGCAGTTCTGCCTCTCAGGGCAGTTTTCAAACTGATCTCAGGCTTCAGTAATGCACACATGCAAGTACAGAACAAGCAGCTGACCTCTAAACTGCTAGAAAGCACACAACGCACTGCACACAAATAAAAATGAGTATAAAAAAAACAGCAGAAGTTATTATCCTACCTTTAAAATTATTAGCACACAGGTACGGAATAGGACTGCAATTCAGCTGTGATTCTTCAGAGTTTCTTTGAATTGGAAAGACTGCATGGAATAGCCTTACTGACAGGGGAAAACAGGTTTAAGGGTCAGAGGCCAAGTTCTGCATTTAGAACTGACCAGCTCTACTGAACATGAAATTTCCACGCAGGGAGCCACTGTGACAGTATGTGGTTTCTCATTACAGTATGAAAGCTTGTAACTACGTTTAAGAAATGGAAGAATTTACTTAGTTGTCTCAATACACTTATGGCCCTGATTAAGCCTTCCTGGAACAACACAGATCTGTTTTAGGTAACATTAGCTAAAGAAAATATTGCATATTCTGTTAGGAAAACATGGGGATATCACTGTTTTCTTGCGCAATAATGCAAGTGTAGGAGATATGCAGGTGGGGTTTACTCAATTGAATAACATTATCAAGGGATAGCAGCATCTGTAGGCCATATGCAGAGAATAGCTCTGCCATGTATATAGCACTAATGCTTTTAGTTTAAAGATTACTGTGCAAGGGCTACAGTAAGGAGGCAATGAAATTCAGTTTGCATTCATGCGCCCTCATGTTACAATAGTACAATTGCTAAAGGAATTGGTAGTTGGTTATTAATATTTTCTAGCTAGCTCAATGTGCTATTTACCTCCTACAAGTTTATTTGTGCCCACTTGCCAAAACTAGGGGTAGATAGTGTTGACAGAAGGTTACCTGTTTCAGGTTACCTACTGTTGCATGGGGAGGAGATTAGGGAGATCAGCTCCTGGGCAAATTAAGGGTAAGCAAAATTAAGTAACACATTGTCATTTTTCTTGATTTATGTGCTCTCTCTCTCTCTTTTTCTCACTCTCTTTTGAGCCTGTCTAAGCTGTCTAGGAACAGCCATGAGACATTTAATTGGCTATTCAGTAATACTGTTTTAAAATTGTTAGAATTAATAAAATGAATAAATAAATATGCCATGTTTCTGCCCATCCTGTCTGATGAAATTATGAAAGGATGAGTAGTCTAGGTTGCGGTTCCCTTATTTGACCCTTAAAGGGGAACTATATGTGGGTAGTTTTTGTTCTAGAATTCTCAGGTGAAAACACCATTATTGTATGTGTTATTCTCATGCTACATACATCTTTGCAAAGGCATTACTAGTCTGTGTAATTGAGCTGACAACCCTTATATTGACGTTTGGTTAGTTATTTATGTAATAAGAATGACTTATGAAACACAAGCTTGTTAAGACTAGAAGCACAAAAGAATGCTTGTTCTAAAACTTCCTTTTCTTGAGGTTCTTCAGATGAATAATATAGGAATACACAAATGTAAGGATTTAGAATATATCTGTATTGGTTTTTTTTTTCCCCTCAGAATTTAGTAAATGAACATAGACTTCCTTGGCTGCTTCAAATAATGTAACGTTTTACTCTTGTCAGTTCACCAAAAAGTTCCTTTTATACTCGCTAATAGTTCCAGGGTGTTTTTTACTCTCAGATAGATGAAGTGGTTCTTGGGTGCCTTGCTAATGTATGGGGCCCCCCAAGACTAAGGAAGTATTCTGAGACTATCCTCTTTGTTGATAGATTATTTGTATGCCTTGTCTAAAGACCTTTTGTTCTGTCCACCAATAGATATCTGCTGCCTTACAACCATTGCCAGTGGGGCTCAAACATCAGATCCAGATTGGGGAGTCAGCGCCAGTCCAGCTTGAAGCCAGGGTAAAGGGAACCAGCACAGGCATTGCTGGCAACTAGGACCTCCGTGAAGGTAGAAGGCCGGAAGCACTGGGACGTGAAGTGTGTACCCCTGCCACTGTCTTGCGCGAAAGATGGGGTCACAACTCAGAATGGAGAAATTGTGAATGCAGTTTTTGATGCCCAACTGAGAGAGTCACAGACCGACAAGGAAGGCAAGGAGGCTTTTGCTTGAGGTGACCCCCTTTGAAACAAGGGTTGCTTCAGATATCCCAGCATCAAGCCTTTGAGTCCTGGTCTCCATGTGAATGCAAGTCTGCACCTCTGTTTATTGATCAAGAGATACTTGGGCATACTGGGTACAATCTGTGGCCCCAACAAAAGAGGAGTGCGTCAGCGGAGCAACACAGGAGTTAGGGAAGGACTTGAGTTCAGGGTACAGGTGCTGTGCCTTTGGTGCCTGTAAGATTAAAGTGAAGAAAACTGGTGCACTGCCTGAGACACTGGACAGGATCATCGAGGGCATTTGCCCCGGAGGGTGATTGCCCTATCCTGAAAGAAGAAACTTTTCCCTTAAAACTGGGCTGTGTGAGGGAATCATATGGTATTGCGGATATGGTTGAAAATTGAAAATGTTAATAAAAATATTTAAAAAAAAAAAAACTGGGCCGTGATTGTTTTCTTGAGTTGCAAGTTGTGCAGCTCCACCGTTGGATGAACAATAGGAGCCTGCCTGTGAGGCTCAGACGGACTGGTTTTACAGTGGCTTCAATTCCCCAAGGACTTTTTGTTAGTAATGTACCCGTTTGGTCGTCCCATTTTTGAGGAGGAGCAGCCCTTTGTGGCTCCTCGTCCTAATTCCCATGGCCCTGTGTGGTCCTCCTGGTCCCCTGGAGTGAAGATTGTTTTTGTAACAAAATGTCTAATTGCTTTAATAATTGCATTAGGAATGTTTATTCTGCAAGAGAAACGTTTTGTTGAACAGTTGATAAATTCTTCTTTGCCCTCTTCCTGAATATATTAATTGGTACTCTAGCCCTCATAAAAGGAACACTGGAAAGGTCTATTGAAAATGTATTTTACATAGAATTGGACTGGATGGTTTTGGGATTTGCTTTCTGCTTGGGGTTGAAAAATATTGATAGTTCTGTTTGTAATAATAGCCATTATTTTCTCCTGCTATCGTTGTGTTCATTATGACCCAATGCTCTGTTCCCTTTGTACTCCTGTCTAAGCCTTATATATGCCCGCTTAACAATGTTTAGAATGTAAATGCCCACCTAGCAATGGATTAGAATATTAATGAATTTATGAGAATAAATGTGCAAACTATTTCCTATATTACTTCTAGATCATAGTGGATGTCTTCAGCTAATGCTAAAACGGCCATATGTGGAAACTAGCTGCAATAGCTGTTAGCATCAGCTGAAGCCATTTTGTTTTTGGCAGCCATTTTAGTTAGCCATGTGCTTGCCATGTGCTTTCTCCCTCTTCACTATGGCCTGCCCTTGTATTCTGCTTGTGTCATCTATTTGAGTTAACTCTTTCAGCACTGAGCCAGAGCCTTGCACATGCTCAGAAAGACCTGTAGCTGCCAGAATGCACCTTCTCTTAGTATACAACTGTCAGGCTGTTTTTACTGATGTAAGGAGAAATGTTTCCCCTCCCACTTTGTTGAGCAAGCAATTTTTGTATACCCCTATTAGTCAATAACTATTCTTTTATGTGCCAGTACCTCCCCTTGGTCTCATGCTGACTATGCAACAAATGTATTTATAAGACCCATATTCTCTGTACTCCTTGGACAGTCTCATTACAGTGCCTGAGGGTACCGTGTTGACGCAGTCTCCCTCATGTGAGGTTGTCTCCCTCATGTGAAGTTAATAAATTTGTGTTTTACTATTCCAGCTTCTCTGCCAATCTCTTCTTTGTTGGTTTAAGGACCAGGTGCATCAGTAAACCCCTTAAAAGGTTTTTGATTTCTACAACACGACAAGAACAGAAGGGCTCCTCACTGAGCGCCTTGCTGCAGTCAAACAGCCAAGGTCCGGGGACTCCACAGGGGCCGCAATGGTGCTTGAAGAGTACAGTAGCCCAAGCACAACATGTAGGGAGAGGAGCGCTCGCACCCTCCCGCTCCACCACACTGCATCCCTACATAGGGTAGTGGACCGGGTCAGTCACATCAAGCGCATCGCCCCCACCTCATCGGTGGACCGCCGTAATGCCCCATGACAACAGGGTTCACTTAGCCACCCAGGACAGGCAGCACGTTCTGGAGAGGAAATGGAGTGAAAACGAAAATACAGGTTCACGTTCAGGCAAGGCACATTCCAAAAAGACAGCGTGCGTGACAGGCAGCGCTCCGCATATGTTCTTCTGGTGAGCCTTAGAGTTACACCGAAATATGACACGCTCATTTGCGTGTCAAAAAAGCTGCACAGCCTGATACACATTTGTAATCCATTTAGACACGTACTCAATAGTTCTCAAAGTTAATCCCATTTATTTTCCATATTTAATCCATTTTTGTCCGTCACGTCAAGGATATAAAGTTTTATTTTTTCAAGCATTTTCATTAGCGCAGGAATTGCCCATCCAGGCCTATTCACAGGCACGTATCAACTTAATTCCTCTGTATTATACATTCAACCCAATTCATTTCGGTCATGTAAGACCTTCTTCAGGGGTATCTAGAAATGGTTAAAAAACATTTGTTAATCCCAAACATTTATCTTATCACCCAAAACAAAAACTGAATGTTATATTTTTGAACTGTGCCACGTCCCTCAAAACCTTTCCATAAAACACACTCCCTTCTACACCCAATTGCCTACCCGAGAACGCCTACAAACATATGAGCCTCGATGTTACTCTCGCCTTTAGGTTAATAAAGCCTTTACAAATTAAATGCACCATGTTAAACCTTCTAACCGTTCTCCTCTTATTTCTATCTCCAAACTTTAGTACGCAGTCAATACCCTCCCCAATGTTTACCTCTCAACAACTTGCGATCTGCTCAGTTGCATTATCTCCTCGTTCTAGGCGCGTTTACAACGGAATGATTTTATTCAAAGCGTTTAACGGCTCCACCTGTAATCACCTCGTGTCACATGATACACCTGCCCCACCTTCACCGAATTCAACTCCCACCGAAAACATAAATCAAAACTACCCACTTTGCCTTACTCCTTAACTACATTCCCCATAGTCCCACAAATTACATAGAAAACAAACTACATGAAAAACGAAACATCACAACCCAGTATTCCTCAAACTTCCACCGTGATGGTTAAAATAGACAAATGTTTTTGTTTTTGTATAACTCAGAAAATCCTTGGTGTGACAACGTTGATTTGTAAGTTCCTTTTACTTTTTTCTTCATCTTTGGGGTGCTACCAGGGTTGGAATGGCATTCAATACATCAAAGTCACAGAAACCTGAAGCACAATATCCTGGACAAAGAAAGGTGTGCTTCAGGTTTCTGTGACTTTGAGCCTTAGAGTTAGCCATATAGGAGAAGGACTTCTTCAACCAGTTTCTCCAGCTCCTCTGGAAAGAGGGCAGGGGCCTTCACACCTGCTTGGCCTGGCATGATTGCTCCCAGAGGTTACAAACAGAAGCTAAAGTTGAGGAGGTGTTCATAGCAGCAGTGTCAGGAGGCAAGTGAGTTATTTTTCAAACTGCAGCATACATGTACGCCACAAATGCGGTCATCAGTCTAGACAGACACAACCATTGGGCCACAACCGTCACAATCACCGCTAGCCTATGGATACGTCTGCCGTGGATGAAACAGTCTACCGTGCGGTTGACTTCCGCTGGCGGAGGTAGCTTCCGAATGTCCTGTATGGAAGGTCAGGCATCCGCCATTAGAGCAGTTGGAAGTACAGTATTGGTGACTGTTAAGTGCATCACCACCGCTATAAATGTGTTGTAACATGTTAACATATATATTACTCCATTGCTCTGTAATTTCCTTTACACAAACATCTGTATAGTGCATTACTGTGCATAAAGACTATATTACTGCGGTGCAGTGTACACCACTGGTGACGGTATTTTGTAAGACCAATTCAATTTTACAATGTTAGGGTGCTCATGATACATTTGTGGATGTAAAATGTGCACATTTCTGTTACAGACACATGTGAAGACCACAATGTGGATTATTGGTGGATTTTGAAAAGTAGCCAAATATTATGTAAATTATGTGTAATGCTTTCTGAAGCAATTATGTTCTGTCACATGAATTTAGGCTTACTCTTCATATATGTTACTGTGGACACTGTGACCAATGCTCAAAATTATTTTCACCACATGGGTACCCTGGGAGAGGAAAGAGATGACAGCCCCTAATGCACCGCCCATTTCCAGACCTCTGACCACAGAAGAAAGGGATGTCATAAAGAAGTTTCATTTGAATAGGTAAACAATACAGGGATATGGCATCAGTTGGAGCCATATCTCCTTCCTCAAAACGCTGATCCCACATGTATCCCACCTATTGTGAGATTTATGGCAGTATTGTATTTTCTGTCCACAGGTTCCTTTCAATACACTGTGGTGATATCTAGTGATATGTCCCAACCAATGTTCAGTGGTGTACTACAAGTTGTGTTTTCATCAATGATGAGACACATTGACAGCTACATCCAGTTCCTCAGAAGTGAAAATGTTGTTGTGTGTAGATTTAGATTCCGTATATAGGTTTCCTGATTTATGCCCTTATATAGGTACAATTCATATTGCCCTAATCTAGGCATAGAACCTCCAGCCCTTATTTAGGCATTATCCATGCTGACCAAATACGGGCATGGTCTCCTACATCCGTCAATCCACGTCACAACGAGTTCTTGGAAAACCAGACTCTTAAGCCTTTAGGAATTTCCCTTGCTTGGATATTGATTTCTCCAAGAACTCATTTATTATGGATGAACATCTATTCCTTAGGGGTTCATTCATGACGTTCCGATGCCTGACTTTTACGTCAATACAGGCATTCCTAAACACCTTCAAGGTATAAATATACCTGCACTTGCCCTGGCAAACCACGGTTCCGGTACGGTCCAGTTCGACTGCCTACTTGCGGTTCGCCACGACAAGTTCAGAAGGAGATCGAGTTCCCGCCTGATGCACTGACCAGACGCTGTCATCCTCCTCGCAGAGAATCTAGAACCAGTGTTTCTGACTCCCCTTGCGGGGTGCTAGATATCGAGTCCAGGAAAGAGATTCCAACCTCACACATTCTAAGGTATGGAGCAGACTAGAACTTAGAGAAACTTTTTGGCAACTCTTGGCAAAACTAAAACTATAGCTAGCTATACTTTAGAAAACAGCACCTACTTCTTACCTCGTACTAAACTTAGGTTAGGTACACTAGGGTAGAACTATTTAGAAGCATCATATGAGTATTCACATTTTAGCCGTTGTTATTTATGTATGTATTTTATTAATATATCTCATAGCTACAGACCATGCTATTGCAGTATTATTTTATCTTACTGCTAACCCTGTACGTATTGTACTTCGCATCCTGTCTTACGATTGTAGCAGTTCATATCTCTTGCATGAGAAATAAGACTGTTCAATAAACCCTTTTTTTATTGAAACGCCCGTCTCTCTATTTCTGTGCAACTCTGTAGAAACGAAGCATGCACGATTGACTGAGTGAAACTGTTATCTATTGTTTCCACGGTTCTGAGATTGTTCCGACTCTGAGGGAAACAAAGTTGTCATGTTTATGCGGTTGTCAGAAACGAATCCCTTTTTGTATATTCGAGAAGTTTCTAGTGACCTCTGAGTTAGCTGGCACACACAAGTAATTAAGTTTAATGTACTCGATAGAGACATACTGACCTCAGTCCTATGTCAAAACTATAGTATATATTATTGCAATGTGCAGAGCCTATCAGGGATGTAGGAACTACACTACATGGCGCCCAACGGTTTGGTAAGGCACTAATTTAATGCTAAATACTGAAGTAACTCAGTCGTGCTTTTCTCAGAGACCCCTACTCATAATACTCCATAAGACGTCTGGAGTGGGTAGGGATGATATCCGCCATAGCTGAGTAGGACAAAAATCCTATGTATTAGCTGTTTGGTTTATTCAACGTTGAAGGATACAGTGTTCCAAAATATTGTGCACCTTATCTTTGTTTCCTTGAAACTTGTTCTAAATTTTTCATTAAACAAAATGTCTGATACAGAGGCTGCGGCAGACCAATTCGTAGCAGGCTTTAATACTACAGGTTTAAATGAAACCGATGAGGGTGTTATAAACATCCACCAAATTTAAGGAGAGCCATCACTCTAAAACTTATAAAACATGGCCTAACACCAAGAGGTGGTAGAGCAGTGTTTGTGAAAGAGGCACATGAATCTCACCAGACAGAGGTATTCTATTCATGGATAGTATTCCCAGAATCAAATCCAGTAACTAAAACATTTCACTACTACAAAGATGATGAACCACCTGAGGAATATATTCCTTGCGAGGATATTGAAATTCCACTCACATACCAGGAGCATGATCTCTGGTTTAAAGGCGACCTAAAACATTACAATCACATTACCAGGCTCTGTCCACTAGGTAGACCAGGAGCAACATGGCCAATTTTAGCTAGCTGCACACCTCATTCTGACATTGAAGCAATGTCAGATGTAGAATTACTTAATCAGATACAAAATGTAATAGAATTACACAGTTAAACCACAACTGTCTGAAAGTCCTGAGAAGGCCTTTCCTAAAAACACTCCTACCTCTTCTAAAAAGAAGTGGGAAAATAACAAACAACATTAAAAAAAGAAAGATTCTCAATCCCGAGGTAGGTCTCCTCAAAAGGAGCCCTCTGAAAGAGGTATAACCTCAGGAATAGGGATAATTTGAGAAAACCTGACAGGTATCAAGATACTGATACAAGTTCCTCTCGTACCTTTCAGATATCAGAGACATTCGAAAGAAGAGGACGGTCAGAGAACAAAGAAGAATGCGTGAAGTCCAAAGACGATCAACACGTTCAGAAAAACAAACCAAAACCTCAATTCTCCAAAAAGAAGGTAGCAGGCCTGAAAATCAGACATGCCGAGGATTCTGTGAACACAACTCAAGAATGGAGAATGGGCTCAGACAATGTTGGACAGCGCAGCAGAAGTTACAGTAGCTCGCCAGAACCTGAAGGGGCTTCTGGAGACAGTGGACTTGAATGAGGACATTCAAGTTGAAACTGCAGATACCAGGGTTAGTTCTCCGCATAGGTTATATGAAATAACACTCCGGATGGAGGGAGACATACCAAGAAAAGTGAAAGCACTCTTTTGGGAGCGATTTTCAAAGGGTTATGATATACTTCTAGCAGAACAAGACTGGCCACGAGAATTTGTCAGGGAGTGCCCACATGGCGAAGACATCATTATGCCAGCCTTCTCCAACGATGTTCCAGTGCACTTAAAATATACTTATGCCATGAATTGGGCAGTGGCCCAAGCACCAGCATTATATAAAAATCATGTAGGATGGGATGAGGACTCACCTCCCATAAAATCCAGTTAAAAAATCAACCAACCGCACAAAGGCAGTACCCGGTTAAGCAAGAAGCTAAAAAACAGGTAAGGGAGATCTTAGATCAACTTGAATACCAAGGGGTGATTGAAACATGCACCTCATCAATGAACAATCCTTTGTTTCCTGTATCCAAACCAGACAATACATATCGTCTAGTTTTGGATTACAGACACCTCAACTCTTGTTGTCAAACATTTGCAGTGCAAAATGCACACAATACAGCATTAATGAATAACATTGTGCGTAAAAAGTACAAAACCACATTAGACATTCCAAATGGTTTCTTTTGTCAAAATATTGCACCTGAAAGTAGATATTTGACAGATTTCTCAATAATGGGGACCCAGTGTCAATTCTGTCGTCTCCCTCAAGGATTCAAGAATAGTCCAGGGTTACTCTCAGCAAGAGTAACAGAGTTACTACAAATTTACGATGACGAGGCATTGTCATATGTCGATGATATATATCTGACAGACGATGACCTAGACAGACATTTGAACAGGGTGAACACCATTATATTGGGCTTCGCCTCTGAGGGCTACAAATTCAATTTTAAAAAGTCAAGAATTGCCCATCTCAATGTCATTTTCCTAGGATATGAACTATCAAGTGAAGACAAAAGCCTAGCAGCCAACTTTTTAGAAAAGTGTGCGCTGCTCCAACCTCCAAAAATGCTGAAAAACTTACAGTCGATTCTAGGTTTCCTGAATTTTGGAAGAACATACATTCTAAACTGCGCAGAGAGGGTTAAACCTCTCTATGAATTAATCAAACCTCATTTCAAAGCCACAAATTGGACACCGGAACACACAGAAATTCAGCGTTCACTTCAAACAGACATGTTAGCAACTAAACACTTGCAAACACGCATAAATATACGCAACTTAGTGATCCGAATCATTCCGGGTGAATGCGGATTCACCTACTTAACTTTTAACGAAGGAGAAAAAGTACCAATTGCATACAAATCACACTTGTATACACAAGCAGAAATGAAATTCACTTCTACAGAAAAGATTCTGACAGCAGTTCAACCCGCTGTAACAAAAGAAAGAGGCCTAGCACAGGGGAAACGCATTATGGTCGTGACTCCTGTACCAGCCTTAGAGGCAGTTACTAAAGCTAACATTCTGAATGCAAAAGCTGTACATCCAAGATGGATACAATGGGTTAATTCTCTTGCTGCAACTGATGTTGAATATGTTTTTGATCCTTATTTAAAAACACAAGCATTCCTGCAATACAAACACGAATGTCCTCTGCCTAATGAAATTCTCCCTCTTAATCAGTACGAATTTATAATTTATTCTGGCGGAGCTGCACAACCCGCTACGGGGAGTAAACAAGCTTACAGTGCAGCATGCGCGATCGTTAAAGGTCGTATGCGCGACGGCAAATTCAGACCAATGGTCACAAAAACGCAATCTCTAGGAGATTGTACAGCTCAGAGAGCTGAACTACAAGCATTCAAGATGGCACTTGAAAACACGGATCGTGAATTCCCCACACTCATAGTGTGCAATTCTTTTTACTGTGCTCAATCTTACAATGAATATTTACAGAATTGGCTTCAAAATGGTTTCAAAGATGCCAAAGGTGGCACAATCAAGCATAAAAAGCTTTGGGAACAAGAAGTTCAGTTGCGAAACGGACTACGAAACACTCACGTGATACACACGCTGAGTCATCAACGTGATGGCGTTCACGTTGAAGGGAATTCACACGCTGAGTCATCAACGTGATGGCGTTCACGTTGAAGGGAATTCATTGGCTGATGAAGCCGCGAAAGGGGCTGTGCAAACGGCTTCCGTAGCTGCAATCACTCGTTCAAAAACGAAAATGGACAGTGAAATAATGCTGACTATCAATGCTTCAAGCAAAGGCAGCAGTGCAGCGTTACCTAAAAAATTTCTACTAAAATACTCATATATAATTGATGCGAACAATGTTCCATTTACTCGAATCCCTGGAGTGGGGGATAGGGTAATACCAAACATGGAACATAGATTAGGACTAATCATAGCAGTACATGAAGGGATCACCTCTGCCTATGCAGGTGTTTCTGCAACAGTATCATTATTAAAACAGAGATACTGGTGGCCAGGCATTAGGAAACAGACCAGGAATTATGATTTGCAATGTGAAATATGCCAAAAGATGAAAGTCTCTACTGTGAAAAGTCCTGCACAGACGCCCCTGTTAATTTCAGATAAACCATTAGCATGTGTTTACCTGGACCACTGCGGTCCCTTACAAAGGAATGGTAACTATAAATATATCATGGCAGTGGATTCATGTTCAAGATTCCTATGGATGTGGCCTCAGCGCTCAGCTGACACTCAAACTGTTATAAAAGATTTGTGAGTCTTTATCGGCACATAGGCAATTGGCACACTACATTCTGACCAGGGTCCTGCGTTTAGCTCTCGGGCTTATAAAGAAGCCATGGCCAGTTTGGGCGTAGCATTGCGGTAATTTTCTCCATTCCATCCTGAGGGAAATTCTGTTGTGGAAAGAAAAAACCGGGACATAAAGCAGTCTATAACAGCTAGGGTATTAGGTTCGGGTGATGGGTGGGTCAAACACCTTTATGGGGTCCCGCGCGCACTTAACAACTTGCCAAGAAGTTCTCTAGGGGGTGTCACTCCATATGAAGTTCTATTTGGAACTAGAATGTTGGTACCGGACCTTGATATGCAAGGCACAGTGATGGAAAATAAGAAATTTGATATCAAAGATCATTTGGCTGTTTTACAGGACTTAAATGAACTAAGAATGAAACAAAGCAACGTGCTCCTGAAGCCAACCATTACTGGGGAAAAACCAGCCGTCCCAGCAAGGCCTGTCTGGATCCCAAAGCTTGGTGATCCAGTCAGGGAAAAGATCGCAGACAAGAAGGAATTTGGGCCTTCTTACAGACAACCAGTACCTGTCCTAGCAATCCACGGATCAAGAACAGTACTACTGCCGCCCCTTACTGGTAAAAATGAGAAAAGATTTGTGTCCATCGACCTGATCAAACCACACTATGTGGCCGATACTAAACAGTAGGCCAAGTGGACTCCGACAATGTAGCAGGCGCACTCCACTAGCTACAATCCAAGAGGTTCAAAGTGAGAGACTCATCACCTTTGAAGATTCTGCAGTGAGAAATGAAGGGCTAAGCAACAGAGCTATGGAACTCGTCCCTCTTAAAACCCAAATAACAGTTCGTCCTGATACACCTGTCTACAACCAAGTAACAAGTGATCAACTGGTTCCAGCGAATTCAACGAATCCTGGTGCAATTCAAACCATTGACAGAACTGCCTCTGTCTATTTCATTAACTTTGATACGTTTTCTGAGGATCCCAGCGAACCTGAAACAACGCCAACACAAAGAACTTTCAAAGAACAAGCAACAGATTTTTTTCATCTCCTAAAAAAGACTTATCTGGTTTCACCATGGATTGAACTATGGATTGTTTGGGGAATATTCTTCTTTCTACTTTGGTTAGCTCTGGTAATGACTCTTGGTATGCTGATAAGTGAAAGATATATTCAAATGGACACAGCAAGTAAAAGAGTGAACTTACTTCTCCAGCCGCACAAATCATCTCATCGTGAAGCAAGAGACTTGTCAGCAGTGAACATCACAGCCGTTCCTATACATGATGGTATAGTTTGGGACAGAACTGAATATGACATTTTTGGCCCGTCAGAGCTTTTGAAGATTCCACATTTATTTAAGATTTCACTGAGTGACTTTATTACCTCTAGTACCTTTTCTGATGATTGGGACTTCGAGACTGTTAATAACATGATGTCTGATCTAGAGATGTCTACTGTATTCACAAATCATGAATATTTAGAGGGTTCATTAGACTATGAACACATATATTGTTATAATCATTATGGTCATCATTTCTTGCATAAATCTGCAACACCTAGAAATGTATTTATGTATAACCAATGGGAACATTGTCCTACACCTCCAAAGGGTAGTTCAAAAACGTTTGCAATGAAATTCTCCATATTTTTCAGGCTACAATTTGTCTAATCCAGAAACGTTTTACTTTAAAAATGTGAACAAGACAGGAACGGCAAATATGTTAACCAATACAATAGACAAGGTTTCGACTTTTGGAAAGACAACATTGAGACAAAATCTGTCTGGGGTACAAAAGATTGGCAAGTACAGGGGGTAGACGCTTTGTTTAGAGCCTGTATCATCCCTGAACAAATTATGTTTTTGAATGACACTGTCCAGCAAACGTCTTGCCTTGGGTTAGCCAAGATCAAAGACTTCAACATACCAACCATACCTATACCTGCAAGTGATAGCACTACACGGGGGGAGGTCGACGTACATAATATTTTACATCACAACAGATCAGATCCTTAATGGAAAAAATGGTTGCTCTGGCCCACAGACACGGATAACTGTCAAGATCGATTCCTGAACAAAACACAGGGTTTCACTATCAATAGGCCAGACCCACGCTATGTTCAAAGACAGCATCCAGGGGTAGTAACAACATACAGTGTAGGGAAAATTTGCCTTGATTGGCTACAGAAGGCTACACTGAGGGATGTTAAACGACACCTAACTTTACTTCAAGAAGGCGCAGACCTTAGGAAATTCTTGCTAGGACCAAGAAAACCGCATCAAAAACGTTTCATATATGCCGGTATCTACGCTGCTTATAATGAAGCATGGAAGGTTACCCCAGCAGAGACTGCAGAACGAATACGAGAAATTGATTGTATTAATTTAGAGAAAACTCTCTCTGTAGTAGACAATGGGTTAACAACTCTGTCGTCCAGAATATATTCACTGGACAGCATTGTGTCTTCTGTCATAGACATCATGGAACAAGACTTGGTCATGTTGCAGCATGGTCAGTCTCAGCTACGTTCTATCATGCTATTAGGCTGGACGTTACAAAACTTTGCGTGCAGGCTAAGTGCCTTGGCGTTTAATCAACACTACGTCACTGTTTTCAGAATTCAATCTCACTGATAAACAGATCAAACTGGCACAAAGGGGAGCAGACTACACTGTGCTAAGCATTGAAAAACTGGAAAAATTACCATTCATGGTGGCAGAAAAAACAGCTACTGAGTGGCTCATATATACTAAAATTACTCTGCCTGTTACAACTTTCCATTTTCAGTATTGCCTAAAACATATACCAGTAGGCAAATATGAAAGGTTGGGTAAACGATACATCAAGACATCCTGGGATTTACCTTCCACACATAGATGTGGGGAACGTGAAGTGTTTCTTAGCGGTGAAAACTGTGAACACGCACCAAGCGGTTCTCTCCTTTGTCAGGGTATTAACTTACACGGGGCCTGTGATGGTTCCACTACAAACTTATCCTATCAGCTGCAAGGTTCACCGGCTGCAGTGATTAATCCAATTTTTGGCCAACTTTCTAATGGGAGTTACATTATGTTGAATGATCACAGCTGCTGTGGCATGTTGCCAGGTATCCCATATCTAGTAACGGTTACATCCAGGGTCACTTGCTGTATGCAAGTCTTGTTTCCACAAATAAACACAGTCAGGGAGTCGCCTTTATCGCCTTCACTGAACATCTCTTCTATACGAATTGATACTCTAAGCAGAATGAAAGCCATTCTTTTACAGAAAACAGTGCCACTGACCTCGGCCAGAGAAACCTATGATCTACAAGTCGCAAGGACTTCTGCCGAGATACATACCCTTTTGTATACAAACTGCCCTGTACATTTCTCAGAAATGTTAGGTCGTATCTTAAACATGTCTGATACGAGCGGTATTATACATGTATTTAAGAACGTATGTGCAGGACTGTTAGCACCTTTTTCAAGCAGTCCTCGGCATATTTCCAAACTTCGTGCACTTTGTGTTTGGTGGACTGCCGCTCCTTTTAGCACTCGTTGCAGGGATCCTATTGTTTCTCCCACTGCTACGATATGGCAAGCCACATCACCAGCGACACCCAATTCGCCATGGAGAGAGCTCTATTGGAGATGAAGTGTTGTGAGCACATTGTCCACATTTTGGGTTTACCTCGTCTACGAGAATTAAATACCACATGGTTTCTGTCATTCAGACCTATCTGGCAAGATTGCATCTTACCTGTTCTACCCTGCCTGCTCTGCGGTGAAGAATGCATGCTAGACATCTGTCTAACGCTCCCATCAGTCATGCCTATGGATATCGATACTCTGCTGGACCCGGTAACGGCCCATGCTCTGTGTTGTCCCCAGCGGCTACCAATCCTGATGACGGCATTCATTGAGATCCTACAGACGCAAATTGCTTCTGCTTAGGTACGAGAAGAAACATCAGGCATGCAGGTAACATTCGATTCGAACATTGCTGATGCAACCAATGCTGAAGGCGATAGTTCACATCTATGTGCAGTTAATATTCTAAACGAGGTATTCCAACTTTCGCCTACAATGGTAGGCAACTTTTTGTCAACAGGATTAGAAGCTTTCATGTTTTCTCCAGGCCCACACACTGACTTTTGATTCAGGAACACAGTTTTCCGATGAGACTCTGAATTTGGCCTTCATTCTTTTCAGACAAGGGACTAACTTTTTTCTAATGATTAATTTTTTTTCTCCAAATTTGTATTTTTTCATTTTTTGGCACAGTAATCTGCTTATAGTAGAACTATTCATAGAGAACAGAATTATTTGAAAATCTTGCGGGGACATTATGCCACCTTGTCACATCAATTGATTTGTGTTAACCTGATATGAAATGGTTTTGGCCCCTTTTCTACTGTATTAACGAGCCATTTCATCATGTGTATATATTTCTGGTTCATTCTTTTTAGCATTTCCAATGCACACATATGCTTAGAATGAAATATTGCTTTTAATATGTACAGCACCTTATGCATAGCAATGGTTTTGTATTGCATTTTTAGGACATATGTTTTTAGATATGTTTTAGCATGTTTTAGCTAATCATGCGATACTCTCTTTTAGATATGTTTAGTATGTTTGGGATTTAGTAATGTCGTTCATACGAAACTGGAGTGGGTGTTGTGTGTAGATTTAGATTCTGTATATAGGTTTCCTGATTTATGCCCATATATAGGTACAATTCATATTGCCCATAGAACATCCAGACCTTATTTAGGCTTTATCCATGCTGACCAAATACAGGCATGGTCTCCTACATCCGTCAATCCACGTCACAACGCGTTCTTGGAAAACCAGACTCTTAAGCCTTTACGAATTTCCCTTGCTTGGATATTGATTTCTCCAAGAACTCATTTATTATGCATGAACATCTAGTCCTTAGGGGTTCATTCATGATGTTCCGATGCCTGACTTTTACGTCAACACAGGCATTACTAAACACCTTCAAGGTATAAATATACCTGCACTTGCCCTGGCAAATCACGGTTCCGGTACGGTCCAGTTCGACTGCCCACTTGTGGTTCGCCACAAGTTCGGAAGGAGATCGAGTTCCCGCCTGACGCACTGACCAGACGCTGTCATTCTCCTCGCAGAGAATCCAGCTCCAGTGTTTCTGACTCCCCTAGCGGGGTGTTAGATATCGACTCCCGGAAAGAGATTCCAACCTCACACATTCTAAGGGATGGAGCAGTCTAGAACTTAGAGAAACTTTTTGCAACTCTTGGCAAAACTAAAACTATAGCTAGCTATACTTTAGAAAACAGCACCTACTTCTTACATCGTACTACACTTAGGTTAGGTACACTGGGGTAGAACTATTTAGAAGCATCAGATGAGTATTCACATTTTAGCCTGTGTTATTTATTTATGTATTTTATGAATATATGTCATAGCTGCAGACCATGCTATTGCAGTATTATTTTATCTTACTGCTAACCCTGTACGTATTGTACTTCACATCCTGTCTTACGATTGTAGCAGTTCATATCTCTTGCATGAGAAATAAGACTGTTCAATTAACCCCTTTTTTATTGAAACGCCCGTCTCTCTATTTCTGTGCAACTCTGTAGAAACAAAGCATGCACGATTGACTGAGTGAAACTGTTATCTATTGTTTCCACGGTTCTGAGATTGTTCCGACTCTAAGGGAAACAAAGTTGTCATGTTTATGCGGTTGTCAGAAACTAATCCCTTCTTGTATATTCGAGAAGTGTCTAGTGACCTCTGAGTTAGATGGCACACACAAGTAATTAAGTTTAATGTACTCGATAGAGACATACTGACCTCAGTCCTATGTCAAAACTATAGTGTATATTATTCTAATGCGCAGAGCCTATCAGGGATATAGGAACTACACTACAATGTAACCAATGTGAAGGGTGACTTCTATGGTTTTGCTCACATCCCACATGTGGTTGGACTCATTGATGGCACCCATATTGCCTTAGTGCCACCGTAAGTCAAGGAACAAGTTTACCGTAACCGTAAGAACTTCTATTCTATAAACGTGCAAGTTGCCTGCTTACCAGATTTGTACATCTCAAACGTCTGTGCCCGGTTCCCAGGATCGACCCATGATTCCTTCATACTCCAGAACAGTACCATACCTCAGCTGATGTCACAACTACTACTGGAGAGGTCCTGGCTTATTGATAAGTTTGATCTGTCCTAATTTTGTGTGGGGGATGTCAGGTAGCAAGTCTGTCTTCTATCTAGGATACTCAGCGTATAATAACCATGGCTAGTTGTTGGCACTGCGGAAGAATCCAACTATACCAGGAAAAGTCTGTTTCAATGAGGCAGATGGAAGAACACAGCGGCCATTAGAGTGGGCTTTTGAGCTCCTGAAGTCCAGATTCAGATGTCTGGACAAGACTGGGGGAGCCCTGCTCTACTCACCCAGGAAGGTGTGTCAAATCACCGTGGCCTGCCGCATGCTCCACAGCATCGCCCTGCGGGGAACATCCCTTATATCGCAGAGGATGAGGACCATAAAGTGCCCCTGGATGACTATACTGAAATGCCAAATGATGAGGACAGTGGTGAAGAGGAAGGAGCTGACTTGCACCAAGATCTCATCTACACCTTTTTCTCATAAGTGTATGTATGTTGTGAGATGCCATGAATTTGACATTAAAGCACCTCTTGTTGTGATGATGTAAGAAATATGTGTAGGGAAAATATTAGGAAGCTAAAGCTATGGTAAAATCTGGTGAAAGGTGTTTATGGAGGAAGGTCTTGACACATGCTTATTTTGTTTGTTTTGCTTAGTTTAGCCTAGATTTTTGTAATGGACTGTATTCTCCAGAGGTTGACTATGTGAATTGTGTCATATGTACAGTTTCATAGCTAACGTCTTTGTTTTGGTCTGTTTTAGGTACCTTCACCATGTCATCTTCATTTGGGCATTTCAGAGTTGTGACATTAGCAGGTATATGATGCTTTTTGGATGTACAAATGGCACATGGATAGTTCCTGGAAATGATTGTCACATACATTGGGTGTACAGAACCTGCACTAAGACAGCTTGCACAGTGATAGGATTTAAGTTAAAAGCAATCCATTGGACTTGTCTCTTGTTGTGTAGTTGTCCTAATGCAATATGTGTGCCATCATGTGCTCCAACAAAATGTTGTTGTGGGGTCAAATCATGCCACTCTCCCTTTATATTGGCTAAATCCTCATTGTGTGTAAAGTATATGTAGCTGTTGATGTGTCTCCTCATTGTAGGCTAAAGAGCTTGTGGCACATCACTGGCATTTGTTTGTAACATTCCAGCAGATGCAGCAACACTGGGTTGGAATGACCCTGTGATCAGAAACAGCTGTCTGCCATGTGTTTGTTTTTAGTTTAAATGATGTGGGATTCCTTTTGTTAGGTAGGCAATAAGGCTTCATATGATGACATAGACCAATTTTTTTGCCTGTTCTACAGCAAATTGTCTGATGTTTCCCCTTCTTCTATGTTGTTAAGGTCTGCACCTGAAAATGTGATCACTGACACAGAATATATGAGTCATGTATGATTTGCTCTGTGTCTGACATCATGTAAGCCTATGATTGAAACAATGTAATAAAGATGTTATAAGACAAGACACTTTAATGTATGTGTTGATGTGACATGGTTGTGATCCTGAGCTAAATATTGTGTACATGTAACATTTCAATGCTTACACAAGTAGCTTGTTTTAGCATTGTAAAGTTCACATGCTAGATGTGAGATTTACTATAGCAGACAATGAGTTTGTGACTTGTGTATTTATTAAAGTGGTAAAGGTAAAGAGATACATTGTGCAAATACAAACATAACAAAAAAAGTGAAGTAGCCAGTCATGGCGAATGAAACCATAGTTGTAGATGCCGAATTGTCTGAAGTCCAAAATACTACACCCATCAGAAAGGGAAAAGTGTCCAGAAATAGCCCACAGAGTGAATGTGTTACTAGTAGAAATCAAGTTTGAGATTTTTGCTGGCGGTGATGGTTGCCTTGCCATCCGCACCTCCTGGATTTCTGACAGGGCCTCCCTTCCTGTGGCTGCCACAGATGTAGATGGCCCAGATGTATTGGACCACAGGAAGAGGTAGATGGTAGTGGTAAAGCACTGCACAGGGTTGTGTTGATGTTCTGCAGCACCCCAATGAGCTGGCCCATGTTGGTGTTGTGGTTGGCCAGCTCCTGGTGTAGGTCCCCCTACAGCTGCTTCATCTCCTGGATTTCCATCTATACCTGGCCCATCACATCTTGGGAGTCCTGATAGGCTCTCGTGGTGTGGCTCCAAAAATCCCAAGGATAACATTTATTACCCACTACAATGTCCTTCCAATGCGAGACTCCAGCCTCTTTTAATGGGCGAGCTAGAGCATACTCCGGTGTTCCAGGGGAGCCCCACACTGGGGTCCAGTCACTATAATAAGAAAGTCCCAAGCAGTCTCGACAGTCCGACCATAACTTGACCGCCATACGCAACGTCTTCAAACAAACGTTTTGAAAAAATTTAGAGGAGCCGAACTTATACATGAATCCTAGCTTCTCTGGGGGGCGTGGCTTACCACGCGAAGCGGATGGACGTGCCTGGGTAGAGCTCCCGGCTGAGCTTCCCTATCCCGGGTGAATTACCCGGTAAACTTCTCCTGCACGGCCTGCAACTGCCGGCGGACCTGCCCTGAGACCCGATGCCCGCACTGGCCGACTCCGGCGCTGATCGGCGATAAGACGCCGCACCGACACTAGAGGCGGGGTCGAGGCCGCTTTGGCGACGACGTTGCTGGGGACCCCGGCGACGCGAGTCCGCGGCTTCCAACGGACAGCTAGGCCTTGCGCTGAGGCCTATGAGGGAAATATCGCGGCGGCGCACAGAGGCAGGCGGCCCCTACGAAGAAGCCCCTGAGCGACTGAGACTGTGCTTGGAGTGATCGGGGCCCCCCTCCCCCGAAGGTACGATCGGCAGGGGCAGCGGACTGGGGGCGACCTAAGGCACCCGCATGGAAAAGGATTTGAAAGCCTGACTGGCAAGTGGGCGATCTGCTTGGGGCCCCGAGAGGGGCGGGGTGGCGCCGAGACGACGACGGAGCCCTGCCGATGCCACATAGCGGCTGATGCCCACTGGACGCTGCCGGGGCCGGCTTGCCCTGAGGGGGGAAGGGCTGCTCCAGCGACACACGGACCTCACGAGTACACGAGGGGGCACCGAGCTGCTCTCCCCCCCTCCTCCCCCTCTTTCTCTGGCCTGTGGGGCACTGGGACCGGGAAGCTGGGACTGAGCTTGGGGTGGCCTGGGGAGCGCCCCCTCCCCCCGGGGGCATGATCGGAAGAGACGGCGGACTGGAGACGACCTGGGGCACCCGCATGGGAAACGGCTTGGACATCTGATCTGCACATAAGTGCGCTGCTTGGAGCCCTGAGAGCGGCGGAGTGGCGCCGGGACGACGACGGAGCCTCGCGGGCGCCGCACGGCGGTCGATGCCCTCTGGTCGCTGCTGGGGCTGGCTCGTCCTGGGGAGGAGTGGGCTGCTTCAGCGGCAAACGGAGTCTGCGAGCACACGGGGGGCGCTGGGCTGCTCCCCCCCCCTCTTTCTCTGACCTGCAAGGCGCTGGGACCTGGGGGCGGACTCCCACTGGCAGGGGGCAACGCTCCTAATAGACATACCTGCCCACATTGCCGCTGCCTACCGGGAAGTGCACAACCTCGAGGAGCGGGTGAGAGATGCGGACACGATTGCACACTTTGGTGGGAGTCGCCTGATATCTGCCCAGCTGGCTTTGCACCCTTCCCCACCAGGCGCCTCGGAAACCGCAACGGCTCGGCCGCGCCGTGCGGGACCTAGGGGCCCACGGCTCCGGAATCCGGTACCACCCTGGGACGGGCGAGTGGGGCACCCCCCTCCCTGGAGAAGGCCTGCGACCCGCTACAGTAACCTCGACGACACAGGGGCAACACACCACGCGGGACGGGCCCCCACTCCCCTCGCGCCTGGAGAGAACACCTTGTCTGCACCGCTGGCCTCATGTCTGGAGGGGTGCGAACGCGCACCGGATCGGGGAACGCGTCGACGAAGGGAAAACAAGCGAAAGCGACGCCCAAGATGGATGCAGAACAAGTGGCGTCGAAGCTGGACTGCGTCCTAGCAGCCATGGAACGTATGGAAGAATCCCTCCAACAGACCCGCACCTCCCTGGAGACCAGAATCGATGGCGTGGCAATAGACTTAACCCACCTCCGGGCTGACCACGGGAAGTTACAAGATCGCACCAAGGCGCTGGAGGATACCATGGCAGTCATAGAACCGCAGGCGGCGCAAGCAGACAGAAAAGTACAAGATCTCCTGAACAGAGTGGAATTCTTGGAAGATCGAGCCGAGGATGCGGAAGGACGGGCACGCAGAAACAACATCCGCCTCGTGGGCATCCCGGAGAAATGGGAAGGGAGGGACCCGACTCGCCGAGTGGAGGAATGGCTGAGAGAACTGCTGCCAGAAGACGTGCTCTCCCCGTATTTCGTGGTGGAGAGAGCCCATCGAGTGCCTACAAGACCGCTCCCCCCTGGCTCTAACCCTAGACCGTTTCTCCTCCGAGTCCTCAACTATAGGGACCGCGATGCTATACTGCGCGAAGCAAGGAAACTAGGGGACATCGCCATAGATAATGCCAAGGTGATGTTCTTTCCGGACTACACGGTGCAAGTGCAGCGGCAGAGGCTTTCTTTTCTGGCAGTAAAGAAGCGATTACGCGAAGCCAACCTCAAGTACTCACTACTCTTCCCTGCCAAACTGCGAGTGATAGCACGAGACGCGACGCACTTCTTCATGAGCCCGGAGGAGGCGGAGGCCTGGCTGGACGGAGGAATGCCCGAGGCACCGAGGAGAACGCTGGGAGCGGCCACTAAAGACCGGACCCGGGGACCGCGACGAAGACGCCGCCGTGGATCGCCCACGTCCCCGCTGACCGGAGACATGAGGAATCACTCCCCACTGGTGGATCTCATCCAACAGGAGCAGCGAGACGCACTGCGCAAGGTGGCAGCAATTAGCAACTCTCCGGCGCCATCACTTCACCCGGGAGCTAGCCCTGCTGTGTCCTTAACGGACGATGAGGCGGTGTATGGGATCCCGGATACTCAGAGCTCGGGGGAACTCCCGGACGTCACGCCGCAAACAGTGGATTTATTTGGCTGATGGGAATTCGGTGGCGGCCTGACACATAATGCATGGCACAGACGCACCCCAGTACCTGTCTAGCTGCCTCACCTTCCACTGGACGGGTCATGGGCCTACCGACGTCCACATCATCGCCGCTCTGGGGACTTGAGAACAGAGCCGGACACTGTGAGTACATTTTATATTTATAGACACGAGCTTCCATCACCCACACCGCAGACACTATGACACACGGTGCTACCCTAACGCAACGCTGCCATAAGAGGCGCCCGGAGAGGGACACGCCCCCCTGAGACCATTGCCCACGATTGTCTGACTCTGAGCATGCCGTAGCTGTGCCACTGAGCGGCAGACACGGAGCGCCCGCCGAGCAGCAGCGGCCTCCGCACTTCACCCGGGAGCGATGCTGAGCTCTCCAAAGACTACACTGTTTGGTTCACTGTTGGAATATACGTCACAAGACACCCCCTAAGACTGTATAGTTTACGAGCTCACTCGAGTGTTTGGACGGCGACATGTTGTGCAGCCGACCTTTTGGCATTTTTGACTTTGTTGCCATGTTAAGGCTATATGTTACCCCTTTCTTCCCTACCCCCATGTCCTGCAGGAGATCATGGCACTACACACATGGCGCCAACACCAACTTTGCGATGGGGGCGCAGCGCTGGAGGGTGGGGAACGCGGCATTGGGAGTTCCACCTTGGGAGGGAGCGAGGGACGCACGTGCGCACGACTGCTATGGCTAACATACAAATATGCACCTGGAACGTCAGGGGAATGCACACGCCGGCTAGGCGCTATCACATCTTTTCATATCTCAAGCGGCATAAAATCAACGTAGCGCTACTACAAGAAACACACTTAAACAGAGCCGAGGTACGGGCGCTACACCGCAGATGGCGAGGGCAACTGTATGCCACAGACTACTCCTCATACGCTCGCGGAACGCTGATATGGATCCGCCCTGGAACCCCTTGGGAAGTCACGGATATCGCTGTAGACCGGGAGGGCAGATTTGCTGCTGCGCAGGGCAGGCTGGATGGGCAACAAATTGCGCTAGTGTCCCTATATTCCCCCAACGTTGATCAGGGCGATTTTCTGGCGCGGCTCTCAGCGACCATGGCACCTTGGCATGCAACCTCGTGGATACTGGGGGGCGACTATAATTGCACGCTAGACGTAACATTGGATCGCTCCTCCCCGCCCCCACCTAACGCCTCCACACGGGGAGCCACGAAAGCGCTGCAGGAGTGGGCCGCACAATGGGACCTGCATGATGTTTGGAGGATGCGCAACCCAGGGATGCGGGTATACTCCTACTATTCTGGCGCTCATGACTTACATGTCCGTCTGGACCGGTTCATGGCATCTACTGGCCTGCTGCCCCACGTCACAGACACGCGTTACATGGGCCACACGCATTCAGATCACAACCCACACTTTATGTCCATAACCTGGGAGCAACCGTACCCCCCTGTGCCTACATGGCGCCTGCAACCTGCATTGTTACTAGACGCGGCTTTCCGCGATTCCCTACTCGCACGTGCTGCGCAGTAATTTGAGGATAATACAGGCACGGCATCCACCCCCCAGGTGGAGTGGGACGCCTTCAAAGTAGTGCTCCGCGGACACTGCCTACATACGCAGGGCCATATGCGACACCAACTAGAGAAAGACCTGACTAGGTTAGAGATTGACTTGCTTGCCAAAGAGGAGGGAGCTCTGACGGGCGATGAGGACCTGTTGCACGAAGCCCGCACGGAACACGCGCGCCTATTAGAGCGGCTCCGCAGCGTAAACTATGCAGCACACTCCGCGAGAACGCACAGTCTAGGCGACAGGCCTGGCAAACTTTTAGCTTGGCTGATCTCCCAAGAAGCTCGCTCGGCCCCAGTGGCGGCCATACGGGCGGAGGGAGGGGATCTAGTATACACACAACTACGCATACACGACACATTCGTTACCCACTATGAAGCATTGTATCGCTCTCGCCTCCCGGTCCCTCACCCTGACATGTCCGGCTACCTCTCCCCCCTGCAAATGCCGCAGCTGACAATTGCACAACAAGACGAATTGGTAGCCCCACTCGCGCCAGATGAGCTCCGAGAAGCCATCTTCAACCTGTCTAATGGCAAATCCCCGGGCCCGGATGGGCTCCCAGCTGAGCTTTACAAGGCCGGCTCGGATATTCTTGTCCCGGGACTCCTGAGAGTGTATCAACAAGAGATGTGTAGTTCCTACAGGACGGGAAGTCGAAGGGGAATAAAGTATTCCAATCCAGACTTCAACCTAGTGAAAGTAAGTGCACAAGGGAAGGGAATCCCTTCAGGGTGGAACTAAAACCCTCACACACCCAGCAAGCTAGGTGTCATGCTTCATCATCTGGGTTCTGCTCCTCGTCGGGTCGGCGGTGCAATACCCGACGGGCACCCATACAGGGGCTCTTTGTCGGAGATCTTTTGTTCCCTGCCGTATGGTGCATGCGTGTGAGGGCCCGGGAGTGTAGATGTAAGTGATTTAAAAAAGGTTGGTTAATCTGAAATAGAAGTTTATTGGCTCAGTCAACCACCTAATTAAAAAGGGGGGTGAGTGGCGTAAAAGCTATATATGCTCACAACGGATGAGTGGCTAGCTACGCTCGACTCTTCTGGTCAACATGTTTCGCGCCCAGTTAGTCAGAAGGATCTCGTGGCGCTTCGTCAGGACCTATAATACTAAAGTGAGGTGTGCTCGAAAAAACTATCTACAGTGTGGTGAGAAAAACAAGGGTGAGAACTAATATGTTGGTCAACCCTTAATAGGCGCCCCTACCTTATGTATTGATTTAAAAGGGGGTCACCTAGGGAAAGAAAAAATGGAAGAAATATGAACCCAAAGCCACCCTTGGCAACTGTAAAGCAATATATCACAAAGGTTTCGTCGATCACCACTGGTTTAGTAAAGTGGTGATCAATTTAATATACTCCAGATTGTAAATTGTACTGGATTCCTACCAGTTTCCTAGTCAATTAATAAATACATGACGTAAGACAAGGTAGGGCAAGGTAAAAAACGGTTAAAACAAGCAGCACAGCAAGGTTCTGGTTGGAAGCACAACCCTTGTTAAATTATAGAGAAAAGTCATGGTTATGCATGGACTCACCATATCATGTTATAAAGAGCTCATCATCAGGTGCATGGCGCGTCCACAGGGGGAGAAACACATTCGTTCCCTAAAGTATAATGGTGTTATAGGGAAAGGTAGAGGCATAGAAAGATATCACAACCACAGAGTAACTGGAGAGAGATCTCCATCCTAAGTATCACGAGAACATATTAATTTGAGCGTGTGACACCTCTCATGTGCAATAGTGCTCTGATCTGTAATGTAGTTGACCAGGTGCAGTTATCCGGGGGTGGGACAGAGATGTGCAAGTCCCGATTGGTTCAAAACAAAAGGTTACGATCAAAAGTAGTGAATCGAGGTGGACGATTCTAACTCAGTGTGAGCCTGAATTTAGATTTAGCATTTTTTCGCAACCGAACCCTGTGTAATTGGGCGTGTCGAAGTGGTCACATGCGAGATATTCAGACGTATACCGATGGTGGACAGTGATCCGAAAATAAGTGCGGATGTACTACATGTGTCTAGAGTGCCCCAGATAGACTCAGGTATTAGGAATCCACCCTCCAAACCGCGCGCCGAGGTGTACTTACTAAACAAACATCCCCTGGAGGTAATTCAACCTGCCCGCGTCGCCGAACCCGGAAGCTGGATAGTGGGTCGGTGACGCTTTAATTTATTCAGGCCAGGATAGGTTGTGAGCCTAACACGTGATTAAAAACGGCCCAATCGCTGTCTTTGTAACAATTCTGGTTGGCCAATTGTTTGTAATCGTATGGCGTAGATGCGTCTGTAGCAATGGGAGATGAATGAATGTACATCATGCCGGGTTTGAAAAGGTCTTGTGTCGTGGGCGCCATGTTGTAACGGGCAAAATGTGGAGCGTACCATGTATTGGAACCGGTATAATTGCCCGTGGCATGGATGTGTCTGTGGCAATACGAAGTAAATAAAATGTATATCATACTGAAATAAAGAAAGTCATTCTTCATGGTCGCCACGTAGTAATCGACAAAAAGTGGTACATACCACGTTGAGGGATTAATAAGAATGCCCCTTTCGTGAAAGACGATAGTCATGTGTGTATGCTGTAAATGACGGACGTATCTCAAACAAGAACCCCACAGTTACTGTTATTAGTAGGTGGTTCATACCCTACATGGTGAGTTAGGAGACCAAAATCGGGGGCCATGATGTAATGGTGTTGGTCTATATAACCAAGATGGTTGATAATCTAAAAAAGTCATGAGCAGAAATAAAAGTATATATAACGAATATATATAGTGTGCGATGCCCGCATCAATCAGTAATATGGTCACTGAATATTAGACCCCTGGTTTGTCGTGCAGAGGTGGGTCAATGTCAAAGACCAAGTATCAGTAGGAACATAGGGTGGTGTATGTATTATCCTACCCCCTCAACTTTATCGGCAGAAAAGCCTCCTATCGATTAGATATCATTGACCAAGGTATATCATCGTTGAGGCCAAGTCTATCTAACGAGAGGCGATGTACCCAACGTTGTTCTAGCCTGAATAGGGCATGTTGAGACATGACAGGCTGGCTTTCAAGGACAATCCAACGTAGATCAGTCGGGCTGTGTTTGCGTGCAAGATAATGACTGTAAAGTTTCGTGGTGGTTTTACCACATCTAATGTTGCTTTTATGTTCGGTGATGCGTGTTTTCACAGCTCGTGTCGTCATCCCTATATAGTGGAGGCCACATGGGCAAATTAGTAAATAGACACAGTTCGTGGAATTACAATTTGTATGTCTTTTGAGGGCCCATTCGAAAGAGTCAGTGAGGCGAATAGATTTTGCCACAATGGTTTGCCCGCAGCAGGAGCACCCTCCGCAAGTGTAATGTCCCTGTACAGGGGGAAGGTTCCAGAGGGTGTTATGTGCTGGACTTATTCGTTTCTTCGGTCTCGTGTGTATCAGGGTGTCCTTCAAATTGTTGGTCCTCTTAAAAGCGAACCGTGGTGGGGGAATCATAAGTGTACCTGCGGATAGTATTCCCCAGTGTTTCTTTATCACTTTTTTGAGGTTGTTGGACTCTGGTGTGAAGGATGTGACACATGTGATAATCTCTCTGGTGTCTTTTGGTCTTACTTCCAAAAGTGCCTCACGGTTGTTATTTCTTGCTCGCTTCATTGAGTTGTAAATTACTCGGGGAGGGTAGCCTCTTTGAGTCAAGTTCCCTGAGAGGATGTTGGCCTCAATTTTGTAGTCGGTGACAGAACTACAATTTCTCCTGAGTCGAAGGAATTGGCCAAACGGCAAATTATCGCGCAGGGCTTTGGGGTGATGACTGTTATAGAGGAGTAAACTGTTCTTATCAGTGGGTTTTCTGTAGAGAGTAGTGCTTAAACCTGTGGGTGTCAATCTGATGTTTAAATCCAGGAAGGGGATATCTGAGTCAGAGATATGACTCGTGAATTTCAAAAACTGATTTTTGGTGTTGATCCATTCACAGAATTCGTGACAGGTTGTTAAATCCCCTTTCCATAGAATCATGACATCATCGATGTATCTTTTCCACAGGGTTAGGTTAGGCCCAAAGGGGTTGTCCACGTTCATTATTACTGTCTCTTCAAACGCTGCCATGTACAGGCAGGCCACACTGGGGGCAAAGGTACTCCCCATCGAAGTACCTTGGGACTGATGGTAAAGGTTGTCTTTAAATGCAAAATAGTTCTCAGTAAGAGCTAATGTTGCCAGATCCATGATAAATGTTATGGGAGTGGGGGATGTCCATTCCCTTTTCTGTAGGGCCGCCTCTATCACCGTCAGAGTAGCTTGTTGCGGGATGTTGGTGTAGAGAGCCTCTACATCAAGGGTCACTAGGAAGTCAACGTTTCCGGTGTTCTGTATTCCCTCAATAATATTCAAAATGTCAGTTGTGTCCCTGACGTAAGAAGGTGTCTCTTTAACCAAGGGTTGTAGGAAGTAATCACAGAATTTAGATAGAGGTTCCAAAAGGGAACCAATTCCGGAGACAATTGGTCTGCCGGGGACAGGGGTGATGCCTTTATGTACCTTAGGTAATGTATAGAAATATGGTACGACAGGTTTGGTAGTGATAAGAAAGTCTGCTTCTTTTTTCGTGATCCAGCCATTGGCTTCGGCCTCCAAGATCTTACTAGCTATTGTTAAACTTAATCTTGGTGTGGGATCGGTGTCAATAGGTGTGTAATATTTCCTATCGCCAAGTTGGCGAAGACATTCTGTTTCATAATCACTAGTAGACTGGATAACTGTCGCCCCTCCCTTATCCGCCTGTTTGATGGTAATAGTCGTATCAGCTGCTAGTATTCTGGCCGCATCCCTTTCTTTGCAAGTAAAGTTGTTGTACACAGTAGTTCTACTCTGTATTTTGTCCAGGTCTTTTAGTACAGCCTTCTCGAAGGTAAGGACCTCCGAGGGAATCATGCTGTTTGTCGGGGTAAAGGTGGAAGCTTTATGTAGGCCAGTGTCACTAGGTTCAGTAGCCGGTTCGTCCTGAAAAAATGCCTTGAGGCGTATTTTTCGAAAGAAATTCTGGACCTCGCAGATCAATTCGAATTTATCTACTCTAGGAGTAGGTACGAAGCCCAGACCTTTCTTTATTACATCCTCCTCTGTGTTACTGAGGGGTCTATGGGAAAGGTTGATAACTAATACCTCTGGCCCCTCCTTCTGCTCCGAGTCTCCATTTGTGGCTGCGGTTGGGGTTGGTCTTGCCACTGGACATGGGTGGTAGTTTGCTGTTGTCCTCGCCTTCGCCCTCTTCCTCTGCCCCAGCCTCTGCCTAAAAAAGGTTTCGGGTTGTTACCAGGATAGAATTGTGGCGGGTACTGAGGAAACATGGGATATTGCCAAAACGGAGGTTGAGGGGGGACAGGAAACATGGGACCACCTTGGTTTTGATATGACCGTGTGTTGGTCTTTCTCTGATTTTTGTTGTTCCAACTCCCTGTACTAGATCCACTAGATGAACCTCTTCTGCTGTGATTAGATTCTTCATCACTTGAATAGTCTGTCTTGTTGGAGGTATAGTCTGCTTTCAGGTAAGGAAATACTTTCTCTTTGTCAAATCTGGTGATGTCTTTCTGTAGTTTCGTTATTTTTTGTTTTAACAAAAAATCCCTACTTTCAGCAATCTCCTGATTAATCTCTGCTAGTTTAGTTTTAAAAATAGCAGATTGAGTGACAGGTTTCATCGTGCTTTCAAGATCTTGAATGCGTGTAAGGATGCAATCGGCCAACCTCTTGGCTGTCCCTATGATAAGTACTAGTAAGTCCCTGGTGCATTTCCACGACACCAGGGACCACTCTTTCTTGAACAGTGGATCATCCAGGAATAAACGGGGTACTAAATTGACGATGAGACCATTAGGGGCGATGTTGGCCCTAAGGTACTCAGTCATCATGGCCCCATGTATGGTTATTTTTAACCATTCTTTTTTCAAAGTTGTTAAATTCGTCCAGTCATCCGACTGGGAACCTGAAGCTATGCTGCTGTCAGTAACCAAAAGTGATGGTGTTCTTAAAATATCAGATACGGCGTCTTCACCATAGCTGATGCCTAGTTCCCCTTCCATAGTTATTGGAGGGACAGATGGTCCTCTTAGAGCCAGATAGCACTATAGGTAACCTTGAAAACAAACTCCTGCGGGGGACTCCCGCGCTAGATATGTTCAACAAAGGGAAGGAGAGTGAAAGGTGGGCTATTTTTATAGAGGTCCTACACATAGGCCCTAAGTAACTGTATCAACAAGAGATGTGTAGTTCCTACAGGACGGGAAGTCGAAGGGGAATAAAGTATTCCAATCCAGACTTCAACCTAGTGAAAGTAAGTGCACAAGGGAAGGGAATCCCTTCAGGGTGGAACTAAAACCCTCACACACCCAGCAAGCTAGGTGTCATGCTTCATCATCTGGGTTCTGCTCCTCGTCGGGTCGGCGGTGCAATACCCGACGGGCACCCATACAGGGGCTCTTTGTCGGAGATCTTTTGTTCCCTGCCGTATGGTGCATGCGTGTGAGGGCCCGGGAGTGTAGATGTAAGTGATTTAAAAAAGGTTGGTTAATCTGAAATAGAAGTTTATTGGCTCAGTCAACCACCTAATTAAAAAGGGGGGTGAGTGGCGTAAAAGCTATATATGCTCACAACGGATGAGTGGCTAGCTACGCTCGACTCTTCTGGTCAACATGTTTCGCGCCCAGTTAGTCAGAAGGATCTCGTGGCGCTTCGTCAGGACCTATAATACTAAAGTGAGGTGTGCTCGAAAAAACTATCTACAGTGTGGTGAGAAAAACAAGGGTGAGAACTAATATGTTGGTCAACCCTTAATAGGTGCCCCTACCTTATGTATTGATTTAAAAGGGGGTCACCTAGGGAAAGAAAAAATGGAAGAAATATGAACCCAAAGCCACCCTTGGCAACTGTAAAGCAATATATCACAAAGGTTTCGTCGATCACCACTGGTTTAGTAAAGTGGTGATCAATTTAATATACTCCAGATTGTAAATTGTACTGGATTCCTACCAGTTTCCTAGTCAATTAATAAATACATGACGTAAGACAAGGTAGGGCAAGGTAAAAAACGGTTAAAACAAGCAGCACAGCAAGGTTCTGGTTGGAAGCACAACCCTTGTTAAATTATAGAGAAAAGTCATGGTTATGCATGGACTCACCATATCATGTTATAAAGAGCTCATCATCAGGTGCATGGCGCGTCCACAGGGGGAGAAACACATTCGTTCCCTAAAGTATAATGGTCCACCTCGATTCACTACTTTTGATTGTAACCTTTTGTTTTGAACCAATCGGGACTTGCACATCTCTGTCCCACCCCCGGATAACTGCACCTGGTCAACTACATTACAGATCAGAGCACTATTGCACATGAGAGGTGTCACACGCTCAAATTAATATGTTCTCGTGATACTTAGGATGGAGATCTCTCTCCAGTTACTCTGTGGTTGTGATATCTTTCTATGCCTCTACCTTTCCCTATAACACCATTATACTTTAGGGAACGAATGTGTTTCTCCCCCTGTGGACGCGCCATGCACCTGATGATGAGCTCTTTATAACATGATATGGTGAGTCCATGCATAACCATGACTTTTCTCTATAATTTAACAAGGGTTGTGCTTCCAACCAGAACCTTGCTGTGCTGCTTGTTTTAACCGTTTTTTACCTTGCCCTACCTTGTCTTACGTCATGTATTTATTAATTGACTAGGAAACTGGTAGGAATCCAGTACAATTTACAATCTGGAGTATATTAAATTGATCACCACTTTACTAAACCAGTGGTGATCGACGAAACCTTTGTGATATATTGCTTTACAGTTGCCAAGGGTGGCTTTGGGTTCATATTTCTTCCATTTTTTCTTTCCCTAGGTGACCCCCTTTTAAATCAATACATAAGGTAGGGGCGCCTATTAAGGGTTGACCAACATATTAGTTCTCACCCTTGTTTTTCTCACCACACTGTAGATAGTTTTTTCGAGCACACCTCACTTTAGTATTATAGGTCCTGACGAAGCGCCACGAGATCCTTCTGACTAACTGGGCGCGAAACATGTTGACCAGAAGAGTCGAGCGTAGCTAGCCACTCATCCGTTGTGAGCATATATAGCTTTTACGCCACTCACCCCCCTTTTTAATTAGGTGGTTGACTGAGCCAATAAACTTCTATTTCAGATTAACCAACCTTTTTTAAATCACTTACATCTACACTCCCGGGCCCTCACACGCATGCACCATACGGCAGGGAACAAAAGATCTCCGACAAAGAGCCCCTGTATGGGTGCCCGTCGGGTATTGCACCGCCGACCCGACGAGGAGCAGAACCCAGATGATGAAGCATGACACCTAGCTTGCTGGGTGTGTGAGGGTTTTAGTTCCACCCTGAAGGGATTCCCTTCCCTTGTGCACTTACTTTCACTAGGTTGAAGTCTGGATTGGAATACTTTATTCCCCTTCGACTTCCCGTCCTGTAGGAACTACACATCTCTTGTTGATACAGTTACTTAGGGCCTATGTGTAGGACCTCTATAAAAATAGCCCACCTTTCACTCTCCTTCCCTTTGTTGAACACTCCTGAGAGTGTACAATGCGGCGGCGGACAGCGCCGCTTTACCCCCAACGTTAAACGAGGCCACGCTGGTCTCCATTCTCAAACCTGACAAGGATAGCACGCGGGTGGGCTCCTACCGCCCCTTGGCACTGCTAAACACAGACTACAAGATACTAGCATCTGTCCTAGCCAGGAGACTAGCCCCACATGTGCCCGACCTGGTGCACCGAGACCAAAATGGCTTTGTCCCCACGCGACATACTTCTCACAATATCCGTCGTCTTTTTCGGGTGCAGGAATACGCCACGCAGCAATGGCCCAGAGCGGGGTGCCTGATACTAGACCTGGAGAAGGCCTTTGACTCGGTAGAGTGGCCATACCTGAGAGCAGTCACAGAGAAGTATCAGCTGGGGGGAGGGTACAGAGCCATGGTTGACTTGCTTTATGGTAGACCGACAGTCCGAATCCGCACGGGAAGGCTCCTGTCAGCCGCCCTCCGGGTCCGCAGAGGCACTCGGCAGGGCGGCCCACTTTCGCCATTGCTGTTTTCCCTGGCCATGGAGCCCTTGGCTGCGACTCTCAGAGCACGTGGCCCGGAATGGGGAATCCCACTGGCGGATGGTCTACATGCGGTGTCACTGTATGCGGATGACCTGCTACTCTACGTCAGAGACATCACTGATGTCCCCGCTTCCCTTACTGACATTTTCCGCACCTTTGAAGAGGTGTCGGGCGTGAGAGTCAATTGGTCCAAATCGGGGGCCTACCCATTTGGTCCGGACACGCCTGAATGTGACATCCGTCTGGGTGGGGACAGGCTACAGTGGCACCCCACCACCTTCCGCTACTTGGGGATAAGAATATACAAAAACCCAGCGGACGTCTTGGAGGGAAACCTCCTCCGAGCGATAGCCTCTGTCCGAGCGCAAATTGGATTCTGGAACACCTTACCCCTCAATGTGCCTAGCCGTGTAGCGCTGACCAAGATGATTGTACTGCCCCGGCTGCTCTATTATTTTGCAAATCTGCCCGTATATGTCCCCCCCAAGCTGTTCCGCGAGCTAGAGGTGCTGCTACGCAACCTTATCTGGAACAAGGGGAGACTGCGCGTGGCGCTGACCAAACTATACATGCCCACGGACTCGGGGGCTTGGCGGTCCCTAACATGGAGTTGTACTACCTCGCGGCACAGATGCAATGGGTGGCGGGATGGCTAGGCGGCAAGCAGCTGGACGATACCACCTCGACTGCGGCTGCCTGGACACAAACACAAATAAACGCGTTGTTTCACCCGATAACCCGCACGCGCTGCCCCTCCCAGATGTACCTAGCGGTGGCGCGCAGGTGTTTTCTGAGGTGCCTCCGCCTCACGCGCGCAACAACACCATATGCTCCGATCCTGCCGCTTCTGGGCACACCTGGCCCGACGAGGCCGCTCACAGAGGCCCATTTGGCTAGCTGGGGGCGCGCGGGAGTGGACACGCTGGGCGACCTCTACGCGGATGGAGACTTGCTCACCTTCGCAACCCTGGCTGACGACGCGGCTCTCCCGGCAGGGCAATTCCTGCTACATGCGTCCCTCCTGCGCACACTCGCTGCTTCCTGGGGCGACATCACGGTAGAACCCCCGATGCACAGCTTCATACAATATCTGCATGTCATGGGCAACGGTTCACACGTTATACACTGGCTAGCGCAGGCACTGCAGGCACACTCGCAACCTTCCACACTACCGCTGCGAGAACGCTGGGCAATGGACAGGGGAGGAGACTGGACAGACAAAGAATGGATGCAGATCCTGGCTGGCCCGACCAACATCCCACGCAACCCCCGCTTTAAAATTATACAGCACTACATACTACAGCGCGCATATCTCACGCCCGACAAGATAAATAGATACTTCTTGCTGACGGACGCAGCTTGCCAGCGCTGCCTGCTCCCGGGAGCAGACCTTCTACACATGCTGTGGCACTGCCCAGATGTACGGTCATATTGGGACGACGTATTGGCATTGCTCGCGCGCGACACTGACGGGCAACTGCCGCATACATGGGAAGCATGCATATTGGGGTTATATAAGCTCACAAAAAACAACAAAGTGCAGGCGCGCTTCTGGGACATGGGACTTATAACGGCCAAGCGCTTGCTCACTAAACACTGGAAGGCCGCGGCCCCCCCGTACGTTAGGCACTGGAAAGTCTCCTTCACCAACTGGGCGCACGCGGAGAGCGCGGCGCTCCTTCGTGAGGAAACAGCGGGGCTCCGCAAATTCCCCATCGCCCAGATCTGGGACGACCTTCTCAAAGCGTTTCAGATGGCTTGCCAGGAAAGAGGGGTAACCTGAATCACTAACACCTGCCGCTTCCTTGTGGACTGGCGGAGGCAGCCTCAAAACTGCGGCGGCGCCACCTCCTGCTCCCCCCTGCCTGCCTCTGGTAGCCTCTGCTCCCACTCTCAGCGAGGCTGAGGACTCACACTAAACGGATAACACACACACCTACTGCATGCTGCCGCCCCGATCTGAAGCAGTGCAAATGGCGCCTAGCTGGGGGCCCGGGCGGGAGGACTTCATCTCAACCTGCCACTCCCCCTTTAACGTAGCAGAGCGCCCTGCATACCACGAACCTAAGTGTGGGCATTGCGTAGATGTTTTGGACTCTCAATCAGCCCGGGGGCCCCTCAAACCTAACCCCCCCCCCTCCCAGCTGCTATTTCCCGCGCACAGCGCACAGCCCCGCTGTGCCCCGCTAGGCGGCTGCTGACCCCTCCGCACTGGCGCAAAATGATCTCCCCCCCTCTCCCCTTGACCCTGTTTGAGTTAATAACCCTCATCCCTATTCCCCCTATCGCCGCATAAGCGTCGGGAGCAACTTGCTTAACGGCTGTGTTTCCCGACTGGATTCCTGATTTATCACAGATAGCAAATGGTGGCTGCGCTGTCTGGCATCCCCGGAGCGCTGCCCTGCTTTGCGTGCCCTGCTCTCAGACGGTGGAGCGGCGATGACCCACCTGCCCTGCCAGGGATGGGTGCGTCCGAAGCTCGCAGTAAACTCTTGTCGAAGGCACGCAGTGTTGAGAGCTGGGCATGCCCCGATGACCAGCGGATTGAGGGATACAGCGCTCGGGGACTGGGCGTGCGCCACACAACGCACACATGGACCCGAATACGAAATTGCAGGCTAGAATTGCCTGACTTAAGTGCAAGGTTTTTTTCTTTATGCCACAGTGAGCTGTGCTGGCGCACTGGCGCCGCGCCCGGCCCGCGTTGCGGATATGGCGCTGGTGCTGTACCGACTAGGGGCCCCTAAGTCTGAGATTCTTAATGATGCTCTGCACAACTTTAGATGGGGCCTGGGCGGTGGCGCGGCGCGGGCTGAGGCGCGACGCCAACCCTGCTGCCGACACTGCGAATCAGGAACACACAAACAACAAAATAGACCTACCACTTGCTCAGGTGCGCGTCCACGGACTACAGCAATGCCACCATGTACAACGCCGCCGGACCCCCGGGTTGTCGGCTGAATGGCTGTGTCATATTGTTTGAAAAGCATTTACCGATTTCATAGCTGATTTGACACCATGGATGGTGCATGTACACTATATGATGATGCAACTGTGAATAATAAAGGTTTTCCAAAAAAAAACAAAATGAATCATTGCTTCTCTGCACCAACTAGCATAGCTTTAAACATGCTACCAATTAACGAGTCATCTGGAGTAAGCAATAACATTCTGCAGTTTTTTAATTGGTAAGCCCAACAGTATAGCTGGAAATCTGGTAAACCCATGCCTCTACGCAATAATTTGCACCTTAATTTTTTCCAGGACAGCCTGATCCCTTTACCTGCCTAATTAAAGGAAGATATCTTGCCCTGAATTTTAAGCAGGTCAACTTTTGAGAATTCTAGTGGGATGTTATTAAACAGATAAGTATATTTCGGAAGCACACACATTTTGATCAAATTAACCCGTCCGTAATGGGAGAGCGGTATACTCTGCCATCTTTTTAGTAAAATATCAATCTCTTTTGAAACTCTGTCTAAATTAGTTTTTGGAATTTCTCCAGGATCCTGAGCGATTATGACTCCAAGATATCTAAGCTCCCTGGCGAAAATCCCCTCCTGATCAGTAATGTTCCATGCCATAATCTCACTTTTATCATTATTAATTTCATATCCTGAGAATTTCCCCAAATACCTGTGCTTCGGCAAGAAGCTCCGGAAGTGTAATATTGATATTTGAGGATAATAAAATCAAGTCATCTGCATATAACGCTAGTTTCCTCACAAACCCATTTACTGCAAAAGGAGCAATCTTCTCATTCCGTCTTAAACTCTGGGCAAAAGGCTCAATATGTAAATCAAAAAAAATGGGGGACAATGGGCAGCCCTGCCTAGTGCCACACCCTATTTTAACAACAGGAGAAAGACTACCATTGACCAGGATCTGAGCACGGGGGGATTTATATATTTTTTTAAGTACTTCCCTAAAACCGTCACCAAAGCCAAAAACCTTCAAAGTCCTATTCAAGAAATGCCAATTCACACGATCGAAGGCTTTGACAGCGTCAACAGTAATAATTGAAAGAGGGAGACCCTCTGACGATGGCAGATCAACCGCCCCAATTAAAGTATATACCAACTCGGACATCTGCCTGCCCGGAAGAAAACCCTTTTGATCCTCGTGAATTATTGGCCCTATGATCTTACACAGCCTATTGTTCAAAATACTCGCAAAGACCTTGTAATTGGCATTTAATAATGAGATTAGCCGATATGACTGGCACTGAGTTGGATCCTTTCCGGGGTTCAGGATCAATGCAATAACTGCATCGCTCCAGGAGTCAGGCAAAGGGGAGGTACCATCTAGGATTCCATTATACAGCTTCAGCCAGACCGGAATAACCTCCTCCCTCAATAAAGAATAAACCTCAATCGGGATCGTGTCAGGGCCTGCCGCTTTCCCTTTCTTAGCTCTATCTAATACAGTTAATATCTCATTCCCTGTTATTTCTGATGTGAGCATTTTTTGACTATCCTCGATAATTTTAGGTAACTGTTTCTCTATGAGCTAACTATCAATGTATTCCTCCACGACCTGAAGATCTTCTCAATATAACTCCTGGAAGAATTGCGCAGAGGCTTGTTCTATATTACCTTTATCCTCTGTGATATATGTGTCAACTTTAATCCTACTAATATAGTTATAAGCTCTATCAACTCTACTCTTCATGGCTAGAAGCTTGCCACAGTTCTCCCCTTGCACAAAATCCCTCATTTAACTAGCCTCCCATTTTTTAAGTCAAATCTCTTCAGACTTAAGTCTGAAGTTTAGCTGTAACTCTTTTACTCTCTTTATTAGGTTATCATTCTCTGTACCAGGAGGACGTCTGGATTTTAAATCTGCTTCTGCCACTGCTATCTATAGTTCTAGATCAACCAGCTCTTTCCTCCCGGCCCTAGCCCAACCCACAACTACCCCTTTTAGTGTCCCTCTCAGCCAGGCCTTAAAGGTATCCCACACAATATACAAAGGTTCCGACACCAAGTTGTCTTGAAAGAAGCTAGCTGTTTCAAACCTCAGAAACAAAACACAGAAATCCTAGGGTCTACAAACTACCTCTAAGTATTATTTAAACCTATGTGGTAGTAAACCTAACTTGAAGGAAACTAAAGCACTACATGTATAAGGGCAGATCCCTTTAAGGACGAAATCCCTCACTCACCGTAGAGTGAGGGAAAACCTGGAGTTGAAGATTGCAGAAGAAATCTCCTATTTAAAGTCCATCTCCTAAGAGAGACTCTTGAGGAAGATCCAGATTAAGGGCTATGGTGCCATGATCAGAAAGGTGTGTGGGCAGATATTATATTGAGCTTACTTTATCGAATTCTGAGTGATCCATGAATATGTAATCAATTCTGGAGTAATGCGAGTTCTTTTTACTATAAAAGGAGTACTCCCTAGTCTCACCCATTTTTTTCGGCCATATATCACAGAGGTTAAAGTTTTTAAGTGTGGTCAAAAGATGAGCTTTAACACGCGGAGCTGTTACCTGTGTTCGAGGGGAGGTTCTGTCTAGCTTGTTATTTAAGAGGACATTGAAGTCTCCTCCCAATATCAGAGGAGCCTCATAGTCAGCCAAAGCAAGACAAAGATTGTTTAAAGGCACTATGTCATCCTCATTAGGACCATAATAACTAGCTAAAGTGTATTTAGACTTCTGAAATTTAATTTGCACAATAACCCAGCGCCCTCTATCGTCTACCTGGGACTTAATAAGCTTGATTCCTGAATTTGCTTTAAGTATAATAGCAACCCCCTACGAGCAGCATTGCTGGTCCGAGGCGATAATCTTAGCAACCCATCTTTGTTTGCCGAATAGTGCTTTACACTCTGATTGAAGAAGATGGGTCTCCTGAATCATAAGGATACTAGCTGAACTATTTTTTAAATACTGGAGAATCATGCGCTGTCTTCCTCTAACTCTTAAACCGTTAACATTCCAACTTAAAAATTCAAGATGCAGTTTCAGTCCTCGAGCAGGTCTACCCCCCAACATTGTCCTGACTCCACCCTCTGCTGGAACTACTGGGGGTTGTTATGTCACATGAAATTGTTGTTACGTCTACTTTTATTTTGTTTTTTCCCAATACTCCCCACCAACAAACGTGAAAACCCCCAAAACTCCACCAACCCCCCCAATCCTCCCACAGGAATCCTCCCTGACTGCCCATTGGCAATAAACTATTGCCTTTTGAGCCGAAGCCCTCCATCCTCCTACAAAAAAATAGAAAAACCCAAATAACGATGGACGCTGTATTCCCTTAATCTATCAGCTATAAACTGGATTTAGTTTGTGCCAAGAAACTGTCCACTTCCTCCGGGAAACTAAAGTTATACATCTTTTTAGCCCATACAACTTTTAGAAAAGCAGGAAAACTGTACTTGAGCTCCCTGATCCCTTAATGCATCCATCCGCTTCCCCAATTCCCATCTCCTATCTTCTGTGACCCAGGAAATATCAGACTGAATTCTAAAGGAGGCATCGTGGACATTTATAGTCTTAAGTTTAAGAGCTGCCCCCAGAAGTTGCTCCTTAAGAAGATAGGATTGGATGTATACTAGGATTTTCCTTGGCTTTTTCCGAGCGGGATTCAACTTAAAGGGTTCCCTATGGACTCGCTGAACCTAAGTTTCCCAAACTGATGCTGCAACGACCTGGGGAAAGGCTTTAGTCAAAATGTCTATAAGATATGCTTTTAAATTATCCCCTTCCAGCCCTTCTTTTAAGTCTAAAATCCTGATGTTATTCCTTCTCGAAATATTTTCAAGTCTCTCCAATCTCTCCACCAAGTCCCGCTCTCTTTCTTTCAGTCTAACCACTTCCTAGGTATTATCTTTAACCTCCAAGCCTAGTTCCCCCATTTTATTTTCAAGGACCTCCATCCGATACATCAGTGCCGACAGGTCTTCCTCTAGGCTGGTGCAGGTGTCTTGAATCTTCTTCTGATTTGTTTCGGATGTGGAGAAACAAACTCCAATCTCCGCCGATAGCTGCCTTAACATCCCGTGTAATGTGTCCGGGCTCTGTGCTGCTACCTCTGAAGACATATCCCCTAACTCATCTCGTTCATCTTGACTGCCCCCCCCTGCTATAGAGGCCGTCTCACTTAACGAAGAAAATCGGTTAGAAAGTGGAATGGCAGGATTTAATTTCGAGAATTTGCCTAATACTGACACAGCCTGTTTAACGGATTCCATATTGCCCTGAGTATTAGACATGAAGTAAGACCTAAGTGAGGGAGTTATTTTGAGAGAACTTGGTTCTTATTTTTCTTCCTGCCCTTAGCAGGTGTAGATTTCCCAGATTTATTAAGAGGCTTCTTATGTTTGTGACTATTTACCAGAGTCTCAGTGGCTTGACAAGGTTGTTTAAGTTGTTGCACATTAATTTGTATCTTTTGCCCAGTGGGACCTCAATGGGCGGGACTCCAGGTACCGATTTATTTGGCTTTAACAGACCCCCCTTGATCGACTGATTCCCATTTTCTTCGGATTGCCCAGATTGCTGTGTAACTAACTCCATGTGATAAGGGGCAGGCTCATACCTTAATTTAGTTATTATGTTTGGCTAAGCCCTGCAAGTAGCAAGACTGATCACTGAATAACTCCCTTCTGGAGCACCTTTTAACACAGTGCCTAGCTCTATATTGAGCCTTAAACAATACCTAAAAGTGGTAGGCAACTTCATTTCAGGGCAAGATATAGCAAGGAAACTACCCTTACAATAGACCGGCCTAGTACCAGAAGAATGGTCTTGTGAGAAGCGCCTAGCGACGGCACTCAGCAAGCGCTCCCCCTGCCCTAAGTAGAGTTAGTACTGAACCAGCACACATCAAGAACCCGGCGGGTGACAAAAAAAATTGTTACCCTCCCCTCACCGCACCACGCCGGAGCGATAACCTTCCAGGTTCTTGTCTTGGGAGTCTCAAAGTCCAACGCTTCACGCTCCTCGCTGTTCAGAGTGCCTCATCTCCTCAGGCTACAGATTGCCGGAGGGGTCACACACACTGCCTGTGGCCATCTGATAAAACAAAACCACAGCCGTCCCCTGCTCCGCTGCAAGCAGTCGTGCCGTGCAAGGAGGAGGCGGAACTCGGCGTGCCCCACACAGTCACAGAATCTGAAGGAAAGACACTGAAAACGCCACCCTGTAGCAGAGCAACGGTCCCGCGCCGAAGTTATGCACAAACTCAGAGAAATTCAGGAAAATTCAGCTCCAAAAGCCCATTACGGAGGCTAGAGGGTAGATGACTCGACCGGCTTAATAGCTGGCCGCCATGTTCCCCTCATTGGGAAGCATTAAGCGTTATAACGCACTGTTGGTTAACATTGCCAAACCTGCAAAAAGTCTATTCTGAAAAAAGTACTTACCTAATTACGAAGTTCTTGGGTTCAGAATATATATATAACAATACCTGTTATTTTTCTAAATTGATGTGGATCTCCTTTTGGGTGTGTGCATCATTTATTGACTCTGTGTATGCAACAAACGTCTAAAACTCCTCTCTGATAAGCCTAAGGCTGCTCAACCTCACAACTCTAGATGGAGCACCTTGGGATTGCTAAAGCAAGCCCCTGTGCACTCATAAAGGATACCTGGACTCTTTACACAGCATACCTCTTTTTTGGTGTACTATATAAAGTGCCAGCGTCCTACACACTTAACATATCCAAGGTCTGAAGGTGCTAATGTTCATACTACCTACAGTCTTCATACTGTGCTGAAAACTTTACAGATCGCCCATCTTCTGAAACTAATCAAGCACATGGGTTAGTACCTGGTGCACACAGTCTACCATCTTATGTAGAAATTGTCATGCTGATATGATTCTGTCTAAATACTCAAGGCTGCTTACTATACTTAATTTCTACTACACTCTTTGAACCTCTTTCTGCAGAAACAAAAAGCCTGTGTGGAACATACTGGACGCAAGTCATCAACTGTCACCTGCACACAGTTACTCCTGAGTAGAAAGAGATACATTAGGAGCTCTTCTGTTTTGTAAACACTTACACCCATTAGCTGGACACAGGCTGTATAAAATGCGGTAGAGAAGTGATATGTTAATTACCCTCCACTATGTAAACTATAAAAAAAAATAATGCAATCATTATATGATGTCATCTGTGATGTCACCAATGATGTAACTTGAGATGTTATCAGTGATGTCATAAATACTGCCATAGAACATATCATGAGTGATGTAATACATCATGGCAGCGCACAAGTTACAGTTGCTCTACTGACTATAACTGGTGAATTTCTGCATTATTGTTTTTAGTTAAAATAAACTAAACATATGGCACAGCCATATTCACCTAACAACACCTTCACTCTAACCTTTGTTTTTTAGTGCAAAAAAGACAAATATATATATATACTCACAGAAAAAAACATAGGTTTTAGGTGTGTTATAGTTAGCTGGACATTTCACTCATACAAAACCATTGAAATTCCACCATTGTAGTTAGTTCAGCTAATTATAACTCGCGCGCCCGCAATGCACTGATGATGACGTCACATATTACATCACTCATGACATGGTCAGTGACATCACTCATGACATCACTGATGACATCTCAAATTACATCAGTGATGACATCACTGATGACATCATCCAGTGAATGTGTCTTTCTGAAAATTAAATATTTTTTATACATGTACATCTGAAGGTCGAGGGAAGAATAAATGGGTAAATAAGTGTCTAAATGGATTTTTTTTTGTAAAATTGTTTGTATAACTGACTGATTAAGTGTATCTTAGTGAATACATGGGTTAGCGAGTAACGTTTAAAAATGTAAATATCTGTATCAGTCTCTCACTTTGTGTATAAGTAGCTGCATGGGTTGGTGAGTAGCTACATGAGTGTCTATATGGGTTATTAGTTGTTTTTTTGAGTATTAGTTTGAGTGTCTGTATTGTTCGGTGGGTGGGTATTATTTAGCGCATAGATGCATGAATGAGTGACTCACTGTTTGTATGTGTTGAAGACAGCATGTGTGCAGGACTGTATGGGTGGATGAGTGTGTGTATGGGTGTGTTAGTGAGTGAATGACTGTCTCGATAGTGTCTTTATGAGTAACGACATATGTTTTAAACTAGTATATGCGAGTATTGGTGTATATAAGTGAGTATATGTGAGAGTGAGAGATTGGAAGAGTTCCTGTATAAATACTTATGTGTTTCTATAAGTGATTGTTTAAGAGAGTAAGTATGTGTACGTTTCTGTAGAAGTAAGTGTAGTGGTGTGTGTATAACTGTATATGCAAGTAAATGGATGTTTGATTCTTTATTAGCATGAGTGACTATGTGTGTGAGTAACTCTATGAATGAGTGGCGGTGTGTAACAGGATGTATAGGTGTATGAGTACATATGAAGAGTGAGTACATGTATGAGTGACTATATAGGACTGTTGGTGAATGAGTGGATGTGTATGTAGATCTTGGAATTGCTGAATAGGTTGTTGTAACTGGTATTGGTATGTCCATTTTTTTGAAAATGTTAGTTTCTATTTTTGAATTTTTGAATGTGTGTATCAAAGGTTATATTAGGGTGAGAGGAGGTCTGCCACTCTATCACAAGTATGATGTCATCAGTGATGTCATCAGTGATGTCATTTGAGATGTCATCTATGATGTCATGAGTGATGTCACTGACCATGTCATGAGTGATGTAATATGTGACGTCGTCATCAGTGCATTGCGGGCGCGCGAGTTATAGTTAGCTGAACTAACTATAACGGTGGAATTTCAATGGTTTTGTACGAGTGAGCTATAACACCCCTGCAGCCTATGTTTTTTCTGTGAATTTCTAAGGTTTTTTAAATGCTAATTCCTAACTATAACGTGTCTGAAACCTATGGTTTTTTAAGTGAATTTCAAAGCTTTTTTAAATGCTAGTTTCTAACTATGCCTACAGAGGTAGGACATGTGAAGAAAGAAGAAAAAACACACAGAAAGATGAAAAAGAAATGCAGAAAGAAGCAACAGAAGTCCTCAAAGACGAAGAAAAGTGCAGGAAGAAGGAAGACGTACAGAAAGAACAAACAGAGGAGCAGAAAGAGTCTTTGTTGAAAAATCATCCTGTACCCTCATATTTTTCAGATAGGTACTGGTGGTAACAGAGGCGCAACTAGAGACACATTTCGGGGGGGCTAAGAAAAAATTTCAGGGGGGGCTGAATCTTTAAGCAATAGGCAGAGTGGAGCTGCAGGGGCTCTTAGAAGGGGTGAAACAACAGCGAGGCCTCATTAACATGCTAATGGTCTTTTAAAGACCTGTGAAGTGCTCGGGTGCGGCTGTGTGTGCCCGGCAAGCTGTCTCATCCCGGGCTGCCACACACGACGGAGGGGGCTGAAGCCCTTTGAGTCCAATGGGTGTTGCGCGCCTGGGTGGTAACTGACTCTGACTAACCAGTCCTAGAGCCAGTGCTATGCTAAAAGACACTTAGAATACAGTTAAAACACCTACATACACTAGGGAACACTATTCGTTAGGGTACCCCTGTTATTAGCATGACCTCCTCTGTAAGCCCCTAGTATATAATAGGGCAGGGGGATTAAAACTACCTCTTAAAACGCGCCACAGGGCGCGTTTGCACACTGGTGAAGGGAGGGGGGGCTGAGCTGACGTGTGCAAACACGCCCTGTGGCCGTTTTAATTTGGGGGATAAAGTCCCCTTGGGGACAACTAGCCCATCAGGTATCTCTAGTTAGCACCACAGAGCTGCGTTGCAGAGAAAATGGGCACGGCCTGGACCACCTCTCTGCAACGCAGCACAGTGGCGCTTACTGAAAGCACCTGGTGGACTAGTTGGCCCCCATGGGCCCTCAGGATTGAAGGGGAATTATTTCCCCAACTTAAAACGCACCCCGTCCCCTCCCTTCACCACTGTGTGAACGCGCCCTGTGGCCGTTCTAAGTTGAGAGATTAAGTCCCCTTGAATTCAAGGGTCCCCAGGGTCAAACTAGCCCACTAGGTACCTCCAGTAAGCGCCACAGAGCTGCATTCCAGAGAGGTGTAAAAAGGGGCGTGACCTCTGAACACCTGTCTGCAACGCAGCTCCCTGGCGCATACTGGAGATACCTATATATATGTATGTATATATATATAAAAATATATATATATGTATAGATATATATACATATACATATATATATATCTCCAAAGAAAATCCTAGGGCTGGTCCAGTAACACCGGCGCAACACCAAGGCACAGACTCCACAAGCGATGATGAATCAAGTGTCTTTATTCCAGACATGCGGCCTTGTTCACACCACATATATATATATATATATATATATCAACTTCCAAGAATGACGACGCCGTGTGCGGTTTAAAAATGTATTCTGCTGCCGCTATCAAATGTGTTTCGACTGTATAACAGTATGTGTATATACATATATATATATATGTATATATATTACCTACTGGCGGTCGCCAGTAGGTAGTTATAGTTAGGACCCCTTTTCCATAGGAAATCCGCAACATTCTATTTTGAATAACTTTGGCGCCGGTCGATGAATCCTCGCGAATTTCTCAAAATAGGTGGGGCGCTACGCTCCGCTCCTACCCTGAAAGTCTCGGGGGGATCCGTCAAGCGGGGGCTGAGATAAAAGGGGGGTCCCAAAACGCGTTTTTCCCATGCATTTTTCCATAGGACCTTTAGAACGAGCTACAGCCCGAACGGCTGAACAGAATTACTCGAAATTTGGCAGAGAGGTAGTCCCTAGGTCAAGGAAGTGCCTTTTGTAGGTTTGGTGTAAATCTGTTCAGTAGATTCTGAGAAAATAGCCTTTAAATCAATATATATATCTGAGCCCGCTTACGGTACGCTTACGGTACGCTTACCGTAAGCGTACGGTGGCGTGCGCGAGCGTGATTCTGATTGGCTCTTAGATCTTAGTAAACATTCGAATCGGCCGAAACCAGGAAGCGGCGGCCGCCATTTTGTGTATTTCACTCTGAAAAAAAAGAGTGAAAACAAGAAAAGGGGGCAATGAGGAGAGTTACAGACCCCCTAACATTTGTAAGGGGGTCAAAGAAGGACAGAAAAGTACAAAAAAAACATTTATTGATTTTTAAAAAAATCACGGGGTACGCGTACGGTAAGCTTACGGTAAGCGTACGGTAAAAAAAAAATACAAAAATGAAATGAAATGCAGATTTAAGTGTTTAGATATTAGGGGGCTCTAAAAAGAGCCGTTGTGTTTATGAAGTGATTTTTAAGTGGTACCTACAAGTAAGTACCGATGCAGAGTCTAAGGTTCAAGAGGAAGACTCTGTTCCCTTCATCAGTGAAGTGCACACCATCTCCTCTATAAATGTCTTGCATGTCGTAACGCAAGTTGTTGTGGTAAATGGCACCCATACCATAGTCACGGAGGAAAGCAGAAACAGATTTGTTGACGTGCTTTCTTGCATTGTCAATCTGTGGACAGAAATGATTGGACCAGTTCCATTTTTGCCTTTGGCATATGTTGGAAAACACAAAGGCAGTTTTAGGGAAAAGTGAAAACAGTTGTGCAAAGGTGTCCTTCATAAGCATTTCCAGACCTACCCCAGTCAAAGTGCCTAGGTCATTGCCACCACAGTGCACTATTATGAGGTCAGGGTGTTGGATTTGTATGAAGGATTTCACCAATGGCATCAATTGGTGCCACTTTAACCCTCTCTGACCAATCCATTTAATGTCTACATTTGGCAAAGCAAGGTCTCTCACCATATCTGTTTTCTCTGCAAACTTATCACTCCAGAAGACATAGCTGTGCCCTACAATCCACACTGTGAACATCTTCAAAGGAGAACTGGATGCACTCAGGAGGTGTCTTTCAGTAGAATGGCAATATGAAAAGAAAGACAGTTTGGAAATGGAGGCATACATATTTTTTTTAAAAAAAAAAGAACTGATTGGCTGTTTCATACCATTCTAGAATAAAAACTAGGCTGTATGTGTAAATTAATAGAAGCATGTTTTGTATTGGTACAGAAAAATGTGTTACCAAAGAACAGTACTATGGATTTGCTGTTAGGTTTGAAAAGTCAAGCACTCTTGCTCTGTGGAATTGAAACATTGTTTGGCGAACTTCTGACCTAACTCAACACAGCAGTGTTCCATGAGCTGTTGCTATGGTAGCAGGCAGAAGTCAAGTTGGGGGAAGGGTACTAGGCAGAAGTCAAGTTGGGGGAAGGGTACTTTTGGAAAAGGGTTGGTTTTCAACCAATAGAAATGTGTGATTACATTTGAAAAAAAGGGGGAAGCACTGAGATTTGAAACTTACATGTATATGTGTGGAAAAATAGAGGGAAAGTTTGCCATTATCTGGTTCTGCTGAGAGGAGAGAGGTGAACACAACAGAGATCCTGGCTCTGATAATCTGCTGTTTGAGTGTCACATTTCTTTCACAACTAACTAATTTTAAAGGTGAGTTTACAGTTTGAGAGGGGATGTATGTGGTAACTTAAGAAATGAATAATAGAAATGGAAATTGTTTTTGTTGTAGTTGCGTTTATCATTTTCTGTTTTGGGAGAAATTTAAATGTGAGGAACATGTAAAATAATATGGAGTATGTTTTCACAATAAATTAAGGTGTACTGGAAAAAAAAAGAATAGTTTAAGGGTTTGAGGTTGGACTCAGTAATGCAAATACATTCAGCATCACTAAGGCTGGTTGCCCTTGCTGGAGTGTAGGCAGTCACCGAGAATACACATGGTGGTGGTCTGAAAAAGCAGTTTGGACATGTGCATTTAAATAAATCAAAAAAAGTGGTTTCATAATGTGTCAGTCTGTAAAAGTGATTTTCTCTTGCCCCGAAAAAAAAAGAGCAGTAAGTGTGCTTTCAAATTGGCAAATAAATTTCGTTTTGGGACTAATGTGAAAACATGACTCTGTGTGCAGAGAGGAATTATAGGCAGAGATTTATTGCGTATTGCTCTGGTGATTTCACAGTTGCATTAGATGGAAAGGGGGAGCGAATTTTTGGGGGAAAAAGCAGACTCTTAGCACACACCCATGTGCTTGCCATGTATAATCATGCACAGTATTTACAAGCGAGTGGGGTTTTCAGGTTTCAGTCTGTAATGCAAATACATTCAGCATCACTAAGGCTGGTTGCCCTTGCTGGAATGTAGGCAGCCACCCAGGTTACACATGGAGGTGGTCTGAAAAAGCAGTTTGGACATGTGCATTTAAAAAAATCAAAAAAGTGGATTCATAATGTGTCAGTCTGTAAAAGTGATTTTCACTTGCCCCGAAAAAAAAAGAGCAGTAAGTGTGCTTTCAAATTGGCAAAGAAATTTCGTTTTGGGACTAATGTGAAAACATGACTCTGTGTGCAGAGAGGAATTATAGGCAGAGATTTATTGCGTATTGCTCTGGTGATTTCACAGTTGCATTAGATGGAAAGGGGGAGCGAATTTTTGGGGGAAGAAGCAGACTCTTAGCACACACCCATGTGCTTGCCATGTATAATCATGCACAGTATTTACAAGCGAGTGGGGTTTTCAGGTTTCAGTCTGTAATGCAAATACATTCAGCATCACTAAGGCTGGTTGCCCTTGCTGGAGTGTAGGCAGTCACCGAGAATACACATGGTGGTGGTCTGAAAAAGCAGTTTGGACATGTGCATTTAAATAAATCAAAAAAAAGTGGTTTCATAATGTGTCAGTCTGTAAAAGTGATTTTCACTTGCCCCGAAAAAAAAAGAGCAGTAAGTGTGCTTTCAAATTGGCAAAGAAATTTCGTTTTGGGACTAATGTGAAAACATGACTCTGTGTGCAGAGAGGAATTATAGGCAGAGATTTATTGCGTATTGCTCTGGTGATTTCACAGTTGCATTAGATGGAAAGGGGGAGCGAATTTTTGGGGGAAGAAGCAGACTCTTAGCACACACCCATGTGCTTGCCATGTATAATCATGCACAGTATTTACAAGCAAGTGGGGTTTTCAGGTTTCAGTCTGTAATGCAAATACATTCAGCATCACTAAGGCTGGTTGCCCTTGCTAGAGTGTAGGCAGCCACCCAGGTTACACATGGAGGTGGTCTGAAAAAGAAGTTTGGACATGTGCATTTAAGAAAATCAAAAAAAGTGGTTTCATAATGTGTCAGTCTGTAAAAGTGATTTTCACTTGCCCCGAAAAAAAAAAGAGCAGTAAGTGTGCTTTCAAATTGGCAAAGAAATTTCGTTTTGGGACTAATGTGAAAACATGACTCTGTGTGCAGAGAGGAATTATAGGCAGAGATTTATTGCGTATTTCTCTGGTGATTTCACAGTTGCATTAGATGGAAAGGGGGAGCGAATTTTTGGGGGAAGAAGCAGACTCTTAGCACACACCCATGTGCTTGCCATGTATAATCATGCACAGTATTTACAAGCGAGTGGGGTTTTCAGGTTTCAGTCTGTAAAATATTTTTTGGAAAAAAATGTAAATATGTGTACTGTATTATAAATTGTTTTTAAAATATTAATACTTTTTTCTTTTTTTTCAGATTGATATAGAACATTTTCGAAAACTAGAACCATTTTTAAAACTATTTTTTTTAAAACAAATGAATAAATATTTTTTTGAGTGAGTATGGTAAGTCAATAATAATAATTGTAGTCTCTCAAGGACCTTGTAATGTGATAATTGATTTTTAGTGTTTTTTTTTAAAAATAAAAAAAAGGTACGCGCACCGTACGCGTACGGTAAAAAAAAAAAGTTTTTAAAAACATATGTAAAAAAAAGATGAAAGATAAGGTTGGCTCTTAAAAGAACCGTTGTGTTCATGCAGGGACAGAGGAAAGGAAGCATGGGAAAATTATTCAAAGCGACAAATGTGCTGATCTATTTTGTTGTTCACTAGGGAAACACTGGTCTCCCTATAGCAAATTAGATCTTGACAAAATGTGCATCGAATATCAACCTTCCGAAATCGAGGGTTGATTTCCAGAGGGCCAGCAAAAGGAGATTCTCCCCCCACAGATGAAGGGCTCACCTGACCTGCAGAAGAAGGAGTCAGCCCTGCAGATGATGGTCCAGGCTGAGCTGCTGTGGATGTACTGGCTTGTCTTTCTGAAGAGTTACCTCCAAAAAGATGACCATGTGTCCTTCTGTGTACATCCTGGAGGTGTCTCTTCATGGTGTGATTCCCAAAGGAATACTTCCTGTTAGGATTACCTCTAGAAAGTACACGCTTACACAGCTTACAAGTCACTAAGGGTGCATTTACCTTTTGCTGGCCTTCAGGAAAAGTAAAATAATCCCATACATAAGAGGGCTTTTGTTTCCTCGATCTCTGCCTCAAGACAGTGCTGCTAGTGCTAGCCTCACTCTCAGAAGAGCTCTGCTGTTCTGCCATCGTATCCCAAAGACAAACCAGCTCCTTCTCCCAAGGGATCACAAGCAGAAATGAGGGGAATGGGTGTGGTGTAGGAGAGTTCTAGAACTGAAAGTAGTTTCAACCAATCAAAAGTTGTGTTTCATGATCACATGACCTACCGTACGCTTACGGTACGCTTACGGCAAAAGTGCGCATGCGCGTAAAAAAGACACGCACTTGCGCGCATGCGCATAACAGTCACTCACAGGAACTTCCGCGTAACGTGCGCGTGTAGCGTACACGCGTACGCGTCCCACGCGGAGTACGCGCGGCTACGCAAATTGCGTAACTATACGCAAGCAGCGTAGGAAAATTACGGACGTTACGTAAACCGTACGCTTACCGTGAGCTTACGGTACGCATACTAAAAAAATTTTAAAAAAAATTGAAAAAAAGTACTGCTAATAAATTTTACATGTTTATTTTAAAAAATATATAAAAAAAAACATATTAAAGAATTTTAAAAATTTAATCATAGTCTTTATAAAAGGTAAGAAAATTAAAATAAAAATATGTTAGAAAAAATAGAAGAAAAAAAAAAAATTAGCATTTAAAAAACCTTGCAAATTCACTGAAAAAACCATGGGTTTCACACACGTTATAGTTAGGAATTAGCATTTAAAAAACCTTGCAAATTCACTGAAAAAACCATGGGTTTCACACACGTTATAGTTAGGCATTAGCATTTAAAAAACCTTAGAAATTCACTGAAAAAACCATAGGTTTCACACATGTTATAGTTAGCTGGACATTTTACTCGTAAAAAACCATTGAAATTGCCCCGTTATAGTTAGTTCAGCTAACTATAACTCGCGCGCCCGCAATGCACTGCTGATGACGTCACATATTACATCACTCATGACATGGTCAGTGACATCACTCATGACATCACTGATGACATCTCAAATGACATCACTGATGACCTCACTGATGACATCATCCTTGTGATAGAGTGGCAGACCTCCTCTCACCCTAATATAACTTTTGATACACACATACAAAAATAGAGACTAAAATTTACAAACGAATTGACATACCAATACCAGTAACAACAACCTCTTCAGTAATTCTAAGATCCACATACACATCTATTCATTCACCAACTGTTCAATACAGTCACTCATACATGTACTCACTCATCATATGTACTCATACACCTATACATCCTGTCACACAATGCCACTCATCCATAGAGTTACTTACACACATAGTCACTCATGCTAATAAAGAATCAAACATCCATTTACTTGCATATACAGTTATACACACACCACCACACTTACTTCTACAGAAACTTACACATACTTAGTCTTTTAAACAATCACTTATAGAAACACATACTTATTCATACAGGAACTCTTTCAATCTCTCACTCTCACATATACTCACTTATATACACCAATAGTCACATATACTAGTTTAAAACATATGTAGTTACTCATAAAGACACTATTGAGACAGTCATTCACTCACTAACACACCCATACACACACTCATCCACCCATACAGTCCTGCACACATGCTGTGTTAAACACATACAAACAGTGAGTCAGTCATTCATGCACCTATGCACTACGTAATACCCTCCACCAAACCATGCAGACACTCATACTGATACTCAAAAAACCAACTAATATCCTATATAGACACCTATGTAGCTACTCACCAACCCATGCAGCCACTCATACACAAAGTGAGAGACTGATACAGATATTTACATATTTAAACATTACTCACTAAGCCATGTATTCACTATGATACACTTAATCAGTCAGTTACACAATCAATTTTTCAAAAAGAAATCATCCATTTAGACAGTAATATACCCATTTATTCTTCCATCGACCTTGAGATATACATATATAAAACATATTTAATTTTCAGAAAAACACACATTCACTGGATGATGTCATCAGTGAGGTCATCAGTGATGTCATTTGAGATGTCATCAGTGATGTCATGAGTGATGTCACTGACCATGTCATGAGTGATGTAATATGTGACGTCATCAGCAGTGCATTGCGGGCGCGCGAGTTATAGTTAGCTGAACTAACTATAACGGGGCAATTTCAATGGTTTTTTACGAGTAAAATGTCCAGCTAACTATAACATGTGTGAAACCTATGGTTTTTTCAGTGAATATATATATATATACACATACACACACACACTCCATGAGGCTGTACTCAAAACAGGACTGAACTCACCAATAGCCTTCAGCTGTGAAAGCTGTGAGTTTCAAGTGAAACCAGACTCAGTAGCGCTGCCAATGCATTCTGGTCAATGTGGCCCATCTCTGTGGGAGGGAGCAAGACTAAGCTAGAACCTGGGGGAGAAGGGTTCAATAATGAAATTCTCTGCAAAAAGAGCCAGAAATTTAGATGCAAGACCATCTTTGACCTGGCCTCAGTCCATTTTTGTGATTGAAAGATTCTGTTGCATGAAAAATGCCATGCACTATTGCATACTGAGATATTTCAGCCCATACTTATATAGTAGAACTAAATGCCTCAGAATACAATTACCTGCTGTCTAGAATGGCAGGACAGGCTTCAGGTAGCACACAAGACACAGGCATCTAGGGAGCTTGCTGCTGTACATTCTGTATACCCTGTACCAAAATGGTGCCCAATTTGGATGCCAAAATTCAACTCATTGTAATACAAAATGTTGCACATCTAACTGTCATGTAGCATTGGCAAGCCTGATAAGGGCCTAGGTTCTCAACAGAAGCGGGGAGAGATTTGGCAGACACAGATGTATCTCACCAGAACATTTGCTGTACAATTCACATCATCTGATTTTGCACAGGAAGCCCCTCTTATTGGACTCAGGCATCACTCCTTAGGTCTCATGTTCATGGTACAAGCCTCTGTGTAAGTTGTACTGCTGACTGTGTAAGCATTGCAGGTCATTGGTCTCTGCAACATAATAATCGTGAAGTGTGTTCTCCAAAATGACATCTCTAAAATATCAACCAATAGATAGATGTCCAAAATATTGTATAAATTGTGCCGCAAAAAGTTAGTGTTGGGGCATGACTGTCCTTCGCATCATAAACAGGTGTCTACCTCTGGCCTAAATGCCCACCTGCATGTGAAACTCAGAACTTGACTTTTATTTTGGACCTGGTGTCACGCTAAATGAGCATGTGTGTAGAGGCCTGGACAATGTCCTTAACAATGTGATGCACCGTGACCTGGAAAGGCACTCCAAGCGTGGCCTCATAGTAGGCAGTGGGCAACTGTCCATGCCCTGGGTGTATCACATACAGCAGTGGTAGCTTGGTACCATGTTTTGTGAATTTGTAGTATGACAAGAGGTATTTTTCTGTGTTAGTGAGCATGTTCTCTGCTGACTCCTCTTGTATGTAGTTCCACTTTTGTGTGAAACCCCAAACCTTCCACTATCATTCCTTGAGTATGTCAAGTGCCTGTGTTTCTGCTGCGCATGTGTAACAAATACATGGTACGAAGAGTGTGTGTGCGTGTGTGTATATGTGTGTGTGCGTGTGTGTGTGCTTGATAGTCTGGGTGTGTGTGGGTGTATGTGTGAAAGAGTCTGAGGAATGAGGCCAATGGGATCCATTTTGAGTGCCAATGGTTTAGCATGGCACAAGATCACAAGATGGACGATGAGGACAGCTTCCCCCAGAGAGTGAACGTGTATTGCATGCCTTCCTATGGCTGTAAGGAGGTGACATAAACACAAAAGTGAGGACGATGGAGATATGGCTAACTTTAACAATTCTATAAAGTTCTTGCTAGTAAAGGCCTGCTGATTATTTCTGCCTGAGCACTGCCATTTGGTAGATGGCAGGAGCAGAGGGGTAGGACTGCAGTTTCTCTTGTTCAAGTTGAGTACGTTTCTAAGTAGGACCTGCCATGTTGTCGGTCTCTGATTACTGCTTCAAGAAGGTGATGCCAACCAGATACAGAGAGCTCACAACTCATTGTGCCCATGTTTTGTATACTCCTGTTTGAGCCAGCCCCATTGCTACCAACTATGAGAACCATCAATTTGCACAAAGGATGTATCTGGAGTACATCCTGAAAATTACCCTTGAAAGAGAAACAACACAAACCAGTTCTGAATCCTTTGACAGTAGATCCATACCCACTATCTGGAAGATAGGTATAAAGGTTGGATCAAAACCACCCCACATTCTTCCAGTTCCAAGTTCTTCATGACCGAAGAAGGGAGTGACCAAACAACAAATTTAAACAAGGGTCAAAGTGAGGGACTTGGTTTAAGGACTGAAACACCTCCAATCCCAAATATACACAATGAAACCAACAAGAAGGTGCACAGTCCGTGGCAGAGCAAGATAGCAAAACAATAGTTAATGTAGAGAAACACAAGAGATCCTACAAATAATTGAGACAAGCCCTCCGCAGGAGGTAGGAGTCCATCAGCCCACCCTTATTGGCGGAGCCTCGTCATCTGGTACTCCTGGGAATCACTGTCTAGGCCCATATATGCAGATCCCCAGGGACTCTGCCCAGGTGCACCGGACAGTGATACCCCAAAAGGAAATCAACTCCTGCCAGGGTCCGTACCCAAGTAGTTGAGGGCTCCAGTGATGTGCAGTGCAAAAAAGTGAAGTGAAGTTAAAAATGAATACTTGGTCAAAAAATATGTTTAATGTGGATCAACCAAGTTTCATGTCTAAAAGAACCTATAGTCTGTTATATATTTCTACAGGCTAGTCTTTGGTTCATGTGAGAGTGTGGTCGACATGTTTCAGCCGCTACGGTGACTTAACCCGGCTTTCATCAGGACCGAAAGAAAGAGCTACTGCAAAACTAATTACAAAGTGATAAAACTAAACCCATACACCAAATGTGAGTGTGGGATACCGGTGTGGCAATTGCCACCCTACCAAAAAAGGCTCAAACTAGAGCGTAAGAACGATGTCTTCATTCCTAAAAAAGAAAAATATATATGAACCTCATGTATATCAAAACACAACTACTGATTGCCACAAGGTAAAGCTGATTCAGCATCACCCAGATCAACAACTAAACTCCAAAATGATGTTTATAGATACTAAATTAGTATAGAAAATTGAAAAAGACTCACCCAGCTTTGTGTGGGAGAAAAGCCTCACCTCACCCGGCTGACTGCTCGGAGAAGGAGGCACCGCTCTGTTTAAATGTGGAGAAAGAAAACAAGACAGATTGCCAATGGATACCCGTCTGCTCAAAGCTCAACACACATATTTTAAACAAATTAAAAAGGAACCCAAATTAATTTAAAAAGTCCGAGACCTCGTGACCGCCCATCGGAGTAGTGTTAAGGTGATGTCACTTTAAAACGGTCTATCTGACATCTAGTGTGACCAGGGTCAGACAATACTGTAAGTGATTGTAATTAGGTGATTGAAGGAGCTGTCAACAGGATTCTAACAGCTAATTCTGTTTTGGAAAACAAAAGAGCATGCTGTCTTCCCCTCACTTATCTGTCAACAACTCTGACTAGCTTGCTGTCTGAGAATCTTTTGGCAGAACGGAGAGGGAGCTACTTAGTAGCGATCGTATCAGACAGGCGCGTTCTAGAGTTACAGTCAGCAGCATGTGCGTGCTTGACAGAGACAAGTCCAAGACCCCATGACTAGGTCTGTATGGTTAAATTAATGTCTCTTGAAGACAGAAGAACCTGTAAGGCTTCCTATGTGACCTGGGGCAAATCTACCCATGAAAGGTTGGTGAGTAAAAAGGGGAAGAAAGAAACCAACCCTAGGAACTATGGTCGAGGGTCAACAAGCCAGTTCTAAATTAAGGATTGTATCCAAAGCTGAAGTAAGCCAAGAGCACAAGCAGCCTGCCTCCTCACCTGTCCGTCGATACCTCTGACTAGCTCACAAGCTGTCTAGGAGGTATCGACAGGAAGGGGAGGCTGCTATTCATAGTGCTCAAGTGGGACGCGTACGTCGTGAATTGAATTCAGCTGTTTATTCACTTGTACTTCAACCGCGTCTATGCGAAGTAACGCGCATGCGCCTAAGATAAACGCTGACAGAAGTGCGCATGCGTTAGTGTCAGACACTGCGCTGGTGTAGCTTGTGAGTCCGAGTGTATTCCAAAGTAATGGGAATAATCAGAGCAATCAGGACAAGGCAAATCTCCGCAGGATCTGACCGCCTACGTATACGGTGTAGTGTATAGTATACATCCCACCCCTACTGGGGCCTCGTGTGTCTAGCGCGCATGTGTCGGGGAGTACAGGAGTCAGCCCGGGCATGCGCTAGACATCATAACATCCCGAAACCCAGTATTTAGTTCCAAGCAGTGGGAGCATTCAAATATACCTGTAGTGTGGAGCACGGATGAAGTGGACTTGTCTACTAGCTTTTGGTTAAATGTGGATAATTAGTTCTTTCGAAAAAGTGGTGATGTAAAATCTATAATCACCACGAGTTCGGATGACCATAAGCGAAAGACCCCCTACGTTTGAGGTACAATATAGGGCGGACCTTGTGTATCTAGCGAGCCCGCGTAGGGAGGCCATGAATTCTTCCCAAGCATGCCTGAGACATGGGAATACCCTGGGTAGATGTGAAACCCAGTCATTAATGTTAACCAATAGGGGCACTCGAGTGTAACTGATCAGTGGTGTAAGACAAAGGTAAAATAATCCTGTCAACTGGCAATTTGGTCAGGTGTGGATTATTCCTTCTCTAGAAATAAGGAATTTAAGGCATAGAGACGGCGCCAAAAGTGGTTTAGGCCACCATGACTGTGGGACAGTTGGTGATGTATAATCCCTTGTTGAATTACATGTAGTGTCAATCTACAGTGCAAAATCTCATGAAACTAAAAATCTCCGCATACTATGGGATGTCGTAATGGCATCGGATCAGTCGACATATAGCGATGTCTCTAGGGAAAGGTATATCGACTGGAACCTTGGGTGGCCACAAGGCTGTATAGGTGTTTATAACTCCCGCTGGCTAAGGCTACTCGTGACGATAGAGTAACTGAACTAGATCAAACAACATTATTTCCCGGAGTGATTAACACTGAGACAGTCTAACCGATTCAAGTATAGACCGAAGCCCATGGAATATTGTCGTTCAGTCCTTTAGTGTCAGTTTTCAACTTGAAAATCCATTTTTGTTCTTTGAGAAATAAGAACTGGGCAACGTCCGTTATGTGTTGAGGAATAAACGGGCGTTCAAGTACTAGCCACCTTAGATCCTCAGCCTTGTGTTTTTTGGCTAGGAAATGCTCCGTCATCCGAGTGGATTGTCTCATGCAGCGGATGGTACTTTTATGCTCGCTAATGCGGAGCTTCACTTTGCGTGTGGTGTACCCTATGTAATGTAGGGAACACGGACACGTGATTCTGTAGATGACGCAGTCTGAATTGCAGTTTGTGTGGTTGCGTAATACCCAGGGACGTCCTGTGCCTATGTCCACCGAGATGGTCTTAGTGGTTTGCGGACAGACACTACAAGTTCCGCAAGGGAAGTGGCCACGAACTGGGGGTAGTGACCACAAAGTGTTGGTTTCAGCTGTGGGATGTGACAGCGGTCTGGTATGGACCAGACTGTCGCGCAAACTAGGACCCCTCTTAAAGGCAAATAAGGGAGGCGAAATCTTGCCATCCGCTATGTTCAATATTTGCCAGTGTCTCCGTACTATTTTCTGTATTTGGCTGGACATAGTACAGAAAGTGGTGACAAATGTGAGTCTCTCATTAGTGGTCTTGAACACGTCAGTGTCCAGTAGGGCGTCACGATTGTTATTTGACGCCCGTTTCCAAGCTTTACGCACCAGACGTTTTGGATATTGCCGTGTTTCTAATTGTCTGGCAAGTGCCTCAGCGTGTTTGTCAAACAGTTGTCTGGTCGAGCAGTTCCTGCGAACCCGCAGGAACTGGCCAACTGGAAGATTCTCTCGGAGTGCCCTCGGATGGTGGCTATTAAAGGACAGCAAAGAGTTTCTGGACATAGGTTTCTTATATAGTTCAGAACTCAGTGAGTTTTCATGAACAAAGATGGAGATATCCAGGAAGGCCAAACGGTGTTTATTGTACTCAATGGTGAAGCGCAAATACGCATTCTGCTGGTTTAACCATGAGTGAAAAGCATGAATTTCGTCACTTGTGCCCCGCCAAACCACAAGGATGTCATCTATGTATCTCTTCCACAGCAACAAATGATGACGATACGGGTTGCTGTGGTTGAGTACAATGTCCTGTTCGAATAGATGGACATAGAGGTTGGCGAGGCTAGGCGCGAAAACACTGCCCATTGAAGTCCCTGATGTCTGGAGGAAGATCTGGTCCTCAAACTTGAAATAGTTCTCCATCATGGCTAGTCTGGCACAATCCATGATGAAAGGTACAGGGGTGATACTGTCCAGAGAACGTGCTTCCAGAAGGCCTCTGATGGCGTCGAGGGTCTCTAGCTGGGGGATACACGTATAAAGTGACTCTACGTCCAAACTAGCCAAGAGATCGGTGTCAGAGTTGAACTCTATCTCTGGTAAGAGTCGTAGAACGTCTGCCGTGTCTTTAAGGTAAGTTGGCATCTCACTGACCATAGGTCGTAAAAACACGTCTACGAATTTGGACAGAGGTTCTAACAGTGAGCCGATCCCGGAGATAATGGGACGGCCAGGAGGCGGTCGTTGCTGTTTGTGAATTTTAGGGAGGCAGTAAAAGTAGGGCATCACTGGGTTGTTGGTCACCAGGAATTTTGCCTCTTGTGGAGTTATCCATCCTTCTGCCTCCCCCTCCTCGACCAGCTGTTTGATCTCTCCGGACAGTCTTGATGTGGGATCTGACTCTAGGGCCCGGTAGGATTTAGGATCCGATAGGTGTCTAAGGCATTCTGCCTGATAGACGACAGTATCCTGCAGGACTATCGCCCCGCCTTTATCTGCCGGCTTGATAGTAATCGACGTGTCTTTGGTAAAGTTCTTGAGGGCAGTTTTCTCTATCTTGGAGAAATTAAAAAAGGCATGGGGGCGGGTGTCATGCAAAGTCATTAGATCGTGAACAACCGCTTTTTCAAAGGTAGAGACTTGTGAAGGGACCTGATGGGATAGAGGCGTGAAAGTACTTTTAGGACGAAGTCCAGTGTTCACAATATTGGTCTCGTTGTCTGATGTCGGTGTTATTGGGTCTTTTTCTTTAAAAAAGAAATGCAACCGAATTTTCCCAAAATTTTTTTCAATTTCACATCTCAGAGAGAAGAAGGGAGTGCTCTGCACAATACTCAAAGAACTGCTGTGTGACATGGGCTGGTGTCTGCTGACAGCCAGTCTCCTAGGGGTAAGTGGGCATTGCCTGAAGTTTGAAATTTCTGCTGGAGGAGGTAAGGCTCAGCCTAGTGCTTAGAAGCATGCATACCTGAATGGAAGGAGAGTGCTTGAACCTGCAGAAAATGTCCAGGAAGAGATGTCCAATGTTTTCAAGTCGCGAGGAACAGCCAGAGAAAGCAGACTGCCCTGGAGATCAAAGCCAGGAGTGATCCATACCATGAGGAGGCCTCCTGGTCTCTAAGCAGTTGCTGTTGTGAACTGCAGTTCAAACTTTAGAATCTCAAGTTTCCTTGTCTTAGCCGGCAGCCACAATGGGTCCATGAGCTGGTGCTGCCAGTTCTAATGCTGGAAAAGAGGACCAGAATCACTGCTGAAGTGGAGCTTGACCGCAGACAAAGACACATCACAGCTGAAAAAATGGCATGAAGGCCTCAACTGCCTTGCCTGGATACCCATCTGCACTTAGCTAGGAGGGCTTCAGTTGCTGAAGATGTGGGGCTGCTATGCAAGACCTGCCAAGATGATCCTATCCAGTGATTCCTGTCAAGAAGGGAATCTGACGTGACAGCACAGCAAGTAGCTGCCACTGTGACCACATCACATTGTCTTCAACACCAGCAAGCAGGTTGGAGGGGGGTTAACCTGCGATTGGAACAGGAAACATTTGTGTTCCAAGCTATCTGAAGCAAGGACTTGAGACTTTTTGCCAGAGTTTATACCCGTTGAGTGAGTTAAACTATCGAAATGAGTTGCAATCAACCACTGGGAGTAAACGTGCAAGATGGCCGCTTCGTAGGCGAGCTCCTTGCGGTCGCCTATTAATCCTGACATTATCCTCCATCTCCAGCCTGTCCTGTACACCAGAGTCTGCAGATTCACACACCGGAGCACTGTAGCCACTGATTGCGCCGAAATCCGAACTTGATACCTCCCAGGAAGGCATCGATACCAGCGTCGACTCAGCTGACATCGCAGGGCCTCTGTGAGACGCGAGCGCGGCCTCGGAGCTGCGGTTCGCCCGCTAGCGCTGCTCGTGGCTGCTGGCTGTACGGCTCGAGCCTGCCTGGGGGAGGCAGCGCGTGCATTCGGAGGTGAGGAGGCCGTGCTCGCTGCAAACAAGCCTTGGCTCCTCCACTGCCCAGCCTCCCATCAACCATTGGCATCTGCAACTCCTGGCTGGAGGAAAAGTAAATGAAGAACAAACCATACAAATGACAACTCATCACTAACCAACAAACCACAGGATCTCACCTGCATAACCAATTCACAAGGTTGTCATTGTACATCAAGGGACTGGCTCCAATACAAAGAGCATACCACCATCACTCTGCCCCACAAGCTACATAGTCGGGACGCCAGGGGCGCACGCACACCTCTCCAAGAGTGCAACACAGGCTGCCCCACGCCCCAGCATGACCACGCAGCAAGCAACCAACGCAAGCACGTCGCAAGGGGGTGGCTCTGCTGCGGCCGTGGTGAACGCTCCGCCGCCGCCTTCAGTGGTTTCACACACAGCGGTAGCTCCCTTACCCCCTTTCAGTGAAGCATCGGACCCAGCTACCGCGGCCCCACGCTGGAAAGCATGGGTGGGTCGCCTGAATCACTACTTCCGAGGGACCCGTGAGACGGATGGGGCGGTGAAGAGGTCGCTGGTGATCTACTATGGGGGGGGCGGAAATCTATGACTTGTTCGAAACCCTCCCCAACACTGGGACCGACGACGACTACGACGCCGCGGTTGCGGCGCTAAATAAGCATTTTGATCCCCAATTGAACCCGGACTTCGAAAAATTCAAGTTCAGGAGGGCGTGTCAGATGGATGCTGAATCTGTGGACATGTTCTATGCGCGGCTGCGCCGGCTGGCCAGCACGTGCCCGTTCCCCGACCAGAGGGCTGAGATACGGGATCAAATCATCCTGGGATGTTGCTCAAAGCTCCTCCGGAAGCTGATTCTTCGGCAGCCAGGGATCTCGCTCGATGACATCCTCATTCTAGCCCGCTCCCATGAACTCTCTGATGCCCGGGCGGAAGAAATGGAAGCCGCCCTTCACACTCCAGTCGTGGCAGGACCAGGACCCCCGAGCGTCCCTATCAAGGAGGAGAGGGTAGAGGCAATACAAAGGCGCCCACCCGCGTCTCGCGTGACACCCAAGCCCGCGACGGCGGGCCCATGTGGATACTGTGGGGAGGACCACCCGGTGACGGCCGTCTGCGGGGCAAAGGGCAAGATGTGCTCTCGTTGCGGGAGGATGAACCACTATGCCAAGGTGTGCCGCGGCGGACGCTTCAGGCAACAGTCCGCGAGGTCGAAGTTCGGACAACACCGGGTGCGTCAAATCGAACATGAGGAGCCTCTGCCGAGCGGCAGTCCCCACCACCAGACACCCGTCCCGGTGTACGAGGATGAAGACGACGAAGTCTTCGTAGTCTCGTTCGTCAGCAGGACCGGCTCCCGGCGGAGGCCGCCGCCCATGTGCTCCGTCTCCGTGGGGAGTGCAGAGATCCAGGCCCTCATTGACACCGAGGCGTCCGTCAATGTCATGGACTCGGACCATTATGACCGCCTATCCCCGAGGCCCCCGCTGGCGTCGTCTACGGCACGCATCTATACATATGGAGGGACGGATCCCCTCCCGCTCCGTGGTGTCATCACCACCACCGTCACCAGCGGAGGATGCTCCACGCAGAAGCAGTTCTATGTCACAGAGGGCAAGAAGGGAACGTTGCTCAGCTGCCACACCGCCGAGGACCTGGGCCTGGTCTTCTTTGCAAACCAAGTTCACGACTCCCACGCGGAGGACATACTTCGAGAGTTCCCAGCCCTCTTCACCGGCCTGGGCAAACTGAAGGGCAAACGATTCAAACTGCATATCGACCCCACCGTGAGGCCAGTAGCATTGAGACATCGGAGGGTACCGTTCAACCTGCGCCCGCAGATGGAAGCAGAACTGAGGAAACTCGAGGAGTTGGATGTGATCGAGAAGGTGTCCGGCCCCACACCCTGGGTATCCCCGCTGGTCGTGGCACCCAAGCCCAAGCAGCCCGGAGCCATTCGGCTGTGTGTCGACATGCGATTGCCTAACACCGCGGTGAAAAGGGAAAGACACATCACCCCCACGATGGACGACATAGTGGCAGATCTCAACAGGGCCAAGTGGTTCTCGAAGCTGGATCTTAATGCTGGATACCACCAGCTGGAACTGGATCCCAGCAGCCGCTACATAACAACCTTCTCGACACACGTGGGTCTTCGCAGATACAAAAGGTTAAGTTTCGGCGGAAGTATTCCAGAACGCGATTCGAGAGTCACTGTCGGGCCTGCAAGGGGTGATCAACCTCAGTGACGACATCCTGGTCTACTCCACCACCTTGGAGGAACACCATGCTCACCTGAGGGCCACGCTCCGCCGGCTTGAGGAGTGCGGGTTGACCCTGCACAAGGCCAAATGTTCGTTCTATCAAGACCGGGTAGACTTCTTCGGGTACACCTTCACACGCGACGGACTGCTGGTAGATCCGAAGAAAGCAGACGCCATTAGAACTGCTCCCACCCCCCGGAGCCCGACGGAAGTTCGGAGCTTCCTGGGAATGGCGACTTACTGCGGGCGATTCATTCCACGGCTGGCCGCGATGTCTGAACCACTGCACGCCCTCACGCGCCAAGATCGCCCATGGGAATGGACCCCGGAGGCTCACAAAGCGTTCCAGGACATCAAGGAAGGGCTCCTCGATAAGACCATCATGGCCTACTTTCACCCGCGAAGGAAGACAGAACTGGTAGTGGACGCCAGCCCGGTGGGCCTGGGAGCCATCCTTCTGCAGGAACACAGTCCCGAGGTATGGAAACCGGTGGCATATGCCAGTAAGGCACTAACGGACACGGAAACGAGGTACGCCCAAATCGAGAGGGAGGCGCTGGCGATCAAATGGGCGTGCCAGCACTTCCATCTGTACCTCTGTGGACAAGACTTCACCGTGGTCACCGACCACAAACCGCTACTCTCCCTGTTCGCGGGGTCGGCAAGGCTCGCCCCGCCCAGAATCGAACGGTGGGCTGTCCAACTGCAAGGGTACCAGTTCAAAGTGGTGTACCGGCCAGGAGCCCTCAACCCGGCAGATTACCTGTCCAGACATCCTAAGCCCATCCTCGAGGCAGGAGTGCCAGAAGACACATGCAGTACAGAGGCGTTTGTGAGAATGGTGTCCCAAGGGGCTTGTCCGAAAGCGATGACTCTGGATGAAATCGGCATAGCGACAAGGGAAGACCCCACTCTCACCCGAGTCCGAAAGGCGCTGGACCGCGAGGGATGGACACACTTCCTGGATGGGGCGAGAGCTCTCCGGCCGGAGATCAGTCATGCTCGGCAGCAACTGTGGCACATCCGAAGTGAGCTCAGCGTAGGGGACAAAGACGTCATCCTGAGAGGACGGCTGATCGTGATCCCAGAGAGCCTCCAGCAAAAGGTTCTGGCCCTTGCGCACGTGGGTCACCAGGGGTCAGCTAAGACCAAAGCACGACTCCGAGACAAAGTGTGGTTCCCCGCGATGGATACTAAGGTCGACGAGTTGGTCAAACAGTGCCATGCCTGCACCATCACCGGGGGAGATCCCGCACCCGCCCGGGTGATCACCGAAGAAGCGAGCACCATGCCATGGACGCATCTCAGCATAGACTTCGGCCGTTTTCCGGATGGAAGGCAAATGATGGTCCTCATTGACTCGTTCTCAAAGTTCCCGATAGTGGAAGTCATTGCATCCACCGCATTCCGTCACGTCAAGAAAGCCCTGGATCGGGTGTTTGCACTGGGACTGCCCGAAGAGGTTAAGTCAGACAACGGGCCCCCGTTCCAGGGGCGGGAATTTCAGGAATACCTGACGAGCAAGGCCATCCGGCACCGGAAAATCACACCTCTGTGGCCGCAAGCAAATGGCGAGGTGGAACGGATGATGAGGACACTTAACCGTGCTCTGCGGATCGCCATGGAGGCCGGGGAGGACCCAGAGGCAGCCCTAAGTCAGTTCTTGGGAGTATATCGCCAGACCCCCCATAGCACCACGAAATGCGTGCCCGCGCACCTCCTGTTCAAACGAGCACCGAGGGATAGCATCCCAACGGACCCTGGTTGGACCCCCGCGGAGCGAGATGGAGCAGCCATTCAGGCCCGGAGAGAGGTGACGAACAGGAAGGCGAGTGAAGCACGCCGTGCCCAGGACTCTGAGCTCAAGGTTGGAGACAGTGTGGTCATCAAAGACCGACACCCCGGCTGGAAGGTTCGGACCCCCTACGAACCCGAAAAATGGACAGTGACCGGGGTGCAGGGGACCATGATCACGGCCCGTCGAGGCCAGCAGGCCATCACGAGGAATGTGTCCAGTTTTAAGGTGGTGCCAGAAGTGGGCCTGGAAGCTGAAGATCCAGATCTGGCCAGTGGCGAGGCCGTGGCCGGGGCCCCAATGTCCCCCATCCGGACAGCCCCCCCTCTGGCCGAGGGCCAAGCGTCTGAGTCAGGTGAGGAGGCCTGCCTGGGGTCTGGGGGTCAAGAGAGTGGGGAGAATGATGCTGGGACTCTGGTGCGGGACTGTGCACGTGAATCATACGCCAGATGCCCACGGTACGGGTTGCGCCCCAACCCGGCACCTAGTCAGAGACTGAGAGACTATGTATAGACTTGTCCCAAAGTGTGGATCGTGCGTGGACTGTACAGCTAAAACAAAGGAGGGATGTAGAGAGCCACTCGGGCTCTCCACTACATTGTTGCGCTAACTCACGCATCCACGCACCCCTGGGGGCGGGCTCGCCCCGAGGGGATAAATAAAGGTGGGCGAGACCGCACGTGGTCTCTGTGGTGTAGCCCAGTAACGTATACGTGTGTGGTGTCCTTTACTATCACCCCTCAGTAACTGCGACCCCCCAGACCTCTACAGTGGGGACTGCGGAGAGCCGGCTGAGCGTTCCCTCTCCCACTCGGAGGACGCCGCTGACAGAGCCGTGCGACTGACCACTGCAGCGCTGCGGAGACCGGAGGCTGCGGGGGCCCTGATCGAGCAGAGGATTTGAGGTGCGGGCGGCCTGCGGTGACGGACCTTGTGCCTGATTGTGCCCTGGCTGCGGTGGGAGTGAGGCGGACCGCTGCACTGTCATGCGGCGCTGCGGGACCTCCCCCAGGGTCGGTGCCTCTCCTTTGCACAGTCGCAGCCCTCCTTTGATCCCTTGCTGCCGGCGGAGTGTTCTGGGCCCGGCCGGAGAGGCTCGGCGCCCGGTGGTGGGCCCTACACGACTCCCCCTGCGGGACACGTGGGCAAGAGCGGCTGTGCACTGATTGAAGGTGCGCCCAGGCCTTCCGACCTGCATTGGTATTTGTGGTCCCTGTTTTGAACTGCTCGGCTGAAGTCTGTGATCCCACTGACGTGAAGGTACAATCACGTGGCGGGCAAACCAAAGCTGGAGGCCCTGGCCCGTGTGCACTGCACTACTCCTGCACATTAACCATATTTTAATCCCCCTCGAGCCTGCCTGTTAACTGCAACTACTGGAACCGGCTGCAGTGTCAACACAGTCACACGCACTCTTTGGTAAGGTCGTGGGACGGCGGGACACATATGCGGGGAGCTCCTACTGCCCTCCTGAAAGCGCACTGTTGCCCTGAGGGCGTTCACTGAACTTTCCTGCTTCCCCGACCTGACTGTTACTTGACATCGGATTGGCACCCTAGCGGCTACTGAGCAGCGACGATGGACAATCCGGACCGTAATCAGCCCAGGCTCAATTTTGAACAAGCAAAGAAAATAGCGGACAACTCTGGGACGGAACAAGTATCAGCACCTGCGATGAGCGCGCAGCCAGCTACCGCAGTGGACTTTCAGACTATGTTCTTGACGATCCAGGCAACGTTGACCAACATAGACAGGAAGATTGACACGTTGACCTATAGGGTGGACCACATGTCCGAAAGGCTAGACCGGCACACGGAACGGATATGGCGGATAGGCGAATCTCTGATGCCGAGGATGCGCAAGGTCAAACGGAAACAAAGCAGGAAAAAACAGATAAAGTGCTGGCGACACTCATGGCGAAGTCAGAAGATTTAGAAGTGAGGTCTCGTCGCAACAATCTGCGCTTCCCTACTCGTTGCGCTGTTGGGTAAAGACACCTTCTCACCCGTCTTTATTGTTGAAAGGGTGCATAGGTCATTGGCACTACTCCCTGCACCTGGTGCGAGACCGCGTCCCATTGTAGCAAAACTCCTAAACTACAGAGATCGTGATGCAGAGCTCCGAAAAGCGAGAGAGCTGGGAACACTGTCCCACGAAGGCATGACTATTTCCATCTACCCAGATTTCACACAACAAGTTCAAGAGGTCCGGAAAAAGTTTGTGGATGTCAAGAAAGCGCTTCGCGACCAAAACATTCCATACACAATAATCTACCCCGCTCGTCTCTGTGTTATGGATGGGGGCAAAAGCAGACTCTACAACGACCCTAAGGAGGTGCAAACATTTTTGAAACAGAGAGGCACACAGGTACCGCGCAGGCGATCGCCTATGGGCGAGCAAGAGTCTCAGGAGCAAGTATCAGATGTGGAATAATATTCGTATATCCTATGTTGAGCACTGCAGAGGGTCGTAGGCTTTTGGACGACTTTGTCAGCAAACCATATGGTCACAGATAAGTGCTCCACCCGAACTCGTGATGTTTACTGTCAGTTATGCCTAGCCCTGTGGAGGGAGAACTCTTACAGTGGAGGTGTTATTACACCGGTTCTAAAAGTCTGAGTTGATTCCTGGTTGACATGGGAGGGCAGAGTTGGGTATCATTGTACCTTAAAGGCGACCCCCACATGACGGCTGTCACTGGGTCCACTGGCTGGCTACTCCTGTCCCCGTGTGTATACCACACAAGATGTTTCTTTCCTATGGGGGTTGTTCGGGGGAGGTGGGAGTGGGGGGATGTGTACTGTTAAGGGATGGCTTTGGCGAATTGGGACTGCTGAAGTGGGTGAGGGGAGGGGGGGCAATGGTTAATGTTAGGACTGTTCACTGTGACCACACTGACTGTATTGACGAGGCGACTGATGACTGCACCTGTTGTAGCTGGCAACATGTCCATGACATTGGCAATTCCGTTACACAAGAATGAATGTGGGTGAGAAGTACAACTGTATAACCTGGAATGTCCACGGCCTTTATACCCCCCAAAAACATTAGGCAGGTATTCGCTTATTTAGACCGCCATGATATTCAGATTGCTCTCCTACAGGAGACGCATCTGACTGCGGCTTCCGAAACTAAGATTGCACTTAGATGAGCTGGATACAAACGGGCTTCATCATACTCCTCATATGCTAGAGGAGTGCTTATTCTGGTATAGCGGGCGTACAGTTTACACCTATCAGCGCCTACACGGATAATGATGGGCGATGCGTCATGGTACACGGTAAATTAGGCATGTCCCTCATTACCCTGATCAACATCTATGGCCCCATAGCGGACGATCTAGAGACCTTCACACGACTATACAGCACTATGCGCGAGTGGCCCGAGGCAGCCACGGTGTGGGGAGGGGACTTTAATACATATTTAGATCCTCAGCTAGATAATTCTAAACCCCAAGGACTACGCACACCTAAAATTGCGCGGAGTGTTAATGACGCTATGCTGGAGTTTGGCCTAGTGGACGTGTGGAGACTACGAAATGGTTCAGCTAAAGTGGGCACGCATGCCACGCCCACACATAATAGCTGGTCTCGCCTTGATTATTGGCTTCTAAATGGTGAGGCGAATGGTTGGGCTACAGATGTAGTGATACTCCCTCGCACGTTGACAGATCACAACCCAGTGCTACTTACTCTTAAAATAGACTCCAATGCGCGCCGCCGCCGACCCTACACCTGGCGCTTTCGGGCGCAGGCACTATTGGATCCCCTTTACAATTACGCAATACGGACGGCTATAGAGCAATATTTTGACATTAACGTAGGCAGAGTGGATAGTGCAGCCACGCTATGGGAGGCCTTTAAAGTTACCATCCGAGGGCTTTGCATCAGTACCGCGGCCGGTATTTTAAAAGATATCCGTGGGCAACTAGCGCAGGTTGAGCGCAATCTGGCGGAGACCGAACAACAATATACATTCACCCCCAGTCCTGATACATTGGCCAGCATTCACGACCTGTTACTACAGTATTATTCATTAGCGTAATCTGAGATTCGCTACATAGCGCGCAGACGGGTTGCAAGATAAAAGTGCAGGAGGACTTCCACCACATTACTAAAATCACAGACGCCCAAGGGGTGGCCCACCACGCACCAAGAGCAATAGTGGAGCAGTTTTACGACTTCTTCCTTGATTGCTACACCTCGCGGGGTAGCGCGGCGGAGCCGGAACTCGATGCTTATTTGTCAGACATAGCATGCACCTGGCTATCGAACCATCATTGTCAATACTTAGATCAACCCATTGCCGAGGCAGATATCAAAGCGGCTATACGGTCAATGCCTAATCAGAAAGCAACAGGCCCGGATGGGCTTACGGCCGAATTCTACAAAGCATACATAGATTTAGTTACCCCACACATACTTGAGATGTATGCGGAGGCACATGAAACTGGCTTATTGCCACTGACTCTTCGCCAGGCATTGATTATTACATTGTTAAAAAAGGACAAAGCCCCGGACGTCTGCGAATCTTATCGACCACTGTCGTTAATCAATCTTGATGCCAAGATCTTGGCAAAGACTACAGCCCTTAATGCCCAGTTTGGTTCTCCCAGATCAGTCTGGCTTCGTCCCGGAAAGTTCAACGTCTTCTAATTTGCGAACAATCTTCGCTATGTTTCATGTTTTAGATCCTGAACTGCCTGCTGCTGCGGCATTTGATTCCATTGAATGGGAATATATGTTCCATATATTAAAAAGAATGTGATTCCCGCCATCATTTCTTAGATGGGTGCGGCTATTATACGCTGATCCCTCAGCACTAGTGCGGGTTGGAGGACTGATGTCCCGTCCCTTTACAATACACAGGGGCACTCGCCAGGGATGCCCACTATCTCCGCTACTATTTGCACTGGCCCTTGAGCCGTTGGCATGTATCATTCGTCAGCGCCGCCAAATTTTTTACAACGGCCGGTTAGCATATCGCTCTATGCTGACGACATGGTGCTATTTTTAAGGGAGCCAGGTCAATATTTGGCGGAAGTGCTGCGGGAATATATCCGATTTGGTCTTTTTTTGGGACTGCAGATCAATTGGGATAAATCGATTATTAAACCACTCATGGCCAAGACAACATCCCCCAACATGGACTACCCATTGGTGTGGACCACAGAGCCGGTAAAGTATTTGGGGGTCTGGGTACATCGTGACCCTGATCTCGTGGTCAGGGAAAACTATGGCAGGGCATGCATAAAGCTGGAGCAGCAGGTGTATAGATGGAATAGGCTGCCGCTTTCCCTTGCTGATCGCATAGCAATCGTCAAAATGATTGTGTTGCCACGTCTCCTCTATTTGTTCACCAACATCCCAATTAAATTGACGCGCCAATTCTTCAAGGGAGTGCAATCCTTACTCCTTCGCTTGGTGTGGGGAGGTAAGCAAGCCAGAGTGAATTGGGCTACACTGACGCTGGATTATGCTAGGGGTGGATTTAATGCACCAAACTTATATCTTTATTACTTATGTGCGCAAGCACAATATGAATATTACTGGTTCAGGCCGCACGCTTTCACTCCGCATGTTGCGGTGCAAGATGGGGATTTACACCCGGGTTATCACACACAACCGCAGGAACACGCCCCGTGCAGAAATCAACTCTATAAACACGACTATAGGAGCGTGGCAGGCCATAGGAAAACTTATTAACAGATTGCCTTTATATGCACCAGAATTACCTATAGCACACCATTCAGCCCTCTCTGTCACACAAGAAGAAGGCCCCATCAAAGCCATGAGGGAAGTTGGTCTAGTATATATGCGGGATATATATCCGGAGGGGCGGTTTATTACGGGGGAACACTTATCCTATATAACAAATCCCTCACTTTTGTTTAATTTTACCATTTTCAGGTTGAGGCGCGCGATTAGGGATCACTATTCTACATACCCAGACGAACCAACAACACTACGAGCCCTGCAGATGCTGCTGGTAGCGCCATCTCGACACAAATTGATTACTAAACTATACAGGGAAGTGAGGGAAGAGAGGGTTCATGCACCGGACAGCAGCTTAGCTCGATGGAACCAAAGTGTAACTCCTCCCCTATCAGACAAAGATTGGGAGCATATTTGTAAACTGACGGGGACCCTTACTCCTAATGGAAATTTGCGCATAATTTATTACAAGTGCATCCACCAATCCTACTATACCCTGGCCAGGCTACATAGGGCTACATAGATATGAACTTAGAGACACAAGTAATTGCAAACGGTGTGGTCATTCTGACGCTGACTTTCTTCACCTTGCGTGGGGGTGTAGACGTGTCTTAATGTACTGGGAGGGTGTGGTGCAACGACTGCAAGAGATGACGGGGGCTACCCTGCAATGTGCACCTATGGTCTGTTTATTATGTTTTGTGCCGCAGCTGAGGGGAACAGTTGGAAAGTTTGTACGTATTGCAATGTTGCTGGCTAAGCGTCGAGTGGCGCTACATTGGGAATGCATGTTAGCCCCAACTGTTAAACTGTGGATCAAGGATATGGTATACTGCAATGAGCAATTAGCACTGTATGCAGAGGAACTGCCTCTGATGTCTAGGCCAAGAGACATATGGAAACCGCTCAAGCAATATCTTCTTCAGCAAACTGATACTGACCCACAGACTGAATAACTAAATACTGGTGTGGGTGTCAGTGGGATGGACTATCTCGGTGTGTCATAACAGAGATAAGAGGTACTGTGTTACTGCACGCTCAGTGGGTCACAGCGTTGTTGTAAGGTTTGTATTTGTTGTGATGCTTCCGAGAGTTGTATTGCGCATTCTAAAAGGAAAATCAATAAAAAGAAGCTTTAAAAAAACTTGTCCAAAGAGCTATTTCATATCACAGATGGACTCCATGCTCTGTCATTCATCCCTCCCAGGAAGTATGGGAGGACCATTCCTTTTTTAGAATAAGATTCCCAGACTCAGAGACACTATTTCTAATGGGGAATTCTTCACCCTGAGAACCTCAATCTAAAGTGCCTTCCCATTGTCCCCCTTGTTCACTCTTCGTCTTTGAACACATTAAAGAAACACCCGAGGGATATCATTTCGCAAACCCATACTTCTGGCTCTCCAAATGATGTATGCCCTGCAAATCGGATGAAACATTTTTGTAATAGATGAACTTCAGGTTCACTTGAACAATTTTCTTACATTCAGTGTAGTGCTGATTGACTGGAAACAAGCAGTTGTCAAGCCTTTACAAAAAAGCTTCTCATAGTGTAGAGGACCCTAGTAATTTTCGCCCTTTTTACTTTTTACCATACTTAGGCAAGTTGCTTGCAGGAGGATTCTTTAATCAACTGCAGAATTGTTTCTGTAGGTACCACGATGCTTGATCTTTTCCATGCAGATTTTATACAGATCACTGTACTGAGGTTGTTGTGCTTTGTGGTGAACGGTGATGATGTTGCTATGCTTAGCTCTGTCTGCTGTATTTGACACAATCAGCCACAACATCCTCATGAAAACTGATAGAAATGGGAATTTCTGGTCAAGTGTTTTACTACTCCCAGACAGATAGAGCACAGTCTGTATCCCTTTCCCATTTTATGTCAAAACCAAGGCCACTAAACTGTAAAGTCCCACAGGTTCTTCTTCATACTCCCCTGAATGTTTCATCTAGACATGTGTTTCCTCACTATATTACTTTATCAGCAAGGGACCTGATTTTACATGTAAGCTGATGATATGCTATGTTGTTTCTTTCTACAAGATTGCATCCTCAGATTGTATTCTATCGCAATTCTATATTCCTGAAACCTTGCAATGAAAAAGTGACCTTCACTTAAAATGTCTGATAGATACTGCTCATTTCTATTTTAAATGATCCTTTCCTTATTTGTCATCCCCTGCATGCCTCTTCTCTCTCAGCATGACATTCTCTGGATCACAGACATGTTTGACTTACTCTATATTATTATCATTAATAGTTGCCCACAACTCACTTCAAAGATCACAAGCTCTCCTTCTTTGAAAGTCATACTATTGCAAACTAACAAATCCCAAACCTCCTCTACGGTCACCAACAACCATTTGCATGAACTCACATTTCCCCCACTAATTAACATGCCTAAGTCCTATTAATTAGATCCACGGCAAAGAAGCTGGTGTAAACATGAGCAGCGGTTTCCTTGAGGGTACATGACTAATCCCACTGATCAAAAATACCCAATAGTGGTTTAACCATTATCCTTTGGTTCCATAGCAGTGTGCTACTCAGCATAAAATACTACAATGCTTTGCCAGGGGTGGTAAGCACTATATAAAAGCAATTGCAATACAATACAAGCTATTTTAACTGGACTTTTCAGTATTTAGCTAGGCTGTGTGATTAAATTGCTCTTTTTCCATAAAATGTAAGCACTGTACATTATGTTATTGTGTCTGTTGGCTGACTGTTGAGTTTTGAGCTCTTATCCGTCACACTGCTACCCTGAGATGCCTATAACATTTTGCCCTGACACTCCATGTACCACAAAACTCACACATAACTGGCGAAATTCCCACTTCCATGCGTGACTACTTAGGCCAGTCTCATTTATTTTATTAAAATTCTGGGGTTTGTAGTCTTATTTAACCCAGTATAAAAACCAGGACAACAAGTCCCACAATTCTAAGAATAAACCAGGACTGGACAAAGCATTAGTGCATGGAAATGTCCCAATTAATTACCGGTTATCTTCATTGCTCTTAGTCCTACTCGTCACAGTCATTACAAAATTAGGTGGTTACACCTCCCAGACAGAAAAAATGCAAAAGAATACTATGTAAGTCCTATCCACCCTCCGGGGGGACATATAAGGGTAGCTTACCCAGAACCCTCCTGTTATTTCTAAGCACTATCAAAGGCAAGGAGGGTGGGTAAGACCTGTAATGACTTTGATGAGGACAAGTAGGACTAAGAGTAATGAATATCACTGGTAAGTAATCGGGACACTACCTCTACATTCCTCGTCCTCCTCCCAGTCATTACAAAATGAGTTGTACCAATTCATATACCTTTGGCACAAGAACAATCAAAAATCATCCACACCAGTATTTAATGCATACTAGCATGAGAAACAAACAGATTAAGATTTTATCAAAACAAACTTCAAAACTCCAACACCAAAATTTGCATCATAGTCAGTCACATTATTCAGTTTATATTGTCTGACAAAGGTAAAGTCTGAGGACCAAGCAGCAGCCCTACAAATCTCATGAGTAGAGACACACTGGAACTATACCCAGGAAGTAGCCATGCTTCTGGTAAATCTGCCCTGAACTGAGCCACCCTCAGAGGACTCGTGAACAGCCTGTAAGATAGTAGCCTTAAACGTCTACTCAAAGTCATCTTGGTTGTCTTTTTTCCTCTTCCTGCTTGATCAAAAGTTACAAACAGATGGCCTGACTTCCTGAAAGGCTGTGACATGTTAGGATAAATGGAAGAACCCTTTTAACATCCAACAAATGTAGAGAAATTTCTTCTTGAAAAGAAAAAAGGAAGGAAGGATCACTCCTTAGACTTGTGGAAAGGAATTGCCTTAGCTAAGAAAGAAGGGTCTGGTCGCAAAATCATCCCATCGTCAAAAAAAATCTAGGGAAAAGTGGTTGACAAAGAAAGGCCGTAAGCTCACCACTCCTATGAGTAGAGGTGATGGCAACCAGAAAAAAAAATTATTTGAAAGAATCTTCAAATCTACTTCCTCTAAAGACTCAAAAGGAGAAGCTTGAAGTGATCTGAGAACGGTAGGGGGATCCAGAGAAAGAGAAGAAGACTTTACCACAGGTCTTGAGATTGCGAAACTCCTGAAGACTCTATTGACAAGGGAGTCAATTTCTCTGCAAGATTCAGAGAAATCTCTAAAAGCTTTGAACATGAACCACTGTGATTTAAGTGTAGAAAGAGACAGATTAAGCTGAAAGCCTTCTACCAAGAACTCTAAAACCATGGGGAAAGGACAGGAGGGTGCTAAAAAGTCAAATGTGACCCAATGCCTAAAATAGGCCTTCAAGGTAGAGGGTCTCCTGGAGTTTTGGACCATCTGAACTAATTGAGGAGGAAGGCCCTTGCTCAACAGGGGCAACCTTTCAACCTCCAGACTGACGGAACCAGATTTATAGGAGGATGGTGGATTGACTCGAAGTAACTGGGAGAAGAATCCATCTGGGAGAGACAGTCTGCTCAGGGTTGGCAAACATGATCAACATGGCCAATAGGGCACAATTAGAATCACATCTGCTTTGTACTTCTAGATTTTTTACAGTGTCCTCATGGTCAGGGGAAAGGGAGGAAAGACAAAAAGAAGATGGTGGGACCGACTTATCAGCAGAGCATCTTTTCAGCAAGCTCCTTTCTCCATGAACCTGGATAAAAACCTCTGGACTACTGCATTATCTTTTGAGGCAAAGAGGTCCAGAAAGGGGTTTACAAACCTTTTGCAAAGTTGATTGAAGACTCTCTGGGATAGGACCAGTTTCATTCAGGAAGGAAACATTCTGCTGAGAATATCTGGGTGAATGTTGCCTTTACCCTTGATGTGGACTGTCGACAAACTCAAAAGGTTGGCCTCTGCCCATAGACTTATCTCAGTAGCAATCAGATTCAAGGTCCTTGACCTGGTGCTTCCCTGATTGATATAAGCTACAGTCTGTATCATCCGTCCTTACTAGAACATCCTTCTGAAAAATCAGATCCCTGAATCTTAGAGGGAGCTCTGTGGATTAATGTGAGCTCCCTCCAGTAGGACAATTTTCACTACTCCAAAAGGGACCTTTTCTGCTGGTACGAATGGGTTAGCACTGTTGCTTCCCGACCACTTTTGCTGGCATCTGTGGTGAGTACTAGAGTCTGTTGTGGATGGACATGCATGCCTTTTGAGAGGTTGATCAAGTTCATTCACCACATCAAGTACAGCTTCACCTGACTGTATAAGGGAACAAGATGATCCAAGGGGTGAACCAGTGGAGAATATAATCTGTGCAGGTGCCACAGGAATAGGCGCACATGAAGACATGCCCATGGAACTGTAAAGACACAAGCTGCCATGTGCTTCTGAATCTCCAGACACAACCTGGCTGGAACCTCTGAGCTGGAGAGAAGTAATATCAGGCTTTGAAGGTGAAATATACTTTCCATTGAAAGGAAAGATTTTCCATACCTCTGTGCTGAAGATTGGCTCTATGAGCTTCATCTCCCGTGACGGTATCAGTTGACACTTTGAAATGTTTAGCAGAAGCTCTGATCTGCTCATCACTGCCACAGTGGTCTTCAATTTCATCCGACCTTTGACGTGACTGTCTGTCCATTTTGGAATTGATTGGGAGTTTGTACTGGCGAAGGAAGCCTTGTTGGAGACAGTTTTGAGGCATTTTTATGCATATTTTTTCAAGATGTTGCCCCAATGGATTGGTGAAATATGAGAACATAGAATACTGAGATCCTATTGGAGCATACGCACATGGACTGCTTCTTTTGCAACAATATACTTGTATTTACATTGTCCTCGATGCACATCAAACTGAGTATTTGGGAGAGCGGCAACAATATTGGGTGTAATAGGGTCGTAATTGCAATTTAAATATCTGTTGTTGGAGAAATATTGAAAGTATCCCCTGGGTGTAGTAATACTGGTCTGTTATCTGGCGGGTCCTGAGGAAGGTGGTGCTCATTCATTCTTCAAGCCATCGAAACGCGTCAACTAATGCTATCCAGATCCTGCTATATGCAGTTGCTCTAAATGGTTGTGGAGACTAAAAACAACTCTGTCTCTTACTTTCCAGATATATGCAGTTATGAATGGGGTATGAGTGAAGATGGAGAGGTATGAATGTATGAGAGTTTGTTGGAATGTTTTTTCGTTTGTCTCTTTTCCTGGGGAGTTATGATGTTGATACATGAAGATTTCATCATATTGTAAAGTTATGTGTATATGCTTATAATATTTATGTGATAAGTGAAATTGGCAAAAAATAATATAAAAATAATTTTGGTAAAAGAAAGAAAATAAACAAACAAAGTTAAGAATTATAAACGTGTATGTATTTGGATTTTGTTTTGGTCTAACTTTATGGACGGCCCATGTTGAATTCATGTTGAATCACACAAAAGAAATATAGGTCATGAGGGAGCAGTCTTAGATTGTATTGTTGTTTTTTCCCCTCTTCTCCCTGACCTTAAAAGTTTTCTCTTCAGAGGGGGTCCCCTTCCTTTGCATAGCAATCAGATTCAAGGTCCTTGACCTGGTGCTTCCCTGATGATTGAAATAAGCTACAGACTGCATCATCCATCCTTACTAGAACATCCTTCTGAAAAATCAGATCCCTGATGTTGCTAGAGATGATCACAGGCAAATGTTTTCGCTGTAGCTGGAGGGCGTCCAGAGCTAATGCAAGGGATTGTCCAGCATTGAACATAGTCTATCACAGCAGTGGGAAAAAAGGTCATTTTATTAAATGTTGTGGAAACAAGTTTAAAAAAGAGAAAAATAAAGAGGTCAAGGATGTAGGAAGGTGGATATCTGACTATGGTTACCCCCAACTTTTTGCCTAGTGTCTAGCTGGTTTTTCGACTTAGTTGGCCTGAGATCCTGCCATTCAGGGTCTCAGGCTGTCTGCTCTCTCTTTAAAATGGACTCCATGTACCCTAGGTACATTCCCAATTGGTAAGGATCACCTTATTGGACCCTGTACAGTGTACCCTAGGTACCCAGGGCATAGGTGTACCCTAGCCCTCCCAGGGGCTGCAGCATGTATTATGCCACCCCTGGTCTGGCCTTCCAATCAGACACAACTGGCTGATCACTCAGCTGGGGCAAGGTCGTGTAATCACCCCTTGCTTAGATATAGTATGCCTATATCTACCCTTATATATAGACACATGTGTACCTATCAGTCACTCCTATGGCAGGCCTTAACAATCCTGGAGGCAGAGTGCTTGGTAACATGTGAGATGGTGCTCTAGCATGAGCTGAGCCTGTCTGCAGCTTTCGGAACCATGTCCTTACAGCTGTTCTATGATATAGCCTACCATATACTCTTAAGGTGCCTTATAATCTTAAACGGTTATGGTAACTATGGTTTGGCTTTATCAAAACATGTCGTGTAAGGTGTCTAACACTTTGGAATAATACCCCCATACCATTTCTGGTGATGAGGATATTATTCCCCCCTTCTAGAGGGAGAGACATGTTAAAATCCTACTTTGCTGTTTAACTCTAACCAAAGCCTCAGCATCACAAAATGGATGCTGCTGCCACAGACACAAGTCTGACCTCCTGCTGCTGGGAGTGATCCCAGCCAGGGAGGCCTGGACAATAGGTTTCCTGCTTGGGGAGGTGCTAGCACCTCCCCAGACAGCCTTTAGTGTATTGGGGCAGGGTGGGCTGAAAGGAATGAGACATGCCTGGGGCACACAAGGTGTTCCTTGCATAGTCCAGTTCAAACCGGCGCTGGGGCACTCCAGCCCCAGCTCTGGCGCGAAACTGGACAAAGGGAAGTGGGTGTAACCACCCCCTCCCAGGTCCCACCCATAAGGCGTGACCTAGCAGGTATCCCAGCCCCCCAGATTAGTATAAGAGTGGGAGTTGGGCCTCAAGACTTTAGATTATCCTGAACCTGCAAACTTGAACAGAAACTCTGGACCTTCGACATTCGACGAAAGAAGAAGACTGAAGAATCTCCCTTGTGGCCAAGGAGTGGCTACCCTGTGCAAACAGGCACCATCAAGAGACTAGTCTACAATAAGGAGCTAAAGGGGCAGAGAACAGGTCGTCCCCCACTCAATGCACTGTATACAAAAAGACCTGTTCACAATGTGAGCGAGTGATTCATACATCCGTAACAGTTGTCATACGTTTTAGACAATTTTTAAAGCAAGCGATTGTTTCATCTATGCTATTCGTCGGTGTAGCTCACTTAGGAAAAGAAAAGGATAGACAAATATTTTGCATACGAGGTAAAGCAGGATGACTATCAAAAAGTCTAAAAACTTATGTCTCCAACACCCAAACGTGGTGAAAAAAGAGTGAAAAGGAGTGTTGGTGCCTCACGGTAGCAACACCAAGGAGGGTTAAGCAGGATGGTACTCGCCTGCTACCTCAAGATCTCATCATCAGCTACCAACACTCCAAAAGCAAGAAAAATGTGTAGGGAAAACAATGATTGACTGTACAAGCGCTAGGGTGTGTAATTAAAGAAAAAGAACTGTGCTATAGTATGTGCACCATATTGAACCCCATAGTGATATACAATGATATCCAAATTTGAGCTAAATCACACTGGCTTGCGTTTTTTATTCTAAGCTGCGTGATTGCTCATGTTTAAAATGCCGACATGTTTCATTGCCTACTGGAAAAACTCACGGCAACTTCTTCAGGGCGTGAGGTCTGTTCATTTCACCCTGCACCTCTGTTTGTCAATTAAAAACAATTCTGTTGGAGAAAAAAGAAAAATAAACAAACATAACAACACCGGACAGACTTGGTTGGCAACCGGTTTACCACGGGACTGGTATCCTATGTATTACATTCTGAATCACACCATATCATATTTACCGGGATATTGCCCACCATGGGCATACCTTTACCCTTGAGTCCTTGTGGCTGTGTATACGCATTCAAGGCTCCGCTTATTCAACTCCAAACGTGAGTCTGTAATATATAATGTACAACAACGATTGTGTGACTGCCAGTATCAGATGCCTACCCTAAGTGGTGTCATCGATAATTAATGCTCGTGTATCTCAGTTCTGTTAGGTATCTACCCTGCATCTGAGTCCTTCCTTGAAACTTCCTCGTGTTTGGCATCCTGTTCGGTAAACTGTGACCCCTTGCAGTGGCATACCCTTTATGGAGTTCGTACCTGACCCGTACGCGTTAAAACCTCCCGTTTCAACTGAGGTAGCCCAAGTTCCTATCTTTTGGGGAACCGCTGTAATTATAGACCTCTGGCGCGGGACCCCACCAATGACCTGCAGGCGACCATCATCCAATTGGTGACAGAGGCTAAAGAAAAGAAATGGGTTACATACAGGGAAGCCGAATTTCTGATTAACATGAAACCGAGAATGCCGGCATTCTACATTGTACCCAAAATCCATAAGAAACAACAGCCTCCCCCGGGACGACCTATTGTCTCTGGCATTCAATCATTATTAGAACCACTATCACAGTTTGCAGACTTCTTCTTAAGGGAATGTGTCATCACCCAACCCTCAAACGTCCAGGACACCACGGACGTTTTGAGAATACTGGAGAATGTCTCATACAACCCTGCAAACCAATTCCTTGTAACCATTGACATAGAGTCGTTGTACACCAGTATCCCTCAGGAGGCGACGCTGGTGGCAGCAGCGCGTGCCCTGAGGGATTCTGAATGGTTCTATGACTGTCCACAAACCTTTGTCCTACAATGCATAGAGATCGCATTGACCCAAAACTTCTTCTCATGCAAGGATCAGGTATATCTCCAGGTGTCTGGGACTTCGATGGGGGCTACATTCGCCCCCAGTCTGGCCTGCATTTATGTAGGCCAGTTTGAAGCGTACCACATCCATTCTGACTCCAATCTCTTCCAGAGGAACATTGTCCTCTGGAAGAGATATATAGACGATGTACTGTGCATATGGGAAGGCATGGAAGAGAGACTAAAGGATTTTCTTGCTTGGCTGAATGGTCTAGATAGCTGTTTAAAGTTCACCTGGGAAATGAGCAAAACATCTGCAGTATATCTGGACCTTGATATTCAGGCAGAGGATGAGAAGCTCGTGACCAGGGTACATCACAAATCAACGGATAAAAACTCCCTACTACACTATAGATCATACCATCCCAGAGCCCTCCGCGACAACTTGCCTGTGGGACAGTTCTTAAGATATCTCCGAAACTGCTCTACCTTACAAGAATATTCTGAACAATCCAATGTATTGGCCACCAAGTTAGAACATCGAGCATACCCCAGAAAGGTCATAAGACAAGCAAAAAAACGAGCCTATAATACGCCCCGTGCGGCCCTGTTGGAAAAAACCTCTAAGGAAAAAGGTGAATGCATTCCAGTGGTCACCACCTTTGGGCCACTCTCCACCAAAATCAGGCAGATTATCCGCAGGCATTGGCACTTGCTTAGTACCACCAACATGCAAATGCCTCCACCCCGTTGTGCATTTAAACGATCAGCGAACATCCGAGATCGGCTGGTCCATACCAGACCCAAAATAAGTCCACGTGAGACTAACATCCCTCCGGGGCATTACCCGTGTGGGAATTGCTCTGTTTGTGCATTTACATCACCTACTAAAAGCGTCACCCTTGCAAACAAAAAAATCTGGTTTCTAAACAAATTTAGCAACTGTAATACGTCTTATGTCATCTACAGACTAACATGCCCCTGCGAGCTCCACTATATCGGCCTTACCACCAGGAAGGTAAAAACAAGGATACAAGAACACCTTAGTACACTACGCGCAGGTAAATTGAGCACCAAATTGGTACAACATTTTCAGACACAAAAACATACCTCTCAAGACGTGCGCTGGGTAGTGCTGGAAAAAGTCACAGGCGATCAGTTTAGTATGGAATCCAGATTGATTAGTAGGGAAGCACGTTGGATTTACCAGGAGGGTGTGGATCAAAATGGACTGAACGACCTTATTGAATGGAATAAGGTGAATACATGAATCGCCCAATCCTTCCCTTACACCACCAAAGGTTCATTAGTATTCAGTTTATTACAGATCCCAGACAGCATAAATTTGGGAACTATACATCCAATGGGTTCAAATTTTCAGTAATGAGTTAACCCAAAGAGTGCATCTACAACGGGTCACAACTCTCATTGCCACAATTTGAGAACATGAGAGTTTAAAGCTTTTATCTCTCACTAACGTAGAAGTGATCGGACATGGCAATGTACTTCTATCAACCACTTGGTCTGCTTCCAACAGATAACTAAAAACAACAAAGTACCATGTACCCGAAGGGGTATTTATGGAAAGACCTTGGTTCCGGTTTTAAACGTTACAAATGGGTCGATTTACATATATTCGACATTATCCACCAGTTGGGTGTAGTAATCATATGCAGTAGAATACCTTTGCAAGCTAACGGGGGTGGTACAGTAGGGAACCCACCACTCCAAAATGGCAGACCTTTTTACACTACGTGAATTCCCTGATAAGAACGGGACCTTTGAAGTTAGGTCACGTGATGAACGTAATCACATTCTTAAACCGCGAAACACAACAGTCGCGCTGTTGCTGGGCTGAGTAAACGCCAGTTACAGACGCTTCCATGGTGAGTCTCGATTCTTGTAATTTTACTTGGGGCACTCGGCACGAAAACATTAAAAGATAGGAACTTGGGCTACCTCAGTTGGAGCGGGAGGTTTTAACGCGTACGGGTCAGGTACGAACTCCATAAAGGGTATGCCACTGCAAGGGGTCACAGTTTACCGAACAGGATGCCAAACACGAGGAAGTTTCAAGGAAGGACTCAGATGCAGGGTAGATACCTAACAGAACTGAGATACACGAGCATTAATTATCGATGACACCACTTAGGGTAGGCATCTGATACTGGCAGTCACACAATCGTTGTTGTACATTATATATTACAGACTCACGTTTGGAGTTGAATAAGCGGAGCCTTGAATGCGTATACACAGCCACAAGGACTCAAGGGTAAAGGTATGCCCATGGTGGGCAATATCCCGGTAAATATGATATGGTGTGATTCAGAATGCAATACATAGGATACCAGTCCCGTGGTAAACCGGTTGCCAACCAAGTCTGTCCGGTGTTGTTATGTTTGTTTATTTTTCTTTTGTCTCCAACAGAATTGTTTTTAATTGACAAACAGAGGTGCAGGGTGAAATGAACAGACCCCACGCCCTGAAGGAGTTGCCGTGAGTTTTTCCAGTAGGCAATGAAACATGTCGGCATTTTAAACATGAGCAATCACGCAGCTTAGAATAAAAAACGCAAGCCAGTGTGATTTAGCTCAAATTTGGATATCATTGTATATCACTATGGGGTTCAATATGGTGCACATACTATAGCACAGTTCTTTTTCTTTAATTACACACCCTAGCGCTTGTACAGTCAATCATTGTTTTCCCTACACATTTTTCTTGCTTTTGGAGTGTTGGTAGCTGATGATGAGATCTTGAGGTAGCAGGCGAGTACCATCCTGCTTAACCCTCCTTGGTGTTGCTACCGTGAGGCACCAACACTCCTTTTCACTCTTTTTTCACCACGTTTGGGTGTTGGAGACATAAGTTTTTAGACTTTTTGATAGTCATCCTGCTTTACCTCGTATGCAAAATATTTGTCTATCCTTTTCTTTTCCTAAGTGAGCTACACCGACGAATAGCATAGATGAAACAATCGCTTGCTTTAAAAATTGTCTAAAACGTATGACAACTGTTACGGATGTATGAATCACTCGCTCACACCATCAAGAGACTACCCTTTGCTTTGCCCACGTTCTACGAGGAACCGACTGCAGAGCCCGACCAGAGCCTTGACTTCCAGACTTCTCCGACCCTGATCCACATCCACAGCAGAGCTGAGATCCGTGGAGGCGACGAGCGACGTGGGACCGGCTACCTGGGAAAAGTGGCTAGTAACTTCAAGCGCAGCTTCTGAGGCACCCTCGAAGTTGTGCACCGGGGATTGAGAAGCCCCAACCCAAAGCATCATCTGCACCGAAGATCAGCCCCCCACACTCCACGAGTCCTGCGTGGGGCCCTTCTGCATTTTCCTGCTTGCCGCGTCTGTCCGGTTGCTTGCCCGCTGGCTAGTGGCCTTTGTGACAACGCACCCTGAAATCTTCTGCGCTGGTTTGGCTCCTCCAGACTGGCTCCCGATTCTCTGCAAAGAAGAAGCACTCCAGACCTTCCTGGTCTGCACCAGAAGCAAGTCCTCTGTTCTTCGTGGGTTCCGCTTGCCAAGGCTTGGTGAGTCCTAGTCCAACTTCGACGCCGCCGACAGCAAGAGCCTTCGTGGGACAGCTCGCCTCCTGGTCCTGGTCGTCCTCGACGCTTCCTGGTCCTCCTGGCTGCAGCGACAAGCTTCACCTTCACCTGCAATCTTCACGACATCGCCTGGTTCCTTCCTGGTTCCACGTGGTCACTGGCTAGTGACCTTGACTCTGTCCCTTCTGCTTGCAGGTCTCCTCTCTTCTTGATCCCAGCCTTGGGATCCACCGGACACTCTTCACTGACTGCCTGTCAGCATCTTTCTTCAGGCATCCATAGGAGTCGACGACGAAAACCGACGCAACTTCACCCCTATGCACCCGCAGCCTGTGGGCTAGGTAACTTGGGTACTCCGGTGCTCATCAGGATAGTGACTATCCTAGTGTCTAGTTTTCCAGTCTCGACTTCCTAGCTACTCCGGAAGTGTCCTAAATCTATCGTTTTCTAAACTGTACTATTGCTAGTGACTTTTACGCATTACGCGTGAGTGTTTCCACTCTGCACACGAATCCCGTGGGCCTCCCACTTCCTAACTAACGCTAGTGTAGTGTAGCCCCAGCGATTCCCTAGGCCTAGGCCTATTCTATTTCCGTGACAGTGGTCCTTATACCACTTACTTAGTATATGGTTTGCGTGGCCCCTAGGGCCTAACTGTATTACTTACATGTGTGACTTAATGTATGCTTAAATAAGACTGTGTTGTACTTACCTCTAATCTCATAAAGAGTGCTGAGGGTTTGACTAGAATAAATACACTTTATTTTATATATATATATCTGTTGTGGTGTCCTTTCATTTGGTATTCAAGGGATTATATATGGTATCACAGCTGGCTTCACATGCCATTCAGAGTTTAGCCTAAGACTGCTCTTGTCCATGCTACCACTAGGATAGCTGGTCTATAAGGTTGACTTTACAACCAATCACCATAAGGGTATTTGGACTGATATAAGGTGTACACTAGAACTAGTGACATCATACATCAGGCCAACTTCTCACAAAGGAGGTCTCGCATGAAATTGTGTTTCAGGTCAAAGAGTTAGATAACGATCATCCCAAGGTCCAAGGCAGCACGAGCATAACACGACCAGCGGCACTAGGGCGGCCGGGTGCAGGGGTGCAAAACAGCATCGGGGCCCAATGCAAATCTATTGAGATCAGTCTTCACGTAAAGAGGCTGCAGGCTGTAACTGGGGGGACAGTCAAGCTGAATCAAGAGGGGGGCTCAGGCCTCATGATGCTCAGGGACGTAGGGATACCTTTGGATCTCTTCTTCACGGCCCAGGGGCGTGGGGTACAGAGGTGTCTTTAGGCGTCGGGTTTTCCTAACCGGGATCAGTCGCGGTAGAGGGGCTTGCATGCAGAGGCTGCAGGTGAAGTCAGGGGGTCCTCGAGATGCGAAATCACAGTGGACTCGGGATCTGGAGGGCTGAAAGACGACGCTGACACCATTGACCCACTTCACTTGGGCTTGAAGCAATGGGTGCAAAGGTGCCTTTAGGCGTCGGGTTTTGGCAGTCTTAAAGTTCTCTCAGGTCTCTTGGATGGCCTGCAGAGTACAGGGAAGCAGGTCCGCTGCTTCACAGGTGTTCTTGGTTCCTGTGTGAAGTACAGGCAGGTCTCCACGGCTTTGGAGACATGGCAGCTGTGGGACAATTCGTCTTTTGGTGCAATTGTCGAAGTCAGCAGGCAGGCCGGCAGGGTTGATGCCAAGTCAGTTGCTCTGTCTTCAGTTCTTACTCTTCACGTCCGTCTTCTTTCAGGTTGGAAGGATCTGTTTCTCTGGGGACAGGGGCTCCCCTAAGTACTGAATTTAGGAGTGTTAAGGGAGTGTAGGGTAGTAGCCAATGGGTTACTGACCCTTGGAGGTCACAAAGATAGCTAACTCTGAAAAGTCATGTCCACCTCAAATTAGGCCACGTTCGGGGTGGTACTAGCCTGGGGGTGGGAAAGCCTACAGGATTAGCTAATTTTCCAGCCTGTCCAGATATCAAAGGGCTCTGGACACAGGGGGTCAACTTCCTCTCCTGTGAGGGAAGCCATACTCGCTTTTCAAAGGCGGTGGCTTCTTAGAAGCTTCCCTGTCTTGGAATGCTAATCAACAGGTCATCCTGTGGGAGAGGGTGTTCTCACCCTTGGAGGGCAGACACTCGCCTTTGGCGGCAGGCTGGCAGAATCCAGTCAGCCAACACACCAAGGGCTGGTAGGTTTTCAGGGGGCACCTCTAAGGTGCCCTCTGGGTGCATGTATTAATAAATCCAGCACTGGATTCAGCGTGGGTTTATTAATATGAGATGCGTGATACCAAACATCCCTTTTTTCAGGGAAGCCATCATGTAGCTTGGAAATTCGTTTAAAATGGCTTCTCTCTTCACTTGCACTGGCAGTAATGGAACTGACCAGCACAGGAACATATCTGCTCATGCAGGAATCCCCTCACATGTAATATATAAAGAAAGCATCCTGCCTTAGGGCTGACTTACAAATACTGCATGAAGTGCTAAGGGACATGGCACACAGAGATGTGTGTCATGTCGTGTTTTCACTTTGATCTGCACCAAAACACGCAGCCTTCAATGGCAATCTTGCATGTGAATGGTGAGGGGTTTCTTAGAGTAGCACAATTCATGCTGCAGCCCTGAGAGACCCTTCTTTAGTACATCATGCCCTAGGTACCAGGTGTACCATTTACTAGGGACTCACAGAAAGTGCTAAAGGTATTGCCAACTGGGGGAAACAATTGTACAATTTTGGTAAAAAACAGATCTGGCACTGGAGACCTGGTTAGCTGGAACCCACTGCACTTCCAGTCGGAATCACATCAAATGCCAGACAAAAAATGGGGGTTTACCATGTCAACAAGGGGCACTTTTCTACATTTCCTCTTCCAAATATCAGTGAGATTGTGTATATCCTGGCTGTAGCAAAATATTTCACCACAACTGATCTAACAGCAGCGTATCATCAAGTTGAGTTAGACAGTAGTTCCCAGGATCTCACAGCTTTTATTACTTCAATGGGGGCATTTAGGTTTAAAAGAATGCCATTTAGTCTTGTTTCTGCTGCATCTGTTTTTCAGAGAGTAATGATATCATGTTGAAAGGCATTAAAGGAGTTAAATGTTATGAAGATGATTTGTTGATTTTTGGGAGCAATTTGAATGAATTCAACTTTAGAGTGAGGTTGCAGCTAAAAAGATTTTTGGAAGCTGCTTTGACTTAAAAACGTATGTTTGCTGTGCATGAGGTTAATTATTATGGACAAACGTGTAGCACCTAAAAAAGATTTAATTGACAACTGTGAGACTCAAAGAACCATCTTCTAAAGAAGTGGTAGTTTCTTATCTAGGTATGGTGAGGTACTTTAGCATGTTTTTGCAAAATGTAGGAGAGAAATCTGTATATTTAAGAGCTCTAGTAGGTAAGAATAAAGAACTTTTGTGGAGTTCAGAATTTCTGGAAGAATTTCTGAATTTGAAAGATGAATTGAAAAATGAGCCTAATTTGCAAGCTTTTTTACTAGGTGCAGAAACTATAATTGCTTCTGGTGCGAGTTTGAAAGGACTAGCAGCAATTTTGAAGCAGAGAACAAATGGTAAGGAGTGTTTAATTGCCTGTGCTTCAAGGTGTTTTCAAGGAGCAGAGATTAATTATGCTGTAATAGAGAGAGAAGTGTTAGCAATTTATTGGGAATTGAATACGTTTAGCAATTTTGTCTGGGGGACAAAGCTTGAAGTTTATATAGATCAAAAACTATTGAGAGAGATTTTTCAGAAGAATGGTCTTGATTTTATTTCCTCAAGGATCAGACATTGGGTTACTGCTTTGCAAGAATTTTATTTTGAAATAGAGCATTTGCCTGGAGTTATTAATTTTCTGCATACTGTTTGTCTCATTTGGTTTTCAGTCGGATGAAGAAGAGATGGTGGATGAGTTTTTGGATGAGGATATAAATGTCAGTGAGATAACGTTGGGTGTGTTGACTGAGGATGGTGGAAGGAAGAATTGACTAATGATTTAGGGATTTATGTAATAAAAGCTGTCCAGTCTTACTTTCAGTTACTATCCAAGTTGTGGTTTTCGATAAAGCGGGAGTTATAAGTGGATAGAGAGATGTTATTAAGGAGAACAAGATTAATCCCTCTGTCTAATCTAAGAAATAGACTTATAGCTGTTGCACATCAGGGTCACTTGGGTATAGTCGAAACTAAGAAAAGAATAAGAGTGAGTTTCTGGTGGCTGGCATGGATTTGGAAGTAGGATGAGAGGTGAGAGAATGTGTAGAATGCATATGTAGTGATAACGTTTTTATGCACTGTCAGATGCCAATGGTTTGTAGGAAATTTCCAGATCATCCCGGGAAGGAAGTTGTCATTGATATTGTTGGTCCTTTCAGAGGTGAGCATCGGACACCTTTTGTGTTAGTTTTGCTGGATATATATTCTGGATGGATGAAAGTTGTGTGTGCAGGATGTTTCTTCTTCCAGTGTTATTAAGGTCTTAGAAGACATGTTTAAAAGAGAGAGCTGCACAGAAACTATGCTCTAAGATAATGGGCCACAATTTCATAAAACAATTATGGAAGAGTTTTTTGTTTTTCGTAGGATTGCTCATAAAAAGAGTTCTATATGTCATCCAGAAACCAATGGTGCGGTAGAAAGAGATTCAATAGAACAATAAAAAAAGAGTATTCAATTGTCAAGATTGAATTCTTTGGATTGGAAGGTTGAGCTACAACAAAGAACTACAGCTTATTGCATGCCACCACATACTTGTAGAGGATAATCCCCTTTTGAGATATTTAAAGGAAGAGCTCCTAACACATTGCTATGCCCAGATTAGATGAATTGGGACAAAGGTGTAAAATATAATGGGTTAAATGGTTGGAGGGATCGAGAGGTGGAGCAGCAACGGAAAAGGAAATTTAATTCTCACAAAAGGAAATGTGTGAAGCATGTGGAGGTTAAAGTTGGAGATTGGGTGAGAATAACAGCTCCTGTAGGGTGTGTGCCTTGATCTAGGTTCACTAAAGTTTTGAGAGTTGGAAAATATTTCAAAGATGCTGTTAAAACAGAAAATGGGAGCATGTGAAATAAGAGCTGTGTGGCTGTATTAGATTCTGGAGTCGTTGTTTCACTTCAAGATGGGTCATCAGAAAGCGATGCAAGAACTTCTGAGGAGGTGGGAGAGTCTTCTAAAGCAGAGGTCATAACATGTAGGAAGAGTGTTTGTAATTGTAAGCGGCCGGAGTATCTAAAAGACTATGTCGGTTGACTTGACAATATTGTAATATTTTGTATATTAATGTAATAATCACACAAGTTATTTAACTCTTACTTGGGTCGATGTTTATACATTTTCTCACTAGGTTTCGGATGTACTGTATTTATGAGTTATGGTTGTATATTTTTGGGGTTTTAAAGGAGGCAGAAGTGTGGTATCTCTCTGTACACTGTAGTGTGATGTAATAAAGAAAGTGGAATGAAGAATATGGAATGCTAAGGTGGGGGGCCAGTGACAGTTGCTGCTGGTTCCTGATGGAAGAGGTGTTCATGAATAAAGGCTCTTAAAACTTACCTTGATATCTCTTAATTTTGTGTATCCACCTCGCTACTATTTCCTTCCTCAACCTTACCCCAGCAGCCCGCATCCAAGGGTCTCGCAGACAGAAAAAACAAAGAGGTATTCTGGGTCAGCTACCCCTATATAGCCCCAAGAAGGGGGGATGAGCTAACATGGAATTCTCCTGTGTTTTTTTGTCTGGGAGGTGGAACAACCTCATTTTGTAATGACTGGGACGAGGATGAGGGAAATTTGCCAGCTACGCCCACATGTACTTCCAGCTTGTCGGGTTACCCAGGTCAATGAATGATGTGCTGCTCCAGACCAGGTTTTTTTCTTTGAATTCTGGGACTTGCAGTCCTGTGTGTTCCATTATAATACAGGACTACAAGTCCCACAATTCAAAGGGGAAAAACGGACTAGAGCAGCACATTACACACGGACCTGGGAAATTTGGCAGCTATGTACTTCCTGCTAGAGCAAGCAAGCTTAGACTTTTACCTCAAAGGCATCTCAGGTACAGTTTTTGTCCTCCTTTGTGCTTTAAAATGTTCGGGTAAATTCTAAGCGTCCTCAAACTATTTTAGGACTGGAGATAGAATTATATATAAGCCTCTTGAACTATTTTGAAAAAAGTTCCACTTCCCCCAGCATTGCAGGGTTGGAGATGGAATAGTACATTAGCCTACTGTGTGCCCGCAAACCTCTGCTGTCCTGAAGACACGATTGAAGCTGTACTTCCGTGAGTTCAACGAAATTCATGCTACTATTGAGCAACATGGCAGACTCATGATTTCAAAACTATAACGTTCATCTTCAACAGGTATGCACTCAATCAGACATTGTACGGGAGATAAGTCATACCCAGGAGCTCTTGCCTACACTACCCAAAATGCATGTATACCGGGTGTCAATGCTTGTAAAATACAAAAGCCCGGCAAGATGTGTGACGCAGTCAACCCAGCATGCCTCCCTGCGTACATTGTCAACTGTCATTTCCAGTAGGTCCGGCTATGCAGTAGCATGCCTTGCACTAATTTCACTTTATAATAGATTTGCACAATTGGTTTAGTTTGATTATATTTGCACATATAGATAGAATTACGGACTGCTCCTCCGAGAAATTGTTTATGAATTGTTTATACATTTAATGTATATACCAGTTTAGTGTGGGCAGAGCTCGTGTATAAGTTACAATTGTATAGTGATGTATATATATAAATAGAATGTATTTTGTATATTATATGTGTCCTGTTTTTTACCCCAGTCCTGATGAGGCCCAAGATATGTCGGGCTGAAACGCGTCAACCTTTTCTGGAGAAGCCCTGAATAAATTGAAACAATCACAAAAAATGTGTGAGAGTATTAATAAGTAAAGAAGGACTCATTAATTATTGTCCAATGATGTACTCCCTGAAGATAAGAAATGGGCGATCTCTAAACAGAATGCTTTTGAGTACATATGAGTAGCATCTGTAGTAGTGAGTAGGGTAATAGTAGTCATTTTGGAGAACTACAGTTTGTATTGGTGACATTTATTTATTTTAAATAATTGTGAGAATTTGGTTCCTTGGAAGGATTAATTAATATTGTCCTATCCATGTAATGGTGACTGTAGTATTGATTCCGATGCATTACTTTTTGTATTTATAAGTGACGCAGTCAACCCAGCATGCCTCCTTGCGTACATTGTCAACTGTCATTTCCTGTAGGTCTGGCTATGCAGCTAGGGACTACGTTACCCAGGATGCCCTTGTCGCGTTCCATTTCTGCTCCAAGCCAAGTTGTCACCGCATATAGGACACAGTGCAGTGATTTCACACTGGCAAAAGTTGTGTAAGTGCATGTCTTGCGCTAGGAGGGGACATCAGCCCGGAATAACAGCTCTTATATTTGCAGGCAGAAGGTGTGGGGGCTAGCGTGCGATCGCCATTTTAGGAATTGGCCAGTTAACGGGGATGCCCCTCAACATAAGCAGTGGGTACCACAGGACGCTTCACTTATGGTTATGAGACTGCCTGCCCCATAGCTGGCCCAGCCAGATGGGTAGGACTGGTTGCCCTTAGAGGGGGGCAAGGTCCTCAGGGTGTGGGGTACACTGGTTGGAGGACTCTACATGATAAAGTGTATTAGAGCTCCTACATCTCTCCTGCATCCCAGCAACATCCCAATCTGGGGGCTGGGTAATCCACACCAGGGTGGGTACACCGGGACGGCTACACAACATACGTAAAAGTCTGCAGTCAGACTAGGGGGGATTCGTTTCAACCTGTCCTCCCCGTTCTTACCATCCACTTGTCTGATTCCTGGTTTACATTAACAGAAGTTCAAAGTACGCAGTCAGACTGGGGGGGACTCGTTTCTCTTTAGAGGTATGTCTAAGGTGGGCGGTGTTTTATTGCAAGTTGCAACCGGGATATTCCATCATTAACGTCAGCAGCTGCACACATGGCCGGCAGTACGCAGCCTGGGATGCCTGGGGGCGAGCATCTCATATTAAACCGTAAAGCCAAAATTATTGTATGAAAGGAGGAATGAATGACAAGTACACAAGCACTCCCTTGCTTAATTTCACATATTGCATCGCGGGATAGTCACCAAGATGGGACGGGCTATTGGGTATGCCTTGCCAGGACAGTGATAGACACTGCACATTAACTGGAGCCTCTAGGGAGGATAAATGCTGGAAACACATACTGGGGTGCGCTGGGCCCAAAATCCCCTCACCAAAGCTGCGGGGCATCATGCTGACAGGTGGCTTTGAGGGATGGGCAAGGGCATTTAAGGGTTGTATTTCGTGACAAGGCATTTGCAGGGATGCAGAAGGGTCCCAGCGGATCCACCAAAGATTGTCTGCAGCGAAACATGTAACTGAGAATCGTGGAGTCCGACACTATTACTGGTGTAAGCATCAAGGGTCACAGGTGGATAGCAGGGACTGTGCATCTGTGACCGGACGACAGTTCAGCAAGCTGGTGAGCTGCGTAAGTTGTCACTCGACGAAAGGGTGCGGTGTCTCTAATAACGGGCACCATACACATATTCTCTCAATCCAGTTTTGACACCATTACTGTGTTCGTCAGGGTTTAGCTATCGAAAAGGCCTGTGAAATCGTCTGGTCAATGTGGCGATGTAAGTGCACCCTAGAAACAAGGCTAGGTTGCATGTTACTCCAGTTAAGAGCTGATGCCCCGCCTGGATAGCGGTAGTAGCCAGGCTCGTGGGGGTGGCTGTCGGCCAACATAGGGTGCCGCTGCCCCATTATCTGGGGAACCAAAGTGCAAAGCACATTGGCTACCATGTGAGAAGAACATTTGGCACATCCAATATCCAAGGAATTTGACAATCTAACGGAGCAGGTAATTTTCCACTACTGGGGCCGCACACGGTTGGCAATGTGAACCCCAATTTTGGGAATAACTACTACGGGGGTAATTAGGGACTTAGTCAATCCTGAATGTTACGGCACTTTTTGCAGACAGTCCACACTGTTCATGATCAGGCAGAATCACATACAGAAAGGCCCAGGGGGTTTCACCGTAGGGAAAACAGGACAGGTGGATTTCCCATAAGGGATACATGGCAAGTGCATAAGCACACACTTCAGCATTGTCACACAGTCCTAGTTATGGACATCCCTGTTCGCCATGATTTAGCAAGCAAGGTCTGGACATATGCTGGTTCACCCTCAACAGAGCATGTGCACTCTGGTCCATGGGCAGGTTACGGGTGCCCCAGTTAAGCATAAAACGCTTCGCCCTGATAGTCACAGTAGACAGGCTAGTTGCGAGTGCAGTCACCCAACAAGTGGGCTGCAGTCCCGCAAAGTTGGGGACACAGGTGTTAAGGCACGTACAGTGCTAAAAGGAAGGTTAACAGCGCCACGAGGAAATTCACTGAGCAAAGGGGTTTTGGCTTCATCCGTCATGGGTCACTGCACACTAAGGCCATAGGGTGTTTGGATGAAGATGGGGTACACCTGTCCAGAGTGGGTATGGACCTGTTCTTACTTGATCTGGGGAGGCCTTGGAGACAGCAGTGTGTAAGTAATGGAGGAATCTTGGTGGGGGCTCTGGGGTGATGGTGGCCACACCCAGAGCTGTGGTGGAGTTACAGGGCGATCCAGAGGCTGTAAGGTACATACAGGTACCTTCTGCAGGAGCACAACAAGGGTGCAAAAGCCAAATATCCACAGGGAGGTCCTCGCTTTGGACCCTGGAGGAGCGACGGCGCCCCGTTAGTCCTACGGGCGGTTGTGTACCTGAGCAACCGGGGGTTGCCTGGCAGGCTCCGCCCCCTTATGGGGCGTGAGCAAGGGGGTGGGCTGTTGGTCCACCGGTGGGAGGGGTCTTCCCTCCCCTAAAATATGGCAAACACCGTTGGGTAGGGCCACGGGGTAATTTGGCTCATCAGGTGGCAGGCAGCGGAGGGCTGCCTGCCTTGGGATCGCCTGTAAGATAACCCACCATGTTGGCATATTTGTAATGCTAATAAACCTGCAGCAGTTTTCTCCACAAAGAAGGTGTCTTGTCTGGTTATTTCTCTAGGAGATTGCTGTATGGGGGATGGCGAGTGTTGCCGATATTGGCCCTATGCAGGCTGCCCGGGGTCCACGAAGGAGACCCGCTAAGAGGGCGGCCGCCTTAGTGCCACAAGATGGCACAGGAGGCAGCCTCCCAGTGATGGGACCCTCAGGGGTCCGGTGTGCCGCGTCACTTCCGGGTAGAGGGGGCGGGGAGTGAGGTACATATACCTCTCAGCGACCACTGGGCGCCCTCTTTGCCCACTACCCTGACGCCGTTTCCCTCCCTACCGCATATCCGGCGTTCAGACAGGGTTTGGGGGGGGGGGTTTGTCTAATGTATTCTTTTGTACTGCAGGCGGAGTTACAGGGCGATCCAGAGGCTGTAAGGTACATACGGGTACTGATGGAGCAGGTAAAACAAAATTTTGTATACCTCCTCTACTTTGCATGAAATTAATTACGTAATCATTCTAAGCATTAACTCGTACTAATTAGTTTAAAGTGGAACAACTAATCAAATCTTACACCTTGATAAACACAAGATACACGTGGGACTACAATGCTAATTGCATGGCAGAACAACTAAATTAATTAACTATGGTATACAAACTAACTTTAGATTGTGGTGAAATAGAGAATTGCATGATTCATTTTGCTTTTGTGATGTTTGTGCTTTTAGACATGCAGAATGGTGAGTATTCTTGCTTTAAATGTTGCTACAAGCTAGGAAAATACTAATATATATTGGGATTAGTGTGGGATTAAACATTAGAATTTTCATTTCTATATTCTAATTACTGTTATGTCTGTTTTTGCTTAAATTGGCATTTGAGCCTGCTAGGCCGCAGTACTTAATATGGAGCTCCGAGGATGCCGCCGTTTTGTGAGCGCGACGTCTACTGCGCAGAATCGGATGGCTCGGGAGATCTCCAAGTGACCTTAGTTCATGTACCGGCATGTCCCTTGTCAAGGATAGGAGCATGGAGGGTTGCCAAGTGATGAACGGTGTGAACTACCAAGGGGACCATAGTCCATTCTAACTCTGGAACTTTTGCCTGTGAAATGCAGAAAAGGATATACATTTGTTCTCTGCCATGCCAGGTCTCATGGGAAACCAGACGGACCTGAGAAAACTCGGAGAACTTACAAATTGAATTGGATTAGCCAATCGGAACAGTTTACCCCTAAAATTGTTGCACATTGATCTGAAGTCAGCGGGAAAAAGGGTATAAAAGACTCTGATCTGCAAAGGGGGGTGGTTCACTGGGATGATCATCTATGGCGTTGAGTCTGCGTTGAGCTGATGAAGATTTCCATGGTTTACCTTGGGTTTCTTTAAATTCGAGAGAGCGATTCCATCTGATGGTTTGATTATTGTCGTAGGTTGGACAGTTTATCCTGGAGATTGTCGCAGAGACTTGAATAATCCTCTGTGTGATCGGAGGGTCGCCAGTTTCGAGATTTTGGTAAATAAAATGCAATGCAAATCTATGCGTATGCTCTAAAGATTTGATGTCCTTTTGAAATAAATTGAATTATGTTATATTCTGTAGCGCCTAAATGTTAATGCAGAGCGAACTAATACTAGATAAACAAAATTTGGATTAATAAGAAATTAGTTTGTGATTCTTTAACTGAGTACTGGAATTTAAACAAATGTTTCCTAGGCTTTAAATTGTGTTTTAGCTGGTTCTAAATCACCATCAACCAGTCCAACTAATTGGTCCATCGACCAAGTGGTGCAGTGCCTTGATGTCAAAGTCAGGATTTTATAGGTGCAGATGTATATAATGTAAAGGAATTACCCCTGATAGGTAACAAGGTCCCCCACATGTCCAGTGCTTTTTCTCCTGTGCACAGATTCAAAGGAGACGTATGAGTGTTGGTGTTATGGGCCCCACCAATGAATGAATGTATGACTGAGTTAGTGTGATGACGAGTCTGTGACATAGGGAGAATATTTAAATCTGCCTTTTCCGCTGGAGCAGTTTTCTTGGTAGCAGATTGATGGTTTTATTGCATTGGTTTGGTGATTACTGATTTATGTTTAAAACTTTATGTTGAGTTTGTTATGCGTTTTATGTTGTTAAAGGGTTTGAGGACTTCCGGTAAGTAGGAAGTTGGTTGCCCTGTATGCAGGAAGGGGAAATGTGTGGCAAGTGAAGTCGCACAGCGCATTGTCTAGTTTCAAGGTTGTAACATTGAAGGAGCAGGGTTTTTACTTAAAAACCGAATACCTGTTTCATTTTCGCATGTTATAATTAAAAGTACTACTGATTAATCATTAACTACTAAAGATATGTCAAAGTCGTGTCTAATCAACCTTACTAACAGAAGAATTACACGTGGGAACGCTATTGCATGGCTAAAATAATAAGTGAACTAAATTGGTGAGCCATTGACGAATTAGAAGTTGCTTATGTGATGTTATTGTGTTTTGCGCTTATAATTAATATGCATTAATGGCTTTTGATGTCGCAAATGGCTAGATAAATACATACACATAAGGGTATTAGCAGGGGAATAACACTGTATAATCATTTCTGTGCAGTAATTCTGTTTTATGTTCTATTTCACTTAAGTTGACCAATGTGGCCTACCAGAAAATGGCTACCACCCGCAGCCTGCATTCGAGTTGATGGAAATGTTTGCAAGGAAGCTTCGCGCTACCTGTGACCTTGCCCATTCGACAAAACTGAAAAGCCATGATCATGATGACAAATCCAGGACGGATGCCAAGAGCCCCTGAACATGAAATTTGTTACAAGCCCGAATACTGAACTTATGAACTGATGATCCCACGACTGGGATACAAATTATCTAAAAGAGACATCCGTAGAAGTATCGAATTAGTCATGGACATCTTATTTTTCTATTCACTATTTGGAACGATCTAAGTGTGAGAAAATCTCGCACAGTATCTCAAATGTACCAAAATGACATTATTTCCGCCATTCATCCGTTTTGAATAAAGATTGTAACATTTCAGAAATGTAAATTTTAGTATAAATATTAGTAGACTAGAGAGGTCTAGCGCCACTTCTTCCCGAACTGATGATCCGAGGTCCCTATGCTGACGGAGAGGACGGTGACTCTACATGACGGCTAGAAACTCTGATTCTGTTACTGAGGACCGGTTCTGACTTAGGATCTGACATTTAGACAGAATAGGTAAATATGAGAGAAATGAATTTGCATTTAATTGGCTTTTCTTACAATTTTAGATAAACAAATATTCTGTTTGAATCTCTATGTCGGGTGGTTATTTTCTTGTCATGTTTATTGAATTTATTTGCATATTATTTGAAATGTTTTCTTCAGATTTATATGCAACTAATAGATGCCATTGACCTTAAAGTACATGCAGATTGGATAGGTATCTGAAAGTGTTTCCCTTATACATGGCACGGATAAGAGTGGTAGGATGAATGTTGGTGTAATGGGCCCCACCAGCGTGTGATGTGTGTGTGCGTGTGTGACTGTGAGATCACTCCGTCCGTGGAAGTAGAGGGGATTTGGAAGCTCCGATCTGCACCAGTTTCTTGGTAGCAGAATGATGGTTTACTATTGTCTTGATCTGGTGAATTTGCGTGTATATAGGCTTGTTGATTATTGATTGATATTTGTACTAACACTGTATGTTGAAGTCGTGTTGAGTTTTATGTATTGGGAACGGCTTCTGGGACGTAGGGAGTCGGGGACAGTTCCGTAGTAGGGCAGAGGGAGTGCTGCTCTCGGAAAAAGGCGGGATTGTTGACCCTGTATGCAGACAGGGGAAAACGTGCGATAATTGAAGTTGCGCGTCGCATTGTCTGGGTTCGATGAGGTAGCATCGCCGTGTGTTGCCATTAGAAACTTATTTTCTGTGTGAGAGAAGTGTATATGATAGCGAAGGTTATCTGTGAAGTTCTGGTCTTAGGTCTCAGGGGTCCGTATGGCATTCCGTTAACGCCTATCATTAGAAAGGTAATAGATATTCTCTGAGCTTGTTAGAAGGACGGCGCAGAGGTAAGCGCTGCTTTGTTAACGTGTGATATAATTCTGTAGTAGGACAGACTGTTCGCTGTTCTCGGGAAAGACAGAATTCTGTGTGAATGTACTACATTTTCTGGTGTGAAAGTGCGTGAATGAGAAGGCATTCTGGTTAATTGCGAAACTCTTAGGAGCATTCCGGAGAAAACAGTTAATTGGTGCTTGTTAGAAGGGTAGAGTAGAGGGATGTGCTACTTTATCAACGGAAGTAACGATTCTGTAGTAGGGCAGAGGTAAGCGCTGTTCTCGGGAAAGGCAGAATTCTCGTGGGAAAGGTCTATTGCTGTTCTGTGGCTAGCGAAGCAGACAATGCAGATGTTTGTATGTTGTAACTAACAGACTCGTAGAAATAGAAACAAAGTCTACCGAGTAGTTTTGTAAAGGAGGGGTAGACGAGAGAGACAGGAGACAGGAGCAGAAGCTGCTGCAGCGACTGCTGACGTCAGGGAGACTGCGCTGTGATTGGACAGTAGGTTAGAACAGTGGAAGCACGGTGATTGGTGTGCTAGTGTACGCCGCGCTAGGATTGGGAGACATACAGGGTGACGTAGACGCTCCAGGATTGGTGCGTTGGTGTGAGTCGCGCTGGGATTCGTGGACTGAGTCAGTGATGTAGACGCTCCAGGATTGGTGCGTTAGTGTGAGTCGCGCTGCAATTGGACAGGAGATCGTACAGTTGTAGAAAGGACAAACAGCTTGGGAAAAATAAGAAAATGTATTACCACGCTGAGGAAAAGAAAAAGAAATCCTTGTTTAGTAAGGTTAAGACCTGGTTTGACAAGGATAAGGATATTGTGACTAGGGAAGGACAGTTACTTCCTCCGATAAGAACCCCTGCATCCTTCATGGTTGCAAAGTATGGGTATCATACCTGTATTTGGTTGGATAACTGGGTGAAGTATACGAGAGAGGATGGGGTTTTAGCTTTCCCGGAACATGGCTCATTTAATCTGGCCATATTAAGGAACTTACGGGAACGGATGATGAGTCTAGAGCCTCGGCCTAGGCCGACGCAGTTTGAGGCATTGACTGAATGGGAGGATGAAATGCATGAACGAGAAAAGCAGAGGGGTGGGGGAAGTTACAGGTATATGTTTGGGCGAAAGTATGATCGTGAAACCCATCATGACAGGATGAGAAGGTGGCGTGATGCCAGTATGACCGAGGGATTATATCCTGTAAGAACAGCAGAGGAGTCAGAAGGGAGAAAGTGTACAGAGAAAGAACATAATGTAGAACCCAGGAGATATGAGGCAAATGAGTCTGATGACGATGTCTTAGAGGACGTGCTCTATAAAAGACCACCCCCGTATAGACGAGAACCAGAGGTAGGAACAGCAGTGACCCCGATGAGAGACACCCTGCGGATTATTAAGACAGAGGGTACCACCCCTGGGTTGAAAAGCAGTTGTTCTCTGGCGGAAAGAGAAAGAGAGAGAGATAGAGAGAGAGAAAGAGAGAGCGAAAGAGAGAGAGAAAGAGAGAGAGAGAGAGAGAGAGAGAGAGAAAGAGAGAGAGAGAGAGAGAGAGAGAGAGAGAGAGAGAGAGAGAGAGAGAAGAGAGAGAGAGAGAGAGAGAGAGAGAGAGAGAAAGAGAGATAGAAAGGGAGAATGAAATTGAGGATGAGAAGACCAGAGAATTAGCAAGGACTACCTTTGAATTGACAGAGAAAATCAGAGAACTGACTAAGAATCTTGAGGCGGTTACGGTACCTGTGACAATAGGCCCGGTTATGCCGATTTTCGACAAGCAGAGGACGGGTGAAAGTGGTTTGACAGTACCATATGTGGGCAATAGATTGATTGTTCCTCCGGAGCAGGCAGAAATGAGAGCAGGAGAAACACAGTGGAGAATGGGAGAAAATCAGTGGAGACATACCATATGTGGAGGAGAATTGAGTGTGCAGACTAACTCAAGTTTGAATTCTGGATGTGTGGAAGGGAACAGAGGATCAATCTTAGAACCACAAAGAGTGGCAGAACCAGGGGGTGCAGAAAAATCTGTGGGAATAACTGCTGAAGATTTGAATGATTGGCTGAAGACTTTGCAGAGAAAAGAAAAAGAATCCCAGGAAATTGATGTAGCTAGGCTACGTATGGAAATGGAAGAGATGATTGTAGGAACAATCCCTACAGAAACATTGAAAAATTATCAGGATGGGGAGATTCTCTTCCTGTGTAAGAGCATCACATGGAGAGCAAAGAACATACATGACAAGTTGAAAGGAATAGCCAGTGAATTGGGAATTGAAATGGATAAAGTAAAAGCTTTACAAAAGCCTTACCGAGTGGATTTTACAGATAAGGATATTGAGAATCTGAACAATGCAGGCCGAACAGGGCAGATCAAGGAGATGATTGCTTTGTTGAGAAAATGGGGAGATGTAGAAAGATGGAAAGACAGGTGGTACAGAAAGCGAGAGGATGGGACAGATAGAACTTACTCGACATTTCCTCTGAAAGAAAAGGAGAAAGCAGTGACAGCCTACCCTATGAGGGAGATTCCAGAAGGTGGGTATGTACATGTCCCATGGACCAGACAGGATATTTTGTCATTTACAAATGATTTCCTCAACTAAGGGAGAAGCCCGTCGAGTGGTATAGACAAGTCGACAGATTTGTGAAGTTGTCAAAAGTACTGTGGATTGACCTGAATAGTCTGTTTGATATAATTGTACCAGCAGACCTGCGGGCAGAATGTAAAATAGTCATAGACTGGCCCGCTAAGGAATACCCGAGAGATCCAAAGACAGGAGCTCCAGATCCGGAGGTCATGAAGAACTACGAGCAGGTAATGGCCTTCTTGAAAAATAAGGTACCCCCCCAAGGAAACAGATTGGGTTAAAATAGATCGAACACATCAGGAATTGAAAGAATCAGTCCATGCATATTATGAAAGACCTATATTAGCTTTCAAACAGTTCAGTGGAGATGAACATCTGGGTGACAAGGACCTGAGCCATTTTGTATATAGATTTGTGTATGGTTTGCGGCCTGAGATCAGTGAAATGATTAGGCAGCATACCGTAGACTGGCAGAGCAAGAACATTGATGAAATTCTGAGACATGCAAAATACTTCAGTGATGAGATTGAGGCAAAGCAGAGGAAACTAAAAGAAAAGGCAATGTGGGCACAGGTGAAAGTTGCAGAAAGACAGGAAGCTCAGTTGGTTGAACAAGCAAATAACCCAGGAAATAAACCCAGGTTTGGTTCAGGAAAAGGGAAAGGAAACATTGAAGAAGCGAAGAAGAAATTTCCATGTCACAACTGTGGAAAATTGGGGCACTGGAAATCCGAGTGTAAGAATCCACCGTCTACTAATGATAACAATCCATCATTGAATTCACAGGTGCAGAGTGAGGGGTGTGGTCAGCATCAGCAACAGCAGAAGGCTGTTAAGCAGCAGAATCAGGTGCCAAAACCACCCTTGCCACAGGGGAGAGGATCCCAGAAGTACAGCCAAGAGTCGGGGTTCTACGATGAAGAGCAGGTAATCGAGCCAAAACGCGCAAGTGCTGTAGCTCAATACTGGCTGAAAAATGAGGGAAGTGATTCTGAGGGAGACTTCTGATGGTGCCGAAGAGAGGAGGAGGAGTGCGTACTTGGCGCAACTCTAGAAATAGACCAGGCAGGGCCTTTTGTAAATGGGAAAATTAATGGTGAAAGTGTTACTTTTCTAGTTGACACAGGGGCTACGAGATCAACTGTCAGGTCAGCTGATGTAAAGAATCTTCCTCTCTCGGATGAAGCAATCCAAGTAGTTGGTGTGTCTAACATACAGATTAAAACCCTTCTTACTGAACCAGTAAGGGTTAAGATAGGGAAATTTTCAGACATGCACCGATTTGTGGTGTGTGACACTAGTCCTGTGAACTTGCTAGGCGGGGACCTGCTGTGCAAGATTAATTGCACTATTTTCTGTACTCCAGATGGAATAACCTTTGAAACACCAGATGAGGATGTCCTATACAGAATGACCATGGATAACAGGGAATGTGAGGCTTTGGGGACATATGCTGTATTTAATCCGGATGCATTACCCCCAGAATTCAAACAGACAGTAAAAGCAGCAGTTTGGGATTTTACTGGAGAAGATGTGGGCCTGATGAGAAATGTAGATCCAGTGAAGATTACTGTAAAAGAAGGAGTGGTTTACCCAAACATACCGCAATACAGACTGACACCTGAAATAATCGAAGGAATAACACCCATAATTAAGAAGATGATTCAGCAGGGGGTGTTAAGAGAAATATTGAGCAGCCCATGTAACTCACCAATAATGGGACTGAAGAAACCCAATGGAAAGTTCAGAATAGTACAGGATTTGAGGAAAATTAACAAGATTGTTGTGTCGTGTTGTCCCATTGTGCCAAATCCATCAGTGATTTTGTATCAGAGTCCCCATGATGCAGAATGGTATACTGTAATTGATTTGTGTCATGCTTTCTTTTCAATTCCATTGCATCATGACAGCCAGCCAATATTTTCTTTTAGATTTGGAGAGCGGATTTTGGCATGGTGCCGAATTCCACAGGGGTATACAGAGAGCCCTTCAATATTTAATCAATTGCTGAAGAAATCTCTGGAAAGTCTAACAATGCCTGAAAGTTCAGTCTTGGTACAGTATATTGATGACCTGCTTGTGGCATCAAAAACCCGTGAAGCCTGTGAAGTAGACACCATAGCTTTACTGAATCACCTGGCAGATGGAGGATTAAAAGTATCTCCAGCCAAATTGCAATTCTGCAAGAAAGAAGTCCAGTACTTGGGACATAACATTGAGAAAGGCCTGAGAAAAGTAACCATTGACAGGATTAAAATCATCAGAGGGATGAGAGCCCCAATGACACAGAGAGAAGTGCGAATGTTCCTGGGAATGGTGGGTTACTGTCGTCAGTGGATAAGTAACATTTCCCTGATTGCCAAACCATTGATTAAATTGACCAAAAGTGAGGTGAAAGACCCATTAGAACTAAACCCAGAAGAAATGGCTGCATTTAGAGAGTTAAAGGACAGACTATGTGAAGCTCCTGCCCTAGGAATGCCAGATTACGAAAAAGAATTTGAGCTGTATTGTAGTGAGAGAAATGGATGTGCACTTTCAGTGTTAATCCAGAAACATGGACGCCTGAGAAGGCCAATTGCCTACTTCTCATCAACACTTGACCCAGTAGCTGTGGGTTTACCAGGTTGCCTAAAAGCAGTAGCTGCTACCTGTAAAAGTCTGGAACAAAGTGAGGGAATCATAATGGGATACCCTGTACGGGTATTCGTACCTCATGATGTGGCAATCCTTTTAACAAGGAGCCGGACACAGTTCATGTCTCATAGTCGGCTGACTAAATATGAGAAAGTCATTCTTGGTGCAACCAATGTGAGTCTGGAGAGATGTGTGAATGTGAATCCAGCGACACTGTTGCCTGATGCTGAATGTGTGGGAGTGAGGAATGAAGTTGATCATGACTGCCTGGATGTGCTTGATTACTGTACAAAACCAAGGCCAGACATAAGAGATCTGCCATTGCCTGAGAGTGATCATGTGTTGTTTGTGGATGGATCATGCTTGAGAACGGATGAAGGAACATTGAGTGCTGCATATGCTGTGTGTATGGTTTCAGGAGTTGTGGAAGCATCACCTTTGAAGGGAGTTAAATCCGCTCAGGTGGCAGAATTAGTGGCACTGACGAAAGCCTGCAAAATTGGAAGAAATGTGAGAGTGACTGTGATGACTGACAGCCAGTATGGCTTCGGAGTTGTCCATGATTTTGGCCAGCTATGGCTACAAAGAGGTTTCCTGACCTCAAGTGGAACTCCCATAAAGAATGCTGAAGTGGTTGGAAAACTGCTAGAGGCGATACAGCTGCCTAAAGAACTAGCAGTAGTAAAATGTGCTGCTCATGGTCAAGGTGATGATTTTGTCACCGTGGGGAATAAATTCGCAAATGACATAGCACAATACTGTGCAAGAAACAATCACTCCATTAATCGGAGTAAAGAAAGAGAAATATCTTCTTGTTCCTTAATGTTTACTAATGAGGTGGGAACATGGGAGGAAGTGAAGCAGCTGCAGGATGAGGCAAGAGATGAGGAAATGAAAGAGTGGGTGAAAGCAGGTTGTGCACCTAGAGAAAAAGATCATGTGTGGGTCTATAGGGATGGAAGACCAGTCATGCCAAATAGCATGCTGTCAACAATGGCAAGGATGTATCATGGCCAAGGACACCTGGGGAGGGATGGTATGATACGGGCTTTTAAGCAGACCTGGTATAGTCCAAAGTTCAGGCTGATAGCAGAAAGTATCTGTCAGAGATGTCTGATATGTCAGCAATTCAATCCTGGAAAGAAAACAGTGGTGAGACTAGGAACAATAGGCAGAGAGGGAGGACCCTTCACAAGAATGCAGATAGACTTCATTGAAATGCTCCAAGTCAACAGATTGAGATATGTCCTGGTGGTGGTCTGTTTGTTCTCCAGGTGGGTGGAGGCATATCCAACAAGAAGGAATGATGGGATAACAGTGGCCAAGCTACTTTTAAGAGAGTTCATCCCAAGGTACGGGTTCCCAGTAACCATTGAATCAGACAGAGGAGGACATTTTTATAATGAAATCATGAGTCTGATCTGTGAAGCATTGAGTGTACAGCAGAAGCTACATTGTGCTTACCGACCAGAAGCTTCTGGTGTGGTTGAACAAATGAATGGTACCATCAAAAACAGAATTGGCAAAATGTGCTTAGCCACAGGAATGAAATGGCCCGATGTCTTGCCTCTAGTCCTGATGACCATTAGGTCTACTCCAGACAAAACAACAGGTTTGAGTCGACATGAAATTATCATGGGACGTGCTATGAGACATGCATTTGTACCAGTCAACAAGTTGATGACTATAACTGATGACATGATTTTGGATTACTGTAAGGGCCTGGCTGACGCAGTTCATTCTGTGTTTCACCAGGTTGGAGAAGACGCCACCACCCTTGAAAAGAAACCAGCCCATGATCTGAGCCCAGGGGACTGGGTAAGGATAAAAGTCCACAGAAGAAGGAATTGCCTGGTTCCAAGGTGGGGAAGGCCAAGACAAGTCATTTTGACCACAACGACTGCTGTGAAGTGTGCTGGAGTGAAAAATTGTATACATGCATGTCACACACTGAGAGTTCCAACTCCAAGAGATGGCACTGGAAAAGAATACTTTGAAGAATCAGATTCCAGTGATGATGCAGACAGCGAGACAGTAAGAAGGAAAAAGAATCCTGAAAGTGGGGAAAGTGAGTCAAGAGAAATTTTCATCCCACCAGAAGAGGTTCTGAAAAGAACAGTGCAAACCACAGAGGCAAGTTCAGATTCTGAAGAAGTGCCTGAGATTCTAACTGACAGTGACCAACACAAAAAGAAAGAAAGAAAAGAAAAGAACATTCCAACAGAAGTGATACCTGAATCAAATGAGGAAATTGGACAAGTTCCACCTGAGATAAATATTGAAGAAAAAGGGACAGACAAAGTCAGTGAGGGACAGATTGCGGAAAAACCCCGAGGAGGTGTAGGGAACATCAACAACAAGCTAGGTGAAGGGACAAGTAGACAGCAAGAAGATTGCGTGTCGGAGACCCGAGGAGGGACAGAAGTAGGGAAATCTCAATTGGTGGAAAAAGAGACTGTTGAAGAAAAGGAGGTTGTTGGAGAAAAGAAAACTGTTGATGAACAAGAGGCAACTGAGACAGAGTCTGATGAAAGTGACAATGAGATACATGGAGGACGAGTTCTGAGAAAGAGAACTTGGCTTGGAGAAAGAAACAATAAAGAAGGAAAACAAAAGAGAAATGCTAAAGGAGATCTTTGGCCGAATAAGATAAAGAGACTGAGGTATAGACTGACACGAGTTAACTCTTCGAAAGCTGAACAAGTGAACGAAGTGTCAAGTCAAAATCCAACTAGAGAAGAAGAAACAAAGATACCTGAGAGAACTAAAAGAATACGGAAACCAAACCAAAGGTACAAGTCACCGGAATGGACGTATGTGGCACTGCCTGAACAATGAGAAGAGGCAGGCAGTCAAGGAAGTCCAGAGGAGGCTTTACTGAAAGAGGTTGCTGAAGAAGAGGCTGTGGGAATCCTGAGAGTTATCTTGTCCGACATTGGAGAAGAGACGGATGTTCAGGACCTGATACAGTTTGATGATGATGAAGAGACAGTGAAAAGTGATGAAAATCCAAACTGAGTAAATCCAAGGAAATCACTTGCATGAAGAAAAGAGAAAGCAATATTAAAATTAGTAGATTGTAAAAATCTGTTGGGTACTTGCTGCCCTTAAGTTCGATAAAGGAGTAGAAGAGGCTAAGTCAAAAGACACGGTCAAATTAACAAAATGGCTAACACTGAGAATAATAAAAGTAGATGTACCTTTCTGAAAAGATGGTGCAAGATGTGCTGCTGCTGTACAGGTTTATTAATGCTGCTTTGGAGCGTGCTTGCTCTACTGATTTCATTTAGAGTTACTATAGACACTTTAGATGGTCATACTGAGAACAGAACTAATATAGGGAAGAGTTCATAGAAGATAGTACCAACTAGAACTGGCAATGTACATATACATAAGGATAGGTCAATTAATGATTTTTCTAGCAATGTTTTTTCTAAATTGTTGTATGAATACGTAAAGACAATGGAAGTAAGGGATTGCTATGTTTGCATGCAATTACCTGCCTCTGTTTCGGAAGGAGTGACTTATCATCATCTTCCGGCTACGTATGGAATTTCCTGTAGTGTGTTGATTAGTATATTTTACCAGTTGGGGAAATTAGATTATAATATGTCTAATGTAGATAATATTCTTGGGCAATTGCCTATGAATAAAGCACTGAATCCTACAAAAGAAGCTAACACTTTAGGTGACATTTTTTTAGAAACCAAAGAATTAACCTTAGAATATGTTTTTAGAAACAATTTAACTTGCAGTTTGAAGGGAGAAGAGAAGAATTTTCTAGACATGGTTGAGAGAAGAAGGTTGAACATGCACAAGAAAGCAGAAGGGCATAAAATGAGTGACACAATGCGGGATATTGAGAAAGAAAAGGAGTTGAAAAATGGAGCCAGTCCAACTATGGCTATAGATGCCCCATAGAAAGGCAAGCTGTGCATTACCAGGAAGAGATCCCAGTATGATTATTATTTCATAGGGACTAGTGAGTGCCATGATACATACTTTATTGCAACAGGATGGGGATTTAGAGGAGGAGAAGAACCGGTTTTTCCGGGAGTGTATTATATTTGTGGGAACAAGGCTTATTACCGCTTGCCTGACCATTGGTTTGGCACATGTTATGTTGGCCTGGTCTTTCCAAAGATCTTTCACATGGATAGAGTAGAAAATGCTGAACAAACTAATCTATTAACACGCTATAGAAGAGAAACATGGACAGAAATTGTAGGAGATATTTTTGGAGCTTTAATTCCAGCAGTGGGAATTTCTTTGAATGCCTTTGGCATTCGGAAGCTGTCAACAGTGGTGGATCGCTTGTCAACAAGCACCGCTGGAGGCTTTCTTTTGGTTAATACAGAAATGGTTGCTTTGCGTGCTATGGCGATGCAAAATCGACTTGGCCTTGACATTCTTTTGGCAAAAGAGGGTGGAGTCTGTGGAATGCTGAAAGTTCAACATTGTTGCACTTACATTCCTGACGAAAGCAAAGATCTAAAAGTTTATATCAAAAATATTACTGATTTGCATGAAGAATTAGTACCACTGGAAGCTGAAAGTATCTGGACTAAAATGGCTAATAAAATCATTGCTATTAAGAATTTTGTAGCTAAAATAGGTAGTACCATTTTTGGTAAGATATTATTTCCATTAACCTGTGTAATTGTTGCATTATTGATCCTTAGATTAGGGTGTATGTGTTGTAGATATAGAAGAAATAAAAAGAAAATTACAAAAGAAAATGTTAAAAGGAGACAAAAGAAACCAGAAAGAGATCCACAAGAAATAGAAATAGAAGAGCTAAGAGAAAGCATGTATATAGAAACTAAGAAAGAAGATGAGTTGGAAACAAGGGTTTGAAAAATGAACAAGAAGATATTTTGAATTTCTTCCAAAAGGGGAAATTAAATTGATTTTTGGGGTTTTGATTTTTGTGGTGATAAGATATCACCAAAGGGGGGATTGATGGAGCAGGGTTTTTACTTCAAAACCGAATACCTGTTTCATTTTTGCATGTTATAATTAAAAGTACTACTGATTAATCATTAACTACAAAGATAAGTCGTGTCTAATCAACCTTATTAACAGACGAATTACACGTGGGAACGCTATTGCATGCCTAAAATAATAAGTGAACTAAATTGGTGAGCCATTGACGAATTAGAAGTTGCTTATGTGATGTTATTGTGTTTTGCGCTTATAATGAATATGCATTAATGGCTTTTGATGTCGCAAATGGCTAGATAAATACATACACATAAGGGTATTAGCAAGGGAATAACACTGTATAATCATTTCTGTGCAGTAATTCTGTTTTATGTTCTATTTCACTTAAGTTGACCAATGTGGCCTACCAGAAAATGGCTATCACCCGCAACCTGCATTCGAGTTGATGGAAATTTTTGCAAGGAAGCTTCGCGCTGCCTGTGACCTTGCCCATTCGACAAAACTGAAAAGCCATGATCATGATGACAAATCCAGGACGGATGCCAAGAGCCCCTGAACATGAAATTTGTTACAAGCCCGAATACTGAACTTATGAACTGATGATTCCACGACTGGGATACAAATTATCTAAAAGAGACATCCGTAGGAGTATCGAATTAGTCATGGACATCTTATTTTTCTATTCACTATTTGGAACGATCTAAGTGTGAGAAAATCTCGCACAGTATCTCAAATGTACCAAGATGACATTATTTCTGCCATTCATCCGTTTTGAATAAAGATTGTAACATTTCAGAAATGTAAATTTTAGTATAAATATTAGTAGACTAGAGAGGTCTAGCGCCACTTCTTCCCGAACTGATGATCCGAGGTCCCTATGCTGACGGAGAAGACGGTGACTCTACATGACGGCTAGAAACTCTGATTCTGTTACTGAGGACCAGTTCTGACTTAGTATCTGACATTTAGACAGAATAGGTAAATATGAGAGAAATGAATTTGCATTTAATTGGCTTTTCTTACAATTTTAGATAAACAAATATTCTGTTTGAATCTCTGTGTCGGGTGGTTATTTTCTTGTCATGTTTATTGAACTTATTTGCATATTATTTGAAATGTTTTCTCCAGATTTATAAGCAACTAGTAGATGCCATTGACCTCAAAGTACATGCAGATTGGATAGGTATCTGAAAGTGTTTCCCTTATACATGGCATGGATAAGAGTGGTAGGATGAATGTTGGTGTAATGGGCCCCACCAGCGTGTGATGTGTGTGTGCGTGTGTGACTGTGAGATCACTCTGTCCGTGGAAGTAGAGGGGATTCGGAAGCTCCGATCTGCACCAACATCGTCGTGTGTTATCTTTAGGGACATTTTCCGCATGAATGTGTGTGAGTGAAAATAGTAATAGGTACTCTTGTGAAACTCTGGTCTTAATTCTCAGGAGCATTGTAGTCTCCACATGTGTTTTATCCCCAGAGAAACAGTTTGCCTTTTGCTCGTTAGAAGGGTAAGGTAGAGGGAAGTGCTACTTTATCGGCGAAACAGAATAATTCTGTGGTAGGGTAGAGGTAAGCGCTGCCTACTGGAAATACAGAATTCTTGTGTAAATGGACAAAACTATCGCTTTGGTTTAGCGAAACAGGCAGTGGAGATGTTTTATGCTGTTACTACAGATTTTGAGTAAAGAAAACGTAAGAAAACATTCGCCGATAAAATGTTGTAAAGGAGGGGTCAGCAGGAGTAGCGAGAAAGGCTGACGTCAGAAAGACCGCACTGGGATTGGTCAACTGTAGAGAGACGAAGCTTTCACTGATTGGTGCGTTAGTGTGAGTCACGCTGGGATTGAAGAATTGCCGGTGTGACGTAGACGTCCAGGTTTGGTGCGTTAGTGTGAGTCGCGCTAGGATTGGAGAGCTTCAGGAGTGACGTAGATGCCCAGGATTGGTGCGTTAGTGTGAATCGCTCTGGGATTGGACAGAATACGGAGAAGCTGTGAAAAGAAGTGATTTACAAAGCCTAGTGATTAAGAACTTTGAAAAGTCGAAAATGATGTACTACGATCCACCTGAAAAGGAGAAAAAATCATGGTTTGGGAAAATTAAAAATCAATTTAAGAAGGATAAGCCGATTGTGACTAGGGAAGGTCAGATACTTCCTCCACTCAAATCGCCTGCATCTTTTATGGTAGCGAAATATGGGTACCATACATGTATCTGGTTGGAGAATTGGGCAAAGTATACCAAAGATGGTGGAGTATTAGCGTTTCCAGAAAGTGGTTTGTTTAGCTTGGCGGTATTACGAAATTTGAGAGAAAGAATGATGAGGTTAGAACCAAAACCAGACCTACCCAATTCGAGGCTTTGACGGAGTGGGAAGAAGAGATGTATGAAAGGGAAAGGCATCGGAGTGGAAGAAGGTACAATTACATGTTTGGTAGACATTGTGGTCAGGAAAGTCATGATGACAGAATGAGAAGATGGCGGAATGTGAATATGACTGAGGGTATGTTTCCTCTGAGGACTACTGAAGAGACGACTGGTAGGAAATGTACAGAAAAGAGAAATAACAAAGGGTCAGAAGGTTATAGATATGGAGTGAGTGAATCAGAAGATGAAGTGCTGGAGGACATGTTTTATAAAAATCTGCCCCCATATCAACCGAATTCTACTTTATTGACGCCGAGTGCGCCGGTAAAAGAAGCTATGAGGAATAAAGAATTTGAGCAAACGCCACCTAATTTGGGAAAAATGTATCCATTTAAAGATTCTGAGATGCCACTACCGCTAGAACTGGAAACGAGAATTCAGCCGAGTTAGCTAGAACTACCCTGGAATTAACTGAGAAAATTAGAGAGTTAACTAGGAACATGGAAGCAGTGACCGCACCTGTAACTATAGGACCGGTAATGCCTGTCTTTGATACACAGAAAGATAGTGAGCATTGTTTAACTGTTCCCTACAATGGTGGTAGACAAATAGAGACAGAAAGAAGCGGTTCTGGAGGAAATGAATGGAAAAATGTGGCAGGAACATCAGGTTTGAGTACGCCTAAAAATTTGACTGTAAATCAAAGCCCAGCAAGTAAGACCCTTATGACAACGGAATCTGCAACAGAAACCCCGGAGAGAAATACGGATAAAATGAGAAGCGAGAAAACCCCTGTAGGACCCACTTCTGAAGAATTAAGTGATTGGTTCAGAAGTTTACAGAGAAAAGATACAGAACCACAACCTTTAAACGTAGCAAAATTAAAGATAACGTTAGAAGAATGAATCGCAGGAACCATTCCAACTGAAAAGATAAAAGCATATCAGGATGAGGAGCTAATGTTCCTCTGCAAAAGTAGAACTTGGAGAGCGAGAACATTGCACAAAAAATTCGAAGAGACAGCAAGTGAAATGGGAATTGATTTTGAGAAAATAAGGTCATTACAAAAACCACATAGAGTAGATTTTTCTGAAAAGGATATTGAGAACTTGAATACGACAGGAAGATTGACTCAAATTAAAGAACTGATTGCCTTGCTGAGGAAATGGGGTGATGTAGATCGGTGGAAGAGTAGATGGTTCTGAAAAAGAGAGGAAGCCCCAGATAAGACTTTCTCAGCATTCCCGGTGAGAGAAAAGGAGCTAGTGGTAACCGAATGTCCCATGAGGGAAATCCCAGGAGGAGGTTATGTACATGCTTCTTGGACTAGACAGGATATTTTGTCATTTACCAATGATTTCCCAATGTTAAGAGAAAAACCTGTTGAATGGTACCGGCAGGTAGAAAGGTTTGTCAAACTGTCAAAGGTGTTGTGGATAGCTCTGAATGGTCTTTTTGATATAATTGTACCTGCAGATTTATGGTCAGAATGTAAAATTACAATAGATTGGCCAATGCAAGAGTATCCTAGGGATCCTAAGACGGGAGCCCCGATCCAGAAGTGATGAAAAAATATGATCAGGTAATTACCTTTTTGAAGAATAATGTACCCCCAAAGGAAACTGATTGGGTAAGAATTGATAAGACTCCCCAAAAGGCTAAAGAATCCGTTCATACATATTATGAAAGGTTGTTGTTAGCTTTTAAGCAATACAGTGGACGTGAGAAATTATGCGAAAAGGATCTGAGTCATTTTGTGTATAGATTTGTTTATGGTTTAAAACCTGAGGTTAGTGAAATGATCAAACAACATACAGTAGATTGGCAGAATAAAAAGATAGATGAGGTGTTACGACATGCAAAATATTTCAGTGATGAAATTGAAGTCAACCAGCGTAAACTGAAAGAAAAGGCAATGTGGGAACATAGCGGAGCGACAAGAAGCCAGTTAATCGAACAAGCTAATGGCATGGACCAAGTTAAACTAAAGCCTAATATTGGAAAGGGAAAGGACAGGTCAACATAGAAGAAGCAAAAAAGAAGTGGCCATGTCATAATTGCGGAAAATTAGGGCATTGGAAATCCGAGTGTAAATTGGCACTGAGGGCTAATGGTGATAATGCATCATTGAATCCACAGGGGCAAAATGAGGTGAGTTGCTAACCGCCGCGACAGCAGCAGGTTGTTACCCAACAGAGTCAGGTGCCAAAGCCGCGTTTTCCACAGCACGTAAATCCTCAGAGATACAGTAATGATACAGGATTCTACACCGAGGAACAGGTAACAAAGCTACCGCGCGCTAGTGCTGTTTCGCAGTATTGGTTGCAACGCGATGAGAGTGAGTCAGAAGAGAGCTATTGACGGTGCCTAGGAGAGGAAGAGGAGTGCGTACTTGGCGCAACTCTAGAGGGTAGGCCAGACTGGACCTTTTGTGGATGGAAAGGTGAATGAAGAGAACATCACTTTCCTAGTAGATACTGGTGCTACTCATTCAACTGTTAGATCAGCTGATTTTAAATATCTTCCTCTCTCTGGTGAAACAATACAAGTAGTTGGAGTCTCAAACAGACAGATAAAAACGTATCTTATGGATCCTGATAAGGTTAAAATAGGGAAGTTCACCGATATGCATCGATTTAGCGTGTGTGACACTAGCACCATAAATCTGTTGGTGAGAGTCTTGTTGTGAAAGATGAATTTTCTGTACCCCTGATGGCATTGCTTTTGATACCCCTGACGAAGACGTATTGTATAGAATGACAATGGCAAACTTAGAACCTGAAATCACTGAGGCATTTGTTGTATTTGATCCGAAGAAAACCGTAAAACCCGAAGTATGGGATTTCACAGGAGAATACATTGGATTAATGAAAAGAGTAGATCCTATGAAAATAATTGTAAAAGAAGGAGTAAATTACCCGAATATTCCTTAGTATAAACTGACACCAGAAATAATTGCAGGAGTAACGCCTGTAATTGACAGAATGATTGAACAAGGGATTCTGAGAGAAATAATGAGTAGTCCATGTTATTCTCCGATCATGGGTTTGAAAAAAACGAATGGGACTTTTAGGATAGTACAGGATTTGAGAAAAGTGAATAAAATCATTGTTCCATGTTGTCCCATTGTACCGAACCCTTCGGTAATCCTATATCAGATTCCCCATGATGCGGAATGGTACACAGTCATTGACTTGTGTCATGCTTTCTTTTCTATCTCATTGCACTCTGATAGCCAACCAATTTTTGCGTTCCGGTTCGGTGAGCGTATCTTGGCATGGTGCCGTATCCCTCAAGGGTATACAGAAAGTCCATCAATATTTAATCAGATTTTAAAGAAGTCCCTGGAAGATTTAAAAATGCCCGAAAGTTCAGTGCTCGTGCAGTATATCGATGACCTATTGGTGGCATCGAAGACACGAGAGGCACATGTGGTGGACACAGTTGCATTGTTAAATCATTTGACGGATGGAGGACTAAAAGTATCCCCATCAAAATTACAGTTTTGTCAAAAACAAGTACAATACTTAGGTCATAAGATTGGAAAGGGTCTGAGAAAAGTGACTGTGGACAGAATTAGAATAATAAAAGGAATGAGAGCACCAATGACACAAAGAGAAGTCCGAATGTTTCTTGGGATGGTCGGATATTGTCGCCAGTGGATCAGCAACTTTTCGTTGATTGCGAAGCCATTGGTACGCTTGACAAAAAGTGATGTGAAAGATCCCCTTGAGCTGAATAAAGAAGGGATGAAAGCTTTTAGACAATTGAGAGACAGCTTGTGTGAAGCACCGGCTCTTGGAATGCCTGATTACGAGAAGGAATTCGAGCTCTATTGCAGTGAGAGAGATGGATGTGCACTTTCTGTGTTGGTACAAAGGCATGGAAAACTAAGACGACCGATTGCATATTTTTCGGCTATACTAGATCCTGTAGCCGTAGCTTTGCCTGGTTGTTTGAAAGCTGTGGCAGCCACGAGTAAAAGTTTGAAACAGAGTGAAGGAATTGTGATGGGATATCCTGTGAGAGTGTCTGTGCCCCATGATGTTGCAATCCTTTTGACAAGGAGCAAAACACAGTTCATGATGCATAGTCGTCTGACCAAACATAAAAAGGTCATTTTGGGTGCTACAAATGTGAGTCTTGTAAGATGCACTAATGTGAACCCATCGACCTTAGTACCTGATGCCGTGAATGCGGAGGTGAAGGATGATGTTGATCACGAATGTTTGGAAGTGCCTGATTTTTGCACCAAACCGCGTCCGGACATAAAAGATGTGCCCCTGAAAGAGAGTGACTATGTGATGTTTGTGGATGGGTCATGTCTGCGAACTGGAGAAGGGATTTTGAGTGCTGCATATGCTGTATGTACTGTAGCGGCTGTATTGGAAGCATCTTGTTTGAGAGGAGTACGATATGCTCATGTTCCTGAGTTATTTGCACTGATTAGAGCATGCAAGTTAGAAAAGAATCTGCGAGTCACTGTGGTTACTGATAGTCAGTATGGGTGTGGAGTGGTGCATGATTTTGGGCAGATTTGGTCCCAAAGAGGCTTCTTGACGTCGAGTGGAACTCCAATCAGAAATGCAGAGATGGTTGGAAAATTACTTGAGGTGATACAGCTGCAGTTATAAAATGTGCAGCGCATGTCAAGGGAACTGACTATGTGTCAGCAGGAAACGAGTTTGCCAATGACATAGCACAATATTGTGTGCAAAACCAAACCTCAGTGAATCGTAATCGGGAGAGGGAAATGGAGTCATGTCCCTTGCTTTTTACTAACACTGTGAATACATGGGATGAGGTGAGGCAGTTACAGGAAGAGGCAGGAGAAGAGGAAAAGAAGCAGTGGATAAAATCAGGGTGTGCCCTACGAGAGGTAGACAGAGTTTGGGTTTATCGCGATGGAAGACCAGTGATGCCTGATAGCATGATCTCTACCATGGCACGGATGTACCATGGGCAGGCTCATATAGGTAGGGATGCCATGATCAGACTCTTCAAACAGACCTGGTATAATGCAAAGTTTTGGCTTATAGCTGAGAGTCTTTGTCAGAGATGTCTTATATGCCAGCAATATAATCCAGGAAGAAAAACGGTGGTAAGCTTGGGAACCATAGGACGGGAGGGAGGTCCTTTCACTCGTATGCAACTTGATTTCATTGAAATTCCCCCATGCAACAGGCTAAGATATGTACTGGTGATTGTGTGTCTGTTTTCACATTGGGTGGAGGCTTACCCGACTAGAAGGAATGAGGAGTTACTGTAGCAAAACTCCTACTGAGAGAGTTCATTCCAAGATTTGGTTTCCCAGTAACGATCAAATCAGATAGAGGAACGCATTTCCAAAACAAAATTATAAAATTGATTTGTGAAGCATTGAATGTACAACAAAAATTGCATTTTGCTTACCGACCAGAAGCTTCTGGAGTGGTTGAACAGGTAAATGGCACCATAAAGAACAGATTGGGAAAAATGTGTTTGGCCACAGGTCTAAAATGGCCAGATGGCTTGTTTTATAGCACTGGGAAATTAGAATACTATTACCCTGATGTTGATAATGTTTTCTCACAAATACCTGTAGTTCCTGAACTAAACAGGGTGATTCCTGGTAGACTCTTAGGTGGATTTTTCTTGGAAACAAGGGAATTAACTTTAGAAGAAGTGTTTAAGAATAATCTTACTTGTAGTTTGAGAAAAGAAGAGAAAACCTTCTTGAACATGGTTGAGGAGAGGAGAATTAAGATGCAAAGGAAAGTGTCTGAGGAAAAGATGGAAACAACATTTTGGGATGTTGGAAAGGAAAGTCATTTAAAGGGAGATACAAATCCAGCAATGGCTTTAGATTGGCCCCAGAAAGGGAAGTTGTGCATCAATAGAGATAATACTGTCTATGATAATTACTTCGTAGGTGCAAGTGAATGCCATGACTTATATAAAATCATGGGAGGATGGGGATTTAAAGTAGGAAATGATCTGGTATTCCCTGGAATATATTACATTTGTGGGAACAGAGCTTATTATAGGTTACCGGACCACTGGTATGGAACATGCTACCTAGGCCTGGTCTTCCCAAAAATATTTCATGTGGAAAGGGGAGAGGATGGTTTGCACGAAATAGGTAGAAAACTAACATGTAGAAGGAGGGAGAGTTGGTCAGAGATTATAGGGGATATTTTTGGAGCACTGATACCAGCAGTTGGAATATCTCTGAATGCACATAAAATTTGAAAATTGTCCACAGTTGTAAATCGTTTATCAACAAGCACAGCTGGAGGGTTCTTAAAGGTAAATACCGAAATGGTTGCCATGAGAGCTATGATTATGCAAAATCGACTTGCCCTTGATATTATATTGGCCAAAGAGGGAGGAGTCTGTGGAATGCTAAAGGTACAACATTGTTGTACTTATATTCCTGATGAAAGTCAAAACTTAAAGAAATACATTAAGAATATAACTGATTTGCATGAAGAAATTGTTCCACTGGAGGTCGAAAGTGTTTGGGAGAAACTTGGTAAAGGATTTTCTACTATTAAGAATTTACTAAAAAAATTAGGTAGTTCTTTTGTGGGTAAAATACTGATACCTGTGACCTTTGTGATTATATTATTGTTATTATTGAGACTAGGATGTGTGTGTATAAAAAGAAGAAAATTACAAAATAAGATTAAAAGAGAAATTAAGAAAAGGAAAGAAAAGGAAATAAGAGAAAGAGAAGTAGAAGATATAGAACTAGAAGAATTGAAAGACAACATGTACAAGAAAACAAGAGAGAATGATATGGGAAACACTATGATGTACCCTAACAAATGCAAGGGAACTGAGTAACCATTTCCATAGAAAAATTTGATTTTTTTTTTTGTGATTAGTGGTGATGTTAAGAATCACCAAAGGGGGGATTGATGGAGCAGGTAAAACAAAATTTTGTATACCTCCTCTGCTTTGCATGAAATTAATTACGTAATCATTCTAAGCATTAACTCGTACTAATTAGTTTGAAGTGGATCAACTAATCAATCCTTACATCTTGATATACACAAAATACACGTTGGACTAAAATGCTAATTGCATGGCAGAACAACTAAATTAATTAACTATGGTACACAAAATAACTTTAGATTGTGGTGAAATAGAGAATTGCATGATTCATGTTGCTTTTGTGATGTTTGTGCTTTTAGACATGCAGAATGGTGAGTATTCTTGCTTTAAATGTTGCTACAAGCAAGGAAAATACTAATATATATTGGGATGAGTGTGGGATTAAACATTAGAATTTTTATTTCTATATTCTAATTACTGTTATGTCTGTTTTTGCTTAAGTTGGCATTTGAGCCTGCTAGGCCGCAGTACTTAATATGGAGCTCCGAGTCTGCCGCCGTTATGTGAGGGCGATGTCTACTGCGCAGAATCGGATGGCTCGGGAGATCTCCAAGTGACCTTAGTTCCTGTACCGGCATATCCCTTGTCAAGGATAGGAGCATGGAGGGTTGCCAAGTGATGAACGGTGTGAACTACCAAGGGGACAATAGTCCATTCTAACTCTGGAACTTTTGCCTGTGAAATGCAGAAAGGGATATACATTTGTTCTCTGCTATGCCAGGTCTCATGGGAAACCAGTCGGACATGAGAAAACTCGGAGAACTTACAAATTGAATTGGAACAGTTTACCCCTAAAATTGTTGCACATTGATCTGAAGTCAGCGGGAAAAAGGGTATAAAAGACTCTGATCTGCAAAGGGGGGGTGGTTCACTGGGATGATCGTCTATGGCGTTGAGTCTGCGTTGAGCTGATGAAGATTTCCATGGTTTACCTTGGGTTTCTTTAAATTTGAGAGAGCGATTCCATCTGATGGTTTGATTATTGTCGTGGGTTGGACAGTTTATCCTGGAGATTGTGGCAGAGACTTGAATAATCCTCTGTGTGATCGGAGAGTCGCCAAATTTCGAGATTTGGGTAAATATAATGCAATGCAAATCTATGCTTATGCTCTAAAGATTTGATGTCCTTTTGAAATAAATCGAATTATGTTATATTCTGTAGCACCTAAATGTTAATGCAGAGCAAACTAATGCTAGATAAACAAAATTTGGATTAATAAGAAATGAGTTTGTGATTCTTTAACTGAGTACTGGAATTTAAACAAATGTTTCCTAGGCTTTAAATTGTGTTTTAGCTGGTTCTAAATCACCATCAACCAGTCCAACTAATTGGTCCATCGACCAAGTGGTGGAGTGTCTTGATGTCAAAGTCAGGATTTTATAGGTGCAGATGCATATAATGTATATAATGTAAAGGAATTACCCGATAGGTAACAAGGTACCCCCACATATCCAGCGCTTTTTCTCTTGTGCACAGATTCGAGTGAGACGTATGAGTGTTGGTGTTATGGGCCCCACCAATCAATGAATGTATGAATGAGTTAGTGTGATGACGAGTCTATGACATAGGGAGAATATGTAAATCTGCCTTTTCCGCTGGAGCAGTACCCTCTGCAGGAGCACAACAAGGGCGCAAAGGCCAAATATCCACAGGGAGGTCCTCGAGTTGGACCCTGGAGGAGCCACGGCGCCCCGTTATTCCTACGGGCGGTTGTGGACCTGAGCAACCGGGGGTTGCCTGGCAGGCTCTCCCCTTTATGGGACGTGAGCAAGGGGGTGTGTTGTTTGTTCACCGGTGGGAGGGGGTCTTCCCTCCCCCAAAATATGACAAACACTGTTGGGTAGGGCCACCGTGTAATTTGGCTCATCAGGTGGCAGGCAGCGAGGGGCTGCCTGCCTTGGGACTGCCTGCCTTGGGACTGCCCGTAAAATAATCCACCATGTTGGCATATTTGTAATGCTAATAAACCTGCAACAGTTTCCTCCACAAAGAAGGTGTCTTATCTGGTTATTTCTCTAGGAGATTGCTGTATGGGGGATGGAGAGTGTTGCCGATATTGGCACTAAGTACATTAGCCTACTGTGTGCCCGCAAACCTCTGCTGTCCTGAAGACACGATTGAAGCTGTACCAGACATGCCAACACTCCCGATTCAGGCGGGAGACTACCGATTTCAAGGCTAGTCTCCCGCCTCCCGATTCAAGCATCCAGAAACCCGATTCCTCGGGGTTTCAGCTGACAGGGCTTGGTATTGTGTAACGTGCTAATTATTCCAGCAATAGTCAAAGTGGCAATGCAGGGGCTCTAGAAGAGGTAAAAAACCAACAAAGCCTCATTAACAAGGCAATGGTCTTTAAAAGACCTGTGAAGTACTCGGGCGGCTGTGTGCGCGCCCGGGAAGCTGTTTCAGCCCGGGCTGCCACACACGAGGGGGGAAAGGGGAGATTTGGTGTATGCACTGCCAGCAACCTGCCAGGCCAGTGCACAACACTTGCATCACCCTCTCTCTGCCTGCCATTGCGCTCCGTGCTTCTGAAAGGTAAGAAAAAACGTGCATTTGCGTTTCAAATGTCCGATCCTGCAGCAGCACACTTCCAAAGCCCATACATGACAGTAACCCGATTAAAGGCCCCATTCTCCCGATTTTTCTAAAAAAATCTCCCACTTTGCTCTTCTGAAATGTTGGCATGTATGCTGTACTTCCGTGAGTTCCACGAAATTCATGTTACTATTGAGCAACATGGCAGACTCATGATTTCAAAACTATAACGTTCATCTTCAACAGGTACGCACTCAATCGGACATAGTATCGCCATTGGCACCCCTCAGTCCCCCCTCCAACAAAATACATTACCCAATAATAACACACACTCAGACTGTTTGATTGGGTACAAAATGCTGCAGGTTTATTACATACACCGTTATGTAATAGGTGGGTTATCTTACGGGCGATCCAAGGGCAGGCAACCAACTGGGCCGCCTGATGAGCCGGGCAGCACTGGGGCGAACCCCGCCTTTGCTGCCGTCCAAGTGATTCTCTTCCAGGATCACGTGACCGTTGGTAACTTCTACTCACGCCCCTTCCCGGGGCGGAGCGTAGCATAGCAAACCCCCGGTTGTTCAGGCCCACAACCGACCGAAGGACTAGCGGGGCACCGACACGGCTTCCGGGACCCTCCCATGAGGCTCCTCGGATTTGGCTCTGGCACCCCCTATGGTGCCGCGCAGAGGTACCCTTGGTACCGGCCTGCTCCCAGATCGCCCTGTAACTCCGCCTGCAACGAAAAAAGGAAATATTAGAAAATTCTCACCCGTACCTGCCAACCACGCCGGGTAAGCGGTAGGGAGGGATGAGGCGTGCGAGGCGCCAAGAGGTCGCCGGCATGGTGGGGGAGGGCAATATAGCCTTCCCCCACGCCCAGAGGAGCCCCGGAAGTAACGCCCGTCGCTTCACTTCCGGGCAGGAGAGAGAGGAAGGGGACACCGGCCGGAGTCCCTGCCCCCCAGGAGAGGGCGGGGAGGGGTGACCGGTGCCCCGGCGACACTAGGGCGCCGACCGCTCTAGTGGCCCCCTGCGGGGGCCGCGGTCAGCGGCATAATATCGCCATTGGCACCCCTCAGTCCCCCCTCCAACAAAATACATTACCCAATAATACCACACACTCAGACTGTTTGATTGGGTAGAAAATGCTGCAGGTTTATTACATACACCGTTATGTAATAGGTGCGTTATCTTACGGGCGATCTAAGGGCAGGCAACCAACTGGGCCGCCTGCCCGCCTGATGAGCCGGGCAGCACTGGGGCGAACCCCGTCTTTGCTGCCGTCCAAGTGATTCTCTTCCAGGATCACGTGACCGTTGGTAACTTCTACTCACGCCCCTTCCCGGGGCGGAGCGTAGCATAGCAAACTCCCGGTTGTTCAGGCCCACAACCGCCCGAAGGACTAGCGGGGCGCCGACACGGCTTCCGGAACCCTCCCATGAGGCTCCTCGGATTTGGCTCTGGCACCCCCTATGGTGCCGCGCAGAGGTACCCTTGGTACCGGCCTGCTTCCAGATCGCCCTGTAACTCCGCCACAGCTCTGGAGGCAGCCACCGTCGCCGCCAGAGCCCCCCACCCAAGCAGCTATAGTTTCACCTGCCACCTCTCCTGTCTGGAGCTTCCTGCAGTCCAGATAAAAGAGAACCGTCCCTGCTGGTTATGGTTATAGGTGGCCCCATCTACATCCCAAGCCCTTGACGCTATCCTGGGTCAGATAGTGTCTGCTGAAACAAGAGGCCTGTCCGGCCTGGGGAGTTGTGCCAAGGGCACTTCACCCCCATGCGTGAAAGTTCCACTGAGAATAATCCACATTTGTAAAGCGCGAACAATCACCCGTAAGGGTCTGTAGGCGCTCGGGCCCGCCGGAAAGATTAAGCAAGCTATTGCCCAGAGTCACTTGGTGCTAAGCAAATCTGCCGCAGGCGCAGGGACGCAGACCTTGATCCCCAGATTCTGGGGCCAGTTGCCCTGGCCACGGCACCACACCTCTTCCCGCTTCACTTGCCTCAGCCCCGAGCCAGCTCTGGGAGGGGTGGCCGCCGACCCCCAGGCTCGCAAGGCCCCGTCTATGTGCTGATCTCCCCTAGCTGCCATTCTCCTAGCACCAGGTGCGCCTGAAACCTGCGTGCCCAACATGGGACAGCAGCCCGCTCGCTAGGTGACCAGTCCCCCACCCGCCTGTCTGCTCTGATTACTCTTGCGAGAGGGATTCTATTTAACCTTTGTCGGTCACTTTGTTTGATACATCCTGCCGCGCAGGAGTGTTTATGACTGAAGGGGGTGGCCCTGGGCAAGGGACCCTCATGCCCTACCATGTATCCCTTATTCCTTATGGGAATTGTGCCCGTTCAGCTCCTTCCGTGGTGACAAAACCCCCCGAGCATACTGGCTTATCTAATCTGTCTGATTCCAGCCGGCGCATTGCCTGCGGCATGGCCTAAGCATTCCGGATTGGCTAAGTCCTACTTTACCCGTACTAGAATGCCCCCAGCTAGGAGGGTGTCCAAGGGGGGGGGGGTACCTCCCGCCCGCCCAGGGCATCCCAAGCGGTGACAAATTTCCTGCTCCGTTGAAGTTCCACCTGGGCGTGCCAAATGTTCTATTGACATAATGTCCCCTTGTGTCTGACCCGCAGATACCCCAGTTGCTGGGACGGCAGCACAATATGTTGGCTGACCGCATCCCGCCAAGCGAGGTAAAAGTGTCTGTATCCCAGGTTCCCAGTTTCCTGCAGCTGCAGTACATGACCAGTGGCTCCGCTGGGGGATGCCACAAACCGCAATGGTCATCTGGACATTGAGGGAAGCCCCATTCTCACCTGGGCCTACCTCTGAATGATAGTGATTTAACACAGCTATAAGGCCAGGGGCCCGCCTATTAAACCTATTTACTTGTTTTTTGCTACTCGGCCCCTTTATGGTTGGAGCTCTGGATTTGCGCAGCGCGCATGCTCCCAGGGCACGGAGTTGCTTGAGAGCTGGTGTCTGTTACCCGCCCGCTGATACTTATCTCTCGCTAACCGTCCTACTGCTGGATGCTTCCCAAGCACTGTAGACTTCGTGGTCCCACCTAGATTGATCCCCTCGCCTGGGGGAAACCCGGTAGTAGTCAGGACCTTCATGGTACCTCCACCCCAGCGTGGACTATCGACATATTTGGGAACCCGGAGCAGGAGATGCCCCTTCAGGTCTCAGGTTCTAACCCATAGAAGGATAACCCTGGGGGCAGGCAAGTCTGTGGGAACCAGCAGGAACCTGCAGTGCAAATACCGGCCCTATCCTGAATGTAGTGAATGCTGAAGGTCAATATGCCCTGTTGCCATGAGGCTCTAACGTAGTGTTTACCAAACTTTTTGAAACACTGCACACTTGTTATATGACAGCTACACCACCCACATGCCGCCCTAGCCAAAGCGCGGGTGGATATGTCTTATGTGAAGCAACCCGAAACTAAACCTGCCTTTGTTTGCAGGGGAATACCCCCCCCCAGTGTACATCTGACCTGTTTCTATATGGTGCCAGCAGATGTTCCTCATAGAGGCCTAACCATTGGTTTGGTGCTAAGCTCAGTGGGCTGCCGGCAGGTGTTTTGCGACTTCTTACCTGGCCTCCAAACGTATATTACAAGACCGCACTACACCTACAATCCCCAGTACCAATGGCTCAACAAGGCTTGTTAGTTGTAGAAGATGACCGGAGCCACAATTCTGGCATCGCTGCGTAGCATTTCGAAAATGCTTCTGTTCTGAAATGGTGGGACTGTCACCTTTCTGTATTGAATAAGCCTTAAGTGTCTCCCTTCGCTGAATAGCAAGCTCGCCCATGGCTTGTGCAGCAGGCACTGCGTCGCCATGCAACCGACGTTATACTGAAAACGTGGCATGTAGGTAGTACCATGTTACTGTTCTCTGTCTGACACCCCACAGAGCGTTGTGTGAACAGCCTACACTGTGCAATGCTGTGCCTCCTAAAATTCCAGGCCGCATTCTAGACAGAAGTTAGTCACGCAGTGCCCACTGCTCCTCACCGCGAGACCCCTCTTCGCATGCAGTGATACTTGGATTCCCGTTTAATCTAGTGTTCGGTCGATTCCGCTTACACTACCAAGTGTGGGAATGGGGGCCCTCTTATGATGACGAGGCAGTAGCCAAATTTGTTGCCCACGCAAGCCGGACACCGCCGTGCGACATCCAAGGAGAACCCGCTATGGTTTAAGGCCCCCTACTGGGAGATGTACAGTCCCTGCCTTCTTTGGAACCCACACAACTAAAGAGGAGGTGTACCTCTCTGGAGGCCACTCTTGTTCACACTGACCTGCTCGGATGCAGGAGTTCTGGGAAACAATGACCAACTGAGTGATCACTTGCGACCCGATCGGGTTGATTGCCCAGACAGAACTGGTATTGAACAATTGAAACCTACATGGTCCATGATTTAACTCGGGCGCCATGAGGCGCTCTTGAACAAGGACCGGTGGACAGCAATTCTTTGGATTAACAATAAACTATTGGTGGGTTGGAGACAGGGGTACCCTCCAAAACACTGAAATAACATCGGTGAGGATAGTTCTATGAAGAAAAGCATTGAATGAATCGCTCCTCAAAGTCAAAGGACAAATACCCTGTCCGGTTGCCACCCAGGCAGACGTACCGCAATGCCAACTGTAGGCAGAGTACACGCACTCACCGACCGAGAGCTATTTACGGCAAATGTACCCCAATTGCGCCAAACTGGGAATTGGCATACGCGTGCGCTTCCTTACGGCAAGGCAGTTCTACTGAACAGCTGACAATTGTGCGACTACATGCCAGGCTCGTGGCAGGCAGCCACTTCCTATCGCACCACACCTTGCTCCTGCCGTGCTGTCCATCATAGTAACACAACCAACCCTGATACTCTTGCAGGCATGATACTTGCGCCTATTCCAAGCCCTCCAAAACTATACGAATGGCTTGTTCAGCTGGCAACAGTGATTTTAATGCAAAATGCATTGGTCCATGCCTGTTGGGTCATCTCTACAATAGACAGACAACACCAACTCGTGGCAGACTGTCCCCAGCGCAAGTTTGCAAGTCGCTCGCGTGCGGCGCACCAGCAACCACTTGGTCAAATCCCCCCGGTAAACTTTGTGCTGTGATTTTTGCCTTAGTGGGCGCTATGTAGTGGCCACTTAGTCTTTTGCCGCTATGTCAATGCCTCCCTGTATTCAAAGCAATTGGGGCACTAAGCTACACCCATCTTTCGGCTTAATCAATGCTTCTATTTGCATTAGATAATAAACCACCATTCTAGCTCGGTTGCGTTGCCCTCCAAGAGCTAGCCACCCCCTGGGTGGTGGAGGTCGTAAGGTGGTGGCAAATCGGGGCCGAGGAGCCCCCTAACAGCGGAGCCCCATGAGACACACACCGGAGGCGAACTATGCTCCAAACATCAGCCGGGCCCACTCCCCCCCCCTTGGGGGGTCAGAAGAAAACCAAATCACTCGGGCCACTGTAGCGTGGCCGGGGCCTGGGAACTACACCCCCGCCCTCACCGCGGAACAGGTAAACCCGGTATGGGCTCAAGTGCGGGAAACCGCAGGGCACCAATGCGCCCCCGCAACTATAACCCCAAGCACACACAGGGCGTCCGAAACACTCGCAGCCTGCGTGGGTGCAGGGGGTGGGTGGCATCCTACGCAGTACCTCCTGCAAACCCGACCCACACAAACTGCCAGGCCCAACAGGAGTCCTGTGCTGGCCGGCTGCACAGCAGTACCAGAGGCGTGAGGAGCAGGGCGCGCACTGCACGGACTCAGGGCAGCTAGCAGTTCCCGACAGAAAACGCTGTCCGAACGCGGCATTTATACTCAGGAAATACATTATTTCCCACTAGCTTGGTCTCTGCCGGTGGTGCCGCCGGGAATGAAGCCGGACTTCACCACCAGCCAAATTAAACTCTTGCGCCAACATCGCCCGGACAAACTTCGGCGGTCAGGCCAAGGAGTTTATCTCCCTGGGAGCCGCCACGGCACACCCCACACATAGCCGTCAGGGAGGGTGAGGGCGGGGGAATCGATGATCAACCCCCAGGCCATGGCCTTGTGGTTGGGCGGGGGTGACTACCACTAACCTCCTTCGCGTCGCAGACCAGGACGATGACCCAACCGCAGAACGGACCCGCGTGACCTCTCATGAGGCGTGCGAGGCGCCAAGAGGTCGCCGACATGGTGGGGGAGGGCAATATAGCCTGCCCCCACGCCCAGAGGAGCCCCGGAAGTGACGCCCGTCGCGTCACTTCCGGGCAGTTGAGAGAGGAAGGGGACACCGGTAGGAGTCCCTGCCCCCGAGGAGGGGGCGGGGAGGGGTGACCGGTGCACCGGCGACACTAGGGCGCCGACCGCTCTAGTGGCCCGCTGCGGGGGCCGCGGTCAGCGGCATTGTACGGGAGATAAGTCATATCCTGGAGCTTTTGCCTACACTGCCCAAAGTGCATGTATACCGGGTGTCAATGCTTGTAAAATACAAAAGCCCCGGCAAAATGTGTGACGCAGTCAACCCAGCATGCCTCCTTGCGTACATTGTCAACTGTCATTTCCTGTAGGTCCAGCTATGCAGCTAGGGACTACGTTACCCAGGCTGCCCTTGTCGCGTTCCATATCTGTTCCATGCCTAACCAGGCGGCAGTGCGCCCTGTCTGTCCTCTGTCGCGTCTCGATTTGCCGGTTTGTTGACGTCATCGGATCGCGTCCCTCCAGCGGTGAGGCGGCGATTTTCCTGTTTCAGACTAAGTGTGTGAGGCAAAGACGAAATCGGAACTGTTCTACCGTTTTCTAACGGCTTAAGGACATCCCATCACCGGCCTTCACAAGGCCAGACAGCGCCGCTTCACCTCAGCACTCACCCCGGACTCGCCATGGAGTACCTGATCGGTATGAAGGGAAAGGACTTCGTTCTCGTGTCCGCTGACACCGTGAGCGCCAGCAGCATTATCAAAATGAAGGAAGGTGCGTACCTCCCCAGACACAGATTCTAACACACATGGTGGACCTCATCTGCTCCATGATCAAAGGACAGAGGGTATCCTCTTACATAGAGCCCATAACAGTATCCGGGCCCCAATATCCTCATTGGGGTGAAGGGAAGTACATGCAGCAAGAGAGAATGTCCAGTTACTGATCTGACGACGGGGATAGGCGGGCGGTCCTGTGGCCCTTGCTTAATTTGTAAAATCATGCTGTGGTACCAAGGAACTTTCAGTGTAAGGCTGTACAGCGGTTCGGTTGAGATAGGCTGATGGGGTAGATCGCCCCGTAAGCTTGGGCTTTAGAGTTCGGACATCAGGTCTGTCATTCAAGATACATAACCTTCAGGCTTAAGCGCCCTGGGATTAAGTAGAATTTACACTTTCATATCTCAAAGGAGAGCTAACCATCACGTGAGCGTTCTTTTAGATGCAAAACTATATATCAAATTTCATAAACTTTTGTCGGATGTTTCCTACATCATATTTATCCCTGATGCGATATGGAATGCACAAACGTTGTCTTCGGACTGGTGAGTGTTCTCACATATACTGATGGGTTTGCTTTACACCCAAGACCTATCCCATAGATGTCCTCAGAATTATATATACTCTCAACAAACAGCAGAGTCCTTCTTTACGCAATTCAGATTTTAGATGACCTCAGAATTATATGTACTCACAACAAACAGCAGAGTCCTGCTTCACGCTATTCAGATTTTAAAGAGCAGGGCATAGCATAGCGCAGGGCTGCCGCTTAAGTGACAATTTACAAGGTCTTTCCTTTGGAAGAATAGCTGGCTCACCGGCTTATGCCTTAGATATGAGAGCTGGCCCCAACGTTATGCTGCTTCTATTGCACGACTGATTAAATCTAATTAAGATCAACTGAGTGTGTTTTCCAGGATCACATAGATAAATCCAGATGCTGGGAAATCTGGAATCCTGCTTCCTTTTCTCTCTCAAATCAAATTAGTTTTGTTGGTTTAGACCTCATCAGAGATCAGCAATATACATTCATAATCAGTCCAAAAAACACATCTTAAAACATAGCAAGCTTGATAGATTCCTTCTGTTAATACAATGATAAAGCACTTTAAAAAACTTAAACAGCTTGTATTACACAAATTCATCAGGAGGTGACTTTACGGAAGCGATCAAGTCAGTCACAGTCAATTCACTTTATTCAATCCTTCTATTATAAGATCATAAAAGTACAAATGTACAAAATTAAAAACATCCGTCCAAATACATTTTTTAAAAAGATCAAATAAGAACATCCATACAGAACGTTCACGATAGCTAAGCGATCGGCTATGAGTAATTACTAAAAACAACATATAATTAATTCTTGGATATTATGTAGTCTCCTATTTTCCCATGATGAAGATAGATAGGGCCCACGCCATGGTGTAACAAACTAAGGGATCAGGCAGTGAGTGTAAAAAATACATTCCTATGCGACATTGTATCAAACTATATTTACGCATGAGAGACATTATGAATCTTTTGCGGTGTGTCACATAAAATTTGCAAAAGGAAAAAAATGTGCAAGTTTGATTGAACGGACACACCGGCACAGGGACAGAACGGGAGGTCATGAATAGATTATTTTTTTTTCCCGATGGATGGGCGAACATAAAAGGGATAAGATTCAGTCGAAACCCAAGTAAGAGAAATCTGTGACGTAAATTTGTCACAATAGGTAAATATGAGGATTTGCCTTCCTGGATAGTCGGCCACTCTAAGTAAGATTTTACTGATACTTTTAAACAGTTGGTTTTTAATCTTTGTTTGCCCTTAGTATGAGAAAACGAGTTATAATCTCCTGTTTTGAAATATTGGAGCAATCACTTGGCAAAATAAATAAGTGCTCTAAACCAAGGGTGGAGAGACTATTTGTAATATATGTTATCCATTGAAACCTGTGGGCATTTTCCAGAGATAGACAGTCTTATATTAAGTCCTGAGTAATTGGAACCTATTTTCTTCTCCAAATAGAATGCCATAATAGTGATTGGAGCCAGGCTAGTTATATCATTAATATATGGAACCTTGATTTCTGCGTGACATATGAAATTTGAGCAACTTATGGGGAGGCCTACTAGTTTTTTTCAGAAAGTATCCTCTATAATCTGGAGAGCTGAGGAGTTGGAATAACCCCAGGTTCCTGCCCCATAAGTTGCTACCGAAACAGATTTGGCGGTGTAGACTGGTTTCACCATATCAATAGGTTTCGCCCCAAGTTTTTTAAAATAAAAGAAAGTAGGGCAATTATGCTTTTTTTTTTTATAGCAATAAACCCCTTGTAATAATCATATTGGACCAAGTTAGTTGTCTATCAAAGGTCACCTCTAGGTAAGAAAAGGCATCAGTTTGGGCTACCTTCTGGCCAGCTATATAAAAACGTTGAACCTTCTTGTCCTTTCGTCTGGTAATTAAAATGAAGGACTTGGCCTCGTTGGTTTTTAAATCCAAATTGCGCATATATTTCACATAAACCTCTAATAGCTGTTGTGGGGCTACGCCTGTGCGGGCAATTAACACTGCATCATCTGCTTAGAGAAGGATTGGGGTGCGTACATTGTTAATCTTGGGAACTTCTGGTGTTGAGTCTGATAAGGGAGCATCCACCCCATTAGTATAGACGGAGAAGAGAAATGGAGCGAATACTCAGCCCTGTCGGATGCCCCTGTTGATTGGAAACGCCCTAGTGCACTCACCCTGCCTCCCGTATCGGACACAGGCCGAGGCCAGAGAATAAAGCTGTCTAATAAAGAGGGTAATTGCCTCATTGATATCCATTTCTTTCATTATCCTCCATAGATGGTGATGTGCCACGCAGTCAAATGCTGGAGATAAGTCCATGAAGGCCAAGTATAACTTGCCGTGCTTGGCTTGGGTGTACTTGGCAATTAACAGACTTAAATTGAGGCACTAATCATGAGTGCCCATCCTTTGTTTAAAACTATATTGGACCGGGATCAAAACATTATTACTGGTAGCCCATTCCTCAAGTCTGTTCGGTGGAACCCGACCCATAAGCTTAGCAGGGCTGTCCAGGAGAAAAAGTGGTCTGTAATTTTTAGGCTCGGATTTATCTCCTTTCTTGTGTATGGGGATTAAGATAGATTTTGTCCATGAGTCAGGTGGACCCACTCTAGTGACTACGTTGAAAACGTTTGTCAACACCGGTCCCCATAAATCCAGCTGCTCAGTAAAAAAAATCTATCAGAGTACCATGCGGGCCTGGGGCACTATTGCTGGAGCACTTTATAAGGGCCTCTCTAATCTCATGATGGTTAAAAGTGAGGGGAGGTTTAATGGGGGGAGAAGTAGCTGCCCGCTGGGTGGTCACTCCCTGGGCTTTAGGGTCAAATATTGAGGAAAAGTATACAACCCAAGATTCCTCATCCATATGACAATCCAGACTCTGGGCTTTAGAAGGTTTGAGAAAAGGAGCGTTGATAACTCTCCAGAAGTCCCTGGCATTATTAGAGATGGTGGCTAGGTGCAATTGTTCCCTTGCTTCTTCCTTTAGGGTGTTAATTCTGGTCTTCCTGGCCTCTTTATACCGGAGACGGGGAAATTTGACTAATTCTACATCTCTAGGCGTAGCTCTAAGAGCCTGATGTAAAAACTGATAGGGACTAGATACATGCTTGGTCAAACCATCTAGGGCCTGGAATTTTGGCAGTAGGATTATTTCTAATTAGGAGGTTTTTAATCTCCGATAGTATCAGTTCAAAGGCCATGCTTACCTGGGTAGGATCAAATTCCGCTTCTACGCAGGTCATAATATCGTTTTGCCTATTTGCAACAAAGGCAGGAACAATGTATGCTTTGTCTATTGTGGCCCATTTAAGGATAATACCATTATTCCTTGCTATCGTGGGTTTGACATGTTTAGAATGCTCTGGATGGATTCCTACCCATTCTAACTTACCAGTATTAGCAGCGTGATCACTAAAGTTAAAGTACTTAATTTCTACATTACAAATAGATTTTTTAGGGAGTCCAAAATTAATAATCAATAGTTGAACGTAACATACCTGAACTTAAGTCTATAGGATTCTGCATCTCTAGATTGTTAATCACAACGAATCTGTTCAGAGTGTCCCCATAGTGGTTATGTGTGAAAGAATAAAGGCTCACCTGACTCATCGATTAAGCCACAAGCTGTTAAGTTTGAGAAATGACAACAATGCACATTAAAATCACCCACCCATAGTATGTTCGGTATCTGTTTTGGAGTGTTAAAAAGTACATTCATTTCCCCTTCCAACTGGTCAACAACCTTCCTCATATCGCTGGTGAAGTTATTGTAAAAATTGATTAGTACCACTGTGCTACCACCTGGGCCTTTTAGATGTAGTAGTTGATAATAAGGGGAAACATTATGATATGACAGGACTACCAACTTAGGGTATTTTTCAGCAGTGTCAGGATCCCTCCCCTGGCACGACCTGATTTAGACAGAAGGGCGGCGGTGTAAAAAGAACGATAACCATCTAAATTAATTGACCCAGTTTCCCACGTTTCTTTAAGACAGATCAAGTCATAAATGGTGACAATTCTTAACCAATCAGGGACGGATAGTTTGGAGCTCAAACCGTCAATATTGCAGGTAATTAATTTAACGTGATCCATCTGATCACAGAATGCAGTCGGTGGCTTGGGGGTTTCTAATCATGATATAATGCGACTTTGAACAGGAGTGGGGATCCTCCTGTTCGTCCTCTGTCAATCACAACCCTTTAAGTTTATTAATACATTGAATCAGTTGTGGGTGGGAAAAGAGATAAAGGGTTATCCCGACAGAAGGGATTGGGGCTCAGGCTGGGAAATCTTGAATCCTGCTTCCTGAGCTGCCTTACCACTCTCAAAGCAAATGATTTTTATTGGTAAGACCTCATCAGAGATCAACAATATACATTCATAACCAGTAAAAAAAAATCTTAAAACATAGCAGGCTTAATATATTCCTACTGTTAATACAATAATAAAACGCTTAAAAAAGTTTAAACAGCTTATTGCACACACATTCATAAGGAGGTGACCTTACTAAAGCGATCAAAAGTCATTTATTCTGATTATATTATATTTAAGACACATAGGTTTTAAAAAAACGATTCCTACCTTCGGCCACGTCTTTACAGGGGCAGACTTTTACGACATGCACAATCCACTCTCCACTTGATCCATTCTCTACCTGATCCATTCTCTCATGGATACTACATAAGCAATTTTCAGTATTTAGGGTTAAAATGTCTTATTTTGGTTTCATTTAGACAGTCTCACTGTCGTAATACTTTTTGATTTTACATTAGACGCCCCCTCCCCCCACACAGTGGCCTGGTAGTTCTTATCTAAAACTGACCTCCCATCATAAACCTGTAGCCTCACCACGATGAGGGATTGAGAGTGAGTTTAGCTCTTATTGGCACGCAACCCCACAACACACCGTTTGCACCAAGGGCACAGGCATCATGAAGGTGAAGGGTGGGAAATGATCCCTAGTCTCCTATACTTCCAAACACACAGCATCATCAAGATCGCGGACAGTGACACTAGCTCTCACTGCCGCAGCCCTCACGATACACACATAAGTCTCCCTCCAACACAGCTTAATCAGAACCAAAATAGAGGAGAGACTTCCAAATCTTCAGCACACTGAAAATAATTGCCCTACATTCAGCACCATCACGATGCATCAAAATTGCTTCTTCGCACATTCATAATCATTGTGCTGTTCCCCCAACTTGTACAACGACCCATGACTGCCACTGAAGTAAGGTAGGAAATCACATTTGCTGAAATAATTTGAAAGTTTGGTTATACCTCGGAATCTGGTCTTTCCTTGCCACCCTGCTCCCTCTCCCTGGTCATTTGAAAGTATGGCCTTCATTCGTTCTTTAAATCAAAGCCCTGTTGAATGCTGAGAGCATGTTATTCATCATCTGCCCACGACAAAACATTGGTCATTTACTTGACCTCCCTAGAATTACCAGCAAGGCTTCCACGGTGCACTCAGTGAGAGGTCAAATGAGGGGCAATTGCAGACATATATGGACAATCCTTCTTACTGTTTTCATTAAGTAGTGCTATTTGAATCTTCCAAAATGGGCTAATCTAGCTGAAAAGCTGCGATAAGAGCAAAACTGCCTCCTATGTTTGTTCAATTTCTGTTGTAACCGTTTTCTGTCTCTTGAGTATGTACAAGTTATCTGAAAGAAAATTAATTGTGATCTGCGTACATATCTGTTACGTTCTGGGAAACGTAGAACCACCTCTGTTAAGGCTGCCATACTCTTTAAAATGTTCTTTGTACACGATTGCACCTTTGTGTAAGAGTCCCAATTATTTCAACAGTCACCTCTGCAGTCTCTAATCTGTTTTATACTGAAGGGTATCTTCATGTTTGTTATCTCAACTGGGCCTTCACATTGGAGTACCGACCTGCCCGGCGCTGCATTCATTTAGTTAACTCTTTAAAAAGTGCATACATTTAAAATGGGTATATTTTCTCAGTTTCTCTACCCTTAAATTTGGTTTCCTCTATGGGGCTTTCTTGCGGCACCTCTTTTTTTTTATACATAGAGCACTTGGAAAATATAATTTCATCTTTCCTCCTGGGTACTATCCACCATAGTTCACTTTCTGATATAATTGTTTGGAAGCGGCACAGTGTCAATAGCTGGCGCTTCAGCTGACACCCCAGTTCGAAGCTTTAGCAATATTATTTGGTGACATAATGGGATAAAATAGTTCAACGAAAATGTATGAAATTTCTACAATGCCCATTTGAATGGTATTCTGAAATCCAACATTTACCAAATTAGATTTTGAGAGAGGCACCCAGTGGCACTTCTTCAGACACAACAATACACTAGACGTGGCAAAACGAATGACTAGAATAGTTTACTCGAATGGCCTTCATCTGTTCCTCATGAGCCAATTGAAAATATTGAGTTTTCTTATTACCGTCTAGATAATGAATCTGAAGGGAACACATTTCTGCCATTGAAGCCTCTTAACTGCTGGTGCTGCAACCCAATTTACACGGTTTAATTCAACGCTATTTCACTTATGAAGGTTGAAAACAGAGCATCATTTTGTCCGAGCATGATTCTGTGTTAAGAACTACCCTAGAAAGCTAGCCTTGATAGTGAATTGAATCAAAATGCTTAAAATATGTCTTTGCAAGAAATTGCAATCTGCATATTGGAACGTATTTTTACAGTACAGATTCAACATTTCTTCTAAATATCAGGATTGATAGGATATTTCATCAGAAGAATCAAGATACCAGGGTTTTATAATAAGGTTGTAGTAGGGTGGTGTTGTTACCTTGTATTATAGAGAATAAAAGATCACCTGTTAAGTTAAAAGAAATGGATAGTGCAAGTCACAGATCCTCCATATCGTTACTTTATATGGTTACTAAACCCTTCGGTGAGTTACAGTATCTGTGTAACATATAGTGAGTGTGCTTTATCCCATCTATCTCTCACTATAGTATAGGTGAGTCTGCATCTGATTCTGAAAACATTCACCATACAAGTCTGCTATTGGAAATGGTCCCGCCGTGCACTATGGATCAATCATCAGTTTTATCTGATTTTAACATTTGTAGGGTGCTCGATCTGTATGATGCCTCAGTGTGCAAACAGCATCAGGACAGAACCAGATTGCTGCGGTTTTAGAAAACTTGTTCAAATAGTTTCGTTTTTAGATTTTAAGGGAATGAGAGCAAGGAATGGTGATATCTATGGTTCGGAAGCAAGTTGTTTGACCGAGTTGTACCCCAATGAACATGGAAGGGACAAGGCTTTGTAGGAGGCTACCTGGGTCACGTTTTTACAGGAGGAGCAACGATTCGTCTGCTAGGTCTGAAGACAGTCCACTCGGCTAGGTGTTTAGGAGCCAATTTGAATAATGAGTAGGCCAGTGAAGAGGCGTAAAAGATTCATATACGGCTGCAGTTTGGGGTATTTCCAATTACTGAAAAACAGAAAGGCGAGGTCTCAAGCAGGCGTCACAGGGTATGACAGACCAATTGGACCTCTAAGCTGGCGTAGTAATGTTGTTTTAACTCTTCTGCTTTGATGAAGAGTACTCCGAGGAAGTTATTAACTCTGCTTGGGGTTTATACTAAGTGCTCACACTTGGCTCTTATCCAGCAAGGATTGCTCAGCAGCTTTAGTTAAATCGAAAGTAAAAGGGTAAGTTGCCTGCCTGTCTTGTTCTGGGCTTGTACGCAGTTTCCCTATAACAATGGTCTGCACTGAAACACCTTCAAATAGTGTTTGGAAAGCCACTTTAAAATCTAATTTACTATCTAATGACGTGTTATTTTATTTGTTGAGCTGCTACCTAGGCTTGTTGCATGACATATTTGTTAAATGTGTACATTTATAGCAGCACGAAATACATTATTCAATCAGTAGATTTGCAGAGCGCTACTTGTCACACATGAGGGTATCCAGGTGCTGGCAGAGTTCAGTTGATGAGCGAGGTATGACCCCTGCATGGTGTGCACTTGTGTTCCTATTCCCTTAGTGTCCTACTGCGTCTATGTGGAATCCTGGTTTTTGATATTGGCCCTAGCCTCACACTATTCTAGTGTGTCCATAGAGGTCTAGGCCTGCTCTTCACATGAGTGACAACCTTGAGTGGCACACCGTGTGCTCTAATTGTGCAGACAGTGAACTGCTGTCCCTGTAAGGGTTGAGCACATAGAGCAGTGTTGGCAGCTTACTATGTTTTGTGAATCTATAGTTGTGACCAGATCTTGTTATCTCTGTCACTGGTGTGAAGACCTGCTGTCCCATATGTGTAAAACCTTCTTCTATGCACTTAGTCAGATTCTAGTGTTAACGTTCCAAGTGTGTGTTTGTGTGTGCAGCCTGTGTGGTACATGCGTAGTGTGCATCAGCGAACCAGTCATGAATGCCTCTTGGATCATTTTAGAGGCCCCTGGTCTGGAGTCTTGCACAAGATGGAGTTGTGGTTCTTTTCCTAACAGTGAATGTGTATTGCTGATATTTCTTGAAGCTGGAGGGAGGAGACCCAGACACTCAAGTGAGGATAGAGCAGTCAAGGCTCTTTGATGAGCCTTTTGCTGATAAAGAAGCTGCCGATTAGTGTTCCTGTAGCACCGCCCTTTAGTAGGTTATGGGGATGAAGAGTGGGACGGCAGACTTTGTTGTGCAAGCTGAAGGGAACCCTTTGGGTGAGACCCAGCTTTCTGTCTTTTTCGGAACACTTCTTCAGTATGGCATATGAGAGCCAGGCACACACAGCTCACATCTTTTTTTGCCTCTGTTGTTGTTACTTCAGGCTAGAGACTACTCCTCTTTGAGGAAGTCTCTCTCCTCTCAAATCCTGAGCCTGGAGAGCAGCCTGGAAAGGACACTTGAAAGGCAAACCACCTCAAATAGGTTCTTAAAGTGGATACACATCGCCTGTCTGATTTTACTGTATGAAAGTGAGATCCACATGTTTTCTATGACCAAGGAAGGCAGTGTTCCACAGAATACTCTAAGGACTGCCTTGCCATCAGAAATCGAGTCTTCCTTTCAGCCAGCTTCCCATTGGTAATGGGGGATTCACCTGAGTCTAGGCTTGCTATTCACCTATCCTGAAGCACCTACAAGACAGCCTGCAGAGAAAGGGAAGGAGTCTGCCAACGGTGTAGGAGTGACTGCCTAGGAGTAACACTAGGTGCAGTGTGTCGCCGGTGTGGTGAGTCTTCAGAAGAGAGGCTGCATATCTCCGGTGTCGGCTGGCCCCAGACTCTCCTCTGCAAACCTAGTCGGAACCATGAAGCTGTGGTGTGACCTGACTTTTGTGGCTGAATTGTGAACATGTGTTGCTGCACATCCTAAGACTTTATTGTGACTTGAACCATGTGGCAGCACCAACCGGAACCCAATCTGTCCAAGTAGATCTGCGCTAAGCACTTGCCGAACCAATTGACCCAGCCATATGCAAATCAGCCTTGAGCCTTCTGCAATAGGACAGCCCAGCCCTAACTGCCTTACCAGGTCCTCTATGAACCTGTACACAAGCAAACCAAGACTAGTTTTGCCCTGATCTGGGCACATCAGTTGGGTGCAGCCTGGTTCCAGAGGCACAGTGAGCCAAGGATCCACTTCTGGGCATATCCGTGGCCACTTGGGGTGTTACATTAACACACACAATGTGATTGGAGAAATGCTTGCAATTTCCATACTACAACACATTCAGGCTCTCAGTAGTAGCAATGGCCAGCAGTCACAGGATTCCCAGAGGTAGACTGGGGAGCTGGAGTTTAAAACTCAACAAAACACACAAGAATATAACAAGTGCTTGTCCATTCCAGGGCATGACTTAAGAAGAAAGAACGTTAATGCCCACCTAATCTATGGTGGCATGTTGGGCAAAAGAACGATATGTTTGAATACTACCCCAAGCGATTGCCAGTGGTTCCGAAAATTACAAGCATTCGTCCCATCTGCTTTTGTGTGCTTGGAGTTGTACCTAGCCCAGTTTGTAGTTCTATAGTAGGACGGACCACAGGACATCTGCAAACATTCTCAATTCCCACTGTTGGTGCCGCGTTGCCTATTCTTGCCCCATGGCCTCCACTATCCCGGGGTCTGACAATCACAGTTGCCAATAATTGCTGAGAAATTGCTTTTTCCATCCATCTCAATTACATGCCAGCGCTTGCAGATCTTTCACTAGAATGGTAATGCGGCTGTCGGTGTTTATCGGTCACTGTTGCTCAAGTATCAAATTGTGGTTTCTAACAGATAGTAGAACGCCGTTTTGATTTCAAGATTTTACAGCTGGCAAAAGAAAGTGTGATTTGTTGCTGTCGTGCAGTTTTGAGATTTGGTTGTAAAACAAACCTGGCAAAATCGCAGAGCATATTTCCATATGAACAACGGTCACGTCTCCAGAATGATTATTTGATTTCTTCATATAGTGTTATTTCTGTCATAGGCCTCTTCACACTCCTTGTTGAAAATATATTATTTGAACGGTTAATGGGTTTAAGCACTCAGTACAGTTTGAAGGATGTTACAATTACTTGTATTAAAGTTTGCAATAGATGGAAAGGCAAACGAATAAACAACATTCAAAACCTTCTAAACTAGTAAGTGTGGTGAAGCATTTCCTAGAGTGGTGCTTTCAAGCTTTCTTATGGCACTCAAGCTTTTACCGTCAGAAGGTGGCATGATGAAACCGTGTTCTCATGAATTTGATTGTTTATTTGTGTGGTTCAAAGTCAAAACCTTGTCTTGAGTCACACTTCATAGTTATTAGAAAAGTGTGTGGCTTTGATCTGATCTGGATTTCTAGATTCTACCTCTTTTCTTCCCTAGGAATACAAGGGATACTTTTATCAAATTTGGACACCTGCACCATTAGGACACTTTAACAGTCTTGTACCGCTAGGCTCAGAATTGCATGTCTTAATTTCCTCCAATATCTGATTTACTGTTGTGTTGGCAAGCCATACAGTCAAAGGTAGCCTGTGGCTGTTCTTCTACATGAGATTCCTGGTTTCTTATTTACAGGTTTGATCAATACATTAAATCTTGCACTTTAAAGTGTGCTTTTCTCATCAATCAATCAAACAGCATTTGTAAAGCGCAGAACTGTCACCCCATGGAATATCTGGGCAATGTGTCTCCGTCGAAGAGCCTGGTCTTGAGTCTTTATCTGAAGTCTGCCAACAAGGGGGCTGTATGGTGCTGGGAGGGGGTTGAAGGGTGGGAGGATGTCCAGTTCTTGGCCGCGATGTAGGAGGAGCGGCCCCTGCTGCGATGGATGCCGAGAGTGTGTGCAATGACGCGTGAAGAAGAGGGCAGGCGTCTAGCAGGTCAGTGGAAGTTCAGTGATAGTTGGGGTAGGCAGGTCATAAGTCGTGGAGAGCTTTGTAGGTGTGCATGAGGATCTTGAATTGGCGTCTTTTCTGGATGGGGAGACAGTGGATGTGTCTCGGGTGGTGGGCGGGGGCATGTGAGTTAGTTTAGGGAGGTCCAGGATGAGTCTGGCTGCAGCGTTCTGTATGGTCTTCAGTCTTGTGAGGAGATGCTGGCATAGAGGGCGTTGCTGTAGTAGTCGAGGTGGCTGGTGATGAGGGCCTGAATGACGGTCTTTCTGGTGTTGGTTGGGGTCCGTCTGAAGATTTTGCAGAGCATGCGAAGTGTGTGGAAGCAGGAGGAGGCGACTGTGTCGTTTCATGGTCAGTTGGCTGTCGAGGATGATGCTGAAGTTGCGTGCATGATCGGGCAGTGTGGGCCTGGGTCTGAGTTCTGCCGGCCACCAGCTGTGGTCCCATGCAAAGGTGTTCTTCCTGAAAATCAGTACCTCAGTTTTGTCAGAGTTGAGATGGATGCAGTTTCTCATCCATTTGGCTACATTGGTCATGGCGTTGTAGAAGTGGATTTTGGCATTGGAGGGGTCCTCGGTGAGCCAGAGGATCAGTTGAGTATTGTCTTCAAGGGGGGGTTAAGTAGATGTTGAACAGGGTTGGCCTGAGGGATGATCCTTGTGGCACACTACATATGCCGTCTTTGGGTGCATAGGTGAAGGGAGGCAGTCATATGCTTTGTGTGCATCCTGTAAGGAAGGAGGCGAACCACTTGAGGTCGTCTTGCTATATGCCTGTGTTGTAGTCTGTTGACATGCATATTGTGGGAGACTGTCGAATGCCGCAGAGAGGTCTAGGAGGATCAGGGCCACAGTTTCTCTACGGTCGAGGAATATTCTGACAACATATGTGCCAGCAATCAGCGCTCTCTCAGTGCTGTGGTTGGCACAGAATCTTGATTGAGAGGTGTACAGTAGGTGTTTTTTTTCCAGGAATAAGGTGAGCTGCTGGTTGATTGATTGCTTTCTCAAACTTTGGCCGAGTAGGGGAGGAGGGAGATTGGCTGCTAATGTTTGAGATTGTTTGGGTCAGCGGAAGCTTTCTTTAGGTGGGGTCTGATGTCTGTGTGTTTTCATCTGTCTGGTGGGGTTACTGTGGAGATGGAGGTGTTGAAGATGCTGGTGAGATGCATGTTGATTGGCTTCGTTGCGGAGTTGTAGAGGTAGTGGGGGCAGGGGTCGCTGGGTGCCCCAGGGTGAATGGAAGACTTGATGGTTGAGGTGGTCGGGGTGATGAGCAGTGACCAGGTGCAGATGGTTTGGTTTGTGTTTGCTGGTTGGTTGAGAGTGGTCAGTCTGATGTTGAAATTATTGTAGATGTTGGTGATCTTGCTGTGGAAGTACTCCGAGAGGGTGGTGCGGAGTTCTTGGGAGGAGTGGATGGTGTTCACTAGGGCTGTCGGGTTGTATAAATATTCTAAGCTAACTGTTCCATATTTTAAGAGAAGACAATTGGGGTGGTGTTTTTGAGGGTGGTGTGGTTCAGTTTTGTATCTGTTTTCCCCTGAACTGGAAGCGTTTTAGGTCATTTCAAATTTCCACGGCTTGTAATAACATGTCTCTTCTCTTCCTCTAATAAGTGTGCTCCTTTTCCAGGAGTACTGTTGTCTCTGATAACTAATGACACGAACTCCGGGATCAGTGCTGCACTCTAAAAGGACCCATAACACATCTGTATGTATTCGCAAACCAGCCATTCTTCTACAGTGTTACCAGTTTCATCTTATCCTCCTGACAACACAATATCAATGCTTCGCTTGGTGCACAATTTGGAACCAAAGACGGATGTATCATAAGATAACTGAAAAGAAGCGTGAATGTGCTGTGCGAAAATATGTTTACCTGTCTGCATGCAGTTGGAAGACAAGCTTTTTTGTGGCAATGAGATGCTTTGCATGGTCCCTACGTTTTCAGAACAACCAAATTATTGTTTTTATTCACAGATCATGACAAAATGTTCAAGATGAGTGAGAAGATCTTGCTCCTTTGTGTCGGGGAAGCCGGCGACACTGTACAGTTTGCAGAGTACATTCAGAAAAATGTCCAGCTCTACAAGATGAGAAACGGTAAGTTTAGATTGTTATGATGGCAGGCAAAAGGTGCGGGGGTTGGGGAGTGTTGGAAAAGAGTTATAATAGTTTCTGTGCTTGTTTTTTGTCTGTTTGACTCAAAACTTATTGTCCAAATGGTTGGCAGACTTTTGTTTGTGATCCTACTTAAGAAGTGTTTTGTGTGACCGACCAGTGTGATCCTCTCATCTTGACATAGGGCACAGAGCGTATTAGTGTGATGGAGGAGGTGTTCTGGGAGAAAAGCACACACATTATATTTGTAATTTGATGCTGGTTATAATTCACTTTGCAGGTCTTGTGTTATGTTTTATGGTTTGTTATGCATTCAGTTTATATCTCAAACTGACCTCAGCTGTTGGATCAACACTCTGTTAAGTGTTCTATGCCTGGGAGGTAGACGGGTGGAGGGGAGGACGAAAGGTGAGTAGAGATCTACCTGGATGGTCTGCATCGCAGGTGTAAGTAGCCCAATTTAGGGAGCTGGAATGGTAGAGGAACTAAAATATACAGTCGGCTACATAACACCAATCTAGCCAAAGAGCCAATGGGGTCCTGTGTGTCTGTATACCAAAAAAAGGGGCACTTATGGAATGCTCTGTAGTACGTGGCCTCATGCACAGGGCAGAGATGCAGTCAAATGAGTAAAATGCCACTAGCCAGGTGGCAACCTTAGTACCCAGTAAGTATCCCTGGATATAATCCCATTAAAAGAGGACAGTGTACATTTGCAAATTGTGTGACTTCATTGAAGTTTCCGAAGGCATTTTGCTAGTTGAGGGTGCAATATAAAAAAAAAATGAATAACCGTCCCAAATGAGAGCAAGCTTACAATTACCAAGTTCTCCATGTGGTTTCTTTCAGGTACAAGAGGTTCTCAGTTCATGCTGAACAGTATAAACCAAGTGGGTGTAAGACCATAGCTCTGATTTCTAACAGTATGGTTATACCGTTGGCATTTAGTAACTAAAGAAAGCACCATAAACCCCAAACTGCAGTGCAGGAAGCTTGCCAAGCATTCTTGCCCCTTGCACACTGTGTATGTCCGTATTTCTTTAACTGTGCACGTGTAAGATTTTAATCTATGGGTGTAAAGTGGACATGTATTCTTACCTCGGCTTGTTGGTGTGCATGTGTATAATTTCTTGAGCATTTCTTGCTCCAATAGGCATGTGTAGTGCTCACCGCTTACATTGACTAAGGCTCCAGATCTTGCAAGGACTCTTCTTTTTCTTCCTGGCCATGTAGCATGTTCACGGTAGGACTGCAATCCCGTGTAACCATAATGGTTAGTAGTGTAGGTGTTGGAGGTAGTGCACTGTCAGGAGGTCATAGTGAGGCTGTGTTGGGGTTGTTAGGTTCTTGTGCGTTGCTGAGCGGATTCCTCTGTGGGTCTCTAAGGTGGTGCGGGTATTGCAAGCATGGCGGTGGTACTGCAGAAGGAATAGTACGGTTCTGCAAGGTGATAGTTCTATTTTATGAAGTGGTAGTGTAAAATGAAGAGGTGGTGTAGAATGGTAATGTGGTGCTAGAATGATTCACTTTGGTGATAATAGTGAGCCTACACTTCAGGTAATGACCCTTAACTTCTATGATAAAGTCTCCAACAGCAGCTCTATTCCTAATCCTCGCTTCTGTTAATAACTGCGGTGGGAGTTGGGTCCTCATTCCATAATAAAATAGGTTCACTTCCATATTCATGCACTTTTTAGTTTTAAGTTACTATATAGTGGATACAGTATAATGTGTCCCCACTAATCCAATACAGTATTTGCTCTAAGGTTATGGTATGCCAAAGCAATACCTTCAACACTCTGCCTTCTGGCTTTTATTCAGCTAGAAAACACTTCTCATGTAAGGGCCCTTTTTGGTAAAACACACAGATGATGCGTGCAAAATAATTGGCCCTGTGTGGCTTCTGCAAAAGGTGAGATTCTGCAGAATAAATCTCTAGGGAAATGGCTTTTCCCCACCGTTGAGAATTGTATTTTTTGGCCAGAGCAAGGGATTTCAGCCTTGACCCTGGCTTGTTATTTTTCATACTTTGCAAAGGTTAGTGGAGGGCTTCTTCCTTTAGTGACACAAAAGGGAAGAGAAGTGGGCATGGCCTGGCAAAAAAAGTTTCATGTTGTCTTTTTTTTTTCTTGGTTAAAAACAAAAGCTGCCAAGAACTGTTTTTTTTGTGTGAAGACTGGTTTTTAGCCACTTGCTCATAGTTTTTAGCCTCTCATTGTCTATGCTCCTCAGTGGCTTAAAAAAATTGTGCCATCCCTGAATGCACTACGGTACACTATTCTCACATGATTAATACTGAATAACAATTTAGCGGTTCTTTCTATGTGTACACTGTTAAAACCAATTTATATTGATTCGAGAAGAGCCTTCAGATGGCAAAACTGGTATGCAAATTATCCATAACGTACCTTATTTTATGTAGTCCTGGTCCAGCCCAGAATATAATAGCACATGTAAGAGGTTAGGGATGCTTGTCGAGAATTTACAGATTCCGCAATGCATGTTTATAAAACCTGTTGGGGTGCACAATATGTAATTACTGGGTAGTAACATAAAAGCAGGTGATCACACCTTAAGCAAATAGTGAGCAGTCGCAGTGTCAGCCAGTGTTGAGTTTTAAATGTTGGTAGGATACGAAGAGGCTCTGCACCTCAGAGAAGTGAAGGTGGATAGTGCAAACCATGGTAATGAGTTCTTTCATGAAGGTCACGAGAGGGGGTGGATTCACATATTTTGGCAAGAAAGTAAAATGCCCCTTTTCTTCTTTCTCTGTACTCGTTTACTACCAACAAATGACAGCATTAAGTGCTGCCATGGAAGATTATATTTTGTACGGCTTTTGGTATGGTTTGTTGGTGTGGAGAACCATGTAGATAACGGAGAGCTACTTGCATTGGTTGCATCGTGGGAGAGAGACACATTGAAATTGCTTTGACAGTTAGGGTGATGTGATTACATGGTATTGACTGAGCAGGCAAAATGGTTATTCATTGTTTACTCATTTTAATACATGAACACATGCGTACATCGCAGAGCCGGCGGGGACAACTGGAAGCAAGGATCATGAGAAGCGTAATAAACATGACATATTGGTCGCAGTCGCTAGGCACTTTAAAGTGATAATAAGTAAAACAAAACATCACAGAACCATAAAAGACATGCCTGCCCCTTATTTCCCTGAAGGACCCCTTCTTCTAAGCTGAACCCGCAGTTTGTCATCAGCCACTTGAGCTCCCTCCATTTCTATGTTGCGAGTGTAGTCAATTCACTTCTGTCGGGGCTCCTGCTTGTCACCAGGAAAGTGATCAAGACTCATAGGTATTTGGGACAAGTGATATTGTGGAATTCAATATATAGCATGGAGAGACACGTCTTCTAAAGAGTCAAAGCTAGCACCCCTACACATCAACCCTAGATTATCTTTTTCATCCCCAACATGTCCCACACCTTGTACAGCTAGAATGCATACGTGGGTGTATTGCCTTTGCCTTATAAACTCAAGGGAGCTTGTTTAGTTGCTCCCAAAAAGAATTTGATTTGACAGTATCTGTGTGATTTTAATGGGTACGACAAATTGATTCCCTGCTCCCAGAATGACGTATGCTCATATGTGGGGAACCTCTCCCTAAACTGGGTACGTACGATCCATCCCCAGGGGGATTTCTGCGTCCCCTAGAATGGGTGGGAGAGGTTAGGGGTAGGATGACTGTCCCTTCTTTATCATGACCGGGTCGCAAAAGGTGAGCATGGCCTGTGTGACCATGGAAGAGTATAGCCCCCATGTGTGGGATCGTCTTAGCAATCGGGGTATCTTTGAGCTATGATCCTCTGCTATTGCTTGGTCCATGAAGCACCATGCCTTTACAGAAACTGCATCCCCCCCATTCTACCATGTAAAGGAGCCATGCTGCGTGATAGTAATTGGCTATATGCGGTACTCCTAGGTCTCTCTCTCAATGAGTGGCCATATATCATGTGTTTGGCCAGTCCATCCTTCTTGAACTCCCCCCCCCCCCCCCCCCCCCACAAAGAAAAAACACCCCATAACGGTTGAAGTGTTGAAGTAGAATGAATAGGGACAAATAAAAAACTTTTTTTTAAAGCTAGGGAGAGCAGTCACTTTAACTGCAGCAGAGTGGTCTAGCCACAATAACACTCCATTATGCCATTTGCAAGTCATCCCACATAGATCACAGCGACTCCAGGTAGTTTGTCTGGGTTGTGTCTTCCAAAGAGGTACTGCTTAGCACTGGAGAGAGAGGTTCAGGAATAGGTTTATCTTGAAGCCAGCCACATCTCCAAATTAGGGTTGTGTCTCAAAGGTGGAGTGGACCGGGTCTGTAAACATTATTAACACATCAACAGTAATGCGTGGTTTTAGATATCTTTGCTGAATGTTACTCCCCCCCTTTATATCTCGGTTAATTCTGATCACTAATGCTAGCTGTATAGAATGACCAGTAGAGGAGACCTGGGCAAACCCTGCATAGTTCCTTTCCAAATTCTAGAGGTATTGGAGGCCTTTCCATTGACCTGCCCCCTGGGCTATTGGGGTTGCGTATATTCTATCTGTCCATGCCCTGTATTCAAGACCAAGGATCTACCATAGGAATGGCCAATGCACTCTGTCGAAGGCCTCGACCGCAAGGAATGGGATCTGCTTACTTAATTGATAAGGTGCAAGGTGCATTTCATGTTGTCCGCCATATTTCTGCTCGGGATAAATGTGTTTTGACCAGGGTCCATGCAGCCTTACGTAAGCGGCAGTAGGCAACTCACCAGGATGCTGTAGAAGATTTTAGCATTTATGTTTAACAAAGAGATGGGGTGGTAGGACAGTCTTTGCCTAGTTTCTGGATGAAAACTATAGAGGCTTCTCATACAGAGGCCGTGATTGCGGAGAATGTGGCAAAAGAGTTGTATAAGCTGGTAAGGATTGGGACTAGTACTGAGCGAAAGGTTTTGTAAAAGAGGCTTGTGAAGTCATTGAGGCATGGTGTTTTTCCCAGGTTTGATTTAGCAATCTCTCTCTCTCTCTCTCTCTCTCTCTCTGTCTCTCTCTCTCTCTGTCTCTGTGTCTCTGTGTCTCTGTGTCTCTGTGTCTCTGTGTCTCTGTGTCTCTGTGTCTCTGTGTCTCTGTGTCTCTGTGTCTCTGTGTCTCTGTCTCTCTGTGTCTCTGTGTCTCTGTGTCTCTGTCTCTCTGTCTCTCTGTCTCTCTGTCTCTCTGTCTCTCTGTCTCTCTGTCTCTCTGTCTCTCTGTCTCTCTGTCTCTCTGTCTCTCTGTCTCTCTGTCTCTCTGTCTCTCTGTCTCTCTGTCTCTCTCTCGTGAAACATCCTTGAGGTAATCCTCCATGCTTACATTCTCGACCCTTGCTCCAGCAAATGTATTGTTGTAAAAGTTGTTCAACTCTGAGCGGATGTCCGAATCCAAAATAAGCAGGTTCTCTGTTTCAGTCTTATTAGAGGCTGTCAAACAGTTCTTGTATAGAGCGACTTGTCACCCCTGAGGGAATATAGGCGATGTGCTGGGGGACTTCAGTCGAAGGGCCAGGTCTTGACTCCCTTCCTGAAGTCTGTCAGTGATGGTGCGGTTGGAGATGGAGGGGGAGAGAGTTCCACGGTTTGGTAGCAAGGTGGGAGAAGGAACGTCTTCTGGTGCAGCAACGACGGATGTGCAGTGTTTGGGCGAGGAGATTTCTGGGTGGTTAATGGAAATTTAAACGGTGGTTCATGTATGCAGGTCCTTGCTTGTGGAGGGCTTTGTAGGCATTGGTTAGGAGCTTGAATTGGTATCTCTTCTGGATGGGGAGCCAGTGGAGGGCTCTCAGGTGCAGGGTAATGTAGGTCCTTTTCGGCAGGTTGAGCATCAGGCTGCTGTGTTCTGCATTGTCTACAGTCTTCTCATGAGTTCGCTTGTGGTGCCAGTATGGAGAGCGTTGTCGAGCCGGCTGATGATGAGGGCCTGCATCACGGTTTTCCTAGTGTTGATGGGTAGCCATTTGAAGATTCTACGGCGCTATCTGCTCCTTTTGGATCTTAGCCCTCCGCTTGGCATCCTAGAGCTTCCCAGATATATTACCTCCACTATAGTATCTTAGTTTCACCTGAGTATTCTGCCCTATCCATGTCCAGTAGCTTTAATTGCTTACACATCTTCCCCAGCTGCTATGGAAGTCTCCTTGCTCCTGTTAGTTTGTGCACTGCTTCTAACTCCCTGACCCTACTCTCTAGTTTGGCCCTCTTTTCTCATCTGTCAATATTGAGCTGGGCAGCTAAGGCGATGAGGTGACCTCAAACATAACCTGTCAAAGCATCCCACAAGGTGTGGGGCGACACCGCCTCTGTGTATTCGTTGGCAAGTTATAGCGTTCCTTATGTTCTTATGGAGGTCTTCCGTAAAGAATCTGGTAATGGCGGTGCGTTCTGTTCCCTCCATGTCCTGGGGGAGTTGCCGCTATTTGCCCCAACAGATGTCCGCTTTTGTTGCTTTGTACCTATTCACTTGCCCTGATCAACATGTCCTTGATACTGAAGTCTTTTTTGGTCTTCATGGTTCAAAGGCCTAAAAAATGGGCCAGGAGGGAAGTATTCTGCACAGCCAGCCGGGATGAAGTACCGTCAGCCCACTTGACCAGTCACAGCTTCTGCCCACCTGTGGGCATGCACTGTAGAAGTAGCCTAAAGGGGTGCACACAGTGCACCTCTGCTGCCCTCCACTGATGAGTTAGGCCCCATTCTATGGCCATTTGCGCCCCGCTGTACAAGCTGCCTCCTCCAGTCTCTTGTTGTCCTCATCAAGTGGGGGAGTCTGGGGTGCCGTCCTGCCCCATGTTCGTTCATGGAGAGTCCCTGCCCATCGTTAAGTAATATATGTGTGGGTACACAGTGCTATGTAATGGAGATGTCGAAAGGAGGGGGCAGCCTGACCTCACCCCTTTACCCAGTCCTGGTACGCTCATTTCGGTGCTCCTCATACCCTTCTCCTAACCAGCCTCTGAGGCATCTCCGATACTCCCTATGGCCCGCTGGGTTACTTGCCACCTCCTCAGATACCTGGGGACCGCATCTGCTCCTGTATCGTTGGGTCTCCTCGAGGGACCCGAGGTTGGTCCCTTTTCAGGCTCTGGGGTGATTTTCTCATTGGCCTCTGCGCCACCACCGCTAGGCACTACTCACCGCTCCTGTCCATGTGGGGTAGGCACTGTACAGAGGCCATTGGTGCCTGGTTCCCAGGAACTACTGCTGCAATCCTGGCCCCAGTGGAGAGAGGATCTAGCATGTCCTACTCTGTGGCCCTATTGTCTCTTCTCAGTTATACTTTTTTTTTTTTCTTTTAAGAATATTTGTTCATCCTCTCTCTTTGGGGAATTCATTATGATTGACTGAATGTTGTGAAAATAAATAAGTTAATCAGTGGGTCGTATAGAACGCGGCTGGTCACCTCTTGGAGGTGGGGGGGGGGATTCTCCAGGTGCTGGTGGGTGATTTGAACCTTGGTCGAGGGTGATGGCGGTCGAAGAGCCAAGTCTTAAGCTGCTTCCTGAAGTCATTTAGAGAGGGGGAGATATGAAGGTGGAGGTGGAAGTTATTCCAGGACTTGGTGGCATAATAGGAGAAGAAGCAACCTCCACATCGGTTGCGGGGAATGTGGGCCAAGGCGAGAGTGGCCCTTGTGGTGTCTGCATCTTCTGTGAGGGATAGGAAAAGATGGGTATCGTCAGCGTAGGCGATGATTTTGAGTCCATGGGTGGGGACGATGTCTGCCAGTGGCGTCATGTAGTTGTTGAAGAGGGTGGGGCTGAGGTAGAATCACTGGGGGACACCACATATGATGTCTTTGAGTGCAAGGGCAAAGGGTGGTAGGTAGACCCTCTAGGTTCGACTGGAGAGGAAAGAGGAGGTCCAGTTGAGTTTCTTGCCCTGGATGCCTATGTGGTGGAGTCTGGTGACTAGGGTGCAGTGGGAGACGGCGTTGAAGGCTGCTGATAGGCCAAGGAGGATGAGGGCCACAGTTCCACCAAGGTCGAGGAGGCATCTGATGACATCAGTTTCTGCAATCAGGGTGGTCTTGGTGCTGTGGTTCAGTCGGAAGCTGGATTGGGAGGGGTTGAGCAGGTTTTTTCCTTAGAGGTAGTCAGTGAGCTGGCGGTTCCTTATTGCAAACCATATTCCTCACAGATATTTGAGAACTTTTTTGTTTTACTTTGTCATTTATCTTTTTCATTGAAATTCTGTCTGTACGGCATACCATGTGCTGCTTGGAATGAAATCGCACGTACAAAATTGTCTCATGAGGAAGGATGTGGGATTTTTATGTGATTAACATGGATGACGGAGCACAGAGTGAATTTGAAGCGTAAGCGATTTTCCCTGAGAAAAATCAAAACAAGCTTTAGCCTTATTTGCTCAAGTACAGGATTGCTTTTCCATTTTATCTAAATACCATTGTAAAAATCGAGATTTGACTCGCACTTTATTAACTCTAGGATATCTATGTTAAGGAACTTGACGTGTGTAGGAGATGTGTACCAGTGGTCACTTCAGGTGGGGTGCGGAGGGAAAGTAGGGCTACAGCAGGGCAGGGTCTTCAACCTGCTTAGTTATTGATAATCCCGCCAGGCGAGTAATGTTTGTGTAGTTGGGGAGTCCTTGACACTAATGCAAGAATATATTTCTTCCTAGTGAATTTTTTGGTTTGTCATCGGACAATTAAAAATGTTCTTTGTTTCAGTTTCTTAAATTGATCGGAATTATGTTGTGTATTAACACTACCTATTTCACTGCATGTGCACCAGTGTTGCATTAGGTTCTGTGTAGTGCAATGTTTTCAGCAGCCTGATTTTAGACGCGTTGTTTGTTCTTTCTCACTAGGTTATGAGCTTTCTCCTGCTGCAGCAGCAAACTTTACACGCAGGAACCTGGCAGATTATCTTCGCAGTCGGGTGAGTACCACTAAAAAGAGGAAGTATTTAGGTTCTGGGTTTTCTTCAAGAATATGTTCGTTTACTATTTTGTATCCCCTTCCATACTGATGCTGTAGTATTTGCTAGTAGGAAAGCTCTTCCAAATTCTTGGCAGGAACATTTTGTTGAAATGGGTCGCTCTCATTTGTCTTGTGTCTTGGTGTGGTACGTGAAATAATGGAGTATCCATGGAGCTCATCAGTGAATTGATGCTTGGATTCTCCGTACCCCTGATCTCTTTTGTTGTCTTTTGGAGTGCTATCACAAGCTGCCCATATCTTGTGTGAGCAGAGCAACCAGTTTTTATGTAACTGCATTTGAATGATTTGTTGGAGAGTACTAACCTGTCTTACTTATATGCACCAGGAGATCTAAATGCTAGGCAGACACCTAGTATGGGGAATATCCCAGTGATGTGATTTATCCAGTTGTGGCCAGTATGCATGAAAAAGAAAGTAATGATGCTTAGCCCCTTTTTGGTATGGGTTACTTTGCCTGTGCAGTTGTTTGTTTTCTGCAACACACACACTATATTTATTAGGGATTGCCTCTAGGTAGTTAAAAGTAGAAAATAGGCATGTGATGATGTAAAACTAAGGGTGGGCGTAGTGGGGCTACGTGAAGCAGCACGTAGTGTGCCCAAATCTACGCACACTACGCGCTTCGCGTAGCCCCACTACGTGCCACCCACCTCCCGCCCGCCATTCTTTTAAACAATATAAGCAATGAAAAATAAATTAAAGTAAGTCGACTTACCCGTAAGCGCGGCGTCTCCGGGGCTCCCTCTTTCTGTTTCTAATTTCTTCTGGCAAATGCGCATGCGCGGACGCCCGCGCATGCGCATTTCTCGCGAGAAATGCGCATGCGCGGGTGTCTGCGCATTTGCCAGAAGAAATTAGAAACAGAAAGAGGGAGCCCCGGAGACGCCGCGCTTACGGGTAAGTCGACTTACTTTAATTTATTTTTCATTGCTTATATTATTAAAAGGAGGGCAGGCGGGAGGTGGGTGGCGGGTGGCAAGCAGCTACGCTTCGCCCTCGGCGTGTGCGTAGCGCTGCCCTGCTTCGCCTACTTCGGAAAGTGCGAAGCAGGCAGCGCTACGTACACTACGTGGGCGAAGCGTAGTGCTACGCCCGGGGTTATGTAAAACACAACCTGGTAGAAAATGCGGATTCCCTGTTCCTCATTGAGACGCCAAACATTATCAAACTCGCAGACCACAATCTGTGTTTTGAAGGAAGGTTTACATGAATAGAATACATGAGTCAAGCAAACCCTTGTGTCTCTGTGAACGACTGGGGAAAAAAGTGGCTTGAAAATGGCAGCCCGAGGTAACATTTTTTTTTTTTACGTCACCGTTTTTCCTAACCCGACAACTGTATCTGTTAATTGAGAATTCAGCCTTCTTGCGTTTGTGATCCATCATTTGGCGATGGACTCTTATTCGAGGACTCGCTGAGGGTTACAGATTGACAAGTTCCCTCTTTGAGTGGTCTATCAGTTCTACAGATCACTGTCTTATTTCTGGTTTGTACAGCAATTTCTCTGTGGTAAAGATTTGGTAGTCCTTGGCTGGTACAATTTGTACTGGTTACAGATTTAGCTTTCCCAGCTATCGGGTAGTCAAGGGATCGCTACTGGGTAGCTTTCTCACGTTTGTGGAATACTTTTTCAGCTACTCATTTCGCTGTCCCAGTGACTGGATAGTAATACAATTTCTATGAGTTACTGATTTAGGAGCCCAGACCTTGGGAATAAAACCAGTCTCTATGAGTTACATATTTTGCTATTCTGTTCACGGTCCTTTGGTAGTACATAGATCTCTAGGAGTTCTATGAGATCTCTGGGTGAAAGGCTCACGCTTGGTGAGATGATTTTCAGCTACGGATTTTGCTGTCCCACATCTTGGATAGTTCCCTCTACAAGTTACAGATTTCACTGTTCAGACCTTGGGTGATAAAATAGTCTCTGGGTTACTCGTGATTAGTGAATGATCACTCTTTGGTTGATGCAATCATTTTCTTCTTCAGATTTTGCTGGCCTGATGCTTGGGTAATGCTGCACTCTCTATTGGCTATCGATTTTGTTTATCAGAAAACGTGGGTGTTTAAGCAGTTTCGATTTGTTACAGATTGATACTGTCTGCTCTTGAGTTAGATAATAATATTTACGGGTGATGAATTTCACGGTCCAATCTGTGAGTAGCACAGCAGTATTTGAGGCAATACAATCTGACTTGGAAAGCAAAATCTATACCTACAATCAGTTAGTTGTAGATTTCCTTTGTGCATCTTTTAGTAGGCTAGTGATCGCTATAGGTAGCACAATGCTCTTAGTGGCTTAAATTTTACGCTCCTACTTTTTGTATAGTTGAGTTGGCTCTCTTTGTGTTATAAGTTTTTTCACTCTCTACTTGGTTTTGGCAGCTGCCTCCTGATCATACTCTCAGATTCTAATATGTTCTTGTTCTTATCACGTAAAAATGCTTCTTTTTGCTCTCAATGATGGGCACTTTGTATGGTACTGGGAATGAAGTTTCATCTCATGTCTGGATGCTTTTTTAGATGCCAAGGCCAGGCCTGTCACCTTGTGCCCGATTAGCACATCCTGACTCCTCCATCATTTGCCTTCAAAGGTTTGCTACTCCGTACTGCAGCTGCGCTGGGGGAGTGAGGCTAAAGTCCAAAACACTCAAAACCCACATCAGATACAGTTACGAAATTCATTCATTTTTTTCTGTTATTTCCAGGGTAAAATTGTGATGGCGACCTTTAGGTACGCACTCCAGACGAAGCAAGGGCATCAGTTGGTCTGCAGGTGTTGGGGGTCCTCTCTCTTGCCACCTTTCATTTACAAAGTACCTTAGAATTTTTATGCAGTTGAATATATTGGTTTGTAAAGTTGGCCGCCACAGGTCTTTGTCACAGGGTTGGGGCGTTTCAGAAATTGACTTGCTATGTATGTCTCGGCGACTGCCTTTCCCCAGTCTTTCTTCCTCCCACCAAAGAGCTCCTTAACCAGCACCAGGCATAGGGATTTCCTCCCCCTTCTGCTCCACATTAGACTAATCCACAATGTGGAAAGTTGAGAGAGCCAGGCCTCTAGTTTTGATGCTCCTTTTTTTTTTTTTGTACCCTCGGAGGTGCTAAAAGGCCGATTACTTCGCTGATTGACAACAGGTGTCCTGCAGCCTCTTTTGTAGCTCCTCGGAGGCCTGGCACCGCTGGGAATCGAGCTGCGGTCCAATTCAGAACAGTTGTTGTGTGCGGCAAAGATGAAAGATGAGGTCAGATGGTGACGAAAGCGGGGTTGCAGAGTTTTACCCTAAGCGTCATGCTCGTCCTTGGATTGTTCTTCTAGTCTGATGTTGCATACCCCTCCTCAAGTTCGATTAAATGCTAGGGTTAATTTATGTGCACTCTCGTACATATTTTTCCAAAAAGTGTCATATTAATAGCACAAAGCCACACATCTCGCTGGATATGCCCTACCAGTTCCAGAGTGGATTTGATCTCTGGCTTTCTCCTCATTGGAACTATCATCGGACTTTTGATGGGAGCGGCCAATGGTACAGTGCGGCAAAGGGAAACTACTTGGAGGGAGATTGGAGAGGAGAAGAAAGCGCCACGCAGGTTATTTGTGGAAATGTTTTCAGGCTTGTGTGTTCCACTGTTCTAGCGGGAAAGGGCGCCTTCTCATGGCTAACACCATGCTGCTTTAGTGTCTGATTGCTGTGTGCCGTATAACTTTTTGGACACCTTCTCCCATGTCTTTATTTCCCCGTTTTTTTTTTACTAAACAGTGGAACTTAAGTACTTGTGTTCCAAGTTGACACTTTACATGTTCAATGCCGCATCAAACTGTTACACAGAGGAAACGGATACTTTCTAATTGTTGTTTCTATACCTTGTTCACAATTTTAGATGAAATGTAGAACATTTGCGTATGGCAGGTCCAAGGGATTCTCAGGACTGAGCGGATACATGGCAGTTGTCCACGTTTTGCAAGTGTTAGTGCTTGCTTGACAGGCTGGCAACGTTCCATCCGACAAACTATTTTCTCCAGCACCTGTCTGGGATGGGTTGAAGTCCTTCAAAATCTGAGAGGTGACGGGTGGGGGAGAGCTGTAGTCCTTGTCGTTTTCTTTTTTTCTGACTATAATTCTCTGTCAAAATCTGGCATCGAAACAACTGTTTATCACGTGGTTTGGAGGCATACTGCAGCTTTAAGATGTGTGAGGTTGTGACCGTGTTGTTCGTTTACTGCTGTAACAGAGGGCTCTGTTAGAAAACTGTGAGAAGGCAGTGTATTTATTGACACGCAGTGCCAATTCCAGGAAGCACTGCAGACATGGCCTGTCGGTGCGCAGCCAAGTGTGGCTCTTCATGGTATGTAGTGTTTTAACTTTTGAGCTATGCCTCTAAGAGCTTTGCTGATTATGCACTAGAGGAGGATGTGTGTCTGTCTGTCTGTCTGTCTGTCGGTCACACCTGGAGTTAACAAGTTAGAATCGAGGTCACATATATAGTTTTGGAAGTCATTTTACGTTAGGGTTTTCCTTCTCTTTGCTTGCTTTCTTTTTTGGTGGCTCTTCGTCCTCATCACTTTCCTTTGCTTCCTCTGATTTGTGCCCTTCTTTTCATCTTTCTCCCTGCTAAACTCTTCCTTAGCTGTCGCATTGTATTTCTTATCTTGAAGATGCAGTGCTGCGTCAGTCCTTTTTACTACATATGGAAGGTGGTGTATTATTAGCAGACTGTGGTAGAGGTCTTTCAGAAGGCCTGGGCTCCATTGAGAAATTTGAGAAATCTGGTTTACCATGTCATAAAAATTGCACCAAAAGTAGAACTTGGAAAATCTCCAAAACGACTTTCTTGAAGATCTTCCATATTTCTTCTTCCTTTTTATGCTAATCGCAGTTTTTTTGTTGTGTTTTTTTTAATGAAGTGCCTTTGAATTGAGAAAGGTGTATCTTTTGAAGAATAACTGTGCACTTGGGTCCTTGACCCTCCAGCCATAATTCTGGCAGTGCCGCACTCTTCTGCTCACGTGGCCTAAGTATAAGATACCGCTTCAGTTCCAGGTTCCCTTCGGTTAAATTCCTTAAGGAACCATATCGTCGTCACTGGCACGTTGCCTGCACCGCGCAGTTGGATTCACTGTGACCCGTATGATATCTACCCTTCTCACAGGCATCCCTCTGAGGCTATAATTGCTTAGTCCTGATGATGATCCCGTTATTGCTACAGGGATCGAAACGTCGTCAACTGTAGCTCCTTGACACTGTATTGTTTATATACCTAATATATGTTGTGCAATGGCGCTCTTCATATGCTTGTGGTTTTACTGTGGATTGTTTTAGGATCACACATGAATATGCCTGCATTTTTAAAATATCATTGATGTCATTTGAGATGTGATCAGTGATGTCACTGACAATGTCGTGTAACGTAATATGTAAGGTAATGAGATTTATTTTTGACGTAAAATAAATATAATTATTTTCCTTATCTGTGATTCAACAACACTGTATTTATTATTTCACTGTGTTCATTATATTATTCATGTATGTAAGGGACCATCGTTCCTGTATAATTAACTGTACCCCAGGTCTCTCAGATTGCTTAGGATCCCTCTTTCTTAAACAATACATTTTCCACAGAAGAACACACCCACTCACACCCCTATACAACTTCTCATACACCCACTCACTTTTTTTTGTTTAAACATTTTTTTATTTTCGTACCAACATCCCAATACAATTCCCACAAGAGCCCCAGCACCCCACCGAAGAGTGTTACATACGACTTTTCAACTGTGTATACATGGGAAAGGTTACCCTTCCCGCTTGGGCTCCCCCTCCCACTCCCTCCCGCAACCCATGTCAGCGCTTTCCCCCAGCTTCAGCCACTTCGGATGCGTCCTCCCACCATCGTGACCCCCCTCCTACTCCCCGCTTATCGCTTCCTCCTGTCGGTCAGGTATGCTCCCTTCCCCTCCACCGTCAGACACCAGCCCCTGAAGTTCAACCACCAATGACTCCCATGCACGGGCCGTCGCTAATGCCTTGTTGTCGTTCCTCCTATGCGCTAATTGCAAACGAAGTGTCCCCTCCGCGCCTGCCCATTTCTCAAACGCCGTCCTCCACCTCAGAAAGCTAGGTCCCACCCTTGACTTCCAATGCATGGTTAGCTCCCTCTTGGCCATAATCAACCCTAAGTCATAGAACTTACTAGTAACCTTCGTACGGCGGGTGTGGGGGAACCAAAGCAACAGGCAGGCCCCCATCTCCGAATTAATGGTGCGCTCTGTCACTTGATTCAAGCAGTCTATGACGTCCTCCCAGTAACTACCCAACTCCGCGCATGACCAAAACATATGACGAAAATCTCATACACCCACTCACACAACCATTCACAGACCAATACGAGTGCTCACACAATCACTTGTCCATAGAGCCACTTACCTCCTCACTCATACAGCCACTCACGCAACCACGCATTTACCTATACAGCCAGTCACTAACCAATGCAGCCTCTTAACACAGCCACTCACTCATCCATTCACACACACCCACACAACCACTTCAATAACCATCCACACCTCCACACAAGCACTCACCCATACATCCATTCATATAGTCACTTACTCTTCAATACAGCCACTCACGCACCACCTAATTTCACCAAACACCCTCTCGCTCACCTATACAGCCACTTACACAGCCAGTCACTCCCTCATACAGCCATTCAGTAACCCACTCACCCATACAGCCACTCACTCACCCACACAGCTATTTACACACCTACTTGTACAAAATACATCCTAACTATAATGTCCCTGCAAACTGTTTTTTCAATGAATATATATGTATCTCACACACACACCTCCTCATCCTCATCATCATCATCATCATCATCATCATCATCATCATCATCCTCATCATCATCATCATCATCATCATCATCATCATCATCATCATCATCATCATCATCATCATCATCATCTACATCATCATCATCATCTACATCATCATCATCTACATCATCATCATCTACATCATCATCATCTACATCATCATCTACATCATCATCATCATCATCATCATCATCATCATCATCATCATCATCAAATCATCATCATCATCATCATCATCAATACATCATCATCATCATCATCGATACATCATCATCATCATCATCGATACATCATCATCATCATCATCTACATCATCATCTACATCATCATCATCTACATCATCATCATCATCTACATCATCATCTACATCATCATCATCATCATCATCATCATCATCATCATCATCATCATCAAATCATCATCATCATCATCATCATCAATACATCATCATCATCGATACATCATCATCATCATCATCAATAAATCATCATCATCATCATCAATAAATCATCATCATCATCATCAATAAATCATCATCATCATCATCAATAAATCATCATCATCATCATCAATAAATCATCATCATCATCAATAAATCATCATCATCATCAATAAATCATCATCATCATCAATAAATCATCATCATCATCAATAAATCATCATCATCATCAATAAATCATCATCATCATCAATAAATCATCATCATCATCAATAAATCATATATAAAACCTCACAATATGTATTATTCCATGTTCAAATTCTTATACTGTATGTATAACAGAGTAATACAGTTCCACTTGGTGAAAATCAATTGGTGTTGAAGGTGGTTCAGTGGTAGTTTTATTGTTGTGGTGTGCTGTTGGGGTGCTTTATCGTGAAGTTTGTTTGGGGAGTTTGATTTTGTGTTCTGTATTGTTGCATGTTCTACTGTGACTTGTTCATGTGCTATTGTTATGTGGTGTGATATTTTGTTGTGCTGCTGAGTTTGTGTTTTGTCGACACCATAACTGAGCCAGAGATTAGTCTATATATTTCTTTGAAAAGACTATAGGCTCTTTTAGATATGAAACTTGGTTAATTCCTAATAAACACATTTTTTGACCAAGTATTCATTTTTAACCTCACATTACACATGAGCACTGCACATTCCTTACGTCCCCAGGTCTGAGGTATAAACCCTGCCATAACCTCACATTACACATGAGCACTGCACATTCCTTGAGTCCCCAGGTCTGAGGTATAAACCCTGGCAGGAGTGTTCTCTTTCAGGAATCGCTGGCCTGTGCACCTAGCAGAGCCCCTGGCGATCCGCGATTGTGGGCTCAGACCGTGATTCCTTACAGTTCCAAATGACGATGCTCCGCCAGTAAGGGTGGGCTGATGGACTCTCACCTCCTGTTAGGTGGTGTTCTCATAGCATTTATTGGTTGACTATTCTGCTCTCCACGGACTTCACACCTTCTGTTGGTTATTTGTATTATCTGAAAGAAACACGTTAGTTAGTTTCCTCACCTTCTCCGCGTCCGTCATCGGCGTCGTGCGCCGGAATGACGTCGTAGGAGTACTTAGACGCCGCCCTCGCGCGCTAACGTCAGTTCTTCTTTTTTCCGTGCCAGACAGCGCTGATCTGGGAAGAGCTTAACCCTTTAGTCATTTTTTGACTAAAACTTTTTGGACTCCTTTGTCTACTCGTCGACTCGAACTGGTGCCGTTAGGATGCCTGGGTTTAAAGCCTGTAACTCCTGTCACCATCGCCGGTGCCTTTACTGTCTTGGGGCCGACCATGATGCGGAGTCGTGTCTTGACTGCCAGGCCTTGACCTCGAAGGCTAGGCAGGAGCGGTCCCGCAAGCTTCTCGAGCGCCGGCACTCTGCTCCGCACCGTTCATGGTCCCGGTCCAGGAGGAGGTCGAAGGACCGGTCGCGGAGCTGCAGCCACCATCACCGCTCGTCGGGTTCCAAGTCTTCGGGTAAGTCGAAGCATGGTAAGAAGTCCAAGAGACAACATCGCTCTTCGGACTCCCCTTGCCGGTCGCTCGACTCGGTCGAGGGTCCGGGTGGGTACCACCCCTGCGGCTCCGCTGGAGCCGCATCCGTCCCCATACCCACCGGTCCCTGGGACTGACGCGACTTCGGCGGAGATCAGTGCCTTCCTCTCTGCCATGAGGGGCCTGGCTCCGCCGTCGACACCTGCCGGCGCGCCTTCGGGCCCCGCGGGCACGACTGGGCGGCCTAGCGAGCCGGCGGTTCCGGCCCCGGCGTCGACTTCGGTCCCGACGCCACAGGTCCCCGTGGGATCCAGGCCTGTATCTCAGTCGGTGCCGGTCGACCTCACGATGCCTCCTCCGCCGGCGCCGACACCGGTTCCACCCCCGGCGCCGTCTCCGGACGACGCCGTTCCCCGGTTCAGCCCCGGCCCGGTGCCGGTACGGCGCCGTCTGGCGCTGCATCCAACGCCGATGGATGACCACTTCATCTTCCGTCCGGCTCCGGTTATTCCCCCTGTTTATCAGGAATCGGATGACGGGGGTGACTGGGAGGGGTCTGAGGACCCTCTGGCTCACCAGAGCCAGTTATCACAGGACTGGGCAGATGAGCTGGGGGGATGCCAGTGGACTTGATACCTCCCCAGACACTGGCTTCATCTCTCCTCCGACCGTGGCTTCGGAGGAAGGTGCTACCTTTTCTGTGGCGTTGCGTAAGGCAGCCGAAGCCCTCGGGCTTGTGCTCCCTACTATGGCCGTGAGGACTAAGCTCCTCACTGAAGTGCTCCAACCGTCAGCAAGCTCCTTGGAGCCTCTGCTGCCGTTTAGCGAAGCACTGATGGACGTTCTTAAGGGCACCTGGTCCAAGCCCTCCACAGTACCTCCTGTGGATCGGAACGTGGCCCGACGCCACCACCCTGCTCCGGGCGACCCCAGTTTTCTGTCACCCCACCCCTGAGAGCCTGGTTATCCAGGCCTCTACTTCCCAGACCTCCTTCCCGTCCGCTCCCCCAGATTGGGAATCCAAGAGACTGGAGCATGTTTGGCAAAAAGCTGTTCTCCTCCCTTAGTTTAGGGCTGCGGTCTATTAACACCGCTTGTCTCTTGGACCGTTACTCCCACTCTCTGTGGGACACGGTGGAGGACGTGCTGCCCCTTGTGTCAGGAGGAGGCCCGGACACGGCTCGTCCGGGCTCTTGCCAACGGGCGGAACGCGGCGCGGTATGCCACCCGATGTGATTTGGACACAACGGACTTGCTTGGCAGGGCAATGTCGTCCATGGTGGCGCTTCGTCGTCACGCCTGTTTGCGGTCCACGTCTTTTTCCGGGGATGTCCAGAGCACCCTCATGGACATGCCCTTTGATGGCGATCGCCTCTTTGGCGCGAAAGCAGACAGTGCGCTGGAGTGCTTTAAGGACTCCAGGGCCATGGCCAAGTCCTTGGGCCTCTCGGCCCGCGCCCGCAAACTTCTGCTTTTCGCCCCTTTTGTGGCCAAGGAAGGGGCGCCCCCTCACGTCCGCCTAGCCACAGGCCGCAGAATCATCCTCCACGCGGACGTGGATTCCGCCGAGGCGGTACAGGGGGACAACATGCCGGTCCATCCACATCCACCCCAGCAGCATCCGCCTCAAAGCCTTCCTAGTCTGTGCTTTCAGGCCCATTCCACGCCAGTGGGAGGCAGAGTTCGCCATCACCTGCTCCACTGGCTTTCCATCACTTCGGACAGGTGGGTGCTGCAAATCGTCTGAAGGGGCTACTCCCTCCCCTTCGAGACGACCCCTCCAGCCATGGCACCGCAGTGCCACCACATGTCGGGGGATCACTTAAATCTTCTACGGGAGGAAGTTACGGCCCTCTTGGCCAAAGGGGCAGTCGAGCGCGTTCCTGGTCCCGAAGTAGGCCGTGGTTGTTATTCCCACTACTTTCTGGTTCCCAAGAAGGGCAAAGGGGGCCTACGCCCTATCTTGGACCTCAGGAGGGTCAACGCCTTACTCCGGAAGGAGAGGTTCAAGATGCTCACCTTAGCTCAGGGTCTGGCTGCTCTAGACCCTGGAGACTGGATGGTAGCGTTGGACTTGCAGGACGCTTATTTTCACATCCCCGTTCTGCCGGCCCACCGGCGTTACCTGCGGTTCATGGTGGGTCAGGAGCATTTTCAGTTTACCGTGCTCCCCTTCGGACTCACCAGTGCCCCTCGGGTGTTCACGAAACTGATGGTGGTGGTCGCAGCTCATCTGCGCAGATCAGGGGTTCCAGTCTTCCCCTATCTCGATGACTGGTTGTTGAAGGCGGGCTCGCCCCAGCAAGTCGTCTCCCACCACCAGACTACGGCCGACCTCCTGCATTTGCTGGGGTTCTCCATCAATGTGCCGAAGTCGCATCTGAATCCGTCCCAGAAGCTCCTCTTCATCGGAGCGGTTCTGGATTCGGCGCAGTTCCGGGCTTATCCTCCGGAGCAGCGGGTCCGGGATATTCAGGCTCTGATTCCCATCTTTCAGCCTGCATCCCGGGTTTCGGTCAGGTTGGTACTGCGGCTTCTGGTTCAGATGGCCTCCTGCATCCAGTTGGTGCATCACGCCAGGTGGCGAATGCGGGCTCTGCAGTGGGACCTGAAGTTTCAGTGGGCCCAGCATCGGGGCAACCTGTCCGACCATTTCTTGATCTCGGAGGGCACTGCAAAGCAGTTGCAGTGGTGGCTCATGGACCGCGATTGGTTCAGCAGCAGATCCCTCTCCCTACCCCAACCGGAGCACGTAGTAGTGATGGATGCGTCCCTCCTGGGATGGGTGGGCCACATGGGGGAGGCGGAGATCAGAGGACTCTGGTCTCCGGCGGAGTCTCGGCTCCATATCAACCTTTTGGAGCTGAGGGCGATCCGACTTGCACTGAAGGCATTCCTTCCCGTTGTCCGGGGAAATGTGGTGCAGGTGTTCACGGACAACACCACCGCCATGTGGTATTGCAACAAACAGGGCGGGGTGGGGTCGTGGACCCTTTGTCAGGAGGCTCTGCGCCTCTGGACATGGCTGGAACATCAGGGCATCACCCTGGTGGTTCAACATCTGGCAGGCTCTCTGAACGCCAGAGCAGACAAACTCAGCCGCTGGTGCATGATGGAGCACGAATGGCGTCTAATCTCGGACGTGGCGCAAGGCCTCTTTCGACAGTGGGGAGAGCCTTGGTTAGATTTATTCGCCACCGAAAAGAACGCGCAATGTCAGCAGTTCTGCGCGTTGGAGTTTCCAAGGCAGCACTCGCTCGGGGACGCCTTTCGTCGCGAGTGGATTTGCGGTCTGTTGTACGCCTTTCCGCCTATACCACTTCTGCCCAGAGTGCTGAAGAAGATCAGGCGCGACCGGGCCCAAGTCATCTTGGTGGCTCCGGATTGGGCACGAAGGTACTGGTATCCCAAGCTACTCAGTCTGTCAATCGATCCCCCGATTCGACTGCCTCTTCAGGAGGACCTTCTGTCGCAGCAGCAGGGGACGGTCCTCCACCCGAACCTGTCCAGTCTCCACCTCCATGCGTGGAGATTGAGCGGCGACAGTTGATGCCATTTGACTTGGCTCCTGAAGTCTGTGATGGGATTCTGGCAGCCAGGCGTCCCTCCACAAAAACGGTATACGCCTGCAGGTGGAACAAATTTGTGGCATGGTGCACAGCAAAGGCTGTGGATCCCCTTTCCGCCCCTCTTTCTGAGGTTCTCCTCTTTCTTCTTTCCATGGCCCAGCAGGGCTCTGCTCTGGGCACCCTAAAAGGTTATCTTTCTGCTATCTCTGCTTTTTTACGGATTCCTGATCAGCCTTCTCTTTTCAAATCCTCTGTTGTTACTCATTTCTTCAAAGGCATGTCCCCTTCGTAATGCCTCGGTGGGATTTGAACCTGGTCTTGACATATCTGATGTGCGCTCCCTTTGAGCACCTTCATAATTGTCCCCTTCGTCTTCTGACTCTTAAGACTGCCTTCCTGGTAGCCATCACCTCGGCTAGACGGGTGAGTGAGCTCCAGGCTCTATCTTCTAAGCCTCCTTTTCTTTCTGTCCATTCGGACAAGGTTGTCCTCCGGACTCGTGCTTCCTTTCTTCCTAAAGTGGTGACTGCCTTTCACATTGGGCAGTCTGTCACGTTGCCCACCTTCTTTCCGCATCCTTCGAAAGAGGAAGAGAGGCTCCACCGACTGGACCCAAAACGGGCTCTGTACTTTTATTTGGACCGCACCAAGCAGTTCCGGGTGGACGACCAACTCTTTGTTGGCTCCGTGGGTGCTAAGAAGGGGACGTGCAGTACACAAGCGAACCATCTTGCGGTGGGTCGTATTACGTATAAAAGCTTGTTACTCATTGGCTAAAAAGCACCCTCCTGTAGGGCTGAGGGCCCATTCCACCCGGGCCACAGCGGCGACTACTGCCCTGGGCCGAGGAGTCCCCTTGCAGGACATCTGTCAGGCAGCAACGTGGGCCTCGCTGCACACGTTTGCCAAGCATTATTGCCTGGACAGCCAAGTCCGGAGAGACGGCTTCTTTGGCCGTTCTGTTCTCCAGGACTTTCTGGTGTGATCTTGGTTCGTAGACCCACCGCCGGGGTTGGCATTGCTGGGGTATCTATTCTAAGGTGAGGAATCTAACTAACGTGTTTCTTTCAGATGAACAAGTTACTTACCTTCGGTAACGATGTATCTGTAAGAAACATTAGTTAGTTAGATTCCTCACCGACTCACCCATCCTCCCCGTTCTGCGAACCGACATCTAGGGTTAAGGTTATCCTTTTTCAGGGCCCTAGATTTTTTGGCACCAGTGTCGGTCTCTTGCATGGCTCTGCGTTCCTGGCGCAGAAAGCTGTGTACAGTAACTGACGTCAGCGCGCGAGGGCGGCGTCTAAGTACTCAGACGACGTCATTCCGGCGCACGACGCCGATGACGGACGCCGAGCCGCAGACGACGCCTAGCGACGCGCATGGGGTATTGCTGACACAAAATCTTTCCGGATCCAGCCTGACGCCTGGGGATATTCTAAGGTGAAGAATCTAACTAACTAATGTCTCTTACAGATACATCGTTACCGAAGGTAAGTAACTTGTTCTTCAGGTGTATTGCTTTTGTTGTGTTTTTATCCAATATTATCATTGTTATGTTGTGTTATTCAGCTGTTTAGTGTTCTTTGTTTATTTTGTGGTGATGTTAATCTGTGTTCAGATTATGCAGCAGAACCCTAAATGCAGTCCTGGGACCGTTTAACACCAAGATTACACATTTAAGCGAGTACTGATATGCTGCGAGCACGTGGCGGGATTTTTCTGACAACCTGTCAAGCTAAGGATAGGGTCAGACGAGTTTAGGGAAGGGAGGGAGGGTTGGATTATGTTACGTTAACTGTTATAACTCGATAATGATACCATTAGGTTACGCATATTTTTGGTATGCCGTAATAATTGGACTATGTGAAAACAATGGTGTAATATACTGCTACCAAGGAAGGACTTGTATGCTTTCATTTTTTGTTTAAATCTTTTATTGAATTTTACAAGTACATGGAAAGAAGCATATTTTTGTACTGTCTATGCATGACGGCACGTATCAGCAATATAAACATATTTTCATTACATGAAGGCAGAGCCCAATAAACATACACAGTGCGAGTGCCGCACCGGATTTCCCACAAGGACTACATACGACTTCTGTCATTCCTGCAATGCATCACAGGTCGGAGACTTTATTTTCAGCAGTCCCCTAAGTAAAGTCTTTCAGCTGCTTCATCGTGGACTTGAGAACAGACGGAATAGAATAAGAACAATTAACAGCTAACAATCAAAACACAGCCTGGTATTGGTGCCCATATCTCCATTCCCCCCGCCCTCCTCAACAGCATATCGCAGTATTGCAGACTGACTGTGGCTTCCCCTCAACAGCCACTACCGCTTTCCTCCCCAATGACAATGACAATCAACTCCCACATGGAACATCGCAGTTTCACACGGTCAAAAACTCCGGCACCCGCCCTGTGGCCCCGTGACTTATGTGCTTTCATAATGTTGCAATAATGTTTGTGTGGTTAATTTGAGCTATTGTGGTGTGCTGTGTTGTACCATGATTATGCTAGTTTAGTGGATATTTTGATTTAATGCCATTACTCTCCTATACCAAAACCAGTGTTTATATTATAAGAGATATATCACATTAAATACTAAGAATGCATGTGGTAAAAGTGGTAAAAATGTGTGCACCGACTTTCGCCAAATGCATTGGTATTATACTTATTGTTCAGTTCACAAAATGCAGAATCGTAGTGGGTCGCAATTCAACCTACTTCGTTAATATTAATGAATTGAGTCACAAATTGTGCCCTACTACTAGTTCCTGCTATCACAGAGATGGTGGCCTGCTGGGGTCAGCAGACCCCCATGTCTGTGATTGCTTTTAGATAACGCATTCAATTGCAACCCATTGATGCATACCTTTTATGGAATCACAAATTGGAAGGGGCGCCCTAAACAAGCGCCTTTTATTTTGCTATTCAGTATATACTTGGAAACCTATTTCGCAAAGACTCCTATTTTGGGAATCCGAGCCTTTGTAACAACAAAATAGCTTTATACTTCAAGCCTATAGTGGCGAATTATTGACTGACATGTGGGCATTAACGGACCAATCTGAAAGCAAGGACATTTTTAAGAGTTTCACATATAAACATAATAATTGTAGGAAATCGGGGTACCGGTTGGGGAGAAGGGATATAGACCCTACTCCAGCAGCAACTGCAATTCTAGTAAGAAAACACCAAATTAACCTGTGCTTAACCCTCTGGCAGCTTGGCACAAAGCAATTAGACTTAACTTAGCAGGCCTGATACAGGGTCCAATATAGGACGGCTGAACAAAGTACCTTAAATCCTAGTTCCGGAGTGTCTCTATATCCCGTGTCAAGGATGCGTGGCGCAACAGCGGTTCCTCAGAGCTGGGAGCAGTAATGGGAGGTCTTGCATCGGAGATGCGTCTTGCAGCAGTGTTTCCAATGAAACGGTCGACGGGGATTGTGATGTGTGGTCCTGCTTCATCGAGGATACCATTGAAGGCCTGCATCAGGGGGGTGTCGCGAAGTGGTGGTCCCGATGCAGAGCTGTAAGGAGATGTCACGCTGCGTCGATTCCGTCTTAGAGACCACAGATGAGCTGGCAGAGCACCCGCACGCCCACTTCTAAGGATCCAGGACTGGGGTGGCACCACTTGAGGGGTGAGACTCACAGCAGGCAGAGTCCAGGTGCTGGGTTCAAGATGAATGGAGCCTTTTCTGTCCATGAGGCGCTGATCAGGAGGCCAGCCAACTAGCCCTTGGAATCACTCTGGTGGTCCTGGGTTCAAGATTTAGGTTGTGTCCTTCTCACTCATGCCGCAGAGTAGCAGTCCTTGCAGAGCAGCACAGTAGTCCTGAGTCTTCCACAGGTCCAGAAGTCTACTGAAGAGCTGGATCTGAAGGTCCAATATTTATATTTGGTACCAGCTTTGACGTAGAAGGTTTGGGAGGTTTAACCCCCAAGAAGTGTTTGTAATTCCCTGCCTCCCGTCCTGGTCCCAACATGTCTTTGGGCACAAAAGACTAGTGTCAACAAAAAGGAGGGGGGACCAGGAGCTTATTTCGGTCCAATGTCCGTGCTCCACAGAGTACCGTTAAATCATTAAGGACATTGTTCCGTGTTGGAGGTGGAAAAAATACACCTGCTCAACTGAGAGATAGAAAGGTTAGGAGTAGAAAGGAAGCGAGAGAAGAGTGAAAAGAAGAGAGGCAGAGGTATATCCCTGGTGTCAAGGATCCAGTCCCGGAAGGGGAGGGCCCAGTCTTGCCTCTTAGTTGCCCTCACACACCCCGAAGGATGTCATGCTTCATCATTGGGCTTTTTTTGCTCCTCGTCGGGCCGGTGCTGCAATGCCCGACGGTCCCCCGAAGGGTCACTTTCGCGGAGATCTTTTAAAGATAAAGGCCGATAGGTGAGTGCGGGTGTGTGGGGAGGATCCAAAAAAGGTTGTAGAGTGCGTGCAGAAGTGTGTGAATAAAAATACCTAGGGGTGTCCAACTGAGGTTATTTAATAGTGCGGGACCCCTGGTAGATTAAAAAACCAGAAGGTTAGTGAGTTACTGTAGGGCTTGTTTAAAAAAAAAGAAAATCATGATTTTACATCTATTGGCTTCCAGTGCGACAGTAGCGTGACTCCTTCTACTGAGTTAGCCTGAGCTGATCATGTTTAATATCATTTAGAAAGTACCACTGTTCAGCACTGCTTTACAGGTCATTTCCATTTAATTGAACAAGCAGGCTGAGCATTTCTAACCATATTATGTGCATGAGTTTGATACATGGGGCCAGTGTCCTTTTTACGTGTGTGAACTGTTTGGCTAAATGTTGAGACCTAATGCATGAGATTGGACTTTTGAAATGTAGTACATGTAAGGTGCATTTACATTGCCTTCTTCTAGTTTTGTATTCGTGTCTGTGCAGACTAATAGTTTATTTGCGGCAAGGGAAGGTGGTATTCTGTGTCAGATTTGCTGGAGATTAGGACGAGATGGTGGGTTTTTAGAGCTACTTTGGCTGCTCGTAGGCAGGAGTAGCCTTGAGACCAGCTTGGAGAGCTTTCCAGACGAAGAAGCTGCTTAAATGTCGTCAACAGATGAAGCAGATCGGGCTGTATGGTTCAGTTGGAGGTCTAGTTTAGCCAAGTGATCAAGTGTGAGAGTTACTGGAGAGTTAGTCATCAAGATATAAAGGGGATTGGTTATGAGTCTCCTCAAAGACCAAGCCTTCTGTGGTCATGATGAAAATGTTAAACATTTAAGCGTTTCATCTGATTAAATAGTAGCCAAGGGTTTCTGGTTAAGAGACTGGGGTTAAGGACATTCGGAATGGTTGGTGTGGTTACAAGGGGAGTCAGGCGAGCTGGAGCCCGGAATTCTAATCTGGCATTGGCAAAGCCAATAGGTCATGCCTGTGTGACCTGGTGGCGCTGCCAGTGTTGTGCAGCACAGTAGTGCAATAACATGTACGATGGCCTAGGGTGAAGAAAGTTCGACTGCCTTTTTTAAATGTTATTTATTTACCGTTCCAAGATGACACACACCACTTAGAGTGATAAATAAAAAAAATGATGATTTAAGCATGTGTAAAAGTGTTTTAGATGCAGAACAGCGTAGACCCTCCCAAAATTGTATATTTTCTTTTTCTCAATTGCTTAAGGACCACATGTGCGAAGGAATGATTTAGAAGCAGATCAGTGTGGATGCAAATGCCAGCTGCCCGGCCCTCCAAAAATTGAAAATCAAAAATAATTGCTTAAGGTTCACAGGTGGTGGGGAGATAGATGGGAGCTGTTGTGGGTGAAGTAAATGGGAGGGGGAACCAGTGAATTGCTGGGAGATCAACAGAGGTGCCCTTAGCAGAAAAACAAACAAACCTAAAAGCACCCAAAAATACAGGCTGGGGGAAGAGGTAGCAACACGGCACACAAAGGGTAGGGAACGTGTTTGAGGTATGGGTAGCAGCACACAGCAAGCAAGAACAAGCATTTGCAATGCAATAGGTCTCGCAGTTACACAAGTTTAAGCTATTGGCATTGTAAATGACCATGCCTTTTATTTAGATTTTAACCTCTTCAGTGCCCCGCCCTGTGCCGGGCGTTGCATTAGCGGGCGGGGTTCATGACGAGATAGTCTCGTCATGGGCACAGCGCAACCGCGCTCCATGACGAGACTATCTCGTCATGGGCACTGAAGGGGTTAAAAACGAAAACAAAAATAAAAGGCATTGTTATTTGCAATGTCAATAGCTCAAACTCGCGTAAATGCGAGACCTATTGCATTGCAAATGCTTGTTAGTTTATCTACAGGTCTAGGGGTGCTGCGGTACCTGCTGGACCCATTGTTCAAATGCCACTGCTGTATACCACAGTGAGATCCCCATGTGAAGTGTGTTCCAAAAGCTAGTCACCTGCAACTCACACCTCTACTTTTGTCACAATGCATAGGAACAGCAGCTGACCTTGTCTGAAGACATAGGGAAAATAAATGGTCCTTTTTGGCTGCTGTGTTCCAGAGCCGAGTTTTGCTGCACTTTGAAGTTCTTCACCCGCTGCACTTGTGTGTAATATCCTTAGTTCAGGTACTGCACTTTGAAAGTCGCCAGTGTTGACTTTGCAAAAGGTGTGCTACTTAGCTGAAATATTGCTGTATCTTGAGACCCTCTGCCCTGCGGAAGCTAGCGCCCCTGTTGAAGAGTAGTCCAGGTTGTGGCACACCCAAAAGCCAGATGCTGAGCATCTCTGGTCCTCACGGCAGGTAGGGAAATGGGCACTTATCTGTTCTCTTGCCCTGAACTGAAAACGTTTTCACCCCTGCTAATGTGCAGGTGAAAACCGCTGCGTCGTGTGAAAACACAACTTCACTCCAACATGGCAAAGGGATGATTTTATTTAAAACCTTGGATATAGAATATGATTTTCTTGCTCTGCCACTTGCTGCACAGAACGGTTTTGCAGTCCAGTTTGGTTGCCATATGCATTTAGCTGAAGAAAGTGCAAATTAATTTCAGCCTGTATTGTAGCTGCTAGGGAATCGTAAGAGCCGTGTAGCAAAGTGGGCTTAACAATGGCAGTAAAGCCAATTGCAGCTGTATTTTTATCTCCTGTCTGTAGCGCTTCTGGACCAGAATTGTAGGGTAGGTTTAGATGCCGCTTGTAAAGTAGCATCCATTTATTAGAAATGTGGCATTTCTTAGTGTCCTAAAATGGCTCTACCAATAATAGTGATTCACTGTAGGTACTTTACTGCCACTGCAAAATTATGTATTTTGTATTTTCGAACATGGATTGAATGGGTGACGAAGTTGCATGAAGTGAGAAAGAGAAGTGTGACTCTTGTACGTTGGTTGGAGATGGGTGCAGTTAGAGGGTTAGGATGTGTGCGCAGTGAAGCCTGGTAGTTAAGGACTTCTGCATCGGACCAGAGAAAATTGTGCTCCCTCTCACTTGAACTCCTGTGTAAGGAAGGAAGACAAGCGTTGGCCGCGCGTGAGTGGCTGGAGACGCAAAATGTGGTGGGGGAGGGGGAGAAGCGGGAGTTGCGCGTGCGTCATCGCGATCGCTCTGAAAGCAAAAGTGATCGCGATGACGCACACGAGTTTTCAAAGTGCTGCTGGCGGCCGGCTGCGCGCGTGCACGATCGCGTGAACGCAAGCGTTAGGCCAGCCAGCAGCACTTTGAAAATCCCACATACAAAATGTCTCTTCGAGCCAGCGCAAGCGCTGGGGCTCAGCGAGACCTAAAAAACATGCACTCTCCTGGAGTGTTAAAAGAAAAAGGATTTCCCTGAATATGAGCAGTGGAAGAATACCAATCAGCCAGTCAAAAAGATGGTAAAGAGGCTATGCTCCGGAGGAGGGACAAACAGAAGAAGAATAAAGCAAGCCATTTATTAAGAAGCAAGCAAATTAGTGAAAGTGAAGTTAACCAAAGGGAAGCAATGGGCAGACTTTAAGTCCTGTGCAAGTTTTCGGTATGGTCCACAATAGGCTTTCGCCTACAGAATTGGTGTAGGCGAAACCTAAAAAGCAAGGAAATGGGCAAACTTGTTTTTGTTTAAGTATAAGAGAACAGGTTCCGATGTGATTCAAGCATTTGGAGACTTCAGAGTTCAGTTGAGGCTTAAGTGATGGAAAGATAAAGAAATATGTGCACATCAGCTGCATGGAGGTGGTTTGAAAGAGGGAGTGAGGACACCAAGAAAAGTAGCTTGGATTGTGGAAAGTGTGGGTCTGATAAGGTCAGGTGGTGCAGCGCGTCTATGAAGGGGCCACCATTGTGGACTCCTCAGGTCCTTGCTTGTATGTTCCTACTAAAAGCGATAGACTAGGAACTGTCAATTACTATGTTATTCTCACACATTTGACGCCCTTACAGGGGCACGCTTCGCACTAATGCGGGAAATATTTCTGTACAGATACTTTGGTCGGTGTGTCATAGGTGCTGGTCAAAAGCAGTGGTCATTTGCAGGAAGAAGTTTGTTAAAGATTAAGAGCTCTCGCTATCGAGAGAGATTATTTTTCACACATTCTGTTTGTACTGTTACCTTTTGTGGCTCTGAGCTTCCGCAGATGATAGTGCCACAACCACAGATGTCCTGGTGCGGGGTATGGCATAGCCCTCGACATTTGGGGCATTGGTGATGCAACATGGTTTTTAGTCACATCTTTTGTGCAGTTTCTACTAGCAGATTCAAGACCCATGAAATGCGGTTCTGGAAGGAGAAGGGGGTTCTAATAGGACCATTAACATGACTGAAAAGGATGAGGGTGGGGGCAAAAAGTGCTCCAAATGACCCGCCGCAGAGGCGACCACATGCACCTTTCGAACGAGTCAATCCGAGCCTGCGTCATGGTCTTTTTAAAAGGGGCCTTTACATTTGGAGGACATGTCAAATAGAAGACTATTTTCCCGCCGACAAACAACTGAAAGCAATAGAGAAACAACTAAGTTGCAGTACAATAAGTTTAGAAACCAGTCTCAAACGCCACGGTGTAATGACAGCCGGAGGAGGGTGTTTGGCAAAGCAGGGCCTTTGGATCCCAAACGACAGGGACTACTGGAGACAGTTATATAAGTACCCCACCACCACCCGCGGTGTGGTAGATTATGCACCTGTGGCCCAAAGTTCGGCTGGAGTCCGGCTACCTTGGTCGAACAAAGCATGGCAGTGAATTAAATCTGGACTGTAAAGGTGGGGTGGAACAAGCAAACCTCAAGAATGGCTAAAGAGACTATTTTAAGAATGCGATTGCTTCTTTCCATCATTGATTGAAACTGTGTGTGTGTATATGTATGTGTGTGTGTGTATATATATATATATATATTACCTACTGGCGGTCGCCAGTAGGTAGTTATAGTTAGGACCCCTTTTCCATAGGAAAACCTCAACATTCTATTTTGAATAACTTTGGCGCCGGTCGATGAATCCTCGCGAATTTCTCAAAATAGGTGGGGCGCTACGCTCCGCTCCTACCCTGAAAGTCTCGGGGGGGATCCGTCAAGCGGGGGCTGAGATAAAAGGGGGGTCCCAAAACGCGTTTTCCCCATGCATTTTTCCATAGGACCTTTAGAACGAGCTACAGCCCGAACGGCTGAACAGAATTACTCGAAATTTGGCAGAGAGGTAGTCCCTAGGTCAAGGAAGTGCCTTTTGTAGGTTTGGTGTAAATCTGTTCAGTAGATTCTGAGAAAATAGCCTTTAAATCAATATATATATCTGAGCCCGCTTACGGTACGCTTACCGTACGCTTACCGTAAGCGTACGGTGGCGTGCGCGAGCGCGATTCTGATTGGCTCTTAGATCTTAGTAAACATTCGAATCGGCCGAAACCAGGAAGCGGCGGCCGCCATTTTGTGTATTTCACTCAGAAAAAAAAGAGTGAAAACAAGAAAAGGGGGCAATGAGGAGAGTTACAGACCCCCTTACATTTGTGAGGGGGTCAAAGAAGGACTGTAAAGTACAAAGAAAACATTTATTGATTTTAAAAAAAATCACGGGGTACGCGTACGGTAAGCGTACGGTAGAAAAAAAAAAAAAAAAAAATGAAAATCAGATTTAAGTGTTTAGATATTAGGGGGCTCTAAAAAGAGCCGTTGTGTTTATGAAATGATTTTTTAGTGGTACCTACAAGTAAGTACCGATGCAGAGTCTAAGGTTCAAGAGGAAGACTCTGTTCCCTTCATCATTGAAGTGCACACCATCTCCTCTATAAATGTCTTGCATGTCATAACGCAAGTTGTTGTGGTAAATGGCACCCATACCATAGTCACGGAGGAAAGCAGAAACAGATTTGTTGACGTGCTTTCTTGCTTTGTCATCGCACCGCGTGCCCACCGTGCGTGCACGGCACTAACTGCGTAAAGTGGGCGCGCGGTGCGCGAAGCGCACCGCGTGCTCACTGTGCGCGCACGGTGCGCGAAGCGCACCGTGCGCGCACGGAACGAACTGCGTTAAGTGGGCGCGCACGCCACGAATGGCGTAAAGTAACTTAGCATTTAAAAAACCGTACAAATTCACTGAAAAAACCATAGGTTTCACACACGTTATAGTTAGGAATTAGCATTTAAAAAACCTTGCAAATTCACTGAAAAAACCATAGGTTTCACACATGTTATAGTTAGCGGAAATTTTAATGATAAAAAACCAATGAAATTCCCCCGTTATAGTTAGTGCAGGCAACTATAACTCACGCGACCGCAATCTTCTGCTGATGACATATGTGTCTTTATGAAAAAAAAATATTTGTAATATATGTATAGCTAAAAATGTATGGAAGAAGACATGGGCAAATAAGTGTCTAAATACAGTATTAGCATCAGCAGAGGATTGCGGTCGCGTGAGTTATAGTTGCCTGCACTAACTATAACGGGGGAATTTCATTGGTTTTTTATCAGTAAAATTTCCGCTAACTATAACATGTGTGAAACCTATGGTTTTTTCAGTGAATATATATATATATATATAGCTGATTTGGGATTGGAAAATTGAAGCATTGTCTCTTTTGTGCATGGGTTACGATTCAAGTATTTCTTAAAGGTTACCGTGGATAATCTTGTTCCCTAGCTTCGAATTCTTGAAGTATGTTCTGTACTGGTATCCATCTTTTACTCTGTGTGTGCAGTCCGCAAGTAATGTACAGCCAAATGCTCTCAAAGCTACTCTTCTGTAATTTGGCTCACAGCGCGTACTTCTGGGCCCTGGCACGAGTGCCAGTCTCATTGTCTTTCCCCAAATACAAAACTGTGAAGCAGTTGCTGCCAGACTTGTTGGTGGGGCTGACAGAGCTTCCACTTGCCAAATGTTGAGTCTTTTGCGACCAGAATTGCTAAGACGTGTTGGGAAAAGGCACGTGTATGCTTCTTTCATCTCTGTAATGGCATAGTGAGTAGGGTTTTTGCTGTGCCAGCAAGCCACAATACACGAATTACTTGGTTAAAATAATGGCAGTGCCCAGACCGGATTTTCGGTTTAACCACTATGTATGTTAACGGGTTTTGTTTAGATTAATTTGTATGTCGATATCATATAAAAATATGCTGACATTAGGACACGGATCGGCTATTCCTGCCCTTATGTTGGGCCCCAGTCTTGAAACGTTGCTCATATTCTTTGTAATTAAAATAATTTGAGTTGAAAATCAGACCGTTTTTAAAATTGTATTTATTTATACTCCTAACTCGCCCCACACCTTCAGCATTGTATCTAGCTTATTCAAAAGATCCAAGAGAAATCCCTTCGTTCCTGACACCGTGTGCAACACTGACCCTGCTGGAGTGAATGTAGGCCATTGTTGCAAAATTTCTTCTTGGCTGACACTGTCACATCTAAGTTACCAGCACCTATGGATTGACGTTATCCTGGACGAACCATTAAGTTGAAAAAGTGATGTATTTAATTTAAAAGACAAACGCACGTGTACAACTCTTGCCTTTTATATTAATGTACCTTAATCTTGTTTTAATGCATTTCAACCCAAATCGAGCGTGCAGATAATTGGAGAGAAAGTTTTTTTTTTTTTTCACTTTTTTCTCCATGTACTATATTTTGACGTCACATTTTGTTTTTACGCTGTTCGATGTTTTTTTACTGCACATCTTAAGCTTAGTAGCAAATGTTGCACCACATCTCTCTGTCCCAGATGCAGAAAAGTCAATTGAATTATGCCACAAGATGCTGCTGCAGCTGCACTTTAAAGAAAAGCTTGCTGCACCACTCTACCCTCCCAAATGAAGAAAGAATGTAGTAAAAAAAAATATATATATATATCTCCAAATTTGCCCCTCAGTTTAAGACGCACTCAAACCACAGTGTTCGCATTCCAGCATTTATTGGTACGGGCAAAGTCCATATGCCGATATCTTTGATGTCAGCTGCTCTGATGCGTTTCGAAATTCTTTCTTCCTCAGAGGCGTGGCGAGAATTGTATGCAGTTCCGGCTTATCCCTGCATTTTAAAACCAATAGCACGCTCCCAGATGGGCTGTCTCAATAGAACTGTGCCGTGCATGCTGGGAATAGTAGTGCCACATTCAGTCCGTAATGGCTGCATACTGTAATTACTGCTGAAAAATAACGAGCCCTGTATGGCCGCAGCATAGAGACTTCTTCCTCATCCATCACTGTGGTTCCACATGCAGGCTCGACGATAATCTCACCGTGTGGCCCCCTTGATATAGGGTTGCTTCTTCTTCAAAGGCTGGACTGTTATGCTTGACACTCACTTTGATTTTTCCATACGATACCACGCCCTCTGATGGGCCAAGAATTATGGTCCTTGTGGTTTGTCATGCGTGATCATTGGGTGCCGCGAGGCGCAGGATCTACCTTGCCTGTATGCGGGACGAGTGGCTTTGGATTTTAAATGTGCCGCTGAAACCTGGTCCATTGAAGGACTTTAATCTTAGCCACGTAGTAAATGCAAACAGTGCACCCATTCAGGGTTCTATGAGCATGACAAACCACAAGGACCATAATTCTTAGCCCATCCGAGGACGTTGTATCGTATGGAGAAATCAAAGGGAGTGTCGAGCATAACAGTCCAGCATTTGAAAAAGAAGCAATGAGACTTCGAAGCGCGTCGGCTAATCGACTGGCACTGCAAAGAGGAACTGTTGTGGGGGGGGGGGGGGGGTGTGTGTGTGTGTGTTGTGTGTGTGTGTATAAAATTTACTTGGCTGCCTATGTCAAGTTTAGATTTGTTACAACAGCTGCACGTTTTCATCATCTATTTATATTAATGTGTGATGAGGGCAAGTTATCAATCCGTCAAAAGGTGGAATGCACAAAGCACCCTGGAAATTTGATGGGGAGCATCCTTTCATTCTCCTCCGACGGGCTACAAGACTGCCCCTAAGACCAGGGATGGTGCCGAACTCTGACAGACTTTGGAACTCTGCTCAGAATTTATAGTCTGGCCTTTTAGCTCCTACTCAGGTGACATGTTGGGAGAAGGAAAGTTGCTTCAGGTGGGGTGTTTGGGGTGTGACACTACCCAAATATATTCTTGGCTTAGTAGTTGGTTCTGGAGCCTGAGTCGGGTGTTCTATCTCTGTGTTGGTTTTTCTCTTTGTCGGCCAAGCATAAAACACAAAACAGTGAAGTTTTATGTAAAAGAGTGAGAAAGACTGTGATACCCATCTGGTGAATGCATTCCAAAATGTGAAACCAGATCAGCCATGAATGGTTATAAAAACTATCCCTTTTAATAAATGTCTGTCTGTGCAGTGATTATATTCTGATGTACTAAGGTGAAAGGATTCCACTAGTTAAAGAAATGCTCTTTTTAAAAAAAAATTCAAGCGATTGTATCAAATGTTTACATTATTTTTGATTCACAATATACATCCCAAACCTTTTCATGGCTCTGCTCATGCACGGACTCTTAGGCCCAAGTTAGCCCATTGCTCGGCACGTCCTGTTAATTTGCCTGCACGCTTTCCTCTAGTTGTGACTCTGGCTTAGTCTGTGGGGCTATCAGTAACTTAGTAAAATGATTTGTAAAACATAAGGATTAGAACCATAGAACCCTTCCCACATGCACCAATTTTACAACTATTCCACCAATGCATCTTGTAGCAAGAACTAAGAAGAGTGCTAGCAGTGAAAATACATTTAAAATGAGTGATCACAGTGCAGGGACTCCAAGCTGCTGTGCTGTATGTGACCGTAGTCATGAGTTCTTAGGGACATCTACCAGGTCTAGGTGGGACTGGCAAAGGCGTAGCTTCAACAGAGTGTGTATATGATGTGACACCGCTCAAATGCATTCTTGTTTTTTGTATTGGGTCTGGGAGTCCAGAGTAGGATCTGTTTTGTTTGTGTCAGTGTTTCTCATTTCACTGAGAAGTTTTAATTTGTTCATTTTTAGATCGGGATTAAAAAATATATATAATATACCAGTATACCAAAAAAAATAGTAAATCTGCACTCATAGAAGTACTCCTTGATTGGATTCAAATGTACTTCTTTTGGGGAATTTACAAACATTGGCAGTAGTAGGCTTAGAAAGCTGTGTCGGTCTCCACTTTCTAGGCATACTACTGACAATAAAACCAAACTGTGATGGGATGAATGCTTGCAAATAGTTTAACCATTGGCCCTGCTCAGGGCATTAATCAATCAAACCTTTTATAGGGTGCAGCAAATCACGATGAGGGTCTCACTGCGCTGGAGCTGTTTGCTGCTTCATGGAGGTTTGATCATTCATACATCCAGGTCTTTACTTCTCTTCTGAATTTCTGGAGCGGTGGTGCGGTCCTGAAGTGCAGGGGGAGGTTGTTCCACGCATTGGCTGCTAGGTGCGAGGAGCGTCCTTCGCTGTTGGCTCGTCGGATCTGTGGGGTGTCTGCGGAGGAGATGGAAGCTGATTGAAGGTGTCCGGTTGGTGGAGGGTCAGCAGTTTGTTGATGTATGCTGGTCCTTCATTGTGCAGAGTCTTGTAGGCGTGGGTCAGCATCTTAAACTGGCATCTCTTCTGAATCTGGAACCAGTGTAGTTTCTGGAAATGTGTGATGTGTCCTTCTGGGGTGGTAGAGTAAGACTCTTGCTGCTGAGTTCTGTATCATCTGGCGTCTCTTCAGGACACATGCAGTGATACCTACGTAGAGTGTGTTTCTGTAGTTCAGTCTGCTGGTGATGAGAGCCTGCATGACTGTCCTTCTGGTGTCTGCCGGGAGCTACCTGAAGATCTTGTGGAGCATCCAAAGGGTGTGGAAGCAGGCGAATGAGACTGTGTTGACTTGCTTCTCCATGGATAGCTTGCTATCTAGGATGATCATGAGGTTTCGGGTGTGGTCTGTTGATGCAGGGGGGGTGCCAAGCTCCGCAGGCCACCATGCGTTGGTCCATGACTAGGTGTTCCCAAAGATGAAGACATTTTTCCTTCATCTAGTACGCGACATTCATCATGCATCTGTGGAAGTTTTCTTTTGTGGTGGAGGGATCTTCGGACAGTGAGAGGATGAGTTGTGTGTCCACATAGGAGATGATATTGAGTCCAAGTGATCTGACGGTGGCAGCCAGAGAGGTCATGTAGGTGTTGAAGGCGGTTGGGCTGAGGGACAATCCATGGGGGACTCTGCAGATGATCTTCTTGGGCTCTGAGGTGAAAGGTGGGAGGCAGATCCGTTAGGTTCGATCCAATTGAGGGCCTTTCCTTTAATCCCGATGTGGTGGAGTCTTGATGAGGATGTGGTGGGAGACTGAGTCAAATGCGGTTGACGGGTCTAGGACGATGAGGGCTGCTGTTTACCAGCTGTCCAAGACGGCTCTGTGGCTGCAAAGAGGGCTGTCTCGGTCCTGTGGTTAGTTTGAAATCGGGATTGGAAGGGATCCAGGAGTTTGTGGTGTTGTAGGTGTTGGGTGAGTAGCTGGTTGAAAGCTTTCTCAAGAACTTTTGCTGGATAGGGGAGCAGAGAGATGGACCAATAGTTCTACATTTCGACTGAGTAAACAGATGCTTTTTTTAGCTGGGGCCTCACTTCTGCGTGTTTCCGGTCCTCAGGGAAGAAGGGTGCGGTGATGGAGGTGTTCAGAACCTTCCTGAGCTCTACGCCAATGGACATCATTTCAATCATTTTTTCCCCCACTGTGCCCACCTAATGCAAATCAGTACTGACCCTGCTTCTCATGAAAACAGTCCAACCCAAACCTTGGTCATCTCACCTTTCTGCCCTGCAGACCACTGCTTTTTTTTTTTACTATGGGCGGGGTGGGGTTGGAAATAGGTTTGCAGCCCCTGAATGTCATGGGGTAAACTACGCCCCGTTTGGGAGACTGCCCAGGAGCTGCATTGCAGGGTGCCAGTCTGCCAAACTTTCACCCCACCTCTGTGACAGGATGTAAAGGAGGTGGCATGCTGTGAGACTCTACCTGGAAAACCCATCACAGGGTGCTGGTCTGCTCCGAGGTGATAGGCTGCGAGACTTGGAGCAAAAGATACATTGTAGGCTTTCAGTTTCTGCCTATTAATAAAGTAGGAGACCTCATCGAAGATTCATTGTGCACCCAGGTGACAATCCACAAGACTCCTCACAGAAGACACCGCGGCTGCGTTTAGCTCGCACCTGAGACTCCTCAGAAGCTGCCGCAGGCTTCCAGGGGACAGATACGAGTCCTCGTCCTGAACACGTTGCTGGCTTTCCGCTCCCACCCAAGTGACAAGCTGTGAGGCTGGCCAGAATATACATCGCAGGGTGCGTTCTGCACCTTGCTGATGGGTTGGTGCTCGTTTGATTTGGGAATGAGAGTTCAGGGAGGGGCGTTGTCCTGCGAACACCTGGGAACTTCCAGAATGGCGCGGCGCTCTGAAGGTGGGCATAGTGTGTCTGTGGCGGACGAAGGTATAGTCTGAAGGATACCAGTAGGTTGGCAACTGCTTCTTCAGCGCCCCATTCTGATGGAAGCAATGAATGCTTTCCCACTGAAGCCATCTCCATTTTGTGTAAAATAGCCTCAAGTTGATACTTTGGCAGGCACTTTTGCCTCCGGTGAAATAATGTACCGCATAATTATAGTATAGCTGTGCAGTTCGCGCGCAACCGGTGCCTGAGCTGCGCCGCATACCTCGTGCCATGTTTACCTTTGAAGGGACTCGTGCTGTGTTTAGAACTGTTTCGTAGCGCATGCTGCCAACTAACCAAATTGCCTCTTGGCACATCACCGATAACCTAACCAGTCAGTCCCATAAGCCGAAGGTTCTCAATGTCCGGGCTCCTTTGCTGTCCTTCTCGCCAAACGTATGAACTCCAGGGCGCGCGCGCACTTCTTTGGTAGGTGGTCTGCTCGCCAGGCCATTTTGCCGACTTAGTGGCCTTTGCGTAAAATTGTTTTGGTGGTAGGGGGGCATAGCTACTCGCCCTCGTCGCCACCACCCGTTTGTGGTAACCACGTGGGTAGCTTGCCTATTAGTAGGTCATGCCATGGCGTGAGCAGATGGCAGAGGTGAGGGTGAGACTGCAAGTGTCCTGCCTACTTAGGCACAGCCATTAAAATTAAAAATACGGTCGCTAACGAGGGTAATTTAATCTGCTTCTCGGCACACAACGCTAGCAGGATGTGATATTGTTTCGCGTTGCCCGCTTTCCCGACGTGCCATCTCTCCCCTGGGCCCCGCTGTGCCCTGCGTTCCGCCCCCTAGCTCACCTGCTCCAGATGGGCGGCACAGTGGGGGACGCACTGGCAGAGGCAGATGTGTTTGTTTGCCGGAGACAATGTTGTGCGGCTGCAGATGGCACTGCCTGGCAGCGGGCTTTGCTCCCTGACACCCCTGTCACACTCCGAGTAGCGCTGGCAGGGAGGGGGCACCTCCCCATCTTCTTTAGACATTCCGCTCTTCTGGTCTTATTATTTTTTTTTTAAGTGCAATGGAAACTAGAATCCTGGCTGATTGGAACGGGGCTCATGTAATCCACCTACTCTGAGGTTGTGCGGTCAGGATGGTTTCCAGCCACCCCATGCCGTGTTTTGGCATTTTGCGTTAACTGTTTTCAAGTTCAGTGGTGACCCTCACAGCACTATGTACCCCTCTATCCACGAGTAGAGGTTGGGTGCTGCAAACTCCTGCCACGTTATTTAATAAGGGAATGAAATGTTTTGAAATGTCACGCCCCTGAGTTATCTGTTTGCCTACTGCAGGAGAGGTTACGTTCCAGTTATGTATTTATATATCGCTCAATAAGAACATTTATCCTGTTTTCTAAGTTCGACAGGTAAAGAAACCGAGGCACAGGGAGGTGACTTACTTTCTCAGGATCACAGACTTTTGGTGAGGTGGGGCAGCTGGTATTAGAACTTTGGGTTCCTGTTTCCGAGTTGGAATCATGACCTTATGACCAGGTCTCTTCACTGGCTACTGCAATAATAAGCAGCGCAAACTGCACAAGATCAAACCAGTAGACGAGAGAAGATGCCTCTAGAGTCCTTCTAACGTTGACAATCCTGAAACTTTTAAAATTGCACAGCAGTAAGCTGCTGATTGTTAGATTAAAATTGGAATTATATGTATGTATACAGTATTTCCTATAGCTCTACGCTAGCCTAAAAGCAGCCGAGCGCTGTACATGGTCAAAGGCAAGCTTAACATCGGTGAGTGATAGGAGACGAAGCTGAGTTGTGAACGGTTAATGCATTGTGATGTACTGTTCTTTAAAGAGGTGAGTCCTCAGCTCTTTCTGCAAATGAAGCAGCTTTGGGGCAGTCCTGAAGGGTGCAGGGATGTTCTTCCAGACATTAGGTGCATAGATGGAAAGGCCTGCTGCCTTATTTTCTTTTATACATTTCTTGGTCTGCAGGCTAATAGTGTCCTGATTGTGGGCTTGTCTGCAAGATAAGTGGGGCAGTGGTTGCGATGGCTCTCTAAATGATGCAGCTGGTTTTAAGATGCTGCACACTAGCAAGGGAAGCCAATGGAGTTCTATCAGGATGGGGGTGATGTGAACCTATATCTCCAGGCCCTGACTGATAGGTAAGATGCTCCTTTGAGCTGTCAGTGTGGAGTTTGGGAGTCCATGGAATAGGGAATTACCGCTATCCAGATGCTGGAGTACAAGGGCTTGAACGCAGTTCTGAAGTCATGTTCTGGATTTTCTTCAGAAGAGAGAGTGGGACTTTTCCATTTGTGGAGGAGAATCTTGAAAACACTCCAGTTGCTAACTTTTCCCATAATACCTGCATTTGCATACATTAGGTAGAGCATTTGTATAGCATGCAACTGACAGCGTGACAAAATAGTAGTGAAAGTTTCTAGTGTTACAGGCAGATCTGTATGTCTGGTTCTAGTGTCCTACTTGGGACTAATTGGGTGGTGAGCACGAGGTCCTTGAACGTGGTCTGGTTGCGTCATGGCCATGTTGATATATACTTCAGCTGTGATTATTCCTCATATGGTGGATGTGCAATCAGCTAATTTTTAGGTCTCGCCTGAGACCATGCATACACTGTCACTTGTGTGGTCTTTTGTTACTTAAAACACGTCGGTTTTACTTTCTTCTTCCTTTTTATCTCATAGATAAAGCAAGGACCACTGATTATTGCTTTAATAGTGTCCTTCCGCTGGTATTGCTGACCCCGCCTCCCTCACTCTGTTGTTGCCCCCTTCCGCACTAGAGAAACAAGCATTGGCAAAGCCAATAGGTCTCGCCTCTATGAGAACTATTGTTTTAGTCTATTTTAGTTGTACAGCACTGTGGTTGTATAGTATGTTTCAAAATGTATTATAAAGTGCTGTCTAAAAGCCATTATTTCGTTATATATTCAGGAGTGAGTTGTGTAAGTTAAGAGGTAAAATTTGAAGAGTGCAGTAGAGTAGCGTAGAGTGGAGAGGACTAGAGTAGTGCAGTGGCGTAGAGTGCAGTTGCATAGAGTAGACTGGTGCAGAGTAGTGCAAAGCATAGTGGCATAGAGCAGAGTGGCATAGAGTGCATATCGTAGAGTGGTGTAAAGTGGAGTAGAGTGCAGTTGTATAGAGTGTAGTGTTGCAGAGTACAGTGTCGAGCGCAGCAGCGTAGATTGTAGTGGTGCAAAGTGCAGTTGCATAGAGTACAGTGGTGCAGAGTGGATTATAGTGGTATAAATTGCGTTGGCGTTTAGTATAGTGGTGTGCAGTGGTGTAGAGTGTGGCAGACTAGTGTAGAGTTGTGTAAAGTGTAATGATATAAAGTACCGTGGCATAGAGTGAAGTGGTGTAGAGTAGAGTAGCCTTGCGTTGCGCCGGATAGAGAGTCGTAGAGTCCAGTGGCACAGAGCAGTGGCATAGGGGGCAGTGGCAGGGTGTGCAGTGTTACAGAATATAGTAAAGTGGTGAAGACTGCGGTGGTATATAGTGCATGGCCTAGAGGAATGCAATCAAAGGTCTATTTTAGACCCTAAGTCTAAGTAATATTTGTTGTTTTTAAGATGAATTGCTGTGTTGATACAAGTATGTAATAGTGATAACTGTTATGTAAAGGGCAGAAATATCTAGACACTGGCATGGTGTAGAATTGTGTGTGGTTGCATTATGTGACTTGGAGTGAAATTATGTGGAATAGTGTGGAATTGTGTAGGATGGATTGGAATTATGCGCTGTGGATTGCAATTGTGTGGCATGGAGTGCAGTTTTGTGTAGGTGAACTGAGACGTGATTATGTGGCATGTTGTGGAATTAGTTGTCATGGAATTAGGTGGCATGGAATGGAATCGTGATGTGAAGTGTAATTATGTAGCGTGGAATTATGTGGTGCTTTGTGGATTTGTGTGGTGTGGCATGGAATTGTTTTGCGCTGAATAGATTGAAATTATGTGGTGCAGAGTGGAACTATGTGACATGGAATTACGTGCTGTGCAGCAAAATGATGTGGCATGATGTAGAATTATTTGGCGTGGAGTTGCATGGCATTGAGTGACAAAGTGGAATTGCCAGGCACACAATTGCGTGGCCTGGGACTGTGTGGCGTGGCCTGGGACTGTGTGGCGTGGCCTGGGACTGTGTGGCGTGGCCTGGGACTTGGCGTGCCTGGGACTGTGTGGCGTGGCGCAGGACTGTGTGGCGTGCAATTGTGACGTGCAGTGAAATTATATGGTGTGGAGTGGAATAGTGGCATATAACAGAATTATGTTGCATGTAACTGTGGCACTGTGTGGAATTGTGTTGCGTTGAATTGTTGCATTGATTGGAGTAGAATTATGTGGCGTTGTTTCAAGTGGAATTGAGTGGAGTGAAATTTATGTTGCATGGATTGTAGTTTAATTATGTGGCGGAGTTGAATTATATGGAGTGGAATTACGTGAAAAGGTGAAATTATGTGGCGTAGAGTGGAATTCGGTTCAGTGTACTGGAAGTGTGTGGCGTGGCATGCAATTGTGAGATGTGGAATTGTGTAGCGAGAAATTCTGTTGGATTGAGTAAAGTGGAACTATGTGGTATGTAGAAGAATTATGTGGTGTGGAATGAAATTGTGGAGTGTGGCGCCGAGTTAAACCTTGGTGGCACGGAGTGGAATCGTGTGGCGCGAAGTGCAATTATGTGGTGCAGAGTGGAATTATGTGGGGTAAATAAGTATTTTTTCCCTTCACACCTCTTTCCGCTGCAGTCTCCCTCCCTGTGTTATTTCCTTACACTCTTTTCTCATCTTCTAAAGTCTATCTCCATCTGCATGACTCTCACTTCACCGTCTTCCCTTTCTTTTCACTTTTCCTTCTGCATACTTTTATTTTGTAACCTCCACTTTCCCATCCTTACCCACACAGAAACGCTGCATTTCTTTTCCTTCGGTGCAAATGTTTTGACAGCAGTATTTGTGTACCAACATTACGCACTTTCACCTAAAATGGTAATTACGATTGACAAATATACAGCTATTGCATTGTGTTTTCAGCAGAGAGGCCAAGAATTGGATGAGTTTAACACCTTTATGACTCACTGACAGGCAGCGCAGGAAACACACACCTGAACTCACCTAGACATGATGACTGTGTTGACAGAATGTGCTATGAAGATTCATAGGCAGGGCCACCAGAATTATGTTGCAGTAATCTCTAAATTATGTGGCAAAAGAAAGCAAATGATGTGGCATAATGCAGCACTTTTTGAAGCAATAATTTTTCACTATTTTGTATTTTTACTCAAACTCTATATGATCCTAGGTCAAACCCTAAATACAGCTATTAGCAACTGAAAAATGACGTGCATCTGTGCGACAAAGGGTCTGCCGCTGAGCTGGAACGCGTGTTATAGCGTTTTTAGCAAATTTTGCTCTCTTTGAGCTAGAAGGAATTTATTTTGGTTAAAATCTGCAAAATATGCAGGAGATGATAAAGTATGTGACAGATGCAGCAAATCAAGAATAATAGGAAAAAAACGCAAATTCGAGGCTGTATACTGCCACATTTAACAAACCTGTAACAGGACCACAAATAACGAAACAAACACAGAGACCCTCGTTTCCAGGGTTGCGCACCGTTCTGCAGTTCAAAACATTTTAGCTAGCTAACCATGGAAAGAACAGAGATCACTGTCTCACTCGTCCGTTTCCTTTGCATTCTGGGACGCGTAGTTATGTATTTATAAAAGTCCAAGCATAATTATTAGCACCGGAACAAAGACTGGATTTGTCTTTCTACATGGTGGCCGAGAGATGCCTACGGAGCTCTGTGTGGTTTTTTTTTTCATTCCACATGAATAGGAATCAAAAGGGAAACCTTTATCACATCTTTTCCAAATTGATGTGTGGATTGTGGAAATATCTGTTAGAAGGAACAGAACTCCCTCCCTCCCTACTAAAGAAGGCAGCAAATGAAACCGAAATTAATGCCAATTATTCAGAAAATCTGAGAAGCACTTTGAGTCAGCTTTGTCAATGTGCAGAGCTTCATAAAGGGCATGAAAAACATATATCCTGTTTCTTTTCACCTCTCCACCGGACCATTCTTCTCTCAGTTTTGATTTCCAGGAACTCAAAGGTGGTGCTGTGGGCAAGTTTGTCCTGAGAGTCCCATATGTCTTGGAACCTATGGTTATGGAAGTGATGTCAGTGGTTAGCAACCATCGCTTGGAGAGAAGACGAGAAACGCTGAGCGTGGGTAGTGTTGAGAATCATCACAGTCAATGTGTCCACAAAACACAAAGTCAAGCATTAATCACACAATGCTTTATGTTGTGCTATGACACTGTCCCTCAACCCCTCCTACTCCTGGAGCCTGTCAGACATGGCAGCCAACATGTACCCGTCTGAGGTATGTGGGGGATGATGAATGGGAGCAGGAAGCAGCCGCCGCACCGAAAACAGCAGTGATAGGAGCAGAAGTAGGGCAGGGCGACAACAGAGGGGGTGGCATGGTGAAAATCATGTCGTCTTAAGTGCAGTTGTTTTCCCCACCCCTAAAAATCAACGAACTCAAATCCTGAGGCAAGGCAAAGTAAGAAAACAATCCTGCCACAGTAACCTAAATGCCCCTTGGAGAGAGGAGACCTGCACGAGGGCCAGTCGCCATGGAGCATGTACCAAACCATTAAAGGAGGGACTAATGTAACCCGTAAGCCATACAAAAGAACTGGATTTAGAAAGGCACTGAAAGGAACCAATGAAAAACTAGGGGCGTGCGAGGGGCTGGATCAATGCCCGCAGAGCAGAACATGTGCGCTGCTAGGCTCGACCTAAAAAAAGCGCTATGACTCGGCCAGTGCTGGCCACGTCATAGATCTTTTTATTACTAAGCATTTTCCTTGGAAACCAGTTGATTGACCATGCATTGTGAACTGGGTCTTGGACCTGAGGAAAACCTTCATCGAAGGTAACAGTCTAAAATGAGCAGCTGGTCCATTATGGTGCTTGTATATCAAGGTCCACTTCCCCAGAATAGCTAAGGGAGCGGCAGAATTGCAGGAGCCCCCTCACGCACATGTTTATTGTGGGATCTGCAGCTCACTGCCTCATCCTCACATTCTTCAATACAACTTTTAGACTGACGTTTATGGACCGGGATGTCTCTGGTATACAATGGTGAACATGCACATTTATGAGGCGCATGTTGACACTGACAGTACATGAGGAAACCAGCATTTTTCTCCACTCCCCACACTGGCTTCAACAAACGCAGTGACCGTGTTTGTAGTGGGGCAGGTAACTGTTCACGCGCTGCTCAAGCAGTCTTTGGACTTTTGACTGAGGCCTCTGACAGGAGTGCTGTATTGTGCCATCTTGGGCTGTCTGAAGTTGTGGCAGATAGTGCTCTTACCCAATGGATGAACGGGTGGGAGACGCCCCACACCTTTATCCTTTCTAATTTTTTCATTAATGGCACGCCCAAACTATGGACTCGTGCTTCTTAGCACTCAGTAATGTACCAAAGGAGTAGACTGGCTTTTCTAAAGAAGCACCTGAGCATTTAGGGTATCATTACGATGTTGGCGGACGACACTATAGCGGACTGGAACCGCCCGACCATAGGTCGACTGTTCTTAGCACAAAATTTGGCTGCGACTGCCCATCCATTTTACAATGGCAGCTTGTGCAGCGGGCGGAAAAGGCCTGCAGTTCAAGCTGCTTTTGTAAAATGTATGTTTTTAAACATCCCTCATGTGCCTGCCACACGGTGCAGGGATGTTTAGCGGAGGCCGCAGAGAGACGGGGTCCCTACATCAATAAGCATTGGCAAATGGCAAATAGACTCTGTTGGCTTTGTTAAAATGTTCCAGCGCTAGCCGTGTCATAGCTTTTAAAAAAAATGTTTTTGTTTTTTACTTTTAATCATGCTGCCCACCTGGCAACCGCACTGCTGTACAACGTGGCGAAAAAAGGTTAGGCCACATTAAGCCTTGTTGTACAGCAGCACGGCTGGTTGAAAGTGAAAAAACAAAAACGACTTATTCGCTTTGCCAATGCTTTTTAGAAGTGATGGTGCAACCCAGGGAAATAAACCCACTTTAGAGAATGTGGATCTGAGGGGCCCAGCATAAGCAGCAGTGGTAGATTTTCCACCCACTGGAGTTGGTGTTGCTAGGGAACGAAAGTAAAATTAGTTAATTATACCTGGAGAGACTAGTTTTACTAAATGGGATAAGAATGAGTAGCAGGGGTAGAGGACCAAGTAAAGTGTATGGTAGGAAGACGTGGGCACAGGTTTTGGTTCTAACCTTAAGGAGGGAGGACACTATATATAGCCACGCTTGAACTGAAAGCTGTAAGGAACGTTGATCAGGTATGTGACTGACCTAGGGTCGTTGTCAACAAGCAAACGCTGCTGTGACCAGAAGGGGAGGAAGGAAGTTGAACATAGGAACAGGAGAAAACAGCAGGGTCTAACACTATAATTAAGATAGAATCCCCTGAGCTAGGGCACCACACACAAAAAAACAGGCATTGGCAAAGCCAATAGGTCTAATTTGTAGGACCTATTGGCAAAGCCATTGCCTTTTGGCAATGCTGTACAGCATCGACAAAAAGCATTTCATGCCAATGCTGTGCCACATGGCCAAAAAGGAAGGGGTGAAGGCAAAATGACGCATCTGCCACTGAGTGTCATTTTGTAGGTGGGGCATCTGTCCCCAGATGTACACGCCTCTGAAATGACATGATTGACATTTTTTTTAAATGTATTTACCAATCCGAGATCGTTAGGTAAATAAATAAAAAAATACAAAAATGAAAAATAAGTGCTACGTTTTTTTAGGTTTTTGTTTTTAAAGTGAAGGGGTCAGCAGTAATGTGCTGCTGCCTGGCCCTCTAAAGATATATTCATGTAAATTATGTGTTTGAAACTAATTTACCTCTTCCTGGAGTGAATAGCCAGCTCTTAAGGATAGTACAGGAAAGGATTGATTGATTTTCCTTATCTGTAAAACGCCACTCCCCCATCGGGTTCTCTTGGCGCCGATCTTATCTCTATCTAATCGAACAATCAAGTGCAGAATTTGTCTGAACACTAATCACTATGGAAAGCCATGAGCTAGTAGACCGCGTGGAGATTTATGGAGGTGTTTATCCAATCAGTGCAAGAAGATTTAAGGTAATAAAAATATTGAGACGTATAGAGCTGTTACAGCACAGAACCACAACTGAATCCATAGAACAGATAGATCCAACCGATATGGCAGTTATGTTTTTTAAAGCGGGCACGATGGCGGGGAAGGGGATTCTGAGGTAAATGCTGTGAGCAATAATATGTAAAATAAAGGCCCTTTAAGCATGAAGATAGTGATTGGCGTTCTTACTAAACCTTAGGCGCAGTGTATTGAACAGTGAGTGATAGACGTGTAGCTGAAAGTTGATCCGTAGCGTATTTCTCTACCTTGAAGTAATAAACAACAAGCAGTGCAGTATATACTCATAAGGAACTGCAATACAGGAATCTCTTGCATTCTATTGGTAAAACGAAGTAAAAAAACAAAATACCGAAAAAAGTGCAAATGTAACAATCGTGGAGATGCACTCAAAATAATGCATTTTGCATGCTGTGTGTGATAATAGGTGTTTCATTAACCCCTTCTGTGCCCATGACGAGCTGGACTCGTCATGGGCCGCGGTTGCGCTGGACTCGTCATGGGCCGCGGTTGCGCCGTGCCCATGACGAGTCCAGCTCGTCATGAACCCCGCCCGCTAATGCAACGGCCGGCACAGGGCGGGGAAAGGGCGTGGCACACAAGGGGTTAATTCAGTATTTTCCTTCTATCCTGTCAATGTGTTTCATCCTTGAGTCAAGTGTTAGGCCTTATCAGGGCGAATTCAAATGGACCCCACAATGAATTATAAGGATGTCCCTTTGCAATAATGCCCACTTTCATCACACTTAGTAGTGCCGATAGTGTTGCCTTATACAATGTAGCATTTTATCAATAGTCTCACTATGTCTGAAGGTGTTCTGATAGGTGTAAAGTCCCCATTAATATTACTGGAACAGACATTACAGATGAAGTTATGGGCGGCTAGGTCCCTTTTCAAATTATAAACATTCATTGACCGCGTGCATGGCATCTAACTTATTTTCCAGAGCAGCCTCATTGGACTGCAATGTTGACCACTGGTCAACAATGCAGTCCATGCATTGCTGTAGAAGGCGTTTCATTGGAGATGATAGTCAGTCGCATGATTGTGAGACGCAAATACTCCTCTAGCTTGATGCATGCAGTGAATGAGGCAGTCTCACAATAATAGCCAGAGGGGGCAGACCCAAACAAGCTAATGACTGATCCAGTGCCCACTTTGTATATTGTAAACAGTTGGTCTGCAGACACTTTAAGCTATCAAGCCAGAACTAAAAAGTCATATGGCAGCAAAAGCAAATGAAGTTAATGGCCGAACAATCTTTGCTTACAATTCAACAAGGTCCAATAAAGGTAAACAATAGGCAGTAACACAACGCTGCTAATACGTCATCAGAAGCTGAGCAGACAATAGTAAAGGATTATTAGAGTCACCTTCACCCCTTTGCTGCAAGCACCCACCCACGCTAAGCCTTTTTTTTTTTTTGGTATACCTTTTTGTCCACATAAGGTAGCCACGCCAAATTTGCATCCTTTTTCCCCCAGCACCCTGGGTATTCTAAAGGTGCCCAGGGTTTGTGGATTCCCCTGGAGGGGACCGAGAAATTAGCCAAAATACAGCTACATTTTCGTTTTGTTGGGAGAAAATGGAGGAAAAAAGGCTGCAGAAGAACGCATCTGTTTTTTTCCCCTGCAGATGGTATTAACAAAGGGTTTGCTGTGCTAAAATCACCATTGTCCCAGGTTTCACGAATAAACAGACTTTTGTCAGAAAACTAAATTTTTCAACGTTTTGACATTTTACTAGGACATAGTCCATTTTTCCTATAATTTGTGCTTTCAGCCTTCCAGTTAGTGGCAGAAATGGGCGTGAAACCAATGGTGGATCCCGGTAATATATACATTTATGAAAAGTAGACAAAATTCTGAATTCAGCAAGGGATAATTTGTGTATATCCGTCAAGGTTTTCCTTTACAAAGTAACAGTGAAATAGAAAAAAAAAATATTGAGTTACAAAAAATAGCAATTTGTGCCTACCTTTTCACTTGTAACTTCTATCTATGGCAATTTTTTAAAGCAATATACAGTTAAGTCCGCTGGACCCTTCTGGTTACAGGGATATATCGGGCTTGTAGGTTCATCAAGAACACAAGGTACCCAGAGCCAATAACTGAGCTGCACCTTGCAGTGGTTTTTCATTATGTACCGGGTATACAGCAATTCATTTGGTAAAATATAAAGAGTTAAAATTAGGTATCCAGGATACCAAAGTATTTCCTAAATAGGAACAAGATATGTAGCTTAGAAGCAGTTGTTTTGCACATCTCTATTTGCAGTTCTCAGAATTTGTGTCTACCCATACTAGCATGTGAATTAAAAGGCATTTTTCATAATGACTTATTTTTTACAAAGTGTCTAACATTTGGAAGGCCCAAGTGCAGAGAAAGGGGATTGATAATAACACTTGTTCTACTATTCTGTGTTCACCTAAGTCTCCTGATAACAATGGTACCTCACTTGTGTGGGTAGGCCTAGTTCCCGCGACAGGTAACGGCCCGTAATGCAACGTGGACACATCACATTCGTGAGGTAGCATTTTTATCGGGAGACCTGCAGGAACACTGGTTGGTCGAAATTTGTGCTGGTCCAGTGGTCCCACAACTTCCTCAAACAGAAATGTGAGGAAAACGTGATTTATTTTTTGTTGCTAAATTTGAGGGTTGCAGGGGATTCTGGGTAAAAAAGACATTGGGGATCCACGCAAGCCACACCACACTGGACTCCCCGGTTGTCTATTTTTCCGTAATGTCTGGGTTTGGTCGATTTCCCTAGATGGCCGCCGAGCCTGGGACCAAAAACAAAGGTGACTTCCAACCCCCATCAATTTCATACGCCCACATAACTGACATAGCAATCACACCAACTGGCGTTTCACTAGCAGGATGTGTAGTGACCAGTAGCAAGTCATTACTTGCACACCGCCAGCCAAATGCCAGCTCGTACACACCACCAGCTAAGCACCAGCTCTCACACATCGCCAGCTAAGCACCAGCTCTCACACACTGCCACCCAAGCGCCAGTCCATGCGCATCGCCACCCAAGCGCCAGTCCATGCGTATTGCCGCCCAAGCGCCAGTCCATGCGCATCACCACCCAAGCGCCAGTCCATGCGCATCACCACCCAAGCGCTAGTCCATGCGCATCGCCACCCAAGCGCCAGTCCACGCGCATTTGCCACCCAAGCGCCAGTCCACACACACCGCCACCAAGCGCCAGTCCACGCACACCGCCACCCAGGCGCCAGTCCACGCAGACCACCAGCCAAGCGCCAATCCACACACACCACCAGCCAAGCCCCCTGTTCTCACACACACTGCTAGCCAAGCCCCCTGTCCACACACACACACACACTGCCAGCCAAGCCCCCTGTCCCCACACCCCCCCCCGCCAGCCAAGTACCTGTCTACACACCCGGGGAGGGGGCAGAAACTGACCGCTCCTCGACATATAACTAAATAAAATCCCTGGTGACTAGTGGCTTTCTGCTTCTCTTGGGGGCAGTAGGGCCAAAAATTAATGTCGATCTGCCCCCAGGGGTGTGGCAGAAAACAGCCACAACATTGCTCCAATAAAAAGCCACCAAGCGCCAGTCCACGCACACCGCCACCCAGGCGCCAGTCCACGCAGACCACCAGCCAAGCGCCAATCCACACACACCACCAGCCAAGCCCCCTGTTCTCACACACACTGCTAGCCAAGCCCCCTGTCCACACACACACACACACTGCCAGCCAAGCCCCCTGTCCCCACACCCCCCCCCGCCAGCCAAGTACCTGTCTACACACCCGGGGAGGGGGCAGAAACTGACCGCTCCTCGACATATAACTAAATAAAATCCCTGGTGACTAGTGGCTTTCTGCTTCTCTTGGGGGCAGTAGGGCCAAAAATTAATGTCGATCTGCCCCCAGGGGTGTGGCAGAAAACAGCCACAACATTGCTCCAATAAAAAGAGGAGCAACCCTTGCCAAAGGGTCTGCTCCCCGAGATATATGTAAAAATTCCTGGTGTGCAGTGGCTTTCTGCCTTCCTCTGGGAAATGGACCTAAAAATATGGCTTATCGATCTGCCCCCCCCCAATCCCCAGGCTGTGGTTCAGGAAACAGCCAAATATTGCCCCAATAAAGGGCCGCTCCCCAACTTATAAGTCTAACACTCTCTGGTGTCTAGAGGCTTTCTGCCCCCATGAGGGCAGATTGACCTAAAAATATGGCTGATCTGCCCCCGGGTGGAGGCAAAAAAACAGCCAGAACAGTGCCCCAATAAAGTGGGATGACCCTTAACCAAGGGGCTGCTATCCAACATAAAAAATAAACTTCACTGGTGTCTAGTGGGCTTCTGCCCCCCTTCCCTCTCTAAACGGCAATCTGCCTGCGGGGGGTATAACAAAAAGTTTTCCCCCAAAGGAAGCGGCCTCTGCCCTATGAGTTGCTCCCCTTAATGAGCTTTGTAAAAAAAAAATTATAATAATACCCTAGCTTCTTGTGGGTTTTGAAAGTATGGTATTTACTCTTAAACACCTTACACTGAGTTTATGGGAGGGCGAGCTTATTTATTTATTTATAAAGTTTTATATAGCGCGAACAAGATCCTGAGGGATATCAGAGCGCTTTACAATATGATGGAAGGAAGGACAAAAAACAATAACCATATCAAGTAGGAGGGAAAAAAAACAGGAATGGTTGCATATTACAGTACAGTTGCACCCAGGTGGGTGATGCAATAAACAGGTGTGTGCAGGCAGCAAGGGGGTGTATTGTTTGCATCTCGAGTTCCTCTGAGATAAATGCTTGTGTCTTTAGGTGCAAGGCTTTCCTCTCTACTTTTACAGTACATCTAATTAAATAATGTGCTTTGTTTGATTGCTATGTTCTTAATAGATGTGAAGATGAAACTCTTAGGAGTTGAACTTTTCCAAGTTGTAATAGAAAATATTGTTGTCACATAGAAACTTATATCAAGTATGGTGTCCGGCACTATGGCTCACATCTGTGGTAAGAAGCACAAATCTCTGGATCACTTGTGGAGTATTTTTGTAAAGTGTGGAGACAAGAAGTTTAGTATGATTCGAAGGTCTGCAGGCTAGATGTGGAATACACAAATCCCAGTACTAGAGGCCTCACTTGTAGTGTGGTGGCCACATCTAAGGGGGATGTGCACTAAGTGGATGACAGGAGATGCTGTGGTATATGCAGTAAATAAAATGCTCTGTTTTGGAATCCACACCTGCCTCATGGTGTGCAGCCCGTTGAGTAACCAAACAGCGCCTAATTTAATCTTTATAGCCAACAATTATCTTTAAAGATAACCCCGTTTAAACTCTGTGATTTTAACTTTTTCCATGGCCAGGTTTCATAGAGGTTTACAGGGGCAGCGCATGTTTTTCTTTGTCCTAGTTTAGGCCTCAATCCATTTACATGAAAGCTCAGGGATTTAAATAGGTTACCTAGAGGTGAGTTGTGAAATGCTAGACTTGACATCCTTCAAAGTAATACGACAACAAAATACTGCAAGGGGGGCGAGGGGGGAATGAGCGTTCCTGAAAATAGAATTCTTATTGAATCGAGTCAGAGGTTCTTTAAAATATATATATATATATAACTTTCAAGGAAAGGTGAACAAATGCAAGGTCCAGCTGTCCAGGAGAAGCAGACGAGACACGTATTAAAGAGCTAAGACTGACCAGGGCAAAAATTACCGGGTTAGGGAAGTATTGTAGATTCTGTTCAGTTTGGGTGGACGTACGTGTTACAATGCCCTTGGACGGCCCTTCTGTACCATCACATCTTCTCCCGCGTCAGCGGGTCCTCACCTGAACCTCCCGCTGATGGCGTGTGTGGCTGACACCAAGGTAAGCTTCGGGGTTGACTCTGCATGGCGGACTCCTTCGCAGTCCCAAGGCGAGTAACTGGTCTTGAATCTTAGCGCCAGCCTGGAGCATGGAAAGGGCTGCAAGTAGATAGTACGCGGATCGCCGCTTCTCATGCTCCCCCCGGTGGCATAGTGCCATTTCCCCCTCCATAGTGCTGATACAGTTACGAGTCTTGCAGGTGTAAGCCCCCGCTCTGCAGGGTCTCCTACGTGAGACCTCGCTGCTTTCTCACTCCCGCTGAGCAAGTATGTGTAATTCCTGCTGTGAGCCGAGCGCTTGGCGGCTGAGCCCTGCTTTGCATCAGGATAGCGGTTCACAGTAACACCGTCAATCTGTGCCTCGTCTTCGAAATCCAATATCGAGAACAACATTTCACTCAAATTAAAATTCAAATGTGCCTTAATTGCAGGCCCTGACATCTAGGGAGAGCATAAAGGCTGGAAAAGCCAAACTATGTAACTTTTCTTCTCTTCTGTATTGCAACGATGCACCATAGCCTGTTATGCAAATATGTGGCTTTTTTTTTAGCGTTTTTGTTCCTTCAGAATGTCTCGCTCCCATTATTTTCTGACTCTTTCCAGGGAAATGCTGATGCTGCTCTTCGACAGTTTAAAATGGTTGCCATTGAAGCCTATTTATTACCGGTTTTCCTTCAACTGGGCTCTTTCAAAATGTCCTTGTTATAGTGTTTCATAGTGCCTGTCAGGACTCAGTCCGGGACAGGACGGGCATGTGTCGGGTACTCTGGCAAGAACTGGAGGCAGGTAAGAAAAAGTAAGCAGAATATTGGGTACAAAGCTGCCCAAGATCACACACCGAGTCAGAGGAGAAAGACAATCCAAAGGGGAAGCTCGTACAAGGGAATCAGTGTTAAGGCTCAGAAAGGAAAGGCACTCAAGAGGCAATGTGACATTCAGATTAACTACACCCAGGACGGAAGGAGTGCTTACTTAACAGGAAAGAAGGGAAAACAAAGGGCACACTTGGCAGAAAGCAAGCAACAAACATCAGGAAACTAGAAGCGAGACGGCAGAAATAAGATGACCGCAAACTAGGAACTGGAACAAAGGTAACAGGAAGAAAGACAGGAACTGGGAAAAGGTAATACAGAAGGAGAGGATCAAGGGAGCACTAGAGTAGTACTTGATCAGGAATCCAGGAAATAAGGTAGCTCTAGTTCAAAAACAAGGAATTAGCTAAGCTCAGGAATCAAGGTTGCACTAGAAGGCAGTGCAAGTTCAGGAAAAAGAAATAACAGCTCAGAAATCAAGCAGCCAAGAGAGCACTGCAAGCAGTGCTAATCTGGAATAAAGAATAACTATACCTCAGGAAAATAAGAATAGCTATAGCTCAGGGACAAGGGTCGGTCTCACAAGAACACAGATACAATTGTGGGGGGCTGGGGCTTAAAAGAGCTCATGATAATCACAAGCATCAGGTGTGAGCAGGCTAGCTGAATTCTTCCACCCATCCTTGTCCTGCAGGGGTGGAGATCGAGTAAGCAGGGGATTATAGGTAATGGAGTTTCAAGCATGAACAGACTGGCTTCCACAAAACCCGGCATGGGTTGGGAATGGATGGCAATTTCCAAATAGTGTCCAAATGGCTGTAAGCCAGGATATGCTGCAGGAGAGTGTCTGGAAGCTTATTAGAGCACTGGAAGTCCCACAATTAGGCCACTGGTGGATGGCACAAGAGCACAGGGAGCAAGTCTTGACAGTGCCAGCATACTACTATACAGCTGCCTTTGGTATGTTTTGAGAAATCATAGACCTAAAGCTAAACTCTGGGAAGACGGAGGTATTGCTTTTCGGGAATGAAAGCTCCTTCTGGAGCGCGTCGTGGTGGCCCCAGGAGTTGGGGGATCTACCGAAGCCAGTTCTGAAGGCTAAAAATCTTGGAGTCATTTTCGATACCAAGCTATGTTTCAGTGCTCAGATCAGTGCAGTAACCTCAGGGGGTTACTACCTCCTACGGATTCTGAAAAAAGTACTTCAGTTTATTCCAACTGAACTACAGAAGACCATAATGCTGGCCCTAGTTGGGTCTAAGCTAGATTACTGTAACACACTATCTAGTCATTACAAAATATTCAATAAAAAAACTGCAGTCTCTCCAAAATGCGGTTGCAAGAACACTTTTGAACATTCCCAACTTCAAACCTGTGTCGCATTTACTACATGGCCTGCCCTGGCTCCCTGTCGAGAGGAGAATCTTGTTCAAAGCCTTGTGCCTAATGCATAAGGCACTTCATGGAACCAACCCTGTTTACTTTCAAGAGCTATTTACATGGTATATGCCTAGTAGAATGTTGAGATCCAGCACAGAACATAAGTTGCAGATTCCGAGAACTAAGCGATGAAAATGGGGCAGGAGGACTCTGACATTTCAGGGGGGTAAGTTTTGGAATTCCCTCCCTCTGGCCCTCTGCTCCCAACACAGCCTGCAGCTGTTCAGAAAACAGCTGAAGACCTGGCTGTTTCCGTCAACTTAGCTCCAGTATCTGGCGATTCATCTGCCTGGTTGCTGTTTCCTCTTTTCGTCTTGTTCCGTTCAGCGCTATGACACCGTTGGGTATTGCGTGCTTTACAAACCCAATTCATTCATTCATTCAGTAAAAAAAGGAATTCAGAAAAGCTCATGGAAAAAGGGGATAACGAAAGTAGTGAGGTAAGAGTGGGCATCACTGGGTGCTCTTATGGACTCCAGACCTAAAGAGGGCAAAAAAGACCACCAAGTTCCGCTAACTTACTTATATGCTATGTCCCAAAATAGCTCCCACTGAAATATTCCTCTCTTAGGCCCAAAGACCTTATCTGTTCTTAGTCAGCCAGATTCCCATGCAAGCACTTTTCATCAATGGGTCCACCTCGCACATTAAGAACCCATGTAAAGACAATCTGGACATTGCCACCCGCTAAGATGGGCCTACAGCACTTTGAGATCCTACTTCTTTCAACTTTTAAGTACTTTTAACCCATAGCGATTTTATAGCATGGCTTTTATATCTTATATTTGTATTTAGGAAATATCATGCATGTTGCTTCAAGTAATTATTTTAAGTCATTGAATATGAATACATGCATTCATTCATGTACCACAACATTGACAGACCCAGTTTGCTCTTGCTGTCATACCCTTTGAGAGCCATAAACTTTTCCAAAGTGAGTTACTTTGCTTCTTGCCACTGTTTACATTTGCTGTGCCTTCACTTTAAAAAAAAAATGTTTCTAGTTTATTAAACTTTGAACAAAACCTTTAACAAAAGAAACAATAAAGCTACACAGAAAAGTGTAATAATGTGTATATCAAAAACACCAATTGTAGCCTGGAATAACCATGTCAGTTGAATGGCTATGATTGTTGATGACAGACAAACCTATTATTATATATCTGTATCTAATGTTAGCTAGTCCTTGTTACGTCCATTGCCCAGGAGTGGTGTTGGGCATGGTTGCTCTTTGTTGCCATCCGGCATTCATTCGTAAGGTGTGCTGCTTACCTTTGCTTCCTTAGAGGTGATAAAAAAAAAACATGAAAAAGAAACACCCACACATACCAATTGTCTTGGACCATGTAGCTACGGAGTGTTTCAACTGCATGTGACTGCAGCTAGTTCTGCCGCTTGATGGCTAAATTATGCATTGCCTTACAGAGACCTGTTGGAATAAATTCTGAAGAGCTGTTTGCCACTGTGCTCCACCCAGGTGGTTTAAGCATGGTGTGCAGGGTGTGGAGGGGATGCAATGCATGCAGTGCTCACAAGTGACTGCTGTGGCATATAGCTTTGAAAAGTGTTTGCGCTGTGGAGGTGACCACCATGTATGTCACCATATCACCTATTGACAGTCATTGGGTATAGAAGCCTAGCAGAATAAAATTGCTGTGGTAGAGGAACCCTGCTTCTCACACACAAGGCTTTAATCAGGTCCAAAAATACCAGATGCGTGTCTATCCAAAGATCTGTGCTATGCAAGATTAGTAGGCAAAAACGTACAGTACTAAACACAGTACTGCAGAAGCAGTTCTGAGCCATCAAAGCCTCCAAATGCAGACCGTGCCAGTGAAAGCGTTGCTTAGTGTTGTATGAATGCACAAAAAAGTGAGTGTGTTTAAAATGTCGAGAATAAGCTGGCAATCTGACACTTCTTTGAGGGCCGTGGAGGTTGCTTCCAGATTTGAGGCAGCTCAAGACCGAAATTACTGCCCAATTTTGAAAGGTTCTTGAAACGGACAGCCGCCAAAAACATAATCCCAAACCAATTTAGTGCTGAGTAGCCCACACAGAATTTACTCCATTGGATGTCGGAGCTTTTCCTACAATTGTTTTACCCAAGTCGTCACTGTGTTTGTTGTCCATTACCGCTGCAATAAAATGTACACGTCTGCCTACAAGTAGGCGAGATAGTTTTCGTTTCTGAGGAGAAATAAGAGGAGCATGCCAGTTAATGTCCACACCAGTTTTTTTCACGCAGGCCTCCAAAGAAAAATGCAAAATGTTGCCGATTATTTTTTGCTGCCCACCTCTGAAACATATGAATTGGCAAATTTTGGAACAAAACTTCAAACCGTAGCCAAGCATCAGACCGTTGGGCCATCCAGTCTCTTTTCCAAACAGTGTCTTAAACTATTTACATCATTTTTATTCATATTTGTAATAAAATGTGAGAACCAGTTTTTTTATATTGCGCCTCATAACACATTTCTGATTTGTCTGGGTGCTGTAAATAACGGGTAGTTTTTTTTATTAGGTTTCATGCTTGTGAAATCTCTTGAGTTTAAAAACAAAAATCTTGAAAGGGGCTTAGAACCCACCCATTACTTACCTTTACTTACCATTGGATGATTCCCACTTCACTTTACGTACCATTGACTGGCTCCCATGTTGCTCCCACATTACTCTTCTTGCCATTGCCTAGCTGCCAAGGGGCTCCTACGTCTCTCTTGTTTTCTGGCTGTTAAGTGCCTCCTCCTGGCCTTTGTTAAGCTGTGGAGCTTGGACCAAGTACTGCTTCTGGTTGCCACTGTCCTTGCACTGGCTGGATGCTTCTGGATGTACTTTTTTTGTTTTATTATTACTTTTGTAGCACTCCTTGAGAATGCAAATAGTCAAGTAGTGGTGGGAAGCGGACTGACCTTGGATTGGTTGCAGTGTGTCTTGTCATCTGCTTAGCCAGAGAAGATTTTCACTCTGTGGCGTTGCATGTTCCTTTCAGAAAAAAAGCGGGAAAACTCAGATTATTGTTAATGGGATAGATATAACAGTCTAGCCAACTGATTTGTGTGTCCTATTCCTCCAAACTGGGCCTCACCATTCCAACTATGACCGCTACCCCTCAATGGAGCGTGAAAACTATGGGAGATCACTTATTATTAAATGGTAGCTACTTTAACATGCAATAGAGCGAGACCTATTGAAAGATGGCTTTGGTACTTGCGAGCTAGATAGTGGGTGAAAGCGGCAGACAGTCCCCTGGGAGTCATCTTGGATTGGTAGGTTTTGTACAGGCCTGCAAGACCGCCTCCCCCCCGCAAAAAAATAAAATACAGCACCGGGATTGTTTACTTGCACGACTAATTACACAAGTATTCCCAAAGCTTGACTTTACAAAGCGTCGTAGAATAATTTGCAATCGATATAATGTTGCGAAAGCTTGAAATGGATGCATAAATATATATATATATATATATATAAAACTATGACAATACTTTGCCACTTAACCACCCTTTTAACATGCTTTTAAACTGCTCCCTTCATGCTCCAGTCACAGCCGATGTTTTACGCAGCTCACACACTGTTAAGTTCCTTCCTGCTTATTATGACCACCCTTTAATACACTGTGCGGTATGTGCGGGTTTTCTTCTATTTCCATGGACGACAGACTTTTTTCTATAGTCACATTTTTAAGGTTATCAAGTCTCCCAGCTTGTCTGCTAAATTAGCTTGCTAGTGGAGTTGTAATGGCACCGTGAGCACGAGTGTCGCAGTCGTGAAGAAGACCATAGAGACACGGTACGGGCACTTCGCAACGAACATGAATGACTTTCGCGGGTACAAGGGAAGGGGCAGCAGGGTCGGAGACCCGAAAGAATCAACACAACAGTAGCTCTCCGAACTTGAACAAGTAATAGTGACTTCCATTGTCAAGGATGCGAAAGCTTCTTTGCTTTTTCCACTTCTTATTATGGCTGATTTTTATTTAATGACTGCAGACCATCACCATGTTTCTCCAGTATTGGGGTGTCTTTCATAGATTCACATGCTTGAATATTCCCCGTCGTCGGAGTGGGAGTCTCACGGTAAATAATATAGCAATATATACAGTAATTATATATACGTAATCATATAAAACAGAGATATAAATAGGTGATAAGCATCAAGAATGTCCCTATATGAAATCTCCATAGAAATACATGGAGAGAGAAAAAAGACATTCGCAGTCTATCTGTCATTATGTTGGTCCAAACTACGGCCAATCAGGCGCCAGTTCCTCTCTAGAACCTTCTCCTCAGAGCTCCTCACCTCAGATTTTCTACCGCACGTCGTGTGAAAGGGAGTCTCCCTGAGTTCTGCTCAGTTTTCTCTTCAGCATGTCTTCAAGTAAGAAGTCTCTGTTTAGAGCTTGTTCCTCTTGTGGAAAGCTGCGCTTATGTTCAGAAGATCCACACAGTAAGTGTATTTACTGTCTTTACCCTGACCACGAAGTGGGTAAATGTAAATTCTGTAGAACTTTTTCTACAAAGACTCTTAAAGACAGGGAAGGTCGTCTCTTGTTGTGGCTCCAGAGACTGAAAGATAAGGATGACGTGGTTTCTGAAGTAGGAAGCCTTACTTCTGACCGTTCCCTCACAACCTCAAAACGCAGTAGTGTTCAAGATCTATCTTCTCCTTTCATTAAGAAGAAGAGAATGTCTCTTTCTATGACATCTGCCATGTCTTCATCCATCACTACTGCGTTATCGCCCACGAGACCTAGTTCTCAGGCTGTTGAGGCATCGACTTCCCTGATCTCTGGCAAGAACTTGGCTTCATCGTCGACGAGACCTCCGACGACGAAATCCGCCGTTTCCTGCTCGTCAACGGTGACTCTGACGACGACGGCGTCAGCATCGAAGTCGTCGACGGCAGTCCCGTCGACGTTATCATCGTCGACGATGAGTATCAGTACAATTAAAACTGTCATCAGTGTTGCCTATTGCATCGTCGTCGACGAAGAAGGAAAAGATCTCGTCGACGCTAACATCACCGTTGTCGAAAACTGCAAAATCTGCCTCGTCGACGCTTACGTCGTCGATTGATTCGTCGACGAGTGCTCCGTCGACTAAGAAAAAGAAGACCTCGTCGTCGTCTCCATCGACGACAGTCCCGTCGACGACAGTCCCGTCGACGTTGGTTCCGTCGACTATTCCGTCTGCGAAGATGTCGACAGTGGCTCCTGTAATTCCGATCCCGTCGACGGCAGTCTCGTTGATGAAGATAAAGATTAAAAAGGTCTCAAAATCGTCTTTGACACCAGCAACGACAATTTCTGCGCAGAGGTCAGTAGATACACAAAGTTCTTCCGCGCCTTCAACGACTACTTCGTCCTTTGCCTCTGTACCTTTGTTGCCATTGCCACCAAGTAACCAACAGGATATGGTAAATGAGGTCATACCCTTGGATGATTCTCAACTTCCTTCACCTTTGTTCGCAACTGATTCCGATCATGAATCAGGAGAAGGTCTACCTGAATCTTTCGGTACAGCACACAGTCCATCGGATTTGATAATAAAATGCCAGGAGGAAAGTGATGATGAGGATGAACAGTTTTATCAGGAAGAAATTCCTATGGAAGAACAGACTGCGACGTTATCCTTGTCGCTTATTACAAATCTTCAACTCCTGTTGGATGATTATAATCGGCGTTTTCCTCTATCACCACAAGAGTCTATAGTTCCTGCTGTTCCAGTGGTTCCAACACCTGTGCCGGCTCCAGTGCCAGTTATAACGCCTTCAGTTCCGCTGATACAATCATCAGCTCGGACATTGACTCAATATGACAATGAAGACGAAGTTGCTCAAGACGAGGAAGATGGTGAGATCCTGGATGATGATGGCGATGGTGATGATGATGATGATTTGGCGGAGTGGGATGACTACCATGCCCAAACACCATCTCCCTCTCCAATGGTACCAGGAGACTCACCACCAGTTGACATTGCAAGTTTTCACCAGTTGATGGATAGAGCGGCCCAACGGTTCAAATTAACTACGGAACATAAAGAAGAGGATTGTTTTCTGTATGATTTTAAAAATCAACCTTTCAAGCAGAGGCATACAATCCCTATTATTGAGTTTATTTGGGATGAAGGTAAAATGATAATGAAAACACCAAATAGCCTTCCGGCACAGTTACCTAGGTTGGAGAAGAAGTATAAGCCGCCAGTAGGAGCTCCAGCGTGCCTCACTGGTCAGTCAAAACCAGATTCGGTAATCACACAAGCAGCGCAACGTCGGGCTAGAAACCCTGTATCTACAATCACTGCACCACCTGATCGTGATGGACGTCGCTTGGATGCCATAGGGCAAACATTTTCATCAATGGCTTCCACCACTGTAAGAGCGGCCAATGCCTTAGCCATTTTAGGTCGTTACGACCGGCAACTATGGGCAAATATATCGGCTTTAGTTGAAATGCTACCTGAGGCATCTAAGACTGAAGCTGTGAAGCTACTTCAAGAGGGACAGAGAACATCTGAAGAAATAAATGACTGTGCAGTTGACATCGCTTGTACAGGTTTCCGTCAACTCGCTGGAGCAGCGGTATTGCGCAGGCAAGGTTGGTTGCGCTCGACATCTTTTCGCCAGGAGGTGCAGGCGAAAATATTGGATATGGCATACGACGGAGAATCTTTATTCGGAGATCATGTGGATGAAGCTCTCCAATCGATCAAAAAAGATACAGAAACTGCTCGCTCTCTAGGTACGCTGCAATTTAGGAAACAGCCTTTTCGGGGTACACGCGGCCGCGGCACCTCCTCTAATTTTCGGAGAGAAAGCAATCAATATCGACCATACAACCAGGGTTCCAATCGTTATACCTACAATCAACAGCAATCCTCTCAGCAGCAGTCTTCCAAGACTTTCAGAGGGAAATCCTCGTACAGAGGTTCCACTCCTAAAAGACAATGACTTACATCAGTCCCAGAAAATTGGAGGTCGAATCTCACTGTGCTGTTCTCAATGGTCCTCCATAACAAAGGACCGTTGGGTTCTGGACATTGTAGAAAAAGGTCACACGTTGGGAGTTCATCGAATTTCCCCCACCCACGCCACCTACCGGACCACCGCCGGCTCACATCAAAGAACTTTTTCATCAAGTTCAACTTTTAATACGCAAAGGAGCCATAGAGGTAGTACCATGATCTCAAAGAGGGAGAGGATTTTATTCCCAATTCTTCCTGATCACCAAGAAGAACGGGGAATGGAGGCCAATACTAGATTTAAGGGCCCTCAACACATATTTAAAGAAACAATCCTTTCGCATGTTAACGCTTGTAGAGATCTTGCGACTACTCTCAAAGGGAGATTTCATGGCAACAATCGACCTCCAAGACGCATATTTTCATATCCCCATACTACATCGACATTGGAAATTTCTACGCTTTCGAGTCGGTCAAAAGGATTTCCAGTTCAAGGTATTACCTTTCGGACTCCGATCAGCCCCTCGAGTGTTTACGAAAGTGCTCGCTCCTGTGGTAGCTTTCTTACGTCTCCAGGGTGTTCAAATCTTCCCATACCTGGACGACTGTCTCCTAAAATCGCAGACGGAAACTCAACTTCTACGGGACACACGTCTTTGTCAAGAGGTGTTTCGCTCCTTGGGACTATCCATAAATTCCATAAAGCCCCAACTACTCCCATCTCATCGCAAGGAATTTCAAGGAGCAACATTGGATACAGTGTCAACAAAGGCGTTTCTCTCCCAAGACCGTCTACAAAGGATTCTTCGATTGGTGTCCCTTATACAATCAAAAAGGTCAGTTTCTGTAAGACTATTAAAGTCATTTATAGGGATGCGTCATCGTGTATTGCTTTGATCCCTCATTGCAGATTAAAGACATGCCCCATCCAAGAAGAACTAGACATCCAATGGCGTCAAGTTACTGGCTCGTTCAACGACGTTGTAAACGTCACAGACCGTATGAATTCGGCACTCAAATGGTGGACACAGCCATCAAATCTAACAAAAGGAATTTCATTTCTGTCGGTAGTACCAGACATGACAATAACAACAGGCGCCTCTCTAGAAGGATGGGGTGCTCATCTGGAGGATTTGTCAATAAAGGGGAAGTGGACGATATGTCAAAAAACCTGGCAGGTTGGAGCTCTTGGCTATATTTCTAGCTCTCAAGTCGTTCCTTCCTTTAATCCAAGGAGAAACAGTCCTAATACAGACGGACAATACAACCTGCATGCACTACATCAACAAGCAGGGCGGAACAAAATCTCCGAAACTGTCTCGACTAGCTCAGTCGATCTGGGACTGGTTCCTCGACCATCGCATCACGATTGCAGCAGTTCATCTACCGGGGGTATCCAATATTCTGGCGGATTCCCTGAGCAGATCCTCCTCATCAACCCACGAATGGGAGCTACATCAACCAACTCTAGAGATGATATTTCGACGATGGGGTCGTCCACAGCTGGATCTCTTTGCCACACCAGAGAACCGGAAATGCCGAGATTATGCAAGCTGGCATCCCCATCAAGGGTCACAGGGCAATGCCCTTTTGATGAACTGGTACAATCTGTTTGCCTACGCTTTTCCCCCAATCCCTCTCGTACCTCGTGTCCTGTGGAAGATGCGGAGGCAGCCCTGCCATCTACTTCTCATAGCCCCACGATGGCCTCGACAGGCATGGTTCTCGGAATTACTCCTACTTTCCCAATGCGAACCCATCCTTCTACATCCTCGTGCAGATCTACTTACAATGAGCAAGGGGCAAGTTTGTCATCCGAATCCCTCATCACTGAGCTTATCAGCTTGGAACCTGAGCACTGTAAATTTGCCCATCTAGATATACCACAGGACTGTAGAGACATCTTGGCTCAGGCGAGGGCTCCTTCTACGGTGAAAACGTACAAATTAAAGTGGAGGAGATTCTGCCATTGGTGTGCATCTACTGGGGTTCATCCAATTCACTCTACACCAGAACAACTGCTACTGTTCTTCTTACAATTGGCTAAATCCGGACTTTCTCTTGCAACCTTGAGAGTTTTTCTGGCGGCAATTTCTCGTTTCCGTCAGGATGGTTCAACTTCTCTTTGCTCTTCGAGGATAATGCATCAATTCTTCAAAGGGTTGTTTCGTAAATTCCCACCTGTTAGATGCCCTCCTTCATTGTGGCACCTTAACATCGTGTTGGCACAATTAATGAGACCACCGTTCGAGCCAATACACAAGGTCGATTTGAAGTATCTGACATGGAAGGTGGCTCTGCTTCTAGCACTAACGTCTTCACGTCGCGTCAGTGACATCCACGCTTTTACAATAAATCTTCCTTTCCTACAGTTCAAACCAGATTCTGTAGTACTGCGTACTAATCCAACATTCTTGCCTAAAGTGCCTTCAGACTTCCATATTAACGAACCAGTGATCTTAAAGACTGTCTTTGCTAAACCTCAAACTCTTGCGGCGCAACAATTACATTCCCTGGATGTGAAACGATGTTTAAAGTTCTACATCAGCAGAACAGCTTCTTTTCGAAGATTGGATCAGCTCTTCATAGCTTATGGGCGTTTTCACAAGGGACGTCCAGTTACAAAACCAACAATTGCACGTTGGGTGTCAGCAGCCATCGTCTTCTGCCATCAAAAGGCGAACAAGCCTTTGCAGTCACCAGTGAGGGCTCACTCCACTAGAGCAATGTCATCCTCAACCGCCTTATTTGCTGGAGTGCCTTTACATCAAATCTGCAGAGCAGCTACATGGTCGAGCAGACATACTTTTACAAGACACTACTGTTTGGCGGCTTTAAACGAAGAGGATGTTGCAGTTGGGCAGGCAGTGCTTCGCAATCTTTTTAAATAAGGTGAGCCTCTTCCTTCCCTCCTCCATATTGTTTCCATTTACCTTTGAATAGTGGCTCATTTGCACTTATATAGATATTGAATGATATCAATATATAAGCATGTTGATTGTCATTACGATATCAGTTTAATATGATTATGGAAACAATGCTAATTGTTACTGCTATCTATTCTATATTCAAGCATGTGAATCTATGAAAGACACCCCAATACTGGAGAAGAACAATTGTTACTTACCTGTAAACAGGTGGTTCTCCAGTATTGGTGTCTTTCATAGATTCACATGCAACCCTCCCTCCTCAGGCTCTCTTCTGCTCATAAACTCTAAAGTCACTCTAGTGCTACGAAAATCTGAGGTGAGGAGCTCTGAGGAGAAGGTTCTAGAGAGGAGCTGGCGCCTGATTGGCCGTAGTTTGGACCAACATAATGACAGAGATAGACTGCGAATGTCTTTTTTCTCTCTCCATGTATTTCTCTGGAGATTTCATATAGGAACATTCTTGATGCTTATCACCTATTTATATCTGTTTTATATGATTACGTATATATTATTACTGTAAATATTGCTATATTATTTACCGTGGGACTCCCACTCCGACGACGGGGAATATTCAAGCATGTGAATCTATGAAAGACACCAATACTGGAGAACCACCTGTTCACAGGTAAGTAACAATTGTTCTTACCTCATTTTCTTGTCGCTAACCACTGTAACTTCTCAAACCCGGTTATCTTTGAACTCCCTGCAAATCCGAAGATCCAAGATTGAAGTTAAAAAACACATCAATCGTGATAGAATATGCCAGATAACTATGTATTTAATATAACACCTCAGAGCGTGTATTAACCATAAATAACGAGAGAGATTGTCACTCATAAGACGTGGTACCCATGTAGTTACTTAACCTAGGGTGCATAACATTGAGCTGGCCCGGTTAATATTTTAGCCTGAAACCTATGCATTTGCTGACCTCACTGTGCTATATCAGTTGGAGTTGAAACCTTGATGTGCAACCTATGCACCCATCTCTAACAGGTTCATTAACGCATTGAGCTGATTTATTGGGCTAGGAATCTATGACCTACAATTTACTTGACACTGCTATAGTGCTCTGCTGTCCAATTTTAGCCTTGTACCTCGGAAACGTGTTTGTTGTCAGGTAAGGCCTCCATACATAGCTTGAAGTGTGAAATGGGGAAAAATTTGGTGTCTTGCTTGATTTTTTTGAGCAGTGACGCAAAATGTGTAATTTTAGGATGGGCTAAAGTGTGCGTTCGCCTATTTGATATTGAAAAGTGCACGAAGTTAATGTAGGTCATTCCTCTGTACTGTTATCCCAGTATATCCGTGCACCAGCTTTGGCGTCAAATTATTGGATCATTTGCTATCAGTGCAAAGTAAAAAAAAAAATCGATATGACACAGTCAATACTGGCCACAGCAACAACTTTTTCTTTTCCTTTTTTACTTTAAGCCATGTTGCTCAGCAGTTCAACTGCTGTGCAACATGTATAAAGCTTTGCCAAGACCAATAGATTTTGAATAGGCCAAACCTATTGACCTTGCCAATGCTTGTTTTAACAGCACCCAAGCTCTTTTGCGCTGATCTGTGTGTTTTGAGGCAGTATTCCCGGATTGCCGGGAATATCAGTAGTGTAGATGAGGATGTATTTTGAGGTTTTTAATCTGTCCTGAATGTTGAAAATGGATCTACTTGAAGTATAGTAGTATTTAAACAGTTGGCGTATCCTTTTTGGTATATGATGTAAAATTGCGTGGTCCAATCGCGGAAGCTCATGGGTTTTAGAGCCCATATCGACTGCCTTGATGGTGGCCATTATCCACTCACAGCTGCCAATGGCTCAGTGTCTTGTTTTTGATATCTTCAATGAATCCGTTCCTAGTTTTTAGCCAACAGCTCCCTGCATTCTGTAGTAATGATGTGAACTCTGCACATCTGAATCCAGAGCGTTTAAAGTGCATAGGTTATCATTGCGGGTCTGGTGGCTTAGTGGACTAATGCGTCCACTGTATGGGCCTGTGTTTTTGACCTCATGGTCACAGGTTCACATCCCGGCGGGTGCAATGAGCCTGTCATCCTTCTGAGGTTGATAAAATAAGTACCATTGAGTTGGGTAACAATAAACATCTGTTATTCAGCGCCAAGATGCCCTTCATGGTGAATGTGCACTTTACAAATACACATGTTATGTTATATGACTCTATTCCACGAGGGACATAATTTCCTAGTTCCAGGTTGCATTTCTTAATTGCAATTTTTTGAACATTTTAAAGTCGTTCTTTCCCTTTTAATAATGTATGCATCTTAACCAGCAGTAGGTACATTATATATCCTTTCACTGCAGATATGAGAATAAACTATGAGCAATTGCAACAGCTGTATAACAATACCAAGCATGCCTTTACCACACGTTGCCTTTGCAGAGCATGCCTTTACCAAGCATGTACCTTTACCACTCATGTCTTTACAACGCAAGCTTAGTATATGGTAAACATATATATATATTTTTTGTGTGTTGTTTTTTTTTTCACTGAAAAAAACAAAGGTTACAGGGACGTTATAGCTAGGTTGACGTTTTACCCATACAAAACAATAGAAATTCAGCAGTTCTACATATGTTAAGAAATTATAACTTGTTGCCTAAAGTTACTTAACAGCACGAGTAACGTATTGAAAACGTCAGCCTAACTAAAACGTCACTATAACCTTTGTATTTTTTCCAGTGAAATTCTATGCATTTTTTTACCTTAAAGTAATATTTCATTACTGCACTTTTAATACAACCCCCGCTGTGCACTGCTTTCGGCCGTCCTCAGTGGGGGTTGGCCTTTGGCCGTGCGGAGCAATTTTTGCAGCGTGAATCTTTCTGGATTCACTATGCTGTGCATTATTCCGCGATCTTGTGGTTGGGTCCGGATTCGTAGTCTTTTCTTTGTTTTTTTTTTTTTTTTTTTGTAGCCCAGGTGGGCGGCGACGACCACCATTTGGTGCACCTTCCATGACGTCGTCGTGCTTCCTGCGGAAGTCCCACCTTTGGGGCGCCATCTTCAGATTCTTTTTTCCGCCGTTGGGTCTGGATCGTCATCGAGAAGCTCCAGAGTTACAACCGAAGAAAGAAAAAAGAAAAGCGAGTTTCGTCGACAAATACATCGGAGTTTCACAGGAAAGGAGGTTATTTCATCAGCAGCGCGAAGAAAGGAGGTTCAGCGCCCTTTTTTCTTCGACGACCTGGGAGAATGCGCACTCAGAGGCCCTGAGCGCAATGGACAAGACGCCATTCAAGTTCTGCCCAAACTGCCACCACAAATTCGCGCAGAAGGACCAGCATCCGGTCTGCAACCTCTGCCTACCGGTCGAACACCAGAGTAAGGACTGCAACGCCTGCTCAGCCTTCGCGCCGAAGACGCTCAGAGTGAGAGATCGGCAGAGAAGAGCCAACGCCAGCATGGATGGCAAGGATAAGGCCCCGTCGCTCTACGCTCTGGGCCTCTCCTCGGACGACGAGGACAACGTCGCCGGGACAGCCGAAAACTTCACGGTCGTAGAGACCGACAAGAAAAAAGAAGACGAGGTAAGAGAATCGTCGAGCGAAAAACAGAAAGTACCTCGAAAACACGAGGGTGACTCGAAAAAATCTGAGTCTAAGTCCACGAAGGGAGCCCCGGCGCCGAAAATTTCGACGACCAAAGGGGGAACCATGGACAAGAGGCCGAGCGGATCCTTAGAGAAGGACTCCCTGGTGCCGAAAGACGCCGAAAGGCAAGGATCGTCGAAGACAACCCAGGGAGCGGCCCGATCGACGCTGAAAGAACGGTCGACGTCGACGCAAGTTTCGACGAAAAGATCCGCGGTCGACGCCGAAAGCATCTCCGAGATGGAGAAAAAGAAAAGGCGGCTCGAGGCCGAAATGGAGAACATCCTTCAAAGGAAGAAGGAGTTTGACGCTAAGATGAAGGAATTCAAGATTCCAACGATTTCATCGGCGGACGTCGTCGAGGTCGAGGAAGAATTCGACACCGAGGGACTGATGAGGGATCTCGAAGAGGAAGACGATACCTATTATGAAGAGGAAGCCGAGGAAGAAGACCAACAGTCGGTCTACGGCTCGGCACCATCGACCAGCCAGGAGATTGAATGGCAGGATCTCGACACCGAGAACCCGGAGGAGTCCGTGGACACGTACCCTTCGAGGCCTTCGCCACCCGACGACATCGGGGTGTACAATATGGTGGTCAGGAGCGCAGCGACAGCCTTCGGCGTCAAACTCGACGAAGAGAAGCCGAAAGCCGATTTTCTCGTCGAGACCCTGCTCCCCATCCAGACAAGGAGCCAGTTCCTCCCCATGCTTCAAAGCGTGATGAATCAGGGGAGAGAAGCCTTCAAGGAACCAGCGACCTGCCGGTCTATCACTCCGAGGACTGAGAAAAAGTATAAGCACTCTTCCCTCGACCCCCCCTTACATCAAGGGTAGCGTGACCGCAGACTCCATCATAGCGTCCACGGCCAGGAGAAGGGCCAACGTACCAGCAACCTCGGGCCCACCACCTGATAAAGAGAGCAGGAGGATAGACCTCACAGGAAGAAAGGTCGAGAGGAACGCCGCTATGCACTGGCGCATGGCGAATTCCAATGCTCTCCTCAATAGACACCAGTACCAGCACTGGGACGAGATGGGAGAGTTAGCAAAGCATCTCCCCGAAGAATACCGCCAGAGAGCCTCACACCTAGTTGATGAAGGCAAAAACATCGCCAACTCCTGCATAAAGACGGCGTTGGACGGGGCAGAGACCTCAGCAAGACTCATGGCCATAGGGGTCACTGAGAGAAGGCATGCATGGTTAAGAATCTCGGGATTCAAACCGGAGGTGCAGAACAACATCCTTAGCACCCCCTTCAACGGAGAGACACTGTTCGGAGCAACAGTTGACGAGAAGCTCACCCAGCTAAAAAGAGATAACGAAACTGCGAGGTCCATGAGGGCCCTACAGCACAGAGGAATGAGGCGAGGCAACCCCTCAAGGAGACCCTACGGTAGGGGAGGAAACCAGCAGGGCCCGTCGCACCAGACGTTCCAGCAGGGTCAGCAGGGTGAAGGTCACGGACAGGGTCAGCAGAAGCAAAACTGGCAGTACCAGCCCCGGGGCCAGTCCTTTCGCGGGAGAGCGAACGGACGTGGCCAGAGAAGGAGAGGGGGGGAGCAGCCCTCATCAAAGTGACTCTGCACGCAGGAGGACGCCTACCCTCGACATGCCCCCAAGGGTGAGGCGCGAAACAGTAACATTGAGGGGGAGAGAAGGATCAGAAGCCTACGAGCATACAACACCAGTAGGCGGAAGGCTGAGACTCTACCTTCACGAGTGGCAGCGTATAACCACAGACAAGTGGATACTGAACATCATGCAGTACGGGTACTGCGTAGATTTGGAAAGGAAACCGCCAAACAGGAAGCCAAGGGGAAGGCAAAGATCGGAACAAGAACTGACCCTACTCAGAGAAGAAACACGGAAGCTTCTACAAAAGGAAGCCATAGAGCCAGTGCCGTTCAGAGAACGCAACAAGGGGGTCTACTCAAACTACTTCGTGGTCCCGAAGGTAGACGGGAGCCTCAGACCCATCCTAGACCTGCGATACCTAAACAAGTTCGTCAGAACGCAAAGGTTCAAGATGACTTCGCTGCAGGAGGTGCTGCCCCAAATAAGACACGGAGACTTCATGGTCACAGTGGACCTCAAAGATGCCTACCTGCACATCCCAGTAAACAGAAGACACAAGGGACTTCTAAGGTTCAACATCGACCAGGAACACTACCAGTTCACAACCCTGGCATTCGGATTAAAATCAGCACCAAGGGTTTTTACAAAATGCCTGTCGGCGGTCGCGGCCCACCTACGAAAATAGGGGATACACGTCTACCCCTACTTAGACGACTGGCTGGTCAAGGCAAACTCGCGCGAAAAGTGTGCAGCGCATGCAAAACGCGTAACAGACACTCTCACGAACCTGGGGTTCTCAATCCACTGGGGGAAGTCGTCGATGGAACCGGAGCAGGTGAAGATTTTCCTGGGGGCAAAAATCAACTCCCTGTGCGGCACCGTGGTGCCCAGCGACAGGAGGACAGATGCCCTACTGAAGGAGACGCGGCTCTACCAGAAGGGGCGAGCTCTGACAGTGAGGGCGGTGAGCAAATTGATGGGGATGATGGCGTCGTGTATCCAGCTAGTGCCGAATGTACGCTTGCACATGAGACCATTCCAGGAATGGCTACAACAGCAATGGTCACAAGCAAACGGAAGTTGGGAGGATCTAGTGGTTGTTACGCACGCAGTGCAGGAGGAGATAACTTGGTGGAACAGAGACAACATGACAGCAGGGAGAAGCCTGACACCACCAAACCCAACAATGACCATTACCACGGACGCATCGCAAAAGGGATGGGGGGCACACATGGACAACCTCAGAGTGAGGGGTCTGTGGGCTCCAGCAGATGCGGTTCGCCATATCAATTACCTCGAGTTGAAGACAATCCTACTAGCCCTGAAGGCATTCCAGAGGCACCTGTACAACCAGAGGGTGTTGGTTCAAACGGACAACACCACGGCAATGTTCTACATCAACAAGCAGGGGGGGACACAGTCGTTCCCTCTCTCCTCTCTGGCTCAGGAGATTTGGAGATGGGCCATACCTCTCAGGATAGATCTACTGGCAATTCACCTACCGGGGAAGGACAATGTGGAGGCATACTGGCTAAGCAGGCAGACCTCTGCATCTCACGAGTGGGAGCTCAATGGCCAGGAAACGAAGAAGCTTTTCCGGAGATGGGGAACTCCCACAATAGACCTATTTGCAACACGCCAAAATGCAAAATGCCAAAGCTTCGCGTCCAGGGAACCAGATCAGCAATCCCAGGGGAATGCCCTATGGATAAGCTGGTCGAGGACATTTGCCTACGCCTTTCCACCGATACCCCTGTTGCACACAGTGCTCAGCAAGTGCAGGACCAGCAACATGACTCTAATCCTAGTGGCCCCGCAGTGGGCGAGGCAGACATGGTTCTCACAAATTCAAGAAATGGCACAAGGCAATCCGTACAGGTTCGAGAGGAGAAAAGACCTGCTCTCAATGCAAAACGGGGAGGTCCTGCACCCAGAGCCAGAGACCCTCAACCTGGCAGCATGGCTCCTGAAGACCTAGAGTTCGCGCACCTAAGGTTGCCTACAGCGCAAAATGGAAAAGATTCACGGTGTGGTGCAGGAAAAAAGGCCTGCAAAACAGAATGACAAGAGACTCAACTGTGCTGAGGTACCTCACACACCTTCTAAAGAGTAACCTCTGCTCGAGCTCCCTAAGGGTACACCTAGCAGCGATCGTTGCCTACACCAGAGGTGAGAAGGGTACGAGTTTCTTCACCTCGCAGGTAGTGAAGAGATTCATGGAGGGAGCCAAAAGAATGGCCCCCCCGAAAAGGTTGCCGCCGCCGGCATGGAATTTAAACGTGGTTCTGACGGAGCTCATGAAGGCGCCGTTTGAACCCATTCACAAGGCCACTCTGCAAATGTTGACGATGAAAACTGCCTTTCTAGTGGCCATAACCTCACTACGCAGGGTGAGCGAGCTTCAGGCACTAACGCTACAGGAACCCTACATTCAAATTCACAAAGACAGGGTAGTCCTGAGGACGGACCCACACTTCATGCCCAAGGTAGTGTCGGCGTTCCACATGAATCAGAGTATCCAGATACCAAGTTTCTTCCAAAACCCGACTACAAACGCAGAAAGGGCACTGCACACCCTCGATGCCAGGAGAGCGGTGATGCACTACATTGAAAGAACCAAGGAACTCAGGAAGTCGAAGCAGCTGTTTGTGTCCTTTGCTACTAGCTTCATGGGTAGACCAGTGACCAAGGGCACCATCGCTAGGTGGATTGCCCTCACTATTCAATTCTGTCACAAACAGGCTGGACAGGAGCTAGCGGAGGGGCCCCAGGCTCACTCCACAAGGAAGAAGCGGGCCACCGTTGCCTTCCTGGCAAACACGCCCATCCAAGACATTTGTCTGGCTGCAACTTGGGCATCTGTGCACACGTTCACAAAACACTACTGCGTGGACATTCAGATGAATAAGGAAGCACAGGTCGGACAGAAGGTGCTACAACACATTTTCAACGACCAACGATCATCTTCCACCCAGCCACCACAAAATTAGGAAAACCGCTACAAAGTCTATGCACAGCATAGTGAATCCAGAAAGATTCACGCTGCAAAACGAAAAGTTTCTTACCTGTCGGTGTAGTTTTGCAGCTTGAAGATCTTTCTGGATTCACTAGCGAACCCACCCACCTCCGCCAGGAAGATGAGGCTGGAGGAAGAGGGGGTAAAATGGAAAAGATCAAACAAATGGAAACGTTCAGAAAATGGACAAAAGGATTAAGCAATCGTCTAGGGTAAAAAAAAAAAAAAGAGGGAAAAAAGAACCCGAAGATGGCGCCCCAAAGGTGGGACTTCCGCAGGAAGCACGACGACGTCACGGAAGGTGCACCAAATGGTGGTCGTCGCCGCCCACCTGGGCTACAAAAAAAAAAAAAAAAAACCAAAGAAAAGACTACGAATCCGGACCCAACCACAAGATCGCGGAATAATGCACAGCATAGTGAATCCAGAAAGATCTTCAAGCTGCAAAACTACACCGACAGGTAAGAAACTTTTCGTTTTGGTGTATGAGTGTTTTTTTCCCCCATTGTACTTGTTGGATTCTCGAATCTTATGCAGTTTTACAGAGGTGGGCCGCGCTGAACTCCGTGGCGGACTGCAGATCTGGTGAAAATAAATGTGGGGTCCCTCAGGGGCCCCTCCATCTCTCCTATGTAGTCAGGACACCTGTATCCTGACCCCTTATGTCACTTTTCCATTGTTTTTTCTTCCCCCTGCTGCAAGAAAGAAAATGGCAGCTGCAACTTTCCTCTTGGGTTGCAGTCAGCCAAACACGACCTTGCTTTTCCCCCAGCTCTGTGGATCTTTCTTGAGTGCATCCACAAAGGACCTGCGACCCTAGAAATCTTTATTTCGTTTCCTAAATAACTATGAACAGATGTACACCAAATTATAACGAGCATTGGCATAGCCAATAGGTCTCGCTTTTGGGACCTTATAAGTATTTAGTTATGCAACTGTTGCATGGCTAAACACTTATAAGGTCCCAAAGGCGAGACCTATTGGCTATGTCAATGCTGGTTTTATTTTAAAGGGCATCATCTAGGATTCCAAAGCTATCATTTTCATGTGCCACGATGGCAGTGTTGCTTCTTACAGGGTTGATAGTGTTTGGGTGTGTCAAGTGCAAATGGATCACCAAACTAATAAAATGGCTGAATGTTTGAAAGATGGCTCAGTGAGTTAAACACTAACTGCTTATATCTGATGTTGCTCGACTTAAAAGCATGGCAAGGCCAGGTCAGATTTTCTTCCAATGTTGTAAATTCCGTTCTATTTTATTTAATAACAGTACCACATTGGCAAATACGTCAGCAATCACCTATAAAAGGAGAGAACTATTGGTTTTGCTAATGTCCGTTTACTAGCATGTACTCATTCCATGCTTTGCTTTTTTGTATACATCTGTGCCTCTTATGAAGGCCTCAAAGGCGTTCTAATTGTGTTCTTCATGTAGCGCCCTTGGTCCAGAGAACATTAAAATCCACATGGCTTCTGTCTTAACACATCTTCTTCAGGCCTCGTTATGAATCTTCATAAAAACCTGAACGAGGTAGAGCCTCTACTTGTGACCTATAAAGTTATTGCGGGATATGCTGGTTTTTTTAATGTAATATTTTTTTTTTTAATCCTGAACTCCCATTATTAGCACTCTCTAACAAGCTGACGAAAGGGCACTATCCTCTACTGGTCATGATCAGCATATATGTGGGCCATATTTTTATGAGTGGCCTGAGCTTATTTCCGATTCCAATCCGAACCTGCTCGCCAGATGGGACAGTCAGTCCATTTTGTGTGGTGGCTCTTAGATGTCTCATCAGTCTGGTGGTTACAGAAACTTCGCAAGGATGGAGCTTATCATTTTATACAGTGCATGAAAATGCTTATTCCTCCTAGGGGCCGTCTGGATAACCCATATAAAAAAAGCATATTAACTGAGTTGAGTTCAGATAAACAATGAGAAACATGTGTAGAGTATAGACGAATTTTGCGAAAGAGACAAGAGCACACATATAAAATCATCAGCACCAGAAACATGGCTACAACATCAACAGCAGGGGGGACAGTACGGAGACGTATACACACAACAAAAGACAAAAGTACACCAGTGAAAAGCACAAGAACCCTGAATGCAAGAGACAGGCACACAGACACATGCACATTAGACACAGGTGAGCACTTTATCACAACAGAAATACAGACTCATGCACATACATATATACATGAACACATCACAGAGACGGCACATACACAAACACATAAACCCAGCGCTTTGGCCAGGTGCATCTAAAGAAAAGAACACAACCACATGCGTACCAGAGATCAGTAGATAGGTTCATGCACTAGACACTGGCCCACAGACCTCGAGAGGCAGACACACTGTAACACCATACTAGTCCTTTACACAACAGCCAATCTAGACCAGTAGGCCTCGTTAATGCTTGCGTTATTATTGCAGAGTTTGTTGAAATCATCATCTTACTGTTCAGTAAGGTGTAAACAACCATGAGAAGAATGCGCATTTGTAAGGGAATTTGATATTAAAACAAAAAGGGTACATACAGAAATATAACAACTGGACTAAAACACAGGCTTGTGTGCATTGTATCCTAATACTTGGTCAATAAAAACGCCTAAAATACAAAATCCACTTCAGAGCCTGTCAATATCTCAGCAATATCAGATAGTTTTCAGACTGTGGATGTTGAAATACCATGTCTTTTGAATGGAACCTGTATCATTAATATTAATTTCACCTTCTTAAATTTGGTAAAGAACAAAATTAAATGAAGTAGCCATCACAAATAACGTGTTTTAGAGTATGCTACAAAATATGCCATAATATGAGGTTTTGAATGTGATGGGAAGGGGGGTGCTGTGAGGAGGACTGACTTTTATATGATCTCGTCTTGTTTAGGAATCCTTGAACCCTTCCGAGTGGTTCTGGAATTGCTCGAAGACCGTAGACATGGTGGCCTTGTGTTACTGTGTTAGTGGGGAGTCCATGGATTTTGTTTGATGTTTTTTGCATCAGAGACCGACAACATTAAGTGCTAGCAGGGGGGTGGGGTGGGAGTAATGGGTTCTCTCACCATCAACACTCGAACATTCTTGAACAGTGAATATTCACAGTGAATCACTGAATTATCGCTTTTAGACCTACAGAAGGCAGCAATTCTGAAGTACTGTTAACATAATCGAAGAGCAGGCAGTCAATTTAAAGACCACTGTTGCTTTAGTGAACTGCTGTTCCTAATATCTTTCCAGAAGCAAAAAAGAAAATACAATGCACGGCTTATGCTCTTCTATTTAAATATTAAGGCAACGTGTTTTTGGAATAAAAGATGCGTTAGAGGGGTTCTCTGTTCTAAGACTTCCTCAATGACGTCAGTACCATGGATCTGGAATACAGATATGCAAATGGTTTTTCTGCGAGTCTTGAGTGCAATGTTAATCTTTTTTTTGTTGACTAGAATATTTCAAGAAAGCGATGAACAAATAGGGCATCTGAACATATTTACATGTTATTAATAATATGGGAGTATTTCCAAAACCCGGGAAAAAAATGAAAACAGGCAGATTGTTATCAAAAGGCATGTTGTGAATTGCTTTGATGGAGGGAGAGAAACGTTCTGGAGTTGTGGCCTCCCAGGTTTGCCTACATCAAAGTTGTACATGTTCATGCGGACAGAAGGCAGATAAAACAAGCAAAGGGGAGCACTTCAAAAACATACCGGAGTCATTGGTGCGGATGACCAACAGTGGGCTGGAGATACGAGATAGGATAGGGAAGGGACGCCCGGCGGGAAACTGGCACGAGCTGTGTTGCTGAAATAAACGAGGGCCCGCCGCGAAAGTGAAAGCAAATTTGTGACGCGGCGGAGTGGCGCGGGGGCGGGGGAGTGTATTACAGGCGGGGGAGCGGACCCTTTGAAGTTTGATGCCGAGGGCGCCAGTGGGCTGAAACGCTTCCCAAAAGCGGATTTGGCGGCATGATGCACGTGATTGTGCGCGTGCTCGTCATGCAATCCGCTTTTGGGAGCCCCTTACTATAGTCTCACATAGCGATTGCTATCGCAATAGCTAGGCGAGACCTAAAAATGGCTCTTTCAGGACCAGAACTAGCTCTCTGCCAGACTTGGTGTAATTCTGTTTAGCAGTTTGGGCTGTAGTCGTGTCTAAAATCACTGAGATATTGCATTGGGAAAACGCCTTTTGGGACCCCCCCTTTTTTCTCGGCCCTAGCGTGACAAATCGTCACTAAACTAGACAACAACTTGAGTGAATGGCAAACTGGTTTTGAAAATTTCGTGAAGATTCGTAGAATGGCCCCAAAGTTATTAGCAGAACAAAAAATGCTTTCCAATGGAAACTAGGTCCTAACTAGAACTACCTACTGGTGAATGCATACACGGCCGGTACATGTAAGAGGGAGTTCAGGGGAGGGAGTCGACGGGCTCGGGAAAATGAAATAAATAAATAAAACCACTTGCCTTGCGCTCGCCGCATCGCTGAGTCGGCCATGCGGCCAGCGCAAGGTAAGTGGTTTTATTTATTTCATTTTCCCTATCTCATCTGTCAACTTTCCCGCCTCCGCTCAGCCACACCCCTCTTACCCGCACTGTGTGTCTGTGTCAACTTGCCATTGACGCATGAAGAGGGCACCCAGCCTTTCGAGTCGGGACTTGCAAAGCGGAGTGTCGCCGCTTATATATTCCAAAAAACACCACGCACCATTCAAAGAACGTCACACAAGCCCTCCATCCATTCACAATGCAAACATTTGTTTGTGAAGAGTCTGCCTCCGTAACGCTTTTTCAACCCCTCCTGGGTCTTAGTCATATGGTAATACAGAACAGGTGAGTTACTTTGCTTTTAATGGTCACACTCCTAAACAATGAGGATAGACTTATAGGTAAGATCGCTTTAACATAGCATTCCAGAGGCCCCATTATGATGAAAATTAGTGAAAGTACAACCATTCAAGAATCATCGTTTCAATAAAATGATGTTCATTATTTTTAGTCCTATTAAAAATCGAAATAAATATTTTCACTGATAATTAGTTTCTTAATAGTTCAGTTCTCATTAGGATGACAGTGTCCGTAATGCAATGCCTCGATGCTCGTTTCTACATTTTTACTGTTTTACTAAAAGTCTCAAGCCTCGAAGGAATCATTTCCATATAGGGCAGAGAATCCTACCCATTATCAATAATTCAAAGAGACTTACAGTCAAGGGGTGTGGAATTTAATAAAATATCTACTTGTCCATGGGGCAGGCGCCTTCATAAATCTTGTCCTGTAACAAAATCCACTTGTCCCTTTGGTGTCATGTAGTCCGGCGCCAAATTATGGCAGCAATATCATTATATAAGAGCTCTGATATAGCCTCTCTGATTATGCCAGGGCTCATACCATAGTAGTGTTTGGATACTTGCAACCCCCTTATGTTGCCATGTTTCTGCAGATCTACATACTGGGGGTTGATGGTAGTGGTAAGCAATAGTTCCAGGGTTAGAATGCCCTTTTGAGTTTGCATTTTTTATGTGTTTTCAACAACTCTTCTCTAATCTTTTCTTATACTGAGAAAGGTTGGAAATTTACCCCTGACTATGGCAGACATAAAACTTCTTCCATGGTTGGGAAAAAAAGTGGTTGGAGGGAAAGTCAACTTGCAAACACTCAGATTTTCGCCTGAGCACCTCTACACATGCACATTTGCTCATGCTAAAATGCAGTTCCCAAATATTTTCCAGGAGTACTATTTCTTGTCCTACTTCTGTAAATTCTTGGGAATTCACGAAAGCCGTATAGCTGCACTTAATGTAAGGACATATACCATGGGTGCACTATAGAGACTTTCTTTATTAATTGGGCCCATAATTTGGTCTGGCGTTGACCATGACCTTTTGCGTTTATTAAAATTCTGTCTCTTTCTGTATCAGCTGGCTGCACTGCGAGTGACCGCATTCTGCTCTTACCCAAGGAGCATATTGGCACACAAAGTAGTTTTGTTCAGTGTCAGTAACTCCTGTGGCAGTGTGTGTTTTTTGAGACCAAAAACATTTTTTTTTCTTTTGCCAATGTTTTTTTATAATGGTGAGGGCCCGGCAGCTCCCACACAAATAAATTTTTACAAAAACCATGCCAAAACAATTCACGCATTGTCAAAACTAAAAAGCTGACAAACCATTTCAGACCTGTTGGCTTTCCCAATGCTTGTTTATTATTGTTTTCCATAGTCTTATTGAAACTGATTACACTGATTTTCCATTATGAATATTTTTGGGAAATACAAGCATGCATCAACACATGTTACTAAATGATGCTGCAAAGAAATGGTACCTGAAATTTAACATTAGTTTAGCTACATGTTTTTTTCTTGCTTTCATATTTTTACGACCATTTTATTTTGAAAGTAAAGAATCATCAATCTTGCTTTCAAGCTTCTGCAAATATTTGCATCAAATCAGAGTGCATTCTGGGAACATGCACTCTGAAAGTCTCATATTGCTAAACTTTGAAAACGCATGTACACATGTTTATACTGGAACCACTGTCAGTAGTGCAGTCAGAGCTTACAACATTTACTTGGAGCACTCACCCTAATAATAAAGGCTTTCAACGAATGACCAAAAAATACAAGTTTGAACAGCATTAACATATGGACAAAAATATTACCTTAACTGCAGACAGTACCCTTCCCTGATCCATAATGTGGTACTGTAAACTGGCAGCCAAAGGGTTTGTGCTGCAGGGTGTTGGGCCTACTTGTCCCAATGACAAAATACACATGAAAACTTGTTGCCCTTGATCCCAAACAACATGTCCTGGGCGTCAGGCTATAGGAATTCCACATCCCTACAGTCACTGTTCTGTTGTAAACGTTGTTTCAGACCACCATCGCCGAAACAAACGTTTACAACAGAACAGTGACTGCAAGACTCTTGGAAATAAAACATTAGAAAGGTAGAAACGAGCACAGAGGCATTGCATTATGGACACTGTGGTCCTCTTGAGAGCTGAACCATGAAGAAACTGATTAGTGAAAACATTTATTTCGATTTTGAATATGACTAAAAATAATGAACATCATCATTTTATTGAAATTATGATTCTTGAATGGTTGTCATTTAACTTATTTTGATCATAATAGAGCTTCTGGAATGCTGCTATGTTAAAGCAATCTTAACTATAAGTCTATCCTCACTGTTTAAGAGCGTGACTTTTAAAAGTAAAGTAACTCACCTGTTCTGTATTACCATATGACTAAGACCCAGGAGGGGTTGAAACGCGTTATGGAGGTAGACTCTTTGCAAATAAATATTTGCACTGTGAAAGGATGGAGGGCCTGTGTCACGTTCTTTGAATGGAGCGTGGTGTTTTTTGGAATATATATATATATATATATCTCTCTCCAGACAACATCCTCCGTTTACTGGGGGCCACCGACTCTGCAGGGTGGGCTCAAAGGTTGCAGGAGCGGAGAAGCCTGCATGTTCAATGCTTCAAAAGTAAAGCCCCACTCCGACTTCTGTGCAAACACAAAACTTTATTCGTCTGAAGCAGCATATATATAACTCAAGTCCTGACCGGTTTCGGCGTCACCACGCCTTGCTCACAGGTGAGTTCAATAATTACCATGTGGTCACGAGGCCATAAGATCAACTACAGCCCCCAGCATGCATCCTCGTTGCTTTGTAATCACGAGGCATTGCTTAGTATTCATTTTTTGCCCAAATAGCGTTTTATGAACAATGTCCCAACAACGTACCAGATTGTAATGTGCACGCATTCCTTCTCACAGCAAGTGCACTTTTATGCTGCCTCTGTCCATGATAAGGGTTAGCACTGCGGAGCTTCCAAGAGGAGAAAACTCCCCTATTCCCTTTCTCTCTGATGCGCTACCAATACTTCTGGCAATCCTTCGTTTGGTGCGCGAGAGCGTGTCATGCCCCCTCCATAAAATCCAGACAACATCCTCCGTTTACTGGGGGCCACCGACTCTGCAGGGTGGGCTCAAAGGTTGCAGGAGCGGAGAAGCCTGCATGTTCAATGCTTCAAAAGTAAAGCCCCACTCCGACTTCTGTGCAAACACAAAACTTTATTCGTCTGAAGCAGCATATATATAACTCAAGTCCTGACCGGTTTCGGCGTCACCACGCCTTGCTCACAGGTGAGTTCAATTTTTACCATGTGGTCACGAGGCCATAGGATCAACTACAGCCCCCAGCATGCATCATCGTTGCTTTGTAATCACGAGGCATTGCTTAGTATTCATTTTTTGCCCAAATAGCGTTTTATGAACAATGTCCCAACAACGTACCAGATTGTAATGTGCACGCATTCCTTCTCACAGCAAGTGCACTTTTATGCTGCCTCTGTCCATGATAAGGGTTAGCACTGCGGAGCTTCCAAGAGGAGAAAACTCCCCTATTCCCTTTCTCTCTGATGCGCTACCAATACTTCTGGCAATCCTTCGTTTGGTGCGCGAGAGCGTGTCATGCCCCCTCCATAAAATCCAGACAACATCCTCTGTTTACTGGGGGCCACCGACTCTGCAGGGTGGGCTCAAAGGTTGCAGGAGCGGAGAAGCCTGCATGTTCAATGCTTCAAAAGTAAAGCCCCACTCCGACTTCTGTGCAAACACAAAACTTTATTCGTCTGAAGCAGCATATATATAACTCAAGTCCTGACCGGTTTCGGCGTCACCACGCCTTGCTCACAGGTGAGTTCAATATTTACCATGTGGTCACGAGGCCATAGGATCAACTACAGCCCCCAGCATGCATCATCGTTGCTTTGTAATCACGAGGCATTGCTTAGTATTCATTTTTTGCCCAAATAGCGTTTTATGAACAATGTCCCAACAACGTACCAGATTGTAATGTGCACGCATTCCTTCTCACAGCAAGTGCACTTTTATGCTGCCTCTGTCCATGATAAGGGTTAGCACTGCGGAGCTTCCAAGAGGAGAAAACTCCCCTATTCCCTTTCTCTCTGATGCGCTACCAATACTTTTGGCAATCCTTCGTTTGGTGCGCGAGAGCGTGTCATGCCCCCTCCATAAAATCCAGACAACATCCTCCGTTTACTGGGGGCCACCGACTCTGCAGGGTGGGCTCAAAGGTTGCAGGAGCGGAGAAGCCTGCATGTTCAATGCTTCAAAAGTGATTACCCTATACCTCTTCCCACCCTAAACATGCCCTAACCACCCTATACCACTACCTACAACCCTAAAAAACAAAAAAAAAAACACCCTTATCGCCTTGTACCCCTACCTACCCCTGAACCCAAAAAAATACTCTTACCACCCTATACTCCTACCCAAACCCTTAAAACACACAACGCTATAATCTTACCCACTCTAAACTCTAGTGTGTGTGTGTGTGTGTCTGTCTGTCTCCCCTCTCAGCCTTCGTGCAAAAATGCCCTCCAATTCACCACACGTCTTGAGGGCGAGCAGAAGAACGGCACAGACAAATCCTTCACAACGAGGTAATTTATTTATTTTTTCAGAATTGAATCGGCCTCCATTTGTCACGGGGCCATAACCAGCAAAGTGCAGGGGTGCATACAAACAAAGCTGACTATACATATATATATATATATATATATATCTACTGGCGGTCGCCAGTAGATAGTTATAGTTAGGACCGTGGGACCGTGTTTCCATAGGAAATCCGCTATATATATATATATATGTATATATGTATATGTATATATATGTATATGTATATATATCTTAAATACACTTAGCTGGCGTTATAAAACCGTGCGTGGTGAAGGCATTGGTTTGGAAAGGCATTGCCTGGTAAATGATGCACTGTGAAGGTATTGCGTGGTAATGCCATTGTTGTAAAAGGCTGCTCCCCAGTTGCAATATCAATACCATTTGCAGATTACCTTGAATAAACCTTGGTATATCGTCCATTCGGGTCTATGCTATTTATAGCATGCTCAAATTATTCAGGTTATGTACAACTAAATTTTGTATCTCGGGGGGGGGGGGGGGGGGGGGGGGGAGAGAAGGTTTCATCTGTCACTCCATACTAGGTTTGTCAAATAAATCAAACCTGATTACTAGAGGTTGGCGAGCCACTGAAAGCGCGAGTCAGGTTTGAGCCTGAAGCCAGGCTCTGCTGGAGGTCCTGTTAGGACCTCGAGACTAGAACGAGCCAGGCGTTCATTTAGCTTCTGCCTCCTCCCTTTATCCAGGATATCGCCTTACGGCCAGAGCCACTGACTTTGGAACTGGTGAACCATAGTTCTAGTTTTGAGTTTCGGCGTCTGCTCAACGTCCTGTGATTGTGGTCAAATCACTTAATCTCCCAGCGCCTATAAATAATGAATGTAACCTTGAGTAATGTAACTGGTGCTCATGTAAAGTGCTCCAAGTTCGTGCGAAAAAAAAAAAACTATAGAAAAATGCACCGAGGTAAAAACAACCTTAACATACGGATAGACAAATACATACCCATTTACTGGCTGATTTGCACCAAGTGAAACCAGAAAACCTCCATAAATTGCCGCTTCCCAGATTAATTTATATCACTTTAGGCAAATATTGTATTTCTCCAAAACTTTTTTCTTTATTATTGCAAAAGAAAGCACTTTCAAATATGTGAGTTCAAAATACCAGTTATACAAAAACGTATTGTGTTTGATTTTATAGATTATAATGTTGCTATATAATAATTTGGGCCACGTACAGAGAGTTTAAATGAGCACTTACTTGCCTCTTAGTTCACTAATGGTTCATGGGGGGGGAAAAAACTAACCTTTTTAAAAGGTAGTTACTACTCGGTGCCTTGCATAATGTGACCTTTTAATGTCAAAGCTTCCAAATGACAAACGTGTATTGGGTTCGGCTCGGGACCGCGACTGGACCCTTTGCTCGGCTGTCCGCGTTAATTGGTTGGCTCTCGCTTTGCTACATATTACTGGCTCGATGGTGTCGAGTCCAGTGGAGCACCCCACTTGTTCCATTTTGAATTCGTTTCTCTTATTTTAACAATTTTTCTATAAGGAAGTTGTAGTCCTGGTTCACGTCAACTTGGTTTGTTAAAGAAAAAAGCCCTATTGGCTGGACTAGTTTATCATTACAAGGGGGAAAGTTAGCAGGTGGTCACTCCAGTCGTGTATTCGTACCTGACAGTGATTACTATTAGCATCGAAAGTACCTTCGAAGCTTGGGCGGCATACGTTACGTTGCCGAAGAGTGAAAGTTCCTGCGGTGCACTTAAACTGTCCGTGCCCCTCCCCTGCGCCGAAAGTGCTGCGCTGTTGTCGCGAGGAGTAGCGGGGGCTGGCCCGGGTCCAGAGCGCCACCGTCGCTTCCTCCTTCGCGGTCCACGCTTGGCAGGATGCTTCCTCGCGCTCCCGCCCTCGACCCTCCCCTCGCTGTGACTGCGGCTTCCGCCAGATGTCACGCCGCTGCCTGGCGCCGCCCAGTTCTTGTTTCCATGTATGTTATCACAACAGTTCCCCTCAGCTGTGAATTCTGTGGAATTTCACGCGCTGCCTAATCACCTCTGCGCGCTCTTTCCTTTTAATTAAATAGTTTTGGCAGTGGAAAGGCGCGAGTCGGAATTTGGAATATATATTCTGTAAAAGTTGCCGAAAGTTTGGCGATACTTAGTTGCTCGGGTCTTCGTGTGCCACACAGAAATACAACTTCTCTTCAAATAACCTCTCCTGGATTGAAGTGACGTCACCATTCCCGCTGTAGCCAACTTTAACATGGTATAGTGCAACGCACCCACTACTAGTTTGTGAAGAGTCTTCGCTTCCCCGAGACTTAGGTGGCCTAGACCAACCCTGCCTTAAGTGCAGCGCAGTGGGCACCTCCACAACATGCCCTCGTTTCCATTAAGGCGTTCCGTGTGATTTCACAGAGTCGGGGAGTAGCGAACTTTTCCGTTTGCCTCACTTAACTTGTGGCTGCGTGTACTTGCACTTTTACACCGGTAACCTCTCGGAAACTGACACACTTTTAAGGCTCTGGTCGTTCGTAGCAAAGCGGCTAAATACAGACAGATCGAAGTGCCAGAAATAAAATGGCCATATATTGGCTGTCAGTGCCCCTGCAGGCATGTGGTGCATCTCTTTGTTGTTTCCATTTTAAGACTGTGTGCCATTGAGTGAGCAGGACCACGCCTCTCTACCAAAATAAGTTGAAGAGCATTCGAAGATCTTCTTTCCCACGACTCGCCCATGCCTCTTTCGCTGGTCCTGAAATGTGAAGAGTGGTCCCTATGACCTTAGTAGGGCCTTCTAACTCCACTTCGCCACTACTGCTTATCTACCTAATTAGTTGAACATGTCGAGAATTCAGAACACACAAAAGCGGAGTAAGTGTTGTCCTCCCTCTGCTTTCTTTACTTTAGCGAAACTGACAAGTGGTGAGTAATGTTGACCGTTTTATATAGCACTTTAATTAAGAGATGCTCTTTTATCCAACGCAATTGTACTCCTTGTTTTGAATTTAGAAAGTTCTGAGTTCACCCACCCGTATGCAGACTTGCCAGCTGCTGATTTTGAGCTGTCTTGCGGCTGGTAAATTACTTCTCCAATGATACCAGTAGGACTGACAGTCATTTTGTGGTCATACAGTGTTACATATGTCAGGGTTGGATTGGGATTAAAAATCAGGCCGGGCACGCTAAAAAAAAAGTGGCACACATTTGTATATTGCTTTTACACAAAACACTGCTTCGGCGAAATTTTGTAACAAGCATTGGCATAGCCAATAGGTCTCGCCTTTGGGACCTTATAAGTGTTTAGCCATGCAACACTTGATGTTGTTGCACCAAGGATATTGTGCTGGATAACTAAACACTTATAAGGTCCCAAAAGAGAGACCTATTGGCTATGCCAATGCGTGTTGATGGTTTTCTGCCGAGTTTTTAACCATCTGTAAACTGAATTGTTAATTACTTTATTCATCTGATACAACGAGTTTGTGAAGAGAAATGATGTCGCAAACGGGAGAGAGCGAAGTGAGAGACGATGAGGTAGCGCAGAAGTATTTATTAACTAGAAAGTGGAATCGTTGAGAGCCAGCTGAGGAGAGCAATTGCCTTAACCGTCACAGACCGAAGTGTTATATATCAGATGTCCGCGCGCAGTGCCAACATTCGACCCGCGCGCGCACAATGTCAACATTCCGTCCGCGCGCACAGCCTCAACATTCGTTCTGTGCGCGAGTGCCAGCTGACATTGCAGCAGAAAGGCAATGAAAGAGGTAAAGCTGGAGAGTGTACATGCCCTCGGCTCGTGGAGACCTGTTGGGGTGCCTGGGTAAAGAGATACATTATCAAACGTCAGACTCTCTCATTAGTCATCAACATCTGCCAATCAGCAGTAAGAGGTGCTCTGCCTCCGCTGCAGGGAATGCAATCTACCCCGGCCTTAGGGGCTGACAAATATAGATTCAATTATAATACAAAGTCTAAAAAAATTACACACAGTGAAAGCAGCTGGAGGGCCGCGCTCGCTCCCCCTCGTACACAACCTGCCCAGGTTTACCGAGGCCCAGTCTGCGTGTCTAGACCGAGGTACAGTAAGGATGACTTGGAGAGCTGTGCACAGACCCGTCTCTGTGCCAGCAGAAGGATGGGGCACACAGACAACCCAGCATAAAAAACACACACACACACACACCCACACCCACACCCACACACCCCACACCCCCACACCCCACACACACACACACACACCCCACACACACACACACACCCCCCACACACACACACACACACACACACCCCACACACACACACACACCCCACACACACACACACACACCCCACACACACACACACACCCCACACACACACACACACAACACACACACACAACACACACACACACCCCTTGGAACACGGCAGATGTGCCTCCATGCACTGCAAAGGGAGGAGGCCAACACACAACTGCAGGTGAGACCCGAGCTTTGTGGCCACACATGCCAGAGGCCTGAACCCCCATACAATGGCCGTGGTGATTTTAAGTGAGGGGAGCACCCCACGCCACAGCACCAGCCAGAGGAGAACAAAAGCTGCAATTGCTGCCAACATAAGTGAAGATGTAGACAAAGGCAACGAGATGTGGCACCGATACACACTGTCAGCTAAAATATGAGGGTTATAGACACTTGAGAGGAATTTTGAGGCTTAGATGCACTGGTAGAAGCGAACAGAAGCGAACAGACAAATCTGTACTACCATATATGTAAAGATGTAATGTAAATACGGTGCTCATTTACAGCGCTTCAATACCTTCGGGTCGAGTTCGCGCTATATAAAATATGCAAAAGAAAAAAAAACAAGTCACGAAAGCGAGCGCACACGAACCATGTTCCGAAAAGGGGGGAGGGAGATACGAGCAGAGGGGGAGGTAGATGCGAGCAGAGCATATGGTGATCACTTTCGTGGCCGCTTTGATGTTCTCAGTGGCCGCGCGGCTCACTGAGAACATCAAAGTGGCCGCGAAAGGGATCACGCAGGCGGACAAATGGTGCGCGCGCCCAGCGGTGCACATGCACTGTAGCTAGAGGCCTGCAAAAGCCACTAGTTTGCACTTCTAAATCCCGCTTACTAAAACTCTCGCCAGAGCAGCGCTAAAGCGCTGGATCAGGCGAGACCTAAAAATGGGGGAGGAGAGGAATGCACGGATTAGTTTACACTGGTGAAACACACCCGAAAAAAAGTGAAGCCACTTTTGCTCAGGCCCCCTGCCCCCGCTCAATATGCATAAATTAATGGGCCGGCCCAGCAAGAGAAAGGGAGTGACACCTCTGCCGTTGATATAAAGGAGGTAATGGACTCCCATCTACCGCCAGAAAGGCCACTCAGGCACCCACTGGGCCGTTGGCCGCATCAAACAATGCAGAAACCGCCCAAATGGGCCCCCCAGGCTGCTCAAAAAAACAGCCCACAGCTGGAATTCGAATACCGGCCCCTCGGGCATTGCCCGAGTGCACGCGTTACCAATCCGAGCTGCATATGCTCTCGGCGTAGGTAATCCTAATCAAAATCAGGGTCTGTTGTGTAACCAGACTAATAGCCCTAGCTCAGACCCTGCATGTTTGCCTCCTTGTTGCTGCTCCAGCAATCCAGCAGTGAAACATGCGTGGTTCTGTGCCCAGTGTACCTAATGTGTCCTAGATTTGATTTGGAGCTCTTGTCAAGCAGATGTGGGAGCCCGTGCTCTCCATGCCACTGGAATCAAGCTATCCTGGCTGATGAGGGGTGAAACCCCGAAACCGGTCCTAGGATGCTTGTTTCCGATCCAGGGGAGGACTGGACTTGGCAGTTCGGTCTGGACTGTTCCCATGAGGCACAGGGTCAAGGCTGATTTGCATATGGACAGGTCTAAACTGGGGTGGCATGGTGAGCAAAAGAATGATGGGTTTAACCCAGATCTCTTGACTGGGAGTGAATGTTTTGATTTGTTCTGCATTCCGTCCATCAATTGTGTGTCTTTTGCGATCTTGTAAAAGCAGCAGAAAAAGTCTGAATGCAAACACTGTACCAGAGGCGTCTCCGCATTCTCAGGGATCTCTATGGTTTGCCACAGTATGTCTTTACCAGTTTACAAATTTGTATTACTAGTAGGTCCCAATTGCTCTTACTTTGTTCTCCCTCCTCTGATATTTACCTTCTGTTCTCACCCACCTGCCCTCTTCTTTGCTTGCCCACCTCACCCTTTGCTCACCATTTTTGGCTACCCCTCCTTGGCTTAGATGCCCTCTCCTTTTCTCAGCCACCTTCTTCAGTGCTGGACCACTCCACCTGTGCTTGTCTGTCTTTTCCTTCTTTGCTCAGCCGCCCTTCCTCTTTTGCCCTTCTGCCCTCTCCTTTGCTTGCCCTCCTCCTCTCACCTTTGTTCGACCACTCACCCCCTCTTATGCTCACTCACCCCCTCTTATGCTCACTCACCCCCTCTTATGCTCACTCACCCCCTCTTATGCTCACTCACCCCCTCTTATGCTCACTCACCCCCTCTTATGCTAGCTCACCCCCTCTTATGCTCACTCACCCCCTCTTATGCTCACTCACCCCCTCTTATGCTCACTCACCGTCTCTTATGCTCACTCACCGTCTCTTATGCTCACTCACCGTCTCTTATGCTCACTCACCGTCTCTTATGCTCACTCACCGTCTCTTATGCTCACTCACCGTCTCTTATGCTCACTCACCGTCTCTTATGCTTACTCACCGTCTCTCCTTTGGTTTTCTACCGAATCGCCTGTTACTCTCGTGCCCACCCGCCACCCCTTTGACTGCCTGCCTCCCCCAAGACCCCTTTAGTTCCTCCTGAGGTCTCCTGCCCACCTCTCTTCTTTTGATTTCCTGCACGTTTGTTACTCTTGAAAACATAAGTCTACGAGGTCCACTATCAGTAACATCGTCTGGAGGCCTGGGTGTAATCAAAAGATGATGGTTTGAATCCAAGTGGGGTTCAGTCTGCCTTTTTATCTTTGTGATATTGATTAAAATACTGTCACAGAATAGCAGTAATGCTTGTCAATAAAACCTACTAGAGTTCATGTTCAATTATGTGCTACAAAAAAGGCCAATAATGTTTTCTTCTAAATCAGTGGAACAAAAAACATCACAGCGGTGAAGGCAAACTGGTAGGAACTGGAGCTAGATTTCACTGAAATTTGACCCTTGGTGCGTGCACTAATATTTTGATGTCCTGGTAGTTCTTCAGTGCAATGTTAAGTCCATCCCTGGGCCACACGTTCTCAGCGCTGTGTATTCTAGTTTCTTCCACTCATTCTGATCTAACCCCTCAATTCTGTTCCACATCTCCTCTTCCTCTTTAGCCTTCTCATGCCCTTGTCACTTTCCTATACTTAAGTCTTCTCTCTCAATAGCAACTTTGCTTGCTGCCTCAGCTCACCTTTAGGAGGATGGGATCAGGTGCGAGGAGTGCGCCGGCATCACATTTCCACAGACTGGGCCACGCTCCTTCAGCGTTGCTGACAACACATGAAAGAAGCTCAATCACTCCTGACGTCCCCAACCCCAATGGGGGCGCCAGATCGGGAACCTTCTACCGAAGTCCCCAAGGGTTCCCAACATCGCAGAGTTCCCCCCCCCCCCCACAACACACATGCCCACACTCTCCCCGTCAGCCCCCACAGGGACAGATTCGCCCCACATCATGCTCGAGTCCGAATGCCCTACAGCATAGCCACAAGCAACGAGCACCTTCCTGCCCTACTACATCCCCACTCCCAACCGCCTATCCCCGGTTCGACTCCAAGGTTGTAAGTGGTTAACGGTACCTGCTGTTCCACAAATTTGACACATTACAGGAAGGATAAACCCCTTCCTGGGGTAAAGCTCCATTGCAGCACTCTTAGATCCCATCTTACTTTCAGCTTATACTCATGCTAGCCTGTAACTATGCCACAAACTCTGACATGTTATTTAGAAATACAAATGTAATCTTGATGTATAACAATGTATATTGATTCTGTAATGTGGAAAACCCAATAAAATGGTTAAAAAAAAAAAAAGTCTTGGCACACCTTCAGTGTTTCCCTTTTTCCAACTCTTCCTCATGTTCCCTCTCCCCCTTCATTACTGCACCTTTTTCACGCCCCCTCCTTTCATTACCCCACCTTTTGTCTTGTCCCGCTGTCATCTTGAACTTAGTTTTCTGTAGTTACTTCATCTCCCTCAATCAGCGAACCTCTGCCTCCCAATACTTTTTTCACTTGTTCCATGCACCTAATGCGCATGGCCTCTAATTATCATATCCTTCCCTGCACTCACCCCTCTATACTTTATGCAAACACCATTATTGAATCCTTTGTTGTCTGTTTTGCCTTCTATGTGTTTTTTTTTTTTGTGAGAGGCTTACTTAAGTCCTCTTGTTGTTCTGATGTGCCCTCACTGATACCTCTTCTCGCGGACACTTCTTTGGCTGAGTTGCACTGTGTAAAGATGGGGAATAAATAAATACTAGATCTCCCACTACATTTTTAGTTATGTGATTTTTTTTTAACATTATAACATTTTTCATAGATACACTTAAGTATTTTGGAAATCGAGGCACAAATAGGTAATGATTTACCAAAAAATGCAAGTTTTTATTGGCCAAGTGGAAAATCCAGTATTAGAATTTCTGTCTCTAGGCTTTGAAGCTCACTGTATTGTGTCATAAATGTAGACTTAAAAAAAATCTCATGTAGTTACTAATATCTGGAGAACTCATGCCATCAGAAATTCTTAGCTGGTTATATATCCGCAACCATGCGCAATGGTAGACATTGCAAGCATAGCAAACACAAAGAGATGATGGACTGAGCACTGTAACTTTTCAGGCACTCACCCCCAGTCACAGATCTGGGTTGAATCCATCATCGTTCTTTAGCTCACTTCGCCACCCCAGGTCAGACCCAGTCATATGCAAATCAGTCTAGACCCTGTTCTTCATGGGAATAGTCCAGCCCGAACTACCTAGCCTGGTCTTCCCTGGACCGGAAACAAGCATCCTAGTACCGTTTCGGGGGATACACCCCCCAACAGCCAGGCTAGCTTGAATCCAGTGGCAAAGTGAGCAAGGGACCCAAGTCTGGGCATACCCTGCCAACTTAGGGCGAACAAAGGAAACACAAGTAGATGATGAATGTAGTGCTGAAACCTTTCAGATACTCATCCCTAGTCATAGATCTTGGTTGAATCAATCATCGTTGGGCATTTACTAAATATTAGAGTCCAAATATTACGTTTCTAGTTGTTTCCTAGTCGAAGACAGCATTATTTTAATACTGCCTGCAACAACCAGCTTTGTGTGAGAAAGTGGGTGGTTGGTCGAGAGGGGTGTGAGCCCTTCTCAAGCAACAACCACAATCCTTGTAAGGTTGAATCACAAAAGTCCCTAAATTAACCTGTGCTTAACCCATGGTAGATTGACACAAGAGCAGTCAGGCTTTACTTGGAGGCAGTGTACGAATTAATTATGCAGCATCCAAACAGTATAAAGTGAAAACACAAAGCAAGAAAAATCCCAACAAATTTACAAAAATAGAGTAACATTTAATAATAAATTATTTGACACCAAAATGACAATAATCCAATCAGTAGAATTGGAGATATGCAATGAAAAAAATAATAAGGTAAGTATAGCACTTAGAAGCACAAAGCGCCACACACAATTATCTGGTCGTGCAAGACCGATTAAAAAAAAAAGCAAGTTTAGGATGAGCTCGGGCCGGATACAGTAGGCAGTAACTATAGCGCGAAGTCTGGTTCACCGGAGCTTAGCAACGGTGGTCTGCGTGGGCAGCAAGATCTAGGCACAAAAGGGCCCGTTTGCTGTCGCAAAGAACCCAAAACTTCAAAATGTCTCCCTTTCTTCAAGGAGGAATTTAACTGACGCCTAATCAAGGGTTCAGGACATGTGGAACACTGTGGGGTTTCAGGTACTCACTCCAGGTGAGGCCAGCAGACTCATACAGGTCCAGTTGCAGGGCACTGCAGGGAGCAAAAAATATACAATTGATGGATGGAATGCAGAGTAAATCAAATCGAACATTCACCCCCAGTCAATTGATCTGGGTTAAATCTATCGCTCTTTTGCTTACTACGCCAACTAAGTTTGGACCCAGCCATATGCTAATCAGTCTTGACCCTGTTCCTCATGGGAACAGTCCAGCCTGAACTGCCAAGCCGGGTCCTCCCTTGACCGGAAACAATTATCCTGGGACCAGTGTCAGGGTATTACCCCATATCAGCCGGACTAGCTTGAGTCCATTGGCACAGTGAGCCCGGGGCATACCGGCGCACTTGGGGCAAGAAAGCAAAAAACACACAATTGATGGACAGGAGTCCTTTGGAGTTTATGCCCCTGCAGCTCAGACAGGAGATTGGTCAGCTGACCCTTGGAATTACTTCAGCCTGAGCTGAAGGGTGCAGGTCAAGTCTTCCTTCTCAGCAAGCAGGGCAGGCCTCAAGCTGCAAGGTGCCCTTCTGTGGTATCCACAAGTCCAGGAGTGTACTGAAGAGTTGGGTCAAAGGGTCAAGTATTTATACCTGGTGCCAACTTTGAAGTCGGAGAAGCTTCTGGAGATTCCCCCTACGGAAGTGTATGCAATTTCCTGGTCCCAATCTTTCTGGGGGCACAATAGGTTAGTGTGAAGTTTTGTGTGTGTGTCGGTTGAGCCATTGCATTTTGAAGTGCAGGTGTGGTATGTGACAGCTCCACCCCCCTGCCAAATCAGAGATGGCCCATCCTTCCAACATCCAGACCCTCTATTGTGATGCTGTCTGAGCGTAATGCAGAAAGGCCTACTGCCAATGACACCTAGTCATGTGACCCAGGAACAGGCTGCAGGCAACAAATAATTTGGACAAGAAAATGCCAACTTTCTAAAAGTGCTATTTTCAGAATTGTAACTTAAAACCCAACTTTACAGCCAGAGTTTTAAATTACAATTTCTCAGGAACCAAACATGACTTTGCTATCTGCTTCCAATCAAATGTACCCAATTTTATCTTATGGGAGAGGTAGTGCTTGCAAAAGTGAAAGATGAATTTAGGATTTGTTCGCTACCAGGACGTGTAAAACTGAAATGTACACATCCAACTTTTTAAATACAACGCACCCTGTCCTGTGGGCTGTTTAGAGCCTACACTAGAGGTGACTTATATGTGTTCAAAATGAAGGTTTAGACTTGTCAAAAGGTTTATTATTTCAGATATAAATGACAGTTTAAAATCTGCATGCCTGGTACGTGTTTGAAAGGCTACTTAAGTGGGTGGTGCAATCAGTACTGCAGGCCCACTGGTAACATTTAATTTACAGGCCATTTGTATCTGAAGTACCGTTTACTAGGGACTTAGAAGTAATTGAAATATGGCAATTTAGTGTAAGCCTATTTTACCATACGGGATGGAGAGAGCACAAGCCCTTTAGCACTGGTTAGGGGTCCTAGGTTCAACAAAAATGTATTCAGCAAACCCGGAAGGTTGACAGCAAAAAGTTTAGGGGAAGACCGCCCTAGGGCTGACAGGTATAAACCTTGCTATAGTGAAAATAGTTTTTAGGTGCTATTCACTGTAAGAACATGTTTAACACTAACTTTCTACATCTACTGCTGTTAAATACCATGCACCTTGTCTTATGGCCTATAAAGCCTACTTAGGGTTGACTTATTATTTAAAAGGATTTATTTTGACAGGCCGAATTGCCGTTTTTGAAGTGTTCCAGACAGGCTACATCGATAGGCCGAAGCCATATTTTACACTGCTCTTTAATGGATGGCACAATGTGTTTTGCTGTTCTGGTGGCATTTAATTTACAGGCCTGGGTATACTTTGTACAATATACTAGGGAATTAAAGGCAAGTTAGCTATGCCATGTAGGGTTATGCCAAGTCAAATCAACCATCTTTAAAGAGGGATCACCAGCACTTTACTGTACATTAGAACTAGTAAAGTGCACAGAGTTCTACAGCTAGTAAACACCAATAATGCAAAAATCTGGGGGTACTTCACACAAAAATAGTCATTTCGTACATGTGCTTATCAAGAACTTGCAGTGACTTTAGTCATCCCATTTCTTGCTATTAGTTGGATTTATTATTGCTCTAATTTGCTTCTTATTCCTTAGCTTGAATTAGATTGCTTTACTCTTGTATTTTTACTTCCCCTGAAACATAGACCCTTTACTCTCCTTTTGATTGACTGAACTGTATCCTTCCACTGCTCACTTTTAGGGAACATCTTTCTTTTTGTTGAAGCATCTTCATGAAAGAGCATGTGTTTTCCTGCTCTCCCTCCTGTTCTTCTCCCCCTGCACACTGTGTTGTGCTCTTCCTTGTGTGTGTGTGTGTCTGTCTCTCTGTCTCTCTCGTTTTGAGTGTTTGCTAGATCGGTGGGAACAGGACAGTTTTTTTCGGTGCATTCTTTCCCCGCATCTTCTGGGACAGGAGGACGACGATGCATCAACGGACACTGAATGGGCAAACTCTTTGATACATCAGGCCGTTCCTTTCTTATTTCCGTCTTAAGTATAAATGAACGTCACTACAAAGAACTCTGTACTCAATGTATATTTCATTTGCTGACATGACAAACATAGGCTAGTGGTTAGCAAAGTGGAGCGAGCCGGATTCTGAAAGCTATAAAAGTGAAGCGTTGTCAGAACGATGGTACAGTATGTACTGTACAGTCTCTCCAAGATTTGGAGACGAGCAGGTGGGGTTGCCTCTCTCGTCGCTGCTCTTGAACTTGGCTCCTGGGGAACATCGTGCCAGGAGAAATTCAGACATGACTAATTGCACAGACGTATTGATTTAATTAATCTCTCCGACACCATTTATTTATGCCTAAGCATCTCACACATGCCAATGTTAGCAATTCAGAGTCGCACACTGGCTTGGGAGTGAGTTTATGCCCGGTGTTGCACAGCTCCGCCAGCGGTGAATGTTCACGCCTGCCTGTGGCACCCGTTGCCGTCACCGTAGGCTTGGAATGCAGTTGATACTACTATTGATCTTAGTTGTTAATCCATAAACCTGTCCTACTGTATCCATTGGATTCCCAAATCACACGTGCTTTTTTTGACGTTCAATAAGGTTTTGTCCCATGCGCTTGGTTCTCTACAGATGCCTCAACATGCAACTCTTTGCTGATGCGCGGAGCTAGACTCTGAACTACTACGCACTTGAAAGTACCAGTATAGGCAGGTGTTAAGTTAAGGGGCTAACTAAACAAAGGCTAGTAAAGAGAATCTCGAGGAAAAATGTAAATTATGGGAATATAATCGATAATCCAAGTCTCTTCTTTTTTTTTTTTTTTTTGTCTCCCGCAAGATCAGCCTTTGTCCCTGCCCTCCTTACCGACCTACTTTGTCTGTGTTTTGCACGCTCTTTTTTTTGTCACTTTCTCCTTTCTGGTTTCTTATTATTTCACTGTTTTTCTGCATTCTGTTCTCTCTCCCTCCATTTCTACTGCCTTGGCATACTGCCTGTCTCCAGCTGACCTTGTTGACACACAATCGTATCGTCCATTTTGTTTTTCTGCTGACTGACCCACCAACTTCTTAAAGCTCTGTCCTTGTCTGTTTGTGGGTACTTTCTCCCTGTGAGACTCCTACTCTGCTCCTCTCTAGTGGTGTGCTTCTATACAGAAATTAATTTGAAGTGTCAGTTAGTCTAGCTCTTAAATTGATGTAATGTAGATCTCCATATTTTGTGGGAGTAAAATATGATTTTAGAAAAGACAGGCTAATATCGTGAGCATAGCTTTAATTCTTCAAGCTCTAAACAGCAGAAGGCTGCACTAGATCGCTTGGGTGTCACCAGAACCAGAAGTTCAATGAATAGGCTTTTCCTACTCCTCCACCCTTCATACAGGACAAGATAAAGATTGACACTTAGTGGGGAAGACAAATAGTGTGGAAATTGAGAGAGCTTGCCATTGCTTCAACACTGCATGCTATCTTGGATTGAAAAAGTATCTCTTGAAGGTCGACGTTCCTGGACTCATCTATAGACTTACAAATTATCGTTAGATACTCACCAGTAAGGCACTAGACAAAGCAGCATTGCCAAGTTCCATGTTTTTCAGGAAAGACTAGAGTTAACTTGTCAATCTCTAAACAAAATAAAACCTGAATAGCATACCACAGAAAACCTATCCAAAAATTCAAGTGCATGAATGTGTTCATGCACTTGAGATGGCAGAACAAGGGGTTCCTAGCTGAGAGACTGCCTACTAGTTAGTGGTTTTCCAACAGAACAGACCTGTCCATATTAATAAATCCATTACTCCGTACCTTCTGAAAACTGGTTAGGTGGGAAATTAAAAATCTGTATTGGGTAGATTGAAACAGGCTCCAAATGCCTCTCCAGTCTCCAGCAATGCCATTCTCCATATCACTAGGTATGCTTCAAAAGGATCTGTGGCACAGAGCACCCTGATGAGTTCATAATCCCTTAGCGTAGCCTAGGATCCCCAGGGATCCTCAAACCCTCCCTGGATTATTGTCCCTGACCCTGAATTACTGTGCCTGGCACATAGCTAAACCTGTATCCTGACATATCGCAATAGGTCCAGAAACTTAAGGAGAAGAACAGGAAGTTTGCAAGACATCTCTTGAACCAGACAGAGCCTGTCGGTCAGAAAAGGCTGTAAACCCATTCAGTACACCCTCAAAAGTAGTTGAGAAATCTGAACAAATGAGAGGGAAGGCAGAAGTAGTTGAATCCTTAATCTTGATAGAAAACATCAGTCTGGTGATTCTAGGTAAGCCTTGTGCTAAGTTGGTAGGCAAATCCACCACCTACTGCAGTTTGACCTGTTGCAGCTGAATTGAGGGAACACATCTATGTCCAGGATTACTTTGCTGCAGTAACGCTTGTGCAGTTGATGTCAATTTGCCACTGTGTTGGACAAGCCTGTTATGTGTTTTGAACAGGCTGATATCTGTAGTTTCAGGCATTAGTGCAAAAAAAGCGCTAGTGTAGGTGCCCAGTACCTTTAACCTGGCTCTCACATTGTCCATTCGCAGAAGAAGCCAGCACAGATTTGTCCACCTTCCTTGGATGTGATCACCATTTGCTTTAGGTTGACTTTTGTGAGAATGTCTCAAAGTGTTTCTATAGTTAAGTTTGTTTATGTTCCATTTATAACACAAGCAAGAAGAACTCTAATCTAGCTGGTTGGCATATCAAGCAAGTTTCCACATGCCTAAAATACTTCAACAATCTCGAGGATAAGCCTCAGGTGGCTCTTGATATCTGAAAGTTTATCTTAACCCTTCAGAAACATATGCAGCTCTTCTCTTAAGATCCCTACCATACTTCCTGAGAAAGAAGACTAAACTTGCCAGAAACTTAGGACTTTGTGCTATCTAAGGTTTGGGTACCCCACTAAGCATAGTCCTCATATCCCTCAACTTTCATTTAGAGACCAATGTAGATTTGCGAGCAAGCAAAGGAGGCCTCCAAGCAACTGTTATGTATGACCATTCATGTCATACAGTTGCAGTCCTCGCTCTTCTGGTAAGGAATCAATCGTCAGTAAACTTGGTTCCAAATGTTTCGCACTATAGATTAACCATGCTTGCCTTGCTTCACTCCATTTCATCTGAGGAACCTAAATCATAATCGACGTTACTATCAGGTGACTTGTTGCCCTTTAGTTTGAGGATTTCCAGTCTTTCAGCAGGGTATCTTTTGTCTTTCCTACAGCTCTTCTACCCAGACCTATAAGTCTATTTTCAGTTCACTTGAATCTTCTTCTTATAGAGACTTCTAACTGCAGATTCCTCACCTTGTGAATTGCCCCAGGTGCTAGACTGTATCCAGAAACTTTCATAGCAATTTCCTTGTATGTCGACAGGTGGCATCATGTGGCTTAGTTATGCCCCAGACATGAAGCACGCGGAGCAGATTCCAACATTAGCCCCGCTTTCAGCACTTCTTCTAATGTACTGCGAGGCCAGAACATCTAAATCAACTTAAGGCAGCCATGGACATGTTTGGTGTTGTACCGTTTTGTTTTGTTTTGGGGGGGAGCGCATCTGAACCCCATGGGTTTGAGGGGGCCTCCAGTCGGGTTATGGTCAGCAGACCGGTCCTGGGCCCAGAATCTGCCCCTTGACATCAGCTTTGACTCCACCCACTATGCCAACCTCTTCACCACGCCTGATGCATCCCTCGGCAGCACGACCGAAGCCACCAGCTTGGGTATCTACACCAATACCAAAGTCACTTATGCCCCCCAAAATGATACTGTGGATACCGATTATGACGAAGACAATCAGTAAGAGGGTGATGGCAACATATTGACTTTGATTATCTTCAGGATTCCAATGACCGGGACACTTCACCAGAGTGTCTTCATCTAATCCTCTGGCCACTGAGGAGTCTGTAACCTTTGCAATAGTAATTCGGAGAGCATCTGAGTTGTTAGATCTTACTTTGCCCACTCAAGAGGTTAAGACCAAGGTGCTGACAGAGGTCCACAACCTAGCAAATCCAGGAAAGAACCTCTTCATCTTTTAATGAGGCCTTGACAAATATTCTAGTGGGCACCTGAACCAAGCTAGGATCTTGCCTACCAGTCAATAAACAAATGGAGAGACTGGACAGGCCTGCTCCTGGGGATCCAAGCACAGGGCTCGAAAAATGTACTCGACCGCTCGCAAATGCGAGTGATTTTTGTGAAGGGCAAGCCAGTTTTCAGGCCTACTTGACCGGCCTGGTGAGTGCTATCTGCCACTGCAGTAGCAGGTGAAAGGCTCTAGGGGGCAGCACGCACCACCTAGCATAGTGGTGGTGGTGCGGTGAAGGCTCTAGGGGGCAGCAGGGTACGACGCCAATCAAGTGGTGGTGCGGTGTGCGGTGAAGGCTCTAGGCAGCAGCAGGGTGCACACACCACCTAACATAGTGGTGGTGGTGTGGTGCGCTGCCTATCGTTTTGTGGGTCCCAGGGCCGTCAATCGTGTAGCGCGCGAAAAGCGCCACCAATGACGGCCCAAGACATCATTTTGGCCTGCCCCCGCGCTATGCTGCTTGAAGTGCAGCAGTGACGCAGCACGCCACCACGCGCTCTCTTCAGTGGAGTCGGGAGTGCAGGGCGATTTGGCTTGCCGTCTAGGAGAGGTGAGTCGCAGTTTTTTCCATTAATGTATGATTATGGTGATGTTGGGGGATATAACGCAGATAGCATAGGAATTGAATGTTCATGAAATTAGATAGAGGTCTGAAACCAGCATCTTAGAGTCTACCCTAAAACAAATACCAGCTATGTGAAGGGCACAGTGGAAACTGATTTTTCTAAAGTTTGGATACCTACAAAGCCCAAAGGCTTCTACATGTGTAGAATATGCATTATGTAAGGATCATCATTGTCTATGGTAAAGACGATGGATACATTGCTGTTGCTCAAATATTACTAAAAGTTAAGCAAGTTAAACAATCACATGCTGCACATGCTTAGATGTAACTGTATAATTATTGATCTATTATTAGTGTCCCAGGCTTCAAAGGTTTATTTTCCGCACAAATCCTTTGTGCCCTTTCCAAACCGCCTTGTAAAAGCATTCTATCTCGGGACACAAACCGAAGAGATACTGTAAATGTGGGAGCATAAATACATTTTAAATCCCTTAATACATTGCTGGATCTGAAAGAAACACGTTAGTTAGATTCCTCACCTTAGAATATCCCCAGGCGTCAGACTGGATCCGGAAGATTTTTCGTCAGCAATACCCCTTGCGCGTCGCTAGGCGTCGTCTGCGGCTCCGCGTCCGTCGTCGGCGTCGTGCGCCGGGATGACGTCGTCGGAGTACTTAGACGCCGCCCTCGCGCGCTGACGTCAGTTCTTTTTTCCGCGCCAGTAAGCGCAGATCCGGGAGAGCTACCCCTTTTAGTCTTTTTTGACTAACTCTTTTTGATCATTTTTGATCCTTGTCTGTCGACATCTGGTGCCGGTAGGATGCCTGGGTTCAAGGCTTGCGAAGATTGTCATCGACTGATGTCGGTGACCGATCACCACCGCCGGTGCCTCTACTGCTTAGGCCCCGACCACGACGCGGAGTCGTGCAACGACTGTCAGGCCCTGACTTCGAAGGCTAGGCGGGAGCGGTCCCGCAAGCTTCTCGAGCTTCGCCACTCGGCTCCGCGTCGTGCGCGATCCCGGTCCAGGAGGAGGTCCAAGGATCGCTCGCGGAGCCCTAGCCGACGCCACCATCGATCGTCGGGCTCCAAGTCGTCGGGTAAGTCCAAACACTCTAAGAAGTCCAAGCGGCGACATCGCTCTTCGGACTCCCCTCGCCGGTCGCGCGACTCGGCCGAGGGTCCAAGTGGTTCCACCCCCGCGGCTCCGGCGGAGCCGCAGGTGCCGCGTCCGCCCCCATACCTTCCGGTCCCTGGGGCTGACGCGGCGCCGGCGGAGATCAGTGCCTTCCTCTCGCCCATGAGGAGCCTGGCCCCGCCGTCGACGCCCGCTGGCGCGCCTTCGGGCTCCGCGGACTCGACTGGGCGACCTCGCGTGCCGGCGGCTCCGGCCCCGGCGCCGTCGACGACTCCGGTCTCGACGCCGCAGGTCCCCGCGGGGCCCTTGCCTGGGCCCCAGTCGACGCCGGTTGACCTAGTCACTCCTCCACCGGCGCCGACGCCTGAACCACCGACGCCGTCACCGGCGCCGCCGACGCCGACGCCTGTGACGCCGACGCCCCAGTTTAGCCCTCATCCGGACCCGATGCCGGCACGGCGTCCGCCGACGCCGCATCCGACGCCGCTTGAGTCCTACCATCTCTACAGTCCGGTTCCGATCATTCCTCCTGTTTATCAGGAATCGGAAGAAGGGGGCGACTGGGAGGGGTTCGAGGACCCTCTGGCTGTTCAGTCACAGCTTTCTCAGGACTGGGCAGATGAACTGGGGGAGGCCAGTGGACTGGACACCTCGCCAGACGCTGGATTCACTTCTCCTCCGACCGTGGCTTCGGAGGAGGGTGCAGCATTTTCTGTGGTGCTGCGCAAGGCGGCTGAGGCCCTTGGGCTCGAGTTGCCTGCCGTGGCTGTGAGGACCAACATCCTCACTGAGGTGCTTCAAACCTCAGCAAGCTCCACTGAGCCTCTGCTGCCGTTTAACGAGGCCCTCACTGACGTTCTGCAGGGCACCTGGTCCAAGCCCTCCACAGTTCCTCCTGTGGATAGGAACGTTGCCAGGCGCCACCGCCCTGCTCCGGGCGACCCCAGTTTCCTGTCCCAACACCCCACCCCCGAGAGTCTGGTTATCCAGGCCTCTACTTCCCAATCCTCCTTCCCGACCGCTCCGCCGGACCGGGATTCCAAGAGACTCGAGCAGTTTGGCAAGAAACTGTTCTCGTCCCTTAGTTTGGGCCTGCGGTCCTTAAATACCGCCTGTCTCTTGGACCGTTATTCCCATTCTCTGTGGGATACGGTGGAGGACGTGCTGCCCCTGTGTCCGGAGGAGGTCCGGACGCGTCTTACCCAGGCTTTGGCCGATGGGAGGGATGCAGCACGGCACGCCATTAGATGTGGGCTTGACACCACGGACTCGCTAGGTCGGGCGATTTCCACCACGGTGGCGCTCCGCCGCCACGCCTGGATGCGGTCCACGTCATTTTCCGGGGATGTCCAGAACACCCTCATGGACATGCCCTTTGATGGCACTCGCCTGTTTGGTGAGAAGGCGGACAGTGCGCTGAACCGCTTTAAGGACTCCCGGGCTACGGCCAAGTCCTTGGGCCTCTCGGCTCCGCGGGCGCACACCTCCGCTTTTCGCCCCTTTCGTGGCCAAGGAAGGGGCGCCTCCTCACGTCCGCAAAGCCACCAGCCGCAGAACCAACCTGCACGCGGTCGCGGACGTGGCTTCCGCCGTGGCGGAAATGGAGGACGACGTGGTCAGCCCACATCCACCCCGGCAGCATCCGCCTCAAAGCCTTCCTAGTCCGAGCTTTCAGGCCCATACCACGCCAGTGGGCGGCAGAGTTCGCCATCACCTGCTCCACTGGCGGTCCATCACATCGGACAGGTGGGTGCTGCAGATCGTCCGCAGGGGCTACTCCCTCCCCTTCGAGACGACCCCTCCAGCCATGCCACCGCAGCACCACCGTATCTCGGGGGATCATTTGGATCTTCTCCGCGAGGAAGTTTCGGCTCTCTTGGCCAAGGGGGCCGTCGAGCGCGTTCCGAGTCCAGAAGTAGGTCGTGGTTGTTATTCCCACGACTTTCTGGTTCCCAAGAAGGGCAAGGGGGGCCTGCGCCCTATCTTGGACCTCCGGAACGTCAATGCCTTCCTCCGAAAGGAAAGGTTCAAGATGCTAACGTTGGCTCAGGTTTTAGCTGCCCTAGACCCTGGAGACTGGATGGTAGCGTTGGACTTGCAGGACGCATATTTCCATATCCCCGTCCTGCCGGCCCACCGGCGTTACCTGCGGTTCACGGTGGGCCAAGAGCACTTTCAGTTTACCGTGCTCCCCTTCGGCCTCACCAGTGCCCCTCGGGTGTTCACGAAAGTGATGGCGGTGGTCGCAGCTCATCTGCGCAGATCAGGGGTCCCAGTCTTCCCCTATCTCGACGACTGGTTGTTGAAGGCGGGCTCGCCCCGGGCAGTCGTCTCCCACCTCCAGACTACGGCGGATCTCCTGCATTTGCTGGGGTTTTCCATCAACGTGCCGAAGTCACACTTGAGTCCCTCTCAGAAGCTCCTCTTCATCGGAGCGGTTCTGGATTCGGCGCAGTTCCGGGTCCATCCACCGGAACAGCGGGTCCGGGATATACAGGCCCTGATTCCCATCTTTCGGCCTCTATCCCGGGTTTCGGTCAGGCTAGTGTTGCGGCTTCTGGGGCTGATGGCCTCCTGCATCCTACTAGTGCATCACGCCAGGCGGCGCATGCGGGCTCTGCAGTGGGACCTGAAGTTTCAGTGGGCCCAGCATCACGGCAACCTGTCCGACCATGTCTTGATCTCGGAGGGTACTGCACAGCAGTTGCAGTGGTGGCTCACGGACCGCGAGTGGGTCAAGGGCAAGAGCCTCTCCCTTCCCCAACCGGAGCACGTAGTAGTGACGGATGCGTCCCTCCTGGGATGGGGTGGCCATATGGGAGAGGCGGAGATCAGAGGCCTCTGGTCTCCGGCGGAGTCTCGTCTCCACATCAACCTGTTGGAGTTGAGAGCGATCCGGCTTGCACTGAAAGCCTTCCTTCCCTCTGTCAGGGGAAGTGTCGTGCAGGTGTTCACGGACAACACCACCGCCATGTGGTACTGCAACAAACAGGGCGGGGTGGGGTCGTGGACCCTTTGTCAGGAGGCTCTGCGCCTCTGGACATGGCTGGAACACCAGGGCGTCACCCTGGTGGTTCAACATCTGGCGGGCTCTCTGAACGCCAGAGCAGACGAACTCAGCCGCCGGTGCATGATGGATCACGAATGGCGTCTGAACTCCGAAGTGGCGCAAGGCCTCTTTCAGCAGTGGGGAGAGCCTTGGTTAGATCTATTCGCCACCGAAGAGAACGCGCAATGTCAGCAGTTCTGCGCGTTGGAATTTCCAAGGCGGCACTCGCTCGGCGACTCTTTTCGTCACGAGTGGAGTTGCGGTCTGTTGTACGCCTTTCCGCCTATACCACTTCTGCCCAGAGTGCTGAAGAAGATCAGGCGCGACCGGGCCCAAGTCATCTTGGTGGCTCCGGATTGGGCACGAAGATACTGGTATCCCGAGCTACTCAGTCTGTTGACCGATCCCCCGATACGTCTGCCCCTTCGGGAGGATCTTCTGTCGCAGCAGCAGGGGACGGTCCTCCACCCGAACCTGTCCAGCCTCCACCTCCATGCGTGGAGATTGAGCGGCGGCAGTTGATGCCATTTGACTTGCCTCCTGAAGTCTGTGATATCATTCTGGCAGCCAGGCGTCCCTCCACAAAGACGGTATACGCCTGCCGGTGGAACAAATTTGTGGCATGGTGCACAGCAAAGGCTGTGGATCCCCTTTCCGCCCCTCTTTCTGAGGTTCTCCTCTTCCTTCTTTCTCTGGCCCGGCAGGGCTCTGCCCTGGGCACTCTGAAAGGTTATCTTGCTGCCATCTCCGCCTTCTTGCGGCTTCCTGATCAGCCTTCTCTTTTCAAGTCCCCTGTGGTCACACGTTTTTTCAAAGGCATTACACACACGTTCCCTCCTGTCCCTTTTGTAATGCCTCAGTGGGACTTGAATCTGGTATTGACATTCCTGATGTGCGCTCCCTTCGAGCCTCTTCACAATTGCCCTCTTCGTCTTCTAACTCTAAAGACTGCTTTTCTGGTAGCCATCACCTCGGCTAGACGGGTGAGTGAGCTCCAGGCTTTATCTTCAAAGCCTCCTTTTCTGTCTGTTCATCCGGACAAGGTTGTCCTTCGGCCTCGTCCCTCCTTTCTTCCTAAAGTGGTGACTCCATTTCACCTTGGGCAGTCTGTCACCTTGCCCACCTTCTTTCCGCCTCCGCATCCTTCCAAAGAGGAAGAGAGGCTCCACCGTCTGGACCCAAAACGTGCGCTCTCCTTTTATCTGGACCGCACGAAACAGTTCCGGGTGGACGACCAGCTTTTTGTTGGGTACGTGGGCGCTAAGAAGGGGAAAGCTGTGCACAAAAGAACCATCTCTCGGTGGGTCGTTTTGTGTATAAAAATCTGCTATTCCTTGGCTAAAAAGGACCCTCCTGTTGGGCTGCGCGCCCATTCTACTCGGGCCACGGCGGCTACTACTGCCTTGGGACGGGGAGTCCCTTTGCAGGACATCTGTCAGGCGGCGACGTGGGCTTCGCTACACACGTTTGCCAGGCATTATTGCCTTGACAGCCAAGTCCGGAGGGATGGCTTCTTTGGCCGTTCTGTCCTCCAGGACTTTCTGGTGTGATCTTGGTTCGCAGACCCACCACCGGGGATGGTATTGCTTGGGTATCTATTCTAAGGTGAGGAATCTAACTAACGTGTTTCTTTCAGATGAACAAGTTACTAACCTTCGGTAACGATGTATCTGTAAGAAACATTAGTTAGTTAGATTCCTCACCGACCCTCCCATCCTCCCCGTTCTGCGAACTGACATCTAGGGTTAAGGCTATCCTTTTCAGGCCCCTAGATTTTATTTTTGGCACCAGTGTCGGTCTTTGCATGGCTCTGCGTTCCTGGCGCGGAAGGCTATGTACAAGAACTGACGTCAGCGCGCGAGGGCGGCGTCTAAGTACTCCGACGACGTCATCCCGGCGCACGACGCCGACGACGGACGCGGAGCCGCAGACGACGCCTAGCGACGCGCAAGGGGTATTGCTGACGAAAAATCTTCCGGATCCAGTCTGACGCCTGGGGATATTCTAAGGTGAGGAATCTAACTAACTAATGTTTCTTACAGATACATCGTTACCGAAGGTTAGTAACTTGTTCTTTAGTGCCATTCAGACACATTTCTAAAATACAGCGTCGTTGTGTGGTGTCTTTAAGCTGTAAAACAAATAATTCAAAAACCTTGTTTTTAAAGTAGATTTCGATGGCTAAAGCCTACATATGCTTAATTGCATCTGGGTTTGAATAACAATATTTTAGTGCTTATCTTTTACACTTTGTAGAATTTTAAAAAATAGTTTTATTTCCAAAGATAGCTGGGCTAAAAACCTGGTATTCGTACATCGCAGCTATAAAGTTATTCACCATTACTTGTTACCATGCTCAATTTGAGTGTTTGTCTTTCATTTAAGCCCACTCGACAACTGCAAGTAAATATTGTCACTTAATGGCTGGAGTAAGGTCCAGCACAATTCTTCTCACCATTTTGCATTATTTCTTTATGGTTCTCTGCTCTGCATTTTTAACTACATAGGGTACTATGGAAGTACAGACACCACAATTTATCTTTCTCTTTCGCGCTGCTGAAGTACTTTTAATGAGGGGCCTAGAATTCCTCCCTTACTCAAAGTAAACTCTTTAGCGTTACAGTCATTCTTTAAACACCAGATCTCAATGAATGCGCGCAACATCCTGTGATTCTGGGCAAATCATTTCATCTCCATCATGTGCCTATCAAAAATGAATGCATCCTCATGTAACGCAACTGGTGCTCGTGTAAAGCGCTCTGATACCTTCGGGTCAAGTTCGCGCTATATAATACTCCGAAAAAAATGTAGGCAGACAATGGTAGGAAGAGGGGCTGTAATCTGCCCTTCCTTCTAAACAAGCATTTGCAATGCAGTAGTTCTCGAATAACTGAAAGTTTGAGCTATTGGCGTTGCAAAAAATAATGCTACGGCGCGCCAATAGCTCATACTCAGTAATGCGAGATCTATTGAATTGCAAATCTTGTATCTCTTGTTAATGACGCTGCCTCATTTTTCCAAATCGATAGCCATTAGCTGGATTTGAATGTTGTCATTTATGTAGCTTAGACCCAGCTCACTAAGGCAAATGAAATGTGGGGTGGAAAGAGGGGCAGATAAACGCTTTAAAAAAAAAACAACAACTTTCCTGTGTTTGAATTACTGAAAAGTCCCTGATGCCCCAATCTACCGCCTCGTATGTAGCAACCAGTACACATTGCATGGAATAGATTTGAAGCATGGGAGCAAATGCTTGGTCCCAGGGGGGCAGGGGCCTAATTGCTGGAGGCGTACAATTCATATGCGATCAATTTGTGGGTCGAGTGTATTGCTGTTAGGTAGAGTACAAAAGTCTACTCACTCGACCTGCAGGTCAAGTTAGATTTTTTAGATTTGTCGAGCCCTCAAGCATATACACCATCTTACTCCAGAGAGTTTGGTGGTTCAGAACATCTACAAGCTACTTGGATCCCAGCTCATTCCCATTCACTCAACCTGACAGGTAGTCCATACGGACTGCATTTTCTCCTCCATCCGCCTCGCCCTACCATCTGTCAATACAACATGCCTCCTGAGCAGCTATTTAAATGCTTTATGGGACAGGATGGCTGACATCTTGCCAGCTGTATCAGTGGATCTAGGTCCAACCTTACAGAGGCTTATTTTGGACTGACGGGATGCAGTAAAATAGTCAGATCCGGTGTGGACACTACCGACTGAATAGGCGGGGCAGTTGGCACCAGCGTGGTGCTTAGGTGCAATGCCTGGATTCGCTCGCCTAGCTTCTCTTTTGGTGTGCAATAGTCCCTCATGGATATGCGCTTCAACGACTACACTGTTCGGATCAAAGGCAGACTCAGCCCATAAAAGATTTAAAGAGAGTGCGGCCACTGCCTGTCCTCTCGACATGGCTACATTGGTTTCCCGAATAGCAGTGCCCCTTTCTTGAGGCTTCTGTAGGGCTACCAAACAGAGACTGAGACAATATGAACGTCTGCAACAACAGGCCTCCCATCCCTGTCGAGACTGGGGATTAAAGTGATAGAATCCAGGTCCCCAGGGGCAATGAACTACCCAAACCCCAGCCCCCACATTCCTGAAGCTGCAGCACACCACTATAGTTTGTTCTTTGCAGTGAAATCAGTTGGTAGATGCATCTTCTTTCACCTCCCTGGTGGAGGAGCATCAAAGGGTACTCCAGATAATCCAAAACTGATATTTGATTCCCTTTGTATCTTACCCCACAGGTAAGCCACCCATACTACATCTTCCAGAGAACCACTTGTCCGTACTCAGTGGAGAACTTCAAGCTCTTTTTGACGATGGAGCACTACAGAGCGTACCTGCATTGGTATATGGGACTGGTTGCTATTCCAGTTACATACTGGCACAGATAGAGGACGAAGGCCTCCACCCCATCCTCGACCTTTGCCCTCTGAACGTTTTTCTCCAAAAGAACAAGTTCATAATGCTCACCCTGGCTGAAGTTCTGTTGGCCCCTGGACCCAGGGAACTGGATGGCAACGCTGGAGTTGCAGCATGCATATTTTTCCATCTCTGTCCTGCAGTCGTTACCTGTGGTTTCAGATAGGCCAAGAGCACTTTCAGTTCACAGTACAACCGTTTGGCCTTACCAGTGCACCGCAGAAATTCACAAGGGTGATGGCGGTGGTCACAGCACATCTGCCAAGGTTGAGAATACCAGTCTTCCCTTTCTCGACGACTGACTGATGAAAGTGGATTCGCCTCAAACAGTTTTAAACCACCTCCAAATGGCGACCAACCTGTTGACATAATTGGGGTTTGCCCTCAGCATGCCAAAGTCACACCAGCTCCCATTTCATTGGATACATTGTGGATATGATGCTCTTCTGAGCCATCCCTCCATCTCAGCGAGTCCAGGGCATTCGGGCTATGATCCTGATGTTTCAATCTTCAATTTGAGTCTGTGAGAGTGGCTTCTGCCTCCTGCATCTGGCTTGTGGATTACACCAGGTGGCACATGCAGTCTCTGTATTGGGGTCTACTCCCAGTGGGCTTAGCACCAAGGGTACCTATCTGAGTCCATCAAGGTGTCTAAGCAGCTCTGAGAAGATCTGCAGTGTTGGCTACTCAATTGTGACTTTACCTGTAGCAGACCCCTCTCCCTACCCCATCCACTACTAACAATCATCATAGATGCTTCGTTGGTGGGTTGCGAAGGTCATGTGGGCGAGTTTGAGTTCAGAGGACTCTAATCTCCGAGGAAGCTTGCCTTCACATCAGCCTGTTGGAGTTGCGAGCAAACTGAATGGCACTGAAAACGTTCCTCCCGGCGATGAAAGAGGAATGGGTGCAGGTTGTAACAGATAACAGCTTGCTGTGTGGTAATGCAGAAAACTGGGCAGAGGAGCCGTGGGTCCTCTACCAGAAGACTCTGTACCTCTGCAAGTGGTTGAGCGCTTAGGGCATCTCCCTCATTGCCCAGCATCTATCAGGATCTTTAAACACCGGAGCATATGAACACTGCCAACATTGCAGATCACGAATGTCGGTTTCACTCATACGTGGCACAGTGCATCTTCCACAAATGGGGAGGACCCTAGATCGATCTATTGGCCACCTTGGAGAACACTGTTGAAACGTTTGTCCAGTTCAGTTCCCAAGGCAGATTTCCTCCCTCAGAGATGCCTTCTGCCAGTATTGGAGGCCAGGACTCCTGTATACCTTTCTGCCCTTCCCTCTCCTGTCCAGAGTACTCAAGAAGATCAAGAGAGACCAAGTCCAAGTCATCCTAGTGGCTCCGGACTGGGGGAGGAAAGTGTAGTACCCAAACTTCTGGCCATATGTTGGCCTTTTAGGAGGACTTCCTTTCGCAGCAGGAATCTTCCACCGGAGTCTGCACAGTCTACACCTTCCTGCGTGGAAATTGAACAGTGGCACTAATGGCTTTCGATCTTTCTCTGAAATAGTTGGTGTCATCTGGCAGCTAGGCTTCCATCAACCAAATTGATATATGTAGGATGCTTGAAGAAGTTTGTTGTCTGGTGGTCCTCTCGACACATCCAACCCCTGAATGCAGAGTTATTGGATGTTCTCTTATTTTGTCTGTCTTTAGCCCTGCAAAGCCTTGCTGTGGCAACAATTAAAGGTTACCTTTCAGCCCTTTCGGGCTTCTTACATTTACATGAAAAGGCCATCCCTCTTCTCGCACCTGTTCTGATGTGTTTTTGAAGGGGCTGGTCCATATGTTCAGCCCCACTTTGTCATGCCGCAATGCGGCCTTAATTTGGTACTCACCTACTTGATGTGCACACCCTACTAACCCATGCACAGTCCCTCTGATTGTCTTCTTACCATCAAGACAGCATTCCTTGTCGCCATAACATCAGTCAGGCAAAAGAGTGAATTCCAGGGACCCTCTCCCTATAAGTCATTCTTCCTGGACAAATTAGTCCTCCGGACAAAAGCAGCATTCCTGCCCAAGACAGCAACACCATTCCACATAAGGCAATCCATTTCCTTGCCGGCTCTCTATGCAGCACCTCACCCATCCAGAGAGGAAGGGGAGCTTCATTGCCTTGACCCTAAACAGGCATTTGGCTTCTATGTGGAGTGAATCAGAGACGACATGACAAACAATTTTTCGTCTGTTTCTCTGAGACTAAAAGTCACATGCTGTACAAAAGAGAACAAAACTCAAGATCGATTGACTGTGCATCAAGATCTGCGATGGGTAAGCCAAAAAGCAGTCCCCAGAAGGCTTGCATGCTCATTCCATCAAACTGAAGGCTATTACCACAACACTGCCCCAGTCATGAACATTTGCTAGGCTGCTGCAGAAGCGTCCCTCCGTAGGTTCACAAAGCATTGCTGCCTGGATAGCCAATTCTGGCGGGATTGGCACTGCGTCCAATCTTTTCTGAAGGATTTCCTGGCCTGAGCCATTCCATACACTCCCCACTGTGGTTGCACTGCTTGTGCGTCTATTAACAAGGGAAGGAATCTATGTTTATACATCTATATCAGAAGAACAGGTTACTTACCTTTGCCAACGATTTTTTGGCAGAAACTCTTATCTAATCGCACATTCTTCGCCAACCCACCCTCGTCTCTGTTTTGTGGAATGGGCTCATATAGTCCTTTAACAAGAATCCAAACTAAAGTCTACAAACGGCCATAAACTGGTTTCAGAGGCTCCATGCCCGTAGACGTGGACAGAGATCAGACAAGCATTTACAATGCAATGGTCTCGGCATTGTTAAAGTTAGAGCTATTGGCATTGCTCATGACATTATTTTTGTTTATGTTTTTGTTTTTAAAACATTTAAAGAAATGGCATTGTTATTTACAATGTCAATATCTTAATCACTCTCAAATGCGAGACCTATTGCATTTGCACCCACACACAGAGCCACCCACCCACACACACAGCCACCCACACACACAGAGGCATCCCCCTCCCTCCCCACCCCCCACTACGTCGGCATTTATTTACATTGCATAAGGCCCCTGTGCTCCAAAACAAACGGATGCCTCTGAATGTACAGAGGTTCTTGAGCTAAGGGCTGGGAGCGGAAACCCTCGGACATGTGTTGAACATACCAGTTGTTAACCCGTTCCAGACTGGGGCGTCTCAAGTTCTGCCATCGGGTATTAAAATGCCTTTGAGGGATGGGTACGCACTCACCACGAATGACCTTTCATTTAGGAATTACCCCGTGTACGTGCCCCTCAACGTTGGCCTACAGTAGTTCCGGATTTTCCAGTATCCTTAGAACTGCAGGCACGCAGGCGGGGGGGGGCATCACTAGAAGCAAGGCACAGGACTACCCTGCATGGCATTGGAACGCGGCTCCACCCATCCTGCAGTGCATGGCACGCAGGCGGTTAGGGGGGCATCACTATAAGCAAGGCACAGGACTACCCTGCACGGCATTGGAACGCGGCTCTGCCCATCCTGTAGTGCATGGCACACAGGCGGTGGGGGGCATAACTAGAAGCAAGGCACAGGACTACCCTGCATGGCATTGGAACGCGGCTCCGCCCATCCTGCAGTGCATGGCACGCAGCCCAGCCGAGGGAGGGACGGGCTGCTGGGTGCGTGTGCGGGCAGGAAGGATGTCTGTGTTTGTCTGTGGCCAGGCGGGGTGCGGGGGAGGCGGGCAGCATGATGGAGTATCCAATGCAGATGTGGAGGGGAGAAGGGCCGTCTGTCGCCTGTTTATGGGCTGGACTGCTCTTGGCACACACCCCCGCCTTTGCTGTGGTGGAAGCCGGCGTGTGTGCGGGGCGCAGAGGCTCGGTTGCAGAAAGTGCAGCTAGCCTGCGGTAGCTGCAACGAACCGTTGCGGTGTGCTTGCGGGGGCACGGTGTGGAGCAGGCTGCTCCTGTAGATGGTGGACGCGCAGGCTCTGATGCACACAGGCTGCAGCGGTGTAGAGCATGCTGCTCCTGTAGTTGGGGGGCGTTCAGTCTTTGGTGCACGCAGGCTGCTCCTGTAGATGGTGGACGCGCAGGCTCTGATGCACACCGGCTGCAGCGGTGTGGAGCATGCTGCTCCTGTAGTTGTGGGGCGATCAGTTTTGGTGCACGCAGGCTGCTCCTGTAGATGGTGGGCGTGCACTCACTGCTGCATGGCGTACACGCAGGACGATTGTTCCTGCGAGGTGCGCTGGGCTCCCGTGTGGTGAATGAAAGGCATTCTGCAATGTGTGTATCTGGGCGGACCAGGGCATCGAGGCACCCAGCTGCAGGGTGGGCAGGGGCGGTGTGGTATAGATTGGCAGCTGGCGGGGAAGGATTGCTAGCAAGCATTTGAGGGACACGTCTAAAACTGTAAGAACTTGAAAAGATGAGCTGCAAACAAGACACACTATAGGCCCCTCCAAAGGCTTCCACTGTCCTCAGATACTGATGCAGGACACAATACGGTGTGTTTGGTTGCTGCGGCATGGCGGGGCTCGGTACTGTGATCACGGGCCGTGCTGTGTGAAAGGAGACACCAGCACTGCTGTTATGCAGGGGCAGGCGGTGGTAATGTGTCAACGAAGAGGTCGTGCTGTTGAAGGGACACAGGCTAGGCTGGGGAGAGGTTGTGCTGTCGTGGGCAGTTGGAGGGTCAGATTGGAGAGAGTCTAAAAGAAGTGTGCTGTCTACAGGGTGGGCGGTGGTCGCTGGTAGGATCCGATGCGGTGTGATGGCCAGGCGGCAGTTTTGTTGTGTGGTACAATCTGGGTATTATGCTTGGTTGCTTTGAAGGGCTATGCTGATGTGTTGGGCAGTGCGAGGACTCGCGAAGAGGCTGTGTGCTTGTGTAGTGTCAGACTGTTGCTGTGTTAAGAAGTCGTGTGGTTGTGTAGGGGCAGGCTGCTGCGTGAAGAGGCTGTGTAGTTGTGTAGGGGCATTCTGCTGCGTGAAGAGGCCGTGTACTTGTGTAGGGGAGCGGTCTGGATCTCACCTGGGCAGCGACAGCCATGAACACTGCCGCCTTTCTCCGAGGTCAAGCAGAAATGCCTCGGAGAAACGCAGCGGCATTTTCAGATTCGGGGCGTGTTTTTCTTTCTCTCCTCTTGCCATTGGCTGGAATGTTTTTTACATTCCAGAGGAGAGAAAGAAAGTAAAAAACACGCCCCCGAATCCGAAAAGACTGGGCTTAAACAGACAGACGCCCCTCCCCTCCAATGGCTGACCTCCATTTAGGAAGCCAGCCAATGGAGAAGAGGGGCGAGTTCAAGCCCCGTACTAAAAAACATTAAATCTCGCGAGCGAGACCTAAAAAACCGAACATCAGCTTGCAGAGGTGGTGTACATATAGTGGCCCTGATGTAATGTCCAAGGCGGGATGGATCAGACGCAGAGCTCCTGTGGGCACGCGTGAGAATTGCTATGAAAGTTACTCCTGGGAAAATTCACAAGGTGAGAAATCTGCGGGTAGATAGTCTCTGCTAGAAAAGGCATTACCGCAGGGTAAGTAGCTTGTTTATTTTAGGGAGATGAGAGGGAAGCATCCCTGAAATCAGGTTTCAGTTGGTTGGGGCATTGTTGTAGATGTTTCGCGTGTGTTTAGAAGAGCACTTCCTGGGCGCCTTTCCTACATAGTCGTCGGGAAGGGAAGTGATGGGAAGGGGGAGGATGCTTGTATGTTTAGAACAGTCAGATTCGGGAGAGGGTGAGCAGCCTCTAATTGTATTGATTTTCATACCTCTGCACAAGGAGGAATTTATCTCCTCTAAGACTGATGGCTCGGTAAGGGAATTCGCCACCCAAGGTGAATTGCATAGTCTTGAAGTGAGAAAAGGAAAAACAATACAAGCCTCCATTTAACCTTCACCCATGTCTAACCAAGAAATCAAACCCTCTTAGTAGTGGAAAGATTTAAGGTTCAGTAGTCGAAGCAATGGAGGAAAGACCAGTAGAAGGCTAGGTGTGTTATACCTGGACACGAGATTTGGAAATGGCCAGACACGAGTGGTGTTTGGGGAAGTCTATACCAGTTGCTGATTTTGCCTGCCTTTTTAGCCTGTTGTACTTCAGAGATATGAGATGACACATGTACCTCTGGAAGTTGTGTGGCTTCCTAGCAACCCACAATGCCCTCCTGTGTCAAGTGATACTCTGCGCCCTGCTGTTGTAAAGCAACTAGGGACACGTCAGCCTCCCCAACTGTGCTAACACAGCACCTATGACACGCAGAAGGAAAGCCATGTTATGACAGCAGAGAAGGGACATATACTTTCCCAAAGTTCAGAACTTTTTGTTCTGCATTACTTGGGACTCTGCAGTCTACTTCTCTAGATGTCAGTGAAAAATAGGAGGGGGCACCACAAAAGTTCTGCAAAGCCACAAGGAGGGCGGAAGGAATCACCAATGCCCCACACAACAAATTTGGACAAGAAACGTAGAACGTGCTGAAGCACAGGAAAAACTCTTTACAACGAGGTTTTTACCTCGTTGTGCCTTTACCACACATTTTTTAACATGCATATTTTTACCGCCAATATACATTTACAGTGCATGCCAGTACCACGCATTTAAGGTAAGGTGGGGGATAGGGGTACTTCCCCCCCACAAATACATTGTTTTTAAATCTAAAGACCATGCGTGGTATTGGCATGCGTTGTAAATGCATTTTCACGGTAAAAACATGCGTTCTAAAAATGCGTGGCAAAGGCATTCGATGTATTTACTTACCTGCGTTGTACGGTCGTACAATTTGCTTAGTACCACAGAAAAGAGAGAAACATGACACCAGTAAAACACAACATACCTGCTGGAGAACAGCAAAGGAGAGAACAAGAGGATCCGTGGAGTGGTTGTTTGTTGAATCAAGCTTCTATTTTATTGACACACATAAGCCCTTTTGTAATTTACTGTTTTAGAGTTAGATAATGTAAACCTATACATTTCTTCCTCCGTTGTTTTGTTTGTTTTACATTTTTTGCAGCTCGTGAACTGTTTTCTCTTTTATTTCCAGACCCCTTACCATGTAAATCTGCTGCTGGCAGGGTACGATGAGCATGATGGCCCTTCACTCTATTACATGGATTACTTGGCCGCCCTGGCGCAAGCACCGTTTGCGGCCCACGGTTACGGTGCCTTCCTCACCCTCAGCATTCTGGACCGATACTACAAACCAGGTAAATGTCACTAGACTTGCATTATAAACTCACTGAAATGCCCATTGAGCACTTCTGATAGAGCTGTAATTGAACTGCGATTCGCTAATCGCAGCACTTGGTACTGCAAACGTTTGCTGGTGTTGTCATTTTAAAGAGTTGTGTGGGTCTGGTTAAAGTGCTTGTTGCATTCAATCTAGGTATAATTCTCATCATGTTCACTTGGTTATGGTAAAATTAAACCAGCTTTGTTAACTTGATCAGTTTCAGTTCGCCATAGTTAACCTGTTATTGGCAGCAGTGAGCGTGACCTGACAGCATGTCATAATTCATGGGATTGTCGCTGTAAAGTGTTGTTGGATGTGTTGATGACAGCATTCATGGTGGAAGAGCATTATTTGTTTGGAAGTGGTATTTAAATTGGCAAACAATGAATCTGCTGCTGGCTTTGGAGCGTCGTATCCTGGTTCACTTGGGGCACTGTTGATGGGAGAGCAGGGTGTCAAACCATGTGTTGATGGGAATCGAGGCATAGGTCACAATTAAGTCCAGGTGAAATTCCTGTTGCAACAGCGTAATTTTGATAATCGTGTTACACTTGTTATGCAAAATTCATGAAATTATGCTATTAATGCACATTGCGTAATTTGGCTGCTTGCGGAAACAAATGTGTGCATATGCATGGGAACAGCGCAAATGACCAGGACGCAAGCAGCTACTATTTGCTGTACTTGGCTTTTTTGTGTGGCCTTTTCTAGCCCAAAACTAATTTTGCATAAGCATATAGCTCCAAATGCTGGTTTTTGGATTTCACATAATTTGGTGTAATTTATTTGCAATTTTGTGTTCTTGGCGACAGTAAATTGCACTAATTTTGCCCACCCTTAGTCACAACCATGGCTGTGACCAGGTGACTTGAGCTTACGCTATGGTCCCTAGATCATGTCTCTACCAGATAAGACATTACCGAAGGTAAGTAACTTGTTCCTCAATACCGCACTTGTCTCCTCTGTGCCTGATTCATTTTATGTTTACTGTAGAGGGCAGGGTGAAATAGGTTGTTGATACCAAGTTGAACTGCAGGGTGGCGGAGGCCCTCCCAAAGTCAAGCCAGAAGGTTATTGATGTTCGCTAGATGGAAAAATAAGATCAGAATGAAGAGTGATTGGCACATGCCTCCCAAGATGGGCACACACTAGTAGCGCAGCAATTTTTATCTTTACATTCCATGAAGTAAAGTAATTAAGGAACTCTGCCTGTGTTGCAAGACCACTGTGCGAGGGGATGTTGGACAGGTTGTCTGCTGGACAGCCACTTCTACAGATTACTTTTCTACAACAAATTTGTATTGCCATGGACTAAAATTTGCATTTACTTTGTTTAGAAAAGCTTTGTTTCCTTTAAAAGTCGTTGTATTGGGGCCATGGACTGGATAATCAATCATGTAGCCCCATGACGGGTAGCTACCATGTGTGGCCTCAGGAGTGCATGTTTATTGATATGTCAGTACAATTTCTCTTCACGCCACATCAGACCACTGTGCCATTTCTCCAGTATTGGATCTTTCATAGATTCACATGCTTGAATCATTCTCCGTCATCAAAATGGGAGTCCCACACTACCATAATAAAGCTGTTTTTATCACTATAATAGGCTACAACAGTAAAGCACAATCACTTCTATGAACATCTATGTCCTTTTTAAAAAAGGACCAAACTACAAACCCCAACCAATCAGGGACAGCACCCTCTAGAACACTCCAAGAGAGGCTGTTTCCTCCAGATTTTCATTGCACGTTGTGTGTGAAGGGAGCCTACCTGAACTTTAAGTTTTCTACTTCTATATCTTGGAAAGATACTTCTACTTCTCTTACAATGTCTGAAACAGCGAAGAAAGCCTTTTTCATACCTGGTAAGACTTGCAAAATGAAAAAGGGTACATGGTGATGACCTTGATAAGGACTGTCTCTATCCCCAACATAAGTTGAAGAAGTATAACATTTGTCACACTTTTCCTTCCAAAACCTTGAAAGACCAAGAGGGGTGGCTTCTTCTGTGGCTTCAAATGTCAACAACTTGGAAATCATCTTCTGAAGAGAACAGTGATACCTAAACAATGTCTCACAAAATATCCAGATCCCAGCACCAAGGGACCTCTGAAGAAAGCAAAAAAGCTCTTAAGATGTATCACCTCAGAGAATCTCTGAAAAAGAAGAAATACAAACTGTCATCAGAGGCAGCAACACCTGAGCCCAGTACTCCATCTGCAGGGGTTGGGGATCGCCCACATAAATCCTTTTCTGAACCGTCAATATCGAGACACAAAACTTGACTCAAACCTCGTCGACAACACATTCACCGTCGACAGCTATATCGTTGACGACGACTGTTACTACCATCTCATTGAGCCCTTCCACTGCAAAACGGTGACAACTTAACCCACTGACGCCCCGATCTCGTCAACGAAAACTTCATCATCGACAAAGACTCTGTTGACAATACCATCGACGTCAACACAATCGTTGATGACACCAATGCTTACGAGCCTGATGATGACCCCGTGGACGGGAGGTGGGTGGAGAACGCTAAAAGCCGCAAGTCAATTTTTGGCATTGCCTAGGACCATTCCCTCGGCGACACCTTTGTAGATAACACCATCAATGACTATAAAAATTACAAGGACCATAGAAACTTACATGGGACCTGAGATTACCTCCCCCAGCAAGGTTTCTTCTCTCCCCCAAGTCATCTGTTGGATCTGGAGGATTCAGATGACGGTCCTTTTAGGCCAGCTCATAGCCCATTGGAGCTCCTGGTAAAATGCCAGGATAAGAAAAACAATATTACGAACATTATTCTTCTCAGCCAAAGCAAAGGCATTAGGAGTAGCATTATAAGTATTATGCTAAATCACAGCTGAGACCGGGACCTTCAAGTGCCCTATACCACATTTTCAAGATTTACAGACAATGTTGTCGGACTATCGCAAGAGGTTTCCGGAACCTCCAAATGAACAACCAGTGGTTCTACCTCAACCTACTTCACCTACCACCGCAAGGCCCCTTCCTAGACCGATTACACCCAGGATGACACCCGCTTCTAACATAGGAGCATTGCCAAGGAATAGCCCATTGTCAACAGATGACGATCTAGAGGAAGGCGAAATTCCCAACCCTCAACCTCCCCATGATGAATAGGACGATTATCTAGCTTCTCACACACAAGAAGGGGGGAGAGGAACAGAACAACCACTGCTCAATCACAAAATTGTGCCATGCTTCATCATCGGGCTTGCTTACAATACACCCCTGCGCAGACCAACACCTGCGGTGGAGCAAAAGGGGGGGGGAAGAACATAATACAAACATATAAAAATAATAATAAAATGGGTAATGGATCCTGGTATCACCAAAAGAAAAAGTGCAGTGAAGATTAAAACTAGTTAAGTGGTATCTTTTGTTAATATTTTTATTCCTAGATCCACTGACTAGTATTAAAAATGTGAAGGATAGTGGTGACAGGGAGGTATTAGGAGTTCCTTCACCCCTCCTTACTGCCAAGTTGTCGACATGTTTCAGCTGTTGGGGTAAGTCATACCTGGGTACCAGTTGTAAACTGCAACAAGTATCACACCTTCCAACTAACCAGCACTCTTTTTATCGAGTATGTATAATTTATACCTCCACTGAGGCCTAGTACCACCTCTGTATAACAGAAGCAAAAGCATGGCAATATCATGCTTCATCTTCAGGTGTCCCTAGTTGGACCTATCACACTTGTTCGTCCATACAATATGCTCAAAAGAAACCGTACTCTGCTGGGGCAAAAACCCCAGAGTGTGACTACAGGGGGTCTCCTCTTACTCACCACTTTAGGCATGGCTAATGGTAAACTCAGTGAGTTGAGTCTTTCTTTTCCTTAGATGGAGACAGGAAGCATGAGGGACTTTTGCCTCAGCAAAGTACGGTTCCTTTTGAGCATATTGTATGGACAAGCAAGCATGATGGGTCCGACTAGGGACACCTGAAGAGGAAGCATGATATTGCCATGCTTTTGTTTCTGTTCTACAGAGGTGGTACTAGGCCTCCGTGGAGGTATAAATTATTCACACACGATAAAAAGAGTGTTGGTTGGTTGGAAGGTGTGATACTTGTAGTTCACAACTGGTACCCCGGTATGACTGACCCCACTTTTTTTTCATCTCGTCTCTACCCACAGATTAACAGGAGTGTGTTACTCTCTCCGTGAACAACTGGTTCCGGGGACTCCCAATTTGGGGCATTGAGGGATTTTAGAAACTGGGATCTGAAAGGTCTTCATGAATACTGTGGTGACCTGTAACTGTAGGCACATTCCCAACAGCTGAAACATGTCGACAACTTGGCAGTAAGCAGGGGTGAAGGAACTCCTAATACTTTCCTGTCACCACCTTCTCCAGTATTGGGGTGTCTTTCATAGATTCACATGCTTGAATATTCCCCGTCGTCGGAGTGGGAGTCCCACGGTAAATAAAAATAGCAATATATATAGTCATAATATACATAAATAATCCCATAAATAGAGTTATGCAGGTGTAAAAACACCAAGAATGTACCTATATGAAATCTCCATAGGGATACATGGAGAGAGAAAAAAGACATTTGTAGTCTATCTCTGTCATTATCTTGGTCCAAACTACAGCCAATCAGGCGTCGGCACCTCTCCAGAACCTTCTCCTCAGAGTTCCTGACCTCAGATTTTCTACCGCACGTCGTGTGACAGGGAGTCTCCCTGAGCTCTGCTCAGTTTTTTGTCTGTCAGAATGTCTTCAAGTAAGAAATCTTTGTTTAGACCTTGTTCTTCGTGTGGAAAACTGCGTTTATTTTCTGAGGACCCACACAGTAAGTGTATTTACTGTTTGTACCCAGATCATGAGGTGGCAAAATGTAAATTTTGTAGAACCTTTTCTACAAAGACTTTGAAGGACAGGGAAGGCCGTCTCTTATTGTGGCTACAGAGACTGAAAGATAAGGAGGATCAAGTTTCTGATATTGAAAGCCTTATTTCTGGCCGTTCCCAGACAGCCTCAAAGCACAGTAGTGTGCAGGAGTTGCCATCTCCCTTCCTGAAGAAAGAGAAACTGTTTTTGGCTCTGACATCTGCCACATCTGCTGACTCACCTACTGTTTTGTCACCTTCGAGACCTAGTTCTCAGGCTGTTGAGGCGTCTACTTCCCAGTTTTCTGGAAAAACACCGGCCGCCTCGTCGACGATGCTTCCGACGACGAAATTTGCAGTGTCCGGCTCGTCGACGGTGACTCTGACGACGACATCAGCAGCGTGTTCGTCGACGATTGTCCCGTCGACGTTATCCTCGTCGACGGTAACCATCAGTACCACAAGGTCGGTGACTTCTATATTACCCATTACATCGTCGTCGACGAAGAAGGTAAAGGTTTCGTCGACGAAGACTTCGTCGTCGACGAAGAGTGTGAGATCGACTTCGTCGTCGATCTCGTCGACGGTAGCCGTCGACGAAGAGGAAGAAGATTCCGACGGCGGCTCCGTCGACGACAGCTCCGTCGACGACAGCTCCGTCGACGACAGCTCCGTCGACGATGAGTTTGTCGGCACAAATTTCGTCGACGATTGTTCCGTCGACCACCGTTCCATCGACGGTAGCTCCGTCGACGAGGCCCTCTCCGAAAACGTCCTCGGTGACTACCATGCAGCCGTCAACGGCAGTTTCGTCAATAAGGATAAAAGTGAACAGACTATCATCTGCTCAAAGGTCATTGAGGGAGCAGCTGCCTCCCGCGACTTCAGCGCCGGTTTCATCTTTCGCTGGGGTTCCCTTGATGCCATTGCCACCTAGTACTGGCCTAGATAGGCAAGACGAGATTATTCCTGTAGAGGAGTCGCAGCTTCCATCACCATTATTTGCGACAGATTCTGAACAGGAGTCCGAGGAAGGTTTACCTGAATCTTTTGGTACGGCGCAAAGCCCATCCGACTTAATAATTAAATGCCAGGATGACAGTAGTGATGCTGAAGATCCAGTTTACATGCAGCAGGTCCCTGCGAAACATTCAACGGCGACTCTGCCATTGTCACTCATAGCTAATCTCCAACGCATGTTGGACGATTATAACCAACGTTTTCCTCTGTCTCCGCAACATCCTGGGGTTCCGTCAACTCCTGTGGTTTCGACAAATATAACTCCGGTGCCGATTGGAAATCCTTCACCCCTGCTACCGTCAGCACCACCAAGACAGCCTTCAACGAGGTTTTTACCTCACCATGAGTTTGTGGAGGAGGTCCCTCAAGAAAGAGAAGAGGGTGAAATCCCAGATGATGATGGTGATGTTGAAAACGATGATGATGATGATATGGCGGAGTGGGACGATTACCAGGCACAAACACCATCCCCCTCTCCGGTAGTATCTGGTGACTCACCTCCAGTGGACATAGCGACTTTTCACCAACTAATGGAAAGGGCGGCACAACGTTTTAAACTGACAACGGAGCGCAGAGAGGAAGATTGTTTCCTTTATGATTTCAAGAGTCAACCTTTTAAACAGACGCATACTATTCCCATTGTGGATTTCATTTGGGAAGAAGGCAAGAAGTTGATGAAAACACCGAATACCTTGCCAGCACAGGTGCCTCGATTAGAAAAGAAGTATAAGGCACCACTAGGAACCCCAGCATGCCTCACGGGTCAGTCAAGACCTGAGTCCGTCATTACGCAGGCAGCGCAACGTAGGGCGAAAAAGCCTGCGTCTACTGTCACCGCACCACCGGATCGTGACGGACGTCGAATGGATGCCATAGGGCGTAAGTTTTCTTCAATGGCCTCTACTGTGGTTAGAGCGGCTAATGCCATGGCTATCTTGGGTCGTTATGACCGACAAGTGTGGGCTGATATTTCAACTTTGGTTCAAGAACTGCCGGAGCCATCTAAAGGCGAAGCAATGAAGTTGCTCCAAGAGGGAGAAGCTACGTCGGCGGAAATGATTGATTGTGCAGTGGACATCGCATGCACGGGTTTCCGTCAGCGTGCTGGAGCGGCTGTTCTGCGCAGGCAGAGGTGGTTACGATCGACATCCTTTCGCCAGGAGGTGCAGTCCATGATTCTAAATATGGCTTATGACGGAGAGGCGTTATTTGGAAATCACGTCGATGAAGCGCTCCAGTCCATAAAGAAAGATACTGAGACTGCTAAATCTCTCGGAAATTTACATTTTCAAAGACAAAATTTTCGTGGTGCACGCGGACGCGGCACCTCCTCAAATTTTCGAAGGGGGAATAATCAATACAGACCCAATAATCAAGGATCCAACCGCTATTCATATAGCCAGCACCAACAATCATCACGACCGCAGGCCTCCAAGTCGTATAGAGGGAAATCCTCATACAGAGGAAACGCGTCAAAAAGACAATGACTCTTACCAGACATACAAAGTTGGAGGTCGAATCTCTCTGTTCTTTTCTCAATGGTCCTCCATTACAAAGGACCGTTGGGTTTTGGACATTGTGAAAAAGGGGCACGCTTTAGAGTTCACCAAATTCCCTCCGTCCACACCACCCACCGGACCACCACCAGCTCACATCAAGGAACTTTTACATCAAGTTCGACTTCTAAGGCAAAAAGGAGCTATAGAGTTGGTACCAGTATCTCAAAGGGGAAAAGGATTTTATTCCCGGTTCTTTCTTATCACAAATAAGTGGGGTGGCGGCCATTATTTCTAAGCGCCTTAAATCCATATCTTCATACTCCCTTCTTCTACCTGAGGTGGAGAACCTAATTATTAACGTGCAGACGGATGTTGATCCCCTCACTCTTCTTTTACTATATCTGCCCCCATATCCCATGCCATCTTTTTCCGCCACTCTTAGTGAACAACTATCCTCCCTTCTTATATCGCATTCCCATCTCGCCATTTTCGGCGACCTGAATTACTGGTTCGGCGACAGCCACGCCGGCTCTCATGCCACTGAGCTTTTTGAGACGCTTAAAAGCCTGAACCTTGTCCAACACGTCTCCCAACCTACTCATATCAAGGGACACGTCTTGGACCAGATCTGGACCTGCAACCTGGAGCTGTCCCCACCAGACATACGTCCGTGTGCCTGGTCCGACCATCATTTGGTAGACACTATCATCACGGTTGCTGCTCAGACCCCCGCTCCCTTGATGGCCGGCGGCCATGCCCGTAAATGGAGCTCATATGACTCCCAGGGATTTCTAACTGCCCTGGCTGACTCCTCCCCGGTGATTTCTGACTTCACCGACATGGACGGGCTGGAACAAAAAGTGGCCACCTGGCTCGAGTCGGCCAGCGATTTGTTTGCCCCTCTGGTCAAATTTCCCTGTACCAAACACAGGAACTCTCACAGGTGGTTCTCCGACGACCTCAAAGCCCGGAAACTTAAAACACGCCAGCTGGAACGCATCTGGAGACACGATTATTCTGACCTAGCCAAACAATCTTATCTGACCGCTCGCAAAGAATTTAAAATAGCTATTCGTTTAGCTAAAACCGAACACTTCGCCAGTAGGATATCTCAGGCAGCTAATAAATCGAAGGAGGTGTTCAGAGTTATGAACGAGTTAACCACAGATGATAGGACCCTACCAGCCCAGACTCCCACGCAGGAGGCCTGTGACACCTTGAACTCGTATTTTCTAGAAAAAATTTCCACTATCAAAAAATCCATTTCCTCACTCCACCAACTGCCACTACTGGATAACTCCCTCAATAATCCCCTGTCCTTCACTTCTTTCCCGGTTCTAGACTCCTCTTCTTTGGCGGAACTAGCCACTCGCGTAAAATCTGGCTCCCCAAATGACTGCTGCCCGCCGTCCGTTCTGCGGAACATATGTCTTAATCTACCTGACAGTATTCTACATCTACTTAATAGCTCCCTCAGCAGCGGCATTTGCCCCACTTCCCTCAAGGAAGCTATCCTTGTAACCTTACTAAAAAAACCTGGCGCCGACATGACGGAGCCATCGAACTACCGCCCCATCTCTCTTCTCCCCTATTTTTCTAAACTCATGGAGGCCCATGTCACTCGCTGCCTGTCCGGGTTTATTGAATCCTCCGGCTATCTTGTACCTACCCAGGCCGGCTTCAGACCTGCCCATTCTACAGAAGCTGTTATTCTGGCAGTCCTTGACACACTCAGAGGCAACGCGGACGCGGGAAACCCCCAAGCCCTCGTCTTACTGGACTTATCGGCCGCGTTCGACACGGTGGACCATGACATGCTTCTCCACCGTGTCGGACAGGCGGGCATCCAGGGCGTTGCTCTCGAGTGGGTCAGGTCTTTCCTCACAGGGAGAACACAGGCGGTCCGCCTTGGTCCTTACACTGTAAAAAAATCTCTCACATCCTGTGGTGTCCCCCAAGGCTCTTCCCTCTCCCCTCTCCCCGCTCCTCTTTAATCTTTACCTCCGGCCACTCATTCAATCGCTTCTGAAATGGGACATCGTCACCTATAACTATGCTGACGATCTCCAAATCATTTTCCCCCTTAATTCACCTAATGCCATCACAACTTTTCATGGAGCCATGACCCATATCCAACTCTGGATGAACCAGAACCAATTAAAGTTGAACCCCGGTAAAACTGAGCTCCTACTTCCCGGACTCAGTGCCACCTACTGGGGTCCACAGTTCTGGCCTCCGGAGTTTGGCTCCCCCCCCCCCCCCCCGTCCCAGCAAAATCAGTAAAAAGTCTGGGTGTCATTATCGACACCAAGCTTTCTCTTGTTGCTCAGGTGGGAGCGGTGGTTTCCTCCTGTATGTTCCAACTTCGGAGGATCCGCAAAATCCGCCACCTTCTCCCCCCGGCAGCACTCACCCAAACTATCATTTCGCTAGTACTCTCCCGTTTGGATTTTTCCAATGCCATTTACCACGGTTTGCCACAATACCTGACTCAACGCCTTCAAATCGTTCAGAACCAGGCTGCCCGCCTGATCCATGGAACACCCAGATGGCAATCAGCTAAACCTTTGCTTACGAACCTGCATTGGCTCCCGGTTGAGCGAAGGGCTGCCTTTAAGGTGGCTTGTCTCACCTTTAAGGCACTTCATTGCCCTTCCCCTGCTTTCCTAAAATCTACCATCCGCCCTTACTGCCCCACACGTAATCTTGGATCCGCCCACCGCGACTTGCTGATCACCCCCAGGAGCAAAACTAAGAGATTCGGCGGACGCCGGTTCTCTCACCTAGCCCCCGGGCTCTGGAACCTCCTCCCTTCCTCTATTAAATCTTGCTCCTCTTTTCTCAAATTTAGGAAAATGCTAAAAACGTACTTCTTTCCCACCCCCACGTAGACTCTGTTCCTCTACCTCCCCCTCACTTTGTTCTGTCTACCAGCGCCAGGAAGCTTCGGTGTCAGTGCGCTTTATAAGCAACACTTAACATAACATAACATAACAAAGAAGAACGGAGAATGGAGGCCCATCCTCGATCTGAGGGCACTCAACAAATATCTAAAGAACCAATCCTTTCGTATGATGACGCTAGTAGAGATCTTGCGTTTACTCTCGCAGGAAGATTTCATGGCAACGATAGATCTCCAGGATGCCTATTTTCATATCCCTATATTACAACGTCATCGGAAGTTCCTGCGTTTTCGAGTGGGTCAACACGATTTCCAATTCAAAGTGTTACCGTTTGGTCTGCGCTCGGCCCCTCGAGTGTTTACAAAGGTACTAGCTCCAGTGATAGCGTTCCTGCGACTCCAGGGAGTGCAAATATTTCCATACCTAGACGATTGTCTACTAAAATCACAGTCAAGCACTCACCTGCGACAACACACGCTTCTATGCCAGGAGGTGTTTCGCTCATTAGGTCTCTCCATAAATGCAGCGAAATCCCAACTTCATCCTTCACAACAAAGGGACTTTCTGGGAGCCACTCTGGAAACGGTATCAGCAAAAGCGTTTCTCTCCCAGGAGCGTCTACAAAAGATACTACGGCTGGTGACTTTGATCAGGTCAAAAAAGTCAGTTTCTGTAAGACTGTTAAAATCATTTCTGGGGATGGCATCATCGTCCATTGCCTTGATGCCTCATTGCAGGCTAAGGACACGTCCTATCCAGGAAGCACTGGATGTTCAATGGCGTCAAGTTTCGGGATCTTTCAACGACATGGTATGTGTCACAGATCAAATGAGGTCGGCACTCGAATGGTGGACAATACCAGCCAACTTAGCAGAAGGCACTTCATTTCTGTCGGTGACGCCGGACAGGACAATCACGACAGACGCCTCATTAGAGGGATGGGGCGCGCATTTGGAAGATCTCTCTGTAAAAGGAAGGTGGTCAACACATCAAAGAACTTGGCACATCAACAGGTTGGAGCTTATGGCGATTTTTCTGGCTCTAAAATCATTTCTACCCTTAATCCAAGGAGAATCAGTGCTAATACAGACAGACAACACAACCTGTATGCACTATGTAAACAAACAGGGCGGAACGAAATCCCCGAGTCTGTCCAGGTTAGCTCAATCAATTTGGGACTTGTCTCTCAGTCATCGCATCATGATTACAGCAGTTCATCTACCAGGAATATCCAATGTCCTAGCGGATTCCCTGAGCAGGTCCTCCTCATCGACCCACGAATGGGAATTACACCAACCAACTCTAGAGAGGATATTCCAACAATGGGGTCGTCCACGGCTGGATCTCTTTGCTACGCCGGAGAACCGAAAATGCCGAGATTATGCAAGCTGGCATCCCCACAAAGGGTCACAGGGAAATGCCCTTTTGATGAACTGGTGCAATCTATTTGCGTACGCTTTTCCTCCAATTCCCCTCATACCTCGGGTCCTTTGGAAGATGAAGAGACAACCTTGCCACCTGATTCTAATAGCCCCACGCTGGCCCCGACAGGCATGGTTCTCAGAATTGCTCCTGCTGTCCCAATGCCAACCAATCCTCCTGCAGTCTCGGACAGATCTGCTCACGATGAGCGAAGGGAGAATTTGTCATCCGAATCCCTCCTCACTGAGCTTATCGGCCTGGAACCTGAACACCATGAGTTCGCCCATCTAGACATCCCGCAGGATTGTAGAGACATTTTGGCCCAAGCAAGAGCACCCTCTACAGTCAGGACGTACAAGTTGAAATGGAAGAGATTCTGCCACTGGTGTGCTTCTAACGGAATCCACCCAATACATTCCACGGCACACCAATTACTACCTTTCTTCTTGCACTTAGCTAGTTCCGGACTGTCCCATGCATCCTTACGGGTTTTCCTAGCAGCGATTTCCCGTTTCCGACAGGATGGATCAAATTCCCTTTGTTCCTCAAGAATAATCCGCCAATTTTTTAAAGGCTTATTTCGAAAATTTCCGCCAATTCGGCGCCCTCCTCCGTTGTGGCATCTTAACATTGTGTTAGCGCAATTGATGAGACCACCGTTCGAGCCCATTCACAAGGCCGACTTAAAATATCTAACTTGGAAAGTGGCCCTACTTCTGGCACTAACGTCTTCACGTCGTGTCAGTGACATCCATGCTTTTACCATCAAACCTCCTTTCCTGCAGTTCAAACCGGTTGCTGTAGTGTTGCGTACCAATCCATCATTCCTACCCAAGGTGCCTTCTGATTTTCATATTAACGAGCCAGTGATATTAAAGACTTTCCTTGCTAATCCTCAGACACCTGCGGAGCAAAGGTTGCATTCTTTGGATGTGAAACGATGTTTAAAGTTATACATCAGCAGGACAGCTTCGTTTCGAAAATCCGATCAGCTTTTTATAGCGTATGGATGCTGTCATAAAGGACGTCGGGTTACTAAACCGACGATTGCACGCTGGATTTCGACGGCTATTGTCTTCTGCCATCAAAAGGCAAACAAACCACTGCAGTCTTCAGTGAGAGCACACTCCACTAGGGCAGTATCATCATCTACCGCCTTATTTGCTGGAGTACCTTTGCAACACATCTGCAGAGCAGCTACGTGGTCGACCAGACACACGTTTACTAAGCACTACTGCTTGGCGGCTTTAAGCGAGGAGGATGCTACAGTGGGACAGGCAGTGCTGCGCAATCTTTTTAAATAAGGTGAGCCTCTTCCTCCCGCCTCCATATTGTTTCCATTTACTGTTCAATACTATTCATTGCATTTATATACATGCTGTATGTCAACAGATATATGTATCTATATATATATATGTGATGTTTTTATAAGAAGGTTATGATCATCACGATCTCACGTTGATGTCATTATGGAAACAATAATATGGTTACTGCTTTCTATTCATATTCAAGCATGTGAATCTATGAAAGACACCCCAATACTGGAGAAGAACAATTGTTACTTACCTGTAAACAGGTGGTTCTCCAGTATTGGTGTCTTTCATAGATTCACATGCGACCCTCCCTCCTCCCTTCAGAGGCTTTTTCCTCCTCATAAACTATGCATACACTTTGGTGCTACGAAAATCTGAGGTCAGGAACTCTGAGGAGAAGGTTCTGGAGAGGTGCTGACGCCTGATTGGCTGTAGTTTGGACCAAGATAATGACAGAGATAGACTACAAATGTCTTTTTTCTCTCTCCATGTATCCCTATGGAGATTTCATATAGGTACATTCTTGGTGTTTTTACACCTGCATAGCTCTATTTATGGGATTATTTATGTATATTATGACTATATATATTGCTATTTTTATTTACCGTGGGACTCCCACTCCGACGACGGGGAATATTCAAGCATGTGAATCTATGAAAGACACCAATACTGGAGAACCACCTGTTTACAGGTAAGTAACAATTGTTCATCCTTCACGTTTTTGACCCTAGTGAGTGGATCTAGGAATAAAATATTTACAAAAGATACCACTGAACTACTTTTAATCTTCACTGCACTTTTTCTTTCGGTGAGCCAAGGATCCATTATCCATATTATTATTATTTTTATATGTTTGTATTGTCTTCCCCTCCTTTTTGCTCCACCCCAGGCGTTTGTCTGCGCAGGGGTGTATTGTAAGCAAGCCCGATGATGAAGCATGTCACCGTTTTGTGAGTGAGGGCAGTATTTTTTCACGAAGTACGTGCCACCTCTCTCGAAGAGATACATACATACTACTCCTCATTGTGTGTGTTACGATTATCTAGCTCTCACTCCACCACCTCTACCACCACATCCAGCGGACTCTCCTCCAGAGGACATTGGAGGCTTTCATAACTTAATAGACCATGCTGCAACAAGATTTCACCGACTGTTCTCAGTAAACCAGTCCAACTGATTTGTATATGATTTTAAGGAGCAGTCAAAGTCGGTCAGAGCCGTCCCCATCATAGGTTATATATGGGTGGAAGGCATCAAGATAATGAGGAGTGTGGCAACGGTGGCAGCAGTACTGCCTCGTATCGATTAAAAAAAATACAAGGCTCCAGAGGATTCTCCCTCCTGCCTCACAGGACATCCCAAACCGGACTCAATTATATCATAGGTGGCACAACGCCACTCTAAGAACACCTCCACTCTTATATCCGTGCCACCAGATAAAGAGAGCAGGCAGTTAGACAATATAGGTAAGAGGTTCTCCGACATGTCTGCTATCACAGTTTGTGCAGCCAAATCACTAGCAATCCTCGGCCGCTATGATAGGCAGATGTGGTCAGACATTGGGGACCTCATTGACCTAGTGCCTGAAGATTGAAAATCCGAGGCATGGAAAATCCTACAATAGGGAGGGTGAGCACACATCAGCAAAGATCATAGACTGCGCAATGGACATAGCATCCACTGGTTTCCGCAGGTGCAGCAGCCTTAAGGGGACAGGGCTGGCTAAAAGTGACCACATTGAGACCAGAAGTCCATGCAAAAATTCTCGATATGGCATACGATGGAGAGTCACTATTTGGGAAGCACATAGATGATGATGTATTGGCCATCAAAACGGACATAGACACAGCCAGGTCACTTGGTATACTGCCTTTTGGTAAGATTCCCTTTGGAGGGAATTGTGGAAGAGGTTTCAACCTACAGAGGAGGATACCAATGCTCCCAACAGTATCGGCCTTTTCTTCCCCAGTACAGAGTTCCTGATCAACAGCAGCCATACCGTCCGCCACCCGCGGACGCATATACAAAACAAGGACCACGACAGAGGAACACCCCTCAGAGTCAAGATACAGGTCATAAACAGTGACCTAAATTGGGGACCGGCTTCTTCCAATTCCTCCCATCCCGTGGGTGAAAACATTACAAATTATCTCCACCATTGGCATCAGATCACCTCACAGATGGGTATTGAACCTTGTCACCTGTCTCCATACCCTGGAGTTCATCCAAAGACCACCCAACACAATCCGCCATGGGGAGCGCACTCCCCTTGTCTTCCCATACTCAAGAAAGAAGCCCTTCTCATGCTCGCCAAGGGAGCAATCAAAAAAGTTCCTTTCACCCAGAAGGATGTGGGTTTTTACACCTGTTTTTTCTTAATCAAAAAGAAATCTGTGGAATTGAGACCCAAGGTAGACCTCAGGAAGTATTCTGTATGGTCATCCTCTCCGATATCCTGCATCTCCTAAGCCAAGGAGATTATATGACATCTCTGGACTTACATGATGCATACTTTCTCTATTGCCATAAATCCCAAACACAGCAAATATCTTTGTTTTACCGAAGCCGATACCTATTACCAGTTCAAAGTCCTCCCATTCGGCCTCATGTCACCTGCCCGTATTTTTACTAAATGCCTTGCTCCAGTAACAGCCACACTCTGAAAGCAAGGTCATAAGGTATTTCCCTATTTGGAAGACTGGCTGCTCAAAGCTCCATCACCATCACTAGTATCCAAAGCCACAAAAGCTTGGCTCACTGTCTTTTGCAAGCTGTCTTTCTCTGTCTAGCATCAAAAGTCAACAACTACTCCGAAACAGAGGATACGGTTTCTGGGCTCGAACATCAATGCATCCACAACAAAGCTTTTTCTCTCGGAGGACAGAACACAAAGGCTAGCACATCTGGCAGGCAAACTTTCCAGAAGAAAGTGCATTTCAGTATGATGTACAAGTCGCTGATGGGAATGATGTCCTCTGCAATAAATCTGGTCCCTCTTGCATGCCTGAAAATGAGTCGTTATAAGAGGAACTTTAAAAACTGTTGATCCAGACAGAAAGATCCTTCGACCTCATCAACATCACCCCACCAGTAGTGGAGGCACTAACGTGGTAGTCCCAGATCTCTAGTCTCTCCAGTGGCCTGATGTTTTTGCCACAAATTCCTGACTTCACCATAACTAAAGATGCCTCCATGGAAAGCTGGGGCGGTCATCACCAAGACCTACAAATCCAAGGGAAGTGGGCGGTGCTTCAGAAAACACTGCATATTAACTATCTAGAGCTAAAAGCAATCTTTCTTACCTTGCAAGCATTCCTGCCAAGGATAGCAGGGTCCTCCGTGCTGGTACGTACTGACAATACAATCAGCATGCATTATGTCAACAAGCAAGAGGGCACAAGATCCCTAGTACTTTCCCAGGAAGCCCAAGTGCTCTGGAGCTGGATCACAATTTGCAACATTTCTCTGAGAGCCGAGCACGTATCCAGCACAAGCAACACCTTGGCAGACACACTCAGCAGAGCCAAGGACAGATGTCTGAGTGGGAATTGAATCAGTCGAAACTGAACAAAATAATCTCATTATCGGGGTGGCCAGCACTAGAGCTCTTCACAACCAACGAGAACACCAAATGCCAATTCTACGCCACTCGATACCCGCTCCCAGGGTCGTGGGGGAATTAATTTTTGATCAGATGGTCCGGAATCTATGCATACGCTTTTTCCCTTTCCCACTAATACGAAGGCCCTCAGCAAAATGAGTGGAATGCTGTTGCCTCATCTGATTGCTCCCAAGTTCTGCACCTGGACCCAGCCTCTCTCCACTTATGTGCATGGCTCCTGCATTCAATGAATTCAGTTATTTAAATATCCCTCAGGAATGTACGGAGATTCTAGCAAAAGCGGAAGCCACCATCAAGACCTACAAATTGAAATGGAAACGGTTCGGTCTATGGTGTCAAGTCGGCCTGCATCCTTTATAGGCATCACCTGAACAGATTCTGCCTTACCTCCTTTCTCTTGCTCGATCAGGTTTGGTGTATGCCTCCATGGTGCATCTTACTGAGATATCAAGATATAGACTCTCTTCCCAATCTGCTCTACACAAATGATCAAACAATTCATGAAGGGGTTGTTCTGAGCTTTCCATTCAGTACAGGCTCCTCCACAGAATGACATCTCCATGTAGTCCTCTCTCAGCGTATGAAACCTTAGTTTGAACCAATTCACTGAGCAGATCTCATGTTTCTCACATGGAAGGTAGCTTTACTGTTGCCATTCACTTCAGCTAGAAGAGTAAGCGAAATACAGGCTTTCACAACAGAAGATTCCTTCTTTTGTTTCATTGAGGACTATGTTCTCCTTAGAACAAATCAAAAATAAATTCCCAAAGTTCTGTCTCAATTCCATCTCAACAATCCTATTATACTAAGAACTTTTACTAAATCCGACATCCCCAGCAGAGAGATTTCTCCATACACTTGACACTAATAGTTGCCTAAAATGTGATTTGCATCGTATTAAGCATCTTTGGAAAACTGACCAACTGTTAGTAACCTATGGGCAAACTTGACAGGGTACTTTGGTTACAAAGGCCACCATTGCAAGGTGGATCTCTGCCACCATCGTTTTGCCACTCTAAAGTAAACCACTCACGGCAAAGGCGCGCTCGACGAGGGCGCAGTGTCCACTATGGCTTCCCTGTTTCCAGGCTGGAGAAAATATGCCATGCTGTGACATGTAAAAGTACCCATACTTTCATGCAGCATTACTTAGTAGAAACGGCACAGCGGAGTGATGCCGCTGTTTGACAGGCAGTGTCGAGACATCTGTTCCAATAAGGTGAGTCTCTGTTCCTATATGTACTTAGTTATGGTTATTTACAGATACATCGCTCTTTCTATGTATTTATAGATTTCATTGATATAGATATGTATACTTATATTTATTTATACTTACATTTATCCTCTTACAATGCAGTATACAACATGTTTACTTATCATATATTGACTATTGATATATTTATGTTCGAGGCATGTGGGCTGCTGAATTCATATCTGTGCATAGATCGCCGCCTAGTGTTGGGTCCGGATGTTTGCACGTTGTTGTCCTGGAAGAGTCTTCGAAGTATCCTTGGATAGGTGACTCCTCCCCTGGACTACAGTGCGCATGGGCATCCTCTCCATCCTCAGATTGTTTTTTTCCGCCATTGGGTTCGGATGTGCTATCTTAGCTCAAGTTAGGAAAATCTTTGGTCGAGGCCAAAAGGCCTTTAGTTCGCGTCGGTACTGTTTATCGATCGGGTTTCGATAGCATTTTGTTAGTTTACTAACTTTCAGCACCGACTTCTTTCGCATTTCCCTGTCCATCGACTACTTCGACGATGGAATCCAGGACGCCATTCAAAAGGTGTCCGGTATGCAATGCGAAGTACCCACACATCGACGTCCATCCGGTGTGCAACAAATGCCTTTCGCCGGACCACGACGAATCGACATGCATGGCCTGTGCCCGGTTCCGTTCCAAGAAGACTCTAAGGAACCGAAGAGCGGCGAGACTCGAGGCGCGGCACGCGGCACCGGCCCCAACAGACATCTTCGACGAGGCCGACGTCGAAGAATTAGAAGTCATACCCTCCAGTCCCGTTTCCGAACACGACCCCGGATCGGACGAGGGCGACGAGTCACTCTTCCACAGAGGTGAAGACGACACCGAGGTAGGAGACGACGAGGAGGCCTTAGGGGCCGAAGAGAGTAGCTCCAATGATGAACAAGGCCTACCTGTTCAAACCGAAGAAACACCAGCGCCTCAGCCTTTGGCTCCGGTCGAGGGATCGCCTTCGGGCCTTACCCGAGACCCATCCCGTAGTTCTTCGGGCCCGGCCTCGGACGTTCAGCGGCAGCCATTGCTGCATAAGCCAGCTGGTTTCCCTACCACAAAACCGAAACCGAAAGCTGCTCCGGTTCATACGAAACCGAAACTGAAAGTGGCGCTGGTCGGATCGAGGCCTTCCACGCCAGCGCAACGCGTCGGCACCGACCGCACCAAGAGGGACTTCGGTGCCGAACTGGAATCGGGCGACATCGGAGTCGACAAACGGAAAAAGGCCATCGGCACCGAGAAACCTACTCGGCCACCGACGCCAACGACAACGGGGGCAATACCGCCTGCTTCGCCTCGCGTCGCTCCCTCGACGACGCCGATGCCTCACGTATCGAGGACGTCGACGGTGATCTCCACACCTCGACTCGAGGACCCGCCGGCACCGAAAAAATCCACGCCCGGCTCTACGAACCTGCCCGGTGCCAAAGCCTCAAAGACGCCCCAAGTGCGGCCTGCTGCGACGCAAAGCAACAAAACCACGGCGGCCCTCAAAGACCCGTCGGGTTCCGGCCCGATCGGAGCTCCAGCAACCTCTACGGGGCCAGCCAACATTACCTTCGGCTTGCCTCCGTCAACAATCCCGAAGATGTTCCAACTCAGGACACGGGTTACCCAGACTCCGGTTCCACCGGACGAGACGTCTCCGTCACGTGTCATCGACGCCGACACTGGCAGGATGATTCTCCACGACCGAAGAATAACTTCGGAACCGCCATTGGGCCCTTTCAGGATCCCACTAAAAAGGAAGCTGCCTGTGGAATCTGAACCTCTCCTTTATGAACCGTTCCATTCCTCCTACCAGGATCCACACCGGTTCTCCCCCACACGCTCCGACACGGATGCATTGGAGGACTACATGGATGACCAAGCACCCTACCATGTAGACACAGACCCTGATGACCAGCAGGACCCTGATCAAACTTGGGGCGACCCTGCAGACCCCAGTGCACCTCTCGATACACAGGACCAACAACTCTATGGGGCAAAAACATCTCCCACGGAGGATACTGCGGCGTTCAACGCTCCTATTGAACGTGCTGCAAATAACCATGGGGTACAGCTTCACTCCGATACCATCGAGGATGATTTTCTAATGGACACTTTTGCATCCTCAGAAAGACATGTAAAAACTCTGCCAATGCTGAAGGGGGTCCTCAAACCAGCTAAGGACATTTTCAAGGAACCCACCAGGGCACGAGTGATAAACCCCAGGATTGATAAAAAATACAGATCAGCACCTGGGGATCCTACTTACATCAAAGGACAATTACCACTCGACTCCATCGTCGTAGCGAATGCTCGCAAGAGGGCACACTCGCAAACGACAGGTGACGCTCCTCCCCCGGACAAAGAGTCCAAGGTGCTAGAGACCTCCGGCAAGCGAGTTGCCGCCCAGGCTGCCAACATATGGCGCATAGCCAACACTCAAGCGCTCCTCGCTCGCTACGATAGAGCGCACTATGACACATTGGAGCAACTACTCCAACATCTCCCTGACCAGTTCAAAGAAGGTGCAGAAATTCTTATCAGAGAGGGACAGCTACTCACAAATGCTTCCATCAAATGTGCACTAGATGCTGCAGACACGGCTGCCAGGGCCATAAACACAAGCGTCATGCTGCGACGACATGCCTGGCTACGAATCTCAGGATTCAAGCCTGAGGTACAAAACAACATACTGAACCAGCCCGTCAACCCCGACTATTTATTCGGCCCAGAGGTTGACACCACCCTCGAAAAGATAAAAAAGGACACGGACACTGCAAAGTCCATGGGCGCCCTCCAAACTCAGTCCTTTCGGAGCGGCTCCTTTCGTCGCCCCGGAAACAAGGGGGCAGGTAGAGGACAGGGGTCACAACAAACGTATAACAAAGGCAATACACAGACCACCTACGATAAAAACACCCGGGGTGGATATCGTGGCTCCAGTACAAAGGGCAGAGGACGTGGCTACGGCAACACCAGGTCCTCCCCCAAGAACAAGCAGTGACGCCCTCTCCCTTCCTCCCGACCACATAACACCTGTCGGGGGAAGACTACAAAGGTTCCTGTCCACGTGGAACTCCATCACCACGGACAGGTGGGTCAAAGATATTGTGAAATACGGTTACTGTCTGGAGTTAACCTCCACTCCACCCACAATACCACCAAGAAACCGTCCTATGTCCTCAGAGCACTTAACGCTCTTACAGCAAGAGGTGCAAAGTATGCTTCTAAAAGGCGCTATAGAGGTCGTCCCCATCCACGAGCAGGGTACGGGGGTTTACTCCCTCTACTTTTTAATTCCAAAGAAGGACGGGTCGCTCAGGCCTATATTAGACCTGAGACCCCTGAACCAGTACATTCTTTCAGAACACTTTCACATGCTCACCCTGCAGCAAGTCCTTCCGCTTCTCAAGCAGGGAGACTTCCTAGCCTCACTGGACCTCAAGGATGCGTACTTTCACATACCCATCCACCCCTCACACAAAAAATACCTCAGGTTCACTGTTCAGGGGCAGCACTATCAGTTCAAAGTCCTTCCCTTCGGCGTGACAACAGCGCCCAGGGTTTTCACGAAGTGCCTAGCTACGGTGGCAGCACATTTACGGAGGCAGCATATACACGTCTACCCCTACCTAGACGACTGGCTCGTTCAAGCGAAGTCAGCCCAGCAATGTGCAAGCCACATGTCCCGCACCATTCGCCTTCTTCACAGTCTGGGATTCTCACTAAATTACCCAAAGTCCCATCTCCAGCCCGCACACGTACAACAGTACCTAGGTGCGACTATAGACACTCTGGCGGCCACAGCTCAGCCAAATTTAGTGAGGATCAACAGCATACAACTGCTGATCTCAAAGTTCAAACCCAATCACTCGCTTCCAGCGCGAGTGTTTATGCAGTTGATAGGCATGATGGCCTCCTGCATCTTCATAGTCCCGCACGCGAGGTTACATATGCGCCCACTTCAGGAGTGCCTAGCACGTCAGTGGAATCAGGCTCAAGGACAGTTGAAAGACCTAGTGTTGGTGAGCGGTCGGGCATACAACTCTCTGCATTGGTGGAATCCACAAAACCTTTGCAAGGGCCGACCGTTCCAAGAGCCTGTTCCGCAAATAGTACTGACAGCGGACGCGTCTCTCCAGGGATGGGGAGCTCATGTACTCCACTACACAGTGCAGGGACTATGGACGACACAACAGAAGAAGATGCACATCAACCTTCTGGAACTGATGGCAATCTTCCTGGCCATGAAGGCATTCAAAGTACATCTGTGCAACAAAGTCGTGTTGATCCGGACGGACAACATGACTGCCATGTACTACATACAGAAGCAGGGAGGAACACACTCTCCACAGTTGTCTCATCTGGCTCAGAGCATGTGGAAGTGGGCCATTCAGAGGAACATCTTCCTCATGGCGGAACACCTCCCTGGCAAGGACAACCAGATGGCGGATCTGCTCAGCAGACACAGCCACCAGATGCACGAGTGGGAGTTACACCCATCAGTACTCCAACCGTACTTCCAGCAGTGGGGTCATCCAGAGATAGACCTATTCGCGACAAGCGAAAACGCAAAATGCCAAAGCTTCGCCGCCAGATTCCCACATCCGCAGTCGCAGGGCAATGCGATATGGATGAACTGGTCCGGCAGATTTGCGTACGCTTTTCCCCCAGCGCCGCTGACACCGCTGGTGGCTCGCAAACTACGACAACACTCCCTGACACTCGTCCTAGTTGCTCCCACGTGGGCACGCCAGCCGTGGTACACCACCTTCCTCGAACTTTCCGTGGTGCCGCATCAAAGGCTGCGGATCAAACCCGCGCATTTGACGCAGAACCATGGAGAGGTTCAGCACCCAGATCCGCAACAGCTGAACCTGGCGATCTGGCTCCTGAAGTCCTAGAGTTTGGCTATCTCAACCTGCCACCTGACTGTATGGACATCATCAAGGAGGCCAGGAGACCCACTACCAGGGCTTGCTATGCAGCCAAATGGAAAAGGTTCGTCATTTATTGCGGTAATAATGACATCAACCCGCTGGACGCATCCATCCACAACATCATCTGTTACCTCTTACACCTATACCGATGCAATCTGGCGTACACCTCTATACGTGTCCATTTGACCGCAATATCAGCCTATCTGCAAACCAGGCAGCACCTCTCTCTATTCAGAGTGCCTGCCATCAAAGCATTCTTGGAAGGGCTCAAACGAGTCATTCCACCTAGTCACCCACCGGCTCCAATGTGGAACCTCAACTTGGTCCTCACACGCCTGATGGGTCCACCCTTTGAACCTCTACACTCCTGCGAGATTCAATTCCTTACCTGGAAAGTGGCCTTCCTAGTAGCGATCACTTCCCTAAGAAGAGTTAGTGAACTCCAGGCACTAACCGTTCAAGAGCCATTTATTCAGGTTCACGCCAACAGGGTCGTACTACGTACCAACCCCAAATTCATGCCCAAGGTAATATCGCAGTTCCACATGAATAAGACTATTGAACTGCCCGTTTTCTTCCAAAACCCACAAACTGTTGCAGAAAGGGCACTACATACACTAGATGTACGGAGGGCCCTCATGTACTACATCGACAGGACTAAACCATTCAGGAAGACAAAACAACTGTTCGTTGCCTTTGCCCCACACCACAAAGGTAACGCCATCTCCAAAGCAGGGATAGCCAGATGGATAGTTAAGTGTATTCAAATCTGTTATCAAAAGGCAAAACGCACATTAACTATTCCACCACGAGCCCACTCAACACGTAAGTTGGGGGCTTCCATGGCCTTCCTAGGAAATATTCCCCTGCATGATATATGCAGAGCAGCCACATGGTCCACTACACACACATTTACAAAACACTATTGTGTAGATGTGCAGTCAAAACAGCAGGCAGCTGTAGGACAGGCTGTTCTCAAGACACTTTTTCAGACCGCTGCAGCTGGCACGGGTAGCCGCCGCTAATAGAGGGCACTGCTATGTATTCTATGCACAGATATGAATTCAGCAGCCCACATGCCTCGAACTGAATATGCTACTTACCAGTATGCATCTGTTCTTGGCATGTAGGGCTGCTGACATTCATATCGCCCTCCCTCCTCCCCGGCGCCTGTCGCAGCTGCAGCTCTCAGAATTACTGCAAGCATGGTCATCACTTTCTGTATCTACTCCATCACTGCCACAATGGCGAAAAACAATCTGAGGATGGAGAGGATGCCCATGCGCACTGTAGTCCAGGGGAGGAGTCACCTATCCAAGGATACTTCGAAGACTCTTCCAGGACAACAACGTGCAAACATCCGGACCCAACACTAGGCGGCGATCTATGCACAGATATGAATGTCAGCAGCCCTACATGCCAAGAACAGATGCATACTGGTAAGTAGCATATTCAATATTAAACTGTTACCCACCATCCACAGTGGGTATTTCTCTTAAAAATGTTTAATTAAAAAAAAGCTTGCTATTCTGATTTAAGGATGTCAGTCTGACAGGTCCAATACTGGAGAGGAAAATGAATTACTTACCTGTGACTGCAGCTCTCCAGTGTTGGTTTCTTTCATAGATTCACATGCGACCCACCTGCCTACCCTGAGAGGCTCCCCATATAGCTCAAGATTATTTATTCCCACTGCTGCTTGAAAATCTGAGGGAAACAGCCTCTCTTGGGAGTGTTCTAGGGGGTGCTATCATCTGATTGGTTAAGGTTTGAAGTTTGATCCTTCTTTTCAATTAAAGGACCTAGAAAGATACCAATACTGGAGAACGGCAGTTACAGGTAAGTAACTCACTTTCTTCAAGGCTAGCGGCCAGGTCTTTTACTTATATATGGAGATTGTGGCTTCATGTTAGGTCACTGCTAAACAAAGGGCTTCCGTTGGGATTGTTGTTTAACAAATCCAACGCTGTGGACATGCCCATCTGTCTGGTGGCAATCGGCCTCGTGCTGGATCCAAAAATGTAAATTCAAGGTAAAATATTTGGTCATTTTTTTTAGCACTTTCCCCATTACTCTTCATACTGGTCGAGACTAATGCTTATTTACTCCCCATTTCCAGCATTTTAGACTTGAACTTTGTTTTGGTCTTATAAAATTATGGGCCTACCTGATTTGTTTATTTTGTGTATGGGCATCTCGTAGCTTAAGTGTTGTAATTGGCGTAGACTGTCAGCAGCCGCAGTGTTATTTTAGTGACCTGTACCTGGCAACACCTAAGCCTGAACATAAGCCGTACAACACATACAGACGTTCTATTTCCACAGTGTGGATGCTCCTGTTCACAGGTTAAAGTAAAGTTCCTCAGAGAAATCCTAAAAAGGTTAAAACGCCATAAACATTACTGTCCAAAGGTAGGAAATATGTAATATTTGTCTTAACCCAGTATTATCTTTTGAAAAGGTATTCTACTAAGACCGCTATTTTTAGGCACAGGCCTTCTGCTAACCCATCAGGCTCCATATGCACTTGTCTCCAAGGTGCCCTGGTGTAGAGAGAGTTGCTTACTCGTTAATCCTTGTTGAGAGGCTCGTAAACGCTTGTTAGCCCTCTTTGCTGCTACTGCACCCGCCTTAGCATCTCACCCGGTCAGGAAGCTTGGGCGAGTCCGCGAGCACTCTGCAGCTGAGCGAGCATCCATCCATTTGCAGTATCACCTAAGACCTCAGCGCACAGATTATTCGCGCAAAACTTTAGCTGTTTTTCCTACCAACCCCGGACACAGCGGCCCATATTCCATACTTGCTGTTGGGGCCATGGCAACCTTGCTACGTCGCTGCGAATGACACCTGTCTTAAAAGTGAATGGTTTGGTACTACAGGCCCATCTCACAGGCACACACATTTTCTATGAATATCATAGACTAAATGAAGCAGGTTGAGCCCGCAAAACGATTAGCATGACTCCCTCTGTTTGTTTCGTCAATGGTGTATCCATTGAGAGCAGCGGTGTCTCGTCACCCACCCCTCCCCTGCGCCACGCCAAATGCGCTCAATATGCTGTCACAGTACGCAGTCGCTATTCAGGGGGTTTCTTTTATTTCAACGTGTGAGAACGGAGCAGCACCTCGCGCGTGCCTTCCCATTATTAAAGCGAGCGCCCCGCGGGGAACCCGTGTGAATCAAATCTCCCCGTGCCACCCCTCCATATGGATCCTCGTTCCGTCGCGCGCGCCCCGCCTTCTACCACCTTCCCATTCACCGGCTGCAGGCGCCCCCGGGGCAGATGGAGTCGATTGGGAGTCCTTAATAAAGTCCGGGCTGGAGCTGGCTGGACCGCGGCGCGAGGGCCCGTCCGCGGCCAGAGGGGCGGCGAACATTCCGTCATGCCTTCGCCCACTGTGTCCAATCGATTCTCGACGGCTCGTTATAAGCGGGAGGGCCGCGCTCCCAGACGTCTTGGGTGCATATGGAACGCATTTTCTGCAAGCTGTAAATCGAGGACTGGGAAGGGGTGGTGGAGGTGGTTCTCGGCTGAGTCGTTTCAATTAAGCAAAAATTGTTGTCTGTGTTGAAGGTGTCATTATATCTCATTTTTCACTTCTTGTTTTGCAGATCTCACGCGAGAGGAAGCGGTTGAGCTGCTGAGAAAGTGTGTTGAGGAGGTGGGTCTTCGAGAACCTTCACTTTTACTGATGTTGTTAACAGAATACATGCCAGCATTTTGAGGGGTAAAGAGGAAAGAAAAAAAAACCCGGCATTAATGTATTTCTCTCATTGAATTCTATTGAAAAGAGGCAATTTCAGACGGGAGACCGACAAAATAAGGCAATTTGGAGTCCAAAATCCTGAGTCTCCCGCCTGAATCGGGTCTCTTTAAATGCATGAAAAGGCAAATTGACTATATTGGATTTCTTCTACTTGTTTAACCATATTCTGCTTCAGGGAAGTTAAGCTTAGTGCGTCTGTCACCCTGAGGAGGTAATAAGGACTACCGACAGACATTCTTCCAGGAATGTATGCTCTCTCTGGAGGGCACTGTTGGACCAATAATGCAGGCATGAAAGGAAACTGGTGGTGCCTTTGGAAAAGTAGTAACTGTAGGGGCGTAGCTTCAGGGGGAGGAAGTTGTTTGGGGTGTGGCAACACCCACCCTCCCCTATCCCGCCGAAATAAATAAATTCATGGCTTGGTAGTTTGGTCTGGGGGACCGAGTTGGACCTGCTATATCTGTCGATTTTTTCCATCTTTATTTCACAAAGAGGTTTTAACTTGTTCTTTTTTTGAGATAGGATCTTAAATATATTTAAACCCAAATTTAGAGAGAGTTTGTGTCTGGGTTGCGTCACTTTTTTGGTGCATAATCCTTTTCAATATTTACAAAGCGCACAAATGTTAATTTTGTGGCTTTGCAAGAAAAGGACCACAGCGCAGTACATTGTGCTGCCTTGTGTTATTTTGCTTCAGGTAGGAGCTCCATGGACATCCCCGTGCATCCACCCATGAATTTGTATGCAAACTTTACTGTATTTGCATAGGCCCAGATTTTGAAAGATTTTGTGTCTGGGTTGCATCACTTTTTGACGCAACCCCAATGCAAAATCCTTTTTGGTATTTACAGAACCACACAAATGTGAATTTGGAAGAAAACGTAACACAGCACAATGCTGTGCCTTGTTTTACTTTGCATCTGGAACAAGAGTTACCCTTCTCACAAGGAACCAGGGTATTAATATTGTAACAAAGAACAACGGCTCCTGTGGCCTATGTATGTTGATACTTGATAGGTAGGAAGCCCAATGGCAAATATTTGTGTGGACGGTGAATGTCAGAAAGAGAATCAGTCATAAACTAGATGTGGTTATCAAACAGACAATTTACTGAGTGATGATATTTTTCTCCAAAAAACGTGCACATATAAGTGCGCTGTGACCCAAGTGAAATAGAACCTTACAAAACGAAGGGGGTGTTGGTGAGTGGTAAAAAGGTTTATATGTAAAACAAACACCCAGAATACAATATGTTTAGATAAACCGTACTCTATTACAATGCTAAAAGGTTCGTTTGTAGAGTGTGTCAACAACGTTTCGACCCCACAGGTTATGAGGGGGTCTAATCATGACCTTATAGTATGGAACACCTGGAATAAAGTAATAAAGGAGAATGGCATGAACTGCCAAAACAGGAAAAAAAAGGAAATTGTAGATGGCTCAGTTAGCTCCCGTTCGAAAAATACCTGAATAGGGCCACTGGACTGCCAATCTGATCAGTGCAAACACCAGGGAATTAATGTGGCTCAAGACTGGGGTGGGAGAGAGAAGGAAAAAGGATACTCACAGTGGGGGCCCAGGCACGGTTGGTAAGAAAGAGAGAAGCAACAATTGATTATAGGTATTGCATTGGTCGAAGCTCCTAGATATATATGGTTATCAAAGGTAGTCACCCACGGTGAGGTGAGAGTGACAGTCCTGCTTGCTAGTGAGGTATGGTCCCTCAATCGTGGTACGGGGTTGGTTATTTACCATTCAGGGAAAAGGAGCGCAGTGCCACCTTAGTCGTGAGGTACAAAAAGTCAACACGGGCAGCGGTCACCTGGATCAGACCTATGCGGGGAGCAATACACAGAGTGACTTTCTCTACCACAATTGTGGTGGGTAGGCTGTACGGTTGGGGGGGGGGGGGGGGGGAGGAAAAACAAACCACAAATATCTTTCACGGGTAAGGTGGTCGTTTGCTGCTTAAAAGGAATTGGACAAAACCACAGCATCTGCACTGGTGTGTACTAGTATACAGTGATAAGAGCTCTAAAAGTGTACAGTGCATGGGGGGGGGGGGGGGGGTGCAGATCTCTAGATGTGCCCGTAGTCTATGTGGGCCCGCTGGCTATAAATATTTGTCATGATTTAAGGGTTAATCTGTTAGTGATCCACTTGTGGGTGCTGTATTGCTGATTATTATGCCGTAGGTCAAGAACGTCTTGCATAGGTGGTAAGGCAATTATTCAAGGTGCAATAGAGGTGCGCGAACAGAAAAGCGTAAACCTCTATGTGTGCCTTTTAGCATGAATACACACCCCGGGGCATTTATTCCCACCCATGGTTACAACTGCGTTAAATTCGTCTCTCTCCATGTGAAGAAGTGACTGGCGTGTGGATGCCGACCTCTCTGTATGCCTTCTTGTAATAGAATACAGAACGGGTCACCCGTAGTAAATCCCCGCGATATATGAAGCTCCCCCTGCGTGGAGAAATGAGTGACTTGTAGCGGCCACATTTTAAATCTACACTGAACTGAAGCACCTTACCCGTGTGAGCCGAGTTGCCATGTTTCGGACACGGCAACTCTGCTCACGTGGTGGGAGCCTCTTATATCGCAGGGATTTACTACGGGGTGAAAAGTATGACTTGTTCTGTATTCTATTACAAAAAGGCATACACGGAGGTCGGCATCCACACGGCAGTCACCTCTTCACATGGAGGGAGCCGAATTTAAGGCGGTTGTAACCACGGGTGGAAATTTTTGCCCCGGGGTGTTTATTCATGCTAAAAGGCACACCTAGACTAGAGGTTTGCGCTTTTCTGATCCTGCAACTCTATTGCACCTTAAATAATTGCCTTACCACCTATGCAAGACGTTCTTGCCCTACAGCATTATAATCCGCAGTACAGCGTCCACAAGTGGATCACAAGGAGATTAACCCTTAAGTAATGACAACAATACATAGCCAGTGGACCCAGATAGACTACGGGCAAATCCAGAGATCTGCACATTTCCCCTTCCCTTATGCACTTTACACTTTTAGAGCCCTTATCACTGTATACTAGTACACTCCAGTCTCATGACATCGTGCAGAGGCAGTGGTTTTGTCTAACTCCTATTAAGCAGCAAACAACCTCCTAACCCATGAGAGATGTTTGTGGTTTGTTCCCAGCCCCCACCATACAGCCTACCCACCACAATTGCGGTAGAGAAGGTCACTCTGTATTGCTCCCCGTATAGATCTGATCCAGGTGACTGCTGCCAGTGTTGACTTTTCATACCTCACCACTAAGGTGGCACTGCCCTCTTTTTCCTGAATAGGAAATAACCAACCCCATACCACGATTGGAGGGACTATAACTCACTAGCAACTAGGACTGTCACTCTCACCTCACCGTGGGTGGGTACCTTTGATAACCGTATATTTCCAGGGGCTTCGACCAATGCAATACCTATAATCAATTGTTGCTTATCTCTTTCTTGCCAACAGTACCCGGCCGGGCCCCACTGAGAGTATCCTTTTTCCTTCTCTCTCCCACCCCATTCTTGAGCCACATTAATTCCCTGGTGTTTCCACTGATCACATTGGCAGTCCAGTGGCCCTACTTTTTCAAACAGGCGCCAACTGAGCCATCTACAATTTCCTCTTTTTTCTGTTTTGGCAGTTCATATCATTCTCATTTATCACTTTATTCCAGGTGTTCCATACTATAAGGTCATGATGAGACCCCCTCATTACCTCTGGGGTCGAAATGTCATCAACACACTCTACAAAGGAACCACCCTCACAGTGTTTTAGCATTGTACTAGAGGAGTGACTGTTTATCTAAACATATTGTACTGTGGTCGTATGTTTTACATAGAAAACTTTTTACCACTCACCAACACCCCTCCCTTTTGTAAGACTGTATTTCACTTTGGACACCGCACACTTTTATGTGTACGTTTTTTGTGAAAAATATCATCACTCAGCAAAATTGTCTGTTTGATAACCACATCTAGTGTATGCCGCTGATTCTCCTTCTGACATTCACCGTCCACACAAATATTTGCCATTGGGCTTCCTACCTATCAAATATCCAAAAACATAGGCCACAGGAACCATTATTCTTTGTTACAATTGTTTTACTTTTCGTCAAGTATATGTTCCATGAGTAGTGCATGAGCCCTCCTGTGCACTAACCCATGGATTTTGACTCAAATCAAGATTTACATTGTGACATAGGTTTGCACCAGAATGGTGTGCCTACTTGTGGCAGGCGAAATATCGTTATTTCTTCTCATTTCCTATTTGCATGTGTGCTGCATTTTGCAGGATGCGTGCAAAGAGGAAAACGCCTCCATGTATAGTTTTTGTGCTGGAAGGTACTCCTTTCTGCACAACAATCCTGACCGTAATGTAGACTTCCATCACCATGGTGTTAGGATGCCTGCATTGGTGCAAGGCAGCTTAAGTGCACCAGTCCAAAGGAGAACAGAACTGCGCCATTTCTTTGAAGAGATGGCTCAGTTATGCTCTCTTCAGGTGAAGCAATGCAGTGCAGCAACCTTGCTAGTTGTGCTGCGCATCTTTGTAAATATGTCCCTTAGTGATCGTTTTACCAGAAAATAGTACATCCGCACCCATAGAAGTGTACTCCTTGAATATATTCAAATGTGCTACTCTTTAGAATCCGCAAACATAGGCAGTCGTGAGCTTTGAACGTCACACCAGTCTTAGGTTTCCAGACAAACTACTGGCAATCAAACACCCAAACTGTGGTGGGACGAATGCTTGCAAATAGTCTTAACCACTGGCAGTCCCACTGGTGTAGCATTCCAAACCATTGTTTTTTGTCCACTGTGTCACTCTAGACTGTCTAATATAGTATTTAGCAGACAGAGCAAAGGCAGTCAGGGTGACTGAGGATTTCACTGCTTTGACTCTGCCCACCGAATTTAGTGAGGTCTGCTACCCGGTGGACATTTCTAAACATTGGCAGAAACTTCAGTTATAACGGTTCCTATCAATGTAGGAAAAGTTTAACGGATGGGTTTGTCAAACATGACTGCTAGCCGTCAAACTTTTCCAAACTTACTGATTTTTCCAAAATAAACTCCTAAATCAGGAGATTGTTTTTGAAAAATGAAAAAAACACATGACGCCTGCACGTCTTTTATTTCCCCCATGGTGTGGGGGTCATTTATTTTTAATACTGTCCCTCACCACCAAGATAAACCTGGTGGTCACAGTCAGTAAAATAAAAAGCTGTCTGATTGCCCACTCTAAATAGGGCTGACGGTCGGATGTCTTACTTCTGATGGCACCTACTCCGTCAGACCTCAGACCACCAAAGGAAGTTTTGCATTTATAAAGTACATTTTACACCGTCTGTGTAAAACTTGTGATCCACCCGACTCTAAATTGGGTGGGCCGACAGACCTTGAGTTTGGCAGCTGGGGTGCTCCGTCGCCATTGAAACAAAGTAGCTATTTGCCAAACTCTAAATGAGTCCATGAGGCCCATCTAATGCAAATCCATACCGACCCTACTCCTCATGAGAACAATCCATCCAGAAACTTGGTTATCTCAAACATTCATCCTGTTACCCACTGCTTTTTTTATTTGGGAAATTTGAGGGTTCATACCACCCGAACTCACTGACTAAGCTATGCCCCAGAGAAACTGTAGGTGTGCTGTACCAAAGTCTACTCTGTTAACCTGCCCTGAGAAGCCAGTGGCCCCGCTCAGCTTGCATGCATGGACCAGTGCTCGCTGCAAAGTCTTTAAGGATGTGATTGCAGCTAAAGCACTTGGTTTGGGGCAAGTTCTGAGTTTGCCTGGCCATCACCTCCTCGTCTGTGCTCAGGAACAACCTGTTGTGTGCTTTCAAGTGGTGTACCAGTTGAAAAAGCACTGTGCAGCGCAGTAGAAAATGGGAGCTATGCGAAGCATACATCCCAAAAGTCAGTGAGGCTGATCTGTAAGGGAACTGGGGCTTTCTTTGACAAAATGTCTAGCTTTGCCTTGGCCCTTCCAGCTTTTTTGGGAGCACCAGCCTTGTGTTGCAGGTAATCCGTTTCCCTCCAGGTCATTCCACTTCAGCCTGAATGGGAACTTCAGTCCCTAGGTTGCAGCCACCGGCTGTAAGGGGTTCAGGTAACTGAAGTCTATCTGGCACTCTGCCCGCCACTGCCTCAAAACTCACCCTTATTGTTTGAATGCTAATAAATATGCAGTGCTGTGGGCCATTGCCATGTTTCCTATAGCTGCTTAAGGAATCATTTTAAAACCCAAAGGCGCTCAGCAGACGTGGAATTCACTGTAAATGCGAGTGACACTTGCCTTTGCACCCTTTAGCTAGACATTAGAAAAAGGATCGCAATCAGTTAATTGGGAACTGTGCGCCTGATTTTATTTGGAAACAAGGTAACATTTTGTGTTTTTCTGCAGTGTAGCCATTTCTTGGTGCATATATTTCACTTATTGTAAATTAAGCTCCCTTTAGCAGTGTAGCACTCTCCAACCTCAGGCAATTGCTTTTGTGTGATCAACTGCAGTATGCTTGGGGCGAGAGCGTCATCTATGCACAGTCCTCTTGTATGTGTTTTAGTAAAGCTGCAGTTCCAAATGTAGCGTCTGCTACAGGGTTTCTGACCAGTTGTTACTATAGAGGACACCTAGTAAAGAGCACTTGCTATGCCGCTTCCTGTTCACAAAGCATTTCCAGACTCACATTTTGTTACTATTGAGACTCTGATCTAGCTGTTGGTTATACATATAGTATACAACAAGTGCCTGAAATTAGTTTCGTTTCTAGTCTGTGAGATATCTGGTATTTAGCATGTGGTGTGGGACATGGTGCATCAGTATTTTCCAGTGTCTGTTGCTATTTATTCGAGCAGTAAGTCTATATGCTTACAAGGTGTGTAAGTGCAGTGGATAACCGCAGCTGTGAAACAGACCATGAATGCCTCCAGTTCACGAGCTAACTTCATTGCACATCAGTGGCCCAAATGGGCCTCCTTTGGGAGGCTTAAATAAAATTGCCATTTTGTTTGGATGTTTGGCCTCATGCCAAATTTCATGGAGACTCACCTTAGGCTTCGTGTGAGAGGAATCCCAACAAGAGTGCATCGGTCTCTGACACTCCCTGATTCTCTCTCTCTCTCTCTCTCTCTCTCTCTCTCTCTCTCTCTCTCTCTCTCTCTCCCTCTCCCCCTCTCCCATTCTTTCTTTCACCCTACTCTTTACTTGTGACTTGGATGGGGGGAGGACTACCAAGAATCTGTCTGTTTTTTTTAATTTTTATTGTTAATACCTTGGATTTCATTCACATAATCAGCTTCACAGATTATATGGCATTTTCGGGGCACACCATGGCAATATCATGCGTTGAGTTTTCTTGCTCATACGTACATTTAAATGACTCCTGTATCTTTTGAGGTGTTTATTCTCTGATACAGAGAGGTCGAAAGAAGCATTTTCCTCTGTATAATGGTTAAATGCAAAGTCTTACTTGGGCTGGAGCCTGTGCGAATCTAGAGTTCTGTTTAATAAAAACTTAAAATGCAAACCCATTTATACAACACAATTTGGGATTTGCTGTTTAGAAGTTGGTATGGAAAGATTGTAGCTCTATAGACAACTTTACAAAATAAGAAGCATTGATCAGGCCCACAAGAGTGTTCTATGAGTGCATCCGAGTGCATATAGGCCTCAGATAAGCCTGTACCAGAGGTATTTCAACCAGTTGAAATACTGTAGGGGAGTTCAGAGTGCTCAGTAGGGCACTTAAAAATCTATTAAGGCTTCTGTCCCCACCACTGGATATCAGTGTTAAATTGGCTGTTAAACTTTCTTCTTGAGCACCCACCTAACTCACTTGTTCAAATCCTGGAAAGACGCATTCTTTTTAATTTGGGAAAGCAAGTACCATTTAGATGGGTAATAAGATACTAAGTAGTAGTAAACAAGTCAGATTATGTACATACTGTATTGATAGTCATCGTAAGATTTTTAAAATCTTTTTATTTCTCAGAAAGTTTATCCAAAGCACTTCACAAAATGTTAAAACACCTTCACTAGCATAGAAACTATAATTTCAGTAGATGTAGTATTTCTGAAAAAGTTCAGCTGATGTTTTTACGTTTGAGTGAGAGCAAAGGTTAGCAAGTATTTGAAGCGTAAGTATTTTACAATATAGGAGCTAGATGTAGAATTTAAATGCGAGTGAGCAGTAAACCTTGTTAACATACCTGTACTGGTATGCAGAGTAGTATCTGAACATTAACGCCCTAGTCTATGTTCTGTGAGGATGGGGTCTCTCTTTCATCTCAGGTCCAGTAAAATGTTCTGCATCATGGATCTTCATTGATAGGCACAAACATTGGAGTAATTCAGTCCAGCATGTGCCGTGCACAGAGGCACCCTCCTAAGTCTATCAACGGTAGAGGTGTACAAAATTTGCGTAATTGGTGTTTGCGTAATTATGCAAAGATTCAGGAAAATTATGCAAAATGCAAATGTCATTCAGTGGTATATTTTAACACAAAGTTCAATCGTGCATCAATTTTTTCCCAAGGATGTATTGGTGGTAACAAAAAATGAACGCAAGAAAACAGTAGTGGCACGAGCAACAGCCGATCATGCTCTGGACAGAGCGTCCACCTCCAAATGGGGGGTGCTGGGCGGTTAGGACCCCAACCCCGGGGGCTGGGACTCTCGTGATCCGGCCGTGGGCAGACAAAACCGGTTTTGGCTAAAGGCCTGCCGGCCTCCGCGCCTATCGATTGGCGGGAGGCCATAAGTGCGCAATTGCTGGGTGCCGCCGTCGGGATGGCCAGGGTAGGGGTATAAAGCCCCTGTGCCCCTCGGCCTTTTTCTTCACCTGGTCGTCCGGATGACTCAGCGACCCAGCGAAGCATTTAATCCCTCCCATCCGACCCTAATTTTAGGCTCACTGTGGGTCAGCGAGGTCTAGAATACATAAGTCACCCCCACCAGTTAGCAGCAGGGGGGGAGGGTCCTTCGGAAGTGGTTCCCTCACCCCCCCCCCCTTCTGGACAGTACCAAGGGGTAAGGTTAGGCAGTCCTGGGCCAACCAGAGGATGTACACCAGTTTGAGGGCTGGGGCGCACAGTTAGATCTTGGTCGGCATGGAGTGCCCTGCCCCTGTCCACCTTTTCCGCAGATCCTGGGGAGCTTGGTGTTCGGGGGGTGGTGCCCATTGTGAGGACAAGGGTACAGGGGCATTGGACCGCCCATTGCAGACGCAGGTGGTTGCACCTTGTGTGGTCCAAAGGTGTCCATGATTGTGAGGTGCCCCTTTGGGTGAATAGTCTGGATATTGTTCTACAATTTTCACATGAAGTTATGCTGTTAACAGTTTTTGTATCCTCTTGATTTGACGCTTCATTTATGATTGATTGACAGATAAGTATTGTGATTTCATGCACCTTCTTGTTTTGAATTCAATAGATTTGCTCAAACTTTGCTATGTTAATGTTGAATAAAACAATCCACAAACTAAGCATCTTGTGTCCTGTGGCCTTTAACATTATCGTGCACTTGTGGTAAAAGTTTGCTACGACTGGCACGTAGTTACATGTATGTGCAATTGCGCATAACAAGCGTAACGTGAAATTCCTGAAATCGCACAGTTGTAACTTTAATTTCGGCTGGGCCTAATCAAAGGCAACGTTTTCTGAATTTTTAGGACTGTTTAAAAATACCCTTCGGTAAACTACATTGCAGCACCCATCACCTAAATTGTTGCCTTGCACGTCTAGGAACTAAGGAAAAAAGCATTTGCAATGCAATAGTTTTCGCATTTATGAAAATTTGAGCTATTGGCATTGTAAATGACAATGCCTTTTATTTATGTGTTTTTTAAAAAACAGATAAAGGGCATTGTCCTTTACAATGCCAATAGCTTGAACTCTCACAAATGCGAGACCTATTGTTTTGCAAATGTGTTAGGAGAGAGGTGTCCTGCCTTTTCCTGCCGGCAAGAGCAGGCAGGACAAAGCTCTTTGAGAAAATAGTGCTCAGAGGCTGTAATTAAAGCTTACAGAGCAACAACACGTAACAGGGGATGTCCTCATGGGAGGTTACAAAATGGGAAAAGGCTTTCCTTAGGAGGGACTACTAAGCCTATTGACTAATGAAAAGCCACAGTTTACAATGGACAGTGACTCAAGCCAATGAAAAAACTGGGCAGAGCTTCACGTCCATACCTTAATACAGCATGACTTGCAGAGCAGCGCATGCACTGCCCAGGCTCAACCTAAAAAGTATTACGTGCTATAGCAGCAGGATAGTTAAAGCATTTAATCTCTTTAAGGATGCCATATCCCTTATGCCTAGCATTGGCAGTTGCCTCACAGTCATTAGGTCTCGCCTGACCCAGCGCATGCGCTGGTCTGGCGAGACTTATTGAGAGGGCTCCAAAAAGTGCTACCAGGCCAGCCTAGAGCAACAGTGCATGTGCGCGCGCGCACTTTACCGCAATTACTTTCACTTTCACGGCCGCTTTGATGTTTGATCGCGATCACTTTCACGGCCGCTTGGCATAGCCAATAGGTCTCGCTTTTGGGACCTTATAAGTATTTAGTTATGCAACTGTTGCATGGTTAACACTTCTAAGGTCCCAAAGGCGCGAGACCTATTGGCTATGCCAATGCTTGTGTTTGGCTTGTGCGGGTGGTATCCTGTAAGAGTCTGGATGGTTTTTCACCTATTTTCTGAGGTTTTTCTCTCCGGGCTCTTTGTTTTTGGCCTTCTCTTGCTATCTTTGATCTCGAAGCAGCCTTTATAGGTAGGTGTTTTTATAATTTCCTAGTTTTTTCTTGTACTCGTTCCTTGACTATTTTTGAAATGTCCCTCCTGTGGGGGGGAAAAAGTGTGCTACTGACTCTCACCAAGTAAAAGTGTGTGTGTGTTCGTGTTCTACCTTCTTACTATGTTAGTTTCCACTCAGCGCAGGGTCACCTTTCACCATTGCATAGATTATGTTGAGATTTAAGGCATTGAGCCATGCACCAGAATACACATCCAAGATGAGGCTAAAGGTGGCCTCATCATGATCAGTCTCCGGAGCTAATAAGGCCTCCTAGTTTACAGGTGCCTTTGCAACCTATTTTGCTTTCTCTTCAGCCTCCTTCTCCAGCACCAAGCTTGTTCTGGTGTCTGGACGAATATCTATGCCTCTATAAGGAAGAGACCATCTACACCAAGTCATTCTCCAGCTCCAATAATTCCTCTGAGGGTGCCTGCTTTCCCATTTAGGATTTGGGTATGTATCAACCTTCACCAAAGAGAAGTACTAGAGATCTGCAGGATCTCCCCTGAGATCTAACCTTTTGGATGATGGAACTATATACTCTTCTTATACACCCACATGCTTGACAGTATCTCCTTCAAATATTTCCCCAGAGTATGACATTACCACTTGTGAGCATGTCTTGGTCTGGAGTGCCAAGAAACTTAATGTTAATCTGGAAGCTCCTAAGATATCCTTTTTGTCATTATGGAAACTCTTCAACCTAGAGCAGTTTCTGGTCCTCTCTTTGCTATATGTAGCAGTGGAAAAATGTCTAACGCCAGCGACTGTGAAAGTAACCACACCCTGCTTACTAAACAAATACAAGCCTCCATAACAAGATTTGCGTTGTTAAGGTCAAATCTCAAACTTGACTCTTGTTATTGTGTTTGAGTACAAAGAAGGCAGAAACAACCACGCCCTCCTATCGGGAGGAATGGATGTGGGTTGAAAGTTGTGTAACACTGTGGCCACTATGCTGAAAACCCCTGCCACAATTAATGCGATTAGGCCCATACATCGGGTAGTTATGGGAATAGTCTCCAGAAGCTTTTAGATGACCTGCCATGAAAATGCAGATATAACTTTAATGAAGTGGTTCAAGTAGACCACTTTCTTTCCATCCAAGTCATCAGTGTCAATTGACATTCCTCCTGATTACATTTTTTGTCACTGAAACCGGACACCCAACTCCAAGACCTCAGTCTACCATTCTCAGAATCATCTTTCTTTGGCTAACTTGCTGAAGAGGAGGCAAAGATAATGAGAAACAACATTGAGACATTCAAAATGGTCAGCCTGGAGAAAAAGAAGAGGTTCTGTAAATCTCGGTACAGACAAAGATTGCCTGTTCTTTTCTCATCATTGGGCTCAATCCTCTCATTGATATCGTGAGTGTTGATGTTGCAGTTAATAAGAACTGAGGTGCTCCTACCAATGGATTTAGACATGGTTCTAGAAATAAGCCATCACAGTCCCAGTATGCCTTTTCTTCTGGATGGCCCGTCAAATAGCAGATGACCATTACTTTGACTCTTTACATCAAAGTAGGGAAGGAAGAGCAAGATAGTTTACAGAGGTCCTACACCTTAGCTCCTCCCGGGAGACAGTTCAATTGTTATAAGAGTAAGGGTAGTTCCTCCTAAGCCAGGTGGGTACACACAGTTATACTAGATGGTTACAATATGTGTCGCTAGAAGATCTGAAAATCAGATCTTAGTGCCCTCACACACCTGTTAGGGTGTCATGCTTCATCATTGGGCACTCCTCGTCTGGCCAGCGCTGCAATGCTTGACGGGCCTGGGGGCTTCTTTATCGGAGATATTTTGATCTGAGGATGCCCAATAGATGAATGCAAGTGAGAGAGTGAAAGGGTTGTGCGGGTGCATGGTGACTAAAATAGGTACTGGTAGCCTAGGACAAAGAAAATTAAATGAGGAAGGGTACCAGGGCTAAGTAAAAGCAGTGGTGCTATTGTGTGGTCTTGAGGTACCAGGATAGCTACTAGTCTAAGGTGATAACTAGTTTGGTCTGGTCGGTCAACCTGTTTCGTGCCATGAGAGCCCCATGATAAGGCAGCACTTCGTCAGGACCTAGAAAAAAAGTTTTGTTCTTACCCCTGTCTGGGGCTGAGGGTTAGAGAATGGCCTTATGGTGTTTACCGGTTTCCCCGAGGTGGGTGTCGGTCAATGATTCCACCTCAATAGAAGCAGAGTAGGGCTCCTTAGGCGAAATTGAGGGTCCCGACCAATGTGAGGGACACTTTGTGGATATTCTTGGCACTGCCCTGACACCTACCCTCCTCCATTCGGCCTGGAGGTGAGTAGGTGTCCCGGTACTGTCTGGACATGAACAAAACTTTTTTCTCTGTCCTGACGAAGTGCTGCCCGACCGTGGGGCTCTCATGACACGAAACATGTTGACCGACCACCACACCGACTAGTAGCTGTCCTGGTACCTCAAGACAACACAATAACACCACTGTTTTTACTTAGCCCTAGTACCCTTCCTCATTAAAATATATTTGTCCTAGACTACCAGTACCTATTTTAGTCACCACGCACCCACACAACCCTTTGACTCTCCATCTGCTCCAATTCGTAAAAAGAGTTGTACAACATAGTTTTTACGGCAAAACATTGCAGGTGACAAGTGGGTGCTGCCTATTTTACAAGATGGCTACTAGCTTAGCTTCATGGCACACCGTCCTTCTATTCCACCAAAGTCATTTCCAAAATACCACCTACTTCAGTTTCACAAGGAGGGAATCTGTTTGTGAGGCATAGGGATTATTTTTGTTGCATATTTTTAAGAAGGAAAACCATTTAATCAAGATTCTTCCTAGTTACAAAATGGTTCATGAAGGAATACAGATCCGTTCTAGATCTGATTAGTCAACAAGTGGATCAGGAAGGAACAATTCCATATGTTAGTATACCAACAGATCTTTCCACGCCTTGCAAAATAGGATTGGATGAGTGCTGTAAACATCGAGGACCCCTAGTTTCACATTCCTATTGTGAAGAACAAATTCATATGATTTCTATTAGAGCATTCACACTACAAATGTTATGCATATGTGTAGAGTACGCCATGTGAACACTTGAGCTTACCACAAGCATATATGGGTATATTAAAGAAAGCAAAAGACACTCAAAGATTTCAGATTGAAAACATTTTGCCTAAGGTGTTAATAGCATGACTATAAACCATCTCCTGCCAAGAGGAATTATTTCTACTACATCTATTGCATGTAGCTAAATTAAAGCTGCAATTTGCTTTAATCAGGGTTCACCTTGCAGTAGTAATAAAGTACGAAAAGGTCATGATATTTTAAATATTTTAGAGTGCTTGAAAAACGTTTTCCTCCAATAAGAGCATCTCCATTTCCAAGGGAGCTTAACATTGAACTCTCAAAATTGATTTGGCCCATGTTTAAGCGTATTCACAAAGCTTCATTACAGCATCTATAGTGGAAGTCTGCCATCCTAGATTCTGTAACCTCTGCACATAGACTGAGTGAGCTTCAGGGCCATTCTGTTGTCTGCAACCTTTATAATCTTTCATTCCTATATGGTAGGAATTAGACCTCATGCATATTTTTTGCCTAAGATAGTTTCGGAATTCCATATGAATCAGCCCATTACTATGCCGTTTTTTCTTCAATAATCCTGTTTTCACAGAACGTTCTCTGCATTATTTAGATGTCAGAAAAGCATTGTGTTTTTCATCTAAACAAAAATGTTCAAATCAATTTATTGACTATAATGGCTTGAAATGTACTTTTTTAGCTACTTTGAAACAATGTCTTTTTCGTTGTAGTAAAACTTGTACATCCGTCTGTCAGACTATGATACAAGAGTTGACTCTAGTGTAGGTAAAGCTACCCTCCGAAACCTTTGCTGTTAGCGTCCTTTGTCAGCGGTCTCTCATCATTCTGTGGTGGGCCTTGATGTTAGAATAAAGTTAGTCAGGTCCTGAAGAAATGGTAATTTACATGTTGTACTGGTTCTGCATTGTAGAAATCTTCACTAAAGTCATAAATAACTCTTCCCCCATCCCGGGCTTTTACCTCTGCTCTATGGGATCAAAGACATATCCTATTCAACTCGGCATATCCTCCAAAAAAATGGACTCTGTAATGCAACTGCCAATGCTATAAATCATCGGGTCCAGATGCCCATGGACTCTTGATGTGGCAGGATACTTAGATTAGCTCTCATGACGATATTGCCTAGCAGGCTTCATTTTTCAGACATGCTATTCAGCAATTTCAAGTTATGGTTGCCACAATGTTGGTTTGGGAAAAACAGTATAAATAGTCCTAAATATATGTAAAACCTTGAGAGTTTACAGAATGCTTCTCCGCATTGCACGTGCTGGACTCTTCACCTTTCTTGGATAAGAATTGCTCCGGGGTCCCTACACACAGCGGGGTATTATTCTAACACTTATCACTTCAGTGAAGATTCCTACAATACAGATCCAGGCCTACAGGTAACCATTACTTCTTAACTTGATATTATTAGTAGAGAATACTGGGTAAATATAGCTTCTTTGAAAAGCCTGTTCTGTATCAAGATGTGTGCTCTACGTTTCCAGTCCTGTATGAAGATGGCTGCTTTAGATACTCCTTACTGTCTATAGGTGGCTGCTTTACACAATGTGGTATTATTATAGCATGATCTTAGCCAATAAACAGCAGAGCTCTGTACAGAGTCAAAAGCATAGATACAAGTGATCGGAGAGTGGCTGTGTTCTGAGAGTAGAGGTGAACTGTTACTAATTTTTGATGTAGTGTTTTTCACATAGGTGTGTCTAGCTCAATTCTGAGTTGGAACAGAGCTGTGGCAGTCCTGATTGATAGAGTTGTTGTCCCACGACCTTGATGGACACCTTTAATTTTTCTTTTATTGCCCTTCATCTCCAGTCTGATATTGTCCTGGTTGCGCGGGTTTGCCGAGAACTACTGGAAGTGGTGAGTTGTCTGGCAGATGTGCGGGGATGCTGTTTATGGTGGCTTGGTAGACGATTGAGCTGGTTTTGAAGGCGATATGGCCGGGATGACTAATCAGTTGAATTCCATGAGGATGGAGGTGATGTCGGCATATTTTTTTAGGGCTTCTAGGCATTCTGGGACTTGAATGTGCGTAACATGGGTCAGTGAAAGGTCTGGGTAGCTGTAGAGCAAGGAATTGCCACCATTCAGCCCCAGCATTTTGAGTACTCTAATCAGATAGTTATTTTTGCCTACTTTGTTGTCCACAGATGGTCTCCTGTATCTCTCTAGTACTATGTAAAGGTTCATGCCTCTACATCCTGAGTACAACATGCTTTTTAGAGGTTCCTCTTGTGGGTTTTCTGTACTCTTGGAGTCAAATGGGCACTATAAACAGTTTCTTAACTGGTCCTTTTTTCCACGTGTACCCTATCAAAATGACCATATCTGCAAACTGAGTACTGCCTAGAAATAGTGCGTCTGCATCCTGAGTACTTGAAAAGACGTGCCTCTGCAGCTTAGAGCTGTGTAACGATGACCACCTCTTTTAGATTTGTTGGGCATAAGAACACTACTTTTCTAGACAAAAGGAAAACTATGTGAATCTGGAATTGATGACCCCTTAACGTGGCCCAGGTCCTGCCAATTTTAAACGTGGGTGAAATTTATAAATCTGACAACCTAACCACGTGAATCTCTTTCATGGTAAAAAAATATATATATAGCCAGGCATTTTGGTGAAAAGCACAACAGTAACCTTGAGAACCTTAGCTACTTTGTCATCGATACGATACCTCCACTGAGGCGTGGTGGTGACAGGGAAGCAATGCTTAGGAGATTGGAGACTAGATACATCATCGAGCTAGACTCGAAGGTACCCAACGGGTTAAATTCGAGTGAGGACTTTCATACCTGGCTGTAACAGCTCTTATTTGCTGTCTTTCGCTGACGTACTCTGTGTTACCCATTTTCAATATGGTTTTCTGCAGCCTTTCAACATGTATTCAACCTCGTTTTCCCTCCTGAGTATATAGATTATCATGACAGCTTTATCCATCTAGCTGCTATGTATTTTACAAATTTGTTGTTGTTGTTTTTTTCTTTTATGTCTCCTCCTCTACACTAATTAGCACTTTTACACGGAACAATTTTGTATATATATATCTTTTAGATTGATCAGACCATCACCTTGTGCATTCTCTCATATGCATTGGTTTTCAAAATTGTTTTTCTTATGACTTGATGGATTTGAGGCAAGATTATGATTGAGTATAACCGGATTGATCCAGTTATTACTAGTTTTTGCCTTTGTTGTGCAGGCATTGGTTAACCAGGGAGTTCTTTGGCGAAACCGATATAAGCTATAAATTTTAGATCGATTTATTAGATCGAATTGAGCTGCACAAAATGTCTCATTAGTCTTGAAATTTAAATTTCTTTGGCCAGCACACGTGTTTTAAAAGTATTTGAAAGTATTTGACTTTTATTCGTGGCTTTAGAATTAATTGAAATATGAATCACAAGATGAATTAATGCATACAACTGTTTGCGCATTTGCACAAATGCATTTTACATAGTATGTTTTCTATGTCTATTGTGATGATGTCATGATTAACCTTTGCACTTGCACTTTAAAAACTCTGGCTTCACGAGACAGCGTCATGTGATCAAGGCCTCTGGAAGGCCGAAACGCGTCATGGCAGCTATTGGGTTTTTGATTTAATAAAAACCACTAAGCACTTACTCTGGGTCCGTGTTCGTCTTTCGCACTGGAATGCTGTGCGGTTGGTGAGGTGATTCCTTGTGGCATATATATATATCTGGATTGTTTCTCCGTGATTTCAGTACACGTTTATGTGATGTTCTTTTCGGGGGAAAAACAAACCCATTTCGTTTTTATTTATTTAACTTTTTTGTTTTCTGTAGGTTTTTTTAGGCTTCTTGATTTATCCAATTGTTAGTTTTTAAAAACTATTTTCAATACTGTTCCATATTTGAGAAGAATTGCGGGAAATGTGTTTTTTACCCTTGTTTCTCAATTTGTGGAAAAATTAGTGCAACATTTTTTCCTTAAGTAGGTAATTTATTTAAATCAAGATTCACCAGCCTGTAGTCATCAGGCTGTGTTTTCTCTACTTTGGGGTTTCCTCACTGCAGTGAAATTTGGTGTTCTAAAAATGGAAACTGAAATCTCTGCTCGTTCTATGGACATTCAGCCCCGTGTTCTTAAAACTTTAGGTGGGTATTTTATTGCTGCAGCACTCTTGTAAAAGATTGTAAAAGTATTATTTCATTTCTGAGCTACCTGCATCACTATTGATCTTTGTTTGTGTCACGTTTCAATTTTTGTACATTTAAACACATTTGCACTTTTTAAATGCATATATTCACAGTAACTTTTTATTGAAAAAAATATTTTGTGTTGGAATGAACTCGAAGTCGGGTCCTCGAAGATTTTGGAGTCTTGAAATTTAAGTCAATTCCCAACAGTTAGTCATTTAACCTATTACCATAATTTGTATTTGTACCTCAAGAGGTGTATTCAGTTCATTTTTCACATGGAGCTAGTTGAACAACATTCGATTTCTATTACTCTTCATTCCGATGCATGAACTTTAAAGTACAGTACATTGAACTTGCTGTGAACACACAAAAAATTCTAAAAGATTGGTGTGTACCCCTGTAGCTATATCACAGAGTACCTTGGGTTCATTTAATACCCAAAGAAATAGCCAACATGTACAAAATGAAAATGGGGGAGGTGGGCTTCTTTAGAGGCACCTACCCCACGCTCAGAGTGATTGCTGCCAGTCTTGCTCTAAAGCATGCATGGCGAAAAACCATGCTCCATGCAAAATTTGTATAAGTACACAACAGGGGTTCCAAGTTTGGGAATGTAGAAACATTAATTGTCAAAATTATCAGTCAATGAACAAAAGCAAATTAGCAAATCTTGATCGAGAAATGAACAAGACAGGGTGCCCACTAATTAGGTTTTAAGTAAGCATATTACATTCACATAACCCAACAGTAAAATAGACACAGGATTAAAATTGTGATGATTTAGTGCTCAAGTGACCACTTGGTGAGTACAGCTTAAATAGTATATAGAGTGTATAGAAAGGAAAACGACAGTGGAATATAACATAGAATGTTGTAACATGTAGTAATTTAATTTCAAATGGTATCTATCCATTCCAATTGTCGAAAGTGTTGGCGGCGCTTCAACCCAAACGAATGAGTGGATCATCATCAGGAGAAGTAAAATTAAATGAGCAAGGGCATAATTTCTGTAAAAAAAACGAAAGAGTGGGCACCGGAATTAGTAAATGAAAGAAAAAGATTTCAAAAGGAAACCTAGGTAATCTTTACTTCGATCACGTAAAGGGGACAATTGAATCTGTAAAAAAGGACGACATGTAATGCAGTCAGGCCAAAAATTAAATTAATACAAAATAAGTGAAGTACCAACAACTTGTGGCAAATTCTTTAGTGTTCCATCACCGTTAGATAAATAAGAATGTACACTTAATGAAACACTGGAGTAAGGCCTGTATATGTTGGGCATGAAGAAAACGAATTCTGGTAATAATCTCCTGTAAAATATCATCGAAAATATTTAGGGCATGTGGCGGATGTAGCAGCCAAGAGCCCCATAAAACCGAAAAGATACCTGTTGGCTGTATGCATCAGCTGTTCAGGAGCGTCCGTGTCAGTCGGGAGACTGCTAAAGACTGAGAAAAGCAAAACACATGAGAGAAGCTTCCAAAAACATGGCCATCTACTGAGGTGTCAGAAACAATGTGAAAAAAATACTTAACCCCAAAAAGAATGGTTTGTATTGGAAAATAAAACCTTAAAAATACAGAGGTACATTTATTCAAAATTATGAATACACAAAAATCTGGAAATTAAAAAAATCATTAACATAGAAAGATATTGTACAAAAAGATGTAACAAAAAAGTGGGGGGTGGGGATCAAACCAAAAGGGACGCCCTAGAGAAATAAAAAAAATTAAATGCAAAATAATAATTGTGGAATAAGATCTTGTGAACAAATCAAGGTAACCCACCAACAAGGGGCAGGAGGTAGGTGAAAAAAAATCGAGTTGTATTCACTGTGTGGGCACTTTATCACCACAATTTTATACTGTGTCTATTTTGTTGTTGAGTAATGGCAATATAATATGCTTCCTTAAAACCTAATTAGTGGGGATCCTGTTTTGTTCAATTTCTCCATCCGCATTTGTTATTTTGTTTTTGTTCATTGACTGATATCTTGACAATTATTGTTTCTGCATTCCATCACTTGAAACCCCTGTTGTGTATCTAGATAGTACTGCCCCTGTTTCCAGGTGCAGTTTGGGCTGCTCCTGTTGTGTGTGATTGAGTATAAAATTTTAACGTGAGTTAGAATTCTTCCACCTCTTTGTTAATTGTCAAATGGTCTCAGGGATGGTGGTAATAAAATTGAATGGAAGATGTTACTTCTGGTATGTAGAAGGGGTAAATCTAAAAATTGAAACATAATTTAATCCGGTTCCCACATAACTTTCCCCTGAGGTTTTCAGATCATTAGCTGCTTGTTGCAACACGTTGTAGGCTTATCAAGAACATACAGGGGATTGGAGCCCACCCATTCCGTTCAATTGATTTACTTTCCTGTCACTCATTTGACTGCTTCATATTTGTGTCCCAGCTTGTCAGACTTGTTTGCCCTCCCATAAAGCATTGTCGTCATAGATTGGCTGGCTTCTGTGCTTGTACTGCTTGTTTTTGGGTTAAGCACTCCATGGGAGTTTGTGTGTTTTTGGGCTGTCTCCCTCCAGTACTTCTTTTGCCCTGGACTTTGTTGTGGCTGTCACGCAGGTGCATTTCCACATCACCTTCCATGTTGCATTCACCCTCGTGTACTTCCCCCATCCCATAGTTGCTTTTTCACCCATGTGCTTCTCCACAGTCCACTGCACATTGTGCTCTTTTGCCTGTTTCCTATCCTCGATTGCTCCACCTTGCTGTGTCGTATGATTGTCCCACCGAGCTCTCTGTATTGCTTCCCCCACCTGTGCCCCTATGTTGCTTCTGACCCTCACCCACGCTCCTCCGTGTTCCTTCTGTTCCCTCCCCCATTGCTTCCCCAGCCGCATTTTTAAATAAAAAGGTTTTGTGCTTTTTTTTTTCTTTTTACTTACTGGTCCAGCTCTGATCAATAACCACAACGAAAGTGACAGTGCCAACATTTTTCAAAATTATTTAGCCTTGCTGCACAGCACGTAAAAAGTGAACGTTTGAATGTTGTTTTCCTAAGCACGTAATATGAGGCTGACACTGATGAATGCAAACTAAAGTGATATTTTTAGGTATCTCCTACAGAGAGCTGTAACTGTCTGTTATTGAAAGACCTATTGTGGACAATACCAGTACTTAGGGTGGACTTTGGGTTAACCCATTTTGTAGCACAGATTGGTTTTCTTGTCCGTCTCATTCCCTTGCTTCATATTCAATGACTTTACTTTTTCTACTTGTATTTGTCCATCCCATGGAGCCTGGTTTATTTACTATCCTTTTGATTGCTAATTTATATGGTTAAATGAATGTTCATCTTTGTAAATGATTTGTATGCATGTCATTTTAATCACAGTTTGGAGAACTTAAGCCCTATTCAAGACTTTCCCCTGTTATATGAGTTGTAAATGTCAGATACCCATTTTTGCAGGTGAACTAAGCCGCTTCTGACTGTATGACACCATATTGTATAAAGAATGTATTTCCTCACTGTCCATTTACCTTTATTTTACAAGGTAAAGTAATAGCTGCACAATAAAGTATTTGCTGTCCATTAAAAGGAAGATTAAAAAGCTGATGAAAGGACTTTTGAAATGTATAGGATTTGTAAATTAATGTATAGACTGTTTTCCCCCACATCAAGTGCACCAGTAGTACTATGTAGAAATTTTATTGTACTCTTGAATGTTTTTTTTTCTCCAAGTATAGCTTTAGCACTATTGCTGGAAGGTTTACTTCAATGATTTGTTAAATTGTGTTGATTTTCCATGTTTTAAAAAATTGTTCTAGTTTTCTGATTTCACTTTTGCTTCATATTTCAGCTTCAGAAGCGTTTCATCCTAAACTTGCCATCATTCAACGTTCGAATCATTGATAAAGACGGAATCCATGACTTGGAGAAGATCTCCCTCCAGAAGGCCTAACCCTGCCCCTTCAATCCTATTGTTTGCTCTTCTCATTTTCTACTGTTTTGAAGTTAGGCGTGTACAGAATCTTAAATTCAAATAAAACTTCGAATTTCCACTGGTTGTGCAGCTGATAGTCTCTCATTACATCTACTCCATTTTACAGCAGAGCATGTTCTCACACTCATTATTTTAGGTCAAGGTCTACCAGGCAGCACAGCTTTCTGGTTTGCAAAGACTTGTTGTGGACATTCTGAAAGCTGGCCTAGAAATGCTTTCCGCCTATTGCTAACCATTGGCTTTGTGGTTTGTAACTTTTGCTTGCTTTTTATTTGCTTGCTTTTTGTTTCCTGGCTTTGTTTCAGGCTATCCAGTATATGTCTGTCCCTTCTGTGGAGCACACCCTGTTTACTGTAATCTTCCACGAGTGCTTGCGTTCTGTAAACAGGCCTTTAAATGTTATTCTTATCCTTGCCCATTGAAAGACAGCGGTACAATTTCAGGCTCTATTTTCTGAAAGAGCTTTGTGTTTACTTTTCTTTCTATGGCTTCAAAGTGAGAGGATTTATCTGACAGGCTGGGAGTGTGAAAGAAAAGGCGTTTTTCTAGCATACAACTAATTTTAAATATCTGCAGTTGAACTGTGCAAATATTTCCGAATTAGAAAAGCACAAATGAAGTACATTTTTTTTTTCAATTCTGAAGTGTTGTGGAAACAAATTTTAATACTATCAAAACAAATCAATACACTAGGTGATGCCATTTCTATTATCGTTTGTGACGTGTATAGTTTATCAGTAAAACTGTAGGTCTGTGCAAATGTAATGGCCATTTTAATTGAATGTGTGTTGCCTGTACTGGCAGTGCACTACCACACCACACCATGCCTACTCCACTCTACGACACTTCACGCTACTCTACTTCACTCTAGGCCACTCTGTGACACTCCCCACGTCACGACACTTCCCACGTCACGACACTCTATTCCCCTCTACTCTGACTCTACACCACTCCCCTATGATCCCCCTCACTCTGACCTACCACTCTACGCCCCTCCACTCTACAACACTTTACTTCACTCCACCCTATGCTGTACCACTCCGCTCTATGGCTCTCCACTCAACGACATGGCACTCTACTCCACTTTATCCCACTCTACGCCACCTTGAGTCGCTCTACGCCACTTGACTCTGCGTCTCTAGGCCCCTCCACTCTGCGTCTCTAAGACCCTCTGCCTTCGCTCTACACCTTCACTCTACACCTCCACCTTCACTCTACACCTCCACACTACTCTACAAGAAACAACTCTATACCACTCAACGCCACTCCACTGCACAACACTTTATGCAACACTACGCCACCCCATGTCACTCGCCTCCTGCACTAACTTTAACCATGTTGAACAGCAGCCACACTGGAGTACAACATAGCTAAAACACATTGGCAAAGCCAATAACTCCTGCATAGGAGAGACCTGTTGGCTTTGCTAATGCTTGTTGGGGATGGATGTGACTTTGTCCTTTGTGACCTTTGTGCAATGTGTGTTCTAAGGGGCATTCCATTTGGAGAGACTTTGGATTGCTAGAATTAAGTATCTCTTATAGCGAGTGACTTTGTGTGGGCCCCGATACCAGCGTCTGTCCAGGTATTGGAAGAGCAAATCTGCAAGACCTTTTCCTAAAATGTAGGTTCTCTTTCGGCCACTGTACTATTTTGATGACTGATGCAAGAGGTGAGACTTAAACGTAATTTGTCTCTTTAGTCGTCCTTTAATAGTGTTCATATATTTATTGTTAAATTGGTAAAGCCGAGATCTGTTCAGAATGTAAAGGTGTGATTAAAGACAGGACGTATTAAAAAGGATAAAAAACCCTAACAGAGTAAACTTCGTTGGATCCTTTATATGGAGAGGTGGATTCAATGTAAATTGTAGAGAAGGGGAAGGAAGAGTAGGGTGGCATGAGGGAAAGTGGCCGATGGGACAAAGGGTAGTTTGAGTACTTTCTAGGTCTCGCCTGACCCAGCTCATGCGCTGGTCTGGCGAGACATTTAGTAGGTGGGTTTTGAAAGTGCTACCCACAATTTTGTGCTGGCTACAAGCTTGAGTGCACGATGGCGTGCACGCGCACAGCTGTTCCCCGCATTCCCCCCTCCCTTCTCGCCCAGCCATCTGCCTTTCCTGCGCCAGCCTTCAGCACCATCTCCGTCCCTCCCCCCGCTGCTGCGTGCGCATCCCTAGCGTGCTTTAGGGCATCATCGCGATCACTTTCGCTTTCAGAGTGATCGCGATGACTTTCGCTTTTACTGCCGCGTGGCATTACTTTTACTGCCGCACGGCCAATGCTTGTTATTTAAATCTTTTTATGGGTGGGATTTGTCCCCTCGTTTCAGCACTTCCGGTTCGCATGACAGCCAATGCCAACGCTGAACATAAACCGGGAGTCGCATATGACCGGGGCGGACTTGTAGTCTGTAGGGTAACCCAGGATTGGTTTATTGTCAGGACCTCGGCAAATTTGGGTTGGCTGAACGGAATGCAGAAGTGCTCATTGGCTGGGGAGTCCGCACGTGCCTGTGCTCAGCTCTAAACGCTGTCCAGTCCAAGCCTCCTCTGCTGTTCCTTAATGGCGCTTCCTGGGGAGATCCTGACCGCGTGTAGCTTAGGCACCAGTGTGTATCATCATAAAATAGCGTCTTGTCGTCTTCTAAACACAAAGGGTAGTATACAGGCCATAAGTTTGTATTTTATGCAGACAGCTTAGTGAGCTACTGCTTTTGCTGTAGAGAGCCTTGTGTAACCTGCAATTGTAATTTAGCTCATTACAGTCTCCTTAATTATTAATGTTTACTATTGGGCCCTGTATGTCTTATTCGTGCATCCGCGCCGTGGACACTCATGCACTCAAGAGCAGTAGAGCCTCCCGTACCTCAGCCGGCCCATTAGCATCCAGATGGTCCACCCCGATCTTCCAGTCCAACAGTCAATCGACGCCCTGTCCCTTATTTCCCTTAACGCTTCTCTCCAGAAGCGCATTATTTTGGGACATTGCCAGAATATGTGTAAGAAATCTAGCCTTTCCCACACCATCTCCAGCGTTCCTCTGATCTTAAACTGTCAATCCTTTTCAATTTGACTGGTGTATAATACCACCTCTACATGATTTTAAAGTTTACATCCATACGTGGAACCAATGAGTAGGAGAAAAATCTCCAGTTAGGCTTCATTTTCGATTCCTTCATCGTGATTTCTTGCCCATTTCTTCCTAGGTGTTTCTATAAGAGCATTAATTGATAGTCCCATACAATAACCTATACATTTATTAGAGCAAACCCTTAGCGCCCATGAGGCGCCTTACTCCTCGAACTGTCAGTGCCCCGTCGCTCCTAATTAAGTTTGTAATATTTTCATCAACAGCACTGGATTTTACTGTCTAGTAGCAGGGAGCCTTTTCGGAGTAGTATATTTCTCCGGTTGAAGGTATTTATTTAGAGCGCTCTGGTTTATCTTTAAACACACTACCACACACACAACCACACACAATCAGCACATACACACACAACCACACACACACACACACAACTACACACACACACACACAACTACACACACACAACTACACACACAACTACACACAACACCACACACACACACACCACCACCCGCACAACCACACCCGCACAACCACACACACAAAGGGAGGAGACAACTGCAGCAGGACCTTCGGCTCGATCAGGACAGCAGAACCACCGGAAAAGGAACCCTTTGGCACGATCTGGGCAGCAAGAAGTTGTCACTGGAGACATTGTGATCCTATGAACAGTAGTGTCATCAATGATCTAATCCAAACTGTAAACTGTGACAAATAACATCCCTATATATTGCAGTACCACAAAAACAGCAACAAGCATTGGCATAGCCAATAAGTCTCGCCTTTGGGACCTTATAAGTGTTTTGCCATGCAACAGTTGTTGTTGCACCAAGGATATTGTGCTGCATAACTAAATACTTATAAGGTCCCAAAAGCGAGACCTATTGGCTATGCCAATGCTTGTTGATATTAGAAGGACTGGTCTGGAGAGTTGCACAAGTGAGTCTTCAGAAAGCACTGGAACGTAATGAGATGTGTTGAGAGGGACTTCCAGAGTTTGTTTTTCCTTGGCTGAACATTCTTGGGGGAGACCTTTGATTTTCAGAGAAGTGAATTGTCCATCCCGATGGTTACAGAGCTTAGTAACTGACTCGTTTCATCAGAAAGGATAGAAAGGATTTTGGTGTTATCTTGCATATTTGCTAAAGAAGAATTGCATTAACTGCCTTCTAATTTTACAGTATCTTGCATATGTCATTATCATAGGATAGTCTATAGGAGACCATGAAGATGGCAGTAATGGGTCATCTATTTCTTTTTACGAGTGCATCCCACAGTGGCTTTTTAGCCAACTGTCATTCATTCCCGAATTTATCTTCTCGAGGAGAAGTACTGATTCTTGAGCTTCAAGCCCATTTGGGTCCTCTGAGTGTGTTGATCTTTTTCGGCCGAACTTTATCTATGGCAGGAAAAGGATCTTTCCAGATGTAATTTACTTGTGACCTCGATCAGACTCAGGGTGGGAGTCTGGTGCTTTGGCGCCTCTTATAACTGCTGTCTGTGCTTGAGGCCATCATTCGTGAAGGCCTTTTGGGGTGAGATGCTTGCAGTGAAAAGTCTGAGCGTGGCCAAAATGACTTTTAATTGTGCTGCAGAAGGCGAAATTATTAAAGTTTCTTTCTGGGAGGCAGCCATCTTGCTTGGATAGCGCCCCGCGGTACCTTCTTGTAACAGTAGATACATACTTTTATTGCATAACTGCAGCCTCCTAGCTTAGTGAGCCGTTAATTCCTCTGATCTCCTTTTTTTCACCAGGAAAGATTTAAAGGGCAAATGAAAAATACTGACTAACTTTAGAATAAAAGCTGTAAACGTTTCTGAACAAGTGCCCTTGGCAAGCGTCACTCTGCTCTATTAGTTGATAGTTTAATATAGTCCCAAAATACTTCACTTATTCCCTCTTAACAAGAATAATTCTTCCGTGTATACACGGATGTTGGTTAACACTTTTACAACGTACAAAGGGTTGCTGAACTCCTCCAGAATGCTCTAACATTTCTTTTCAGTCTTCCTTGTGTATTATGGGTTAAAAAAATGAAACCACCTAGAAAGCTTCATTCTGTTAATTTAATATTCAAGTAATTCTAAAATGGGAACCATTGCTAATTTCCAGATGTTTTTATGTGTAGACAAAAACACATGCAGCATATTGCATCGAGGACTGCGTGGGAGCTCAGCAAACGAGCATTGGCAAAGCCAGTAGGCCTCCATCGTGACCTATTGGCTTTGTTATTTTTTGTAGACATGTTGCACAGCAGTTCGAGCTACCGAGCAACATGGCTTTAAATCAAGGAAAAACAACCGTTCTGACACGGTCAGCGTTGAAAGCGTTACATTGCTTTTTTAAGACCTGTTGCACAACAGCAACTCCCCTGTACAATACGTTTAAAGAAAAAAAAAAAGAAAGCAGTGGATGGGGGAAGCCAGAAAAGGGAGGCATGAAGGAGGAGGGTGGGAGGAGCAACAACTGGAGAGAGGAGAAGCCATACTAGGGAGGAAGGAAGGAGTACCATGGAGAAGGGATGAGTGGGAGGGAAAAGAAGAAATAGTACCTCGATCACATCACGAGGAGCCGACAGGCATTAACTTGGATCAATCTGGGCTTAGTCCATGGTCCACAGAAAGGAGCGGAAGTGATTCTTGGCCTGCGCTGGCCAATTTGGAGACCGCAAAGAAGAGTAACACTGAAGTAAACAAATGTAAAGCAGTGAGCAGACCCTTTAATGTAAACCATAATGTCTCGCATGCGAGAGCGCATGGCTTCTCGCAGGTGCAACCTGAAAAAAAGACCTTTTCGTTATTTTGCTGTAATAATGGGTGCAGAAACACCTTGCTACACATACCGTTTGCCCATGGTGCCAGAGGTATATTTGCACGTGATAAATAATTTTTCCGGTAAACAGTGCAGCATAACGTGTGCAGATGTTTTATCTGATTTTTGGGCCCACTGTTACCCCACCATACTGTGCTTTTTGCTCTCAGTAACGTACAGGTATGAGTGCAGGCAATTGCACATCCACAAATTATGAGTGGCATTGCAAATGAAAAGCCATGATAAAAAATGGTTTGCACCCAATGACTCATTGGGTGCTTGACTCTAAACAAAACAGTTCATGTTTTCGATTGAACATGGCAAGATTACTATCCATTGTGTTTGGTTGGCATTGCACACAATGGTAAGCAGTTCCACTGAGTGGCAGTGCATATTGTGATATGGATGGTCTTTCAGAAACTAAACCACTCATGCGGCATTCCGAGGGGTACTAAAAAATGCGAACACGGCATAGCTGTGGCAAGTGATGGGCAGAAATGCGTCAGAGCCGAGACAGGCCAGATTCATTTCAACCTTTTTGGCAGGGGCGTGCCATCTGCAGGTGGCTGTTTCACCGTCTGCACTTTGTGGTCGCTGTGGTCAAGTCAAATTCATGTAAATGAGCGTTGTATTTCAAGTGAAGTCTCAGTAAGTTCCTTGTATAAATACACAGTGTATACAGACTGCCACATAATGTACATAGCATCCGTACAGACACCGATAGCATCTAAACGGGTCCATATGGCGCACATTATCAGCTGCATCAGATTCCACTTCCTTTCTCAGCCTTCAAAATATTTTTCATTCCAGTGCATGTGATGGGCAGGATGGAGGCCCAGTGCTTATGCTCACCCTTCGTCTAGAACGTGTCGGGTGTTTTAGCCTAACCTCAGATAACTTGTCCACCGCTTTCATTGGAAAGTGGTCTGGTTGCCCCTTCGGCTACTCTTTCTTTTTGTATGGTACTTTGCGCTGCACGACCATCCTTTAAGTAAGCGGGATCGGAACATAAAGACAAATATGCATTTGAAAGTCGTAAGAAGTAGGAAGAAAAACACTGTCACAAATTTCCGATACACTACCGTGTAAGCGAGATACTTGGATATCTACACTTCCATTTGTTTCCTTAAGTGTTCAAGAATCCCAGCCTTTCAAAACTAGCGTGCCTTTGTGCAAGGCTTGCATATCTTCTGTTCGCTTGGTGGGTGAATTTTCTGGTTAGTAGTCTTTTGTATTGTTATTTTTTTCCTTCTTGCATCTCAGTTACTGTGTAGCATGTACGATGGTATCTGTTTCACGTGCACGGCCACAGAATGCCGAGGGAGCTTTCCCTGTCATTTAGTTTATTGACATTTTCACTGCTGGTGATATGCATTATTTTCTAAGCAGAGATCTACCTTGAAATGTTTGTGCTTTTAATTCTTTTTTGTACAAGGTGTGGCCCTGGTGTCCAGGTTGGTTTCTGCAGAGTTCATCAAGTTGTTTGTATATTTAAAAATGAATTGAACTTTGTGCTGTTAACATAAACGGTGGTTACTCGTTTCCAGCCACGTCTGATCTCCCATCAGTGCTATCTCAGAAGTGCATCTAGATTTATCAGACCCCAATAATATGCCTTGGTATCAATTTATCTGTTTAGTTAATCGCTCGATCCTGAGTTGTCTTTAACTGGAATCTCTGTAGGTCCAGCTCAGCCTTTCAAGTGCAACACCATTGTGTTACAGTTAGTCTTACAAAATAGCACAAGTGGGGGGAAATAAGCTATCCCAGTGCATTGTTAGCTGCAGGGGTAGTGACCATGAATATTCTAATGCGTGACTGAAGCCTAAACTAGAAGGCTTCCAAAGAAAACCAATTTATATCAACCAACCCCAGATGGCATAAAAGTGTACAGCTTATACATCTATGACATAAGCTGCAAACTGATGGTTACAGGTATCTAACTTTTTCTTTATCTGTATGATGGAGCCTCATTCAGCCCCAACGTATGTGTCATCATTTTGCTTTGACTGCACCAGAACATGTAACCTTAGATCTAAAATGGACATGTGTGCTTGCATGGCTTCATGCATGCCCAGTTCCTGTCTGTCTGTCTTTCCTTCCATTTCCTAATACCGTTCTCTTTGGCATACAAGACATGTAATCTTGATGGAAGGCATAATATTGCGATATTGGCAAAGCAGAACACACAGACTACAGAACTAACTCCTATATCTCTGCACCACTTCCTCACAATGTTTCAACTTGTATCCGATAGGCACTAAAAGGGGCTTAATTCCAGAAGAGAGAGATGAATGTTCTAGAGTGTATTGGCCTCAGGAATGCAACAGAAAATTCTGAAAGTTAAACTTGACCGAAACTGGGCCTGGTATAGGGCTAAAACAAGTAATGACTTAGCTGTGTGATTGATGAATGGGCCACTGTCTATGTAGAACCCGAGAAGCTCTTTGCATTTTTGAAGTGAAAGGTTCTCTCCACTCTTCAAGGCGATAGACAAAAACACCAGGCAACAAATATCATACTTGATTGAGAAAGGCAACCAAACCTGAGGTAAGGTGTCATTGTCCCACACCTTTAGTTCTTGAGGCCTGGAGTTCACCAAACCCTGCAAGCTGTTCTGCTAGCCACCAGGCAAGAAGCTGACCGGTTCACCACCCTCAAGTTTTCTGAGGCTGTCCATTCAAAAAGCTTATGAACGTTCAGGATGAGGCCTCCTTACCAGGGGGAGCTCATGAACAGCTCTGTTAAAATTGTGTATTTGGGACTAATTATACAGGGTGTATCTGATGGGGTGCTTCTGTAAACACTTGTGGTTCAACAGTTTTTCCAAGGTAAGAAAGACCAATAAAGGACAGGGTAAGACTGTAGGTTCGACATCTTGTTCAGTGCACAGCAGCAAAACTGGAGACATGCTTGTGTACTGTTTTTTTCATTGGTTTTACCCTGGTCCCTAAGTTATTGCGAGGCTCTCCAAGATAGTATCATGCGATTGGAGGGTAAAAGGTTGATCATATTTTGACCCTCAATTGCGCCAAAAAGATTGCTGCTCTATATCATGTTTTTTGCTATGCCACTTCCATTTTGACTGTAGTGCTGTTTGTGCATTTGCTGTGAACTGGTGAAGCTGGTGATATCTGATAGAGACTTCTGGCCTCATATTACTAATCTTAGAATTATCTCCAGACGCCTGTCTGGATCCAGAAACTTTTTATAAGCAGTACACTTCACCCCTCTCCCCAGGGGGCCGGTAGTTGGCATTGTTAGGCTCCTCGTAGCGTCTGTGCCAGAATTGACATGCTCAGTGCCTCTATAGGCGCCACTCCAGTGCGCTGATGCCAGTTCTTTTCTTTCTACGCCAGTCAGTGCAGATCCAGGATGAGCTACCTCATAGTCAATTTTTGACTAACTTTTTTCGACGTTTTGTTGAGGTCTTTGAGATTTCTACTCCTGATGTGGTAGGATGCAATCAAAGAAAGCCGGTTTCAAGCCCTGCAGTGCCTGTCACTGCTTGATGTCTGTGACAGACCCGTACCATGTTTGCCTTTGGTGCCTAGAGTGCGACCACAATCTTAAGGCCTGCTCTGATTGTAGTGGCATTAACCTGAAGGCCTTGAGGGAGCGATCCATCAAGCTCCTGGCTGCTCGATGTGTGATGCCGTGACAAACCAGATCCCGGTCAAGAACAAGGTCCTGGAAGCGGTCACGCAGTCAGAGATCCTCATCTCACTCGAAGTAGTCAGTCCATTCAGGTAAGTCCCACTTCCTCCACAAGAAGTCATCCAAGCGTTCTTTGACTTCACCTCATACTGATGAAACAAGATATTTGACACTAGCAGCCTGGCTGTGAGGTTGAGCCAGCGCTTGGGCCATCTCCGCCTCTCCCTGAGATTCCGGAAGCCAGAGCGACCCCCGCCCAACTACAAGAATTCCATGAGGACATGCACCTCCTATTTAGGTGGCCCGTTCCCTCTGGCGCGCCTTCGGGCCCGTGGGTTTGGGAGGAGCCCCTACTGGATCCATGCCGGAGGTTCTGGTGCCAGTCGGGCCCCAGGGATAATCCCGATGGATCTGGATCCATGCCGATTGTGCCATCTTGACTCCCCTGCGCCAATCCCATTAACATCCCTGACTTCCAACATGGAGCGGGAGGGGCGTTGCCTGACTCCAACATTGATTGGAGCCATATCAAAAGAAAATACCGAAGCACACACTGAAGTCCAAAAGCATGAAATCCATTCAAGGAAAATAAAATGCCAAGTTGAAATTGTATTGATTGTGAATTATTCTTTCCACAGTTATTCACATTCCTTGATCTGAACGGAATATCCAGTACAGACAGGCAACCAGCAAGTGTTACGTCATAAAGACTTTTTCAAGGCTGATAAGATATTGGCAGACCTCAGTAATAGTAATCCGCACGTAGGCAGAAGGCGCTTCACTGAAAAAGACCTGTGTGCGATCAACTTGCGCGATACAGGCGACAAAAAGTCAGGTTATGGGGCCTTAATAAGCCTCCGAAGTGTCCATATAATATGTGGCCAAAAGTATGGGGTGAAAGTAAATGGAACAGCACAGGACCGTGATAAGCCTGAGATGGTAGCGGGGCCATCTTGGTGTGTTGCTGGAACAGAGTAGATCCATGCCTTCCAGGCTGGAGCCTGAGTCCTATTCATACGGGCTAGGACTATGGGAGGAGTCGCTGGAGCCTGAATAATACCAGCCATATGATACTAACATGGACTGCTGTGAGGATTTGGCAGATGCTAGTGGACTGGATACCTCTCCAGACACTGGCATACTTTCTCTCCCTACCATGGCTATAGAGGAGGGAGCTTCATTCACAATGGTGGTGAGGAGGGCAGCCAAGGTCCTGGACATTAGCTTGCCCTCAGGCAGTCAAGACTGAAGTCTTGATGGGAGTGCTTCAGCCCGGCGTGTCCCCTTCATTACCGCTTCTTCCGTTTAACAAAGCACGAATTGATGTCCTGCTTGGTACCTGGCACAAGCCCAACACAGGGGCTCCTTTCAACTGGACGATTACCCACTGCTCTGCTCCAGGGGACCCCAAATTCCTCACAGAAAACTAGCCCGGATAGCTTGGTGGTCCAAGCCTCCACTTACCACGTAAATCCTGGCACATTTCCAACCTCAGCACTGGATCGGGAATCCAAGTGGCTGGAAAACTTGGTAAAGAAAACGTTTTTTCCCACCAGCCTGATATTGCGGTCCGTGAGCATAGCATGCCTTTTGGGCCGCAGTTCCCACGCCCTGATGGATACGGTTGCACAGTTACTGCCAACGGTTCTTGTAAGACACCTTGGCCGTGCTCTCCCAGGCTGTTGCTGACGGAAGGGGTGCAGCGAAGTTCACCATTATATGTGGACAAATGGCTCACTAGGCAGAGTGGTTTCGTCGATAGAGACCTTATGGCGCCATTCCTAGATGAAGACTACTGGCTTCTCTGGGGATGTCCAAACATAATTTATGGACATGCGCTTTGATGGAGCTCAGGCGGATTCCGCGTTGGATCGCTTTAAGGTCAGCAGGGCTATGGCCAGGTCCATGGGCCTTTCCGTGGCCTCTCGTCACCCCAATCAGCCTTTCACTCCTTTCGTGGCCACAGAAGGGGTTTCCAGACACATTTATTCCCACCCAGCCACGATGGCGCGCAAGCTCCCCAGACTCTGCATGGTCTAGTATGTGGTACTCGGACCCGGTGGGTCGGCCAGCCAGAGGCCTGGCCCAGTTCACCATTCCTCCCTGCAGCCACCGTTACCAAGCCCTTACAGTCTGCCCTCCTACTCCCATGGGCATCCAGTGGTGGGGGCAGAATCTGCCATCACCTGCCCCACTGCTAACATCGGACGGATGGGCTTTTCAGATCATCTGAAGGGGCTACACCCTCCCCTTCGAGACTACTCCTCCCCATGCTACCTTCCTACAACAGACTGACAGAGGACCACCTATCTTTCCTCCACAAGGAAGTGACAACTGTCTTTGCCAAGGAAGCCATATAGAGAGTGCCGATGCCAAAAGTAAGGTGTCTTTGCTATTCCCGCTACATTCTGGTGCCCAAGAAGGACGGAGGCCATCGGCCTGTCTTCGGCTTGCCCTTTCTCAATTTCTTTCTCAAGATGGAGAAGTTCAAAATACTCACTTGGGTCCTTTCTGCCCTGAACCCGGGAGACTTGATGGTAGCGTTGGACTTGCACACGCATATTTTCACATACCTCTCTTGCGCGTCGACAGACGTTACCTGTAGTTCATGGTAGATCACAAGCATTTTATTTCCATCGTTCTCCCCTTTGGCATTACCAGTGGCCCTTGGGTGATCATCAAGGTGATGGTGGTGGTTGTAGCTCATCTGTGAAGAACAGGATTGCCAGTCTTCCCTTATCTTGACGACTGACTGTTTAAGGCGAGCTTGCCCCCAGACCATTGTATCCCACCTCAAGACTACGGCGGACCTTCTGCATACTCTGGGGTTCACGATCAATGTGCCAAAGTTACACACTATTTCCTGTCAGAAGTTCCATTCTTGGATTCCTTGCGACCTCATTCAGCAGCCCTTCCGCAACATCCTCCAACCAACAATGACCATTCGGGCCATGCATAGCACACAGTCCGGGAAAGGAAGTCCACTTTGGTCTGAAGGCAACCAGCCCGATGACAGGTCTGTAAGGAAAATGGTTGTAAAGCTATAGACCATTGACAGATTCAGGCATTAGTGTGCTTGTTCTGAGCCAGCCAGACTAAAGGGGCATGATCCGGATGAAGTACGAAAGAACGTTCCAGCAGGTATTATTGGAGCGACTCAACCATCCACTTGTCCACCAGGCATTCCTTCTTGAATGTCGCTTAGTTTAGTTCCCTGGATAGCAGCCTGCTGCTGATATAAACCATGGGGCGGCAAAGGCCCTCCTGATCAGCCGGGGACAGGACCGCCCTAAGACCATGACCAGAGGCGTCAATCTGTACAACGAATGGTTTCGTAAAAATGGGGCACAAAATAACTGGGTCCTGACAGTCCCCTTCAGGGCCTCAAAACTATCCTGGTTTGAGAGCGAGCACTCCGTAGTTCTAGAGGGAAGTGAGTCTTTTAGAAAAATCCATAAGTGGATGGGCTAGCTCTGAAAACTGGGGTATTAATCTTCTATAATATCCATTGAGACCCAGTAAGACCTGACCTCCTGCTTAGTGGTGGATCTAGGTAAGTGCTTAACAGCTCCTACTTTGAGTTGAGGTCCAATCGTGCCAGCCTGGATCTGGTAACCTAAATAGCAGATTTAGTCGGTGGCTAGGATGGATTTCTAAGCGTTGACCACAAAACCAGCCTCCTTCAGAGCTAAGAAGACAACGTCCAGGTGAACAAGATGTGTATTCCAATCTGGACTAAAAATCATTGTCTTCCAAGTAGGCTACTGTGTGCTCTTGGTGGGGGTCAGAGGACATTATTTATCAGTCTCTGGAAGGTTGCATGTAGCCCAAAACGTAGGAATTTTAACTGATATATGCTGGGCGGAATTGCGAAAGCTGCCTTTTCTTTGGCTGTATCCGTACGGATAATTTACCAGTACCCCTTTATGAGGTCCAGAGTGGATAGGTATTTAGCCTTCCCCAGTTCTGCCAATTAGTCTACATTGGGCATGGGATAGGTGTCGAATTTGTAAATCTTGTTGAATCCCAGAAATGCAGAATCTGATAGACCCATTTGGTATGAGCTCTGGAATGATCAGGGAGCACCATGCGCTACAGGATAGTTCTATTATATCATCCTGCAACATAGAGATCACCTCTTCTGTACGGCCTCAAGTTTTCGATAAGGGTGTAACTGCACTACCTGTTCCCCTTCCACTACTGTGCCATGGTTAACCAAGGCTGTTCTTCCGGACTTTCCCGAGAAGAGCCCCTCATACCTCCCCATGACTCTCAGTAGCTCTTTTTGTTGTTTCGGGGTAGCTATGGACCCGGTCTTCATTTTAGGAGACTTTATGGACCTCTCCCTAAATGGAATTGGAATGTCCAGGGGCTGAGAGTCTGTAATCAATAACGCATTTGCCTTGAGTGGTTTGGGTCCTCCCACTTTTTAGGGAGATTGATGTGGAATATAAGTTCAACCCGTCTTCGGTTGGTACCTTTATCCTATAAGTGACTGGTGTTACCTGACCAAGTGCTACCTGAATAGTGTAAAGTCCCTACCCTCTGGAAAATAATTAATTGTCGGAGGAAGCCTACAGAATAAGTACCTTGTCTCCTTTTTTTCACGTTCTCTGGTCTTTGTTGTCCTGTCATAACACCCCTTCTGTCTCTTCTGTGCCTCCTCTAGATTAACCCATACCTTTCCCCACAGCTCAGCTACATCGTTTTTTATCTGAGCTGCATACTGCAGGATGGATTTACCCTTGTCTTCCTCTTCTCCCCACTGCTCATTGGCCATATCTAGCAAAGTGTGGGGCTTTCTACCAAAAAAGAGTTCAAATGGCGGAGTACCCTTTCGAGGACTGTGTATGGCATCTGATGGTAAACACAAAAATTGAAGTTTTTTTATCCCAGTCGCAGCCTGTATCGCACACTAATAACTTTAGCATGGACTTGATGGTACGGTTGTACTGTTCCACAGACTGTCAGTCTGGGGGTGGTAAACCGAGGTGCAAATCTATTTGATGCCCAGGACTTTGCATATTTGAGCCATTAGTTGTGACATAAAGGGTGTACCCTGGTCAGTTAATATTTCAGCAGGGTACCCCACCCTCGAAAAGAACTCCACCTTGGCCGTACGACCACTGTATGTAGTGGTCATACTGGTGAGTGGTAAAGCTTCCGAGTATCTCGTGATGTAGTCAACTAACACCAGTATGTACTGATAACCTTTGGAGGATGCTACTAGAGGACCCACCATTCCCCTCCCTACTCGTTTGCAGGGGAGATCAATGACCGGGAGCAGTCGAAGGGGGACCGTCTGCTCTTTAGGAGGGTTTACAAGTTGACAACGGGGGCAGGATGCACAAGACCATCGTATGTTGGAATAAACACCAGGCCAATAGAATCTCGTCAGAAGATACTCTCTCATTTTTCTCTTCCTAAATGGCCGCCCACCGTGTGCAAGTGTTAAGACCTGATCCGGGAATGCTAGTAGTACTAACTATTGTGTTTTCCTACCGTTCCCTATATTTACTCTCATTTGCTGTGAATGACCGGGTGGTGACACCCTGAGTCAATCAAAGCTTTGACTTATTGCCCATTTATCAGGGCATCTTGTTTAAAGGAATCCTGTCCATTTCCTGTATACAACACTTGTCCTCTCATATATCCAACCCCATTGGCGCAGCAGCTGAGCCTTTCTGGGGACAGTTTCTCATTATGTGTCCCCGTTCCAAACAATGAAAACATTGAGTACCCACGCCTCTCTCTTGCGATGGAGGTTTTCGAGGACCTATCCTTTTATACAGGGTACAGGGATGTTGGTCTACCTAAAGCTTGCCAGGGAAGATTTGCAGTGGACTGACTCGTGGACACACCAGATCTAAAATCTGGGTTTCAGTGGTAGGCGCATGCTAATTAGATAGCCCCTTCCACCGCAATGTTAGGGTGTTGTTCCAACTAGGTCTGTGTGGAAAAGGGTAGGGAATGTATGTATTGTTCAAGATATAGCTTTTGAACAACTTCGTTAAGGGTTGAGGTGTCTGGCCTTAGCCAGTGAATGCCCATATTTCATGTTCTGTAGGACAGAGCTTGTGGGTTGTCCGCGATTCCCCATTTCACCTTCCTAAACCTGGTACAGTATTGTTCACTGTTATATCCTAACCGCTCTAAAATATATTTCTTAATTTCTTCGTATGGTGCAGTCCATGCGGGATTAGCGGTTCGATAGTCGGTTTGCAGTTCCCCTGATAATGGGAGCTATGTATTGGCCCCACCTCTAGTGGCAACTCGCTCAAAGTTCGTAAAGAAAAAGTCCAGGTCCTCTCCTGCCTGGTACTTTTGTAGGATAGAACTGGGCACAATCGGATGTTCTTTTGGGCTCACTAATGCTTTGGTCAGTTTCAAGAAAGAGGTGTCATGTCTCTGCAGTTTTTCTTTAAGGCAGCATTTAGGTTCTCTGTCTTTTTGGGCAGCTTCACCCCGACGTTCTACCAATAAATGTGGGTGACGTTGAACATCCGCAAGTTGCTGTATCATTAGTTCAACAGTGACTGTGTCATTTTGGCAGCCTGTGGGATTATAAAAGCCCAAAATCCCACTTCTGACAACACTTGTAACAGGCTGGCCAAACACACATACAACAAATGTGAAGGTGATAAAATATTTATTATAGCCAGTCTGATAAGGCGTGGCAATTATAATGGATACAAAAAAGAGGGCTGTCCAGTTAATTGTTATAGGGGCCGCAGCTTCTCTGAATTGCATTACTCCTTGTTTCTCTTCTTGGGTTTTGTCCTCTTGGTGTCACTCCCCCTCTTGGTTGTTGTAGGCCCTCGGGAAACAAAAAGAGACCTTTAGCAAATCGGCCTATTGGGTCTTACCACACAACCAAGCACCAGTGAAAACAGTCTGTGTAACCGGTGATGATCACCATTTGACGTTCCAGAGCCCAGTGAAACAACCACTGCAATGTATGGGCCCTCACCTGGCCCTTTAATAAACCCCAAGCAGACCTGCTATTGTGATTCCCTTCACCATTTGACATGCAAATAAAAGGTCACTTGCCTTTGTTATGGCTCATTTCCTGAGCAATAGCATTGTTGACCTCAGAGTCATCTCCCTCAGAGCTGCTGGGTGAAAGCAGGAGGGCAGGTGGCATCGTCCCCTCGATCTCTCACAGCCTCCTGACCAGGCCTTCGTGTCCTCTTCCTCAGGGCCACCGGGTGAAAGGAGTGCATGTGGTGTTGTCCCTCTCTCTCTTCTCTCAGCCCCCCGACCCGATCTGCTCCCCGCAATTTGATGTCTGCAGTCTTCAGTCACTTGATTCTCTGCGTTGTTCGTCTTTGCTTGTCTCGCCTAACACTTCCTCAATGTCTGTGTCCGATTCTTCTCCTACCTTGAGAGACACTGCACTGAAGTTTGCGGTCCCATTTAAGTGCCCCAGATGCACGGCTGCTAGAGGGCACGCAGGTGAGAACAAGCGGGTGACTAGACATGCACCACTTTCTCATTATGGAATGTAGGAGTGGCGATCTTGGATTCCCTGCAACCTCGTTCAGCAGCCCTTCCACAATGGTATACCGTAACATGTTTTTATTTGAATAAACATGGAATCCTGCATAAAATACAGATTAAGCAGTATATATAGGGACTCCCGTAATAGTTGAGTTGGGGTGGAACTCCAGCGGGGGGGGCAATGATTAAATGTGTCTCAATAAGTTGAGGGTGAGGCAACCTCTCTAAAATCTGTTGGATCCCTTCGATTGCAATTTAATAGTAGATCAGTACACAGATTTAATGTTTTGGTTTAGTACTCTTGCTGAAGCACCTGCAGTGTTTTGTCAATCCAATTGGTCACACACTGCCACTCCTGAGCGAGCGATGCAATTGGCTTTGCCATTGCCTGATTGGCAATGTTAGAATTATAGAAAACAGTTGTGAGAAGCTGGTCTGGTGTATGATGTCCATTAATGTAAGTGGGCACCCTGCACCACCAAGGGGGGCCCTCTCACTGCACGAAGTAGCCGAGCGCTGCCGAGAAGTCCCCTGTGAGATCCTTCTCCTATTACGTACTAGCACAGTAACACCACCACACAGGACTCAAGGAGGTTGTCTGGTGACAAGCAATTCTTTATCAGTAATAAAAAGGTTACGAGGTCAATATTTACACGAAGGGATCGAGGGATCCACCAAAAGTCTCAGTGTCTCTTTGGAAGGGTAGGGGTAGCGGGACAGTCTTTGGTAGGAGTGCGGTACGAGGGTACCTGGGGCCCAGTTCTTATCCTCAAGCTGGAGGACCTCCGGATCTTGGATGGGTCGAGCCGCGACGGCGTCAGCAGGGCTCTGGCGTACAGTTCGTGGAGAGCCGCGATTCAATCAGCAGGGCTCTCAAGATGGTTTCTGCTCAGCTCGAGCCGCGACGTCGTCAGCAGGGCTCCGAGGAAGGTTTCAGCGAGGTTGGACCGCTACAGCGTCAGCAGGGCTCCGATGTTCCAGGTGGCTCAGAAAGGGTGCACAAGAGGGAGCCGCGACGCAGTCAGCAGGGCTCGTGATGGTTCCGACAAGAGTTCTTCTCCGTAGGGTCAGCCGCGATTCAATCAGCAGGGCTCTCGACTCCGGGATACAACTGCCGAGCTGTGGTGGGGTCGCCCCAGATATAGGTCTGGAGCCCTTTGATGTCCGGACCTATGCGCCCGAGGGGGCAGAGTGGCCGGGTGGAGGTGGCCAGACGCCCAGCAGGAGAGGCGCCAGGCCCATGGGAGTTGCAGGGCGATCACACCTCGAGAGGGGAGGACAGTTGGGGGTCCCATCGATACTGTCCTCCGCCGGGGGCGATGAATGGTTCCTGCGGCACCCCCTGGCTAGTTCGTGGTGCCTCGATGTCGGGGCTTCGCTGGGGTCGAGGCCGGGTTGAGCGGGGTCGCGCCGGCTGGTGCACGGCGTGACGTGGAGGCCAACAAGATGGCGGAGCCACGAGGAGTATGCGACCACGTGCAGCTCCGGGTGAAGGGCCTTGGTGCAGTTCAGACGGGTGGCCCGTGACGGCCGGGGCGGGGAACGGGCACAATCCAGGGGGTTAAGGACCACGCCACGAGGCCGGGTCCAACAGGCGTCCCCCCCAGCTGAAGGCATGGAGAGTCACCCATCTCCTTGGGGATTTTCCTCGTCAAGGCGGAAGAAGCGGGACAGGCCGTCGGCGTTGGCGTGGTCATTGCCGGGCCGGTGTTCGACGTCCAAGTCCATCCCTTGTAGCGAGATGGACCATCGCAGCAGCTTGGGGTTCTCGCCCCGCATTCGCATTAACCATTGCAAGGGCCGGTGGTCGGTCTGGACCCGGAAGTGGGCGCCAAAGAGGTAGGGCCGGAGCTTCTTGAGGGCCCACACCACAGCGAAGGCCTCGCGCTCAATAGTGCTCCAGCGTTGCTCTCGGGGCAGTAGTCGTCGGCTGATGAAGGCCACTGGTCGGTCGAGCCCCTTTTCGTCGGCTTGGGATAGGACGGTCCCGATCCCATACTCTGAGGCGTCCGTCTGTACTACGAACTCCTTCCGGTAGTCCGGGGCCTGCAGCACCGGAGCAGTACACATGGCTGTTTTTAGGGTGTCGAAGGCTGTTTGGCAGCGGGGTGTCCAGTGTACCTTCTTGGGCTGCTTTTTGGACGTTAACTCTGTGAGGGGGCCAACAATGCTCCCATAGTCCCGGATAAACCGCCGGTAGTATCCGGTGAGGCCCAGGAAGGCCCGGACAGCGGTCTGGGTAGTGGGGGGTTCCCAGGTCTTGATGGCCTCTATCTTCGCTTGGAGGGGGGCCACCTGCCCGCTCCCCACTTGATGGCCCAGGTAGGTCACGGATCCGTGGCCGATTTGGCATTTGCTGGCCTTGATTGTGAGCCCGGCCTGCTGGAGGGCGGCCAGGACGGCCTTCAGGTGACGGAGGTGCTCGGCCCAGTGGTTGCTGTACACGGCAATGTCATCTAAGTAGGCCGCGCTGAAGGCCTCAAGCCCGGCCAAAACCTTGTTCACCAGTCTCTGGAAGGTGGCCGGGGCGTTCTTCATTCCGAAGGGCATCACCCGAAAGTGGTAATGCCCATCCGGAGTCGAAAAGGCGGATCTTTCTTGTGCGCCTGGGGTGAGCTGGATTTGCCAGTACCCGGCGGTGAGGTCCAGCGTGCTCAAGTAGCGAGCGGCCCCTAGGCGGTCGATGAGTTCGTCGGCCCGGGGTATCGGGTGTGCGTCTGTCTTGGTTACTGCATTCAGGGCTCGGTAGTCCACGCAGAATCGCAACTCCGGGGGGTGACCGGGAGCTGCGGCCTTGGGCACCAGGACGACAGGGCTGGCCCACGGGCTGTCGGAAGGCTCGATGACCCCCAGGGCCAGCATTTTCGCTACTTCGGCCTGGATGCAGGCCCGCACTCGGTCAGGCACCCGGTAGGCTCTGTGTCGTATGGGGGGGCTCTCCCCGGTGTCGACGTCGTGGACGCACCAGTGGGTCACCCCCGGGGTGAGAGAGAAGAGGGCTGCGTAGTCCCGCAGTAATTGCTGGCAGTCGTTGCGCTGTTCCGGGGTCAGGGACGAGGCGAGTTGGACCCCTTCGATCGATCCATCGTGAATGTCGGATTGCAAGAGGTCGGGCAAGGGCTCGGAGTCGTCCTCGCCCCCCTCGTCGGTCGCCAGCAGTAGGCTCCGTTCGGTCCGGGCGAAGTGGGGTTTTAGCCTGTTAGCATGTAGGACCCGGAGGGGGTTCCGGGGGGACTCCAGATCGACCAGGTATGTGACGGGACTCTTCTTCTCCACCACCTTGAAGGGCCCGGTCCACTTGTCCTGGAGGGCGCCGGGTTCGACCGGGGCCATGACCCATACTTTCTGACCTGGCTCGAATTCTACAGTCGAGGTGTTGCGATCGTACCACCGCTTCATGTCCTCCTGGCTGGCCTCGAGGTTGGCTTCGGCCATGGCTCGGAACTTGCGGGTCTGGTTTCGGAGGGTCAGGAGGTATCGGTAGACGTCAGGAGGGGCGCCTCGGGGTTTCATCTCCCAGCCCTCCTTGACCAGGCTGAGCGGTCCGCGGACCGGGTGTCCATACAATAGTTCAAACGGGCTGAACCCCAGGGACTTCTGCGGGACCTCCCGATAGGCAAACAGGAGGCAGGGCAGCAGGACATCCCATTTCCGCCTGAGGGGTTCTTCCAGGCCCTGGATCATCCCTTTTAATGTTCGGTTGAACCGCTCAACCAGTCCGTTCCCCTGAGGGTGATAGGGGGTCGTGAACTTGTAGGTGACCCCGCACTGTTGCCACAGGGACCGCATGTACCTGGAGATAAAGTTCGTGCCGCGGTCGCTCACCACTTCGCTGGGGAATCCCACTCGGGAGAAGATCCCCATCAAGGCCCGGCCTACCACAGGGGCCGTTATAGTTCTTAGCGGGACCGCCTCCGGGTACCTGGTGGCGTGGTCCACGAGGACCAGGATGAAGCGGTGGCCCAGGGCGGTTTGGGGGTCCAGGGGTCCCACAATATCGATTCCGACCCGTTCGAACGGGGTGCTGACAGCGGGAAAGGGCTGGAGGGGGGCCTTGACCCGACCCCCCGTCTTTCCGCTGGCTTGGCAGGTCTGGCAGGACCGGCAGTGGTTGTCCACATCTCTCCGCATCCGGGGCCAGTAGAAGTGGGTCACCAGACGACTGTACGTTTTGTCTTGCCCCAAGTGTCCGGCGAGGGGCACATCATGGGCCAGGTTGAGAAGGAACTCCCGGAAGCGGAGGGGGACCACCAACACGCGGCTGGCCCCGAGTTCTGCTACTTTCTGTTCACTGTACAACAGGCCCTCGGCCCAGTAGATCCAGTGGGTGCCGGTCTGGTCACCGTTGGCTTGCGCGGTCGCCTGTTGTCGGACCCCTTCGAGAGAGGGACAGGACTGTTGCTCTTGCTGGAACTGCTCTCGGGTGGGGCCCCCTTCGTGTTGCCATTGCGTCAGCTCTGGTAGGACGCTCGGAGAAGCCACCTCTTCGGGGGAGGATTCGCTGGGCCCAGGGTCGGTGTCCGCCTCCTCCTCGCTGCTGGTGGGAGGGGGTGTGAGCCCCTCGGGTTGGGTGGTCCCGGAGGTCGAGGATGAGCGGGGGGCCTGGGCGGTCATGGACCGGGTGATGGCGCAGGCCCAATCAGCCAGTCCCAACATTCGGAGGTGCTCTCGTCGCTCTACTTGAGCCCAGGGGGAACTTTCCAAGTCGTTCCCCAGGAGACAGTCGACCGGGGCGTCGTCGCGCACTGTCACCTTCAGCAGGCCCGTCACCCCTCCCCACTCGAAGGGGACCAGGGCCATCTGGCATAGGCTTTCACTGTTGTCGGCCGTCCGTACGGGGCACAGCACATTCGGTAGAATCTGTTCAGGGGTCACCAGGTGGCAGCGGACAGCGGTGATGCTGGCGCCCGTGTCGCGAAGGGCTTCGGCCCGTTGCCCGTTGACCGTGACCTGCTGCCGGTACTTCTGGGTGTTGGTTGGGATGGGGGCGCAGGGTACCATCTCTCGGCTACCCAGGCAGACCAGGGACATGGCTGCCGGCTCCCACTCAGTGCTCTCTCGGTCGAGGGCCTCCTCTTCCTCTTCTCCTCCCCCCAAGGCGGCGGCTGTCAGCTGCCGGGGCGGGGGCCCGCCGGCCCCGTTTCTTCGGTTCAGAGGGCAGGCCGGATCGCTGGCAAAGTGTCCGGTTTGTTGGCAGCCATAGCAGGTCATTGGTGGCCGTGGTCCGGGTCGGGCCGGGCCCCCCCTTCGGGCTAGGCTCGGGGAGAGATGTGGCTGCGGTGGCCCTCGAGGGGGGCTCCTGGGGGCCCCGGCGGGAGGGTCTCGGTTCCTGTTCGGCCCTCCCCCCCCACCGCGCTGGCGTGGGGGTCCGTTGGGGTTCCTCTGGTACTCCCCCATTGAGCTCCGGGGGACCCGGGAGTTGACCCATCGATCGGCCTCGACGGCAAGTTTTCGCGGGTCGGTCATTTTGCTGTCGAGGAGGTGCTGTCTCAGTTCCACGAAGCAGTTGTTGGAAAGATGTTCCCACACGATGAGGTCGACCAGCTGCCCGTAGGTGGTTACTTTGCTTCCTTTGATCCACCCTTCCAGGGCCCGACTGAAAAAGTCCACATATTCCACCCATGTGGTGCCCGGGATTTTCTTGCAGTCTCGGAACCGCTGGCGGTACATTTCCGCTGTTAGCCCGTAGCGGGTGAGCAGGGCCTCCTTCATGTGATCGTAGGAGGTCATCACCTCCTCCGGTAGCTGGAGCAGCGTGTCCCGTCCTTCACTCAGGAATCGCCCCCACAGGCCTGCGCCCCAGTCTTTTCGGGGCACCCGATGGGAGGCCATGGCCACCTCGTAGGCCTTAAACCATTGTTGGATGTCGTCATTCTTGTAATACTCCTTGACGACCTCTTTCGGGATATGTACCTTGGCCTCGGAAGGCGGTAGAGTGTCTCTAGTACTGGGGGTGTCGGTCCCTCCGTTCTTGGCCTTGATCTCGAGTTCCTTGAGACTGCGCTCGTGCTCAAGAGTTAGTTTCTTTTCCTCCAACTCCCGGTGTCGTCTCTTCTCTTCTATCTCTTCTTGAAGGCGTAGCTGCTCGAGGGCCAGTTTCTTTTCTGCCAGCTGGAGTTCGCCGTCCAGCCGCAGTCGGGCGAGCTCTAGCTCGTGGCTCCGGACCTTTTCCCGCTCTCGTATTTCTTCTTCGGAGAGGCCGGTTTGCCCTTCTTCCTGGGAGGGGCCTGCCCCGGCCTCCAACCATGCCCTCAGAGCTTTCTGCATCTCTTCTTTGGTACCTAGGCTGGTGGTTGCAATGCCTTTGTCTTTGCAGAACTGTTTTAGTTCTTTGTGCGTATATTCTTCCAGCCGTTCGGGCTGGAACTCCATTGTCGCGTTGTTTTCCTGGCTGCTCATGATGCTATTCGTTTAGATGAGTAGCTAGTGGGTACTGGCTGGTACGTACTGCGTTCGGCTCGGATCCCGTCGCTGGCCACCAAATGTTGGAGGGCGGACCCCGAGGAGTCGGTGAGACCACCAAGGGGGGCCCTCTCACTGCACGAAGTAGCCGAGCGCTGCCGAGAAGTCCCCTGTGAGATCCTTCTCCTATTACGTACTAGCACAGTAACACCACCACACAGGACTCAAGGAGGTTGTCTGGTGACAAGCAATTCTTTATCAGTAATAAAAAGGTTACGAGGTCAATATTTACACGAAGGGATCGAGGGATCCACCAAAAGTCTCAGTGTCTCTTTGGAAGGGTAGGGGTAGCGGGACAGTCTTTGGTAGGAGTGCGGTACGAGGGTACCTGGGGCCCAGTTCTTATCCTCAAGCTGGAGGACCTCCGGATCTTGGATGGGTCGAGCCGCGACGGCGTCAGCAGGGCTCTGGCGTACAGTTCGTGGAGAGCCGCGATTCAATCAGCAGGGCTCTCAAGATGGTTTCTGCTCAGCTCGAGCCGCGATGTCGTCAGCAGGGCTCCGAGGAAGGTTTCAGCGAGGTTGGACCGCGACAGCGTCAGCAGGGCTCCGATGTTCCAGGTGGCTCAGAAAGGGTGCACAAGAGGGAGCCGCGACGCAGTCAGCAGGGCTCGTGATGGTTCCGACAAGAGTTCTTCTCCGTAGGGTCAGCCGCGATTCAATCAGCAGGGCTCTCGACTCCGGGATACAACTGCCGAGCTGTGGTGGGGTCGCCCCAGATATAGGTCTGGAGCCCTTTGATGTCCGGACCTATGCGCCCGAGGGGGCGGAGTGGCCGGGTGGAGGTGGCCAGACGCCCAGCAGGAGAGGCGCCAGGCCCATGGGAGTTGCAGGGCGATCACACCTCGAGAGGGGAGGACAGTTGGGGGTCCCATCGATACTGTCCTCCGCCGGGGGCGATGAATGGTTCCTGCGGCACCCCCTGGCTAGTTCGTGGTGCCTCGATGTCGGGGCTTCGCTGGGGTCGAGGCCGGGTTGAGCGGGGTCGCGCCGGCTGGTGCACGGCGTGACGTGGAGGCCAACAAGATGGCGGAGCCACGAGGAGTATGCGACCACGTGCAGCTCCGGGTGAAGGGCCTTGGTGCAGTTCAGACGGGTGGCCCGTGACGGCCGGGGCGGGGAACGGGCACAATCCAGGGGGTTAAGGACCACGCCACGAGGCCGGGTCCAACATATAGGGACTCCCGTAATAGTTGAGTTGGGGTGGAACTCCAGCGGGGGGGGCAATGATTAAATGTGTCTCAATAAGTTGAGGGTGAGGCAACCTCTCTAAAATCTGTTGGATCCCTTCGATTGCAATTTAATAGTAGATCAGTACACAGATTTAATGTTTTGGTTTAGTACTCTTGCTGAAGCACCTGCAGTGTTTTGTCAATCCAATTGGTCACACACTGCCACTCCTGAGCGAGCGATGCAATTGGCTTTGCCATTGCCTGATTGGCAATGTTAGAATTATAGAAAACAGTTGTGAGAAGCTGGTCTGGTGTATGATGTCCATTAATGTAAGTGGGCACCCTGCACCAGTCCAGACAACTTTTATGGCGATTTAAGAGGTCTTAGACAACCTTAAAAAGCCCTCTAAGTGGTAGCTGTGAGAGCAGCCTTCAGGCTTGGTCCAGAAGGAGTGTAAAGCAGTTTGTTTTACCAGAATGCAATCTTATAGTATAGATCAAGTGAAAAGAACCACACAAGGTATTTATAAAAATATGTATTTCTCTCTTAACACGTTTAGATATCTCCTACCGGGAGACAAACACAATGCACACAATACTTTGCAAAGAAATGCAGTAAATCGCACAGAATACACAGTGGACCCCAGGGGGGGAGGGCAACCATATACCAAGAAAGTGGTATAAGATCCACGACTCAGGTCAAGACAATGTCTAAAGGACATAGAAGTGCTGGGGACCCAAAGAACCACCCAAGGTGAGTAGATCGAGACCTCACAGAGAGCGTGTGCCGTGTGGGAACACGTCCGCGTGCTCAGTACAAATCCGCGTGTAAGTCGCAGTTGAAATTTTAAAGATTATGGACCCTTCCGAGTGAACCCTGTGAAAGACAGAAGGTTGAAGAGCCACCCCACTCGTGGATACCCTAGTACCCGCGTTACCTACACCAGGGAAGCCGGGTGGATAGGTGTGAAGTGGTGTTGGAAACCGCCGTCAAACCCAATAGAGGTACCTGCAAGCAGAGGAGACTGAGTCTGTCACTCAGGAGTGACCCGGTGATCTGGAAGACGAATGCCCACCAACGTCGAATTTCAGGAGAGTTGACGAGGTCCTGGACTTTGCAGCTGTGAGGACCAGGCGACGCTGAGTAAGACCAGGAGCCATGCACAAGCTGTCCCACGTCGGATGTCGAGTGGTGTGGGGTTGGTGTACGGCGGGAGCACCGACAAGCTTTGACAAAGGCAACCAACGCAGACGTCGAAGGTGCAGAGTCGGGACCAGCAAGGTACAGGGGACTCACCACAAGCAGGGGAGTCGGGGCAGGCCCCGAGCAATGAGGGGAGCCTACAAGAAACAAAGGTGACCCTCAAATGGACCCACAGGCTGGAGGCACTGGAATCTTGAGAGGACTTCCGGCATCTCACCAAAAGATGCAGGCTATGGTGCAAATGATGTGGCCGAAGACTTTGGTCACTGGAGATGCTTGAGGTGGGGGCTACTTGGAACCGGAAGATCGTCATTGAAAGAAGCCAACAAGCCTTTGCAACTGCAAGTTGACTCGGTGCACAGGGGTTCGGTTATTACAGCCCCCATGAGGGATACAGGCATCAAACTTGGTGAGGGGGCCGAGCAGACGTCGAGAGCTGTGGAGAACCACCACCTGTGTTGCAGAACCTTTCGGCTTCTGGAGGAGCTCAGGATCAGCAGACTGGTCGACTTAGTTGTTGTGCCTGTGAATGCAGAGAAGTGACTCCTTCACTTTAAGGGAGATTCCTTCAGGTGTCTTTGATGCCCACAGGCCTTGGAAGGTTTCTGTATGGTGCACTGGCACAGATGATGCAGCAGACTGGAAGGAAGACTAAGTCAAGCCCAAGCGAAGTCTAGAGTGCCCGGACGGTAGAAGAAGTGGTGTCTGATCTGAATCTTGTCCCATGACGAATCTGGGGACCCACTCACAGGTAAACCCTTAAGTACCCTAAGGAAAGGGTTGGGACGATTCATTGGACCCTCTCAGGGTAGTGGGGAGATTACTCCCATGTCCTTTGTCCTAACGGCTCCCAGAGCTGATTTGAACTGGACTATGCATGGGACACCAAATGTGCCCCTCATGCAGACTGAGTGACGCTGTCAAGCGCAACCACCCTGCCCCAGTACACTAAATCCTGTCTGGGAGGTGGTCTCACCTCCCTGTGATAGGATGCCTATTGTTCTGCCTTCCCCTGCTCAAGCTAGGCTCAGCAGCAGAAGGGCAGATTCGTGTCTCAGGTGGGCAGCAACCATTGTGTGCTGTCTGGGTCTAGAAGGCTGGTACCCGGAAACACGGTGAGCCTAACGGAGGGGTCTTCCAGTGCTTGGGATCATACCTCCCACACTGTTTATAGTGTGGGGGTATGATTCCAACATGTTTGATACCAAACATGATAGGGTTTGTTGCAGCCGATTTTGAGATGGTCATCACGTAATTACGTGGTGCCTCTCTATATAGTATATGGCTGCTTCACTTACAACCCAGGACAATATATCTTTAGTAAGAGGTGTTGGCACCAGCTTACACAGCCTGCAATGGCAGGCATGTAGTTCCATTTTGAATGGTCTCCCATGGGTGGCATAATGCATGCTTCAGCCCATGGGGGCCCTCTGGGGTACCTATGGCCTGGTACCTTAGTACCATATACTAGGGACTGATCAGGGTACCCCAGTATCCAATCTGGACAGTACCTAAGTAATGGACAAACCACTTTAAGGGAGAAAGCAGATAGACTGGGGTCCAGATTAGCAGGATCCCAGTCAGACTAGTCAATAACAGCTTAGCACCATGCAAAAAGTGGGGGTAACCATAAAGCAGATCCTACTTTCGTACACAACCCCCTCCCCCCTCCCCCAACGTAAGGAGATGAGACTAACCTTGCCCAGTTGAGCCTTAATTTCCTAAGTGGATATATCTGGAGAGTCCATCTGTGTTGATATGGTTACTCCCAGGTATATATTCCACTGTATAGTCCATCCCCTCTAGGAAATGGATCTCCTCAAAAGTTTGGGGTTTTCACCCTTTATCTGTTTAAGCCATAAGCGGGGCTTATGGTCTGTCTGAACAATGAAGCAAGTGCCAAACAAGTATGGCCTCAACTTCTTCAGGGCCCAGACCACAGCAAAGGCCTCCTTCTCAATAGCTGACCAGCATTTCTCTCTCGGGGTCAACCTTCTGCTGATAAAAGCTACTGGTTGATCTTGGCCCTCTGCATTCAGTTGTGATAATACAGCCCCTACCCCTAACTCAGATGCATCTGTTTGAACAATGAAGGTTTTTGAATAATCAGGACTCTGCAGAATGGGAGCAGTGCATTGCGTGCGTGAGGCCATCAAATATCTTTTGACAGCTTACTGTCCACTGAACTTTCTAGGGCATTTTCTTTGAATGTCAGATCATTCAGGGGAGTCACTATGGAACCATATCCCTTTACAAATCTTCTGTAATACCTAGTCCGGCTCAAGAAAGCTATGAACTGAGTCTGGGTAGGTGGAGCAACCCATTACATTATGGTCTGGATTTTGCTCTGTAGTGGTTGAACCTGGCCTCTACCTACCAGGTGGCCCAGTACACAGCCTTGCTCTGCCCTATCTGGCACTTAGTGGCCTTGATAGTGAGGACGGCTTTCTGCAGAGTCTCCAAAACATTTCTTAGGTGGACCAGGTGATCCTCCCAGGTGGAGCTAAAGACACCAATATCATCTAGATATGTTGCACTATAGGCTTCCAGACCTGTTAGAACTTTGTTCACCAACCTCTGAAATGTGGCAGGTGCATTCTTCATACCAAAAGGTATTACAATAAATTGATAATGCCCACTAGGGGTTGAGAATGCTGTTTTTGGTTTGGCATCCTCAGCTAGTCTGATTTGCCAGCAACCAGCAGTCCGGTAAGATGTACTCAGAAACTTGGCTGAGGCCAAAGTATCAATGAGATTTGGATGAACATCAGTCCTAGTGACTGCATTGAGACCTCTGTAGTCTACACAAAACCTAATTTCTCTTTTTCCACCCTTGGTGTGAGGTTTAGGTACTAGGACTACTGGGCTAGCCCAAGGGTTATTGGAGGGTGCAAGTACTCCAAACTCTCGCCTGTGTCCACTTCATGGGTACACCAAGTGGTTTGACTGGGTGTCAGAGAAAACCTATGCCTGTATTGATTGAGGACTTTCCCGCAATCAAATCAATCCGCTGTTGATCAGTGAGGCTGCCTGCCAAGGCCACTCTATCAACTGATCCATCATCAAGGTTCTGAGAGGAGATCAGGGAGAGGGTCACTCTTCCTCCTGTCCCTCATCAGTTGCCATGAACAAGCCCATGTCAGCCCTGTCCACAAAAGGTTTTAGCTTGTTCACATGAAGTACCCTATGGAGACTTCTAGGAGTGCCAAGGTCCACCAGGTAGGTGACCTCACCCTTTTGTTCAAGTATAGTGTGGGCTCCACTCCATTTGTCCTGGAGAGCTGCTGGGGCCATGGGCTCCAACATCCACACTTTCTGACCTGGCTGGTAAACAGTCAGGATAGCCTTTTGGTCATGCTAATCTTCTTGAAGTTTTTGGCTGGCCTCCAGGTTATTGCTTGCCTGCTTCATGTACTCAGCCATGCAGGAGCGCAGACCAAGTATATAGTCCACTATGTCCTCTTTTGGAGGTTTGAGAGGTAACTCCCATTACTCCTTCACCAGACACAAGGGACTCCTAACTGGATAGCCAAACAGAAGTTCAAAAGGGCTGTAGCCAACCCCCTTCTGAGGAACCTCTCTGTAGGCAAAGAGAAGGCAGGGTATTAGGACATCCCATTTTCACCTAAGCTTTTCTGGGAGGCCTATGGTCATACCCTATAGGGTCTTGCTGAACCTTTCAACAAGCTCATTGCATTGAGGATGGTAGGGTGTGGTGAATGTGTAATTCACTCCACACTGTTTCCACATTGCAGTTATGTAACTTGACATGAAGTTGGTGCCTCTACCAGTCGAGAACTCCTTAGGGAAGCCCACTCTGGAAACAAAATCCCACGATAGCCCTTGCCACTACATGGGCTGTAGTGGTTCTAAGGGGAATAGCTTCTAGGTACCTAGTGGCATGGTCCACCACCACTAGTATGTAACTATGCCCAAATGCAGTTGTAGGGTTCATTCGACCTACAATGTCAATCCCAACCCTCTCAAAGGGAACCTCAACCACTGGAAGTGGAATTAAGGGGACCTTTGTGATGTCACCTGACTTGCCACTGGCTTGGAAAGTAGCACAGGAGCAGCAAAACTCCTTAGTGTCCTCAGACGTATGGGGCCAGTGAAAGTGAGGGACAAGTATGTCCCAAGTCCAGTTTTGCCCTAAGTGTCCTGCCAGAGGAATATCATGTGCAAGGGTGAGTAGGAACCCTCTAAATCTCTGGGGTATAACCAACCTCTTGGTGGCACCAGGCCTGAGGGCTCTACCGTCTGAGTAAAGAAGTCCTTTATCCCAGTAGATCCTATGGAACCCACTGATATTACCTGTAGCCTCAGCAGCAGCTTGCTGTCTGAGGGGTTCAAGAGAGGGGCAGGTCTGCTTCTCCTAACTCAGATCTGCTCTGGAAGAACCCCCTGCCCCCAAGAACTCAGCCTGATCAGGCCCAAGTTCCCCTGAAGCACTACCTTCACAGAGGCTTAGATCATCTCCCTCAAGAGACTGATCCTCACTCGGAGTCTGTGGGGAGGGCAAAGCCTTACCCTTCCTGCTCCTTCTCTTGAAAGGCACCTGGTCCATTGCTCCAGGATCCCGGGTCTGTTCGGTGGTAAGCTATTTGGCTTGAGCCCTTGTCACTGCAAACACACTTGCAGAGATACCCAGCATTTATGCACAAGTCCTGAACTCTACTTCATCCCAGGCTGAAGTTTCCAAATCATTGCTCAACAAACAGTCTACAGGTATGTCTGAAGATACCACAACCTTCTTAGGTCCAGTTACCCCTCCCCAGCTGAGTCACAACTGCCAAGGAATAGTCAGTCCTGATATTGCCAACATTGATCACTTAGTACACTTGTCCAAGTATGATCCGGTCAGCAGACACAAGATTCTCGGTCACCATAGTGACACTGGCACCTGTGTCCATGTAGGTCATGGCCTCTTTTCCACTAATTAAAGGCTGTTGCCTGTACTTGCCCAAGTTAGTGGGACTTACCAGTAAGGTGGCAAGATTTATGCCACCATCACAGACCTAAACAGCCTGAGCTGGACTTCTGACTAAGTTAGAACCCAAGGTTAACCCCATTAATCGCTTGTTTCCTGTACCACCACTTGTACTTTGTTCTAGGGGGAGGGGGAGCAGTTGCGTTAGGGGCTGTGGTGGTAGGGGTAGTCTCCTTGGCTTTTGGACAATCCGCATCCTTTGTCCAATGAGTCTTTACCTTACAGACTTAGCACCAATGTTTCTTTTTGCCTTTCTTGGATGTGTGTTACTCCCCGACCCCTCTCCTGATGCATGTGTTTGGGGCCCTTGAGAAGACTTTCTTATCTTTGCCCTTTTCCCCACCCTTATCTTGAGTTTTATAAGAATCTTGCTTCTTCTAGTCACCTCCATTACCCTGATTTTTCTGCTTCACCCTAATGCGAAACCATTTGTCTGCCTTCTTTCCTGATTCTTGGAGAGAGGTCAGACCAGAGTCCACCAGGTACTGGTGCAAAAGCAGTTTTTGACAATTATTGAGGATCTGCTCCCTCATAATCAAATTGTACAATCCTTGGTAGTCCTGCACTTTGCACCCATGTAGCCAGCCTTCCAGAAACTTAATGGCACTAGCCACAGAATCTACCCAATCACGGGTCTGGGCTTTCTGGGTGGCTCTAAACTTAAACATGTATTGTTTAGTTGTTAAGCCAAACCCATCAATTAAAGCGCTCTTCAACACTGAGTAATTATTAGCATAGTCTTCTATAACAGTGAGGAGCTTATCTCTACCATTGTTAGCAAATGAGAGCCACAACATAACTGACTACTGCCCTTGAGGGACCATCTGAACTTTACAGGCCCTTTCCAAAACAGTTATCCATTTGTGGATATCATCCCCAACAGGTCAGGGAGGGACTATCTTGCTCAAGTTCCTGTGGTCACAAGAAGTGTCTCTAACTCTAGGGACACTGTTGCTGCTACCATGGACTCTAGTCCCAATTTATTCCAAGTCCTCTGGACTTCTAGTGACTCTGTCAAGGGCCAACTGTTCTTGCCTGAGCCTAAATCTAGCTTTCTCAAGTTCCAGCATTTGGTATTCCCTATCCAAAGAGTTCTCCCTCTTACTAGAAATGGAGGTCCCTACTGACTGCCCTGAGGCATTGGCTTCTGCAGAGGAGAATCTAGACCTCCTTGGTCTACTCTGCACTTTCCCATTAGGAACAAAGGGGGCCTCCTCTTGGTCACCTGCAGTATCCTTGGGGAGGACCGAGATGTCCAGGTGGGAGTCATCAGTCTCTACCTGGTCAGGGTTAGATTCAAGGTCATAAAGAGGTCCCCCTCCTGGCCTATCTTCAGTCCCCTGCCCACCCACTCTTTCCTGTTCATCTGACCCACTGGCTTTCATTAGGTCATCTAACAGTAACTCCTGCAGGAGGCGTTGAGTGTTGGCACTTTCCCCAGCCTTCAGCTTTCTAGAGGTACACAGGATTTCAGTTCATGGAACAAAAGCTCACTGTATCTGAAAGAGACACGTTAGTGATAGGTTCCTTACCTTAGAATATCCCCAGGCGTCAGACTGGATCCGGAAAGTCTTTTTGTAGCAGTACCCCTGCGCGTCGTTAGGTGGCGTCGTGCAGTTCCGCGTCCGTCACTGGCGTCGTATGCGCCGAGATGACGTCACGGAGACTACTTAGGCGCCACCCATGCGTCAGTTCTGTTCTTTCTTTTTCCGCGCCAGCAAGCGCAGATCCGGTTAGAGCACGTAACTTAGTCTCTTTTTGACTACACTTTTGAGACTTTTGTCTCCCTTTTTTTCCTTGGTGCACGTAGGGATGGCTGGATTTAAGTCTTGTGGGGCCTGCCGTCGCAATATGTCGGTGGCGGACCCCCACGATGTTTGCCTCTACTGCCTCGAGACCGACCACGAATCCCGGTCCTGCCGGGACTGTCTGGCCATGGCCCCGAAGGCCTTGAGGGAGCGGCGCCGGAAGCTGTTGGAGGTCCGGCACTCGTCCCAATGCCGTTCCAGGTCCAGGGACCGTTCCCTGGAACGCTCGCGGGGCCGCAGTCGTCGCTCCTCGGGCTCCATGTCTTCGCCCTCTGATTCTAGTAAGCGTTGACATAAAAAGAAGTCGAAGAAGTGTGTTCGCTCTCTGACGTCCCCCTATCAGTCCTCTGATGCAGACAAGCGGGACAGGGGTTCTGCCCCTGCGAGGAGCCCGAGAGTCCCACGGCCTACCCACCTTACCCGGGTCCGTCGGCGACTCCCAAACAGGTACAAGAATTTCTTGCCACCATGGACTGCCTTTTTAGGCCTCAGGCTCCTGCCGGCGCGCCTTCGGGCCCGCGGTCCCGTGTCCAGATCCTGTTGGGCCATCTGTGCTGCCGGTGGATCAAGCTTCAGCGCCGCAGGATCCTGCGCCGTTGGCTCTGGCCCCGGCGCCACCCTCGGCTCCGCCTCCGGCACCGCAGTGGGTGCTCTTTGTCCTGCCCTTACCCCGGTTCCAGGACCATTTCGTTCCTACCTGGGATCCGCATTGGGACGCGGTGCCGGGGCCCCTGTGGATAAGAATGTCGCCAGGCGTCACCTCCCGGTTCCTGGTGACCCCGCGTTTCTGACCACTCCTCCTGCGCCTGAGAGCCTGGTCATCCAAGCCTCGACGTCCCAGAGTGCCTTTCCCACGGCTCTCCCGGAAAAGGACTCTAAGAAGCTGGAACAGTTTGGGAAGCGGTGTTTGCCTTCGGCCAGCTTGGCGCTGCGGTCTGTGAACACCGCCTGTTTATTGGGCTGCTATTCCCATGCGGTGTGGGATACGGTTGCTCATGTGTTGCCTCAGTGTCCTAAGGAGGTCCACGCTGTGCTGTCCCAAGGAGTTGCTGAGAGTAAGGATGCAGCTAAGTTCGCCATTCGGTGTGGTTTGGACACCGCTGACTCACTGGGCAGGGCGATTTCTACGACTGTGGCGCTTTGTCACCACGCCTGTTTGAGATCCACCGGGTTCTCGCCTGATGTCCAGAGCTCGCTCATGGACATGCCCTTTGAGGGCACTCGCCTGTTTGGCGATAAGGCCAACAGTGCACTGGAACGTTTTAAGGATTTGCGGGCCACAGCCAAGTCCTTGGGTCTTTCCACAAAGAGCCCGGCCACTCCTGGTTTTCGTTCCTTTCGTGGCCATGGCAGAGGCGCCCAGGCACATTCCTTCAGCATGCCTGTGGAGAACCAGCCTCAGCGCGGCTTCCGCAGGGGCGGGTCTGGGAATCAGCGTGGGGGTCAGTCCACCTCCGCCCCTGCTGCTTCTACCTCCAAACCTTCCTAGTCCGAGCTTTGTGGAACACCCCACGCCGGTGAGTGGTAGGATCCGCCACCACCTCCCCTACTGGAGCGATATCACATCGGACAAGTGGGTGTAGCAGATCATCCGCAGAGGTTGCTCTCGTCCCTTTCGGTCCTCCCCTCCAGCCATGCCATCTCGGTGCCACCGCATGTTGGGGGATCATTTGGTACTTCTCCAGCAGGAAGTCACAGCCCTCTTGGCCAAGGGGGCCATTGAGTGCGCTCCTGGGCCGGAAGTAGGGAGTGGTTGTTATTCCCACTACTTTCTGGTCCCCAAGAAGGACAAAAGGGGCCTGCGCCTCATCTTGGACCACCGGAACGTCAATCGCTTCCTCCGGAAGAAGTTCAAAATGCTGACTCTGGCTCAGGTCCTGACTGCCCTCGACCCTGGAGACTGGATGGTAGCGTTGGACTTGAAGGACGCATATTTTCGTATCCCCGTCCTACCGGCCCACCTGCAGTTCACGGTAGGCCAGGAGCATTTTCAGTTTGCCGTGCTCCCCTTCAGCCTTACCAGCACCCCTCGGGTGTTCACGAAGGTGATGGCGGTGGTGGCAGCTCCTCTGCGCAGGTCAGGCGTGTCAGTCTACCCTTACCTGGACGACTGTTTGTTGAAGGCGGGCTCGCCCCAGGCAGTCGTCAACCACTTCCAGACTACGGCCGACCTGCATTTGCTGGGGTTCTCCATCAAACTGCCAAAGTCGCACCTGAGTCCCTCTCAGAAGCTCACCCTTCATCGGAGCGGTTCTGGATTCGACACTGTTTCGGGTTTATCCTCCCGAGCAGCGAGTCCGGGATATTCGGGCTATGATTCCGATCTTTCAGCCTCTGTCCTGGGTTTCAGTCAGGATGACCCTCCGGCTCCTGGGCCTGATGGCCTCCTGCATCCTGCTAGTGCAACATGCCAGATGGCATATGCGGGCTCTGCAGTGGGATCTGAAGTTCCAGTGGGCGCAGCATCTGGGCAACCTGTCCGATCATGTCCAGATCTCGGAGGGCACTGCGCGACAATTGCAGTGGTGGCTCACGGATCGCGATTGGGTCACTGGCAGATCCCTCTCCCTTCCCCAACCGGAGCACACAGTGGTGACAGATGCATCCCTCCTGGGATGGGTAGGTCACTTGGGAGAGGCGGAGAACAGAGGACTCTGGTCTCCGGTGGAGTCCCGGCTCCATATCAACCTTTTGGAGCTTCAGGCGATCCGACTTGCACTGAAGGCATTCCTTCCCTCTGTCCGGGGAAGTGTGGTGCAGGTGTTCACGGACAACACCACCGCCATTTGGTATTGCAACAATCAGGGCAGGGTGGGGTCCTGGACCCTATGTCAGGAGTCTCTGCGCCTCTGGACATGGCTGGAACATTAAGGCATTACCTTGGTGGTTCAACACCTGGCAGGTTCTCTGAACGCCAGGGTGGACGAACTCAGCCGCCAGTGTTTGATGGATCTCGAATATCGTCTGAACTCGGACATGGCGCAAGGTCTCTTTCAGCAGTGGGGAGAGCCTTGGTTAGATCTCTTCGCCACCGAGAACACGCAATGTCATCAGTTCTGCGCGTTGGAATTTCCAAGGCGGTACTCGCTAAGCTACGCTTTTTGTCGCGAGTGGTGTTGCAGTCTGTTGTATGCCTTTCCGCCTATACCACTTCTACCCAGAGTTCTGAAGAAGATTCGGCGCGACCGGGCCCAAGTCATCCTTGTGGCTCCGGATTGGGCACGAAGATACTGGTATCCCGAGCTACTCGGCATGGCGATCGATCCCCCCGATCCAACTGCGTCTTCGGGAGGATCTTCTGTCGCAGCAGCAGGGGACGGTCCTCCACCCGAACCTGTCCAGCCTCCACCTTTACGCGTGGAGATTGAGCGGCGACAGTTGACAGCCTTTGATCTTCCTCCCGAAATCTGTGATGTCATTCTGGCAGCCAGGCGTCCCTCCACTAAAACGGTATACGCCTGCAGATGGAACTAATTTGTGGCATGGTGCACAGCCTCCCCTTTCTGCCCCTCTTTCCGAAGTCCTTCTGTTGCTTCTTTCTTTGGCCCAGCAGGGCTCTGCTCTGGGCACTATCAAAGGTTATCTTTCGGCCATATCCACCTTTTTACGGCTTCCAGATCAGCCTTCTCTTTTTAAGTCCCCGGTTGTTAACCGTTTCCTAAAAGGCATTACGCACATGTTTCCTCCTGTGCCGTTCATAATGCCTCAACGGGACTTAAACCTTGTCTTGACATATCTGATGTGCGCTCCCTTCGAGCCCCTTCATACCTGTCCTTTGCATCTTCTCACTCTCAAGACGGCTTTCCTGGTAGCTATCACCTCTGCCAGAAGAGTGAGTGAGCTCCAGGCTCTTTCTTCCAAACCTCCTTTCCTTTCTGTTCATCCAGACAAGGTGGTTTTAAGCACCCGTCCTTCTTTCTTGCCAAAGGTTGTCACGCCCTTCCACATTGGGCAGACCATCACTTTGCCTACCTTCTTTCCGCCTCCTTCCAAAGAGGAAGAGAGGCTCCACCGTCTGGACCCAAAACATGCGCTCTAGTTCTACCTGAAGCGCACACAACAGTTCCAGGTGGATGACCAGCTCTTGGTTGGCTACGTGGGTGCCAAAAGAGGTCAGGCTGTGCACAAATGGACCATCTCTCGGTGGGTCGTTCTCTGCATCAAGGCCTGTTACTCGTTGGCTAAGAAGGAGCCTCCTGTGGGGCTGCGTGCCCATTCTACCAGGGCTATGGCAGCTACTACTGCCTTGGGATGCGACGTCCCCTTGCAGGACATTTGTCAGGCAGCTACGTGGACCTCGCTGCACACGTTTACCAAGCATTACTGCCTTGACAGTCAGGTCCGGAGAGACGGCTTCTTTGGCCGTTCTGTTCTCCGTGACTTTCTGGTGTAATCTATTCGCAGACTCACCACCGGGGTTGGTATTGCTGGGGTATCTATTCTAAGATTAGGAATCTATCACTAACGTGTCTCTTTCGGATGCACAAGTTACTACTTGTGTAACGATATATCTGTAAGAGACATCAGTTAGTGATAGATTCCTTACCGCCCCACCCATCCTCCCTGTTCTGCGAACTGATTTCTAGGGTTAAGGTCATCCGATTCAAGGCCCTAGTTTCATGGCACCAGTGGTCAGTTTTTTGCATGGCTCTACGTTCCTGGCGCGGAAAGTCGTGTACAGAACTGATGTCAGCACGCATGGGTGGTGCCGAAGTAGTCTCCGTGACGTCATCTCAGCGCATACGACGCCAGTGACAAACGCAGAGCCGCATGACGCCACCTACTGATGCGCAGGGGTACTGCTACGAAAAGACTTTCTGTATCCAGTCTGATGGCTGGGGATATTCTAAGGTAAGGAACCTATCACTAACTAATGTCTCTTACAGATATATTGTTACACAAGTAGTAACTTGTGCATCTAGTAGGCAGAGAGCCACTGGCATCTCTTTTAGAAGACATACTAAGTGAGGTGTGATGTTGCTCCTACCTAACCTAGTGGAAGCTAAACTTTCTGAGGTTGGAGAAAGGGTGTGCTAGACCCTTGACTTACCCAACCCTAAGTTAAGTATAACTTACTATTCTAAGCTTGTATTATATGTGCCTAGTATTAGTGATGGTTTTTCAATTAATCAACAAAGATTTATCTGGTAAAACAATGCAGGCTTGAATCCCAACCGCTGCACACCAATGTGAGAAGCTGACCTGGTATATGATGTCCACTAATGTAAGTGCCCACCCTGCACCAGTCCAGACAACCCTTATGGTGATTTAAGAGGTCTTAGACAGCCTTAGAAAGTTCTTTAAGTGGTAGCTGTGGAGAGCAGCCTTCAGGCTTAGTCCAGAAAGAGTGTAAAGCAGATTGTTTTACCAGAATGAAATTTTATAGTCTAGATCGAGTGAAAAAAACCACACGTTATTAATAAAAATATGTATTTATTATATAATACTCTCTAAAACATTTAGATATCTCCTACTAAGAAAGTGGTATAAGAACCACTACTCGGGTCAAGACAACGTGGAGAGGACGTAGAAGTGCTGGGGACCCAAGGAACCACCCAAGGTGAGTAGATGGGGGTGGGGGGGGGCCCACGGAGAGCATGTGCAGTGTGGTAACACGATCCTATGCTCCGTACATATCAGCGTGTAAGTCACGGTTGGAATATTAAAGATTAAGGACCCTTCCCAGTGGACGCTGAGGAAACCCTGTGGATGACAGAGGGTTGGAGAGCCATGCACCAGTGGATACCTTAGTACCCATGTTGCCTACACCAGGGAAGCCAGGTGCATAGGTGTGAAATGGTGTTGGGAACCGCAGTCGAACCCAATGGAGGACTTCAGGAAAGTGCCGCTGCTGAGGGAGAAAGTGTCCACGTGGAATACGAAGGTGGGTTCTAGTTGAGAGGTACCTGCAAGCAGAGAGGGCAGAGTCTATGTCACTCAGGAGTGACCTGGAGATCCGCAAGAGGAATGCCCACCAACGTCCAGAGTTGCAGGAGAGTTGAAGAGGACCTTGACTCTGCAGCTGAGAGGGCCAGGTGACGCTGAGGAAGACCAGGAGCTGTGCATGAGCCGTCCCATGTCGGATTTCGCGTGATGAGGGGTCGGTGTCTGGCGGAAGCACCAACAAACCTTGACAAAGGCAACCAACGAAGAAGTCGAAGAAGGTGCAATGTTGGGACCAGCAAGGTCCAGGGGACACACCACAAGCAGGGGGGTCAGGGCAGGCCCCAGCAATCAGGGGAGCCCAAAAGAAACAAAGGTGACCCTCAAATGGACCCACAGGCCGGAGGCACTGGAGTCGCGAGAGGACCTCAAGCAGCTCACCAAAAGATGCAGGCCACGGTGCAAACGATGCAATGTAGACGAAGACTTTGGTCACTGGAGATGCTTGAGGCTGGGGCTACTTGGAGCCCAAAGATCTTCTTGGAAGGAAGCCAACAAGTCTTGCCAACTTCTTGTTGACACGGTGCACAGGGATTCGGTAATTGCAGCCCCCTCGAGGGATACTGGACTCAAAGTTGGTGAGAGGGCAGGGCAGGCCTCGAGAGCTGTGGAGAACCACCACCTGTGTTGCAGAACGTTTCGGAGTCCGGAGGAGCCCAGGATCAGCAGACCAGTTGACTTAGTTGATGTGCCTGCGAATGCAGGGAAGTGACTTTTTCACTTCAAGGGAGATTCCTCCAGGTGTCTTTGATGCCCACAGGCCTTGGAAGGTTCATTTATGGTGCACAGGCACAGACGATGCAGCAGACTGGAAGGGAGACTGTCGAGCCCCAACGAAGTTTAGCGAAGTCCAGAGTGCTCAGACGGTAGAAGAAGTGATGTCTGAGCTGAATCTTGTCCCACAACGAATCTAGGGACCCACCCATAGGTAAGCCCTTAAGTACCCTAAGGAAAGGGTTGGGACGATTCATGGGACCCTACCATGGGAGGGTCTAGGCAGTGGGGAGTTTACTCCCATGCCCTTTGTCCAGTTTCGTGCCAGAGCGGGAGCCAACGGCTCCTAGAGCTTGTTTGAACTGCACTATGCATGGGGACACCAACTGTGCCCCTCTGCAGACTGAGTGGGGCTAGCCAACACACCCACCCTGCCCCAATACACTAAATCCTGTCTTGGAGGTGGTCACACCTCCCTGTGACAGGATCTCTATTGTTCTGCCTTTCCCTGCTCGAACTTGGCTCAGCAGCAGGAAGGCAGAATCGTGTCTCTAGTTGGCAGCAACCATTTTGTGCTGTCTGGGTCTAGAAGGCTGGTATCGGGAACACTGAGAGCCAGTGCTTGGAATCATACCTCCCATGCCGTTTACGGTGTGGGGATATGATTCCAACATGTTAGATACCAAATATGATAGGATTCGTTGCAGCCGATTTCAAGATGGTCATTGCGTGATTACACAGTGCTTCTCTATAAAGTATGTGGCTGCTTCACTTACAACCCAGGAGAATGGACGCTGTAGGGGTGTCCTGCTCATGCAGGGACACCCTCATACTTAGAACCTGCATTCAGGATTGCAAAGACCTGCTAAAGGGGTTACTTAAAGGTTTTAAGTACAGTGATCCTAGATATAGGAAACCTATATCTTTAGTAAATGGTGCTAGCACCAGCTTATACAGGCCGCAATGGCAGGCCTGTAGTTCCATTTTGAATAGTGCCCATGGGTGGATTAATGCATGCTTCAGCCCATGGGGTGACCTCTGGAGTACCTATGCCCTGGGTACCTTAGTACCATATACTAGAGACTGATAAGGGGACCCCGATATCTAATCTGGGATGTACCTAACTACCGAACCAATTTAAGGGAGAAAGCAGATAGCCTGTGCTCCTGCTTAGCAGGATCCCAGTCAGACTAGTCCATAACAGCATTTGTGTGGCAAGAAGTATAGTGGAATTGTGTAGCTGCATTGTGTGGAGTAGATTTGTGTGGAGTGTGAAGAAGTGGAAATTGTGTGGTATTTTTTGGAGTGGCATTGTGTGTGTCGTAGAGTGGAATGGCAGTGTGGTATAGAAAGTAGCTCGAGTTGCCTCCGAATTGCCCTCTAGCTTTTCAAACCCTCATGCTGTATAAATGCAGATATAATATGTTAGCAATTATCTTGGCCTATGTTGTATGTAAACATCTGATGCCTTTGATATTATGCAGGAGCTTGTAGTATGTATAGTGCTTCTGCAAGAACTGGTTTTGCTTTTGAATAAATGTGTTTTAGACCGGGAGGGGCTAGTGGGCGAGGGAGCAACATATATTTTACCAGTTGCGTATGAAGAAGATGGAGCCAGGTGGCAAGCTTCAAATGTTCAAAGTCTTTTTCAAGCAGTAATAGCAGACGTGCTCAGTAATCATTACTGATAGAGCATGATAGTGAGTTATGTTACGTTAATTTAACTTATTGAGCGTGCGAATACCCGGTGGCGCTGAGACTAAAAGTATGCCCAGGGGATTGAAATCTAGTTCTGGAACAGCCAAGTTTTAAGTTTCTTTCTAAAAGTGGATAGTGAACTTGCTGACCTAATATGCATTGGGAGCGTATTCCATAATTTGGCTGTGCAATAACCAATGCTAAGGCCCCCCAAGCTGGAAGTGCAAATCCTAGGAACCATCATAAGCCTAGCGTCAGTAGAGCACAGTTGTCTACCAGGATGATACCAATGAAAGATACTTTTAAAGAATACGGGTCCCATGTTAATCAAGGCTTCATAAGCTAAACATAGTGTTTTGAACTTGACGCGACTTGCTACAGGAAGCCAGTGGAGTTTCCGAATTTCATTAGAAACTGACTCGTATTCAGGCCGATTCAATAGGAGTCTTGCGGCTGCATTTTGTACCATCGGCAGCTTTTTTAGGTGTTGTTTCTGCATATTTTAATACAGTCCATTGCAGTAGCCTAGTTTTGATAGCACAAGGGCAGTCACAACCGTCCTCCTAGACTGTAGGAATGTACAGAAGAACCTTCTTCAGTTTCTTAATCAAATGAAAGGCAGCTGAAACCATAGCATTAGTTTGCTATACGTACGATTGCTTATTATCAATCAGGACCCCTAGATTTTCAGCCTTTGCTACTGGTTTTGGTAGTTCTCCCATTTCAATAGGCCACCACAAATCGCCCCATTTAGGTTGAAGGTCACCAAAAATCACTATCTCGGTTTTAAGTTTGAGGCAGTGCTTTCTCATCCAACTATTGATTTCCTGCATACAGTTTTGAAACTGAGGTACAGGGGAAACTAGATCTTTATAAGTAGCTACCACAATCTATGTATCTTGTGCATAAGAAGTTAGGCTAAAGCTGAATTGCCGGATCAAATGATCCAGTTCCGATACATAGATGGGCTCACGATACATGATACAGCGACGAGCCCTGTGGTACCCCACAAGCCAGAACATAAGGGGTCGATTTAAAATGATTGAGGATCACTTTTTGTCTTCTTTCTGTCAAAAAAGACGATAGCAAGGAGAGAGTGCCACACCCCTAACACATAGTTTTTCCAGACGCAATAATGGTCAACAGTATCGAATGCTGCCGATAAGTCTAGGAGAATTGGAGCAGCGGCACCACTTTTATCCATCACAGTCCTAATCTCATCGGTAGCCTTAATTAAGGCAGTCTCCGTGCTGTGTTCTGGATGAAAGACAAATTGTGATAAATCAAGTAAATTGTTATCTTGAACAAATTGAGCTAGCTGTTCATTCATAATTTTCTCAACTATCTAAGCTGGAAAAGGCAGCCTGGCGATGGGACAGTAATTTCTTGGATTGGATGCGTCCAAATTTTGTTTATTTTTTATTAACGGAAGGATAGACGCATCCTTCCATAACAAGTAACAATCGCCTTGTGAGAAGAGACAAACAGGACAGACTGTTGTGGGTTAAAACAAAGATATTCCCAAATTGAAAATCGGAGAGTTGTATGATGACTGTCTCAGACATTAGGGTGGGCGTTTGGAGGAGACGAAGTACTTCGGAGAAGGGGTGCTTGGGAGGTAGAATAAGCACCACGGACAAGGGGGGTGGAAGGGGAAGACAAACTAGTACCTCAATCACAGTGAGAGCAGCAGACTGGCACCAATTAAGATGAATCAAACCATCAATTTGGCCTTTAAAAGGCAAGCATAAATCAAGCAAAGCCAATAAGCCTTGCATGAAAAAGGTAAGTGCCAACCTACTGCCATTGTTAATGTTTGTTTGATCTGGCACTTCCACACACTCTATATTTTAATTTTATTTGTATTTACTATTTCAAAATGGCCATCTGCTATATTGGAACTGAACAGTAAAACGGCAGAAATGGCCACTGGTGTGTCATACCAGTGTACTGACACATGGTGGCCATCTTGGAATGGCTTTTCATAATCATAACTGAAAAAAACATTCTAAGATGGCTGCTATGTACACACTATCACGACCCTGAATATGAGTTGTCTGACGTTTTGCAAAATGTGTTCAATGTACATAAAACCAAGGAGATGAACGCATTAGGTTTGAATTATTACTAGCAAGCTGGATCATTCTATAAATTTAGGTGAAGGCCTTTCTTTCATCATAGTGTAAAGTACAGAGAAAATACAATCAGTTTAGATGTTAATTTCACAATAGATTGCACGGGCTCCAAGAAGCAACACTGATTTCAAGTCCTTGACATTTCCAATATCACAGGTGCAGGTTAAGAGGTTTGACAGAACAGGAATATGCGGTTCTCGGTTTAAACTAACTCGTATTACTAATTTCCTCGCAACCCCGCATGGTCTGGGAATTGTCACGCAAATGTGCAGCAGTTGCAGGGCTGCAGCACAACCAATCAATTTGTTCGTTTGATAAGTGCCCTTTCTGTAGATGCTGACACTTGAGGATTGGCTTAGTGCATGCTGTGGCTAAGTAATGTTGCATTCTTGCAGCTAAGGACAGGCATGAGAACCAGCATATTAAAGAGGGTTTTTAGGAAGGGAGAAGGCCATAAGCAGGTAATGTACCTCCGAGGGGGCACTCAGGACGGATGAACAAACTCACGGAGGAGTTGTTTTTTCAGGCCTTGCATTAATAATATCAACATTGAGATCGAATAGGGTCTCTGTTGTGGGATGGAAGGGCATTCAACAGTGCCAAAGTAGGAGCAACTAGGAACTTTTCACAATGGACACCATCTTCCCCAAGCCCCAACTCCTCATTCCCCCCCCCCCCCCAATCTTTTTTTTCCACTTGCAATGTTACTGTGCAGGGCGAAGAGTGGCTGGTGTTTGATGTTTCTGAGGTTCACTGCGCACACTGAGACTATTTTAAAGGCACCTCATATCGCTAGTGTCTGTTTAGGAGGACAAGAAGCAATTAGGTTCCTAAAGTAATTCCTCTGCATCCTCCATTCGTACCAGACCTTAATGTCGCATCCCTAAACTCATTGAAAGCTGAACATCTGTCAAACAGTATATGACACGAGGTACAGGTATGTTTTTAACATGACGTGGGCAGACGCAATATAAGGGCACTCCTGGCCAGGGTCTGCTTCATGTATGCACCATGCCTGCTCGGACGGCTAAAAAGAGAACTGACCTAGGGTGGCGACAGTGCCCAGAAAGGGGTCATGTACACCAACTTAAAAGCAGGGCAACAGGGCCGGACTGGTCCTAGCGGGCACTGGGCGTTTTCCCGGTGGGCCGGAAAGGTTTGGGGTCGGTTTTGGTGTGGCGGGGTTTTTTTTTTTGTTACTGGGGGCCGGTTTTGCAGCAGTGCTGCAATATTGGTCAGACTTGATTGCCAGGGCTAGTTTGCATTCTCAGTCCAGCCTTGAGGGCAACAGAAATATTGCCTGGACAAGTTTGATTTTTTGTCCGGAGAGAAGTAATGAGTGCAGAATATTCTGAATGGGTGTTTCTTGTGGTTTTGCCTCCCATGAAACTCCTTTCCCAGGGTCTTGTGTATTTCGGGAGCAAAATGGCCCTCCTAGTTGATATTCATTAGGCAGGTCGCTATGCGATTGGCTGCAAACAGAGATGGAGGAGAGCAAGGGACAGGAGACCGCCATCTCTGTGTTTGTTTCCAAATGGGAACTTTTTAGGTCTCGCCTGAGACAGCGCTTTAGCGCTGCTCTGGCGAGACTTATAGTAAGCGAGTTTTGGAAGTGCAAACAGTGCTTTTCAGGCCTCCAAATACAGTGCATGTGCGCCGGGCGCGCGCACCATTTGGCAGCCTGAAAAGCACTGCCTGATCACTTCGCGGCCCCTTTGATGTCCTTCAGTGAGCCGCGCGGCCACGGAGGACATCAAAGTGCACACCATTTGCACTGTGCCCGCCCCCACTCCCCCCTCGTCAACTTCAGTGCGCGCTTGTTATGACCTTTATTTCCCTTTGCTTGGAAGCCGCATGCGCCCGCTAAAGTGCTCACCATTTGCCACCCCCTCCCTTATCCCACTTCCCTCACAATGGCGACAGCTTGTTTTTAATTGACTTTCTCTTATTAGGCAGACGACCACTTATCAGCTCTCTGCTCCTCATGACCAGGATGCCGTGCTTAAGGTTTCAGCACAGCACAAGCTTTAATGTAAACAACACGGGCAATACAAACCATGGTGGCCGCAGCTTTATTTTCACAGCCTCGCATAACTCGTTGTTTTATTTTTAATTTACATTAAATAATGTAGGCCGCACGTCCTCTTATTTATTTAAATTTTTTTTATTCACGGTTTTACCATGCCAAGACTCGAACCGGCTTCTCCAGGTCCAAAGTCATATTTTTTTTTATTCACGGTTTTACCATGCCGAGACTCGAACCGGCTTCTCCAGGTCCAAAGTCGGCAGCTCTAAAGGTCATGCCACAACATCTCCACTGCTGCTGGGCATGGGTGTCAGTCTATTTAGCTGCGATTTCCCTAATTTATGTTCTTCCCTGTGAAGTGAGGTGCCAGCAGCAAAGCCTGTTTCTGGGGCTGTCCTCGTTACCATTGTGACGCGCTCTCACACACCCATTTAAACCAAGCTGTAGCTTCCTGATAGGCCCTGGGGGCGGGGCCATCCGCCAAAGAATGTAAATTCTCTGTTTTTTTTGTTTTGTTTGATTAGTCTCTATTTCTGTTCATCTACTTTATTTTGTAAAATAATCTGTATTACTTGGGACAGTTGTGAAATGTGTATGTGCAAAATTATTTGCCTAGTTTTTACTAGGATTGAGGCACAGTTAGGAAAGGTCACCCACTGTCTGCATTCAAGCTGTGGTGTCTGAATTCCACACGTGCTTATCATGTACAATGCATGGTTTCGCCCTTCACTCCTCGTTTTGAGATGGCTCCATCATATGTAATTTTAACGTGCCTTTTGCATTGAGCTACAGGCGACCGAGACCACGTTGTCCCTCTGAGCGGCCTCCTAGTGATAATATGTCTGCCTGGATTGTTACTTAAAATTGCTCTATCCTGTGCAGCTTTCGAAATTGGACCCCCCTCGAGTTTTATTTTAGAGAGTATATCTTTTCCATGGCGGCCGCACAGACCACTCGGGGGACGCTGCTTTAGAAATGGCAAGGAGTTTTTCTGCGTTTCCCTCAGTCACCCTCCCACCATCATCATGCACTCACCCTTAACCCCTTCCTGTCTTTTGTTTCCTTGAGCTCTGCACCAGCACAGGACAAGCGCATTCACTTAAAACTCGCAGAGCCTCGCATCCGGAGTCTCTCTTCTGGGGCCATCCCTCACAATATCCACAAGGTGCGCATAGTTTATCTCCCTCGTCGGGGCTATAAATCTTCTCTGGTCCTCTGGATGCTCATTTGCTTTACTCTCACGTACTCTCTTCTGTTGTCTGTGTGTTACAAATGCTTATTTATGTTTTTTTTCCTGGTTATGCATAAGTTACAGCCTCTCTTTAAAGAACAGTACCCTGTTTAGCTGTCTGAAGAGGTGAACTTAAAGTGTGCAAGTCACGGCACCACAGCAATGGAGTAACCTGTCAGGTTTCCCTCCAAACCGTTCCTCAAACCATGGGACGATCCCAGAGAAGAGCTGTCTCAGTGGGGACAGCCCTGTGCTGGATGCGTAGACTGCGAACACTGCCATTTGGATGGATTGTTAGATAAAGGAATAGAGATTTGAATGACGATTGTAAGGACACTATGTTGCTGTAATAAATGCGTTTGCATTATCAAGATTGCTTTCGTGATCTTTAGACAACTGTGATATTGAAAGCAATCTTGGCATTACTGCAAGCTGATATGTAGTTACTAACCCAGAATATTGGCAGATGCCACACAAGTGTATTGTGCCATGCAGTGGAAGGATATTAAAATTGAGGGGAGGGGAAGAAGGGGGCAAAAGTCGGACCATTATGTTTGGACGTGACTTTAGACTTTCCGCCTACTCACGTTAATGTGATGTGTGTGTCAAATGATCGTGATATTTTCTATTATATTACTTTCCGCATTAAATATATTGAGAATAAACTATTTCACGATTAGTTTCTGCAAAGGGCTTTTTGTGGTTTTCTCAAACTGTCAAGTCTACGTTGAAGAAAAAAACAGAAAGTTTGCAAAGCATTTAAAATTCAGTTGGAAAGTTGTTCCAGTGTGTTACGTCCCCGCCCTCTCCCTGGCTGCCATTGTATGCCTGTTTGAAGTCAGTCATGCATTGTACACAGTGATGTAGGAGGCCAGTGTTTTTATGGTTCAACAGCGTGTGAGCGTGGGCCACCTTTTAACAAAGAAATCTGTGGTTTGATATGATATGGCTCTTCCCGATGCTTGCAGTGAAATGTAAGGTATACTCTGCCAAATGTGCCTGGTAGACAACAGCTTTTAAAATTGCTGAAAGCTGTTAAATCTTCCTTGGCTTTTGTGATTTGAAGAGGTAGGTTTGCACTTTGTTACTGTGTTCAACAAGCATGTGCAATGCAATAGGTCTAGCATTTGCGAGAGTTTAAGCTATTGGCATTGTACATGACAATGCCTTTTATTTATCTGTTTTGAAAAACAACTCGTGAACAAAAGGCATTGTGATTTGCAATGCCAATAACTCAAACTCTCGCAAATGCGAGACCTATTGCATTGCTAATGCTTGTTTTCTAAAGCAGTCAGGGTGCTTCAAAATAAAAGGTGCTGCTTTTAAAATAGAAAGTTTCCCGTTTGGGAACTTCAGAAGGAGCAGGCAGTGACCCCGCGCTGCATGACCTCCTTCCCCCGAGCATGCCAACAGGATTCCTGAATGGGAAGCGGTGATCAGAGGATCCTCATCTCATCTGCGAATAAGTTATCACCCCCTTTGAGAAGTTGGTAACTGGTCAATGGTTTGTGACCGAAATTGAGGTCAGAAACCATTTGTGTATAGGTTACTGAATCGCAATTTAGAAGGAAAAGCTTTCCCAAATCTTAAAATGGGTTTTGTACATAAAATGGGAATTTTCAGTTCGAAACCTAATGATTTTGCAAATGACAGGGTTTGCAATCAAAACATCCTGTAGTACATCAAGCCCATAGATCCCAGAACGGCACCATCTCAATTACAAAACATCCTTTTTCTACACACCTTTCTTTGACACTTGCTCACACCGATAATGTGACAATCTTGCTGCTACACATTTACAGCACATCTCTGGACCTGTTGGCAAACAACAATCTATTTGTGTAAAGCATGCTACCAAAGAACTCTTGCAAACCTGAATGTGTTCATTTGCACGCAATCCTGTGCAAGACAACAGAGCTGCAAGCAGTGTTTAATTTGTAAAATATTAAGTGCCAGGGCTCTGACCAGGAGGCCACTGCAGCTTGCACCACCCATCGCCCCTGTCATCGCTGCCAAAACAACTACTAACCATCTCTCTCCCATCTAAATGCGACAGTTCAGATTATTCCAAGTCCCCAAAGCTAAAGGAATGGCTGGGGAGGCAGGTATTAGCAATTCATTAATGTATATTGTTCTCCTAAACAACTGTTCTTCTGCTCATCTCTAAATGACATGAGCAGCGCCATCTTGTGGCAGACTGCCCTATGTGTGGTGTTGACTTATGAGGTGCCGGTGCCGAGCACCGGAAACCAATTAAGTGCGTTGCTCAGCACCGGCTCAAATTAAGCACTGGCTGCAAGGACATAACAGTGGCATGTGTACATTACATAAAGGACAGTGCACCTCCTTTGCTTTCTTTTATGCAGGGAGATTTTCAATTACTCTTCAGGAATTGTGGAGCAGTTAAGAGTGTATTTTTAATTCAGACCTGGAGACCGCCTAGGGTGCCCCACTAGCCTAATGTAATTAAAAAAAACATAAATATGGAATGCACATATATGTAAAGAGAGGAACTTTAGTCCTTTGCTTTCCATTGTCTGTGAGAGGTGGCATTTAGTCTGATCAGGATACGTACACCTAAAAAGAAGTGCACTTCAGTGACAGGACTGGTAGACCTATACTTTTACTTTAAAAATGCTTTTTCCATCCTTACTTTTTCCTTTTTTGTTCTTATACTCATCTTACTGTAAACTGAAGACATAGTTTAAACTATGTCTTCAGTTTACGGTAAGTCAAAGCCAATACTACCTTTTCTATGCACCATTTATAATCATATTTTAAAGTGATGTTCAATAAAGTAAAAATAAAAAAAAGGATTTCTGACGGACATTTCTACCTGTAGATTGCTTAGCTTCTGAATATCCCCAGGCACTAGATTGGACATTTCAAGCAGCTGCTTCTGCGTGTCGATAGGTGGCGCCATTGAACTCTGCTGCACCCTTACGCTGCCCGCAGAAGTGACGGTGCAGAGCCACACATGGGCAGTGCCCCTGCATGTTGATGGCAGTTCCTTTCTTCCTGACTCCTTCGAAGTGTATTCAGAGGTCTGCTCCCACCTTTGTTGGTTATAACGACCCCTATACAATATTCTTCCAAATTTCGTGAATGTCACACACCAACAGGTCCCCCCTCACATTGCTGACTGACCCTGTTAGGCTCTCTCCCAACTCCTTGTCCGAACTGGCCCAGGCCTCCACCTTGGCTCTGGAAGCCACTCCTGTGCTGCTTGCTCCAGCATCAATACCAGCCACAGTGGAGGGAGGAGATGGCCTTTACTTCCTTCTCATTATACTGATGCTGGACTATTCCTGGATTTGAAAAATGCTTGTGGCCTAGACATATCTCCCGAGACAGAGTTAGTCTTCACTAAGACCCCTCACTGAGAAAAGAGTCTGTTTTGCAAATTGTCCTCGCAGACAGCCTAACCGCATCATTGATGAAGTTGTGTTGTGCTCCGCGAGTCAGTAGCCCACTATATAGGCAACAAAGGCCAGGCCCTGGAGACCCAGCCTTTCTACTCCGCATCCAGCTCCCAAGAAGTTACACGAGTAAGGTAAATCCTAATGTGTTATCTTCTGCGCCGCCAGACAGGGAGTCAAAGCGCACTGATGCATTTAGCAAAAGGTTGTTTTCTTCTGCCACCTTGGCCCTTAGATCCCTGAATACTTCTGTCCCCTGGGCTGAAACGCACATGCCCTGTGAGATATGCCCAGCGAGCTCTTGCTGGCTGTCCATAACAAATTCAGAAGAGCCCTGTTCCAAACAATTCAGGATGAACAAAAAACTGGGAAACACATCTTGCGGACCACTCTGGACATAACATACGTTATGGGTCTTGTTATGGGCACCAGCGCTGTGATCAAGCATCATGCCTGTATGCGTGTCACAGGTTTCTTCTGTGATGAGCAGACATTTCTCATGAACATGCCTTTTGATGGTTCCCTACTTTTGTTTTAAGAGGAAAGACTGAGACTGCTCTAGAGTGCTTTAAAGACAGCTGGGTCATGTCCTGCTCTTGGAGCCTACTGTCTTGGGCCAATCAGTTTCACTAATAGTAAAGGAAATTCAGGGGGCATGCCCTAGACCTAGTTTATTGCAACAAACAATCCTCACAACCCCATACAGCAACCAACTTAGATTTTGTGCTGAACAATAGGACATGGTGATAGTTGATGTTTTGGGCACCGCCAAGCACTTCATCATCTTTCTTGCCTACCACAAGGGCTTTCAATCTGCTTTAATTTCACATTTTAGGGAGATGTTCAATTGGTAGGGAGCAGGATTTGATTCATCCTACACATCTGGAAACCTAGAACCTCAGTTCAGTTGGGGGTGCAAATTGTTCAGAGGGGTTACTGCCTGCTCTTCACATCCTGCCTCTCACATGCCACCCATTTTCACTCAAAGTTTAACAAATATACCACCATCCTTCTGTAGGAACTCCACTCCTTTTTGGCAAATGGAGGTAATGGCGGCAGAGAAAAGTGAGGGTTGTTATTTCCATTGGTTCTTGGTACCTAAGAAAGACTGAGGACTCAGGCTAGTTTAGATCATCAACCCCTGAGCATGTTCCTATGGAAGGACACATTCAAGATGCCCTCTCTGTCCCAGGGTCTTCCTACTCTGAACCTGGGAAAGGGAACTGGAAGGTATCCTTAGATCTCAAGGACTCGTACTTTTATGTGCCCTTCCTGCAGTCCCACAGATGCTATGTTCAATTCATAGTGGGGTCGGAACATTTCTAGTTTGCCTTTTTGCTCTTCGGCGTCCCTTCTGCTCCACTGGTGTTTCTGAAATGTCCAGGTCTTTTGCAGAAAGTGCTTTTGCTCCTGGCCGGAGTGGCCATATAGTGAGTCCTAAAGGTGGAGAAGAACAGGGGATGCCACTCCCATGACTTCCTAATGATCCCAAAAATATGGAGGACTTAGGCCAATTCTGGACCTTCTTTTTTTTTTTTTTGAACACCTGCTTTCGGAAGAAGTAAGAAGGTCAAGATGTTGACTTTGACCAAGGTTCTTTATACAGTGGTCAACATATCAAAACCCTACACAAGAAGGGAATAAATGACACCTGCCTATGATACACACTGAGCGCATTGTGTCTCTGAATCAACAGATGGCAAGAAAATATCGCCAAAGGGGGGGAGGGAGGATTTGACACAAAACCCACACAATATGAAGTAACAATGATATCAAAGATGTGTTATAGAAAAATATTTTATTACAGGTGAAAAAATTAATATATTTTCAATTATTTTTAGATTTTGAATGGACACACACAGTCTTTTTTAGAATGACACCGCATAAACAATAATGTATCACAAAAATGCCCCCCATCCCTAGTGGATCAGTACAAAAACATTAAAACCATAAAAACATCAAATTCCACAACACCACTCTCATTAGATCAATCATACTTCAATCATGCCCATACATCTACCATACTATCAAGACAACCCAGTACAAATGGTGGTTAAGGACAGGAGCCACTATCCAGACTAGTAATGGTGTCAGAAGCAAAAAAATATGAAAAAATGGAAGGTTATGCAAAAGTTTCTAGCAGACATACTATAGTGGATATTTGTACATTTTATGTAGATAACAGAACATTTATATGTACATTTTCTTTAATTGATTGGCATTTTCATCATATGTTTATGGTAAAAGGAGGTAAGTTGAAGATTTTAAAGAGGATCAGGTTCTTTTTGTTCAGTCGATACACCACTACGTAGCTCCTGTCATGAAGTGTGCTGACCCGCGTTTGGTGGAATAAAGGACCCACGTGGATGATGGGCTGGTGGAGGTGTCGATAAAATGAGTATCAAGGCAACATTAAAGAAGAGTGCATCATGGAGCTCTAGAAAGGTCATAATCGACCAATAATACGAGTCCAGGAAGAAAAGCTAGATCACCGATATGTAAAGAGGAGAATTAAGTCCACTCAGAAAAAAGGAAAAAGCAGCTCAAGGAACGATGGATTCCCAGTCAGGAAACGTATGGACGGCCGGGTGAATAGGACCAGGGACGAGAAACACGCCGGATACTGCAGAAACCTACTGCAAGACAGTCCTGTGCTGGCAGAAGAACAGGAGGTGCGAAGAATCTGGCTATACGGTGGGAAATGCCTGTGGAACTCCAAAAAGAATGTCCGAAGAACAGGTCCGCCAAGAGCAGCCAGAAGTGGGCATCTAGGCTCGGAGCCACACGATTTTAAGCCCAACCCCTCCACACATTCTTTATAAAGTGGATCCATGGGACTTATGCTGCCCTTGGACTTACAGGATGTGTACTTTCATTTACCTGTTCTGCATTCCTACATGATGGTTGGAGGGGGGGTTTGAACATTCCTAATTTACTATTATATCTATAGCCTCACTTCTACCCTTCAGGTGTTTATGATGGTAGTAGTTCCTGCCCATCTTCGCAGCTCCATGTGAGTCTTCTGAATGCACGTGCCATTCGATTGGCCCTGAAAACCTTTCTCCCATCCATCAAGGGGACACCTGCGCAGGTCCCAATGGGCAACAAGATGTGGGTCTGCAACATGCAGAGTGACGGGGGTTCTTGGCGCTTACGACAGGAGGGTCTGCTCCTATGGAAATGCCGGACCATCAGGGGATCTTCCCAGTAGCCAGTCATCTGGCAAAGCCATCAGTGCCAGGGCGTACGAGCTCAGCAGACTACAGCTGGCAGACTCTGAATGGTGTCTTCATCCAGAGGTGGCTCAGGACATCTTCACCCAGGGATGCGTGCCCTGGTTGCATCTTTTCACCACCACAGAGAATGCACAGTGTCACGATTACTGCACTCTGGAGTTCCCAGTAGGAGGCTCTTGGCTTCAGTCTATTGCCTGGGGATTTACAGAGGAAGTAATGTGCAGTTAGATACAGTCTGCAGCAGAAAAAATATAACCAAAGGTAAGTGACCTGTTCTGCTCTAATGAGTCCAAGTACAGATGCCTTCTGCGAAGCAAGCGTACTGTTTTCGTAATGTTAGGTGCAGTGATTATTTTTTCGTAATGTAAAATTTCTATTACAAGGATATGGCCACAACGTTTAGCTGGCAAGATTTTATGTTGTAGCATACGCTTACAAAAAGAAAAAACAAAATCACACCAGCTTTCCAAGAGCATATCTATTGGTTTTTCTAATATGTGTTATTAAATGTTATTCTGCTGTCTAGAAGTAGCTAATGCAATGCCTCAAGGCCTAGATTTAGCAGGACTTGTCTGGCGGCCCTAACCCAGCAGACAGCATTACAAATGCACGTCGTCGCATGGAGTGAGATTGGACCAGAAAAAGCAGGTTTTCATAAATATGTTGACAGCTGTATCGTGCATCATGTATTTGGTTGGAAAGCTCGTAAAATTCTAATTACCAACAACAATAAATACATTTATCTACGTGCTGTCATCAAGAGATTGCTTTGAGGACATCCGAGGTTTGTGGATGATTTTTGTGCCAGATGATGGGAAAAAAGAGCTACCAAAAATGCCAGGAATGTGTTAAATCAGTGTCATTTGTAAACGTATTGCATTTTTGGAAGAAATTGCCCGCCTCCTTTTAAGAAAAAAGGATCTATTTTCTGCCGTCAAAGTATTTGAGTTATTTCATCGTCCACCATGAAATGTTTTCTTTCGTCGGGTAATAATAGGGGCCAGATGGCACTGGAGTGGAGCCTCGGGGTCCAGGAGGCGTTAACACGCCATGGTACTCTCCTCTGTTTATGTAAAGACGGGTGTTCTGGGAAAGTTGACCCAGGTGAGTGAGGTGGAGAGGAAAGTCTGTCAAGTGGGCGAAGAGGTAACCATTACCATTCAATTTCCCTGGGATGCAGGGTTTGTTTTCAATTTTCCATCCATGAGGGCTGCATTGATGCTTAATGCAGAACACACCAGCACCACGGCCCCCATTCACACGCCTTCCTTAGTAGGATGGATGCTGCGGCAGCTGGTGTGCTGAACGCATGTCCGGCACACGGCTCGGCACGCCAAAGGCCCCGATTGCCGTTCCGCCAATTTCCTTTTTCCTGCTTCCATAAGAGCCTCTGGCAACAGAGATTTTTGGCTTGATCTTGAGCTGTTTTTTTATGTTTTGTCTTAGTTATTGGCAGCAATTGATAATGCAGCTAACTAGATTCACTAGGTTTATTTCTGAGTTGTTCCGTTTCTTTTCTAGTTGTTTTTAAATTTGTTATTTAGTTTCCGCCTGCCTTCCAAGAGGCTAGATCGTGGCCGCCCTCAGGTTTGAAAAGGCCAAACTCTTGTGGGAGTAAATTCTTAAATACAGATTCCTGTCCTGCTGTACTGATCAGGGGCGTGGCTTCAGGGAGGGAATTTGTGGTGTTACACCCTCCTAATAAATGGATTTTTCAATAAAAAAGTTGGGTCCTGGTGCTTTCAGTCTGGTATGGTGAGACGTCTGTCGGATTTCACCCGGGATGGTTACATACACACAGACAAACACGTGCTCACACTTTCTCCCTCTCTGTTTAGAAAGTTCTAAAAAAATGTTGGTTATTTTACAAAATATTCTGTCTTCTCTCTTAGTACTCCTACCAATCCGCGTTCCTCTCCATTTCCACAGCCCCCTACGCCCTTCTCATGCACCCCTCTTGTCGTATAATCTATTTAAACATTATATACCAGCCTGATTGTCGGAAACTGTTGTTTTTGGAAAATCGGAAGCTCACACCCCTCCAATCTTACTGACCAATCTACGCCCCTGGTACTGACACTTGGGTAGCATTGCTGACGGTTGGGGTCCTAGACGTAAGGTCTTGCTTCCTCTCTCTTTCCAGTGGAAATCAAGAAACAGGATTTATCAGACTGTGCTGGGGGAACCGAAGAAAGCAAATTTGTTTTGGAAATCAGTTTTTACCAGGCATCTGATCTTGGAGCCCCCTGCTAGAATAGACCGACAGGTTGTAAGATATTAATGCATCTACTTCTGGGAGGAGGCGAAGGTAGTCTGTTCTATCAAATGTCAGTATTTGATTAGGGTTAAGATTTCCAAAGGTTAAAGGTGAAAGCATAAATGGGACAGATGCTCTCATCTTTCCCATGGAAACCATTCTGAGATAAACCCTTGATTCCAGAAAACTGGAGCTGCTTGGCAGACAGCATCTTTTTACTGACGGCAACAGTGCAGGACATACCGTGGTGGCAGCTAGACATCTTCCTCTCATGCCAGCGGCCGCTCTCCTCACCCCACCCAAGCTCACCGTAGTGACAGAAGCATATTTCTTTTAGGAAGTGAGGATTTACGCTCGATTTACAAAGCCCTGCTTTAAAAAGTTAGAAATCTACTACAGTGAATTTCATACTTCATTGGGTTACACTTCCGACCTTTTCCAGAACCAAAATCTCCGACACTCCTACATCCCCAAGTGTGTTCCTATTGGTTTATATTTACGACTTCCTCCATATACCCATTAAAAACTCAGATAGAAATGTTAATTTTTACAAATGTTTTTTCCGTTTGCTTTCTATCTACAGATAAACCCGAGAAAGCCTTTTCTTTGTGGAGACGCCCTTAACCTCCCTTTCCCAATTATATTTGGGAGTAGTGCCACCCCAATCCCACTGTAAACACGCAGTTACTCCAACCTTTTTTTAATAGCAACTTTACAAGTGTTTCTGAGAGGGGCATGGCCATGCAAAAATGTTCGTGAATACCCGCAAGCCAAAGGGTATCTGGGTGTTCCAATGACATTTGCATGGATGCCACCAATTCCCCTTCCCTTCACATACAATGTGTATTTAACTGAGCATACATGCTTGGTAGTTATCATCACATATGTGAATCGCTTGTCAGACACCTACATGATTCCCAGGCACCTCGTTACATTTAATTGATGATACACCCAGCGCTTCTGGCGATGCAGGGCACATTAGTCCTCCGAGATTTTTCACAGGGTACCCACCCTCCTGCCTGCATCCTGTTCAGATGTGGCAGCATCTCTGTCTAGGCAAACCCTTTCATCTGCAAACACTCGTCTAAGTTGACGGAAGAATAGTTCTTCATGTCAATGGTTGGGTCAGGCGATATTGGTGATCATTTATGAGATTCAGCCTATAGTCGCGAGACATTCGGAATTGCTTGAAGATGGCAATTTTATTCCCCCTTCCAGAAGCATTTGTAATTTTTCTTTTAAGAATTTGCTGGAGTTTATGCTCCAATTACAGGCGTTGGTGGTGTAGCCAGTATTGGTTAATGATAACATGCATGTGTGTATCATGGTTGAGGTCCTGACCAAGTTTAAAGTAATGAAACGAATCTTTCTCTTTCTCTTTCAAAATCAATACAGTTTCTTCGCCTGCTTTCAAATTGGGAGCCTGTCTCCCAGACCTGGCCTTGAGGATCCATTCCCTATTGGAAATAAGACACCGTTTGTTAAAAATCAGGTTTTGAACATTTTCTGTTAATATCGTCAGAACCTCTTGAATATTTTGCTCCCTGCCTGCTACAGATCAAATCTGGGCTTTTGTTTACATCTGTATTTGCAGGTTTGGCTTCTTATCATTTCTGGAAAGATGTAAGTCTGTGTGAAATCTATCACGTGTAGTACGTTTTTTACCTTGCCATGCTGATCTTTCAGAAAAAAAAGTTTCACTCATCTTTCAAAATGTTGTAGCTTCCCTTGCTTGTTCTTTTTAAGGGTCTCAATTGACGATGCTGGAAATTAGTTTCCAGACATCATAGAACTTCCCCCTGAGGATGGCCACATTGATGTGCCGCACTCCCACTAAAGACGCAGAGGGAGAAAATTATTTGGTGTCAAAGACTATTCAATCAATTAATCAATCAGGGTTGGTGAAGCGCAACTACTCAACCATGAGGGTCTCAAGGCGCCTTGAGTCCCTCCCTCTGTAAAACCTTCAGAAACGAATGACGATGTTGACCGGCACTAACTCAGTTTGATGTTTCAATTTGCGAACAGGGTAAGTATTGTTAGTCATTTAATGTTGGATGAGTTATCTTAGAGGCGCGACAGTGATGGTAATCATTTTTTGGCTAGAGATAGAAAGGAGGGACAAGTGATTATTCTAATCAAGGCATCTTTGGCAGAGAAAGTTAGTTTTGCCCTTCCTATTTTTCAACAAGATTGGACTAAAACATCCTGTAATATATAGATACAGCTGCTTATAAACGTTTAATGCATTAGGGTAAAGTTAATCTGCAGACCATGGACTTGTTTATAAAAAAATCTGTTTTAAAATATAAAACGTTCTTGGTACTTCTAGTAATATAATTTTGTTTTGTCAGTTCTTTTTTGAGCGTCTTGCTAACAAGCAGTCTCACATTCAGTGCAGGGTATTTGCTAATGGCTGAGGTCCAGTAGAAAATGTTTAACTCAGCCTTGGACTGAAAATAGCACAACAACAGCGGCTGAAGTATTCGGTCTTTTACACTGGGCCCAGTTAACATTCTCACTTACCCCAGGATGGAACAGGTGTAACTCAGCCACCTTAGCGGCAAGGGAAAACATTTGTAGGCAGGGCTTTAAGTGGTCCGGGTCCTGCCGGTGCTGAGCACCAGCAGTTCTAAAAAGCAGGTGCCGAAGCAGGTCCCTATCGCGCTCTCCATTTTTTTCCTCATTCTCAGTGTGGATTATTTTTTTAAACTCTGCAGCAGTACCACCCTTCACTGCCTTTGATGTAAGGTCAAATATTTCTTGCTTATTTAGCATATGCAACTAACAACGATTGGCAAAGTCTATAGCCCCGGTTTATTGTAGGTGTGATGTTATTTGTTGTATTATATAGCTGGATGCACTGGCAGAAGCAGCAAAATATCAGTCGTACGGCACACTATGCCAAGCACAGATTTTTAGCTTACGTGTTTTTAAGCCACGTCCTAATTATATGCCCACGCCCTCTAGAGAGACCCCCTAGTTTTTTCATCCCACTTAAAGCCCTGTTTGTTGGCATTTTATGAATCTGCATTTTCCACCATACAATTTGCTCCTTGGCGGATGCAAATCGCTATTGTATGTCCTGCCCTTAGCCACTCCCATTTTGTATATGTAAATTATATCATTTTACAGTTACAACAATTCTTTTTGCTCCTTTTCCACAAACTATTTGCTAAAGCCTACGTTTCACGTATACTGTGTAATTTACTCAAGGAGTAAATTACACAGTTGCACCAGCTAGGTGCATCTTAAATTTCTTTTAATAAACCATGCACATTGGTTTTATGTGCAAGTTAATATTTTTGGAGGCAAGTCTATTTGCAACCAACAACATTTTCAGGTCTGTTGTTAGCCCTTTTTATTTTACTAAAATCAATATATATAATATACCTGCTTGTAGGGGCTACCAGGTAGCCCTCTTCACCTATTCGCTTGTAACATTTTAATTTTATATATCATATTATTTTTTCCTGCGACCACTAGAGCACACAGTATGAAACAGTGGGCCGGCCCACTTCAGCCACTCTGCTATCACAAAGAGCAGATCTACACAAAGTAGTGGCTTTCAGTACCAGGGATTGCTAAGGCAAAGTCTGCTTTGTGAGGCAAGAAAAATGTTTTTGCTTTTATCAAATGTTTATTTTTTATATTGGCAAGAGCCCAGATGCAGCTCAAAACCAAGCATTGTCAAAACCAACAGGTCTCGCCATGTTCACCTATTGGCTTTGTCAATGTTTTTTGCTGATGTGCAGCATCAGCAAAATAAATAAATAAAATGCAAGATAAATCGGCTGCATGTGTGATGATGTATGGCCGTTCATTGAGTAGCACACATGCATGCACTAATGGAATGACATAGGTAGCATATTATTTTTTATTCACTTTCCCAAGATGGTGTATGCTACTTGGATCAGTAAATGAAAGAATTATTTTGTTAGTGTGAAAGCGCCTTCTGGAATGAGAGCAGCTCAGCAACAAATGACAGTTGTCTTACCCGTCCCAAAAAATAAATAAATACATTTAATGAATGTCCCACTAGAGTGGGGGACCAACTGAGTAGCAGATCAGGGGGGAAACAACAGAGTAGATGGTGGGTGTGTTAAATGGTAGCGGCAGTTTCAGTCGATAACCTTTCAAGTATTTGCCCGGCGGTAATCGCCTCTCATACCACTCGATAATTTACCAATGAAAGAGGCAGGCGCCGGAGACTGGAAGGCAGGAAACAAAGTTTTATTCCGTCGGAGCAGAACACATCAGATCAGACAGCAAGGTATCGTCACGAGGTGCTCTAACTGCATCTCTGAGACCTGGTCTCTTATACACCGGTTTATTGCTTTATTACACATAGTACATTCTTGAGATTCCCTTGATGCATGAGAGAACATCCCCTGAAGCCCCGGCTCACATCCGATCCCACACATAGCTACAGTAGAAGTTCCCACCTTACCCGCAGTAGGAGATGGCTATCGCGCAGCAGGGAATTCCGCCAATTCCCGGGGGTGTGTGCGACCGGCCGGGTCTCAGGGGATAGGGGCTTTGATCCACTGTAATCCCTTTGATGTGGGGTGTTTCCCTTACAGTAGGGGCAATAAACTGCATCCGCAGGGCTAGGTGATGGCCTGGGACCAGTTCGGACAATGGGGCGCAGAGGAAGGGGGTTATCAAAGGAGCGGCATGACCATGTATGGGATGTCGGTCGGATGTGGTTCCGTAGCAGGGTCGCGCAGAAGGAGAGGGTTTATGGCCCGGGTATGAGAGAGCGGGGGCGGCCAGCGCGCGGGGGGATGCTTGCAGCGCCAGGGGAAAGCGCTGGCGATCGAGAATGAGCGGGGAGAGAGAGTGGGGTGCCTAAAATGGCGGCCGTGCATTCGCTGTGCGTGGCGCTGGGGAGAGGCAAGATGGCGCAGATAATGTTCAGTTTGCAAGCTACATTTCCACAGTCCTCCCTTTTAACATATCTCGCCAGCTTGCCTAGTTCGGATCTATCCCCATAATACTCCGAACTTCCACCTCATACAGAGCTTTCATTCGCTCTGTTTCAAAGTCCAAAGTCTTAGGGCAGATGCAGTTCATAAAAAGCGAACATAAAGGTGGCAGACACTGAATCCCCAGGCAACATCCACATAGTATCACAATTGGTATGAGGATAAATGAAAACAGCCTCCATCCCCAACTTTTAATAGTGCCCCAAAACCAACTCCCCAGCGACCATTCTTCTTGCTCTTGATGGACCTCTGTGGACAGTCTGTGGAGGTGTTCAATTGCTTTGTAGACTGAGGGTGAGTTATCCGGTACGTAGGTACAACAGCTGGACCCAATGATGCGGCATGCTCCTCCACGATCAGCCAGAACCACATCTAGAACGAGGCGGTTCTGAAGAGCCACCAGGCGGACGGCCTGAAGCTCAGCGGTGTTGTTGGCGAGGGCGCCAGCTGTAATGTTCATCGCCGTCTCGACTGCCTGGGTTAAGTGGCGGATGGCACGGCTGTTTGCCATTGGACCCCAGAGAGGAACAAGGCCTTTCACTGCGTCCATGAACTGTGCTCCGGCGGAGTCGGCTTGCACAATGTCTTTGGCCCGCTTCTGTCGGTGATGGTTTGCTGGAGCCACATATGTCGGAGGAAGGACAAAGGCGATGTAGCAGGTGCCTCCCCAACCTTTCGGAAGCCAGGTGTAGGCCTTAGTACCACAGACGAAGTACATATTCGGGGAGGCAACAAAGGAGGGTGGGTCAACTGAGTCCAATGTTCGGGTGATGAGGCAGGAGCTGTGGCCCACCAGCTGCGCCCCCAGGCCTTCGAGGCACACAAATCCAGTGATGTTGATGACGGACAGGGCCACTGTTAGGGTGGCGGCCGTCCGTTTCCGGAGGTAAGAGAAGGTGGGTCTGGCTGGGTTGTTGAACACTTGCATTTCAACTCGTTCTTTGGCAGGGATGTCCATGTGAAAGGAAGTGTTCGATCTCAGAGGGCAGAAGAGGGCAGAAGTTCTTCCAGTTTTGTTCAGCCAGAACCCATGGTAGAAGTGTGACATGGTTCTGCCGGAAGTGGCATTGTCCTTGTAGCTTTCTTGCAGGAGGATTAGCCAGGCGAGGCAGGAACCATGGACAGAAAAAGGTGAAGGGATGAAAGGGATAGAGTGTCCAGTGGCATGTGGTAGCAATCCACAGATCCAGCAATTAGTGGCGTTGGCAGCAAGATTGTGTTGGTGGAGCAACTGCACAAAAGAGTTATTCCAGAACTCCTTACGCCTTTCTCGGAGTTGGGGTGAAAGTGAGATCAGATGGTGTTCTTTCGTGGTGGTAGGTTGAACGGTGGTCAGCAATATCTTATGAGCGGGTGTGCCCTCCTCCATGATCCAGAAGGTGACCACGAGGAGAAGGCAAAAGAGAAGGGTAATGAAAAGTGCGATAGTCTTTAAGCTGTGCATTCGGTCAGTCTTTGGGTTTTTGTAGTGGATCTTCGGACGTCCGGTTGCTTCCATCATCTTCATGTCGGGCGCTTCCATCACCTTCAAGAGACTCGGTAGCGGGCAGAACCACAGACTTCGCTTAGTTTCTCTCCTGGTGGCCTTTGAGGTGACTAGGCTACCGCTCTGAGATTTCCACTTAGCCTGTGGTCTGCTTAGCCGAAGTTCTCTCCTTTCGTCGCAAGTTATACCCTTCCTTGGATGGCACGGTGGGATCAGGATATCTTACTAACTCGAGTGTCTCTGTATCTGGGCAGCGGCTCAGGGATGGTCGGTCTTTGTCCAGAAGTTCTTCTTGGGCGGTGATGTTGTCCGTGGTTGTCAGGGTCGGTGATACCTTCTTGCACTGGTGTGCATGCAGCCAATTGCATTTCCCCTCCACTCGAAGAGCTGTTCGGGTGGTGATCAGGACTTGCAGGGGGCCCGTCCACCGGGGCTCCAGACTCTTGGTGCGCTGGAAGTTACGCACTAAGACGAAGTCACCGGGTTGGATGTCGTGTCCGGGGCCCCTGGAAACATCGGGAATGGCGTGCAGCACCTGCTGATGGATAACAGACAACGTTTTAGTTAGGTTATACAAATAGTCAGACATGAGGACGTCCGGGACGTCGTGGATGGATGTTGGTTTTGGTGCAGTCCAAAGGTTCATGGGCCGCCCAAAGACGACCTCGTAGGGGGTTAAGTGGTGTTTGGTGGGGTTGGAACGCATTGATAGCAATGCTAGTGGGAGAGCGTCTGGCCATCTTAGTCCTGTGGTGGCGACTATTTTTGCTATCTTAAGCTTCAATGTGGCATTGTGTCGCTCAACCAGGCCTGCAGATTGGGGATGGAAGACCGCATGGAATTTCTGTTTTACACCCAACCCTTTTAAGATGAGTTGGATAACTTCAGCTACGAAGTGGGGGCCGTTGTCGCTCCATAAAATTCGACAAAGGCGGTATCGGGGGAAGAATTCCTTCAGTAGTACTTTTGCAGTAGTCATAGCGGTGTTGTCGTGGGTTGGATATGCTTCCACCCACTTGCTGAAGGCACACACAACGACAAGTACGTACTTCAAACCTTGGCACCTTTCTAACTGGACATAGTCCATTTGCAGGACTTCAAAAGGGTGATTGGGGACCCCGAACCCTCCCCGGGGTACAGCAGTTCCTTTCCCAGGGTTGTGTTGGAGGCATACTAGGCATTGTTGGACCAGACGTTTGGCTGAGTCTGGGATCTTGTCGTTGTGCCAGACTTTGGAGACGAGTTCGATCATGGGGGCAGACCCTATGTGTGCGGGGGAGTGTGCCATGGTCAGCATGGGGATCAAGTATGAGTCTGGTAGCAACCATTTGTTCGAGTCTTTAGTCCGCCAGCAACCATCATCGTCCTTCAATCCCACCCGTGCCCATTCAGTTAACTCGTGTGGTGTACTGGCTAATTGGATGTCCCTAATCGTTTCCCTAGCATCCTTCCATTTCTCAGCTTGTGACCTGGTCACGTACATACGGGTCGTGGACCTATTCTCGGCTGTGGTTCGGGCAGTAATGTCAGCTAGTGCATTTCCCTGTCCTATAATGTCTGTCACTTTCTTGTGTGCTTGGCATTTGATCACAGCCAGCCGTGTGGGGAGGAGGACCGCTTCGGTCAGGGCAGAGACTAGATCTCCATGCAGGATGGGTGTGCCATGAGAAGTCAAGAATCCCCTCTCTTTCCATAAGAGCCCAAAGTGGTGAACTACCCCGAAGGCGTACTGACTGTCTGTGTAGATGTTTGCGGTTGTCCCTGCTGCCAGGATGCAGGCTGGTGTGAGAGCAATTAGTTCCGCCGCCTGTGCGGATCGCTGTGTGATGCGGGCTGTCTCAACAACTGTTCGGGCCGTGGTGACTGCATAGGCAGCTGAGGTGGTGCCATCGGGGAGCTTGATGCATGAGCCATCCACCCACAGTTCTTCGTCAGGGTCCGGGAAGGCAGTATCTCGGAGGTCGACCCTACTCTTGGTCTGTTCGTCGGTGAGGGTCAAACAGTCGTGTATAGGGGACGCATTGGGATCAGTGTCAGGGAGAGGTAGTAGAGTAGCTGGATTCAGAGTGGTGCATCGTTTCAATGTGATGTGGGGTGCAAGCAGAGTCAGTTCGTAACCGGTCAGTCGTGCGCTAGTCAGGTGTTGAGTCTTGGTTTGGTTCAGGAGGGTGTCAACCGCATGGGGTACCAATACTGTGAGGGGGTTTGAGAGTACGATCCCCTCGCTTTGCCGGATAGAGATAGCCGCGGCGGCTACTGCTCGAAGGCATGCGGGCAAAGCTCTGGCTACAGGGTCAAGAGTGGCAGAGAAGTAGGCACAAGGGCGTTGTTTAGGGCCTATGGACTGGGTTAGGACAGACAACGCACATCCCTCCCTTTCGTGGGTGTAGAGGGAGAAAGGTTTAGTGTAGTCTGGGGTTCCTAGGACTGGGGCTGAACAGAGGGCGTCTCGTAATTCTTTGAAGGAGGATTGACATTCGGGTGTCCAGGGGAGGGGGAAGGGGACATCTTTAGCCAGCAGGGAAAGCAGAGGTTTTACGATAAGACTGAAGTTTGGCAACCATTGTCGACAAAAGGAGGTGAGGCCTACTAGGGACCGCACTTGCTTCTGAGTTTTGGGAACAGGGGTTTCTAGGATGGTCTGAATTCGGTCAGGGGTAAGTTTCCTCCCGTCTTTGGATAGTAGGTGGCCTAGATACGTTACTTGGGGCTGGCAGAATTGCAATTTCTTTCTGGAGACCTTGTGACCGTTCTCCGCAAGGAAGCGGAGGAGGTGAATGGTGGCTGTGACGGCAAGTGGAGTGGTGTCGGCCGCCAAAAGAATGTCATCGACGTACTGTATCAACACCACTCCATCGGGTAGTTGGACTGCATCTAGCTGTCTCTTGAGGGCTTGGCTATAAATGCTGGGACTCTCAGTGTAGCCTTGGGATGCCCTACAGAATCTGTATGAACGGGCTTTTAGGGTGAAGCCGAAGAGGTAACGGCTGTCTTGGTGGATGGGGATGGAGAAGAATGCGTTTTTGAGATCAATAACAGTAAAGGTGGTGGCAGTGGATGGAATCAGGGTGAGGATGGTGGTGATGTCTGAGACCACGGGGTACTGGGGTATGACTACTTTGTTAACCTCTCGCAAATCAACAATGAAACGGTAGGCTTTCTCATCTCCCTCGCCTTGCTTCTTTACAATGGGTAGGATAGGGCTGTTGCAAACATTACTGACTACTTCTTCTACCACTCCTGCCTCGACTAGGGACTCGATGATTTCCACCAATGCCTTCTCGCCTTCGGGTGATATCCGATACTGTGGAAGCTTTGGGAGCACTGCGTCCGGTCGGACGGTTATGTGTACTGGGTCAATCACCATGCGCCCTACATCTAGGTCGGTTCTAGCCCATAGATGTGAAGGTAATGTGTCGAGTAGGGACATGTCAGCATCAGTTATAGAGAGCATACGCCGTGTGTGACAGGGTCTGGGCAGATCTGGGTTATCGTGTAGGATGACTCGAACTCCGTCTGGGGAGCATCTGATGGTAGCTCGAAAATGTTTTAGCAAATCAAGTCCCATAATAGCATCGGGGGTGTTGGAGGAGAGCAGAAAGGTCGTGTCAGTGGTGTTATCTTCTAGGTCAAAGGGGATTGGTGCTGATAAGGGGTTAGTGGAGGGCGTTCCATCGAAGCCTATTGAGGTTACATGTGAGCCAGACAAGGGTGCCCTAGGGATCAGTCGTTTGGATAACGCACTACGTGTCGCCCCAGTGTCTACCAGGAATGGAGATTTTGTGCCCAAGACCTTAGCAGTGACGTAAGTACCTTGCTGGTCAACACGGAGTTCGACTGGATCCCTCCCTTGCCCCTGGCGGTCCTATGCGAAGTCATGGGTGCTTTCGTAGTCGGACTGCTGACACTGGTTTTGTCTGGGGCGATCAAAGGTGTTTGGTCTGCCTGGCCTGACGTTGATTGCGTCGTTCGTGTGCCCTCGTCCCTGTCCTCTATTTCTGGGGTCATATGCTGTGTCTCTGGGATCCCTATTTTTGTTCAGTTCCAGAAGGACCGGGCACTGGGATTTCCAGTGTCCGAACCCTCTACAGAACGCACATTGGTTCCCATCTAAGTCTCTCCGTCCGTTGTAGGGTGCAGGTGTATGGTCTCTAGGGGGTAGCTTTCTAGGGGCGGTTGGTTGGTAATTCTCTTTCGGGGGTTCCCTTCCTATGGTCACCCCTTGCAACTGTGCTATCATTACCCTCTCCTTTAGTTCCTTTTTCTTCTTCTCTGACGCCCTATCGTTCTCGTTTTTCTGGTTTTCGTAGTATTGGGCCATCTGGAGAATTGCTGCGGGTTTGGAGGCTGCCCAACTACTCTCGCTGGTCTGTAGCTTCTGGGAAACTTCTTGTGACAGACCCTTCACATAATTCTGGACAAAGAGGTGATGTCCGGTTGCAGTGGTCATGTCCTGGCCACTATAATCGGAAAACACCGTCTCGAATCGGGAGAAGTATTCAGACACATCCTCCTGGGGTTTCTGGCGGCAAGCCGTCACTATTGACCAATCTACCTTTCTTTCCGGGATTAGAGTCTTCAACTTAAGTACAATCTTGTCTGGGAGCTCTAATATGGCTTTCGGGGGTTTCTGTCCCGGTTCTCGCTGTTTATCTATGGTATCGAGTTGTACCCAGGTATATCCGAACGGCTCAGCGTGGTCAACTTTCCGGATTTGCTTCCACACATCAGCCGGCAGACATAGCCCAAAGAACAAGTCGATATCTGCTAAAGTCATTATCGTAGAACCTAAGGCTGTACCCAGTTCAGTGTAGAAGGCAGTCGGGTTCTTTCTCAAGTCGGGTAGAGTTTTTCTAAAGGTCAAAATATCTTGCCGGTCCCACGGCTGGTAGACCCAGTTATATACAACCCTTCCCTTCGCATCTTGGTGGTTGATGTCGTCATGTGTTCCCTGACCTCGTGGGGGGACCCAGTAGGGGGCAGCTTCTTTGATGGGCATCATGGCATCAGCCCTTCCTTCCTGGGGCTTAGTCGCTATGGGGGTTTCTGCTTTGGTGGTCTGTCTATGTTCTTTAAGGTGTCGGTAGACCTCGAGTGTACGAGTGAAGAGGTTCGTCACGTCGCCCTCTCTTTCTTCTCCGATGTCTACCTTCCTATATAGGGCCGCTAAGCCTTCGGGACCTTTATCGTGGTATCTATCCTCATATGCATTCAGGGCGTGATAACAGAGCCGTACGACAAAGTGTCGTCTGCGGCTGTCGGCATACGAGTTATACACGTCTGTTATATACTCCTCACTTTCTTTTCGCTCCACCAGTGTCCCTACTATCTTATCAATTCCGGCTCGTTCATCCTTCGTTAATCGATTCATTCTGGTGGAATCTTTCTTTCCCATCTCATGGTCATCTAGCGTTATTGCCGACGTTGTGTTCAGCACAGGAGGCTCGGCCGGCGCGGAGGCCGTGAGGACCGAGGCCCCTGTACTGCTTTCGCTCGTGTTCGGGGGTTGTGGGTGTTGTACTACTGACTGGGAGGGTGCATATGGAGGGGGCATGTAAATGATCGGGGGACCTAACAGTAATTCGTCATTCGTTCGCTGCTTGGAGGACAACTCAGGGTAGAGCAAAGAAGGGGTCCTAACAGCGTACTGGCCTGATGTTTCGGGCTCCTGTCTTAGTTTAGTTTCCCTTCTCTCCTTTATTTCTTCTTCTAACTTTCTAGCGGCAAGGTGGGCTGCCTTTCGTAATTCCTTTTCTGCTTTTACTTCTTCCCTCTTTTTCCGTTGCGTTGCTTCTTTGCGCCACATGCCGATACTGTCAAGCATAATAGGCGTCGTCTTATTGCTACGCAGAGCTATTTCTAGCACTTCTATCTTATGGTCGTCGAAGGATCCCATCAGTGGCCACTGACTCTCGGGGTCCTTCTTTGTATATTTATGCCATAGCTTGGTATAAGCTACGGCGACTAGTCCATATTTAGTGAACATGTCCTTATTAGGGGTGCCCTCCAGTGGAGCCGGATGGTTCACCTCTAATAAGCGGTCCGGGCAGAACCAACTACCAATCAGTGGGGAGAAGATAGGCATGACGGGTTTCAACGGGGACAAAAGTCAGCACTACCTATCTTTTCACTGCTTGCAAAGACTAGACAGAATATCTCTATTCCTCGTTATTTGTAAGCAGAGAATACCTCCAAAGAACCAATATCGAACAACTAGTGTTCGGACAATCAATCAATCAATCAATGGGGAGATAAAGATAGGCATGACGGGTTTCAACGGGGACAAAAGTCAGCATTACCTACCCTTCACTATTTGCAAAGACTAGACAGAATATTTCTATTCTACGTTATTTGCAAACAGAGAATATCTCAAAGAGCACTATTCTTCAAAACAATCAATGTTCGGACAATCAATCAGTGGGGAGATAAAGATAGGCACGACGGGTTTCAACGGGGACAAAAGTCTGCGTTACCTACCCTTCACTATCTGCAAAGGGGGAGAGAGAGAGTATTTCTACTCCTCCCCGTTTGTAGACAGCGAATATCTCAAAGAGAACAATCAATGAGCACAATCAATGAGCAATACTAGTATTCCAAAGCTTCAGACAATCAATCAATTATTTCGCAATTTGTCGTGTATCACGACCTTACCCGGACCGCGTGGACAGTTTCTCGTCTTCCGCCTCCAGCGCCCGATCGTCCTCTACTCTCCGTATTTGCCGCGGCACTCCTGATGGTTCCCAGTCAGGACTGTAGATCACTCGAGAGAGGTCTGCTCGGAACCAGTGAAGTTCGGATGATCGGCTGCCAGACGAGGGTCTATTGGGCAGGAGCTCTCCCGATCGTTGCAGTCGTTCACTCTGTCGTCGGGACCTCTCCCACTGGATCCACGTGTCGCTGATGGGCCCCACGTTTGGGACGCCAATTGTTAAATGGTAGCGGCAGTTTCAGTCGATAACCTTTCAAGTATTTGCCCGGCGGTAATCGCCTCTCATACCACTCGATAATTTACCAATGAAAGAGGCAGGCGCCGGAGACTGGAAGGCAGGAAACAAAGTTTTATTCCGTCGGAGCAGAACACATCAGATCAGACAGCAAGGTATCGTCACGAGGTGCTCTAACTGCATCTCTGAGACCTGGTCTCTTATACACCGGTTTATTGCTTTATTACACATAGTACATTCTTGAGATTCCCTTGATGCATGAGAGAACATCCCCTGAAGCCCCGGCTCAGATCCGATCCCACACATAGCTACAGTAGAAGTTCCCACCTTACCCGCAGTAGGAGATGGCTATCGCGCAGCAGGGAATTCCGCCAATTCCCGGGGGTGTGTGCGACCGGCCGGGTCTCAGGGGGTAGGGGCTTTGATCCACTGTAATCCCTTTGATGTGGGGTGTTTCCCTTACAGTAGGGGCAATAAACTGCATCCGCAGGGCTAGGTGATGGCCTGGGACCAGTTCGGACAATGGGGCGCAGAGGAAGGGGGTTATCAAAGGAGCGGCATGACCATGTATGGGATGTCGGTCGGATGTGGTTCCGTAGCAGGGTCGCGCAGAAGGAGAGGGTTTATGGCCCGGGTATGAGAGAGCGGGGGCGGCCGGCGCGCGGGGGGATGCTTGCAGCGCCAGGGGAAAGCGCTGGCGATCGAGAATGAGCGGGGAGAGAGAGTGGGGTGCCTAAAATGGCGGCCGTGCATTCGCTGTGCGTGGCGCTGGGGAGAGGCAAGATGGCGCAGATAATGTTCAGTTTGCAAGCTAAATTTCCACAGGTGGCGAGGCGGAAACTGAGGTGCATTGAAGTGCAGTTTGGACAATCAGCAAATAACAGATGCTGGGCCCTCCAAAAATAAAAATAAAAATGTTTGCTGTAGCACAAGGGAATGGGCACAACATAGGGGCAGGGGAAGCAATGAAGAAGGATGATGGAATTTGAAGTGGGTGAAGCAGCACATAAGCGAGAGCAACAAACGGACGTGCATCTCATGGAGTACTTAATGGAAAAGAAAAAAGTAGTTCCTAAAATGTGAGCAGTGGAAGGATACAAGTCATCCAATCAAAAGAATGCTAAAAGGAGTATGCGCCAGGAGAGGAACAAACACAAGAAGAGGAAGGAAAGTCATTGAATATGAGGCAAATAAATGAAAGACTTAAAGCCAACCAATGGTAAGCAGTGGGCAGACCCTAACACCACTGTATGTTTTTGGTGTGATCCACAATAGGTCTTTGCCTACAGACAGCTAAAAGGTGTCTGGTAGATGAGCCCTAATAAAGTTTACAAAATCCAAAACAAGCATTAACAAACCCAAAAGGCAGTCAGCCAACATCCAACCAATTGGCTTTTCCAATTCTTGTTTGGAAAAATTCAGACAAAGGCCAATTTACAATCTTTGTTTCTTTACTTTAAGGAAGTAGATTGTCACTGCTGCTGATTTCCTTAGGTGTTCAGAACCCCACTTGAAGCTACGGTACACTTAATCTGTTCCAAAATGTTTGCACCTTCCTAGCCCTAGGTTGCAACAAAAAGTCTTTATTTATTTAGCGTTTTATATAGCGCGAACAAGACCCGTACAGGTGAGGGAGCGCTTTACAAGAATAGCACTGTAAGGTATGATACAAAAATAGTAGGCAATGTACAAAAACATAGTATAAGACAAGAGGACAATATTGACATAAGTAAATGGTTAGAGAAAAGGAATAGTTAGGAACAAACTCGACAATCATGACTGGCATGGGCAAAGTCCGAAGGGTGTCAGTAGAGCATGTAGATGGCTGGGAAAAGCAGAAAAACAGCGTGGATCATGGGGAATGGGCGTAGGCGTTATAAGAGACAACGACAAACAGGCATTGAAGAGTCGCTCATAAGGAGAGAGAGGTACGTCCTCAGTGTGAAAGGAGTTTGTTGGATTGTAGAATTTTTACTTCTTCCCTGAAGGTGGATGTGGATGGGTTGCATCTTAATTCAGAAAGAAGAGAGTTCTAGATTTTGGGATCAATTCCAGAGAAGGTTTTCTTCTTGTTGAATTTTTTTGGTTTGAGTAGTAAGGAGCTTGTACTTTTGGAGGATCTGTTTCCACCCAAGAGGGTAGGTTTTTGGGTCAGGTAAGAGGGTTATTGTGACGCAGCCTTTTATGGGTCATACAAGCAACTTTTAGATGGATCCTAGCTTCATAGGGTAGCCATTTCTGAGATAGTAGGTCAGGGGTGATATGATCACTTTTTTTTGATCCGGTGACAATCCTAGCTGCCGCATTCAAAGTAGCCTTCAGCGGTATAAGAGTGCTTTTCGAAAGGCCAACTAGGGTAGTGTTAATTTAGATAGCACAAGAGCTTGAACCGCTGTTTTGAGGTCTGCCAAGAGGAGGAAAGGTTTGTTTCCTTAATACATGCCGTTGATGGTTAGGTCCTCTGGGGACGGCACTGATGTGCTTTTGCATTGAGCGGACATTGTCCAAGATTATATCTAGGGATTTAGCCGAGTCAATGATGTGTGGGGTACAATTCAAGGCAGTGAGCTGTGGGAGACATTCTTTGATTTTCGGGGCGATAGTAGGCAGTGATATCAATAAGAATTCTGTTTTGAGGGCATTGAGTTTGCGGTGGTTCCAGGTCAGCCAAAGTTGCGTTTTTGTCAAGATGCTATTGAGGATATTGATGTCATCAGGAGAGGCAATTTTCATGTAGAGTTTAGTGTCATCCGCATACATGTGGTAGGAGATGTGGGCGAGTTTGAAGATTTCGGTTGGGGTTCCATGTATAGGTTAACTAATGTCTGGGAGAGAGTAGAACCTTGGAATACGCCAAGCTAGACTGGCGACAGATTGGAAAAAGCGTGGTTGAGAAGGATGCACTGAGATTTATTGCGCAAGAAAGAGGAGAATCATTTTAGGATTTAGATCTATTTTATTGGTTTTATATACAACAGGCGATACATAAGTACCCACCTACATCCAGTGGCGATCTTAATATAAGGGTGTGTAAGCATGCACCGCGGAAAGTTAGAGAAGGTTGGTTAGTGTGGAGAAGGAGGCGATAGGGCGGTTTAGGGAAGGGAGGAGGTGGCATTCAGGATTTTGCCAAATGTCAAGGGCTACAGGTTTGTGCTCAGGCGCTCTAGCGCTCTTTAGGTACAGCTGCTGAGGTTATGCCCAATATTTATAAGTATTAGGGGGCACAACAGCTCACAAAATTCCTCAGACAGGTATTTAAGGCAGGGTTGCCACATCTTATCAAACCGGGTGAGGTGACGCGTAGCCACTGCTGTCAGCTTTTCCATCCCTAATATATCAATAGTTTGAGTAGCCAGTCCAAATGTGTAGGTATGGCGTCTGTACTCCATTTAGCAAGAATAATCTGTTTAGCCGCTCCCAATGCTAGGGTGATCGCTCTGCCTCTATTGGACCGTAGCGGGTAGGTGAGGGGTTTAGGGAGACCCAGAAGAACATAGCTTGGAAACATGGGAATATCTGGTGCAAACATAACATTTACTGCATCAAAGACCCCTGCCCTAAAAGATGCCAGTTTGAGGCACTGCCATAAGTGATGAGTAAGAGTACCTTGGGTCCACAGTGACACCAGCAATTTCCACCACCCATAGGATCCCAGGTGGCGATCCTGGCTGGGGTGAGGTACCAATAGTGGGCGATCTTCAGGAGCATTTCTTTACTAGTTGTGTTAAGAGCAGAGGTTTGTGCGTGGTGTAGAATGTCATTCCACTCTGTCTGGGAAAGGGCGACCAGATACTCCCTCCCATCTGGCCCGTGCAGGTGATTTTGGCAGATTCTGAGGTGTAACTAAAAGGGCATAGAGATCGGGCAGGAATTTCTTGTCAGTGAGAAGCCACTTTTTAAATGGTGTAAGTACCCTACTAGTGTGCGGTCAAATTGAGGGTTGAGTCACCCAATGTGTGGCTGTCAGATGCTGCCATCGTGCCATGTCAGGAAGGCCATAATATGACTGCAATGTAGGGAAGTCCACAAGCTCCTCGGCATCAAACAAGTCCCCCACTCATTTACAGTTGGCTTCCTGCCAGGCCCCAGACACTGAGCCCGTAGCGGCTGGTGGGAAGTCCAGATTACCTATCGGTGGTGTCTGTGGAGAGATTGGTGTAGAAAGACCATGCTGCAATTGTACCTTGTCCCAAACCCCAACCGTGGACCTCACTACTTGTGAGACATAAACACCCGCTGGCCTGTGAAGCGTTGGTAGCCAGGGTACCTTCCAAATATGGATGGCTGCAATTGCCTGGTCTATGAAACACCAGTGTTTCTCCGTAAGGGTGTGAGACCATTCCACCATGTAGTGTTGTTGCGCCGCCTGATAGTAGCAGCACAAATTCGGAATTCCCAGCCCACCTGCTGACAGTGGAAGAAAAGCACGGGCTCTAGTCCTCCGAGCTTGCTTACTTTCACAGATGAAGTCCCAGATAAGGGATTGTAATTTGTCCAGCATCCGTGGAGGGGGTTGGAGGGTCAGAGTCTGCATGACATAGAGTTGTTTAGGGAGTAGCGTCATTTTAACAGCGGCTATTGCCCGAGCCAGGAGCGGACGTGAGATTTCCATTTAGTGAGGTCGACCCCCACGGTCGCTAACAGGCTCCCATAGTTGTAGGTAGCAGTAGGCAGGAGAACCATTTTAGAACGGTATCGGAGCGACCCATCATGTGTTCTAAAATGTTTACAAAGGTATCATGATTGACCGTGTCAAATGCCGCTGATAGGTCAAGTAGGATTAGTAGGCAGGATTAATTCTGATCAAGTAATCGTTCAGCATCGTCAACAATGTGGTCCAGGGCAGTTTCAGTGCTGTGGCCAGGTTGGAAGCTGGATTGACGATGGTCAAGGAGATGAAATTGCTTGAAGTGATTGTGAAGCTGTAAGTGGACACATTTTTCTAAAAGTTAGGGTAAAGTTGGGATGATGGGGTTAGGAAGGTAGTTGTTGGGGTTGGACTGGTGGAGTTGGGTTTTTTAGGATAGGAGTAACCTGGCCACTTTTGCGGCAGTCTAGTATGGAACCTTGGACGAGTGAGACATTGATTATCATTGTCCATAATGGGAGTAAGAGGTGAATGGACTCGTTGAAGAGTTTGGAGGGAAGGAGATCGTTGAACTGGTTGGAGTATTTCAGAGAGGTCAGTAGATTTAAGATGTCATTTTCCTCGAAGGTATTAAAGCTAGACCAGGTGGCATTACTTTTGGGTGTGAGGGGAGGACTTCTTGGGCTTTCTTTGTGATCAAGAGGGGTGAGATGTAGGGGGATCACATGGCAAAATGTTCATAGAGTTCTGGATATCGGTGATGATTAACGTGTTTTTCTCAGCAAAGATGGAGGAGAAGGTTTCACAACTGGGTAGTGTTTTATTGTCTGAGGATGGGAGATCGATTTTGGGTTTCATCTGGTTTTTAATAATTTTGAACAGTTTTTTAGGTCAATTAATTGCCGTGCAAAGTTGTTTTTGGAAGAATGCTGCTTTGGATTTCCTGAAGTGACTGTTGTAGGCACTCTGTCTTTGTCATAAAAGTTTGAGGCTAGCCAGAGAAGGGGAATATCTCCATGCTCTTTCTGAAATCTGAGGTGTCGGCTTTCCTCGTTAAGGTTACAATTGAACCAGGGGTTGGTTCTTTTAGTCCGGATTCTCTTTTGTTGATTGTGGGCAAGGGTGTCCATGATTTTTTACATGGAATTGATGTAGTGCTCAGTGAGTTCAGGAGCGTCAAGCATTGAGAGCGGCAGAAGCAGGATGCTGTTACTAAAAGCCTTCATAGTAAGTGGGTTAATGTTATGGGTGTCTCGGACCAAATGTTTGGCTTTCACAGGTTGGCCCTTAGTGATAATTACCCTTTCTGAAATGAGGAAGGTGATGCAGTGGTGGTCAGTCCAGTCTCAAGGTAGGATGGATTCAATCTGTATGGTGTTCTCATTAGCGATGATTAGATCTAATGTGGCTCCTTTGTGATGGGTCAGTCTGTTGCAGGCTTGGATAAGGTTGAACACCTGCAGGAAGGATTTTAAACTGTTCACGAGAGGGTCGCTGGAGTTGTTCCAATGAATGCTGAAGTCGCCAAGAAAAATCGGGTTGCTATGATCAACATCATTAGAGGAGATAATCTCCATGATCTGTTTGATGAACTTGTGGTTATCTCCGGGAGGGTGGTAAAACGTGTGAAGAGCACAAGTTGAGTTGGTAGTGGTGGAAATGTTGATACTGAGATATTGGCAGGAGGACAGTGACAGAGCTTATGATTGTTTCATAGAAAGGGTGGACCTGCATATACAGGCTAGGCCACCTCCTGCCCGGCCATAACGGTCTAGTCTGATGCTATCATAACTGGGGGGTACTAGTATCTCAAGACTTGGGGAAGAGGATTCAATAAGGCAGTTTTCCGTGACTGTAAGGATGTCAAAGTTAAGTATAAGATAATCAATACCTGCCACATGTTTCACAGCAGAATGACAGTTCAATAACAAGCATCTAAGGGAAGTTTTGGAGGAATTTGCGGATGCATTTGAGATGGGAACTTGTTTGAGGTTTACTTTATAAACCTAGTGCTGGGGTGGGATGTCCTTGGAGGGTGAGTGGTAATAGTCCCAATTTGTGAAGTAGGAATAGTGTGGATGGCCGGAGCATGGTTATAAGTGTCTAGGAGGGAGAGTATATTGTTAGTAGATAACTGTCTGACTAGCCTATTGGGTGGGAAGGAGTGATATGATTCGGTGTAGATCTCCAGCAAGGACGAGTAAACCCAGTGTAGGCAGAGATAGAAGCAGAGTGGCATTTGGGAGTTAGAATTTGGTTAGTCAGGAAGTGAGTCATATGTGAGGTCCACTTGTGTTCAAGGTTGGAGGTATATGACTTAGTTTAAGTATGTCAGCCCTAATCCACTACAGATCGGATATCAGAGAGTTGAGCAGGAAGTCAGTGTAGCAACTCCTCAGAGGCTTCTAGCTGGGGAATCACTGTAGTGAAGAGAACTAGACGAGTCAGGGCAGTTGGGGAAGTCAGTATCGGTAGGATCCGCAGTGTGCGCCTTGATAATGGTTGATTCAGAGGGGGCAGTGGATGTAGTGAACCTGTTGATGGGAGTGTCGGTCTATAGAAGAATGGGAAGTAGAGATGTCAGATTGTTGTTGTTGTGGGGAAGTGCCAGAATTATCGCTAGAGGAGGGTGTGTGATGGACTGCAGCGGTGCCCGTCGATAATTGAGTGTCCATCAGGGGAGTAAGGTGGGAAGAAGGGTGAGAGACATGAGGTTGTCAGGTGGAGGGGAGTCAGAGAGGAACTGCAAGGGGGCAGGTGGGTAGTTGCTGTGTCTAATTTGTTCTTGAGGTAGGAGAAGAGATCGGCAAAGAGTTCCAGACTGCGAACTGATGATTGGATGAGCACGGTGCTGTTGTTATACATGGAGATTGTGGCAACTGTATTGTACAGCATGGAGGGCTCTATAATAAATTATCTTTATTGCTCCCCAAAATCTATTGCACACCCACAAATTTCAGTTGGAATTTTTTTGCCTTGTGTCTATTGAGTGTACTAGAAAATTACAAATGGCTCATCCCATCCGCATTCAAATTTTGAGACATCAGCTTGTTAGAAAATCTGTCCCTGTAGGCCCGAGTCTAGAGTTAGAAAATTCCTGAGCAGAGCTCTTCAAACACCCCCTCCACACTGCTACAGCATTTTTTCCCTTTCTTAAGAAAAGGTCTTTGTGATCATAACCCGCCTTAGAACACTTTAGCTCAGATTTAGCAGATTTCATTTTTTCCCCGTTGAAACCGCTACATCCTGCTGACCGGGCCTTCGCCGCGATCACGATTAACGTAGCCAGCCATCTTGAAAATGTAAAGTGACATTTTAAGGGGTTTCGTTCCGTGCTAATGTGCCATTGGGTCGTTATCCAATAACTCAGTCTTGTAGTCTAACTCAACGCAGCTGTGGGCTGAATAAGACCCCAGAATGGAGGAACAGGGAATCTGCGGGACTGATGGGAAAGGATTGAATAACACCCTAAGTGAAAGAAAGGGATATGACTTATTTTTATGGTTTTTTTTCACTGGCTATTTTTATTTAACGTTAACATTCTCAGTAAATCAATATTATATTTTAGCTTGAATATTCACAGACTAAATATTAAGCTTTGTGTTTACTCATTGCACCCTACATCTTTTATGACTTATTCCTTATGGAAAAATCCATCAGATCCATTAAATTCCAATAAAAACCACAATACTCGCCCTTAAATGAAGAAATGTATTTCAGTTTTACCCTCCACTGCCATTGTTGTAGTAGTGTTCATGTACAACTCGTCTGGCTTTTGTGCATTTGAAGCATTTTTATTTCATTTTGATGTTTTTGATCTACATTTCAGTGGCGTAGTTAAACCTTTGGCCCCTGCATTTCCCACATGTAAGTGCGGGGAGTGGGGGGGTGCTGGTGCTTCCCGCACGTACAAAATGTTCTTGTGTTTTACCCTCTGTTTAAACAATATATGCCATCACACCTTTTTTGCTTTCTTTTCTCTAAGAGGCACCTTTCCTAATTTTTTTCTTTACAAAAACTATGGGGTATATTCACAAGAACGTGTGCTAAACATCACCAAAAAATGTTAACACAACTTTACACAGCGCAGCCTATCGCAGGAAAATAACCCTGTGCCAACGTGGATTCACAGCAAGGCGGTACCATGCGATATTCTGCTGGAACCGTAGCCAATGTCCGCGATACAACCACCTCGATGGAGATAAAAACACAAACCACAACACCAAAAAACCTGCGATGGGCCAAAGCGCGAAAAGAAAACAGTGAAAACCAGCGCGAGGGCAGCAATACACACGCGTAATGCGGGAAAAAGCACAAGAACAGCATACAGAAAATGCCAAAGAAAAAAAACAACAGCGGAGTACCACGGATGCACCCTGACCGACTGCAGAGGACAACATGTACACGACAACATTCAAGCACCGTGGAAGAACAGAACCGATAGGCACACCGCATGAAAGAGACCAGTGGCAGACAAATCAGAGCCGCAGGAGCGACTCGCCCACCGTGCAGCATACACACATAAGCAGAAGTGCACCTCGACATTGACAACATCCCGGTACAAACAGCAACCCCTCCACAACAGAACACAGGAAAACTACAGGTTACGCAAATGCGCACACCACGGCAAATCACATCTGAAACCACAGGAATATGTAACATGACAATGTACAAGTACAACATGTAACCTGCAAATATGTTTTAATCACACATGCAGCGCTATTGGACATCCTCAATTGTCCCATGATTGCCATGGACGGCCACAATGTGACGTGCTCATGAGAAGTGTCAATGATGGAGTTCCTACGGGCCATTCCTGCCGCAGCTGCAGTGGGATCGTCACCATCATCGTCCGGTACCTCTGGAACTGGGATCCATGGTGCATTGGTGCGAACACAGACGTTGTGCAACACACAACATGCAACGATCATCTTGCACACAATGTCCGGGCTGTACAGGAGCTTTCCACCTGTGCCGTCCAGGCACCTGAAACATGACTTCAACACGCCAAATGTACGTTCAACGATGTGGGCCATATTGTACTGCCTCTGGGCGGGTCTGTCCGGGTCTCGGAGGGGTGTCATCATCCAAGGGCACAGTGCCTATCCTTGATCACCTGTGACAGTGCAGGGAGAAAAGAGTTAATACTTGGTTCGGCAGGATGTGATGGCAGGCCCACCAATACAGTGACGCCTGTGCTGGCTGTGTGTGGGGTGAGTGTAAGCCAGCTCTCAGGGAGTAGCTGGTGCTGGCAACAACTCCAACAGTCATCAGGCACTCAGAAATGCAATGTCAGTACAACAAGGGGGAATGACTCGAGTCGCAAGGGGCTAGTGGCCCCAGATGCACAGGAGCTGCCACGGGCCCACCGCCACGGGACGCTGACCTGCAGGAGACTGGGGTAGGGTCATGAGGGCATAGCAGGGACTCGTATGTGTCATATGTGCATTCCATGGAGTGTCACAGGGGAGAATGGGGGGCCTACCCCCAGGGCATGATGCAGAGGGCACATGCCAGCTGTGTCCGGCAACATGGCGCATACGAATGCCACAGACCCAGGCCCGACACCAAGTCCGTACTTGCCCGTTGCTGATGAAAACCCCCATGCCACAGGCTCAGACACCAACGATGTTCTGCCAGTGGATGACGGACACTCATGGTGCACAGTGTTAGTGGCATCACACGTCGCAGGCCTGCTTAATGGAATTATGCCACACTGATCAAAGGGAGTCTGGTGCTGTGGCCGCTGCCACGAACTTGGGGTCACTGCCATTCAGGACTCAGGACACTGTTCCACATGTGGGACCTACTGGGCCGAAGAGGACGCCGGTGGAGCATGTCAATAAGTGAGGAGTGATGTGGGGGGGCCAGCGATGGACTGCGGAGGTTGCTGAGCTTGCGTGACTGGGGCCTGGAGCTTGCGCCAGCACGTGTTGGGCCCTGTTCGACACACGACGGTGTCCGCAGCTGAGCAGTGCGGCCGTGGTGCGCTGGGGCGGGCAGGCCTGGTCTGTGCATCAGCGTCCTGGGGTGCAGCAGGCGCACAGGGTCACAGGCCCCGCTGCTCACGGCATCGGCCTCGTTGCAGGCCGCGTGGCGCCACACTGTCAGTGACGTTGGCCTTCCCGGGAATGGACCATGCCCTGTGCAACAGGCTTTGTCACCACACCCCTGCGCAGCCCTGGCGTACTCAGGGCCAACCCACTACGCTCACGCACACGGGGGGACGCAGCGTGCGACACTTCTGCTATCTGTTTCACAGCCTGGAGGTGACATTGTTGCTTCCACTGCTCACTACTCTCTAGTCACCAGCAGTTGTGGTCTGCATGGACATGTCTGTGGTTTGCATAGCCATGTCTGTCCTGCACATCCACGTCTCACTTCTCGTTGTGTACATTCCCGTTCACGGGTCATATGCATCCTCGCACATGGCTGCATTCCGCATCTCCACACTTTCAGCTGTTGTGTGGCTGTGGTGCCATGTAATGTCTGTATTGTGTGCAGGGGTAGCCCATGATGACCATGGAGTGGTGTTGTCGTGTCTGGTAGGTGGTCGTGTGGTTTGACATGGTGTATGTGGTTTGGTCACGTGTGCATTCCCACAGTTGTGCATTGTGTGTTGGTGGCTTTGGTGTGTGTGATGTGTTGATTTGGCACTTACCAACGAGCAGTCCCGTTCCATATGTGCAATCCTGGAAGCGCTGGTTGATGATGGACTGTCGTAAGATGAACGAATCATGCACACTGCCTGGGTAGTTGGCGACGACATTCGCGAAGTGTCCCCGGTGGTCCACTATTGCCTGCACATTGATGGAATGCTGATGCTTTCTGTTGCGGTAGTGGTGTGTAGTATCCTCAGGGGGCACAAGTGGGACATGTGTGCAGTCGATTGCCGCCAACACGGCCGGGAATCCGGCTATGGTGTAGAAGCCTTGCTTTGTTTCCAGCTGTTCCTGTGCAGTGTTGGGGAAGTGAAGGTACTGGGGTATGAAGCTGAGGAGGGCATCCAGGACAGGTGTGATTAACTTTGATAGGGCTGGCTGTGAGACCCCTCTGACTCTAGCAGTTGTTGGTTGGAAGGTACCAGAGGCCAACAGGTGCGGCACAGCCAGCAGCTTTGTCTGTGGAGGGATGTTGGTTCTCTGCTGTGTTGGGACCGTCAGCCTGTGGGCGATGTGGGTCAGGATGCGGAGGATGGTTGCCCTTTTGCGCCTGTCGTGGGCAACAACTTCCGCAGTCGTTAGGTCTGTGAGAGTGGTGCGTTTTCGGTAGGTCCGCTATCTTACTCTGCGCTGCCTCTGTGGTGGTCCGGGCGCAGGTGGGTCCGGGTCCAGAGGTGGTGGAGGTCCTGGGGGTGGTGGCGGTGGGTGTTGTAGGCCATGTTGGGGCTCCGAGCTGCATGATGAGTAGCTCCATGGCGTCGTTTGTTCTTTGGGTGTGGCTGTGTGCGGGGCTCCGTTGCCTACTGCAGGGAGTCGTCCGTCTTTACGGCTTGAAGCATGTGTTAAATACCTGAGGCTGACGCGGCTTATCGCTGTGAAAGTGTTTTTTTCGTGTGTTTTTACACTGGAACGCCTACTCTGCATCTCATTAGTGTTAGTTGGTGGTATCCACTGTGGTGTTAAATTTTGGGGCAGTTATCGCGTGAATACTGGCAAAGTCTGCAGTTTGCACTGGATTGTGAATGGGTTGTTAATTCTATCTCCACTTTTGGTGCATTAATGTGGGGATAAATCGGAGATGGGTCCCTGTGAATATGGCCCTGTGTGTGTTTTTTGGATAAGGCTTGTACTCTATTCTCAGAGTTCTGTTGATCCAATCGCTTCTATTTAACATCAGCACGACTAAAGTTACTGCAGTATGCTCATGGTGTCCGTTGTGACATAAACAAAGAGAAATGGCAATGCTGTAGGAAGGGTGTTGGATGTGGGGTCATTTCTCCAGGTTGGTTTCTTTCTTGTATTCTTAAATATAGACACAGCTCTTCCCTGCCTGACCCCATCAGCATAACATTTCAGACAGAGGGCAAGATGCTTGGGAGCCAGGTTGACCAAACTATTGGTGGGGCCCAGACCACGTCATTTGAGCAATCGCATTGAGGTGCGATGAGCATGGGAGACTCCCAGCTCCAGCAGCGCTCTGTGCTGGTAAGTGCGGTGGGGCATGGAGGGAGCGGGGCTGGGCGGGACAGGGGGAAGTCGACAGACGACGGAATAGGGAGAAATAAATAAATCCTATTTCGTCATCTGTCAACAGCCCCCCCGCCCGGGCTCCACCGCGGTCCGTGCAGGTAACAGCGGTGGGGCCGGGTAAGGGGGGATTTCGAGGGACAATGCAGAGGGAAAATTAAAGAAATAATAAATTTTCCCTCTGCATCGTCCCTCGAACTTCCACCTTACCTAGCCCCACCACTGTTACCTACACAGACCGCGGCTGCCCACCGTGCTTACCTGCACGGACCGCTGCTGCCCAACTCATGCGTTCAATGGTCCTAGAATCAAACAAGAGAGACTGCAAGCCTCCGACTCCAGAGCTGTGCATAAATCACTCATTTACAAACTATGGGGCATATTATCAAGGATGGCGTTAAAAATTATCGCCGGTTTAGCGGCAGAAAACTGCCGCTAAAGCGGCGATAATGGGCTTTATAATATGCCCTTGAGAATTCCAAAAGGAGTCCATGTTCTGGTGTCAACATGGGTTTCTATCGAAATTCTCCAGGGCATATTATCAAGCTCATTATCGCCGCTTTAGCAGCAGTTTTCTGCCGCTAAACCGGCGATAATTTTTAACGCCGTCCTTGATAATATGCCCCCATTTGTAGGGCGAACGAGACACCCAGCTGCCTCTCCATTGAAGGCACGGATGGAGTCCTAAAAATAGATGAGGGGCTCATTAGAACAATCAGTGATGTCACTTCGTCAAATAGAGTTCATTGACAACTTATGCCCTGTTCTGCAGTCGTAGACAGCAAAGCAGTGAATGTTTGAGGCACTGCATTGACCTAAATGTAACAAATAATGCGTGCATCCTAAGACATTCATTTATACTTGCCGGGCAAGAAAAATGAAGGGCTGTAAATGCTGCTTTGTCGAGCCCTGCACTGCTGTTAGCATCGGCGGTGGTACATCGTGTCAAATGTGCCTATTTGTGATACGTCATAGAAAGGAGTACAGTTTACGTGCAGGGATATCTGAGGCTTATGATCCTGCTCTGTTATTGTTAATGGAAACACTACACAAAAATAACCATACACTGGATACCCTCACAAGTGGAAGTCTGAAAAAAGCATTTAAAATGTATTCTACTGAATGAAAATCACCTGCATTTTTTTGCACTTTTTATGGGTAAATTGAATATCTGAATAACTCAAAATGGCATCATTGTATGACAAAGGGGATGGCGTAATAACTATCTGGCACATGCATCAACAAAGACTTTTGCGATTCCTTAATTGCGATTTTTAAGGAATCGCAATTAAGGAATTGCAAAAGCCTATGCATGTAGGAATTGCTATAAAAATAGCGATTCCTACAAATTCCTTAATTGCGACTCGCAAATTGCGAGTCGCTAATAAGGAATGTCGTCCCATTCATTCCTATGGGCCTCCAGGCCCATAGGAATGAATTGGAGATTGCATGAGCAATTTGCGAGTACCAGTAGGTACTCGCAAATTGCTCATGCAATTGCAAGGGTGCAAGGGTGTCAAAATGACACCCTATTGCACCCCTGAAATTGATCTGTGCACATATGTTGCACACACACATGCTCTAAGGGCATGTGTGTGCTCAACATGAAACTTTGAAAAGTGCACAAAAGTGCATTTTTCAAAGTTTTTGCAAATTACCATGAAGTTCAACTTCATGGTAATTTGCTCCCCCTATTAGCGAAATCGCTAATTTTTTCACTTTCATGCATTGCATTTAAGGAATCTCAATTTGGGATTCCTTAAATGCAATCGCAATTTAAGGAATCGCAATTTAGAGATTCCTTAAATTGCGATTTTTGCATTTGGGATGATGCATCCCAAATGCAAAAATACCGGTCGCAAAGGGGCAGATTCTGAGAATCTGCCCATTTGCGACCGGTTTTTACATTGATGCATGTGCCTGTATGTCTATACACCTACAAAGGGGTATTTTCAGCAAATAAAACAAACGTGGGGGCATATCAATAAGCAACGGCGATAAATATTGCAAAGTCTCAATTTAAGCAGACGTAAGCTTACGGTGATAACTGCGGTTAGTGTGGGTTTTAATATCGCCATAGGTGTCAGGGCACAGGCTTGTTAATACAGCGATGTGCGGTTAGCGACTTTTTCCATGTTGTATTCTAAAGGAACGCCTACTTTGCATCTCATTAGAGATGCGATGCAGGGCGTTAGCAAAAGCAGTGCTAGGAAAAGGAAACACGCGCTAGCTTGTCCTTGCTAATACTGCGATGCCATTATCGCTGCTTTTTGGATGAAAACGGCCGCAAAAGCGGCGGTAATGGGCTTGATAATATGCCCCGCGATGCCTTCAAAATGAGAATGCTTTACTGCTATGGTGTGTGAGGAACGAATTTCAACCTGGAGGCTGCAACTGCTCTCTCCTAGCAGGCTCCACACAGGCAAATCGCTCCCACATTTTTTTTATTTTAAAATCAGGTTCCAGGCATCAATGTAGCCTGTGCAAGATAACCAAGGCCATTGAGCCACGCCTGTGCTGTTAGTATATATTATTGGTGGACCCTGGGCCCCAAGAGCCCCTGTAACTACGAGCCTATGGCAAGGCAATCTAAGGTCTATTTACAAGGACAGTTGCTATACGTTGTTTTTAGTGTTACAGGTTTGTAACTTTACCTCAGGGATCATGTCTGTGACCTCCATGTCTGCATGTATAGCCCATGAATCTAGAATGACAGTCACACTGCTGAATGTGCCCTATAGTGCAGCCTTTTCTATTGGCTCTCAAGCCTGCCCATCACAGGTTTCTTTTGCACTACTCCTGCCCTAACGTCTCAGCCTTTCTCTCCCATTTCAAATGCCTTAAGCTAGAGTGGGTCAAGAGGCTATTGAACTCATGCAAAAACAACAGTTGATGGACAGAATGCAGAACAATGTCATACATTCACCCCAGTACAGAGACCTGGGCCTAAATCCATCGTTTTGTTGCTCACCATGCCATTCCAAATTGAACCCAGCCATATGCAAATCAGTCCTGACCCTGTGCCTCATGGGAACAGTCCAGCCCGAACTGCCAAGCCAGGTCCTCCCTGGACTGGCACCAAGAATCCTAGGACCGGTTTGGGGGTTTCACCCCTCTTCAGCCAGGATAGTTTGATTCCAGTGGCATGGAGAGCACGGGACCCACGTCTGGGCATACCCGTACCACTCGGGGTGACAAATGCAAAAACAACAGTTGATGGACAGAATGCAGAACAATGTCATACATTCACCCCAGTACAGAGACCTGGGCCTAAATCCATCGTTTTTCTTGCTCACCATGCCATTCCAGTTTGAACCCAGCCATATGCAAATCAGTCTTGACCCTGTGCCTCATGGGAACAGTCCAGCCCGAACTGCCAAGCCAGGTCCTCCCTGGATTGGAAACAAGCATCCTAGGACCTGTTTTGGGGTTTCGCCCCTCTTCAGCCAGGATAGCTTGATTCCAGTGGCATGGAGAGCACGGGACCCACGTCTGGGCATACCCGTACCACTCGGGGTAACAAATGCAAAAACAACAGTTGATGGACAGAATGCAGACCAATGTCATACATTCACCCCAGTACAGAGATCTGGGCCTAAATCCATCGTTTTTTTGCTCAACATGCCATTCCAGTTTGAACCCAGCCATATGCAAATCAGTCTTGACCCTGTGCCTCATGGGAACAGTCTAGCCCGAACTGCCAAGCCAGGTCCTCCCTGGACTGGAAACAAGCATCCTAAGAGTTCCCTCTTCAGGCAGGATAGCTTGATTCCAGTGGCATGGAGAGCATGGGACCCACGTCTGGGCATACCCGTACCACTCGGGGTGACAAATGCAAAAACAACAGTTGATGGACAGAATGCAGAACACTGTCATACATTCACCCCCAGTACAGAAATCTGGGCCTAACTCCATCGTTTTTTTGCTCACCGTGCCATTCTAGTTTGAACCCAGTCATATGCAAATCAGTCTTGACCCTGTGCCTCATGGGAACAGTCCAGCCCAAACTGCCAAGCCAGGTCCTCCCTGGCCTGGAAACAAGCATCCTAGGACCGGTTTCGGGGTTTCACCCCTCTTCAGCCAGGATAGCTTGATTCCAGTGGCATGGAGAGCACGGGACCCACATCTGGGCATACCCGTACCACTCGGGGTGACAAATGCAAAAACAACAGTTGATGGACAGAATGCAGAACAATGTCATACATTCACCCCAGTACAGAGACCTAGCCCACACAGTCAAGTACCTCACAAACCAAGTAATCACTCGAGAGCAAAGAGCAGAAGATGCCGAAGGACGTAATAGAAGAAATAATATTAGCATGGTTTGTTTGCCAGAGGGAGCAGAAGGTGATGATATGCTGACCTTCCTAGAGATCTGGCTCCGCACTGTGGTGGCCCTGGGAGACCTCTCCTCTTTTTACACCCTCAAGTGAGCCCATAGGGTCCCTGCTCACCCACTAGCACCGGGAAGACCACCGTGCCCGATGGTGGCAAGGCTTTTACACTTCAAGGACAGAGACACTCTTCTGCAGAAAGAAAGAATGTGAGCAACAACAGCAACATATCTATATTCCCGGATTACACACCTTACATACAGCGACGAAGAGCATCGTTCACCGAGGTGAAGACGGCATTAAGGGACGAGGGACTTCAGTACTCCCTAATATTCCCGGCTAGGCTGCGCATTACACTGGAAGGGAAAATCCATTTCTGTGAAGATCCTGATGTGGCGTGGGAGTGGCTTGAAATCTACAGATTGGGGGACCTGTCCTCAAAGACCTGCTGTGCTATGGACAGTCACGGCATTCCAGCTGGGAAGCGGACTCGGAGGAGACTCAGGAACAGGCCATCTAAGAAACCAAGCCTCTCCCAGACAGAGAAAGAAGAGCTCTTTTGACAGGGTCTCAAGGCGCTGGGGGGTGGGGGGGCTGCTACTGGTCGTAGAGCCAGGTCTTGAGGAGTCTTCTCAAGGCTAGCAGGTCCTGGGTCTGTCATAGGTTGGTAGGGAGAGTGTTCCAGGTCTTGGCGGCGAGGTAGGAGAAGGATCTGCCGCCGGTGGTGGTTTTTCGAGTGCGAGGTACTGTGGCGAGGGCGAGGTTGGCAGAGCGGAGGCTGCGGGTGGGGGTGTGGAAGTTGAGTCGGTGGTTGAGGTAAGCTGGTCCGGTGTTGTGGAGGGCCTTGTGTGCGTGGATGAGGAGTTTGAAGGTGATCCTCTTGTTGACGGGGAGCCAGTGCAGACCTCTCAGGTGGGGTGTGATGTGGTTGCGTCGTGGGATGTCGAGGATCAGTCGTGCTGCTGCGTTCTGGATATGTTGCAGCTGCTTCAGGAGCTTGGTTGTTGTTCCTGCGTAGAGGGCGTTCCCGTAGTCCAGTCTGCTGGTGATGAGGGCATGGGTAACGGTCTTTCTGGTGTCGGGGGGAATCCATTTGAAGATTCTGCGGAGCATTCGGAGGGTGTTGAAGCAGGATGCGGAAACTGCGTTGACTTGCTTGGTCATGGAGAGGGCGGAGTCTAGGATGATCCCCAGGTTGCGTGCGTGGTTAGTGGGTGCTGGGGCTGTTCCTAGCGATGTTGGCCACCAGGAGTCGTCCCAGGCTGAGGGGGTGGAGCCGAGGATGAGGACCTCCGTCTTGTCTGAGTTCAGCTTCAATCTGCTCTGCTTCATCCATTCGGCGACGGCCTTCAGTACTCTGTGGAGGTTGGCTTTGGTGGTGTGGGGGTCTCCGGTGAGGGATATGATCAGCTGGGTGTCGTCGGCGTAGGAGATGATGTTGAGGCTATGTTGTTGTGCGACGTGGGCGAGTGGTGCCATGTAGATGTTGAACAGCGTCAGGCTGAGGGAGGATCCCTGTGGTACGCCGCAGATGATCTCGGTGGTCTTGGAGCGAAAAGGTGGGAGGTGGACGCTCTGGGTTCTGCCGTTGAGGAAGGATGCGGTCCAGGCCAGGGCCTTCTCTTGGATTCCGGAGTCATGGAGGCGCGCCGCTAGAGTGCGGTGGCAGACCGTGTCGAAGGCTGCTGATAGGTCTAGAAGGATGAGGGCGGCTGTTTCTCCTTTGTCCGTCAGGATCCTGATGTCGTCGGTGGCGGCGATGAGGGCGGTCTCGGTGCTGTGGTTGCTGCGGAAGCCTGATTGAGAAGGGTCCAGGATGTTGTTGTCTTCGAGGTAGCGGGTCAGCTGTCTATTGACAATCTTCTACGTGACTTTCGCCGGGAAGGGGAGCAGGGAGATGGGCTGGAAGTTTTTGAGGTCCTTGGGGTCCGCCTTGGGTTTCTTCAGTAGGGCGTTGATCTCGGCATGCTTCCAGCTCTCCGGGAAGGTTGCTGTCTCAAAGGAGGAGTTGATTGTTTTCCGGAGATGGGGTGCGATGGTTGTGCTGGCTTTGTTGAAGATGTGGTGGGGGCATGGGTCAGATGGGGATCCGGAGTGTATGGAGTTCATGGTCTTGATGGTGTCTTCGTCGCTGACCTTGGTTCAGGCGGTCAGGCGGCTGGTGTATGTGGGGGTGCGGGTCGCAGGGCTGGTTGTCTCGGTGGTGAATGTGGGGGTGTCGGAGTTGAAGCTGTCGTGGATGTCGGTGATCTTGCGGTGAACGAAGGTGGCCAGTGAGTCGCACAGGTCCTGTGATGGTGGGATGTCATTGGTGTTGGATCTGGGGTTGGAGAGTTCTGTCACGATGCTGAAGAGCTCTTTGGAGTTGTGTGCATTGTTGTCTAGGTGGTCCTTGAAGGCGGTCCTCTTGGTGGTCCTGATGAGTTGGTGGTGTTTGCGGGTGGCGTTCTTGTGGGCCGTGTAGCTGTCTGGTGTACGGTCGCAGAGCCATTTCTTCTCCAGCTTCCGACAAGTGTGCTTGGAGGTCCGGAGGTGTTCGGTGAACCACGCGGCTTTCTTGTTGGTGTGATTGGTTGCGGAGGTCTTGAGTGGGGCGAGGGTGTCGGCGCAGTTGTTGATCCACTGGTTCAGGTTGGTTGCTGCGGTGTCGGGGTCGGTGGGGTCGGCGGGTGGTCTCAGGGCGAGGGTGGTGGTCAGTTGGTCCTTGGTGACTTTGCCCCAGCAGCGGCGTGGCAGCTGTAGGGTACGGTGGTGTGTGGTGGGTTTCCTGAAGGTGAAGTGGACGCATCTGTGGTCGGTCCAGTGGGGTTCGGTGGTGTGGTTGAAGGAGACGTGGGGGGGACTTGCGGAGAAGATGGGGTCCAATGTGTGTCCGGCGGCGTGGGTGGGTGTTGTCACGAGCTGTTTGAGTCCGAGGTTGGCGAGGTTGGCGATCAGGGCGGTGGAGTTGGCGTCGTTGTTGTTCTTGAGGTGGAAGTTCAGGTCCCCGAGGAGGATGTAGTCTGTGGAGGCGATGCCGTGGGTGCTGATGAGGTCGGCGATGGTGTCGCTGAAAGGAGGTCGGGGTCCGGGTGGTCTATAGACGAGAATTCCTCTGAGGGTGGTGTTTGGGTCGGTGTGGATCTGGAAGTGCATGTGCTCGGCGGTGGTGAGGGTGTATTCGGTGTTGGTCGAGACTCTGAGAGTGTCTTTGTGGACGATGGCGATTCCTCCTCCCACTCCGTTGGTGCGGTCTCTGCAGGAGATCTTGTAGCCCTCTGGGATGGCTATGGCGATGTCTGGTGCCGAGGTGGCGTTCAGCCAGGTCTCCGTCAGGAAGGCGACGTCGGGGGTGGTTGAGTCTAGGAGGTCCCAGAGTTCGATGGCGTGCTTGCGGGTGGATCGGGTGTTGAGGAGGATGCATCAGAGGTGGTTGGGTTCTCTGGTTGGAGGTTTCGCGGGCCGGATGCTGGTGAGGCTGCAGTTCCGGCAGGTGAAGGGCCCTTGGGTGAGCTTCGGGGTGGCCTGGTAGCAGGAGTGGTTGCGTCCGGTGTTGAGTGCTTGGAGGGTGCTGGAATCGTAGTGCAGACTGGTCTTGTGGTGGTTGCGGGGTCCAGGGGGTCTGGTGTTGGACGCGGTCCAGGCGCGGACGGGCGCAGACGGGCTCGCCTTTGGCGCGCGTCCGCTGCGCTTCCGTGCGGCTTCCTCCATAAGAGGCCAGGGAGGGAGGAGCAGCTGGGAGGCGGGAGCGGGGCGGCCAATGGGCGAGGGAAGGGACACAGAAGGCAAAAGGGGGCGGGGCTGCAGGGGAGCAGCGGCGGGAAGCGTATAGCAGGGGGAGCACAGGGGGCAAGGGCGCAAGGAGACGCCAACAGACTCAGGAGAAATAAACAGAAATGCCACGAAAATGAGAAAATACAACAGTACCAGGGGCACACCAGCGGCGAGTCTCCAGTCAGCAGGTGAGAGTCACGGGCGTACGGGGGGAGCCATGCGGCATGTGGGGTGACCCGAGGTCAGGTCACAACCACTGTCGCGCGGCTTCCTCCATAAGAGGCCAAGTAGGAGGGAGGAGCAGCTGGGAGCGGGGCGGCCAATGGGCGAGGGAAGGGACACAGAAGGCAAAAGGGGGTGGGGCCGCAGGAGAGCAGCGGCGGGAAGCGTATAGCGGGGGGAGCACAGGGGGCAAGGGGCGCAAGGAGATGCCAACAGAATCAGGAGAAATAAAACAGAAATGCCACGAAAATTCGAAAATACAACAGTACCAGGGGCACACCAGCGGCGAGTCTCCAGGCAGCAGGTGAGAGTCACGGGCGTACGAGGGGAGCCACGCGGCGTGTGGGGTGACACAATTCATACTCTCTCTTTCAGACAAGACCCCCAACACAAGAAAGAAACTCACCACCTGCATGACTGAAGTCGCTAATTGGATGAAAGTAAACTGTCTCAAACTCAATATCGACAAGACAGAGGTAGTGATCTTCGGCAAGAACACCGCACCATGGGACTCCACCTGGTGCCAGCCTAACTCACACCCACACTTTGCACCCATACCAGGAATCTCAGAATTTTCATCAACAACGAACTGGACATGACCGCATAAGTCAATACCATCACTGCAACCTTCTTGCAAACCCTGAAGATGCTGAGGAAGATCTTCAAAATGCTCCCAAGTAACACTAGAAAAACTGTCACTTACACCCTAGTCACCAACAAGTTGGACTACAGAAACACCCTCTAAGCTGGGATCAACAAGCAACTCCATAGTAGACGTCAAACCATCCAGAACTCGGCAGCCAGGCTCATCCTCAACCTCCCGCACAGAACTTATATCACACCACACTTCAGGGAGTTTCACTGACTCCCGATACACAAACCTGCTCTTTTCAAATTCCTCTCACACACATTTAAGGCACTAGTCAACATAGGACCCACATTCCTGAACAGTCATATCTCCTCCTTCCACCAACCACTGAGGCACCTCCACTCTGCATGACTGCTGCTCGCACACATCCCACACATATACAGACCCAGATCAGCAGGACAGACTTTCTCTAACATCGCTCCTAAGACACAGAATGGCCTCCCACTCCATATCAGAGTCTCGGCCTCTATTTGTGAATTCCACAAGAAGCATTAGACCTGTCTTTTCAATTAATCAACCTACCATAGGCAAAGCTAGGCGCACACTACTCCTTAGCGCCAGAATGCCCTCGCCAGTGATAGTGCGCTTTACAAAATGGCATACCATAAAAAAAAATCTGAAATTTGTTGGGAAACAGAAGGGACATTTCATGGACTGTAGTCTTGTTATTTACTGGGGATAATAGCCATATGGGCAGGAGGATTTAATGGTGAAGTTGGTTAGGTTAGGTGTGCAGATGAGTTTGTGATGGAAGGCAATGCGAACCATGTGCAGAAAAGGGTGGGGGGGACCTGCTGAATAATTGTAAATGGCAGACTATGCAGAATTAGATTCCTTGATTCTTTGGTGGAGCAGCTGAGGCCTAAACAAATGCCTCTTCTAAAGAATTCACAGTGACAGCTGGTAGAGTTGGGTGCATGTCCCCATGCTAACAGGCACCGGACTCGGCATCAGTGCCTAGTTCGTTTCTGCAACAGTGGTGGCCGGTACAGGTAAGAGCGGTGGGGAGGGGTGGTGGGGTGTAAGTCGCCAGAAGACGGAATAGGTAATATTAAATTTAAAAAAACCCACTTACTTTGTGCTCACTGCATTGCCGAGTCGGCAAGCGCAAAATAAGTGGTTTTATTCCCTTTTTATTCAATATTACCTATCCCGTCACCTGTCAACTTGCACCCGCCCCACCGCTCTCACCTGTGGGAGCCACCACTGCTCTGCAGGTTCTCTTCTTAGGAGGAAGCCTAGTAATTAAACCACCTCCACCAGAGGTGTCTTTCTACCTACATCAGAGAGAAGATGCTCTGAAATTAGGCTTGGGCAGTCCAGGCTGTACATTCTTGACCCCCTTGATTCCTAGGTGGCCGCACTTTCTGCTTTCTGACGAGAACTACTGCTTTCATTATAACTATATTATTTTAGGATAAGCAAACACTTTGACTTTTTTCCTCTGAACCAACAGCATGCTGTAGTGCCTGGAAGAATAGCAGCCCTACCGCTTGGGCTAGTTAACACGCTCAACAGTTCTCCTGGGCTGGTCTAGGTGTGACTTTGCAGGTGGAGCGACCCACACAAGGTCATTTGCATTTGGTTGGTCCCATTCAGATCCGTCACTTCAGATTTATCCTTTTGCAGATCTGGAATTAGTCTGTGGACATTTTACTTTAAAATTTTAATTTTGTTGGAGATTAAAAGGGTTACTTTGTTCAGCCAGCCAAGTTCAATGTACTTTCGGCTGCAGGCAACATATGAATATTAAATACCTTGTCTGGGATCTTCTTGTCAGAGTAGTTACACCCAGGAAACCACATCAAGGTGAAAATTACCCAATGTGCTATGGCTATTCCCACAGGGTTTAGAGCAGACTTTTGGCTCCGACCCTGAAATCGAAAAGCTCTAAAGTACCTGAAATTATGAAGATGAGTAATGTAAAAAGAAAAAAAGCATCTGCATATGATGTATATTACAAGTAGGTCTCTGGCTTTATGACATCTATTTTTTACATGTCCATCTGTATTTATCCATATTTGGGGGTTTTTCCTCACGCTAGTGTCAATCCATATTTATTTTTCCAGCTCTAAAAAGATGAAGGGGGAGATTTACTAAGATTTTGTGCCATGTTTGCGTGACAAAAGTGATGCAAATCGGGGCAAAATCTTTTTTTTCCTATATACTTTCCAGCGCTAAACTTGTTTCTCAGGGCCGGACTGGGAACCCAAATCAGCCCTGGCAAGTTTTGTTACACCAGCCCCCATACGGTGCATAGCACACAAGCACAGCAAGCGTAATGACTGCCACAGGTGTTTGCATGGGGGAATTCTCCCCTCAAAAACATTTTGCAAAAAGAAAAACCAAAATGGTGCACAACACATTTTCCATTACATATTTAGCTGTATCAACTTTCAAAGCATAGTAAATCATAAATGATGACCTGACATAAGCACCCAGGCCAGAAAGCATGGAAATCTTACACTCATAAGTACTCACACGAGGAAACATGGAAATGTCACACAAAGGCACCCAGGCCAGAAATCATGGAAATGTCACACAAAGGCACCCAGGCCAGAAAGCATAGAAATGTTACACAAAGGCACCGAGCCAGGACAGAAAGCATGGAACCGTCACACAAAGGCACCCAGGCCAGAAAGCATAGAAACGTCACACAAAGGCACCCAGGCCAGAAACCATAGAAACGTCACACAAAGGCACCCGGGCCAGCCGACCAGAAAGCATGAAAATGTCAAAGTAAGGTACCCAAGCCAGTGGGGCTGGAACAATTTTCAGAGTGTTGGTGCTGCCCTCAATGTTACATCACTGAATGAAGTCATAAGATTGAGAAAAATGCAAACATCACACACACTAAGGACAAACATAGCAAATGAGCCTTGCCCATTCTGGCGGAGGTGGTGAGAGTGTGGTATGTTGCAGTGGAGCATTTAGAAGCCCACTGCTTGTTGAGTGGTGTTGGTGAACTCAACTGTATGAACCAAATCTTTCCACAATCCTAAACTCACCAACCCCAATTGCCTCAACTTCCTGCTCTATCCAGTGCTGTGGTAGAATACCTGCATATCGGCTGATGCTTTGGACAGTTGAGTAGCTTTGATGGGAAGAGGAGGTTTCTGAGGTGGGAGTATCAGGCAAGTGACACTTCTCGGGCTCCCTCTGTGCGAGCCTTCAGGGAGAATCCCTCTTCATTACTACCTCCCTGACCCTGGATTCTGCAACGCACTCCCTTACAGGCTTGTTTATCCCAGTAAAAACAATAGTAAAATCACCTTCAAACTTAAAACATTGAATATAGTGGTAAATATAATTAGCACGCACTTCAAAGTATGTTCCACAGTAGCCCTTATGACCCTGACTGCTAATTAAATAAACAAAATCAGAAAGGCCATGACAGGGCCGGCTTCAGCGCTGATGCGAAAGTCTTTTTAGGCGCCGCACCAACAACCTCTCTCTCCGTAAATAACCTTTACTACCACCTTCCAACAGTGCCCCTCATCCCTCCATGGCCCCCCCTATTAACATCCTCCTCGGATTCCCTCACTGCCACCCTCCACCAGTGTCCCTCATCTCTCTGTAGCCCATCCCCCTCATGACCTCCTCCTCGGATTCCCTCACTGCCACCCTCCACCAGTGTCCCTCATCTCTCTGTAGCCCATCCCCCTCATGACCTCCTCCTCAGACTCCCTCACTGCCACCCTCCAGCAGTGCCCCTCATCGCTCCCTCCTCCACCCCATGACCTCTTCCTCGGATTCCCAAACTGCCGCCCTCCAACAGTGTCCCTCATCGCTCCATAGCCCCTCCCCCTATTGACCTCTTACTCAGATTCCCTCACTGCCACCCTCCAACAGTGCCCCTCATCTTTATGTAGCCCCTCTCTCATATGCATTTCATTTGTTGTATAGCGCTACTCATATCAGTGTAGTGTGTGTCAGTACTTTACACCACTCACACATTATACAGGAGACAATGAATCATACAAGTATGTAAATCAGTCTACAGGGAATGTCACATAAGCCAATGAGGATTACAAGGTGTATGAATCACGTGTCATCCATACCTGTGGGACGGAAATTTTACGAGGGTTTGGGCTGGTAAAACACAACCTTAGGATTTAAAGAGTATTCAATGGGGGTCAGCTTTACTGATAAAAATGTATATCTGCCCAAACATACTCATTTTGAAAACATTAGAATAATGAAAGACTGGGGAAGTTCTAACTATATCACAAAAAAAGAAAGCGAAGTTCTAACTATACCATTCATGTTTGTATGCAGGTCTTTGGTGACAGTTCATTGGTCACTGTCCTATGTTAGGATTATAACTTCTGAACTGCAAGTAACCCAAGGATCTCTGTGACAAAGGCAGTAACCCACTGAGCTATCCACATACAGTTCATCTGCATTTAAAAACTACTAACAGACAAATGATTGCTCTCCAGCAGGATCATTTATCACCAGCGTTATCTGGGCATTTTGTATTGTCTTATTGTTGTCCTGCATCGGCCATGATAATGCTAAAAACTGTCTAAATGAAGCGCACACGAAGTACATGTCCTGCTGGGCCTGCGCAGCTTTTAAAAAGAAAAACAACTAGTAACACATTCTCTTTGCTACTCTCCATTAGTCAAACTTTGTGTCACAGCCTGATGTGATACGCAGCTGCATGGGTTAGGAAAGGTGAATAGGAATAAACCAACTTCTTTTCTCCTGCGCTACATAGAAAAAGAAATATCCATGCTGCAGAACATTGTCGCCTTTGCCATGTGGAGATGAAGGGGTGAAACAATAAACAAAGGCTCGTTAACATGTAAATGGTCTTTCTATTTACTTGGATCAATAAAAGGCTGCAGCCTGATTTTCCTCTTTTCCAGCATTTGCTAGACATGAGTGCGTATGTGAATAGCCCAGTGGTTTTTTTGTGTGTGTTTTTACTTGTCCTTTGCAGTTTTATATAGCGCTAACTGGAACCGAAGGTATCGGAACCCAGCTGGCCTCATCTCCTGTTAATCACCTTGCAGCACCGAGGTATGCGACGGGAGAGGTGCGATTGCCTGGCATAGAGCCTAGATTCCTATGAATCAGAAACATAAAAGGGAGAACCCACTGCAGTTAGATGGTGGAAGGATACCTGGTATCTTGAGTGATGAACTAGGTAGGTAAGAGAGTACAGCAAGAGACGCAAGGTATTACTTTGTATTTTTAGGAGAGCATTAACCACCCCACTGTTATAAAACCTGTGCCTTCCATGGCCCTGGCTGCAGGCGCGTTTACTTTTGACCGTACTCGCGCGCAGCAGGTGCACCGCGGTTGTGGGATTCAGATAAAGCGATTTATCCACCTATCACTGTGGCACACTGGAGAGGGCAGGTGAGGTCTGCAGCGAACGCGACAGCAGCAGCGTTATTCATTTTCATGTATAGCGCTTTTGGTATAGTTATCTAAGCGCTTGACGAGGGGCGCAATAGTTCTCACCCAATGAGGTTGATACTCGTTTTAACGATCTCTGAAGGATGAGAGGCAGAGTGAACCTTAGCCGTGATCAAACTCTCAAACTCAGGGATTAGGATGGTGCTGTGAAGCGCACATGGGATCGCTTCAAGAGAACAGCTGCGGAGATAAGTTCATGGTGAACAATAGACTAAAACTAGCCAGTGAGCACGAAAATCTGGCTATTACACAAAGTAAAAATTTCTGAATACCTAAACGCCCAAAACAATTTCAATCGGCACAGTGCATCATATTGGCACACATAGTGGATTTGTGGCATAATTCCGGATGCTGACAAGGTCTATTGTTTTAAGCTGTCTGTTGTCTAACGCCAATTTGGACAATATAAATACTTAACAGTGGGCTTTGGGCCAGCCCACCTCTTGCATTCGTTCGTTTTCTCAGCAATCTTATTTGATTGCTTCTTATGCAAAGGCCTTCCTTCCTCTTCATGTATTTATCCCTCTCCTGGAGCATAACGTATTTTGATTGACGGACAAGTGTCCTTAATGTAAGCAGCCACTGCAGCCAGTAATAATGGGTGAAAGAGACAGGCTTCGTAAGATTAGATGAGGGTTAGGTTACTAAACTGAGGCGCCGTTTTAGTGCACGAGGTCTGCCATGGAGAATAAATAAGAGGCCACTGGAGTCCATGTGGTCAGTGGCATGGAAGGAGTGATAGTCTGCCAGTTTCAGAGGCCAGAACTCGAGGAGTCCGTTTCAGCTGCAGTGAAGTGTGACTGTGAACACATATATGGCGCCAGGCCCAGAGGCCGCGACATTCCGCCCGCACCTCCTGAGTAATTGTCTCACCCCTACCCCTCGTGTGTGGGCTTGGCCTTTGTGAGTGCTTCCGTCGCACAGTCACGGACAACCATGCGCACACCTGTGCAAATTAAAAGCACTTTTTATTCCGTGTGTGTGTTTATTTTCTGGGCTCGATCCCGGTATGGGAGCTTTCCCACGCAGACACTGCCACGACGGCACCTTTGCCAGGTGGAGCACGGGGCAGGCGTGGTGGCTGAGAGGCGAGCAAGGATCCCCTCCTCCAAACCTGACTGGACTTCGACTCACTCTCACCTGATGCAGCCGCTGTTGCCAGACCCTGGCTAACTGGCTCACGTCGTCCGGCCGGGTTTTAATTGTTGTGAAGTTTTTGTGAACGGCGGGCCACGGCGAAGAAGTCGAACCGCCAACACCAACACGAAGACTAGGTGCGCGGCAGCGCTATGCTGGGGCGTGGCACTGAATGGGTGGCGTGCGCAATGAAGCATAATTTGAGAACATCTGCGCAGTACGCACGCTGCCGCGTACAGCCCCCGCCCCGCGCCCCCGAAGCCCGAGATTCAAGCGAGAACCAAAAAGCCCTGCCCAACAGTGTCCCGCGGGCGCGGCTCCGCAATGCGCATCAACAATCGAGCCGCAAGTGTGTCATACAGTCTGCACTCTGCACACTGTACAGTCCGTAGTCCGATGGGAAGTTAAACACTTTACTTTTACACTGCAAGTGTCCCGTAGTAGCATTAGCGAAGCAAGTAAGTTACTTTACTTGTATATAAATAATTAAGTGCACCTGAGTGTGTAGACCCAGCCCTGATAATTAGGTGCCGGTGCTTAGCACCGGAAAGCATCGGCACAAATTAAGCACTGAAACTATGCAATGTGTCTGTGCATCGTATTTTGTACAGGAAGGGTGCCCTTCCTGTACAAAAACTATGCTAGACTAATGCACACTACCTAGCGCTATGGCGCTAAGGTGTGTGCTTGGCGCACAGCTGCTGTAATCAGCACCAGCGCAAGGGAAGGAGGAGGAGAGAGCCGTATCTCTGAAGATATGGCTCTCTCCTGCTACCTCCCTGTCGCGCAGCGCAGCGCAGCCTCACGGGAGGCTGCGCTGCGTGAATTTTTGGTAAATCTCCCCCGAAGTTGCTATGGGTATATTTCAATATTTTTTAGCAAAAAAATGTGCGCTCGCACGTGGATTCGTGTCTGGTGTTTGAACTATAAGCAGTCCTGCATAACGGTGGAATAAATGGCATTGTAAAACGAACACTTATGCACTTTCACTGTCTTTTGAGGAAATGTCCTCCATTTTTTGGTTTTGGCCCCTATTGGTGCCAATATGTACAGATATTAGTCTGGCAATCATGACCGATTGAATAGAAACTCACTAAAAAAAGCCCTGCTGCAGAAAATATTTTTCATTTTTAAAAATAAACAGACAGGAAAAAAACCTGTTTTTCTGCATTTATAAAAATCGGTAAAAAGTAAAAAATTGGGAATATTGTCTGAGTACCAATTCAAACAAACAAAGTGGACGGACCCATTAGCAATAGCGACTCACTCGTATCTTAATGTAATGAGTGCCAGAAAACCCTGAGGTTTACTAATAGACCCCTCACCCGCCAACCTAGTTGGTGGCATGCTTCATCTTTGGGGTCCCAACTAGGTAGCCGAATGCCACCCAGTTGTGCTACAACGCCTGATTACAGCGGAACTGGTTTTGTGTATTGGTGAAGAAAGTGGTGCAAGTAAAAATTATCTCTGGGGATCCTTACTGAATAAAACTTTATTCTCAGCGGCCCAGGATAAGGTTAAAAAAGAGAAAAGGACAACTTTGGAAAAATGATCCGGGTTGTCACAGTAATTGGTCCACATGTTTCAGCCTCGTGAAAAAGGTAGGAGGCTTTCCTCAGGACCAGGTAAGTGAAGTGAGGGAGTGGCAAAAATCAGCCACGTGTATTGTGATTATCAACACACGCTAAAGTGTGTTGTAGGATGAGTGGTGTCTGTGTACTTACTGACCCACTGGAAAAAACCTGTAGAGAGTAAAGACAAAGAGACAAAACACAAGTAACATAAGATGCAGTCTTAATAGCAGTATTAATGTGCCACTGTATTTTGCGGTGTCTAAGGTGGATAGGCACAGATGTGAGTCGATCAATTTTATCAAGTTGATGGTTGACGGTAAATGCATGCTGTACAGGTACACTGTGCTCATTTGGCATGCATTATTCTGCTAGTTGTGGCGTCCTTGTAGCATGCCGGAACACCACAACAACAACAAAAGTAAAGGACTGGTGAGGCCCTGTGAGGTGCTGTGTGTGCATTTAGCTATACTGTTAAATACTAAGTGCTAGGTGTTGACACGGACACATCGTTATGTAGATGTGCCGCTGAGGCCATAGGAAAATGTCACATCAGTTCGGTGGCATTAATTAAGTACATAACTAATTATCTGCAAAAATTGCTACGTGTTACTTGTAGCTTTTAGCAGACGCGGAAGGGGCGCCCATCTGTAGTCACACACTGAGGGGGAAAATGAAGGGAAAAAATATTAGCAGTAGCGGGAAGAAATACTGACTCGAAGGAGTCAAAAAAGGGGCGAGAGATCGAGGCTCGCTGGCTACGGAGCTGCATTTGGGCGTGCCCTGGCACTGGCTGTAAAGAAAAGTCTTACTTTGTCAAGATGAAGCATCCACTGGCAGCACCTATTGCGGTCTCCTCGCGGTCCTGGATGTTACTGAGTATCCCCGTGTGGTGAGAATAAGTATAGAGAGGGTCCTGTAACTGGAGAGGAGCAGGCCGTGCTGACATCATTCAGTCGCCTCCACCTCTGATCTGTGCAGCTTCTCTACCCCTGTGGGCTACAGGCCTGCCTTGTTGCTTTGTTTGTAGTACAGATGCTTTTCTTTGCCAATTGAGGGGGATATTCTCAAGAACGTGTGATAATCATCGCAAAATTAGCTTAACGCAACTTTGCACATCGCAGTCTATCGTGGGAAAATAACACCGTGGTAACGTGGTATTCTCAAGCCGGCGGTACCATGCGATAGGCTCACAATAACGCATCAAATGTTTGCAATAAAGTCAACGCGACGCCGCAAAAATGCAAAGACTGAACGCAAAAAAAGCTGCGAAGAAGGTTAATCGCGATACAAAAATCTGCGAAAACCAGTGACAGGCCTGCAATTCCCACACGTCATGCGGGAAAATGCACTATAAAAGCTATCAAAAAAAAGAGAGAAAAAAGAAACTGCGTAGCATCATGGATGCACCCGGACCGAGTGCAGAGGCCAACATGAACCCCACAAGCCCCACAGACCACCAGCAAGGAACCTCATGGTCGGGGAATGCCAAGGAGAAGAGGAGGAGGCAGACGGGGTGCAGTCCGCAGGGAAACCAGATCAGTGTCACAGAGGTGCTAGGTCTCCTCCCCCAGGATGGGCAGGGGAAGCTTCAAAGGCATGCCGCCTTTGTGAGCTTCTCCAGGCCACTTGCTGTACTCAGCTACTGGCCCTCACCAGTTCTAGCCCCCACTCTGGCAGGAAGACTGGCGGGAAACCCCTCAGGTGGGGGAGGCAAGGTGAAGCACATCTCCGTCTCTCGCCATCTTGAAGATGGGGAGCCCTGCCCAATTATGACTAGGCTACTGCCCTCCTCCCACAGGAGAGTGGCAGGATAGGGGGTGTACCCACCCCAGGGAAGGGACCCATTGGTCCTTGCAATTTACCTACCTGTAATGCCCCTAAATTTAGTATTTAGGGGCACCCTGAACCTTCCTTCCTCAGATCCAGATTCCGAAACAAGCAAGAAGAACAAGAAGAAAGAAGACCTGCCGTGCAGCTGCTAACAAGAGGAAGACACCAACTGACTTGGCCCCAGCCCTACAGGCCTGCCGACCCTCGGACCTGCTCCTGCTAAACCCCAGAGTCTCCAGTGGTCAGCAACCTCAAAAACCCCGGAGAACCTGACTGCCTTGTGTCTCTAACAGACTGGGACTCCCACAAGCAGTGGTTCTGCTCAAAGCAAGTAACATGCCCCTGGTGCCAGCCAGGAACCGCGACTCCTGCACACACTGCACCCGCCAAGCCTGGCCTGTGCCGGAGTGGACAAAGACCACGAGGACGTCCCCCCGGCGACTGTGACCCCGAATCCAGCACCCAAGGACCCACCTTGATGCTCCTGACGACGCCTGCAGCCTCAGAACCAGGGACCGCGACCAGCTGAGGGTAAGATTTCCCAACGCAACAGACACCCCTGCACCCGGCGCCCTGCGGCCCCCTGTGCCCAGCTCCTGGGTGCCTACCTAACCTACAGCTTCCCAACTTACCTCTCGAAGTGGTGGTCGCACCTGAAGAATCTTCGTCCCCGAGCTTGCAGCCTTTGTTCGTCATAGAGCTTCTCCATTGAAATCCATTGAGCGACCAACAGCTCAAAAGCACCCTGCATCCAGCCGTCCGAGTGCCCCTGGGAGTGCAAGCTCTGTCCTATTTTTCTTCCCCACTTGCCCTGAGCAAGTAACCAGGAGCCCAGCTCCCACAGCTGCGTGGCCTGCCTGCTAGCAGCCACCAACCAAAGGCCCCCTGCCCGCCATAGGCTAAGTTTGGGCCTAACTCTCTCTGCACCCGGTTGCCCCTGTGCCGCTGAGGGTGTAACAACTGTACCTACCTGACCCTGGGAGACCCCTGAGTCTAGGCCCAGAACATTAACTCTGCCAGTCGAGTACTTACCCTAAAGCCGATAACTCACTTTTCCTCCATAGGGTAACATTGACTGGTTTTACTTGGAAATTCTTTTGTGTCTAGTTTTGAAACTTTAAAATATTCACCTAAAATCAGCAAAATAATGAAAATGAAATTACTCACCTGTTATCCGGAGAGATCCCAGTGCTGCATCTTGCTGCCCAGCACTGACCCTGAAAAGTAATTATAACTGTACTTACTGCTAACTTGATTTTCCTCCATAGGATAACATTGCCTGGTTTTCACCAGAAATTCTTTGAAGTGTCGATTTTTGAAACAAACAAATATTCCTTAAAAATCGCCTGTATAACAAAAACTATTTCTTTCAACTGTTTACAGGAGATGCAGCAGTGCTGAATCCAGGATCCAGCCCAGAGTAAGAAAAAGTAACGATAACCCTACTTACCTGCTAAGTGAATTTCCTCTCATAGGATAACATAGGTGATTCTATGTGAAAAAGTTTCTAAGTGTCAACTTTTGAAATACAATAATATTCCTTAAAAATTATACCTGTAACCAAAACGTATTTACTTACCTGTTCCCAGGAGGACTGAATCTAGGATTCAGTCCTGTGGTTAGAAAAGTAATCCAAAAAGTAATTAATTGCATTTACTAAGAACTTCCCACTGAGCTCAATGTTATAATTGTGTTTGAATTGTGTTGATTATTGCAACAACTGTATCTATTGAATTCAAAAGTCTATTGCCTATTGAAAGTATTTAACTAAAGCATCTCGTTCTGAGAAAGTATATTTTGATACCTATTGTTGGTTCTAAAATAAAACAACCATATATTTTTAAATATAAACCATTGGCCTAGAGATCAGTTCTCGAGTGTGTGAGACCATTTGCTGACTGAGTGTGTACAACAAATGCTTTACACTGTCCTCTGATACTGCCTTACTGCTCGACCAAGCTACCACTTTAGAGAGTAAGGTTATATCTAACTTTAGCCTCTGCCAAACCTCTGGGGACTGTGGACTCTGTGCACACTGAACCTTACTTTGGTGCAGTATATACAGAGCCACTTTCTTACAACAGGGTCCCTGACTTGAGCTGTACAGAGGCGGCCGGCACAGGCACACTGCCATGGGACAGTGACTTGCAGTGCAGTGAGATAGGGCCACGCAAGCTGGGCGGGTCCTCATCGATGTCCAAGGTGAATGTAGCGGAGGGTTGCAGGGGACAGTGGAAGGTGTCCTCCAGGGCATGATACAGAGGGTAGATGCTGTCCGGAAGCGGCAAATGGAGGAGTGGAATGCTACGGCCTTGTTTTTGCGACAAAATCAGTATTACCGACATGGTGATAACGTCAATCCCCAGTTCATAGACTCAGTCGCCACCAAAGTTCAACCAGAAAGTGTCCATGAATGTCGGGGAACAGACTTAGTGCCACCGGAGCTGAAAGGGGATGCAGTCTGCGATGAGGCCTGCACAATGATATCAAATCTGCCATTGATAAATCAAGACTGAGTTCGGAAAGTGTGACCTACTCGACCGCAGTGTAGGCCCAAGGCAGTAGTCAGCATGGGCCAACCGCTGTCCAGCGAGCTCCTCCTGGAACTCTAACACGGGACGTTGAAATGGCATGTGGGGGTGACTTGTGGTTGACGGAGGTAGAGGCACCAGAGCTGAGCGGGTGTTCAGTCAGCGACAATGCCGTGTCCTGCCTGGTACGGACAGGATTGGATTGGTGTGAGGCCTGCTGGACCGCAGTGTAGACCGAAGGCGTAGTCATCAAGGGCCCACAGACATGTGTGGTTGGGATGCTATGCACAGACTTGGTGGCACCACATTGAAGGGATTATAGGGATTTAAACTCTGCATTAATGTGTGTACTCGGACATTGTATAATCAAGACTCAGTCCCAAATGTGTGATCTACTCGACCGCAGTGTAGGCCGGAGGCAGCGGTCAGCAGGGGCCTACAAGCACGTGCCCTCGGCTTACGATGCACAGAGTTAGTGACACCAGGGCAGTTGTTGGTAGAGTTCAGTCACCTCCGTTGAGATGATAATTTTTTCCTCCAGACTGAAACGCGTCTTCCTCTTACACCTCTCCTGGCGTGCAATGATATGAACTCTGCCATGATGAAAGCAAGACTCAGTTCCAAATGTGTGACCTACTCGAGCGCAGTGTAGGCCGAGGGCAGTAGTCCGCGAGGGCCCACAGACACTTGTGGTTGGAATGCTATACACAGACTTGGTGGCGCCACATCGAAGGAAGTATAGTGACATAAAATCAGCCATAAGTATGTACTCTGCCACGGTGTTATCAAGACTCTGTTCCAAATGGGTGACCTACTTGTCCGCTGTGTATGCGGGTGGATTACGTCAACGAGAAAGGAGGACTGCAGGCCTTGCTCGAGGAGGCCATGATGGTCTGAGCAGGCTACCAAGGTCGCGGGCCTCGGGCTTGGAGGTTGCATCGGCACGTAGTGGGCCCTCCTTGACACACGCAGGTGTCGGCAGGTGAGCAGTGAGAGCTGGCTATGCAGGGGAGGGCAAGACGGGTTCGGGGACCAGCGGCCCGGGGTACAGCAGGCGCACAGGATCACAGGCAATACCGCTCATGACGACGGAGTTGGCCTCATGGCGGGGTGAGAGGCGCCGCCCTTGCAGAGACGTTGGGCATTCCGGAAGAGAACCAGGCCCAGGGTTACATGCTTTTTTTTCACACCCCTACACTGGCCTTGCGTATGCCGGGCCAGCCCACTCCGCTCACGCTTACAGGGGGGACGTAACATGCTACATTCCCGCGATCTTCCCCACTGGCTGGGGTGACATGGTTGAGTCCACTGTCCACTACACTCCATACACCAGCTGTGTATGTCAACATGGATATGGGTGTGGTCTGCATACTGCAGTCTTGTCATCATATCCACTCCACACTTGGCACTGTGTACATTCTCATTCATGGGTCACTTGCCTCCTTCGCACATGCCGGGTTCCCACCTCTCCCCACAATCTGCTAGTGTGTGGCTGATGTGCCATGCCGTTGAAGGCTCATGTACATGGCTAGCCCAGGTTGCCACAGTGAGTTGTGCCTTTTGGGTGGGCACGTTGTTGGGCATGTTGTATGTGAGTTTGTAACATGTGCATTCCCAGTGTTGTGAGTTGCATGGTTGTGGAGGTGAGGTGTGTGGTGTGTTCATTTGGTACTTCCCAACAAGCAGTGCATTTCCATGGGTGCCATCCTGCTAGCGCTGTGTGATGATGGACTGTCGGTAGAAGTGGAATCATGCACACTGCCTGGGTAGTTGGCGACGACGTTGGTGGCGATTTCCCGGTAGTCAACTGTTGCCTGCACATTGATGGAATACGTGTGCTTTCCATTGAGGTGATTGTGTGCAGTGTCACCAGGGGGCACAATTAGGACATGTGTGCTGTCGATTGACCCCAAAATGTGCGTGGATCCAGCTATGGCATATAGTCCTTGCTTGGTCTCCAGCTGTTCCTGTGCGTTGTGGGGGACGTATAGGTACTGGGGTACCAGGCTGATGATGGCATCCAGGACAGGTGTGAGGGACTTGGATGGGGCAGGCTGTGAGACTCCTCCGACTCTGGCGGTTGTTGGTTGGGAGGTACCAGGGGCCAACAGGTGCAGCACAGCCAGCAGCTTTGTCTGAGGTGGGATGTTGGTTGTCCGCTGTGTTGGTGCAGTCAGCCTGTTGGGCAATGATGGTCAGGATGCATAGGATGGTTGTCCTTTTGAGCCTGTAGTGGGCAATGCCATTGTCTGGTGTTAGGTCTGTGAGGTTGGTGCATTTCCTGAGGGTCCGTTGTCTTTGTCCGTGCTGCCTCTGTGGTGGTCTGGGCGAGCGGGGTCTGGAGGGGGCGGTCCTGGGGGTGGTGTTGGTGGGTGTTGTGGCCCTGTTCACAGTAGAACTTCAAGAGACCCATAAGACGGCCAGACAAAGCTCCAGTTCTTGCCTGAGAAAAATGCAACCATCTCAGCCTTCGCAAGCGCTTCAATGCGATTAGAGCCTTTTCATTTGCATAAACTCTGCACTGCATGCTCCTGAATCACTTATCCTACCTGGGGCACCCTCGGTGGAGAGCAAATCACTCCAATAAAGAGTTTTCACCCTTGAGGATACTTTGTTCAGTTGGGTAAACTACCAAGTCCTATTCAATCACATGTCGGGCTCCCTTCTGACCCCCATTCCTCTTAAGAGGTCAGATAATGACAGCTAGACACCTTTATCATTTTGGAGACATTTCACACTTGGGTAATATCTTTTTCCATACACTTCCTTGTTAATCATCATTCCTTGCTACACTTGAAACAGATACATTTTGTTTCCTCCAAGATTACATATTTAATTTCTTTAGAACTTTTTAAGGTTCTTGATCAATATTTTCCCCTTTTTATGAACATAGCTTGGACCGTATACCTTTTATTCATTTCACAGTACTGCTTTTTAAACCTGGCTTGACAATGCAGCTGTATCTTTACCAATTGTCACCAATTAAAAATACACATACAGTAGGCTTTGGCTGCACACATATTCTTATTCGAAACGCCTCGCTTTATTGTATTATGTTTTGCTCTGTTTTGTTCTGCTTTGTAACTGATGAGAAGAGCTCCGATACCCTGTGGTCAGGCTAGCGCTTTATAAAACTTCTAAATAAATAAATAAACCCACCTGAAGTTTTTTTCTCACCTCTTGCTATTGACTGTTTGGTTTATATTTCAGTGCCCTATGGAGTACTTGCATAGCAGTGCATGAAAGACTGTTTTAATCTTAAAATGACACTGACTCATAAGACATTAACTACTTTATCTCATAGATGCATTGCATACAGAAAGCAATCATGTTTTGTTTGGCTTTTACGTTGAGGCAGGCTTTTTAAATGAAAGCCAGACCTATTGGTTTTTCCAATGCTTGTTTAGTTTATTGAATCCTTGTACAGTCATCACCTCCCTTTAGTTAAGCCTTGACCTCACGGCACACCAACCAAACCTTGAGACAACAATATTTTAATGAGCCTATAACTTGCCATGATGGGGGATTCTTCACAAATGTGAAGATGGGAGTTTGACCAAATATTTTTATATATGAAATGGGCATTCTCGCCCCTGAGGCTGCAAACAGGATTTCCGACTGTGCATTTTAATAAGAAAACATGTGAAGAAAACACGTAAGGTGATGTGCCTTGTCAACATTAATCTTTTATTTTAATTGACTAAAAATGCTATCAAGTAGACCGCAGACTTTTGAATATGGGGCGTTGGGAAGTTTTATTTGCAAAGCAAGCTTGTTAAAGGTTATGAAACGAGAATAAAAAAAATGCAAGTGGGAGAATTATTTAAAAAAAATGTTTTGGTGCAAAAACCTGTCTGCAAACCTTTTCGCAAGAATTTTCACATGCAGTTGAAGTTTTGCAAAATGTTGAAAACTTCAAAACCTTTGTGAATTGTAGTGTTTGCTCAGGCTGCAAAACTTCATGTGTGAAATTTAAATTTCGCCCTTCGCTAACTTGAAACAGCTGTTGTGCACTAATGTTTTATTCATAATTTGGAAAACAAAGCATATGCTGTTGAAAGGTTTGTTGTCACAGAGGCGGTGTTTGAAATAGCATCACTAATATATCATTACAAATATTTGTCTCTAACTGTTGCAAAGCATTTTTAATGCCTATTGGAAAATGTTACAGGTTTTCAAAGCTACATGGCCACGGTAAACGCCTGAAGTTTTGAAACGTCATGTTTCCCAGAGTGGCAGAGAAGTGCTATTCTCATAGCAGTACATGCATGTATGAGTCAGGGAGAAAAGCAAAAGATTTGCCAACGTATAGAACATTAAATTACTTGTTCTCACGCCCCCCTGCAGTCTCACCACCCTCCTCTCCATGTGCCAGTTCTATGTCCCAGCATCTAATCTGTTAATCGACCTGCCACATGCCCTGGTTGCCCAATAACAAGACTGCCTAGTCTTGATTCTACCTCTTTCTTCACCCTACACTTCCTGCCTCTTTATTTCACTCTTGCAGCTTCTTGCAATACCCGAGTCCTTGCTTTTTCATTGCGTTATTTCTCTTCTTCCTTCTTTCTCCCTTACCTCTCTCTCTTTCTCTCTCTCTCCTAATCTTGGTCAAATTCTGTAGATGAAGAATAAGTCAAAATCTCCAAAATGTAAGGGCTACATCCCAGTACCTGCAACCACCCGCACGAATTAAGCACAGCTCTCTCCACGTCCTACTTAGCACTGAAGATGTCTGTTTTATCGAGAAGATCCACTACCATGGAACTGGTGGTACACGTGATCTCAGTTATGGCTTGGAACGCTTTAGGGCAGATTAATATTTTGGAGTCATGAACTATACTTGCACCCAAGTGGCCAACTTCAATGCTTCCGGGTTCACCTCCCACTCTTTCCTCCTCTACATCAGAATGTCCATATATCCCTCCTCCAATGAGAAGATGCATGAAGTTTACATCAGCAGCTCTCAAAGCAGGTACTGAAATGCCAGTTTAGACTGAAGCTGTGAGCTAGTTGCAGAAACAGCGGCCATCTTGGAATGGGAATATTTTTCATCATTTTCAATAGTCTTCTTGAAAAAGGGATTGGTAAGCCAGGTGTGTTTGACCCACAACAACGGCTGCGTATGTTGACTAATCAGAGCCACCGATGTCAGTGAGGTCCTGAAGAAGAGAAATTAAGTCAGTCAAAGTAGGTCACTGGTGGTGGGTGTTTACAGTGCAGATGTGGTCAGGTTAAAGTTGTACCTTGGGGTGAACAGTCCCTGAGTTTCATTCCTTACGATGCTGTGCAGCCTCCTCACTCTCCTGCAAAAGTGCAATTCTAGGCACGGCCAAACCTGTGGCATATAACCACATGCACTATGCAATGTGTGTACAATGTAGGTCTATGGAAACCTGGGCATAAAGAGCACATGCAATGGGGTGGTGTGTTAGTATTTGTACACGTACAAAGGCTAGGTACATACAATCACAGTAAACACTTATCTATGTCACAATCCTTGACCCTTTCAGTAGATTTGTAGAAAACAAAGGTCATGACCTTGCAGAAAAGAACATCAAAAATGTGCATTTGAAATAAAAAGATTTATTAGGACAAGTTTGACACGTGTGGTGTTTGTACAACATTTAGTGGGTTTAGCAAAAGGTGGCAGGAACCCAAAGCCTGTTCTTTGTCAATCCTGTCCTCTTACACCGGGGCCTCTTGGGGACTGCTCCCCATCCCTAATGATGTAGAAGTTCGAAAAACATACATATTTCAAACAAAAAAATAATAATATTAATAAAGCCAACTTAATTCAATATAAATAACGTGCACCGAACATGATAAAACGTTTGCAATTTAATTACACATAAATAAATATATACAAATTTTCAACAGTTTCTGTCTGGCCTGGTTCAAGTTCGATGTGCTTTTCGCAGAGCAATCTTTTTTCTTATAGTTTGACAGATCGAGGCGCCCAGGGGCATGTTCTGTAAGCAAAGTGCCTTCAATGTCTTAAAAATAAACCGATTTCCAAACCACCCTCCTTGTTACTTACTCTGACCCTGAACATGGGGCAGAGAAAATGATGTTAAAAACTGAGTGACATGGCCTTGTCTCATAGACTATCACCATATTGGAGCTGGGAGGAGAATTTATTGAAAGTCTGCCAAGAAAATAAGACATATTTGTAGAGTTTTTTTGGAGAAAAAAGGAAGATTGCTTAATACACCCCTAACACGGAATTTATATTACGCACGGGTTGAAAAGAATCAATATCAAGGGCCAATGGGTATAGATATCTCACAAGCCTGGGCTTTGAGATCACTTTTTCTATTTCCTTGTACCTGTGCAGCGACGCAGTGTGGGATGCCAGCACCCGGGGCAAGGCAAGTATTGCGCCCCCTAACCTGTGGACATTAGCACTTCCTGGCGCAAAATTTAAAATTAAAATAAAAAAATTGTAGTATGAATTTTTGTTTACAATTTTTGGGTGCTCCCTAAGAATTTTGTACCTGGGGCAACCGCCCCTGTGGCCCCTCGCCTCCCCCACACTACGCCACTCTACCTACGTACACTGGCCCAAAGCATTTGTGCCCTCAAAATCTGTATGTCTCTCTCCACCCAGTTATGACTTATCATAAAGTATTTTTATTTTTGATATCTGAGCCGTTACGGCACAGACCCACACTGCACTGCAAAGCAGGGCATCTTGTAGCTTTTTTGTAATATTTTAGGGTACAGACATATTGCATATGCTGACTTTGACTTCTCTGTTTTTTAATTTATTGTAAAATCTGAATACTTGGTATTTTTATTTTTTTGAGCCATTTTTTGGGGCCCTATTCAGTAGTTGCAAAACACATTTTCCTTTGAGGCTCAGCAAGATGACATGCAGCACTATCCACGTTTGGAGACACAAGAAGCAAGCAAGGGCATACCTCGAGGCCAGGTAGGAACTCTAGCTAGCGAGTGTGCAGGGAACGACGTTGTCCTTTTTCAGCATTAAATGTTAACCTTTTATACTTCTGTTGGTGATTATCAATGCAGAGCGATCTTAATATCACAGATTTTGGGAGCAAGCAGTGTCTGCTATTTTTCGGTTGCACTTTTGCGAAGGGGCTCTGAAATCTAAAAATGTTGAACAATCGAGAAATGTAAGTTTATAATAACAAAAAAGTACAAAATGGATTCCAATTTTAGGAAGTTAAATTTGAGACAAAAACTAGCAGTCCCTGTTATGGCTAGTATCCGTGGCAAGGCTTGTTGATTACCCAGCAACTGTAACTCCCCTTCCAAATTTGTACATATTGACACTGCAAAAGACATGTCTTTCTGCGAGCAAGAATCTTCTCAAAACTGAATGTAACACCATTTTTAAAGTACATTATTGTGGGGGGGGTGGTGTTAAATGTCCTGCACTACATGTTTCTCTCCGGTGAGACGGATGCAATGAGACTTCTGCATTTTTGTGTTCCATGGTTGAACTGATGAAGAATTTATCCGCAAGAGTCCTTGTCCTCCATTTTCTCTTGTTTAGAAGTTTGTATATACCCTAAATCTGTGACTTTCTTGGTGGAATGAGGTGCTTCAAAATCCTTTTCCTCCACATAGTTTTGGTTTCATCCACATGGTCCATGAAACTTGTACCGCTGCGTTAGGAGCCTTCTGCGGTTAGTTTTAGTAGCGTCATCTTATTTCTGTTCCAGTCCTCGGCAGGCTTCAGGCCTCTCCTGCTAGGACTGGGATGGGGCTGCAGCTCTCCCTTGATCCCTGCAAAAGGGGTGTGTGTCTCTCATGTGCCCCTTTATTTCCGGTGTTTTACGTCTTTCTCTGAAGGTTTTGAGTCCCCGCCTGCATGGCCGTTGCCATTCATGAACATTTTGTCCAGCCCCTTAATCGACTCCATCAAGTAGTTCTGAAAGGCGGTCAGGGCAGCGCACAGGGCTGGCCCCCCAAAGCCGTGTGTGATGAGGCTGAAGTGGGTCAAACAGCTCTGGACGCCGGGCTCCAGGATGAGTGACGGGCGGCTGTTGCCCAACGGAGAGCGATCCTGGGCCAACAAGTCAGCAAACTCCTTCAGAATCTGCCTGAAAATGTAAGAAAGGGGAGAAGTGGTAAATTTAAACCCAGGTGTGAAGCTGTCACTTTTACACAGTTTTACCTATGGTGGTAGTAAATGAATTGGTACAAGTAGTAAGATAGGAGGTTCCACTGAATGACAGAGAAACCTTCCTAGATTGCCAAAAATACATCAGTGTTCAAGCTGGATGTTCAGGGAGAAGTCACCTAGCTCTGTGTGGCAGCGATACCCATTGAGTAGAAGGAAAGCAGATATGATGGGTGATGAGTACCCGTGTGCAGCGTGTGAAGCGGATGTGAGTGATTAGAATCTAAGACAGGGAAACTAAATGGTGAAATATAGATTTTATGATGAGCGAGCAATTCATGCCTCTGCTTTATCCCAGACAGGTCTGTGAGATTGGAACGCTTGCTACGTAGCGAACGTCCTATACACATCTACACCGAACACTTCACTTCCCTTCACACTCGAAGTAGGCCTGGGTGAGATTTTAATTACGCCGGAGTAATCGGATCAATTTCGATAATTCCATGTTACTCTTGTGACACAAAATTACACACATGACTCAATTACACTCGCTTGCGTAATTGAGTCATTTGGGGCAAAAACTCTCCCACAGGAACACAGGAAAAACAAACTTAGAGAGCGTGAGTGACTGCTGGCTGCTGATATTCGAGTTCTGTTGGATTTTATGTGATTTTACTAGTGCAAAATGCATTCTCTGGTCCATTTTGGACGCAAGGGTGCATTTTGAGCTAAGAAAATAGCACTAAATGCTGGATTATGCTCCTCGCGTCATTATGCATAATTTTGCAGTAATGCTACATAATTATGCTAAAGGAAACTACATGTTATGCACATTCCTAACTAGAAGTTATTGCCAACTTGGGATCTGAAGTGAGCTGTCTTGCATCACATGGTACTGAAAATCATTTACTTGGAGTACACCATCGAATGACAGTGCTGATAAAATCTGAAAAGGACTTTCTATTCATAGTATAATAAAGCAAGACATTATGACGTACCAATTATTAAGAAAAAAGCATTTGCCGCTACATGGACTAATATGAAGAAACCAGCAAGAAAAACACTAGAATGAAGAAAACATCCCTATTGTTAACCCTTATACTTAAACAAACACTACCCCAAACGTTTAGCCTAAACTCAGTCATAAACCTCACACTGGTTTCAACCCAGTGCTAGACCATAAACACAGCTCTTAGAACACCCTGTAATCCTACTTAGTATAACCCAATCTCAAAACTTAATCCTAAAAGCACCCAAAGTCCTAAACCTAACCATAACCCGTAGAGCAAACCTAACTCTTAAACCTAAATTAATTCAGCCCAAATCATTCCCCATGCCCTACTTCAACCTTGACTTTAACCACAAACTTAACCCTAACCCAATCCTCAAACTTAGGGCCAAATATAATGGCGGGCGGATCGCCACCGGCGGCCGGTGACAATCCGCCCACCATCACAACCACATTTATCCCCCGCCATATTACCATGGCGGGGGGTACCACGGCGGACGGAAAGTCCATCTGCCGCTTTTCCACCGGTCGGCAATTGTCACGATTGCCGGCCGGGCGGAACGCGGGCACAATATGGTGGCAGTGCCTGGAAGGCACCGCCATCCATATTATGATGCCTGGCGATTCTGGCCTTTACATGGCGGCGATGCCGCCATGGAAAGGCAGGCAGGAATTGCTGTGGGGGCCCGTTGCGGACCCCCGGAGGTGGGTGGTGTGAGGGGCTGCAGTTGGTGGGTACCTATGGTACCCCCCTTCATTGCCATGCACAAGGTGGCAGGCACCGTGTGGTGCATGTCAAGTTGTGCATGGCAATGCACAACATGCCTCTTTGGCATTGCGGTGGGTGCTGCTTACAGCAGCACCCGCCGCAACGTTAAAGATGCGGGATGCGACCGCCAGGGTGACGGTCGCATCTTATTTGGCGGTGCGGGACCGCCGCACCTCTGGCGGCCGGTCCTAGCACCGCTAGGGTGGCGGGCGGACTTCCTAATGGGGCCCTAAGCATTTCCCAAAACGCCATATCTGGTCCTACACTGCTGAAAAGATTACCAAGACGAAAAACATAACAAGACAAAGACCCAATGTTTAATGCATTTCACTTTCTTCATGAGTACTCAAAATACAAATTCTTTAATGTCCTCCTTATTACTTTCTTCATAAATATAACTCACTATATGTATATTTGAAACAAAAGGTCTGTTTAGACCACTATGCTCGCATACCCAGACCTGAAAATAGGCGTACGGCAACTTATCTCACAAAGGGGCTCAGACAGACAGAGCCTTGGTAACAACTGGTTGGGTTTGAGTGTGCGTCTAGCCAACGTGTTCACACATCGACTAGATATCTCAGCCAAGGCTTGGGGTTCAAGTAGATGGAGCCGTTTTGATGCTGGGCATCTCTCTGTTCGACATTAGTGAGTCAGTTTCTCATTACCCCATGCATTGCAGATTCCCCGTTAGCACTCACTTGGTGGCCAGAAGCATGTTTTTCCGACTGTGCAGCTCCGTCGGGTCAGAGTGTTGCCGGCACAGGTATTCTGCTGCAGCCTTTGCAGGGAACTCTGTCTCACACACATAACCAAAATCCCGGGCCAGATGTACAGCTTCCCCTGAAAGAGCAAAGACAACAAGCACTGTGAACACTGCATCACCACTGCATGAAATCCAGTGGTAGCAATTGCTCTATCCCAAGCTATTCAACAACAGGCACCAAGTAAGAACTCATAGTGCATCCCACTTGGAAAATTTCTATGCACTGTTCACCTTTGAATCCCAAACCTAGAGGGAATTGTGTCCTTGCCAAAGATGGTCACTCTGCCTCCAGTTCCACATATGGGTCAAATTAAGAAAAAAAGAAATAAAATCTCACGGATTAGAAAGGAGCTGTATGCCTATATTTAAATCCTTGGCCATTTTGGAGAAAAGGATAAATAAATAGATACATACATGGTTAGTAAAAAGCATTAGAACGTTATGTGTGTTTTCATAGTCTGCTAATCACCCGTGGGGTATCCATGTGCTCTGCAGCAGGTGTGAGGCCGTCCCTTGTGGTTTATTTGAAAACTCAGGTCTTCAGCGTCTTGCAAAAGTCAAGAAGAGAGGAAGAGACCCTGATGTGTTGTTAGAGGTCATTCCAGGATTTAGGGGCCAGGTACAAGAAAGCGCAGCCCCCTGCTCTGCTTTTGTGTATGCTCGGGTGTATGCTAGTGAGAGGCCGGCAGAGTGGAGGTGTCTGGATGTTTGGTGGAAGTGAATGATTTCACCCAGAGGACTACTTCTGTAATGCATGTGGTGACCTTGTGCCTGGTGTTGGATGTTTTGTCTAAGAGGGACAGTATCACGTGTGTGTTGTCAGTGAAAATAAGGATGTTTATTCTGTGAGCTTGTATGACATCGGCCTGCGGGGTCATGTAAATATTGAAGAGTACTGGGCTGATGAGTACTCCTGAGGGACTCCGCAAATAAGATATACTGGCACATGCAGCAACAAAGACTGTTGCGATTCCTTAATTGCGATTTTTAAGGAATCGCAATTAAGGATTTGCAAAAGCCTATGCATGTAGTAATCGCTATAAAAATAGCGATTCCTACAAATTCCTTAATTGCGACTCGCAAATTGCGAGTCGCAATTAAGGAATGCCGTCCCATTCATTCCTATGGGCCTCCAGGCCCATAGGAATGAATTGGAGATTGCAAGAGCAATTTGCGAGTACCAGTATGTACTCGCAAATTGCTCATGCACTTTCAAGGGTGCAAGGGTGTCAAAATGACACCCTATTGCACCCCTGAAATTGATCTGTGCACATATGTTGCACACACACATGCTCTAAGGGCATGTGTGTGCGCAACATGAAACTTTGAAAAATGCACAAAAGTGCTTTTTTCAAAGTTTTAGCAAATTACCATGAAGTTCAACTTCATGGTAATTTGCTCCCCCTATTAGCGAAATCGCTAATTTTTTCACTTTCATGCATTGCATTTAAGGAATCTCAATTTGGGATTCCTTAAATGCAATCGCAATTTGAGGAATCGCAATTTAGAGATTCCTTACATTGCGATTTTTGCATTTGGGATGATGCATCCCAAATGCAAAAATACCGGTCGCAAAGGGGCAGATTCTGAGAATCTGCCCGTTTGCGACCGGTTTTTACATTGATGCATGTGCCTGATAGTGCTTTAGAGGCTTAGGGGACAATGTTGATGGTTTGGGTTATTTGAGTAAGGAGAAAATCCATTCAAGGGCGTTTCCCTGGATGTCTGCTTTATGGAGTCGTTGGATTAGGATGGGGTCAGAGACTGTATCGGAAGCTGCCGATAGGTCTACAGGTATGAGGGCTGTGGCTTTCCCTATTGAGAATCATTCAGATGTCATCCATTGCTGCTATGAGGGCAGTTTCTGTACTGTGACTGGGTCTGAATCTTGATTGTATGGTGTCGAGAAGCTGGTGTTTCGCAAGGGGGTAGAGAAGTAGCGATATTGGTTGGAAATTGATGAGTTTGGTTGGGTTACCCAAGGATTTCTTTAGGAGGGTGTTGACAGCTGCGTGTTGCCGTGGTTCTGTGAAGCTGGATGTACTGATGGAGGTGTTGAGGATAGGGGTGAGGGCCTAGCTAATAGGGTTTGCTCCTTTATCGAAGGCATGGTGGGAGCAGAGGTCTGCCGGGGATCCCGAAGTGGGCTTCATGATTGTTGTGGTTTCCTCGGTCACATGGAGACTTCTGGGGAGGGCCAGGGGGTCCGGTTATGGGGGTGGGGAGGAGTTGTGGTATATGGTTGCAAATTTGTTGCAGAAGAAGTTCCAAGTCTTTGCACAGTCCTTCTGCTGGGTTGATGTTTTCGGTGACAGCTTTGTACCAAGGATGAATTTATCTACAAGACAGCTAGTTTTGTCTAAATTAAATTCTTCCTAAGTACAAAGATTTATTACAGTACAGGTATTTGCATAGCACTTTTCCACCGTTTGTAAGCTCCCGGAGCCTTTTTGGAAACATTTTGCTCTTTATGGTTATGAGATTCTCTGTCACTGGAGCCAAGGTGGTCTGTGGGCTCTGTGTTTGGCTGTGTGCGTCTGTTTTTCATAATGATTCATGTTGGATAGAGGCCATCTTTGGTATTATTAAATGATGTTTTGTTCAGTAATGTTCCATGTTGAGTAATAGCAGACTAGGGTGCAACTGACCCTGGATTCGTGCACTCTGGGTCCTGCCATGTAGTTCATTGTTCTTCCCTGATACAGAGCTCCAACAAGACTCATGGAGTCTACCCTGTTCTGTAAGGTACCGTCTTCTAGGATAAAGCTGATCTAATAGAGCACAGTTTTTTTTATCGGTTCACTCAGTATCATGGTAGTCTATAACTCAATATTTGAGGAGGAGAGAATTTGTTTATTAGTCAATTAAAACCATAAACAAAATCACACAGTTCATAAAAGGAGATCATACAACTAATACAGCCGCTGGGCATCGCGCCACAAGCCCTTCACTTGCTTCAACTTTCCTTCCTAGGTATTTTAGTTGAGATGCCAAATACAAAACTACATTGGATAAAGTGGCTAAACAAGGGTTGATCTTTTCCCTGATATCTAAAAATGCACAATTGCCATACAGACGGCTCAGGTTCCCTTAAGTCTATTGATATAAGTAATTAAGGGGCATATAAGCAGGACTGAGGCGGGTATGTATACAGTGCCGGCTGGGCTAGGAGTCCCGCTATAAAAGTGCCGATGTGCAAAACTTAACATCATTAAAAATACCAGAATAGACAAAGTAGTTATCTGCGCAAGGCGGGATAGGGAGCAGCTGATTATTGCAATGCCTAGCAGCCCGTCCTTGCCGATTATCTGTGCATGTTATATTTGCCTAAAAGGTTTCGGATTTATCGCATTTTAAAAATGGATTCAGGAGCCCTCGCCAGATTACTCATTGCATAACCTGTTCGTTGATCATCCTTTTAAAAATATTCAAATAACTGAGTCAGTCTAATGTTCAGCATTGTGTCGCATGGGTCCATAGACTCTACCCGAGCAGGCCTGCACGACCTAATTCCCCGTTCAAGGAACTCCCGTCTTAATAGAGATCTTCGTTAAACCATCAATACAGGTCCATATTCACATTTAAGAGAGCCCTTTCCCACTGGGCCCAAATTAAAGTGTCCACTGCTTTCACATAGGTACTCAAAAGACGACCATGTCTCTTCTCATGGCTACTGACCGGGGACATTTCACAATGGTTACCTTCCTACAAGACATACCACATCCCTTTTTCTTACAGTTCATCAGTATAAAGTGTACCAACAAAACTGAAGGTACTACAAAGCTGTACATGTCTTGGGAACAGCACAGCCCTTGTGTGTTCCATTTTGTGACAGGTACTCTCTTTACACGCCTTACTAACCGCAAACCCAGTTGTCCAGAATGCTTATGCACTATAAGTACTGGTTTAACCCAGTGCTTGAAATGGAAAAATAGAAGTGCATGTATTCTGTAACAGAGTACCTGGTTGTTTCTGAGAAGTGCTGGTACTCTCCAATTAAAAGTATTGTATTTCTCTCAAGAAGTGCCGGTACTCTCCCTCTCAAAATAAACAAGCATTTGCAATGCAATAGGTCTCGCATTTGCGAGAGTTTGAGATACTGGCATTGCAAATGATAATGGATTTCAGTTATGTGTTAAGAAAATATGCGGGTTTAGGCACCGCTTGCAGGTGTTCTAAACACCTATATAAGTCCAACTCTCGCAATTGCGAAACCTATTGGATTGCAAATGCGTGTTTTGGGGGGGTTTTCATATAGCGAGAACTCGACCCAATGATATTGGAGCGTTACACAAGGACACAGGCAGTTGAGCCAATGATGAGACTCGAAGCTGGTTCACCAGCTCCAAAGTCGGCAGCTCCGACATTAAGTTCACAACCTCTCCCATTCTTGTATCATACATAATGATTTACTAAAAAAACACTGATTTGGTTTGTATAAAAGCAAGCTTCCTTTTGGAAAAAAATGAATTAAATGGAACACTGACGTAATTAAATGTCACCTAGGTCGATTAAATGAAGAGCTCTGCCACTAACAAAACTGGAGCTGGCTATAAAAAAATTTAGAGAACCAAATAAATTAATTACGAGTGCAACACACAACGTTTAATTAAAGTCAAACTACTGCTTTTGTCAATCCATGTTTTTATGTAGGTCTGTCACAGGTTTGCGGTTTTAAATTACTGCACATAACATGCTTTGGTATTTAAAAACTTGCTGTTATTTAAACATGCTCGGCTGCGCCTCATAGCTACTCTGTGGCACGGAAGTGAAACCGATTCCTGCAATGAAATGTTCTGCGGTGCAATGTGGACCTTTTCATTGAAGGGCACGAATGGCAGTTATTGAGATCCGGGGAGAGGTGCTGTGCGTTTGCAAGATCAGTCAGTGCTGTCTATGCAGAGAGGGGCTGGTATGGTGTGGGTAAGGGATGTGTCCCGAATCCTCGGTGGGATGGTAGACTGGCACCCGATCTCTGTGTGTCCCAGCGGGCCTCGTAGAGGGCAAAAAGACGGTGCCGCACATATGAAAAGGAAGGAGCTGGCTGTGGCCAACTTTGGGTATGAACCCCTTGTGATTTACCTGCCAGCGTACAGCTGGACATTTGCTGTGGCGCCCTGAGACAGGGCTTAGATCATTTCTAGCCCTGCGCGCATGCTCGTTGCACACCCTCTCACTCCATGACAGTTTTAAAGATGCTTCTATATCGTACTGGGGGTGCGCACACATTGGTACTGCATGAAGCGCCTGGTTGAAATTTGGCCCTGAACCTGTAAGAACTGAGCAGCTGCACACCGACTATAAACAGAAACTGATTTCGTAATAATTGAAAGAGGATCGCATTAAGAAGAAAAACGTTTCACTTCCGATGTGTAAAGCAACATCTTTCCCTGGAGATGAACTTGGGAGTTTTTGTAATAAAATATTTTTACTTTCCTGGAAGTCTCTGTAGTTGTTATTTTTGCAAAACACAACTCCTTCAATACATTTTAGGCATCACATGGTCCACTGGTTGATTCGGTCTGCAGATTCATGGGATGTTAAAATGTTTTTCTTAAGCGTTCTATCAACTCGTGTATAGATCATGAGACACTGACTTTCAGCGATTGCGGCAGATAACACAGTCTGAGCAGCTAATTATTGCAATGCTGTACTCGCGTAACAAGAAAAACAAGTGCTCACCAGGCAGCCACGGCAGAACAACGAAAGAACGCATGCAAAGTGAAAGTAATCATTTTGCGGCCGCTTTGATGTTCTCATTGGCCGCGCGGCTCACTGAGAACATCAAAGCGGCCGCGAAATTATCACGCAGGCTGCCAAATGGTGCGCGCGCCCGGCGCACATGCATTGTAGTTGGCGGCCTGAAAGCACTGGTTTGCACTTCCAGATCCCCCTTTTACAAAAGCTCTCGCGAGAGCAGCGCTAAAGCGCTGGCTCAGGCGAGACCTAAAAAGTGCCGGTACTCCGTACCATACAGTACTGGCCCTTTTAAAGCACTGGTTTAACCTTTTTATAAGTGTGCCACATGATGGGAGATAGGTAGGAGATGCGGGGATCTGGCCAAGATCAAAGGATTCCCTCTAGTAGGAAAGCCGGGATTAGACTTGGAGTATTCGGGGTGCACAGGCACAGCCCCCTCACTTGGGAAGACGACGACTTTGTCCCTACGTGTCCTCCTGTCACAGCCAAGGGTGTTACCGTTCACACTGTAGAAACCTTGCCCTTTTCCGTTCTCAGCTAAGGGAAGGTTCCCTAAAGCATGAATCTTTACTCAGTAACAGCGAGCACGAGGCAGGCTGGCGACCGGTGAACGGCTGGCGTGGCACGTGCACAGACAAGGCAGTATTTACAGTGTACACAACGCAGACACAAACATGGAGGGCCGCCCTGACACCTCCGCTGACTCAGCCCGCCCAAAAGAAGAGGCATATTTACTGCTGGGAAACTCTTGCACATTTATAATTGTGCGTTTTTGCCTGGATATGCGGCATTGGCTAGTCTATTTTCACACAATGTGTCCTTCGACGTGGAAGCCCCGAAAGGAGTGAGTTCTCGCCCCTGGGTATTTTTAACCGTTTGGCCTTTTCCTAAATATTTATGCCTTTCGAGAAAATTAAGAATTCTCAACCCGAATTCCGTTTTTATTTGTGCTGCTGAGAGTCCACATTATAAATGGCAGTTGTCAATTACTCACGGGGCAGAATGATAGAAGATAGGCCGCATTTTCAAAGATAGAACATCTGTATTATTCAATTCTAATTAAAACCTATGGCGAAATTTAAATCGTCATTTTATAGTCCCCTATGCAGACGTTTTGAAAATGTATACAGTGTTGAGCTACATCGACTCTGACACCACAGATCCGCAATAATGCTTCCCATTCACACCTTTATATTTCTTTCTGGGCCGAGTTCACCTTCATGCAGCTTGTGCATGCAGTAAATAGAAATATATGTTTTGGCGAGTTCTGTATCTCGGTTGTCTGTTTTCCTGGTAAAACCCCTTCATAGGCTTAACTTTTGAGTAACTGCCTCAGTCGAACTGATACCCGTCTTACAGAACAGAACCGTCCCTTGTGTGCTAGAACCCGCAGCCGGAGGCCTGGACTGAGTAAGGCGGACAGACAGCCCCTCTGGCGACGAGGCAAGATGGCCGGCCCGAGGAAGGCCGCTGCCGGCCCGAGGAGGGCCGCTGCCGGCCCTCGACAGGCTCGTCTTCTCTCTCGTTCGAGGCGCAGGAAGTCGATAGTACAAGTCCCCGTTGCTGTTCTCTGACAGTAGCTGTCATGGTGTTTGCTCGCGATCTGCGTTGCTATGTAATTATCCCCATTTATCTTGTTACGTGCAGTAACCGGGAGTTTCCCGGTAATTGCCGGTAACTCGCAGTTAAGTAATCGCAGAAGCGAGACTGGGGACGAGTTAGTGGCGGAGATTAGTCAAAAGGGAGGACCATGTAAACTGGAATGTGTGCCCTGCCTGCTTGGAGGCGCCCTTCACCAACTGCTGTAAGCAGAGCCCAGAGATATATCTAGAACACAAGAGGCACGTGGCCCCGCCCGACCCTCCTGCATCCCTTGGAGGCAGTCCCCCGGGCGCCTGCGCACGGTGGGGGTATTTTCCAATCTAGGCTTTAATGACGGTCGTGCCCGGTTCCCTGGCTCTACGGGGAATGAGGGACTGTCCTCTCACACGGAGTTATCCATCAACGCCTCCTCGTTATATTGGTGAGCCAATCACATTCGGCCATCTATCCTTATCGCCAGCAGCCGGAGATACGGTTTGTGAACCGCACCAGGAGCTGTGCTTAAGTGTGTGGAAGGATTTGTAAGGACAAGTACAGAGCAGACACCGTGATCTGCTGGTGGCTTCAGAGGACACGTGCCGAGCAGAGGCACACTGCTGTCGAGTTCCATAGTGCTTGAAGAGGTCAAAGGGCAACGGCGGACACTCCAAGCCGCACCTCCCAGACACTCCCGTAAATAAGCAGCTGGTGCACTCTTTCCCCAGTACCTGCCGTTGATTGGTGCTGCTGCAGAGGAGTATCTTTCTTTCACCGCAGGCTATTGGCTGTTTGGTGCATCATCCATTGCAAAGCACACTGGGCTATTTTACACCAACATTGATTCTTCACAAATTACATCTTTTATCTCATAGATGTAATTTATCCAGCAAGGAAGCACTTTTTTTTCACTGCAGCCGCCCTTTAAACAATATTTTAGTCTTAACTCAAAATGCAAGTCAGACCTGTTGGCTTTGCCAGTGTTTGGTGATGAACTCACCCTATTGTACCTAGAGCACCAACTGCATACCAATGACCATCGCCTGCACCCCAATGACCAGCGCCTGCGCCCATGACAACACAGATAAAGGACGCTTTACTTTGGTATCTTTCTTTGGGGGAGATTGTGGGGTTTGATATGTTATACACAACACGTCGCTGGCGGTAGTGGAGCAGTAGACGGTCGGCCTGGGGCAGCGTCAGTGGAATGTCAGGCTTCGGTGGAGGCGGGTGTTGTGACATGTTATGGTTTCCTTTGTAGGCCTGTCAGCCTCCACCCACAAGACGTATTGTTGGGCGGCCTGAGCTCTCACTGGTGGTCCATCCATCAAGCAGGGGTCTCAGACAGCGCCGGAGTGCCCCCCTCCCCGGAGTACAGGTTATCCATCTATGGCACCCCGCTTTTCATGGACTGCGGACAAAGGCGGTGGGTTCATATTGAGACGGCGGCAGCTGCCGGGTCCGCCTCAGTCACGAGCACAATGGACCCGGCAAGGCAGGGGGGGCTGAGGGGTCACCACACCCCAGGGGACGACCCTTCCCTGTAGGAGGGGAGTCCGCGAATACGCTGCATTGTGAGGGCGACACTCTAGGGGCCAGGGGTCCCTCCCAACATACACAGGCACCCTGCAAAACCAAGAGGCGACGTGACGTCATGGCGTATCCCGCGATATCCCCCTCAGGGTAGATGTACACTGCACCCCAGTATCCAAGTAACGACGTCACAGTATGCAGATATTGCACAATAGTATTGACGGCATCACCATATAACCGCACAGCAACCGCATAAATATACTGCACGATTGTATCGCTATAGAGGTGCACTGCAACTGTATACATACACTGCATCCAATGGGTAGTGTTACTTTATAAATACACCATAAACGCTTGTCACAGAAACAGCATCATCAGATAGATAAACTGCACTATGGTATGACATAGAAATCATCACCTATCAATATTCTTCACCATAGCATCAACACAAATCCAATATTATCCACCGTATGCATTTAAATACCAGAACTGTATAAATATACTGCACCATAGTATCCGCTCAACAGCATCACATTATACATAGAATGGACCTGCTTGTCAAATCCACAGCATGATCATATAAATAACCTGCACTGTGGTGTGAAATAGACAGATTCAGCATATAGATCTACCTTACCATGGTATTCAATCAACAATAGAACTATATGGATATACTGCAGCATAGTTTCCAATCAACAGCATCACCCCATAAGCACACTGTGCACGACTGTCAAATGGACAGCACCGGCTATAAATATACTGCACCCTAGAGTCAAATCAACAGCCTCACCACATAAATATACTGCACTATACTATCAGATCAACAGCCTCCCCATATGAGTGTACAGCTTCATAATGTTGAATAGATGGCATCATCATGGTAATGGACCACAATATAGTGCCAAACCCACAGCACCATCCAAGGAATGTGCTGCACTATAATGTGAACAATTCACGGCTGCATCGCTGTGTAAATATACTGCACCGTGACGTGTGAGATCAACAGCACCAGTGTAGCACTCTGTAAACACACTGCATTGTAGAGTGACAAATGAACAGCGACTACATAACACCATGTGAATATACTGCACGACACCGTCTCAAATTAAGAACAACACCAGAACACCATGTAAATGTACTAGACTATAATATGAAAAATTCCCTGCAGCATTCTCAGGTACATATACTGCATGATCATGTGTCTAATACACACCATTGTCACGTATGTATAATGACGTATTGTGTGCTCAAAAACCCATCTTGACAGTGTAAGGATTCTACACTAAAGTTTGAACCCACAGTAATACCACAGGGTTGCTGTACTGTACCAAGTCCATCAGGTTATAAGATGAAAATGTGCTGTACTACCCTAATTTATAGGCAATGTGGCCTGTTTTATATACTATATTCTCAGAAATTGTACAGGAATATTGTGCTACAGTGTGCCAAAGTCACAGCATCTCTCCACTGCCCTGTGTGATAGTGTGCCCATTCTTGGTGCAGGATTTCATAGACTGGCACCAGGGGCTAGTGCTTGATGTGTGTAATTGGATAGCTATGTTAATATAATGCATTGCAGTGCGCCAAACACCACAGCACTGGGGCAGGGATCCCATACCAGGCTGTGTCACAGTCACAGTGTTAATATAAGAATGGGGCATGATATTGTGCCAGCCCCATAGTGCTCTTTAAGGGCCATCTGCATCACATTGTGACACTTTCACAACACCAGGAAAACTACACTTGTGTGCCAAAGTCAAATAATAAAAAAAATAACCACACATCTAAAGAAATAGATACACGAATATACTGGGCCCAAACAACAGACTCAGTACAGTGAGTGTTGCATTCTACTGCCCCAGTTTCATAATGTTTGTTTCACAAAACCTCTTCAGGAAAACTGCACCAGAGTGTGCCAACTACACAGAAACGGACAGGAACACTGTACCACATTATGCCAAATGACTGTAACAAGGATAAGAAACGAGGTCTTTTATTTTGCCGCTACGCAGTGCTATGAAAGGAACACACTGCAATCGAGGGTCACATCTATAGACTGTCATCTGAATACAACATAGAGCGCCACATTGGAACTTATAATTGTGTGCCAAATTCACGACAACTCTTACACGCTTTATACTTTCCCCTTTCGCCGACACAAGCCATGAATACTGCAATGTAGTGTGCAACATTCACAAATTAAATATAGCATTACATTGCATTATGCGGTGTTATCTTGAGGGTTTGGGGGGCCCAAGCAAACATATTTTTGAGAGCCCGGAAGAGGAGATATTTTACTGTTTTTGTACCTATTTCCTGCTAGTTCAAGCCACGTGATACCAAAGAATACTAAATATTAAATTATACATTAAACTTTAACAGGGTCACAAAAAACAGGTAAAGTATGCAGTGCACGGGACCCCAAAAACCCTTAAGATACTCAGAGAGGAAGAGAGGTTTAACTAAAGAACCATAATAGAAAGAGGTCAAATAGAGAGAAAGTTAGCTTTCCCAGGGGGCCCTTGGAAAGTGGGAACCCTAGGCAATTGCCCATTTTGCCCATGCCTTAAAACGTCATTGGCATTATACTGCGCCAATCCAACTGTATTGTCGGGGCCACTAGAATAATACAATGCTGCTTCCAAGGCATTTGCCACATAATTATGGATTTACCACCCTTGCCACATAATCCATCATCTGCTCCACAATATACTGATTTCTACAAGAAATGTTTCTAGCTAAGACGTACAAAAGTATCTAAACAAAAAGTGCCACACGTGATTCTGCACAATGGCAGACTATTTGCAAAGGTTTACTAGTCACCTTTCAATTGCTTATCGATGCATTCAGGTGTTAATGAGGTACAACTTTGCTTAGACAGTATGAATAGCTTTTAAAATGACAAAACAATAAAATACTGCTAAAATTGTGCCACATTATGTCGCATAATTTATTTTTCTTGCTGGGTAATTTTGTCACCCCTACTGCATTATATGGTTCATCTCTGCCGCATAATTCCAGTATCCCTCTGTATTACAATCCTCACACTGCAATAAAGTATGGCAGATTCACATGTTCAGCACAGGTAATGCTGCGTTGTAGTGTGCCCACTGTATAACACTATCACAGCAATACTGCACAGTGGTGTCACGAGCACACTACAGTCATATGCGACTGCGGCATAACGTGTACCAAATTCGCATGCTCGGTCGATGAACTCTGCTTACGGCTGTATAGTGCCATATTAGCAGGAAAGGTTCCGTTTACTGGACTGGACTGTGCCTCATTCACAGCATCATTAAATAAGTGTTAACCTTTAGTGAGCCAAAAATCACAATTATTACTGTGCACACTGCGGTTCTAGTGTGACAATTCTGCACCGTTCATATGTGCACGGTTTACTGCAATGAACCACATTCACAGATTTGTGCACAAAATGTTGTGTTACGTTTTCCAAACGCTATAGGATCATCGGTTCAATAGTGCACCATGATCCTGCAAGCTCAGACAACTTGTTAATGAACACTCTAAGGTCGGGTGCTGGATATATAGCAAAGAAATGTAGCATGGATGTTCCAAAGTCTCAGCATCAGGACAGAGATGAGGGACTAGCAGTTTACACATCCCACAGCGTTCTCGAAGGAATGCCCGATTATACTGCTGGGAAAGTCTCAAAATCAGCATCCAAATACTGCACTTTACTTTGTCAGGCACACAAGAGTGACCTAACAACTGAACAATATTCTCACAAATTCACATCAGCAGAAGGAAAATACTGGAGTGCAGGGTACCAAATCCGCAGCATAAATAAAGAAATATGGCATTTTAGTGTGCCACAAGAATAGCAGCGGTGCCAGAAAGATTTACGACGGTTTTGTGCGCTCACTTACATAGTGCAAAGCAATGCAAAGCTCTGCATTGATTTAGTTACCAATATAAAAGCTCGCAAGTCAGTGCTTAATTTGAGCTGGTGGTTTTCAGTGCTCGGCACCGGCACTTAATTGACAGCACCAGTGTTTGTGACAGCCTGCCACAAGGTGGGGCTGTCTGACTAATTGGGATACGATCACAACAACAGCTAATTATTAATGCAATATACTTTCAAAATGACTATTAACTGCCGCCAAAGCCATTCTTAAAGCTTTGGGGCCTGGAATAGTCCAAATTGTTACACTTGTAGGAATGTGATGGTTAGTTGTGATGGTTAGTAGTTGTGTTGTAACTATCATTGCAGCATGGCGGGAGCAATGTGAGGTGCAAGCTGCAGTGGCCCCTGACGGCAGCCCCTGGCACTTTGTTTTACAAATTAAGCACTGCTGCAAGTGCAGAGCAAACTTACTCAGTGCTGCACAAGTGCCCACATAACCTAAGCCCTAGTAAAGCAACATCATGGCATTCTGCCCAATGTACAGAATCGGTAAGTCAACACTGAACTATTATGTGGCAATTGAGTAGCTTTCAGCAAGGAATACTAGGTTAGATTGTAACAGTATACACCAAAACAAAGAGAGAGAAAGAGAACTTCTTTGCCTCCACTCTTATTCCCCAAGAGTTTGCGCATAAACAACAAAAGAGTGAAGCCAGTATGTCAAGGGCTGGGTATAGGAATCACTCATGTTTTTTAAAAGGGTCCTCACTCACCAACCTAGTTGGTGACATGCTTCATCATTGGATCCCCACCAGAGAGGCCGAGTGCCTCTCCGGTGTGCTTCAACGCCTGATTACAGTGGCTTCGGGTCCTGTAGACGGGCACGACCTAGGCAACGCGGGCGGCTGGCTAAAAAGCACGTGTGACTTGCAGTCCCCTGCCAGGACCCATGCTGCAATACCGCTTCATTTCAAAACATTTACTACGCATTCAGAAGTGCTGAAGGCGTGATTTTTTATGAACCGTGAGTAATCCGGTTCCTTCGTTGGCCATAGGTTAGGGTGCACCTTAGAGAGTGCATACCGCCATAGTCTCGGGTCCTGAGGAAAGCCTCGCAACTGGCAAACAGAGGCTGAAACATGTCGACCTATTGTTTTAATTCTGGATGTGGCTGATCAATCTAATCAGTCGCAGCGTTACATTTTTTTTTGAGGAGTGGTAAAGACTACTTTAACATCACTTACTGCACCATCACTTGCACACAACACTCAAAAAATCCTGCTCGGCTGTAATCAGGCGTTGAAGCACACCGGAGAGGCACTCGGCCTCTCTGGTGGGGGTCCAATGATGAAGCATGTCACCAACTAGGTTGGTGGGTGAGGAACCTTTTAAAAAACATGAGTGATTCCTATACCTAGCCCTTGACATACTGGCTTCACTCTTTTGTTGTTTATGAGTAGATTGTAACAGTGCCAGAGAATTTCCATAGAATCCTGTAGTAACGTGTACCTCTGCAGTGCCAAGTCCACGTCGTTGTGAAAGCAACACTGCACTGCGGTGAGCCAGGAACTAAACTGTACTCACGGCCACTGGAAAAGTACGACTTTGCAACAACAGCGTTTGGTGCCTAAATATGGATTCATGGCACACGCCACACCACCCTCTTGTAGATTTCAATAGAAAAAATGTTTCACACTTGGATGGGTTTAAAAGCTGCTAACAAAATGCACCACTCATGGTGCAGCAGTGCGGCACAGGCCGCACATGTTAACTGACCACCTTCTGGTTCTGATTTCTGTACCTGGGTATTATGTTGGTACTTGTGGGAAGCAAGCTTTCCTCCGGCTCCATTAATGCCCCCACATGAATGAGAGGGGAGGGCTTCAGCACTAAAAATAATGCTGACGTATCAATCCGTCAATCAGGATTTGTAAAGCGCGGCTAATCACCCGATAGGGTATCCAATGTATTTAAATGGAATTCAACCAGGGTGGAAAGAATGATTCCTTCTTTACCATGAAACTGGCTTGCCTCTTTATTTGTGCAAATTCATTTTACACTGCAAACATTCTCAAAACAACAAACAGTCTGAGAGGGCATTTAGGGACAGACAAATGTCAGCATTGACGTCTCTTTTTCAGGTTTGTTGTCTTGAATCTTACAGTGCCCCCTATCGAGACACTTGCTTTATGCAGACTTAAAGTCAAATATTGCTGCATTAGGGGGTTTCCTGGCACAGATAGGTGCTCCTAGAAGTACATAGTGTGGACACAGATTAAAACCTAAAACCTAAACCCTATAACTCTTCTAAAATAGAACTGGGATAGCCAGCTTAAAAGAGTCACCTTTTATGGTATGAAGAGTGCCCATGTAGGCCTGTTTCTGGCTGACTACAAGCAACACTGTATGGTTTGCCACAAACCTACTCGAGGAGTAAGAAGGGGCAGAATCAAAAAATTGTGTTGTTGTGCTTTCACACAAGACAATTGAATTTTGCATAGCATGACGATCCCTCTTGCATCTGGGGGTGTTACAATGACACATAGTGGGGAAATATTGCCACTGTGAGGCATACTTTGACTTTCCTGCCGCTTCATTGAGTCAAAGCTACTGCATAATTTGGGTCCCCACTTGTGTAACTCCAGGGCCCGGACTGCCGTGTGTCAAACTTACAAAATCATTTTCAATTTAGTACACTGAAGTCAAGTATTCCTGTGCAGCGAGAGCATTTATCACACTCTGTTACGGTTCCTCCTGGCAGCTTATTTGAGCTAATACTCCCAGTAGTGTGACAAATGCAGGTGATAATCAAAGAATGTTGCAGTGTAGGAAAGTCAAAGAAATGGTAAAACCAGAGTCCCTTGTAAGCAGTGTTTAAATCGTCTAAGATTTTCAGTAATGCTAATTGCTGCTACTTTCCTGAAATATTCCTTGGAGGAGAGTCCATATAGCCCCTTCAAAAAGGCATTCAGACCCTATAAGGTTTTGACATCTGTTACTGCCCTATTATGCTTATAATAACTGCAGCACTTTCCACTATAATTCTGGAGGACAAGCCACAAACCCCACAGAATGTTTTGGTGACACAGTATATGCGGTCTCGAGGGACACACTAGGCAAGCAAGCCAGAGAGGATTTCTCCGACAACGCTCAAGAAAGGGCATTTTTCCTTCTTTTTTTGCATTGTTTTCGCCTACATTTGAGTGATTTTTTCCTGCTAGGTTCTCTATCTGAGATTTCAGATTTTTTGATTACATATGACATAGGAGGGTGGACATAGCATTTCCCTCTACCTCCCCCCCTTTTTTGATTTTGGTGACACAGTATACAATAAGAATGTGTCCATATTGCTAGACACTGAAGGGTTGCAATTTCGAAGATCTTTAAATAGCAGGCGTTATTTGAAATGATCAATTGATCCACTGGTGACCACAGCAGGGTGCCAAGAAGCCTGAAGGATCTAACTAGAACCCAAGGGGAACAAGCGGCCTCAAGATGCACAGTGGATACTCATGGAAGCTGGGAGCGTGCCTGCTCTAAGCGCTGTGCCTGGCTTTGTAAAGCGCTCTCCCTGGCTTTGAGAGAGATCTAAGCCTGAAGCGTCCTATTAGGTTTACTGAAGTTAAAATTCTGAACAGCCAAGGACTTTAAACGTATCCTGCCACACACTGCAAGACGGGGACACCTGTCTGGGAAAGAGGGAACCTCCACAATTTACGCCAGCAATGAATCTAGCTCCAAACATTTACCATTGCCACATAGCTCCTCAGCCAAAATGCTAACCTGATTTCATCAAGCACTACTTCCACCCACTATAGCCCCCCCCGCCCACTCACGAGGGAAAGAGTAAGGCAGCTATGCCAACATCGCTGATCTTGGCAAAGTTGTCCTGGTGTCCAAAGGCCTCGTATTGAGCATCAACTAACAAACAGACCTTCCCAGCTGAAGCTTGTAGGTTTCTTCATACTACTTTATGGTGGCAACACAACAGGGTATCTGACGTTATGGAGCCATTGCCATATAAAGACTCAAGACCCCTCGGCAACAGTGAATTGGGAGCAGCAAAAGTTGGGTACCCTGGTGCCAGGACAGCTTTTGAGAACTAGGCCCATTTCCAGGATTGGGTGGGGTGAGGAAGCAGGAAACAGCCTTAGCTATCACAAGTGAAGTTTCCGGGTTAGATTGGCCTTCTGCATTGCCCATTCCCCCACCCCTATCTCTTGTTTTTATGGATTATGCTCAGGGTTGGCGGGGAAGAGAACTCCACCTCCTGCCAATGAGGCCAAAGAGTCACGGGGGCAGGCTTCCCTTTGGACTGCTCCATTTACGCACCTGTTCCTGGAGGTTTTTGGTATTCGCTGTAGAGTTGACGCTGAGAGACTGGGAAAGAAGAGCCTTACCTACTACCAATGTGGTCAGTAGTGTAACATTGCTCTCTTGGCTCATTGTTTACCCATTGACTCTACCATTCCTATTGCTTTTGGGATTATGTTTGAGACTGACACACGGGAAGAGCCTTACCTTCAACCAGTGAGGTCAGCAGCGTCACATTGGCAGCTTTGCGTCGTCCTGCCGGTAGATTTAGCCCTATTTTTTCTAACCGCTCTCTTAAACACCTGCCGCCATTTTTCGATTTTGCCCTAAAAAAGAAAAAGAAAGGAAGAGAGTCAACATATCATCACATTAAGCTGTGGATAGATGCCAACATTCCCTGCTGGCTTATGACTGGGTCAGAGTTGGAGCTCCAGCAAGTGCCTCCTACGGGCCTGTGGTATTCCCTGGTATCACCACGGTGAGACCTCTCCCACACACAACTGTGTTAAAGTTCCGTCAAGTAACATACTCTGCTTTTCTACTGGAACCTCCATTCAGACCCGCCAAGGTACTCCCAGCCTGTAATACTCCTTTATATTCCAAAATTACTCTCCAGCATAACTCTGTCCATGTATCTCCTAACCCTGACCTGCTCACCCAAAACTGGTAGCTCTCCTATTACTGCCCCCCACCCATAGCGCCCACTGCTCTTCCACTACCAGAACACCCACCGACCTCTCACACATTTATGTTAACTGCACTGGGCGAACAATATATTTCCATTAGCTAATTATTTTGATATTACATATCAATTGTATGTTAAAAGCCCTCAGGAAACTGTACATTTTGCCCTGCCTTCTAGCAGGGAAGAGGTAAGGGTTTGATGCACATCACCAAGCTCTACCTTTGTTCACCAATTTTCAGGTATATTTATTGGAAGGACCCTCACCGTCGAAGCACTCCTCCGAGCAGCGATGCGTTGAGGCACTCGGGTGGGGACAGGCGCCTCTGGACCTCCCCTACGGTCACCTTGTACTTGGAGGTGGAGCTGAGCAGTGAGAGGCGTCCGGGCACAGAGCAGAAAACCTCGTTGGGGTTGGTCACTCCTCCGATCAGACTGTCCTTGCTCAGGTGCATGGCTGAGATGGAGCTGCCGTTGTGCTTCGAGGGGATGGGCACTAGTTGAGAAAGAGAGAAGGGGGAATGGGTAAGAGGTACAATGATCACTAACAACAATCGCTGGGTCCTAGGCAGAGCATTAGCACACACTGGATTCTTATCATCAAACATGAATCTACCATGGTCTTTCTACCTGATTCCAACCACGCCCGCCATGCTTTAGTAACCTCAATGAAGCAGCCTTTTTCATGGGAAAAATAAACATAGGAAGAAGGCCTCAAGCGTACTCACATTCAACAAGTAGCATATCTTCGTAGGAGCCTGGTTACGCAAGGTCGATATGATCGCATCTGGCATCGAACAACACACACCAGAAACAGCCATAAACTAGCATTCTCCATGACATGATAGCCGTGTGATAACCAGATTTCAAGTGCACACAACCTCGACAGCGGTATATCGTATTAGGACTTTCCGCCCCCATGGACTCACTTAATGATCACAGCTGAGGGTTTTATGTTATAATAACCACACAACATTTGTCTTTATAGTGGTACAATGGAGATCCAATGACCATACCGTAACAGTACATCAATTCAGGAGTGGAGGCCCAAACCCTCAGGGACCAATCCCATGATCATAACAGGGTCACCATGTTTCAATTTTCTAAAAATAAAACCACTCTTTTTAATCCCTGGAGTTTTTAATGACACCTCAGATTTACTCAACAAGCCCCAGTTACAGGAAGGAGCCTGACATCACATAGACTCGTCTTGTGGTAACAGGGGAGCTGCCTTGTCAAATTACTTCCGTGAACTCAAGTTCTTATGTCTCACTGGAGTTGTGGTAACCAGATTTCAACCATGCACGCAAACAACATCCTACAAGGCCTAGAAGGATCATCCATGGTATGCCAGGATGTTGTATCCAGACCTCAACTCTTACTCAACATCAGTGAATTGTGGGTGGAGCCTCAGCCTAGGAACTTTTCACATGATCACAACCTAGAACTACACAGGCCAGTGCTGCAGCACACCAGCGTTCTTCAAGACAAGATGCAGATTTGATAATCTGACATCAAAAATACTCCGCGATAGTAAGCTATCGATCATAGGTGGAACATCAAACCATTAAGACCGGTCACATGATCACAACCACAGTAGACCATGCTTAATTAACCATGCCTTTGAACAAACAACTTGGCATTTGTATTAACTAACACAATACCATTCCAACCATGCTCCATTCCCAACAACTACCCTTGGGAGGAGTCTTGGACCTCAGGATTCCCCCACAACTGGATGCCCTATAACCCAGTAATCTTAATGACCAGGTGCTTGTCATGGAAAGACGGAGGTGAAGAAACCAGATCTCAAGCACACTCATCCTCAGCGAGCGGCATTCCCTACAACAGGAGTGTCCAACCTTGGTTTATGATAACTGGATCCATGCCAGTTTTTCAGGATGCCACAGACTAAGTAAATGAGTCTCATTTGGATTATTTTTTTGCAAATGTATCCTTTGCAAAAATTACTGAATATCTGGCATGGATCTCTGTCTTCATGGACTAAAATTAGGCAGCCTTTTTCTGGAAGAATCCTCGGTGTGCATACATTTCTGCAACAATCAAATTATCAGAAATGGGACCCTTCAATCTCCCATTAATGAACCAAGCAGAGTGAATTATGGTCAGGCTTGTCTGAAATCATTCATTCTTAAAGGCGAATATTTCACAATGAGAATTTGCATAGCCAAAGTTTCTGCTTAAGCTTTTATTTTTGGACAAAGCACTTCAACGTATGCAGGAGGGTGCGCAGTGGTGTGCGATTACTTTTACTATGATTTTCGTTAGATACGTCCCCTACCTTTTTAGGTATGGCTTTACAGTGCATCTGTCTGTAAGACACATTGTTACTAATTTTCAAAAATATACATAAAGGAGCCTTTGGCTCCACCCAGAGAAATATAACTCTCTCACCTCATGCTAATGGCTGTTTGGTGCGGGAAAGGGCAAATACAACAACTGCCGTACAACGCGTTGCCTTTGCAGCGCGGGCGGGAAAACGAATGTGTCTGAACCACGCATTACATTTATAATGCAAGTTGTTACAACAACATGCATTAGGTCAAGGGCGCTGGACTTTAAAGTCTAATGCTTTCCCTGCTGTTACGGTGACTGGAGCTGGAATAGTAATATATACTATTCCAAAGTCCAGCACCCACCCTGAGGCGAGTCGTTGTAACGACTTGCATTGTAAATGGAATGCGTGGTTCAGACGCATTAGTTGTTCCACCCGCGTTGTTAAGGAACACATGGAAAAAGAATGCGTGGTTGTGTCATACAACCGTTTGGTCCATCATTCCGCCTTCCCATAAGGGCTTCCATTGGAATTGATGAGGGACTATTTCATACCTGAAAGCTACTCAATCCTCACGCTATCTTCTTTATCTATTCTCTACAGAAAGCAAATCTTTTCCCAAATTTTATTCTCCAACACTGAAAAGGAAACACGTCAGGCTTTAATGTTATAACGAGCATTTGTGCATGATTTGTGCATGAAGCACACATATGCTGCATTTTGAATGCCTGTGTTTACATGTGTTGGTACAATAAAGCCAGGCATATTGGCATTGACACTTCTTGCTCTTCACTCTCCATAAAATTAAAAGTGATTGGTACCAGTGTACAGCGCTGTCTTAACCCAGGGACACGCTGGGCAGTGGCCTGGGGCGGGGGCCCTGAGCATAGGGGCCCCATGCTGACCGAATTCAACACTAATATTCTGTTAAAGATTGTTATTCCAGTGAGTGGTTGTGTAGGCAGGGCCCAGTGCACTGCTTTGCCCGGGGGCCTTTAATGCTGTTAAGATGGCCCTCCCAGCATACAAGGAAAGATTTTTTTTTTTTACCAGGTCTATTTTAGAAACTCTTTTGCATTCCGAGTCTCTCCTCTGCGCGCGAGCTGGAGTGCGGCTGCGCACACATTCTTCCTGTTGAGTCACAGACCGAAGAGCGATGACACGCCCCAAGGGAAAGCGCCAACTAAAAACGCTACACCTGCCCCCGGCCAAGACTGAATGACAAACAGCCTTTGTGAATTAATACCATTTCAAGCAAAAGCCAAACAAAACGGTGGAGTCCTGCCAAGAATTTCTTTTAGAGGTTAGATAACCCGCCTCCCCTTCCTTCTTCACTGTCTTGTACTCACCTTTAAAGGGCAAACCTGCAATTTGCAAATTAATTATGCAACTTAGAGGATTCTCATTTTGCTGCAGGTAACAGCTTTCTTCCCACTGCAGCAAAACACGTTCTCTTTCAGGAAAAGGCTGGTGGTAAAGCTCGCGGGCCCTGGAGGGAGTGTGTGCACTGAGCTGATGTTTTCTGCCTTTCTAGAGGTGCCCGGATCCCGTGATTTAAATATTGTTTACAAGTCGGTGTGATCGCTCAGAGGACAGAGCTGTGGGAATCAGTCTGTAACCTACAGGTACAAGTCTGGGCTGGGTCGGCTCAGCCTTTTGTCATCCATATGAGAGAAAAGGAGTACCGTCGAATTGGGGAATAGTAATACTGATTATTCAAGCCCCAAACGAATTGTTCATTTGCAGTGTGCGCTATATACAATTCATGTATTTATTGTTGGGATTTTTATGGAAGAATTTATTACCCGCAACATGTGATCTAGTGCACGAAGCCTGGTGGATGAGGCAGTCTCCAACATTCAAGACCCGACTCCCCGGGACACCACACTTGGGGCCTTATTATGAGTGGCCTGGCTGGGAAAGCAATTAGTATTGCAGCTTTTCGGAATTTAAAAGGTGTGATAATTATCGCCTATTACAAGTCATGCCCTTTCAAATGAGGAATAACATGTGGATTTTGGTGCTTTGCCACCAAAATTCACACGCACCGGTATTTGCCGAGCATTTCCCCCCAGTACAATTTGGCAGGTGAAACCTGCCGAACTTCACCTGGGGAAAATTGCGAGGCATGTGGTAACTACCACAAAACTTGTAAATCGGATTTCTGTGCAAACAGCAGTTTCAGGATTCGGAAGGAACAGGTCTCTCGTAATGGATACTTGCCAAGGCTTTGGGCATGTGCTTGCGAGACACAAAGAGTCGCAAACGGCTGCGTCGATTTACCAACAATAAAAAAAGTCCACACAAAACTGCCCCCACAACTGTTAGTAGACAAAACATACAGGTGTTATATTGTACCGCCACCGAGGTCTTACCACTTGCAAAGTATAAAGTGCTTTCTCGATGGCTAAGTAAGTGCACAGCCTAATATGTAACTGTAGGTGTTGTCCATGACTGCTGTAAGACAATAGTCTGCAACTTGCCAGCCCACTATAATGCCCGGCTAATTGGTTAAATTGTGAACCCTTTTTGTCAGGGTCGCCAGATGTTATGTGTTTGAATGAAATGTCAATAAACTAAAAATATATTTATAAAAATAAATAAAAAATAAACTATGTCAGATTCACTCTGAACCTACAAACCCAATTGGTGTTGGTGTTTCTACCGTCACTGGACGTCTCAAGGGTCTGCATCTGCATTCTAAAATTTCAGATTACCCCTGACACCATGTGATTTAAGCGTCTGACGAGTTTCGAGCTTGTCGCCCCGAATTGGTCTACTTCCATTGGTTTTAAGATACCCGAAGAGAGTTTCTATTTGACTGGATAGTCTACCTCCACTGAACCCAGACATTTTCATTAAGGTCATACTACTCTTGTCCTTCCCACTTCCAGGCCCCCTTCCTTCCAACCCATAGTCAATGCAGAATTACACTGTGGAACTGAAGTTCTTGCCATATTCATTGTCTTGTCCTGAAGACATCCCTTCAATGAATTTGGGCCCAAATGTCATTGAAATTTCCAGCTAAAGACATATCTGTTCAAATTGTGGTTTTGCATTTTTTCTGATGTATAATTCTACATGTTCCTGCAAAACGTATTAATTGTATATTGCCGCACATTTATCTCATACATGTTTTTCAGGTCACCTCCCATGTCAGTACAGTGTGTTCACTTTGTTGGCTATAAGCCCTTTCTCCTTCATAACTATGAATTTTATTTGTAGATATTCTTTTGCTCTACATGTCTCTTTGGTGCTTGCTGCGCATCATTGGGTTATATGGATTGTGCCAAAAGTGTTAATATCATTTCTAAATGATACCTCAATCAGAACGTTGTTGTTTTTCTTAATAACCCCTCACAGGCACTGATTTACTCACTCAGCGGCTCTAATTTAATCAACCTCTGAACGATGAATGGCTGAGTCAGCCCTCTCAGGATTGGAAATTGTGACCTGTGATAGAACATTATGGGGTATATTTATTAAAGTCTTGTGCAGATGCTTGTGTGATGCAAGATTATGCAAACTGTAGCTTCTATCTACTTTGCAGTTCAAAACCTCCACAAGTACAGCATGAAATTGCACTGCACCTCACCAGTGCCAGTGCAAATGGTAGTAAATATACACCCCCTTTTAAAGTTTTGTACCAGTGCAAAAAATACTTTTTAAATGAAAAAGAGAGAACTAAGGTTAAAGTAAACGAGTTTGTTCAACTTCTTATTACAAACAGGAAATCAAGGGCAATGCCATTTTTTAAATGTTCTTTTACTCATGTATTACTGAAGCAGTGATGTAAAAAAAATATATAGTAGGCAAAAAGTAACTGAACACAGTCGAATCAAGTGAATTTTGGGGTGATTCAAGGTTTTTCAACTTCAAACTTTATGGTGCTACCAGTTCATGGCTGTGGGACCCCTTACATCCTCCCTTCCCAAGTTTACATCTAACGCAATCACTTTGCACACTCTGTCTGTGGTGCATCTATGTCGAATTTAATTGACTCTGGGGTGGTTCAACCTCTCGGGAGCTCGGTTCTCAGGTCCTACTGAACCTCTTGAATCTCTCCTAGAGATTCCCAAAATATACTAGTGAAATAAGAAATGCATGTGTCATGTACCTTGCAATGCTTTCACTGTTTCCTCCATTTTAGTCCTTTAGATCTTTATGTAACATTTGTGCTATTTCATGTTATGTAACAACCGCAAATGACAGAACATGGGTTTGCTCTGTTTTTTGCACCAGTTTAGACTTAATATAATACAAAGCTCAGGTCAGGCTTGAGAAAAGAGACATTATTCATCTCCACGCTGCATTCGGATTCCATTTTAGCTTTAGAGGGGTGTGCATAGGGCTAGTGCTACTTTAAGGCTACTGCAGACAGCCGCCTACCAACAACGCCACAAGAGGGAGCCGGATTGCAACAAATGGCATTAAAAAGTCCTAGTTGGCAAGGAAAAGTGAGTGCCCAAAAAGACAAAATATCTTTTTGCTTCAAAAATCCATGCAACAGATTGGGTTGAGTAAGAAAGGTTCTAGTTTGGTTGAATATGGAGACAATCTGATGTTTGAGGATGTGCCCAGTCAGGAAGCATAGTATAATCAGGACCACTTCAATTATGCAATTCTGCAGCTGCTGTGGTTTCTGCATAGCTATGGATTGTCAGCATTTACCTCATAATCCATCATCTGCTGCATAATCTGCAGATTTTAATGGAAAAACAATTGTTTGTAGCTCAAACGGACCAAAAGTTATAAAAAATCGCAGCAGCCTCTGTTGTCATGCAGTGGAAGACCCTATACAAAGGTTATCTGATCATCTTTCAGTTGCTTATTACTGTATTTGAATGTCAAACTGGTATTAATGAGCTGAAACTTTTGTCCAGACAGTGTTAATATGTAAAAATAAAATTGACAAAATTATGAAGCAATACTATCACAAAATGTGCTGCAAAAGGTCGCACAATTTGCCTTTTTTGCCATATGATTTAGCCAACTGATGCATAATTTGGTCCTCTCCTGCCGCATAATTCCACTGGCCCTGGGTATAATGTCTGACTGGAATGTACTGTAAGAGCTGTCACAGCATAGGCAAACCAGGCTTTGGAAAAAGCTGGGACTTTTCATTCATCTAGTGCATCAGAAAGGCCGGTAGGGCTGGGTTAGATAGAGTTAGTCTCACGTCAGGGTCGAAGATCTAAAATAAAGGGTAGTAGAACGCAGAAGAAACTTAACTGAACCTTTCCCTTGTCTCTCGCTTCCTCTCACTAACACATGCACAAGGGATCCTTTCTCACTCAGATGAGAGCCAGGACAAAAAGAAAGAGAGAAGGAGGGCGGTGAACGGAGGAGAGTAAGAAGGGAAGGAAGGCTGTATGTGGAATAGAGAGAAATGGAGGTAAGTAGAACGGGAAGAAGGAAGGAAAGAATGATATTAGCGAGAAAAAAGAGAAAAGAAAACGTTGAGGGGAGAAAAAGTTAAAAGTGTACTCATATTAGGTAGAAAGGAGGGAAGAAGGAAGGGGAGCAGACAAAGGGGGCGGAGTAGAAGGAAGGAGAGAAAGGAAGGAAGAAAGTGGTCAAAGGGAAGCTGGAAGGATAGAAGGGAGGAAGGATGAGCGGAAAGAAGGAACAACGACGAGAGAGAAAGTATAAGCAGAAGAAGGGAAAAGCAGAATAAAGAGCAGAAGGGAGGAAATACTAGTTGTAGACAGGGAAGGAGGGAAAAAGATCTTGAAAAAAGTATATTGAGAAAGGTGGCTGATCCGTTCCCGCTCTCCCTTCCCCGATTCCGGCATTCTGATAAAATCTCCTCTTGCTGTAATCAGAGCTCCGAGCCGCCAGTACACTTCCACGCGTTCATTTTCGAGAACAAACATTTACCCAGGTCTCGGGCTAGCCGTGCCCAGGCAGGTCCGTGGTCCGTCCGGTGTAGGGTTACCCCGGCCCGCAGCAGAGCTCACACTGCCCCGACTGTTCCAAGCGGGGCTGCCCGGGCTCTGCGGCCGCGAGCACTCACGGACATGTTTCCAAGCAGATGGAGGGAGCCGAGAGCGTCAGCTGAACCCAGGCACTCCGAAAACACGCTTCATCGGAAAGGGCTGGGGACGCCTTCTTTGAAACGTTTTAGAAAGTTAGGAAAGAATTTTTGCAATAGTCTGGATAAAAATTCTCATGAACGATTTCTTGGTCTCGTACAGCATGCAAACCAATAATGAATAATAAAAACTAGAAAGTAAAAGTAGTCGGTACTCCTGCCTCCAGAGACGCTCAAAGCCCGAACTTCAGGAACTTCTGAATCTTCGAGCTCTGACTTCCAAACTCTCACAAGTTACTGATCCTGCCCCGTCCCTACACACCTTCTGCTGGCTCTGGCACATATGTGAATTCTGCAGATTTTCCCAGCCTGCCACAGATATATGTGGGCGCCCATATTACTTTGCTTGTGTCTATATGGTAACATCAACTTGGGCTACGCATAAAACAACGGGCAAGAGGGCAGAGACCTACAGATGTAGCTAGTAAGCCCGCCTGAGCAAGTAGCTTTTGAGCTGATTTCTGAACTCTTGAAAATAAAAATAAAAACACAAGGAGCTTGGTGGAAATAATTTGGGAGGCTGAGTCCCCCTGTGCCCTCTCTTCTTCAATTAATATCCTAGTGCTACCACGGCAAAGAGATTGCCATCATTGTTAGCGACATTGAGAAGCTAGCGTAGCCGAGAATACAGATTTGTGGTCTGGTAGGTACTACTATGCCAATAAAAATAGCCAGAAGCTAGGGAAATGATTCACCTATTGCTACCATCTCTTCTCCACACCTCTTCCACCCTTTTTCTTTCACCTTCTCTGCTCCTCTCCCCAGCTTTTTCCTGCTGCCCTTTGAACCCACAATTACACATGATTTCTCAAATCTCCCGTTATCCAACGCTCACCTCATCCTCTCCCAGCAGCCACCGCCTCAAAGAAGACTAGAGCTATCAGCCACATATATATTAACACTGCAGCATGCAATTACCGCACCCTACTGAGCCCTGAAGGAAGCCGCCGGTATATTGTGAACCTTGCCCGACCAATCTACAGAAAAGTTTTTTTCACACCCCATGCCCCAGCTATCCTCTTGGGTGAAATAGTGATTACCTGCTGGGGCTTTAAGTGTGCTTTACACCCCTCTAATTCTATACTTTCAGAAGTAGCTCATTGATTTAGGGGACTCTTGTGTTGCACATAGTAAAGGATTAAAGGTTGAGAATGGGGTGAATTTAGGGAAAACAAGCAGTGAACTATAATTCAAGGGAGGTGATGGGTGCTCACGCCTTCATTGTCCCAATGCAGAATCCCTTAGAATCTGACTTCAAAACTAGGGCTCTGTGGAGTTTTTATTATCTAAAACACTTCTTACATAGATTACTATCATGAAGCTACCTGTATACTGCGTGGAGTTTCCTGCTTTTGCAGCGTGTAGACCCTGATGTCGTTTTTTCCTCACAAACTTCCAATATTTCTTCACAATTGCTAGTTGGTGCAGAACATGGTTCTGCTGTTCTCATACGAGTTCACTTTAACACGATTTTCTGCGTGATTTTAAGTATTGAGTGGATGTTTGCAAAGTTTTTTCATGCAACTTCGGAGGGGCTTGAAAGTCCCAATGTTCATGTAAAAATCCACATCATAAAGAACTTTGCGAGTTACATTTAATAATTGTAGTATTTGTGAGACTTACACAGAAAAAGAAAAGCTTTGCACACCCCTAGTCAAAACATAAAGATACATACATTTATAGTTAGTAATGACACATGAGTCTTGTCTATTTAGGGTTTGGTTTATAAAGGAAATTGTAAATCTAAGTGAGTTAAAATTCGGATACTCCTGCTAGAAATGTAAAATATCCTTGAACTTCAGGAACAAATTCCCCAAGGCATAAACTTCTCAAAATGTTTGTAAGGCCTAGATTTCAAGGAGTACTCCTGGAAACCCTGATCTTAACCTTAAGCAATTTGCATTGTTAACCATGTAAACATCTGTCGAACAATAGGCAGAACAGAGCATCTGAACTGTATATTTTGTGGGGGGTTGTCTACAGGGAAAATCATGTTATCTGCAAAGCAACCATAAAAATGTGAAACAGATTTCTTCCGTTTCCCCACCCTTAACACACACACACACACATTTTGTGGCTGTACATGTGCTAGTGTTTATATAGTGGGAGAGTGAGAGAGTACCTACAACATATTTTGTAAATCCCACAGAGTTCTGAATTTGTGGGAAATTCCAAGACGTTTGCATGCCTCCAGGTCCCCACACCACGCACCCATCTCCTAACCCACATCTACATTTTTCTTACCCCTTCCCTAAAAGTTCTGAAGCGCTAAAGTTCTAGAGGCAGGCCTACTTTTCCACTAAAAAGAAATTGCGAAAAAAGTTTGTTCCTTTAAATTAGGATTTCCTATTTCGCAGTGAGAATTGATCTACTCTACAGGCATAAAGTATATGCCATGTGGACCATTCGTTTCCAAGTCTAACTTTGAGGCAAGCTTGTTTGTAATGATTTTGCTCTCGCTGCTCCTGCCGAACCACCGTTCTATGTATTAAAGTAGATTACCCTACAGGGAAGAAGTCCTGGTGCATCTAGAGACCCTGATCCCAAGGAGTCTTATCTCATGATCCTTTATACTAGGCCTCACTTTGTTCACCTCCTCTAGTTATGCACCTATATTTATGTTGCGTTTGTCATATTTCTTCTCTGCTTCAGTAACCCCAACTAAAGATAGCTTCAGGACAGCTACAGTCTACCTTTATTCCCCTGTACAATTTAAATGAATGTTATGCTCTTAAAACATTAACCTATGTTTAAAATAACCTCGGAAATTCACTGAAAAAACATAGTTACAGTGATGTTATGGTTACGAAACAAAACCTAAAAACACTGAAATTAGCCAATTATGGCTAGCTAAGCAAACAATATCTCACTCAATCCACTGCTCACGATCTCACACGAGAGGTCGCAGATAAAATCACATACAATAACACTGATGACATCACCAGTTACATGGCCTACTTGTTATATGATTGATGACATCACTATGGGCATCCTGCTGTTCGACTACAGGGTCGGAAGAGTCCATTTTGGACAGTGGAGATGTAATTTTATGTTGTCTTGGCTTATCAAAAAGGGGAGGAAGCCATGAACAAATACCCAATCTTGATCAGAACCTGCTAATAAGGTGGGGGCGGGGGGCTCCAATCCTGCGTTCACGAGATGGCCGGGAGGCCAAGTGTTGGAAGGTGAAATGGGAAAGTAAAAAAATGATCTATGGTACAGATATAGGGAAAAACAGAAGAGAGTATGGTAGAGGTCGTCTCTGTTTTCTGAATAAGGAGCGTGTAGGGATTTGGCTGGGGTGTTTTCTGCAGTGGGTTTATGTTTCTAGGGGATGCCAAGAAGACAGGTTCAGTCCCCCCCTCAAGAGCCTGGCTTGTAAACCAGGAGGCAAAGATGAGAGGGATGGTGAAGATGAGGGGGTGGGGGCGTGTTACTTAGAATCCTAGGCCTCAGAATACAGCTTCCTAAACACAAGCTGGTGTCTCCATCAGAGAGGCGGCCTGTGCTTTATTTCAGCCCCTGTAATTAATTATACAGCACAACACTGGAGCACAAAAAAAACATTTGCGTTCCCCATAAAACGAGGCCCCCAGGGAAGAGGAGGAGGAAAAGCAAACCAGGTTTTCTTCCCTCACCCTAAGAACAGATGTTACATTAACAAAAAAATAACATTTCTTTTTATTTGATGATGTTTTAGTCCATTTCCCGGCAACAGAGGGAAAAAAAGAATTTCACATAGAGCAATGTCCGTAGGCATGAAAATTAAATATGGAAACCTGACCATTGACTGATTCTGCCCCAGCTCAGCTGGCGTGTCAGAGCACAGCCTGTCAGGAAATCTGAAAAATATACATGATTTGCTTAATTTGGTGTGAATTGATCAAAGGGGCCAACGTTTGAGACATCCTAAATAGACCTTAGAGTTAGCCCCTCCCATATTACTCTAGCTGGGGAATGTTATGTTGCTGCTCCCTAACACATATGCAGTCATTTATTTTTCTAGAAGGCACTCACACACTCTCCCAAACACAGCACTCTCACGGACGAGTGTACAACCCGTCCGCTTGCATCGCCAGGGGTATGAAGCGCTACATAAACGCATCTAAAATACAGGTACAAAATATAAGGTTTGTTGACCATTCAACATATCCTGAAATGTATGTAGCCCCCTATGATTTGTGTTACTGGTTTTCATAAAGGTCTTACAGCCAAGGAAAAATTGTAGCAAGTCCCAAAACATTGTTTTTTATTAAACACTTAAGATTGTGAGGCAAAAGGGTTGTGTTGAATTTTTGGAATTTTTTAAGTTTTCTATAGGTAGACAGGCGATAATGCCATTCTTCTATACTACCAGGAACATGCCAGCAAGGTGCCAAAATATGCAAAAACAGTGTTTAATAATGAAAACCTGGACCAGAAGGCACACCTAGCTCTAAGAATGGGACACCTTTTTAAAGTCACTGTGCCCAGTCGGTTGCCTTTACTTGAAATATAGGATCTTTTCAGGTTTGGCCTATAAACCGCTTTAGCTGATTTGCTAGCATCACATTTTTCCATACTGTCCTATTAAAAATACATATACACATAAAGGGACTGTGGTCGGTCCTCTTTACCCCTAGTCAGTTCAAGTGGCATTCGCATTTTACGTCCACCAACCACAGCTTACAACAAGAGGCAATAGTTCAACCCACTTCAGCGGTTGGCTCTCTTCACTGTGACAGCTTTTTGCTTCCGCGCATGTGCACATTCATCTAAAAAGTAGCCCACTTCATTGCCACAGGTGGGAGACCCCATTTCTGCTTTCAATTAATTCTTAAACTTATTTTTGTGATGGATTTTTATATGTTTTAAACATATGCATACCACCTTTAGACAGCTGCATTTTTACTTTTTTGTTACATTTAAAATTTGAATTCCTATTGCACATCTTTGCAAATAAAAAAACAACATAATAAAACATTACAAGCTTGTCAAGGCCAGGTGTTAGGACTTTGGACTTCGAGGGAGGTTTCCCAGTTTTATATAAAAACGGATTGCAAAAATATCTTTTGCAAAAACCAAGACTTCAAACTATAGGCTGCCAAAATAATATTCCCCTGCAGAAATGAACACCTGTAATTAATTCCTAAAACCACCTGAACATACTTCCCTTATATTCTACGACTGGGATAATTTACTAATTAATTTAATTTAGTATTCTAATTCCAGTCCACGCATGCTAGTCAGTAAGTAAGGCGTAGTTAGGTGCACAGCGAAACTTCTGTATGGAGGTACTTAGGTACTGTCGAGACTTTTGCAAAAAGAGAATATTGCACTTTACGCTTTAACATGATATCTTTCTTCCTTTATTTATCTGGGTGAAATTCGTCACGTTACATGAATGACAGAAGATGGTTTTTCCGCACAGTTCCTAATGCTGCGGTTTGGAAATAAACCCTTTGACAAGAGATGTTGCTTCAGCTGGATCCGAAGTTGGAAGGGCCTGTGTTTATATATGTCAGAGTTATAATAACACAGCGATTAGGGAGGCTGAGTTTGAGGCCTTATCTGCATCTGAGGCTTTCATATCTGATACAAGCAAATGTGAGACTTGACACTGCAAAATGCATCAGACCACGAGCAGTTCTTATAACTCTTGCATTAGGGTACCGGTGCGCATCGCGGTCCCTAGCGCTGCGCAACTAATAAGGCCGTCCACGCAGAAAACATTTTCCCATATCCTACTGCGATGAAGAACTTTCTCATTGGGACTGAAGCTCTTTTCCAACACAGCTCCAAGAGGGCTAAATCAGCGCCACATTTTCAAGATATTCACTAAAAATACAAATTAGGTCATTCAGATTCACTATACTTAAGATTTTTTTTGTGGATATCCTGAAAATCTGAAATGGATCCAGCCCTTTTGGAAATATCTCGGCCAGCCCTGTTCTAGATCTCCACATCTTCAATGGTAGTCCAGCTTGTTGAGATCTTGAAGCAGAGACTCGTTACATAGCAGTCCAACATTACCTTCCATCAAGTTGAATTCAATCTACAAATTATCAAGCACCAAATTTACAATTCACACAAAATAAGACACCAGGATCTTCTGTCTCAGATCAGATCCTTAAACAAAATCTCAATAGAGTCTGGAGCAGCATGGCCTACATCCACCCCTAGGGCGAACTTCAGAACCGACTCATGCAAGAGTTTATTTTATGATTATTATTTTTTTTTGTAGGATCCCACTTTCTGCTTAACACCCCAGGAAAGTATGGTGATAGATTCAGCATTGGTTAATTTTATTTCATTGCATCAGGAAATGGGGGTCTGTGGATTGTCATATTTCTATTTGGGGTGAGTGTATGTTTCTAGTTATTCATACAGAAATTCGTGTTGAGAATACTGCGAGGTTGAGGGTGATGAAGTGATTTGAGCAGGATTCCATAATTTGGAGTGATTTTAAAAATCTGTTCTCCTCGTCCCACAATCAAGAACTTAAATACTATGCAACACCCCCTCCCTGGAGTCATTCATAACTTCACTTAAATGTCACTTTCTATTTGCAGATGCTTTTTTCTCTAGTTCTGAAGGTCAGAATACAAGAACAAGCATCGGCAAAACCAATTGTCCTTTTGGACCCGTTGACTTTGCCAATGCTCTGGCAGCCATGTCATTTCGTAGGTGCATGCATGTGTCAGCATGAACCTACGGAATTATGCAGGTGCTATTTTTTTATTTACAGATCCAAGATTGATCTGTACAAAAATAATAATAATAATTTGACCAGTGCAAAAACAGTTTTTTGAGGCTAAGAGACCTGGCAGTAATGTCTACCAGACACCCCAAAAAAATGTAAATTAAAAAAGATGGCTGGTGGAGGGGCAATGGAGGGAGGGAGCAGGTGGGAAGGAAGCAAGGGGGAGAGGGCTGGTCTAATGTTCAATGGAGTCACTTGAGGCTGGGCCAGGGTAGGCTCCAAAAATTAAGAAGAAAGCCAAGCAGTGATAGAAAAACAAATGGACGAAGTTAGAGGAGTGTTGAGGGACCAGCGTGGAGCTTGTTGGGGTGTGCGAATGTTTGGGGACAGAAGGAGTGCGTGAGGGAACACATGCATCCTCGTGGCGTGCTAAAAGAAAAAGCAGTTATCTAAATGTGAGCAGTGGCAGGACACAACTCATCCAGTTAAAAGGAGTGTAAAGAGGATATGCTTCAGGGGAGGAACAAACAGAAGAAGGGCAGTGACAAACACAAGATGAGTTAGGAAAGCCACTGACTAACAAGAAGCAAATAGGAGTGACAACAAAGTCAACCAATAGTAAGAAATGCGTTGGTCCAATGCCCGCTGTTGGACTTGGCCCCTTTTGCAGGGTTATCCCCAAACATTTTGCCTTCTTCCTCCAATTTTTCTGACCTGTTTTGCTGGTTTTAGAACTCTGGGGACTTTACCTCTGCTGATCAGTGCTAAAGTGCAAGTGCTCCCTGTGTAAATTGTGTTTCCTATTGGTTATCTATGATTTGCATATTTGATTTACTAGTAAGTACGTAGAACAGTTCACTGTGTGTGCCCAGGGCCTGTAATTCAAATGCTACTAGTGGGCCTGCAGCACTGGTTGTGCCACCCACATGAGTAGCCCTGCAAACATGTCTTGGACCTGCCACAGCAGTATCTGTGAGTGCAGTTTTAAACTGCCATTCTGACCTAGCAAGTGCACCCACTTGCCAGGCCCAAATCTTCCCTTTTACTACATGTTAGGTACCTCGTAGGTAGGCCCAAGGTAGCCCCATGGGCAGTGTGCAGTGTATGTGAGAGGTAGGACATGTACTGATGTTTTACATGTCCTGATAAGGAAATACTGCTAAAGATGCTCAGAGCCCAAGAGATATACTGTGGCAAGCTTGAGAGTATGTTGAGGAAGCACAATGTTTCCCCCTCCCCTTACTGTTTGCAGTCAATGCTTAAATATTGCCTCTAACTAAAAGATTTACTCTTGGAGCCATGGCTGCAATGGGAGTTTTGACTCTGGGAGACCCTGGCATTACTATCGACATTTCTGATCTTTTCTTATAACAACAGACAATATACCTACAGGCAGGTGGATGGAATACAGCATCTACAAACAATGCATTCTGAGAATTGCAGTCTTGATTTGCTTTCATTGAACTATCACGCCCGCTAACAGTGCTATGTGAGAGAAAGGTCCAGGACTGGAATCATGGTTTGCAGAACACATGGAGTAAAGTGGCACTCCAGCCCCGTGTAGGGTGCTTGGACGTCCCAGTTTTGCCCGTACAGTCCTGGTTTTTTGAGGACTGTCCTGGTGTCCCGACACTTTCTACAAAACCGAATGTGTACGGCTTTAACACAACTGGTACTCTTGTAAAGCGCTCTGATACCTTTTTGTTGAGTTTGCGCTATATAAATCTCCCTCCCCCCCCAAAAAAAACCAAAGACATGCCCCGGTTTTGAGAGAAGGTCGGATGAACGTTCACATTAATCACAGAGTTGTGCAGGCACATGTTTCATCCAGCCCTCTTATCACACCAGAAACACAATTTAACTTTCACAGAGTCACCTGCTGTGCTGCCTTACCCCATTCAAGCAGCACAGCTGGATTTACCGAGGGGAGAATGAGGTCTGCAGAGCCCATAAGCCGGGCCGGGACCATCAACTGTCTGACCCTGGAGCTCTTGCCAGCAATGGGGCGGGGAGGGTGGGGGATTGTTTATCTTTTACCATATATATACATATAGCTGAATGATGTGTCAACATTTAGTCCTATTTCTATGTCTGTGCACGTCCTGGTTATTGGTTCTGAAAATCTGATGACCCTGGCCCTGTATCTAGTGCCTGTGTGAAGTAACATGTCCATAGAAAAATAGACCAGGGCCATGTACACAAAGCCAACCAATACTGTGCATGCGTCACTCCAAAGGTGCTAAGAGGAAAGACAAACGTATGCACACTTGAGGGAGGATGAAAGCCTCTTAGGAAGACATTCACTCTCCTTAGAAAGTATTGAGGCTGCAACATTAAGCAGAAAAGTGGAGCTAGATTTGAGCTCACAGTCTGAGACTGTAGAGAAGGAACTTCAAGCGGCTCTTCTAAGAACACATGATGTAAACAGCAGGCAGTGCATTGGATGGTAAACCACCAGATAGAAGTAAAACAGTAAAAACATTCCAAACAACCATTTGCAATGCAATAGGTCTCACATTTCCGAGAGTTTGAGCTATTGGCAATGCAATAGCTTAAACTCTTGCAAATGCAAGACCTATTGCATTGCAAAAAAATGTTTGTTTACTAGCGCCCATGGGGCGCTTCTACATTTATGGAGGCCACGCCCTTTCTTTAGACAAGCCGTGTCTAAAAAAAAAGGGCTGTGGGTGACATTAAAGTGAAACCGCAGCATAGGGCGCTTTGACCAAAAAAAGCTTCTGTTTGTCAAGTTGACAAACAGATGGTTTTTTTTGTAAAAGCGTCCATGCCGCGCTTTCACTTTAATAGCGGCTGCATACTCGTCTTTAGATACGGCTTGTCGAAAGAAAGGTGTGCGGCCTCCATGAATGTGCAAGGGCTGCATGGGCGCTAGTAAGCAAAACAAAAATAAGCGTGGCCACTTTACAAAAAGCAGACCGCGCTGCTTAAATAAATAAATAAATGTGGCTGCTATAGTTAAAGTGGACCACCATTAGTAAGTCAAATGAATGCGGGCGGCATGCTGAGATTTAGTGGCTGGAATAGGGACAAATCATTGTACAAAATAGTGCTCACAGCCAACATAAAGCAGACGGTGTAACAAGACAAGTAAAAGGTCCAGTCCTCATGGGAGGTAACAAATGCAGACAAGGCAGTACCAAGGAGGGACTAACAAGCCTAATAACAACATGGAAGCCAGTGTTTATGAAGGACAATGACACAAGCCAATTAAAAATATGGGCGGAGCTTCACAGTCATACTCCAATACTGTATGCCTCGCAGCAGCGCATGCGCTGCCCAGGCTCGACCTAAAAAGGGTTAGGAGGTAGAAAAATAGGTAAATAGGAGGAGCCAGGTGATGCTTATAATGTAACATATATGAGTTCAGTGTGTAATGGGGAATTATGACTGCAAAGCACCGCTTCATTATATTATGAATAATATCCAATTACTACTATACCACATGAAAAATATATATATATTTTTAAATCTCCCCTTCAATAAAAACTTTAGTCAGTCCTCTGACCATTACTAGTCTCTCTATATGAGATTTAACCAGAATCACACAATCGGTCAAATGGGAAAGCCGGGATTAGAATATAGGTCTTGTTGTGTTCCACCGCTGCAATCCTAATCACTAGGCCATATTCTGTCTGAGGTTATAACATATCAACCGCCTCCCCAACCCCTCACGCCCACTGTTGCCGGAGGGGCTTTCCTTACACAGGGTAAATTAATTTAGTACCGAAATGGCATAATATGAACCTTATTGAAATGTTCAAGGTATGAAACATTTTAACACGCATGTTAATTCCTGGGAAAACCGGTTTCCCCGAATCTCCACGAGCTTGGCTCACTTGTGTGCCGTAAGGAGACAGCAATGAAGAGCTCTCGGCAGCAGCACCTTCTCTGAACTTCAGCGTGTTCTGTGTCTGCCACAGGCTGTGTGCTGGATGCCTCCGCACCTTGTTGAGTCTTGTCGGGGGCTCTAATTGGGCCTATACGCCGCCATCTTGGAACAATTTGTGTCACTCAGCGTTAGTATCAGTTTGTGCAATGAGAATATTGGACGAGCGCCAGGCAGTTCTATAGCGGCCTGTCTGGGGGCACCCCCGGGAACCGCAGGGGCGACAGGCCATTCAGGCAAAGCTACCGTTTACAGGCGACACAACCTTGTGTTGTTACAAAATCCACCATTTTGCCATGCCTAGCACCCCGTTTGACACATTTGGCTAATAGAACGAATTCACAAAGTGTATTTTTTTTGTTAAGACTTGCACAAGGTTTACAATGTCTGTAGTTTTGTGAATATAAAGAATATTCAAAAATGTTGTAGCTGGTTCTGTTGGAGAAAAACGTCTAACTTGAACTAAAATGTGCAATGAAATTTCCACCAAGAAATGAAATTAAGAGGGATAATGCCCGCAAAAGACAATGAAATGATTTAAAGAAAAAAACATATCTAGAAAAAAAATGTAACTTTTAAAAGAAAGTTTAAAAGGCATAGTATGATATCTTGAAGACAGAGGACAGCATGTTTTTAAGTTAGAAAAGTTATGTAGGCGGGTGAAAAATGTGTTACATTTGCAGGAGTACAAAAAAATGCAACTGTTCTAATTTTGAGAACAATTAGTTTCATCAGCTTCTTGAATTCGAAGGCGGCAAAGTGTGTTTATTTTAGTCACCTAAAAATCGAGCGAGTTTTTCATTTTAGAAATCATATATTTCTGAGTTTACCAGGTGAAACTGATTTTTGTAAAGTACTAAAATGATTTGGTTTGTAATCATCGTGCGAATGTAAAGTTTGAGTCCCCGCGACAGAACATTTTGTGCCCCTCCTCTTTCCAACGGGAAAATATTTTTGTAGACTTATGGCCTTATTTAGAGTGTGTTGAACAGGGAACACTGCCACTAACATGGCGGAGCACCCCGCCTGCCGCGCTGTCAGTGAACCTGCTCTATATAGAGTTGGGTGAACCATCATGTGTCTGCAGCGGCCCTCCGCTGCCTCTGATGGCCCCAAGGACATGCCAGGGTGGTAGGACGATTATGTTTTTTGATTTTCACAAATAAACTCCTGCATTAGGTTTGCTGAACAGCAGCATGGAAATATGATAGACAGTTAGTAAAGCTATAGTCAGGGCCAAATTATGTATTGTTTTGTAATAGTATTACTTCATTATTTCGTTATTTTGACACTTGTAACACTGTCTGGGCATTGGTTGCACCTCATTAGTATTCATTAGTACCAGTTTAACACTCAAATACTGTAATAAGCAACAGAAAGGTGACCAGTCCAGTTTTGCAAAGTGCCTTCTAGGGTGCTGCGGCACTTGTGACTGCTTTTTTAGTAACTTTTGAAATGTTTGAGCTAGAAATAATTTGTTGTTGTTAAAATCTGCACACTATGCAGCAGATGATAGATTATGTGGCAAATCTATAATTATGTGAAAATCGCTGCAGCCGCACAATCGTATAATTTCAGTGGCCAGCCTATAGTGCTTCAGATAAGACACTGTGGCCATGGCTTCTCTGATGGTGTTGCCAGGCAGTCAGAGATCTGTAAATATGGCAGGTGTTCATCTGCCAGGGTGGCAGAGGACATCATCTCCACCCCCCTGGTGGGATGGTGGGGGCCAAACCCTAGATAACACCCTTTGTCATCTATGATTCTGTTACATCAGGGTACCAGCCGTAATATTTTCAATTATGACACTTAAATTCATGCTCCAACAAACAGAATTGTCAATTGTCTCTGGTTGCTTCTGTGAGAAGTATTAATATATTACTCATCAGCATTAGTTTTATCAATTTCAGAAGGACGGTATTCAAACCTGCGGCCTACAGGTTATGGAAACATGTCAGCTGTGCTTGCTCAACCCACGGAGCTACACAATATGCCTGCACCCCTAGCTTTTTAAGCCTCCCATGCGAGAACAATACAACCATGTACTTTTTTTTAAAGTGCTTGTCTTAAAAAATGTAAATATTTTTGGAAAGCAGAGTTCTGCAGAGCAATCCACAAATTATCATATTTTTTGTGGGAGTACCAGATTCCACTTTTGCGTCAGCATTAGTGTGGGGGCTATAACAGGATGGTTTTAATTGCACATTTGTTTCTGTTACTATTACATGAACTTGTACTTTCAGGCGATTGGGCCTCAATGTCTGTGAATGCTGAGGGCTGGAGGCGGAACTCCTCCATGGCCCTGTGACCACATTACAATGTCTGACACCGTTTTTTCACGTGTCCCAGCCCCTCACACTCTGTACATGTGTTTCAGCTAATCACACCAAGATCGCACTCTGTCTATCCATGTTGGTCATGCTCACCACACTGTCTGTCCATGCACTCCATCCTCTTCGCATTCTATTTAATTGGCCCAAACTCCTCAAAGCATCTACGTAGGTGCCTCAATCTGCTCAAATATTGAGCCGTTAAACCTTACCAGCGGTCTGTGCACTTTAAGACCCTCACATTGTCTTTACTTGTGCTTATGACACTCTTTGCCCATATAACCCTTGTTCCTCACAATGTCTGCACCAGGGGTGAAACTTGGTTAATAAAATTGAGGATTGGGGGGGTGAGCTTCAGTTTTCCCAACAATCATAATGTTAAACCACATTATATGACAAGCAGGGCGCACAAGAGGGGCTTATGGGCCAGCAGAAAGGGAAAGAAATGCAGATTGGTAGGGCACTAAGTGAGAGAAAGCACATTATTTTGTGAAATAACCAAGATTTTTTAGGTCTTTCCAAACGGAGAGAGTATTTGTGCATTTTATCCTGTGTTTCTAACAATTCCTTGTAAACCATACAAAACTGAGAGCACATGTACCCAACTATTTATCCCCAAATACATTTATTAAGGGGGGGGTAACGCCCTAAACACCCCCCAGAAGCTATGCCCCTGGTCTGCACCCTAAACTCCTCACAATGCCCATGATCCTGAGCTCCATTCTTTTTTGCCCCAAGCTCTGCACTATGTCTGCCCATGTATCCTATGCTCCTGAAACTGCCTGGCTGTGTGCCCAAGCTGTTTGCAGTGCCTGCCCCATAGCTCCGAGTTATCCACACTGCCCATGTGGCCAAGCTCCTGGCAGTATATGTAGGGTGACCAGACGTCCCGGTTTTCCCCGGAAGGTCCCAGTTTTTTGTGAAGTGTCCTGGTTTCCCGACACTTTCCTCCAAACTGAATAAATGTCCCGGTTTTTGGATATTGCCTGGGATGAGCACAGAAATGTCCCAGTTTTTGAGTAGTGGCTGAGTACGCACTGGTGTCAAAAAAATGTGCGCATGCTCACTGCTCACTACTGGAGATGTTACGGCGTGACGTCACTCCAGATAAGGCCGTTGTGGGAAGAGAAATCCTTTAAAGAGAGACATTTTTTCTCAGGATTTCCCTTCTCTTTCTACAGTGCAGCAAGAATGTCATTATGCCAGCCTTCGGGGCAACAGGGTGTCCAAACTGTAGTCCTACCTTTATGTTTATGACCTGTCCCGTTTTTTTGTTTTGGGAATCTGGTCACCCTAAGTATATGTGCCACAAGCTGCTTACGGTGTCTGTGTGTGCCCCAGACTTATCATAAGAACCCACTCCGAGTAGTCCAGGCTCATCACAGTGTATATCTGTCCTCGAACCTTCCTTGCGCTGTATATATCCCACACACCTCACACTGTGCCCTAAACTCATCACATTCAATATGTGCCCCAAGCTTCTCACATTGTCTGCCCATATGCCCAGTGGTCCATGCCTTAAGTTCCTCGCACTTAGTGGTTACATAGCGCCACATGCCGCATTAGTCTGTTTCACATAGCTGATTACTCAGAAGTAGGCAGTGTCACTCTGGATTGTAGCAAAATACATTTAAGGTAGCTCTTAGGGGCATTCAACCAAACAAGATATCGTAGTTACGTTTATCATTCTAAACAGGGCGATTTATCTTGGTGGTGAAGAAACTCGTTGTCGTCCCGTGCGTCCTTACGTGCTGTCTGCAGGCAGCCATGTTGACGTCGCTGCACGCACAGCGGTAAAAGACTGATGCAAGGACGGGCACGAGATGAACAGGACGCGGGTTAATTACCCCTGGCCCAGTGCGCCAGTTAGGGTCCCTTCGGGGCCGTTATTAACTCACATCTTCTGACTGCTGGCAGAGCTGCGACAACAGGCTGCAAAACAAGGCCGTGTCGGCACTTGTTGCGAATGAAAGGTGGATTTGTTATTTAATTCACAAAGCGCTGTCAAAGACCTATTGGTCGACTGGGAGGCCTAGAATTTACGTCACGGCTTTGGCAGCGCATGAGCAGGGTGTGATCTGTGCCACTGTCCCTGCGCTACTAAATGTCAGTGAGCGTTTAAGCAGAAATGGATGTAGCGTTACAGACACCTAGCAAGGTTATATATTACCTGCAATTTCCCAAATAGCAGATTAGGAGTACAATGCTCAAAGGGTTCATATTTGCTGCTGACATCTGCAGTGGCATGAAAATCAGAAATTCAAATCTCGGGAAGATATACTGAGCATTTCATAATCCAGAGATGGGTAAACTAGGTGCAATTAGACTGAGGGACAGAAACATCTCCTAGTTAGAGTGCTCAACAGTGGGCGGTATGCAGGATGCACGATATTACAAGTTAAGGTATAATCACTATTGAAAACACCTTCTTAAGGACATTTTCAACCTGTCGGCCAAAATTAAGGCACATGGCATCAGGTGAATACTGTTTTTTTATAGGCTGCAAATTCAGAGGTATTCATCAAATGTTACTCCAGGATTCCTATAAACGTAGGCCAGAAGTTTGGGCAGTCACAACTCAGAAACCAACCCTTACTGAAATTGACATTTTCTGGAGTGATTCGTGAATGTGGATAATCTGGACGCCCTGCCCAATAATCTAAAATATGATCTTCTATGTTGAGGCCCAGGATATAAATTCTAATTTTAAAAAAGTGATTACAGCAGCTCTGCACCTCTCACAACTTCTATATTTGATTGTAAAGTACTTACTGCTCCTGCTTACAATGCAGAGACCAGAGAAACTTAAAGGGCCTGCACAGTCCCGGAAAGACCCTGGCGAGAAAAATATCTTTCGTAAGATAAAATTAAATAAAAGGAGGCCGCTAAGAGTTATGAGTCACAATTTAAGCGACTGTGCTCTCAATGTTCTTCAACAAAAATATACCAATGGAAATGTTTAAAATTCTTCATGAGTTCTCTAAGCCATCCAGCTCTCACAACAAGAACTTGCCATCATCTGAACTTTGTGAGTCACTGGCCAAGTATTTCCTTAGAAATTCTAGGATATTTACGAATTTTCTCCTTCCTTTGTGGACCCACCCCTCACTTTAATGTTTAAGAAACAATCACTTGATACTCATTTTTTGGAGTTCTCATGTATGAATCCTGATTCAGTTTCGAAAGCGGTAAATTCAGTTAAGTCCAGCTCTTCAGGCAGTCAGAGCCCAGCACTCTTATAACAGCTGGTGATGTCTCTGATTAGTTCAATGGTATATCCCCTGGTGAGTGCAGCTCTTCAGTCTTTACAGTGCCTATTGGTTGGAAAAAAGGCTAGTGTTGATCCTTTAATTAAAAAAATCCCACACTAGCGCTGGTTCCCTGGGCGAAGCTGTGTGCAATGCTCGCCAGGTGAGACTATTCCTTAAACTTGAATGCAATATTGTCTAAATTTTGTTTAAATTGTTTTTAAAACTGTGATACTGTGATACTTTTTAACATTTTAGTTGCCCGTATTTTGCACAGATACTCTTTTCTTCGGTCCGGGGGAATTTGAAGGAGGGAAGGGAGCCACTTTACCGGTTAGCGGTCTAGTGGCTTACATGCTGGCCTATTTAACACGCACGCTGACGCGCACGTGCAGCGCAGGTTCCCTGGGCGAAGCTGTGTGCAATGCTCGCCAGGTGAGACCATTCCTTAAACTTGAATGCAATATTGTCTAAATTTTGTTTAAATTGTTTTTAAAACTGTGATACTGTGATACTTTTTAACATTTTAGTTGCCCGTATTTTGCACAGTTACTCTTTTCTTCGGTCTGGGGGAATTTGAAGGAGGGAAGGGAGCCACTTTACCGGTTAGCAGTCTAGTGGCTTACACGCTGGCCTATTTAGCACACACGACATGTGAGGCTCTAGCTTTTAATATGTATTCAGTAAATCACAAAACCTTTAAAGGTATACTATTATATCGTCCACCGGGATCAAAAAGTGGGTTCCTAGATACAGTGGGCACCTTACTCGAAGAAGGGCTATGCTTAGAGTCCTACTCTGTGTTGAGCGATTTTAACTTTCAGCTAGAAAACCTCAGTGATCCCGACACTAATCGGTTGGAACAAATCATGGGTGCCGGAAGCCTCAAACAACTGGTGAAGACCTCAACTCATGAAAGAGGTCATACCTTGGATGGTATATACTCTAATAGCAGTTATTTAGTCGGCATATCAGTTCTCCCGATCTCGTGGTCTGATCACTGTGCCATCCAGTTTGAACTGAATAGCTATTCGGCTCATTCAGCTAGCACTAAACAGGCCCAGGAGATCGTAACCAGAGCTTGGGGAGAACTGGATGTAAAGAAATTTGAAAACTCTCTTATGGAGCTCACTGTGTCATCTTCCGTTGGATGTGGAAGAGGCCATGGCTGTGATCAGTTAGCTCTCAGGAACAAATTGATTCTAAAAACGAGCTTCACCCGCTGCTCCTTGGTACTCTGACGAGCTTAAAGCCAAAAAATTGGTTTGTAAGCAATCAGAGAGGACATTGCGTAAACACTATGCTGAAGCAGATAAGGAAAGATACAGAATTTGTATTACTAGCTATAAGCGTTCACTTCTAGAAGCAAAAAAATAGTTTTTTCCAACACAAATAGCATTAGCTAAATCCAACTCAAAATAACTTTTAAAAACTATTTCTAAACTGTCTACCCCGAACATTCCGAAGAGTCTAGGTCACCCTGAATTCTGCAATAAAATTGCAGACTTTTTTAGACATAAAATAGAAATTATATTTTCTTCATTCACCAGTATGATTAAAAAGGATCAGATCAGATCAGTTCCAACATGAAGGAAGGGGACGAGGCTGGCTCCTCATTTTCATTTGACCACTTCTCACCCCTGGAGAGATCAGATACGCTCAAAGTGCTGAATACGATCAAATCAGGAGCTCCTAATGACCCTTGCCCGGTATGGATCATTAAACAAATCCCTGAAGTAATTGGAACAGCACTCACCCCTTTGCTGAATGCTGTTTTGTCAGCTGACATATTTCCCAAGATGTGGAAAAGAGCTTCTGTTCTTCCTCTGTTGAAGAAGCATACTCTCGACCCTAAGGATCCTAATAGCTATAGACCGATCTCTAGGCTTCCTTTTCCTGCCAAAATATTGCAAAAGGAAATGAACAACCAACTCAGTGCTTTTCTTCATCTTAATAATTTTCTGGACTCATCGCAATATGGGTTCAGAGCCTATCATAGTACTGAGCTGGCTTTGTTAAAATCCACAGAGGAAATTAGAGAGGCCGTTGACAGGGGACGAAATGCGGTACTAATTCTACTAGACCTATCTGCAGCCTTTGACACGGTCCATCACAAAGTATTGATGGACCGGTTGTCTGAAATTGGTGTAAAGGGTTCCACTTGGAAACTTTTACAATCTTTCCTATCAGATAGGTCGCAAACTGTAGACCTAGATGGCAATACCTCGGAACCTTTTTCACTCCCTTGTGGGGTGCAGCAGGGCTCGTCTCTCAGCCCAACGCTTTTTAATATATATACGTGGCACCACTGGCTGGAGTCATTAGGTCCTTTGGCTTCCAGCTCACCTCTTACGCTGACGACACACAAATTGTATTATTGCTGACAGAGGGAGCTGAAAAGGAGGCCGGGGATCGCTTTCATGACTGTATGAGTGCTATTTCGGTCTGGATGTCCTCTAATTGTTTAAAACTCAACTCCTCCAAGACGAGGTCCTAAAATTTGGCAACAATCCTCGGGTGTGGACACTGGGGTGGTGGCCAGAGGACCTTGGTCTATGTCCAGAACCTACAAGAAAAGCCAAAAACCTTGGAATTTTGGAGGATAACAAACTTACTATGGCGGACCAAGTAAGTACGGTGACCTCAGCCTGCTTTATGGTTCTCAGAATAATTAGGAAAATTAAGATCTTCCTTACTGAGAGCAATCTTAAGACAGTGGTGACGGCCCTTATAATGTCGCGTCTGGACTATTGTAGCTTATACCTTAATGTTCAAAAACAACATATGAACAGGCTTCAATTGGTCCAGAACGCAGCGGCTAGAATGCTGTCTGGAACACCGAAGTTCGTCTCTGTCAAGGGAGAACTTAGAAAACTGCACTGGCTACCAGTAAAGCTAAGAACACGCATTAAGGCATTGTGTATTGTCCTTAAAGCTGTTAATGGAACAGGTCCTGAGTTTTCAGACGCAAACTCCAATGGTATGTTCCAGGCAGAATGCTACGGTCAACTGGTGCCAAACAAGTGCAAGTTGCCTCATTAAAAAAAAAAACAACTGGGGAGGTAGAAGTTTTATTCTTTGTGCTTCTAGAGCTTGGAAGGAGCTACCTTTTCAGCTTAGAAATGCCCCGGATCTCCTCTATTTCCGTAGGGGCTTGAAGACATGGCTCTTTTCCCAGTAGCATGCGATCAGCCCCTCCAGGTAACCAGTACTTAGTGCCAGGACACTCCAGGGTAACCGTGCGCTCTATAAGTATAAATAACATAACATAACATAACTAGAGTCTACAGTTTTAAGTAACTATCGCCCCATTGCCCTGCTGCCATTTTGTGCAAAAACTACAGAGAGATTTGTTATGTTATGTTATGTTAGTTACATTTTAATGCGCACAGCTGCTCCAGCGAAGGAGCGTCCTGGCGCAGGGAAAGGAAAACACCACATAACACTGGATCCGGTGACACGAAACAGACAATAAAAACTGGAAATAATTAAAACAAGAGGGTTTTCAAAGCTCTGCGGAAAGACAATAGGTCGTTCGAGAGACGAATTTCCAAGGGGAGAGCGTTCCAGAGGGTTGCGGCTTTCACACGGAAGGAGCGACCCCCCATCCGACTAAGTCTGAAACGGGGGACGACCACCAAGGACTGTCCAAGGGATCGTAGTGAACGAGTGGGAACGTAAGGAGAGATCAATGAATTAAGTATTCCGGGTGCCAACTCTCTCAAAATTTTAAAAACCAGGCAGAGAGCCTTGAATTGGATACGCTTGCATATCGGGAGCCAGTGCAAGGACCGCAGGGTGTTAGAAGTAGGGCAGGATCGAGGCAGACCAACCACCGCCCTAGCCGCCGCATTCTGGACTCGTTGTAAACGAAGAATCTCGGCCTGGTTTGCTCCTAATAGGAGAGAGCTGGCATAGTCCAACCGCGAGATGATCATTGCTTGAATGACCAGCTGTCTTGTAGGGGCATCGAAGAAACGCAGCAGGGGTCTTAGCCCGCGTAGTACTCCAAAACAGCAGGCCGCCACTCTCTTTGTGTGAGTCACAAAGCTAAGCGTATGGTCAAGCCAGACTCCGAGATTCCTGAGTTCCAGAACAGGGACCGGCGCTGATCCCAGCTCTGGAGGCCACCATTTGTAACTATTCAGCAGTATGAGCATATAGTCTTCGACTCTGGCCTTTAACAAGGAATCAGGGATTTAATGGCCGGTAAAGCCTGCTACGGAGGGCTCGCAGGCTATTAGAACATTCCACCCCTAGAGGGCAGAATGTTCTAATTTGTAAAACAAAGGCCTCATGAAGCCCAAGGGGGTTGAAATTCCTTCGGGCTCCGTAAGACCTTTGTTAAGCGGTAAACAACGTTTACCATAAAACTTTTTTCCCGCAGGGAATTACAGCGCGGTCGTTACAACGACCGCGTTTTAATTCCGCATACCATTACTCCGCTAATCGGAACAATGGCTTGCGGAGGTGGGAGAAGGTGTTGGATGTAAAATCCAACACCTTCCCTAATGTCCGCGCAGACTGGAGTTGGAATAGTAAATTAGACTATTCCAACATCCAGCGCCCCCAACAACGACTTGCGGGGTAATGGTATGCGGAATTACAACGCGGTCGTTGTAACGACTGCGTTGTAATTCCCTGCGGGAAAAAAGACTGCGGGATAACGAGGCATATTCTTGTTAAACATTGGAATGGTGATGCTCTGGGCTTCTACCGGCCTTTAAAAACCCAGAGCACTCCATTGTTTTCAATTGAGTGCTCAATATTCCAGTGTTCTAATACAGCTTCTAATTCTCATTCGGAACTGACACAGGCTGGTTTCAACTCTAAACAAGGCACAGAAGTATCGCTGGTCGCAGGCCGGAATGAACTACAAATGATATTAGATCAAGGTGGGACTGCAATTTTATTTTTATTGAATCTATCTATGGCTTTTGACTCAGCATGTCATTGCATTGAATTGGTTGAAGTAAAGAACCAAGTACTGACGTGGTCCTATTATCCGTAACTGGGCGTAGTCAATCAGCTTTCGCCTGCTGATCACTCTTCATCTCACTTACTCCAACGTGGAGTTCCACAGGGATCATCCCTCAGCCTCTCTTTATTCAGTCTGTATGCTGCACCTTTAAAAAACCTCAAGTGTCTTCATGTGCATTGTAGACACCCAGGTCATCCTCAGATTAAACCGGGCTGCGTCTGACGCTGATGTCTAATAACTGAGGATGAATTCAGATAAGACTGAGGTTTTGTTTCTGGGCGGATCTACCTCCTCTTGGCTCTCTGACTGATGGCCAGATTCCCTTTGTCAAGCCCCAGGACGCCCCGATAATGACACATCTTGTGGTGTTTGACTTCACCCTCTCTTGTGAAACTCAGGCGGACACACTTATATTTCCTTGTTCTTTTCAATTGAAGGAACATTCTTCCTTAGCAACCAAACTCATCCCACTTTCCTAATATTCAAGGCATAGTAGTACCTTGTCTGAACTACTTTGATGCCCTTTATCAGGGTCGTCGGGCCTACTCTGTCCAATGTCTTTAGATCCAGCAGCGGCCAACGCATTGGGGCCGGTGGGGTGGTAAGGAGGGAAGCCGACAGACGATGGAATAGGTATAATTAAATAAATAAATAAATAATACCTATTCCGTCGTCTGTCGGCTTCCCCCCTGCCGCACCCTGCCCCGCCACACCACGCTTAGCTGTGCCGGCCGCCACTGTTTAGATCATCCATAACAGTGCAGCTTGGCTAGTTGCTAGTGAAAAACTATTTGCAGCTGTTTAAGAGCGATGTATTTCTTTCAAGACTTTCAACAATCTAGTCCCTTTGTTCATCCATCGGCTCTTTCATCAACACTGTCCATCTAGCTTGCTACGCTCTGGCTCAGCATTTTACCTTCCAGTTCCTAGAGTACCTAAGATATGGCGGGCAGTCGCTCCTGTGCATTCCCGTCGCTCCTGTGCATACCTGACTACATGGAATGAGCTTTTGCTTTTGCTTCAATCTGAGGCCAATCTGTTTAGATTAGGGAACAGATAAAAACCACGCTCTTTTTGCATTATCAGTTATTCATCTTGGCCAGAGCCGCTTGATGATTTACTGTTATATTCAGCGTCATGGCACCTTGGGGTAATTGCCCGCTCTATAAAATACATATGTAAATTGCAATCAGGCCAATGCTTGAAGACATCTTGGCATTTCACACGTTTCACTTGGAAACTACCAAAGACTAAAACACCGGAACACACATTCAGTTATGGTCACCACCACTTCTCGTGACAACTTCCAAATGCAGGCTTACTTGCCTTAGATTTTAACTATGAGATTGTTGTGCTGACCATAAGAGTCCCCTTGGCCTAGGTTTTGTCAATTACTTTGTGGGATTTGGAGTAGTACACTCACACAGGCCCAAAGCAGTGCTGTAAGTGACAGGCTGGCCCTCTGTAATATGGTGACCTAGGAAATCCATGGGCTTTGATTTCAAAGAACAAACTTCTTATGACCTTGGACTTTGTTTTGCAGTCCATTCACCTTGGACCCTGAAGAAAGGAGAGAGAGAGAGAGAGAGAGAGAGAGAGAGAAAGAGAAAGAGAAAGAGAGAGAGAGAGAGAGAAAAAGAGAAAGAGAGAGATACTGATTTAACATTTTGATATACCCAAAACCTAGTCAAAGTACGACCAGCTCCACCAGCATCTAGGAGAGAGTGAATTTTACGTGCGTGACCAGTGGATCATACCATATTGATCCTGGTCAGGAACAGTGGTCGCTGACTCTAACTGTAAGGTCCTGGGTGCCTCTATTACCCAATCAGACCAAATTTTATTCGGTTTGATTGTAAAAAATGCCACTATGATTGACTTCAGAATGAACTTCAAAAGGAAGCACAAAGACAGCAGGACGGACCTTCTCCACAGCCTTGAACGTCGCAACCCCTGAGATGATAAAAAGGCGCAGCACCCAGGATGCTCTGCAGCCTGCCTTGGTGCAGCCTCCGATGGGACAGCAGAGGCCCATTTTAGTCTGGAAGAACCGTTTAAACAAATTGTACCGTGGGCCACCTCGCAAATAGATGGCCTACCCTTAAAGATATTTCTATGACAATCTCTAGATCAGTGAGGCCTAGAGGCCTTCATCTGCCATTAATCTTTTTAATTCTGGTAAATTTAAAAGTATGAATTGTGCTGACCGTTTTATCTGTGCTTTTATGGCCTTACAGGCCGAAATAAAGAATTCTTTAACTTGACTTGGCTTATCATTCTTACTGCACCTATATTCTAGAGTTAGACCTGCTCAAAGTAATAAACTTGGTTGGTCCTTGAAATGGATTTTGTGTGTGAAAATGAATTGGTTGTACTATCTCTTGCTCAACTTAGACACCATAGGGGTGGTACATGAAGCAAAGCAGAGTGAACAGCAGTATGGATCTCATTTTCCATGCAAAACGATTTAGTTTTTTACCAAATTAACAATGTTGGAAACCGGGCAACCGGGTTAGCAGTCACCAGGTTCCCAGCACAATGGTAGCTTGGCTCGAGCGGTCGGGGGTCAGGCACCGTGTTAAGCGTACGTCACACCCTCACAATAACCATGCGTTCATCCGTTCCAAAAACGACACTACACCGTAAAAATTATGAAAGAAAGTAGTTTGTCTTTATCTTATTTTCTCTTAGTTGCAGGTTTCAAAACATACATACAATACCATAAGACTTTTCTTGAAAATAGCAGGTCAAATAAATAATACCACAGTGGGGTTTCAATAAATAGGATCAGGTCATAAATAAACAAGGAATAAATAGGGGTGCAATAAATACAGAGGGCAAATAAATACTGTCAGACAATAAATACAATGCAGGAATAAATACAGTCAGACAATAAATAAAACGCCTTCAATAAATAATATAAGCAATCAATAACAATTGCAAATCAGATCACATTTATGAGGTAGTTTGGTTTTACTATGCCCAAGTACAGCTTGTGGTCACTGGGGTGGCCTGGGGATGTCCCACCTAGAGTGGTCAAGGCTGGGGCCTAAGCTGAGGTAGAATGAGGGTAACCTAAGGTTCTGGCTCTCCCAACTACACAGTCCCTCACACAGGTCCCTGCACCAGTCTCAGTTCACCCCCTAGCACTCCCAGGCTGGTCCTAACACCCCTCTAGCCCCTAGAATGGTCTTTTAGGGCTCCACAGGGCCTCAGATGCCCTTTCTACCACTTACTGTCCCTTCTGCGAATATCGGCTCCGCTGGCGCCGAGTCGACGCCGTGAGACGGTTCCGGTTCGATGTCGCGTCGATCTGTTCCACTTGACGCCGTGTCGATGCCGTCTGGCGGTTCCGGTTCGATGTCGCTGGGCGGCCTCGGTTCGATGTCGCGTCGATCTGCTTTACCTGACGCCGGGTCGGTGCCGTGAGGCGGCTCCGGATCGATGTCGCTGGGCGGCCTTGGCTCGATGTCGTGTTCCGGCGTCACAGGGTCACGGTCTCCCCGCTTCCGGGTGTCTCCGGAGTGCGACCTCCACTGCCGACCTCCGTCGGCTCCACCTCGGGTTCCGGCGACTCCGGAGTGCGATCTCCACTCCCGACCTCCTGCGCGCTTCACCTCGACCTCAGGCGACTCCGGAGTGCGACCTCCACTCCCGACCTCCTGCGCGCTTCACTTTGGTTTCCGGCGACTCCGGAGTGCGATTTCCACTCCCGACCTCTTGCGCGCTTCACCTTGGTTTCCGGCGACTCCGGAGGGCGGACTTCACTCCCCCGTCGATGCCTCACCTCGACCTCAGGTGACTTCCTACTCGACCTCCGGTGACTCTCCACGACCTCCGTCGGCGCCCTCTCTCGACCTCTGGCGGCTCCGGGTACGACGTCTGCTTTCTGTCAGCGCCGCTTCTCCACCTCGGGCTCCCGGTCTCCAGGCTTCTCGACGTCCGGACTCCAGGAGGACACTGCTGTACAGGTCAGGAACTTGCTGTTCTTCCTTTGTAAGGCCTGTTCCAAATGTTCAGGTCCTTAAGATGGTTTTTCTGGTCTTGGTCCCACACAGGGCTCTAGGCTGGGCTTGGTCAGTAGGGACTAGCATCAAGGGTGGGTTTCTGGACCCCACTCCAAGCACTGGTTTCCACCCCTGCTGCCTCACTCCTTCCTCCTTCTGAATCTCTGTCCTCTCTCCTCTCCAGTCAGGTGCCAACTGCCAACTGCCTCCCTGAGATAGCTTCTCAACATTCTAAACTGCCTCCCTCTATCCCAGGATTCTAGAATGTTGCAGAAGGTTCTAGAAACCTCTAGTGTGTTCTGGCTATTTCTCAGGTGACAATGGGTGGCCACCATTTTGTGTCTCAGGCCCTCAGACAGAAGTTCCAGGGGTAGGGAAAATGGCTCCCCGACCCTGCATCAACACTAAAAAGTCTGGTGGTTCCCAAAAAGGAAAAATTCGAACAGGGTTTGAGGCAGAAGTGGGACAAAATAAATAATGATGAGGAGGGACCACCCAAAGGGCTGACAGGTCTAACAAATAAGTGCTGTGATGAAGCAGCATTGAATCGCCTAATACAAAATCTCCCATAATCTATGCAAAGCGGGCGGAACTGAATGGAAACGCCAAAAAAACCTAAGATTGCTTGCAAAGCCAGATCACTCTAAATAACGTGAGCTGGCTTTGCGTGCAATCCTTGCATCAAATAAAACTAGGCACAAACAACGGGGAAGTTGGATATCGAGTAATATTTCCATGCGTAATGTCTAACTTTAGCAAAAATGCACATTTTACTCGCTTTCCCTTAGGGGGTTGTTTGAGTGTAGAAATTTGTACTGGAGAATGTACCTGAAAAATAAATCTCATGCAAGCTGTATATATATGTGTATAGATGGATGGATGGATGGATGGATGGATGGATGGATGGATAGATGGATAGATATGCAGTTGCTCTACACCATGGTGCAACTGTTTAGTAGAGCTTTTTCGGCATGAGTCCGGCCAATGAGATCAAAGACACCGACTTTCCATAAATACAGTGCTGCACAATCTCCTCCCATTAGCACAACGCAGCCCAGTGTATTTTCACACAGTGCTGCTCAGCTCAGCATTTAGTCAATCTGCGACCCACATTCCTTAAGCACAGCTCAAGTGCCCCAACCAGCTCTCCTGGAGAGTCAAGAGCTGTGTCCTCAGACCCAGCATCCTGGTCATGAGGAAACAGCTCTCGTACAGCTTGTTGACCACCTACAACTTCAGCATCTGGGAAAAGGCCTGAGGATTCAACCGATAATTCACAGGAATGACGCTGTTCCTAATGTACCTCATGCGTGTGTCCTCTAGGTACAATTTATTAAAATGAATTGGTAAACAAACACCAGCAGGACTCCAATTTCCATGTCAGGACGCCAAAGAGTGTTTTCCATTAAAGGAGTATTTTTTCTTCGACAGAGAACATTAATGGGAACAGAGGGTGTCAGACAGAGAGGCAACTCTGCGGCCTTGGCTCCTCAGAAAGCAATACTTTTTGCTACACCGTGTTACATGCACTTATTGTTTGAAGCACTCTAATGTGGCTGCAACACCAAAAGAATGTCGCAAAGCGCAGCGGCTCCATTCGTAGCGCTAAAAAAGGCTAGATTTCTAAAAAATAAATAAAGAAATGCAGGTGCCCACATTTATTTGTCGGAGCCCACCACTGCCGCTACTAAATGCTGAGGGTGACACATAACAAATGCTGCCTGGTGTAGACGCTGAATATCGAAATCCTGAACATCCACGGAACATAATATTGTTACAACAATATAGATCAAAACATCAAAAAGTAGGTTTCTATATTTTTTCCATACCTAACTCCAAAGATACATACATATACATATATGTATACATATGGCAGAGAGATGTGAGCAACAAAAATAATCAGCACGAGAACTGGGTCTGCTCTCGTTATTCTCCTTGCAGGAGACAGAAGTGGCAAGGATTTGGATATATATATATATATATATATATATATATATATATATATATATATATATATATATATATATATATTCACTGAAAAAACCATAGGTTTCACACATGTTATAGTTAGCGGAAATTTTACTGATAAAAAACCAATGAAATTCCCCCGTTATAGTTAGTGCAGGCAACTATAACTCACGCGACCGCAATCTTCTGCTGATGCTAATACTGTATTTAGACACTTATTTGCCCATGTCTTCTTCCATACATTTTTAGCTATACATATATTACAAATATTTTTTTTTCATAAAGACACATATGTCATCAGCAGAAGATTGCGGTCGCGTGAGTTATAGTTGCCTGCACTAACTATAACGGGGGAATTTCATTGGTTTTTTATCAGTAAAATTTCCGCTAACTATAACATGTGTGAAACCTATGGTTTTTTCAGTGAATTTGCAAGGTTTTTTAAATGCTAATTCCTAACTATAACGTGTGTGAAACCTATGGTTTTTTCAGTGAATTTGTACGGTTTTTTAAATGCTAAGTTACTTTACGCCATTCGTGGCGTGCGCGCCCACTTAACGCAGTTCGTTCCGTGCGCGCACGGTGCGCTTCGCGCACCGTGCGCGCACAGTGAGCACGCGGTGCGCTTCGCGCACCGCGCGCCCACTTTACGCAGTTAGTGCCGTGCACGCACGGTGGGCACGCGGTGCGATGACAAAGCAAGAAAGCACGTCAACAAATCTGTTTCTGCTTTCCTCCGTGACTATGGTATGGGTGCCATTTACCACAACAACTTGCGTTATGACATGCAAGACATTTATAGAGGAGATGGTGTGCACTTCAATGATGAAGGGAACAGAGTCTTCCTCTTGAACCTTAGACTCTGCATCGGTACTTACTTGTAGGTACCACTAAAAAATCATTTCATAAACACAACGGCTCTTTTTAGAGCCCCCTAATATCTAAACACTTAAATCTGATTTTCAATTTTTTTTTTCCTACCGTACGCTTACCGTAAGCTTACCGTACGCGTACCCCGTGATTTTTTTTTAAAATCAATAAATGTTTTCTTTGACCCCCTTACAAATGTTAGGGGGTCTGTAACTCTCCTCATTGCCCCCTTTCCTTGTTTTCACTCTTTTTTTTCAGAGTGAAATACACAAAATGGCGGCCGCCGCTTCCTGGTTTCGGCCGATTCGAATGTTTACTAAGATCTAAGAGCCAATCAGAATCGCGCTCGCGCACGCCACCGTACGCTTATTGTAAGCGTACGGTAAGCGTACCGTAAGCGGGCTCAGATATATATATTGATTTAAAGGCTATTTTCTCAGAATCTACTGAACAGATTTACACCAAACCTACAAAAGGCACTTCCTTGACCTAGGGACTACCTCTCTGCCAAATTTTGAGTAATTCTGTTCAGCCGTTCGGGCTGTAGCTCGTTCTAAAGGTCCTATGGAAAAATGCATGGGAAAAACGCGTTTTGGGACCCCCCTTTTATCTCAGCCCCCGCTTGACGGATCCCCCGAGACTTTCAGGGTAGGAGCGGAGCGTAGCGCCCCACCTATTTTGAGAAATTCGCGAGGATTCGTCGACCGGCGCCAAAGTTATTCAAAATAGAATGTTGAGGTTTTCCTATGGAAACGTGGTCCTAACTATAACTACCTACTGGCGACCGCCAGTAGGTAATATATAAATATATATATATACACACACACACATATATATATGTAGAGAGAGATTCACTCAAGGTACTGAGATATGGAGTTAAGAATAATATTGTTCTCTTGGATTTGATATTCCCAGCCATGATCAGAGTTAGATTGGGATCACAAATTGGCCTGGGCACCCAAAAAAAAGTCCCATACTCACAGATTGTGCCTTTTTTGCAAAACGATGCTTCAGTGTTTTAAGTGGTATGAAAAGATGGAGCCGGAGGGTCTTACAAAAGTGGCATGGCCAACAAAAGTGTTACAGAATCATTTTCAAGACGCATTGTCTATGTAATTAAGGATGTGGCTTAAAACACGCGAACCTACTTCCTCGGCCTGACCAGTATTTGGGTAGCTCGCTCTGAGTTTTCCATTACTGCAGCCTGTGCTTCCAAATTCACCATTAGAAAATGAGCAGAAAAACGTGAAAAACATTTCAATTAGGGGAACTATCATCAGGGAGGGAGAAGTAATAGACGCTCCATTTAACCTTTTTTTTTTTTAACTTTTGTTTTCTTAACTTCACTGAGATAAAAAAAATAACGCAAACGTTGCCAACACTCACCCTTCTGCATTGATTAGTTCACACTAGTGAACCACACATAAATATCAGCCAAGAGTTACTGCAGCACCACACGCTTCTATTGGTCGAGACCAAGAGAGAGAGCATCCCACTTCTGGGTGGCACTTCCCCTCTAGTTTTCCTGGCCAGTGCGTGAATAAATAAATACAACTATTTATATTGCGCTTATTGCATGCATCGCCAACTCGGCTATGCAGCGAGCGCAAGGTTAATAGTATTATTTATGTATTTACTTATTTTACTCCTGGCCGTCGTATGTCGGACTCCACTACCCATCACCCAGCCCCTCCCCCGACCCACCGCCCGCAGCACTCTCTCTGCGAGCCGCCACTGCATCTACCCCAGCAACAGCCCTCCAGAAAGGCAGCTCAGGCCCCCATGGGCTGCTGGCGGCCGCTGAACAATACAGATAGATCACAAATTAGCCAACAAACTGCCCAAAAAAAGCCCACAGCTGCAACTCAGGGACTACCCATTTCCCAACTGCCCACCTTACCATTCCGAACCTGGCCACAATCGGGTTGCCTAGTCTTGATTCTACCTCTTGCCTCTTTCTTCTGCCACCTACACTTCCTGTTTCCCTCTAGCGGGTTCTTTCTCATCACTTCTTGTTCCCTTTCGAAACTGTATCCCTATCTTTCTTTCCCTCCTTTCTCATTTTTCGGTAATTTCTGTCTTTTGCTGTGGGTCTGTTAATGAGAAATATGTCTCGAAAAGTGAGTGCCGGTGAACACCACTCCTGGCACAAATAAAGTAAAGGCACTAGCCTGTTTTCCCTGACTCTATTTTGAGTTCTTCGCCCCATCCTGCATATTGTTAGAAAAAGAAGCAAATAAAAGGTACGCACCTTTAATCCTGGGCCCTAATACCGTGTTTATAGATTCCCAAGAAAGATGTATGAGAGCATTTTACACTTTATAATGGTTTCGCAGACAAGTCTGTCGGTAAGAATGCGTCTTTTCCAGTGCTATAAATTTAGGCCAGCTGTAAGCAGGATCTATATTTTCCACACAACTATAACTTTGGAGAAAAAATTAAAACTCTGCCATAAGTGGACCCCGTGCTTCACAGCTTCCCCCCACTTTGAAAAGAGCATGTGCTGCAGTTACCCTCATAAATAGTTGCCCCATTTACTTGCAAAATTACTTAAAATCACAAAAAATAGCAAATTTGCCGTGTAATGGGACGACAGACGGGTTTTTACAGGCATGTCCAACTCTGCGGCCTTTCAGAAATGCCTGCTGTCTGCTAATTAAAGCAGCCAAAATAATTGTGGCCAGGCCTGGTTCTGTGATTCATTTTAATACTAGAAAAAAAACATTTTTCCGCAGAGACAGTGTGGCATGCTCCATTCTTTTTTCGTGAAATGACTACTGTTGTGTAGGGGGAGAAAAGTGTCTGAGAGCTTCATTATGACCCCCCAAAACATCCCTCCCACTTTACCCACTCCTCGCCACCGACAATAAATATTTTATGAGGCACATGAACATTGCTGTGCCTTGATCAAAAGGAAACACTCCACATTCCCTTGGTACTCTGGAGAAGGCCGCAGACTTGTGTTGTGAAAACCTGTGGATACAGTGGCGGCTGGTGACATTTGGAAGTGGTAGGGCGTAAAAGTTGTTGATGAGTGTCGTGTTGCGAGAATTTTGAAAATAAGTGGGAAAATAGTGCATTTGAAAGTACATTTGATGAAGCAAGATGGTTTATGAAGCAATTGTGACAGTGTAGATTTGGAATATTGAACTATTAAAAATACTCCATATTTACAATTAAAATTGCTTAGTTACTGATCGTAATGGCAGGTTACAAACAACATTACAGCAACAACAGAATATTTAAGACATCGGCGACAGCAAGTGTGTATAATAACAAACTTTAGGAGAACAAGAGAGCCATATAAACCACGAGAGGGATCGGTTGAAAGGGGTTAGTCTGATAACGGATCAAGTGCGTGTCCGTTCACCTCACCTACCGAACGAATCGATTGATTTATCATTTAATTTCACCCTCACTTTGTCTTTCGTTCGGTCTGACTCAGCCGGTCTCTCTCGAGCCCCCAGCACCTGACTCATTTCTCCTCTATCTATCTAATTAACTAGCGGACACTGTCTGTCTCTAACCCACTCTTTCTCCACCTTTCTCTGTTGCCACATTTATAGACACACCCCTCACAGGCACACATGCACAACAGGCAGAACCATGCATCCACGCACGCCACACATACAATGTACCCACGCACACACGGCTCTGGACTGTCATTCTTAGGGCACCCGCTCCGTTCCCAAGTCCTCGGAGCAGACGTACCCAAGGGGGTTGCAATCACGAAGCATTCGGTCCCCCTAATCACTGACTTTGCCACTGCAAACCCTTCAGGCTCAAAGTACTAGAGGCACCAAGACTCCTAACTACCTTCGTGACGCACTATGTATGAACTGAGAAGAAGAGGGGGCGGGTGTGTGAAACGAAATCTATCGGGTTTTGGAACTGCGAGTTTGGTCGGCACCCACTTTGACATTGGACTCCTCAAAGGGTGGTACTGCACAGTCGCGGCCAGCATTATGGGCGGGGGGGTGGAAACGGGGTCGTCAGGTGGGGTATGGGGGGAGGCGGGAGGGGTTTAATAATTATTAACTTACTTCAAAATATAAATAAAACTTTTAACTTACTGAGCTTCTGGATGGGTCCGACGACTTCCGACTCCCGCCGTCCGGTCCTGCGCTAATTCCTGCAGCTCCTCGTCAACTGAAAAGGCCGCCTCGCTCCTCGTCAACTGGAAAGGCCGCCTCCCTCCCTCCCTCCACCAATCTCAATGCTGGTGAGGCGCTGGGGAGAGCGCCCCAGCCGCGCCATTTTCTCCCGCATAGGGAAAAAGGAGAGTGGGCGGTCGTGCTAGAGGGCAGGGGGGGGAGTGGCTTACCCACTGTTGTGGGTATTGACTGTTTGGTAGGCTCAGGGCCGACGGCCAAACAGTCAGTACCTACAACAGTGGGTAAGCCACTCCCCCCTGCCCTCGAGCAGGACCCGCCCACCCTCCCGCCCCCAACCAAGCACAGAGGCACTTCTGGTTTCTCGCAATGCGAGAAGGCAGAAACATAAATGGCCGTTTTTTTACCATGTATGTTTCTGCCTTTCTCGCACCGCGAGAAAGCAGTGGGGCAACGCCCCAACGCCCTAATGGGGGAGCCGCCACTGTGTGGATATGTTAATGTTCTGCTGCCTTTTGGCTGTGTTTTGAGCTGTAGAAATACCATGCACATACTTACACACATTACTAAATTTAGGATTCAAAACAAGCATTTGTATGTGGTCAGTATTGTCTTAGGGTCTTTTAGGGGCCCTGCAACAAGTTTAAATTTATTTTACCCATTTCACGCTCATTCTAGAACCTTGATACCATACAGTTAGGGCCCCTGGAATTATGCGGCAGGGGAGGGCCAAAATTATGCGGCGGGGTTTAATAAACTATGTGGAAAGAATAGGTAGTTCAAGAGGCACATTTTGCTATCGTATTATTTCATTTTTTGTAATATTTTAACTTGTAAATACTGTCTGGGCAATAGTTGTACTTCATTAGTACCAATTTAACACCTAAATATAGCAATAAGCTACAGAAAGGTGGCCAGTCATCCTTTGCAATGGGCGTCCAACTGCTCGTCAACATGTATCACTACGTTTTTTTTTTTTAACCGTTTGAGCTAGAAACTATTTTTTTTGTTAAAATTTGCAGATTATGCGGCAGACGATGGATTATTTGGCAAATCTACTATTATGTAAAAATCGTCACTGGCCGCACAATTGCATAAATCCAGTGGCCCTGCATACAATGTTGAATTATATGTTAGAGGTTGAGATAGAGGAATAGATAGAAGAGGGAAAAAAGCTCACTTTCCCTGGGGCCTTTAGAAGTTGGGGGACTTTGTCAATGCCTTAGAACCTCATTTACTCAGCCCCAGGGCTTGTCTGATGATGTTACGGGTAAGTATGCATTAGGGCCGTGGAAGCCCACCAGAGCTTTCTTACTTTCTGAGTTAATTATTAAATAATTCTAATGGGATCTTTGTGGGTCCAACTTGACACAAACAGGACCCAAGTTCTGTTACGTATGGAACGTCTAGGACACGGAACACAGTCATTGTACTCCTAGGCTTGGTTCTTTTTTTTGGTGTTAATTCAATAATAACAAAACTACATTGAAATGGAATAATAGGTCATCTTTATGAATTTTATTGAATATTTTTTCAAGATCAATCCCTATATGCCACATCAGTCAAACAAATTGTTGTCGCCAAACACGTAATGCCTGATGCAGCCGTGAGTGCTCGTGCGAATCTGGACAACTTTCTGCAGGATCATCAGAAGAGCACCCCAGATGACCCGGGTAGACCGCTTCCAAACTCTCTTTTTTAGTTTGATACATTTTTGAACGTTTGCACAAACCAATCATGTCAGGAAGCAAATAAATACATTTATGCTGCCCATAAACAAAATTATAAAGAACTTCATATGGTAAATACATTGAATTGTGTGATTCCTAAGAATAAATGCAAAACACAGCAGCAGAGATGAATTTTTAGATCTATCTGGTTTCTCCCTTTCCCGGCTTACACTTGACATGCACGCCCTATAGTAGGCATGTAAGTGTAGGTCCAGGAGGAGGAATCCATGCTGCATTACTTGGATACCAGTGACTATGTAAATGAGTTCCGTTGAGCTCAATTCAATGTAAATGTATCTTATGTGACTACCCTTAAAATCTGACATGGAACTGACCCACCCTTTCTGATGTATGTTGGACACTCTTGCATTGGAGTTATCCTTTGGGTTAGATTAAGGGCTATTGCCCAGGATCTACACGTTGCCATTGACACATTTTCTACATTTCCCCAGTATGGGAAACTCTCTTGCTCTACAACAAACCGCCTTGTGGGGTTATATAAAGCACAATGGTCCTGCCAACTGCCACTTTGCCATTGTATGTGCACTACCATTATTATGCAAGAAGTTGCACTGCCCAAATGTTTACAGGACCACGGTCATGCCAGTAAAACATTGCCGTGTGGATTTAAAGCATCCACAGGGTGCCGGAATCGAAATTTACCCACTCACTTACCTCCCCAGGCCCACACACCCACATGCACAACTGCGGCGTCTCCTTAAAAGATCTCCGCTAAAGAGCCCTCTCGCGGGGCCCGTGGGGGACTGCAGTGCCACCCCCACGAGGAGCAACGCCCGATGATGAAGCATGACACTCGCAAGGGTGTGTGAGGGCACCATATCCAAATGGAGGGATTCCCCCGTCACTATTTATAACCCAACCCTCTTTGAGACTGACCACTTGTTACCATTCCTCTCTGCCAACCAAAGTTTGGTTGCTACTTGCCTGAGACTTTAGGAACAGCTACGCACCAGTGTATACCACGTTGTTCTTTGGGAGCACGGGTACTGGACCTTCTTCTTTTCCAAATCGCTCCCGGTCCCCAATTCTCTTTGTGTGATCATGTCTCAATTCACTCATGGTGTTTGTTTCTAAGCATAAGCGTTGTGATCTGTTCATTCATGCACTTTCTGTTAGAATGTTTTCTATCAAAAGAGAGGCTCCTCCGTTTGAGCGAAGGAGCGTCACCCCACTGGTTAAAATGTCCCTCCATGCTCCTGAAATGAAAAATAAAATGGTAATAAAGTTGGTTTATTACCATTTTATTTTTCGAAATAACCCCGTCCTGCGGGGCCGCTGCTGCATGACAGCAGCAGGGAGGAGGGTGGGGTGCCGCAACACTTTTCAAAGTGCACATGTCTTTTTGGCTGGCCATCTTGCGGCGGCCAGCCACACATGCACACTTTGAAACCTCTAACCCAGCTGAAGTAAAACAGCTGGGTTAGTGCAAGTGCAAGGCTCCAGTGTACTTGGGAGCGGTTAGTGAGGCCGCTCCCTCAAATCAGGGTGCTGCTCTCAGGGCCAAGATTGGTTAAGGCATTTCTCAAGGGCTCTCACTGCAAGAGGAAGATGTGCAGTGAGGAATGGTTCGGATTCGGACGTGTCGCAGGTAAGTGTTTTTTATTTTTTTACTCACCACCAGTGGCGGCCTGTGGAGGGAGTTCCGTGGGGTGGCGGGGTGGGGGAGGGGCACGGTGTGGGGTAGTAATCAATGGAATATGGATGAACGGAGGTAGGTAAACATTTAAATAAATAAAACAAATGTTGTTGCACGCGATGCATCGCAAAATGCGATGCAGCGCATGCAACGAAATTCGTTTTATTTATTTAAATGTTTACCTACCTCCGTTCATCCATATTCCGGTGTTTACTACCCCCCACCCTGCCACTCCCCCGCCCCGCCTCACCACCCCACGGAACTCCCGCCACGTGCCGCTACTGTCCACCACCCATTTGCCCTCTCCCCATAGATGCCAGCTGCCACTGTTCTAACAAGACCTAGGCCTCCAGCCACTAAGTCATATATCACAACTTCCGTGTTTCAGGTACGCTACAGCAAGAATGCTGCCTCGCAACCTGGGTGGGTACAGCCTTCAGGGTCGCTCACATCCTCTCTCCTTTCTTACATGTGTGATTATTGCATCACTGCTACCTATCTTTTCCTTCCCCCTCTGCAAGAGCAGAACACAGCAGTCCAGATGTGCTCCAAGAAATTGACAAATCGTTCCAGTGGAGTCCTCCAGAGCTGGTGGCCGCTCAGGGCCATGAGATGGGGACCAGTGACGCCTGATCACCTTACTTAGTAGCAGGGCGGGATCCTCGCTCGAACAATGGTAATAAACTTGGCAAATTATCTACAGGCTTGTTTCTGACAATAGAATATGGCACTCCATGTGTAGTAGTAGAGGTGGAGTTACTCGTGTGATACAATATTTATCATTTACAGTAAAGAGATGGTAAGCTCTTAACTACAATATAAACGTCACCATCAGTAGTACTCAATGTGTATCTCACAGAAGAGGACACAACATTTCATCTGACCTCTCACAGTAGTGACTCACATTCCCTTTTTCCTTAGCCTACCCCCGAGGATGTACACATGAACAGCACGGTGCCAAAGTGCACTGTGTGTACACGACTGAAGTGAGAGAGAGAGAGAGAGAACGAGCATGTGTGTGTTTATAGCGCCAAGACGCTACGGCATTCAAGCGCTTTAAAAACCTATATCCTATCCTATAGCTGAACGGTGACAGCTGGTTGGCTTCAATTGGTCCTGCTGCCTCAGAATCACGTTTCTCCTTGTAATCTGCTGGACTCTTCCCAATAAAGTTGTTGTTAAACCTGTCCACACTGGACTGTCTGTTCGAGGCAAACGTGTGTTTCCTGGTTTTTGCTTCTATAGATTTCTTGTTTTCACGCCTCGTTCTATAGTGACTTCTTGCATTGCATTGGCCTCCTGAGATGCTGATTTGTTAGATCCGGTGGGCAGCTGTGTGCTGGTTCTTACTGACTTGTTGCACGTGAAGTAGTAGATTTTGAAGGTGATCCAGGTCTAAATCCAACTATGTATATCGGGGGGGTAGCGAGACGTGTCTAATGATTTTTTGGGCCAGTGTGGAATCAGCGGACTCGCCGACTAGGATGTTGGCTAAGACTTGGACTGTGGATCTGAAATCCTAATCCATGATGTGGGGTTTGGTTCCATAGGTGAACCATAGTTGGTACATTGCTATTTGGGTTTTCTTGGTTTTTCGAGTCCCGACGTTGAGGTCACTGTTGAAGAAAGGCACCGACGGTTCAAAATCCATGACGTGTTGTGAAGCTGTTCCTAGATTAGGACTTGGTCATTGACAATGAGATGGGATTTTGTTGTGGTCGGGTTCAGAATGTGGTATTCTCCTGGCGGTTGGATGATTCGGAGGGAGTCTTGGAGTCAGTGGGTGCCACTGGTAGTTCAGGTAGAGGCTGATGTCAGTGGCCTATTGGCTCCTCTGGGTGCTGTGGTTGAGAAGTGGATTCCAAGGGGCTGCATGTACAGAATGCAGACACGGGGAGAGGATGGACCTTTCTGAGACACCACTAGGGAATGGTACCTGTCGCGATCTGGATGGGCTTGTGTCGACCAGCGATCGTAGACGTAAGAATCAAGCGGTTGTGCATGTAAAACCCATGCGCTCTGCTGGGATGTTTGGAGTGATGGTCAGCAGTATCGAAGGGAATGGAGAAGTCGGGCAGGACAAGGGCCACTGGTGCATTAACAGGTAGAGCACCGTCCGCTCTTGCTTGGATGCGCCGCCTGCTGCAGGGCGTCTGTGTGTATGCCAGGTCTGGCGTCATGCAGCCGATGACTGCTGTTGCAGTGATTTGCAGGTGGATGGTGACTGCTTCACCCACGTCAGGGACTAGCAATGTTACTCCCCGTCCTTCCGGTGAATATAACAGTGGTGTACTCAGTCATTTCAGTGAATGCAACAAAGTTTCCATCATCCACTGTTTTCAATATTAAAAGGATGCACTCACTGATTTTAGTGAATACGTTATGCTCACTGCAGTGAATTCTCTTGCAAGCAGCGTTTTGCAACATTTAGAAAACTTGCCAACCATTGCGTAGTGTGAGATTTGGGAAGTTTACAATACTTTCCAGGCACAATCCATGATTTACAGGCCTCCCTTAACCCCTACTCCTCCTTCTGGGCTTTCCATTGCATTGACCTGGGGACACCCATGTTCACCCTCCTCTGCTGCTGACACCTGTGCTGGGCAGGTGCCTGAAAATCACACAGAACATAACTTTATTACTTCCAGCAGTGAATTAACCAATGTTATACTCACGGGCTATTGCGATTATCACAATACTGTGTTAATTCCCTGCCATCAATATGCTATACTCCAAGACTGCAATAAAAATATATTCATGTTCACATGCTATGGTATACATCCCACCTATAGAAAAAAATATTAATGTTACGTACACGCTCTCTGCTATGCATGTAATCACTTGTTACAGTGTTCCCAGCACAACAATTGCTTCCTCTAGTAATCCCTGCCTTTTGGACATATACCGGTGAGATTCCTGTGGTAAATGTGTCCATTTAATATTTACATTAGAGTGTTTTTAACTAGCTCTATGTTATATTCCTTGCTTGTACTAAGCATGGCAATATCATATCATTCCATGTAGTAAGAAAGGCAATTTTACATTCATTCCATGAAGTATACATGGTAATTTCAGATAAAGTCCTTAAGAAACGCATGCAAATGTTATTTTCACCCCCAGGAGTAAACATACCAATCTAGTATGCATTCCATAAGTAAGCGTTCCCATGTTATGCTCGCTCCCTGTAGTAAACATATCCATTTTGTATTGATTCCCCTGAATAACCATAAGAATGCAATATTCACTCCCTGACTCGGCTGCACCACTGCTATATTCACTCCTTGAAGTAAGTATGATGTAGTATTGCGGAGCCCTTTGTCCCCATGCACTGAAGCTCATGTGCATACAGGCAGTACATCACTCCATGGGAGTGCGGTGGAATGGGCTGTCTTCTGTGCTCAGTGTGCTATGCATGACATTGTTTGTGAGGAACAGAGTCCTGTTCTTTTTGTGTTTATCCGGTGCCTATCGGTGGCTCTGTATCAAAAGGAATGATGGGCAGGGTGCTTGGTAGTCACTCCATTCAGTAAACATGCTAAACTAACATACTATACTATAACAAAGGCACAGTACACATGCCAATGTTAAATCCCTCGCTTGCAGTACATATCAAAGCTTTATTCAATGCCCGTGGTAAAGGGAAGCCGATAATAGCACAAAACACAGCGGACGTGGAAAATACCATTTAGCAGCCAACATAATTCTAAGTTCATGGACAACCAAGTAAAATCTATGGGTTTTAACTGTAGCTGATTCTGTTCTGATTCAATAAGATAGCCCAGTGAGTCAATGTACATGCTGCAGACTAAATTTCCCATGCTGCAGATTACTGGTCCAAAGCCATATGGAACAGAGTCACATTTCATCCAACAAAGGTCAATGAAAGCAATACCATATATTGAGTCTTGATATCACCGATTAGCCGTGTTAGAGATTTCGGGCCTTAATGAACACTAAAGGTCCATAATTGTTTCCAGTGTGGCTAAGTTATGCTTAGGGCGCTAGAACAAAGGTACAAGGTAAGGAGGGTTAAACTGTACCGGGGTCAGATGAAAAACCCACCTAGTGGTTTGAAAATAGAATGTCAGAAGCATTGTGCAATCCCGAAAATCAAACAGCAAAAATCTTAAGAACCGCAATACCTGTATTTGTCCTTTTAGGTATAGCAATTGACTCCTATGAAAGTGACGCACCGACTGCCAAAGTCAGAAGGTCGCTTGGGCGAGTGAACAAACTATAGCCTGCATTAAATGATCACTAATCTTTGCTTCGATTAAAGGTATCCTACATGCACCCGACATGCACCCGACCCACTGCAAATCACCAGTGCCTTCACAAAGTAGGATTGAATTAGGCATGGAAGTGGGTCTGCCACCCAGTGACAAACCTGCTGACAGACTGCTGAATTTTTACCATATTTTGAACAGTAGCATCTGCTCCAGACTATTCTACACCGGAAGTACGGAGTGTGTTCCTGTAAAACCCGACCCCGGAAATGGTCCATCAAAGTCACACAAAGCACCTGAAACATGGTCACATGCCACATCATTGGCCACAGGCAGTCTGAGGACATCCCACTCATCATGCTGGCACTCTACACCACCCTTGCCAGCCAGTCTATGTTACATTATGTTATGTCATGTTATAAAATGTTTTATATGACATATTTCCAATGGCTCTTTGGTAGCCTGGTGATGGGTTGAGCCAAAATGGAGGGTTCTCCTCCCGGCATTAGGTCTCATAACCCTCAATGTCTCTCTATCTCTGTGGGTTTGTACCCCTAGTTAAACTATGCTGTCTGATCCAGAGTCTTTTAGTCCAGTGGACACTTCTTGCTGTTATAAGTGGAGGCTTTCGTGGTTGTGTTTTCTCGTTCCTTCATCTCGACTGCTGACTTGTAGTTGTGGTTTATCATCATGAAAGCCTCAATAGAGGACTGATCTTGTGATTTACCTCTGCGCATGAGTAAGCGGAGATGCATGTTGTGCTGCTGTCTTTGTCATTGGGGTGTGGTAAGCTGGTCAGTGTCTCTACATGTACGATGGGATCTGACTAACTTTACATGATTTTGAGGTTCTTGTGGCACAGTTTGCTCTCATGATCTGGTACTTGAAGGTCTAAGCCTTAGAGCTCTCTGTAGGGGTCTCTACCGGCCATTAACAGCCAGCTCCGGCATTTAAGAAGAGAGCAGGCCTTCAATGGCCATTAGAACCCACTACGGAGGGTTCTAAGGCTATTAGAACATAATGCCCCTACAGGGTAAGAATGTTTTAATTTGCAAAACAAAGGCCTCATGGAGACCGATGGGATTGGAATCCCTTCGGGCTTGTGAGGCCTTTGTTTGCAGCTTTGTTTGTTGGAATGTTGGAGCTCCGGGCTTCTACCGGACATTAGAAGCCCGGAGCACTCTTGTTTTCAATGGAGCTCCCAACATCCCAATGTCCTAATAATTCATTAACCATGTGAAATTCTTCTCTACAGGCCAAGCTGTGGGCATCAAGAGTGCAGATGTGCCATGTGAGATTCGACCTCGGTGCTCCTCCCCGTTGCCTTATTGTATTTAACAAGGCTATTAGGCAGCCAGACACTAGCACATATTGGCATCAAGGCAGTACCCACACATACGGATTCATATGCTATGCGATACCGTATTTTTGGATAGCACCGTGTACCCTGTAACCACACCTTCTTGCTGGATCTTCTGATGCTCCATTTGTGCTCTCATTGTCACTGCAAATATGTAATGTGTGACTGGCCCTCTGTACCTGTGTCCTGCTGTCAGTCTGCTCCCTGCCCCAGCATTATGTGTTCACAGTAATAAGCACAGGCAGGCTGGAAGGTCATCTCGACCATCCCTGCTCCCTGTCCCAAATCGATACATTTATCTGCCAAGCCAGGCGTTGGGGTGAGATAACCACAAGGAGGTGAAATTAGGGGACACTCAGGAGCAAACCCCTCACATTCTCTTACGTGGTGAGGCTTTTGGGACAATTGGGACGTTGGGGCTTGCGGGAGCCCCCTACAAGAGGGTTTCAAGGGAATAGCTCAGGCACACTCTTATCCCGGGAGGTCATTACCTTGCCTATTAGTGCCTCACATGTGACCCTAGGTTGCCAGGGCTCTAGACTTGGTCCTACGCTGCCAGGGCTCTACACCTGGTCCTAAGCAGGCAGGGCTCTACACCTGGTCCTAGGCTGCCAGGGCTCTGCATCTGGTCCTAGGCAGGCAGGGCTCTGCACCTGGTCCTAGGTTGCCTGGGCTCTGCACCTGGTCAGAGGCAGGCAGGGCTCAGCACCTGGTCCTAGACTGCCAGGGTTCTGCAGCTGGTCCTAGGCAGGCAGGGCTATGCACCTGGTCCTAGGCTGCCAGGGCTCTACACCTGGTCCTAGGCAGGCAGGGCTCTGCACCTGGTCCTAGGCAGGCAGGGCTCTGCACCTGGTCAGAGGCAGGCAGGGCTCTGCACCTGGTCCTAGACTGCCAGGGTTCTGCAGCTGGTCCTAGGCAGGCAGGGCTATGCACCTGGTCCTAGGCAGGCAGGGCTCTGCATCTGGTCCTAGACTGCCAGGGCTCTGCATCTGGTCCTAGACTGCCAGGGCTCTGCATCTGGTCCTAGCCAGACAGGGCTCTGCATCTGGTCCTAGCCAGACAGGGCTCTGCACCTGGTCCTAGGCAGGCAGGGCTCTGCACCTGGTCCTAGGCAGGCAGGGCTCTGCACCTGGTCCTAGGCAGGCAGGGCTCTGCACCTGGTCCTAGGCTGCCAGGGCTCTGCACCTGGTCCGAGGCAGGCAGGGCTCTGCACCTGGTCCGAGGCAGGCAGGGCTCTGCACCTGGTCCGAGGCAGGCAGGGTTCTGCAGCTGGTCCTAGGCAGGCAGGACTCTGCACCTGGTCCTAGGCAGGCAGGGCTCTGCACCTAGTCCTAGGCTGCCAGGGCTTTGCACCTGGTCCTAGGCTGCCAGGGCTCTGCACCTGGTCCTAGGCAGGCAGGCAGGACTCTGCATCTGGTCCTAGACTGCCAGGGCTCTGCAGCTGGTGCTAGGCAGGCAGGTCTCTACACCTGATCCTAGGCTGCCAGGGCTCCAAACCTGGTCCAAGGCTGCCAAGACTCTACGCCTGGTCCTAGGATGCCAGGGCTCTAGACCAGTCCTAGGCTGCCAGGGCTCTAGACCAGTCCTAGGCTGCCAGGACCCTAGACCTCGTCCTAGGCTGCCAGGGCTCTGCACCTGGTCCTAGGCAGGCAGGGCTCTACATCTGATCCTAGGCAGCCAGGGCTCTAGACCTGGTCCTAGGCTGCCAAGACTCTACACCTGATCCTAGGCTGCCTAGGCTCTAGACCTGGTCCTAGGCTGCCAGGGCTGTAGACCAGTCCTAGGCTGCCAGGACTCTGGACCTGGTCCTAGGTTGCCAGGGCTCTGCACACCTGGCCCTAGGCTGCCAGGGCTTTATACCTCATCCTAGACTGCCAGGGCTCTGCACCTGGTCATGGGCTGCCAGGGCTCTAGACCTGGTCCTACGCTGCCAGGGCTCTGCACCTGGTCCTAGGCTTCCAGGGCTCTGCACCTGGTCCTAGGCAGACAGGGCTCTGCACCTAGTCCTAGGCAGACAGGGCTCTGCACCTAGTCCTAGGCAGACAGGGCTCTGCACCTAGTCCTAGGCAGCCAGGGCTCTATACCTGATCCTAGATTGCCAGGGCTCTAGACCTGGTCCTAGGCTGCCAGGGCTGTAGACCAGTCCTAGGCTGCCAGGGCTGTATGCCTGATCCTAGGCTGCCAGGGCACTGCACCTGATCCTAGGCTGCCAGGGCTCTTGACCTGGTCCTAGGCAGACAGGGCTCTGCACCTGGTCCGAGGCAGGCAGGGCTCTGCACTTGGTCCGAGGCAGGCAGGGCTCTGCACCTGGTCCTAGGCAGGCAGGGCTCTGCACCTGGTCCTAGGCTGCCAGGGCTCTGCACCTGGTCCGAGGCAGGCAGGGCTCTGCACCTGGTCCGAGGCAGGCAGTGCTCTGCAGCTGGTCCTAGGCAGGCAGGGCTCTGCACCTGGTCCTAGGCTGCCAGGGCTTTGCACCTGGTCCTAGGCTGCCAGGGCTCTGCTCCTGGTCCTAGGCAGACAGGGTTCTGCACCTAGTCCTATACAGCCAGGGCTCTATACCTGATCCTAGATTGCCAGGGCTCTAGACCTGGTCCTAGGCTGCCAGGGCTGTAGACCAGTCCTAGGCTGCCAGGGCTGTAGACCAGTCCTAGGCTGCCAGGGCTGTACGCCTGATCCTAGGCTGCCAGGGCACTGCACCTGATCCTAGGCTGCCAGAGCTCTCGACCTGGTCCTAGGCTGCCAGGGCTCTGCACCTGGTCCTAGGCTGTCAGGGCTCTGCAACTGGTCCTAGGCTGCCAGGGCTCTACAGCTGGTGCTAGGGCTCTGCACCTGGTCCTAGGCTGCCAGGGCTCTGCACCTGGTCCTAGGCTGCCAGGGCTCTTCTTCCCCTGGTCCAAGGCTGCCAGGGCTCTAGACCTGATCCTGGACTGCCAGGGCTCTACACCTGGTCCTAGGCTGCCAGTCATCCCAATGCTAGGGTGCTGTTGTTTGGGTCCAGCAAGGGCTCAGCCCTACGAGGCCTGGGGACAGACTGGAGGCATGCCAGGGACATGTCACAGGACGACGGGCACAGAACTCTGCCGATCAGGCTGGGATTTATGGGGGAGCAGCAGCCGGCAGCAGCAATATGTCACTTTCGGGGGGGCTGGCCCCACTGTCGCTAGACCTCACATAAGGCAGGGATGTCCACCAGATGTCAGTCAACACTGCGCCGGGAACACCGTGTCCACCGCAGGACCATTAGTTGTACTCAGTTGTTCCCTAAATGTGCCCTGTGTGTCTGGATCTCTGTGCACCTACCACGGTGAAACCTCTGCCGAAAGCTACAAACAGGCCGTTGTCAACAACATATATCGCCGACGCCGACCCCCGCCACCGCACTGGGAAATAACAGGACAGAAACCCGTGAGCGGACACTTGGAAAGCGCGGGAGTGCTCAGGGGCAGGGCCCCCCACAGTCCGTTCTCTCACCGGTGCCCTACAGATCGGAGCCCATAATAGCCAACAATACACTTCTGCTTGCCAGGATACCCAACGACGAGCAGAACCCGAGGATGCCACCCGAGATGCTGCAATAACTAGGGATGTCTCTTCAGTCATGCACACAAGAGACAGGGTGTGCTAGAAGCACAACTGAAATGATAGAAACATCTCATTCCGGTACTTAGTAAAATAGCTCAGTGAGGTGAGTGCTCCCTGGAGAGATCTGAGAGTTACCTAAAGGGGCAGAGGGTCACATCCTGGCATGGCCAACCCAGCCCATTCTTCCAAGGTGTATCAAACGAGTGGCACTGAGTTAGGTCCATCGTGCCCTCGCTGCCACTCAAGTGTGCCAAGAGGCATGCCAGTGGACATCAGGTGAGTTTATCAATGGCAGCATCAGAAAAAAGCAGATATGTCCCTGCCCAAGACAACCAATTTCACATATTTACTGTTGAAAACAGGACTGGTTATGTACACACATGCATGGGTCTGGGTGGTTTGCCACATAATCTCATACAAATATATTCAGAAAAAATGTGCCGCCTTCTTTGTAGTAAACACCGAAGAGCTGAGGGCGAAGTTTAAATATTCATGGAGGTTCTTCTGCAGCCGAATAAATCTGCCTAGTTACAAATGATCTAATAATGTCGCTCTGAACGGTTTATTGGGAAAATATTTTACATCCTTGAGCTGTGCTAAGGGCTGGGGCTTGCCTTCCAGGGCAGACGTTTGTTACAGGCATGGAACACATGAGAATATTATGGGATGCCTCCAGATAAATTGTTTCCACTATTTATGGGTCAAGCATCTTTGAGTGTCGCTCTTAAAGATGAGCAATAGAGTTTCACATCTATAAAAAGAGATTATAGGCCGGAAAATGAGATGCATATTCAACATAAAACAGCGCTTCCTGCTGGCGCCCTCCCCTTGTGTCTGTGCACTTCTCACGTGGAATGCGGCTTCTCTCGGCCAAGACCAAAGAAAGAAAAGAAAGACTGAAGGAAATGCAAAGGGATATTTACATTACAATCTGGGAGTTTGTACACTAGCCTTAAAGGAGGGATGTTATGTTATGTTATGTTACATTAGTTGTAGATCACACTATCACCGGGGAGGGTATCTTGGCACCGAGCGGGTGTGTGTTAGTTGAAGAGCCAGGCCTTCTGCTTCTTGAGGAATTCAAGAAGCGAGGAGGGGGCTCCTCTGTGAAGTAGGAGGTCCTCCCCACTTTAGGAGCGATGTAGGAGAAAGCCCGCCCTACAGATCTAGTTCTAGTTGATACGGGAGAGTGAGGGATAGAAAGAACAGAAATGGGGAGATCATTGGAAATAGACTCAGAAAGGAAGCCAGATAACATGGAGGGAGACAGAAATACAGAGAAAGAATGAGAGAGGTAAAAACAGAGTGGGAAAAAGTAAAGAGGCAGAGTGATAGAGACCGTGAGAAATGTAGCAAGAGACTGAGAGAGAAATATAGAGATAGGAAACGCTTGGCAGGAGCATGCACACCCACTGGCCAAGAGAATTAGAACATCTGATATGCCTCCTTTCCTTATAGCACCCATAGCTTGCTCTACTAGTCAAATGATAATTAAACACTGTCACCCGCCATTTCGACAGTAACAGCTATTAATTGCCTACCAATTTTAAAGGAAAATATTTAGGGCCTGATCACGAGTTCGGCACCCATTGTGGAGGTGTGGCGGCGATCGGGGACCACCGTACGTTCGACTGCCGTACTCGTAAAACGGCGGTCAGACCACTGGTACAGTGGTCCCCGATCGCCGCCACACCTCCACAATGAGTGCCGAACTGGTGATCAGGCCCTAAATATTTCCCTTTAAAATTGGCCTCAAGTAAGGATTGTAGCCTAAAGAGGGGGGCTGGTTTATGAAGGATTGTTCCTGGCTTAAGAAATGTTAAGTTTCTCTTGAGCCACGAAAGATGGGTCCGATTTACAATGGGCTCCCTTTTCCCAAGACAAGTTTTTTAAGAATATCTTACGCCTGGGACAACCTTTCATCATATGGCCCAGAATGTCTGCCATCAAAAATTGACTTTCAAACCCTTAAAGTCTTGAAAATGCATGCTTTTATCAAATTCCAAGCTAGCTACTGATTGAATGCTTGCAGACATGGGGAGGTTTAACTGTGTTTAATTGGTTTTACAAGAAACTTTTTTTTGTAAAAGGGATATATGTATGCTTTAGCTATTATGTCAAAGTGGTCTTACCTGGTGTATGTGTTTATATATTTAGGCCTCGTCAGGCCAGTACATAATAACATATTATTATACCTTATTTACAATCATCTAAGAGAAGATATAAGCAACTTAAAATAAAGTATACCACAGGATTATATCAAATTGAAGAAAAACAACTCGTGTCACAGTTTTATTCTGCTTGCATTGCAAGTGAGTAAATTTTCTAGTGATTTTGTTTGAGCATTTAAACTTGGAGCTGATGCTGTAGAAAGAACTTTCAAGAGAGATTTAGGTTTCAATTTATGGACATAAACCAGTCTGACAAAGCAGAGTGTACTGAAATATGTCTCACTGGTGGTGCACGTCTCTAGGGGAAGTATTTTTACTAGGACACAGGTGCTTTAACTATATATGTTTTCACTTCTACTGGTAATCTGTAATAAAGTAAATGTCATAAATTCATATTTTTAAAATGCAAGAGCCTGCCATCCTTATTACAGCCCTAACGACCAGGCAGAGCTCTTCTGGTGGAAGATTCACAACTAAACAGAACACTTTTGGTTCCCTCGAACTAATCATTTTAAGATTCCAGGAAGTGCACTTGCTTAAGACTCTCGAAAGCTGCCTTAATGCCCAAAATATTCCTATAAAATATAGTAAATCCTTAAAACTTTCACAATACAAAGAAGCATATTTTTGTCACAATTTCTGTGCCCGTCCTGGTGAAACATGCCGATTAGGTAAGAAAACCCCTTTTAACCTCCACCAATCATCACAACCTCATTTCCTGTTCAATCTTCAACCCTGCATTTGTGTTACATATATGTGGACATTGTCAGTGCCAGAAGGCTGTTTGCAGTGATAGCTAACACTTTACAAGAAGCACCTATAACATTAGCAATTCTTCAATCCTTCCAAGATGGCAGAGTGGTTTGCAGGGAACAAATGCAATACCTGGGCAAAGTGAACTCAGTCTTTAATCCTTTCAAGGTCGATATATTGAAAACAGCAATTAGTAGGAACTCCGCCTATTTATAGTGTTTAGAAATGTATAGGAATGGTATTACGAGCTATATAAAAAAGTATTTCTTATATTTTCATACTTTTTACTAACAATACTTTTGCCAACTACCCTTTAAACACATAACACAGGCTCTCCCTATCACCAAAATATTTATATTAGGTTTTTTTACATGGAAAATGACACCAGACTTCTTTCCTTCCTCCTAGCATGGAAAACATTATAATTTTACATTCACTATAAGAGGTTTTAATTTGCATGGTTTCCATCTGCACAGAACAGAGTATGCGTGCTGACCCTGATAAGTGACTGCTTTGCCTAGATGTTACATTGAATTCTAAGTCTTAAAAAAACTAACATTTTGGAGTAAAAAGGAATCAAATTTGGAAATACATCTTTAATTCCGCCTGCCTGTCCATCATTTAACGCACTCTCTCTCGTCATGAAGTACTGACACTTTAAAACTGTGGTAAAAGCAACAGGAGGCTTTGAAAGAATGTTCATCCTTACGTAGGACTCCCCAAGGGCCCAAAAACGTTTAGGCACTACCGACACATAAAATTCATCTCTACACTATGAGGTTAAGAGCTGCTTTTGAGACCCCCGAGCTGACAAAGGGTTTGACTCAAATCAAATACGTCAGTAGGTTTTTGAGAATTTTGGGGCACATACATCATTGGAAATTGCGCTCGCAAAGGGGCAGATTTGCAGATTCTGCCCCTTTGCGACCGCAATTTTTGCATCTGGGATGCATCATCTCAAATGCAAAAATTGCAATTTGCGATTGTATTTAAATGCAATGCAAGATTGCATTTAAAAAAGTGATTTCGCTATTATGGATCGCCAAATACCGATTATTTCAACCTGATGGTATTTAGCAAAAACTTTGAAAAACGCAGTAAGGTGTGCGCAACATGCACTGGGTGTGCGCAACATGGGAGCACATCACAGTTTCAGGGGGTGCAATAGAGTGTACTTTTGACACCCTTGCATGCTTGAAATTGCATGCGCAATTTGCGAGTACCTATAGGCCCATAGGAGTGAATGGGAAGCCATTCCTTAATTGCAATTTTCGAGTTGCAATTAAGGAATGTAAAGGAATCGCTATTTTAATAGCAATTCCTACATGCATAGGCTTTTGCGAGTCCTTAATTGCGATTCCTTAGTAATTGCAATTAAGGACTCGCTAAAGCCTACCTTGATGCATGTGCCCCTTTGTTTTGGGGTGGGATAGCTTGAGTGTGTCAAACAGAAGTATTGCTCAAGTTTGCACTGCGCTTTAGTAACACACAAGTAAACATTTGTAACAAGGTGGACTTGCAAAACGAGAAGGTACGATTGTGATAAACTGATGTTTGTTGCTACACATTTGAGGTGAAAAGATGAGTGGATACACTTTTGTTTTGTGCATATTACTTACGTCTGTTTATTTAAAAAACATAGATTTTTTTAAAGAGAAGGTATGGGCCTGTGCCTGCTGAATGTATAAGCTTTTATTCTCCTAGCTGCGGATTTTATGCATGAGAAAGCCATGACTTGAATGTAAAAGAAAAAAAAAGCCTGAGAAAGGATATGGCTGTTCAGTTGATGCTCCGGCAGATACATCCAGAGATGTATTTGCATAAATACATCATGTGTTTTAAAGCTGTCCATAAATCAATACAATTGCCCCCTCAGGCTTCTCAACAGGGCCTGGTGAACAAATGCATGGATCCTATTAGGCGTTAGGTCAACAGTGAAGAAGAAAAGCAACAGCTGAAGTATGGCAGCCACTGTTTACAATGCATCATGCATAACTTAAATGGCAAAACGTCGGCTCCCTCCTGAAATATTTAGTGCCCAGGACTCCCTAAAATATGATTCCCACATGCAGGATGTCCCCAGGCCTGAGGCAGGCACGTCATAGGAGCAAGATGGTTGGGGGGGGTTCCTGTTCAAAGGCTCGGGGGGCAAGGGGGTCTTCAGTGAGCTCAGGAAACCAATGTTTGAGAAATATGTACGATGTACTGTTGTGGAAAGTTGTAACCCAGCATAGATGAGTTTATAGCCTGCTGGTGGTTAGCCTATGGGCTGTATACCGAGTAAAGCGAAGCCGGATGCGCTAAACACATCAAAATATATTTGGATGTTTGAAATAAAGATGTGTTGTCATAGAATACACAGGAAGGCTTCAAAAATTGGGGGAAACTGTTGAAGAGCACACTTAGGGTGCTAAATTTTAAACGACAGAAAAACGTCCATTCTTTTTGTTATTATTTTTTTATGAAACAGAGCAGTGGTTTTGAAGAAAAAGAGACAAAACGCTTCTGTAATTTTACAGTCAGAGAGGAATCTTTTGGAAAAATCTCCAAACAAAAGCTCCTGCTTCTGAAAAATGAAATGTAAAAATAAATGTTATTACACTCGGAGCTAAAGTAACAAAAATAGTTAAAATATTAAAATAAATAAGTAACTGTGGAATATTTATGTAAAGTTTACTTTTTCTGACCTGACTAAGAGCACTGTTTTTTTTTATTTAGCTTAAGATATGATCATTACAATAATAATAGCATTAACAGGGATCGAGTAACATGAACTGATCTGTGTGTACTCTAAATAGCATCACCCAACTAAGAGTTGTTTTCTATCTCATCCTCGACCAGGTGAGAGGGAGAGTTAGACTTTTGAAATATGTTTTGAATTTTTTAACACAATGAAAGCTAAGCATATTTGGGCGTGTGTTGCCCGGTACGTAATAATCACATGCATAGGTCTGTCTTCCTAAGTACATCTTAGATTCAGTTTCGAGGCCCAATATAGAAAAATCCCAACAGTCCTCTATTCTAGCTCATGAAGACATAGAATGAATTTCCCTGAAAGTTCTTTTAAATAAAGAAAAATCTTATATTTTTCCAAAGGAGACAAGTGTAAATTTGGAGAACAACAAGACGCACCCATCTTGTGACTTTGTTTCAGGACTGACTACTTTTTCAAAGATATACATTTTAGTGAAATATTAATGCAGAAATACCAAGGTCCAGGGATCCCAATTCTGGAGGAAATTGCCCAATTTATATGTGACTTATTTCTTGTGGAGGTTGACTCAAGACACTGGACCTCTATGGTCTCAAAAGAGTACATGCATTCAGTTGTGAGTCAATTCACTCCTTCTCAATTAAGTTTAAAAGTGAAGAAAATCAATATAGATTAATAAGTCCAAATTATTATTTTATTTGTTCAAACGAAAGACTTCTGTTTCAGATAATCCAATCATTCAGGATTGTATTCTGTATTGTTTCTTTCTTAATTTTTCAAATAAGGCGAACAGGCATATTTGAAGCTTCAAATATTGATTTTCTTCAATTTTAAACTTAAATTGAGAAGGAGTGAATTGACTCACAACTGAATGCATTTTAGTGAAATATGTTTGAGTAAGCTGAATGTAAAAAAAATGTGTCTTTTGTGATCGCTGTCCCATGGGACAAAGAGCAAATAAAGAGAAAGTTAAAGAACAAGTTGGTAGAAGAAAGTCTTGAGCAGGAAGAAAACAAAATCGAAGAAGCACGAAATGAAGATAAATATACTGTTACACAAAAACTACAGCTAATAATTTGTAACGGATATTATTATTCTATCCATAATAACAATAAGCAAGAATATTGCATTTACAATTTACAACTCTATTAACAATACCATAAGTGCTATTAATATTTCATCTGCTGATAAAGTCCTGATTATCAGTATATTTCTTAATAAATATGCCATTGACAACAAATCAATTCATCTACATTAAACTTTCTAGGATCAAACGTTGTGCGGGGATGGTGCCTCAAATGTCCTTTTCAATTTTTTTAATGAAATCACATATAAGACTTGATTGCTCAATTATTCATGACTCAGAATCGACTCGACTGAATTTAGCCGGATTCTGAAAGCAGAAATAGGCTCCTATTTATGACCATTAAGTGATAAAATTGAATCCTGCTCTGCAGTTTTCAACTTGTCCACATCAAATAACACCCGTATCAGGTATCTTGGTAGTTAGTCATAGGAACTAAAAACAAAAGAAGGCCACAGTTCTCCAAAAAAAAGAATGAGGGTATAGCAGGTTAAAGTGCTTCAGATTTACTAATATAAAGTGACACCAAGGGTGCAAACTATCAAAAGTCTTGAAATTCACCTGCTAAGTTAATGAAGTAAATTTCACTTCCCAGCAGTTCATCACAATTTTCCACCACAACCAGCCTCCATGTATGCACAGGTATGCCATTGGGTATAGGGCTATGGGTGACAAAATTAATGTTGCCTAGTTATCTTATATGGTAATTGAATTACTTTTAAGTGGTTGGAACCGTAATGATTCTCTAGGTACGATTTTCAGTGTAAATGTATACATATGTGTGTGTGTGTGTGTGTGTGTGTGTGTATATATATATATATGGTTTCACCTCTACCCAGGCAGAAATATCAGCCACAAACCTCTGCCCGCGGCCTGATCTGACCACCATGCCCTTGCACTGAAACTTTCGCAAAGATGTACACTTAAAAACAACTCATCATTCTGTCCACAAATGCATGCCATCCAAAAAGTCCACACTACAGTACTCACCGTTGTACATAGTGAGGGCTTTCATATGAAGGTGAGGGAACCTTGACCAATGGTAAGAATGCTATAAATGTATGTTGTCTTATATCGGTCACACTAGCAGGGGTACCCCTTAAATTAATTTAGAGTCTAAATATGGGCCTTCCCCAGGGTGCACGCATCACTACGCAAAGCAAGGTATGCCAGTAATGGGTACAAGAAGAACATATGTCCACCTTCAAATATACAACCTAGTAATTTACATGGAGAAACAATGTGTTGTGGCAGATTTTGTGGTTCTGATTATGAGCGTAGGTTCCATTTATCGCATGTGATACATAATGGTACCACGGAGCACATTATTTATTGGGTGTGATAAATAACACCTATTACGAGTTGGTGGGGAATAACATGCAGATTGTTTCACCCAAATCTGGATGATACAGTAAATACTGTATGCTTTTTTTTCTCCCATTACATTTCATCACGTTTGACCTGCCAAATGTTAACGTAGATTGAGGTATTTAACACATCTGGTAATTATAGGATGCGTTAAATACCTACCAACTCGTAATTCTGACCCGTGCATAAACAGAGGTATATGCACGGGTCAGAATGTATTGACCAACTTGTTATCAGGGCCTGTGTGTTTGATTGTCTCTACACTGCAAAGTTGTAGTTCTTTCCTTGGAATTCAGTTGTCTGTCTAGGAGGCATCCTTCTCTTTCCTCCATCTACACTCTCATCCATGCAGGCCAGGAAGGGCGCTGAGAGCTGATGCTACGCTCTTTCTATGTCTCAATCACTTATTACGCATTGTTCTCTTCCTCCTTCACCCACTGTTTCTGCCACAATGGTTATACAGTTGTCAAAGTGATGCAACTCCCAGGACACTTGTGCACAAGCCCTTTTGTGTATGGTTCTGTATCTAACACGCACTGTGTTTTCCTGCCTCTGGTATCTGCAGCTGGAGAGAATCACCCCTACTAGGTGCCTTCAAAGTGAAGGAACACTACAATTACACATAATGTAAAATAGGCTGCAATACGTGCAAAGAGATTTCCTGTTTGAGAAAAAGCAAGTCCTTTCCAAATATATAATGTTAGTAACACACAACCAGAATGCATCTAGTGCAAATATTTTGTATGCGTGTTCATTAGGAAGACACACTCCAGGTCTGGGCTGGTAACACCAATGCATTACCTCTCAAAGAAAAAATATTTGTCACCATGAAGCCTCAAAAGACTCCACTGAAGCTATGTACTGGATTCAACTGAAGCAACCTTCAAATTTGCTGATTAACCAATTACACACATTAACACTTCTTTCAGGCCACAGGCAGCAGGGTTACTTCTTTCTCTGTCTGCCTCTCCCTTGTCTTCCCAACACAGGAAAGACTCCGAATTCCCTTTCAATCACAGGCACCTCATTGTCGGCATTAATCGTTCAGGAACCCTGGTTTGTTTTAACAAAAAGTATGGCAAGCGTTTGTGTAAAATCAAAAAAGAATGGGAAGATTGTTGCCAACTGATCCGCCCCCACACTTCACGCGCCACCCACAGTTCTACAAAACTTTCTGCTCGTGGCTTTTCACATTAAAAGCAGAGCTCATGCCCCATTTTACATTTGAGAGAAAAATGGCCACGAACATTCATCCAGTTTCAAAGTCACAAAGAAAACTGATTTAAAGTAAACAGAAGAGAAAAAAAATCAGAACCGTTTTCAGGTTAAATTCCCACGAGGAAATATTGGCATGTGCATAGACATATAGGCACTCGTACAGAAATATTGGCACTTGTGATGAATATGTTGGATTTTACGAAGGAAAGTTGTCATGTGCGAGAAAATATTGGCATGAGACTTGAGAGTCACTTACAGCGTATACGTGTCGGGTTAATTATAGAAGGAAATATTGGCATTCCTAAAGCAATGCTTCCACTTGCGATGAAATATTAGCACTCAGGAGGAAATTCTGCGAATTTGAGGGATAATTATACCTGTGCATAGACTTAAGAAAATTGGGACCTCCTCTCATTACCAGAAAACCAAAGATGGGGGCCAAGAGGAGACTTTGTTCGAGTTACTAAAACGTCCAGAACTGTACATATTCTTGACGAGGCTCCCAGCCGAAAGAAGGCTTTGTTTTTCTCACCTAAGTTTGTGCTATAGAAGTCACTCACACAGACATTTTCTATCCACCGCTGCACTCTTGCATCTCTGTAGATAAATCACACGCGCGTGTATGTATGTATGTGTGTTCTTCTGCGCATACACAGATGTATAAGCGACGTTCAGAGAAGCCACCTAGGCCCTGACATTATATATCGCAGGACTGCAGGTTTGTCTGTGACGGGCTAAAGGCCTGTGGAGTCAGCCAGGGCTGTGAAGTGGTCAGTGGGAGATTTCTAACAGGCCTACCTCGCTGAGAGGGCAGTCAGGCAGCGTCAGGCACTACACCGAGCTGCTGTGAAAAATATCGCTCTACAGACCGGTCCTGCGGGGCACTGGAACACTCACAGATACACCGGTGATCCCTCCAAATGTAAACACGCCTCCATCTTTACTGACTGAACTGAAGAGCTAATGAAGGCAGGGCGGGTATAGGGCAGGCCTGTGCGTGATATCGTCAGTACAAGAGGTCATCTATGCTAATAGAGGTGCGTAGCTACAGGCGGTGGGCGGGGGTCCGGTATGAGTCTGACACCGCACTGGTGTGTTCAAGTTCTGCACAACACTGCTCACACAAGGTCACTATTATAGCACAGAACTAGAGTGACCCGGTCATATACAGCGCAGCATATGCTGCGGACATACACTGGACTAGTCACATGTACCACGGCATTAAGTAGGTCGCATACAGCGCAGCACTGACACAATAACATATAGCACAACACTGAAGGGTCACGTACAGCGCGGCACTGACGGGTCAAGTACAACACAGCGCCTGCGTGGTCTCGGCGGGGTCACGCACAGCCCAGCGCTGGCGGGGTCACGCACAGCGCTTGCGGAGTCCCGTACGCTGGCAGGGTCACGCACGTCATTGCGCTGACGGGGAGGTACACATTAGCACAGTCTAGAGAGGCACCGCAGATCCTTACCTTTCTTGATGACTGACTGGTCCAGAAGGCTCATCCCCGAGCTGTCCTCCACCACCTGCAGGGGCACCAGGAACAAAGGCGCTTTAGAACAGGGCGCTGGGAACACACGGGGAGGGGCCTGCAGCAGCTAATGCACGCATACACAACCAGAAACACAAACAGGCCTGTATGAAAACACAAAGCATCAAAACACACACTTTCAATCACAAACACACGTCCAAACAAAAGAAACGTAAAAGGATGCAAAGACACAATACACAAATACTAAAAGGTACTACGCACACAGACCCACGCCCACAGAAAACATGGCACACACAAGAAAGTCGGCTTCTAGGTGACTGCTCTGGAGGTCTGGTGCCTCTTGTTCTAGGTATTGTCAGATGCCCTGCTTCTTGGCTCTGCGTCCTTGTTTCAGAATGCTCCGCTCTCACGCCCTGATCTTTTGATCTGTTATGGGCTCCAGGCGCCATGTGTGCTCTGACTCTAAGCGCTTCGATCTTAAGCTATGTGTGGTCTATGTTTCTTGTGTGTCGCGATGCTCTGATCTTTCGCTATTATTAGCTCTAGTTTTCCTATATGGTATGGTGCTTGGGTGCCCTAATCCGTTTCCAAGCCGTGTTTCTGGGTACTCTGAGTTTTGAGTTTGTGCTTCCTCTGCTGTTCTGTTCTTTTTTAACTACTGTGCTCTCGGGTCTAGACACCCTGCTCCACAGTACTGTGTTCGAGTTCTAGACGTCTTGTTGTTAAGCTTTTTGGTCTGTGTGATCCTCTATTCGGGTGCTGTGCGTTTGCGCTCTGGCACAAATGCTCAGCCCTGCCTTTGTTTTGCCTCAAGGTGCTCTCAATCAAGGCGCTATGTTCTGGGTTCGCCGGCTGCAACTGCCCTCCCACTCCGGGTTCTCTGTTTACGCATGCGCTGTCGTGTACCCCAGATGCTCAGCCCTGGTTCTAGCTTCTCGAAGTGCGAACTCCGGGTGCTGGAATGGGCTCTCTGCTCGGGTTCCACCTGACCTGCGCTCGCTGGTAATTGTGTAATGCGGTAATACGTGGTCTGTCTGTAAAGCGGTAATTTTGCGCCATGTTTGTGTGGTAACATGGGAGTTGCTAGGTGGCAGTATGTCGAATGCTTGTCTGGTAACAGTTTGTATCTGGCTGCGGTTTAACAATAGATTTGGAGCGCGCTGTGAGGCTAAACGGGCTCTCGTGAGTCGCATTTCAGACTTGCGTAATAGATGTGCGGGGGGTGTTTAGGGAAACAGGCCCTCTGCTCCCAAAGCTATGCAAAAGACAGGCACACCACCCTAAGGCGGTGGCATGGCTCCAAACACACCTTAGACGACAATAGCAAACGTATGCGCACGCACAAATCAAGCAGACAAACGCACATAAATAGATGCTCACGTCTAGAAATACGCAGAACTCACCCATTCGACTCACACATGTGCGAATACGCACGCAGCATGCATACCGCGCAGACATACGCTAAACGCACACATATGCAAATAATACAAGCCCATCCACAAAACATGTATACAGCACGCACACACTAAAGCTATAGAAATGTTTACTGTATACATATATACTAACTCTAACGCGCAAGCACGAGTTCACACGTGCTACCACTCAGGAACGCGCACAAACACGCCAAGAACATATATTCAGAAAATATCCTTGTTATAACTGTTGCTACGATTTACGTTTTTACACAGAAAAGAACAAGAAATAGTAAAAAAAAAATTAACAGTAAGAGATGTTCACAAATTCTACTTGGAAACCACGGTGTGGATTACAGGCCGACAACTTGCAAAGGAACGCGCCAAAATCTCAAAAGCGAAGAATAAAATGGAAAATCATATTTACAGATGCGACGGGGTCGAAGGGGGGGGGGGGGCGTATGATATTGGTACAATGTACGTCTACGACAAAATTAGTTAAAATATATTTACAAAAAAAAATAGCATTTCCTAAGAACTGGAGGCGTGTTCCCCGTCGCCGGTTCTGTAAAATAAGGAATTCACTATCGGGCGCGCATGTCTGGATAAGACGAGGCATAAAATCGGGTTTTTTGGGAATGCTGCTTGTTGGGACCTGCCCAGTCCTGCGTTGAATTCTAATTTTGAAGAATTATTTTAATTATATTCCGTTGTGCATGGATTGTGAAGTAATTGCAATGAGAAAATATAAATATTAAACGGGTATTTAAGCGACAACGAAACCAACTCCCTACATAAATATCAAAGAGTCATAAATATCTGTGTAGGCATGTATCAGAGTCGCACAAAATTGTCTTTATTTAGGAAACTGTATTTGTAGGTAATGACGCGTTTCAAGTCATTTAATAAAGAACACGCAAAAGTTTTTGAACAGCGGGTAGTTGAATTGGGTCCTCCAGATTATTTTAAAAATCTTCCCCGTTTCCATTTCTTGGACGTGCTGACTTTTGGGTTTATATTTCATTTAACAAGGACCCGTTTGAATAAGACACCCGTGCAAAAAAAGTAACACAAGTCTACTAAAAAGGAATGAAAAGCACACGCGAGCTCTCAAAGGTACAGATCAAGTGAGAGATTTTTTTTATCTTTTAGTTTTTAAAACCTTTAAAACGCAATTAAAAGTGATAGCATTGTGAGCATTAAGGAGACGAAAGTAGGAATATGTATTTAACAAAGAGGCATCACGCGTCTCCCGCCTTGCAGATCTAAACACAAAAAATGAAAAATATTTTGGAAAGAATTAGCAGTTAAATTTGCCGTTGGATTTTTCGTCCGTGGACAAACACGACACCACAAACAAGGGGAGTTTTTAACATATTATTATTATTATTATTATTTTTAAAGCGCACCGTGGTCGCGTGTAAGTGTTAAGAGACGTTGTTGCCTTTTTGGTTTCTGATCGCAGCAGACCTCAGGATTACCTGTCATTGCGGTCGCGATAAGTGCGACCGCCGCGGGCCGGGGCCGTGTTCCGCCAGCAGCGGCCGGCCGGGGCCAGCGCCGCGATTGTCGTTACTTGTTGATATCATCTTGGCTGCAAGTCGTGACTGGTTGCTATGTAGGAGGGCGGGTGACCATTGTTGTCGCTTTAAAGGCGCTATTAAAGGGTTACTATTATGTCGGAGTATTTTAAAGTGTATTGTCCCACATCACAATACGTTACGTTGCCTTACGTTATGTATTTTCGCATCTGCGGGGCACATCCTATGCTTTCATTATTATCTAGAGTTCTAGTAGGAGGAATGAAGCATTGTTTGCTTCGAAGTGCCGCGTGCATTTGTCGGGCTTGGCCCTGTCCGCTCACGCTGCAAACATTCTGCATATGCATGTACCACAGTGGGTTGGGGGTAAGGGTAGGGTAATTACCTCCACTTCCGGAATGGGAGGGCAGTAGGAGGAAGCGGAGGGTGAATAACGCAGTCAGATTCAGCAAACATGCGTCAGATTCCTGGCTCTCAATAGACGCGCAGTGTGATCTTGTCTTTTATAAACGCAGAGCCCAGAAGCGTTTCATGCATACCGCAGAACCGTGGCAGTTGGGCCCTGCGGGCCTCTTCTCTGTAAGGGTACGAGCTAGACGGTTCATGGAGATTCGGCTCAAAGGCACGTGGCAGTGACGCCTAGTGTGATCCTAAAACAGTGGGGACTACTTCAAGCACTTTTAGCGCGCAGAAGAGGCTGGTAGCGCTATGCACATGCAGCGCGCAGAAGAGGCTGGTAGCGCTATGCACAAGCAGGCTCTGTTAGCATGAGTTGGAGACGCTAAAGACTATTGCCACTCGGCCGGGTGAGCGCGTTCTGTACACTTGTAGCGCCTAAACAAGGCTCGCAGCGCTGAGACCCACCTGGATGTCCTCGATGCTGTGGTGGCCCAGGCCGTGCAGACTCAGGTGCCCCTCCGACAGGCCGTGGCCCCCGTCCCCCAGGCCGTGCAGCAGGCGGGGCACCCCGCCGTAGTCCCGGCGGGGGTCCAGTCCCAGGGCGCGGTGGGTCTGGGAGAGCAGCACCCCCTCTTCCTGGCGGGCGCGCTGGGAGTGCCAGGCCTGCTGCTGCTGGTGCAGGGGCCCCAGGCCCGAGTAGGGGTCTGTGAGGTGGGGGTAGCCGGACTCCTGGCTCTGGGAGTAGGACAAGGAGGGCTGCGGGTAAGGGGGCGGGAAGTACGGCGGCTGGAAGTCCGAGGCCGGGGTGTGGCAGAGCGGGGGCGCCGTCGAGTAGCCCGCCTGGTTCAGGGAGGAGAGCTGGGAGAGCCGGCTCCCGGAGGAAGAGCTGTTCAGTCCATCAGGGCGGTCCTGGAGGGGGGAGAGCACAGTCAGAAGCAGGTAACAACACTCTGGAGCAGCGAGACATACAGACAGGTGGAGACCACCGGCAACCACTCGCATCAGGGGCCTATCGACACACCCAGGCAGGTGTGGAGCATCAGGCAGGCACACGTCATCAATAACCACTAGTATGAGGCCTGGAGACATAGTAACGCATGTGTGCATCATCAATAATCCCTGGTAGGGGGCCTATCGATAACCTGGGGCAGGTACACGCCATCAATAACCACTAGTATGGGGCCTATTGATAAACAGAAGTAGCTACACTCATCAATAACCAATAATATGGCGCCTATTGATAAACTAAGGTAGGTACACGTCATCAATAACCACTAGTATTGGGGGGCTATCGATAATCTAAGTTAAGTACACGTCATCAATATCCACTAGTATTGGGGGGCTATCGATAATCTAAGTTAGTTACATGTCATCAATATCCACTAGTATTGGGGGGCTATCGATAAACTAGCGCAGGTGTAGATGATCACAGCCGCTCGTACCGGTGCCTCAGCCATGCAGTGACTCAGGCCTGGGCCATCAACAATGAACTCGCATCAGGGGCTTATCAATAAACTAACACAGGAGCAGATCACCAATAATCATTCATATCAGGAGCTTATCGATAAACAACCATAGGTATAGATTCTCAATAATCCTTTTATATACATGGGATCTAGATGATCAATACCCACTAAGACAGGTACAGACATCAATAATCACCCGTATCAGGTGCTTATCGATTAACTCGCGCAGGTGTATATCGTACATAATCACTGCTATCGGGGGTTATTGATAAACTAGCGCCAGTGCATATCACCATTAATCACCGGTATCGGGGCCTATATTATGGAATAGATGATCAATACTTTCTCAAACAGGTACAGAGCATCAATAGCCAATCAAACGGTCCTATATTCTCAGTAATTCCACAGACTCGGTGCAGGGGTGAGCATCAAACAAAGACATGTAAAGATCACCGATAACTTCCCAGGCAAACGTAGAGAATCAATATTCCCCTTTCCCATCTATTAACAGGTTCGTGGCAATCCATTCAGACACACGGGGTCGTCAGCGCTCACTCAGACAGGCGCGGGCAATCAATAGTCGCACACACTAGTGTTCGAAGGGGTCTCACAAGTTGTTGGCAGTCGACGTGAGCCGCTGCGATTATACATGGGTGGGATACGGCCTGCTGCCTTTCAAGCCCGTGTGTAATACATGCGACCCTGTGCTTTCCACAATATACAATGGCTCCGTTGGTTATCTGGAAGGGAGTCACTACTCCGCGCCTCGAAGGCCTGAAATCCAGTCAGATCAAAGCGCTAAACGCGCGTATAGATGAGTAATATTCATCACAGCCTCCATAAACGCCGTGTGTGTCGCGTGGACGTGTTGTGCGTGTCTGTGATATGTATGTTTTGGGTGAGCTTTGTGTGTTATGTGTGGTGTATGAGCGTTGTGTGGGTTTTGAGTGATGTATTCGTGCGTGTGTTACATGTGAAACCTTATACGCTCTGGGCACCCCCCTCTGGGTCACGAATAGTTCTCACACCATCCACATAGGCACACAGGATCAATATATCTACAGGAGGGCCGTGCCCTAGGCAAGAGTGGAAAGATGCCGCCCCCTCCCTTTTACTACCATCACTCTCTCCCCCTTTCATCCAGGCTAGAAGAATTAATGCATTAGATCTGCCCAAACTCATGTTTTTCGCTGCCCTAGGCGGCCGCCTAGTCTTGCCTAGTGGTGGAAACGGCCCATATCTAGTATCCACCCATACACAGCTGCGGATAATCTATCCACAATTACAGGGCAGCCCTACAGATTCATACTGTCTGTACTGGAACATACCACCAGTGTGCTTTTCATGGCCCGCAAACATGCGTAGAGGTAATGTCACCCTTAATCAGTTTCCATACCTACGGGCCACAATTAAAGGGCCATAGCGCCTGTAAACACGGGTAAGGCGCTGCACTGTAATTGTAAACGCGCCGTGTGCAGGTTGTGTCACCGGCCAGCGATACCCACTTGTACTTTCAAAACCACAGGTGTCCTCTGTACATCGCATGCAGTCTACAGACACCCATCCAGATCACCAATAAACAGCGTTCTCCACCGTAAACACACACCTGGGGGCACGCGTCTGCAATCACCTCATCCACAAGGCGTCTTCCATTTCAGCGCCTTGAAGTGGCCGTGGGCGCTCAGACGCAATAGAACCCTCCCCCCCCCCCCCCCCCCATGCCTGTCAGCGTATGCGTGGATAGCTGACACAGAACAAGAGTCACATAAAACCCCCTGTGGGGAAGGAGTAAAATGGCAGATAAGCACCTCGTGTAAAGCACACCTCTCTTGCAAGTAGAAACATGATTTGAAGACGTACAGGTGGAGGACGCTCAGCGCCTAAAGGACCACATTATGCACAAGCACTAGTGCAACTGCAAGCAGTTCACGAACTCCGGTGCCTGTACACTCGTGCAACACATGCACGCCCGCTTTAAGCGCCTGTATAGCACTGAGCTCACAACCCCCTACATCTGTGTAAGAAGTGTTGAGCAGACATCTGCATTACACCGTGACCCCCCCCCCCAACTCCCCAAGCCCCAGTAACCACCATTCACCTGCAATTAGCAGTGAGAAGTCACCATCAGCCTGTGCCCACTAGAGCCTGGCCAGTCGTGCCCACTGCAGCCCTAGGGCGCATAGAGGGCACTGGAAGCACGGCAGTTCGGGACACCAGCATTGCAAATGATAGTATTTAGGGAAGGCAGCGAGTGGGGCGCATAGAGCACTGCACAGAGCAGGCAGAAATGGGGCACAGAGCAGGCAAAGTGCATTGCACGGGGATGACGCAGGGCACAAGGCGTATCGGGGCCGCATGCAGGGCAAGTAGCAGTGCACATAGCGGATTGAGGCGGGCTGTTACCTAAGAGGCACATACAGGAAGAGAGAAAAGACGCACACAGCCAGATGGAGGTGAAGAGATCGCTTCACGGATCTCGGGAGACACGCAACAGGCAGGTACCTTCGCCCCAGGAGACGTGCTATGCGCGTGTGTGTGCATGGGGGGGGGGGGCGTGCAGTGACCTGCACCCCCTTTCTCGCTCCAGGCAGTTTTCGGGTGCTCTGGAGTTAGGGTCATCAACTTCTGACTGCAGTACTCTCTCTGCACCCCTCCCCCGGGCTATGGCGACAAAGAGATTTACCCGACACCCACAAATCAAGGCAGCGCGCCCCTACACGACCTAAGAACAAGGATCGTCGACCCCCAAACACCCCACACCACTGTAGCCCCCACCTCCCCTCGCAAACACACATATCTGCAGAACGTGGCGGCATCTCCTGGACCACTCCCCGTCAACTGTCACTCCCAAAAAGTACGTGCAAACATTAACCAGCGAAGGACCCGTCCACCACCGCAGACACACGCACCGCCGTGCCCTCACCACAGCACACCCCGCTCCCACTCACCATGGCAGAGTACGTGTGCACCAGCATCTGTGCAGAGTACAGGTCGGCAGGAGCAGTGCAAAAAACAAAAATACACCAAACCAGCGAGCGAAAAATCTCAGTTCTGCCCCCAAAAGCCCCGGTCCATGCAGTGCCGAAATGCAGATCCGTGGGTGCTCAGTGCGGGGGCGGAGGAGGGGTCCAGGGCAGAGAGTCAGTGCTAGCCCAGGGTCAGTGCCAGGGCTGGAAGTGCAGGAGGGTGGCAGTCAGTGGCAGTGCGCAGAGACAAGAGTTCCTTGGGAAGGAGCTCAGGGCCCCGAGGTTGCTCTTCGGGGGGCGGTGGGGGACAGGGGACTGGGTCAGGACTTCAGAAGAATGCTCCAGTGCCCGGGGGAGGAGGTGTGCCAGGGAGGCAGGGGGTCGTGGGGGTCTTTGCTACAGGGATGTGCCAGGAGGTTGCAGGGGAGGTGAATATAAACCCCAGGTAATTCTGCCCCAGTTGGTTTCTGTGCCACGGGCCAGTGCCGGAGGGGGTTCCTGGGGTCTCGGTGCCAGGGGTCTCAGTGCCAGGGAGTAGTGCCCGGGGGTCGTCGCTCCAGGGATCTCGGTGCCAGACTCGCAGACCCTGCTTGTGCTCCGAGGGCTACAGACGGTGCCTTTGCCACAGCCGTCAGCCTCTGAGGACACTCCGCCTCCATGCACTCCACTTATAGCGCCGGGGACGCGCAGGAGGCGCGTGAGCGCGCCTTAAAGAGACAGCGCACGCCTGGCTGACTTCCAGCCCTTTGTGAACTATATAGTTGGAGGGGTTGTTGGGGGTGGGTAGGGTGTCGGGCGGGGGTAGAAGGGGGGCACAGGAGAAGATTGTATTTATTGGCAATAGGCACCTCTTTAAGTACACAATAAGGAGGAATAGTACCCTTTAAATATTTACACATATGCAAAACCATGCATATATAAACACACGAATATATTCACGTATGGTATATGTTTACATGTATGATCTCATGTTGGTTTTCATACATTCCCACATTCAAGTATACAAATACATATCTGGATACACACATGTGTGTTTATAAACAGTAGATGCATTTATACGTCTGTGTGTGTGTGTGCGTATATATAGACACTCACATCTACATACAGAATGCATACGGCCATACACGTATATTCAGCCCCCCCCCCCACCTTACATATACCGGTACCGATACACATATATTAATTTTATTATGTAGCACTAGGTAGCGCTTTTCGGTTACTCCAAAGCGCCCAACAAATTGAAAACAAATAGTACTGGGTAAAAGGAAGCGGTGGTTGAGTCCGACGGGACGAGGTGAGTGACCTGTGAGTCACTCATTCTTCGAATGCGACACCTTTCTGGCTTGAGATGAGTGGGATGTAATCACACACATGCACACGTTTATACACACAGTTTAGATGTACGTGTGCAAACACACATCATTGCACATACATACTACGTGTGTATGTATGCACATACTTACCTCTATGTATACATGCACACATATTTACCTATGAAATATCTACATAAACATATGTGTGTGTAAACGCCCATAACCTAAGCATTTTCGACTGTTTATCTCTATAACTAAAGAAAACATTTTTATTTCATAAAAGCAGGCTGTCATACGGCGCTTTTCCCTTCATTGTTGGAGCCAGGTAATATTTTTGGGGAGAAATATACTTCTTGTGTGTCTTTGCGGCAGCCTGAACAGACAAGTGCAGGCAGCACCTGAAACCGACTGCCCCGGCGTCGCGGAGAACCGCGAACCCCAGAGAAGCCCTCTGCTGAAGAGCGGGGGTGACAAAAAACAGAAGGCAAAGTCTGTCTTGGGACTTCCTTTCTGTAAATGTTGAGAATTTCCCAGCACCCCAATGGTTTCCACTCGTCCACAAAACACGTTAAAAAAAAGAACATGAGGTCGGCCAAGAGAGGACACACTCCCCCCCTCCCCCACACACACTTTGTCACACCCCACCCATGAGATACAGAATTGTCCACGCGGCACGGGCATGTTAGCAAGATCTCTTTTCATTTCACACTTACAACCCTTTTTCAATTCACAGCCTCCCGTGCACGACATTTTTCAAATAATTCTTATTTTTAAATGTTTGTCGAGACACACTTTTTAAAATGCGTCTTGAAAACAAAGGAGTAATTGCATTCAGACAAAGTTTACGTGTCTCCTGGATACGGGGAAAAAAATGGAATTTCGCCTCCAGCTCCGTAGATCGTAAATTCACTTAGAAGCTCTCTGTAAAGCCGCGGGGAAAACACTTAAAATAAGAAAGGCAATGTTTATAAAAATAACAGAAGAGAGGAAACGGCACAATAAAAAAGACACGTGCTCATGCACTGCATAGTGAGGGGCACTTCGAGGCGCACCCCAGAGCATGGCGAATAATTACTATGCTGGGACACCGGACGGAAACAGCTTTTGAAAAAGTTCCCCCCCCCCCCCCCCCCCAAAGAAAATCAATAACAGTATAAAATGGTATAACACCGAAAGAAACTCAACTCAAAAAGTAAATTTCCTAATTGTAATGTTAAAAACAGATCACGGACGACCCTTTAAATATATTTAAAAATATTGATTCTAAATATAAAGCTTCCAGTGTGTATTTTGAAATAAAAAATGTGCTTTTTTGAAGGGAACATGCGCATTTTCAAAGCCATGAATTGTATTTTGAAACAATGCGTGTGCATTCCCCCAATGGAAAAAGCGCATTTTTGAGAGAAACTGGGATTTTTACAGTAGGAAGGTGTGTTTATGTGCGATGCATGTCAGTGCAAGGATGAAAGGTGTGTTTTTGGGCGATGCATGCAGTGCAAGGATGAAAGGTGTGTTTTTGTGCGATGCATGTCAGTGCAAGGATGAAAGGTGTGTTTTTGGGCGATGCATGCAGTGCAAGGATGAAAGGTGTGTTTTTGTGCGATGCATGTCAGTGCAAGGATGAAATGTGTGTTTTTGGGCGATGCATGTCAGTGCAAGGATGAAAGGTGTGTTTTTGGGCGATGCATGCAGTGCAAGGATGAAAGGTGTGTTTTTGGGCGATGCATGCAGTGCAAGGATGAAAGGTGTGTTTTTGGGCGATGCATACAGTGCAAGGATGAAAGGTGTATTTTGGGTCCAGGCTTGAAGTGCCAGGTTGAAGGCGTAACTTGTCATTTCCAGTCAGACGTGCCTCCTTTGTAAGGAAAAGTGCGCGTCTCTTCTGCACATTGAACATCAGTAAATAGTTCAAATGCGGATTTTATGTCCACTTCCCTGGTTCGTTTTCCTAGGCAGCGTCCGCCTTTAGAGGCGCACAGAGACACAGGGCGATCCCCTTGATCTGGTCTCGCGACCTGCTGCCAGAGAGACCCTCTGGTCCGGACAGGGAGGAGCTCGCAAGAGAGTGCTTAGAAGCTCCTTCGGTAGGGCAGGGAGGCTAGGAAAGGGAGGGGAGCTGGTCGCCCCTCCCTATCACCCCCATACACCCTCTTACCTCTCGGAGCCAGGGCAGCCTTAAGATGAAACCCAAGGTGCGCGCGGCGATGCTGGTGAGTACGGGGGCAGTGAGCCCTGGAGGGGGAAGGGGTAGAGAGGGCGCTTTGGGGTCCACAATCCCACTTCCCCCATGAGAGGGCAGCTTACGGGTACAGTTGTGGGGACACACTCTTCCTCACCTCACAAGTTTCCCACGGAGATCCCCAATGTCCAGGCACACACAGACAGACAGACAAACAGACAGAGAGAGAGACAGACAGACAGACAGACAGACAGACAGACAGACAGACAGACAGACAGACAGAGAGAGACAGACAGACAGACAGACAGACAGACAGACAGACAGACAGACAGACAGACAGACAGACAGACAGACAGACAGACAGACAGACAGACAGACAGACAGACAGACAGGCAGGCAGGCAGGCAGGCAGGCAGGCAGGCAGGCAGGCAGGCAGGCAGGCAGGCAGGCAGGCAGGCAGGCAGGCAGGCAGGCAGGCAGGCAGGCAGGCAGGCAGGCAGGCAGGCAGGCAGGCAGGCAGGCAGGCAGGCAGGCAGGCAGGCAGGCAGGCAGGCAGGCAGATAGATAGATAGATAGATAGATAGATAGATAGATAGATAGATAGATCAACTGCTATATATACACAGTCAGGAACGAACTTACCAGAATTAAACCCCAATTATTGCATTATCAGCAGACTGATCTAAAATATGCAAAGATATGTTAACACTGAATATATAAAAACACACATTAAAAAAATAACAACGTTCTATTTCTACTCACTCAATGTGGTGTTTTAACCCGGTCGTCCTGGGAAGTGTCGCTGAAACGCTGACGGTAAATCACAGTCTCGTGTCCCGAGGAGGGAGGGAGGGAACCACCGAAGGGGTGGGGGGGGGGGGGGGGGGCAGAGCCCTGTGGTGAGTCACTGGAGAGCGCCTCCAGTGCTGCGCCCAGCTCGGTGGTGCCAATACCGCCCTGCCAGGGGCTGCCCACACTTTATCCGGGGCTAATCTGAGCATTTCCATAAAACACCCCGTGTGCCCCAGGGCAGGTCCAGGCGCCCCTAACAGCCCCCCCCCCCACACACACACACAGCACTGGCCGTTGTTTAACCACACCGTGCCCTCACTCCAGTAGTCTCATGGACAGAGCACACAATAGTAATATTCACACACATGCACTCACCCGGGGCTCTCTGCCGCGGGTGGAAGGTAGCAGCCAGGGCTGCCTCTCCCTGAAATGTGTGTGTGTGTGGGGGGGGGGGGAGACCCCTTCCCACCAGGGCTGGTGCCTCAGACTCTCAGTACAGTAAGACCAGGGGAAGAGGAGAGCTCACAATATCAATACCTGTGTACACACCCGGGGCTCTCTGTCAGCCTGGGGTGAAAGGTCGCGGCCGTGTAGTGAATCTTCCTGAAAGAGAAAGTCTTGCAGACACCCCACACCCCTCCCCCTCACACACACAGCCGGGCACCTCACCACTCTGTGCCCTGCAGTCCCTAGAACTCTGCGTTCGGTAACACCAGTGACAGGACAAACACTATTAATGCACGTGCACACATCCGGGGCTTTATCCTGCCCGGGGTGCATTGCCCCAGCCAGGGCCGACTCTCTCTGAAAGGGAGGGGCGGCTTTAAAGACACAACGCCCCGCTCGACCCGCTCCCGCAAACTCTGCGAACTGGGAGGACACAACGCAGCTTTCACCTGCAGGCGCTGACAGGTGGGAACAGGAGAACCAAATGCTGAAAACTGTAACCCCCACCGCCTTACTTCGTGCTTTATTGACTCAGTGATGAAAGAAGCCTTTTCTGCGCAAAGGGCCCTTGCGCTTCTTTTGGCGCTCTGAACGCAAACATTCACTAGAAACATCTCAGGGTTAATGCATGTTTTGCAGACAGCAAAGCTCTAAACACAGGACGGTCATTCCTCTTTGGGTTTCCGAGCTCCGCTGTCACTGGAACATGTCTGTCCTGGGTCACAACGAGGAAACACTAAGGGCTTATTTACAAGACCCTTGCGCCGCCAGTGCGTCACTTTTACCCATATTAAAAGTGACGCACTGGCGGCGCAAGGGGCTTGTAAATATGCCCCACTATTTTTTTTCAAATTTTAGAGCTCTGCTGTTAGGAAAAAAACGTACATTAACACAGATATTTTGAGTTAGTGCACGCGCTCAACACTAGTGGCACACTACGTTATATCCATATTTTACGTTGTGCTGCTCTGTCCCTCAAAAGTCGATGCAGCCGGACAGAATACAACTTCCTCCTTCACGCAATGTGTTCCTGGACTTGGCATTACAGGAGGCTGTATATTTCTCTTTGTATTGGTGCTCTGTACACGTTATGCCAGTTGACAGACATTTGCATAGCGCTGCGCAGTAAGGCCTCGCGGCGCTGTCGGGCTCGGTGCCTTGGCGCCCTGGTCTCAAGGATACTGTCCCAGGCTGGAGACAGATTTCTCTTACCGTTGGCTCATCAGCGCTGTGGGGTCGAGAGTCCCCCCACTCCTTCATTCAATGCCTGGACAGGTCGTGATAAAGCATAGGGAAGCATAATAAACCTGGCATAAGTCACCAGCAGCCAGGTGTTGGTGACCAGTGCTAATCTCCCGACTGAAACCTCTGTCCCTGAAAGCGCGCGCAGTCTGACCGTCCCGCCAGCCGCTCTCTGGCTTTTGTGACCTGCCGCCCCCTGCCTTAAATCCCTTTTCAATGGTAAATACCTGAGTGACTTCCTCACGAGTAGCGCCGCGAGCGGGGAAGCGGAGCGTGTTTGTGTCTCGTCCTCTCGCCGCACCAGGCCGCCTCCTTTCTCTAACCCTGCGGAGCGTTTCAAACAGAAACAGAAAATAGTGAAATGTAAACAGAAAAAAAGTGAAATGTGATGTCGCCCGGCGGACGTGTACACCTGTACCTACCGTTGAACCGACGTATAAAATGGTATAAAAACGCATTGCCTTTCAAAAATATAGTAAAAAGTTTTAAAACAATCACATGTCCCCACAAACAGAAAAAAAATGTGAAAGGGAAGTTTAGAATGCAGAAATGACTCAGAGACAACACCAGGCATCCTAGCGTCGGTATAAAATAAATACCTATAATAGAATTACTTGAACCACGCGCTCCATCAACACTGGGAGGCGCCCGGGAGACGAAGGTGGTCTGTGGTGGCATGATGCCCCTTTGAGAGTTCGCGCCTATAGAGTTTTTTGCACCATTTAGGGTCTGTGCATCTATCGTCGCTGCGCCGGGTGTTCCCCTGTGGGTCTGCACCTTAAAGGAGCCGCACCCCTCGGGGTCTGTAAATCTGAGGGTCTGTGTCCCTCCGATGGTCTGAATCTTCCAGTGTCATACATTTGGGGGTTTGCACCTTTGAATCTGCACATGCTCAGCTTTGCATCTCGCGGTTCTGCACTTTTGTGAGTTAATGCGTGTGCATTTCTGAAGCTCTGGTCTGCACCGCTCGGGGGAATATGTACATTTGAGGGTCCTTGCATTTCTGAGGCTGTGTCGCATGTGAGGCTCTGAGGGTCTGCACTCTTTAGAGTCTGTATCTTTGACCTCTGTGTACTTTCTAGGTTCTGTCCATCTGCACCTCTGAGAGTCGTCGCCTTTGAGGGAGTGTACCCCCTGGAATCTGTCTGGGATAAATGGGATATATGTCCCTTAGGGCAAGGCACGAGTCGGGGGTACACGCGGGTGGACGGTGTCCACCCACTATTTTCACATGTTGAACCCGTCCACCCTGCCAAGAATTTGGGCCCCACTGAATAATGTGCTGAACTCGACCCGTGTAATTTCCAAACATGGGGACACTTTCAGCAGCGCCTGCACATTGTCTGCTTTCCATCTGAACCAAGCAACAAGGTGCAGGCGGGGACGGGGCTTTCTTATTTAAGACTCCTGCTGGGCCCATAACAAAGGCTGAATTTGAGGGGTCATCAGGCCTCCTTTTATTCCAGTCTCCTGGCTGGGAGCAGTCAGGAGCCTCACACCTGATGCAAATGAAGGGAGGGGAAACAAAGGCTCAAACCTTGTTAGCTCTTCACACATACTTAAGAGAGGCAGCTTTTAACTGAGTTCAGTCCCTGTGTAGAAGATATGCATGCACTGTAAGAATGTCAGATGTGTTGGTCTTTCCCAGTATTTACACAAAAAATAGCTCACTGTGCTATTATCCTCACAATGCGCTCAAACGTACACATGATAGACCTGCTAAACATATATGTGAAGGCTTTAGATCTGATGTTCCTTCTTGTGATGCCTCTTCCTGTAAAGTCGTGGCTTGTGATGCCACTTTCTATGATGTCAGTTAATCTGATGCCATGTGTGATGTTGTGCTCCGTGATGTCATGTGCTGTGAAGTCGCGTGACGTGATGTCGTGCGCCGTGATGTCACTTGCATACTGCCTAACTAGGTTAGTCCCCCCACTTCTTTTTTTAGGACTTGTGCCCAGTTGCGGCTCACCGAGGTAGTGCTGCGGGGCGGGGGAGGGTGGAGGTAGTGGAGTCCGACATACGATGAACAGGAGTAAGGTAAGTAATTAAATACATAAAACAATTAACCTTGCACTCGCCGAGTTGGCGATGCAGCGCGCGCTAGATAAATGTTTTATTTATTTAATTACTTACCTTACTCCTGTCCATCGTATTTGGGACTCCACTACCCCCCCCCCCCCACCCTGCCCCTTCCCCGCCCCACTGCTCCACAGCACTCCCTGGGCGAGCCACCACTGCTCGTGCCCTGTCTTTGGGGTCTGTTTACTGCAGAGGCCTTGACCCATGTGTACCTCTGACGGTCAGCACCCTTTACGGCCAGTGCCCCTCTCAGGCTCCACCCAAAGTGCACCCCTGAAGGTCCGCATCTCTGAGGGGGTTTGTACCTTTGAGGGCCTATATAAGTACTTTCGAGGCTTCCTCGTATGTGCCCCTCCGAGGGTCTACACATTTGAGGGCCTGTTCACCTTTTATAGCCTGCCCCTCAAAGTTTTCTCAAAGTCTGCACCCTGGAGGATATAGATTTAATTGAGGGTCTGTTTACTTCCGGTGTACTGTCCCATGCGTTTCCGAAACTCGATGTACTTCCTGTGCTCTGCCCGCACTAGCACCTCTGAGGGTCTGCAGGCTTTGAAGCCCCATCCATACACCACTTACGCTCCATCTCACGCGCGCGCACTGTGGTGGTCTGCACCTTTGAGGGTGTATGCGCCTTTGAGGGCCTGTTTACTTCCGGTGTAGTGCCCCGTGTGTATATCTGAGGGTCGCTGAACTTCCGGTGCGCACTCCTATGTGCGCCTCGGAGGATATGCGAGTTTGAGGACACGAGGACCGCAGGGCAGGTCTGCCTGACCCCCGTGGGGCGCGCTCTCAGCCCCTTGCTTCATAGTACACGGGGATATTTAGAATAAATAGCAGGGCAGACAGGTGGAAGCACAATATTAAAGGGGGGAGGACTGGAAGTGCATTTAATGAGCGGTACTAATTAAATCTGGATATCAAAGAGCTCGGAGCTGGGGGAATTGGTAGAATATGAAAAGGAGCCGGCAGTAGCTGCAGGCGGAGCTGAAATTAAACGTGAAGTGGGCCCTGTGTGCTGGTATCTGCTGCCCACAGTAGGCCGCGTTACAGCAGAGGGGGCAGGATACACATATGTATTACTATATCAGATGCTGTAGTACATGTCCGGCCATTCTAATTGCAAGGTGGCCTCAAAACCTACCTATCATGACTGCATTGTCAATGTCATACGAAGGAGTTATATTTAGGGATGGGCAGAATATTCAGTTCCGCCTGTGGAATTGGTGGAATGTTGGCGATTCCGCGAGTTCTGGCCAAATTCCGCCAATCGCTGAGTGGTGAAATTTTCTCTTGCGTATGGAGTTAGAATAGTAAGTTCAAAATTTGCGAACATATGTGACAAGAATTTTCAATTCTATTGAGGACACGCAGGCGAGGATTATGCTTCTCAATTTTCTTTACTGAAAATTCTCAGCAGCCAATCATGTAGAGTAAAACAAATAAATACACTACAATACCCATAAACACCAGTGGGTATCACGTGACAACCATAGAGAGGACCCCTATATAAGGCATACAAGAGAATACCATATCCTCTTTCTTTGTAGGAAAAATAAACAGTTAAGTCCAAGAAAAATCAAAACACATGGTGAAGTCCGGAAACAGTTGAAAGGCAGAACCAAATATGGAAGGAAATCCATCAGCCAACGGGCAGGAACGAGACTTGAAGGCAGCTTCAATTGGACAGCTTCTCCTGAAGAGACGCAAAACAAATCCAGGAGCGAGGACGAAAACCAACTCATTTGAGATCAGAACCTGAAAGGAAAAGACAAGCCGTAATACCACACTCCCAGTAAGAGGGACGTATAATAACAATGGGAAGGGTAGCAAAAAAAATAGGAGCATCGAATGCAATATATACATCAAAAAAGGCAGAAATATAATATAATACAGTACAAAGTCAAGGGTGGGATAATCCTCGCCTCCGTGTCCTTAATAGAATTGAAAATTCTTGTCACGTATGTTCGCAAATTTTGAATTCTATGTCAGGACCGGAGGCTCCGATTATGCTTGTTCAAAGCTGTGCCACCACAACAGAAGCAATATTTACAATTGGTTTATAATAAAAAGTCTTAAATGTAGAATCAGATGACCAATCTGCTGCCTTCATAATATCTAACAAACTGACACCTACAGAAAAAGCTTTAGATGCCATAGCACCACGAGCCGAATGAGCACCAAATTTGGAAACATCAATACCAGCTTCACCCATGAGCCAACGCACCCATCTTGCTAGGGTAGCTGGGGTCACTGGGTGAATAGGTTTCTGTAAAGCTATCAACAATTGACCCCCCACATCAGGACGAAAACCTGCAGTACTTACTTCATAATCCCGGATACATTGTACCACACAAAGTTTAGGATTAGCAGGAAAAACGGGATAGGTGACAGAGGAGGTGTTACATTTAGTGCGTCTGGTGATCGAGAAAGTGACACCCTCCGGAGGAAAACTACGACCCGCGAGGTCAAGAGCGCGGATATCGGACACTCGCTTGCAGGATACTAGACAAAGTAACATAGTTAATTTAGCAGAAAGTTGTTTACGAGACAGAAACTGATTATCCGGCCAGGCGTCCAAAAAACGTAAGACAGTGGAAACATCCCAAAGCTCCGAATACTTAGAGGAAGGTGGTTTCACCAATCGAATACCCCTGAGAAGTTTACCCAATAAAGGGTGTTCACCAATCGGTTTGCCATCAATTGGTACACGACCCGCAGAAATGGCTGACCGGAAATTATTGACCGTGCGATAGGCGAGGCCGGAAGCAGCAAGGGATGCAAGAAAATTCACCACGAGGGAGACATCCGCGAAAGCGGGATCCATCTCCCGTTGAGAGCACCAATCACACCATCGTTTCCAGGCTGAGGCATAATGCTTGTGTGTGTTGGGTGACCAAGCTTCATTGATAAATCGGGCAGCGTCTCGCGAAAGGCCTGGGACTTTCCAGCGATCCCCGAAATTCGCCACGCGACCAGCAAGAGTTGGCCGAATGTTATCAGAGGGTGAGGGGACTGGAGGGTGTCCAACAACAGATTCCATCGAAGGGGAAGAAGAAGGGGGACCGCACACAACATTTCCAGAAGTACTGGGAACTACGGCCGAGCCCGCCAAAGGGGAGTGACTAGAATCAACTCCGACTGATAACACTTGGTTCGGGCCAAAACCCTGGGAATCATGACAAACGGAGGAAACGCATAACATAGAGACTGAGACCACACCTGAAGAAAAGCATCCGTCGCCAGAGCCTCCGGGTCGGGACGCCAGCTGAAGAATGCTGGAAGTTGCGTGTTGAGTCGAGAGGCAAAAAGATCGATCTGACAAGGACCCCATGTGCGTATCAACAACCGGAACACTCGAGGATGAAGCCTCCAATCGCTAAAATCCCTCAGATGTCGGGAATTCCAATCGGCAACTTAGTTGCTGCACCCGGGAAAATACTCCGCCACCACAAACAGTTTGTGTTGAAGGCAAAAGTGCCAAAAATCCTTGGCAATCTCCGCCAGAAGTCGGGACCGAGTCCCGCCCAACTTGTTCACATAACGAACCGCTGACACATTGTCCATGCGGAGAAGAATGCAACAATTCGTCTGACGAGGAGAAAGGTAGCGAATTGCAAAGGAACCCGCCAGGAGTTCCAGACAATTTATGTGGAGATTTAATTCTTCCGGAGACCACCGACCGCCCGTGGACACCGGGCCGCAATGGGCTCCCCAACCCCACCCACTGGCATCGGATTCGATCACCACTTCCGGAGTTGTTCCAAATAGGGCTCGACCGTTCCAAGACTCCATGTGCTCTAGCCACCATACCATCTCCCACCTCGCCTCCTCTGTGAGAGGAATCTGATCGGAATACTTGAGGCCTTTCTGGAGATGACGGATCTTGAGTCGTTGAAGCGCTTGGTAATGAAGGGGACCCGGGAAGATCGCTTGGATAGAGGAAGCTAACAAGCCGACGATCCGGGCTACCGATCTCAAGGACACAATCTGCTTGTGCAAAATCAACCTCAATTCTCTCTTGATTGATCTGATCTTCTGATTGGGCAAGAGGAGTTGACAAGTAAGAGAGTCTACAAGAAATCCCAGGAACTCGACAGACTGAGACGGAATCAACACCGATTTCTGAGGATTGACCAAGAAGCCCAGGTTCTGTAATAGATCTATCGTCCAAGCAAGATGTTCCATGACTAGAGGAGGAGTCCGACCCAGGATGAGAATATCGTCCAAATAAATGATGAGGCGAACCCCCCGGGCTCGAAGAAACTCGACTACAGGCCTCAGAAGTTTCGTGAAGCACCAGGGTGCTGACGAGAGGCCGAAAGGAAGGACTTTGTACTCGTACCAAGTTCCCTGCCATTGGAATTGAAGAAATCGACGATGAGGACTGTAAATGGGCACTGACAGATAGGCATCTTTTAGATCCAAGCGGACCATCCAGTCCCCTTCCTGAAGAAGATCGCGGAGAAGATGGATTCCCTCCATCTTGAAGTGACGATATACAACCCCTCCATTGAAATCCGTGAGATTTAAAACAAGCCTGGATCCACCCCCCTTCTTCTGAACGAGGAAGACGTTGCTGACAAAACCCTGAGGATGGTGGGCCGTCCGCTCTATGGCCCCTTTTTGAAGAAGAGACTCGGTTTCGCTGGAAATGAAATCTTGATCTTGAAGGAAAAAAATCAGTGGGCGAGGAGGGAGGGATTGAGAGGGGGGAAGAAAGAACTCTATCTTGTAACCCTGAACTGATTCCAGGATCCACGCATCCTGCGAGATGTTTTGCCAATTGTGGAGAAAAAATGGAATCCTGCCCCCCAATTGAACATCGGAAAAAGGAAGTAAGCTCACCTGAGGTGGGGCGTCACGTTGACCTCCTTGGTTGCCTCCATAGCGACCTTTCCGGTTATTGTTGCGGGAACCACGCGTGGGGTAGAAATTGGAGGAGTCTTGAAATTTGCCACGGGCGGTATTATACTCCCGCTGGGCGCTTTGTTGATAACCGTGGCCGAAAGACCGCCCCCGATGTCGTCCAGCCCGGCCAAAAACCGGGCGAAAAGCCCGCTTTAGTGAACCCTGTGCCTTATCAAGGCCGCTAAATGTAGCGACAAACTTAGTAAGTTCTTTCAAAAATGGTTGTCCAAAAAGGAGACCTTGAGCTAAAGGACCAGCCTCAGAGGTAGACAACTCCGCCAACTTTGGGTCAAGTTTCAATAGAATAGAGCGACGGCGCTCACAAGACATGGCACAATTAGCATTGCCCAACTGACAGATGGCTCGTTGAGCCCTGCCGATCAGGTCGTCAGGATCAATAATTTGCCCGGATGCCTTAGACTTAAATCCTAAATCCAAAATTTTAGTAAGGGGACTAGTTAAATCAAGAAGTTTGTCTTGGCAGGAACGCCATGCCCGGTCGATTCCCTTTTTGGGATCCTTGGTATATTTCTTCAAATAGGTGAGCATAGAGGGGTCCACTTCCGGAGTGTCCGCGACCTTGTCCGCCAAATCAGGTCTGAGGCATTCGGAATGCAAGCGTGCCCGGACATCCTGTGGAAAAGATTGACGCAGATGGGACTGCACGTACTCAGCAACCTCCGTAGAGGGAAGCCAAGACGAGGAGTTTGGATGGACAATTGCAGTGGGCTCAAAGGTAAGTAAATGCGGATGGGTGGGAGCATCCACAAAACGCTCTTTGCGTTTCTTTTTAGCTGGTGGAGGAGAAGCCTCCGGCTCAGAGGGTATATCAGAGGAGGAATTGCCATCATCTCTGAGGGGCGAACTAGAAGAAGCGTCCTTTGAAGAACAACCATAAGAATGGTCAGTGGAAAGGTTTTTAGCCAATTTGGCAAAATCTGAGGAATGTGGATTCTTTGAACTTTTGCTTGCAGAAGAATGTGACGAAGAACCAGGAAGCCATCCTTGTTTTAGGGCATAATTACATAAATGGCGCTTTAAAGGCTCAATAGCCTTGACCATGGCCTTATTGACAGAGTACTGGACTCCCGCATCAAGAGCCTCTACGAGCTCATGCTCCAATGACCCCGAAGGGTCGTCCTCATAATATTCCTCTTCATAATAATATTCAGACATTATGTCACTGGAGTAGCAACAGATATACCCACTGGAGGATAATTATGGAGCAAATAACCACTGTCTTGCGCAAAAAAAGAGGAGCCCGAAAGAACGAGGCGCAGACAGTGAATTATTAAGGGGGAGTGGTGAACCCTAAGCAAGCCACAGCAGTACAAAAATGTTGGAAAACACTGTGTACAGTAACTGATTGAATGTGGAGGGAGGGCTTGCCTAGTAACCCACTCTAGGCAGAGCCTATGCGTAAGTATACAGCCCAAGGCACAACACTATAAGCCTGAGCGTCATTGGAGGTCTGGAAACAATTGGTGGGTGAAGGGCAATGACAGCGCTGCCCCTGCGCTCTGAATGAATCCGAGATTCGTGTGAGAAAAGCGGCAAAAATTGCCGTTATCGGATCCAAATGGCCACCGCGCATGCGCGGAACGGCCCGAGAATTGCGCCAGAAAGAGGACTACGCGTCCTAAGGACGCGCGTCCCCACCTCCATCTCCCGCTCCACAAATAGAACTCGGGCGCACGGCGCCCGGTCCGGGAGGCGACACGCGCTCCCAATGCATCAAGAAGGCAAAGAAGCAGCGGTAAGAGCGCGTCAGGGAAATGCACATGAAGCCTTTAAATTGGCAAACAACCTGAAAATGAAGAAGCGCGCGTGGCGCATATGAAATGGCAATAAAGCGTAACACTTAGAACTGTAACAGCAAGCGCATACAATCACAAAGTAACATAGCGCAAGTAACGTAAATAAGGAAGTAATGCACTTAACTGGCTGCGGAGCAGCAAAGAAAGAGGATATGGTATTCTCTTGTATGCCTTATATAGGGGTCCTCTCTATGGTTGTCACGTGATACCCACTGGTGTTTATGGGTATTGTAGTGTATTTATTTGTTTTACTTTACATGATTGGCTGCTGAGAATTTTCAGTAAAGAAAATTGAGAAGCATAATCGGAGCCTCCGGTCCTGACATAGAATTGGTGAGCGTGATCGAGATTTGGCATCCCTTAGCGCCGGGCTTTAAGTGGGATGAAAAAAATGGTGGGGTCTCTCAAAGGGGAAACGGTCACTACAACGCGGCCGTCTCCACGCATAACAGTAACCACGCATGCATTACAACGCATGCGTGGTTACCACGATTGCCTTTACGACGCATACCTTTACTACAAGATACGTAGTAAAGGCATGTGTGCTAAAGGTAATATAAAAAAAGGGTGGTTGGGGGGTCTCCTCCCCACAAAAAACCCCAAACCTGATTCCATCGATGTGGAGGCAATCGGCGTCGTACCGTCGTTAGAGGAAACGGAAAGACACCTCCGCTTCCTCTTTACGACGTGTGACGCAGATCGGAAGAGCTTCCAGAGGATAGGACGTAGCGAGGAAAGGGGGAATTTAGTTTAAGGAATTAATGAGGTGTAGCGAAGGGATACATTTAAGGGTTTGTGGATGGGGGAATCGCACAGGGAAACATTTTTAAAGTTATGGGGAGGGGAATTTATTAAAAGAAAAAGGGGCAGGGGGTCGCACAGGGGTATTATTAAAAAAAAAAAGAACATTTACCACGAAAATGACTTTATCGATATGCGTGGTAAATGCATTTTCGTGGTAAATGTTATTCGTGGTAACGGCATTCGCGTTGTAACGAATGCGTAGTAAAGGCATGCGTTGCAACGGAATGCGTTGTAATGACATACAACACTCTCAAAGGGACATGGGCAATGCAATGAAGGGCGTGGTCTCAAAACAAACAAGCTCAAAATCTTTGCTTAGCATGGTGTTCCGCCGGACTTGTATTTTCCTATTTCTGTCATTGTATCCGGATATATGATACAACAAGTAACATTATACCTACAACTAGTCAGGCCTATTGGCTTTGTCAATGGTTGTTAGTTGCATAAGATAAATAAGCAGCAACTATGGCTTGGATATGATGTTGAAAAAAGCTTCCACTTAATGCCCTGATGACACCAGGACAATGTTGCTGCCCCTGAGTTCCAAAAGGAGCAGGGAAATCCAGAGAGAAAATGACGCTCTTTAAAGGATTCCCTTCCCCCTACAACCCTCACCTGGCATGACGTCATGTCATAACTTCTCCACTAGTAAAGAAGTAAGCAGTGTGAGGAGGCGTACATCAATGTGCCTGCTGTCACTGCAGTCCGGAAAAAACGGACGCCTGTGCCTGTGCAAAAAACAGAGCCCAACAGAGACCCGTTTCGAGGCCCCCCTTTAAAAAACTGCCGGTGACGTCAGACCCCGTGAGACCCGGCCCAGTTCCCGTAGCTAGGTGCACATCCAGTGAGATGATTCTAACAATGGCGGTCGCCACCGTTTACGGTCAGAAGGTTGCCACGCAAGATGAAAATCTACACAAGCTGCAGCAAAAGCAACTCGAGTAGGTGCGCCCTCTGGCACACTGCGAACGACACTATTGGAGCTAAATCACTGCGAGAAGTGCAAAGTGCCTATTTCCGCCAATTGGCAGAACTTTGTGGACTCTCACAGAATTTTTATGTAAATCCGCGAAATTATGCAGACTCAAATTCTGAGTTCTGCCAAGCCCTAGTTACTTTTTGTAATTCGCAGAAATGATATCATCTAAGTGAATTATGGACTTCAACCCATGGGATGTATGAGCGTTAGTGCAGTTACAGTATATTACACTACTCGTGGGACTGCGCTCAATACACATGTAAATAATACTCTCGGGATTCTGAAGTAATTTGCAATATACTCGGTTTCATCCTAGAATTATTATTATGCCATAAAAATCCTCTATAGTATGCATACCTTTTGGGGTTTCCTATTACCAATTCTTGAGTTGATATGTGCTTTTTGGGAAAAGAGACGGGATGCTTTCAGTAATATATACTTATTTTCTGAACTCTTTCTCCCCGCCCCTCCCCCCACCCCTCCTCCATCGCAGCTCTGTCTGCTCCCCCCAACCCCACCCCTTCCACCAGAAGCCGTGTTGTTTACATCCACTTCCTGATGTTTTCTACACACAGTGATTTGTGGAATTGACTCGATATTGATCTCGACACACACACACCAGCAACCCGAGATTGGCTGGACGCTTGCTTTCCTTGCAATAACTGCTTACGTTACAACGCGTCTGCATCAATGTCAGATTATCCCAACTACTTCTGTTAATTACAGACTCACACCCATTCACTCTGACACAACCGCACTGAGCAACGTCGCTTTTTTGTTGGCAAAACTGACTTCGAAAAGTTGGAAGGAAAGAAGGGTCTTTTTGATCTTTATTCAGCCTAAGGGTGACACCTGGTGGTTTTATGTGGCACTTGCATTGTCTTTACATATTTGGCGTATATTGTATTGCCACAAATTAGATGTATTCAATTCTATTTATAAACATTTGAATATCATAGCTGCCATATAGACTTAACATGCTAATAGTACAACATACAAATATAACATAAAATATGAATATAATATAGCATAACGGAACTTCACGCACTGCAGGGACCCTGGACTTAGACAACTCATCCTCAAAGCGGTCTGATTTCCCCTTTGCTCTCGTTGGATACTGTATGTACCCTCTCCTCTCCTCCACTGCCACAGCGCCTAGAAGCATAGACTTCGTCTGAGCAGTATCTGGATACCATTGTATTTTATTATGCCAATACGCATTTCAACCTATGGTGCTTGTGCCTAGAGCCTTTGGGTACATATTTATTTACATAGTTTTTTGTGAAGCACGGACCAGGCCTCCTGGGTGATGTGCCATCGTTACACGCAGTGATATGTGGTTATTGTTGCGTGTACATATACGTGTAAAATTGACCTTAAATGACAGACATATAACCATTTACCAACTTAAGATGGCCGCCATTAACCCAGAGTAAGCTCTAACATTATGTGCAGCGTTTGTTATGGTTACTCACATGCTGGCCGGAAATTATGTAATTTCCCCCGGAAGCATTCCTTGGTTGAACTGATTAAAAATGGCGACTATCCCTGTGAGTGTTATGCAGTACGAAAAAGGCGCACAGCCGAAACGCGTCCTGTTTGTCCTGGTTGCCTGTATGCGGAAATAACAAAACGTATAATCCACCTTCATTAAGAGTGCGGTCTATTCTTTTGTTCCACAAAGGAAGTTTGAGCCGGATACATATATATATATATATATATATATATATATATATATATATATATATATATTTCCAAAAAAGAACACCCAGCTTGGAGAGCCAACGTACGTAGTGTCAATCTTTATTCTGTGAGGCAGCCTTGATGAACAAACTTCATACGTACGGCAAATGTCTCGTCAACAAGTCCTTACGCGTTTCGGGCGTCCTCGCGCCCTTGCTCACAGGTGTCGACAATGAGGACAGGCAGATTGCCGCATCTCTTATACCCAGCATTCTCTGTTCCGTGGTGGACATACTTTGCATAGTGCATGCTGGTATATTGAGTTCCTTAATTTGCATTTGCCTTGTTGAATGCGGCTGCCGTAAACCCCATGAAAAATTCTTACCCCAGTGCGTTGCTGTACCAGATGGGGCTTGCTGCAAGACTGGAATGTCCAAAACAGAAGACACAACGTTCCGTGTTGCGCTGTGAAATACCTGCGCTCGGACCCACACATCCGCGGGAGGGCTCTCCGCGACCCGGGAAAGGCCGCAATTAATATTTCCAAAAAAGAACACCCAGCTTGGAGAGCCAACGTACGTAGTGTCAATCTTTATTCTGTGAGGCAGCCTTGCTGAACAAACTTCATACGTACAGCAAATGTCTCGTCAACAAGTCCTTACGCGTTTCGGGCGTCCTCGCGCCCTTGCTCACAGGTGTCGACAATGAGGACAAGCAGATTGCCGCATTTCTTATACCCAGCATTCTCTGTTCCGTGGTGGACATACTTTGCATAGTGCATGCTGGTATATTGAGTTCCTTAATTTGCATTTGCCTTGTTGAATGCGGCTGCCGTAAACCCCATGAAAAATTCTTACCCCAGTGGGTTGCTGTACCAGATGGGGCTTGCTGCAAGACTGGAATGTCCAAAACAGAAGACACAACGTTCCGTGTTGCGCTGTGAAATACCTGCGCTCGGACCCACACATCCGCGGGAGGGCTCTCCGCGACCCGGGAAACGCCGCAATTAATATTTCCAAAAAAGAACACCCAGCTTGGAGAGCCAACGTACGTAGTGTCAATCTTTATTCTGTGAGGCAGCCTTGCTGAACAAACTTCATACGTACAGCAAATGTCTCGTCAACAAGTCCTTACGCGTTTCGGGCGTCCTCGCGCCCTTGCTCACAGGTGTCGACAATGAGGACAAGCAGATTGCCGCATTTCTTATACCCAGCATTCTCTGTTCCGTGGTGGACATACTTTGCATAGTGCATGCTGGTATATTGAGTTCCTTAATTTGCATTTGCCTTGTTGAATGCGGCTGCCGTAAACCCCATGAAAAATTCTTACCCCAGTGGGTTGCTGTACTAGATGGGGCTTGCTGCAAGACTGGAATGTCCAAAACAGAAGACACAATGTTCCGTGTTGCGCTGTGAAATACCTGCGCTCCGACCTGCACATGCGCGGGAGGGCTCTCCGTGACCCGGGAAAGGCCGCAATTAATATGTTTAAAAAAGAACACCCAGCTTGGAGAGCCAACGTACGTAGTGTCAATCTTTATTCTGTGAGGCAGCCTTGCTGAACAAACTTCATACGTACAGCAAATGTCTCGTCAACAAGTCCTTACGCGTTTCGGGCGTCCTCGCGCCCTTACTCACAGGTGTCGACAATGAGGACAGGCAGATTGCCGCATCTCTTATACCCAGCATTCTCTGTTCCATGGTGGACATACTTTGCATAGTGCATGCTGGTATATTGAGTTCCTTAATTTGCATTTGCCTTGTTGAATGCGGCTGCCGTAAACCCCATGAAAAATTCTTACCCCAGTGGGTTGCTGTACCAGATGGGGCTTGCTGCAAGACTGGAATGTCCAAAACAGAAGACACAACGTTCCGTGTTGCGCTGTGAAATACCTGCGCTCGGACCCGCACATTCGCGGGAGGGCTCTCCGCAACCCGGGAAAGGCCGCAATTAATATGTCCAAAAAAGAACACCCAGCTTGGAGAGCCAACGTATGTAGTGTCAATCTTTATTCTGTGAGGCAGCCTTGCTGAACAAACTTCATACGTACAGCAAATGTCTCGTCAACAAGTCCTTACGCGTTTCGGGCGTCCTCGCGCCCTTGCTCACAGGTGTCGACAATGAGGACAGGCAGATTGCCGCATCTCTTATACCCAGCATTCTCTGTTCCGTGGTGGACATACTTTGCATAGTGCATGCTGGTATATTGAGTTCCTTAATTTGCATTTGCCTTGTTGAATGCGGCTGCCGTAAACCCCATGAAAAATTCTTACCCCAGTATATATATATTTTACCTACTGGCAGTCGCCAGTAGGTAGTTATAGTTAGGATTTATTTTCCATAGGAAATCCGCAACATTCTATTTGGAATAACATTGGCGCAGATTGACGAATCTTCGTGAAATTTTACAAACTTTTGGCCAGCTCTGGTCCGCTCCTATCTCAAGCGGGGGCCGAGAAAAAAGGGGGGTCCCAAAACGCGTTTTCCCCATGCATTTTCCCATAGGACCTGTTGACGCAGCTACAGCCCGAACTGCTGAACGGAATTACACCAAATTTGGCAAAGAGGTAGTCCTCAGTTCAGACTCGTGCCTTTTGCTTAAATGGTGTAAATCCGTTCAGTAGTTCCTGAGAAAATTAGAGTTCAAAAGATAGATATATCTGGGCGTGAGATCTGATTGGCTGTCAGTACTTCATCCAAGAAGTGTTGGCAGCCATCTTGGAACCAATATACATGATAGCACCTCATTAAAAAGCATTGCAGTTAATAGAAGGTTTTAAGACTTTAGTTACATTATAAATCATTTGTTGATGGTACCATACTCATTTTAGGAATTGTGGTGTGTTCTAAGGTGATTTTACCATGTGAAAAAGCCTTCTGCTGTGATATCATGAATCATGTTTGAGACAAAACTATTTTCTCATGCTTTTCATACAGAGGTTTGGAAGGTGATGTATAAGCTAAACTGAGAGCATATTTTCTGTAAGTTCACATTATCTTTCTCAGTCATTTGAGAATGAAGTCTGACATTCTCAGTGAAACATGTACATCCAACAAGGGAAGAGACTGTCAGTTGATTCCTTTGTGTTCTACTGCAGCTTCCCAGAGTGTTCTAAAGAACAACTAGAGCGCTAACAGTCCTACTCATGACAAACGTATTGCACACCTGAAGCCATCTTGATTGGAATAAAGTGGTAACTCTAAACATTTAATTTAAAAAGGAACAACATGAGGGGGTTCATTTTGCCATAGAAAGTATGATTAGTGCTGCAGAAAGAAAAATTAGGGCACATTTTTAGTGACTTCTCAAATCCTCTTCTATTTCATGCACTTTCAATACCAGCAGCAGACTTCCCTGGTGAGCAGTAGCTTTACTACAGTGATCTAATAAGCAGCTAGAGTGCTAACATTCTGAATTTATGGCAAATGTGTGACACATCTGAATGCCTTCTTGATGGAATCAAAGTAAAAAACTGAAAGTATTTCCTACTGAGGAGACTGTAGTAAATGAGGAAATTAGGAAACTTCATAACAAATAAGTCTCCCAAAGTATAGCCCAAGTATAGCCCAATTACAAAATGTCCCAGAGTGTTCTAACGAACAACTAGAGTGCTAACAGTCCTACTTATGACAAAAGTATGGCACACCTGAAGCCATCTTGATTGGAACAAAGTGGTAACACTTAAAACATTTAATTTAAAAAGGAACAAAATGAGGGGGTTCATTTTGCCATAGAAAGTATGATTAGTGCTGCAGAAAGAAAAATTAGGGCACATTTTGAGTGACTTCTCAAATCCTCTTCTATTTCATGCACTTTCAATACGAGCAGCAGACTTCCCTGGTGAGCAGTAGCTTTACTACAGTGATCTAATGAGCAACTAGAGTTCTAACATTCAGAATTTATGGCAAATTTGTGACACATCTGAATGCCTTCTTGATGGAACCAAAGTAAAACACTGAAAGTATTTCCTACTGAGGAGACTGCAGCAAATGAGGAAATTAGGAAACTTCATAACAAATAAATCTCCCAAGATGGCCACCAGTAGCCCAAGTATAGCCCAATGACAGAATGTCCCAGAGTGTTCTTAAGAACAACTAGAGCGCTTACTGTCATACGTATGACAAAAGTATGGCACACCTGAAGCCATCTTGATTGGAATAAACTAGTAACACTTAAAACACTTAATTTAAAAAGGAACACAATGAGGGGGTACATTTTGCCATAGAAATTATGATTAGTGCTGAAGAAAGAAAAATTAGGGCACATTTTGAGTGACTTCTCAAATCCTCTTCTATTTCATTAAAAATTTCTGATATGCAGACTGAAACATGCACTTTTAATACCAGCAGCAGACTTCTGTGGTGAGCAGTAGCTTTACTACAGTGATCTAATGAGCAACTAGAGTGCTAACATTCAGAATTTATGGCAAATGTGTGACATATCTGAATACCTTCTTGATGGAATCAAAGTAAAAAACTGAAAGCATTTCCTACTGAGGAGACTGCAGTAAATGAGGAAATTAGGAAACTTCATAACAAATAAATCTCCCAAGATGGCCACCAGAGACAAAAGAGCCCAAATGCAGCACACATATAACCCAGATGTAGCCCACATGGAGCCCAATGACAGAAGTGTACAAAACACTTATTTGTTGTGTATTTGCAGTTTTATATAGTGCAGACTTGTCAGGTATTGGAGTGCTTTACATGAGCATTGGTTACATCACACAAGATCAAATTCATTTTGGTTGTAGATATGGGGAGATTAAGTGATTTGACCAGAATCACAGAATGTTGAGCTGAAGCAGAAACTCCAACCTGGTTCCCCAGTTGCAAAGTCTGCAGCTCTGAAAGTAACACCACATCCTCTCCCCTAAGTGCAACATTTAATCAAGTGGTCAACTGGATAAAAAAAACATAAAGATTACAAAGAATCTAAAAGTTCTTTGCCGCTATTTGAAAACTCAGAAAATATGTCCTCATTTTAGTTTTTTAGAGCACTAACCATAATTTTGATTTCAAATAAGACCCTCTCATATATGTAATTTCTAAAGGAAATGCTCTAGGTATTAAAGTTTTGATTACATCAAGATGATGTCAGGCGTTCCACACTTTTGTAATAAATATAGAATGTTAGCAATCTAGTTGTTCATTGGGATACTGTTGAGAGGCAGAGGCCAGGGGCACGGACTCTGAAAATTGAAGGCAGGTAGGAGAGTGCAGAGGCAACAATTTGACCACACTGGGCAGGCAGGAAGGGCAGTGGCAGCACAACAGACTATGGAGGGCAGTGGAAAGGGGGGAAGGGGCAACAAACCAACAATATAGGGCTGGTAAGAGAGGCTGTGGCAATATAATAGACCATTGTGGGCAGAAGGAAGAGGCAGTGGCAGTACAACCATACATGCCAACAGACCAGTTTCAGCCAGGAAACGTCCAATGTTTTTAAGCTCAAATGGGCTTTATTTGATCTGTCTCCTGTCTACAATCTCCTCTTTTTCAATGTAACTCAAAGGGGAAAATCAATACCCCACTTTTTTACAAAATCTCCCTCTTACCAAGTTCAAAATGTTTGCAAGTATGGTACATTGAATCATGGTAGACAGGAGGAATTGGGGTAGGGACATGGACTCGGATAACAGAGGACAGGAGGGACATGGAGAGGTGCACCAAACTGACCCTACAGGGCAGGCATCAGGGTTTGCAGCAGCACAATACACCACACAGGGCATGCGGGACGGGAGTGCAGCACAACAATCCATAGAAAGCAATAGGGAGGGGACAGCACCATGCACATGGACAACAGAGAACAGAGGGGAAAGAGGCAATGGTAGCTAGCTGACCATAATGGACAGACAGGAGAGAAAGCTGCAGCATAACAGACCGTAAAGGGCAGGAGGGATGGATCAGGGGCATTACAATGGAACAGACAAGCCAGGAGGGAGGGAATAGGGGTCTGCACATGGAAACAGAGGGCTGAGGGCAAGGGGGCAGGGCAGGAGCAGCAAGATGACCATGGAGGTCAGGCAGGATGTGCACAAGAAACAAGACACACCATGGAGAGCAACAGTGAGACTATGATGACATACACACAGACCATGGAGAGAAGGTGGGAGGGGGTCAGGGGCAGCTAGCTGACCACACAGGGAAGGCGGGAGGGGCCATGGCAGCACAGAAGACCATGCATGGCAAGCGGGAGGGTTAGTGGCAGCACAATGGCTATGATGGGCAAGAAGGAGGGTGCAGGGGCATGCACAAAGGACCATGGAGGATAGAAGGGAAGGTCAGGACCTGGGCACAGACAAGAGAGTTCAGGGGAAGGGGCCTCACAACAGACCGCTCGGGGCAGGCAGGAGGAGCAGTTGCAGCACAACAGACCAGGGAGGGCAGAAGGGTGTGGCAGTAAAAGGGACCATGGAGGACAGGAGGTAGGGGATAGGGGCATGGCATGTGGACAGGTAGGGTGGAGGTGGCAGGGACAGGTTACAGTCATCTGACAATGCAAGGCAGGTGGGAGGGGAGTGGCAGCTCAACAGAACACTCAGAGTAGATAGGAGTGGCAGGTCCATGGAACATGGTGGGCAAAAAGGATGGAGCAGGGGCATGCACAAAGACATCGGAGAGCAGGGGGAAGGACAATAGGGGCAGCAAGCTAAGCACAGAGGCTAAGCAGGAGGTCAATGATGGGCCATAGAATTGGGCAATGGAGGGCAGGAGGAGTGGACTGGTACATCATGCTAAATGTAGGGCAGTGGTGTACACAGTCCAGATCCCCCTGAAGGTTAGGAGATTTGCTGCATTGGGTCTCCTCCTAGCGAAAAGGGAGGTCGCCATCCACTGGGGCAGGAGAACAGTTCCTAAGCTGCAGGATTGGTTGAAAAGTTTAGTATACTGCAATACAAACTCGGAGGTATATTCCAGATTGATGCCTCTGACGTCACGGCCCAAAGATATATGGGGTCCCTTGAGAGCCTATTTGGAGAAGATTAGACAGGCCCCCAACACTCAGCCAGATAATGGAATAGTGCCTGAGGGTGTGGGTTGAGGGGACACGTTCGGGCCTCTTGAGGCTAACTTTCGTTTATAGAAAAAAATTCTTTCTTTCATCATATCCTAAACATAAAGGCATACCTGAGCGTATAATCAGTGCGTTTACTAAAAGACATTTAAGTAGACGCATGACCAAGAGATTCCTTCCATAACAACCGACGATCCAGGATTATTATTGAAAGGTTGCTTATAGTAGGAATCAAGAATATACTAAGGTTGATTATAATAGAGAAACAAAAGCTACAACTTTAAATACAGGTTAGCTGTAATAATCTATCAAGTGACTAACAGAGAGATCCGAATTGCTAGTCTTGATAAAGATGGAATAATAATTCAATACCATCGAAACGCGTCGACGCCCTTTGTTTCTGTGTGGCAGAATCTGTGGAAACACTTTGTCCTGCAGATGAAATAATAGAACTCATCCAGGTTTAGTGTACATACCTTTCCGTGCGATCTGTCAAATTGATGACAAATTGTAATGTCTTTAGATATAGGTTTTTTTCTCTCTGTTAAAATTGTGTTATAATATAATGTTGTATTGTTTTTATACTATTGATGTAATGTTTTAACAAAAAATTAATTTTTGTTTTAAAGAGAACTGTATCACATGTTCAATGTGATTAGTTTTTTAACAGAAAAAATTCAATAAAATATATACGATCTAATTGTTGGTTGTGCGAATAAGAATTTTTTAATAAAGTATAGCATAATATGTGTAGATAAGATTGTTTCTTGTACTAGTACACAAGGGATATTTCAATTGAAACTAACTTTCGTTTATAGACATTCCAGATGGGGGGAGTGAGGTGGGGGGTCGGGCGGTCGGGGTGGGGCACTGTCGGCAGGATAATCCAGTGGTGGGATGTGGGGAGAGCGGGCGGGAGTGGACGGGCCGTGGGGTAGGCGGGTGTGCTGAATGCCACAACTGTTCTGACTGTTCGGAGCACTATTCCTTTCATTGTATTATCATTCTCAGGAAAAACTGGCATGCTTATTCGTATTCGCTGTCTAAGCACGGCAACTTTTGGGTGCTGACTCTCTTATTGGATGTGCACAATGACTTGGCCGTTTGGATCATAATTTTCTTTCATTGTATTATCACTGTCAGGAACTGCTTGGATGTCCTATTTGGTACTTCTTTGCAATGCTATGTAACTCTCATGCGCTATTGGAAAAATAAAGTGTTAAAAAAAAAATGTAGGGCAGTGGCAGCACATCAGAACATGCATGGCAGGAGGGAGGGGGCTAGTCCATGGATTCAGACAACAGAGGATAGGGAGGAGGTGGATGGGGCAGCAAGCTAACTGTTCAGAGAAGGTGGGTATTAGGAACTTTATTGTTTTTAAAATGTGTGTCTGTGCGAAGTACTTAAAATATGAACAAGTATGCAGCATAATCTCACTTTTATTCAGGAAGAAGAAGACGTTTGTAACTGTGACTCCAGGCTCACTTGGCAGAAACACCCCCTGACCCTCCACCCCCATCGCAAAATGTAATTCCCGTGAAAAGGGTAGGTGGACGCAGTGTTATATAGAACATAGTCCTGAGAGCACGATTGAAAATGAAAACTAGATATAGTATATGGTATAAACTATGCACCAAAAAGTGTGATATAAAATGAACTGGGGCATGAAATATAATTTGCAATACATTGTGCGCAATGACAGATTCATTGGAGAGCGTGAAATAGGACAGGCACTAGCGCGTGCTATGCGATATGCGCCTTGGAGTGTAATATGCACAGGGCAGTGTTGTGTAACCTAACTAGTCTCTAAAGTTGTAATATAAAATATGTGCTGGGGAGTGTAACGTTGCATATGCACTGTGACAAAGATATGGATCCCAGATTGTAATATGTATGGCATAGCGCTGTGCATTATAACATAGGCATCGAGGAAGGCACGTTAGATGGGGCAATATAACCCGTGCGAAGGCAAGTGTGGCATGACATATTCACGGGGTGGTGTTACAGTGCACATGGGCTAGAGAGTGTCATAGCATACGCACTAGCTGGTGGAATACAACACAGAGGTGTGTGGCACTCGGCGGGCACTGGTGGGTGTAACACAGCATTGGGCTCAGCCAGGAGCATGCTGTGACTCTCAAGTGAGGTTCGTCTCCTTTCCAGAGAGTAAAATAAAAAGTATTACACATCCGGCGGTGGATGTGTGTTTTATTAACCGTGAGGGGGGTTTCTTGCATAGTTTGGTTGAATTTGGTTGAATTTTTGTCGAATCCCCTTTGAATGGCTTGGTGTGCGTGTGTATTAAATGTGCCCGTCAATAGCTACCCATGTTTATATAAATAAACAACAAGGGTGTCTACTTGGAGAGTACCCACCGGCGGGGGCACCGGGATTAGGCACGGTAGGGCGTCAGACACGTCAGAGCTTCACTAGCGGTGTAAATACATTCCACGTGGATTCATTGTATGCATAGTCGCCTTTTAATGAATATCACGCAAATCGTCATGGTGATAGGTACATACGGTTTGTCCAGCATGTCCTAGGTGTTTCTATAAATATATTAAAAAAAATAAAAATAAAAAACAAAGGCCGGCTCCGGGGGATGGGGTCCCTGGGGCCATAAGTGGCCTGAGGAGAGGGGCAACGCAGCCCCCCTCCTAAAGAATAATAAAAAAAAAAAGGCCATGACCCAGGGGTTGGGGTCCCCAGGGCCGATTACGGCCTTGGGAGGGGGGCCACGTGGCCCCCTTCCAAATGTATTTTTTTCAACAACAAAAAATTAGGGTGCAGGCCCTGGGGGATGGGGTCCCCAGGGCCAATAAATTAGAAAAAGAAGGGGGGTCACACAGCCCTCCTTCTTAAAAAAATAAAATAGATAAAAGACTGGCATCGCGCCGGAGGCCACGCCCCCTCCTTGTAGCACTCTGCAAACGCGCCCCCTGGCCAGTTGTAAGTTGGGGAATTAATTCCCCTTCAATACTGAGGGTCCCTGAGGGCCAACTAGCCCAACAGGTATCTCCATGCGCCAGGGAGCTGCGTTGCAGACAGGTGTTCTGAGGCCACACCCCTTTTTACACCTCTATGCAACGCAGCTCTGTGGCGCTTACTGGAGGTACCTAGTGGGCTAGTTTGACCCTAGGGACCCTTAGGATTCAAGGGGACTTAATCTCTCAATTTAGAACGGCCACAGGGCGCGTTTAAACAGTGGTGAAGGGAGGGGACGGGGCCTGAGGTGACGTGTGCAAACAAGCCCTGTGGCGCGTTTTAAGTTGGGGAAATAATTCCCTTTCAATCCTGAGGGACCCTGGGGGCCAACTAGCCCACCAGGTGCTTCCAGTAAGCGCCACTGCTCTGCGTTGCAGAGAGGTGGTGCAGGCCGTGCCCCTTTTTACACCTCTCTGCAATGGCGCTCACTGGACGTACCTAGTGGGCTCTTTTGCCCCTAGGGACCCTCAGGATTCAAGGGGACTTAATCTCCCAACTTAAAACGGCCACAGGCGCGTTTAAACAGTGGTGAAGGGAGGGGACGGGGCCTGAGTTAACGTGTGCAAACACGCCTTGTGGCGCGTTTTAAGTTGGGGAAATAATTCCCCTTCAATCCTGAGGGACCCTGGGGGCCAACTAGCCCACCAGGTGCTTCCAGTAAGCTCCACTGCGCTGCGTTGCAGAAAGGTGGTCTAGGCCGAGCCCCTTTTTACATCTCTCTGCAACGCAGCTCTGTGGCGCTTACTGGAGGTACCTAGTGGTCTAGTTGGACCCTAGGGACCCTCAGGATTCAAAGGGACTTAATCTCCCAACTTAAAATGGCCACAGGGCGTGTTTACACAGTGGGGAAGGGAGAGGACGGGGCCTGAGGTGACGTGTGCAAACACGCCCTGTGGCGCGTTTTAAGAGGTAGTTTTAATCCCCTGCCCTATTATATACTAGGGGCTTACAGAGGAGGTCATGCTAATCACAGGGGGACCCCAATGCATAGTGTTCCCTAGTGTATGTAGGTGTTTGCACTGTATTCTGAGTGTCTTTTACCATAGCACTGGCTCTAGGACTGGTTAGTCAGACTCAGTTACCACCAGTAGCCGTCTGAAAAAGTTGAGGGTACAGGATGATTTTGCAACAAGGCTTCTTTCTGCTCTTCTTTTTGTTCTTTCTGCACGTTATCCTTCTTCCTGCACTTTTCTTCATCTTTGAGGACTTCTGTTGCTTCTTTCTACATTTCTTCTTTTTCTTTCTGTGCGTTTTTTCTTCTTTCTTCACATGTCCTATCTCTGTAGGCATAGATAGAAATTAGCATTTAAAAAACCTTAAAAATTCACTGAAAAAACCATAGGTTTCAGGGGCGTTATAGTTAGCTGGACTTTTCACTTGTACAAAACAATTGAAATTCCCCCGTTATAGTTAGTTCAGCTAACTATAACTCGCGCGCCCGCAATGCACTGCTGATGACATCACATATTACATCACTCATGACATGGTCAGTGACATCTCAAATGACATCACTGATGACATCATCCTTGTGATAGAGTGGCAGACCTCCTCTCCCCCTAATATAACCTTTGATACACACATTCAAAAATAGAAACTAACATTTTCAAAACAATGGACATACCAATACCAGTTACAACAACCTATTCAGTAATTCTAAGATCCACATACACATCCACTCATTCACCAACAGTCCTATACAGTCACTCATACATGTACTCACTCATTATATGTACTCATACACCTATACATCCTGTTATACAACGCCACTCACCCATAGAGTTACTCACACATATAGTCACTCATGCTAATAAAGAATCAAACATCCATTTACTTGCATATACAGTTATACACACACCACCACACTTACTTCTACAGAAACTTACACATACTTAGTCTTTTAAACAATCACTTACAGAAACACATACTTATTCATACAGGAACTCTTCCAATCTCTCACTCTCACATATACTCACTTATATACACCAATAGTCACATATACTAGTTTAAAACATATGTAGTTACTCATAAAGACACCATTGAGACAGTCATTCACTCACTAACACACCCATGCACACACTCATCCACCCATACAGTCCTGTACACATGCTGTCTTCAACACATACAAACAGTGAGTCACTCATTCATGCACCTATGCACTATGTAATACCCCCCACTGAACCATACAGACACTCATACTGATACTCAAAAAACCAACTAATAACCTATATAGACACTCATGTAGCTACTCACCAACCCATGCAGGCACTTATACACAAAGTGAGAGACTGATACAGATATTTACATATTTAAACATTACTCACTAAGCCATGTATTCACTAAGATACACTTAATCAGTCAGTTATACAATCAATTTTTCAAAAACAAATCATCCATTTAGACACTTATATACCCATTTATTCTTCCATCGACCTCGAGATATACATATATAAAACATATGTAATTTTCAGAAAAACAAACATTCACTGGATGATGTCATCAGTGATGTCATCAGTGATGTCATCAGTGATATCATTTGAGATGTCATCAGTGATGTCATGAGTGATGTCACTGACCATGTCATGAGTGATGTAATATGTGACGTCATCAGCAGTGCATTGCGGGCGCGCGAGTTATAGTTAGCTGAACTAACTATAACGGGGGAATTTCAATGGTTTTGTACAAGTGAAAAGTCCAACTAACTATAACGCCCCTGAAACCTATGGTTTTTTGAGTGAATATACATATATATATATATATTCATATACATATGAAAACAAAATATGACAAAAAACCCTAGAAATTCAGTGAAAAAAACAAAGGTTATAGTGACATCACAGTTAGTGGAAAATGTAAGTTTAAAGTTAAACGTAACTTTTTAAACAAAAAAAACACAAAAAGTGAACATTTATAGTTATTTCAGGTAACTATAACTCCTGCCCCCACAATGCAGTGTTGTCGTCAATGATGTCAGTTCTGAAGTCATCAGTAATGTTATCAATGATGTCACAGAACGTCATGAGTGTTTGGCATATGTGTTGTAATATGTGAGCCCATAAGTAGAGCTTGACAAGCGCATGAGTTATAGTTGCTTGAAATAACTATAACCATTGAATTACATTTTTATTTAGTTTAAAATGTTACATTTAAACTGACATTTTCACCTAACTATAACATCACTTTAACCTTTGTTTTCCCCCTGAATTTCTAGGGCTTTTTGAAATATTTTATTATCTTACATATGAACAATCAGGACCTCTCTCCAACCTCAGCAGCCAGCCAACCCACTGTTGTGCACAGCCTTAGGCCAACCAGGTCCTCTCTCCAACCAGAGCAGCCAGCCAACCCACCGTTGTGCACAGCCTTAGGCCCTATACAGTGTGGGATTGGTATCAGGGCTATCAGGACCTTTGGTGTCTAAATATGCTGTGACTGGTCAATTTAAAAGGGATTGGTCAATCCTGATTGTCTGGCCACAACATAGACATCATGTTGTTGCAGCCATTACAGGACTTGAGGACATAAGCCCAACTGAAATGCTTTATAGTGAAAACTGAATTTGAGAGTCACAATAGGAAACACTTAGGAAGCGTGATCACACAATGTCACAATGTAAATTGTTTGTTGGTTGTACTTTATTAATTTTAGGAATTAGGGTGTGTTCTAAGGTGGTCTTACACTTGCAAAAATGCTAATCCTCTGCTGGAGTGTTACGAACAATGTAGAAAACAGCTTTTTCTCATGATTTTCTCATAGGTGTTATGGAGCGTGTTCCAGAAGCAAAAATGAGAACACATTTTCTACAAGACCAAGGGGCGTATCAGCAAGGACCGGCGATAATTATCGCTAAGCGCACTTAGCCCTAGGATAATTATCGCCGGCTATCGCTGCTTTCTATCCTGGCGATAGCGTGCTATCAGCAACGCTTATCTCCAAAGTGATAGAAATGCAAGCGTTAGCTGGAACACACTGTGATTATCACTGGAAATCCAGCGATAATCGCACTGTGACTGGCGATACCTTACTGCTAGGGCAGGGTGGTCTTATCCATGTAATCCACCTCCCATTGGATTACATGGCTAAGTCAGAACTAAAGCAGGCATAAGGAAAGTAGCGATAACCATGGTTAGCGCTACTTTTCTTATCGCTATGCTTGTTAGCGATTCCCTTGATAATTGGAGAAATGTCGGTTAGCGACATTTCTCCAGTTATTTCGGGAAGGAACGCCCACTTTGCATCTCATTAGAGATGTAAAGCTGGGCGGTCAGTAAATAGGCGCTTAGGCAAGGATTCACGCGATAGCGTGACCGTGCTGATATAGCGATAAAATTATCGCCGGTTTTTGGCAGAAAACGGCCGCAAAAGCGGCGATAATTTTTTATCGCCGCCTTGTAGATATGCCTCTAAATTATCTTCCTCAGCGATGTGAGAAGTCTGATATTCTGAGTAAAAAGTACTTCCAAGAGCAGCAGCAGCACATTATTTGATTCCCAGTGTTCTACCGCAGCTTTACCATGGTGTTCCAATGAAGAACTAGAGCACTAACATCTGTATTTATGACAAAAGTGTGGCACTCCAGAACACCCTCTTGATGGAAATAAAGCTTTAAAATTGAAAGCATTTCCCACAAAGGTCACTGAAGTAAAAGATCACAAATGATGGGTTTCTCTTGTTGTAATAATAAATAATAATAATAATCTTTATTCGGAGGTAGTCACATCCATAAAAGATACACATCATCAATACAGCTGAGAAACAGTCTAGGTAATGTGCAAAAAACGCAAAATCCATTCAACCATTGATACATCTGGTATTTCTAGATCTAAGTGCTGCTCTTAAAAAATTCAAAACTGCAAAGAGCGTATAATCATTAGGCAGCAGCTGCAGATATATTAACCCCTTGAGTGCCCATGACGAGATAGTCTCGTCATGGGCCGCGGTTGCGCTGTGCCCATGACGAGACTATCTCGTCATGAGCCCCGCCCGCTAATGAAACGCCCGGCACAGGGCGTGGAAAGGGCGGGGCACTCAAGGGGTTAAGGAAACACAGTCTTGACTAAAACTCATCACCTTTAAAAGGGGTTTAAGATATATTCTCCTAGGGTGAGTAAAATATTTACATGAAAGTACAAAATGCATCCTGTGAAGACCTATTGTCGCAGCCACAGGGGCCTCTCGTCTCATTGTGTAAAACAAAACCAGCCGGCCAGGCTAAAAGGTGGTGGAGCTGATTAAATCTAAAACGAGCTATTAAAAAGCTATCCGAGGCATTTTTAAACTGCATAGAAAGTTCTCCATGCCCTGTGCTGATTTTAAAAGAACATGTCCTCTAATCGCTGGCTTAGTTAGCTCGGTATTGTCTAGGGGAGGCCGTGGTATGTTTAAAAAATAGCTCCTTCTCTATGCTCAGGTCCCGAGGCTTCACTGAGTCAGGCTTTAAGAAAATATCTACCCTGCCCAAAGCAAAAAACGTCTCTTTGATAAAACGTAGCCAGGGGATTTTCAGCGCATGATCTAGTGATAAACAATCTGAAACAATTGGACGGTTAAGAGCCAGCTCATTATTAGACCAGATTTTCACCCAGCAGGTCAGGGGTTTTACTGCCACCATGTCCGCTATATAATTTAACCCTTGTTCCTCATGCATGGAGAACGATGGAGTACCCTGTGGGACCTTCAAAATACATTTCAGGACCTTATTTTCTGTGATCTGAAGTTTATTGGTTGCAATATAGCCCCAAACCTCGCTTCCGTACAGAACCTTGGAAATACTAAATGACTGGTAAAGCTTTATAATCACACCCGGGGTCCATGTACCTAGTCTATGGGCATAGCTAGCAATGGCTCCCATTGATGTGTTCATATCGCCTACCTTCCCCTCTAGCAACTATTTCCAATTCAATTCTTCATCGAATAAGATCCCCAAATAATAGAAAGCTGGGACCTTAGCTAAAGTATGGGCACCTGCTTTGAGTGTCTTAGAGCGGGTCCCCGATGGCCAACTTCCAAAACCTATGACTTTGTGAAGTTGGCCGACAGGTCCAACCTGCTCATAAAGGCAACAAATCCATCAATCACCGCGTCATCGGCATATAAAAGAACTGGAATTGCTTTCCTACGCACTCGTGGACAGTCTGTCTGCAAAGATGTCAAGACCTCCTCGAGGCCGTTAATATATAAGGTAAGTAAAAAAGGGGCTTAAATGCACCCCTGGCGTACCCCCTTGTACAATTAAAATGATCAGTAGGTCCGCCCCCTGTGAGTGTCTAACTGCGGCTGTAGTGTGGGCATTGAGAGTCCTTAATAGATTTACAATAGCAGGCTTGACCCCCCCAAGGGAATCAAGTAGGGCCCATAATTTATTTGCGGTTCAGCAGGTCGAAGGCCATGATGAGATCAGTGAAACCCACTAAGAGAGCACCAGGTTGAGCAACCGTAAATTTAGCAATTATTAAATAAAGATTCAAGCATTGCAGCGTGGTTGATTTTCCCATTCAGAAGCCATACTGCGCATCAGAGATGAAATTATTGAACTCGGCCCAATCAGAAAGCCTATTAAGTAAGACCCGCCCCAGGACCTTGACTGTAGAGTCAATGAGAGAGATAGGGCGGTAACGATGGAGATTATTCTTATCCCCTTCATAAAGATCGGCACACTCGTGGCAGTAGAGCATGATGGTGGCAACCTGTTCCTTACCGCAGCATTTTACACTCTCGTCAAAACCGGGGCCCATACATCAGAATTATACCGGAAAAGATCTGGGGGAACTCCGTCAGGACCTGGGGCCTTACTCCGGGCCAGTCCCTCAATACCCACCCGTACCTAATCCAGGGTGAAAATTATAGGAATGTCCGACTGGGATGACCCTATCTCAAGGTCAAATCCGTTGCATTGTCCATAATTATATACCCCTTCACAATGGCCAATCCATTCTTCCGGGGTGATGTGTTGGCATAAGGCAGGTTTCAGTGGGTCAGAAAAACAGGGTCTGTTTATTACTTGCCAATATAAAGTGCTATCCCGCTGATCACTCGCTTGGATTAATCTTTCACATGCCTGCCCCTGTAGTGTTCGCCTCCGGTCCTTAAGGACCACCTTGTAGTTGGTTCAACAATCAATCACCCTATCTCTATCCCTGGGGGTCTCTTTGAAAGCCTTCTTTAGGAGACATAGGGCCTGATGTAGGCTTGCCCAGGAACACAGTCCCACTTAATTCTTAGGAACTGTATGACACTTTTTGTCATATAAATTATAGTTAGTGTTGTAGAAAGCTAAAATCAAGATACTTTTCTATGTTTTCTCAACTATTTTCCTCATCAATGCCAGTAAAGCATTCTGCTATGCATAGTGAAACATGTACTTCCACAACCAGCAGCAGTCAGTCAGTTAACTCCCTAGTGATCAACTGCAACATCCACATACAGTTCTAAAGAACAGCTAGAGTGCTAACATTTTGTATTTAAGACAAAAATGAAGTACTCCCCCGTTCCATTTGTTGGAATAGGAGCTGTTGAATTTAAAGCCTTTTCTCAGGAGCAGGTTGAAGTAAATGAGCACTGAAATGTTAATGCAGGCGTGAAACCAAGGGTGAAAATGTGAGGGGAGGTATGTGTGAGGGTAGTAATTTGAGGGATATGTATTTTTAAATGGGCTACAAACAGTTAAAGAGGGAGATGTCTGCACACGTACAGCATCCCTTTCCCACAATGGTGTGTGGGTGTTCGCATAGGGCTGGGTGCAGGACCAGATGCGAACCGTTGCTGCGCATGGTCAGAGGCAGTGCTCTGCGGGGGTTGTCTGCCTGCTGACAATTGGGTGCATGGCCTGGCCATGATGCCAGCCTCCGCCTTGTATGATAAAATGCCATGCGCAGCACAGGTTCGTGCCAGCAGAGGGTTGAGCACAGTGCCTGACCGTGAGGTCAGACCCTGCATATGGCCAACCCATCGCTGCACATGGCCAAAGGCATGTGCAGTGTGGGTTTACACAATGCAGTGTGGGTTTACACACAGGCCAATTTAGAATAAGATTCACAAAGCCCCAGGAATTCACTGGAAAAAACAAAAGTTAAACTGACATTTATAATTAGGTGTAGAAATAAGACAAGAACTAATGTTTAAAAACCTAAAAAAAACACTGAAAAACACCAGTTATAATTTAGTCAATTAACTACAACTTGTGCCCCGTCATTTAATGCATATGACCTCTCATAGTACATCACTCATGACATGATAAATGGCATCATTACTGACATCACTCATTAGAATTAAATAACAATATTGTTCAAATTACTAAGTACCACAGTCCCCAAGGTAATATACTCAACGGTACTAAGTACTGACGCTTCTTATTTTGTTTCCGTAGCATCCCTGCACTTTTCCTTGACCAGGAGAGTACTGATACTCACGGGCTTTGAACAAAAGAGCTGAAAACATGGGTTTTGCTGAGAATGAGGCTGCCACCACTCTGAGATCCCAGCAGCACTGTCTTTCTGTGTTAAGATTCCATCAGAGCCACCCAGGTTGGAGACCCCTCATCACACTGTGATTGACAGCGCAGGGACAATAACATTGGTGTGACACTACGCCTGCCCAGCCTTGTTCTGCACATGCTGAAAATCCCGGCTGAGGTGACCCAGACAGAAATTAGGACGATATACCAAGTATTACATTAAAAAATTGTCTCAAATGCTGTGTGTGCGTGGCTGTTTTGTGTGCCTGTCTGGGTGTTGGAGTACACTACAATGTGCCACTCCTGGATAATGCTTGTATTTGAATAGTGGTGGTTGAGAGCTGAAAGGATGTGGAAAGGAAAATTCAGGTATTCTGAAGCCGGGGCTTCAAATATCACATATCTCATTTAAACTTCATTAAATAAAACTAAAGGGGCATATTCTCGAGGACTTATTGCTGAGTTATCAGCACTTTATCGCAGCCAAAGTGGCGCTAAATTTATCGTTCTATTCACAAGCTGGTGCTAACAGCCCATATCACAAGTTTTCTTGCGATAGAAGCCACAAAAAACATTGCCACAGATGACACCGGCAGCTAACGCTAATGAGATGCAGAGTAGGCGTTCCCGTGCAAAAAGCCACGACAACACCACTTCGCAACATTCTCAACGACCAGCCAGATCGGCGATAAGATCACAAAACATGCGATAATGTGCATTAGCAGCAGAGATTTCACACCTGCTCCAACCTGGTGTTAAGTCGGACAACTACCTGCAGTATGAACGGGAGCCCAGCCCTGAGCCACACCTGAAGAACAACAGATGCCATGGAGCTACTGATCATGTAGCTCGGACATCCAAGAGGGCCAAAACACCCACCGCCACCCCCTCTCCCCCCCAGGCCCGCCAGCCCCACCCCGGGCCCCATCCCCCCAGACAAAGACATTTCACATCAAATTGATGAAATCATGAACAAAATAATTTGCCCGATGTCACACAATTACAACAATTAAGATTCATATGTGGTCAGAAAAAAGAGAATCGTCCATTCATCTTTGGATTTTCAAACAAATCTTTATTCAAATTAAACTCACGGCAGGTTTTCTCTGGACAATCTGTAAGTCACAGCCTGCAAGACAAAATTCAAAGTAAGAAGGTGTGTCATGCGCTCATCAAAGGACAGGGAGAGAGAGAGAGAAAGAGAGAGAGCAAGAAAGGGAGAGAGAGAGAGAGAGAGAGAGAGAGGGAAGGGAGAGAGAGAGAGAGAGAGAGAGAGGGAAAGGAAGAGAGGGAGAGAGTTGGTATGAGAGAGAAAGAGAGAGAGAGAGAGAGAGAGAGAAAGAGAGAAAGAGAGAGAGAGAAAGAGAGAGAGAGAGAGGGAGTGAGAGAGAGAGAAAGAGAGAGAGAGAAAGAGAGAGAGATAGAAAGAGAGAGAGAGGGAGAGAGAGGGAGAGAGAGAGAGAGACAGTGAAAGGAAGGGAGGGAGAGGGAGAGAGATTGCCGACACTGCACACCCAGGCCTCACTGCTCACCTGCTACCACCGGTGTGTCTCCAGTTTATAATGAGCAACCTCCCACGTGACCTTAAATACTTTAATACTTGCTAATATGTAGCATAGCAACGGGTCATTGACTCATGATTTCTCCACACAAGGATTTAAGTTTCGTTAAAAACTTTTTTTATTTCACTTCATTGTTCACTTATTTAAAAGCAATCACATAACAATCTTAGTTTATATTGTCACATTATTTTTTAACACTGTTATTTCTTTACAATGTATCAACAAGTTTCAATAGTACATTTTCTTATAAATATCATAATCTGTGCAGAAATTTCATAATCCGTACACAAATTCTTTAGGTCTTTCTCCTCAAGAAACTAACATAAACTTTACTAGACAAAATTATCTATCCCACACTTACACCTCATTCACATATTCAACACTCATATAACTGACACATACCACACACATCCATACTCCCCAGTACAGCATTGCATACACAGATGAAAACAACTTGGGGCGAAAACATCAACCCTCAGTTGCTATGCTGATGGCTGGGGCAACATACGTTTCAATGGACATGACACTTTGTCTCCATCTTCATCAGGACCTATTGTTTTTTATATTAATATTTTTTCTTTTGCTGGTGAACCGTGGGGATTCTGTTGCTTCTTGCTGTATTATAGTTACACTCCAGCCGGAAATAACAGCCCCTAAGCCCTTGAAAGTTACTTGGGGTATCTGCAGTCACAAACAAATTTTAATCTCTGTGCGCATAATTTTTATTGTGTTTGTAGGGTTCTGATTTCACACATCAGCGCGATAAGTTCCGATCATTCCGACGTGGGGGCAAGCAGGAACTGCAATCTTATTGCTTTTCTTTTCTTTGATATAGATAATGTTTTTTTTCCCGATAGTATGTAAGATGTCCTGGACCCCAGGTCTCTCTGGCAATATCAGTTCGTTTCGTCAAAACACTATATTGTGAATCATGTGGTATGGTGCTTCCCGCTGCTCCATACGATCTTCGTACAGACCTCCCTTCACGAGTCTCCACCCACGTGCCGGTATACACTGCAGTCCACCAGGTCCCTTATCTGCAACAGAGTCCAGATTAATAAATGGCAGTTGAGTTCATATCATTGCATACGCCATCATCGCTTGCCCGCCCCTGCGCACACAGGCTGCTGCACCCCAGCCCCTCCCGCCGCCCAGCGGTGATTCCCCGCCCCTGCGCACCCATGCCTCACTGCTAACCTTCCACCACTGGCGTGTCTCCAAGAGGGCCCACCACGTGCCGGTGCAAGCTCCAAGCCCGGGGCCCCCGACCATGGCAGCCTCCACATCATGCAGCCCCGCACCGCGGGCCACAAGGTCACACACGTGATTCTGGGCAAAGGCAGAGATCATATCAGTGCACACGGCATCATCACAGGCTGCACGCCCAGCTCTTAAGGTGCCACTAACTCTGTGAACCGCGAGGCAACACCACGTGGCGGTAGGCCCACACTGCCCGCTGGCTCAGGCCTACACTGCAGTCCAGCAGGGCTCACACTAATCCTCACCAGTCCGGGCCGCCCGGACGGCACATCATCGCAGGCTGCACACCCACTCAGCACTTAAGGTGCCCCTAACTCAGTGCACAGAAAGTCACTGTCCTGTGGCGGTAGGCCCCTGCCGGCCGCAGTGTATCCGTTGCCACCAAGTCTGTGCAACGCAAGTCATGGACCCTCTATGATTGAGTCTCGTGATATGCCAGGCGGACGCAGCCATGTCACCTCCGGCATTGGGGAAGAACAGGCATACGTAGCGTCACCCCCCACACCCCTTTATACGTAAGCTGAGTGGGCTGGCTCGGCATATGCCAGGCCAGCTTAAGGCTGTGAATAATTATCCCTGGGCGTGGTTCATTTCTGGGCTGGACAGGAAACCAACTGATGCGTGTGTCCCTGTCGCAGTGTCGGCGCCACATGGCCCGTAATCGACAATGTCGCATGCACACGGAGGGCGGCCGCGCACGAAGGGGCTGTACAGGGAGCGCAAGACTGCTCAGAGTCTTGGCTCATACATGCCAACTGTTGTGTGGGTATCGCTATTGGTGCACCATAAGCCTAAGGCCTAGCTCAATTGCAGCGCGAAAGCCACATCACATTTCCAGAAAGCAAGCAGTAGTCAGACTAACATTAGGGATTAAAGCACCTTTGTCTCAAAACACAAGGTGGTAGGACATCTGCACCTCCGACCTTGGTCTTGCATGCGGCAGGTATCCCCTGAGAGAGAAACTATGGCAGATGATTCCCACACGACTCCCACACCACGCACAGCGCTAATGAAAGACCAAAGTATCCACACCCCACACACATACAGACGTTGCACACACATACGACTCATTGGTCTAAGCTGTGGCATATCATCCACATAACTGCCGCAGGTCAGAAGAATGCCTTTTCTACGTGAGCCACCAACGCAAGGGCAGAACATCCCAGGCACATGCACAACACCTGTCACGTGGAACTGTACCGTGTCCGAATGCTGCCAGTTAGTTTCTGATGCATTGGTCTGCATGTTGTGGCCCTTGTCTTGCCCTTACTGACACACACATGCTAATTAAGTCTACGCAACTTCACTAGTGTTCAACTGTGAAGAGTGTTGATTAGAATGAAAAATCGTGTGCCTCAATGAGCATTGTCAGTACACAGTGAGGGACTGACTGATGCATTTCACTGAGGGGTGGGTCCCTATTGCCAACCCCACCTCTGTGAGCCAGACATAGTGGTTGGGATAGTTGCTGATAGACCTGTGCTCTTACGTGTCTTCAGCAATGTGAGTATGGTGTCCAACATCTTGCCATGTGGATCAATGTGATCCATCACTACAGGCTGTGTCCACCCAGTTGGGTGTGTGTAGGTATGCAAAGAAATGTTCTGTTGTAAAATGTGATGGGAACACTACTGTAGGCCTGCCAACTACTTTGACATTCCACACACAGCACTATTTCTAACATTGCATGGGGCAAAGTTGTGAAATTGCATGATTGTTGTATCAGAGCACTGAGGTCACAGCTAGTGCACACATTCCCAATCATCTCACTGCCTCTGTGCGTCACGGTCACAAATGCGCACTGCTTTCATTCCCCAGGGTGTACCTTTTTTTGCAACCAATGTCCTCACATTCATCTTTACTTTCATACTTGATCGATTATGGACATGACACATCTATGTGTTTTTGAATTTTTTTTATTCACATTTGGTGGAGTGTCAGAGCAGGAGCAGTACATGGCCATGCAAACCCCACATTACATTGTAGCCCAGTGGAGGGCCAGCCAGAGTCATTTACGGATTGACAGGTACATTGGAAGAGGAAGAGTACAGTCCGCAGTCTGATTGCTGTGTCATTGTTAAGCAGACAAAATATGTCAGTCCATGTGTGGAAATATAGATTTTTCTGGTCAGTTATGTCCCCTATCTTGGACCCCAACGGTTTCATGTATAAATCACAAGTACATGTATGTTCCCTCCAGTTCCAGTTATGAAGACGCAAACACATGTGCGTCCACCGTCAACATGTCCTCTTTCAGATCCGCCATGAATGGGCCGGATATTCTATTTCTAAGTATGAAAGGCCACCGGCCTTTATATGGTTCACTTATCCCATTTTACAGTTCAGGCGAGTAGGCCCTGATTCTGCCATCAAGTCTTTTCTGCCTTCTGCCTCTGAAAGCTCCAGTCTGAGCTCGCATCTGTATCCATGAACTTTGTCCTACTCCCTGCGCGGCTAACGGTGCCTGACTCCAGCCTGTTGCCTGCCAAAAACTGTATTTCACCTTCAAGATTATCTGCTTTGCTCCGCTCCCTATCCAATGCATTCCTGTCTAGTAGTTTAAGTAAACATTCTTTCAGCTACCGAGCAAAAGGCCCGGCTTCTCTGTCTTTATGCAAGTAATTCATAGCCCTATTACTATGGAAGATTTTTGCCCTCGCATCTAGTGTAGACACTTAGACGCTTGTACACGCACTAACAGTCAGTATAGTCAGTATAGAATAAGATTCTATCCTAAGAAGACCTTTCTTTTTGGATAACACAGTTCTTTAAACATAGGATGTTAGATATGATTTGGGATTAGGTTGACATAACCCCAGACTTCTGTCTCCACATGTAGAGCTAAATGTCAAGTCCCCTTCAACCCCTAGTTACACGTCAATCACACGTCATACTGCTGCGCGCGCATCTCTGCCAAGTATTTCTGCTGACATTGCGAAATTCTTTCATGGAACCACCCATTTATGACGTCATATCCAATGACGTTCTTTAAGCTACGCCCAGTTACACCTACTTTAGTGACGCATGTATGTTCTTATCTTTACTATCAACTGTTACGCCTCCTGCATTTGTTTCACTGTAATGCATATTGTATAAAAAATGATTATCTGTCAATAAAGGGGGCCCTTCACTTCCTGAACCTTCGTGGTGATGGAATGTGGAGCTCCTCAATTTAAATTGATTCTGGAATAAAGCCCGTTCCGAACCTCTAATACCACGGATTCTGCCTCTTATTTTACTGAGCTATTGTTATAGATTTTCCGCATCAAATTAAGTCCCGGTAATTAAATTATTTACCACATAAATGGCGCCCGAACAGGGACACTTTCTCATCTCACGCGCCGGAGGTGCGTTGCAGGCCCGGTCTCCTGTCACAGCGGGACGGACAACAACGCGTACCCACAGGATTTCCTGTATCTCCCTCCTGCCGAGCGGGGGTAACTGAGGCTGCGATCAACACCCAGACGAGGCGGTGAGAAGTGCGAAGTATCCTGACCAGAGCCTAGCTGAGAGAGCAAGATCCGAGGTATACAGAGGCCCACCAGTTCCGAAGTTCCGAAGTTCCGAAGTATCGAGTCGAGTCGAGTCCGGTCCGAGTCCAGTTCAGTTCAGTTCCGAGGCCTTCCGTTCCGAGCTACCCGGTGAGTACCATTGTCGGGGAGGCGTTCTGACGTGCACATAGGTTGTGCCGGTCAAGACGGGTTTGGGTACACAAATCCGGTCTGCACTGTTTCAGCAGTGTATCTGTACTGTTTAGCAGTATATCAAGTATGTCTAGTATATGAAGTCAGAATTATCTAGTTAAATATCGAGTATTATGCTTAGTGAACGGCCATCATTGTTGTTCGTTAAATGTTAAATGTTAAATGTTTTAAATACGTTCTGCATATTGTGGTATGAATGACTGTTCATTATTGTGTTTCGTTGTATTAAACGTGTTCAAAATTAGGTATCAGATCAGATCAGTTCTCAAAATGCCGCTTTTTTCAAAATTAAGACAGATCAAAACTAGAAAAGGGTTACTCGAAGAAGCCGTTCCCATTCCTCCTAGGGACACTCCAGGGTACTTTATGTATCATAAACATGGCCTAGACGCCATATTATTTCTTGATTTATGGGTAGACTACACCAAGGAATTACCAGAAAGTCAGAGGTGGCCCGCAGCTGGGACCTGGGATGCAGAGTGCATCGTGAAAGTAGAGGAAGAATTATGGAAAAAGAAAGCTAGACAATCACAGAAAGACGCCATTGAATTATGGCGTAAAGAATCGTATAGACGTACAGAAAAAGCACGTAGACAGGAAGAGAAGAGTAAGGAGAATTCAAATAAAGTTCGAGAAAATATATTAATTGAAGAAGGTATTCGAGTAAAATCAGAACAAGTAGACAGACAACGAAATACTCTTATGAATGGTATGTATCCTCTCCTAGCCGAAGGATTACCTAAGGCTACTCCGGAGATACCAAAAGACCTGCCACCCCCATTGTTTCCGATAAAGGTACATCCCAAAGGGCATCCCAGAACCGCAGAAGATGTTTTTCTTTCCTCTTATTTAGACGACGCAGCTCCCGAGTATGCTAATGCTGCGCCACATAGACCGCCTGCAGAGGGGGTTCAACGCCAAGACCCTCTTCCGTCTGTACCTCCGCAACAGCAAACTCCGACACAAGTTCAGGCAAGCACATCTGCTTCGACATCTGTATCCACACCTATAGTTGCCATATCACGTTCGACGAATCCTTTCACATCCAGCACCCCAGGTGGGGCTACCGGAGGTGCATCAAACATTTTTTCCACGCCACCCAGAGTAAATAAACTTTCCTTTCAAGAATTAGCTCACCAACGTACGCCCAAACTAGTAACTCCCAACACGCTCAAGGAACTTCTAATAGATTGTAGATATGATCCGGTGCCCGGAAAAGGGGACGAAATGATGCTAGCATCATTACGTATCCGACGAGCTGCTATATATTTAGGGAAGCTACCAGGAATGACTACGCACTTAGAAAATATATATCACTTTGTCCAGTCAGGACGAGATTCCGAAAGTATTAATAGAGCCTTGGAGTACCAGAAAGTGGAGATACAGGGGGAACTGTTACGTTTCCTCATAAATTGTGTGATCAGAAATCAAGACCGACCAGGGGTAAATCCGAAAGAAATGCAAATTCTTACCACATGGAGTCAGAATATATCAGAGGGGAGACATGATAAACGATCATGTATAGTAGCTATGTGCCGAAAGATCCGCAAAGAAATAGAACGAATACACGAGGAAAGATTAGCAGTAGACGAACCTGAACAAGCAGAAGACGAGGAAGAATTAGAACTGCCCACAGGACAGTTAGAAACTATGGCCTATATAGGTAGAGGGAAATATTGTAATAATACTAGATGCATTACTGATCCGATACGTCCGACACGTTCAGATAATAACAGAAACTTCCAAAACCCAATAATAAATATGAGGTCCCCCGAACATTCGTTCCAAGCCGCTGACAAATTGCTCCGAGAACGAAGGGGTTATCATATACTTGATTCTATGGACGAACAAGAATTAGCCAGGTCAGCCGTTCATTGGGTTGACAGTCCCGGAAAATATAGTGATGATACATTAGCACACACGTTTTTGAACCTCGCTCCAGAGGAACAGCGTTTAGCTGGTACCTATATGATTCAACAACTCCTTATATTATATAAAGGCCAACACTCCGATCCTGGTCCATTACCTGATATATTGACTAAATTACTCACGAATAAATGGAGAGGTTCAGGTACTGAGTTAATTAGAGAAATACTAGAATCCAGAAAGCAGTACATTCTTTTTGTATGCCCCGAACATGTTTCACTGCCCATCAAGGAAAGAACGACGTACTATATGGATAGACAGAATCCCTTACGCGAAGTGCACCCGATAAAAGGTGAGGACAATCAGTTTAAACGTGTGTTTGTATACACACCCATATCTAAAATAGAACTATTAGAAATGAAGAAGGTGGTACCCAGTCATGACAAAGACCCAGCGGGTTTCCACCGAGAAATTAAAGACATGTTGCTCATGGGAGAGTATACCTACCCCGACATTATGACAATATTGAAGGTATTAATGCCTGCGGGCATTTATGAAAAACTCAAGGAAAAGGACTGGGAGGTGGGAGACCAGAAGATAGATTGGACAGCATTAGAAAACGAAGAAAAAGCTCGAGGTCCAGGTGCAGGGCTTGGGGAGAAAACCAAAACACTACCAGGTTTACTAGTACAGGTACTGCCACGTTTATTAACTACGAAAAAGGAAGACTGGGGTGCAATCTCAGCCTGTAAACAAAAGCAAGATGAAGACACTAGTGATTTCTATGCCCGATTCGAAAAATGTTTTGGTATAAATAGTGGAATAAAAGCAAGTAGCGAATCGTATCCACATCTGTTTGTGACAAAGTTAGTTGAAAATTCTTTGCCCCAAGTTAAGAATAGAGTATTGAAATTCGAGAGTACCTGGCAAGGCAACACTCCGTCACAAATGTTACAAATGCTACAGTACCATCACAATAGAATTAGAGAGTAACAAGAACATGAACAAAGACGCATGAAAGACACGAAAATGAAAATGCTAGTTTCCCAGACAGTTCCAGCTGACGGTCATAAAAAGGGTATGACACAGTCCAGTGTTTCAACAGGTCCTGTAAAAGGGACGTGCAACTATTGTAAACAGCCAGGTCATTATGTACACGATTGTCCAGTTTTAAAACATAATATCGCCATAGGTAATACTAAAGAAAGACCACGGCCACCTAGACAGGATCAGAACCAACAAGGAGCCCCGCAGCATGCACAGTCCATGCCAGCTCCGCAACAGTCCATGCCAGCTCCACCACAGCAGCCTATTGCTGCCACACAAACAACGACACGACAGATGTACCAGACCGCACAGTATGACTATCCTGATTATCAACGATATTCATGAAACAGCCTAGAGAGGGAAGTTGGCTTACCCCTTATCGAGGTCCCTGTAGATCAAGAAGGACCTTATGTACACAGTGAACTATTAGGCCAAGATAGAAAATTTTTACTTGATACAGGGGCAAGCCGAACAACCATAAAATGTAGTGAAGTTCCAGGGGCACCCCTCTCAGGCTCACAGAATATTTCCCTTGGGTTTACAGGAAAACCTATCGTTAACGAAGTATCACAGCCTCTTCCCCTTACGATTGGTCCTTTGACACGAACTACAGATTTATTGCTTACTAAATCATGCCCAGAAAACTTGTTAGGTATAAAAACTTTGAAAGCTCTAGGAGCTATAATATGTTGTTCTCCGGAAGGAGTAAGATTGTTTTTACGTGATTTCAAAGGGCACTATGTGTCCCGAGACATGGATTCCCGACTGCAGACTTTACCCACACATTTATGGGCACAAGGCCCTACAGATGTTGGTTGCATGAACATTACACCATATCGAGTCACACTAAAGGCAGGAGTGGTACTACCACGAATGCGACAATACAAGTTACCCCCAGATGCTGTAGTGGCTTTACTGCAAATCATTGACGAGCTTATTGGCCAAGGAGTGGTTGTGGAGACCGACTCCAATGTATGTAATTCACCGATAATTCCGATTCTTAAACAAACTGATCCAAAGGCTCCGCCAGTATATCGATTGGTTATTGATCTGCGCGAATTAAATAAATGTATTGTACCACAATACCCCGTAGTTCCAGACATTTCTTCATTACTGACAGCTATTGATTCTGAAGCAACATTCTTTACTGTAATTGATCTCAAGAATGCCTTTTTCAGCGTCCCAATAGATCCGGAAAGCCAATACTTGTTCGGATTTAGTTTAAATGGACGAAGCTTTAAATTCACACGCGCACCTCAAGGATTCACAGAAAGCCCCAGCATCTATAGCCAAGCACTGAAGTGAGAACTTGACAGTATACACATGCCAGTCAACACTGCCCTGCTTCAATATGTCGATGATCTGCTGATCACCGCTAGAAACGAACCTGAATGTGAAAAAGCCTCACTGACGGTTTTACATTTTTTGGCCGAAAAGGGGCACAAGGTGTCCCCTTCTAAGCTGCAATTCTGTGTCCAGCGAGTTGTTTACCTTGGTCACTCGCTGTCCAAGGAGGGAAGGCAGCTTACACCAGATCGCATCCAGTTAATTGCTAACATGCCAATACCCAAGACACAAAAAGAGGTGCGGGCTTTTATAGGTCTCACTTCATATTGTAGGCAGTGGATCCCTCAGTATGCATTTCTAGCAAAACCACTCATTCAGTTGACAACACAGGAGGCAGCCACATCGACTGTCCTCCCTTGGACACAGGAACATACACAAGCTTTTGAAAGCCTAAAGAAAGCTTTATGTCAAGCACCCGTTTTAGCAACACCATGTTACTATAAACATTTTACACTCTTTGTTACAGAACGCGAAGGTACTGCTTTGTCAGTACTCACTCAGGAACAAGCAGGATCACGCAAACCGTGTGCTTATTTTTCTAGTACATTAGATCCCGTAGCTCAGGCTCTGCCTGCGTGCCTGAAATCAGTGGCAGCAACAGCTTTAGCAATTAGACAAAGCGATGCCATAGTGTTAGGACACCAATTGACAGTACAAGTACCACATGCAGTAGAGGTTCTCTTGAACCGCACACAGACACAACACTTGACTATAGCACGACTCACTGGTTACGAATTAACATTGTTTCAGCCACATATAGAAATCAGACGTTGTAGTACATTGAATCCTGCCACACTGTTACCAGTAAACGGAACAGACCCACTTGCACATGATTGTATTGAAGTTATCACTATCACGACGAAACCTAGACAAGACTTGACAGACGTCCCATTGTCAGATCCAGACCTGACGTTGTATGTAGATGGTTCATGTATGAGAACAAGTACAGGAGAGTTAGTGGCCGCGTATGCAGTCACAACAGACACTGAAGTCATTGAAACAAATCGTATTAATACCTTGTCCGCTCAAGCAGCAGAGCTCATCGCTCTGACACAAGCCTGTATTCAAGCTACGAATAAAAAAGTCAACATATATACTGATTCACGTTATGCATTCGGAGTTGTACATGACTTCGGCGTGCTGTGGCGAGAGAGAGGTTATTTAACTTCTCACGGTGCCCACATTCAGCACGGACCCCTCATTCATGCCTTATTAGATACAATACATCTACCCGCTGCAATATCAATTATGAAATGTAAAGCTCATACGAAAGTTACTGATATCATTTCCCAAGGCAATGATTTAGCTGACAGAACAGCTAAACAGACTGCTCAAACTCACACTTCTGACATGACAAAGACAATAGTTCCGACACCAACACATTGCATGACGGTTAAGGATCCCGCTCTTGACGTAATCGACATACAGACACATGCTACACCAGATGAAATAAAGAAATGGACTGAATTAGGAGGGACCCAAACGGATCAAGGATGGATGACGAAGGAAAAATCTGTGTGGTTCCTTCCTGATTCAATGGTCCAAGTCGTTATTAACACTGTACATAGTCCAGCGCATCTAGGAGAAAAAGCTATGCTAGACAGCATTCAACACATTTGGTTCAACAAACATTTACGAGCAGCAGCTAAACAAAAAGTCCGTACCTGTATGATCTGTTGTCAGTTTAACCCAGGTAAAAGCATTCCCGTAGAACAGGGTGGATTTCAGCCTCCTGATCACCCTTTTGAAGTCCTCCAGATGGATTATATCCAGATGGAACGATGTCGAGGATTCAAATACGTTCTTGTAGTTGTTTGTGCTCTTTCCCGTTGGACAGAGGCATACCCGGTTTCAGATTACACTGCCCCGACTACTGCCAAACAGTTAGTTCGAGAATTCTTCCCACGGTACGGTTTACCACGTGCTGTCTACTCAGATAACGGCCAGCCGTTCTCCTCCGAACTAATGAAGCACGTTTCACTTTTGTTAGGTTATCAATGGAGATTCCACTGTGTCCGACACCCCGAGGCAGCAGGTCTCGTGGAACGACATAATCAAACTCTGAAAATTAGATTGTCCAAAATATGTAGAGAGAAAGGTGTCGACTGGGTAGTAGCCCTACCAGTTGCACTCTTTTACATGAGAATGGTAGCGCACTCTCGAACAGGGCTATCCCCTTATGAGGTGGTCTTTGGTAGACCACCAAATATGTGGGGGACGCCTATACCACGAAAAATAACTGATATTGACTGTAATATGCTGACAGATTACCTGGCTTCCTTGATGTCTGCACTACAATCTTGTCGTTCACAGGTAGCTGCAGCCTTTCCCGACAACACCGAGGTGAAACCCCATGACGTAGTTCCAGGGGATCTGGTATTAGTGAGGAACTTTGACCGGAAGTCCCAGCTGGATCCTAGGTGGAGATCGCCTCAGCTCGTATTGTTAACAACGAGGACAGCCGTGAAGATCGAAGGTCGAAAAGGCTGGATACATTCAAGTCATATCAAGAAATTTCTTGGACTACCATCCGATATAGAGACTAAACCCTGTATTTCCTCAAAGACAGACTCAAAGCTTCCTTTGGTTGAACAAAATAACTCAGAACAATATAGACTAAAACTACGGTCCAACAAGTCAGACAATTTGATTGTTTAAGTCCTCTCCAAGGTGAATCGGTTGAATTTGTCTCTGACATGTATCCTCTGGACCGGAATAGAGAAAGAGATAATCGAACCCGTTTGAAAAAACATGCATACTGTAAATCACTGCGTAGTCATTGCACAGTGACGTTATTAATTTTGTTTTTCCTAAGTCTTTTAATAATAGCTGCAAGTATATTGTTGCACATATATTATCCTATTTCTAAACATGTTCATAATGTTACTGCTGAGCATTCTTTTAGTGAATTTCCCCCGCATGAGTTATCATATAGATTTGCGCTGCGCAACAACACTTTTATTAGTATGTTACATCATTCCCATCAGGTTAGCAATGCTACAAATTGTTGGATATGTGGCCGACTCCCTCCCTATCAGAACTATAAAGGAATTCTACCTCTCTTTCCATACCCGTTCACACACAACGGCTCCTGTGGAGCATGGTTTAGTTTAATTAATTCCCTAGATTCGAATTCCGCAGTTTATCAAGACAACTGGGTATGGGGAAACCTGCACTTAGTTTTACTTAAAGTCTGCTACCCTAACAAGGAGGGACTTCCCAAAAGAACAGGAACTGATCTAGAAAATAAAGTATATGGATTAGGTAATTTCACGCTTAATCTCATGATCCTGAATGTTGAATCTGAAGCTGCCCCAATTTTGCCCGCTATGTCAGTATTTCCAGTTAAAGGTGAATTATGTATAAGAAAGAATGGCTCTATACACATGGGCCACAGTAAATGCACCACTGTAATAGAATTCAGTGATCAAGGCAAGTCTACATTTAGAGCTTCTCGCCATTCCTACTTCATATGTGGTCAGACGGCATACATACGTTTGCCACTAGATTGGGATGGTACCTGCTACATCGGATTCCTTTTGCCACCTGTTTTCTTAGCTCCTCCTGATTATCATAGAAATACTCATTTAGTACACAATAGAGAACGGAGAGATCTCCCAATAGTCGATTACACTGAGACAGCATGGGAAAAATACACAGATTTCAATAAAGGTCTCTTTCCCTATATAGGTACAGTTACCAATAGTAAGCTGATACGTAGATTAACCAGAACCCTTGAAGCAGTAGTGAACGAAACTATTTCCGCCTTAGGCAATTTAACAGAAGAGCAGTCTGCTATGCGGATTGTTGTGCTTCAAAATCGTCTTGTCCTTGACGTCATCCTGGCCGATAGGGGCGGAGCTTGTAGGGTCATCGGATCAAGCTGTTGCATTTTCATACCAGAAAATTCGCCATCTGTATATAAAGCCATAACTCGCCTTCATAAGATTGTAAGCCAGATACACCAGAATCCAGGCACCTGGACTTGGTCCAGTTGGTTTTGGAGTGTATTATCTACCTTTGGATGGAAGGTCCTATCCTTCCTAGGTATTGGCTTTCTCATACTATTCAGTTGCTGTTTATGCCTACAATGTGGACCAGCGATCTGTGGTCTGTGTGCCACATCGTGTATTCCACCACCAAGATTTCATTCAAGATTCCGGAAGAAGAAAGAAGAGCAAGTGATGCTATATGAACAGATCGATGGATTAATGAAGATTGATATCTCTTGACGGGCAAGTAGGGGACAAGGAGGGAATGTGGAAATATAGATTTTTCTGGTCAGTTATGTCCCCTATCTTGGACCCCAACGGTTTCATGTATAAATCACAAGTACATGTATGTTCCCTCCAGTTCCAGTTATGAAGACGCAAACACATGTGCGTCCACCGTCAACATGTCCTCTTTCAGATCCGCCATGAATGGGCCGGATATTCTATTTCTAAGTATGAAAGGCCACCGGCCTTTATATGGTTCACTTATCCCATTTTACAGTTCAGGCGAGTAGGCCCTGATTCTGCCATCAAGTCTTTTCTGCCTTCTGCCTCTGAAAGCTCCAGTCTGAGCTCGCATCTGTATCCATGAACTTTGTCCTACTCCCTGCGCGGCTAACGGTGCCTGACTCCAGCCTGTTGCCTGCCAAAAACTGTATTTCACCTTCAAGATTATCTGCTTTGCTCCGCTCCCTATCCAATGCATTCCTGTCTAGTAGTTTAAGTAAACATTCTTTCAGCTACCGAGCAAAAGGCCCGGCTTCTCTGTCTTTATGCAAGTAATTCATAGCCCTATTACTATGGAAGATTTTTGCCCTCGCATCTAGTGTAGACACTTAGACGCTTGTACACGCACTAACAGTCAGTATAGTCAGTATAGAATAAGATTCTATCCTAAGAAGACCTTTCTTTTTGGATAACACAGTTCTTTAAACATAGGATGTTAGATATGATTTGGGATTAGGTTGACATAACCCCAGACTTCTGTCTCCACATGTAGAGCTAAATGTCAAGTCCCCTTCAACCCCTAGTTACACGTCAATCACACGTCATACTGCTGCGCGCGCATCTCTGCCAAGTATTTCTGCTGACATTGCGAAATTCTTTCATGGAACCACCCATTTATGACGTCATATCCAATGACGTTCTTTAAGCTACGCCCAGTTACACCTACTTTAGTGACGCATGTATGTTCTTATCTTTACTATCAACTGTTACGCCTCCTGCATTTGTTTCACTGTAATGCATATTGTATAAAAAATGATTATCTGTCAATAAAGGGGGCCCTTCACTTCCTGAACCTTCGTGGTGATGGAATGTGGAGCTCCTCAATTTAAATTGATTCTGGAATAAAGCCCGTTCCGAACCTCTAATACCACGGATTCTGCCTCTTATTTTACTGAGCTATTGTTATAGATTTTCCGCATCAAATTAAGTCCCGGTAATTAAATTATTTACCACACATGTCGAGGTCCAAGGTGAGTCCCGCAGAGTGTTTCCGGGGACAGTGGGAGGTGTTGTTACAGGGCATGATGCAGAGGGCAGAACCAAGCTGAAACAGGGCATATGGCGGAGAAGATTGCTACTGGCTCCTTCTCAATACACAGGTGGAATCACCCGCATCTTCGACCTCTATGTCATCTGTCTGACATGTGGGTGCTGATGTTTGGTCTGCAGCACTGTGTGCCACTGACACATCAAGGGCCTTAGATGTGTGTGTGGAAGTCCAGCAGCATTCATCAGCGACTGCCTTAGGGCATGGAAGATACCAACAACTTTTCGCTGGTGTGCATCCTTGGCAGCCATTCTTTCCGCATGCATCCGCTCCATGTTCTCCTTTATCCTCAGCATCTGTGCCATCTCTCGGCTGAAATCGCTGAGGCTACTCTGACTAGACAGTTGCTCTCCTCTCAGAGGCATGACTCCAGCGGTGCTGGGCAGGGATTATTGGACATCATGGAGTGAACTGTGGGTGTCCGTTAGGGAGTGTATGTGGTCCCTGATGTGACTTAGACACCCACGTATGTCATCTAGTTTGGCTGCCATGTGGGCGAACCCCACCCTCACCTGTTCAGCTACCTCGTTCTGGCAGTCTAACACCTGGCCTTGGAATGCAATGTGTTCTTCGTTGAGGTGCTGGGAGCCAGCCATGGTGGTGGGTGCTCCCTGCTGTGTGGTCTGTGCAAGGGGTGGGGTCTCCTCGATGCAGCTGGGCTGCCCTGCTCCTGGAGATGGATTGCCGTAGCTGTCCATGAGCTGCTGGAGGGCGTCGGTGTCGAAGGTAGGGAGGTCCTCTTCGTCATCAGTGAAAAGTTGTTGGGTCTGCTCTGCAGGAGTTGTTGATTGTTCCTCTGCAATGTGAATGGGAGATGCATTTCAACATTGTGTTGACATGTATGTTGACGCATTGTTCAAGTTTACATACAGACTGCATGACAATGTACATTATGACTGTTTGGGAGGAGCTGACTATTTGATGCGGGTCAGTGGATATTTGTACTACATGACGGATGAGAGGTTGAACACATACATTATCATCTCACCGTTTCCTGCTATGCCAGATGTGATTGGCCAGTTTCTACGCACAAGCGGAACCAGTTGTGTACTCTGTTCTGTGGTGAGAGTGTTGCACTTTGTACCACATTGTCGTCAATGTTGATGTGCTGTTATTGCTATGTGTGTGTGCTGCATTGTGGGAGAGTCGCCCCCGCAGCTGTGATTTTACTGCCCCTTATCCCTTTCATGCGGTGTGCCTTTGACTTCTGTGCTTCTACAGTGCTGAGATGTTGCAGACTTGGCTAATTTTGACTCTTGTTCTCTTGGGCATGGTTAATCCGCAGATGTGTTGTTGACGTCAGGGGTTGTTTGGGCACATGGATGTGTCAGAATGTGACCTGCTCCTTTCAGGATGTGTTCCAAACTCAGCCACCTCAGTGTCATGGCGTGCACCATGTCACAATGTTTGGACTGCAGCCATGCTATTCATCATGCAGTGTCACTTGCATTGTCAGTGTGGCTCACAGATACGCAGCTTCGCTGGATTTAACACGTGTCCATGGGTTGGTTGTGAGATTGGTACTGTGTGGGGAGGGACCCCTTTGTGCCCTTAGTGAACGGGGGCCTACTTGCTGTTTGTATGTATGCTGCAGTGTGCCAAGGGGATGAGGGACATGATCCAGAGTCATTGTGGGTGTGCAGTGTGCTCTACTTAATTGTGCATGTGTGCCACTGTGCCACCTCCCCCCTTCCCCCCAGTCCCTGTTCAGTACTGGTGCTATTGTGTCAGGTCATGTCGAGCATTGTCCGGACCCCCAGCTCCTGCCACCATCTCCCCACTGATGACCGTGGACACCATTTCCTCCATCTCATCCAGCTCCTGGTGTTCCGCTGGACAGCCACCTCCAGTCTGCATTGCTGCCTGATAGTTCTCAGCGAGGTTCTTCTTGGTTTTGCGCTTCGCGTCATTCCAGCACCTCTTGACCTCTCCAATTGTCCTCCTCCTTACTGCGACTGCATTCACCTTGTCCAGGATGTCCTGCCATATTGCATTTTTATTTGCCAGTGACACGTTGGAGGTGACGAAAATTTGTTGTTGGGGTTCTATCACCTCCGTGATGATGATCCTGTTTTCCTGTGGACTGAACCTCGTCTTCCTCGTCTTCTTCTCCATGACCTTCCGTGACCCCGAGGTCCCAGGCTGGTCCTCCTTGGGGCTTGTGGGGTTCTGGGTGTACTTGCTGTGGCTTCCTCCATGGTGCTACGCATTTTAAATTATTATGTTTGTGTTTTTCGGTGCTTTTATAGTGCATTTTCCCGCATGACATGTGGGAATTGCAGGCCTGTCGCTGGTTATCGCAGATTTTTGTATCAAGATTGGCCTACATCACAACTTTTTTCACGTTCATATTTATCGTTTTTTCGGGCTTGCGTTGATTTTAAGGAGGTCATTTGACGCGTTATCGCATGGTACTGCCGTGTTGAGAATACAACGTTAACACAGCGTTATTTTCCCATGATAGACTGCGATATGCAAAGTTGCGTTAGGCTAATTTTGCGATAATTATCACACGTTCTTGAGAATATCCTCCAAAATGTTTACAATGCGTTCCTGTTTGTACATTATCTCGGGGGTAAAGTGCAAGAACACTTAAATTAAGCAGCGATATGGAGGAACAAATTATGTGGTGGTGTTGACTCGATTGCATGGGTAGATAGGCAAATTATGCGGCATAATGCAACACATTTTGTGACAGTATTATTTCATTCTTTTGAATTTTTTACACGTCAACACTGTCTGGGCAAAGGTTTCAACTAATAAGTATCAGCGGAATACCTAAATACAATACTTAGCAAATTAAACGTGGCCAGTTAACTTTTGCAATGTAAGACTTCTGCTGCACACCAACGCATATGGCTGTGTTGTGAATAACTCTCGATCTGTTTCAGTTAGAAATAATTTTCATTTGATAAAATATGAAGGGCCTTTTTTACAACAAAGTAACGCAGTGCAGTGCCACAAGCCATTTGGCTGCACCACGTTATTTTGGAAGCAAAGGGATGCGTCATAGCTGCAAGGATATGACGGATTCCTGTGCTCCCTCCTGTGCTGACGCAGGCACCCTTGCATCATGGTGCAAGGGTGCCTGCGTTGCGGGCATGATTGTTTTTGTGCCGGAAGGTACACTTTCCTGCACAAAAATAATAACAAGAGGTGTTTTCCTCTTTCTATGCCTGCTGCAGAATGCAGCACACATAGAGAGAGAAAAAAACCAAGGAGAAATGAAAAATGTCTCCTCGTTGCACCTCCCTACATCTCCCCTGGGGAGGCATAACATTCTGACGCATTTCAAGGTTTACGAACACCCACAGACACACCCATGGCATGCCCCTTTCACATAAAGTGCTGCGTGAAAAGGAGCCGGATTTACAAGGACACGAAAAGCCACGCAGGGTGGCTTTACATGTCCTTGTAAATATGGGGCAGCAAAATGCGCCGTCGGTGCATCACAAAGGGTGACACACCGGCAGCGCAAGGGGCTTGTAAATATACCCCAAAATACATAGCAGATAAAGGATTATGTGGGGAGAGTGTGGCAAATCCACAATTATGGGAAAAATGCAGCCACTTATGAATCGCATAAATCGATTGTCCCGGATAATGACGAAGCATTTCATTTTTATGTTTTAGCTGGGCATTGATACATTGAGTCGTGTTTTAGTATGTTTAGTAAACTGATGTAGGAGTCCTAAAATGTGTTAGGTTTGGTTGACGTGTAGTGAAGAATGACTTCGTTTAATCTTTGTACCAAGCCTTCACCAAGATAAGGCAGGAAGTGACACAATATAAACTCAGTGACTAGTCATTCTTTCTCAATTACTAGTAGTACTCTAGAGGCTAATAACATTCACTGACAAAGCCAATTAATGTCTTTCTAATTATAAAAACATTTCTCATGTTGAAAATAAACATGTCTCTGTGTCTGTTGCAAGAACTACTTATGTACCCTTAGTATTCGCTGATGGAAGTACATGTTTAATGCTAATATTTAATGTCAGAGGAATGCTATTGGAGAAGAAAGGTGCACGAATATTGACTATAAGAACTATCTTGTTAGGTGTTCACAATAAAAGAATGTACTTAAATTGTGCACGTAATCATGTCATGAATTCTCAGCAGAATTTGTATACCTGATGGAACTGTATGTTCATTTCTAGTAAATAATGTTAGAAGCATGTGTCTCAAAGTATTCTGAGGGGCCACTCACGGCACATCTTATTACACAGTATTGACCAAGATCGCCCAGTGCAGGTCTTAACCACACTCAGGCAGACTTGCAGACTTTGTCAAAGTCACAACACCAAAATATAAAAAGTGAGCCTATTGGATTTATCAGTGGTGAACATGCCAATATGTATAAAGCAGACCTTTCTCCTAAAATCACCAATATTTTAAATCTAATATATATTTGAATAACTCACACAATGCACTTTTTAATGATATCGATTATTATAAAAATGTTTAATAAAGTTTTTATGAAAAAACATGTCTGTGAGTCTTACTTTTAACACAGTTTGTATTATTGCATTTTGTGGGGTGAAAATTGTTGAAAGAAAGATTCAGAAACACTGTTTGAAAAATAAACTAAAACCGACATGTCTCAGATTCTTTTATTGAACATGTTTTAGCCCACAAAATGTATTAATAAAAACAACCACAAGAGAGCCTTGCACTCCAGCTAAAGAGCAAATAGCTCCAGCTAGGAGTGCTATAAAAATATGGTAATTTCTTCTAGGGGCATGGATTTATTGACCCAGGAGACTTAGGGGGATATTCTCAAGAACGGGCGATAATCATCACCAACCTAGGTGAATGCACCTGCACGTAACGCTGTCCATCACGGGAAACCAACGCTGTGTTAACGGCGTATTCCCAACACGCCGGCAACAGGCGATAGTATCTGGACAACTCGTCAGAAGTTGGCGATAAGCCCACCGGGACGCCGATAGGAAAGGAACCCCGAACGTGAAAAAAGTTGTGATGTGCCCAACAGCGATAACAATATCAGCGATAAGCAGCGCAGTGGGGCGTGGTCCACCTGCTTCATCCACCTCATTATCACCCGGTGCATCTGGCACCTGAATCCATGGGGCATTGTTGCACACACATATGCCGTGCAATACACAACATGCAGTGACCTCCTTCCACACCATCACTGGGCTGCACGTGATCACACCACCTGTGACGTCCATGCACGTGAAAGATGACTGCAACACGCCAAATGTGCGTTCAACAATGCCCCTGATGCATACGTGGGCCACATTGTACTGCCCTGGGCCTGTGTCTCCGGGGCTCGGAAGGGTGTCATCATCCACGGGCAGAGTGCGTATCCCTGATCACCTGTGAGAGGTAAGTGAGATATGGGTGAATTGGTGGTTCTTCATGCTGAGTTGGCAGACTCACAAGTGCTGTGGCGTGTGAGTTGTGTGACTTTGGAATTCATGTCTGCCATGTTTTGCTACTGGCACATGTGTGGGATCACTGTGGAGCACGTACCCACACAGCTCCTCCTCCCTCCCCCCAAGCATGTTCCCTTGTCTGTGCTGCGTGGTGGCATCACTTGCACTCCTAAGGCATACCATCGTCATGCCCGTCTGCGCATGTCCGCATGCCTGACAACAACACCTTCATGTTTGCCACTCTGAACCGTTTTATAGCGCTTCAATGCATGAATCATGGGAGCTGCCCTCTGCTCATCTGTGTCTGAGGGAGGATTAAGCAGTCATCCCTCCAGGGGAAGGGTATGACTTGACAGTGGGTCACCCTCATGTGTTCAAACACGTTCAAATGCACGGCGAATGTAATGTGTCAGAGTAGAATCCAGCATGTCTATCAAAGGGTTCCCCAAGACCATCCTTCACGCCTGTCTTTCATTGCCTACTAACGGCAGCTGACTCATGTTACACAATCAAGGCAGCTGTGGCTTGCGGAACAGAGTCACATAGCTGGTAACAGTTGCCCAGGGCGCACCTTACTGTAGCAAGGTCATTCTCCCGCCCACGCAAGGGGGTATAGATTCTACACTTTGACCTTCCATTCCGAGCATGGAAGCAGAGTGCAACATGTTGTGCAGGCACAAAGCCCTTTTGTTCCAACAGGAGGTGACCCTCACTCACGCCAGTGACACATTCATGTTGCAGGTGCTTCGGAACTCGAGTGAGATACAGTCGCTTCTTACGACTGACCTCCCACTTCATTGTGTGGGACTAACTCACCAAATATGCAATGCAACTGAGATGGCAGTCCTTGCACATTTTCTTAAATGTGTGGGACCTGCCATGGTCAGTTCTGTTTGAACTATATCCGGGGTGATACCAGCTTTCATTCATTCTATCCATTCCAGCGTCTTTGGCGGGTGGCACATCATATTGGCGCTAGAAGCTGGTGTTCTGCATCTCCTCTTTGTGCTTCAGAATGGCTGCTCACCTTGAGGCTATGCACAGGCCAGGCCAGCTACGACTGTACCGCAGACGCATGCATGAGGCTTTTGGATGCTTTCCCTTAGCAATGATTGGCGTAAGTTACGACTTGACCTTTCGATTTGCATTTTATAGTTGAGTGCAACCAGTGCTTCATTGCAAGAGATGTCCTTTCTCCAGGGCGATGGATCTTTGCTTATCGAATACGTGGTGTCCAGTCCCTGATTTCAGCCGGTTGATGGGTCCCTTGGAGGCGCATGCCCAGGCTTGTACAGTGGATGGTCAAATGACGCGTGCAGCTTTACTTGGAATCTTGGCCCAATGGGATATCAGTGCGGCTGTGCTGGCTTTCCTACAATGTAGTTTCATTGAATATCACGCAAGTCCCCCAATTCTGGTTTGGGATGCTCCTGCCTATGAGGTACATGAATGTTCCTTCGACTTACTCAATTGGATGGCATCGTTGTTTTCTGACAATGACGGGGATGAACTGTTAGAGGGAATTGCATTTCTTTGCTCACGTACCTTCATGGATTAACTGCTTAGGTCGTCACAACTACGCTGTCTGCATTATTGACGTCTCTTCCAATTGCAAACTTTCCATTGTTCTGCCGATTTTGTCTTATTCTTTTTTTTTTTAGGAGTTCCTCACCGATATTTTGAACACTGCCTGACTTTTGAACTCTGTTTTGTTTCTTCTGTCTATGTCCTACAGACTCACCAGGGGGACGGGGTCATCTGGGGTTACAGGGCCCTTTGGATACATTGTCGACATTGCTAAGTCAGCATGAATTTGCTTGCCATGTGCTGCTGCTTTTGCGCCCGCCTCATCTGAAGTTTGTTTTCACAGCACTTTGCCTCTGCCCTGTACAAGTTTACAGATTTTTTTTCACGTCCTCAGCTTTCACTCACAATTCTGTCTGTTCATGATGTGCAAAGTCGATCAATTATGTCTCTTGTTATTCGGTACTGGTCGGTCCCTATTACCTGGTCATTACATGTTAGCAACAGCTCCAATGTGGAATAATCGTGCTTTGATATGCCGTGGTTGCATGTTTTTGGAACACACTTGGAGGTAGCCGTTCCATGGAGCAATGCTCTGCTGTTCCTATGATGTACACCTTTGGGCTTTCATGTTGGGGGTCTGCTAATCACGCCTAGGGATCTTCTGTTATGTAACAGAACTTCTTCCTGACAAGGGGAGGGTGTTTTTGCCTAGTTGTTTTGCCTTTTTCACAGTCATTATGACATGACGGCTACCTCTGTATTCTATGGTCTTGTGACAATGCTGATGATGCTTGCCGCATGCATTTTGCTGCTCCTCGTGGTTTGCATAGTGTTTCATGAAACACTATAGTCAGAATAAACATTTTGTATTTATTTGGTGACTCAGATTATTCTTATTGTGGACAAGTACGGAGTGTGTGAGATTGTCTTCTTCTGTGCTGCCTGGGTGGTAGTCCGGGGGTGGGGGTGGTCCTGGGGATGGGGGTGGTCCTGGGGATGGGGGTGGTCTTGGGGATGGTGGCAGTGGGTGTTGTGGCACTCTTGGGTCTCCGAGCTGCATGAATCGTAGCTCCATGGCATCTGTTGGTCTTCAGATGTGGCTCGGGGCTGGACTCCCTTTCTACTGCAGGTTTTCGTCCTCCTTAAGACCAGAAAAAAAGCAGGTGTTAAGTCCCTGCTGCTAACGTGCCTTATCACCTGTTTTTGTCCCGCTTCGCCGATCTGGCTGGTCGTTGAGAATATGGCAAAGTGGTGTTATCGTGATTTTTTGCACAGGAACGCCTACTCTGCATATGATTAGCGTTAATTGTCGCTGTCTGCCTTGGCGATAATTTTGGCGGCAGCTATCGCTGGAAAACTGGCGATGTAGGCTGTTTGCGCAGGCTTGTGAATGGGGTGATAAATCTATCGCCACTTTAGTGGCAGAAATGTGCCGATAAATCGGCAATGAGTCCTTGAGAATATGCCCCTCACTGTTTTTTCTTAATGTTTTTGGGGGGCTGCTGCTCTCCTTGCAGCCTCCTCAAATATTATAAAAGGTAGGAGGCGCCCCTCCCTATTCTAGGGGCATTACCAAGAGCAAATGAGTGAACAAAAAATGAGCGTCCCTTACTGGTAATTTATTATTAATTGTGGTGTCCTGATGCCCCCCCGGACACCCTTTTTTATAATTGTTAGGGGGTGCATTCCCCCTCCCTGAGCTGTTACAGGCCCCAGAGACCCCATCACCAAGGGCCATATTATTTTTAAAGGGGAGAAAGATGTGTAGTCTCCTTCCCCTACCCTTCACAGACCCTGAGACCCCACCCCAGTGACTGTTTTTTAGTTTAAGGAAAGTGGGGAACGTGCCCACCCCCCAGAGCTTTTACAGCCTGGGAACCCCATCCCCCAGGGCCTTTCTTTAGTTGAGGGGAGGGGCATATAGCCCACCTCTCTGGGGCTTTACAGCCCTGGAAGGGGTAGTTCTTATTCTATTATTATTCGCTGTGCTGCACAACAACCACACTCTTATACAGCATGACTACAAATCATTGCCTAAGTCAACAATACCCTTGCTGTATAGCATGAACAAAAGGCAATGGTAGAGCCAATATTTTCAAAGGCGAGTCCTTTGGTTTTGGCCAGTGCATGTTATTTCTCATCACAACACCCCTGTCATTGCAAACAAATCAGTTAATCACCCCATGCATGACAAAAAAATCCTATCACAGAAAAAAAGCAACTGCGTGCATGTCCATGTCTTAGTGAAAATACATTTAGAAGCAGATAACATCTGCTCTCACAATAAAAGCAGATAACATCGGTTGTCACAATATATATCCATTTAAAAAGAAGAAAAGGGCTTCTTTGAAGTGAGTGTGGCATAGTAAAATATAGCTACAAATGACAAGAGGTTCAGAAAGGACAACAGGGAAGAAGAAACAATAAAGGTAGGACTTCAATCACAGCTCGATCAGTGGAAGGACATCAATCAAGCTGAAGCAATCAGTACTTAGCCTATGGTCCAGCGGAGAGAAGAGGAAGAGAAGCTAGCATGCCCTAGTGAATTAGAAGGCATCAAATAAGTGTAACAATGAAGCCAAACAATGGTAAGCAATGGGTGGGTTGGAAACCCCTTATTGTATACAATATCTCTCGCAAGCAAGAGCGCATGCACTGCATGCGCTGTTACAGACGGGACTTAAAAATGACCTTTTACAGACTCTTTCAAAACAACCTCAGAGGATTTTGCTAACCGCTGTTACTGAATTGGTGTTTAACTGAGACAGTTTGCGGTAAATACAATCCAAAGTCATCATGGCCTCAGACAAAATTGGAGACCAGCAAGCACTAAGTGCATGAGCCACAAGGCCTATGCAAAGAACACCATAGGAAGATGATGCTCTCATAGTGTTCCTACAAACATCTAGAGTGCCACAACAATCAAGTCCAGTGAAGGAATCACTGGCACATGACTACACAACTTCCTCCGATTAAAGAGCCCCACACCCAACTAGGGTGGCTTCGACATTCAGAAAACGAAGAATCCTGCATATATTCCATACACATTTATTAAAAAGAAATACGTCAACTCCAGAATTAAAAAAGGAATCCAAGCGCTTTATTTCAACAAGTGAGAGCTGCAAGCAGTGCACCAATAATCCTTTTGCCATTAATCCTGATGAGTTTTGGCTTTTCATCCAGCCTTGACCAGAGGTAGGCGTCTCTCTAAATGTTCACAAAGGCAAATAGAGAGAAGGTCAGACTGCCTCATTGGTCCGTAGACTGCCAATTTATGTGACTTGGCAGCCAATCACATCTCACTATGCGATCTGTTGAATCCGCGAACAGGTCCGCGTCCCTAGATATCCATATTTATTTTTTCTTTAATAATTCTAAAACTACTGAACAGATTTACACCAAATCACAAAAAGGGTTCTTTTTGGACAAACAGCTACCTCTGTGCCCAATTTGGTGTAACTCCATCCTTATGGGAAATTGCATGGGAAATGCACATTTATTTACCCCCTTTTTCTCAGACCCCACTTGACGGATCACTCTGAAACTTTCCATGCAGAACTAGACATACCGTGCCACTTTCTTTGGAAATGTTTGTAAAGATTCGTCAAACAGTGCCAAAGTTATAAGCAAGTCAAAAAACGTTTTTCCTATGGAAACTAGGCCCTAACTATGACGACCTACTGGCTACTGCCAGAAGGGATATATATGTGCTTTGTGTGGTTTATTGGTGGCTTCCACTCAACGCGGTTTAGCCTGAGCTTTTCTAATGGGTCAAAGTGGTTTAGTACAAAACAAACTCTATGCATGCTGCGATAAACACAAACAAAGGATAATAATGTAACATCCTGGTGGCCAAATCAAAAACAATGTCAGCCATCTTAGAATGGAGTGTTACAACCTGTGCTATTTCACAAAATTTAAATTGCTGCCCTCCAATGCATGAGGTACAATGCAATGTACTGTATTTGTACCACCAAGATCTGTCGATCTTACTTCATCCATAAAATGTTTAAATGATTGCTGCAGTTATATAGATAAGACACATGACATGAGTTCAGGTAGCAAACTAAAAGTATTATAGCGCACGTAGTTGTTGTAGAAGCAGGATTGCTAACCCTTTCGGTGCTCATGACGGAATGGTTCCATCATGATCACCAGTGCTCGTGTGCTCATGACTGAACCATTCCGTCATGTCCACAAGCGCACTAAATCCCTATGCTGCAAACAGCAGAGGGATTTCCTTTTTTAAATTTTTGCCTTGGGATGTGGGGAAGAGATTTCCCAATCTCCCTAGGCATTTTTTTTCATCCGTAATGACTATTGCGCGTATGGCACGCTGACGTCATTACATATTAAACTGAAACTGAAATTAGCCAATCGGCTAGTTTCAGTTTTAGTGCTTCAGTGCGCATGGGGGCTATCTCAGCCCCCTGAGCACAAAAACACACGGGAGAGGTATCATTAGAAAAGGGAGAGTCTCCCCTTTCCAATGGTACCCCTCCCCTGTGGATTGGTGATCGCCCCAGGAGGGCGATCTCCAAGCAGGGATCGACCCACTATGCACCAGGGAGGGGGGAACAGCCCCTTGTGCAAGGGTCTTTGCTCCCCTAATTTCATAACTGCCATATTCAGTCTTTCGTATCCCCTAATCTGCCACCCCGGTGGGGCAGAAAGCATCCTGGACACCAGGATTTTTTTTTATAGTTCAGGTGTGGGGGCAGCCCAGAATGGGCATGCCAATGCCCTCACCCCTCCAAAAAATGCCACAGTTTTTGTGCCCCTCCCAGGTGGCAGTTGGGGGCAATAACCCCTGATCTGCCCCCCCCCCCCGGGGTAGGGGCAAAAAGTCCACTAGGCACCAGGGAATATTTTGTTTTATACATAGGGGTGGGGGATGCACAGAATAGGAATGCCAATCCCCCCAAAAAAATGCCACAGCCTTTCTGCCCCCGAGGAGGCAGGTGGGGGCAATAGCCCCTGATCTGCCTCCCCGGGGGGGGGGGGCAGAAAGCCCACTAAGCACCAGGGATTTTTTTTATACATAGTGGTGGGGGCTGCCCAAAATGGGCATGCCAATCCCCCCCCATAAAATGGCTACAGTCTTTCTGCCCTCCCAGAGGCAGATGGGGCAATAGCTCCCCATTTGCCCCCCGAGGGGAGAAAGGCCACTAGGCACCAGGGATATTTGTTTTATAATACATAGGGGGTGGGGGCTGGCCAGAATGGGCATGCCAATGCTCCCACCCACCCAAACAAAATAGTCACAGACTTTCTGACTCCCCCGGGAGGCAGATGGGGGCAATAGCCCCTGATCTGCCCCCAGGGGGGGTCAGAGAGCCCACTATGCATCATCAAATATGCTGTTTTTTTTATACTTAGGGGTGGGGGCTGCCCAGAATGGGCATGCCAGTGGCCCCCCCCAAAAAAAATGGCCACAGTCTTTCTGCCCCCCTTAGGGGCATATCGGGGTATCGGGGCAATAGCCCCCGATCTGTCCCCACCCCAGACAGCAAAAAGCCCAATAGGTACTAAACTTTTTTTGCATTGTGCCTAGCTGTGGACTGTGGGCCCTAGCGCAGCTGGCACCTAGCGAAACCTAGCCTATCTGTACATTTTTGAAAACTAGACACCCAGGAAAACCAGGGTGGGGTGACTTATGTGCCTCTCACCAGGTTCTGTTACCCAGAATCCCTTGCAAACCTCAAACTTTGTCAAATAAAACCCTCATTTTTCTCACATTTCTGTGATGGAAAGTTCTGGAATCTGCGGGGAGCCACAAACGTCCCCCACCCAGCATTTCCCCAAGTCTCCCGATAAAAATGGTGCCTCACTTGTGTGGGAAGGCCTAGTGCCCGCAACAGGAAACGTCCCAAAACGCAACATGGACACATTACATTTTTCCATTGAAAACTGACCCTTTTATCGCAATGTGCCTAGCTGTGGATTTTGGACACTAGCTCACCCGGCACCTAAGGAAACCTAGTACACCACAACGAGGAACATTGAAAAAAAAAGGTCAGTTTTCACTGGAAAAATGTGATGTGTTCACGTTTCTTGTTGGGCCGTTCCCTGTCGCAGACACTAGGCCTACCGACACAAGTGAGGTACCATTTTTATTGAGAGGCTTAGGGGAACACAAAATAGTAGCATAACTGTTATTACCAATTGACATTCTTTGCATTTCTGCCTGCCAAATGTAAGACAATGTGTAAAAAAGAAGTCATTTTGAAAAATGTCCTCTTATTCACATGCCTGTATGGGTAGCCTCAATTTCAAAGATGTGCAAATGAACACTGCTTCTAAACTATATATTTTGTTCCCATTTCGGAAATATATAGGGGTTCCTTGGTAACTACTTTTCACTCTCTCTATTTTACCAAATTAACTTGAAATTTGAAATGAAGTATACAGATTAGCTAAACTCTGCCATTTCCAAAGCTGTTTCTAATAAAAACATTGTCCAAAACAAATTAAAACAATCTGCACCTTGATCCACACCACAGAAACACTTTGCCTTGAACAACAAAAATGTAGAAGGCTCAAAAGGAAATGGAGATATAACTCTTTTACAAAGAAATCTATAAACTCTCCCTTGCCAAGTATAAGGCAGTCATCATCAATGGAACATCTATCTTTTTCACACAACAAATTGAAGCCTCCAAGCATTCGCTAGAGAACTTTTCCAGGTTATAAATAAACTTACCAAAGCCCCAGAGACCAAAGGATTCAACAAAAGTCAATCTTTCTGTGAAAAAATAGCCTCTTACTTTTGAGACGAAATTGGACAAATCTATAATCAATTCACTTCTTTCAGAACTGTGGACTCTAGCTTTAGCCCTCCCATAGCTCAATCTCCTATTAATGACTCTAATCTTCTTGTTAGCAGCTCCCTATCCAAAATCAGTCAAATCTCATTTACGACGGTATCAGAAGTCCTTAAGTTGATTAACTCCACCAAATCAGGGTCACCCTACGACCCCTGCCCCCCTCCATACTTAAACAGATCCCTGTTCCTATTGCCTCATATCTAACCAACATCTTTAAAGGGATGTTCAGTTCTGGGACCTTTCCCAACATGTGGAAAAAGGCCTCTATTCTGCCACTCCTTAAAAAGCCTAACCTAGACCCAGGTAACCCAACAAATTATCATCCCATTTCCAGGTTAACATTTCCTGCAAAAATAGTGGAAAAATTAATAAATACACAATTGACACAGTTAATTCAAGTAAATCAGTTATTGGAACCCACATAATTCGGCTTTAGGGCCGAACATAGATCCGAGACTGCACTAATAAAGACTACAGATGAGTTAAGAACCATCCTGGCAAAGAAGGCTCTGCAGCACTCATTCTTCTTGACTTGTCAGTGGTCTTTGACACAGTTGATCATGCCACTCTCAATGATCATCTAAAAAAAACTTGGCATTACCAACAGAGCTCTTGCTTTACTTTAGTCTTTTTAAATGGGCATAGATCACCTAGTCATGCTGCAGAAATTTTCATCCAGGTTCTTTTCTCTTTCTTGTGGGGTCCCTCAGGTATCTTCACTGAACCCATTGCTCTTCAATATTTATGTCATCAAACTGGCCTCCCTGATCAGATCCATTGGGTTCTCCCCCACTTCTTACGCTTACAATATGCAGATCGTTGTGTCGGCATCCAACAATGTAGATGTCACTATCTCCCATTTTCATATCTGTATGAGAGCTGTTAGCAATTGGATGGGCATACATTGCCTTAAAGTGAACTCTGATAAAAACGAGGTCATACTTTTCGGTAATAGTCAACATTTCTGGAGTCCACCTTGTTGGCCATCCGAGCTAGGAACACTCCCCATCCCAGTTCAAAAAGTGAAACATTTAGGAATACTTATAGATGATAAATTGAATTTTAATAACTATATCAGCTCAGTTAACTAGTTTTAACACCATGAGAATTACCAGGAATATCCTTCTTTTTATTCTACTTAATTCAAGAAAAACTGTCATTTTGTTACTAATTCTCACCAAACTGGATTATTGTAGTGGACTATATGTCAAGTTTCAAAAACAGTACTTGAAAAAGTTACAGAGCTTACAAAATACAGCGGTGAGAATTATTCTTGATCTTCCCAAGTTCCAACCTGTTTCTGCCTCCATCAGGTGACTCCACTGGCTTTCAGTGAGTAACCAAATTCAATTTAAAGCGCTGTGCCTTACCTATAAGGCTTTGCATGACTCAGGTCCTTGTCATCTCAAACAGTCTCTAACCTGGTACGTACCGAGCAGAGACTTGCGATCTAAAAGCACCACGATGGTCTCCTGCCCCAGATTTAAGAGACTTAAATAGGGGGCACAGTTGTTTCTCTTCAGAAGCCCCCGCACTTTGGAACGGTCTGCCTATAAGCATCAAAGCAGCTCCCACCTTATTGACTTTTATGAATCTGCTAAAAACTTGGCTCTTTAACATCAAGTCATCCGTCTTCCTTGCTAAACTGCCAGAACTATCAGCGCCAAGACACTCACGGGTATTCGTGTGCTTTAGAAATGTATTAACATAACATAACAAATTGCTAAATATCAGGTACACAATGAAAAAACATTGCAAGACACAGCTCAGTTATTGGCTCTGGGTACCAAGTCCTATATATCCGCCCAATCAGAAGGGTCCAACCGATGTAACAGGACATTGATTTAAAAAATCTGCCATACTTAGAAGAAGTTACAGGTAACAACGGCAGTACAAATGGCTGTTTTTTCTAACTAAATTTCAATATTGTTTTATTTCAATTGTTAGTTTGTATAGAAAAACCTTGAAAGATCTACACAAATGACCCCTTGCTGAATTCAGAATTTTTTCTACTTTTATAAAATGTATAGTTCCTGTGGATCAATTATTGCTTTCACACCCATTTCTACCACTAACTGGAAGGAGGTTGAAAGCACAAAAAATAGGAAAAATAGGCTATGTCCCAGTAAAATGCCAAAGCGGTGTAGAAAAAGTGGTTTTCTGACAAAAGTCTTCCTTTTCCTGAAAGCTGGGAAGATAGTGACTTTAGCAATGCAAACCCTTTGTTAAAACCTTTTGCAGGGAAAAAGCAGATGCTTTCGTCTGCAGCATTTCTTTTCCCATTTTTCTTATAAATATTTTTTGCTGTATTTTGGCCAATTTCTCGGTCCCCTTCAGGGGAATCCTGGGTACCTTTAGAGTCCTCAAGATGTTGGAAGAAAAGGATGCAAATGTGGCATGGATATCCTATGTGGCTAAAATGTTACAGGGGCCTAAGCTCAAACTACCCCAAATAGCCAAAAAAAGGCTTAGCACAGGGGCGGGGAAGGCCTAGCAATGAAGGATTTAGTAATGGTTTTTCAAAAATCATGATGTATGATATCTAAATTAATGAAAGCACTCAGGTTAACAGTCATGCCCCAGGGGGCTACAATCATAGTATCTTGATTGAATACATATGGTTACATCCAACACCCTGTAGTGATGTGTCATATACATGTCAAAACTATTGGATGAAATGTAAATAAGGTTTAGCGCTCTAGCCTGAATAGGCAGTATATCACATATCTGTAAACTTCATGAATTGTTTTAACCAACCAACCCCTTAACATATTAATATCATTGTATCATTATAATAGTGAACAATTGAGCCCAAGTGGGCTGATCTCATAAAATATGCTTGTTGCAAAAACTATTCAGAACAACACATCAAAATAGATTTGTTGCATTCACAGACATTATGTGTTACCAACAAAACACCATGTAATAAACAGCTCAAAACAACTCCTGGTCTGACGTGCTGATATCACCTCGTGAACCTGAATAAAAACAAATAAAATTCATAAAAACCTTGGTATTGCAAAGTGACAACACTTTCTGTACATAACCTCTATCATTCTAAGGTAAGCTAGCAAAAATTGGCAGTCATTCTCGTCAGTGTACAACCGTTTCCTGATCTGTATTTAACCTGTTCAGGATTCAGGTGTCAAAGTCCATGATCAATCTACATCCAAACCTTCATAAATATATCATCCTGATACCACCTCTGATGTTATTTCCAATTCTATTAATTACGAAAAATTGTAATAGATCACTATTTTGTATTGTACTTCATAGAAATGTCTGGCAACTGGATATTGTTGATCATTGTTCCGAATAGGCCTCACATGTTCCAAAATCAGTTTTTTAGCCGTATGCAGCTTATCACAGGGACATCTGATGCAATAAAAACAATAATCCAATGTGCATGTTAAATATTTCCAAATTTCAAACTCCGGATTACAACTCAAACTGCTTTATGAAATTACACCAAATTTGGCAGAAGCTAGATCTTGGTCCAGAAAGCATGCTTTATGTAATTTGGTGTACATCCGTTCAGTAGTTTTTGAGACATTAAAGAAAATCCATATTTTATTTTCGAACACTGAGAATAATTTGTGAGGCGTCGCAAATATGTGCCAATAAGAATGCTGTGCTTGGCTGGCTGCAACCTGTGTAGAAAGTTGCAGCTGCCATTTTATATAATGGAACACGGTCCCGGGTGGCTCAAAATAAATTTTGAAAGATATATAAGTGGTCAGGGAAGAGGTACCCTGACCCGATGGGTGGAATGTAGGGGTATTAGAGGGGCACCTTATGTGAAAAAACATCAGAAAATGCTTTTCCCCATGTGCGATATTCGTGAAGTCATCGCAAAGCTCAGCGCACACCCCATGTAATGTTGTGACGTATTCATGAATATCATCACAAAAAATTAAAAAATACATTCAGATACTAACTCAGCCACCATGGTACTCACTCAGAGACCCACTCACCCTGTTATTTCCACTTACATACCTACTCAGAGACTCAAATGCCCTCTCACAGACCCACTTAGAGATTTATGCACCCACTCACAGACCCTCTAAGAGACTCATGTATCCACTCATAGACCCAATCAGGCACACATGCACCCACTCACACACCCACTCAGTCACACAGCCACTGACAGACCCACACAGAGACTCACGCTCCCACTCACACACCTACTCAAAGACTCACACACCCACTCATATACTCACACACCCACCAACAGACCCATTCAAAAACTTATACACCCCCTCACAGACCCACTCAGACACCCACACCCATTCACAGACCTACTAAGACACTCAAACACCCGTTCACATCTATTCAGGCACTCATGCACCCTCTCAGACTCATTCAGAGACTCGCACACCCACTCACAGACCCACTCAGACACTCCTGAAACTATCCACTCACAGACACACTCAGAGAATCACACATCCACTCACAGACCCACTCACACACTCCTGCAACAATTCACAAATCCAGTCAAACACTCACATACCCACTTACAGACCCACTCAGATACTCAGACACTCACACACAGACCCATACAGACGCTCACATACCTACTCACACCCATTCACAGACCCACTCAGAAACTCATGCACCCACTCACAGACCCATATAGACACTCACATATCAACTCACAGACCCACTCAGAGACTCACGCTCCTACTCACAAACCCACTCAGAGACTCATGCAGCTACTCACAGACTCATACGTACAGCAATAAACCCCTTATCAGATAGACAACATCATACATTATTAAATAATTGAAAATGTCCCACAGAGAAACAGTTAATTTCTTTTATTATCAAATGATAAAAATATATTTTTTGTCCTTATTTTTAGATAATTATATATATAATTAGTCACATACAATCAATTCAACCTATACAATATTCTTTATAATTCATATTAAACCAAAAAGCCCCCAACTACTAGGGAGAAAGCCATAATTTTGGTACATGTCTCCACAGAAAACATCAACAGAAAAAAAGAAGAAAACATATACTGAAAACTTTAACAAAGTTACAAAAACACACAATAATATAATTGACTCAAACTAAAGACACCATTACAAATAACACAACATATTTCAGAAACAATACATAACTAACACAAATGCGCCGACACGCATTTTGGAAATGGCATGTACCATCCTTCTTCAGGGCTCTGACTTCTAATGATGTTAGAAATTTAAAGGAACATTCTATCTAACATTTGAATATGATAGTATTCTGGTACATTTGAAGGCTCCATAAGATATATACATAGAACTCTGTAGGGACAAGCACAGCATCATAAATAATTCTATACATAATTTAACTCGTCTCACCATTAATTAAAAACACAAAGGAGCAAATTTAGTTCAAATGTGAGTCCCAGAAAAACCAGATATGTGCCATAAGATAGAAACGTTTATTTACCATCACCATCAATACAAGAACTTTATAAAAAAGAGTGTATAGTATATTAACCCAGTTTGACAAGAAAATCTCAGGTGACAGCAAAGTATAGATACAAAGTTGAAAACTATATAGAAAATATAGGCTCAACAGTCGAAGATATAAAGAGAATTTTTTCTTTAAAAAGATAAAAAAAGATACCCAACATACCTTTTAGAAAAGTAATCAGGTTCCCAGGTGCTAATAAGTACCGGCGAGGCTCCACAGATGCCTTTGAAGTTCGATGCAGCGTATTTCGCAGCTCAAGGTAAAGTCTGTGAAAATAGTCAGGGGTTTAACAGCTTTTACTACCCTCCGCTACTAGTTATATATTTGTAATTACTCATAATAGGAATTAACCTGCCTGCTTAGTCAGGAAAAGCACAATGAATGCACTATATTCACCGGGTCACGGTACAGTCTTAGAATTAAAAACGTAATATGAACTAGAATGTAAAGAAAAAGAAGACGAATCAGTGTCTAATAGCCTCACGTTATATCCAAAGAATATAGGGTAAAGAAACCTTCTATATACGTACTTGTAAAATCAGATCAAAATCCCTGAAATAGGATATCCATAGGCGGTTTCACAGAACCTGGGTCCAAACCTCGAATCAGAGCTAGATAAAAGCGAAATAGACACCAGCAAGTTATTCCACCCCGCACATCAAAGTCCTGCAATCTAATCGATAATATATGCTATCTAACTTACAGGCTGTTAAAGTCATCAGAAGATACAAAAGTATGCATATGTCGGTCCCGATACGGAAGCTAACATCAGATTTTTATATATACGATAACCAGAGAATCTCCTCAATACGTTTAAAGACACTGGAACAAATAAGAGAGAAAATATATAGATAAACATCTTGAATACCTCCAGGAAACAGAGCCAAAAAAGCGATGATTCAAAAAGAGAAGCAAAGTGCTACGGCGTTTAAAAAAGGCTCCATTAATCAAGCATGGTCAAATTACCACTAAGGGAAAATAGATACAAGGAAACACGAAGGCTATAATGAAAGATAAAAATAGCCGTTATAGGGGTTTAAAAGGGCATATCTCATATATCTAATATCTTAAAGACTCTAGCTCGCAAGATACTTACAAGGATACACCAACATTCCATCTGGAATTGTGAGACCGCCATCATGCTTGAACGCGGTTCATCCGGGAAAAGCCTAGGTCGGGAACCAGAGTTTCGCCTTTTATCCCTTGAAGCCATATTTCGAAAAGTGAAAACACATATCACCTGAGGGGTGGGAGGAATCACCAAATACTACCGAGAACCACCCCTGCTGGACCGCCATCTTGGGCTTTGACTCAGCTCAGTTTAAATATGTTGTTTAAAGAAGTAGTTTAAAGGAGCCAGAAAGGTGCAACCATATAAATCAGCGGCCCAAAATGGGGGCCATTTTGAAGTGGAAAAGCAAAATAGTATACATGCACCCAAAAACGTCAGGAACGGAACCGCCATATTAGCTATTGCCTTGGCTCTGTAAAAGCTTGATAATACTCAAGAGCCACAAGCAAGAAACCCCGTATCTTGACAATCAAATAGAGTAACATATAGGATATTACCTTGACCGCGATCTTTAGAGAGTATGAACATTACAAAACAGGACCCCAAAATTATAGGAATTCTGCTGGATGATTAATAGGATATACAACTCTAAAATAACCACATACGTAAAAAATGTGGCATTAGGAAAACATAAAAAAGAGAGAGTTACAAAAACTAGGATGAAACTAACACCAGTATCAGTTCGAATGATACAGATCCAGATAGGTGGTTAAGTCGAGGTCAAGAAAATTGAAAAATTGGCTAGGAAAGACTAATAAGGCTACTGGCTCAGAGCCGAAAATACCAACGTTCAGCCCGATATCAGACAGAAAAGATCCGAATTGCCCAAGTTATAGAAGGTAGTAGAAAGAACCATAAGTCAAGTCTAAACCGATACTGTCAATGTTTTACAGATTCAGGATAAAGGAGAGAAGTGACTCCAATACCATATAGTAATGACAATAGAGCTGACTCAAGTAATCACATTTTCCCATGGGATAAATTCGTTAAGGCCAGTCTCAACAGTCTGTAAGGTATACATCCAGAAGACCTCCCTTTTCCGTCTCAGAGCATCTGTATTACCATCTTTAGGGGCATGGGCCTGTTCTAATATAAGCCACTGAAGGTCATTAATGGCGTATTGTTTATCCGACCAATGTTTTACCAAGGGGGCTCCATTCTGTTTGTTGTTAATGACAGATTTATGTTTGCTTAACCTTACCTACTCACAGACCCACTCAGAGACTCACTCCAACCCACTCAGACACCCATTCACAGACCCACTCAGACACTCACTCACAAGCCCAATCAGACTCTCACATACCCACTAATAGACCCACTCACCCACTCATAGATCCAGTTAGGCACTTATACACCTACTCACAGACCCACTCAGACAATTCTGCACCCACTAACAGACCTTCTCAGAGATTCGTACACCCACTCAGAGAACCCATTCAGACACCCGCAGTCACTCACAGACCCAGTCAGACACTCACACAGCCACTCACAGACCCAGTCAGACACTCATGCAGCCACTCACACAGCCATTCACAGATCCACACTGTCACTTACACACCCACTCACAAACACACTCTCACACTCCAATCACAGACCCACTCACAGATTCATGCATCCACTCACAGACCCACTCACAGACCCATGCACCCACTCACAGACCAACTCAGAGACTCACACATCCACTCACATACACATTCAGAGACTCACACACTCACTCACAGACCCTCTCACAGACCCACTTAGAGACTCACACAGCTATTCACAGACCCACTCAGAGACTAAAGCATTCATTAATAACCCCACTCAGACACCTGCTCATAGACCCTTCAGACACTCACACACCCACTCACAGACCTATTAAGATACTCATGCACCCACTCACAGATCTATTCAGGCACTCATGCACCCACTCACTGACCCACTCAGAGACCAACACCAAGACCCACTCAGGCAATCCTGCACATACTCGTAGACCCTCTCAGAGATTCACAAACCTTCTCAGACACTCCCGTACCCACTCACAGACCCAGACACTGATGCAGCCACTCACTGACCCACTCAGACACTCAGACAGCCACTCACAGACCCACACAGATACTTACACAACTACTCACAAACACACTCTCACAACCACTCAGTGAGTCATGCACCTACTCACAGACTCTCACAGACACTTATGTATCCACTCCCAGACCCACTAAGACTCATGCACCTACTCACAAACCTGCTCAGAGGCTCACACATCTACTCACAGATCGATTTAGAGACTCACACACTCATTCACAGACCTCCTCACAGACCCACTCAGAGACTCACACAGCCACTTACAGACTCACACAGAGACTCATGCACTCACTAACAACCCTACTCAAATACCCACTCATAGACATACTCAGACACTCATGTACCCACTCACAGACCCAGTGAGCTACTCATGCACCCACTCACAAGCACTCTCAGACTTGTTCACCCACTCATAGACCTACTCAGATACTCATTCACCCACTCACAGACCCACTTAGAGACTCACAACCCCTGACAAACCAATTCAGACACTCATGCACCCAGTAACTCACCCACTCAGAGACTCATGCATCCACTCACAAAACCTCTCAGACACTTTTGTACGCACTCAAGGCCCACTCAGAGACTCATGCACCCACTTACAGACCCATTCAGAGACTCATGCACCCACTCACAGATCCACTCAAACACTGACAGAACCACTCACAGATCCACTCAGACAATCATGCACCCTGTCACTGACCCACAGAGATATTCACACACCTACTCAGAAAACCCACTCAGACACTATTTCACCCATGCACAGACACAGTCGCTCACACAGTTTCTCACAGACACACTCAAAAACACATGCACCCACTCACAAATCCACTAAGGGTAAGTCTCACCTGGTGCTTCCACAGGAGCGAGATGCAAGGCCTGACGCTGGGTCCCAATTTCCCACAACCACCAGAGTCAGCCCAACAAAGTCAAAGCCAACAAGGTGGAGGTGGGGAAGAGGGGAAACAAAACAAGGAAAGGAAAAAGTAGATGTGTCATGATGGTACGTCTTCCACACCTTATGGGTGGGGCTGGTTGTATACACCTCCTAGGTAAAAAATAAAATATAAGAGATATCCTATATCTATATGTATTGAGGTCTTGATCTATATCTGCCATGCAATACCCTCTACATATAAAGAAGAAACTAAATTGGGATGACTGCACTTCATGCATACCATTGTCCGATCATGTTCGTTAGCAAAACAAATGTTTTAACCTGAATACAACTTATATATATTTAGGATTTCTTGGGGGAGTTTTTTTAAACTTTTAAACTTGTTGGGGGGAATTTTACTGAATTGTTACCTGAATCTGATTGTGAAGACACGCCGGTCACTGCCTGCACTTTACACAGAGCTCTCACATTGTAGACACTCCGGTGTTTTTTTTTCTGTTGCACTTGCACTTTCTTCACCTCCGCTTCCGGGTGGGGGAAGGCCCATTCTAAACCGCTATATTTGTGCGGCAGCGCTCTAGTGGTTGGCAGGCACCAGTATTTAATGGGCCTGCGACCACGGACGTGCAGCGGAAGAAACTAAATTGGGCTGACTGCACTTCATACATACCATTGTCCGATCACATTCGTTAGCAAAACAAGGGGCATATTCTCACGAACGTGTGATAACCTTCGTAAAAGTTACTTAGCGCAACCTTCAACATTGCAGTCCATCGTGGGAAAATTACACCATGTTAACAAAGCATTCTCATCACTGAGGCACCATGCGATACTCCCCTGATAAGGTGTCGACTGACCGCGTTAAAATCAACGCCACGCCGCAAAAATGCAAAACGCGAATGCAAAAAAATCTGCGATGAGGCCAATCGCGATACAAAAATCAGCGAAAACTAGCTACAGGCCTGCAATTCACATGCATCATGTGGGAAAAATCACCTTAAAAGTAGAAAAAAAACTGACAAACAAATGCCAAACAACAGCCAAGCACAATGGATGTTGCCGGAGCAAATACGGAGGAGAACCAGAAACCCACAAGCCCCCCGGAGGACATGCCTCGGATCTCGGGGTCAGGGAAGGGCAAGGAGTTTTAGAGTAGGAAGAAGCGCTTCAGTCCGCAGGAAAACAGGATCCTGATAACAGAGGTGGTCGAACACCATCAACAACTGTTCGTCACCGCCACTGTGTCATTGGCAACAACAAATGGACTATGGCAGGCCAAGGTGAATGCAGTCGGAGTGCTGAAGAGGACGATGGAAGAGGTCGAGAGGCGCTGGAATGACGTCAAACGCAAAACAAAGCTGAAACTGGCCAACAACCGGAAGGCAGCAATGCAGACTGGAGGTGGGAGTCCTGCACCACAGGAGGAGCTGGACGACATGGAGGAAATGGTGTCCACAGTCATCAGTGGGGAGATGGTGGCTGGAGTTGGGGGACCAGACACTGCTCAACATGACCGGACACAATAGCAGCTGGGTGAGTAACGACCAGGAACTGGGGAGACGGGGGGAGATGGGCACAATGGTGCACATGCACAATTAAGCATAGCACATCTGTGGACAAACCATGCCCCAGACCCCAACACCCACCAAGAGAACAATGTACCCAAGTATGCTACATTTCAGCACTGTACAAGCACAGAAGCCAAAGGCACACCACATGAAAGGGATAAGGAGCAGCAAAACTGAGCAGAAGGGGCCACCCCCCCAATGCAGCACACACACATAACATGCAGAGCACATCAATACTGACAACAAAGTGGCACAAACCGCAACACGTCTATAACAGAACACAGGACACAACTGGCGCCTACTGGGTGACGACACTGGCCAATCACAAGTGGCATTGCAGAGAAATGTGAGTGGTCAATGTACAAGTTGATGTTCTGTGACGTTGTCGAAATGTCCACTGTCCCGCAGCAAATAGGCAGCCCCTCCAAAACAGCCACAATGTACACAGTCATGTATTCTGTATGTGAACATGTACAAGTCGACAACACACGTGAACACATTGTCAAACTGCATCTCCCCTTCACATTGCAGAGGGACAGTCAACACCTCCTGCAGAGCAGCCCGAACCTCTCTTTTCTAATGACGAAGAGGACCACCACAGCTTCAACTGCGACGCCCTCCGAGAGTTCATTGACAGTCTCCGCAGCCCACCTTCAGGAGCAGGGCAGCCCAGTTGCAACGGGGACACCCCACCCCCTGCACAGACCACACAGCAGACAGCACCCACCACCACGGCTGCCTCCCAGGATCTCCACGAAGAACACATGGCCTTCCAATGCTGTGTGTTGGGATGCCAGGAGCAGCTGGCTGAACAGGTGCGGGTGGGCTTCGACTGCATGGCAGACAAACTAGATGCCATACATGGGTGTGTAAGTCCCATCAGGGACCACTCACAGTCCCTAACGGACACCCACAGTGTGCTTCATGCACTCCAACGAACCATGGCTGATATCGCCAGAGTCCTGACTCTGAGACAAGAACGACTGTCTAGTCAGAGTGGTTCCAGCGAGCTCGCCCGGGAGTTGAGACTCATGCGGAGGCTCATGGAGAAGATGGAGCGGGCCAATGCAGAAAGAGCAGCGGCCACGGCTGCACACCAGCGAGAGGTAGCTGGGTTCCACAATGACCTCAAAACCATCCTCATGGCATTGCTGCCACAAGGCCTGGCGCAGATGCATGGTGCTGCTACCACTACATCCACATCTCCGCACCCTGAATTGTCAGTGCCACACAGTGCTGGAGAAAGGCCAGCACCACCCACACATGAGGCACATGAGACAACAGGGAACGAATATGCGGATGAAACCACCTTACTGGTACGGAGAAAACTGTAGCATTCATCTCTGCCATATGGCCGGTATCAGCTTGGTTCTGCCCTCTGCATCATCACCTTCCACTGTCCCCCGATACACTCTGCGACACTCACTTTGTACCTCGCAATGGACTGCCATATTCTGTATGAAAGCCAATGACACAGCTAACAGACTGTGGACTGCACTCTTCCTCTTCCTTTGGACGTGTCATTCCCTGAAGGACTCTGGCTGGCCCTCCATGGGCCAACATTGTTAAGTGGACTTTGAATGGCCCTGTACTGCTCCAGATGCAACACTCAACTGAATGTGCATTAAACATTCTTTGTCACACAGATGTGTCATGTCTATGGTCTTTCATGTGTGGTAGTATGGACGAATGTAGGATCAGTGAATTCCTCTTACGTCCATGTGGCTCATGTGGTTGGACTTGGGTCACAGGTTGATACATTGTCGAATGGTGTCAGGGTGGCGCCGACGCAACAACAGCTACACATGCATTTGTCACTTCCTTGTCCAGCCCAGTACGGAACAACGCCCAGAGCCCCGGGGTCATTGCTCAAACCCTTACGCTGGACTGGCATACGCCAGGCCAGCCCACTCCGCTTACGTTTACAGGGGGGGACGACAATGCTACATGTGCCAGGTCCTACCTGTAGGGATCTGCTGCTCACAGGTCTAGTTGTCAGCATGCCACAGCCACTCCCTCACGGCTGGTGTACACCCACACCACACCCATCCAGCACACGCGTCACAGCACATTTGACCCTGCCAATAAAAAGGGCCGGGCACACGTGCTCGACGCCATTTCCAACATCTCTTGGGGTGTATCCGTGTGGTGTGCATGTAGGCCCAGGGCATGGGGGCCCAGGGGCCTGCGACATCACATTCCGCAGGCCAGGAGGTGACATGATGGCGTACGCACCACGATACCCAATCATACTGTGTCCATGACTTGCAGGGCACAGACTTAGTGGCACCGGATACACTGCGGCCGGGACAGGCACACCGCCATGGGACTGTGACTTTCTGTGCACTGAGGTAGGGGCAGCGTAAGTGCTGAGCGGGTGTGCAGCCTGCATTGATGCCGCGTACCGGTTGTCCGGACTGCTCAGGTTTTGTGTGCCCTGCTGGACTGCCGTGTAGGCCTAAGCCAACAGACAGCGGGGGCCTACTGCCAAGTGGCATGGCCTCGCGGGTCACAGAGTTAGTGACACCTCAAGGGCTGAGCGGGTGTGCAGCCTGAGATGCTGCCCTGTGCACTGGTATGTCCTCTGCCATGGCGAAATCAAGACCCAGCATCAAATGTGAGACCTGTTGGCCTGCGGAGCGGGGCTGCATGATGTGGAGGGTGCCATGTCCGCGGGGCCCAGGCTTGTGGCTTGCAGCGGCACGTGGTGGGTCCACTTTTCTACATGCCGGTGGCAGAAGGTGAGCAGTGAGCAGGGGTGGGCGGGTGATGATGTCTTGTGCAATTGTATGTACATTGCCTTTCATGTATCTGGACTCTGTTTCAGATGACGGGTCTGTCTCAGATGTGGGACCTGGTAAACTGCACTACATACCGGCATGTGGTTGGAGACACACCGGTGGCAGCAGGTGAGCAGTGTGGCCTGGGTGCGCAGTGTCGGCACTCTCTCCCCCTGTCCCTCTCTTCTTTTCCCTCTCCCCCCTCTCTGTCCGTCTATCTCTCTCTCCCCCTCTCTGTCCGTCCATCTCTCTCTCCCCCTCTCTTCCTCTCACTCTCCTTCGCTCTCTCTCTCTGTCCCTTGATGTGCAGGACACACCTTCTCATCATGATTTTTGTGTTGCAGGCTGTGAGCCGCCATGTGTCTTCATTTCTGTTCTGTGTTCATTTTAATACATTTTCATTTGTTGCTTCGAAGGTGAATGTGTGACGCTCATTTTTGTGACGACACATGCATGTCACCAGATGTGATTGTGCGACATCAGGCAGATTATTTGGTACATGATTCAGTGCAGTTGATGTGGCATGTCTTTGGCAGGGGGGGGTACCGGGGAGGGGTGGTGGCGGTGGCTGTTGTGGCCCTCTTGGGTGTCCGGCACGCATGTTCAGTGGCTCCATGGCATCTGTTGTTCTTCAGGTGTGGGTCTGGGCTGGGCTCCCTTTTGTGGTGCAGGCTGCCATCCGAGTTTGCACCAGGTCAGAGCAGGTGTTGATTTTCTACTGCTAACTCGCCTTATCGCATGTTTTGTGGTCTTTTCGCTGATCTGGCTGGTCGTTGAGAATGTTGTGGAGTGGTGTTTTTGCGGCTTTTGGCACGGGAACGCCTACTCTGCATCTTTTAGCGATAGTTGCGGGGTTCATGTGTGGTGATGTTTTTTGCGGCTGCTATCGCGATTAAACTGGTGTTTTGGGCTGTTGACACCAGCTTGTGAATGGGGTGATAAATTTATCGCGACTTTGGTTGCGATAAAGTGCCGTTAACTCGGCGATAGCTCCTTGAGAATATTGCCCCAAATGTTTTAACCTGAATACGATTTTTACATATTTAGGATTTCCTGGGGGGAGCTTTTTTATACTTTTTAACTTGTTGGGGGGATTGTACTGAATTGTTACCTGAATTTGATTGTGAAGACATGCCGGTCACTGCCTGCACTTTACACGGAGCTCTCGCGTTGTAGACACTCCGGTGTGTTTTTTTTCTGTTGCACTTGCACTTTCTTCACTTCCCCTATAAACCACCATATTTGTGCGGCAGTGCTCTAGTAGTTGGCAGGCAGCAGTATTTAATGGGCCTGCCACCGCGGTCACGCAGTGAAGGTGTGCAGCGGGCACGCCACCAGTCCTCCAAAGGCGCACCAAAGGCAAGCCCGTCTGCACCCATCCGCAACCGGAATGCGACCAGCGCCAGCCATGTTGCCAGTTCTCCCCAAGGTATTACTTTATCCCTAGACTTCCTCCAAGCACTTAACACATCTGGGAAATGCAATTGTAATCTGGCACCTCATAAAATTAAAGGCCAAATCGTGTGCCTTGAATATAGAACCGAACTGAAAATTCTTGGGACTAACCCTCGGACACTTGACAATACATTATCAGCCAATGTGTTAAAGGGGAGCTCATTAACGCTTGGTCACTTTGTAAACATGCCAAAGACATCGATGAGATGGTCACCGAGCTACAACTTGATTTTCTTTTTATCACAAAGACATGGCTTAAGGAATGGTGTAACCCGGACATCGCCACTGTACTCCCTCCTAATTACACCATTTGCAGGCAAGATAGAAAGGATATAAGGGGAGGAGGGCTGGCCATCATTTACAGCGAGTCCCTGCAATGCACAAACTTTCATCTCTCTTCTCTTAGAGGAATGGAAAGCTTGGGGTTTTGTTTCAAAATCAATGGTTCCCAATACTTTACAGGAGCACTGATCTACTACCCCCAATTGGTCTCAGCCCCTACCCACCAGGCCAGGTACACTATCGACGGAGTGTGCTCCAACTTCTCCTCTCTAACAGTTAACAGCTCCATGGCTCAAATCTGGTCTGACCACATGTTAATACTCGAGGAGGTATGAGGGGGGATATCAGAATGGGACGTTCATGAACTTTGATGAGGCTCAGGACTGGTCCCAGGTGCCGCCGGGGCATTTTTTACAGTATGCCAAAATATCACGTACTGTGCGCGAGATGTGGACCACATTCTTATGCGGACTTGCCAGTCCCACTGACGGAGGGTGAGTGGAGGAGAGCACTGGCATAGGTAGCGGATGCAAAAAGCAATGCGCGGTTCAAACTCATTCAGTTTTATTATTTAAACCGCACACATTTGACTCCACAACGCAGTGCACAGTTCAACCCGGGGTCCTCCTCTTCATGTCCATGTTGCGGCGTAGACCCTGCTACATTTCTACATATGACCTGGAGCTGTTTACGTCTAAAACAGTATTGGACCCAGGTGGTGCAATCTCTTTGCACAGCAACAATGGTGCAAATTGAAACCTCCATAAAACATTGTATCCTCTAGGTACTTCCGACACCCAAGAAGGGGACTAGGATGCGATACAAATTCGCACTATTAGGACTGGTCCTGCCAAAAAGACAGATAGCGATCCACTGGATAGTACTGCCCCCCACGTGGGATAGATGGAGGGATGATTTGCGTGAGTGTGGTGTAGCTGAAGAATGTCATCTTCGAGTAGTACGAACTGATGAGAATGCAGAGAGTGATCTTTTGGACTGGGGCCAAATGTTGACTGCGGTGTCTCCAGCAATAACTCAAAGTGAGAATGAAAACACACACAGTTCACCATCCACCCAGCCCACATCGCCATCCAATGCAACAACAATGTAAGTGCCCTCTCACACCATATTTACGCGAATTACAAACCACACACAGGTACACTGCCAGATTGCCCTTATCAGAAAACAGCAACACTTGCCGGTCGCTGCCATGGGGGAGGGGGTGGTACAGATGTGGGGGAATCTAGTTTCTCTTGATTATCGTTTCTGTATTATTGTTTATATGATTCAGTTCAAAATGCACTGTTCCTATCTGCAAATAGGCTCACGGTTAGTGAGGGCGAAGGAAAATGTGAAGTCATGTCATTAACTTATTGCAACGAAACAATTGTTGAGATGTAAATGTATGTGCATGACAACTGTTATGGATATCCTTGATGCAGTGCTTAGTAAAAACAAGTTTAAAAAAAACAAACTACCCAGGATTAATTCACCCTCCTAAACAAAAGTCCACCTCATTGCTAAGCCGCAAATGGGTTAAGATTTTAGCTAAACCTGTATTAACCCAACTGGCAAGGGACACCCTACCAACTCTATCAGGTAACACCTTAGAGGAAACTCACCGCTTTAACACATGGATAACAGAAATCAGTGACAAATTAGCTCCTGTAGAGCAAGTAAAAAACAAACATAACGTTGAAACTTCAGCATCTGCTATACGCCCATACTAGCAGGACTCCACCTCCAGTGCAACTAGAATGCAGATGGAAAAGAACTTACAGGGCAGAAGAACAGAACCTCTTCAGGCTAAGCAGAACACAATATCACGCACAAATCAAGCTAGCAAAAAAGGAGTATTTCTCCAATAAAATCTTAGAGACCTCTAATGATCAAAAGATAATTTTCACAGTGGTAAAATCCTTCACTGACCAAAAAGCATTAGCCAATGAGATCCCACCATCACAGATGCTATGTGACCAGATCTCAGAGAAAATTCTTAACATTCAAAAATAATTTAATACCTCACACACACAGTCGATAGACCTAAAACCCGATCCTACCTTTATAGGACCGTCATTCCAGATTTTTGAGGAAATATCACTAGACCAGTCACGCCAAGCCATCATTGCTTGTAAATCAGGATCCCCATTTGACGCATGTCCCCCTGCGGTCCTTCACAAGATTTTTGACATTGTTAATCCAGTAATTCACAAGATATTTAATTCATTCTTAGCTACCACGATAATTCCAGAAGAAAAAAAACATAGACCCCTCCACTCTCTCCAATCTCCGTCCTATATCACTACTGCCCATTCTTGGCAAAATTACTGAAAAACTTGTCAATAGACAACTTACTGACTTCCTCGAGAAAGCCAAGTTACTTCACCCCAGCAAACAGTCAACTGAGTCTGCACTGTTGGAAGTATTAGATACACTAAAACTAATGCTTGACAAAGGAAAAAATGCAGTACTGATCCTATTAGACCTGTCTGCTGCATTTTAATCCATTTCGCATAGTATCCTTCTGTCCAGAATTAAACAAAGCTGTGTATCCTCAACAGCTCTGGCCTGGCTACAATCCTTCCTTACTAACCGTAAACAAACCGTGGCCCTAGGACATTTCCCCCCAACTGAACACCCAATTACCTCAGACGTTCCACAAGGCTCTACCTTCAGTCCGCTCCTATTTAATATTTACATTGCTCCGTTGATCTCATTAAGATCCTCTTTCAATATCGATACAACCTCATACGCAGACAACACACAATTGATCTTGGCCCTAGATAGAGATACAACCAAACCAGAGCTTAAATTTAGGAAATGTATGAGATAGGTCATCTGCTGGATGAGACTAAACAACCTTAAATATATCACAGATAAAACCGAGATTTTACTGGCAGGAAAAGAAAATCTGTTTAACCCGATCTAATGGTGGCCAGAAGATTCACCTGCCCCACCTAACACAGTGGAAATCGGCAAGAATCTAGGAGTAAAATTTGACGCCTCTCTTTCATTTCGGCCAAAGGCTCTTGCAGAGGCAGGAATTTGCTATAACCTCATAAAAACCCTGAAAAAAAATGTTGATTTCCTTTCCTGCTCTGCAAGGAAGACAGTGGCAGTGGCACTGATCCGTTCAAAATTAGACTTCTGCAATAGCCTTTTCGCAGAAACCACAAACAAGTAGTAAAAAGGCTACAGATCGTACAGAATGCAGCAGTCCGTCTAGTGCTGAAAATGCCTCGTTATTCATTGGCCACTTCAGCTCTTAAGACACTGCATTGGCTGTGTATACAGAAAATAATTCTAATTAAGATCCTAGTGATTACTTTCAGAGCCTTTAAAGACACTGGACCTGAATGCCTGGCAGCCAAGTTCACTCATTATGTTACGGCTAGGATCCTCAGATTCTTCACAGCTAACCTTCTTAGGCCACCCACCTTTAGGTACAAAACTAAAGGAGGAAAATCCATCACATTCATGGGAACAACAGCATAGAATGTCATGCCAACACACCTAAGGGTGAAGGAATCAGAGACTCAATTCTGAAAATCACTGAAAACCTGGATATTCGGGCTCATGGATGCATTGTGCTCCTCACTGGTATAGTAGGATCTCTCGTATACTTACCCAGCCAATCTGATTTCTTCTGTGTAGTGCCAAGATGCTCCCCTTGGAGCGATAGCTGTGCTTTACAAATATCTAAATAAAATCAAATAACTACCTGGTTAACATCCCTCTTCTATTCAAAATCATGTATAAAAAAGCAGGAAACAGATATAGAGTGACATATCTAGGAACAGGAAACTATGTATTAGACAATGTGCCTAATGTAACTGTACTCTTGAATATGTAAAAATCCTTAGTGTAACTAACCTTAACATACATCATGTAACAATGCAATCAGGCCCATAAAAGTACATTCAATATATACTAGGCAAAAATCAAAAACATATTCTCCTAGTCTGGATAAGAAAGAACAAAATATATACACAAAAAGATACAGGGCCAGGTATTTCTATGTATGAAGCTCCTTGCAAAGTCAGGAAACTAATATATGTGTATTTATATTTTCAGCCAACAAGTGTTGCAAACACAAAAAGAAGAAGCAGATCTCCACTCACCGTGGAAAGGATGCTTCAGATAAATATAATTATAGCAGCTCAATACACGCTGTATTTTCATACCGTTGTGTCAGGGAAACAAGGATTCTTTTAAATATCTGTATTTTCCTGATCAAACAATGGAATATTAATTCACACAGGAAAATATGGCGCCTGCAAAGTATCGTAATGTAGACCACAGCATAAAGCTCAGACGGTGCAACAGGTGAGGGAAACACCCCTAAAACCTTCAGTTTGGGATCAATAGGCCCAAACGAATATAGTCCGATCCTGTGCACCCATATTCGTGTGGTTTGAAAGTTCAATACAAGGTTGAAATCAAAAACAGTAAGTCTTTCATAAGAATTCTTATTATTTATACCAAAGATCAGCACAAGGTCCAGCCAGACCTTGTTGTGTTCTTTGGAATAAAGAATAGGAATTCTTACAAAAGACTTACTGGCTTTGTTTTCAACCTTGGATTGAACTTTCATACCACACGAATACGTGTGTACAGGATCGGGCTATATCTGTATTTTCCTCTTGTTAATCTTTTAGGCTGTACGAGAGGCTGTAGTGGCAGGCATGAGGAGAAACAACAGGAGACAGGGACCTCCCATCTGACAAGGGAAACATGGAGCCTGTCTGTAACCCGGAAGTGGAGCTCAATCAAGTGCCGTGACTCAGAAGTGGACGCTCCAGACGTCCAAGGTGAGGAACTCATCGACCCGTCAAGCGAGGAAAGGAGGAGACCCGTCAGGCGAAGAACGGAGACTAAATCAGGTATGTATCTTAAGGACAGGGGAGCATGGCATTGCTGGGCCCATCCATAACTGAACGCAAAACGCATTTATGTTACAAACTGCTACTTTTATCCTTACTTGGCTCTGCCCCATGCACGCATGCGATTAGGAGTGGGGCGAGCCTGATACTAAGACACTCACAGATCCATTCAGACACTCATGCATTCTCTCACAGACCCATTCAGAGACTCGCACACCAACTCTCAGACACTCACACACCCACTCACAGATGCACTTGGAGATTCATACACCCACTCACAGACCCACTCACACATTCTTGCACCCAGGTACACACTCACATACCTGCTCACAGACCCACTCAGAGACTCAGACAACCACTCACAGATCCACACAGACACTCATACATCTACTCATAGACACACTCTCATACCCACTCACAGACCTACTCAGAGACTCATGCACCCACTCACAGACCCACATCAACACTTATGTATCAAATCACAGACCCACTTAGAGGCTCACGCTCCCACTCAAAAATCCATTCAGAGAATCACGCATCCACTCACAGACCCACTCAGAGACTCACTCATAGATGCACTCACACACCCACTCACAGATCCAATCATAGAGTGATTCAACAACTCACAGACCCACTCCGAGACTAATGCAATCACTAACAAACCCACTCAGATGCCCATACACATTCTGACTCATACACTCACACAGCCACTCACAGGCCCAGTCAGACACTCATGCACCCACTCGCAGACTCACTCAGACACTCATGTACCCACTCACAGACACACTCAGACACTTGTGCACCCACTCACAGATCCATTCAGGTACTTATGCACCCATTTACAGACCTACATGCCCACTCACAGACCCAGACACTCACACACCCACCCACAAACACACTCTCACACCCACTCACAGACCTACTCAGAAATTTACACCCACTCAAAGACCCACTCAGACATTCCTGCACCTACTCACAGACCCACTCAAAGACTCACACAGCTACTCACTGACGCACTTAGAGACAAATGCACTCATTGTCAAACCCACTCAGATACCAACTAAAGACCTACTTAGACACCCACACCCACTCACAGACCCACTCAGACACTCACAGACCCACTCAGATAATCCTGTACCCATTCCCAGACCCTCTCAGAGATGTACACATCCACTCAGGCACTCCCTCACCCACTCAGATACCCAGTCAGACACAGATGCAGCCACTCACAGACCCACTCTGTCACTCACGTAGCCACTCATAGACCCACATAGATACTTGAAAACACTCACAAACACACTCCCACACCCACTCACAGACCCACTCACAGACCCACACAGACAATTATGTATCTTCTCACAGACCTACTCAGAGACTCATGCACCTACTCACAAACCTACTCAGAGACTCACGTATCTACTCACAGAACCATTTAGAGACTCACTCACAGACCCCCTCACAGACCCATTCAAAGACACACACAGCCAATCACAGATCCACTCAAAGACTCATGCACTCACTAACAAACCCAATCACAGACCTATTCAGACACTCACGCACCTACTCACAGACCCAGTGAGACACTCATGCATCAACTCCCAAACCTTCTCAGAGACTCATGCACCCACTCATAGACCTACTGAGAGACTCATGTACCCATCCAAATAACACTCAGAGAATCTCACACCTACTCACAGACCTACTCAGACACTCATATATCCATTGGCATACCCAGTCAGACATTCTCACACCCACTTAGATACTCATGTCCCCACTCATAGAGCCATTCAGATACTCACATACCCACTGGCAAACCAATTTAGATACTCATGCCCCTACTCACAGAGCCATTCAGACACTCACCCACCCACTGGCAGACCTACTCAGAGACTCATCCACCCACCTACAGACCCACTCAGAGACTCATGTACCAATTTACAGACCCACTCACAGACATTCATGCACCTGCTTACAGACCCACTCAGACACTCATGCACCCACTCAAAGACCCATTGGTAGACCAAGTCAAACATTCTTACACCCACTTAGAGACCCACTCAGATACTCATGCCCCCACTCATAGAGCCATTCAGATACTCACACACCCACCTGCAGGCCCACTCAGAGACTCATACACCCACCTACAGACCCACTCAGAGTACCAACTCACCGACCCACTCAGACACTCATGCACCCACTCAAAGACCCACTCAGACACTATCATACCCACTCACAGACTGGTTCAGACACTCACACACCCATTGGTAGATGCAGTCAGACATTCTCACACCCACATACAGACCCATTCAGACACTCACGCACCTACTCACAGACACAGTGAGACACTCATGCATCAACTCCCAAACCTTCTCAGAGACTCATGCACCCACTCATAGACCTACTGAGAGACTCGTGTACCCATCCAAATAACACTCAGAGAATCTCACACCTACTCACAGACCTACTCAGACACTCATATATCCATTGGCATACCCAGTCAGACATTCTCACACCCACTTAGATACTCATGTCCCCACTCATAGAGCCATTCAGACACTCACACACCCACTGGCAAACCAATTTAGATACTCATGCCCCTACTCACAGAGCCATTCAGACACTCATCCACCCACTGGCAGACCTACTTAGAGACTCATCCACCCACCTACAGACCCACTCAGAGACTCATGTACCAATTTACAGACCCACTCACAGACATTCATGCACCTGCTTACAGACCCACTCAGACACTCATGCACCCACTCAAAGACCCATTGGTAGACCCAGTCAAACATTCTTACACCCACTTAGAGACCCACTCAGATACTCATGCCCCCACTCATAGAGCCATTCAGATACTCACCCATCCACCTGCAGGCCCACTCAGAGACTCATACACCCACCTACAGACCCACTCAGAGTACCAATTCACTGACCCACTCAGACACTCATGCACCCACTCACAGACTGGTTCAGACACTCACACACCCATTGGTAGATGCAGTCATACATTCTCACACCCACATACAGACCCATTCAGACACTCATGCCCTTACTCACAGACCCATTCAGAAAACTACACATCCATTCATAGACCCACTCAGACACTCATACACCCACTCACGGACCCACTCAGAGACTCACACACCCACTAACAGACCCATTCAGATATTCATGTACCCAGTGACAGAACCGCACAGGAACTCACACACACACTCATAGACCCACTCAGACACTCATATACATGCACAAACATACTGAGATACTCACACACCCACTGGCATACCTACTCAGACACTCATGCACCCACTTAAAGACCTATTCAGATATTCTTACACTCACTCATAGACCCATTCAGACACTCATGCCCTTACTCACAGACCCATTCAGAAAACTACACATCCATTCATAGACCCACTCAGACACTCATACACCCACTCACGGACCCACTCAGAGACTCACACACCCACTAACAGACCCATTCAGATATTCATGTACCCAGTGACAGAACCGCACAGGAACTCACACACACTCATAGACCCACTCAGACACTCATATACATGCACAAACATACTGAGATACTCACACACCCACTGGCATACCTACTCAGACACTCATGCACCCACTTAAAGACCTATTCAGATATTCTTACACTCACTCATAGACCCACTCAGACACTCATGCCCCCACTCACAGACCTTTTCAGATACTCACAGACCCACTCACAGACCCCCTCAGACGTTCTTACACCCACTTACAGACCCATTCAGACACTCATGCCCTCACTCACTCCCACCCAGATAAACACACACACACTCTCACAGACCCACTCAGAGACTCACACACCCACTAACAGACCCACTCAGACACTGATGCACCTAATCATAGACCCACTCAGAGACTAATGCATCCACTGACAGACTCACTCAGAGACTCATGTATCTACTCACTGACCCACTCAGACACTTACTCACAGACCTATCCAGATACTCACGCACCCACTGGCAGACCCACTCAGATACTCAAGCACACACTCACCTACCTACTCAGAGACTCATACATCCACTCACACACCTTCTCAGACACTTAAGTATGTACATACAGGCCCACTCAGAGACTCACACATCCATTCATAGACCCATTCAGAGACTCATGCACCTATTCACAGACCCACTCAGAGACTCAGGCACCCATTCAGACACTCACAGACCCACTCTCAGACCCTCTCACACTCACTTCTATAGACTAACTCAGACGCTCATGCCCCCACTCACAGACCTACTCAGACACTCACCGACCCACTCACAAACCCCCTTAGACACTTATACACCCACTCACAGACCTATGCAGAGACTCACACACCCACTCACAGACCAACTCAGAGACCCACACACTCATTTATACACCCACTCACCTATTCACAAACCCAAACAGAGACTCATAAACCCACTCACAGGCCTACTCAGACACCCGTGCACCCACTCACTCACCCACTGAGACCTTCACACACCCACTCACAGACTGACTCATAGACCCACTCAGACATTCATGCACCCACTCACAGACCCACTCAGATACTTACACACCCACTCATAGACACAGTCAGACACTCACAAATCCATTCACAGACTGACTCAGAGACTCATGCACCTATCCAGAGACCCACTAAGACTCCAGCACCCACTCACAGACCCACTCAGACACTCATGCACCCATTTAAGACCCACCCAGGAACTCACACACACATTCACGGACCCACTAAGACACTCTCATGTGTACTCACAAATATACTGAGATACTCACACCCCCACTGGCATACCTACTCAGGCACTCATACACCCACTTAAAGACCTATTCAGACACTCTCACACCCACTCTGAGACCTACTCATATACTCTCACACCCACTCACATAACTACTCAGACACTCACAAAACCATTAGAAGACCACCCAGACACTCATGCCTCCACTCAGACACTCACAAACGCACTCACAGACCAACTCAGAGACTCATATACCCACTAACAGACCCATTTAGACAATCATGCATCCACTCACTGACCCACTCAGAGATATCTCCATCTATTCAGACACCCTCTCACACTCAAACATGCAATCACTGACCCATTCAGAGACTCATGCCCCCACTCAGAGTCTCACACACCCACTCATGGACCCATTCAGAGATCACCCATTCACAGAACCACTCAGACACTCATGCATCCACTCACAGACCCATTCAGACACTCTCCCACCTACTTACAGACCCACTTGGAGACTCATGCACCCACTCACAGACTGACTCTGACATTCATGCACCCAGTCACAGACCCACTCAGATACTCACACACCCACTCACAGACTCACTCTGACACTTTCACACTCACTTACAGACCTACTCAGACACTCATGCCCCGCTCACATACCTACTCAAACACTCATAGATCTACTCACAGACCCCCTTAGACACTCACACACCTACTCACATACCTATTCACAGACTCACATACCCACTCACCGACCAACTCAAACACTGATCCATCAACTCACAGACCCACTTAGAGACTTACACATCCATTCAAGCACCCATTTACTCATCTACTCACAGACCCACTCAGATACTCACACACCCACTCACAGACCCTCTCAGACACCCATGCACCCACTCACAGACCCACTGAGACATTCACACACCCACTAACAGACTCACTTAGAGATTCATGCAACCACTCAGAGACCCACTAAGAGACTCTTGCATCCACTCACACACCCACTCAGATACTCATGCATACTTTTACAGACCTACTCAGGCATTCACACACACAATGACAGATCCACACAGGAACTCATACACACACTCACAGACCCACTCAGACACTCTCATATCCACTCACAAATATACTGAAATACTCACACCACTGGCAGACCCACTCAGAAACTCATACACCCACCTATAGACCCACTCAGAAACTCACGTACCCATTCACAGACCCACTCAGAGATGCATGCACCCACTCACAGACCCACTCAGACATTCATGCACCCAGTCACGAACCCACTCAGATGCTCATGCACCCACTCTCAGGCCCACTCAAATACTCTCACACTTACTCAAAAGCCAACTGAGACACTCATGCCCCCACTCACAAACCTATTCAGACACTCACGAACCCACTTCAATTCAATTCAATTTATTTTATTTTATTTAGTTCTCTACCGAGAACAACACATAATTCGATATTACAATTACATTCATAATTAGTAATATTTGTAAACACTAATCTTAATACAAGTTTAAAAAAGTTTTAAAAAATTTAAACAGGTTTTAGCATACAAATTCATTAGGGGGTGATTTGAGAATGGAAATCAAACTCTGTACATTCGTGGAGTTACACTTTGTTTGAATTGGTTTTTAAAATCGCTTTCTGGCGACAACTACTGTGGAATTTGGACAAACAAACAAAATATGCATCAGATCTTGAATTCCTCCTTTGCAAAGGTCACATAAGCTACTAGAATTATTATCATTTGTCCATTTACAGATTAAAGATTTAAGAGGGAGAATCCCAAACCGAAGTAAGATCATACAACGCCGGGCTCCATGTCTTAAAGTATAAGTAAGGTATTGTTGCCTTTGTTTGAATACAATTGAATCAGCATAGACCTTATAACATTGCAATTTTGTACAGTGCTGGAAGTCGAGATCATAAGATATACTTGGAGTCAAATGTTTTAAAAAGAGTTTCAAATGTGCCGGGGTCCAAGTTCTCAACAAATCAATTGTACTTTCGGACAACTTCAGTGCAAACATTAAATTTCGATGAAAGACATATTTTGAGGATCCTTCGTCAAAGATTTCCAGTTTTAGTAGAGCTCTTACAGTACCTTGTTCAGCATGGAAAATGTTATATGCCCATCGAATAATACTAGTGATTCCTCTAGCGTATGTACTATTTAGAGAAAACTCGAGGCGCAGGGCCTGCACAGGTACAGCTTGAGATATTTTGGTTAATTTCCGAAGAATCTTACTTTCTTTGAGTTGTAGTGGATGCCATTGATTTATTAGAATATGCTCAAGAGCGTATGAAAGAACTGGAAGGATCTTGATACTATAAACCTGTAAAAGGGTTGAGAAGTGCCTATGCCCAGTGGAAGAATATAATCTTTGAAGTGCCACGGCATGAACATCAGATTTGTTAGCCAGGTGCTGGAGACGAAAATGATTTTTTAAAGTTTGAGAAAAAATACGACCTAAGTAGATGTATTTGTTCACTATTTCTAACGGTTGCCCTCCTAAAGTCCAACTATATTTAACATATCTTCGTCTTCCTCGAAAAGGAACTATTTTTGTCTTTGTTATGTTAGGGACCAAAACATTTTTGTCTGCATATAACGCAAGTGCGTGTAAGTTCCTTTGGAGGCCAAATGGAGTAAGATTAAAGATAATCACATCATCTGCATACAACAAAGTATGAATTTTGTGTAGTGATATTTTCGGAGGAAAATTAGTTATCTGCATAAAACAATCTGGGAGATCACTGAGGTAAAGGGAAAATAATAGAGGAGCTAGAAGACACCCTTGTCGTAGGCCATTCGATGTTTTAATTGGGGATGTGAGGCCCTTCTCTTTCCCCAATAATACTTGGCACCAGGTTTCGGAGTGGAGTGACACGATAATATGTAATAAATTATCCGGAATTCCCAGATTTTTTAACTTACACCAAAGTGTTGGTCTGTCCACTCTGTCAAATGCTGTTGAAAAATCAACAAAGACAGAGTAGACGACCTGTGATTTCGAAACCACATATTTATCAATTAGTCAAGTCAAGTCAAGTCAAGAATACTTTATTCGGTTTAAAAGACAAAAACCATGAAAGCTACAACATCAAATTACAATAACAAATTACAAACATGAAATATAAAAAGGCGAAGGGTCTAAATTAAAATGCATCAAAACCCAATGTTTTCCTAGATTTAAAAACATTTTTTTAAAAAGTTAAAACTGCGGTAACTGTAAGAACAGTATCCATTCTCTGAAGTTCTAAAAAAGCTGGACGACATTTGTTAAATTTCCATTCTTTGAGTAGTGGGATAATGTATGACTTACGTGGTATAGTATAAAATTTACAAAAAAATAGAATATGGATATCTGACTGGGGTGAAGAATCATCACACGGGCATAAAGACAATTTCGGCAACCAAGAGTTCATTACTGGGAAAGACAAGAGTCTAAAAACGATGGACAATCTAAAACGGGTCAGAATAAAACGATCATAGTTCGACATCGACAAAGTCAAGTATGGCTGCACATTGTTAATAGATAGCAGAGGGAAATGCAAGGATACAGATTTTTTCTTCATTTCCTCTTGCCTTCTATTTTCCATGAGATATTCCAGGGATAGCCTAGACAAGAAGTTCCTGGATCCACCATCCATTGAAAGGGGGTCTACAAAATATTGTTGGCAACCAATTTTGCCAAAGAATGTTTTGACATAATTTAACCAATCTAAACGACCCACATTTTCCAATTTTAAAACATCCTGAAGGATGGCCCGATTCATATTACATTCGTTAGTTGTCCAGATCCTATGCCACAAGAGAATAGGTTGAATTCTGATTAAGTCAGATATATGAGTTAAGCCAAGTTCAATGTGGCAAATATAGGTCGCGACACTTTGGGGGACTGTCAGGACGTACCTCAAGAACCTATTCTCAGCTTTCTGAATTAAATCAATATTAGTATAACCCCAGAGACCCGAGCCATACGTGGCAACCGATGTACATGTAGCATTATAAATAGTTAAAATTTCTTTAATTGGTTTCTTTCCCAGTTTTTTAATAAAATTCTTTAAGGCCGTTATGGTTTTTTGGAACAGGAGAGTTCTAGCCTTTACCGCGTGAGACCACGCCCCGGTTTCGTGGAACAGAACACCGAGATAAGGGAAGGTAGAAGTAAATTCCAAGGAAACATTGTTCAGAAACATTCTTTTTGTGTGCTTACCAGGTTTTTTACCACAATTCATTGAAAAGGTTTTACTACAATTGACCTTTAAATCTAAGCTAGACATAAAAGACTCAAATGATTGTATCAAGTTTTGTAGTGCCACGGGAGTGCGAGCCATTAAAACTGCGTCATCCGCATACAAGAGCGCGGGGACAGACCTTCCCCCAACCCTGGGCATGTCCCCGCACTCGCGCAGAAGGTGACGTTCAAGACCATTAATATACACCAGGAATAAAAAGGGTGCCAGGACGCAGCCCTGGCGCACGCCCCGGCCAACCTGGAATCTCCTGGTGCATTGGCCCCCACTGCCATAGCGAACCGAGGTTGTGGCACCTGAATAAAGATCTTTCAAAAAGCAAACAATGGAATCTTCCACACCTATCTCTTTTAAAATTGCCCATAATTTAACGTGAGATACACAGTCAAACGCCGACGATAGGTCGACGAACATGAGGTACAGGCGCTCGCCCTTTATCCTCAAATACTTTGATTGTATAATCATTAGGTTTAGGCACTGTTCCACAGTGCCGATGCCCTTTTGAAAGCCATATTGTAAGTCACTCATTATTTCATTCTCCACAGCCCAACTTTGTAGTCTGGCCAGAATAATTCTCCCGAGGATTTTAACAGATGAATCCAATAGGGAGATTGGTCTGTAACAAGCACAGCATTGTCTATCTCCCTTCTTGAAGATAGGTACAATAACCGAGGTGAACCAGGACGGATTTAAGCCCCTAGCCAGTGCTGCGTTGAAAAGTTGCACCAGCATGGGACCCCAGAGCTCAATGTTTCCTTTGTATAAGTCAGCCGGGATCCCATCAGGCCCTGCAGCCTTACCGCCCTTCGTAGCGTTCAAACCCAGGTTAACTTCCTCAAGGGTTACTACCAATTTTTCTACGCCGTCTCCTGTATAATCCCCTGCAACAGGGTCAGTAATATAGGGATTATCTTGCGGGCTGTAAAGACTAGAAAAATGCGCCACCCAATCCTCCTCAGTAATAGCAATCTCGATACGCGCCTTAGTGTTATCGTAAAGGAGAGGAGTATTAACAGCCATCCAGAAAGCGGATGCATTCTTTTGTTGTGAGGCTTCGCATAACGCTTCCAGGGCCTCCTTTTTTATAACCATTTTCCTGTTATTTAAGGCTTCATTATATTTTTTCCTGCAGTTTCTTATTTCAATGGGGTTACGTGGTAATCTATGAATGGCTCTTTTCAAGATAGTTAAAGATCTGGTGCAGGCGTTATCGAACCAGCTTCTTTTGCCCTTTATCCTGTCTTTTGCCTCCACCCACAAATTTTTCTTAATAGTGGAGGCTATTATATTAAAATGTTCAATTATCAAATCACTGCTGGAATTATCGTCCAGGCAAGTGGCAAAACTGCTAGGGCAAGCATTCAATAGTTTATCTAAGAACCTTTCCGGGACAACCTTGTCCCATTTTAAATTATACCCATTTTGTCTGCCAAGGGACACATCCGGAACTATGTGTGTAAAAAACACATCCTCTTGTCGATCAAGAAAAAGGTTTTCAACCTCCATGATCTGAGGCAAATGATCACTCACTGGCTGGTCCATGATGCTAGACTTGATAAATTTATAGCTGCAGCTATTTGAGGCAATAATGTAGTCAATGGTGGACAGTACACCTCTACCAATAAATGTAGGCAGGAAAGTACAGGGTTTTTGGGCGATTTCATTTACAAATCCTAGGTCATGCGTAAACAGTATATCGTTTAGTAAATCCCCAGTCAGAGAATGTTCAAAGTGAGTTAAATTTGATTCCTGCTCTATCGTTAACCCGCATAAACCCTGTTTACCTTTAATACAGAGTTTACAGTTAAAATCCCCCCCCCCAAACAAACATAACTTCTCTATCGGTTTTGTCTATTTCATAATGTATATCCTCCCTCAGCATTGTTAAGACGCTGGGGATTTCTTTCCTTGAAATGTTATTATAAAAATTAATAATAACAACATTAAGTCCCTTCATATTCCTTAAAATAATTAATTGATAAAAACTTGATTTTGGGGAGAACCAAATTCCATCATATTTAAGCTGGTTAGAAACAAGGGTTAATAGACCACCCTTAGCTCTTCCGTGGGTACCCCCCACTGCCGGGGTACAAAAACTTCTTTACCCATTAATGTTCACCGGGTCTAGGGACCAAGTTTCCTGGAATGCCAGGATGTCATGGCCATCTGTGATAGTACCCCAGGATGGATTATTGATTTTCTCCCTTAGACTGGCCACATTCCAAAATAGGAATGTGCTGGTTTTCCTAATTACTTTGGTATCCCCATTACTTCGCACACCAAATGCCCTTGCCTCCTCAGATCGATTAAGAGCAGGGGCACCAATAGATCCCCCATCATTTGGATTAGATGTATACAAGACCTTGTGGCTGTTCTTATATCTTACCTTCCTTTTGTTAGAATAGGTCATGCTATGGGTAGTTTGTACATACTTAGTATTCTCAGTACGGTGTAGTGAGACCTGTTCATTAGTGTTCTCCAGGGTTTTATCATACTTTAACCCTAGACTAATAGACAGGTTATTGCAGTCAACTTTCTTATGTCAATCCACACATTCCAGACCAGAGAAAACATCAAACCGGTTTTGGGTTGGTAGATTATAGGCAGGCAAAACAATGCCTCTGTTTTCCCATGAATAATTATTCAGGCCTCTAGTCGGAAAATGGGGCTGTCTAAGATGATGATTAAATGAGCCACATGGTTGTGCAATGGAAGTCCGACGATGACCATAGTGACTGAGGGCAGGCCTATTAACAGTCTGCCATCTGTCCTCCTGATTAATACAGGATTGAGCTGGTATGTATGGGTAAAAATAATTGAGATAGTGTGTGGAGATAGCTTCCCTACTACTATGGACGTACCAATCCCCAATGTGCCTAACTGCTCTATGATCTTTAAAATTAACAATAATTACGTCCCCTTTTTTATCTTTGGGACGTAGCCCTACCCATTCACAACGCCTAACATGCAATATTTCCCCGTTAATATAGGCGGGCAAATGTCTATTCTTACGTAACCAATAGATGACTTTATTCCGGAGGCCTTGATAATCTTCCCTGATCCCAGTAGGGAGCTCAGGGACGCCGGCTAAAACAATTGCATAAGGAGCAGCTTCCGGAGGGAGGTCCACTATATTATGGGGTTGCCAATCTTTATTATAATTATTACCAGGCCCCTTATCCTTGAGACCCGGATTGCCCGTTTTTTGTGGTGGAACTGATTTTAAATCTAAAGTCAGGTTGTGTATCGTATTATCAGTTACTTTACTTTGTGCAATTTTATTAATTAATAAAGGCGTTGTTGGCATTTTATTCGGTGAAGGACAGGATGGCAATTGTCTAATCTGAATAGATGTTAGAGTAGTAGGATGGCTTGGTAGGCCGGGAATAGTAATTGTCGAGGATTTGGCGGGTAAATTGCTAGAACTAGCAGTTTTTAAGCCTGTCACCAAACCAGAAAGTTCAAGGGTGTTATCTGTCAACTTTTTCTCAATACAATCCAAACGCATATTAGTTGTCGAGATAATCTCCAGGAGAGGCTGTATTAAGGATTTTACCACATGATCAATTTTAACCAGGGTATCTCTCTCAGTAGTAGGGAGATGATTAGTCTCAGAAGGGATCCTAAGGAAGGTCATTTGGGCCATCGCATCCCTCAAAATAGGAGTTATAATCTTCTGCAGGTTCTCGGTTAACCATTTTAAAGTTAACCCTTCCGTACTTATCTGACGATTAGTCCCTGTGAGTTCCTCATTAAAAGAAATAAGGGGCAAAGCAGGTGAGAAACTAAGAAGATTTGGTGACCCTTCATCAACGCTACTAGCACGGAAGCTCAACAAGGATTCGCAAGCGTGAACAGGCGTATTCAAAGGGGAGTCAGCTACACAAAGATTAGCCGGAGCTTCCCCTGTAAATCCCTCAAAATCAGAATTATGTGATGTAATAGGAACTAATGGTGAATTGTTTGAATTAAACATAGGAAATGACGCCATACCTAGTAGCCCCAAGTCGGGGATTTTTCCCGAAAGTAGCTGCGTTGAGGAGCGGCTTTCATAATTGGAGGTAACTAGCCTTTTTTGTACATGCTTCCCCCTATGTCTGTTTTAACTTTTTTATATTTTCTGGGCGATTTAGCAGAAAGCGGGGCATGCTGTAAAACAGACCTGGAATTAGCTAGGGAACCATCATGCCTTTCATTGTGCACCTGAACAGAGGTCACAATAACGTTATTCACTCCACACGTGATATTACTGACCGTGGGTGTCGCCACTGGCGAAGAAGATACTTCTTCGGGCAGCATAATAAGACTCACCTTGCCCAAAGAGGCCCTCCTATTAGTGTTAATCTGGTTGACCTTGTAAGAAGGCGGGGAGAAGCACAGGTGCAACAGCGCACGGCCTCCTTGGAACCGGAGTCCCGTGCAGTGCCTTCTCCCCGCGTTGATGTCACCCCTCGCGCCAGCAAACGGCAAGCAGAGCCCCTCCTAGGGCAGCAACACAGCGACACAGCAACCAGTGGCAAGGAAGCAGGTGAGTTTAGAAGCGATGCGGGACCCGCGCCAGCGGGTACCACGAGGTTTTTCAGCGTTCTTGTAAGAAGGCGGGGAGAAGCACAGGTGCAACAGCGCACGGCCTCCTGGGAACCGGAGTCCCGTGCAGTGCCTTCTCCCCGCGTTGATGTCACCCCTCGCGCCAGCAAACGGCGAGCAGAGCCCCTCCTAGGGCAGCAACACAGCGACACAGCAACCAGTGCCAAGGAAGCAGGTGAGTTTAGAAGCGATGCGGGACCCGCGCCAGCGGGTACCGCGAGGTTTTTCAGCATTCTTGTAAGAAGGCGGGGAGAAGCACAGGTGCAACAGCGCACGGCCTCCTGGGAACCGGAGTCCCGTGCAGTGCCTTCTCCCCGCGTTGATGTCACCCCTCGCGCCAGCAAACGGCGAGCAGAGCCCCTCCTAGGGCAGCAACACAGCGACACAGCAACCAGTGGCAAGGAAGCAGGTGAGTTTAGAAGCGATGCGGGACCAATTATTATTTGTAACATCGCAATGTTATCAGTTACCGAATGTTTGTTGCGAAACCCAGCTTGGTTAAATGGAATTGCTCCAGTTGAGAAGGCCCACTCTTTAAGATGGTCCAACACACAGGCCGTGAAGATCTTTCCTGTCGCATCGAGCAGTGCGATCTGTCGGTAGTTGCTGGGGGTCAGTCGGGAGCCCACTTACAGACCCCCTTATACACTCTAACACACCCACTCACAGACCCACTCGGACACTCACACACCCACTGTGAGAAAGTGGCTCTGTATATACTGTTCCCAATAGGTACAGGGTGTACAACGTCCACAGTCCCCAGAGGCTTGGCAGAGGCTAAAGTTAGATATAACCTTACTCTCTAAAGTGGTAGCTTGGTCGAGCAGTAAGGCAGTATCAGAGGACAGTGTAAAGCATTTGTTGTACACACTCAGTCAGCAAATGTTCTCACACACTCAATAACTGAACTCTAGGCCAATGGTTTATATATAAAAAATATATGCTTGTTTTATTTTAGAACCAACAATTGGAATTAAAATATACTTTCTCAGAATGAGATGCTTTATATAAATACTTTTGCAATATGCAATTGACTTTTGTAAACAGTTACAAGTGGTTGCAATAGGCAACACTATTTTAAACACAATAATGCATTGAGTTCAATGGAAGTTTCATGTTATTTGCCACAGATTACTTTTAGGATTACTTTTGGAATTCCAGGACTGGATCCTAGATTCAGTCCTGGGTCAGTACTTGGAATCAAGTGATAAAAGTCGACTTAATTACTGTGATGATTTTTAGACAATATTTTGCTATTTTAAAAGTTGACACTTGGAAAATATTTCATAGAAAACAGTCAATGATTCCCTATGGCAGAAAATTCAAGTTACAGGTATAGTATGTTCTCGTTACTTTTGTAATCCAGTACTGGGTACCTAGCATCATTACTGGGACCTTTATCCAAAACAGGTAAGTAATTACGTTTTCAGATATTATACGATTTTTAAAGAATATTTAAAGATTGCAGAAATTGACACTTTGAAGAAATTTCACAGAAAAACAGTCAATGATTTCCTATGGGAGAAAATTGGGTTACTGGTAAGTACAGTTGTAAGTATTTTTCAGAGTCAGTGCTGGGCACCAAGATCCATCACTGGGAGCTCACGTAAGAGCAGGTGAGTATTTTCGTTTTCGTTACTCGGCTGATTTTTGGTGAATAATTTAAGATTTGAAAAGTCCACACTTCGAAAAAATTTCAGGAAAAAGCCAGTCAATGTTACCCTATGAAGAAAATAGAGCTATCGGTTTAAAGGTAAGTACTCGACTGGTAGAGTTGAGGTTCTGGGCATAGACTCAGGGGTCCCCCAGGGTCAGGTAGGTACAGTTGGTTCACCCTCAGCGACTCTAGGGTGGCCGGGTGCAGAGAGAGTTAGGCCCACTGTTATCCTATGCGGGATAGGGGGCCCTTGGTTGGTGGCTGCTGACTAGCAAGCCACGCGGCTGTGGGAGCTGGGCTCCTGGTCACTTACTCAGGGCAAGTGGGGAAGTAGGTAGGTGTAGAGGTTGCACTGCCAGGGCCACTCGGGCGGCTGGGTGCAAGGTGCTTTTGAGCCTTCGGGCGCTCAATTGATTTCAATAGGAAATCTCCGGTTTAGAAAAAGACTGCAAGCTCGGGGACGAGGATTCTTCAGGTGCCACCACCACTTCGAGAGGTAAGTTGGGTAGTTGGAGGATAGGTAGGTACCCCGGGATTGGGCACAGGGGGCCGCGGGGCGCCACGTGCAGGGGTGCCTTTTGATGTCGGGAAATCTTACCCTCTGATGATCGCGGTAGGGGAGGCACCTTGTTCTGAGGCTGCAGGCTTCTTCAGGAGTGTCGAGGGAAGTCCTTGGGTGCCGGACTCGGGGTCACAGTCACCGTGGGGTCGTCCTCGTGGTCTTTGTTCACTCCGGCACTGGCCAGGCTTGGCTGGTGCAGAGTGTGCTGGGTTCGTGGTTCCGGGCTGCTGCCAGGGATTAGAAGTAGGTTTTGAGTAGAGCCTCTACTCATGGGAGTCCCAGGGGCTTAGAGCCAAAAGGTAGCCAGGTCCTCCGGGGTTTGTGAGGTTGCTGGCCACAAGAGATGCCAGGTTGGAGCAGGAGCAGGTTCGAGGGTCGACAGGCCGGTAGGGCTGGGGCCAAAGCAGTTGGTGTCTTCCTCTTCCTAGCAGCTGCAGGGCAGGTCTTCTTTCTTCTTGCTCTTCTTTGTATTCTTGGAATCTGGAATCTGGGGTAGGAAGGTTCAGGGTGCCCCTAAATACTAGATTTAGGGGCGTTACAGGTAGGTGAAGGGCAGGGGCCAATGGGTCCCTGTCCTGGGGTGGGTACACCCCCTATCCTGCCTCTCTCCTGTGGGAAGGGGGGCAGGAGCCTAGTCCTGATTGGGCAGGGCTTCCCACCTTCAAGATGGTGAGAGCCCGGAGATGTGCTTCACCACACCTCCCCCACCTGAGGGGTGGGGTTGGCAGGCTGGCACATCCCCTGTCCTTATTTGGGGTTTCCGGCCAAGCTTCCCGCCAGAGTGGGGGGTTGCAGTGGCCTGGGGAAGCTCACAGAGGCGGCATGCCTTTGAAGCTTCCCCCTGCCCATCCTGGGGGAGGAGATTTAGCACCTCGCCCGGATGTGCATTGTTGCAGACCCAGGAGAGCAGGGACCCTCCTACCCAGGGGTCCAGCAACATGTCTGCTGTGTGGCAGCCTAGGCAGCCTCAGAACAGACGTGGGTTGTAGGTTTAGGTTTCAGGGGGCCTCTCTAAGATGCCCTCTGTGGTGCTTGGTACATTAAATCCCACACTGGCATCAGTGTGGATTTAATGTGCTGAGCAGTTTGATACCAAATTTCTCAGTCTTCAGTGCTGCCATTATGGTGCAGTGGAGTTCGTGTTTGACAAGCTCCCAGCACCATATACTCTTAGATGGCAGCACTGCACTTACAGGACCCAGGAATGGACGTGGGTACTGTAGGGGCACAGGGCTCCTGCCTCTGTGCCCACACCACTGGCATAGGGCACCCAGCTAGAGGGGTGGCTGATGTATGCCAGGGCAGTGTAGGTTGTGGGCATGGCACACATGGATATGTGCCATGTTGACTCTCTGTTTTGTCTTGTATCCAGACACTCAGCCTGCAAGAGCAGTGTGTGTGTGTTAGGGTACAGGGCCTCTAAGGGTGGCACAATGAGTGCTGCAGCCCTTAGAGGCCTTTCCTGGTCACAAGGCCCTGGGTACCTAGGGTATCATTTACCAGGGGCTGACATGTGGCCAGGGTTTGCCAATTTGGGTTTTGGCTGTTAGGCAGTTTTTAGGGAAGGAACACAGGCCCTGGGCACCTGATTGGCAGGAGCCCAGGGCACAACAAGGAAAAGTGCATCAGCTATTAGGCAAAAAAGGGGGGGTGGTTACTGCAACAGAAACCCACTTTCTTACACCCACTCACTCATCCACTCAGAGACTCTTCCATCCACTCATCGACCCTCTTAGACACACATGCACACACATACTACCCCCTGAAATATTCATGCACCCACTCAGATACTCATGCACCTACTCACAGCCCCACTCAGATAGTTATGCACCCACTCAGACACTCTCACACCTATTAATAGACCCACTCAGACATTCTCACACCCATTTAAAGACCCATTCAGACACCCATGCCCTCACTCACAGACCAATTCAGACAATCACATACCCACACACTGACCCACTTAGATACTCACACACCCACTCACAGACCCACTCAGAGACTCACACACCCACTAACAGACCCACTCAGACACTCATACACCCACTGACAGACCCACTCAGAGACTCATGTACCCACTCAGTGACCCACTCAAACACTTACTCACATACCTACCCATAGACTCACATACACACTGATATACCCACTCAGACACTCATGCACACACTCACTCACCCACTCAGAGACTCATCCATCCACTCATATACCTTCTCGGACATTTAAGTATGCACTCACAGGACCACTCAGAGACTCACACACCCACTCACAGACCCACTCAGAGACTCATGTACCCACTAATAGCCCCACTCAGATACTCACAGACCGACTCTCAGACCCACTCAGACACTCTAATACTCATTTCTAGACCCCTCATGGACCTAATCAGACACTCACATACCCACTCAGAAACCCCCTTAGACACTTACACACCCAGTCACAGACCCACTCAAAGACTCACACACCTACTCACAGACCCAGTCAGAGACTCACACATCCACCCACAGACCAACTCAGACTCACACACCCATTTACACATCCACTCACCTACTCACAGACCCACTCAGAGACTCACAAACCCACACACAGGCCCACTCAGATACTTATGCACCCGCTCCCTCATCCACTCAATGACTCATTCATCCAATCACAGACCCTCTCAGATACCCACGTACCCACTCACAGACCCACTGAGGCCTTCTCACACCCACTCACAGACTCACTCACAGAACCACTCAGACATTCATGCACCTACTCACAGACCCATTCATCCACGTACACACCCACTCCCAGAACCACTCAGACACTTACACATCCACTCACAGACTGACTCAGAGACTCATGCATCTACTCAAAAACGGACTCAGAGATTCATGAACCCATCCAGAGACCCACTAAGAGACTCCAGCATCTACTCACAGACCCTCTCACACACTCATGCACACATTTAAAGACCCACTCAGGAACTCACACACCGACTCACAGACCTACTCAGAGACTCAGGCACCCACTAGCAGACCCATTCAAACATTCACGTGCCCAGTGACAGACCCATACAGGAACTCTAACACACACTCACAGATCCACCAGACACTCTCATATCCACAAAGACACTGAGATAATCACACACCAAGTGTCAGACCCACTCAGATACTCATGCACCCACTTACAGATTCAATCCGACACTCTCACACCCACTCCGAGACCTACTCAGATACTCTCACACCTACTCACAGGACCAATCACACACTCACACATCCATTGGCAGACCCACTCAGACACTCTTATGCCCACTTTCAGACCCACTCAGACACTCATGCCCCCACTCACAGACCCATTTATACACTCACAGACCCACTTACAGACCCACTCAGACATTCATGCACCCATTCAAAGACCTACTTAGACACTCTCACACTCACTTACAGACCCACTCAGACATTCATTCCCCCACTCACATACCTACTCCGATACTAACAGACCCCCATAGATACTCATACACCCATTCACATGCCCACTTACAGGCCCACTCAGACACTGACACTCAGAGACTAAACCATCCACTCACAGACCCTCTCAGACACCCATGCACCCACTCACAGACCAACTGAGACATTCATGTACCCACTCACATACCCACTCACAGATCTACTTAGATATTCATACACCCACTCATAGACCCACTCAGGCACTCACACAACTACTCACAGACTCACTTAGAGATTCATGCACCCACTCAAAGACCCACTAAGGGACTCTTGCACCCACTCACACACTCATGCACATATTTACATTCACATATCCAGTGACAGACCCACACAGGAACTCACACACACACTCATGGACCCACATAGCCACTCTCATATCCAGTCACAAATATACTAAGATACTCACACAACCACTAGCAGACCCACTTAGACACTCATGTACCCACTTGAAAACCCACTCAGATACTCTCACACCCACTCTGAGACCTACTCATACACTTTCACTCCCACTCACAGAACTACTCAGACACTCACACAGCCATTGGCAGACCCACTCAGACACTCTCATACCTACTTACAGACCCACTCAGACACTCATGCCCCCACTCACAGACTCACACTGACACTCACACACCCACTCACAGACACACTAAGAGACTCACACACCCACAAACAGACCCATTCAGACATTCATGTGCCTAGTGAGAGACTCACACAGGAACTCACACACTTACAGACCCACTCAGACACTCTCATATCCACTCACAAATACACTGAGATACTCACTCACCCACTGGCAGACCTACTCAGACACTCATGCACCTACTTACAGACCCACTCAGACAATCTCACACCCACTCCGAGACCTACTCAGACACTCTCACACCCACTCACAGAACCACTCACACACTCATACACCCATTGGCAGATCTACTCAGACACTCTCACACCCACTTGCAGACCCACTCAGACACTCATGCCCCTACTCACAGACCCACTTAGAGACTCACACACCCACTAAAAGACCCATTCAGACATTCAAACACCCACTCACAGACCCACTCAGAGACTCATCCATCTACCCACACATCATCTCGCACACTCAACCATACAATCACTGACCTACTCAGAGACTCGTGCACCCATTCAGAGTCTCACACACCCACACACAGACCCACTCAGAGAATTATGCACCTACTCACAGACCCACTTAGACATTCATGCACCCACTCTTAGACCCTCATGCATCTACTCACAGACCCACCCAGACACTCTCACACCCTATCAACGATCGGACAAAATGCCCAAGATGTGGTCTGCATGCAGCGGACATAAAGCACATGTTCGCCACATGTCCAGAACTCTCTCTATTCTGGCAGAAAGTGTCACAAATCATATCACAAAAATTAGAAATTAGTACACCTCTAACGACTATGGAAATATTGATTGGTATAAAAAATACTAGTTCTGATAGTCAAGATCTGTTAATTATTTTGCTTGTATGTGCAAGAATGACAATAGCCCGGTTCTGGATCTCATCAAAACCTCCCACAGTAATGGACTGGTGGATATTAGTTAGGCAAATATATGATATGGAGGAAGCACTAGCAAAGATGAAGGGGGCTCAATCTATGCACAAATTTAATCTGATTTGAGGTTCATTGTTTTGAATATGTACTCTCGATATATGAAATCAATCTGGCTCTGCTATTTTTTTCTTCTATGGGTTGACAATCCAATTGCTTAATGGACTGCTCTATGTTTTTTTTTCCAGTACGTACAAGTATTAATTATTATGATTTAGCTTTCATATGTTCTGTATGCTTATTATTATTCTTTTCTGTTTCTCACTTGTTCTCTGTGATGTCCTACTTCTGTATTGCCAATAAAAATTATGTAAAAAGAAATTCACTGAAAAAAACAAAGGTTACAGGGACAATATATAGTTAGGACATAGAATTAAAAGAACCTTAGAAATGCATTGGAAAACCAAAGGTTACAGGGACGTCATAGTTAGGTCCAGTTTTCAGTCATACAAAACCATTGAAATTCAGCAGTTATAGTTACCTGAGCTAACCATAACTTACACCCCTGCAATGCACTGCTTATAACCTTACATATTATATCAATCATGATTATGGTCAGTGACATCACTTATGACTTCTTAAATGATGTCACTGATGACATCAGTGATCACATCATCCAGTGATTGTGAGTGTTTTCTAAAAGTTTCTGAGTGTTAAACAAATGTACTAAGGTATCACAAAAGTAAAATTAGTTTACTTTTGTGTACTACTAATGATTAATTTTATTTTAAAACATAGATTATATGTCTGTGTAACTGTGAATATCTGTGTGTGAGTGTGTGTGTGTGTGGCTGTATGGGTGAATAAGTGGGTGTGTGACTATCTATATGAGTGAGTAAATGGCTGTGTGAGTGCCTGCATGGGTGAGTGAGTGTGTGTAAGTAGTGTAGGGATGAGTGAGTGGGTATGTTAGATGAGTGATTGAGTGAGTTTTTGTTTGGGTGAGTCAGTAGCTGTGTCAGTGGCTCTATGAGTAAGTGACTGTGTGTGAGTGGCTGCGTGGATGAGTTAATGGGTGTGTAAGAGGCTGTAAATAGTGAATGAAAGGGTACGTGAGTGAGTGGGTGTATGAGTGACTGTATGGGTGTTTGTGAGGGTACATCAGTGGCCGTATTGGTTTGTGAATGGGTATGTTAGTGGGTGTATGGGTGAGTGAGTGGATGTGTGAGTGGCTGTAAGGGTGTGTGACTGCCTATGAGGGTGAGTAAGTGAGTTTGAGAGAGGCTTTATGGGAGACTATGTGGTTGTCTCAGTTACTGTTTAGGTGACTGAGCACATGTGTTAGTATCTGTATGAGTAAGTGAGTATGTGAGTATCTGTATGGGTGAGGAACTGGTTGTATGAGTGCCTGTATGAGTGAGCGAGGGGGTATGTGAATGGCTCTATGCATGAGTAAGTGGGTGCATGAGTACTTATATGGGCTTGTGAATGGGTATGTGAATTGATGTGTGAGTGAGTATATGAGATGTTGTGTGGGTGTGTGAGTGGGTTTGTATGTGGTTCTCTGGATGATATCGTCAGTAATGTCATTTGAGAAGTCATCAGTGATGTCATCAGTAATGTCACTGACTGATTCACTGACATTGTACGAGTGAAATATAAGCTCAGCTATAACATCCCTGTTATCTTTGTTGTTTTCAGTGAATTTCTAAGGTTTTTTAAATTATATTTCCTAACTATAACATCCTTGTAACCTTTGTTTTTTTCAGTTAATTTCTATGGCTGTTAAAATTGTATTTCCTAACTATAATGTCCCTGAAACCTTTGTTTTTTTCAGTGGATTTCTAAGGTTTTTAAAAGTATTTTTTCCTAACTGCAAACGCACCTCCTGGTTGGGGCATGAATTCCCTTTGACTGCCGAGGGTATTTGGGGGACAAGAACCCATATTGTTGCCACAAATAAGTCTCCCACAGCGTGATTGCTGAGACCTCATTGGAAGCCCAGTCCCCTTTCTCAACCACTCTGCAAACGTGCCTCCTGATGCACTAGTGGTTGGGGGATGAATACCCCTTGGCTGTTGAGGGTCATTACAGGGCAAGTACCTCTATTGTTGCCACAAGTAAGTACCCCACAGCTGGATTGTTGAGAATTTGTCGGAGGTCCGCATCCTTTCTCAACCACTCTGCAAATACACCTCCTGGTGCACTACTGATTGGGACATAGGTACTCACAAACATTTTCCCAAGGGCCAAAATGTTTGGTCTGTGATGTGCCCTACAGCAGCATTGATGCCAGTGGGTTGGCAGTTGGGCAACGGGGTTGGCTGGGATTGGCGGTAAGGTAGATGTAGGCAAAGCTAAGGATATACATGTAGTGGTTTGACTGAACAATATGAAACTATTAAACCTGGGATTAATCCCGGCTTCCTCACTTTTCGTGTGTGAGCCTAGGCAATTCTTTAATGTCACATTCTTCCTTTTTCTTCATTATCACATATAAGAGAACCTCAAAATACATGATTTCAGAATGTGCACGCTACAAAAGATGCACCTGTGTTTAATTTAATAAACTACAATGTTGTTGATGTATAATAGGAACCGAGGCCAACCAGAAAGTGTACATAACTTGCTTCTTTAGTTCACTATTGGCGTTATTGTCAGGGCAGGGGAAAGACTTAATGTTTCTAAATTCATGTCTGAAAACTATCACTTTTAAATTAATACTGCTCAATGCAGTGATATAATGAATTATTCTAAGGTGAAATGGTTCTGCATGTTATTTACATATACTTTTTGATTTTTGAAGAGACTCATAACTTTGCACTTCTGCTGCAAGATGCCATTAAAAGTGAAGGTATTTCTAAAGTTAAGCGCAAGACTCTCAAGTTACTTTGCTTCTTTAACACCAATTAACCTTAAAATAAATAATTGCCTGCCTATTTAAAATCTATTTTATTGTTAGTGCCCAGTAGAGTAAACAGCAGACCAGTGCTCCTGTTGATCAGGAGCCACATGTAAAGGTCAGGGGGGCTGCATGTGAGTATCCATGGGTTGGGGGATGATGTTGAGGGTCGTTGGGGGCCACAAAACCCTATTGTTGCCACAAGTAAGTTTCCCACAGCAGGATTTCTGAGACCTCGTTGGAGACCCGACCCCCTTTCTCAACCACTCTGCAAACACACAACCTGGCGCACCACTAGTTGGAGGATGAAGTCTCCTTGGCTGCTGAGGGTCCTTGGGGCAAAGAACCCCTATTGTTGCCAACAGTAAATCCCCCCACAGTGGGATTGTTGAGGCCTCATCGAAAGCCCGCTCCCTTTCTCAACCACTATGCAAATGCACCACCAGGCGCACTACTGGTTGGGAGACGAACTCCCATTGGCTGCTGAGCATCATTGGAGGCCTCTTTCTGCTCATTGCTGACCTTTATTCTGCCTCTTTTGGCTCATTGCAGACCTTTATTCTGCCACTTTCTGCTCCTTTCTGACCTTTATTCTGCTTCAGTGCTCATTTCTGACCTTTATTTAGCCTCTTTCTCCTCTTTTCCCCCAAGGGTCACAGGAGCCTCAAGACTCCTATGGTCCTTGTCGGCTCCCCACCGCCTGCGGGAGCCGACACTGTTCTTGCTGGAAATGCAGCTCCCTGCGTGCAGGAACAATGTTTTCATCTGTTTCCCTGCACGTATATTTGGGTGCAAGGAAATAGATAAAAACTCTGCTTTCTGCTTGACAGCTCCCTGCTTGCTGGAAGTGGAGTTATGTTTGCTTTTGCTTGGTGGGAGCTGTCAGCTCCTACCAAGCAAAAGTAAACAGCTACCTCCGGAGGGTGGGCACCTCGGGAGGTAGCAGGAGCCAGCCCTTGAGGGTGTTGGTCTCCAGGGCCATCCATAGCTCCATGAAGGGGGCCACACGGCCCCCCTCCATTGTAGTTGTTAGCCCTGGGGGAGTGTTGGTCCCCGGGATTATGGGGGGCACACGACCACACCTTAATTTGATTGAATTGCCCTGGCGTTCTGAGACTGTGAAGGGGCACGCTGGGTCCCCAAATTAATTTTATGTTTCGCCCCGGGAAGTTGACACCCCTGATGCTGCGAGGGGCTGCGCAGGTCCCTGTATAACTTTAGAGTCATTTGCCCCAGGGAGGTGGCAGTCCCCAGGGCTCGCCCACCCGCATGTATATTTTAAGTGTCCCGGGGAGGTGGTGGTTCCAAAAGCAGCGGGGCCACGCAGGCCCACGCAGGCCCCCTCTGCATTTATTTATAGAGATTTACCCTGGGGAGGTGGCGGTTCCCAGGGTGCAAGGGGTGCTGCACAGTCACCCACGCATACATTAAAAGCAGTGCCCTGAGGAGGTGGCGGTCAATGGGGCTTTTAGAAGCCCTAGGAAGGGGGCCCTGTGCACCCTCCTCCTTTTTATAATTCCAGAAGCCCCTGAACCGATTCACACCAATTCACAAAAAGGTTGCTTTCTGGTGCAAAAGCTACCTTTCTGCCAAATTTGATGTAATTGCGCACAGCGGTTTGGGCTGTAGTCATGCCTAAAATCCCTATGGAAAATTGCGAGGGGAAACACGTGTTTGAACGGCTCCTTTTTCTCATCCCCCACTTGACGAATCACCCTGAAACTTTAAAACAAGCATTTACAATGCAATGGTCTCGGCATTGTTAAAGTTAGAGCTATTGGCATTGCTCATGACATTATTTTTGTTTATGTTTTTGTTTTTAAAACATTTAAAGAAACGGCATTGTTATTTACAATGTCAATAGCTTAATCACTCTCAAATGCGAGACCTATTGCATTTGCACCCACACACAGAGCCACACACACAAATAGAGCCACCCACAGAGAGCCACTCACATAGAGCAACCCACACACAAACAGAGCCACCCACAGAGCCACCTACACACACAGAGTTATTAAAAGGTGTTTATGATGGCGTGACAATCGTCTGCTCTAAATACACAAACACAACCGGTATAGCCATTCGCCGCAAAGCACGGATACACATTAGGGTTTTTATTATCTTTAATAAAGTTTTATTTTCTTACAGCCTCACAAGCACGCACAAGAAAGGCACACAAACTTCAACAAACACACATTTGTGCATATGAGTGCACCTTCGTTGGCATAAGGAACCGCGCTCAACGCTTAAACGCATTTCTATATCCAAAATCATCCTAACACAATAGTTAACACAACCAGAACGCATGCGTGCATTTCGCAGCACACATAACGGCATAACAATGACACCACGTGAACCGGTGGTTGCAGGTGGCACTCACCGTCACTCATTTTTTATTTTTTGTTCTGCCCTGACTGCCCAGCAGGACACGCTCTTTCCAGGGCAAAAGTAAACTGACCAGTGTTCAAAAGTCTGCTCCGGGGAAGATTGCGCAACTCGTGCTGCATAAAAATGCACGGCAATGGAATGTTTTGGTTGCTTCAGACTGGAGCGAGTGTTAGGACGGGATTCGGCTGGGGGAAGAAGCAGGTCTGTCACCTCGTCCAGGTCCAAGAAAGTCTCTTTTGGTTTGTTAGCTACTCGCCGTCTGTAGGATCTGACAAATATGGGGGCTGCGCCGTCTGCCTGCCCTGCTGAGAGTGTTACATCAGCAGAGACTCTCTCGACCTCGGGGACACAGCGCCACCTCTGGACGCCGCGGGAAGTGCACCCCCCACAAGGCCAGCTCAAATTAGAAACGTTTTCTCCGACTCCGGTGTGGAGAGGATTATATAATGTGCATAATTTTAGTCAGAACGTGTTCTTAGTTTGCAATATTTTTGCATTCCTCTCAGGGAATTTAAGGCAGCAAAAAAAAAAAAACACAGATTCCACATGTTTCGAATTACCGGTTTCGAAAACGGAGGTGCGTAGGTTTAAAGGTTCTAGGATTTTGAGTCACAAACTAGTGGATTCTGTGAGTTGTGGTCTTTGTTTCAGTGCAATTAAATACGCCTTGCACATTAGAAAACAACGGTTTAAAACATGAAATGTCTGTATTAGAATTGTTTATTCAAAGTTTACTTTTAAAATCAACATTAGGGCAAATGTTAATCATTGCCCCTTATTTACGCCGCACCGACCTTTTACTGTTCCCCTCTTTCTGAAGCTTGTCTGTTACTGCCATACCAAGTTTCCCAGGTCCATGAGCTACTAGCTACTCCATTGTTTGAATTCCGAGTTACACTGCCTGTAGGAAAGGCATAGACTGTTCACTTTCAGGCATCTTTTTCGATCGATTCACCTTAAGGCAGGAAAAGAGCAAAGTGCCGCTGGACGGATTCCCATCAGTTGATAAAATTCAGTGCTTTCATTGTGAAAAAATACGTGCAGGTACTCACCAAAGCAAGCCATGTACCAAAGGTGGAGTTTGGGCCGGGGCTATGGTACGTGCACAGCCTGAGAGGACAGGGGGAGGAGACCAGAGCAGCAGCCGGACACGGGAGCACCGAGGGAGCCGAGAGCAGGGGGAGAGGACGAGCACAACACTGCCTTTCTCCGAGGTCAAGCAGAAATGCCTCGGAGAAACGCAGCGGCGTTTTCGGATTCGGGGGCGTGTTTTTCTTTCTCTCCTCTTGCCATTGGCTGGAATGTTTACATTCCAGAGGAGAGAAAGAAAGTAAAAAACACGGCCCCGAATCCGAAAAAGACGGGGCTTGTTTGGAGAGACAATGCTCTTCTCCAATGGCTGACCAGTATTTCAGAGGCCAGCCAATGGAGAAGAGGCAAAAAAAAGGAGCGGGTTAAAGCCCCACTCCTAACATTAAATCTCGGAGCGAGACTGCGCAAGCGCAGCTTTCGAGCCGAGACCTAAAAATGTGTTCAGCACTGGGGTGAAACAGCCTTATCAGCTATGGTATTAACCAGAACCCTGTAAATGGATCGTCCCTCGGCCACCTCAGCCCCCTTCTTATTTATACTCCTGTTAACAGGAGCCTGGAGGGGCCCCGAGAGTTTGCCTGCAGTGCGCATGATCATGTATTCATCAACACGGCTAAATTAAATAATGAGCAGTGTGGGCAGAAGCAAGAAGCAGTATGTAGTGGCTCACCGGTGGTATGGCTGCTCCTCGATGCCCCTATGTATCGCTTGACTCAGAGCCTTGTGCCTTTCTAGGGTCACGCGTCGCCTCAGTGACTTGAACTACCCTTGTGTGTGGTCGGGACATTTGTCACACAATTATCCTTTATTAAACGCTATCATAGAAAATGAGCGACGGTATGGAAGAGAAAGACAGGCTGAAGCTACGAAGATCTGACCGAAACAAGAGTGTGGATACAAAGAATAGAATGCAGTTGAAAGGTATTGTGGGATGGGAAATGTGGACAATGCGTACAGGTTCCTAAATAAAGAAGCACTAAATATAATTTCGATGTTAAATTCAACCAAATGATCAACCTTAATCTACAAACAGTCTACTGATATTTTTGTTCTATTTCTCTCTTTACTGCACATATAGAACATTTTAGAACAATATTTTAATATGTTTAAATATATTTAAAATACTCCAGAAAGTTAGGTGGGGCGTTTCTAATGATTCATTTTCGGACAGGACCATATAAATATGCTTCTGAATTCAGTAGCTGGATATGACATTATTCGATCATTTTTATACAGTTTCATGAATAACAAACGGTAATTTAAGTACATATTTCAAATGCTCAACTTTCTCTAGCCAGCAGGGGGCGCTCTTTTTCCACTACACATCTATTAGGTCCCAAACTTAAGAAAACATTCGCGAAATAATTTTTTTTAAAAAAAGGCGCCCGGTTTAATCGTTCTGAAAAACAGGATGCAGTCCGTTTAATTGTTGGTCGTGTTATGATTATTCACATTGAAAAAGAGCTTTAAAACGCAGAGTTGGTGCACCGTTCTGGACTCAGGGGACAAAGAGGTTTTGTAATATGAAAAAATATATCTAGTGAAGAAAATATGAATATATTTAATGGATCACTACACAAGCTGTATATTTAAACTCAACCCATTTGCAAAATGATGTGTCAAACAAACACATTTTTCCTTCAAGTGTATGGGAGATGCACTTTGTCTTGCATGTGTTTTCTCAAAACAGTGTCCAAAAATATACGAGTGTTATTGCGATCAATGCAGCCCACCTCTTAACACTTCGGAGCAGATTTTATCATTGTGTAGGTGTCTGCACAAGAAATCAAATGAAAGACTTTGTGAGAATGTAATGCTTGCTCAATTGATGGACCCAAGACTGAAGAGAGGACTCGCGTCTGTTTCCATCCTTGCTTTTGGTGATTTTATTAGCATATTTGTATCAAAAGACTGCTGGGAACAGAAAAGAGCTGACCGCGGTATATTTCTACTCATGAATTCTGCTAGGGGGGAATCTCTGTATCCGGTGTCCGTAAATGTGCGGTTAATACAGCTTTACCCTTCATTTCTTACTTAAAAATAAGCTCCTCGTAGACTGGGAGCAACTTTGCTGTTCCACTCCCCAACCGCGGCAAAGTAATAACGTCATTTCCCACGGTGGATGTACGATTTTTTAAAAGCAGGCTCGTTTAGTGGCAGTCTTTATATTTACGATATGTCTTTTAAATCTGGGATGTGGGCTCAGCAGACCGAATAACACCCTGGCACCTGGGCATTCCAGAGTCCATCTGCCTCGGCAGAGTCCAATGTAATTATTCACTTGAAAATGAACATTTATGGAATATTTCATTCTGGGGAGCGCGGAGTTATCTGAAATAAGGCCGGGTTGATCCCGGTGCTTAACATTAAGCTATGCAATCTCTCAGTTGTGGAAAACGAGCAGCAGCTGGACACGGGAGCACCGAGGGAGCCGAGAGCAGGGGGAGAGGACAAGCACACCACTGCCTTTCTCCGAGGTGAAGCGGAAATGCCTCAGAGAAACGCAGTGGCGTTTTCGGATTCGGGGCGTGTTTTTCTTTTTCTCTCCTCTTGCCATTGGCTGGAGGAGAGAAAAACACGCCCAGCGAAAAGTATCGAAAAAACCGCCCCCGAATCCGAAAAGGACGGGGCTTGTTTTGCGAGACAAACCTCTTCTCCAATGGCTGGCCAGCATTTAAGAGACCAGCCAATGGAGAAGAGGAGAGAAGAGGGGCGGGTTCAAGCCCCTCTTCTCCAAGTCATTAAATTTCGGAGCGAGGCTGCGCAAGCGCAGCCTTCGAGCCGAGACCTAAAAATGAGCAACGGCCATCCAGTAGGAGAGTAGTAAGGGTGTGGTATGTAGCTGGTAGTGCATTTTAGTGCACAGTTGCAAACATATCACCAAAACATGGTGTGGTAGTGCACGTTCACTTCCAGACAGCACCCTTTTCATTGAAATGGGCACTAAATTTGTACAGATTTGTAGTTTTACAGACAGCACTATACAGCGCACAAATAATAATGTGTGGAAATCAGGTTTCATTTAATATTTATCATTTGTGCATCACCAAGTAAAGTGTCTTGGTTTGTTTTGATCCTATTCATTTTTTTTATCACACTTTAGAATTACAAAAGAAAGTGATGTTTGTGCTTTCCTAACTGCTGAAATATTTGCACAGTTCAAGTTTTGTTGTGTTAGAAAAAAATATGACCATCCTAAAGCCTTTCCTTTCATACTCTGCAAAATTGTTAAATAGTTCCCATCACAAAATCCTCGGTTTGCAGTAGAAGGAGGAAAAGTAAACACCAACCTCCATGTTAAAAGAATAAGCAGTAATTTTTCAGAAGACAGAGCCCGACATTTGCCCTCTGTAACAAGATAACATTTCAAGGCATCTTTACTGCTCATTCACCTTCTGAACTGCAGCATGGTACTTTTTGGGTGGTGCAGCGCCCCGCGCACCCTTACCTCCAGCGCCTATAGTCTGAACGAGGTGGGTAGCCTCATGCAACTCCCGCTCGCTCCTCTCATAACCCCACCACCCCGGGTGGAAGCCTGAGGCCATAAGAACAGTCTCTGCTGTATCCAAGCTCCATGTAATGCAGGGTGGCGATGGTTCCTCGGTGCTCAAGGTCACCCTCCTCGAGACCGGGGAGATACTTACCTGGCCACACACATCTCTCCAGGAATAAAATGATATTCCTCATTAATAATGCTTTCATTCCCGACAGAGCTCGCAAAAGAAAACTTTCATCTGTCACATATGTCCATTTCTAGAAGCATTTTTCTTACCAAGGCTGTGCTCCAGTTTGTGAGTGTTCCAAAGAGCTAAATGTTAAAAATCAATAGTAGGAAATAGCATTTTATATTTTTTTTAACTTATCACAAAAATCTGCTTACCTATACTTGACCAGACAAAATGCTACTGTAAAATATAGGACTGCCTGCAAGACAGGTGATACATCACGTCTCTGTGCTATATTCGTGATACCATCTACCACTCCACTAATGTAACTGTTGAACATTGAACAAAATGTATTTGAACCCAAAAAAATCTAGAGTTTGGATTTAGTTTACTAAGTGTCAACTCAGCACCGAGTCAAGGCTGGGAGGTGGGGGGAGTGGGGGTGGCGAGAGAGAGTTTGTCTTTCTTTATTGTCAAAGTCCATCCAGGCCGACAGAGCCCTTCATGCTTCCGAGATCAATATACGAGCTCCATTCCACTGGTCAGTGTCCACAGTGCTTTGCAACTGAAAAACTACAGAACACAGGAAGCGCTCTTCAGGCCCTTTCTGATAGATCTAATGCCGAGGAGGACTGGTGCGCACAGCCGCTCCACCCTCCTGCAGGGCTCCAGTGAGAAGCAGCGCCTTGAGGGCTTGCTATGCGCTCACGTTTTTGGAATGCAGCCTACCTATGGGCGTCGGCGGGCTGGTATTATGCTCCAGTACCAGACAGGAAGGCCCAGTGAGGCGCATTCTGAAAGGAATCCCTTTAACTGTTTCCTCCCACGGCCGGGATGAATGAAAGGGATCACTGCATCCAGGGCTTTAAGTGGAATGAAAAAACTGGGGGGGGGGGGGAGGAGTCTCACAAACATTAAGCTATGCAATCTCTCAGTTGTGGAAAACGAGCAGCAGCCGGACACGGGAGCACCGAGGGAGCCGAGAGCAGGGGGAGAGGACAAGCACACCACTGCCTTTCTCCGAGGCGAAGCAGAAATGCCTCAGAGAAAGGCAGCGGCATTTCCGGATTCGGGGGCGTGTTTTTCTGTTCTCTCCTCTTGCCATTGGCTGGAGGAGATAATCAGAAAAGTAGCAAAAAACACGCCCCCGAATCCGAAAAGGACGGGGCCTGTTCGGAGAGACAAAGCCTCTTCTCCAATGGCTGGCCAGCATTCAAGAGGCCAGCCAATGGAGAAGAGGGAAGAAGAGGGGCGGGTTCAAGCCCCTCTTCTCCAAAACATTAAATCTCCAGACTTCCGGTTCTGCCTTCGGCAGACCGGATGGTCCCGAGACCTAAAAACTGAACTAACTGTCATACAAGTTTTGAAAATTCATGAAGATTTATCAAACGGCACCAAAGTAATTGTCAAAACAAAAAATGCTATATATATATATATATATATATATATATATATATATATATATAGATATATATATATATATATAGATATATATATATATATATATATAGATAGATATATATATATATATATATATTATCTACTGGCGGTCGCCAGTAGATAGTTATAGTTAGGACCGTGTTTCCATAGGAAATCTGAAAATTCTATTTTGAATAACTTTGGCACCGGTTGACGGCTCCTCGCGAAATTTTCAAAACTAATGGGGCGCTCCGCTCAGCTCCTACCCTGGAAGTCTCGGGGTGATTCGTCAAGCGGGGGCTGAGAAAAAAGGGGGGTCCCAAAACGCGTTTTCCCCATGCATTTTCCCATAGGACCTTTAGTCGAAGGTACAGCCCGAACGGCTGAAGAGAATTACTTGAAATTTGGCAAAGAGGTAGTCCTCAGGTCAGGGATGTGCCTTTTGCATATATGGTGTCAATCTGTTCAGTAGTTCCTGAGAAAATTGCAGTTAAAAGTACATAAATATCAATAGCCGCTTAATTCTGATTGGTGGTTACATGTCAGTCAACATTCGAATCGGTCGAAATCAGGAAGTGTTGTCCGCCATTTTGTGTGTGACAGTGAAAAAGAAAGGTGGAGAACGTGAAAAGGGGGCAGGGTACAGAGTTCCTGACCCCCTAGCTTTTGTCAGGGGGTCCCTGAAGGACCATGAAGGGTGAAAAAAACATTTCATTTATTTTTAAAAATCGCGGAGTGCACGTACGGTGCGCGCACCGTCACGAGGTGCACGCACGGCGGAAAAAAAATCATAAAAAAAATAGAATTAAAAATCAAATTAAAGTGTTTAGATGTTAGGTGGCTCTAAAAAGAGCCGTTGTGTTAATTGAGGGACAGAGGAACAAAAAAATGGCAAAAATTATAGGGTGCCGCACGTGTGCTGCTGTATCTTGCTCTCTATTAGGGGAATGCTGGTGTCCCCATAAGAGAGAAGAGCATTGCACTCATTGCACCGTATATGCACCCTCTTAAACAGAGGGTGTATATCCAGAGGAACAGAAGCAGGTAAGCTGCCGCCGCAGATGAAGTGCTCGGCTGAGCTGCCAATGATGTGCTCGGCTGAGCTGCTGCGGATGTGCTCGGCTGAGCTGCTGGAGGGTTTTCTCTAGCAGCTCGAGCATAAGCCACAGGATGTACATCTCTAACGTGCCTGATCTTAGTGAAGATACTAAAAGAGTATCTCTTTTTAGGATCTCCTCTTGATAAGACACGATCACAAAGAGTGCAGGTGACTTTTGGAGCATTCACCTTCTTCTGCCCCTCTGGAAATGTAAAAAAATTGCCATATAAAAGAGTCTTTCTGTTTCCTTTGTCTCTGTCTCACAAGGGTCTCCTGCTCACTCCCAGAAGATGACTGCTGCTCTGCCATTCTCAAGTACTGGAGTACTGGAAAAGCTGCTCAGCTCCTTCTCCCAGGGAATCAGAAGTAATTGAGGAAATATGAATTTTTATGATCAATTGTGTCCCCTATCTTAGACCCCAACGGCTCCATGTACATGCTACAAGTACATGTATGTTCCCTCCACTTCCAGCTATGAAGACGCAAATACATATGCGTCCAACGTTAACATGTCCTCTTTCAGATCCACCATGAATGGGTCGAATATTCCGTTCCTAAGTATGCCTTGCCACCGTCTTTATATAGAGTACCTTTCACGTTTTTCAGCTCTGGCAAGTTAGGCCCTGAATTCTGCCATCGAGCTTTTCCTGCTTTCTGCCTCTGAATGCTCCAGCCTGGACCTGCATCTGTATCCATGACCTTTGTCTTACTTCCTGCGCGGCTAACGGTGCCTGGCCCGGCCTGTTGCCTGCCAAGACTGTATTCAGCCTTCAAGTTATCTGCTCCGCTCCTCGAGAAATGCATTCCTGTCTAGTAGTTTAGGTAAACATCCTTCCAGCTACAGAGTAAAGGGCCCGGCCTTACTGTCTCCGTGCAAGTAATTCATAGCTCCTGTTACCATGGTAGGCCCATGCCCCCTCGCATCTCATGTAGACACGTAGACACTTATACACGCACTAGAAGTCAGTATAGGATAGCCTCTGCCTGAGAGACCTTTCCTTCCAGATAATACAGTTCCTTAAACACAAGATATTAGATACGATTTGGGATTAGGTTGTTCTGACATCCCAGACTTCTGTCTCCTCATGTAGGGCTAAATGTCAAGTCCCCTTCACCCTCCAGTTACACGTCAATCACACGTCATGCTGCCGTGCGCGCACCTCTGCCATGTATTTCTGCTGATTTTGCAGGATTCTCTTATGGATCCACCCACCTGTGACATCCTCAGAATGACGTTTCTAGTACACGCCCTTATGCACGCCTATTGTAACGCCTTTTTTTTCATTACGTATGTGTATTCTTATCTCTTTTCTCAGCTGTTACGCCTTCTGCATTTGCCTTTACTGTAATGCATTGACTATATATATGACAACCTGTCAATAAAGTATTGCTCGATCCCTTCCCGAACCTTCGTGGTGACGGAATCCGATTGCCTGGTTCGAACCAATTCCTTTGTAAGGAATAAATCCCCTTTTAAAACCTCAAATACCACGGATTCTGCCTCTTATTTTTACTGAGTTATTCTTATTGAACTTTACCGCATAAATTAAGTCTAGGTAATTTAAATTTACCACATAATTGGCGCCCGAACAGGGACACCTCCCCCACCCCACGCGCCGGAGTACATTGCAGACCCGGTCTCCTGCCACAGCCGGACGGACAACTACGCGTACCCACAGGATTTCCTGTATCTCCCTCAGGCCAACGGGGGTGACTGAGGCTGCGATCAACACCCAGACGAGGCGGTGAGGAGTGCGGAGGATCCCGACCAGAGCCTAGCTGAGAGAGCAAGATCCGAGGTATACAGAGGCCCACCAGATTCCGAAGTTCCGAAGTAACTAAGTCACGAGTCGAGTCCAGTCCAGTTTGGTCTAGTCCAGTCCTGACTTTCCGAGGCCTTCTGTTCCGTTCCGTGCTTCCCGGTGAGTACCGTTGCTGGGGACGCATCTAGACGTGCGCATTGGTTTGTGCCGGTCAAGACGGGTTTGGGTACACAGATCCGGTCTGCACTGTTTTAGCGGTGTATCTGTACTGTTTAGCAGTACATCCAGTATTATGCAGTTAACTAGTTTTATTCTAATTATTATTGTTCGTTTTTAAAATGTTTTAATATGTTTTAAATGTCGTGGTATGAGTGATTGTTCGATCTTCATTACTGTGTTTATTGTATTAATTGTGTTCAAGTCCGAGAAAGAATCAAGTAGCAAGGTTTAAGATGCCGTTATTCTCAAAATTAAGACAGATTAGAACTAGAAAAGGGATACTCGAGGAAGCCGTTCCCATTCCACCTAGAGACACTCCAGGGTACTTTATGTACCATAAACATGGCCTAGATGCCGTATTATATCTCGATTTGTGGGTGGACTACACCAAGGATTTAGCAGAGAATCAGAGATGGCCCGCCGCTGGGACATGGGATGCAGATTGCATCATGAGAATAGAAGAAGCATTATGGAAAAAGAAAGCCAGACAGTCACAGAAAGATGCCATTGAATTATGGCGTAAAGAATCGCATAGACGCACAGAGAAAGCACTCAGAAAAGAAGAGAAAAGTAGGGAGGATTCAGACAAAGCCCGAGAAAACGTATTAATTGAGGAAGGTATCCGAGCAAAAGCAGAACAAGTAGACAGACAACGAAACACTCTTATGAATGGTATGTATCCTCTTCTGGCCGAGGGTTTACCTAAAGCCACCCTGGAAGTACCGAAAGATCTGCCACCTCCATTGCTTCCGACTAAATTGCTCCCCAAGACCGCAAAGGACATTTTCCTTTCTTCCTATTTAGACGATGTAGCCCCCGAATATGTTAATGCTCCGCCGCCACGCACACCACCTGCTAACGGCGCTTGACCCCGAGATAATCTGCCCCCACTTCCGCAGCAACATACTCCTCCTTCCGTTCCAAACCTTCCGCCCGTTCCTTCACTCCTTTCTGCATCTATTCTTCCTACCTTACACCCAACGAATCCTTTTGGACCTAGCACCTCAGGAGGTGCGACAGGAAGTTTTCATACGCCGCCATCAGTGCGTCGATTGACTTATAGGGATTTAGCACACCAACGTACACCTCAAACAGCGAATTACGACATACTTAAAGAGCCTCTTACAGATTGTAGATATGATCCGGTACCCGGTAAAGACGACAGAATGATGCTATCATCAGTACGTCTACGACGAGTTGCGAACTATTTAATGATATTACCAGGAATGATTGATCATCTAGACAAAATATATCACTTTGTCCAAACAGGGCAAGGTCCTGAAAGTATTGGCGAGGCCATGGCATACCAGAAAGTGGACACGCAAAAACTGTTGTTACGCTTCTTCATAAACTGCCTGATAAGACACAGAGATAGGCCAGGTGTAGACCCGGAAGAAATGAAAGCACTTAACAAATGGGGTCAGAATATAGCGGACGGAAAACATGATAAACAGAATAGTATAGAAAGTATGTACCGAAGGATCCGAAAAACAGTAGAACAAATATGTGAAAGAGAACAACCTGAAAGAGAAACAGATGCAGATAAGACTGAGTCCTCGGGGGAGGAGGAACAACTAGAAATGACAACAGGACAATTACAATTACCAGCTAGAGAAATGATAGCTTATGTAGGTAAGGGAAGATCCTTTAATAATTCAATACGTCCGATACGTCCAGAAAGTAAGAGAATTTTTCAAGCAGCCATGTCAAATCCAAAGACCCCTGAACACTTATTTCAGGCTACTGATAGAATACTTCAAGAACGAATGGGGTACCATGTACTCGATTCTATGGATGAACAAGAATTAGCCAGGTCAGCAGTACAATGGGCTGACTGTTCTGATAAATATAGTGATGACGCGCTAGTACACACGTTTTTGAATCTTTCACCAGACGAACAGCGTTTAGCTGGTATGTACATGATACAACACCTCCTTATATTGTATAAAGGTCAACATTCCGATCCTGGTCCCCTACCTGATATACTGATAGAACTACTCATGAATAAATGGAGAGGTCTAGGTACCGACCTAATTAAAGTACTTCTAGAATATCGGCACAGATATAGTGCCTTTTTGTGTCCAGAGCTTGATCCAGCTCCCTCCATGGAAAGAAAAATGTATTACATAGACAGACAGAATCCCTTACGCGAAGTGCACCCAGTTAGAAATGATGATAATACTTTTAGACGCGTGTTTGTGTACACGCCTATAACTAAAATAGAACTATTGGAAATGAAAAAATTAGTGCCCAGCCATGACAGGGATCCAGCAGGTTTTCACCGTGAAATAAAAGACATGTTACTCATGGGTGATTATACCTATCCTGACATTATGAAAATATTAAAAGTATTATTGCCTGCCGGTATTTACGAGAAACTCAAAGAAAAAGAATGGGAGGTGGGAGAACAAAAGATTGATTGGACAGCATTAGAAAACGAAGAAAATACCCGAACTCCAGGCCTAGGGCTTGGGGACAAAACTAAAGCATTACCAGGATTATTAGTACAAGTATTACCACGTTTATTAACTACGAAAAAGGAAGACTGGGGAGCAATCTCAGCTTGCAAACAGAAACCCGATGAAGACACTAGTGATTTTTATTCCCGATTTGAAAAATGTTTTGGTATTAATAGCGGCCTGAAAGCAAGTAGCGATTCATATCCACATCTTTTTGTAACAAAATTAGTCGAGAATTCCTTGCCACAGGTTAAGAACAGAGTATTGAAAGTAGAGAGCTCTTGGCAAGCTAACACCCCGTCACAAATGTTACAAATGTTACAGTACCATCAGAATAGAATTAGAGAAGAACAAGAACACGAACAAAGACGTATGAAAGACACGAAAATGAAAATGCTCGTCACCCAGTCAGTTCCAGCTGACAGTCATAAAAAGGGTGCGACACAGTCCAGTAATTCAGCGGTTCCTGTTAAAGGGACATGTAACTATTGTAAACAGCCAGGTCATTATATAAACGATTGTGCAGTTCTGAAACATAATATCTCTACGGGTAAAACCAAGGAGAGACCGCGTCCACCTAGACAGGATCAGATCCAACCACAAGTACCTCAGAATGTACAGCCTATGCCAGCTTCACAACAGACCGTAGCGGTACCACAACCACAGCCTAGTGTCGCAACACAAAACACGACACAACAGATGTACCAGTATGCACAAAATGACTATCCCGATTATCAGCGATACACATGAAACAGCCTAGAGAGGGAGGTTGGCTTACCCCTTATTGAGGTTCCTGTAGATCAAGAGGGTCCTTATGTACATAGTCAAGTATTAGGGAAGGACAGAAAGTTTTTAATTGATACAGGGGCAAGCAGAACAACTATAAGTCACGACGAGGTTCCAGGGGCACCCCTCTCAGGCTCACAGAATGTTTCCCTTGGATTTTCAGGAAAGCCTATTGTTAATGAAGTATCGCAACCTCTTCCTCTTGCAGTTGGTCCATTGACACGGACTACAGATTTATTGCTAACAAAATCGTGCCCAGAAAACTTGTTAGGTATAAAGACACTGAAAGCTCTAGGAGCTGTAATATGTTGTTCCCCGGAAGGGGTACGACTATTTTTGCGTGACTTTAAAGGTCACTATGTATTTAGAGACATGGATCACCGGTTACAGAATGTCCCTGCACATTTATGGGCACAAGGCCCCACTGATGTAGGTTGTATGCATATTACACCATATCGAGTTACACTCAAAGCAGGAGTGGTATTACCACGAATTCGACAATACAAGTTACCTCCAGATGCTGTAGTGGCTTTGCTGCAAATCATTGACGAGCTCATTGCACAAGGAGTGGTTGTGGAAACCGACTCCAATGTATGTAATTCTCCTATTATTCCAATTCTTAAACGAACTGATCCAAATGCACCCCCCGTTTATCGATTAATTATTGATCTGCGCGAATTGAATAAATGCATTGTACCACAGTATCCCGTGGTTCCAGATATCTCTTCATTATTAACAGCTATTGATTCAGAAGCAACGTTCTTTACTGTGATTGAGCTCAAGAACGCCTTCTTTAGCGTCCCAATCGATCCGGAAAGCCAATATTTGTTCGGATTCTGTTTAAATGGACGAAGCTTCAAATTTGCACGCGCACCTCAAGGATTCACAGAAAGCCCCAGCATCTACAGCCAAGCACTGAAAAGACAACTTGACAGTATCCACATGCCTGTTAACACTACCCTGCTTCAGTATGTCGATGATCTGCTGATCACCGCCCGAAGCGAGCCCGAATGTGAAAAAGCATCACTGGCGGTTTTACATTTCCTGGCCGACAAGGGGCACAAGGTGTCCCCTTCGAAGCTGCAATTCTGTGTTCAGCAAGTTGTGTACCTTGGGCACTTGCTGTCCAAGGGGGGGAGACAGCTCACACCTGACCGCATCCAGTTAATTGTAAACATGCCACCACCCAAGACACAAAAGGAGGTGCGGGCCTTCATAGGTCTCATTTCATACTGTAGGCAATGGATTCCCCAATATGCATTTCTAGTAAAGCCACTCATTCAGTTGACAACCCAGGAGGCAGCGACTTCGACTGTCCTCCCTTGGACTCAGGAACATGCACAAGCTTTTGAAGACTTAAAGAAAGCCTTATGTCAAGCACCTGTTTTAGCGACACCATGTTACAGTAAGCCTTTTACACTTTTTGTTACAGAATGCGAAGGTACTGCCTTGTCAGTACTCACTCAGGAACAAGCAAGTTCACACAAGCCGTGTGCTTACTTTTCTAGCACATTAGATCCAGTAGCCCAGGCTCTGCCTACATGCCTGAAATCAGTCGCAGCGACAGCTTTAGCGATCAGACAAAGCGATTCCATAGTATTAGGACATCAATTGATAGTGCAAATTCCACACTCCGTGGAAGTTCTTTTAAACCGAACTCAGACTCAGCACTTGACTATAGCACGACTGACAGGTTATGAATTAACATTGTTCCAGCCACACATAGAAATCAGACGCTGTAGTACATTAAATCCTGCCACACTTTTGCCATTAAGTGGAACAGACCCATTGGCAAATGATTGTATTGAAGTCATTACTATTACGACGAAACCCAGACAAGACTTGACAGACATTCCATTACCAGATCCAGACCTGACACTTTATGTGGATGGTTCATGCATGAGAACAAGTACAGGAGAGTTAGTGGCCGCTTACGCAGTCACGACAGACACCGAAATTATTGAAACGAATTGTATTGACACATTGTCAGCTCAAGCAGCAGAGCTCATCGCTCTGACACAAGCCTGTATTCAAGCCAAAAATAAAAGAGTCAACATATACACAGATTCACGTTATGCATTCGGAGTTGTACACGACTTCGGAGTCCTTTGGCGAGAGAGAGGTTATTTAACTTCTCACGGTGCCAACATTCAACACGGTCCCCTCATTCAAGCTCTGTTAGATGCAATACATCTGCCTACTTCAATATCTATCATGAAGTGCAAGGCCCATACAAAAATTACCGATATCATTTCCCAGGGTAACGACCTAGCAGACCGAACAGCTAAGCAAACAGCACAGAATCGGACTCATGCAACTGACTTGACAAAGACAATAGTTCCAACATCGACACACTGCATGACAGTTAGGGATCCCGCCCTTGATGTAATTGACATACAGACACATGCTACACCAGAGGAAATCAAGAAATGGACTGAACTAGGAGGGATCCAAATAGATCAGGGATGGATGACGAAGGGAAAATCTACATGGTTTCTCCCCGACTCCATGGTTCAAGTTATCATTAACACAACACATAGTCCAGCGCATCTAGGAGAGAAAGCTATGTTAGACAGTATTCAAAACATTTGGTTTAATAAACACTTACGAGCTGCAGCCAAACAGAAAGTGCGTACTTGCATGATTTGTTGTCAGTTCAACCCAGGTAAAGGCGTTCCTGTAGAGCAAGGTGGATTTTAACCTCCCGATCACCCTTTTGAAGTCCTCCAGATGGATTATATCCAGATGGAACGTTGTCAAGGATTCAAATATGTCCTCGTAGTTGTATGCGCACTTTCCCGTTGGACAGAAGCATATCCAGTCTCAGATTACACTGCCCCGACCACTGCCAAGCAGCTGGTTCGTGAATTCTTCCCACGGTATGGTTTGCCCCGTATCGTGTACTCAGATAATGGTCAACCATTCTCATCCGAGCTAATGAAACACATTTCACTCCTGTTAGGCTATCAATGGAAATTCCACTGTGTCCGGCATCCCGAGGCAGCAGGTCTCGTGGAGCGTCATAATCAGACTCTGAAAATAAGACTTTCTAAAATCTGCAGAGAGAAAGGCGTCGACTGGATAGTAGCTTTACCAGTTGCGCTCTTTTACATGAGAATGATAGCACATTCTCGAACAGGGCTATCCCCGTACGAGGTGGTCTTCGGTAGGCCACCAAATATGTGGGGGACGCCTATACCTCGTAAAATCACTGATGTTGATTGTAATATGCTGACAGATTACCTTGCTTCCTTGATGTCTGCACTACAATCTTGCCGTTCACAGGTAGCTGCAGCCTTTCCCGACAACACCGAGGTGAAGCCCCATGAAGTGGTTCCCGGAGACTACGTATTCATAAGAAATTTCGACAGGAGGAGCCCGCTGGAGCCTCGCTGGCAAACGCCGAAATTAGTACTCCTGACCACGAGGACAGCAGTGAAGATTGAGGGTCGCAAGGGTTGGCTACATTCGAGCCATATCAAGAAATTTCATGGACTGCCTTCTGATTTGAACTCTCAGCCCTACCCTCCTCCACAGACTGACTCAAAACCCCCCCTGGTCGAGAAAACTGCTTCCCAGGAATATAAACTGAAACTAAGGTCTAGCAAGTCAGACAATTTGATTGTTTAAGTCCTCTCCTAGGTGAATCGGTTAAATTAGTCTCTGACATGTATCCTCTAGACCGAAACAGAGAGAAAGATAGACAGAAACAGCTCAAGAAACGTGCATATTGTAAATTACTTCGTAGTCACTGTATAGTGACATTATTGATTATGTTTTTCTAAATCTTCTGATTATTGCTGCAAGTATACTGTTGCACATATACTACCCTATTTTCAAGCGTGCACATTCTGCTTCCGATGTTACTGCCGAACACTCTTTTAGCGAATTACCTCCACATGAGTTGCCCTACAGACTTGCGCTGCGCAATAACACATTCATTAGTATGTTACATCACTCCCATCAGGCCAACAACGCTACAAATTGTTGGATATGTGGCCGACTCCCTCCCTACCAGAAATACAAGGGAGTTCTGCCCCTCTTTCCATATCCATTCACACACAATGGTTCCTGTGGGGCATGGTTTAGTTTGATTAATTCTTTAGATTCAAATACCGTAGTTTACCAGAGCAACTGGGTATGGGGAAACCTGAACTTAGTTTTGCTTAAAGCCTGCTACCCTAACAAGGAGGGACTTCCCAAAAGGACAGGAACTGATCTAGAAAATGAAGTATATGGATTAGGTAATTTTACACTTAACCTCATGATTCTGAATGTTGAATCCGAAGCCGCACCAGTCTTGCCTGCTATGTCCGTATTACCAGTCAAAGGTGAATTATGTGTAAGAAAGAATGGTACAGTACACTTGGGTCATAGTAAATGTACTACTGTGATCGAATTCAGTGATCAAGGCAAGTCTACATTTAGAGCTTCCCGTCATTCCTACTTCATTTGTGGTCATACCGCATATATACGTTTACCTCTAGATTGGGATGGTACCTGTTACATTGCATTCCTTCTGCCACCTGTTTTCCTAGCCCCTCCTGATTATCATAGAAACACCCATCTAGTACACAATAGACCCCAGAGAGATCTCCCGATTGTCGACTACACTGAAACGGCATGGGAACAATATACAGACTTCAATAAAGGTCTCTTCCCCTACATAGGTGTTGTCTCTAATAGTAAACTGATACGCAGATTAACCAGAACCCTTGAAGCAGTAGTGAATGAAACTACCTCTGCCCTAGGCAACTTAACAGAGGAGCAGTCTGCGATGCGGATTGTTGTTCTCCAAAATCGTCTTGTCCTTGACGTCATCCTGGCCGATAGGGGCGGAGCCTGTAGAGTCATCGGATCAAGTTGCTGTGTTTTCATTCCAGAAAACGCGCCATCAGTATATAAAGCCATAACTCGTCTTCATAAGATTGCAAGTCAGATACACCAGAATCCAGGCACCTGGACGTGGTCCGGTTGATTCTGGAGCGTGTTGTCAGCCTGGGGATGGAAAGTCCTATCCTTCCTAGGTATTGCCCTTCTCATAGTATTCAGTTGCTGCCTGTGTCTACAATGTGGACCAGCGATTTGCGGCCTGTGTGCCACATCATGTATTCCACACTCAAGTTCTCATTCAAAATCCCGGAAGAAGAAAGAAGAACAAATGATGTTACATGAACAGATTGATGGATTCCTGAGGATCGATATCTCATGAAGGGTCCGTAGGGGACAAGGAGGGAATGAGGAAATATGAATTTTTATGATCAATTGTGTCCCCTATCTTAGACCCCAACGGCTCCATGTACATGCTACAAGTACATGTATGTTCCCTCCACTTCCAGCTATGAAGACGCAAATACATATGCGTCCAACGTTAACATGTCCTCTTTCAGATCCACCATGAATGGGTCGAATATTCCGTTCCTAAGTATGCCTTGCCACCGTCTTTATATAGAGTACCTTTCACGTTTTTCAGCTCTGGCAAGTTAGGCCCTGAATTCTGCCATCGAGCTTTTCCTGCTTTCTGCCTCTGAATGCTCCAGCCTGGACCTGCATCTGTATCCATGACCTTTGTCTTACTTCCTGCGCGGCTAACGGTGCCTGGCCCGGCCTGTTGCCTGCCAAGACTGTATTCAGCCTTCAAGTTATCTGCTCCGCTCCTCGAGAAATGCATTCCTGTCTAGTAGTTTAGGTAAACATCCTTCCAGCTACAGAGTAAAGGGCCCGGCCTTACTGTCTCCGTGCAAGTAATTCATAGCTCCTGTTACCATGGTAGGCCCATGCCCCCTCGCATCTCATGTAGACACGTAGACACTTATACACGCACTAGAAGTCAGTATAGGATAGCCTCTGCCTGAGAGACCTTTCCTTCCAGATAATACAGTTCCTTAAACACAAGATATTAGATACGATTTGGGATTAGGTTGTTCTGACATCCCAGACTTCTGTCTCCTCATGTAGGGCTAAATGTCAAGTCCCCTTCACCCTCCAGTTACACGTCAATCACACGTCATGCTGCCGTGCGCGCACCTCTGCCATGTATTTCTGCTGATTTTGCAGGATTCTCTTATGGATCCACCCACCTGTGACATCCTCAGAATGACGTTTCTAGTACACGCCCTTATGCACGCCTATTGTAACGCCTTTTTTTTCATTACGTATGTGTATTCTTATCTCTTTTCTCAGCTGTTACGCCTTCTGCATTTGCCTTTACTGTAATGCATTGACTATATATATGACAACCTGTCAATAAAGTATTGCTCGATCTCTTCCCGAACCTTCGTGGTGACGGAATCCGATTGCCTGGTTCGAACCAATTCCTTTGTAAGGAATAAATCCCCTTTTAAAACCTCAAATACCACGGATTCTGCCTCTTATTTTTACTGAGTTATTCTTATTGAACTTTACCGCATAAATTAAGTCTAGGTAATTTAAATTTACCACATAATAATGAGGGGAGTGGGTGTGGTGTTAGAAGTTTCTGGAACTGAAACTACTATAAACCAATGAAAAGTGTTGTTTCTAAATCACATGACTTGCCGTGCGCACACCGTGTGGGCACGCATGCGCTTCAGGGCACGCGCGCATGCGCGTACGCGCACGGAGCACGCACGCATGCGCGTACGGAGAACGCGCATATGGAGCACGCACGACGTACGCATGCGCACGTGGAGCACGTACGCATGCGCACATGGAGCACGTATGCAAAAACCCTTAAAAAAAAATAATACATTTTTAAGTGTTTATAAGTTTATAGAAGATATTAACTATGCTGTTCAACTCTATCCAAATAAAAAAAAAAAACTGAGCCATTCCATATTACAGGATAAAGTTAATCTATAACTATATATATATAGGTAGCGTATTGTAAAATAAATATTTAAAATATATAATAATACATTCATAAATTAGCATTTAAAAAACCTTGCAAATTCACTTAAAAAACCATAGGTTTCACACACGTTATAGTTAGGAATTAGCATTTAAAAAACATTTGAAATTCACTAAAAAAACTATAGGTTTCAGACACATTATAGTTAGGAATTAGCATTTAAAAAACCTTGCAAATTCACTGAAAAAACCATAGGTTTCACACACGTTATAGTTCGGAATTAGCATTTAAACAACCTTGCAAATTCACTGAAAAAAACATAGGTTTCACACATGTTATAGTTAGCTGGACATTTCACTCGTAAAAAACCAATGAAATTCCCCCGTTATAGTTAGTTCAGCTAACTATAACTCGTGCGTCCGCAATCCACTGCTGATGACGTCACATATTACATCACTCATGACATGGTAAGTGACATCACTCATGACATCACTGATGACATCTCAAATGACATCACTGATGACATCACTGATGACGTCATCCATGTGATAAATTACCACATCTTCTCACACCCTAATATAACCTTTGATACACTGACTCAAAATTTAAGAGTTCCATTCTCATAACCATACATACTGCAATACCAATAACTACATACCCACTTATTAACTCTTAGGTCTACATACACCTCCACTCATTCACCTGTACAGTCACTCATACTCACAGTCACTCCATACAAAACTATCATCTGCATTTATACACCTATATAGACACTCACACACTACCAATCATCCATAGAGGTACTCTCACACCTACTCAGTCATGCTAATAATATAATCACACTCCCATTTACTCACCTATGCGGTTATACACACTCAAGTTCACTTACTCATAAAAATAGTATCACATTCTTACGCTCTTATAGAATCATTGATACAAGCACACACTCATCCATACAGTCACTCTCACAATCACACACTCTCACATCTACCCACTTATATACTCTTACACGCATATATACTGCCTTTCACATATGTAGTTAGTCACAAATGTACCATTGAGATATACATTCAATCCCTAACACACCCATACATACAGTCACTCAACCATACCGTTCATCACAGATGCACTCTTAAAACCATGCACCCATAGAATCACCCACTCACACATATATGCATAGAGTCACACACACCCTACCCACACAAACACTCAGGAACCCATACAGATACTGAGACAAGCAATCAATAACTCATATAGACACTTATATAGGTATTCACAAAACCATGCCGCCACTTATACACTAACATACAGACACATACAAACATTTACACAGTTTAGTCACTAGTCTGCAGTAAGATACATTTAATGACTCACTTATAGAGTCAGTTACGCACCAAAGAAAATCATACATTTACACACTTGTACACCCACTCATTCTTCAACAGGCCTTTCCCTATATATATTAAACATATTAAAATTGTTCAGAAACACATACTCAAAGGATGATGTCATCAGTGATGTCATTTGAGATGTCATCAGTGATGTCATGAGTGATGTCACTGACCATGTCATGAGTGATGTACTATGTGACGTCATCAGCAGTGGATTGCGGGCGCGCGAGTTATAGTTAGCTGAACTAACTATAACGGGGGAATTTCATTGGTTTTTTACGAGTGAAATGTCCAGCTAACTATAACATGTGTGAAACCTATGGTTTTTTCTGTGAATATATATATTTACTGGCGGCGATTGTGTTTTTTATATTTAAATAAATCATCTGGATTCTTCACCGCATTGTGGGTCTGCTTCCGGTTTTTGAGGACATTTCTCCAATTCTGAAACGGAGTTTTGTTGTATATATATATATATATATATATATATATATATATATACACACACATATATATATATATATATATATATATTATCGTAGATAGTTATAGTTAGGACCTATTTTCCATAGGAAATTCACAACATTCTATTTCCAATAACTTTGGCACCGGTTGACGAATCTTCTCGAAATTTTCAAAACTAGTGGGGCGCTCCGGTCTGCTCCTATCTTGAAAGTTTCGGGGTGATTTGTCAAGCGGAGACCGAGAAAAAAAGGGGGTCCCAAAACATGTTTTCCCCATGCAATTTCCCATAGGAAACTTTAGACACGGCTTCAGCCCGAACTGCTGAACGGAATTACACCAAATTTGACAAAGAGGTAGTTCTTGGTTCAGAAAGAACCCTTTTTGTTAAATGATGTAAATCTGTTCAGTAGTTGCTGAGAAAATCAAAAGTAAAAACACATATATATCTATGGCCGCGCAGGATCCGCGAACCCTCCCGATCACGAGCTTTATGCTAATTGGCTGTCAACACTCCAAACAAGGAGGTGTTGGCAGCCATCTTGTGCCTCGGTAGAACCAAGGCACAAGAAATCAGCAAAACAAGTGCACAAAACGCAAAAAGGGGGCAGGGTAGAAACACCCTGACCCCTAGGCCTGCTTAGGGGGTTTCACAAGGACCCCCAGGGCCCCCAAATTGTTTTTTTTACAAAATTAGCAAAATCCGCGAAGGGTGCGCGGATCCTGTCGAGAGAAAAAAACGAAGCGTGGACTCCCGTGCTTCGTTACTATTTAGCCCCCCGGGTGGGCCAAGTCCCGGGGGGCAATACTTTATTTGTAATGGGGGGGCCCAGAGGGGCCCCAAAGCCCCGGGAACTGCCACCCCACGGGGCTTTATAAAAATATGTGGGGGGCTCACAGCCCCCCCAGCCCCGGGGACCGCCACCCCCGGGGCTTGGTAAATAAATGGGTGGGGGGCTCAAAGGCCCCCCCAAGCCCCAGGGACCGCCACCCCCGGGGCTTGTGTTTTTTTTTAATAAAAGAAAATAAACTGCGTTCGAGAGCCCCCCACATGCCCCGGGGACAGCCACCTCCCCGGGGCGCTAAATATTATAATTGGGGGGGTCCGTGATGGACCCCCCAGCCCCGGGGACCACCACCTCCCCGGGGCTTTTGAAATGTTGGGAGGGGGGCTGCGCGGCCCCCCTCCTGGCGCCCTTGATAGCCCTGGGGACAGCCACCCCCCAGGGCCGGCTCCTGCAGTGTCCCAGGGTGCCCACCCTGGGACACTGTAGTTTGCTATGGCAGGACGGGAGCCTCGCAGCTCCCACCCTGCCATAGCAAACTTGATTTGGATGGATGGGATCGTGGCCTGAGGTGACATGTCTGCAAACACACCCTGTGGCATGTTTTAAGCTGGAGAATAAATTCCTCCTCAATCCTGAGGGTCCCTGGGGGCCAACTAGCCCACCAGGTACCTCCAGTAAGTGCCACGGAGCTGCGTTGCAGAGTGTTGTAAAAAGGGGCGTGGCCTCTGAGCACCTCTCTGCAATGCAGCTCTCTGGCGCATACTGGAGGTACCTGGTGGGCTAGTTGGCCCCCAGGGACCCTCAGTATTGAAGAGGAGTTAATTCTCCAACTTTAAACGCGCCACAGGGCGTGTTTGCAGACATGTCACCTCAGGCCACGCCCCCTTCCTTCACCATTGTGCAAACCCGCCCCGTGGTGCGTTGTAAGTTGGGGAATTAATTCTCTTTCAATACTGAGGGTCCCTGAGGGCCAACTAGCCGAACTGGTATCTCCAGTATGCACCAGAGATTGGAAGAGTTTCTGTACAAATAAGTAGGCGTTTCTATAAGTGATTGTTTTAGATAGTAAGTATGTGTAAGTTTCTGTCGTAGTGTGGTAGTGTGTGTATAACTGTATATGCAAGTAAATGGATGTTTGATACTTTGTTTGCATGTGTGACTATGTGTGTGAGTAACTCTATGGATGAGTGGCGGTGTGTAACAGGATGTATAGGTGTATGAGTACATATGATGAGTGAGTACATGTATGAGTGACAGTATAGGGACTGTTGGTGAATGAGTGGATGTATGTGTAGATCTTGGAATTACTAAATAGGTGTGTTGTAAGTGGTATTGGTATGTCCATTGTTTTGAAAATGTTAGTTTCTATTTTTGAGTATGTGTATCAAAGGTTATATTAGGGTGAGAGGAGGTCTGCCACTCTATCACAAGGATGATGTCATCAGTGATGTCATCAGTGATGTCATTTGAGATGTCATCAGTGATGTCATGAGTGATGTCACTGACCATGTCATGAGTGATGTAATATGTGACGTCATCAGCAGTGCATTGCGGGCACGCGAGTTATAGTTAGCTGAACTAACTATAACAGGGGAATTTCAATGGTTTTGTACGAGTGAAATGTTCAACTAACTATAACGCCCCTGAAACCTATGGTTTTTTCAGTGAATATATATTTACATATTGGCTGAGTGAGTGCCACTGCTCACGGGAGGCTGACGCCACTGTGAGCACAGGAGGCCTGCCTGCTGATTGTTTGACAAAGATTTGGGTAACAGCCAGGGTTTGCAGGGGTACTGAACTCTTGCACGTCGAGAGCGGAGGACTGGCATCTGGAAACCAAGCAGGCACAAACACTTCAACACAAGAAATAAACGCACAAGGATGAATGCTTGGGAAATGATGGGAGTTCAACGTTGCCATTGCTTCCTACATGGAAATTACTCCACATGAGGCAGACAAAGGTACTGTTCAATCCGAATTATTAACTATGTAAATAAGTACTATGGACTTGGGAGAAGAAGGCAGTGATTGTAAATCACAGGTGCAATGTATTATGGACAATGGAGTCCTGATAAATTCGAAACTGAGGACATGGACTTTTTCTGACTCGAAAACTTTCAAAGCAAGCATTATTGCAGAAAATGAATTAGAGTATGGACTTTTCCAAATGTCATGTGATGTCCTACATGAGAGAAAAAAGTAAATGGCATGTATTGATTGCAAGTGTAATTCACAAAATGAAAGAAAAAAAGCACCCACACTTTGTCCTTCTTCTCTGTCTGACTTTGTAAAGTATTTAAACTCCCCAAGCACCTGCCCCTTGAATTTGCATATGACTAAGGTCCGTTGGGACTGAAACGTGTTATGCAGGCTGTGATGCTGCTGGTGTACCTGCTTGAATAAAGAGGTTTGAAACTACTCTCGAGTGGAGGGCTTGACTCTCATGCAAGCCAAATGCATGAGTTTTCGGTTGCAAATATATATATATATATTCACTGAAAAACCATAGGTTTCAGGGTGTTATAGTTAGCTGGACATTTCCCTCATACAAAACCCTAGAAATTCCCCCGTTATAGTTAGTTCAGCTAACTATAACTCGAGCCCCGGCAATGCACTGCTGATGACGTCACATATTACATCACTCATGACATGGTCAGTGACATCACTGATGAGATCACTGATGACATCTCAAATGACATCACTGATGACATCACTGATGACATCATCCAATGTCTGTGTGTTTCTATAAACCTTAAATATGTTTATTATATATAGGGAAAGGCATATTGAAGAATGAGTGAGTGTATAAGTGTGTGAATGGATGATTTTGTAGGTGCGTGACTGACTCTATAAGTGAGTCATTAAATGTATCTTACTGAATGCATGAGTTAATGACTAAACTGTGTGAATGACTGTATGCATCTGTCTGTTGGTGTGTAAGCGGATTCATGGTTTTGTGAATAGGTACATGAATGTCTATATAAGTTATTGATTGGTTGTCTGAGTGTTTGAGTATCTGTATGGGCACCTGAGTGTTTGTGTGGGTGGGATGTGTGTGACTAAGTGCATAGATGTGTCAGTGGGTGGTTCACTGGGTGCATGGTTTCAACACTAGGTCTGTAATGGACTGTATGGGTGGGTGAATATCTGTATGGTTGTGTTAGTGTGTGAATATATATTTCATTAGTACATGTGTAATTTACTACATATGTGAACGGCAGTATATATGTATTTTGGAGTACAGAAATGACTATAACTGAGTGTGTGTGATAGTGTGAGCGGCTGTTTGGATGAGTGTGTGCTTGTATCATTGATTGTATAAAACCATAAGAATGTGCTAGTATTTGTATGAGTAATTGAGCTTGTGTGTGTATAACTGTATAGGTGAGTAAATGGCAGTGTGATTAATTACTTGCATGACTGAGTATGTGTGTGAGTAACTCTATGGATGAGTAGCAGTGTGGAAGTGTCTATATAGGTTTATGAGTGCATATGATAGTCCTGTACTGAGTGACCATAAGTATGAGTGACTGTACGGGTGAGTGAGTGGATGGGTGTTTAGACGTAAGACTCTGTGATGGGGTATGTACTTATTGGTGTTGGAGTGTCTATAGTTTTGAGAGTGGCAGTAAGTAATTTAGAGTGGGTGTATCAAAGGTTATATTAGGGTGTGACAAGAAGCATCAAATGATCACATGAATGACGTCATCAGTGATGTTATCAGTGTTGTCATTTGAGATGTCATCAGTGATGTCATCAGTGATGTCACTGACCATGTCATGAGTGATGTAATATGTGACGTCATCAGCAGTACATTGCAGGGGCGCGAGTTATAGTTAGCTGAACTAACTATAACGGGGAAATTTCAAGGGTTTTGTACGAGGGAAATGTCCAGCTAACTATAACGCCCCTGAAACCTATGGTTTTTTCAGTGAATTTCTAAGGTTTTTTAAATGCTAATTCCTAACTATAACATACCTGAAACCTATGGTTTTTTCAGTGAATTTCAAAGGTTTTTTAAATGCTAATTCCTATCTATAACATCTTAAAACCTATGATTTTTAATGATTTTCATGGGATTTCTAAATCTTTATTTTTCAATGTATCAATTACTTTTATTTATTTTTTTATATTGTTTTTCACCATTTGTTAAAGTTTTTTTCCACTTATTTCTTTTAAAAATTTAAAAATATTATTTGTTTTTAATGACATTTTTTTAAACAATATTTGTACATTTTTGTAAACTATTTTTTATATTTTTTAAACTATATTTTTAATACTTTGTTATTATTATTTTTTTCCAACTTTTTTGGGGATTTGCGCACCCTATGCGCACCTTTCTCGATCCCTGCGTGGAACATAGTCGCCATTTTCCGATTTTCTGATTATTCCTTGGAGTCGCGCACCCAACGCGCTAGGAACCGCGCACCCTACGCGAGAGAAATTGTGCACCCAACGCGTTAGGATGCGTGACTCCTAATTTTACAGTAAAAAAAAAAATAGCCCCTATCACTAATTTTTATTATCCCCGGGGACCCCATCCCCCGGGGCTTATAAAAACACGTTGGGGACCGTGGGGGGAGCCCCAATGCCCCCACAGTCCCAGCCGGCTCCCTGCGTCCTTCGGGAGCCGGCATTGCTTTTCCACACGGGGAGCTGCTGACATGCAGCTCCCCGTGTGGAAAAGCAATATGGTTTGGATTTTGAAAGAGAGAGCAGGTTTCCCTGCTCTCTCTTTCAAAATCCAAACGAAGTTTACTATGGGAGGGCGGGAGACTCCTACCCACTCATAGCAAACAACAGTGTCCTGGGGGTGGGCACCCCAGGACACTGTAGGAGCCAGCCCTGGGGGGTGGCTGTCCCCAGGGCCCTAAAAGGCTCCAGGAGGTGGGCCATGCAGCCCCCCTCCCTCAATAAATAAAGCCCCGGGGGGGTAGCAGTCCCTGGGGTTGGGGGACCCCCTTTTAATTTTTTACGCATTTTGCCCCAGGGATTTGGCACCCCGGGGGCTAATTATTAAGGAAGCGCGAAAGCCCGCGCTTCGCTTTTTTTTTTTACGTCCGGATCTGCGCACCCTGCGCGCATTTAGCTGTTTAAAAAAAAAAAAGGGCCCTGGGAGTCCTTCTGGGACCCCCTAAGCAACACTAGAGGGTCAGAGTATTTCTACCCGGCCCCCTTTACATCTTTCACACACTTATTTCCCTTACTTCTTCAGCCTCGCTTCTACCGAGGCACAAAATGGCTGCCAACAGTTCCTGATTTCGAATGTTGACAGACACTTGACAGTCAATTAGCATTCAGTGCGTGATCGGGAGGGTGCGCGCACGGTTCGCAGAGGGTGTGCTCAAGGTGCGCATAGAGTGCGCAGATCCTCCGAGGCCATAGATATGTATGTACTTTTAACTCTAATTTTCTTAGGAACTACTGAACGGATTTACACCATTGAAGCAAAAGGCACGAGTCTGAACTGAGGACTACCTTTTTGCCAAATTTGGTGTAATTCCGTTCAGCAGTTCGGGCTGTAGCTGCGTCAAAAGGTCCTATGGGAAATTGCATGGGGAAAACGTGTTTTGGGACCCCCCTTTTTTCTCGGCCTACGCTTGATGAATCACCCCAAAACTTTCAGGATAGTAGCGGACCGGAGCTGGCCAAAAGTTTGGAAAATTTTGCGAAGATTCATCAACCGGCGCCAGACTTATTGGGAATAGAATGTTGCGGATTTCCTATGGAAAATAGGTCCTAACTATAACTACTTACTGGCGCAACGGAGATAGACTATTTAGTTTGCTTTTCCGTTACGCTTGTGATAAACTCTCCATTAATATTTAGTGTGCCATGGCCGCCGACGCTGTCAGGAGCCGCGAGGAGGCGGCGGTCGAGATTGTTTGATGACTCACCAGTCACTGATGAATTACTCAATGCCAATGTGAACTTGACTAGGAATAGAATGGGTGACTCTGAGCTAAAGGACACATTCAAACAATTAGAGAAGGTAATGCGTTCAGAGCAGTCAAAATGGTGGGAGCACAAGTCCCTTTCCCGCTATTTGGAAGTAGGTAGAATTCCACGTGGCCTCCGCATCATGTTAGCTCCAAGTTACGAGAATCCAGATCCCAATATGTTATCTGAATGGGCAGAATGCAACTTGGATTCCTCTTGTCGCCTACTAAGAATCTTGGTGAAATATGCGGATAGCGACAGAGCTGCCCTACAAGTGAAAATCAATGATCTGAATGAACAAATAGCCAAAATAGTTAAGAATGGGGAATGAGAATTGGAGAAAAAATATCGGGAAGAGATGCATGTGAGATTATTCAAAGAGGAAGATATTATTAAGAAACGCAAAACGTTTACATTTCAAAGGGACAAACTGGATTACCAGAACGGACAGATATTTTCATTTGCAAGGTAGTATGATTCCTTAAAGAAGACCAAAACTACAGCACAAGCACAACCTAGTAGTTTGAATGTGGAAGATACACTGCAAGCATCAACCTCTTTGTCGGATTTGAGTTCAGCACCAGGCAGTGAGTCTGAAAATGAGCAGGCGGCGACTAACCCTCGATTGGGGTTTATCACATTTTCACTGGCCCAAGAGGTAGATTGTCTGCGACAAGATCGCACGCAAACTTTAAGGCCCCGGGCTTCGAGCCGCAAACAAGACAAAGAGCAAACATCAAGCGCCGAGAACGCAGACGTTGCCACAAAATCAAACAGCAACAGCAAGGGCAACCACAAGAAATCACAAAGAAAATGGAATCGCAAATAAGTCAACCGCCCAGTCAATCCCTTTCCATCATCAATTTCACAGATATGCATCTCACCAAGAGTGAAACTAACATCTTATCACTAGGTCTATCATATTGTCCTCCAAACGACTTCAACTATGCGCGCACTCGCATTGACTTCTACAAATATATTCGAAAACTCAAACTGCGCAAATTTCATATATTGAACAAGACAAAAGATAAAACAGGACAGGAACAAACTTTATTGTCCAGTACCTGTTCGTCGTCTATCTCTATGGGTGAATATGAACTGCTCTGTGACCTTCAGGAGTTGCATAAGGAAGGCACTCTTGATGAGACAATTCCGGATATGGGCACTCAACCAAGAACAGGCATGCCAGGCCTAACAGGCTTTAAACCTAAGTCCACCTTTAATCCCATTTTGCTGCATGATAACATCGATGTGTACAATGATTTAGTGATTACGCAACTCAAGAGACTGCACATGGTAACTGAGCAGGCCCAAAAAAGGCGTCGCTAACTGCTATGGGAGCCTGATGAAGAAGTTACAAAGCAGCAATAATGTGATAATACGACAATCGGTTAAAGGGGGCAACATCGTGCTGTGGCCTAGGTCCATGTATATGGAAGAGGCTTTGCAACACTTGAGTATCGACGCAGTGATTGGCAAACTGTTAAATCAGCTTGGAACAGTTTTAATACCAAATTACTGTCGTGGAAGAGCGTAGGGTTATTGAGTAGTGATGAGTTCAAGTTCCTAAAAACTAATCATCCTGTCATTCCTGTTTTTTATTTGATCCCCAAGGTTCACAAAAACCCTGAGAAACCCCTGGAAAGACCGATTATTTCGGCAAAGAACAGTATCATGGAAAATACTTCACGATATATCGATTTCTTTCTCCAGGAACATGTCAAAAAGTTACCTTCCTATTTACAGGATACAGGGGATTTTCTAAGAAAGTTAGAATCAGTATCTTGGCAAAATGACTATTTGTTGGTTACTTTGGATGTCACTGCTCTGTATACCAGCATACACCATCTGGATGGTATCAGAGCAGTGGAATACTTTTTACGAACTAGACCTGTGAATATGTTGCAACACAACAGAATGTTAGTGGATATGATCTACTCTTGTCTACATCACAATTACTTTCCATTTCAAAGTCAGGTGTTTCAGCAGATGCGGGGCGTGGCTATGGGGGCTTGCTTATCCCCTAGCTACGCTTGCCTGCATATGGGTTTAAGGTAGGAGCAAGTCCTCAAGGCCCAATTTGGTCATATCCTCACAGATCATATTGTAGCATGGTATCGCTACATTGATGATCTATTTTTTATCTGACATGGATCAGAGTCATCAGTCAAACTGTTTATTGAGGCTATTAATGTAAACACCCTTAACCTTGAATTCACGGGTCATGTAAGCGGTTCCTCTGTGAACTTTCTAGATGTAGAGGTTTACATAAGTGATAACAACCTGGAGACTCGGTTACACCGCAAATCAACGGCGGGGAATACCGTTCTACATGCTACCAGTCACCATCCAGACCATCTGATACGCAGTATCCCCTATGGGAAGATGCTGCACATCAGACGTATTTGTAGCAGGGAATCAGAGTGCATAGCGGCATAGGCAGTAAGTAGGACAAGGTTTTTGGATAGAGGGTATTCAGTGGAGGTGATCGACACAGCGATCAGGAAAGCCAACTCCATCTCCCGTTCATCCACTCTTGGCTTGACCAGTGATCAAACCAGTCCTCTGGTGCTGCCCACAGCTACTGTAGAACCTCCCAGATTGATAACCACTTTTAGCCGCCAACACAAACAACTGCACGTGATCATTAATAAGAGCTGGACAGTTGTTCAATATGATTCTATCATTGGTCATCTTCTAACTAAAAATCCAGAAGTAACTTTTCGCAGGGCACGATCTATGAATGACATGCTTGTTAAAAGCAGCCCTGAAGTCTGTATCAATAGTACCTGGTTGCAAACTACCAAAGGCTTTATCAAATGTGCTTCATGCAAAGCCTGCAAACTAGGTAGGCATAGGACATCATACATGACTCCTTTTAGTAATGTTCCTGTGTTGATTTCTAAGAAATTGACATGTAAATCTGACTTTGCGGTGTATGTGCTGGAGTGTATGTGTGGCCTGCAATATGTTGGTAGCACCAAGTTGCAGGTTCACAAACGTATACTCCAGCACATGAGGGCCATCAGCAACAACGATGCTGCCTACCCGGTCGCAAGACATTTTAAAGAGACGCATGGCAGCTGTCTTGATTTTTTAAGCTTCTTTGTGGTGGACATGGTCCCACAATTGCGCCGCGGGGTGACCGCGAAGCGCAGCTTAGACAGCTGGAAACTCAGTACATTCTCGATTTGGATTCAAAAGCCCCAAATGGATTGAACTCGAGTGAAGATCTCTTTACTTGTTTGTAGACAATGACACATCAGGGTTCGCTATGGGCAGGGTAACAAAAACAAGATGTATTTTCTTCATATATACATATTTGATTTTATTTGACAAGATCAACCCCAATCGGGGGCGTATTGCATCTATATATGTATTTTGAGGCTTGCTAGAAAAACAAATCTTTTATTCTTTTCTTCACCTCAACCACACTCCTCCTCTTGCACTTTATATAGGTAACCAATAAGGGCAGACTAGATTAATTCTCAACGATAATCTGCATTTATTTATAGGATTTCCATAGTTTAGATTTAATATGTATTCTAGGCAGGTGAGAGCTACACATGATTGGTGTTTTCAGTTGGATTAAACCAACGATGAGTAGCTTTGCTATTATGCCACTGTGACGAGAAGTGCATCTGTTGGATCAATAGCTATAATGGGTTTGTTTAATAGTCCCAACCGGAATTTGAGATATGGCTTTGCTAAATCTTTGCACTCGCATTATTTTGCACAGGTATGTAGCTCTGCACCAGCAGAAGGGCAGACATATATGAATTACCCTGTATTTGTTTGACAGGGATATGGTTGTATCTAATGTACTGACAATGTTTTCTGCCCACCCATGGCGTATATTGCTATTTTTGCTTAAATTTGCACAATCCATTTCTTGCACACTCTCGCTTGAGATTTGTATTAATACAATTCATTGTGAATTTATTATATTTCTACGAAATTATCCGCAATGGAGATCCGTGTTTTTAAAGCATTTTATGTTGTTATTGGAAACATGTTTTCTATGTCTATTACCCCTTTGCTCATGTGATTTGCACTTTGTCACTTTAAATTCGTTGGCTGCCTGTACTAGCGTCATGTGATCAAGGCCTTTCTGAGGCCGAAACGCGTCATGGCGGTGCATTGCACCCTTTTGGAATAAATAATTTACCTGCACTGAATTACTGGGTCCACTTCGTCCTTTCTGCTGATTGCTGATGCTGTGACGAAGTTCCTGCATATGAGCAAGGCCACACAGTTGGCCGAAACGCGTCGTTCCGTTTCATTGCACTGATTTATGATTTGAATAAAGACGATACTGCGGCTGCAGTTTTCTACGAAGAAGAAGGTGTCCGTCTCTCTGTTCATGGTGCCGAGAAGCGCTTTGGAGTGGTAGTTGGATATATATATATATATATATATTATCTACTGGCGGTCGCCAGTAGATAGTTATAGTTAGGACCGAGTTTCCATAGGAAATCTGAAATTTCTATTTTGAATAACTTTGGCGCCGGTTGACGAATCCTCGCGAAATTTTCAAAACTAATGGGGCGCTCCGTTCAGCTCCTACCCTGAAAGTCTCGGGGTGATTTGTCAAGCGGGGGCCGAGAAAAAAGGGGGGTCCCAAAACACGTTTTCCTCATGCATTTTTCCATAGGACCTTTAGTCGAAGGTACAGCCCGAACGGCTGAACAGAATTACTTGAAATTTGGCAGAGAGGTAGTCCGCAGGTCAGGGAAGTGCCTTTTGCAGGTCTGGTGTCAATCTGTTCAGTAGTTCCTGAGAAAATGGCATTTAAAAGCATATAAATATCTATAAGCGCGCACCGTGCGAGCACCCTAACGTGCGCGAGCGTAATTCTGATTGGTGGTTACATGTTAGTCAACGTTTGAATCGGTCGAAATCAGGAAGTGGCAGCCGCCATTTTGTTTGTTTTTAGTGCGAGAGTGAAAAAGGAAGGTGGCGAACGTGAAAAGGGGGCAGGGTAGAGAGTTCCTGACCCCCTAGCCTTTGTCAGGGGGTCCCTGAAGGACCCCGAAGGCAGAAACATTTTTTTTTTAAAAATGGGGGGGGGGGGGGCGCGCACCGTGCGCACACGGTGAAAAACCAAAAAAAATAAATTAGCATTTAAAAAAACGTACAAATTCACTGAAAAAACCATAGGTTTCACACACGTTATAGTTAGGAATTAGCATTTAAAAAACCTTGCAAATTCACTTAAAAAACCATAGGTTTCACACATGTTATAGTTAGGTGGATATTTCACTCGTAAAAAACCAATGAAATTCCCCCGTTATAGTTAGTTCAGATAACTATAACTCGCGCGACCGCCACTCTATCACAAGGATGATGTCATCAGTGATGTCATGAGTGATGCCACTGACCATGTCATGAGTGATGTAATATGTGATGTCATGAGCAGTGGATTGCGGGCGCGTGAGTTATAGTTATCTGAACTAACTATAACGGGGGAATCTCATTGGTTTTTTACAAGTGAAATATCCACCTAATTATAACATTTGTGAAACCTATGGTTTTTTAAGTGAATATTTATATATATATATATATATATATTATATATATATATATATATATATATATATATATATATTAATTATCTACTGGCGGTCGCCAGTAGATAGTTATAGTTAGAACCCTGTTTCCATAGGAAATCCGCAACATTCTATTTGGAATAACTTTGGCGCCGGTTGACGAATCCTCGCGAAATTTTCAAAACTAATGGGGCGCTACGCTCCGCTCCTACCCTGAAAGTCTCGGGGGGATTCGTCAAGTGGGGGCTGAGACAAAAGGGGGGTCCCAAAACGAGTTTTCCCCATGCATTTTTCCATAGGACCTTTAGACACAGCTACAGCCCGAACGGCTGAACAGAATTACTTGTAATTTGGCAGAGAGGTAGCCATAAGGTCAAGGAAGTGCCTTTTGTAGGTCTGGTGTAAATCTGTTCAGTAGTTCCTGAGAAAATAGCATTTAAATCAATATATATATATCTGTAAGCGCGCTCCGTGCGCTTACCGTAAGCTTACCGTACGCGTACGGTGCCGTGCGCGAGCTCAAATCTGATTGGTTGTCACATGACTGGAAACATTCGAATCGGACGAAATCAGGAAGTGTCGGCCGCCATTTCGTGTGTTTCACACAGAAAAAAAAAGGGAGATAACGTGAAAAGGGGGCAAGGAAGAGAGTTACAGACCCCCTAACATTTGAAAGGGGGTCAAAGAAGGACACAAAAGTACAAAAAAAACATTTATTAATTTTAAAAAAAAATCGCGGAGTACGCGTACGGTAAGCTTACCGTACGCGTACGGTAGAAAATAAAAATAAAAACAGAAATAAAATTCAGATTAAAGTGTTTAGATATTAGGGGGCTCTAAAAAGAGCCGTTGTGTTTATGAAGTGATTTTTTAGTGGTACCTACAAGTAAGTACCGATGCAGAGTCTAAGGTTCAAGAGGAAGACTCTGTTCCCTTCATCAGTGAAGTGTACACCATCTCCTCTATAAATGTCTTGCATGTCGTAACGCAAGTTGTTGTGGTAAATGGAACCCATACCATAGTCTCAGAGGAAAGCAGAAACAGATTTGTTGACGTGCTTTCTTGCTTTGTCAATCTGCGGACAAAAATGATTGGACCAGTTCCATTTTTGCCTTTGGCATATGTTAGAATACACAAAGGCAGTTTTAGGGAAAAGTGAAAACAGTTGTGCAAAGGTCTCCTTCATAAGCATTTCCAGACCTACCCCAAACAAAGTGTCTAGGTCATTGCCACCACAGTGCACTATTATGAGGTCAGGGTGTTGGATTTGCATGAAGGATTTCACCAATGGCATCAATTGGTGCCACTTTAACCCTCTCTGACCAATCCATTTAATGTCTACATTTGGCAAAGCAAGGTCTCTCACCATACCTGTTTTCTCTGCATACTTTTCACTCCAGAAGACATAGCTGTGCCCTACAATCCACACTGTGAACATCTTCAAAGGAGATCTGGATGCACTCAGGAGGTGTAATTCAGTAGAATGGTAAAAAGAAATGAAAGACAGTTTGGAAATGGAGGCATACATATTTTTTTTAAATAAAAAGAACTCATTGGCTGTTTTATACCATTCTACACTAAAAACTAGGCTGTATGTGTCAATTTATAGAAGCATGTTTTGTATTGGTACAGAAAAATGTGTTACCAAAGAACATTACTATGGATTTGCTGTTAGGTTTGAAAAGTCAAGCACTCTTGCTCTTTGGAAATGAAACATTGTGTGGTGAACTTCTGACCTGACTTCACACAGCAGTGTTCCATGAGCTGTTGCTATGGTAGCAGGCAGAAGTCAAGTTGGGGGAAGGGTACTAGGCAGAAGTCAAGTTGGGGGAAGGGTACTTTTGGAAAAGGGTTGGTTTTCAACCAATAGAAATGTGTGATTACATTTGAAAAAAAGGGGGAAGCACTGAGATTTGAAATTAACATGTATATGTGTGGAAAAAGAGAGGGAAACATTGCCATTATCTGGTTCTGCTGAGAGGAGAGAGGTGTACAGAACAGAGATCCTGGCTCTGATAATCTGCTGTTTGAGTGCCACATTTCTTTCACAACTAACTAATTTTAAAGGTGAGTTATGAGTTTGAGAGGCGATGTATGTGGTAAATTAAGAAATGAATAATAGAATTGGAAATCCTTTTGTTGAAGTTGTGTTTATCATTTTGTGTTTTGGGACAAATTTAAATGTAAGGAACATGTAAAATATTATGGACTAAGTTTTCACCATAAATTAAGGTGTACTGGTATAAATGAGGAATACTGTTTTCTGCATAGAATCAGAAGATGACTCTGTGTGCAAAGAGGAATTGTTGACAGACATTTATTGCGTATTACTCTGGTAATTTTACATTTGCATTAGTAGGAAAGGGGCAGCTATTTTTCTGCAGAAGCAGACTCTTAGCACACACCCAGCTGCTTACCATGTAGAATCATGCATAGTATTCACAACCGAGTGGGGTTTGAGGTTGCAGTCAGTAATGCAAATACATTCAGCATCACTAAGGCTGGTTGCCCTTGCTGGAGTGTAGTCAATCACCCAGGTTACACATGTTCCTGGTCTCAAAAAGCTGTTTGGACATGTGCAGTTTTCAGAATCTGAAAAGTGGATTGAAAATGTGTCAGACTGTAAAAGTACTTATCACTTGCCAAAAAAGAGTAGTAAGTGTGCTTTCAAATTGGCAAAGAAATTTCGTTTTCTGCCTAATATGAAACCATGACTCTGTGTGCAAAGAGGAATTGTTGACAGACATTTATTGCGTATTACTCTGGTAATTTTACATTTGCATTAGTAGGAAAGGGGCAGCTATTTTTCTGCAGAAGCAGACTCTTAGCACACACCCAGCTGCTTACCCTGTAGAATCATGCATAGTATTCACAACCGAGTGGGGTTTGAGGTTGCAGTCAGTAATGCAAATACATTCAGCATCACTAAGGCTGGTTGCCCTTGCTGGAGTGTAGTCAGTCACCCAGGTTACACATGTTCCTGGTCTCAAAAAGCTGTTTGGACATGTGCTGTTTTCAGAATCTGAAAAGTGGATTGAAAATGTATCAGACTGTAAAAGTACTTATCACTTGCCAAAAAAAGAGTAGTAAGTGTGCTTTCAAATTGGCAAAGAAATTTCGTTTTCTGCCTAATATCAAACCATGACTCTGTGTGCAAAGAGGAATTGTTGACAGAAATTTATTGCGTATTACTCTGGTAATTTTACATTTGCATTAGTAGGAAAGGCGCAGCTATTTTTCTGCAGAAGCAGACTCTTTGCACACACCCAGCTGCTTACCCTGTAGAAACATGCATAGTATTCACAACCGAGTGGGGTTTGAGGTTGCAGTGAGTAATGCAAATACATTCAGCATCACTAAGGCTGGTTGTCCTTGCTGGAGTGTAGTCATTCACCCAGGTTACACATGTTCCTGGACTCAAAAAGCTGTTTGGACATGTGCTGTTTTCAGAATCTGAAAAGTGGATTGAAAATGTGTCAGACTGTAAAAGTACTTATCACTTGCCAAAAAAAGAGTAGTAAGTGTGCTTTCAAATTGGCAAAGAAATTTCGTTTTCTGCCTAATATCAAACCATGACTCTGTGTGCAAAGAGGAATTGTTGACAGACATTTATTGCGTATTACTCTGGTAATTTTACATTTGCATTAGTAGCAAAGGGGCAGCTATTTTTCTGCAGAAGCAGACTCTTAGCACACACCCAGCTGCTTACCCTGTAGAATCATGCATAGTATTCACAACCGAGTGGGGTTTGAGGTTGCAGTCAGTAATGCAAATACATTCAGCATCACTAAGGCTGGTTGCCCTTGCTGGAGTGTAGTCAGTCACCCAGGTTACACATGTTCCTGGTCTCAAAAAGCTGTTTGGACATGTGCTGTTTTCAGAATCTGAAAAGTGGATTGAAAATGTGTCAGACTGTAAAAGTACTTATCACTTGCCAAAAAAAGAGTAGTAAGTGTGCTTTCAAATTGGCAAAGAAATTTCGTTTTCTGCCTAATATCAAACCATGACTCTGTGTGCAAAGAGGAATTGTTGACAGACATTTATTGCGTATTACTCTGGTAATTTTACATTTGCATTAGTAGGAAAGGGGCAGCTATTTTTCTGCAGAAGCAGACTCTTAGCACACACCCAGCTGCTTCCCCTGTAGAATCATGCATAGTATTCACAACCGAAAGGGGTTTGAGGTTGCAGTGAGTAATGCAAATACATTCAGCATCACTAAGGCTGGTTGCCCTTGCTGGAGTGTAGTCATTCACTCAGGTTACACATGTTCCTGGTCTCAAAAAGCTGTTTGGACATGTGCAGTTTTCAGAATCTGAAAAGTGGATTGAAAATGTGTCAGACTGTAAAAGTACTTATCACTTGCCAAAAAAAGAGTAGTAAGTGTGCTTTCAAATTGGCAAAGAAATTTCGTTTTCTGCCTAATATCAAACCATGACTCTGTGTGCAAAGAGGAATTGTTGACAGACATTTTTTATGTATTACTTTGGTAATTTTACATCTGCATTAGTAGGAAAGGGGCAGCTATTTTTCTGCAGAAGCAGACTCTAAGCACACACCCAGCTGCTTATCCTGTAGAATCATGCATAGTATTCACAACCGAGTGGGGTTTGAGGTTGCAGTCAGTAATGCAAATACATTCAGCATCACTAAGGCTGGTTGCCTTAGCTGGAGTGTAGTCAGTCACCCAGGTTACACATGTTCCTGGTCTCAAAAAGCTGTTTGGACATGTGCTGTTTTCAGAATCTGAAAAGTGGATTGAAAATGTGTCAGACTGTAAAAGTACTTATCACTTGCCAAAAAAAGAGTAGTAAGTGTGCTTTCAAATTGGCAAAGAAATTTCGTTTTCTGCCTAATATCAAACCATGACTCTGTGTGCAAAGAGGAATTGTTGACAGACATTTATTGCGTATTACTCTGGTAATTTTACATTTGCATTAGTAGGAAAGGGGCAGCTATTTTTCTGCAGAAGCAGACTCTTTGCACACACCCAGCTGCTTACCCTGTAGAAACATGCATAGTATTGACAACTGAGTGGGGTTTGAGGTTGCAGTGAGTAATGCAAATACATTCTGCATCACTAAGGCTGGTTGCCCTTGCTGGAGTGTAGTCATTCACCCAGGTTACACATGTTCCTGGTCTCAAAAAGCTGTTTGGACATGTGCAGTTTTCAGAATCTGAAAAGTGCATTGAAAATGTGTCAGACTGTAAAAGTACTTATCACTTGCCAAAAAAAGAGTAGTAAGTGTGCTTTCAAATTGGCAAAGAAATTTCGTGTTCTGCCTAATAACAAACCATGACTCTGTGTGCAAAGAGGAATTATAGACAGAGATTTATTGCGTATTACTCTGGTAATTTTACATTTGCATTAGTAGGAAAGGGGCAGCTATTTTTCTGCAGAAGCAGACTCTTAGCACACACCCAGCTGCTTATCATGTAGAATCATGCATAGTATTCACAACCGAGTGGGGTTTGAGTTTGCAGTCAGTAATGCAAATACATTCAGCATCACTAAGGCTGGTTGCCCTTGCTGGAGTGTAGTCAGTCACCCAGGTTACACATGTTCCTGGTCTCAAAAAGCTGTTTGGACATGTGCTGTTTTCAGAATCTGAAAAGTGAATTGAAAATGTGTCAGACTGTAAAAGTACTTATCACTTGCCAAAAAAAGAGTAGTAAGTGTGCTTTCAAATTGGCAAAGAAATTTCGTTTTCTGCCTAATATCAAACCATGACTCTGTGTGCACACAGGAATTGTTTTTAGATATTTAATTTGTGATGGTGCTATTGTGATTTTCACTTGTAGGAAAGGGGTACATAGTATTTTAAGATTTGAAAAGATCATAAAAAATATAGTAATATATTTAAATAAAATAAAGGAATTTTTTTTTAGTTTTTTTCAGGTATTGCTGAAGAGCAGTGAATAAAATTTAAGATGCCTACAAAATCCAGACTAAGGAAAAACCACAAAAAAAATCTATATTTAAAGACAACTGGAGGACCTAAGTTAGTTGGAGATGCTCATGTTGGGAAAGAGAGAAAGTCTTCTGGTAAGCAGACAAAAGATTTTTTAAACAATATCTTCAAAAAAAGGAAAAATGTACAAAATGTCTGTACTGGAAATAATGTTTTAAATAGAAAACAACAGGAAAACATCGAGCATTTAGTTAATGCAAATATACCTTCAGAAACAATAAAGATTAACTTAAAAAGAAAAACAGCGTTTAAAGAGATTCGTAGAAAAATGTTTCAGAGAAGAGTTATGTCCAATTTGATAAAGGATGTGAAGAAATATAAGAAAAAATCAAAATTTTATAAGAGAAAAAAAGAAATTGAAGCCATTGTAGCAAAGGCTTTAGAATTAAAAAGGAAACTATTCATTTTAATTTTGAACAGGATGCGTACATTAGATAAAATGGTCAATGTACTGAAATCACAAAGCAAAAGAAAAAGACTAGTGAAAAGAACAAACTTTTGTAAAGTTTTTTAGGGGAATGGATGCATAGTTCAAGTAGTGAACCTTTTTTTAATGAAGAGAGTTATCTTCAAAGTAATAGTTTGCTGCATGCAGTTGACACCAGAGGTCGTGCTTATGAAGTGAAAAATGGTTGTATAATGGAGAAGGAGAAAATGGTTCCAAGAGATGAGGAACAAGTGATGGTGGATGAGGCTATGGGGAAACGTCCTAAAGCCCCAGTGTATACTTGGAATTGTAGTAGTATTTGCACTGTGCGTCAGGAATCTATTGATAAATTTCGTGAGTTTCTAAGAGAATATAGTAAAAAAAAGTGTAAAACAGAAGATTAAGGTGCTTCAAAGTCTAGATCCATGCAGAGTGAGAGAGAATACTGGTTTGCAGGGACATTCTCTGGCTTGTCTATCTAGAAAAGTGTGTAAAAGTGTTTTTCATCATTTTAGGATGCTGGCTGTTCATCATACTGAAATGAGAAAGTTTGTGAGACGATTGTATTTTGCTAAAAGTCCAGCAATAAAGTTAGATGAATTGAATAGGGCTCTGTTCCATGGATCGGTATCAGATGTAGAGAAGGTTACTGATGAAATTCAGTTTAGTTACTTTGGTCCAGAACAAGACAGTGCAGGTAATGACACAGTTATTGAGGAAGAAGTGGAAGAGAATGTAGAACCCTCTGTAAGTAAGACATTTAATGATCACATGACAAAATTTGCAATAATCTCTAATGAAAGACCAAATATTACTTGTATTTGTTGCCGCAGAACTCATTATAAAAAACAAACCAGGAATGTTGATCTCTACAGAAAAAGTGAAAATGAAGATAATTATAAGTGGAAGGATTTTGCCACATATATATTTCTTGAAAATTGTTTTGAATTGGGTGTAGATCAGCGTATTTGTAAATACTGTTATAATAAGTTAGAAGAAAATAGAATGCCGACCAGAGCTGTACATAATAATTTAGAATTGGATGCTATTCCTGCCGAACTTTCTGAATTAAATACATATGAGTCTATACTCATTCAATGTGTTCATCCGTTCCAGACCATAGTACGTATGGAGCCCAAAACTGGTAAATTACCTCCTTCAGATTTACTGAGAGGTTTAAAAGGTAGAGTGGTGTATTTGCCCTTGGATTTGAAAAAAAATATGGAAACTATTGATGCAGATACTTTGGAAACTGAACCATTAGTTATTCTGGTTAATGGTGTACCTACAAAGAATAAGAAGATTTGGCAGGAGCTGGTAGATGTACGGAAAGTACAAAGAGCAAATTTGTATTTGAAAAGGAATAACAAATGGTATGAATCAATTTATATAGAAGAAGAAGAAGAAGATTTACAAGAAGACACAGAAACACCAACTGGACAAATTGAAAAAGTGGACAAGTCAAAGGAAGAAGAAATTTATGAACATTTTAGCATACATCCTCTTCATTCAAAAGAAGTTATGGGAGACACTATTGATCTGTTTCAGATGAAGAAAGCAAAAGGAACTCCTGTGAGTGTATGGGAGGAGAGCTTGGAAGCTCGATGTTTTCCCCAGCTGTTTCCTACAGGAAAAGGAGGACGATACGATGAACGTCCAGAACAGATTCCAGCTTCTGAGTATCGGACTACAAGACTATATGCAGAAGATCCAAGATTTCGACAAAGTATTCCTTATTTGTTCCATCTTTTATTTGAAAGCGACTTGTCTGCATTATCTTATGCAGTAAATCACATTTTAAAAAGTGGAGTACATTTACAAAATGTGTCTGCTAAGGATTTTATGGAGAAAGTGCAGCACCGAGATGATCATTTGGAAACACAACTGATCAATCTGATGGCTTGTCAGCGTGGGACAAATGAATATTGGTACCGACGCCATGGTGAATTAAAATGCATGTTACGGAATTTAGGAACTCCAACATGGTTCCTTACCCTAAGCTGTGCCGAGTACGCTTGGGATGATTTACTGGATTTTCTACGAGAGGCAAATTCAAACATTAAAAACATCGAATACAAGACAGCAGGAGAACTGTGCTCATTGGATCCGGTTAATGTTTGCAGATATTTCAATCATAGATTTGAGGCTATGATGTCCTTCATCTGCAATAAAAAAAATCCACCTCTTGGAGAAGTTGTGGATTTCTTTTGGAGAAAAGAGTACCAAGCAAGAGGTGCTCCTCATATTCATATGCTGTTGTGGATCAAGGATGCCCCAAAATTTGGAACAGATACTGATGAAGCAGTGTTATCTTTCATTGAAGAATATGCAACATGTGCTATACCAAAAAGCACAGAAGAGAAAAAGTTAAAGGAGCAAGTTTTACGTTTCCAAAGTCATCGGTGTGGAAAATACTGTCGACGGAAATACAAGAGCAAAGATAAATTCTACACTAAATGTCGATTTGGATTTCCTAGACCTGTTCTTTCGAAAGGAAGAGTAAACAGTTTTATGTCAGCTGTGAGACATACTATTACAAGAAAATCACCTAAGAATACCTACAACCTAAAAAGAAAAGAAGAATAAAAAAATATAAATGACTACAACCCAGTCATTTTATCCATGTGGAATGCTAACATGGATATACAGTATGTAGCTGACAATTCCATTGCTGTTGCTCGATATGTAACGTCTTACATTACTAAATCAGAAAAAACGGAATTGAAAGAAATGTGGGAAGAGATTTCTCACGAGAAGACTGTCAGTAAGAAGCTATACAGTTTCAGTTTAAAGATGTTATCGCATTGAGAAATTGGATCCTACGAATGTTCAGATAGGTTATCTTCTGCAAGTCTCTACTCGAAATCAAGAAGAATAATTTGGGCAAGTTTAGGCCTTGCAGCAATGAGAAATCGGGTACGGAAATCTGTTGGAGAAATTGAATATTTGGCCGAGAATGACCCAGAAAGTACAGATATTTGGAAATCAAACATGTTGGACACATATTACCCAAAGAGAAGTCTTCATCTAGAGAACATGTGTCTCTATGAAGTGCTGCAGAACTACATTTATTCACGGAAAACCACAGAAGACATCAACAATGGAAAATATAAAGTCATTGGTGAGGAAGGATGTTTGGTGAAGCAAACAAAAGGAAGTTTGATAAATCACCGGAAGCTGAGTTGCGATACTACTGACAAAAAGGAATTTTACTACTTGGCTCTTTTACAGCTGTTTAAACCATGGCGTTCAGAGGACGAACTACTGGGAGAATTTCAAAGCTATGAAGATTCCTTTAATGCATGTAAAGATACAATTGAATGCAGTACTTTCACAAATTATGTCCAAATGTTGAATGAAGAAATTGAACAGGAAACTACAATTGCAGCTGAAGTAGCTAGAGACAGTTCTCAAGACAGCCAAAGTTCTGGAACACTCAGTCAAGATCCCCTAGGACAACCAATCGTTGAAAATGAAGCTGCAATAGCTATGACTGAAGTGGAAACGGCTATGAATCAAGCTCAAGAAGAATTAATAGACTTACCAAATTTGGAAAGACAACTGAATGAAGAGCAGCAACAAATTTATGAAGAGATCAGAAACAAAATTGATCACGGATTACTACATGAAAAAAAAGAGTGCTCATGCACATCATTTCAACCAATCAGGATGTATGTAAGTGGACAAGCTGGAACTGGAAAAAGTTTCTTAATAAAAGTCATCAGAAGCTACCTACAGCAAAAAACGGATTCAACTTTGTCTTGTGTGGTTACTGCTCCAACTGGGTTAGCAGCATATAACATAAAAGGAATCACCTTACATCGTTTGCTAATGTTACCAGTGGAGCATGAGAACAAATACAATACCACAAGCTAACTGGAGAAGCATGCTTGGAAGTTTCAAGAGTATTGAAGAAGATGCAAGTTCTCATTATTGATGAGGTGAGCATGGTATCAAACTTAATGCTTGCCTTTGTGCATTTAAGAATGCAGCAAATTCTAAGGACAGACTATGACGTGTTATTTGGTGGAAAACATGTCATAGTTTTTGGGGATCTTCTACAGCTTACTCCAGTTAAAGGACAACCAGTGTTTAATACTGTGACACATGAAGACACAAAGAAGTCATTGGGAAGCATTGGTAATGCAAATATTTGGTCCTTCTTTGAGTACAAGGAACTTACTACTAATATGAGGCAAGCAAACGATGAAGAATATGGAAGTATTCTGAAAGATATCAGAGTTGGACTACTCACTGAAGCTGGCACGAAAGCATTACAGAGTCGGTTGCTACATAATTTATTCCCAAAGGAAGAAATAGTTGCAGAGAAAATATACAAGAACATTGCAGAAAAGAAAAGTGTAATCTGCTTAATGCCAACTCTACGTGAATGCTCAATATTCAATGAGGAACTTTTGAAATTGGAAAAGGAAGAGATTAGGAAATTGGAAGCAGTGGACAAAATTCAGCATGAAAGAATTACTATGACATTAACAGGCAAACTGAAAAATAAATTGGATTCACTAGAGAAGAACATTTCCAAAACTGCTGGATTAGAAAAAAATCTATATGTTTACATGAACTGTAGAGTATTTTTAAGGAGAAATTTGGATGTTGAAAAATGTTTAGTGAATGGAGCTATGGGGAGAGTTGTGGGTTTTATTAATTACCAGAAAAAAGATGGAATTGAATGTTTAAAAATAAAATTTGATCAGATAGAAGAAGTTATAGACATTTGTCGTTGTACAGTTCGTTTCATGCTTGTGAAAGACTTATATGTACGTAGGAAGCAGTTTCCGTTTTCTCTAGCATATGCTGTAACTATTCACAAGTCTCAAGGATTGACTGTAGATTGTGCTTTTGTGAACATTGGTTCAACTGTGTTCAAAGAAGGTATGGCTTATGTTGCTTTGTCACGAGTGAAAACATTATCTGGTTTATTTATGATAGACTTTGATGACTCAAAAGTTAGTGCTGATGCAAATTGTGTAAAGGAGTATAATAGATTAAGAAGAACCTATGCTCCTCATTTAGGTCAGTATCCTGTGTTGGAAAAAAGTGTTGTTTCTCGAAAAAGGAGAATTGAGAATATCTGTAATGAGGATGTAGAGAGGAGAAAAAAAAAGAAGACTGATGTAATTGCAAGCAAAAAGAAAAAGGAAAATGTTGAAGAGGTTGTTGGTTGTCATTTTGAAAATAGCTCTGGTGTCAACTGCTACGCTAATGTAGTGCTGAATGTTGTATTTTATCTTGAAAGTTTGCAAGAGCAGATAATAGTAAATCAGAGAAAAAGATTCTGTTCTGAGTTGAGTCTCCTTTTTGAAAAGCTGAGTAATGATAAAACTAAAATAGAAAGTGCAACTGAAATTAGAAAACTTTTAGATGTATGTTCAGGATGTACACAGTTTTCTCAAAATGTACAGCAAGACGCCCAGGAATTCTTGATGTATTTTCTTCAGGTACTGGAAGAAGAAGGGGTACACATTGAAAATATGTTTGGTCTCTCTTATAAATGGGAACATAGTTGTGAAAACTGTTTCAATACATGTGGCTCTAATGTTGATTCTGAAAGGTTTATTTGTTTAACATTGCCAGAGAGTAAAACAGTCACTTTTGCTAAATTAGTTAAAGATGCTAATCATAGCATGGAATGCGGTGAGTGTAAATCTGACATGTTTTCAACGTTAATTTTAAAGGAATACGGACAGTATGTAATTTTAATGATGCAACGATGTAGAGCTGATGGTTCAAAATTGGATACTTTAATAAAGAAGTTTACAGGACAGCAATTATCAATTTCAGGAAAAACTTTTGGAACAGTTGCAATAATTTTCCATGATGGACCTACTGTAACTTCTGGTCATTACACAGTTTATCTAAAATGTAAAAAAGGCTGGACAATGTGTAATGATTGTCAATTGGTTTTTAAGCAACGTTTGCCTTTTGATTTAGCAAATTCCTATCTAATCTTCCTGAAACCAAAATTTTAGTGAGAATTGGCAACATCTGTACCAATCAATTTTACCATTTTATTGGATTACCATTGAAATTTTCAAATAAAAAGATTTTTCAAATTACCATTTGGCCTAAAGGAAAGGTAACCAATTGTATTGTGGACTTATTTAATTCCTAATTAATCTTTCGGAAACCAAAATTTTAGAGAGAATCGATAACATCTGTACAATTTAAATTTTGGAATTTTATTGGATTACCATTGGAAATTTAATCAAAAAAGATTTTTAAAATTACCATTTGGCCTAAAGGAAAGGTAACCAGATGTATTGTGGACTTATTTAATTCCTAATTAATCTTTCGGAAACCAAAATTTTAGAGAGAATCGGTAACATCTGTACAATTTAAATTTTGGAATTTTATTGGATTACCATTGGAAATTTAATCAAAAAAGAATTTTAAAATTACCATTTGGCCATCAGTGATGTCATGAGTGATGTCACTGACCATGTCATGAGTGATGTAATATGTGACGTCATCAGCAGTGGATTGCGGGTGCGCGAGTTATAGTTAGCTTAACTAACTATAACGGGGGAATTTCATTGGTTTTTTACGACTGAAATGTCCAGCTAACTATAACGTGTGTGAAACCTATGGTTTTTTCACTGAATTTGCAAGGTTTTTTAAATGCTAATTCCTAACTATAACGTGTGTGAAACCCATGGTTTTTTCACTGAATATATATATATATATATATATATATATATATATATATATATATATATATATATATATATATATATATATATATATCTCTATATACATATATATATATATATATATATATATATATATATATATATATATATATGTGTGTGTGAAGTCCTGTGTTTCCCCTCTGGGCACAGAAAGGCATCACTCACACCAGCAAATCCAAGGCAAGTCGTAGTTCTTTAAGCGATCATAGTTTTATTTTTCTTTTGTTATTTTCTCCATTATTCTCCATTTAAAACGTACAAAGTGCAGATTGCATCAGGGAACAAACAAACGACCTACGCGTTTCGGCCAGAGGCCTTTGTCCGGGTCACATGATTACAAGTGCAGGGTGATTATAAAGAGGTTGGTTTGACCCGCCCTCATTTACAAAAAAAAACGCTCCAAGTTAAAAACATCTTTTAAAGGAACAGTATCTTATAATGACATTTTAACAGTGATTCATAGCCATTACAGAAGGGCACTTGTGTTTCGAAGACAGATTTGGGAACTTAATCACACAGTTTTGGGGTGGTGAAGTAACTTAAGTAAAACAGTATATTATTTTTACAAATGGTAAGTTGATCTCAAAAAACCAGTGTGAGGATGGTAAAGTACCTTAAGTATAAATTACCTTAAAATCATGTGGTTTCATTTCATACAGTTATACATATTGTCAATTTTAAGAAATGTGCAAAAAATGCAAGTGCAAATATAATGGAGGAAGCAAATATACTCACAGTGTGTATATATATATACATATATATATATATATATATAAATATATATATATACAAAAATGGATGGTAAAGTACCTCAGGTATAAATAGCGAGAAAACCCTGTTCTTACATAATATACAGTTATTTACATTGTCAATGTTAAGTTTGCAAAATGTGCAAAGATGCAAGTACAAGTATAATGGAAGAGGTAAGTGTAAAGTTTAAGGTGCAATTTTCAAAATCTCGGTCAAGTACCTATTGTATTTGGCCTCTGAAGATGTTGCACTCTTCACATTCGCCGGTTATACATATCCTAATTACCTCATGATAACAGAACTAAAGTCAAACACTATCTGCAAGTTATCTTTATTAAACAGGTTATGAAACAGCTATGGGTCTCATCTTATACTTTTACTGTTTCTTATTATGGTTTTGATAATGACCTCATATTATATTTATTGGGGCGTGGCCAACTAAGATGGCCGATCGGACGTGAGACCGATCGGCTCCGTCCTGGGCCCTAATATTTCAAAGACAAAAAGGCATCCTAGCAGCGTGCAGACCGCACACTTGGAAAGCGGCAGCAATACGGAGCGGGTGAGGGCTAAATCGCGGTCCTCCAGGCATTTCGAGATGCTCGGAAAAGTCCATAGAGGCTCAGGCGGCGCGGCGGTGCCACAGCAAATGGTGGACTCCCGGGCGCGACCTGTGAGGGTGTAGGGCTGAAGGACCCCTGCGATGTGCAGTTTGGAAACACCGCGGTGGGCGCTCACAGGGGTCTGCGCTCCGCAATATAGATCCCCAGTTGCTCCCAACATCAGCCCGCGACATGAGAAGGGACTACTTGGGCTGGCTGTGAGGAGATTCAAGATGGCGGGCGGACACGAATTGCGGGATACGACCGAGCAACCAAGGAGGCTCCACTAAGATCGACCAATATGTCTGCATCTGGAATATCCCTACAGAGAAGCTAATGGTGGAAGCTGACAACCACTGCGACCGGCGAGACCTCCTCCTGCAAACTGCGTGAGTCTTGCTGACACCCGGGGGTCCAGACAGTCCCTCTGGGATATATTTGACTGCCCCGCTTCCCACCGGTGTGTGCTGGCAACGGATCTGCTCGATGTCAAGGAGGCCATAGCGGGGGATCTCTGTTTCACGCTGCGACTGCTGAGAGGAGCGGTGCCTGACCCTAACATGGCCGCCATGAGCCCTTCATAGAGGTTTGGGAGACTTCTTTGAGAGATTTCCATGCAGGATCAATCGCCCGTGGGGGGAAATTTACCACTGAGTGAGGCAGCGAGTGTCAAGAGGCGTCACTTACCGTCCCTGCTGTCTCTTGGAGCCTGTAACAAGGTGAGGTCACCCCCACGCACTGCTGCTTCTGCCGTCCTAGCCTCGCTGCTTTTGCCGCCTTTTGCTCCTCGGACGACCCAGCCACCGCTGAGCCGCCCTCCTCCAGTCTCCTGTTCCCACCGCTGCCTCCCTGCAGCCCCGCCTCCCTCCTGCCCATTCGCCGCCCCGCTCCCGCCACCCAGCTGCTCCTCCCTCCCGGCTCCCTACTTAAGGGGACCGCGCAGAGGTGCAGGGAGTGACCGCTGAGCCTGTAACAAGGCGAGGTCGCCCCCACGCACTGCTGCTTCTGCCGTTCTAGCCTCGCTGCTTTTGCTGCCTTTTGCTCCTCGGACGACCCAGCCACCGCTGAGCCGCCCTCCTCCAGTCTCCTGTTCCCGCCGCTGCCTCCCTGCGGCCCCGCCCCCCTCCTGCCCATTCGCCGCCCCGCTCCCGCCACCCAGCTGCTCCTCCCTTCCGGCTCCCTACTTATGACGCCCACGCGTACGCACAGCGGACTCGCGCAGCGGGCACGACGATTGTGCGCCGAAGGCGCGCCAAAGGCAAGCCCGTCTGCGCCCGTCCGCGCCTGGACCGCGCCCAGCGCCAGACCCCCTGGCCCCCGCAGATGCCAGCCCACCCGCAGGACCTACGACGCCACCTCCCTCTACGAACTCAACACCGGCCGAGTCCCCAGCTGCCACCGACCCACACCTGGACGCACCCACGGACCCTTCACCTGCCAATCTTGCAAATTCTCCTGCGTCCGGACCTGCACCGCACCCGCCAAGCCGACCCCCAGCAGCAACCACCTCAAGTGCATCCTGCTCAACACCCGCTCCGTCCACAGACACGCCGTGGAGCTCTGGAACCTCCTTGACTCGACATCTCCAGACGTCGCTTTCCTCACGGAAACATGGATGAACGCCTCCTCAGCGCCCGACATCGGCATCACCATCCGGACGGATACAAGATCACCCGGAGGGACCGCTTCAACCAGACGGGAGGAGGCATCGCCATCGTCCACAAGAACACCCTCCGCATCATGACCAACTTCGACGACACCCTCACAGCCGCCGAACACCTGCACTTCCAGATCCACACCGACCCCAAGACCACCCTCAGAGGCACCCTCATCTACAGACCCCCGGGACCACGCACACAATTCAGCGAAGACATCGCAGACTTCATCAGCCCGCACGCCCTCCCCTCCGCTGACTACATCCTCCTCGGGGACCTCAACTTCCACCTGGAGAACAACAACGACCGCAACACCACCACCCTGCTGGACAACCTCGCCAACCTTGGACTCAAGCAACTGGTGACCACCCCCACCCACTACGCCGGCCACACGCTTGACCCCGTCTTCTCCTCCAGCAAGGACATCTCCTTCAGCCACGCCACTGGACTCCACTGGACGGACCACAGCTGCGTCCACTTCAGCTTCAGCTTCAGAAAGACCACGCTCCACCACCACCAGCAACAGGTTCCCCGCAGAAGTTGGAACAAGATCACAGCCGACCAGCTCGCCGCATCCCTGAGCCAGAACCCTCCCGCCAGCTCAGTGAACCCCAACCAAGCCGCCAAAAACCTCACGAGGTGGATCAGCAACTGCGCAGACGACCTCGCTCCACTGAGGAACCCTTCCAGCAGACCCGGCAGCATGAAAGCATCCTGGTTCACCGACGAACTCAAGAGCTCCAAGAAGAACTGCAGGGCCCTCGAGAAGGCGAGGCGCAGAGACCCGACACCAGACAACATGATCACCCTCAAGCTCGCCACTTGAAAACACCACCAACTGATCCACGCCACCAAGAAAACCGCTTTCAAGGAACGACTGGACAATAACACCCACAACAGCAAGGAACTCTTCAACATCGTCAAAGAGCTCTCCAACCCAAGTGCCGGAAACAACGACATCACCCCATCGCAAGACCTCTGCAACTCGCTCGCCTCGTTCTTCCACAGCAAGATCGCAGACATACACAACAGCTTCAGCACACAGCCAACGCACCCTACGACCGCACCAACGCCCCCCACCACCACCCTCCGCGCCTGGACCCCGATCAACACCGAAGACACCATCCGCACGATGAACTCCATCCACTCCGGATCACCAACCGACCCCTGCCCTCACCACGTCTTCAACAAGGCCGACGCCATCATCGCACCCCATCTACGGGACATCATCAACGCCTCCTTCGACACCGCAACCTTCCCAGAGAGCTGGAAGCACGCCAAACTCAGCACCCTACTGAAGAAACCATCAGCAGACCCCACCGACCTCAAAAACTACCGCCCCATCTCGCGCCTCCCGTTTCCTGCCAAAGTCATCGAGAAGACCGTCAACAGACAGCTGGCCGTCTTCCTCGAGACGAATGGATCCCTCGACCACTCGCAGTCCGGCTTCCGGGCCAACCACAGTACCGAGACCACCCTCATCGCAGCCACCGACGACATCTGCACCCTGCTCGACAACGGGGAAACAACGGCCCTCATCCTCCTGGACCTCTCCGCGGCATTCGACACGATCTGCCACCGCACCCTAGTGCAGCGCCTCAACAACATCGGAATTCAGGAGAAGGCACTGGAATGGATCATCTCCTTCCTCGCCGGAAGGACACAGAGAGTCTGCCTCCCCCCGTTCAGATCAGAAGCCACCAAAGTCATCTGCGGCGTACCACAGGGATCATCACTCAGCCCCACGCTGTTCAACATCTACATGAGCCCCCTCGCGGCCATCGCACGCCAACACAACCTCAACATCATCTCCTACGCCGACGACACCCAGCTGATCCTCTCCCTCACCAACGACCCCGCCACCGCCAGAACCAACCTACACGAAGGGATGAAAGACGTAGCCGAGTGGATGATGAACAGCCGCCTGAAACTGAACTCTGATAAGACGGAAGTCCTCATCCTGGGATCGTCACCCTCCGCCTGGGACGACTCCTGGTGGCCCCCTGCTCTGGGCAGCGCACCCAAACCAACAGACCACGCACGCAACCTGGGCTTCATCCTGGACTCCTCACTCTCCATGACCAGACAAGTCAACGCCGTCTCCTCATCATGCTTCAACATCCTACGCATGCTACGCAAGATCTTCCGGTGGATCCCCACCGAAACCAGGAAGACGGTCACCCAGGCCCTCGTCACCAGCCGACTGGACTACGGCAACTCCCTCTACGCCGGAACCACTGCAAAACTCCAGAAAAGACTCCAGCGCATCCAGAACGCCTCAGCACGACTCATCCTGGACATCCCCCGACACAGCCACATCTCCGCACACCTGAGAAACCTGCACTGGCTCCACGTCAACAAGAGAATCACGTTCCGACTCCTCACCCACGCACACAAAGCTCTCCACAACCAAGGCCCAAGATACCTCAATGACCGCCTGAACTTCTACACTCCCACCCGCCAGTTTCGATCGACCAGCCACGCCCTCGCCGCCATCCCCCGCATCCGAAGAGCCACAACAGGAGGAAGATCCTTCTCCTACCTGGCCGCCAAGATGTGGAACTCCCTCCCCACCCACCTCCGCCTGACCCAAGACCACCTCGCCTTCAGGAAGCAACTCAAGACCTGGCTGTTCGAGCAGTAGCAGACCCCCCCTCCCCAAGCGCCTTGAGACCCTCCGGGTGAGTAGCGCGCTATACAAATGCCTTGATTGATTGATTGAAGATTGCGGGATAGATCCTGAAAATTTGTTGACCATGGCGCTCGACATGAGAATGTGAGGCGGACCCAAGAAAGGAAGAGAGGTTGTGGGAGCCTTTATTAGCGGCATCCAAGAAGGACCAGATTTCAAGGGCGTGAGGGGCGACCGCGCCCTGACCTGGCGGAGGGTCCCCTATGCCACCCAAGAAGAACCTCAACAACAGGGTTTCCCATTACTTCACCTTGATTGGAAAGGGGGTGATGGAGGAGGGAGCGAACATGGCGCTGACCCGAGAAGCTCTCCTGTCCTCCCTGCGTGACTTTAAACAAGAACTACGCACCGAGCTTCGGGCGGACATCAAGGCGGATATGGACGCCTCCTTCGAGACCTTCCGTGCGGAGGTGCGCGAAAAACTGGTCTCTATCCAGGCAGATGTCGACTCCATGGGTACACATACGCTCCACCTGGAAGCGCAGCAACAAGAGGCGGTAAGGAAGATCAAACTTCTGGAAGACAACACAGCCGATCTTCGCAAGCAACTAAGCGAGACTCTACTCAAATGCGAAGATTTGGAAAATCGCTCACAACGCAATAATATAAGAGTCCGAGGCCTTAAGGAGGATTGCGAGGGTCCAGATCTGGAGGCGTTTATGGTGGGTCTCTTCTCCTCTGCCCTCGGAGACGACGGCCCGGAGGTTCGGCTGGAAAGAGTGCATAGAGTTGGCCCGCGTCTTCCAGGGAAGAATCGGCTCCCACGTGATGTCCTGGCTAAATTCAGCTCATTCAAAATAAAAGAACTCGTCCTACAGAAGGCTAGGGCCTCCGATTCCCTCACCTTCCAGAACACCTTGTGTACGCTCTACCAAGATGTAGCACAAGCCACTCTCCAACGTCGTCAGCAGTTACGACCAGTCACTGAACACCTAAGAGAAAAAAATGTCAGGCACCGTTGGACATACCCATTTGGGATAGACTTCACGTGGCAAAACAAACAGCAACACTGTGTGGACCTAACGGAAGCGGCAGCCCTGTTGGGCTTGAAAATTTCTAAAACGTCAGCGGATCATGACAGCAAAGGTCGACCTGATTGTCGCAATGGTGGTCAATGGCGCAGAATGGGCAGGAAATCTACCAAAGCTCCAGAATGAGGCTTCAAACAGCAAAGGCCTGTGAGCTCCCCGGCACTTGTTGCGGCTGAAGAGATGGTGCTTCTCATTCGTTACTCTTTGGTGCCTCGAGGAGGTAGGGTCGGGAGCTTCGGGGAACTCGATGGAGCAAAGGACTTGCAACCTCCACAACAGGGGGCGTTTGGGATGCCCTGACGTCAAGTAAGACTTCATTCCGCTGCCTACCTTGATCGCCACCTGAGATATATGTTTTATACACGCCTAGGTTGGGGGGTATCTTACACTCACGTGGCTCCCGGTGGCCTTCGGGGGTTGATCTGTGAAGGCCAGGACTTGTCCGGTACTGAAATCTGGAGCTTCTCACCTGAGATACAGTTGAGCTTACTCGTTGTAGGATTCCATCTCTTTGTTATTGATTATGTGGTTTGGGGGTGGGATACTGTTAACAAATAATGAATGCCTTATGTTTGTTAGGATCTGACAAGGGCAGAGGGACGGGAATAGGTAATGCTCCTACAGTGTGGTTTAATTCAGGAGCTTCCCTCCAGGAGGGGGGTTCTACTCACTCATTTTACTTGTTTGTTGGGGTTTTTATTTTTCGTTCGATGTCATGGTGGTTTTATTGTTGCTAATTTTGGGTGGGGTGGGAGGAAGGGGTTCTTCAGTGGGTTGGGTCTGTGGGGATTGCTTTCTCTAGGCCAACGATTGCCCCAGCGTACCCATGGTAGTTAGGATAGTCTCATGGAATGCTAGGGGTTGAATTCGCCCAACAAGAGGTAGAGATTCTGGAAGTATATGACTGATCATAGTATCCAAATAATAGCCCTGCAAGAAACGCACCTCAAAAAGTCTGAGGATCAGCGATTGCGGCATAAAGCTTACCCTCACATATACATGTCTTCACATTCCACAAAACAAAATAGGGTGGCACTGTTGTTTCATGCAGGGGTTCCATTTCAAGCCCAAGATACCAAAACGGACAAAAATGGAAGTTTTATTATGGTTAGGGGGGAGTTGCGAGGGCGCCCTTGTACATTTGCTGCGCTATATGCACCTAACACAGGCCAACAGGACTTCATCCTCTCCTTCCTCATGACCCTTGAACATTTTGCTCAGGGGGACATAGTGCTCCTGGGGGACTTCAACCTAGTCTGGGACTTGGATAGAGACACGTCGCATTCACACCGAGCCCCAGGGGGGACATTTGACAAGGCATTGCGCTCACAACTTCAGCGATTAGGATTAGTGGACGTATGGAGAGACGCCCATCCTACGATGAAGGACTACTCGTTCTTCTCGCATTCTCATAGAACGTACTCCCGTATAGATTACATTTTCCTGAGCCAATCCTTGTTACCATCAGTCCTGCAAACACAGTTTAATACCATATGTCTGTCGGATCATGCCCCCTTTGAGCTGACGATTACCTGGCCAAATCCAACGCCCTAAGCACGCTCGCTGGTTCTTTCCCAACTTTTCATGCAGGGACAGCCTCCTTAGAGACAAACTCAGACAGACTATTAAAGGGTATCTCGAGTTGAACGACCCGGAGGACACCTCTCTCTCCACCACTTGGGACGCTCTCAAGGCGGTGGTTCGGGGCAGGTGCATCGAGATGGCCACGAGGCTACGTTCCCAGCAATGTGCGGAACGTCTTCAGCTGGAAAGTGACCTTAAATCCACAGAACAGACACACAAGACCCAACCCTCTGCTCTGACCCTTAGGAAAGTTACAGCCCTAAAAGGGAAATTACAGGCCATCTATACAAATAGAGCCGAAAAATCTATCTTACGATTACGCTCCAAGGGCTATGAGAGTGGGAACAAGGTGGGTACCCTATTGGCTCGACAGTTACCGACCAAACAGGAGCGAGAATATATAAAGCACATAGTAGATGCCAATGGAACTACCCACAGATCAGAAGAGGGTAATGTTAAAGCTTTTGAGGACTTTTATAGGGCCCGCTATACTTCGGAGACCTCGGGGGCAAACGACCCCTCGGGCTACTTGACCTCACTAGACCTCCCTCAGGTAGGAGAGTTTACCAATGAGGAATTGACGTGACCCATTTCATCCGAAGAAGTGCAAAAAGCGAAAGATTCTCGAAAAATCCAGAAATCCCCCTGTCCAGACGGATTCTCAGCTCACTTCTATCGCACTTTTGCACCGGAGCTTGTCCCCTTCTTGACTACATTAGTTAACTCCATAGCCTCCTTGCAGAAGGTGACTCCTTCGATGGGAGAGGCAATAGTGGCGGTACATCCCATAACAGGCAAGGACCCAGCCCTATGCTCCTCTTATCGCCCGATCGCCCTGCTGAATCTTGACGCAAAACTTTACTCAAAAATGTTGACGACCCGTCTCGAAACCGTATTACCAGCCCTCATAGATCTGGACCAGTCAGGGTTCATCAAGGGCAGACAAACACACGACAACTTGAGGCGTATCATCCACATCATTGAAAAAGCTCGCAAGAAGAATATTCCTACAGCGCTTCTCTAGCTAGATGCGGGGAAAGCCTTCAATCGTGTGGAATGGTCCTTCTTATTTAGAGTGCTTAAACGATTTGGATTCAATGACACCTTCATTGGAATGATTCACGCTAACTATCATTCTCCTAGCTCTAAGGTCCTGGTCAATGGAGTGGCTTCCTCCCCTTTTCTACTGACCCGTGGGACGCAACAGGGTTGTCCCCTGTCCCCCCTCCTCTTTGCCTTGAGCATTGAACCTTTGGCACACAAAATCAGGAGTAACGCAGAGATCAAGGGTATGCGCTTGGGCACGGATGAGCATAAGATTTTGTTGTTTGCCGACGACGTGCTCCTTCCAGTGACGGAACCCCAGGCTTCCCTCCCGGCAATTCAGGAGGAGCTGAAGAGGTGGCAGGTTTCAAGGTGAATCTGACTAAGTCATTTTTGATGAACCTGACAATACCCAGAGACGAATGGCGAAGGATTGAGGGGATTTCGCCCTTTTGGTGCACCTCCAAAGAAATCACCTACTTGGGAGTTAAGCTTACCCCACGTGTGCAGGACTCATATCAGGCGAACTTCCCCCCTCTTTTGCGTCAACTAAAGAGTGACTTGGGCAAGTGGAGTGCGGCTTATATCACTTGGCTAGGCAGGATTAATGCGGTTAAGATGAATGTCCTTCCCCGCTTACTTTATCTTTTCCAAGGGCTTCCCATTCCAGTGGAGAGTGGGCTTTTTAGGGAACTGCGAATCATGTTAACCAAATTCATATGGCAGGGAAAGAGAGCAAGACTTCCATATAAACTCCTCATTAGACCACGCAAGGAGGGGGGCCTAGCGCTACCGGGCTTTCAAACTTACTATAGGGCAACGCAGCTATGAGTGATCACGGAGTGGTCATTGAGGGTCTCAGAAAAACACTGGCTCCACATGGATCGACAGATAACGGGGCGCACATTGGGACCTCCTCTGGAAACCGAAACGGGATAGACCATGCAATGCCTATATTAGCACCACTACCTCCACCACACTCAAGGTCTGGGACACCCTCACCTCCAGATTACAGCTCACGACCTTTCCCTCCTCCACACACCTATACACTTTAACGCTGCGTTTCCCCCTGCTTCCGAGGAAGGGCCCTTTGAGGCTTGGCGGGAGGGGGGGATGCCTCATGATCTCACACTTGTTTGAAGGGGGGAAACTCCTCTCCTTCCAGGATTGCAAAACACAATTCACATTAACTAATAACGAAGAACACCACTACTTGCAATTGAAACACTGGGTGCAGCAGCCTCTGGTACAGCAGGCCGCTACCAGGGATTTGCTTCCCCTAAACCAGTTCGCTCAGTCAGGGTCCTCTACTAAGGGAAGTATCTCCTTTCCATATGCTGTCATTCAAGCCTTGAGTCCCAAGGTTCCACCGTGCTACAAACGCTTTTGGCATGATCTACGGGAAGCCCCATTAGAAGACAAGGAATGGGAACACTTAAACAGGGATATAGTGAAATGTGATCGTTCTATGTATCTCTGAGAGACACACTATAAAATTATGTACGATTGGTACTTGTACCCCCAGAAACTACAAACGATTTTCCCGGGATCTTCAGATAGGTGTTGGAGGGGATGCGGGCTCCTAGGCGACTTCCGACACATCTGGTGGGACTGCCCTGTCATCAAACCTTTCTGTAAGGAGATACTATCCCAAATAAAATTAATTCTAGGTTACCCGATTTCCCATTCTATGGATCAGGTTTTGTTGGGGATTCGGGATCCACTCCTGAAATGACAGACACAGAGTGATAAATATGTCTTGTGTCTCTGCCTGGGGACTGCTAAAATCGCGGTAGCCGCGGCCTGGAAGAATCAAGAGGCACCTTCCCTGTCCCAGTGGCATGCATGACTGTGGCAGGCTCTGGCTCTAGAGCATCTCACTGATATCGTAGAAGACACCAGGAAAGGTTTGATTTCATTTGATCACCGTTAGTCAGCTACCTTTCAGAGGGGCTCCCTTTGACGGCTTGCAACCCGAGGATTAGGGCCCTCCACTTATTTCTTATCTAACTACCCAATGCAGAAGAGAGGTGGCCGTACTGCTTTGTTCACTTCAGTGAAGACCCCGAAGCACCACATTCAGTGCCCACCTACCTTTGCCTTTCTTTTTCTTTGCACCATGACATCGTCGGTTCATGGTTTTTTTTTCTTTTCCTTTTTTCTTAGGGTTAACTAAGTTTCCTTTCCATGTTTCTCTCTAGAAAGGGTTGTAGACTATCAGCCTACATTTCGGAATACGCAACATATCCTGTTGAAACTGTGTTGTGTATTTCATTGCTCATCCACATGGACTCGAGGGTAAATTATAGTTTTTACAAATGATCTGTTCACCAGGGCAGATGATTATATTGAGAATTGTTGCTTATGTAATGATTTTTGATGCTCTCTCTGAGAAAAATTTAAATAAAAACATTTTGAAACATATTATATTTATTTACTTAGTGTTGAACCAATCTGTCTTCCTAATGTGCAGGCGCTGGCTAACAACAACCCAAGTGTAATATGAACCAAAGTATATACAGTAGAAAAAAAAAACGAATGACTAGCTTTTGTTGAACCCATTCATTCTGTTATCTAGGTTTGTAAGAGATAGACAGGGGTTCTGCATCCGCATTGAGTCCCCATGGTATTTCTGTTCCTTTCATAATGATCCATTTCGATTCTGCTTTCCTTAACTGCAATTCCCGATCTCCACCTCTGATGTTAAGGGGAATGTGTTCTACTCCATAAAATCTGAGGTTGTCACAGTTTCCTTCGCGTTCTTTCCAAACATATTTGGCAATTGCATATGCAAAGTTTTTGTTCTTAATTGCCCTCAGATGTTGAAGAATGCGTAACTTCAGTTTGTTCACAGTGCTCCCTATATATTCTTTTTCCCATTTGCATTTTAGGGCATAGACCACATGTGTTGTTTCGCAGGTGATCCTCTCTCTGATGGTAATTTTTTCCCCCAACATGGTGTTTGTTTTCTGTTGGTTTAAGCCATATTTGCATGCTTTGCATTTTGGACTTTTAAAAAATCCTTTTGCTCTTAACCATTGCGTTTTGCTGTCACCATGATCTGCTCTCTGGTAGTGGCTGTGTATAAGGATGTGTCCCAAAGAGGGCGCTTTCTTGTATGTAATATTAAGATGGTCAGACGTGACTTCCTTTAAGTCGTCGTCCCGTCTCAAGTTCTTCCAGTGGTCTTGGAGTGCATCCCTTATTGTGTTGCTCGAGGAATTGAACTGTGTTATGTATCTTATTTTGTTAACCTCATAATTATCATTCTGTCCAATGTTGGTGCTCTTGGGATATAGTAAGGCTTCTCTTCTCTTTTCAAGGTTCTTGATTTAGCATTTTACAATACTGTAGTAGGATATCCTCTGATCAAGAATCGGTTGTACATTTGATCCAATTGTGAGAGGAATTCTGATTCTTCCGAGCAATTCCTTCATGCTCGTAGGAATTCTCCATACGGAACACTCCATTTTAGACATCTGGAGTGAGCACTATTCGGTGAGAGGATGCTGTTACACGCAGTAGGCTTTCGAAAGAGTGCCAATACACATTCTATGTTCTTTTATGTAGATGTGTACGTCCAAGTAGTCTATCTCTGTCTTATTGATGTTGTTTGTGAATTGAAGTTGGAAACTGTTGTTATTGAGATTCTTTAGGAAGATGTTTAGGTCTTCTGTGTCTCCCTCCCAGATTAAAAACAGATCGTCTATATAAAGTACCCAGAGTACAATGTTCTCCATCATCTGTTTGTTCTTGTCTGACCAGATTTGTTCTGCCTCCCACATGCCCATTGTAAGGTTAGCATATGTGTGCTCAAAGGAAGTCCCCATTGCAGTACCTTTGCTCTTCTTGTAAAATTTCTTGTCAAAAATGAAGATATTGTTCGTGAGGCAGAAATACAGCATTTCTAGTATCATGTTGGTCTGTTGGAGGACAGGTAAGGATCTTGACCGAAGATAAGATTCACAGGCTTTAATCCCATCTTCATTCCTGATAGAGGTATACAATGATACCACATCAATGGTTATCATTGTGTATTCCTCTTTCCAGGGTATGTTGGCGATCCTTTGAGTCCCGGATGTAGGATGGTAAATCTTGCATATATGGGAATAAAAAAAATCTAAGAATCTCGAGGTGTTTTCTAGTAGTGAACCACAGGAACTTCTGATTGGGTGCCCCGTGGATTATCTAGATTCTTATGCATCTTTGGTAGGACATAAATAGTTGGTGTGATGGGATGTTTTATCAAAAGATAGCCCAGCTCGTTCTCATCCAGGAGCCCATCTTAATGCCAATCTTGAAGCATCTTATGGAACTTAATCATAATCCTAGGTGTTGGATCTTCCTTTAGTCTCTCATAGTTTGATAAATCATTAAGTTGTCTGATTTCCAGGTAATATTTCTGAGTGTCCATAACAACGTTTTCCCCTTTATTGGAGGGCTTTATGACAATTTTTTCATCGGTTCTCAGGTCGGTCAGGGCCCATCTATCATCATTTGTCATGTTTCCAGATTTATGATGGTTCTTTTTCTTCTCTTTGATGTAGATGGTATGCATTTCCTCTGTCATGAGTTCCTGGAAAATGTCCACTCTATTTCCAGCCGGTAATTGTGGACAGAATCTGGATCGAGTTTTGCAGTGACTACTGATGGACATATTGGTTGTAATGGCCATCTCTTCACAGATATGTGTGTTTGTCCTATTGTCAATTACAGGGGATGTATCCATGTTGTTTTTGGACTCTAGGCTGTGTAATATTGTCAATGGTGTAATGTCATTAAGGGTAAGCGGTGTCAGAGTCTCTTGATTTTGATGTTCCGTCGCTCTTGTTGGCATTGTGGCGAAATACCTTTTTGATTTTAGTGTTTGACTGAATAGGTATAGGTCTACCCTAGACATTGCTAGATCCATGTTATTGGAGGGGCAAAATGTTAGTCCTTTGTTTAATAGTTTAAAATGTTTCATTGTTAGAATCTTTGAGGAGAGATATATGACCAAATTGTTTTCTTGCCGTTGGAGATCTTGATCCAATGATATGCTCTTTATTTCTTTGGATCGCTAATTTTTTTTGTTTTTTGCGCCCCCGTTTGGTTCTTTTTGTTGGTGTTCCGTTTTTTGGGGGACACCTCTTCCTCTGCCTCGCATCGTCATTCTCACGAGACGCATCTTCCCGGAAAATTCCAACCCCGATCTGCCTGTGGATAGTCCTTCGTCTCCTGAGCTCACTTCTGAGCTTTCAGCGCTGGACATTCTAGCTGCCTCGGTCCTTGTTGTTTCAGGGTCCAATGCCTGATTGATTGATTGTTTTTTGTAGTTGGCACTGTATTTCCTTGCAAAGGTATATACTCTTCCAGTAGCGTAATCTATTTTATCATGCTAGAATTTTCGTACTTTTTTATTTTGTACTTCTTCCTCGTGTTTATCCATTTTTTTCTCTAAATCCTCAAACGCTTTGTTGCCCTCAGGTGTTTCTTTGAATTTTTCTAGTGATTTTTCCAGTTCTTTCACTTTCTCCTTTGTTTGAGTTAATCTCCTTTCAGCATGTATAATCAGTGTGTTGATCAATTTCATGCAGCATTCATTTGTGTCTGATTGCCATTTGGTGAGGAGGTCTGGGTCTAGGTCGCTCAGGGTGGGCAAGACAAAAATTCATAGGCCTCTGGGTACCCTTTTGCAGTCAATATATTTTTTCAAAGTGACATTTTCCCACCATTTATTTATTTCAACTATCCTTGCTTGTTCTAATTCTTTCATCAGTTGTTTTGGTGTATTCATTGCCCCTGTTTTTTTAGTACTTAATTGGCTGTGCGCAGCAGTGAGTTCTCTTTCATCACTGAACATATCTTTCAATAATTGTTCACGTTTGGTCCAGCTGTCTGCCATGTTATTCTGTAGATTTCTTATTTTTATTTATATATATTGCGTACTTGGTTCAATTCATGGAATTGTATTACAAACGTCCCGTTATTTTAAAAAAGTCAATTTGGAGTTGTTCCTTTAAATCACAAATTGTTCCTGATGCGAAATATATTTGAAGAAAAAGAAAAATGAGCGCCACAACGGTTTTGCCACGTTGCTGCTGTTACTCCGATAGGGAAGCACAATTAGTACTACTTTTGGAGACCGCTTAACCTCTTAGCGGTTCCTTCGTGATCTTCCTGGAGACCGAACTACAAGACCCATCGGCCCCTTCACTCTTCTGCTGGCGTCCTGGATTGGAATCTCACCACGTCGGCGTTTAGCAGTCAGGTACAGATTGCCATGGTCAAAGCTACTGGTGACCCCCCCGCCAAAAAAGCCACCACGCTACCACTAGCCCTCTCCCCTAACGCCTCCCACCTCACCGAACGCCAATATGTCCAGTTACCTTGCTCAATGTCAATTCTTTGGGTCATGGGTCTCGGAAGCAGGCGCCACTCCAGGAGTCCACCACTTGAATGCTGGATGACAGGGTCGCCGCTCCAAACAAAACCCTTTCAGGCATAGAGTGATGCATAAATTATGCAAATGAAGAAGCAGAAAACTCTGGGTAGATCTCAAGTTTAGGTGGCAAGCAGCTCCTGTATAGAGCACTCTCAACACCAGCGACACTCTAAATGTGCTCACCTCATATGTCTGCTTTTCTATCAAAGTCTTTAAGCATAGGATTAGCACAGTGCCATCTACACTGAGATATAAAGGGACAAAGTATTTTGCTTTTTCTACAGCAAAGTTTATAAGCATAGGATTAGTACAGTGCTATCCATGGAGAGTTGTAAAATGACCAAAGCCTTTTACTACGCCAGGCACAGTATTACAGCTTTGGACTAGTAAAATACAAGCCAACCTGAAATGAATAAAAGCAACATGACACGTGTTTTGCTCTCATTAGAGCTCTTCAGAGCGGTATAGCTTTATACAGACACAACTGAGCACCCAGGAAGTGGTTTGCACAGTGGTGGAGAAGGGGGGCATGACCTCTGATGACCTTTCAGCAATACAGCTGTGTGAGTCTCATTGGAGGTAACAGGAGGGCTAGTTGGCCATCAAGGATACTCAGTAGCCAAGGTGACTTCATCCCACACTAGTAGGGCACCAGGAGGCTCATTTGCAGAGTGGTGGAGAAAGGGGGGGTGGCCTCTAATAACCTCTCAGCAATCCTGCTGTGTTGGACTTACTGGAGGGCCTGGGAAAGGTTGTTGGCCCCCAAGGACGTCCTTAAGGGCCAACTACCCCTCCTGTTATCCCCAATAAGTCCCATACAGTGGGATTGCTTAGAGGTCTTCCGAGGCCACACCTCCTTTCTCCATCACTCTGCAAACGCAGCTAAAGTTGCACTACTGATTGGGATATGAAGTCCCTTTTACTCCTGAGGGACGTTGGGGGCCAAGAAGCCCTCTTGGTACCTCCTGTAAGTCCTGTAATTCCTTAGAGCTGGTCGGAGGCCCAGACCCCTCTAAAGGTGACTACTAGTTTAAAAAAACATAGAAATTCACTGAAAAAACAAAGGTTACAGGGACGTTATAGTTCGGAATTAGCATTTAAAAAACCTTAGAAATTCACTGAAAAAAACAAAGGTTCACTGAAAAAAACAAAGGTTACAGGGACATTATAGTTAGGAAATTGAATTTTTTTTAAACAGAGAAATTCAATGAAAAAACAAAGGTTACAGAGACGTTATAGTTAGGCTAACATTTCACTCGTACAAAACCAGAGAAATTCAGCCATTACAGTTAGTGAGCTAACTATAACTAGCGCCTCCGCAATGCACTGCTTATGACCTCACATATTACATCACTCATGACATGGTCAGTGACAATCACTGATGGCATCACTGATGGCATCTCAAATGACATCACTGATGACATCACAGGTGATATCTTCCACAGAATCTCTGACACACACACTCACACCCAATACAATAATTCATACACCCACTCCAACTACCACACTACCATTCTCAAATCAATTCACACACACATACCTGTACTTACACAGCCACTCAGTGATTCATAGATCAACACACACATCCCCTCACTCACCCATACAGCCACTTACACACCCATTCATTCATGAATACAGCCACTGACATATCTACTTAGACAGCCACTCGCACTGAGTCAGTCACTCAAAGACCTACTCACACACCTATTCACTCACCCATACAATTAATCAAACAGCCACTTACTCACCCATACAGTTACACACACTTACTTACTCAGAAATATACTAACACATACTCACTCACCTATATAGCCACTGACACAAGCACACACTCACACACTCACACATACAGCTACTCTCACATTCACTCACTCACTCACATACCCCATCACTCACCTATACTGTCTTTCACATACCCAGTTACTCACCCATATACCACTGACACATGCACTCACTCACCAACACAGCCATACACATACTCATTTAGCCATACAACACCTCACTTTTAGTAACTCATACAAACACTAACTCACCCACTCACTCATCTATACAGGTAGTCACACACACCCTCACCCACCCACACAGATACTCAGACACCCATAAAGGTACATAGACAATTAATCAATCATCCATACAACCACTCACGTACCCACTCACCAATGCATACAGCCACATAGACACCAACTGACAAGACTGATAAAGACATTTACACAACACAGTCACTCATCCATACATTCACTGAGACACCTAAACACTCACTTATACAGTCAGTCATGCATCCAATGAATCACCCATACAAACACTCATACACCCACTGATTCAACAATACACCTTGGTATATAATTTAACGCTCACGATTTTAAAAAACACTCACAGTCACTGGATGATGACATCAGTGATGTAATTTTAAATGTAATCAGCGTTTTCATCAGTGATGTCACTGACCATGTCATGAGTGATGTAATATGTGAGGTCATAAGCAGTGCATTGCAGGGTGCGAGTTATAGTTAGCTCACTAACTATAATGGCTGAATTTCTATGGTTTTGTACGAGTGAAATGATCGCCTAACTATAACGTCTTGGTAACATTTAGTTTTTTCAGTGAATTTATATGTTTTCTTTAATTCCATTTCCTAACTATAACGTCCCTGTAGCCTTTTTTTCAGTGAATATATATATATATTTGAAATGGGAATGGGACAGATGTAGAATCAGGTGGGGATGGGAACGGCTCCACACAGGTCCAGGACTAAGCACAGGCAGAGAGGATTACACGTAATTTACATGCCAAACTATCAGCTGTCACTAGGCTGCAGCTGAGACATGAAGTACGATACAGACTGTGCCATAACTCCCCAACACAACGGTACAAAAGGGGGTGGCGATGGACGGAGCATCAGAACCAATCAAACACTCACACCCAGTCAACAGATCTGGGTTTGAGCCATCACCGTTCTTTAGCCCACTCTGCCACCCCAGTTCAGACATGGCCATATGCAAATCAGTCTGACCCTGTGCCTCATGGGAACAGTCCAGCCCGAACTGCCAAGCCATGTCTTCCCTGGACCGGAAAAAAGCTTCCTTGGACCGGTTTCTGGCATTTCAGCCGCCTTCAGCCAGGCTTGCTTGAATCCAGTGGCAAAGTGAGCAAGGGACTCAACATCTGAGCATACCCTGCCAACTTATGGCAAACAAAGCGATACAAAAGGGGGTGGCGATGGACGGAGCATCAGAACCAATCAAACACTCACACCCAGTCAACAGATCTGGGTTTGATCCATCACCGTTCTTTAGCCCACTCTGCCACCCCAGTTCAGACATGGCCATATGCAAATCAGTCTGACCCTGTGCCTCATGGGAACAGTCCAGCCCGAACTGCCAAGCCATGTCTTCCCTGGACCGGAAAAAAACTTCCTAAGACCGGTTTCTGGCATTTCAGCCGTCTTCAGCCAGGCTTGCTTGAATCCAGTGGCAAAGTGAGCAATGGACTCAACGTCTGAGCATACCCTGCCAACTTATGGCGAACAAAGCGGTACAAAAGGGGGTACTCCCCAACACAACTATGGCATATGAGCGCATGGGCTGCTTGGACAAATTCTGTTTTGCAGCTCGGTGTGTTAGAATCCTCCCCCCACTGGCGTTGTGCGCTGAAACACCCAAGGTGCAGCCCCCAGAGACTTTTTGGGTGTTACTGTTAGTTTAAACCTGTTTATTAATGCTTACCTACTATTTCCCCGATTCCCTCCTGTATTTGGTGAGAAATAAGAGTCCCTTAACTTTAGACATTTGATGTTGACTAGATAGCACACTCTGTGTAATGTGGACCTCAATGGTCAGGGACCACAGAAAATGGTATGCTTATGTAGGTGGCAAGCCACCTTTGGCCATACAACTACTGACCCACGAGCATTTTGAGGTGGAAGGGGTAGGCTGGCACAGATAAAATGGACTTTGCCTGGTCCCTACGTGTTGACAATATTTACACACAATATATGGGCTCAGGTACTGAAATGTGGATGTAATCTGTGTGTACTCTACTGTTTTAAAATACCAATAAAGATATGTTTTAAAAAAAAGAGTTCCCTTAAGAACAGAGTGCATGACCTGTACGGAAAACCCGTGTTTGACAAGTTTGAAGGAATTTATGGCCTTAGCACACAGGCACACCGGCACGTATTCTATGTTTTCAAAAGATTGAAACATGATGAGACAATGGGGGCAAGAGATTGAATTAGTCAAGAGCCCACAGAATCTGATAAAAGGTCTTAGGAGCACAATGATGGAGCATAGACACATATAAATATGCATTTAATGCAAATACACATGCGTTCAGAAGTAGAAGAATACTTAGTTTGTTAAGAATTGTTAGAACTACAATAAAGAATGTGTAGAGAATTAGGTTAAAGTCTAGTGTCACAGGTGACCTCATGTTTTCAGATAACTAATGTGTACCAATGTGTGCATGCCTAGTAATTAATTGTATGAACTTTTGTAACTAGCATTGTTTAACTGTGTATAAGCATAACTGCCTTTAAAGCAGCAAATTGAGACCGGCTGTTTACTTGCCGCGACCGTTATGAGCTGTTTTTACATTGCCAAGAGGAGTCTTTCTTTCCTTCTTTTCTTTTAAAGTTACCCTACAACAGTTGACACGCCAGCCTAGGGGTACCTTTTGCCCTCAAATGACTGCTGCCACCGGAGCACCACCTGCCCCAGCTGCATAAATTATTGTGCATCTTTGATGAGTGGAGCAGACACTGTGTTGTCTAAAGTTTTGCCTGTTGATGGGGACGGGAGGGATCCAGGGATTGCCGTCTTTAAGGTGAGGACAGTGCAGACTTCATTCTATGTATATATAGTATGACATGTCTCTTTTGGCAATGGTAAAAACAGATGTAGATATAAGGATATAAGTGAGATAAGGGTATCGTATTCAGGATTGTGTACATGTGTTGCACAATATTAAGTTGAAGGTGCTACATAATCAGTTACCATGTTTATCCCGATATAAAGTTGGAAATGGTCAATGTGGGTGATTTGAAGTTGGGCTGCCAATATGTGTTCAAATGTTTTACATAGAGGGACAGCTGAAAGGCTGATTTCGCTAAACTTTACCTCCAGGTACAATCTGAACACCCAAATTGCCACCTGGAAATAATGTCCAGAAGTCATTCCTTGGTCTATGAGATGCATGGTTTGAGGGTTATCCTCTCTAAGTGCGGAGGGAAGTGGCCAATGGTTGCTGACTGCATTTACTGTGTTGAGTGGAATAATGGTGATTCACATTTAGAAGTAGTTGAAGTGTTTTTTAAATTGTTGAAGGTGAATGCATGCATGTGCGTGTGAATGGAAATGTGGCCAAAGAGTGAGGTTGTTGTTGCATAATGTTATTGTGATGCTTAATGTTTAATATATGATTGTTTTGAACACGTTGAAAGATTTTCTTGTTTGTAAGGACTAGTGGGAAATATGAAAAATTATGGAGACTCCCCTAGCGCATATGCAAAAGACCATTCAAAATTTTCAGAACAAATTGCATATTGTTTGGAATGGTTTAAAGTCACTCAGAAGTTTGTGTATCCCTGCCCAAAGGAAGGGACATTTGATGATAAATTATTATTGCATATTGTTATGTATCTTAGAAGTACATTTACAGGAGCCAAACTGCAGAGGCGAGAAGCCATCTTAGCTTTATGGCGATTCTGTTGTGAGAAAACTAAGGACTCTTCAAAAGCTGATACTCCTAGTACCCTGTTCGCTCCCCCACCTCCATATGACCTAGGAGTACTTCTCTCAAAGTACCTGGTTTATATCCACTGATGCAGGTTCCAGAAGCTGCTCTGGGATATGAGAACACTGAAGTGGGGGACTCCTTCACAATCCTCAAAAGAACTCGCTAATGTTGTCCCCAAATATCAAAGCCAAGACATTCGAGTACTCCCAGACAGCAAGTAAGGATGGCTGACTTATTTTTCAGGTCAACTAGAAGCGCAGTTCACAATGCATTTAGATTCAGCCTCTCCCCAGGAGGATATATGTGAAGAGCAGTGTCCAGGAGACAGTGGTGACCAGTCACATGTTTCATCAGCCACATCACTCTTTCACCTATCTACATTGCCACATACAGAGCGAAATACCCTCCCTCAACGGCTCTTTCTCCTGTCCTAAATATCATTTCCAAAGCCACAGGCTGACTAACATAGAAATTCTTTCTATGACCACTATGAACTCTCTGGACCTTAAGGCCAACCATACTCACATTGTCTTCTCTAACTCACATACTCACATACTTGGTCCACCGATACATGGAAATGCTTTCTCTGCAATGTCAGATTGTTGACCAAGCACGAAATTGAAATCTGGGACATGATTAAGTCCACCTCACCAGCTTTGTGGTTTCTCATGGAGGCCTGGCTAAAACATCACTCCACCCCCGCCATTGCCATGGTCTTACCTTCTAACTACAATATATTGAGATTAGATAGGTTAGGTAAAACGGGTGGAGGATTAGCAATTATCTTGATTAAATAGCTAAAAATCACTATCATCAAATCTGTCTACGAGGTATTGGCGGAGGTATGCGTTTTTAAAATTGACTTCTCACCCCAGAGTAGCTGGAAAGGGGCTCTTGTGTATCGCCCTCCAAGCCCCTTGGGACCTTTTAGTCATAAACCTATGGGACTCATTGCGATTCATGCACTGTCCCCTAATACTTTTATTTTACTTGGTGACTTTGACGTCCATATGGATGATTCCTCTAATTCAGAGGGACAACAACTCTGCACTGACCTCGCTTCCCTAGGTCTTAAACAATCTGTTATGGGATCCACTCATATTGCCAGCCAAACGCTGGACCTGATTTTCACTAACTCCCCTTTTCTGTCCTGTGAACTTCCATTTCCTCTTGTTTGGACTAATCACACATTAATCAACTTCCACATCTCATTGGCACACACAGCCGCACCTCGCAATAATCTTTTAAAGACAGACTATAGCAGACAATGGCATAACGTTTCTCCCAAAGCTTTTACTAAAGAATATATCACCCCTAACATAGAGAAAGCAATGGATATGCAGGAAGTACTCAAATTATTCCATACATCTCTGAATACAGCCATTGATATTCTGGCTCCAATGAAAATTCATTCTTTGCCAAGACTAATGCCACATGCTCCTTGGTACACTTCTGATTCACGCAAAGAGAAAACCCAATGCAAAAATTGGAAAGAGAATGGCGAACAACTCCCGAACCAAGCAATCGAAAAGCTTACAAAAAATCCCTGGTGCACTATCACAGTAATATCAGAACAGCGCGGAAAAATGTAATCTCTCAGCAACTTGATAAAGCTGGTAATTCCTCCAAGGAACTCTTCAAAACCTTTAATTCCGTCATTAATCGCCAGGCCTGCATAACAAACATTCCCCCTTCATAAATACTCTGTGACCAGATTGCGGACCAACTAGAGCAGAAAGTAAACTTAATCTATAGTAATCTTACAAGTTTAACTCACTGCATCAACTTGGAGCCTTTATACGCTGTTAAAAAGAATACTTGCACCTGCACCTTTGAGAAGTTTTCCCCCTTTAATGTGGCGTCTTCTCAACTCGCTTTGAAAGCTGTCAAATCAGGCTCTCCTCTGGATCTTATTCTAGCCAAGAGAGCAGCCACGCTATCCTATCAACTGGCCTCGCCTATTAGCTCCTTACTGAAGCTTTCATTGAGCACGAGCAAAATTCCAGCTGAGTGGAAAGCTGCTCCGGTCATTCCGATTCAGGGAAAAAACAACCTTCCTGCTACAGATGTATCTACCTATCGCCCTATATCTCTTCTCCCCTGAGCAAGTAAAATAATAGAAGGCAATATCAATAAACAACTGGTGGAGTATCTTGAGTTTAACAGGATCCTGGATCCATCCCAGTCAGGTTTTAGACCAATGCATAGCACCGAAACTGCACTCTTAGCCGTTACAGACCATATTAGATGCAGCCTAGACAAAAAAAGACAACTGTCTATGCTTGTGCTGTTAGATTTGTCAGTGGCCTTTGATACAATATCTCAACCTAGATTGATACAGAGATTGTTAGAGATAGGCATCCAGGGCCAGGTGCTACAGTGGTTCAGAAACTTTCTTTCCGACCGAACGTAGACCATCCACCTGGGACCATTTAGGTCACACACTATGATAATTAATAAAGGGGTGCCCCAGGGCTCTTGTCTGAACCCCACACTGTTAAGCATATATGTTACTCCTCTTGCAAACATCATAAGAGCCCATGGTTTCGTACCTATCTCATATGTGGACGAGACTCAACTTCTGCTAACTTTTGATAAAGATTCGTCCGAGACAAACAGACCATTTTATGAATGGCATGAAAGCTATCATAGCTTGGATGACCGCAAATGTTCTCCAGCTAAATAGTGGAAAAGCTTAAATCATGCTCTTCAGTGCCGCTAAACTGTTATGGTCCCCTGAGTGGTAGCCGCCTGAATAGGGACCCCCACCTATTCCAAAATCCTCCGTGAAAAATCTGGGCATAAACTTAGACCAGAACCTAACTATGAAAGACCAGGTGGTGTCTACCACTGGCACCTGCTTTCATGTTATGAGGCTACTACGAAGAGTTTTTCCAATGCTCCCATTTGCAGTACACAAGACCCTAGTCCAGGTGCTGGTGATTAGTCGCCTGGACTATGGCTATTTGATAGAAAAACGTATTCCCTACCGACCAATAAGGTCCTTAAGATCTATGAACAAGTCTCTACTTACCATACCACGCATCAAGAAAACCCGCTCAGGAGGCTGTGCATTTACATTCCACTGTTAAAGCCCCATGCAAAGCATGCAGTGTTTGCTATCATACAGAAGGCTAAGACTGCTCTAACTCCATAGAGAGCGTCAGCATATGAGGTGATACTGTCACTACTGCCTTTAAAGGTTGTGAAGTGTCATACAGTTAATCCTGCGACATTCTTTTCTCCTCCTATATTGGACTCAGATGATGATGTGCATGGCTGTACAACTTATCTTCCTAATGAATCTAGTCAAGCAACAGAGGATCCTATACCAGATAGCATTGTCTATTTTGTTGATGGTTCAACTACTATTGACCATGATACAGGAGTACGAAAAACAGGTGCAGCAGTCATCAGAGCACAAAAGCATGACTCTTCTAACACGTTCCACATAGTAGAGCAGTTAACACTACCAGCACATTATTCTGCACAAGCAGCAGAATTACTAGCCTTGACAGCGGCTCTTAAGCAAGGAGCAGGAAAAGTCATCACAATATATTCAGATTCAGTGTATGTGACTACCACTGTACATTCCAGCTTTATGAGATGGAGTAGGAGAGTTTCCTCAAATCAGACGGAAGTCCTGGTATACATAGGAAACTCCTGGAGGCTATAATAGAGGCACTAACATTACTACAGGTAGTGAAATGTACAGCACATACAAATGGACAGGATTTTGTGTCACGGGGTAATGCACTAGCAGATTAGGCTGCTAAAGATGCAGCAAGATGCACACCCTGCCTGTGCCATCGGGTTCACAACATGTCCAGGTTTTGGTGGCTTAGTCTGCCACGCCATCTGAATCGGAGTCTAACCCAAACACATTGTCTCTTATTATGCTGAGATAGCATGTTTACATCTTCGATAGTTGCAGGAAGCTGCCCCACCCCATAAGAAACTGTTATGGGAGGGTAGATGACGCTCCCAGTCAGAGGATGACCTAATATATAAACAAATATCCACAGGTGAGCCAGTAATGCCTTAGGCTTTACTTATGATAGCTCTTGATCAGTTGCATTTACCAGCTTACGTCTCAAGAGATCATTTGACTATGCAAATACAATGAGACTGATTCGTTCCCAATTTGCATGATATGCTTACCATGTACCTTCACAATTGTACTGTCTGCCTGCAATTTTCTCCCAACTCCACATTAAATGTGATAAATTCTTCTATTCCATGACCCCAAGGTCCCTTTAAAGCCCTCCACATTGAATTTATAGACATGCTAGATAGGTGCAACACCTTATAGTTGTAATTTGTGTTTTTTTTTTCCTCAATGGATTGAAGCAGGACCATTTGTCCATTGTGATGCTAGGTCAGCTGCTATATTTCTGATTCGTGAGGTGATTCCATGCTGGGGAATTCCAAAAGGGATAAAATCTGATAACAGCACACACTTTGTTAATGTAATCTTCACATATCTTACGATAATGTTAGGGACAAAACATATACTATTCTCTGTTTACCATTCCCAAAGTAATGGCATTGTCAAGCGCCTGAATGGCCTGCTATAAGCATAAGCAAGCTATGTGTCACGTTGCATAAGAAGTGGTTGCATTGCCTACCACTGGCACTCTTTTCCCTTAGAAACACGCCTGGTAGTAACCATCACCTGACACACCATCAGATAGTGACACAGAGACCCATGAATGTGCAAGTACTTGCCACTAGAGGTAATGTAGAGGGAGAAAGTTCAGCGGAAATCCTAAATGATAAAATGCATGTTTACCTTTATGAATTAATCAAGCTTGCAAAGTTCATCTCTAAACAGGTAACCAAAGGGAAGAAGAAGTGCACCACAGCCAAGGTCAACCTCCCAGTTGTGCACATACGTGACAAGGTTTTTGTATGCAATTTTGTCCAGAAATGGAGAGAGCCCAGATTCAACAGACCATTCACAGTGACCATAGTGACCCCCACTGCCCTCAAGGTAGATGGCAGAAAGCCTTGGTTCCACCTCACCGATATTCATCTGAATCCAACATCATGCCAAGCATCATAGATAATGTAAATGGAACAAGACGGGGGAAGAAGATTGTCATCATGAAAATGCCTCAGCCTCTGCCTTAGGGCAATTTTTGGGAATAACAGAACAAAAGCTATGTACTTTTGTTTTCCTTTTTCTTTTTTGTCTCTTAATACAATATTTTCAACTGTTGCTCTTTCTTAGCAACATAACTTCTAGCTCTGACACCTACAAAGAGAACTTTCTATTCATACTAATGTGTCCCATAAAGTTCATACCAGATTATCAGATAATATGTGGTATTAGCATATGTCAGACATAGGTTCAGAAAGTACCCGTGAATCATGTTTTGTGTGCTTTTCAATTCCTTATGCTACATTCAACTAAAGAGGTACACTCAAGCACAGCTCTATGTCTATTGCATCTCTACTTGTGTAAGATTAAGGCCCAACTGCAAATAACACATGTTAAAGTAGCACATTTTCTAGTCAATTCCACATAATATGACTCTTCAGCAGAAGTTTTATATCGTTTTACAGAGACAGAACATTAAGGATGAGATATCTTGCATGAAGAAGACAGGCCGTTCTGCCACTGTAGATTGGATCATGATGGTTTTAGATTTAGAGTATTTTAGGAGTATTACGCCCACCCATGAAGTGTAATAGGTACTTAGTAAATACTTTACCCCCAGATTGTGTTCATAGGCCAGGATTTAGTCACTGGATCAGTTTCTGCCCATGATCAGTGGCATTCTGGTATCGTATTCTCCTGTAGGGTCATGTCTTTAAGGAATGGCACTGATTTTAGTCAGGATTCAGAAAAAAGTGTGCACAAATTTGGGACAACAATGTTGCACATTACACTTGGATAGATAGTACAGTGAGTTCTCAGACAGTCATGAGACTAACATCTATTTCTCTTTGTTTCAGAGGAAATGGCACTGTTAATGCAGGATGTAATGCCAAACATAGTGCCACAATAGATAACACCGACATGCGGGAAGCACCTCCAGCCTCATGGACTATTATTGGCAGTGTGGTCAACTACTGTACACCCAGATACCACAGAACTGGGGAGGCCTCTGCTGAGTCGTCACCTTGCATGCCCCTGTTTTGGTAAATCCTAGAATTAACATATCAACTCTACATGAACACCCCAAGAGCCGTTCAATGACTTTGTTACATCATCATTGAAGGAAGAGAACTGCAGAGTATTATGGCACTACCACAGGGAATGCTATTCCTCTGGAATATTGGTTGTTTAATGATGCGCAGCTGTTCTTTGGGAGCATTCTGCATTTGTTCAGGCTAAGGCAACAGCTTGATGGCAGCAGCTAACTCGGTGGGAGCTCCTCAAGTGCATCAACACTACAAAAGAAGGATTCAATGCCATAAAGGAAGAGCTGTGTGCTATGAGAATGATGATAATGCAGCACCGTTATGTACTTGACCTTATGACAGCCATGCAAGGAGGGGTATGTGCCAGGATAGGAACTGCTTGCTGTACTTTTAGCCCAGCAAATGATGCGGACAATGGAACTTAGTAAGAGGATATACAAACGTTGTACAATTTACAGAAGAAAATGATAGTTGAAGTAGGTGCCCTAGATAATTGGTTTACTGAGTGTTTTTCTTTTCTACCATCCTGGATGTCAGGACTGTTGGGAGCCTTGTTGCCAGCTATTGTGGTCCTACTATTTGTGAATTGTGCTATCCAATTAGTCTCAGCATGTTGTAGAAGGATTGGTACTAAGGCGGAAGGGATGTTTCCAGTTAGGACACCAACTTAAGTAGTAGATGCTCAGGGCAACATATATCACCTAGTGCCAAGTGTAGATCAAGGTTTAGATCCAGTAGTTGAAATATCAACTAGAGAGGGTAATGTTATGGAATAAATAAAATATGAAAACACGGCGCATCAGCAGACAACAGCAGAGAGCATCACTCAGCTACACGTGGTGAAAGAGCAGTGCAGGCCAAAAAATTGTGCTGAGTAAAAAGAGGTTAAGAGTTCAGTTGAGAATAGAGTGTATGACCTGTAAGGTCATAGTTAAAGGAATTCCTGTGTTTGACAAGCTTGAAGGAATTTATGGCCTTAGCACAGAGGCACACTGGCACGTATTCTGTATTTTGAATAGATTGAACCATGATTATACAATGGGAGCTGGAGATTGAATTAGGGAAAATCACACAGAATCTGATAAGGGGTCTTAGGAGCACAATAAAAGAGCACACACACAAATAAATATCCATTTAACGCAAATACACATGCATTCAAAAGTAGAAGAATACTTGGTTTGCTATGCATTGACAAAACTGCAATAAAGGATGTGTAGAGAATTAGGTTAAAGTCTAGGATCACATGTGACCTCATGTTTTTCCATAACTAAAGTGTACCAATGTTTAACTGCCTAGCAATACATTGTTTGAACTTTTGTAACTAGCATTGTTTAACTGTGTATACAAATAGCTGCCAATGAAGCAGCAAATTGAGACAGGCTATTTACATGTGTGAAGACGGTCGCTCTCCCTGCTGCGACAGTAAAGAGCTGTTTTTACATTGTCAAGAGGAATATGTCTTTCCTTCATATTTAAGTTACCCTCCAACAGACTACTCTTTGAGTTATTTCCACATCTTTAACCTTCGTCTGAAAGATTTTGACTACTGTGTTAGTAGGATAATTATTGGCCTTACTAATGCCAAGGACTGTGGATTTTGCACCATGGCTGCACTCTCTGATCTTAAAGTCATCTCCTGCTCTGGTGTGACTGCTGTAATTACCAAATATTCTTCAGTTCTTAATTTCTTCTTAGTATTTGAGAATTTTTTATGCATATCAACCAGCATTTTTTTTAGTCTTCTCTTTTTTATTTGGTATTCTTCTTACCTCACCATTAGTAGTAATGCATTTGCTGGCAATTTGGAATGCTTTTCTGCTCTTTGTGACAATTTGGTCAATTTGGGTCATAGCTGATTGCTCCTCTTCTTCTGGCAACACTGGATCTCTTACCACTTGGCTCTCTTTGCACCGTGGGCTAGATATCAGTTATGAGTCAGAAAATAATTTTTTCAAGCAATAATTTCTTGCAGTACCATTTTTATGTCTCCTCTTCTTTCAGCCATTCTCCCATTTAGGGCTAATGTTAATTGCGTCAGTAACTTTTTTTTAAATTATGCCGGTAATGGATGTTATTATTGTTTGTTTGCCACTTTCTTCTCCTTCGTTTGTATTTTAAATTAGGAAGTCATTTTTGATCTGGTTATTGGTATAATGCAATTTATATGTGTTGGGGTTCCACTATGAATTGGAGACATTTTCTGCGGATGAGGGATACATCTTTGATGGAATTAATATAAGATTTAGTCAGTGTACCCACAGTTTGCTTTCTCTATATGCTTATCTCATTTGTCCATGCTATTGTTTGCAATATAGTTGACAGTAGTGAAGAGATGTGTTTAGAATATCCCAAGGACTTATGAAGTAATAGGAAGATAGAAAAAGAATTCTCCTGCTGGCTGTAAATTTCAGCTATCATTTCTTAGTGATGTTATATTGAGTTTGGCCTGGGGGTGTGTTTGACCTTCTGCTGCTATGATGTTTCGCAGTATGCAAAAGGCCCCAGATGGTATTTCTGGGAGTGTATATTCTGCCATAAACAAAGACCTTGCTAGTCTCTGCGGCACAGGCAATGGCTCATGTAGCTCCATGAGTTCAAAATATAATAAAGAATCACATTTAGATGAGATCCTACATGCATGCCCAGATTGTCCCACCTATCTAATGTGGGTGCACACTGAAAAAATCCCAAGAATTGATACTTCATAGCCCTTTTCTTCACCCCCATTAAAGGTAACAGGAATTAAATTAACAGAAGTCTTTTGGGCTTCATGGAAGCATAAATATTGGACATCCTTCTTGGCTCAATGCTAAGGCCCACCAGTGTATTGAAATCGGTCAGAGGCAATTCAAGTGGTTGCCTGGAAATATAATCAGTTAGTAATATCTCCACTGACCACCTGTTGCAGTGGTTGTTGCATCAGCTGTTGCGATAATTAGTGCACTTTTATATAGCTTCCCATTTTGTCTTGTATTTTTAGGCATATGTAATAGAAATCTATTGAATACTCTTAAGGATCGTTTTTCGCACAAAGCTTCGGTACTGCCATATCAATGTTGTTGATGGAATTGATGATAATATTGGTGGTGGAGATCACCATAAAATAAAAAGTAGCTTGAATGATGTAAAAATGTGCGCATTATTGTAAATTATTATTATACACGACAGTGATCTCTTGATTAAATTACTGATCTCATTTCTCTCCTGCCATCAGGAGGTTGGGGGTCAGGATTTTTAAAGATATGCACAGATTGTGCTACTATATGCATTATATGTAAATATTGTATTATAAATAGCTGTGAGTCGCAGTATACCGCCTTACCAGTACCAGGCGGTCCCAAGTCACGGATCGATGGTCAATGGTGGTCTGCAGCCTCCTCGGCTGCTCTCCACTGCTGTGTTTTAGAGTGACTGTTCATGCAGCTGGGATCTTACGCACATATAAGAGCACAGACATGTTAAGGCAACATGAGGAGCTGGAGGGGAGGGTGCAGATCACTCTCCATAAATGTAGGAGTTTGTTGGTCAGAGGACCTTTCATCAGTGATCCTTAATCAGTCTGAATCAAACCACAAGCAGCTCGAGGCACCACCTCCCCACCTCTATAAGTCACAGGATTGTTTTATCAGTACTCTGCCACAGCTGGAGAGACAAGGCTCAAAAGACTCATATGCAGAGAAGAATCCAAAACCTCTGCCTCACAATCTCAGTATGACCTGCTCAAACTTGTGGCCCTGCACCTAGCCCACTCCAATCTGATAAAGGAGACAGAGGTCTTTATAGTTTCACAACAGCACCAACCCAAGTAGTGGCATTGGCGGTCAGCCCTGAGGTATAGCGAGGCCATGTAGAGCAGCAACAAATGAACACTGCGACAGCAAGCAGAGCAGAAAGACAGCAACTGGCAGGTAGCGGCACAGGAGATGCAGAAGACACAAACACAAAGGGGCTTATTTACAAGCCCCTTGCGCCACCGGTACGTCACTTTTTCCCATATGAAAAGTGATGCACCGATGGTGCAAGGGGCTTGTAAATAAGCCACAAAATGTGGTGTGCAAAAGTAGAAAACCGAAAAACAACACCAGGACGAGAGTGGGGACACAAAGACGCTCAATCACTTCTGTAACCAGTCAGATGGCATTGGGTGCTTAGCCAACAACTGGCTTCTACTAGTCAATAAATTTATGTCTAAAATCGAGAAAGACTCCAAAAAAATGAACAAGTTATGTTATGTTTTGTGATTGAGACCTGTCTGCTTGAAATACACATAGTGAGTGCAAAAGGTTGTATGATAGAAGCACGCATGGTTAAACCATGCATGCCTTTACCATGCAATTTCGTGGTATAGGCATGAATGGTAAAGGGGTGTGTGTGGCTAAGGTCACCACTACCCTGATCCCCCCACTCACCCGTTGCGCTTGCGTAGTCGGAACACCCATGGTTAAGACCGCGGTGTTCCGACTGTTCCCCAGTTCAAAAGAGTGGCTCACGTCTGATACATCCAAAGAGTCAATGAAAACACACAGTCCCCAGTTAACAGCACCAGGTCAGGCAGAGCTGGGCCAGGCAAACTGCCATTGCTGCCTTCTTTTCCCATTCCTCCCCCGACTCGTGGAACAACAACTGCAGCTAATGGGTCTGTGACTTCAAATAGCGTAGCTCACCTGCACCCTACCACTTGCTCAAGCGTCCTGTTTCCCGAGAGTGCAAGCACAGTGACTCGAATGTCTCAGGCGGCTCCCCCAACAGCCAGTCCCACTGCTGCTGGTGGCCCAACAGATAGATTGGTGCAAGGATGAGCGAACTTGGGGCCATATTATCAAGGAACGGCGATAACATTATCGCCGTTTTAGCAGCAGGAAACTGCCGCCAAAGCGGCGATAATGGGCTTGATAATATGCCCTTGTGAATTCCCATAGAAGCCCATGTTCACACCAGAACCTGGGCTTCTATGGGAATTCTCTAGGGCATATTATCAAGCCCATTATCACCGCTTTAGCGGCAGTTTCCTGCTGCTAAAGCGGCGATAATGTTATCGCCATTCCTTGATAATATGGCCCGAGGATCTGAAAGTCCAAAAGGACTTTAACCTCCTTGCCTGCTGCGTCTTTGACCATCGAGGACAGACCAACATCTGTCATTGTTTTACAAAGATAGTTTGTCTACACTAGATATGGTTGCATTCTCTGAGAAGAGGAAATGCAGAGATTCCATGGTGAGTCAATGATACCCAGCTGAAATGGCAAGAATGAACCGAGAAGTAAACGTGAAGTCCACAGACAGACAGGTGATTCTACAAGATTCTCAGAACAGGCGACCCTGCAGTGACAACACCTAGAGAAGTGGTCCATTGGCCGAATTACCGACTTTGGAACCTCAGGACTTGGGTTCAAATCCCCAAAATTGTGCGATTCTCGACAAATCACCTAATCGGTAGAACGTAATCACATAAGTGTGAAATGTACTGGAACGATGCAATTCAGTGATGTAAATCACCTCTTGAAGTACACAATAGCCCCATAGTGTACAGAGCTCTGCTGCTCCCAAGTGAGATCCACGCTATAAAAAGACCAAATGTATGAAGGCAAGCCTTCTTCAGGAATGGAATCTGTGACACATCATGGGGGAGGTGGCGGCTGAGCTTTTTTGGGGCTGGCTGTGAAACCAACGATCCAAAGTCTACTCCAGGGTATCCGGGCAGCATTGAGACGACTTCCACAGTTACTTCACCGCAAGGTTGAGGAAATAGGTAGAGCGATATGTGAAATCAGGGAAAGACCAGGCTTCCCGTTCATAACAAGCTTCTTTCTTAATCACTAAAATGACAAGCCATTGCCAAGTGGTGAAGGTGGCGAGAAAAAATCAAAGTGTCCTTCTAGCTATTAGAGCCATATGTTGTGGCCATGGAGTTCCTCAGCAGACTCGCTCCTTGCATTCTGCACTCATGCTTCATGTTCATGGAGCAGGGTCCCAGATACTTCAAAGCTTGACATCCCTGATAATGAAAAAATGCAGGGGTGTTTTATGTGAAATTCACACAGTCACCTTGCAGTGCTGCGCTGCGTGGCAGGGAAAGGGTATGAATGGACCGTATTTAAAAGAATATGGTTCATTCCTGCCTTTGTCCCTGCGCTAGCGCAGTTTTGGCAGCCTAGCGTCAATGCAGGCACCATGGTGTAAGGGTGCCGTGTCGCACACAGGATTGTTTTTGTGCAGAATGGGGCACTTTCCTGCACAAAAGCAATCATGAGAGTCACCTTCCTCTTTCTATGTGTTCTGCACAATGCAGCACACATAGAAAGAGGAAGTAACAAGGAGAAATAAAGATATTTCTCCTCGTTACACCTCTCCTGAGAAGGTGTACCTTTTGGGCGCATTCCCAGGTCTACCCCATACTGTTTAAAAAGGCTCTGGTGAGCCTACAAGCTGACGAGCTTCCGAGCTCCTGCATGTCAGGAGTGGTATTGATCTGAGGACACGGCATGTCCAGCAACCCTAGAATAATGCTCTACTGATGACAGAATTATCCAGAAACACGTGTCTAGAAATATGCCCATGACTGCACCAGCTTTAGTAAAAAATACCATAAACTTTGATTCCTGTACTACACTAACCAGGATTCAAAGGGGTAATGGCGCTGCGATGCTCCTAAACCCCTTACATTAAAACTTGGAATGTGTCAAAAACCATGGGAGTTGCATGGGAACACCACGCAGCGTCGATGGAACACCTTCCTTGAGCAGAGTAACGCAACGCAGTGGTCTGCGCTGCGTTACTCCGGATTTATGAAGCCACTCAGGGCCATGCATGGTGGCCTTGCGGGACTTCATAAATTGCATTTTGGACATGCGTCGTGCTTGCACAACGTAGCGTTGTGAAAGAGCAATGCAACTCCCCTCTTAAATATGCCTTATAATGTGAACGTGACAGATACTCCTAACCAAAGGCAGATTTCTAACCTGCCTTGTCCGGTAATTATACCAAACGCATTGTTATTAAGCAATGCAAAGTGTATGAAATGACATGCAACATACTCCATAACCACCAATCAGGCTACACAGAGACAGTGTCAGTATTGACATACATCAAAGAAATTCTTATGACAGCGGTGGACAATGTACTTGGATTGCTTTGGTACCTCCAACGTGGCAGACCACCAAATTCTAATTGAGCACCTCCACAATTGAGCACTGGAATGAATGTAATCCTTTCTTGTGGTGCACAGAAGACACAAGTGAAGGCTGCAAAGGTAGGCTATGAAAGCTCTATACACACATGTGGAATTCACAAATACATCCCAGATCATGAATTCTGTTTTCGATGCCTTGAGGGAGCGGAATGTCAGTGTCAGACTTGCCTTATATTCTGATAGCATTACTTGTGTTGCTTTGGTGTGGTGCAAAGTTTGGAAGTGCTAATACAAACGAGGGCAATACTGGTGAAATGCCAGCAGACAGAAGAAAAATAAAATGACAATAAAACTATTTTATTGTCATTTTATTTTTTACTTCCAATGTGCGAGTGTAGGGCAGGCGGGGCCAAGTCGCGTCAGCCAGGGCCGGACTGGCCGTAGTGGGCACCGGGCAATCCCCCTATGCGCCGCACGGGTGGGGGCCGGTTTTGGGCCCCTGGGGGCCGTTTTTGTTACAGGGCCGTTTTTGCAGCATAGCTGCAAAATCGGCCCTGTAACAAAATCGGCCGAAAACCGGCCCTGGCAAAGAGCGCGGCGGCACCCCCAAGCCCCGGGGGGCCGGCCGAGCACTTTGCCAGGGCCGGTTTTAGTTCCCAGTCCGGCCCTGGCGTCAGCAGCAGGGGGGGAGTGGTGGTAGGCACGGAAAGTGTGCATGTCGGTTTGGCCGGCCATCCACGGTCGGCCAAACGAACATGCGCACTTTGATATCTCCAGGCTGTTTCTCTGCGATATCAGCAGTGCCCAGGAGCACAGGCTCCCAGTCCCTGTTGGAGCGTGAAACTGGCCCGCTCTGCCCAATCCCAGGGCTTCTCTCATGCTGGGAATAATTGCATGAGAGAAGCTCTGGGATTGTGTGGGGAGTCTGAGAGCCTGTGCTCCTGGGGATTGTAATGCAAGGAGCAGTGCAGCACAGCGAGGGAGAAGAAGATCGCAAGCTATCAGCGATAAGTATGTGTTAAACTATTTTTTTTTATTTACTCCACCCACACAGCTCCCCCCTCCCGCCCACCCCCCCCCAAGTCAGATTGGCAGCAAACGCAGCTGTGTCCAGTCCTCTAGATGCACACTGTGTCATAGTAAGCAAAGTTTGTAAGCCGTTCCTGAATTAGTGGTGCTTCACTTGGGTAAGAAGGAGCCGAGCAGCATGCTCTAGAATGCCAATCCCAGCACATTGGCTGTGCCCAGCAAGCACGCAGGGATGGGTGGCAGGGACGGGTGGCACTGGCAGGGCCGACCTCTAGCATGGGCACGTTGGGCTCACGCCCAGGTCACTGTCCTTCAGAGGAGCACAGGATCTGTCTGCCAAATTCTCCCTTCAAGCAAGCGCCAAAGAAAAAGTGCTTAAGCACTTTTTAGGAAGGCTTCGGGTACCCGTGTGCTCATTTGGTTAACCTTCCACTCATTCCCTTACCCCTCCAAAGTTTTTAATACACAAATAATTAAAGGCGAGTGAGAGAGAGCGCAAAATGGGGGTTCGCCAATAGCCCAATCCAAGGAAAGGCCAGCTCTGGGTTGCAGACAATGTTCAGGTAGTTCCATAAGAGCATCACCTAAAAACAAACCATTCACAGAAAAGAAACTTGAAATAAAAGACTTTGTGGCATTGTACTGACATCAGTAACTAATTGAGATCATTAAAAAGTCCCTTTAAATATTCAGTTGAAGAGGCGTTATGGATGCCATCTAAAATCTAAAAACAGGTTCAGGTATGGTTAGGTATGCAAACATTATTACTATGGACGTGTGAAATCTCGCAATTTTTTTCTGGTGAAATTTGGTGAAATTCCATCAAAATTACACTTTCATAGCGAAATGTGGTTTGGAGGTATCTTCTGTAACATTTTTTACCCTAGTGTGCAGCTCATGTGAGATGTCAGCAGGAGACAGCTTGACATTTTCGGTTCAAACCAGTCTCTCGCTGGTATCTTACAGTGCTTTTTCACGCAAAATGTGTGCTTGTTTATGGAAAATGTGTGTAAAATTACATAATGTGATATTTGGAAAAATTTCACAAATTTCACATAATGCAAAATGCCGGAATTTCACAAATTTCGCAGAGCAATTAAAATGTTACTAGTGCCTAGTTTTGACCTCAATGATCTGCTCATGAATTCAAATATATCATCACATACATCATCAAAGAATATCATCAATTATGTCACAGGTGACCTCACATATGAACTTGCCAATGGCATTCTATGTAGCATCAATAAGCCAATAAGAATTGCACGTTTTCAAATAGGGTTGCTGAGAACAACCTTTATTATCAATATGATGTCTCGTGAGGACATCTATTGCTAGGGCTTGTGAGTGTAACGGCAGCTGCGGTTACTATCAATATAATATCTGCAGGATGTCTAGATGTTTACAACCATTCTGTAAAGTTAAGACTGCAGTTCATGAATCTGAAAAGATCCAAAAATGTAAAATGTAATTACAGCTGTCTTTGTCCTTCACGTATCTAATCTTTGAGAATATGTAGATGTTTGGAGTTATGTTAAGAAGTCATATAAAAAGCAGGTATTAATATCCAAGAAATGTAAAATGTGTAACATTTGTGAAGTTATCTATAAAGTCACATTTAATATCAAGTGTAAGACCATTGGCAGTGTAAAAGGGTGTTATGATGACGTTGAAGACCTTAACTACAGCTTTTAAGTCGTTTTCCGTTTTTGGATTTTAACCATAAAGTCCCTTTAAATTAAGTTTTTAAAGGAAATGCACATATATCTTGCAGCACAACCACACTCTAGGTAAGAATGCAACCTAAATTCCTTACGAATAGGGGACTTTTGATGCCCATACCTTTGGGGTCCGCAGAACATTACGAGCTATAAATTGCCCAAATCTATTGTGCCAACTAGACTACTTGTGCAAGTGTCATGAAAATTAAGGGGGTGATTATGATGTCAGCGAACCCGACACTGGCAGGCTGCCGGTGGCAGGTTCACCGCCATCGTAAGGCCTTTTTCCGCCCGCAAGGTCAGGATGGCGGGCGGTGTGCTTGGCGGGCGTAAAGCCTGTCTGCCACGGTCCGACAGAGGCAATCATTACGATTGCCTGTCGGACCCACCCCGCATTCACAAAATGGTGGCACCGCCCGCCAGACTTGGATGCTGGATCCCCGCCAGTCTGTCTATGGCGGTTCAACCGCCAATGAAAGGCTGGCGGGGATGTACTTTGGGGGTCAGTTGCGGGCCCCCTTGTGCAGGGGAATGTGGGATTTGCACGTAGTGCAGGGAATGCACAACATACATACCATTGCGATGGGTGCTGCAGCCCACAGCACCCGCCGCAATGGTAAACATGAACAATGCGACCGCCACAGTGGCGGTAGCATTGTAATCTCATGTGCGGGACCGCCGCCATTTAGGCGGGCGGTCCCAATCCCAGGGACGATGGCGGACGGACCAAAGTTTGGCCTGGAAAATGACAGAGGAATTTGAGACAGGTTATAGATGAGTAATAAATGTGAGGTGTCTTATAATGCATCTTTAGTTGCAGTGTCCAACACAGATCCAGGAGATCCCGTTTCATACTAGATTTGCAGGACATAAAACGAAAAAGCATAAAAGACATTTGCATAATCTGACTTAGACAACCAAACCAAGGTCAGACATGCACAAAATGATGAACATCTCGCGCTACATTCGGAAGTAATCATGTTGAGACAATGCTGACAACATTTCTACATTAGAATGTTCTCACATATAACCTTTGGCCTTTAGGTCCCAGTTTACCTTATACTATTGAATCTCTCAGGGGAGCCCCAAGTGTCAATGTAGACTTCTGCCTCATCCCTTTCCTTTCAAGCTCTGACCTCATTTACAGGGTCACTTGATGTAGACATTTCCAATATTACTTTTCTTTTCTAGGTTCAACAATGGACCCTTTCTTCCTAACCTTCTTACTCCACTGCCCAGCGGTGTCATGCTGTATTTTCTCCCAAAGAGAAAGCTTTGAATCCTCCTCTTGTTTTTGTACCTTTCCCCTCCATGATGCTGACATTGAAAAGAGTGAAACTGAAATAAGGGGAGAGGAGTTGGCCTAACGGCTTGGGCGCTCGACCTTGGACCTGGGGAGCTGGGTTCAAGTCTCGGCAATGACGCTGAACATCCTGTGATTCTGGGCAAAACACTTAATCTCCCCGTGCCTAACAAAAAATGAATCTGTGTCCTCATGTAACGTAACTGGTGCTATGTAAAGCGCTCTGAAACCTGATTGGATTCGGGTCAGGTTCGCGCTATATAAAACTCTGCAAAAAAGAAAAGTGGCAGTAGACAAGAGTTAAGCTTAAACGGTTTAATGTAGGGAGAATACAAGTACCCCCGGCGGCTTCAGGCAAAAAGTGAACTCAAACTGCCACTCTCTGGAACACAAAAACAGAAGTGTTCCAGCAGAGAATAAAGGGGTTAAAGAGATAAACGCTACATTTAATTGTCTTATTTTTTTTAACATATGTCTAATAGACACAAAAAGTCAAATGTCTGACGCAGCCTAAAAAAAGAGGAAAGCAACATAGCTTAAGAATTAACATTGTCTAACATGCACTAAATACACATCAGTCTAATGCAATAAAACAAAAACATTACAATAAGTTTTCCCTTTTTGTTTAGTCACACGAACTGAGATACAGACAACAAAGCGAGTGCAAGAAAGAAAAGGACCACAGGGGGGAACAAAAGGTGAAACAATAGAGAAAACAGAAAACAACAAAACTCTTATTCATCATAACAGAGAAAGAAACTCTTAATATCACCACCGAAATGGCGGTACTAACGGTACCTGCTGGGAACCTTCCGAGCCCTGAGGCTCCTCCGTAGAGACTCAGCAGGAGCCAAAACATCTCGAGCATTGCCAGACGCAACCCCCCCCCCCCCAAGACTTGTTAGAGAAAGAAAATAAAGGAGACATATTCAATCCAAACCTGACTGAATTATCAAAAGTTACAGACTCAGACAGCGACTAAGAATGTAAAGGCACTTTGACAAGCTTGGCAGTGTTCCACCAATTACGTCCTTGGACCCTAACAGCATTGCCACACACTTTGTCAATTACAAAAGGGTTGGAGAGCTTCGGCTCACCTTTTTTCACAAATCTGAGTTTTTTTGATGCGTACAGAATCACCTACCCCAAAAGGACACACATTCACCTTCTTTCTGGCATCATAGTACAATTTCTGTTTATTCTGTGCACATTCAACACTGTGTTGGATCAATTCATTACGAGATTGACGTAACAACTTTTTTTTTTAGAAACGTACTCATCCAAGCCGGTCTAAACTGGGTTGCAGGTTTCCTTCCTTTTAGAGCCTCAAAGGGAGAAAATCCAGTGGAGGAATGCGGGGTGGTTTTATAAAACCGTAACATGAATTGAACTGCATTTTGAACATCACACTTATTAGCTAAAACCCACCTCACACACTCACGAAGGACCCTGTTGAAACGCTCCACGAGGCCATTGGTTTGTGGTTGGTAAAGCGAACTCTCAAGATGGCGAACGGAGCTCTCACTAAGAAATTTCTCCACCTCACCAGAGACAAAATGGTCCCCATTGTCTGAGATGATCTCCTCAGGTAGACCTTCACTCAAGAAAATGTCTTTGAGGAAGAGAATCACAGCTTTGGAGTCAGGGTCACCAATAAATCTGACGAAGGGCCATTTAGAATAGTAGTCCATGAGGACCAGAGCAAAGCAAAAATTGTGTGACAAAGCATTAAATGGTCCTACCAAATCAATGCCTAGTTTCTTCCACGGTCCAGAGGGACAGTCATTAGGCACCATAGGTGGCATGGAAGACTTAAAAGATTTATCGGACGTGGAGCACACAACACAACTCTTGACCAAGTAGTCAATTTCTGCGTCCATCTGGGGCCACCAAAATGACTCGCGCACCCTGTGTTTGGTCAACGTGGACCCCAAATGGCCTTCATGAACTTTTGACAAAATATTGCACCTAAGCTCTATGGGAGGAATACGTTTGTCACCTCTCAAAAGTAGACCATCCTCAATAGTTAACTCCTCTGACACCTTGAAATAGGCTTGTAAACTCAACCCAAGCGATTTTTCCCTGGGCCAGCCTGACTTAACATTCTCCATAAGCATTTTCATCATAAAGTCATCACCCATGCTTTTCCTCCACACATCTTCTGTGAATTGACTGGAATTCTCAACTTCCATGGCAGCAATGAAACAATACTCATCTTCGCACTCAACCGCCAATTCATCCTTCTCGAAAATAGGATTTCTGGACAAATAATCTGCTCTCACATTTCTCCCTCCAGAAATATTTACAACTTCAAAATTGAACTGGCGCAATCTTGCTGCAAATCTTGCAATTCTAGGAGTGATAGTCTTATAGTTGGTGCCATTAAGAATAGAGACTAAAGGTTTATGATCGGTTTGTAGAATAAAATCTCTTACCCAGAGATAGCACTTAAACTTTTTTGTGGCCCACCAACATGCCAAAAGCTCTTTTTCTATCACAGAATAGTGTAACTCAGGATCCCTTAGGACTCTGGATGCAAACCCAATAGTATTTTCTGTTTCAGCATCCTTCTGTGTCAAAACTGCCCCAACACCAAACTTACTCGCATCCACAGTCAAATAACATTTGAGATTTTGATTAAAAGGTTTTAGCGCACACACACTGACTAACTGCTGTTTGATGTTGGAGAATGCGGCAGAACACTCATCATCCCACACAAAATCGGACCTCTCTTTCAACGGGAGAGAAATGGTCCTCACCCTGAATGCAAATTATAGTATGAACCGTGAATAGAATCCACAGAGGCCCAAAAAAGATTTCTCTCCTGCTTTATCTACAGGGGGAGGAGCATCCAAAATGGCTTCAATTAACCCAGGCTTGGGACGTACACCCTCTTCAGACACAACGTGGCCCACATATTCTACAGAGGATTTCATGAACTGACATGTTTCCCTCTTGAGGACCACACCAGCCTTGTCAAAAGCCAACAGTACTTACTTTAAGATCAGATCATGTTCCGAACGAGAACTGGCATGAATTAACACGTCATACTGAAAAACGGAGACATTCGAGATTCCCTTTAGCAATTCAGACATCAGTCTCTGGAAGACAGAAGCCGCAGATGTCAGACCAAATGGCATACAACAGTGCAGGAATGTTCCTAAAGGGGAAATGAATGCCGTAAGATGACGTGACTCCTGGGCCACTTCTACCTGATGGTAGGCAGATGCTAGGTCAAGCTTTGTGAAAAACTTGGCTCCAGAAATGGCAGACAGCATTGCACTAATCCTGGGGAGAGGATGAGAATCCACCCATATCTCTTTGTTGAGGGCTCTGAGATCAACACAAACGCTCAACTCGCCATTCTTTTTCTTGGCAACGACCAGGGGAGAAAGCCACAATGAGGACTCCACGGGCTCAATTATACCTTTCATCCGTAACCCTTCCAACTTCTTTTCCAAATCACTGCGCACGCTGAAAGGGACTCCCTTTAACTTATGCTTCACAGGAATGGTATTGGCCTTCGTCTTTATCTTGTGTTGAAAACCCACAATCTTCCCAAGCTCACCAGAGAACACCTTGGGAAACTTATTTAACAAATGTTCAATGTCATTCAAATCTCTAATCACAGAAACTTGTTCTTTCGTACCAGGGCGTAGAACCATCCCAAACAACCCTTGGTGGAACCAACCCAAGATGTTCAATCCTTTAATTGCAACATACATTTTACCACAGACACGTCTCCCTTTAAAAACCATGGTATCTTCAAAGAATCCCTTGAGGTCAATCGTCCTGCCCTCAAGGAAATTGGAGATCTGTCAGGTGGGAATAATGTTCTTCCAGGCTAATTCTGTTGGAACAACCCTTGTGCAATCATAGTGATTCTGGCCCCTGAATCGACCAAAAGGTACAGCTGTCTATCCCCAACCTCAATGTGAACATATGGGTCAATGCACCCTTCTTGATCAACCCTGGACAGATTGTCATCACCCGCAACCACAATCATATCATGACTTCACTCAATAAATTCTCCACGTCAGTTTCACAATCATCAACCACAGCTGATACTCTGGTTCCCTTGCGTCTGGCACTTTGATAAACCTTAGCAAGTGCCCATATTTTCCACACAGTCTACATAGAACATTTTTAGCCGGGCAAACCAGACGCCCCCTTTGATGAAGAGAGAATCCACACCTAAAACATATGTAAGACTGTTTAAAAAAGCAGACTGTTGTGACTGGTTGTCCGTTGTTTGGAGTGAGGAAGAAGAAGCTTTAGACACCCTCTCCTTGGCAGCTTTGGAGAGGACAGCGTTGACCTGTACAGTGGATTTATCCTCAAGTTCTCTTGCTGATTTGATCAACAACTCTATGCTTTTTGCAATCCGGATGGTTTCAGTTACTGAAGGGTTGCCTAAAGAAAGCATTGTCTGCTTGATGGACTTGTCAGAACAATGGCAGATAAATTGATCACGAATAAGCTGCTCTGCAAAGTTCTCGAATTGGCATTCCGCTGCAAGCTTGTGCAAGGCAGAGATGTATGTATCAACATCTTCTGTAGGTTTTTGTTCTCTTTTGAAAAACGTGTGTCTCAACACTACCAGACTGGGAGTGACATCAAATCTTTGAACTGGCTTCTTCACAGCTTCTTCATAAACGTCACGTTCAATCTCCCCCTCAGTGATTTGAATACCAGGCAGATGTTTAAACGTAAATCTGCCCTCAAAACCCAAAGAATATAACAGTAAATATCTCTTTCTCACAGGTCTGTACCTTGAAGCCCCAATCGCCCCCAAGTAGGTTTCAAATGGGAAACAACCTTTACAACGCAGTCATTACATCGCACTACATTTACAACGCAGTCATTACATCACAACATCCTTAACAACGCATGTCACTACAACGCAGCCATTACATTTCATGTCACTACAACGCATCACACTATAACGCATGTCACTAGAACGCAGGCATTACATTGCATGTCATTACAACACATACCATTACAACGCATAGTACCCCTACACTATCCAACACTTACCATTCTGGTGCACCCCCTGGAGTTAGAATAGTAATTTTTACCCCTACACTATCCAACACTTACCCTACTGTTGCATCCCCTGGGGTTAGAATAGTAATTTTTACCCCTACACTATCCAACACTTTCCTTAAATGCAATGTAATGGTATGCGTTGTAATGGTATGCGTTGTAAAGGTATGATGCGATGCAATGGAATGCGTTGTAAGTATAGTATTAAAACATTCGTTGTAGTGGCATGCGATGTAAATGTGTGCGCTGTAAAGGATGTTGCGATGTAAAAACTGCGTTGTAAAGGCATGTGTTGTAAATGTATGCGTTGTAAAGTCATACATTTGTTTCAAATGCATCATGCCACTGCCTCGATTTAATAGGTGGGTCCCCTGGTGTCTCCAAAAATGGTGATGGAGGATTCACAGACTGCATTGTGTATAATGATGCACCTCTTGTTGTAAGTCAGCTCCAACACAAATGCACAATTTCCTTTCATGATTTTTTTTTTAAATAACAGTAACTGGTTTATATATAAAACTAACTTGCAATGTCACTGAGACACCATAACGAACCCCCTTGAAACATATTGCCACCAATAAAAACTTTGAAAATGCCTGAAGCGTAGATTAATTGAAAAGAACACTACAATGCAATTGTTCACAAACCAAACTAATTGTAATAGATTACCGCCGTATTTCCCCTTTATTTCTAAGGGTTTAAAGAAATTCCACAGCTGGTTCAATGCTTGAATTTCCTTCCCAACGTTTCAAAATGGCCCCTGTGGATTTTTCATTCTCTTTGATGGAATTAGTGCTTGCCTGAAAAGGCACGCGTCGACACATGCGCAGACGGGCTTACCTCCAAAGGAATAATGTACAGCTCTGACAGCAGTTCTGGCAACACCCTCACGGCCAGCGAGAGTGCCGCTGATAGTATTGCACTGTGCAGCCGCAATGGGTTCAATGCATGAAGCCAAGACACCGCACCAACGCAGCTCGACCCCGCCTCCTCCTCCGCAGCCGACACCAGACGGGAACCACAGACCTCCACCTTGCATCATGCTGTTCCCAAATCAATACCTGGACTCGAGTGAGAGAGGCATCGGTCGGTGTAATATGTGTAAGTGTATCTCTGTCTGTATCAAGCGTTTAGAATGTATTTAATGGTATGTTACTTTAAGGAACGTAGGTTAGAATGGCTGGAATGTTGTTGTAGGAATGTTAGTATTTGACTGAGGGAGAACTGACCAGGGAACTGAACAGGAAGGTCGTGGGTCCTTTGTCTGAATAAAACTTCAATCTTAACTTCAAGAGTATTGCATCTTTATTGAATACGCATTTCCCCTTACTACATTTAATGGCGACGATCTTATGCTTGGACCCACCGACAATGAAGATGAAGATTTGAAACCTCGTCATGGCTATAAGTTTGGTTCAAGTCTGAGGAAAAAGTGAAATACGGAAAATAGATATTTAAAGGCTTCGGATCTGATTTACTGAGGAAGATGCCGGTAATGTACTGTTCATAATTGTGCTGAGTACGCGTTTGAACCTAGCGCTTTATTTTTGGTACACACGCTGACGGTTTGTTCACTGTGGACTCGCTGTAGGGTGCTTTTGTGTGCGCTGCTACCTGAACATGCTCTGCCGTTTGGATGCATTTTGAAGCCCATTTGTAACTTGTCTGCACAGCGTTGGATGTTTTCTTGGCTCCTGTCAACGTCTGTCGAAGCGGAATTGAGTGTTGAGTTTCGGCATTTTTAGAAACGACGCCTGTGTTCGATTGATCCGCATTCTCAGTGCGAGCCAGGGAACCGAGTGAACAGTGCGCATTCCTTCTACATGACGTCATCGCGCTACTTCACGCAGCGTGCCTCCATTGTCTAAATGTTGTGATCCATTGCCCAGCAACTAATCGAAGCGCGTTTCAACGCGAAACACACAGAAAGGAAGTATTTATTTTCTGTTTCACGGCCCATGCAACAAGGAACAATAACTTTCATCTAAATTAAGTTTGTGCACTAAATTTTAATAATTTAATTTTCTTTCATATATAAAGTTGTTGAGAATGGCTTCCAACAGCAACTCAAATGTTATGCAACCATTGCCTTTTCTTGAGCTACCAGGTAAACCTGTCAAACCATGGCATAAATGGCTGAGGATTTTTGAAAACTATCTGGAAGCCATAGATGGCATTAAATATTCAGCAGCGCGTAAAAAAGCTATTTTATTTAATCTTTTAGGCAACTCTGGGCAGGACGTCTTCGATAGTTTTTAAATTATTTTTTATTTTACGACCTGGTCATGATGAACCAGTCACATTAGGTGATATGCCTATTTTAGCAATTCAAGAATCTAACATCTGCGATAATTTTAGTAAGAGGCTACAGGTCAAATTTCCCCAAGTATTTTCTAATAAGATTGAAGTAATCAAGAATTTTGAGCATAATATTGTCCTTAAGAAGGATGCTATTCCTGTGATTCAGAAAGTTAGACCTGTTCCTCTGTCTGCCAGAAATGATCTTAAGAAATTACTTGATGATATGTGTTCTCAGGGTATTATCAAACAAGTCGAATCATCTGAATGGGTTTCTGCGGCAGTCGTCGCACGGAAAAGTAATGGGGACATACGCCTATGTGCTGACCTCAGAATTCTTAATAGGAACATATTAGTTGACTGTCATCCTCTCCCACGTATTCATGAAATGCTAGCAAGATTGGGTGGTAGTAAATATTTTTCAAAAATTGATTTACGTTCTGCGTACCATCAGATACCGTTATCTAAAAATTCACAACATTTAACAACTTTTGTGACACCTTTCGGTGTATATATGTATAAGCGAATGCCATTTGGATTAGCATCCGCTGCCAGCGTATTTCAATGTATGATGGATCAAATTTTTGGAAGTCTAGAAGGCGTACAGGCCTTTCAAGATGATATTTTAATTCACACTGAAAGTCTAGATGAACATATTGTATTGTTAGAGGATGTTATTAGCAAATTGGGTAGGTGGAGTATGACAGTTAATTTTGAGAAGTGTAAATTCTTATCACAACAAGTCAACTATTTAGGACATAATATTTCGGAAGATGGCATTAAACCTAAAGAATCCTTACTTAAGGGAATAAATGAAGCAGCAATCCCAACTGACAAAGACTCTCTTAGGGCATTTTTAGGTCTTCGTGAGTACTATGCGCATTTTGTGCACGGTTATGCGGTAGTTGTGCAGCCATTGAGGAATCTGTTAAAGAAAAATGAGAAATTTATTTGGTCCAAGGAGTGTCAGGAAGCATTTGAATCTGTTAAACTTTTAATCACTTCTGCTCCTGCCATTAAGCCTTTTACATATGGTGCAAAATGTATAATTACGGTAGATGCCAGTGGAAAAGGTTTAGGGGCAGTTCTTAGCCAAATTGTTACAGGTCAGGAGTGGACTATTGCATTTGCTTCACGAACTTTGAACTTAGCGGAAAAAAATTATAGTACAATTGAACGTGAAGCATTAGCTTGTTCTTGGGCTTCTGAAAATTTTTAAATGTATATCTGGGGCACAAAATTCGAATTACATACTGATCATAAGCCTTTGAGATATATGTTGGGAGATAGTTGTTCTAATAAAGCATCATCAAGATTGATTAGATTGTTGGCTAGGATACAGGAATTTAACTTTGACATTAAATAAATTCCTGGTGGGAAAAATGTTAGAGCAGATTGCTTATCACGCCTACCTGTAGAATGTAATGATGTGGAGGATGACAATGAAAAGAAATGGGAAGGTGTGGAGTATGTTTTCACTATTGGAGATATAAATGAACAGTTTAAAATTTCGGAGAAAGAATGGTTGGAGAATTGTGATAAAGATGAATGTATGACACAAGTGAAGACATTTTTAATTAATGGTTGGCCCAATGATAGGTCAATGTCCATGGAATTAAGGTGCTATCATCAGGTCGCTGCAGAATTGTCTGTTGTTAATGATATTATAGTTCGACAAGATTTGTTTGTTCCTCCTAGTAATTTACGGTCAAAAATCATTACTTTAGCACATGAGGGACATTTGGGCATTTCTGCCACGGCAAAGAAAATTAAACAGATCTATTGGTGGCCTGGTATTGATGGACAGGTTAAAAGATATGTGGATTTGTGCACTGAATGCTTGTGCTCGGACAAACATTGAAAGACCTCAACTGTCCCATTATCTCCTGTTAGTTGGCCTAACAACGCTTGGGAAAAAATTGGTTTGGATTTTTCTGGTCCTATTAATGTTGTTGGTTGTGATAAAAGATTTATGATTGTTGCAATTGATTACTATTCAAAGTGGTTGTACTTTTCTTTTGTAAATTGTGCTGATTCTTCTTCTGTGATAACATTTTTGAAACATCTTTTTTATATAGAAGGGAGAGTGAAGGAAATTGTTACGGATAATGGTTCACATTTTGTCTCTGAACAGTTTACTAATTTTCTTGGTAAAAATGATGTGAAACACATAAGAGTACCGTTATATAGTCCTTCTTCCAACGGTTTAGTTGAAAGGGCAAATAGGTTGATCAAAGAAGGTGTTCAGACAGCGGTGGCTAACAACCTTGATGTAAAAGATTATTTATAGTTCAAGGTCTGGAATTACAACATTATGCCGCAGAGTACAACTGATGTAGCTCCTTTTGTTTTGCTTAGAGGGAGAAAACCAATCAGCTCTATTAGCCCTTCTTGGTTATTAGACAAGGTTGAACGTTATCACAAGATTGACTTACAAAGTCTCAGAGAACATGTCCGCGAAAAACAAAATTGCTAAAAGAGAACTATGATTACAGAATGCATGTTAAGGAAGGAATTTTGAATGTGGGTGATTGGGTTCTGATTAAAAAACCGTATAGAGTTAGTAAGGGCCAGTCAAAATTCTCTGAACCAGTAAAAGTTATAAGAATAAATAGGTCTGCAGTCCTATTACATAATAGAGGGTGGTGGAATTGCAATGCTTTAGTTAAAGTAACTTCTAAGCAAGCAGGTATAATTTCAGAAAGAGTAAATGCACATGTGGGCAATGCAAATCAGGATTGGTTTGACTTAGATTCCCATGCACATACAAATCACAGTGGGAATTTGCGAACTGTATCTTCTGGCAACAGTGAAAGAAGGGAGATTGATTTGAGTGACGATAATCTAGATAGAGGAGATTGTGTGGGGGAAGTTGATAATACAGCTTCCTTTCCTCCACTATCTGGTTTTATCTTAACAGGGAGTGGAGATTCCGCAGGCAGGAGCAGCTCCAGAATTAGATCTGCTCCTATACATTCTAGAGACTATGTATATTATTGATGTGATTGTACATGTATATATTTTCTTGCTGACTTGCTTCAGTCCATTCTGAAGATAAGGTATAATATGGAAATGATTGTATATATGTATATATTTCTTCTTTTGTTCCTTCTTTAATTTCTTATCTGATTTATGGAAAGGGGGATGTGTAATATGTGTAAGTGTATCTCTGTGTCTGTATCAAGCGTTTAGAATGTATTTAATGGTATGTTACTTTAAGGAACGTAGGTTAGAATGGCTGGAATGCTGTTGTAGGAATGTTAGTATTTGACTGAGGGAGAACTGACCAGGGAATTGAACAGGAAGGTCGTGGGTCCTTTGTCTGAATAAAACTTCAATCTTAACTTCAAGAGTATTGCATCTTTATTGAATACGGATTTCCCCTTACTACAGTCGGTCACACGGAGACACCACCAGCAGCAAGCAGAGACAATCAGGATCCACGGAGCAACATGGATTTTCGGACCCAACAGCTGACTCCGGTGAGTTCGCAGTGTCGGGACTGTGCTTGCACGGCAAGTTCGTGCCTGGGGAACACCAGTCCACCTCGTCGCCACGTGAAATAAGTGGCAGGAGACGAGAATTAAGCTTAAACGGTTTAATGTAGTGAGAATACAAGTACCCCCGGCAGCTTCAGGTGAAAAGTGAAATCAAACCGCCACTTTCTGGAACACGAAGACAGCAATGTTCCAGCAGAGAATAAAGGGGTTAAAGAGATGAACGCTACAGAATCCTACAAACCTTCAGCAACAGAGTACAGAGCCCGCTTAATGTCAGGAAATTTCATAAGCAACAATATTGTATGTCAGAGTGTTGTGGATGGGGACTACGTGTCCCAGGATCCTAAGGGGCTTTGGAGGAAGCCGGCATCATTGTCAGCACCTGCTGCCACAACTGCAAGCACTATATAGTGCATCAAGAGGTCCCGCTGTGCGGGAGTGTTATCGATGGGGACTACGTGTCCCAGGATCCTGAGTGGTTTTAGAGGCGGGCCGCACCATTCTCTGCACCAGCTGCCGCCACTGCAAGTGCCTTCTAGCACAACAAGAGGTCCCACTGCGTGGGCTGTGCCCGGGCAAAGGGGAGCCCATCCTGGGCCTGACCAGCCCCCAAAGGAGGCTGGGCCACCCCTCTTGGTTTTCTGATTTCCCACCAGAATATGGAGAGTCTCTCCAATTTGGGTGTTTGTTTTATGCTTTCCCTGGTAGGGCTCGCCCAGAATCATCATGGGTAAGCCTAACCTTCCTTGGGAAAGAGACACTGGCACTAAAACTCGGCAAGGCAACTCCTTTGACTCTTTTTTGGCCAGAGCGGTGGGGCTTATAGCAAAGCAATAAAGAAACAGGCAGCAGCGGCTGGCACAGGTAAACGTGGTGTGTGGGTGGGGGGAAGTCGACAGACAATGGAATAGGTAAAATTAAATATAAAAATAATACCTAATCTGTCGTCTGTCGGCTTCATCCCTTGCCCCGCCCCACTGCGCTTACCTGAACCGACCGCTGCTAGAAATAGGCCTTTCGGAGAGACGCTTATCCCTAGATATAGGAGAGGGCTTTTTTACAACATTTGGAGCACCAACTGAGCGTGGGAAACAAGACCACCCCTGCACCGTGCGGCTCCTCCACCCCACTGCCTTTTATCACGGCAAAAAAGGAATAATAAAATGATAACACGATGTTATTATCATTTTATTTTCTGTGCTGGGACAGTTTTGTGGGGCTGGGCTGGGCTGGGCTGCGCCTGGGGGATGAGTGGTGTCACCCTCTTCAGTGTGCATAAATGTTTGGCTGGCCCTCTGGGTGCGGCCAAACATTCATGCACACTTAGCATGTTCTGCACCCAGGCTGCATAATAGCCTAGGAGGAGAAAATGCCTAGGCTTCCATTCCCCATCTGAGCGCCGAACCACGGCGCTCAGACCAATCACAACGATGCAGGGCGGCCTTGTGATTGGCTTAGGGAAGCCTGGGTGCCTGCCAATCACAGCGCTGCATTGTAGCGTTTTTACCAATCACAGCGCTGCATTGCAGTGTTGTGATTGGCTCAAGGGATCCTATCCTGTTTTCTGTGCCAGCAGAGGCCAAGAAGAGGACGGAAGAGAGGCAACTGGCAGGCCGACAGGTAAGTGATTTTTTTTCTTACATTCCCCCTGCCCTCACTGCCCCGCCCCCACTCCATTACTGATTCGCAGTACCAGCCGCGACTGACCGTGCAATCGCCAGCTTGATCCATCAAATCTGCAAGCTTATTTACCGACTCGCACATCCAGCATGCCCATTCACCCTATCCTTTGGATACAAGCGCAATAGCCCCTGAGCCAAAAGGAAGAGGAAACCCAAGCAAGTGGGTCATCCAGGATATCTAAAGTGCCCAGAGGACTGTCGAAAGACATTGTCGATGACGTATCACCTCAGTACCTTCTGAATATCTTCTTTGAGCTCTCCAAAGTCACCTTTGCCATTGAGTCCAGCCAAATCAATAAGGCCCCTGGGCCGTATTGGGTCTCTATGGACTTGTTTATGGCAAATATTGAGCTTTGGGCTCCCCATGTAACTAATGTTTTAAACGCTGCCGTCTGTGACAAAATCCCTAAATCATGGAAGCATGCAAAAATTGTCCCAGTTTTTAGGAAAGGCAGCAGACAGGAGCTCTGTTACAGACTCCTATCACTATTGGACTCCACAGTGAAGATTGAGGGGCAGGTCATTCTTAATTGAATGGAGACCTCGGTGGAGGAGAACAATGTCCTTTGTCCAGTGCAATATGGCTTAAGGGAAGGTTTGGGGACTTTAAATCAATGTTTAAACCTCAGCACATTAATTGGAAAGTGTGTTACAGCTAAGACAGGAGTACTCTACGTGGTCTTTATGGACCTAAGTAGCACTTTTGACAGGGTCAGTTGGTCCAAGCTTTGGGATATTTTAACTCAAATTAATTTACCCCATCCAATGGTGGATTTATTAAGTGCGCTGCACACGAGGGTAAGTGTCTCTGATAGGTACAGCACCGAGGGCAGGGCCAGCTTTAGGGCAGTGCAACCGGTGTGGTTGCTCTGGGCGCTGCCCTGTGGAGGGGGCGCTGACCTTAGGGGGGGTGCTGTGTTGAACAATAACTTATGATTGGAGAGGTGAGGGGCACTTTGGTCCGGTGGTAGTGAGAGAATCTGAGGAGGAAGTAATGGAGTGTGGGGGCACCAAAAATTATTGTCGCACCGGGCGACACCAGCGCTAAAGCTGGCCCTGACCGAGGGGGAATGCACTGAATTGTTTGAACTTCCCCACGGTGTCCGGCAAGGCTGCGTTTTGGCCCCTGTTTTGTTTTTATTATACATTAACAGCCTTAATTCCTTTTTAATTACTAATGGAAAGGACATGCCCAAAGTCTAATCTGCACCCTTTCAGGCTCTCATGTACGCAGATGACGCCATTCTGCTCTCACGTATGTCTAATGACCTTAGGAGGCTTGTAGATGCCTTCGTGAGGTTTATGGACAGACTTGACCTCTGACACTAATATTTCAAGGATGCACAATATGGTGTGTAATAGGCAGCTTAGAAAAACAAGCATTGGCATAGCCAATAGGTCTCGCCTTTGGGACATTGTGTTTAGCCTGAATTTTTGGCTATGTTGTAGAGCATTGTGGTTGCTATGCATTATGTTGAAAAGTTATAATAAAAAGTGTTAAGCATTTTTGTGATCGTTATGCAAGCGAAGATGATAATATATATAATTGAAAAACCTTATTAAAAAAAGATTTTAAATAAAAAATGTCTTCTAGTTTTTTTGTAGTTGTATGTGGCGTGTAATTATGTGGCACTCAGTGGTATTATTTGGAGTGTATGTTGCATTGAGTGCAGTGTAGTTATGTAGCATATTATTATATGGCACTGAGTGGTATTGTGTGGAGTGAATGTTGCATTTAGTTGAGTGTAATTATGTGGCGTGTAATTATGTGGCACTGAGTGGTATTATTTGGAGTGTATGTTGCATTCAGTGTAGTGTAATTATGTTGTATATAATTATGTGGCACTGAGTGGTATTGTGTGGAGTGTATGATGTATTTAGTAGTGTTTAATTATGTGGTGTGTAGTTATGTGGCACTGAGTGGTATTTGGGGTGTATGTTGCATTGAGTGCAGTGTAATTATGTAGCATTTAATTATGTGGCAGTGTGTGGTTTATGTGGAGTGTATTGGTGTTGCATTGAGTAGAGTGCAAGTATGTGGCTTGTAATTATATAGCGTTTAGTGGTATTATGTCGTTTGTATTTATGTTGCATTGAGTAGAGTGTAAATATGTGGTGTGTAGTTATGTGGCACTGAGTGGTATTACATGGAGTGTATTTATGTTGTATTGAGTAGAGTAATTATGTGGCTTTTAATTATGTGGCATTGAGTGGCAATATGTGGAGTGTATTTAAATTGTATTGAGTTGAGTGTAATTATGTGGTATTTAGTGGTATGTGGTGTGTATTTATGTTGTATTGAGTTGAGTGTAATTATGTGGCGTGTAACTATGTCACACTGAGTGGTATTTTGTGGAGTGCATTTATGTTGCATTGAGTACAGTGTAATTATGTGCCGTTTATTTATGTGGTATAGTGTTATGTGGAGTGTTTTTATGTTGCCTTTAATATAGTGTAATTATGTGATATGTAATTATGTGGTAGTGAGTGGTATTATGTGTAGTGTATTTACGTTGCATTGAGTATAGTGTAATTATATGAGATGTAAATATGTGGAACTGAGCGGTATTATGTGGAGTGTATTTATGTTGCATTGAGTAGGGTGTAATTATGTGGTGTGTTAATATGTGGTACTGAGTGAGTCTCCAGATGATGTGCATGCATCCTTTTTAAAGTTGTGACTTGGCTGAAATGACAGGCTAGGATGCTCAGTGTTGTTTTATGAATGCATTTTTATATATAGTGCGTTAATTTTTTTGTTTTATTGGAATGTAGCAATGTGCGTTACTGCAGACACCGGCTCAAATTAAGCCCCCTGCAGGGGTGACGCTGGTCTGCTTTCTATTAACATGCCCATGTGCATACTGATAGACAGCTGTTTAAATTAACCCACTGCATGGGCCTATATTACGCATCTGGTTTTGAGGGTGAAAAGAAGTGGTTGAGGACAATATGAAGGGAAATAAAGTTTCCTGCACAGCAGTCGCAACAACATTTTAATATGAGTGCGTGGTAGCTCCCGAGGACGAGAAAGGGCCTGGCTGAGAGGAAAGAAGAACAAAGGGAGTTTCATGGCATGGAATTGTGGCAGATACCGGGTTAAATTAAGACCCCTGGCAAACTGAGTAAAAATAATGCCAGGAGTAGGGCGTATGGTGTGTAGGAACAGTTAGAGAGCAAGCCTGCGCTGCGGCCTGAAAGAAAGGACAGGATGACAAAATATTTGTTTTATGTTAGTATATAGGGCACAGAGGCAGCGCCATAGTAGAAATGTGCCAAGATAGGCCCACATTTGTTTAATGTTAACGTCTTTACATGGAAATTCAACTCCCCAATATCTCTCCGTATTAAAATGTGAAGCTGGTGCTCATGTAAAGCGCTCTGATACCTGATATCTTCAGGTCTAGTTCAGGCAACATAAAACTCTTTAAAAAAATTAAAACAATTTGCCTTTTTAAGCCAATACCAGGAGCTGTGATTTAAGAGGTAAACTATGAAACTCACATCTTCAAGGTCCACCGTGGACTTTGATGCCAGAAAGAGAGGTAGGACTGCTAAAACCGAGAAGCTCCCGTTGGTGGTATTGATGCTGGTTTGCTTGAGTGTGGCCACAGGGCAGGCCTTCCGATAAGTAAATGTCGGCATGACTCCTGCAGCTGAGATCCGGCCCAGGCAGTCAGACAAGGTTGCACTCTCAGCCCAGCCCTGAGGCTGAATTGCTCCGAAAGAGAACACCTGTTGCATGCCAACGACAAACTCATCCTGCTTCCTACTAAAAAAACTATCCAATGTAATCTTAATCTGAAAAAGTACTGCGAGGGTGGGCCTTTGACCTTAAAATACAACCAAATGATTGACCCCTCAAAGAGAATGATTAATGACAGGTCATCAAATCAGCAAATACATGACTGTTTTACAAACCTGTGACATCAGGTGGGTCAAGCATCTGGGAGGTGTCACACACAGTCACTTCTTGGTCACTTGCCTGATAACGCAGGGCTCTGACCTGCATTCTGTGTTGTCCTGGAAGCCTTTCACCTGGTGGCGTCTCACACTCTGCACAGAGCTCTCATGATTACTGCCTCCATGCCAGAGTAGTTCATCAACTCCAGTTTTTTCTTTACATTTTGGTTCTCCTTATATTATAAGAGTGTCAACAGGATTACAAATCCCAGAATGCAAATTAAAAAAAACCTTTACTGTATGACAGTTACTGACATATAAAACTGGGAAATATGAGAACTCTAAGTCGGTTGCGCCACTCGACTGAGTGGAGTCCCCCGGGCTCCAATGCCCCTCAATTGGGTTTCAATAAAGTAATCAAAAGTTCTACATAGGTTGATGTTTCATGGTGTTTTATTCACACACAAGTTTCTTTAAAGTTTTACTTCCGGAGCACACTACGCGAGAATCATCACGCTTAACTCGAAACGTTTCCCCTGATGAAGGCATGTTATGTTAATGCCGAAATGCATTGGGACTCCGCATTGGAATAATGCTGAAAGAAAACTTTAAAGAAACTTGTGTGTGAATAAAACACCATGAAACATCAACCTATGTAGAACTTTTGATTACTTTATTGAAACCCAATTGAGGGGCATTGGAGCCCGGGGGACTCCACTCAGTCGAGTGGCGCAACCGACTTATTGTATCACATTACGCTCTTCGGTCAGAGATCGATTCCCCGAGGACCCGACAACTATATAAACATTTGAACTTTCAAATAGCAGTGCGTCCAGCTAAATACCCCCAAATATGAGAACTCTGACATCCTCCAATGGTAGGTTTCATCCACACCACCCGGGTGGTGCTCACCTGCACCACTCGGGTGGTGCTCACCTGCACCGCCTATGTGGTGCTCATCTGCAGTGGTGCTCACCTGCACCGCCTGTGTGAGGGGGGTATGTGTCTCGTCTACAGCTCCACATGGGCTGGGGTTCTCAGTGAATACCCTCAGCCGCGGCACACTTCTACAAATGTGGGTTTGTTCTCAAGAGAGTCTGCTTCCTTAGGACTACATGTCCCAGAATGACACGGGAACCAGAACCTGTATTGGGCAAGCTACTCACACCTTACATGGGACAACGTAAGACCGCTGAGCTGTTACCCACGGCCTGGCTTTCCACATTAATTATGAAGATTTAAAATTTCATTCCATAAGCTTTTATTATCATAAACAGACATACAAACACATACACACACTTTAAAAAATATATATATTTTACAAATCATCATTTGTAGGTGTTTTTGTTTTTTGTTTTTTTGAAACATACTTTTGTTTTTTTTATCATACATGTCAAAACTTCATGTTACGTATTATGTATTGCCATTACAGTTTACACCAAGTAAGTACATTTTATCATCTCGTTACCTCCGTGCCATTTGCAGTGACAATGTTTCTCGTGGTTGTACAAATGTCTATGGTTCTTTTTCATGTTACAATAGCAATCTCAGTTTGTGACTATACTTAGTAGTAATATTTCAATAAACCCGCCTTCAACGCCCCCCACCCTCAACTTCCCGGCCTCATGTGTACCTATAAACATCTTAAATAGTTCGTACTTAGCATCGTAGGCTCATAAAAAGTTGATACTTTATGTAGATAACACCACCGTCTATGATCATTTGTAGGTGTGTTCATCCAATAAAGCTCGAGTGAAGTGAACTGAGAGCACAGATCCCAGCTGTGTTGGGTTGTTTAAAGCCCAGCACGGGAGGGGCAGGTAGTAACACTTCTCTAAAGGGCTGAACTGCCCTGCTACAGCGTTAAAGGCGGTAACATGTCATAACGATGACGTGTAGCGGCCCTCGGTTTTTAGCGAACAGCACGGTGGGACTTGTTGGCTCATGCTCCTAAAGGAGAAACATGCATAGTAGTTCACTGGCTAAATATGAGGTTGGCTGAATGTATCCCTCCTGGCCTGGGGCCAGCTGACACCCAGGACCGGGTAGAGGTCTTACCCACAACACCCAGAGAGTCTTACCCAGAGATCATTGCTGGAGTCTCACCATAGGCCAAAGGCAGACATCTCATGCCAGTTCTGCAACTCTCCAGGTCTGGGCTTGCATTTCACAAACTAATGCATTGTGGTAGTTGTAGTCTTGATTCCATCGATGAAAGCGATTGGACTAAATTACCTGGTGACAATGGCGTGTGAGAGAAGCCCTCGGGCCTGGATCATTGCATCCTTGGTGACCTGGAGTCATGTGCATCAGCCTTGGATGGTGTTAATTAGCTAGGAGGGTGGGGGCAATCAGACGGCTCTGTGTCATCAGGACACCGCTTTTCCATTCCTGGAATGTGCTTTGCATATAATTGTTATCAGGAGTTTTGGCCCAATTAAAGTGAAACACTGCTCAGCTCCCAAAATGCAGCAATTTGTTAAAGTAATCTCCCAGAATGGACAAGTGTTGTGCTCAGGGGTGTGGCTTTGTCAGGGAGATTGGGGGCGTCAGATTTTCCAACAATCAGGCTGGCATTACATGTTATAATACATTACAGGGCAAGCAGGGTGCATGAGAGGAGGCTACTGGACAGTGGAAAGGTGGAGGGATGCGGATTGGCAGTGGTACGAAGTGAGAGGAAGCACATTATTTTGTGAAACGACCAACACTTTTCAAACTGCGAGAGAGAGTGTGGGTGTTTTGTCTGTGTGTAAAATTCCTGCTGACATCCAACACACACCTCACCATATCCGCTTGAAAGCGCATGCACCCAACTATTTATCACAAAATGCATTTACTAGGGGGCATAATGCCCCCCCCCCGAAGCTATGCCTCCGGTTGTGCTGTCATATGGAGATCTCTGGTGACCCTTCAGGTGGGAGAGAGGTCTAACTTGAACCCCCTTTGTGACCTAACGTCCATCACTGTGGGCTGGCTCTACAGCACCCCCTTTGATGAGCCTTGCCTGCACTGTAAAGGTGGGGGTTCCCTACTGCAGTTCCCTTGTGGGGGTCTTGTCTCTCACCAGCCACCCCTTGGCAGACTTAGCCCATCCTTGACTAGCTGCTTTAGTCCAGATTTGTTCTTTGTATTCTAGGGTGTTTAGCCTTGTGTTCATTATAAAAACAGGACTTCAACTCCCAGAATGCAAATTTAAAACCCGAACTTTAGCAGCTAGTGGCACGTGGATCTGGGAACTTGGCAGGCACAAAAAGAAATGCATGTTTGCTTTGTGCCTGCTATGGTATGATCCTTCCACAGTGTTTACGGAGGGCTACAAACCAGTGTTTCCATCACCTCCCTGGACAAGGGACCCTGTGGTAAAAGGTAAGCGGTTTCCTAGTGGTCACTGCCCGGGGGGGGGGGGGCGGGTTCTGTTTCTGATGTTTATCCCTTCACTGTGGCTTCCTGCCGAGGCAGAGAGCTAGGAGTGAGTTGTGAGCCTGAGCTGGGACATTTATGCTGACCGTGTGCTCCCTGCGAGCTCCATGGGTGCTCTGTGTGAGCTATATGCATGCTCCCTCTCTGTGATCTGCATGTATGATTTCTGAGAGCTGCATGTGTGCACTGTGCGAGCTACATGGGTGCACTAGGCGAGCTGCATGCATGCTTTCTGTGAGCTGCATGGGTGCTCTGTGTGAGCTCCATGCGTGCTCCATGTGAGCTGTATGCATGCTCTCTCCTTAAGGCTGTGCTAAAGGACATCTCTCCCTGACATGCATGGGCACTGTGATGCTTTGGGAGGGGTCCTGGTGAAAGCTGCAGATCTGCACAGAGGGATGCGAGTGAAACCAGTTTCATGCCTCGTTGGCAAGGGTACTTCTGTATACTTCCATATGTGAGGGGTCCAACAAACTGTCCCTGCGAGAGTCCCAATATAAGGAGGAATTATGAGAGGGCCCCCCCAGACCAAGAGACAGGGCTCTGAACATGACTAAAAAGTCAGAACTAGACAAGCTTGGAAGTGGTGTGCGCGCAAGCGTGCTTGTCCCCACCGTGGCGAAAATCAAAGCGCCGTGTTTGCTCATCTGTTTCCAATTAACGCGACCGCGAGACGCGGCGCGATAATTGGAAACATATGGTGCTCATGCTCGCTCCCGCGGACCCTAGGCCACAGAACAGAGAATGCAGGACATGCACCCCCCTCGGGCCAATTGCGTGCTGTGTTTCTTAGAAAGACAGCACGCAAAGCCCAATAGCAAGGGATAAATTCCAAGCACACGCACAAGCGTGTGTTTGGAATTTAAAAGCCCTTACAAAATGCCTTGCAGGGCAGCGCATGCGCGCTGGCTTAGGCGAGACCAAATGAGGCAGATTTAGATTTAGATTCAGAACAGAGAAGGCGGGACATGCACCCCCCCTTGGGCCAATTGCAAGCTGTCTTTCTTAGAAAGACAGCACGCAAAGCCCAATAGCAAGTGATAAATTCCAAGCACAAGCATGTGTTTGAAATTTAAAAGCCCTTGCAAAATGCCTCGCAGAGCAGCGCATGCGCGCTGGCTCAGGCGAGACCTAATGAGGCAGATTTGTTATTAAGGGTAAATCAATCGAGAGGGTTAGCGAGGTTCCCTATTTAAGAATTACGTTTGACGCTCAAAACTGCTGGGCGCCTTGTCTTTCCAATCGCTGTTTGTGATTTAATCAATCTTGTGGGGCTCTATTTAAGTTTTCTTCCAGCATTGGCAGTAAAAGAATCATGCCTTTGTTTAGGAAAAGTACAAGATAAAGTGCATACCCGTGTTGACCTACGGTACAGACATATGGGGTTATTGTGACAGCTCTAGGGTGCAGCGAAAGGAGAACTGTTACTGTAGAAGGTTGTTGGGAGTGGCCCTGGGAACCCCTAATTTTTTCATTCACGAAGAACTAAACTTTGCCTATGTTGAGAACGCAATCAGATTCTATTACAGGACCGGAGGCTTCGTATTATGCTTCTCTTTCTATTTATTGCTACTCACAGCAGCCAATGAAAACTTTTCTTATGCAAAAAAAACTACATTTCCCATGATGCATATACCACATCACTTCCTGCAGAGCCCCATAAGATCCAGTAACACCGGAACCAGTCCTCTTTCTTTGCTGCTCACGCAGACAGTTAAGTTGAGAGCTCCGATTATTACTTTGTGATGGGATTATTGATTGTGATTTTGATATCTTAGTGATTGTATTCCCATGTGACAGCCGTTTTTGTGCAGCGGTAGCGTTGGCGTGCGCGCCCCGATTTCACGCAACCTTTGGGTTGGGCGGACTGACAGACGCGCTTTGGCGCTCCGTGGCCTTCGCAGAGTGCGGAGAGGTGTTGGGGGCATTCGGACAACGAATCGGTCCGAGGCGCGAAGGCGCGTTAATTTGAAAGACAAGTAGACGCGGCACTCGGCCGCCTCGGCAATGCCCCGGTCAGCGCGTGAGCGCATTTTTCATGGTTTCAAGGCACACGGTACCGCCCCGCCTTCGGTGGGTATAATTTCAGCATTGTATCGGCGCTAAGGCCCATGACGCCGGGAGCCTGCTAGTTTAGGTTTAGGTCGCGTTTCCACGTGCGTAGCCCAATTGGGCTGTTTTGGTAGGATTTGGGCTACGCACGTCGAAACAACCCGGTTTTGGTAGTTTTCACTTTCACTTTACTCAGTTAGACTGCGTTTTCCTTCAGAGAGCACTGCTGACGCTTGGCTGGCTGCAAAAACGACCTGGGCCCGGAGGGAGCACACCTCCTTGGATCTTATTCTTGCTCTTTGGCTCCACTACGCCCTGAGGGCTGCAATAATTGGTATACAGCTGCTGCTGAGGAGCTAGGTACCGGTGCTGTTGTGCTGTGGCTTGGCTCCCCCTTTGGATTATCCCTCCTTGCTGTTGACTTATGAGCAAATACGTTTACAAGTTTGGTTCCAGTATGGAGAATTGGGTGCATTAGCAGGAGGATGATACCTTGTATGAGGAGGAGGTCGGGAGACCTGCCATTGAGGATAACATTGTTGAGGCCCTGGACGCTTCGGTGCAGGAGTCAGTTAACAAGGCCCTGGAAAAGGCAGTTCCGGGAACTGTGCAGCAAGCTTTGGCGACTGCTCTAAAGCCTATCACTAAGCAGCTGGAGAAATTTGCGAAGCAGCATGGCTTCACTACCCCATCGGAGGGACCGGCAGGGGAGCCCTGGACTAGGTCTTGGCCGCATTCCGATTCTTATGAGTCGCTGCCGCGCCCGGCGAGGGAGCGACAGAGGGTACAGGATACTGACACGGAGTCTACGTCCACCTCTTTTGACACCCCTGATGACTCCCCCCCAGGAAGAAGTCTCGGAACGTTAAGCATGTGGAGACTTCTCCGTCGGCCCCCACGCCCTTTACATTCAACCCCTCGGATATCGTTCACCCCAGGTCCTCGGACTGGTTGCCTGCACCGGAGGTGGCTGCGTATTTACACGAGAATGTGCGCAAGTGCTTTGATAAGGAGGTGCGCAACAGGCTGCGGTCTGAATGTCCCAGACCGGATATCTCGGACAAGGTGGCGGAGACGCCGGACATTGATCCAAGTATGCTTACCTTCCTTAAAAAATTCGCAAAAGACCCCAAGAAGGGGATAGATCGCGCTTGGCGTGGATGCCAAGATAAGCTTCTGGACGTGTTCGGGCCCCTAGCGAAAATATTGGAGATGGCTCTGGAGGCACAGGAATCGGGTACCACAATCGATGCCCATGTGCTGGCAGGCTGGACCCAACGGGCTATCTGCCTGCTCAGGAATGCCAACTGCGCGATTTCCACAGAGCGCAGGAAGTCCATATTGATGTGCATGGACTCTAATCTTACAGAGTTGGCTGCGGCGGAACCTGGGCCGTTGGCGGACGGAAACCTTTTTGGCAACCGATTCGTCAAGGACGTTGCGAAATATGTGGGCACGTTCACGACCCTGGACAAGGCTCAGGCTGGGATCAAACGCGTTTTCCACGCCGGGGTTTTCAACCGGGCCGGACGAGGTCGGGGACGCTCGTTTGGCCGTCAGCATTCCCAAGGTCCCCAGCGAGGAGACTTCGGACGCGGCAGAGGAGATTGGGACTCCACCCGCGGCGGCACCTTCTACCCCACCAGGCAGCGCTTCAACAAGCGGCGCTTTAACAAGGGCTCCTATCGAGGAGGCTTCCAAGCCACCGAGTCTTCAGGTGAGCGCTCCAGATGTATTTCCTCTTCCCTTGGGGGGGCGTATTCAGCATTTCTATCGCAATTGGGTTCAGATCTCACAAGACGCCTGGGTGTTACAGACAGTTCAGGGGTTCCACTTAGAGTTCTTTCAGACTCCATGTCAGGTACATCGTCCCAGACAGCTTTCTTTTTCCCAACTAGAGTGCGATTTTATAGATTCAGAAATAGAAGGGTTGCTGCGGAAACGCGCGATAGCTCCTTGCAACGAGGGCCCTCGCGGTTTCTGCAGCAATATTTTTCTGGTACAGAAGAAAGGCGGGGTTACAGGTTGGTACTCAATTTGAAGGATTTCAACCACTTTTTGACTTACAAACACTTCAAGATGGAGGGCATCCATCTGCTGGCAGACCTATTGAAGCAAGGGGACTGGTTGGTCCGGCTGGACCTGAAGGACGCTTATCTATCCGTTCCCATATTTCGCCCCCATCGCCGATTCCTTCAATTTCAATGGCGGAACCGATGGTACGAATATTTGGTCCTTCCTTTTGGGCTTTCCTCAGCACTGTGGTGTTTCACCAAGGTTCTGAAACCGGTCGTAGCCTACCTCAGGGAGCAGGGGGTTCGCATGATTGTCTATTTGGACGACATGCTCATCATGGCGCAATCGCAGGAGTTAGCTGCCCTCCACTTGCGCATGACCATTCATATTTTGCAGAACCTGGGGTTCGTGATCAACGAACCGAAATCGGTCCTGTCTCCCACACAGAAGATAGATTTTCTGGGGTTCGTCATAAACTCGCAGACGGCCCAGCTCAGTCTTCCAAATTCCAAGCTTCGGGATATCAAGAAGGAGTTTCGCTCGTTCCTGACCAAACAGATGGTCTCGCTCAGGGGGATTGCCCGGATAGTGGAACTTCTGGCATCATCCATTCAAGCGATATTTCTGGGCCCCCTGCACTACAGGGCCCTTCAACGACTCAAAATTCAGCATTTGCAAAAGGGCCTTTCCTACACAGATGTAGTCCCTCTTTCCCAAGAAGTGAGGGAGGAGATGCAATGGTGGTTAGCCCACGTCGAGGCATGGAACGGCAGAGCAATTTTTGGCTCTCTCCCGGAGATAGTCATAGAATCCGACGCCAGCCGTTAGGGTTGGGGAGCGCGCTACGGAAATATTTCCACAGGGGGACGTTGGTCCCTGGGGGAATTAGACCTTCACATAAATTGTCTAGAGCTCCTCGCAGGTTCGTTTGCGATCTGAACGCTGGCTCCCAAGCGGATCTCATGTTGCATCCTTCTTCGGATGGACAACATATCGGCGGTACGGCACATCAACAAATTGGGGGGAACGAGGTCCTCAATGTTGGTGGAGATTGCCAAAGCCTTTTGGCATTATTGCCTGAACCAGCAGATCTCGGTGATAGCGGAATACATTCCGGGTCAGTCCAATGTAGTGGCGGACTGGAACTCACGCCACCTCAGGGACTACAGCGACTGGCAACTTCTCCCACGAGTGGTCCGGTGGCTGCAGGAGATTTGGGGGATTTGCGAGATCGACCTGTTTGCCTCCAGGCTGAACCGTCAGATGACGAGGTTTTTCAGCTGGAGGCCAGACCCTCTGGCGCTGGCGACGGATGCCTTTGCGCAGGAGTGGACTCAGAAATTGAATTACGCGTTCACACCATTCATTCTCATTCCGCGCTTATTCACTCAGGTGATGCGTCAGAAAGCAGAAGTGATATTAGTGACTCCCTTGTGGAAGTCGCAGCCTTGGTTCCCATTGTTGCTGGAGGCGAGTTGCGACTTCCCCAGGAGGAACCCATGGTCCTCGACGATCCTCCAGGGCCCTCAGGGGGAGAGACACCCGATGGTTCTATCGGGGCACCTGTCCCTGATGGCCTGGAGACTTTCAGGCAGCGTTGGCAAATGCCAGGATTTTCGGACCAGGCTGCAAGCTTTATCAATCAAGCGTGGGCCCCTTCTACCAGGAAGCGGTATGCTTCAGCCTGGGGAGGCTGGGTTCGTTGGTGCATGGGACAACATGTGGATCCCGTGGGGGCAGGATTACCCTATATTGTAAATTTCCTGTCAGAAAAGGCGGCGGAGGGTTTGGCGTATCGCTCGGTTAATAACTTCCTTTTCGCCATCTCGGCAGGCCACTCTCAGATCGAGGGCAAACCTGTCGGAATGCACCCTTTACTCTGTAAGCTCCTAAAGGGTATCAGAGTGGCTAATCCACCCAAACCGAAGTACTCTTCGTTGTGGGATGTCTCGCTAGTTCTGTCTCTGTTTAATAGCTGGCCCGACAACAACAGGTTGTCCAGGAAACAGTTGTCGGCAAAGCTGGCCATGTTGCTTTGCTTAGCGGCTTGCAGACTTTCTTCGGATGTTAAAGCTCTGGATATTACAGGTAGGGTATTTACTCCAGAGGGAGTTTCATTTTCTATTACGTCCAGGACTAAAACAATGTCACGTAGTGTGGATTATCATGCTTTTCCCGATAATGCTAAACTGTGTGTGGTTCAATGCCTCAAAGCTTATGAAGATTGTACCAGGTCTACTAGGCCTGATGGTGTGGCACAATTGTTAATTGCTCTGCAGAAACCGTACAAACCTGTGTCTGCGGCTACCATAGCCAGATGGCTCAAAGATGTTATGCAAGAAGCAGGGGTGGATACTCAGGTTTTTGGTGCACATTCTGTCCGAGGCGCCATGGCCTCTAAAACTTTCATGTTGGGTTCTACTGTGCAAGATATTATGCATTCTGCAGACTGGTCGTCTGAATCAATGTTTAAACAGTTTTATTATAAACCGGTGGGTGATATATCCTCTGTTGTTTTTAATCAGCGTTAAACTAGCATAATACGAAGCCTCCGGTCCTGTAATAGAATAAAAAATTAGCTAGCATTCGCGCCAAGAATTTTCAATTCTATTAAGGACACGGAGGCGAGGATTATCCCACCCGGTTAAATTACTGTCATGTAATTTTTGCCCACCCGTTGTGTATATACTCTGATTATATCGAAGTTACGGGTTGTTTTATCTCTGTTTTTTCAGGATCTGACAAGAAGATGGATTAATCCAGTGTGCAGATTGACGTTCTTCCCAGCTGGTCTGGTTTTCTTCCACGTTGGAAGCTGTTGTTGAACTTTAATACTTATTGGACTTGTTGTTCGGAGCAAAGAAAGAGGACTGGTTCCGGTGTTACTGGATCTTATGGGGCTCTGCAGGAAGTGATGTGGTATATGCATCATGGGAAATGTAGTTTGTTTTGCATAAGAAAAGTTTTCATTGGCTGCTGTGAGTAGCAATAAATAGAAAGAGAATCATAATCCTCGCCTCCGTGTCCTTAATAGAATTGAAAATTCTTGGCGCGAATGCTAGCTAATTTTTTATTCCCCCCTATACTCCTATGGCTGGCAGCATGGAGCAATGAATCTACGCCCCTTAATCGAGAAGTGATCGAGGATTGCCTAAATTGTGAGTATGGCCATTTGATCCCATGGCTTACCTATGTCAAGTGCTTGGCTGAGTCTATGGACAGACCTGAAATGTATTCCTCTTCCCAGGTGATGGGTAAGAGAGAGTGTGCTACAATTAGAGAGCAATATGTCCTGAGTGCTGAGGAGTTTAGAGTAAGGGAGGCCCTTGGAGAAACCACCCTGAGAGATTCTCTGATCATCAAAACAACCACTGGGCCAGAGCCCTGTTTGTCACTAGTGAGGAATCCCTGGGAAAGATCCCTGCCAGCGAGATTTCGTATCGGTTCTATTGGAATTGTTCTTGGTTTCCCAGCTGGCCAGTTTTTCTATCCCACATGCAACCCTGTTTGGGGGATGGAACTTCCCCCCAATCTCTATTTTGTATTTATTATGCGCCGTTTCGCCGTTATGTGCCGCCAATTCTTCTAAATCGGGACCTGAGCCAGCAGGGCAGCTCTTTCTTCATTGTTCGTGAATGTTAACCGATCTGGCAGTTTGTTTTGCTGTTGGAGCATTTCTAAAAGAAAATGCTCACTTATGGCGGAATTCAGCACACTATTAGTTTGATTTACATATATCTTTAATAGTATTTTATGAGTATACCTGTTTTTAAATGCTGTTAAATGATTTTTATTCTATTTTTCCTTCACAATCATGTCACAACTTATCGCTATGTATTTTACATTTTGTATTACCATTTCTTGATGAATGTATAGTTTATCCTTTTATGGTTATTTTGTAATGATCAAATAAAGATCAAACTGAATTTTATGTCAGAACTATCTTAACTAAATATGTTTCCAAAAATAGCTTCCCATTGAGTATAGATTTTCGATTTTTAACTCCAACGAGGCAATATTTTTATTAAGAGTATTTATGAAACAATGTGGTACTGTACCTCACTGGCCAGTAGGGGGAACTTCTAGTTCCCCGCCTTCTAAATTACCTCACCCTCCCAGCTATGGCTAGGGCTTTGTAGGCTTCTCCTCCCTTGATACACCTCATTTTGAGTCCATTTATATTGCATAATACAAAAAATCTGATTATTTCTCTTAAATTTAGAATGGCCTGTAATAGTACAAAATATTATCCAAATATACTTGGCGTTGTTTAATAATGTCACTTGGAATATGCTCGTCTGTCTGATTCCATTTGCTGTACGTGCAGCGCTTTGAAGCAGTTTTCGGGGCATCGTGTGCGCATTAAAAAACCTTACAATAGTAAATAAGGCGGGTCGTATTTAGCTTCATCCACGACCTTTTGCATAGAGAGCTTTCCGGTTCATTGCTTTGAGAAATATTCAAAAGTAAAACTCAACACGTATACATAATAATTGAGTCCAGTAGATGTCAGTGTCGCTCCATGAAATAAAAATAAAGTCATGTCGGGACCGATTGAAGGCCCTAGGCTGCTCGGAACAGTTAATCAAAGTGAACAAGACCACTACAGAACAGTAAGGCTTAAAAGCCTGAACTTTAACAAAAGAACACTTTATGAACGCAGGCGCGCGTGTCTTTAAGCTATTTTTGGAGCAGGCACCTAGAGATAAAACACTGAAGCTCTGTAAATGACGAGTGCACAATTCATCCGTAGGGCAGGGGGAGGCCTTCCTTCACAGTGCTGGATGATGTGAGCACCTGAGGAAGTGCTTGATTTGTAAATAATAAGTACCAGGGCCCTGACCTGAAGGCCACTGCAGCTTGCTCCACCCATCGCCCCTGTCATCGCAGTCAAAACAGCTACTAACCATCACTCTCGCATGTAAATCCGACAGTTCAGATTATTCCAGGCTCCCAAAGCTAAAGGAATGGCTGGGGAGGCAGGAATTAGTCATTTGTAATCTACATTGTATTAATAAACAACCGTTGTTCTGCTCATCTCTAAATTAGATGATTAGCGCCACCATGTGGCAGACTGTCTTAAGTACTACAGTGTTGACAATTAAGTGTTGGTGCTGAACACCGGAAACCAATTAAGTGCCCCTGCTGAGCACCTGAAACCACCAGCTCAAATTAATCACAGACTGAGGTGTTTAAAATCTAGCTGTAATAATGTCATTCTTCTTTTTTTGTTTTTTAAGCTTTTAATGTAGAGCTGCTAGGCCACTAGTCTAGCAGCGCTACATCAAAGCAGGGCGCTTTTAAAAATAGTTAATAAAGAGGATAAAAATGTGCACAGCATCAGCAGTGGAAGAAATGTGTACGATAATATGCACAACAGGTAGGCAGGGGGAAGTATACACATGTGTAGTCCGCATCGTTTATTGAAAACATATAGTAAGCAGCAGGGTTGGATCGGGATTAGAAATCAACCCGGGCACGCTAAAAAAAAGTGACCCACATTTGCATATTGCCTTTCCACAAAACACTGCTTCGGCGAAGTTTTATAAACACCTGAAAACAGGGCCCCTGACCCCGCTCAGTATGCACACATTCATTGACTGGCCCAGCGAGAGAAAGGGAGTGACACCTCTGCCCGTTGATAAAAGGGAAGTAATGGATGGCCGTCTGCCTCCAGAAAATTGTTGCAAACACTTGGGGCCTCATTTACAGAGGTTTTGGTGCTGGACAGCGCAGCAAAGAATATTTCTTGCGCTGCCCTGAACCAAAACGAAAGCTCAGGAATGCACCCCACAATAAGATAGGGTGCAGTCCTGGGCCTCATACATGAAAAGTGTTGCATCGCTGTGACAACACAGTGTTGCGACACTTTTCACTGCACCCTCTGCAACACCATGGACGCGCCACATTTACTGTACGGCGCTCCATGTCGCAAGGATTTACAGATATGTCACTATTCCTCACGTATCTGTCGGCACTAAGGTCGTAGATTTCACTGCGCCACTCTTGCGAGGCTTTGTTACGTGGGAACGCCTACCCTGCATACATCCTAACTGACGCAGATATAATGTGGCATAGGGGTTAACAAGATCAGGCATATACCTAGATGAGTCCCTTTGTACAGAGTCTAGTTTGGCATCCAGGGTGTCTGCTGTCACCTTCTCCAGCGGCCAGTGACCCCCAGATGCTCGGTCCACTGACACGGAGTGTAGGAGAGTAGGATCTGCTTCTTATGGTTACCCCCACTTTTTGCTGATGTATCACTGTTTTCGACTTAGACTGATTGGGATCCTGCTATTCAGTACTCCAGTCTATCTGCTTTCTCCTCTAAATTGATTGTATGTACTCTAGGTACACTCCATATTGGTTACTGGGGTACCCTTATCAGTCCCTAGTATATGGTACACCATGTACCCAGGGTATAGGTACCCCAGAGGTGTCCCAGGGGCTGCAGCATGCATTATGCCACCCATGAGAGACCATTCAAAATGGCACCACAGATCTGCGACTGCAGCCTGTGTAAGGTGATGCATGCACCCCTTACTTGGATATAGGTTACCTATATCTATTCTAAATCTCTGCACATATAAACCTATCAGTCACCCCTATGGCAGGCCTTATCAATCAGGAAGGAAGCGTGCTGGGTTTTATGTGAGAGGGTGCACCTGCATGGGCAGAGCCCCTCTGCAGCCTTTGGAACCTATTTTCCGGGGTTGTGTGTGATGCAGCCAACCATTTATATTTAAGCGCGTTATAACCTTGCGGTAAATGCTAACTTTAACATGGCTGCTTAGAAACATGTCGTGTATGGTGTCAAACACCTTGGAATCATACCTCCCCGCCAGTAACTGGTACCAGCTTTCTCGACCTGGGCATCACAAAATGGATGCTGCCAGCCACAGACACGAGTCTGCCCTCCTGCTGCTGAGCCAAGCTTGAGCAGAGGAAGGCCTGACAATAGGTTTCCTGTCACAGGGAGGTGTGACCACCTCCCAGACAGGCTTTAGTGTATTGGGACTGGGTCGGTGCACTCTGACAGTTTCAGAAAGTCTGCACTGGGGGCACATTAGGTGTCCCTGTGCATAGTCCAGCTCAAACCGGTTGCAGGAGCCATTTTCCCCTGCTCTGGCACGAAACTGGACAAAGGACATGGGTGTAGCCACCCCTCTGTCCTGACCCTCTCATAGGTGGGTTCCCAGAGTTTGTCCAACCCCTTCCTTGGGTATAAAGTAGGAACCCTGACTACAGGACTTTAGATTTTACCCGGACTAAACTCTGCAAGCAGAAACCACGTACTTTGACTGTCTACACTTCGCTGGACGACAGAATAATCTCCCTTGAAGTAAAGGAGTTACTCCCTTGCAGCAGCAGGCACCTTAACGCATCTGACCAGTTTGCATCTCCCGAGCTCCTGAGGACTCAGAAGATTTCTTCAACACGGGAGGTGGGTTCCCGAGCATCTCTGAGGTAAATCTGCTCTCTCAGCACTCTTGAGACCTGTATCCCTCATGGGAACCGTGCAACCCAAACCCCTGTGCACCGTGTACTTTTGCAGCAGCATATGGTTTTTTGCAATCCCTGAGGCTGTGCTTTGGGCTATGTGTAGTCCTGACTCCCAGCAGTATTTCCACTGAAGATTTCCGGCCTACACTCCACGAGTGTTCCGTGGGCTGGTATTTCGTGATTCAGCTCGAGGTCCCTTCGCGATCCCTGGTCCGTTGGCCTGTGGGTCCCTGTGAAGGTAACTTTGAATTTCCTTGGGCTTCTCTGGTTGCTCCAGACATGCCCTGACTCACCATAGTTTGGAGAGTCTCCAGGACCTTGCTGGTCCAAGCCGTAACTTGTTTCCTCTGCCAGCGTGGCTTGACGTTGCCAAGGCTTGTTGGTGTTCAATCCAGACACTGACCCCCCGGCACTTGACATCCTTCGTGGGACAGCTCACCTCCGAACTCTGGTTATCGTCGACATCTCCTGGTCCCCGTGGCTGCGGAGTCAAGCATCCTGTCTTCTCACCTGAAGCACCCGACATCGGTGGGCATTCGTCTACCGAGCCTCAGGTAACCCTGAAGTGACCCAGACTCTGTCCCCTCTGCTTTCATGTTCTTCTCACCTCGGATCCATGCTTGGATTCCACTGGACACTTTAAATCTTCCCGGCAGCAGCACTTCTTTGCATCACGCCATTGCAAACGACTAGGGCTTCCGACACCACTTGACCCCTATGCACCCGGCTCCTCTGAGATAGGTAACACGGGTACCTTGGTACTCACAAGGGTGCTGGCCTTAGAACATTCTATGTTCCAAAGGGTTTGCTTGAAGTCCTCTCCAAAGTGTCCTTAAACTGTAATTTTCCTGCTGCGACTTTCCCATAGAGTTGTGCGGAGCTCGTGTCTGTGTTATCACACTGCACTTGTCCTCCGTGGGTTCCCTGTGTCACTCCTTTGGGTGGTTCCTTGGGGTCCCAGTGATTCTACATGCTCTAGGCACTGTGTCTAGTGAAGTCGTTGTTGTTATACCATTTATTTAGTATGTGGTTCGGTCTCCCCCTGGAGCCCGCTGTGTATTGTGCTATTTACTGTTGTTCTATTGATTCAGTATTGTGTGCCTTGTGCTCTAATCTCATAAAGAAGTTAGTAGAGAGTGTTTAGCAATAAATACATATATTTTATATAGCACTTGTGTGGTTCTCCTTTCATTTGGTCATTCAGGAGGTTCTGATCTGGTAAAACAAGCTGCTTTACATTCCTGTGAGACAGCCTGAAGGCTGCTCTCCATACCTACTACTAGGATAGCTTTCTATAAAGGTTGTCTTTAACCTAATCATCAATAAGGGTTGTTTTGACTGGTACAAGGTGCCCACTTTTTTTATTTTGCTGATTGCATCATACAATTACAAATCATGTTGTATACATACATCAGGTAGCGCGTTAGTCAACACTTAGTACTAATTTGGTACACTGTCTCCTCACTCACTTCACTGAAAGTTCAATTTATATCCCCTGGGCGTTTCCATGGTCTCGTGTGGGCTGTTATAGATTAGTCACTCAGATCTGTGTCGGAGTCCTCCGGTGGGGGGGAGCAAATATTGCCTCGATAAGTGTTCCAGTTGCCCCCACACTCTTGCCCATTTTCGAGGACAACCTCTGTGGATAAATACTTCACTTTCCGCTACCATGGCCTTATCTAGATCGGTGCCCACTTAATTAGTGGACAGCATATACCAGGCCAACTTCTCACACGGAGGAGCTGCCAGGGTGTAGGCGCAGTTGGAGCTCTATCGGTGGAGTTTGCGCGCTGCGGTGTTGGCATCTGTAAGCGCTGTAAGAGTGGTGGTGCTTAGGGAGTTGCCGAAAAGTTCTTTGATGGCCTTGATTTAGCTGCAGCTGGCAGTGGCGATGATGGCAGTGGTGTACGGTGGGCGTGGTAAAGGCATGATGTATACTATGATGGTCGGTCCAGGAGAGTTCGGGAGTGTAGGTATAGTTGAAGCTCCCGCTGGCAGAGAAGACGGGGTCAAATGTGTGTCCCGGCTTTGTGGTTTGGTGCGATGGCTAGCTGTTTGGGTTTGATGTTGGGGGGGTTCACCAGGAGGGTGGTGGTTTTCTGGTCAATGGGGTTCCAGGTGGAACTTGAGGTGTCTGAATGGGATGTAGTCATTAACAAGGCGATGTCTGAAGAGGTGGCGTTGAGGAGGTCCCAGATTTCTGTTGCATCTTTGTGGAGGGACCGCACGTTGAGGAGGATGCAGTTGAGCCGGTCTGCCACGCTGTTGCTTGGCTGGGCAGAAGGAGGCACTGGTGTGCTGATGTGGCAGAAGGTGTGTTTGCAGTTCGGCAGGTGCAGGGTGCAAGGGAATTCTACAGTGATGCTATATGGATGGAAGGGGGTGTGGGGTCCAGTGCTGATGGCTAGGAGGGTACTTGTGTCGTAGTGGTGGAGTGTCCGAGAGGAACTGGCTTTGGTGCTGGGAAGACGGACGCAGACAGGCTTGCCTTTGGCACACCAGTGGTACGCCCACTGCGCATGGCCGCACAGCGCCCGCCATTAAGTAGTGCTGCAGGGGGACTGGACAGCTGGGAGGTGGGAAACACGGGAAAGGACACTGGAGGGGGCGGGGACACGGTGAGGGAGCAGGGGTTGGAAATATATATATTTTTTTTAATCTTACCTCGAGGCCAGGTCCTGCGTCTTCTGTGATCCTGCTCTCCTGAGTCTGCTTCCAGGAACAGGAAGCAGGCAGCCAGGCTCCCTCCCCTAAGCCAATCACAACGCTGTAATGCGGCATTGTGATTGTTCCTGAACGCAGTGACAAGGCGTTCAGCCAGGGGCTGGAGGGGTCGGCATGTTCTCCATGCAGGTTGTAATTCAGCCTGCATTGTGAACAGTGAAGTGCGCGTTACTGTTTTGGGCGGCCTGAGAGGGTCGACCAAACAGTCATTTTGCTTACTTGAGTGGGCATACCTCTCTGCCCCTGCCCTGCTCCTTGAGTAGAGTAGCCCCACCCACTCTCCCACCCACAAAGGAAGCGTAGCATGAGAATATCAGAAAGTTATCATCATGTTATGTTTCCACTTCTTGCACTGCTTGAAAGCAGTGGGGTGACACTCTTCCGCCTTAGTGGAGGAGCCGGCACTGGGGGTGCGTCACCCATAGGAGCTAGGCCTGGGCCCGACTTGACCCCTCGGCCTCCTCCGCTACGCATCCCAGATTCTCTTCACTAGACATTGACACTGTGGAGCAATCCGCTGCACTCTCCCCAAATCTGTGACTGAGCTTGCAGGAGCCTCAGCCAGGTGGGATTTCATAAGCCTTGGTACAGCAGTCACCGCCAAGTCCGCTGGGGAACCGCCTGATTCAGGTGATGCAACAGGGCCCCCTTATGCGTGAAGTTGCAGTGCTCCCACCATACAAGTTCGGCGCAACTCAGGGGCCTCACCCTCCACAGCGTCCGGCCAGCGCAACATCCTCCAGCCTGTGATGCAGAGTGGCGCAGCCCACCATTGGTAAATCTCCATGTACACCGGTGTAGTGGTGGCATGTGGTATGCGATTCAAACCTCCCTACGTTGGTGCGCAGGAGCGCCTCTACCATTCACAGCTCCAAGGGGCACCAGGCAGTCTTCTCACACAGGTCAGCAACGTGCCACCATGTGACCTAGAAGACTTTACCACCAGCTAATGGCGATCGCCGAAGCCTCAATGTCTACCGCTTCGGCCCAGCAACTCCACAGCACCTCCGCATCCCACTCCAGTTCCCACACGTAGGCACAGTGAGGCCTCCGGGCCCCGGGGACTGTCTGCACTTTCAAGATTTTGGCTGCCATAGTGTTGCAAGGAGGGTGCTATGAAAAGTTTTGCATCACAGGTTTTCCCCAGCAATGCACCTCTTTTAATATATGTAGCACTGATTCTGCATTCCCTCTTCCCTTGGGACTCTGGTTGGTCATCCTGGCTGTTGGGGGGTTTGGGGAGGTTGTTGATCTGTGCCGCACTTGTTCCTGCCTGCTCCATTCTGCATTCCATTGCTTTTTCTTTTCCTTTTTTCATTGGAGGTGGACTTATTGGCTATTTTTTCCTCTAGAGGCAAAAAAGGTGAGTTTTTTGCCTGCAAATTGGCCTTTCTTCAGTTTTTGCCTGCTAGCATTAGAAGTTGTATCACCTACATCGCTAACAGGGCGATAGGTTTTGGTGCTAGGATGCATTAAGAGAACTGCAGCTAATTAATGCTAACGCTTGTTAGCAGCAGTTCTTCTACATATGCCCCAGAGTCTCTTCACCCCCATGTTGAGTTTATTGTCTTGCCCCTCCTAACACAAAAAAGCGCTATTACGTGGCCTGCTCTGGCTGCATCATAGCGCTTTCTTCAGTGACTTTCAGCCAGGCTGAACAGCAGATGTGCTTCTAGACAACATGGCTAAAAGACATTCACATTGACAAGGCTAATAGCTAAGGCATTGCCGAGATCAGTTGGCTTTGCCAATGCTTCTTCAGTGTTGATGGGGTCTTGCTGAACAAATGTAGAAGTGATATTAAGACCCAGGAGTTTTGAAGTGAAGTGATGATGTGGCATATGTCCAGAGCCGCTGACAAGAAAACTGGGGAACCAGGTTCGAATCTCAGGGTCCGCTGAACAATTTGTGATTCTGGTCTAATCACTTATGCTCCCCCCTGCCTACGCCAGTGAATGTATCATTGTGTAATGTAACTGGTAAGCACTGAAAGTGCTCCAATACCATCGACTGGTGTTAGCACAATGGCACTATGGAGGATGGAACAAGAGCTCCAATACCATCGGATCGTGCAAAAACAAAAAAAAGCAGCAACGAGGGAGGTAGTGGGTGGACAGGGCAAGCAGGGAAGCAGGAGGGGATGGGCAGATGGGCAATCAACGATGGGTAACAAAATCCTTAATGGAAGCATGATCAGCAACAAATATGATAACTGATGAGCACTTAAAGTGTTCCAATATCATCAGCTTGTTTTTCGTGCTATGACAAGACAGTCGATGGAGCGAGCGCCCCAATACCATTGGATCGTGCAAAAAAAATAATAAACCAGTGCTGTTCGTGTTTTACAACTTTTTAACAAATGCATTTGTTTATTTACACCGCATGCATTTTAGTGGTATGTGTGTATATATGTACAAGGGAAACGACCTGAAAATACAAGTACTCCTATGGAGTGCTTGAAACCAAAGAAAAAAATAGCTCTGCTAACCAGGAGCAGTTTTAGGAGACATGTACTTTGTCCATGCGCGATGGGAGGGCCAAACGCAAGAAGAGGGCATGTTGTCCACATGTCATGATGAATGACATCAAAGAAAATGAAAGCGACGCTGGAGTTTACCAATGGTAGGAGATGGGCGGCCTGTAAGCCCACAGATAGAACACAACACATCTCTTTGAGACAGCACATGCAATTTCTAGCCAAGATCTAAAATAATATGTGGACGATGGCAATGCCATTTATCTTGCTGTCATTGAAAATGCTTGTAAGTGCCTACAGCTGATAGAAAATGCATCTCTTCATTTGATTAGAAACGTCCCAAGACCAGATCAGATCCCCCCTAATATAATGCAGCTGCTTTAACTACCTTACACAATGAGGTCATATTACAGCAATGGTTCATCAGGTACAGGTCATCTACCAGGGCTCCCCCGAATTTGTGGCCTAGACATTTATTGGCATAAACTTTTGAGATCTTTAAAGCCTACTCAAATTTTCCTGTTGCCTATTCCCAAAGCAAACACAGTTACCTTTGAAAACAGATTACTCGCTATTGGTGCTGCAAAAAAACTTGAACCTGTCTCCCAGTTGACTTTGCGCAGTGAATCTTGCCTGTCCAGTTTTGGGAAACTATTTAAAACACATTTATTGAATCATATCTATGTGCAGCCAGTTGTCTTTATTTAGTTATTCGGCACTATGAAACTGCAATGTAAGCACAACCCCAACATAACACATTTCTACATTTGTGATTCCACCTGTCTGGGTGGTGGAGAGGTTTGCCTATTTAGGAGGCTGCCTAGCAGAGACTGGGTGGGTTTGGCGATACATTTAGTGGAGATCAGCCACTGCCTGCACTTGAATTCAGCCTGTCCTAGTTTTAATGGAGTCAAACCCTTGGAAAATGTCTGTTTATTTGGGTGCAGGGGTTGCTGCTGGGCTCAGGACAAGCTACTTGCCCAGGACACTGACAGGTGCTGTCATCAAAAAAGAGTTGTTTGTACAGCAAGTCTAGGACACAGTTGTATGTCAGAACATCTCAAAGCATGTGGTCCTGTTGGCCTTTTCTTCAGACTGGGACTGTAGAGAGTTTAGACATGGGTGGTTGTGGCAGCGGGGTTCATGTGTGACATGCTGCATAAGTGAGCTTGGTTGCATGCTCCTGTTGCTTGCCTAAGGTATAATTTTTCACTACAATTTATTGAATTGATAGCCATTAAATTTATGCAATAAAATGTCATTATAAAACATGGATCCAGGCACATTATTAACTATGCGTTATTTATGTAGACACAAAACAATTAACCATGATTAGCAACTTTTTTTTATTGTTCACAAGCACCAGCAAAGCTAGTTGCCCAAACAAACAACATTTTAATTCATTTTTGCAGCTTTTATATACTACAGAATTGACCTACAGCCCACAGAGCACTTTACAAGAGAGCGGGATGTAAGGTCTGGTTAATAAGCATCATAAAACAACATATTAGCTCCAGAAAAGCAAGGAACAAACAGTTCATACCAGCAGGGAGAATAAGAAATAGTTACCCAACCATCATTGATAATCACCAGAAGCCAGAGAGCAGAGACAAGAAACATTGCAAGCAACAATCCTCAATTTAACCAAAGTGTCTCTCAATTAAGAGGATTTTGAGTTACCTTTTGAATGTGAACAGACGAGAGGTTGTGTGAAAGACAGGTGGGAGGGAGTCCCTTGTTGCGCTACTAGAGAAATCCTGTGCCATGCAGCTTTCTTGCCTACAAGTTGGAGGCTGGACCAATAGGGACTCAATGTTTCTTGATCCTCATTGAGCTACAGAGACTTGAAGTCTTCCAACCACGTAGGAAAGAGTGGAGTTGATGAGGACTTTATGATTAATGCATGCAGTATTGCATTGGACTCTTACATTGATGGGAAGCCATTTCAGTGTGTGCAAAAAAGAAGAGAAGTGATTGAATTTCCTGTGGCCAGGCAGCTGCATGCAGCACTGGCTGAGACCAATCACTCTAGCGAGTCCAGAGAAAATTGAGTTACCATAATCTAGTCTGGATGGAGCTAGTGACTGGGCTCTAGGTTTCAATTCCTGATCAGGGGTGAACTGTCTAAAGCCCAAGAGCAGTCTTAGGTGGTGGCGTGCGCTTTTGGCTATAGCTGAGACAGCCCTGCCAAGTGTCACTCATTGGGAGTCAGACTGACACAAATGCGTTCCTGTTTTACCGCACTGAAAACATTTGTCACGCTATTTAGAGCTCCTACAGATGAACTCTGGAGCCCCCTCTGCCCCCCAGGATGCACCTTTTTCCAAAGGGCTGCTGTAGTGTGTCTTGAACCTGCTCACCAACTCCAGGAATAGTAATCAACCACTAGCCTTTTCTAAGCTCTCCTCGTCAAATACCGCAGCTCATCGGTCACTAGAAAGTGAACCAGACAACCCCCTGACTTTGGACAACCATGGCAGAACAGTCATTGACCTCGCGTACCCAGGTATGGCTGGTCTGCTTATGCCCCGCCCATGCCTTCTCTCCCACAGCTGAGCCCCACTAATGAGGGAATCCCCACTGCTCCAGCTGCTGGTGACAAACCTGCCACACAAACATTACCTGCCATGCAGTGGATACCATAGTGCACAATATTTTGACTTGGGACAGACTTGCTTGTATTGTTACAAGCGATTGTAATAGTGGGAGATGACACATTGACAGAAACGGGGATTGTTGCTTTATCTACACCAAGGCTCTCCAACCTCTTCAGTACTAAGAGCTACTTATGTTGAATGAAAATCATCCCGAGCTACAAATATCATTGGTGTAGTAGTGACCACCCATCCAAGATTGTCAGAAGTGATCACACCACTGCATCAGCAAGGTTGCCAGAAGTAAAATAAAAATCGTCATAAATCTGGAATGCCTCCATATGGGTAACACATACATAACGGCTATAGGTGCAGTGCCCCCGGCAACAAGGTAATAATACGATTTATCACTCAAATGATACCTTTAAGTACATTTTGGAAATTCAGCCATTTGGTTTCAAACATCAGCTTATGTGTTCTGAAAATACACCCATTTTCGTGTATACATTTTTTAATTTAAGGTATACATATATTCATTCAACCAAGCAAAAGATTCTATGAAACTAGCCTGGGCTGCACACAGGAGAGCTGCTTACAGGTAGCTGGAGAGCTACCGGTAGCTCATGAGCTACTTAATGGAGATGCCTGATACACTAAAAGAAGGCCCATTGGACACGAGTGGAGGCTGAGGAACCGCCTGTGCTTCGTCCAGATTGGCAGTACCAGGGCCTTAAGCAACTCCCTTCCCTCCTCTCCTTTGCCGCTTAGGGTGGAGTGAAAAAGCATCCCTAGGGTGCACCCAAGACCTTCCAGGCTTTTCAAGGCCCACTGCGGGAGCAGCCACCCGATCACTCCTCCAACTACCAACAATTGATGGCCGTAATAATGCCACCAGCTAAACAAAAGAATCACGCCTACCCATCACCTATTCCAAATCCTGCTCCAATTAGGAGCCCTTTGTGATGCTTTGGGAAGCATCCTAAACCGCACAACCAAGCCTTCAACCACCAGAACTAGAGTACTGAGTGAGTGCGCTCTGCACCACCGTGAATTATGGGGAATACTAGCTGGACAAGCCAGAAACAAACTGTCCACAGAAAGGCACCCCACAGAAGCATACCTCTATTTAAACTAGGACACAAATGCTCTCCAGCATAAAGAGGTAACACCAAGAATTATGCCACACCTAAAAAAGGAAAATAACCCTAAAAACAAATATTCTTTAACAATAATGCACCAAACACTGGCCAAAAAAGGCTGGCCAGAGCAACCCCACTGCCCACATCTAAAAGTTGAAAACTAATCCATAACAAGTATTTGCAATGCAATGGGTCTCACATTTGTGAGTTAGAGCTATTGGCATTGTAAATGACAATGTATTTTTCCCATGTGTTTTGGTTTGGAGTGTAGTGGATGCATAACAGAGACACAGCTGCAGCACTGCCTAGAGAATTTAGAATGGAGTGGAGAAGTTACCAACGGGATCAGGGAAGCAGCTGCACTACTGTCTAGGGGACTAAGAAAGAGGAATTACCACTATGACCACAGAAACAGCTGCAGAACTGCCTAGAGTACTTAGAATGGAGGAATTACTGCCAGGACCAGAGAATCAGCTAGCAGCACTGTCTAGAGGACTTAGAATGAGGAATTACGATTGGGAGCAGAGACACATCTGCAGCACTGTGTGGGGTACTCAGAATGAGGAATTAACACTGTGACCAGAGAAGGAGCTAGTTGCACTGTCTAGAGGACTTGGAATGGGGGAATTACAGATGAGATCAGAGAAGCAGCAAGTAGCACTGTCTTGAGGACTTAGACTGAGGAATTACCACTGGGAACAGAGACACAGTTGCAGCACTGTCTAGAGGACTTAGAATGAGGAATTACGAATGGGAGCAGAGACACATCTGCAGCACTGTGTGGGGGACTCAGAATGAGTAATTAACACTATGACCAGAGAAGGAGCTAGTTGCACTGTCTAGAGGACTTGGAATGGGGGAATTACCGATGAGACCAGAGAAGCAGCAAGTAGCACTGTCTTGAGGACTTAGACTGAGGAATTACCACTGGGAACAGAGACACAGTTGCAGCACTGTCTAGAGGACTTAGAATGGGGAATTACTGCTAGGACCAAAGAATCAGCTAGCAGCACGGTCTAGAGGACTTAGAATGAGGAATTACGAATGGGAGCAGAGACACATCTGCAGCACTGTGTGGGGGACTCAGAACGAGGCATTAACACTGTGACCAGAGAAGGAGCTAGTTGCACTGTCTAGAGGACTTGGAATGGGGGAATTACCGATGAGACCAGAGAAGCAGCAAGTAGCACTGTCTTGAGGACTTAGACTGAGGAATTACCACTGGGAACAGAGACACAGTTGCAGCACTGTCTAGAGGACTTAGAATGGGGGAGTTACTGACAGGACCAGAGTAGCAGCAAGCAGCCCTGTTTGGAGGTCTGGGAATGAGGAAATACCACTAGGAACAAAGACACAGCTGCAGCATTGCCTACAGGACTTACAATGAGGAATTACCACTGAGACCAGAGAAGCATCTGCAGCACTGTCTAGAAGACTTAGAATGAGTAATTACTGACGGGACCAGAGAAGCAGCTAGCAGCATTGTCTAGAGGACTTTGAATGAGGAATTACTGACAAGACCAAAGAAGCAGCTGCAGCACTGCCTAGAGGACTTAAAATGTGTGAATTACCGACAGGACCAGAAAAGCATCTGCAGCAATATCTAGAGGACTTAAAATGAAGAATTACTGACGGGACCCAAGAAGCAAATACTAGCACTGCCTAGAGTACTAAGAATGAGGAATTACCACTGAGACCAGAGACACAGCTGCAGCACTGCCTAGAGGATTTCGAATGGGGGAGTTACTGATGGGACCAGATAAGCAGCTAGCAGATCTGTCTAGAAGACTAAGAATGATGAATTACAGACAGGGACCAGAGAAGCAGCTAGCAGCACTGCCTAGAGGACTACGAATGAGGAATTACCACGGGGACCGCAGACACAGCTAGCAGAACTATCTAGAGGACTTAAAATGAGGAATTAATGATGGGACCAGAGAAGCAGGTAGCAGCATTGCCTAGAGGACTAAGAATGAGGAATTACCACTGTGACCAGAGAAACAGCTGCAGCAGTGACTAGAGGAGTTAGAATGAGGAATTACCATTGGGACCAGGCAAGCAGCTAGCAGCACTACCTAAAGGACTTAGAATGAGAAATTACCACTGGGACCAGAGAAGCAGCTGCAGCACTGTTTAGAGGGCTTAGAATGAAGAATTGCCACTGGGACCAAAGAAGGAGCTGCAGCACTTCTAGAGAACTAAGACTGAGGAATTACCACTGGAACAAGAGAAGTAGCTAGCAGCACTGTCTAGAGGGCTTAGAATGAGGAATTACCAATATGACCAGAGAAGCAGCTAGTAGCACTGTCTAGAGAGATTAGAATGGGGGAATTACCAATGAGACCAAAGAAGCAGCAAGCAGCACTGCCTGGAGGAATTAGAATGAGGAATTAACACTGGTAACAGAGACATAGCTGCAACACTGCCTAGAGGACTTAGAATGGGGGAGTTGCTGACCGGATCAGAGAAGCAGCTAGCAGCACTGTCTAGAGCACTAAGAATGAGGACTTACCACACGGATGAGAGACACAGCTGCAGCACTGCCTAAAGGACTTAGAATGAGGAATTACCACTGGAACCAGAGAAGCAGCTGTTGCACTGTCTAGAGCACTTAGAATGGGGGAATTACCGATGAGACCAGAGAAGCAGCAAGAAGCACTTTCTGGAGGACTTAGAATGAGGAATTACCACTGGGAACAGAGGTGCAGCTGCAGCTCTGCCTAGCGGACTAAGAATGGGGAATTACCATTGGAAACAGAGACACAGCTCCAGCATTGCCTAGAGAACTTAGAATGAGGAAATTACCAATGGGGCCAGATAGGCAGCTATTAGCACTGTCTAGTGGACTTAGAATGAGGAATTGCCACTGGGAACAGAGACATAGCTGCAGCACTGCCTACAAGACTTAGAATGGGGAATTACCACTGGGACCAGAGAAGCAGCTGCTGCACTGTCTAGATGGGTTAGAATGAGGAATTACCAATGGGACCAGAGAGGCCAGCAGTAACACTGTCTTGAAGACTTAAAATGATGAATTACGGACAGGACCAGAGAAGCAGCTAGAAGCATTGTCTAGACAACTTAGAATGAGGAATTACTGACAGGACCAAAGAAGAAGCTGCAGCACTGCCTAGAAGACTTACAATGTGGGAATTACCAAGGGGAACAGAAAAGCAGCTGCAGCACTGTCTAGAGGACTTAGAATGAGGAGTTAATGATGAGACCAGAGAAGCAGCTGCAAGGGAAAAAAATGATGCGGAGGAATAGATACAACAAACAATTTATAAATCTGACGGAGACCTGAATTAATCCATCAGTGAGAAGATATTCTCTTAAAGACCAATTGTCTTATTTATAGATGCACTCACACTGGGCTGTAAGTCCAATGTATAACTCTATACATCCATTTTTTATATATATGTATCTTTTTGTCTGCCTAGAGTACTTAGAATGGAGGAGTTACTGACGGGACCAGAGAAGTGGCTATTAGCACTGTCTAGAGCGCTTTGAATGAGGAATTAAGACTGGGAGCAGAGACGCATCTGCAGCGCTGTCTGGGGGACTTAGAATGAGGAATTACCACTGTGACCAGGGAAGGAGCTAGTAGCACTGTCTAGAGGACTTCAAATAGGGGAATTACCGATGAGACCATAGAAGCAGCAAGCAGCACTGTCTGGAGGACTTAGAATGAGTAAATACCACTGGGAACAGAGACACAGTTGCAGCACTGTCTAGAGGACTTAGACTTAGTGACGGGACCAGAGTAGCAGCAAGGAGCACTGTCTAGACGACTTAGAATGAGGAAATACTACTGGGAACATAGACACAGCTGTGGCACTGCATCGAGGACTCAAAATTAGGAATTACCACTGAGACCCGAGAAGCAGCTGCTGCACTGTCTGAAAGACTTAGAATGAAGAATTACCGATGAGACCAGAGAAGGAGGTAGCAGCACTTTCTAATGGGCTTACAATGAGGAATTACCACTGAGACCAGAGAAGCATCTGCAGCACTGTCTAGAAGACTTAGAATGAGTAATTACCGACGGGACCAGAGAAGCAGCTAGCAGCACTGTCTAGAGGACATAGACTGAGGAATTACTGACAGGACCCAAGAAGCAGCTGCAGCACTGCCTAGAGGACTTAAAACGTGGGAATTACTGACGGGATCAGAAAAGCAGCTGAAGCACAATCTAGAGGACATAAATGAGGAGTTACAGATGAGACGACCAGGGAAGTAGCTAGCAGCACTGCCTAGAGGACTAAGAATCAGGAATTACCTATGAGACCAGACAAGCAGCTAGCTGCACTGCCTAGAGGACTTAGAATGAGAAATAACCAATGGGACCAGAGAAGCGTCTAGCAGCGCTGTCAAGAGGACTTAGAATGAGGAATTACTGTCCGGACCAGAGAAGCAGCTAGCAGCACTGCCCACAGGACTAAGGATGAGAAATTACCACTGGGACCAGAGAAGAAGCTGAAGTACTGTTTAGAGGACGTAGAATGAGGAATTACCACTGGGACCAGAGAAGGAGCTGCAGCACTTCTAGAAAACTAAGAATGAGGAATTACCACTGGGACCAGAGAAGCAGCTAGCAGCACTGTCTAGAGGACTTAGAATGAGGAATTACCACTGGGAACAGAGATGCAGCTGCAGCTCTGCCTAGAGGACTAAGAATGGGGAATTACCATTGGCAACAGAGACACAGCTGCAGCACTGCCTAGGGGAATCAGAATGAGGAATTACCAATTGGGCAAAGTAAGCAGCTATTGGCACTGTCTAGAGGACTTAGAATGAGGAATTACCACTAGCAACAGAGACATAGCTGCAGCACTGCCTAGAGGACTTAGAATGGGGGAGTTACTGATGGGACCAAAGAAGCAGGTAGCAGCCGAGTCTAGAGGACTAAGAATGAGGAATTACCACTGGGAACGGAGACACAGCTGCAGCACTGTCTAGAGAACCTAGAAAAAGGAATTACCACTGGGACCAGAGAAGCAGCTGCAACACTGCCTAGAAAATTTAGAATGAGGAATTACCGATGAGACCAGAGAAGCAGGTCGCAGCACTTTATAAAGGAATTAGAGTGAGTAATTACCAACGGGAAATGAGGAGCAGATAGCATCACTGTCTAGAGGACTTAGACTGAGGAATCACCACTGGGAACAAAGTCACAGTTGCAGCACTGTCTGGTGGACTTAGTCTTACTGACGAGACCAGAGTAGCAGCAAGCAGCACTGTCTAGATGACTTAGAATGAGGAAATATACTACTGGGAACAAAGAAACAGCTGCAGCACTGCCTAGAGGACTTAGAATGAGGAATTGCCACTGAGACCAGAGAAGCAGCTACAGCACTGTCTGGAAGTCCTAGAATGAGGAATTACCGATGAGACCAGAGAAGCAGGTAGCAACACTTTCTAATGGACTTAGAATGAGAAAATACCAACGGGACCAGCAGAACCAGCTAGCAGCACTGTTTAGAGAACTTAAAATGAGGAATTAGACAGGGCTAAAGAAGCAGCTGCAGCACTGACTAGAAGACTTACAACATGGGAATTACTGATGGGACCAGAAAAGCAGATGCACTTAAAATGAGTAATTACAGATGAGACGACCAGAGAAGCAGCAAGCAGCACTGTCTTGAGGACTCAGAAAGAGGAATTACTGACGGGACCAGAGAAGCAGCTATTTGCACTGCCTAGAGGACTAAGAATGAGAAATAACCACTGTGACCAGAGACACAGACGCAGCACTGCCTAGCGTATTTTATTGCGAATGGGAGAGTTACTGATGGGACCAGATAAGCAGCTAGAAACACTGTCTAGAGGACTAATAATGATGAATTACCGATGGGACCAGAAAAGCAGCTAGCAGCACTGTCTAGAGGACTTAGAATGAGGAATTACTGACAGGACCAAAGAAGTAGCTGCAGCACTGCCTAGAGGACTTGAAACGTAGGAATTACTGACGAGACCAGAAAAGCAGCTGCAGCACTCTCTAGAGGGCTTAAAATGAGGAATTACAGACGGTACCAGAGAAGCAGCTACTAGCACTGCCTGAGGAATAAGAATGAGGAACTACCACTGTGACCAGAGACACATCTGCAGCACTGCCTAGAGTATTTTATTTCTAATTGGGGAGTTATTGATGGTACCAGATAAGCAGTCTAGAGGACTAAGAATGATGACTAAGAATGATTAATTACCGACGGGACCAGAAGAACAGCTGGCAGCACTACTTCGAGAACTAAGAATGAGGAATTACCTATGGGACCAGATAAGCAGCTATTAGCACTGTCTAGAGGACTTAGGATGAGGAATTACCACTGGGCAACTGAAAAGAGTGCCCTTTACTCGGGAAGAGCCAGATCTGTAGCACTCCTGAGCGAGCCTATTGCTTTTAATGGATTGTTTCACACAATTCTTGATTTTCTAAATGCACTTATTCTATTATTGTTTAAATCAAAAAGTATCCATTTTTCATAACTTCATTGTGATATAATTCATATCATAAGTGCATTCTAGTACATATTTGAGGCATGTGTATAAACTACTGTTGCTTCACAGAGATTTTATATAGCCCCATTGCATTTCGGGACCAGCCCTTTGACAGGGGGTAATCCCTGAAAAGAAAACGAAATGGGTGTAAATCCAAGAACTTTATGAATGCAAAGAAAAATACTGCTGTGTAAAAATGGAGCGGGTGAAAAAAAAAAGAAGCGGATGCAAAACAAAAAAACCGTGTATTCAACACCGCGGGGTGCCGGATAGCTGACGTGAGAATGTCTAAGGTTCCCATTACTGAACGCGCATACATAGCAAGGAAAAAAAGAACATGAGAGCCGTGGAAGCGGGTACTTACAAAATTGTGCACATAGAGTTAAACGTTAATGTTAGCGTGTTTAACTCAATAGGTCAATATGTTAGCCCTTGGTTAAAAAGAGACTCTGTGCACATGATCTAACGAAGTCCCCGAGTGAGCGGAGAGAATGATGTGATAGCGCCGGTCATACTATCCCAACCAGTGACAAACTGTGCAGAAGCTAACAAACTTGTGGGTCTTTATATCGCATACCTGTGGAGCCGGTCAAGTGAAAACGCCATGTTCGAGTCGCTTCGTGAATATGAGGCTTGAAGTGCCCCGAAGTTATATTGGACTAGTACCCGGAAGTGAATTCACCATTAGAGATAAACAGTGAAGAGAGACTGAGGCCATTGCCGAGGCAACCTTAGACGCTAAGAAAGCGTTCAGTTCCGTACCAGCGTCTGGAATCCACTTACGTTTAGTGAAAGAAGTAAGGAGGGACTAAGAACGTTACCGAAGCAACCTGAGACGCTCAACGAGATTTCAGTTCCGTACAAGTGCCTAGAATTCAGGTGCTTCACATGGTAATAGGGGATGTAATGTACGTGTTGAAGACACATGCAGAAATAAGATTATTAAAGAAAAGAACAATTCTCCAATGATGGACGTGAAAAATGGGGAAGACCTGAGTAAATAAAAGAATAATAATAAATGCATGTGCACAGTGCATAAATATCACAGGAAACAGCTATAAAGTGAAACATGCTAAGATCAATATCTCATTTATAAAAAACAGCTAAATTCAAGTCTTTCATTTAAACCCTTAGGGTGAAATGAGTTCAGTGTGTGTATCCAATATATTTCTCCCTGAAGCAAAAAAAAATTATTGTCTCTTCCTTCACACTCTGTAACTTGTTCCAGTATTGTATACCGAAGCAGGCTGATAATGTGATTCATCTCAGAAAAGTGAGTGGCCACGGTTGATTTGAGGTTCTTTGTTCGTATATTGCTTTTATGCTCTGTCAAACAAGTTTTACTTGTACGTTCCGTTTTGCCCACATAGGCCAAACCACATGGGCATTTAAGCAAATATATAACGTTGCTCGTGTCACATGTTGCTTGACTTTTAATTTAATGGGTGTTCCTTGAGTGGGATGTGTTAATGTGGTGCCGCGAATAATGCTGTTACAATTTCCACAGTTATGGCATGGAACTGTGCCCTTATATGTTTGATTGGGTGAGTTGGATTTCTCATTGAGTAATTGCTTCAAATTTTTAGTGGGTTGGTAGGCAAAAATAGGGGAAGGTTCAAATATTCCCTTAAAGTCACTTTCTGCCTGAAGTAATGGACAGTATTTTAGAATGGTGTGTTTAATTTTGGTGCTTTTCGTAGAAAATTTAGACACGAATACTGGTCGTTCCTCGTTAGTACTTGTAGGTATTTTGGGTTTCAGTAACTGTGCTCTCTCCTTCAATGCCACTCTATTTTCTGCTTCCTGTAAGATAGATATGTTCTTTGTTTAAATTTGGCGTTGATCTTCTCACTGTTTTCTTTGTATATAGTGTCTGTTGATGAAATGCGTTTTACTCTCAGTAATTGTGAGTAAGGAAGGTGTTTTTTCAAACTCATTTGATGAAAGCTGTGGAAATGTAGATAATTATTCTGGTCTGTAGGTTTTATGAACACTGAAGTGACTAATTCATTGTTTTGCAATTGAATGTCAACGTCCAGGAAGGCAATTCTTTCCCTACTGATTATATGAGTGAATTGGATTCTTTCGCCAATGGTGTTGAGTTGACTAAGACACTGGAGTAAATCTGTTTCTCTCCCTTTCCAAATGATGAAAATATCATCTTTATACCTGCAGTATGTTACTCTGTTTTCTTGTCAAGTAGTTTCCGATAGGATGCGTTCCAACTCGAAACGATGCATAAAGAGGTTTGCATATGCTGGAGCTGCACAATTGCCCATGGTAACTCCAGATAGTTGGGTATAGTATCTATCCTTCCATATAAAGTAACTGTGTAGAAGTGAAAATTGCATAAGCTCCATCAAAAAAACTTGTAGGTCTATGTTTTTACCACTGTTAACTAGGAAAGATTCCATGGCTTGTAGTCCCAAATCATGCTGGATTGAGGTGTACAGAGAGTTCACGTCAACGGTGCATAGAGTAAATTTTGTTTGATTGTCTAATTTAATCTCATGAATTTTTTTGAGAAAATCTGTTGTGTCTTGTAAATATGTCGTCATTTTTTGAACACTTGGTTGCAGGTGCTGATCGATGTATTTCCCTATGGGTTTATGTATAGAGTTCCGTGTAATTACGAGGGGTCTAAACGGGGGTTTCTCCAGATTGTTATGAATTTTTGGAACCATGTATAGATATGGTATGCTAGAATTTTCTTTGGTTAAAATTTTTTTGTCTCGTTCAGTGATGGTTCCCATCATTACTGCATAGTCAATAATGGTATTTAACACTCTGCTATACTCTTTAGTTGGATTAAAATTCAATTCCATGTACAGCGAATTGTCGGTGACGTGTGCTTCCACATTTTCGTTGTAGAAATCGGTGTCTAATATGACCAGGGCACCCCCTTTGCCTGCCTTTCAACACTTAATGTTGTCATTTGCCGCTAGTTGTGAAATGCCATTCCGTTCTCGGATCGTTAAATTAGTTTTTAGTTTTTCTTTGGTGTTGAATATATCATGTATTTCTCTGTATCATAGTTTCAAATGTATCAAGGACCTTATGGCTCAACGGAGCCATGAATGTACTTTTAGGTTTTAGGCCCACGAGGGATCCTTGATCGTCTCTCGGTTTGGGATCCAATACTTTCCTGAAAAAATGTTTTAGTCTTAAGGATCTCATGAATTTGAATAGGCAAATTTGTGCTTCTAATTCATTTGACTCGTAAGTTGCTACATATGACATCCCTTTCTGTAAAGTTTTGATTTGAGTTGGCGATAATTCGGTTTTGGAAATGTTAATCACTAGGGTTTCTGACTTCTGGTTGAATTGGCTATTGGTGTGTTCGTGTCCGTTGTGCTTTGCCCTCTGAGTTCGACGATTGTGTCTGGGCCTCTTCCTAAAAAGGCACTGTTTCTGTTTTTTCTGCATTTGAGGTTGACGGTCTGTTGTCTTTATCTAAAGTACTATTTGTAGATCGTCTTCTTTGGTACCTTCTCTGTTGGAAGTCATCTGAAGAAGATGTATCTCCCTCTGTTGATCGATTATTGAATGTACGTTGTTGTCTTCTAGAAGCATAGATTTCGGCCCAATTGTAGACTTCTCCCAATTTATAGTCTACCGTTTCCCGCTTACATTTTCTAAGCTTTCTTTCATTTATCTCCTTCATGTACTTATCCAATTGCGAATTAATCTCTTCTAGTGTCTTTGCCCATTCTTCACTAGATAGTTTGTCACTCAGTTGTGTTTGAGTTGTGAAACTTCTTTTTCAAGTTCCTCTAATAATTTGGATAGTTCTTTGATGAATCGAAGGATCAAATCGAGTGAACATTTATTTAAAATACCATACCAACGTTCGGTAAATCATATGTTGTTTTTACATAGTGTTGACTTTAGTGGTATACGTAGCCCCCTCGGTATTCTTTGGACTTTGTGGTACCTTATTAAGGTACTCGCATGAAGGCGTTGGTTGATTTCTCTCTTGGCTGTAAAAAGTAGCTGTCCGATGTTAGATTGTACTGATCCTGTGCTTGAAGAAACGCATTCTGGTTCTTGGATTAATGAATAAATTCGGTATGTGTCATCCAGTGAAAAGCCGAATTTGTCGGCTTTGTTGCCCGTGAGATTTGCTATATCTTCGTATGACATTTTCTTTGGGTGGGTGCCAACTGGTTTGAACACTGGAAGTATAATGACTAAATTGAAGAATCAGTCGCACTCCTGTTTGTGCAAAAGAAGTTCTTCTGAATAAGTTAAACTTTTTTAGGGAAAATGAATCCTGAGGTTTGGGTGCTGCAGATTGTCGCCTCCTCTCCTTGAGGCGATTGGCTAGACAACTGAAAAGAGTGCCCTTCACTCGGGAAGAGCCAGATCTGTAGCACTCCTGAGCGAGCCTGTCGCTTTTAATGGATTGTTTCACACAATTCTTGAATTTCGAAATGCATTTATTCTATCATTGTTTAAATCTAAAAGTATCCATTTTTCATAACTTCATTGTGATATAATTCATATCATAAGTGCGTTCTAGTACATCTTTGAGGCATGTGTATAAACTACTGTTGCTTCACAGAGATTTTATATAGCCCCAATGCCTTTCGGGACTAGCCCTTTGTCAGGGAGTAATCCCTAAAAAGAAAACGAAATGGGTGTAAATCCAAGAACTTTACGAATGTGAAGAAAATTAGTACTGTGTAAAAATGATGCAGGTGTAAAAAAAAAAAAGAAGCGGATGCAAAAAAAAAACGTGTTTTCAACACCAACGGGTGCCGGATAGCTGACGTGAGAATGGTTCCAATTACTGAACCTGCATACATAGCAAAGAAGAAACGAACATGAGAGCCGTGGAAGCGGGTACTTACAAAATAGTGCATCATAGGGAAATACATCGATCAGCACCTGCAACCAAGTGTTCAAAAAATTACGACATATTTACAAGACACAACGGATTTTCTGGAAAAAAAATCATGAGATTAAATTAGACAATCAAACTCAATTTACTCTATGCACCATTGACGTGAACTCTCTGTACACCTCAAACCCGCATGATTTGGGACTACAAACCATGGAATCTTTCCTAGTTAACAGTAGTAAAAACATAGATCTACAAGTGTTTTTGTTGGAGTTTATGCAATTTTCACTTCTACACAGTTACTTTATATGGAAGGATAGGTACTATACCCAACTACCTGGAGTTGCCATGGGCAATTGTGCAGCTCCAGCATATGCGAACCTCTTTATGCATCGTTTCGAGTTGGAACACATCCTATCGGAAACTACTTGGCAAGAAAACTTAGTTACGTACTACAGGTATATAGATTATATTTTCATCATTTGGAAAGGGAGAGAAACAGATTTACTCCAGTCTCTTAGTCAACTCAACACCATTGACGAAAGAATCCAATTTACTCATACCATCAGTAGGGAAAGAATTGCCTTCCTGGACGTTGACATTCAATTGCAAAACAATGAATTAGTCACTTCAGTGTTCATAAAACCTACAGACCGGAAAAATTACCTACATTTCCACAGCTTTCATCAAATGAGTTTGAAAAAACACCTTCCTTACTCACAATTACTGCGAGTAAAACGCAGTTCATCAACAGACACTATATACAAAGAAAACAGTGAGAAGATCAAAGCCAAATTTAAACAAAGAGCATACCCCATGTCTATCTTACAGGAAGCAGAAAATAGAGTGACATTGAAGGAGAGAGCACAGTTACTGAAACCCAAAATACCTACAAGTACTAACGAGGATCGACCAGTATACGTGTCTACATTTTCTACGAAAAGCACCAAAATTAAACACACCATTCTAAAATACTGGCCATTACTTCAGGCAGAAAGTGACTTTAAGTGAATATTTCAACTTTCGCCTATTTTTGCCTACCAACCCACTACAAATTTGAAGCAATTACTCAATGAGAAATCCAACTCACCCAATCAAACATATAAGGGCACAGTTCCATGCCATAACTGTGGAAATTGTAACAGCATTATTCGAGGCACCACATTAACACATCCCACTCAAGGAACCCCCATCAAATTAAAAGTCAACGCAACATATGACACGAGCAATGTTATATATTTGCTTGAATGCCCATGTGGTTTGGCCTATGTGGGCAAAACGGAACGTAAAGTTAAAACTCGTTTGACAGAGCATAAAAGCAGTATACGAACAAAGAACCTCAAATCAACCGTGGTCACTCACTTTTCTGAGATGAATCATAATATCAGCCAACTTCGGGATACGATACTAGAACAAGTTACAGAGTGTGAAGGAAGAGACAATAATTTTTTTTTTGCTTCAGTGAGAAATATATTGGATACACAGACTGAACTCATTGCACCCTGAGGGTTAAATGAAAGACTTGAATTTAGCTGTTTTTTTATAAATGAGATATTGATCTTAGCATGTTTCACTTTATAGCTGTTTCCTGTGATATTTATGCACTGTGTACATGCATTTATTATTATTCTTTTATTTACTTAGGTCTTCCCCATTTTTCACGTCCACCATTGGAGAATTGTTCTTTTCTTTAATAATCTTATTTCTGCATGTGTCTTCAACACGTACGTTACATCCCATATTACCATGTGGAGCACCTGAATTCTAGGCACTCGTACGGAACTGAACGCTCGTTTAGCGTCTCAGGTTGCTTCGGTAACGTTCTTAGTCCCTCCTCACGTCTTTCACTAAACGTAAGTGGATTCCAGATGCTGGTACGGAACTGAACGCTTTCTTAGCATCTAAGGTTGCCTCGGCAACGGCCTCAGTCTCTCCTCACTGTCTATCTCTAACCGTGAGTTCACTTCCGGGTACTAGTCCAATATAACTCCGGGGCACTTCCAACCTCATATTCACGAAGTGACTCGAACACGGCGTTTTCACTTGACCGGCTCCACAGGTATGCGATACAAAGACCCACAAGTTTGTTAGCTTCTGCACAGTTTGTCACTGGTTGGGATAGTATGACCGGCGCTATCACATCGTTCTCTCCGCTCACTCGGGCACTTTGTTAGATCACATGCACAGAGCCGCTTTTAACCAAGGGCTAACATATTGACCTATTGAGTAAAACACGATAACATTAACGTTTAACTCTATGTGCACTATTTTGTAAGTACCCGCTTCCACGGCTCTCATGTTCGTCTCTTCCTTGCTATGTATGACCGTTCAGTAATTGGAACCTTAGACATTCTCACGTCAGCTATCCGGCACCCGGTGGTGTTGAATACACGTTTTATTTTTTTTCACCCGCTCCATTTTTACCCAGCACTATTTTTCTTCACATTCATAAAGTTCTTGGATTTACACCCATTTTGTTTTCTTTTCAGGGATTACCCCCTGACGAAGGGCTGGTCCCGAAATGCATTGGGGCTATATAAAATCTCTGTGAAGCAACAGTAGTTTATACACATGCCTCAAAGGTGTACTAGAATGGACTTATGATATGAATTATATCACAATTAAGTTATGAAAAATGGATACATTTTGATTTAAACAATGATAGAATAAATGCATTTTCAAAATTCAAGAATTGTGTGACACAATCCATTAGAAGCGACAGGCTCGCTCAGGAGTGCTACAGATCTGGCTCTTCTCGAGTGAAGGGTAACTCTTTTCACTTGTCTAGACAATCACCTGAAGGACAGGAGGCAACAATCTGCAGCACCCAAACCTCAGGATTAATTTTCCCTAAAAAAGTTTTAACTTATTCAGAACAACTTCTTTTCCGCAAACAGGAGTGCGACTGATTCTTCAACCTCGAATTACCACTGGGAGCAGAGGCATAGCTGCAGCACTGTATAGAGGACTTAGAATGGGTGAGTTACTGATGGGACCAAAGAAGCAGCTAGCAGCCCTTATATAGGACTAAGAATGAGGACATTCCACTGGGAACAGAGACACAGCTGCAGCACTGCCTAGAGAACTTAGAATGAGGAATTACCACTGGGATCAAAGAAGCAGCTGCAGCACTGTCTAGAAGACTGAGAATGAGGAAGTACCACTGAATGAGTCGGTAGTATCTCCTATCGAGGAGATGTCCTCCTGTGCACTGCACAAATGTCCCACAGCGTGGGTAATGTTTATCAAAGTGAAATAATCCAAGTGGTGAAAAAGAATTTGCAAGAAGATGTTTTAATTCACATCGTGCTATTGCTATCGTGTAGAGTATCAATTCAATATCTCCAAGAAAGGTTCAAAGCGAAGCGTTAAATTGCACTTTCAATCAATCACTTGCCCTTTGTCAGGGGAATACTCTGTAATAAAATCAGAAGAATGCGCCACTTACAGGAAGGAACCTCAAGTATGTAATGAAATTGAAAAAATGAAAAAGGACAATTAAATCGTGCTGAACAAGACGGGACTGGCGGTAGTGTGCGGGATAAACGAGGGTTAAATACGCATGCAAATCTATAGCTTGCTAGAAAGAACCATGTGGGGTCAAAGAATTGACCAATGGTGAGTGAGTAGTGGTTACGGAAAATCGAAACGGTGCACCAGGTGAAAGTTAACGTAAAACCGACAGAAAATCAGGAGCGATGAAAAAAGGTGAACGTTTGCACCAGGGTCGAAACGTCGACACACTCCCCCAGTGGGCCTGTACTTGATATCATCCCAGCCCTGCCTTTTCACAGATGAATGTTCTCTGTGTGTCATCAGAAAATCATGAAATTAATATTTGTAAATCCATAAGGGACAGACCTATCTGTAAAACTGGTGCCACTATGAACCACCACCAGTTTTACTAAGGATACCAGAATGTGTAATGAATTGGTTACTGAATTTCCCTTTTGGATCCCCCTCCTTTGTATCTGTCCTACCTCGAGAGCACTTTCCTTTTTCACACTCCCCTTGGAGCAACCTCTTTCTCTATTTGTAGCATTGAATATGGTGAACTGTTATAAAAGTAACTAAATAATAAACAGTCACTATTAGAGCAATATTTAGTTCCTTTGTGTCTTTTGAGGATATACTTGTTTGCATTGTAAAGAACATGGTGGTACATTAATGATACAATGCTAATTCTATATGTACCGGATGCCCTTTGACTAATGAATGTTTTTCATAACTGAATTGTAGCTTTAAAGAAGTCTAGGACCATTGCTTCCTATACCAATGGTGAGCATCCATGGCATATGACTGTAATACCTGGGAATTCAAAGTAGCCTGTCCATATGAGGCATTTGTACATGGGAGTACATGATGATAATGACAAGCTGATGTTTTGAGACTGTGCATTTCTCAAAAACTGAAAACAAATATTTTAAAGGCCGTTTTAGTTTTCAAAAATGGGATTTCTTCTGGAAAATTGAGTTTGTTTGCCCACAGTGGAAAGTAGTATTAGATAGAAAAATGTGCATTTTCAGAAACTGGTGAATGATAATTCAAGCTGAGCTGGGGAGACATAATGCTGTGCTTATGTCCTTTGTGCCACTGGGCATGTCAAGATTTGAATGTTACTTCATAAGTCAAGGGGAGGCAATTAATATTGAAGAACGTTTTCCCAGCATTTTTGCTGGTAACCACACTTGGTATACTTGGGTGGTAACTACTGAAAATCTTGCTTTGGGTGGTCATAGTGTAGTCACTATTTTACAGGTATAAAATGTGCTAGTAGCTCGGGAAGACTTTCCTTGAGCAGAAGTAGCTCTCACTACAGAAAAGGTTGGAGACCCCTGGCCTAGAGGACTAAGAGTAAGAAATTACCACTGGGAACAGAGAAGCAGCTAGCAGCACTGTATAGAGGACTTAGAATGGGGAATTACCACTGGCAACAGAGACACAGCTGCAGCACTGCCTACTGGACTTAGAATGAGAAATTACCAATGGGACTAGAGAAGCAGCTAGCAGCGCTGCCTAGAGGACTTGGAATGAAGAATTACCGACAGGACCAGAGAAGCAGCTAGCAGCACTGCCTAGAGGACTAAGTATGAGAAATTAACTCTGGGACCAGAGAAGCAGCTGAAGTACTGTTTAGAGGACTTAGAATGAGGAATGAAAACTGGGACCAGAGAAGGATCTGCAGCACTTCTAGAGAAATGAGAATGATGAATTACCGACGAGACCAGAAAAGCAGCTAGCAGCACTGTCTAGAGGACTTAGAATAAGGAAATAATGACAGGACCAGGGGAGTAGCCAGCAGCACTCCCTAGAGAACTAAGAATAAGAAATTGTCACTGGGAACAGCGACACAGCAGCAGCACAGAGAGATCAGAGAAGCACCTAGCAGCACTGTCTAGAGGACTTAGAATAAGGTATTACCGGTGGGACCAGAGAAGCAGCGAGCAGGACTGTCTGGAAACTGGGAATGAGGTATTACCTACTGGATCAGACAAGCAGCTAACTGCTCTGCCTACTGGACTTGGAATGAGAAATTACCAATGGGACCAGAGAAGCAGCTAGCAGCGCTGTCTAGCGAACTTGGAATGAGGCATTACCGACAAGACCAGAGACGCAGCTAGCAGCACTGCCTAGAGGACTAAGAATGAGAAATTACCACTGGGACAAGACAAGCAGCTGAAGTACTGTTTAGAGGACTTAGAATGAGGAATTACCACTGGAAACAGAGATGCAGCTCTACCTAGAGGGCTAAGAATGGGGAATTACCATTGGCAACAGAGACACAGCTGAAGCACTGCCTAGAGGACTTAGAATGGAGGAGTTACCAACGGGACCAGAGTCAAAGCTGGAGCACTGTCTGGAGCACTTAGAATGAGGAATTACCAATGGGACCAAATAAGCAGCTATTAACACTGTCTAGAGGACTTAGGATGAGGAATTACCACTGGTAACAGAGACATAGCTGCAGCACTGCCTAGAGGACTTAGAATGGGTGAGTTACTGATGGGTCCAAATAAGCAGCTAGCAGCCCTTATACAGGACTAAGAATGAGGAATTTCCACTGGGAACAGAGACCCAGCTGCAGCACTGCCTGGAGAACTTAGAATGAGGAATTACCACTGGGATCTAGGAAGCAGCTGCAGCACTGTCTAGAAGACTTAGAATGAGGAATTACCACTGAGACCAGAGAAGCAGGGAGCAGCACTTTCTAAAGGACTCAGAATGAGTAATTACCAAAGGGCCCAGAGAAGCAGCTAGCAGCACTGTCTAGCGGACTTAAAACTTGGGAATTACTGACTGGACCAGAGAAACAGCTGCAGAATTATCCAGAGCACTTAAAATGAGGAATTACAGATGAGACCAGAGAACAGCTAGCCGCACTGTCTTGAGGACTCAGGATAAGGAATTACTGACTGGACTAGAGAAGCAGCTACTAGCACTGCCAAAAGCACTAAGAATAAGGAATTACCACTGTGACCAGAGACACAGCTCCAGCAATGCCTAGAGGATTTCGAATGGAGGAGTTACCGACCGGAGCAGAAAAACAGCTAGCAGCACTGTCTGGGTAGCTCAGAACGAGGAATTACCACTGGGACCAGAGAAGCAGCTAATAACAGTGTCTAGAGTATTTAGAATTGGGAAATGACCGATTAGTCCAGAGCAGCAGCAAGCAGCACTGTTTGGAGGTCTTAGAATGAGGAATTTCCACTGGGAACAGAGACACAGCTGCAGCACTGCCTAGAGGAGTTAGAATGGGGAAGTTGCGGATGGGACCAGAAAAGCAGCTAGCATCACTGTCTAGAGGACTAAGAATGAGGAATAACCACTGGGAACATAGACACAGCTGAAGCACTCTCTAGAGAACTCAGAATAAGTAATTACCAATGGGACCAGAGAAGCAGCTAGCAGCACTGTCTATAGGACTTAGAATGAGGAATTACTGACACGACCAAAGAAGCAGCTGCAGCACTGCCTAGAGGACTTAACATGTGGCAATTAGTAACGGGAGGACCAGAGATGCAGCTGCAGCACTGCGTAGAAGACTTAGAATGAGCCTGCCCTACGAGGAAATCAGTAGACAATCTCTACTAGAAAACGCAATTATAACACATTTGTACAGTCATACGTGTAAATTCCTTGCTCTCCTTATGTTTTTTAAGGAAAGGAAGCAGAGTCTAATTACTTTTATTGTGGATGCAGTTTCCTCAAAATAAGTAATCTCTATTGTGCACAGCAATGATGGGAGGAAGGGGGTGTGAGCGAGGAGGCAAGAGATGGCCAACAAAAAGGAACAGCAAGCAGCGGTGTAGGAGGGACGACAGCAAAGACGGGAGGGAGGGGGCGGAAGTGAGGAGGAAACAGATGGCCAGAGATTGCCGACAAAAAGGAACAATCAGTGAATTCCGCTGGGAGGAAACCAAGCACCCAAAGGCAGGACAGATGTACTACTAACCAACCAAAGCAAAGGAATTTCGAAAGGCAGGCAAAACAACCAACCAAAAGCGATGGGCATATTTAAAGCCCATAGACTGAATACAGCATGTCTTGCAGACAGGACATGCGCTGTGTAGGCTCGACCTAAAAATGGCAGGTTTTCCCTTCAATAGAGTTAGGAGGTGCACATAAAGGGGAATGCATTCATGTGCATTACAGCTGAGAGTTAGAAATCAAAGCTTGACAGCGAGAGGAATGTGGGCCTCTGTGTAAGCTAGAAATCCTAAACATTGAAAGGACTAAAGAGTATGATGAGTTAGAAATTACAGAGAAGGGACAGAACCTGTATGTAAATTAGAACTAAGGGAAAGAGTGGTAATTTCCATTTAATTCTGTTTAGGAAGATTTTAAGGCTAGAACTAATGAATGAATACCGAGATCACAAAACAGGAAGACAAGGATTAAAAAAAGATTGCAGGGTGTTTAAAAAAGCACTTCCAGCAGCTGTGCAATCATTGATCGACCCATTGCAGCACCAAAGGGAGAGCAGACAAGCTTTTTCCAGCTATGCTACACCCTCAAGCCACACCCCTCACCTGAACTGCCCAACTATCCCCTAACAATTACCACCTGTACAAAGTATTTGGTAAATATCAGAGGAATAGTAATCTGAGTAAAAAAAAAACATGAAGGTTCTCACCTGGTATTCCTGGCTCAATTTATTTTTTCTACGTTTTAGGGACTATGGGCCATATGTATCAAACCCCCCTTTGCGATTCTCAATTTGCGATTTTTAGCGAATCGCAAGTTGAGAATCGCAAAACGGGATGTATATAAAAAATTGCAATTAAATAGTGATTCCGTAAAAATCGCTACTTAATTGCAAGATTTCAAATAGCGATTCCTTATCTGAAAAAATCGCAATTTTGCGAAATTCGCAAATTAGAGAATCGGAAACTCAGGTGCAGCATGATGACATCACAACCAGGAAGTGTGACTACCCATGCTGCCCCTGAGTTTCTGAAGCACAGTGTGAGAGAAGGAGTGGAGGTGAGGGAACTCTGCAGTGCAAGAACCAATGGCAGACACTGGAGACATGGCCAGCCAGGACAAACAGCAGCAGGGGGAAACACCCAGGAAGAGAAAACATACGTTTTCTGAAACTGAACTGGAGGTCCTGATACAGGAAATGGTGATAAGCCACGAACTGCTCTTTGGCAAGAAGTCCCTGCGGGGGCCGGAGACACGCAAGCGTAGGATCTGGTTGGACATCCAGCGCAAAGTCAATGCAGTAGGTGTCACCCACAGGAGCATGGAAGATCTAAGAAAGCGCTGGTATGATATGCGCCAGCGCTCCAAGGAGAAGGTGGCTGCCAGGTTGGAGCAAGCAAAGAGACTGGTGCTGGGACCTCCACCGCCACTGACTCCACACCACTTGAGGAACTGGTTGAAGGGACCCTGCTACCAGAGAGTGTGATGGGCGTGTCCGACCTGGACAGCTCTGACCCCCCGGCACCAAGACAAGGTAAGAAGCATGCCATCACCCCCCTGATACCCCCCAACTACCCCCACACACCCAGTAGCGACCCATGGGCAGAACAAAACAAAAACTCCAGTGCAGGTACCCAAGCACACACAGCAATTCATTATGGGAAATGTAGTCACATGCACATTACAGTGGTGCATTTACACCCAGCCAGTCCCTAACAGCATATGCACATCAGGAAATGCAAAATACAGACAGACAGTACCCATGTAAATCCAAACAGTGACATTTAATGCATGACAAGTGCAAGTCTGGACAGAAAATTAATGTGTGCATTTACGTCCACAGCACCATCAGAAACACAGTAACTAGTCAGAGGAGGAGAGGACGAATCACCAAACCCAGAGGTACCAGGGCAAGAGGATGAAACGGAGGAGGAGGACAGCCCTCCAAAACACCACAGGCATATTGTAGTGCCACCACTGCCCCCACTGGAGGATGAAGGCCAGGACACAGATGGCGATGTACAACCAGTCCCAGCATAGCCAGAGCCACAACACCGTGCTGATTCGATCCCGCCAGTTCCATCAAGGCGCAGGGCAAGTACATCCACCAGTGGAGCAGCCCCAAGAGAGGACACAGTCTTCGGCGGGCTGGAGGGCCAAATGTTGGCGGTACAGTGCCTGCAGGCGAAAATCATACGCTCATTACAGAGGGAGGTCAGGGCTGGCTTCATGGGCATGACGGGTGCCCTGGAGGCACTCTGTGCGGAACAGAGGGCAGATCGTGCTGCTAGGCACAGGGAGATGCAGCGCCTAGATCTGTACACACGGGCAGTTAAACGGCTGTCCTCAGCAACAAATGTGCTGTCAAGCAAAGCATATGTATGCAGCGTAAGGTGGCACACAACAGCCAGGACGTGGCAAGGGCCCTGGTACAGATCACATCTGCTGTGGATGAGCTGCGGGCAGCTCGCACTACTGGACCAGAAGTCCTCACTCCAACAGATGAGGATGCACAATCAGGCAGGAGCAGCATCAACCCCCCCCCCACCCCCGCCACCCCCGGAGAGGCGCCGTAGTGGGCGTCACAGCAGGGCTACTGGGACATGTGAGGAGGGCACTGTGCACCCCTGCCAGGGGATCCGGCACGACAGCGCCGCACTTGAGGTGTACTAAGTTGGACCTGGAGTTGGGTGCCTCAACCCAGTTCACATGGACACTTGCTCCGGATTGTGCAATCGCACTGTGATAATAACATGTGCTGTGCATTTGACTATACATTGTGGGGAACACAGGCTGTGTGCCGTCATTTATCCTGAAGTTAAGGAAATAAAACACTGCCTTACAACTGATATTTAGCATTGTGTCATATATTCTTACCTAGAAATATTTGCGTGTAATCTCATCTCGCCTCTGGCGCCCAGCAGCTGCACCAACTACACCGGCTGGCATGCGTCCTGGCGCTGGCCCCTCATCATCGGATGAATCCGATTCACTTAGCTCCACTGGGGTGCCTTTCCTGGTGGCGATGTTGTGCAGCATGGCACATGCTACCACTATCTTGCAACAGGTCTGGGGGCTGTATTGTAGTGCCCCTCCACTCTTATGTAGGCATCTGGATCTGCTCTTGAGTATCCCGAAGGTCCGCTCAATGGTACATCTGGTTGCTATGTGGGCACTGTTGTACCTCCGCTCCCCAGCGTTGGCAGGATTCAGGTAGGGAGTCAGAATGAAGCCACGGACCGCATACGCACTGTCACCTGTGGGGTGGGAGGAATATGGTTAAACACTGTCCTGACAATGCTATCCTTTACTAGTGTGTCCTTTGTACAAATGCATTTACCTAGTAGGTATCCCTCACCAAACTCCCCACTTGTGAGTCGACAGTGTACCCCACTGTGGCGGAAGATGAAGGTGTCATGCGTGCTGCCTGGCTATTTTGCCACATTGTCGGTGATGATGTGCTTGCCATTACACACCACCTGTATGTTCAGGGAATGGTAGGATTTGTGATTCCTGAACACAGACTCGTTCTGTGAAGGGGGGGATTTTGCGACATGTGTCCCATCTATGCATCCAATGATGTGGGGAAATTGGGCTATTTGATAGAACTCCTGCTTGGTCTGGTCTAGTGCCTGTGGTGTGCTGGGGAAGTGGATGTGTTGATGCAGCCTCTGGAGCATGGCATCAAGGAACGCGTGGAAAAAGCACGACAATGCACTCTGTGAGACCCCTCCTGCTGAGGCTATCACCCCCTGGAAGCTACCTGATGCCAAGAGGTGCAGTGAGCACAGGACCTGGATGTGGGTGGGGATGGTGTGTGTCCTGTGTGTGGGGTGTTCAAGCATAGGTTTGAGCTCCTCAATTAAATCAAGGATGCTCTCTTCATCCAGCCTTTAGTTTGTATGGGTCTCCTCCTCAGTGCGCTGGAACAGGGTTATGCGCTCACAAAAGATCCTCTCCTGGCATCTCCTCCTCTGTGCAGCAGCTCTGATTCGCAGCCTCCTGGCTATCACGAACAGCCCAGCCATTGTGGAAAAATCTGTTGCATTGTGGGCCTCCTTAAATAGTTTGCACCTGGTTACCACCTGCTCATACTTGGTGGTAATCGCGATTCTCAAATTACCTAATATGATGAAATCGCAATTTGCGATTTTTTCATACATTTCATTGCGATTACCAAAAATGCGAATTTTCAAATTGCGATTTTCGCTATGTGCAAATCGCAATTTTGGAATTCGCACCAATATACGCAGACTTTCTGATTCGCAGTGTGATTAATCGCTATTTTAGCGATTCCTTATATTTGCGATGCGAGAATGTCTCATACATCACGTTAGCAAAATTTTAGTCCCAAACGCTGTTTTTTGCGATTCGCAGCGTTTGCAAGTAAAATTTTGCTTCATACATATGGCCCTATGACACTAATTATTTTGCGCTCATGTTTTTACCGCGAATATGTATTTAAAACGCATGCCAATACACGCAGTGTTTTAGATTTAAAAACAATGTATTTGTGGGGGGAGAACCCCCCCCAACTTACCTGAAATGCGTGGTATTGGCATGCGTTTTAAATACATAGTCACGGTAAAAACATGCGCGCAAAAAAATGCGTGGTAAAAGCACAACGAGGTAAAAATCTCATTGTAAAGGCTGTTTCCCATCCTCCACTAAGTGTGTTGATAAAAATTGTATAAAAGTAGTGCGAAAATATATAGAAATTAGAATCACATGCTTCAACTGATCAGACGATGGAATGCTGGTCAGTTAAATTGCACATAAAATAGTTTTGATGCTTACCTGCAATTTTTGCATTAAATGTGTTAGACTTCCATGAGTTTCCTGAATGTCATTTTTTTCTTTCAGTTTATCTTCTTTCTCCTCCTTTCAAAATGTTCTCTCACTTGCTCTTGGTCTGATAATAAAAATCCAGTTGCTTGTGCCCAAGATAGTGGAGATGGAATGTTTCTCCTCCTTCCCGCTGGACCTAATGAAATCAGCAGCCATACTGGGTACCACCCTGGCTCACAAATTGCTGAAACGTACTGCATGCACAGCAAACCAATCCTAGCCAAAAATCAGTGGACTCACGTCCAGGGACCCTCTAGCATACTTGTTCTGATCCGCAGAGTAAGCCTAGCACTTTGCAACACACCCAAGATGGCCACTGAGGCCGGATCCTGAAGGAGACCAAAAGCAGGCATGACTGACTGAGGAGCATGACGAACCCAAGGGAGGGGAGAGGACACCTCCTCAGATAATAAGCAGAAACTTATGCACAAGCCCTCAGAATTCAAAAGAATACAAGAGTCAAATTGTAGACATATTGAATTGGTTGTCAGTTAACTCTCTTTGTATGTATAGAAAGGGTCTTACCTGTTTGCCAGCCAACCACTCGACTCATAGGCAGAGACACAAGGCGTGGAGGTATAGATCTATATAGTGGCCATACTTACAGAAGAGGCCTCATGAGACAGACACAGAGGGCAGTCAATTTTTGATGGAAATAGTCATCAATAACATAGACTAACCTTGGAATCTTTGACTGCGACTTTGCCTCCTTGACGCCAAAGAAGGCACAAAAGGTATCCTGAGTCTATAAGCGGGCATGGGGTCACCCATCAGATGCACCACAACTACAACTGCAAACAGCGAAGAGACAACTTATATCTAAGATAATTGTGAAGAGCCTAAGTTCCTGAGGAAAAACTTGCTAGAACTACAGAACCACAATATCCCCCTACAAGCCAAACTTAAATACCTAGAAAATAGATCAAGAAGAAATAACATTAAGAACCTGTTGAGCCTAAATGGAGTGAAAGGCAAAGAAGACTTCATACAGAGGTTATGCAATGCAATCCTACAAGCTCAAGATATAGGCCCAAAGGAATGGGAAAGCAGAAATGTGACTGCATCCTTTACACAAACTAACAATTGTCCACCAGATATTGTAGCTAGAATACACCACGACCGAATGAAAGTACGCAGAAGGAAGGCATCAAAGGGAAAGGATAAGATTTGAAGGACATATATTACAGCTCCTTCATGACTTATTGTTAGTCACATTTCAGAAATGAAAAGCCCAATCACAGAATACCTATGACAACAAATTCCATATATATGTGGTCATCCCTTTAGGAACATCTTTATCAGGCAGCAGCAGCTTATTCAAATTGCATCACTACAACAGGAAAAAGCATAATGGGACTGGATAAAGGTGAAGGTCACACAGTATTGACTATTGTTCATAAATGAGTTCCTTGTGAATTCTGTTTTGTACTCTGTACCTACCCGGTTCACAAGGACATAAGGGTTGCTCTTGTTACTTTGAATATTGTTTGCGCAGGTTTGCCTGCAAGAGCTAGATTATATATCGCTCTGACCCATAGAATTGGGTTGTTTTGTTTTGTGTATTGTATTGTTTATGGTTGTATATAAATTGTATTGTATTGTTTGTGTACATATTTTGTCAGGTGTTTAGGATCGGATTGACTGTAGTCTGTACGTCCCCTTGAAAAGAACATCCACTAGAGGATGTCAGAAAGAGAGGCTCCACTGTACACAGAAGAATATATTGCAAAGGTCATCAGTGGTCCATCTTTGTTCTCTACTACTACACAGTCATTAAACACTAATCCCAGAGCAGTTCTTCTAGATAAATTAGAGCGAGCAAAGAAAAAACATGTTCGCACAGAGCTGCATGCTCGAATGTTAACCGAATACCTTTGAGCAAATATCATTCCACAAGGTTTAATAGTAAGGAACATCCCAGGCATTTTTAGAGACGATAAGAAATTCAAAGGGGGCTTCTCACATATATCGACTACATGCTCTAGGCATTGGATGGTCCTGGGTATAGAAACTGCCTTAGAACATAGCAAACAGGAGTTAATTGAGATCGAAAATTTGGAGAAGGAGCTTTTTGGATGTGATAACATAGAAGAATCCAAATTAGCTCTAGAAAAACTAAATAAAACAATACAAGAGTTTAATGCTTTTGAACTGAAGAAAAAAGCGGATAAAGTTCAAAAAGATATTCATGCATATAGTAGAGAAAAAGCATTTCCATATCTAGTAGAAGATTTCTATGTCCAACCACAGCAGTTTAAGAAAAACGTGACCTGGGGAAGATTCAAGAACAATAACCTGGTGGGTTTTTCAGAGTCATCTGCAGGTTCTGAGTCCTCAGACGACGCGGCGGAAGGTACAAGTGCACAACTAAGGCAACAACAACAGCCCTTTGTAGGACAGGCCCAGCCCCCTTTTTTAGGACAGGGACGGAGGGGCAGGAGCTCCAATCGGAACCAGAGAAGGAATTGGCACCAGTTTGCCGGAGAAAGGCAAACGCGCCGCCAATACTATTCATGGGGCCCAGAAAATTAGTTACCCTCGAAAAAGAAACGGGACATGAAGAAGCTATGACTAATACTATAATTGGAGATTCAAGAGAGCCAATGCAACATTCCTTTATGAATGTTAACGAAAGATCAAATGTCAATAACACTATAGTCCCTGTGAGGCCATCAAATGAGAATATGGAAGGAATTATACCAGTCTTTAATCTATCCACACATTTGGGGCCTCATGTAGGTAGCATACAAGTTACCACTTCTTAAATACCGAACGTTACCGAATCGGTATTTAAGAAGTGGTAACTTGTATGTAGGTAATCCTTCGGAAAATATTACCGAATCGGTAAAATTACCGATTCGGTAATTTTACCGATTCGGTAAATTACCGAATTCAATAATGATCCCCCTACATACCAAAAGCCAAAATACCGGTCGGTAACGGTATATTTACCGAAAATCGGCCGTTACCGACCGGTATTTGGCGACCTACATGAGGCCCTTGATGAATAATCATGAACTATCACTTTTGAGCAAAGGCTTATCTTTTGTGATAACAGAATCTACTGACTTCTTTAAGTTACAAACAGAACTTCATAAATTCTTCAGATCCTTACGACTGAGGGTTTTCTTTAGTGATCAGGAAGATAATCCAACTACCCCAAGATCACTGATGCGTCCAAAATCTACTTTCATACCTACTAACAGCATGATGCCACCTGAAATCGTGGCATTTGAGAAAGGGGTATTAGAAGACATACTCAAATTGAAAGAACAAAAAAGATTCACTCCTTTCAACATTTCTAAAGTAGAACGTGAGGCCTTGCTTTCATTGAAACACAATGAAAATATTATTCTGAAACCAGCTGACAAGGGCGGCGGCATCGTAATTCAAGAAAGGAGTAAATATGAGGCAGAAATAATGAAACAAATAAATAACACAGAACACTACAAACCTTTGGTAGGTGACCCCCTTAAGGATATCCAAAAGTCCATACAACAAGTTACAAAGAAAGGATTGGATGATGGTTTTTTGACCAAATTGGAGTTTGATTTCCTAAATAAGAACTGTCCAAGGACTCCTGTCCTGTATACTTTACCAAAAGTACATAAGGATAGTGCCAATCCCCCAGGTAGACCGATCCTATCAGGGTGTGGGTCAGTCATGGAACCGTTGGGGTATTATATCAACAGTTTTATTAAAGAATATGTCCCCAACTTATCCACTTATGTGAGGGATAGCACTTACATGATTAACTTAGTGGAGGGCTTGGAATTTGACCCTATAAAAGAAACCTTGGTGACTATGGATATAAATTCCTTATACACCAACATCCCCCAACAGCAGAGTATAGAGGTCATACAGAACATCTTGAATGGTCGACCAGCACCTGTTGAGATACCGACTGGGTTCATCATTGATTTACTGAAAATTGCACTAACCAAAAACTACTTTAAGTTTAACACAAACTATTACCAACAGTGTTCTGGAACATCGATGGGTGCAATTTTTGCTCCAAACCTGGCAAATCTTTATGTAGGAGATCTGGAGAATAAATACATCATTAACATCGTTAACCCCTTCCACACAAATATACGATGTTGGAAGCGATACATCGATGATATTTTCTTTATTTGGGTTGGAATGGAGGAAGATCTAGATGCTTTCATTAGTTATTTACATACATGTCAATCATTCTTAACCTTTACATATCATAAAAGTAAAGAGATGGTACCATTCTTGGATTTGAAAATAAGATGCCGTGAAAATCATTTAAATGTGACACTATATCGGAAACCAACAGATAGAAACACCTTACTTGAGTACACCAGTTTTCACCCGAGGTCCCTCAAAGATGGCCTTCCTTATGGTCAATTTTTGAGGCTAAGGCGTAATTGCACGGAAAAGGTAGACTTCTTCACGGAAGCTAACATCTTGAGTGCCAGATTGCGTGAGCGGGGCTACCCAAAGAGATTGATAAAAACTTCAATGAAGAGAGCCTGGTTTAGTCCCCGGGAAGTGTTACTTGAGAAAACCACGCGAGAAAGTGTAAAAAGAAGTGTATGTGTCACCACTTTCTGCCCAGTAAGCACGCAAGTACAGAAGATCGTTAAAAGACATTGGCCCACTCTGAACACTTTAGAGTGCTGCCAAGAACCCCCCATGTTTTCTTTAAAAAAAGGAAAAAACATAAAAGACCATCTAGTTCACTCAGACACCAGTATACACCAGAATAGAAAGACTATACAAGATCTGTGGTCATTACCAGCTCTCACAGGCCATTATAAATGCGGAAATTGCACAGCCTGCAGTTTCACTAAAGAAACCAAATTTTTCACGCATGGGAACGTGAATACAAAATTGCATGATTTGACTAACTGTGCCACAATGAATGTTATTTATTGCATTTGGTGCCCCTGCAATTTGATCTATATTGGCCAAACTACCCAGCAAGTGAGAGCTCGAATTGGCCAACATAGGAGTCGCATTCGATGTCAAGTAATGAATGCACCACTAGTGGACCACTATGTAGAGAAAGGGCACTCTGCAGAAGATGTACAATGGCAAGTGGTTGAGAAAGCAAAGATGCCTCCGAGAGGAGGAGACATGTCAGTAATTCTGCAAACACTAGAATGTAAATGGATTGACAAATGTGGATCCATTCGAAGCGGATTGAATAGTCTTGAAGAGTGGCGCAGGTTCATAAGCATACATTGAGTATTGGTCTATTTCTAACTGAAAAATTAATTGACAGGGCTCTGTCGTGGCATCTAAAGGAAATAGATGAGATATGATGTATAAAGAATTTTTTAAGAAAAATTTACTGTCATTCAAGAAGAGACATTGTATAGATATATAGCAGTTTTTAAAATGCACTGTATATAATTGGGCACTATGGAAACTATGGTAACTGATTCCCCTCGTTCCTTCCCCGATATTATTGATGGTCTGTCTTATGAGTTAGGACATTGTTTTTGATAAAATCAATCAATATGTGAATTATGGTATAAGCAATTGCCTATCAATGACAAATGTATATGTTTGTGAACATTGTTTTTAAGTCTGTGATCACCTCTTATGAAAATAAGAAAAAAAGAAAAAAAGACTGAAATTACATGAATCTTATACTATTGGTTTACGGTATTATAATTTGAAGAGAAGGTTTGTTAGGATATGAGCCTAATTTTTTAAAATATATAAAGGAAGAAAATGTAAACTTGAACGATGTTAGGTCAAAAAACAATATATATCCGAATCGGAACGATGCGCCCTTCCCAATCAAAGATGGCGGACACGCATCCTGTTCTTATGTCCTAAAATGACAAAAGATCGGCTAGATTATTAGCCCGTTTGTCACAGATCGTTAGTAATATAAGGAAGGTCCTATATACCCACATCGTGTGAGGTGTAAAAGAAAGAATAATTTCATTTTTAACAATATGTATTTCCCAACCAAAAATGGCTGCCAGGTAGCCCACTTTGACTCTTACGGTACGTCGGAGCGCCACAACATCTATATCTCGGCACGTACCAGTTCCGGGTTGCCAAGCGGTATCCGGTCGTTTGAATTGAGTACAGCGTTATCCCTACTGCTGAACTTGCGTCTACATTAATGTAAGTGCGTGTAACACTAGTTTTTTAACGTAATAAGTACGTAAATAGGTTAGAACTATTTAAGAGCGGTATAGTCACTCATTGATTATTAATTTTTCAGTGAGAAACGCTTCGGTCAAACTGAAAATACCGAATATACCTGCCAGTATTCGAAAATACAGATTAAATTAAGTAAGTCCTTCAAATTGAAAACGTTAATACATATAGTGATTGATACACATAATAATGTACTTATTTGTACATACTAGATGCTGGAATTACCACTCCAAGAGATATCAATCTCTAGGAAGCAACATTGGGAAGTCATGAGCCACTCGGATTGAAACATTGGAGTAGAGTAAGTCAACTCTCCTTATCACTGGGGTGAGCACTTTCACGCAGTAGCGTAGCAAGTGTAATTATACACTGTCCCTTTGATTATAGGAATAAGAGATACCTATCTACCGTCAAGACACATTGGATCCTTCATGGATACAAGTGCACAACTAATGGTAAGCGACCATTTGTGGCCCCCACCTAAAAAGGTCTATTTCCTTAAAGTACTATATTAATAAGGTCACTAACGTAGAGTTTTATTTTGTTTAGTCCCCAGAAAATACAGTCCTGAAGAGACCCGGTATCTAGAGTGGGTCGAAACGTCGTCGGCAACACATATAAAGAGACAGTTTCTTTATTAACACTCACAAACGAAACCGAGTCTGTCCTTGTATAATTTCCAATAACCTTTTTTCTGTTTTTCACCATCGTCTTATACGAGTATTTATGTTAGGTTATGGTGTTTCACATGGGGTCACATGTCACTGTAAATATGAATTGTATATATGTGTAATGTGTATAAATGTACCTAATAAGTTTATGATATTAATGACCTTACAATAAAATTATACCTTCCTCGGCTGAGGTGAGGTTGATTATATATAACAAAAAGGGAATAGCCTTCTTTTGGGTTGGGCTTACTATTGAGAACGATGTATAATTGATTTGATATGACTTTTGTAAAGAAAAGGCATATGAGGTTGTGATTAATTCAGAGTGACATCATTTGAGTCACACAGTATTGACTATTGTTCATAAATGAGTTCCTTGTGAATTCTGTTTTGTACTCTAAATGGAGTGAAAGGCAAAGAAGACTTCATACAGAGGTTATGCAATGCAATCCTACAAGCTCAAGATATAGGCCCAAAGGAATGGGAAAGCAGAAATGGGACTGCATCCTTTACACAAACTAACAATTGTCCACCAGATATTGTAGCTAGAATACACCACGACCGAATGAAAGTACGCAGAAGGAAGGCATCAAACGGAAAGGATAAGATTTGAAGGACATATATTACAGCTCTTTCATGACTTATTGTTAGTCACATTTCAGAAATGAAAAGCCTTCCGCCCAATCACAGAATACCTATGACAACAAATTCCATATATATGTGGTCATCCCTTTAGGAACATCTTTATCAGGCAGCAGCAGCTTATTCAAATTGCATCACTACAACAGGAAAAAGCATAATGGGACTGGATAAAGGTGAAGGTGGAGACAATGAACAAACCGCAGATGTCCCCAAAACATAAGCAAGAAAGTCCCAATGTAACCGGCGGACATTTGCCACAAATAAACGTCAGAGAAAACCAAGTTCTGAAACCAAGAAAAAGACGACGCATGCCCTCATCAAATCATTCAGAGCGATTTATCAGAAGACAGCAGACGGGGAATCACCAGGCAGTAGCTCATAAGTGAGGGATAGTGTGGTTTGAGAGGGCCAGACCCGAGACCATGAAACCAGGAGTTCTCCAGGTGAAATAGGAATAGGAGCCGGTGGGGAGGGAGGGGGCAAAGGTATGAGACGAAGACAAGAACATAATATAGGAAAGAGGAGTTGATATGCATTAGAGGGAAATGGACAGTTCAAAATCGCCCCATTAGGGGGCATTAGTCTGTTTGATTGTTCAGGCTGTAAACGAGGGGACCCATCAAGGGGGAAGGAAACCACTGGCAGACATCAAGGATAGGTGAATATAAAAGAACTGAGTTTGGACATAATCTAAGAAGATTTATATTTTCTCATTTGAGTCCATCCATGTGCACCCTCAGTAAACTATTGGAGATAAATGGGAAAAGAGCACAATCGCCTTTTACATATGGGGACTAAAAGCCAGAACCAAAAGAATAGTACATAGAAGTCAACAAGGAGACTAAAAGGTAACAATCTCCTTCCAAGAAGCACCTCCTCAAGAGAAACATGTGGCAAATGAGGTGTTTGTATTTGCCTCAAAGAAAAAATTATTTACCTCTGGTAGCATTCTTTCTGGTAGAAACTCTATCTAACCGCAGATGCATCACCTTAGAATATTCCCCAGGTTTAAGATTGGATCCAGAAACTTTTCTTCAGCAGTGTCCCTGCATGCCATGAGGCTATGCACTGGCTCAAATGGAAGTGAAGAGTGGAGCCTCATATATGGGCCACTCTAGCACGCTGACGTCAGTTCTTTTTTTTTCTTTTCCCTTTTCGTGGCCTCATATTCAGGGTGTGAACAAATGTTGGTAGCAGTGTGCTGAATACTAACATGGGGGTTTTAAGATATTAGAAAGAGGCCCCTTCACAGAACTCGGAGGTGGGAGGGCAGTGAGGAATCTGAGATTATACTGAGTGTCCACCAGAAAAAGCATTACCAAAGGTAAGTAACTTGTTCTGCTGATGGATAATTCTAACTGCATATTACTCACCTCGGAATATGTACAGAAGATCTACCCTCCCAGGTGGAGGGGGTGTGGGGTTGACTCAGACCAAAAAGTCCAGTAGGACCAAAAGGCAAAATATCCTTCCTGCCAGAACTTGTTCCCAAGGCAGTAGTGCTTAGTTAATTTATGTATTGACGCCCATGTAGTGGTCTGAGAGATGTCATGGACAGGTACCCCATGAGCCAACACAGTGGTAGCAACCTTAGCCTTGGTGGAGTTGTCTCTCATTCCTTCTGGAGATGCTCCTTGGCCGGTGCATTGCAGAGCTTAATGCAGAGGAGTATCTACCTCAACAGGATCCTCTTCTGTACGGACTTACAATTCTTCGTCCTGAAGAATCCCCACAAAAATGTGATCATCTACAAGGTGTTCCTAGGAACAACCAATTTAAAAGCTTAAAGCCCTTTTGGTGTCCAGATAATGAAGCCTATACTCTTCTGGCCAGGTAATGGATAACCCAATGTGTTAGGGAGTCACGACTTTTGGCAACAAGGCCGCTTGATTCCACAGCACCAACTTGTCCAGGAAAATTGTGGTGTATTTTGTTTGCATTCAAAGTGCCTGAAATTCACTTGTGAGATGAGCTGACGTAATCACAATGTCGAAGACAGTCTTCCAAAGTCAGTAGATGCAGTAAGCAACTATGCACTGGCCCCTAGGGCGTACACATGAGAAGCGTCAAGCTCAAGTTAAATTCCCACACTGGCATTGCAAATTGCTTGTGGGAGAAAATGTATGTCAAGCCTTAATAAATCTCATCACAACAGGGGATTTAAACAAAGACGGTTGGTCCAGTTTACGTAGAAAGGCCGAAACTGCTGACAACCCACTGCAAGGTCTTGCTGGGCCAAAGAGGACATCCAACAGCTTCGCTTGTAAGGGATCAGTTTTCAAAGCACCACACCTGGGCTAAAATATGTTCCAGCACCTGGCATAAATGGATTTCATGGAAGGGCACCCGGTGACCAGGATAACATCCACCCCTTCAAGCAGAAGATCAAACTCAGTCAGGACCTGCCCTGTTGCTGTGACAGAAGACCCTCATGAAGTGGTCGCCTCATTGGAGAACAGATGCTCATGCCCAGAAGTTCTAGGTAACACACACTCCTGGCCCAATCCTGAGCCACTAGGATGACTGGGGCCTGGCCATTTTTGATCCCTTTCAGAACTCAAAGCAGGAGAGGCAGTGGGGGGGGGAGGCGTGTAGTAGTCCTGTGTTCAATTCCAGCTAGAAAGCATCCAGGGGTGGCTCCTCTGTAATGGCGTAAGAACGTTGGCCCACTCGTCAGTCACAGAAAAATAAAATGATAATAAAACATCATTTTATTTTTCTGTGCCTGCCTTAGGCATGCACGTAGGGCGGGGAGGAGTGGTGGGCACTAAGATGTGCGCATGTAAGTTTGGCCAGCCGTCTTAGGCCAGCCAAACAGACATGTGCATTTCTATTTCTCCAACCCAGCTGTGTTCACAGCCGTGTTGGAGAAAAGCTGCAGGCTCCCAGGAACTGTCTGAGCGGCAGGCCTGGCCGCTCAGACCAATTCTGGTGCTGCTCTCAGAGCATAAGAGCAGCATCTGGATTGGGTAGGGAGCCTGCTTTCCCAGAGACTGCTAGAAGAGCACAGAGGCAGACATCGGAAGTAGCAGCAGCAAAAGGAAAGGTACGCTTTGCTAAAATTATTATTCCCCCTGTCCGTCTGTTCATCTTTGCCCCCCCCCACTTTCGTTTTATAGCAGCTACCACTGAAAGCGTCTCCTGAAGAGTCTTGCGGAAGCACCAATGTGCCAAGTTTTAGACATTGCGCATTCTCACCAGTAACCAGGGCGCTCTCCACTGTTGGAAGATGACCTGTGATATCTTTGTATGGGGAGTCTACTCATAATCTGCTAGACTCCGCCCACTCAGCTCATCCAGCTTGGCACTCAGCAACCCTCCCAGGTTGTTCATGAACAGGGAAATGCCCACGCGCTCCAACAAACCCCAGAAGGGGAGAGCCACTTGACACATGATCCAGGTGTCCACTCCACCCCTGGGTTGCAGTACTACATGGCAGTGGTGTTGTCCTGGAGAAACTGCACCAGCCTCCTCTAGGTGGTCAGTAAGAACACCTTCAGAGTCAAATGAATGGACTGCAAGTCCAAGAGATAGATGTGTTGCCAGACCTCTGTTGGAGACCAGAGTCCTCTCATATCGACCTCTCCAGCCCAGCAGGGACATTTTCATATTCACGTCAGCTCTAAATGGAGAAGAAGAGAAGGCTGTCACTGGACCACTTGTGTTTGAGCAGTCACCACTGCAGCTCATGAGCACTTTCCTCTAAAACCTAGATGACATCTATCAGATATCCTGGATGCTAGGTCCACTGGAACTTCAGATTCTATTGCAGAGTCCACATGTGCCATCGGGCGTACCTGACGAAGAGGATGCAGGAGGCTAAAGTGTAAGAAGTCTGAGAACTGCTTTCATAATGATTCAAGACTGAGGTTTAGTGTTCTGTACTCATTGCACTGGAAAGTAAGCCCTGAACTACATTGTGTCCCAGATAGCTCCAATGGATTGAACCCTCTGCAAGGGGTCAGGTGTGACTTTGGCTCATTGATAATGAACCCCAATGGTGTCAGAGAGTTCGCCGTCATCTGGAGGGGGTCTACGACTGACTACGCCAAGCCTGCCTCCAACAGCCAGTTGTCAAGGTAGGGGAAGACTGGTTTCTCTGAACTCCAATGGTGGCCAGCAAAAACCACCATCACTTTCATGAATACCTGAGGGGTGCTGGTGAGGCCAAAGGGCTGAACAGCAAACTGACAATGCTCCTAACCTACCATGAACTGCGGATAACGCCGGAGGACTGCAGGATGGGAATATGAAAATACATGTCCTGGAGTTCTGAGGACACCACACAGTTGCTGGGTCATGGGCAGACAGGATCTGGGCCAATCCTAGCATTTTGAATTTGTCCTTCCACAAGAAGGTATTCAGAGGCCAAGTATCCAAAATAGGCCTGAGGCCACCATCCTCCTTCTGAAAAACAGAAAATGGGACTTCCTCATCTTTCGGAGTCTAGTACTCCTCAAGAACACCTTTGGAGATCACCACTTGCATCTCTCTATGAAGAATGAATAGATGCTCATCTGAAATTTGCTCTCATGTGGAGGGAATATTTTGCGGGGCAAAAAGAAAAGGCAGGACACAGCCATGTTGAACGATTTGTGAGACTCATCTGTTGTATGCGATTGATCAGCACTCTGGGAGGAAAGGACAGATCCTCAGCTCCACTGGTTAGGCATGCACCACTAAGGGCAAATAAAAGTGGATTTGTGGCTGTAAAAGTAAGGAAAGAGGAATAAGAGGAGTGATGTCCCTGCTGACCTGTGCACTGCCTGCCAGACATGGGTCCATGGCTCCCAAATGACTGGGATGACTGCTGTACTGGTTGGGGAAACAATTTGGGTTTACACCCCAGCCCTCTAGAAAGCCTCTAAATGTTTTGAATTTGTGTGGAAACTGCTCATCAGGGGTCAAAAGATGTAAAAAATGCACCATAGTAATATTGTTCCTAAGCGCTCCAACACCTTCTCACCGAAAAGGTGTGACTCATCTAAAGGAATATCCACATGGGAAACCCTTACATCGCCAGAAATCGATGCATGTTGACAAAGTACAATACTAGTACCGACTGCCCTCCCCAGGCCATCTGTAGTATCCAGACCTGCACAAAAACATATTTGGCCGCATCCTGTCCATCAAAAATTGTCTGGGCCAAAGATGCAATAATGTCTTTGTACCTGCCAGCAAGATCTCGCTAGCCATGTACCATGGGGTATGTGCATAGCGACCACCGTGCCAAGAGAACCACTAAGCTTAGTCCTGGGTTGGATGACTGATATTTGAAGGGGAAACTTTAGTAACCGCTCAAAGCTAAGAAATATACCATTAATGTCGCCCAAGGAAACAATCCTTTCTAAATGGAGCAAAGTGAAGCTCACACTGTGGATGACTGGTATGGGAAACGCTACTGTGTAATGGGGATGCAGAAACTGACCCATAGCCTCCAAAATGGCTTCACCAAACACTATAATAAAGCAACGACATGCCCAGGACTCTAAGATCTCTACGAATGGTCCAGCTTCAAAGTGACATAAACAAATGCTTCTCTGAATAGGTAAAACAAAGTCAATTGTATCCTGCAATAACCACGTTAATGCTGCAGCTGTCTGGAGGGCAGGTAGGATTCGTGGTGTGTATTATGTCTGTGTTCTCTCTATGTTTCCATCAAGCTCGTTTTAGAATTTCAATGGAATTAAGTGAAAAAGAAAAATAAGTCTTTAAAACAACAATGTTGGTGCCCACCCCCTGCACAAATTAGGCACTTAGGACAGCTGCAAGTTCACTGCTACGCGACTGGAGCATGTCTTCGAACCCCATGCACTACACCCAATGCTTCCAACAAAGACCACACTACAAATCCTCTCCCTACCAGCAACGCACAGAGAATTGGGAATAGAGCGCTTTGTTGCTTCAATAGACGTACAAAGCACTGTATACATTTTGCAATACATTTTAAACATTCCATTTGGTGTGGACAACCTGTCCATGCCAGACCGATTTATTCTGAGCCCAGCCTTGGGCTCCTGTGACTCCATAAACAACTGTTGTTTGACCTCTGTTGCTTCGAACGTGTTCACGAGGCACCGACACCCGATCGTGACATCCACCAATGGACAGGCATTGCCACGCTCCTTAGATGCTAAGCTCTGGACTCAGTCCGTTGTGACAGGCTTATGGAGACCAGCGACAGCCATTCTCTAACAGCCTTCCCACCGACGCATGCCTGGGAGAGTCTTACTGCGCAGCAAGTGATACAAAGCACTGTTCCTGACCTCAGCCTCTTACTCATCTTGGCTGAGTGATATAACTAAATTACAGGTACACTGGACTTTGGCAGCACCAATAGGCGTCCATTATCAAAAATGAATGCTTACAATAAATCACTAACTATTTGGACAAACATTCAAATGGAAATGAAGGAAAAACCGTCAATAGCTATTAAAATGGTAACTAACAACAATTTGCAAGCATTCATAAATGACTCCAGAGGTAGAAAATAGAGAATTTTACTGAACTTTTCTCTTTATTTAGGACAGCCACATAAAACTATTCTATTTTACATGGGGAGTGGTCACATCACAGTGTAGGTGTGACATCAACCCTCAGCATTAAGGGCCTCATGTAGGTAGCATACCAGTTACCACTTCTAAAATACCGAACGATACCGAATCGGTATTTTAGAAGTGGTAACTCGTATGTAGGTAATGAGTCGGTATTTTTTACCGATTCGTTACTATTCGGTAATTACCGAATCGGTATTTACCGATTCGGTAATGAGGCATACCTTCCCATTGATGGGAAGGTATGCCTCATTACCGAATCGGTAAATACCGATTCGGTAATGGGGGGAACACATACAAGGGTGGCAGGGTGTCACATTGACACCCTGTTGCACCCCTGATTCGGCCATGTGTGCACATGTGGCACACATACATGCCCTAAGGGCATGTATGTATGCCACATTGCACACTGCTACGCGCGTAAAAATGCATTAACACATACATTAATTATTTACCACCAACTATAAGTTGGTGGTAAATACCGACTCTTAAACACACACACACACTCCCCCTACATCTCGATTTTGGTTTCGGAATTTACCGAATCGGTAAAATTACCGATTCGGAAAAGTTACCGATTCGGTAACATTACCGATTCGGTATTATTACCGAATCAGTAATTTTACCGATTCGGTAAATTCCGAAACCAAACTTCGTCCACCTACATACCAATAGCCAAAATACCGGTCGGTAACGGTATAATTACCGAAAATCGGCCGTTACCGACCGGTATTTGGCTACCTACATGAGGCCCTAAATGAGACATACAATTAAAAAAATATATGATGCTCTATATTGTTTAAGTTTTTAGCTCCCAACTAAAGTTACAAATAGAACGTATTGAACGAGAATGTATTTTAGCATGGCCCGTTCCTAACCAATCCAAGTGTTGAAACACAAAATTACCTCAGGAGTGTAGTAAAAGCAATCTGTGGTACCATTAGAGCAGTGAAGGTGCTCAGTATTACCGATGGAAAGTAAAAGAAAATGCACTGTTTCACTTTATATCTTGGTTGCAGAGGAGCATTGGTAGACCACCCTTCCTAACCCCTCCCTTAGCTCGCAGCCTGCAGAGCTAAAACTAAAATGATAATACCAATGTTTTATCAGCATCATGGCAGGCTCATGGACAGTGAGGTATGCGCACACAAATGTCATACTGGGGCTCCATAGCATCAGTGAGAAATATATTTTTTTGCAGATGTTGAGGAGCACTGGCAAAAAGCATTGACAAAACCAAAACGTGAGACGTATTAGCTTTTCCATTTCTTGTGATGCCTGGACACTATATGGTCTCCTGCTTTATCTTTATTTGATTTTGTTCTGTGCCCCATTGCCTTTCTTAAACCATTTACTGTTTTTGATGTACTTCCTTCTTTTTTTTATTATGTTTTTTGTTCTCTTTAATTTTATGGCGGCATCTCTGTGGGTGGCCGAACCCATGTCGTCTCTCTATATGCAGATGACGCACTGTTGTACTTCTGGCCTGCACTCTTAGACATATTGACCACGTTTGAAGTGGTGTCGAGGCTGCCTATTAATCGCCAGAAATCGGTTATCTTCCCACTGGCGGCCCTGATTAGGAAGGAAACTACAGGAATTCCTGTTGAGGCTTCGATAAAGTATTGTCTCCTGTGTATTCTTCTGGTCCCCAGACCAGCGATACAAATTTGCCCTATTGGGACTTGTGCTGGTCAAACGCTGTATTGCCATACACTAGACTGATGTGTGTGAATGTGGCGTGGCTGAAGAACGTCGCCTGCACGGATTAGAATACAGTGTGATTTAGAGGCTTGAAGGGAAATGTTGGAGAAGCTCCTGAAGGTTGAGAGACCGGAAGTGGCAGCAATGGGTTCGTCCCGAGCAGCTAACTCCCCCTTGCCTATGTGGACGCAGGAGACTGGTCCTCAGACTGATTAACTGACACTGTGTGAGGCTTGTGAATGTGGAGTGTGCATATGAGAAACACAGTCCACGGCATCATCGACTCCAGTGGAGCAAGACACAAATCCAGTAAGACAAGGACATGGGCACCTGCGAGATTTTTATTGTGTAACTGATAGATCATGCAAAACCAAAGTGGATGATGGACGGAGTGTTGAACATTGCAAGCACTCACCCCCAGTCAACTGATCTGGTTTTAATCCATCATCATTCTTTAGCTCACTCCGCCACCCCAGTTCAGACATGGCCATATGCAAATCCGCCTGACCCTGTGCCTCATGGGAACAGTCCAGCCCGAACTGCCAAGCCATGTCTTCCCTGGACTGGAAACAAGCATCCTGGGACTGGTTTCTGGGTAATCACCTGTCATCAGACAGGCTAGCTTGAATCCAGTGACAAAGTGAGCAAGGGACCCAAGTCTGGGCATACCCTACCAACTTAGGGCGGACAAAGCAAAACCAAAGGGGATGATGGACGGAGTGTTGAACATTGCAAGTACTCACCCCCAGTCAACTGATCTGGTTTTAATCCATCATCATTCTTTAGCTCACTCCGCCACCCCAGTTCAGACATGGCCATATGCAAATCAGTCTGACCCTGTGCCTGATGGGAACAGTCCAGCCCGACCTGCCAAGCCATGTCTTCCCTGGACCGGAAACAAGCATCCTGGGACCGGTTTCTGGCTAATCAGCCGTCATCAGCCAGACTAGCTTGAATCCAGTGGCAAAGTGAGCAAGGGACCCACGTCTGGGCATACCCTGCCAACTTAGGGCGAACAAAGCAAAACCAAAGGGGATGATGGACGGAGTGTTGAACATTGCAAGCACTCACCTGATAGATTATGCACCTGTGTTGGCAGATAGACAGCATTCCAGTTCGACACCCCACACGTCTGCATTCCTGTTGCCCTATAACTGGGTTTGATGGGGGTCTACCCTAGAAGGCAGGGGACACAGACCCCGGTACGTAGTTAAGTCCACCTCTCTGATTAAGGATTCTTTAGGAAATAACACCCGACTGCCTGTTGCTGAAATGATTTTTGATTTTTATTTTGTTTTGCTTATTGTTGCAAATGTATTTGTATAATTCATTTCATGGAAATTGTACTGCATGTTCAGCATGAAGACCTGTGATTTAAATGTTAATCCTGGGCCGGTATTCTGGGCAAGTCCTGGGGCGGTTGACTGGGATAGCAGTAAAATGTGCATGAGTCATCCATGTCATTTTTCTCGTGCTTCATGATTACGTGGGACAACATGCACTGTGATATTTGTGCAATTCTGAACAAAAAAAACTAGTTAAAAAAGGGGGCTTTAAAGCTTGTTTTACCTTCTACTGTTACTACTTTAAAGAGCAGGAAGACCATGGAAGGCCAGAGCCAGGGCTACCAAAGAACAAGCCAAACTATATATCCAGCGTCCCTTCTTTAAACTGAGCAAAGCTAAACTCAATTTAAAATTAAAAATATATTATGAAAAAAATAAAAAAGGAAGGAATTAGTGTAGTAATAAAAAAGTTAGGGCTGATGAACCCCGAGTTATGCTCCTGGCTTCTTTCACCTGACCACAGTCAAATCCTGGGGAAAGCACTCCCTCCTAGTACCACAGTTCGCTTCTCTGCTAAATCTGGGATCCGGTCAGGACACTCAGCCTTATGTAGGTGGGCTTGCATTTACCACTTCATAAATACCGAATCATACCGATTCGGTATTTATGAAGTGGTAAATGCAATGTAGGTAATGAGTCGGTAAATATTACCGATTCGGTAATTTTACCGAATCGGTAAATACCGAATCATGAAATTCTCCCCCTACATCTCAAAAGCCAAAATACCGGTTGGTAACGGTATAATTACCGAAAATCGGCCGTTACCGACCGGTATTTGGCTTCCTACATGAGGCCCTGAGGTAGGGGCACGGTGAATTTAAATGTGTGTGCTGCCGGCCACAAGTTCGAACCCGCCAGAAATGATTCCCTTCATCCTGCCAAGGTTGATGATTGGGTAACTGTAACAACTCACTTTAACACGGCATGAAATGGCTAAACTTTGGTTACAGTTCCCATGCTCAACAAATAATAACTATCAGTATTATTTAAAAAACTGGATAAATATCATTTTATAATCGAAGGTAGGCATTTCGATTCCCAGGCCTTTCTGACCCTGGAATCAATTTTTAGAGCCTCGTTGCTAAGCACGTCCGTTAGCATGCCATGTCAACCAATAACCTGAAGTGTTTGTGATTACATCACTATGACCTCATAATCAAGCTGGAAAACAGCACTCTGGTCGCTAACCCGATCAGCCACAGCTTCTTGAACATTGTAGGAGATGGGTTGCACTGCCGAAGACGTGGGAAACGCAGGAAGAACACATGAAAAACAAAATCGCAAGTGGTTGTCAAAGCCTTCATCCGGAGTAAGGAGACGAGGAGATAAAAGAGGTAGGAGTTCCAAAAATTTAGATTTAGTTAAAGGAATGATTTATTGACATACCGAAAATAAAAAAGGATAACCAAGGAACATTTCTGATATTTTTCAAATGCGTGCATTTCTTTATAGCAGCCAAAAAAGTCGCAAGTTTTTTTAACTCGCTTTCGATTCCCTCGAAAGACCTGTGTAGGGTTATGGGGTTGGTAGTCACTTGAAAGCCTGGAGCATGACATGTGAATGACTGCGCCAGCCATACTGGTCTCGAAACCATGAGCCTTTCAGAGCAAACGGTACGTTTCTTCGATAACACCAGTCAGCCTTCGACAAAATGGGAGACTAGTGCATGGAAATAGACCTATTTTATTCTCAGCTCTGTTGGGTGTGTGCTCAGAGTTCCGTCTGGTGTGTTCTGTTATATGTTAGATGTTTCCTACTGAAAGCTGATTTTGGGTGTATAGTGAAATTCAAGGTCCGCTGGGATCTGCACAAGCCTGCACTGGTGTGCAGCTTTGCCCAGTGTGCACTATTGTACTTATCTTTGGGCATGCTGTTGTGAGCTCACGAATGACCAATTTTATGTAGTATTTGAGTTTCACTGGAAGGGCGACCAGACAACTGTTTGTGTCAGGCGCTTGTGACGTTGTTGTTTGGAGGGATTGACCAACTTTATGGAATATCTGAGCAGCATTGGATGGGTGTGCAGGGCACTGTGGGTGTGAAGTTGGGGGTTTGTGTTGTTGTGGCTTTGAAGGGAGTGCAGTTGTGAGCATAGAGCTACCCAACTATACTGCGTACCTCTAATTTGTTGGAAACCAGTGTGGTGTGCTGTCTAAAGTTTTCTGTTTGATGTAATATCTGAATGTCTCGTGGCCACCAAGTTCCGTTGCATGCTGGGCTATTGTGTAGGAGTAAAGTACAGAAAGAGACCTCAAGTCATACATTCTCGGACACTCAAAGCCAACAGAAACCCCCAGCAAGGGTAAAGATAGCAACAAGTACAGAGCAGACAAATGTCCAAACACAGAACGATATCCCCTTGAATGTGGTGACTGAAGACAAGAAGACACAGAACGGGGGCCGGGAGGGGGTCAACTGGGCTCCTAATGTGTGGCTCCACCCCCACCCGTGGCCTGCCCACTCTCCTTTACTGGACAAGAGTAGTCACACAGTTGTTACTGCAGGCAGCTTGCCTCAACCTTTTCGGTACCGAAGGCTTGTGTTGGAGAAGGAGGAGGTGCACTAGAAAACGGTGATGCAGAGTGCTCAAGTTTGACGAAAGAGCAAATATTTGAGTAAGAGAGGAGGGAGCTCTGCAAACAGTATTTTGGGGAGTTCAAATGTGTTCTTTGTAGGTGCTGTTGGTGTGGGAGATGGATTCACAACACTGGTAAGATATACTACAAGACATCCTGGGCAAACTGAGGCTATGGATGGAGCAGCAATACTCATCAGCAAGCTCTGCCACAGGGTACCATGACCACTGACATGGCCCCTTCCGGGCTACCATAATGCATCAGGCAGGAAGGTGAGGAGAGCGGGACATGGGATGTGTGCGAGAGAGGGGATGCTACCTCGGACCTAATCTGCCCCCAAACTCAATGAAGTGGTTAAAGGTTTAACATGCTACACTCCCTGAGACACACCACGACTTCCTGTATAGGTCACCCAATGGGGGAGCGTCGAACTGTGAAATGGAAGACCAGCGAGACAGGCTGTCAGGTCACAATGTTAGGGGCTCATCCCTGGCAAACGGGTGGTGAGGGCACTAATCACATCCTTAGCAAGCTTTTGGCTAACTGGCAAATGCCAGGCCTTCAACCCCCTAGTCTGGAAGTGGCAGGAAGCTGGCTTTGATAGTCCCACATCCAGCCGACACATGCCAAGGCCACAGCCGAAAGATTTTGCACTTCAGACAAGAACCACTGAATCCTCAAGTCTCATTGACCTTGGACTGCCAGACCGTGAGAACAGAACCCTGCACTACAATTCCTTGTCCTTCTCCGTTTTCTTCTCACTTCGGCACCAGCAGGTTCTTACACATCTTTTATGCCTACTACTGCGACACGGGCACGGACAGAAGGAAGCATCCCTTCTATAAACCCCACACCTCTTCCTACAGCAGTGCAGGTGGCTACTCTCAACAACTCACTAGGCTCCTAGCGCTAAGGGCCCAAACTCTTACTAGACTATAAGAGTGCACTGAGACATCAGTGAGGGCCTTGAGCTGCCATTTCAAAAGCTCCTAGGCCTGACTGATTTAGCAGCTCAACACGAGATGGTCCGAGGGCCAAGAGCACTCTTCCTTGGGCTGCCTATACCCACAGCTCTACATTTCAGGCCTGCTATCCCTCTTCCCAAAAAGTTTTATAGTCACCAGACCTTCATCAGCAAAAACGCATTGGTGCCCACAGAAGTGATGATACTCATAAGATGCCAGTTGAACTACGAACACAAAATGCAAAGTATGCAGTAGAGGGAAGGCCATCTGTGACATTGTGCTCTTGATGGCATCCTCTAACCATTCACCCCCTCAGCCGACTGCAGGATTTGTCCTGGGCCTACCGCTAAGCATGCCTGGGCTTGTTCAAAAGTGATGAACCTCTTATTCAGGTAACGATCCCACATGGTCAGGCATTCCCCCTCCCGCCACTGCGCATAAGACACATTTGGTAAAAGAACAGAGAACGACCTCAGGACCCACCGGGGCAGGGTTTCTGCTTTGGGTGCTCTCCTCAGGACCACCAACACCACTCTGTGCCATACTTGACACATCTGTTGCAACAAATACAGGAGGGTATCAGGGACCCCATCTTCCATCATGAGCACCTCTATCAATGTGTGTGCATCGTGGGACTCCGCGAGCAGCGATTTTTCCCACGTTGGGTCCACATCAAGCCACTGCACCACGTACTGCAGTTGCGTTGCAGCATAATATTGAAAAAGATTGGGTAGTCTCAGTCTGCCTATCAATCAATCAAAGCCATTTATAAAGCGCACTACTCACCCGGAGGGTCTCAAGGCGCTTGGGGGGGGGGGGGGGGGAACGCTACTGCTCGAACAGCCAGGTCTTGACCTTCTTCCTGAAGGGGAGGTGGTCTTGGGTCAGGCGCAGGTCGGTCGGGAGGGAGTTCCAGGTCTTGGCGGCCAGGTAGGAGAAGGACCTTCCTCCTGTTGTCGCTCTTCGGATGCGGGGGACGGCGGCGAGGGCGTGGCTGGTTGATCGGAGATGGCGTTTGGGAGCGTAGAAGTTGAGGCGGTTGTTGAGGTAGCTCGGGCCTTGGTCGTGTAGGGCTTTGTGTGCGTGGGTGAGGAGACGGAAGGTGATTCTCTTGTTGACGGGGAGCCAGTGCAGGTCTCTCAGATGTCCGGAGATGTGGCTGCTTCGGGGGATGTCGAGGATGAGTCTGGCTGAGGCGTTCTGTACCCGCTGGAGTCTCTTCTGGAGCTTGGCGGTGGTTCCGGCGTAGAGGGCGTTGCCGTAGTCCAGTCGGCTGGTGACAAGGGCCTGGGTGACCGTCTTCCTGGTCTCGGTGGGGATCCACCGGAAGATCTTCCGTAGCATGCGCAGGATGTTGAAACAGGACGAGGAGACGGCGTTGACTTGTCTGGTCATGGAGAGGGAGGAGTCCAGGATGAAGCCCAGGTTTTGTGCGCGGTCTGTCGGTTTGGGTGCGGTGCCCAGGGCGGGGGGCCACCAGGAGTCGTCCCAGGCGGAGGGCGAGGAGCCCAGGATGAGGACTTCCGTCTTGTCTGAGTTCAGTTTCAGGCGGCTGGTCATCATCCACTCGGCTACGTCTTTCATCCCTTCGTGGAGGTTGGCTCTGGCGGCGGCGGGGTCGTTGGTCAGGGAGAGGATCAGCTGGGTGTCGTCGGCGTAGGAGATGATGTTGAGGTTGTGTTGGCGTGCGATGGCCGCAAGGGGGCTCATGTAGACGTTGAAGAGGGTGGGGCTGAGTGAGGATCCTTGGGGGACGCCGCAGATGACTTCGGTGGCCTCTGACTTGTACGGTGGTAGGCGGACTCTCTGAAGGGAGCTTCAGTGCCTAGCTTGACTCGGCTCCGTCCACCCACCCATAACAAGTGTCTTAATGGTTTATTGAGCGACACGAAAGCAGACAGGGGAACCTAGCACATTACATTCTTGAGCACATATAGCTATCACAGCAGGAAGCCCATCTTTGCTACAGAGATTTGCCCCATCATGGACAACAGGTGTGTTTTTCAGAATTCCACTGACCAGCCAGCCCCCAACATTTTATCCACATTAAGAACATAATGGGTTTCATGGTTTCGCCAGACGCAAATCCCGAGATATCAGAAGGCATCCTGCTTCCAGCACAAGCCTAGGCCCCACAGGAGTGCCATGACCTCCAGTCCCAATCCAGCCAGGAGGAACAATTTGGACTATGTTCTGTTTATGTACTGCCTGTTAGACCTGCCAGCCCTTTGGCTGTCCCCTCCTCATTTTTTCTTCCTTTACCCTCTAATTTTTCTGTCCACTAGTTTTTTTTTTGGTGTTGACTTAGAGGCTCTGGGTGCCCCATCATCACTAATTGATGGTGTGGCGGAAGGCGCTTCCCTAAAATGGAGGGAGGGAGAGAGCTCCTCCACAAAATGGTGGCCTAAACTGTCACCTTAGAACCTGGGCCATAGGCTGGCATGAGGAGTTCCAGAACCTTCTGGGCCACTCTAGCCAGTCAGGCCCAGGCTATATATAGAGGTGAGGTGCGACGGCCATTTTGAGTGAACTGAGGTAGTCAGGAGTAAGGCACCTGAGTGGGGAGGTAGGAGCGCCAGAGGGGGGGAACTGACTGTTCTTAGGGCCTGCTTTTTCTCCCCCCTCGGTTGACACCACCCCTACCTCGTGACCTAGCCCTGCCTTCAGCCTCTGACCCTGGGATCACGTAAACTTTTTGTGCTCTCCGCCTAGTCAGGACCCCTGAAGAGAACTGGGGAAGAGAGTGACCATTTCTGACCTTATCCACCATTTTCCTGACTGTGCCTGGGTCCCCCCTATCTTGTTCCGCCACTGGCGTGTGGCCTGCCGCATTCCAACCAACCTGTCCTGAGCCTGGGCGTCGCTGTGAGGAGACAGGGGGCGCTAGGAGCCGAACACTTCGCCACCCCCGAACTGCAGGCCACCCCTTAATTTGTGCCACCCCTGTCGGGGCTGTCCCAGAGAATAGCTCACCGCTGCGGCCGAGGGCCGGAAAGATCACCCCCATAGTCATCGGGGCCCGTGGAGAAGCCCAGGGCCCCATCGCTGCAGTCGGAAGGCAGGAAAGCCCACTGGAACCCTGCAAAGGCCTCACCAGGCCTGGAGCCATCCTGTGAGGGCCGCGCAAGGCCGTGAAGCGGATCCCCCCCATCACGTGACGGGGCGGACTGCGAGACGCCGCCCCCGCCGCCGGGTGATCTGCCGACTGGGCCGCGCCCTGCAGGTCGCGCTGCATCGGTGACTGCGGGCGCGGGCCCTGGAAGTCTGAGGGAAACTCCGGAGCCGTCTGGAGTCCTGCGGAGCCCCCACCACCTCGCCGGACCGCGCCGAGTGGAGCGCTGACTGAGAGGAGGCCCGTGAGGGGCGAAAACCAGCGCAAGGGCCGAGAGAAGGCTGAGGAGAAAGGTAACCCCTGGGGGAGGCGGGCGGAAAGCCGTAGAGAGGCCCAGAGTTCGCCCCTCCCCTGGGGAGGCCCAGTGAGCCACAACATTTCCCCCTGACCTGGGACCCACCTCACCAGCATCTCCTGCCTCTGTAGGGCTCCAGGACAAGGGAGTTTGGGGCCCGAGGACCTCGCCTTAGACGGAGAGTCCCGTTAGGCCTTAGGTACTTGTCGGGGATAGCACTAATGAGGTACTGAGTACACCGCTAAGCGGAAGGGCCACTTTTAAGGCGCTATGAAATTACCAAGTGCAGTGCTATGTTAATGACTCTATTTAAGACGCTATGAAATTACCAAGTGCAGTGCTATGTTAATGACTCTATTTAAGGCGCTATGAAATTACCAAGTGCAGTGCTATGTTAATGACTCTATTTAAGGCGCTATGAAATTACCAAGTGCAGTGCTATGTTAATGACTTTATTTAAAGCACTATGAAATTACTCTGTGTAGTGCTACGTAAAGGACTCTATTTAAGGCGCTATGAAATTACCAAGTGCAGTGCTATGTTAATGACTTTATTTAAGGCACTATGAAATTACTATGTGTAGTGCTACGTAAATGACTCTATTTAAGGCGCTATGAAATTGCTATGTGCAGCGCTAAGTTAATGACTCTATTTAAGGCGCTATGAAATTGCTATGTGCAGCGCTATGTTTAATGACTCTATTTAAGGCGTTATTGAATTTGCTGTGCTGTGTTTGACCACCAGGTGGCGCGCTTGATTTCACATCAGGGCTAAGGTACTTAAGTACTGCCAATTTAACCACAACGAAATGTTTTGACCCTAATGTGGTGTAGATAAAAACTGATTGGTTTCATTTGAAAGAAAAGAGAAACCTGTTAAAAGGAAAGATAAAGCTTTTCTAACTTTTATAATACCTTGGTGTAGTGTCGTTTTTAGTGGTGATACGCTGGAGTGCTGAGGTGAGTGTGATGCAAGCACGACATGTTACTCCGGAACGAGGCCTTTCCACCTGAGCCAAGCTACCCTAGGACTTTAGGTCCAACACTGCCCGACACCCACGCAAAACTGCTCAGCTCTTCCAGCAACATCAGAACTGACCGTTGTGGGTCTCACAGATAAACCAGGACGTCAATTGCGTACAGCAACACCACATGACTGGTACCCCAGGCAGGCTTTCCACAGACCAAACTGCAATCGCAGCACACATGCCAGTGCTCAACCACCAGGGCAAAAATGGGGGACAGCGGGCATCCTGTCTCGTCCTCACTCCGAAGAGCCTGAGATCTCATTCCCAGTACGCACCCGCACCACTGGGCGCATGTATAGCAGTCGTACTCACTGTGTGAAATTGGGACCCATATGTCTCAGGACAGACCACATGTAGTGCCATCCGACCCTGTCGAACACTCTCCCAATATTGAGGCCTGCCACCATATACTATCCACTGAAGGGGCCAATATATGCATAATGTGATTCAGAAGTCATAGATTATACAAGGTGCTCCTCCCCTCAATGAACCCGGTTTGACCTGAATGTATCAGTGTCTGTACCACCCATAGTAGCCTGTTGGGCAATGCCTTACATAGTATTTTGAGATCTGTATGGAGCATTCATAGCTGCTGCCTTTCCCATCTTTAGGTAGCAGCACTATTGTGACCTCTCTCAAGGTCTGTGGTAACTCCCCTTTCTCCCTTGCCACAGCGTATACTTCTATTAACTTTTTCAAGAGGATCAATGGTATCATTTGATACCGTTCTGCCTGAAGCCCATCCGTCCTTGGAGTCTTTCCTGTCTTCATATCCTCCATCACTTGCTTTATCTCTTCCAACTCTAAGGGGGCTGCCTGCAGCTTTTTGAAGCTCCTGATCCAGCCTGGGCAGAACAGCCACCCGGAGATACTCCTCCTTCCTTGCCCCCCAGGGGTTCCTGGGCCAAGCCATGCCCCAAGTATTCGAGGCAGGCAGCATTGATCTGGTCATGGGCCATCATTACCGCCCCATCACCCTCGCACAATGAGATATCATGGGATTGCGGCCTGTCCCTTTTTAACAGACATGCTAAAAAAATTCGCATTTTATCGCCTTCCCTACACAGCCTTTGTCTACAGTGGGTGTGGGTGCAGGGGCGGCTCCCCATTGGAGCGGAGGAGTGTGGCCCCACTTAAATGCCTTTCAAAGCCCCAGAGATGTTTATGTTTAGGTTTTTGTAAAGCGTGTAGCTGCCCGAGGGCTTCCGAGCGCTGATTGAGAGTGTTGAGAGCAGGGATGAGTGGCTCGGCTTCTAAAGTAGGAACAGCCATGTCTTGAGATTTTCCTAAAGCTGGGTTTCTCTTCCAGCAGTCTCAACCCCCAGGGCATAGAATTCCACAGCTTCTGGACCAGATATGAAAATAATCTGCCTCCCCATCTTTATCTCTTAATTCTTGAGGATCTCATGAGGTGTTCATGTGTAAATCTTAAACATCTAGTCGGTATGTAGGGGGAGATCAGAACTCTAATTTTAAGAGGGCTCTGCCATTTATTGCTTTATGAGCCGAGCAAAGTGATCTAAACTTGATCCTTGCATCAATTGGCAGCTAATGAAGCAGTTTCAGGGATGCCATCACAGATTTGTGTCTTGAGATTTTGAAAAGTAGCCTGGCCACCGCATTTTGTACGACCTGCTGTCTATTTGTGACATATTACGGTGGGCACAGATAAAGGGAGTTACCATAATCCAGGCGAGACACCACCAGGGATTGAAAAATAAAATGGTAATTTATTACCATTTTATTTTAATCATCCTTCCTGAACCGAGTGTCAGTACGGAGCGGAGCCTGCTGAGTGGCAGGAGGGAGGAGTGGTGGGCAGAGGGCTGCCTGCCTGTACACTGTTTAAAGTGCACCTGTCTCTTTGGTCGGCTGTCTTGCCAGCCAGACATGAGCACTATAAACCTCTTAACCCAGCTATTTTAAGAAAGCTGGTTTGAGAGCGAGGGCAGGCCTCCAGTGCACTGGGGAGTGCCAAGAGGGGTGCTCCCTCCAATCAGGGTGCTGCTCCCATGCTGTTAAAAGCATGTGAGCAACTCCAGGATTGGTCAAGGGAGTTAGCTGGGGCCGGCACTGCAGTCTCAGCAGAAGTCCAGAGCAAGAATGTCTTGTCATCTGGATTTGGTAAGTATTTTAATTTTAATATTTTTTAAAATTATATTTGCACGTGTGTACCCACCATTTTCCTGCCAACCCCTCCATAGATGCCAGTCGCCACTGTGCAAGTGTATTTCTTCAGCCGCACCAGGGTGACCCCACCCATTGTCTGATCCGCTTTTCCTGCTTGCCATCATCTGGGTCCTGGTTAATGCGGCTACCTAAGTCTGCCTGGCTAAATCTAGGAGATCCCGCTCCAGCTACACTCGCACTCCATGCATGTAGCCCATACATTCCCCTCTTATCGCCATGTTATAAGCCTCCCATTCAGTCAGCATGATATCAGTGGTGTTTGAGTTCTCCTAAAAGCAGTGTATGGTGAACTCTTGCACGTGCCCCCGGAACACCTCATCCTAGGGCACTGCCATGCGGAGGCTTCTCAGCAGGATTTTTGGCCTGACCCATCCAAAAAGCAGCATGACCAGCAGTCTGGAGTGTTCCGAAATATATTCAAGCAATCAGGTGTTTGTTAAGCGCGACTACTCACCCGTAAGGGTCTCAAGGCGCTCGGGGGGGAGGGAGGGAAGCAGATTCCAGTCCATCAAGGAGGGGATCTGTCGAAGAGCCAGGTTTTGAGGTTTCTTGTAAAGATGGGGATCGATGTTGTCTGTCTGAGGTGGAGCGGAAGGTCGTTCCACGCTCTGGCCGCGCGGAAGGAGAGGAGCGGCCTCCCGATCTGGTCTTTCTGGTGTGGGGGACCACGGCGCAGGAGAGCTGGGCTGATCATAGGGTCCTTTGGGGTGCGTGGAATTTGAGTCGGCTGTTCAGGTATGCTGGTCCAGTGTAGTGGAGGGCCTTGTGAGCGTGGGTTAGCATCTTGAAGGTGACTCTAGCTTCAATGGGGAGCCAGTGGAGTGTGCGCAGGTACTGGGAGATGTGGCAGTGTCTTGGCAGGTTGAGGACCAGTCTTGCGGCGGCATTTTGGATGTTCAGTAGCTTGCGGGTGAGGTTTTTGTTTATTCCGGCATAGAGTGCATTGCCGTAGTCGAGCCTGCTGGTGACCAGGGCGTGAGTGACGGTCTTTCTGTGTTCGAAGGGGATCCATTTGAAGGTCTTATGTAGGAGGCGGAGGGTGTGGAAGCAGGAGGACAAGACGGAGTTCATCTGGCGGTCCATTTTGAGCTATGAGTCCAGGATGATTCCCAGGTTGCGTGCGTGATCCGTGGGGGTGGGCGGGCTTCCGAGGGCGGGGGGCCACCAGGTGTCTTTCCAGGCGTCGGGGTTTGGGCCCATGATGAGTACTTCCGTTATGTTGATGTTTAGTTGTAGGAAGCTGTTTTTCATCCATTTGGCAACGGCTTCCATGCCTTCTCGAAAGTTGTGTCTGGCGGTGTTGGGTTCGTTGGATAGGGAGAAGAGGAGTTGGGTGTCGCCTGCGTATGACACAATGTTGAGTCCATAGGTTATGACGATGGGGGCAAGCGGAGCCATGTAGACATTGAAGAGCGTAGGGCTGAGGGAGGACCCCTGGGGGACTCCGCAGGTGGTAGGTGTAGGGTCCGAGAGGAAAGGGGGGAGTCTGACCCGCTGCGTTCTGCCAGAGAGGAAGGAGCGTATCCAGTCGAGGGCCTTGTCTTGGATCCCTGCATCGTGGAGTCTGCGTATTAGGGTGCGGTGAAAGACTGTGTCGAACGCCACTGAGAGGTCGAGGTACGGATGTCGTCTTTTGCGGCGAGGAGGGCGGTTTCAGTACTGTGGTTTTTTCTAAAGCCGGATTGGGAGGAGTCGAGGATGTTGTGCTCTTTGATGAATGTGGCGAGTTGGCTGTTGATGGCTTTCTTGATGACTTTTGCTGGGAACGGGAGCAGGGAGATGGGTCTGTAGTTTTTGAGGTCGGTGGGGTCCGCCAAGGGTTTCTTCAGTAGGGGGTTGATCTCAGCGTGTTTCCAGTCGTCAGAGAATGAGGCGGTTGCCAGGGAGCGGTTGATGGTGTGGCAGAGCATGGGTGCGATGGTGTCGGAGGCTCTGTAGAAAATGTGGTGGGGGAAGGGGTCCGTGGGGGCCCCGGAGTGGATTGACTTCATCGTCTTCAGTGTGTCTTCGGTGGTGAGGGCTGTCCAGTTGTCGATCGCTGGTTTCAGGGTGTCGGGGGTGGTTGGTGAGGGTTCAGTGTGTTGGTTGTCTTCGTCGAAGTTGTCGTAGATGCTCTTGATTTTGTGGTGGAAAAAGGTGGTGAGTTTGTTGCAGAGGTCTTGTGAGGGAGGGATGTCGGTGGACTCGCTGATGGGTTGGGCGAACTCCTTGCTGATGTTGAAGAGTTCTTTGCTGTTGTGTGCATGAGTGGAGATTCTGTCTTCAATCGTTTTTCTGATGAGTTGGTGGTAGGCGTTGGTGGTGGCTCTGAAGTTGTTGTGGGCTTCTGTGGATTTGGTGTTCCTCCAGGCCTTTTCAAGGCGGCGGCAAGTGCGTCTGGACTCTCGAAGTTCGGTGGTGAACCATCTAGCTTTGTTGGCGTGGGTGTTGTTGTTTTTCTTGAGGGGGGCTGTGGTGTTGGCGCTGTCGGAGATCCATCTGTGCAGGGTTCGGGCTGTGGTGTTGGGGTTGTCGTTTTCCACGATGGTTGGGGTGGAGTTGCTGAGTGACGAGGTTAGCTGGTCGTCGGAGATTCTGGTCCAGTTTCTTCGTGGGAGCAGGTGCTGGTGTCTATGGATGGTGGGTGTTCCGAAGGTGAAGTGGATGCATCGATGGTCAGTCCATGGGAGTTCGGTGGTGTGGCTGAAGGTGATGGAGTTTCCTGTTGTGAAGAGGGGGTCGAGGGTGTGTCCTGCTGAGTGCGTGAGTTCGGTCATGATCTGGCGGAGTCCAATGTTGTGGAGGTTGTCCAGGAGGGATGTGGTGCTGGGGTCCAGTTGGTTGTCGAGGTGGAAGTTGAGGTCTCCCAGTAGGATTGAGTTGGTGGACGCGATGGCATGCGGGGAGATGATGTCCGTGATGGAGTTGGCGAAGCGTCCGTGGGGTCCAGGGGGTCGGTAGATGAGGGTTCCTCAGAGGATGGAGGTAGGGCTGGCCAGTATCTTGAAGTGAAGGTGTTACATCAGGTCTGTGGGCTCGTCAGGGAGTGTGCTTAGGCAGAGGGTGGATTTGTGGATGATGGCGATTCCTCCTCCAGGGCTGGTGGGGCGGTCCTTCCTGGAGGTCTTGTATCCTTGGGGAATGGCGATGTCCGGTCCCGAGGTGGTGTTGGTCCAGGTTTCGGTAAAGAATGCTACGTCCGGGGTGGTGCTGTCGAGGAGGTCCCAGATTTCGGTGGCGTGTTTGTGGAGGGATCGGACGTTGAGGAGGATGCATTGCAGGGTCTTCGGTTCTGTTGTATTCTTGCGGGCGGGTTGCACTGGATCCGTGGTCTTGGCAGTGTGTCATGCCTGGTGGACGGACGGGTGCGCAGGTCCAGTATATAAGGACTTGAAACATGAACGAACGCGCTTAGCGTTCTAGCTCCAAGCCCTGTTTCCGTCTTTGTCTCCCATTGCCTGACTTCCGTTACGAGACTTCCTGTTCCCGTCCCGGAGGCGTTGTAGTCCTGTATTGTTCCTCTAGCGAGTAGAGAGCAAAGTTTCACCGGCGTTGTTGTGGGTGTTTGCGACGCCGTTTCAGTCCGTTTCACTTGTGCCTTGAGCTGCAGAGTTTCCCCGGTGTCTCCAGACTCTCATCTCCGTGTCTCGCCGTTGCTACGAATTGCCTGCTGCATCGGGAAGCCACTCACATCCCCATCACCTGAGTGAGTGTATCTGCGCCATTCCAACGTTGCAGATTCCACCTAATCCTAGTTCCTTGTTTGGTCCCCTGTCTTGTGTTCTTTATCTGATTGTAGGCAGCACCCCTATCTTTCCTTCATTCTGGTTTATCTTAGTTTGTCATTATCCGTCCCTATGCTCATGGGTCCAGTTGGTTGGGGGTTGAAGTAGAGTTGGAGTAGCCCTTTCTTCCGCGCTGTCTCCTGGTAGTCTACTGCTAGCTTGGTTCTGTCGCCCCCTGAGTAAAAGGGATAGCTAGCGTGAACCACCGTGCCACAGACTTGTCAGCGACAGCAGAACGAAAACGGTAACAGCGCGGGGCGCTGCTTTCATTTGTTCTCATTTGGATGGTAAAGAGGGGGACGTGATTTGTTATGTTTCTTTCCTAGGATTACAAACTACTGCAACACTAGCCACACAACAACTCCACTCTTCTTAGGAGAACCTTTACAAAGAACATGTGAGTTTAGCCAACTGGGAAGAGGGACAATACATACATTGGGGTAGAAGTAGTATTAACTCTCTGCTGCTTGTGATATAGAATGTTCCAGAGTGAAGTCATCTTTTAATCCTGGTCGACATTCAATGTGCCTAAGCCTTGCGGAGTGCCGCCCCGTCCTGATTCACATCAGAAGTACCTGTGCTTGGTAGGCAATAATACAGAATGTATTTCCTGAAGTTATAAGGGGGCTGTAGGTTGTTTTTGGTTAACCCACTCTTTATGTTACAGCGGAGTGTTGCCAAGTCTCGAAGACCTCTTCACCCATCCATAAACCGGACCCCCCTCCTTCCCTTGTTTTGTTTCCCTGTTTTCCCCTGTTGAGTCATCCGACACTCTAGTGTTTGATAGAGTCGGAGAACCACAGGGGAGGATTGAGGCATACTCTACTGATTCCTGACGCTCCTGCAGAAAGACCTCAGATTCCTTACACAGTGCTGCAGGTGTGCTGGCAGCGGTGACAGCTGAAGGGTCCGTGGGTGTCCGCTGGTGATGCTAGCTTGCAGTTGTTGTTGCGGCCTGGGTTGAGAGCGTGGAGTGCCGCTGGGTCGTAGCATTGGTGGTGCAGAGATCCAGGGTTCCTGGTGCTGGTCGAAGTCAGGTCGCGGAGGGGCGCAGACGAGCTTGCCTTTGGCGTGGCCGCTGTGCGGCCGCCATTGAAGAGGGGTCAGGGAGGGCTGAACGGCTGGGAGGCGGGAGCGGGGAGGAGAGCTGGATTGGGCCGGTCGCACTGGTTGTGCTGGGGGGTGGGCCGTGGGGGCAGCAGCGGCGGGGAAAAACAGGCTGAAAAAGGCAAAAGGAAAAAGGCAAAAAGAGAGAGAGAAAAGTGCAAATAAGGCAGCAAAAGTGCAAGAAAGAGTGGAGGAAAGACACTGAGGACACAGAAGGAGAGTGAAAGGGGGAGATTGAGATGAGGGTAAAAAACAAGTGAAAAACAGAGGAAAGACACAGAAGGAGAGTGAAGGGGGGAGCTTGAAATGAGGGGAAAACGACAGAAAATGGAGGAAAGACCCAGAAGGAGAGTGAAGGGGGAGATAGCAGTGAGGGAAAAAAACGAGTGAAAAAGGAGAGTAAAAGCGGAGCGAGAGAATGGAGACAGAGGTCCACTAGGCCAACAGGGATGAGGTGCAGGTGAAACCTGCGGGTGGAGGAGGGCCTTGCACACCAACACTCGAGAGTGCAGGGGCTCGGGGGAAGGCGCCTCACTTAATGGTGGAGCTGCGAGGGAGGGAGAGCAATTTCACTGACAATGAGTCCTCCTAAACATATCTAGGTCCTCTATCTGCCACACCATAGCCAGCCTACTGTAAACCCCATGTACTGGGGAATAATAAGAGTAGCCGCTTTCATTCGGGTGATGGTGCTGCCAGACTTCCATCAAGTGAAGGCTCTCCAGTACCCACCCACCCAGACAGGCCTCCATTTGGGCCTATGACCTTCTCTTGGGGAAGCCCTGTCCAGCCTCCAGGGGAGCACACAGTTAAAGTACCTTGCCGACACAAGTCGCATATGTATGTAGGGGGCTCTTCATTTCAGCATCACAGGGTAGAAGCTTTTGTCCTCTACATTGGGGGCATAAGAGTTCACAATGTAGGTTTCAGACCCATCCAGTATTCCCACCACGATAACATAGTGCTCCTGGGAGTCGAGATGCACCTCCTTTTGGAGGAAGGGGACTCCCACCACTATCGATGTGACCACCCCTCAGGCATAATTAGAATATGTAGCTGCGAACAAGTGTCCCTGCCATCTTTTGTGAGGCCTCAACCCTCGATATGTGGGGCCCCTGGTGGGGCGTCACCTGCAGTTAAAAATGCATGCACACGATACCGTTTAGAGCAATTATTAAAGCCCAGAACATTCCATGTAACTATTGTCCTATTAATGTTGTATTAGGTTAGCCCTAGAAGGGGGTGAAGGGGGTTGGGGTAGGGTCACTCCCCACTCCGGATTGCCAGTGGAATGGTTGTATTTGCCTTCAAGTCCTGCATACCGTTCAAACCTTCCGGGGCCCCTTGCACGCTCTTCAGTTAGTTGCCAGTAATCAATAAACTGTAAAGTAATTCCCAACATCCTTCCACAAATGTCTCTGTCCCTCTCCCCATCCTCTGGGCAGGCCATTCCCTTTCCCCAACTTGGGCGCTGCCCTAGTGTCCTCTCAAGGACCCCCATGCCCAAAGCCCCTACCCCTTCACCTGACTAGTCGCTCATCCCCGTCTCTAATCCGAGTCAGGAGCACTACATGTATACAAGGAATAAAGAAAGTGTAAAAGAAAAGCAAGAACAATATAAAGCCGATATTACTGCAACACAGTAAATAAGGCTGGCCAACCAATGGGCATCCCCGGATGGGTGCTTCTGGGCAGTGCCAGCTCCTCACAGCAGTCCCCTGGATGCGGGAGGGGCGTTGTTGCCTATCGCTCTCCTCCTCTCTTTGTACAAAGGGCACTACCCTCCATCTTACTCCAGCATTTCAACCCCAGGATATCTCAAATGTCAGGCCAGAGTCTGTTCCTGCAACACAGACTTTATCCAGGTAATTAGTACTGTATATCAGGCAGGGGATTGATTGTTTATTATTGTCACCAGCTGCACCTAGCTTCGCCAAATATAAGAACGTAGAGGCAACATGACAGTCATTTTGGATGCGATTTATGCTCCCTGGTTTCTTCAATCACAAGTCTCCTCAGCCATGTCTTCTGTTGCGCTCTCATCTCTTCTCTGAGGAGTCTTCTGCTCAGCCATGTCTTCTGCTGCGTTCTCGTGTCTTCTCTGAGGAGTCTTCTGCTCAGCCATGTCTTCTGCTGCGTTCTCGTGTCTTCTCTGAGGAGTCTTCTGCTCTGTCCATGTGCCGTCCAGTCAGATCGTTAAAGGTGGAATCTTCCGGCGGGGGGGCCTCTCTGTGGCACCTGGATCGCCTCCCACCCCTGCTGCCCACAAGTTGCCACTCTGAATACCGCCTCGTGCGCGGGGGGTCGGGGGTGGGGGATCAGCTGCGCCCAGCCCTGTCCCGCACCTCCAGCCAAGCCCATACCTCTTCCGGATTCTCGCAAAAGTGACTCTTTACCTGAGAGATCACTTCAAGGTGTGCGGGGAAGAGCAACATTTATTGTGGAATCAGGGCTCTGAGCTTCGCCTTCACCTCTGTGTAGGATTTTAAAAAATCTGGGGAGGACCCTACCATATTAAAGAACTATAGACCGATCTCCCGGTTCCCATATCTTGCTAAACAGTTAAAGACCCAAGTTGCACAACATCTTTGTTCTTTTTTGGAGGAGTCGGGTTATCTCGATTCCCATGAGGCCGTCTTTAGTCCTGCCCAGTCAACGGAGACAGTTACTCTTTCTGTGTTGTATGATATGAGGAAATAGGCGGATCATGGCTCCACTCAGGCCTTGGTTTTGCTTGACCTCTCAGCAGCCTTTGTTATGGTAGACCATACTGTATTGGTCGACCGTGTCAACATGGCAGGATTGCTGGGCATTGCTCTGGAGTGGCCGACCTCTTTTCTTAAAGATCGAGTCCAATTGGTCCATCGTCCTCCGTTCTGCTCTGATAAGGTTCAACTCAATTGAAGAGTGCCTCAGGGTTCCTCCCTGTCCCCTCACTTATTTAATCTTTACATCCGCCCGTTGATTTACTGCCTCCAGAGCAAAAGGTGAAAGTAAACATCTAAGCTGATGATAACCAGCTGATATTCACCATGGATGACAACAGGGAATCTATAGGTTTTTTTCAAAATACCATGGTCATTATTTGAGATTGGATGAATGACCACCAACTGAAGTTGAATTCATATGAAACTGAAATTATGGTCACAAGGAATAAATTACTTTTATACCCCTCACGAACAAGAAAACAGTGAAAAGTCTTGGAATCCTTATTGATGAAGACCTATCCTTGAAACATCAGATAGGAGCGCGGAGCAGTGTCCTCCGCGTGCTTTTTTCAACTTAGGAAAACTAAGGAAAATGAGAAGATACTACACGGTAGCTGCTATTATGCAAATTCTGATGGCATTAGTGATATCCAGGATTAAGTATGCTAACGCATTTATCTGGGACTCCCCTCTGGCCTTAAACATAGGATGCAAATAATTCAAAATCAGGCCACCCAGCTGGTTTTCGGTCAGCCGAGACATTATCATACTAAACCTCTGATGAAAAAGCTACATTGGGTTCCTGTAGCTCAGAGAACCATCTTTAAAACAGCATGCATTGCTCTTCATGGCAAAACCCCTGCCTTCCTACTGTCCAAATTCCAGCGTTACACCCCAAATTGCCATCTCAAATCTGTTCATCAGAGTAACAAAGAGGCCTGGAGGGGCTAGTTTCTCTGCATTCGCGCCTTACACCTGGAATACTCTTCCCCTAGACATTAAATCATCTACCAACTATATGGGCTTTAGAAAGATTTTGAAAACGTGGCTTTTTAGACAGACCTATGATTAATTAATTTCGACTGACAGCTGCTGCCTTTATTACCTTAGTGCCAAGAGACCTAATGGTGTATCTGCGCTTTATAAATTTCCTGTAACATAACATAACATTGCGATTGTGCCCAGTGGCGTAGTTAGGCACTTTGCCGCCCCAGTGGCAAACTCATGAGGGGGGGGGGTCCACCGCCCCCCAAAATATGCTGCTGCCCGAGGCGGACCGTCTCCCCCCACACACCCCCTTGCTACACCACTGATTGCGCCTTCCTTAAGTAGTCTGGGTAAATGGTGATTGTCGTAATTTCAAAGGCTGGGCGGTCTCCCTCACTGCCCACAGGATACAGTCCCAGTCTCTGTAGTTCAAAACACATGCAATTAAAGCTCTGGAAGGAGCACCGGTAACAGGGACATATGCATTAGTTCCAATACAAACACAGATGAGAGACCCCTCGGTCACAGGTCAGTGCGAATCCGTTTCTCAAGAAAGGCTGCTGCATAACCACCAGGAAGAGGTGGTTATTCAGGGAGGGGCGGTTTTCTGCACCCTCTGCCCTGTCATCCAACAGATTGACCACTGATTTTAGTGAGGTTACCTGCACCTTCAGCTCTTTTACTTCTGCTTGTAGGTCCAACACCGTACCAACCACAGTATGTACTTTCTCTGCTACTTTCTATAAATCTGTGCAAACCAGGTTGACATCAATAGCAATTTTGGCTATCCTTCCCTCCAGGGCTTCGCCAGAGCTCAGCACAGCTGCCAGCAAGTCCACCCCAGAAGGTTCCCCTGATGTGCCCCTCCTGTACCCTCTGGGACTTCTCCAGGAGCAAAGTACGATGAGGAGTCGCGTACTGCATAATAGTGTTATCCTGGAGCGATTTAAAGGCTCTTTCGTTACCCCATAATTGGCACCTCCCAGAGTGCAGCAACAGCTGGCCCAGGGGTCCACCTGTGCACAAGGTTGGTGCGTGGCGCCCTGGGCTCCCCCAAATCCCTTATGAGTGGCACCGACTGCAGCATGGTTGCAGGATTTCAAGTCTCTCTCAGGGCTGGCCTCCCACAGTTCACTCCAGACCTTCTCTACTCTCCAAGGATGAGCCTCCCCTAGGGGATGTGGGTATTGTATTTTCATTGCCCCCACTCCAACCCCAGCAGCACCAGACCCAGGGTTCACCCCGCCACAGCCCCCTGACCAGACCCCGTGAAGGAGATATGCGACATCAGCCCCTAGGACTCGTCCTCCAGGTTGAGTGCCTGTCCTCACCTGGGGGTATTTTTCAAGACCTCTGTTATTTGATCTACTCAGAGTCTTCCCAGTGCCGAGCTGCATGTCTATGGGGCGTATCTAGCCTCCTTGGTGTTACAAGGCTAGGACTCATCCCAGAGGAGGCCCTCCCCTTGTTCTCCGCTAGGTTTGCATCATCGGGGTTGGAGGCGCTTCACCTGCCAAAGCGGCAGTTCAGGGAAGCACCAGATACTGCCACCGACATGCCCAAGGGGAAGGTCATCTTGAACCAGGGGTCGCCCTCAAGTGTGCAACGTCTTGTCTATCATCTTCTCGTCCAAGGGCCTATGCTCCAGTCATGATCAGCGCCACTGCGGCCGCTGCTCCGCCTAGGTTGGTCGAGGCTACGCTTGCACCCTCTGGGGGCCCTTCAAGCACACTGCAGGCCACAGCTGCAGGATTTGTCTTCAATTACGCAGCCCTGATAGAGAGCTGTGCCGTCGATCTCCTTGGACACCGCTTCACCCAATATAGCTGCAGGAGGCCGACCTCTCTGCCTTGGGTGACCTCAAATTGTACAGCAAGTGTCAGCAAATCTACCACTGCCTTTGGCCAGGGGGTCCTCCTCCCCTCTGGTAGTCCTGCAGTGCTATTCGGGTAAGATGCTTCAGGATTATGCCTTGGGCTGCTGCTCAGATGGATCACACGTGTACTCCACCATCTTGTTATGCTACGTCCCCCAATATTTTATTCTTAGAAGAGCACTGAAAGCTGCCACATTTTAACAGTACTGATCAACCCTCACATCATTATAAAGTTATGGGATATACTGTACTCCCTGCTTCATGAAAAGATGTGCCACCCCATCTGACAGCTGCCTTACTCTCCTCGGCCTGCAAATCGATGCTAAGACCACAGCCTGCTGTATCCAGAAAAATATGGCGCCCTGATACGAGGCATGGAGCAGTGGAAAGACCTCAAGGCAAATTGATAACAGAAGTACCAAAGTTCTAACCTAACTGGATTGTGAACACGTCAGCATCAAGTGACAGTATGGGAAGTAGTCCACACAGTTGCATTACAAATATCTATCAACAACATCACCAGGTTTCTGCACAGGAGGCAATCCTGCATCAGACTGATCTGTCATGCACTGCCTTTGCTGGAACATCTTGTGCAACCACATATGTCCTAGAAATCGCAAAATAAGGGAGGGGGGCTGGAGGGTGGATAAGGAGGCGGAGAAAAACCAAGAACAAAGGTTTATTCCATATCCTTTGGAATCATTTGTTAGAAACTAGACCACAGGAAAGAACCAACCAATTTAGAGGAAGTACAAGACAACAATCCTGCTAGCTCCTCAATTCACTGGGCTGAGGCGACTGCCACAAACAGCACTTTCACATCTAGAAATGGCAACACAGTCATAACTAAATGTTCAAAAGACGCCAGTTGGAAAACCTTTGCATCAATGGTAGATTCCAAGGAAGAACTGGAGAATGAGTGATGGTTGCATCTGTGCTGAAAGCATATTTTAAACTTGTTATGAAGTGGAAGTTCTTCAGAATGGGGGTGATATCATATTTATTCTTCACTGCGTTTAGTCAAACCACTGGTCTACAGTTGAAACTCATGAAATGAGATTCTCCACTAAGGGCTGCCATAGTTTGGAATTGGTGACTTATACTTATGGGCGTTTTCGCAAGGAGGGCTGGTATTGTGACTTTCTGTCCTTGTCTTTATAACTGCCAAGCATGTATCGAGTTCTCTCTGCACTGTAGTGTGTAGTGAGGGAATTCAGGTCCTGCGGCCCCTACAAAACCCATCTCAGCTCGATCTGGTAAAAGTGGAAGATGTGTTCTTCTAATGACTATGATTAGCTAGAGAGAAGGACTATACTATGGTGTTTCTATTAGCAGCTTTAGTTTGGAAGGTGTAGATTCTGGCAATGGGTTAGGGTCTAGCCTTGTTGAACCATACCCAGAGTTCACAAGGTTTAACGAGTAGCCATTCTCAGGCTTTTACATGAGATTCTGGTGCCTATTGGGAAATGGTCCTAGCCCTTCACCTCAATTTCCCTCTCCATTTCCCATCGTGTCTATCACAGAAGGGACAGGGCAAAGCTTAATCCATCTATATCCCAGCTATGGCTATTTGTACTTATGAGTTCTGTGGGTATGTTATGTTATATGGCTTGTAAAGCATGCTCATACCTAAAAAGTGTCTTGGCGCTAGTGTTATGAAAGATGATGTGGCAGTTATTGATCTGTGTCCCAAGAGAGTAGGACTCTATAGGTCGTTTTTCTTTGGGATTAGTGAATAGCAGTAATTGAGGAACTTGGATGGTAGATGTCCTGTGTTACACAGGGATGTTGGGTTCACTAAGCTTCGAGGCAACAGTCTGTGGAGAAGGGTTGTTGAATTACAATCTAGCTCTGTGTTGTGAGGACTTACTAGCATTGAGAGATTGTAGTCTGAGCAAGTCTTACTTTGGGTTCACAAGCAGGGAAGTGAGTTGTTGCGCTATGGGCTGGAGCTACAGTTGCCACTGAGTAACCCTCACGGGTAGATGCATGGTCTGCTGTATATGTGAGTTTGAGAATGTGTGTATACATTTTTAGATGTGGGCAGTTTATAGGTAAGATTGTACTGGGGTGAGGTGGAATGGGATGGGCGAGCGGGTGAGTGGGGGTATGATACCTCAGTGGAGTGGCAAGTGTAGTCTAATCTGTAAATTAGTAGGATGGTGCAACATTTGGCTATGTGGAGTGTGGTGAATGGTGCCTAGGATGGTGAGCGGATTGTGGTTTTATATGTTAGTGTATAGGGGATTGCATTGTTTGCTTGGGTGTAGTATTGGAAAGAGCCTTAGGAGAAGTTGATACAACGGTGTATTGATGGCTGGAAGCTAGCTTTGTGCTGTGACTGTGATGGAGGGTAAAATTAGCAATTAGTATGGTCAGATGTGGAGACTATGAAGTAGTCATGTGGTGTTACAGATTGCTGTTCTGCTGTGAAGTATGTGGAACAGTGGTACTGTTTTGGTAGCCAGTACGTGGAAGAAGGCAGTGTAGACTTCTAGATTTGGAGGAGTTGGACTGCTTGAATAACTTAACTGGTAGGTGGCTACAGGGAAGTATATTTTGAAGCAGTGGAAACTTGGAGAGAGTCTGATAGATTGTTACTCTCCAAGCAGTTCTGATCCTAAGGCTAGGTAACTTTCTAGCTTTGTGGGCCACTCCAGGGTCATGCATCCATCAGAAATTTGGAGAAACGTTATCTGGCCCCATCACATAGCTTGATATACTTTGTTACTGTTACAGAGCTGCCTGGTATCGCCGTCTGTTTCTGGCGTCAGACAGTATTTAGTTACAGGGGTTTATTGTTGCCACATCAGAATCCACCACCAGCTGCTACTGTTAGACCTCCACCATCACAACCATATACAACCACAATAATCCATACCAAATGTTGGAAATGGCCATTTTTGCAGGGTTTTCCTCAAACCGTTTGCTTCTTCCTTCTATTTTGTCCTGACCTGTTTGTGGTGGTTTTAGGACTCTGGGCACTTTACCACTGCTAATCAGTGCTAAAGTGCATATGCTCTCTGAAATTGTCTTATGGATTGGTGTTTCCATGATTGGATATTTGATTTACTTGTTAGTCCCTGGTAAAGTGCACTGAGTGTGCCAGGGCCTGTAAATCAAATGCTACTAGTGGGCCTGCAGCACTGATTGTACCACCCACATGTGTAGCCCTGAAAAGGTAACTCAGACCTGCTATTGCAGAGTCTGCGCGCAGTTTGTAACTGCCATGTCGTCTTGGCCAGTGCATACACTTGCCAGTCCCTAACCTTCCCTTTTCTGACATGTCAGCCACCCCTAAGGTAGGCCCAAGGTACTCCTGTGGGCAGGGTGTAGTGTATGTGAAAGGTAGGAAATGTTCTGGTGTGTGTGGCATGTCCGGAAAGTGAATTACAGCCAATTTAGTTTTTCACTATTGCAAGGCTACCTGTTACCCATAGGGCAGAATGGCCCGGGGAATTAGGTACGAAAACAAAGTTTAGTATGCCTGAACTCAGAATCTAAAGATGCATCTTTTAGTGAAGGTGATTTTTACATTCTGTGTTTGAAAATACCACTTTTAGAAGGTAGGTATTTTCTTGCTCAGTCATCCCGTGTGCCTCTGCTGGAATGTGGATTGCCCATCTGGGTTTTGGATGACAGAAGGCTGGGGAGCAGGAGTGGCTCCAGATAGACTAGGTGGGTCATGAAAGGGCTGAATGGACGTGGGCTGCAATTGAGGAAGGGGGATGAGATTTCCTTGCACCACAAAGGGCCTTGTCTGCCTCTGACAATGCCATCTCCACCTCCTGCCAGGAAGTCATACCACAGAAGGCAGAACTGGTTCTGGCTGGGCACAGACACTCTCTGCCTAAGAGATAAAAGGATTTTGGGATATGAATATTGGGGCCAGACCCCTGAACTTTAGAACTCTTTTGGACCAAGAAGACTGCCAAGAAGAAGAGCCGGAGAAGCTGTGAGGAGGAACTACCACTTTGCTGTGTGCTTTGCTGTGTTGGCCTGCAGTGGCTGCTTCTGGCTTGGGCAGTGAAAAGACTGGACTGAACTTTCTGCAATCTACTTTTGTGAGTTTATCCAAGGACTTGAGGTAGAGCTTGTACCCTGTTCAAGAACTCTCAGGAACAGCAAAGACTTCAAGCTCTTCTGCCCTCAGCACTGAGGACTGTGTGTTTAGTGCTGCAACAAAGGAAAAAGCAACCTGACGACGTCTACGAAGCTGCTGCCGACTCTGTGTCCTGAAGGCAGAGGGCACCGCCGCAATGCTGCACTGCGACCCTTGTCTCACTGACGGTGCCTGCTGATGCCGCCACCGAGCTGCGGCTCGCACCATGACCTGTGGGCACCGCTTCACGACGATGCATTGGTATCCCCGACGAAGCCGATCCACGCTGAAATCTACGCTGCTGCTTGCACCGTGGTTCAAGGACACCGCTCGTAAAGTTACACGACGCACCGCCCTCATCACGCACCGCAGCCTTGGCCTACCGATGCTGGCACCATCAAATCTAGTTTGTCAGCCGACGACAGCGCTTCAGCCACGACGACGCTGCTGCTTGCACCGTGACGAGCACCGCCTTCACTTCACACCGCGACCATGGTCTCACCGACGCCGCCATCTGACTTCGCCACCGAGCCGCTGCTCGCACCGCAACCTGAGGACACCGCACTGCTGCACTTCGCACCGCAGCACCCGACGCCTGCCAACGCCAGTGCTCCTGACTTCAACAGAGGGGAGTTCAACCTGCAACACGTGTGACTTCAAGGGCCCGACGACTCCTGCACCGACCTCTGGAACCGACACATGCGGACGCCGTGCTTTCGGAAGCTCAACGAGAGATCACCGACACCCTGCCTTTCTAGAAGGTACAGTTTGCGACACCGTAGCTGGCCCGAGACGCCGCGGTCAGCCAGAACTGTTTGGATTTGTTTGCCTACGACACCGTGATAGCCCCGGATGGAGCTATCGACACCAAGGAACTATTTTTCAAGCATATTTTGATAACTGAAGATTCTTAAGTTCTGTATTGTGGATTTTCATCATTTTTGGTCTTGCCTTAAGTATATAAAAATATTGGATATTTTTCTAAACTGGTGTGGTGTCCTTTTGTAGTGCTTACACTGTATTACTGTTGGTCATGTGCAAATGCTTTACACGCTGCCTCTAAGATAAGCCTGACTGCTCGTGCCAAGCTACCAAGGGGGTGAGCAGGGGTTATTTTAGGAGTGTATCTCCCTTATCCTGGCTAGAGTGGTGGTTTCTGCCCGACTTTGGCACATGCCCTAGCCGACCAAAAATCCCATTTCTAACATTGGTTGTCAGCGGCGAGGATAGGACTTGCGTTTGCTCTTGACTTACAGTGATTGGTGTGCACTACTACCATATCGCAGACCATTACGTGCCGCATACTGTTTCTTTTTCTTTTTGGCCTATTTTTGATCTTGCCAGTTTGAACTTGCTACTTCATCATGCCTGAATCAATTGCATCATATGTTTCATCCTTGGAAGTGAACTTTGAGGAAGAGTGGTTAGAAATCTACAATGTGAAGGAATTGAAGGCGATCGGCAAAAACCTCAAAATCCAAATCAGGGGCTCACCAGAAAAGAGGAGCTACAAAAGGCGCTGAGGGCCTGGATAGCAGCCAGACATGCTAGTGAGCTGTCTCGAGATCATGGCATGGAGGCAGAGGAGCTTATTCCATGGGTGGATGTGCTTTTGGGAGGGGGGGCACCCTCTAAACCAGGCAGCAACAGTCTGTCCCCAGAGGAGCTGCAGGACAGGCGGGAAGCGAGGAAGTTCGAGTTGGAGAAACTCAGGATGGAAAGTGAGAGGGAAGACAAAAGAATAGCCATGGAGGAAAGGAAGATGATGTTAGACCATGAGTTTAAAATGAGAGAGCTGAAGCCAGTGGGGCTAGGCCCAGCCCATTTGGTGGCAGCAAAAATGTAGTGTCCAGTACTGCGGGTGAGGTACACGCACACAAAGATTTGGGGCCCTGCTTCAAGGAGGGGGTTGACATACACCAGGGCGTTCAGGATTGTGAGGTTACTCCAGTGATGCACAGTGTCCCTGAGGCGGATTGGGGAACTGGCACAGGGGATCATAGTCCTGGTAGTGGGAGGGACACTCTACTGACTCTAGATGAGAGGTGCAGGGAGAGGGGTTCCCCCATGATAGAAGCCCTAGTAAGTGAGTATGGAGACCAACCAGAAGAGTATGGGTTAAGAGACAGCAACAGTCAGACACTGTCTCACCAGTCTTGTGAGAATGATGTGGGGTACTTTTCTGAGGCACTGGATGGTTTGGTGAAGGGTAGTTTGATTAACACCTGTGTGGGGCTGTGTGATTCAATAGTTGGAGTATATTTTAAGTCCCTGTTTTCCAGAGCTATGCCAACACCCAGTGGAGTGTGAGTTCTCTGACCCCAGGGAGCTTGCACTGGAGGCAGACCTTTTGGTGGATTCCAGAGGGTCTGGAGAAGCATCTGGGGGTGACCCGGAAGGAAGTGGCTTAGGTATTTCCCAACCAAGGGAGGTGGGAAAGGTTTGTGGTAGCCCAGAAAGGTCCCGGTGTCGTGGGAAGGGTGAAGGGACTCACATCCTGTCTCCGTGGAGAAGGAGTGAGAATGGGCTGCGGCCCAAGGTGCCCAAAACCCGGTCCCAAAGCCTGGGTGGTTCCAGGAGGGAACACCAGGTGGGGAGCCTAGGCTGTACTGGTAGGCCGTCCGTTGAGGGGGATCTCCTACTGTCACGAGAATGTGGAGTGTCTGTAAACAGAGCTCCAGCGGTTGTGGTGGCTGGCGGTGCCGCTCCTAAGTGGAGGATGCAGAAGTCACGATTAAGGGGTGAGAGGGGGATGCGTTCTCCAGTGGGAAAACCAGTGGGTCAGGGGCCAGCCAGAAGGGCTGAGCCTCCTAGGAGTGACCATGGTGACACCACTTCTGTCCTGGGGGAGCTTCGCTCACTGTCAGATGGACAGGGGTCGGGAGATCTGCGCCAGGCAGACTGTCACACAACACGTGTCATGTGTTACCCTCAAGGGGGGCATGCGTGCTCCCAAGGAAGTCCTGGTGCGCCGGGCAGGTGCTCAGCCGCAAAGTTTAGTCCCTGGGTTGGGAGGCCAGGTTCAGGTCTTGCCTGACCAGGAGGGAAGGATGACATCAAGGAACTATTTTTCAAGCATATTTTGATAATTGAAGATTATTATGTACTTTATTGTGGATTTTTATCGTTTTTGGTCTTGCCTTAAGTATACAAAAATATTGGATATTTTTCTAAACTGGTGTGGTGTCCCTTTGTAGTGCTTACACTGTATTACTGTTGGTTATGTGCAAATGCTTTACACACTGCCTCCAAGATAAGCCTGACTGCTTGTGCCAAGCTACCAAGGGGTGAGCAGGGGTTATTTTAGGAGTGTAACTCCCTTATCTTGACTAGAGTGGTGGTTTCTGCCCGACTTTGGCACATGCCCTAGTCGACCAAAAATCACATTTCTAACACCACACCTACACCTCCTCGTACTTCCCCACCATGTGCACTCACATAAGATGCCCTACTAGAAAAACCAGCCTCAACGAATACCAAGCAAATTCGCTTCCTCAACCCACCCCACACTGCCTTCACTCACACATACCACACCTCATCTTCACTAACATGCATTATCTTATTGAAGTTAATCACAATACAATCCCCTTGCACATCCTTCGGCCTCCAGCCTACCCATCCAACTCTACATGTCAAAAGGATTTCGCCTGCAGAGCTCTGCTGGGCCAAAGAAAGGAGGAACAAGAGAACCTCAGAAAGAGGGTCGGAAAGTGGATCCACAGCATTTGCTGTGCACCATGCCACAAATTTGTTCCATCTGCAGGCGTATACCGTCTTAGTGGAGGGACGCCTGGCTGCCAAGATAACATCACAGACTTCGGGAGGCAGGTCAAACGACGTCAACTGCCGCTGCTCAATCTCCACGCAAGGAGGTGGAGGCTGGACAGGCTCGGGTGGAGGACCGTCCCCTGCTGCTGCGACAGAAGATCCTCCCGAAGAGGCAGTCTGATCGGAGGATTGATGGCCATGTGTGGCCATGTGTAGCAGCTTGGGATACCATGCTCTTTGTGCCCAATCCGGAGCCACAAGAATTACTTAGGCCCGATTGCGCTTGATCTTCTTCAGCACTCTGGGCAGAAGTGGTATAGGCGGAAAGGTGTATAGAAGGCCAAAATTCCACTCGCGACGAAAAGCCGATGCTTCTTCGACTTCTTCTTGTGCTTCGACTTAACTGACCTCGAGTGAGAAGACTTGGAAGAAGAATGATGGTGGGTTCGCGACCGGTCCCTCGACCTCCTTTGCGACCGGGATCTTGAGCGGCGTGGAGCCAACTGCCAGGCCTCGAAAAGCTTTCTGGATCGCTACCGCAAAGACTTTGGATTCATGGTCTGCCAGTCAGAGCACGACTTTGGGTCGTGGTCGCACTCCAGGCAGAATAGTCGCACGCGGTGCGGATCCATCAACGACATCAGTCGGCTACAGGAAACGCAAGCCTTGAGGCCGGGCATCCCTGAAATGCACCAGGAGTCGAAGACTCAAAAACGCGGTCGACAAAAGTCATCAAAAAGTGACTGGAGGTACCGCTCTCTTCGGATCTGCGCTGGCTGGCGCGGAAAAAGAAAGAACTGACGTCAGCGCGTGAGGGCGGTGTCTGTGTAGCTACCGCAACGTCATGCCAGCGACCACGATGCCAACAACGAAAGCAGAGTCAACTGACGCCACCTTTTGACGCGCCGGGGTACTGCTTTCGAAAAACTTTCCGGATCCAGTCTGACGCCAGGGGGGTAATTCTAAGGTAAGGAATCTATAACTAACTGTTTCTTTCAGATCTTGAATTCAAAAGATGGTGCTCCAACACAGTTGTTAGTATGACATAAGAAATATTGCAGTTGTTGCAACCGTTTCACCACATTACTGGAAAACTACCCTAAGCAAGAAAAGAAGGGAAAAAAATAAATACATAAAAATCACTGTTATTGGGAAGGAAACAAGGGTGGTGACGTTCAAGTATTGTGATATATTACATTCTTTTAACAACATCTGTAAAATCTGTACACCAGAGAGAGAGGCAACCTAATGAGAACTAGACAAATAGTGTAATTGTATTCCTTCAACAGACTGTGGCTTTTTCCTTCCATCTACTCCAGCATCAGCGCCTGAAAAAAATTCCAATCTTAGCTGCTTGAGGAAGAGAAAGCACCTGGCCATTAGCTCTTTCTCCCAAGACCACCTCTATTATTCACACTTCTCCACTCACGATAACCATTAAGGGAGCTTAGATGAGGTTATGATCACCCCTGCACCAAAATCTGATAAGGATCCTCATCGTATAAACAGCTGCCGTCCTATTTACCTTTTCAACGCCAACTATGGTGTTTGCTAAAAATATGAGCTTCATGCCTAGAGAAGTTGCTCACACACAACAAAACAAAACCAAACACTTTAAAAAGCATAGCTACCTCATCCAACACAAGACTGTTCAGGAAATTCTTTTGACAGAATTGAAAGACCTTTTCTGAGGCATGGTCTTCCATTTTGATTTAGGTCTCTGATTGAAAAAAAACTAACTAGCACAGATCCACAGCTATGTTCAATAAATAACTATCATAGCCCTATTTTCGACTACTAAGAGACTCATGTCATCCCTTCTGCCTGCTTCTATTTATCACCTCTTCTTTCAATTGTGAAATCTGTGGGATTAAAATAGAAAGTTATGAAATGCTGTCACTTATAGCAAAACCTCCATACCCCATGCCAGCAACACAACCATAAATGCAGGTATCAGGATATAAACTAAACCAAGACAATACGAATATGCTGGCTCTAAGTTATTTATGACAAGATTAATTTACCTGACATTGACTTCAGCTGGAATTGCTCCTAGGTTGAATATATAGTCATTTATTGTTCAAGGTTTACTGACACATGGTAGTAACTTTAATCCACAAAAAGAAAGTCGAAAAATCAAATAGGAAGCGAGATCTGGCACGCCTCTTCTGACCATGTTTGTTCCCTCGTTTGAAACCCCCTCCTCCTTTTGAAGTCAGACATAGGTGTAGGCTTTTTGTTCTCACACAATCAAATGCGCACTCATTTCACGTCTTTCCCCTTTGTGAAAATACAATATAGTCTTTGTTATTTCATATCGCTCTCAGAGGGACTGTAGTAAGCAGAAACTTCAACAGTGCAGTTTTGGCCCTCCAGTCGTTATTTTGTTGTTTTACTGTGGATTTACACAATGCTAGATAGCAACTAAATTAAGTCTAAGTAACGACTGAATAGAAAAAAGACTGCGTGGACAAAACTGCACTGTTGAATAACATATGGTTGGAACTATCTAAAGGAAAAATCCATTTGTTTTATGACTAAACTGATGACAATAATCAATTGTCAACTCTAGAAATATTTGATATTTTTAAGTTACAGCGAAATCAATGCAGTATACAGACCCTTTAAATATGGACAGGAAGCTTTTTTTTTAAGGTATATGTTAATGTATAACTGTTTATAAGAATGAGTGAGTGTGTGGTATGTGTATGTATGAATGAATGAGTTAGCAACGTTTTTTATAAGGTAATACCTGCGTTATTAAAGAGACCTGTATTTAAATCAACTGTGAGTGTGTTGAATTTTGGAGCTGTATTTCTTGACTTAAAATGTTAATTTGATATAAAGTACTGAACAAATAAAGGATTGAATTCAAGACAGAGCTTTCCTGAGCCATGTGCACATCAATATATTTTGAAGGATGAATAGAAAGTAGTATATTTGAAGGTTAGACACAGTTTGCTTTTTGTATTCAACATTCTCCCTGCTCTCTAAACCCTATCTTCCCAGGGAGTCCCTCCTTTCAGAAGGGCACTCAAGTTGCACCCGGTGGAAATCCTCCCAGGTAGGTCCTCCAGCAGCTAACAACTCCTGCAGCTCTGGCAGTGAACCAGACTCCAATACTAATAGTCTGTTATGGGTGTCTCTCCACTTCTCCCTACGGAGCAGGGGCAATGGACCAGGTCGTAAACTCCGCTCGCGGAGTTTGAAGAATGTGGGAACTTCGCGCTCTGCGGACGAAGGCGGAGTTACTAAATTCTGCCTTTTGGGTGCGAAGCAGAGTTTTACTTCCATTCACAAGTTCAAGTTTTGTTTTGGCTGTCAACCATAAGCACCAAGAGTCTCGGGCCACTTGCAGGTGTGAAAGAGACTTCTCACGTCGCTAGCGAGCTTCTGCACAACTCCACGCTAACTCGCAGGGCTTCTGGCCGTGACAGCGGCAATCTAGTGCCGATTGCAAATGGAGCGGTCAAGCTGCTTTTCTGCTGGAGATGTAGCTGAGAGGCATTTGAATTGGATTTTCTTCTCAAAATGGGAATTGGATTTTTTTTTGTGTGTGTGAAACCATTTTTTGGGTACTTTTTTTTCCCAGACTGGAAGGAAGTGCCTAAGTGACTCCAACATCCTGTTCCTATCAAGCAGGCTCCTCCCAGTGCTTTGTCCCTCTCTTGGTCACTTTTCATTGGGATTTGGAGCTAGATCATTTCCTTGGCTGCTGTATATATACCTTTGGATTTAAGGACATTGCTTTTGAGATTTCACAAGTAAGTTGAAAAACTGGTGTATAAGGTTGTTGTTTGATTGGGGGCATGCACCTGGATTTGTTTGTACTTTTATTCGATTTTTAACATTTATTGTGGTGGGTCGCCTGCAGTTTCAGTAGGGACCTAGTTATTTTTTTGCATGTAATTTTTCTTCTTTTGTAAAAGAAATATGTTGCAGTTTGCTCAATTTTCTCCATGTGTTTTTAATAGATTTGCTATATTGATTTAATTCACTATGTGGCCTAGTCTGCCAATGGGCCTTCCAGCCAGTAAGCCTGTACTAGTCATGGGTGCATGAAATAACTGTTTCTATGGTGTCTGTTGAATTTAAACATCATTTAATTCATGGATTTTTTGTAGGGTATTTCAAGTTTTTTTCTGCAAATGGTGTATAGGTGGGGTGATCATATTTGATATTTTTTAGAGGATATGTGTTGTAAAAATTCTTAGTCTGGTTAATTTTCGTTTGTGGCATTGCTGAATTCATGCTCTTTTTTGCTGTGTTACCAATCTTTGCCTCCTTTGTCTGGCCAGTGTGTTTGCCATGGGCCACAATTTGTCTTTGTTCCATGTTTGCCATGTAGCCAGGGGCCATTTTGTAGAGTCAGTGTCCATAGGCCTGACAGTGTTCTTTGTGTTCCAGGCCTCCTGCTTGCTGTTGTGACCATGCGAATAGCAGCCATTTTGTGTAGGCAGCCAGTGTGCTTTTGCCATAGACCTGCATGCCTTCTTTGCTGTGGCCATGCCATGTTCCTGGTTGCTGTGACCATGTGGATGGCAGCCATTTTCTGTAGCCAGCCATTTGGTATAGGCAGGCAGTATGCTTTTGCCATAGGCCTGCACGTCTTCTTTGTTTGTGGCAATGTCTCCTTGTTGGTTGTTGGTTTTTTTTTGCATGTAATGTTTCTTCTTTTGTAAAGGAAAGATTTTGCACAGTTTATTACATTTTCTCCAGGATTTTGAATACATTTGCAATATTGATTTAATTCCCTATTTGGGGTAGTCTGCCAATCAGTCTTCCAGTCAGTAGGCCCTGTACTAGTCATTGGTGCACGAAACAACTGTTTCTGTGGCATCTGTTGAATTTAAACATAATTTAGGCCATGGATGGCATTGGAGTAAATACAAAATGTTTCTATTTGGTGGTATTTTACTTTTCTTTCCCCTCCAAACAGTCTATAGGTGGGATAATGCCTGGGGAGGATGTGTGTTGTTTTAAACATTTTTAGCCCTGTTGATTTTCATTTTTGGCATTGCTGAATTAATGTTGTGTTCTCTGTTACCATACCTCCTATGTCTGGCCAGTGTGCGAGAGTGTGTGCCATAGGACACCATTTGTCTTTGTGCCCCATGCCATTTGGCCAGGTGGCATTTTGTATAGTGAGTGCCAATAGGCGTACATTTGTTCTTAGTTTTCCAGGCTTCCTGCTTGTTGTTATGACCATGTGGCTGGTAGCCATTTTGTGTAGCCAGCCAGTGTGCTTTTGCCATAGGCCTAGATGTCTTCTTTGCTGTAGCCATGCCTTCTTGCTGGTGGTGGTTGTTATGACTATATGGCTGGTGGCCATTTTGTGTAGGCAACCAGTGTGCCTTTGCCATGGATGTGTTCTTTGTTATGGCGCTGCCTCCTTGCTTGCTGTTTGACCAAGTGGTCGGTGGCCATTTTGTGAAGGCAGCAAGTGTGCTTTTGCCTTTGGCCTCCTGCTTGTTGTTGTGACCATGTGGCTGGCAGCCATTTTGCATAGGCAGCCAGTGTGCTTTTACCATAGGCATGCATGTCTTCTTAGTTGTAGCCATGCCTCCTTGCTCAGTGTTGTTGTTGATGACCATGTGGCACGGACCGGCAGTCATTTTGTGTGTCCAGCCAATATGGCCCTTTGCCATAGACTTGCATGGATGGTTGGGAGTTATAGTTTTATGCATTAATATGCTTGAGGATCATTTCACTTATTTATAATTAAGTTATTTAGATTTTTTTTATTGTTTGTTTTACATTTATGTTCATTTATTTAAATTTTAGTTTAAATTTTGTTTAAAAATGTTAATTATAAAAAAAAATACAATTTTGATTCACTTAACCACCCCTCCACCCCCCATTTTCCTAACATCTGGCATCAACCCCATGTCTGCTATAGGTGCACTGCACAACAGCATTAATAGTCTAAGGATTATTCCATTGTCACCTCGCTGAGTGCCTCATCCCAATGTGATGCACATAAAGCTACCCGTTACATCTGTATGTTCTTGTGCTTTCTTTCAGATCCTTCCTGAGTGTACTGTACACCATAAAAGTTTATGTTGGTGTGGTTTTACGAATGGATAGTCAAGACTGTATTGCTGATTATTTAAAATAACTTAAGTAACCACACTAAATGATATTGTTTGCACTACTAATCGAACTGCAACAATGCCACGTTTGTGCTCGTTTGCTTTTAGGTGCTCAAGAGAAGAGACATCCCAGACAGTACTGCCAGACGGAAGGCCTATGCTCGATGTGACGCTTGACTGACTAAGCAACACAGGCATCTCTTCAGCTTGTCAAGCTAAGTGCCACTGACAACTGACAGCTTCAAGATGGCCCCAAAGAAAGCTGCTGCCAAGAAAGTGGCCAGTAGGGAGGAGAAGAAACAGATTTCCACCACTGGCGTGCTGACTACAACCTTTTCCAGCAAACGTGTGCCTGCGCACTGGCCTCCAGCAAGCAAGCGGAGAGCAGCACTCCCGCATCAACAGCACCACCACTACAACCTAAGCCCAAGACCATGTCTGTCAGTGAGGCAGCCAGGGCAATCATGTCAATGAGTAGTGATGTTGAATTGGATTTGTCCCTTTCGCAAAGTAGTACACAGTCATTTGATGAAAAAGAGCAAAGTGGACAGCAGCCGCTGCCAGCAATAGTACATTTGCCTGATGTAGGAGCAGTAAAGGAGGTTGAGCTTCCTTCAGAACAGGAGGTTGAGCTTCCTTCCGGGCAAGAATTTGAACCTCCTCTTTTAGATACATTAGCTCCCAGATCTCCAGCAAGGTAAAGGAAGGGTACTACTGTATCATCTTCTCCAAGCACCACTTCTGATGATGATCATAGGGACATAGAGTGGTCCCCGGCACAGTCCAGGAGACAACAGGAGAGAAGTTCCTGAAAGACTTAGACTTATGGAAGGGGATGATGAGGAGGCGGATGACTACAAGGTAGTCATGGTGGAAGGTGACACAGAGGAGTCTGACAATGCTATTCAACCTGATCCGAGGGATGTGGCACAGGTAGCACCGCCACCAGCTCCCGTATTTGCAAAGCACCAGCTGGGACGTCCTGCATCAACCCCTACCTCACAAGAAGCAGAAAGGCAATCGACAACACGCTCACCTACCTCCAGCTCTTCTTCAGGCATTGGCACAGTAAAAAAAAAAGAAAAAGTACTCCTCCCCAGTTTGGGACCTTTTTATGGTTAGCACGGAGGGGGAGCACAATGCAGTATGCTGCATTTGCGGCACAAGTGTTAGTCGAGGTAAGCTTGGTACACATTATGGTACTGGAGGCCAAACAACCCATTTGAAAAAACACCACACAATCCATTGGCAGGATCACCTTAAAAAAATTGTTGTTCGCGGTGGTGAGGAGAGCCGGGCAACATCAGCTACAAGTCCAATCATGGTGAAAGGTGATGATGAGGAAGAAGAGCGTGACATCTTTTTGGAAAGCAGCCCTGTCCCCAGCAGTGCGCCAGCAGATTCTCCCACCTCTGCGACTTCACAAAGGCACAAGATTCGGAGTGAGATGGAGACACCATGGCATACAGTGACTACCGCACCGCAATGCACATTGAGTCTACCACTACCATCTACTTCTCAAAAGATGCCTGTGTCAGTGCCCTAAGAAAAGAAAATCGAGGCTACTAGTACGAGCATGTTTAAGCAGGAGGGGCCCTACGAGCGGAACTACCCAACCGCACGTTTGTACAATAGAAAGCTGGCAAAAACGTAAGCTCTGGACCTCCTCCCTTTGTCTTTTGTGGAAGGAGTGGGATTCTTAGAATGTGTGTCCTCCATCTGGCCAAAATGGAAGGTACCAAGTAGGACCTGTTTTGCCAGAGTTGCTGTTCCAGCACTGCATCACGATGTGCTGTAGTTGGTTGGACAAGATTAGCAGCAAAGTGTTTTTCACACCATCCACCTGACGACATACATGTGGACCAGTTGTCAGGCGACTGATTACATGTGCATGTGCATCACTGCACACTGGATCACTTTTGCGGGGGAAAGCAAAAGAGATCTACAGGTCTTGGCCCTGAAGAAAGTTTTAAGAGCTTTTCGACGGCATGCAACAGTGGCCATGTTCGCCATGGAGAATCATCTTGGAAGAATTTAACAGCAAGGTGTATGAATGCCTTTGGCCCAGAGGTCTCAGAATTGGATTTGTTGCCACAGACCATGGCAGTAATACAGTCAAGGCAATGTCAGAGAGAGGCTATTTCAGGGTCCTGTGTTTGGCCCATTGCCTCAACCTGGTGGTGCAAGACTCCCTCACAAAGGAAGACATAGGCAGTAACATACTGACAACCGGCAGAAGAATTTGCACTAATTTCAGCCATTCTTTTAAAGCCCGGAAGCAGTTGAGGATAATTCAGCGTAATAGAGCACCAGTTAAAGCCCGATATAGGAGGTGCCAACACGTTGGAACTCGACCTTTTACATGCTGCAACATCTGTTATGATCAGTACAAAAAGATTATTGACTATGTCATTCAAAGAAGAGGAGATGCAGTTGGGAAAGCTATGACCATGGATGCGGACAACTGGGGCCTAGTTAAATACCTGACACATTTGTTACTCCCTTTTGAGGTTTTCACACAGAACGTTAGCAAGGAGGACAGTACGATGAGCAAAGCTATCCCATTGATGCATCTCCTACAGAACTAGGTGTGAATTGAAACACAGCAGTGCATGCCTAGTTTGAGACCTGAATCCTTCACTTGGCTTGTAACACAAGGCTGCAACATGACATCAAGTCCAAAGAGTACATCTGTGCCACACTACTTGATCCACGGTACAAAATAATTCTGCCCACTTTCATTCCTTTTTCTGAAGGGAATGTTTTAAATTACAGGAGGTGGATTGTAGAACAAGCTGGAGTCCCACCCTTCAGCTTTCAGAGAGGGCAGTCTTGTCTCACAGCAGCCAACAACACAATTAACCAGAACACCGGCAACAACAGCAGGAGGGACTGGACCCAACCTCTGCATTGTTTTGGTTTCAATTGGCAGGGCTCAAGTCCAGTGCAGAGGCGATGGAAAAACAAGTTGAGCAAGTGGCAGCACCAATAACCAGCCACAGGATGTTCCAGAGTATCTGGATGATCCAAAAGAGGTCTATGTGGATCAAAATCCATTAATGTTTTGGTTATTGGTATGGAAAGATGCGCCAATGGCCAGAGCGCAGCAGACTGGCAATAAAGTATCTGTCTTGTTCTGTCTGCTGAAGGCCTGTTCAGTGCAGCTGGTGCAGTTGTTACAGTGGGAAGGACCAGTCTCCTGCCTCTAAACATGGAGAGATTGACTATGATAAAAATGAACCAACATTTTATACAACACAATCACACCATTCCTGAAACAGCAGGAGGAGGGTGATTGGTCAGAAACTAATCAAATGGGTTAGCTGACCAACTTCTAAGTGAACCACCTGAGTTTTGAGGACAAACTCCACTTCCCGGACTAAGTATGCCAAGGCCCCTATAGAACGTTTTTTTCTTTCTTGTTGAACTCATTTCGAACTACGCAAAAAAAAAAAACGACAAAAAAGTAGCTAGAGGAACATTATTATTTTTGTGTCAGATTTATGCCGCCCCGCCTTTTTTATTAGTTACACATATTGCCGGATTTATGTTGGACCAGTGTGCCTTAAAGAACCCTCCACAATTCCTTTATGGCTTTGGGGACAATGCCTGCCCCCCTCGCATACCTACTGACTATCCCTTTTTACATCACTTTGCACTAGAAGGTCTGCCCCAGAAGATCATTTATCTACAAGACTGCCTGCCAATACCAAATTCCAACGTGTTGCCTGCATCAAAGATGATTGAATACCTAATCTACCAGTGCTTGGATTAGACATGGTAACTTCAACTATTGCAACGGTGAGTGACTGATTGTGTGAGTCATGATTAGGGCTCCCGATTTTATGGTATTTTTTTTTTTTTACATTTCTGTCTATTTATCCATATTTATTTTTTGGCCACTTTATCTGTATTTATCCATATTTATTCTGTGTTTTGCGCATAAATGATGTTGAAAAACTGTACATTTCCATATTTATTTAACTGATAGACGCGCTCTCATACTTTGATGTCATGCGTGCTTAAGCTATTTAAGCTGTCAAATTTTACATAACAATACATCCACCGATAAATACTAGCATTATACCATAAATGTATGATGTATATGCCCTTATTTAAAGAAATGTCTTCCTGTTTTTTAATTTCCCATGCTGTTCATCTGCTCAGCTGCAGGCCTATAGTTCATGAAAGACAGCACGGAGAGTCACGTAAAAGAAGCACACAATTTTCTGTATTTTTCCACTTTAAAAAATAAATGCACATTGTTTTCTGTCTGTATGTATCTGCAAAAATCCGTAAAAACAGAAAACAGGGAGCCTTAGTCTTGATTGATGATTCATGTGGTGGCAGACAGTGACAGAGGGTGTTCAACTGTAATGTGGGAACTTGCCCGAGATGATTAATTTGAGATGTTTGGGGCCTGAGTGATGGGTGAGCATATTTTCCCAGGAGGTGATTGGCCTTCACAAACTTACTTAGCGAACATGAATTAACCTGTATGGTCCACTCCTATGATCTTTCTGTTTCATTCATCATCTAGAATGGCAACTCCAGACAATCGTTTGATTGTCAAGAATGCCACATTCCAATCTGCTGCTTTCATTAAAGTGTACCTACCACCCTGCTTGGATTGGAACCACTGCACCAATAAGTGATCAGATTATCGTGTAAGTGATGATTGATGTGGAAGCTGACAGTGAGGGAGGGTGTGTTGAACTGTAATACAGAACATTTCTTGAGATGACTATTGATTTGCAATGTTTGGAGCCCGAGTGATGAGCGATACATTTTTTTACCCTGGAGGTGATTGGCCCTTTCACACTTAGCCAGATTCAATCGTAGGGTCCTCTCCTTTTTTCTGTTTCTTCAGAGACTAGAACAGTCACTTTAAACAAAAACCTATACAAAATACTGCAATTTGCAATTCTGTTTCTCCATTTGTTCTTCAACAGCAGTGCACTACATGTCTATCTTTTTCTCGTGGCATGATGACTGGTCTGGGACAGAGTTACTTTGAGTCAGGAGAAGGAACGTAGAAGAAATCAGGGCAGGAGGTGTGGACTATCTCATCAAAAGCTAGAAGAGAGAAGTTATCAACTTCAGTTCAAAGGTAAACCAAGAACCTGAGGCCTAATACTCAGCTATGTGGAATAGAGAGAGGTGATTTTGTGAAGAGTGTGAGTGTGTGTCTGTCTTGTGGTAAAAGTGAATCTTCTTGATACACTCCTCAAAAGGCTTACCTACCTTCCGTCCTTCTCCTGGACTCTAAAATACAGTTTCTCATTTACAATCCGTAGGCCTTCTTCTGGTCTCCTGCTCGAACAAAAGGCGAAAGTTAGCTGAGCTCAACAACACTCCTGCTTACCTACTGGACCAGTCCAGACAAGCACCAAAGAGTGGACAATTCCGAGGAGGGAGAATGCAGATGCACCATCTAATTCTGCAATACAGTATCATTTTTCTTTTAACAGTGATATTAAGAGAACTGGGTGGGTGGGTTCACTCCCCCACCTAGAAGACAGAACATTTAGATATGATAACTTGAGTCTCAGGGGCAGGACTATTTGCAATGCATTTATCTGCACTCCGTCATACTCATTCCTTTGCTTCCTTCTAACAGATTAATGGTGAATGATGTGCTGCTTCTCATTGCCCAGATAACTGTTGTCCTTGTGTTGTTGTGTTTGTCTTCGTCAAACCTTTCCCTAAATCCCCTATCCCATCCATTCATCAAACCCCTAACCCTCTTCCCCTGGGCTGTGTGATTTATTGAGATGTGGCTTAATTTACACCATCAATGGATCACACACGTGGTGGGGTGATGTGGTGAAAGGAATGCGTTACTTACCTGTAACTGCAGTTATCCAGTATTGGTATCTTTCATAGATTCACATGCCTGAATCATTCCCCGTCATCGGGATGGGAGTCCTCAGTACATAAAGTAAGTAATGTCTCATTAGACATATAGAGTAATAGGCCAAGGGCCTCACCTTAGTAACATATCCATGTCAATTTGTAAAAAAAAAAAAAAAGGACCAAACTTTGGAGTAGAGTCAATCAGCTATCACCACCCTCTGGAACCTTCCTGGAAGGAGCTTTAGTCCCTCAGATTTTCATAAGCACAGTGCTAAGTAGTTGTATCACTGAGAGACCCAAGAGAGTCCTTCCAGGGGAGGTGGGTGGGTTGCATGTGAATCTATGAAAGATACCAATACTGGATAACTGCAGTTACAGGTAAGTAACGCATTCCTTATCCAGTATTAGGGTATCTTTCATAGATTCACATGCCTGAATCAGAGTAGTAAGCAATGATCAGCACATTTCGAATGGTACAGTATACATGAATTCACCAGATAACATATCAAGGTGAAAATAGGAAGTACCAAAAATCCACAAAGAGTTGGTTGGATTTGCGGAATGTCTTTGTCTTGTCAATGTAGAATTTTAGGTAGCGTTTAAGATCCAGAGAATGCAGGGTCCTTTCTGCCACTGTTTGAGGATTTGGAAAAAAGGATCGTAACACTATAGGCTCATTGAGATGGAAGTTTGACGGGACCTTAGTTATAAATTTCGGATTTGTGCGTAGTATAACCCTGTCTTGTTTTAATTGAAGGAAAGGGTCTTGAATTGAGAAAGCATGAAGTTCACTCACTCGCCTTGCCGAGGTAAGGGCTAGAAGGAGCGCTGTTTTCCAGGATAGATACTTAAGATCAGCTCTGTGTATCGGCTCAAAAGGGTGTTTCATAAGCTGAGCCAGAACTGTGATGAGTTGCCATGAAGGAGGTAAAGTCTTTACAGGAGGGAATGTCCTAAATAGGCCTTTAAGAAATTGTTTAATCAACCTATTAGACCACAGAGAAGGGCCTGCAAAGGATCTCCTGAAACGGGATATTGCTGCCAGATGGACTTTAACGGAGGCATGAGCGAGACCAGAGTTTGCCAGATGGAGAAGGTAAGGCAGTATTTGCTCTGGAGAGGATGAAAGAGGGTGTATTTGGTTTGACTTGCACCAGATACAGAACCTCTTCCATTTTAAGGAATATGTTTTGTTAGTACTGTCTGCTCGAGCCAGAGCCAGAACTGCTCTACAGTCCAGAGGTATGTCTAGAACCTGGAACTCTCTGAACTCAGGAGCCAAGCTGATAATCTGAGAGTTGCTGGATCCGGATGCTGGACTTGTTGGTTGTTCGTTGTGAGAAGAGAGGGAAACAGTTTCAACTGGATCAGCAGTTCCAGGGAGAGAAGGTGAAGCTCAGTGAACCAGTGTTGGCGTGGCAAAGCTGGAGCTATCAGGATGAGCGTGCAAGGTTCCGCTTTCAATTTTCTGAGAACCCTGGGAATCAGGGGAATTGGTGGAAAAGCGTATGCAAAGACGTTGCACCATGCGATCGAAAATGCATTCCCTAGAGATCCCTTCTGGGGATGCCAGCTTGCAAAGTGTTGGCATTTGGCGTTCTGCTTGGTAGCGAATAGGTCCAGAAGAGAGGTGCCCCATTGAGAGAATATGCGGTTGAGAGTCCGCTGATTCAATTCCCATTCGTGACATGCTGTCTGTAGGCCAGAACGTTGTGTGTTCCTAGAACATACTCTGCCCGAAGAGAAATGTTGTGATGGAGCAACCAGTTCCAGATTTTTTTGCGACTCGTGAGAGAGTGTTAGAGAGCGAGTCCCTCCCTGCTTGTTTAAATAGTGCATTGTCGTGGTATTGTCGGTCTGCACAAGCACTAGGGAATTTCTGATCCGTGGTAGGAATGCAAGAAGAGCGAGATAAACCGCTCGTAGCTCCAGGAGATTTATGTAGAGTTTTCTTTCGGAAAGGGACCATTTTCCGCTGATCTGGAGTTCTTGGAGGAAAGCTCCCCTACCTTCCAGGGACGCATCTGTTGTGATGGTATGTGGAGAAGCAGGAAGCAAGAAAGGGCAAGCCTTGAGAAAGGTTCTGAGGGCAAATCCACCTTGATCATCTGAGGGGTCACCCAGATGACATCGTCGAATGATCCCATACATTGGACCCATTGAGCTGATAGCGCCTCTTGAAGAGGGCGCATGTGAAGGCGACAGTGTGGAACTAGTAGAATGTAGGAAGACATCATCCCGAGCAGGGATTTGAAAAGGCGCACTGTAAGACTTTTTGGATTGTATGCGAATCGCCAAGGAAAGAAGCTTGTCTCTTCGCTCTTGTAAGGTAAACGCTTCCTTCTGGGTCGTGTCGCGAGTAGCACCCAGGAAAGTTATACGCTGAGAAGGCCGGAGGACGGACTTGTCCTGATTGAGAGTGAGCCCCAAGCGATCGAAAAGTCATAGACAGGCGTCGGAAGACCTGGACGCGCCTTCTAAAGAGGGTGCTTTGACGAGCCAGTCGTCCAGATATGGAAAGACCTGATGGTGTTGTTGTCTGAGATATGCGGCAACCAGAGAAAAGCATTTTGTAAAAATGCGTGGCACCGATTTGAGTCTGAACGGTAGGACACGGAATTGGTAATGTCTGCCCGCTACTGCGAATCTCAGAAATTTCTTGGGATTCTGATGGATAGGGATGTGAAAATAGGCATCTTGAATGTCTAAAGACACCATGTAGTCGTCCGCATTGAGAAGTTGCAGTACTTCCTGGATGGTAACCATACGAAACGACTGCTTTTTTAAGAATTTGTTGAGACTTCTCAAGTCTAAAATTGATCTCCATTTCTTCTCCTTTTTGCGTACCAGGAAAAAACAGGAGTAAAATCCCTTCCACCTTTGACGAAGAGGAACTCTTTCTATAGTTCCCTTCTGGAACATAAGTGAAAGTTCCAGGAGTAGAGCAAGTACATTTTTGAGAAGCATAGGTTGGGGAGGGGTTTGGGGAGGAATTTGAATGAACTCTAGTGAATGTCCGAATTGAATTAGTTGCAGAACCCAACGGTCCGTTATTTGTTTCCAATTTTGTAGGAATTGGGAAATTCTTCCTCCAACCTTTGAGGGCGGAGAGGAGATGGAGACCGGCGGTAGTGGAAAGTCATTGTCGTCGAGCAGCGTCTTTCTGTCAACCTCCTTTGCCACGAAAGGAGGACTTAGGGTAGGTTGATTGGTGCTGTTGACGATGCTGGTATTGTGGCCGATATTGCTGATTGGAAGAATAGGAAGATCGGTGTTGGTAATCACCTCTTGCAGATGTTTGTTCTCTTCCTCTTGAGCCACGAAAAGGTGGGTTCTTGAATTGGAGGGTACCCAAAGCTCTAGTTGTGCAGGTATCCTTTTTTAAACCCTGAAGAGCTTCATCAAAGTGTGTTCCGAAAAGAAGCTGACCATCATAGGGCAAGTCCAAAACTTTTGTTTGCACTTCCGGTCGGAATGAAGTTGCATTCAACCAACCCTGGTGCCGTAGTACAGCTGCGCCAGCCAGTTGGCGAAATCCAGTAGAGGCGATATCCATCGCACAGTCTATTATCACGGATGCAGAACGTTCGCCCTCCAGCAAGATCTCTTTTGCTTCTTCCTTGGAGTCATCTGGCAAGGCCGCAAGATATGGAGCAATATCTGCCCACATCTGCCTGTTATAGCGTAATAACAGTGCCAAGGAATTGGATGCACGCACTGTTAATGCGGACATTGATGAGAAACTTTTTCCGATATTATCAAGCCGTCTACTGTCTTTGAGGAGCGGCCAGCTGAGCGGAAGAATTTTTTGATTTCCGCTGAGCAGCTTGTGTGATGACTGAGTCTGGTTTGGGATGTCCGGTTAGGCAAGCTGGAGCAGTATCTGGAGCTCTATATTTTTTATCCAGACGAGGCAATACTGGGGGCACCAAGGAAGGGTTTTGCATTATTTTAACACCCTGATCTCATATATAATCTATAATAGGGATAGATCTGACTGATTTTTTAAAAGGCTCTTTAAAATCATAGAGGAAGCAATCCTGCTGGTGTGAAGGCATAGGTATTTGGAAACGCTGCGCCGCTCTTTCCACTATGTTGTGAAATCCCCCCATTTCCTCAGGAGGCGAGTCAGCTTGAGCAGGCATGGGGGAAGCTGGACAGGGGAGTACATAATCGTCCCACTCATCATGAGTAGATTGGGAATCTTTAAGTTCCCCTTCCTCATGTGGATCCTCCTCCTCATCGTCTGTAGAAAGTGGAGGTGGCGAAGTGACAGGCCCAGACTGCAGATTTAAAGGTGGAGGCTGCGGTCTTGGCTGTGGAGACACAGCTGGAGGCGGAGACGTTGCAGAAGTGGGAAATCTCTGCTTATAGTCCGTAATGAGGAATTGCAGATCAGAAACTAAAGATGCAGGCAGACAAACCATGGGAGGCGGATGGTATTCTACAGGATAAACTGCCTGATCCTCCTGTACTTGATCCTCATAGTCTGAACTGTCCTGATACTTGACGTTAAGTTGAGATGGACTTGTCGCCGTCCTAAACATACAGTCATCATCAGAATCTTCTTCCTCCAAAATGTGTGCTGGTGGCAATGGCCAGACCCTACTAGGGGAAGTCGGGGCCGGCGTCAAGGTACGTTTTGTGATCTTCAGATGTACGTACGTACTTTTTAGATTGGAATCCGCTGTCGTCGACACGCCCGTCGACTGTGCAGTCGTCGACGGTGAAGCGTCGACTGGCACCATGGTAGACGGAGGTCCCGTCGACGGAGCAGTCGTCAACGGTGTTGTCGTCGATGGAGTTTTCGCCCACGTTGCCGTCCTCGACGAAGTGGATGTCGACGGGATAGTCTTCGTTCACGGTGTCGTTGTCGTCGACACAGTCGTCGGCGATCGTAGCGTCAACGGTAATTTGGACGTCGACAGTGACTTCTTTATCTTAAGCGTCGACGAGACAGACCTACTGGCCGTCGACGGTGGAGTCGTCGACGTGGATAATGAAGAAGACTCGACAGAAGTTGAAAAAGTCGTCGTCGACGAGGTCACACACACAAGGCTGTAGATGTAGATTTCCTCATTGTCGAGGCGACCGTCGACGAGGCCGTCGTCGACGGGGTGGAAGAAGGCTTTTTGAAGGTGTGAAGAACCTCTTGAGGAGAAACCTTCGCTGAAAGAGCCTTGGGATGTACATCTGAAGACTTTTTATGCACCTTCTTTTGAGGTGGCTGCGACGAAGGGCCTGGAGAAGCCTCCCTTGGTCTTTTCTGAGAGGATTGAGAAGATATGGAAGAGCCCTCACTCTCCTCAGAAGATCGTACTTGTTCTTTGTCTTTAAGCCTCTGCAGCCAAATTAAGAGGCGTCCCTCACGATCTTTGAGGGTCTTTGTGGAAAAGGTATGACATACCTTACAGTCCTTTGAGGAGTGATCCGGATAAAGGCAGTAGAGACAATCCTTGTGTTGGTCATCCACATGAAGTCTCTTTTTTCCACAGGAAGCACAAGGCCTAAAAAGGCCTTTCTTTGGAGTATCTGCCATGAAGAACTGGAGAACTTCACCCCGAAGATGGAAAATTGAAGCAAGAAGCATTGGAAATCCAAAAATAAGGAAAGCTGAGCAGAGCTCAGAGGAGACTCCCTTAGCACGACGTACGGTAGAAAATCTGAGGGACTACAGCTCCTTCCAGGAAGGTTCCAGAGGGTGGTGATAGCTGATTGGCTCTACTCCAAAGTTTGGTCCTTTTTTTATTACAAAAGGGCATTGATATGTTACTAAGGTGAGGACCTTGGCCTATTACTGTATATGTCTAATGAGACATTACTTTATTTATGTACCGGGGACTCCCATCCAGACAACGGGGAATGATTCAGGCATGTGAATCTATGAAAGATACCCTAATACTGGATAAGCAACACCAACTTACTGGAGGATCTTCTAAGCAATAGTCCACAGTGGCCCATTACCCATCCGTGCATGAAAAGTGATCCATATTTTAGATATAGAATGAAGAACATCAGTCGCCAGAATCATCATTCAGGTCTTTTGATGCTTAACCATAAATGCCAAACCTGAGCTTGTCCACTGCAGACTTTGAGTCAATTTTTTTAAAATAATTAGAGGATTTCACAAATAATACTATTATCTCCACTTTAGCCAACACTTAATAGCATTGGTATTTTTTGTATTTCAGCACTATCAGGCATTCTTGTTGTGTCATCATGTAGTAATCGGTTGGTGTCAACTCTTTCTATTTACATTTAGTTGCCTACGATGGCTAATCAATCAATTATTCAGATGAATCCTACAGTTGGAGCTAACCTGGGTGGAACTGAAAGTGGGACCTTGCTTGTGAAGTTGTGATGCCTTCCCTGTAATTGCTTCATTTACATTCAGGTAAGACAACTAGTATGGATGAAACGTAACTTAGTAAGTAACTAACTGCTACTATTGTTTATCTAGGTTGTTGTAGACAATATAGGTCATCATGGCAGCATTTCCCCTAATGGTCAAGATAGTTCGAGAATTATAACTCTATAACTAAGCGCTATATTCTTTTTTAAGTTACAAGCACATAACTAGACTGCGTAAAACTAGCTGAAGGCAGCAGTGCAAAGTAAATGTAAAACAAACAACTTCAGGCATAGATTTAGATTGAATAAAAGTTTTCCCCTTTATTTATTTACAAAGAAAACCACCCTCGCCACCCAAACAAGCGCACCTCTCTCCCCAAACAAAACTGTCCCAACCCCCAAAACTCAAAAAGCACAGCAGCAACTTTTAATGCAGAGGACTTTCCACATAGAGACATTTCTTTTGTGCACAGCCTTGCCATTCTTTGCTTGCAAAAAGCCCACAAAGAGTTTATTGTCCACTCAGTGGTCCCTGGTATGATCAATGTGGAAACTTAGAGGTCCCTTGGGGCTCAAACAATGAAGTACCATCTCCTCTATCGAGGGGTGTGGCGAGGCAAAGAAAGTCAGAAGGACGATAGCCTGCCCCACGTGGAAAGGTTACCACATTGGGCAGAAATGCAGCTAGAGTTCTCAACTCAAGACAGTTTAGCTTGTAGAAGGGTCAATCTGGCAGGGGCTGCAGCAAGCCACAAACTTGTCCTGAAGCCTGGATTTCACAGATTTCATAAATGGATGCATGGCTGCCAGAATAACAACAACTTTGGGAGGAATATCAAATTAAGATAACTTTCTCAGCTCAATCTCCATGCATGGAGGTGCAAATTGCAGAGGCCCGGGTGCAGGACCCTGCCCTGTTGCTGCAACAGCAGATCCTTTGGAAGCGGCAGCTTTATTGAAGGACAGATGATCCTACCCAAGGAGTTCCAGATACTACTCCCTCCTTGCCCCATCTGTAGTTACTAGGATGACTTAGCCCCTGTAGGTATTTATCTTCTTCAGAACTCAGGCCATGAGGGGTAAAGGAGGGAACGCATACAGAAGTCTAGAGCTCCACTCTATATGGAATGTGCCTCAGATATATGGAATGTGCCTCAGAGAGAGCCTTCTTGGAAACTCTAGAGCACAAAAAAGCTGACATGGTGCATCCTTGGCGGTGGCGAAAAGATAGAGGCAGGGTTCTATTCATTGCTGGAAAATGCCCTGCATCACCTCTGGATGTAACTGCCATTTGAGAGATGCTGGAAAATGGAAAAGTGCTTTTCCATCAGCTGTGCTAATGGTGGCGAAAGGTGTGCCAAGGTAAAGAGAAATGTGAGGGGATGGCCCCGTTAGACAAATTGGAGGACACATGTGCTCTAAGTGATGTCTTGTCACAATTGGAGGAATTGTCTGAGCTGACCTCCTAAGGATGTGATTGAAATTGTGTGTTGAAAAGGGCACACTAAAGTGGTTTAGCAGTGGTGGTTGCCAGAAGGACATGGGGCAGAGCAGCACATTATCCCTGATGCACTGAATCTAGTCTCTGGGAGCTGTGGCTTCACTCATGAAATGGCTGAGAAGGCCGCTGTGCAGGTGGCAGGGTATGGTGCTAGCAATATTAAAAACTCCCTGCAGCCACATGGAATGTGCTGTGGCACAACTTTCTTTAATGTGTTCCATGGTCGAGTTCGTTTTTTCACTGAGTGGCAAAACCCATTGAATGGCATGTCCTTTAAGGATGCTTTGACATCCCCTCAGAAGCCCGTAGAACTCATCCAGGCATGACGCTGAAGCCTCACACTCATTCCACTGCCCACCCCAAGCAATTGGTTGTGTCCAGGCTAGATCAAATATATTTTGCCACATCCAGGCAGTTCTGTATGGTTTGAGATAAAAAAAAAACGCCTGCAGATCCTCTGGAACTGCAGGCAGGATTTGACCTACTCTACCCAACAAAGCATGGCTGTAGCAAACTAAGAAGCAGCTATTTGTCACCCTCATATAATTGGCACTGTATCAACCCTTCTTGCGCCTGCCATCACATCACTGTGTAACCAGTGTCTTTTCTCTAGCCACCACTGCGCTGGAATGGAAAGCAACACACGTCACACCCATTTTAAAAAAGCCCATTGCGGATACCATGGAACCAGGTAACTATCGCCCCATATCACTTCTCCCTCATTTGGGCAAAGCTCTGGAGTCCTACGCAAACAAACAGCTCTCCTATTTGGGGAATCACTATTTGCTGGATACCTTTCAATCGGGCTTCAGACCCTTCCACAGCACAAAAACTGCTTTACTAGCAGCAGTAGATAGTCAGGTTATTCCAGGATGCTGGAAATCCTGCCATACTGGTCCTTGATCTGTCGGCGGCGTCTGATTACATCTCACGTTCTATCTTGATTGGGCGTCTCTATGAGATAGGTATTTACAGCACCACCCTTGACTGGTTCAAAGAATTCCTCAAAGAAACTGAGAACGTCAAATCGCGATTAGTTGTCTGCATGAGAAAAATTGCCACCTGGATGACCCTCAACTGTCTTCAATTAAATGGGTACAAAACAGAGATTCTCCTATTTGGCAAAGCTCAGCTCCATTGGGCAGATGATTGGTGGCCGGCTGAGCTAGGCTCTGCCCGATCGCCCAGTAGAACAGCCAGGAACCTTGGTATATTCTTAGATGACAAGCTACCTATGAAAGACCAGATACCATCCACCTGCGGCACTTACTTTAGCACATTGCGCCTTCTTAGGAGAATCTTTTGGTGGCTTCCACTGCGCTCCCGGAAGACTCTCACCCAGGCACTAATCATCAGTCCCTTTGATTATGGTGATGCCCTAATTCTTGCATCCAATGAAACCTTTTTATCCACAATGCAGGTGGTTCAAAACACTGCAGCCCAACTGGTCAACAAATGCCTCCACAGACACCATCAGACCCCATGCTCGTAGCCATTCAATGGCTCCCCATTAGAAAGAGAGCACTGTTCAAACTGCTCTGCCGGACCTACAAATCATTGGCAGGTAATGGCCCAAAATACCTACCGGACAGACCCATCCTCTACCACCCTGACAGAAATCGAAGGTCCAATAACCAACTTCAACTATGCCCTCTTCGTATAATATATCGTCCGGGCTTTGTCCTATCGTGCACCCTACCACTGGAAGAGGCTCCCTCTGTCCATCCGTGCATGCTCCAGTTTCTCTGGCTTCAAAAAGCTCTTCAATCTGCCTGCAGTCATAGCGCTGAGATGTCCCTTCGGGGCCAAGTTACTGCGCTTTACCAAGAGTAAAATAACATCACATCTGGTGTAAAGGGAATGTAGGGCTGGCAGAAGAAAACACACACTTGCTAAAGATCTCCATGTGGTTAGAGTCTCAGTCTGGACGGGTTGTATGAAAGGGGTTATTGTTTAGTCTATTGGTGGACACCTGTACCTCCAGACTCGCTGACGTTGGGTGTTGAGTGAGGAAGTCAGCATCACCTGGTGCCTGTCTGTCGCAACGAGCTAACTGACTATTGACTGGGGGCCCAGAACATGGTTTTGCCTAAGAGGGTAACTGTAAGACAGTGGCATAATAAAAAATGATGAGTACCCATTGCAGAATGTGAAAAGGTCCCCTAACCTGCCCCCATCCCAGTTATCCCACTGAAATTCATTGGCTTTGGGCTGAATGGAGCTCCCCCAGAATGCTTGGAGGCCCCTGCCCTGAAGGGGGCTGCGTTACGCCCCTGCTGTTAGGGTTTCCTTGAATGGTAGGAGAGGTTCTACCAGATTGGCCAGGCTGAAGAACTTCTGTCTTTACTTCCATGGTAGGGAGTTGCAGATCATGGATCTCTGCAACCCACTGCACGACCATGGCACTATCCTCTTTGGCAGGACCAGGAGGAGAGACATGTCCAGTGTCTGGGAAGGTGTCTAGACCACTGGCATCCTATAATTCTGCATACCAATGTGTCCCCTTAATCATCCTCATTGTCAGATACAAAAAGCTGATATAAAGTATGAGCTCTGCAGTGTGGCAAAGGGACTGTATCGGAGTCAATTATGGGCTGTGCTCCGGTGGAATCGGAGTGCGGCCTCAGTCGAGATGAGGGAGACTCAGCATGAAATCACTATGGTTGACTGATCCTTTTATGACTGTGTCCTCAGCATCAGTGTCAATGTTCAGGGGACCAGCGCAGGAGGTGGTTCTGGGCACTGAAGCCAGTGTGGAATCTGAGAGGGCTCGAGGCACAGACTGAGTTGAGGGGGGGAGTCCAACAGCGGGTCATCTACTGGAGGCCTTTGTGAATCTTTGAGGCCCAAAGGCATACAAGAAGAACCCAGAAGCAATCCAAATAGGTACAACGTAGTCTCGATTTACTGAAAGCATTGCTGATGGACCAAGAAATGAAATTCAGGTTGCATTGGGGCCAAATTTAAAATCAGCTCTTCAGGAGTTAGACTGATATGCACATTGATGCCTTTACACCCTCTCTGGAGTTCAAGAGTGGCAGGAGAAGGCCAATTCCCACTTGGACTTCTTGAGGTTTTCCTTCAACTTACCTGAAGATTTTGACCGCGATGAGGATCTGCTGCATGAATGACTTCAGGAACGGCACCTTCCATAGGACTTTTAATGGTCATGCTGCGGAAGTCATTTGCTGTATGATGACAGAGTATCGGCTCATGGTCCTGTATGGCCTTTGGGTTCATCTGGGCACAGTCATCCCAGGCCCTGGAGTGGTGTTCTGTCCCCAGGCACCATAGGCGTACTTCACGAGGGTCTGAAAGAGAAATATGCTTGCAACAATCCCTGCAAGGTTTAAACTCTGTCATTTTAGGAAGTGAGACATTTCCCTTTCACAGAGGTCTGAGAGGAGTAGAACTCTGGATCCGCATCTGAATGCGCAGAAAGAAAGGCAGGAACCCATCAGCAGGTTTGAGTGGCGATTATATGTGGCCCTGCTTGTCACTTCTGGAGCAGAACAACATTGCTTTGGAGCTGTGTGACACCACCTACCGGTGCACAGGAGTGCTACCTTTGAGTTTCTGGATCCATTCTGACGCCTAAAGAAATATTTTCAAGGTGAGGAATCAATGGTTAGACGCATCTATCAGAAGCACCCTTACAAGACCTACCAATATTTTAATAGCTATCATTTTGCTATCTCAGGCAAGATATTGTGCGTCCTTCTCTTTGCCTAATTTGTTCAATGATATTACATGTACCTTGTGTGGGCCTTCCAGGGCCTCTCTCAGTATAGGAGTTAGCCTTTCATTATGAACTCATTTCCCCTTTACAGTAACAAATCGTTCCATGCCACATTGAAAACAAAAATATCCTACTTGGCTTTCACGTGCACGCATTATTTTACAGTCTTGTGTGATGTTTTAACCAAGTTTACCTATCTGTTCTAATGCAGCATACAAGTGCATTAAAACTCAGTACACTGAATTATTAAAATGCACCAATTTAGTTGTAAGCCAAGCAACATGCCAGGAGACTGGAGAAACCCATGTAACTGAGCAGCCTAATTAACATTAAAATACAAACAAGAAGCTGGTTCTGCTCTCCTTAATAATCATACTTGTATAACAGACATAGGTAAAAGTCAGCAACATATCTGTTACAACATACATTTCAGAAATGATGTAGGAGTATGTTAGAAATAAGATTTTGTGTCCTAGAGAAAGCAACAAAAAAAACAGCTTCTAAAGATATTAGGCCTTTGTTTCCATGAATTACATTTACAAGAGACTGATGGGTTTTTGAAGAGTTTGTAGGTGGGAGATTCTGGTATGCCCCAGGAGGAGAGAATGGATTGCAGGAAAGGCATCTGCGGGGGGCGGGGTGCCTTTGTAGAAGAGGCTGTAAGGAATGGGCCTTTGGGAGCATCTGCAAGGTTGGGCTGCCATCTTTATGGCCGTCTATCCATACGGCATACACAAGGGGTCTCCTTGCTAGAGGCCAGAAGGTTGAGGGCTGCAGGCCCCATTGTGGAATGCTCTGGGTGGTGGAGGGGGTTCCCGAAAGCTGCAGGGCAGGCTTTAAAGATGGATCAAGGGGGGGGGGGGGGTTGGCGGGAACTTGCAGAAGTCCTGTTGAGTATGTAGGGGTCACATAAGAGGTGGTGGGAGAGTCTGTTTAGCCTGCAGTCAATATTTGCTTAGTTTACAACTGTCTTTGTAGAATTCTCAAACAGATACTGTTCAAGGGCCGCCATGCCATAAATATTAGCTTTCTCCACCCAATCGTTTGAGAGAAGTATTGCCTTAAAAGATGGACTGGTTTTTGCCAGCTCAGTTAGGATAGACTGGTATGCCGTGACCACTTCCAGATCAACGGAGGACGGAGACACGTGCCCCAACAGTCCCAAAACCTCTTCTGGCCAGCTTGTTTCAAGTAACACGGGGGACAGCCATGTCAAAAGAGGCAGGCAGCTGGCAAAAGCCTGCATCCCTAAGAACCACAGCTCAGAAATATCCACCCAGGCGTTGCAGTAGTCGTCAGTCAGCTGAATTGCTGGTAGCTCCTTCAAGGGATCTTGTCCAGATGTGTGGGCTTGTGACAAGAAAAGTACAGTTGCTTTAAAGAAGTCCTTTGCAGACATTTCTTGCATAGCTGGGAGAATGGAGAACAATTGCCCAAGTTAATAGTGTATATGTGCATCGTGCAGCTGGACAATTCTTAAATACCATATGCAACTGAAAAGCTACTTCTTATCCTAGTTCTGCATCAGAATAATCGACAGTGAACTCATATACAAAATGTTCCCTAATGCATGAAGGGTTCACGGAACACATTAAAAACATAAACCATTACTCTAAATAGTGGAATGCTAAATACAAATTCCACACAATTCGCCAAAACACTTGGCCTTGTTCATGTGCGTGTGGCACCATTTTGGTCCCTTTAAATAGAGCACATGAATAAATAACATAGAAAGAAAATACTGTATTCCTCACAGTCTTAAATCAATGCAAAATAAATAAGCACAATTTCATACTAGTTTAAATTTGTGCTCATAATTCATCTCAAATAATTAGAATCTCATTTGAACGTTGAACATATTCCAAAATATAAAAACAAATGTTTAAAAAGACTGCTTCCATGCTACTTTAAACCAGATTTCATAAAAAAATTCTTTCTGCCGTCTGTAGGTATTATACACCTCTTCCCAGAACACAATTGAGCCCAAGTGGGCAAAGACTTTCTAAAGTAGGAATTTATTACATAATGACATTGTTCCCATGATTTGTATCATTTTTGCACTCTACAAATACTCTACGGATCCAATTATCTTTTCATTCAGAACTGCATCAACCCAAAATTATAACAAGAAATAACCAAATTTGTCATTAAAATTAGAAAATCAAAAAAATCAAAACGCTTCTCTTGTTCCCCCTTCACAACTTTAACAGGCACTATCTACCCATCAAGGTATGGGAGTGGTATGCAGCTTTATTACAGAAATGTATATAATTCTTCAAGGTTTAAGCCCTTCGGTGACTTGGAATCTAGGTTACTAATGTATCTTGTTTCTAACTGCCTAAGTTGCCACCTCTGTGATGTTTTTTGGACTGCATCAATGACATAATACTTTAAACATTTCTCATCAATGCTAAGGCACTCATCGATATGCCTAGCCACCCGGTAGGAGTGATCTCTATTCCCAATACCCCTTAAGTGCTGTAAAATTATTTTGTGGGCTTACAAGATTGTAATACCGACATATCTCAATTTACATTTGCTTGTTAGTACATACACCTCAAACTCTGTTTTGCAACTGCATGAGTCTGAGAACTTGAACGGTTTATAATGGCAAGGTATTCCACTGTATTAACCCCCAAACCACAAGCCTTGCACTTATTACTTTTGCGAAAATGCATATAAATGACAGAGTGGCATTTGCCACTCTGTAGCTATAGTTAGGATTCCCAGGTATAGGAATTGTTCGGAAATTTGGTCAATATTTACAGCACCCCCGTTTGACAAATCTCCACAAATTTTTCCGGGCCTATTGCTTTTTCTACATTGATGGAGGATGGAAAGCTTCCCAGAGACTGGTCTAGGGGGTGCAAAGATAAAAGCGTTTCTCATCCAATGCATTTTCCACAGACTTTTGTATCTGGCGTAGCACGAAAACAGCTGAACGGATTTACATGAAACTTGATAGGATTTGAAATTTGTGGTGCGCAGATGAAACTTTTCAGACAATCACCCCCAGTCACAGATCATGATTGAATCCATCATCATTCTTTAGATCACTTGCTTTGTTTGCCCTAAGTTGGCAGGGTATGCCCAGACATGGGTCCCTTGCTCACTTTGCCACTGGATTCAAGCTAGCCTAGCTGATGAGGGGTGTTACCCTGAAACCAGTCCCAGGATGCTGGTTTCCAGTACAGGAAGGACATGGCTTGGCAGTTCGGGCTGGACTGTTTCCATGAGGCACAGGGTCAAGGCTGATTTGCATATAGCTGTGTCTGAACTAAGGTGGCAAAGTGAGCTAAAGAATGATGATGTATTCAACCCAGATCTGTGACTTGGGGGTGAGTGTCTAAAAAGTTTAAGAGCTCCGTCCATTACCGCCTTGTGTTTGCTTTATTTGCCCTAAGTTGGCAGGGTATGCCCAGACGTGGGTCCCCTGCTCACTTTGCCACTGGATTCAAGCTAACCTTGCTGATGAGGAGTGCAACCCCAAAACCGGTACCAGGATGCTTGTGTCCGGTCCAGGGAAGACATGGCTTAGCAGTTCAGGCTGGACTGTTCCCATGTGGCACAGGATCAAGACTGATTTGCATATAGCTGTGTCTAAACTGCGGTGGCGAAGTGAGCTGAAGAATGATGGATTCAACCGAGATCTGTGGCTGGGGGGAGTATCTGAAAAGTTTCAGTGCTCCGTCCATCTTGTGTTTGCTTTACAAAAGTTAATGCCAGCCATGTTGCTTTTAGGTGCACTTTGCCTTGTTCTGCGTTTCGCCCTTAGATGTAGGCAAGTATTAGGTTAGAACATTTTCTCCCCTCTATTTCCACTTTATTAAAGTTAAATTAAGTTGGTAAAAATATTTTTATGTTTGTATATTTTTTGAAAAATGTACAAAGTACCGTGGTCCTCCCCCGGGAGTATCATAGCACCAAAACTAAATTAACCAACAAATAAATACACAAAAAAATAAAAAATACGATGTAGTACACTATATTTTACATATATAGTGTACAACAATGTATTTTCTATTTTTAAAATATTTAAATCTTCACAAAAAAGTATACAGATAACTGCGATAAAAACTACAAAGTAATACACGACTTAAAAAAAAGAAAACAAAAACAATTCTCCTTAAACTGCTGTAAGAATATATAGAAAATTATAAATACATGTCTCTTCTACCCAATAACACTTTAATAAAGTGGTAATAGTAAGGGAACAACAAAAAAAAAAACTACTATTTTCCCAGATTTAAGACCCCAGTGTCTGCTCCATTCTAATATATGGTATTCCACTGCACTTTACTCTACCCCACTCCACTCCATGCTATTGTACATTATGTCACTACGCTGTACCTCACTCCACTGTATGCCACTAGCAGCCCTGAGAGAATATCATAAGGTTCCAAGGCACGTACGTGCGAAGTTGTATGCAAAATAAATTAAAAAAAATTAAAAATCCGACCAGTCGAAAAACTACTTAAAGGAACTTTTTCAGCTAATTAAATCCCTGACATCTTTGGAACGGACAGCTGCGTCAATTCTACCCACTACTGCCCTCTGAGATCAGATTGCACTGCCTTTTATTGACGAGATAAACACTATCTATATCTCCCTTCCTCAGAGTGCTAGAAATGTTCAGCATGCAATCCCTGTCCGGACCACCTTAGATGTTCCGGGAAGTTTCTCAAACTTAAAACCTCTTTCGGAGGCCGAAACCAATAGCTTGATGCTAAAAGTAAAGTCTGGTTCTCCTCTAGACCCCGCCTACCCGGCTATATTAGAACGAGGCAGGGAAGCTATTGTTCCGGAACTTACTAAATTGCTTAATCTATCCTGTGTCTCTGGGCATGTTCCTTAGGAGTGGATGCATGCCATGGTGATTCCACTCTTGAAGAAACCAACTTGAGACCCCTCTGCACCTGAAAACCTAAGACCCATATCTTTGTTGCCCTTTTTTGCAAAAATTGCTGAAAAATGAGTCAATCAACAGCTGATGAATTTTGTGGAAGTAAATGCACTTCTTCATGAGATACAATCTGGGCTTAGGCCATATTTTAGCACAGAATCAGCCCTCCTATTCATGTCAGAATCTCTCCCTGCCAAGTGGCGGACAAAGGCAAGACGGCTGCACTAGTCACGCTTGACTTAAGTGCCACCTTTGACAATGTCTCCCATGAACTGCTAATAGATAGGCTACAGAATTCAGGGGTGGGAGGCACTGTGTTGGGTTGCTAACAGACTTCTTGGAGGGTCGCACCTTTCAGGTCACCCTACAGTCATTTACTTCCACGACTTGGTCGCTGAAACAGGGAGAGCCTCAGGTCTCTGCCCTGAGTCCAACCCTGTTTAACTTATATATGCGTTTGTTGGCTGAAATAATTGAAGGCCAAGGCATTCAGGTGGTATCTTACGCTGATGATACCCAACTGATTATAACTTTGGCTCAGAATAATATTCAAGTCAAGGAAGAATTCAAATTATGCCTGGTAGCTCTGGCCAACTGGATGAAAAACAGTTGCCAGAGACTTAATGCCAATAAAACCGACATCTTGGTGGTAGGGAAACAACCGTCTATCTGGTCCACATTATGGTGGCCCAATGAGTTAGGCCCACTGCCTATCTCCAACTCTAAAGTAAAAAATCTTGGAGTGTGGTTTGATCCCGCCCTATCCTTTACAGACCAAATCTCCACTCTTGCAGGCTCCTGCTTTGGTATCCTGAAAATGATTGAAAAGATTTTAGGGCTTATTCCTGACTCCGCGAAAAGACAGTCCATGCTCTCATGGTATCACGGCTGGATTACTGCAACGTTCTCTATCTGGGGGCCTCCAAGATGAGTATTCAAATGCTCCAGAGGGAACAAAAGGCAGCTGCTCATCTGCTGCTGAAAATCCCCAGATGTGCCCCTACGGGGTCAGCCCTGGTAAAACTCCACTGCCGACTCATTGAGGAGAGGATATCCTTCAAAGCTGTGTGCTATGTACACAAGATACTCCAGGGAAAAGACCCTGGCTACCTCCTTCCACTGATTCTACCTTACCTTCCCAATTTCTGCCTTAGACCAGCTGGAATAAGCTTGTTCGGAGTTCCTAAATTTTGCAAAAAGCACCTTGGTGGCAGATCTTTCAGGTTCCTAGCAGCTAAACAATGGAACCGATTACCGCTGCATCTCAGATTAGAGCCTTCTGCAGTTTCTTTTCGAAAGCACTTAAAAACTTGTCTTTTTAGGAAAAGACTAACCCAGTAAAAAGGGGATGTTTGTTGCCTACTTGGTCAATTGGAATTTAGCGTGGGGACACTCTGAATTGGAGTAACCAGACACTCTATATACTGCTAACATAACATAATACTGCACTCTACCACACTACTCTCTACACCACTCCATGCTGTTCTACGGTACTCCACTTCACTCTACACCACTCAACATTACCCTATTCGACTCTATGCCACTATTAATTAAAGGTTGGTGCCCACCTAGGACACCCACCATGCACAATGTTGCGGGCCGTGGGGGGAACCACAGGCCCAGTCAACTGCTGTGGGAGCTGGACTTGTTCCAGTCCAGAGGGAGCAGGACTTTGCTCCTGCCCAGTGGGAGCAGCATAATCTGTTGTTCTGTTTTCCCGCCCAAATCATTGGGTGCAGGGAAACAGATTAAAAGTCTGCTCCCTGTTGGCAAGAGCATTCTTAAAGCTCCCTTCAGCTGGAAGCAGGCTTTGCGTTTGCTCCCGTTTGGCAAGAATTTTAAACAAGTTTCCATGTCTGCGCCGGTGCGGACAGGGAAACTCTGCCCCAGGGTGAGGGTGGGCTACGCGGGTCATAGTATGTGAGCAGGTTCTGGGACCCCGGGGTCATTAATGGCTGGGTTAGAGGACAAAGGGGTGGGGGGATTGGGGGCACAGCCCACATTCCTTTTTATAGAAGAGGCCCAGGAGGATGGGGTTCCAAGGGGGCATGACCCCTTCCACTCCTCTTAAAAATACAGTGGGCCTTGGGGGTGGGGTCCCCAGGGTCAGAAGTGGCCTGGTGAGGCGGACACATGCTCCCTCCCCTTAAAAGTGTTGTGCCGGGGGAATGGGGTTCCCAGGGCCAAACCAGACTGGGGAAGTGGGGGGGGGGGGGGCATGTACCCCCCTCCCCAATAAAAAAAAGCACAATGATCCATGCTTTTTAAAAAAAAAAATTGCGGCAATATTTCTAAAAAACAAAAATTTGGGGGCCCAGACATGGTCCCTCAGGGACCCCACAACCAGGCCTCGGGAGACAGGATATCCCTTCCCTGACCCCTAGTGTCTCTTTTTAATTTATTTTTTAACATTTTTTCTCGGACTTGGGACCGAGTACCAGGTTCTGGTTGAGATGGTGGGAGCCAAACAGAGCTCACTTTGAGAGCTCTCCAGATCCTCTGCGGCGTGAAATATACAATGTTTTCTAATCTTAATTTTTCTAAAACTACTGAATGGATTCTCACCAAAATACAAAAAAAAACTCTTTCTGGACCACGAACTAGCTTTCTGCCAAATCTGGTGTAAATACGCTCAGCGGCTTGGGCCGCAGCAGGGTCTAAATTTCCATTGGAAATATTAATGGGAAAAATCACGTTTTGAGACTCCCCACCAGAACCCCCTCTTTTATTCGCCACCTCCCCCAACCCCCCGCTTGATGGATCACCCAATGCGCAAACTAGTCCTAAAGAAGCATTTTTGGGGGGAAAGTTTCGTGGAGAATCGTCAAACGGGACTAAAGTTGTTAGCAACACAAAAAATGCATTTCCTATGGAAACACAATACTAAATAAACTACCCAGTGTTAACAGCTACACAATCACTAACGTTTCAGCCTCGAGCAAAGGAGAAAACAGGAGGACAACAAGGAAAAAGTAACCAGACATGCAGCATCTTTACAGAAGCTGAAAACAGACACTGCTCCTTAAATGAGCCAGCAGCTTTCATATCCCATCATGACTTATACTAGCAGTAGCTCCACAAGGACATAATTTTTTATTACTTCTTTGGATGCCTACAATAGGACATTTTATTGTCCAAATATTGAAGAAAGGCAGGTTTGATGCAAGTCTGAAGCTTCAATTATCCCTCCTATGAAGCAGAACTAGGATTAGAATACTCAACTTTTTTTCTTCATCACAGGATCTTCATTTATAGTCAAGCGGTGGAATATAATAGCAGGCATATCCCAATACAGCTGACGGCACTATGAAGTGAAGCTGACAGTGCAAGATATTAATACAAACAAGGTCTTTCTAGTTCCCTGGCCCTTTATGGTGTCTACAAAGGCATCTAGATCTAAATAATAGTGCTTTGTTAATGGGTGGAAGGTCTCGCCAGGTAGCCGCTTTGCAGGTATCCGTAACATGCACACACTCATCCAGGCAGCTGTAGTTGCTTGCTCTCTCATAAAACAGACTTTTAGTTTGTTTGGACAAAAAAATAAGGAAAAGGAATACTGTTCGAATTGGGCAATAGTTGATAAAGAGCTTGCTAGACATTAAATCTTTTGTCCTACCAAGCCTTTGGCTTGCCAGGCAATCGAGTCAAATTCTTGCTGTTGACACGGTTTGTGTAATATTTTCCCTCTGAAAGCTTATGCCATTGTAGTGACTGGTTGGTGGCTTCTTTCAAAACATTCATGCAGTCTTGAGGCACATTTAGATGGCCATATTGCAGTACTTTGAGCCCCCACTGCCAACTGCGATGTAACCGAATGGAACACTTAAACCTGGACAGTACATTTTGTCTGCATGAAAGCGTGCTTTGTGGTCTTTCTCATATATACAGGAGATGAGAGAATCGCTTTGTATGAGCTATTCTGGAGTAGTGAGGATCATCCTTACCCTGGAGAAATTAATTTTAACTGGTGCTGATGGTATCATGGGAATTCGAACACAAGTGCACAGCAATTTTTCATGACTAATTTATCAAAGTGCACTGCTTGTCATTCCAACCTGAAAGAGCAGCATGTACACTTTGCAGATTGGGACACGGCAAGCAGGTTTTTTTGATGAAAACCCCACTTGTGAAATTTATTTTAAAAGAAGGTCATTTTTGATGACCCATTCATGATTTGTATGATGCCAAGTACATCTTCCTTTGTTTTTTTTCCACCTGGGAGATAAGGAACACATTGAAAGCTAGGTGGGCTGCCCTGACCTCTGAAAGAATAACACAATATTGAGAGATCGCTCTGGCCTGAGATCATGCACTATTCGAGAACACAGAGATGCATCCATTACCACAGTCTGAGTAGGTGGAGTTTTGCTGAAAAGGAACTCCATAGAGGTTGCTCTGCAGAGTCCACCATGGAAGAGATGGTCTTGTTGTTTATGTCAGCTTGTCTGTTCACCCGTTGTCCATCTAGGGCCACTGTCCTTTAACCATTGCGGTAAAGCTATTGTACGTAATCTGGCATTCAGGACAACTATAAGGCAGGTGTGATGAAATCTAGCTGTGGGCCTTTTTTTTAAAATAACCTCATTAGTTTTAAATCATAAGGAGATACAATATTATGCACAAGATATAATGAGGTAATGCTACTTCTAGGCTGGAGTACATTTTGCAGACCCCGGGGCATACCAAAAAGTACATAAAGTAGTGACGATATATACCTTCAAGCATATAGTGTGCCTGCCAACTGGAGGAGAGTTTTTAGCATTTCGTTGTGACAGTTAATTTTACAAAGGAGCTAGACTAGTCTGTGTTCCTGCTGCATTTAATGGATAACGTACAACATGGTAATTGCCCAGGTTCGATGGCCGCTCCGAACAGCAGGTCTAGCATTAACTGTGCTGAGGTAGTGGCCTCCTTTTGTGTACAGAAGGGGGAATGGGAAAGTCTGGAGGCGGCAGAATTACTGAAGCAGCTTAGACCTCAGAAGGAAACACTTTACCTGATCCTGTACACAGAGTAGCTATTGCTCAGGCAGCCTGCATTTCTTCAAAAGTCTAGACTCAGTTGCCTTGGATGTGGTTAGCATCAATTTCTCCTCACCCCTCCAACTCTGTGACTGTGACCAGTAGCAGGAGTGGACTTGGTTGCATCCTAGCTGCAAAGTCTCAATTATGACAGACACCAAAGTATGCTGCATCTCCACATGGATACTGAACTTCACAGCCTCTCTTGTTGACACTTGGAGGAGCGTGGCAATATTAACCGGCAATGCTACTGGTGGCAAGAAAAGTGGAAAAGTAGGGGTAGAAAACGTAGAGTGAATATCGGAGCCTGTATCTCAATCTGAGTGGAAGAGGACTTGACGTTCTTTATTCTCCTTTTTATTGGAGACATGTCAACCAACTGTTGGTGACTTGATGTAGTCAGATACTGAATACTGCGCTGAAGTTGCATGAGTTGGGGTACTTGGAGAATCAACAACAATGTTGGAGAAGCTGAAGGTGTATCCTGAGGAGCAGCAGGGTGTCTTTATGTTTTTATTGGCATTTCAACAATTCCGGTCATCACACAACATTAGCAGAAGTGACCAGCACTGATCAACAACAAAGTATCACATTGTTGTCATACTTCATGTCTCGATTTTACGTTATATCTTATCACCCTGCATATGTCAACATATTCTTGCCAATATAAGGAACAATTATTCATCCCTATCCTGTGGGAAAACTGAAATAAGAATTTATGTACCCATATTAACTCCCTTCTGCTCTTCTCAGAGTAGCAGATCTTAGTGGAGGCAAAACTAATATCGGTCTCTGACAATTGTGAAAAGTGGCAACAGATTTTGAGATAGTTGCAGCGGCTGCAATGGTGTCTGCACTGCATCATCCGATGGAATCAGTAGCACAGTCTGAGAAAATCACTCAAACAAATTCATCAAGGTTGGCAAAAAAATATTCTTCTGGATGGCAGATCTTTTCATACTTGCATCAAAGCCTTAGGTGTCAACATTGAGTGGGGCCACAATATTAACATCTTTCTTTGATGTTATACACATTTGTGACAGTTAATATATGTGAGATGTTTGACTTGATCGAGAATTGCTTAAGTATTGAGAGGAAGTATTGAGACAGTGATGTTATGCTGCCTCCTCTTCATGAATCTCTTTCCTTCTATAGTAATCCTTAAGGTTTGAGAGCGGTCTTGCAATGAAGGAGCCTTTTCTCTAGTCCCGCTATCTAGTTATTTTCCGCGCCTCCCTGTTCCTCAGATATTCCAGCTTTCTTTTAAGGAAAATGCCATCAATTTACATTACTTACTGAAGGGGAGGTTGGAAGCAGATCACACACACTGCATGTGGTTCATTTTAACTTTCTCCCTTGCAGAGGAGAGGCAGGTCATAAATCGTGAAAGGCCCTTTATTAAAAAGCTGCCAATTAATTTATTAATAAAAATTGAAACGTTTTAGGACACCAAAGAAACATCAAGTAAAACCCAAAGATCTATGTAACAGTGTTCTGAGTGTTCTATGGACGCCCTCTTATCTGGCTGCTTTCTCCTCCTTTCCTGTATGTTTTTTCTATTTTCTGTACATGGTAGCGATTATGTTGAATGTTTTTTTATCCTGACTGTAAATGGAAATAAGAAAATTCAGAAAATATAGCCTCAAGTCGGCTGGTGCATATATATATGGAATATGCTACTTACCAGTATGCATCTGTTCTTGGCATGTAGAGCTGCAGATCTATACACTGTGCATAGATCGCCATCTGGTGTTGGGCCCGGATGTTTGCAGTTTGTTTTTCCTCTTGGAAAGTCTTTGGAAGTCACGAGTTCGGTGACTCCTCCCTTGGTTCGTATTGCGCATGGGCTTCGGCTCCATCCTCAGATTGTTTTTCGCCAGCAGGGAAAGATGGAGCGTAGTAGTAACAGTAAAGAAACCCATGTGTGTTGTATCTAAATAAGATAAGACTGGAACGGATACAGGTAGCCGGGTGGCCGTGTATAGATCTGCAGCTCTACATGCCAAGAACAGATGCATACTGGTAAGTAGCATATTCCGTTCGAGGCATATGAGCTGCAGATTATACACTGTGCATAGATTATATAGCAGTACCCAACCCTAGCGGCGACCACCGGCATCCGTTGCAGTTGTTTGGAACAGTGTTTTTAATACAGCCTGGCCCACACTAGCTTGTTGCTTGGTTTGCACATCTACACAGTAATGTTTTGTGAAAGTGTGCGGTGTTGACCATGTCACTGCCTTGCAGATGTCATCTAGTGGTATGTATCCTAGAAAAGCCATAGAAGCCCCTATCTTCCTTGTAGAGTGGGCTTTAGGGGGAACAGATAGCGTTCGTTTTGCTTTGTGGTAGCAAATCTGTATGCATTTTACAATCCACCTAGCTATCCCCGATTTAGAAATAGGGTTGCCTTTATGTGGTGGAGAGAAGGAGACAAATAGCGGTTTGGTTTTCCTGAAAGGTTGTGTCCGTTGGATGCAGTAAAGTAAAGCCCTTTTAACAGCCAGTGTGTGTAAAGCTCTTTCCGCAACGGTTTGAGGTTGTGAGAAAAAGACTGGTAATTCTACAGACTGGTTTAGATGGAATGGAGAAATGACTTTGGGTAGAAATTTTGGGTTGGTGCGGAGTACAACCTTGTTCTGATGCATTTGGAGAAAAGGTTCTTGTATAGTGAGTGCTTGTATTTCACTAACACTCCTGAGGGAAGTGATGGCCACTAGAAAAGCGGTTTTCCATGTGAGAAATTGGAGCTCACATTTATGTAATGGTTCGAAAGGGGGTCCCATTAACCGTGTGAGAACTATATTCAAGTTCCAGACAGGTGAGGGTGGTACTCTGGGTGGAATTACTCTTTTGAGGCCTTCCATAAAGGCCTTGATGGCAGGCACTCTGAAAAGTGATAGGTGCTGCCTGTTCCGTAAGTAAGCAGCAATTGCAGCGAGGTGTAACCTAATGGAAGTATATGCTAGGTTACACCCTTGTAGATGGAGTATGGACACATTTAAAGGATTGATTGTGTTGTTGTGGCAGTAAACAACAAATCTTTTCCACTTTGCAGCATAGCATGCCCTAGTAGTAGGGCGTCTAGCTTCCCTGATAATATTCATGCAATCAGGGGGAAGGTTAAGGTATCCGAATTCTAGGACATCAGGAGCCAGATCGCAAGGTTGAGCTGAGCTGGGTCCGGGTGCCTGATCTCTCCATGGTTCTGGGTTAGGAGGCATGATGAGAGGTGTAGCTTTTGGTGTGGTACTACTGAGAGTTCCAGCAGTGTGGTGTACCACGGTTGTCTGGCCCATGTTGGAGCTACTAGGATCAGTGTTAGGGAATGCCGTTGTAGCTTTCGCACCACTAATGGAATTAGTGGGAGAGGTGGAAAAGCGTATGCAAATCTGTTTGACCAGTTCATCCATATTGCATTGCCTTCCCCCCTGTTTTTGAATGTAGTACATAGCAGTCATGTTGTCTGTGCGAATGAGGACTGCCTTGCCTGAAATCTGCGTCTGGAAGAATTTTAGGGCGAGGAAGATTGCCAGTAACTCCAGATGGTTGATGTGGAGTAACTTCTGTTGTGGCGTCCATGTGCCCTGTGCTGTGAGATGTAACAGATGAGCTCCCCAGCCGGAGAGCGATGCGTCTGTTAGGATTATTTGTGGGACCGGGTCCAGGAACGGTTGACCTCTGGAAAGGTTTGTGGTGTTCCACCACTGCAGAAAGCGATGGGTGCGACCGTCTACCAACACCAGATCTGTCAGTTGTCCCTGGGCCTGGTTCCACTGGCACGCTAAGCACTCTTGGAGTGGACGCATCTGGAGTCATGCATGGGGCACTATGAAGAAGCAAGAGGCCATCATCCCTATCAGTTGCATAAACACTCTTGCTGGGAGAGAGTGTTGACATATGAATCTTTGACGCAGAGCCTGTATTTTTGCAATCCTGGCTGGATTGGGATAGGCTATGGCTTTTGAGGTGTCTATGGTGGCACCGAGGTATTGTTTTGTGTGTGATGGTACCAGGTGGGATTTTTGATGGTTCACCGTGAAACCTAGCTGGTGGAGTAGTTGGACTGTAGCGGCTGTATGTTGCACACATTGTTCGTAGGACGTGGCTTTTATTAGCCAGTCGTCCAGATACGGGAAGACGTGAATGTGCTGTCTTCTGAGGTGTGCAGCCACTACTGCTAGGCACTTGGTGAATACCCTTGGTGCTGTTGTTACCCCGAACGGGAGCACCTTGAACTGGTAGTGTTGCCCGTCCACCACAAATCTGAGGTACTTTCTGTGAGACTGGTGTACTGAGATGTGAAAGTATGCGTCTTTCAAGTCCAGAGTGGTGAGAAAATCGCTCTGGGAGAGGAGTGGAAGAACCTGTTGAAGGGTTACCATGTGAAAATGGTCTGAGTGTATGTAAGTGTTTAGAGGTCTGAGATCTAGGATAGGTCGTAGAGTCTCGTCTGCCTTTGGAATCAGAAAGTACAGGGAGTAGACCCCTAAATTTTGTTGATTTATGGGGACCTGCTCTATGGCTCCTTTTTGCAGGAGGAAGATCACCTCCTGCTTTAGTAGCGCAGTATGTTCTTGAGACATAGGGCGGTGCCTGGGTGGAAGGTTTGTGGGGGGGGTAGATGTTAGTTCTAGGCAATACCCTGACTGAATAATTTGTGTCACCCATCTGTCTGAAGTGATTGTCTCCCAGACGTGAAGGAAATGTTGTATTCTGCCCCCGACCGGAGTGGAATGGTCTGGAGGGAGCGGGGGAAAGTCATTGGGTAGTAGGTGTGGCAGAGCGGGCGGTATTTGTTTTGCCTCTGCCCTTATTATCATTGCCTCTGTATCCGCCTCTTTGATAACCCTTTGTGAAGGTAGATTGAGGAGGGGATTTGTAGGACGTGGATGCACTATCCGAGGAGTAGCCTCTGCCCGTGCCTCGAGAGGAAGAGCGGCGAAAGGAGCGCCTAGGAGTGTGTGACTGTAGGGCTCCCATGGATTTCGCCGTGTCAGTATCTTTTTTCATCTTTTCGAGGACTTCATCAACTTTTGGGCCAAATAGATGATCTTGGTCGAATGGGTGGTTCAATATAGAGGCTTGTACCTCAGGTTTAAAACCTGAAACTCTGAGCCAGGCATGGCGACGGAGAAGGACACTGGTGTTTATGGCCCTGGAGGCTGTATCTGCTGCATCTAGGGCACAGCGAAGAGGTGTTAGTTATTATTTTTCCCTCTTGGATCAATTCATTGGCCCTGTTCTTGTATTTTTCAGGGAGATGGTGCATGATGGCCTCTAACTCATCATAATGCGCCCTGTCGTATCTGGCCAATAGCGCTTGCGTGTTGGCGATACGCCATATGTTGGCGGCTTGTGACGCAGTGCGCTTCCCTGACGCGTCTAGGAGCTTGGACTCTTTGTCAGGTGGTGGTGCTTCGCCTGACGCCTGAGAATTTGAGCGCTTCCTAGCTGTATATACCACTAGGGAATCCAATGGTGCAGGGCCTTTAATGTATGAAGGGTTTGTGGGGGCGGCTTCTTATTTTTTCTCTATACGGGGGTTTAGGACCCTGGCCCTGACTGGGTCTTTGAAGACCTCCGGTGCATGTTTAATCACTCCCTTTAACATAGGTAGGATGGCAGTATACCTATGTGCGTTGTCAAAGGTGTCTAGGAGAAAATCTTCCTCCACTGGGTCAGTATGTAACTCCACCCCATGGTAGTGTGCCGCCCTTTGTAATAGGTGGTGAAAACCTAAGGAATCTTCAGGTGGGGATGGCCTAGATGGGTAAAGGTCATCCTGTGGGACATCTGGGATGTCCGGATTATTATAGTCGTCCCATGGGTCTGGAGATCCAGTAGGGGTGGGGTCTTGTGGCACATCTGCTGGATCATAATATGGGTCTCCTAAATCGTCTGGGACAGGAGACAAGGTTGGGGAATGATGAGGCGGGGGTGGAGAGGGTGGAGGTGGGGAGGGTGGAGGAAGTGGAGGGGGAGGGGAAGGCACTCTGAAAGGGAAGGTAGCAGTATCTTTCCTCTTTGGAGGTGGAGGTGGAGCTGGTTTGTCCAAGTGTCTCTTTTTTGTAGACAATGTCAAATGTCCAGTTTTTGGATCCTTGGTGAGTGTCTTTTGGAGAGGATCCGGTGTGAAAAGTTCTTTCGACACTGGTTGTTCGGTCGGCGCCGAAGTTTTCGGGGCCGACGGCTTTTTAGGCGTGTCTAAGCCTTGCTTCTTTGGGACCTCCGATTTTTTGGTCGATGCCGAAGAAGGCTTCGGCACGGGAGTGTCGGTGCCGAGGGCCTTGTGATGTTTGGTCAGCACCGGAAGGGTAGGTTTCGACACCGAAGGCTTTGGTACTGGGTTCGGTGTGGAGATGGAGGCCGATCTTTTCTTCGGAGCCGAAGAGTGTTTTTCGGTACCGGTGGTAGGCTGGCTCGAGCCAGAGCTGCTGGGAGGCTTAATAGGCTTCTTCACCGGGCCCGAAGGCGGGGTGTGAGAAGCAGTATCCTTGGTCTTGCCTAGGCACGAAGGTGTGACCGAAGCTTTTTTGGGTATCGGCGTAGGTGTGGGAGGGGGTATTGTACTCACGATCCTCTGCGCCGGGGTGATGTCCTCCACATCGGAGTCGTCGACCTCGGAAGCACTGACGAGGTAGTCGTCCTCTTCTTCGATGTTCTGCTGTCCCGGAGCTTCGACGTCGTCCCCGAAGATGTCGACTGGAGCGGAGGTCGAGGAGTGCGCCATGTTGCGTCTAGCCCGTCGATCTCGAATAGTCTTTTTAGAGCGAAAAGACTTGCAGGCGGGACAGTCTCGAGCCTCGTGTTCAGGGGAGAGGTAGAGGTTGCACACCTCGTGGAGATCGGTGTGGGGAAACTTGGACCCACATCGAGGGCACTTCTTGAAAGGAGTTCTTTCCATCAACCGAGACCGGAATAGGCCCGAAGGCCGCCGTCGACGACCGGAATCGAAGAAGTGCCGAAGAGAAGGTGATTAAGATGATTTATTATCTGAAGGAGCTCGATGAACGAGGATTTTTGCGTCGATCGTTGCACTAGGAAAGTTCGGAACCGGAGCACGAAGTAATACATCCGAGCCCGATGGCGGAAAAAAAACAATCTGAGGATGGAGCCGAAGCCCATGCGCAATACGAACCAAGGGAGGAGTCACCGAAAACTCGTGACTTCCAAAGACTTTCCAAGAGGAAAAACAAACTGCAAACATCCGGGCCCAACACCAGATGGCGATCTATGCACAGTGTATAATCTGCAGCTCATATGCCTCGAAAATATATATATATATATATATATATGGATTTAAAAAATGGCACATTTCTACTATCTTAAGTTATTTTTTTTAATCTAAACTGGTTTCGTGATCTACACGCGCAGGTCCAGGATCATCAATGAAGGCAGAACGTACATTTAGCTCATAACTGCCACTGGACGTCACATCACAAATATTCCTCCCTGCTCTCCTTGTTGAAGCTACCAACTTCACCACAAGAAGAGTCCCTCAGACGATGAAGGTGGACAGAAAAGGTATGTGACAATAAAAAGGGCTAAATACTACTTCGTGACATTAGGCCTTTAACTGCCAAGAAAACCTATGTAGGGTAGTGGTGCTATAGAAGTGTAGCCTAAACCAGAGTCAATGCTCCTCTGAAAGACACTAACCCTTAAAACAAGGTGGTGTTCCTCCAGGTGACATCAGACCATCATTGGGAGTCAATGTTACATATCAGAACATCAGACTTTTTGCCAGAGTCAATGTTCTTATGAGTAACTCTTTACCTGCAGGCACATATTGCGCCCTTCTGGATTACTTTATATCTCGGACTAGATTCAATTTTAGTGTAGCACACATTAACTATTCAGCTACAGTCCATATTCCTCTGGTGTTCACCAGTTCTTCAGCCGTAGTCAATATTGCTTTGGCGAACATTAGACCTACAGCTCTACTCAAGGTTGTGTTGGTTGAAAGTGGATATTTAGCTGCAGTTTGTGTCTATCTGAAAGAAACTATGTTCAAAAGGAGACATTTAGCTACAGTATGTGTCCTTCTGAAAGAAACTCCAGCAGGACACTAAACTCTAGAACCTCTGCTCAGAACAACAAACAGATGGTTAGTGCTTTGGTTAAACTTCAACCTGACACAGAGAAGTAAATAGGTCCCCAAGATGAATTCTATGACAGGACACGGAGGAGAGGATTAGGCTATACTTTCTTCTTTATTTTGCATTGCAGCCATGTTCACCAAAATACATAACAGCGGTCTTCATTTCCCATGTTCCCAGGAAAACCATGAAGTTCCAACAAAAAATACAAGTCCATTCAATCAGGTGCCTCCACCCTCTGTACCTGGTGTTGTCCCTCCTCTATCTTCCTCTTTCTTCGGTGTTCGCAGCCCTGTTCAGATGAGTACGGGGACTCTGGTTCCCTTTTTCTTAGCCTATTACTGGTTGCGTTTATTATTCTCTGTTGCAGGTATAAGTAGAGCAAATTCCCCGCTTCCGCAACCACGGGAACGCTCTGTCGCTCCTTCGCGGTAATTTCTGGATCACTTTCCTGTCAGAAATCCTGGGGTCGGAGTGCACAGCGTCCCCCGGCACCTAGAGGGAGTGTAACTCCTGCATCAGTTTCAAGACACATTTGACTCGGCGCAGAGCACACGTCAGTTACGGCTCAAGCAGAGTGCCTCCGCTCACTTTTTGGTTTCGTCGAGTGTGTGGGCCCCGACAGCCTGCAGCAGTGACACCCTTCGAGGTAAGACTGGCAGGGAAATTAAGCCTGCACGCTGGCAGAAGTTACTTAGGCTGTCTAATTTCCAAGTGCTCATCCTACTCAAGGGGGACTGGTCGGCCTTGGTCCTAGCAACATCCTAGGACCATAGTGAATGTTTCAGGGCCTGCTAGTGTCCCTTCGCTTTTGCTGGACCCTTTAGGGCTGAAAGGCTGGGCTGTCAACACCCTTAACAAGGGCTATAGATACCAGCGTTAGTGAAGACCTCCCAAGGTCTGTGGCTTTTACTGTTGATTTCTGGGCTTCACTCAGTCACAGTGCTCCTTCTTACCTGGTTGGTGGCCATCTTTCCTCATTTCTATCTCCTACAGCCAGGTTGCAAGCAGTTATTTTTACCTCAAGGAGGAGTTTGGGGGTTATTATGAAGAGTATGTGCATTATTTCCCGGTTACAGATGACTTCTGCGACACGGAGGATGCCTCCATAGTCACGGCGGTCTCCGATGCAAAGGCCCCTCGGCCCTATGACCTCCAGAGCCAGCAGCGTCCACCCTCGCACCACGCAGAGGTGGGCCTAGATGTCTTTGACAGGCTTAAGAAGGTGTTTCTGTGGGCCAATCCCCCCCGCTGCCAGAGGGCCCGGCTCACCCCCTGCGGGCTTGTGGGCCTCGATGCCTCTCCCTCACCCTCTGAGGGTTCCCCTGCAGAGTCAAATGGGGATTTCGAACCATGACCAGTCCTGGCACCCTTCCTCCAAAGTGACCTCTGGCTCACGTCCTGCTACGGACGCCCCAGAGGGAGCCCAGTCAGACATTCTAGAGCACAAAGAGCTTTTGCACCTCCACTCCTCGCATTGGGTCACCTGTGATAAAGTGGGCTGATATTTGGCCAGTAGGCTGTGCAAGCAACTGGACCGAGAGGTCTGCTTCTGGCACAGGGCGTAATGTCCCCAGCCTTCCGTGAAGGGTAAGGTTGAGGTCACGCCCGAAACAGATTCTCGTATGGCCACTTTCTTGGCCAAATACATCAAGGACTCCAAGAAGGACATCAACCGCTCCTAGTGGTCATGTCAATATAAGCTCTTGGATATTACCGGCCCTTTGGTAAATATCTTTGATATGGCGGAGGATGCTTATGCGTCCAGCGCTTTGATTTCCCCAGATGTCGAATCTAGTTGGGCCCAAAGAGCGATTATTTTTCTTGGCAACGCCAACTACGCCATTTCCACGGAGAGGCGCAGGTCATTGCTCCTAAGTTGGGGGAATTGGCCATGTCAGAGGCAGGTCAGGTTGGCCAAGGCGGATTCTATAGCTATCCTTTTGACAAAGGGCTTACCAGGTTTGTGTTCATGTTCAATTCCCCAGACAATGACTGTTAGACTTGGCATCTTTTGGTGTGTTTTCCCTGTGTTTTTGCTTTCTGACCTTCCGGTTTTGACTCTGTTTTTGCTGGCGTAGTGTTTCTGTGCACTTTTCTCACTGCTGATCAGTGGTAAAGTGCAAGAGCTCCTATGGTAAATTGTGTTACGGATTGGTGTTTCCACGATTGGATATTTGATTTACTTGTTAGTCCCTAGTAAAGTGCACTGAGTGTGCCAGGGCCTGTGAATCAAATGCTGCTAGTGGGTCTGCAGCACTGATTGTGCCACCCACTTGAGTAGCCCTGAAAAGGTAAATCAGACCCGCCATTGCGGAGTCTGTGCGCAGTTTGAAACTGCCATGTCGACTTGGCCAGTGCACACACTTGCCAGTCCCTCACCTTCCCTTTTCTTACATGTCAGCCACCCCTAAGGTAGGCCCAAGGTACCCCTGTGTCCTGGGAGTTGTGTATGTGAAAGGTAGGACATGCTCTGGTGTGTGGCATGTCCTGATAGCGAATTACGGCCAATTTTGTTTCTCGCTATTGTGAGGCTAACTGTTCCCCATAGGACAGAATAGGGAGTTTGTTTATAACATCTTATAAACATTACTGGCCCGGGGAATTAGGTAGGAAAATAAAGTTTAGTATGCCTGAACTCAGAATCTAAAGATGCATATTTTAGTGAAGGTGACTTTTACATTCTGTGTTTGAAAATACCACTTTTAGAAAGTAGGTATTTTCATGCTCAGTCATCCTGTGTGCTCTGCTGGAATGTGGATTGCCTGTCAGGGATTTGAATGACAGAAGGCTGGAGAGCACGAGTGGCTCCAGATAGTCTAGGTGGGTCAGGACAGGGTTGAATAGACCTGGGCTGCAATTGGGGAAGGGGGAGGAGATTTCCTTGCACCTCAAAGGGCCTGGTCTGCCCCTGACCATGCAGTCTCCACCTCCTGCCAGGACGTCACACCAGAGAAGGCAGAACTGGTTCTGGCTGGGCATCGACACTTTCTGCCTAAGAGATCAAAGGATTTTGGGATATAAATATTGGGGCCCGGACCCCTGAATATTAGAACTCTTTTGGACCAAGAAGATAGCCAAGAAGAACAGCTGGAGAAGCTGTGAGGAGCATCTACCACATTGCTGTGTGCTTTGCTGTGTTCGCCTACAGTGGCTGCTTCTGTCTTGGGCAGTGAAAGGACTGGACTGAACTTTCTGCAATCTACTTTTGTGAGTTTCTCCAAGGACTTGAGGTAAAGCTTGCCCCCTTTTCAAGAAGTCTCAGGAACAGCAAAGACTTCAAGCTCTTCTGCCCTCAGCACTGGGGACAGTGTGTTTTGTGCTGCAACTGAAGAAAAAGCAACCCAACGCCGTCTACAACGCCTCTGCAGACTCCGTGGCCTTAAGGCACCACAGAGGGCACCGACGCAACGTGACACTGGTCTCACCGACAACGCCATCTGACGCCGCCACCGAGCCGCCGCTTGCACCGCGACCTGAGGGCACTGCACGCCGCACCGCTGAACTTCGCCCCGCAGCACCAGATGCCTGCTGACGCCAGCACTCCTGACTTCAACAGAGAGGAGTTCGATCTGCAACGCGTGTGACAACAAGGTCACAGACGCCCTGCATTTCTAAAAGGTACTGTTTGCGGGTCTTCCTGACACCGTAGCTGGCCTGCGACGCTGCAGTCAGCCACAACTGTTTGGATTTGTTTGCTCACGACACCGTGATAGCCCCGGACGGAGCTATCGACATCAAGGTACTGTTTTTCAAGCATATTTTGATAACTGAAGATTTTTAAGTACTGTATTGTGGATTTGTATCGTTTTTAGTGTTATCTTAAGTATATAAAAATATTGGATATTTTTCTAAACTGTTGTGGTGTCGTTTTGTATTGCTTACGCTGTATTACTGTTGGTTATGTGCAAATGCTTTACACACTGCCTCTAAGACAAGCCTGACTGCTTGTGCCAAGCTACCAAGGGGGTGAGCAGGGGTTATTTTAGGAGTGTAACTCCCTTATCCTGACTAGAGTGGTGGTTTCCGCCTGGCTTTTGCACATGCCTTAGCCTACCAAAAATCCCATTTCTAACAAGGACCAAATCGACTGTCAAGAGTATCTTTAATGCATGGGTTTTCACAGGGCCCTGCTAAGGTAGGGGGCGCTCGGCTGGTAGTTCCTCTTATTCTGCCTCTGGCAGATGCCAACCATCCCAGAGAGGACAGTGGCAAGATTCTTCACAACTTGGGGAATTCTACCCTACCAGAGGTCAGTCACGCCACAGAGGCTATCGCAATGGGCCCTTCGGTGGAGGAGCCGCCAACTCCCATGGTGAGTTTTTAATGGTCTCATGCTGTCGCTTGGGTGATCGCCTAGCACAGTTTATAGACAACTGGCGGACTCATACAGCAGATGCATGGGTGCTTCAGACAGTGCAAGGGTACCAGATGGAGTTCTATGTGTCTCCGTTTGGGCTGTGACCCGCCCCCCCACCCCCCTTCTCTGGCTGAGCGTCCACTGTCATTCAACAGGAGGCCCAGGAGCTATTATTCAAGAGGGGGGGGAGGGTTTGTCCTTCCACTGTACATCCCTCAGGATTCTTAAGAAATCTATCTTGGGTGCAGAAGTCGGATGGGGGTCAGTGCCTGGTGATAAACTCCAAGAATTCAATGTGCGGCTGGTATACAATCACTTCAAGATGGAGGGGATTCATCTGCTCCGCGACCTCCTTTGGCCCAACGATTGGACAGTCAGGCTGGACCACAAGGATGCGTACCTCATGGTCCCGATTTTCCCACCACATTGCCGGTTTCTCCAGTTCCAATGGCAGAACCATATTTGAAAATTCACCTGTCTTCCTTTTGGCCTGTTGTTGGGCATCTTGGTGTTTCACAAACGTTCTGCAACCAGTGGTAGAGCACCTGTGGACATTGTTAATGAGAATGATAGCACCTGGACGATAGGTTGTTCATGGACCAATGTCCACAAGCCCTCTTTTGCCAGCTTCGAACGGTGGTGGATCTACTTCAACTACTGGGCTTCGTCATCAACCAAGCCAAGTCCAGTCTCTCACCCTCCCGTTTAATCACCTTTCTGGGGTTTGCAAACAATTCAGTGGAATCCACGTTGAGCCTGCCCTCCTGGAAGATGGTGAAGATCCGGCACAAGGTGCGAAGGATGCTAGAGAAGCCACAAACCTCCCTGCACCAGAAGGCCAGGGTGGTGGACCTATTATCATCCGCCATTTTCCTGGGGCCCCTTCACTTTCTGGCCCTGCAACAGCTTACGGCATCCCACCTTTGTCATGACCTCACATACTCCCAGTCTGTTCCCTTGTCTGACGAAGCCAAAGAGGAGCGCAACTGGTGGCTCTCCCATATGGAGGCGTTTAAAGGTTGCACCATTATTGGCTCACAACTGGATCTAGTGATCGAGGCAGACGCAAGCGGTTCGGGCTGGTGGCTCATTGTGGAGACTTCAACACCAGCAGAGGATGGTCCTCAGCAGAACAGTTCCTCAATATCAACTGCCTAGAGTTGATAGCAGGTTCCTTTGTGGCCCGGCTTTGGACCAGTACCCGGGTGCATTCCTGTGTCCTTCTCAAGATGGGCAGCGTGGTGGGGGTCCGCTACATCAACCATCTTTGGGGCCAAGGCACTTGCGGATCTGGCTAAGAATTTCTGGGAATACTGCCTGGAGGATCGGGTTTCAGTGACGTCAGAACATCTCTTGGGATGGACCAACCAAATAGCGGATTGGCAATCCTGTCATCTTCAAGACTCGAGTCTCTGGCAACTGTTTCCACCAATGTTCCAGTCCCTTATTGCCCTGTGGGGCCCCTTCACAGTAGACTTGTTAGAGTCATGCCTCGATCATCAACTGCTCACGTACTTCAGCTGGAGGCCGGATTCGGGAGCAGCAACGACAATGCCTTTCTCCAGGATTGGTCAACAGAGCTGGGTTACGCCTTTTCCCCCCACCCCCATTTGCCATGATCATGAGGCTGACTACTTAGGTAAGCTGGCATTAGGCGGATTTGGTGGTGATCACTCCAGTGTGGAAGTCGGAAGTGTGGTTTCTAGTTCTTGGCCTTCTCCAATCCGTCAACACCCATTTCCTCATCTCCTGAGCAATCCCGCAGAGAACCCTTACCCACTGGTGAGAAATGGCAGCCTCCCGCTTATGGTTTGGAGGATTACAGGTCTTGGTCTCAAGTCCCAGACCTTTCGAGAGACGCAGTGGACATCCTGTCTCGAGCCTGGGCAGTTAGTACGGTCAAATGTTACCACTCGGCCTGGTCTCGATGGATGGGTTGCTGTCAGCAACTTAGTTTGGATGCCGTGGGGCAGACATTGTTCACGTCCTCAACGTCCTAGCCTCCCTCACTTCAGATGGAATGGCTTATCGCTCAGTAAATACATTTTGGTTGGCGATCTCAGCAGTCCATGTGGTGGTCGCAGGCTTCCCTTTGGAGGGAACACCCTTTGGTGGAACACCCTTTGGTCAGTAAACTGCTCCATGGGATTCATTATCCCTTCTGCCAGAGCTCATGTACTCCGTTCCTTTGGGACGTTAATCAGGTTTTGAATTGGTCGGATTGGCCTAGTAACAAATACTTTTCTCGGAACCAGCTATCGACCAAGGTGGTCATCCTTCTGTGTCTAATCTCTTGCAGGAGAGTGCCGGATGTCTGAGCCCTCTATGTTACGGGATGTTCCTTTACTCTGGATTGAGTCAGCTTCCACAAGACTCTTCATATTAGGAGTCTTTTACGGACACACCCAAGTTGTGTGTTGTAAGGTGCATACAAAGGCCTACGAGTCCATGATGGCAAAGCTGCGACCTCACGGGGAAAAGCAGCAGCCGATTGCCTTGAGTAAGCCCTTTAGGGCGGTCGCCTCCCCGACCATCGCACGATGGGTACGGTGGATTATGCAGGAGGCTGGCATTGACACAAAATGTTTGGTGCTCACTCCGCTAGGGGTGTGATGGCCTCAAAAGCCTTTGCTTTAGGTGCTCGCTTGGAGGATATTCCGAATTCAGCAGACTGCTCTTCAGATTCAACCTTTAAGAGGTTCTATTTCAAGCCAGTCTCCTCCATTGCGTCTCTGACGGTGGAAAATCTTCAAACTAGCTAATCCTCGCCTCCAGGTCCTGACATAATATGAAAACTTTCATTGATTTCGTAACAGAAGGTTTTAATTCTACTAAGAACAAGGAGGCGAGGATTAGCCCACCCGCTGATGAATAACGACCTGCTCACGTTTTCAGATCTAATTATTGGTTTAAGTAAACGTTTTTCCTGGTCTGTGTTATGGCGCGCTTGCATTGTGGTGCTTAGATTGTGGTTTTTACCAGTTAGGTACTTAATTGAATTAATAGGTGCTCTCTGAATTACAGGCACTGAGTCTTCCAAACAGGAGTGAAAATCTTCCACGGTCAGCTTTGTTGCAGGAAGAAAGAGGAAAATAGAGGAGGGACAACACCAGTTACAGAGGCTGGAAGCTGGAGGCACCGGATTGGATGGACTGTTTTTTTGTTGGGAACTTAATGGTTATCCTGGGAACATGGGAAATGAAGTCTGTCATGTGTATTGGTTATCATGGCTGCTATGCAAAATAAAGAATAAAGTATAGCCTAATCCTCCATGTCCTTAATAGAAATAAACTTTAGGTTACGAAAGCTAGGACATTTTTCATTCAGCAAGGTAACCCCCCCAGCCTTCCAGATGACTGTCACAAATGTCTTTCCTAGACAAGTTACTACCCTACTTGGTTCTCAGAGTGACTATAGATGATAGGTTTCAAGGTACCCCTGCCCATCCAGTGCTGAAGATCAGAAAAGGAAAATGTTGCTTAACACTGTAACTGTTGGTGTATAGCTTGTAGTGCTGTAGAATCACATGTTGTGCACACTGCTGCCATCTAGTGTTGGGCGCAGAGATTTGCGAGAGGTTTTTCTTCGAAGAAGCTTTCGGTCTCCAGATATCACCAGACTCCTCCTTGAAGCCCACTATGTATCAGGACAAAAACTCCACCTCAGATGTTTATTATTCTCAAAAGGGGGAGTGTAGTAAGTGGAGTAAGCGAAGCAGGATGGAAACTGTACGGTTGCATTGTGAATGAGTATACAAGTTGAGTGAAAATATCTGAAGCATGAGCGTGCATGTAAATGTAAAGCAATACAAGCCACAACCCAACAGTTGATAGTAATATGTTCTGTTTGTAGCATGTACTGCTGTAGATCACATGCTCTGAACAGATTATAAGGCAATAGACTTCTCCTAAAGAGCCGGTGACTAGTGACAAAAAGAGGTTGATTTTTTTGAATAAGGCTGTAAGTATAGTTTTCCCAACTTGAACCTGTCAGGCTTGCATGTCCATACAATATCTAGTGAAGATGTGTGGAGTTCACCAATATACCCACTAATGGTATTTTACCCAGAAAGACAATTATAGCTTCGTTCTTCATTGCATTCTGTGCTGAGCACACATTCTACAAAGTTATTTTCTCCTTTGCATTGAACCCATTTAACTAATCTATTTTGCCAGGCCCGTCTTTCATATGCTTTTGCAAAACCATCGAAAGGTTCCTTTGTCTTGCAAGTGGATTTTGTTCTGTCAATGCAAAATATTATTTTTTTAAATCTAATGTATGCAATTCTGTCTTTGCCACCATCTCTGGGAGTGGAAAGAAAATTGGGAAATCAAGAGACTTATTTACATGAAAAAGAAAAACCACATTTGGCAGAAAACGTAGATTTGTCCTCAGTACATCTGATTCTCCATGAGCCTGGATGAAAGGGTCCTCTACTGTTAATGGCTGCAACTAACTAATCCACCACAAGGAAGTTAGTGACAAAAGGAATGCTACATTACACGAAGGGTATTGTTTACCACAAGAGAGTAGTGCCTCAAAAGGCCAGCCCCATGAGTCTAGTAAGCACAACATTGTGGTCCCACGTAGAACCAATGGTGTTCTTGAAGGAATTATTTTTTAAATTACCGCTTTGAATGCAAACGGAATCTTAAACAGAGAAGTGTGTTGCCCATTTTGCATATAAGCAGCAACCCCTGGTAAATGTAGGCGAACAGATATGTATGCTAACACAGAATTCTGAAGGTGCAACAAATAACAGAAGTCTTCAACGGCTCTGTTTGTTTATTAAAGGAAGGACCAAAATGCAGCCGCTTTGCTGCAAAATATGCATGTGCCGTAGGCTTGCGTGCCTCATGCAGAAGTGCCAGATCACTAGATTTATCTTCTTGAGGTTTGGATGTATGTTTTTGAGCCATGTGCACCACTAATGGACCAAAAGGAACATGACATCTAGTAATTATCCAATTTGGAGAAGCTTTTTCTATTATTTTAAAACTCTGGGTGTGACCACCCTAGTCTTCACTAGTTCTTTAAAGTTCTCTGCCATAGACTTCATAATGCTTCTAAGCTTAGGCAATAACTGGACAGACCTTTCAGTTTTCAACAATGTCTCAACTAAAAAGGTCTCCTCTTCCTGCACAACATTTAGCTTGACCGTATGTTGTTCTGCAACCCTCTCAATAATAGAATGCATGCGCTCAAGTCATTTGTGTGCGAGGCATTAACTGGATATTGTTCATGCTATAATCGAGGATCTGCATTATATTGCTCCAGTAGAGGGGTCCGACTCCTGCTGTGAATGACGCTTCAACATTTTTCACAATTTCAGATGGCTATATCATTTCCTCTGGAACCTTGAATTTCAGTATCAAGTCACTCGACGCAGAGGCAGGAGTCAAGGATATTTTAGGCGTTAACTTTGAAGTAGACTTCAGCACCAATGGTGCCTCTGAAACCATTGTTTCAAGTTGAGGTGGAGTGTTTGCCTGAAGCACTAAGGGTTTCAGCAAAAAGTCACGAGATACCTGGAGACCAACAATTTTGTCTAAGAAAAATGACTATTATGTCCGCACCCAAAACTATATAGCAGGAGAGTGCAGAGCATGTGATCTACAGCAGCACATGCAACAAATATTTCTATTAGAAGTCCTTAGATGCATATCCTCATTAATTTGAATTTAACAAAGCGGATGTGCAAGAGGTCATTAACTAACCCACCATTCCAATAGAAATATGGCAACCCCTATTTTGAGGCTGTTTTACCATTCCAAACCTTGGCCATCTCCTGGGTAAGGAAAAAAGTCCTCTCTAGATTTTGAAATGCACCTTGCGGCAAAATGTTGCATCATAAATAGGTCTCCCGAGCAGTCTACAGAAAAAGGGAGCATTTAAATCTATACCTCTTAAAGTACCAGAAGCGGTTTGTCCTGCACTCTCTGCCCCCATCACTAAGGGAGCCTTGGGAAAGGGGCACACTAATTATTGTAGCCAACACGAAAGATCAAATACTAAACTATCCAGAAGTGGAAAGAGAAATAGGGTTCAAAAAGAATGGATTGGGTATAGGAAATAGGGCTGGAAAAGAATGGCTATATAGGAAGCGGCTGCCTAGAAGAGGAGGGATTTTGCTACAGTCTGCTACATACACAAACATTTCTCAGTTATAACCCAGGGGATACTAAGGTTTCAAGAAAATAATCCTATAACAAAGTTATTTGAGCCTGGGTGAGAGTGCAGTTGGGAAAATCCAGTAAGAATCCACACAGCCATTCTGAGAGTGTGCAGCCAGTCCCCACATCAAATCCAAAACAATGAAGCATAGTACCTGGAGAGTCCGCAAGACTCCTTGCCATCATAAGGCCTAGTGTGGCCATATTGGCTGCTAGTGTAAGGTGCTCCCTCTTCATCAGAAGAGTCTGGAAGGATGCCATCAAGGTGTTCATCAAGGAAGAAAAACAAGCTTCACGTCTGTACAGGGAAAGACAAGAAAAATGAACAGACACCATAAGACAGGGCAATGGAACTGGATCTCAACATCACTCCCACCTGAACATCAACATGGTCACGGGTTCTTACCGGTCAAAAAGACAAAAACCCCATACAGGATCACAAATGGGAGGTAAATGATGACTCAATCATAATCTCTGAATCCAGCTCTCTGCTCATTACAGCATGGAAATGTACTTACAAAAAAACCTGGGCCATAAGGTTGGTGAGGGGGACGGGGGACGTCATTCATGCCAAACAATCACATATCAATCCCACCCTTGCTACAATGTTAGTCCGCTGGAAACTCTGGTAATGATCCACAGGCTGCAGCCCGAGGAGTGTGCTGCAGGTTCAAGACACATTTTTCCAGGAACATCGCACTCTAAACGCAAAGGTTAAATTGAACATATATTTTGCTACTTGTATTGCATAACATTACCCTAGAATCAGATTATAAACACCCCAGAGAAGACAGCGTTATTAACCTGAATCTCAAATGCAAAAGAGAAGGCAAATGCAACTCCTATTTTCTTCAACAGCAACAAAGGAAAATTGACCTAAGATTGAAACCAAGTCCCTTTTGGTCTTAAAAGCAATCAAAAAAGTATTGGGAAAGGCCAGCGTAAGGTAGTTCATTTTCATGAGAGTTAAACTGTGATAATTGACATTCATCCAGCAGTATATGAGATGCTTCTAATCTTAATCTCGAAATCAGTGGAAAAAACAATGGAAACGTGCCAAAGAATGTAAGCAAAGACATCTACAGCAAGGTACATGAAATGAGCACCAGATGCTAATTTGTCACAATGAAAGACTGCGAAAGTAATTTGAAGATTTCAAGGAAAAAAAGCATTGTAAACTAATCTACATCACCTAAAATCAAGGGAATGCCCACATTCAGCAATATTGTTCATCATTTGGGGCAAACAACTGTCATGTTTATCAGCTTAAAAATTAGAAAAGTCCTAAAAACTACAAGAAAACCTATATGAATTTCAACAAAATAAGTAGGAAAATTTTTTAAGGCATGTAATCACACTATAAATACATATGTGCATTGTGCATTAAAAAAAAGAAATCACCTTGTAAGTGCTTTATTGACTAGAATCACATTATTTTAAAAAAATCCTTTGCATGACTCAAGTGTCTTCACTGCGAGGCCCTTCTCTATTTGACCCCTAAAATATCTGGTCAGATCTCAATATAAGATTATGTAATAAAAAGCAGGTTTTTTCATTTATCTGTTTGCCAAGGCAGTCGTGCCCTAAGTTAACTATAGCTTGCGACCTCGTCATACACTGCCAATTACCCAACATATTACATCAGTCATGACATCTTTGATACTATCAGTGTAACACTTGCTGTAAAATTATTGATGAGAAAACTGTGCATGGCGGGGGTGCGAGTTATAGTTAATTGAGACACCAAGTTATAACCCAGAGCTCTCAACTACTTTCTTGCATAATTTATGCGTCACTCTGAAAAGGTATTGTTTTGACTAATACCAAGTGCTCCCTTGTGTCTGTGCAAAACTAAACCTCTCTGAAGAGTTATAATGATAGCAAACCACCTGTCATGAGTTGCTTTTTTCCATTCCAGGTTAGCTTGGAATGTATTTTATTAGTCCAAAGCTGTAATACTGTGCCTATCATTTTACAGCTTGGTGTGGATGACACTGTGCTAATCCTATGATTAAGGATTTTGCTGTAGAAATGGCAATAGACTTTGTCCCTTTTGAGCTCCGTGTGGATGGCACCGTGCTAATCCTATGCTTAAAACATTGCTAAAAAAACAGACATTTGAGGCAAGCAAATTCAAAGTGTCACTGGTGTTGTAGGGTGCTCTATACAGGAGCTGCTGTCCACCGAAACTTGGGAACTACCCAGTGTTCTCTGCTTCTATTTTTTGCATAATGTATGCATCACTCTAACCCTGAAAGGGTATAGTTTTAATTTATATATGATTTGATGTGTTGGGTTGATTGATGCACTGCTGGGATTTATTGCCTACAGAGTCTCTACATGGAATTGGACTGGTCTGGTGAGGTGAGGTGGGGGGCAAGGGAAGGGGAAGTTATTGAATAAGCTGGTCTATTACGCGCATGTCCCCTCTGGGCAGGTCTATTTACAAAGGAGTTATATTTCATTAAATTGAGGATTGGGATACTGAAAAAACAAGGTTAAAGTTATGGTTGGCTTTGGCTACAAAACCTCAACGTACATTTAAACTAACAATGAGATTCATATAAAATAAAGTATGGTAATAGAGCAAAACTAAAACTACTTAAGGTCGCAAATTATGGTTAGCTCCACAACTCCTAATTTGCACTACAGCCATGCAAACCCTGACTATGGGCAGGTCCCTGTGCCCGACTCACCGCAGGCAGTCATCCTCCACCTCATATGGTCTCGAGCTGCTTTACACCCAACTTACTTGATCAAATCTGGTGTGGTGACGGCAAGGTTGAGAAAAATGCCACAGGTGGTTTGCAGGCTGTATTCCTGGGATGGAGGCAACTGTGCAGTGGAGAACAGCTCCCACTGCAGCCGGAAGTACTCACAAAGTAGAGCTGGCAGTCCCTGGGATATCAGAATACTGCGTGGGGCATCTTCTGCCGTGAGGTGGTACAGGCCTGGCAACAGGAACCTAGGAGCAGAAGGAAATACAGACACTGCTCAATCAGGACACGTTAGCAGTTTGAGAAATCACAATCTACAAAACGTTTATTCTTTTACTAAGAAACAATATCCAAATGCAGAATGGCTCTGTGATTTTCTTATACAACTGACATCTAACTTGGAAAAAAAATTGTGAACGAGGAACTGGAGTCCAGTGGAAAAATGACAGGAACCAGAAATAGAGGTTTTAACTCTATCTTTTCTACCTGTGGGAAATCACTGGATATTTCTGTGCTAAAGCTGGCTCATCTGCCAAAACAGTGTGCTTCAAACGAGGCTAGGGACTAGTTATTAGCACAAAATATAGTTGGAAATGTAAATTTTACAGATTTTTATAAAACGCGCAATGATCAAGAGACAAGTGAATGGTGCACAGCATATCAAGAAGAGATTACGACTTAAACGTTGTATGAAAAAAGGATTCCATATAATGGTTTTTGCACCCGAAGCATACCGGGAGACTTTCTACACTGAATTTCCCCCATAAACAAAGATGTGCTGCCCCGTAAGGAAGGCACACTCCAATTCCTTTTGGTGCATATGCCCTGAATATCATAATCCAAAGGCACTGCAGCTTTAACCATAACTGTGCGAGCCAAAGAATATGTGTTAAAGGCATCCAGCGGTCAAACATAACCCCGATTGTGGCTTAGTTCAGTATATTTCAATTACTTGGACAGAAATGAAATTTGAGACATGTTAATTACTAAATAACAAACATTACTTGGCCTTTTCCAACAATGTAAGCTACATGACACTGACAGATCTGGCCTCTTTTCTTTGTCTGTCTCACCTTAGGATTCCGGAAGCCAGGTCACAAACTTGTCTTTACTCTGCCTACTTTAGCGGTTTGTCAACTAGGTTTAAAGACCGTCAAATGCGAAGCCATGTATTTGGGGCACTGAAGACCAGCTCAAAGAATGGAAGTTGAGATTTGGAAGGTCACAGAAGTGGGCGAGTTATATCACACCCCCTCAAACAAAGAGCTGAAGACTGCAGCAATGAGAACAAAGAGAATGCTGAGGTGCAAAGAGTGAAAACCCAGCAGTAGAAACGTGTTACAACCATGCACAGCAAGGGTGATGCCTCATGTGGAGAACTGTGTGCACTTCTCAACTGAAGAACAATTTTTATATGGCTTACTGCACCTTTGACATGCCCAATAACTGTAAAAAAACTAATTTATTGGTACTCCAGTTACCCGCTACTTCATAGGTAAGGAAGGCTGAGTTGGCTCTTCCAGGTTTTGAAAAGTGTTTAACTTCATGAACAATCCTGCATTTCTTATTGTGTCCACTTCTGAAACCTCATCTGAAGTAATGTAACTAATTCTGAAGTTAGTCTTGGCGGATTGTGATGAATCGCTAGACTTCATCTAAAATACTGCCTGTAGCGTTGGAGGCCACATGAGAAATGCTGTATCTCTTCTGGGTCAAGTATGCAATTACATTTCTGAGGCTTCACTTACAGCAATGTATGCAGTCCTTGAAGCATCACTGGCAGCATTTTGACCAACCCTAATGGCCTCACTTGTAGTACTGGGGTAAATTCTAGAGGCCTTGGCTACAGTATTGTGTCCTGTGCTCAAGGACTTGAATGCAGTACTGTGACTAGTTCTGAAAGATTTAAATAAAGTTAAGTATTGAGGCAGTTCTATAGACCCTACCCGCAGCATTAGGTCCTGTTTTGGGGGGTAGAGGAGGTGATTACTAGTTGTTCTGCGTCCAATTTTGGAAGCCTCATCACCAGACAGCAACTTACACATTGCATTCAGTCTGAAGGTTTGAATCCACAGGATCTAACTGACTCAATACAAATATGTACACTCTAAAAGAAGGGATGACTCTTTTAAAATCAATGAGCATGTCTGGAATGTTGGTTAGAAACTGCTGCCATTCCATTTAACTTCTAAATTCAGCATTAAAATGCTTTCTTCCCCAGTCCAGTGCAGGTCTGTACTGTGCCTTCTAATCACCCTGGCTCAGTAACTGATAGAACCTGGATGGCTGTTTGATTTGGTCAGGTGCCGTGCCAGGCCAAGAACAATGTGACCCAGCTGCTGCTGTTTTAATGGAGCACCCGCCTCCTCTGCACACTAACAAGTTCCGGGTCCAGTATCCTGCTCAGTGCAGAATCAAACAGCTAACTAGAGGCTACAAAAAACAGGAGGCGGAGTTGAACACATCATTTTTTAATATGTTAATTGAGTACACAAAGTGCTTGCTTGCCACTTTGGAGGCTTCAAGCTCTTTGAAAAGAAGAATCAAAGAACTGCAAAACTGAAAGCCATTCAGGGCCCCAGGCCACATAGTCTCCACTAGTTAGACCGCATTCGTGATCTCGGAGACCTCTTGTTACCAATTCTTTTAAAAAGCAATGTAAAGACCCCGATGTAATAACTGTGATGTAAAGTCACTCATATAGTTAAATGGCAGTATACCTTCTGTGAGAATTCTGCTAAGCTCTTCTGCTACAGTCGGCTCAGCAGAGGCCCTATTCCCAGCTTACACCTTGTTGCAGTACAAGATATTGCTTTATTTTGGGATTTTCCTGTCTCGGACAGCTTAGGCAACATAAAGTGACCCAGCTATTATCAACTACTATCTTTTAATAAAGAAAAGTCACTGGTGTGGTTCATTAAGCTTATTCTGAGATCAACAACAGAACACGACTGCAGCAGCAGCAGTAGTATTGTGGCATTCTGATGTGGTGGTTTAGATGACTATCAACCTCGTATTGAATATGCTCAAGCCAAATGCCAAACAAAGGAAGCAAGGAGTCAAACTAAGTGGGGAGGGAGCGTGGTGGGGGCAGATGCTTCTGGAAGACAGGGAATGGACTGACACAAAGACCTGTGAGCAGGATGATCTGAAACTCTGAGACGGGAGTGTAAAACGAACAAAAAACAAACGGTAAGCAGGGAAGGATGTTGCTTAGCAGTGAAGAAGCTCAGAGGTGCAACACTGTAAAAAGTTGTAGGGCGTGAAGTCGCATAAGGAGCAAGAAGGGAGGATAGAATGAATGGGTATTTTTGTTAAATTAAATACAGGTTCACAGATGTTCTCTGTGAATTAAGAATATTTTTAATATTGCGGGCGCTGCCTGTGGCCAAGGTGCCAGGCGCGGTCGGATTTCCGTCGGAATTTTACCAGATGTATGCGGCGAGGCTGGCGCAGCCCCTACTCCAGGTATAAGAGGAGGCATATGAGCGGGGACTATAGCCCCCAACCATGCAGGAAGGGGAGAGTTGTAGGTTTTTAAAGCCTGAGGGGGGGGTGGAGCCCGAACCTGGCAGCCTATTGCCCGCTCACCTTGATGAACTCGGACAGCAAAACATTGTGTAAAGTTTTGGCGCATCGTTTGGCTCCATGGTTGCACCACTTGATCAAGGAGGACCAATGTAGTTTTATACCCGGTCGTAATACTGGTATGAACAAACGGCAGCTAACACATGCCCTGCACGAGGTACAACACAGGGACGAGAAGCTGGCCCTGGTATCCATAGATCTCAAAAAAGCCTTTGATACGGTTGACTGGGGTACTTGCTGGAAGTACTCGGGAAGATTGGGTTCGGGCTGCGATTTCGGCGTTGTATAGAACTTCTGTTCATTGAGTCGTGCACCCGGGTCCACATGGGCCATATTCGTTCTGAGGGTTGCCCGCTTGCGGCGCGGATCCTTCTGCTGGCCATCGATCCATTGGTAATATGGGTGCATAGAGATCTTGAGCAGTGGGACATCCGGATCAGTCACTTCACATGATATCACTATATGCAGATGATGCCCTTTTCTATGTTGCCTCGCGAGGCGATGCCAACTCTGCTGAAGCTCATGGAGGACTTCGGTGTGTACTAGGAACTGCACCTTAACAGATGTAAATCTTTGCTCTTCCCACTGGCCTGCCTGGCTGCCCTACCTTTGGAGCAACTTCCTTGGCTTGGGCTGCGCTGGGAGACTGTACATTTTCGATACTTGGGGGTTCAGGTGGCACCTGAGGACTCTCAAATATTACACCCCAATGTGCACAGAACGGTCAATGCGTTGGGACAGTCGGTGTCCTTTTGGAACAAACTGCTGCTCTCTTTGATAGGTAGACTGGCGGTGTGCAAGATAATAGTGCTGCCGTGTTGTTTATATATGCACGAAAATTAGTTGCGCCTTATTCCCATGCTGGTATTTAGGCAGTTGAATTCTATACTGGTATCCCTCTATTGGGTCGGCCGTCGCAGCATAGTGCCCCTGCAAATTTGAACCAGCAGTATAAGGGGGTGGTGGGGACTTGAGGCCCCTAGAATGGATTTTTACTATTATGCGACTCGCCTTACAACATGCAATCTGGTGGCTAGATGAAAGGGAGAGCTGGAGGGGGAGAGCTGGAGGAAGACGCTGCTGAAGGGACGAGTTCTGCTGGATAGACACCCGACTGAGCTGAAGGAGGGAGCAGGGGTCCCGGATGACAGGCCGTATGTAGTCAGGCAGACCACGAGCACCTGGTAGTGTTTCGTGGAGAGGATCTTGAGACGCACTCCGTTCCATCGGGAGCTTCCAGTATGGATTCTTGCTCTGGTGCGGAAAACGATGGACATGCATGGAGGGAGATTGCAAACAGATGGCAACTTATACCCAGGCGAGACATTAATCGCCTACGAACAGGCCTGTGAGGAATTTGGGGCTGGGGCACTATCTCCATTATGCTTGACTATCGAACCTGTTTAAAGCAGCATGCCCTGTGTATCCGGCCATCCCACAGACAACACAAATGCTGGAGATAATGCTCACATGTGGTGCTGGACGCAGACTCATCTCTCTCCTTTATAAGGCAATGAGGGATGAATCAATGCCCCCTGGAGTGGCACGGGTCTTCGTGTGGAGGGGTCATGCTGCACTGCTTGCAGCGATAGTTTAAAAATCCAAAAAGAACAAGATAGCTTACAAACTCCAGCATCTGCTGTTGGTAGTAGCGAGATGTATAGTTGCCATAAAGTGGATGGGCAAGCGTACTCCTGAGACTGAAGTGTGGCTGAGGGATGTGAGTGAATGGATGCTGGTGGATGAAGTCCATATGAAAGCCAGTCGCAGGGATGACAAACTAGAAAAGGATCTCAGCATGTGGAGGGAGCTTTGTAACATATTCCTAACAGCTGACTGGAATGAAAGCAAACAGTATGAGTCAGGTATGACTGAGGATACGACATAGGGGGAACTGGATTGAGTATTCTGTCAGGCTCCTCGATTCCTAATGCTTTGTTATATCTTAAGTCGATAGGGGCCCAATCTAAATATGATATGCTGCTGTACTATCCACCAGGACGTGCTGTTCAACGCTGTACGCCTGTTGCATATTTGTTGAAAAGATAAATAAAGGTAATAAAAATAGAAAAAAAGAATATTTTCAATAAATAAAAAAAAAGGAAGATTGACGTTTTCTTTAACCAAAGAAGGGGGAAATGATAGGTCATATGTGATATTCTCTATCCGCCACAAACTTCTCTGAATACGTCTCAATCCAAAAAAATAAAATGGCTGTGCCGGATTGAAACCAAGAAACCGACAGTATAACTAGCTCCTATAAATCTGCTTTGTGGAAACTGTTCACACTGAGTGGTCAAGTTCCCTTGCTCCGCACTGGTTCCTCTCGGACCATCAAAGGAGATCAGCATCCCAATTTGGAGGAGGAAGGAGTGGTGTGAGAACGGCTATAAGAGAAGAATTAATTAGGGACCGGGATCATTCAATTTTGTTTCTGCTAGGAACACAAAATAATGTTCTACAGTATAGAAGGAAACTGTTTTCAGTTTTTAGATTCTTCCTAAACTGCACTGTGTGTTCTGAAGTCCTCAGGAAAGCATGAATGAATTGATGAAGTTTATTTAGTCTATAAGGGTTCATTGGGCATCGGTAATCCATTCAACAATTGTTTGAAGGACAAACATTGATTCAAACATGCCAGCCTCACAGGACAATTACAGAAGCCAAAGCGGGGTGTTTTAATCCATAGTGGAACTAAGGAATAAGTCTCATCTTGAAGTGAAACAAGTGGAATTAAATGCAGGACATTTAAATGAGAAACCTCTCGGACTAGCACAATGCAGGTCTTGGTGGACAGAAACCAGCAAGAGGATAATTTTAAGATGATCCACCATCTGTCGAGTGTAGTATTCTCGAAGAATTGCCCAAGGAACATTTCATGCTCTCCATTTGGGCTGTTTACTATGTTTTTCATATGCAGCTTCTGTGTAGCAATTTTAAAAGTCATTCATGAGGCAGGCCTCTTTACTTTGAAAGGGACCTCGTAAGAAGTGTACAATAAACCACCAACACAATTAACAAAAATGAAAACATGGTTAAGTGTTCAGCCAAGCAACAAAAAGGAAGGAACCTGGAGGGTGTGGAAGACATGATTTTTGATATCGTGGAGCCCAGCTCTATCTTACCCAATGTGTAGCTGCTATACAAAAGAAATACTCTTAGAAATGGAACACTACCTATTTTATATCGCCGGGACACTCCTGGGAGTAGCCGTGTGCTCTATAAATACCCAGTAACATAACATAACATATCAATAAAGTAAGTGAAAAGAGGAGCATGAACCCCCTTCTCCCCACTTCCTGATTTCGCCACCAGAAAATCAAGTTGTTCAAGTAAAAAAACAAAAAAACAAGAAAAGTTGAAATTCAGATACATATTGGCATGCATACAGAAGGCCCAACAATCCTGTATCCAAGTCAGTGTGCTCCTAGCATTATCAAAAGATTCTAACGGATTCTGCCCTTACATTTGAATGCATGGTCTGTAAAACCTGGCTCAAATTTAACATTTCTCACGACCAACTGTTTACCAGAAACATTCACACAATTATTTACAACAAAGTATCATGCTTTTTATTATGCACGTTTGTAAAGAACGCTGGAACAATCACTGCCTGGAAATGCCGGCAGACACAAATTAAACAGTTGATATTTTATCTATATCCTATGATTATTACCTTGCTCTTTGTTCTGTACGGCGCTCTGTTACCGCTGGCTCTAGCCTAGCCAGCACTTTATGTTCCCTAAATTGTTAATTGTTTGGACCTCATTATAGTAACTCCATGCTTCACGTTCCTACAAATGTTTCTTTGTATATATTAATGTGTGTTCCTCTGTTACACTTTCACTTCCCTTATTTTTAACCGTATGTAACCATTGATCCAATGGTTATTGCCTTGCTCTTGATTCTGTAAAGTGCTCCGATACACCTGGGTCTAGCTAGCGCTATATAAAACCTTTATAATAAAATTAAAAAAATACAAACGAATCCACCACGTGGTGACTTTCAAAAACGATTTAACATAATTTATTACCACGGCTCATAAGCCAGGTTATGGGAAAATTTAACACATTAATTTATATTGAATTTTTCGTCTAGGGCAGCAGAATTGTTTTTGCAGCAGAGTTATATTGGCCAGTCTGAAAGTCAAACTCCCATTGCCGTTAACCCTGCCATTAACCCTGCAATTAATTACCTAGGACCAGACCTCTGAGTTTTCTTTTCTTAGACCTCAGCCTCTGTTTAGATCTTTTCAGGAAATACCGCCTTATGAACAAGAAAGAATACTTCAGACGTCGTCACAATTTTGCACCATTAGTAATTTACAACCTGAAAGACGGCAATGAGTGTAAGGCAGCGTAAAGGGGAATGTTGGGTTAAAAGGGGCATCAGCCAAGATAGAGAAAAAGGTTTAAATATGGTGAGCAAGGCATCTGTGGAAGATCCTAGGCAACAAATCATGATCATTGAGGGGCAACGGAAGCAGGTGGTGGGGCCAGATTACAAAAAGGCAGGATTGGCTCGGGTGGAATTTAACAGTCGCTCAGGGAAGATGTGAAGACAACGTGGTGTTTCAAGTGAACACCGTAGAAAAAAAGGTAAGGAGTATCAAATGATGGGAAAAGAGCAGTTTTGGGGGAAAAGATTAGAGTTAAGGGTCCTGCACAGTCAATAAGGCGATAGACTAAGGGAAGGGTGAAGAGTTGAGGACGAGCAAGAGAATGAAAAGGGAAGGGCAGCACAGAAGTGTGGGAGGCATGGATGGCGTGGAGTCCCATAAATAGGAGGGGGTGGGAGAATGAAAAAAGCAAGAATAAAATACACACCTTAGGGCATCACCAGGCCAGAGCGCACCCCATGAGCTGCTGCACAATGCTAGCTCTGCCACCTGCTGGGGAAGGTCCCTGCAAGCTCTCTCTCGATGGAAAAGTGTTTTAACATAGTCAATGAGGAAAGGCAGTAGTTCGCAGATTTCCTGCTTCAGAGAAGACGTCTCTTCGGCCAGCCACGCACTCAGTATACGAACAGAGGCAAAAATAAATGGATCCTCCATCTTCTCCTGACCAACCTACAGGAACAAGGGTAGCATTGCACCAATGAGAAAAGGAGAGCCAGGAACACATATGGACTGTTCATTACAGAAGGGCTCATAATAGAAACATTTTATCTCTTCGGCACCCTCAAAACATTAAATATTTGGAAAGGTAGTCACTCGCTAGACTTTCACAGTTAACAGACCATGCAGTAGATCCTGACAGTCTTATTTATGCTACAGAAAATGTATATCTAAAAAACAAAACGTCTATAAACAAAGCTTCCAGATGGCGCCATGTGGCTGATATAACAACTTTAGCAACATGCAATGATTAGTGGCTTAATGCCAATAACTTTATTAATGGTCCCCTAGGCAACAAGATCTTCAATGTGCAATGACATGCCTATGCCCTCCCCACAAGGACGTCCCGAGGATTAGACATACTGTACACTTTCATACAGGGGAACCACGTTTTAGTAGTTTAAGCTGTAGAGACAAAATATATGGGCCTGAAGAGGAAGCAGAACAAATTCTTGATGGAGTGGTGTACTCAGAAGTGCACAAATGGATTCATCTGTAACATGTACGTTTCATTTAGCAATACAGGGAAAAAGAGTAGAATGATCCCTCATACATACATACACAACTGATCTACTGTGACACAGCAATCGGCCAGTCCCTCAGCTGTTTAAAGTAGTGTTATAACAGCCTCACATGTCTACACACCGATTCATTAGCAGTGAAGTGCAAAACGGTCCATTACTTTCTCTACTCATCCCTACAACTGTTCACTGTTCCGCCTCCAAACACCATTCTTTACCTGTTTCAAGTAGTGTATAACAGCCCCACATGCTTCCTCCATGACAGTCACCAGCTGCAGCTTCTGCCCTTCAGTCAACAGTGACGCATCTTCTTTTGTGCATTCTTGCATGCCCATTTCGATGATGGCATAACAGGCTGTGACCAGCTCCTTGTTGGTGTCCACAATTCTTGGCTCTGGATCCTCAAGAGATATGCGCACCTCCACACAGGCCAGATTCACCAGCAGTGGCAGGAATGTGGTGCTGTTAGCACCTTTACCTGCAACAAGCCATTGGGAGTTGTAGCTGTTAGTGAGGCATGCAGCTAGCTTTATCGCAGGGTTTCGCTGGCAGGCATTGAGCTTACTACGTAGTATACTCGCCAGTCCGCAACTCAAGTTCTTCAGGCACTGCATACCATGGGCAGAGCCGATCAGGACTGGCTCAGGTGGCAGGAATAGAGGTAAAACCTCACAAAGTTTGAATTTACTCAAGTCTTCTGCCTTGTGGAAATCTCTGCTGAGTGAGCCTAACAGCTCTATTAAGTCTGGGGTACTTTTTTCCCAACATTTTGCTTCCATTGAGGTCAATAGTCCAGTAAGTAAATGTAAGGCGTGGTCCCGGCCATAACGGTTCTTTAAGTAGGCCTGGCAGAGGCATGACACTGTGCCATTTGACACCAACTCTCTGGCTCCACCAGGCACAGCTGCAATACCAACCAGGCACTGGTAAGTATCATCTATCATGGACAGGAAGGATCGATCATTGGTATCACGTTGGGCTACAAGAACCTCATTGAACACACTGATTTTGTTGAGAACAGCAGGTTGTGCCGCTAGCTCTGGGTCAGTACAGAACGAGGCCAGCAAGGCAATCCCCAGAGCCCGGAACATGTGATCAGGACAGCCTTCAGGAGTATGTTTGGAAGCAAGAAGTCGGTTTGGGAATGTGAAACCAACAGCTTCAAAGATCTTCTTCCGAGTTTGAGCTTCCAGATCTCCGGCACGCACTGCCTTGGTCACCTGAGGAGTGGGGGAAAGAAAGGAGGACAGGTTAGTCCAAGAATGTGGGACCAGATTCTTGGGCAAACGTTTGCGGAAATGCTGCAGTACCAAAACGTAATAGTCACAATATCATCTTACAAAATATTGTGTCCTAAATATTGTTTACAACCATCTCTACCCATTGGGAGTTTGTAATAGAAAACCTACACCCAATGGTGAGGTATTTTAATAAATGACATTCTGTACAAGATTTATGTCATATTATTTGGTGTACGATATTCTGCCTTTCAACTGTGGAAATACTACATTAGGGTTAAGTGCCACAGCAACTCTCGCAGGCAGAAAGCAACAATATGTATATCTAGAAACATTACGAAGCCATTGGTAGAAGCACGGCCGGAATTGTGCATAAAGGAAACCCCACTGAATTAACAAAGGTAGCCCTGTGTCATCCTGAGCCCGTGAAACCCTGCAGAACATTAATTTGTTGACTTATGACACCACTTTAAATCTTTCCCCAATTAACAAGAAGTTGTATTTTCATGTGATTTTTTCTGACACGTGTTTCATCACTGAGACTATATGAAGGCTGCAATGGGATATGTGCCCCTTAAAAACAGATGCCAAAAGTGTAACATATCCAGCCTAAATGGCTAGAGCAACAGTAGTTGTCCAAGTTAGTGTTCGTGCATAGTGACAAAAGTATGTGCTAGATTATGTGCAGCAAAACAGACAAAGTAAATAGAAAGAGGATATACTGAAGAGGTAATATTAAAGCCATGAGGGACTCCGCTAGAGAAAGTAAACTTCGAGGGGGGCGTGGCTTGGCGCCGACAACGATGGCCGCCTAACGAGGGAGCTCCGCCGGAGCTAGGACTCTCAAACCCCGTAATATCCTGAAAAATCCGGCTAGACGGGGACAAGACGGCGCTCTGCGTGTCGGAAGTGATACGGCACCCTCCGACCCCACAAAAGACCGATAATTCGAGACGGGGAGCCTGGGAGAGCCGGGAAGGTGCAGCGCCGGCGGCACTTGTATGTGGGCGCGCCCAGGAGGACGGCGTGTGGACGGTATCCTCGAGCGAGGACCCAGGCGGAAGGACGCGAGGCGCCTTGCCGCCGGTGGACTCTGACTCCCCCGGACGGTCCCCCCTGACCCCTCCCCCCCCCGACGTTTCTAGTGGGGGAGGCGCTGGATGGTGCAGCGGATCTCTTGGAGAGCACGGGCAGCTCGCTGCACAGAAGTCCGGTGCGGCCGGACTGCGGAGAGGTCTCGGCGCGTAACTGCTGGCGATGCACTGGGCCACTGAGGGGCTACTGATCACGCCCACAACCCGACTGGCGGACCTTCTGCGAGTCACCCGGAGCAGCGCCGGAGTATTACTGCGGTGAGCGACCTGTGCAGGGGGCCGGGGAGGCGCAGGCCCTCACTGGGACATACCTTGGGATCCTTGCTGCGCGGTGCGGCGGGCGCAGGAGCGGCGCCTGGGCGGCGAGATCCGATTCAGGCCAGTGGTGCCCGCCCCCTCCTAGACCGGTCCCGAGACGGGAGGCCCCACTGCGGGAGGAGTAGAGACCTGCGGTGTTGGATGCTGTTCGTTGCGAGGCACGCGGCGAACCCCCTGGGGAGACCTTTCCGACCTGACTCACGGGTTGGGGCTGACACGCACGGGAGGTGAAGATCTACAGAGTCTGGAAGGCCTGAATGTGCGCACATGGGCCGCGATGGACAGTTCCACCGCTAGTGGGCAGCACTGAGCGTGGCAGTGTATAGATGGAAAGACGCGACTGTCCCAACCGCGCCGTTGCGCGCCAGCCCTGAGGAACACCGCGCGGCCAGAAACCTAACCACCCCTCTTGCCTGGAGTTGTGATTGGGGACGACTGCTGCGGACGGCCGGCGGCGCCGCAAACATGAGACCTAAAAATGGCACCGCGGTGCAGTCCAACAAGCTGGACAAAAACGCTGTTCCCAAGCCAGTGACGCAGGCCGACGACGCGCAGGGAGACCATCAGGGGGAGTCCGAGCCATCCCTGCAGGCCATCATGGCGGCCATCAAGGGGCTGGGAACCACCCTCGAAACAAAAATGGACAAGATGTCGATAGAAATGAACCTTATGAGGGGCGACATGAACAAAACCACAGAGCGGGTCAAAGAAACTGAAACAAATGTCGCGGACCTCCAAACAACCACGAAACGACTGGAGGAGAGAATAAACGCTCTAACCCACCAACACCGCCAGGTGACAATGAGGCTTGAGGACCAAGAAGGGAGGGCCCGTCACAGTAACATCAGAGTGGTGGGGGTTCCGGAAGGAATGGAGGGGCAGAGTGTTGACCTCTTCCTGGAGGACCTTATCCTAAATCACCTTAAGCCTGCGCGGCTCTCTTCTCTCTTCACGGTGGAAAGGGCACATAGGGCACCGGTCCCTAAGCCAAGACCGGGAGCGGCTCCCAGAACTATCATCGCGAAGATCCTGAACTATAGAGACCGGGATGCCATCTTACAGGCAGCAAGGTCCCAAGGAGATATTAAATATGAAAACGCAACGATCCGGTTCTTCCCAGACTTCACGTTGAAGGTGCAACAGGAGCGGCGCTCATTTGAGGGGGTGAAAGCAACCCTGGGCCAACGCGGGATCAAATATATGATGTTCTTCCCAGCGAAGTTAAAAATCCTTGCGGATGGGAAGTCGTTCTTCTTCACCAACCCCCAGGAGGTCCAGGACTGGCTGGAAGGGACGCAGGACCACAGTAAGGGCCCCAGAGGTGCCGCTAGACGAAAAGAGCCAGATCACCAAGGGGAAACGACCGCGGAGGGACTCGTCGACCAGGCGCCACGTACTGGGCGCGCATGGAGATCGAGGTCCAACAGCCCGGGCCGGGCGCCAAGATAACAAGACTGCGACAAACAAGACTTCCGTTCTCCTGCAGGGGGCCGAATGCACAAAACCGTAATGTATAACCTGGGGACTCGATCTCGGAGGGCGGTGGGGAGCGGGTGCACTGTTCTTAAATCATGACCCTGTGCCTCTGGACTGCACCTTGATGGTGTTGGGGGAGCTTCATGCCTACGACTGGGGCCCATTTCATACATCGGTGGGTGGAACACATCACATTATACCGCAACCGGTCCCGCCTGAGAGCGGACGGATCGCTCTGGTACCCTGGTTTGGCAACTACCTTCCTGGAAAAGGGGGAGAGAGCCCTGGGCGGCTGGGGTCGGCTACTGACCGTTTCCCCAGGACACAGTTCACTTTTCGGGGTGATAGGCACTCTGCTGGTTGGGGATGTGGGTAGTTTGGAACCTACGTGGCAGGGTAGCAGGGAGGGGGGGTTGGACGCCGGAGTTGCTATGTTTACTGTTGGGAAATGAGGGGTGGTGGGATGGGGTGAGACTGGGAGGAGGGGGGAGTTTTTGTTTGTCATGCATACTAAAAGTGAGCGTACTGGGGATGGTAGGCATCGTTCATCAACTGGGCGGTACGAACTGCTTTCACACCAGACATGCATTGGGACAAAAGTCTTAAACTTATAAGCTGGAACGTCAACGGGTTGGGGGACAAAATTAAAAGAAGTATCGTGCTACAACACCTCAAACGACACTCCCCTGACGTGGCGTTACTTCAAGAAACACACCTAATCGGCAACACATGTAAAGCGCTCAATAGGTGGGGCTATAGACTTGTGGCACATGCGGGGTTCACTACCGGGTCTAGGGGAGTGGGGGTCATGACACGCCACACCTTCCCCTTTGAGGTTCAGGGAACCTGGACGGATCTGCTCGGCCGGTTTGTGGCGGTCGCGGGGCAATGGGAGGGGCGTACACTTGTACTGGTGGCGGTGTATATTCCACCGGGCTTGCAAGCTCAATCCTATAGAGACCTTGGCGCCTTTCTGCTCGGGCTCCCAGAGGGACGCCTCGTGATTGGGGGCGACTTCAACTCCGTCCTTTCGGGAGCGCCGGACAGGCACCCACCCCGAGACATAGGGCCGGGACAGCAGTGGCTCCCTACCTTCCTTGATGCCTTCGGCTTTGTCGATCTCTGGCGGAAGCGACATCCCGATGGTAAAGAATATATATTCTTATCAGGGGCCCACCATACGCTCTCGAGAATTGATTATATCCTATCTCCGGTACAGGCAGACATGCTTACAACAGGCATCAGACATCTGCCTAGAGGAATCTCTGATCACTCGCCAATATGGGTCCACCTTACGGTCGGGGACAAAAGAGTCGGAGGCATACCACCTATAAATCCTTGGTACCTGAAAAGTCCAGAAACCAGGAGCGCTCTGTGTAAGATCATCGAACAATACTTCCTCGACAACGAGGGCACAGTGGACTCCCCGGCTACTTTGTGGGAGGCATTTAAGACGGTGATCAGGGGTCAGGCCCTCTCAGTGATTGCAGGCAGGCGAAAGGACAAAGAAAAACAGCTGATAGAGGTCGAATGTGAAATTGCTCGGCTAGAGGAGAGGACGGGGTGCGGGTTAGATGATGACACGGCGCACCAATTGCAGCTAAGAGTGGCAGAATACAAAGCCATAGCTACAGACGCGGCTAAAACGTGGGCACGTGATAGGGATGGACGTGTCTATGACCAGGGTGACAAGGCAGGCAAGCTGATAGCCTGGCTAGATAAAAAAGAGAAGACGCAGAGGGTTGTGCCCGAACTTAAAAGTGCGACGGGTGTCGTCCTCACTGAACCACACGATATAGCAAGAGAATTCGCTATACACTTTGAGAGGGTGTACCGGAGAGACTCCGAGTTCACGGCGACTCTTCCGAATTTTTGACAGACATTAAACTGCACACTCTTACTGACCAAGATCGAGACGTGCTGGAGGAGGACCTCACTACTGAGGAACTGACTACAGCAATAGGGATCTTAAGGCTGGTAAAGCGCTAGGGCCCAATGGCCTTCCTATTGAGCTGTACAAGATCAAGGCAGATAAAATAGTGCCCCATTTGAAAGCCATGTTCTATCATAGTAAAAAGCTAGGTAAGCTGCCCAGAGACCAGCGCATAGCAACATTGGTCACCATTCCCAAACCTGGGAAACCGAGAGACGAATGTACATCGTATAGGCCTATATCCCTGCTGAATGCCGAGCCCGAAATACTAGCTAAACTATTAGCAAACAGACTCCGCCGCGTCATAGCTCAGCTGGTGCACCCGGACCAATCAGGATTCATACCCCATCGAAACACAGCCCTCAATCTCCGGCGCCTTCATGGAGTGTTGGGGCGTTGCCCCGGAATCCAGGAGGATGCTATAGTGGTCTCGTTGGACGCCACTATGGCGTTCGACACCCTCGAATGGGTGTACCTCTTTGCGGTGCTTCAAAAGATGGGCTTTGGGCCCAACTTTATAGGGTGGATCCGCCTTCTATATGCAGACCCGCTAGCACAAGTGACGGTCAACAATAAGAGGTCGGACGTGTTCGCCCTGGGCAGAGGCACCAGACAGGGGTGTCCCCTTTCGCAGCTACCGTTTGCTCTCTCCCTTGAACCGCTCGCAGCATGGATACGGAACGATCTTTCTATCCGTGGACTTCGTTGGGCCGAAGGTTGGGAGGACAGAATTTCGCTGTACGCGGATGATATCCTTCTGTATCTCTCCTCCCACGAGCGTTCGTTGAGAGTAGTGTTAGATATCTTTGCTAGTTTTGGACGGAACTCGGGCTTCCGGATCAACTGGAGCAAATCTACGCTCTATGTGCTCCACGGGGCTGCTCCCTCCCTTCCTAGAGACTGCACGATACAGGTTGCGCTGGATGGATTTAGATATCTGGGCATATATATAACCACCGATGCCAGGGTTAGATACGAGAGGAATTTGGTTCCTCCCCTGCAGAGACTGCGAAGAGATGTAGAAATCTGGAGAAAGCTGCCCTTGTCCCTACTCGGGAGAGCGGCACTGTTTAAAATGTTGGCTTTGCCTAGATTCTTGTATGCCCTCCAGAACTACCCGGATATGGTACCTCATACCTTCTTTCGGGAGGTCGAATCCCTGCAGAGAGCTCTATTGTGGGATGGTAGGCCACGGATAGCACTCAGTAAGCTTACGCTCGGATGGTACGACGGGGGTATCGCCCTGCCTGACATTAGGAAGTACTACTGGCCAGCGCATCTGGCGGCAATCAACCAATGTCACTACGGAAATGGAGATGACCCGGCATACGGCATGGATAGATGGTTGTTGCCCGGTGGTGGGTTCACGAGAGCACTTTATTCCAAACCAAATAGATTCACACTCACAGGACCCACGAAGCACGCAGTACAGATATGGCATGTAGTCAATAGAGCGCTAGGATGGGCCAACAGGCTCACCATGGCCACCCCCCTTTGGGATGCTGAGCAGCTTGGAACTTTGGGGCGAACAAAGGGGTTTGACAAATGGGACCTCATAGGTATCTCGAATATAAAGGACCTCTGGGGGAGGGATGGAGTGGTATCGTTCCCTACACTAAAACAGACATATGAACTGGCCGAATCGGAGCGCTTCCGATATATACAGATTAAACACTCCCTACAGGCCAACATCCCGGTTGGTACGGCACTGCCTGAGGCATCCCCACTCGAAGACCGACTGCTCGACGGGCACATACCGGAAAAATGCATATCCCTCACATATAAAAAGCTTATACACCACACCCCTGATCCCCTCACTACACTACGAGAGAAATGGGTGAGAGATGGTCTTGAGTTGGAAGATGAGGAATGGCAGGAGGCACTCTCGTCGCCCAAAGAAGTGGCCATCTCTGCTAAACTCAAACTAGTTCAGCTCAAGATCCTACACAGGGTTTACCTCACGGAGAAGCAATTGCTGCTTATGGGTAAAAGCGTGGATGGGCAGTGTATGAGACGGTGTGGGATGGAAGGCGGATTCCTACATATTCTTTGGGAATGCCCGTTAATCCAAGGTTATTGGCGACAAACTTTGAAATGTATGAGCACGATCTGGGGAGTTCCTCTTATGCCCGAGGCCAAGAGATGCCTTTTAAACGTTTGGGAGCCCACAGACCTCAATGTGAAGGGGAGGTTATGGGTCACATTGGGGCAGATGGTTGCTAAGCGTAATATAGCGCAGTCATGGGGAGCAGCCGTGCCACCGAAACTAAAGAAGTGGAAAGAGGACATGGACTGGTGTATGGTGAGGGAGAAAACAGTCTATGTGGCTCGGGGCTGCCACAAAAAATGGATTGCAATTTGGTCTAAATGGAATGTGTATCGGGGGGGGACTGTGTGAGATCCCATCTATCCCATCACCCGAAGAACATTGTATGGTGTGAAATTACACTGCTGGACTGGAACTTTGCGTGAAATGCCGGAAGTAATGTACTGATGCCTCTCAAGAATGACAGCCTGTGCAATGTACGATACATGATTCTGTAATGCATGACACTGTTAGTTTTCACTTCAATAAACAGATTTAAAAAAGTAAACTTCATATATTCTTAAGATTAGGTACATTTTTCAGTTTCTTGCCACATAGGATCCTATCCGCCAATTTACTTTCTCTATAAGAGTCCCTCAAGGCTTTAATATCACCTGTTAAGTATATCATCTTTCTTTTCACTTTGTCTGTTTTGCTGCATAAAATATTGCATGTTCTTATGACACTATGCATGAACACTAGCTTGGACAAATATTGTTGCTCTAGTCATTTATGGTGGGTGTGCACACTTTTGATGTGTCTGTTTTTAAGAGTCCCATGGATATTCTCCACAAAACTTTTTGGTGGCAAAGGTGTTACTAAACTTGTCCCGATGGCATAGTCACATATGTTAAATAATGTACTTATCCCATTGCAGGCTTGAAAAAGTCTCTGTGAAGAAACACGTGTCGGATGCCTGTCTGTATTGGATATTACGTTTGGCAGAAGGAATGTGATCGGAAAAAAAACTGTGGAAAGAATAAATCACATATAAATACAACTTCTACTTTGAACATTTTTTATTGTGTACAATTTATGATATTGGACTTCTCTGTGTTTTCCTCGGTATTTTTGTGAATATATGTTTGCCAAACTGGAGCTTTTCTGGTGTTGGCGACTGCACCTCAGTGGCAGGGCGCTTATACCAGGTGAGCACCAACTTTAATTTTTTTCTTGGAGCCATTTGCTGAGCTGTATATTAAATTTCCCTAAACTTTGTATGGCTTAGGATGTGTGAATAGCTTGACATAGCCACAGTCATTTTCTGTATAGATTTCTAGAAGTTAGCGGAATCATTCCTTATTCCAGTGGGCCTAGTGCTCCTTCAGAGCCCCCTTGCAAAGGAACGCTCTTGCATTTCTCAGACAGAATGGTAGTGAAGAAGAGAATAAAGGCATGGCTATTCAAGAAACATACATAGCATTTAGAATCAATAATGGTTAGCAATCAGTAGTGGTTTCTTGCAGGGCTCGTTAACATATGTGAGTTGGTGCCATCCAAGACAACAGACCATGATCTCAGTGTGACAAGATGCTCACAAGACTTCAACACTCCTTTCCCAAACAAATCACCATTCTCCCTTTGGTCACACAAGTTTTCCCTGCATCGTCTCATTCTCTGTTGCCTTCTCAAAATTGTAAGCTGCACAATACGTGCAGTAGAAATAATTTAAGTGGTATGATCTAGTACAGTGTTCAACCACCTGTAGAGTAATACAGCACATCTGCGACAGAGCCCAGAAATTATCGTTGTCATAAGTAGTGCAATACTCACTGGCAGAAAATTATTTTTAAAAAACTATGTATGTAATATTTATTGTACCTTTTATTTATTTATTTTTTATTAGATATGGAAAGTTAGTTTGACACAGCTCGTAGCACACAACGCGGAGGCCGGCAGTTAGTCTTTGGTTTCAGCATTTCTCTCAATACACAGCTAACGTGCCCACAACCCAACGGGACGGCAGCGATGCAACATAATCGCATTACAGCTTCCACTGTACCCGTACATCATCTTAGTGCCATTCTTTACAAATATTTGTGCTTAATTAACTTATTCTAAACAACTAACAAACCCCCCCCCACCAACCCCCTCTGCCTTACTTTAATCGTCCATGATATTTCTTAGTTGGTCATACAGTCTACTTGGCTGTTGTGGTCCTATATGCTCACATGTTCCCATATGCTCCAAGTCTTACTAAGGTTCTCCCCTTCCCGTCCGCACCATATACTGTAAATCACAGATTGGTTTTCAAACCTACTTTATGGCGATACCACCAGTACCTTCCCACTTCTCTCCGTCTCAGGTCTGAGCCTCCCGCTGCTAGCCAAACCTCAAACGGTTTCCAGATATCTGCCGGCCTGGATCTGAGTGGCATTAACTCCCAATATCGCGACAGCTGATCTTTACAGTAAACCACAGTATTCACCCATTCTTCTATTGTAGGGGCCTGTTGTTTTTTCCAATGAATAGCTACCTGCCTCTTCGCCAGTAGCAGCAGCATGGCCGCAAGTTTACGTGTGTTCTTTGGGACCTCAAATACAAAACCTAAAAGCGCCGTCAGAGGGGAGGCCTGTATCCTGTGCTTCGTGATTTTTCGAACATGCTCGAACACTTCCTCCCAATACCTCCCTATCCGTTCACAGTCCCACGCCAGGTGTGAAAATGTAGCTCCCGGTGTCCCACACCTCCAACAATTAGTATCCAGGTGTATACCATGCGGTACAGCTGGGTTGGCGTACGATATAGTCTATGGAAAAAGTTAAAATGTATTAGCCGCAATCTATAATTGGGTGATAGGTGTTCTAGCTGCGAACAGCAGTAATGCCACTGCCTATCCGTGATATCAATACCTGCCTCTCTCTCCCATTCAGCCCTGGCCGTACACATCATAATCGGCGATTCCTTTTGCGTGATGCTATATATACCCGTAATCAGTTTGCGAGACGACGAATTCGCCAGCACATTCTCTAGCGCTGGTAGTGCGGGCGGCGCCTGTGGGAAAGACACGTAACAAGCACAGCAAGCAGCTCTAAGTTGATAATATAAAAGTGTGTCTGACGCCGTGGGCTCCCTATCCTTGCACATCTGTTGTACTGCTATAAATGTATCATCTGGATAAAGATCTGCACCCTTCACCAGTGCGTGGGCCGAGGCTCGTAATGTAACTGCTTTGTCCACTAGTGGAGCCAGGAGCGGGTTGCCTCCTAGCGGCATAGATGGCGCATAAAATTCCTCAAGTTTTGCTCTCTTAGCTATCCCTGTCCAAGCTCACCTTAGTGCTTCCACCGTATCAATTTCTAAATGAGGCCTTTTGTAAGGCTTGTATACCACCGTATTCAGCGGAGTGGGAGCCACTCTATTTCTATCGCTAATATTTATTGTACCTTAAATGGCACAGGCACATTTCAAAATTAGCAGCGTTACCAGAGTAAGCCAAGTAGTATTATTTCTCGTGCACTGTACGGCAGGACGTCTGCCAGAATGCATCTGTGTGCCTGTGGCAAACACCCAGATCTCTGTGGCAGGTACCCACCCCAGGTGCCAATGTTGTTCACTGTGTAGTGCAATTAATTATCTCCATTTCTAGTTCGACAGATTAGCGTCTGAACCAATTTAACCGTCCCAAATAAGTCCTCGGTAGGGAGTTGCTGTTATGGGGATCATTTGGAAGTGCTTGACTAGCAACCATCAGAAATAGTCGCAAAGTGTCGAGAGTTGTGGAATAGGATTCTGGAGGTAAAAGTGAAGTGTTTCACTCAGAGACGTCAATTAGGCGTAACCAGGGGTCGCGAGTGACCCCTGGCTTGCCCTTTGCCACCCCTGATACAGTCCCTGTGACCCGACCCCAGATTTACAGGACTCACTGTGTCATGTTTAATTTCTGAAAAGGGAAAACAAGAATTTCACTTTAGTGTGGACTGCTCTTGTTATATCCTGATAAACATTATGTTAACTTTCGGTTTTGTTTGCAGCCAGTGTTACCGGATTAAATCTGCAATGTTGCAAAAAACAACGAACAAACAGGTCACAAGTTCAGTAAGGAAACAGTTATCTGGAGCGTGGTGCCACAGAGGTCGGTCTCTCAGTGTGTATGCTGAAAAGTGAGTGGTGCGGACAAAAGCCCAATGAAAATAGATCACCCTAAAAAATAACTAGAAGACACACACAGCGTATATTTTGGGTCCGCTATTTTCAGCACTTTGGGCCATATGTAGGAAGCCAAATACCGGTCGATAATGGCCGATTTTCGGTAAATAACCAGTTACCGACCGGTATTTAGGCTTTTGCTATGTAGGGGGCATATTTCAGGATTCGGTAATTTACCGAATCGGTAAAATTACCGAATCGGTAATTTTACCGATTCGGTAAATACCGAATCCTTAAATGATATGTAGGGGGAGTGTCTCGTGGGTGTGTGGATTCGTTATTTACCACCAACTAAAAGTTGATGGTAAATGACGAATACCTGTAAGAAAGCATTATTGTGCTATTTGAAATGTGCAATGTGGCAGACATACATGCCCTTAGGGCATGTATGTGCGCCACATGTGCACACATGCACGAATCAGGGGTGCAACAGGGTGTCAATGTGACACCCTGCCACCCATGATGATGCCTCCCCTGTTACCGATTCGGTATTTACCGAATCGGTAATGGCAACTGGCTTCCCATTCATTCCTATGGGCCTCCAGGCCCATAGGAATGAATGGGAAGCCAGTTGCCATTACCGATTCGGTAAATACCGATTCTAAAATACCGACATTAACCGAATCGGTAATAATTTACCTACATTACATTTACCGATTCATAAATACCGAATCGGTAAAATTCGGTATTTAAGAATCGGTAAATGTAATTTACCTACATATGGCCCTTTAAGGCTTAACTGAGTAAACATGTAATCACGGAGTTGATAATACTAATATCTTGAGTTTACACTGCTTAGAAATTGCACAAGTGTGGATTGAAGTACTGTATAAAAGACACATTATTAGTAGTAGTATAAGTATATATTATCATTATATAATACCAACAACAAGTTTTTATACAGTGCTTCATACCTGGAAACAAATGTACTTCTAAAGATATGCTATATACACCTGTCCAAAAATGACCAAAAACACAAACTGATCCAGAAAACATTTATAACTGGCATTTACAGTATTATTATTGTGATTTTCATTATTAATATTCGTATTCATGATTTAGGTCAATGCAGCCTGAGACTGTCAGCCCATATGAGGCTGTTCCAGGGCATTTCAGGCTATACCTGGTCCAATAGAGGTTGAGCCTGGGAAAAGGGAGGTTCCGTCTGAAAATATGAACGTTTTGCCTGGGCATTTAATTATGTGATTTGAAATTGGATTTTATGTCTGGGCCTTTGAGCCTAAGTCTAGAAATATGAGGATTTTACTTGCGCGTTAGATGGTGGTGCCCATGAAGGCATGCCTCTTTGCTGCTCACCGTTTTACCTCGGGCATACAATGCAGCATCCTTCATATATGGATGAAAGTTTAAATAGTGTTCTCTTTTTTAGTGTTTTTACTATTATGGTAACTCGCTTTTATTGTAGTCCATTCTAATACAATGAAATCACTTCCTGGGAAGACAACCAATGTTGAGTGGCATGAGATCACTTACGACGATATAAGGAGTGTGTCAAAGTGTGTGATGTCACTTCCCCTGCCCCAAGCATTTTAATGAATCAACATCCATGGTTTCACTGCTGTGTACATTTTTATGGGCTGACAGATAATCAGGCCTTTGAACTCTGCTGGGAATTATTAATTCTAATAACTGCTGCTGGAAAGATTTGGTGCAGGAAAGGTTTTCTGTTCTAAGGATTAGAAGTAAATACTTAGTCAACAAATCTGCTCTAGTGAAATTCTTAAAAACGTCTATGTTGGGATAAAATTCACAAATAGGAAATATATAATTAATTCACCCAGCTTAAATGTTCTGAATCCTTGTCAATGAAGTGAAATTAGATGTGTAACTCTAGCCTATCCCTGGAGGAAAATACCTCCAAAAATAGTACAAGAGAATTGTAGGCAACAGAGATCAAAATTAGCTTCAAAACTAATTTGGGGTAAAAATCGACAGCAGTGGTAACCATGGAAGGAGCTCCACATTTTTTGAGGTAAACTGGTGGTGGAGGAGATGTACTTATCTCCAATAATTTTTTTCCAATAAGCAGTCTTTAGACCGTTATTAAAAGAATAAAATAGAGGAAATACTTCAGCCTACAAAAACCTTTTTTACTCCAGAATTAACACACATCGAAATCAGCACAATGAGTTATCATACTGGCTGCTTTCCTTTTTGGCACTGTTTGCGCTCCACCCCAAGGGCAGTTAATTCCTCTTTCCTAGCTCTCACCTTTCTTTCAGAAGACCAGGAGCAATGTCAGAGTTTTACACACGACAGCGAGAAAACACCATCAGCAGAGACAATGAAAGTATATTAGTTACAACTTTTCGCGGGGGGGGGGGGGGGGAGATGGGATGCTAGATTGCAGTGGTGAATGGATACAGCATGATTAGGTGTTTAATTAATCAAGGGAAACATGCTAACATCACGTTTCAGGCAACGTTATGGGGCTTCCAGCTGCAATCATAGAAAGTCTTGATTTCTTAAAAGACTCAAAGAACATTTTACTGTAGCCAAAATGCGAGAACTAAACCCACTCGCAGAAATAATAACCCCCTTCCATTAATATAAATCAAATGAGCAGTCGAATGAGGCTCAATTGGCCTTAGTTATACCTTTTAGTCTGGCGCTTTAGTTTCAGTAGACTTTATTATTCCACTTTCTTCTTTTTGGATATCTTTCAGATATTTTCCATCAGTTCTATATAGAAGTGATCTAGAACATCTTCACAACAAGGTTTACTCCAACAAAACAGAAACTTTCAAAAATCACAATTCTCCTTTTCCGCTGCTTGGGTATATATAGTTTTATTTTGGCTTCTATTGCCAAAATGGTGAGAAGGAAACAAATAATTCTGTTTGAAACGACAGTAAGAGACAGCTTACTCATTCTGATCATGACCACGAAGAGGGAGAGAAAGAAGTAAGACCTCCTTGCCTATTAGGGGCTTTCCTGGCATGATTTTCATTAATTTCAGGCTACAATTGCATCACTGGGTTGGATTTTCACTACTTTAAAGTGGTAACTTTAATACTTTTGGCTAATAAACAAACTGGTTTTAGCATAGGATGGACCATAAATACACTACTTGATACCAAAGATTTTATAATTCTCTGAATTTTAAACCTACAATAACGGCCTGGAAAACAAGCATTGGCAAAGCCTATCGGCTTTGTCAATTTGTATTCTTACATCTTGCAGCAGGAGAAGGGTGCGGGTGTGGGGAACAACAATCCAGATAGAAGGGGTGATGGGGAAACAGCAAACCACGAACAGCAGGAGGAGAACAGGGTGGTGGGGAACAACAAAGCACAGAGAGCTGGAGTGGGGTGGAGAACAAAGCACGTACAGCATGAGAAGGAGGGGGTGGTGAACAACGCATGGGCAGCGGGAGGAGTGGAAGGGAAACAAAACACAACAGAGAGGAGAGCGGGGTAAAGAGAGCCACTGCTGATATATGCACTCTTATAGAGTGCATGTAAAAAAAAAAAACAAAAAAAAAACAAAGGAGTACATGCAGGAATCTTCGGCAAGTGGCAGAACACTGGCCGCAAACAGAAAGCTGTACTTGGTCCAAGCTCCACAGCAGGGACACACACGAAGCCCCAGGAGGAAACCGAGGCGAAGCTCTGACCAATAAGAAGCAAGGAAACGAGTGACAGAGCCAATGAATGGTAAGTAATGGTCCAGCTCAAAGTCCATTTTAAGCTTTTTCTTTGCTTACAAGAGACTTCGCATGCACAGCACAAGCGAAACTTAACAAGAAAAAGAAATAAATAAAAACCAGTAATCAGGTGCAAGGCAATTGCCGTCCAACAAACAATGCCCACTCTCTTCCAGTCCTTGTTTGAGTCGCCATGTACAAGTAGCTGTAGGAAATATTTAGTTAATACATTTTAATTTAGCAGTGCAAGCATCTTGTGAGCATATCTATTTGATTGATTAAGCAAATAAAAAAACTACTTAACCTGAAATAAGAGGAAATGTACATTCTTGTAACTTTAACGATATTTGAGTCCTGCCAGTGCACTCCAGCTGTCGGAACTATTTTGTTAACACTAAAATAAATATCAAGCTTTACCAATAGAAGAGCTGCAAACTGCTCGTTGTCATCTTTGGCACTACGCAACACTTCAAGGCAACGCTCCAGGACAGGGTTGCTCGTGTGCTCAGCTGTACCAGGGCCCGTTTCAGATGCCATTGCTGTAAGCCAAAATGCAAAATACAAAGACACATTAGTCAAAATTGGGCCAGAGAAAGGTTAGCTAACTCAGCAGTTTTCTTATTTACGCATTATTTTGCTTGGTTCTGCAATTAAACTGTTTGGTGGAAGGTTTCAAACTATTACCAGAGCTCTCCTCCAATTGTAATCAATGTTCAAACTAGCACATAATTGAAGAGCTTAGAATTTATGGAAGAGAAGGTGACGCTCAAGCGATTAGCTAGGAGTCTAGTGTGTCACTACGTAGATAGGAGTTCCTGGGTCTTTGACCTCTACTTCTGGGTCAGTACTCGTCCACTTTCACAAGAAGGTGCTTAAAGCATTTGCTTATTGCCTGCCAGCTGTGTGCTTTGCTAAAGGTGCTTTATCGCGACACGTCCTACCTGTCCTTTGCGGTTGTTTTTACCCTTCCTTCATCCTCGGTTCTGGTTCCCTTTGCTTAGCTAAGAAGGTTGTTTTGGTGCAATACCTTCGCTTCTTTCATCTACAGGTACCGACTTCCATACTTTCTACTTGAGCTTGTTTGTTGGGAATGTCTCCTGATCTTCCGCAACAAACATAATAGTAATAGCAGCAGAAGTATTGGTAAAGTATTGTGCCAACTTTAATCAGGTATTAAATTGCAGGCTCATTCCAATACATATTTTGCAAACACCAATCCACATGAATGCGATTCTTCCATCCAGTTAGCATTCATTCTCTTAACGCCCCAGAGAGGGAAGCCACTAAACAAGCCTGCAAGCTCTTATATTGGAGCAGCAATCGTCGAGATAGAGGCTTCCATATACCACCTTCCAAAGGGACACTAAACCAGCTGTGTTCTCCTAGCTCTCTCCCCTCCCGACTCTTCCTCAGCCACCCACAACGATTAGCCGCTTAGAGGTGATATTCACAGCGGTAAAAGGGAGGGTTGTGTTCTCATCAGATACAAAGGCAAATATTTGGTGCTTAACACTGGAACAGCTCACAGGGTGAGCGTACACATTCATTTTATTTCTCAAGCAAATACAACTGCCTAATAAAAGCAGATTGGGGTTTCTGAAGACCCAAATCAAAAAGAAAAATGCCTCTATACCCAGGTGTGAGAGGATCTCGTTCATGTGGTGGAATTTGTGGTTAAATACATTTATAGAATCCCAGCAATTCATTGGCCTTACTCACCAGCGACCCAACAGCCAATAAAGAAAAGTGTCGACCATTTGTTTTGGTGAACAGGGGGACCAAATGGAGGTGGACGATTTTTGCAACAATTATAAACCTTAGCTGATGAACTTTAACTGTTACCGAGTCTAAAGTCAAAATAGGCCCGAGACGCACAATAGGGTCAAACATACAAATAGGTAACAAGCATTGCAAAGCTAATAGGTCTCGCCTATGCAAGAGCTATTGGCTTTGCCAATGTGCATCAGCTTGGCTGCTGTTCAGCATGGCTAAAAACTAGTGGAGTGGTAGAGAGTGGAGTGTCGTAGAGTGAAGTGTCGTAGAGTGGAGTGGCATAGAGTGGAGTGACAGTGTCGTGGAGTGGCACAGAGTGACGTGGAGTGGCACAGAGAGTTGGAGTTACACAGACTGTCGTACAGTAGAGTAGTGGGGTGGAGCAGAGTGGGGTAGAATGTCGTAGAATAGAGTGGAGTAAAGTGGCATGGTGTTGTGTAGAGCGGAGTAGAGAGTTTAGAGTGGAGGGGCCATTAAGAGGATGGGCCATAGAGAGGAGTGACGTAGGGTGGAGTGGAGCAGAGTGAAGCACCATAGAGTGTACTGGAATGCTGTGGCGAAGAGTAGAGTAGCAGGAGAGAGTAGAGTAGAACAGAGTGTCGCAGAGTTTAGTAATGTGTCATGGAGTGGCATAGAGCGTTTTATTAAAACATAACTTTATTGGCATTTGAGATCCACAGACAGGCGTTTCAATACAGGAAATCATCAAGAATGTATTCACACACCCCCTTTCCCCCACCCCCAGTCTCCTGTCTCATAATCACAATGTATCAGTTAACCATCCCTTCCGGGTTGCTTTACAATTTCTCATGCGAACAGTGAACAAATTAACTCCTCCCATTTTCCTCCACTCTCTCCTGCCTCCATGCCAAACATCTCGTGTTTCAGTCAAGTTGGATTATTTATGAACATCCTGGACATCCCAAGGTGTCCCTAGTTGGCATCTGCTAGCAGTCAGCATGCAATCAGTGCTTTGGGGTTACCTGTGTCCCCTGCCCATTCACTCCAGATCCTGGTGCTCCCCGGAGATCAGCTAGCTAGCCCATGCTATAAGGTCATCTTCAAGTTTTTCATTTCTCCTGACATCTTTCATTCGCACCGCCTCAGCAGTCGCCCATTCAAATGTCTTCCAACCAGGTTTCAGTTAGTGGGGGCATAGGGCTCTGCCACATTATCGCAATACGATACGATAGTACTAGCCCCAGAAGGACAAACTTTCTGCTCAATTTCTTATTTTTGGGAGCGGGAAGAAGGCCCAGATCACCGATTGAATCTCTCTGGGCACCGCCCACCCGGTAGTTCTCTTCAGGCATGCCAGTATAGTGTCCCAGGACAGGGCCAAGGGTGGACAAGTCCATACTATATGTAAGAATTCTGCCTCTATTATTCCAAACCAGGGACACCCTCGAGGGCAGCCCTAGTAAATCATATGAAGCATCCGTGGGGTATGGTTATGTCTGATGTATAAAATTGTATTGGGTAAGTTTAAACCGGGCATTGAAGTTCACTTCCCGTACACCTTCATGCACTCTTAACCATTCCTGCTCCGTCAGCGGTTCCCCTAGGACAGCTTCCCACCTCCTCTGCACAGGAAGAGTCCCACCTGGATTATCGTTCTGAAGTGCACGGTACAAGTGTGAGATTAGTAGTCTCCCTTGGGCCATATAAAGCATATCTTTCAGGACAATGGTGCAGGGGGTTCCTCAGGGAAGGACGGCCACACCTACCTCGACACTCATGAAATCTTTTCAGATTGTAGAAACTGCCCCGCTTCCAAAGCAAAGGTGGTCTTGGCCTCCTCCCTCGATATAAAGCACCCATTCCCATATAGGTCCCCCAACAGCTGACATCCACTCTCACATCTCTTCAATGGCATTTACTCAGCAATGCACGTGAAGGGCTGCACCAGCCATAATGGCATGTCCGGGGCATAGGACGCATGTCTCACCACTCTCAGAGCAGTGGATTTCCACACGGCAGCCACAGAACGTATAATTTAGGTGAGGCGGGTGGGAACCCCACATCCGAGCATCAGGAGTTCTGGCAAGGTGAGGGCATCATGTGTGCCTACTAGGAGTTGCTTTTCCCAGTTATCGTCATCGTCCAGCCAGTGGACTGCATGTTGAAGGTGAAAGGCCATGTAAAAGAGCTCCAGGCAGCTCTCGTTCTCTGTAGCGCTAAGCTTACCCATTTGAGTCTAGTACCACCCCCCAGAGATCCACCAGCAGCCCATCCAACATCGGGAAATAACACCTGGGGACTATATACAAGGAATGTTGTAGTGCAGATAAGACACCGGGGTGAAATAATCATTTTTACAATGGCTATTCGACCTATAAGGGACTGAGGTAGATCTCTCCAGAACAGTATGGATTCACGTAGACCTTGAACAAAGTTGAGATCAAAATATGAGGAGGCCGTATTCGCCAGTCGAACCCCCAGATAACTAGTGCCCTCTGCCACCCACAGGAGCCCCACCACAGGCAACTGATCCATTGGCCAAGCTGCCAATTTCCCCAATGGGACCCGTTTCGATTTTCCCGGGTTTATCCAAAGACCCGAGATGCCCCCAAACCTCCCCAATACCGCAAGGAGAATGGGTACTGAATGTGTCAGATGGCGAAGATATACCAACATGTGGTCAGCATATACCGATACCATGTGTTTGGTCTCCCCAAGAGGTATTCCCTAGGCATCCATCTTTCCTTCCAAGGGCAGCCACCAGAGGCTCCATCACAACCGCAAAAATGAACTGCGATAAACAGCAGCCCTAACGGGTTTCCTGGCCTAATGAAAATGAGTGAGATACCAATCCCCCAGCGTGTATTCTGGTCCTATGTGCAGTATAAAGCAATTGGACCCACCAAAGGAAGCTGCAGCCCACTACCACATGTTGTAAAACCAGCCAGATATACGACCAATCTACTGAGTCGAAGCCTTGCTTTATATCCAGCAATGCCACGGCATAATCCTCCTCCATGAGTCACGGGCATGCCAGACATGCCCCAGGCGTCACAGATTATGAGTGGCACTATGCCTCGGGACAAACCCGGACAGGTCTGTGGGTATAAGGTGAGGTATATGTGGAAGAAGGCGGGCCAGCAGCATCCCACTGAGGATTTTCACATCTAAATCAGGCCTCTAAAAATCCACTTGCCGTAGCAAGTGAGATTTTATCAGGTCGAGCTATTGATAATATTTACTCGTCCGTGCCGGCGAGTTAACTTAAACTGAAAGGAACAGGTGTTATGTTCATTCAGTAAGTGAATGAGCAACAAAGATGCCTTTAAATCCTTTTTTTGTCTTAACACCTTTGCGGTCTGTTCAAGGACTGAGGTCAAATGTCAGTTTGTCTTTTTACTAATTGTTGCTTTTCTGTTCCTGGAAAATGGGGTTTAATTTTCTGTCTCTTATAGTTGGTGCTTTTGGTCAAGTGAGTTATTTGACAATAATTGTGAAACAAAAGGCTGTAAAATTTCAGGCTGCTTTTCTAACATTTAAACAGCTAGTAAATGAATAGCACAAGTATTTCAAAATATATCAGGAATTATGAAATAACTTTTTTTTGTAATTCAGAAGTGTGATGCAAACAAAGATTTACAAAGGAGCAAAACAAATCAGAACACTTTACTTGGAAATGTGCAAATTACAAATATTTGCAGAAACTGGATTTCCAGACATTGAACACTACATAATTTCTCGTACACCATATGGTCTTCAAAAGCTATTGGATGGTTTTATGCAGTTTATTAAAAGGCAGAAAGTTAGTTTTAAATAAAACTAAAACTTTTACCATGGAATACGGGCGTAGACCAGGAAAAAAACAGCCTGCCTTCTTTATAGAGGGCCAAAAGGTTCAGGCTGTAGATAATTTTTCCTATCTAGGGGTTACTTTTTCAAATAATAATTCCTGGGTTAATGAACATAAGAATGTACGGTCTAAAATGGCCAGGAGTGCTTATGGAATTTTTACCATGGCAAGCAAGTTAGGAGATAGAAGGGTAAAGGACATGCTTAAAATTTTTCAATCACGGTGTGTGTCCATTGCCCTATACGGAGCTGGTATTTGGGGCTACGCCCCGGCAGGATTGCTCCAGGTCGAGGAGAATACATTTTTGAAGAAACTTTTATGCCTACCAAGCTCTGTGTCAAATGCCTTAGTGCACAATGAATTGGGTATGCCTTATCTCTCAGACTTGATTTCCCTTAGACCGTTGCTTCTATGGCGTTCAATATGGATTAAGGACGAGACGTCTTTATGTAGAGCCATTATTTCTGATTGTCTTGCCTTGGATTATTTTACAAGGATCCCATGGTTGAAGTATGTTATTGACAATTTCCGTGAGATTTTTAACATCGACATTATTAAGGATCACCATGGGGTAGATGTGGTATCTAAATCCCATCTCAAAGAATATAACTTAAATCAGATTGCCATTAAGAGACATCATAGCAGTTCTAATCTCTCAACTTATGTTTTCTACCACGATCTAAATAAAGTTGTGGGTTTTCAACCCTATTTGTCACAAGTAACCTGGAAGGCACATCGGTTTGTGTTAATTAGACTTAGAATGGGAGTAGTCCACAACCTTGTTGCCTTCCCTTCCCTGAGTAAACATCCAGATGGCCCGTGTCCCTGTGACAACTGTACCCCACAAAGTACCATGCATTTTCTTCTACTCTGTCAATTGTATAGATTCATCCGAATAGCTTACTTAAAACCCTTGTTTGTTAAGTATGGGGTGAGTTCGTTAAAAGACTGTATGAGTTTACTTTTTAACTTGCACCATCCTGATGTGTGTTTTTATACAGCTACTTTTCTACTCAAATCTATTAATGTTAGGAAAAGTATGCTTTTTTAACAATTTTATTGCTGATGACATTTTCTGTCTCTGTACTATCTTCAATGTATATGCCTAATTTGTGCTTTTATGAACTTGTTTTATGTTCGAATAAAGCCTTATGAAATGAAATGAAATGAACACTACATAGTTTTAAAACCATGAAATTATGTGGCCATTTCGTGAGGGTCATTCCACTATAGACCACTGTTTTGCTCTGTGGGCCATGAAATTCTTTTGCCATTTCGTGAGGGTCATTCCACTATAGACCACTGTTTTGCTCTGTGGGCCATTTTTCGAAAGGCTCTGGAGGAAAATCAGAGGCTGTGCTGTTTTGTAGATTTCCAGACAGCCTTTGATTCTGTGGATAGGGATACTCTGTGGGAAAATCTTGCCTCCTGGAACCTACCACCAAATCTTCTTAGGGCACTCCAATCCCTGCACTCTGGCAATTGGGCTCAGGTGGAGTTAGATAAGTCGGGCGGTTATCACAAAGAATTTCTATTGACAATGGCTTGCGCCAGGGGTGCGTTTTAGGACCCCTGCTTTTTAGTTTATTTTTGGCCTACCTTCCTACTTTTATTTCTCAATCTGAGTCCTTTTCGCCAAAAATAGGGAACCAGCATATTGCTGGTCTGCTCTATGCAGATGATTTGGTGCTATTGGATTATACTCCAATAGGTTGGCAGACAAAACTAAATGCCCTGGCAAATTATAGCAAGCAGAACCAGCTCTGTATCAATCTGGAAAAGACCAAGATTATGATCTTTGGTAAAAAATTACAGAGTTTCTCTTAGAATCTAGGTACGCAGATGGTGGAGCAAACCGATCAATATAAATACCTGGGTTTAATTTTTAGGAGGAATTTAAATTGGGGAGTGCATTGGGATGCCACTAAACAGAAGGCCCTATCGCAGGCCCATTGTCTGTCAAGGTTCAATGGTAGGTTCGGGGGGCTAGCTCATATCCTATTACTGAAGGCTTATGACGGGAAGATACCCCCGTTAGGCCTGTATGGGGGAGAAGTTTTTTCCCCTTGACCCAACTTATGAATGGGAGGGACTGGAAGGGGTGGTGCTCAAAAGACTTATCACTCCCACAAGGCTCAATGGTTCAGGCCATAAGGAGAGAGTGCAATTTGGTCTCTTGGAGTATGGCGGCCTCTACCCGGGCACTAATATATTTTAACACATTGTCGGAGGATGATGAGGTGGTCAAAATCTCCAAATTGTGTTGCGAAGAGATCCAAAGCAGTGAGAGGATGTGGGCAAAGGCCGTAAGAACTAGAATAATTGCACTAAAAAACCTTCATGTAAATAGTGGTAAAGTCACATCTTGGCTCCCATTTCCAGGCAAACGAGCACTGAGGGAATCAGCTTCTACGGCGTCAGAATCTATCGACCTGATGTATCTAAAGAAGAGATTATCCATTAGATTCTCGATTGCTACATTGGGCCAGGATACTGTTTATCCCTATCTATCACGGCTTCCAGACCCAGGATTGATGAATTACATTTTAAGGGCCAGGGTAGGATGTAACCCAATCTATTCTTCCTGTCCACACAGTATCAGGGTACAGAGTAAAAGTGGTCTTTGTCCCTGCCCTCTGAAAGTTAAAAGTACCCTTATGCATATTCTTATGGACGGTGCCTTTTATTTTGCAAATAGAATAAAAATGTTAAGACCTCTGTTTTTTTTTTTTTAATGATGCCCTCCATAGGGATAAAGCTGTGGAGTTATTGTCTGAAATGCGTAATCTTGATGTGACAGTTGGAATTGCCCGGTTTCTACGATCTGTAAAACAAAATCTTAATCATAAAATGTAGTGTAAGGGGGGTAGGGTAGCTAGGAGGGGGATCCTTTTAAATGTTTTTAACTTTTAATTGTCTAGTGTGTTTTTTCTTTTAGAATGTTTTATGGACAAATGTCTACATAAACTTGTTTCTGAACCTGAACCTGTGGCCGTTTCAATGTAAGGTCTGTTGATTGCAAATTACAGTGTGCTGCTACTTTATGCTTTAGTTTATGGTCCAAGAGCATTATAATTAGGTTGATTAGAATATTTAAGTGACTTGACCTGCAGGGCCAGTAACATTTTATGAGGCTTGCAAATTCAGAAGCGAGATTGGCCAGTAGAAGCTGGCTAGTAAGGGGTCTCTATCAGGCTTTGGTATCATAACCAACATTGCCTCCCTCATGGAGGCCGGTAGGGAGTGAGCCTCCAGTGCCTCTCCATACACCTCTAAGTGTCGGTCGGCCAGCAGAGGGGCAGGTACTGTAGAAAAAACTTCGCCGGCTGGCCATCACTCCCGGGGCTCTACACCAGCTTAAGATGCCGAATAGTCTCCAAGAGTTCCTCCTTAGTGATCGGGGCATCCAGCGCAGCTGCTACCTCTGGATCCAATCTGGGTAGCGCCACAGAAGTCAAGAAGTCCTGTATGACCTCCCCCGGTGGAACCTCTTGCTGTGAATACACGGTTAGATGTACCGCCAGGACCTCGAAAATTGCTCGCTGTGTATACACCATCTACTGTCAATACACTATCTCCCCATTACCATCCTTAATCTGTAATATAGTTGTCGCAAGCATCTCCGGTTTTACCAATCGAGCAAGCAAAGCGCCAGTTCTGCCCCCCCTCCATACACAGCGCTGTCGGAACGCAGAGAAGGTGAATTTTTCTAATCTGTGCTATTTTTCCCAATAGAGCCTCTTGGGTGAAACACCATTCCTCTCTTACATGGAGGGCCATGGGAAGCCCCGCCTCTAACTTGCCCTGTTCTTTTTCTTGATTTTTTTTTTATCTTGTTCCAGCTGCCACCATACCCCATAGGTTGTTTTGATACAGACCCCTCCGAGGACCAGTTTCATGGTTTCCCATTCAAGCTTGCGACTCGAAACAGACCCCCAATTTTCATCAAAATACAGCAACAAGGTTTCAGGGACCTTGGCTGCAAAAGGGGGATTGAATAATGCCTCCGCCCTAAACCGCCAATTTTCACAGTGGATGACAGTGCCACCAGTATCGGTGCATGGCTCAGCGGCGAAAACTGTTGTGTGCCTCACGCTCCCCGACTGCTGTTGAACGCCACTACTCTGTGACCGAAAATGAGACATCAGCAGCAGCATGGGGAAGGGAATATTTTAGAACATTTGTGTGGAGACATCAGATAATGCTCTAGTCTAAACGGACCACAAGCCTCTAATGAAAATGTTATCCCTAGGTGGCACAGGTAAAGGGTCGGCGAAGCTGGCTTCATGGTTGCAGGAGTACAATTTTACAGCTGAATACATACCGGGCTGGAGGAATGTCCAAGGCAACTGTCTGTCAAGGGTACCATTGGACTGAGGAAGATGTGAGTGGGAGTTTGGCAGAGGGAGCGGTAGCCAGTGTGGAGGATGTCATTCATTGGAGTTGTGGATCAGTTAGTAGCTCGGAGGTGTTATGCGCTATGAATAATGATGAAGTTTTGAAGGCAGTACAGGAGAAAAAAGTGCGCTGCCTAATGCCCTGAGGCCCTTCAGGAGAGTGTTGGATGACTTGTCATTGGTTGCTGACAAGGTGGTAATACGTGGGGACAATATTGTGCCACATACTGGTGTTCGAAAGCAGTTACTTGAAATAGCTAGTGAGGGACATCTGGGGCAAGCTGTTACAAAAAAAGGGCGAGGACGGGGTTTTGGTAGGTAGGCATGGACAAAGATATAGTGGCATGGGTGGAGCGGAGTAATGAGGGCAAGGAATGCAAAAAGAAGTTGAAGGTGGGTTCCCAAGCTGCACTAGGCAGCCTTCAGGCCCCAGGTCAAATGTGGCCCAGTGTGTGTCATGACTTTATTGGTCCTGTCTCTCGTGTTAACCGTGCAAAAAGATTTGCAATTGTGTTGATAGACGATCACTCAAGGTGATTGATTGTAAAGTTTCTTCTGGAAATATATACTAATATCACAATAAGTTTACTACGTGACGGTTTTGGGAATGAGAGTTTTCCTGCTGTCCTTATTACGAACAATAGAGCCAGGGGAATAGTCAGAAATTAAATTACCCCCTCCCCCACTTTGAACAATGTTTGGCATGACCTTGAGTGAATGAACATGGGAAATGTGCAAGCCCAAACTTAACTAGGGAAGTTCGATGTGGTGGGCTTTGTACAGTATAATTATTGAAGAATGAAGCAAAAAGCTTCACTTTTTCCAGGCATATTTTGAGGAGTGCTCAAAAAAGAAAAAGGCATTTCGCACTGAGGCTGACCTTCTACAGAGTTTTTGGGCGGGTTCCTTCCAAGAAGGTAGAGCTGCCTATAACTTTAAAACATCCAAATGGTACATCTAACCAATTTACCCAGTTTACACATCTAATCTGCATTCATCCACTCTTGAGCTCGTATTTCAGTTTTTTCAAATTAGAAATGCAGCAACCAGTGCATATGAAATTATCATTTGTTAGATATCTTGAAGAGAAAACCCTAGCATTATTTCATCATTGAAGGCAGAAAGTTGTTGAAGGGGAATTCTGTCATTCAAAACGTATTATTTTCAGGTAACAGGTTGGAACAGCTCATCATATAACTCTTCCCCATTCAACTTCATTGCAAGAACGGGGAAAAGAAAAAATACTATTCGGTGTAATTCGATCTCGTATGTTAAGGGATACAGGTTTGGTTTGTAGCATTAAATGTAGTAATGCTAATAACTTTAGTTTAGTTTTATTCCAAACGAGAGAGGAAAAAACATTGAACAAATGAGTGGCACTCGCATTCAGTGTAGATGTCAAGTAGCATGTAATGTGGCAAGTGAAAGCGAGCCTCTGCTGCACTTCTCACTCACATAGGCAGTCATTAAAGGCCCTCTGGAGAAAGATGTTCTGCTTGTGGATTACAGCTTCTGTAAAGCAATGGTGCTCTAGTTACTGGGAGGTGCGATCCTAACTGAGCGGTCTTCCACTAATAGGACTGATCGATTCTGCTCGTCACTAGCTTAGAGGACTCAGCAGGAGCTCTGCAGCCCGCCCCCCCCTCCCCCCCGATTAAGCTGCTGGAGCAGGGACCTCACGACACCACTTATTGGAACTCAAATGGCATCTCAGGAGATGAAAGAGTTTTTGGGTGCAGGTGTAATAAGGCTTTGTAAAACCCCTAGGCCAACAGAATGGTTGAGAGGGCAAATTGCATGATCAAAGGTGTTCTGGAATTAGCTTGAGCAAACAATTAGACACTGAGGTGGACTCTGATTTGGTGTGGGTGTATCGCACCACGGAGAATGCAGCCACCAAATAAATTCCCTTTTACAAAATGAGAGGGTGAAGACCTATAACTAAACTTGTTCCATCTTGGGTAAGGGACTCGACTGAAGGAAAAGGCGCGTGAGTGGTGATTTTTCAGTGGAAGAAAAAAACGGGTCAAAGTGCGTTCTGGTCGTATTAAGAAGGGCTTAAGTAAGTTTTGGTGGCCATTTCAAGTCAAAGGCACCACTGGCATGTAGTCCTTGTCAATGGAGAGAGGTGGAACCTCCGTAGACTGGCAAAGTATTGTCTTTTTTAAAGTGAGGGAGGTAAGATTAGATTAGCAGTTTATAGAGTGCTTGGTTACTCCAACGGAGTGTCCCTGCGCTAAGAATTCTTCCTCCTCATCAGTAAGCAAAATCCCATGCGGTAAACAAAGGAAAGAAGAAGGGTTTGAGGGTGATGATTAGTGCAGTGGGTACATGATGTTGCAAGATCACCAAATGGTGTGTGGCATGAGATCGAGTGGCAATTCACATATCTCTCGGCCAAGAGGGGACAATTTGGATGGTGGTGACTTAAGGGGTAATTCCAGTTCACAGAGACACCCCCCCCCCCCCGAAATATTTACAAGAATATATAAGATAATTGTGGTTTAATGACATTATTTTGCTCTCATTGTGTTGAAGGTTTTGTCTCTTTCCTACTCCGATTCAATTCACTGTATCTTATTGTTTGTTGTTTTTGTCTTGTGGTTTCAAAAGAGAAACATTGTTGGGCCAACTTTTTTAACTTTCCTTTATCTTTACATTATTCTTTTCGTGAAAGAATGAAGATATGTTGTGATCTTGCTCCTTGTAATCCCAAACTGTGTCTCTTATTCCAAACACGTAATTATACCGGAGTGTGCAATGTTAGTTAAGCAATGGTTCTGTTGTCACGAGGCTTCTTGTAAATTCCAGGCAGTGGCAGTTACCGCTGGCTGGAAGTGGGAGCACCATGCATGGAGAACGGTATCTCGGGTAAAGAACTTTACTACAGCTTTGAGTGGGAGGATCCTGTGATTACAACATATATCCTTCATACCCAGTGTTAACTGATACCAGAAAATTATCTCCTCCCCCCTTTAGTAGTGCCGTTTAATATGCCTGTTGATGCACTTTGTGAGTGACAAATTCTCATTTTGCACAAATCTGTTATACGATATTTACATTTTGTAAGGGTTTTTTAACAAATATTTTAAAACAATCATTTTTTTATATATTTTGATGAGCTGTTTATTTTATTGGATCTTTAACTAGGAGTGGCTGTCTGAGCTACTTTATGATTTTCTTTATGGTCTTGTATAAATTGTTGACCTTCAATAGGTCTAAATCATTTATTTTTTTGGGCCACGCCCGCAGGTGGGCACGGCCAAAGTCGGCTACTGTAAACTAGCCAATAGTCATACTCACCGAGTCACCGTATTCACCCGAGAGAGAGCATCCACGTGGGAGCCACCAACAGATAACTTGGTAGGCGGCCAAAAATCGGGACTTTGCGTGCGCTCACCTGAAGCAAGGGTGGGCAAACTCGACTTGAGTAACCATTAGGAGGTGACGTGCACACGTCGACTGATACAAAGCGGGTGGCTCTCGATTGTGATAGCGCCAGCGGGGATAGGAAGGGGTACGTAAGTCATCATTGGATAAAAGTCTACTCACTAGCTTAGAGCCACCTTCCATGGATCTTACGGAAATTCCAGGTGCCTCGGGCCAGCTAAACACACCACACAAGAGTGACAGCCAATTAACAAGTGAAAGGGACAGCATGGGCCGTCTCCGCTTACAGTTGGAGGGGATGGACGTGCAGCAGCTAGATTCTATGTCAGAGGCGTGTGGGTTCCCCAGGCACCGTAACCAATAAACAACCCGTTAAGATATTCCCGACCTATCTTGCACCTTGATACATTCTCTAGTGTCCTATTGTCTATAGCCAATGAAGCAGCTGACCGGAGATCCAGCAGCCAATCACATAGCAAGGGCCCTTCAACCTATCCAAACGCAGCACCCTTTGCCTACCACTAATAGGATATGTTTCCACCTGCCTGATTAGTCGTGAGCACCTGGGTGCCTCAAGCTGTGACCCTGCTCTCTAACTACGGGCCAAAAGACGTCTGTTAAGGAGTAGCAACGGACACCGAATTTTCACGGCAGTTCCGTGGATAGTTTGGACAGATGGTCAGTCTGACAGCAACCTTACCTCCTGTGCAGCTGGGTTGCAGCACTATCACCACAAAGCCTGGTCTCAGAACATGACACTTGTTTCTCCGCATTAAGGTGTTGAATAGCAAGTCTGGCGATGTTCTAGAAAAGAAGACAATGTCCGAGAAGAAAAAAGGCTGCCCATACCGCACAGCTCTGGCACTCGGGGGAACTCGCGTTTGCAGTTGCAGTGCTAGGACGGAGTATAGGCAAACATGAGATGATTCAAGCTGATCATTTGGTAAGTAGACGTTTCTCCCAACTGATTGCCCTTTTTTCCTGTTTACTTGGGCACTTTAATGTGTTATCTACACTGCAGAGGAGCAGCATCTTTATGTCCCACATTAAGACATCAACAATTGTACCACCCTTTTCAAGAGTGCTCGCAGTGTACGATAATAATTATTTCATATTCCTACAGGCAACCGTAGGTTTGCTGTCTTGTTGCTGTGTAATTGATGCCGTTTCTCCCAGGTCGCTTTTATTCACCATGGAACGGTAACATATTTAGCATGCACTGCCAGAAGGTGAACATTCACCTGCAGGTTGCACGTATTTCTGCTCAGAATGCTCTCGACCCGCTGTTTTCATGTCAACAGTGTATATTTGCCAACGGCGCGGTATAGCTCGAGGATAATAGTATTCTTTATTTTCATTTGTGAATTCCATCTTTCTTGGAAACTCATGTTTTGAAAGCACCCCGCAATAATTTCCGGGAAGGGTAGCAGGCGAACTCCATTTATTGCACCCTCTTAGTGGGATGATCTGACAACCAGTAGTCGAAGTGCATTCAAAACAAGCATTGGCATAGCCAATAGGTCTCGCCTTTGGGACCGCATACGTTTTTAGCCGTGCAGCACATTATCCTGGGTGCTCCTGTTCTTTAACGTGGAAGCTTTGACACTAATAGGCATAGCAGTACTGTATTGAGAAATACTTATTTAAAGTGTCTTTTTTTGTATAACTGGTAGTCTGAACTCGCATGAAGGCCTGCATGCACATTAGTGAAAAAAAAAACAAGTTGCCAGAAAAAGCAGAGCTCTCCTTTAAACTGTAACGCTCCTATTCACTTTAACCTCTGTCTTGGTGCGATGGACAGATAACGGGTACATACAGTTATGCAACTTCGTGTTACTCATTATTATCGAACTTAGGAAGATTGCAAGTTTACCGAAATCCAACTTGATTAACAAAATGTATTAGTCCATTCTGACAAGACAAAACTAAGCATATTCTATGGTTATCTGCATACCCCAAACCTTTACAAAATATTAATGCTCTTAATCATAAGCATGATTAATAAAACCTTTACCCCCTCTCTGAAACAACTAAATAATTATCCTGAGTACTCAGAATAAATAAACATGTCAGTGAAAGTGAATAAAAAAGGAGCATACATGTATATGTATTCTCCTTTTCATTTGTTCTCTTTCGCATTTGTTGTGACTTCTAAGCAGTGGGGTCATGAAAAGTTGAGCATAGGCAAAATATATTTTAACATGATTATACACTAGTGCGACATCCTATGACCCACACTGCTGGCACATAACTTTTGTATGTCAGTGAAAGTGTTCCTGCTGAATTCATCCATACAATACTAACTTCATAAGTGTATAGACTGACTGTGGGCAAATCACGTAATCTTGCAGTAGCTACATTAAATGAATGTGCACCTGAGTAATGTAACTGATGCTCACGTGAGGCGATCCAATACCTTCGGGTCGAGTTCTGGCTATATACAAACTGCAACCATAAACAATTAATATGTCAGGTATGAGCTATACCCGTAGAGCTGAATGTTTGTGTAGCATCAGTGTTTCATAGTTGGGGAGGTGTGGAACAGGGCGTCCTTTTGGTATGCTTACACAGGCTGCAGCGCCACAGCATCCATAGTGCTCACTATAAACATAGATGGGTATACCACGCAAATTGTATGTTATCACGCCCAATACTTGGATATTACAAATGATACCGTGCACGTTAGATGGTTTATTCATGCTACATTTATTTGCCAGACTATCGCAGAAAAATGCATAAATCACTTTCTGGTCCTTGTTTTGTCTAAGTGCAATTTGTCATATTGAATTAGAATGCTGCTTCCGATCATGTAGTCTTTTAATTTGTGGGATTAACAAATCGCTGGCTCCGGCTGGCTGTTGGTAGCTCACACTAATGAGCACATCACAAAATCAAGGGCGCAGGAAAGGGCAGAGCTGTGGTCGCTGCACTGGGAAGTTTGCTGGCTTTTTCGGGATATGCAATGGAAGCCAAATGATTGGCAGAGTTTAGCCATTGTTGTGCCCTATCAGCCCAGGGATGTGCACTGGAAGCTGTCTTATAGATGCTCATGTTTCTTGGATGTGCAATGGCAGCCCTGGAACATGCATTAGAAGCCATAGGATATGCACTGTCCGTTCAGTGGCGTGCACTGGAAGACCTTTTGAGCACTAAGAGCACTGGAATGCACACTTTTAGCCCAGGGGCGTGTACTGGCAGCCCTGTGATAGGCACACAGACCCATGGGGTGTTCCCTGTCACCCGGACGCGGTGGAGAGGGCAGGTCTAGGACTCAGCATATGGTGCAGAAACCTCCAATACACATAGGAGCCAAGCCTTATGCGATTCCCACCGGGTACTGTTGATGCCTGGGGATTTTACTGAATAGGGTAGATCCAGGTGCATTAGACACTATTACTGTGAGTAGAAAACATACCACGCAATTTAGGTGTAGATAGTTATTGATCTAGGTCCTGAAGAATCGCGAGGATACTGATCCAGAAGCGAGAAACATGTCGTCCCACACTTCCTAAACAAGGACGCCACTACATGAGACATTACACTCAGGCTAGTTCCTTGTGTTTTTTGTTCTTACTTAGTGTAGGAGACTCCCAGAATAAAAGTCTGTTCTCCTCGGTACTCCCAACCCTATTTTAACTCACTTTACCACATCTACACAATTCTGGCCCCAGACCCGCACTTCACCACACGGCTGTTGGATAAAAAGATCTCCGATAAAGAGCCCTTACCATAGGGAGCCCGTTGGGTATTGCACCGCCGACCCAACGAGGAGCAGCCCAGATGATGAAGCATGACACCTGCAAGGGTGTGTGAGGACATTACTATCCAACATATGGATTCCCAGCACTGACCCCAATAGGGGCACTGAGGATTCCTGTCTTTTCTGTCTCTGAACTCTCTGACTCCAGAGGAACGGCATAAACCCCTTTTTTGATAAACGTACGTTTGGGCCCTTGCTTATGCTGGACCTCCCACTCCTGTGTGTGGAAAAAGGCCCCCCATGTCCCTCCTTATTGTATACAGTGTCCCCTGTCAGGCCTTGGGTGCGCACTGGCAGCGCTGTGATAGACTGACCATCCTGTGATGTGCAATGGCAGGCCTCTCATGGCAAACAGAGACCTATGGCATGCGCTCTTAGCGCAGGGCTGTGCATTGGAAGCACTGGGCCTGGGACATTCACTGGAAGCCCTGTAACTCTGGCAGTCCTTGGATGTGCAGTGGCAGCCATGTTATGGGCTCAGGGAGCCCTGGAATGTGCACAAGGAGCTATGGGATGTGCGCTTTCAGTCCAAGGATGTGCACTGGAATGCAGTGTTATGGGAGCTGGCAGTCCTGGGTTATGCAATTACAGCTCTGTCATGGTGACGTTTGGCACAGGTTGTGCACTGGAAGCCCTGTTATAGGCACAGGGAGGCCTGAGATGTTCACAGTTGTTCCAGGAATTTGCACTGGAAGCCCTGTTATGGACGCTGGCAGTCCTGTGATATGAAGTGCAGCCTAAGGAAAGCAAGCATGCACAGTGCAATGGGAGAACATCAAATGAAACGAGGGGCAGCAAGAGGAGGATAGAAGCGGTCAACAAGATGGGGTTGAAGCGGGAGGGAGAGGAGCATGACAGGAGGAGGAGAGCTGAAGAGCAATTGGGCACAGGAGTACTGAGGGAGCCGAAGAGAGGGGATGAACAGCAGCATCGGCTGGGCTGGGCTGAGCTGCACATGCACACTGCCTAGGCTTGACCTAAAAAGGAAGATTCCAAAGAAAAGTGTGCTTGAAACACAACAATGCAACACTGTGCCTTGGAAAAACAACAGTTAATGTTTTGTGATTAAGTAAAAATATAAATGGTTTATGTTGCCAAATAATAGTTTGAACTTGCGTCGCTATGCCTTCGAATGCATAGATCACTTTTGTGGTATGTAAAAAGCGGAAACGGTGTATATAGTAAATAGTTTGAATTTGCGTAGATGTCCGTGTAATTGTTTCGGAGACTGCACGGTTAAGAAAAACATCTTGGATGTGTCAACTCTTTGCAGTCTGTTTCTGCACGGAGTTAAATTATATAATTTGCTACTGACGATGTGAAGTAAATCAATCCGGCGCTGTCTTAAGCTACAGCTGAGGCAATAAAAGGAAATGGTGAGAGGATGTGGCACTACGGCCAGAGCTGCCGACTGAGAAACTGGGGAACCAGGATCCAGTTTCTGCTTTGTCTCAACATCCTGTGATTCTGGGCAAATGACATAATCTTTCCATGTCTGAGAATAATGAATGTGTTTTTGTGTAATGCAATTGGTGCTCATGTAGAGCCCTTCAATACCTTGGGGTCGGGTTTGCACTGCAAATAGAACTAGGCTCCCATGGGGTCGGGCCATATGACCGAAGTAGTCGCCATTTTGTAAAGGGTAAACATTGCACATTCAGAAATCACCTAATTCAAACTGAATAATTAAAAAATGAAAAATAAACAACACGTTAGACAAGTAACTGGACTATGTACCGTGCTGATAACAGGGAGCCGGGGCTTCTTAATGTCCGAACGCGTGGTATAAGATGGCAGTGAAGAATACATCAGTTTGTGATGAATTAGTAATAGCTCTGTGAGCCAGGGTTGTAGGGGCAAGTGTAAATGCATGTAAGGCAACAGGATAAAGACGCTGTTCAGCTTTTAGGTGGCGCGATCATAGAACAGTGGCATGGCAACCCTGAAAATAACAACCAGCCACTGGATGGGTGGGAGATCAGGGTCGGCATGGGGAGATTAAGTGAACTAACACTAAAGACACGAGCAGCAAAGGGCGCCGAAGCTAAAAAAAATGCTACCACATAAGCGTGGTGCATGGTGTAGTCGTAAAGCACAAAATAACTTCAATCCAAAAACACAAGCAGAGGTACTCCAAACAAAAAATAGTGCTCACGGAGTAACATAAATTACAAAAAGAGTAAGAGCCCATGTAACGGGGACAGTCTTCATGAGAGGTTCCAAAAGAGTAAAAGGAGGAACTACTCAGCATATTCACCAAACGAAAGCAGGCATTTACGAAGGGCAGTAAGGGGAACCAATTGAATGGATTGGCGGTGCTCAAAGCCCATATTGTAGATACAGCATGCGTGTGCTGCCTAGGAGAGAGCTGAAAAGTATAGGAACGGTGATCCCAAGTACCATTGGATGGGATCAGTTAGTCTGCCAGTCTCATAGCAAGCGCTCCTCGGGCTGGATAAAAGGCACGGTTTAAAAGAACAGAATACTCTGTAACTGTTTTGTTGGTGTTTCACCTTCAAGTAACTGCATGTAAAATAACACACACCTTAAATGAAAAATAAGTGCATGTTAAGCTAATTAGTGAGAGATGCACTTCTTTATATTGTGAAATCTCTATTAGTTAATGTGATCACCGCAGATTTCTGTGTTTGTAACCAGAGAACCAAAAAATGTAGTTCTGGTTGGTGCAGTGGTGAATAGTGACTTGTGAGTTTATAGTGTTCCGAGGTCCCAGTCTGTAAAGAAAGCACTGTGTATACCTACAACATTGCACACAATATAAGATAGGCAATGAAAGATTTAGGTTTAAGATAAAAAGAAAAGTGCTTCTATAATATAGTTCTGAGTAATATGCGGACTGTACCTATTGTACAATTACACAGCTCATCAGGTCACCTTACAATACCTCTCAAAAAGAATACTCTTCAAGTCGTGCCATCAATTAAAGCCAATACCGGGTCCCAAGCAGCCTTTACATAAGCAGATTAACCAAATGCACACATTTACATTTCTTTAAAGCAGCAGACACCCTGGCAAGAAGCATTGTTTGTTGTTCATCTGTCTACCCCTCCCTCCGCTTCACAGCACAGGTGGTAATAGTTATGTAGCTGATACGATTTTGACAATGTTTAGGTATGCCTTTGTAAGGACTGTCATTATGATGTTATAATCTAAAGTAACACCTCCTACACACTAATTCAGTACCGTAGCAAGCATTCTGAATTCATTGACCATCCCCAAAAAATCACTATTTTTCGTATCTGTGGGAAGAATTGTGCACGTTGCTGACGACTGTAAATCTTTCCAGTCTCCTCTTTTTCCCCCACATGATTTTCTTTTAAAACTGAAACTCATTGAGCACTAAAAAGAAAGTAAAAGGTGTACAAGTAAAATGCAAACGTTCACTTAGTTATACGATTGGGGTGGGGGAGGGGGGGGGTTGTTTTCTTTCTCTGTGTTTTGCAGGCAACCAAGGTTCAGATTGCCAGCTTTTGGAAATTGCCTCGTGTTCTTGTTCTTATCTACCTCATGCTTTTCCCACTTAGGCAGGTTGGCATCTTTCTGAAGCTGCGTAGAATGGTAAAGTAAAAACATACGCTGATTGTAAATCCTTTGGTGCCACGAGTTTTGTTCAGGCTCAGATAGAAAATGTATGTACCTTTTGGCCAAAATCAAACTGTTCTTTAAAAACGAGGTTAGGTGGTAATTTGGAAAGGGTGCATGTGCCTCTCCCGAGCTTATGAGAGAAGGCATACAGTTCTAGCTTTTAAACACAAATCTTCTGTTTTGAAATACAGATACTCATGATCGACAGTCCTTTTATGCGCCTCGTAGTATATGTTGCAGAAGCTCCTGATGGCAAACAGTGAGATTTAATTGAAGACTATGAATGTCTCTGTGTTAGATATGTTGTTGTATACATGCAGTGGGACCCCATCATCACATGTATACATTGTATTCCATGAATTTGTAAGTAACTACATGTTTTCTGCTCATGCTTTTTTGCTTTTTGACCAGCAGTTACTGTTCATTACTGTGGACTTTCTGTTAATAGTTCATAGGTTCGTTTCAACAGACTGATCTCGTTTTCTTTGAAATGGGCTTTGCAGTATTGAAACACCATTGTCTGGATATTTTTTAAGGATCACCGGGTTGGTGTCTCTATGTTGAGCATGTTTTGGTGTACATGTGTTTGAGCCTCGTTTTGTATTGCCTTGTATTATGCGGCCCTAGTACCATGCTTCACGTTGTTTTTTAGTGATCCTCTTGGGGCTAACATTGGGATAGAAAAGGTCCCCCTACATGGCTTGAGAAGGCATGCATCCCTGCCCTTAGTCCTCCAAAATGAGTTTCTTACTGTTTGTATCGTTATGGGCCTTGGCGTGCATGACTATCCTGTGTGTAAGCGGAGGGCCTGAGTCGATGTGGATGGAAACTTCTATCTACTGTTAGCTCTCCTGGTTCTGAAGGACTGACAGTGGTGTCTGCAACTGATTATACTTGCAGGACAATTCTTATTACCTATTGGCTGCACAAGGAGAGTTGCATACTCCTCTTTCCTGTTTAAATTTGTCTGCCACTCCCCTATGACCGTGTCCTTTGGTCCATCCTTTGGTAACATAGATTCACATGTGTATGTATGGTTTGTATTTGCTGCAGTGCGAGAGTGCAAAGTGTGGCAAGTGTATGAATCTTATCAGCAATACAAAGTGGATCACCTATTTGTGAATGATACCTCGGATGGAGGTTGGAGAGAGCCTGTCGCACAGCAATGTGATTTGCAGGCTCATTTGAAAGCTTTCCCGATGTCTTTTGAAATGGACCAAACTCAAGGGCATTAAGGATAGAAGGCTGAGAGCACTTGCGAAGTATAAGAACGGTCTCTGCCCCCATCTGCTCCATTCCTGAGGTATTACCTCAACATGTTTAATGGTAACTGAGTGAGGAATGTTCTTTCTTTTGTGCCTTTTGTATGGGTGTCCCAGCTTCACACCTCCTTCCTGAGGACAAAAGACTGTGACTTGACCAGTATGGGAGGAACAGGCAACTAGACCAGACGTACCTGAAACCTGACCCAGAGCTGGACCGGTGGAATACCAAACTGTGTCTGCAAGCTGAGAGTAACTATTGGGAAGAAAACCCCAAGTCGTTGTGCTGGAATTTCTCACTTACCATTGTCAGAGTTCACACCTGTTTTGCAACCTTGTAGGAAGCGCTGCCTTAAAACCACCCTGAGGGAAAAAGCCCACTAATTACTATGGAAGGGTGCTTCGAGGTACACTTGCCCAGAGAAAAGACTAGGTAGAAGAAAAGGACTGTGAGGAGCTGTGTATGAAGAACTGAAGTTGGCAGTCTATAACCTAGTGAAGGATCTGCTCTGCCAAGCTGTGTGGTGATGCCTTGTGACCCTGGTTACCCCTAGATTGTGCCTCGGAGAAAGACACTTGCTCCTTGAATCCATACCTGCATATCGGCATTTGTACAAATCTCATAACCGGTCCGAGGAGAAATGTGCTAGGTGGCTGGCAAGACCCCCCGTTACTTCATACGAGGCCATTAATTGCCTTGGACAGCTTGGCACTGAGAAGAATCATAACTGCACTCAACGGTTTTACCTTAACACCACAAAGTGCCTCTGATGGCTTGGCTTTATGAAGCCTCACAGTTACATCTGGCAGTTAAGCTCCACCCCAGTCTTGATAACTGCTGCGTCCCTAAGTGGTCTCTGTAGTACTTGAGTGGTATGCCTGTGTTTGGGCCTGCGGAAGATCCATTAAGGAAATGTCCGCATCAGAGATCAAAGCAAGCAGAGTGCAGACTGCCTGTGCATGACTCTGTACTGCCCCACCATACCCATCTTAGTGTCAAGAATTCCTGTCATGCGAGGGGAGGAAAACGGTAACCAGCGAAAACGGACTACATCTCCCAGGATGCTTAGCGGTTGAGAGGTTATGTAAACAGGAGAGCTGTTACATAACTCAAGGAAAACACGCCCTTATGTAAACAGGAGAGCTGTTACATACCTCAAGGAAAACACGCCCTTATGTAAACAGGAGAGCTGTTACATAACTCAAGGAAAACACGCCCTTATGTAAACAGGAGAGCTGTTACATAACTCAAGGAAAACACGCCCTATAAAGGGAGGAACCGGGAGGTACAACGCTGTCGGATATTGTGTTTACACCGACGTACCTGCTTAGTGAAGAGCAGTGTTCCGGAGTGGTGCTCCAGTAAGGCAAGAACGGAGGTAGGTCGAGTCGTTACTCCCTGGGCCGTGTCTTGCCCCATCGTCACCTGTGAAGGACCCGGAAGCTCTACCGGATAACCATTGAGCTTCGCTTTTTGACTCGGCTGAGTCAAAGCGCAGTGGCGCTTTTGCTGGTTGGAGTTGTAACTCCCAGCCCGACCAGAGATACAGGGACTGCCAGCTGTAACGCACACCAGGAGGTGTTTGCCGCGTTACAGACTCGGAAGTCCACGGGATCGATCGAGCGGCTGCTCTCGGTTCAGTCTTCTTTGCTTGTGATTGGGGTATCGGTGACGCATCACCAGGAGGTGACTCCGCGTCCCGGTGCAGTCTGAGGAAGAGGTTGAGCGGCTGCTCCCTTAAGGTAGAGACCCCGGCTGGGTGTTTCCCTGACTCGTCGATTCTCCCCAACACTCTTCGTGCCCCTCACAGCCTACCGATTGGCATTGTCGGCCATTTCATTTCTGCCCTCTGTTGGCATACGCCGGGATCGGCGTATATGCAGAGGACGGTTAGGACCATCCGTGCTGTGGGCTGGTAACGTACTTAGCCTGGAGGATTCCAGTGACTATAACCTTTGTTTATTCCTTGTATTATTTTTGCCTTCATTAAAATAACTAAACCTTCACAAGTGGTTGCGTTCTCATTATCGTGTCTGTTAAACGATCCTGAGACGTTCAGGGCGTTACACTTAGTCCCATGGGGGGAGATGGATTGAAGATCTAATTAGATCAGTATATATGGTTAAAGATATCCGAATGTTAGTTCTGAAAATGTAAATCTTGTTTGCAGTACATTTCTGGTACAGTATGTAGTGACAGTTTTGAGAAGTGTTACTTGGACATTATTTTGTCCAATAAATATGAATCTTGAAGTTAATAACCATAAAGCTTTGTCTAATTGCCATATGCTGTCATTTTTTCATCGTTCTAAGATCTACGCCTATATTGCAGTTGTTGAACAGCATGAACTATTGGTACTGTAACAGCAATGCATGTATTTAATACAGACTAGGAAGTTTGTCCTTTCTGCAAGTTCTCTTCGGAATTTCCCCAATTTGTTGGACCTTATATTTTTGCAGGCTGTAAAACTCTGTCCACTTTACCCCTGCTAACCAGGTGTAAAGTGCCTGTGCTCCCACTTTCAACATTGTGAAATTGATATGCCCCTAATTAACACATTCAACTTACCTATAAGACCCTAGTATATGGTCCAAAGTGTACATAGGACCTGTAAGTTAAATGGCACTAGTGGACTGCAGCACCCATTGTGACACCACTGTGCAGACATGACTGCAGGCCTGCCATTGTAGCGTGGTTATTGCAGTTTTAAACTGCAAATTCAACCTGTCAAAATAACCCAATTTGTCTGTTCATACACCTTACTTTTATTTATGTATAAGTCACCCCTATGCAGGCCTTATTGCCCATAAGGCAGAGTGCATGGTATTTAAAAGTAGGACAAGTAGAAATCTTATGTGAAACATGTCCTTACAATGAAAAAGCCTCAAAAGCTATTTTCACTGTAGCAAGGATAGCTGTTTCATAGAAAAACTCTGGGTTACATTATTACATTTAATAATGCTAATTTCAGTTAAGAATCTGCATCAAATATAATTAAACATCTATCAATTGAAACCTCAGTTTTTTGATAAATGCTACGGACAAGGTACTTTGAGAATGTTACATTTTCCCTGCTTAAGGCCCATTTTCATTTATTCTCCCACTTCTGCCAGCCAGTAATTAAAATTTGAATTGGTGTGAAATGCCTCCCGAGAAAAGGCTGGCCTGAATGGGCAGAGTAGACCCCTCTGAATCTGACAGAATATGCAAGGTTGGATTCCAAGCAATTATTTTTGACATTACAGTGTCAAATCATGATTGAATATCAAATCCTGCTGGACGGGTTTACTGAGTTTTTACATATAACACGTGTGCCACTCTTCAAATTGCCCTCTCCTGTCACAGGAAAATGTTAGATGACACCTGGGCAAAGTCCTTCCTTGGACCTTTCAGCCAGACAGGCTCTAATTCAAGTAGACACATTTTTAACATTATTGTATCACATCCTGCTGGAGTGTCCAATCCTTGACACGTCTGCTGGGGATTCACATATAACACTTGGAGAACTTTTTAAGGGGCATAAACAGGATGTGAAAACAATTCTTGTGTATTGACTGTATGCTTGATTGCTGAAAAATGTTGCTTTGTTCTACCAAACTCCTGTCTCTAGGTTTATTGGGTTTACAGTGAGTGCTTCAAACTGAATTTTAGTGTTGGATGTGAGAAGGCACCAGGATTACCTTAGTATACCCCCTCCCCCCCACATCCCACCCCCCTCCTTACCCTTACCCTTCATAGTTCAAGTTTAGTGGGTTGAAGACGTTGGCCATCTTGAAAATGCTCAATGTGTTTAAGGCTGTCTCTGGGAGCTTCTACTCTAATGGTTAGGTCGTGCTCAGAATTCTTTCCCACCCACTATCTTGTGCCACGCATAAATGTGCTGCCTCCGGACACCCACTTTGGAAGACAAATTTACCGGAGGAAGATTAAAAGAGGACTGAACCTGCTGTTTGAGACCTGAGGAGAGCCTAGAAGACTGGACCGGCTCTTCCTCTTGTACCAAACACAATAATTGGACTCCAAGGGTCATAAGGCTGACATCCCGTTAAAGGTACAGGGGCACAGCAACCTACAAGAGGCCTTTTCCTGGAACTATCCAGCTGATCAATGGCAACTGGATTTGGACTGGACCCTGCTTTTTGGCTCCTGTCTGACACACTGTGAGTCTTTAAGTGCCTCCTGTTATGATCTGGGGGTTTAGAAGTGTACTTTTGTGGTGTATTAGGACTTAAGACTAAAGTCAGAAGGTAAAATCTTTGACCTGGATGATGTGTCCGACCCACTCTCTGTTGCAGTCAGCGTCGAATTGCGCTTAGGTCCTGGTCTACTGCGACCATTGACTATCATTGGCACTTCATGTTTCTTGACTCTATTCTTACTTAAAACTTTAAAAATCATATCTGTGGTTCTCCCATATTGGATTTGTGTTAAATTAATGTCATTTTGTTTATTGCATTTAACTCTGGTTTTCAAATTCTATTTGGGATTTGTATTGTCATGCATATCGGCTTCATTACTGTTTTTGTACTGCATAAATACCTTGCGTATTGCCCCAAGTTAAACCGGTCTGGGTTGGGCCATAGTGACCAAGGTTTGACCTCAGGTTAATCTAGTGACTTTAAGGGTTCACCCTGTCAAGGATTGTGTTTAAGGATGGTTGTCACTGACCCCAATTGATGATCACATTTCTTGCACAGACGATCTGTTGTAACTAATTAGCTTTATTATCTGGCCGTGAACTGTCCCTGTTAGTGTTCACCTCTTTCGAGTTCCCCGTTCCCGAAGGTGGCATGGGGCCCACTGCAGACTACTTCAGTCTTTAAGTTGAATTCTTAACTCAGTTGGAAGGCACTGTGGTACGCCACAGACAGAGGAGCTAAAATATGCACTTTATATATGATATTCTTACAACTACGTGTTCACAGCTAAATGGTTGTATGGTTCATGTTAGACTTTCTTATATTATAGAGCAATGTCCTGTGTTTCCTAGGTAAGAACTCTCATTATGTATGCTACCTCCTCATATGCATCTCTTCATCTAACTCCAGGCTTCTTATGGTGATACCAATACATTATTTTCATGTGTGAGCATCACAATTCATTTACATGCAGTATCTTTATTTCATTGTATCAATTACATGACATTTCCACCTTGGAATTGGACACAAGTTGGCACCTCTGTGATTGTATGCATCAATTCATTTGTAACTGTTGATGTTATGCAGGCACCTTTTCTCACTGCAATATTTATTTATTTATTTATTTATATATATTTCCACGGAGGAGTACAAATTTATGTATAATGAGTTTCCAGTATTACCTGTGTTATATTTAATTCCCAAAATCCATAAAAATGTTATGCCCGTCCCTGGTAGGCCCATTATATCGGCCATTAACAGCGTAAGTGAAAAAGTTGGCCAATATATTGATCATTTCTTACAGAACATAGTTAAAGATTTACCTAGCTATGTTAAAGATACAGGCGATTTTTTACAGAAGATTGAAAAACTAAACTGGACTGATGATCTATGTCTTATTACTTTAGACATAGAATCATTATATACCAGTATAGATCACATCCAGGGACTACAAGCGGTAAAACATTTTTTGGACCAAAGGTCTAGTGAATTCTACGAACACAACAAAGTCATTCTGGAGCTCATCTCATGGTGCCTCTACAACAATTTTTTTCTTTTTGATAAAGATATTTACAAACAACAACGAGGCGTTGCGATGGGAGCCTGTTTCTCCCCCAGCTACGCATGCTTGCATGTAGGCTGGTGGGAGGAACAGGTTCTCAACAAGGCACACCAAGCAGTGGTCGAGACACACATAGTTTCTTACATGAGATACATAGATGATGTTTTTATATTATGGAAGGGAAACGAGGCAGAAGCCCATTCTTTTATCGAAGACATCAACAGAAACACCATGAACCTTGTCTTTACATCCCACATACATAAGACACGCATTGAATTTTTGGATGTATTAGTGCACATTAAGGAAGGGAGACTTGCCACCACACTATACAGGAAGCCAACATCGGGCAATATCATGTTGCATGCAAAAAGTTCACACCCTAGACATCTTATTGCAAGTATCCCTTATGGAGAGATTTTAAGACTCAAGCGGATCTGCAACAATGAATCAGATTTTAATGTGTGTACTAATGAAATGGTGGGAAGACTGAAGGTCAGAGGGTATAGTGACAAAATCATTGGCGACGCCATCAAAAAAGCAAGTATGCATCCAAGGCAAAGTCTGTTCAAAAACACCAACACTGAGATTCAATGTATATCAGATGCTAGTACGTTCAAAATTGACAGCCCAAGACTAATTACAACGTATAGTAATGAAGAACGTAGAATCAGAGCTATAGTTAGAAAACATTGGCCTATAGTGATGACTGATATTGTACTATGTAACAGACTAACAGAAACCCCGAAGATCACATTCAGAAGAGGCAAAACCATGGGATCTACCTTAGACAAGAGTTCCCCAGAAACCAGGAAAACGGCCAGCTGGCTACAACCCAGCAACGGCTTCAGAAAATGTGCAACTTGCAGAGCTTGCAAGTTTGGCTGTAACAAGACCCATTACACAACCCCATTTAGTGAATCTCCAATTCCAATACGTGGCCATTACAATTGCAAAACCGAATATGCTGTATATGTCCTGTCGTGCACCTGTGGCCTTAACTACATTGGGAGTACGAAGCTACAGGTGCACGTCAGGATATTGCAGCATATTAGAGCCATTTTACACAGTGATCCAGCTTATCCTGTGGCACGGCATTTTAAGCGAATCCATGCTAACGATATCAACTGTCTAACATACTTTGTCATTAACGCTGTCCCCAAGTCACGAAGGGGTGGGAATAGGGAGCGTAAATTAAGACAGTTAGAAACTAGGATCATTTTGGAATTCGACAGTAAATGGCCTAACGGTTTGAATAATACAGAGGATATGCACAACTTCCTATGAATGGGCACCCTAAAAAAATAAAAAAAGACTCAGTAGAAATACCAAAAAGGGAAATATATGACAACAGAGTCTGGTCATGATCCATGTCTCATCTTTTTAATTATCATCAATAGTATTATAAGAGTATTTGTACATAATAATTATAAAAAGATGTGCGTTGTAGAGATAAAATAGTATAAAGAAAACAACCTGTCGCCACCAACTCTCAAAAGGAATCAAAAAAACTATGACTAAATAGTTTGTTAGAATATAAAAAAAACATTGAATATATGTTTTTTTGAATATGTGCAATTTACAGTATATGCTTTTTAACGGTATTTTATATTCCTATACAAAAATGGAATTTTACTGTTATTAATATTCGTGATTGTTTACATATTTATTAAACTGTAATTAATTTTATGAGGTATTTTAGCTAAAGCACTGTATAATGAAATATCTTTGCGCATTTTGCACTATTTCTCGCACTTTTTTGCACATTTTGCACATTAATATTGTCCTTCTTGCTGCTATTGCACTTATGCACTTTCTTCTTCTGCCATGGTACTGGATTTATCCAGTTAGAAAATTCGTTTTATAATTCCAGGGATTTATCCTGTAATTGCATTGATTGCTTGATGCAAATATGTAAAAAAATACAAAAAAACATATATGTAAATCAAGACTTACATGTAAACATATTCCTATAATGGAGTCAGCTTACACTAGCGCCCATCGTAAGTCTTTCTACCTTGTTCATTACCATGTGACACGGAACTAGGGGAAGTGGGTGGTTCACTCAAAAAACGCACTTAAAAGTGGAAAGTGAAGGGTTAATTTGCATGTGATCAAGGGCTCTTGAAGCCCGAAACGCGTCGTGTGTGGGTTGTGATCTGCAATAAAAACATCTTACCTGAAGTCCAGCGGGGTCCGAGTTTCCTTCTTCGCCGCCGTTGAGTGGAAGTAGCAGGAATTTGAACTTTCTTATATATATATATATATAATCTCCTTATCCACCTGGCAGTCGCCAGTAGGTAATTCTAGTTAGAACCAAAGTTTCCATAGGAAAAAATTTTTTTGTTTTGCCAGTAACTTTGGCCCCACTTGATGAATCTCCAAAACTTCCCCTTTTTAGGTCTCGCTGAGCCAGCGCATGCGCTCCTCTGCAAGACATTTAGTATCGGTGTTTTCAAAGTGCTGCCACAGGTTTTTGGTGGCCTAGCGCTTGCGTGCACGCGCCCGCCAACTGCCTCCCTTCTAGCGTGATCACTTTCACTTTTTCGTGCCGCTATGGTCGCGCGCATCACTAGCATGTTTTTTTTAATTACATTACGACAAGCTTCCCGCGGCCAATGCTTGTTTTAATACGCAGCGAACGAAAAACCGGAGGGGGAGGCGGGCGAGCTGGAAGGCGCTGAATGTATAACTTGATTGGAAAAGCAAAAAAATACTTTATTATTGGAAAAGAAAAATATACTTTATTGCAAACAAGCAACCCTAACTCACAATACGCACCAATATTAGAAAATTCCATAATTTAATGTACATGCAGAATTTAGACTTATTCCACGGGACCAGCATTCTGTACACATTGTACACCGTGTACTGTACATATTCCCGAGTATGTGTTGGGGAGTTTACATTAAAGTGTCCATCCAGTGACATTGAAAAAAGTTGTACGTTTACCCAAACTTACACCGTCAACAACCACCAACTTTAGGGGTCTGCATGCAATCTCACTATGTTTGACGCTTGTTGGGGTTTTAAAACCTGTTCCATTTACTGGACTGGTCCTTTAAATGAAAACACCCTTCAAAGGGTGGTGTATTTTTAAACCCTTGAATTGCCCCGGTCGCTTTCCCGAAGAACTGTAGCAAAAAATAGAACACTTAAAAGTGTATTTCTAAACAGCATGACTTAAAAAAAAAATATTTCATGAAAAGGCTCGCTCGCTGTTTTTGATGAAACACCGCAAGCGCGTCAGTCCGGGAAGAGCTACTGATAACCAGACACGGGCTGAATCCACATGGATGCGAGATTTCACACTGCGTGAGGACATGACGCTGAAATATTACAGAGTGTCGCTGGAATCTCCCCGTTTTAGTAGCTCACTCACTTTAGCCGCATGAAGCAATGCTTCGAATGCTGCTGTCGTGAAGTAAAGCCCCCTCCTCACATCTGAACCCTTGGCTTTACATTTAAGGACACGATTCTCGCCCATGAGTAGCAGGAAGGGATCTTACGACCCAGTAAGGGCGGTGCAGGGCGCACAAGGTGTCATCCAGGTTCTTATGCTGCATGGTCTCTATCTACCGGAACAAGTGCTGACCTAGGAGAGTTCCTGCCAGTCTCGACTGTTCGCAAAGGCTCGCTGCACCGCCCTCTGCCGGAGATTCATAGACATGACACTATTGCCGAAGACTGCCTGTCGCAGTCAGAGAGCTCATCGACTGACTGTCCATAGAGCAGGCCAGGAGTCTAGTTAAAACACAGAGAGCAGACACCAGCCGGGGCTGTGACCGACTGGAGGTAAACAGTGGGCATTGCCAACTGCTCAACTTTCAGCAAGCGAGAGCAAAAATGCTTTCTTGCTGAAAGCAGAACAGTGTCTATTTCCCTGCCTGCTGTAAAGCGAGTAGGTAAACAGACATTGCTGTGGGATCTGGGGACGCCCCGAGGGTTGGGATCCCAGGGCCTATATCGGCCACGGGCGGTGCGCGGGTCCCCCCCATTTAAAAACAAATATATGAAGGCCTGGCCACGGAGATGGAGTCTCCTGGGCCGAAGATGGCCCGGAGAGGAGGCGTGTGGCCCCTCTCCTAAAAAAAAAACAAGTATTGCCTCGCCCCTGGAGGTGGGGTCCCAAGATCCGAAATTGGGCTGGGGAGGGGGGCTGCGCAGCCCCCCTCCATTCTAAAAATAAAGGGCAGCCCCGGGGAATGGGGTCCCGGGGGCAAAAATCGGCCCGGAAAAGGGGCCACGGCCCCCCTCCTTTTAAAAAGAAAAAAAAAGTACATTAAAAAGGTGGCAGGTCCCGGGGGATGGGGTCCCCAGGGCCCAAAGCAGCCCACGGAAGGGGGGGGTGCACAGAAAGGGGGGGATGGCCGCCAATTCACCGGAGGCCCTGCCCCCTTTCTCCACCACTTTTCAAATGCACCTACTGGCGAGTTGGGGAATGGAGTCCCCTTGACTGCTGAGGGTCCTTAAGGGCCAACAAGACCCACGCCCCAACTAGCAGCGCGCCTGGAGGCGATCTTGCAGAGTTGTGGAGAAAAGAGGTGTGGCCTCTGACAACCTCTCAGCAATCGCACTATGTGGGGCTTACTGGCTGTAACAGGAGGGGTAGTTGGTCCCCCAAGGACAATCGATAGCCAAGGGAACTTCATCCCCCTACTAGTAGTGCGCCCGGAGGCGCGTTTGCAGAGTGGTAGAGAAGCGGGGCATGGCCTCCTACCAGGTCCTAGCAGTCCTGCTGTGTGGGACTTATTGGAGATAACAGGAGGGTTAGTAAGTCCCAAGGACGTCCTTGGGAGCCAACTACCCCATCTGTTACCTCCAGTAAGTCCCACACAGCAGTATTGCTAAGAGGTCTTTGGAGGCCACCTCCCTCTCTCCACCACTCTGCAAACGTGGCTCAAGGTGCACTACTGTTTGAAAGATGAAGTTCACTTTACTCCTGAGGGACCTTGGGGGCCAAGAAGCCCTCCTGGTACCTCCTGTAATTCCTACACAGCAGGATTCCTGAGAGGTGGTCGGAGTCCGAGCCCCCTTTCTCCACCACTCTGCAAACGCAACTATGAGTTAATAAACCATAGAAATTTACTGAAAAAACCCAAGGTTACATAGATGTTATTGTTAGAATTAGCATTTAAAAAACCTTAGCAATTCACTGAAAAAAACAAAGGTTACGGGGACGGTATATTTAGGAAATGGAATTTTTAAAAACTTGGAAATTCACTGAAAAGGAACAAAGGTTTCAGAGACGTTATAGTTAGGCTCATTCAAAGCCAGAGAAATTCAGCCGTTATAGTTAGTGAGCTAACTAGAAGTGGCCCTCACCCACCCACAGTGCACTGCTTATGGATTCACATATCACAACTGAATATAACTGCTAAATTTCTATGGTTCTGTGTCTGTAAAATCTGAACCCAACTATAACGTCCTTGTAACCTTTGGGGGGGGGGTGTGTGTGTGTGATATTCTTTTTTAAATGGAGAAAAAACAAAGGTTACAGAGACTGTATAGTTAGGCTCAGGTAACACTCGTACAAAACCAGAGAAATTCAGCTGTTCTAGTTGGTGAGATTACTATAACTAGCACCACCGCCCTGCTTATAACCTCACATTACATCACTCATGACATGGTCACTGACATCTCAAATGACATCATCCTCAAAACACTAACGCACCCTCTCACACCCCCATAGAACCTTCCATACATACTCTCACACAACCATTCAGCTATAACTCGCACCCTCGCCATGTGCTTCTAATTACTCAACATATGATATCTTCTATAACCTCATTGGCAATATTGCTGCAACTTTTGCAGTGAAATTTATTGATGTGAAAACCGTGCACAGTCGGGGCACAAGTTATAGATCCCTTAGGGCATGAGTTATTATTACTTGAGATAACGAGAACTATAAATGCGGAATTTCTATGGTTTTGTGTGTGTAAAATCTGAACCTAACTATAATGCCCTGTAACCCTTGCTTTTTCAGTGAATTTATACGTTTTTGTTTAATGCTATATCCTAACTATGGTATTATGCTATATATATATTATGATATATATCGCATGGGTAGCAATTAGACCACTAGAGACTGTGAAATTCAGGGTTCCAGGGAAAAGGTCTGCCACACCTGTCTGTCATTACGCTGTCTAAAGTCCATTACGTAGTTGTCTGTTTATACCAGGAATAGATTTTTATACACTTTGAGCACTTTATCAGTAATTTAACATTTTCCATGTCCTCTGCGACTAGAAGCACTTGTATTTTAGTAGCATTGAATCCCTAAACATTAGTTCTTGAATGATTTATATAAAGGGTTTTCAATGTGTGTGTTGTTTATTTTATTTTTATATAACTAATTAGATCGCACTTTGACCTGGTCTGTATATACTAGGAAATGGGGATGGAAGCACTTTATCAGTAATTCCAAATTTTCCCTGACCTCTGCAACTTGAAGCATTCGCATTTTAATAGCCTCGAGTCCCTAAACATTAGTCCTTGGATCATTTTTATAAAACCGTTTAATTTTGGTTTCTTTATAATTAACTGGACGCCACTTCGGCCAGGTTGCCCTGAACGTACTTATCATAAATATTAACACTTTTCTAGATGCTGTGCAGCTATTCATAAACACTTTATTACTGGTTGTCTTTTGATTACGAACTGAATCTTTTGGCAGTGGGACTTCTTTTAAATATTTTGTCATTAAATTATATTTGATATGTTATCAAATGCTTAATGTTTGCTTGATTATATATTGTATGCCTGTTTCGTCAGGCCTACACAATAACATATTGTATTGTATTGTATTATTCCTTTTTCACTCCCACTCTCTAAAGTTATCATGTGTGGTCAACCAAGAAGACCGTAGGTTAATTGTTAGTCTCAGAATGTTTTAAAAGTCTACTTGTTAGTATCTGCAGTGTTTCCCCCCTGCATAATCATGACACCAAGGCAGTTATGAAGGAGTTGGTTTTTTAAAACTAAAAACACTGAAGACAGCTTGGCAGTTATGAATGAGTTAGCTCTCTGAAATTAAAACACTGAAACGTAAGAAATATTCTCCATGGTTGAAGAAAGACCATTATGTCGAAAATAAGTCTCTAATGGAGTCCCTCTACTTTCTCTTACACACTGGACAATCTTTGTGGGAGAAACATAAGAAACTCATTTTTATTTAAAATCAATTTTCTTCAAATCGTATCTTGATCTAGCTAAAAAGTGCTTTAAAATTGTGAAGCATGCAACTACTCTCTCTCTCTCCTATGGTCGACAATCCCAAGATAAATGTGATAAACTTTCATTGATTGTCATTAGGTCAATGTTCTGAAAATGTAAACGAGGTGTGGGTGTCTTTTTGAGAGATCTCTCGGTGTGAAGGGTTAAACACTGCAACCCATCTCCAAACCTTTCTCATTTCTAAAGCTTGGTAACTCGGTCACTGAAGAGAGCTGTCTAAAAACGGAGTAGGGCTCACCTCTTCTAATGAAAAAGCAGGAGCTGACCCTGGAGAGCTAACTTACAGTGGACAACCTTACATTCCTTGCTACAAATTCAAAAGTTGTGTGGCAACCCAGATGTAGCAGTTCATTTTAGACCCGTCTATTTCCTGATCTGCAATTGGGCATCAAAGCAGGATGTAACACTGAGACTGCTTTGTTGCATGCAGTAAAGGAATCTCTGCATCATTTCTAATGGTGACTCCTCTAAGTATCCACCTTCCTGTACATGTGTGCTGCATTTGAAATGGTGAACTACCCCATTCGTTCTAAAATCTTCAAAAACTGTACAGACTTAGATGGAACAGTTTAGAAATGGTTGTATTCGGAACTAGAGAAGCGTTAACAAAAAATGAAATTTACAAAACCGTATCAGCCCCCCCCCTTCCCCCCAGCAGGAGGCGCTTCATGATATCCTTCTCTCATCTACGCTTTTCAACCTCCACATCAAATCACTTGGCTCTCCGTTTAGCCACTTGAACATTTTGAACCTTCTGTGAGCTGATGATGCTTTGTTTTACATATGTATGTATGTAGCATTTATGTAGCGCAAACCTAGCCAAAAGGCAGCGGAATACAGGGTTTGTTTTTCATGAGTGTCCTATTCTAAAGATATCTCCCACTTCTCCCTTTATTTTTGAAGTTGTCCAGATCTAGATGACTATCTCAATCTGAAGTCTATAAAAATTACTTTGCTCTCATTACCTCTTCCTCAGTGAATGTGATTTTTTTTTTTTTTTAAGTAGCAAAGTCCCTAATACTACCAAGGTTGGACCGTGGCAGTTTTCTTCAGCTATCCTGAATATCTAGCTTGCCCCTCATTAAACAGAGGTACATGGCGTACGTCTGATGTCCTGAAATAAACATTCTGACCGCATGTACCCTATATGTGCTCTCTATAGAAGTCACAAGCTCATTTAAACATTCATTTGTTTCGCACATAGCCCTACGTTCAAGAGCCATTCATAAATGCCTGTTGTAAAAAAAGATGATTTCTGGAGGCCTTTGTTTCCACAGAGCGCCCTCACTCTTCTGTCAAGGCAAATATTCAATAAACAGAGAACTCGTAACCCTTAATTTAGAGAAAGTGTCTCTGTGATCATGAACTCCACCACAGAGTTGCAGACTAACCCTTTGCATGGAAATGTCAAGCAAGACCTGAAATACCTAAGAGTCCGATGCCACTCTCGGCTCTAAACCTGTTCTTTGTGCCACACCACTCTTTGCCACTGGAGGTTCTCTGAAATCTTGGTGACATCTGCACTGTGGCATTTATGCCTCTGCAGTGCTTGAAATGCAAATATACAAATGCAGGCACTCCCTATCTCAGGGTGCCAGGGTGCCTGTTTACTGTTGGTAGGCTAGGTAGTACTTTCCCATTGAATGTTCTGACCCCCTTCTCATCCAACTGAGAAGTGCGCTGAAGAACCTGATAGTACATGTCCATTTAAAGCACTGTGCCGATTATATAATTGTGTGCATCTTGCTATTGAAGCCTCTGTATATTATCTGCTGCTTCTATTTTTCTGGTGTTTTTCATTTCTTTTGTAAAGTGCCAGTTGGTTAGAGTTCATGCTATATAACGCTGCCGAATTAATGAATAGTAAATACAAAATACAAATAAAAGTTATTAATGAATTTTAAAACTGAGTAGTTCTGTGTTCTTCTGTGAAAGGCTGATGAATGGCTCAATACATTTGAACCTTATACCTTATGTAACTAATGTCAAGAAGCATTAATGCTGGGTGAGAGTGCAGGAAGAGGGACATCTTCGTGCCGGTGGGAGCACTGTTATCAATACCACGGGGTATTAATCCAATTTGATTTAAAGACTCCGTCTTGTAGCCATAAGGTCATCTAATATTATGTTGTTTTATTCATAAGATGCATTAACCATCATGCACATCCAACGTAATGTTTCAAACATAAGATTCTTAATTCAGCAGAAAACCCAATGCATTTCGGGTCATGAACTGACCCTTCTTCAGGGGTCTTATCCTGCGATTCTACAAGAAACGGAAACAGGAGACCCTTCAGTATAAAGTGCTTAAATGTGAGCTTGGTGTAAAAAGTGCCCAGTGACCAAGAAACAGTGTCCAGTGGTTAAAAATGGTGCTCGGTAACTCAAAAGAATTGTAGTGAACGTTTAAAAGTTAATTAAAAGTGAGGAAGGAACATGAAAATGCACGAATCAGCATAAACAAGTGACTCGAGGAATGCGATACCTGGTGTGAACGTGGCTCATAATGATTGAAACCGGAAGAATGATGTTGGGGTCAACATGCATTGTGCACGGTAGCCTCCGAGATAACATCTGGAAAATAATAATAATGCTGTGGAAAGTTGTGATTACTCGTGCTCTAGAGCGGTTAAGGTGCCAAAATGTTAAAATAATTATACGCTCGTTATCTTTACCTGAAACGCTAACAGCTCCCGCAGAGTATCGTGCAAAAGTGAAGGTGCGCCGTCATCGTGTATGGGAGATTTTAACGTGAGGCGTCTTAAAGGCGCCCGGATCAAATTGTGGCAACGATGCAAAGGCGCGCAAAGAATGTGAGTAAAGTACGAAAAAATACAAAAAAATACCTATAACCAGTGAAAGTAAGGTGAACAGTATGTGCGTTTAGACACGATCGTAACGTTAATAAATTACGGGTCAAAATAACAATGCTGGAAAAGACATGTGAATATGACGGCAGAAACAGATTAAATGTCAAGCTTAACTTGGAATGATCGCGATCTCAATACAAAAACAGTGAGATTGAATGAAGTTATTATGACAACATCATGCCATCTGGATTAATAAAAACAAAAAACACATTACTGCATGTATATATGAATATAAAGCCACATAATGTTCTCAAATGGAGAGCAGTGTCCTCAAATGTACAGTATCTCACTACTTATTATTATAAAAAACAGTTAAATTCAATTCTATCATTTATCCCCTGAGGCTGCAGGGCATGCAATTTTTTGGTCCAAAAGAATTCTGATCTCGCTAAGGCTTTAGATGGATCAACGTCATTTATTTTATTTATTTATTCTTTATTTCGGTTCAAAATAACCATAAAAGATTTCGCAAAATAGTACAATTATTTCCTCAGTACATCATATGGGAAATAAAATGCAATACAATGCTGCATATTTCATTATGAAGTCAACCTAAATTTAACCAACCAATTTAGCGATGTTCTAGCGGTATCGTGAGTTTCTTAAGTATTAGATTATTAATAAAAAAACTGATTTTAGGACAACTCTTTCAAGACATTCTAAAAAGGCAAATTAAAATACATATGTGAACAATTAAAAACCGGTAGAAACATTTCTTTAAAAAAGGATATTTTCAAAAGACAGATTTATCATTTAATATACAAGTAAGTATATATTTCGTTTAGTTCTAGTAAAATGCACGTGCCAAGCTCATAGGAATTTCCCATTCATTTCCTCAGCCTAGAGTTTCAGACCTTCCCTTTTCCTTATCAAGCTTACACCAAACAAATATCGACTAACACTAAAAACCACAGTCTGCCTGGTATCAGAACGTAGTAGTCTTTCTGCTTAAAGGCATGATCTAGTACCAAGCAACCGGTAAATAGGTTTTATCCATTTATTCCTACAGCGTGCATAGGCCGGAGAGAAGAACAGCAGATGTGTCTCGTTCTCCATTACACCTAAATCACACGAAACGCATCTGTCCTCCTCGTCCTTGCTCAGCGCCCATTTTACTGTATTTGCCTTTATTTGTAGGATACCATAGCGATATTTAAGGTATAAGGACTTAGCTAATTGTGGCTGTATTTCATCCATTAAGGGTTAAAAATTCCAAGCTATTTTTATTTGGAGGAACCGTGAGGTTAATGGCCCAACCCTAGGAGAATGGGACACGGAGTCATGTATAAAAGACCAGTAGGTTCCCTTTAAAACTTTTTTTGAGGCAAATATTAAGTCGGACGGCTCATCCCAGTAATGTCTCAATCCCAATTTAAGAAACCAATCGTGAATGTGCTTTAACCAAGGCAAACTTGCACCTTCATTTAGACCGAGAATTTCCACAAGACCCTCCCTATAGTGAATATGCTCCTCTGTACTCCATAAGCGAACCCAAAACAACCATGGTCTAAGGTTAGCCTGGTCATCCACACGATTAAAGTTTAAATCTATCAATACAGGAGTCAATAGTGTTCGTGTGAGCAAACGTAATATTTTTCTAAAACTTATTTTCACCCACCTTGAATATTCCATTTACCGCGGGACCCCACAGCTGTGCCCCATACAATGAAGCAGATTGTGCTTTATATTTATACACTTCAAGAGCGGGTGAAATTGCTTTGGATGTACTACCTTCGATTTTCCTGATTAATGGGAATGTGTTCTGGAGGAGTATAATTCTACTTTTTTCTAACTGGGGCCTCCAGGTCAGTTTTGAACCCAAATAATTAAAATCATGCACAAACTCGATTATTTGATTGTCCGCAGTTAAATTTTTCTTAAAAGTTTTGTGTGGGTTAATTGACATATATTTTGTTTTACTGGGATTTATTTCTAACCCCTTGGCTTTACATATTTCCCAAAGAGTTTATTACATTTTGTAGACCCTTTGGTGTTTGGGAAATTAAAATCATATCAGCAGCAAAGAGGAGTGCCGGTACAGGCAGCCCTCCTAGCCTGGGGGAATCATGATCACATCCCAAGAGAGAATTAGGTATGTCATTAACGTATAAGGAAAATAAAGTCGGAGCTAAAACGCACCCCTGTCTTACGCCCCTGTTAAACCTAATTGGTTCAGTTAGTTCGCCTCGTGGACCCCATCTGACCTTTGCCCAGTTGTCTTCATGTAGTCTTATAATTTGTAAAAGAATTTCCCCTGGGACCCCTTGGTCCTTTAAGGACTTCCACAGGAGATTCCTAGGGACAAGATCGAACGCTGCTTTTAGGTCCACAGAGGCGATATACAGATGTCCCTTCCTGGATAATATATATTTCCAGGCTATACAAAGAAATCTAAAAACCTGGTCTATCGTGCCAGTCTTCACTCTAAAACCTGCCTGATACTGTGTTAAAATGTTATGTTCCTCAATCCATTTAATCAGTCTGTTTAAAATTTGCCTGGCGTATACCTTTTGCAAAACATCAATAAGACTAATTGGTCAGTAATGAGATGGGTTATGCCGATCACCCTTCTTAAAAATAGTCGTGATCTCGGCCCCTTTCCAGGTTTCAGGTAGTGGAGCACCTGAAGCAAGAGAATTGCTCAACAAATGAATATAGGGGCCCCACACACCTTTTATCATGCTTCCATAGGTCTCCAGGCATTTTATCGGGACCAGGCGCCTTTCCTGGCTTTAGTGCATCTATGGCTATGAGGGTTTCCTTTAAACTAAAGGATAAAGGTGCAGTATTTAGTGTAGTTTCGTAACTCATTGGGCAAAAGTCGATGGCATTTGGGGAAGAAGAGTAGAGACTAGAAAAATGTGTTATCTAAGTATTAGCGTCTAAGAAAAGGTCCCTACTACATCTACCATTTTTATTGCCCTTTGAGATTAGCCGCCAGAAGCCAACTTGGTCTTTTTTTTTTTTTTTCCTCTGGTTTTTTTTTTTTTTTTTTTTTTCTCCTCATTTGCCTGCCCCACAGTCTCCTTGAGAAACGCCACTCCCCTTAGATGTCGTCTGGAACTAGATGCTATTCCATCCCAAACCCAGACGTCAAACGAGTGTAAACCGGCGAGAGACGTTCTCCAGGATGATGTTGTGGGAGGAAAGGGAATAGTATGCGAGGGCTCACAACCCCTCAAAACTCCATCTTAAACTTGGAAAGCCTTTCGAAAGAGACCACCAAGGCACCTGGAGTATGATGGCATAATCATCGGACTCGTGGAAAAAAAAAAATAAAAGAAAAAAACCCAGGAGGCTCAACGGAGCCAATTATTTCCACTGGACCAACAAGTTCCAAAAGGAGAGGTTACGTTGCTGGTACGTTCTAGCCATGTCCACCTTTGATGTATCATATAAAGACTCTAGCCAACCTGCGTGTGATGGTGCCTTCTGGTCTACCCAGAATTTACAAATCTGCCGTCTAGCCAGCAGAATTGCATAAAACAGAAAGCTCTTTGCTTGGCCTGTGGTATTGTCGTCCACCCCAAATATGATTAACAGCAGAGTAATAAGAGTAGGCTTCTTAAGGATAGAGTCCAAAGTGATCTTAACTTTCTCCCAAAAGGTGCTGATAAATGGACATTCCATAAACATGTGGACATCGGAGGCTGCAGGAAGATTACACTTATTACATGATTTTCTGGGCTGATATTTAGATAGCCTTTGAGGGGGTAGGTAAGCTCGATGGAGGGTGAACAGGTGATTCCGCCTCAACCAAGCCGGCTTAACCAGTTTGTGCAGGAGAGTGAAAGATCTTATCCATATGTCCTCACACTGTATCCCCGTGAGCCCTCCCCACTGTACATCGGGTAGAGTGAAGTCCCCATCCACCTCCTCCAAGATGGCCCAGTACCAAAAGGCTACCTCTTCCCCCCCACTTGTCTCTCTACCAACTGTTCTTCCAGGAGGCAACTCCTCCCCAAGTGTATCTTTTTCCTAATCAATTCCCGGGACCAGCTGGCTAACTGGATGTATTTAAATCTGGATAGTGTTGGGCCGAACTTCTCATATAACTCCTCCCAACCCACCAATGCCCCCTCCACTAACAGCTGACCCCACCTTACTATCCCTGCCTCTCTAATAGGTGTTGCAAGACTATCCCTCAGACACAGAGGAAGCCCCGGCGAGTCCCAGATTGGGGCAAACCGAGAATAGTAGGGCAACCCCACCCTTTCTCTGATCGCTTTCCACGCATTGGCCAAGGATAGTAAGATCTTTAACCTCACCTTCTTGAAGAATTTCCGGTCTCCAAATTTAAAAAGAAAACCGTCAGGTGGCAAATCAGCCCTATTCAGCATGGCCTTAAACATTTTACCAATCAGTGCACTTGATAGAGCCTTCAACAGCATCCTGGAGTATGATAACTGAAATGCCCAGGCATAGTATTGCAAGTCTGGGGGTGTGAGCCCCCCCTTCTCCCTCCTCCTTCTCATTTTTTTCCAGGCTAGTCTAGTGGCTTTATAATTCCAAACAAAGGAATTTATGTCTTGTTGACATTTATGAATTTGTTTCTGATCAAAAGCTAGAGGGATGGTATTAAAAATAAACGTGTACTTGGGAAGGATGGACATTTTTACTAGACTGACTCTCCCCAAAATTGTCAATGGAAGAAAGGCCCAGGCTTTTGATAGTGCCCGACATTCTCGTGAAACCTGATCCAAATTGGTGTAAGCGATTTTACCTAACTCCTGGGTGATCCTGATTCCCAGGTAGCGCATGGATGAAGTAACGGCCAACTTTGGGTTTTGGATGTTCCAGGTCATTACCTCAGTCTTTCCTTCATTGATTTCATATCCCGAAATCTGCCCGAATTCCTTAGCTCTCTTGATAATAACGGGGAGAGCCTGCACAGGGTCCGATGTATAGACTATTATATCATCCGCATACAGTCCTATCCGCTTAGCCCAACCTCCAAACTCAAAAGAGGGAATGTTGTTATCATCTCTCAAAATTTGAGCTAAAGGTTCTATATACATATTAAATAGGAGGGGAGAAAGCGGACAACCCTGTCTGGTACCCCTCGTGATTTTAAATTGTTCAGTGTGAACTCCATTGACCAGAAGTCTGGCCCTTGGGTCGTTGTAAAGAAGCGAGATGGCACGACGGAAGTTATCGCCTAAATTAAATCTTCTCAGCACCGCGGCCAGGTAGGGCCAATTGACCCTATCAAAAGCTTTGGTGGCGTCCAGGGTGAAGGTGGCCAATGGGAGACCGAATGAGGTGGCTATATCTATTGCCCCGACCAGGTCGTGGGTAAGATCTGCTAGCTGTCGCCCTCTTATAAATCCCTTCTGGTCCTGATGGATTATTGAACCAATCTCACTCCCCAACCTTCCCGCAAGAATGGCCGCAAAGATCTTATAATCACTATTTAGGAGTGAGATTGGTCTATAGGACCCGCAATCGGCCGGGTCCTTGCCAGGTTTAGGGATCAGCACAATCGTGGCCTCATTCCATGATTCTGGTGGGACCATGCCATCTAAGAATATAGCGTTAAAAAGGGCAGTCAAAGATGGAACTATAACTGAACCCAAAGCACTATACACCTCCCCTGGAATGCCGTCCGGGCCTGCGGCTTTCGCTCGCTTCAGTTGTTTGATGGTGTTACTAACTTCGGCCTCTGTTATTTTGGTCTCCAAGTGATCACGCTGGTCTGACGAAAAGGTAGGGAGGTGGGCCTGGTCTAACCATACCTCCCTAGCCTCCCTAGCCAATTGGTCATCGACAATATCCTCCTTGTAGATGTTTTGGAAGAACTCCTGAAAGGCAATCCCTATTTCTGTGGTGGTGGATCTGACCCTGGCTTCCCCTACCATTTTTATTTCCTTAATATATTTCTTGGCCTGGTCTGTTTTTATTTTCCAAGCCAAGATTTTACCAGCCGCCTCTCCATATTCAAAATGTGAAAGCTTAGATGCCTCCCATCTCTTGGCCACCCTATCCTGAAGTAGGTTATCAAGCTTTACCTTCAGCGCTACCCGCTTTTCCTGGTCCTCTGCCGAGAGTGACCCTGATTTCAACTCTATCTGCCTGAGATCCTGCTGTATGTTGGTGACTGCTATTCTATAAGCTTTACACCTATAAGAAGCTCTGTTTGTTATGCAGCCTCTTAGGAAAGCTTTCAATGCTTCCCAAACAGTGACTATTGAAGCTGAGTTTATATTGATGTCCAAAAATATGCATACCTCAGCAACAAGGAAGCAGATTTCATCTTCTTCAAGCAGAATCGTCCGATCAAAGGACCAAGAGTTTTGCCTACTCTGCTGATGTTGTGACAGGGTGAAAACAATAGCGGAATGGTCAGAGAGGTGAGAGGGAATGTATGTTATATCCTTCAAATCGTCCTTCAGCTTATAACTGAAGAAGGCATAATCAATTCTTCTCTTGTGTTTGTACTTGTAGTTATGAAAGGAGACCCCTGGAATATTGCCCGCTCTCTGCCTCCATTCATCCACCAACCCCAGATTTGACAAAATAAATGTAAGAGTTTGCCTGGATTTAGAGGGAGTTATTGGTCTTGAGTTAACAGATTTGTCCAGCTTGGGATTTAAGACAATATTAAAATCTCCCACCCAGACAATGGGGTCTTGGCATGAGATCAGGTGATTCTGAATTTTATTCAGAAATGATGGGTCATCTTGGTTCGGGCCGTAGTAACCCACTAGGGTATAGACTTGCCCTTCCAACTGCACTTTTACCAATAGCCATCTACCACTAAGATCTTCTTTCTGATCCATGATTTGGGCACAGATCTGCTTTTTAAATATTATAAGTATCCCTCGTATATTGGCGTTGTGATCCGTACATATGAATTTGTCCACCCACTTCAAGTTTTTTAGCATATCCTTAACCTCATGTTTTAATAAGTGTGTCTCTTGGATGACGATTACCTGCGCGGGAGAGTCTTTTAAATATTGTAAGATTCTATGTCTTCTAGCTCTCACCCGCAAGCCGTCGACATTCTAGGATATAAACTGCAGCCCAATCATGGTGGATTAACCTTTCCTGTCCATCCTATCCTTCCACCTTTAAAACCAGACTATCTAGAACAATCCACCCGACATCTCCCAACCTGAAACCCTGTAAAGGCTAATTTATATAATGTAAAAGACGCTGAGACAAACTTATGAGGACTTTTTAACTTTCTCCTAAAGCCCTGTAACCCAAGAAAAGGGAAAAAAAAGAAGGAAAAGGGAAAGGAGGACACGAGAAACTCCCCAACTCGAAAACCTGATCAATATCTCATCTCAGGGGTGCTGCTGACTGATGGAAGCTATTAAATCGTCTGCTTCCTGAGGGGATCGGATAATATGCATTTTATTGTACAGGCAGTGGAAAACATGGCGGCCGCGGGTTAGGCGGTTCGTGCGTCGGCAGATTCTGACCTTTCTGAGCCTCCGTCGAGACGCGCAAAGTCACCGGCGCTCTCTCTATGATGGAGGTCTTCGCGGATCCGCGTTGATCTCCGCTAATCTCCGGGTACTTTTCACCTCCGTTTTTGCACAGCTTCTCTGGCATTTTGCCTCGCACGGGTCTTGCCCTCGTTTCGGCGCAAGGACCAGCAACGATTAACTTCTGAGCGGCGCCGATGTGTGGGAGTCCCAGCCTTAAGCTCTCCACTTCCTCTACCCTGCGCTGGAAGCAGGCAGCCGTGGAGCTCAGGCGCGGATGTAGGGCGGCGGCTCGCGGGCTCCTGAGGGGGGGCTGCCGGATTCAGCAACACGAAGAGCACCCCAGGGAGCCGGAGGAGGACATAGCGGGCACAGCAGCAGCCAGAGAGCTGGCAGTTGTTGTAGGCGTTCCAGGCGTCCCTCGCTCCTCCACAAACTATAAGGTGGTTAGTAGTAATGAGGGAGGACGAGGGGATGGTGCGGGGACGCCAGGGTTTCAAAAACCTACTGGCAGGACATCCCTAGAGAGAGGGGGCAAGACTAGAAGGAGGGGGAAAGGCCCCACGTCTACTGCCCCGGGGGGTAAACAAGGCATCAGTCTAAAGGCCCCCCAACAACTTATGACTGTGGCCTCAAAGGTACTGGAGGCTCCAGTGGAAAAAAGAGGCAAAGCGGCTATACCCCCCAAATCAAGTGCCACTATCCATTCAGTTGAGAGGGAAGGTAAAACAGATATACGTAAAAGCTCGATCCGTATAACCCCCTCACTGCTCTCATACTTCAGGGTGCGGCCCCAAATTCAGGACATTCAACTTGGCTCAGAGGTTGTCAGCAATACGGCCGGAATTTTGGAGGGTCCTATGAGTGATAAAAACAAGGCCGATACCCCCCCTAGTGAGGATGCACTTTGGGTGGTTGAGCCGCTTGGGGTTAGATCCATATTGGATGTTCCAGAGGGTGCGACGTCCTTGCCGGGCCCCGGGGGGGCTGGACCCCTCGCGGCCCATAATGTGGAAGTTGGGGGGACCACCAACATAACCAACAGCGATCCCACCGGTGAGGGGGTGAAATCGGTGGTGCTTTGGAGACACTCTTGAATACCATGAGGGAGGAGATCAGGTGCGGTTTTGCACAGTCCAAAATCAATCAGAATGAGATCAGGGCGGTCTGTGAGTCTCTCAAAAAGAAGGTGGATGGTCTCTGTGAGAGAACAGACCATTTGGAAATCTCAGTAGGGCGCTTGGAATCTACTCTGGAGTCAGCAGAGACCAGGATCCAATCCTTGTTAAGGGAAGGTGACGTGATGAAGGAGAGAGTGGAATCTTTGGAAAACTACTCCAGAAGAAATAACCTCCGCCTACTAAAAATACCAGAGGGAAAGGAGGGTAGTGATATCAAGGCATTTGTGGTGGCCCTATTAAAAAGCTCACTCAATCTTGACGAATCGGTAGAAAGTCTTGATAGGGATATTCAGAGGATCCATAGAGATCCGTTCCGCCTTAACCCCGGGAGAGTGAAACCAAGAAAGATCCTGGTGAACTTTCTTACCTATTCCCCTAAGGAGAAAATCCTTAATCTAGCACTAAAAGCGAAGTCAGTGACGGCCACTGGCTTCTCTTTTGAGATTCGGTCAGACCTGTCTAAAACCACCTTAGATAGACAGTGGGAGCTAGGCCAAAAAATGGACAGGTTTAGAGCAGTAGGAGCAACTGTACAGATGAGATTTCCTGCCTTCCTGAGGGTGATGTATAACAATAAAATGCATAAAAGCCACCTTGGTCTTTTGCTTTCGCTGCTACTAATAGTTCGTCCCAAATGTTCGCCTCCCATTCTTTCTTTGCGGAGGTTAACACTTGCTTATACTCTGCCCTTTTTTCCCTTAAAGCCATTGTGTTTGGAGCTTTAGAAGCCGCAATGAGCTCACTTTTTACAGTACGACATGCCTTATTGTACCATTGGTATTTCAGCTCAGCCGCCACTGTAATCGCATTGTTAGCTTTCTTCGGGATTTTACTTAGTATGGGTACAAAGTCCTTAACTAATTTGCAGTGGATATCCATTATTGGAATGTCTGATACAGGGAAATCTACGTACGGGGAAGCCCTATCTACGAAAATGTCATAGATCTTTTTGATAGCCACTGGGTTATTCCCTATCAAAGGCCACTTTAGTGCACTCCTGTTGTTGCTTACAAGTGGATCTATAATTCCATTATCAAATTCCCCTATTTTCAGGGTGGCAGAATGGAAAAGGTCAGCTGTCAATATCAGACATAATGGGTAATGGTCACTCTCTGGTCTAGTTTCGACTTTTAAGTTAATGGCCATTGGCCAAAGCTCGATTGAGATCATTATATAATCTAAGTGGCTTTTATGTTCTTCCTAGTAAATGTGTGCGCTGCTGGGCTGTCAGATGGTAAACGGCCATTGCAAGCTCTCAAGCAGTGTCCCGAAACAAATCTTAGTAACTGGGCAACCGCTACTGTACATGGCACTACTGACTGGCTGTCCAGGAGTGGAATTTTATTGGCCAAATCTTCTTCCTCAAAGATATTTTCTAGCCCCACCACAGTTTCATATCTGCTGTTGAAATCGCCTCCCACAATTTTCAGTGCCCTTACCTCAATCGTACTTAAAAAGTTATCTAGCTGCTCAATTACCATCGATTGTTTACTTATTAAATATGGTCTACAGCCGTGTACTCCTAGTGCAGGCCGCCAGCGGCCCGGCAGCCCTTCATTGGTGGCCCGCAGGCCTTCGTTGCCGTTTCTACGTTCCCAGTGAGTAAACACGGAAGATGGCCGTACGAGCTTACGTGGTGAATACATATTCAATACGTATGATCCTGCTGCCATCTTCTCTGTTTACTGTCTGCCTCTGACTGACTGTGCCCGCCTCTGTGACATCACACATAGCGGAATCTGTTTAGAAAAATAACCCAAAAGTCTGCCCTCTGGTTAAGTTAGACCCGTCTTCCATTCTTGTTCTTTATGGCACGAAGAATTTTTCGATTCTGAATTGGACGTAAATGTTTATTGGACAGGTGTTCTGTCTGACCAAAACCGGCTTAGCCTTCACCCGGAATGTAAGGTGCCAACCAGGGCAGGTGGACCATGTAAGTGTCAGAGGGCACTTGCATATAATCTGTGGAAGAGGGGTTGGGAAGGTTCGGGTGCAGTGAAAAACCAGTAGCCAGGAATTGAAGCACTAGGCTAAGGAGGTTTTGAAGGCGCCTACAATATTTTACGGTGCACTGAAGGTTACGGCAAGTAAAGTCTGGCTACTGAGAAAGGGTATCAAATAGAATGAGCCAAAACTGCACCCCGCGAGGTAACATTGACTAACGGGATTTCCCATGAAGGAGATACTAAAGGACGCATTCTTAATAACAGCAGGTATGTCTACCGAAAGGTGGATGAACAAAATATGCATGTAAGATATAACGTTATATTTTAGTAGTTCATTGCAAACCTATTTAATGCGTACCCTGACTGAAACTAATTGTTGCTTCAGTGATATGTCATTAAACATATGCATTGACAGTGTCTTTTATGATAACATCGCAAATAAAGCCACTATTTGATATTTAAAGCCTTAATTTATACCCCAAATGTCCATCAATCTTATTGCTGGTGTTATTTATATAAAGTATTTGTGTCTTTTTCAGATTACATATACTTGTTCAAGGACCTAAATTTGGGTTATATAGTGTACTCTGTTATCACTGATGATGAGTTCTAACAACTAGTTACTCAGCGCCAAGATACTTACGGGTGAACCTGCGCTTGTGTATGTATATATGTGTGTGTGTATATGTGTGTCTAGTAATGATTTGAAACGGTAGTGATTTTTTTTTACTCTAGCCCCGCCCCTACTGACCCTGCCCCCTCACTGACCCCACCCCCACTGGTGCGGCCCTTGGCCCCAAACCACACTGTAAATTTGGCCCCCGAGAGAACGTTTGTGAGTACCCATGGTCTAGACTCTAGAGTATATATTTATTATGTAGACTTCCTTTTTATCGGGTGTATACAATTTTATTCCAAGGATATCCTCTGAACATATATCGACTAATTTAACATCTAGACCAAGAGTAACCTTTACCCAAATACAGAGGTCTCCTGAAGGCCTCCATCTAACAGAGGGGATAGCACATTTACTAAAGGTTTTGTAGCCTACTTTATGTAGAGGTTCCACGGCCCAGTTTTCTTGCAGCATAGTTATGTCTTTCTGGTCAATGTACTCCTGCCATACAGCATCTTCTAAATTCCTTCTAAGACCTGCAACATTCCAGGAGATCAGTGCTAGCTCCCTTAGGCTTCCAGCCTCACTTTCTTCCATGCACCCAGTTACTGTACTTAATATACATTCTGGGCTAGTATGCCTTGTGCAACAATTGACATTGTCTACAGGAACCATATTTAGATTAATAGAAGTAACCATGGCAGGCCCTTCCACATGTGATTGCAAAGTTACTGCAGAAGATTCTACACATGGCACTGATAATTGTCAGTCTTGGACATCCAACTCTGACAATCCATGGTATCTATTTGTCAGTGGCACTATATGCTGCCTAGATGTTAGATTCCATGAAGGTGGTCTATTAAAAAAACCCCAGTGGAAGTGCACAAATGTTAGTATTCGTCAAGCATAATTCCTCATTTCTATTCAAAATGTGGCGTACCAGCTGTGGCCGACGAAAGTTTACCACTATACAATCCCCCTCTGTTTTTGATAGAGTAGCCAAGCCAGCCTACCCTGCGGACCATTATTATTTCCTTTGTGTCCCTTAATTGAAAATCCTTATATTTAGCTAGCCAATCTATGGTTTTATTCCGGAGGTCTTCCCAGCTTTCTCTCAGTTGTTCTAAGGGCAGGAACGCCAGCTAGTATTAACGTATATGGGCATGAATCCGGGGGCAAGTTTAGAATGTCCGTATTGGCAACTCTATTTAAAATATGACCCCTCGCTGAACTCCGTGCATCATGTGTCCTGTCCACTTTAGGGAGTGCTGTACAATTCCTCTGTTTCCCTGATGGTTCAGGGCCATTTAATGGCACCTGGGTCCTATCACCTGTACTAGTCTGCATAAAGTGCGTGGTGTTGCCTCCGTTTCCTACCATCGATTGGTGTATAGTTCTTTGTACGATTCTATCCACCCTTTCAACCCTTTCAGTGTTTCCCCCAGTATTCTCTTCAGCCAATCTGGCCTCTCTATTGTGTCCTAGGTTTATTAGTACTATTTCTAAACTATTCAATTTGTCCCATAGCTGTGTGAGGCCTTTATTAAGAAAAATTTGCATCTCATTAGCTATTGCTTCTATCGTCTTAACATGACTGGTGGCATCGGTACCTGTCCCAGTTTCCTTAACATTATTTGTGCCTAAGTCAGAGATCGCAGGATCTGTCTGTGTGCCAACAGAGGTGACAGAAATTTGGCGTCTATTTGGAACATATTCCATATCAGAACTGTCCGTTGCCTCTGGAGCCATACCAGGTTTAGATTTCTATAGGAGCCCCCCGCTTCCTTTTTGCAGGAACTGCAGCTTTTTCCTTAGCAGCCACCTTTTTTTGTGCCTTAGGCCTAGTAACTCTACGCACCGCCGCTTCCGGTGTCAATTCCCGGGTACAAACAGTAGAAGGGGAGCATAAAGAGGATGAGGGAATAGTGGGGAAATTAATAAATAAACCATCATTTACACTCAGCCCCGTACCCACTACATGAGTTTCTCTTTGTGTTGAGGGGTCCATAGATAATCGACGCTCTGTTAATTCGATCTTGTGAATCAGTAATGACTCAGCCCTGACCAAGAAGGCATCCAGTGTCCCCGTTGCACCCTTACGCTTCTCCATTTCCTTAGAGTACTTAGTTATTTATCTATGCAGCTCGATCAACCAGAGAGCAGAAAGGCAGTATTGAGGGATTTCTCCGAACACAGTACAAAATACCTTCCAGCAGCAGCAGCGTCCGGCAATTGTTTTCCGAGAAGCAAATTGTTGGAGGGGTAGCCCAGCCCAGCCTCTTCCGGGCTATGACGGGCACGGACGGGCCCACCCTTGACCCGGGCTTGGCCCATGCACGCCCGTGCACGTCCCGCGCTGCAGGAGGGCGGTTGCGCTCTTATCGCGCCCCCCCGGCGCGGTGACGCAGTGCCGGTATGCAGGGCCCCCTGAGAGCTGTAGTTCACGTTGGGCCGTTCCCCTCACAGCCAGGAAAGCAAAAGAAAGGCCGCTTCCCTCACGGCTGCAGCAGAGGCTGCCGACACTGCCCCGGTCACCTCAAGGAATCCTGCTGCCAAGCCGTTAGTTTCACCAGCGTCCCGCGCTGCGGGAGGGCGGCTGCGCTCTTATCGCACCCCCCCGGCGCGTTGAAGCAGTGCCGGCATGCAGGGCCCCCTGGGAGCTGTAGTTCATGTTGGGCCGTTCCCCTCATGGCCAGGAAAGCAAAAGAAATGCCGTTTCCCTCACGGCTGCAACGGAGGCTGCCCAACACTGCCCTGGTCACCTCGAGGAATCCTGCTGCCAAGCCAATAGTTTCACCAGCGTCCCCTCACAGCCTGCGTGAGCTCCTTCACCAGGACCCTGCAAGAAGCAGGGGTCCGGTTTGAAAGTGGCGGCGGTGGGTACAAGGCGGGTTTTTCTGGTGCTCTAGAATTGTTGCGAGTGCTCCCAGCTCGGGGACTCTAGGTTGCGTGGGGTGCGCAGGCGCCACCTGACGGCCAGAGAATACAGCGATCTCCGGCTGGGACAGAGCGCCACCCTGCGGAACTACCTAGCAAAATTATCCGTCTCATACTGTGACATTATCCGCTGAAACATTGACCGTCTTAAATAGGTAGTGTATAGATACTTCCCGGTGTCTCTCAAGACGTCCAAGGCTATATATGCTCCCAAAACTTCATAAGGACGTAACAAAACCTCCCTTTCGCCCGATAGTGTCAGTATGTGGTTCGTTGTCAGAACCAATCGGGAGATATCTTGATAGCTTTTTGCAACCCATAGTACAACAACAAGCCAGCTACATTCAAGACACTACCTCATTGTTGAACATATTACAGAATGTAAGCACTGATCAAATTGCAGATTGATATTTATGTACCAACGACGTTACTGCTCTGTATACGTTAATACCTCATAAGGAAGGCATAGAAGCAATGGAATTGGCCTTACTAGAACATGAAACACCAGGAGTTGAAAACGTTTTTGCACTTGAGCTTTTACACTTAACATTGTTGCACAGTTACTTTGAATGGAACAGTACATTTTATGTCCAGAACAATGGAACTTCTATGGGTTTTGCCGGCGCACACCCTCGTACGCCAATATTTTTATGGCTAAACTTGAAACCGATCTTATTCTTCATAATGCAAAATGGACCGAACACCTAGTCTTATTCAAGCGTTACATAGATGACATCCTGGTCATCTGGAAAGGCAACATCACACTTCTAGAGAACAACATCCTTAATCTCAATAAAATCCATGGTCGAGTAAAATTCACTTATCAAATTGAGAAGAATAGCATCGCTTTTTTGGATGTATTGATTCAGATCGAAACAGGCAACATCAAGACAAGGGTGTACACTAAGAAGACGGACAGGAATAATTCTTTACATTTCCGGAGCTTTCATCAAAAATCCTTGAAACACCATTTACCTTAGTCTCAGTTCATCAGGCTGAAAAGTATTACTTCAGATCCAGTAGAATCTAATGCAATTATTAAGGCATTTGGCTAGAAATTTAAACAGAGGGGATATCCAGAGGAAGTCCTAGACAAAACCACCAAAAGAGTGAGAGCCATGGATAGAACATTGTTGCTACAAAGAAATGTACCTAAACGATCTAACACCATTGCCTGTGTTTTGAAATTTTCCACACAATCAGATCAAATTAAATCCATAATTATGAGACATTGGCCTATCATTTAAACTGAACCCGATTTTCAAGACATTTTTCCTGCACACCCTACATTTGCGATGCAGCGCTCCCGCAATCTGCAGGAGCTCCTTAAAAGACAACAAGCACCGCTACATAAGGAATATAAAGGCATGCAAAAATTTATGAATTCGGTACACTGTAACAATGTCATGGTTGGTAACAAGTTTAGTCATCCTACTCAAGGTCACACCATTGAGTTAAAACATTCCAGTACATGCGACACAGCCAATGTTGTTTATGCTCAGAAATGCCCTTGCGGCAAAATCTACGTTGGCAAAACTGAGCGGAAAGTTAAAATTCGTGTAGGAGACCACAAGAGCAACATTCGCAATCATAACATGAAATCCACTGTAGGGGCGCACTGGCTTGAGGCCAGACACAACATAACACAGCTACGCTTTACTGTCCTTGAAGCACTGAAATAAAGAAATGACGTTGATCCATCTAAAGCATTAGCGAGATCAGAATTCTTTTGGACCAAAAAATTGCATGCCCTGCAGCCTCAGGGGATGAATGATAGAATTGAATTGAACTGTTTTTTTAATTATAATAAGTAGTGTGATGTTGTACATTTGAGGACATTGCTCTGCATTTGAGAACATTATGTGGCTTTATACTCATATATACATGCAGTAATGTGGTTTCTTTTTGATTAATCCAGATGGCATGATGTTGTCATAATAACTTCATTCAATCTCACTTTATTTGTATTGAGATCGCGATCATTCCAAGTTAAGCTTGACATTAACTCTGTTCCTGCCGTCATATTCACATATGTCTTTCCCAGCATTGTTATTTTGACCCGTAATTTATTAACGATAATATCATGTCTAACGCACATACTGTTCACCCTACTTTCACTGGTTCTAGGTATTTTTTTGTATTTTTTCGTACTTTACTCACATTCTTTGCGCGCCTTTGCATCGTTGCCACAATTGGATCCAGGCGCCTTTAAGACGCCTCATGTTAAAATCTCCCATACGCGATGACGGCGCACCTTCACTTTTGCGCAATAGTCCGCGGGAGCTGTTACCGTTTCAGGTAAAGATAATGAGCGTATAATTGTTTTAACATTTTGGCACCTTAACAGCTCTAGAGCACGAGTAATCACAACTTTCCACAGCATTATTATTACTTTCCGGATGTTATCTCGGAGGCTACCGTGCACAATGCATGTTGGCACTAACATCATTCTTCCGGTTTCAATTATTATGAGCCGCGTTCACGCCGGGTATCACATTCCTCGAGTCACTTGTTTATGCTGATTCGTGCATTTTGATGTTCCTTCCTCACTTTTAATTAACTTTTAATCGTTCACTACAATTCTTTTGAGTTACCGCGCACCGTTTTTAACCACTGGACACTGTTTCTTGGTCACTGGGCACTTTTTACACCAAGCTCACATTTAAGCACTTTATACTGAAAGGTCTCCTGTTTCCGTTTCTTGTAGAATCGCAGGATAAGACCCCGAAGAAGGGTCAGTTCATGACCCGAAATGCATTGGGTTTTCTTCTGAGTTAAGAATCTTGTGTTTGAAACCTTACGTTGAATGTGCACGATGGTTAATGCATCTTATGAATAAAACAACGTAATATTGGATGAACTTATGGCTACAAGACGGAGTCTTTAAATCAGATTGGATTAATACCCCGTGGTATTGATAACCGTGCTCCCACCGGCACAAAGAGGTCCCTCTTCCTGCACTCTCAACCAGCTTTGCTTTTGAGCGCCCATGGACACGGCGCAGGTGGTTGCAGTACTCTGTGGTTCAGCAACTTTGAGTTGATACTATTAACTCGTGTGCACGTTGGCAAGAATTTCTTTAATTTCTTAAGAAGCATTAAAGCGCCTGCAGGAACAATGGGTCTTAAAACGTCATTGATTGCAGAATAAGTAATCTTTTCCGATCACTTTCCCTTTTGTTATCGATGCCCATAAGTGCTACTCTACACATTGATTTTTGCAACAAAACTCTTAATTGAGACCCTAAGGGAAGAGTAACTTAGATTGTGGGTATGTTCTCATGAACTATTTGTGTTCCTGTTCTGTGGCACACAAAGCAGTTGTTTCCTCTTCGTTTGGATATTTGCATATTACGTTCGCCTACCTTCAATAGTTATGGGAGTAATAGGTAACTGTTGCCCTTGAGGTATTTGTGCTTTTTTTTATATAAAAGATTTATTGCAGCAGCGTCTTATCTTTAGGATACAAGCAATGCACTGAATCAACACTAGAATAATACCTAATCCTGCCAGTGATTCTAAGTTGCCACCGTATAATCATTATACGTGGCCAGAAGACAAAGAAAGGTAAGATTTAAGGGTGGAGTGTGCACCCTCTCTGAGATGGTGTTTGCCCTCATTCCCCTCCCCCCCCCCCCCCCCCCCCCCCCCCCGAGTTATCATGTCCGCCCTGTCATGTTATTGTTTATTAAGGTTTCTTGAGGGCACGTGCTACAGGAGAAAGTTCAGCCTGTTTTATTGGAAGAGAGTGTTTGTACCAACAGGGTCCAACTTGGGTCAAGAAGGGCTGGATCATTGCCAGATGGTCATTAAAGACGCTGACTATGCAAATCAGTTCCATTTAGAATAATCAAATGGAATTGTATTTGATATAAGCATCCTGAAAACCGGGTATGAAATGGCATTCTTGAACTTAAATTGGACGCCGCCACGAGCCTCACAGAGTGGCTGCTAATCTAAATCCCTTTGCCACAGAGTCACGGTGCGGCAAACGGTGGAGAACACCCCTCTTGTGCTGGTTTGGCGCCCTTTCCAAAGAGAGTGACGGGAACACCCGTATATATACGCAAAAATGCTGTTGTACTCAACGGCGCACTAAAGTCGAATGGCAGGCAACATATTTGTTGTTTTTTAATTTGCATCCAAACCACATAAATGGCATTCATAAAACAATAAAAGCAATTGTGTATATTCATAAAGGTAGTTATGCACTCTTTTGCAGGAAAAGAAAGTCTTCTGATTCGGTCTCAATTTAGTTCCTGAAATCCTGTTTTCAGTTTCAGTAATCCGATACAACTCCAGTTTCTATGGAGTGTGCTGCCTAACACCCAAGGGTGCCGTTTAGAGCTCAAGTCCTAAAAAACCGAAGTGGGCTGTTGGAGCGCTGGTCGGATACAGTTTCAAACCCGTCCCGCTGAAGTTTTACCTTCTCAAGTTGAGCCAAGAGTCCCGTTCGCGGGGAAGAGTTTCTCCGGGAGCACAGTGAGCGGCACTGGCGATTGGTCCATGGTGCACGAAGAGCGTTGTGGACAGACAGACGAGAGTGTTGTGGGTGGTGATGCAAAGAGACGAAGTTGTGCCCGATCACGCTGATCCTTCGTGTGAGCGATGCACTTCTGGAACAAATGGGCCCATTTGTGGTCACGAGCAGCCCAAAAGCTTGATTCAAAGGGCCCAGTAAGTGTAGATGCAGAACCCACTTCAGAGGCCCAGAGCTTAGAGATGATACATCAGGCAAGAGTAGGACTCACAAAAGGCAGGGTCCAGCAGTTTCAGCAGAATTGTAGGAAGTATTTTGTGTCCCTGAGACGTCTGAAAAGAGGAGGCAAGCTAGCAGGCCCTTGGAGTCCCTCTGGGTTCAGTCCTTGGCCTAGGCAGGGCAGGCATCAGCAGGGGAGGTCTTTAAAGCAGAGTAGCAATTCCTCTGAAAATTCAGACAGAACTGAGTGGCAATCCTTAAGGATGGCAGCCTTTACTGCAGCAGAGTTCTTCAAAGGTCCTGTGGTGTACTGATTTGGTAGGGCCAAAGCCTTGGTACTTATATCCAAAGATGCCTTTGAGGTAGGGGAGGACTTCAGAAGGTTCTCTGAAGTACACATGGATTCCTTTCAACCAAGACCTGGCTCCAGACTACCAGTAGGGGGTAAATCAGCCCTTTGTGTCAGGGTAGGACACAACATATTCAGATGTAAGTGTGAGCCACTTCACCCCCAGACCTTCCTGTATTGTAGTTGTCACAAAGCATAGCTGTCACCCAGCCTAGACATGTATTGGAGACAGGCTGCAGGCATACAGAGCAGAGAAATGAACACTTTCTAAAAGTGGCATTTCTAAAATGCCAATGTCAAATCCATATTTACCATTAAAGAGGATTTATCCACACCATTCCAAAGATATCCCCAATGCTAGCCTATGGAAGGAGTAGGCCTCACAGCTGTTTTTCACTGCCAGGACATGTAAAATACATATCCTGCCTTTAAGTTACACAGCACCATGCCATTAGGGTAACTTAGGGCCTTCCTTAGGGGTGACTTGTGTGTATTAAAAGGGATGGTTAAGGATTGGCAAGTGGTTTTAAATGCCAAGTTGAAGTGGCCGTAAACTGCACACACAGTCCCTGCAATAGCAGGCCTGAGACAGGTTTGAAAGGCTTCTTGAGTGGGTAGCACAAACGGTGCCGCAGACCCACTAGTAGCATTTAATTTACACGCCCTGGGTATTGATAAACCACTTTACAAGGGACTTGCCAGTAAATGTAATATGCCAAACAGGTATATACCAATTATACACATGTTTAGGGAAGAAGCACATGCACTTAGCACTTGTCAGCAGTGGTAAAGTGCTCAGAGTCCTAAAGCCATCAAAAACGATGTCAGGAAAAGGAGGAGGAAGGCAAAAAGTTTGGGGTAAACCTGAAAAAGGCAATTTCCAATATGGGGGAACTTGCCAAATTAGGCAGAATGGATGTGACATCACTGGAAGTGACATCACCACATGTGGTATCACAATCAATCAATCAATCAATCATGGCATTTGTAAAGCGTGCTACTTACCTGTGAGGGTCTCAAGGCGCTGGGGTGTGGGGAATGCTGCTACTGCTCGAAAAGCCAGGTCTTGAGGCGTCTTTTGAAGATCAGTAGGTCTTGGGTCTGCCGTAGGTGGGTGGGGAGGGTGTTCCATGTCTTGGCGGCGAAGTGGGAGAACGATCTGCCACTGGAGGTCGCTCTTCGGATGCGGGGGACTGTGGCGAGGGCGCGGTCGGCGGAACGGAGCTGGCGGGTGTGGGTATAGAAGCTGAGTCGTTTATTGAGGTATGCTGGTCCGGTGTTGTGGAGAGCCGTGTGTGCGTGGTTGAGGAGCTTGAAGGTTATCCTCTTGTTGACGGGGAGCCAGTGCAGGTCTCTCAGGTGGGGTGTGATGTGGCTGCGGCGAGGGGTGTCGAGGATCAGGCATGCTGGGGCGTTCTGGATGCGTTGAAGCCGTTTCAGGAGTTTGGCCGAGGCTCCTGCGTAGAGTGCGTTTCCATAGTCCAGTCTGCTGCTGACGACGGCCTGGATGACCGTTCTTCTCGTTTCGGTGGGGATCCACATGTAGATCCTGCGGAGGGTGTTGAAGCAGGAGGAAGAGACGGCGTGGAGAGGGTGGAGTAGAGGATGATCCCTAGGTTGCGTGCGTGGTCGGTGGGTGTCAGTTGTTCTCAGTGCGGTCGGCCACCAGAAGTCGTCCCAGGCCGACGGGGTGAATCCGAGGATGAGGACCTCCGTCTTGTCCGAGTTCAGCTTCAGTCGGCTGTTCCTCATCCATTCGGTGATGGCCTTCATTCCTTCTTGGAGGTTGGTTTTGGCGGTGTGGTGGTCCTTGGTGAGGGAGAGGATCAGCTGGGTGTCATCGGCCTAAGGGATGATGTTGAGGTTGTGCATTCGGACGACGTGGGCGAGCGGTGCCATGCAGATGTTGAACAGCGTTGGGCTGAGGGATGAGCCCTGGGGCACGCCGCAGATATCTCTGTGGCTTCGGAGCGGAAGGGGGGGGAGAGGCAGACGCGCCGGGGTTCTGCCAGAGAGGAAGGAGGTGGGCCAGTCCAGGGCCTTCTCTTGCATCCTGGCATCGTGGAGGGGTGTGCGTAGTGTGCTGTGGCAGACCGTGTCGAAGGCGGCTGATAGGTTCAGGAGGATCAGGGCCGTGGTTTCTCCGTTGTCTAGCATGGTCCCGATGTCGTTGGTGGCGGCGATGAGGGCAGTCTCGGTGCTGTGGTTGCTGCGGAACAGGAGCAGGGAGATGGGCCGGAAGTTCTTGAGGTCCGCCTTGGGTTTCTTGAGTAAGACCTTGATCTCTGCGTGCTTCCAGCTCTCCGGGAAGGTTGTTGTCTCGAAGGAGATGTTGATGGCTTTCCGGAGATGGGGTGCGCTGGTGGTGCTGGCTTTGTTGAAGATGTGGTGAGGGCATGGGTCTGACGGGGATCCGGAGTGAATGGTGTTCATGATCTTGATGGTGTCATCGTCGTTAATGTTGGTCCAGGAGAACAGGTGGTTGGTGCGGATGGTGGTCGTGGGGGCGAAGGTCTCCGTGGTTGTCGGGGCGGTCGTGGTGTTGAAGCTGTTGTGGATGTCTGCGATCTTGCGGTGGAAGAAGGTGGCCAGCGAGTCGCATAGGTCCTGTGAAGGTGGGATGTTGTTGGAGCTGCGGTTGGAGAGTTCCCTCATGATGTGGAAGAGCTCTTTGCTGTCGTATGCGTTGTTGTCTAGGCGGTCTTTGAAGTAGGCCCTTTTGGCGGATCTGATGAGGTGATGGTGTCTGCGGGTGGCGTTCTTGTGGGCTGTGTAGCTGTCTGGTGTTCGTTCACGGAGCCAGTTCTTCTCTACCTTTCGGCAGGTTTGCTTGGAAGCCAGGAGGTCTTCAGTGAACCATCTGGCTTTCTTGCTGGTGTTGCTGTTGGGGGGGTTTCTTGAACGGGGCGAGGGTGTTGGCACAGTCGTCGATCCACTGTCTGAGGTTGCGGGCGGCGGTGTCTGGGTCGGTGGGGTCGACGGGTAGGCTCTGGGCGAGGGTGGTGGTTAGCTGGTCTTCTGTGACTTTGCTCCAGCAGCGGCGAGACATCTGTTGGGTGCGGTGGTGCGTGGTGGGTTTCCCGGAAGGTGAAGTGGATGCTGCGATGGTCGGTCTGGTGGAGTTCGTTGTGTGACTGAAGGTGACGTGGGGGCTTGCGGAGAAGATGGGGTCAAGCGTGTGGCCGGCGGAGTGGGTGTGTGTTGTGACGAGTTGTCTGAGTCCGAGGTTGGCTAGGTTGTCAATCAGGGTGGTGGAGTTGGTGTCGTCGTTGTTGTTCTCGGGGTGGAAGTTCAGGTCCCCGAGGAGGATGTAGTCTGTGGAGGCGAGGGTGTGTGTACTGATGAAGTCAGCGATGGAGTCGCTGAACTGTGGTCGAGGTCCGGGGGGTCTGTAGATGAGGGTTCCTGTGAGGGTGGTGTTGGGATCGGTGTGGATCTGGAAGTGCAGGTGTTCGGCGGTGCTGAGGGTGTCATCGGTGTTGGTCGAGACTCGGAGAGTGTTCCTGTGGACGTTGGCGATACCTCCTCCTACTCCGTTCGTGCGGTCCCTGCGGGTGATCTTATAGCCTTCCGGGACGGCTATGGCGGTATCGGGTGCCGAGGAGGGGTTCAGCCAGGTCTCCATCAGGAAGGCGACGTCTGGGGTGGTTGAGTCGAGTAGGTCCCAGAGTTCGACGGCGTGTTTGCGGGTGGAGCGGGTGTTGGCAGCCGGATGCTGGTGAAGCTTCAGTTCCGGCAGGAGAAGGGGCCTTTGGTGCGCTTCGGGCGGCCAGGAAGCAGGTCTGTGATCATCTGGTGTTAAGTGCGTGGAGGGTGCCGGCATTGTAGTGGTGTCGGGTGTCGTGGCGGTCGCGGGGACCAGGGGTTCTGGTGCTGGCTGCAGTCCGGGTGCGGACTGGCACAGACGGGCTTGCCTTAGGCACGCCTTTTGCGCGCCAGCGGCGCGGCCGCGCACCGACCGCCATTTAAGGGTAGGTGGGAGGGAGGAGCAGCTGGGAGGCAGGAGCGGCGAGCGGGGGGGCGGGGACGCAGAGGACGCAGTGGGGGGAAAAAAACAGGCGTAGAGGGGTACAGAAGGCAAAAGACTGGTAGGGGGCACAGTAAAAAGGGAAATCCAAGAAATAAGAATACCCAAGGCAAAATACACAGGCAAATTACAACAGGCAGAAGCAGAAAAAACAGCAGTACCGGCCTACCAAACCACCGTGGCCGAGGGGTCTTGAACCTGCGGTAGTGGTGGAGACAGGCAGCAGGGGACCACAGAGGCACTGGTGGAGCTGTGCGGCGTGGGGGGAGAGACCTGCCTTAAACGGGGTCAAGGGAAGTGGCATCACAAGCCATGACCTCACAGAAAGTGACTTGAGATCTGAAGACCTCACATATGTTTAGCAGGTCTATCATGATTACCTTTGAGCACATTACAATATATATTTTTTTTTTTTAAAAACCTTTATTTGTGCATAGTAAAAGAACAAATACGGGCCTACAACCATCAGGCCGGCCACAATACGGTTGAGCACAGAGACAAACAGTACATCCCCTGTGCGTCAAGGTCAAGATTAGCAATGATTCAGGATTCATACACTGGAGGGATCCTTGACACCAGGGGAAGGAGAAGTGAAGGTTAATTTTAAGGTTTTCAAAAAAATTTTTATCGAGAAAGAAATCAGTAAAGGATAGAAACAAGGAGATTCGAGTCCGCGAGTCGGCTTCATACACTGGAGAGCAGCAGCATCATTAAAACAGCCATAGAAAATCTCATACAGTAAGGCGATGCAGTTAGATAACAGGATCATCACAGTAGTAAATACGCACCCCCTAAAAGCCGCCCCCACTCAATCCACCCCACACCCGGACCCCGAATCGAAACAAGTATAGCGCAGAGACATGAAAGAAAGAGGCCCATAGAACTAAAAAGAAACAGTAAATTACCCCCCCACCCTACACCAATGCGGAGGCTATGGCCTGCCCCCCCCCAGCATAGTGCCTGTCGCCCAATGAACCCGAAATATAGACGAGAGAGAAAGTAGGAATAGAGTAAAGAAACTAAGAGAAGAAAGAAGAAAGGAGGCGGGGAGGAGCCCACGTATCCTCGGAGCGCCCGACACCACCGGCCAACCAAGCCTCCACACACTGAAACCCCACTACACCCAAAGGCGGTCGTGTGAAGATAGCATGTAACAACAAGGAAATGAAGGCAGACAGATCGCGACGAGTGCGCACAACATATGCAAACAATTCCAGTCCCAGTCCAGCCCGTCCGTGAAACTATGATGATAGAAAGTAATCTAGCCCTGGCCCGATCGCGGGCTTACGATTAGACCCGCCCCCTCGTGAATGCCCCGCATCCCGAACAGACAAAGACAATATGGCCGCTTGGAAGAAGATGGAGAAGTAGAGTCACAAAATGGCCGCCGATCATCTATTGAGGTCCCCTTGCACACCATATAAAATCCAGACCTGGCTTGTAAAGTACATGAGTTCCACATAAAAGGAGCCGTAGGCCACCGTGAACGGTTCCTCGAGGTCGTCAGGTGTAGTTCAGCTGGAAGGTCCTGCGGGCACGGTGAGGCAGGCAACAACAAAGCAGGCAGCAATGACCGGGGAAACAAAGTATCCGCCATTGAGCAGGAGAGCGATTGATCCTGAGCGCCGGGAAAGCCAAACGCAGACACCAGTGGAGCACCGCTACACCCAGTCGTTACTTCCCCGCAGGAGGACCACAGCACTGGCAGACTCACGTCTTGTTGATCACAAACTGGGCGCTCACGACCCGCAGCAGACAGTGTAGAGTCGAACCGCTCACTCAGCGTTTGCAAGCCGACACACAATTGCAGACGAAAGTCCCGCAGGGCAGCCAGAACGGAGCCGTATGTCAGCGGAAGCTGCGCCCCCACAGCGGCAGCAATCCGGGACGGCACTGGGGAGCTGGAGTCTGGTAGAGGGAGGGCGAAGCGGGCAGCGGGCGAGACCGGAGCATCACCCCCCAGCAGCGAGCAGGCAATCAGCGCCATGTTTTACCGCTGAACGGTACCGTGGCCAGGGGGGGGATCGTGACAAGGAGGCAATTCCCAACAGGTCTGCGCCGCAACAGGTGAAAGCCAACAGTCGCTTCCCCTCCCTCGGGCTCTCTTGCAGCCGACTAGACCATAGAAGAAGGGGGTCTGCAGCCTTCCACAGCGTGGTCCACAGAGCGGGGTAGGAGACCCGTCACGCCGGGGCTTACCCTCTAGCTCCAGCCCGTCAGGTGCAGGGTGCAGGAGGTGTCCGGGCGTCTCTCCCCCGGCTCCTCCGGCGACCGTCCGTGGCGTGAGGCGGGATCGGGACCTCGGGGCTCAGATTTGCACCAGCGGGTCCGGTGACTGCGACGCTTCCAGGGGGCCGGCCGAGGCCACAGTAGAGCAGGGGTCCAGTGCGGGGAACAAAGGCACCAAGAACTCCGGCATCCGGGCGGGCTAAGACTTCGGGAAAGCGGCGGCGCAGTCAGCGCGTCGTCGCACGCGTTGCACCTCGAAAATCGGCAAGGATAGGAATCAGGATGATAGTCCGAGGCCAAGGGCCGACGGAGCCGGGCGCTCAAGCGACTGCTCCGGTCGCCATCTTGGCTCCTCCCTCCGCACATTACAATATTGAACAAATTTAGATTTTGCATTGGGGTTGTGCCAAAATATTGACACAAACTCCGGGCCTCAACTTCTATATTTATTTTTTTAAACCCTGACACAAAGAAATTGGCAGCAAGGAAAAACGTGTTAGTAATCTGTTCTGCTTAATTGGTTACAATGTCTGTATTTTAAAATATCTTATGGGGTTAAGGCACCTGCTGCAGAGATCTTTATGTGCCAGCTAAATCTCGGGGAATAATAATTACGGTTTGATAACTCAAGAGGTTGACATTTTTGCTGGAGAGATCTGTGTTTTGTCTGGTCCTAGTTTTGAATCAAAGTAGCATAGAGGGTTAATAAGTCTTATGCAAAGTACATCATGCAGATGACAGATTTTTATTTTATGTAAATGGATAAGTTGAATTCTGCTTCTAAGATGGATATCCTTTTGTTACTTGCAGTTCATAAATTGTAGTTCTCCTAATATAGCACAATGAGGTATGAAGTACATGTGACTCCTACACCTTGTAACCTTCACTGTTTTATGAAAAACCTCCTTAATACGGATGTACACACATGATTTATTGTCAATGTATAATCTGTACGTTTGATTTAAAGCGCTCGGACACCCTGCAATGAGGTGAGTAATGCTAAAGCGCTATAAAAGAAATAAAACAAAATATTGGAATTTAAATTGTTATTTGGGTAAATACTGGGGTGGCCAGCACAGGCGCGGTGCGTCCATTGGGGCGTGGGGGCGTAGCCCCCCCGCCCGCGCCTCGCGCCTGCAGCTCTCCCTCTCCTCTGTGAAGCCCGCGCCTCGCGCCCGCAGCTCTCCCTCCTCTGTGAATGTCAGTCAGCATGACGTCGGACCGTGGGCGGTCCGGCGTCATGTTGATTGACATCATTGTCAGACGCCTTTGGGAAAGGCAGCACAAGTGCGCATGAGTGGGCATGGAGCTTAATTTTTACTCCGTGCCCAGTCATGCGTACTTGTGTTTTTGCTGCCTTGCGCATGCCCATTAGGAGCCCCTCGGTCTCCTAATGGGCAGGCGGCGGGCGAGGAGTAGGCGGTGCCGTCAGCCAATCCTGGCGCTGCTGCAACGCCAGGATTGGTGTGAGGGCCGGGTTGCCAGTCACTTGCGTCACGGTGTTCTGGACCGTTTGAAGGAGCAGAGAGGCGCCAACGCGGGCCAGGAGAAGGCGAGGCGGTCACCGGTCAGGTAAGTGTTTTTTTATTTATTTTAGGGTGGTTAAGGTTTCCTGACTGTGACCCGGGCCGTCGCTGGTGTATGTCACGTGGTTCCTTCAGTGCACGTTTGAACTATTAGCAGTGGTCATTCTGCCTTTGTGCATGTGGTGTAATTTAACATTTCCAAAACCTGTTTTACGGGTTTACTTTTCAACTGTATTTACCAAAGGCGCATGCTATCTGCTTTCAAAGGTGTTTTGTTACCAATTGTGTTAACCATAGGACTTAGCCACTGCCTGTAATCTAACGTTTTGTGTCTTGTACAACCAAAGCTGGGTGGCTTCAAACTTGTCCTGATATCACCCGATACTCAGTTATACATCATGTTCATCAAATAAGATTGGCTACGTGTTTCACAATTAGCATTTGGTGTTTTAAATAAACCACAACATGCAACACTTATGGACAAAGCCAATAATCATACATTTCACTGGTAGATGTAAGTCATTTGTGTGGATCCCATAAATGGCCCAATGGGGCAGGTCGGTGCAATCACTGTGGGTGCCAGAATTATGGGTCCTTCCGTTGCAGTGCTGTCCACACACTGATGGCCATCGGGCAATTCACAAATGTGAATTACTCGTGTAAACCGTAAATTATGCGGGTACTGTGTTGCAAAATGAGACACGTCTGAGGTTAGCTTGCAAAAAAATACAAAGCTGTGTACGTATGTTATGCAAAGTTTGCATAATTTCTGGTGAAGTTGCCCATGGATGAGTAAATGTAGTTAACCCAATAGAGGGGCCAGTTCTCTGTAAGTATTCCTAAATAATTTTATGAATAGGCCCCGAACTGTTCAGCTCTCTAACTAAAATTGCAAAGAGGGGACAGTCCTTTCTATTTGCATTAATTGTGTATGAATATTCTATGAAAATGTCTAATTATTTTATTTACAAAGAACTATAACTATTTATGCCAAGTACGCCTAGCAATAGTGGTGATGATGTGAATCTCACGTGACAGGTCACCTGATAAAGAGAGATCTTGAATTAGGGGAATATTGGACAGGTGGGTCTTGAGCCTCATTCTGAATGAGAGGATATCTGGTGACCATCTTAATTAGATAGGCCGGGAATTCCAGGTAGTGGGAGCGGCACCTGGAAAAGATTATCTTTGAGCCAGGTAAGTATTGCATTTCTGGTGTTTGATAGTGAGCGAGTGTGGGATATTCTGGAGTCACCAGATATTTTGATAATTCAGTTTCAATGATCGGTCTGCCCAGATGGATGGCTTTGAACATGAGGCAGCATATTTTGAATTTTGCAGCTTTGTGGCTTCTAATGCAGACGAACAGTTGAATTACTTCATTAACCTTCTTGCTTTGTCAAATTTGCTTGAAAATGCACCATTTGCCTGCTCTTTTTAAAAACAATTCTTGGGGGAGATTTCCCCCCCCCCCGCCCTGAGCCCCCCTTAGGTTGTTCAGGCTTGCTCACTACGCTCGCTTGCCGATGTGCACTTCCCCGCAAATTTTACGCCCTACCACTTTCGGATGTCACCAGCCGCGCCTGGGCCAGCACATCTGACATTCTTACAATGTATGCATACCTCTTATATACAGGGACTGAACAAAGTCAAAAGCATTTAAGTACCTGTGAAGTGATAAGATGTGTGCCTTTGTTTCCTCTCCATTGCATCTAGGTGTGCGGCTCCCCGTAGCTCCCAGCAAGAATACTCTAACGAAAAGAGGCCTAATAGCTCCTTAACTCTAGCTTTTGTTAGGGGTAAAACTGGAATCTGATGAGCCTCTTGCCTGCCTGCACTGCTGAAAGTGTCCCAGAGTCAGAAAATTACACCAGGACCAGCTCACCATATTTCTGTGAATTCCGGGGGAAGTAAGAAAGAACCGTGCACTCCGCTGAAAGTGGGTAGAGAGGGTCGGTGTCTACCCTCGACTCGAGCCCTGGTGCCCTTTGGACTAGCGCTGTCACCTGCACAGTCACAGGAGCATACCTTCGTATTCATTTCGGCACACTGTTGTTTTTTAGCGCCATTGCAAATTGGGAAAGCGATTTCAGTCAGATTTTCGCCCCACCCTACTCCCTACAAAATTCAAGATAAATGATATTCGAGTAAAGTTTGAAAATAAAGGTGTGCTGCTTTTAGTTCGCTTGAGAGATTAAAGCGCAGGGTTTTGTAAACATAGGTCCAGCTGTAGATAGTTCCGTTTCCTTGTGGTTTTCACAGGGTCACAGTGATCGATTGGTGACTTATTTTTAAACGATTTGTCATCACTCAGAACCAAGCCGGCTCCTGTTAGTCCACGTGGCGTCCTTTAATAAAGCAGAGCCTGCGAAGCGGACTCGCACGTATGCCGGGGCTAGGCTCCTGGTTTAAGATGCGCTAATCCACATACACGGTTTTATTGATCCGCCCCATTCTCTACAGCCTTAGCCGCTTTGTATTGAGCTTGTGGAACAATATGTGCCATGCTTAGTTCTCAGCCTGTGCCAGCTTATAGCCGTGCCTGTGCGCGCGAATGGAGCGTGCTGTCCCTTCCAACAGGCGAGAGAGAGAAGTGATGGCTGAAAATCTTGGATCAGTCTCAGACCCTGGGCTGCATTCCTGCCCGTCATTTGTGGCTTACTGTGCCACCACAAACCAGGCACATCGCTTCAGTCGTGGTTCCGTTCCAATAGCGAAGGGTAGCCCAGCCCGCACTGCTAGGACACTTCCCCTCAGTACATGCACTCGAGCAGTGACAGGCATTTTCCCGACTTGTTGGGCAGCGGGCTCATCAGTGAGACACGGTTTGACTACTAGCTACAGCTCGGTGAGCTTTGGGTAGGGGTGGGCGGAATTTGCAAAAGTGACTTTCGCAAATTATCGCGAAAATGTTACAAATCTCCGCAAACACACGGAAATATCGCGAAGATGCGGAAGATTTTTTCCCGCCTGTTCGCGGTATTTTCTGCATGGTCGCGGCTCGCCAACTTACCCATGCGGTTGCTCCCGGGTGCGGCCATCTTGTTTTCACTCTTCTCGCGGTGCATGATCGCGAGAAGAAAGACTGGATCGCGCGACCAATGACATTACTGCGGGCGCGAACTGTCCCGAGACAGCGGAAATGGCTACCAACAATCCAACATCTTGTGGAGAACGCGACCGGATCGGGAAAACTTGTCGGCGAGCGCGGGGATTCAGGTAAGGCGATCGCGCGCGCGAGAATGTATTATTTGACAGCGCGAGCAAGAAACAAATTATCGCTAAGCTGCGGAATGTGGAAAATTTGACATTTTGGCGCTCTCCGCGGAACGCGAAAATGTCAAATTATCGCAATTTCCGCGAGCGGAACAGAAATTTAGCCCAGGCCTAGCTTTGGGACCCTCGTTTGCGTAGACCCATTGCACATGGGGCTATCCAATGGGGGGAGGGGCAGAAAACGGGTGTGCGTGTGCCATTGGGATACACCTGCCAATGTTCCAAAGGCAAAGCGTTCTAGAAGGGTTCGAGAAAGGGACGCGTTTTGAGGTGCGTCGAGCAGAGTGGTTTAAGAGCAGCTTCACGCATGTCAAGTTCTGTCAGTTCTTGGAATGTAAACATAGGCGTGCAGGTGCTGGCTTTCCCAGAATACCCGTTTGCTGCTGAGAAGGGCTGTTGCTCTCCCGTTGAAAGCATCACGCCCGCCCTGAAAAGTGTTCGCGCCCTCCCTGTCAAATGAAGGAAGCTAAGTTGCTCAGTACATGTCCCCTTAAAGTCCTTGGTTCTATGCCCACAAATCGTCTCTTTGGAAACACGTGGTAGGTTGAGAATAGCAACCGGATGTTGCATGTGCATTTTGTCAACACAAAAAGTAACAAAAAACGATTATTTTTGGGGAGGGATGGGGGGGGGGGGAAGCAGACCACGGACCCAGGATTGTGTGAAAAAAGCCGCTTTTATTGGAACAGGTGCACATTACAAATTAACAACCTTGGCAAAAGCCTTCCAAAACTAAACCTCACTAAATAAACAGTACACCTAACCCCGCACCCCGCCCCCTCCCCTAAATTTCTTCGAACCCGCCCCGCCCGTACATTACAGCATTTAAAACAATACCAAACATTACATTACCATATACCCCATAAAACCTATAAATACAAACCTTCCGTTAAACAAACTCCCCTGCCTGCCCCAACCTGTGTAACCAAACTAAAATAACCAACCTATCCTTTCCCTGTCGATAACCCAACTTCACAATTAATCAACCAACCTCAGCCAAAAACTGTCCAAATACAAATAACCCCCGCACTGCACCTGCTCCAAGCGACAAATACAGAGCCGAAAACCCCTGAGCACCTGTCCCACAAAAACACCAATGAAAAAGGAAAAAATAGAATATTAACTTAAAAAATTCCAAAAATTAGGGGGAGGGAGGGAGGGAGGGGACAAAAATTACCAGCCAAGCTCCCATTCACCAGGTCACCTTAAAACCTAAAATGGTGGCTGGGAGCAGGAGCCCAAAGCATATATACTTGGGCTCCTTTTGGGCTATAAACTAAGAGGCCCACATACAAAATGGCCGTCGCGAGGCCAGCCTCCCCCGTAAGCCCCTCCCAAACCGCTCGGGGGGGGGGGGGGGGCCTTCCTGCGGTCGTCTGCACCCCCCACCCCCAAGCCCCCCTTGGGAGGGAGGAGCGGGGGGGGAAGCTGAACACGGACCCAGGATTGTGTGAAAAAGGCCGCTTTTATTGGAACAGGTGCACATTACAAATTAACAACCTTGGCAAAAGCCTTACAAAACTAAACCTCACTAAATAAACAGTACACCTAACTCCGCACCCCGCCCCCAAATTTCTTCGCCCCCGCCCGTACGTTACAGCATTTAAAACCATACTAAACATTACATTACCATATACCCCATAAAACCTATAAATACAAACCTTCCGTTAAACAAACTCCCCTGCCTGCCCCTTTACAGCTATCACTCCCCCAACCTGTGTAACCGAACTAAAATAACCAACCTATCCTTTCCCTGTCGATAACCCAACTTCACAATTAATCAACCAACCTCAGCCAAAAACTGTCCAAATACAAATAACCCCCGCCACCCAGAAAGGAGGGGGGGGGGGGAGCTACCCACCCCCCTTTCTGCCCCCCTCAAACATTAAACTCCCTGACCATGCTCTTGAACGTTCACGCATCTGGCCAAAACTTCCCTCATTTCAAGCAGATATAAATCCATACCCAGCTTAGATAAATGCACTCCATCACCTCGAAAAAATTCCACTGCCTCAAAACGGATGTCTTTGTGCGTCACTCTCCCAAACCCCAAACTGCGGCAGAGCCTTGAAATCTCCGCATTCACTTTCCTCCGTGCCCTATCAATAGCTCTGGGATTCACAGCCCCTCTCCAGACTCTCCGCGGGACCAACTCAGTACTCAAAACATGACATCCCGACCAGCGCTCCTTTAATAAGGCTAAATCCCTCTTCATTGCCCGTAGTGGGACCACACCTTTAACTCCGCAAAGATCATTTTCCCCCAAATGTATCAACAAAATATCCGGGCACTGTCCCCTCACCATTGCATTATTGAAACACGGAATAAGGTCCTTCCACTACATACCCCTTTCCCTTTCCACAAAAGTTTGAAAAAATGCTCATTAAACCCCAACATTTACCCGAAATAACTTTGGCAAGCCTGAACCTGTGCCCATTTGATGAACGAATGCCCTACAATCCACCTAGTCAACTCCTTCAAATGGGGCCCAGCCACGGAACCTGAAAAGAGAAAAACAGAATGAGACTCATAAAAGGGGGGTTGACTGGTGCGCCTCCCCCGCATTAACTCTCACATATTTTTGAAAACAGTCTGACGACCAGCGCCCCAGCTGCATAATGTCCCCTTGAGACCAACCCCTATTAATGCGCTTAAGTCCCTGCCCCTATCCTAAAAGAATGAGTCACAAACTGAGCCCTGTCCAACCCAATCCTCTGTAACCCCTTACGCAAAACCATACGCAGCTGGTAATCTGTTACCCGAGAGCCATTGATATGTTTAAAAACCAAGTCGCTCTCAGCCCCACCTGACAAAGCCTTCCATTGCCTTGCCAACCGCAACGGACACGTAGCACTAGGAGCTTCTGCCTCCAACCACACCCCTTTACCTATGCCCCTCTGATCGGTTTTCGAGCTGGCCAGCCAGATGTTCAGGCCCTTGTCCGCAAAAAACACATCTTGCCAGCAAATGCCCCGCCTAAACTTAGTACCTAAGAGCTCCGAAACTCGAAAAGCCCCAAAAAACATGAATGCCATAAGGGTGGCAAACAAAGAAGACTCAAAATCATCCCTGCAAACCACAGGTAAAACATCCAACAAACGTGCCAAAGTCTGCCAAGAAAGAGGTGAGCGAGCCAATGTAACCCCTCCCTGCTCCCTAGCCCAACCCTCAAGCATCCTCCTACCCACTTCACCAGCAGAAGGGGAATAACCCCAAGGGTTTTTCTACATGAAAGCAATTCCTGCCAATTTCCCAGCAATCGTGACCTTGGGCAAGCCTCTCTCAATGAGGTCCAATATAAACTGAATAACATCCTCAGAACGGCGCCAAGACTCTTTCCTCCTGAAAGCTCCAGATGCCAAAAATTCCTTCCAGGCAAGTGCATATGCGGCCCGCGTGGACGCAGACAGGGAACCTACCACCAATTGAAATGCCCTATGTTGCCTACATACCAGAGATGCTCCGGCATCGGGGTCGGTGTCCTGTCCGCCTCCTTGGCCAGCCCATGGAATCTCCCCCACTGCGAATGAGACAAAGCATCCGCTATGTCATTGTCCACACCCGGAACATGCAAGGCCCTGAATGAAATATAATAACGCAGACAGCCCAGCACAAACACCCTCAACAACTTCAAAATCTGTTCCTCCCTTGCTGACTGCCTGTTGACAATTTCCACCACTGCCATGTTATACACCCGGAAGAGCACCTTTTTATGCTCCATGTCCTTCCCCCAAATGGTCAAAGCCACGAGTAACGGGAAAAGTTCCAAGAAAGTAATGCTCCTCCCTCCATTCCTCCAGTCCTGCGACCACTTCTCTGCGCACCACTTACCCTGCCAGTAAATGCCAAAACCATCACTGCCTGCCGCATCCGAAAACATTTTAACATTCCACTGTACATCCTCCCCTCTAGACAGCGGCACACCGTTAAAGGAGTGCAAGAAAACCGACCACATGCGCAAGTCCTCCTTCACCCCTGCTGACAAGCGCACATGATGGTGCGGTAAATGCTGACCTGCCAATGCGCTGCCTAGCCGCCTACAAAACGTCCTACCTGCCCTGACCACTCTGCAAGCAAAATTGAGGTGCCCCAGTAACACTTGAATGTCCCTCACCGTCACCTTTGTTTTAGACAACATTCTGTCTAACAAGTCCAGCATTTTAAGTTTTTTGTCATCAGGCAAGCAAGCCTGCATCGCAATAGAATCAATTTCAGTACCCAAAAAGGATAAGGCTGTAGCAGGCCCCACTGTCTTTTCAGGTGCCAACTGCACCCCCAGTTCCTCCATGAGCTCATGGAAAGTGTCCAGAGCAATCTGGCACTCCGCGGAGCCCGGGGAACCAACGAAAAAGAAATCATCCAAATAATGCGTGACCAAAACATGCCCAGTGCGCTGCGTAAAATACCATTGAAGGAAGGTGCTGAAACATTCAAATAGTGCACATGACAGAGCAACCCATCGGTAATTCCTTGTTCACGTACCACTTGCCCTCAAACTGGATCCCCAAAAGAGGCCAACCGTCAGGATGGACTGGAAGCAACCGAAAGGCCGACTTGATGTCACACTTTACCATTTCTGCAGTTGCGCCCGGGGTCACCACTAGGGACATAGCCACGTCAACTGAGGAATATGACACTGAAGCTGTATCTTCATCAATAAAATCATTTACCGACGACCCCTCTGGCCATGACAAATGCTGAATCAGCCTGAATTGCCCCTCTTCCTTTCTAGGCACTACCCCAATAGGGGATATGATCAAATTCTGAACTGGCCGATCATCAAAAGGGCCTGCCATCCTCCCTTCACCCACTTCTTTAATCAGTTTCTCCCGCACCACTGTGCTATGTTCTGCCGCTGATTTCAAATTATCTGCCCATCTTCTGAGCCTCGGCCCCTGGTAACCCAAATGGAATCCCCACTGAAACCCTTCCAACAGTGTCTGTTTTGCCCCCACATCCTCGTACCCCCGCAAAGCCTCCCCTAGCTGTGCCAACCTAATTGGCGTATGAGCCCTTTGGCCCAGTACCTTGTGCTCCCCTGCCCCCCCTTCCACCCTGGTGTTGCTGCAGTGTGCCCGATGTACCTGCGGCTGACTGCTGCCCTTGCTGCCCGCCTGGCGGCCTAATGCCCCAACAGTTAACAAGGGGATGTTTCTTTCCGCACTTAGAGCACTCATGGCGGTACTTGCAATATTCCCGTGTGCATAAGCCTTTATTGAAATCCCAACATGCTCTGATTCCAGTTTGTGTCGCAGCCGCGCTTCCCACCCCACCACGGGTGGGCTTCCCCTGAAAGGGCCGGTAAACTAAAGGCAAGCCGCTGGCTGTGAAAATGGTCTTGCCCCCAGGTGCAGCCCCTATTGTATGCTGCCACAAATCATTGTCTAACGCCCCCCATTTTGCTTCAGAATCCCATGCCATTCGCGCCCGAAACTCTTCGTCACTCTGTGCCCAAGCATAACCACTACCCGTAATTTGGGCTTTCCGTATGACGTCCATATACTTAAATATAGCCACGCAGCGCTCAGGATATTTCTCGCCATAAACGCTGGCCTAAACAAAAATGCCGCCGTCCAATTCTCAATTGTCAACTGCACCTTAGGGCGTTTTGCTAATTCATACTCTTCCTCTTTAGAGCCATCTTTAGACCGCACCTCCCTATGAATAGCTTCAAAATCTCCACGTATTCCCCTTTCCATATGCGCTCCTTCGTTGCCAGCATTAAATGTGCACCCAAAGGCTTTGTCACACCCATGTAAGGGAGTTTCTTAATTTTCAATTCCTTACTTAACAAAGGCTCTTTCCCACCTGCAGTGTCCGTGTTAGTCCCACTCTCCACCTTGGTGCCCAGCACTAATCCCCCATCCTCCGTGCCTACCCCTGTGTCTGTAAAATATTTTCCTTTGTACAATCTCCCTTCCGTCACCTCCCCACTCCACCCCCCCATCCCCACAGACACCATTTTAGGTTTGGCCTGTGTTGCAGCGGACTCACCTGGCTCTAAAGAGGATGCTCGGATGGACTCCGGCCGCCGCGCCGACCTCTCATATGAATCACCCATCCCATGCGCCCTCACCGATGGGCCGCGCTCTCTTTTGGGTCTGACCACCACTGGCTGTTTATGGGGTACTGCTCCTGCAACCTGCAAAAAACTACGAGACACATGAGGGCCCCCCCTCACCATCCCACAATTCCCCTTCCTCTGGGCTGTCCTCATCGTAATCCAGCAGAAGTGGCTCTTCCACTTGCAAAACCTCTTTAGCAAATTCCACAGTACGGGCCTTACCGGATCCTGCATGACCCCAACTGGCCCCAACGGCCCCTGATGGACTACCTATCGGGGGAGCCGACTGTACACGCCGGTGCTCCCCCCTCCGTTAACTCTCATGAAAATCCATTTCCTGTGTGAAAGCTGACCACCGTGACCTGCCTGACGTTGGGGCCAACGAAGTCGCGCCGGACCTTCGTGCGTTGGCCGTGACGGGATCCCCCGCCGGTACAGAATGTGCCGCGCAAGGCCTCACCCTCTCCTCCCTTCGGCGCCACCGGGCCGCACCACGCCCTACCGAGTCTGCTGCGCTGGAGCTTTTCCTAACCTGTGAAGAAAAATTTTGGACTGGTGTGCTGGGTCCCTGCAAACCGGCCGCTGCCCGCTGAACCATACCGACTCGAGGCGTAGAAACCACCCCTTCCTCATCCTCACTCCAATCCAACATTGCCTGAACCGACGCAGAACCCGAAGCCTGACCGCCCCACGGACCAATTTTCCTTCAAAAACCACACTCTTGCGTCCTCTAGACCCAACTTCTGCCAATGACCTCTGACCCAAACCCTCCTCACGCCTCCAGACCTGAAAAGCCTCCCATGCGTCCCCGAGACCCCGAACCCCCTCTGCCCATGAAGGAAACTTAACCAAGCCCTCCCAGTCCGGGCCCCCCGCAGCAGGCTCAAAAACACTATCATCCCTACTTTCCTCTCCAAAACCAGCCCCTCCAGCCGCTACAAATACAGTACCTTCCCTACCCTTTACAGGGGAAACATAACCCCTTGAACGCGACAAAACTGGAGTCCCAAAAGTCTCAAACTCTCCATAATAAACCCCCTTATGCTGCGAACTCCATCCCCCAACCTGAGCCCACTCGCCCTCTCCCAACGAACTTCCCCCAACAGACTCCGGCTCAACTCCCCCCGAAGGGGGGGAGAAAACAATAATGGGCTATCCAGCCCTGTATCCTCATTACCCTCTTTTCAACTAGCTCAACCCCCATGTCCTGCCTTGTGCCAGCAAACCCCAAGGGGAGCCTCCCAATTCCAAACTTCCTGCCACACGAGAACCTCCCCCATCCCCTGTGCTTCCCACACTCTTAATTGCATGAAGAGCGAACTCCGCGCGTGATAAATCCTCCCCACTCGCGCTCGATATGCCCCCTGAGGCCACACGACCTGACAGTTTGCCCCTGCCGCTCCCAGCCTGCTCCGCTTCGCATTCCCGTCCCACCGACGCCGTGGGAAGCGAGGCAGCACGCCTCTTAACGGCACGCCCTCCCCCGCACTTGCCTCTCGCAGCGGGGGAGGAATAAGAGCGCCCTCCCAATACTGGCGAAAATGCTTCCGCCCCATTGTGCCACACATCACCCTCCACACCGCCCTCACCACCTGCCTCCCCCGGCGCTCCCACCGCACAAGGCCGTAATAAACAAGCCGGGGCCGCCTTTTTAAAGCGCGGGCGGCCCCGCTCACTCACCAGAACCGGTCGCGAACGCTTCGGGCAAGTACATGCGGCCACCTCCGCCGCCACGCCTGCCGAAGCCTGTCGGGTAGGTCTCGACGGCCCCGCGACCTCCCCTATGAAAAGGTCCATCCAGCCCGCCTCACTCAGGAGCCGGAGGGCCTCTAAGACGCGATATTCTTCTGCCGCCATAATCGTCCTGCAGATTGACACACAAAAACAACTATAATTATGAAAAAAAATTCCAGACAAAAATTACCAGCTAAGCTCCCAGCCACCAGGTCACCAAAAAACCAAAAATGGTGGCTGGGAGCAGGAGCCCAAAGCATATATACTTGGACTCCTTTTGGGCTATAAACTAAGAAGCCCAAATACAAAATGGGCGGCGCGAGGCCAGCCTCCCCCCCCCCCCCCACACCCCCCCCCCGCATGCCCCTCCCAAACCGCCAGCGGCCCCCCCCCGCCCCCGCCCCCCCAGCCCCCCTTGTCGTTATACTGAGCAGTGAAAATACAGTTTTCACTTCTCCGTATAACGACAAACATCGTTTTTGTATTGTAACGGCGGCTTATGTTACCTCCACCCCGTTGTTCAGCGTATGGAGACCTGGGCAAGGAAGAGACGAAGAGAGCAGTAGGCATTATATGGGCGAGTTTAGTTTTTTTTTTTTTTTTTTTTTAAATTCCACAGCGGACTCTTTCTGTAGCGATACTGCACGACTGGTTTAAGTGAAATTGACTTACATGTGAAATGGTGGCTTTGAAGGAGAACTGTTTGCAGTGGTCTCTTATGAGCGCCAACCTTGTTTCCCTCTGCAGGCCAACGTCTAATCCTAGATGACACCGTGACGGACGCAGAGAGACGCCGCCGGCTATCGGAGCTACAACTGAAAAAACGGGCCCCAAAAACAATAAGACTGAGAACACGGAGCGTATCAGAATAAGCAGCCAAGGTCCATAAGAAATACAGAGGAAAACAAATAACGGCTTTCCGCCCCTCAGTTTCACTAAACGAAAGGAAACCAGGGAAAACAAGGATATTCCACGGAAAGAACTAATAGGAATTCGGAATAAAAGAACCAGGAGTCATCACGGCTACCTGGGTTTACGTCTCCCAAAGTATTTAAGTGGCCAACTACCAGAAATATATGGTGGGTTCTCCACAACAGAAATACGGGAAGAGATTTTTCAAATACGGGAGTTGAAAAATAATGTCTGGTCTTGAAAAAGAAGGCACAATTTGATCAGTCCTTCGAAACGCATTGACGCCCTCTAACGAAAATCCACAATCTTTTCCATCTATTGATGGACAGTAGACTTTGATGTTTCACATTTAAACACCTTACAAGTTGGTCTAATTGTTAGTTGTGAATGTGGTAATCAATGACAGATATTTTTGTCTATTGGTTTTCTCCCTGTTAAGCAACGTGGTAGACAGTGATAGATAGGATTATGTTATATTGTGTTTTTTAATTTTGCATTTTTTATATATGTTTTTATTGTGACCAAATGCAGCAACAAAGGTCTTTTGAATTTTTAACTATTGTTGATTGACAAAATACTATGTGTAAAGATTTATATAATAAATTGAAGTGAAAAAAGTTTTTTCGTGACGTGAGGAATTTTTGTGCCAATACAGATACATGCATGAGTGATTGAATAGTAGTGGTGAATGTATGCTAAATGATAGCTAAAATAGCACGGGATTCCCCCTTCTTTTTCTCCCAGAGGACATCTTCTGATTTAGTTTTGTGATTTAACTCTAGTCCTTTGGGTTACCAAGGGTTCCTCTCTTTATTTATACACACACAGCGTCTAATCCTACCTTGCACTGTCCTGAGATACTGGGCAGTAACGGAGTATGCACATCAAGTAAAGACTATCTGCATCTAGAGGTGTTAGAGTGCTCGCCTGGGGCATATTATACAAATTCACTCCGGTGCGAAGTGCGGTGTTGGCGCCTGATTTTAGGGCCTATGGAATCTTTGATATCACAGAAGACTCCACTAACACTTCTGTGACCCCTTCTGGAGTATGGATCGCAATGGACTGACCCCAAGGTACAGTATTTGTATTTGCACGAGGTTCGGCCCCATGCATTTAACGGAATTCATTTTCCCTGTGCTGTATTACAGACCAGGGCACAAGAGAAAACCGGTCTAGGGAGGCGCTCAGAGTGCGCGCCAATATGAGGCGGTGCAGTCAGTGAGTCCTCCGAGAACATCTCTGGCGGGAGGGGAGAGGTGTTCCTGGGACCTCGAGACTTTTCCTCCCCGGCCCTCACTGTTCAGAGTTACCTTGTCTCTCTGCAATGTTGTACTGTTCCACCCCTTGCACATGTCTGGCCTGCAACGGGCACGGCATATTTGTTATGCATGATTGGGCACAGACTCTCGCTCTGAGCTGGGTGGCCCTAATGAAGGCTTCCCCACGGCGTAGATGTGGACAGTGCGTCAATCTGTAGTCCTGCACCTAGAATACAGATTCATAATGACTGCGAAACATTATTTAAACAATACCTTACTTAATGGGGCTGTATTACCTATTGGATGCATTGACCTAATCTGTGTTCTGGTACGTCAAGGACAGACCAGGACAGTGCCCCTCAGCAGAGGCACCCCCCACCTGGTCGCCTGTATTCTTACCCCATAATCTCTGCCCTGAGCCTTGCCTTCAGTGCAGCTCACCTTGCCCCATGTTACCTATCCCCCCCCCCCCTTGGAACGCAACCCTTTTCTTTCACTCCGGGCAAGCCTCTGCTTCCAGCCCGACCAGGTAACCTTTTACTTCCGGTTGCCACACACTCCTTGGGTAAGCGTCTGCTTCCAACCCAACCGGATGACCCTTTGCCTTCCGGTGCCCACACACTCCGGGGTAACCAGCCGGTTCCCCCCTGGCCGGGTGACCTTTCACTTCCGGTGTCCACACGTTTCCTTCCGGGTAAGCGTTTGTTCCCAGCTCAACCCTGTGCTTCTTCAGTCCCGGTGCGTACCCTCTTTGTTACCTGGGCAAGCCAATGCGCTTCCCGCCCGCCCACCTAGTTGACTGTTCCCATACCCCTCTCTGCGAAGGTGACCCGGTAACCGTTACCCCACTTCTTCCATGCCACTGGCTCTGACCTCCGTTGCGTAATTAATTGTTTACTTCCGGTTCACCAGAACAAAGGGGCTTGAGGAGCTTGCCAGTGCCCATTGGATCCTGACTGCCCCGTTTGCAGTCTGTGCCCCCTTCCCAGCCTGTTTCTTGATTCCTCTTGGATCGCTTTGTAAGTACCGCCATGCCTTGCTGGGAGCTATCGCTGCCAGAGAGGCCCCCCCCATACCCTCCTGCGGCCCAATTCTTGAGCACTACCAACAGCCCCTTGCATTCAATGCCACTAGCATATTCCGTAGCAGGACATCTGTTCCAGTGTCTGACTGGTACACCCCATCTGCCCTGTAATAGTGCGGCTGCCGCAAGTTAATCAGTGTGTGCCTAATGCTGCCTAAACCTGCACCCCCTAGAAATTTGGCCATGAGGCTGTTAAGCCTCTTCCTTGACAACTCCATGCCCTTTTGGGAGCGCGCACCAAACCATACCCTTCTGGGAATGATCTCGGACCACTCCACCTCCGTGTTATCCATGCTCCTGGCTAAATTGGTGAGCTCCTTTTTCAACATGTGAAGTAGTGTTTTCCTCCCTATCACCGGAAGGTCATTTCCCCCTAGATGAATCACTAAAATATCCGGGTCCTTTGAGCGGGAGCGGAAATCCGCAATGATGCTCCCCAAGTCTCTCCAGTGAAACCCCGGTTTCCCAAACCATCGCACCATTGTTCGTTGAAAGTAGAACGTTGCATCCCACCCCATGGCGTGGGCTCTGTAAGTGGCCATGGATACGTAAGAGTGCCCGATTACCCACACTGTTCTGCGTTCTGTGGAGTAGAACAGAAAGACAGAAATGTTGAGTTCAGTCTTCAACAAGCCTTTTATTATCCGTGTAACCTGGTGTACATAAGTGCATAAAGATCCCGATCCCCCGCAAACCCCTGCCTGTTTAATCCTTTTAACTGCTGGGTGTTGGGCGAATGTAAACCCGGAACCTGTCTGATTCCCATCTTCCTATTCGTTTTATTGCTGTTGCCGACATACCCTGCTGGAACGCTGTTGTGGCTGCCCCAATGCGGAAGGATTGTGTAGTGTAGTGATGCCCCTGGAGCCCAGCCTTTTGGACCGTTGCCGCTAACACCTTTTTAAAGTGATAAAGCGTTACTGGGCTCCCGTCTTCGTGGGTGAGAAGGTAGTTGTCGCCGTTGACACCCTCCCGTTTCTTGCTGTACCCTGCTAAAAGCTTAACTGGGCAATATGAGCTGTTCCCCCCCCATCCTCGTCAGTGTAATGTACTGTCCCCTTCCCACTTGATCTGTCTTAGAGTGTCGCACCCGTAAAGTTGCCTGGTGTGTGCCCAGGGATAGATCTTTCACCAGCAGGGCCCTGCTGCTTTTGTCCCCTTTTGCTCTCGCTACTAGTTCGCTGATGCTAAAGGCCCCAAAGAAGGCCAAGGAAAAGGTCACTTGAAACCGCCTACTTTCAAATTCCGAGTGGCAAACCAACAGGAGGTGGTCCATTCAAATTTTTAGTGTGTTAAAATCAATTGGGGACCTGTGATCCTGTTTTTTGCTTTCAACTTTGGCCCAACCTTTCAAGGCTTGCCTAAGAACAAAACCTTTATTGGGATCGTCCAAACCCTTTAGCTTAGCATGGTATGCTATAGCTGAAAGATGCTCTATAACCCATGACCTAGATTTACCGGCTCCCCTGGCCCACACCACGAACTGTTTGACCCTCCATCCCAGTTGTTGGATATTGTCTGGAAACTGGGAAATATCCGCTGTAAAGTTCCGAAACGTGTCCACACAACGCCGATACCGCTGTCCTGTTCCCACCACTAAAGCCTCTTCAGCCATACGCTGTAGTTGACCTTCTAATGCATTAGCTTCCAATATTCCTCTTTGAAGGGCGTCATTTCCTGCTGCGCCTCTGGCCATTCTGCCCAGAATCTTTCCCATTGCAAGCGGGAAAGAGCATCAGCTGCCTTGTTCTTAAACCCTTGCACATGCTTTGCTGTTATCTGGATATTATACTGGAGACACCCGCTCACCAAACGCCTTAGTAAACCTAACACTATGGGACATGATGCCGCCTGATTATTAATTGACTGGACGGCTGCCATGTTGTCTGACCGGATGACCAGATTCTTGTTAGCCAAGGTGTCAGACCACAGTGACAATGCCAAAACTATGGGAAACCGCTCTAGCGCTGTGACATTGATGGTGAGGCCACGCTGTCGCCATCCTGTTGGCCACCCTGTTGGCCACCCTTTGGCACACCACTCGGAACCCAATATTGCCCCAAAGCCCCCTTGCCGGGAAGAATCTGTGTACAGTTTCATCCTCTCCTCGGCTGTCCATAGCGAAGTCCATATTCTAACCCCATTGAAACCTTAGAGAAAAGACAACCACATGTGCAAGTCCTGCTTCAGCCCCTTATTCAACCTTACAAAGTGATGTTTCTGTGTAATGCCCGCTGTAGCCCCTGCCAGTCTCCTTGAAAAAACTCTCCCCACCTGAATGACCCTGGACGCAAAATTGAGCTTACCCATTAACTCCAGTATATCCCGTAATGTTGCCTTCTGTTTTGCCAATACCTTTACAATAGCTGCTGCAAAGTCGTGTACTTTTTCCACTGGGAGGCGTGACACCCCTTCCTCAGAATCCAACTCTATTCCCAAAACGTCAGCTTTGTTGTGGGGCCCTCCGTTTTTCCTACCGCCAATGGAACTCCCAAACCCTGCGTCACTACTGTGAAGGCTGCCCATGCACGGGCACAATCTGGGGAGTTTGCCTTTCCTACAAATAAGAAGTCGTCTAGGTAATGGAGCTTCCCACCTACTGGCTGCACCTTGTTTGTTGCCCATTCCAAGAAGGAACTAAATGCCTCAAAATACGCACATGAAACTGGGCATACACCTGTCATAGTACAGCTTATCCCTGAACTGGAACCCCAGCAAATGAAAACTGTCCGGATGCACTGGTAAAAGCCTGAAAGCTGATTCAACATCAGCCTTCGCCATGAGGGCTCCCGTCCCCGTCTGCCTTACCAACTCAATGGCTTCATCAAATGTTGCATACGAGACGGTACAAACCTCCTGGCTTAGCCAGTCATTTACTGAGTTGCCTTTGGGATAAGAGAGGTGGTGGATCATCCTGTACTTGCCTGCTTCCTTTTTTTGGAACGATCCCTAGTGGAGAGATAATAAAATTGCCTAATGGGGGGGTGTCAAGCAGTCCTGCTATTCTCCGTAGCTGCAGCTCTTTTTGTACCTTTTCCGCAACTTCTTCCGGCAATTCCTCCGCTGAGCGAAGGTTCTTAGACGACCTGCCTTCTAAAGGGCTACAGTAGGGTATTTTAAACCCTTCTTTGAAACCCCAAAACAGTATTTCCCTTTCCTCTTCTTTTGGGTAATGATTCAAAAGTGTTGCTAGTAATTCAAAGTTTATAGGGGATGGGCCTTTGGTTACCCGGCCCAGACTATGGCTGACCCATGAAGGTGGCTCCTGGTGTACTTCTAATGAGAGCTTTGCATGCCACAACGGGATGGTCTCCGCCACACCGTGAGCACCCATGTCGGAACCTGCGCTGAACCCCCCCCATGAGCAACTGCCTGCATTGAACAAGCGACGGGTATTGTCCCTCTGTTTCCGCTGCAGCAGCTGCTTGAATTCGTCTGCCACTTTTGGCGCTCGAAATGCCTGCAGTTGGTCCTGGAGCGGCTGCTGGTGCCTCCCCATGATCTGTCCCTGGCCTAGAGCTGATCCTGGAGAAGTGTGGGTTGCTGCCATGCCACCTTGACCTTGTAGCCCTGTTGTCATCTGCACCACACCCGTTGGGAACCCTACCGCAGTCAAGGGCTGATGACCCCTGCCCCCGTTGAATTGTGCACTTGACAGCCCATTGTTGGCCTGTGGTAGGTGCCCCCCGGCCTGCATGTTGGAATTTGGAAAAACCGTGCCCGGCTGCTGGCCCTGCCCCACCTGTGTGAACTGTGGTACTACTGCTCCCAATTGCTGTTGTAGCATTTGTCCTCCGCTTGCCTGTTGCTGCATGTGACCTATCCAAGTCTGCTGATGCCCCTCACCAACCAGAGAGGACTGCTGTCCCGACCCATCCCCGCTCCTTGATGCTGTGCACCTCCCATCATCCCATTCCCCGCATAGGTGATCCCGGGTGGAAATGGCAACTGTCCTGCTTGCTGGTGAGGGAAACTTGCCACCAACTGTTGGCTCGCCCTCGTTTGCGCATTCGCCCCAGGATGTGCCTGTGCGTTAGCCTGCCAACCTTCCCTTGTCGGTGGTGCGCCCCACTGCTGAACTGCACTCCCTGCCCCCCCTAATCCCAACCCAAAACTTGCCTTAGACCCCATCTGGTCCATTCATTCACTCGCCTCCCTTTGATCCCAAGACATCGTAGGTGACTCTTCCATGCGTTGGCGGAAGCTTCGATCATATTGCAGCCACCCCATGCCCCCGTAGCGCCTGAACCTGCCCAGGATAGCCTGATTGTATCCATTCAATGCCGGACCTTGCTCTGGAAATTTCTCCAACATTATGGCTGCCAGTAATGCAACGGCGTCCAACCAGTTGTTAATATTTTCCTCAGGCCTTATCCTCTTTCTATCGTTGCTTTTCTTTGCTGGGCCCGGCTATCCGTAATGTGTCTGCCCCCCTGCGCACATGCTCCAGTAGAGTGAAAATATCCAGGAATTCCCTCCTCCAAACTCTTTCACCTCCAGTGGGATATGCCATGCTTCTGACAGTGTCCCATTCAGCCCCCCTGCCCCTACCCTACTGGACAGTGTTGTATTTGTATCACTGGCTTGGGTTACCTTTGGCAAGGGAGCTTTTTCATAAGCAATAGCGTCACCTTTCCCTGACTGAGCCGAAGCTTTCCTTCCCGCCTCCTCTTGGGCCCCTTGCTCCCTACACACCCCTTCCCAGACTTGTACTGGGGACCCCTCCTGTGTAACGTCCAACTTCATCCCTTTATCTCCCCCTACCGCCTTCCCATTGTTTTTGCCATTGTATTTATGCCAATTATTGACCAGTTTTTTAATGACTTCCGTCAACTCACCCACGGAACCAACTTCTGCTGTTAAAGCCACTTCTTTGCTTGACTGGGCTTTGTCCTCTCCCATTAGCCTACTTGGCACAACTGCCCGCAACACTGTTCCCCGCTACCTGTGCATGTTCCCCCGTTATTTCCTTTGTTACGTCCTCTGGTGGCATCCTTGCCTTCTTTGCTCCTGCAACAGAACCGCCCTTCCCCCTCAACTTCTTTTCCACGCCCGCTTTTCACCCCGTGTCGCTGCATAAGTATGGCCATTAATTGTAAAGCCTTCCCCTTGCAAGACTTCCATGTCCTTGCCTCGTCCATCTCCTTCAGGGGCGGATGATTGCATTTGCGCCATTGCCAGCTCCCACCCTTCCCAATTCTTGGCCTTTGCTGTTGCTGCAAAGCGGGCCGAAAGCTGCTGAACTTCCTGGCCGCCGCGGTACTCCATTCCTGGGATCACCCCGCTAGTTCCAGCTTCTTCGTTCGCCGCTAGTTCCAGAATGCCGCCTTGAGACAGTCCCTCCTCTCCCATCATGCTCCAGCGCGTCCAGGAGCACTCCTTTTCCCGGGCTGACCTAAAATTGAAAAGGATGTTAACTTTGCAAGAGGTGGCTGTGAGGACCTTAGTGTGTGGATACCTATTAACTCATCCATGGGCCCCGGCCTAGGGGTGCCTACCCAGGGTACCGCACCCCTTCCACCCTCCAGCGCCATCTTGCGGTGTTCCGTTTTGTTGATGCTTGCCGCCCCTCCATCATTAGTAACTCACCTTGAGGTCCGGTCACAACCCCTTATGCTTGTTCTGGCTCCCTTTGCCTATTCCGTGACCCACGCCACCATTGACACCACTTTGCTCCGTTCACTCAGCCCCTCCGTAGTTCGACGTACTTATTCCTTGCTCAAATCTACAATAGAAACCAAACGTTAGCCTTCCTAAACGCACCACATGCACCCCAACTGTAGCACCACCCTTGCCCGTCTTAATTCTCCATGTAACCCCCAACACCCATGTGGCACCACCCCTCCGTGTGTTCCCACCCATGCTCTATCATCCGCTTTCGCCATTTACCAATCACTCCCCCCACCCAACCTCCACCCCACCGGCATTGCCAGAGGCGTGCTGGGGAAGGGGACGGAAGGTATTAGGAGCTCCCCCGTCTCCCAAACCCCTCCACCCCAAACCCCCGGCATGCGCCTTGCCCACTCTCCCCAAGGCCGGTAGGGCGTTCAACTGGACCACCTACCCCTTCAGGAACACTGTTCTCACCATGGCCCCTATCGTAATGTCACACAACAGTTTACTCGTCCCTAAAAGGTAATGTTCCTTTGATGGAAAGAGGAGGTTTCTGAGGTGGGAGTATCAGGCAAGTGACACTGCTCGGGCTCCCTCTGCGAGCCTTCAGGGAAAATCCCTATTCCTTATTACCTCCACCTGACCCCGGACTCTGCAGCGCACTCCCTTACAGGCTCCCTCTGTGCGAGCTTTCAGGGAGAATCCCTTTTCCTTACTACCTCCACCTGACCCCGGACTCTGCAGCGCACTCCCTTACAGGCTCCCTCTGTGCGAGCCTTCAGGGAGAATCACTCTTCATTACTACCTCCACCTGACCCCGGACTCTGCAGCGCACTCCCTTACAGGCTTGCTTATCCACAGCTCCTCTCCAGTGCACCTTCTCTCATAGCTGACCTTCGGCCCCAGCCCCATATCTGGCACCATCGGGCTCCACTTTCATTGTCCAGTAAAAACATTAGTAACATCACCTTCAAACTTAAAACATTGAATATAGCAGTAAATATAATTAGCACGCACTTTAAAGTATGTTCCACAATAGCCCTTATGACCCGACTGCTAATTAAATAAACAAAAACAGAAAGGCTATGACAGGGCCGGCTTTAGCGCTCATGCGAAAGTTTTTTTTTTTTTTTTACAAATTCTCCTTACAAATTTCCCAGGAGAAAGAAGGCCTTGTGCCCGGTGCCCACCTTTAAATACCCCTGCCTCCCTACCACATTCCTACCCTAGATTTACGGCTGATCTGGGCCAGCCCTACTACCAGCCCTATCTTCTGGTGTTTCTGCTTCCTTCTCTCCCCTCCCTTATCTATACCCAATCCGGTCCTTGGTGTTCGGGCTCTGCTCCCGGGGGTGGCCTCCACTGAGGCCCCCGGTCCCGCCACTATCCCCCTCCCCCTGGGGAGTGGGGGGGCCGAGCCAAGGGGCAAAGTAGAGAAAATGTGCTCTTGCAGGCGCAAACTCCTAAATTGGGCAGAGTGCATCAGTGAAACCATGGCTCTGTTTTCACTGCTTAGAGACATAGAGGGAGCAGCCCCCTCCCCCTATAGCAGATGTAGTGTGTGACTGCACCCTCTCAGGCAGTTGCCTTGTGCAGGGCCCGCGCTGGGCAGGGGCAGAGCGGCCTGCTCCCAGGGCCCCGCACTCAGCCCATCAACATGTGATCTCACCAGCCCTCTTGTTCCTTCTCCTCATTCAATTAAGTTCGAGGTGTGTCTTGTTGCAACTGGGGAAGGGGAGGAGGCCCCCATGGGCCCCACTGCTATGGTGTAGCGCTACGAGGTCCAGAAGAGGCAATCAACCCCCCTGTTCAATTGGAACGAGACAAACCTCGCCCTTAATTGGATGGAGAACAAGAAGAGCGGCGTATTCGGAAGGTTTGTCCTGCAATCTGTACAGCCCACAGAGAAGCACAGCGGAATGCCCATTGACATTCATTTAGTGCCCGCCTGCTTTAACTCTTTTAAAGTACTCTCTCGTTTTCTGCCCCTTATGAGCTATGAAAGTGCTGTGGCGGAGGAAGGGGCTGTGGCGGAGGAAGGGGCCTGCACCCCAGCTTAAGGTGTAGTTCATCTGTTGGGATGCAAAACCAGCCACATGCTTATAAACTGCCCTAAATGTGTGAACGAAAGCCGTGCTAGGCACCTGTCTTGGAAGTATACCTTTGGGGGCAGACCTACTAATAAGTCACACAACTTGCTGCACTGCTTTGCATGAGGAGAGGGCAGGAATGCACAAATATGTACTTGGATATGAGACATTCCTGAATCCTCCCTGCTCTGGCGCACTGAGTGCAGCCTAGCACCAACTCAGGCACTCTTGCTCCATGGTGCAAGTTTACCTGCATTGCAGGCAAGATTGTTATTGTGCAGGAAGGTGCCCCTTCCTGCACAAAAACAATCTTCTGAGGCAATTTCCTCTTTCTAAGTGTGCTGCAGAACGGAAACTGAGAAATAAAGATATTTCTCTTCGTTACATCTTCACCTGGGAAGATGTAACATTTTGACGCATTCACAGGTTTACTAGTCTTAGTAAATTTAAGATTGCGCCAATATCCATGGGTGAATGCGTGGGAACACCCACGCTCCACCCCTGGAACGCCTTCACAGTGCAGAGTAACACACGCCAGAGACTTGCGCTACTATGCGTTCCTCTAGATTTTGCAAGCCACGCAAGGTGACTTTGCTAGGCTTTGTAAATCGTACTGAAGCCCTTGCATTGCCGTGCGTGATGCAATGGCAAAGCAAGGGCTTTGTAAATATGTGCCCAGGTGTCCCTTTCTTTTTATTAAGCATGTTTAAAAGTACTGAAAATTGTAAGATCAGTGGAAAGAGGCACAAGGAGTTTTATTTGCCCAGGATTAAACACTTTGCTAAAATGGTAGACTGACCCAAGTCCTCAGCATACTTCTACATGCTGTAAAGGCTACACATTTAAAACTGTATGGCATTTTGGTTACTATACCATGTGATTTTGGCATGTCTCCCGTTCTTCTGTAATATCCTGTCCATTTTTTAACCACATGCATACTAGCAGATTTTATATTGAATCTAAATAGTCCAAAATTTACCAAACAGGTAGGAGAGGAATATGTAAAAAAATTGATTGCCAAATAGCACACAATTTTGTCTAAATGGGAGGCTAGGATAAAAAAACTGTGGGCAGATTTACAAGCCCCTTGCGTGACTTTTGCGCTGCAGTTGCTTCACTTTTTTGACGCAACAGTGGCGCAAACAATGCAGCCTATTTACAACGTGACGCATCTAGGGAGATGTCACGTTGTAAAGCCTTGCATCACATTATACCTGCGTCAGGTATAATGTATGCAGGGTGGGCGTTCCCACGCAGGAAGACCTCGTAAAAGTGACTCAGTGAAATCTACAAGATTTCACTGCGCTACTTTTAGGACGCCACTGCGTCAAAACCTTACGCCTGCTTCAAGCAGGCGTAAGTAGTGACGTAGTGTAGTGGGAGTAGGCTTCAACACGCATTGCTGGAGTTGCGCCGTGCTTGCCACACGACTCCAGCAATGCGTGACTTTTCCGTCAACAGATGCGTCAGAATTTCTGACGCATCTGTCAATCCTTGTGTCATAGTGCGCCGTATTGTAAATACAGCGCAGCGCATCTATAGTGGCGCAAGGGTTTCTAAGGGTGGCGCAGGTAAAGTGACGCATCTGTATAGATGCGTCACTTTCTTGTAAATCTGCCCCCCAGTCTCCTGGTTACACGTTTCCAACTGGTCCACAAGTGGGATGATGGCAGCATCTGATTAAAAGGCCAAAGATCTGTCCTTTCCAGGGAAATATCACTGTTGTGGGCTCTGTCCAGCTTTAGAATATAGTTTTTATCATCATCCCATTTAGGTGAGATGGTAAAGCCGAAGTTAGATGCTAAGTATCCTAGTGGCTTGCCTAAATCGTACTAGGTCCTGTGATAGTGAGTTGTTACTGGGCAGTATGAGTGATAAAAATTGATATTTGTCACTGTTGTTTCAAAGTTTTAGAGTATATTATTCAATTTGTACACCAGAGTTGGTAATTTTTACTTTTTTTAAAACCTTTCTCAACATTTACAATAGAGAGAAGTGAAGGCTTACTCCCGGAGGTGGAAAAGGGGTTAGAACTCAAATACAGTACTGACAGTACTCACTCTCAACATGTCGCACTCATTAAGCTCCACCTCTGGTGAGTTATCTTTTAGGATGGCCTGATTTTAGAAGAGGAGGATTTAGAATGAAAGTATGAAAATACATCATAAGACTAATATCAATTCAATCATGCTCCTCAACAAACATCTGATATCTCTGCATGTACAAAGTGTCTCTGCATGCTCAAAATGTCCTGCACAGTGATAGTAAAAAGAGGAGCTAGACTATTAATTTGAGGCCAAGGGCAGTAGGTCTCTCTCTTTTGGGCCGTGCAGCACTATCCGTGACTGTGAGGCGCAGTTGATTGGACCATCATCTCATGGTCCTCGCAGTGCTAGACCATAAATAGAGGACTGCGGCACAATCCATTGAGCCCACAGCTCTAGACGGTAGATATGAGGCCCAGGGAAAAGCGCTGCCCTTCCCTTGCAACTCTGGATCATGGTGGCTAGTCCCAGAGGAGTGGGTCCACCTCCTCCGGGCTTGCAGCACTAGACTGTAGCTGCGAGGCCTAGGGTATCATAGGGCTTCCCTACACTGGGCTCTCATCTCCTGGGCCTCGCAGAGCTAAACCATGGTTGCAAGGCCTATATGAATGTGGGTTCCTACCTTAGGCCTCAAAGTTACTGTTGCACTTCAAGGTCTTGGGGAGGGGGCTATCAAAAGTGTATCATGCACAGTTGCACTGTTCTGTGTGGTTATTTTGAGCCCATTGCACCCAAAGTATTGCTGTATTTCAATGTCCAGTCAGTGGCCGTGGGGTAAGGGAGCAGATGAGCACAAATTTGCCTTGCTTTGCCCCATGGCACCATTGATACCCCACTAGCACCCCTTCTCTAGGCATCTTATCCATATTTGTTCACTGCAAGGCCTAAAAAGGGGGGGGAGAGGGGGGTTCTTGAAATTCACAACATGGGACCATTACTGAGAGGCCCAGAGGATGAGGACCCTCCCAGTGGTGTCACTTTCAGTTGTGCGGCTAGTGTAGTGGCTCTGGAGCCCAGGAGTCTCATGGACCCAATTTATCCAAATCATGGCTGTATTTTCTGTGTCACAAGTGGACGTTGGGGGAATGGGGAGAGTCATCCATTTATCTTGCTTTAACAAGAGCCCAATGCATCATTATTACATCACGGGCACATCTCTCATGAGATTTGCAGCTCTGGTCCAGTGCTGCAAGTCCAGCATAGGGTGGCAGGGTGCAAGATTGTCCCTCATTTTAGATGTTTCTCTTTCAGTGAGCTCCTGCAGGACGCCAGATGTCCATTCTGATGCACATAAGATGACTAATCAATAGGGGATAGAAAGCAAACAGGCCAGCTGCAAAGCCTGGAGTCACCCAGCCAAGCAGGATGTCCCAACCCAGACTCTAGAACAACCACTGTGCAGAGGTGCGAGAGGCCAGAATTTGTTCACATGGTAACTGGGAAGGAGGACATGTAGCACAGGAGATGACCTGCACAGGCCACTTCGTTAAAATGTTTACCTTTTAGAGGTGCTAAAAAGGAGGAATTCAAAAACTGAGAATGAAACGGCCCCAAATGAGTTGGCATCCATCCGCCGCGGTGCGGCGGTTTTAAAGAGTGGGCGGAGCCGCTTAGGCCAACGGACGTGCGCAGCACTAGCCAGGTAGTGCTCGCGACAGCCGTTGGCCGACGCGCGCACGGAAGGGATTAAGATCAAATTGCCAGTCGAGATAATGGCAAATAAGGAGAAAAAGGCCCATGCAAAATATGACTTGTCAATATCAAACAATTAGGATTGAGTAGGAGAGCCAAGATTGCAACTCCGTACTACTTTTCACAACACATAACTTTCTATTTATACCCCTGGCTTTATCTGTTAAAGATATTACAGGCCTAATTTAGGGCATTGTGCTATGAGAAGAAAACCCCAAAATGACCTCAGTAATTTTTGCTAATCCCCTTCTTTGTGAAATCACAAGTGCGCTAAGGCTCCTGAGAAGTTATAATGGAAAATTGGCTTCCGTATTGGGAGGGAGCACTAGGAAAAGGATAGGTGAGGGTGGAGCCTGTTTTTCACTTTTTGAAGTTAAGGTTTAACTCTTGTCATCAAGGATTCCAAGTCAATGCCCAGACCTTAGTGATTTGCTGATGGTCAGATAGAAATGATGTCATCCGTTTTACCCAGCAGCCTAACCACAGCCTCATTTCCTCTAGGATTTGTTCTTGAAGAAGGGATTTATGTTATTGAAGGCTATAGTCAGGTCCAAAAGTACCAGTGTCCCAACACCCCCATTGGTGACCCAGTGTCAAAGATCATCCAATACCAATAAGGTCACCAGTTCTGAACTGTTTCCTGTCTAGAATTCAGTTTGGAAGGTATCTAAAAGATTGTCTTCGACAACTTGCTTGAGCTGTATGAAAAACAGTTTTTTTCCCCCAAATGTTTGACCTGGAATGGTACAAGACAATTTGGCGAAAGTTGTTGGCACCTTTGGGACAAAGATACATGATGGTGAAAATACATTGTACTAATGAACAGTTAAACAAGTCCAGCAGTTGATTTATTTTTTTTATTATAAGTTTTTATTATATCACTTGTCAAATACAATGCAGAACTCTGTAACCCAGAGACAGACTGCCACATGTTATACATGACATATTGCGTTGACTTGTAATATATACATTGTGCAAAAACTGAAATAATCAAGAAACTAACCTCTCCCCCTGCACTGTCTTTGCATCACACTGATAATAATAATACAGATTTGCCTGCACATGAAGGTGCATTATCCGCTGGACCTTAGAGGTCCAGAACCACAACTCCTGCTCCACTTAAACCTCAACTGCCACGTCCCTCACAGAAGGGGGCTCTATGTCCAAACCGCAATACGTCGCCCACCTCTTCCAGATCTTCTAATGCTTCAGCGGGCATCTTCGTGCCTGAAAGATAGGGTCCTCCAGACCCATATTGAAATCTAAACCATTCTTCCAAGCAGAGAGCCCAGGTGGAGCCCCAGCCTTCCAATTACGGGCAATGTCCCGTTTAGCCAGCGTAAAGCCCAGTAGCATCAGATGGCGCTTATAAATATTTCCCCCCCACCCCCTCCATTATATGTAACAGCACTAGTTTAGGGGAATGTGGGAGCTCCCACCCCAAGACCTCAGCAAGGCAGGCCAAAACCCCCCGCCAGAACCCTTCAAGCACCCCGCACTGCCAAATCGTGTGAAACAGGGTACCATCCACAGAGCCACATCGTAGGCACACCGGGGTCTCTATCAAGCCCGCCCTCCACAACCTGATGCGAGTATAATAAACACGGTGAAGATACTTAAATTGGATCAACCGAAGGCGCATAGCTATCGCCGCTCCTCGAGGGGACGCAAGCGCTTCCGTCCAGTCCTCTTCATCCAGGGGACCACAGTCATCCTCCCACCTCGCCCTAAGTTTAGCTAAGGTTTTGGGCCATTTGTCACCAGAGTTTGATATATTTTGGAAATGTTATGGTCACGGAGGTCACCCATAAACACTTTAGCTTCAACAGGACTAAACTCGGGAAGGGACTCCAACTCCGCAATGCTGTGAAGGATGGCGTGTCTAAACAGCAAGTATCTAAAAAAATTGTGTTTTCGGCATCTGATATTCATACTGAAGACCCTGGAAAGATTTTAAGACCGTGCCACGCATAACGTCCCCTAGGGTACAGATCCCAATATTTTCCCAGTCTCGGAAACCCCACAAGCCCGCAAGTTGTGGCTATCAACCATTGGACCAAAGAGGAGTCTACCGTGTCAGCCTGCCTCACCACCCCATCCTGCGCAAGGCCTGCCTCCACACCTGGAAGACTACCCTCGTGGCGGACGGCAGTGTCTTGCGGATAGAGGCCGAATATAAGACCGTATGCAAGGAATAGGATCCCATCTGGCACCGCTCCACTCCATAGGGAGGATCAGAGCGATCCCCCATACTGCCATTTGTTCAATATCAGAAGTTGCGAGGCTACATAGTAGGACTGGATATCTGATGTGGCCAGCTCAACACAATATGTGGACTGATAACACGTCCGTAACGCTACCCTGGATGCCCCACCCGCCCAAAGAAACTGTCCCAGGACCGAATTAACCTGGCGGAACCAAGAGGGCCTAACAGGGAATGGATGATTCTGTAACTGATATAGCAAGCGCGGCAGCGAGACCATCTTAAAGATGGCCGATATAACATTACGATTCCAGGACTCCCATGATGAATCCGACAGAAAACCCCCCAAATATTTCATACTGACCACAGTGACCTGCACTGCAGAGGCTCAAGTACCCAATTCTACTGGACGTCCTAATGTCCACAGCACAGACTTACTCGCGTTCATAAATAGACCGGAGGTCTCCCCGAATATTTACATAATACGCAGCAATCTCTGGCCCGTCCTATTGACGTCAGTCAAAAAGAAAAGAACATCGTCCGCGTAGAGTGCGATACGGTCCGATAGTCCCTGTGTCCATTCGAAACCCGCCACTTGTGCGTCAATCCGCACCCAAGCTGCCAAGGGCTCCACCGCGAGGGCAAAAAGAAATGGCGACGGCGGGCATCCCTGGCGGGAACCCCCCCCAATAGGAAAAGTAAAGGAGGTAGCGCCTGAAACCTGGAACGATGCCATGATGTGTGTAGCTTTAAATTGGCCAAGAAGCGTGGGCCCAAATTCAAATTATCCAGGAGCGCAAAGAGATACGTCCAGCTAAGGGAATCTAAAGCCCTATCCATATCTGCCAAGAGAAGAGCCGCTGGCATCTCCAGCCTCCGAATCAAGTCTATAGCGATGTGTGCCCGGCGAATATTGTGCCGTGTCGCCTGTTGAGGCATGAAGCCCGCCTGGTCCAGATGGACCAGCGTGGTGATATGGTAGCAAAGGCGAGTGGCCAAGGCCTTGGCCAAAATCTTGGCCTCAATGTTTAGCAGCGAAACGGGGCGGAATGAAGAGTGTTGTTCCGGATGACGGCCTGGCTTTTGGAACACAACCACCTCTGCGTGTCTCCAGTCCCTTGGAAGGCAGCCACGCTCCTGCGCCTTCTCCACAACCTGAAGGAGATGGGGTCCCAGTTTAAAAAAACATCTCTTAAAGAACTCACAGGGGAATCCGTTGGGCCCTGGGGCCTTCCCAGAATTAAGTTCCCCTAATGCCGTACCCAGTTCCTCCACCGTGAGTGGGATATCCAATTTCGCCCGAGCCTCATCGGAGAGAGACCGGGACAGAAGATCCAAAATAAATCGGCGGACCATGTCCTCTGACAAGGACTCCCGTGGGGCATACAAATCGGCATAATAGTGCACAAAGCTCTCCGCAATAACTGAGGGAACACCCAATGCTCTCCCATCCGGCCCCAAAAGCCCAGGGAGAACCAAAAAACTCACAGCCCCCTGACACAGACGATGAAGCAATTTACTGGACTTATCGCCCCATTGATAGAGCCTACTACGGGACGTCAGCCATGCCAAATGAGCCTCATCCAGCAACAAGTCCGCAAGCATTTGTCTCGCCACTAATAACTATTGACTCGCTATGGTCCACCCATGCCCCCTACCTGCGCGTTCCAATTCCAACAAGTGAGCCTCCGAGTACACCAGGGACTCCTTCTTAGACCGCCGTGCCACGGAACAATAAGATGTGTCCACCCCTGAATAGTAGATTTCATTGCTTTCCATAACGGTGCAGCTGTCGCCACCGAGCCCACATTAAGATCCAGATATTGATTAATGGCCTGACCCAAATGCTCCCTATACTGGTCATCTTGCAGATGCCAGGTGGAAAGACACCAACGAAAAGGTGGCCTCGCAGGGCCGAACCGTAGCATGAGTGCGACTGAGGAATGGTCCGATAGGCCCCTGGGAAAGATCTCCGCATCCGTCGCCCTCCCAGCCACTGCAGCCAGTACAAAGACATAGTCCAACCGTGAGTGAGAACGATTCATGCACCGCAGAGAAATATGTATACACCTGCTCCTCCGCATGCTGTCGTCTCCAGGAGTCAACCCAGCCCCGACCCGACACTAAGGAGGATAATTTAGTTGTTTGACCAGCAAGCTGACGTTCCCCCCCCCTCGTCGCCATCTATCTCGAACCCATCCATCACATCATGCCATTCTCCACCCACAGCCGACACTCCATCCGGGAAATCTGCCCACAAAGTCCTAATGCGTTCAGCCAATGTCCAGGACAGAGGAGGAGGGGCATAGACACTACCCAGCACCACAAATTCCTCATAAATGGATCCTTGAATAAAAATATACCTCCCCTGAATGTCCGCCCACGTCTTGGAGTGAACATATGGGACCCTGCAATGAATAAAGATAGCCTCCCCACGGGAGCCCCTCGTGAACCCAGAATGGAAAACCTGGGAATACCCATATCGCCGTAGGCTTAGGCCTTGGACCCCAATAGATGTGTCTCCTACAACATAAGGATATCAGCCTGGTAGCGCTTTGCCTGGTTATGGATAGCCCCCCGCTTTACTTTATCCAATGCCACCCCTGACATTCCAACTTACAATCCTAAGGGCCCAGGCAGTAGGTCGTGGGCAAACGGCAGAGGCGGACATCCAGAGAAACCGTACACACAATGAGCAGGACCTGTGGCGACATAAAAATACACAGCGGCACATTGCAGCAATATGACAGTGCAGTGAAATCAAAACAATCCCCCAAAACTTAACACTTGGAGCAAAAAACTTCTGATGCAAGATTAGTAGACTTGCAAATAGTGAACCAAAAATCACCACAAACCCCTACCCAATACCTCAAAACCACTGAAGTATCTGTCGCAGTGAAGGCGGTATGGTGACCCCAACGGAAGCAACCAGCCCACCTCTGCCAATGGATCCCCAAAAGCCCCCCCCATGAAACTCGGGCTGGCCCCCGGACCGCAAAGGCTGACTGGGGATAGTAGCCCGATTTATATGCTTCGACAGCTAAAACAAATTGGCATGTATGTTTGCCGACTAGGAAAGTCACGAAGAGGTTACGAGGCCAGCTTCCCCGAGCCGGGCCCCGAGGCCGATCTACTGGTGTCACCATGGGACGGCGAGCAGCGTCTGGATCTTGAGCGCCTGCTCCCTTTAACTTTGGGTTTAGGTGGCTTGCGAGTGGATTCACTCGTTGACAAGTCGGACTCTAGTCTTGGGGGTGTATGCGAACGCATCCGTACTGTCTCATCGGTCCATTGGAAGACGTCCTCGGGGGAATCCAAAAATAGCGTCCATGACTGGTAAACCACCTTCAGCTTAGCAGGATACAGGAGAGCGTATGGCAGCTTCAAGTCCCGTAGGCGGGCCTTCGCCGCCAGAAAGGATTGGCGCTTTTGCTGAACCAGGCGAGTGTAGTCCGGAAATATAAGGATACGGGCATTGTCAAAATGCAGTGGTTCCTTAAGGCGGGCATGTTTCAGGATAGCATCCCTATCATGATAGTTTAGGATTTTCGCTATGACTTGTGGTGGTCGTGCTCCTGGTGGCGGCTTCTGCATGCGGGTCCGGTGCGCCCTCTCAATGATGAAGCAGTTAGACATAGATTCTTGGAGAAGCCAACCAACTAGCCATTTAGTCAAGAACTGTTCCATGTCCCCCCCCCCCCCACCCCCACAGCTCTCCGAGAACCCCCGAAGTGTAGATTGCTCCTCCGTGCCCTCCCTTCCGCATCCTCAACACGAGAAGCCAGGCCCCTAGTGAGGGTCTCCAATGATGCTACTTTCTTTTACAATGTACTGACTGAGTCTTCCTCTCCAGAGACCCTATTTTCAGCTGCTGTAATGCGCTCCGTAGCGTTGCGCAGTTCCTGGCGAAGGAGCAAAACCTCAGATCCCACCTCCCCTATTTTAGTCTCGAGAGCTGGGCGGGACTGCATGATTGCCACCATAAGGGCAGCATTGTCCGGGGCTCCTCCCTGCACACCCTCCTGCTCCGCAACCGAGGCCGCGGGACCGGTAAAGCGGTCCATGGTGCTTTGTTTAGCCGGGCCCCCCGTGTGCCTATCCCTTGTCATGTTGCTGACCGGACCCTGGCTCCGGATGGAGCCACCACCCCACAGTACACCCAACACTAATGATGAAAAGGCCCCACTAAGTCCGCCCCTACGCAGGAGGGGCATGTCCACACAACACAGAAGTAGGCCTCCGGTCAACGAGGCGCACCACCCCGATCGGACCACACAGGATGTCTCAGGGGCCCCCATGCACTCACTCCATGCCGCTCGCCGGATCTTACAGTGGGGCGGCAGGCACGTGCGCCGGGAGAGGGGGATGGGGGGGGGGAAGAAGGCCACGGCCCCACCGGAGAAGGCTACGGCCCCACCGGAGAAGGCTCTGGCCCCACCGGAGAAGGCTCTGCCACTCAAGGCCGGATGACCCACTGTGCAGCACCCAAAGCTACTCCAACTTCCCCAAGTGCGCACGCGGCCCGATATGACCGTCGATAGTACGCCAATACAGATAGGGGAGGGGTGGTTAATGCAGGCCACCGCACACAGCCGGGAGCCCTCCGTGCAGGAGCCAGTAACAACACTCACGGACACCCCCAGAGTGCGTCACCAACCCACCCGCTTGTGGCCCGATCAGACCACTGATGCGGGGGTAGGGCCACAAGGACTGGGTCCACACACACCCCGAAGATAGGCCTGCTAAGGGCTCCGCAGAGGCGATGGATCCCTCAAGGCTTGAACATGGCATATCTCCGTAGGGATATGAGAGGAGGGAGGGCTCTCCACCAGTCCACCAAGCCGCTTCACCCCCTTCGCTGAAATGCAACAGTACAGTGTCCCTCACCACTCCGCTACCAGCAGGGACCCACTACTGGAGACAGACAGCAGCAACCACAGGTCAAAGGCAGGATTGCACAGTGGCCGACTGAAGCACGCACAGTCCTCCCTGATGCATGTCCCCACACTGCAGCGCCAATCTCTCCCCCTCCACCCCCTGCGCGCGTCCCGATCCAACCACCGGAGCGGGGGCAGGGCAGCAGGAGTAGGGTCCTGTGAGAAGTTGGCCTGGTATATGATGTTCACTAGTTAAAGTGACCACCTTGTACCATGCCAAGCAACCCTTATGGTGTGGTTGTAAGTCAACCTTTTCGGACTAGCTGCCCTAGTGGTAGCGTAGGCTAAGCAGTCTTTGAGGCTAAACTCGTGAAGCGTGTTAAGCAAGCTGTTTTACCAAATGTAACCCCCTTTTATACCAATGAAAGGACACCACACAGATATATATTGAAAATATATATGTATTTATTTCTCAAAGTATCCCCTAGACTCTTTATGAGCACAGGAGCACAAATCGTTAAACAAGAATACGTTAGAATACACAGAAGTTGCACTTTATATGGATAGGCCCTGGTGGCCGCTCAAACCATATACTAAAATAGTGGTATAAGTACCACGAACAGAAAAGGGAAAAGGCCTAGGGCCTCTAGAATCGCTGGGCCTACAAGGAGCTAACTTCAGTTAGTGACCAGGAGGTCCACGGGTTGCGTGTGCAGAGCAAATAGTCACACGCTGTGGTAAATTTAAATTACCTAGACTTAATTTATGCGGTAAAGTTCAATAAGAATAACTCAGTAAAAATAAGAGGCAGAATCCGTGGTATTTGAGGTTTTAAAAGGGGATTTATTCCTTACAAAGGAATTGGTTCGAACCAGGCAATCGGATTCCGTCACCACGAAGGTTCGGGAAGGGATAGGCAATACTTTATTGACAGGTTGTCATATATATAGTCAATGCATTACAGTAAAGACAGATGCAGAAGGCGTAACAGCTGAGAGGAGAGATAAGAATACACATACGTAATGAAAAAAAGGCGTTACAATAGGCGTGTACTAGAAACGTCATTATAAGGATGTCACAGGTGGGTGGATCCATAAGAGAATCCTGCAAGGTCAGCAGAAATACATGGCAGAGATGCGCGCACAGTAGCATGACGTGTGATTGACGTATAACTGTTGGGTGAACGGGACTTGACATTTAGCCCTACATGAGGAGACAGAAGTCTGGGATGTCAGAACAACCTAATCCCAAATCGTATCTAATATCTTGTGTTTAAGGAACTGTATTATCTGGAAGGAAAGGTCTCTCAGGCAGAGGCTATCCTATACTGACTGCTAGTGCGTGTATAAGCGTCTACGTGTCTACATGAGATGTGAGGGGGCATGGGCCTACCATGGTAACAGGAGCTATGAATTACTTGCACGGAGACAGTAAGGCCGGGCCCTTTGCTCTGTAGCTGGAAGGATGTTTACCTAAACTACTAGACAGGAATGTATTTTTCGAGGAGCGGAGCAGATAACTTGAAGGCTAAATACAGTCTTGGCAGGCAACAGGCCGAGCCAGGCACCGTTAGCCGCGCAGGGAGTAAGACAAAGGTCATGGATACAGATGCAGGTCCAGGCTGGAGCATTCAGAGGCAGAAAGCAGGAAAAGGCTCGATGGCAGAATTCAGGGCGTAACTCGCCAGAGCTGAAAAACGTGAAAAGTGCACCATATAAAGACGGTGGCAAGGCATACTTAGGAACGGAATATTCGACCCATTCATGGTGGATCTGAAAGAGGACAAGTTAACGTTGGACGCACATGTATTTGCGTCTTCATAGCTGGAAGTGGAGGGAACATACATGTACTTGTAGCACGTACATGGAGCCGTTGGGGTCTAAGATAGGGGACACAATTGAACATAAAAATTCATATTTCCTCAACGCGAGCTCCCATAGGGTTTCAATGGGTGCGTAAAAGTTACAAAGTTACTGCAAAAAGGATCTTCCGGATGGACTATGAACTCAAGATTCGAAACACAGACACTAGAGATGATACTCTACACCTGGGCACCGGAGTGCCAGCTTTACCTCACCCACAGGAAGCGGGTGCATAGGTCTCGAAGTGCGTCGGGTTTCTTCTATCTGTTCAATGGAGCCTGTAGTCAAAGATGCTGCAGGCGATCGGTCCGGAAGAGATGCGGTGGATCCCAGAGTGGATCGGAGTTGTAGAAGACCTGTAAGCAGAGGGGACAGTGTTCACAGTCACTAGCCAGTGACCAGCGTGGCACCAGTTGGGCACCAGGCGATGTCGGGTGCAAACAGGAAGAAAGGTGTAGCTTGTCTCTGCAGCCACGTGGTCCCTGAAGGTCGACGACGTCCAGGAGTCAGTTCACGAGCTGTCCCACGCAGGCTCTCGCTGTCGGCGGTGTCGGCGACTTGGTCGAAGCAAACAAGCCTTGGCAAAAGCAATTGTTGTGGAAAACGAAATAAGCGGATGGTTCTGACCAGCAAGGTCAGAGGGACTGCTCCTTTGGAGAGGAGCAAGGGCCAGTCTGGAGCAACCAGACCAGCGGTGTAGTTCTTGAAGTTCGTCGCCAAGATGGCCACTAGCCAGCGGGCCAGCAACCGGTTAGGCGCGTCGAGTGGCAAAATGCAGAAGGGCCCCACGCAGATCGTGGAGATGCTGGAGGGCTCACCTTTGGTGCAGATGCTGCTCGGGTGTTGGGCTTCTCAGATCCCAAAGCACAACTTGGAGGGAGCCTCGGTTGTTGCACTTGCAGCTTGTCGTGGTCTTTTCAAGATGGCTGGCTCCACGTGTCTTGGTGCCTCCACGGGTCTCCTCTTTTCAGGGACTGTGGATCGGGCGGTGAGAGGTCTGGAGGTCCAGGTCTTGTCAGTCTCTGGGCTCGGGCTCCGGCGGGAGGCGGCGGCAAAGCAGACGTTGATTCGCTGGATGGTGCTTGCGTTAGCAAGGTGGTCACTCCCTGACCACAGGGGAGATTGGCTTCAGTCCTCTGTGCGGCAGAGCGTCGAAGTTCCCGTCTTCTTCTTGTAGTTAAGTTGATTCCAGGATGTCTGAAGTCTTGGGACACAGCTCCTACCTTTAAGTGGATTCTAGGGGCCGGACTACCTGCTAGGTCCCTCCCTAAGGGTGGGACCAGGAAGGGGGGTGGTTACACCCCCAATCCTTTGTCCAGCTCGACCCAGGCCCGGGACTGGTGTGCCCCAGGACCGGATTGAACTGGCATATGCACCGAGGCTCCTTGTGAGCCTCAGGCATGTCTGGTTTCTTTCAAGCCCTACCTGACCAATACACAAAATCCTGTCTGGGGTGGTGCACGCACATCCCCTGGCAGGAAACCCTTTGTCCACACCTCCCAAGCTGGAAGGACTCCCAGCAGCAGGAGGGCAGACTTGTGTCTGTGGTGGCAGCATCCATTTTGTGGAGCTGAGGCTATGTCTGATTTTACCCGGGTTTCAGGTACTGTACATGTCGTGTCCCTCTAGAAGGGTGGAATGCTAACCCCGTCGCCAGAATTGGCGAGGGGTTACTATTCCAATTCGTATGACACCTTACTCGACATGTTTTGATAAAGCCAAACCAAAGATAGCATTTAACCGCGAGGTTCATAATGCACTTAAGAGTATATGGTATGACGATATCTGGAAACAGTAGAAGGAAGTTGTTCCGACCACTGCAGACAGGCTCAGCTCATGCCAGAGCACCATCTCACATGGAACCAAGCACTCTGCCTTCAGGATTGTTAAGGCCTGCCATAGGAGTGACTTATAGGTTAACATGTGTCCCATTTAAGGTTAGGCATAGGTATACTACACCTAAGTAAGAGGTGGTTACACCAACTTACCCCAGCGGAGTGATCAGCCAGTTGTGTCAAATTTGTTAGGCCAAGCCTGGGGTGGCATAATACATGCTTCAGCCCCTGGCAGGCCTTAGATACACCAATGCCCTGGGTACCTAGTGTACACTGGTACAGGGGCTCACAGCGTGATCCAACCAATTGGGTATGTACCTAGGGCACATGGAGTCCATTTTAAAGAGAGAACAGCCAGGCTGAGATCCTGAATGGCAGGATCTCAGGCCAACTAAGTCGAAAAACCAGCTAGACACTAGGCAAAAATTTGGGGGTAACCATAGTCAGATATCCACCTTCCTACAGGTCCACACACGCCCTCAGGATCCACTGGTCAGGAGCCTCAGCGGAGCAACAGACACCCAGGGCCCTAGATAGGCAGAGCTCTGTTCGGGGCGCAGGGGGAGGGTCGCCCCGCAGACTCACCAGGCTGCCTCACCCCCTCCGTAGCAGTCCATCCACGCTGGGCCATCCGTCGCCTCACCGTCTATAGGGGCCTGCAGGTGAGGCTCGATATCTGCACCCAAGGGCCGGGCCGTGACCAACTTTAGTCTTCCTCCGCACCCAGTCCAGACGATCCACACCACCGCAGGCTCGTCTCCGGGCCCACCAGCCATGCACCTCGACGGAACGGGCTGGAGCACTCCCGGGGCTGATTAATGGCACTGCCGCCGTGTACCCGGGGCACTCAGCACCCCCTCTCAACGTTTCCAGAGCGGAGAAGATCGTCGAAACAGGATATTTGAAGGATTTAAGGACAGACTCAGCGGAGCTCGCCTACAGTGAGACCGTCATGATGGCTCATTAGGCCACGCTCAAGGCAGTTGATTTTTGAGAAAAGAAGTTGCACGATTCTAGCTGGGCACAATCTGATCAGGCAATTGCTTGTAACTGAAATCAAGACCCGCCCCATCAATCGCTGTGAAAGAGTTTAAAGTAATCACAGTTTGGATATTGTGAGTTGTCAGAGAAAGGTTAATGGGTGTAGGAATTTGTTCTGCCTAGATGCTATCTAGTAGTTTTTTCTGTTGAAGGATTAAGCAAGATTACATAGTTTTTTGGAGTGTTGAAAGGTAGCTGAGAAGCAGAAGGAGATTTTAGTTTTAATACAGTATGGAATAATTATTTCAACATGGTCAAATCTGATTGGAGAATTAACTTTTCTTGGCTTCACTGATTTTAAATCTATTGGTGCGAACTATGCCGATAAATTATGTTCTTTTTTTTTAATCCGAGAAATATCAGCTTTTGTTCCTTAATTCAAATTTCTGTTTAGCTATGAAATTACTGGCCATGCTTGGAAAATACTGGACTGGTGGCAACCCTAAAGGTCTGGTCTCCTTCCCCTGGGCCTTGTCACCATAGTCCAACATGGTGAAGCCCAACGAAACAAGCTGGTTAGTGAGCCTGGTTTGCAGCATCATTTGATTGCATTTGGATGTTTGCTTTTCAGGTGTTCTACAAAATAAGGTAAATTAATTTTATGCAGGTAAAGGGATAGATAGATGTCAAAACTGCTAGTAAACTCCGTATTGTGTTTATTTTCAAAAGGAAATGGTCTCTGAAACAGCCTTTGTGTATACTAATGGCTAGTTTAAGAACTTTTAAAGGCTGCAAAGGGTGTGATGGCTTTAAACCATTTGTGCCTACACATCACTGTATTCTGGTAGTTTCTGGTATTTTACAGTGACTTGAGTGATGCCTTTATTAAAACTCCAGCTATTTTCAACTGTTTTGTTTGCTTTCATATGTTACTTGCTGAAAAATCTTCTATACCACATATCTTATCTTGCACTGGTTATCTGGAAAACCATATTGGAACTTTAATCCATACTGGCCCCTTTTTAAGTGTATCCTACTTGCTACAATTCACCTCATTAGGGCTGTAAGAAATCACCCTACCCCGATGAAATTCCACCAGCCCCCTTGACAGCACGCATAATCTTTAAAACCAGCTGCATCATCTACAAAGCCATCACGACTAGTGCCCCTGCCTATTAGGATGACCATTTCTTCATCGCTGTTGATTGTATACACACTTGCAGCAAGGACACCTTTCAGACGGAAGCTGAAGAGCAAAAAGAAAATAAAACCAGGCAAAGGGCCTTCCCGATATATGCCCCAATGATATCTAATGATATTCATCTAGACATCCCCAAGCCAGCTCCAATGTAGGAAACGGCTGAATACTCACATCTTTAAAGAACACTACATCATGATGCAGTATCAGTCCACAAAACCCCCTATCACATGTGTTTGGCTTTGTCTTTGTACATCGGTCCACTGCCTTGTGCTATGTAAATACCACATTCATAATGCAATAATAATGCACTAATCATTGTGAGGGTATCGTCTCAATACATTTGCAGAGGAAGATGTCTCTGGCTCGGAGGAGGGATCATGTGTGTAATGTGATTCTGGCAACCAAGCTTGTATAACTGTAATATTTACTGTATAATTAGCTTGACAACTTGGCTTTACTGAGCTCTTGTTCCCTAAGTTGTTTATATGCATTTGGTGTTTCAGTTCAGCCAATGTATTGTCCTGTCACAACTGGGATTTCCCCTTCTCTTAAAATGGAGCATTGCACTGCTTGTGTGTTTTCTCTTTTTGTTACACAAAATGTAATGTGCCTGCAAGAAACCTGGCTGTGCGGTGTAACCACAATAATAGGATATGTGCTGGTCGATAAGCCTGCAATAAAAGGGCAACAAGTGCGTCCCACAGGAGGAATTTTTACCCTAATAATGACCAGAATAGCTAGAAAGGTAACACCCTTAACCGTAAGTTGTAAATGGTTGGTAGTATGGAAGGTGGAGCTCCGGGACCCATATCTTGTGAATGAAAAGCTAATACTTGCCAATGTCTATATACAGGGGAGCGATCTGAGGAATACAGGCATAAAATGAGAAGGATGAAAGAGAACATCGATTGGTTGTGTGAAAGTTATCCGAAAGATATTCTCATATTGATGAGGGACCTGAACCAAAGATTCAACCCAAATAAAATGAACAAATGGTCCAAAGGAATGCTGAAATCATTTAACATAAAGGCGGCTAACTTCTCAATAACTAAAGATTTGAAATGTGATGTAGAGCTGGGAAACTACTGGTGCTCTAAAGGTCTAGTTTGCCTAAATGGACTGGTAGGCGAGGATTGCCCAGCACATCAGGCTTTTAAGATTGGCGAACAACTATGCCCAATTTATTATATGTATGTGCATGCTTGGAATTTGAGCAAAATAAGGGATTTTAAAGTGGGTTCTGAAGAAGGAAGTGATCACCACCCTCTAAAGTTAAAACTGAGGAGAGAGAAAGTTGTACAAAGAGAACAGGTGATCCCAGTTCAGATGGAACACACCAAACAACTATCCATCAGACTAACAGAGGAACATATGGAAAAGTTGTCACATTTTCAGCAAAACCTAGCAACGAGGGATAATCTAGAGCCCCACCCGGAAGGGTATGAGAATATTATTGGGCAGGTAGTACAGTAGCAGTCCTAAACGGGAAAGGATTAAAAAAAAATGCAAAGCCCTAAAAAAACCATAGTAATAAAAACGACTGGTTCACTAAAGAATGTAAGGTTCGAGGCATGTGGGCTGCTGAATTCATATCTGTGCATAGATCGCCGCCTAGTGTTGGGTCCAGATGATTGCACATTGTTGTCCTGGAAGAGTCTTCGAAGTATCACGAGATAGGTGGCTCCTCCCCTGGACTACAGTGCGCATGGGCATCCTCTCCATCCTCAGATTGTTTTTTTCCGCCATTGGGTTCGGATGTGCTTATCTTAGCTCAAGTTAGGAAAACTTTATTTAAGGCTGATAGCCTTTAGGTATCGACGGTATTGTTTGCGTTTGGTATCGATACCTTCTTAGACTTGTTACTCAAGCTTATTCACCTTCTCGGACCGAGTTTCGGTCCGACCAGCGATCGACGTTCGAAAATGGAATCTAGGACTCCCTTCAAGAGATGTCCTCTATGTCACGCTAAATATCCACACATCGATGTCCATCCGGTGTGCAACAAATGTTTGTCACCGGATCATGATGAGTCCCGGTGTATGGCCTGCGCCCAGTTCCGGTCAAAGAAGACCCTTCGGAATAGACGAGCGGCTAGATTGGAGGCCAAACAATCGGCGCCTACCCCGGTTAACATATTCGGCACCGAGGATGAAGACGTCAAGAGCATCGAAGAGGTAGACTCGAGCCCTGCTTCGGAGCAGGAATCCCAATACGACGACGATGATGAGCAGATCCTCGAGTACGAAGACGTCGTCGACGAGGTAGGAGACGACGATGAGGCCCTTGGGGCCGAGGAAGATAGCTCAGGAGATGAGCTAGGCCAACCCGTCGATGCGGAGGCCGTGACAGATAGTCTTGATAAGGCTCAGGTCGAGGGATCGCCTGCGGGCCTTACCCAAGATCGGTCGGATCGTTCTACAGCCCCGCCTAAAGGCCCGGTTTCGAACATTTCAAAAGAGCCAGAATTATCAAAAAAGACTGGAGTCGATTCCGTGAAATCGAAACCAAAACCTGCACCGGTCAAATCGAAACCGAAAGTGCAACTGGTTCAGGTCGGATCGAAGGCATCGAAACCTTCCAATCCGTCGACACAAAAGAGGGACATCGGAGCCGACCAAACGAAGAAGGACTTCGGTACCGAGAAACCAAAAAAGGACCTCGGCACCGAGAAACAGAAGAAGGCCCTCGGTCCCGAGAAGACGCAGAGGCCTATGGCACCGAAGGTCGGAGCACCATCGACCAAGGTCAAGGCGGTCGATCCGACTACATCAACACCGAGGAGTGCTGAGACTGCCAAAATTCCGGATAGGCGAGGCGTCGATCCCAAACTTCGGACCGAAGACTGGCAAGACACCGGAGACCGCGTCGAGGCCTGCTTCCAAAGAGCCTGTCGGATCAAAAGCACCGTCGGCATTCACGTTACAACAGGTGTCGGAGTCCCTAAAGCGCATCAGGGACCGGGTCACTCTCGAACCGAAAACGGGTCCCGAACCGAACAAGGCCGCCAAGCCTCACTCGGCGCCGGCACCGATCAAGTTTGGATTGCCACCACCGGGGGCACCTAAGATGTTCGAACTTCGGAAAACTATCGAACAACCAAGAACAGTGTCCACAGAAAGAACTGATGTCGAAGACTCACGGGAACAGTTTATCGACGTCGACACTGGTAGACTGTTGTTCCGCAAGCGGAGAATTATAACGGAGAAGCCTTTGGACTCATACAAAATTCCACTCAAACGGAAACCGGCTTCCGGTTCGACACCATTGCTGGTAGAACATTACCACACATATGATCAGGACCCACCATCCTTTTCTCCCACACACTCGGAGACGGATGCAGGAGAGGCTATACTGAGGATACAACTTATCCTGTGGATACTGACCCTGATGACCAACAGCAAGACCAGGATCAGGCGGGGGGTGACCCTAATGACCCAGGAGACTCACAAGATGCTCCTGACACTCATCTTTATAATATAAAATCATCTCCCACTGTAGATACTGCTGCTTTTAATGCACTCCTTGAAAGAGCGGCTGCCAATCACAGAGTGGAACTTCATTCTGACTCTGTGGAGGAGGATTTCTTGGTGGACACGTTCTCCACATCAGAAAGAACGGTCAAGACTCTACCAATGTTAAAGGGGGTTATTAAACATGCTAAGGACATCTTTAAGGAGACAACCAGAGCACGGGTATTGAACCCGAGAATAGAGAAAAAATACAAACCTGCCGCAGGAGACCCCATGTACATTAAGGGTCAATTGCCGTTGGACTCCATGGTAGTTTCGAATGCTCGCAAGAGAGCTAAATCACAAACTACCGGGGATGCTCCGCCTCCGGACAAGGAGTCCAAAGTGTTAGAAACATCAGGGAAAAGAATAGCAGCACAAGCAGCAAACATCTGGTGCATTGCCAACACTCAGATACGACAGGTCACACTACGATACCCTAGAAACACTGCTAGGACACCTACCAGATGAATACAAAGATGGAGCGGAGCTCCTCAACAGAGAGGGACAACTCATTACAAACGCGTCCATCAAATGCGCACTGGATGCAGCTGACACTGCAGTGAGGGCAATCAACACTAGTGTGATGTTGCGGAGGCACGCATGGTTGAGAATATCCTGGTTCAAACCTGAAATTCAAAACAGTATCTTAAATCAACCAGTCAACCCAGAATTTTTATTTGGCCCCGAGGTTGACACTACCCTAGAAAAGATTAAAAAGGACACAAACTGCGAAATCTATGGGGGCTCTACAGTCGTAGCAGTTTCGGAGTGGCTCCTTTTGTCGCCCCGGGAATAGAGGAGCAGCTAGAGGTCAGGGGTCCCAGCAGCAGTACAATAAAGGAGGTACCCAGAGTACCTATAATAAAAACAATAGGGGTGGATATCGTGGATCCAGCACCAAAGGCAGAGGACGAGGACACAACAACACCCGGTCCTCCGCCACTAACAAACCGTGACGTCTTGTCACTGCCCCCCGACCACATAACACCGGTCGGGGCAGACTCCAACAGTTCCTGCCAGTCTGGAGATCCATCACCACAGACAGGTGGGTCAGAGACATTATCCAATCCGGTTATTGTCTGGAATTAACATCCAATCTACCCAACATACCGCCAAGGCACCGTCCTATGTCCGCAGAGCACTTGGCATTATTGCAGCAGGAAGTACTAAGTATGCTGCAGAAAGGAGCCATAGAAATCATGCCCGTAGACCAACAAGGTTCAGGAGTGTACTCTCTGTACTTCTTGATCCCAAAAAAGGACGGGTCTCTCAGGCCTATACTGGACCTGAGACCTCTCAACCAATACATTCTGTCAGAGCATTTTCATATGCTCACCCTCCAGCAGGTTCTACCGTTACTCAGTCAGGGAGACTTCCTAGCAACACTGGATTTAAAGATGCGTATTTCCACATACCCATACACCCATCACACAAAAAATATCTCAGGTTCACTCTTCAGGATCAGCATTATCAGTTCAAAGTACTCCCTTTCGGGGTAACGACGGCGCCCAGGGTCTTAACCAAATGCCTAGCGACAGTGGCTGCACACTTAAGAAGACAGCACATTCACGTCTTCCCTTACCTGGACGACTGGCTTGTTCAGGCAAAGTCAGCCCAGCAGCGTGCCAGCCACGTATCCCACACCATTCACCTTCTTCACAGTCTGGGATTCTCACTAAATTATCCAAAGTCACATCTTCAACCCGCCCACGTACGGCAGTACCTGGGCGCGACCATAGACACTCTGGCAGCCAAAGCTCAGCCAAACTTGGTGAGGATCAACAGCATGCAACTGCTGATAAAAAAGTTCAAACCTCAACACTCCCTTCCAGCGCGAGTGTTCATGCAGTTGATAGGCATGATGGCCTCCTGCATCTTCATAGTCCCGCACGCGAGACTACATATGCGCCCGCTTCAGGAGTGCTTGGCACGTCAATGGAATCAGACTCAAGGACAGTTAAAAGACCTAGTGTTGGTGAGCGGTCGGGCATACAATTTTCTGCATTGGTGGAATCCACAAAACCTTTGCAAGGGCCGACCGTTCCAAGAGCCTGTTCCACAAATAATACTGACAGCGGACGCGTCTCTCCAGGGATGGGGAGCTCATGTACTCAATTACACAGTGCAGGGACTATGGACAACACAGCAACAGAAGATGCACATCAACCTTCTGGAACTGATGGCAATCTTCCTGGCAATGAAGGCATTCAAAGTACACTTGTGCAACAAAGTCGTGTTGATCCGGACGGACAACATGACTGCCATGTACTACATACAGAAGCAGGGAGGTACACACTCTCCACAGTTGTCTCATCTGGCTCAGAGCATGTGGAAGTGGGCCATTCAGAGGAACATGTTCCTCATGGCGGAACACCTCCCGGGCAAGGACAACCAGATAGCGGATCTGCTCAGCAGACACAGCCACCAAATGCACGAGTGGGAGCTACATCCATCAGTACTCCAACCGTACTTCCAGCAGTGGGGTCATCCAGAGATAGACCTATTCGCCACAAGGGAAAACGCAAAATGCCAAAGCTTTGCCGCCAGGTTCCCGCATCCACAGTCGCAGGGCAATGCGATATGGATGAACTGGTCAGGCAGATTTGCGTACGCTTTTCCCCCAGCGCCATTAATGCCGCTAGTGGCACGCAAACTAAGGCAACACTCAATGACACTCATCCTGGTTGCTCCAATGTGGGCACGCCAGCCATGGTACACCACGTTGCTAGAACTTTCCGTGGTGCCGCATCAAAGGCTGCGGCTAACACCCAGACTTTTAACACAGAACCATGGCGAAATTCAGCACCCAGATCCGCAACAGCTGAACCCGGCGATCTGGCTCCTGAAGTCTTAGAGTTTGGCTACCTGAACCTGCCTCCAGAATGTATGAATATCATCAAGGAGGCCAGGAGACCCACGACCAGAGCTTGCTATGCGGCTAAATGGAAAAGGTTTGTCATTTTACTGTAAAAACAATGACATTAATCCGCTGGATGCATCCATTCAGAACATCATCTGTTACCTGTTACACTTATACCGATGCAATCTGGCATACAGCTCCATCCGTATACACCTAACCGCAATAGCAGCCTATCTTCAGAACAGACTCAAAAGAGTGATTCCTCCAACACACCCACCAGCACCGGTGTGGAACCTGAATGTGGTTCTCACCAGATTGATGGGTCCACCTTTTGAACCTCTACATTCATGTGAGATTCAATTCCTCACCTGGAAGGTAGCTTTCCTAGTGGCAATCACTTCGTTGAGAAGAGTTAGTGAACTTCAGGCACTAACCATTCAAGGGCCATTCATACAGGTTCACGCAAATAGAGTTGTACTACGTACCAACCCCACATTCATGCCTAAAGTGATATCGCAGTTCCACATGAGTCAGACTATTGAACTGGTGGTTTTCTTTCCAAATCCAGAAAATGTCGCAGAGAGAATGCTCCATACACTAGATGTAAAGAGGGCCCTCATGTACTATATAGACAGAACAAAGGATTTTAGGAAAACAAAACAACTGTTCGTTGCTTTTTCTCCACAACACAAGGGCAACCCCATTTCCAAAGCAGGGATAGCCAGATGGATCGTTAAATGTATTCAAATTTGCTATGCAAAAGCTAAACGCACATTAACGATTCCTCCCAGAGCCCACTCAACACGAAAGTTAAGGGCGTCCATGGCTTTCCTAGGGAATATTCCTTTAGAGGAAATATGTAGAGCAGCCACATGGTCCACTATACATACATTTACAAAACACTACTGTGTAGATGTACATTCAAAACAGCAGGCAGCTGTAGGACAGGCTGTTCTCAAGACCCTTTTTCAGACTGCTGCAGCTGACACGGGCAGCCGCCGCTAATGGAGGGACTGCTATATAATCTATGCACAGATATGAATTCAGCAGCCCACATGCCTCGAACCGAATATGCTACTTACCAGTATGCATCTGTTCTTGGCATGTAGGGCTGCTGACATTCATATCTGCATGCAAGTCTGTGGAGCAGAGGGGGAGCCTTTTCTGCTGCTTTGTTGATTTCCGTGCAACTTTTGATCCTGTAGAGATCTTTTAGAGATTTAAACCTTCTATGGGACGCACTGGGAAAACTATATATCCCGAAAGAGCTCTTAAGGCTAATTCAGGAGATGCATAGCAGTAATTGGGCTCAGGTTATTTTGGATACCACAGGGACATTAAGACAAAAAATACAAGTGAACAATGGCCTGAAACAGGGTTGTGTATTAGCCCCTTTACTCTTCTCCTTGTTTGTTGCCGACCTGACTGTGTCTTTAGCTGCCGCAAATGGATTTAGCCCCAAAATGAATAGTAAACGTGTGGCATGCCTCCTGTATGCGGATGATCTTGTGATCCCAGACCAGACTGAAATAGGCCGACAAATGAAATTAGAGAAATTTGAGAGCTACTGTAGATGGAAAAAATTAGTGGATAAGACAAGCGTGCTTTGCTTTGGGAAAACCAAAAGCAAATTTTAAGTGGTACCTAGGCTCAGAGAGTCTTGAGGTAGTGAATGAATACAAGTACCTTGGAGTCTTGTTCGAGCGGTCTCTGAAATGGAAATTTCACCTAGAGGCTTTAAAGGCCAGGGCTATTGCCTCAGTGAGTGTGCTGAAAAAAATTAATAAGGCCTTTGGAGAAATGTCATGTAGACCAGTGCTAAAAGCCAAAGAAGCAATTGTCCCTCCGCAACTCCAATATGGAGCTACATTGCCATATATTAGTGGTAAAAATGGGTGGGATGCAGAATAGGGGAAATGCCTGAAGTATTTACTGTCACTTCCCAGTTCAGCAATGATTCAAGCCATAAGATTAGAAACGGGCATGACTTCATGGAATATGCTGGCCGCAAAAGCCCTAATAAGATTCTGGGCAAAACTGAGTGGGGAGAATAGACAGAAAATTTCCCAGTGGTGCAAGAATTATATTGCGCAAAGTGAATTAAAATGGGCACAAAAGGTTAGGTTTAACCTGGCTGCTGTATGCACTGTTATGAAGGTAAAGCTGCTTCCACAGACACTTCATATAGAAATCACCAAGCGCGAGCTAAAGGTGCTATGCACAGAATTGTCTAACGAAAATGACTATCAATACTTAAGTGAGAAAAAATCTGTACATTTTATGTTAAATGGATGGTGGAATAAAGTGAGTTATCCATATGTGGATACCCTACCAAACCAAATGTTAAGAAACGAAGTACTGAGAGTAAGAACTGGTCTCAACCCCTGTAAGGTAAGTGCTAATGTAAAAGCAAAAATGATTGGTATATGTATGATTTGTGTTTGTGGGTTGACCACCAAATGTGACATGCTGCATATTCTGTTGGATTGCTTAAAACTCCAACAGCAGAGACAATGGTTACGCCCAATGTTCTTGAAATATGAAATTAGGACTCGAGTGCACGCCGTAGGATTTTTATCCGAGATGCGTTTTTTAGACCTAGCATGTGCTATTGGAAGATTTATGAGGGCAGTTAGGGCATTGTTCATTAAGAATCGGTAAGAGTGTGGATGTGTTTTTATAAAAACTAGTAGATTTTATTGAAAGTTATATTTTATCTGAATAATTTATATGTTTTTTATTGTTATATATGTATTTTATTATTTTTTTATTGCTGTATTGTTTAAAGGCCATTGATCTAAATAAACATATTCTTGATTGATACATAAAATCAATAAAAAAGAGTTAAAAAAAAATAATGCACTAGTCAGGAACAATTTGTTAACATTTGACTAAGGATATACGTTTTGGAGTGACCTAGGACACACTTTTCCACCTAGTGTGACTAATATAATGTAGTTCCACTTAATAGTACTTAAAAAAGCATACATGTCCTTATTTTATTAGTGTGGATATTTTTATTGTTTTACTGATATTCACACCAGGAAAGTTGCTTCTTGCAAACTTTCTTCAAGGTGCCAGAACATTAATAGCTAATTGATGGTGCTTCCTTTGATGTCATTTTTTATAGGTTGTGACGCTGTATGCTAATTATAGGGGCCTCGCCTTTCCTCTTTATGCTTGGAGCCCCACAAATCCTAGGACCGTCCCTGGCCTTGTAAGTCCCTCGGACTCTTTTACTCCTTCTATAAGTTGCAGTCCGGGGAAGAAGGGGGAACTGATTGTGCCCCTTCTGTATATGGGGCCTTTTCACTATTCCTACTGCTGGCCTATTTGATCTTGTACCCGTGTCTTATTGTGTCACACAAGCTCATTTTGATGGGCCACGATTCAGTGCAACTCAGCAGAGCCTTCAGGTTCCATAAACCCTTGGCAGATTCAGAATCTTTATGCTCCCAGAAACACTTGACACCTTCTAAATAAAATCAGTCGGCATAGTTTGATTTTCAGCCTTCTGCACTTTCTCTTCCTTCAAAAACACTGCACCTCAGAATGTGCATCATGAGTTGGAGTCTAGCCAGTGCAGTACTGAAGAACAGACGGGCACTAGCGGGACATTTCACGCTATTTCAACCGTCTACCTTTAGGGGTATGGTTATGCTTGTGTTAGTGCTTTTTGTGAGGTGGTAAGTGAAGCTGAGATGCTGGAGCAAGAGAAGGCATCCTCATAAACCTGCGATAGTGTGCAAATCTGCCTGACCCATTGCTGTAATACTGGCAATGGTTAAAACAAGACAACAACCGTGACAGCTGACAGGGAATTGAATTTTTCGTAGGTGACTGGGGGTAGAAAAGCACAGAATCAAATCTGCTTCATCTCTTATTTTTAGTAAGTGGCAAAAGATGTTCTACATTTTTTGCTTGATTTTTATGTAAAAAACCAAAAGGCATGCGTGTGCGGCGCAAATGTTCTGTAGTAAACTGCAGCATACATTCGCCCCAACAGTAGACCACCTGTTCAGCTTTGTGTCCTGCAGTTAGTGAAAATCTTTTAATGTTTCTTTCCTTGTGTGATTTCTACTTTAAGCTTTTTTATTTGTAACGTTTGTAGAGTGATACATCAGACTGACGAAGCAGCCTTTGAACTATTGAAGTGATGGGGGCAAGAAAGTAACACTATTTGCATGAACACATTAATCAACTGTGACAGTTTGAGATCGTCTACCACTGGTGTACTCCCCTTTAACACCTGACTCTCACAAGGTAGCAAACTCCGCCTCGCTAGGCAGAGCTTTGCTAAGGAAGGTGATATGAGTTCAGATAGAATAATAAGCCACCACATGCAAAAGTATAAAAAAAAATACTACACACACAATCACAATTGAGCTATCTAGAGAAAATCCGATGTCTCTACTGTCTTCTTTGCTTTGATCGCACCCCAAACAGTGATACAGCCCCTAACTGATAAGTGCTATAGGTACCATTAATATTGGGCCCTTTCACTCATGTTAGTTTATTAAATATGTCCGTGAACCTCATCAAAGACTCCGTGGTGCAAATGCAGTAGTAGTTTTAGAGATATAGCTCAAGTGTTGAAGTAACGTCTTTGGGTTTTTGTTAGCAGTGACACGGTTTTAGTGAGTTGTTGATACGGTTTTGGTAAGCAGTGATTTAGTTTTGAAGCACCTCATATGAAGTCTTGCACAGTCCCAACACACTACGCCTGAACCTACTGTTTAAAGAAAGTGTCCAGCTAATTAATGGCATAAAAGTGTTCATCTTTTGGTTCTTCTTGATGATAACTGGTAAGGTGACTGAAATTCAATCTCTGGCACCCGGTGCTGGAGCTCAGCCCACTATAGTCCAGTAGCCAATAGTCTGGCAGAGTGGCTGGTCAGGGTGCCAGTCCACCTTGTATGTCCCTTTTTGGTGCTGGTTAGTTGATGGGCTTGATTTCAAAGCTCGCTGGCCGTGTTATTTTGGTGGCGAGAGTACCCAGAGTGCTGTATGCACCCTCTAAGGCCATAGATGGTGCCAAGATAAAGCAAGAGACTAAGTTGGCACTGGGGTCCTGTCTAAGGTTCAGAAGATGTAATCTACAGAACCACTTGGACAGTAATCCAAACAGTTCCACAATGAAGGTGACCGCTTCCAGCTACAGTAGAAGATCCCCAGGCCAAGGGGTGAAGTATAAAAAATCTTGAGACCTCTGGGCCCGTGGTGAAGAGAAAGAACTGCATAGGCAGAGTGAGACTCACTATGGCAGTAAAATGAACAGGGACAAAGCAGACTCCCCTTTCCTGCTCGTGTGAAGGGGATGAGCCCTCTGGTCATTGTGATCAAGATCTTACTTCCTGGTCAGCTGGCCAGAACAACCTTGTGCATTCTAGGGCAGATGTAATCCATCAGGCTGTCTCACAGAGATCCTTTCAGGCAGCGGGCTCTACTCTTCAGGAGGTCAGCAACCCTTCCTTGCATGCACAGTCCAGCAGCTCACACACAGACAGTTTTACTCTCCATGCAGTTTAGCAGCAGCAGTGCTTCTAACATCTTTTCTGGACCATGTCCCAGTCCAGGTCACAGAAAGTGGCTACCAGCACAGGCTAAATTGATACGTAATTTGGATGTAAACACAATCTTCATAACTTTACTGGTCAATGGGACCAATACTTTTTAGCAGGCAGTGGTGGGTTGTAGAGAAGGAAAAAAAAAAGTGTAAAAAACTGAGTGGGATGGAAAGTGGCATGTGAAGCAATAGATGAGCTGTGAGAAGCAACATGAGCGCAACCCGAGTAAGGATACTTTGAATTGGGGAATCAGCACATGGGAGAGAGAGCACGAAAATACACATACTCTCGTGGAGTTCTGAAGGTAAAAGAAAAAAGTACTTTACTAATGGTCAGCCATGGAAAGATGGAGTCATCCAATCAAAACGATGGTAAGGAACCTATGCTCCAGGGGAGGGACAAACGCAACAAAAGGAAGAAAAGTCATTCAGAAAGCAGCAAGAAAAAGAGATTGATGAGAATGCCAACCAGTGATGAGCAATGGGCTGACCTAAAGCCCACTCTCAAGGCAAACCGAGCAGTTTTCGAAGTTGCCCATGTGTAGTGCTGGGTCTGATGTCAGGCAGGCTGGCAAAAGATGAAAAATAGAGGCCATCACCCCACTGCGAAAAAACGTAACAGCTGCAGGGTGAAAGAGGAGAGGCTCAAAGAAGTAGTAGATTGGATTATAGATGAGGAGCAGGAACTTCACCACCCGAGCAAACAATTCCACAAGGGTCGCTGGGAAAGTGCATTAATATAACGTTAAATATTGTTGCTGAGCGAAATAAATTGGGCAACTGCCATTGATCACACTCCTGAGGCGGAAGCCGGGAGAGCGCGCAGCGCATTGCTTTTGCTTTTAAAATTTAAAAACTGTCACTGAATAACTTGTGCTAGCTTTTAGAAAACTCACCACAGCACCCTGCAACTGCTAAACAATCGAGCACTTTACCCAGCTCTCGTAGCGGACTCTAACGCTGCCAGCTGACTCCTAAATTGATCCACTCCTCGGACGCTCGCAGCGCGAGGACTCAGGCCACGCCCACTTGTTTGGCCACACCCCCCTCTCCCCTCCCTCAATCAACCTCCATAAAATGTGCCTATGGCGGAAGCGCAGCGGGAGCGCCGTTTGCGCGCCGAAGGCGCGCCTAAGGCAAGCCCGTCCGCGCCCGTCCGCGCCAGACCGAGCCTAGAGCCCACACCCCTGGCCGGTTCTGATGCGCCCCGAATCAAATACTCACAAGAAACTCTGTACCAACTCAGAGATCCGTTAAACACTAGATGTAACGGACTTATTACCCCGGAACAGGAGCTTCTTAGATGCCCTATCTGCGCCTACAGGGCTACGCCCTTATCCCACTCCGAACCTGCCTGCCTGGAGATGGCCCTGCTGAATTGCAGGTCACTCCCTAAACACCACATTGAAATTAACCTACTATTAACAGAGTCAAACTTGGACGTTCTGTTTTTAACAGAAACTTGGCTGTCCGAGAGCTCCGACCCGGACATCATCCAAGCATTACCTCCTGGGTACCTCATTAAAACCCTCAACAGACCGACAGGAACGGGAGGGGGCATCGCGATTATCTATCGTGACCACCTCGCATGTCTATTCAAAGACAGCCCCATTCTCGACAGTGAAAATTTCCTCTTTTCTTTACACCTGCCACCTTCTACTACACTAACTGGGGTGTTAATCTACCGTCCGCCAGGACAGGTAGGGAGTTTCATAAACTCACTCATTGATGCCATCTCCTCCCTGGCGTGCGGGACGCCAAACTTTACAATCCTCGGGGACTTAAATCTCCACTTCGATGATCAAGGCAATAAACTTGCCACAGACTTAAAAACTGATCTAAATTCCCTGAATGTACAACTACTCAGTAATGATCCCACCCACATGAAAGGACACCTATTGGATCCCATCTTCTCTAACCTCTCCAAACTCTCTGTTCAAACTCCTCTCCCTCTCCCCTGGTCTGACCACTTCTTGGTTCCTCTCAAATTCCAACTTCCAGGGAAGATCTCGGATACTCCTCGCCCCCGGGCCCCGTCACGCCCATGGAAAAAACTAGACACTAGCCTATGGGAACGCTCTCTGTCCTCCACTCTACCCACAATCGACCCCGACCCCTCTAAAGCCGAAATTCAATTACATAATTGGATTAGCGACTCTCTCAATACAGTCCTGCCACTCAAAGCCCTCCCTCCCAACAGGAAATCCTCCAAACTACCGTGGTTCACTGAGGAACTACGTGAATTAAAACGGAAAGGCAAAAGGCTTGAACGCCAATGGAGAAAGCACTGGAACACAGAAGACAGAAGTGGATACAAAGCCCACATTAGGCTCTACAAAAATGCATTAAAAGCGGCACAGGCCGCCTACTTTGAGGATCAAATAGCAGCCGCGACCAACTCCGCAAAAGAGACCTATCGGATAGTCAAACTCCTCTCCAAAATACAGGAACCCCCTCCACCGCCAGACCTGGATGGCACAAAATGCAACCAGATGTCTGAATTCTTTTCGAAAAAAATCGAAAAAATCCTCAACTCCCTCCCGGCGGCGCCAACTGCACTAAGAGGCCCTTACCACCCGGCCTCCCAAGACACCCCGAGGTTGCTCTCCTTTCCCCAAATCACCACCGAAACGTTTCTCAACGTCCTGCACAAAGTCAAAAGCGGCGCCCCGTCAGATCCAGCTCCGATCAGTAAATTGAAGCAAGTTGCTTCCACTATAGCCCCTCCTCTCACCAACCTGATCAACGCCTCTTTCGAACATGGCACAGTCCCAGCAAACTGGAAAAAAGCCACTGTGAAGGCTCTCATAAAAAAAACGCATCTTGACCCCACAGACCCATCAAACTTTAGACCGATCTCACTGCTACCGACGATGAGCAAAATCGCCGAGAGAGTAGCGAATCAACACCTTTCTGAGTTCCTAGAGACCAACCATCTCCTCCGCCAAACCCAGACAGGTTTCAGACCAGGACAAGGGACGGATACCGCATTGTTAGCCGTGGTCGAAGAAGCTAGGGGCATACTAGACATAGGAGGATCAGTGGCAGTGATCCTCCTCGACCTGAGTGCCGCCTTCGACACGGTGGACCACGCAACCCTTGTTCACCGTCTTGAACTGATAGGAGTGGCGGATTCCGCTTTAGCCTGGATCTCATCCTTCCTTGAAGACAGGTCTTTTCAAGTGACAGATGGGCACTCCATCTCCAAGGCTCAGGCACTCAAGTGTGGGGTGCCCCAGGGGTCCTCCCTGAGCCCCACACTTTTTAACGTGTACATGGCTCCCCTCGAGGATGTTGTCAAACCTTTTGGGATTAAATCAATAATGTACGCCGATGACACTCAGCTCGTCGTTTCCCTCAACCAATCAGACAACGCCTTCACCAATTTATTTAGTTGTCTGGAAAAAGTGCACCAATGGATGTGCGAGTCCCGGTTGAAACTGAACGGGGAAAAATCAGAAATACTCCTCCTAGGAAACCCAAATAAAATCCCCACACCTCTTCCCTGGCCACCATGCATGGGATCTCCACCATCCCCAAAATCCGAAGTAAAAAGCCTAGGGATATAGCTGGACCAGGATCTCAGTTTTAAAACACAAGCGAGGAAAACTGCGGGAACGTGCTTCGGCCTTATGAAGATGGCACGAAAGATCCTCCATCTACTCCCCCCTCAATCCAGGAAGCTCTTGATGCAGGGGCTGGTGCACTCCAGATTGGACTATGGGAATGTCCTATATCTGGGGGCCCCAGTCTCTGTAGTCCACAGACTTCAATGCGCACAAAATGCGGCGGCAAGAATACTCACAGGAACCGCAGCAAGGAACTCGGCCAAGCCAGCCCTCAGAAGTCTGCACTGGCTGCCAGTCAAGGAACGGGTCAACTTCAAGACCCTGTGCATTGCCCATAGAATACTGCACAATGAAGGCCCTCCCATCCTCAGGCCTCTTGTGTCCCATCAACAATCAAGCAGACAACTTAGATCCAACTCCCTCTCCCTGGCAAAAGTCACCAGAATTAGGAAGGCCAGAACAGGTGGTCGCCTGTTTTCGTACAATGCCCCCAGACTATGGAATGCCCTCCCACTCTCCCTGAGGCAGGAACAAAACCACCTCAGATTTAGGAAAAGACTGAAGACCCTACTCTTCCCCTGAGCACTCCCCCACATGACTTCCCACCCTACAGGACTGTGTTCACTAGCGCCGGGATGCCTAAGGGTAGCTGTGCGCTCTACAAAACCCAAAATCAAATCAACTGGCGTTTGCACAGTAAGTAGGTGTGGCTTATTTTAGTCTTCAGTTTTTTGTTGCCTGACATTTCCAGAGGCAATAACAGAAAACTTAGGCCTCCAAATTTTTCAGACCCTCGCGCTTTGGATGGATAAACTGCAAGGGTTTGGAACTTTTTTTAAATTTATTTATGCATTTTCAAGAGCAAAAATAGGCAGACATAAATACAGGCAATGTATCATGACAAATGTACAGGTTAAACCGATACAATGAAATAATGAAACCAGCATTGAGGCTAGAAAAGCACAGTGAGCAATAAATCAATGTACAAAAAACATCAGAGGTGGTATAATAAGGATGACTATAGGTCACACGCAGCGTACAGTCTTGAGATGACGGAAGCATATAACCCACATAGAGAGCTCAGGGAGGTGCCACATTATCAGTCTGTGTGTTGTCGGATCCCTCAATAGGGTGTGACGGGTATGCCGTGAGGGGTCTCCAATTATCTCGAGGGCGGGAAGTTAGGGGGAGCAGTTCAGCAAAGGCGTACATTTGGTCCTGCCAGAATACCATATCCTGGATCCAGACCTTGAATTTATGTGCCCTGCCCCGACCCCACCGGCATGCTATGCGCCGTTTGGCGAGAAGGAGGCGGAATGAGACAAATTTCCGGTGTTTTACTGCTAGGGCCTCTGTGTATCCAAGGAGAGCGAAAAGGGGGGTGTGCGGAAGATGTAACAAGGTCATTTGTACCAGGGCTTCGAGCACACGGAACCAATACTCCTGCACGGCATGGCAATCCCAGCCCAGGTGAAGGAAGTCTGCCCCTGCTACCCCACACCGGTCACATCTATCATTGTCACGCAATTTAAAGCGATGAAGTCTAGCAGGTGTATAGTATGCGCGGTGCCGAAATTTGTAATGGAGGATACGGAGGCGTCAACTGAACGTGCTTTGTTCCGTCTGCTTGCCACAATAGGTCCACTGCCCATCGGTAATAACCAATCCCAATTCTCCTGACCATTTGTCCCTAGCAGTAGTCTGCGTGATGCTCTGAGTGGTGTACAGAGTATGGTATAGGGAAGAAACCAGGTGAGGCGCCGCATCTTTATCTAATATTAGGCGCAAAGGGGTAACTTCCGGGGGTTCCCGAGGGAAGGTGGAGGTATGTTCCTTGAGTCCCTGGTGCAATCGGATATATAAAAAAATGTCCATGGGGGAATGTGGTTGTGTGGAGAAAAGTTGTTGAGAGGTGTGGAATTTACCATGAAGGTAGAGATCCCCCCCCCAGGTTTTAATACCATATTTGACTTGAGTTTTCCTAAACACGCCCTCCTGTAGGACAGGCATTTTCGGGTGATATATCAGGGGAAGCTGGGGTGAGTATAGCATGGGGGCCTGAGTGCTGGTAACAATGTGTTGCCATGCCTTCACAGTGCTGGTGATTAGAGATGGGTCAGCAGCGCGCGGTGCAGTGACGGTGAATATGGCACCCTCCAATGGAATGGGATCGTATAACCAGTGTTCGGCGGCCACCTGAGGCATGTATCTGGGAGGGTGGAACCAGAAGTGTGCATAATGGGCCTGTGCGCATGTGTAGTAGAGTTCAAAATTTGGTATGTCAAACCCCCCCCCTTGCGAGTATGGCCGAGTGAGAATGTCCCATTGTATTCTGGGTTGTTTACCACCCCAAGTAATGCGAATCAGTTCTGTCCGGAGCATCGTGTAAAAGGCTCTACCTGGATTATAGGTTATGTTCAGGAATAAATGAAGGAGTTTAGGAAGGATAACCATTTTGATCAGGGATATGCGTCCTGCAATGGACAGCGGAAGGGCGATCCATCGCGTGACACTGTCCCTTATCCCATCCAGGGCACAACCGTAATTGAGCCGCATCAATTTGTCACGGTTCGCGGAGAAGGGTTTGGAACTTGTAACCATAAGATACTGAAACAAAGACTCAGGGCTATAGATGCAATCAATCAGGATTTATAAAGCGCGGCTAATCACGGATAGGGTATGCAGGCGCGTGCAGGCCCCGGAGGCTTATTTGAACAGCCAGATCTTGAGGGCCATTCGGAATTCCGGGAGTGAGGTGATGGTCCGGAGGTGCATGGTGAGGCTGTTCCAGGTCTTTGTTGCTATATGGGAGAAGGAGTGTCCTCTACCTCTGTTTCTGTAGGTGTGGGTGGTATGGGTAAGTGAAAGGGAGGCAGAGCACAGTCTTCTCGATTGTTGGTGGAAGTTCAGGCAGTGGTTAATGTATGTGAGTCCTTGGTTGTGTAGAGCCTTGTGTGCGTGGATCAGCAACTTGAGTTGGCATGTCTTCTGTACTGGGAGCCAGTGGAGTTCCCTGAGATGGGATGTGATGCGGGTTTGTCTAGGAAGGCCAAGGATGAGTCTGGCTGGGGCGTTCTGTGTGGTCTGAAGTCTCTGTAGAAGGTGTGCGGCGATTCCTATGTAGAGGGCATTGCTGTAAGACCAGTCGCCTGGTGATAAGGGCTTGTGTCACAGTGCATCTCGTATGTAGGGGTAGCCACTTGAAGATCTTATGTAGCATATGCAGAGTGAGGAAGCAGGCGGAGGAGCCAGCGTTGAGCTGTGATTTTATGGTGAGTTTGTTGTCAATGATGATTCTGAGGTTTCTGGTGTGGTTGGAGGGAGTGGGTGCGGGTCCTAAGTCTGATTGCCACCAGGAGTCTTTCCATGTGTCGCTGCTGTTGCCAAAGATCAGTACTTCAGTCTTGGTCTGTGTTCAGCTGCAGGCAGTTGTTCTTCATCCAGTCGGCGAAGTTTGTCATGCATCCATGGAAGTTGGTTCTGGTGATGGTGGGTTCGTCGGGGAGTGAGAGGATGAGTTGGGTGTCCTGTGTAGGAAATTATGTTGAGACCGTAGGATCCGACGATATTGGCCAGCGGGTCATAAATGCGTCCGAGGTGAAAGATGGGAGGTAGATCCTCTGTGTTCTTCTCGTAAGGAAGGAGGTAATCCATCTGAGCGCATCCCCTTGGATGCCAATGTGGTGTATTCTTTTGATCAGTCTGTGGTGGGTGAATATACCTCGTTATCATGCAGTCTTTTCCCCCGCAGGGAATTACAACGCGGTTGTTACAACGACCGCATTGTAATTCCGCATACCATTACCCCGCAAGTCGTAACAACGACTTGCGGAGGGGGGGGGGGGGCTGGATGTTGAAATAGTATAATTTACTATTCCAACTCCAGTCTGTGCGGACAGTAGGGAAGGTGTTGGATTTTAAATCCAACACCTTCTCCCCCCCCTCCGCAAGTCGTTGTTCTGACTTGCGGAGTAATGGTATGCGGAATTATAATGCGGTTGTTGTAACGACCGCGTTGTAATTACCTGCGGGGAAAAAGTTTTGTGGTAAACGTTGTTTACCGTGATGGTATATGGTGTCGAAGGCTGCCGAGAGGTCGAGGAGGATCAATGCTGCTGTGTCTCTTCCGTTAAGGGGGATTTGGATGTCCTTGCTAGCTGCGATCAGGGTGGTTTCAGTGCTTTGATTGCTGTGGAAGCTGGATTGGGAGGTGTCTAGTAGCTGGTTCTGCTCCAGGTATGTCATGAGTTGATTGTTGACTGTGCGGTTTTGTCTGCATTGCTCTATAATCGATTCTTTTTGGCTGACATTTACTTGGTGGGAAATCAACACACTCAGTCTCTACAACTCGTAAGGAAAAAGCTTTGCTTTTTCTCTTTTAATCTTTTCCATGAGCTTGCACAAATATATATAAGCAATCAAAGAATGTTGTTTATTTACAAATATATTAGTTACTAACTGATTACCTGGTCATATGTATATTTAGTTGTACTTAAGTTTTGGTTGAAAATAGATATACAAATAGATTATGATTCTAAACGTTCTTGCCTTTGAAACTACAAAATACCAGCTTGCAGAGCTCATATTCTCAAATTAAAATCACGGAAGGACATTTCCCACTGTGTTAATCTGTTTTGCTCTGCTCTACTTAACTGGTGTCTACTAGCAACACCAACATTTAATTGCTGTTGAAGACAAAAGTGTAAACACTTCTAATCTAATGCATTATTTCTTTTTTTTTTTTAAATTTTCAAAACCTTTATTGAGAGAGTACATCAACATTACAGCCTCGCGCCTACAACCCCTCGGGCCGGCTGTAGTCAATCACATTTCTAGCCATCGTTTGTAAGGTACACAGCCATTTGTCCGACAGCCCGGAGGCCCGGCGGCGAGAAGCTACAACACATCTCCCTTATCAGTTCAATCCTGTGCCTACTAAGCTCGGGGTCGTACAGGTGCACTTAGCTTAGTCTCGCATGTCTACCCTGTGCGGGGCCGGCAGAGTCCGTCTGATGGAAATCCGGTCAATAATCTACTGGTACCTAGAAGGCACCTTCGTCATAGTTATGCATGATACATAGCAGTGCTCTCCCCCTAGTCCGAGTGAACATGTCATGCGGCAACACACTCTTCCGCAGCTCCCGCCACAGCGATCCCAGTAGTGAGCCGCTAGGAAGGGCCACCCTCCCAGCCATCCGTCCACAATCATCACCACCCAAAACCATTTTCCTTCACATTCCGGACCATCATGCCAGCGTTCCTCCTGCCACAGCCGCGTATGGAAACCTCCCCTCCTCTACTCCTAGAGCGTCTCCATTCTGGTCAGCACACCCAGCCATCTCCGCAGCAGTGTCTCACCTCGCAGCTGTAAGGTCCTCCGCTAGAAACACAGCCCACCCTGTCAACAGTCGTCCTCCAGCCAAGCCGGTCATCCCATCGAATCCAGATCACACTATCTCGCCCCTTGCGCAGCGGTCTCCGGGCTCGCCCCGCCCGAGTTCCGTCCAGCCCTGAAGTGCCCTCAGCCGCTAAATATGCTCTGAACGGGTCCCAAATGTCCTTGGCCCTACTACGCGCTGGCTGTGTTTCTGCGTATAGTAGACTCTGTTCCTGACAGTGTAGTAAGTCGGCGATCCACTCCTTAAACTTCGGCGCACGGCCCCTTCCCCACCGACAAGCCACTCTCCGTTTCGCCATCAAAAGTGCGATATCTCCGAATTTCCGATGCGCCTTAGGTAGACTCATAGTATAGCCCAACAGCATCATTAGCGGATCACAGTCAACCGTGTCTCCTATCATAACCGTCAGCGCCTTGTGGACCTGCGTCCAATATTCCGCCACCGCCGGACACAGCCATGACAAGTGTAAAAAGTCTGCCCCCTCCATGCGACAACGCTCACACCTGTCATCATCTGCCAAGCGAAACTGCAGCTTCCTCGCAGGCATGTAGTACATTCGCTGCAGGAACTTATAATGAATCATTCGTAATCTGCAGCTAGCTGCTATCTGTGAGGTTAACCCGCAGCAGTACGCCCACTGCGCTTCCGTTATGTCCCTCCCTAGATCCGCACTCCACTGTCTGAGCGCTCTGCATTCCCCGCCACCACTATGCTCCCGAATACTTCGGTACAAGTGCGAGACCAGATGTTTGCCATCCTCTGACGTAAGTACAACTTGTAGAGGCAACAACACCGCAGGCTCCTCTGGAAAGTGCGGTAGGACGGCCCTCAGTCCCTGCCTCAGCCGAAGATAGTAAAAGACATCCAACGGTGTGTGCTGAACCCCATGGAACCACTGCTCCCTCGTCTTAAACCGCCCATCCAGGAAAAGGTCTCCCCAGGAGCTAACCCCGAGACCAGCGCACATCTCCTGGAACCCCTTCTCCCGCAACAGGGATAGATCCGGTTGGTAAGCCAGTGGCAATTTTGGCGCGTATAAAAACGGGAGCGCAACTTTTCGGAGGATCCGCTGCCACGCATCCATCGTGCACGTAACCGTTGCGGCTGGAGTGTCGAGCACCTTGGTCGGACCGTGAATAATGCCCTTCAGTGGCAGCGGCCGAACAATCCAGTCCTCCACAGCCAGCTGTGGCATAAATGGCTTAGGCGCAAACCAGTGGTACGCGAAGTGGGCCTGAGTGCTAAGGTAGTAGGCCAAAAAATCAGGGACATCAAATCCCCCTTTCCCATAGGGCTGGGTAATAATTGACCATGCCAATCGAGGCTGCTTTCCAGCCCAGAACAAACGTATCAATTCCGTGCGGAGTGTACGGAAGAAAAAAGCACCCGGATTATAAGGGACATTTTGGAACAAATATAAAAACCGAGGCAACACTACCATTTTAATAAGTGAGGCCCTCCCAGCCATGGTGAAAGGCAGAGAAATCCATCGCGTCACATCCTCTGTTAGTTTAGCGATGGCCGTACCGTAATTTAAACGCACGGTCTCCTCCTTATGCTTAGATATCTGTACCCCAAATACCGCAAATCGGAATCACACCAGTCGAGTGGATAATCCAGTGAAAAGCGGCGCACCGCAGGGGTCAGGGGAAAGAACTGCGACTTCTGCCAATTAATTTGTACACCGGATATCCGGCCAAAAACCAAGAACTCCCGGAGCAATGGATTGAGATGCGCCAGCGGATCCACCACATACAAAGTCAAGTCATCGGCATACAATGACACGTCTATCTGACGTTGGACGCATTTAAAAGCGCTTTGCTTGTGCAGTTGGCGAATACGGCAGGCCAATGGCTCAATCGCAATAGCGAATAACAACGGGGACAGTGGGCACCCCTGTCTGGTGCCTCTGGTCAATGAAATCGGGCGCGACATTTCCCCATTGATTAAGACTCTCGCTTTCGGGTCCGTATACAGCAATCGCACCCAGGCAACAAATATTTTCGGAAACCCCATCCTATACAAAATAGCAAATGGATAGTTCCACTCCACAGAGTCAAATGCTTTGGTAGCATCGAGAAATATAGCAGCCACAGGCAACTCCGGCGCTATAGTATGCATCAGGGAGAAAAGAGTACGCAAGTTATTGGCCGTAGATCGCCTCGGGATAAACCCGGATTGGTCTGGGAGGGCTATTTTGGGCATCAGTAGCGATAATCTATTGGCGAGCACCTTCGCCAAGATTTTAGCGTCGCAGTTTAACAGTGAGAGCGGCCTATACGCATCGCATTCAGTAGGGTCCTTGCCCGGTTTCGGCAACGAGGTGATCAACACCTCTCTCATGGACCCAGGCAACACTCCCACTTCCAGAGACTCCTCGTAGACCTCCTTGAGGACAGGGGCCATAATATCAATGTAGCCTTTATAAAATTCCGCCGGCAGCCCGTCCAGGCCCGACGCCTTACCGTTGCTAAGAGACATAATGGCTTCCCGAATTTCATCCAATTCAAACGGTGCCCCTAGAAACTGTCTGTGGTCATCACTCAACCAGCACAGTGCAACATCATCTAGAAACCCCCCAAAATCCACCTCGCCCGCGCTGCGTGCCGTGTAAAGATCTTTATAATATGTAGTGAATTGCTCCAAAATACCCTTGGTATCACGACGTGGAACCCCTTCCGACATGCATACCTCCAATATGTGTGTATTGTAACGCGGCAGCCGAGTAACTTCCGCTAGTGCACGCCCTGGTCGCTCCCCCTCGCAGAATCTGCGAGCCTGCCAATATTTGCCACAGAATCGAACCACCCTATCCGCCTCTTTTTCATACTGTGTAAGACGTTCCCTGAATTCCCCATGGAGGGGACCCATCGGCTCCTGGTTCATCCTAGTCTCCAACCCTTTAAGTTCCTCTTCTAATTTCGCAAGCGTTTTTCGTATATCTTTCAAGACCCCAAAGCTCTTCGCAATATAGTAGCCCCTGACCGTCACTTTAAATGCCTCCCAGATGGTTTCCACACTATCCACCGAATCTTTATTGCGGGGAAAAAACTCTGCAATCTCCTCCCCCCAGCTCCGCTTGAAATAGAGGGTCCAGAAGGGCCATGGGCTGCATACGCCATCGTGCGGCCACTCCCCCATACCCCGGGAGTGCTATCTGGACCAGGACCGGGCAATGATCCGAGTACGTCCGAGGCAGGTGCACAACCTTCCCCAAGTCTACCGCTATGCCCCGGGACACAAAACAATAATCCAGTCTAGCCCATGAGTTAGCAAACGTTGTAAAGTGCGTGCCCTCCCGCAGCCCAGCGTGTACGAACCGCCAGCTATCTATCAAGTTCCCTTCCTCCAAGATACCTGCCAGTGCATCTCGCGCTTTCTTATTGTAGTGATAACTGCCATCCGATCTGTCTAATCCCGGGGCCAGCGCCACATTAAAATCGCCTCCCCAGAAAATGTGCATAGAGCCAATGTTGAGCATCTGTCCCCATAACTGTGTGAAAAAGGTCGGCGAGTCGACATTAGGGCCATAACAGTTCATGATCGTGATAGTGTCGGTACCCAGCCTACCCCATAACATCACGAATCTACCTTCCGTGTCCACGCGCTCACCAAGCTTCACAAAAGGTACAGTCTTTTTGACCCAGATCGCAACCCCCCTAGCATACCCTGAGTAGGACGAAAAACTGCGGACCACCGCCCATTTGCCAGCCAGAGTATAGTGCGATCGGGGGGCAAGGTGTGTCTCCTGCAACAATGCGATCTGTACCTGGTGCTGTTCTAAATAAGCCAACACTTTTCTGCATTTTCTAGCGTCATTTAAGCCTCGGACATTCCACGATAGAACCGTGATCCGTTCTCTCCTGGTCATCTCAGTCAACTTTCGGCCCACACCCACTCTCCCGGCAGCATCCCAACTCCCAGCACCGCTCCTTCGCATGCATTCGTGTAATCCGCCAATCACGCAACAGCAGCAACCCCAAAAGAGCAAGCAGCACAGTCATCCTCGACCGCTCCGTTCCAAGTACTCTCCGTGAACGAAATTCCCCCTCCACCCCCAATCCCCCCTCCCCCAACCTCAAACTCCGAACATACCTCTCCCCAACGCCCCCCCGCCACACCCTCCCCCCACCCACTGAAGCAAACCCCAACCTGCCTGCCATGTCCCCTCCCCATCCCTCCCACAATTGCCCCCCGAACAAGGGCGAAAACAGTTCCCATAGCTCCCCATGAATTCTCGGGTATTTCCCTCCGGGGAATCCGTCTAGGTGGCACCACTAATTCCCCCTCATCTACTCCAGACTCCCACCAATATGGTAGTCTGACTCGATGACCCAGAGGGCGTGTCCGGCGGTATAAGCTTTGGCAACCTTAGAGTACTAACCCAGCCTCACCGCAATTCACAACTTATGGAGGAGACACATCTATATCCTCTACAACCATCTCGTGCAAAACTGCAACCCTCTCCGCGGTCCCCCCCATGTCTCCCATCCCCGCAGACCTGAAGAGAGACACAGAGTACCCAGTCCAATGCAGTTTCCGCATCAAGTGGTTTAACAATTACAGTTCCCATACCAAGTACTTACTCGCCCCCAGAGGACAGTGTATAGTGTTCGTCTGCTCTACTTACAGTTCGCTATCCAGCCTCTCCCCGGGTAGCGGTACCTGCTAATCGTCCACCTCCGCACCCGGTTTGTGGGTACGTTTGTAGTGTTTGAGGAAGTCCTCCACCTGCTGCGGTTCTCCGCCTGTCTCTCCGGTAATACCTCTGACCCCGGGGGGGGGGGGCTCACGCCGTTCTCCTCGCCAGCGCCGGTCCTCGGGGTCCGCTTCGTGCCCTTCGCCCGTCAGTGGCCTACGGCAGTTATTGAAGCCCCGATCTCGCCTAGTAGGCGTCCCCAGCAGGTCGTCTCTCGTTCTCCAGCCGCACAGGTCGCCAGGGCTTCCGAAGCTCATATCGTCCGCAGTGTAGCGTCTAGCAAGCCGCAGCTCAGACAGCCAGCCAGCACCGGACCTCTCAGGCATTCGATGTGTGTGATTGCAGCCCTCCAAGTCGCCATTTAAGGATGTTATGCAGGATAAATGTCGCCGGACTGCGGGAGCCTTACACGAAGGCGACCATTCGCTAGTGCGCCACATAGCGTCCCCCCATCTAATGCATTATTTCTAACGTCATTGCATGGAATATACTTTTGTTCCACGGTTTAATGGTTTATGTCAAATAATATCATGTTTAACTATATGATCTGGCCCTTTTAAGGCATACTTCTATCAAACTTTTGCTATGTTACATTGTGCAGTGGTAATAACAATATGCTGAATGAAGGCAGCCCTTTGGCAAGGAGAGGTGGATTTGGGCACCAGATTCCTCCATGCCATGGTTCAGTGTGGTTACAAATCTGTACTCATACCCATAAGGCATAGCTTTGAAAATCATAGTCATCAAATATTGCAGTGTAAACTCAAACAAACCCTCCTAGAAATTGGGAAGTAGGTGTTCCTCAAGAAGACAGAGATAGAACCTACTCAAATTGGACCAATATCACACCCTATTTGTGAGAGCATGAAAAGAGTTAGAGGCGTTAAAGAAGTGGCTAGACTTGGCTATTGTGATCACTGAATTATTTGGTTTTTTTCTGTGAACAATTGAGTTGGTTACTAAGGTGAACGTGCAAGACTTCAGTACAGTTAGCTTGTCAACGATTAAGAATTTTCTAAAGAAGGCAATATATGGCAGAGAAACTAGGAAAGGCGATGCAGAGGTGTGGGAGAATATACTGCACTCTGAATTTGAACAATAAAGAGTAAATTATAATAAAACCAGCCAATAAAGGTGGGGCTAATGTGATTTTAGATTACCAAGATTATAAACAAGAAATCATGAAGCAGTTAAGCAACAAAGTTAGCTACAAAATAATGAACATGACCCCACCAAAGAAATACAAGTGCAGATTAAAAATATAATAGATAAAGCTCTTTAGGAAGGAGGGCTCACTAGACATGAACACAGCTTTTTAATAATAAGCACCCTAGAACTCCATTTATGTACATTTTACCTAAGATACTTAAAGATATAGAAACACCACCTATAAGACCAATTCTATCAGGAGTGAATTTCATCCTGGAGCCATTAGCATAGTATGTTGATGTGTTTCTACAGCTATTCCTCAAGGATGTCACATCATATGTTAAGGATACCACTAATATCATTAATCCGTTTGAAGGTTGTGAATTTGATGATCAACATGAAATATTGGCTGCAATGGATGTAGAGAGTCTTTACACTAACATCCCTCAAGATGTCGCCGTAGAAACGGAGTGGTTTATGACAACAAGACCACGTCCACATACAGTTCCCACCTGTTTTATACCCCATAGAACTGGCAGAACTTTGCTTGAAGAAGTATCTAAGTTTAACCAGTCATATTCCTTTCAAAAGAAGGGGACTGTGAAGGGATGCCCATTTGCACCTGAATTAGCAATATGGTTTATGGCACAGTATGAAGAGAAACGGATTTGCAGGAATAATCCTTCTAGAAATTGGAACTCCTTATAGAGAGGATATATAGATGATGTCCTTCTCATCTGGAATTGAAATACAGAGGATTTGATGGGTTTTCAAAATGGATAAATGCCAGACATCAAATTCTTAATTACTCTAAACAAATATGAGGTTAATTTCTTCTTGATATGATGATACAACATCAGGAAGGGAGGATTTACACAACAATGTACCAAAAAGATATGGATAAGAATTCCTGCCTCCATTATTCCAGCTTTTACCAACGTAATCTCAGAGGTAATGCAATTTATATCCAGTTTCTGAGGATTAGTTTAGGCAAAATTGCTATAAGAAGGAAGATGCAAATTCTCTTTTGGATAAACTAGTTGAAGGGAATTACCCAGGAAAATTGTTGAGATCTCTTAAAAGGTCATGGTATACGCCTAGGGAGTATTTGCTGGAGGAGAACATTAAAGTGACATGTGCCAGAATGGTATGTGTGATGGCATATAATCGGCATCCAAATTTGATTAAAATAATTGTCTGGAAGAATTGGCATCTAATCAGAAATATTGATTTCACCATGGAAGAACCTCTCGTTGCTCTATGAAGAAATAAGAACATCCGGGACCTGGTGGTACATTCTAATACTGGAAAAACATCGGCAATCCAATGTGCTGCGACAAATGATGGGATTATCTATGCTGAAATATTGATGATACAGCAACTCCCTAATTGAAAAGATGCAGGATCTGTGTATGTCGCACTAACTAGAAAACCAAGACTATATATCCCATGATTCGTGCTCCGAGGGCCATTCAAACTGTATTTTTGATACATTCCATCTCCATCGCCCTATTTTTTGATCCACTTCATTATCAAGTGTTCAGATATTCAGCAGTGCTGTAATCTCGCACTTTTGAATCTGCAGATAATTAATCTGACAGGAGATGTTCAGGCTGACCGCAAGATCTTTCAAGTCAGGACTACATAACTCATGGTTCTTGATTGAGGGATGCTGGGCGACCACGTAATTGTTAAGCACTCATAGACTTGGTGAACACAAACTGTTTCTCAGTCGAGCAATTGAAAAAAACTCCTGTGCAATGCGCGCAATTGAATTATCTTGATGAAAGACATGAAGATCCCTATATGAGGAAGATGAGGCATTAGAAATTAATTCTCCTCAATTTTTAAGGTACAATGTTATTCCTGCCGGTGATTGATGGTGTAGTTGGAATATATGGGGGACTAACATAATGACCGCTCCCCACTTTTCATTTTATAGCTTCCACTTTTAAAGTGTCTTGAAAACAAACTCTTTTCTTGTTTTTTATAATCGGGTCTGCTTGAAAAATGTACACTCAGAGTGCAAGGTGAAGGGTTCGAAGTTATTTTGTCTGTCACTAAAACAGATTGTAAACATTTCTCCAATAAAGAACTACCTAATAGTGAATATTACGTAAGCTTTGTCAACAAGTGCATGGTCCAGAGGAAGATCTTGTCAAATTAAGTCCCCAAAGGAGATCGAAACATGTCGGCCTAGCATTATTGGGTGAAACTATTAAAAGTGATCGAATCATTAACTTTTTGACTAGTGGACATTTATGAACACCAACGCAAGGGGAGAAATCTAAAAGGACTTTATGTTGATTAAGCACAGCTGGGTCATGTTGTTTGAGGCCTATTTTCACTTTTATGCATGTTATTCCCTAACATTGTGTTAATTTATTATTGATTATGTTCTCTTGTTTTTCATTCAGTGTCTTTATTGAACAGGCACAGCTTGCATTTAAGATGTCTTGAACTGAGTGCCGGTTGGTATGATTTAGCTGTTCATGTTATGGAAGCACTGAAAACAAGCATTTGCAATTAAATAAGTCTCGAGACTTGGCTGTATTGGCACTGTAAATGGCAATAGCTTAAATTCTTGCAAATGCGAGACCTATTGAATTGCAAATATTGTTTGTTTCCAAGCGCCTCTTGCCGTGCTTGCACTTAATAGAGGTCACACCCCTTTCTTTAGATGAGCCTCGTCTAAAGAAAGGGGTGTGGCCTCTATTAAGTGCAAGCGCGGCATTGGACGCTAGAAAGCAACCCCAAAAGGAAATAATTGTAAAGCAATAGCTCTCACATTTGCAGGAGTTTAAGCTACTGTCATTTATAATGCCAATAGCTCAAACTCTCCTAAATGCGAGACCTATGGCATTTCAAAGAAGCTGCCGCCATTGTCCCGGCTGCTTGGAAAGTGAAGGCACGCTGAAAGTAAGGAAAGCACATCGTGCTGGAAGTAAGACAAAATTCACTAAAGAAAAAAGTGCCTACAGACTAAATAACACAGACGGTGTAAGAGGAGTAAAAGTGATAGTCCTCATGGGAGGTTACAAATTAACGACACCAAGAAACAAAAAAAGGGAGAGGGAGGTTCACTCTTATTCCCCCTGGAAATACTAGCAGAAACAACAAGAGAGTGATTGATAAATAACTAGGAAAAACTAGCCAATGAAACAGCGTGGGAAAACAAAATGTATTTTATAAAAGAACCCTCACTCACCAACCTGGTTGGTGACATGCTTCATCATAGGGTTTCCACCAGAGAGGCCGAATGCCTCCCTGGTGTGCTTCGACGCCTGAGTTACAGCGGAGCAGGTTTTTGTTGGGGAGAGTGATTGTGAAAGGTGTTGCAAGTATTAAAAGGTGGCTGGTTATTACCAAAAACAATTTATTCCAGGTAAACCAACCAACCATTTAAAAGCAAGTGAAACGGACCTAGACTGGCTGGCTAGGATAACCAGAGTTGTCCGATTTAAATTGAGTGAAAAAAGATGGTCAACATGTTTCAGCTTATTAGTGCGGATTCGCTAAGCATTCTTCAGGACCAGGGGAGATTCCACGGCGGTATGCGTACGCTAAGGCGCACCCTAACCTGTGGAACCCTGCAAGTGGTAAAACTTACGGTTCTACCAGTGTGGCCTCTTGGGATTTCCTAGTCCACTGAACTCTGCAAAAGGAACAAACAGGACATATAAAATTATAAATGTGAGGCGATGGTCATCTGTTGTACACACAATCATTAGGTGCAGAGCATTCTTTGATAATCTCGTGCAGTGATTGGGGGAAAGTGAAAATTTAAAATTATACCACTGGTGCCCTTGATTCAGGCACTCATGTGCAGTGTTTAACAGCCGCTCCAAATTTAATTTTATCATGGAGGGGTCAACTACAGGGCAAAGCCTGTGTTTCATATTGCCATCTGATTGTAGACAATGCCAAGCATTCATTTGCTAAATGGTGCCTTTGACCTATACAGTGCTCGTGAAAGCGTAGTCGTGGATAAAAGCACTTCGCATACAAACAACCGATGCGCTAGCGATGTCTGGCAAGCGCTCGGGCATGTGCACATGCAAGGTAGAACTTGAAAACACAGTAGCATGGAAATAATGATAGGCTTACTCTAGAACGATATGCGTTTTACTTCATGGGTCCGGGAGGGGGGATCAATGTGCTATAGTATCTGAAACGATGGATATGGGAGAATCAGGAACAGCATATCAGACCTCACGTTGGTTATTAGTCAATCGCTGAACCCTATCTGCACTTACTTCCATGCTCTCACACTCCCGCTGGAAACCTCACGCTGTCCTCCTCGGCCCGAATATTGCCGAGTAGCGGTGAACCCGGAAATAAGAAGCCGGTTCCCAGTCACGTGACGCCTGAACGGCGCGTGTGACGTATTGCGTTTGATTCACGTTATGACAAAACAAAACAACTAGAGCGCGCCCCGTAGAGAGCTATTAAAAACTTTAATTGTTTACTCGGAAGACTAACCAGTATACGGGGGCTTATAGTTATTATTCCTAAAACCAAAAACCAATGGGGCGATTTCGGATTATGTGTAATGTAATCAGTCTGTGTCGATTACGTGCCCGAAGTATTGGACCACCGTTGGTAAAACTACTAGGACGCGCTCCATGGAGAGCTGTTAAACTATAATTAATTCATCAGGAGACGATCGTGTATGAGGAGGCTTGGAGTTATTATTACCGCACTTTAAAACCATTACATAGGGGCGATTTAAGATTATGTATAATCAGCCTGTGTCAGATGTATCGGTCTGGATTCTAGGCCGTCTAGAACAATATGATTATGATCATGTTTGGGTGTATACATAATCTAAATATATCGATCATGTTGGGGCTCCTAGACCCATTTGTTTAACATTATGAACCAATACTAGATGGGAAGCACTTCATTACTATCAGAAGCATGATGGCTGGTATTCAAAATTAATAACTGGATAACATCTTTAGCGTTTCAGGACAGTGCCCCAAGGAATATTATCATTAAGTCCTGCGCAGTGTGTGGACAAACGATAAATCCACCGCTGTTCCTTTTCGAAGAGTGACTGCTGCATGTTCAGACCTGGTCTAAGTTTTTCAATGATGGTCCAACTTAAATCGTTAGTAGTACGATTCAGAAGCAAGAAATTGTCTGTGAGCTTTGTGCTGTTCTTGCGGCAACGGATCGTACTACGGTGTTCTCAAAAGCGTTGCTTGATTTTCCGTACCATCATGCCCTCATATCTGAGACCACATGGCCAAATTATTAAGTAAGCCACATCCGTAGGAATTACAGTTTGTGCGGGTTTTCTGTATCCATTCTTTTCCTGGTTCCAAAGAAAGATGTTTTGTGGTGGAGGTTAGGTGGCAAACACCTCTAATAAAGAGGTCAATGAATACAAAGACTCCTTAACACAGTCCAAAGCACAAATATTTCAAAAGGACTTGGCAAGGTGGTCATATATCAAAACCTATCCGTATGCTAACCCGGATTACATCCCCCCCGGTCAGGAATGATTATAGCACTGATGGCTCTGATGATGGTTCCACCACAAGTGGGTCAAGTGGAGACAGTATAAGTCACGCCAGCGAGGGAGAGGCAGAAATAGAAGACAACAACAACAGATATAGCAACCGTTCCATCAAGCCGGAGAAGGCGGCTATCCTACGCCTTTCCAACCACCACATTTCCATCAAATGATGGGTTGGAACCCAGCCTTCATGCCACACCCCCAATTTCAACAGAATATGTATCGTCCTCCTTTTTTAGAGAGCGGTCGGAAAGGACGCGGCAAAAGAAGAGGTACCAACCAAGTCCATTGGGAACAGGATGAAGCAGTAGGAGCCAACACACGGAGCAAGGCACGGGAACAGCGAGTAGGACCCAGCAATGCAAGAGTTTGATTACTAATCTCTCTTCAATAACCCTGACGGATGATGAAAACGCAGTCCTAGAGAAGGAGTTAAGCTTCATACCCACAGCCCGCCTGGACCGCTTTAAATTACACTGCGAGCTCTCTGAGTTTTTCCGCAAACTGAAACTCAAAAGCTTCTTCGAAAAGCAGGCAACAGAGGAGACCGAACGCAATAAGCGTGATACAGGTCTAAGGTTAAAATCCACTTTTACTCCACCCCCTCATACCGTTCCACCTGAGATTACAGCCTTTGAACAGGCTGTCTTCAATGACATCGAATCTTTCAAAGAGCCGGCCCTCTATAAGAACATGAAGGCAGTGAGTTCTAGGCTTTACAATCTTTACAGTCCAATTCCAACATTGTGATCAAATCAGCTGATAAAGGCGGAGGGAGTTGTGATTCAAGATGTAGAGGCCTATGACACAGAATGTAGACGCCTTCTTAATGACCAGGTCAGCTATACCCGCTTAACCACGGACCCAACGCCAGGACTCCGGGCTACAATCTTTGACCTTGTGAGTGTAGCTGAAACTGAGGGCTACATCACAAAACATGAGGCCGCTTTCCTCACTACCAGTAAGGGCATCATACCATATTTCTATACTTTGCCAAAACCTCACAAGAACAGAACACCACCGCCTGGTCGACCGATTGTGTCAGGCATCGGGTCATTACTAGAACCCCTATCACGTTACTGTGATTTCTTCCTAAAACCTTTAATTCAGACAACCAGCACTTACCTGAAGGATACGAAGAGCCTACTTGCATTACTACAAGACCTCGAAATCTCAGATGAACCATCATTCCTGGTCACACTGGATATAGAAAGCCTCTATACCTGCATACCACAGGATGACACCATCCGAGTCATCGAGGCAACGTTGGAGTCTAGCACTTGGGACTATGCGACACCTCGAATTTGTGGTGGCTTGTGCCACCCTTGCACTGAAACATAACTATTTTGAATACAAGGGAGAGCTCTTCTTACTGTCTAAGGGTACTTCTATGGGCAGCACTTTCGCCCCAAGTGTGGCCGGATTGTACGTGTATGATTTTGAGTGCAAACACGTCCTATCTCCACAAAATCCGTACTTGTCCTATGTATCCTTTTGGAAAAGGTACATGGACGATGTGCTCATTATCTGGAAAGGCATTGAAAACACTTTGCTAGAGTTCTTTGGGTGGATCAACACGTGTGACCCTAATCTCAAGTTTACTCATGCTTATGATAAAAACGAAATGGTTTTCCTTGATGTAATTATCACAAAGAGTGATAATAAACTACAGACCGGGACTTACCACAAACCGACGGCTAGGTACAATCTACTGCACTTTTCCAGCTACCACCCCCGCCCATTACGAGAAAATCTTCCATTTGGGCAATATTTGCGGCTTCGACGGAACTGCAGTGAGGTCTCGGTTTTCAAAGCATAAGAACTCACTCAGAAGTTGAAGGATCGAGGATATCCTGATAAGATTTTGAAAAAAAGCTGCAAGAGGGCCCGTAATCAAAATAGGGAAGCTCTCTTGGAAGAAAATGTGACAAGCACCAATGAAACCACACCTCTCACTTGCGTGACCACTTATAACGCGGCCTCAAATGCGGTGACTAAATCCATCAATAAACATTGGAAAATTCTGTTGAGCAACAATCACGAATAGTAGAAACCCCTGTTCTCGTACAAGAGAGCAAGAAGCATTAAGGATACTCTTGTACTCACAAGCCCCAGACCACAGGACAAAGAAACGGACCAGACTGTTCTCAACACATGGGGTTTACCTCCAGTAGTAGGCCACTACCCATGTGGATCATGTAGTGTTTGCCACCTAACCTCCACCACAAAACATCTTTCTTTGGAACCAGGAAAAGAATGGATACAGAAAACCCATACAAACTGTAATTCCACGGATGTGGTTTACTTAATAATTTGCCCATGTGGTCTCCGATATGTGGGCATGACGGTACGGAAAATCAAGCAACGCATTTGTGAACACCGTAGTACGATCCGTTGCCGCAAGAACAGCACAAAGCTCACAGACCATTTCTTGCTTCTGAATCATACAACTAACGATTTAAGGTGGACCATCATTGAAAAACTTAGACCAGGTCTGAACATGCAGCAGTCACTCTTCGAAAAGGAACAGCGGTGGATTTATCGTTTGTCCACACACCGCACAGGACTTAATGATAATATTCCTTGGGGCACTGTCCTCAAACGCTAAAGACGTTATCCAGTTATTCATTTTGAATACCAGCCATCATGCCTCTGATAGTAATGAAGTGCTTCCCATCAAGTATTGGTTCATAATGTTAAACAAATGGGTCTAGGAGCCCCAACATGATCAATATATTTAGATTTTTTATACACGCCAACATGATCATCATCATAATGTTCTAGACGGCCTAGAATCCAGACCGATACATCTGACACAGGCTGATTATACATAATCTAAATCGCCCCTATGTAATGGTGTAAAGTGTGGGAATAATAACTCCAAACCTCCTCATACACGATCGTCTCCTGATGAAACAATTATGGTTTTTTAACAGCTCTCCATGGAGCGCGTCCTAGTAGTTTTACAAACGGTGGTCCAATACTTCGGGCACGTAATCAATACAGAATGATTACATTACACATAATCCGAAATCGCCCCATTGCAAATTGTTTTTTGGTTTTAGGAATAATTACTATAAGCCCCCGTATACTGGTTTGTCTTCCGAGTAAACAAAGTTTTTAATAGGCCTCTACGGGGCGCGCTCAAGTTGCTTTGTTTTGTCATAACGTGAATCAAACGCAATAAGTCACACACGCCGTTAAGGCGTCACGTGACTGGGAACCGGCTTCTTATTTCCGGGTTCACCGCTACTCGGCAATATTCGGGCCGAGGAGGACCGCGTGAGGTTTCCCGCGGGAGTGTGCGAGCATGGAAGTAAGTTCAGCGATTGACTAATAACCAACATGAGGTCTGATATGCTGTTCCTGATTCTCCCATATCCATCGTTTCAGATACTATAGCACATTGATCCCCCCCTCCCGGACCCATGAAGTAAAACGCATATTGTTTTAGAGTAAGCCGATCATTATTTCCATGCTACTGTGTTTTCAAGTTCTACCTTGCATGTGCACATGCCAGAGTGCTTGCCAGACATCGCTAGAGAATCGGTTGTTTGTATGCGAAGTGCTTTTATCCACGACTACGCTTTCACGAGCACTGTATAGGTCAAAGGCACCATTTAGCAAATGAATGCTTGGCATTGTCTACAATCAGATGGCAATATGAATCACAGGCTTTGCCCTGTAGTTGACCCCTCCATGATAAAATTAAATCTGGAGTGGCTGTTAAACACTGCACATGAGTGCCTGAATCAGGGGCACCAGTGGAATAATTTTAAATTTTCATTTTCCCCCAATCACAGCATGGGATTATCAAAGAATGCTCTGCACCTAATGATTGTGTGTACAACAGATGACCATCACCTCACATTTATAATTTTATATGTGTCCTGTTTGTTCCTTTTGCAGAGTTCAGTGGCCTAGGAAATCCCAAGAGGCCACACTGGTAGAACCGCAAGTTTTACCACTTGCACGGTTCCACCGGTTAGGGTGCGCCTTAGCGTGCGCATACCGCCGTGGAATCTCCCCTGGTCCTGAAGAATGCTTAGCGAATCCGCACTAATAAGCTGAAACATGTTGACCATCTTTTTTCACTCAATTTAAATCGGACAACTCTGGTTATCCTAGCCAGCCAGTCTAGGTCCGTTTCACTCGCTTTTAAACGGTTGGTTGGTTTACCTGGAATAAATTGTTTTTTGGTAATAACCAGCCACCTTTTAATACTTGCGCCACCTTTCACAATCACTCTCCCCCAACAAAAACCTGCTCCGCTGTAACTCGGGCGTCGAAGCACACCAGGGAGGCATTCGGCCTCTCTGGTGGGAACCCTATGATGAAGCATGTCACCAACCAGGTTGGTGAGTGAGGGTTCTTTTATAAAATACATTTTGTTTTCCCACGCTGTTTCATTGGCTAGTTTTTCCTAGTTATTTATCAATCACTCTTTTGTTGTTTCTACCAGGTTACAAATTAAGACAATGCAGTACTATGGAGAGACTAACATGCAGATTTCCGAATCAGAAGCCAGCATTTACGAAGGACAATGACACAAGCCAATGAAAAATATGGGCGGAGAGTGGGCGGAGCTTTAAGTGCATACTGTAATACAGCATGCCTTGCAGAGCAGCGCTTGCGCTACCCAAGCGCGACATAAAGACCAGAGTTAAGAAAAATTAAGAAACTTTTTGAATTTACGTAAATTGATTTAATAGAGATATGATGAAAATATCCACGTCTGATTTTGAAGTGTATTAGACATGGAACTGTTTTCGTACTGTAAAATAGCCTTGCAAAATAGCCTTGCAGTACTAAGTGCTGCGTGGTTTAAAGAGCAGATCCTTTTGCAAAAAGAGCACCCTCTTAGGGCAGTTTGTGATGTGTGTGTTTTATCTTTTGGCTCATGACCCCAGAGTTCAAGTTGGTTTGCAACAGTGTGTGCATTTGCAATGAATTTGGGTACATTCCTAGGGAATCTTTTGTAGACTACGGTCAGTATTCCAACTGGGCACATTCTTTGGTAGCCTTGAGAGTACCTTCAAGCGGACGGTGATGGGTGGAATGTTGTTTCCTAGCAATACAATTCATGGGGCTTCTCAATTTTCGTTTGTATTTTTCATATCACATTGCAGCAGTATACGTTTGCCTCTTTGAAGATTTGCCTTTTGTTTTACGTTCTGTGTGGTTCTGTATTTGATGTTTTGGGGGAGAAAGGGAGCTATGAAACATAATGATATTGTGGACTGGTACCTAAGAAATGCAACGATAGGGCACTTCTTTGTACCACGTGGGAACCTGGCTTAACGTTCAAAGCTGGACAATGTTCCATTTCGGCTTACTTTAACAGTTACATTTGAGTTTCACCTACTTCAAATATAGATTTTGCATACAAATTTTGAGCACAAGAAGACGTCGGCAACCAAGTAAATTCATAGAAACGGAATGCTTATAGCAGACAGCATGTACATTTACGGTCAATAGAGGTGTATCCAAGTCGGAAAGGTGGCCAACCACAGTTTTTTTTTTATTTTATTTAAAAAGTGCAGGCGTAAAGATGCTAAGGGTAGAGCTACAGAGTGCACAAAGTGTTCTTCTCGTAGGAACATTCGGTCTCGATCTAAAATGTAATGTTTGTGTTGAGCACACCTCTGCTAAATAAATGTCCAGATAAGAACCTCTACAGTGTAGTTGTAAAATATTCGGAGAATATATTTATGTGCATGGTCATTTTATTGAACTGAAGAGATGCAAGTGTTAGACTGCATAGCCAGGAACTCGTACTTGGTTTTGACCCGCCGCAAGTCCAGTAAGTAGTCCTACTGGGATTGTGCATGTCACTAAATGCGTGGAATAGCAACAGTTGCATTTACTTCTTACAAAATCTGATGTTGATCAGTTGGCACCTTTGTAGCACAGGCAGTATTATTACCTGAATGAGCAGTCCCAGTGATGTCAGCGGTGAGTGGAAGAAGAGCAAAACTGAGGGCTGGGTACAATTGGTTGACGAATGCTGGAAAGCTGTGCGGACAAACGTAAATCACACAAGGAACTGCTGGCGTTTCACTAACTGATGATATGCAAGATGAAGTGCATTAGCTCCCAGGAAATGCTCTTCCCGACAGTCAGCACAGATTAGAAGAGCCTTGTCTTTAGTAATCCCGAGAGCGATCGAAGTCCTCACAGTTGACGCCCAAAGCTTTTGACAGCCAGGTAAAAAGGAGGGTAATTGCTTGGGACAGGGCTGGCTGCTGGCACTGGTTAGATTAACCCTTCAGAAGGAATACATCCCCTAGCATAGGCAGGCTCCTACCAGCTTCCTTCACCTTTCTCATTTAGTTCAAAAAATAACTTGATGACAGCTCACAAACTCTGGGCCATCCAGAATGCTTAGTTTAAAAGTGCATTCCTAATCAGGTCATTATGGATACCTTCGAGCTTTTAGCACGTATCCCCTTGTCGCAGCGTTTTTGAGTTGAGCTACTGGCTTTTTCCACTCTGCACCGCCCCTTGAACGCAGTCAATAGATACTCTTTCTCGGTAGGCGAGCAGAATGAAAAATTGTCTAGCAAGCGCGACAAAGAATTTTCAATTCTATTAAGGACACGGAGGCGAGGATTATGCTTCTCTTTGCTTTACTGCAAAACACAGCAGCCAATAAAACAACTTTAAACTTCAGCATACCCCGGAAGTACAACCCCCTCCAGTAGTATGCCCCAATCACTGTCAATACTATCGTATATAAAGTCCGAATCAAGACATCACTTCCTCTTTCTTTGCATGAAAAAACTTTTCAACACAGTCCACCAACTTGACCGTTGAACCCTGGACCACCGATTTCTCCATCGACGTGCGTCCAAACATGAATCTCGAATATCCTCTTCGGAAACGTCGTCATCTGCCCTCTACCCAGATGAATTGTCTCCCTGATGAACCATATCATCCTTGCCGATGCCAGAACTCCAGAACCTCAAGATTGTTTGGTCTGTTCTCCTGAAATGGAAACTGACATCGTAACACCCATACAAAACAACGTTGAAGGCAATGTATAGGATTATCGGGTGGGTACAATCATCATAATAATTACATAAGAGTGCCATCACACCAACAGCTTGGGTGGGATAATCCTCGCCTCCGTGTCCTTAATAGAATTGAAAATTCTTTGTCGCGCTTGCTAGACAATTTTTCATTCTATGGCAGTCCACGGAGGCTCTGATTATGCTAGTTTAAAGTTGATTCACCACCACCGAAGCTACATCCACAATAGGTTTATGGTAAAACGTTTTGAATGTGGAATCAGCCGACCAGTCCGCCACAGTCATGATGTCCTGCAACCGGGAACCCGCCCCCAAAGACTTAGAGGCCATAGCTCCCCTAACAGAATGAGCTCCAAATATGGAACCATCCACCCCCGCAAGACCCATTAACCAAGTGACCCACCTGGCCAGGGTTGCAGATGTGACCGGGCGAAAAGGTCGCTGAAGAGCAATTAACAATTGTCCTGAAACATCAGATCTAAACTCCCTAGTACAATCTTCATAAACCTTCAAACACTTAACCACACACAATTTGCTATGATGAGGAAATGCAGGGTATGTAATACATTGAGAATGCGTCTTAGTACGTCTGGAAATCGTAAAGGAAACTCCCGAAGGAGTAAATACTTTACCTGCCAAATCCAATGCTCGCACATCCGACACTCGTCTACATGAAATTAAGCACAGTAGGACTGTCAATTTTGCCGATAATTGTTTCCTAGACAAGGCTTCATTATTCGGCCAATTCCTCAAAAAACGCAATACCACCGACACATCCCAAAGTGCGGTGTACCTAGGTTGAGGAGGATTCACCAATCGAATCCCTTGCACCACCTTGCAAACCAAGGGATGTTCCCCCACCGGTCTGCCCTCCACATGCGGATGGCCCGCTGAAATAGCTGACCTAAAGTTATTCACCGTCCGGTACGCCAAACCGAACTTGGCTAATTCCGACAAGAAATTCACGATTAGATGAATATCGGATCCCACGGGATCACTCTGTCGCTCACCACACCAACTAACCCATCGCTTCCAAGCCGATTCGTATCGCTTTTGTGTGGATGGTGCCCAAGCCTGGGATAAGAAGAAGAGAGTGTCTTGCGAAACTCCCGGCACCTGCCAGCGACGCCTGAAAGTCTCCAGGCCATGAGACTCAGTTGGTTCTGCAACACCAGTGGGTGGCGCAGCCCCTGAGGATCCGTGAGAATGTCCGGGAACGACCGAAGACGCACCGGTCAAGCTCAAGGCGATTGGAAACCATGCTTGCGCTTTCCAACAAGGCGTAACCAGGACTAGTTCTGCTTTCTGTCTGCGAACGTGAGCCAACACTCTCGGAATCATGGCAAATGGTGGAAAGGCATATAGAATGCCCGTCGTCCACGAGTGAAGAAAGGCGTCCGAGCCGACCGCTAGAGGGTCCGGCCGCCAACTGTAGAACCGTGGAAGCTGACTGTTGAGTCTGGACGCAAACAGGTGCAACACACAAGGTCCCCACTTGAGATTCAACGCTTCGAAACTGTTTGGATGCAGTCTCCAGTCGCTGCTGTCCCGCAAATGCCGTGAATTCCAATCGGCAATCACGTTGGACGACCCGGGAATATACTCCGCCGTCACCACCAGACGATGGTCCAGGCAATAATGCCAGAAGTCCTTGGCTATCTCTGCCAAGAGGCGAGATCTGGTCCCTCCGAGTCGATTGATGTATCTCACCGCGGACACATTGTCCATGCGTAGAAGAATGCAACAAGACACCTTCTGCGGGGCCAGAGTTCGAATCGCGAACGCCCCCGCCAGAAGTTCCAAGCAATTGATATGCAATTTTAGTTCCTCCTGAGACCAACGACCCCCTGTCTCCATGGTCCCGCACCGCGCTCCCCAGCCCCAGCGACTCGCATCCGACTCTATCACGACATCCGGGCTGGAGGAGAAAATGGCTCTGCCGTTCCAGGCCTCCATATGGTCTAACCACCAATTGATCTCCGTACGAGCCTCCTCCGAGAGGGCTATCTGTTGTGCATACGAGAGACCCTTGCGTAAATGCAAAATTTTCAATCTCTGCAGGGCCCTGTAATGCAAGGGACCCGGGAAGATCGCCTGAATGGACGCCACCAACAAACCTACTAGGCGAGCTAATGTCCGTAATGATATTGTCTGAGAGACAAGCGCTTTCCTCAATTCTTTCCTGATAACCACTCTCTTCCGCAAGGGGAGAAGCAACTGGCACGTGAGAGAGTTGATCTGAAAGCTCAAAAATTCCATCGATTGCGATGGAATCAGGACCGACTTCTCCAGATTCAACAGGAAACCCAGATCCTGTAACAGTTGGAGAGTCCAAGCCAGGTGACTCATCAAGAGTTCCCTCGACTGTGCCATAATTAGAATGTCGTCGAGGTAAATTATCAGTCGAACCCCTCGTTCTCTCAACCATTGGACCACCGGTCGCATGAGTTTGGTGAAACACCAAGGGGCGGAAGACAGACCAAAGGGCATCGCGGAAAACTCGAACCACTGGTCGCGCCAGAGAAACTGGAGAAACCTCCTGTGTGGTGGGAAGATAGGAACCGCCAAATAGGCGTCCTTCAGGTCTAAACGAACGAGCCAATCCTGCTCTAGAAGGATGTCCCTCAGTAAATGGATGCCCTCCATCTTGAAATGGCGATACACCACCCAAGCGTTGAACTCTCGGAGATTCAACACCAAACGGAACCCTTTGTCCTTCTTCGGGACCAAGAAAATCGTGCTTACAAAACCCCGAGGATGGGGAATAGATCTCACTATCGCACCCTTCTGGAGCAATGCTTCCACTTCCCTGTCGATGAAACTCTGTTCTTGTAGGGAAAAATGTAGGGCGCCGGGCACCTGACTCTGAGTCGGAGTGGTGTAGAACTCTATGTGGAAACACTGCACTGTTTGTAACACCCAGGGATCGACCGTAATCTCCTGCCACCTGTGAAGGAACAACGCAATACGACCTCCCACCATGCATTCTGTGGCATTCAAAATCATTACCTGAATAGGAGTTATCTCCGGAGTTTTGCTGTCCTCTATAGGTTCCTCTGTGGCCTCGACCTCATCCACCTCTATTGCGGGAGGGGTAAAACTGCGACCTCTGACCGCCTCTGCCTCTTTGTTCCGCACCTCGGGAGGTCTGGTTGTAGCCTCGGCCGGACCCTCGACCTCTAGCGCGTCCGGCCCTATCAAAAACACCAGTGTGGAACACCTTCTTGATGTTAGCCTGCGCCTTGTCTAGAGCTGAGAACGTGGCCACGTATTTGCCCATCTCTTTGACAAATTTGTCGCCAAACAGCATGCCATTGGCCAAGGAACCCGGTTCGGTCGTGGCCATTTCCGCTAATTGAGAGTCTATTCTCATTAAGAAGGAGCGCCTCCTTTCGGTAGACAGCGCCACATTGGCATTTCCTAAAAAGCACAGGGCCCGCTGAGCCCATTCCATAATATCCGAGGTGTCCAATGGAACATGCTCGTTTTTTGCGTTGACCGCCGCGTCTAAAATTTTTGTGAGGGGTCCCGAAACATCCAGTAACTTATCCTGGCATCCCCGCCAGGCTCTATCTAAACCCTTTTTCGGGTCTTTAGCGAACTTTCGCATAAATGTAGCCATATTAGGGTCTAATTCTGGCGTGTCCGCCACCTTGCCAGTCAAGGATGGTCTCGGGCATTCCGATCGCAATGTGGCTCGCACCTCCTTCTCGAAACCCTGCCGTAAGTTTACCCCCACATAGTGGGCCACCTCAGGACAGGGAACCCACTCCGAGGAGCGCGGATGAATAAGGCTCTGAGGGTCGAATAATAGGTTTTTAGGAGCCTGGCTGTCATCAGCCTTGTAAGCAGTATGCTTCACCTTTTGTGTTTTCTTTTTGGGTCTCACCGACTCCACCTCCGAGTCAGAAGTGTTAGTAGTAGACTGTAACGATTCATCCGTGGTATAAGCAGCCATGGAACCATGGTCTTTCATCACATTTTTCGCCATACGCGCCAATACTTTGGCCGAAGACTGCGAAGTGCCTGCGTCACTATGCTGGGTCTTCATTTTCCTCTTGCCATACTTAAGGAGGGGTTTAGTAAAAGGTTTGAGGGCTTTTATTAAGGCCTTGTTAACTGAACCCTGGACGTGGGTATCCAGGGCTTCCACCAAATTCTCCTCCAAGTTTTCAGGTTCCTCATAGTCCTCATAGTTATCACACTCTACCCACTGATCCTCCTCTTCGGCGTAGTACGCCATTGCCTTAAGCAGAGAGGGTTGGAGGAGATTCACGGGGGGGAGCAGCCCAGGGGTCTGACAGAACCTGGTCCCTAACAAGAGCACAAAAGAACAACCTAAACTAAAGGTTCTGTGGTAAAATCAAGGTGGAAGGAGAAACCCCAGCACACTCCCCTAGAGCAGGGCTCTATTCCGGTCACACGCTCCGGTAAGCATTCAATTATTGAGGCCAGAGATGTGTGCAGTCATTCAGGTCTATGCGCGAGGAGCCGTTAGTTCAAATGAGCTGAAAACGAGTTCGCGCGCACAGACAGAGCGTCCTGGTAACGACGCGACCGCTCTCTGCGCACGAGCGTGTCGCGTCTGCCTCCTCCTTCTCCACCGCCCCCTAACGCCCGCAGCAGGCCAGCGACGCGCGCGCGCGCTGCGAGGCGCCACTACCTCAGCGAGATCGGAGCCGAGAGCACACGCTTCGGGACCGACTCGCCGATCACACAACCAAATAACCAGTCTCCAGCACAAGCCTGACAATAGAAGATATTAGCGACTAATATCGCTGAAACAGCTATATCCCCACTCTCTACCAAAATTGATAAAAGGTAAGGGAAAAGTACTTATCTGCTGCTGCAGCAGCAAAGAAAGAGGAAGTGATGTCGTGATTCGGACTTTATATACGATAGTATTGACAGTGATTGGGGCATACTACTGGAGGGGGTTGTACTTCCGGGGTATGCTGAAGTTTAAAGTTGTTTTATTGGCTGCTGTGTTTTGCAGTAAAGCAAAGAGAAGCATAATCAGAGCCTCCGTGGACTGCCATAGAATTATGTCCTCTCTCTGCTAACCTCACTCGTTTTTGACCTTCTGTTCTGATGTTTAGTTCGAGGAGTTCTCCAAATGATCGCATCTGCAAAACTGAGGAAAGAAACCCTGTTCAGAATCTCCCCTTAAGACCCCAATTGAGGAACAATATTGAACCTTCATCTACATCAAGATTCACTATAGCAGTGCTGTATGTATTATAAGTCTACAACAGTATAACCTAAATAACTTGGCCTTCATTATATCCCCTCTAACAACCTTACCTTGAAATAAACTAAATCCTCGCTTCTAAAACACAATCAACCAAATTCAGCAACAAAATGACTTTACCAAAGATGTTTTCACTTCTCCGACAAATCTGTGACTTTTCTAAAGGCCCTGCTGCCTTTGTCTACTTTCCAAAACATTTGAAGACCCACCTTTCAGGCGTAATACAGTATACTTGTGTATTGAGCTTTCATGCACGTCTCTTCTTTCCTATCCCTCCTCATCTGCATTCTTCCAAAGCCTCTCTTATTTAGTTTCTGCTTGTGTAGCCTTGTTCAAGGCTGTCCAAAACACACCTCCATCATGTAGCATTATTCATTGCATTGAGGAAACGCAATTAAGATATTGCAATCACATGGCCCAGTCTCCATCCTTTGTAGACCTTTTGAGAGTCAGCATGCAGTTTCCGTGTTTCAAAACCCTTGGAGACGTTCTCTGGGAGAATTATGAACTATACTCTAGCTGTGTTGGGTACTTTGGTGCCGATGCTGCAGAATTGTGTCACGTGGTCAGGATAGGTCTAGCAGAAACACCTCCTTTACATGCTCGCGTTTCTTAAGCTGCCTTCTCTTTTACACATGATGACTTTTGACATATATTTCCATGCATGTCAAAGCAGGATAACATTTGCAGAATCTGCATTGCTTACATTTCCCCTACTTGGGTGCATTCTCATGACACCTTAAACATTTAGTACGAGGGATAAAGTTCTCTGCCCAAATGTCATAAGCGTTGTTTGTCTGTTTGGCGACTCCGCTATCCAACTTGAAAAAACAATTGCTGCCTGGCAGGGGGGGTGACATGGCCACATGGATTTTGTTATTATAAATACACATCCACTTCCGCGTTGAGGCAGAGGAGAACTCGGCTAGGTCGTTGAAATCGCGGCACAGCTGATTCCTGGGTACCAACACAAAGGATGTTGAGCTCCTCACCAGTATGGGCAGCCTGATGACACTTAACCACAGGTAATGGGGAGTAAATCCACACTGGCAGGGATTTGGCAGATCACCCACCCAAGGCAAAGTTAGATTAGGGAGCGCTAGGTACGACTCCCACTATACACAGTACTTTTATTCACGGTCTTGGCACAATGATGGAAATGTTCATTCTTGTCACTGTTCTTGTGATGCTAATTAGACTAATCTGTTTCAATCTACTAATTATCGCAGCACATGTATTTTATGCAAGAATCCCAACACTTCAATAAATATTGTAAAGCCTTGCTGATTATTTCTTGTGTACTTTTTGGGTATGCATGAGAGTCCAAACAAAACGGTTCAAGATCTGTTACCACGATTTCCTTAGGGGATCATGGTTTCCATGTTTTAAGATTGCACACACATTTGTTGCCCTGTAGGGATAGGGGTACATATGGTACATTGTTGCTATCAGGGACATAGGCCAAGATATCCTAAGGGTGTGCACTGAATAAGTCTGGCACAATCCAGACGTTAATGTTGTCTGACAAATGCACAGTTTTACCGAGGGAGGTACAAGCCATACCACAACTGGACACCCTACTTTCAATGAAGGGTGCTAGGGATTTCAGCAGAAACAAACGTGCCTTTAATGGGCTCGCTTTGAAGGAAAGTAGACTGACTAGAGTAAATGAGAAATCGGAGACCCCTTACTTGTGACTCAGTACAAATCTAGCTGCTTCCTCACCGGCGCATTCTTATGGTTATAACTCATTGAGTATAGCTGCATGCTGAAGTGCGACAACTGCATGTATCACACATTATATTTTAGAAACCAATACTTGCCCTTTTCACAAAGGCGTGTTTAGGTTTGCTATGATTTTTCTTTTTGGTACTAAATTTCACCATTTATGCGCGAATGCCGCTAAGCGGCTTGAATAGCATTGTTATTATTGCATTTTATTGGTGTCCACTTTCTTCCCACACAAGGGTGTAGAACAGCGTCAACCCTACTTGGGGTGAGGGGAGGATCCTGTGACCTGCTGTGCTGCAATTAATCCAGGATCCCTGCACCGTCGTGCGTTTGAGTGTAATTGGATAATACCAGACCTATCATTACCAACCAAGTATTAGCCATAATAGATGTTTTTTTTTTTTGTGACCATGAACTAGCTCATATATGACTTGTATAATCTCTAGACGTGAGTCAAAAATAATTGTACACACAAAATTTCTAAACGGGATCTTAAAATAGACGTATATATGTAATATCTAAAAATAATAAATGGTACACATAAGCATGACCCAAACATTATGTATAAATATTTACCAGACAATGGAATGTAGCCTTCTCTAAGTAGCTGCAGATTTGTTGCTAAAAATATCTGTTGATACATTTCAATAACAGGAAAAATTATCCATAAAATACCCATAAAACATTACCAAAATGGCTTTAAAAATGACCCAAACAGTGATCTAAGTGTATAGCTCATAAATCCCACTAAATGAAAGTACACATATCTACAAATAAGTGCTCGAAAACTAGCTATAAATATAGCAGTTGTTCTGCCGGCCGACCCACCTGTCGTGCCTCTCCAATGCGAAGCCGAAACTCCTCCGCAGACCGTTCCTCAGAAGCAAAGGTCTAACAACGCATACTTAGCTTTGCTACCTCTAACACATAGGATTGCAAAGTTTATCCTCGTTATGCTGTCGGTGACACCTGTGCTGACAAAATCCCATTTATTGACCTGGAATGCGTTTGGCACAAGTTTAATACACAGGCTGGGTTCTCTTACTAGCGGTTAGGCAGTGGCGTACCAAGGAGGGGGGTCTGCCACGGGGTGCACGAGTTTTGGGGGTAGCTGCCTCCCGCGACCCCCCCTTTACGTGCGGCCGTGACAGGGGCGACCGCCGCAGGAATCGCCAGCACCCCCCCACACCTTTCATATGGCCGCCGCGGGGCGGCAAAAGCAGGGGCCCGCCGCAGGTCTAGCTACGCCACTACGGTTAGAATATCTGTGGTGAGTTCCAGGGCAGCAGTCAGGGTTGCACGTGGGTACACTACGTACACCCACAATTTTCACAGAGTGGACGCCGTCCCCCCCCCCCCCCGTCCCACCCCCCCCCCCCTTCCAAGAAGTTGGGCCCCACAGAAATATGTTGAACTTGTCCCAGTGTCATTTTCAGACACCGGGACACGTTCAGCAACTCTTGCACGTTGTCTGCTTTTCATTCTCAGCAGCAACGTGCAGGCAGTTAGGGTTTTTTTTTTTACAACTCCAACTAGAATAAAGGCATAAGTTAAGGGGCCATCAGGCATCCTTTTGATCGAGTATCTGACGGGAGGCGGCCTAGAACCTCTCAATCAAATGCAAATACACAGGAGAGGAAACAAAAGCACGCAGCTTGTTATCTCTTCACAGGTACTTAAGAGATGCATGCTTTTTTAGGTCTCGCCTGACCCAGCGCATGCGCTGGTCTGGCGAGACTTATTAAGAGGGCTCCAAAAAGGGCTACCAGGCCAGCCTAGATCTACAGTGCATGTGCGCGGGCGCGCGCGCCGTCCTTTACCGCGATTACTTTCACGACCGCTTTGATGTTTGATCGTGATCACGATCACTTTCACAAGTGTTGCATGGCTAAACACTTATAAGGTCCCAAAGGCGAGACCTATTGGCTATGCCAATGCTTGTACTTTCTTCAGTCCCTGTATGTACGTGCACCCATTGTAAGAATGTCAGATGGGATTGTTTCTTTTATAGCGCTACTCATCCTAATGCAGTCTTTCAGTGAGGTCACTTCCTGTGACGCCATGTGGGCTGTCACGCGTCGTGACGTCATGTGCTGTGTTGGCAGTCTCCCTACTTCTTTTTATAGGTCTTGTGCCCTGGTGAGTTCTGAGCAAATGGCTGACAACCTTCCTGAAAAAGCATAATCGTACAGTAACCAACATTTCCCTTTCTTATTACGTTCGCACTCCTTAATGTGTGAATGGCTTAAATATTTTTAGTATTTATTTGATAATGAGCCTGCATAAGGTTGAGCGTTTCCGGGCATGCAATGCCCCACGGTTGCTCTACTTCCAATTATCCCTTGAAAGTTAGATAGTGGTTGCTTTCATCTCAAGACTTGTCTCCCAAGTTATTGTCTTTGTCTCTCCCCCCACTGTTTGGATATACTTGTTTTCCACCTACCCTAGGGAGAATACTATGATGTAGGATTCAATACCCCAACCCTCGTCCTCGACCCACACTCCTGTCCCCGTGACTGTATATAATATAACATGTCCTGGCTCTTTTCTAACTTCTGCACACATTAGGGTGCTTGTTTTCCGGTCTGGGCGCGTGCCAGCACTAAAGGCGAAGTGACGCATCCGTGCTGCGCGAGCAGCAGGTGTTCTTCCAGTCAGTCTTTTGGCATCCACGTTGACTGGCCTCAGCCAGTTTGTGTTACTGCTGCAGCCAGTGTCCGGTGGTGACTGCCCAGATTTCCGCAGCAGAGGTTTTGGGGTCTTAGGAGAAGACTAAGAAGAGGAAGACCCACTTTTTTCTTCACGTGTCAAGTCACCGGATTAAGGGGGGGGGGCGCTATGTACCGTGAAGGGGTATATTTTTGTATGGATTTGTGTTCCTGGTCATCCTCCCACATGCATGGCCCTATCCCGAATGTCCAGCTTCCATGCAATGAGTTGTGCACAACTCCCCCACAAAAGTGTGTTTCTTTCAGCCTAGGTGCCAAACTGGGGTCGATTTAGTAAAGCTGTGCCACAAGGCAGTGGGATTTTAATCTCCCCGCACAGGCTCAGTGAAGGAGGCACAGTTCCAAAATAAAAATATCTGTGTCTCCGATCCTCCTGTGCAGCGCATAAAAAGCGTGGGTGTATAGGACTATCGCGGCCTTATACAGTGCCAACAGTTGTTACACAGCACCATGAATAATAATGGAGAATGTTGGCGGCGGCAGGTTCTTTAAAAGTTCAAAATGAGCAGACCAGGATTTTCATTTTTTGAAAGTGTTGTTTTTTGTGTAGTTTAGTGATGGTCAGCAGGCTTCTTAGTGACTGCTTAAGTGGGCGTTGTGTACCATTTATGTTGAAACATGTTGGTACTAGTGCCAATTGGTTCATTTGCGCTAAAGCAGTATTGCCCCCAACTGAAAATGGCTAGGTTCTTTGGTCAAATGTTGCAGGTGCTTGGGCATCCGGAAAGCCTGATTTATAGATATCTTCACAACAGGCAGTTCAAAGATCTGTGGTTCGTGAAAATTTACAGTGATATCTTCCTTTTTAATTCGATTCACCAATCACTGCAATGATAGGGGTTTCAATTTATCGTTTTTATTATTAGGTCTCGCCTAGCGTAGGCTGCGCGCATGCGCAGTCTCGCTGGCGAGATTTAATGAGATGTGGGTATTTTCTGTAAGGGGCATTAAGCCCCGCCCCTCTTTTCCATTGGCTGGCGTCACCGTTTATGCTAAACGGTGGCCAGCCATTGGAAAAGAGGTGTTGGTGACGTATTTGCTTGGCTTTCTGAGCCGTCCCATTTGGACGGCCTGGCCTGCTTTGCGTTCGTCGCAAAAGGTTTCTTATCTTTATGGGTGCCAAACACATGGCCCCATAAAGACAAGAAACATTTTCACAGGCGAGGCCGTCCAAGTGGAACGGCAGAAAAAGCCCAGCGAATACGTCATGCCGTGTGCTTGTTAGGGGAGGTACTGTAATGGCATGAAAAAAACATACAAGGAAAGTAAAGTAGGAGTGAAAAACTAGCTTGGTGGAAAGCATACAAATGCGTTTCAGTTTAGCCCAGTTGGGGGATGGCGAATCATGAGGAAATGATGTGAAGGGTGGGGGTAAAAACAGAGCATAGGCAGTGTGGGGAGGGAGATTGTACTACAACAACAACACTGGATCCAGCCAGGAGGAGGAGAACTAGAGAGACTCGGAGGAGGAAAACAAGAGCCGGGCCCAGGGAGCAGCTGAGCAGCCACGGGTTTGCCCTTCTCAGCTGCCCATCACAGGGCAGCCGACATCACTTATTGTATATTGTGATAGCTAACAGACACGGCTGCGTGGTGACTGTGGTACGGGAAGTGGGGGAGCAGCCTGCGTGCTGGAGTCACTCTGCAGGAGGCAGTAGTTTGTGCCTGTGCTGGAGACGCTGCTACCTGCGCCGCCTGCGCTGAGCCTGCCTGCGCCGCTGTGGGGCCGGCGGAGGCAGTAGAGGCCGCAGTGCAGTACACTTGCGGCGCCTGAGCCGGGATCAGCGTCCGCCTCCTCTCGGCACAACAGCCAGCCAGGGCCTTGCTCTCCTCACGCAGCCTCTGCTCTCTCGTGAAACCACACCCTGGGCCCAGCGCAGCATGTCCGGGCCTCAGCCCCCGCCGCCGGTCGCGGGCACCGTCTCCTCGCCGTCCTCTTCCTCTTCGCTGCTCTCGTCCCCGAGCTCGGCCGCCCTGCTGCTGCTGCACCCCCCTCCACCCCCACCGCCTCCCCCGGCCCTGGGCCCAGAGCCCCCCTCCCCGACAGCCCCCGGGCCCCTGCTGCCCGCACACCCGCACGGAGACTTTGCCCTGAACCAGCAGGAGAAGGAGCTGCAGCGCAGGCTCAGACGGCTCTACCCGGCCGTGGTTGAACAGGAGACGCCACTGCCCCGAGTCTGGAGCCCCAAGGACAAGTTCAGCTACATCGGCCTCTCTCAGAACAACCTGCGGGTGCGCTATAAAGGTACAGAGCCGGGGGAGGGGGGGCACATCCCCATACTCCTCACCCCTTCCCCACTGGGCACAGGCCTCATACACCCTACTGTCACACTGGGCCCGAACAGAAACTACAGACCCAAGCAACCCTTCCTACGGCTAGCATAGGCCCACTCACCACCCTGTGGCCTACCAGAGAGCCCTAGAATATCAAAGATTTCTCATGCAGGTCCACGAAAGAGGTCCAGTCAAAACACCCTAAAATTACGATCTTCCTAGCATAAGAATCAAGGAGAGGCCTTGCCAAAGCACTCTAAAATCAAGCTCAGCTTCCCCAGTAGTGCGAGTTCGGTAAGGACTCTGGAATTACGGAATTCTGCCATTTTCTGCATAATGGGGTGAACATTTTCCACAGACAGTGTAAAAAGTACAAAACAATGAAGCAGTTTTGTCACAAAAGATGCCGCATTACGCTGCATAACCAGGCTTTTATCGTCGCATAATTAAGTCTACCCTGCCTCATAATTTAGTCCTCCGCAGCCGCACAATTCCGGTGATTCTGTAGATCGGACAAAAATTGACGATTATGATGCAGTTATTATAATGTGGACTAATAACAGTACGTCCTCCCGGCACATTTCTTAATAATCAGTTCGCAATTCTTTTTGCTTTTTTAGCCGATGCTTCCACCACCACGTGCATAGATTACACGCCTTTGGCCCTTCACGCCCCTAAACAGATTTGGTTTTTAACAGAGCATTTATTTGGTCGCATTTGTCAGAGAGAATCACTTAAATCCTCCGAGGCAAGGAGTTCATGAATGGAAGCGGGAACGTGAAACTCTGTGTCCAGGGGCATTTCTGGTTGCAGGCAGCAGCCAAGGTTAGTGCCCTTGCATTCCTGGTGCTTGCTTACAGCAGTTTTAAGATCTTAAAGTTTCTTGTTGCTCAAATAGGTGTAATTTCTATTGTTTATATATGTTTCCCTTGTCTATATTGCTTGATTTTGATCTTAAGATAGTGTCACTCATAAACTTTTATGCGTGCCCATTTAAAGTTGGTGCTATATAAAAATGCACAAATTCTACTTGCCACAGCTTGAGGGGCAGTGGTTGTGTAGGACGGGACAGTGTACTTCAGCTGTATCCACGCATATAAATTACAGGACATTTAAAGGAGCACTTGTTGTAGGTTTAGTGACCTACCTAATCCAGTGAGATATTTCACTGAGCAGTTCAAAGCTGCAGCAGACATCACAAAATAATTCTACTATGTCTGTTGTTGGTGGTTGCGAAATGGGGAAACAGGACTGTGTGTTTTTCTCTGTACTGGAAGCCCCTTTATATCTAGTGCTTCACAGACCGTGCATATATGTGTGCATTAATTGCTTATCCTATAAAATACTATTTATGTATGGACGACATATTTTCAAAAGGGAAATTTTTGCATTACATTTGTTTAAGGTGTTTCTGATACAACATATGTTTTTAAGTTTGAAAAGCAGAAGCATCGATTGCTGATCAGAGATCGAGTATTTTTGGTATTTACGCGAGTATTTACACAAGTTTGAGCTATTGGTATTGTCAATGCCAATGCGTTTTATTTATGTTTCTTTTTTAAAAACATGGTTAAAAGGCATTGTCATTTACAATGCCAGAGTTTAAACTATTGGCATTGTAAATGACAATGCCATTTATTTATCTGTTTTCAAAACCAACACATGGATGAAGGGTTTGTCATTTACAATACCAATGGCTCAAACTTTTGCAAATGCGAGACCTATTGCATTGCAAATGCTTGTTCTCTTTCTAAATCAGGGCTGTGGTAAATGAGTTTTACAACTGTTACTCAAACGCTCTGCATGACACAAACAGTAGGTTTTATATAACAAATTATTGGCTACCTTATGCATTGGATCTTAAGTAGATTCACCTGATTGATTCCCTGCCAGGCTGGGAACCGTCCGTAGTCGATGGTAGCATTGCAGTATTTGAATGCATCAATTGGCATTGAAAACATTTGGAAAGCATTCATAGGGCATTGTGAACCCATCTTCCTAATTTTATCAACCAATGTCCTGCCAATCAGATTGAGGGGCTCGGGATTTAAACCTCCTCTCGGGCGCCAACTGTCAGATTTTCTACCTGTTTGAATTGGGCAGTAGCAGGCGTGCAACGCCCATTGGGCTCAGAGGGCTTCTGGTCCCCCCCCCCCCCCGCACCCCTCCCTCCCCTGTCGTGTGTAGCAGCCCGGGCTGAGACAGCTTCCCGGCCGCGCACACAGCCGCACCCGAGTATTTCACAGGTCTTTAAAAGACCATTTGCTTGTTAATGAGGCCATGTTGTTTTTTCACCCCTTCTTAGAGACCCTGCAGCTCCACTCTGCGTATTACTTGAAGAATTAGCCCCCTCCGAAATTTTTTTCTGTCTTTCAGCCATGCGAGGTGTGTGGGACAATGAAGGTTACACCTATGGCCCTCACACAAAATGCTTATTTTGCCTGCCTAAAACTAGCATAAGCCAAAATATTGTGACGTTTGTGCGACTTTCATCAATAAAACCCTGAACGACTGGGAGTGTGGCTGCTCCGTTTCCTAAATTTTGAATCTCTTGGAGCATTTAAAAAAAAAAAAATCTTTGAATACCAAAAAGAACTAATTGGAGAGGCTGTAGCAAAAGTTTAAGTCGGAGAGGATACCACAAAGCCCTGTAAAACTTCCATCACAAGACCTTCAGTGCCTACATTTAAGGGACATACTTTTGCTCAGAATGAAGTTGTACCTACAACTTCACGACCAGTTCTCCCTCGAAGAAAAAGATAAATGAGACTCAGATTCTACTTCCGCCAGAGACAGTTGTGGTTCACTCCACATTGCCTGTGTAACCATCCACAAAGTCTGTCAACAAGTGCATCGTCAATGACTTCTGGACTGTTGGCTATTCTTAAGACTCCTTCCTTGATGGTGACGCCAACAGCAGCTGCATCGTCGACAAGTACAGCAACAGAGGTGGTACCAACATCTAGGGCCCCATTGTCACCAAAGCCAAACTGTCAACAAAGACTTTACAGTCCATGCAGAGTTTGCTATCAAAGAAGCTGCCATCAACAACAAAACGAACACTAATAATGAAAGCACAGTTGTCACAAAAAAATCCCATCTCCGATAAAACCACCTGTGAGAGGATTATTTTCCAGTGGAACAGCCCAGTCCATACCATGTCCCAAGAGACTCTACACTCTATTATATCTACATCTTTCATATGCTGGTTGCTTGAGTGGCTCAACATTTAAATTTGCCCACGCCTACTATTGAAAAGAAACCTTTCTGTTTGATTTTAAAGATAAGAACAAGAGCTCAGTCAGAACAATTTCAGTCCTGGACTACATTTGGGAAGATGGATTTTCCTTCATACATAACCTTGTGACAGACTCAAACCCCATTTGCAATGTTAGAGAAAAGATAATAGGTGCCAAACACAACTTCTGCTTGATTTTTGAAATAATTCAAGACTTACTCATCCATTGTGCCGCAACAAAATGACTATTAAGAAATCTGGCGACACCATGTGGTGTTCCCCTGGATAAAGGGAACAGGCTGGACATAATTGAAAAGAGATTTGGAGTGTTTGCTGCGACAGCAGTTAAGATCACAAATATGAATGCCATTCAGTTGCGTTGTGATAGCTATGAAATACTTTATCCCCCTCTTCTTCGAAACTCTAACATGGGTTCTCAGAACAAGCTAACATACTGAGAGAAGGTAAAGCAACGACATCTGCCCTCATAGACTCACCGCTGGATGCCTCAAATAAGGTTTCTGGCAGATGGCTTTAAGGGCTGTACTATTGAGATGTGGCTGCCTCGGTAGCGCAACCTTTCAGTCAGAAATAGAGTCCAGAGTGATAGTCATGTCCCTCAAAGAGCAACATTAATTGGGCAAGCATGGCCGATGAGGCTCTGTAGGGTATTTAAATTAAGAGAAACACAGCCAACTCTCTCAGGATTCTACAGACCGCAGCATTATTCATATTCTAAAAGGCAACAGTATGGCCAAACCTCTTTCATGCCAAGTGCATTGTGTACCTTTTGCCCCTATAGGCAAGGATATTGCTCTTTTAGTTAATCTGCCCCTCAAGATGGTAGAATACAAACATGAGAAAAACTGCAACGGAAACACAGAGGCCCAGCATCTAGCAAGGGCCAAGAGAGAATCCCAAGCAGCTTGACCCCTTCACTATCTGTGTCAGAGGGGGGAAAGGTAAGGGCATATTCAGCTGCCTAGCAGTAAATGACGGACTGGTGAGAACACGGTACAGCATAGTCATACCATAGAATTTACTTAAGTACTACCAGAATCACCACCAGCCAAGGAGCATCACCATCATTTGGAGGCCCAACAACAAGAAATTATCAACCTGTTGCTGATGGCGGCCAACCAATGCTGTGTCATAAAACAAGTGTTGTCAAAGCCAGTAGGCCTCTTGGACGATTAAACACGGATAAGCAAGGAAACTAGCAAGCTGTGTGATGGTGGAAGTTCAAAGAAAATGTCCACACAAGGCCAGACCTTTACAAAGCCAGACTGCATTTTCATCTGAAGCCGATTCCTTGATAAAAGGCTAGGGTGCACATTTACACAATATGCCAGCGATTGAACTGTGGTCTCCTCAAATACACATAAAGTTGCTGGAGTTGAGAACAATCAGACAAACCTTTAAATCGTTTCTGTCTTTGATAACATACCAGGATGTCAAGATAAGAACAGACATAACTCCAGAAAAGAGCAAAGTCCATGCAGTTGTCAATAGCGTCTCAAACGCTGTGGCATTTGTTTCTACATTACAGCATCAGTCTAATAGTGGAACAGTAAAACAAGACAAAAGATAGCTTGAACGGAAAGTATGTGAAGTGCCAAACTGGGAACTAGACTCCAGACAGCTGGACCTCCTATTCCAAAGATTGGGCAACCCACCGGTATAACACTTTGCCATGCAGGAGAACACAAAATGCCACAACTACACAAGCAGGTGGTAGTATACCGACTCCCAGGGGGAAGCCTTTTTTTGATTCCCTTGTCACAGAGATGTACTCATGCTTTCCCCCCATTACCACCTACTCCAAGAGTACCAGGGAAGATGATAAAACGAGATGTGCACCCTAATGGTAAGTTCCCCACAATTTTGGTACACAGACCTTTGGGATCTTTTGATTCTGATTCAAGGCAGACCCCTTTCTTTCGCTAGAATAATCAACGGTAGGTCCTACACCATGATCTGGCATCCCTGCACCTGACTGTATGGCTGCTGCAGACCTAGAATATGGTACTTTGAAATACTACCTTATCTATTGAACATGGTGGACCCGGGTTGGAATATTCCTCAATCAGAATAAATGTAGCAGCCATATCCAGGTATTTAAAGATTTATGTTCGTCATCTTATTCTCTACTGGGGGAAAGATCTATTCCTTAATTTCCCTTTTTGGCAAAGAATCTATCACCATGGGAGCTGATCACTATTCTAGGTCCACAAACTTAGGAACGGTTCAAAACTATACACAAAACTGCCTTCCACAAGAGCATCTGTAGTGAAGCTTTCTTATTAGCCGTAACTTCAGCAAGGAAAATCCACGAAATCGAAGCCTTCATTAAACCACCTCATATAAAACTTGATTTAAAAAAAGTTACACTGTCTACTAATCAGAACTTTATACCAAATGTGCCAGCTTCCTTTCCTTATTAGAAAAGGTTCACTTGCCACCATTTTTTAAAGAAACCATCAACTGCTGTAGAAAGATACTCTCTATTTACTGGATAGGTCAAAGGGATTCTTCAAAACATACCAATTATGTGTTTCATATGGAAATTTAAATAAAGTTTACTTTACCTTTATCAAAACGGGAAATATTCAATGAATTACATATTGCATCTCATACTGTCATGTCAAAGCTTGTCAATCTTTAGGAGACAAAGTTGGAGTGCATTCAACTAGAGGTATGGCAATATTGGCTCCACTCATCCCTGGGGTATCATTCCTGAATGTTTGCAGAGCAACTAGTACCCTCACTGCGTATTACTGTCCTCCTATTTAGTCAACCACTGAAACCGCAGTGGTACGAGCAGTGCCGTGCAACCTTTTCCATTTCTGCTTATGTCTATATAAGATCATAATTATAGCATGTGAATCTATAGAAGATCCAATGCTGGAGCATTAAACGTTTCTTATCTATAACAGCAGGTCTTCACATTAATAGCTTTCATAGATTCACCAGCCCCCAACAACCTCCTCGTTCATGAGGCTACCAAAGACTTTATAATAAAAGCTACTTATATCTGGCATTTGGAGCCTTAATGGAAGGTTGGACCCTAAGCACCTCCACAATGAGGTGTATGGTCAATTGTGGTCTCTGAATGTTTTCCATTAGTTTGCAATGTCAGTTTTTGTATTCAAATACTTTTATGTTAACATTTACCACCAAGGGTTCCCAGCCTGACATCGGGAGAATAATTCAACCGTGTGGGTCTATTAAATATACCAGTGCTAAAGAACTGTAGTTACAGGTAATTAACTATTCCATCTCTCATGAATGGCCATTCATTGATTACAAAGTACATATTTCTGAAGTAGCAATGTGTATGTGCGCTCCTAGGACTTTGAGAAAGTTATTGTGAATCAGTGAGTTTTGAGTGCTTTGGGGAGTTGATCAGATTGGGCACACAGTGCATCTAAATGACTAATGATGACTATGACTAATGCAGAGAAAGGGCGGCCACCAATTCAAACTGAGAATAATTTGTTACCAATGAAGAAACCTTGCTATTGTGAGAACATTGGCTACAAGGGGTATATCATCTGATTGTCTTATAGGTATACTGTTTCTGCATTGTATAGATTTTATGGGCTTGGAAATCATACTGGTTGATGTTGGAAGAAGGTATTGATTTATTCTAGGTGGAGTCGCTTGTCTGCGTTTGTCTCTTGACATCGCTGTGTAGCTTCTTTCTGGGAAGATATTTGTATTGAAAAAGTTACTGTTAATCAGTGAACTAATAATTTCCTTTATTTCACTTCTGTGCAAGATTTGACAAATACCTTTCAGGCATTTTGTGTGATTCAAACCATAACTAACTACTGCTCCAATTATCAGATTAGCTTCATACCTGTGAACTTGAAGAACATTCTCATTGTTTGGAGGGGCGGGGACTCGTGCCGAGAAGTACCTACGAAGCACTTTTGAACCCTACCCGCAGCCAAGCCCATCCCAAAAAAGCTTGCTGTGGTTGGTGCCTATGTTCTGGGGTCTTTTCATACCCCTTGATAGACGCCGGCAGTTCAAAGTCTCGGAAAGCTACTATTTACAGTGGTTTTCAGCTCGTTTTCCCTGCCACCGTGTAATATCGGCTCCTCACTGGGAGACCGTGCGATGGAAGCTGATATCATGTGTCACTCTGTGGCACCGGAGGAGTTTGCAGGTATGTAGCTTGGACTTCAGAATAACTATCCCACACAAGTGCTGTCTTGGGAAAACTCTGATGTTGCCAACCCATACTGGTGACCCAGAAATCCTTTCTCTGATAACTAAATTTGAATAGATGTACTTGTAGTTTTTATTCTCAAACTAAACGGAGATTAAGAGATGTAACATTTGCTTTTGTATTTTTTTGAGTCTGTGGTATCTGTACCAGATGTGCTGTGAATATATTAAATACGCAGTATTCAGATACTTACATAAATAATAAAGTACGTAAACTGAGATTGTTAGGGTAGAGGGTTACAGATGGATTGACAGCGCCAGAATATGCCATCCGTAAGCGTGGAGTGGTGCAAACCATGAGCAAGAACTTAAACGATTGCTTATTCTTTGATTTACACGATTCATGGACATTACCATGATGAGATGACATTGATCAGCGTTTTTCATTGGTGCTCTCATAGAGATTTATTCAAAATCGGTGCCCAATGTAATCGTTGTGCACATGGCGGTGGTTTTATCCACCCAGGGACAGAGGCCTGAAGCCATTCTGCCAAATCTTAGGAGTACTTTGGAACACTTTGTGTCACCCGTGGACAGCATTCTGATCTCATCACCACCTGGCTTGCGCTAAACTGGTATGAATCACTACTTCCACCCTGGCATCTCCCCAACAGCTTTCATAGCACCCACCCTGTCCCACATCCTACCCCTCACCCATGTCCACCCGCTGCACCCTGGAGTGCAATTCAACAATACAACTTCACAGAGGAGGCTGAGGAATAAAGGACAGTAAGACAGCCAGAGAAGCACTGGCAAGGACAAGTTGTTAAACTAGCCTTGGCCAAGTTAGTATGTATGACCTTTGTATCGTGTGCTGATCGTGCATACACACTGCTTACAAACATCAAACGTACTGTACTAAACCGCAGTCAAGATCTTCTGAAAAATGGATGTTACAGAAAAAAGTGTTGCATTAATTTTCTGTAATATCCATTTTATGATGATTATGTTTGGTACTTGTTCCATTTTGCTACCAAGTTGCTTGCCGTCTGATTTTAGATGTATAATCATTTCAGACTGACAGACCGGCCCAAACAGCCAATATAAACTCGTGGGGCTAAAATACTCCTTTGGGCTGATCCAAGATGTGATTGACATTGGCTTGAGACAATGGCTGAAAGTTTCGGAGTTAAAAAAGCCAATGGTAGAAGGAGGCTGAAAGTACGTGTAGAATTTAATATGTTAACTATTTTCAGCTGACAAAATTAGGGAGAAAGGTAATACATTAAATAAAATAAAAAAATTGCAATGATTTTTTTTTTTTGTAAAAGTGCTCCGGGCCTGGCTAAATTAAGGGGAACGTAATAGATACAAAAATTGCAAGGGCAAATGGGGAGACTAATATGGCAATCTCCTGAAACCTCCCCAGTGATGATGGAGCACAGAATGAAAACATAATGCAGAATTCACAATTTGGGAGAAACGATTTGGAGAGGTGGCACCAGAGAAGTAAGGTTTAAAAATGAGGAGGTTCCAGTACAAAGTGAAATGGTGAAGACGGTGCTGCCATAAAGACATTTCCGGCACGTAGATAGAAATTATAGAAAAGACGTGCTTTAGGAAGCCATCCATTTTTGGGCACTTATATCAGATTCCGTCCAAAGACATTTTTGTTACTATACAATTCCATGCTAGTATTCACAAAGCGCCCCAGAATGCAAGTGACGCAGTATATAAATCTGCTATTACCGAGAAATATCAAGGATCCATAATTTCATTTTCCGCTGTCTGTTGTGACAGTCAGGCATTTTTAGGTCTCGCCTGAGCCAGCGCATGCACTGCTCTGCGAGACATTTAGTGAGTGGGCTTTAAAAAACCGACCACAGCTTTTTGTGTGGCATAGAGCATGCAGTTACGAGCAGAAGCTCCATCTGGCTTTCCTCTCGATTTCCCAAGTGCGCGTGCCACGCTCCGCCTCTCTGTCTTGTTCGCGCTTCAACGCCCCTCCCCCACCACAGAGCGCGTCTCGCGGCCGCGGGTCTTGTTGCTCCTCCTCTCTGGCTCATCTTCCAAGCTACCTTTACGACATGCAACCGGTGTAACTTTATCTCCTACCGCCAGTCTCCTTTGCTCTCTCAAATCAAAGAAAGACTTTCACCTACCCGAATCTTGCGGCTGATCTCAGTCCCGATCTCCATGTTGCCGGTTAAAAGGGCTCTGCTCAGCGACCCTCTAACCTTCCCTGACTGCCCCAATCCCACCCCTCGTGCTACTCTTTTTTTTCTCAGCGCCGTATGAAACACTCTTCAACTCTGGAGATAATCCAGCGCGAACATGAAGAAAAACGTAAATTGGTAACTTCTTTGCAGTTTTCATTTGCACCATGCCTGCGGGTGTGCAAAATACTATCATAATTGGAGATTCTTCAGTCCTCGTGAAGCAGACGGAATCGGGCCCACCACAAGCGCATTAGCAACTTTATTTGCAGCAAAACGGTGTTCGAAATAACCAGGAGAGGGACTCGGCAAGCAATAATGAACATACATGCGACCACGCCCTGAAATCAAAGCCCCTTCTTCAAGCGACAATAATGCTGACATCACATATAGGATGCGTTCAAAATATTTGATCTAGCGCAGATCTGGCCTCAAGTTGCAGCTGCGCACTTTACGGATGCAATTTTTATTGTAGCAGGAACATCTCAACATAGACCAGATTTTTTTTTTTAACTGAGTTTTACATAGCACCAGTAGCGTTACATAAGGACACATTGATTTTTGTTAGGCACGGGGAGTTTAAGTGATTTGCCCAGAATCACAGGCTGTTCAGCGTCGGTTTGAGACAGCACATGCGTACCGTCTAGAGCAGAGACCTAAAAAGGAGTTAACAATGGCACACATAATAATTTTTTTTTATCATGGTAAGTTCGTAATTTTTTTCCAGTCAGGAGACCCAATTATAACACCCAAGCCCCAAACAATTCTGACACTCATATAACTTGTTGAGTGGGGGTGAGCTAATGCTAGATTGTAAACACCCATGTATGAAATGAAATACAGAATTTAGTAACATACATGTTATCAAAATGGATGCGCTAGAACTTTCGCGTTTCCCTGCTCCTGCGTGATGTGCTGCGCCAGTCTACGTTTCTGTATTTGAATTCTGGGACTTGTAGTCTTGTTTCATAATCGATTTAAACAAGACCACACTTCCCAGAATACAAAGAAAACACTTGGGCTGGATCAACACATCCCGCACGGACCTGAAAATTTGACAGGGGTGATGCGTTGCATTGATTATCACCACATACACCGTTAATAAACAGCTAAGAAATATATTATCACGCAAAATAAATGGAAGTGTCTTATGATGTGGTAAACATAAATCCCGTCGAGTAGTCCCGAGAAGGGGCTGTTTATTACCCATTTTCTGATAATTCCGGCCTGTACAACGCAACCAAACTGTTGGGAATGGAGGTCACTTAAAACCAGTTGAAATATCTCTTGTCTATATTAGAAGGATGAGGCGTACCCTTGGTTTTGCCAATAAATTAAAAACCAATACAACATCGTTATAGGGGGAAAATGCATTTGCCCCAGGCCCCCAACTCCTCAAACTGACCCCGATAAGCAGAATCGGGTGTAGTGGGCGGCAGAGAGAACAGTCAAACAAAAATCGAGTTAATACAGAGGGGGCCCTTTGGAAGGTGGGCCCTGGGCAATTGCCCACTTTGCCCATGCCTTACCGTGCCCTGCTTCCCCTCAGGCCTTTCATTCCAGGCTTTCCCCTGTTATACTCTCTCCTGCACTCCTCCTCAGCCACTGCCCTACATGCTCCCCACATGCGGTTACGCGCACAGTTAGGAGCAGAGGCGCCATCTGGCTTTCCTCTCTCGTCATAGCTCATTAAGTGCATCGCTTGCGGGCACCCTTACAGCCCGCGATCACTTTCATTTTGACGGGCGCGTCACTTTCACGGCAGCGCGCCCCACCGGGAGCTGCAGGGCTGCTGGTTTGCTTCTCAGGTGCAAATGCGTAGTTCATTCATGCATCAAAAAATACCTTTGTGCAAGGCGCTATCGGGGAAAGGGTGCATGCCTCCCACCTGTAACTTCGTAAGGCTGACATGTGTGCTGTGTGTACCCTAAAGGGCAACCACGCCTGGTAGTTTGTTCGAAATAATGCTCTGCAAACGTGATATGCACGGATTGTTTTTTCCCCATGTGCAGTTGCGCACGATAACACACTAGAGTCTGGTGGCTGCATGTATTTGCCACCCTGTGGTATCAGTTGCTGCCCTCACTGTCACCGTTTTGTTAAGACTCCTGTCACCTCTCCGGTTCTTGCGCCATGCGTACCCTCCCTCTCCTTTCCCTCCGGCGGGGACGGCATGCAAGAGCCCTGTGCGCCTCCACGCAGACGCCTTCCTGAGCATGCAGGCAGCTCTTACCCAGCCGGGGTGGTCTGTTTGTGCTCCCTCCCGGCGTTTACAGACATGATCTCCATGTATGCTGCTTTGGCAGCTGGGAAAGAGCGAGCTGTGAAGCTCATACACAGCCCAGCGAGGCTGCATGTGTGCCTCCCTCTCTCATGCACGTGCTGGCATCTGACAGCAGGGGCTAGTCTGCTATTGTGATTCCCACTTGGCTGAAACTTGCTGTCATACTTTTAAAGGGGGAGGCAATTTGTGCCCCAATCGAGCGCTCAGTGTGTTGTTCATTACCCACTTGGCAGGCCGTGTTATTCCCCATGTGCAATACACACCTGTAAAGCCTGACCTGTGTCGTCCTGCGTGACCTTTGCCTGGAAGGGCCGGTCTCTGTCATCTTCCAATGCTTGATGTTCATCTGGAATTACTGTGTTGCGTTTACAAATGTTCGCCTGCAAAATATGACGGATCTCTGATCTCCCTGCATACGCTCAGCCTGCAGGTGACTGTCTCTCCCTTACTTGGCTGCATGTAAGGGCTGCTCAGAGTGTCTCATTCAGGATCATCGTGGTCCTCTTTCCTGCACATGCTCTCTTAGTTTGGCCTACCGCATGTTCACGCTGTTGGGTGTTTCCATCCCACATGTCTGCGAGAGTTGTCTGTACATTTTATTTGTGCGCATACTGCGTGAGGTGTGATGACCCTATTCATACATTGTGCTTGCTTTGATATTGTTGTTGTGTGTGTTTTTAGTTTTTAGCTGCGCAAGAATTTTTTTCGTCGATGCCATGAACTTTATAATCCTAGTTCTTATCTGGTTTTATGATTGTAACAAATGCCTGGATGAATTGACTTACATTTCTCATCCTCCTTAATCTATTTTTAGGTCTCGCCTAAGCCAGCGCATGCGCTGCACTGGCGAGACTTTTAAGTAAGTGGGGTTCAGAAAATGCTACCACACGCTTTTGCTTGTGGCATAGAGCTTGCGGTTACGCGCGCGTGCGGGCGCGTGCTTCCGTCATGGCTCATTAAGTGCATCGCTCGGGGGCACCGTTCCAGCCCGCGATCACTTTCACGGCTGCGTCACGCGCACACAACTCCCGTCTTCCATGCCATCACTTGTTTCTTGTGGGCAGTAACTTAAAAGATATTTTTACACATATTCATGAAATACAAAAACTAAGGACAGCGAAAACTATCCTCAATGAACACCACTGTGCTCCGTTACACCTTCGGGAACAGGAGGCGTAACTTAAAAGCGAACCTACACATAGCTTACAATTCTAAGTAGCTTCTCTTTTCTTAACTCGGGGCCTAGATGTTTTTGACATGTTCTTTTGCGTTTATTCTGTATTTTGAGTTGATGGTGATGTCATACTTGCCGACCCGACCTTATTTATTTTTCGTCTTATTTTCCTGGCACCGAGCGCGTGCAATGCTTATCAAGTCTATTTCTAAATAGAAATGAAGGGTCCTGGCTCCGTCTGACAGCCTTCATCTGATTAAACTTCCAAGTGTTCGCTCAATCAGTTGCGGCAGCTGCACATGCGACGCTGGGTTGGTTTCTCCAGAAAAGAGATTCGCGTTAGGCCTGCTTCTCCGCTCGAAGAGCCGTGCTATTTCCAGATATCCAATTTATCACTTCAGATGGGAGGAGAGCCGCCTGGCTGTCTCACCCCGGGTCCCATTCGGGGCTCTTTCTCTGAACTACACGTTAGCCGCAGCTTTTATTGCGCTGCTGAGGCCTAGCGCGCCGCACATCGATAACCATTAGAGGGCACAAAACTGCTTAGCAAATTGATATCGTGCCAGCAATCGACAGCTGTGAGGTGGAAACGTGGAAAACTGAAGACTGGATGACTCGCCTCATTTGAGAGGTGCATGGGAGCGAGAAGTTCAAAACTGAAGGAAACTGCTGGAAAATGAGAAAAACAGTCACACAGGATTGCGACATTCACAGTAGTATATTGCATCATTTTTTTATTTCTAACTGAGGAAAACAAAAAATTTCGGGGTTTGGGTGTTTGAATTATTAATCTCCGCTACTGGTAATTAATTAGTTGTTCCATGTGAGGTGTGAGATTGCTTGCCTGTCTTGGTTTTTATTTTGGTCCACACGACTTTGCTTTCTGGTATGCCTTTTTATTTTCCAATTCTGAATGCAGGTTTCCAAGTACCAGTGTTGCAATTTGTTCATTACCTACCTTTTCATACCATACCATTATAACCACAAAACACATCGTAAAACATGTCCTTTCAGCTCCCTTAAATCTTCCTACACATCGCTTTAGCTGACATCAGAGTTGGGATGGCTGATCATCCTCTCTTCCCACTGATTAATCTAACTTGCACAAACTTTCAGAACTCTCTGCTGTCACCTTTCTAATGTGGCAATTGGCTGACACTTTTTCATGACTTTACAAATGGCAGGATACCTCTGCTTGCCAACCACTCCGAACCAAATTGACATGGAGTGGCATGTGTTCTGAGGTTGTGTTTTGGGACCGATATGTAGGATAAAAGTGCCTCCAGAGGAGTTGGGAATAAGAATTGCTAACCAATGGTGTTTCTAGATGGGAAAGACTGCTTCACCATCTGGCTATAGACTATGCAGGAGGACTGTGGATAGTACAGTTGAGCAAAACTTTAAAGAGGGAATTGCAACTACAGCTGCCATTTGTTTCTTACACATTAAATAACATGGTAACTAAGAAAACACACCTGGTTCAAGATAATCTTGAGGAAGAGAATACATTTGTCGCTCAACCAACCAGGAGCTCCCATTGCAGGTGAGGTGATGTCCCTCACCTTTTAGGATTAATAGAGTTCTTCAGGCTCTCTCTACCAGATTATCGAGTGCCCAACAGACCCGTCAAGTTACCCGCAATTTGAGGGTGTCACCCGCATTGAGGGTTCAACACCCGCCAAATCAGGCTGTCACCTGCAGTGCGCGGTTGGCTCCAATTGCCCACCACAAATGCCTTTCACCCAAGACTCCTGATTCACGGTATTTGATTTTCTGGAGACTTCCCCGATTATGTACTAGTGATTTTAAGTTTGCGGAGCAAACCGTTAACGTCTATGTGTAAAAATGTAAATATGATATTTTGCAGAACTTTGAACTGAACGTGTTTGTTTTTGGAAGTTTAGTTTTGCTATATTTATGTTACATTGGAAGCATTATTTTCAACCACTACTTGTACATTACAGTATAAAATGTTGAAATTATTTTCTATGCACTAAACTATTGTGGACACTAATTTTGCTTGTAACATTGGCATAGCCAATAGGTCTTGCCTTTGGGACCTTATAAGTGTTTAGTTATCCAGCACAATATCCTTGGTGCAACAACATCAAGTGTTGCATGGCGAAACACTTATAAGGTCCCAAAGGTGAGACCTATTGGCTATGCCAATGCTTGTTTTAATTGCAATGGTTGTACTTAACTGTTCAGATAAAGATTTTTCATTCATCTACATTGTGCTTGCTCTGATCTCCATCCTTGTGGGCGATCGTACTTTGATCCATCGGTTACATGCTGTATGTGCATACCCACACAAGCCCCAGACATGATGCGCAAACTCGCAATTAGCATCGGCATGGCCTGTCTGTACCTGTCATTTAGCTCATGTGAGAGGGTGACCCAGCGCCTTGAGACCCTGACGGGTGCGTAGTGTTGCTTTACCAACTCCTGATGGATTGATATATCTGTGCCACTTCTGTCATTCATACACACACCCTCTTTGTACGGTGGTCATGCTGGAGATGCACTGTCGAAGAGTTCTGTGTGCCCTATACACCTGCCCAAATAAAGACTCCATGCACAGCAGTTCAGTTTTTAAGCAGAGAATGTTCACAGCCCTGGAAGATGTTCTCTGGCCCCTCACTGCAGTCTTCCCTTCGCCTTTAAATGCACATCTTCTGTGAATATCATTCAGGTTGAGCTGTTATGGTGTTTGCCTGCTAGGGATGGTTTGTCCATGCTCCTAGTGCATATGTTCGCTGCCAGGTAATACGTGTGCTCATCTGCAAGGGATGTCCTGTCCACTCTTCCGATCTATGAGCCCTTCTACAACAGATTGTTTAGTTGTACAAAAATGGATATATTCATGTGCAGTGGATGGTTAGTGTGTTTTTAAACCCTCCATGTTGTTGCATTTCTGCTTATCTTGCTTGGTGCTCACCTGCATTATTACCTGTTCTGGTTGTTCCGCCTATGCAAGGTGGCTACGTTGTTTCTTACCCTTGCTGCAGGCAGTCTGTCTGAGTCAAGCATGATGTTTGTACAGCCATGAGTTTTCTGCTCGTGTTATCATTTGGGAAGCTCACATTGGTTTACCACATCCTGAGTGCTTGCTTGCATTAGCCTCTCTCTTACCTCACCTACTGGCCTTCTATTTCTCTCTTTTTATTGATGTCCTCTTTCCCTCACCTTTCCCATTATTTTATTTCTTTCTCTCTAAAATGCTCTCTCTATCTCTTCCACTCCATCTATCACTCCCTTTGCTTTCATCTCTCTTTCTATCTCCTTCACTGTTTCCGTTCACACTCTCTGCTTCCAATGTCTCGCTCGTTTAATACATCTGTCTTACCTCTGTCTCTCCCTATTTCACCATTCTCTACTTCTCCCTCGCCCTTCCTCTGTATTAGCCTCATCTTTCTACCTCATCTGCACCTCTTTTTTCTCTACTTCTCATATCTTTCTATTTTTCATCCCACCGGCTCTACCTGCCTCGCTTCTTTGTTTACCTGACCTGTCATTCTGTGCTTCACCTTTCTATTTGTGCTATCTCATTATAACTTACCTCTCTTCCTATCTTATTTCTCTCTAGATCTTGCCCCTCGGGTTGGCACCTTTCTTACCAGCCTACATTTATAACTGCTTGCAGGCCTCTAAAACCAAGCATGGGCATAGCCAATAGGTCTCGCCTTTCGGACCTTGTAAGTGTTTAACCATGCAACAGTTGATGTTGTTGCACCAAGGATATTGTGCTGGATAACTAAACACTTATAAGGTCCCAAAGGCAAGACCTATTGGCTATGCCAATTCTTGTTCTTCCTGCCTTTATTCAGCGTCATTGTGGTCTACAACGCACTCCAAAAGCAGATCTTCAGAACCTGTTCTACTGGCCTTCTTTTGCTTTAAGGCATCAACGGCCTCCGATCCCTTAAGCTAGGATGCTACTTTCTGCTCCTGGGGAGATTGTGTTTGTGGACACAGCAGACAGAAACAGATTGCTACTATATGTTCCTAATGCATCGAGCTGCTATGTGCAGTAGCTCTAGAACAATTAAAAACAAGCATTGGCATAGCCAATAGGTCTCGCCTTTGTGACCTTAAGTGTTTAGCCATGCAACGGTTGATGTTGTTGCACTAAGGATATTGTGCTGCATAACTAAATACTTATAAGGTCCCAAAAGCGAGACCTATTGGCTATGCAATGCTTGTTTTCCTGGATGCAGTGACAGCAGGCACATGAATGTGCGCTGCTCACTTCTCACTAGTGGAGAAGTTACGGCATGACGTCATGCCAAGTGAGTGTTGTATGGGGAAGGGGAATTCTTTAAAGAGTAATTTTCTCTCTGGATTTCCCTTCTCTTTTTCAAACTCAGGAGCAGCAACATTGTCATGATGTCACCAGGGCTTTAAGTGGAAGCTTTTTCAATATCGTATACAAGCCATAGTTGCTGCTTATTCATCTTATGCAACTAACAACCGTTGACAAAGCCAATAGTCCTGCCTTGTTGTAGGTATGATGTTACTTGCTGTATCATATATCTGGATGCAATGACAGAAACCGCAAAATACAAGTCGGGCGGCACACTATGCTAAACACAGTTTATTTTTTTTAGCTGATGTGTTTTAAGCCACGCCTTAATGACATTGATGATGCCCCTTTGAGAGACCCCCCCCCCCAGTTTTTTCATCCCACTTAAAGCCATGCATAGCGTCAGTGAGTGAAACCAGCCTGGGGTGTGTTTGTTTTATAGAGGGCACCTGGCCTGCAAGTTAGGGCTGGATGTGTTCCTATTTCAGCAGGACCAAGGCTGATTTGCATATGACTAGTCCATATCTGAGGTGGCACATTGGGCAAAAAAGCAATATGGACTGGATTGCAGCCCCGTGAATTACCAGTGGCCGAGAAAAATTCAAGCAGTCCACTCATCATTTTTTCTCTTATTTCTGTAAATTACATTTAAGCAGGCGTTGCTATCTTTTATGAAATTTGGTTCACTCTTCTAAAGATCACACATGGCGTTAGTGGCTGAGCTCAGTTACATTTAAGCACGAATTCATGTTTTTTTCTTTTTTTTTTATATGCGGGACACTTTTATAAGAATCACACATTCCGCCTGCGCCTTAGCTGAGATAGCGAATGAGGAGGCGAGCTTTTCCCTTTCGTCATGTTTTGTTCCCTCCTTCAGAGTGTCCTGTAATTCTTTTCTTCCCCCCGCTCCTCCCCCAGTACTTTGAGGAGAGCTTTGGGTGTCAGAAGCCGTAATACAAAAACCCCAGCATAAGAAAACAGTAGCCAGAGCCATGACTTCTCACCCACGCCTCCCCCGCTGCCCCTGGCAGCGCTCCCGCCCCTCCTCCACCAGCTGGCACAGACAGGGACACTGATGTAACACCAGCCCTCCTTGGCAGGCGCCGCGATGCCAGGGTACACTGGCAGCCTTGACGGCAGTATGTATGGCTGGTGCCCCCATCTGGCGACCGCAGCAGCTGGGAGGAGAGGGGCCCTGTCGGTTCAGATGGTATCTCATGCATAGTATTGCCCAAATGCCAACAAATGTGTACCACAACATTTTATGTCGCTGTACGGGTATCCCTGCAGCCGCCTAACTGTATAGGACTATTCCTACCTGTTCCCATATTACAAATTTTGAGGCCAGTTAAGAAAGGCACGTAAGAAAATGTGGAGTCCTTACTACCAGAGTCCTCTTTTACGTACTCTGACACGCCTTTGTGAATCGTCCTCTTACAATAAACTGATGCCATTTGAGTTTTTTTCACTGTGATTATTTGTTTTAGCAAATCATTTTTGGAATAAGTAAATGTTTTTACATCAAAATGCTCAGGTGCCAGCATCAGTTTTTAGGCCACAAAGCTGCGGGTTCATGTTTAATTCTTTATTGGGCGATTAATTAAAACACTTACGATATACTCAGTAATGCAGACAAGCTGACCCTTTCTATGTAAACAAGGAGGCACTGCTCGCTCCTGTAGGCAAAACACCATGGGATGCGAGAAATGCAGCTGAGGGGGGAGGGGTGGGGGGGGAGTGCGGCCGAGAGCACACAAAGCGTTTCCCTTGTGGGAGCGAGCAGGGGCACCATCTGGTTGCAAGTTCATTACAAACAGATGATTTCAAAGCTCACTCCCGCAAGGGAATCGCCAAACGTGCACGTGTTGCCATTGAAAGCAATGCAAAGAGTGCACGTTTTTGGCCCAAAAAGTGAATCGATTCCTAAAGGTCTCCTCCTAATCAGCGCATGTGCGCTGCAAAGGCGAGACTTAATGAATACATGCTTTCCAAGGAAGTGAACCGCCATCGAACTGATGTTGGAGTCGAGTGACTACACAGAAGTGTGGGTGGGCTAAAGAGGATCATGTGGAAGAGAGAGGAGGAAAGGACTCAAAGGACAAGTACTTGAGTGGAGAGAAAGCAAGATCATGGAAGTGCTATGGATGAGAGAAAAGCAGAGGTTATTTGCAGTGTAAAAAAAAAAACATTAATAGTCATTAAAATGCCAACCTCAGTGTAACCAGCATTTGCAATGCAATAGGTCTCACTTTTGCGAGTGTTTAAGCGATTGGCATTGTAAATGACAATGCCTTTTAGTTATGCATTTTAAACCCAACACATATATAAAAGGCATTGTTCTTTTTAATGCCAATAGCTCAAACTCTTGCAAATGTGAGATCACTTTAATGTTGGCCCGCCCCTTTCTTTAGACACTGCTCGCCGTATTCAGGTTAAAGTGAGCAGCGTCTAAACAAAGGGGCACAGACAATATTAAAATAAAAGCGCATATGGTGCGCTTTCATACAAAGCAAAAACAAAATAATTAATTTAGAAACGTTCGGCAGGACGGCCGCTGAATTGAAAGTGGCCTGCACTATTAATTAATAAAATAAATCAGCTCTGCCACTAATGTAAAAGCAGCCGCTTGTAGGGGGGACGCTGGGTGGTGCGCTCGCGAATGGACGCCTTCTTGTAGGGCTCCCGCAGTCCGGCGCCATTCATCCGGTAATTTATCCTCTTCGGGGCACACCCGGGTGCCGTCACTGCAGGCGAAGGTCTAGCTGTCTGGCAAGAGTGTGCGGGCGGACGTGGTGGGCTCCAGCTGCTGGGAGGCCGCCGTGCGAGGAGCCGCAAGCTGCGGCGGACGCGACGCAGGAGGACGCGGTGCTGAGGCCCCGGATTGGGCTGGCAGGCAAGGCCGTGGATGGTAGCGAGTTGGAAGGCCGCGGACGGCGGATACAGACTGAGAGGCCCCCTGCGATCGTGGTGGCCTGGAGGGGTGAAAGGAGTGGAGCGTTGGAGAGTAGGGTGAGAGCGAGTGGGGGTGCGCCATCTTCCCCCCCGCCCCCTGAAGCGACTGCAGGGCCTGGGCGCCCGGGATTGATCAGGTGTTGGCTGGTGCTGGCACGGGTCCTCGAGGCCATCACTGTTCTGGACCCTGGGATAGCGACGGGGGTGTTGGTCCCTCCCCCCCCTCCCCCCTCCCCCCCTGGACACTGTGAGCGGAGCGGTCCGAAGAGCTCCTGATGCAGCGGTAGCAATCTCAGGTGTGCAGTGAGCATGGTGGGGTGAAGCTTGGTGGCTGAGCGTACGGCGCCGCGATTGGCATCATCAGTGGAGTACTGTCCCCCCAGGCCTGAAGATCATCGCTGGTGCCCCCTGCTTGCGTGGCTGCGCAGGTTGAACGCACGTGGCCTGCACTATTGAAGTGAAGCTGGTGAATTGGCGAGTGCACTCCCCTAGTGGACTGGGTGCGAAAGCGGTGGCATGCATAGAGGGATGTGCACGGTAGTCCCTTGGAAGCTCCGACGGGCGCATCGGACGCTCGTGGGCGATCGAGGTGGGGGTGTCGCGGTGCTTGTACTGGTGGTGCTGGAGACCCTTGCCCTGGGAAAACGATGGGCAAGACGGACACTAGACAGCCCAAACTTTCGTTTGCGGCTGGTAAGAAAGTGGTAGCCCCAGAAGAGAAGTCTCGTCACCCGGAGGAGACGGCTGAAGCGTCGGGTGGAGCAGTGGATGCGGCGACGGATTTACAGGCAATACTACGCGAGGTGCGCCAAGGGTTCGCGACAATCGCGGACAAAGTGGACAGGCTCTCGTCCCGTATGGATGCGGTGGTGCACAAGGTGGATGCGCACGAGGATCACTTGAAAGAGGCTGAACAGCGCATATCGGACTCAGAGGATGTGGTGACCCAACACTCGTCGCAGTTATCCAGAATGGATAATCTCCTACGTGTCATCGCAGCTAAAAATGAGGATTTAGAGGCGAGGAGCAGGCGTAATAACGTACGCATCGTAGGTATTCCGGAAACAACAAATGTGGGCAAGATGGAGGAGTACGTCGAGAAGATGTTGGTGGCGGCGATGGGTTCTGAGGTTTTCTCTACACACTTTATAGTTGAGCGGGCGCATCGGGCCCTGGGCCCCAGACCAAAGCCGGGGGCGACGCCTAGACCAATTATAGCCCGGATGCTAAATTACCGCGACCGGGATGCGGCCTTAAGAGCGGCGAGACGCACGAGGTCATTGTCGTACGAGGGCAATTCCTTCACGCTGTATCCGGACTTCACCCCGCTGGTTCAAGAGGAACGTAGGAAATTCCTTGCAGTCAAGACTAAATTGCGCGACCTGCAAATGGACTACGCGTTGCTCTATCCGGCACGCCTGCGGGTCACGTACCAAGGGCGGCAGAAATTCTTCACGAATCCACAGCAGGTGGAGGAATTTCTCAAGCAGCATAAAAGGGCTCGGAGGTTGGGAGCAGGAGCGGACGAGGAACTAGCCCCCAGTCAAGAGCCGCAGGACGATGGTGAACCGTGAGTGGCCAGTACGGTATCTGCATATAGACTCTTTGCTGAGCGCGGAGCGCTGATTATGTGCTCTGCTTGGGATTTATCGTTGAAAGACATTGTACTGCTCTCAGAGTGGGCATGTTTGCAGTGGGGGATAGGGGGGTATCATGTTAGAAGGTGGATGCCGGGGTCCTTGTGGGATGGGGTCCCTTCTCGTCTGTGAAGCAGGAACTTATTGCTATAACAGGTTTATGGTTCTCAACAGAAGCTGACGGTATGCATAAGGTTGCCTTTGATTATAGCGCCGGACGCCCTCTCCTGGTTGCCGGGCTGGGCTGCACTTGATGTGGTTCGGGCGGGCTGTCATGGGGGGGTATTAGCGGTGCCACCTAGATGCGTTGCCCTATGGGAATTACCCTAGTATACGGATTTGGGGTTGAGGGTTGTTTGAGCCCTAGTTCTGGGGGTGTGTGTGGGAGGGATTGGGAGGGTACGTTGCTGGCAGGTTGGGGATTGCTTCAGTGGGAGGGGGGTGGGTATGAGGGTTGTGGGGGTTGCTTGTATGATCGGAGCTCGCAAACTGAGATGAGTGTGCCTACGGGGTATGGTGTTGGTAGGCTACGGAATAGGACAAAGCTAGGAATGCACAGCGCTGACACTGCGGGGGCTCTCGTGGTTGCATTGGTTGGATATAGCTGGGGGTACGTGCGATGTGGCTGCTCCCTTTGGCGGGAGATGTGTTCGGAGTGGAGTGGTGATCTGGATCATGTGGGATTGACTGGGGATGACTGAACAAAGCCATAATTCCAGAATAACGGTTATGTCCTGGAATGTCCGCGGGTTGAATGATGCGAGAAAATGTCGGAGGGTGGTGGCCTATTTGGACCAGCATCAGGTGCAGATCGCTTTGCTGCAGGAAACGCATCTTAGCCCCCGGGCTACGTATACCTTCGCGAATAGATGGGCGGCAGTGCGTAGCTTCTCCTCTTATTCTGGGTATGCCCGGGGTACGGCGATTTTGATTAAAAAAACGGTGCCGTTCGTGCGGTTGGGTGAACGAATGGATGATGAGGGTAGATTTGTATTGCTGTGGGGTAGACTGGGAACTGATACGGTCACTATTGTCAACTGTTATGGGCCTAACGTGGATTCGCCTGCGTTTTACACCAAATTGTGGGGTGAGGTACTGAATACTGGATCCATGCATATCTTATGGGGTGGAGATTTTAATATCACATTGACACCTGGGCTAGATAGATCGGAGGGTAGCCCCCAGTATAACAGAAACGCGAGAGACGTGGTGGAGGGCATAATGACGGAAGGCGACCTTATAGACAGTTGGAGGTTTGTGCATGCTGGGGTCCGTGAGGGGACGCATTTCACGGGGTATGCCGACACTTGGGCTAGACTTGATTACTGCTTACTGTCCCGGGGATTGGCGGTGGACTTGGGCAGAGTGACGCATTTGCCGCGGTCCTACTCGGACCATTGCCCGGTGCTGGTGCAGGTAGCTATCCCGGGGTACGGCAGGGCAGCGTCGCGGTGGCGATTGCAACCCACGGCGTTACTGGATCCACTATTCCAGACGGAACTGGGGGAGGAGATTGCGGAATTTTTTCCACGCAACAAGGGGTCGGTGGACAGTGTTGAGACCATCTGGGAGGCGTTTAAGGTTACGGTTCGGGGTTTTTACATCTCCAAGAGCTTTGGGGTATTAAGGGCCATACGTGGCACGCTCACCAAGCTGGAGGCTGAACTTAAGGAGCTGGAGACGGCCATGGCCCGAGAGCCGATGGGCCCACTCCACGGGGAGTTTCGGGAAAAGCTGTCGCAATACGAGCGAGAGGCGGACAGAGAAGCCAACTTCAGGGGGAAACACTGGCAGGCCCGTCGATATTGTGAAGGGGAGAGACCTGGGCGTGCATTGGCGGGAATCACTGGGCATTCACGGGGCGCCTCGCACATATTCGAGATACGCGCACAGAGCGGAGCTCTACATCAAGACACAAAGGGGATATTACGGCAATTCGTTGAGCATTACGAGGGATTATATGCAGCCCGTGATGTTGGGGATGTTCAGTTTGGGGACTTCTTAGACGATGTAGCATTATGTTGGCTGAGCGATGAACATAGGCAATTTTTGGGGGCCCCATTTGAGCTGGATGAGATACGAGAAGCAATAATGTCTTTGAGAAATGGCAAGGCGCCTGGGCTGGATGGGTTGCCGGCGGAATTTTACAAATGCTATATTGATATAATGGCTCCTGTACTTCGAGAGGTCTATGAGGACGCCCTGGAGACAGGAGTGTTGCCGGGATCGATGAGAGAGGTGGTGATAACCTCCCTGTTGAAACCAGATAAGGATGCGGTGGATTGCGGTTCCTACAGACCACTGTCCTTGATAAATTGTGATGCCAAGATTCTGGCGAAGGTGTTGGCCACGCGACTCTCATTGTTAATGACTAAAATTGCCCTTCCTGATCAAGCGGGGTTCGTCCTGGGTAGATCTACTGCCAGTAACTTGCGAACGCTCTTCTCCCTGATTCAAACGATAGCGCCGGAACTTCCTGTCGCGGCTATCTTCTTGGACGCCACCAAGGTGTTCGACTCCGTTGAGTGGAATTATTTGTTCGCTATTCTGTATCGGATGGGTTGTCCCAAAATCTTTGTCGACTGGATAAAATTGCTTTATACTGACCCTAAGGCTAGAGTGTTGATCAATGGGGAATTATCACATCCGATTTCATTAAGTAGGGGAACCAGACAAGGGTGCCCGTTATCCCCGTTACTGTTCGCCATAGCGATAGAACCACTGGCATGTCGTATCCGACAACTCCATAAGCAGAGTGCCTTCAAATGTTTTCAAAAGCAGATTGATGTGTCCTTATATGCAGATGACTTAACGCTCTATGTGGTGGATCCGCCGACTCACCTGAATTCGCTGCTCCGCGAGTTTGTTGTGTTTGGGAGACTGTCTGGAATCCACATTAACTGGAGAAAGTCGCAATTTTTCCCCCTGACGGCCGCGGTAGGGCGATATGCACTAGATTACCCATTGGAGTGGTGTGAATCGGATCTCCGATATTTGGGGATTCGAGTCTCGACGGACCGGGAAGAGACTCTCCGTCTGAATTATGGCACAGCCATTAGTAAGCTGGCGGAGGATGTGAGGCGCTGGATATCGTTGCCACTGACCATGGCCAGGAGGGCCTCCTTGATTAAAATGGTGGTTTTGCCTCGTTTTTTATACTTCTTCCAGAACATTCCGTATTACCCAGGGGCGTTTTTCTTCCGGACGTTGCGCTCTGAGCTGCTGCGACTGTTCTGGGCTGGTAAGCAGCCCAGACTTGCTTGGTCGACTGTCACCCTGCCGTACAGTAAGGGGGGATTTGACGTCCCCGACTTTCAGGCATGTTATCTGAGCGCGCAGGCACATTTTGCTTATCATTGGATCACCCCTACGCCCTGCATGCCGCAGCTGGCGGTTGAAGACTGGGTGGCTCGGCCTCTGCCACTACAGGGAATCATTCATGGCCCCGTCACTGCGATCGTGACGCCGCTCACCACCGTGACGTGCACGATTGATGCCTGGCAGCGCATATTACGCAGGCTGTCAGCTAGTCTGTTATATGCTCCGCTGTTGCCGTTGGCTCATCATCCGGGCCTCTCTCTGTTGCAGGAAGGCGGGTTCCGCGTGTTATGTACTAAGATAGGGGTCCGACGCTGGGGAGATCTCTTTGTGAATGGCCAGTTCAAGACGAAGGAGCAATTTTTCGAGGGATATCAGCCTAATCCACTGGAGGTCTTTTACTATATCCGGTTGCGGCAGGGGATGAGAATGGTGATACCGCATTATCCGGTGGAGCCCGAGGTGGTGAAGCCGTTGCAGGTTCTGCTTGCTTCTACGGATGGTAGGCATTTGGTCTCTCAGTTATACTGCAGTCTTCGAGAAGGTGGTGGTACTGCAGGCAGTAAAGCGCTTCGCGGATGGAGTGTTGAGTTGGGGAGGGACGTCACGGAGGCACAGTGGGTGTATTGCTGCGAACTCACTTCCCAGATCTCTTCCAGCTGCAGACTGCGGATCATCCATTATAAGTTCTTGCAGCGCTGGTACTACACTCCTGTTAGGAAGTTTCGATTTCGGTTGTCGGATTCGGATCGATGTGAAAGGTGCCGATCGGAGGGGGCGGATTTTTTGCATTTGGCTTGGATGTGTCCGGGGGTGGCTGACTATTGGTTGCAAGTCCATACTGCGCTTACGGCCATGGTGGGGGCTGTGGTTGAGCTTGACCCGCTTGTGATGCTGCTGGGCCATACAGTGTCGGTGCCTAAGGAGCACCGTCGATTTGTTAACATTGTATTGTTGCTTGCGAAACGGCGTGTTGCATGTAGGTGGGGTAGGGGTCGAGCACCAAAATTCAAGGAGTGGCTAGCGGATGTTCTGTACTGTCAGGATCAGAACGCGATATATGCCAAAACGCAACCTTTGAAGAGCAGGGCAAAAGACATATGGGATCCGTTTAGAGCATACTTAGCGGCACAGACTAGCTCCACTGCAGGGGAAAGCCAGGTGCCGGAGAGTGCAGGGCGGACTGATGTGGCGTCCGACTAGTGGGGGCTTATTGTGGCTTGGCCGGGGTGGAGAAGAGACGAGTGGGGACATATGTGGGGGGGTGTTTTGCTTGATAGCCCAGAGGGATTGGTACTTGTGTAGTCCCTGGTGGGCTGTGTGGGGGTGTTGAGTTCCATGCTTGGGGAGCGTTAGAGTTCAATGGTCTGAATGGGCCTACTGGACGCTCCCTCATTCCGTGGCCCGGGACTGCTCTGTCTCACACAACATTGACGTTCAGAGGGGTATATACAAACGTGCCGCCGGACCCCCGGGTTGTCGGCAGATTGGCTGTGTACAAGATGTTTGTAATTTCAATACAATTCTATCGTAGCCGGCCGGTGAGGTTGTAGGCGAGTAGCTGTATGATTGCTGAAAGTTGAAATAAAGGTTTTTGAACTTAACCCCTTCCATGCTGGACGGATTCCCCTGCTGTGCTGATCTATTCCTGCGCGGGCGTGGTCATGACGGAACGGTTCCGTCATGAGCACAGCTCAACCGTGGCTCATGACGGAACCGTTCCGTCATGAGCACCGAAGGGGTTAAAAAAAAAAAAAAAAAAGCAGCCGCTTGTAAAATAAATAATAAAATAACCACGGCCCCTAAACTGAGGACAGACCACGTCATAAATGAAATAATTGAATAAGCGCGGCCGCTATAGTTAAAGCGGACCGTGTTGTAATTTAAATAAATACAGTAGTCCAAGCGTGCGGCATGCTGCGATGTTGTGGGTGGAATAGGGGAAGAGCATTAAAGAAAATAGGGCTCACCAACATATATAGCAGACCATGTAACAACACCAGTCAAAGGTCCAGTCGTTATGGGAGGTAACAGTTGCAGACAAGGCGTACCAAGGAGGGACTAACATTCCTACTAATGACTCGGAAGCCAGCGTTTACGAAGGATAAGGACTCAAGCCAATTACAAATATGGGTGGAGAGTGGGCGGGGCTTCAAAACCATATTCCACTACTGCATGTCTCGCAGCAGCGCATGCACTGCCCAGGCTCGACCTAAAAAGGTATGTGACGAGCCCTCAACTGTTTCTCTAGCTATAGCCAGTGGTGGATAGAGGAAAGGCCAGCTGGTGGCCGTTTTTTCAGCTGAAGATAAAATCACGTTTTCCTGGGCTGGCTTGGCTGCTGGTGCTTGACCTTGGAGGCTTCTGTAGTCTTAGAGCTGCGGTACTCAACGTGCGGCCCACCAGGTCACTCCATACGGCCCCATGAAAAATAGCAGGCATGGACTCGACACCATTTTCTCACCCGGAGCCCCCCGCCCTCACCTGCCTCTCTGACATTACTTGCTCACCCTGCCTTCGAGAGCCTGTGCATGCTGCTCAGTGTGGCCTCCTTAATATCTCAATTGGTGCTGCAAAAACAGCTGTCTCTGTAATTAAATTTATGTTTTTATGGCCCCCAGGGTTAGGTTTCAGCCAAGCCCGGACTTCAGGCTCTCAATGCCTGCACGTGGTGTAAACAACATAAATAAAACGAGGATCCAGGGATGTCCTCATGTCGATCCTTGGGCTGGCCTAGCCTTTTGTTTTATGACATGGCTTTACATGAGGTACCTACAGGCTCACTGTTGTCTACAGTGGTGCTAGGAAAGGTTTATAGGTGGAATTGGGGGAGGGGGATGCAGTTTATACACAACGTTTTATGCCTCGGAAACAGACGGACAGTTATGCATAAATCCCAGCATCGCCACATTTCTTACAAGCAATTAAACTTGCTTTGTGCATTACTTAAAGTGTAATAAGTTATAGTCATCCAACACTACCTGTTTGAGTCGTGGCACAGATGTAGCATCAGGTCTTTTATGCTCCAGAATTGAACAGCAAATACTTATTGGTTCTGGCACTCATTAGGTAGAGGCAGAGTTGAGGGGACATGGGCGCAGTGTGTACATAGAGATGAATGGGCAGAGGCAGAATGATAGGGTAGAGGTAAGGAGAAGGGGCATAGAAAGGAAAAACAGCAGTAATGGCACACTCTGTATGAGTAAAGCATAAAGCAGAATGAGACCCGTAGTGAAGAGGTAAGGAAAGGTTAAGGGTTAACAGAAGAGAGCGAGGGTGTAGGAGCAATGTGAAATATGAGTGCAGGGTAAGGGTATTGCAGGTATGAGGAGTGTGAGGGGACAGGCGTAAGGACAGGAAGTGTGGGCTGCTTTACACTTAAGGACTATATTGAGCGATATATATGGAAGGTGAGTGATAAGTCAGGGACAAGGGCAAGGAAATAGTGAGGGGTCAGACACAATAATGGAAGCAACAGCTATGAGCTAGCAGCAGAGTGAAGGGAAGCAGTGGAGTGAGGGTGTAAAGCAGAACTGCAGGAAGGACAACTGGACTGTCTTATCAATGGAGTGAATCTTCAGTAGAGTGAAGATATATAGGCACAATGAGTGAGTAGGCGTTGGGTAACACAGTAGGGCACAATGAGAGGGTAGGCTCAGAGTGGTGCATTAGCGTGGAATGCAAGGTTAGGCATAGGATGAGGTGTTGGGGCACAATTAGAGGGTAGGCATTTTGATAGCTTAAGAGGAGAGTGAGAGAAATAATGCTGAAAAAAGTAGACAAGTGTGGCACCAAAAAGGTGTGACCAGATAGAGGTAGTGTGTGCTGGAGGGAGAGCAGGAGCAGCATTAAAAAGTCAAGGTGTGGAGAGAGAATGAAGTCTAAGAAATTGGGGCCAGAGTAGGTGCAAAAAGACAGGCTATAATCATAGCAAGCACTAAGACTCCACGGCAAACACGCGCTCTATAAAAACCCATTTTTCATTTCATTTTCATTTCATAGTGAAATAGAAGGGCCAGGAAATGAGTATAAGCAGAGAGAAGAGGGGTGTAATCATGAGGTTGGAGGGTCAGACAGAGGAAGCTTATGAGCTGAGCAAAGAGCTACTGGGAGCAGATTGCGATGATGGGTTTGGAAAGTGGGGGTAGGGACAGTGTGAGGGGCATTTATGAGATAAGGAAATAACCATGGGTAGGGGGAGAGGTATAACAAGTGGTGTATATTGAGGGTAAAACAATAGAAGTGTAAAGTTGTGACAGAGTGCCAGGCTGCGGGACAGGTAAGGGAAAAAGTGAATTATTAAGGACAAAGTGGTGGGTAGTGGTAGGATGAGGGGTTAAAGGTGAGGAATATGGCAAGCCTGAAACAATCATAAGGTAAGGTCCGGTAGGGTCAGAGTCACAGTGCAGGGACAGAGTGAAAACCTAGGATCACAGCAGACCCTAAGAGCAGAGTCATTGAGTGTGGAGCTCAGGGAAGAATAGTAGTAGACGTGCTGTCTGATACATGCATTATTATAAAATGACATGCACCTACCTGAGATGATGGTCATTTTGGAGATGACACTACAATACCTCTGCTGCATTGTTGGGCGAGCTCATTGACTAGGAGAAGGCAGCATGAGACACAGCACGTCTCTTGCCCATTATGCTGGACATTGTGCCATTGTAAATGTGCATTACAGCCCAAGTACATGAATGCATGTATTGTGTGGGCCCAAGCATGCACATTACAGCATGGGACTATTTATGCATGTACTGTCTCGGTCCATTAAGAATATGACAGCATGCTGTCACTGATGCTTGTATTGCCTGGGGTTACATGCGGTAAGTTTCATGAGCTTAGGTGTGCACAGCGGGTTGAACAGAGGACAGAAAACCTACCTCTATTAATGCACTTTGCATTTACGCTTCTGAGTATTGCTGGATGGTCTTGGGTACTGTAAACTCTCAACAGGGCCATTAATGGTTGTTCGTAGCGACTTTGAGGCATAGGGGTATGAGTTGTGTCTTCTGAGAGACAAATGAAGGGTATGTCCAAGTATTTGCGCAACTGAGGGCCTAAGAGCAGGGAACTGTTTTTTTGTCAAAACAAGGCAAAGATAGAAACCTATGGTCAGAAACGCAGAGACAAAAATAAAAATATTGACAGCATTTTATTCGGGTTACATACACACATATATCGCTTTTCGAAATACAGCGTTGTCTAGTCATGTTTTGAAAAGGGGGTGCTTTTATTTTCACCCTAGTAGCCCTGCCCCTACTGACCTCGCCTCTCCCACCGCCCCCATCACGCAGGCCCATCTGTGTGGCCCTCAACCACAAGCCAGACTGTAATTTTGGCCCCCCGAGAAAAAGTTTGTGAGTACCCATGCCTTGGAGTGAAGATCGGAGCTCATTATAACCAATTACAGCAAATGGCTGTCTCATTGTCTTGTGCAGTAGGACAATGGGCTAAACTAAGCGGCACAGAATGTGATGGGTCTCCTCCCGTCCCTAATCTCTTAGCGTGAAAGGGAGGCCACTGGCAGTGGCTGTGCTCTTTTTTGAGCCTTACAGCCAGCACTATTGTTACCTGGGCTTGCGGTGAAAGGGGGCTGTGCTGGAAGACAGATTATGTGTGGTGGCCATCTAAGTTGCTCTACCTTTGTCTCCAGCAGCAGACACCTTGTCATCTTAAAAACTGTGAGGCGACTCCTGTTCACCACGGAAGGAAAATTAAAAAATAACACAAACAAAATAAGCAAAAAGAAAACGTTTTTGACAACACAAAACTATTTATTTAAAACATTACTATGAAAAACGTTCATTCTGGGCCAAAATGACAAAAGGAAGGGAGAATTGACCTGGAAGGACAGTACCAAAATGGATTGAGCAAGGAGAGCAATGTGTTGGAGACAAAAGGAGAAGTGAGACTGCAGAGTGGAGAAAAATGACAAAAATATCGGAACAAGAAAAGGAAATCAAGTGAGGAGGAAAGATAAAGAAGAGAGGATAAGAGTGGTAGAAATCCAGATAGAGGGAGGGCGTGAGGGAGAAGAAGTAATGGAAGACAGTGGAGAGAAGGACAGAAATTGTTAAAGATAGAGAGAAAGCTGGGAGGCAAAAGTGGAGAAGACGGAGATAGAAAAGTGGTAGATGATGTGGTGTAACAGCCAGAGCTGCTTACTTTGGAACTTGGAAACCAGGGTTGAGTGCCAGCCTTGGTTCAACATCCTGTAATTCTAGGCAAATTACCTGATCTCTCTGTGCCTAAATAAAAATGAATGTGTCCATTTAAAGCGCTCCTATACCTTCTGGACGAGCTTGCAATATATAGAACTACAAAAACAAAGTGAATGACAAAGCACACACTGTAGGCACTATGTTATTTGTATTGTGTGTGCCATGGTGCAGTTAGCCTCATGTTGTGAGCATTGTACTATGTTGTGCTGGGTGTGGGCAGCCACACAAAGTGTAAACACTTGCTTTAAATGTGCTCAGGGCAGCCAGGTGAGCGGTCCATTATTTGTATGGTGCTTCGTTTATTTTCTTTATTTATTTGCATGTTTGTACCGCGCTGGAATCTACTCCCTGGGGAGTATCTCCGCGCCCTTTAGCACCATCAATAAACAAAAGAACAGACACTAGCCGTGTACCATTATAACATTGAAGTGGTATCCTAATTCTGAAAAAGGAAGGTTTTTAATTGTTTCCTGAACGGAAAATGTTCTCTGTACAGTCTGATAGCAATGGGGAGGCTGTTCCACAGCATAGGACCTGCCACAGATAAAGCTCTGGACCCCTGTCTTGCTTTCCTAGCTCTGGGGACCCATAGCAAGGCCTGTTCACTAGATCTGAGAGAGCGTGTGGGGACATACGGAGTAAATTTGTTGGCCAGGTAGGCCGGGCCTCTCCCAGTCAGACATTTCTGTATGATACAGCATATTTTAAACTTCACCCTCTGTTTCACTGGTAACCAATGAAGTTTAACCAACAAGGGTTTGGAAGGTGTTCGAGGGGGTGCGTTTAGTACAAGGCGAGCAGCAGTGTTCTGAACCACCTGCAATCTTGAGATGACTCCTTCGTTTGCTGATAGTAACAGACCGTTACAATAGTCTAGTCTGCTCAAGACTAGCGCTTGCACCAAGGTCTTTCTTGTGGCATCTGGAAGTAAAGGAAACACTTTCCGAAGCAGCCCAATGATATGAAAGCATGAGCCCACCACTTGATTACCATGTTCTTTTAAGGAAAGCTCCTGGTCCAGCCTGACACCCAAGTCCTTCACTACCAGTTTAGGCTCAGGGACTGGCCCAAGGTCTTGAGGCCACCAGTCCGGAGTCCACAGGGGTTTGGCCTCACCGAATAACATCACCTCTGTTTTAGCAATATTACATTGCAAATAGTTGGACGCCATCCAGTGTGCCACTGCTTTCATTCCCTGGGCAAAAGAGTTCCTGATCTCTGTAGTGAGGGTTTTAAATGGAAAGAGGAGTTTGGTATCATCCGCGTATGACACCGGGATGAACCCATGGGATCTCATGATGTTGGCCAAGGGGGCCACATAGATGTTAAAAAGCGTGGGGCTCAAACAAGAGCCATGTGGCACCCCTTTAGAGATCCCCAGCTCCTCTGACCGATATGTACCCAAGGTGACACTTTGGGTACGATCTGTTAGGAAACTCCTCAGCCAAGCCAACGCCTTATCTTCCAGGCCAATGTCAGCTAGCCTGGAGGTCAGGATGTTGTGCGACACAGTGTCAAACGCCGCAGACAGATCCAACAGCACCAGGATAACGGAATAACCCCTATCCTGGAACATATGTAGATCGTCTGCGACAGACAGCAAGGTGGTCTCGGTGCTGTGTCTAGGCCTACACCCTGACTGGAAAGAATCCAGCCCCCCTGCTTTTTCGATGTAAGTAGACAGGTGGCGGTTTACACACTTCTCAATTAGTTTACCCAAAAAGGGAAGAAGAGAGATAGGTCTCAAATTAGACAGTTCTGTCCAGGGAATGGCATTGTTTTTCCTCAAAGGTCTTACCAGCGCCCGTTTCCAGTCTATGGGAACCTCCCTTGTACTCAGGGACAGATTGACTAATCGCTGAATTCCCGGACCTAGATCGTTAGCCAACATAGGCATGATACGTGCAGGGATGGTATCCAAAGGACAACCACTCTTTATTTGCATGATTAATGAAATTACCTCCTCTATAGATATGGGGGTGAAATCAGTGAGGCACAGGGCGGAGTGAGAATGGACTCCTGTAGTCAGTGGAGGGATGTTATCTGCTATGGCAGTTCTGTTGGAATACATTATTTTGTCATAGATCCCATCTATCTTCCTTGTAAAGAATAGTGAGATCTCGTCTCAGAGTTCTTCGGATGCTATTTCTGCCGTTTCACAGGCTGCTGGCTTGATGAAAGTTTGTAAGATTTGATATAGCACTTTCGAGTTTTTACCAGCTGCTGATAATTGTGCTGCAATATAGTTTTTCCGTGCAGCACGAATGGCCTTGTGATATGTCTTAAGTGAGATCCTATGGTGTTCCTTGTCTTCAGTCCTCCGCGATGATCTCCATATCTTTTCTAGTTTTCTTGTATTTAGTTTAAGGGATCTTAATTCATCGGAAAACCAGACCTCTTGCTTATGTGCTACACGAGGTTTAAACACTCTCAGAGGAGTAGTAGCATTTATAGCCTCGGCAACCGCTTCCTCAAACATATTTAATTCAATTGTGATATCATCTGCAGGGTTATTAGCTATGGGTTCCTTATATTTTTCCCTAAAACCCTCCGAAGTGAGTTTGTGCCAGGGTCTCCTTGTGCTGGCTAGCGCAATCTGTCCAGCCCGGGGCTTGTAGCTAGCAAAAGTGTAAAATTTAAGGATGAAGTGGTCCGTCCAGTCCACTTGACTAGGTGGCATACATTTGATCAAGGGCGAATTGGACATGACTAAGTCCAAAGTATGGCCTGCTTGATGAGTGGGCCCATGATTGATCTTTTTTAGTCCCAGTAAGTCTAAGTCCGTAAGTAAGGTTTTTGCCTCCGTACAGTTTCCTAACTCCCTGTGGACATTAAAGTCCCCTACAAGAAGAAAATCAGGTTTCTCTTGCACATGAGGAGCTAAAGCCTCAATGAGAAGAACAGAAAAGTTCTCGCATGGACCAGGGGGGCGGTACACCAAAGCTCCCTTCCTGTCTTCCTTAGATGCTGAATTGGTTTTTAAAAATCAATAATTCTATCTGAGGTGTGCAAAGTTCCTCGATAATAATGACGTTCATGTCTTGTTTGTATACGATAGCTACCCCCCCCCCCCCCCCCCCCTGTTTTATTTGGGCGATCCAGCCTGGTTATTTTGTAGCCTATCGGTATACCCAAGGTAATGGCCGGGATTGAGTGAGGCTTGAGCCATGTTTCTGTTAGGAAACATAAATCTGGTTCCTCAGATGATATAAGGTCCCATACCTCAGTGGCATGTTTGGCTAATGAACGAATGTTGCACAGCAAGTTCTTACTCCCCAATGGTAAACTGCACATAGGATTGTTTGTCGATGTAATATTTTGTACTTGTAGCGCCAAATCCAGGGGGTGCTCCAAGTGTTGCCTAACTTCAGTGGAAATATTAAACTGCACATGACATCCCCGACAGGCAAACAGGCCCTCTAGGTTGGTTCCCACCTCATGTGTGCATACCCTAGGAACATGTGTGCCAATCTCTATTAATACCTGAGAGGTGTATGTTATCCTGCTGCTAGGAGGTATCTCTGAGCTGGATGTAAAATCCTCCATAGCCCCCAGCCCCTAGCCCCGACCTGTCGCGGACGGGCCCAGACGGGCTGGTTTTCGGCTCGTCTTGGGCGCAGGAGTAGGTGCCACACTGCGCGCTAACGCTGCGCGCTCGAGGCGACGAGTGGCTAAATAGCCCTCGAATGTAGAAGAGCTAGAGCGCTAACCGCTCGCCTTCCTGTGTGGGCCTGGCTCTGCCCCACCCTCCGCACCCGGGATTGGCTGCTGGGTCGGAACGGGCGTGCAGGCACAGTTCAAGCTCTGGAACAATACTAAAGCACCTAGCCCCTCAGTGAGTGCGAGAATGCGGTAATATTACAGCGTGCCAGTAAAATTATAACATCATGTGGTCACTACCATTAAAGTAAGATACAAAAAAAAGTGACAATTTTTAAAAAGAGTTTCAGCTCAAGAGACTTCTAAATTTAAAATAAACACAGCAATGCAACTTTGATCAGTAATGGCGCCAAGCGGGGTCGGGAGATGCTGCCACCGTCGTTCAGCAGAGCACACATACTGTAAACACTGTGCTATTTCTAGTAGGTGCTCAGTGGAGCAAGACCGACACTCTGCAAACACACACACTTTCTATCAGAAGCTTCTTTTTGCTGTCTCCAGCTGCAGCCATTGTATGGTTTGTATTGTGCTGCATGTAGGCACACACACAGATTTTATGCTCTGTAATCTTAAAGTAGTGTGCTCAGTGTAGTCACACAGACTGACTTAGTGTAAACACTGAATTATTGTAATCAAATGCTTAGTGCAGCTTGACACAGGGGCAGTGTAAACCTTCCACATTTGTGTCGTGCTTCATGCAGCCGGCTTAGGCTGTCATTTTGTGTGGTTCATGTAGGCAACCCCATGGGTTTTATAGTTTTACATTAAACTAGTGTGCCCATTGTGTCTGATACTCAGCAGTGTTTGCAATGTGTTCTTCCTATAGCCAGACGGAGTCTGTAAACAATGCGCTATCTTTATCGCACATAATATAGGCAGGTGCTCAGATGGACTGTCAACATTTTACTTTTATTAGTATGTGTATAGTGAGTAAGAAACTGCTGTAAATACGTAATTGCTATTGTATAGTTCAGACTCACACTGTCAGTATTGCGCTCTTCGAATTATGTACCTCAAGTAGGCAGACATCCCTCTACATACATCACTATTTGTATCAAACTTAATTTAGCAAGTCACACAACCTGTAAACACCACAGCATGTATATCCTGTGTTTAGTGAAGGCAGATGAACTCTCACGGAACAGAATGATTGCTGCATTTGAGGGCTTATATGCGAGGTGTTGCCTTTTCGCACTTCTGCCTCGTGGTATAATGACCTCGCCATGCTATTAAATGATTGATCATTCAAGCTAGTCACAAAAATGCCATTGGGCTTTCTGGTGATTGATGCCCCTCTACCACTGTCTCCAGAACGCTACAGCTGGATGAAGTTAAGTTACAATCCAGAGAGCCGTTATGGGTGCAGTTGGGTGCCCAGGTATAGCCCCCTCTTCCTGTGTTTTTTAGGTCTCTCCTAGCGACGCAGCGCATGTGCTCCTCGCCTTGGCGAGATCTATTGTCGTCGGGTTCTTTTGGAAGGGGGACAGGAGATGTGCATTCGTACGGCGCCGCTTCCACATCGGTGTCCAGACACGCACACAGGCCGGAGGTGCGCTCGCTGTTTGAGGACAAGAGATGTGCACGCGGCGGAGCTGCTTCCCACATCGGTGTCCAGACACGCTTGCTGGCTGGAGGTGCGCTCGCCGGGGAACTTGCAAGATTTGGACCCCACCCCTGACTCGTATATCTGCAAGCATGAAACAGAACTGGAAATTTGGGAGAGTAAAAACAAAACAAAAGGAGGATAGGAGATGGGCAGTTGTAGAAACGGTTCCTTTGACATTGTCTCTATCAGTGGTGGCCATTTTATTGGGATGGGCCCGTGCACGTTCTGTTTTCATGGGGATCTACCGCCGTCTTCCAGTTGTGTCTTTGGATGTCCTGCACTCTTCCGCATTACCGGGGGAGCGCATGAGGTTTCTGAGAGACTGGAGAGTTGATGACTTTGTTTCTATTGGTAAGGTTCCTGCTCCCCGCCCGGCTCGGGACGAGTGCTTGCTCAAAGGAAGAAACTACATTTCCCTGTTGGCTGTGTAAACGGAGTGGAAACACTCTATTAACAAATGTGATGAGCATGGCCACCAACCAACCAGAGGGTTGTGCCAAGAGCAAAACCGATTGATGTGGCATATGGGCGGGCTCGGGACGAGTGCTTGCTCAAAGGAAGAAACTACATTTCCCTGTTGGCTGTGTAAACGGAGTGGAAACACTCTATTAACAAATGTGATGAGCATGGCCACCAACCAACCAGAGGGTTGTGCCAAGAGCAAAACCGATTGATGTGGCATATGGGCGGGCTCGGAATATTCTCACAGTATTGAGGGTCCGTGTTCGAGGTTTCGATAGGTGACAACGACTCCAGTTTGTGTAAGTGGGGTTTGAAAGCAGGGTTACTGTTAACAGCGGAGGTGTGGGAGGCTGTTTATGAAGAAAATAGATGGTATTGTAATGGTATACTGCCTCAACAAAAGTCGACAACTTATCTGTTCTCTTTAATGGTATTTTGATTGGATATGGCTCCATTGTAAAATCTCTGGCTAATCTTCAAGTGCTGTCTTGTTTACGAATTTCTAGTTTTGTTCAATAATTCGTGGTTCTGAGTCTTCGATGCTAACTTACTCGCAAAGCCCCCAAATGGTTCTTGATCCTGTTGAGCTATTCACAAATGTTTAAATAATAAAAGCAATAGTGTCGTAAGGAAGTTGAGATAAGCAGTGCCAATGTGAGGTGTGTTTTACAATTTTTTTTTCTGAGACCGAGGTCGGTCTTGCGAAGATGTTAATGTGACTGACCTCAAATGTTTTGAAATGTTCCATTTTTCCATCACACAGCCACTGGAACTTTACACTATATTAGTTACTAGGAACCCCATTCTAGTTCAAACGTTCATTGTAAGTGTTTTGTTTTAATTCAGCATTAGGACAGCAACCAGCGCTTAAAAAATGGAAAAGTTGAAGTGCAGGTACTCTGCACCAGAGTACCTGCTTGTTTCTGAAAAGTGCTGGTACACTTCAATTAGAAATATTCTGTTTCTCCCTCTCAAAATAAACAAGCATTGGCATAGCCAATAGGTCTCGCCTTTGGGAACTTATAAGTGTTTAGCCAGAGATATTGACTTTATCTATGTCTTTAAGCTGTGCTGTACAGAAGTTTGCAGCATGCTGAAAAGTTATAATAAAGAAGTGTCAGAAGCATTTTTGTTACCTTAGATATGACCAAAAAAGCATTATGTACAACTAAACGACCATATTAAAAAAGTATTAAAAATGTCTTGAGTTTTTTTTTGGTCCTCTCAATGCTGGCAACTTGCATCTGCCTGTCCCAATGGTTGCTTGTTGTGTTTTTTTTTGTTATGGGGGCATAAATAACAGGAGGGTGGAGGTCAGTCAGTCAGTGAGAGTTAGTGAGAGAGAGAGAGAGAGAGAGAGAGAGAGAGAGAGAGTCAGTCAGTCAGTGAGTGAAAGAGAGTGAGTCAGTGAGATAGTCAGCCAGTCGTTAAGCGAGAGTCGGTCTTTAAGCGAGAGTCGGTCTTTAAGCGAGAGTCGGTCTTTAAGCGAGAGTCGGTCTTTAAGCGAGAGTCGGTCTTTAAGCGAGAGAGTCGGTCTTTGAGCGAGAGAGTCGGTCTTTGAGCGAGAGAGTCGGTCTTTGAGCGAGAGAGTCGGTCTTTGAGCGAGAGAGTCGGTCTTTGAGCGAGAGAGTCGGTCTTTGAGCGAGAGAGTCGGTCTTTGAGCGAGAGAGTCAGTCTTTGAGCGAGAGAGTCAGTCTTTGAGCGAGAGAGTCAGTCTTTGAGCGAGAGAGTCAGTCTTTGAGCGAGAGAGTCAGTCTTTGAGCGAGAGAGTCAGTCTTTGAGCGAGAGAGTCAGTCAGTCAGCGAGAGAGAGTGGGAGAGAGAGAGTGTCTGTGAGTGTGAGAGAGTGTCTGTGAGTGTGAGAGGGTGTCTGTGAGTGTGAGAGGGTGTCTGTGAGTGTGAGAGAGTGTCTGTGAGTGTGAGAGAGTGTCTGTGAGTGTGAGAGAGTGTCTGTGAGTGTGAGAGAGTGTCTGTGAGTGTGAGAGGGTGTCTGTGAGTGTGAGAGGGTGTCTGTGAGTGTGAGAGGGTGTCTGTGAGTGTGAGAGGGTGTCTGTGAGTGTGAGAGGGTGTCTGTGAGTGTGAGAGTCTGTGAGAGAGAGTCCGGAATCAACCACCTGTCTACATCAGATTAGTGTATAGTTAAAAGCTTTTTCATATGGTGTGATATAAAATGTTGCTATAAAGTGTAAGCATGGCAAACCATTGCAAGAGTACACTGCACGTGTGAGCATGCACATTACAACACTCCAAAAACCATGTGGGTACAGTCACGCATCTTACCCTAATTGCGAGTGGTTCGGGAATCATACACATCAGACAGGGGGCACGTTACTGTAGTCATACACTTATGGCAGAAACATACCATGATTAATGGTACTGACCACTTCTTGGAGCTACATTATCTATGCATTGAAAATACAAGTTCCTGGTCTGGAGCCTTTACAGCAACCCATGGTATATTGTTTAAGGACATGGTCCAGAGGGTTTGAGTGAGTTAGTGGACGCTGGGGCCTCCCCTCACGTATGAGAACATAATACGCTGGATGTGGGTATAAACCAGTGATGGAGGAGATTGGGGTGTTGAAATCTCTTATTAAAGGTAGGGTGCTGTGCATAATCCATATTAATCCCAGGAAGGGATTTTTCACAATCACCCAGTAGTCATGTTAGCCGTAAAAGGCCATAATGCTAAAATCACGGTATATGGCCAACCTCTGTGATGCACTGTCTAAATGTTGCTCCATGAGGCGGAAGCCTCTTATATATAGTAGTAATTTTGCCAGTCCCCTAGGTTCCTGCCCATAATGAACAGCATCAAAATAGTTTTCTGGTAGAAAAAATACCTCCTGGCGAGTGAAAGGAACATCCCAAGGGGATGGGGCATATATGCATTATCGTCCCCACATATGTCTTCAACCCACATATGTCTTCAAGGAATCAGTGCAGGCTTATGGCTGCTGAACAACTAATGTTTTGGAGTGAGGGTCTTAAGAATAAGATTGGGAAGCAGGGATTGGACCGTGAGCCGTGCAGGTGAGTGATGCAACTGCTGATGCAGTTCTGGGTGCTGCTAGAGGATCATAGGATTGGAAGTTTTTACTGAAGTCACTGTACCATGAGCCATCAATGCGACAAATACAATGGCTACAAGACTTGCATCTGAACGTATTATGCGTTTCTTAAAAGGGTTGATACTGCAGAAAGAAACTTTTGTTTCAATTGTTATCAGAATAGCCATCATTCATATAGCAATGTAACCCAAACAGGGGTCTAGTACGGGGCCCAGTGCAGCAATACACATTACATGACAAACAAGCATTGGCCGCGCGGCCTCGAAATGAAATAAAAACATTTAGGAAAAAAAAAAACGAGTGGTGATGCGAGTTGTGCGCACGCGCGCAACGGGAAAAAGTGCTGGGCACGTTGCGCGTGCTTGTGCGCGTAATAGCAAGCTGGTGGCCGGCCTGTGTGGCACTTTTAAACCACCTACTAAATTTCTCACAAGAGCAGCGCATGCGCTAACTCTAGCGAGACCTAAAGAGTGGTGGTATTCAGTACCTGGCATTACCGGCCCATTTAAAGCATCGAGAGGGACTCTACTCGATGTCGATATAGCACGTTTTGGGGATGTTGCACAAGGTTAATCTAAGGGCTTTTGATGTTCAGATGCAGGCAGCTCTACTTGTGTACCTTCCGTGAGCAGAGTAGCTCTCGAATGGCATAACATTTGTTCTGCAATTTGCATATAGACGACCAATCTAGCAGGCCAAAGTTGAAAGGCTTTCTTTTGTATCTTTCATGGCACCTGGACTCTTATGGCCCTCAGTATGGCACTGAAAATTGACCACAAAGCACGCATTTTTAGCACTTAATTCTCAGGGTGGTCGGGTAAGCCGCAGCTCAAGGCTTCTCAGAGAATTAGTGTGGGGGCTTAGCACTCAACAACCCCTTAAATGTGCAAGACCAGTATCTTTATCCGATCTTCGCAAACAGATCATAAAAGATACAAAATGTCATAAGACAATTTTAAAAACCATGACCAAACCATACATCTAGGAGAGTGCATATTTAAAAAATGTTTTAAAAGAGAGCAGTATTTTGTGCTTTCAGTACATTGGTTCACTATGTATTGTTGACGCCGCCTCACAGACTGCACAGCCGCGGTTTCGTCCTTCGCGAGTGTGCCTAATGGTTAGTTTTGAATTTCACCGTGGAGTTATCACTAACCTCACACTGAGTGAGTGTGAAACAGTCCCCTCACCGTAGGTCCCTGGCACTGTGCCGCCCTCTCTAACGCTCACGATTCGACATCCAGGTTTATTACTTCCGGCCTCTTGGGTCATGCAGGATCACACGTAACCTGACCTGCCATGTTCTGATGAATCCCACTAGCTGACCCTGCTGACTATTCTCGCCATTAGAGGAGTTGCAAATTAAACCCGTAGATGCCGTTATGAACAAGCATTTGCAATAGGTCTCGCATTTGCAAGAGTTTGAGCTATTGGCATTGCAAATGACAATGCATTTATTTACTTGTTTTAAAAACCTGCAAGCAGTGCTTAAACACGCTTTTTGTACTTATAGACCTTGCTTACAAGAAGCAAGGCTGGTAGTAAAAGAGGCGCAGGTTTTCAAAACACATAAATAAAAAGCATTGTGATTTGCAATGCCAATAGCTCAAACTCTCGCAAATGCGAGACCTATTGCATTGCAAATGCTTGTTTTTGTTTGTTTTTACGGATTTATCTAGCGTGAACCTGACCCGAGGACATTAGAGTGCTTTACATTATCACCAGAATGTTACACATGTTTTTAAGGCACAGAGATCTTACGTGATATGCTCAGAATCACAGCATGTCAAGCCGAGCCAGAAATCAGAACCAATTTCCCGAGATTCAAGATCGGCAGCTCAAAATGCTAAGGCCCATGTCCTCCCCGGACTCAATCAATTAGTCCTTTGTAAAGCATAGCACTATCACCCCTCAGGATATCTGGGCGCTGAGGTGAGGGTGCCATATCATTGTCAAAAAGTCAGGTCTTGAGTTCCTTTCTGAAGTCAGCCAGGGAGGGTGGTGTTTGGAGGTGGAGGGGCTAGTCATTCCAGGTCGTGGCCACCACTGCGGCTGGTACTAATGCGGGGGGGGGGGGAGAGGAGTCACCCATTCTGCTCCCAGGCCAGGCTGTTTTACATCCATAGGCGTAACATTGAAATTCTGTGGTCATCTGACCTCATCCCAGAAGCCACATCTCTTGTTGGGTTAGGGCAGCATTAATCACAAACCAATTAATATTCTAGAGTGCCCTTGTTCCTTTTGCACACTCTTCAGTACTGTTGACTTCAACTATTTAAGGCCAATTAAATGATATGATTTTGTACAAAATGGCAGACTCCGCTTGGTGTACGTTTTTGTTGAACTGCTGTGCTCAGGGGGAGACTATTGTAATGTTGCTACAGCAAAGGTTGGTTTCCCAGGGGTTAAGGGAAATATACACTCTTATGTGTGCTGGTCACTGTATCCCCTACATGATTCTGGCATCCAAGAGCTTATTCCTTCACAATGTATAATATAAATCTGGTCAGCTAATTCCACATTTATGCAGAGAGGTTGCACAGATAGACTTTCTCCAACAAGTGTTCAGAAAAAGCACCAATCCTGTAGCCGTCCATTCAACCCCGCCCCTGAAGAGTCCGGAACAATTCCATTCCCCCATTTTTACTCCTAGCCATTGTGGCGCCCCACAGAATTTAACGCTAGTGACCACACATTAAAGAATATCCACTTATAGTGAAGAAAATGAAGAGAGGAAAGTTACGGTTAAGGGGGAAATTACATCCAAACAATTGGGGTATTGAAGCTATTCTTTCACAGTAGCCTAGAACATGCAACTCTTTTATCGTTTGTTCCAAACCAGATGAAGTTTTAGTCTGGCACTTGGCTTGTAACAGGGTCCTTTTCTTTTCATTAGCGGGACCCGACCAGCGACCACCCCATGGTGGAACGTCATGGGAAATGCTTTGCTAACATTGCTACCTACATGGAGTGTGCACACTATATATACTTCAAAGTACTTCCAATTTGCAGCATTGACTTGCTTCACTGATCTTCCTTGACTTGCTCTTCAGCAGTAGGAAGCAATTTCTCAACTGCCTTCTCCCTTCAGCCATTATTAAAGCAAGGATACCTGCTCCCAGTCCTTGCTTTAGGTCGAGCCTGTGCAGCACATGCGCTGCTCTGAGAGGTGCTGTATTGGAGTATGTACTTAAAGCCCCGCCCAATCTCTGCCCATATTTTTCCTTGTCTTGTGTCATTGTCCTTCATAAATGCTGGCTTCTGATTTGTTAATAGGCTTGTTAGTCCCTCCTTAGTACCGCCCTGGTCTTCATTTGTAACCTCCCCTGAGGACTGGCCCTTTTACTTTGGTTGTTACAGAGTATGTCTTATGTAGTCTGTAAGCACTATTTTATTTAATGCGTTTCTCCTACTGCATGCACGACATTCTTTCCTGCCACATTCAGCGCGCCGTGCATGCTTTCACAAGGCGCTTTTGCAAAAAAAGCATTTGTTTGTCACGTCTGAAGAACGGGGCATGCCTCTATTAACATGAAAGTGCAGCATGGGGCGCTTGTAAACAACAAGCATTTGGAATGCAGTAGGTCTCGCATTTTAAAAACTTTGACCTATTGGTATTGTAAATGACAATGGCTTTTTTGCAGATTTTTTAAACACAAAAATAAAAAGGCATTGTCATTTACAATGCCAATAGCTCAAAATCTCGCAATTGCGAGACTTATTGCATTGCAAATGCTTGTTTAACAAAGTCATCCTCATGTCCATGTTGTGACCACAGAAGGCAGAGTATACAATCTAAATGACTGGATGTGTGTTAAATCACAAGGGCACTCTGGGGTTAAGGCTAAGCTGGAACCGAACCAGTATTCTGCTGAGTCAATCCTGCTTTAGTATTGGTATAAGGACAGAGATATCTATTATACAGATGAAGTGTGTGTGGTGGAGCACAATTCACCGAGCCCTCACTGAGATGTACATGTTTAATTGTGCATTTAGAGACTAATTCTAAAATGTAGCACTTAAGAAGAGCATTGAAATTTCTATGTGAACACTAATCTTGAGGAACAGCTCCTTTCTAATCTGTGAAACTCTCGAGCGAAGAAACTACCTGCAAGAGAAGAAGCCCTTTCTAAGGACTCTATTTGCCAACTGTGCATTGATGATTCATCTGGAGATCAACGTCTGTGAAACGTGTCAGCTGGGGCCAATTCACAAAAAAAGCCCTTTCTGAGACCCACAGCTGAAATGTGTACATTTGAGATTAATCTGGAGAAATGGCTCTGAGTAACTTGAATTTGAAGGTTAATCCCAAAAGAAAGAGCTCTTTCATATCCTTTACGGTGAATGTGTGCGCGTGTGACTGGGCACAAGAGGTGTCATTGTAGGAAGCAGACTTGTGTGGTTTGGTGGCGAAGTCCAAACTGTCTCTCTTACTGATAATGGTGTCTCTGAAATGTGTGCACCAGCTCTGATCCCAAGAGGATAATACTCTAATATGTATACTCTTGTATATTTGTGTTTTGAAGAGGGTTTGTACAGCATGCCTCTTCCTGGTACATGTGAAAAACCCGGACCCGGAAGAGCACCGAGACAAGGTAGCTATTTGTCGCTATACAACTCTAAACTTCTTCATGTATTGCTTCTGACTCTCACATGACATGGTCACGAGATCACTGATGACATAAACACATTTGTGTGTATATATATATATATATATATATATATGTATATATATATATATATTCACTGAAAAAAACATAGGTTTCACACACATTATAGTTAGGAATTAGCATTTAAAAAACCTTGCAAATTCACTGAAAAAACCATAGGTTTCACACATGTTATAGATAGCAGGACATTTCACTCGTGAAAAACCAATGAAATTCCCCCGTTATAGTTAGTGCAGGCAACTATAACTCACGCGACCGCAATCCTCTGCTGATGACGTCAGATATTACATCACTGTATTTAGACACTTATTTACCCATGTCTTCTTCCATTAATTTTTAGCTATACATATATTACAAATATTTTTTTTTCAGAAAAACACATATGTCATCAGTGATGTAATATCTGATGTCCTCAGCAGAGGATTGCGGTCGCGTGAGTTATAGTTGCCTGCACTAACTATAACGGGGGAATTTCATTGGTTTTTCACGAGTGAAATGTCCTGCTAACTATAACATGTGTGAAACCTATGGTTTTTTCAGTGAATTTGCAAGGTTTTTTAAATGCTAATTCCTAACTATAACGTGTGTGAAACCTATGGTTTTTTTCAGTGAATTTCAAAGGTTTTTTAAATGCAATTTTTTTTGTTGAGATTTTTGTTAAAAAATAATATCCAACCTATGTATAAAATAATATATGTACTATATCCTGCATTATGGAATGGTTAATTTTTTTTAAATTAATGTTTACATATAGTTGTACATCACAGTTATTATCTTCTACAACCCTTGAAACTTTTTTTTTTTTTTTTTATGGATCTTTGCCGTGCGCGTACGGTACGCTGACGCTACGCTCTCTGTACTTCATAAGTACGGTGCGCTTACGTGATACGTACGTACGCATGCGTACTTCTTCGGCAACGCGTACACGCATGCGCGTTGCGTGGAACCAACGTCGCGGTTACGCGGGTGCGTGTAATGCGCATGCGCGAGTGCGTCCTACGTACGCGCTCCGTAAGCGCTCCGTAAGCGCATGTTTACGTCACGTTTGCGCATGCGTACTTGTTTACGAGCGCGTAGCGTAAGCTTACGCAGCGCGCACGGTAGGTCATGTGATCCACAAAGAACACTTTTCATTGGTTTAAACTACTTTCAGTTCCAGAAACTTCCAACACCACACCCATTCCCCTCATTACTGCTTGAGATCCCCTAGGAGAAGGAGCTGAATTGACATTGAGATACAATGGCAGAGCAGCAGTCCTCTTCTGAGAGTGAGCCTAGCAGCACCATCATCAGACAGAGAAGGAGGAAACAAAAGGATTCTTTTGTGTGGGAGTATTTTACTTTTCCAGAGGGGCAGAAAAAGGTGAATGCTCCATTGGTCACTTGCACACTTTGTGACCGTGTTTTATCTAGAGGAAATCCAAGGAAGAAGTATTCCTTTGGAAATCACTCTATGATGAGACACATTAGGGATAAACATCCCAGGACCTTTGCTCGACATACTGAAGAAAACTCTTCAGTAAGTCACCGGAGCCCAACCTCAGAAGCTCAGCCGAGTACATCATCGGCAGCTCAGCTGAGCCCTTCCTCTGAGGTGGGAACATCACCTTCTTCAGCTCCTCTGGACATTAACCCTCGATTTCGGAGGGTTTCAATGAGGTGTACAACGTGTTGTGGTCTTATTGTTTTTGGGGAGACCAGTGTTTCCCTTATTAACAATAAGATAGACCAGCACGTTTGTAGACGTTCATAATATTCCCATTCTTTCTTTCCTCTATCCCTGTATTAACACAACGGCTCTTTTAAGAGCCAACCTTACCTCACAATTAATCTCTCCTTTTTGAAAAAAAACAATTTGCCGTGCGCGTACGGTACGCGTAGTCACGGAATCGTTACGCGAAGTTCGCAGAATTTTTCGGTTTACGCCGTGCGCGTACGTTACGCGCATTCCGCGATTTTTCGAAAAAAAATTACAATTAATTTTTGCCCTTGGGGGTCCTTCTGGGACCCCCTGACAAAGGCTAGGGGGTCAGGAACTGTCCACCCTGCCCCCTTTTCACGTTCTCCACCTTTGTTTTTCACCCCCTCAGAGTGCGAGAGACAAAATGGCGGCCGACACTTTCTGGTTTCGACCGATTCGAATGTTTACTAAGATCTAACAACCAATCCGTGCGCGTACGGTAAGCTTACGGTACGCGCTCGGAGCGCGCCTATAGATATATATATATATTGATTTAAATGCTATTTTCTCAGGAAATACTTAACAGATTTACACGAGACCTTCAAAAGGCACATCCCTGACCTGAGGGCTGCCTCTCTGCCAAATTTCAAGTAATTCGGTTCAGCCGTTCGGGCTGTAGCTCGGACTAAAGGTCCTATGGAAAAATGCATGGGGAAAACGCGTTTTGGGACCCCCCCCTTTTTCTCATCCCCCGCTTGACGAATCCCCCCGAGACTTTCAGGGAAGGAGCGGAGCGCCCCACCTATTTTGAGAATTTCGCGAGGATTCGTCAATCGGCGCCAAAGTTATTCCAAATAGAATGTTGCGGATTTCCTATGGAAACACTGTCCTAACTATAACTATCTACTGGCGACCGCCAGTAGATAATATATACACGGTGCTATGTATGTATTCTAGCCACATTGAAGGATGCATTTATGTGCATTTATTTAATTGTGGTTTGCACCGACTGTAATCTTAACTCCCTTTGAAAACACAGGTTTATTTCATCATTCATTTTTAAGTGAATGGTTAATACCGAGAAAGTAAACGTATCTTGCACACAGCATGAAGTGCGCCAGTCTGAATATATATTTGTCTCTTTTATTGCATGTATGCATCCTGAAGATTACTTTTTTGTCTCTATTTCATATTGTATAAAAGGCTCTTGTGAGCATGATGCGCGTTTATGGTGTACATATGTAACCACTTTCTGGGAATGTACATTAGCTTGGTATCGATTCTATATGTTCTGTAGCATAATTTTTTTTTATTTTATGCCATTGTAATTATAGCCAGATGTCACTCTAAAATATTGTTCATCTCTTATTTGTCAAGGTTTTCAATAAAAATGACTATGCTCTCTCTCAAATTATAACGTTTGTACTCCAAAAAACAGTGCACCATGTTTCACCATGTGGCAAAATAATTTCTATGTGATGCAGATTGTGGTGAAATTAAATGCAGACAAGTTAGCAAAATGAGTCCATGAAGGTGTTTAAGTTTAAACCTGTGTTTAAAAAGTGTACATGGATGGACTTCGGAAAATACGTGTTATTCAAGTTCACATGTTAGCATATGTTCATTGCAGGAGGTTTTTTTTTAATTTGTGGTTTACTGTAGTAAGTAATGTCAAATGTGTTCGCAAAAAGTATTATTGTGCATTGAAATATTTGCTATGGCAGCACTGCCGCTCCGCTGTTAGTTCTGTTTTTTTTTATGGCTGGTGATTTCTAAATGTCACTATTTCTCCTTCTTTGATGCAACAGTCGCCTGATATTGCCCATGAAGGCCATGGAGAAGAGGCTGGAAGATGCAGAAACCATTAGCTCGGAGGTTCTCTGGAGACATCGTCCAGGGTCCTGTGCCGGCTGGATGAGAAGTTTCTACCTAGTCTGGGCTGGCCTGAGTGCCCTCTGTCCTGCTGCAAGTGAGTGTGTCCAGCACTGTGTCCTGGTCTCTTGGGCCAGCTGCTTTCTTCTCATTTCTTTAGGATATTGTTTGAAAACTGTTCATATGTAACCGCTCTTCAGATACTCGTCTGAGGGCAAGGAGACCGCTTTAAAACAGCTACAAATTCGAAAGGATGTGGTGGACACTGGCAAGAGCTGTTAATAGCTCTCTCTCTGTTCTCAGACCTGCCAGAGTTTTCACATCTTTTCTAAACTTAGACTTTCAAGATAAACTGACTTGCTGTTTGAATCAAGCCATGGTTTTCAGTGTCAGCACACAGTTCTAAAACAGGTGTGGTGACCGCTAAGCCTTTGGAATCTCACAGGCAAGCTTTTCAAGTCTTTAAATTTCAATTTAAAATTTGGTCTAAATCTGTGCGAACTGCTTCCTTTTCTGCCACTCATCTGATTTGCTTCATAGACACCTTGGAGTAAGCATCCCCTGTAAAAGGATTATCGTCCTTTTACAATCATTAGACACTTTGTACCAACTGCTACTCAATGTTGACAAGTAAAAGTACTCCGTAAACCTTTCAGTCCCTCCTTAACGCCGTCCAAAATTGCAGAAGTCCTTTCCAGAACTCCTGAATGAAATGCATTAAACAACTCTAGGTACTTTTCTGTGCACAAAGGACTGTGTATTGGGCTAATATTGCAATTTCACCTGATGGAGGATTTCCACCTGGTTACACCAAGTCCTTTATTTGGGCCCGTGCTGATTGATAGCTAATGATGTACAGACATATGGGTGATGACTTTCCGAGTTTCTGACTTGGCGCTCCCTTTTTAACGGTATGTCACTATTTCTTGTTTATCTGTATAAGTAGTGCTCCAAAGGAAGGAGGGATCACCCAGCCTCCTAACGTTAAGACCAATCTGATCCTTCTAAATAGTATAAATCAAGTCCCGAGCACACACTTCAAATTCAATTATATACAAAATACACGTCTTTAGAATTATTAGTTTTTTTTGTTCTTTATTTTCTTTTTTCTTTTGTACCCAGCCAACACGTGTGTCATCGAATCTGATATTTCCCACAACTTCCTCAGGGCTGGAATACAATAAAAATATTTTTGGGGTTTTAGTGTGTGAGCATACACACCACTTACCCATATTCATGCTAGAAGTGGAAACCAGAGAAGGTTCTCCCAAGATTATGGGTGTACTGTAAAGATTGGGTCCTAGTTTTATACTTTGACTTTAGATCAATTGCATTTGGGTGTATAACATCGCCCTAAAGATAAAGTGAATATATATATGTCTACATAGATTAACTCTTAATATTCATGCATATAATCATGTGGGAAGTGGTGCAATTCATAACCCACATTAAATGATAGAAATTGTAGGAACAATACACCTATTCGTGATACTAGATATAATAGTCCCAAAATGGGTCTGTGTTCACAAAATATTTGCCCTGTTATATCCCATAAAATGGTATGGCGCATACCTGTCTTCCTCTTGTCTTGTGCATAAGACACCTGAATCGTAATTGATAATCCAAATATACTTCTGTCTCGGCAGTGTCCTGGATATGCCTTGTTTTGTGTGAAATCTTATGTGTTCCAATAATTAATTAGCCCTATTTTGGGATTATTAGAACACATAAGATTTCACACAAAACAAGGAACCACTAATCAGAGCGAGCCACCCAATGAGATTGGGGTCAAAACCCTTCCCATCCCTGCACTGCTGAAGGGGGCTGAGAACAATTTAATTCATAAACTCCTTGCAGTCCTCTCTGCAACCCCAGCATTTAATCTACACGAGGAATTGGGGGTGGGATACATCTCGGATCAGATTGCCGTAGCCCCTTTGTTGCGCTGGCTCAGAATCTGGGCATGCCCGACCCCAAATTTAAATCAACTTATAATCACTGATTGCAACGCACTGGAGGGAACTTTGCTCATTCCCTGGCTGAAATATATAATGAAACAGATAAGATGGCTTGGCTGTCCTGACCTGTTCCTGAGTCCTAGGCCTCCGGGTAAAATCGCAATCGGAGATATCAAACAGCAGTTTCTGGACAACCGACAGGGGCTCAGGGAAGAGACGGAGCTAGACAAGCCCTCAGTGAGAAGGTTTGCCACACTGAGCTTGAGTCAACAGATGCAACCATATTTATTTTATATTAACAAAGCATACCATTGCTTTGTCCTGACTAGATTCCGCTTGAACTTGGTCCCCTGGCTACTGGCATTTCCTCAAGGATATGCGAAACCCAGTACACTAAAACCCTGTCCCTGTGACAATTTCGCGGAGCAGGACACTCTATTTTATGTTTTCCTGTGCCTATTACGACCTTCTGTGCAGAAAACACATACTTGGACTACTCAGAGACTGCCAATTTGTCCAAGTCAGGCCTGCTTTGTTTTATCTTTAAATGTTATCTTGTCCTATGGTGTGCTTTGGGGTGGCAAGTTTCTTAATAGGGGCCATTAGACATAGAAAAAAGTTGCAGTAGCCACCTTGTTTTTCCAGGCGATGCCAATGCACTTTCTTATACAACACTATGTGCACTTTATGAGATAACACCTATAGCACTTGGCCTCATGCCTAGCATGGTTGAACTTTACATGATGTATTTTCTGTGGTTTAATATATGATCTTTGAAACAGCAACCCTGGGCGGTTTTTATCGAACTGTAAAGTTATTTGCAATACATTTATGTGACCTAAGCTCTATGTATAGAATGTACCCCGTTGAAAGGTGCGTCTTTTAAAATTGTTTGCTTTTATGGCTTTTGGCTGCCGAAAAAAGTACTTTTTGACTTGACCTGACTTGATAACAGACCTCGTTTTTTATTTATTAGTTATTCTGAAAATGCAGTCCTGAAGATAATGGGTATATGATTCATAATCATGATTGGATGCATTGTGTTTAAGTTGAGTAAATCAATTAATTTTTACAACGTGCTTAATAGTCTCTAAAAAAACGTGTAATAAATAGAAATTTAAAAAAACTTGAAACGATCTGTGTGCTCCCTATTCTGTCATAATTTTGTCCATTAGTTGCTTTCGATACTCCATCCTAAAATGTCCCTGATTCTATATTCCATTTTTGTTGCTCTTTCGGACACTTTTCTTTCTTCTCCAGCATCTCGGATACCAGGACGTGCTCTCGGTTTTCAGCATGTTGCACACTGCGCTGTCAGCCTTCATCATCATCCCGACACTCATAACGCATAACCAGGTCAGGCAAGCCCTGGAGGGGTGCCTCAACGCCAGCCCACGTGTTCTGAAAGAACACACTACGATGATACATGCTGACAAGGACGGTGCTAGTGCTGTCCATGGGACTGTCCACCGCACCAGCTCTGTGTTTTATATGAGGTACACTTGACAGCACCTGGCCGCCGTGTGCTGATGCAGCAGTGGGTATGCAGGCCGCCTCCTAGCCTCATGCCTGGAACAGAAGAACGGCTGTGACCTTCTAATGAGCCTTTCTGCCTCCTTGGATGTTTTCTCTACACTCTTTTTCCTTTGTTCCTTAATCAGTACATTACTTTAGTTTACCGTGCATCTGTGCAAGAATTAGTGCATTAAATTCATGCAGCTGCACTAGAGCCTCATTCACGAACTGACAAAGCTCAAAATCCACCTGTTTCAGCTGCATCTCCCAATTGCCTCTCACAACGATAGAGCTCTATAAAATGAATGCGACAAAAACCATAAGTGCTGTTGACCCGCCAGACGCATGACAAAAGACAAAGTTGATTTCACCAGATTGACTGATAGGAAAGTGTACATTATACAAGAGAGATATAAATCCCTCTTCACTCAGATGCATTAGGTAACCTGTCCTGCATGTATTCCCATGAAACCCGTCTGGCCAAGCATCTCTCCCATTAATCTCGCTATCATCAGCCTGGAGGGCAGACTCTCTTACTACTTGAAGCTTTCTCGCACAGAGAGCTGCACTGCAGACAGTAAGTATGAGCATGAACCTTCACTGCTAATCTGCCCCCCCTTCCCAAAGAGAAGCACATCAAACAGTGGTCACTTGAATAAAGCTTCACTTCTCACACTAGGGGTCTCCCCCTCCCTGAGAGGCACTCCATACAGTGGTCACTAGAATAAAGCTTCACTTCCCACACTAGTGTGCTCCCCCTTCCCAGAGAGTGGCACTCCATGCAGTGGCAACTAGGATACACTTTAACTGCTCACACTAGTGTGCTCCCCCTTCCCAGAGAGTGGCACTCCATGCAGTGGCAACTAGGATAAACTTTCACTGCTCACACTAGTGTGCTTCCCACTCCCAGAGAGTGGCACTCCATGCAGTGGCAACTAGGATACACTTTCACTGCTCACACTAGTGTGCTTCCCTCTCCCAGAGAGTGGCACTCCATGCAGTGGCAACTAGGATAAACTTTCACCGCTCACACTAGTGCGCTCCCCCCTCCCAGAGAGAGGCACTCCATGCAGTGGGAACTAGGATAAACTTTCACCGCTCACACTAGGTGTGCGCCCCTCCCAGAGATAGGCACTCCATGCAGAGGCTGCTAGTATAAAGCGTCACTTCTCACACTGCTGTGCTCCCCTAGAGAGAGGCACTCCATACAGTGGCGACTAGTATAAAGCTTCACTCCTCTGTCTAGGGGTGCTCCTTCCCCCCCCCCCCCCCCCCCCCGAGAGAGTCACTCCATACAGTGGCCACTAGTATAAAACTACACTTCTCGCTCTGTGTGCTCCCCCCTCCCAGAGAGTGGCACTCCATACAGTGACCACTAGTATAAAGCTTCACTTCTCACACTAGGTTTTGTTCTCCCCCTCCAACCCCTCCCATCACCCAGGGGAGGTGCTGCATACAGTGGGAGTGAGGATAAAGCTTCTCTTCCTGCCCTAGATGTGTTCACCTCCCAGGAAGATGCATACCTTGGTGAGCAGGAAAACAAAGCTTTGCTTCTCAGCCTACATATGCTCTCTTCCCTCAACCTTAGAAAGAGGCGCTGCATACAGTGAGTTAAGTGATCTAGGGTTCAAGCTCCTCTTCAAACACTAGTTGTGCTCCTTCTTCCCTTCCCAGAGAGAGGCATCATATACAGTGAGTCAGAAGATCAAGCTTCATATCTCACCATAGTTGTCCCCCCCTCACTCAACAAAGAGAGGTATCTCATACAGTGATCATCAGGAAAAATCTTCCTTCTTCACCCTAGATGTGCTCTCCACATCCTGTCCCCAAGAGAGGCTCTGCATACAACGGCATAAGGTTCAAGCGTCACTCCTCACCATAGATGTGCTTACCACTACTATAGAGAAGCACCATGTTGGGATGGAAAAGTGCCCTGCATGGTTACTTACGTGGACCCTAGGCCTAAGTGTCCTAGCTGCAGTGATATCTGGATCCTTAATAGCGACTTTAGGCCCTAGATGATCATTGATCATGCATGAGCATTGTGACCTTGACCCGTCTCGCACATTACAATCTTGTTAGCCCAGGAGGGGCATGCAAAGCGCTACCTTTGCGGTGGTGAAGGGCTTCTACCCCTGCCAAGAGTTAAGTAGCACAAGCACTGTGGAGTAGCTTACTGTGTTTTTGTAATAATGAGAAGTAGAGTGAGCAGGTCTATTTACCTGTGTCATTGTAGTGGGGTCTTCCGGCCCACTCATGTGAAGTTCAGCTACTGTGCTTAATGCTCCCTTGGCCTACATCATGTTATTATGTAGTGCTGTGCAGCGCGCATGTATAGCTGCTTCTGTGTGGCGTATATGTGTGCATGCATGTGATACAGTACTTGGAGGCCTGTGGGTTCCACATTCAAAACCCAGAACCTTGGAAAGGCATGTGGAAGAGCCATGCCACACAGAATTATGGTTTGCTGCATTTCTGAAAGCTGGGTGGGGACACACACTGGAGGAATGGAGAGCTAGGCTCTACTGTGCAGTTCAAAAGGGTTCTTTGATTCTGAAAAGGTCACTGGCCTGTGAATCCTAGACACAGTGTAAGCAAGAGGATCTGGCTGATGAGAAAAAAACTGTTGAGAAAGGGAATCATAAAGACAGGTCCGGGGCCTTTGTAACTTTTTATTAGGCTTATCAGGGATGTTTACATTCATGGGTTATCCTAGAGTAATTCTCATTGTCTATATTGTGGAGCTAACCAAGTTGGTGTCACTTCTGCGGTGACAGACGGCTTCATGTGTGAACAACAGGACAGAGGAGTGGACAGTTCAAAGGAGGCAGCAGTCCCAACCCAAACTTCAAAGACTGAATTGCTAAATCACATCTGTGCCTGGAAGATGATTATAACAAGCATTTGCAATGGTCTCACATTTGCGAGAGTTAGAGCTATTGGCATTGTAAATGAAAATGTATTTAATTTATGTATTTTTGTTTGTATTGAAGTGGACAAAGTGAGGACGAAAGACGGGGGAAGGTTGAGTGTGTATCGCGAGAAGTAGTGGCAGAGGGCAGGTGTTAGAGGGAAAAGGAGGGATATGGGGACAGCAAGGAAATACTTGTGAGGGAGGGGGAGAGTGGTGGATTCAGATGGGGATTAATGAGGTGTTGTTTGAGGAGAGATTGGGATATAAAACAAGAATTGTGTCTGGATGTGTGAGAGACAGACTGAAGAGAGAGGGGGCTTGGAGAGAATCTTATTAGCCTAGCTTAACTAGCCGTATTTAACAAATCCGCCATTAGTGGCAATATGTATGTCAAATAAAGCTGAGCAGGACTCTGGCTGCTGTCTGTCTTTTGAACCTTTTTATTTTTCGCTCGGCCCATGCTGCACCAGGTATTGCAGTACCTCTAGAAATGGTGCACTTCCTCGTCTGGGGAAAACAATGTTGTTTTAAGAAAGAGGAAAAACTAAAGTAGCGCTTTACTGGCAAACTCTGTAAAGTGGCACTAATGTGTGTGGTTGTGAGTAACACCAATTTGGCACTTTGCAACCACTGAGGAGGAGGAGCGAGACGTAATCAGGAGAGGTAATACCTGGAAGAAAGAGAGCGGGGGGAGGGCACAGCTGCTAGCGGAAAAGTGAACATTGTTGCTTAAACAAACACTATAAAACAAAAGTAACGCTCCGCAGGAAAAACTTGTCAAGTGGCACAAATGAATGTGGTTGTGAATACAATGAATATGGCAGCTTTTGGTATTTTCACCCTTTTTTGTGTCCGTCCCGAGGCTGCACCACGTATAATATAGTATCTCAAGGAATGGTGCAGTTTATTACCTTATCTTGAACCAATCTGGGTACTTTGCGACCACTGAGTAGGACCGATGCAAAAACAACAGTTGATGGACAGAATGCAGAACAATGTCATACATTCACCCCAGTACAAAGATCTGGGCCTAAATCCATCGTTTTTTTGCTCACCATGCTATTCCAGTTTGAACCCAGCCATATGCAAATCAGTCTTGACCCTGTGCCTCATGCGAATAGTCCAGCCCGAACTGCCAAGCCAGGTCCTCCCTGGACTGGAATCAAGCATCCTAGGACCGGTTTTGGGGTTTCACCCCTCTTCAGCCAGGATAGCTTGATTCCAGTGGCATGGAGAGCACGGGACCCACGTCTGGGCACACCCGTCCCACTCGAGGTGGCAAATGCAAAAACAACAGTTGATGGACAGAATGCAGAACAATGTCATACATTCACCCCAGTACAGAGATCTGGGCCTAAAGCCATCGTTTTTTTGCTCACCTTGCCATTCCGGTTTGAACGCAGCTGCTGTCTGTCTTTTGAACCTTTTTTTTTTTTTTCTCGGCCCAATCTGCACCAGGTATTGCAGTACCTCTAGAAATAGTGCACTTCCTCGTCTGGGGAAAAAGATGTTGTTTTAAGAAAGGGGAAAAACTAAAGTAGCGCTTTCCTGGCAAACTCTGTAAAGTGGCACTAATGTGTGTGGTTGTGAGTAACACCAATGTGGCACTTTGCAACCACTGAGGAGGAGGAGGAGGAGGAGGAGGGGGGGAGGAGGGGGCGGTTGGGAGGGGTGCCGTATTTGATGGAAAACTGTCAAATCCGTCCCAGTGATCTTTAGTTTGCCTCTTATGATTCAGTGCGTCAGACAGTCGCCATTTCAATTCAAGCGATGGGTGTTTTTGTGTTTCCATAAAAAAGCTTGTTTTTAACGTGTCAACACTGGGCGCAGCCCGCAGGGTCCATAGTTCCGGAGCTGGCCACTAACCTCTCTTTCTCTTTCTCTCTTTCTCTCTCTCTCTCTCTTTCTCTTTTTCTCTCTCTCTCTCTCTCTCTCTCTCTCTCTCTCTCTCTCTCTCTCTCTCTCTCTCTCTCTCTTTCTCTTTCTCTCTCTCTCTCTCCTTCTCTCTCTTTTTTTCTCTCTCTCTTTTTCTCTCTCTCTCTCTCTTTTTCTCTCTCTCTCTCTCTTTTTCTCTCTCTCTCTCTTTTTCTCTCTTTTTCTCTCTCTCTCTCTTTTTCTCTCTCTCTCTCTTTTTCTCTCTCTCTCTCTTTTTCTCTCTCTCTCTCTCTTTTTCTCTCTCTCTCTCTTTTTCTCTCTCTTGCCATTGCTTTTTGCTGCACTCCCCAGCACCTGGCACTTTGTCCATCTCTCCCGTCTCCTCTGCATCCGTCCTCCCTGCCCTGTCCCCTCGATCTCAGTGTCTTTGTACCCTTTGGAGTCCTATTGCCTCGGTGCTATTCCCTCCCCCATCTCTTTCTTCTTCTCTGTCCCCCATTCTCTCCCTCCCACTTGCTCTCTTTTCTTCCTTCATCTCTCCGTACTTCTCGGTCTCTTTCCCCACTGGATTTCTCTCTCTTACTTCTCTCTCTCTCTCTCCCCCCTCTTTCTTCACTCTCGCTTCCCACCGTATGTGTCTCCCTGGCCCCCACCAAGTCTTCCTCTGTCTCCTCTCTCTCCTCTTCCTTCTCCTCATCCTCATCCTGGGGCTGTAATAGGGAGCCCCGAGGCCCTCTCTGAAAATGCGAGCTGGAGGTGACGTTAAATGTGAAAGCACCAAGGTGTGAACCAAGAGAAGAGACGGAGCGGGGTGGGCGGCAGGTAGAGGGTCAAAGGCGGCCCTGGCTCTCAGAGAGGTGAGAAGGGGCGGGCAGCAGTCTGAGCACAAAAACAACACAAGAGCAAAAGGCAGACGCTCCGTGGGGAGCCTGGTGTAAACTGAAGAAACGTACACTTCTGGCACTACAAAGCAGCCAAAGTGCGCCTTTCACTAGAGCCAACAAGCGGCTGCCATTGCCGTCTTAACAGACGGCGGGGATTAAAGAAATAATTCATCGTCACTTTAATTTTTTTTTTTTTTTAACTTTTGAAAATAAAAAATACTTTACTTAATTCATAACACGGTACATAAATGAATTTGCAACAATGGAAAAAAGGGAAAAGGTTACTTTTCAACATTACTGTGGGATTAAGCCTAAGGTACTCCCATGGGACACCCTTGCGATGTATTTTCAACACCACTCTCGTCTTCTCATCTCTGGCGTTGCTTTCGGTAGGGTGAATTGGGAACCCTCGGAAAGTGACCGGCTCTGCTGGGGTTTGGTTTCCAGGCTGTCCCAGCTTCTGGTGATGTGTCTCGCTTCCCCCTTCCCCAGGCTCTCTTGTAGTGCACAATATTTTCTTGTAGTCCGTTCATGCTCGGCACAGGCCGCACCCATGTTGTGCAGTCGTCTCAGCCTGACTGCACTGTATAGAAGGAGGGCACTGCACAGCCACCAGCGTCTAGCAAGCAGCAACTTTGCTCCAGCCCAACCACATGGGGTTATATTTATGAGCCTCTTGCGCTGCCGGAGCGTCACTTTTTGTGACGCTCCAGTGGTGGACACTCCAAAATCATATTTATGAGGTCACGCAAAGCCACTAAGGCAAGGCAGCGCAAATCGCGGTCACCTTACTCTGCGCTAGGCAGGCGTTCCACGGGTGTTGCAGCGGGTTCTCCCAAGCAACACCCATGGATTTTGACGCTTACTCAGATCTACAAAACCATGTAAACCTGAGGATGCACCAAAAGCTTACACCTCCCAGGGAAGGACAACGAGAAACAAAAACAATCCTGCCAACAACACAGGCACTCTTGTACCGTGGTGCAAGGGTGAGCATTGGCGCTAGGCAGGGGAAAAGGCACCAGTGCAGGGGTAAAGGACAGGAATGCACAGTATTGGATACATAAGGTGCTTTCCCCTTCCCTTCGACATAGGGCAGTGCTGCAAGGTGACTTGTTGCGCTGTGCTGCCCTATGCCAAAACCCCATTAATGAGACCCCTGGTATGACTCAACATTTAGGGAGCTGCGCAGAGTTCAGGTGAGCGGAGGCAGCGTTAGTTGTACAACGTGCGGTGGAATTCCAAAGCTCATGTCTCAGTTGATCTTGTAGAAAAAGAATCTTTCTCGGACACAGACACAAAACCTATCACCCAAATAGCAAGCTGCCCACCCATGTGAGTATTCGTTCCGATGTTGGCCTCTCGTTTGCTGAGCTCACCTTGGCACGTTGGCTTATCGTTTGTGAAGATTGCGGACTCCACTTCCGTGAAGAGCCCTCATGGTGCATGGACGCTGTAGAGGAAATTGTGCAGAATTCAGTTCCAAGCCACTAGCTATCCACGGTTGGTATGCAGTCGGGTCATGCTATAACAGTACCTCAGGAACACCTAGGTTTCATCTTTGTTAAGTGGTGCTAATTCCTTCCAGTGCACAGCAGGTGTCTCCGGCATGTCCTTTCTGCTATTTCACAACCTCAGCGTCTCCCTTGTGCATGGACGGCACTAATATCCCTCCTGAGCAGTGAGTCAGCTCTCTTCCTCAAAGTCCAGGCAGCCCCCCCCACCCCCGGCAGTCAATTGCAAGATTCCCAGGTTTCTGGTTCTAAACCTGGCAAGGGGAGTTGGCTGTGGATACTGCACCCCTGGAAAACAGCGATTCTCACTGCCAGTGGGGTGAGGATCCTAGATTCTTGACACAGTGACTGGATGTTTCTGCTCCATCTTTACACTAAAGTGGCAGACAGGATTGTATATTACAACAGTCCGCTCTGAGACCCTTTGGCTTATTCCCCTCAACACTGGTCCTGCCGCAGTCTTCATCATAAGGTGTGCACAGGATGGTGGGATGGAAGCTTCCTTTCAGGAGCAACCCACAGGAAGGCTGACACACTTAATTACTTGTTAATCTGTGGACTTTAGGTAGGCCTCATCGCTCTGGGAATTCAGGAAAGGGCTCAAGACCTGGCTGTTTGAATAAACAGAGAACCCCGAAGCATCTATCAACTTCAGGACCTGAGACACTGACGTTTGGTTTGTCATGCTTTATAAATCCTGATTGAATGTGGGACAGTAGCCCTTCTAGAGAACAATGGGGCAGGGAAGGACAGTGAACCCTCTGAATCCTGTCCCTAGCTTAGCACTACAAAGGATCCCTGGAATGTCCTATTGGGATGCCCTACAGTTCACATCTGCTGCCTTGGCTCTCCCTCCAACCCTCCATGCTGCCAGCAGAAAGCAGCAACAAAAATTGTAACTCAGAAGGAACAAATAAAAGAGGGAGGTGGTAGGTGGGAAACAGGAGAGAGACTGGTTGGAACACTGAGCGCAGAAGAGAGGTGGAAAGATCCTGGGTGGACATGAATGGTCACAAAGCATGCGATGTGACTTACAGTGCACAAAGAGAATCCAAGGGCAGGCAGAGAACAGGGCGCAAATGAGAGGGCAGCACACAGAGCAAAGGAGAGAGCAGACATATAAGACAGGGGTAAAATATAGAATATAAAGAAGAAAAGAGACAAACAGATCACACACAAAATGTATGAGGATTTAGAGCACAAGAGGACAATCAAGGAACAGAGAGAGCAAGAGACAGCAAACAAGATGCAGAAACAGGACTGGCAAACAACAGAGAATATAAGAGGGCAGTCAAAGAGAGCACAGAGGCTGTGAGAATGAATACAGAGAACACAGGTACCATATGGAGGCAAAATGAGGACCCAGAATGTGGAGAGAGTAAATGGAGAACAGAAAGAGAGTGTGAGAGCTGACCAAGAACAAAGTGCAGAGAGAACACACAGAGGAAGATGGCAGATAGAGAACAGAGTGTGGGACTGAGTATGGGATCGAGAACAAAGTGTGTGATGAGGCATAAGGAACAAAGAGGAAGGCGGAGGAGAGAACAGAGTGTGGGACTGAGCGTGGAATCAAGAACAAAGTGTGTGATGAGGCATTAAGAACATAGGGCCTGATTCACAAAGGTAAACTGAGACGAAAGTCTAACACCACGAATTTCGTTATTCACAAAGGGTATTTACAAGTAGTAAAGTTAGATTCCCGTCTCAGTTAAACTTAAGTTTTGGTCTTAGGTTTAACTAAGACCAAAAGTCCTTAGGCAGCAGAGAGAGAACAGAGTGTGGGACTGAGTATGGGAACGAGAACACAGTACGTGATGAGGCTTAGAGACAAGAGAGAAAGGCAGCAGAAAAAGAACAGGGTGTGAGACTCAGTGTGGGATAGAGAATAAAGTGCACGATGAGGAATAGAGAACATGCAGTGGAAGGCAGCAGAGAGAACAGTGTGGGATCGAGAAGACAGTGCATGATTAGACATAAAGAACATAGAGAGGAAGATGGCAGAGATAACTGTGTGGTCGAGTGTGGAGACGAGAACAAAGTGTATGTTGAGGCGCTAATAAAATAGAGAGAAAGACGGCAAAGAGAGAACAGAGTGTGGAACGGAGTGTGGGATAACAGTGTGTGATGAGGCATAGAGAACATACAGAGGAAGACAGCAGAGAGAGAACAGAGTGTGGGATTGAGAAAACAGTGCGTAATGAGACAGAGAGGAAGACAGCAGAGAGTGTGGGGTCGAGTGTGGGAACGAGCACAAAGCGTATAATGAGGCTTAAACAATATACTGAGGAAGACATCATAGAGTGAACAGAGTGTGAGATCGGGAACAAAGTGTGTGAAGAGGCATGAAGACCATACAGAGGAAAACGGCAGAGAAAACCCACGCAGTCGAAGAGTTGACAGAACCCTGAAAGTTCATGACAGTGTACAGCGAATATACAAAACAGGAGGGCAGCTACGGAAGACGGAGGGCAGAAATTACTAGAGGGGATACTCCAGAAGAAAGGCAAAGTGCACTCATCTACGGGCAGGGTGTGCTTGTTCGTGGGCACTGTGCTAATGTGGAGCACTGTGTGCTTTTTTGCAGATGACAAACAACATATATTTGCATCAACATTGACACGTCTGAAGTGTAAAGTGAGTTCCTCCGGGCCCTCTGGAACCAGGTGTGAGCTAATGTAGAGTTCTGGAGTTGTTTAACTTAAAACCGAAACTATGGAGCAGGAGTGAATAGACACAGATTCTCAACATATTAGTAGTTGACATAGTCCCTCTGGACAACAGAGAGATGACTTAATACCCTTACAGGAAGGAGTGATTTGGCAACGGCCCTCTAGAATATAGAGTGAGCTTGAGTACCCCATCTGGAGAGTGGAGTGAGCTGAAACTGCCCCTCTGAAGTATGGAGTAAACCAATGCAGTGCTTCTGCACTAAGCCGAGTTAGGGACCCCTGGAGTACGGATGGGCTGTGATGGCCTTAATAGAGAGTAGAGTGAGCTTGACTACCCTTACTGTAGCGTGGAGTGAGCTGAGGCTGCCCCTCTGGAGAGTGATGTGAGCTGAAGAGGTGCTTCTGGAGAATGGAGAAAGCTGATGGTTGCCCCTCAGCATTGACCTGAGGTGAGACCCTCTGGAGTGCAGATGAGATGTGGTATCCCTTCTGGAGAAGAGTGAGCTTATAGGGCCCCTCTGGAGCACAGAGTGAGGTAAGGTGGCCCCTCTGGAGTACAGATGAGCTGTGGTGACCTATCTGGAGAGGAGTGCACTTAGGACGCTTCTCTGGAGCATGGAGTGAGGTAAAGTGGTCCCTCTGGCATACGGATGAGCTGTGGTAACCCATCTGGAGAGGAGTGAACTTAGGAGGCTCCTCTGGAGAATAGAGTGAGCTAAGGTGGCCCCTATGCAGTACGGTTGAGCTGTGGTGCCCCTTCTGGAGAGGATTGAGCTTAGGCGGCTCCTCTCAAGCATGGAGTGAGCTAAGGTGGCCCCTCTGGAGTACGGATCAGCTATGGTGCCCCTTCTGGAGAGGAGTGAGCTTAGGAGCCTTCTCTGGAGCACGGAGTGAGGTAAGGTGGCCCTTCTGGAGTACGGTTGAGCTGTGGTGCCCCTTCTGGAGAGGAGTGAGCTTAGGAGGCTCCTCTGGAGCATGGAGTGAGCTATGGTGGCCCCTCTAGCATACGGATGAGCTGTGGTGACCCTTCTGGAGAGGAGTGAGCTTAGGATGCTTCTCTGGAGAACGGAGTGGGCTATGGTGTCCCCTCTGGAGAACGGATGAGCTGTGGTGCCCCATCTGGAGAGGAGTGAGCTTAGGAGGCTCCTCTGGAGCACGGAGTGAGGTAAGGTGGCCCCTCTGGAGTACAGATGAGCACTGGTGCCCTTTCTGGAGAAGAGTGAGCTTAAGAAGCACCTCTGTCGCATGGAGTGAGCTAAGGTGGCCCCTCTGGAGTACGGATGAGCTGTGGTGACCCTTCTGGAGAGGAGTGAGCTTAGGAGGCTTCTCTGGAGCACGGAGTGGGCTAAGGTGGCCCCTCCGGAGAACAGATGAGCTGTGGTGCCCCATCTGGAGAGGAGTGAGCTTAGGAGGCTCCTCTGGAGCACGGAGTGAGGTAAGGTGGCCCCTCTGGAGTACGGATGAGCTGTGATGTCCCTTCTGGAGAGGAGTGAGCTTAGGAGGCTTCTCTGGAGCATGGAGTGAGGTAAGGTGACCCCTCTGGAGTACGGATGAGCTGTGGTGCCCCTTCTGGAGAGGAGTGAGCTTAGGAGGCTCCTCTGGAGCATAGAGTGAGCTAAGGTGGCCCCTTTCATTTGTAGAATGAGCAATGGTGGCCACTCTGGTGCATGGAGTGAGCCGAGGTGGTCCCTCTGGAGCAGTAAGTTGATAGAGTGACACTTCACTTCCTGTTACAAGATTCCTGTAGCATCACAGCTCGCTTATAATCTAGAAGAGCTTCATCCCTGAGCCCAAGTCTGAGATGAATGTCAGCTCTCAGCTTATACATGAAGGCGTCGTCAACCTGAAGAGACAGAGCCTTGTTGATGTCCGTCTCTGCCAGCTGGTACTGCTGGAGGGTGCTGTACAGGTTGGCCCAGTTGAAGTAGACGGTGGCCGAGAAGGGACTGCGACTGATCACCCACTCGAAGTCCCGCATGGCTTCGGGCAGGTTGCACAGCAGCACGTTCGTGATGGCGCGATTCAGAGCCGCCGACTCATTGCTGGGATCCAGCTCCAGGACCTTCGAGTAGTAATCTTTAGCCTGCGAAAGCTGCCTGTTGTGCAGGTAGACGTTGGCTGCATTGAAATAGGCCAGCGCATAATGCGGGTTGACTGCCACAGCTGCCTGGTAGTCCTTCATGGCGCTGGAAAGTTTTCCGAGGAAGTGGTGGATGACGCCACGGTTTGTCAACAGCTCAGCGGTTGTGGTCAGCTTCAGTGCTGCAGGTATGTCCTGAAGAGCAGCAAACGTGTCTCCCATCTGAAGGCTGAGGATGGCCCGTCCCTCAAAGGCCAGGTGACACTTGGCATCAATGTCAGGCGCCACAGTGAACTGGTTCCAGGCTTTCTGAAACTTCCCCAGGCTCTGTAGGTTGTAGCTCAGGCTGATCCGAGCTTTCAGGCACTTTGGGTTGAGGGGCAGTGCTGTCAGGAAGTCCCTTTGGGCTTGTTTTGTGGCTTCCATGTGCCCATATTCCATGTATGAACTTCCTCGCCCAACATAAGCATCTGCAGAAACAGGGTCCAACTTCAGCACTTGGTCAAAGACACCCACAGCCTCAGTGAACTGTCTGAGCCTTTGGTGACAAAGGCCGAGCACAAGGAGAATCCGGACATCTGATGGATGTTTCTCTATTGCTCCCTTTAAGTCCTGCAGTGCGTTGCCGATGTCCTTCAGCTCCAGGTACAGCACCCCACGGTTGATGAGCACCTTGGTGTCCGTTTCCTTGCATGGACCGAGGAGCAGCACAGTGCTGTAATCCGCCAGAGCCTTCTCATAAGACTTGGTCTCGTGGTGAACCACAGCTCTGTTGTAGAAGGCGAGGGAGCAGGCTGGGTCCATCTGAGCGGCTTTTGTCAGGTCTTCTACTGCCAGCTTGTAGACCTGCGCGTAGTATTTCAGGGCTCCGCGGTACAGGTAAGCTCGGACACTGGAAGGCTCTAACTTGATGGCCTTGTTGCAGTTCAGGATCGCCTTTGTGTACCTCTTCGTGAACCCATAGAAGGCAGCGCGGCTCAGATACACCTGGAATTGCTTGGGATTCACTGCCAGGGCACGGTTGAAATCCTGGATGGCCTTGGCTTGGTTCAGGCGCATCCTGCACAAGCCTCGCTGGTGAAAAGCAGCAGTATAGCCCGGATCAGCCTTGATTGCAGTGTTGAAGGCATCGAGGGCCTTCAGCAGGTTGACCTGGTCTACATAGCAGAGGCCCAGCAGGTAGAAGATCTCGGCTGATTCTCGAGTCAGCTTGGGTCTCTTCTCCGGGGGGTGCAGCAGAGACAACGCCCGCTTAAAGCTGTCCACTGCGTCCTTTGCTTTCTTGGCCTTCATCTGTATTTTTCCCAGAAGAATAAACATAGACTATGTTGGCTGCACCTTCAACGCAACAGACAGAAGGTCAATGGCTTTGTTGTGGTCCTGATGGAACGCCTGCACAAGGGCCCGTTGTACCAGGAAGGTACCGTATGATATAGAGCTGGAGGGCATCTGGCTGCAGGTGAATGGCTCGTGTAATACCTTTCAGCGCTTTTGGTAACTCATGGATCTTGTGGTAAGTCTGGGCCCTGCACAGATACGCTCGGGTGCTGGTGGGGTCCACCTGAATGGCAGCTGAGAACTGACGAATAGCCTTGTAGTAGTTGTCTTGGTGGAGAAAGCAGATGAGACCTATGTTCACATAGGCCAAAGCCATCGTCCTGTCCAGCTCAAGAACACTCTCGAAGTCACATATGGCTTCATCCCACAGACTCAGATCTGTATAAAGAATCCCACGATGGAGGAACGAGTTGAGATTTTCAAAGCCGTCCTAAATTAGGACTGAGGTGCTAAAGTCTTGCAGTGCCCTCTGGGGGTGAGTTTTGCGCAGCAAACATCCCCTGTAATAGAAGGTTAACCAGTTTTTGGGGTCTAGGTGAATGGCAGCACAGAAGTCCTCAACAGCTTCTACATAGCGTGATTGCTTCATGCAGGCTCTACCCCGGTACATCCTTGCTTGTGCGTTGTTGTGGTTTTGCTTAAGAAGAGCAGTGAAATCCAAGATTGCAGCATTCCAGTTGCCAGCCCGTGCTTCAGCATAGCCTCTGTCCTTTGAGGGTTGTAGAGGAAACTCTGTGCGTAGTCGTCCATGACCAGAATAAGCTCGCCTCTGCGCTCGTACATTTCGGCGTGGCTGTAATATATATCACCATCCTCTGGCCGGCACTTGAGGGCTTGAGAATAGTTGATGATGGCCAATGTGATGTCCCCTTGGCTCTTGCAGATTTCCGCTTTGGACAGATAGGCGTCTGGTTATGGTCCTGGGCGGCTGCTTCAAGTGTTCGTACACCTCCTTTAGCTTTTCTGGATTCAGTCCCTTCTTGGATCTTTTGCCCTTCTTCTTCGGTGGATAGATGATGAACTTTTTCCCAGACTTTCGGGCTTCATCGGCAAGGGACACCTTGCTGGGGGTGGTTGGCATGGGGTTGAGGGGCTGTATCTGCTCCTGTTGTTCTTCCTTTTTCTCTGGTGGAGGAGAAGTTCCTGGTTTCTCCTCGGGTTGAGTCGGTGGAACAGGGCTTTGCTCGGTATCGTAGAGGACCTCTGGCTTGGCGAGCTGCTCATTCAGTAGCTTCAGCTCCTTCATACTGCTTTGAAAATCATTTGGCAGACTGACCATCAATTCTTTGGAAGCAGGAAAGTGCGGGGCTGAGGCACAGCGTCTCACCAAGCAATCCTACATCTTCTTGCGGCATGAATTAGTCTCTGACAATGCCAGGTTAGGCAAGGAGGCGGATCGTCCTGGTCTCCTCATCAAAAAGTTCCCCGTCCGATCAAGCTCCTCCTCCGAGACTTCATCCTCCAGCACCTCATGGAGAAACTCATAATTTCCGATGTCCACAGGTAGGGAGCTCTTATACTTCTGAAACAGTACTTCCTCTATGGCAGACAGAGGAGTTGAAAACTTCGGAGGAGCTGGAGTCCAAAACATTTTCGTACTTTCGCTGTAGAGGCCAACCTTTCCTCCAACAAGTTCCAAGCGAGGGCCTTCCACGTAGTACTCTGCCTCTCTTTGCCACTCTTCCAGACTATCCTCGGTTCGAGGAGGAAGCACGAACACACTATCCTTTCCATGGGTGTCCAACAGCGCAGAGACAGGAATTCCTTCATGGAAAATGCAGGAGGTTTCCGAGGTGTCTGGAGTAGAAGGTCTGTAGGAGGAGCACATTTCATCTTGCTGTAGTGCCTGGAGCGTTGTCTCTACCTGCATGACAGGCCTTAACCGATCGATGGTGTGGTGCACTCTTGAAGCAAGTTGGAGGGAAAAGGGCAGCACACGGCTGGGGGTGGATGTGCAGAAGTGGTGCATGGTGCCATGGCCAGACCCTTTGTTACGTGGGATCCAGGTGGCCAGCACATGCAATATGTCAGAGTATGTGACCTGCAGTGGTAACTTCAAGATGTCCTCTGTGATTTGGCTGTTCGTTCTACCCACCGGAATACATGACTCGGACTGACGTGAGGCGAGGCTTCCTGCAGGAACTTTCACCTGTGACAAACTGGATTCAGGCTCCATGGGCGTTATGGGCACCACTTCTGGAGCGGGTTCAAACATGGGGGTCTGTCACCGATCCCGGGACTGTCGCTGGCCCCGGTACTGGCAGAGATCCTGGGGCATGATCTAATGTCAAGTTAACAGATTCATCAGGGACCTCAGCAGGCAGTGGGCATCCTGGTGGCTGCAGCACATCCACAGACACTTCATTCTCTGAGACTTGAAGTGATTGCTCCTTTTCTAGATTCAGATTCTCCATCACCGTACTCTGGTTCTGGTCCAGGATGCTCTCCATGAGCTCTCGGATCATCAGGTCAGAAGCAGACAGAGCCGGCGTCTGGCTCGGGGAGCGAAGGGAGGCAATGATCTCATCCACAGACCGAGCTTTAGCCCTGACTGGCAACATCGGTCTGGAAAGATGCTTCTCTAGTCCACTCAGCTGAACACTGATATCCCAAGTATGAGAAGGGCCTTCTTCTGCTTGATCTAGCACGGCCAAGGGTTGCACATGAGAGGAAGACCATTCTGCCGTCCCTTTGAGCTGACCATGGTGGCTCAGAATCTGAAGATCACCCGGTCCAGCTGAGTCTTGTGCCTGTAGACTCAGTCTGGAAGAGGAAGGCTGCTCCTCTGGACCAGTGAGCTGAACATGGCTGATTCTTGTCGGAGGTTGGCCTGGATCTGCTGTGGCCAGCTTCATTGTAGGCAGTACTGCTACTGAACTCGCAGATGGAACAGAGCACAGACTAGACCCTCTTCTTAGTGGCTGTTTCTGTCCTTCTGTGGCTGGATCAGGCAGCAATTGGTCCTTCATCTGAGACTTTATCCTCCTCTTTCGTGTACGTTTCTGCAAGGTATCCCTTTCGGAGCCTGTGGAGCTGCTCTCATCACTTTCAGAGGCACTGCTGGAGTACTCTTCGATCGTTGGCCAATTCTCCTTGACCTTTGAACCCTGGTGGGAAACTTTATTTCCTGCCACAGGAACCGGCTTCCTTCCCAAGTCAAAAAGGAAGATCATCCTGGACTCATTCTAGCGTCATCCAATGACTTCAGCCAGGCTATTCCTGTAATTATCTGGGGAAGTCATCCCAAGCCATCCTGAAGTCTGCCCACAGGGCTAAATATTTAAATGAGATGACTCTTACTGTAATCACAAAAACTACTCCAGGATGGTGTCCTGATTACTTCAATTAAAAACGCGTGATGATCCTTTACAACTCCAAGAATACTAATTGACAACTGCAGGATGAGTGTGAATTACTCCAGGATGGTGTCCTGATTACTTCAATTAAAAACGCGTGATGATCTTGTACTTCTCAAGGAATACTAACTGACAAGTGCAGGATGAGTTTGAAATACTACCGGATGATTTCAGGACAACCTCATGGTTACTGTCTACAACCACTGGATGATTTGCTAATATCTTCAGAATTATTATGCATTACTGTAGTATGATTTTATGACAACTTCAAATTGGAGTTAATGTACACAAGGGTATTGGGAAAACACTACGGTACATCCCCTCATCACTGCCTAACAACCAAGAGTACTCAGTGGAATTATTTAGAAGTAATCCCAATTCGTAACATCCAAGAGTATCCACTGGATGGGCACTCTTGGCTATTGCTTAGGTGTCTTTAGTACTATAACTGAGCGTGGTGATGGATTGTGTAGCTGTATATAGTCACAGTGTTACATGTGTGTAGTTAGTAAGCCATGCAGTGAAGTGTTCTAAATCCCAGTTGGCAAATAGTTTAATTATTGTTCTGACGCTTTGTTTAAGAATGGGATTTAAGTGCAAATGGATATTGAACTCTGCAGCTATATGGTGTGAGAGGATGTTCATGTGGAAAGTCTATGTGGATAGCAGATGCTGACTGCAAAGAGGAGATATTAACATATGTAGTGTGGAACAAAAAGGCATGGGACTTTAGGTGTATACGTGTCATGCTAAGGCCGAATACATAGAGTTGAGTACTGTTTGTGAATGGTAGAACAGTGCAGCACTGGATAAAAGAGTAAGGATAAGGCGTGTGAAATATGTTGTGCAGTAAATTTGGACAGATGATTTGAAGAGTGCTTGTAAAGATAACAGGGCATAGTGGATGTTGAGACTGGATATGGAGAGCTTCTATGAAGAGCATACTCACGGGTTGCTCAGGTGACGGCACTGGAAACATTCACCTTCGAGCAGGCGTCAGGACCGGGCAGGTTTCCAGTGCCGTCACCTGAGCAACCCGTGAGTATGATTCGAGGCTACCCAGATCACTACGTAAGCAAAATCTCCTGCTCTACAAACGGCTATGATGTAAGTTAAATCTAACGCCTCACTTTTGTTCCTTTTACCCTTTGGGTATTTCCTACTGTTATGCTCTCTTTCCAACTTACAGCCCTAGATGGTGTGGGCCTCCTACGCCGCTTTTTAAACTCAAGGAGCAACTCCAGCTCCTACTTTAGGTAAGATTACTCTAAATGCACCTTTCTGTGTTGTAACTACGATTCGAGTTGGACATACAACACACGTGTCTACTTGACTCTCCCAGTGGATGACACGCCGGGTGAGCCCGTTGCACAGCCAGGTTGGAGGTGTCTGGGCCCCGCGGGGTACAGCAGTTTACCTATCGAACCTCTAGCTGGGTTCTGTGACCGCCACCGGGGCCCGGGACCAACCACATCTTGACTGGCATAGGACCACACCCACGCCTCCTCGCTCCTATAGAAATCTGAGAACAGCCTGGGCTTCAGGGTGCACGACATTATGACTGTCTCATTGTAAAAGTGTGATCTCTCAGGATCACTATGTACTTATGCGGACCGACAAGGCCAGTCCGCATATGTTTTTAACTTCTGCATTTCTCCTTCTTTTATCTTCCCTTTGATCTAGGTCTAATTCAAAGGGGGCATAACATACCTCTCCCTGCAGACACCACCTGTTTAGGAGACACTAAACCCCCCCCCTTTATTGCCGAGTGGGAGGGCGATATTTTACCCCCCGCCACTACACATAGTCTGGGCACCTCTCCCCACACTATTCACCTCTACTGGTCCTGATGAAGCGCCCCGGATCATTTTGACCACCACTAGGCGCGAAACATGTCGACCAATTGACCTGTACCTTTAGTTACTACTAAACACATCACGTTTTAATTAGTAACACTTTTGCCACGTATTTTAATGTACCAAGGGTACCTTCTTATTAAACTAGCTTCCCTGGTAACCCTTAGGTATTTTTATTCCTGCACACACCACTAGCACCACTGACCTTGGTACTTCCCCTCCACATACCCGCATGCACCAAACGGCAGCGCTCTTAAAAGATCTCCGCTAAAGAGACCCTTCGGGGGACCCGTAGGGCATTGCACCGCCGGCCCGACGAGGAGCACCGCCCGATGATGAAGCATGACATCCCTCGGGATGTGTGAGGGCAACACGAGACACTCATGCTGTCTCCCCCCCTTCCTAAGTACCCCACCCTAGACCTCTATCATATAGATCCTTCTCTTTACTTTCTCTCTGTTGAGGTACGGTCTGGGTTGATTTTCAATCAGACCGACCCTGGAACAGTGCCTTACAGTAATTACCCAATTGACTTTTCGGAGCACAGGCACTGGACCACTAACCTGCTCCTGGTCCCCCCCCTCCCTCCTTTTTTGGATACAGTATTTAGCACGGCGGATCAGCCGAGGGACCCTCTCTTTCACCTGTCTTTCCCCCCTTTTTTTCTTCTCCCTCTCCTTTCTTTCTTCTTCCTCTCCCACTCCCTTTTCCACTCCCTGAACCTTAATCTCCCCGAGACATGTCTTTTTCAACCCTGGGGGAGAACCTAGGCCTCAGCTACGGTGAGGACATTGTGGCTGAAATCCTGAGAACTCCATCACTCTTAGATGGTGATGGCAACACAGCAGGGACCAGCGCACAAGGCGACTGGAATACCCTTACTTCTCTCAAAAAACTTCAGGTTAAGACCGCTCTTCACGGTTCTATTATGACCGAATACCTCAGAGCAAACTCAGCACCTAACGGATTGTTGGTCCGCACGGCACCAAGGATCTTTTTGGAAGACCTTATATTCAGACGCGAATGGAGCCAAATTGCATGGAAATGCACTCGAGATTGGATCATTTTGATCATCAGTACCGCAAAACGGTTGTCGGATGCCTTGATTGTCAAAATTAATATAGCTGAGAACGGCCTAAAAACCAGTATCAGCCTTTCTGCATATAAAACTCGCTTAGCAGAAATAAACTCAGAAATCTCTGACCACCGAGATTACCTGCTTAACCAGAAGATAAACAAACTACAAAAGGACCTGAAGAGATTCGATAGGGAGAAAATCTATCCCTATACAAAAGAGGATTTCCAACCCACAGAGACCGACACAATCTCTGACGATGGATCATCCACGTCCAACCGTTCAGGTCACTCTTCGGGTAGCAACTCGAGTAACAATAGCTGGGGTCGTCGTTCCAACCCACAGGGTCTATTACCACCACCACTAGGGCCACCACCTTTTTATGGTTTCCCGCCCCAACCATTCCCACAACACGGACCCATGTGGTACCCACCATACAACCCACTACAACAGGGTTTTCAGCAACCGTTCCTCCATAACCCTCCTCCACCTTTTCAGAACAGAGGCAGGGGCAGAGGCAGAGGAAGAAGAAGAGGGAACAAACAGGTACATTGGCAAGATCCGGACAACCAACAGAGAACAACGAGAAGCATGGCACAACACCAACAAAAAAACTGATCGTCAACCTGTCTTCGAGACCTCTTAGCACCGACGAGACCACAGCCTTGGAACTAGGACTTGGGTTTGTGCCCACCCCACAGGAGGATAACTTCAGAACCAACGAGGAACTGCATCAACTGTTTCGCAAAGTGAGACTGAGGGCCTTTTTCAAAGACAACCAAACACAGACTGAGGACGACACTGGCCTGAGACCTCCGTCGAAATTCACCCCCAGCGCTGGTATGGTCCCACACGAGGTCCTCACTTTCGAAAAAGCTGTCCTCAAGGAGGTTAACCGACTAGAACCTCCTAACGCCTACAACAACTTCCCCAAAAAACTACGGAGGGCGGTGACCACCCTTCAGAATGATGATTCCATCATAATAAAACCTGCGGACAAAGGGGGAGCCACTGTGATCCTCGACATACAGGATTATGAGAAGGAGTGCTTGCGCCAACTCAACAACACTGAGTACTACGAGATTCTAGAGACCGATCCTACTTCAAGGCTACTGAATCAGATCAGGACCATGGTCAACGAAGCAGCCACAGAGGGATGGATCACCTCTAAAGAAGCAGCCTTTCTGGTGAATTCGTCTCCTAGGATGCCCTACTTCTACCTTCTACCTAAAATTCATAAGGGGGTTACCCCTTGCCCCGGCCGTCCGATCGTGTCAGGGATAGGCTCCCTTCTGGAACCCTTGAGTCAGTTCAGTGACTTCTTTTTGCGCCCTTTGGTCCAGGCCACTCCAGCTTACCTCAAAGACACCAGAGATGTGCTCAACCTCATCCAAACCATCAATGATGAAAACACTGAGGAAATCAACTTACTGCTCACATTGGATGTGGAAGCACTGTATACGAATATCCCGCAGGAAGCAACCATCGAAGTGGTAAGCAGTCTGTTACATAACTCAGAACTTCCAACTTCGACACCGGCAAGCTTCATCTCGGCCCTCATTACCCTTGCTCTCACTAACAACTATTTTATGTACAAAACCACCATCTACCACCAGGTACAAGGGACCAGCATGGGGAGCACTTTTGCGCCGAGCCTGGCGGGACTGTACATGTCACACTTTGAGGCCAACCACATCTTCACAGACGCCAACCCATTTCATCGACATATGGTCACTTGGAAACGGTATATAGACGATGTGCTGATCCTATGGAGAGGACAGGCATCTAAGACAATAAAATTCTTTGAGTGGATCAACAATCTGGACCCCCATTTACGCTTCACCATGACTTCCAGTGACGAGAAAATCCCCTTCCTGGACTTATTGATCCAACTAGAAAATGGGATACTTCACACCAGCACGTACAAAAAAGAGACTGACTGCAACAGCCTCCTGAGCTTTAAGAGCCACCACCCTAAAGCTCTACGGGAGAACCTACCCTATGGCCAATTTCTCAGGATCAGGCGAAATTGCAGCAAACTACAGGACTTTGAGAGACAAGCCTACACCCTATCTGACAATCTGGCGAAGAGGCACTATCCAGTAAAAGTAATTAACCAAGCCAAAAAACGGGCTAGAAACAACCCTCGTGAGGGCCTCCTGGAAACAAGAGAGCCCGAGACCAACAACGTGATCACCTGCGTCACAACCTTTACCCCCCTCTCCAACAAAATTAAAAAAATCATCAACCGCAACTGGAAAATCATCAATAGTGATACACTTAACATCCCAGCACCTCGGTTTGCCTTCAAAAGAACCAGCAATTTGAGAGACCAACTGATCAATACACGGCCACGCAAGAAACCAGCGAGAATAGAGAACACTCTCTGGGATTTGCCAGCAGTCAAGGGGCACTACCCGTGTGGCTCATGCAGTGCTTGCACCACGACACGACACACGAAAGTCTTAGAAATTGGCGAGCTGAAGTGGGAACAAAGGAAGCACACGAATTGTAACACCACAAATTGTGTATACTTGATCTCGTGTCCCTGCGAACTTTACTATGTAGGCATGACCACCAGACCCATCAAAACTAGGATCAGCGAACACAAAAGTACCATCAGACGAGCGCGCGCAGCCACAAAACTGACGAACCACTTTCTGGAAAAAGGACACCCGTGCGAAGCGATCCAATGGACCATTCTGGAATCCAACAATAACTGGAGTAGTGAGTCGCTCTTTAGGCGTGAACAACGCTGGGTGCACCGTCTGCACACAGACACCCAGGGGCTTAATGACGATATCCCATGGACTGAGCTCTAACATTGACACTGTTGTGTGCATGTACTATGTGTAAACCGTTCTACACCAGCCTGAAGCAACATAACTGAATAATTAGTGTGTCACATTAGCGTTTAGGTGCACTGCTCATTTGAAAACATTAGCCTGCAACGGATGTGAACTCTCACACCTTTAACACCCGTGAGCAAGTTCACATATGCCCCCGCCCACATACCACCACCTCCTCGACCCGGGCAATCTTACAGGATGGGCAGACAATGTCACACCCATGTTTTGCCACTTTTTTGTGATCTGGTCTTTGGCTCCTGGCTTTACATTTTGTAAACAAGGCCCGCATGCGCTAGTAACTAACACACACCACGCATGCGCCAAAAGCACCTCCTCACGCATGCACAAGAGAACACTGGAAACATCTTACTTCACCGCGCATGCGCAGCTCCGGCCTCTCATGACCTTCCGTGCCGTCAGAACCGGAAACAGGTACCTCCTTCAATCACGGGGCTCAGTCTTTAAATACAATGGGGAAGGCAAACAACATTCACCTTCGAGCAGGCGTCAGGACCGGGCAGGTTTCCAGTGCCGTCACCTGAGCAACCCGTGAGTATGATTCGAGGCTACCCAGATCACTACGTAAGCAAAATCTCCTGCTCTACAAACGGCTATGATGTAAGTTAAATCTAACGCCTCACTTTTGTTCCTTTTACCCTTTGGGTATTTCCTACTGTTATGCTCTCTTTCCAACTTACAGCCCTAGATGGTGTGGGCCTCCTACGCCGCTTTTTAAACTCAAGGAGCAACTCCAGCTCCTACTTTAGGTAAGATTACTCTAAATGCACCTTTCTGTGTTGTAACTACGATTCGAGTTGGACATACAACACACGTGTCTACTTGACTCTCCCAGTGGATGACACGCCGGGTGAGCCCGTTGCACAGCCAGGTTGGAGGTGTCTGGGCCCCGCGGGGTACAGCAGTTTACCTATCGAACCTCTAGCTGGGTTCTGTGACCGCCACCGGGGCCCGGGACCAACCACATCTTGACTGGCATAGGACCACACCCACGCCTCCTCGCTCCTATAGAAATCTGAGAACAGCCTGGGCTTCAGGGTGCACGACATTATGACTGTCTCATTGTAAAAGTGTGATCTCTCAGGATCACTATGTACTTATGCGGACCGACAAGGCCAGTCCGCATATGTTTTTAACTTCTGCATTTCTCCTTCTTTTATCTTCCCTTTGATCTAGGTCTAATTCAAAGGGGGCATAACATACCTCTCCCTGCAGACACCACCTGTTTAGGAGACACTAAACCCCCCCCCTTTATTGCCGAGTGGGAGGGCGATATTTTACCCCCCGCCACTACACATAGTCTGGGCACCTCTCCCCACACTATTCACCTCTACTGGTCCTGATGAAGCGCCCCGGATCATTTTGACCACCACTAGGCGCGAAACATGTCGACCAATTGACCTGTACCTTTAGTTACTACTAAACACATCACGTTTTAATTAGTAACACTTTTGCCACGTATTTTAATGTACCAAGGGTACCTTCTTATTAAACTAGCTTCCCTGGTAACCCTTAGGTATTTTTATTCCTGCACACACCACTAGCACCACTGACCTTGGTACTTCCCCTCCACATACCCGCATGCACCAAACGGCAGCGCTCTTAAAAGATCTCCGCTAAAGAGACCCTTCGGGGGACCCGTAGGGCATTGCACCGCCGGCCCGACGAGGAGCACCGCCCGATGATGAAGCATGACATCCCTCGGGATGTGTGAGGGCAACACGAGACACTCATGCTGTCTCCCCCCTTCCTAAGTACCCCACCCTAGACCTCTATCATATAGATCCTTCTCTTTACTTTCTCTCTGTTGAGGTACGGTCTGGGTTGATTTTCAATCAGACCGACCCTGGAACAGTGCCTTACAGTAATTACCCATCCATCCATTCTTTCATTCAGCCATCCTTTCACTTACTCATCCATCCTTTCACACATCCACCCATCCTTCCTTTCACTACTCCATTCCTACATCCATCCTTTCACTATTTCATCTATCCATGCATCCCTTCACTCACCCACCCCTCCACCATATCACTGATCCGCCCACCTTCCCTGTACCGAGTTGCAAACAAAAGAACCCCACACTTCCTGCATCTGGTAAAACAGAGGGTTGACAATTAACACCACTGAAGAATAGGGAACATAATGCTAATGAACAGTCTATGTGGCGAGTAGAGAGCGCATGCAGAGGATGGAGACCAAGTGTCCGGAGTGTGCAGTTTGTAAAGCAGACGCAGAGACCCAGGTAGTAAAATTAAAGTGGCCCCGTAAATCAGCTAGTTTAAAATTGGCCCACAGTTATAAATCAGGCAGTTTTGACCTTGTATAGCCATTTGTATAGGTTTTTACACTGTGTATTGGGACCCACATTCTTTGTGCTTGCTGCATGCAATGTGGTACTAACTGGGAAAGCAACAGTAAACAGTGGCCCACCAGAACCACAAAACCAGTCCACAAACAGCCTAAATAATGCCCCACATTCTGACCTATCAGATCAGCCGTTGTGGCACTACCAGGCCAGTCCGACCCTGAGCAAACTTGAAAGAGTAGTAATATAAAGGACGACTATCAGGAAAATAGAGCAAGGGTTCAGGAGGAAGAAAGCAAGCTTCACCGGGACGAGAGGGAAGTGTTGAACCTGGGTGGAGAGGTGAAGAAAGATGCATAAGAAAAAAAAAGATGAAAAGCGTATTTTTGTCTCGAGTGTGAAAAGAGAATTATTAGTTATCGGAGAGAATGGAAACACGCAAAAAAAAAAAAAAAAAAACAAGACCGAGAGAGGAGTCCTCGACCCCTACTTAAAGTGCAACCCTGGTCAATCTCTCACCTTGGGGGGAGGGGAATTCAGTGCCTTATTTGCCTTTGTTTCTCCCTGCTATTGCGACTACACTCATTCCCTTCCTGCTAGAGCGCTACACTCGAATTCAAACCAAGCACCTTCCTCTGTTTGTATCTGAAATGAGAAAGAAAGCGCCATTTCTTGTCCTGGAGCAAGGTAAGCGCAGCTCGGAAGGATCGGCATTTCCCCTTGTTTGAGCAGCAGCACAAAGAACACACACGAGCCGCCTGTGGTCGAGTAGCCCGATTGCAGGTCTGGACACACAATCCTCCTGCTGATTGGCCGAAATGGCCTGTAGGCGGACAAAGGTCACAAAGGTTGGTTGCAGGAAAGGCCGTTTCCATTTGTCAACCAACTTTATTGAAAACTCAAGAAAGGCTAGAAGACAGCGCTGCCGTTCTGAACGCAGCGAGAAGAATGCACATTTTCAAAATCATAATCTATTATACTCTTGAAGTCTATTAATGAAATATTCACTTCATGAGAGTGAAAGGGTTTTTGGTATAATAATTAACAGTCCGCATAAAGTTATAACAATGATATTGAGTTAAACATCTATCGTGAACCTCATTAGGTATGGCTGTTATTTCACTGCTACGATATCTATAGTTCAATTAAAACGTGACACATTTTGCTTTTCGAAAGCTTTTAAACTTTCAATAGAAAGTTCTGTTATTATTTATATACCAGAGGTGCCACAGGTATATGTATAAAAATATGCATATAGGCAAACAAGAAAACTACAATTATCAGGCAACATGAACTATCAATTTCTTTGGAGATGGCAACCAGTGCTGAAAAGTAGGGGAAACCCACCTGATCTCACTTCCGGCAGCTAATTTCCCTGAGAAAAATGCTGAATTTGTCCTGTTGTCTGATAATACAGCAGCGCCTGCAAGCTGTTTGTATTCGGCTGGGTGCAGCAACGTGCAGGCAGTAGGAGGGCTTTCTTATTTCAACATTCAGCTGGGAGCAAAAGTTATCTTACCTCTATTAAAATCCCCTCAAAATTGCAGGGCACACAATGGTCTCTCCAACAGGTATCTTAACCCTGTAAGATATTTTAAAATGCAACCTCTATGTAACCAATTGAGTAACCTAGAAGGGATTTACTGTCACATTGTCATCTGTTACCAATATCTTTGCAGCAAATAAAAAATAATAATATTATGTTGCTACCAATGTTGCGGGTATCAGTGGCACCCAAAATTGGCAAAAGAGGGTGCCTGAGGAAGATGTGTCCTGCCTCTCGGATCCGTAGGCAGCGATGCCCGACAGGGGTGCATACATGGGCACTAGAACATCCCAGGGAGAAATACAGCACACTCCCACAAGGTTAGGACTGGAGCTGTGCTTCCGTAGAGCTGCAGACACTTTAAACATGCCTATTTCAAAGTGGAATACTCTGCTAAAACAGCTACCATTGATTTCAGGCTGAAAATGAATGATTATGAGTAAAATAAAGTTCCGCAAAAATGCCGCTAAATTTCCATATTTGTGCCGCTAAATTTCCATATTTGTGCCGCTAAATTTGCTAATCCATGCCGCTAAATCCTGGGGGGTCTGGCTATGGGCCACGGCTGTGTGTAGGCTGGAGTCATTTTACTCTATTGTCCCAGGGCCCATTCTACTATGACTCTGCAAAACTGGGCAAACTTCAACCTTTTCAACACTAGCTTCTCGGTGGTAGCAATGGTGAGCAGTCACAGGCTTCTCATGGAGGTAAGTTTGGTGGCACACAGGTTCAGCACTCAACACTACACCCAGCCATGCAATAATGTGATTGTCCAACCCAGTGCTACTCTTATGGAAAAAACAGGTACTTTATTCTACATTAAGGCACAATACAGACGGACACATTCTTTTTTTGTTAGGCTCCGGGAGATTAAGTGATATGCCCAGGATCACAGTATTTTCAGCCTCCCTGCCGAGGCTCGAACCAGATAACCATCTCCGAGGTCGACCATATGCCTTTACCACGCATGCCATGACAACGCAAAGGCGTGCACGGTGAATGCATAAAGTTTGTAAAAGTGTTTATGGTAAATATATATATATTTTTTAATATGATATGTATATATATATTTTATTTTAATTTTTTTTTTAAAAATACTAAAAACAAAAAAAGGCCTTTTTATCCCAAAACCTAAACACCCCTAACATTGTTAAATTACCCATACTACCCCAATACCCATGCCCACTAAAATCTTAAATTACCCTTGGCACCCCAAATCCACCCTGAACCCTAAAACACACCCTGACCACTAACAATACCCCTACACCCCCAAACCCACCCTGAACCCTTAACCTACCCTAGCACCCCAAAACCTAAACTGAACCCTGTACACTAAAATTACCCTGAGCACCCCAAAAAAAAAAAAAAACCTTGATCCCTAAATTTTCTACTACACCCCAAACCTAAAGCCACCCTGAACCCTAAAAATCCCCTAGCACCTCTAAACCCAAACACACCCTGAACCCTAAAAATTCCCCTACACCCCAAATCCCTAACCCACCATGCTACTTAAAAATACCCCAGCACCCCTAAAACTAAACCCACCCTGAACCCTAAAAATACCCCAGCACCCCAAAACCCAAACATACCCTTAACCCTAAAATTACTCATAACCACTAAAAATAAACCTGCACCCCAAAACCTAAAATGACCCTGAACCCTAAAAATACTCCTGCACCCCAAAACCTAAACCCACCCTGAACCCCAAAAATACCCTGGGCACCCCAAAACCCAAACATGTCCTTAACCCTAAAACTACCCCGGACCACTAAAAATAAACCTGCACCCCAAAACCTAAACCTTAAACAAACCCCTGCACCCCAAAAACTAAACCCACCCTGAACCCTAAAAATACCCCAGCACCCCAAAACCCAAACATACCCTTAACCCTAAAATTAGCCATGACCTCTAAAAATAAACCTGCACCCCAAAACCTACAATGACCCTGAACCCTAAAAATACCCCTGCACCCCAAAACCTAAACCCACCCTGAACCCCAAAAATACCCTGGGCACCCCAAAACTCAAACATGCCCTTAACCCTAAAACTACCCCTGACAACTAAAAATAAACCTGCACCCCAAAACCCAAACCCTAAAAATACCCCTGCACCCTAAAATCTAAACCCACCCTGAACCCTAAAAATACCCCAGCATCCCAAAACCCAAACATGCCCTTAACCCGAAAATTACTCCTGACCACTAAAAATAAACCTGCACCCCAAAACCTAAACCCACCCTGAACCCTAAAAATACCCCTGCACCCCAAAATCTAAACCCACCCTGAACCCTAAAAATACCCAGACACCCCAAAACCTAAACCCACCCTGAACCCTATAAATACCCCAGCACCCCAAACGCCTTAACCCTAAAATTACCCCTGAACCCCAAAACATATAACCCTGCACTCCAAAACCCAAACCCTATACATACATTATACTTACATATAAATCACATATACTTCTACCATTCATGCATTTACAACAAATTTCGTTGTAAAAGCATGTGTGGTAAATGCATATGCATTGTAATGCCATGCGTTGTAATGGCATTGCCGAGTAATGGTAGTTGCATTGTGATGGTATGCGGGGTGATGGTAGTAGTGGTAAAAGATTAGTTGTAATGGGTGTTTACCTCTTGCACTAGAAGTATAATCATTCTCAAAACATAAGGAGAAATTTCATCATGTTAAGAAGAAATGATGCTTGTGGAGATTTGGATGTTTATTTTCAAATCATCAAGCACAATTGGATCTTATGAAGTAATCACATACTCATTCTTAAATCCTCCTGAAGTCATCAGGAATAGTCACACCTTGTGAAGTCATCGCATACTCATTCTTAAGTCTTCCCGAAGTCATCAGGAATAGTCACACCTTGTGAAGTCATCGCATACTCATTTTTAAATCCTCCTGAAGTCATCAGGAATAGTCACACCTTGTGAAGTCATCAGATGCTCATTTTCAAGTCATCCACAAGTCATCGAGCTCAAGTTTCTAAACTCTGCTGATGACTTCAAGAGCTTGATGATGTCTGATGATGTGAAAATGACTTCTAGAGTAGTTGGATGATCATCTAATGACTCTGGGATTGCTTCTAAAGTAATCCTGTTTGACCTGGGTTGTCTGCAAGGCACGTGATGGCTTCCGAGAAGGTGGTTGGGCTGGGGAGGGAGGTCTATAAGATCTTGGCTTTGCAGGAGGCTCTGGTCGAGAACAAACATTGACTCCCTTGATGTTACCTGACAGAGATGAGATTGCGGGCTTAATTTCACGCTTACAGACAGGAGAGATTTCCTATTGTAACTTCTCTCTTCCTAAGCCCTTCCTTGGCTTCCGCTCAGCTGCTGTTCTACTGCTGGCCTCCCTTTTAAGGGGTAGAGAGCCCTGGCTTGGAGGTCTTCCATCACTAGCCTGGTTCCCCCCAACACGGGAATCTTCCTGGCCCTCCAGCCACTTGGCAAGAACCTCGAAAGCTTTCTCGGTAGTTGCTAAATTGGCATTTTCATATGGCGCCTCTGGGGCCCATGAACTATCATTAAGTTGAGGACGGAGATGAATTGCATGGTTGAGGGGTCGCTCTGATATCTGGGGAGGTGGGCTGGGACCATCAAGACACAGGTCATTAATTGCTATAAAATCTCTCTGGAACTGCTGCTTCACTCGCTCCAGCTGGGCCCGCATTCTTTCTTCTTCCAAATGACTTTGCCCAAAGCGTACTGGGTTCCGTCTGGCAGCCATATCTAAAACTCGTGAGGGCCTCTGGAGGCTCCGCCGTCCCTGGGGAGGGCTCAGCACAGCTCTCCGGTAACCGATCCCGGAGCGTCCGTCTCCAGGCAACCGAGGTCACGTGCTTGCCGCATCCGCAGCCGTATCCAGGCAACGGGGCCGGCTGCTTCAAACACGCCCAACCGCCTGTGAAAACCACCCGAAGAAGAGGCGCCTAAGTAACGATGTAAAGAGGAGGCAGTGTGTCACGTTGGATTCAGCCGCTTGGAGCCCCGCGTGTGGCCCCCATTCCTCTCTGCCACAGTGAGCCTCGTGCTCGCCCCCGACATGTGCCTCCTGGAGTCCTGGGCCCCTGCCGTCCAACTTAGGCCCCGCGCACTGGCGGACCGCCTCCGCGGAGCCGTCACTTTAATGTGTTTGCTAGATGTGAAGGCTTTCCTTCCTCTTCTGTTTGTCCCGACTCTGGAGCATGTGTGCATTGCTATGTCTTTACAATGCTCACTTTTTCATGTGTTCTTTTTCCCCCATTCTCTTTGTGTTGCCTTCTTGCTTTTGTGCTTTCTCACTACCAGCTGTAATTTCCTCTCTTTAGCACCTTTCATCCCCACGCCCGGTGTTTCTTCCACCCCTCGTCCCCATGTTGTTTCCCCACCCAGCCCCTTGTAACTTCCCTGCCACCCTCTTTAAAGATAAAAGAGCGCTTTCAAGCTTTTTTCCCCAACTCGGATTGGTAACTAAAAAGAACAAGCATTTGCAATGCAATAGATCTCGCATTTACATGAGTTTGATCTATTGACATTGCAAATAACAATGCCTTTTATATTAGTTTTCCTTTTAAAAACCTAAATAAAAGGCATTGTCATTTAAAATGCCAATAGCTTTAACATGTGTAACTGCAAGACCTATTGCATTGCAAATGCTTGTTATAATGACCCGGGAGTGGCAGCATGGGCAGCGGACACGGGCAGGACGCTGCCGGCCTCCCATTTAAGGGCATTCCACTCGTTATCAATGGCAGCGTGAATAAAGCAAAGTGCAGCCACCATATTTAAAGAACACAGTTCAGGGTGCCCGGTACAACAATTAGAGAAAATAAAGAGTTCTTACCAACAACTGATCAAGAATAGAAGTGGAAAGACACTGTAGTTAGGCTGCGCTGCTCAGCAAAAAACCGGAAGTGAGGTATCGACGCCTTAACCACTTAGGAGGAAGCAAAGAATAGTGAAGCTGCTTTCAACCAATGGAAGCCAGCAAGTGGAAGCAAAGCCCTGCATCACATACAGCAGGTCTTCCAGACAGTGCATGTACTGCCTAGGCTCAACCTAAAAAGGGGAAATACCATACAGTTCGCTGCGACTGTATACCAGTGTGAAGAAGCTCAGCACAACTTCTGTTTGTTGTGACAAGTACTGTGGACCAAGGTCTGCTAGTCTCCCTGTTAGGGTGAGAGGACATCATCCAGGAGAATCCACCACACATGCTTTGGAGCCTGAATTGCCAGTGTGTACCTGCCGAGACCAGAGGACCCTGTGAAGATGAGGAGAAAACAGTCAGTATGAGGATAAAGCTTCTCTTATCACCCTAGATGCGCTCCCTTTTCCAAAGCTCAGAGATGCACCACATGCAGTGAGCATGAGGATCAAGCTTCACATCTCACCCTATATGTGCTCCTCTTCCTAGTGAGAGGCACTGCTTTTAGAGAGTATGAAGCTAAATCTTCACATTTTACCCTAGTTATGTTCCCTCATGTCGAAATGCCCCCAACCCCATAGAGGGGCACCCGCACACATGGCGCGAGGATAAAGCATCTCTTCTCATCCTAGAAGTGCTACCCCCACGTCTTCCTCTACAGAGGCACTGCTTACAACAAGCATGCAGACCAAGCTTCTCTTCTCACCCTAGATGCGCTCCCTCCCAGTTCCCCACGTCCTGTCTCCACATCATACAAGCACCACTCCTAACCCTAGATGTGCTCACATCTTCCAGAGGGACTGCATTCAGTGCACTCAAGGATCAAGCTTCACATCTTACCCTAGATGTGCTCCTCTTCATAGGGCGAGACACTGCTTTTAGGAAGTATGAAGATAAATCTTCACTTTTTACCCTTGTTATGCTCCTGCATGTCCTCTCCCAAGCGAGAGGAACTACATACAGCAAGCCGGAGAATCAAGCTTCACTTCTCACTCTTGAAATGCCTCCATCCCCATTGAGGGGCACCCGCACACATGGCGCGAGGATAATGTTTCTCTTCTCATCCTAGAAGTGCTACCCCCTCGTCCTCCTCTACGGAGGCACTGCTTACAACAAGCATGCAGACCAAGCTTCTCTTCTCATCCTAGATGTGGCTCTTCCCACTCTCACGTCCTGTCCCCACATTGAGGCACTTCATACAAGTGCCACTCCTCACCCAAAGATGTGCTCACATCTTCCAGAGGGACTGCATAAAGTGGACTTGAGGATCAAGCGTCATTGCTCGCCCTAGATGTGCTCACATCTTCCAGAGGGACTGCATACAGTGGTGTCGTGGATCAAGCTTCAGTCCTCTTCCTACATGTGCTCACATCTTCCAGAGGGACTGCATACAATGGACTTGAGGATCAAGCTTCATTCCTCATCCTAGATGTGCTCACATCTTCCAGAGAGACTGCATACAATGGACTCGAGGATTAAGCTTCACTGCTCACCCTAGATGTGCTCACATCTTCCAGAGGGACTGCATACAGTGGACTCGAGAATCAAGCTTCATTGTTCGCCCTAGATGTGCTCACATCTTCCAGAGGGACTGCATACAGTGGACTCGAGGATCAAGCTTCATTCCTCATCCTAGATGTGCTCACATCTTCCAGAGAGACTGCATACAATGGACTCGAGGTCAAGCTTCATTCCTCATCCTACATGTGCTCGCATCTTCCAGAGGAACTGCATACAATGGACTCGAGGATCAAGCTTCATTCCTCATCCTACATGTGCTCACATCTTCCAGAGAGACTGCCTACAGTGGACTCAAGGATCAAACTTCATTCCTCACCCTGGATGTGCTCACATCTTCCAGAGGGACTGCCTACAATGGACTCCAGGATCAAGCTTAATTTCTCATTCTAGATGTGCTCACATCTTCCAGAGAGGCTGCATTCAATGGACTCTAGGATCAAGCTTCATTGCTCATCATAGATGTGCTCACATCTTCCAGACTCACTGCATGCAGTGGACTTGAGGATCAAGCTTCACTGCTCACCCTAGATGTGCCCACATCTTCCAGAGGGACTGCATACAATGGACTCGAGCATCAAGCTTCATTCATCATCCTAGATGCTCACATCTTCCAGAGGAACTACATACAATGGACTCAGGGATCAAGCTTCATTCCTCATCCTAGATGTGCTCAATGTTCCAGAGAGACTGCATACAATGGACTCCTGCATCAAGCTTCATTCCTCATCCTAGATGTGCTCCCATCTTCCAGAGAGACTGCATACAGTGGACTCGAGGATCAACGTTCATTCCTCATCCTAGATGTGCTCAATGTTCCAGAGAGACTGCATACAATGGACTTGAGCATCAAGCTTCAATCCTCATCCTACATGTGCTCACATCTTCCAGAGGGACTGCATACAGTGGACTCTAGAAGGGACTGCATACAGTGGACTCGAGGATCAAGCTTCATTCCTCATCCTAGTCAAGCTTAATTCCTCATCCTAGATGTGCTCACATCTTCCAAAGGGACTGCATACAATGGACTCGAGCATCAAGCTTCATTCCTCATCCTAGATGTGCTCACACCTTCCAGAGGGACTGCATACAATGGGCTCGAGGATCAAGCTTCATTCCTCATCCTAGATGTGCTCACATCTTCCAGAGAGACTGCATACAGTGGACTCGAGGATCAACGTTCATTCCTCATCCTAGATGTGCTCACATCTTCCAGAGGGACTGCATACAGTGGACTCTAGAAGGGACTGCATACAGTGGACTCGAGGATCAAGCTTCATTCCTCATCCTAGATGTGCTCCATGTTCCAGAGAGACTGCATACAGTGGACTCGAGGATCGAGCTTCATTCCTCATCCTACATGTGCTCACATCTTCCAGAGAGACTGCATACAGTGAACTCGAGGATCAACGTTCATTCCTCATCCTAGATGTGCTCACATCTTCCAAAGGGACTGCATACAATAGACTCGAGCATCAAGCTTCATTCCTCATCCTAGATGTGCTCACAACTTCCAGAGGGACTGCATACAATGGGCTCAAGGATCAAGCTTCATTCCTCATCCTAGATGTGCTCACATCTTCCAGAGAGACTGCCTACAGTGGACTCGAGGATCAAACTTCATTCCTCACCCTGGATGTGCTCACATCTTCCAGAGGGACTGCCTACAATGGACTCTAGGATCAAGCTTCATTCCTCATCCTAGATGTGCTCACATCTACCAGAGGGATGGCATACAATGGACTCGAGGATCAAGCGTCATTGCTCATCATAGATGTGCTCACATCTTCCAGAGAGACTGCATACAGTGAACTCGAGGATCAAGCTTCATTCCTCATCCTAGATGTGCTCACATCTTCCAGAGGGACTGCATACAGTGGACTCGAGGATCAAGCTTCATTGCTCATCCTAGATGTGCTCACATCTTCCAGAGGGACTGCATACAGTGAACTCGAGGATAAAGCTTCATTCCTCATCCTAAGTGTGCTCACGTCTTCCAGAGTAACTGCATACAGTGGACTCTAGGATCAAGCTTCATTGCTCATCCTAGATGTGCTCACATCTTCCAGAGAGACTGCATACAGTAAACTCCAGGATCACGCTTCATTGCTCATCCTAGATAAGATATGCTCACATCTTCCAGAGAGACTGCATACAGTGAACTCGAGGATCAAGCTTCATTCCTCATCCTAGATGTGCTCACATCTTCCAGAGGGACCGCATACAATGGACTCGAGGATTAAGCTTCACTGCTCACCCTAGATGTGCTCACATCTTCCAGAGGGACTGCATACAGTGGACTTGAGAATCAAGCTTCATTGTTCGCCCTAGATGTGCTCACATCTTCCAGAGGGACTGCATACAGTGGACTCGAGGATCAAGCTTCATTCCTCATCCTAGATGTGCTCACATCTTCCAGAGAGACTGCATACAATGGACTCGAGGTCAAGCTTCATTCCTCATCCTACATGTGCTCACATCTTCCAGAGGAACTGCATACAGTGAACTCGAGGATAAAGCTTCATTCCTCATCCTAAATGTGCTCACATCTTCCAGAGGGACTGCATACAGTGAACTCGAGGATAAAGCTTCATTCCTCATCCTAAGTGTGCTCACATCTTCCAGAGGAACTGCATACAATGGACTCGAGGATCAAGCTTCATTCCTCATCCTACATGTGCTCACATCTTCCAGAGAGACTGCCTACAGTGGAATCAAGGATCAAACTTCATTCCTCACCCTGGATGTGCTCACATCTTCCAGAGGGACTGCCTACAATGGACTCAAGGATCAAGCTTCATTTCTCATTCTAGATGTGCTCACATCTTCCAGAGAGGCTGCATTCAATGGACTCGAGGATCAAGCTTCACTGCTCACCCTAGATGTGCCCACATCTTCCAGAGGGACTGCATACAATGGACTCGAGCATCAAGCTTCATTCCTCATCCTAGATGCTCACATCTTCCAGAGGAACTACATACAATGGACTCGGGGATCAAGCTTCATTCCTCATCCTAGATGTGCTCAATGTTCCAGAGAGACTGCATACAATGGACTCCTGCATCAAGCTTCATTCCTCATCCTAGATGCTCACATCTTCCAGAGGAACTACATACAATGGACTCAGGGATCAAGCTTCATTCCTCATCCTAGATGTGCTCAATGTTCCAGAGAGACTGCATACAATGGACTCCTGCATCAAGCTTCATTCCTCATCCTAGATGTGCTCACATCTTCCAGAGAGACTGCATACAGTGGACTCGAGTATCAACGTTCATTCCTCATCCTAGATGTGCTCAATGTTCCAGAGAGACTGCATACAATGGACTCGAGCATCAAGCTTCATTCCTCATCCTACATGTGCTCACATCGTCCAGAGGGACTGCATACAGTGGACTCTAGAAGGGACTGCATACAGTGGACTCGAGGATCAAGATTCATTCCTCATCCTAGATGTGCTCCATGTTCCAGAGAGACTGCATACAGTGGACTCGAGGATCGAGCTTCATTCCTCATCCTACATGTGCTCACATCTTCCAAAGAGACTGCATACAGTGAACTCGAGGATCAAGCTTAATTCCTCATCCTAGATGTGCTCACATCTTCCAAAGGGACTGCATACAATGGACTCGAGCATCAAGCTTCATTCCTCATCCTAGATGTGCTCACACCTTCCAGAGGGACTGCATACAATGGGCTCGAGGATCAAGCTTCATTCCTCATCCTAGATGTGCTCACATCTTCCAGAGAGACTGCCTACAGTGGACTCGAGGATCAAACTTCATTCCTCACCCTGGATGTGCTCACATCTTCCAGAGAGACTGCATACAGTGGACTCGAGGATCAACGTTCATTCCTCATCCTAGATGTGCTCAATGTTCCAGAGAGACTGCATACAATGGACTCGAGCATCAAGCTTCATTCCTCATCCTACATGTGCTCACATCTTCTAGAGGGACTGCATACAGTGGACTCTAGAAGGGACTGCATACAGTGGACTCGAGGATCAAGCTTCATTCCTCATCCTAGATGTGCTCCATGTTCCAGAGAGACTGCATACAGTGGACTCGAGGATCGAGCTTCATTCCTCATCCTACATGTGCTCACATCTTCCAGAGAGACTGCATACAGTGAACTCGAGGATCAAGCTTAATTCCTCATCCTAGATGTGCTCACATCTTCCAAAGGGACTGCATACAATGGACTCGAGCATCAAGCTTCATTCCTCATCCTAGATGTTCTCACACCTTCCAGAGGGACTGCATACAATGGGCTCGAGGATCAAGCTTCATTCCTCATCCTAGATGTGCTCACATCTTCCAGAGAGACTGCCTACAGTGGACTCGAGGATCAAACTTCATACCTCACCCTGGATGTGCTCACATCTTCCAGAGGGACTGCCTACAATGGACTCCAGGATCAAGCTTCATTCCTCATCCTAGATGTGCTCACATCTACCAGAGGGATGGCATACAATGGACTCGAGGATCAAGCTTCATTGCTCATCATAGATGTGCTCACATCTTCCAGAGAGACTGCATACAGTGAACTCGAGGATCAAGCTTCATTCCTCATCCTAGATGTGCTCACATCTTCCAGAGGGACTGCATACAGTGGACTCGAGGATCAAGCTTCATTGCTCATCCTAGATGTGCTCACATCTTCCAGAGGGACTGCATACAGTGAACTCGAGGAGAAAGCTTCATTCCTCATCCTAAGTGTGCTCACATCTTCCAGAGGAACTGCATACAGTGGACTCGAGGATCAAGCTTCATTGCTCATCCTAGATGTGCTCACATCTTCCAGAGAGACTGCATACAGTGAACTTGAGGATCAAGCTTCATTGCTCATCCTAGATTAGATGTGCTCATATCTTCCAGAGGGACTGCATACAATGGGCTCGAGGATCAAGCTTCATTCCTCATCCTAGATGTGCTCACATCTTCCAGAGAGACTGCCTACAGTGGACTCGAGGATCAAACTTCATTCCTCACCCTGGATGTGCTCACATCTTCCAGAGAGACTGCATACAGTGGACTCGAGGATCAAGCTTCATTCCTCATCCTACATGTGCTCACATCTTCCAGAGGGACTGCATACAGTGGACTCTAGAAGGGACTGCATACAGTGGACTCGAGGATCAAGCTTCATTCCTCATCCTAGATGTGCTCAATGTTCCAGAGAGACTGCATACAATGGACTCGAGCATCAAGCTTCATTCCTCATCCTACATGTGCTCACATCTTCCAGAGGGACTGCATACAGTGGACTCTAGAAGGGACTGCATACAGTGGACTCGAGGATCAAGCTTCATTCCTCATCCTAGATGTGCTCCATGTTCCAGAGAGACTGCATACAGTGGACTCGAGGATCGAGCTTCATTCCTCATCCTACATGTGCTCACATCTTCCAGAGAGACTGCATACAGTGAACTCGAGGATCAAGCTTAATTCCTCATCCTAGATGTGCTCACATCTTCCAAAGGGACTGCATACAATGGACTCGAGCATCAAGCTTCATTCCTCATCCTAGATGTTCTCACACCTTCCAGAGGGACTGCATACAATGGGCTCGAGGATCAAGCTTCATTCCTCATCCTAGATGTGCTCACATCTTCCAGAGAGACTGCCTACAGTGGACTCGAGGATCAAACTTCATACCTCACCCTGGATGTGCTCACATCTTCCAGAGGGACTGCCTACAATGGACTCCAGGATCAAGCTTCATTCCTCATCCTAGATGTGCTCACATCTACCAGAGGGATGGCATACAATGGACTCGAGGATCAAGCTTCATTGCTCATCATAGATGTGCTCACATCTTCCAGAGAGACTGCATACAGTGAACTCGAGGATCAAGCTTCATTCCTCATCCTAAGTGTGCTCACATCTTCCAGAGGAACTGCATACAGTGGACTCGAGGATCAAGCTTCATTGCTCATCCTAGATGTGCTCACATCTTCCAGAGAGACTGCATACAGTGAACTTGAGGATCAAGCTTCATTGCTCATCCTAGATTAGATGTGCTCATATCTTCCAGAGGGACTGCATACAGTGGACTCGAGGATCAAGCTTCATTGCTCATTCTAGATGTGCTCACATCTTCCAGAGAGACTGCATGCAGTGAACTCTAGGATCAAGCTTCATTGCTCAGCCTAGATTAGATGTGCTCACATCTTCCAGAGGAACTGCATACAGTGGACTCGAGGATCAAGCCTCATTGCTCATCCTAGATGTGCTCACATCTTCCAGAGGGACTGCATACAGTGGACTCGAGGATCAAGCTTCATTGCTCATCCTAGATGTGCTCACATCTTCCAGAGAGACTGCATACAGTAAACTCGAGGATCAAGCTTCATTGCTCATCCTAGATAAGATGTGCTCACATCTTCCAGAGGGACTGCATACAGTGGACCCGAGGATCAAGCCTCATTGCTCATCCTAGATGTGCTCACATCTACCAGAGGGATGGCATACAATGGACTCGAGGATCAAGCTTCATTGCTCATCCTAGATGTGCTCACATCTTCCAGAGAGACTGCATACAGTGAACTCGAGGATCAAGCTTCATTCCTCATCCTAGATGTGCTCACATCTTCCAGAGGGACTGCATACAGTGGACTCGAGGATCAAGCTTCATTGCTCATCCTAGATGTGCTCACATCTTCCAAAGAGACTGCATACAGTGAACTCGATGATCAAGCTTCATTGCTCATCGTAGATTAGATGTGCTCACATCTTCCAGAGGAACTGCATACAGTGGACTCGAGGATCAAGCCTCATTGCTCATCCTAGATGTGCTCACATCTTCCAGAGGGACTGCATACAGTGGACTCGAGGATCAAGCTTCATTGCTCATCCTAGATGTGCTCACATCTTCCAGAGAGACTGCATACAGTAAACTCGAGGATCAAGCTTCATTGCTCATCCTAGATAAGATGTGCTCACATCTTCCAGAGGGACTGCATACAGTGGACTCGAGGATCAAGCCTCATTGCTCATCCTAGATGTGCTCACATCTTCCAGAGAGACTGCATACAGTGAACTCGAGGATCAAGCTTCTTTGCTCATCTTAGATTAGATGTGCTCACATCTTCCAGAGGGACTGCATGCAGTGCACTCAAGGGTCAAGCTTCACATCTCATCCTAGATGTGGTGCTCCTCGTAGGGAGAGAGACTGCTTTTAGGGAGTATGAAGATAAATCTTCATTTTTTACCCTAGTTATGCTCCTGCATGTCCTTTCGCAATCGAGAGGAACTACATACAACAATCCGGAGAATTAAGCTTCACTTCTCACCCTTGAAATGCCTCCATCCCCATTGAGGGGCACCCACACACATGGCGCAAGGATAACGTTTCTCTTCTCATCCTAGAAGTGCTGCCTCCACGTCCTCCTCTACGTAGGCACTGTTTACAACAAGCATACAGGCCAAGCTTCTCTTCTCATCCTAGATGTGTCTCTTCCCACTCCTACGTCCTGTACCCACATTGAGGCACTTCATACAACTGCCACTTCTCACCCTAGATGTGCTCACATCTTCCAGAGGGACTGCATACGTGAACTCGAAGATCAAGCTTCACTGCTCACTCTAGATGTGCTCACATCTTCCAGAATCCAGAGGGACTGCATACAGTGGACTCGAGGATCAAGCTTCATTCCTCATCCTGGATTTGCCCTCCTCTCCCAGGGAGATGCACTCCATACAGTGGCCACTCGCATCAAGCTTCACTTGTTTTCACTCTAGATGGACCTCACTCTCCAGAGAGAGGTGCCTCCTCCAGTGAGCCTGAGGATAACGCTTGTTTTCTCTGCCTAGATGTGCTCCCCTCTCCCAGAGACAGCATAAACCATATCTTCTCTCTCCAGATGGATTCCTTCCCCCACCTCAAGAGTGAGAGACCGCTTACAGTAAGCATGACTAGTAAGCTCATTCAGTGAGAATGATGATAAAACTTCCCTTCTCATATGCTTCCCTTCCCTCCCTCCATGTGCCACCTTTCCTCCACCCTAGAGAGGCACTGCATACAGTGAGCGTGGGAGTCAAACTTTACTCTTCACACTTGAATTGCCCCCTCGCATACTCTTGCCGAGAGAGGGTATCGGTACAGAAGCATGAGGCTCAATTTTCACTCTTGATGTGCCCCCTCGCATACTCTCATGGATAGAGGGCATCGGTACGGAAGCATGAGGGTCACGCTTCACTCTTCACCCTTGATGCGGCCCCTCGCAGAGGGAGGGGATCGGTGCAGAAGCATGAGGATCAAGCTTCACTCTTCGGCCTTGATGCACCCCCTCTCATCCTCTCGCCGAGAGAGGACATCTGTACAGGAGCATGAGGGTCAAGCTTCACTCTTCACCCTTGATGCGCCCCCTCTCGCCAAGAGAGGGCATCTGTACAGAAGCATGAGGGTCAAACTTCACCCTTGATGCACCCCCTCGCATCCTCTCACCGAGGGAGGGGGATCTATACAGAACCATGAGGGTCAAGCTTCACTCTTCACCCTTGATCCGCCCCCTCACACTCTCTCTCCGAAAGAGGGGATCTCTACGGAAGCATGCGGCTCAAGCTTCACTCTACACCCTTGATGCGCCCCTTCCCATTCTCTCGCCGAGAGAGGGCATCTGTATTGAGGCATAAGGCTCAAGCTTCACTCTTCACCCTTGATGCGCCCCTTGCATTCTCTTGCCAAGTAAGGGATCTGTATGGAAGCATGAGGGTCAAGCTTCACTCTTCACCCTTGATGTGCCCCCTTTCACCAAGAGAGGGCATCTGTACAGAAGCATGAGGGTCAAGCTTCACTCTTCACCCTTGATGCACCCCCTCGCACCCTCTCGCCGAGAGAAGGTATCTGTACGGAAGCATGAGGGTCAAGCTTCACTCTTCACCCTTGATGCACCCCCTCGCATCCTCTCGCCGAGAGAGGGCATCTGTACAGAAGCGTGAGGGTCAAGCTTCACCCTTGATGCACCCCCTCACACCCTCTCGCTGAGAGAGGGCATCTGTACAGAAGCATGAGGGTCAAGCTTCACTCTTCACCCTTGATGCGCCCCCTGTCGCTGAGAGAGGGCATCTGTACAGAAGCATGAGGGTCAAGCTTCACTCTTCACCCTTGATGCGCCCCCTGTCGCTGAGAGAGGGCATCTGTACGGAAGCATGAGGGGTCAAACTTCACTCTTCACCCTTGATGCGCCCCCTCGCATCCTCTCGCCGAGAGAGGGCATCTGTACAGGAGCATGAGGCTCAAGCTTCACACTTCATCCTTGATTCGTCCTCTCGCATCCCCTCGCCGAGGGGGGGGGGGGGATCTGTACAGAAGCATGAGGCTCAAGCTTCACTCTTCATCCTTGATGCGCCCCCTCGCATCCTCTCGCCGAGAGAGGGGATCTGTACGGAAGCACACCGCTCAAGCGTCACTGTTCACCCTTGATGTGCCCCCTCGCATCCTCGCCGAGGGAGGGGATCGGTACGGAAGCATGAGGGTCAAGCGTCACTCTTCACCCTTGATGCACCCCCTCGCATCCTCTCGCGGAGAGGGCATCCGTACCGAAGAATGAGTGTCAAGCTGCACTCTTCACCCTTGATGCGCCCCCTCTCGACAAGAGAGGGCATCTGTACAGAAGCATGATGGTCAAACTTCACCCTTGATGCACCCTCCGCATCCTCTCGCCGAGGGAGGGGATCTGGACGGAAGCATGAGGGTCAAGCTTCACTCTGCACCCTTGATGCGCCCCCTCGCATCCTCTCGCCGAGAGAGGGCATCTGTACAGAAGCATGAGGGTCAAGCTTCACTCTGCCCTTGATGCGCCCCCTCACATACTTTCGCCGAGGGAGGGCATCTGTACAGAAGCATGAGGGTCAAACTTCACTCTTCACCCTTGATGCGCCCCCTCGCATCCTCTCGCCGAGAGAGGGCATCTGTACGGAAGCATGAGGGTCAAACTTCACTCTTGATGCACCCCCTCGCATCCTCTCGCCGAGGGAAGGGATCTGTACGTAAGCATGCAGCTCCAGCTTCACTCTTCACCCTTGATGCACCCCTCGCATCCTCTCGGAGAGAGAGGGGATCTGTAGGGAAGCATGAGGGTCAAGCGTCACTCTTCGGCCTTGATGCGCCCCCTCGCATCCTCTCGCCGAGAGAGGACATCTGTACAGAAGCATGAGGGTCAAGCTGCACTCTTCACCCTTGATGCGCCCCCTCGCATCCTTTCGCCGAGGAAGGGCATCTGTACGTAAGCATGCGGCTCAAGCTTCACTCTTCACCCTTGATGCGCCCCCTCGCATCCTCTCGCCGAGGGAGGGGATCTGTTTGGAAGCATGAGGCTCAAGCTTCACTCTTCACCCTTGATGCGCCCCCTCGCATCCTTTAGCCGAGAGAGGGCATCTGTACGGAAGCATGAGGGTCAAGCTTCACTCTTCACCCTTGATGCGCCCCCTCGCATCTTCTCGCCGAGAGAGGGCATCTGTACAGAAGCATGAGGGTCAAGTTTCACTCCGCCCTTGATGCGCCCCCTCACATACTCTCGCGGAGGGAGGGGATCTGTACAGAAGCATGAGGGTCAAGCTTCACTCTTCACACTTGATGAGCCCCCTCGCATCCTCTTGCCGAGAGGGCATCTGTGCAGAAGCATGAGGGTCAAGCTTCACCCTTGATGCACTCCTTCGCATCCTCTCACTGAGAGGGAATCTGTACAGAAGCATGAGGGTCAAGCTTCACTCTTCACCCTTGATGCGCTCCCTCGCATCCTCTCGCAGAGGGAGGCGATCTGTACAGAAGCATGAGGGTACAGCTTCACTCTTCACCCTTGATGCGCCCCCTCGCATCCTTTAGCCGAGAGAGGGCATCTGTACGGAAGCATGAGGGTCAAGCTTCACTCTTCACCCTTGATGCACCCCCTCGCATCCTCTCGCTGAGAGAGGGCATCTGTACGGAAGCATGAGGGTCAAGCTTCACTCTTCACCCTTGATGCGCCCCATCTCAGCCTATCGCCGAGAGAGGGCATCTATACAGAAGCATGAGGCTGACGCTTCACTCTTCACCGTTGATGCGCCCCCTTTCATCCTCTCGCCGAGGGAGGGGATCTGTACAGAAGCATGAGGGTCAAGCTTCACTCTTCACCCTTGATGCACCCCCTCGCATCCTCTCGCTGAGAGAGGGCATCTGTTCAGAAGCATGAGGGTCAAGCTTCACTCTTCACCCTTGATGCGCCCCTTCGCATGCTATCGCAGAGAGAGGGCATCTATACGGAATCATGAGGCTGAAGCTTCACTCTTGATGCGCCCCCTCGCATCGTCTCACAGAGAGAGGGCATCTGTACGGAAGCATGAGGGTCCAGCATTACTCTTCACCTTTAATGCGCCCCCTCGCATCCTCTCCCCGAGGGAGGGGATCTGTACGGAAGTAGGAGGGTCAAGCGTCACTCTTCACCCTTGATGCGCCCCCTCGCATCCTCTCGCCGAGGAAGGGCATCTGTACGTAAGCATGCGGCTCAAGCTTCACTCTTCACCCTTGATGCGCCCCCTCGCATCCTCTCGCCGAGGGAGGGGATCTGTTTGGAAGCATGAGGCTCAAGCTTCACTCTTCACCCTTGATGCGCCCCCTCGCGTCCTCTTGCCGAGAGAGGGCATCTGTACAGAAGCATGAGGGTCAAGCTTCACTCTTCACCCTTGATGCGCCCCCTAACCGAGAGAGGGCATCTGTACAGAAGCATGAGGGTCAAGCTTCACTCCGCCCTTGATGCGCCCCCTCACATCCTCTCGCCGAGGGAGGGCATCTGTACAGAAGCATGAGGGTCAAGCTTCACTCTTCACCGTTGATGCGCTCCCTTTCATCCTCTCGCCGAGGGAGGGGATCTGTACAGAAGCATGAGGGTCAAGCTTCACTCTTCACCCTTGATGCACCCCCTCGCATCCTCTCGCTGAGAGAGGGCATCTGTAAAGAAGCATGAGGGTCAAGCTTCACTCTTCACCCTTGATGCGCCCCTTCGCATGCTATCGCCGAGAGAGGGCATCTATACGGAATCATGAGGCTGAAGCTTCACTCTTGATGCGCCCCCTCGCATCGTCTCACAGAGAGAGGGCATCTGTACGGAAGCATGAGGGTCCAGCATTACTCTTCACCTTTAATGCGCCCCCCCCGCATCCTCTCCCCGAGGGAGGGGATCTGTATGGAAGTAGGAGGGTCAAGCGTCACTCTTCACCCTTCATGCGCCCCCTCGCTTCCTCTCGCCGAGGGAAGGGATCTGTACGGAAGCATGCGGCTCAAGCGTCACTCTTCTCCCTTGATGCGCCCCCTCGCATCCTCTCGCCGAGGAAGGGCATCTGTACGTAAGCATGCGGCTCAAGCTTCACTCTTCACCCTTGATGCGCCCCCTCGCATCCTCTCGCCGAGAGAGGGCAACTGTACAGAAGCATGAGGGTCAAGCTTCACTCTTCACCCTTGATGCACCCCCTAACCGAGAGAGGGCATCTGTACAGAAGCATGAGGGTCAAGCTTCACTCCGCCCTTGATGCGCCCCCTCACATCCTCTCGCCGAGGGAGGGCATTTGTACAGAAGCATGAGGGTCAAGCTTCACTCTTCACCCTTCTTGTGCTCCCTCGCATCCTCTCGCCGAGAGGGCATCTGTGCAGAAGCATGAGTGTGAAGCTTCACTCTTCACCCTTCTTGTGCTCCCTCGCATCCTCTCGCCGAGGGAGGGGATCTGTACAGAAGCATGAGGGTCAAGCTTCACTCTTAACCCTTGATGTGCCCCCCGCGCATCCTCTCACCGAGGGAGGGGGATCTGTACGGAAGCTTGAGGGTCAAGCTTCACTCTTCACTCTAGATGCGCCCCCTCGCATCCTCTCGCCGAGAGGGCATCTGTGCAGAAGCATGAGAGTCAAGCTTCACTTTTCACCCTTCATGCGCTCCCTCGCATCCTCTCGCAGAGGGAGGGGATCTGTACGGAAGCATGAGGGTCAAGCTTCACTCTTCACCCTTGATGCGCCCCCTCGCATCCTTTAGTCGAGAGAGGCCATCTGTACGGAAGCATGAGGGTCAAGCTTCACTCTTCACCCTTGATGCACCCCCCGCATCCTCTCGCTGAGAGGGCATCTGTACGGAAGCATGAGGGTCAAGCTTCACTCTTCACCCTTGATGCGCCCCATCGCATGCTATCGCCGAGAGAGGGCATCTATACGGAAGCATGAGGCTGAAGCTTCACTCTTCACCGTTGATGCGCCCCCTTTCATCCTCTCGCCGAGGGAGGGGATCTGTACAGGAGCATGAGGGTCAGGCTTCACTCTCCACCCTTGATGCACCCCCTCGCATCCTCTCGCTGAGAGAGGGCATCTGTACAGAAGCATGAGGGACAAGCTTCACTCTTCACCCTTGATGCGCCCCTTCGCATGCTATCGCCGAGAGAGGGCATCTATACCGAACCATGAGGCTGAAGCTTCACTCTTCACCCTTGATGCGCCCCCTCGCATCGTCTCACAGAGAGAGGGCATCTGTACGGAAGCATGAGGGTCCAGCATTACTCTTCACCTTTAATGCGCCCCCTCGCATCCTCTCCCCGAGGGAAGGGATCTGTACGGAAGTAGGAGGGCCAATGTGAGACCGGCCTTGTGGCGTGGACCCTCCTGACCAGTAAGCTACCCTGCAACCACACCTGATCACCGGTATCACAGACTTCCGGCCACCATGGCCAAACAAACCCGATGGCCGGCCGGGGCCCCAGCAAAACCCAAGACACTACCACGCATGCCCGGCCGAGGGAGAGAGAAACCTCCAAGCAAGACCGGGAGACGCCGTCTCTGTCGCACCTCTGATCTCCTCCCCAAGGAGGGTTTCGATCGGCCACCAGGCCCCCGGTGAGCGGGCGCCTCGCATGCTGGGCGTCTGGAGTCCCTCCCAGACCAACCTGAACAGATCAAAGGGCCGAGCGGCAGGAAATCCCGACACACCGCCCCCAGGCACCAAGACCCCTCTCTGCGAGGACTCCGGACTTCAAAGAGGAGGGGGGAGTATAACAAGGGGTGCTGAAGGGACAGGAGGTAGAGAAGACCTGGACCTACGAGAGCCCTGCTTACCTGGTCGCGGCTCGACCGATCTCTGAACCCAAGGATGCTACCCGACCCACGATACCATCTGAGCCCTGCTGACGCTGTCGCGGCTCCCCGAACTCTGAAACCATCTGAGCCCTGCTGACGCTGTCGCGGCTCCCCGAACTCTGAAACCATCTGAGCCCTGCTGACGCTGTCGCGGCTCCCCGAACTCTGAAACCATCTGAGCCCTGCTGACGCTGTCGCGGCTCCCCGAACTCTGAAACCATCTGAGCCCTGCTGTCGCGGCTCCCCGAACTCTGAAACCATCTGAGCCCTGCTGACGCTGTCGCGGCTCCCCGAACTCTGAACCATCTGAGCCCTGCTGACGCCGTCGCGGCTCCCCGAACTCTGAACCATCTGAGCCCTGCTGACGCCGTCGCGGCTCCCCGAACTCTGAAACCATCTGAGCCCTGCTGTCGCGGCTCCCCGAACTCTGAAACCATCTGAGCCCTGCTGACGCTGTCGCGGCTCCCCGAACTCTGAACCATCTGAGCCCTGCTGACGCTGTCGCGGCTCCCCGAACTCTGAACCATCTGAGCCCTGCTGACGCCGTCGCGGCTCCCGAGAATCTGAAACCACCTGTGCCTGCTGAGAGACTCGTGGCGCTCCCCTCCAGGAGAATCGTCGGAGATTGCCGAGTGAACCCAAATCCCCCAGCTCGAGGATTGAGAGCTGTGTGAAGGATACTGAACTTAAAGACTGTCCCGCTACCCCAATACCCCCATCACGAAACCGCCGCCGCTTGTGGCATTGATTCAACAGCTGCATCTCGGATCATAAAGATCCCCTGAAACTATCGATAAATTATACTGTCTTACTCAGAACTACTGTGTGGTGTCCCTCTGTCAAATAGTGTAAGCTCAGCGTGTACGATCCTAGGAACGAGACCCTTCCAGGAAGGGCCTCCCCGCCATTGCTCGGCCTAACCCTGGGAGAGGTGGGTCAAAGGGTGGTCAGGAACGTATTCCGAAGCCCCCCGGAGAACGCCCTTCCAACATTTGGTGGCAGACGACGGGATCCGAGCCGACACCTAGAGATCGTACAGTAAACGGCTGACGCACTACCGAAAGGAGATGGAAGGAGAAACCACCATGAGTAGCGCAGGAACCAACACAAGCCCGACGTTCCGAGAGGACCGGTTGGAATATTATATGCATCGAGAACTAAAATAGTTCTACAAAGACCTTGGAATCGCTACCACCGGATTAAGCACTAAAGAAGATTTCCAGGAAGCATTGAAAACCTGGGTCGAGGCAGGAGCCTCCCTGCCCCAAACCGAAGGAGACGCCCGAGGAAGAGAGCCGCCAACCGAACCACGAAGCATCCCGGTAAAGAGCAACGCCCCAGAGGGGGGCCTATCCCCGGAAGAGCTAGCGGACCGAGAGAGGGGCCGCAACCACGAACTAGATCTAGCCAAACTAAAAATAGATGGAGAGCTAAAATTGGCAGAAAAGAAGTTAGCCGTAGAACAATTACGCCTACAAGGGGAACTCGAGGAAAAGAAACGCCAGCAAGAACACGAAGAAAGAAAACTTCAACTAGAACACGAACGCAGCCTAAAAGAGATCGAACTCAAGGCCAAAAGTGAGGAGTCCAGAACCACGGGAAGCCCACCGACCTCCTCCGCCGTGGAACCAAAGGTCCACATCCCCAAGGATGTGGTGAAGGAATACTACAAGAACGACGACATCCAGCAGTGGTTCTAGGCCTACGAAGTCGCCATGACCACCCACCGAGTTCCGCAGAAGGATTGGGGGGGCTGGCTTGTGGGGCCGGTTCCTGAGCGAGGGGAGAGATACCCTGCTGGCCCTGCCCTCCACGGTGCTGAATTCCTACAGCCACATGAAAGAGGCCATATTAGCCAGATATGGACTCACCCCCGAAATGTACCGGCAACGGTTTCGAGACTGCAAAAAGATACCCGGTACTACGTGGGTAGAATACGTGAACTTTTACAGCAGGGCCTTGGACGGGTGGATCAAGGGCAGCAAGGTCTCTACCTTTGAGGAACTGTTTGACCTAATAGCATGGGAACACTTGTCCGCAAATTGCTTTGTGGAGTTACGCCAGCACCTCCTGGACAGCAAGCTTACTGACCCTCGGAAACTGGCGGTCGAAGCTGACCGATGGGTGAACACCCGGGCCTCCCGGGGCCCCGTGGGAGACTACGGTCGCCACAGTCAGGGACCTCCCCGCCAGAGGGGTGGAGGGAACCAAGGCCGACCGAGGGAATCCCAGGTGGGCTCCCAGCATAGTCCCCCCACAGGCCAACCCCCGCACTTTCCAGCCCCACCTCCAGCCAGCACAGGGCCCCCGGGGAGGCAGGGACCCTGAGTCAAGATCACCTATTTCCGCTGCCAGCAGACCGAACACTATGCCAGTGACCCCCAGTGTCCCATGTACCAACGACCCGCAGCAACAGCCCCTCCAGTCCGACAAATGGCCTCCGTAGCCCTAGGAGAAGAGATGGAAGACTCCGAAGAGTGGGAACCAGCAGCCATGGCCCTGGTCTCCCTAGGAGACCGAGAGATGGTTCCCGGAACACCCCTACCCGCCAACACGGAAAAATACTGACAACAAGTGACGGTCAACGGCCACCAAGTCGAGGCCCTCCGCGACACCGGGGCGAATGTCACAGCGGTCCACTGCCACCTGGTATCCGAAGACCAGATCCTGCCCGACGCCTTCTGTCCAGTCATATCTTCGGACAACTCCGAGAGCCTCTGCCGGATGGCCCTGGTACCCTTCGAATGGAGGGGGAGTCACCGATAAATTGAGAGTGGCAGTCCGAACATCCCAACCAGTAGACTGCCTCCTGGGCAACGACCTCGAGAGCTCCCTGTGGGGACAAGTGGAACGAAGATCCCATCTGGAGATGATGGGCCTACCCAAATGGGTATACGCCACCACGCGCTCCATGGCTGCCCGATCGCCTTTCCCCGAGGGAGTTGAGGCCTTACCCCTGAACCCAGTCGCCATCCCCGAGGACCGGGACGCGCTACCCGAGCCCGACGACCCTCTTCCGGAAGAAGAACCCGTTCCCAATGACTGGTCAGTGCATCCAGACCCCGAGCAACTGACCGAGCTCGGGGACCTACCCGAGATGGCCCATTGGCACTGCGAGGGAGGTCCCTCCCGAGAAGAATTCTGCAGGGAACAAGCCACCTGCCCTTCCCTCATTGGACCCCGACAGCAGGCCGAAGCCCAGGCAGCAGGCGACCAGTCCGGAGCCCACTGGGTATATTGGGAAAACGGCCTCCTGTACAGCTAACAGAAGTCGGCCGAGCTGGGATCGGCCCGGGTACTGGTGGTACCCCTGCGCTTCCGAAAGTTCCTCCTAGGCCTAGCCCATGATGTACCCCTAGCAGGACACTTAGGCCAAGACAAAACCTATCATCGCCTGGTGACCCACTTCTATTGGCCCAAAATGCGAGCGAATGTAGAGGCCCACTGCAAGTCATGTCTCACGTGCCAGGCCAGCGGAAAAAGTGGTGGGAAGCGCAAGGCTCCGCTACAACCCTTCCCCGTTGTTAGTACCCCTTTTGAGCGGGTGGGGATTGACATCGTGGGACCCCTGGATCCCAGGACCGCCCAGGGCCACCGGTTCATCCTCGTCCTGGTGGACCATTCCACCCGCTACCCAGAGGCCATTCCCCTCCGCACCGTGACGGCCCCCGTGGTGGGCCGGGCCTTGATGGGGATCTTCTCCCGCGTGGGGTTCCCTCGCGAAGTCGTGAGTGATCGTGGCACAAACTTTATCTCCAAGTACATGAGGTCCCTATGGCAACAATGCGGGGTGTCATACAAATTCACCACCCCATACCACCCCCAAGGCAATGGCCTAGTCGAGCGATTTAACCGGACCCTCAAAGAAATGATCATGGGCCTCGAAGAACCCCTTCGCCGGAAATGGGACGTCCTCCTCCCTTGCCTCCTGTTCGCCTACCGGGAAGTTCCCCAAAAATATCTGGGGTTCAGCCCGTTCAAATTACTCTACGGACTCCCCGTCCGGGAACCCCTGAGCCTGGTCAAAGAGGGCTGGGAAACGGCTCCCCGAGGAACCCCTCCCGATGTTTTCCGCTATATCCTGGCGCTCCGTAACCAGACCCGGAAGTTCCAGGAGCTCGCCGAGGCAAACCTCGAGGCTAGCCAAGAAGAGATGAAGCGCTGGTATGACCAGAATGCCACGCTGGTCGAGTTTCGGCCGGGCCAACAGGTCTGGGTAATGGCCCCGGTGAAACCCTGTGCCCTCCAAGACAGATGGACAGGACCCTTCAAAGTGGTCGAGCGGAAGAGTCAAGTCACGTATCTAGTTGATGTTCAGTCTCCTCGGAACCCCCTCCGGGTCCTCCACGTGAAACGCCTCAAACCCCACTTCGAGAGGATGGAGTTGAGTTTGCTCCTGGCCACCGACGATGGGACTGAAGAAGACACAGAGCCCCTTCCGGACCCCCTGTGTGCTAAAGAGAAAGATGGCTCCGCAGAGGGGGTGAGACTTTCGTCCACCCTCACCCCCCCAACAGTCCGACCACTGCCGCCAGCTATTGAGACAATTCACAGACCTCTTCTCCCTCACCCCTAGGGTCACCGACTGGTGTGTCCACGACGTAGACACCCCGCCGGTAAGACACCGAGCCTACCGAGTCCCTGACCAGGTCCGGACCTGCATCCAGACCGAAGTAGCCAAGATGTTCGCCCGGTAGTACTGGTCCCGAAAGCAGCAGCCCCTGGTGTCGCCCCCGAGCTGAGATTCTGTGTGGACTACCGGGGACTCAATGCGGTCACCCGAGCGGACGCTCACCCTATCCCCCGTGCAGACGAGCTCATCGACCGCCTCGGGGTCGCTCGCTACCTCAGCACCTTCGACCTGACCTGCGGATACTGGCCTATTGCGCTCACGGAGGGAGCCAAGGAGCGGTCCGCCTTCTCCACCCCGGATGGGCACTACCGCTTCAGAGTTATGCCTTTTGGGATGAAAAATGCCCCGGCCACCTTCCAGCGACTGGTGAACAGGCTCCTGGCCTGGCTAGAGGGGTTCAGCGCAGCGTACCTAGACGACATAGCAGTATTCAGCTCCCAATGGACCGAACACCTCCAGCACCTCCGACAAGTACTGATGGCCCTGCGCCAGGCAGGCCTAACCATCAAAGCCAGCAAATGTCAAATTGGACAAGGCTCAGTGATCTATCTGGGACACCAGGTGGGGAGCGGGCAGGTCGCCCCCCTCCAGCCGAAGATCGACGCCATCTTGTCCTGGGAACCCCCCACGACCCAAACGGAAGTCCGGGCCTTCCTGGGCCTCACCGGTTACTACCGGAGGTTTATTAAAAACTATGGCAGCATCGCAGGCCCCCTCAGAGTTAACCTCCAAAAAGCCCCCGAAGAAAGTACAGTGGACTCCCCCGTGCCAAAAAGCGTTCGACGCCTTGAAAGCCACTATATGTACTGCTCCGGTACTCAAAGCCCCCGACTACTCTCAGGAGTTTGTGGTCCAGACGGACGCTTCGGAGCACGGCATCGGGGCAGTCCTCTCACAGTTCAACGACAAAGGCATAGATCAGCCCATAGCCTTCATCAGCCGAAGGTTACTACCTTGGGAACAACGGTGGAGCACCATTAAAAGAGAGACCTTCGCAGTAGTCTGGGCCCTCAATAAGCTGCGGCCCTACTTGTTCGGAACCCACTTCCTAGTCCAAACGGATCATCGACCCTTACGGTGGCTGATGCAAATGAGAGGAGAAAACCCCAAGCTGCTACGATGGTCAATCTCCCTCCAGGGGATGGACTTCACTGTGGAGCATCGCCCCGGGACTGACCACGCCAACGCTGACGGCCTGTCTCGATTCTTCCGCTTCAGCGAGGAGAACCCCCAAGTGGATGGGTAGTTCTCCCCGCCTTTCAGCTGGGGAGGGCACGTGTGAGACCGGCCTTGTGGCGTGGACCCTCCCGACCAGTAAGCAACCCTGCAACCACACCTGATCCCCGGTATCACAGACTTCCGGCCACCATGGCCGAACCAACCCGATGGCCGGCCGGAGCACCAGCAAAACCCAAGACACTACCACGCATGCCCGGCCGAGGGAGAGAGAAACCCCCAAGCAAGACCGGGAGACGCCGTCTCTGTCGCACCTCTGATCTCCTCCCCAAGGAGGGTTTTGATCGGCCACCAGGCCCCCGGTGAGCGGGCGCCTCGCATGCTGGGCGTCTGGAGTCCCTCCCAGACCAACCTGAACAGATCAAAGGGCCGAGCGGCAGGAAATCCCGACACACCGCCCCCAGGCACCAAGACCCCTCTCTGCGAGGACTCCGGACTTCAAAGAGATGGGGGGGGAGTATAACAAGGGGTGCTGAAGGGACAGGAGGTAGAGAAGATCTGGACCTACGAGAGCCCTGCTGACCTGGTCGCGGCTCGACCGATCTCTGAACCCAAGGACGCTACCCGACCCACGAAACCATCTGAGCCCTGCTGACGCTGTCGCGGCTCCCCGAACTCTGAAACCATCTGAGCCCTGCTGACGCTGTCGTGGCTCCCCGAACTCTGAAACCATCTGAGCCCTGCTGACGCTGACGCAGCTCCCCGAACTCTGAACCATCTGAGCCCTGCTGACGCCGTCGCGGCTCCCGAGAATCTGAAACCACCTGTGCCTGCTGAGAGACTCGCGGCGCTCCCCTCCAGGAGAATCGGCGGAGATTGCCGAGTGAACCCAAATCCCCCAGCTCGAGGATTGAGAGCTGTGCGAAGGATACTCCGCAGAGACACTGAACTTAAAGACTGTCCCGCTACCCCAATACCCCCATCACGAAACCGCCGCCGCTTGTGGCATTGATTCAACAGCTGCATCTCGGATCAAAAAGATCCCCTGAAACTATCGATAAATTATACTGTCTTACTCAGAACTACTGTGTGGTGTCCCTCTGTCAAATAGTGTAAGCTCAGCGTGTACGATCCTAAAAACGAGACCCTTCCAGGAAGGGCCTCCCCGCCATTGCTCGGCCTAACTCTGGGAGAGGTGGGTCAAAGGGTGGTCAGGAACGTATTCCGAAGCCCCCCCGGAGAACGCCTTCCAACAGTCAAGCATCACTCTTCACCCTTGATGCGCCCCCTCGCATCCTCTCGCCGAGGAAGGGCATCTGTACGTAAGCATGCGGCTCAAGCTTCACTCTCCACCCTTGATGCGCCCCCTCGCATCCTCTCGCCGAGGGAGGGGATCTGTTTGGAAGCATGAGGCTCAAGCTTCACTCTTCACCCTTGATGCGCCCCCTCACCGAGAGAGGGCATCTGTACAGAAGCATGAGGGTCAAGCTTCATTCCGCCCTTGATGCGCCCCCTCACATCCTCTCGCCGATGGAGGGGATCTGTACAGAAGCATGAGGGTCAAGTTTCACTCTTCACACTAGATGCACCCCCTTGCATCCTCTCGCCGAGAGGGCATCTGTGCAGAAGCATGAGGGTCAAGCTTCACTCTTCACCCTTCATGCGCTCCCTCGCATCCTCTTGCCGAGGGAGGGGATCTGTACAGAAGCATGAGGGTCAAGCTTCACTCTTAACCCTTGGTGCGCCCCTTCGCATGCTATCGCCGAGAGACGGCATCTATACGGAATCATGAGGCTGAAGCTTCACTCTTGATGCACCCCCGCGCATCCTCTCACCGAGGGAGGGGATCTGTACGGAAGCATGAGGGTCAAGCTTCTCTCTTCACACTAGATAAGCCCCCTCGCATCCTCTCGCCGAGAGGGCATCTGTGCAGAAGCATGAGGGTCAAGCTTCACTCTTCACCCTTAATGCTCTCCCTCGCATTCTCTCGCAGAGGGAGGGAATCTGTACAGAAGCATGAGGGTCAAGCTTCACTCTTCAGCCTTGATGCGCCCCCCCCCGCGCATCCTCTCGCCGAGGGAGGGGATCTGTACGGAAGCATGAGGGTCAAGCTTCACTCTTCACCCTTGATGCGCCCCCTTGCATCCTTTAGCCGAGAGAGGGCATCTGTACGGAAGCATGAGGGTCAAGCTTCACTCTTCACCCTTGATACACCCCCTTGCATCCTCTTGCTGAGAGAGGGCATCTGTACGGAAGCATGAGGGTCAATCTTCACTCTTCACCCTTGATGCGCCCCATCGCATGCTATCGCCGAGAGAGGGCATCTATATGGAAGCATGAGGCTGAAGCTTCACTCTTCACCGTTGATGCGCCCCTTTTCATCCTCTCGCCGAGGGAGGGGATCTGTACAGAAACATGCGGGTCAAGCTTCACTCTTCACCCTTGATGCGCCCCCCCACATCCTCTCGCCGAGGGAGGGGATCTGTACGGAAGCATGAGGGTCAAGCTTCACTCTTCACCCTTGATGCGGCCCCTCGCATCCTTTCGCCGAGAGAGGGCATCTGTACAGAAGCATGAGGGACAAGCTTCACTCTTCACCCTTGATGCGCCCCTTCGCATGCTATCGCCGACAGAGGGCATCTATACGGAAGCATGAGGCTGAAGCTTCACTCTTCACTCTTGATGCGCCCCCTCGCATCGTCTCACAGAGAGATGGCATCTGTACGGAAGCATGAGGGTCCAGCATTACTCTTCACCTTTAATGCGCCCCTCGCCGAGAGAGGGCATCTGTACAGAAGCATGAGGGTCAAGCTTCACCCTTGATGTACCCCCTCGCATCCTATCGCCAAGAGAGGGTATCTGTTCAGAAGCATGAGGGTCAAGCTTCACTCTTCACCCTTGATGCGCCCCCTCGCCGAGAGAGGGCATCTGTACAGAAGCATGAGGGTCAAGCTTCACTCCGCCCTTGATGCGCCCCCTCACATCCTCTCGCCGAGAGATGGGATCTGTACGGAAGCATGAGAGTCAATCTTCACCCTTGATGCGCCCCCTCGCATCCTATCACCAAGAGAGGGCATCTGTACAGAAGCATGAGGGTCAAGCTTCACTCTGCCCTTGATGCACCCCCTCGCATCCTCTCGCCAAGGGAGGGGGGATCTGTACGGAAGCATGAAGGTCAAGCTTCACTCTTCATCTTTGATGTGCCCCCTCACATCCTCTCGCTAAGAGAGGGGATCTGTTCGGAAGCATGAGGGTCATGCTTCACTCTTCAGCCATGATGCGCCCCCTCGCATCCTCTCACCGAGAGAGGGCATCTGTGCAGAAGCATGAGGGTCAAGCTTCACTCTTCACCCTTGATCGCCCCCTCGCATCCTCTCGCTGAGAGAGGGCATCTGTACAGAAGCATGAGGGTCAAGCTTCACTCTTCACCCTTGATGCGCCTCCTCGCCGAGAGAGGGCATCTGTACAGAAGCATGAGGGTCAAGCTTCACTCCGCCCTTGATGCGCCCCCTCACATCCTCTCTCCGAGGGAGGGGATCTCTACGGAAGCATGAGAGTCAAGCTTCACCCTTGATGCGCCTCCTCGCATCCTATCACCAAGAGTGGGCATCTGTACAGAAGCATGAGGGTCAAGCTTCACTCCGCCCTTGATGCGCCCCCTCGCATCCTCTCGCTGAGGGAGGGGGATCTGTAAGGAAGCATGAGGGTCAAGCTTCAGTCTTCGATGTGCCCCCTCGCATCCTCTTGCGGATAGAGGGGATCTGTACAGAAGCATTAGGGTCAAGCTTCACTCTTCACCCTTGATGCGCCCCCTCCCATCCTCTCGCTAAGAGAGGGGATCTGTTTGGAAGCATGAGGGTCAAGCTTCACTCTTCAGCCATGATGCGCCTCCTCGCATCCTCTCACCGAGAGAGGGCATTTGTGCAGAAGCATGAGGGTCAAGCTTCACTCTTCACCCTTGATGCGCCCCCTTGCATCCTCTCACCGAGGGAGGGCATCTGGACAGAAGCATGAGGGTCAAGCTTCACTCCGCCCTTGATGCGCCCCCTCGTATCCTCTCGCCGAGGGAGGGGGATCTGTACAGAAGCATGAGGGTCAAGCTTCATTCTTCACCTTAGATGCGTCCCGCTTCATCTTCTCACCGAGAAAGGGCATCTGTGCAGAAGCATGAGGGTCAAGCTTCACCCTTAATGCACCCCCTCGCATCCTATCACCAAGAGAGGGCATCTGTTCAGAAGCATAAGGGTCAAGCTTCACTCTTCACCCTTGATGCGCCCCCTCGCCGAGAGAGGGCATCTGTACAGAAGCATGAGGTTCAAGCTTCACTCCGCCCTTGATGCGCCCCCTCACATCCTCTCGCCGAAGGAGGGGATCTGTACCGAACCATGAGAGTCGAGCTTCACCCTTGATGTGCCCCCTCGCATCCTATCACCAAGAGAGGGCATCTGTACAGAAGCATGAGGGTCAAGCTTCACTCCGCCCTTGATGCGCCCCCTCGCATCCTCTCGCCGAGGGAGGGGGATCTGTACGGAAGCATGAAGGTCAAGCTTCACTCTTCATCTTTGATGTGCCCCCTCGCATCCTCTCGCGGAGAGAGAGTGGATCTGTACAGAAGCATGAGGGTCAAGCTTCACTCTTCAGCCATGATGCGCCCCCTCGCATCCGGTCACCGAGAGAGGGCATCTGTGCAGAAGCATGAGGGTCAAGCTTCACTCTTCACCCTTGATGTGCCCCCTCGCCGAGAGAGGGCATATGTACAGAAGCATGAGGGTCAAGCTTCACTCTTCACCCTTGATGTGCCCCCTCGCCGAGAGAGGGCATATGTACAGAAGCATGAGGGTTCAAGTTTCACTCCGCCCTTGATGCGCCCCCTCACATCCTCTCCCGGGGGAGGGGATCTGTACGGAAGCATGAGAGTCAAGCTTCACCCTTGATGCGCCCCCTCGCATCCTATCACCAAGAGAGGGCATCTGTTCAGAAGCATGGGGGTTAAGCTTGACTACGTCCTCCCCTTCCCCTCTCCAGAGAGGAATGGCCACAAAATTGCACTACCCCCGCCCGAGTCGGGTCACTCAAAGAGACCAAGTAAAGAATGTAAATGCAGATATTGAGCCTGTAACTGATGCGGTTCGGGGGGACCACACCTATTTGATTGGACCATGTGACCTTCCTTATGCCCCAGTGTGGGTGGTACCCTCCCGATGTTATATGCCTTGATCACGAGCTCTCCGGAGTGGTAGGTGCTATTTATGGCACAATTAAAACCCGATACCCTGGAATTCTGAATGTAATGGATGTGATAAATAGCATCTTTACTAGGTGAGCATTTATTTAGCATTGGGGCAGAACGTGAAATGTGATGCTTTCCACTCCAAAATCTGTATACCCCGGTGTTTTACGGGCCATTTTCACTGTAAATCCAGGGGATGACGATTTTACTTCAACTGTTAATTGTGACAAAGTCCACGCAGCTCATAACGGCAACCCCAGCTGAATCTGTGCTTTGCGCAGGGGTGTAAGTTTCCTGGCATCTCAGTCGTCATTCTATGTTTGTTTTTAGTAAATGGTTGAACTTCAGAAAGAATGTAAATATTACTGTGAAATAGAAAGAACATTAAAGCCCTGGTAATCTAAACAATACATAAAAAGTACTTTTAGTTCATGGAAAGGTGTGCCGGCTCATACCCTACAGAAGCACAATCTGCGAGCAGGGAACCCTTCTGGACTCCTCCCTCTCCATGACCAGGCAAGTCAACAGCGTCTCCTCGGCGTGCTTCAACATCCTACGCATGCTACGGAAGATCTTCTGGTGGATCCCCACAGAGACCAGGAAGACCGTCACCCAGGCCCTCGTCACCAGCCGACTGGACTACGGCAACGCCCTCTACGCCGGGACCACCGCCAAGCTCCAGAAGAGACTCCAGCGGATCCAAAACGCCTCAGCCAGACTCATCCTCGACATCCCACGATCCAGCCACATCTCCGGACATCTGAGAGACCTTCACTGGCTCCCCATCAACAAGAGAATCACCTTCCGCCTCCTCACCCACGCACACAAAGCCCTACACGACCAAGGCCCGAGCTACCTCAACAACCGAGTCAACTTCTACGCTCCCAAACGCCACCTCCGATCAGCCAACCACGCCCTCGCCGCCGTCCCCCGCATCCGCAGAGCAACTACAGGAGGAAGGTCCTTCTCCTACCTGGCCGCCAAGACCTGGAACTCCCTCCCGTCCGACCTGCGCCTGACCCAAGACCACCTCTCCTTCAGGAAGAAGCTGAAGACCTGGCTGTTCGAGCAGTAGCGGCACCCCCCCCCCCCCCCAGCGCCTTGAGACCCTACGGGTATGTAGCGCGCTTTACAAGTGTCACTGATTGATTGATTGAATGTAAACATGATTTCAGCAAAGCAAATTGTTTCTAGCTCATACAGGCCAAAAGTTAGTAAAACCACGGCAACGTGGTGTCGCGCATTGGAAGACCCTTCCCAGAGGTTAACTGGACATCTTTCTATTGCCTATTTTGTATTTGGGTGTCAAATTTTACCAATAAGGGCACACCTTCACCCAGAAAGTGTTAACGTTTAAAAACGCAAATGTAATAGTGAATAATGACACATGTGCCGCATTGTGCTGCATAATTTGCCCTTTCTTGTCGTATACTTTTGTCAACCCTAGCACATAATTTGGTCCTCCTCTGACTCATAATTTCAGTGGCCCTGCTCATACGTTCTGTAAATACCAGTTCCGGTGCACACAGCATTTTAAATGCCGCAGTCCTGTGAGAGCACCTCCTGTTATGCACTCCTGAGCTTCATCCCCACTGGCAGTGGGACTCGAGTGCCTCTGAAGTGTGACCACTTGATTCCTTGGAGACTCAAGCCCTCCATAAAAGAGCCAGCTCCCCACGCCATCTATCCACGTCCCCGGTGCTCAACTCACTGTGTTCAACAAGGTTCTAATCTAGCACAATGGTCTGTGTACCCGGCACTATTTGCAATACCTGTCCATGTGCCCCACGTCTGCTGGGGCTGATTGAACAGGAGCTCTGCTAGCACGAACAATGGTGACCTATACTATTTTTTTTTTTAAAACTTATTTTTATTGCCATTTTCACATTTTATATATTGTACATCATACATATTCGTCAAGTGGTCGTATCCGATCATACATCCTGTAAGGTTACTCAACAATGGTATTGATTGATGATTCGTTACCAAGAGTTCTAAACAGTGTATACAATCATGGTGACCTATACTAACCCCCCTTAGTGTCCCCTGCTTGGGAGAGATTACTGCGCTCCGTGGCCCTGAATATACTGAATTAGAAGTGATCCCAGACTCCCCTGCCCAGGAGAGGGTTGTGAAGCTAGTCTGTTCACCCCCTTCTCTGCAAGAATGTTTTGAAAGCCATCTTAGTCTCCCCTTCCCCAAGACAGAGTCCTAGAAGCCACGGTGCCCTCGTAGGCAGCCTTGCACTCACCTGTTACTTTCTGCTCTCCAGAATGGGGCACTCCAAACTGTGGAAACTCTATTTCGGTTTAGCTCTTACACGTTGCTGCAGAAAATTATGTTTTGACCTCTGTATATAAAATCTGGCAAACCTGAATAGCCCCCTTCCTCTCTATAGGACGTTGGGAACAGGAACACATCTCACACAGCAACAGGTTTGTTTTGTTAATCTCTGCTCAAATATTTCTGAAGCACTGAAAACGTCTATTCAAACAAATATTTACTATTCATGAAAAGACGAGTTGTCAATAAAGGAAGGTCCTTAATACCATAAAGAACGTTTATAAGAGATGCCGATATTTTAAAATGTGTTTATTAGTCTTAGACTTTTCGTTCATATTCCACTTTTTCTGTTTTTACTGAAGTAGCAAAATTCTTGCTCTCATAGAAATTCACTTAATGCTCTACAGAATACAATCTAAATGTGTTGACTAGCCACATATTCTACATTAACCCGCTCTATTTTGTTTCCTTCATTAGGAGCCAGCATCAGCACCATTATGTGCCATTCATGGAGCGCTCATTATGGGGTTGGATTGAGGCCTTGGGACGGCACTCGCCACTTACAAACACTTTCTCCCTCACATTCACTGGACTCCTGCCAGGAGGCCTGCTGCAAACACCCCACTTGTGATGCCTTTTGGCTGCTGGATGGGATCTGTGTCCTCGCTGACTGTAGGCGGCCTGAAGAGTGCCGGACATACCTAGTGGACTCTTCTGACTCCGTGCTCATCTTTGTGAAGAAGACAAGAACCTCACAGGGTGGTAGGCGTTCCCCACTGAGGAGCCGCTCTACCGATCACTTTCTGGAGTGGCTGAAGAGCAGTGGTGACCAAGCTTTCCTTAAGAGGAGGAGGCGTAGGTCCCTGTTGGAGAGATCCCAACTAGGAAAGTTGAATCCAGTCAGCAGGATCAAAAGGGATGCAGCCAGCGGGCCTGACCCGGAAGGTGGAGGCACAGGAGCCGCCATCCCCAATATACTGACGGATACAAGGCCACCACACCAAAACACGCAGGTCCCAGAGGATAAAAAAACTGCAGAGAAAAGGGTTGTATCAATGGCCAATAGCAGCGAGCTCAGTTCCAGGAATGTCAGCGGCTCCTCAGGGGTGAGTTGTGACTGTCTAGACATGTACTACAGTGTTTTTCGTTGTGTGTATATATGCTGTTTCATATATGTATGTATTTTCTCATATCTCCCTCTTGTGAAGATGATATTTGGGTTGTATTTGGATTTTGATCTATTTGGATAACATGTTACACTTGCTGACCTCAAATGCAACTCCTTTTTAGGTCTCGCAGACCTGCGTTGCAGCGCGCATGCACTGCTCGCTCTGCGAGGCTTCTTGTAATCGAGCAGATTTCAGAAGTGGAGTGTAGGCTCCGCCCCTTCTTTCCATTGGCTTGCGTCATTGTTGATGCTAAACACTGGCTTTGGATTGTAAGTGAGGCTTTTTAGTCCCTCCTTGTTACCGCCCTGTCTCCTTTTGGCCCCGCCCACCTGGAGTGCATCTTTTACTTGTGGCGTTATACTCTTCCTTCATTTAGTTAGTAAGCACTATAGTATGTGACTCGGGCACTGGTGTGCAGCAGCACGCCCCGGTGGCCATGTTGTTTGCTCAGGCACTCATCCCTCAGCGACTCTTCCTGCAGCCTCCTCCGCCTCTTGATACGCTATCCTTTTGCACGTTGCTGAATTTGATAGCAGTCTTCGCAGAGGGATCGATTTTGGCGCAGCAGAGACAAAAGGTGGGATGAAAGACAAGTCGGGGGCATGCGGCACAAAAGTGCCATGCATCTGTGGGAGAGAGCGTGATGGAGCCGCTCCTGCACAGAGCCGCGCCCACGGGGAAGGGACTAGACAGACTGGAGGTCCCTCAGCGCCGCTGCCGAGAAATGGGGCAATAGCTCTGCTCCAGACTCCCGCCACCTAACCTCTCCCCCCACCCCCCATACGCTCTTCCATCTGATGAGCACAGCGCCAGGCTCCATTGGCGAGAGACTAATACTGAACCCTTCCCGTGCGGGGGGCGCATGGGCTTTCATAATCAACTTTAATGGCAGCACTGCGCACCTCGTGTTCAAAGGCGAGAGACGTGCTCCTTGGGGTCTCCCCTGCCTCTTCCCTCTGAGCACCGGACACCTCACCACTCAACATAAAATAAACGTGCAGATCGCGTGAACGGGAGCAGTAATGCACCGCACACGCTGCCATATGTGCTCCGGTGCACGCACTATGCCCACCCCGTCCATAATCAGTAAAATAACATGCAGCCCGTGTGAACGGGAGCAGTCTGAGTGCTGTACACTTTAACATGTGTGCTCCGGTGCACGCACCAAGCATGCTTCGTCCATAAGCAGTAAAATAATGCACAGCCCTTGTGAACAGAAGCACTTGTGCACAGCTCTATGAACGCCGTACTGCCGCCATGTGTGCTCTGGTGCACGCACTGAGCCCACCCAGCCCATAAACAGTAAAATTACGTGCAGCCCCGATGAACGGGATGGAAACTAGGAGTACCCTAACCTTTTCTTACTGCCCTTCTTCTGTACTGCCTCCTTCACTTCTGTTTCTTTCAACAACCAAATGATTCTCCCCTCGCCTGTCTCGTCCCCCAACATTCTATTTTTCCTATAACCTTCTCTCCCCATACCCTTCTGTCTCCTCAATGCCCATTGGTCACTTTCTTTGCCCGTTTGTTTCTTCCCAGCCTTTCTGTCTTTAATCCAGCTCCTGTTTCTTCCCTGCCCTTCTTTCATTGCCCTTGCCCTTCTGTTTCTCCCCCTGCCTTCCTGTCTTTACTCATGTTTCTGTCTGTACCCCTGCCCTTCAGTTTCTCCCCTTGACCTGCTGTTTCTCCCCTGCCTTCCTGTCTTTCCTGTGCTTCTGTCTCTACTTCTGCCACTCTGTTTCCCCCTGGCCTTTGTATCTTTACCCGTGCTCCTCTTTCACCCCTGCACCTTTGTCTGTTCCCTCCTATTCTGTTTATCTTCCTGCCTTAGTCTTTACCCATGCTTCTGTCTCCCCCCTGCCCGTCTGTTGCCCCACCCTTCTGCTTTGATCATGCCGGTCCATCACCCCCCTGACCTCCTGTCCAGGGCACAAGTCCTAACAAGCATTTGCAATGCAATGGGTCTCGCATTTACACGAGTTTAAGCTATTGGCATTGTAAATCACAATGCCTTTTATTTAGGTTTTAAAAACGCAAACAAAAATAAAAGGCATTGTCGTTTGCAATGTCAATAGCTCAAACACGCGTAAATGCCATACCTATTGCATTGCAAATGCTTGTTTATATTTATATGCGGCGTTCTTGAACTGCAGTTCCTAATCGTGATGTTAAGCTTCACCTTTGTCAGACAAACTGGTATGATGGTAGAGGAGCTGCATCTGAGGCATCACACAGGCTGCCAATCTCAGCAGTGGCTCATGGTCTATTAACAGTAGATTGTGGCATTTGCAAGTTCAAAACACACAAGACTTCAGAATGGGGAAGACCACAGACAAGCACATGGTCATTTTCTAATTACAAAAAAACGAGATTTCAATGGAGTAATTAATGCACATGTTGCAGAGATTTGAGACATGACATGTTGGCTAAAAACCAGTCATAGACAAATAGGAATGATGTCATGACTTTACGATCAACAGAACTGAATAGGCTTTGTTTTTTTATGATTGGATTATTCATATGTACATAAGACAGGTCTCTGTTGTGCACTTAACACTGCACAAAGTGTGATGCTGACAAACCTTGTCTCCAGACGTGTATGAGGTGCTGCTTCTTTCAGACTGTCCTGTCTACCATAGTCCAGTACCGTGCATTCACATACTAAAGCTGGCGCTTATGAATAGAAAGTTAGGGAAAGGACATAAAGATAAGGGATGAGGGTCAAATATGATCTCACTCTGTCTCCATATATGGAGATTGAGTCAAAATTCTTTTGACTTTCCACCTTAAGTTGTAGATGCCATACTTCCAGCCAGACACCGGTCCATGAAGACAATTTTTGTCGGCCCATAGCAAACGTTTGTTGCCTGGTGTGTGTACATCATCTAGACACTCTGCAGGCAGATTCTCTGATATACTGATATACTTACAGTGGACACAGTTAAGAGTTACTTATCAGTCTTTTGCAATTTTTAGGTTTTCCTAACTAACCCGTCTCTTTAAATCACCAGTTGTGGTACAGTTTTTGAAGGCCTGACCTATATGTTCCCTCCAAAACAATTCGCCATGCTTCAGTTGTACCTAAATCTAGTCCAGACGTTCCTTTATACCCAAGCCTATGCAGGGTAGTTCGCTATGGCGTCGGACAGTCAAGACAATGTTTTTTTTTACCGCCATCACTTGAGTGAACTACAGGCACTCGCTTTACATACTCCCTGCAACATTTTCTTCCCTATTCCACTTTCTTCCCGGACAGGTTTGTGCTGCGAACTGAACTCTGGCTGGCTGCCTTCCTGCCAAAGATGGTATCACTCTTCCATATCTTTCAATTGATCACCGTACCAACATTTTTCACTTTGCCGCATTCCTTAAAAGAGAAAATGCTCCACTGCTTGTTTGACCTTAAGAGAGCTTGAATTTCTTCATTGAACATGCAAGACACCACCTTCTTGATGATTGCCACTTTGTGGAGTTCAATGTAACCAAAAGAATGAGTCTGTGCAAAACAAGCATTGGCATAGCCAATAGGTCTCGCCTTTTGGACCTTTTATAAGTGTTTAGTAATCCAGCACAATATCCTTGGTGCAGCAACATCAAGTGTTGCATGGCTAAACACTTATAAGGTCCCAAAGGCGAGACCTATTGGCTATGCCAACGCTTGTCTCTTCAGCGACTAACTTTTGAACCCTCGGGCTGTATATTTCTTTTTAGTCACCACAGGATTAATGGACATTTTTGCACCACTTATGGTCATTCTTAGCTGCTATACTATTTTTGTTTCTCGCCTTTGCAGTTATCTAAGATGCTGGAAATTCAGTTGTCCTGTAGAGGACTCATTGATTTGTCTGTCCAAAAAGAGCAGAAACATCAGCATTATGCAACTGGCATACTACTGGACTCAATTATAAAATGTTGTCTCTTGCCCTGCTAACTTTTGTGCCACTGGTATATATTTGTTTCTTTGCAGACCAAAATATTTTTTAAAGTGCCTCAAAGTGTTCGGTGCAGTTTCTAAAGTACTGATGCTCCTCTGGAGCAGACGGGACTTCATCACAAGCATATAGGGGAGCCCACTAGTAATGCAGGCAGAGGGGCGTGAATCACAGCGGGGAGAGCACTAGTAATGCGCACAGCGGGGCGTCCATAACTCTCTTGTGGGAAGCACACAGAGGAGTGCACTAGTATTGCACGTGTGAGTGCTCTCTTGCGAGAAGCGCATCTCTGAGGGGCAAGATCACGAAGGGGCCAAAGCACAGCTGGGGATGGGTGGAGGTACTCCCTACTCCGATGAGCAGTACATCAGAGGGTGGATGAGGGAGAGAATCACGCTGGGATTGATGGAGGCATTTGTCAGAGTTAGAGCTATTGGTGTTCTAAATGTATGTTTTTATTTATGCATACTCGTTTCCTACCCTTATTGTACTCCTCTGCGCTAAGACAATAAAGGCGTGAAGTACACTCTGAAAGTACCAGATATTAAAAAAAGCTTCACGTGGCTCTCGGGTTCCTTCAACAGGAAAGTGTGGGGGTGGGTTGATTTAGAAACAGAGGAAAGCGAGAGGAGGAGGAGGGCAGTGGGTTTTAAAAGAACAGCTAGCTGGTGGGTTTTAAAAATATCAGATGGGGCGGGGGTGAAGTAGAGGGCATGAAAATATTGCAGAGCTCCTGTTTTCCACAGAACATTACAGTGTCCTTGTGCTACCCAATAGGCCATATAACCCAGCAGGGAGTGCAGTGAGTGCAGTGCGCAGCTGCAGACATTTTGATAGAAGCAGCGACGGGAGGTGGTGGTGGTGGGGGGGCAACACATCGAGAGATGGGGTAGCGACGAGCGGGGGTGAAGTAGAGGGCATGAAAATATTGCAGAGCTCCTGTTTTCCACAGAACATTACCGTGTCCTTGTACTACCCAATAGGCCATATAACCCAGCAGTGAGTGCAGCACGCAGCTGCAGACATGTTGATAGAAGCAGCGACGGGAGGGGGGGGGCAACGCATGGAGAATGGGCTAGCGACGAGCAGGGCACAGAAGACACTAGCATCTGCAGGCATGTTGATAGGAGCAGAGACCCATTCCAGCAAAACACACAAGCACATGTTATTTTAATAGCAAGGAGTGCCAGGAACACAGTGCCTAATGTAAATAATGATAAAAGAACATTGCACGAACCGTGTGTTTGTGAAGTGTGTGCCGCTAATTACATTAAAGCACGGCCATACTTACAAACAGAAATACTTAAAAAAATATAATGTGAAAGAACATCGCACGAACCGTGTGTTTGTGAAGTGTGTGCCGCTAATTACATTAAAGCACGGCCACACTTGCAAACAGATATAATTAAAAAAATACAATGGAGTGTGCAAAGTAAAAATCTAGTGCAGAGAAGGGCACTGTAATACCTGTAAACAATGCCGCTCTGAGGCTCATTAATGCCAATTGAAATTTTTTTTGGGCAGCGGGCGTAAGCCAATTGAGAACAGCCTGCTTGCTCTGTTTACGCCCTGCCTGCAGCTGTCGGAAGAGGTGGAAGAGGCAGCGGTCGCTATGAGGAAGGAAGCCGATTTAGGCAAGTTGCCCTGTTTGCGCCGTGCCTGCCTGCTGGAAAGAGGTGGAAAAGGTTGAGGGTGCAGTGCGGAAATAAAGGTGTGCATGCTGTGTAATAAAGCACCACGCTTGTAACAGAAATCGAACGGCACACTATAAACAAGCTGTCACCATTGCACGAAAAACAACAAAGACGAACGTGAAAGCAAAGACGGGGAAAAAGAGAGAAGAAAGCTGAACAGGGAGGATTTAGGATTACAGAGTGGAGGAGTTGGGGAAAAGGACGAGAGGCTACGGCGGCGGGAGGAGGGAGGCATGGTCAGAGAGGAGAGGTAGGGAGTGAAACAAGCTACGAGACGCGCTCTGTGGTGGGGGAGGGGCATTGAAGCGAGGCGCGCGCACTTGGCCGAGCAATGGCCGCGCAAGTGACGCGGCCGCGAAGGTGAAAATGATCGTGATCGCGGGCTGTAAGGGTGCCCACAAGCGATGCACTTCATGACCCATGACGGAGGAAAGCCAGATGGCGGCTGCACGCGTGCGTAACCGCAAGCTTGAGGCCAGCAAAAGCGTGTGGTAGCACTTTGAAAACCCACCTACTAAATGTCTCTCAGAGCAGCGCATGCGCTGGCTCAGGCAAGACCTAAAAAGGACTCTGTCCAGTGTAATAGTCCTCTGGTTTAAAACTGGCTATGCGCAGGCTAATCAGAAACCCCAATATGCTTGTGGGTTGATTAATCAGTGCCATGGACACTATAATGGCAATGGGCGGGTTGTTTACTCCTTGGTATCTGCAAGGCTGAAACATGGGCACATTCACAAAACATTGCTGGCTTGACCCCCCCAGTGCTACAAAACTTCTTTATTTTATTTAACTTCTCAGACTTTTCACCTTTTGTGAGCCAGTGCTTTATTATCTCTTCAAAAGGTTAGAAGTAACAGTAAGAAGAACAAGGTAATTAGTTTCAGTATTGCTCTTTCTGGTGAATACTTTTACCTAACTGTAGGTTCCTCACTTCTGTCCCACCTCCCTGTTCTGTGGTGTAAACTCCTACTCATAATAATAAACTCCCAACTTAGATTTAGGCAGCCTATCATCTGCAGCTTGTTTTGAAATGCTCCAGACTTGACGGCACGGAGGAGAAAGATTAGTAAACTGATCTCCGTGTGCTGAGGTAGCGCTTACATGCGTCTCTGCCCCCACACTTTTGGGGCAGTGTGAAGTCACTGTTAAGCCATATGGCGCCACCTGCCGGCATTCAGGGAGCTTTGCTAAAAATATATCCAGATCTGTCTAGTGTCTGGGAATATTCTAAAGGTAAGGAACCTGTGATTAGATAGATATCCACCAGAAAGAGTGTTACCGAAGATGAGTAATTTGTTCGACACATACACGTTCCTGTGAACCTACATAAATAGTACAATAATGGGAGCAGATTGTTAATAGGATGGAGTATTGTGATTATGTGAGCAAATGTCTTTCATGTGTTGCAAGATGCAAAGGATGATGGAGGTGAATACTGTAGAAGTAGCATTATGGTAACATTAGTTCTTCTCCAGGCGGATCCTCCGCCTCAATAATCATAAGCACTTAATTGGCCCTCCAGCCCATGGTATCCCAGAGCACTTCACGATAAATATATATACACATTTGCAAAGCTTTACAGAAGAAGAGTGCACTTTAAACTGAGAAAGAACGTCTCTACTGCCTATTGACAGGCTGAACATAGCCACATTTCATTTATTTTCATTTTAAATAAGAAGCCGATCAAACCAAATAGTCACTATTTTTGCAAACATTTAAAAAAAAAATGTCTTTATTAGATTTTAACCCATTACGTAAAGTAGGGCATTAAGTAGGACATTAACATTTGATATCATAGTACTTTACGTCCGTGGACAATAATAATCATACCTTCTAAATGAGCAATTAAGAAACAATCAGCATTTCCCTCATAGACCTGCATGAGCCCACCGGGAAGAGCAACCGAGCACTGTGGTGTGGTTGTGTGCTGTGCGCATGACTGTGACAGATCTAGCTCATAATTATGCAAAAGGTACTAGAAACCTCTTGCACAAACGTTTTTTAAAGACAAAAATAGGGAAAGGAAGAACAGTGTTAGCAAGAGGCTGCCATACAAAAAAAACCTGGCACGGGCCTTTGAGCTCCTCACTTCTCCTCCTGTGTATCGTCATGCTCCTCTGGTGACAAGTAGATTTATTTTCCAGCTCCTGGAAACAGGACTTTGGAGCACTTAAATCAGCCTTTTTGGCTAATTTCTCCTCGTTGGAATCCTTAAGATCTTTAGTCACTCAATGTCCCTTATGGCCAAGAGTGTTTCACAGTGATCTTCTGATTGATAGGGTGGACCTTCTTCCACAGCTTCATCATCACTCACGAACAACACTCAGAGGTGTAAATCCATAGAGAGATACCAGCAGAATAAGAGGTGTCGTTCCTGGACATTAAGGTCCAAGAGGTTTAGGATAGGTACCGTACCAACATGCTCCCTGTTGAAGACTAAGAGGCAGGTAAGAAGCTTGATGTTGAGCTGCCATCTGATATCAAAGCATTTATCGATGTAAAAGGACTCCAGGCTACCTCCGTTGCCATGTTCAACATCGACACCCATAGGCTCTTCGATATTGAGACCCAGACACTATTCAACCCCACCTCTGACATTGATGCCTTGCGGCCTCTATCCTTCACAAAATAATCTATTTTGAAGAGACTTTTGCAGCTGTCTTCTAAATGGCTTCTCTTTTTTAAAAAGATGAGGTTGCCAAACACCTCTGACTGAGTATTCTAGAACTTACTCCCCTACAAGGGAGGGGAATCTGGTGGTTGATCCTTTCTCTACCTCATCACATTCAAGATCTGTTTATCCGTGCCGTTCACCAGTGTCTCCAATTTTGACACTTTTAACTTCTTCTCACCTGCAGACGTCCCTTGTAGTGCCTCAGCCTTTGCCGCACACTGCTCCCAGACAAGCTTTTACGCAGAAAAGCCTACCCACCCTTGATCCTATGTGTCCATCAAGTTTTAGACCGATCTCCCTGCTGCTCTATCCTGTAAAGATCTTGGAGCAAGCAGTCAGTAAATCGCTTTCCCACTTCTTGGAATAAAATGAATTGTTAGATGAGGCACAATTCGGGTTCCGTCCAAGGCATGGAACTGAAACTGCCGTAGTGACGGTACTCGATAATCTAAGAATGAGGGCAATGCAACCGAACTGGTCTTATTGGGCATATCTGCCGCGTTCGACACGGTGAATCATAGCATTTTGGTGAAGAGGCTTGAGAATATCGGCGTGAAAGGTCTAGCACTGAAATGGCTATAGTCATATTTGACAGGCAGACAACAGGCGGTGACAATTCCACTCTTTACATCCCCAAAGACTCCTGTGCGCCACGGGGTACCACTAGGATCAGCAATCAGCCCAGTATTATTCAACATCTGTCTGCGCCCACTCATGGCATTGACTTAGTCAATTATGCAGATGATACACAATCGGTGTTCTCCCTAGAAGGAGATCAGGCAGTCTCTCTGGCTAAATTCTGGAGTGTATGCTAAGTACCTCAAAATGGCTTAGAAATAACTCTTTACAATGCAATGGAGAAAAAACAGAGATTGTATACTGCTTCACGACTATAATTGCACGCCCCTTTCCCTCAGAATTCAGACTCACCCCCACAGACAAACCTTTGACCCCAGCCAGAATAGTACGCAACTTGGGGGTTATGCTGGATGATAACTTCCAGTTGGAGTCACAAGTTAATAAGACAGTGGGCACCTGTCTCTCCCTGATTAGAGCCTTACGAACGATCCTCCAATCTGCTGCGCTACTACCAGGTCACAGGTAGTGAGGAGTGTAATAATGAGCAGGTTGGATTATTGTAACTCGTTGTACCTAGGTGCACCGAACTCAGTAATATTGAAGCTGGAAAGGATTCAGTCTATAGCTGCCAAATTGGCGCTAAATTGGCAACGTAGGTCCTCAACATCGCTGGCTCTGAAGAGCCTTCATTGGCTGCCAATTAGTCAAAGAATAAAATTCAAATCCCTCTGTACAGTGTTTAGAGCAGTACATGGGCTGGGCCCGAAATCCTTGCAGAAAAAAGGAATGGTATGCTCCCAGGAGAAATTTACGTTCATCAAGCACAAATTTGGTGTCTACCACGAGTTTTAAGAAGGTCAGGACGGGTGGGAGAGCCTTTGGTGTCGCAGCCTCATGGCTTTGGAATAGACACATTAGACAAATCCAAAACCTGCTTCCATTTAGAAAGAGGTTGAAGACCTGGCTCTTCCCGACGGACGAGTAACTTTGAGCCCTTCTGTATCTCTTGGACAGGTCATCTACATGCACACTGACAACAGGTTAAGTCTCAGCGCAAGGATACCTGTGGGGTGACAGCTGCGCTATATAAGTTTATTTTACATTACATTACAGATGGGATAGATTGTCTTCTAGTAGCTGCTACAGCAGGAGTGCAAGATCTCACTCTAGGCGCTCAAGACATTGCAAGAGGTTGTCTCATTCTTATATGCATTCTTGCAGGCAAACTCATTCATGGTCATCTAGGTCATCGGAATACTGTTCTATCAGGGATTACTCCAACCATATCAGACTCTCCATCGACTTGTGTCTCTTCAGTAGATGACATCAGAACTTTTATGAAGTCCTAGTCAGAGGAGTGGCAAAACTAAATCTTCCATTAGCCAGTCCCCCTGATTACTGCAACTATGATTTTTGAGACCCTGCATCACTGACTATCTGCTAGACCTCTATCCTTTCTGATCTGGAGCCTGCAATGCAATTATTTCTTTCTCCTGCATCTGTTAATTGTGCTCCATTTAGGCTTCAGAAAAAGTATACGTTTTCTGAACCAAGGCCCACTTTTCGTAGGACAGATCCACAGCTCGACTCTGTAATTTGTCTCAGTGGCCAGAAAACACACACAATAGCTAAGACCGCTTCTATTCCCCCAGACATTAAAGGAAAGCAAATGTATTCAGTCATTAGAAAGTGTGTGAATCATCAGCTAAAGCAATGAAGACCAGTAGTGTCACTATATATCTAATTTGTTATGACTGATCCCTATGGAATTCTCTTCCATGTTTAACAGAAAAATTGCTGAGAGTAGAAAGGCGGGATTTCCAAGAGGTCATCTACTGAGGGAATACTAATCTCAGATCAAGTCCTCAGCATCAGTACATCTGCAAATACCTCAGATTTGGCAGCACTCATTTCTTGTGGGCTATGTTTGCGACGAGCTTCCTGGCTATGACTCACTAGCCTCAACCTGAAGCACAGTAACAAAGTCTTAATCTTCCTTTATTTTAGAATTCCCAGTTCGGTTCTCAGATGCAAAAGGCTTTTGGGTTGGAGAAGAAGGAATATAGAAGGTGGTTCAGACCATAACATAAGCACTACTTCCCTCAGAGTTCAAACCCCTGAAGTCTTACATCAATTACATAGAATATCATACAATTAAAGAAAGCCTTTGAAGTGAAGAGGAGACCAGCAACGATATCCAGCGACAGGAAATAGCGACGTCTCACCCGCATCTGTTTTTCATTAAAGAGTGGCAGAAAATAAAAGACAAATAATTCTTGAATATTGTTCAGAATGGATATGCTCTGAAATTCAAATCTCCTTCATCGATTTTACTGAAATGTTCTCTCAGTATCATCAAAATCAACCCTGATAGCAAATAAACCCATTGTTAGAAAAGGATGCAGTTGAGGCAATCTCTCATCACCAAAAAGTAGTGGGAATTTTTTTCTGTTACTTTCTAGTTGGAAAGATGGGCCCAAGCATGGGGTCAGGCTCCCACTCCACCATAAACTACAAACAAATGGATCAAGAAAGAAAAGTTCAGAATGCTGGTTTTACACCAACCTCCGCTACATCAGAGAGAAAGGACGTCTGCTATAGACCTTCTAGGTTACCTTCTTTCACATCTCTATAATAAATTAACATCTGAAAGTCCTGAAGTTTGTGATAGGCTATGATCTTTCCACTTCAAAGTCTTCCCATTTGGTCTAAAGTTGGCCCCACAAACCTTTTCAAATGTATGACGATGGCCATAACATTTTTCAGGAGACTGAAGATATTTGTCTAACCCTAGATAGATAATTGGCTAACAAAAACTGGGACTTTGAAGGAAGCTTTAAATAATTTCCAGATAGCTTGAAATGCCCTTTGCAAACTGGATCTGCACACCTCTCCAAAAATTGAGACGGATAATAGGATTCAAAACATACACTACTTGGGAATGATTTTGAACATTCACGTTGCAAAAGTGTATTCTTCGGAATAGAGACTCATCTATCTGTCTGAAGTGTTGCAGTCTGTTATGAACACCTCATCCAACGGCATGCCAAACATCCACCCTGCTAATATTGATGGCTTCTTGAATTTCTTTGGTTTGTCATTCCAGGTTTCACATTAGACCAGTACAGCAATACCTGGAGAACAAATGGTGGCAACTGGGAAAACAAGCTTACTCTGTCTTTTTCAGCAAACTGGTAAATTTGGTAATTTCCCTGCTAGTGCTGATCGCAGAATCTGTTGAAGGGAGTTCGCAACTCATACAAGCATCACAAACTATTCCCTCAAAGGATGGGATGCATGGGTGGATCATCTCCAGGTTCGAGGAAGATGGTCAAAGAAGACGTACTATATCAACTTGTTACAATTGAGAGCAGTGCATCTGGCTCTAAAGTTGTTTCTTTCATCCTTCATGATGAAAACCCTGCTTGTTCAGATGGATAACGCAACAACAGTGCATGATCTGAACAATCATTGTCCCTGGAAGCACAAACGATTTGGAAATGGCTTGTGTTAAGAGACTTGCATATTACCGTGTTTCTTCTGCCAGGGTTAGAGAAGGCGAAGCAGACTCACTCTGCAGGTCATTTCAAGAAAGCTAACAGTGGGTTCTCAATGATGAAGTGCTGCAAAACATCTTTCAAAATTGAGGGTTATCCACAGCTAGACCGGTAAGTGCTGCAGGAAACAAGAAATGCCTCCAGGTACTGTCAACTAGGATAGAAGGGGAATGTCCCTTAGATAGACTGGTCAGGGAGTTTTCTGTAGACGTTTTCTCCCATTCCGCTGAAAGTGCTGATCAAGCTGTACCATTAAAAAGCCAGTATGATCCTGGCATCATAGCGCCAGAGTGGCCACATCAGTGGTAATTCTTGGTCCTTCTGCCTCTGTCTGACCACATAGGTAGCTGGTGTATAGACCAGCTCTTCTGTACAAGTTCAGGGACCATATCCTGCATTGCATCCTACCTTTGTTGAGCTTAGTGGCCTGGCTCCTGAATTCTTACAGTATGTGCATTGCAACTTGCCATAGGACTGCATGGTCATTTTAAGATCAGTAAAACCTCCTTGGTCCAGAATCTCATATGCTTTTAAATGGAAGAGGTTCGGCATCTGGTGCATCCAAGGCATTTATGATCCCTCCAACTGTCAGGAAGAAATGTTTACATTTTTATTTTTACCTTTTACCCCTAGCAATGTCTGGGGTGCGTTTTTCGTCAAATATTGTACATCTTGTGGCAGTCACTATCTATACCAAATCTCCTTCACAAACCTCTTTTTGCCTGTTGTGAAATATCTAGGGTATTAGGAAAATATTTCCTCTCCTAGATCATCACTTCCAATTTGGAGCTAAACATTGTCCTTCACAAGTTAATCAGACCACCATTCGTGCCTATAGATAAAACATCGTAATGGAACTTAACTTCCAAAAATACCTCTTTTTAAGTCATCTTGTTTAGTGGCGATCCTGGTTAGTTTTCGATTTAAAAGAAAAAAATATATATATTATCATCATTATCTTGGACCGGAAATTATTGAAGAAAAAAAAAATCAGACACCTACAAGTAGATAAAAAGTCACCTGTGTGTGTGTGTGTGTGTGTGTGTGCACGCGCGCGTATGTGTGTGTGTGTGTGTGTGTGTGTGTGTGTGTGTGTGTGTGTGTGTACACGCACACTTCCTCTACATTCATATTTTTTCCTTTCTTTCCAATCCTTTCATGATCATTTCCTGCTATATAACCTGTACCTTCTTTTGGGTACGAAACAAGCCTGTTTTGTCTTACTTTGAATAGCTGTGTTTGTGTTCTGTTTTTATTTAGAAATGTTTATTACACTTCATGCTGCTACACCTTGCAAGGCATCTAATGATTTGGCTCAGACAATACAAAAAGAACTGTTGATGGGCAGAATGCAGAACAATGTCATACATTCACCCCAGTACAGAGATCTGGGACTAAATCCATCGTTTTTTTGCTCACCATGCCATTTCAGTTCGGACCCAGCCATATGCAAATCAGTCCTGACCCTGTGCCCAATGGGAGCAGTCCAGCCCGAACTGCCAAGCCAGGTCCTCCCTGGACTGGAAACAACAGTATCCCTGTTCTTCTGTTACATAACTTGTTGGCACTCTCATGTCATGTGTCTTTTATTGAGGATGATCCAACCTTTTCTTTAAGAAGAGCTACCAGTGATCCATTAAACTCCAGAAGCTACTATATTTTCAGTGTTACACATTCGACAATGTTATGTTAGGTTTCATGTGAAGTAGGATTATCATTAGTGACCTCTGAATATAAGGCAGGGTTACCATCAGTAATGTCTTCAAATGCCTTACATTCCCTCTGCATGAGTAATTAAATGGCATCCGCAGCAGCAAAATAACATCAGGAAGATTGCTCTCTAATTTAGCATGAGTTATCGTTTAACTTCTAGATTTAAATATATTTTGTAAATACTCATCTTGTGTCCAAAAAACAGCTTTGTTGCTGCTGAAACTCTACACGTTTTGCTGTAAAAAACATGCTTTTCAGTTTTAGGAAAATTTCCTCAAACAAAAACATGCCATTTTCGTAAAGAAAATTACTAGTTTTGCTTCATATTTCTACTTCTGCTTCAAAATGGCATTCTTTTTTTTTTTTGTTTTGTTACTTATAATGAATCAAAGTTTGGTCCCCATGTATGAGCTTGTCATTTTCATCCGTCACCACATAAATTACCATCATATTCTAGGAATTGTCACCATAATATCAAGGATATCCATAGTATTCCGCGTATGACAACCATTGCGCCAGATCCACCACTGTGCTAGAGCTAGACATCATTATTTGTTTTGTGTTATAAAAAAGAATTACACATTAATTTACCAGGTGCCGTAAATAAATAATGAGGGCTACAAAAATGAAGTTTTTTGTTAGCCGCATTTGCTACATAATTAAGGATTTATTGAAGCTGGATGTTTGCAAGTTGCCAGTCACGAGGTAAGGTGACTCCTCCTCCTTTCGGTGATATTGCGCATGGGCATCGACTCCATTGTTATATTGTTTTCTTTCCGCCATTGGGTTCAGACGCGTATTGCGGCGCTCTGGTACGAAACTGTCCTTTGGGTTCCCCTCAGTGCGCAATCCACTGTACCCTCGTCGGTATTGTTCTCGTACGCATTTCACTATTCTCCATGTAGCGAATAGATAGTAAACTCTCCACCTTCGATCGAAAGACCTTGTGGGTGACCTTCGGGCCTAGCTGTGTCAGTTTACTTCCACTCAGTTCCGTATTAGCCAGTTTTCTGCCGATGGAGTGGACTGCATTTCAGTTCTGACCTTGGTGCCACTCCAAGTACCCCCGCACCACCTTGCTTAAAGTCTGCAACTTGTGCCTCTCACAAGAGCACAAAGAAGATAGTAACTCTTGTCGATCATTCCGATCGAAAAATACTTTGCGGGATTGTCGGGCGCGATGAAGGGACATGCAGAGACAAAACATTGAACACACTCTGGATTTCTTTGGGGAAGACACCAAACACGAACAGATGGAGGTGTCAGCGCCCGAAGAGAAGGAGGCCTTCTCTATCCAAGAATCAGACTCCGAGTTTGAAATTGAGCTAAAGTCCGAAGACATTCCACCAGGACAGGGTGCAGTGAGTAACAAAGCCCCTTTGCCCCTCAAACTCTCTTAGATTAAACAAAAGGCTTCTGCACCACCACTGCCTTCTGGCCATGGTCGGCACCAAGACACTGCTTCCAATGTCCCGCCTACGGGCTCTGCATCCAAACAGTCAGTCAAGTCTTCCGGCTCAGGACCAAGTCGAGAAAATACAAAACCTTCTGATCCAAAAGACAAAAAAGACAAGTCCGGTTCGGCACCGAAACCTTTGGCACCGAAATTAAAAGATATCCTTCAAATGCCTCCGGAACCTATCCTGGACATTATGAAGGAGAAACTGGATCCTAAGCAAAAGAAAATGTATATTAATCTAGACAGTGGATATATTGGCTAAATGTGTGACACCGTCCAAAAGAAAGATTCTCAGAGGACACGATCTACAAAATTCCTCTGAAAAAGGAGGACATAGCTACAAGTCCTATCTACCCTAATCCTCAATCGCCTCTACAATATTCACCACTGCTACCATTGACAGGCTCAGACCCTTTACACATAACACCTCAAGGCTCTCCACGCACACAGCCAGATATAGGGGATGATGATAATGACAATAGTCCATTACCAGCAGATCGATGGGAAGACTATAATATCGATACACCAATGGATAATGACCCTGGTTTATATCCTGAAAAACCATCACCACCCGATGTCAACGTAGCATATCAGGAGTTGATTTCTAGGGCAGCATCTTACCATGGGGTTACATTATAGACTTTTTGTTTGAGACACTAGGTTCTGCACATACAACAAATCGAAGTTTGCCTATGTTAAAACATGATGAGGCATGCCGAGGAAATTTTTAAAGGCCCTGTACGTGCTCGTACATTAACACCTAGTGTTGACAAAAAATACAGACCTCCACTGTCTGATCCCATTTTTATTCAGGGGCAATTACATTAGATTCTTTAGTAGTATCTAATGCTCGAAAAGAGGAAATTCACAGACTTCAGCAGATGCACCTTCTCCAGACAAGGAGTCTCAATTAATAGATGCATCACGTAAAAGTGTAGCTGCTCAATCCACTAACCAATGGGACATTGCCAACACACAAGGCTTATTAGCCAGATGTGACAGGGTCCACTGGGACAAAATGGAAGACCTGCTCCAACACCTCCCAGTTGAGCATAAAAAGAGAGCACACAAATTAGTGTAAGAAGATAAACTAATATCTAATTCCTCTATTAGATGTGCTCTAAATGCTGCTAACACTGCAGCAAGGGGAATTAATACCAGCACTCTCCTTAGACAACATGCATGGCTTAGGATTTTGGGATTTAAACCAGAGGTTCAGCAATGTAACCTCAATACTCCTTTTGACAAAGAACACCCTTTTGGACCTTAAGTAGATGAAGCATTCAAAAAATGAAAAACGACAAAGAGTAGCAGAATCTATGGGAGCACTTCAGTCCCCATCTAGCAGAGGTCTCTTTCATTATTCATTCTGTAGAGGAGGATCCAAAGGTAATTCCTCAGACCCCAACACCTCCTCATATAAATCCAACATGCAGCTCTCTCCATCTAGAGGTTTCTATAGAAGTGGGTACAGAGGAAACCATTTCAAAGGTAGAGGTAAAGGTACACCAATACGTACCTCCCCATCTCCCAATAAGCAGTGACTTGCCTACAATTCCCTCGATCCCACTACATTTGTTGGGGGAAGATTTCAACAATTTTTTTCCCATTTGGCAATCAATAACATCAGACAAATGGGTATTAGACATTATCCAACATGGTTATTGCCTTGAACTTACCAGCAACCTTCCCAATATTCCACATCACAGTCACAAACATTTGTTACGGCACCTACAGCTCCTCAAAAAGTACCAGCTCTTTTAATAAAAGGAGCTATGGAACCATATACAACATCAAGGGTCAGGTGTTTACTCACTGTAGTTCCTAATCCCCAAAAAGGACTGGTCCCTAAAACCTATATTGGACTTATGGATGTTAAACCTGTACATACTATCAGAACATTTCTATATGGTTACGCTTCAGCAAGTGCTCCCACTTCTACAGCAAGGTGATTTTATGTCGACACTAGACTTAAAAGACGCATACTTCCACATTCCTGTTTACCCAGCACATTGCAAAAATCTCACATTTGTGATAGCAGGAAATCACTATCGGTTAAAGTACTCCCATTCGGAGTTACTACTGCACCCAGAGTGTTCACAAAATGTCTAGCAGTAGTAGCAGCTCATCTCAGAAAACAACAAATTCATGTCTTCCCATATCTAGATGATTGGCTCATCAAAGCCAGCACACAGCAAAGTGCTTGCAACACACTCAGACTATATCACACCTTCTCCATCAATTGGGATTTACAGTCAATACGCAAAAGTCCCATCTTCAACCCTCACAAATGCAGTCCTATCTGCGAGCGTCTCTAAACAGTCACACAGCTCTAGCCTCTCCCAATGCAGCCAGGGTTCTAAATCTTCAAACTCTGTTACTACAATTCAAACCAACCTATACTTAACAGTCAGTACTTTTATGTGACTACTAGGGATGATGTCATCATGCATTGCAATAGTGTCTCATGCAAGATTACACGTGTCCCCTACAGTAATGCTTAGAACATCAGTGGAATCAATCACAGTGTCAATTAACAGATCTACTGTTGGTAGACAGCGGCACCCATTGCTCTCTGCAGTAGTGGAACGCACAAAACCTATCCAGAGGGCGGCCCTTCATTGACCCTATTCCATAGATTGTACTAATAGCAGACACATCTTTCACCCAACCTTTCACAGGTTGGGTGCCCATCTACAGAATCTAACAATTCAGGGTCTATAGGACAACAAGCACAAAAGTCTCTACATCAAATACCTAGAGCTTCCAGCTGTGTATTTAGTGCTAAAAGCCTTTTGGTCGCACCTCATAGGAAAAGTTGTCTTAGTTCGTATGGACAATATGACAGCTATGTATTCTATGCAAAACCGGGGGGGGGGGGACACACACACTCTGCAACTATCATGCATCCCTCAGACCATTTGGCGTTGGGCAATCCATCACAAAATTCATCTTCTGGCAGAGCATCTCCCAGGAGTGAACAATCAAATTGCCAACCTCCTCAGCAGAAGGCGGCAACAAATACACGAATGGAAGCTTCATCCCCAGATTCTCCTTCCATACATCCAAAAATGGAGATTCCCACAAATAGATGTGTTCAGACAACTCAAAATGCCCAAACGTCGCCTCCAGGTTCCCATACCCTGTATCCAAAGGCAATGCCCTATGGACGAACTGTTAGGGGATATTTGCTTAAGCTTTTCCACGTATTCCTCTCTTTCTGGTTTGGAAACTCAGGCATACATCACTCACACTGATTTTAGTGGCTCCAACATAGGCTCGTCAACCCTGGTTCACCACACTGTTAGAACGATCAGTGGTTCTACATTAAAAGCTGCACCTCAGTTCCAGCCTGCTCACTCAGAACCATGAAGAAATCTGACACCCAAACCCCAAGGAGCTCAACCCAGGGATCTGGCTCCTGAAGTCATAGCATTTGAACAGATGGGGTATGAACAAGCAAGCGTTCCAGGTGAGGCCCCTTATATCGGCAACTCTTGGGCCCTGATTTTACTCCCTTACAACTCTGTCAACCTGAATCTAATGGTAGCACAGGTGCTTCTGAGCACGATCGTTGAATAGTGCTTTTAATGTCCCATTTTTTGATCTATATCGGTTTGGTCTTTTTTTTGTTAATAATACAGAACGCTATTTTTTAAACCTGTGTGGAGTTTTTTGTGATGTATTCATTGTGTGTGTGTGTGCACGCATCTTTAGTTAAGCCTGCCTATTGTGCGCCAAACTACCAGAGGGTGAGCACAGGTTCTGTCAGTTGTGTATCTAGCTTGCCCTTACTAGAGTGGTGGGCTCTTCCAAGCTTGGATGTCTACCTTAGCCAACCAGAAACCCTATTTCTAAAATTCGCATAGTACAGTGCAGTCGCAGACAGTTTGCAGCGTTAACTAGTAACCTTTATGTTGCTGATTGCTTTATTAATATCTATAACTGGTTCTTGCGAAGTGAGCTTTTTGCATCCACAGTATTAATGTGTTAAAATTAGATGAGTGATACAGTCGCGGAATGTTTCACATTATACCACATAATTTGCATTTTTTTTGCTAGTTAATTTGTCTTGCTGCATTATTTGGGCCTTCACTGCCATTTAATTCCAGTGGTCTTCAAATAATAAATTAGAGCCACACTTAGTGACTCTAGTTATGGTTGAGATGGTTTAGAAATAGTAAAAACACTTTTCTGATCCCTATTAACATCGGCTCCATTTGATGACAATGTAGGAACATTTGAGAAAGATGTACATGCTGCACACTTGAAAGTTTCACATAGATTTGTCTTGCTGAGTTCTAGGGGTTCCCGAAGTGGCATGTCTCCTCATTAAAGTTCATATAGATATATAAATACACAATATATAGTTTAGCGTAATTTAGATAATTGTTATCCATAGGAGATAACAAATTGAATACCTTAATTAAGCTCAAAACATTTATTTGCAAATGTTCATGACCAGCAGATCTTTGGCTGTGAATGCAGCTTCAAGAAAGATGTTTTTGTATACTGCCCATTATCAAGAAGAATTCAGGGTCTACCCCGGACCCTTCTTCCACTGCTCCTCTTCCCTCCATCTTCCCTCTATCCTTTGCATTAGAAACTCACTATTGAATGTCATTTATGTGAAATGTGCTGTTTCATTGAATTTTTAAGCATCTGTAGTGTGCGCTTTGGAAGCAAATGTGAGTCCAGAGCTTCTGGGTTCTGTGAAACCATAGCACCACAGGTAATTTCCTGTTTACAGTTTCACATTATCTTTTAGAAGAATCTGTTTCATATTCGTGGTAAAGTATTTTCTTGAGTGCCATGGTTGGGGAGCTCATGTCCTCTGTATCGTGTTCTCACTGCTGAGGACATGTCGAAGCTCCTGTACTTGGGAACCTCCACAGTCCTGTGTGCCCACCAAGAGCAGTGGTATTTTTAAAGATTTTATAAAATTCTATAGACCACAATTAATCACCTGCTGCTTTACTAGAAAGGAGTTATCTAATAGCCCTTTCAATCTCATCAATAGTAATTGGCTCCTCAAGTGCTTCTGCCTTAATAGGGGTAAGTCTTAATATATTGGCTGCAAGAACATATTCTTTACATTTGCACATGAATTTCAACTTTCACTATATAACTTTTGATAAAAAAGCCTAAACTGACCAGGAATTTCCTGAGGGTTGTAATATTTAGTATCTGCTAGAGACATGCAGCATCGGATTCCTTACCTTAGAATTAGCCTAAGGCGCAGGCTGTCTCTGGAAATTTGTCTACAGCAGTTCCTCAGTGCGTCGGTAGAGGGCACTGAGTGACACCATACTGACGTCATCAACCGGATGTGACACCGTTAGAGTCCATATAAGCCCTCCATTGACACTCTGACGCCAGTTTCTTCCGCGACCACTATTCTCGCTAAAACGCGGAACCACGTATAGAAGCTATGGAGAAAGTTTGCCCCAAAAAACCCTCTTTTTTGAAAGATGCTTACATGAAGTTTTATCAGTAGTGTGGTTCATTCAATATATATAATATATATATATAATATATATATTTTTTTATACCAACAAAAAGCACAAGGGTGCATAGCAGGGATCTGGAAGAAAGAGAGCGAATCAGTTCGCAGAGCGGGGAGGATGGGTGGGTCAGTAAAGAATCTGCGGCTAGATCTAGTCTGTACCAGATAAGGTGTTACTGAAGGTAAGTGACTTATTCATCTGATAGCGACGTCTCGGTGCAGATTCCTTACCTTAGAATAGATATCCAAGCAATACCATCCCAGAGGAGGGTCTGCGACCTGAATCCATGGAACGTCCCGGACTAGGCTAACCGGTCTGCATAAGAAAAAGCGAGACCGCTTGCCAGGAAGGGAGGGGAGGGGGAAAACATCTCTTCAGAAAACCCAGGGAGTACCCCGGATAGAACCAATCCACATCTGTGCAAGACATGGGTGACAGTGCAGGGCAGAAGAACAAGACAAGTGTGAAGAACACTCCAAGAGCATAGCACTACAATGCCTCCCCAGAAAGGAACAGTGGTCATGGGCCGAAGGCAAGACGATGACAACATGGTAACCAACCACAGGGCATCTTCTAAAAGGAGAGGGTGGGGCGGAAGTAAACACCCCAAATACTAAGGAGCATTAGCTATGGCAGTCTGACAGTCTTGAGAAGCAGTCTGCTGTTGTGTCTCGCTATCACTATAAAGCAGAGGGAGAATTGAGGAAAGACCAGAGGCCTCACTCTTACTGACAGTGTCCATGACCTGAATTGTGACTGGTGAAGCGAGACACGGAGCATCACTGGCAGGCGGGCCTCAAATACAAATGCAGTTGCAACACTAGTCTCAATAGCAGAGACAGGGCATACCAGAGTTGGCTCATTGCCTATATGAGTTACTCCCCCATGACGCCTGGTGGGAGGGGCTTGAGTGCCGTGTCTACCACTGTTTTGAATCTGCCTCAAAGGAGCCCTACATACAAACCGCAGCTCCCAAATCAGGGCACGAGTCTGGGGTACACGTAGGTACACGGCGTCCACTCACTATTTGAACACGGTGGACGCCGTTCCCGCCGCCAAGAAGTTGGACCCCACAGAAATATTTTGAACTTGTCCCAGTGTAAGACACCGAGACACGTTCAGCAGCGCCTGTACGTTATCTGCTTTGCATTCCAGCAGCAGCGTGCAGGCAGCGAGGGAGACGTTTTTCACTTCCAGCTGGGCCAAAGTTAAGGGGCCATCTGGCCTCCTTTTGTTTTCATATGCTGACTGGCGGCCGCCTGGAACCTCACACTTAAATGTAAATGACACAGAGGGAAACAGAGGCACACAGCTTGCCTGCTCTTCACAAGTGCGATAGGCATGCTTTTGCCTTTGTTCTGTTCTTGTATATAAATGCAGACACTGTAAGACTGTCAAATGGGTTGGTCTGACCCAGTATTTACACAAATAATTTAAATAGGCGCTGTTTTATTTCTTTTATAGTGCTACATCCTGACGTCATTTGGATACTGTCTTACTTGGTCAGTCCTTCCACTTCTTTTTATAGGACTTGTGCCCTGTCCCAATTATATGCAATTTGGGCTGGCAGAGACCAGGGAGGGAGTGACTGAGGAACGTAAACCAAGCAGCAGCAGCATCAAGATCGAGCGGAGACAATAAACTAAGTAAATGTTCTCCAGCAGAATGTCCGGCTCTGCCGCATGGCGGCTTTACAGCTCAGCAATCAGTGATCTGCTGAGTAGCTGCCTCCAGCAGCTCCTGGCAGACTAAATGCATGCATAGCTAGTTACTTTAAAAGATGTTGCAAGTTAGCAGTCCAGCACCACCGAAGACTGTTGATACAGTGTAGAATCTCCACACGCCTCCGCTAAACCGCTCTAGTCTGAAAGAAACAATGATGTCTGTAATGTAGGCGGAGACTGAATGGGAAGCAGGAGTGCGTCTGCAACAACCTCGGCCTGCAGCCATTTGTTTCTCTGCCCTGTACCATTCTGCTCATTTGACCGGAACTGAAATCCTCTCTAGATCAAATGTGGTGGCTCTCAAAGGCCCCTTGCCTTACGGCTAGAGCGGTCGACCTCGAAGGTGGGGAACCGGGTTCGATTCTCGGCATCGACACTCAACATCCTGTGATTCTGGCAGGGCCGGACTGGGAACCAAAACCGGCCCTGACAAAGTGCTCGGACGGCCCCCACGGGGTTGGCCGAGCACTTTGCCAGGGCCGGTTTTCGGCCTATTTTGCCATGCTGCAAAAACGGCCCTGTAACAAAAACGGCCCCCAGGGGCCCAAAACCGGCCCCCACCCGTGCGGCGCACCGGGGGATTGCCCGGTGCCCACTACGGCCAGTCCGGCCCTGGATTCTGGGCAAATCACTCAATCTCCCCGTGTATAACAAAAATGAATGTGTCCATCTGTAACGAACCTGGTGCTTATGTAAAGCACTCTGATACCTGATATCTTTGGGTCTAGTTTGTGCTACATTAAACTACATTAAAAAAGTCCTTTAAGCAGACAGTTTTGCAGAGAAGTGTTAACAATTTTAATGCAACCAGTATCTTTTTTGATACTTCTTGGCGAACCAGTTCCTGTCCATCTCAGTTCTTTTGACAATTTTGTTTTGCACAGCACAGTCCATTTACCGATTCTGGTATAACTGTGACATGCAGAGTGCCACATGTCATGGAGGTGCTATGGGGATATTGGAATGCTCTACTGCGCCTGGCTTCAAGCCTCCCAAGTTCCCTCTGAGCTGACTGGCTGACAGAGCACCCTGTATCCTCAAAGGCATGGTAAACTAGTTTGTGTGTGAAGTTATGGCAGTAAAGCCCCATAACAATAACAATAGCACATGCAAGTGAATCATACGCAAGTAAGGATTGTGTGAACGCTGTGCTATTAAATTTGTCCCTCTGCCAGCCTGGCCCTGCAAAGAACAATGAGGCGTATTGCTTCATCAACTTTTACTGTAGTTAATGCAGCACTTGGGAGCTACACCAAGGCTCTCCATAAAGTGGCTTGGCCGAAGTCCACATCCTGATTGAAGGTTGTCGGGTTATGCTAAAGCAAACATGGCACCCTAGAGCAGCATAAGCTTGAGAATCAATTAGCACGCTCTTGCACAATTTGCACAACGCCACCCAAGGAAGAGGTATCCAACGGATCACGGGATGGGCTGTGGGTCCCCAAGGGAAGGGAGGGGAGGGGAGGGGAGAGGAGAGGGAGGAGGAAGAGGTGATCCGAGGGAGGTGGTCAGAGGGAGGTGAGTGAGTCGGGTGTAGTTTCTTCACACTTGTGGACTGGGTTGGCACTTTTAAAATACTGCGAAGGTTAAGCTTCACACCTAACTGCTGTTGCACCAAGGTAATCCTTGGATTACGGCGTCAAAGCAAAATATTGTGTGAAATTGAGGCAGGTGGAGGGCATCGAGGATCTGGAACCACTTAGACATGAACGTAGATAAGGCAAATAGAACCTAGCAAGTGAATAAAGGGGTTTCGATATGGAAGCAGGTAGCTGTAGGATAGGAAGGAAACAGGAGAGGTAAATTGTCTATTTTATTTTACTAATCGTAGGGTCCCGCCCTATAGTCCCATTCTATTTTTATGGAGGAATTCATTTTCACCTAAACCTGAATGTTCAGTTTGGCTTCAGGCCGAATACTTGTAACTTTTACCCTTGGTAGTTATTGTTCAGCGTAACAGAGAGAAGGGCTTGTGATAGCTGATGAAACTGATGCTGTCAAGCTATGGTAAGTCTATGGGGGATCCCTAGCTTTTGTAAAGATGCAAAGCACACGCTGTCTTATACTGGTCAGGGTATTAGATTGAACGTGCCCTCTTTTTCATGCTTAGATTGAAAAGAAAGACATCTTCTTCCACTCTTGGCCAGGGCTTCGTAAATGTTGTAACTAGTCTGGGCTTCCTTAATAATTTTTCGATTCTTACTTCCTTTGGGGTTCTGAGCCAGTTAGGATAGAAGGTATATTTTTTCCTGGGGCTGGATCCTTCCGAAAGATACCCTCCAAATGCATAGGGCTCTGATGGAAGGCATCCTCTTTCCACCTTCGGAACCTGACCCCATGCATGATATATTGAGTGAATTCATATCAGGAAGCTCACTATTCCACTATATTTGTCAGTGAACCCTTCCACACACCAGTCCCCAATCGTGCTACGATGAAGAAGTAGCCCCCCACGCCTCTTCCTTATCTATTCCCAGTGCTGTCCGTCGTCTTCGTCTATGTTCTTCCAGTTTGGTTTTCATGCATTTCTTTCTCTGGTGCAACCTTCTGTTTTCGTTTAGCGGTTGTAAGTCACTGCTCACATGTTTTCCTTTGACTGAGTCCACTTTCTGTGTTGCACACTGACTGTCATGCTCTTTATAGTTACTTAGCTTTCAGCAGCTCCCCCATATTGCGCATCTTTTAAGCTACTGCTCCTCTAGACGCAGAGCAATCTCTTTGCAGCGGTGTGTAGAAACCAAACAAAAGTATTTCATTCATTTTTACCTGTTACTCATTATGAAGGATTAATCTTAGAGGTGCCAAACTTTTCATTATTACTAATTCGTAATACTAATTTTGGATTAGTTGCCTGCATGGCATTGATTGGATTTGGGATTTTATCCTCATAAGCCATTTGTAGTCCCTAGTTATATATTCTTGCTACTTTTATTTGTTATGTCTGAATATAGATTTTGTTCTCATTGCGGCTTCTGTCATAAAGGTTGTTTCGTTTTGTTGTATTGCCTGTCTGTAATACTACAGATTTACTGGAAATCACATTTCAGAAAGTTTTGAGGAAGATAAAGTGGTCCGACTCCACGTAATTGTTTTTTGGTGTTGGTATGGGGGGCAGGGCTGCAATTCCTAGACAAGTGTTTCCCAAACTTAGGGGTTCGAAATACCAAGCAATAAATAAAGATGCTATTGAATTTTACATTTATCTGGTCACATTTGTTTCGCTTCAAGGCCAGAGATTCAAATGCTAGCCAATAGGTTCTGACAAATTGCTGCTGTTTATGAACTCTCCCATTTGCAGCCAGAGAAAGAAAAGCAACCCTAATGATGTGACAATTGCGATTCTCCTATTAACATGTCTAGAGAATCGCAATTTCATTACAAGATCGGAGGCTACCGAGCTTAGTGAGGGAAAACATGGCGGCCGCGGGTTAGGCGGTTCGCGCGTCAGCAGATTTGGACTTTCCGAGCCTCCGTCGAGACGCGCAAAGCCACCGGAGCCCTGTCTACGATGGAGGCCTTCGCGGACTCGCGTTGAGCTCCGCCAAATCACCGTGTACTTTTTCACCTCCATGTTGCACAGTTTCTCCGGCGCTCTGCCTCGCATGGGTCTGCCTTCGTGTTGGCGCAAGGTATAGCAACGACTGACTTCTGAGCGGCGCCGATGTGTGGGAGTCCCAGCCTAAAGCTCTCCGTTTCCTCTACCCTGCGCTGGAAGCAGGCAGCCGTGGAGCTCAGGCCCGGACGTAGGGCGGCGGCTCGCGGGCTCCTGAGGGGGGGCTGCCGGATCCAGCAACGCGAAGAGCACCCCAGGGAGCCGGAGGAGGACACAGCGGGCACAGCAGCAGCAGCCAGAGAGCCGGTAGTTGTTATAGGCGCCCCAGGCGTCCCTCGCTCCTCCACGGACTACAAGGTGGTGAGTAGCAACGAGGGAGGAGGGTGCGGTGGCGCCAAAGACTCACAAACCCACTCAGAAACCTACTGGCAGGACATCTCTAGAGAAAGGGGGCAAGACTAGAAGGAGGGGGAAAGGCCCCACGTCTATTGCCCCGGGGGATAAACAAGGCATCAGTCTTAAGGCCCCCCAACAATCTATGACTGTGACCTCAAAGGTACTGGAGGCTCCAGTGGAAAAAAGAGGCAGCGCGGCTATACCCCCCAAACCGAGTGCCACTATCTATTCAGTTGAGAGGGAAAGTAAAAGAGATATACGTAAAAGCTCGATTCGTATAACCCCCTCACTGCTTTCATACTTCAGGGTGCGGCCCCAAATTCTGGACATTCAACTTGGCTCAGAGGTTGTCAGCAATACAGCCGGAATTTCGGAGGGACCTATGAGCGATAAAAGCAAGGCAGATACCCCCCAAGGTGAGGATGCACTTGGGGTGGTTGAGCCGCCTGGGGTTAGACCCACAATGGTTGTTCCAGAGGAGGGTGCGACATCCTTGCCAGGCCCCGGGGGGGCTGGACCACTCGCGGCCCACAATGGGGAAGTTGGGGGGACCACCAACATAACTAACAGTAATCCCTCCGGAGAGGGGAGTGAGATCAGTGGTGCTTTGGAGACACTCCTG